>NC_069373.1:51382500-61382500 GCF_021730395.1 Mercenaria mercenaria
AGTCTGCAAGCATTAAATTTGCTCTAAAATTGTTAAAAAAAATGTGCAGATGAGACAGGGAGATTAGTTATACACACCGAGATTTCATCTAGCATGCTTTGCTTCAATTTTGTTTATAAAGTTTGCGTTCAAAGCTGAAATAAAATGCAAACTACGATTTAACTTTGTACTTTTATTATATTACTTTACAAGTTCAGTCCGCTTTAACCAGATGACCAGTGAAAAGCGAAAATCCCCCTCCATTGGCTTTTACAATGCGGGAACCCAAGTTGTCCTGATGTTGGACCCACACGTCGTCCTCTGCATCCAGATGCACGTTTACAATATTGGTTCCTACTGCGTAATATCCATAATCCCCGGTCCTCACACGCCCAATCGGGGAACCATTACGTACGAGCTCAACTGCAATATACATCGCGCTGGTTCCTTGCAGTACAGAAAAGGAAAACTTGTAGGTGCCAGATACTGGAGCACGGAATGATCCGTGACGAGCGTCATAAGCCCCGCCCACATTAGTGATGACCTTGTCGTAGATGATTGGTTGACTGACACCGAGGTTTGTTATATCGTGGGTCAAGGTCGCAGAAAATGCAACAGCTTTGCTGACTGGACACTGGCATTGAGCTGTAAGAAAACAATTGCATGAACATTATGCTTAAAGTTTTACATATTACCAGGAATTTTTGGAGACGGAGAACATGGCTTTGCTTGCTTTGAGTTTAGCGCCATCTGCACATCAAGCTTATTCATCTGTGAAGCTTTGAAGGAAATCAGGCTAATAATGTGGGAGGAGTTGGACACACAAGAATTCGGGACGTACGGTCAGCAGTGCTAAACGATATAATTATGTCCCCCATAAAAAGAATTACAATGAAAACCGTGATGATCTTTGGAAGCAATAAACACAGCTAACCGTCATAATAGTAGACTCGGTTTGATTGAAGTAATGAAATGTGCAACATTCCTCATGCCCCCCTAGCACCAATTTTATTATTTATCTATATATTCCCCTCAGGTCAAAGCTAAAGCGGAATTTTATTATAGAAAGAACGCATGTACTCGATGGTCCTTTTTACGCATTTTCTCTAACAGGCAGAAAAAGTTGTGCTTTTATGACAGTAGAGTATCTACAACATGTATTTACAATGTCTTACTAAAAAAAAATTGTTATGACAGAAGACTATTTGCTTACAATACTGGTGTCTCCAATTTACCTGTAAACGCAATACTTCTAACACGAATAACAAAATTTGTGACAAGAGAGTCATGATGACCCTATATCGCTCGCCTGTTAAACTTGGTCTTGGAATCATCAAGATAAACAGTTTCATGAACACAGGGTCATAAATGTGGCCCCTACAGTGTTATCAAGCATTGCCTTTGATTTGAGTGGTGACCTAAATTTTGACCCCACATGACCCTTTCTCGAACTTTGCCTAGGAATCATCAAGAAAACATTCTGACCATGTTTCGTGAAGATAAGGTCATAAATGTGGCCCCTAGGGTGTTAAGAAGCTTTTCCTTTGATTTTACCTGATGACCTAATTTTAATCCCACGAGACCCAGTTTCATACTTGGCCTAGAGATCATCAAGATAAACAGTCTGTGCAAGTTTGTATCATATCAAAGCATAAATGAAACCTCTATATGGCTGAAAGTGCCAAATTAGAAAGGAACCGAGATCTTATTTTGACTTAATAAGTTGTATATAAGTGTGGTTAAAATCGAATGTAAAATGTCACTTCTATCGTGTTCAAAAGGTAAAAATTAACACGTTTTGGCTTTTTAACTCTGGAACCCATGACGGAATTTGGCCATTTTTCAAAAGGAACCGAGATATTATGCTTATATAAGTTTTGAGCAAGTTTGATTAAAATCGATAGCACAATGTGGTCTCTATCGTATTCACAAGCAAAAATAGCAAATTTTGGCCCTTTCAGGGACCGTAACTCTGGAACCTATGATGGAATCTAGCCAGTTTTCAAACGGAGCCGAGATATTATGCCAATACAAGTTGTGTGCAAGTTTATTTAAAATCGATTGCAAAATGTGGTCTCTATCGTGTTCATAGAAAATTGCGGACGGACGACCGACGGACGGACGGTCGAGAGACGACGGACGGAGAGCGATCACAAAAGCTCACCTTGTCACTACGTGACAGGGGAGCTAAAAACGAAGGAGAACAATTACTTACAAGAGTGATGTCTCCTGTTTACTTGCGCGATGTCAGCGCGTAAGTTTACAATCTCTGTCTCGAGTAGACCCCTGGCAACCTTTTCGCGTTGTAACAACTGCAGTAAATTAGAAAGTGAATCATCATCCAGAAGGAATGCATGACAACGGATACCAAGTAACAAAAGACAAATAAATTGTAGTGGAAACATGTCTTAAACCGAATTTGCAAACTAATGTAATGGTCTTTTAGTTTTAAACTTTTCTTATCAGTAGATTTCGAAAATTTATGTATGTCACGAAATACATGTAAGTTTTAAATGATAATGCTTACAACTCAACAAGAAGACATCGCGGTTCCGAGGGCTAACATATTATATTTATCGAGTAATTAATCGAGTATTATTAATGTCAATCAAATTTAAAAAAAGAGAGAGAAACACCCCGACAATTTTTAGTATTTTTTATTTTTTTTTACAAAAGCATGTTAAAAATACTACATGTATCCTTACACTCTCTCTTCGCTTATCATGATTAGATTTATTTATGTCAGCAAATGCTTTTAAGTTTGTTCCTTTTTTTAAAGGCTATGTTAAAATAGTGTCTGAAATATAATGTAAGAACTAATATGGTATCAATGTGTCAGTTTCTCATAGTTCCAGCTACAAAAAGACTCAACATTCTTCGAAATATGGCGAAAATGGCTGAAATAATAAAGAAAAATGAAATATCCTGTAAAAACTGCCCCGATCATAATTTGAAGCTAATCAAGATTTTGAAATGTTACTGTTACCGCCCTTGGATTTCTTTTAAATGATGTACATTATATTTGTATTGTCTATTATCTTAGATGAAATCAAAGGAAAATATTGAGCGAACCAGGCTGTATTTAATGAGGCCGTATCGTAAAAGCTCATTGTTAATACAAAATGGTTATTATAATAACAGTAGCCCGATCTGGAATGATGTATATTTGGCTCCAGTGGATTTTGGCAGAGGCGCGCATTTTTACCGTCCTTGCAAGGTTACAAAATTCCAGATCTAGCTACTGTTGTAATCGGACCCTTTTATCATATACCACCATCTTATTGCTCGTTGTTTTGTCATCGAACGAAATGTCTGTCGATGTCAAAATAGAAATGAGTGAAGTTTGTGGGTGCGCTATTTATAGAACTGTGTTTAATGAATGTAGTCCGGCAACAAACAATACAAAAGGTACAATACGAATGTTTTCTGCCGGTTCATATTTGTTTTACTAGCTGTATTTCTGACAGAATTTACTTAAGTTTCTAAAAATGTATATATTTCCTTAAAGTACATAATCGTTCGTGTGTCTGTCTTTAATAGGGCAGACAGTACTCGGGCAGCCTAGTTCAAACACGTTATAAGGGCTGTTGAAGTGCATTGAAGTGCATTGAACTATACATCAAATCATCATGTGTCCGTTGTCAACAGAACTAACTTTACTTTGATATTTAAATCACTTATACACTTATAGGGAAAAGTAAAAATAATCGCAGGTCGCCAAAAATGAAAATGTGATGTCCCGATTGAACACAGCAGGGAAAGCCAGTGCATTCTACCCAATTCGCAGACCAACACACACACACACGCATAAACGCACGCACGAACACACGTACGTAAACACATACACAACAAGCAAAAGACGAACAAATAAAGAAAGACAGTAGAGACCAGCCTTGGAATGGTCAGAGGCCAACGCACCACTTGGGAGCTTAAACCGCTTTTGATGCATATAACTTTAAGGTGGCATTATGCGTATCTTACTGCACATAGTGTGTTTTTGGTGAATGTTTTATAAAAGCAATTTTCGGTTGCTGTGCATTTAAATGTGTTAAATTGACGATAATGCCGCTTAAGTATTTGAGGATGATTCTTTAGAAATAAAGAAAACTGATAAAACAATAGTTATTTTCTTCAATCTACTATGCTGCGATCCCCCTTACCTATAGGTAGTAATTTCTGAAGTAGACGGGAAGCAACTCTTGCGTGCAGTTTGACTTATTTAAAAAGACTGCCCCAGTCAAATAAGAAAAGTCATATTTGGAAAGCTATTATTTCGCACTTGTAACAGGGAGAGTTTGGTATATTGGGTTAAAAGCTACAACTTCCTTCACCCTTTTTACAAACACATTTGTTTCAGCTGGAATTTTACTTGAAAAATGCGCATAATTCCACTTTAATGACTTTACCAAATACAATGGGAAAATTGTTGTGAATCAAAATCTTACGAAGTTTGTAAACAATATCCCTATAAAACGGGTTTGATACACCTTCTTTTAATTACTACTAAATTTTTAAATAAATTCTGAATTTCGATAGTAAAATTTGGCATAGTATTTGCGTAAATTATAGTAACTGAGGTCTTGCTGAAGAAGCTTATTTGTAATGTATTGATTACGCCCATTGAAATCCTCAGCATGACTACACGCTCGGGCATACCAAATCTATTGAAACAAATTTATCCTTAAGATATGTTGCCTGGGTGTATCCCCGTCTGAACAGGGGGAATTAACAATACTAAATTAAAAATCATTTCTCTTGTCATAAAATTTATTTTATTTATCTATTTATTTTATCAATATATCGGAAAACGTACAGAAAAAAACCAGCTGTTACATATAGACCTATGCATGAACATGCGCCATTTGTATTTATTAGCATCGTGTAAAAACAAGCTTGGGTGAATATCCAACAGGTAAAGCCACGTTCTCAATTTCCCCAAAACGTAAACCAAACAAGAGGACGTGTACACAACCAACGCACCCACAAAGTAAAAAGGACAAAGCAAACAAATAAAGGAACACAGTGGGGCACCGCCTTGGAACGGTCACTGGCAAAACCACCACTTGGGAGCTCAAACCGGTTTATGGTGCACATAATCTCACTCTTACCCCCACCATGTTCCAAAGTCACAGGACAGTGTAAATAATTTAAGATATCATCTCCAGTGAATTCCTAACATACGCAAAGGCAACAGAAGCCATATGATGTAAAACGCAAAAATGCTCTTGTATATTTATATAAATGCAATCCATACGAACCTAAAACGCATGTACACAGATCAACAATGGAAACACAATTAAGGGCCAGACGAAACAGGTCGTGCTCGATTTGCCCAACAAAGTTTATTTCGGATGTTCATGAAAGAACAAATACATGTAAATAAATGTATATAGATCTCTCCCTAAACATGTTTTATTTTCAAATATTGTTAGTTATGCGCAAATATAGCATATGTAATAAAGCTTTGACGACACCAATGGCGAAATAAACAAATCGATAAAAGATCTATATGTCATTGGTTGACTTTCTTCGGGAACCGCGAGGTGCTCATTACATGACATTAATTTTCGTGTATCATACAAACCCAAGCAAAAAAAGGAAATTACTATTCAGAATGTTTTACTTTTTGCCATTAAATCATCATTGTGTGAACAATCATATCTGAAAGACTGAAGTACCTCGATTACGCCCATTTTTAAAAGCCTTTGCTTGTGACTCTGTTGACTGGTCGCCATGGGAGGTAACTAAAGTCACGGATTGGAACAAACATCGACCATGGTACTGTAACGGGCTGATACATGTTCGAATCTCGGCTCGTGTCGGAAGTCCCTAGAATCAACTATAGGAAAGTGGCTCACGAAGGAAAAAGAACTAATTTCATAATTTTCAACATTATTTAAGCCAAATATTTATAAACAAAAAATACTTAATAATTGAATTAATCAATATTTCTACAATGCAAAAAAATACACCAAATGGGCGGAACACGTCTAATGCAGTGCCCGAAACACGTCTAATGCAGTGCAAGCTCCCGAGAAACATGACATCAAGTATATGTAAGCACGGGCGTTTCACATTCGAACATAAATTGTAATCTATAGAATCCTATATGAAACGAAAGAAATAGTTTTAATTTCCTGTAGACACGTATTTTGAAACGTTTTCAGCATGTCCTGCATATAACAGATAGAAAAAAAAACATCTGTTATATTTAAAAGATCTTGCCTAAGACTTTAGACATGTATGGTGCAGGTTTTTCCCCCCATTTCATTCGTGCATGAACATATGGCATTAAGCGCAATTTGTAAAATTGTGCTCGATTTTTCCACCAAACTTTAAATTCTCAAATTGCTTTACCTTCGATTGTTTTAATTTGATGTTACATCCATGTAAAAGTACGACTAATAATGTGTTTATACACTAAAAAGTAGCCCGAAACGGTGTACTCACCATTTACTGTTATCCAGTACCGTTGTAATATGGCGAACCAATGTTCTGCCTGTACATTTTGAACAAAAGTTTGAGGTTCCAATTCAAAGGCATGGAAAAGCAAGTGATGCTTATCTCCCTTCCAAAGTCTTTCACATAAGATTGAAAAGGATTTGCTCGACGGAAGCAGACTACGCCAAACACAGACAGGAACTAAGAGGCCAGCTAAGGAGGAGGGGTTACAGCGGAAAGTTTATTGAAAATTAACTGAATAGAGTAGACAGGATAGATAGGGCTAAATTATTAACACCACGGAAACTCAAAAAAAGAGAAAATGAAGAGGGTACCTATAGTAGTGACTTACTCCAGACATCTCCCGAATTTACATAATATTGTACATAAACATATGAACACGTTACACAAATCAGAACAAATGAAACATATATTCAGTGACACCCCAATTGTGGCCTCTTGCAGGGACACGAACATTTCTGACCTGTTGGTACATGGAAAGACAAACAAGGTTATGAAATACCAAACGGGCGATTTGAAACTAAAATGTAACGGAAGGTGCGTGGTATGCGAAATGATAGACAAAAGGAGGCACAATAATGACAAGTCTATAGCGGCACGGATAGACCGAACTCAAATCTGCCAGGCATGGAACCTGGTATATGGGATAAACTGTATCCAGCGCGATAAAATTGTGTATATTGGTGAAACGTCAGGATCGCTGAAGGAGAGATTGCGAGAACATGAAGCGGACATACGGCTGAAACGTACGAAACCAGTGGCAGAACATTTCAATATGCCTGGTCATAGCATAGATGATGTCGGGGTGTCGGTGTTAGAACACACGAAGGCAAACAGTAAATACTACCGACAGATCAAGGAGCTTGAGTGGATCCACGAGTTGCAGACAGAGGCGCCAAATGGACTTAACATGAAAGCGAAACTTGGGGTTCTTTGGAGAGAATATAAATAAACTCATTCGAATTAATGCTTAAGTAACATTGATTTTTCCGGAGGTATTTTGGTTTTAAGTAAGCGTTTTTGTATTAATTTTGGTTGATTGTCGTTGCGACCCATTAATATGTTTTTAATATGTATTTCTTTCATATATCATGTCCTTTTTTTCTGCCTTTAACGCATAATTGTGAGTTTCAAATACATATTTGTCATATTCTACTGGTTCCTATACTAATAGAGTAACTTTTTTGTAATTACTTCCCTTTATACGTAAAATTTGCCTATTTTTTTATAGTTTTTATTTCGTTTGATGATAAATTATTCGTTTTATTTTTATTTTTGTTCATTTTAGTAATGACCTAATGGTTGAATGCAACATTGTATGGGTATCTTTGTTTGTTTTAGTTTATTTTTTGTAATATATCTATGGAATATAAACTTTCATTGTCTTACCAACGAAGCGGTCTATACTCTACGTGGCATTTATATGCTTCATTGTGTCTGAAAGGGCGATGGACCGTAATTAAACTTAAATATAGATAGACCAACGAATTGATTAGGATATAATTTAAATTTGTCTCCCAGCATGGGGTCTTCACTAGCTTGATGTATTTCTGCACATTAAGTCTATAACTTTTTAATCATGTGGTCAGTAGACAGTCCATGTGCATCATAAATGTGTGTCGCTTTTTAGCGGGATTTGACGTTGACGTTTAATAACGTTACGTCAATTCCGGTTTTGTATTTCACATGTTGTTATATTATGAGATGCCATGATGTAGAGTAATTCTCGGAATTTGTCATTTTGATAAAGGCCTTAAGGCCGAAACGTTAATAAAACTGAGTGAAAACTATAGAGTCTGGAAATATTCTCCTCATCTTTGTGCTGTAGTAGATGTATTTCTTCTTCTTTAGAATATAAATTTTGCCAAATACAGATTTAATATATTGTAGTCTAAAAATCATAACAAGCTGATATTACATTCAGGAATTATGGATTATCATTAATGCAAACAATTGACATTGTGTTTAAATCTTAATAGGACATGATAATTTACGATAACACAACTTCTTTTATTTTTATGGGCACCGTTGGTTAATCAAAAGAACTCAGCCATTTAGATAGCAACTAAATTCATACTGGTTTCCTATCAATTGTGATGTACATTTTCTTTTTAAAAAGATAAGTTTTAAAAGGTTTTTTCTAAGTTTGGTAAAGTGAAAGTACTATCACGTCTGACTTGATGTTGCACCCACATCCTCCAAATGCGCTGATGCCATGAGTATGAGCGTGACTTTACGCAGGATTAATGTGTATTTTCAAACTATTTGTTACACATGAACTGAAAAGAAACTTTGCATTCCCGGATTCAGAAAATCGTACTAGAGAAATGAATTGACAACAAAGGCATGATCGTTGGGGCCCATAGCGCCGACTGTAGGTTGCCTCTGGTGCATTTTGGTAATAAATTCTGTGCACCCAACTTCAACTCATGAACACTAAATTTTCCATCGTCAGTCTAGTCTTGACACATTTGAAGAAATGATTAGATCTCGTTGATTTAAATCATACATTTTAAAACCTCTGTAAACCATTGTTTTTAGTGTGCTCAGTATTATGCATGTGCTGATTGCTTGTATGTTTTAGTTGGGAGTGTGTATAATCCGGCCATCCCCGGCCATCCGGATAGATTTTGACGGAAAATCCGGCCGCCCCTAATTATTTCTTCATTTGTTTACATATATCAATAATTTATACATCGTTGTAAAGCTGACGTGATGCAGTTTAAGAATATGTAAAGAAGTTAATAATCCGACCTTAAACGAATTTAAAATATTATTTTGAAATTTAGTTTTTTTTTACTGTAATCAAAATAGAATTCAGAAGGTGATAAAATACGGCCATCCCTACTTTTTTTCTAATTACGTTATATTTTGCAATGAAATATATGTATTTTGAAAGCTGACATTATGCAGATTACAAATATGTAAAGATTTATAGCATTCGACTGCAAATGACTTGTTAATACCGATTTGAAAATAGCTGATTTTTTCCTGTTGTCACCATCAGTTTCCGTAAGTGGGAAAGCACGGCCATCCTTGTTATTTTTCTCATAACTTTAAATCTGACAATTTTCTATTCATGATTTGAAAGATTAAATTCTGTAGTTTATAAATATGTAAAGATATGATCTATCATATCTCTAATGCCTTTGTAATGCTCATTTATTTTTTTCACAAATGAGTTAGAATGGCAGTATCAATTTCTCACGGCTATGCATAGCCCTATTTTACAACTGCGATTATCATTATATAACTTTCAAACATATGAACCATCTTATATTTTCTTAAGCAGTTTACCAACATTTTTAAGACTTGTCTGCGGTCCCATTTATGTGTGGCAGTGAATATTGTTCATTGTGCGTCAGTTTAATCGCACGACTTTGTTAAACTAAACTGCGGGCTGTAGGCAATTATAATTTAATGTTTCTGATATCTGTACCTTATGGATTCCTTTGATATGATAAATAGCACTGGATAGTTTTCTATGAGAACTGGCAAGGATAAATGGAACAATGTCAAATCAAACTTCAGCAGTGAAGATCAGCAGACAATACGAACAACAGTTAAATTTGATCAGTAACATTTATTAAATTGTATTTGAAAATATAACGAGTATAGGGTAATATGTATATAAAAAGTACTTATCAAAATGAACAAATATATACATTTATCAGTGTAATATCTGTTAATCATATGAAATAATACAATGAAAATACAATGTACATTTATAGAACACAACAGAACAGAACAGAACAAATCTATTATTTTTAAGACTTGAGCTTACGCTCCTCACCCTTGAACAAAGAAACACATATATAAATATCAATAGCAATTTACATTAACAATCAAAATACAAGGTACATTTATATAGTGTCAACATTAACTTTATATACATATAATTAAAGTAGTTACTTTGATTTACAGTTTGAAATTTTAAAAGAATCTGCTATCAAAATGTATTAAATTACCATGTGCATGATCTACATAGCCAACTGTCATTTATATTAGACACGCATTTTTTATGAAACCATTTTCCACAAGATTTATTGTCACATTGTATCATGTCATCTATTATGTCTGGCATTTTACACGTGCAGTAAAGTCTAATTTTTGCTGTTTTTGGCTCATTGCATGGCATTTTCGGCATTTTCCTTACTTTAGGGAAAAGTTCCATTTTATTCTCTTCAATGCATTTTAACAAATGTTCCCGCATTGACGCAGTTGTAAATCTAATTCTTGATACGTCAACATCAAAATCGTTAAGAACCAGTTCTGTGAGAAAAGCTATCGCGAAAACACCACAATTTGAAGAGTTATTTTGTCTCTGAACATCAGGAATAAGTACGTTTATATTGCTGTTTTCACTGTTGTAAATTTGAGAAATTTGGATAGTAAGGTTAGCATTTAAAGTCCTATTTGATTTCAAACTGTCAAGGATAAACACTGGTCCATTAGATGTCTTTTGAAACGACGATACCCAATGACTGTTGCCATTAAAATGAAGCTGGCCACTTGGAGCATTTTGCTTTTTGAAATGTTCATGTACAACCCATTCTTGCTTGGTGTCATCAAAATGCGGGGCAAATAAAGTGTCCTGTAAACCATTAGCTGTGCCTGAAGATTTAAGTAGATTTTGAACATGATTCATGACTCGATCGTTCAGCCATGCATTTTCGTTTAAAATATCGTCCCTGTCTGATAATAGAAGCTGATCAATCCATTTATCCTCTACACAAGTATTTAAATCGATGTTTGAAGTGCTCAGTTCTTCAATCAAAATTTCTTCAGCTATTGTTGACATATCATTGTTTCCTACCGAATCGATATTTTCTTCAAATTTTATCTTCTTTTTGGCTTTAGAGGAAGTTTCGCTGGATTTTCGTTTTTTTAAGCTACTTTTTAGAACGCCATTCTCTTTTGTACATGGAGTCCGTGGCGTAACATTACATTTGTTTTCTGTTTTGAACATTGGTGTCGGTATATCATTTGCTGACGGTGTGGAGCATTTCTGTGCAGACATAGAATCAGTCGTGTAACATAAAAGCGACTGGAATGATTTTATTACCCTCAAATATAATATGTTGATATGAAAGAACACTCACAAATAGTCCACTCAGTTCGTATGTGGTATCATAAAACATTTTGATAGGATTCTTTTGGTCATAAATTAATAAATGATTAAATTCTTTCAATATTTCGTCATAACCTGATATGCACACAAGCGATGGATAAATATCAATTTGTTTATTAAAATTTTCAAGTTCATAGGACATTGCACACAAGTTGTAAACACTGTCATGAGATAATTTACTGTCCCTACGCGCTTTGTAAAAATGGTTCTTGACTTGTTCAACGTTTTTAGCCGTCTTAATTCCCAAATCGGTTCCATGTTCAGCTTTCGATTTTGATTCCTTTTCCACATCAGTGCATGTTTTTGTAATGTCTTTTGATTTCAGGCGGATGTCTTCGAATACAGACGGGCATGTTCGGCGGAACACCTTTGAAGGATCTTTTGAGTTGCCGTGACTTATCGGTGTATACACTGACTCATCGCCTAAGTAATGCACTATTACATATCTGCTATTATCTACATGTTCATAAATGTGTTTCAAGAATTTTGTTGAGTGTGCATTATCTTTCAAACGAATCTTAAAAATTGTTTTATAGATAAGCGCTGATTTGTTTCTTGGATATTTCTTTCTACCATCATTAAACCAGACATATTTGTCAACGCGAAGATCTTTAGAATTTGCTAAAGCTGACGTATCAAATACATACATTTCACCGCCAACGGGATTTGTTGGAATAGATACACATAGTTTATCATTATGAATGCCCTCATTACACTCTTCAAACATTAAAACAACTTCATTGGTGGACAATGCAGTATTTCTATTACAAAACACATTGGCGGACGGACCACCACCTCGCTGGTAATCTTGATTTGTTGGAATTCTGTCTGTACTCAAGTAGAACTTATCGGACGTTTCAACTAACGTTATTGCCACAGATCGCTTCGCCGACGAACGAACTGAAGGCACTGAGGACCGAGACACATCAGGTGAAGGCTTTGCCGACGAACGAACTGAAGACACTGATGACCGAGACACTGACGGTGAATGCTTCGCCGACGAAGGCACTGAAGACTGAGACACTGCCGGCGGCCGCTTTGCCGACGAACGAACTGAAGGTACTTGGGTCCAAGACACTTCCGGTGACCGCTTTGCCGTCGAACGCACTGAAGCCACTGATGACCGAGACACTGCCTGTGACCGCTTCGCCGACGAACGAACTGAACGCACTAAGGTCCAAGATAATTCCGGTGAACGATTCGCCGACGAACGAACTGAAGACACTGAAGACTGAGACACTGCCGACGAACGCACTGAAGCCACTGAAGACTGAGACACTGCCGGTGACCGCTTCACCGACGAACGAACTGAAGGCACTGATGACCGAAGGTAATTGAGATCGTTGACTGAATTCTCTATGTTGCTGGCCAGCGTCTCGTTACCGTCTCTGTTTAGATGTAACCCGTCTCTACCAATAAGCTGTCTGTTCGCTCCTGAAAATATGTATAAACAAACAAATAAACAAATAATTAACAACCAAATAAATAAATGAGCCGTGCCATGAGAAAACCAACATAGGATCAATGCTGGTCGCAAAGACACTATGTTGGTTTTCACATGGCACGGCTCAAATATCGATTGTGAAGCAATATACTCTAAGTGTCCGCGTTCGGATGTTTTTCTTCAATGCCTGTATTGATTATTTGTTGGTTTTCACATGGCACGGCTCAAATATCGATTGTGAAGCAATATACTCTAAGTGTCCGCGTTCGGATGTTTTTCTTCAATGCCTGTATTGATTATTTTTAAACACTTGTCACAATTTACTATAGAAATTAGGGTGTCGGATTACATGCAGACGTTTTATTAAACTTTTCATTTTCTTTATAATTTATTCATTATTCATTTCAAATATTAGCTTTACAAGAAAAAAATTATAATTATAATGGAAATAATGTTGTCTGATAACATGTATTCTTGAAGCTCGAATCCCGTCTTTGACACTGTTCAATAGCAGAAAACATGTACATTTGTTTATCAATTTCATTATTCAAGTACTTTAAACACTTACCGAACATTGTATGGAAATCAGACTGTTTGATAACTTCCAGCCATGGAGTACCGAAAGCCATTTGACGCAGCAGAGTATTAAGTTCACCAGCCTCACGATTCCACATCTCTAAAAATCGCTGACTGAGCTGACATCCAGGAAACCAATTCTGTCCACGCGGCAGAATCTCGGAAACGAGGACAGTTGCGCTGAAACGGAAAACGTAATTTGCTTAATATACTACAGTCTAACCTGTACTAACGGTCACCTCCGATCAGCGGTCACCTCCGTTCAGCGGCCATTTTATGACGCCCCCGACGGATTTTCCTCTATTTTATCACTTTATTCAGCGGCCACCTGCCGTCCGCGGCCAGCGGCCACCGAAATTGCCTCCCGACCGCCGTATTTGACCCCTTTCAGCGGCCATTTTTCTTCCAAAACCAATTATTTTTAGGCAATAATCGCCGAAGATACCCGATTTTGAGAAGCACGTGGTTGCTAAGTTTCGCGGGACTTCACCACAGGAACGACAAAATGACATGAGCTTCTCAATTAAAACTGATAACCAATCCCCTTTTGTTATGATCAAATGGCCAGTAATTATCGGTAATTAGCGTGTCACACTGTCACCTCGTGTCAATTTTGTTGTTCACAGTTTGACCTCGGTTAAAGATAATACTCGATAACTAATTAGTAGCATAATATTTGTGAATTTTTTATACTTCTGTCATCAAAATACTATTAAATTTATAAGAAATTAATTGTGTTTGAAAAAAAATATAAACCACTCTATCTTTTACGGAACGTAACGGCAATCTTAGATTTAGCGTAGACAATAAGCGCCGAGAGTAGCTTCCCTTACCAAAATGGCGAAAATTGTAAACAAACTTGTTTTGAAGTTGGAAAATTGTCTGTAACAATTTTTGTAGTAAAGAAAACACGCCGGAGTTTTAGATTGCTAAGAAGACCATTCGTATTGCGAAGGCAAATGCACGTCATTGTATCCTGGTAAAATAATAATGGAAAACCCAAAAAGAAACGGGCTTAAAGGCTATAGACTGGTCAGAAGTCTGAAAAATACATATACTGGCTGCACCTCCGGTCAGCGGTCACCTGGCTTTAGCGGCCAAATTGTCTGGTTCCCTTGGCTGGCTGCTTAAGACAGGTTAGACTGTAGATACTCTGAATCTGCTTATATAGCATTTATAGTCCAGTAAAGCTAGAGAAAGGTTGGAACTAATTGCAAAAGTTTGGTTTTTGATGGTGCATGAAAGTACATACTTATAGCTATTTCCAGAAAAAAATCGCCGTCCGAAGGTGCTAAGGGATTTTCTCTACAGGCCGTTAAACTTTACGTAAAAATTTTCATTTTTACATAGAATTCGGAATTTTTAACGGCGCTAACTGTACACCTTAGTGACGTCATTGGGTACATGTCAACAAGTTACAGCCGCCATTTTTTTAAATCTCGATGCAACCTTTGGTTTGAATTGCCATTTTCCAAAAGAATTATCGATATGTGAACAAAGGTAAGTGTGTTTCTGACGTATTTATAAATAACTGACATGTGTGTAGCAGGATATCTGGCTCACTTTGTATTTTGTCCCGATTTCGCATTGTGTTTGCTGGCCCGCTCCCGGCAAATGATACGATGGTAAAATTGAATATGTGTCTCTTAAATCCTACCGGAATAAAGTTTTATTGAGTTGCTGACTAAAAATATACACCAGAAAGTTCAAATATAGCAGTTTTTCCGAAAAATGTTAAAAATATGAGTTGCTCCTCTGTTTGATTTTTTTATTCTACGGAAGCAAATAGGGACCATGAATGCGCCAATTTCCCGATTTTGTTGTAACGTTATTTTTAAATCGAAACCAGAGCATTTTTGTCAATTTAAACAGTTTTGTTTAGTTCTGTTAAATGTTTTTGATTAAAATAATATTTTATGATCACGTTGAGATGTCTATCATTCTAATTCGGTATACGTCTTTTTTTCAGTTCAGACTCTAGTTTCATGGTATGTGCCTACAGGTTGGATTGGTGGTTGGAAACAAGTACATTCATGTTGCTGAAGATCTTTTCAAGGTATGGATTAAGTTTGATAATTATATCTCTTCATTCTGCTCAGACTAGACAAAACTATAACTATGATATTAAAACAAAAATGTAGGGAAAATTTATGTCCATGAAGTGGAGCTTGAATGATAGATCTACTATGTATAAAAAAATGCAACCTAAGTACAAGATTTAGGAGAACAGTTTGTATAGATTTAATATTTTTATATGATTCCGTTATTTATTTTACAGTTTGATTACAGTGTAGACCTATGGTGTGTGAATGAATTCCAGTTCACTGACAGTGTTTGTTTGGACCCTGCTATTTATATCATCTGGTAATTGGTCTTAAATAGATCACATTAAGCTTTATTTCACTTTTCAAATATTTCTATTTCATGTTATTCTTTATTGCAGTATTTATACAGAACCTTAAATTAATCTTTTATCTTAGATCGAACCATTAGTCGGTTATTATTGAAAACAAAAGACAATATTGTGACAATAACAATCATTTTACATCAGTATGCTTGTAATAGAATTCAGATATAGGGTCATGTTTGCGTTCATTTTTCTCTGCAGACCTGGAAATTAAGAAACTCATCTCAGAATTTTTATATTTCAGGATTTGTTCAGTTGTTCTATGTTGATCCAGGTGATATTTGTGGAGGTGAAGCTTACTCCAGCATAATGGCAGAACCAATGGACATATCATCAGATGTAAGAACATTCATAAGTCTTGTTGTATATCACACAATATCAAATACGCTACTTGAAATAGAAACTCATAATAGTAACCCAAGGTATTGAGATTTATTAAACAGATGCTTGGGTCATAAGAAATGAGGGGATGATAGACATAATCAAGCGTCTTTTATTTTATTATTAATGAATTATATATTAAAGTTGCTATACTTTATACTGGAATATATGAATTAATTTTACTGAAAAATGCATCAGCCAAGTAAGACCTATTTTCATTTTTTAAGGATAAAAGCTGTCCTATCTGCGACGAACTTTTAAAGAATGGATCGCCCACAGTTGTGATACGTGAAAAGGGAGCAATTAACATCAACAGAGCCAGTGCACAGAGAAATTCGAATATAACCGTGAAATCTGGTGATTCAGTTCACAGAGACTGTAGAAGGGATTTTATAGACTTGAGAAATGTAAAGACAGATAATAGTGAATATGCATGTGACTCTTTGACAACAAGATCCAGTTATACAACTTTCAATTTTAAATCTAATTGTTTCTTCTGCACTCACAAATGTAATAAAATATGTAGTGAAGTCCACAGAGTCGAACAATTTAATTTTACTGCAACTATAAAAGAGTTATGTAATATAAGAAATGACTCGTGGGGTAATGAGGTTCATGCTAGGTTGGTATCAGTCCTTGATTTGCAGGCTGCTGAAGCAATTTACCATCAAGTGTGCAATGTAAACTTTCGTACTTTTAAGCAGGTGCCTGACAGGTTTGCAAAAGATGAAAAAAGCAAGAAATCACCAGGAAGACCACAGTGTACAGAATTGCTGGAAGGATTTAAAGATGTCATTAACTATATCGAAAGCAATGAAGGGGCAGCACTATCAGTCAAAGAATTAGTTCAAGTCATGGAACAGACCTGTGGATAGAGAGCCTACTCAAGTAAATATATGAAAAAGAAAATTATTGAACATTTTGGTGATACAATTACATTTGTTTCTACGCAAGGCCAAGAAGATAAAATCATTATGAAACATACCGCATCTGATATCTTAAGCAAATTCACAAAAGAAAACTTTGGACTCTCAGAGGCAGAACAAAAACGTAAAATTATTTCAACAGCTGCAAAACTTATTAAGTCCGATATTGCTGATGTAGCTGCATCAAAAACATTTTATCCTTCTGTTGGTACTGTCCAGTCTGCAGAAAGGAACAGAAAGTTACTACCAGACACATTAGATTTTCTCCTGTCGTCAATTTTTTCAGGAAAGGACACTGAGATAAAGATTGCAGCGATTGGCCAGTCAATTATGCAAGCTTGTAGACCAAAGTCCTTAAGTGCACCATTACAACTTGGTCTAGCAGTTCAGGTTCACCATTTATATTCTTCAAGATTTCTTGTAGATGAACTTTACCAGATGGGATTTTCATCTTCCTATTCTGAGGTGCAACGTTTCCAATCCAATGCCGCTATGTCATTAAATGCTGTAGTCGCAGGATTTTTTCCAGGTCAGTTTCTTCAATACGTTGCAGATAATGCAGATCACAATGTATCCCAGGGATTTCACAGAAATCTGTATTAGCAGATGCCATATGGAAAGTAGGTGACTGTGGCGTTGCAGATACTGAAGAAGATATAGCTCTGCAAAGTTCATCTTTGTACGTCATCGACGGTGGGTCTTTAATACAAAAAATTCCATGGACTAGAAATATGACATTCAACACAATCTGTAGCCAGTACCTGTCTTACCTGAGGGGACGATATGACAATACAGTCGTTGTGTTCGATGGATATGACCAGGGGCCGTCTACGAAGGACATAACACACTACAGAAGAAGTAACGGAGGTGTTGGTACAAAAGTCAAATTTGAATATAGCACACCTTTTAGATCTAAGAAAGAAATATTTTTGAGAAATCAAGGCAACAAACAAGCGTTCGTGAAACTTCTGGGTGAATTCCTTAGGCAAGAAGGAATAACAGTTATGTATGCACCGGGAGATGCAGACACATTGATTGTTGAAACAGCTATAACGTCAGCCGATACTAATGTTACATACGTGATTGGAGAAGACACTGATTTATTGGTTCTTCTTATAAACAGGGTAGCAGATCATCATACAATTTACTTCAAGTCTGATACACGACAATCCTTAACACATTTAAGAAAAATATGGAACATTAAAAAAACAAGGAAGGTCTTGGGTAACAATACGTGTCGTCTATTACCTTTCCTGCATGCTCTGACAGGATGTGACACGACGTCTCGAATTTTTGGTATTGGGAAAGCTGTTGCACTCCGTGTACTCAGAACAAACACCAAGTTTCAAGAGACCGGAATACAGTTCCTAAGCAGCAGTTCAAAAGATGATATCGTGGAGTTAGGCGAAAGAGCCCTTGCTATATTGATCGACGGTGATCCGTATGTCCGTTTAGACGCTTTGCGGTTTCGGAAGTTTGCTGCAAAAGTTATGACAAGCACAGTCTTTGTTCAAGTTCACATATTACCACCAACATCAGCTGCTGCCGCGTATCACAGTCTGCGTGTTTATTTGCAATGCAGGCAATGGATGGGTGACTCTAGTCTTAGACCTGAAGATTTTGGATGGGAACTGAAGGATGGAACATACATACCAATAAAAACAGATCTTCCTCCAGCCCCGGAAAATTTGCTGAACATAATTCGGTGTAACTGCAAGGTCAATTGTGATACTAGAAGATGCACATGTAGAAAACACGGTCTTGAATGTTCAGTTGGTTGTGGAGCATGCAGAGGTGTCAGTTGTTCGAACTCAATGACGCTTGCAGAGGTAGAAGCTGAAGAAAGAGCTGAATAGAAGTTGATCTTACCAGTGATGTATCGCGTTCAAATTGGAGTCCATGTTTAACTTGGTGACACACATTATTTATGTAATGAAACAGACTGAAAATCATAACATAACACCATAAAATGAAATAATTTGCTTTGAATAATAATGCCTGTCTAAGCGGTAATAGTCTTGAATTACTTTGGTATATTCCCATTTAGTAGATGAATTAATAGTCTTAGAACACGACTAGATATATTATACTTTATAAAGTTCAGTATGTTACGCCTGATGTATTCTTACATATTATTTAAATTATTTGCACATTATCATAGAATAATTAATCAGGTGTCAAAGATAACTGCTTTTTAATTTTGTTACAAATGCATTTTGCATTTAAGAAGTAGTTAAAGTTCTAAT
The DNA here is from genome assembly GCF_021730395.1 of Mercenaria mercenaria. NCBI lineage: Eukaryota > Metazoa > Mollusca > Bivalvia > Venerida > Veneridae > Mercenaria > Mercenaria mercenaria. The sequence goes on from NC_069373.1 coordinate 51,402,053, forward strand.
GATTTATGCACTTGACTATTTGCTATTTTTTAACGCTCTGAAATTGAAAAATATGTCTTTATATATATATTTAAATGTACTTCAGGTAGTTAGGTACAGTTCTAAATACTTGATGTAAGGTTTATCTTCAAGTAAATGTGTATCATTTTCTTTCATCAAATTGTTATATGTCATGATTTATTGTGACTACATTTCCATGGCAACATATACTTGAAATGTTGTGAGCAACTATTTTATGTCCTAATAAAGTAAAGATAAACTCACATAATAATAATGAATTACATTTGTTGTCATAAGTAAGAAAATAATGATTATTTTCAAAATATTAATGTAAGAAGTATAATTGTCAATTTGTCTTCATTTTTATTGATTGAAGAATGTTTTCAATGCAGTTTTGATACTTATAAAATTGAATCTAATTAATTTCATTTGAAAACAATTGTATGAAATGTTTAAATGTATTTTCTGGACATAATAAATACTAAGTCTTTATAATTTATGCGAGTTTTGTACTTTGTTCCGAAATATAACTATTTGTTCGAAAGTGGGTGGGGTAATCTTACCCCTAAAATACAACAATATGCAAAATTATATCTCAGAATGACACAAAACTGTGCCAGTTACTGATTACAGGTAATGTTTTATGTAAAAGCAATCGTCCCGACACAAAATAAACAAGAAAACACCATCAAACTGGTAACAGTTACTATTTAGTGTTATTATAGCGTATTTTCAATTTTCTGACATACACTCTCATAAAGCCCCGCAAAATGTCATTTTCCAATGACCTGAGAGATGGAGATTTTTTACACAAGAAACTATAAATATTTCCCTACCATAATATGTAGAAAATGAAACTTTTGCAATTAGTTCTAGATTAGGTGCATTTTCCAGCTAGATTTACTGGACTATTATACATGTACTAAACATTGATTCAATAAGTTACGTGTATGTTTTAAATTCAGTTTGTGTAAGAAATTGCGTACTTATAGACACAAGATAAATTTGTGAAACTGGCATTAATCCGGACTTAATCTAGAAACACAATCAGATGAGATCTTGAGTAACCTGGGTAATACCAAATTCCAAAGAAATTTCCCATCACAAAGAAATTAACCATCAATGTTTCATAATTTTCGTTTTAGATATGTTTATATTCTTATATCACAAGAAAGGCAAAACAATCGCCATGTTAGCTAATTTTTTCCGTGACCGGAATTGTTAAAATTTCTGTATTTTCTTCACTATATTGCATATTTTCCATAATATTTATTTCGACAAAAAATGGCATAAATATTTTGACAATTATATGAAGTGTGTAGTATATACCATACCTGGGTGAGCTGTAGTGTATCTGTTCACAAACGCACTGGATCTCCTCGGCTATTACATCGGGAGTCTTTCTACCAACATCATTTGCCCCAACGACCAAAGCAATAGTCTGCAAACAAATATGTTTTTACAATTCAACTCAACTCAACTATTCTTTTATTTCAACCCTGGTACATGTACATATACAGCGAGGGCATAAAACAAAACACATTGTCTTTATAATATACTGACAGTGGTGCTGGAACAAGATAGATATAAATTTCATAATTTTAGAAAGAAATTATATGATAACTATAACAAGAAAGTACGTTATTCTTAGAAGGGGGGAGAGACATACAATATTGAATCAGCTACGCTCGTGATCAAATTGGTTTTCCGAAATTAGTTCTAAATAAATAACTGAATGTAGTTCTGTTCTAATTATAGTAAAGGTCAAACTAAATATAGTCAACATATACAATGTAAAAGTTGAAGTGGATTTTAGAAGAAATTTTTGTAAGTAAATATACTTTGAGTTTACCTGTAAACGATTTGGAAAATAATTTACAACATAGTCAACATGTACAATGTAATCTAAAGGAAAAAAAATATTTTAAGTACAATGTACTTTGAGTTTACCTAAAAACGTACGTATAGCCACACGTGCATAGCCACACGTGCAACTTTATTCCGAGCCACGGTAAAAAATCAATACGGGAATATAATGAAGGTGTGTGAAAATTTTAGTATAATAAAAACAAAAAAACAAATACTAATTAGAATTATTACATACTGGGCTTATTTGGTTAAATCTGTTTATCCAAAATTATCTAGTTTGTCTTACAGTATTATGTTAAGTCATTTTAGGTACACAAATCCTGTTCCAATACGCATGTTTGAATGGATTAAAAATGTTAGAAATATTTTTATAAAATGCGGATTATACAATATATAGGACACTCATGATTTTGTAAATTACACCTGGTTATCAGCCACCATTAAGCAAAAATTGTCAGATTTATTTTTAAACAAATGGTATTCCGATGTAGACAGCTCAAATAAATGTAAAATTTACAAATTATTTAAAACTGATCTTAATATTGAAGACTATTCTCCCGATTATCATATATCAACTATCAATAATCATGTTTTTATTATCTACTATTGTACACGAAACCGATTTTTGTTTCTATGCCTTTTTGTTGTCTCAGCTGTTTAAGCAATATTACGTTATACCTCATGTTGTCATGTATTGTGACCCGAGAGAAATAAAAAAAAAAAAAAGAAAACGAGCAACCTTTAAAAGATGACAAAATCTAAATTTACCAATAGTTGCATGAATTATGCAGTTCCATTATGTTCTATAAATTTAATAAATATTTGCAACATACATTACTTTTTAACAAGGACAGGTAATATCTGCGGCATAACATGGTGCATAATTCAATTATTTAATCACTAATTAAAAAAGAAGAACTTATTTTAAATCCGATCGTTTCATTATACGTAGCTATTATTAAGTGACTGGAACAGTATTATGATGTATCATGATTGGTGTGATAATCCAATCAACTAAACACGTGCCGACACCCGCTCTGATGGACGGTGATTAATCAACACCTAATCAAGGGTGCTAACAAGTTTATAGGATTTGGGTATTTCATATCAGAAAAAATTAATCAGTTTAACAAATATTAAGAACGGTTTCTTTGATATATCAATGTCAATGTCAATGTGTTTTATGCTAAACTTTTTTTAACTGGTCAATCAGAAAAATATGCGTTGTATCAGTAATTAGATTTTCATCACTTAGTACAAAATAAATTAATATTTTAAATAAGACACTTACAGAAAAATACTGTGCCACTTCATATATGTAGTCCTTGACCATGAACTCTTGTGTTTTAGCTCCCGGATACGCAAACACGGAATAAGTCTCTGGCCACAAGTACTCACTCATATACTTGACCTGGCTATGTCCTATCACGAGAGCCATAATAACGTTTATTCAGCACAAGCACAATAGCACAAACACAACACAATTCTTTATGAACAATTTTTTTCACGCAATTAATATCAAGGAAATTAACACTAGCACAATAAATTATATCCAACAAAATATTCGATATCACAATTTATGGCAACAAGCAAAGTTATAGAAGATACATGTATGGAATGAGATACAGGAACAGAATTTACAGATTTATATATAAAATATTACCTGATTGTAACAAGTTTTTTTTGTTCACAAACAAAGTTTTTCACGACGATACCTTTTGATCTTTATTAACAACTGCTTCCGTTTTAAAGCATGTTGTTTGATATATTGATAGTCAGTATGTTAAAGACAGATAATTATACAGAGATAATTGCCGGTATTTCCAAACATCATGTGATAATACTGTATAAGACACAATTAAAAGAGCTTAGATCTATAACAGTTATTGTCATGATACTTTTACAAAAAACTGTTATTTAAAATGATGTTCAAACTGCCAGTAAAATTACGTTAATTATATACGGTGATTATTGTATTACCTTGATTCTTCTTAGTCTTCTATATATTATTTACATTTTATTTTGTTCTATCTATTATTTACAATACTTCTCAGTTTGTTTCTCCTATTATAACACGGGTACTAAACAGTGCCTGCGGTACTGACTGTGCCGACGAGGATTGAAGGCACTTCGCTTCCTGTACCGCAGGTACTTCGTCAATGTTTGCAAAACGAGCAAGATCGGTGAGTGATTTTTGTCATTTTGTTACTCAAGAAGATTTTTTTCAAAAATCGGGAAATGTAGCGGGGTGTAGATGTATCTTATCTACATATCCATGCTAAAATTTGTGGCAAATGATCAATTTCCTAGAAACGTAAGGACAAATAAGTTGGGAATGAAACGTGATTTTTTCACATCAGTGACTGTTTAGACTCGATTTCTTTTCGCTGACCCAAACGATGTCGTCTCTGCCGTCGTAAATTATATTTATAAATGACATGTGATCTGCTAAAACATAAAATGTGTCCAGAAAATTTTGAATTTGTACGTTATGCCAATTTTGGAAAAGTGCCGCAGGCATTTTGACGATGCCGCAGCCCCTTCGAGGTGCCGCAGGCACTTGGAAAAGTTTCATAAATTTGGCCCATAACTAACCAAATCTCAAATAAATCGCATTCGTACGACTATATTTTATATTCACAAATATAAAAAGTTTAGCAATCGGTTTATCATCGCGGGTAATCTTAAACTATAGTACGCGATTGTTCTGGTCAGTTGAAGCAAACTGTATTTCCAAAACATTATGCTTTTTGAAAATTGCCTTCTCTGCCCGTCCTATGCTGCTCGATATGTTTTTTTTTATTTTAAGTTTTGTTTGCAGGGAATAAAATAGGTTTTTACGTACATGTAAAAACTATTAAAATTCTCCCGTTTGATCGTTTATGAGCTATACTTATTAAGTTCTCCTTTTTTCTGAAAACATTTTTAAAATATTTTTTTTTTTTGTAGATACACTTAATATTTCCAGGAAACGTTAGGCTATTAAAATAACTACAGAAAATTTCAAACATCGATATAGTTTCTGATTTTATACCGTAATAACTGTCTAGCTAGTAAATGTCAGCTGTCCACAATGGGCTCTTACACAAATGGTATCGAGATTATAATGTGAATCATCGCAATAATATTTACAGGAAACTTTTGACTATTGAGACTCTTATTAGAAAACTTCGCTTTATCACGATAATTTCTTGAAGTATCGTGACAGCTACCTACCTATCTCGTGGCAGAGGTTATAATGCAGTAATTTAGTCAAAAATGTGCTTCCGTGGTGTGGGTGTAGTCGAAAGAAGTCCCTAATAAATAGATCTTAAGTTTTCTGTTTTTTCGCGCATTTTCGCATAAATCGGGAGCCAAATGGGCATCATTCTACTCGTGAATGAATTTTACATAAAATAGGACACTTTTCATGCTAATAGTCGCTTGTTTTCGAGTTGTTTTACTTGAAAACGAAAGTAGGGTTTTTATTCTGCGGACCGCTTTCTGAAATGCGCCAATATGAGGGTACCTGACTTCAGTTGACTTGCATTCCACTGCATACTATTCAACACCCCTTTTTCTTTTCGTTTTCTTGAAGGAAATGTTGTTTCTCTGTTCTTCCATTTGTCTGTTTGTCTAGTTTCGGCCAAATATATGTCCCGATACTTTTTGAAAGTGCCTGCGGCATCTCGAAGGGGCTGCGGCATCGTAAATATGCCTGCGGCACTTTTCCAAAAGTGGCATAACGTACAAATTCAAAATTTTCTGGACACATTTTATGTTTTAGCAGATCACATGTCATTTCTAAATATAATTTACGACGGCAGAGACGACATCGTTTGGGTCAGCGAAAAGAAATCGAGTCTAAACAGTCACTGATGTGAAAAAATCACGTTTCATTCCCAACTTATTTGTCCTTACGTTTCTAGGAAATTGTTCATTTGCCACACATTTTAGCATGGATATGTAGATAAGATACATCTACACCCCGCTACATTCCCCGATTTTTGAAAAAATACTCCATGCAGTAACAAAATGACAAAAATGACAAAAATCACTCACCGATCTCGTTCGTTTGACGAAGTACCTGCGGTACAGGAAGCGAAGTGCCTTCAATCTTCGTCGGCACAGTCAGTACCGCAGGCACTGTTTAGTACCCGTGTATAAAGAACTACAGCTCTTTAAATTTTCAATATATGAAAACACTAGAACAGATTTTTTTTTTTAACAGAACATAACTTTATTCATAATAATATGACTTAAACATAAGAAGTTCCTTGTCATCGTAGCTATATACAGCATGCAGTAATAACGCTGGCGGAAAAACATATATCTTTGAACAAGTATATCTTCTGTTGAAATTGATCGATTTCCACAAACTTAACATTTTTAGAAACTTCGTAACATACTCTTTCACGTGCCATCAAAATAAATAAGGTTTATAAAGAATTAGAAGTTTATAAAGTATGGCCGTATTTTTGTTTTTTTGTACTGCGGAATAGAGTCAGTTGTAATATTTATAAAAGTTTGACGTCGCACAACTTAATTAATATTTGCAATACTAACATTCAAATGCCACATATGTAAAGTAAAGAAGGTATTCTTTCAAATGATATTACATTTATTGCGATATATATCTTATTTGGAGAAATAAATAGGACGGCCGTAGTTTTCATTCTAAAAAAAATGAAAGCGTATGGCCAGAAAATGAGTCGATATTATATGTATATTCTCCGTACTTTCTCAGCATAAAAACTTATTTTAAGTTTTATATCTAGCAAATACATAACCTAAGCTTTCATTAGATACCAATTTTATTAAATTTGATCAATAAATTAAGAAATAAATGGGTACTGCAGCATGGCCGGATTTTTCATTAAATTCTTTACTGGATAGAAAGGACGGCCGGATATTACACTTTGCCTTTTAGTTGTTCATTGATTTGCTTATATTTTTCAGCTTGTAGCATGATTTGTCTGCTCTTAAGTAGTTATATTTCTTTTACTGACTTCTGACAGCTGTTAATCAGTCCATAACAAATCTGATTTTATGTTTGATGTCTTAAACCATTTTCTAAAAACGCATTAGTGTTCTTTTTCAGTTCAGTGTTTTAACTTCTAATTGCTGTTAACTAGCATAAAATTAGGCCTAGGCCAAGATTAACAGATGTATTTCAGGTTTAACGAATTTGTATGTATAATTTATGTACTATTTATAAACTGTGATTTGCTAATGTTGTAATTCTATTTAATAGGTACACCTTTATTATGTTATTAAATAAACATTTGTTATTTATGTCGGTCAATGGCTATACATAGCTAATGTTGTCTATATTATTATATAACACCGACTTTAAATAAAACGTGTATCCTGTATCTTGTATCTTAATATTTGCCTTTGTTCATTAATTTTAAGAGCAAAACCGTCAGGCTTACTGTCAAAACAGAAAAATGTATGCAGAAAGAAGATAGAATCTGTATGACCAGCTTTTCAAGTTAGATAGGCAGCGCCTATTTTCATATTAACTATCCTTTCATTTATTCAATATAAAGAACTATCCTTCGTGGTATAATTGTGTCGGAAAATGGCGTCGTTATTTTCTTATTTTAGTAATGAAACGAACGTTTTGATTGGTCATTTAAATAGAGCCTTAAATAAGAATTATTTGGATTTTCAACGATTTCTAACAAACCTTTACCACTTTAAACAGTTTTTGACATTACCTAGCCTCACTAGTTTCAATATGTGCAAGAAGATAAGGTAATTTGTAGTAATTTAATAATTTATCTGTAAAAACTGGTCAGTGTTGACAGAGGAAATAGCCAATGAAAACTGTTGTTGCAAATACTATCGAATCACCTGTAATTTCACAAAAAAAGAAAATTTGCCGAGAAATTCAACCAAAATGCTGTACCTTGAAGATTATTTAGAGAGTAAGTGATACACTTTTGATTTGATATGATTAGTTGTGTGTAGAAGACAGATTTAATCGGTGTATACGTTTATTTGAATTTTGTTCATTCTTTCTTTCAGTGATAGAGAATCTCCCCATGGAGATGAGGGAACGACTCACAGAAATGAGAGAAATGGACCTGCAAGTTCAGAGTAAGCATTTTACGTATGCACAGGACAGGTGTATGTTTTTGTGTTTTGTTGTAGAAAGTTAAGATTACTCCCCTTTGATTAAAAAAAAATTGCAGCAGTTACCTCCCTTCAGTCAGAAGAAGTCCAAATAATTAGAAGAAGAAGTTGTCATTTGACGTTCAACATTTCTGCCCATTTTTGACATTTTACATTTTTACTATCAAAGCTTTTTCGTCTCTAAACGGATACTATCAAAGCATTGCAGCATCCGGATATATTCGATTTTGTAGCCCATATTGATGCGCTGCCTGTCTTTGGACTTGATTTATTTGGGTTAAAAATTTGTCTGTATGTTGATCAGACTTTGGAGCTATATGGCAGCTGTGGTCAGACGAGGGTCTCATATGCTATGGCCTTAAGGAGGTAGGTTACCTTCATATTTATAAGTGCGCATGTCCAACCGGAAGCTAACGTGACGATTTACGACGACGTTTACAACAAACTAAATGTGTTTGTATATTCATTTTTCTGAAAACAAATCATGAACCTGTCTTCGACCTGATGCTATATGGTTTAATAATGTAGAAATAATGAATAAATTGCTGCAGAAACGCTTCAGAACAATGTTGCCTTTAAATGACGTCATTGACGTCATGACGTTACGTGTCAGTTACCGCGCAAAATTAATAGCTTTTATCTTGAAAGTTCGTAATTCTGTGCATTTCCTTTATTTTAACTATTTTCAAATAACCATTATTTGCTAAAATATTTTTTATGAGTCTTTTGCTCAGAATAATATTCAATATTTTGCTTCTTTTATGTAGTTATATTGAAATGTTATGCGGAATGTAAGAAAATGGATGATGGTAACCAATGTTATTTGGAATATAGTTGGGTGAAAGGTTACTTTTTACGGCTATTTTCAAATAAAAAATCTAGCAGTTTGATTTGTAATACCTTTTTTTCAGGGTCCGTTGATAATTTGTTACTTATATACTAAAACTAAGATCTAAAATTGTTCAAATTTCAGTAGAAAATAGTGGTTTCTTAAATTGAATTGATGTTACCATGGAAACGAAGCCCGTGACCTATGTATCTAAATGTAAAATTCAAAAGCGTTGACACTGATCTATTTAAGAAACACAGCTTCGGCTTTTTATTTTCATTTCAACAATATCCATGAGAACAGTAGCAGCAAGTTGAACGATTTTTTCATGAAAAATACCATACGAGGGGTACTGCTGTAAGTATTCTAACCTGTGAAATGTGTTTGAATAAATGCAAATAACATGAAAATGTAACTTACTTTAGAAATAATATGTTTTAAAGCCACATTAACTAAAAAGATAATCTTATTCAATATTTTTTTATAAGAAATTGCGACAAAAAGCATGATAAAAGCTACTTTAAACATCTCTGTTGCCATGGTTACTTTAAACTTTAAGAAAAATAGGGTACCATGTAAAGTGCATGGTATTTTGCTAATAATATTACCCAAATAGTCCATGATGGTCATTAACAGAATGACACTGAAGCCGTCGAAAACCCCTATTTTTATACATAGTTGTTTAAAAATGAGAGAAAATGCGTTACCATGGAAACACGAGCCCCGCGACATATACATTTTAAGCTTATATTAGAAAGCTAACGTGCATACTAGTAAAATTATCAATTATGCAGACTTCTACGGATATCAATGAAACTAAAATAATCTGAAAAGTGTTAAATTTCCGTATTTTCCTTCTTCTTTCAATATGAAATACGTTTGGAGGGTCAGTTTCTTCAAACCTGGATAAAAATTGAACTTGAAGGGACAGAGACAAACGAAATTGAGATTGTAGCAGTTAAAACTTCATATTACACGAAATACAAAAAAATGCTGCGGTTCAACTAATTTGAATTTACCCTTGTACCAAGGTAACCTACCTCCTTAAGGGGTTGGGAGTTGACCTTTATATTCCTGCGGAGGAAACCTAGAGTTTGATTGGCCTTTTCGGTTGACCTAGACGGACCGGACCAGTACGCGGACACATTTCGCCCTACTTTACTAACCTGTGAAAAATCTGCCGCAGTTTTGATCATCTAGTCTTGTTGACAGTTCAGGTGGGCCCTTCTTGAAAATTTTACAGGAAGTTGCACATGTAAACAATGCATACATGCCATATTTTCAGACGGTCAATAAGGGAGATTTGCCTCAGCAGGGCTTTTTTTAAGGGAGATTTGGGTAAAAATAAGGGAGACTTTTATTTGCTCATTTTTTACGCGCTAAATAGCCGTTTTCATGAAAAATCATCAAGTTTTTTTACATTGAATTGATGAGTGCAGCCAACAGTTGTGTACAGAATGCATGATTATTACTTAGCACTTAACTTAATCCAAGGAATTTCAGAATTCCATGAAAGATTGAACCAGGAACTTTGTTTTTGCTTTATATGTTGATGCTTCGATCTGCATCTGGAGTGAGTACGCGTATTTTTTTGACATGTTTAAGCATACAATACTCAAAAGATTGTGGAGATATCATGTCAAAACAGTCTTTTAAGGGCAGTCATTTCTTTTTATAAATGAAGTTGTTAAAACAAAAATGAAAGTCGTTCTTTTGCTGGATTGTCCATATTTAGATTAAAACTACATGTATTTAACCTAGGAATTCTTCTCCCATTAATTATTGCAACATGACAATATCACAAAAGAATTGCAGTCAATTATTCGGGCAGTATGAATTGCAATTTATTTCATAAAATTCACTTATCCGAATTCATGTTTGTCCGAAATTCTGTGTAGTCTGACATTAACTCGCCAATTTTGTTAAGTAGTTGTCGATTTTTTGCATGTTGTGCAAGTATTTAAATTGAGAAACATAAACTCGATGTTAGCACTTAAACCTGTCTCATCCTCTGATGGCTCGATAAATACGGGAAAAGAGTGTTTCCCGATAAATATTGAGGTCAGCGAAAACGAAAGTACACTTTGGCAGGTGGCGGTAAAATGACGTAATTTTAAGACTGGTTTACATATTGTTTTGAAAAACTACGGATCAGTGGCTTTGATGTTATTGAGTCAGTCTAAAATCTCGCATGCACATGTTTACAATTGCCTACGGGTAAGATTAAATGGTTAATTGTTTGCAGATGTTGACAGTAGGTGGTAAGATAATTAATGCCTCAGGCATGTATCTCTCGATAAACAAGCTAGGGATTATAGCAACTATGAAAATTATATTTGAAGAGTATTTCCGGGCTACTCGATATTGAATTTCAAGTATTTTCTAAAGGTCTACATTGGGTCCGAGATACGGTTTTTCGACAGAGGATTTTTTTTTACGGGAGGTTTTCATGTCCCGACGGGAGACCGGGAGATACACTGAAAATACGGGAGAAAAAGTCTCCCGGCGGGAGATATGGCATGTATGAACAATGTACTGCGCATGCGCTACCTTAAAATTGCTTCGCATATGCTATAATATATATAGCATATTTTGTCAAATATGTCGTGTTTAATTGTTTGATACCATTATGTATATAATTTATCATGAACTTTCTTTTTTTTTAATTTAATGTACAACGCCAGTGAATATACTATGTGTAAAATTAGGCGTTTAATCAAATAAAGCAGTTTTCAGTTTTGCTACCATCACAGCCAAAATTATTCATATATTTTTACCAGTAGGCGGACATCCAATAAATCTCCAAAAAGTTGAGTCAAATTAAACAATTCCTTTTCTAAATAAGTCTTTTGCGATTTATTTCCAGAATTAAGCAGGAAACAAGTTTAAAAACTTGTCCATTGATGTAGGTATTTATAATTAATTTACCTCAATGTTACAATTGACAAACAAGTTTGTTTTTGGCAGAGATATAATTTTTTCGTCAACTTAATACAGTTTTATAATCCGGTTAATCAGGATGTGTTATTATACATGTACATTACCGGAAGAATGTATATATACATATATAGCTAATGTTATTGATGTTATTATTGTCATAAAAGATAGGGTAAAACGCATAGACCTCACAGAACATGTAAGTGTCTAATTATGTGGGCGTCCAGTGAGAGATCTTTTGAGATAAGCAGTGGTTAGGTAGCCGGTTCAGGCTACTAAACCCAAGGTCTATGTAGCAGGTTCTGGCTTCCTAGACTAAAGGTCTACGTAGCTGGCTCTATATATACATATCGTATATAAACATGTACGTCAAGGTAGCCAGCTCTTTAATAAACTGCATTATAAACGAAATAAACAGGTAAATCACAAAATTAATAGTAAATGATAAATCACAAGAAATGTAATTTATTTAACTAATATAATGATCCTTTATAATACAGTGCATTAAAGCCAGCTACCTTGACTTACATGTTCATATAGTATGTATTTTTAGAGCCGGCTACCTATCTATGTAGCTGGAACCGGCTACCTAGCCACTGCCTTTGAGATATCCAAGCCAAGGTACTTTGCTGAGATGACAGATTCTAGTAGTGTGTTATGCAGGTAGAATTTTGAGGGTATAAGATGTTTCCTTCTTCTGACATGGATAACTTGACATCTGGCGGGATGGAATTCTGTATGGCAGTCCAACTCCCACTTTTCTAATGTTTTAAAGTTTTTTTGGAGGGTATTTTATTTTCTAACAGAGGTGACAGTCATGTATATTGCGTGGCATCTGCAAAAAGACACACTTAAAGTGACTTAGACTTGATATTTTGTGTGAGATCATCATTTATGTATGCTAGGAAGAGTATGGTCTCTGAGTCTGAGCTTGTTCCGTTTAGGATTATGGATTGAAGCCGGTTGTCAAGGAAGCTCTTAATCCATGTAAGGGTTTTGCCACATATGCCATAACTAATGCGTTTTAAATGGGACTTTCTCTTGGCTCACTTTTTCGAATGCTTTCCTAAAACAGTGAAAGTATTGAACTATACAGTCTAACCTGTCTTAAGCAGCCAGCCAAGGGAACCAGACAATTTGGCCGCTAAAGCCAGGTGACCGCTGACCGGAGGTGCAGCCAGTATATGTATTTTTCAGACTTCTGACCAGTCTATAGCCTTTAAGCCCGTTTCTTTTTGGGTTTTCCATTATTATTTTACCAGGATACAATGACGTGCATTTGCCTTCGCAATACGAATGGTCTTCTTAGCAATCTAAAACTCCGGCGTGTTTTCTTTACTACAAAAATTGTTACAGACAATTTTCCAACTTCAAAACAAGTTTGTTTACAATTTTCGCCATTTTGGTAAGGGAAGCTACTCTCGGCGCTTATTGTCTACGCTAAATCTAAGATTGCCGTTACGTTCCGTAAAAGATAGAGTGGTTTATATTTTTTTTCAAACACAATTAATTTCTTATAAATTTAATAGTATTTTGATGACAGAAGTATAAAAAATTCACAAATATTATGCTACTAATTAGTTATCGAGTATTATCTTTAACCGAGGTCAAACTGTGAACAACAAAATTGACACGAGGTGACAGTGTGACACGCTAATTACCGATAATTACTGGCCATTTGATCATAACAAAAGGGGATTGGTTATCAGTTTTAATTGAGAAGCTCATGTCATTTTGTCGTTCCTGTGGTGAAGTCCCGCGAAACTTAGCAACCACGTGCTTCTCAAAATCGGGTATCTTCGGCGATTATTGCCTAAAAATAATTGGTTTTGGAAGAAAAATGGCCGCTGAAAGGGGTCAAATACGGCGGTCGGGAGGCAATTTCGGTGGCCGCTGGCCGCGGACGGCAGGTGGCCGCTGAATAAAGTGATAAAATAGAGGAAAATCCGTCGGGGGCGTCATAAAATGGCCGCTGAACGGAGGTGACCGCTGATCGGAGGTGACCGTTAGTACAGGTTAGACTGTAGTGTCATAGGATCCAAGATGCAAGATTTCCACTCCCCCCCCCCAAAAAAATATATAAAAACAGGAAATAATGGTAAATTACTGGTAGTCATCAAACATTGAACAATTATTTTGGAAATCAGCTGTTGGGTTGCAACGCTTTTATACCGTATGTGTAATTCATGTATTCAGAAAGTCTCTTTTTAGGTAGCGATTAAAGTTGACAGTTACAATATACTGTATATTTATTGGTCTGGTTACAGGATAGCTAGACATTTATTAAAAAAAAATTCAAGGGTGGGTGGGAAGAGGTGGGGGGACAAAAAAATGTACATGATGTTTACTATGTGCTGTACCTCAGACAGTTCTTGCTCTAACTCTCTTCAGGGCAGTCTTAAATTATGTGGTTTATATCAGTTTGTATAAAAAGATATAAAATTTTAATGCAAAACCATTTAGCTTATGACTCGAAACTGACTTAAAGTCACCTGTAAAAACATCTTCCAAGAGATCTGATAGTGAGTGATTAGACAAGCTCATCCCGAGTACATTGTGCATGGATGTGCTAATTTGGAAAATAAAAGGATGATTTAAATTTAGTGACTTACGAGCCAGAAGAGTTAAAGAGTTGCAAAAGTGAATGGGTGAGTTTTGAGATACAAAAACTTGAAGAAAACAACGAAAATTATAGCAGGTCTTGAATCAGAAAAAAGTTGAGTCTCCAGTTGAAAAATACTCTTCTGAATGAACTTTAAGTTGACCCTTTTCTGACTTGTAAACAGAAGGACAGAAATTTTCATCAACATTACTGTTTTGATTGATATACTGAAAAGCTGAAATTAAGTTTAACAAAGTATGAAAAGTCTTTACTTTTTCCACCAGATTTAGGCAGGGTTTAGAAACACTTAGAGCCAGAGGGTATAGATCAATATATATTTTTTTATTTACCACACTAGCCCTTATCATGCTGGACATTGTTGATTCTGCCTTTGCGACCAGTGTAGATTATGATCTGTGCAGTCTGATCATGATCTGCACTGTTCGCCATTCAGCCAGTATTATTTTGGCACCACTTTTAACAGTTAATGGTACTGTCCAAATTGAAAGACAGACAAGTTCATTATAGAAATTTAGCAGGGTAAGGGCTAGGCATACTTTAATATTCCAGTATGTCACAAACATCATTATGTAATTTATGTATTGTGTACATCAATTTATGGATGATTCTGTACATAGCATTCATCGCTGAGTAACCTAAATATATGTCTTCTCATGAATATTATGTTTGAAAATAAGTAAAAAATTTATATCACCTGTGTAATATACTGATATATGTGTTATAATATAAAAAACTTCTATTTGACCAGATTCATTGGATGGTTTGGATGAAAGGGTGAATTCGTTTTTCAAAAAATGTACACAGCCAAATGTGAAAACTGATTGGAAAGAAGAACAGTTTGGAAAAATTAAAAAGGTAAAAAGGGGTTTCTGTTTATTTAAGGCCTAAATTGAAATTACATATGAGCGTGTTTACCCTTTACTTTACTTACTGACCCAAGTTTGTAGCCGCAGCCCAATAAATTTTTATTGCCTGGTCAGTAAAAGAAACATTTATATTCAAGTGAAGTTTCCTATTCATTTGTTTTCTAATATTTAAAATTAAAGATATTATTCAATTTACTGTGCTTAATTTTAAAATCATCATATCTAGGGACTTACTCATTGTCTGTCTCTAGTTATAAAATTCTAATTGACTACCAATTTACCAAAGAGAGCAGCTCATGTTAACCACTTACTGGTTGTGTTTCTGATGATTATATAATGGAGTAGCACAGCCCGCCCGCTTAGCTCAGTAGGTAGAGCGTTGGTCTACAGATCGCGGGATCGTGAGTTCGATCCTCGGACTGGGCGTATGTTCTCTCCGTGACTATTTGATAAACGACACAGTGTCTAAAATCATTAGTCCTCCACCTCTGATTCATGTGGGGAAGTTGGCAGTTACTTGTGGAGAACAGGTTTTTACTGGTACAGCTACAGGAACACTGGTTAGGTTAACTGCACGCCGTTACATGACTGAAATACTGTTGAAAAACGGCGTTAAACCCAACACAAAAAAATAGAGTAGCACAGTGATATTGTTGTCTAATCATCATACCAAAATTAAAAAGAAAAGTTATTCTAAGAATTGCAGTCATTCAACAACCCCACCTTTTATAATGTTTACCCTCACCATCTGAATCAGCCAGGTACTTTCACATTGAATGGAGACAAAAGTTTTTGGCTCACACCCACACTTTCGAAAAAAACTATGGTTATAATTTGTTGATGCACTATATTTTACAAATTTAACAGTAAACAAATAATTTTCTTGTCATAAAATGGATCATAATTCTAGCATAAAACTGCTGTTTTTGTCATTTCAGGGGTGTTTAACAGGAAAGTAAACATATTTTGATAGAGAGATTCTAGCTCTGATGCACTGTTAATACATCCTGTTTTTTAGTCAAGGGTAAACATATTGGGTCCAAATAATGGGTAATTTGAAAGGAAATGATGTTAACATACAGTGCTGACATTCTCGCAAATTTTTATGGACATGTAATGATGTTGATGGACAATGTATTCATTTTGTTAATAGGTTTTTGACACATTATTTTGATAGAATAGCATTAACACATTTGTTTTGTGTAAAAAACTTTTGAAGAATCCCCCTGGATCCTGCATGTGACTGTTAAAACATGAAAAAATATGCTGTCCCTACAGAGAGCTTGCCTGCTTAGCTCAATTGGGAGAGCGCAGATCTACGGATCACAGTGTCTTAAGTTTGATCCTCGGAAGCGAATGTTCATGTGAAAATTTGATTATAAAGCCATTGTGTCTGAAATCATTCATCCTCCACCCCTGATTTATTTAGGGAAGTTGGCGACAGGTTTGTACAGGTACAGAACCCAGAACACTGGTTAGGTTAACTGCCTGCCATTACATAACTGAAATACTGTTAAAAAACGGCATTAAACCCAAAACAAACAAAGCTTTCCCTACAGAAAAATAGTAAATTTGAACACAGTGAATATCTTCTGTTTACAGGAATATTACAAAACTTTGGAAGATGCAGATGAAAAGGTACAGCTAGCGAACCATATCTATGACCTGGTGAGAAATCTTTTCATTTTAGAATATTCATTTGTCTGCCATCACAGACTGTCAGAAATACTTCTTGTGCAAGTCGCTATAGTTTGTAATTGACAGAGGAGTTCCAGGCTAAGAGTGGTTTTGTAAATATACAATATATGGGCCTTCGTGGCTGAATGGTTAAGGTCGCTGACTTCAAATCACTTGCCCCTCACCTATGTGGGTTCGAGCATCACTTGGGTCATTAAATTCTTAAGTGAGGCAGCCACCCAAGCTTGCTTCAAGAAAGGTCAGTGGTTCTATACTGGTGTCTGCTAGTGATGAAATAATGCACCTGGAATCTTCGTCAACCATAAAATGCTGGAAAATAACAATACGGCCTATAATTTCGACGGTGCAACGTTAAACCCAACAAAAAAAATATATAAAATAGGGTTATTATAATAGTACCTTAATGTGCAATGGTGTATTCAACTAAAGTTGAGCCGTGCCATGGGAAAACCAACATAGTGGCTTTGCGACCAGCATTGATCCAGACCAGCCTGTGTATACGCGCAGTCTGGTCAGGATCCATGCTGTTCGCTGACAGTTTCTCTAATTCCAATAGGCTTTGAAAGCGAACAGCGGATGCGCAGGCTGGTCTGGATCCATGCTGGTCGCAAAGCCACTATGTTGGTTTTCTCATGGCACGGCTCAGTTGATTTTGTCAGGCCTGGATCCCACGAGGTGCTGGCACAAAGTGTGATCCAGCCTGGAAAAATCCAAAGCAGCTGAATATGCCATTGCATATCAAAGGACTGTTTTGTCGCTTGAAAATGGTTGTATCAAAGTTGTCGAAGATCAGCATTCAGAGTAAGATGTTAGCAAAAATTCATTAAAAATGCAAGTTCATAAAATTATTAATGTTCAGCAAAAACTTACTAGAAGTACAACAACCATAAAACTACTGGTCTTTTTATGAATTATCTCCCTTTATTGAATGTGCATCCATATTTTGTGTCCTGTCTGTAACTTTGTCATTCATAGATATCAAAGATTTCAAAAAAAACTTTGCAACGATAGTTAGCATAGTTTGAAGATTTGGCCCCTGCAAGAAACTTATGTCATTCCGTCTTTTTGAAATATTTCCCTTTATTGAATGTCCATCCAAATTTCTTGTCCGGTGTGTAACTTTGTCATTCATGAAGATTTTAAGAAAAACTTGGCACCAGTGGTTAGCATAACATGATGAGATGTCATGTGCAAGAACCATAATTCTCTCCATATTCTTTTTTGAGTTATCTCCCTTTATTGAATGTTTTGTACAGGGCATAACTCCAAAACTACTGTAGGGAATGTATGCAAATTGCACACAATGATAGAGGACGTATTTAGAAGAAGTGCAGTTTACATGGATCATAATCTAATCATCTAAATAAGTGACTTTGTTGAATTCCAGTCCAATTTCATGTCCAGTCTGTAACTTTCTTTCATGAATGGATTTGATCAAACATTTACCCAGGTATTACATATCAGTTACCACTTCCATTCAAATGAAGCAGTGTAGGGCTTTAGGGGCATGCACTTTTTCAAAAGTAGTCTCCTGTTACTTTGAAAATTTGGTTTATATTTCCATGCAAGTTGTTACTGTTGCCATAATTATGTCTCCCCTAGGAGACATATTGTTTTTGCCCTGTCCTTCCGTCCGTCCGTCCATCCGTACGTCACGCTTCATTTCCGAGCAATAACTGGAGAACCATTTGACCTAGAACCTTCAAACTTCATAGGGTTGTAGGGCTGCCGGAGTAGACGACCCCTATTGTTTTTGGGGTCACTCCGTCAAAGGTCAAGGTCACAGGGACCAGAACATTGAAAACCATTTCCGATCAATAACTAGAGAAGCACTTGACCCAGAATGTTGAAACTTCATAGGATGATTGGTCATGAAGAGTAGATGACCCCTATTGATCTTGGGGTCACTCCGTCAAAGGTCAAGGTGATAGGGGCCTGAACATTGAAAACCATTTCCGATCAATAACCAGAGAACCACTTGACCCAGAATGTTGAAACTTCATAGGATGATTGGTCATGAAGAGAAGATGTCCCCTATTGATTTTGGGGTCACTCCGTCAAAGGTCAAGGTCACAGGGGCCTGAACATTGAAAACCATTTCCGATCAATAACTAGAGAACCACTTGACCCAGAATGTTGAAACTCCATAGGATGATTGGTCATGAAGAGTAGATGACCCCTATTGATTTTGGGGTCACTCCGTCAAAGGTCAAGGTCACAGTGGCCTGAACATTGAAAACCATTTCCGATCAATAACTAGAGAACCACTTGACCCAGAATGTTGAAACTTCATAGGATGATTGGTCATGAAGAGTAGATGACCCCTATTGATTTTGGGGTCACTCTGTGAAAGGTCAAGGTCACAAGGGCCTGAACATTGAAAACCATTTCTGGTCAGTAACTTGAGAACCACTTGACCCAGAATGTTGAAACTTAATAGGATGATTGGTCATGCAGAGTAGATGACCCCTAACGATTTTGGGGTCACTCTGTGAAAGGTCAAGGTCACAGGGGCCTGAACATTGAAAACCATTTCCGGTCAGTAACTTGAGAACCACTTGACCCAGAATGATGAAACTTCATAGGATGATTGGTCATGCAGAGTAGATGACCCCTAACGATTTTAGGGTCACTCTGTTAAAGGTCAAGGCCACAGGGGCCTGAACATTGAAAACCATTTCCAATCAATAACTTGAGAACCTCTCGACCCAGAATGTTGAAACTTCATAGGATGATTGTTCATGCAGAGTAAATGACCCCTATTGTTTTTGGGTCAGTCTATTAAAGGTCAAGGTCACAGTGGCCTGTTCATGTAAAATCATTTTTTGGAAATAACTTGAGAACCACTTGACCTACAACGTTGAAACTTAATAGGATGATTGGACATGCAGAGTAGATGACCCCTATTTATTTTGAGGTCATCTGATCAAAGGTCAAGGTCACAGGAGCCTGAACAGTGACTTGAGAACCACTAGGCCAAGAGTGTTGAAATTTAGCGGGATGACTGGACATGCCAAGTAGATGATCCCTATTGCAGCCAACCATCAGTGTCTCTTTGACTTTCGCTCCTGACCCCTATTGACTTCTTGCCTATAGGACTTTGCATTGAGGGGAGACATGCGCTTTTTACAAAAGCATTTTCTAGTTAGATTTATTATCAGTTTTAATAAAATAAATGATTTTCACAACTATTGCCAGGTTATGGCTTCAAATAACTAAGAAGATTGGGCTGTTTTGTGGACAGCTCTTGCTAAAACCTTTTGATTGGTTAAGATTTTTGAAATGTCCCAATACCTACGACAGCTGGAAATGTAAAAAATATATTGAAATCAGAAGAAATACTCAGTTTTGTAAATTCTTTCACCTGAAAGGGGAGTACAAAATTAAAAAAGTCATTGAAATGCACATTGCTAACTCACTGAGGCCCGGATCCAGGGCAGGGCCGAGGGGGCTCGTGTCCCCTCAGTTGGCTTAGAAGTGACCTATACCCATCAAAGATGCACCCAACTATTTTGGCAAAGGAATAATATTTTCTCAAAATTTAGACCTAGAAACGCACCAGAGGCCAACATTTCATACCTATATTTCAAAATTTTCCAGGGGGAGAGTCCCCTGACTCCCCCTCATCGAGAGGGGAGTGACCCCTCAATTTCCTAAACATTTAGACACAAAATGCACCAGAGGCCACCATTTCATACCTGTATTTCAAAAATTTCCAGGGGACAGCCTCCTGACACCCTCGTACTATGAGGGGAGTAAAAGTACCCCCACGGCCACCATTTCATACTGTATCGCAAAAATTTAAAGTGGGGGGAAACCCCCCTAACCCCCAAACATTGGTAGAGGCCCCTTCCCATACCTACCTGCTCTCGGTGCTGTGCGCCTTGGAGGTAACAACTTGGTTCTTAACTTGTGCCTCACCAGTCAAATATATCTGGATCCGGGCCTGCTAACTATCAAATGAAAAAACTGTGTAGGACATTTTTGTTTCTTAAATGTAACTGTAACAGAATACACAAAGTGTGAAAGATATCTTAAAATGTTGCTTAAATGTGACTGACCACCTTTACTTGCATTTTTGACATGCCATGGATTTTAGACTTTTAGGAATTTTAAATTGTTTTGAAACTGTTAAATGGAATTTCGATTAAGTTTTGGATTTTGTTTGCAAATGCCAAACAAAAGTGGTTTTAGGGGGATTTGTTCAAAATAACTTTATACAGGAGAAAATTTATACATTATACAGTATCATTATGGTACTACAAGTGACAGCCTGGGGAATAACAATGTCACTTAAGAAAGTCCTAGAACAAAGCCTCCATTAAATGTAGAAAGGGGAGTGTAAGGCAGTCTTGATAAGTGGCTGTAAAAAGGGAGTGAAAGATGTGCAATTTGCAACCATCTACTGCTAACCATTGCTAACAAATTTCTTCACTTTTGACAATGTTTATTGCTTTCTTTGCCCATCTTTGGCAGATGATCAACAAATTTAGGTCAATAAAAAGGTTGGAGTACCTATTTCATGTGTATTAATTAAGCCCATTTGAGCACAGACTGCTCATGGTGAGCTTCTAGAATCATTGGATGTCAGCCATCCATTCGTGGTTCACTATTTCTTTCAAGAACATTTTCTAAACCACCAAACCATTTCAACCAAACTTCACAGAAGTATTTCTTGGGCAATCCAGAAATCTAGGTTATCATCCATGCAGAATTCTGGTTGCAATGCCAACCTAAAGGAAAATCTTAAAAAATCTTCCTCTTAGAAGCTGCCTGCCCGATTTTTAAAATATTTCTAAAAAATGATTCTTGGTTGGCTCTTAACCAAATTCCTTCAGGTAATTCTGTTTAATTAAAAACATGTGCACAGGGGGCAAGACTAGTTATACCCTCACAAAACGAAGTTTGAGGGGGGATGGGGGTATATAGGAGTGAGCTTGGCAGTCGGTCGGTCAGTTCGTTGGTTTTCATGGTTTCCGGACAATAACTCAAGAAAGGCTTGACAGATTTGAATAATATTTGGTACACAGGTGTAACATCAGAAAATACAGGTCAAGTTCGACTTTCAGGTCAGTAGGTCAAAGGTCAAGGTCACAGTGACCCTGAACAGTTAAACGGTTTCCGGATGATAACTTGAGAACGCTTGGGCCTAGGATCATATATTTTAGTACACAGGTGTAACATCATGAAATACAGGTCAAGTTCTACTTTGAGTAGGTCAAAGGTCAAGGTCACAATGACACGAGACAGTTAATCGGTTTCTGGATGATGACTTGAGAACGCTTGGGCCTAGGATCATGAAAATTGATAGGGAGGTTGGTCATGACCAGCAGATGAACCCTTATGATTTTGAGGTCAGTAGGTCACAGGTCAAGGTCAGTGACCCAGAACATTTAAATGGTTTTTGGACAATAACTTCAGAGTGCTTGGGCCTTGGATCACGAAACTTAATAGGGAGGTTGGTCATGACCAGCAGATGACCCCTATTGATTTCGAGTTCAAAAGGTCAAAGGTCAGAGTGACCCGGAACATTTAAACCTTTTCCAGACAATAACTTGAGAACGCTTGGGCAGAGGATCATGAAACTTCATAGGGAGGTTGATCATGACCAGCAGATGACCTCTATTGATTTTGAGGTCAGTAGGTCAAAGGTCAAGCAAGTTCGGCTTTGACATTGGCTTAGTTCTGTGACAAGGCCATATTGTGGGCGTATAATTTGTCACTCCTGTGACAACTAGTTTTTCCTGTATTACTTTAAGGAGAACTGAAAAACTTCTTCTCTGAAACTGCTGATTTAGTTTCAAAATACTGTCACAGCAGTGTTGCTTTAATGACCCTCTACCAAATTTCTTCAAATCATTCTGTTTTGCTAAAAAATCATTGCCGCCACAGATGGCGGGGCTAGTTTAGGTTATAATTGAAATATATGGAAAACTTTTACAGTCTTCTGCTCTGAAACTACTGGCCCTATTTCAAATATTTTCACTGCAATGTTCCATAAGTTATGCATTACAGTTTTCTTTCAGGTCACTGTGTTTCTTTAAAAAAAATGACATCAAGGGGTCAAAGCTTAAAATCTTCTAGTCAAAATAGAGTGTCTCTATTTCAAAATAATTCCACAGACATTTTCTTTGCATAACTTTCTATCAAAACTGGACAAGCAAGCGGGGAAACTCCGATGAGCAATTAAGGGCTGTCACGATCCTCTTGTTGAAGCACTTGTTGCATAAGCCAGGGAGTGACTTTGAACACTGATACAGTCAAACATGAGCTAATGGCCACTAGCTACATTTTCAAATTAAACATTTTCAGTTTATTTTAACCTGTGAATTGGGGCCACCTGCACATGAAGAGCACTTTTTGCCACATTTTTTCCAAGAGTGGTCTTTAGATAAGGTCTGAATGTTCCTCTATTCAAAGGCACTGTTGCAGTGGTTGCTCTATATATTTAATAGCTAATATATAAATTTGCAATTTTATAGTTATCAATTGATATAACTGACAGAACTTTACTGTTTGTACAATTTCAGGTTGACAGACATTTACGGAAACTTGATCAAGAATTGTCAAAATTCAAAATGGAACTTGAGGCGGACAATGCGGGAATTACTGAAGTTCTTGAGAAAAGTTTGTACATGTTATTCATACAAACATGATGAAATTAGATTTTTGTTTCCCCTCTTGTGGGATTTCTACGTGTAGTGAAAGAGGAACTTTAAAACTTATCAAGCTCAGTTTATTGTACAACACTTTAACAGTTGAACCTGCCTTAGCTGCCACCTGTATTAAGCAGCACCTTGCCTTAACCAGCCAGTCAGCTATTTTTAGCTCGACTATTCAAGAATAGGGGAGCTATCCTACTCGCCCCGGCGTTGGCATTAGCGTGGGCGTGAGCGTCACACAAATGTTAAAGTTTGCGTACCACCCCAAATATTTTCAAAGTCCATTGAGATATTGCTTTGATATTTTGCATACTTGTTTACCATCATGACCCCAGTCTGTAAAAAGGAGGAGGCAACTCTATCAAGCAGTTTGACTGAATTATGGCCCCTTTTCGACTTAGAATATGCTTATTGTAATGTTAAAGTTTGCGTACCACCCCAAATATTTTCAAAGTCCATTGAGATATTGCTTTCATATTTTGCATACTTGTTTACCATCATGACCCTAGTCTGTAAAAAGGAGGAGGCAACTCTATCAAGCATTTTGACTGAATTATGGCCCCTTTTCGACTTTAATAGAATAAATGTTAAAGTTTGCGTACCACCCCAAATATTTTCAAAGTCCATTGAGATATTGCTTTCATATTTTGCATACTTGTTTACCATCATGACCCCAGTCTGTAAAAAGGAGGAGGCAACTCTATCAAGCATTTTGACTGAATTATGGCCCCTTTTCGACTTAGAATATGCTTATTGTAATGTTAAAGTTTTACTCATTGCTTATATTATACTCTCAAGCACTGAGAATAGTCGAGTGCACTGTCCACTGACAGCTTTTGTTCCCAAATAGATGCTTTTTATGTTCATTTTGTCTAAAGTAGTCATTTGCCTTAAACACTCTTTGGTTGGCTGCTTTATACAGGATTGGTTTTACTATTGTCTTGTGCTTGCCTGCACCAAATACTATTTGCCCAGATATACCAGGTTAACCAGTGTGCCCAATCACGTGATCGCGCTGTATCATTTGGTTCCCGCTATAAGCTGGAAAGTGAAAGTGGAGAGGTAAACAAAAATTATAAATCAGGGCGTAAGTTTTTTTATCCCATAAATGATGTTAATATCATGCACATGATTCGAAACCTAATTGAAGGTGCTACCCCCGGTACTATGATTTCCCCACCAAAACCTTGTTTTAACGCTATACCTGTTCAACCACTTTTGACATTGTGTGCTCGGAGGTGTTCTAACTGCAAGGCAGTTGAACAGAAATAGCGTTAGAACGAGCAGGTTTTGGTGGGGAAATCATAGTACCGTGGGTAGCACTTTCAAATAGGTTTCGAATCATGTGCATGATATTAACACAATATATTGAATAAAAAACTTACGCCCTTATGTACAATTTTTGTTCACCTTTCCACTTTCACTTGCGAGATCAATATGACTTAGTGCGATCACGTGATTGGGCACACTGTTAACTTCAGCATCTACAATGTGGTATGCATTATAAAGCAGTGAGAACTGTTTTGAAACTTGGTATTGCAACTCTGTTGTTGACATCAGCTTGTTTAGCTGGTATTTAAAATTATTTAAAAAATTGCTAATAAACTTAGCATATTTTTGCTATATTCTAGACAAACAGTGTGAAATTGTTTACATATTATTGAGTCTCTGCAATTTTAGCAGTTATAATTGGAGATGGTATAAAAAATAGCACAGTAGGAAAGTTGGGCCAAATTACACAAATAATTGGCCTAAGTTGCAAAAATACTTGTTGTTAAGTACCAGTAAGTCACATATAATATGAGTAAGAAAGACAAGTATATTTAAATAACCCAAATCATTACTTGGTATTATAGACACAAACAGTAAATTGTTGCAGGTCTGCACTATGACAAAATCCAATGCAAGGATGTTATGGAATTCCCAAAAAATTGAAAATGAGGCTGAAATGAAAACAGCATCGAATGAAAGATAAAACTTTGTGAATAGGATGATAACATTAATTTTGTGAAACAGAATGTTCTTTTAAAAAAAATGGAAGTTTAACAATGGGAAATAACAAAGATGAACCTGCCCCAGGCAGTCGGGCTGTTCTGAACGTTGAGATCTGGGTACTTGCCCCGGAAATTTGGTTTTCTGTTGATTTCCATAATTTTCTTGTTGAAAGTGACTTTCAATGTCGACAAGAGGTTTGTGTCTCAACAAGGAGTTTCGTGAATTTGTTCAGCTTTTTTTTTTTTCACAAAAAACTGTTTGAAGAAAGAAGGGAATATACCTTATGATAATTGTTTGTTTAGCACGAGCAGCATGGAGAAAATGCAAGACAAATATTTGAATTTACTACACTGGATAATCGCACTCAGCCCCTGCTTTTCCTACCTTATGCTTATTTTAAGGATTGATAGTAACTGTTTAATTTTCTCATAATTCATAATGAACACCAACTTTTTAGGATAATGTTACAATTATCCTAAAGATGAACATGGAAATAATGACTTATTTTTATGTGTGCTATTAATTTCTGTTGTGTTTATTTCCAGGATCACTTGAAATGGACAAACCGCTAGTACAGAATCATAGAGCAGAAAGTAAGCGCTTTATTTCTTGACTGGTAAACAGTCTTTAACCTTTAACCTGCTATTGGCAAGTGATTCTGCCTTTGTGATCAGTGCAGACCAAGATAAGCCTGCACATCCGAACAGGCTGATCATGGTCTGCACTGGTGGCTATTCAGTCAATAAATTTGCAGTGAATACCCCTTCGGATAACAAATTGTACTGCCTAAATTGAATGATGGACCAGTTGATTTTAAATATTTAGCAGGCTAAAGCTTAAAGATTGTTCTTATGTAGGGACAAAAACCAGAAATGGCTGTCTGCAGTGTCCGTAATATTTTGCATTCTCATGCATTATTTCTTTTCCTTCAGCCTCTAATGTAATTCATACAAGACAAGGAGTATGTTATTGAACAGAAATTGCTGATTTACCTGGTCCATTAGCTTACTTTAGATTATACTTGGCTAGATTTATCTAGATTTATATATATTATGTACAGATCAATGATTTGTAATAGTTGGATTTGTTTTAGCTTGTGAAGACTGAAGGAAGTTTGAATGCATATCATTTTTATCCCATTATTGAAATAAATAGTGTGGACACTGTATCAGGGAGGTTAGGAAGTTCTATTATAGAACCCACAGCAGGATCCAAACTCCTGATCTCTTGAATATTTGCGAATAAAAGAAAATATTTAGGCTTTCTATCAAAGACTAGTTAAGTGGTTAGTACGAGTACTTGTTTATATTGGTGGTATTGGAAGCATGTATATTATTTTGTTGCTTATTTTGAAATTACATTGTTTATAATCTAGTTATTGTGTGATCATTTGATTGACTTTCAGAACGAAAACTTCCAACATCCTCTGTTCCAAGTCAAAGTGAAAAGAAAATGACAACGGAAAAGGTGCTGTCAACACTGGCCAATGAAATTGCCCGAGATTCATTTGGTGGTGTTCGCAAGAGTCAGTCCGCCTCCAACTCACCTAATATATCTATGTTTAATTCTGCTCCAGCATCAACAACACTTACATACAAATTAGGTGAGTTGATAAATGTCTTATGTAAGGAAAGACTTTGTTGAAATGTTTGGGTGTAAAGTGAAAAGGCAGGTTAAGTCATATGACAGATTTTGAGCTTTAAAGGTTGAAGCACCCTACAGGCATTATTGTTGGGTTAAATAGGCATTTTAAAGCATAAGTTGAACAGTAAACCTGCAGGCCAGTTGGATTGCTTTCTCACATGGAAAAAAGATTTGACCCACACAGCTGTATGAAAATTGAGTAATTTTTAAGCCGGTAAACTTTGCAACTTTGCCATTAAGGTCTCCGTATTTTTTAGGGATGGGAACGAATATTCGAATATTCGAAAATCGGACAAATATTCGAATATGAAAATCAAATTCGAATATTCGTAAATTATTGTATTTTTTTTTTTTCAAAATAAGTATTGATTTTGGGCAATATGAGCATGCTAGTTTTACAGAATAAAACCATATCATGTTTGTTTATCGCGTATCAAAAGATGCCCAATTAACAAGAAAATAGCAATGCATAATTGGCAGGGGCCATCGTTACGGATTAACAGTTTGCAACAGGCGTCAATGTGTCAGATGCATGTCAAAAGATGTCCAATTAACAAGAAAATTGCAATGCATAATTACCTGGGGTCATCACTACGGATTAACAGTTTGTATTAGGCGTAAATGTGATATCTTTTTATCTTTTGTTCATCTTTATTGGCGCCTGTTTTATGTATCAAGTTGTAGAATTTTTTTTTCGAAAACAATACCAGACATGTAGATATTGTCGATCTTTTCACAATATTTTGTACGACGTTTTAGACCATCCGCAGAATCGGTTTTCATCCGCTATCGGCTGTATTCAAATTAAATTTTGAAGTACTTTATATTAAAATAAAAAAATAACATATGATTGGTGCATAAGTTCATGTTGAAGGAAGTTTAAGTCCGCCTTATTTGCTTTTTACACGCCGATTGAAAATTTTCAAAATGGCGGCGGTAATACAACAGCGCGTCAAGTGTTTAACTGGGATGACCTGCTATTTTTAGATAAAATTGCGACGGTCTAAATTATAATCGTTTTGATTTTTTTGTATCATTTTGAAGATAAAACACTGAATTAGTTAAATATGTTCATGATTATACTGACAGAATCGTGAAATAAAACGCTAGGATCGGCGGGTTTTGCTAGCCTAAGGTAGGATCGGGTTACCTGAATCAAACATTTTTTGGCCTTATTACGTACGATGATCCACGCTTTAAACAAATGAATACGTTTTGTATATGCCAATCACTTAATAAATATGTAAAGCTTCCATTAAAACAAACCGAATATTCGAATATATTCGAATATGGCAAACCGAATATTCGAATATTGATTTCAGTATTCGTTCCCATCCCTAGTATTTTTGGCTGGTATTGTCTCTTTTTGGATACAATTCTATAATGATTTTATTCTGTTCAAATGCTTTCACTTGAAGCAAAGTGGTAATATTTGAATTAACTCTAAATGAAATATACATGGTCTTGAACATGGTTTTGTTTTTTATACACTTTTTGAACCTTTCATAAGAAAGGCCTTTTAACATTTTCATGTGGTCTTCTCAGTAAGTAGAGCACCAAACTAAAAATAAGGACACGGACGTGAATCTTGGCAAGGTAATAACTTGCCTCTTGTTGATGTGGGTCCAAGCCTTACTCTGGGTTTTGAATTCTTCATGCAAAGAAGCCATCCAGCTGGCTTAAGGAAGTCGGTGGTTCTAACCAGGGGGTCTGCCCGTGATGAAATAATGCACGGAGCCCTTGAGGGTCACCTGGTGTCTTCCTCCACCATCAAAGCTGGAAAGTTGCCATATGACCTATAGTTGTGTCAGTGAGATGTTATAAACCCAACAAAAGAATTAAAACAAATTGGCAAGATAAATGTTCTCAGAGATGATTTACTTTTTATGTTACGTCTGACATTACTTGTCCTCAACCTCTGATATTATTGTCACTTGCTGATATGTGGTTCATATTAGAAAATAGTTACAACTGTCAGGGTGCTTTATTTAACTGATATATTGTTGAAGAATGGTGTTTAATCCAACGTAACAAAAATACAGACAATTACATACATTTTATATGCATGACATTTCATGTATATGTAATATTTAATCTTTATATTGTTTTTATAGGTCATGTAGGGGCAGGAAGCAATGCAGCTATAGCAGCAGCAGCTTCACAGGCAATAGCAGCAACACAACAAGTGGTGTGTATCATCATTATCTTAAACTTTTGACCTGTATATGTGAAGTTTCTTTGTTTATTGTAAATGAAGAAATAGCAGTTTGCTTTTCACAAGGGAGGTAGAGATTTCAACACTTTACATGTTGTAATTCCCCCAGGAGAGATTACAGTTCCATACATATGCTTGTACACGTGAGTTTACAATTAGCAGATTTCTATCGTGAATGATTAATTTTGCCTCTGCTAATTGCTTGCTTGAGGTTTAAGTTTTACAAGCACAATTATGTGTCCTCCCCCCACCCCCACTACGGAGTGGGGGAAACATATTGTTTTTGCCCTATCTGTCCGTCCCACTTCATTTCCAATCAATAACTGGAGAACCATTCGTCCTAGAACCTTCAAACTTCATAGGGCTTATGTGGTAGACGACCCCTATTTTTAGCTCACCTGTCACATAGTGACAAGGTGAGCTTTTGTGATCACGCAGCGTCCGTTGTCCGTCGTCAGTGCGTGCGTCCGTAAACTTTTGCTTGTGACCACTCTAGAGGTCACATTTTTTATTGGATCTTTATGAAAGTTGGTCAGAATGTTCATCTTGATGATATCTAGGTCAAGTTCAAAACTGGGTCACATGCCATCAAAAACTAGGTCAGTAGGTCTAAAAATAGAAAAACCTTGTGACCTCTCTAGAGGCCATATATTTCACAAGATCTTCATGAAAATTGGTCAGAATGTTCACCTTGATGATATCTAGGTCAAGTTCGAAATTGGGTCACCTGCCTTCAAAAACTAGGTCAGTAGGTCTAAAAATAGAAAAACCTTGTGACCTCTCTAGAGGCCATATATTTCATAAGATCTTCATGAAAATTGGTCAGAACGTTCACCTTGATGATATCTAGGTCAAGTTCGAAACTGGGTCACGTGCCATCAAAAACTAGGTCAGTAGGTCAAATAATAGAAAAACCTTGTGACCTCTCTAAAGGCCATATTTTTCATGGGATCTGTATGAAAGTTGGTCTGAATGTTCATCTTGATGATATCTAGGTCAAGTTCGAAACTGGGTCACGTGCGGTCAAAAACTAGGTCAGTAGTTCTGAAAATAGAAAAACCTTGTGACCTCTCTAGAGGCCATATATTTCATGAGATCTTCATGAAAATTGGTCAGAATGTTCATCTTGATGATATATAGGTCAAGTTTGAAAGTGGATCACGTGCCGTTAAAAACTAGGTCAGTAGGTCAAATAATAGAAAAACCTTGTGACCTCACTAGAGGCCATATTTTTCATGGGATCTGTATGAAAGTTGGTGTTCATCTTGATGATATCTAGGTCAAGTTCGGAAATGAGTCACGTGCCATCAAAAACTAGGTCAGTAGGTCAGATAATAGAAAAACCTTGTGACCTCACTAGAGGCCATATTTTTCATGGGATCTGTATGGAAGTTGGTCTGAATGTTCATCTTGATGATATCTAGGTCAAGTTCGAAACAGGGTCATGTGCGGTCAAAAACAAGGTCAATAGGTCTAAAAATAGAAAAACCTTGTGACCTCTCTAGAGGCCATACTTGTGAATGGATCTCCATAAAAATTGGTCAGAATGTTCATCTTGATGATATCTAGGTCAAGTTCGAAAGTGGGTCACGTGCCTTCAAAAAGTAGGTCAGTAGGTCAAATTATGAAAAAACGTTGTGACCTCTCTAGAGGCCATACCCTTGAATGGATCTTCATGAAAATTGATCAGAATGTTCACCTTGATGATATCTAGGTCAAGTTTGAAACTGGGTCACGTGCCATAAAAAACTAGGTCAGTAGGTCAAATAATAAAAAAACCTTGTGACCTCTCTAGAGGCCATACTTTTCATGGAATCTGTATGAAAGTTGGTCTGAATGTTCATCTTGATGATATCTAGGTCAAGTTTGAAACTAGGTCAACTGCGGTCAAAAACTAGGTCAGTAGGTCTAAAATTACTAAAATCTTTTGACCTCTCTAGAGGCCATATTTTTCAATGGATCTTCATGAAAATTGATCTGCATGTTCACCTTGATGATATCTAGGTCAGTTTCGAAACTGGGTCACATGCGGTCAAAAACTAGGCCAGTAGTTATGAAAATAGAAAACCTTGTGACCTCTCTAGAGGCCATATTTTTCATGAGATCTTCATGAAAATTAGTGAGAATGTTCACCTTGATGATATCTAGGTAAAGTTCAAAACAGGGTCACGTACCTTCGAAAACTAGGTCAATAGGTCAGATAATAGAAAAACCTTGTGACCTCTCTAGAGACCATATTTTTCAATTGATCTTCATGAAAATTGGTCAGAATTTTTATCTTGATAATATCTAGGTCAAGTTCAAAACTGTGTCACATGAGCTCAAAAACTAGGTCACTATGTCAAAAAATAGAAAAAACCACGTCATACTCAAAACTGGGTCATGTGGGAAGAGGTGAGCGATTCAGGACCATCATGGTCCTCTTGTTTTATTAGCTCACCTGTCACATAGTGACAAGGTGAGCTTTTGTGATCACGCAGCGTTCGTGCGTCCGTTCGTGCGTTAGTCCGTCCGTAAACTTTTGCTTGTGACCACTCTAATGGTCACATTTTTAGTTGGATCTTTATGAAAATTGGTCAGAATGTTCATCTTGATGATATCTAGGTCAAGTTCGAAACTTGGTCACGTCCCATCAAAAACTAGGTCAGTAGGTCTAAAAATAGAAATACCTTGTGACCTCTCTAGAGGCCATATTTTTCATGGGATCTGTATGAAAATTGGTCAGAACGTTCACCTTGATGATATCTAGGTCAAGTTGGAAACTGGGTCACGTGCCTTCAAAAACTAGGTCAGTAGGTCAAATAATAGAAAAACCTTGTGACCTCTCTGAAGGCCATATTTTTCATGGGATCTGTATGAAAGTTGGTCTGAATGTTCATCTTGATGATATCTAGGTCAAGTTCGAAACTGGTTTATGTGCGGTCAAAAACTAGGTCAGTAGGTCAAATAATAGAAAAACCTTGTGACCTCTCAAGAGGCCATATTTTTCATGGGATCTGTATGAAAGTTGGTCTGAATCTTCATCTTGATGATATCTAGGTCAAGTTTGAAAGTGGGTCACGTGCCGTCAAAAACTAGGTCAGTAGGTCTTGAAATAGAAAAACCTTGTGACCTCTCTAAAGACCATATTTTTCATGGGATCTGTATGAAAGTTGGTCTGTATGTTCATCTTGATGATATCTAGGTCAAGTTCGAAACAGGGTCATGTGCGGTCAAAAACTAGGTCAGTAGGTCTAAAAATAGAAAAACCTTGTGGCCTCTCTAGAGGCCATACTTGTGAATGGGTCGCCATAAAAATTGGTCAGAATGTTCATCTTGATGATATCTAGGTCAAGTTCGAAAGAGGGTCACATGCCTTCAAAAATTAGGTCAGTAGGTCAAATAATGAAAAAACGTTGTGACCTCTCTAGAGGCCATATTTTTCATGGGATCTGTATGAAAGTTGGTCTGAATGTTTATCTTGATGATATATAGGTCAAGTTTGAAACTGGGTCAACTGCGATCAAAAACTAGGTCAGTAGGTCTTGAAATAGAAAAACCTTGTGACCTCTCTAGAGGCCATACCCTTGAATGGATCTTCATGAAAATTGGTCAGAATGTTCACCTTGATGATATCTAGGTCAAGTTTGAAACTGGTTCACGTGTCTTAAAAAACTAGGTCAGTAGGTCAAATAATAAAAAAACCTTGTGACCTCTCTAGAGGCCATACTTTTCATGGGATCTGTATGAAAGTTGGTCTGAATATTCATCTTGATGATATCTAGGTCAAGTTTGAAACTGGGTCAACTGCGGTCAAAAACTAGGTCAGTATTTCAAAAATAGAAAATTTTTTTTGACCTCTCTAGAGGCCATATTTTTCAATTGATCTGAATGTTCACCTAGGTGATATCTAGGTCAGTTTCGAAACTGGGTCATGTGCGGTCAAAAACTAGGCCAGTAGGTATAAAAATACAAAAACCTTGTGACCTCTCTAGAGACCATATTTTTCATGAGATCTTCATGAAAATTAGTGAGAATGTTGACCTTGATGATATCTAGGTAAAATTTAAAACAGGGTCACGTACCTTCGAAAAATAGGTTAATAGTTCAAGTAATAGAATAACCTTGTGACCTCTCTAGATAACATATTTTTCAATGGATCTTCATGAAAATTGGTCAGATAATATCTAGGTCAAGTTCAGAACTGGGTCACATGAGCTCAGAAACTAGGTCACTATGTCAAATAATAGAAAAAACGACGTCATACTCAAAACTGGGTCATGTGGGAAGAGGTGAGCGATTCAGGACCATCATGGTCCTCTTGTTTTTTTTTGGTTGGGGTGTGGTGTGTCACTCCATCAGAAGTCAAGGTCACAGGGGCCAGAACATGGAAAATCATTTCCGGTCAATAACTTGAGAACCATTTGGCCCGGATTGTTGAAACTTCATAGAATGATTGGACTTGCAGAGTAGATGACCTGTAATTGATATTGGGGTCATTCTTTTGAAGGTCAAGGTCACAGGGGCCAGAACATGGAAAACCATTTCCGATCAATAATTTGAGAACCATTTGACCCAGAACCTTCAAACTTCATAGGGTGATAGGATTCCAGAGTAGATGACCCCTATAGTT
The DNA here is from genome assembly GCF_021730395.1 of Mercenaria mercenaria. Taxonomy (NCBI): domain Eukaryota; kingdom Metazoa; phylum Mollusca; class Bivalvia; order Venerida; family Veneridae; genus Mercenaria; species Mercenaria mercenaria. Next base: position 51,436,123 of record NC_069373.1, read on the forward strand.
TTTGGCGTCACTCCATCAAAGGTCAAAGTCACAGGGGCCATCCGTCCGTCGCACTACATTTTCGATTAATAACTGGAGAACCATTTGACCTAGAACCTTTAAACTTCATAGTATGATAGGACCTGCAGACTAGATGACCCCTATTGTTTTTGGGGTCACTCGAACAAAGGTCAGTGTCACAAGGGCCTAAATATGAAAATTTCTTTCCGATCAATAACTTGAGAACCACATGACCCAGAGTGTTGAAACTTCATAGGATGATTTGACATGCAGAATAGATGACCCCTATTGATTTTGGGGTCACTGGATCAAAGGTCAAGACCACAGGGGCCAGAACATGGAAAACCGTTTCCAATCCATTACTTGAGAACCACTAGACCCAGAACGTTGAAACTTCATGGGATGATTGGACATGCTGAGAAGCTGATCTCTCTTGCAGCCAGCCATCAGTGTCTCTTTGACTTTTGCTTCAGTCACTTAAAATTCAGTCCCCTATTGACTTTTTATACACCCGTCACTGAAAGAGCGGGGCGTATAATTTGAACACCCGTGTAGGGCGGGCGGTCGGTGTCCAAAGCATGTCTGCTCTCTAAGTGGAACAGTTTTCATCGTATCTTCACCAAACTTGCTGACAATGTTTGTGGGCATAATATCTCGGCCAAGTTTGATAACCAGACATTCTTGGATTATGGCCCTTGAATTACTTGAAAAACAGCGAATTTAGCCTTGTCCGCTCTCTAAATCAAACAGTTTTCATTCGATCTTCACCAAACATGCTGACAATGTTTGTGGGCATAATATCTCGGCCAAGTTTGATAACCAGCCAAATCGCCCCAGGCACTCTTGGATTATGCCCCTTGAATTACTCGAAAAACTGCGAATTTAGCCTTGTCCGCTCTTGTTAGTCGAACAGTTTTCATCTGATCTTCACCAAACTTGCTGACAATGTTTATGGGCATAATATCTGGGCCAAGTATGATAACCACCCAAATTGTCCCAGGCACTCTTGGATTATGCCCCTTGAATTAGGCCAAGTTTATGGATTTTTGCACATTCAATACGCTTATTGGAATAATAATTGACTTATGCATACCCATACAAGTAAGAAATTGCAACTTTTGTAATTGTAAATGTCTGCTTAAGATTAGTGATAACTTAATTGTGTGATGCACTGATTTTATACCTACATGGTTTTGAATGGCAAAATAAGGTTTGGCAAATTATGCAGAATCCATGTAACAGTTGTGCCAGCTAGAAGTCAAGGTCACAATTGAACTTGAAACATTTGAGCTTCTGATTTTGTCTGTTTTACATTTTTTAGCTCACCAGTCACAAAGTGACAAGGTGAGGTTTTGTGATCGCGTGGCGTCCGTCGGTCCATGCGTGCATGCGTGCATCCGTAAACTTTTGCTTGTGACCACTCTAGAGGTCACATTTTTCATGGGATCTTTATGAAAATTGGTCAGAATGTTCACCTTGATGATATCTAGGTCAGGTTTGAAACTGGGTCACGTGCGATCCAAAACTAGGTCAGTAGGTCTAAAAATAGAAAATCCTTTTGACCTCTAGAGGCCATATTTTTCAATGGATCTTCATGAAAGTTAGTCTGAATGTTCACCTTGATGATATCTAGATAAAGTTCGAAAGTGGGTCACGTGCGGTCAAAAACTAGGTCAGTAGGTATAAAAATAGAAAAACCTTTTGACCTCTAGAGGCCATATTTTTCAATGGATCTTCATGAAAGTTAGTCTGAATGTTCACCTTGATGATATCTAGATAAAGTTCGAAAGTGGGTCACGTGCGGTCAAAAACTAGGTCATTAGGTCTAAAAATAGAAAAACCTTGTGACCTCTCTTGAGACCATATTTTTCAATGGATCTTCATGAAAATCGGTCAGAATGTTCACCTTGATAATATCTAGGTCAAGTTCGAAAGTGGATAACGTGCGCCTGGCGTCCGTGCGTCCGTCCATAAACTTTTGCTTGTGACCACTCTAGAGTTCACATTTTTCATGGGATCTTTATGAAAGAAGTTCAGAATGTTCACCTTGATGATATCTAGGCCAAGTTTGAAACTTGGTCACGTGCAGTCCAAAACTAGGTCAGTAGGTCTAAAAATAGAAAAACCTTGTGACCTCTCTAGAGGCCATATTTTTCAATGGATCTTCATGAAAATTGGTCAGATTTTTTATCTCGATGATATCTAGGTCAAGTTCAAAACTGGGTCACATGAGCTCAAAATCTAGGTCACTATGTCAAATAATAGAAAAAAACAATGTCATACTCAGTTCAAAACGGGGTCATGTGGGGACATGTGAGCAATTCTGGACCATGCAGGACCATCATGGTCCTCTTGTTTAACTTCTTAAAGGATATTTATTAAGTTTTGGTTGAAAGCAACACATCAAAAAGACATGCAAAACTCATGTCCCAGTTGCACCAGACTCTGAAATGAATTGATTGCCCTTAGCCTGTTATCAGTCAACAATTTTCTGAATATTTTTTAGCAATTTTCATGCACCCGGATTGTATGATAACTGTGGTCACATGATCTCTTAAAAGTATGAGCCTTTAAAAGATTGCTTAAGTAAAGGTTTAGCTTTGTCAAAATGTCCAAATTTCATATTCTTAACAGTTTAGAAAAATAATATATAAGAAGATGCTTTGGAAACATAGAACATAACTGAGCAATAAATAGCAGACTGGGTTTGATTGTCTGTTCATGAGAGGTAACGAAATGTACTTTTTAGCTCGACTATTCGAAGAATAAGTAGAGCTATCCTACTCACCACGGCGTCGGTGTCGGCATCACACCTTGGTTAAGTTTTTCGTACCAGTCCACTTGTTGACAAAATCTTTTGAGATAAAGCTTCGAAACTTTCAACACTTGTTTAGCATCACCATGGCCAGATGTAGGCAAGAGCACATAACTCTATCAAGGATTTTGGCTGAATTATGGCCCCTTTTGACTTAGAAATCATGGTTAAGTTTTTTGTGCCAGTTCATATTTTGGCAAAGTCTTTTGAGATAAAGCTTTGAAACTTTCAACACTTGTTAAGCATCACTGTGTCTAGTTATAGGCAAGAGTACATAACTCCATCAAGGAGTTTGGCTGAATTATGGCCCCTTTTGACTTAGAAATCTTGGTTAAGTTTTTCGTACCAGTTCATATTTTGACAAAGTCTTTTGAGATAAAGCTTTGAAACTTTCAACATTTGTTTACCATCACCATGTCCAGTTATAGGCAGGAGCACATAACTCTATCAAGAATTTTGGCTGAATTATGGCCCTTTTTGACTTAGAAGTCTTGGTTAAGTTCTTCGTACCAGTTCATATTTTGGCAAAATCTTTTGAAATAAAGCTTTGAAACTTTCAACACTTGTTTACCATCACCATGACCAGTTATAGGCAAATGTACATAACTCCATCAAGGATTTTAGCTGAATTATGGCCCCTTTTTACTTAGAAATCTTGGTTAAGTTTTTCGTACCAGTTCATATTTTGTGTTAAGTGTTTGACATGTGGCTTTGAAACTTTTATCACTTATTCAGTATAATAGTCTATATCTGTTGGAAAGAGTACATAACTCTATCATCTATTTTGGCTGAATTACGGCCCTTTTTGGACTTGGAAATCTGTTCTGTTTTCATACCAGTCCATGTTTTGTCAAAACTATTTGACATGTAGCTTTTAAACTTTGAACACTTGTTTATCATTATGATTTCCATCTGTAGGCAAGAGTACTTAACTCTGACAACTATTTTGGCTGAATTATGGCCCTTTTTGGACTTTGAAATTGGTTCACACATTGCCATTTACTGCAAGACTTATCGAAATCCACAAATACTGGAACACTGTCTAATCAGTTTTTAGCTTGACTATTCGAAGAATAGTCTAGCTATTTTACTCACCCTGGCGTCGGTGTCGGCGTCGGCGTCAACGTCGGCGTCACACCTTGGTTAAGTTTTTTAATGCAAGTACATACAGCTATCAATTAAAGGCATATAGCTTTGAAACTTGTTTATTCTTTTTCTAGGTCAATTACCAACCTCACTGGGTCAAGTTCCATAACTCTAACATGTATTTTGAGCAAATTATGCCCCCTTTTGGACTTAGAAAATTCTGGTTAAAGTTTTACATGCAAGTTACTATCTCCAAAACTAATGCAGATATTGAAATGAAACTTCACATGTGCCTTCAGGGTTATAAAACTAGTTGATAGCACCAAGTCCCATAACTCTGACTTTCATTTTGGCCAAATTATGCCCCCTTTTGGACTTAGAAAATTTTTGGTTAAAGTTTTGCGTGCACGTACATACAGCTATTACTAAAAGGCATATAGATTTGAAACTTATGTTTTCTTTTTCTAGATCAATAACCTACCTCACAGGGTCAAGTCCCATAACTCTGACATGTATTTTGGCCAAATTATGCCCCCTTTTGGACTTAGAAAATTCTGGTTAAAGTTTTGCGTGCAAGTACATACAGCTATTACTAAAAAACAAATAGATTTGAAACTTATTTTTTCTTTTTCTAGATCAATTACCTACCTCACTGGGTCAAGTCCAATAACTCTGACATGTATTTTGGGTAAACTATGCCCCCTTTTGGACTTAGAAAATCCTGGTTAAAGTTTTGCGTGCAAGTACATACAGCTATTTCCAAAAGGTATATAGCTTTGAAACTTATTTATTCTTTTTCTAGGTCAGTTACCAACCTCACTGGGTCAAGTTCCAAAACTCTTAACATGTATTTTGAGCAAATTATGCCCCCTTTTGGACTTAGAAATTCTGGTTAAAGTTTTACATGCAAGTTACTATCTCCAAAACTAATGCAGATATGGAATTGAAACTTAACATGTTTCTTCGGGGTTATAAAACTAGTTGATAGCATCAAGTCCCATAACTCTCATATGCATTTTGGTCAAATTATGTCCCGTTTCGAACTTAAAACTCTTTTGTTATTTAACATTTTGGATATTAATTTCCTGCTTCTGTGACAATATTTCGAATAGTCGAGCTTGGCTGTCTTACGGACAGCTCTTGTTTTATTTTGTCTGAATATCTATGTTAATATTTTGGCCCCCATTCTTCAATCAATTCTTCGAATAGTCGAGCGCGCTGTCATTAGACAGCTCTTGTTTGCATTGGGATTGCCTCCTTTAATGGGTGGTAGCTTTATAGGGAAAAAAAGCCCTTCTTAAAGAGGCATTAAAATATAATGGACACTATTGTCAAAAGTACAGAAAATACAGCAACATTGAATGCAAGTACAGGAAGACTACAGCCACCATGAGTTTCCGACATAATTCTGCATTTTTAGCTTGACTATTTGAAGAATAATCCAAGCTATTCTACTCACCCTGGCATTGGCGCTGCATCACACCTTGGTTAAAGTTTTGCATGCAAGTACATATAGCTATCACATGTGTCTTCAGGGTTATAAAAATAGGTGATAGCATCAAAGCCCATAGCTCTGACATGCATTTTGGGCAAATTATGCACCCTTTTTCACTTAGAAAATCCTGGTTAAAGTTTTGCTTGCAAGTTACTATCTCCAAAACTAATGCAGATACTGGATTGAAACGCTTTAGATATTTTAACAGGGTAATATTCCTGCTTCTGGGACAACAATTATTCAACAACTATCCTGGAATAGTTGAGCATTGGCTGTCAATTTGCAGTGACCTTGACTTTGATAATTTGACTGATTTTCTGCGCTTTTAAAGCAGCAGTAGTGACAACTGTGCAGTAGACAGAACTTCATGTGCAAATTATGATGAAGTAGGCCTGAGGTTTACTTGTTGTGTTGTGATATTAAAGCAAGGAGAAAAATTCAGTTGGAGTATGAATGTTGTAAGAATGTAGCATCTAGAAAATGAAACCATATAGCAGTACATTATATATGGATGTGTAAATTACTGACATTTATATAAAAATCAGAGCCAAAGTAAGACAGTTAGACAACAAGGTCTTAACAACTACATAATGAAACAAAGGATTTTTCCTAAGGATTTGGAAATGGAGCTGGGGCCTTTACAGTTGGGAAAAATCATAAAATGTCCAAATTGAGAATTGTTAAAAAAAAGTAATATTTTACATTTAAATGTTACATTTAAGAAAAATTTGGTCATGAATGCAGTAAGGTTGCATATTGGCATGTGTTTCAAATGTTTAAGGTTTCAAGTACAGTATCACCTGAAAAAGTAAGAGAAATAACTTTAGGAATTTTAGCTTTGAAATCGGGAAAATAACATACTATCTGCCATTGGGATTGGGGCCGAATATCAGCTTCAAATTGGCCTGGAAAAAAAAAGGAACACATTAGGGCAACTTTTGACCAGTCTATGGGAAAAATATCATTGGTGAGTATTTAAAATGGTTAAAAAATCTTTTAAGCCTCACCATGTTCCAAAGCTACTGCACCATGTAAAGAAAAATTACTTCTGCCAGGTCAGTCCCTAACATGTGTAATGGTATCAGCAGTCATGAGATGTGTGTTCAGGAAATGCACTTGAGTGGGGTATAAAACTTAAAACCAAACATCAATTTAATATGATATACCTAGACTAATTCAAATATTTTAAAATGTCAATTTTTATCTGACAAAGAAATAATATGAGTAGAATTTTTATGTAAAATGCTAGTACAATCAAGTACACAGGTTGTCCTGCAACAAACAAGTCTCCCCGTTGTCATTTCTATGTCCAAATTTAAACACTTGATCCTCACCTTTTACGATGCTCATTGTCACATTTCTTCTTGTAAGAATGTTTTGGTCAATATTTGCTGAATTTGCATCTACGTGATCAAAACAGTGGCAAGTTTGAAAGGAGATAATTACCTGTAAGAAGTGTTGTTATTATATCTTATGTTCAGGATTGTTTTTGCTAATGGTATTGCTAAAGATAAATAAACATATCTTCCTTGTTCTTAATTATGTCTCTCCCCACTTGTTTTTGCCCTGTCCATCTGTCCGTCACACTTCATTTCCGATCAATAACTGGAGAACCATTTGACCTAGAACCTTCAAACTTCCTAGGGTAATAGGACTTACAAAGTAGATGTCCCCTAGTGGTTTTGGGGTCACTCCAGCAAAGGTCAAGGTCACAGGGGGCTGAACATAGAAAACTCTTTCCAATCAATAACTTGAGAACCACTTGACCCAGAATGTTAAAACTTAATAGGATGATTGGACATGCAGCGTAGATGACCCCTATTGATTTTGGGTCACTCTGTTAAAGGTCAAGGTCACAGGGACCTGAACATAGAAATCCATTTCCGATCAATAGGACTGTCATCGATAGAAACGATATCGATGTATCAACGATATTTTTTGGTCGATCGATTATCGATTCCCATTTTTAAAAATCGATATTTTACACAGAGAAAATAAAACTATCCAGATAAACACTCAGACCCTCTAAAACAACTTTTCTGCCTGCAAAAATGTGCCCTAAGTAACGGAAGTTGTCAATAAAGGTCATGTCTAAACTTGTACCGTAGCAGTCTTTTCCAACTAGTCGGCACTACCTGTACTGGGAAATACATAAATACAAATAAAACACATTAAAAGCATGCAATTAAACTAAAAATAACATTATCAAGAAGGTATATAGCATGTACATGAACAAATAGGTTGTTACACTAACTTAATAATCGATATATCGATGTATCGTCGATATCTGTCTTCTGATATATCAGTATCGTCGATATGACAAAGACCCAATCAATGACAGCCCTACCGATCAATAACTTGAGAACCATTTGACCCAGAATGTTGAAACTTCATAGGATAATTGAACATGCAGAGTAGCTGACCCCTATTAATTTTGGGTCACTCTGTTAAAGGTCAAGGTCACAGTGGACAGAACATGGAAATCCATTTCTGGTCAATAACTTGAGAACCATCTGACCTAGAACCTTCAAACTTCATAGCGTGATAGGACTTACAGAGTAGATGACCCCTATTGTTTGTGGGTCACTCCATCGCAAGTCAAGGCCACAGAGGGCTGAACATAAAAAACTCTTTCTAATCAAACATAAAAAACTCTTTCTAATCAATAACTTGAGAACCACTTGACCCAGAATGTTGAAACTTATTAGGATGATTGGACATGCAGAGTAGATGACCACTTCTGATTGTGAGGTCACTCAGTCAGAGGTCAAGGTCATAGGGGCCTGAACATGGAAAACCGTTTCCAATTCATAACTTGAGAACCACTATGCCCAAAATGTTGAAACTTAGTGGGATGATTGGACATGCCAAGTAGATGATCCCTATTGCAGTCAACCATCAGTGTCTCTTTGACTTTTGCTCCTGTCCCCTATTGACTTCTTGCCTATATGACTATGCACTGGGGGAGACATGCGCTTTTCTACAAAAGCATCTTCTAGTTAGTTTCTGTAGCAGACAACAACTCAAACATGAAATAAAGATAGCAATGCGGTTATGTGGCCCAATGAGCTGGCTGGGTTATATATGAATAAATGTACAGAAAATGCTAGTCACACTTGGAAGTTATTTTTTTATCCCAGCAATTTTAGTGCTTATTTTTAAGAGGTAACTGTGTTTTGGCTCTATCAAAGAAACCCATCCCATTTCAAGAGATTGAGCTTTTGGCTTTTCTTCTTATTGAATTAGCTTACTTTTACTATAGAAGATGAAAGGACAGAAAAGGACAAATAGCAAGAATGAATAACTTTTTAAGAATATTAGAACTTGAAAATACATTTGAATATTTGTTAGAATGTTCGAATATTCAATCCCATCCTTAGTTTTAGTGTTAATAAAGGTCAGTAACAGCTTACTCCTGATTGGTTGCCTACATGACAAATCTGCAACTGGTAGTCTATAAAAGTGCAGTTTTTTGGCCTAAAAACTTAAAAAATAAATTTAGACTAACAACAATGCAGAAATATTGCAGAGATAACTAACATGAAGAATCTTAAATGCAGTGATGTCCAAAAGACACTTGGGACAGGAGGGCCGAGGGTTGTCTTGACTTATCTACACAGATCTGTACAAATAACCATAATTATGGTTTTACCAGTGGCGACTTTCACACACTCCAATTTCATTTTGAGGAAAATAGAACGATATGTTTTCTTTTACTGATAATACATTATTTAAAGAAGTATTAAAGAATTTAATTTGCATTCCTGTTAATTTCAGATGCAGTGTCAGGGTAGACGCACACCAAGTATGAAAGCTAGTTATGTTGCAATGACTAAAGGTAGTAGTACAGATTTAACTAAAGACTTTATCAAGCAAGAGTATACCTCATATTCTCAGCCATCAACACCTGCCGTTACCACTGATGGGGGAAGATCACAGAGACAGAAAAAGTAATTTTTGTAGAATTTTCACAAAATCTTTGTTCCTTTTTAAGTTTATACAGATTTTTTTAGCTTGGAAGCTGTATTGAAAAAAAAAAAAAACAGTTCAGAATACTACATTTATTTACACCTTTACAGATATCATAAACTTATTTTACTGTCTGTAAAAACATCTTTGGTACTTTACTTACATTAATTATGTCTCCCTACGGAAGGTCGGTGGTTCTACCCAGGTGCCCGCTCATGATGAAATAGTGCACGGAGGGGCACCTGGGGTCTTCCTCCACCATTAAAGCTGGAAAGTCGCCATATGACCTAAAATTGTGTCGGTGCGACGTTAAACCCAACAAAATAAATAAAATAAATTATGTCTCCCACACCACTGTGGTGGGAGACATATTGATTTACTCCTGTCAGTCCGTCCGTCTGTCACAAATCTTGTCCGCACTCTAAGTCGAAGATTTCTCATTCGATCTTCACCAAACTCGAACAAAATGTGTTTGCCAATAAGTCCTCGGCCAGGTTCGATAACTAGCCAAATCGGCTTAGGTACTTTGGAATTGTGGCCCCTGAATTACCAAAAAATACTGATGCCAGTGATACAGGTCTTGGTGCATGGTTGACTCAGATACATAATGGAAATCTAGATGATTAGGCAGTTGTGGGAGACATGCGCTTTTCTCAAAAGCAATTCTAGTTTAAATTTCATTTTCATTGTGAAGTTAAAATTACAACTAGGTCAGTAGGTCCTATAAATGCCCATCCATTCTGCTGAAAAGGTAGAGTGCAAGAGTCAGAATAGAAAGGTCAAAACTTCATTTCTATGGCGAGTGGTGAGGTGAATATTCTTTGTGACAATTTGACAGAAGACAGTATGTGGGTAGTCATTCCTTGCTGACCTCTGATTCTTGTAGGGAAGTTGTCAGTTATTTGCAGAGAACAAGTTGTACTCAGTAGTGAATAATCAAGGCCTGTGATGCCTTTTCTTAACTGAAATACTGTTGAAACACAGCATTTAACCTGAATCAAACAAACATGACATTATATGAATTGCCGAACTAACTCTTCACTTCAACATTGTAGACAAACCTCAAAGGCAGCAGCTTTACTGCAAGCTCAGCAAGCGCAGGAGCAGGCCCAGCGGCAGAAACAGCAGGCGGTAATGTCTGCACTGTCACAGCAACTTACTGGCGGTGTCGATGTAACTACAACTCCAGAACCAAGCAATGAATTACAAATTGTCGACGAACATGGCGAACCAGTTAATTGGCAGGATGATCCAAACGAGCCGAGATATTGTCTGTGTAATCAGGTCTCGTACGGAGAAATGGTTGGATGTGATAATGATGATGTAAGTTCGTGGTCAATCTTTAGATTGAATTTCTTCAGCTAAACTGTACAATAGTTTAGGCCAGCCTTAAACATTGTCTTTGTTTCCATGGCACAACCCATTCACTGGAAGGTTGGTCTGGTAACAAAAACTTTTAAAAATTTAAAATGCTTTATTAGCTCGACTATTCGAAGAATAGTCTAGCTATTCTACTCACCCTGGCGTTGGCGCCACACCTTGGTTACAGTTTTGCATGCAAGTACATATGGCTATCATTTAAAGGCATATAGCTTTGAAACTTATTTTTCTTTTTCTAGGTCAATTACCAACCTCACTGGGTCAAGTCCCATAACTCTGACATGTATTTTGAGCAAATAATGCCCCCTTTTGGACTAAGAAAATCCTGGTTAAAGTTTTACATGCAAGTTCCTACCTCCAAAACTAATGCAGATATTGAATTGAAACTTCACATATGTCTTCGGGGTTATAAAACTAGTTGATAGCATCAAGTCCCATAACTGTGACCTGCATTTTGGCTAAATTATGCCCCCTTTTGGACTTAAAACTTCTGGTTAAAGTTCTGCATGCAAGTTTCTATCTCCAAAACTAATGCAGATACTGGATTGAAACTCTATAGATATTTTAACATTTAGGATAATGTTTTCCTGCTTCTGGGACAATAATTTGAATAGTCGAGCATTGGCTGTCTTATGGACAGCTCTTGTTAAAACTAGTTATAATATGTAACAAAACTAAGAACTACAAAATATATATAGATTTGTGTGCCCTTCAGGTGCTGGTACATCAGTCTGTGCCTGCATGCATCCTAAAGTTTTTTATATATTTAAAAGAAATTAAATCACACTATACTCAAATCTGAGAGAACCAGCACACCATGGCATAGCCCAATTGTACATAACTTGTATATATCTTGACATTAAATATCTTTCAAAATATAGTCCCCTCATTCACAGAGCAACATGTTCAGTGGGATATATATTAAATTAAGTGAATTTGTTTGTGAACTACTAAAATGAAAAGTGAAACTAAATGTATATATTTTTGTTTCAGTGTCCCATAGAATGGTTTCACTATGGTTGTGTTGGACTATCCCAGGCACCAAAAGGCAAATGGTATTGCCCACAATGCACTGCAGCAATGAAGAGACGAGGTCGGAGATAGCACAGTGCTGGATAAATATAGAACTGGAAGTTGCGTTTGCAAGTGATTGCATGGGGGAATAATATGCTTTAAAATCAAAGTGAAATCAGTGCGATTTATTTCATAATAAATATTTAAGAAACACCTGTTTTTGTTGGTTTCTATAAAACAAAATGAAATTCTCACCCATTATGAATATATACTTTTTCATTGCCATCCTTTCTATATATAAAACAAAATAGAGTTCACCCATTTTTAGCTCACCTGTCACAAAGTGACAAGGTGAGCTTTTGTGATCGTGCGGTGTCCGTCGTCCGTCGTCCGTCCGTGCGTCAGTGCGTCCGTGCGTCCGTAAACTTTTGCTTGTGACCACTCTAGAGGTCACATTTTTCATGGGATCTTTATGAAAGTTGGTCAGAATGTTCATCTTGATGATTTCTAGGTCAAGTTCGAAACTGGGTCACGTGCCCTCAAAAACTAGGTCAGTAGGTCTAAAAATAGAAAAACCTTGTGACCTCTCTAGAGGCCATATATTTCACAAGATCTTCATGAAAATTGGTCAGAATGTTCACCTTGATGATTTCTAGGTCAAGTTCGAAACTTGGTCACGTGTCTTCAAAAACTAGGTCAGTAGGTCTAAAAATAGAAAAACCTTGTGACCTCTCTAAAGGCCATATTTTTCATGGGATCTGTATGAAAGTTGGTCTGAATGTTGATCTTGATGATATCTAAGTCAAGTTCGAAACTGGGTCACGTGCGATCAAAAACTAGGTCAGTAGGTCTAAAAATAGAAAAACATTGTGATCTCTCTAGAGGCCATATATTTCATGAGATCTTCATGAAAATTGGTCAGAATGTTTATCTTGATGATATCTAAGTCAAGTTCGAAAGTGCGTCACGTGCCTTCAAAAACTAGGTCAGTAGGTCAAATAATAGAAAAACCTTGTGACCTCTCTAGAGGCCATATTTTTCATGGGATCTGTATGAAAGTTGGTCTGAATGTTCATCTTGATGATATCTAGGTCAGGTTCGAAAGTGGGTCACGTGCCTTCAAAAACTAGGTCAGTAGGTCAAATAATAGAAAAACCTTGTGACCTATCTAAAGGCCATATTTTTCATGGGATCAGTATGAAAATTGGTCAGAATGTTCATCTTAATGATATCTAGGTCAGGTTCGAATCTGGGTCAACTGTGATCAAAAACTAGGTCAGCAGGTCTAAAAATAGAAAAACCTTGTGACCTCTCTAGAGGCCATACTTTTGAATGGATCTTCATGAAAATTGGTCAGAATGTTCACCTTGATGATATCTAGGTCAAGTTTGAAACTCGGTCACGTGCCTTAAAAAACTAGGTCAGTAGGTCAAATAATAAAAAAAAAATTGTGACCTCTGTAGAGGCCATGTTTTTCATGAGATCTTCATGAAAATTAGTGAGAATGTTCACCTTGATGATATCTAGGTAAAGTTCAAAACAGGGTCACGTACCTTCGAAAACTAGGTCAATAGGTCAAATAATAGAAAAACCTTGTTACCTCTCTAGAGACCATATTTTTCAATGGATCTTCATGAAAATTGGTCAGAATTTTTATCTTGATAATACCTTGGTCAAGTTCAAAACTAGGTCACTATGTCAAATAATAGAAAAAAACGACGTCATACTCAAAACTGGGTCATGTGGGAAGAGGTGAGCGATTCAGGACCATCATGGTCCTCTTGTTTAATTTATACTTTTTCATTGTCATCTGACATCTAAAGTAATCACAAGAATTCCACCGAGGTCTTAAAACGCTGCTGTTTAATTCACCTACCATATCGACTTTTTAGCTCACCTGTCTCAAAGTGACAAGGTGAGCTTTTGTGATCATGCAGCGTCTGTCCTTCGTCCGTGCATGCGTGCGTCCGTGCGTAAACTTTTGCTTGTGACCACTCTAGAGGACACAGTGTTCATGGGATCTTTATGAAAATTAGAATGTTCACCTTGATGATATCTAGGTCAAGTTCGAAACTGGGTCACGTGCGGTCAAAAACTAGGTCAGTAGGTCTAAAAATAGAAAAACCTTGTGACCTCTCTAGAGGCCATATTTTACATAAGATATTCATGAAAATTTGTCAGAATGTTCATCTTGATGATATCTAGGTCAAGTTCGAATCTGGGTCACGTCCGGTCCAAAACTAGGTCAGTAGGTCAAATAATAGAAAAACCTTGTGACTTCCGTAGAGGCCGTATTTTTCAAGGGATCTGCATGAAAATTGGTCAGAATGTTCATCTTGATGATATCTAGATTAAGTTCAAAACTGGGTCAACTGCGGTCAAAAACTAGGTCAGTAGGTCAAATAATAGAAAAACCTTGTGACCTCGCTAGAGGCCATATTTTTCACAAGATCTTCATGAAAATTAATCAGAATGTTCATCTGGATGATATCTAGGTCAAGTTCGAAGCTGGGTCACGTCCGGTCCAAAACTAGGTCAGTAGATCAAATAATAGAAAAACCTTGTGACCTCTGTAGAGGCCGTATTTTTCATGGGATCTGCATGAAAATTGGTCAGAATGTTCATCTTGATGATATCTAGGTCAAGTTCGAAACTGGTTTATGTGCGGTCCAAAACTAGGTCAGTAGGTCTAGAAATAGAAAAATCTTGTGACCTCTCTAGAGGCCATATTTTACATAAGATATTCATGAAAATTGGTCAGAATGTTCATCTTGATGATATCTAGGTCAAGTTCGAAACTGGGTCACTACCGGTCCAAAACTAGGTCAGTAGGTCAAATAATAGAAAAACCTTCTGACTTCTGTAGAGGCCGTATTTTTCATGGGATCTGCATGAAAATTGGTCAGAATGTTCATCTTGATGATATCTAGATTAAGTTCGAAACTGGGTCAACTGCAGTCAAAAACTAGGTCAGTAGGTCAAATAATAGAAAAACCTTTTGACCTCTCTAGAGGCCATATTTTTCACAAGATCTTCATGAAAATTGATCAGAATGTTCATCTGGATGATATCTAGGTCAGGTTTGAAACTGGGTCACGTCCAGTCCAAAACTAGGTCAGTAGGTCAAATAATAGAAAAACCTTGTGACCTCTGTAGACCCCGTATTTTTCATGGGATCTGCATGAAAATTGGTCAGAATGTTCATCTTGATGATATCTAGGTCAAGTTCGAAACTGGTTTATGTGCGGTCCAAAACTAGGTCAGTAGGTCTAAAAATAGAAAATCCTTGTGACCTCCCTAGAGGCCATATTTTTAGCTCACCTGTCACAAAGTCACAAGGTGAGCTTTTGTGATCGCGCGGTGTCCGTCGTCCGTCGTCCGTCAGTGCGTCCGTGCGTGCGTGCGTCCGTTAACTTTTGCTTGTGACCACTCTAGAGGTCACATTTTTCATGGGATCTTTATGAAAGTTGGTCAGAATGTTCATCTTGATGATATCTAGGTCAAGTTCGAAACTGGGTCACGTGCCATCAAAAACTAGGTCAGTAGGTCTAAAAATAGAAAAACCTTGTGACCTCTAGAGGCCATATATTTAACAAGATCTTCATGAAAATTGGTCAGAATGTTCACCTTGATGATATCTAGGTCAAGTTCGAAACTGGGTCACGTGCCTTCAAAAACTAGGTTAGTAGGTCTAAAAATAGAAAAACCTTGTGACCTCTCTAGAGGCCATATATTTCACAAGATCTTCATGAAAATTGGTCAGAATGTTCACCTTGATGATATCTAGGTCAAGTTTTAAACTGGGTCACGTGCCTTCAAAAACTAGGTCAGTAGGTCAAATAATAGAAAAACCTTGTGACCTCTCTGAAGGCCATATTTTTCATGGGATCTGTATGAAAATTGGTCTGAATGTTCATCAGGTCAGTTTCGAAACAGAGTCATGTGCGGTCAAAAACTAGGTCAGTAGGTCTAAAAATAGAAAAACCTTGTGACCTCTCTAGAGGCCATACTTGTGAATGGATCTCCATAAAAATTGGTCAGAATGTTCACCTTGATGATATCTAGGTCAGATTTGAAACTGGGTCACGTGCCTTAAAAAACTAGGTCAGTAGGTCAAATTATAAAAAAACCTTGTGACCTCTCTAGAGGCCATACTTTTCATGGGATCTGTATGAAAGTTGGTCTGAATGTTCATCTTGATGATATCTAGGTCAAGTTTGAAACTGGGTCAGCTGCGGACAAAAACTAGGTCAGTAGGTCTAAAATTATTAAAATCTTTTGACTTCTCTAGAGGCCATATTTTTCAATGGATACTCATGAAAATTGATCTGAATGTTCACCTTGATGATATCTAGGTCAGTTTTGAAACTTGGTCACGTGCGGTCAAAAACTAGGCCAGTAGGTATAAAAATAGAAAAACCTTGTGACCTCTCTAGAGGCCGTATTTTTCATGAGATCTTCATGAAAATTAGTGAGAATGTTCACCTTGATGATATCTAGGTAAAGTTCAAAACAGGGTCACGTACCTTCGAAAACTAGGTCAATAGGTCAAATAATAGAAGAACCTTGTGACCTCTCTAGAGACCATATTTTTCAATGAATCTTCACGAAAATTGGTCAGAATTTTTATCTTGATAATATCTAGGTCAAGTTCAAAACTGGGTCACATGAGCTCAAAAACTAGGTCACTATGTCAAATAATAGAAGAGATGTAAATGTTGCCGAACACAGACCCTCCGTGGTTCCGCCATGGACTCTCAAATTGCCAGATGTTGATATTCTATTAACAGAAAAAGTGAACAAATCTGATTTGCCGCAATTCGCAAATACAGAAACAAAAATCTATTTCGAAAAATATTCAGGTCATGTTCATATATATACAGATGGATCCAAATGTCCGAATTCAGGCAAGGTAGCTTCTGCTGTTGTAGTACCATCAATGAATTTCGAACAAATCGACAGGTTAACTAATAATACATCCATCTATACAGCAGAACTCCTTGCCATTAAAAATGCTATGTGCTGGATTTTGGCCAATAAACCAAGCAAAGTGGCCATCTTTTCGGATTCATTATCATCACTGACCTCACTGAAATCAAATAATAGTCAGTCGAGGCCAGAACTGTTGTCAGAAATAATTAATTTATATAATGAGGGCCTGAACGCAGGCCTAGAGGTTACCATAGTATGGTGTCCAGCACACATAGGTATATCTGGCAATGAGAGAGCTGACTTGGCGGCCAAGGCGGGACTGGTGTTTGACAGCGTAACTAAACATATTGACCTCTCACCCACTGAAGTATACTCCAGGATTCGAACCTATATTCTTGCCAAATGGCAAGCAACGGTTTCTATAGGCGAACCGAAAAATAAACACATTAAGACTTCAGTGGGGCTCAGCCGTCCAATGGTCTATTCGCAAGTTAAAAAGGTGGATAAGACCATAACACGGCTGAGACTGGGCACAAACCTGTTGCCCGGGAGTGTCGGGCAATATATCAAGAAGATTGAACCGGTTTGTGCCCAGTGTAGAGTGAAATATGATACTAAACATCTGTTACTGGACTGTGGTGAATTTGGCACCAATAGAGAAGCTTTAAAACAATCATTATCATTCTGTGACCTCAATTATACAATAAAAAACATACTAGATCCACCAAAAATTAATAGAGTAGCTGTCTTTAAAGCATTAGAAAAATTTATTCTAGACTGTAGATTAACTGATAAAATCTAAAATAAACATTATTAAGGTTTTCTGCTTCCCACATGTGTTTCTTTTCATTATTTAAATATCAAATACAAAATAGTGTAAGATTTATACTGGATTTTCATACTTGACAAAAGAAAGAAATGTAAAATACACAATATAACCAAAAGATCTGGTTATATAAAGCATTGCATTATTCTATAATAACTTTATAGAGTAAAATAATATTAATAGTACATGTATAAGAAATTTAAATAATAATGAGGTTTATACTTGACAACACCAGAGTGTAAAAAAAATTTGTCAGTATTGTCAGAAATAACTAATATTTCTATATAATCCCAAAGAGGGTTTTTTGAGGGAGTGCGGACTTGCCGTACATCCCCATTGTAATTAATTTAATGGAATAAGAAAAAATGAAAATTAAATAGGATAATACATATTAACAAGATTGTGACAGATATTCATTATTTGACTCTGATAATATAGAACACAAAGTTGGGTAAGCAGTAAACACAGAATAATAACAATAACTGTACAGATATAGGGGTGCTGGTATATTCTATTCTATTCTATTTAACTTATAATAGATATCCATTGGATTGTCAACATTTTACATATATTCTTTAAATAAAAACTTTAAAATAGTTAAATGGCACTTAGGACCCAGTTGTTTGGGTAATTATGAGTAATAGCTAAAGACGACAAGTCCTTTTTTTGACAAAGCAAAAAGTTTAGGTAATTACATGTATTATTCCGGCGTCAGTAGACCAGTATAACTATGGAGTAGTGATTTTATATATTTTAATGATTGTTATTAAAGGGTAATATTAAAAAAAGTAAGGTTGATGTCTGGTGAATGTAAGGATCGTGTGAACTGTCTTACATCCCTCTGCATAGCTGGATATCAACCCGAAATCATATTATAATTAAATAAAAAATAAAAATAGTTAGACGGTAAGATTAAACGGTCGACATTCTTGGTCATATACTGATAGCTGGAAAATATATATTGGTCAAGCGAGATATTAGCAAGAATAGTCGAGCTTCATCATATTTATATATAACCGGTCACCCCAGGAACTCTATTAATTACCAATCAGCTATAATTGTTATGACTGATTCAGCAAAGGAGATAAAGACAGTAATAAGCTTATAGAAAGAATAATAACAAAAAAACTATGTTTGTTGCTTCTTGTCCTGTCCCTCCTATAATACAGTACAGACGCCATGGTGTACACGAATATATATACTATAATTGTGTAGGTTTTAATTGTTGCCATATCATGTGACCCTTATGTTTTATCTGTAAATATGCCAAATGTAATTATTTTATATATGTTGATATTTTTAATAGTGGCCCTAAAAAGTAAGCCGTGAAACGGTGTTTTCTATATATTGGATTGTTTTTATTATTCATATCTTAAACAGGGTCACATGAAAGGCATTGTCTTAAATATTGTTTGATTGATGACCATTATTAATCATATGGGAGGAAGGGAGCTACATGTTGCCTGATATGTTAAAAAAGTCTCCATATTGTACACAAATATATACTATTTCTCTTTTATAGTATAAATAATTTTAGCAGTTTACTGCAGAAATGGGCTCAATGTAAATAATATGGAGCAAAAGTCATCATGAGCCCATTCAAGAGTGAAACTATCTTATATATGTTCAACAAGATGGTTTCACCACATACCAGGCAATACAGACATTACTGATAGCTAAATGGGGCTTTAGTCTACAACTCAGATTTTTCAGAGTTGTTAGAATCTCAATGTGATATCTGGCAACATTGTTATTCTTATATGGTCATCATCAATATTCAGTAATAATAAGGTCCAGATAATAGTTAAGTATGCCAAAATGAAATTTAGGCAAAATGACAGAGGCAGTATATAAAAATGATTGTGATTTATGTAAAAACATATTATTTAACATCAAAAATGATTTATTTTCTAGTTACAGTAACAATCAGGTGGTTCAATTCGCTTTTTCTGGTTTTTCAGAAAAATCGGATTGACCTACTTGATTTGTAAACAACTTTAGGACAGCCAATCACGACAAAGCAGACAGCGCGGTTTTAACCAATCAGCGTTGGCCTGCCAAAACCGTGGTTCGGCTGAAAAATGTAAACAAACAGAAGTTTTTCAATAAATTTAGGACTTTGCTGTCTCTGTCAGACTTATAAGTATAGTTTTAAATATAAAATATGTCTTAATAATTAATATAGTATAAATTGGGGAAAACAAAATGCCTTGACACACTATATGAGGTACATGAAAGAAGACACACATAAAAATGAAGAGGTGAAATAAGTTAGTCTTTTCTTCTAACTATAGTTTTTATCATAAATGTATGGGATTAAGTTCCCATCTTATTCACAGTCCACTGGAGGTCACTTTGACCTACTTTAGACTGTGAATTATGGTACACACTCTACACGTAGCCTATAAAATGTTGTTATATAATTGAAGCTATGCTCGCCCATATGGTCTTAACCGGTGGCGAGGGTAAACAAGCTCAACACACACACACACACACAAATAATAGAAAAAACAACGTCATACTCGAAACTGGGTCATGTGGGAAGAGGTGAGCGATTCAGGACCATCATGGTCCTTTTGTTCAATGTATCTTCATGAAAATTGGCCAGAACGTTCGCCTTGATGATATCTAAGTCAAGTTTGAAACTGGTTCACGTTCGGTCTAAAAGTAGGTCATTAGGTGAAATAATACAAAAACCTTGTGACCTCTCTAGAGGTCATATTTTTCATGGGATCTGCATGAAAATTAGTCAGAATGTTCATTTTGATGATATCTAGGTCAAGTTCGAAACTAGGTCATGTGCATTCAAAAACTAGGTCAGTAGGTCAAATAATAGAAAAACCTTGTGACCTCTGTAGAGGCCATATTTTTCATGGGATCTGCATGAAAACTGGTCAGAATGTTTATCTTGATAATATCTAGGCCAAGTTCGAAACTGGGTCACATGCGGTCAAAAACTAGGTCAGTAGGTTAGATAATAGAAAAAACCTTGTGACCACTCTAGAGGCCATATTTTTCATGGGATCTGTATGAAAGTTGGTCTGAATGTTCATCTTGATGATATCTAGGTCAAGCTTGAAACCGGGTCAACTGCGGTCAAAAACTAGGTCACTAGGTCTAAACATAGAAAATCCTTTTGACCTCTTTAGAGGCCATATTTTTCAATGGATCTTCATGAAAGTTGGTGAGAATGTTCACCTTGATGATATCTAGGTCAAGTTTGAAACTTGGTCACGTGCGGTCAAAAAGTTGGTCAGTAGGTCTAAAAGTAGAAAAACATTGGGACCTCTCTGAAGGCCATATTTTTCATGAGATCTTCATGAAAATTGGTGAGAATGTTCACCTTGATGATATCTAGGTCAAGTACAAAACTGTGTCACATGCCTTCAAAAACTAGGTCATTATTTGACATTCTTGTCTTTAAGTGCAATGATAACAGGTGAGCGATATAGGGCCATTTTGGCCCTCTTGTATTATACAAGCTCCGGATGTAATTAGTCCCCTACAGGTTCACTGGAGGGGACTAGAGGAATGCCCTCTATCTGTCTGTCCGCAAATGTGGATCCTGCAATTACTCAAAAAGTATTCAAGCTAGGTTCATAAAATTTGGTATGTGTATAAAGGGCAATATGTAGATAATGAACGTACATGACTTACGCTTGTAGGTCAAGGTCATTATTGAAGGTCTAGTAAAAATTGCAACGATCCATAACTTTAATATGCATTGATGGATTATCTTAGTGGTACACACAAATGTTCCCCGTGATGAGACAGTGTGTCAACACATGATCTATGCTTGAAGGTCAAGGTCACTAAGGTCAAGTGAAAATTTGTTTCTGCTCCAGAACTTGTAATTGCATTGAAGGATTTTTTATTACTACCCAGGAATGTTTCCAATGATTAGACTATTTGTCCCGCACATGACTCATGGTTGTCAGTCAAAGGTCAAGGTCACTATAATGGAAGGTCAAGTAAAATTTGTTTCGATTATCTATACTGCACACAAATGTTCCCCATGATGAGACAATATGTTGTGTACATGGTATATACTTGTAGGTCAAGGTCACTATTGAAATTTAAGTGAAAGTAGTTTTTGTTTCTCAGCTCCTAAATGCCTTGAAGCATTTTTAGTCAACACTGTTGCCAACAACCAAAAGGGACAAGCACTAAAAAAGTTACAGGTAGGGGATTTCTGTATTGCCACTGCACTACTCGGTCACTTGTTTATACTGTATTCCAAAAGTCTCCTGCTGTGGTAAAAGGAACTTGAATACCAGTTTAACAGACATTTTTTTCTAATTCGCTACGCTCAGACGTAAATAAATTATTTATCCCACAATCAAAGTAAATCGAGGGAAGAAAGGAGAACAAATACATAAATGTATTTTAGGATTTGTTGTCTGCATTGTCATATATCCACATCGTTAATACATTTCAAGCTTTAACACAACACATCATGCAAGAACTTTAATACTATTTTGTTTTTAACTGAGCCAGAACTGCACATATTTATATACATTATACAAAAAAGCTGAATAAACCTTCTTTATAATCATATCCTGTTCAACTGAACTTCAATCATATAAAATATCAATTTTCTTTAATTTCTTCACGGAAAACTTACATATATGAATATACTTCCCCAGTCAGTGTGCTGTGAGGCGGCTACTCAACCCTAACTCCGTCGTGGGAGGGGGAAAGTCTCAAGACCAGCTACCATCTTCTGGCGGCCTGACAACCCCCCACCCCACAATTTATTGCCGAAAAATATTATCCTCAGTGAAGATAATGTAGTCCATAGAAGTTCAATTGCTAGCCAAAAGCATGTACATTCATTAAATGTATGTCTTCCGAACATATCATTTCATTAAGCTTATAATATACGAGTACCTATAAATTCATTTGAATTCTTACAATGTATTTATATCTAAATGAGACTATGATAAGATCGATTTTGCACTTTTGGTAAAACACTGTCTCTATCTTTCTATCTTACAAGAAAAAGTAACTTTCTATTTTTAAAGAATCTTTAAACGAGGCAAATGTATCGATCATGGTACGTCAGTCCATTGAAGAACAGTTCTCTATAAGCATCAGTATAAAACACATATCCATCCCAAGAAATCTAGGCGACAATATAATGTATCCAGAAGAACTCCTCAACTCTTGGAATTATCTGTAAAATATAAACTAAACTGTATTATTATCAACATCATTATCAAACTGTACCGATTTTACTTAAATCAGCTCTTACAATTAAGCCGAGCAAGTAACCAAACACATCATAAAATACATGATGGAAACTTACATGAAGTGCTATGTACTGTTAATTAATACTCATAATAACGTTAAAACTCGTATAACATTTGTTTATGGCGTGGCTGTCATACTTTTATGAACATAAATATATAATTTATTTTTAGTTCCTAATTTCTTTCTTTTGATAATTGTTTTCTCCAATATTTCAAAATTTGCCAGGAGTTTGACAATTACAACTGAAACTATTATTGAATTTTCTATTTTTATAGTTCGGATTGCCTTCCTTTATGCATAGCTATTGTATAATTTCTTTTTAAATATTGAAATAAATGCCAATCCAACCGTGTACAAAATGGACAACATGTATATCGACCAATTTTTAATATCATTATTATTTATTTTTTTTTTAACATTTATATCTTTTCAAAACTTGAATATTTTATTGAAATTTGAAAAAGCTTCCAATGGGTGGGCGGGAAGGGATCCAGCTTGTATACATGTAAGTAGTGTGTGTTGTGTAAAGCAATGCAGACAACCTCGAATGATTTAACTGACTATTCAACTCAGCTATATACCAACAAAATTTGCACGAAATAATCGTGCAACCAACACTTTAATAACATTTCAATACAGTAAAATCTCGATTACTTTAAACCTAGAATAAATACATATATCATAATATTATTTATGACTAAAGATGAATTTTCCACTAAGTAAATAATTTTTAGCTCCCCTGAGCACAAAGTAAATGCTCAGGTGTGATCTCTGACATTCCATCCATCTTTTCCTTTGTTTGTCCATCCAAACTTTTCTTCAAATGACATCTCTGAAACCGTGTTGTGGAATTTGATGAACTTTGGCTTGAATTGTTCAAACAGTTCTCGCTTGGTTGCATGTAGGGGCTGTCGGAGCTAAAAATGGAAAAATCTCCAAACGATGTTTCCTCCTAAACCATTTCTCCAATGTATGACACTCCACCAAGATTGTTCAAGAAACATGGCCACCAGGGGGCTTGATCTCTTTTTTCCCATAACAGAAGAATCTTGCTGGCCCAATTTTCAAATAATTTCGTACAAGGGGTCCGTGTGAAACCCTATGCTGAGGTGGTTTCAAGTTATTCTGATTCGTCAACAAAAAAAAACATGGCCGCCAGCTGGAAGCTCACTTTTCCTTATATGTTTTAATGTAGTGGAAACTGAATATCTTCCTGTATGAAACTGCAAGCTCGGTTTTAAAATAATATCGTGCAAATGGTCCTTGTGTGACCCGTTACCAAGATTGTTCAAATTATTTCAATCCGTCATAAAACATGGCAATCAGGGGTCACGGTCACTTTTCCCTGTATGTACAAAGTGGAAAGTTTAAAAATGTTCTTGTCAGAAACAGCAGGCTCAATTATAAAATTACTGCACAAACACTCCTTTGCTGACCCTTTATGAAGAATGTTCAAATTTTTCTGATTCGTCACTCCCACAGGGGAGTGGTCACTTTTCCCTACAAGTATATACAGTGTAACTTCCGAAAACCAGAAACCTTTGAAATCCGAACGAAACTCAAGGTCCCGTTTTTTTCTGTTCTTATTTTTATATATTTTAACTTCTGAAAACCGGACGATTTTTGAAGGACCGTTTATATTTCAACACTAAAATTGACTTCTGAAAACCGAGCAGCAAATTTTTTGCTGGATTAAAAGTGTCGGCTATTAACCCAAAAATTCTTTTGTTTATCTATAAGCGGCGCGCGCTTATTTTGACACGCTATATAATCACAATGACCATTTGATGCAAAAGTAAGGAAGTAATCAGCGATTACTTTCATTTGTATTCAATCTATGAAAACGCGAAAAATTAAATATTTACGTGTGAAAAACTTCCACCATATTCGAACGAAAGATAGGTGTTTTAATTGATTTCGTTACATTGATTAAACTATGCATTGTCAAAATTAATTAAATGTTGACGAACTCGGGACTCCAAAGATGGCAATCTGACTTAAGTACTTGATCTTCTAAACGAAGATCTGAGAACGACCCATTCACATTCGTCTTCTGTATATTTTGGATTTCCAGTATTGCTATTTTTATTTTATCCAGTCAGACGACTTGTTCGAATGTCAAAGAGTAAGAAAAATGTGCAGTAATTCCAGGGCTCGAACCCGGGACCCCCCGCTTACTAAGCAAGTGGCCTACCGACTGAGCTAACCGGCTATCTGATACATTACGACATAAGAATTGTAAATATGAAAAGTCAAGACTACAGGTAGATTTGCAAGATGTTGTAAGTTAGGCTCTGATTGGCTAGCGAAAGGGTCGTCAGAACGAGGCAATGAATA
This sequence comes from Mercenaria mercenaria, assembly GCF_021730395.1. Taxonomy (NCBI): domain Eukaryota; kingdom Metazoa; phylum Mollusca; class Bivalvia; order Venerida; family Veneridae; genus Mercenaria; species Mercenaria mercenaria. The sequence continues at coordinate 51,461,230 of NC_069373.1, forward strand.
GGTCGTTCTCAGATCCTATGCGTAGCGTAATAGGAGATGTACTTTAATCAGATTGCCAAAGATGGTAAAATGTAAATAGTGTTTGCGTAAATTATTATTAAAGATATACTGTTTCTTTTTATATTTATTTATGTATTTATTATCCTTAATGTTTAAAATTAATTAATTAATCAATTAACTATAAACTTTTTATAAAATTGTAAAATTAAAAAGGATAATAATCTTCTTCATCCTATATGAAAGAAAACATAACTCTTATGCATCACATCCACTTTCCCTACAAACTTTCAAACTTCTGAATTCCGGAAACTTCCAAAAACCAAACTTTTAGGCTGGTCTGGAGGTCGTTCGGGTTTCGGAAGTTACACTATAGTAGAAACTTTAAAAATCTCGTAATCAGAAACTGCTGGCCTGATTTTAAAATGATTTTACTAAAATGTTTCTTGAGTTACCCTATACGAAGATTTTACAAATTATTCTGTTTTGTCAATAAAGCCACCAGGGGTGAGGTCATTTTCCCCTATATGTAAGTTTTGGAAACTAACTTTTAGCTCGACTATTCAAGGAATAAGTAGAGCTATTGCACTCGCCCGTGCGTCGGTGTCCTCGTCCCGATTTGGTTAAGTTTTTGTATGTAAACTGGTATCTCAGTAACCACTTGTGGGAATTGATTGAAACTTCAAATTCCAATTGAAAAATTTCGCATAGTATGATGTTCACCACTGTTTTGCTATATCTTGTATTATGTAAATTATATGTCATCATGGGTTTTTGTAGCCTATATGAAAGTAATAAATTAAAGTTATCTATCTATCTATCTATCTATCTATCTATCTTCACACACTTATCCACTGTGATAAACTTACATTGCACAGGTTCCATAACTCTATTTTGCATTTTTACAAAATTATGCCCCTTTTTCGACTTAGAAATTTTTGGTTAAGGTTTTGTATGTAAGCTGGTGTCTCAGTACCCACTAATGGGAATGGATTGAAACTTCACACACTTGTTCACTGCCATGATCTGACATGCACTGTGAAGGTCCATACCTCTATTTTGCATTTTTCAAAATAATGCCCCTTTTTCGACTTAGCAGGTTTTGGTTAAGTTTTTGAATGTAAGCTCATATCTCAGTATCCACTGATGGGAATAGATTAAAACTTCACACACTTGTTCACTGTCATGATATGACATGCAGAGCATAGATTCAGTAACTGCACTTTGCATTCTTACAAAATTATGCCCCTTTTTCAGTTTAGCAGTTTTTGGTTAATTTTTTATATGTAAGCTGGTATCTCAGTACCCATTAATGGGAATGGATTGAAACTTCATACACTTGTTCACTGTCATGACCTGGCATGCAATATCACGTTCCATAACTCTACTTTGCATTTTAACAAAATTATGCCCCTTTTTTGACTTAGCAGTTTTTGGTTAAGGTTTTGTATGTAAGCTGGTATCTCAGTACCCAGTAATGGGAACGGATTGAAACTTGTCCACTGTCATGAGCTGATAAGCACTGTGCTGGTTCCATAACCCTGTTTTGCATCTTTACAAAATTATGCACATTTTTCGACTTTGTATTCATTCAATTGACAAGGCTTTTGAATAGTCGAGCGTTGTTGTCCTCCGACAGCTCTTTGTTAATCCCCTACCGTGGCGGAGGGATTATAGGAATGGTCTGCGTCCGTCCTTCTGTCCGTCCGTCCTTCCGTCCGTCCTTCCGTCCGTAACAAAATCATGTCCGGTCCATATCTCCTAAACCCCTTGAATGATTTTCATGAAACTTGGGTCAAATGATCACCTCATCAAGACGATGCGCAGAACTCATGAGTCAGCCTTGTCGGTTCAATGTCAAGGTCACAACTCAAGGTCAAAGGTTTGAGCCTGCCATTTTGTGTCCGCTCTATATCTCCTAAACCCCTTGAAGGAATTTTATAAAACTTGGGTCAAATGATCACCTCATCAAGACGATGTGCAGAACCCATGAGTCAGCCATGCCGGCTCAAGGTCAAGGTCACAACTCAAGGTCAAAGGTTTGAGCCTTCCATTTTGTGTCCGCTCTATATCTCATAAACCCCTTGAAGGAATTTTATAAAACTTGGGTCAAATGATCACCTCATCAAGACGATATGCAGAACCCATGAGTCAGTCATGCGATATAGAGCGGACACAAAATGGACACTTCATCTGATGAACCATTGGATAGATCTACATTGATCTTGGTGTATAGCATTATCATAAGGTCTCATACCAAATTTATTTAAGTGGGGACCATTGGCCCCATGTTAGGGTCGCTAGAGCTAAAAATAGAAATACCTTTAAATGACTTCTTCTCATGAAGCGCTTGATGGATCTTCATCAAACTTGGTTAGTACCACCACTGTAAAGTCCTCTCCCAACTTTGTTCAGATGGGACGTTTGGCCCCTTCTAGAGTTAAAAATGGAAAAAAAACACCCTTAAATGACATCTTATGAAACCTGGCTGGATCTTCACCAAACTTGGTCTGTAGCATCATTTTAAGGTCCTCTCCAAAATTTCTTCCAACGGGGCACCTTGGTCTTTTTATGGGGCCACTAGAGCTAAAAATAGAAAAAAACCTCTCTTGATGGATCTTCATCAAACTTAGTCTGTAGCAGCATTGTAAGGCCTTCTCCCACATTTGTTCAAATGGTTTTGCTTGACACCAGAACTAAAAATAGAAAAAAATGTTAAATAACTTTTTACCTTAAAGTTTGTTCTAAGGGTAACGCATTTTTAGGCCGTCACAGCAAAAATATAGAAATAAACTTTAAAAACTTTTATTTGAATGAACTTCTTAAAGGCTGTTCACCAAACTTGGTCAAAAGCAAGGTCAGATGGTCAAGGTCCTCTTCAAATGAGCGACTTGGGTATATTTGGGCATTTTGTCTCGTTACTTTTCTAAAACACTTCGCCCAACTGCGAAAGAGTGTACCTTATCCACACAAATAGTGCACGAACAGTAGTTGGGCGAAGTGTTTGAGGTAAGTACTAAGAACCGACTACAGATGCTTTGGTCATTTTGCTGTCTTTGACGCACTTTATTTTATGAATATTTTAATGTGTTTCGTGCAGGTGTGACATAAGTAGCGAAACATGTTATATGAGGCATATGATGGCATTTGAATTTACGTCATTATATTAACCAAAACTGGACATGCATATTTTTCAAATTTTATTTATTTATTATTATTAAGGATATCGTTGTTAAGAAAAATTCAGCATAATTTTCTAGCCTACTGTCCTCGTATATTCTAGTACTAGTATATTCCAGTATGATGAAATGCATTAGGACGTCCAAATTACTGGTTTCTGCAAGTCATGTTGTTCAAAATATGAGTCCTCATTGTTAGAAAATCTCCAACTGCAGTTTTTACATATCACAGGTTTTCTTTGAAAAGACGTTACACACAAAATTGGATGTACATGAAAGGCGTACGCCAGTCTCTGTATAGGAGATGTGCGAACTTTTCCCCAATAATAGCATTTCTTCATGATCAACAGTCATCTAAGGAATCGTCAGTCTTTTCGGCGTCAGGATATGTACATGTACATGTTTTAAAGTAAAGATATCCATGACTGAAAATTTCATTCAAACTTCAGTGCTATATAATTATATCATTCTACAACACCCTTCCTCTATAAGATCTACACATTTTCCGAATGTCCCCTGTACATAAGATTACATGTTGACGTTATATTTTCGTGTAAATAGAAATGTGAGTGAGTTAGACAGCATGTTTAATCATAGGCCTGACTATACAGGTTACTAAAGTAATTAGCTCGGGAGCCATCTGGTCGCGTAATGGCGGACAGATTATTCAACACTAAATTTTGACTTGGCATGAGTTGACTGAGGTCTAAATTAATGCTGTTTTTTTTGGTTTAAATTTCATTGTGTATGTGTTTTTCACATTTTAATAGAAAAAAATGGAATAGAACCTTGTATTTGATGAATTGAATGCCAATTTTAGTATGAGTAGTACCACCAGGTCACAGCATTGTGATTTGGAAGTGATTTAGCCTACAGTAAGCAAATGTAACTTGACCCTTTTAACAGATTTTATTATCAAAATTCTTTAAAATGAGGTAAGGATTTGTTCTCTGAAATGGTACTAGCTAAGTGTGGCAACTCTCTGAAAATTGTCAGTTTCATATAGAATCTATAGGGAATAATATTTAGGCTAGTGTGACCAATAGAACTGTCATTTATACTGATTTTGAAGTTATCTTAAAATATAAACATTGAAGATTTTTATGCTCATTTTAAAGAGTTTACATCAAAATTTAAAATTGTAGATGACATAGAGTGTCAAGATTTTTTAAAAAAATGATTTTGATTCACAACATTCGAGTAACTCAACGTTTTAGGAATTAGATGTAGCAACTACAGTTGATGAAATTCGTCAAGCTGTTAAATTATTAGGCAGAGATAAACCATGTTCTTTAGATACTATTTTGAACGAGTACTTTAAAGAAGGTACAGATGTACTTGTTAAGCCACTAGAAATTCTATTTAATTATATTCTTAATAAACAGTGTTTTCCAAAGTCTTGGTCAAAAGGTGTTATTATTCCTATATATGTATATTTAAAAAAAGGAGATAATCCAGATGTTAACAACTACACTATTACGCTGGTCAGCTGTTTTGCAAAATTATTTACAATTGTTATAAATGAAAGATTGAAGAAATGGTCTATAGCAAATGATGTTATTACCGATGCACAGTTTGGTTTTAAGGCAAACTACAGCACCATTGATGCTATATTTCTACTAAATGCTTATATATATATATATATATATATATATATATATATATATATATATATATATATATATATATATATATATATATATATATATAAATAATACAAATAATATAAAAAAAGAAAAAATAATTATACAAGTATTATACTAATCAGAAGCAGAAAGCTTAAGTAAATTATATATATTATATATATTTTTTCTCAAGCTGCCTTGCTTCTGATTAGTTTGCCGAATGATTTATAAATGATTGTTTAAAACATAAATCAACTAAAAATCAGGCAGATAATCAACATCATGGTACAATAACTGAACAACCTATATCTTTGACCTTATACCAGCAATGTTTCAAACGGAACACTTTTCAACAAATTGCCACTGTCACGAACCACTCGACCTATGATGAGTATGTGGATCGGAGACCCCTGCAAATATGAGCATACGCTGCAATCATGGGAGACTAACCTTTCAACAACCCACCTAGGTCAAAACCTAAACTCTGTTTCTGAACTGATGTCTAAGACTTGAAACCTAACAATGTTTCGTATTAAAACTTCATTGCAACCCTAGTCTCAAACACTACCAAGGTTTATTCCCTGTTTGATATTTTTCTTTTTTTTTTAGCACTACAACATTAAACCACCAGCTTATACAACAACCCGGACCAAAAGTATAAAATAGATATCAAGAGGACCCGGCAAGCATGAGCCGAATCCGCAAATATGAGGGAGCCTCGCCTAAATTACATAAAAGTCCCAATAATAATAATAATTTATTTTTGGCATGCACACTTGGAATTCTGTCTACGATCTGACCAAATTAGAAGCGCAGTGTATATTTATACGACCGTATGACATCACTTGTATACGGACATACCTCACAACCGTATACCAATATTTTCAAATATAATTGTACAGGTAATTACTTACATTTGAACCTTGACATGTTCACTAAGGTAAGATTATCAATTTCCTATTATATTTCAAAAATAAACAACATATCTTTTAGAGGTTGAGGGTACAAAACTTCACATGTTTGTAATAAATATTGATGGAAAATCAGAAAAATTGTTGGCGGGAGGGGTGTGGTGATTGCATGATCGGGGTGGTGGGGGTGACTGGGTGTAGGAGCTAGGTGGAGGGAGGGTACAACTAGGCATGTTGATGAATATTCATGGAAGGTTTAAGATTTAAAAACAAAAAACAAAAACATTGTGGAGTGGGGTGGTGGTGGGGTGACCAGGGCCGTGGGGGTGACTGGGTGTGGGTACACAACTTCACATGTTGATAATAAATGTTCATGGAAAAAATGAAAGAAGTTTAATGAAATTCTATTAATTGGTTAATTTGTTATGTACAAATATGTCGACTTTTAAACAACTAAAGGGCAGTAACTCCGAAGTTACTAAAGAGATCCTGACGAAATTAAGTGTGCACTACCACATTATGTTGATCTAAATTCATTTAAAGTTTCATAGTCCTAGGTGAAATATGTCACAAGCTATGAAGCAGAAATTGCAATATTTATAGTTCCCTATATAGTTAACATTAGAAAATACTTAGGGCCATAACTCTGGTGTTACTTAGGCAATCTAAATGAAACTTGACGGGCCGCATTTCCCTATAGTGGTAAACATGTATATGAAGTTTTATTTAAATATTCTATACCACTTCCTAGATATGGCTCCGGACGGACGGGCGGAAAGACGGACGACGCCAAAACTATATCCCTCCTCCCTCGGCGGGGGATAATAAAGAATACCAGATTTTTATTAGGGTGTTTGTGCCACTTACTGTCGACTACTGGCATCATTTAGAAACCCATTTAAGCACTGACTGAATTTAGACATCCCATTGAGAACGTGCTGTCGATTACTGGCACAATTTAGACACCCCCTTGAGCACCAGCAGTTGATTATCATTGCAATTTAGAAACCATTCTGAAGCACCCACAGTATTTTACTGGTGTAAAGAGCATCTGCTGATGATTACCAATGCAATTTAGATATCCATTTGATCACTTGCTGTGGATTACTTGCACGATTTAGATACCCCTTTCAGTTAACATTAAGCTTTCAGGTCGCTCACTCCGTATCACTTGCTCCTCAAAATGTGGGTGTGAAATGTCGCTTGAATTGTTGAATTGTTCACGTGAGGAAGCCATCCAGCTGGCTGTTCAAACCAGGTGCTCGCCCATACATGAAACAATACGTTGAGGGGCGTCTAGGTTCTTCATCAAGCAGAAAAAAGCTTGATAAATCGCCATATGACCTAAATTGTGTCGGCGTGACTGTAAATATAAGACAAAAAATAAATAGATACTGCATTTGAGAACCTGCATGATAAGCAACAGTCGAGATGAATATTTGTATAGTATTGTATTAGATATTTCTTTTATCTTGCCTTACTGGAACAACGAAAAGCTTAGAAAAGGTTGACGTTGGGTCTGTTGCGAGTAGATTCTTATTTGTCAAGATGTGTATAGATAATTATATATGTAGCTTCAGACAAATATGTATGCCAGCATATTTCCTTTCATACTAAAGCTTTATGAAAATTTCTTGATCTACTTGTTACCATCCCTTTGCTTCAGTGCTCATTCCTCACACGTGTTTCATTCCTCACGTGTTTCATGATTACACTGTCTCAGCAGGAGTCCAATGATTAGCACATCACTGTTGTTTGGTATATAAGACTGGCCTTTATTTGTTCGACACAAATAACATTAATAAATAGGAAATGGACGACTTTAGATCGCGGAGCAGAAGTTTCACAACTTCATTGCTTGCAAAAGCATCATCTAAAGCAGCAAGAAATGTGTGTTTTGATGCGAATTTTCAGCCTTTAAAAGAAAAAATAGGAGAACTTGCAAACTCCTTTAATAGTATACTGTCGGAAACTAAATCGTACGTGTCTTCTTTCTTAGATGAAGGGCAATCTTTCTTCAAAGACAATTCGTTGAGTGGCATTCAAAATGTCTCTTCTGATAGAGACGATGGTAGGAGTGGACACAGCCTATTGCGCCCAAGATGTAGCTCTTTGGGAACAAGAAGGTATGTAAACGAGATAGACGTTGGGAAAAAGGTAGACAGAAACAGCTTCAGTGCCGACAATTCTGCTTGTTTTGAAAGAAAAAACGTCTCGTTGCACACACAGTCTTCAATCTCAGAACACGAATGTCTGTCAACGCGTGCAAGAGACGACGGAATCCAATCCCGTTATCAGATTTCGCAAGCCAAAGGAGAAAAAAACAATAAATGTATCGAATGGATGTCAAAACTTCCAGAAGAGGTGACACCTAAAATAATGCGCAAGTCCATGTCGGAATTTGGAATGTGGTCTCAGTCCCGCAGACGCAATGGAGATACATTTCAAGATAAAGTGATCTGTCAAAAAAGAACCGATAAGAAGTTTGTCAAAGCCAACTCGGAGTCGGGACAGTATTACATTAACTGCCTCAATGGAGTCGAAATTTACAATTGTAAACCCGTTTCATGTAGCATAACGCCAAAGGAACCAATAGAACCATTTCACGATAACATCAGACAGGCAATCGTGAAGGTATTAGATGAAATAGACGAGCAAAAGCTTGTACTTGTTATGCATCAATTGGATGTTCCAGAAGGAGAAACAGAAACAAACCTGTGGGAAGATACAGTCAGGGAAGCCGTCAACATTATACCGGAATGTGAACAGTGCTTCAAATGGTCACCGCATGTTAAAAGAAAGTTTGCAGTATACCCTGACGTGACACCACAACTTGAGAAGGAGTATATAAATAGTAAGACAGACATGTTTACAAAATCAACGAAAGTTCAAGACATCCATGTTGGAGAGATTGATATTTCCATTCAGTTTTTGATCGTAACGGGAAGACTAAAGGTTACAGTAAACAATGTGTGCAGTCTGCAACAGCCGAGCAGGAAAAATGATAAATGTAGTATCTTTGTTAACGTATCCTTAGTATCAAATAGGAAAAGAAATAAAGACACACGGACAAAAACGCAAAGAAGAAGCGGAACTACCAATTTTAATTATGACATGTACTTTAAAGACATAAAAATTGAGAACGTGCATTTACTATGTTTAAGATTCGGTGTCTATAAAAAGTCCACTTTGTTTTCCAGGAAGCATCACAAATGCATTGGTGAAAGTTTTATTTACTTGGATGGCTATGACGTTGTTGGAAAGGTGCATCTCACTGAAAAACTTATTGCATGCGATTAAATATATTTAATTTGGTCAAATATATAAACTTCGTTTGTAAGTATGTATCACAAGCTGCAATGGCAATAAAAAGTCGTAAAGAAACAGCCATTTCTTAAAAAAAATCTTCCAGTCGTTAGGGTATTATACATTCAATGAATGCTTACCGTTTCGTTTATTAGTGTGTATTATATTAGACCTAATACGCATGCTGTGCATGCACACGAATATGTACATATTGTATGATAATTTTGTTCATATTTCCAACTATGAATTTTGGGTATGATATAATATTATCTTAAAGACAGATTATAGGGGTACTCATAAGGTTTTAACTGGTGTTTTAACTGTTGTTTTTATATGTACATTAATGAGGCAGTAATAATCAGTAAAATGTAAGTGAAATTTTAATGGTTATAACTTCTGTTAAACCCTTTAGCCCTTTCCTACTTTGTTTTACTTGATCATTATATAATGTTGCCGACCTTAGGCACGAACTTGTTTGATTCTCTTAGCGCGGTGTTGAAACTCACCGATGACAAGAATGAATTCTTAAAAGCAATGAAACTGATGAAATTGCAGAGTATAGATGCACTAGTTAACCCTTAGCCTGCTGGCGGCAAGTTATTCTGCTATTGCGACCAGTGCAGACCAAGATCAGCCTGCACATCCGTGCAGTCTGATCATGGTCTGCAATGTTCGCCATTCAGTCAGTATCTTTTTGGTAAGCACCCCTTTCAACAGTTAATGGTACTGTACAAATTGAAAGATGGACAAGTTCATTATAGAAATTTAGCAGGGTAAGGGTTAAAGTCATATGTCGTGCATCTGCTAACATATTCTTGCGCTGTTCTTACCATATCACATAATTGACAAATACTCAATGTCATTGGCACTTGTGTTTTAGTGTTTCTCAATCTCAAAGCAATTATCATCAGTATCATTTTATCAGCCAATGTCCCGAATCAAGCCTAAAAACTAAAACTTTTAAAAGATATTTATTACTTTCTTTTTAATTTTTTATTTTTTTTTATAGGAGATAATTTGAATTATAATTCCTTTATACCAGTATGTTCCTTATTTTCATTTCGGCTAGCTCCATTTTGCAATCATTCCACCTCTGCCCGTCGTTCTGTCCATGTCCGGACAATTCCATATCCTGACTGTAACTTTTTAACCCCTTAACCGATCTTATATGAACTCAACACAAGCATTTATCACAACAACACGAAGTACAGTGCGCAGAATTCGCCCTCTTCTCTTCAAGGTGAAGGCTAGTGGAGTTCAGAATGATAATAAACTAAAGATTGTTTTTTTTTCACGAAAAAAGTATATATCCAACCACTTAGCGAGCAAAGATTGTAAAATGCCACAAATTAAGGGCTATTATTCAAGGAAAAATCAGTGAACCATAAAATTCCAACGATATACACAACTAGGCTTGGCAGTGGTAACTGGTGTGAAGTTTGGTGGAATTGTAACCAGTAGTATAGAAGAAGTAGTACAGATCAAAGAATTTGACAAATCAAGGGTCATGACTCAACTGAAAATAATTTAATCAGAACATGACCATGATGACGATGATATTCACAACTACGCTTCATACTAATGGCATACAGCCTGTAGTGTTAACATTGTAAAATATGAAAAACCTAGGGGCATAACTCTACTGAAAAAAAACCCACTGAATCCGAACATGCCGATGGTATGCATAAATAGGCTTGGCACAAATAACTCCTATTAGGTTTGGTAGAAATCTGCCCAATGATGCAAGAGAGGATATCAAAATATCATAAAGTTTGTCAAAGAGTTAACAGTTTGGGTTCCTGAATTTTCAAAAGATTTTGAAGTTATGACGTTTCACTTTTCAAAATCATATCAAGTTTCAGTGATATAATACGTATAGAAAATCAATTATAGAAAGAGAGTATAGATATGTTGAGGTTTGCTTTTCTGTATGATGAAAAATTCCAATTTGAATACGAAATTTTTTGAACTTCTTTTGTCTAAATTTAAAGTTAATGAATTAGTTATTCTGAATTTATATCTTGGAATATCACGGTTAATGGAATTAATTTTCAGATTTATTCCAAAGAAATTCAATTTAGCTCAAGTTTTTTTTTTTAAAGCTTTCTATGGTTATTTAGGGGATAATCACCAATATACCATTAAATTGTTTTATTGTTTGCAAAAACTTTCGGGATTTCCAAATGCTATTAAATATGATGATTTGCATAAATTTTTATCTTTATCTCATCATAAATTAGCAAAATTATTTACATCATCTAGACGCCAGGCAAACTTTGGTACAAACTTTGTATATGTATCAAAATATTGTTTTGTATGTGGGAAAAACATCAAGAATTTTACAAGAAAATTTTGACTTGCATTTTGGTCAAATGTCATGTTGTTTGCAGCCTGTTCATTAATGTTGCATGAATATAATTGATTATAAGAAGACTTGTATAATTTGTAAATCCACATTCATAAAAACGGATTATATGAACAAACATCCAAATTTTTCAGATGATTCTGCTTATGGTACTAAAAGATAACATCTTATGAAATCAAGAGCTTTATTTGAAAAAGAATTTTATGGAATGCTTTTAAAACCCGAAAATTGCAAATTAATAATAGAATTTATCTAATTATATTTATCGTAGAGTAAGCCAACCAGTAGTTATTTGAGTTTGTTTGTTTGTTTGTTTGTTTTGGGTTTAACGCCGTTTTTCAACAGTAATTATTTGAGAGTAATCGAGATAATAAGTCTAGTGTATGCGAATTTTAACGAGAAAAATAAATTAATATTAAATAATTGAATCGAATTTTTAAAAAATATTTACTAGGTGAAAATCTCGATTTTTGCTCAGGGTTATTGATTCGTAGTTAGTATAGTTTAGAGCTTTAAGTAATTCCGGACTACACTCCTAGTTAGGGAATTTAAATACGAAAAATGTAAGAAAGTGTTCTTAAAATATATTCATAATGTATCATATGTGTGTAACTAAAGAGATCTCTGCGGATGAATTTTTTATGATAAAACAGAATTTAGATGATGACATTGTTTTTAACTGCTGTTATATTATTAATACAAAGGATTTAGAAACTGATGAAATTTTTCAAAATTTATATTTAATAGAAAAAATGTTAATAAGTGTAGAAGAAAATAACCTTTTAGAAAAAATTGATAGAGTTGCTTCTTTTCAAGCATATTTGTTATTTGATAGGTTTTATGAAAAAGCCAGAAATATTCTTTTTAATTTTCAGATATTCAAATTAGTTCTTTGAAAAATTCCAGGGAAGGTATAGCTATTGCAAAAATTATAACAAATGAGAATTTTAAATCTATTGCCTAATAAGAACCTAATAGAATGTAATGTTCAGACAACCTTAATGCGGCTTGTACCAAACAGTATGAAAATTGCAATAAGAAAAATTCATACAGTAACAGTTACTATATTTTGTAACATACATTTTGTGTATATTTCATATCCCTGGGGTTTATACTAGGGTAACTCTTTGTAAACTTAAAAAAAAATAACCAACCGGATATATTTTATTGTGTAGTTTTATCATCTATTGTACATTTTCTAGATGATTATCTTGCATTAATATACCATATGACTTACATGCAGAAAAATACTTTTTCCTGCTATAGAGAATGCAGATACTAATATTGTATCCTATCTTCCCGTTGTAAATATATGTAAATTTATTCTTACACAGACTTAATGTAAAATAATACAGCAAATTTGTAGCATTATATATGTAATTAGATCTCATTATACCGGCTATGTTTCAACTGCGTTTAATTTTCCGAGAATGTCATTTTATTTTAAGCATATTACATAGCTTTGCATTTTTTCTTTGACAAAATGCCACTATTGTACTTTTTCTAGATGAATATCATGTACACCATATGACTTGTATATAAAATATATGCAGGAAAATACTTTTTCCTTATATAGAGAATGTAGCCACTAACATTGTATCTTTCTCTTAGTAAATATGTATAAATTTATTCATACATAGCCATAATGTAAAATAAGACAGCAACTTTGTGTCAGTTTGCAATTAGATCTTAATATGCCGGTTATGTTAGTGTTTAATTTTCCTAGAATGTCATTTATACATTTTAAGCATATTACATAGCTTTGTACTTACTCTTTGACATAAAGTCAGATTCTAATAGTTATCTACTAGATGGTTATGACCAGTAACCATATAACAGATGTTCAGTATTTTTTTCTCTCTATTCTAATAATCATGAATAATTTGATAATAGGCTACTTTACCGTATCTACTCCAAAAAATCTATTTCAAAAATTTACATTTATAACCGCAATGAAATAATTCTACTTGTTTAAACATGCTTGTTACAACATTGACATGTGGTATGTAGATTACTCATTCAAAATGCAATACTTGATTTGTTTAAAAACATTTGTTACAATATTAAAGGACATGTAGTACATACTCCACAGAATTTATTTCAAAAAGGTACTTAACCAAATTGAAATATTTATAAGTCTAAAATACTTGTTACAAAACTGACATGTTAATTTACATGTTAATCTTTATGGATTGTCAACACCAATAAAATTATTGTGTCTACACCTGTTTCATGCATATATTTGATAGAATATACAGGACAACAGTTATTCAGAGATCTGAAGGAAGTAGATTCCATCTTTATATTTTACTATGTAGCTAATAGTAATCTTCCCAAAAAGACCTAATATTTTGTTTGTCTTTTTCTTACTTCTATATAGACTTTTGTTGACACTTGTAACAAAACTGCTGTTTCAAATATTAATATATATATATATTTTTTTAGAACTTTACAGTTACTAGATCTATTTGAAAAGAATATTCACAAACAAATGATGATTATAGGTCTGAGAAAGAAAAAAAAAAATTCCAACCAATTCTGCCGACAATCAAGTCAGATGTGCCCTTGTGATTTCGTTTTCGGTCAAGGGTATGTCACCAGTACTTGACATCAAAATGCATAATATGGTATACTAGCATGCTAAAGCCAATTTTGTATAATATAAATTGGTATAGATCTATTAAACTAAAGAGAAAATATTTAACTTACCCCTTCTTGATAGTACGCATGTTGACATACTGTAAAGCTCTGGTAAAATTCCAATTGAGAATGCTTTTTTTTCCCATAGATTTTAAATATAAATTCCACATAGAAATGACACATCTGCTGCGAATTCTATTAATTAACATCCCTGTCCACATTAACACCATTTGGTGACACTCATTTGATCCCCATTTAATCACGGAACAAAGTTTTTACCGGCAGACCACGTGTGAGGGATAACGCATGCTTTTCTCAAAATTCTCACGGTCAATGATTATGACACAATAACTCAAATGTCTGACCTAGTAACATATTTATGGTCATTATGCTACACAGTTCTAAGCGCGTGCAATTAATCTGACCAATCAAAAACCTAGCCAATGATGGATGATGAGGTAATTAAAACTTCTAATTATAGAATAGGTAACGAGGCACTAAAATTAGAACCAAATGTTGGATCTTAATTACTAAATTTGATATGATGTGTAATAAATTACTGTATTGATTTTGAACACAACCCCAATTATGATTCCTTCACTTTTTTGAATAAGAGTTGTCCTCTATTGATCATGTGTCTTTATTATTATTGTTATTTATTAGAATGTGAATCTCATGTTTATGCTTTGTACATACTGAGAATTTAATAATAAAACTTGGAAACTTGGAGAAAATATATGAAATATAAGTTGATCAGCAAAAATTTTTATTAGACTTGATGTTTCTATAGTATGGACAATTTTGGCATGACAGTTCATACTATGATCACGTGAAGCATTGGCATCAATTTCCGTGATTATGTAAATGAATTGCTTAGGACTGTTTATAAAAGAACCGCGCTCCTGCATGTTTCAATTATTGTTCTGAAACAAGTAGGAATTAGTTCTTTTTAGTTTATTACAGGTAAGACATTTCTGTATAGTTTATCAGAAGTTTTTTTTTTTTTTTTTTTTTTTTTTTTGGGTGGGGGGGGGGGGGTGGGGGCATAATATTCTATTTTCATAATAATTATTATTTTAGATTATTGTTGAATTTGTTTTGAATTTGTTTAATTTATAAAGAATATGTTTTCATGTGATATTTTAATATTTCAGTACTTATTATTTTGACATTAAATTAATCTTATTTAAGTGAAAAGTTGTTCTGAAGCAAGTAGGAATTTAGTTCTTTTTGGTTTGTTACAGATCAAAATAGATCTGGCGTTGTGTTTTACTTTCTCCAAATGAGCTAAACTTCCTCGGTTTTCTTTTTGCCATGTTATCACAAGCCCGATAACAGAACCATATGGTAAAACTATGTTGGCAGACATCGCTCTCTAAATCTGCCAAATTGTGTCGTATTATATGTTGTAAGAACTTGTGGCCCGGCCCGTTTGCTTGTTTATTTGTGTCTGTACAACTGTTATATATTCTTGTAAATATTGAATGAGCAATAAAGTATGTTTAAACTGAATTTTCAGATCTTATATTATTTACGACCAAATATTTGGAATTATCTTTTCTGGTGTTGCTTAATTTTTCATTCAGTTTGTGGGTTAAAAACTTTTAGTTGTTTTTTGTGAATAAATATTTGACATCAGTGAAGCCTGTTTATTTCCAAAATATGTATCATACAAACATATATTAATGTGATAGGACTGATTGCAAGAAAAGCCTTATCATTAACCATGATATCTCATAAGTAACTTTTTGTATTTTAGCCGATGGAAGTGCTCCGGTATTTCTTCCAAGAATATCATTTTGATTTTGTCCACAGTTTCATAGATTTAAAACGAATCATAAATGTGGATTGCAATTCTGGCAAAGAAATGGATATAAATGCCTTGAATGTACTTTACTGCTTTATCAACAGCGGGACAGTGATGCAGTTCTAACTATGAAACCTGGGATCATGAGGTCGAGCCCCCTCTCCTTCAACTACTAAAATTATGATTTGAAATCAGTTTACACCTAGCACATTAAAGAACGACTTCATTTGTTATTTCAAGATCATAAGGGTCGCATGCATTTTTGATAAGGAATTTTCTCATTCTTACCTTGTATGCGCAGTTAAGCAAATGAATGAAAGTAGTTTCGATTCGATTCAGAATGTTTACTAAACACATTATTAGGTCATTAATGAGCCGCGCCATGAGAAAACCAACATAGTGGCTTTGCGACCAGCATGGATCCAGACCAGCCTGCGCATCCGCGCAGTCTGGTCAGGATCCATGCTGTTCGCTTTCAAAACCTATAGCAATTACAGAAGCCGTTAGCGAACAGCATGGATCCTGACCAGACTGCGCGGATGCGCAGGCTGCTCTGGATCCATGCTGGTCTCAAACCCATTATGTTGGTTTTCTCATGGCGCGGCTCATTTATAGAATGAATGAAAATAGACATGAATCCCGTTGATTGTTTCAAACAAGCCGACATTGTTGTTGTGATTTATCTATAAAGACCTGTCTGTAGTACTTACGTTAAGCGTCTGTGTGTTTCCAGTTATGATTATAAAATTCAGTTTTACGAGAAAGCGCTGATTCTGTTGTCTCTAAATTCTTTAAGGTAAATAATGACAATAACATATTTGCAATTACTCTGCAGTGGGAGGGGTTATAATCGCAAACAGTACGTCTGTCTGTCAGTTTGTCTGCCTGTCTTTCACATTTTTGTCAGCATGACCACGAAAGAATTATTAGTCTTTATATTTTTTTCTCTCCTTTTTCTCTCTTTTTAGCTCCCCTGAACACAAAGTAAGCTACTGTGATCACTCATCGTCCGTCTTCCGTCCGTCTTTCCGCACTTTTCTTCAGAGGACATCTCATCTGAAAGTACTGGACAGAATTACACTTTTTCAGAAACTTAGGAACATTTGAGTATGGTCATCAATCAATGCTCAAGCTTGGCCCCAGTACAACAACAACAACAAAAAAGAAAGAAACAGCAGGAAAGAAAACTTTGATTGACTTCTTCTCATGAACCGCTTGATGGATCTTCATTAATTTTGACCCATAGCAACTTTATGTGGTCCTTTTCCAAGTTTTTTTCAAACTAGGATGCTAGGCCCCAGTACAAAAAAAATGTGAAAACTTTGATTGACTTCTTCTCATGAACCGCTTGATGGATCTTCATCAATCTTGGCCCGTAGCAACTTTATGTGGTCCTTTAAACTAGCCCTCTCGAGCTAAAAATAGAAATACCTTCAGATGAACCACATGATGGATGTTCATCATCTTGGTCTGTAGAATCATTGTAAGGTCCTCTCCCAGTTTTGTTGAAGTTGGGATGCTTGGTCCAATTTATGATTAAAGTGTTCCGGTTAATAGTCATTGCTATTTCAAGAAAAATATTATTGAAGCAAAATGCACTGAACCTTATCCTACGATTTCAATTACATTTTTCCTCGATTCAAGTCCCGGGACCAGCATTCCTGGAAAACTACAAAAGCTTTTGCGTATCAACAAAGACTGGTATGTTCCAAAAGTGTGAAGCAGGTTTATACCCAAGTGTTATTCTCCAACATTCTCTTAAAACACAATATTTAGGAAAAACTGACATTTTCATATAGTGCCGCCATATTTGTTGTTTAGGTAAGGTTCAGTGCGACCCCCCACCCTTGGGGTCTATGACCATCAAGGCCCTCTTGTATGCGCCTACTTATTTTACAGTATTGCCCGGACAATCATTTTTTAATTACAGACGGGTCAATTTATTGATATGCCCTTAAAATATCTCAGAATAAGCCATTTGCAACTGAGAGTGGTAACTTTACAGCCAGAAATAATAAACGTTAGAAATAGATTATTTATACTATAGCGATACAACATAAAAGCAGTTATCATTTTTTTGTGATATTTGTAATAATATACTGAATTAGCTATGGCATTGAGGCTGTTCAAATATTATTTGTTTATTGGTATTCTTCATTTTTTTTGCACACTTGGTAGGAAGAGCTAAGTCGTAAAAATATGACAAAAGACATACGTCTACTATATTTTAATATACTGTTTAACCTTTAGCCTGCTGGTGGCAAGTGAATCTGCCTATGCGACCAGTGCAGACCAAGATCAGTCTGCACTGGTCGCTATTCAATCAGTAAATTTCAGTGAACACTCTTTCAAATAATAAATGATACTGCCCAAATTGAAAGATGGACCTATTCATTTTAGAAATTTAGCAGGCTAAAGATTAAATTCACGAGTTGTTCAACTGTATTGCCAATTATCACACAAATATTGTAGATTGTACAATCCGTTTATCTTCATGATTTTATATGGAATTTCAGTGTTTCCTACGTTGGGAGCAGTGTAGATTTTTGTTAACTGTTATTTTCTCTGACGCAGTTTACACGGTAAGTCTTAAAAATTCAAATAATTGATTAAAAAATCCACTAACTGACTCTATGAAGCAATTTTAGTATGAAATTGGGACCAGACAGAAACTTTCTGCAGATGGAATCCCGGTGCCGTTTAATTGATTGACTTGATCTGTCTCAGTAGAGCTGATATGTAAAAACAATTAATTTATACAATAGAAGAATGATGCAAAATTAATTAGGAACGCAGGTAATAAAATCTATCATTATTATATGAAAATAGAAAATAAAAACAAACACCACCGTTGTTTAATAGTTTAGATATAAAAAAGTGTAGATAAATGATTTCTGAAATGTATTTACAACTTTCTCGTCCCGTTTTATTTAAGGTAATCAAATTTGATATAATCATAAAAAGGAGTATTGACCGGCACATTCGTACTGTATCAGTATTGTACACATAATTCACTATAACATGTACTTTTCCCCGTTGTGCAGTTAACGCTCATAAAAATGGCCGTGGTGTGCATCTTACGGGAACTTTACGTATACATTAACACAATTGTGCTAAAATGAATTAAATTAAACTTGTGCAATGATAGATAACAATGAGAGAAGATAACCGAAACTTTATTTTGAATAACTTACTTTCTTGTGCACAGCAGAAGAAATGGCAAAAACCAGTCACCATACATTACGCTGTTTTTTTTTCATACCTTGGAACAGAATAATTCGGATTCATGCCAGTGCGTCTATCCTCATCATAAAAGTTTCTCTTAATTATTAACAGTCAAATCAGTCATCTAAAACTGATAATGATCTATGAACGCGCTTTTGTATTAGTTACGGGTCCATATTTCAAATTAGATTATTAATATTAAATGTTTTTAATTAAGCAAATGTTTCAAGCTCAACTGGTAAAAGAGAGCAAACAAGTAAAGTGATGAAGCGTTCTAAAGTACTTCAAAACGGTGTTAAATATTCAAATGTTGTTTTCAATCTGGGTATTCAACTTAAGTCTGCGCCTCCAGTTGAAGGAACAATTTATTACCTGCAGAGCCAACGGCAGGTGTCATACACCTAAGACCAATAATGATTACGTGGAATAGTACTTATTTATTTATGTAATTATGGAAGATAGATCTAGTTGTTTGGTGTAACCGTTTAGCAGTGCACTGTAGGACCACATTCGTAACAGATCGCATTTGTAACAGAAATCAAGCACATATGTAACAATTTTTGAGACGAATGTGATCGATGCCGATTTTTGATGTGACATCCGATCACATTTGTCACATGTCATTTTCAATCGGAAAAAATGAACAAAAAAGTGCATTTTTACATCTGAAACACATTTGTAACATGTTTTAGCTCACTTGTACGAAGTGACAAAGTAAGGTATTGTGATCATCCTTTGTACGTCGTCCGTCGTCCGACCGTCCGTTCGCTCACATTTTTTTTTGTGAATACGACAGACACAACATTTATTGTTTGATTTTGACAAAACTTGCACAGAACTTATATATATCTATGGTATCTCGGTTCATTTCGAAAACCAGCCATATCACCTTATTCGTCTTGGAGTTGGCCCAAGAAATGGCAATAATTATTGATTTTAGCCTTGTGAACGCGATAAAACCACATTTTTTGTTATTTTGACTCAACTTGCATACAACTTATATATCTATAAGATCTCGGTTTCTTTCAAAAACAACCGCATTGCACCATTAGACTTGGAGTTACGGCCCCTGAATTGGCAAAAAGGGCAAAATTTGCTTATATTAGTCTTGTGAACACAATAGAGACCATATTTACTACATCAGTTTTACCAAACTTGTATATAAGTTATATATCTATAACATCTCGGTTCCTTACGAAAACCAGCTTTATAGCAATATTTGTCTTGGAGTTATGGCCCTTAAATTGACAAATTTTGCTGATTTTAGCATTGTGAACATGACAGAGATCACAATTTTTATTTGATTTTGACCAAACTTGCATTGAAATTATGTATCATAAGACCTTGCTTTTTCTCCTCGAAGACTAGCCACATCAGCTATTTGTCTTAGAGCAAATATCGCACATTTAATAACATGTATAGTGTAGTATTACTCATGATGTGAGCGATGGTGGGCCATGCCGGCCCTCTTGTTGATTAGAGGGATATTTCCGTTTAGGTTAATATCTTGGTACTGGTTTGTTATCTGGCAATTAAACTTGGCAAGAATACCGTTATCATGACTGGTCTGTTCATAGTAGCATTGTACCACATGTAAATGTCACTTATAAATTATCCATATCAGGTTTGGTTTGTAAGATTTCATTTTTACTAAATGCATGAATACATGTATATGCATATGTATGATTAAAGGGGAAGATGCACACCACATGCAAACCCTGTTCAACTTTTACAATCGGCAAATCGCCGGTTGTATCGCTTCAACAGCAAATAAAGTGCACTAAAATCAAAATCAAGTCAGTCTCAACTGACATAGAAAGTCTTGTAAAAGCTGAACACCTGGTATAAATACATTTATGTATACTTAAAAATAGTGACTAACTTGACTATTCGAAGACTGCTTATGGCTATTGACCCTGATGTCGTCGGCGTCCGCGGGTTCGCTGCAAGATAGGGTTTTCGTTTTCGTTTTGTTTATCTTTGTCAATTCGTATTGCTTTAAACATCAAAGAAAACTTATACTGACGACAATGGATACATCAAATGAAATATGTCCCATTTAAAACCCTGACGTGAACTTTATTGGAGAATATTTTCTAAGAGAGTTTAGTTGCCAGTCCTGGTGTCTGCATTCGTATGGAAACATTCTTATTTTGTATCTCTATAGGAGCGGCACGAATAACTCCACAGGTGAGGGTGGTGCAGTGGATAGTTTTGCAGACTACGAAGCCGGCGGAGCGGGTTGAATTCCTAGTCAAAGCAGGAATTTCCAGAGATATTGTGTCTCTCATCTACCCAGTTAAGACCTTACGTGTCTCCATATCGGTGCGTTTTACCAGACCCGTAAACGAACGTATGAGTGTAAACTCGTATATGAGCCAGGGTAAAATTTCAATTGAAATTAATCGGAAGAACTAACCATCGACTAGAGTGTCGCGGGACACACGTTTGAGACCGGGTGAAAACTACTCGTATCTGTTGAGATTTTCGCCACTCGGTGCTGTTTCAAACTGGGAAGTTGTCGGTTACTAACATAAAGATACTGTTGTACTGATTTTAATATAATTGACATTTTTATCATCATTATCATCATCATCATAATAACAATAATAATCATCATCATCATCTTGGACCATTCTACAGAGTGCCAAAATTTGAGACGTTTGCAGTAATAGGTGTAATATGATCACTACAGATTGTCAATAAAATGCTGGTTATTTGTACCAAAGTATTTGGAAATCTGACTAAAGCGAGTTATGATTCGGGCACAAACATATATATTACAACAAAATAACAAAACAAATCTAAGTTCAAAGCTGTGACCTTGATCTTGGAGATAGCAATTAGGATCATGATCGCAACACACCTTCTATCCATGCTGATCATTTGTACCAAATAATTTGAAAATCTGACTATGCATGGACAAGTTATGCCAAGGACAATAACCTATATATATGCACGAAAACACAGACTCCGCTATTTCACGGCGGGATAATAATAAAAGAAGGCCTATTATCCCACAGGCGGGCTCAGTGGGGTGAGGGTAATTAGAAAATAAGGTGTATTTTCTTAGAATCTCATAGACATTAGTCCGCAGCACAAGGTCGGGCCCTCCTAGACTTAAGGCTAACGAGTACATAATTTGTCTCATGACATAGCAACTTTATGTTCGTCAACCAACTTGAAACAGCTCTGGATGACGAAAGATAGCTACAAATGTATGTCGCCACCGGGTTCGAAGTAGTAACCTGAGCATGTGGGTCTACCTTTCAGCAAGTCGAGGTAACAGTAGAAATAGCTGAAGTTGTAATCATGTTATAGTGGTAGTGGTAGTGGATGCAGAAATGATAAATTGAGCCACGTCACGGGAAAATTGTCATTCTGACATTTTCGTGAATTTCCGAAGAGTCTATCTTTAGGTTGACCTGTGCATTTATGTATCTGAATTAGGGTCAGAAAATTTCATATTCAGGTAGAATAAGCCTTCTTTGAAATAACAGCGAACGGTGTGGGCCATGATCAGACTGCGCGCACACTGGTTGCAAAGCCTCGAAGATTCCCGAAGGCCCATTCTCTCATGATGCGGCTCAAATAATTTCATGACGTCATTGGCCTCGACGACGACAACGCTAACTTTTGATGGTGCTTATGGCAGTCATTTAATGATGTTGAGAAGACAACCAACTCACTGAACGTTTTCAGAATAAAACTCAACATGATACATATGCGCTTCTCATGTCAACCCCCATGTTGGACATACCCATTCGTAACACATTTTACCTGTTACGAATGCGATCGCATACGTACGAAATCTGTTACAAATGCGATCTGTTACGAATGTGGACCTACAGTGCACCACTGAAATCTTTGAGTAAGAACTGCATGAAGCAAACTAACACACAAAAACATTCTCATCGTCAAACCAAAACTGCAACCAACATTACCTAAACTCGAATGCTTTTATTTCCGGACATAGTTCTTCGATGTTTGTCATATCTATAAAACATCAGTATGAAATAGGACACAAAAATATCCAACTAAAACATCATACAACGCTTTACGGTAAGGCCATACCAAATAGATTAATAGCTCTTCGGAAAATTTTCAAAAAAAAATAGGAGAGAGCGAGCGAGCAAAATTTTTATTTTATGTTTTTTTTCTCGATTTTGATTTTTTCAGAGGCGGGTAGATTTTACATGGAGCGAGTGTTTTTTTCTTTTTTTCTAGCTTGAACCCTTGAGGAGGCGGTTATCATTGTACATGAAGTTAACATTTCTTTAGAAATAACACAAAAATCAATTATTAACAGTGTGACAGTCACAGTAGATAGCCTTTCTATATGTTTTAAAGACTACATGAATGATTTTGCAAATGAATTCCTGCCAAAATTCACTGGATCACTTCTTTTTGATTTTGTATTTATAATTACTAAGGGATGAGTGTCTGATTTCAATTTTGATTTTTCTACATCAATCTGATGGCGTGCCTATTTAACGGCAGAGAATGAGGAATATTTAAGACAAAACAGGCATCTGAGTGGACTAGTTAACATGTCTTCTGTAACCCAGTTAGATGGCTTCAACACATGAGCAACTCCAACCCATCGAGGTGAGGGGAAAGTAATAAACCACTTGCAGTGAGACGACAGAGTTGGGCATACAAATGATTTGATATTGCTCGAATCCCATTAGAATAATTTCTTAACAGATAAGGTCAGCTTAAGTTCTTTTAGTAGATGTTCATTTCAGTCAAAATGGTAACAGACGGATAAAGAATGATCCCAACATGCTCTTCCCCTAAAAGTGTTATTTATTGTGATTTGATTGACATAGAAATTTAGAGTTGGGGAGGTCTGTTCTTTTCAGTTTCTTTCTTTGAATTAATTCACAGTCAATTAATATACAAACAGGGAAAATTGTGGTTATAAAAGGACAGATTTTGTTAAAAATTATTTTTATATACACTACTAATTTGAAAAACTAAACAATTTTTAAATTGACTAAATGCATTTTGATAGAATATCTGACTGCTGTACTAAAGAAGTTATATATTATCTACTTTTAAAAAGATTTGGGCCGAGATAATGTAACGGATCAGTCAGGATCTGTGAACAAACTTTTTTTTAAAGATAGGAATCGGCTTTGGCTCTAAATCTAACATACTGAACTGAACAACTGATAACAAATGGTTTGAAAACTTTATATCTGAACAATAGTTCTATGTTTAATCCAAATATTTTTAACTGCATTCTTGTCATTCGTGCACGTCTTACAACTTACAAGTCAGGCTTCATTCTTTTCAATGTATTGAAAAATCGTAGAACGTGCCTTCTTCATCACCTACCGGCACATCGAAGGCAACGTTTGGCACTAGTATAGACACTCGAGCTTTAAAACAAATGATGAACAACAACATAATTCCTGACCTTTTGAGTTTGGGTCATCAGTTACTTGTATAATGGACGCATGAAATCCGATCAATATCACGTTGACGCATTAAAACAGCGATAAAACCTGTTTTACCGTTAACATTACGGACCGCGTAATCAGAAAAAAAATTCGGAGATTTTTTATATACGTGCAGGCGGGTGAATTTTTTTCTTTTTCTCGGGAATGAAATTATTGATGCGGTCGTTCCGACGAACGACATATCAATTTGGAATGTCCTAACAGTAACAGCACCGTCCTGGAACGGTAAATCATCAGAGGGTGTTTTTAAAGTTGTAAAGTATGGTTTAAAATCTACTAAAACACTCAATTGTTGATTCAAGGCAACCAAAAGCAAAACGACGGAGTATCTAAAAATCTTGGAACTATATTTCCTTTATTTTGAAAAAAAATCTCTCCTTCTTTCCAGCAACAAAGAAAGAAATCATTATGCTCAAGTTACGTCTTCGTCCAAAGAATACCGAATAGTATACGAAAATACGTGATCGCGCGGATTTTAACGATTGGCGTTACGGGATTACTACCTTCAGTGGCTGTATCCGTAGGTAGCCATTTCTTTGAATGTCAAACAACCATCTTTTTTTTCAGTTGTGGTCAAATTTAAAAACATTTCAATGTTACGAATGGTTGGACGATGAATTGTAAACAAACTTAAGTCAATGTCAGGCATTTCTTCCCATTTTAGAATGCTTTTAGATCATAATTCAAAGATCAGATGATCTACATTAGAATGTTATAAATTTATTTGTAGTTTTAAAGGGAAAGGCAATGTTTTTCTTATGTTAATTCTATCTGCTAGGATTTCTTAAATCATTTAAAGAAGTCAAAGAATTTTCAAAATCGGCTTAAAAATGAGAAAGTTATGAGCATTTAAATAGTTTATTAAAATGGCAGCCATTTTTTTCCATGGCAACAAAAACATAATGGCGGTTTTATTATTTTTTCAAGATACATATTTGAGCTGTACTTACTTATTTCTGTAAATTAATTTCCCTACTTTTTTCCAGCTCTTATGAAAGAAATTATCATGTTTTACATTTCAAGAAACATATGAAATTAATATATTTAAAGGTTATTTGCTAAATAAAGAATTCAGCAGTGTGTAAAATTGCTGCCTCCATGATCAGCCATTTTCTAAAATTCAAACTGCAGTATTTTTTTTCAGTAGTGGTCCGGTTTTACAGATTCATTCAGTGATATGAAAGGCTTGAGGATGGCTTTATTTTAAAATTAAGTTATTGTCAGGCATTACTTGCCCTTTAAATACTGACATGACGTTGACATGATGCAAATTTATATAGTGAAAACAATGTATTGATTATGTATTGTTTAAACGCATTATTTTTCAAGATTCTCTGAAAATCGAAATGTAAAAACCAGAATGGGTAAGTTTGATATTTCTTCTCATTTTTACTTCACTGAAAGCATGTTGATCTATTAGTTTTTCACCTGATTACTTTCAGTGTCCTTAAATAGAAACTGTTTTAAACTTTCACAACAATCTCTAGAAAAGTGTCTAAGATATTGTCGGCAACTGAAAACCCAGGTGAGATATATAGTAGTACCAACGATCTCTTTCTTGTTTTCCATTTTTTAGATTACATTTAAAGATAACGGAAAATTGATTGCTTTTTTTACGACATTTGTATCGCAGTGTCTTCGTGCTATAGCACCATTGTGATGGACGCTTAGGTGGTCAGTGAACTGGCACGTTTTTCTCCCGTTAATTCCATACCAAAACAATTACATTCTGTATTGGAATACATGGGTTTATTTTTGTGCATTTTAAATAATTAACCTAGAACTATGGAAATAAATAAACGAAGTTAGTATTTACTTTTCTGGACGGAACGTCGTTTCCCAAGATTTATCTTCCAAACGTAATCGGTAAGAGATGAAGTGCTATTAATCTTTTTTGCAATGAAAGGATAATATTATTTGATATTTATATTAACAGCACTCTGATAGAATAGAAATGGAGAGACTAACTAAAATACTGTTTATTAGTACAATTTTCCTTGTTTATATTAACATCATTGTTTGTGTATATAGACAAACTATTTTCGACTCCTTGACTGATTTAGAAATGCATTCTGCAATTTTAACCATGTCCCATACAACAGACATATCATGTGGAAGATTCTGTGACAACTTGAACGGATGCATTTCATTTAG
Organism: Mercenaria mercenaria; assembly: GCF_021730395.1. Taxonomy (NCBI): domain Eukaryota; kingdom Metazoa; phylum Mollusca; class Bivalvia; order Venerida; family Veneridae; genus Mercenaria; species Mercenaria mercenaria. The sequence goes on from NC_069373.1 coordinate 51,487,907, forward strand.
TTTTGCAGCATCGACAAACACTTGTAAATTATACGACACAGACCCATTAATCGCTGCGTCGGACAGTGTTGCAACTGAAGGAAGTACGTTATACGTTAGAGGTAAGGGAAGTTCCAAGTTTCCATGAAGAAGAAACTCTTTGAATTAAAAACTATTAAATAACACACACAGCGCGACGCTACGAAACCAGAAACACAACATTTGACATTGACCCGAGCGCCCCGCATGTAATTCAAGCTACTATACTAGACTGCTCTACAAAAATTGGTAATAATAATTTGTCAAACGAAACTAAGGTTAGCAGGAAACTGTTTTTTCTCTAATGTTTTATTACAATAACTTTGACTTTGATCCATGAAATACATGCTAGATCCTCATGTCAGCTTACTATATGCCATGTTTAGGAACAATATGTCAATTTATTAAAAAAAGAATGTGACATTAACCCCAGGAGCCGCAAATACAGTCCAAAAGTTCAACGTATACGATTGATGATAGCAGGTGATCCCAATGTAAACTTTTGGTCGAACAAAGTTAATCTATTTTAGAAACATTGGTCTTGACTTATAGTAGCCCAAAATGCAATCTGGGCGGTTTCACTCATCGTAAGTTCCATAGAATTATCTCATTCTTAACTCTAGTTATTGAGTGGAATTAATTTGCCTATCTTGAATAGCACAGACGTTGACCTTAACCCTAACGTGGCCCTTAACAACACAATACTTATCCACATAAGCCTTCAATACACTAAGTTTTGATGACAGCGTGTCATTCCGAACTTACTTTAATAAGGAGAGACTGTTTCCGTTTCTATTTAAGTTACTTTGAACTTGACAGTGGCTCCACGGCTCCAAATGTTGTCTAGACCTTTTTTCTCCAGTAAGCATATGGTTTTAAGTTTCATATCTTAATTCGAGTTATTGAGTGAAGTCATAATAAAGTCATCGTAATCATTTAAAACTGCAAGGTTTATGCATGGTACACATTGTATACAGGCATGTCTGAAATATTTCTGATCCAGTTCTCATTTTTGTAGGAATTTGTAAATGTACCAAATACATTACCATATGATCGGAATTTTGGTGTGTTTTTTTTTTCAGATTGCAAAAGCGGCTGGATGAAATTTGGCGAATCTTGTTATTTGTTTTCAACGGAACACCGAAGTTGGGTTTCTTCTAAGGTTTGGAAAGATTAAAGTTGTTTAGAAAAATGAAACCGTATAGCATATAGTATCACATCATTCTATATTCGTTACAAGCGGACTGAAAGCGGGGTATTTCTGCCTCGGCCTTTTTCGGGATGTTCCGGAAATGTGTAAAACGTTTATGAGTTTTTTTTAATGATAACTTCAAAAAGTTGAACAAATTATATAAATAACAAAATAAAACACTTGCGATGTTCTTCATTTTTAGAAAGTTTTGTCCTATTTATGCCGGAAGTGCTCGTGGCGAGTTTTCCGGTCGTTGGGTGTTCATCTTCCGTCCACACTCTAGTATCTACATTTCTGAAGCACTCAATCAGACTTGGACACAATATCAAATATATTACCATGAGGATTAGGCAATTGTTTGCCTTGATTTTCAGTATTAAATAGTCTCCGCCAACGCAACATATACCAACAACATATTAGAAATGGTGTTAATTCTGACTTTTTGCATTGCTACGCCTAAAAATTAACTTTATGTTGAAAAGTTCATAGGTCGGTCTTACTAAACAATACTGGGAATTCGCCGCCAAAAATGCAGAATTATTTTGCTTATTGTTCATAAAGTGATATAGATATTAGACTATGTCAGGGTGGTTTAAGTGTCGACAGGAGGTCGTTGGAACCCCTTTGTGTCAAGACCACATCTCATTTGACAACTGTACAGGTTTTTATAGGAAACGGGTTCTAGAGTGATTCGCTAAAGCTTTCAACACAATCCTACTAAAAGTTTGTTAAATCGAATTACTTGTAAGGTAAATGTGTATTACTTAATTGGCACGCTAATTATTTGATAGGTCTGTATAAAGTCAGGTGTAATTTCTACGGCTCCGTTTCAAAATGTCAGGCTACCGACACAGGGAAGATTACTTTAATGTATATTTTTAAAATTATCCTGAAGCAAATGGTTCAATGCAATTGTGTTTTCAAAGGCACACACACATAGGTCATTGAACTGTCGCGCTGGCCCTTGGCCCATGATCTCTTGCCAGTACGCAAGACATCGGACAGAACTTTATCAAAACATGTTGTTTTTTCTTCTTCCAATTTTAACATTATACTTGTAAATACATGTATTACTTGCTCTATTCTTAGCATAGCAATAAATAGACGAGAATAGGACAGATAAGGTAAACTCGGGCGGAGTTAAGTCGTGGAAATGATAGATAAAAAAAAGCCGAGACGCTCTGCTGAAAGAAAGACGAGACGTTTTGCCGTAGGAAGGAGATATAAAAAGCCGAGAAATTATGTCTCTGGAGCGAGATTCAAAAAGCCGACCGATATGTCGTGGAATCGAGATAGAAAGAAATGTCGGGAGGATGTATAGATTTTTGTATATGTCATGAGGTAGACAATTCTAAAGTGGGGACACTATACCGTGCGAACGGAATTAAAAATAAACTCGAGACGCCAAGTCGTGGGAATGAGATTTAAACACAAGTTGATATACAACATTGTTAGAATGTAATAAGAAGAGCAAAAATGCTTGATAACCTCTCTCTGCTTCAGCACGTTTACCTCCTGGCGGAATGCTTAGTCTAAATAAATCAATTCTCATTCGCTTTTTGTTTTGGATAATTAACTCCTCTTTGGTCATTTCAATAATGTCACCTTCAAAGTCTATCAATTATTCAGTCTAAAACTTATAAATGAAGAGTATTGATAAAAGAATGAGTTACGAGAATTCCATTTTGGTTTTCATCTTCATTTGCATAGACCATATTGCAACTTAAAAGTGGTTTTATTGAATTTTACACTTCATGTGGTATTCATTTAGTCCGTTTTGCATGAAAACAAGACCTCCTCGTGTCGCGGAAAATTGAAATGAATAGAACATATTATAAATGCAATCAATAAAACAAGTGAAAGTAATTTATTGGTGTGTAGGAAAATTAACAATAAGAGAAAATAACAATTCGAAGATATGAAAAATGAAAAGTATTTTTTTCGGGCTCCTAATAGGGATAACCCCATTTAGTTTTTTTTTTATAAGGTATGGACATTTACAAAACAATAGCCATAAAAGAAGACATTAAAGCGAATTAAGACAAACATATGAATAATAGATTCAGTGATATATCGAACACAATAGTTACTTCGCCAGAGAAATAGAACTTGTTCGAAAACGAAATGACGAAGTTTCTTTTTTTATCTTATTGTTTTCAAGCTTATCAATATCTTATTATACATAACATTGTGAAAACTTACACGTCTATATAGGTATCCGACATGGACTCAACTGTAGTTTCTCATTATCATTTTGTGCCATTTTAATTGTTCTTTGATTTTTCTAACTACATGTAGTTGTTTATAAAAGCTTCTTATTGACTGATAGTTGTTATTGAATTTACAATTATTTCTGTATTTCCAAATTTCCCATTTTGTTTCATATATAATCGTATTAATCAATTTGTTCATTTGCCTGTCATCATAATATCCGAAACAAACAACAAATTTAAAGCAGAATCACAGATGTTGACATATTCAAACAATTCGTTCAAGTTCATATTTAAAAGAGTCCATTTGTTTGGCAAAATGACAGTCCCACACCAGGTGCAATAAAGTTTCTATGTGTTCTTTGCATATACTACAAATTCCGTTTGATAATTTCATAATACTGAGTTTATACTCTGTAAATATAACGTTGTGTTAAAAAAATCCATTGAAACTGTTTTGCTACTTTTGAAAAAAAAAGAGCCTGAAATTTGACCCCATACAATTTTCCGTGGTATATCACGTACAGACAAGCTTTCCAATTTGTTTTCTACCTGTAATAGACTTTGTTTCTTTTCCAAACATATAATATTTGTTTCAGTTTTATTAATTTTTTTTGTCTAATATTTTACGATTACTTTTCATCAAATATAAACCAGACAAGAAAATCGTATATTTTTCATCGCTATAGTAGTTTTCTTTAAGAGCTTTAATATACTTCAGAGGAATACTAACTTTCACAATATGCCATTCTGATTTTCAGTTTCAATTTCAATTTTGTAAATAGATGTTCTGCAGTAATAAAATCATCCAGAATCGGATCCCAGATATCTTTCAATGAAACAATGTCAGTTTTAAAAAAGGTTTAAAAAATATAGGTTTCCTCGACATCTTATCTGGTTATTTCCAAATAAGAACATATCTTTTATATCAAAAATAGTTGTGGGGCGAAAGTTTTGTCTGAACTTTACCAATTCATTCAGCGCTCGTTTATAGAAACCGCTAATGTTACATAATGTTTTAACATTTTCCAAAGATGAACTTTACAAAACAGAAAAGTTTGGAAAAAACATTGGATCGAGAGTTTGCAAGTAGCATTTTCCAATCAAATTCCAGTTTTGTAATTCCGAGTGAATTATTCTAAATATTGTTTTTATTTGTAAACCTGCTAGAATGTTTTTTTATGTTACACTTATTCAAACCCCCGTTTTCACCATCGAACAGTAATGTGTTACTAAAAACCAATGGCTTTTTGCCGTCCCACAGAAAATCTAGCATAAATTAGTCCAATTTCTTTGATGTAATTATCCGGAATTCCTCTGATCTCTATTTCAAAATGTAATTTTGATATAACATATGAAACATAGTATAACATATGAAAAAAGTATTTTCAGTCTAAAGCTAAAGCTGTTGTTTGCAATACGGAGCGTGACAAGAAAATTTTGTTACGTAGGTCAGTTCAAACATAAAAGGTTTCAAAGAGTGAGGTTGGGTGCGCACAATAAACCGGTTTAAGCTCCCCAGTGGTGTTTTTGCCACTGACCGTTCCAAGGCGGTGCCCCACTGTGTTCCTTTGTTTGTCCATTTTGTCCTCATGTGTTGGCTTTGTGTGTGTGCGCGTGTATGTGTGTGTGTGTGTGTTTGTGGTGTGCACGTCTGCGTGCTGTTAGGTTTCGTTTTGGGGAGGCTGCGTTTTTGGTACGTGGCATTCCCTGTTTGATATTTGTCCTTGTTTTTTTCATAAGTATAATGTACAGAAAGTTACCATTTAAAGAAAGAAAGAAATCTGTAAATACATCTAAAAGTATCTTAAGGTGATTTTAAAGTAACTATCTTTTTGAAATTCGTGTACTTTTAAGGAGGGTGAGTTTGCAGTACTTGAAAAGAATGAGGATTTGCTGTGCATAATAGATATGTGTTAGAGAACATTATCTATTTTTGAAACACGTTATAGGGCTTTAGATGCCGCAAATAACTAGTAATGTGTCCAAGGACTCGGAGGTTCATGCTGTGTCATGTTAGGTCACAGAGGTTTGTTTCCATTGAACAAAATTGAGGAATGACCATAGAAAATTAAATTAAGAGACTAAACTCTGATCTTGACCTTCGAGCAAATGCTCTATTAAGTTAGCAACCTTTTCAGCCTTTGAAAATTTAAAAGTGTTATGGCATATTACTCAGTCAGTAGAAATATCTGGAAAGTAGATCCCTCGGAAGCACCAAGAACAAGGCAAATAGTGAAAATTGAAGACTCGTTTTGATTGAGTCTGTTCTGGAGTCTAAAAAATGCAACACTGCCCACGCTCCCTAGACACATATTAAGAAAACTTGAAATTCCCGATGACTAAAGACGATATGTGTCAAGCTCTCACATTTTCTCTGGTAAGCAAGAGTCTCACAGTTTAGCTGCTAGGGGGCGTGGACAGTGTTGCATTTTCTATTACTGCTCATGAACAAAATAAGTCAAACCGAGTCTGCTTTGCCTTGTTCTCGGTGCTTCCGAGGGATCTACTTTTCAGATTTTATTTACTTCACAACAGCGGGTGTTAAGTGCTGTGTGGCGGCCATTAAAAGTCGCCCCGACTACAACTCAGTGTTGTTATATTTTCTGGTCCTTCGGGATCATTGATTTCAACTCATTTAGATTTGAAGATTGAATACTGCTTAAGCCGGTGCTAGGGGGCGTGGGCAGTGTTGCATTTTCTATTACTGCTCATGAACAGACTCAATCAAACCGAGTCTGCATTTGTCACTGTTTGCCTTGTTCTCGGTGCTTCCGAGGGATCTACTTTTCAGATTTTATTTGCAGTGATGGCATGTCTTAGTCATGTTTCTATTTAATTTATCTATGAAAATAGGGCAATAAACAACTAAGATGGCTTACAGAATATGATGAACTGTGTAACCTGTTGGTGTTAAGTGTAATGTTGTATATTTTGGACGCAGACTAGAAGAAAGACCTTTGTACCTTTTAGAATGTAGGACTAGATCTATAAATATTATATCCTAATACCTGCTCAATTGTCTTTTTACTTAAAACTTCACATTATGGAAATTCTGCTAAACATGTTTCAAAATCAGCAAACAGAGCTCTGAGATTGCTGGTAGGTCAATAAAAAATGCCACTAAACTGTATAAATCCACGGTTTGGTCAGTAAAGGGATACAGAGATGCCAGCAAGTATACCTGTTTAGAAAAAGGACTTCGATACTTTTAACCCTTACCCTGCTAAATTTCTATAATGAACTTGTCTGTCATTTCGACTGTACCATTCTGTTTAAAGGGGTGCTTAGCAAAAAGATACTGACAGAATGGCGAACAGTGCAGATCATACACTGGTCGCAAAGGCAGAATAAATCGTGTCCAGCAATCGTGCAAATGCAACTATTTCTGCATTGAGGCACTGGATTGGAACCAACATTCCTAAAGCAGTTATAATAAAAAGGTGCACCAGTATTGAAATAAGTTGAACCATATATCAGTTAATTAAACATGGGAATGTTTGGTATAGTTTTATGATAATCGTTACAAAATGAAAAATAAACTGGCTTTAAAATGGATTTATAATACTTAAAAAGATAGTATGTTCAAATAAGCAAATTTTAACGGGTAAGTGAAACTGATTTGGACATGTATACTAACAAATAGAAGAAATTAATTCATTCATGTTCTTCGAGGAAGAGAATAAAGTTAACTAAGGCCAGACCTATTATCTATGGTGGCATATTTCTGCCACGAGATAGCTAGGTAGCTATCGCGATACTTCAAAAAATTATATTGATAAAGCGAAGTTTTCTGAAAAGATTTTCTCAATTGTCGAAGGTTTCCTGGAAATATTATTGCGATAATTTACATTATTTTCTCGATACATTTTGTGTTAGTTCCCACAACGGCCATTTATTAGCTAGATAAGCTTTTTCGACTAAGTTTGACTAAATATTTACGCTTTTAAAACATGTAGGTCAAACAACATCACATTCAAAACTAAGGTATTTCTTCAAACTTTTTCGAGTGCTTAAATGTGCATGGCTAACATTATGCTAGCAAACGGTCGTTTCTAGTGTCTCTGTTTAAAAAAAAGTTGTTCAGTTATAGCACACGGTCGTTTCCAGTGTCTCTGTTTAATAAGAAGTTGTTAGTTATAGCATCTTCCGAGAAGCCGCTTGCTAAGGAAATAATCATCCAAAATGTAGCTGATTTTCAACATTTTGTTTCATCCTTGCTTTGCGTTTAATGTATTGTTTACTAACTTCTTTACTTTCCCTATAGGCATATTGCGAGTCTGTGGGAGCACAGCTAGTCAAAGTTACAAATGATGCAGAACACCAGTTTATTAGGCAGATAATATCTAGTAAGTACCCTATAGTTGTATGATGATAATGTGTCGATTAACTTTTCCAGCGATAACTTCGAAATTTATACATGCTGAAACTAATTATCAAAACAAGTCTGTCCTCATTTTGTTTAGAATAAGATAATTATTTATCATAATACATTCTTTTTGACAAAAAGGTTTTATTAATACTGAACAATATGTAACTCATATCACATTATGATATGACTAACAATGCTTAAATCATCACGAAGTTACGAGGTCGTGGGTTCGATCCCTGGCCGCGTCATACCAAAGACGTTAAAAATGATACTAGGCAGCTTCATCGCTTGGCGCTCAGCTTTAAGTGGGTAGTGCTAGGACTGGTCAGCCCGGTGTCAGTATAATGTGACTGGGTGGGATATCGTGCCACGTGTCTACGGCGTGATATTCCAGTGAGGCAGCACTATAAAGTTGGGCATTGTGCTCACTGCTACAAGTAGACACCGTCGTTTAATTGACTGAAAAATTGTGGAAAAAAGACGTTAAACACATGCAAACGCACACGCACGCACACGCACACGCACGCGCACGCGCACGCGCACGCACACGCACACGCACACGCACACACACACACACACGATGTTACGTCGACGTGATATTTAGCGCCATGTATGTATCTAGAAATAAAGCTTTCAAATTTGATAAAATATTTTACTTAACAGCATGATTAGAACAAAATGTCTTTCAAGAAGATTTGGCCTCATATTTGTTGTTCCATCAAGACAACTCATCTAGCCATACAAGTCATGACTGTCCACTACACTTAATGTTAAAACAAAGTTTAAAACCTTTCTTATATACAATGTAGAATTTTAAAGTTCGCTTTTGTTCATTTGTTGACAATTTTTATATCAGTATTCACTTGAAACGCAAGCCAGCTGAAGCGATAAATCAATAAATCATGGAGCAAACGATTCACGCTTAAAGATCTTCACAGTTTTCATGATCTTTTTCTTATGTGGCCAAATTGCCCAATGCTCACATGTTCCACCTAAGTTTTGTTGTTTTGGTTTAACGCCGTTAACAGTATTTCAATTGTGTAACGGCTGGCAATTAACTTAACCAGTTTTCCTGGACTCTGTACCAGTACAAACCCGTTCTCCGCAAGTAACTGCCAACTACCCCAACTACCCCACATGAATCAGAGGTGGAGGACGAATGATTTAAGACGCAATGTCATTTATCAAATCGTCAAGCAGAACCAATAATATACTGTCAAAACTCCATGGAACTCGAATAGTCTGAAAATCTGCCTAATTCAATTAAATGTTAAAGCGACACCACAGCTCTTGACAAATTATATAAGTTGATTCATGCTTAGGTAGTTACACACGTTCAGAGTAAACTTTTTCAACAATGCAGAATTTGATAATACCCCGATTTTCAAAACTTCAGACTTTACTTGAGAAATTCAGCAAATAAAAAAGATAGGATCGTGTGCTCAATGTTTTGCTAGACTGATTTTAAATATTTTGACCTCACATAGGTTTACATAATGGAAATCTATGGGAAAATCACAATTTTGATATAAATATTTTTATACAATGTAGACTTTAATGAAACTTCTCACAGTCGTGAATAGAAATACGGGCTATAATGTGGTAAAATAATGAGTATAGGTCCGTGTTCTTGTTTTTGGAATATTAGCTCATGACTAAAGAGATTTGCGCATAACAAGCTGATTTTAAGACATTATTTTTGGAATTACTTAACGTCTCAGATGTTTTGATATCATATCTAACTTTAGAAAGACAGTAACGTTGTCGTTAAAATAAATTTAGTTTATAAAATGATTTTCATTTCCGTACACCGTATCCAGGTTTTGTTCTACGTTTTCCTGATAAATTGCGTTACGCCATTACTTCCGGTTTATCAAACGTGCAGAATTAACTTAAAACGTGAAGGAATTCCAAGCCCAGTCAATCAAAGTCCAAAGTATTTGCTACTAGATAAAATGAAGTCAAAATATTTTTTCTGTATTACTTAAGTGCTTTGACCACTTGATAACTAGATATTGGAAACAGTTAGCTTTTCAAGGTAGTAAATAATTTTGTTATCAAACAATAACGTGATATGACAATCTGACCAAGAACAGTCATACTCTTCCACTCCCATCTTAATATATACACATGAAAAGGAAGAAAAGGAGTGATTGGGCCTAGCAGCCCTTCAAAAGAGATGGATTCTGGACATGCATATCTCTGTAATTCTGCGATAACTATGGTAACATAATTGACATGTTTCGCTTCCTCACCCTCATTCACCTTCTCTTAAAAACAAGTAGTATGAAATATTTTCTAAAGGTCATTTAAATATGCCAAAAATAACAAGACAACATAAGCATACATTCTGCAAAGGATTTCAATGAATCACAATGTTTATTGACGGAATAAGGCTTTTAAAGAAGTTTATATGTTTAAATTTAGGCAAAGATGAGAATTACTTCTGGATCGGAGCACGGTACAACAGCACGGTCGGAGAGTACCGGTGGATTGACGGCACCAATGTGACATTTAACGGTTGGTCCCCAGGATTACCGGGAACTCAGAAAGGCTGTGTTGATTATTTAAGAACATTCAATTGGCTTTGGAATTCACACAGCAACTGTGTCAGTACATATTGCCCATGTATATGTGAAAAAAGTAAGTATCATGCTTTTACATATAGTCTGTCCCTCCCAATTAGCCCACTGTTTCCAGCCGGACCGAAAAAACATGTTCACCGAACAAACAGGGAAACTGTTCGGTACTACTTGAGGAAGTTGCTATCAAAATGGACTCGATTAAGGTTTTGGAAACATCCTTTTCAATACTTCAGTTGGTACCGAAGCTCTGTGGTTAAATCTCAGAACTGAAACTCTTTTTCAGTTTCTCAGAGCTTGGGTAAAAATTTGTTCAACCTGAAAACAAGTTTGTGCACTGTGTCACTTTGCTGTTTTACAAAACAAAGAGATGTTTATGATGAAAGGAAGTACATCTGGAAGTTGGCTGGATGAAAATTTCTTATATTCTGGAAATTAAGTGCCACATAAATAGTTATTCCCAATACTGCCAGTCTAAATTAGCATGCACTATAAAAATGAAATAATGATCATGGTAGTAATTATTACTAAATGATTTCATTTATGCTGGACGATTGTTTTTTATGTTCTTTCGGTCCATTTGTTTCAGGGCGTATGTGACAGACTATAACCACAAATGGAACTTACAGGGGAATACAGAAGGAACATCCGGAAAAAGCTTTTTTGGATGTCATAAACATTTTGTCTATGCATATATGTTTGTAATAAAAGGTTTTGCTTATTCGTTACGTCTGTAAAATTGTTTTTACATGCCTAATCTATATTATTTACAGAGAGTTAAACCGATATAATGATCCTGTACAATAACGTCGCTATGTTGAATGTTAATATGTTCATCTGGATGTAAAGCCAATATCAGTTAATTGCTAGATTTTCATTTGATTATATCATAAAATGGAGGATAGGGCGTGTGTGTGTGTTGGACTAGGTGGGGGGTGGGGCGAGGGGATTTGATTTTTTATTGTTTACTTTGCTTAGAAGACAGTTTTGCTGGTGAGAAAACAATTCGTAATTTTCATATTGCAAAAGGGATTATAAATATGTGTTTCTAGATATAAAAAGCACCAGTCATACGTGTTACTGCACCATTATGTTTTATTGTTCTCCTATAACTTAATAAAGATACATTTAAAACACTCTCTTGTTGCTATTTTACCAAATGTCAACTTTATTTTGCGAGCGATACAGATTAGGATAGTTTTCCTTCGTTTCAACAAGATTTTTCTCTGTTGCACAACTAAAAGCAAACCGAGGGAAATCCTGCTGAAGAACAGGAAAGCTCAGCAATGTGTAACATATCATAGCACAAGAGCAAAAAAATGTATTCAAGGATTCACTACTTCTATTCACTATTACTCAAAAGGCCAACATTTTAATCTTTCTACAACTCAATAATCACATTGATTAATTTTAGTTCATTGTTTGTCAAATTTGTATACTTTGCTGACATGTGAGTGACCTTGGCTGATGGTGACATCAACGGTGTAGAAAGCATGATGCTTTAAAGCACAACTACAGAACCACTTTTATGATCGGAACATGTTAAACTCAACTTGAATCATATAAGCTATCAATACTTTAATTTCAACATGGAAAACATACTTTCCCGGTCAGAGTGCTGAGAAATGCCTACTTAACCCTACCCCGTCGTGGGAGTGGGAAGTAGAAGAAGACCAGCTTCCATCTTCAGGTGGCCTTACATCACCTCCCCACCCCCACCTCTAACTTATAATCCTCAATGAATATGATAAAATCCATTGAAATTTGATTATAATCCAAAGCCATATAAAACACACTAGGTAACCCGATATGTTTGGCGCAGGATGGTATGTTCGGCGCAGGATCGATATATAGATTTGAAAACTTTAGTGGTGTTAATGTTCTCCTTATTTCAGTCTATAAAAACAATTAACCAGTAAAATCACCTTACTAGTCTTATCATGTTCGGGAGGAGGTTATTGTACCTTCATCACAAATATCGCAATGACCGTTTCGGACGCTGTCAAGCAAATTGTTGATATCTAATAGATTTTGCTGCATGGAGTTAACGGTTAGTATACGATGTACTGGTTTTCATTGTCCGCGAGGCGTGTTCACATACATACATACATAGCCTACATACATACATATTTAGCAGTGTCCTGGATATTTTCTATGCATGTGTCTGTGTCCTTAATTCAATATAAGAAGAGTTTTTCTGTCAGCCAATTAGTAAGACCATTTATTGTTACACAAACGTTAAGATCTCCTCCCTGGCCTTGATTGTTTTCAGACTTCCAAAGCATTTAAAGGTCGCACATGTAACTTGTGCGATTGTTTGTTTTTAATGACCATATATATAATTTTGGTAAGTATCAGTCGGTATGTTTTTATCAAATTTCTGGAAAAAATTATATACTAGTAAACAGCTTGAAAGCTTGTCACTACGTTCGTACTCATCCGTACTCCAAATGTGTCCGTACTCAAAATCAATTGTAAAATCACTATTCTTGAAATCGTGCTACTGTTTACCAAGTGTTGAAGTTATATGAACAATTTTTGGTAATTTCATGTTTGTAATAACGAGAGATAAATAAAATCGTGTAAAAATCTTCAGTATGTGCTTTTAGTTCTGTTGTTTATTTTTGGACCCTGGTTATGGATATTCAAAACATGTTTACCGTTTCAAAGAATAACAGTATGGTAATTAAAAAATGTACCGGAATCGTGAAGTCATCACATATGAAAACAATACATTTCGTCGTCGTGTTATGTTTGTTTATGCAAGAATAGCGACAATACACGTTTGTTTTGTGTATTAACGTCTGCAGAAGCCCTTGGAATATGTTTGTGAATTATCCCTAAATTAACAAAGTAAAATGAATATATTGTCAATCAACGTCATCAAATTTCAATGAAATGCGCGATAAAAACTACGTTTTCACGTTGACGTCATTTCCTTTTGAATTAAACGTTTTGGGGGCCGTAATACGTTTACGCTTTGCCACAGTACACGCAAATGTAATATTACAACACTCATCCCCTAGTTTTAGATTAACATATATCTTACCGGCGTCAGAAACCTGTATGACACGTGATTATAGTTTCACATTCTAGCATAAAATTGCTGTTATTGTCACTTTTCTGGGATGTTTTAACGGGACAGAAAACGTGTGTTAACAGAGAGATCCTCGCGCTAACGTGCTGTTATAACACCTTTTAATATATTCCTTGGCAAAGTGTAAACGGACTCGGACACCAACCGATCCCTCGGGATTCTGTAGATGTTATAACACGAAAAAAACAACATGGTTATCTCTGCATTATTAAATAGTTTTGTCTGATACCCCAGTTGTCCAGTGTGGTAATCTAGTTTCATTTCCATATTTTTAGAAAGTCACATTGTGACTCTCACCATAAATGATATGTGCAAATGCTGAACATTAATTTTTTCTTCATTAGCGTATTTAAAAAAAAAAGAAAACAAAAAAGAAAACTTAACGTTTCTTTTAAAAACTAAAAAATCATCCGGAAAAATCTTTATATGCATCGGAAATCTGAAAACGATCACGGCTAGGGCGGAGATCCTGGCTGACACAACTCTTCTTGTATTGAATTATGACACAGACATATGCATGAAAAAATAATATAATATCCTGAAGAACTCGGATAAAATTAATAGACACAATGGCTCGACAGTGTCCAAATTGATCACTGCACTCATATCTTTTAATTATGTATGTATGAATGTATGTATGTATGTATGTTGTAATATGTGCACATGAATACGTCTTTAAATAAAAAACCTGTACATCGTATACTAAACCGTTAAATACATACAGCAAAATCTATAAGATATCAAAAATTAGCTTCACAGCGTCATCATTGTGATATTTGTGATGAAGTTTACAATAACCTGCTCCCGAACATCGCCGCAAAATTTTTATCCTGCGCCAAACATTGCCTTTTTTCGTGCATATGGTGTATTTCGAACTTAAATTTTCCATTAAAGCACCGATTTAGACATTATGATTTGGAAGGTCGATAAGGAAAAGGTTGATGAATATGGTCCATAATGATATTGGCTTTGTTTTGCAATATTTTCAAAGAAATGTGGCTATAAACTTTAAAAATGCTGAAATTGACGTAAAGTTTCACTTTTACCTTCGCGGTTTTTGCTTAAAATGGTATCTTTTCAGGATTTTAAATCGGCTTTGGAAACTTTGTTTATTTAGTGATAAAACTAGTCAGGTGGTTTTATTGGATATTTGTTTTTAGAGACTGAAATAATGAGAATACTAACACCACTAAAGTTTTCAAATCTATGTATCGATCCTGCTCCGAACATAGCATCCTGCGCCGAACATATCGCGTTACCTAGTGTGTACAATTATTGTGAGTATGTCTTCCATAATATCCTTTCATAATTTTTTTTAAATATATATAAATTAAATAGAAGGAATCGGTTTTGCACCTTTGATATTCTAAATGCTTTTCTATCTGTCTGTTCAAGACGATGTAAAATACAACTACACTGTTACTGTTAACCTTAAAAAATTTAAAGAAGAGTTAATTTCATCGGAACTTCACTCTATTACTATAGCCGCCAAACTAGGAAAAAAATCTTTGCATACCAGACTGGGGTTTCCGGTGATTTCACCACTGCTGAAAAATTTCATCTTAAAACCCAAGGTGTACGATGACTCTCGTGCTATAAATGACGCAAAAAACAACAACATCCCTTTGAATGAGTGACTGGCTTTTTTAAATCGAAATTTGACCGCAAAATGGTCTAAATATGACTTACTGTCATAAGTCCAGAAAGCAATTGTTGTTATCATAATTATAGAGTTAACGCATTGTTCTTTTCGTTTATACCTTTGGATTATCGAGAGGAATTAGTTGGTACCCATAAAGTATTTACACGAAATAAAAAAAATCAAAATCTGAGAGCAAAATGTAAGACAGTATTATCAGAAAATAGCCAATGTTTGAGCTTAAATTGCCGGGGAAAGTAGTCTTCCTTACAAACCTCCTTTATTAAAACGTGTGCATGACGTTGTGCCTTCAAATGGTAAGAAACCTGATCCATCATTTGTCGATCAGAGTAGCAATGTCTCGAAACATATCTATAACATGTAAATACTTTGTTCAAATCAGTCAAAAATATTTTTCGCGGTAATATGAGTAAAACATTTTATTTCTGTAAAACACCACAATTACATATTTGCTCTCTTATTTTTCTCTAAATGTGACGTAAAATGTTACTTCTGTCCGACTCACCGGACATCCTCTGGTCAGATGTTCTTATTTGACCAAAAAATTCCAATGCTTTTTCTGATCAATGTTTATCTTCCTCTTGAATTTGCAGTCCAGATGAAACTTTTAAATTTTAGAGTGTCCTAATGTGTTATTTGACTTTTATTTTCTTCAAGGATTATATACCATACCTGGCTCGTGGCTTGTATTTGAACAGTAGTATGATTATATACCTGTAAGGAAACTTGTAACGCAACAAGGTTTAGTAGCGACTTTAAGGGTGTCTCACTTGTTGCTGTGTTCCCTGCTAAGGCATTGAGCACATGTGTTTTTGTTCTTAAGGATTGCTTTTTTTTTATAAATTGGCAAGAGCATTTTTGCGCTTTATATAACATTTCCGTTGCCTTTGTGTGTGTTAAGGATTCACCTGGCGGGTATAACTTTTATTTACACTGTCCTTTGACTTTTGAAAGTGGTTGGGTAAGAGTGAGGTTAGGTGCAACATAAACCAGTTAAAACTTCTCAGTGGTGTTTTTGCCACGGACCATTCCAAGGCTTTCCGTGTTGGATATGTACAGTTGCTTTTTGAATATATATAATTAAGATAATTTCCCAAATCTACCCTACCTATCTGTACTAATAAATAATAAAAACATATTCGCTTAATACTATTTATCAATTTATAAATTGCGAGCAAGCACTTGAACATTGCTGTGTGCACTAATGCATGTCATGCCATCATCAATATACTAATCAAACATATTGACAAAACATTTTATTCAACAATATCCTAGCAAACTTGAAATATTATGCTGTGTATTCAATCATCAGTAATACAATAATAAACAACATCCTAAATGATCTAGTTAAAATGAACATAACTAAAATAATGTTGGCACTGCTGCACACATGTAATAGTGTGGTCACCTATCCACTAGTCATCTGACCAACAAAACAAGAAGAGATTGACGAATCAGGGGGAAATTATCACCTTATTCATTGAAAATTCATTTCCTCGAACCTACCTATATCTCTACTAATACGTACTAAAACCATATTCAGTTAATACTCTTTATTAATTAATAAATTGTAAACAATCGTTTGGACGCTGCTAAATATAAAGAATGGAGATAATTTCTGATTTTGTACATTTAAACCAGATCACTAAGCATCAAACATCTCTGTTATACTAATATAAGTTAAAGACCTAAAGATTTTGACACAAGTTGCCTTTCATTGATAGAGTCTACAATGTAGGCATCTTTTGTATTTTCACTTTTGCATTTACCATGTCTTTAAAACAATACATATTAATTAAATGCTTTAAAAACTGGATTTGGAGAATTAGCACTTTGCTAAACCGAACATAAAAATAATAAAAATATAAATGATTTTGCAGACAAAATGTCCTGTTCTCCTACGGAATTACTCGATGCCCAAGTCTCGTAAATGTAAGATTTTGTAGTAGAGTTCGGGCTGAAACCAGTAGTTTCGGGATCAAGCACCTTCTCGGTCAACAATTGAGGCAAATCACAATGGAACTACTAAAATTCCACTTGCTTTATAATGTTTCATTTTACAAAAATAGCCTAGCAATTGACAAATATACCAAATTTACTTTTCCAATCTATTTCAAATGTGTCTATCCCTGTGGAAAAATAAATTACAAACCCTGCAATACAAAAAGGTCAGGTGATGAGATGAATAACAAAGGGACACAACCCCTAACCATGACTTTTTAGACTTTTTTTTTCTCGGACAAGTAATCTGCCTTTTCATTTTTTTCTCTTAGAATTAGAGTTACACAGTCTGTTGAGATTAAACATTTCCCATTCTACTTAAGAAAGATTATCTCAACAGGCCCATTAGAAATTCTCTTTTTCGCTTTCTGTTGTCCCCCTTTACTCTGGCTTGTCTCAACAGATGTAAGAGATATTGTAATTCTTTTCAGAAAGTGCTACTAAACACACATCAAATCTTTCCATATTGGAGATTTTCTGCTTCTACGCGGTCCCATATTCCATGGACAAACTCATTTACAGTATTCACCTCATAACTAGAATATGCTACCCTACTAGCATCTCTATATAAATCTAGGATCAAACTGGACTCTTACCCCAAATTCCGTTATTTATTTCAGATAAGTGATACATTTTGTATTTGTTTCAAACTTTGAGACTGCAACTTGATATACGAATGCCGAGCATTAGCTAAGCAAATGTAAATGCTTAAATATCTGGTCATAAACAGCCCAGTACAATAGACATAGAAATAATCTGTCTTGAAGAGCTAGCTACCTTCTTAACAAACACTCTCCCGTGTATCCTTAAAGGCACTGACCTCCGGATTTTGGCCAAAAAATGTTCTTTCATTCAATTTGAAATTTGGTCATATTATGAACACTTGAATATGAATTTTCGTTTCTAAACTATTTTTTGCCATATCAAGAAAAGAGATGATCGCGTCGAGAATCGAACCCGGACCGCCGTGGTAATAAAGAAGTTTTTCGCTGTCGTTATCAATACCGCTATAGAGGATTTAGTGTTTAATTCAACATATATATTTATAATCGACACACTTGACCTTGCGTAAAGCGTTACAAACGCTTTTTGATTTTCATCGTAAAAGGTAGAAAAAACCCAACAAATTCTCATGTGTTTCCGTAACATATCGTCTGTCAGTAATTAAGTTTTAAAGCATTCTTCATCCTTACCTTGCTAAATTTCTATAATGAACTTGACCATCTTTCAATTTGAAAAGGACCATAAACTGTTAAAAAGGGTACTTACCAAGACGATACTGACTGAATGGCGAACAGTGCAGATCTTGATCAGACTGCACGGACGTGCAGGCTGATCATTAACTACACTGGTCGCAAAGGCAGAATCAATCGTGTCTAGCATGGTAAGGGTTAAGAAATACAACATTAATTTCTAGATACCTAAAGAAATCTTTTATTTTTGTTTTCGAACGATCTGGAGATCAGTGCCTTTAAGTTTTTCTCAATTTCTGAAAGAGTATGAAATGCTTTTCTCTCTTATAATTTGCTGCTAGAATCTAAATTAGCCCCCCAAAATTCAAGATTAAAAACTGGATTCCACTGTGATATTTCAGCTTAAGGTACAAAACCAGACAAGATTAAATCATTCTTCACAGAAACAGCATTATTATAATATACTTCAATTGTATCATTGCATCTAATCTTTTAGGGGCCTCCTTGGCCGAGTGGTTAAGGTCGCTGCTTTCAAATCACTTGCCCCTTACCAATGTGGGCTCGAGTTTCACATGGGGCACTGAATTCTACATGTGAGAAAGGCATCCAGCTGGCTTACGGTGGTTCTACCCAGGCGCTCGCTCGTGATGAAATAATGCACGGAGGGGCCCCTGAGGTCTTCCTCCATCATCAAAGCGGGTATGTCGTCATATGGCCTATAATTGTGTCAGTGCGGCGTTAAACCCAACAAAAACAAAAATGCATCTAGATTCATTATCTGAGAATAAAAAAAAACAACATTTTTTTCCTCCTTACGTCATTTAAAAATCTGCATGTGGTAGATAAATTGAAAAAGACTGATATTCACTGATTGTCTGTATCAAATTTGAACATGAAAGAAAATGGATTTTAAAACTTCTAAAACAGCTTTCAAATCTTCATATTTAACAGATTGTTTCCTTAAATGCTGATTAACCAACCTAAGATCTAAAATCAATCTTTTCTTTCCACTGCTCTGAATAGATACAATTAATGGATTAGCAACATGAGGCGCATTATCTCAAACTAAAGCATTCCAGACGGACATGAATATAACGGAAATTTGTATCCACTTACAGTAATATCCAAAATATATTCGCTGGAGCCAATATTCTTCCTGATCAGAAAATTGTCTTATTAAGATTTGTTTTTGTCCAGATTCATACTCGTAATTATCAATGGTAAATTTGCTATCAACACCGTTAGTATATATAGAAACATACTCGCACCCTGCGGGCTGGATCTGTTGACCGGAAAGTCTCTCCGGAAAAACTGGAAACTTGCACACGAAAAGCAGCACCCTCTTTTCCTTACCCTTAATCCACGAAAACTGGCTGAAGTTTGAGGATTTCTGTCTCCCATGGTTGTAATGAAGTACCCTGATTATGAAGAGCAAGTGGCCTGTCAGGTGTAATCGGAGAACGTTTAACTTTTGCTTCCTTCTTGGATGTTGCCCGTTTTCTCTTTCGGAGAGCTCGGTTTTCCACCTTACTGACTGGAAGCTCATCTTCGCTGTCACGGACGATAGGGTTCGCTTGATACCACTTTACCATTATCCCAACCTCCTTCCGTGGTGTATATAGTGCTATCCGAATCAGCTTATTTCACTTCAACACTCTTTTAATAGACTTCTTCTGTATATACTAACTTATTGTGCAACTTGTGTACAACCCTGCTCAATATCGGAATCGGAAATGTACCTACTAATTATGACTTATTATTACCTTATTTCCTTCACGTTTCCGGGAAAGTTCTTTCTCTTTCAACTTGCTTAGTTACGGTTTCACTGAATGATGACTGTCCTTCACGTCTGCGCTTATTTTGCTGAATCTGCAATTTATCCGAAACCTGTTGTGTAGCATATTCTTATCGCCCAGTTCCCTGTCATTGACCCACACAAGAAATTTCAGGGTTTCTCTCTGTATCTTAGTCGTTCGCAAAAGTAAAATAATGTTGATAGTACTGCAAACATGTTATGCCCACCACTGAATGGCAATAATTCTAGCAAAGTCACCTACCTGACCACTGGTTACATAACCAACAAAACAAGTAGAAATTGACAAATCAGGAGAAGTTATTTTCTCACTAGTTCATTACTTTAAAACGTTACAAAAATCATTTATAAAAGTAGATTGATCTGGGAAGATGTATAAGAAATATGAATAAGAAAGAATGTTTACCGTCAGTATTTAACAATTTCCGGTTAGAATTGTCGTGCTATATGACTCCCCTTTCTTTTTTTTTGAACTATTTATAGAAATGGACTATGCTTTTAAATCACACATCTAAGTCAGAGTGAAACAACTCACATGGCTTCTGATTGTAAATCCGCGGTATGTATTTATCATGCAAAAGTGGTTTCCCATGTGTGTAATATATGTTGAATGTGTTTGAAAACTTATTTCATAAATTAAAATTTTCATTCATGATAACTGGCTAAAATTGTTTGGAATGATGCACTTTGGGTAATAGATATACATGTTTTACCAGAAGAGCAAGAATGATTATAAGGAAAATCCTGACAGACAAGAAGAAGGTGGCCAAAAGTGGTGGTCAACTGGTATATTACTTGCAATTTTATGGCATATCATGGATAGTTCTTTCATCATAAGTAGGTGGCATCAAAAGTTTGAATTATTACCTCCTATGCAAAAAATTGGTTCAAAATAAAAATAAAGTCTATAAAAAATTACTTGTATTGAACCTAAACTGTGTTATACTAGATTAGATGTGAAATTACGAAAATATGATCTGTCTGGAGCCACTCTGAGAAAATTACAGGATTTATCCGCTCGACGAAACATTAAATATGTTTATAGTCACTATTAATTTGTGGCTGTTAAAGACATCTTGATACATAGCAGTTATAAATATATATGTGAAATGGATATCAATGTCCTGCAATATATAGTTTGCAAGAGGAGGCACTTTAGTAATTTACATTGCACATATTAATGTATAAGTCAGTTTTCTAGACTGAGTTACCTTGTGTGAAAGTAAAAGGGACAGTACTTAAAACGTGATGGAAACAAGTACAACTAAGTATTACCCCTTTACAGAAAATCAAAGTCTATAAAGAACATCTATATTGAGTCTAAATGAAATTGAGCTGAAGATCGCTCGATATTAATTTATTTGATATAAAAGTTTTTTTTTTAAATTTTTATTCAAAATGTGCAATATTTGGTAGCTAGTAAGACTTGGGTAGGCTACGTGTTTGGAACGTGGCTTTTCCTGTTGGACATTTACCCTTGTTTTTAAAACATCAACTTTTGCATCAACTTAATTTAGGCATTACATAAAAATATTACTGATTCTTTCAATATTTTTAACATTTCAATGGCTATAAATTGTGTATTTTCCAGAATCCTGACATGTCTAAGATACAAATTCAGTTTATAGCAAAACTAGATAAAATGATAAAATTTCACTCTGATCAAATAGCATGTAAAATTTAAATCATTGGTATGGAAAGCCTTAGTAGATGTCTAATAAGCAGAAATATCACTGTATTATGTTAATACTTACTTATATATATAATAATAAGTGGATACATCTTTTTATAGTGTGGTTTTTACTTTATATTTAGTGGTCCTATCTGCATATAAAGTTAATTGTTCTATATAAAGTGTGGCACTCTCCTTTTTTGAAGTGGATATGCCTTTATATCATGTAGTTATTTCATTATATAGAATGAATACTTCTTTATATGAAGTGGTTATATTATTATATAAAGTGCATACATCTTTATATATTCTGATTTTGTCATTATATAAAGTGAATTTTTTTTATATAAAGTGGTTATGTCCTTATAAAATTGCATAGTTCTTTATATGGAGTTCAAATGCAATTATATAAAGTGAGACAGAGTACTATTTTATAAAGTGAATGCTTTTTTTAAAGTAAAAAGTAGTTATATCATCATACGAATGTTTATACAGTTGTTTAGGGTACAGCGGATTTTAGGGTATAGCGGATAGGGTGTTTTTTTGCATCAAAACTTTTTTAATTGTATAAATTGTGACTCAATTCTTTTACAGTATGGTAGAGTAACATTCTGGCGTACTTACGAGTTGTTAGTTTTCTTTCTGATTTTATTCACAATGTGTTTACTTTACGAGAACCAGAACGAGGTCAACGGAAGTCGTCTCTGTTTCCTGGCAAAAAGAAACGAATTCGAAACATTTGCCTGGAATTCCGTGATTTAACACTGTTTTTGGTATCAAATGCCATATACACATGTCCTCTTTGAATGCATACAAGTTACCTTATGGGAACTGTTGCCTGTCACTCGCCATAGACATGAATATGCAGTGCATGCTTTAGTGAGTAACGGATAGGTCATGACCCACAAGTAAACAATTATTGTGGTCGTCTCAACATTAGTCTGAGTATTTGGTTGAATAAAAAAAATGATTCTTGAGCTGGGTCGATATTCCTATTTGTAAACAGATAATATTTTTATGAAATTTAGAGAGCAAGAAATATCACTAATGGCCCTATTACACAAGATAACATAATGAAAACATGGTTTGTTTCTTGAAACAGATATGTTTACGTTTGACTTAATTTGTCAATACTGTTTCAATTTTCTGGTGTTTCCTATTTATTCAGCATACAAGTAATGTCTGACCTCTGTTACGTTGACATTTTCGATGTCCTATCTCCAAATAAAAGACTTGCTTATTCTGAATTTACAATAACAATTAACATACAGTATGTACATATTTTGAGTCTGATTGTTTCTCAGCATAAAAACAATAAAGACTGATAATTAAGTGAATCCTTTATTGTCTTTTTGTTTCAGCAAGGGCAGACCTCGCAAGTCTTCTACTTGTAAAAGCCCACGTGTTAAACAGACGAAGTTAATAAAGAAGAAGTACTTCTCTCCTGGGAAATCAAGCCGCGTCCGGAGAGCATTACTGGCAGTAGAGAAAGATAAGGTATCTTTAAAAAAAGGCAGCTCAACAGTTTGATTTATCATATGGTTTCCTGTATAGGAGGTGGGCTGGGGAAGTTCCCCTAGACAAGCACAAGGGACCTTCCCCTGTATTTTCAAAGGTAGAGGAGGAAGAAATGGCCAAGTGGCTAGAAGGAATGACTGAACGGGGAATGGGACTGATCATGAGACCTTATGGGTTCATAGATTTTGTTCAAGAAATAGTACTAAAGGAAAATAGAGAAACTCTCTTTAAATGCGGACACCACGGATATGACTGGTACTATGCATTTATGAAAGGAAATGAACACATAGTGCAGATGCGAAGTGAAACACCTCTAGAAATTGCTGGGCCAAATTAACTAAGGAAAAAAACTGACAAATGGTACAATCAGTTCTTAGATTTTCTGAACATGAAAGATCTTCTGCTTGACAAACCTAGTAGAATATATAATGCAGACGAAACAGGGTTTTCTATGGGGAGCAATGCGGGACGTGTAATAGGGCCATCAAGGGCAAGTACATCGATGTCACAGATACCACATGTATCTGGGGGTCACAGCAAACAAAGAATTACTGTAATGTACTGTGCTTCAGCTAATGGGATAATAATGCGGCCATTTTTTATTTATCCGGAGACGAAATCTAGAGCATACAATCCGTTTACAGGTTCAGTAGAAGGAAGGTATATAACTCACATGAAAAAGGTTTGGATGGATGGACCTACATTTGAAATGTTCATAGACTATTTTGATAAGCATTCAGTGAAAGACAGGCCTGTAGTCCTTCTTATTGAGTGTAAGTAGTCATATTAATATGACAGTATTTGGAAATGAAAAGAAGAAGGGGGTAGAACTATACAGAATTGTTCCTAATGCAACTCGTATCATGCAACCGTTGGACAAGGGAGTCTTTGGACCACTTAAACAGAAGTGGCACCATGTTGTGAGGCACCATAGCATATCAAATCCAGGTCAGCCAATTGGAAAAGAAAACTTTACTCGAAAACTTAAAGATGCCTACCTTCTATAAACCTCTTACAATTATCAACGCCTTCAAAGCATCAGGAACATATTCTATGGATATTACAAAGGAGCAGTCAAAACCTGGTATGAGATTCAGCATTACAGAAGAAGAAGGACCTACATCTAGTTTCAGCGAAAAGGCACACTCAGCCTCATTACCACATGATGATAGTGGTGCAACATCAGCATTAAAAGCTCTTGACAGTGCACTCAGTACTCCAGTTAGAGAAAAATACAAGACAAGCTTACATGAGGGATATGACGTTGAAGGGCAGCCTCCTTGCTTCGATGTGTATAGGAAGTTAGTAAGACAAACAACAAATGTAAATGAAGTGTCTCCTGTTGAAAAAGTCCAAATGGCTACAGTGAATGTGGCAACAGGTACTGTATCTCAAGCTGCAGTTGGTTCTGGACTAAATTTCTGGACGCAGCTTCAATGCATGGGTCTTCGCCATCTCCAAACCAACAAACTGAAATGATAGTTTCCACAGACCTCAAGGAACATTTAGTTTATCCAAAGGATGTTTCAGTTAAATTGAAGAGAAAGTCAGATCTAGATAGTTTGCCTGACAACCTTACTTCATCTGAGTCCATGCGAGCAATGTCACTCAAAAAATTACAGAAAATAAAGCAGTTCGGTGAGAAAGAAAAGAAAGCAAGACAAAAGTATTTCGTGGATAAAGCTAAAAAAATTCTGAACAAAAGAAGAAAACAAAACAAGCCAAGTCTAAAGTGGAAAAATCAACTGTCAGAACCAGAGGCAAGAAAGATCAGATACCAGTAGAGTCAGATGATGAAGATGCACAGTGCCTCCGCTGCAAAGTGTACTGGAATGCAGAACAGTCCATGGGTCTTGGTATTGTGTGGGTGCAGTGTGTTAATTGCAAGTCGTGGATCCATGCTGACTGTAGTTCGGTTGAGGTTACTGAAGAAGATGACGCCCCTTACTATTGTCCTAAATGTGTGTCTGTATTTGAATTCTATAATAGAAAAAGAGAAACATCTATTGTTTTAGCATAAATATATCCTGTTAAATTGTTAATTCATAGAATGCTTCTTGTAAAAAAACATTGTAATAATGTAAAAAAAATCATATTAAACAAAAAGGTATCAAAATATTTAAAATCAAGGTATAATATAAAGTCAAAATTTTCTGTTTGAATCACTGTAAAGCATTTGTAGATGACTATTAGTAACATGACTGTATTTGTTATCTAGATATTCATTACTGTATTTTACTTATGTAGCCTAAATGGATGTTTTACTTTTTTCAGGCATTGACCTCTGAACCTGGTCCATCCGGTTTATCCTGTTCATCAACAGGAAACAAGCATACAGTTATAATGATAGAAAATTCTGTCATCAAAGGATATCACGCTTTCAAGATAAAGCCTCCAGACACAGACCCAAAGACATAATCTATTGTTGAAGAAGAATATACTAATATTGAAGACAAAGATGCCTGTCTGGTATGGCTTCCAGAATTATCTGAATTTCACATGGTTGCTGATCAACAAAGAAATCTACTGTTGTCAGATATTAGTTAGTTTAGTTTATACAAATTTGTTTTAGCTCGATTGTGATGAAAGCTTCAAGCTTATTGTAACCACTCTCGAGTCCGCTTCCTGGAAAAACCAGTACTGGTGTCATATGAGAAGTCATGGTCAGATATTGCTGAACCGATTGATGGATCTTCATCAATCTTGGCCCGTAGCAACTTTATGTTGTCCTTTTCTAAGTTTCTTCAAACTAGCCGCTAGAGCTAAAAATAGAAATATCTTCAGATGATCCACATGATGGATGTTCATCATCTTGGTCTGTAGCATCATTGTAGCATCATTGTAAGGTCCTCCCCCAATTTCAAATCTTAGCTCTAGTGACCCAAGCATCAAAATTGGGATGGATGCTTGATCCATTTTGGGGCCACTAAAGCTAAAAATACATTTAAGCTATGGGAGTATATATAAAAAAGAAACGTATTGCTTATGATTAAAGTGTACCGGTTTATAGTCATAGATATTTCAAGAAAATACTATTTAAGCAAAATGCACTGAACCTTCTCGAACGATTTCAGTTGCATTTTTCCTCGAGTCAAATCCCGTCACCAAGATTCCTGGAAAACTACAACAGCTTTTGCGTAGCAACAAAGACTAGTTTGTTCCAATACGTGTGTAGCAGGTATATAGCCAGGTGTTTTTCTCCAGCAATCCCTTAAAACAAAATATTTAGGAAAAACTAACCTTTTCATATAGTGCCGCCATCTTTGTTGTTGTCTATGGCCATCATTATTATTATTATTATAATATAGTGTGTCCTTCAGGAAAAACGAATTTCAAATTTCACACACTTGGTAGGATAAGCTAAGTCGTAAGTGTATGACAAAAGACATACGCCTACTATATTTTGATATACTGTTTAACCTTTAGCCTGCTAGCGGCAAGTGAATCATAAATGGTACTGCCCAAATTGAATGATGGACCATTCCATTTTAGAAATTTAGCAGACTAAAGATTAAATTCACGAAACATCAACGGTGTTCAACTGTATTGCCAATTATCACACAAGTATTGTAAATTCTACAATCCGTCTAACTTCAGGATTTTATAGTGAATTTCAGTGTTTCAAACGTTGGGATCAGTGTGTTATTTTCTCTAACGCAGTTTGCACGGAGAGTCTTAAAAGTTCAAATAATTGACTTTAAAAATCCACCAACCGACTCTATGAACCAATTTTAGTATGAAATTGGGACGAAATGGATTTGCCTCTCAGATGGAATCCAGGTGCCGTTTAATTGATTGATTGATTTTAACGCATTGATCTGTCTCTATAGAGCCGCTATTATGCAAAACCAATCAATTTATACAATAAAAGAATGATGCAAAACTAATTATGAACGCCGGTAATAAAATCATCAATATTATATGGAAATAGAAAATAAAAACAAACACCACAGTTGTTTAAAAATGGTTTAGATATAATATAATGTACACAGATGATTTCTGTAATGTCCCCATCCCACAAGGTGCGGAATTTTCGTTTGATTTAATGTAATAAAACCCAAACATTTTTACATGTCTCAAATATTTGATACAATCTTAAAAAGAAGTATCAGCACCTTCGTACTGTAACACTACTGTATACATAATTCATTATAACATGTAATTTTTCTCGTTGTGCAGTTAACGCTCATAAAAATGGCCGCGGGGACTTGAAAATTGTGCTTTGATAGAGTTCACCGAAACTTGATCTTGAATAAAGCTTGAAGTTACTTTCTCGTGCACAGCAGAAGAAATGGCAAAACTTATCACCATAAATTATGCTGTTTTTTATACCTTGGACCGGAATAATTCGGATTCATGCCAGTGCGTCTATCCTCATCATAATAGTTTTTACTTAATTATTAATAATCAAATCAATCATCTAAAACTGAAAATGATCTATGAACGCGTTTTTGTATTAGTTACGGGTCCATACCTCAAATTAGATTATTAATATTAAATGTTTAAGCAAATGTTTCCTGCTCAACTGAGAAAAGAGAGCAAACAAGTAAACTGATGTAGCTTCCTAAAGTACTTCAAAACGTAGTCCCAATGCGTGACTCTAGTTACCACCCTTGACGGTCACAGACGGAAGTGATAATTACGTCACGAGTTGGAGTATTCAAAACGGTATTAAATACTCATTTTTTCCAACCTGGGTATTCAACTTAATTCTGCGCCTCGAGTTAAAGGAACAACTTATTTCATACATCCAGTCTAAGGACCTATAATACGTGGAATAGTATATATTTAAGTAATTACTCAGCACGGAAATCATAGATAGATCCTATAGTTGTTTTGCAGTGTAAGAATTGTATGAAGCAAACTAATACAGACAAACATTCTAAACTACAACCAGCATTACCTAAACTCTAATTCTTTTAATCCGGACATAGCTCTTTGATGCTTGGCAAATTTAGGACACGTCAGTATGAAATAAGACACAAAAATATCCAATTTATACACCATACCACGCTTTCCGATAAGGGTAGGAGCACCGTCCTGGAACTGTAAATCACTAGGCAGTATCATTTAAAGTTGTGAGAGAATGGTTTAAAAACTACTAAATTTGTAAACTTCATGAACACTCAATTGTTGATTAAAGGCAACTTAAAGCAATCCGACTGAGTATCTATGTTTCCTTCATTTTGAAAAAAGATTTCTGTCCTTTCCGACAACAAAGAAAGAAATCATAATGCTTAACATCTTAAGCTCAAGAAATTAATATAAAATTATCTTAAAGGACATTCGCTTGCATTGTGTAAACGACGTCATTTAGATTCAAGGTAGCCATTAGCATTTTCCGTTTGATAACGTATTCTCCGTTGGCGATTTCGGCATTTTCCGGTATTTTCCGTTTGATAACGTATTCTCCGCAGGAGATTTCGGCATTTTCCGGTATTTTCCGTTTGATAGCATATTCTCCGTAGGCGATTTCGGCATTTTTCGGTATTTTCTGGTATTTTCCGTTTGATAACATACTCTCCGTAGGAGATTTCGGCATTTTCCGGTATTTTCCGTTTGATAACATGTTCTCTATGGGCGATTTCGGCATTTTCCGGTATTTTCTGGTATTTTCCATTTGATAACATATTCTCCGTATGCGATTTCAGCATTTTTCGGTTGTTATTCAGTTTCGTTTGAAGAATGTTGAATAGTATACGAAAATACGTTATCTCGCGGATTTTAACGGATTACTACCTTAAATGGCTGTATCCATATCCAGCCATTTCTTTGAATATCAGACAACCATTGTTTTTCAGTTTTGGTAAATTTAAAAACATTTCAATGTTATGAATAGCTGCACGATGTATTGTAATCAAACTTTTGTCAATGTTAGGTATTTCTTCCCATTTCAGAATGCGTTTGGATCATAATCCAAAGAGCGGATGATCTACCTTAGAATGTTATAAATTTATTTATAGTTTTAAATACTGACATGACATTGGCACGACGCAAATTTATATGATCAGAAACAATGTATTGATTATGTTTTGACAAACGCTTTATTTTCCAAGATGTAAAAAAATGGCTAACTCATTTTACTTCATTGAAAGCATGTTTATCTATCAGTTTTTACCTGATTTTTTTTTCAGTGTCCTTCAAAAGAAACTTCACAGCAATATCTAGAAAACCACAATAAAAATATTAAGATATATCTATAGGGTAACATTATGAAGAAACCACTATAATTTAACTATATATTGTCGACAAATGAAAACCCAGGTGATTAATATAGTAGTACCAATTATCTCTAAAGATAATGGAAATTTGATTGATATTGCACAACATTTGTATTGCGCAGTATCTTCGTGCTGAAGCAGCATTGTGGTGGACTTTTGAGTGGTTATTAAACTGGCACTTTTTTACGTTTATTGATTACCAAAACCACTAGATTCTGTATAAGAATACAAGTGTATATTTTCGTGCATTTTAATAATTCATCTAGAACTATGGAAATAAATAAACGAAGTTAGCATTTACTTTTCTTGACGGAAAGTCGTTTCCCAAGATTTATCTGTCAAACGTAATCGGTAGGGGATGAAGTGCTATTATTATTTTTTTTTTTGCAATTAATGGATATTTATATTAACAGCACTCTGATACAATAGAAATGGAGAGACTAAATAAAATGCTGTTTATTAGTACATTTTTCCTTGTTTATTTTAACATCATTGTTTGTGTATATAGACAAGCTACTTTCGACTCAGTGACTGATTTAGAAATGCAAACTGCAATTTCAACCATGACCCATACAACAGACATATCATGTGGAAGATTCTGTGACAACTTGAATGGATGCATTTCATTTAGTTTTGAAGCATCGACAAACACTTGTAAATTATACGACACAGACCCATTAATCGCTGCGTCGGACAGTGTTGCAACTGAAGGAAGTATGTTATACGTCAGAGGTAAGGGAAGTTCCATCTTTATTAATTGAAACAGAAATTTTTTGAATTAATACTATTAAATAAACAAACACAACGCGACGCTACGAAACCAGAAACACACCATTTGACAGAGACCCCAGCGCCCCATATATCATTCAAATATAATTCTAGCTAGACCAATATTCTAGACTGCTCTACAAAAACATTGTCTATAATAATTTGTCAGTCGAAACTAAGTTTTGCAAGAAACTGTTTTTTTCTCCTGTTTTGTTACAATGACATTGGCTTTGATCCATGGAATACAAGCTAGGTCCTCATATAAGCATTAACAACAACGTGACATTATCCCCAGCAGCCGCAAATACAATCCAAAACTAGTTCAACATATACATTAAGATTGATGCCAGCAGGTCATCCAAAATTAATCTTTTTGTCGAAGTTTATCTATTTTAGGAACATTGGTCTTGACTTAGTTGCCCAAAATGCAATCTGAGCGGTTTCACTCAACGTAAGTTACATAGAAATATCTCATTCCCAACTCTAGTTATTGAGCAGGATTCATTTGTCTATCATTAGTCGCACAGAATTTGACCTTGAACCTAACGTGGCACTTAACAACACAATACTTATCTACGAAAGACCCGTGGTGACATTTCAACTTCATTATTTCACGATTTCTGCTTCCTAATTTCACGATTTCCACTTCATGAATTCACGATTTCACGATTTCTACTTCATGAATTCATGAATTCACGATTTCATGATTTCAAGAAAAAACTTCACGATTTCATGATTTCACGATTTCTTGATTTCACGATTTCAACTTCATGAATTCACGATTTCACGATTTCTGCTTCCTGAATTCACGATTTCCACTTATGAATTCACGATTTCACGATTTCCACTTCATGAATTCAGGATTTCACGAAAAAACTTCACGATTTCTTGATTTCACGATTTCCACTTCATGAATTCACGATTTCACGATTTCTGCTTACTGAATTCACGATTTCCACTTCACGAATTCACAATTTCACGATTTCCACTTCATGAATTCACGACTTCCACTTCACGAATTCTCGATTTCACAATTTCTACTTCATGAATTCACGATTTCACGATTTCCACTTCACGAATTCACGATTTCCACTTCGCGAATTCACGATTTCACAATTTCCACTTCATGAATTCACGAATTCACGATTTCCACTTCACGAATTCACGATTTCCACTTCACGAATTCACGATTTCACAATTTCCACTTCATGAATTCACGATTTCTACTTCACGAATTCACGATTTCCACTTCACGAATTCACGATTTCAACTTCATGAATTCACGATTTCCCACCGATTCGTGATGAAATCGAATCGTGAATTCAGTGAAATGGAATCGATTCTGATGAATCGATTCATGAATAATCGTGAATGTGAATTCATGAAGTGGAATCGTAATTCGGAAGAGAAATCGTGAAATCGTGAATTCATGAGTGGAAATGTGAAATCGAGAATTCGTGAGTGAAAGTGAATATGAGGAAATCGTGAAATCGTGAATTCATGAAGTGGAAATCGTGAATTCAGGAAGCAGAAATCGTGAAATCGTGAATTCATGAAGTGGAAATCGTGAAATCAAGAAATCGTGAAGTTTTTTCGTGAAATCGTGAATTCGTGAAATCGTGAATTCATGAAGTGGAAATCTAGAAATCGTGAATTCATGAAGTGGAAATCGTGAAATCAGGAAGCAGAAATCGTGAATTCGTGAATTCATGAAGTGGAAATCGTGAAATCAGGAAGCAGAAATCGTGAAATAATGAAGTTGAAATGTCACCATGGGTCTTTCGTACTTATCCATATAAGTCTGCTATACACCAAGTTTTGATGACAGCGCGTCATTCCGAACTTACATTAATGACGGGAGACTGTTTTCGTTTTTATTTTAGTTACTGACCACAGCGGCTCCAAATGTTATGTATACCTTTTTTCTCTAGTAAGCCATATGTTATTAAGTTTTATATGTGATACGTCAATTCTTGGTTCGAGTTATTGAGTAAATCCATATTTTTCTTGGATACCAGGCGGGGATTTCCGGTATGTTTATCGGTGCTGGAAAAATCCATCTTACACCCCGGGGTGTAAGATGACTCTGGTGCTGTAAATGACGTATTACGAACTACATATATGTATCAATTTACATTTTATTTCATAAAAACGGAATAAAAATCCGATACCTTGACAGTTCCTCTTGTTTCCTTATAGTATATTTCTCGATTAAAAAAAAACGTTATTATATCAAAAATTCATAACGTTACGCTGCAACTGATAAAACAAAACCGGAACTAAACGTTGCAACATGTTATTTGTCTTAGAAACGTCATGACGTCTTTCCTGTTTACGGACGTTTGTTTCCCGCGCTTTGTTTAAATACGCAGCTAGAAGAAATAGTTCTAAAAAGAAAGCCGTTCAATTAATTTTTATTTCTTTAATATGGTATGCAAGAAAAAGATTCTGTCACCGGTTGTAGGTGCAGATGGGAATATCCGGCTCTCGGGCAACTGTTTACGCGGTTACTCGGCTGGAGCCTCGTAACCGCCTAAACAGTTACCCTCGAGGCCGGAAATTCCCATCTGCACCTACAAACGGTGAAAGAATCTTGTATCATCCAAATTTAAAAAAAACAAAATATGCTTTAAATGCAGTCCTAATCATTCAAAACTGCAAGTATCATGCATGGTACACATTGTATACAGGCATGTCTGAAACATTTCTGATCCGGTTCTCATTTTTGTAGGAATTTGTAAATGTACCAAAATACTCTACCATATAATCGGTATTTTGGTGCTTTTTTCAGATTGCAAAAGCGGCTGGATGATATTTGGCGAATCTTGTTATTTGTTTTCAACGACGAAACTAAATTGGGCTTCTTTTAAGGTTTGGAAATATTAAAATTGTTTAGAAATTCACATTGCATGTATCAAATCATTCTATATTCATTACAAACGTGCTGGAAGCGAGGATTTTCTCCCTCGGCATTTATCGGCATGTTCCGGAAATGTGTAAAACTGGATGTTGCATGCTTAGTGTTAACATTAAACTGTCAGGGTGGCTGAAGTGTCGACAGAAAGTCGTTGGAACGCCTTTGTGTAAAGTTTAACAATTTTACTGGTATTTACAGGATGCAGACTCTAGAGTGATTTGAATAATCTAAAAGCTTTCAACACAATCTTACTAAACAATTGTTAAATTGAATTATTTAAGGTAAATGTGTATTACTTGATTGGCAAGCTATTTATTTGATAGATCCGTATAATGCCAGGTAGTCCAACTAGTGACGTAATTATCACTTTCATTTCATTTCAGTCTGATATTACGGCCAACTCTGCCATGTCCGAACGTAGGCGTTATCATTAAAATATGAACATAAATTATAAGCTTCACAGTATGAAAAACGAAAGAAATATACATTTATCTCGTGAACAGAAATGTTATTTGACATGCTCTGTATAAAAATCTATAGAAAAACAGATCTATCAAATACATGCATGAACGTACAGCCTTTAGCACAATGTGAAGTCGTATTCGATTTGTTCACCAAAGTTTATTACGGGTGTTCGTGAAGGAACAAGCACATGAGAATATATGTGAATATTTCTCTCCCAATATTTGTTCTGTCTTCAAATTTCATAATTCAACTTTTTATCGTAGTAAATGTACTTGGCCCATGATCTCTTGCCAGTACGCAAGACCTCGGACATGACATTATCAAAACATTTTTTTTTCAGTGTTAACGTTATACTTGTAAACATTACTTGCTTCATTCTTATCATACCCGCCCGCTTAGCTCAATAGGGAGAGCGTCGGTCTACGGATCGCGGAGTCGTATGTTCGATCCTCGGGCGGGGCGTATGTTCTCCGTGACGATTTGATAAAAGACATTGTGTCTGAAATCATTCGTCCTCCACCTCTAATTCATGTGGGAAGTTGGCAGTTACTTGCGGAGAACAGGTTTGTACTGGTACAGAATCCAGGAACATTGGTTAGGTTAACTTCTCGCCGTTACATGACTGAAATGCTGTTGAAAAACGGCGTTAACCCCCCCCCCCCCCCCCAAAAAAAAAAAAAAAAAAACAACAAAAAAAAAAAAAACAAACAAAGAAACCAACATTCTTATCATAGTAATAAATATATTATTTTAAATCCATGTATTAAGATATGATAATATAAATACGAGAATGAAACAGATAAGGTAAACTCGGACGGAGTTAAGTCATGGGAATGATAGATAAAAAAGCCTAGACACTATGCCGAAGGAAAGAGATATAAAAAGCCGAGAAGTTTTGCCGTGGAAACGAGATATAAAAAGCCCAGAAACTATGTCTCTGGAACGAGATTACAAAATAAAAAAACCGGACCAATATGTCGTGGGAACGAGATAAAAATAAATGTAAAGATCTATATTTTTGTAATGTCGTGAGGTAGAAAATCCTAAAGTGGGTACCGTGCGCACAAGATAAAAAAAAAATAACCCGAGCCAAGTCATGGGAAAGTGATTGGAACATAAGTTGATACACAACATTGTTAGAAGTTAGGAGAGAGTAAAAATGCTTGATAACCTCACTCTGCTCCTGCATGTTCTTTAATTAAATTTCTTTATTTTTCCCTATAGGAATATTGTGCGTCTTTGGGAGCACAGCTAGTCAAAGTAACATATGATGCAGAACACCAGTTTATTAGGCAGACAGTATCTAGTAAGTACCATAAGTACCATATAGTTGATATGATGAAAATGTGTCGATTGACTTTTCCAGCGATAACTACGAAATTTGTACATGCTTAAACTTTATATCAAAACAAGTATGTCCTCATTTTTGTTTAGAATAAGATAACTGTTTATCATATTGCATTCCTTTTTACAAAAAGGCTTTATTAATAATAAATACTTTGCAATTCATATCACAATAAATTTCGTTTAATAATAAAAAAACTTACGCAGTATATCAAAAAGGAAACCATTAAAAAGCAACTGTACATTATAACAGTTTTCAATGACAAT
This sequence comes from Mercenaria mercenaria, assembly GCF_021730395.1. NCBI lineage: Eukaryota > Metazoa > Mollusca > Bivalvia > Venerida > Veneridae > Mercenaria > Mercenaria mercenaria. The sequence continues at coordinate 51,523,217 of NC_069373.1, forward strand.
ATGTGGATGTCAAAGTCTAGTTGAGCTAAACGATGTCCCAGTAACGGTAGTTGTACTGTCAAATCATCATCTTATGTCTGTACTTCTTTTGCCATTTTTTTGCTTCTTCAAACAATCAGTAGCAAACCCTTTTAAAGAACTAGTCGATAGATATCAATAAATCAAAATATGTTGAACGCAGAAATTAATGACTGAATAATGTTTTTTCTGCGGGCTTAAACTGAAGTACTTTTATTTCTAAGCAATTGTGAATAAAGATTAAAAGAATACAATGCAATTATGTGAGTTTTAGGCATTTATCTTAATATAAAACACTTGTGCAGTAAAAATACTGAATACTAGTATATATGAAATTTATATTATAGTGACGGTGATTGCACCTTTACGATATAATCATTTTACAGTTTTTTTGATAAGTTGAGTATTCATTATTATGATAAAGACATAGACTGTTTTTGTTTGTCAACAAAACCAAATTATGGAGTTTTCACTATATTGCGTTTAGTCGCAACATTAATTTATGAGATAGATATTTACAGTAAATATTTGATAAAAAATAGACGGAGCTTAACAGCACGTTATAAAACACGTTTATTACATGATACAAGTTCAAACTGAGTTTTTTAGTGCTATTCTAAACAAATTCCTTTATCATATATATTAAGTATCTGATAGAAGGGGTTTCCCTGAGAGGCTTGATTTATTACATCAAAAATGTGTCATAGCTTGATATCAGGAAATCGATTTTTTCTAAAAAGAAATCATTTCTTGATATAAGATATTAAATTTTCGATATCAGGGAATGGTCAGTATTTCTTGTATGAAGAAATTAAAGTTTTGATACTTTTTTTTTTTTTATAAAAATCGAATTCCTGATACCTATTTCTTGATATCAAGGATGTAAATTCTTGATACTGGGCCCTGAACTTCTGGTAATTTCTGTACTTTTTGAATCAGATCGACTTGGATGTAACCGTCAAGGCGATGCTTGAAGTTATCCGAATCTTGTGTAATGTACGGTTTGCAATTCAGAGGATTTTAATGATAGTGATCCATCAATAACCTCGAAACTAATATTAATCGGGCGTAACAATCTCATCTGTACTGAGCATCAAGGAGTAAAATCATTCCAGGCTCATATTATACTGGTAAAAATATTCATACAAGAGGGCTTTTAAGTTGTAGTTTATAGATGGCTTCATCAAAAGGACAAGCGAAGAATATTGAAGTTTAGGCTTTGTATCCCGTATGTTTAAGACATTGACAGATTTACCTGTTGAGCTCGCAATATAAACCAATTTAAAACATTGGTAACATGAGGGAGATATATTGGCTTTACAGGCTGTGCAGTTTATCAAATGACATTCACTTTAGTTTGTCAGCTAGTCCTGAAAAAGAGGGCCTTTTTCATTGTTCACTTCAACATATATACTATATAGACGTAGGCACATCCCATGGTCGCTTTTCGGGTATCTTGGCAGAACTAAAGATGCAGTTTAGATATTATGAATTATAAATGGAATAAAATACTCCAGATCATACAAATACCTTCATTGAGAGATCTTCGACATATATTTGAAACTTTTACATACAGACATATATATTCAATGATTTGTATGTCATATTTAATAGTATTTTTGTCTAGTTTCTTCCATTATTCCTTAAGATCAATTTCAATAAAATCTGTGAAAAGATCCTTTGGAAACATAGAATGCAACCAAGCAGATTAATAGCAGACTCGGTTTCATTGACTCTGTTTATGAGGGGTAATGGAAAGTACCACATCCCTCACGCCCCCTGCCACCGTCTAAAGTGGAATTCTATTAAATATATATGGAATGGACTCCACGGTCCAAAAGGACCATAAAATATAACAACACTGACTTTTTGCGGCCGTCACACGGCACTTAAAGATTGCTGTTGTGACAGTTAATAAAATCTGTAAGAAGATCCTTTGGAAGCATATAAGCAAACAAGCCACTTTAGGGTCTTTAGTATGTGCTTCTACTGTTGTATTTTCATGATTCTCGTGATTCCTTATACTCTATAGGTTATTTGGGCTGCGCACAGAGACTTTAAATTTTATTTCTCGTGTGTTATGAAATTGACTTTTATAGTTTTAAGACGTCCGTATGGCTAAATTATTTGTCTTGATGGAACAACAAACATTGGGCCAAGTCTTCTGGAAACAGACGACGTAAATGATTGTCCGCTAATGGCCGAAACAAAGTTTAAAACCTTTCTTAAATACAATGTAGAATTTAAAGTTTGCTTCAGTTCTATTTTGTTGACAATTTGCATATCAGTATTGACTTGAAACGCAAGCCAGCAGAAACGATAAATTAATAATAAAATCTGTAGTCATGCAGCAAACGATTCACGCTTAAAGATCTTAAGGTTATAACGATCATTGTCAATTTTCTTATGTGGCAAAACCGCCAAATGCTCACATGTTCCACATAGTGAAACTACTACTATACTGTCAAAACTCCATGGAACTCGAATCATTTAAAACTCTGCCGAATTGAATAAATTTTAAAGCGACACTATCGCTTTCGAGAAATTAAATAAAGTGATTCAAGGTTGTTCTGCACATTCGGATCATTTTTTTTTCTACAAAGTAGAATTTGATTAAATCCTGGTTTTCAAAACTTCAGATTATATTTGGGACATTCAGCAAATAAAAAAGACAGGGTCGTGTGCTCAATATTTTGCTGATTAGAAATATTTTGACCTCATTTAAGTTTTCATAATGGAAGTCTATGGGAAAATCATAATTTTGATACAGATTTTTTTTCTCTACAAAGTAGACTTTAATGAATCTTCTCAAAGTCGTTAATACACATGTGGCATATCATATGATGAAAGAAAATGTACAGGTCCGTGTGCTTGTTTTTGAGATATTTGCCCATGATTAAAGAGGTCCGCGCACTTCAAGCTTGTTTGGAATTATTTAATGTATCCGATGTTTTAATATCATACTTTAACTTTAGAAAGATAGTATCTTTGCAGTTGTAACAAATTTTCTCACTGATTGTCATCAATACATTTCCGTATGCCGAATCCAGGTTTTGTTTTATTTTTCCCGGATAAATGACGTTACGCCATTATTTCAGGTTTATCAAACGTGCAGAACTAACTTTAACTTGAAGGAATTCCAAGCCCTGTCAACCAAAGTATAAATTATTTGCTATTCAATGAAATGAAATAAAAATCAATATTTTTTTTTTGTATTACAAAAGTGCCTTGTTCACTAAATAACTAAATATAGGAAATATTGGAAACGGCTTGCAGTTCAAGATAGTAAATAATTTTGATATCCAACGATAATAATGTCATATGACAATCTGACCAGGTACATTGATGCTCTTCCACTCCTATCTCACTATATTCACATGAAAAGGAGGAAAAGGAATGATTGTACCTGTTAGCTCTTAAAAAAGAGATGGATTCTGGACAGGAATACCGCTGTAAACATGCAATAACTGACACGTTTTCCCTCCCCCACTCCATTCCCTTCTCTTGAGAAAACAAAGTATGAAAACTTATATAAAGGTCATTTTGTTAAAATATGTCAGCGTGAGCATACAATATATAAAGGATTCAAATGAATCAAACCACAAGTTTTAATGATGAATTAAGGCTTTTTAAAGGAGTTTTGGTCTTTAACTTTAGGCAAAGGTAAGAACTTCTTTTGGATCGGGGCACGGTACAACAGTACGATCAAGGAGCACCGGTGGATTGACGGCACCGAGATGACATTCAATGGTTGGCACCCAGAAAGACCGGGAACTAAGACAGGATGTGCTGATTACTTAGATATATTCAACTGGCTTTGGAATTCACACAACGACTGTGTCAATACATATGGTGCATGTATATGTGAAAAAAGTAAGTATCATGCTTTTAAATATAGGTTTTGGACACCGTAGCTCTGTGGTTAAAGCGCAGGACTGAAAATCTTCCTAAGTTTGTCATGGCGTGGGTTAAAATAGATGACATCTGAAAACAGCCAGTTTGTGCATTGTGTCACTTTGCATATTTTCAAAACAAAGGGATGTTTTTGATGAATCGACAATATCTGGAAGTTTGCAGGATGAAAATTTTTGATATTCTTGAAATTAAGTGCCACGTATTTAGGTTATAGTATTCTGACCAGTCTTAATTATTATCCACTATAAAATGAAATACCGATCATGGTAGTAAATATCACCAAATGATTTCATTTTTACTGGACTATTTTTTATGTCCTTTTGGTCCATTTGTTTCAGGGCGCGTGTGACAGACTATAACCACAAAGTGGAACTTATAGGGGAATACAGAAGGAACACCCGGAAAAAGCTTCTTTGGATGTCAGCAACATTTTTTCAATGCATATATGTTTGTAATAAAAGCTTTTGCCTATTCGTTACGTCTGTAAAATTGTTTTTACAGGCCTATTCTATACTATTTACAGAGATTAACCCGTTATAATGATCCTATACAATAACGTCGCTGTGGTATTTCTTGAATGTTGAATGTTGATATGTTCATCGTTTAGAATACATTAATGGATGTAAAGCCAGTATCAGTTAATTGCTAGATTTTCATCCGATTATATCATAAAATGGGGGATGGGGCGTGCGTGTGTTTGAAGGCGGGGGGGGGGGGGTTTGATTTTTTTATTGTTTACTTTGCTTAGACGACAGCTTTGCTGGTGAGAATACAATTCGTAATTGTCGTTTCGCAAAAGGGATTATAAATATGCGTTTCTAGATATAAAAACCACCAGCCATGCGTTTTACTGCACCATTATGTTTTGTTGTTCTCCTATAACTTAATAAAGATACATTTTAAACATATCTGTTGTTCCTGTTTTACCAAATGTCAACTTTTTTGCCAGAGATACACATTTTGCAAGTAGGGTAGTTTTCCTTCGTTTCAACAAGATTTTTCTCTGTTGCACAATTGAAGCAAACCGAGGAAACTCCTGCTGAAAAACAGAAATATCTAGGCTGAGATTTCTTCGGACAGAACATATATGATATACCATATCACATCAGTAAGAATGTTTTCAAGGTTCTTGCTAAAAAGATTCACTATTTCTATTCACTATTACTCAAAAGGCCAGCATTTTGATCTTTCTACCAGTCAATAATATCACTGTGTAATTTTAGCTAATTGTTTGTCACATTTGTATTACTTTGCTGAAATGCGACTAGCCTTGGCTGATGGTGACATCAACGGTGTAGAAAGCATTATGCTGTAAAGCACAACTACAGAACCATTTTTATGACCAAAACATGTTAAACTCAACTTGAATCATATAAGCTATCAATTCTTTAATTTCAACATGGCAAACATACTTTCCCGGTCAGAGTGCTGAGAGGAACCTACTCAACCCTACCCCGTCGTGGGAGTGGGAAGTAGCAGAAGACCATCTTCAGTTGTCCTTACATCACCTCCCACCACCCCCAACTTATAATGCCGAAACAATCCTCAATGAAGATGATAAAATCCATGGAAATTTGGTTATAATACAAAACCATATACTATCATTACGTGTATGTCTTCCATAATATCCTTTTATAAAAACTTCTTAATATATGTAAATTAAATAGAAGGAGTCGGTTTTGCACCTTGGGTATAATAAATGCTTTTCTATCTGTGTATTCAAGACGATGTAAAATACGATGTAAAATACCACTAAAATATTACGGTTAACCTTCAAAAATTTAAAGGAGAGTTAATTTCAGTGGAACTCTACTCTATTACTATAGGCGCCAAACTAAGAAAAAAAATTCTTTGTATACCAGACTGGGGTTTCCGGTGATTTCACCGCTGCTGGAATATTTCATCTTAAAACCCAAGGTGTACGATGACTGTCGTGTTATAAATGACGCAAACCAACAACATCCCTTTAAAAGAGTGACTGGCTTTGTTGTGGATTCATTTTTTTTTTAATCGAAATTTGACCGCAAACTCGTGCTCTAAAAATGACTTTGGTACTGGTCGTAAGTCCAGAAAGCAATTGTTGTTATTATAATTATATAGTTAACGCAGTGTTCTTTTGATTTATACCATTTGGATTATCGAGAGGAATTAGTTGGTGCCCATGAAGTATTTACACGAAAAAAAGAAAAAAAAATGGCGAAATACCGACCCACTCCTAGCACGTCGTCATTGTTAGTATTCACGTGTCGTCGAGATGCTGAAATTTCAAAATCTGAGAGCAAATATAAGACAGTATTATCAGAAAATGGCCAATGTTTGAGCTTAAATTGCCGAGGGAAGGAGCTAGACCTCCTTTATTAAAACGTGGGCCCTGACGTTGTGCCTTCAAATGGTAAGAAACCTGATCCATCATTTGTCGATCAGAGTAGCAATGTCTCGAAACATATTTATAACATGTAAATAGATCTACTTTGTTCAAATCACTCAAAAATATTTTTCGCGGTAATATGAGTAGAACATTTTATTTCTGTAAAACACCACAATTACATATTTCCTCTCTTATTTTTCTCGAAATGTGACGTAAAACCTTACTTCTGTCCGACTCACCGGACGTCCACTGGTCAGATGTTCTTATTCCATTTTTATTTCTAATCAATGAATTTGCAGTCTAGATCATACATTTAAATTTCACAGAGTGTCCTTAATGTGTTATGTGACTTTTATTTTCTTCAAGGATTATATACCGTATCTCTCACCTTTGTAAAAGTCGAAAAAGTCCGGTGATAACGAATGATTATTCCCTTTTACCGCCGTGCGCAACTGGCTCGTGGCTTGTATTTGAACAGTAGTATGATTATATACCGGTAAGAAAACTTGTAACTCAACAAGGTTTCTTAGGGACCTTAAAGGTGTCTCGCTGCTCTGTTCCCTGCTAAAGCATTGAGTACATGCGTTTTTGGTTCTTAAGGATGCTTTTTATATAAATTTACAAGAGCATTTTTACGTTTTACATAACATGATTTCCGTTGCCTTTATGTGTGTTAGGGTTTCACCTGGCGGGGATAACTTTTATTTACACAGTCCTTTGACTTTGGAAAATGGTTGGGTAAGAGCAAGGTTAGGTGCACCATAAACTAAAATGATGTTGGTAATACTGCACACATGTAATAGTGTGGCCACCTATCCACTAGTCACCTGACCAACAAAACAAGAAGAGATTGACGAGTCAGTGGAAAATACTTTCATCAACTAATTCATTGAAAATTCATTTCCCTGAACCTACCAATACGTACTAAAACCATATTCACTTAATATTATTTATTAATAAATAAATTGTTAACAAGCGTTTGGACTCTGCTGAATATAAAGAATGGAGATAATTTCTGATTTTGTACATTTAAACCAGATCACTAAGCATCAAACATCTCTGTTATACTAATATAAATTAAAGACCTAAAGATTTTGATACAAGTTGCCTTTCATTGATAGAGTCCACAATGTAGCTATCTTTTGCATTTTCACTTCTCCACTTACCGTGTCTTTAAAACAACCTAATTTAATTTAATGCTTACAAAACTGGATCTGGAGAATTAGCACTTTGCAAAACTGAATATAAAAATAATGAAAACACAAATGATTTTGCCGGCAAGATGTCATGTTCTCCTACAGAAATACTCGACGCCCAAAGTCTCGTTGATGTAAGATTTTATAGTAGAGTTCACTCTGGCTGAAACCAGTAATTTCAGGATCAAGCACCTTCTCGGTTAACACTTGAGGCAAATCAGAGTGGAACTACTAAGATTCCACTTGCTTTATAATGTTTCATTTTACAAAAAAAAAAAAAAAAAAAAAAAAATCACTAGCAATTAAATTCACTGGCGGGACAAATATCCCAAATTTACCTTTCCAATCTTTATTAAATGTGTCTATCCCTGTGAAAAAATGAACTAGAAACCCTGCAATACAAATAGGTAATTTTACACTGTGATGTGATGCGGTCCATTCTACATCTAATGTGCCATCAAATTAATAATAAAGGGAGACAACCTCTAACCATGCCTTTTTAATATCTCGGACAAGTAATCTGCCTTTTCGTTCTTTTCTCTTGGAATTAGAGACACGGTCTATTGAGACTAAACATTTCCCATTCTAATTAAGAAAGATAATGTCAACAGGCCTATTAGAAATCCTCTTTTCCGCTTTCTGTGGTCCCCCTTCACTGTGGCTTATCTCAACAGAGGTAAGAGATATTGAAAAAAATTTCAGAAAGTGCTAATAAACTGCCATCAAATCTTTCCATATTGAGGATTTTTCTGCTTCTAAACGGTCCCATATTCCATGGACAAACTCATTAACAGTATTCACCTCATAACTAGAATATGCTACACTACTAGCATAGCTATATAAATCTTGGAACAAACTGGACTCTTGTCCAAAATTCTGTTATTTATTTCAGATAAGTGATATTTGTTTCAAACTTTGAGTATGCAACTTGATATACTTGGTATTAGCTAAGCAAATGTAAATGCTTAAATATCTGGTCATAAACTGCCAAGTACAATAGACATGGAAATAAACTGTCCTGAAAAGCTGGCTACCTACACTCTCTCGTGCATCTTTAAGTCTTTCTCAATATCTGAAAGAGAATGAAATGCCTTTTTTTCTCTTATAATTTATTGCTAGAATCTAAATGAGGCCCCAAAAATTCAAGATTTTGATCTTGATTCCACTGTGATATTTCAGCTTTAGGTACAAAACCAGACAAGATTAAATCATTCTTCACAGAAACAGCATTATTGTAACATATTTCATTTGTATCATTGGATCTAATCATTTAGGGGCCTTCTTGGCCGAGTGGTTAAAGTCGCTGATTTCAAAACCTCTTGCCCCTCACCGATGTTGGTTCGAGCCTCACTTGGGGCGTTGAATTCTTCATGTGAGGAAGCCGTCCAGCTGGCTTACGGAAAGTCGCTGGTTCTACCCAGGCACCCGTTCGTGATGAAATAATGCACGGAGGGGTACCTGGGGTCTTCCTCCACCATCAAAGCTGGTAAGTCGCCGAATGCCCTATAATTGTGTCGATGCGACAATAAACCCAACAAAAAACAAAACAAAATGCATCCAGATTCATTATCTGAGAATAAAACAACCCCTTTTCCCTCGTTGCGCCATTTTTGCGATACGTTGGAGTGTCAATTTCACAAAACAATCAAGTGCTTTGGAAATCCCAAATGGTAAAACAAGGCACTAATAAAAGTTTTATCCCCGGATTTATTCATCCATGAGACCCTAAAAATCTGCATGCGGTGGATAAATTGAAATAAACTTATATTCACTATGTGTTTCAAATTTGAACATGAAAGAAATTAGGTTTTAAAACTTCTAAAACATCTCTCAAACCTTCATATTTAACAGATTGTTTCCATAAATGCTGATTAACCAACTAAAGATCTAAAATCAATCTTTTCTTTCGACTGCTCAGAATAGATACAATAAATGGATTAACAACATGAGGCGCATTATCACAAATTTCAAGCCTCTGTCTTAAAGATCATTTATAACCTCAGAAACAAATATTGATTCTTTCTTTGCTGACAAATTGTTATCTAACAACATTCTAGACGGACATGCATATAAAGGTAATTTGTGTCCACTTACAATAATATCTAAAATATATCCGCTGGAGCCAATCTTCTTCCTGATCTGAAAATTGTCTTATTAAGATTTGTTTTTGTCCAGACTCATATTCGTAATAATCATTGGTAAAGTTGCTATCAACACCGTTACTATATATAGAAACATACTCGCACCCTGCTGGCTGAATCTGTTCACCGAAAAAATGTCTCCGGAAAAACTGGAAACTTCCACACGAGAAGCAGCACCCTCTTATCCCTACCCTTTATCCACGATAATTGGCTGAAGTTCCAGGATTTCTGTCTCCCCATGGTTGTAATGAAGTACCCTGGTTATGAAGAGCAAGTATAGCCCGTCAGGTGTAATCGGAGAACGTTTAACATTTGCTTCCTTCTTGGATGCTACCCGTTTCCTCCTTCTGAAAGCTCGATTTTCCACCTTACTGATTCGAAACTCATCTTCGCTGTCACTTGCGACAGGGTTCGCTTGATATGGCTTAACAGTTATCCATACCTCCTTCCGTGGTTTATGCTATCCGAATCAGTTTATTTCTTTTCTACACTCTTTAATAAAGTTCTTCAGCATACACTAACTTATTGTTAGAATTTACCCATGCAACTTGTGTACAACCCTGCTCATGATCGGAATCGGAAATGTACTAATTAATCATTACTTATTAATACCTTATTTACTTTATGTTTCCGGGAAAGTTCTTTCTCTTTCAACTTGTTTACTTCCGATTTCACTGAATGATGACTGTCCTTCACTTCTGCGCTAATTTTGTTGAATCTGCAATTTATCTGAAACCTGTTGTATATCAGATTCTAATCGCCCAGTTCCCTGTCATTGACTTGACCGTCACAAGAAATTTCGGGGTTTCTCTCTGTATCTTAGTCGTTCATTCGCAAAATTAGAATAATGTTGGTACTACTGCACACATGTTATGCCTTCCACTGAATGACAATAATTCTAGCGAAGTCACCTACCTGACCACTGGTTATATAACCAACAAAACAAGTAGAGATTGACCAATCAGGGGAAGGTATTTTCTGACTAATCCATGACATTCAAACGTTGGAAAAATCATTTATAAAAGTAGCTTGAACAGGGAAGTTGTACATGTATAAGAATAAGAAAGAATGTTACCGGCAGTATTTAACAATTTCAGGTTAGAATTGTCGTGCTATATGACTCCCCTTTCTTTTTTGTTGGAACTATTTATAGCAATGGGCCATTCTTTTAAATCACACATTTAGGTCAGAGTGAAACAACTCACATGGCTTCTGATTGCTTGATAATCCGCGGTATGTATTTTCCATGCAAAGTGGTTTCCCGTGTGTGTAATATATGTTGAATGTGTTTGAAAACTTATGTCATAGATTAACATTCTAATTCATGATAACTGGCTAAAATTGTTTGGAATGTGATGCACTTTGGGTAATAGATATAAATGTTTTACCAGAAGAGCAAGAATAATGATAAGGAAATTCCTGCCAGACAAGGAGAAGAAGGTGGCCAAAAGTGGTGGTCAACAGGTATATTACTTGCAATTTTATGACCTGCCATGGATAGCACTTCCATCCTAAGTAGGTTGCATCAAAAGTTTAAATTATCACCTCCTATGCTAAAATTTGGTTCAAAATACTTTGAGAAAATTAGAGAATTTATCCGCTCGACGAAACATTATATAGGTTTATAGTCACTTATGATTTATGGCTGTTAAAGACACCCTGGTACATAGCAGTTGTAAATATATATGTGACATGGATATCAGTGTCCTGCAATATATAGTTTGCAAGAGGAGCCATTTCAGTAGTTTACATATTAATGTACAATTTTAAATTATCTTTTGTGAAAAGTAAAAAGGACAGTACTTAAAACAAAATGGACACAAGTACAACAAAGTATTACCCCTTTACAGAAAACCAAAGTTTATAAATAACATCTATACGGAATCTAAATGAAATCGAGCTCAAGATCGCTCGATATTAAGTTATTTGATATAAACGTTTGAACTGATTCTAAATGTGCAATATTTGGTGGCTAGTAAGAGGCTGCGTTTTTTGGAATGTGGCTTTTCCTGTTAGATATTTACCCTTGTTTTTAAAACATCAACGTAATTTAGGCATTACATAAAATATTACTGATTGTTTCAATTTTTTAAACATTTCCATTGCAGTCAATTGTGTATTTTTCAAAGTCATGACAATCTCAGTTTATAGCAAAACTTGATAAAATGATAAAATTTTACTCTCACTGTAAAGCATTGGTAATGAAAACCATAGCTGTCTTATAAGCAGAAATGTCATTATATTATGTTGATAGTTATTTACATTTAGTGGATACATTTTTATATAGAGTGGTTGTTACTTTATATTGAGTGTTCCTATCTGCATATAAAGTTGATTGTTCTATATAAAATGTGGCACTCTCCATATTTGAAGTGGATATGCCTTTATATTATGTGGTTATTTCATTATATAGAATGAATACTTCTTTATTTGAAGTGGTTATTTTATTATATAAAGCGCATACTTTTATATATATTGTGATTGTGTCATTATATAAAGTGTAAACATTTTTATATAAAGTGGTTATGACTATAACATGCATATCACTTTATATGGAGTTTAAATGCAATTGTATAAAGTATGTACTTCTTTATCAAGTGAATACTGCTTTTTTATAAAAAGTGGTTATATCATCATACGAGTTGTTTAGGGTATAGCGGATTTTAGGGTATAGCGGATAGGGTGATTTGTTTTTGCATCAAAACTTTTTTCATTGTATAAATTATGTATTAATTCTTTTACAGTCTGGTAGAGTAACATTCTGGCGTACTTACGAGTTGTTTGTTTTGTTTCTGATTTTATTTACAACGTGTATATTTTACGAGAACCAGAACGAGGTCAACGGAAGTCGTCTCTGTTTCCGGGCAAAACGAAACCAAATCGAAATATTTTCCAGGAATTCCAATAAATTTAACAGGTGATTTAACAAGTTTGTGGTATCAAATGATGTATATATATGTCCTCTTTGAATGCATATAAGTAATCTTATGGGAACTGTTGCCTGCCACTCGCCACAGACATGAAATGTGCAGCGCATGCTTTAGTGAGTAACGGATAGGTCATGACCCACATGTAAACATTTATTGGGGTCGTCTCAACATTATTCTGAGTATTTTGTTGAATAAAAAAATGATTCTTGAGCTGGGTTGGTATTCATATTTGTAAGCACATGATATTTCTATTGAATTTAGAGAGCAAGAAAATATTAATAATGACCCTAATATACAGGATAACAGGTAAAGATGAAAAAATCAAAATAAAAAATCGTTTGTTTCTGGAAACAGATATGTTTAAAATAGAGAAAAGTGCAAACTTCACAGGTCGCTCAACACGACAGAAACGAAAATGTCGCAGGCTCGGTTTGATTGAGCCTGTTCATGGACGGTAGTGGAAATGCATGCTACCGTCCACGCCCTCTAGCCCCGGGTTGAGCAGAACTCAACATTTACACATGCTAAAAGTACAAAAAGCAATTTAGAGACATCCGCAGATGTATTCAAATGGCGGTGAACATGGAACCTTCAATGATACACGTGTTGAGGCGTGTAATTCAATGAAGTGCGGCGTTTGGTCCCCAGATAAAATTATGGGTAGTTTGACTTAATTTGACTTAATTTGTAAATACTGTATCAATTTTCTGATGTTTCCTATTTATTCAGCATAAAGGTAGTGTCTATCCTCTGTTACGTTGACATTTTTGATGTCCTATCTCCAAATAAAAGACTTGCTTATTCTGAATTTACAGTATGTACATATTTTGAGCCTGATTGTTTGTCAGCGTCAAAACAATAAAGACTGATAATTAAGAGAATCCTTTATTGTCTTGTTGCTTCAGACTTTGTCAGCATGGGCAGACCTCGTAAGTCTTCTACATGTAAAAGCCAAAATGTGTTAAACAGGTGAAGTTATATAACTTACACGAAAAAGGGTTGGATGGATGGACCTACATTTGAAATGTTCATAGCATTCAGCATTCAGTGAAAGACAGGCCGGTAGTCCTTCTTATTGACAGTGTAAGTAGTCATATTAACATGACAGTATTTGAAAATGCAAAACAGAAGGGGATAGAACTATACAGAATTGTTCCTAATGCAACTCACCTCATGCAACTGTTAGACAAGGGAGTCTTTGGACAACATAAACACTTACACCATGTTGTAAAGCAGCATAACATATCAAATCCAGGTCAGCCAGTTGGAAAAGAAAACTTTACTGAGAAACTTAAAGATGCCTACCTGTTATTCTACAAACCTCTTACAAATATCAACGCCTTCAAAGCATCATGAATATATCCTGTGGATGGTACCGTTATCACAAAGGAGCAGATAAAACCTGGTATGAGATTCAGCAGTACAGAAGTAGAAGGACATACATCTAGCTTCAGCGAAAAGGCACACTCAGGCTTATTACCACCTGATGATAGTGCTGCAACATCAGTATTAAAAGCTCTTGACAGTGCACTCAATACTCCAGTTAGAGAAAAATAGAAGAAACGTATACATGAGGGATATGACGTTGAAGGACAATATCCTTGCTTCGATGTGTATAGGAGATTAGTAAGACAAACAACAAATGTAACTGAAATGTCTCCTGTAGAAAAAGTTCAAACGGCTACAGTGAGTGTGATAACAGGTACTGTACCTCCAGCTGCAGTTGGTTCTGGCCTAGTTTTATTAGCTAACGCATCTTCAATGCATGGGTCTTCATCCTCTCCAAACCAACCCAAAGAAATGACAGTTTCCCTTGTCCTCAAGGAGCATTTGGTTTATCCAAAGTATGTTTCAGTTAAATCGAATAGAAAGTCACATCTAGATAGTTTGCCTGACAACCTCACTTCACCCGAGTTCATGCGAGCAATGTCACTCAAAGAATAACAGAAAATAAAGCAGTTCGATGTAAAAGAAAAGAAAGCAAGACAAACGTATTTCGTGGATAAAGCTAAATAAGTTACTGAACATAGAAAGAAAACAAAACAAGCCAAGTCTAAAGTGGAAAGTTCAACTATTAGAACCAGAGGCAAGAAAATTCAGATACCAGTAGAGTCAGATAATGAAGATGCAAAGTGCCTTCGCTGCAAAGTATACTGGAATGCAGAGCAGTCACTGGGTCTTGGTTCTGTGTGGGTGCAGTGTGATAAGTACAAGTCGTGGATTTATGCTGACTGTAGTTCGGTTGAGGTTCCTGAAGAAGATGACGCCCCTTACTATTGTCCTAAATGTGTGTCTGTATTAATTCTATAATAGCATAGCAAAAGAGAAACATCTATTGTTTCAGCATAAATATATCCTGTTAAATTGTTAATTCATAGAATGCTTCTTGTGAAAAAACATTGTAATAATGTAAACAAAATTCATATTAAATAAAAAGGTATCAAAATATTTAAAATCAAAGAATAATTTAAAGTCAACATTTCCTGTTTGAATCATTGTAAAGCATTTGTAGAAGACTATTAGTAACATGACTGTATTTGTTATTTAGATATTCATTACAGTATTTTACTTATGTAGCCTAAATAGATTTTTACTTTTTTCAGGCATTGACCTTAGAGCCTGGTCCATCCGGTTTATCCAGTTCCTCAACAGGAAACAAGCATACAGTTAAAGTGATAGAAAATTCTGTCGTCAAAGGATATCACGCTTTCAAGATAAAGCCTACAGACACAGACCCAAAGACACAATGTATTGATGACAGAGAATATACTAACATTGAAGACAAAGATGCTTGTCTGGTATGGCTTCCAGAATAATCTGAATTTCCTGAAAATTTGCATCACATGGTAACTGATCATCAAAGAAATCTACTGTTGTTAGATATTGCTGGATTACCAATTGGTCATGTCCCACGAGTTTTGGTCAGTTGTTTTTTTTAAGATACTTGACAATGGTGTTACAGTAGATTCAGTTCCAAGTTTCCATCCTTGGCCTGCTCCTCAAGCAAAAGGTGGTGGTGTAGTCATTCCATGCAGCTACACTTGAAAGTCCAGGATGCAAATAGCACTATAAATATGATATCAGACACACTGGCAACAATGCCAGAAGGTGGTGTCATGGCAATAAAGATCATACATAAGTAAAGGAATGAGTGAGCGTATATAAGGTGTTGTCTTATGTTAAGTACTTAATGCATCTTTTAAGTGTTGCTGCTGGATTTATAAGAAATGATATTGACATTATTGAGTATACATATCTTGACAGAATAAAGTTATGGTGTGTATCACAGAAAGTTAAAGTTCAATGTATGAATGCTTTCATAGTTCATTAATGAATCTTTAGTTTATTTTTGTACCAGTTACCATTTCTGTACTTAAACTTTGTTGTTTACTGATGGTTCTTAGTACTCATTTATTTTGTTAAATTGTTTACTGATGAGTGCAGTCCATGATTACGTAGCCATTTTTTTAGATTGTTTTTTTAACTGATGATTCTATTCCATGATTACTCAGTGATTCTGTTAAATTGTATAACTGATGATTCTAGTCCATGATTACTCTGTGATTTTGTTGTTTTACTGATGATTCTAGTCCATGATTAATCCGTGATTTTGTTGTTTTACTGAGATTACTCTGTGATTTTTGCTTGCGATATTCAGTAATGGATCTCAATAAAAATGAAACAGTTAAATACTTTGATATCAACCATAAAATGACTTTGTTTTATTTCAGTTGATCCTATAACAAGATGTTTCTCAAAGAAAGGATCCTTTGCTTAACTAATTTGATAAAGCGTATTAATGCTAAATATATACTCATGAACAACAAAAAAAAACAGGATCACTCAAACATAACATCTTTTTTTTTTCTACCACAAAAAGTGCTCCCCTCCAAAATATTTTTGCCACAATAAAGAATTTCGAATGTGCTACCGAGCTGTTAATAGCTTTAGGTATAAATGTTTGTGTGAAGTTTTATGATATTGGTCATGGGACGGGAAACAAATTTATTTTTATGGTAAGCCTTACTGGTGCAACCCAATAGCTATTTTTAAACAATTTCCAATGTTTTATAATGGTCCCCGGTGACCATTATAACAGTTCATAGAAAAATCCAATACAGACCAAAGCTATCCGTAAATGACTAAATTACAGCGTCTGTAAACAACGATATGGAGAAAAAACATTCAAAGAAACTGTAAAAGCTGACTGTTTGTGGAAAGATGAGTCTCTTATCTGTTGATTTATTGTAAAATATCACCTGAATTACTTTCGTTGAATTGGATTGCAGCAAAAGTTTCGCTAGCTATCCGTTATACCCTAAACAAAAAATATCACCTGAATAACTTTCGTTGAATTGGAGTGCAGCAAAAGTTTCGCTGGCTATTCGCTATACCCTAAACAACTGTACTGCTGTATATAAATCGTTATTAGATTAAATAATGTGATTGTATCAGTATGTGTAGTCGATTGTTAATTATATAGAGTCGTTATTTCTTTATATAAATAGGTCCATTTATGCGGGTGTGCATTTAGCGGATCACCGCCATTTAATCAGCGCGGAAATTCGCTCTCCTATTGGCATGAACACACTAAATAGCTGGCTTTCTTATTCAATAAAATGACAAATTTCCAATGGCTGCAGCGCACATCATGACCCATTTTAAATGTCGGTAACGTATATTTTCTTGAAGAATATTGTCAGTGCTGAATTAAAATAAAAAAAAAAGTGGGGGTCATTGGTAAAAAGATGAGGGTGGAAATGGGCTACTTTTTATTAGAATTTGATAGAAAATGACAAATTTATTGCAATTTTGCTGTTAAAATGGATTAAACCAAAAATGTCACATTTTCACTGTTTTTTGTGCATTTTTCTTAAATGCAAAAATAGTATTGTTAATTTCTAACATAGCAGTCAGAGGTAAGGCTGAACATTTTTTGCGCTTTAAGTGTGTAATTTGTGTGCAGATCAAAGTAGAAGATGTCAAAACATGGCAAAACTATGCTCCAATTAGGAAAAATGATTAAAAATTATGTTGCGACAGCTATTTTTCGAAAAATTTGATGTGCTGACATACGTTGCAGAAAATGCCATAAAATCTTAAAGAGTGTTGGTATCAAGCTTAAACCTTGTATTTTTTCTTTTTCATGCATTTAGATTTCTGGTACATTTCAAATGAACTCTTAGAGTTAAAAAAGTTTTTCTTATAGGAAGGGTGGCCTTACTTATAGTATTTTTTTCTATGAAACGGTATCGTCCAACAGTTTATAGAGCGCAGATCTACGGATCGCGGGGTCGTGAGTTCGAGCCCTGGGCGAGGCGTTTGTTTTTCTTCATGACGATTTCATAATCCTCCACCTCTGATTCATGTGGGGAAGTTGGCAGTTACTTGCGGAGAACAGGTTTGTACTTGTACAGAATCCAGGAACACTGGTTCGGTTAACTGCCCGCCGTTACATAACTGAAATACTTTTAAAACGGCGTTATACAAAAACAACCAACCAATCATTTATCTTCGGAACTAGTTCTGCCTAGGTGCCAACCCATGCCTGAATATAATGCCAGGAGGGGTCTTCCGTCTCCATTAAAACAGCTAGAATGACACCATCTGACATACAATTTTGTCGGTGTTTCGTTTAACACAACAAAACATATCAAATGAAAACTGAAGTATCTCCAAAATCTTATTTATTTACAGAAGATAATAGATTTTACAAATAAATTATACAAATACAAGAGTTTCGCCATGCCATATGTTTTATACACAATGTTAGTACGAATCAATTAGTCATAAATTATGTATGTCTTACTTGCATGCTATTAGTTCTTTAGACATTTGCGTTTTTCCAACGACATCACAATTGTCCAAATAAATGAAACACTCCCCGACACATCTGCTGTGCTTTTTCGAAAATAACGCTGACTTTTTAAAAACCCCAAACCTTAAACAAAGTAAATGAACATTTTCAATTTTTATGTCTTTGAAATAAATATTCTGATCAAAGTTTGTACTTTTGTCACTTCTAAACGATTTTGTCCGTGTGTCTTTATTTCTTTTCCTGTTTGATACTAAGGATACATTAACAAAGATATTACATTTATCAATATTCTTGCTCGACTGTTGCAGACTGCACACATTGTTTACTGTAACCTTCAGTCTTTCTGTAACGATCAAATACTGAATGGAAATATTTATCTCTCCTACATGAGCGTCTTGGATTTTCGTTGATTTTGTATACATGTCTGTCTTTATATTAATATACTCTTTCTCTAATTGTGACATCCCTTTAGCACATAAAGAAAACTTCCTTTTGGGGTGTGGTGAATTAACAAAGTGTTGCTCGCATTCTGGTATGATACTAATGTTTTCATTACTATTACCTTCACTACAAGCCTTATCAATATTTGTCTCTGTTTCATCCTTTTGTTGCATTAAATGTGCAAGCTTGTCGTCACCGATTGCATTCAATACTTTACAGATTGCTTGTTCGATGTCGCCATGAACTCTTTGTAATGGGTCTTTTGCCGGGGTGCTATATATATCAGTTTTTACATCGTGCGCTTTAACTTCAACATAGTTATAAAAGCAGTATTGTTCTGCTACACGACCTCTTAGAACAGAATTAGCCTTGACAAACTTCTTACCGTTTATGTTTTGACATACTGATGTCTTTTCCAATGTAGTTTTACTATGTCTATGTGACGAAGTCACAATTCCAAATTCTGACATAGACTTACGTAGTGTTCTTGTTGGTGTCGCCTCTTCTGGAATTTTTGACATCCACTCGATACATTTATTCTTACTGTTAGTTCCAAAAGACGGCTGATAACTGGCATCACTATCACGTTGTTCTAGTTTAAGAAGACAGCTGCTTTCTGTGATTGAAGATCCAGTTGCAAACGAATCGTTGTTTCGTCTAGAAAATGCAGAAGCTTCAGATCGGGTATTTATTTCAAGACATCGCATATCGTTGATCGTTTTGCCCATTCCCTTTCTCTGTTCTTTTACGTGGTCGTACTCTGTTTCTTCAAAGTTACATTGCAAGTGCCTCTGTTGTTGTTTAATGTGTCCATTCTCATCGGAAATCATCATATTTTGAATACCATTCAGTGAGCTATGCTTGGTAGATTTTTCAACATCCAAGAGTGTTGGCACTGTTGATTTCGTTTCTGAAATTAAACTGCTAAAAGATGTTGCAAGCTCTGCAAATTTCTGTTTTGAAGGCAGAAAATTCAAATCCAAAGAATATCGTCTTTTAACAGATGCAAAGAAAGTTGTTAAACTCCCGCTCCTTTGTCTTAAGTCTTCCATTTCGTAGCATAAATGATGGCAGCAGTTCAAGAAACTTTCAGGCTTATATACTACAAAAGTGTTAACGTTTGGACCTCACCTGAGAAATGGGATGGAAGAATGCACGTATATCATTCATTATTGATTGTTAGAATTAGAGTCACACCAATTCATATGGCGAGTTTCCTAGCTTTTGATGATGGAGGAGTACCTCAGGTGCCGTACAGGGTATTGTGTAAGTTTCATTTTAAGCTTTTTCATTTAACCACGTACATCAGTTAATTTCATTTTTTGTCACGTGTTCGTGAAATAGTTACGTTCAAAGACAAAACTGTTGTATGAAATTAGAGTGAATGAGAGAGATGTTACATGGAACAACATGTAGAAGTTCTAAGCCGCTGATAAAACGTAGTATTTACAGCGTATCATACTAATGTTTGCTCAATTTTATAGTATATGTTAATAAATAAGTGATTTGATATCGGCCCTGTTATTTGTCTTAGGGCCAATACGACTGTCCCAAGAACAAATAACAGGGCCAATATCAAATTACTTATTTATTGACAGTTTTATTAATTAACTACATGTACTTAAATGATTCAAACTTTAAACACTCAAGTTATTAATTGTAACAAAGAACAACTCTAAAAATACACAACATATTTTAATTATTTTCCAGACTTCCGCATTGATCCAAGTGAATAAACGCTTGTATGTGCGAAAATTTTACGTTGTAAATTTAGTACGCAGCGGTTACATACCACTAAATCGTGTGTTTTTTTTTGTACGCTAAAACTATGAATAAGTTCCGTGCTCAAACTGTCAACGTTTACTGACTTTAAAAACAAAATGGCTGCCGTTTCCGAATTTCCAGCTGCGAATCTAGATAATTTTTTGTCCTGTCTAATTAGCCAATCAAATTCCTTAAAATGCGGGCTTTATATCACTTTTCGGCCCGGGGCCGCTGACTGATATAGATATTAACACTGTTATAGAGGAGGCCTTTGTATTATTGGACGAGGCAAATGCCGTGTTTACGGGCTAATAATTAATAGTTATTTAATTATTGATAAAATAACTAACGTAAGATTGTTAAGCCCAGTGAAGGCTATATAAAACTAAAAACTAAAAATGAATATGGGAAACGTTATAGCGATAATTTTCATGCCATGTAATTGCTTTTTCCTAAATAACTAAATTGCACTCAATTCTTGAAATTTACTCTATTAGCAATTCATATAGTTCCGAATAATAAAAAGAAAATTAAGATGTATAAATGTCCTTTGAAAATAAATAGTGGTCATTAGAGCAGACACGATTTTACGGTAGAATGAGTTTTAAGTAATGTATACAGTCCTAGTATTAATATATCTATTATTGTATTTAACTGGAAACTGTCTTTTAAAACATTGTAAAATATTACTTAACTTTGTGTCATTTAATGAAAATATCAATCAATGTTCTCAACACGACCCTTTTTTCTTTTCACTAAGAAGGCCAAAGTGTGACTTGTTTCGTTGTGACTGTTTCATCACGATGCCTTAAAAACGTTGAATAAAATTCTATATTGTTAATTTACCTTAAGGCCGTTTTTTCAAGAGTATTTTAGTAATGTCAAGGCAGTCAGTTAAACCATCAACTATTTCTCGTATCTGTTGCACTACTTACGTTTTCTCTGTCAATAACGGACAGCTGCTCCCCATGGACCAGAAGAGGAGTACGGGTGAAAGAAGTGGACGAGGACATACCTTAGACGAATGATCGTTCAAATTGTCACTTTTAACATTAGTTGTACAATTTTGAAAGTTCTTTCAGCGTTATAAACTGTTTGTTTGTTTGTTTCTTTTTTCATCAAATCGCCTCGGAGAACATACGCCCCTCGCCCACGGATCGTCCTCGCGACCCGCGATCCGTCGATCTGCACTCTCCCTATTGAGCTAAGCGGACAGGCACTATAACCAGTTGGACGGTACCGTTTCATTGAATATATACTGTAAGTAAGGCCATCCTTCCCCACTCTAAGGACGGACACCAAACTCCTACACTAACAAGCAGAGTTCAAATGAGTATGGATCTACTGAAAGTTTTTCATTTAAAAGAAAAATATCTAAATATGTTTAATTAAGGGTGCGTTAGGGGTGTTTCACATTTCATCGTCTTTCATGAACAGTGCAATTATTTTACGTTCTCTTCTTCCAAGAGCCGTTTTTGTTTCAGAAGCTGGTTTTGAGACATATAAAACAATAATAATTAGTTTGCGGCAAGGCAACATCCCGCCTTCTTTTCATAGAATCGGTTATTCTGTCGCGAGTGTTAGAGTGAAACTCGGAGGGAAATGTTTTATTTACTCGCTATTTTTTATTTGTAAAGACGATGTGATTTTAGCAAACTTAAGTTTCCCTTTTTTATCGTTTAAGCTTCCTTGACGGAAGTTATTCCTATCTTTAGTCATTCGTCAGGACATGAGAAAACAATAAGTAAAAATGCACCAATGTAAACACAATTCACCATTTTTTTAGCTTCAGTACGGTTGAACTAACTTCAAGTGTTTTGTTAGCCATTCCTGCTTATGACATAGGAGAGGCAATAATTATCACATTTCTAAGAAAAACTTTCGGGATGGCTAGTGTTCGCTAGCTGCTTCCTCGCTTAACGTTCAACATTAAGGGGGCAACTCTAGGATAGTCAGCCCGGTGTCAGTATAATGTTACTGGTTTGGCATCATGTCTCATTTATCCTACCACTACGCATTTATCAGGCCGATATATGTTTGCAGTATTAATTTTACTTTTACACGGTTACTAGAAATTTATCCAGTTAGTACAAATGACGGACTATTTTTTTTCAAGTACTTGTACAATCTGTTTAAACTGGGAGTTCGATGGATGTGGCGATTGTTCAAACATTTTATCATTATATGAGAACAATCACAGTACAAATTAATAATTAGTCTACACCATACTAGTCTACCTCAGTACAGAATGGTACGATGACGGCTTTTTATACCTGTCTGAATCGACCTTAACTGTACTTATTTGTAGCGTTTTTACGTTTCTGGAAATAAAGCCTTTTAACTTGTTTTAAGCAGTTGTTTAGTTATTTGTTGGATCTAAACCATTCAAGGTTGAAGGGATTTCATTGACTTTGCATTGTCCGGCACGGAAATAGGGTGCATTGAAGGTAGTAGGTCGATTATTTTACTAGACAAAATGTCCGAACCTCAAACTAATTCCAACATGAAGTTTTATTGCTGTTTTATAATCTTTAGTTAAGTATAAAATACAGGAAAAAGTCATCAAAAGAAATCCAAGCCAAAAATTAGGTGATATTAAAGGGCAGCTGTCCTTAGATTTTAATTTCACAAAGTATTGCAAATTTAACTACAATAAAATCAATTAAACAAAATATTAGTATCATTTCTTTATCCACATGCATGCATTGCATAATAAAGCAGTTCAAGAAGCATAAATTTATGTCGTAACTGTTTATGAATTTCGAGCAAATATTTATATTATTAAGTACCCCTCCTATCTGCAGTAACATTGTGAATACATGTTTTTCAAGAATCCCCTATGAATGTTTTTTTTTCTTGTTTCTGACTTTGAGATACACATGTTTGGTGTTTAAATCTTTTAACTCCAATGCCGACGAGTCTGTTTTAGAAATATGTATGTATAAATTTAGTTAGAAATTCTGTTCTGAATTTTGACACCTATGTTCTGAATTTTGATACCCCAAATCCTTATGACAAAGATGGTAAAATACTAAAGGTAAGGCTAGATATCTTAAATATCTTTTTTTACTGATATTCAAAGAACACATTTGTGCGGTAGTTTACCAGAAGAAGAACAATACAGCATATGGTCCACAGTAACGGCAACAATAAGTATTAGATGTAGATGTTACTTCAGAATTCAAGATGTAATATCTCAAAAGTGTGCTTTGATATTTTTGAGGACTTTTTTTCTATGTTTCTTTTCCTTATATACAACTTATTCCACACCAAAAAGTTTATGTTGGAACAAGTTCAACCCCAAAAGTTAAAATGACCAGCCTATAGAGACTGGAGGCATTTGAATTAATCTAAAGCGAGTCTGCGTGGTTTTCGGCTACCATTTATCCGAGTTAAAGCCAGTTTGCTTGTTTTTTTACATTAATGTCCGGTAAGAACCTAAGATTTTTATAACATTGAAGGCAAACTATGAGGAAAGAAATCGTGTGAAACTGAATCACGCAAGGGCGTAGGAATTTACCAAATCAGTAAAAATCTGAATGGATTATTTTTGTATAGAAAAACCTTTTTAAAAAATAAAATTATATTATTGACAGATTGTGTGGGCTGCATGATAAACAGAATATAAGTTTATCTGGCTCGTCTCCGAAAAGTTTATTCCGAGGGCTTTTCTCCGACTTACCGGATAAACGTTATTTTAGAAATACATTTATCGAATATTCTCTATGTTTACGGCATGATATTCCAGAAATGTAGCACTGTAACGTTTGGGATTGTGCTCAATTTCACCGTCGATTATATGACTGAAAAATTATTTAAAATGACACGCTTTACTTGAACTCTCACATACAAATAAGTCGTTTTTATTCAATGACGCAAACATTGAATCGTCCCTTATAAGCTAAAAATATATTTATTGCAGACATTTTGCGGTTAAGATAAGTACTACAAAACTAAAATCCCACCAATAAAGGCAGAGGTATATTTTTCAGGCAAAGTGTTCTGTAATGAATTTCTTGACGGATATTGGTTAAATGTTTCTGTATTGTTATGACATGTCTACAGAGGTGAGTTAAGTATCAGTTTGTAAGTGTATAGGTTGGCGTGGCACTTATAAAAAGTGTTCTTTGCGCTCTATTCATGAGTCACGCAACATCAAGCTGTATTAATGAAAGGAATGAACTAGCACGCAGAAAAGTGCTATTCAAATATTCCACAAAACCACTGTGTCCGATCTTTCAAATGAAGTATGGATAATTTCATTTCAGTTGAACACAGTCACACACATGCACAAAGCCCCACCACAATCCGACAACTCTTAATTTAAAATTTCATTCAGAATAAACAGTTCCATCATGTCTATGTTTACTGTATTCTTCAAGATTTTTAAAGATCTACATCCTTGAAACATTGTTAAAGACATATCATGGTGAAACAAGATTTTTTTTTTCATACTTTTACAATTAGATTTTACCTTATTATTATGTTAAGGTAGTTGTTTTGTTTTTAAGGTAGCAGCCCCAAGGCAGCGACTTATATATCTTAATGGAAAACGAAAATAAAGTAAAATAAGGTGACATACATCCTAAGCCAGCACTACAGACATTATCTTTCGGTTTAGCCTGTGCTGGAACAACTCAAGCATATATGACATTATACATTCCTTGTGAAACTGTACTGGTACCTTAAACGTGTTTTATTCAGCTGAAACACTCGGCACTCTAATGTCACATATTCCAAATGCAATCAGCACACCAGACATCACTGACTAAGGCAAAGTGTTCTGTAATGCATTTCTTGGCGGATATTGGTTAAACTTTTCTGTATTGTTATGAAATGTCTACAGAGGTGAGTAAAGGTTTAGTATGCATTTCATGTTGCATGAATTATGGGCCTTTATCAGATGTACACAGCTACTGTGTGTACATCTTCGCCATGTTGAAATTCCAATATTACATATAAATTATTGTAAAATAGCTATCAGCCTTTATCTATAAGTAATTCACAGTACGTTACGCGATTGTTTGGTATGGCTCGAAATATCGATAAAATTAAAAGTTAGTTTATAAGCAAACCTACATGTAATCCTTCATAAGTGACAAAGTTAAATGACAATTTCCCTCTATTTGTCATCAAAGCACGCAACTCTTAATGAAATATTAATTGAAGTTTTTTTCCCGTAAAATATGAGAAGTACATTTCAATGTATTCATGAACCAATGAAAATACATTTAAATTAATTCAAAAGTTATTTCAAGTAATTGTTCTTTCTATCTTGCAATCAATCAAGATAATATTATCCCATCGTAAAAGTTTGAAATAATGTAACTTTACTTTAGTAAATAATAGTCAATATTCAAAATTTATAAGTTATAACAAATAACCTTCCTTATTTTCAAGGATTACCCATTTGTTAGCAACTGAACAGTTCTGCAACGATGACATTCCCTACCTGTCAGGAGGCAATTTACCTGTTTACCATGCTCTAAGTTGCCATGGTAACAGATAATTATTCAAACAAAGGAAGACATGTGATACATTTTAATAATCATGTTGAATGTAGACAGCAATGTATGCTTATTCAGGAAATTCTTAACTATTTGAGTGAATGTAGTTTATAAAATGAGCCGCGCCATGGGAAAACCAACATAGTGGGTATGCGACCAGCTTGGATCCAGACCAGCCTGCGCATCCGCGCAGTCTGGTCAGGATCCATGCTGTTCGCTAACAGTTTCTCCAATTCCAATAGGCTTTAAAAGCGAACAGCATGGAGCCTGATCAGACTGCGCGGATGCGCAGGCTGGTCTGGATCCATGCTGGTCGCATACCCACTATGTTGGTTTTCTCATGGCACGGCTCAAATGTTAAATTAAAGCTGTGATATATGAACTCATTAGGCATTATTGTCATTAAAAGGAATATTTTTTGGTTATATATTGCAAGAAACATCTCCCTTTGAATAACAATGTAAAATGTATATTTAGTCTTACTGATATTACATGTCAGTATTGTGTTTGTCTCATATTATCTTGTATATCATGAAATAAGAGTTATAAAGAAGTGAAAATTGAAACTGATACGAAATGGTCTGGGTTTTGACTAAGTATAAAGATGGAGCTTAGTTCTATGATGAACAAAGTTTTGCATGAATTTCTTGTCATCATGTATGTCTTTAATCTTATTTCTTTTATATGAAATGTCTAAAAAGTTAAAAAAAACACAACAGAATTAAGTCTATTTCTCCCACCTTTCGGTTAATCCATAATATAATCTGAAAGCGACATTATAAGAACGGACTGCAGGACATGGACTTTTTTTTGGAGAGATTTCCGTTGATAAAATATTTGTTTGTTGGGCAAACAATTTTCAAATTTTAATCAAGCTCGAATTTATAATAAACATGTTGTATACAAAAATAGCGATTAGCTGTATATGGTAAGCCCAAAGTAAACATAGAGACACACTGAACAAGGATGGGATGAATAATTAACGCTTACCTTTCCCGCTTTATGATAATGAACAAACAACCGTTCCTTTTTATGATCTGCAACAGGATTGTCGACTAGCTGAATATGGGAAGGTGTGGTATTGCCTTTCTTAATCGTATAAAACTGCTATCACCATACTCCTTAATCTAGGAAATGTGTTTATTTAACGTTTCTGTTATATGCAGGCTCCGTATCCTCAGACTTTTCTACATTCTAGTTTGTTAAGTTCTGCCCATTGCTTCCTCGTTTAGGACAAGCCCATTATTTTAACTGGGGACCATACGCCGCTTTTCATGGAATAACACACTAGTGTATCATTGAAGGCTCCATGTGCATCGCCGTATGAACACATCTGTGGATGACTCTGTTACTTGTAACATGTGTAAATGTTGAGTTCTTCTCAACCCGGGCCTAGAGGGCGTTGGCGTTAGCATGAATTTCAACTACTGTCTATGAACATGCTTAATCAAACCGAGCCTGCAACATTTTCATTTTTGTCGTGTTGGGGAACCTGTGGAGATTCCACATTTTCTGTTTAATTATCACAGCAGCGTTGTTTGTTCCGTGTGGCTGCCGTAAAATGTCCACCGTATTGTTTAGTTTTTTTCAGCTTGAACATTGCGTCCCCTTAATGCAAAAAGGTACCATGAGCATATGAATAAAGAAGGCACTTAGTACCTTTTTGCATTAAGGGGGCGAAATTTGGGTGGTTCCAATACTTTTGCTTTCATAGCTATGTATAATCACCCCTTGGGATATGGTGGCTGCTTTTTAATTTGTCTTTTGGCAGTTTCTGTGATATGCAGGCTCCGTAAGCTCAGATCCCCTTTCTGAATTCCGGTTTGTTTAGTTCTGCCCATTGTTTAGGGCAAGTCATGGAATTACACACTAGTGTATCATAGAAGGTTCCATGTGCACAGCCGTATGAACACATCTGTGGATATCTCTTTAATTGTTTTTGTTACTTGTAACATGTGTAAATGCTGAGTTCTGCACAACCCGGGGCTAGAGGGCGTGGTCGGTAGCATGCATTTTCACTACCGTCCATGAACATGCTCAATCAAACCGAGCCTGCATCATTTTCATTTTTGTCGTGTTGGGCGACCTTTGAAGTTTTCACTTTTTCTATTTCAACAGAATATGACGGTGCCTTTTTTTTTGAAATGTTCACTATTTCAAACTGTGGAATTATCACCTTGTTTACGGAACTACATTTGAACGCGAAAGAATTATATGGTTTATAAATAATCGGAAATTCTTAAAATATAATATATATAAAAGAATGATATAGATGTTTTAAATACCTTCTAAACCATAACGATATGCGCTCAGTTGAAAAGAAGTATAAAAGAAATCTACAAATATCAAAGAATTGTTTAACTTTTTCCACTATCAACATTTGGATGTCGTTTCTTTGCAAGTAACTTTGCCCAAAGCACATGAAGTTAGGCGGAAAAAACTGGTATAATTTAGTAAAAACATTAAAATGACTAGAATAAAAACACAATTTAGTTTATTAAAATCTAACATCGAAATATTTTTAAAGCGTTAACAACAAATTTTAATGTTTCCCTCCGTGTGAATATTGAATGTGATGTTCATTCTGTGTTGTAAGGTAGTTCGATTCTACACTGACACACACAAACATCATCTTCTTAATGGTGGAAAACCCGAGACATTACATAGTAATTGAATACTACCACAGAGCTTTTGGAAGTCAAATAAATAGCCAGCTTCACCACAAGAAGTATATCTATATTTATCTGTATACTGCAATTCAACATTTTAAATACATAAAATCTCCATCAACTTAAAAAGATATTTCTTGTTACCTTTAAAGTTGTATGTCTAAACTTTATTATACAAGTCATTTGTTTTATCAGAAATAAAAACTTACAATATTGGCGCACGAAAACTACAAAAGATAATTATTTGCATTTTGCATGTGTGGTGTTGCAAGACTCTTGACATGACGTAATATTTGAGTAATTTGAAGATGATATGTCAAGGCTGCTAAAATTATACACCATTGTACAAGACATAAATTTCCACTATTGTTTACCTTTGACCACGTGCTTATAACTTTAAATGGGGTAATAATGTAAATTATTACAAGACCCCTTATATAAATCGCCATTCAATAGTTTGTGCTACACGAACGGTCTAAAGTTTAGCACACTATTTTGTTATGCTAAAGTCGAAATAATTAGTTGGAATCTGTTTCAGATGTTATGTAATGAAACACTTATTGTAAGGTTTGTCGATTAACAGGAAAAACTATTGACCCTCTGTCGATCGGACCTCAGGCGATAGATTCTAGTATTGACTAGCAAGTCGTTCAGTAAGTGTAAGGTAAACATTTTAAAATGAATAAAATTTACAATGCAAATGCCTATTCTAAAACGTGAATTTTTCGAAATCAATTCAAAGAATTGTTGCGTTTCTTGAGATTTTTTTTTAACAAAATCGGGACAGAGAAGAATGTTTCTTCGGAAGTCGAAGGATATATGGACATTCATTTCATGACTTCTTATATATAGTTTGTACTACTGACAGACCGATCAACACAGTTTTGCTGGGCTTAAGTCAAAACTTTAGAAAACAATCCGTGCTGATTGTGCAATTACAATAGCGATTTACGTGCATGGCATAGGATGCATAATACATGGCTACTAACCCTAGCGCAACCCCCAAAATGTGATAAGGAAAGGAGCTATGGGAACTTCCGTGGTGTAGCTGTCACCGGTTTCAATATATAAAAATAGGTGAATAAAATTTACATTTAATTTTATATTCTTATTGATTGAAAATCGTAAAATGTTACATGCGCGATAATATTCTTATAGTGTGTCTATGTGTCGAATACATGCAGATTTCAAATTATACAAACGCTGAATTAGGAGAAAAGCTCTTGACGCCACAATTTACATAACGTTTTAACGAAATTACAGTCAATTTGTAGTAAAAGTGTTTTAATACGGAACTACGTTCTCTGATATTTGAAACAAGTGCTATCAATAAAAATATAAGACAAATTGTGAATATTTACAATGGCTGTACCACTTAAATGTTGGCGGCTCCTTTCCTTATCACCACTTCTTGGTGGTGGAGCTAGGGTTTAGTAGCCGTGTAATTGGAATTATAAACGAAGTAGCGAATAAAATTCCTAAAATGAGGTATGGGATGTATAATAAGTACCAAGTCGGTTGTTTTCTTATCAACACATATGTGTACAATTTTGTGTCTCGTTACCTGCAGCCTATTTATATCACAGCTTAAAACCAATTAAACGAATCTGCTCGCAGCATCACGAGAGAAAATAAGTATGGTAAGGTCCACTTACTGTTAATTTTATCAAGGCGTCACAATATCTCCAACTTTTAATCACACACATACCTACATACCTACACACACATATCTCTTTACTGGCTGAAATGATGATGCTTTCGGAAATCAGGGTTAAGTTAATAATACAAACATAATTTGAGCTAAATATGCATAATTTCCGTGATGTAACTCTCAGAGTTATAGCCAGTGTTCGAAAGTTGAATAACAATATTATCATTTATCAACAAATTCCATATTGGTTTAGTGATTTGTCTTCCTCGGCCTTGGGCCAATACGACAATCCAACGACAAATAACAAGGCCAATATGGAATTACTTCATTAATAACATTATATTATTAAAGTTTTCGCGTACCGGATGCTTTATTCTGTTATCAGGATAAATGACGTTAATCTATGACATGGTTAATAGATGATATAACATTCAAAACTTGTAACAGTTGTGATACTCTAATCAATGTTCCTAATTTCTCATCATGACGTATATATATTTCAATGCTGCTGATCAATGTGTTGTCTTGATATTACGACATTTCCTTATTATCTAATATCTTTAACATGAAACCAATTTTCACATCTTATTAATCAGATAAAATGACAAAGAGGACGTATGATTCATGGATTTTCCGATCCTATTCTGTCGTTCATTTCGCATGAACACCGAAAAAATACATTTCAGTTCTTATATTTACTTACATTTCCTTTCCATTTGTAAACAAGATTATGTTATAAATTGCACACATTATTTTGCATTTAACATTAAAATCAGCTTCCCGGCCATTCTGTTCACCAGACGAAACAACTACAACTGTAAGAAAACATTTTACAATAATGCAGTAAAAACAACAAAAGCCCAAGTTTCCTATGGAAAAGTCTAAAAGATATATCCAATACGGATAAATCTAATCAGGGAATAATTATTCCAAATACACTTGTAACAGAAAACAATGAAGTAGTAGACGGAGAACTTGATATAATAAATGCCCTAAACGAACATTTTATAAATATTTCAAATATAATTGAAAAAACAAAATTTGTCAGTGACAATTTTTCAAATTTAAAACATTATCTAGATGAAAAATTATCATTTCACAAATTTGAGATTGATTTCATTACTTCTTTGGAAGTAAAAAATATCATATCTAAAATTGATCTTAAAAAAGCTACTGGGATAGACGGAATAAGCCCAAAGATTCTACATGACTGCGGAGATTTCATAACTCCAGCCATCACATCTATAATAAATAAAAGCGTACACAGTGGTGTTTTTCCCGATAAATTAAAAGATGCTTACGTTATTCCAATTTTTAAAAAAGGGAATAAGCAGAATCCAAGTAATTATAGACCTATCTCAATTTTACCTACCATATCTAAGATATTTGAAAGGCATATTGGTTCACAGTTGCAATTGTATTTCAAAAAGACAAATATATTGCACACAAAACAATCGGGTTTACGTCCTACACATTCATGCCACACTGCTTTAACACTTTTAATTGATATTTGGTTGAAAGATGTTGACAGTGGTAAATATGTAGGGTCCGTATTTCTTGATCTTCGAAAAGCATTCGATCTTGTCGACCATGAAATATTACTGCATAAACTAAAGCTTTATCACTTTACAGATAACTCACTGAAATTATTTGAATCATATCTGTCGAAAAGAACTCAGCTAGTTAAAATTAGAAATTTATATTCTAAAAAACTGTTTGTAAAGTCTGGAGTTCCACAAGGCTCGATTTTAGAACCCTTACTATTTATATTATATATAAATGATATGACACTTATTTCAGACACTATTAATATTGACATGTATGCTGACGATTCCACTGTGCATAAATCCGACACTGACATTTCAGTTATAGAGCAAGAGCTTCAAAGTAATCTTAGCCTCATTAACACATGGTGCAAAATAAATAATATGTCATTACATCCGGAAAAAACATAATGTATGCTTCTAAGTACAAATTATAAAACGAAACAAGCAAGGAATCTTGAACTGTTTATCAATGGAACGATAATTGAAAATGTAACAAGTCAAAATATTCTTGGAATCTGTATAGATAATAATATAACGTGGCATGCACAAGTTCGCAATGTTGTGAATAAACTTAACGCAAAGGTTGCACTTTTAAAAAGAATTTCGTACTTTTTGACCGATGAAATGAAGATGTTATATTATAATGCATATATTATATCAACCATGGACTATTGCAGTACTGTATGGGGGCTTGCCCGTAAATCAGATACTGATAAAATATATAATATACAAAAGATGGCAATTCGTGTAATAACAAAAAATCGTATCGCTGGTAGCTTTTTTAAAACTCTGAATCTGCTCACTTTTGAAAACAGATGCAATTACCACATGGCTGTACTGGTTTTTAAATGTGACCATAACCTTGTACCAAAATATATGTCTGAATTATTATCTTTTGCTCATAACGATAGATATAATCTTCGTTCCTCGACTCGTAAAGATCTTTCTTTGTTAAAGCCCCGAACAAACTACTTGAAACAAACATTCTCATACAAAGCCACACATTTATGGAATTCCATTCCATCAAACATCAAACTTCAAGATAATCTGTTAACGTTTAAACGAAAAATTAAGGATTATTTATTACAAGAACAACGTTACTAATACTGAGATTTTTATTTATTTTATTTATTCATTTTTTTTCTCAAATCTTCATCAATTATCATGCATTTTATGTCGTTTAAGGTAGCTTTTAAACTTTATGATATTGATGGATGAATGTACATGTATGCAAAATGAATTACACTGATTTATTCTCCTGGTAAAATCATTTTAAATCGAGTTTGTTTTTAAAGTGTGTTTGTCGTTAAAATTGTGCTAGTGATACTCTAATTGTTGTAGATACTGTGTTTTAACATTTAGGTAGAAGGCCATATTGGAAATAAGTTGTATGTATACTATGTACTCTTAATATGTCACCTTCTTAAAATAAAGTTATTATTATTATTATTATTATTATCTAAGGAACGCTCTCCCTGCCTATACGCGGACGTCGTCAAAACAGCGGCCCGTTATCACTAAGCAGCGTTGACGTAACTTTCGCGCCTTTCCTTTTGCTGTTCATACGAAATGAACGTCAAATTTTTTAATGAAAAAGCATAGGGAGAATGTAAATATTAAAGAGAAATGTCATTGAAAACACATCATAAAGACTTTTAACAAGTAGAAAACTATTGCAAAGTGAACGATATTGAATAGTCAAAACAATATATGTGCATATGGTCAATATTAGTGTTCAGTATTTTTTGTGATTTTCTTTGTAACCAGAAGTTTCTTAATTTCAAACTTATTTGGCAAAAAGTCGAATCAAAGTTCGTCGTCATTTACAGGATTTTTAATCAACTTGTAGGGTTTGAGTTATGTTTCAATGTAGTTGTATGTCAATATCAAATCATCATTGAGCCAACTAGATTTTGCACTTTGTAAATTTATGGTCAACACTCGTCTGACAGCACAAGATGTTAATCATTTCAATACTTGGTTTGAAATGTTGATTTTATGCTTAAACACCACGTCACGTTTTAGTGGACCTGAAATATTATATTGAAAATGTAATTTACATTTGACTGGAATTTTCAATTCTGAATATGGATTTATAGTATTTAATTTTATTCCCTGCTAAATTTCTATAATGGACTGGTCCATCATTCAATATGGGCAGAACAATTTATCATTTGAAGGGGTGTTTATTGAAAATTTACTGACTGATTAGCGAACAGTGCAGACCATGATCAGACTGCACGGATTTGCAGGCTAATCTTTGTCTGCACTGGTCGCAAAGGTAGAATCACTTGCCGCCAGTAGGCTAAAGGTAAATATAACAATTTTCCATTACTTACCACCTTCTAACGTTCATATCTTAATATTATCAGAAGTAGAATTTTTGATACACGTTTTTTTTTTTGTAATTTGAATCTATTTTTAAGATCGCTTCTGGTAATGGAATGTCAAAGTTCTAAATCTGTGATATCAAATCAGAAAATTGATGCAAATATAGCATATACAACATATCATTTACTATAGAATTCATGTATCGTTCTTTAACACAGCACAGTTCCAGATGAACGCCAAAAGTATATGGAGTCACAATCAGTCAAGTTTTTATTTCTGTAAAATGTTTCAGTCCTACTGTTGCACATCTATATTACGCTCAGGATTTGAATGGAAGAGGATTAGTATATCTGCATTTTTCACAGATTTTTTAAGTGCTATTTTATATCTAAATCGCCTAGAACTTAGCGTGTAAAATTGTTACAATAACTCACACAGGAGAGCGCTTTTGCAATTAAAATGAAACCATATGACGTAAATCTATAGATATGTTCCCGGGAAGAAACAATGTGTGATATAATCTCTACTGTTCACAAAACAAAGGTATAGCCAATTAACTTGAAAGTTCTTGAAATTTTAAAGTACAACCTATAACGTTTAACCAAACGGATGATGCAAAACATTTACGAACACTTAAAATCGACAATCCTTGTGTATTACGTGTAGATTAAAACATAAATAAATAGTGATTTTAACATGATAAAAGCTCCCTCCATGTCCTATTTTCTAGTCTGCCGACATTGCCAAAATTTAATGCATCATCATACCTTAACACCGTAGAAAAATATCTAAAGTATATAGTGCGAGAAAAGGGTAAAAATGCATATTTGTTGTAGATTTTGAATGTAAATTCTGGGGATAGTTTAATAGTCAAAACAATATAAAAGCGTTGTTCCCTGCCATTATTTTATCACCTGGCCGGTAGTGACACTTGGCTTGACAAAAATCTCTTACAACTCTCTGAAATAAACAACGTTTACCCTAGCGCAGTAATATTTGCTCTTATGTTAAAATATCTTCACAAAATCATTTAGAAATCCAGGCAAATTTAATTAATGCAGAAAATACCTCAAAATACTGACACAGACTTAAAAATATTGAGAACGACAATATTGTTATTTTAGACTGATAATGGAAAAGCGGCAATTATCAGCAATACTATTAATAAATTGATAACATTTTATGCTATGATTGTTTTGAAAGAGGACCAAATGTTAAAAAAAGACAAATAATTTACTTGTTTTATACATGAACATATGTTGATAACTCGATAAACATTAATATACTGATCCTTTCAATGTCATTTAGCTTTGTGTTGTGTATGATACTGCCATGTATAATGTTTAATTATAATGGAAATCTACTAACCCCACCTTTGGGAGGTTCTTAGCTTATAATGCTTAAACCATGTAGTATACTCTATGCAGTTGTAACTTGTTAAGCAATGAGTAATAAACTATAAAACAATAATCTCTTCTCTCTTAATCCTGTAAAGACATAATAAAGTGGCGACGAGGATAAGTGGAATTTACATTTAAATTCTAAGTTAATGAATTTATAAAAATGGCTGGATATATTGGAAAAAATGAGCCATATGATGAAAACATAGATTCGTCGATTTCGTACGAGGAGAGACTTGTGCAAATACTTTTCGGTGAATGACATCGAAGACGAAAAACGAGTTTCTGCCCTTCCCACATTGATCGGTGGAAAAACTTATAGTTTATTACGAAACTTATGTTCGCCGATGAAACCAGCAGACAAGTCGTATGATGAATTGACAACGCTGTTAAAGGAACATTTGGCACCCAAACCGTTAGTTATCGCCGAGAGATTTAGATTTCATAAAAGAAATCAGGGTACAAGTGAGAGTGTGCATGATTACATAGCTGTTTTACGGAAGTTATCAGAGCACTGTGATTTTGGTGATACTCTAAATGATACCTTGAGGGACAGATTTGTGTGCGGTTTGAGGGAAGCAAATATTCAAAAACGGCTGTTGTCGAAAACAGACTTGACATTACAAAAAGCCATCGAAGAAGCGGTAGCTATGGAAACGGCAGCAAGAGATGCATCAGAATTAAGAACATCGGCAGAACAAGTGCACAAGACTGCAAGATTATGATCTTGGGTTATCGGTGAAGATAAAAAAAAAAAAAAACAGACTCCACCTTTGTTCGCTCCCTGTAAACACTGTGGTAAAACAAACCACCAGGCAAACAAATGTTTCTTTAAGAACAAACAGTGTCACATCTGTAAGAAAACGGAACATTTGAAAAATGTATGTAAATCAAAAAAAGTGGTCAGTAAGTGATGAGGAATATGACATCAACTATGTTAATTCGGTACACGGTCGTTCGTCAAACAAAATTTGGATTACGCCGGAAATTGACAATATTCCTGTAAAAATGGAACTTGACACTGGCTCTGCTGTTACATTGATATCCAAAGAGGAATTCCAAAAATTGTTTGGAAATAAGGAATTGGACAGACCAACGTAAATACTAAGGACGTATTCCGGTGAAGAAATCACACAAGCAGGGACAAAATTAGTACGTGTCAAGGTAAATGATCAATCTAAAATGTTGCGGATTTGTGTCATAAATGAAAAAGGGCCAGCTTTATTCGGAAGAGACTGGTTACAGCAAATCCAGCTTGATTGGAAGAACATTTTACAGGTAAATGCAATTGGCAATAATAAATTAAAGAGTCGCTTGAAGGAAATACTAGATCGACACCGCTCAGTATTTTCCGAGGGCATCGGAAAAGTCAAGGGCATGCAGTTTATCGCTGAAAGAAAATACAACTCCAAAGTTCGTCAAAGCAAGACCAGTTCCATACTCACTGAAGCCGAAAATTGAGAAACAACTTGAAAATCTCGAACAACAGGGAATTATTTCGAAAGTGAATAACAGTGACTGGGCAACTCCTATTGTTCCTGTAGTAAAACCAAACGGAAACGTGAGAATATGTGGTGACTTTAATGTTACTGTAAACCAAGAGCTTTAAGTAGACAAATATCCTCTACCTAGAATTGAAGATATTTTCGCAAATTTATCGTCAGGGCAAAAATTTACGAAACTGGATTTAAGACAAGCCTATCTCCATTTGGAAGCCGACGACAAAAGCAAAAAGCTTCTAACAATAAATACGCATAAGGGACTGTATTCGTATAGTAGACTTGTTTACGGAATATCTTCAGCGCCGTCAATATGACAGAGAACGATTGAATAAAACCTCCAGGGAATCGATGGAGTACAGTGCATTCTCGATGACATGGTCATTACCGGTGCTACCAACGAGGAACATTTTAAACATCTGGATTTAGTATTAACGAGACTAGAACAGTATGGATTACGAGTGAACAAAGACAAATGTGCATTCTTTCAAGACCGGATAAGCTACTGTGGTCATGATATTGATGTTAGTGGGTTAAGGAAATCACAAGCCAAAATTGGGGCTATTTTAGACACACCCAGGCCTACGAACGAAAGTTCTCTTCGTAGTTATCTTGGTCTTCTCATGTACTACCGTAGATTCTTGCCTGACATATCTTCGGTCGTCAAACCCTTGAATGAATTGCTCGAGAAAAATCAAAAGTTCGAGTGGAATGATAAACAAGAGCAAGCATTTAAAAATTTAAAAAATTCTGTTGTCAAAAGAGCCCGTGCTCACACATTATAATCCGGATTTGCCAGTCCGATTGGCAACTGATGCCTCACCAGTTGATAGAGAGGCCTTGGCAGCCTATTACTTTGTGAAGAGATTCTATACATACCTGTATGGTAGAAAATTGTCATTGATAGTCGATTGCCAGGCTCTGCTTTCTATCTTTTCTCCACAAAAACA
Source organism: Mercenaria mercenaria (assembly GCF_021730395.1). Lineage (NCBI taxonomy): Eukaryota > Metazoa > Mollusca > Bivalvia > Venerida > Veneridae > Mercenaria > Mercenaria mercenaria. Next base: position 51,561,362 of record NC_069373.1, read on the forward strand.
GATAGCAATAACGACCGTAGCACGCGTCCAGAGATATGCCTTGTAAATTTCGGTGCATTGTCACGTTTACCCGTACGTACGCAACAAGATGATTGCAATGATGGTGAAGATTGCATCCTGGCATTGTGAGAATGAAGAATCTTGCAAGAGGATATGTATGGTATCCTTGCATTGACAAAGATCTATAATTGCTTGTAAAAAGGTGTGTCGGTTGTCAAAAACAGCAGAAGGCACCTTCAGCAGTTAACCTTCACCCCTAGGAATGGCCTAGTTCTCCATGGGAGCGCGTACATATAAATTTGCAGGACCATTTTTAGGAAGAATGTATCTTATTATGGTCAACGCACATTCAAAATGGCCGGAAGTCATTGAAATGAAAAGTACTACGGCCGAAAGAACGGTAGAAGTTATGCGTACGGTATTTTCAAGAAATGGGTTACCTACAAATATTGTGAGTGACAATGGAACACAGTTTTGTTCAGATATTTTCGCAAAATTCATGAAAAACAATGGTATTTTGCATTTAAGGTCTGCACCGTACAACCCGAGCACAAGTGGTCTCACGGAAAGATTTGTCGGTCATTTCAAACACAGTATATGAGCTATGCATTTTGAAACAGGAGATTTCAATCAGAAACTTACTTGTTTCCTGTTACGGTATCGCAATACGCCGCACAGTACGACAAATGAATCGCCCGCAAAGTTATTTCTAGGTAGAAGTTTGAGGTGTAGGCTCGATGTTGTCAAACCTAACACAAAACGTTATGTGTCTGATAAGCAAATGAAGTCTTCCTTTTTTGATGACAGAAAATTATGAGAATTCGAAATTGGTGAAAATTTGCTAGCGCGTGATTACCGCGGTAGAGGAAAATAGATTGGTGGTACGATAGTTTCTTGTGAAGGTCCGCTTATGTATCAGGTAGATGTAGGATACAAAATAAAATGGAGTAGACATGCAAATCAGTTGCGGAAAACTGAAATGATTGAACCGCGATCGATAGATCAGCCGCATGAAATTGACAAGGATTTATAAATCATTACCGCAAAATAATCCGACTTACAGCCCTGAAAATCTAAATAATCATGCACAAGGTGACCAGAAAACAGTGCATGAGAAATAAGATAGTACGCAGAAAACTACTGATAATACACCTGTGGTGATTAACAGCAAACAGGGCATTGTTTCTGAAAGACGATATCCATTACGGAATAGAAAAGCACCAGATAGATATGGTTTTGATTAGAGGTTTACTCCCCTAGATAAAACAAGTATTTAATGTGTTAATATCAAATCAAATTAGGACTGGAATTTGGTCAATTAACACTCTTCAGGACTTTATCTCATACTTATTTTATCACAGATAATTTCTACAAAACACTTTCGTTAAGAATTTTACTGATATGAATTATCATGGAAAAATATTTCATTCATAAAATTCATTCATAATTCTGTAGTATTAGTGTTATTGTTAAGGTTAATGTTTACTTCTAATGAATTTGATGCAGACGCTTCAAATTAAAAAGGGGAGAAGTGTTGCGTATGATACTGCCATGTTTATAATGTTTAATTATAATGGACATCTACTAACCCCACCTTTGGGAGGTTCTTAGCTTATAATGCTTAAACCATGTAGTATACTCTCTGCAGTTGTAACTTGTTAAGCAATGAGTAATAAACTATAAAACAATAATCTCTTCTCTTTTAATCCTGTAAAGACATAACACTTTGGAAAAATAATAAAATCAATTATTAATATGATAATCTGTTACTGTTTGTAGATGCAGATAGGAGCCTTGTTACCAAGGACCGGATATTCCCATCTACATCTACAATTAGTGACTGGTTGGAATTCTAAGGTCAACATGGATTTTTTCTTGTCCGGTCTGTAACTCGACCATTCATCAAGGGCGTTTATGTTAGTTCTGCACGTTTGCTAAGCCAGAAGTGATGACGTGACGGTATGTATCCGGATAACGCAGAATAAAGCCTGGAAGTAACACTTTGCTTGTCGCTTACAAGAGTTTGAAATAAACAGCGTTTACCTTAGTGCAGTAACTTTTACCCCGATGTTAAAATATCTTCACAAAATCATGTAGAAATCCAAGCAAACTTTAAATAATGCAGAAAATACATCGATTAAATACTGACAATATTTTTTATGAGTGTTTTGAAAGAGAAGCAAATGCCAAAAAATACATTTACTTGTTTTATATTTTAACACACGTTGATTAGTCAACGAATACTAATACACTGATTCTGAAGTAATTTTGCTTTGAAAACATGATTAAATCGATCATGAATATGATAATCTGTTACTGTTTGAGATGCAGATTGAATTCTTGTTACCACGAAAACCAATTTCAGGGACTACAGGATTGCGCTTTTGTGTCCGTCAGCAGTTTCGCGTCCGGTCGATAACTCATCCTTCAAGAGATTTTAATATTACTTAGCATTAATGTCTCCAATAATACAACGGCATGTCAGGCGGAACACCCAGACCCTAATTCAAAGGTATAGGTCACCATAGAAGATCAAACAACAACATGCTTTTTTTCCAATCTGACCTGTAACTCAACCATTCATCATGGGATTTAAATATTACTTAGTCCATACCTCAAAATAGACGACGACGTATCATTCAGAATATTCAGACCCCTGTGCTAAGGTCAAGGTCACACTTGGAGGTCAAAATTAAACAGGGTCTGTTTCATATATGGTCCATAGCTCTGTCATCCGCTATGGAAATATAATATTTCTTGCACAAAACTTTTCCATATGAGAAATGTCATACTGAACACACAGATCCCAGTCACTTTATTTTTTTTCTTAAGATAAACATGATATTAAAAAGTTTGACACGTTGAAAATTCCAATTTATGTCTTACCATTAACTTGAAATATGCGGATCTCTTTAATCTTGGGCAAATAGATCTATGTCAAATACAAGCACACGGACCTGTCCATTTTATTTCACCATATTATAGATCATACGTTTACTTAAGACTTTGAGAAGATTCATTACACTCTGCATTGAAAAAAAAATATTCGCGAAAATATTGTAAATGCGATTTTCCCGTAGTCTCCGATATATAAATGAAAACCTATGTGAAGTCCAAATATTGCTTGGCACAAATTTTCCTCATAATGACACGATTGTGCATAAACTCCCATTACTTAAAGATCAATGTCATACTTTGCTGTCAGATGTTAACATAGTATTATCACCGTCAAGTACGTATTAAACTAGAGATGCTTTTGAGAAAAGCGCATGTCTCCCACAACTGCCTAATCACCTAAATAGTAAGTCAGTCTTTATATACTGTTTACTTAATCAACATGTGCATGCGCTTTCTTGACACCAAAAGGACCCCTATACTACTAGTAGTATAGGCGTCGGTTTAGGGGCAAAGATGCACAAGAAATCTGAGTGTTTTAGTTAATTCAAGGGCCATAATTCCGAAGTGCCTAGGCCGATTTGGCTAGTTATCGAACTTGGCCGAGCACTTATTGGCACACACGTTTTGTTGAAGTTTGGTGAAGATCGGATGAGAAATGTTTGACTTAGAGTGCGGACAAGCTTTGTGACAGACAGACACACACACACACACACACACACACACACACACACACACACGCACAGACTTGAGTAAATCAATATGTCTCCCACACCACTGTGTGGTGGGAGACATAATAATTAAATTAAATAATATTGCCATCCACCAAAGAATTATAATATTACTTGATACAACTTGTAATTCATACTGAAACAATGTGTCATGCGCAAAACAAACCCCCACCTAACGCTTGTTTGAACAAAGCGCGGGACACTAAGATTCGTAAACAGAAACAACGTCGTAACGTTTCAAAGACGCACTATAACAAAGTTCTGGTTTAGTATAATCATTTACAGTGTAATGTTATGTTTTTATTTTAATGAAATAGCTTTTTCCTGAATCGAGATATATAGTAAAAGGAACATGGAGCAACTGTCACGATATTTGATTTTAATATAAAAGGAATGCAATAAATACATAAATACATAGAGGATATTTGTTTGTTTTGAGTGAATATGGAATATATCTCACTGAGAAGTGAAAAAATATCAAATATTTTCACGAGTGCGTAGCGCGAGTGAAAATGTGAAAATTTTCTCACTTCGAGGTGAGATATATTCCATATTCACTCAAAACAAAACATCAAATTTTCTTTTTATTTTATGCTTAATTACGTTGAGATGTGCATTTTGCAACAAATTTTAATCTCAGCGCGGGAAACAGGCGCGCGTAAACAGACAAGATGTCAGACGTGTTGTGACGTTAGAAAGACGCACACAACATAAAGTTCCATTTTATTTTATTTTTTGCTGCATAAACGTTATGAAATTCTCATTAAGTAAAATAATTTGAATCGAGAAATATACTATAATGAACAAATTTCGACTACAATTTTCATCCTGTTTTAAACAAATAATTTAAAATTCATACACAATGTACATGTAGATCGGAGCTATATCTCTCACAGTGTGAAAATATAGATTTCATATTTTCACAGTGTGAGTGATGAGATATAAAAATATTTAACTGATAGAATACAGTATTTCATTAGTTAGCATAAAATAAAATTCTTTAGTTGCCATCAACATCACAAGGCAGATGGGTTTTGTTGACATGTGTTAAATCACCAGAAATGCAAAAAAGGTAAACGAATGAATAAATTAAAAAAATAAAAACTAAATAAAAAAATGACGTTACTATTCTAGGTCCGGTTTTTTACCCTTAATTAACCAAATGATAAAAAATGACATAACGCTAAAACACTTCAAATTATTGACATCTGTAGCAGATTGATCTTTTAAAACTTAAATGAATATAATATGTTTACACTGATTATTTTTCAAGTTTTGGCAGAAGTCTACATATCTAAAATGGTATGATGTAAATTTCATTGAAAAAAAAAGTTGTTATCGACAAGTGAAATGATAATCTAAGGAAATACCTTTCTTGAAAAGTTTCTTTCCTGAAAAATCCAGTATATTCTTCCATTGTTCTACTTTTCCTCGGAGTAGTCTGTGAAGTCGTTGTTAATGCATGATGTGTCAATAAAATGTAGCTAATATCCATGCATTAAACATTAATTGTTTTTTGTAATTAGTGTTAATTGGCATTCATTTAGTTTCTGAAATTATCAAATTGTCAATTTGCAGCAAAAACAGTTGGAAATTTCCGTACTTGGTTCCCAGGCAAACCTCGACCCTACAATTTTTAATCATATTTATGTTTCACCTATGTAAATATCAATTTTCTCGCAAGATTTTATTATAAGTTGGTAGTTTGTAAAAAGGTCACCCTTTACTTAATCCAAGCTAATTGTTATTAATTTCTACTAAACAATGAAGTATGGAACGCCAAACACGAACAAGAAAAACTACCACTAACGAATGACAAGTAACCACCACCGATAAACAAGTTAGCATTGCAAAATGACAAGATAGTAATGCCAAATGACAAGTTAGCATTGCGAAGTGACAAGATAGCTATGCCAAATTACAAGTTAGCATTGCGAAATGACAGGAAAACACAGCCGAATAAATATTTACCACAGCCGAATGACAATCAACACCAAAGTCGTATTTTGTGTTTCATAATAAAGGTACAAATGTTTTATATTTCTTGTACGAAAATTTGGAAGCACGACATTAGGCATGCAAACAGGAGATTTCGTACTTGTTTTTCAGCACGTATACATTTTGAAGTCAGAATGGTTGAGACAATTTCATTTGAACTGAAAATACGAAAAATAAAAAGAGTATTTCAAGATGTTTTTTTTTTTTTTTGTTATAATGACTATTTGAAACTAGATCTAAATTTACGCTTTGAAACAAATATCTTGTTGTTCACCTAGAAAATATTTTATTGACCGAAACATGATATAAGTAGGGCTGAATGTAGTCACAGATAATGATTCATTCACTTACAGTTCTTCAATCAAAACCACTCTTAGTCTGAAATCAAAGCTATTGCGTGAATACATTCAATGGAATTTGATATCCGGATCATCAGAAAAACGCCTTTTCTTTTTTTAAAAAAATAACAAAAAAGATAAAAAAAAAAAAAAAACATTGACGTAAATCTTGGAAAATAAATAGACACGGTCTTGTAAGTCTTACAGTCAGTCTAATGTGCCTAGTCGAATAGGGTAAGTTAGGTGCTCAAAGTTGAAAAAAAGAGTTAAAATACAGTTAATGGAAACATTTGTAAAGAATCGAGGAATACCTCCGGTCTGATTGATCTTGTATTTATATGCATACTATATGACAATTACAGTTGAAACTCGATATCTCGAGCTTGCTTGTCTCAAAGTGTCGGCTATCTTGAAAACAAACACGTGCACAAAATATCATATTAGGTCGAAACTGAAACGTTTGATCCCTTTCAATTTGAGATCGATCTATTTATCTTCCGTTACTGTCTAGTCCTTTACAGGGACTAAGACACTTTCGTGCGCGTCAAGGCACAAATATTATTAGTAGAAAATAAAAGAAAATCGGGCCAAAATAAAAGGAAAAAGAAAATTTGTTAGTGATTTAAAAGATAAAAACAGGGATGAAGGGCAATGTTATGGTGAAGTGTGTTCAATGCTGCAAACAGCGGCATGTTGGAAGGAAGGGATGGGGGTGGGAGAGTATTTGTAGTAATTAGTGGCTGCAGAGATTAACCTGTAAACCAGCGGATGATAATGGCGTGATTGCCTAGATAGGGGGATAAGATAATCTTCTATGGGGATTGCAACCAGCTGATTTGACATTTTATACATAAGAGATAGTCGGGATTCAATGCACCGGAGATCTAGCCTGCGCAATCTTAGATTGTACTTTCACAGATACCGAGTTTCGACTGTATTTTATTTTCTACGAAAATTAAAATCGTAGAAAATAGTTTCTTCGTAAAATAATTGCTTGATAATGTATAAAATCTAATATTAATATAAACCATTAAAGCTTTTATCTATTAGCGGTGAAGTTGTGAAATGTTATCATTGTTCTTTAGAGAGCATGCTATTTGATCATATACTATTGATTCCGGAGGCCGCAACGTCATTTGATGGAAATTATATTGAGATAAGACACTCTTGTTCAAGATGTATGATACATTCAGTTGTTAGCTGTGTTAGAGATACGCTCAGATACTTAATTTGTAATATCTAAATATTTATTTCAATATGAGAAGATAGTCTTTTATATCTCATAGACTATGAAATTGTTTGAAATTGTTTGAAATTGTATACTGATGCTTTAAGATAATAAGTTCGAATGGGATATTGTGCCAAACAGAAAAGAGTTTATGTTTTCATCATAGAGTTAAAACGTAAGGAACTAGAGCGCACAATGCAATGGCTTCTTTTGTGAATGATTCTAATTGTAAATTGATGAACACTCAATGTGTAAACTCTTCACCAGTTTTTAAAAGGCATGAATTTATAAGATCTGGAACTGAAGTTGCGTTACCATGTTTGATAATACTCATTATTGCGACAATAGTGGGTACCTTTGGAAATATTCTGATATTGCTCAGTGTGATAAGTCGTAAAAATCTGAGAAAAGTGGAAGGTATTTTTATAGTGAATCTTGCATCTTCAGATCTGTATGTAACTGCTGTAGCTGATCCTATGAGTATTTTAGGTAAGTAATATTAAGATTTTTGTTTTAAGTAGCTTGTAAAAAACTGCATGGTTTACGTTTGATTTCTGTTAAATTTACCGATGATATCACAAAAACAATTAGATCTCTATATTTAATCCCAATGAACAAGTAAAATTCCCATTCATTTTATGTTCAAAAGTTGAAAGCCACGAATTCATATACCCACGAAATTGCCGTTTTGACCAAAGCCAGGAAATTTCATGCCAACCAAATTAAATGATTTTACAGTATTAAAGAACAAAAGAAGACCCACTATACAGAGTTAGATCTTTATGAGAAATGTATGTTTTAAATTTTTTTATACAATTTTGTACTTACCCTCCCCCCCCTCCCCCCCCCCCCCCCCCCCCCCCACCTCCACACACACACTACACGCCCCGCCCCCTCTTAAAATGACTGTTTAAAAAGCTGAGTATTTCGTTCAGTTGCAATATAATTTCTAAAATGCAAGTTTTAAGAACGCGTGTTGCTTCTGACATTTATATCATTCCTTCGGCAAAGTATGTTTACGAAATTTGTATATTCTGGTAAACTAAATCTTGCTTGGTTTGACAACCAAGATAGAAAAATCACACTTTAAATTATACCACTAGATAATTAACTTATTGTACCCCCCGACAACAAAGTTGTAAGGGGGGTATACTGGTTTCAGGTTGTCTGTCTGTCTGTCTGTCCGTCTGTCTGTCTGTCCGTCTGGTCGTCTGTCCGTCTGTCCGTAGACGCAATCTTGTGCGCACCTTCTCTCCTTATCCCCTTGACAGAATTTAATGAAACTTCACACAAGTGATCAGTACCAACAGTAGTTGTGCATGGGGCATGTTAGGTTCTTTAAGAAAAAAAATTTGCAGAGTTATGGGACTTTGTTTTTTTGTTACTTTACTATATACATAGACACAATCTTGTGCGCACCATCTCTCCTCATCCCCTTGACACAATTAAATGAAACTTCACACAAGTGATCAGTACCAACAGTAGTTGTGCATGGGGCATGTTAGGTTCTTTTAGAAAAAAAATTTGCAGAGTTATGGGACTTTGTTTTTTTTGTTACTATACTATATACATAGACACAATCTTGTGCGCACCATCTCTCCTCATCCCCTTGACACAATTTAATGAAACTTCACACAGCTGATCAGTAACAACAGTAGTTGTGCATGGGGCATGTTAGGTTCTTTCAGAAAAAAAATTTGCAAGAGTTATGGGACTTTGTTGTTCTGTTACTATACTATATACATAGACACAATCTTGTGCGCACCATCTCTCCTCATCCCCTTGGCACAATTTAATGAAACTTCACACAACTGATCAGTAACAACAGTAGTTGTGCATGGGGCATGTTAGGTTCTTTCAGCGACAAACATTGCAGAGTTATGGGACTTTGTGTCTTGTTAACATACTATGTACATACAGCCTACATATGCAATCTTGTGCGTGCCTCATCTACCAAACCCTTGCACACAATTTAATGAAACTTCACACAAGTGATCAGTACCAACCCTAGTTGTGCATGGTGCATGTTACATTCTTTTAGATAAATATTCTGCATAGTTATGGGACTTTGTTTTTTGTTACTATACTATATACATACAGTCCACATAATTATGCAGTCCTGTGTGTGTCAAATTCAATGTACTGTGTCAGTGCATGCGGGGGGGTACATTCATCACCTTTAGTGATAGCTCTAGTTTGTCCGGACGTTTAGTATACAGATGACACAATATTTCAGTAAGGTCTCTGGAACGGTTTGCTTACCCTTATAACTGATTAAAATAGAATCGTTTGATTTCTTTGTTGTTTTTGTTGTTGTTTATTATATAAAAATATGCGTAGAGTTAGTTTGTTTTTTATTATCAATTATGTATAAAAACGGGATTTATTTCTGAAAAAGGCACTATTGACACACTTTCTTGGTAATCGTCCAAATTAAGTCTATACACTGTATAAAACTATTTAAAGTGGCAGCTTCTAAATAAACAATTTGTTCATGGCGACTTAAAATAAATTCTTGCCTTACAAATATATTTCTTCTTATAAATTAATTAAATAGATTAAAGTGTTGGTAATTGTATCTTCATAGCTTTAAGTTATATCCACCTATTCAAAAGATGTTCAGTTTAAAAATCCCCGTACTTGATATGGGCATAATGTAATTGCTAATTTCAAAGTATCTAATACTTAAATCAAAATTCCTAACACGATTCCTCGGTCAATACGTAATCCTTTAAAGTGCATTGAGAAAAATAAGATATAAAACAACTAGATAAGACATAAGATAAAGACGATGCACCAATACATCTTTTACGCACTGCAATGACGCTATGTTTAGCAGATATAATAGTGAACAATGCTTAAATCCCAATATCTACGTCATGACCCTTGCAGCAACCCATTCGTTATTCAGTTTGGCAATTTTAAGAAGGTACGTAGCTTTATCTTGATTGATTTTATATATAAGCTTAGTCAGACGTACAATACAGTTACGTCTAATATGAAATTGAAATAGTGTGATCTTTACTAACAGTATACTTTTTATAACAAATTTAACAAAATCTGGCCAGCTTTTAAGGTTTATTACTAATGTTGTAGTTTTCAATCTGCGGTGGTCAAATATATTAAAGTATGTCAGAAGATCTTTTGGAAACATAGAACTCAAACAAGCAAAACGCGAATTGCTTGAGTCTGTTCATGAAAGGTGCTACTCCCTTATTACCTTCTAGCAAAGGGCGTAAGCGGAACTCTGTGATATATTTAGACTAAATAGCCTACATGATCCCAAAAGTACCATAAAATGTAACAATACGAGGAGACATTTCACGGTCGCCAACCGGCACTTAAAGACTATTATTTGATTAGTTGAAAAAATCTATAAGTAGATCCTTTAGAATCATGGAAAGCCACAAAGCAAAATAAAAGCCGAATAAGTTTTGTTGGGTCCGTGCTTGATATTCATAAACCGTATCAACTTCCTGACTACAACCATATCACCTCCCGCACTGGGTCTGTTCACGATGCCCGTAAACCCTATCTTCTTCTGCACTGGGCCTGTTCATAATGTTCACAAACCAGATCATCTGTCGCACTGGGTCCGTTCACCATGTTTATAAATCGTATCATCTTCCGTACCGTGTCTGTTCTGGGTCTGTTCACTATTGTCATTAATCGTATCAGCTTCGGTATAGAGTTTGTTCATGTCATCTTCCGTACTATGTTATTCAAAAAGTATCATCTTCTGTTCATGATACTCATAAACCGTATTATCATCCGTACATCAGTACCTGGTCTGTTCACGATGTTGATAAACGGTAATATCTTCCTTTACGGAATCTTCAGCCAAAAAATTCTATTTCGTAATTCTTGAATACTGTTAAGTCAATTACTGTAAAATTCCCGACACAAACGTCCTTTGGGATAAATTCTCGCACATTGTTGTTAGATTATAGATATTCGTCGCGATGATAATAAAAAGGGACAATTTCTTTGCATCGACCAGATAAGCAGAAGCAATTCAAATCTCACATCTAGGTTATTTAGAAAACAATGTTACAAATTCTAACATCTTGCAATGTGAGTGTTACAAAGATTATTACAGTTGAGCTGCACCATGAGAAAACCAACATGATGCATTTGCGACCAGCATGGATCCAGACCAACCTGCGCATCCGCGCAGTCTGGTCAGGATCCATGCTGTTTGCTTTCAAACCCTGTTGCAACTAGAGAAACCGGATGCGCAGGCTGATCACGACCCATGCTGGTCGCAAATGCAATATATTGGTTTTCTCACGGTGCGGCTTATTTCAGTATTCTATTTTTGACAGTAACATGTATGAAGTAAATGTTAATTCGACACAACAAAGCTTTATTAAAAATGTTATATGCCTTTTGTTGATTTTCATAATAAAAGGCAATGAAATATCACATGGTATGGACAAAAATGAAGTTGAAAGTAGGAAAGCCGACTTTGAACATTAATTAAGTTAAGAAACATTAAAAATGGATATTTGTGTTGTTTAACACATATTTGTGGTTAGCCAACCCCACATTTAACCTACATTGAAAGAGAAAAGACATACGAGTTACACAGAGATTGCGAATTACAGTCATATATCTCACATTGCACTATATACAAAAGGCGACTTTTGACAGCAAAACAGTCTACGTTATTTTTGAACAGCCCTCGTATAAAATATTTCTTTTAAAACTTGGAGGATTTTAGCATGACAGATGTTTAGAATTGTTTACAATTGATTGAAAATAAAGACAGCTGGATGTTGCAGATCTGTGAAATTAAATGTGTTGGTTTTCTCATGGTGCGGCTCATATAGCTACTTCTAAGGGCGTTTATATTTATAATATCAGAGAAGACCTAGTTATATACCTCAAACATGTTGACAGTTTATAGAAAAAAAAGAATGGCGCGTTTAGTTTTATACAATCCAGATGATATACTCTTATAACTTCAAAATATTAAAGTTTAGTATTTATAAACAAGCTATATAAATCTCATTCACCAAACAGATGCAAAAAAACCAACTTATATATAGTTAGAGTTTACAATCCAAATGCTATCTTTTTAATGAAACCATATCACATTTATTTCATTCCTATTAACGCGTTTAAAGCTTTCGTTTACATACGTCACATTCGTATATTTTATAGAATCACGATTAGGAATGTTGATCACTCGAAGAAATGGTTTCGGAAGAATCTTGGAAAAGTGTCACAGACTCATCACGATCAAGTTTTTCCATATTGTGTATTTTCTGTCTGCAGTATTGCAGATTTATTGCAATGTTTTTCACACCTACTTAAGCAACATTTTTATTGTTAGTTGCTAAACAAAAACATCGTCACCTGCTTGAGATTATATTTTTTAAAATCAAATCAAAGTAAAAATTACACTGAAGTGTGACACTTACTGTCCGGTTTTCAGAGTGTAATATTACTTTCTGGTCATGAAAAAACTTCCGGTATTCAGAGTGCTGTTCTAATTGAATTTATATTTATATACTTTAGTGTCTAAAATTTTAATCATTTTATGCTGAAAAAGGTCTTGATAAGACCGAAACCGGTACAACTATAATTAAAACAGTCTTACCCTATTCCGGTGTTGGTCGTTTAGTATTCCTTCCCCACCTTATAACAGAAAAACTTGGGACTTTGAAAATTGTCCGATTTTCAGAGGATTCCGGGTTTTGGAGGGTCCGGTTTTCGGAGTTTCTACTATATTACATGTAGGCCTAATTTAAATATTTCCTCTATTTCGTCTATGATACATAAGATAGACGTTTCTTGTACCAATATTTATACCTGTACAGGTAAATTTCACATTACCCATATTTCTAAAACATAAATCAAATCTGTCATACTGTGGACCTAAACCCTTTACATGGAACGATGCTTCATCACTGAATCGGTGGCAAATACTTTGCTTTTTACATAATCTGTTCAATGAGGATTACTTTTATGGCAATATAACACAGTATTATCAAAAATAAGGTTTAAGATAAAGGTGAATAACGCAGAAATAGTCCTGAAATCTGCGATATTTGGCTGAGAAATACGTTTGTTTATTTCTTTGTTTTAGGTTTAACGTCGTTTTTCAACACTATTTCAGTTATTTAATGGCGGGCAGTTAAACTAACTAATGTTCCTGGGTTCTGTACCAGTACAAACCTGCTCTCCGCAAGTAACTGCCAACTGCCTCACATGAATCAGAGGTGTTGGAGGACGAATGATTTGAGACACAATGTCTTTTACCAAATCGTCACGGAGAACATACGCCTCGAGGACCCCGCGATCCGTAGATCTGCGCTCTCCCTATTGAGCTAAGCGGGCGACCGAGCATTTCTTCGTGTGACCGACATCCCTAAGCATATAAGTGAAGTCCAAGGAGATCGCGCAATGTCACGCACATTAGAACGCTTGATTTTCAGTTAACAACTTGCAATTCTGTCTTTTCATATATTTTTTACTTCAAAATTATGAAACACATTATATTTTTATATTTACAGAATTGTAACTTAAAATATGAATTGCGGTCAGAGTAATCTCCATTAAGGTAATTGTACGCCTGACGTCATATCCACAAACTATAATCACGTCCATGTTAATCATACCCATATGACAACTTTCTTTAATACCGTATATTCTCTAATCAACGTACTTCTTCTCATAAACGCCCCTATCCCGACAGTGTCCAAGAAAAATAGATAATCAAGGTCACAAGTTAATACCAGAAAAATTGGTAGTGATTTTTACGCTATAATATGCATTTATAAAAAAAATTTATATGAAAAACTACCGCATTGTTAAGGCTTTAATAAACGTCCCTCGCCCTCCCTATCTTTGCAAAATGTAAATGGGTAATATATAGTATATAAATGGTATAAACTATGGTATATAAATGGTATATAATATTGCAATGCATCACAAAATAAACGGTATGCTAGTAAATCAATAAAAGCAAAAAGATTGATGAATTAACAATATTTCCAGTGTTCACTTACGCCTCCATTAAACTAGAATTCTACAATAATCGAGATAATATACAGCTGTTTTCAAATGGTAAGTTCAAACCATTTTCTTATCTTTTCAGCAAAAATAGAAGGTGAGGAGTTCTTTGACCGGATTCCAGGATTATGCCAAGCAGTTGCTAGTCTATGTACTATTTCCTGTGTGGCGTCACTGATGACCATAGCGGCCATGAGCTTTAACCGATACGTATTCATTTGTGCACATGACAGATATGAACGAATCTTCACGAAGTGGAATTGTGTCTGTATCTGTATTTCATTTTATGTTATTGGAGGGATTCTGGTTCTTCTAAATGCAGCAGATATCGGGGACCACGGATTCGACAGAAAAAGTTTGGAGTGTATCTGGGACCGGATGGCAACATTTCCGTACACAGTCGTGTTTTCCATAACTTTAGTCTGGATTCCCTCTATCGTGACAGGTTTCTGCTATCTGAAGATTTATCTTTATGTGAGGAAACATAAAAAACGAATTCGTGAACAAAACCATACTGGTAACTCTAGACCATTCCTGAGAAGTTTTCACCTTGCAAGAACCTTGTTTATTATTTACGCAGTTTTTATAACATGTTGGGCACCATATGCCTTGCTTATAGTTATCGATTTCAAAGACACCTTCTCGCACGAAATTCACTTGTATATAACAGTGTTTGCTCACTTGCACCCGTCTCTTAACTGGCTTATCTACTTGGTTACAAACAAAAAATTTGCAGACGCTTACAAGCATTTGTTCAATAAATGCAGGGTGTGTCATTTCAATATTGTTGAGACGGCTAGTAGTCTAGTTAGCCAAAATCATGCCATGCAGTTTTCAAAATCAAAACCACCCTACCAAATTCACAATCAAGACCTTGATATTGACGATGAATCGAAATTACATCGAATTTCATTCCTGTCAAGTAATAAACTTGACATGCAGCAGGATGAAAATAGCAACTTCGAAAATAAACGAAAACCTATGATTGTATTAGAATCAGCTTGTTGAATATTGAAACCTATCGTGTATAAAAGTTATTCTGGGAATTTATTTTGAAATTGCACTCGCCATTGTCTTTTTGGCTATGACATTATACTTGATTTCACACGTGAATCACGAACGAGTCAAATATTTGCGTTTTGTTAGCTGGCGTCATTATATATTATTTGATTCAACAGCCTCCTGTTCAAATCGGATTGATCCTTGTGTTATTTTGTTCGAACAGATGTAATAAAGCAGCTCTATGATACAGGAAAGCGCCATCTACCATCGCCATTGAAGTAATAGATACACTTAGACTAAAAGATCTGTGGTAAAATATCACCAGGACTCATTCCAAACTTCGACCATACACTCCGACAAATTAAACAATGTTGACAGATTATTTTTGTTTCAGTTTGTCTGTGACATGTGTTCTATAATGGTTTTAGTTTTGGTTATAGTGCTAACATTTGTATTCTGTTGTAAGTAAAATGTTTAGTAAATACACAGTCCATAAAATAAAAAAAAAAACGTGTTTGTAAACATGGACGGATCAAAACGGAAGGGGAAGAAGCATTTTATAGAAATATTTCGATGGCAAAATACAATACATATCGTAGCCCTGCCCAACCTATAAACCGGGCCAGTCTATTTTATAAGTACAACAACATCGTTGACCCATTTAAACGAGTTGTAGTCAATGTTTTGTTTCTGTTTCTAAAACTTGCTTTAACATGTAATATAAAGACATTTTCTCATAGAATATACCACTGCTAATATGAATCAATTTGAATTTAAACGTTACACTTACAAGTAAACTACACATGAATTATTTAAAATTGAAATATTGAAAACAACTAAAACGCCATAACTGTTTAAAAACTTTGCAACCCATTTAAGCAATGACTGATGTTTTGTTTATTTAAGTAGAGAAGTGCACTGCTTCTACACACAAGTTGCAATCTGTTATATACTGAATTGAAATTATATCAGTGTTTATGTGCGCAAATACGTACATAACTTAGTGTTTATTTTCACATTCTCTCTATCATTTTCGTGTTTCTAACGGTAAACCATATTCAATTTGATGGCTCCTTTTAGACGAATGTTACTTTTTAAATTTTCGATGATAATGCAATACACAGAAGATGTTTTAGTTCAAAGAAATGCCTGATGCTTAGACCAACGATGTTGTTTACGGCGTTTCCTGATGTTG
Source organism: Mercenaria mercenaria (assembly GCF_021730395.1). NCBI lineage: Eukaryota > Metazoa > Mollusca > Bivalvia > Venerida > Veneridae > Mercenaria > Mercenaria mercenaria. The sequence goes on from NC_069373.1 coordinate 51,577,769, forward strand.
AATATAGACACGAGGAATCGATGATAAATGAGCCGCGCCAAGCGAAAACCAACATAGTGCGTTTGCGACCAGCATGGATTCAGACCAGCCTGCGCATCCGCTCAGTCTGGTCAGGATCCATGCTGTTCGTTTTCAAAGCCTATTGTAATTAGAGAAACCGTCAGCAAACAGCATGGATCCTGACCACCAGACTGCGCGGATGCGCAGGCTGGTCTGGATCCATGCTGGTCGCAAACGCACTATATTGGTTTTCTCATGGTGCGGCTCAAATGTTGATAACTGGTGCATCGGACAGGCCATTTATAATGTCTGTAATACAGAATGACGGTCTGACGGCGACTTCAATACATATTCTTTACCTCAAGTTGAACTGTACAAGTTTATTGACCACCGAATTAGCATTTTCGTATCTGATCTATTAGACGAACGTCTCGATGTCATCAACAGATTATATCGCGCATAGTCATTATGAACGACAGAAACCAATCTGATGGTACCTATGATTGCTTCTTCTCTACAATTTGCAAATACGAACGAACGTGTGGCTATAAGATGAGACTTTTTTTCCTTTTAGCATACATGCTATATTTAGTTCTAGCAGTAGAGATAAATTATAGACCATTAATTCTTTGAAGGTTTGTCTGGAATAGACGTTTACTTATACTTAGATTAGCTCCTAGAATTATGCTATTGTTTTCAGCTGTGCCCTCTTTTTATGAATGGGGTCAGTCTATATATTTTCAAATATCATATTTCAGTCATTTTTCTGAATAGACTCACTTTTGACCGCTGTGAAATTTCATTCATTTTTTTCCTCAATATGGCTAGTCTGATTCATACTGTAAAAATGTCATTTATGCAGAAATTGTTTACCATCATTTTCGTAAATAAAATACCTAAAAATAATCGTCTAGAATTGAGCTAATGTGCATACAGTTCGATAATAAGTCTAATTACTTATATATTCTGGTAAACAAAAGTACTAATTATGTAAACATCTACGGTAAACAACAACTTATTGGTGACGTCTTTCTTATCGACTCTTTTAAATAAATATACCACTCATGTGTTAGTTAAGAAATGTGATCACAATAAGCTAATAAAATACACCAAATTAAATATGAACCCTTTGAAATTCATGCCCTAAAGGCGGTTCACTTTAGGTTGATCATAAACGTTAATGGAATCGAGCAGGCTTTATATATACTGTTAGTTATTTAGACAATAGATGTGTACTGAATGATTTGATAATTGCTGATAAAAAGACTTACAGTGTACATTTCAGACCAGATGTTCTATTTTAGTGACTATTGATAAATGCACATAGATGTCTTATTGTTAATATTACCGGACCATTTGGAGCGAAAGTTGTTGCTCGGTGTGTTAGTCGTCCATTAGTGTTACTTTCTGGGAAGCGTTAGTCTGCCGGTATTTTTACATAGGATGTACAAACAAAGTTATAGTTTAGTTCGATCTTTGATCAACAACGAGTCATCTACCTGGAGAACGAAATCATTTTCCTGTAATAACGCAGTCCATTACAGGGTAATGAGCTTTTTTTCGGTAAGGGTGTAAATGCACGCCTAGTGCTGCTGTAGCTTTTGAACTTAGTTCGATCCCATCTGTTGCCGAACAACAGAAAATATTGTGTTATCATTGGTCCCGTTTATCTCATTTGAAAGAGCGTAGATAAATAAAATGCGTACTAAGTTAATGTAAAATTAACTTTCAAAATTAGTTCTTGTAAGTATAAAAAAATCTACACCTTGAACAATTTTATAATTTGAGTGACCTTATCAGTAATACAGTTAAATCCGCATATAGTTAAAAGTACAGTGTGTATAGTTAAATGCACAGCATGAACAGATAAAGGCGACGCATATAAAGTTGAAAGCACCTGATAAACAGTTGAAACGATCGCATACAAAGTTAAATATACCAGTAAGCGGTTTAAATTTCCAAGAGATATTTTGCCACTGACCGTTCAAGTCGGCCCCAGACTGTGTTCCTTTTTATTTGTTGCGGCCATGCTGCCTCCTTGTTTTGCTTTGTCTGTGTATATTTGGGCAAATGTACACTGCTGAACTATTCGACTGTTGCTCTTCTTTCAAATTGCACAGAACATTAATTACGATAATTTTATGAGATAATTTATGACCAAATATTACATAAATTAGTCATGAAAATGTTTTAATTGCAATTAGATTTAATATCTTAGTGACAGGTTAAATATCTGTATGATTACATCAGAAATAATGATATTTGCTCTAGAAAATTGTGAGTTGAATGTTTCCTAGAATATCTGTGACGGATATATCAACGATCTAATAGACAAATCTGTTATTAAATAAAACCTTAACCTAGTGAAAACACTTGAACACTTGCCTTATTTCTGATTTGGTGAAAAGATGTCTACTAGTATTCTTTTGATGATTTGATCCTAACACTGTTGTATATGTGATAATTAAAACATCTATCTAATGTTTTGTTTTGTTTTAATTTGATTATTTTAACCATTTTATTGTGTATAATGATATGGGTTATTAATCTGAAACACTTAACATGGCGTCAAATATTGAAATAAAATAATCAAGACTATTTGTGTACGGGGCATTCCGTCCAAATCGTGAATAAGAATTCATTGAAGATCGTAGATAACGAGCACAGAAAGAAGCCAAATGATTTGATCGGTAACATTGCAATTTCATTGCACTCTTGTTTTTATAACAAATAAAAGAACATACTGAGAGGGGAGCAGTTTTGAATGCATCTTTCGTTTACGCAAACGTGTAACTAACATAAATATTTCCATTGAGGTTAGTTGAGATAATACGTTTGTTTTATCATAGCTGTGCATGTTTTATCAACGAGCACAGAAAGAAGCCAAATGATTTGATCGGTAACATTGCAATTTCATTGCACTCTTGTTTATATAACAAATAAAAGAACATACTGAGAGGGGAGCAGTTTTGAATGCATCTTTCGTTTACGCAAACGTGTAACTAACATAAATATTTCCATTGAGGTTAGTTGAGATAATACGTTTGTTTTATCATATTGCAGAATTCTTGCATTTCGAAGACAAAATAGTATTTCCGTCTATGTTTATAGAAGCAGATAAGAATATTGTGTTCTTCTGTTCAACACAAAATATTCCCAGTTTTAGCAGAGACACATGGGATATTGTTCCCATCAGGTCTGACAGTCAACATTCGGATTCTGACAAAAATTCAGTAAGTTATACATTTCATTAAACAATATGCAGTCAAACTTCACACTGCGGTCAATTCCCCTTTCATTTGTTGTTTGAATCGGCTTGGAATTACTCCAAGATGTGTTGAAATACTTTTGATAAATCAACTTTCTATCACTCTAACTTTCAGACTAACTTATTAAAACATTCAGTAAAGATTAATAACTTTTTTCATAGATTAAAAAAAAAACCCACTAAAATTATCATATAAATTTTACTGTAAAATGAGCGGAAAAAATACGGGGGTCTCCGACTTTGTTTTCGCTGTATTGTCTTAAATTTTCTCCTGCCCCCATTTCACGCGCAGATTTTGCGCATCAAAATCTCAGAAAGAACTGTTTGTATTTTAAGGGAAAATAAGTTAATCACAAAAAAAATTTACAACAACATAAATTTCACTTTAAGCGTATTCTAATTTTACAAAATAGAAAAAGTGTAATAAAATCTGGAAAGTAGATCCCCCGGAAGCACCGAGAACAAGGCAAACAGAGAAAATTGCAGACTCGGTTAGATTGAGTCTGTTTATGAGCAGCCATTTTCCGATTTCTTTCCCATTTTTATTGTCACACTTGTACACTTGAATGCATGTTACACACACACAAACGTAATGAAAAAAAAGATACTTTTATTAAACATTTTACTGCTCGTTCTCTCCTCCATAGATTCTTTTTAATTTTCTGAAAATGTTCCTGAAAAGTTTTGAATAAAATAAGATTATAAAATTCTTTTTCCCGCTGGAGTTCGCCAGTATCACATGTGGGAGAAAACCTCCAGTGGGAGATTTTCAGATCGCTTATTTTCAGGTCTAATATAGAAACAACACAACATTAAATACTAAGAAATACTTACCAGCGATAAATAATGAATTTCAGAAATTTTGTTAAAACCCAATGGGGTATTTCTCCCGCAATTCTTAAAGTGCGAGAAACCTCCGATTGGACCTCCCATGGGATAGCGAAAACTCCGCGGGAGAAAAAAATACTCCCATGGGAGGACCAACTTTGAAGCCGTCCCAAGAGTTCGTTGTTTGAGATATTTGAAAGGAAATGGCCAATTATTTCTCTATGAGACCCGAACTATTGTTAGGTGTCAAAAGATCACAAAAAAGTCAAAGATAAAAGGTAGCTGAGTTTGCGAAAATTCCGGATTTGCAAACTAAATCCGGAGACTGTTCTACCAGGTTCATTTTTACTCTACGGTGCTATGAAAATTGTGAAGTTTAAGCACACATAAAATGTTACGTCTTTTCCCGCGTTCTTCAACCAAGGTAACATTGTCACATTGTCTGTTTGTAGGATTTTATCTGCAGCCTTTATTTTACGACTTGTTGCCCATTTCAACTGTTTCATACATAGTAAACTACAATTTTTCCCGGAATCCGGATATGTTTGTTCGAGCCCGACTAGCTATAGCCTTCCATGAAGTGGGAAAGTTGTCAATTTCTTATGGAGAGCGCCTGCTGCTTAGAAACTATAAAGACATGTTGTGTAAGCAGACCAGACCGCCATGTCATAATTGAAAAGCTGGTGAGAAACGGCGTTAACCAAACACAACGTAATGGTTATCAAATCCATAATTATGTTTATTTCGTGTCCGTACATTTTTAACGTCTGAGGTTAACTTCATGTCGTTTTGACTGTGCATATTTCGACCAATTAGCCAGGAATAATTATTGTTTTGGGTTTTTATTTTTTAACAAGCACTAAACTCTTTTTCCACAGTAACTTACAACTGTCTCATTGAAAAATATTGGTCACGGATAGAGTGATTCGCTGGCGGGCGAACGCTCCAACCAATGTGTCATTCGGTCCGACAGGAGGGTTGGGGATAATTTTTGACTGGGTGAATTAGACAAAAGACTATTTTCTAAGGGTCATTTGTATTTGAAGTTTCAAAACTGGAATTACTTTAAATTCTGAATTGCGCATATTTGTTAACCATGGTTTAAAATGTCCATTGAAAAAGCTGAAAGTTAACATTGTGGGAATGGCTGAATATGTCGATGTTGAAATAACTTCTAGCCCATCTCATTTTTTTTTCTGTGTTATATGCTTTATAAAAAAAGAGCAAGAGCAATCAAATATGATTAAGAAAAGAAATGAAGTTAGCAGTTAATTATTAAAATGCGAAAGTTCATTGTTATTACCCCCATCCCGTCAGTGTCGTTTTAAAACAGACTCTTAGCGGTCATGTTTCGGGGGACCCGGGTTCTGACTTTTTGCGTAAAAGTTTGGAAACGACACCGATCTTTTATATTTTAAACTTCAGTTCATTGATATCACCCGGTTTTGTTTCAAGCTGAAGTTGAAAATGACAGCGATTTAGCGGCTATTTCGAGCTATAATATTCACGTTATTCAAATTTGAAAAAAAAATGGTGGAAGTTTTTATTTGCTTGTTAAATATGGGTACGGTCAAAAACTGACAAAATCTTAGCCATGTTTTTACTCTAATCATAAATTACTAAATTGTTTTTCTTCAAGGTGTTCATTCTAGCGTTGATGAAAAGAATATATCAGGAAATATATTTAAAGTAGGCAGTAGTTATATCCACCACTTTTATGAACTACAAGTAGATATTGTGTTGTTTAAATATGACGGAAAACTGGATGCGAAATGAAATCTTTAGCATACAAGCTGTTTACCGTCAACGCTTAGAAGGCAAAGATGTGGTGTCGTCAAGCGTAATGTTTGACGTTCCGCTAGATGATGCTGCATTACGCCTTCTTGACCTTAAGTTATTTTTATGTCTTCTTGCTTCCCTAAGCGTTTGAATATCACTGATTTTACTGATTTTGAAATTTTTGCCCGTCTTAGTACATGTGTACTGTAACAATTGACATCGGATAAACTGGTACATGTATTGTATATTACGACAGGATTTAATCAGATACATATAATAACAGGTATCGTTATAGGTCTCTGAATTTGATAAACATGTGTGTCGGTCTAATTCCGTTTTTAATGTCATTACTTTGTCAGATTAAATAAAAAAAATATTTTAAATTACATGTTTGAATAAAAATATTTCATTTTTTGTTTAACTCATTTACTAATTTTCACTACTAAAATTATTTATTGCATTAAAACACAACATAACATAAAGTTGCTTAACATATAGAACTACATGTTCATAGTTAAACTTAAATATTGTACATGTAAATATAACACAAGGACAATGACAGTAATATTCATATTAAAACATACATTTGCAGATTACTCTTTTTTCACATACTTCACTTATTATTAATAAAAGATATGTACAAATATGAAAACATATTATTCGGCTGCAATTATTGTAATTATTGCATTTCTGTACATACAAGTTTAAAGTGAAATAACGCGTTTGACAATAAGTTAACCGAATTCTGACATATGTTTGTATATTATGGTAACTAATTGGATTAAGTGTCTGTTTGTTTGACATGCCCCGTTGCTAGGGACAGATATTACGGTTCTTGTAGCTATAGCCACAATAACGAGTGTTTTTCTACACCGCACTTTTTAAATCGAAAAGAAACATTTTCAAAGAGAGTCGAAATTAATTTTGACCACCCCATCATTTTTGCCAAGGGGTTTTGACTTTTGACAATCCATTGAGGGGATTATGAACACCTTCTTATTTCTGCTGAGGTTTTTTGACCACCATGTCATTTTTCAGCCAAGGGGTTTTGACTGAGGGAATTTTGAGCGTCTCCCACTCGAAATATACATATATTCTTGCCCTTAAAAGATATAATCATATTTAAAAGTTACGCTGACTAATGGGAATACCATGCTTCCCGACTCTCGATTTTGAAACAAAAACCCGGTTATCGTTAAAAATCACCAATTTGAAGAAATTACAATGTTATGTATATTGCAAATAGCCTCGGGCAAGGTATAAACTCCGCTTGTGTACAAAGTTTCATTCCATTGTTACATTACCGTGATTTCGCCTAAATAACAAAACCAGTGTAAAGTCATCAAGATTATCAAGATAAGAGAGAATAACAAAACTCGATACTCGCGTTAACCAGGCGTAATATGATGGTATAAAGGGAAACATCAAATTAAAACAATTTGGCTTAATAAGCAAGACAATACTCTTCAAAAAACGGTCTCATTTCTGGACATGTTGTAGAATGAAGGCAAAAGAAAAGATAAAAAAAAGTGGGACACTGCCTGGAAACGATTAGTGGTATAACACCACTTGGGAATTGCTGAAGAAATAAACAGCGAGTGTTTTCGTCTAAGGCAAATACAGAATTATCTTAAATGCATTTTGGGGGCTATAATGGTTAGGAGGTGTAAACAAAAAAGATGGAAACAAATTGTTTCTCCTTTGAGGCTAACAGATAATTACTACAATACACCATCTTTCAAACTAGCTTATTAAACATTCGGTAGAGATTGATAATATGAAAAAACCCATAAGTTTAAAATTCACCAGTACTTATTTACAGTAAGATTACCATCTTTGCCTCTTCTTTAGTAGCAATTTACATTTTAACTTTATTTCCATGGATTTTTCTTTTAGAAAAGCCATGCTCTATATAAAGGGTATACACTGTTGAGCTAATCAATCAAAATTTCAAATCATAATAATGTCTATGATACCCCAGGCTTCTAAAATATTTGGGACGTTTTGGTAAAGTATGACCCTATTGTTTATTTGACATAATTAATGTTTCTTTCTGAGCAATGGGACTTTTTTAATAGTTTATTTATTAAAAAACTCATTTACTTGGAAACATATTCAGTATGTCGACTTGCTATTGAAAAACAAAAGGATATCATAGGGCTCTATTTTCCATTGATAAATAAACTACAGCCATTAGATGTGTCTTATCGTCTGTCAAGAAACAAGAACAAAAATATTTATCGATGTTTGATGAGTCTGATGATGGTTTGCCTATATAATAAAACAAGTAAAATGTTTTATACTGTATGTTCTAAATACTTAAATCAGTAACACTAACTTTCCTTGTTCGATTGATATGTTTTTTTTTTGTCAAGACGTTTTGGTTTACCTTTAAATGATGTCAGCAATCTAATAGAAACATATGTGTTTAAGGAAAAGTAGTTTAGGAAACCATAATAGCAGTGTATATATATGGATGTGTTAAAATATGCAGAAAATCCGAAGTATTGCAATTAGTAGAATAAGGGCAACAGAATAGAGAAACAAATTGGGAAACTGCCTGGAAACGAGCAACATCACTTAGGAGTTGCTGAAGTACAAAGCAGCGTCTATTTGCTTCTAAGACAAATACAAAATTATCTTGAATGTAATTTTAAGGCTATAAAATGGTGAAGTGGTGTATTAAAAAAAAGATAGAAACAAATTATGTTTCTCTTTTTAGGCTAACAGATAATTGCTAGAAGACTATAAAATGTTTTCGCCGTTCTAACCAAATCCGAAATCAAGCTGATTTAAATAGACTTTCAGCAATCAATAAGGTTTCGTGCCATGCATAAAATTCGTTCTTGCTATAGGTTTAAGAAAAAGATCTGTTTTATACCTTATGACAAAACAATGATGCATCTGTGGGATGCAACAAAAAACTAAGTTATTGCATAAGAAATGAGTCGTTGTTTTGTGGTTTAGGTACTTGAAATAAGCCTTAAAGGTCCATTACTAAGGAAAAGTGAGTTGGCAATTTTTTTCATAGCCAGTGCATAGACTTCTGCAAGACACTAAATAATGTAGATTGGCAGGTCAAAATTTACAGAAGGTCTTTGGAACTCAAAGAAATGTATGTGTATTATGTTGAAATTTCAATGAATCGACAGAATGACCCCCAGGTCTTTTTAACTTTCTTCATACTTCATAGAAAAATAATTGTACATATATTGCGATTTATTTCGAATTTTTACATACCAACTTTCATTTTCCAATAAAATGAAATAGTTTCTGTGCTTTTTAAAAGAAATTAAAATGTTCACTTTCCTTAGTATTGGACCTTTAATTAATGTGTCCCATCCTAAATTAATACTTACCCATCCCGAGTCATTCCTATATTAACAGGTATGTCACTCAGTTCATAATCTATTGATGACTTAAAATCTCCGTTTTCTTTTTCGAAAGAGATGCAGACTATTAATACAAGTTACAAAAGGCTATCATGCTTAACGAAAGTATGATGTTGTAAAATTCAAATAAAGATAACACGCTTTATTGAATTCAAGAAAGATATAAATGATAAATGTAATAATACAAAATGGAATCCAACTGTTTGATACTCAATATTATACTCAAGATGTTACGTACTTCGATCACACTTAGCTGATATAATCTTTTGGTGGCAGCGCGAAAGCAGTGAAAGTGGAATTAGACACCAAAGACTTTAAAGCTTGTGACGATATCAAAAAAGAAAAGAAAAAGAAACACCAATATTTTACAATAAATTGTGCCAGGAATAATAGCGATATATAGCGTGTGTACATACATTTGAAAGCGAAGAGAATGTTCAGGCTTGTGTAAGAGGCTGAAATTAAATACATGAGTTATAAATATACATTAAAATCTGCAGTTTCTAACGAGACTTTATTCACTTTGTGAGAAGTTAAATAACCTTGGATGATACTTCCTAGCATCTTTAAAAACAACAACAGCCACACGAATAAATTAAGTGCGATGTTGTTCTGACGTCACGTTCGAAATTGAGTAAACAGAGGGAGTAAGTGAGAACGCAACAACTAGGGCGACCATATGTTGGGAGAAAAAAGTGCGTTGGGGATGTTATAATTTAGATAATAATATTTAAGAACATGCATTAACATTACCTGAATTGTCTTGTTTATACATTTTTTCCCATTAAAACACGGCTAGATACGGTAAAAATATTTTTTATGCAAGAATACTTTCTAATATCGTTGATATCATTCCTAACAGTAACTTTTATGCTTCGAATTAGGAAACGTTTAATGCAACACAAAAAGGAAAAAAATATTTGAACATTAGTGAAAAAATAAATCGCCATATTTATACATGTTGTTTTTTCTTCCATGGAAAACAGTATGTAAAAGAACAATTTGAATGCTTTAAAATAGAAGAAGTGAAAACTTCACAGGTCGCTCAACACGACAAAACGAAAATGTTGCAGGCTCCGTCTGATTGAGTCTGTTCGCGGACAGCCGTATAAAAGATAGGTTTATTACCTATCTTTTATATAATATTGAGTATCAAACAGTTGAATGACTTTCCAACTACAGCTCAATGATTTCGTACTAAAGCATTTTCACTCTGGAAAAGAACAACAAACTGTATTCACGATACAATTAAATGCTCAAGGCACTTAATCAATAGTCATACTCGTAATGCGGGTAATTTGTGAAATATTCCCTTGTGATAGAAATAGAAGTGCTGCGCATGCTTAGACCTATATAAAGCTATTTCCAGCTAAGCCAGCTAAGCCAAATTTGAATTTATGTATTGTTTCACACGTCGTATCCAAACACGTAATTGGAAAAGGATCATATCTGTATTCATTGATGCAATCTAAGAAACTGTCATACCAAAGACATCCTTATACATGGATAATGAATATAATCAGATACAAATACTCAAGAGCAAAATAACTTTCTAAGTATGTTATCAGATATTTATATTCGTCTTGTAGAATAAACATTTACTTTTGTTAATGTGATTAGATATCGAGATTAAATTTCATATGTCGTGAAACACAGTTTTCGTACATAGAAATAAATAAGACTTATATCGTTACAGTTATCCCAGTAAATACACTATTATACTCTTAATACGTACATAAGTTCATAAAAATCAGGGTTTCACGCTGAAACTACAAATACCCTTCTTGTTGAACGGTATATAAACAGTTCTCAACATATAATGCTATTTATATTGTGTCTTAAGTCGTACGCAGACTTTTAATACGAAACTAAATCTGTCTGTATAAGTTGGTGTAGTATAGTCAAATTGTGCTCAATGGCGCAATAGCTTTCAAGATTTTCAGATATATATATCCTTTATATTTTGAATAGAAATGCCATCACGTTGCTAAGTTGTGGATGTAGTTAAGCATAATATTCCTTATACCAAAAGAGGCGTTTTGGGTATAAACGCATATGCACAAAGTGTGCAACACCCCTCGCGCCCCCTAGCACCGGCTTAAGCGGAATTCTATCACAAATAAAATGAATATACACTGTACTCCATGATCCCCAGGGTCAAGAATGTAATGTAAGTCAAACTTTATATACTGAACAATCAATTTTGCTTCAATTTAAGACATTAAGGCATTTTATGTCGAACAAATTGCTAAAGGAGCCGCGCCATGAGAAAACCAACATAGTGGCTTTGCTAAATGCATCCGCGCAGTCTGGTCAGGATCCATGCTGTTCGCTATCAAAGCCTATTGGAATTAGAGAAACTGTTAGTGAACAGCATGGATCCTGACCAGACTGCGCGGATGCGCCGGCTGGTCTGGATCTATGCTGGTCGCAGACCCACTATGTTGGTTTTCTCATGGCGAGGAAGAAATTGCTAAATAACTTTATTTATATGTATCTTTAACTGAAATGTTGCAGAAAACGAACATAACACGAACATGCAGTTATTTGCAGTGTACATTTAATAAAAGATTAACCCACTTCAGACCATCCAGCTTTATCAAAACTATGCTTCCTTACTCTAAAGTTTTATTAATTGTTAGATTTGTTCTCCTCCTGATAATTATCAACTACCACGGTTCATACATTAAACTTAATGTCATTCAACTATCAGGCTTCAAACACCAACTGCCTTAAGCTTAAAGTCATTCAGCTTGAAGGCTTTACATCTCAACTGCCTTGAATTTAAGGTCATTCAACTACAAGGCGCCTTACATTTCAGGACGTTTAACTACAAGGCTTCACTCCTTAAATTCCTTAAACTAAAGATCATTCAACTGCAAGGATTCACCCCTTAAATAAAATTGTACTAAACTCTGAAATAATTATTCTTTGATTTTCATTTTTTTCACACCCCGTTAAATAAAGATTCTATCGGCATGTCATTTATCTCTAGTCTTTAATTTATTCAATTTATATCACGTTCATTATAAAATGAAGTTATCACTTTACACCGTGTATAGAATAGAAATTTACTTTGCATACAAATAACTGCTAAGATTAGCAGTAAATATGTTATTCTTAAGTGTAAGTAACTAGAAAATTAAAAGGTAGAAAATCGAGGTACTGCTTGAAGTAATATATACTGAAACACAAAGAATATGTTGAAGTTATGATCTGAATCAAATGTCGTGTAAAACATTAGACTAAAAAATAAACAAAACTCTTTAAACAGCTGATCCTCAGAAAGAAGAATGTGTACCTTTGGGTAAAAATGGCCGTTATCAAATGCTAAAAAACTGAAAATTAAAATGGATGTGTGTTTGGGAGGAGGAGGAGTGGGCCAAAACAAGTTTACAGGATTTAAGATAGACTGGCTCCCGTCCCTATGTTTGTTCTACATATATATGTTTATTCATTAAGAGAGAAGTAACTCCAGCAGGTTGTTTCTTCATTGACATTTTTATTGCCCTGGCTCGGTTCAGCCATCAGATAAAATGTGCTATTTTAGAGGCTAAAGATTTTCTTACTTTGCTTGCAGTATTTATATGAAATAATTACCATGCAGCCAGGGAGCCAGGTTAGATTTAAGACGACATCTGTGAAAATCCTTAAATGACTAGATATTGTTGCGGTGCCAAATTTAAAAAAAAACAACATTACCCGAGTTACCTATTTTGGCCGAAATCAGTAAAAATAACCGATAAAAGAATTATAAACTAAACAGGTTGACACTTTTCGACTTCTACTTAAAATATTTCCAAAAATAATTTACTTGTAATATTTCAAGGAGGACTCCAAAACTAATTTTCAAGCATTATGGTGCCTATTTTAATCTGCGGCAAGTCCGGCTTGTGAGTCCTAAAATATGGTCGAACCTTGCACACTTTATTAGGGGCTAAAGATAGTATATTTCGTAAGGTAGTTCTGCACGTTTGATAAACCGGAAGTGATGGCGTGACGTCAATTATCCGGAAAAACGTAGAATAAAGCCTGGATTCGGCGTACGGAAATGAAAATCATTTTATGAATTAATGGCAACCCGTTAGTAAATTTATGACTATGTCCCCGTTATTATCTCTCTAAAGTTAAAATATGATATTAAAAAATCTCACATGTTAAATAATTCAAAATAATGTGTTAAAATTAGCTTGAAATGTGCGGTTCACTTTAATCATGGTTAAATATCTCAAAAATAAGCACACAGACCTATACATTTCATTTCACCACAATATAGACCATGTTTATTTACGACTGTGAGAAGTTTCATTAAAATCTACATTGTAGAAAAAAATTTATTCGCGAAAATGTTATGAAAGTTGTGACTTTCCCATAGACTAGCATTATGAAAAAATGCATGATGTCCAAATTTTTCAAATCAGTCTAGCAAAAAATCAAACACACGACCCTATCTTTTTAATTCGCTGAATTTTCTAAGTATATTTTGAAGTTTGAAAAATAAGGGTTTAATCAAATTCTACGTTGTAGAAATTGTTTTCGACCCGAACGTGCAGAACTACCTTAAAGTATAATACTAGAAGAAGATTTACAGATATGGAACCGTCGAATAGGTCGACCATGTTCAGTAACGTATAAAATCTAATCACCCTTTACTAACATTCTAATAAGCTGGTAACAAAACAATTAGAGTATGTTTTAAGCTTCTCAAAGTTATATTATTATAGGAAATACAGGAGTTTTAAGTATTTCAACATTTTGTTGTAATGTAACTGCGTAGAAATATATTCTAGTCGTATCGAGCTATAAATTAAGCAGTATTTTAATTTAGGTGCCACACAGCACATCTTTACCTCTAGACATTCATCTCTAGCATTACAACGAATCTAATGAAAAATGTTAATAATTAACATGTGTATACATGTACATGCAAAACACATGAATCTAAATGAGATAAAGGCACAGGCTTGGTAATTATTCGTGAACTATATTGTGTGTGAATTATGCCATTATATTACATTTCCTTTCCATCAAGTAAATAATGCTAATAATTTAGATACAAAAAAAAACAAAAACAAAAAAAAAAAAAAAAAAAACAAATACACATCTAAAACTTATTCATGCAGTGTTGTTATATTTTCTTGGGATCGTGGAGTCCATTCAACAAATGTGTAATAGAGTTCCGCTTAAGCCGGTGCTAGTGGGGCGTGAGAGGTGTTGCACATTTCATTACCTCTCAATTAAACCGAGACTGCTTTTATTTTTCTTGGTTGAATTCTTTGCTTCCAAAGGATCTTTTTACAGATTTTATTACATAACATTGACGCCTTTTTCGTTTGAGTTTTTCAGTTATAGGGTCGTAATACGCTGCATGTGCATATGTAAACTTTGTGAAAAGGCCCGTGAAGTTACTTCTCTTTACTTTACTATCAATGTGACAAACGCTCGGAAAACGACAAAAGAAGTACTTTTATGTTAGGATCTCTTAATAAATGTAATTGATAATAGCGTATGAAAAGTTACGTATTCTATAATACGCTTGACCTGTTTGATCAGTGGAAAACTTAATTTTTGTTAGGAACTAAATCTGAACAAACACTACGTTCTACGGAAGGATGCGTCTGCCTGCTTCTACAGCTTTGTAAACAAAAGATAAGACGGCTTATAATGATTATCGAACTAATTTATATCACCAGCAATCAACACTCAGTCCGATTTCCTGCACCGCAAATAATACGAAAACCGATTGAATAATCATTGTAATCACGATTCAATTCATTTTGACTTAGCACTTATATACATTCACAAGAAAAAAAGAAAAGAAAAACAATTTCATATGTAGCTGCAGCATTTTGACGACGACACATGTTAGTGCAATGGTGTAAGTATTTTTCATGAAATTAATACTAGATGATGAATATTATAAACAACGAAGTGTGGAATACATTTAAATGATTTATTTCATACATTTCGAAAAACAAATATGCAATGACACTAAAGAAATCATTTAAAAAATCTCATTTTCATTGAATGGCTAACAGAGTTTCCTTAAGTGAAATATCTTATTTCAGACATACTCCATAGTCAATGTAGCAAGGTATGTTGCTGTATTGTTTTGTACAGCGTTCCGCACAGTGATGTCCTGCATTTAGGTTAATGTCCAGTATTGTTGTAGCGTATTGTCTACAGAGATGTTTTCAGTGTTCTGCATGTAGAAATTTTCCTTGATTTTTACACAGCATGTTGTGCATGAGTAACCTTTCCTAATTCTCTCCCCAATCTGAACATCCAGAGGACTCCTCTTAAGCCTGTCTGAGAGTTAAGACGCATCTATGTCTACCAATTAAATACATATTCATATATCTTTGCACTTAGTAATAAGTACATTAGTACCATTTCTGGGATATATATTGTACATTTATAAACACAGTGGCACTGGTAAGCAATGTTTGTTATTGTTTTCATAATTATATTCATTTATGCTTACAATTATTACCACCGCGCTTATTGCATTGTATTAAAATATTGATCGCATAAAGCACATGCAGTTACTGTTTATTATCATGTTTGTTATATAGTGTTTTAAGTCTTTCTGACACCCATATTAAAGAGAAAAGAACACATAAGTAGTTTTGTGATTTGTACTTAAACGACACCCCTCAACAACAATATTAAATAAAACTTAAAGATATATATGTACATCTCAGTTTTTTGATAATCAATTGAAAAATCCTTAAGAAGAAACCATGACAGCTATAGATATCAATGACGCTTACTGAATACGTTTTAATGTAGCTTATCCATTTCACTCATTCAATAAGTCTTCCCTATCACACAGCGATAACAACGCACTATGTAGGGATGTAAGTTTGGAATAAATATGGGAGTTTATTTACGTCTGTCATATGTAATAATATTTCGATCAATATCTGTTTTTAATATATGGTGTGAAGTCTTTGAAAAGATGTATGGATGGCTGTGTTCTTTGAATGCAGCTTTTTGAGTTTACAGTTTTAGCTGTTTTTATCTAAATTAGTTATGAGAATGTCAGCGACTTTTGCTGTTGTTATTTCAGTTTTATATAAATTGTTTGGAAAAGCAGCTTGACATTTTTTTTCTTTTTTGCTGAAGGGGTGGGGGCAAACGGAATTTGTATTATACGTGCCTATCAACTAACCTACCAATTTATGTATTGCTGTATTCTGTGCGAAGGTAACTGAACATTTCGCCGATGAATGACAGATTACCTTAGAAATAGCGTCTTTAGCCAGTTATTTCAGAGAAATACAGTTGATTCGTACCTACGACATCCTGGCTGAAACATCAGCTGATCAAACGGACCGTCTTGTCAGACAGCACAAGAGTGACGACAAACAAATGTACATGAAATAACATAATATCAATTTCAATTCCTTACCTGTATAACATTTTTTCTACTTTCCTTTACGATTTAACAACATAGTACAATACTCTTAGACTGGCTAAACCAAGTTTGTGCTTTACAATACCTAAGTGTTAAAATTTGTTTTCATGATCACTTTTATCAGATTTTAAATAGATATTCAGTTTTAATGAAAGTTGTTGTACAGTGTGCTAGTCGTTCATTCAGGTGACTTAAAATAGGATGTACATACAAAATTTAAGTTCAGTCTTTGATCTATAAAGGGTCATCCATCTTGGGAACGAAATCATTTTCCTGTAGTCCATTACAGGGCAAAAAGCGTCTTTACTCGGTGTGGGTGTAAATGCGCACCAGAAGCTGCTGTATTAGTTGAAATTGGGTGGACTCTAATTGTTGCTGAACAACAGAAAATATGTGTAATCACTGGTGCCATTTTCTGCTATGAAAGAGCGTAGATAAGTGAAATGCCCTCTGAGTCCTTTTTAAAAGTAAAATTAACTGTAAAAGTTAGTTCGTGTAAGTAAAGGGATACTTACTAGAGTGGAACACGACTATTCGTCGACATCAAGGTGCTCGTTGAAACCGTGTATACAAATCAAGAATGTTAATTTAAGACAGCTTAAGGTACTGAAATTTTTTTATGATCACCTTTCCTTTGACTCATAGGGAAGCTTTTAGCAAGTTCATGTGTGGAGTAGCTCCGCCAAGGAATGAAACTGGGTGTGGTCATGAAAATTTAAATGGCCGCAATGTCATGTCCGCTCTGTGATTCTGTTGAAATGAATGTCTTAATACTATGTTCTGCTAACCAATATATTAGAAATTTGCTGATTAGTGTCTTATAATTCTGAAGAATTGACATTCTTGCTGTTCTCCACCCGGTATTAATAGTTGTTTCTGTCAGAACCAGCTATGATGTTTTAAACTACGGTAATTTTATCTGACTGTGTAAACATTAAAAGTTTTTTTTTTATTTTATAAGATGCCATAACCGTTAATTTACCGCCGGTTTACACAAAATTAAACAATGCTTTTCATGCATGTGAAAATTATATGTTAGTTATATGTCTTTTTTAAGTTCAAATAGCAACTATGTCCTGTAGTTATTAGTAATAGATATATTGTGTACCTAACAAAATCTGTAAAAAGATCCTTTTGAAGCACAGAATTCAACCGAGCAGAATAATGGCAGATTCGATTTGACTAGGTCTGTTCATGAGAGGTAATAAAATGTGCAACAGCTCTTCCGCCCCAAGTACCGGCTTTATCGGAATTCTATTACACATCCATTGAATGGACTTCATGAAACTAAGTATCTTGTTATTTTCTCATTGAATGTTCATATACAATTTGTTAGTTATATGAGTTTTATATTGTAATATACCACTGCATATGAATGAGACTGAAATAGACAATAAACCTTTCTGAGTCGATGTCCATGACTCTTGATTCGAATCAGATCGGCTCATGCTGGCATCTAACAGCCATAACTTCCATTCAAACTGTGGTTTAAATTTCGGAAGCAGATCACTGAGACTCAAAAGTGCCCCACTTTGTGCCTTTTTTGTTTGTTTTGGCCATGTTGCCTCTTTATTTTACTTCTTCTTTATATATTCGAGGAAATGTCAGTCACTTACACATCTTAATTTACATACACGGCTGTAGTGTTTCGACCGTCGTCTTTGTTTCCATTTGCAAAGACCATGCAATTCATTGCAGTATTTCATGAGATATTGTTTTACTTAATATTGTACAGAAACTAATCATGAACCCTTTTTGGACATCTCATTATCAGGTGAAATATATCATGCTCATCTATTTATGATTACATAAGAAATAGAGGATGTTACATGAATTTCTTTTCAAAGACATATTGAATTGTTAAACAAGTTCAATAAAAGAATAAAATATGAAATTCAAGGTTGAAAGATACAAATGTTTATTTTTTGTACATATGTAAACTGTTCCCGTTGAAACATCAAAATTTCATCTTTCTTCACCTTTTATGACAAAATCAACTCGACCAACGTCTCCGATACTTTAAACGACGTCAACAGCAAAGTTTTATTACTCAAGTGTAATACCAAAATATACAATGGCTGTATTTCATTCTAACAACGTCACACATGTGATTAATAATGATATTTTCTTTTTTGAATTGAGAATCGAATATTTCAACGATTTTTTTACATGAAATATAAGCAAATGCTAGTGAAAGCACTTGAAAACTTATCTTGTTTCCCCATTTCGTGCTAACATTTAGTGAAATCATGTCTACTAGTCGTCTACAGATGATTCGATTCTAACACAAATTGTAAATGTGACAAAGAAAATGCATCATTCTAATGATGTATTTCTATTGGTTAGCATGGTGTTTGTCTACTGGTTGTCAGAAAGTATTAATGTTTCTGGGCTTCTATTGGTCACATTGATGTATGTCTATTGGTAGTCATAATGCGTTGTATGAACTCCAAGATGTGTTGGAATTCTTTTTGATATATCAACTGCTACGCCATCTTTCAAACTAACTTATTAAAACATTCGATAAATATATGAAAACCCCTAATAAAAAATCACCAGTACTTAAAACCAATAAGATTACAAGTTAGGCCTCTTCTTTAGTAGCAATTTACATTTTAACTTTATTTCTATGTATTTTTCTTTTAGAAAAGCCATTATCAATATTAGGTTAATTAGGTTAATTAAGCTGAGCTTATTAATTAAAATATCAAATTATTGTAATAGCTATGATACCTCAGGCTTCGAAAATATTTGGGACATTTTTATTTTTTATTTTTATTTATTATTCTTTATTTGACATAATTAATGTTTCTTTCTGAACAATGGGACTTTTTCCGGCCGCAGGCCGATATTGATTTTATCTTTACTTGCTGTTTATATCTGGGTGAAGGTCATTTACTTTATACTAATTTGTTTTAGCTCGATTGTGATGAAAGCTGTAAGCTTATTGTAACCGCTCTCGAGTCTGCTTCCTGAAAAACCCAGTACTGGTGTCATATGAGAAGTCATGGTCGTGACCCCAGTGAGGCTCGAACCCACGACCCCTGGATTGAGCGGCCGACACCTTATCCACGAGACTACCGCTCCCCTGAAGGTCATTTAACAGTTGATTGAAACTGTACATTGATTGTTGGACGAAATATTCCACAGGTTCGAATGGAATAGATAATATTTTCTTAAGGGTGTGTGCAGGTACTCTGAGCTGTATTGTTAGACAGTATAATCTGTTGCAAGGCTCCTGTGGAAATAGCTTGTAAAACGTCATAAACCTGAATGTCCTCGGTAGTGAAACTGCGACAGAGTTCGACTCTGCCACTCTAATATGGAGTGATCTCCCGTAAACGATTTAGAGTCAACTCGTCTCCTAGTCAACTCGTTCCACAGTCAACTCGTCCCCATTTTGGTCATTTCGTGCCCCTTGTCTATTTAAAAAATGATCATATCGCACCGCCCCCCCCCCACCACGCCCTTACTTTTCCTTTTTAGTCTTATTTTTGTCAAAGTTACCTAGATTATGATTAATATAATTATCATGTAAAATATGTGTTCTGTAAAATATGTTCTACATAAAAAACATGACAATTTTACATTAAAAGCTACATTTTGTTTTGCTTTATAAATACCCGATCGTATGTAAAAGTGCAGAGTGCATGCACGTTTTGTAGCTTAAAGTGTGCATTGACTAATGCGGCCGTGTATTTTTTTTTTAAAGATACTTCTTGTTTATAGTCAATTTATGAAAGACATATTTACTTGGAAACATAATTTATTCAGTATGTCGCTTTGCTATTGAAAAACTAAAGGATATCGCAGGGCTCTATTTTTGATTGGTGATAGTCATCGTCTGTACCTGGAATAAATATCGGTTCTTTCCGTGTGATTACGTCTTCTACGTATAGGACTTCGGCATTCTCTGTGTGTTTGCTCGTACGAGCTTCATTAGCAGCCGGAGAATGCCAAAGATGCATCGGGAGATTACATAATCTCACGATTATCGCCGAAGGTCATTACGTGTCCATTACCTTAAAAACAAAGAAAAATATCAAACAGGGGATGCCACGCACCAAAAGCGCAGCCTCCTCAAAACGAACCCCCCAGCACTTAAGTCCGTCGCAACAGTCGCAACACTTTTTTCCGAACCATAACTAAAATATACATTTGTCAAAACTACATACATTGACAGAGGCCAATTTAAAAAAGTGCACTGTACAAATTGAATAATCACAACGTTACCTTATTTTCTTTTTTATTATCAGTCATTTTATTTTTTCATAACACCTTTGTCTGGAGTATATGTCCGAAACTGTTAAAAGGTTTTTGTACAGTGTATAAGAACCATTACTCAATCTTGCTTATATCTTTAATTATCTCCAGATGACACAGTTGAATAATAATTTTATAATATTTTCGGTTTCAAAGGATTAGCATTCCAACAAACCGTTTGTCAATAAAACATCAGAGAATTAAAACTATAACCTCAGAATTATTGGTTTATTAATTTCCATTGAGGTCGAGAAATATTTCAAGTTCATGTACAGTTCATGTACAAAAGAGTCACGCGTAGAAGGTGGCCAAGGAGAAGGCACATTTTAAAATAATGAACCATATACATAGACAAGAAAGCGATCTTTTAATATGTATGCATGAGTTATGGTTTATTTATACTGCAAATACCCTGTTTCTTACCACACCCGTGAATTCAAGTACACGCAAAGAATGTAATAATCAAGAAAGTAAGCAGGCAGAGATATGGTTCTTATACAATGAATTTTCGCTCATTGTTTTAGAAAGATGCACAGGAAATACTTGCTTTGTTGCCGTCAAACAAATAAAAATAAAAAAGTAGTGCATAGAATTGAAAAGGATGTGTCAGTATACTGTACATTGTTTCTAAAGAAAAAACAGATATATTTTGGCATGACCTACGGACATTACATGTGTCTTATCATCTGTCTATGCAGAATCAATAACAAAAATATTTATCAGTGTTTTAGGTCAGATGATTGTTTGCGTAGATAATAAAACAAGTGAATGTGTTGTAATGTTAACATTCATTGTTCGATTGATATGTTCATGACCGTTGTTACCAGAATCTGTTGTCAAGACAATTACCTGAAAAGAAGCTGGTTTACCTTAAAATGATGCCAACAATCTAATAGAAACAAATACGTTGAAGGTACATAGCTTAGGAAACTATAATTATAGCAATGTATAAATGGATGTGTTTATATATGCAGAGAATCCAAAGTAAAACAATTAGAAAAATGAGGGCAAAACAAAAGAGAAACAAAGTGGGACACTGCCTGAAAACGATCAATGGTACAACTTCATTTGGGAGTTGCTGAAGTACAAAGCAGCGACAATTTTCTTCTAAGGCAAATACAGAATTATCCAAAATGCAATTTCAAGGCTATAAAATGGTAAAACGGTATATTAAAAAAAAGATTGAAACAAATTTTGTTTCTCCTTTTAGGTTAACAGATAATTGCTACAAGACTATAAAATATTTTCACCGTTCTAACCAAATCCGAAATTAAACTGATTTAACTAGACTTTCAGCAGTCAATAAGTCAACGTTATGGCAGGCTTCTGCCATGCGTAGAATTCGTTTTTGCTATTAGTTTAAGAAAAAGATCTGTTTTATACCTTATGACAAAAGATACATTTGTTTGATGCAATAGAATACTCAATTATCGTTGTTTTATGGTTAAGGTACTTGAAACAAGCCCTAATGTGTTGCATTCTATATTAATACTTACCCATCCCGAGTCATTCCTTTATTTACACACAATCTATTGATAATTTAAAATCTCCATTTTCTTTCTGAAAGAGATGTATTAACACCAATTACAAAAGGCCATCACACCTACGAAGGTGTGATGTTGTAAAATTCAATGCTTTATTGAATTGCATGAGAGATATAAATGATAAATGTAATAATACAAAATGGAATCCAACTGTTTGATACTCGAGATGCTACGTACTACGCACTTAGCTGATATAATTTTTTTTTGCAGCCTGAAAGCAGTGAAAGTGGAATTCGACACCAAGAGTTTAAAAGCTTGTAACGATATCAAAATAAGGAAACACAAATATTTTACAATTATTTGTATGAGAAATAATAGCAATATAGCGTGTATAGATTCATTTGAAAGAGAAGAGAATGTTCAGGCTTGTGCAAGAGGCTGAAATACACGAGTAATTGAATATGCATTTAAATCTAAGGCATCTAACAAGATTTTGTACATTTTGTGAGAAATTAAATAACCTCGGTTAATACTTCCCGGCATCTTTGATATAATTCTTCCAAAACAACAACAATCGCTACATTAAGTAATGTTTGATGATTTTCTGGAGTCACTTTCGAAAGTGACCATGGTGACTAAACAGGGTTTTTTTTATATACAAGAATACTTTCTAACAGCGTATATATCATTCCTAACAGTAATGCACGGGAATGTTTATGCTTCAAATTAGGAAACTTTTATTGCAACACAAAACAAAACAAGACTTAGCCTTCCAGATGTTTATTCTCTTATGAATAAATATTTGAACATTAGGGAAATACATAAATCGCCTTATCTATACATGTCATTTTCTTCCGTTTGTACATTTCCTGATCCAGTGGAAAACCGTATGTATAAGAACATCTTGAATGCTTTAAAGCCGTATAAAATAGATATATTTTAAGATAGGTAATAAATGACTTTCCAAGTAAAACCTCAATGTGTTCGTGCTAAAGCATCAGAAGCTTCATTTGCATCCTGGAAAAGAACAACAAACAGTATTTACGTTATAATTCAATGCTCAAGGCACTTGATCAATAGTCAAGCTCGTAATGCGGGTAATTTGTGTGAATATTTCCTTGTGAAAATGTAGCAGTGCTGTGCAAGTAATTCCATGTATTGTTTCACAAATCCGTTTCCAAACACTTAACTCGAAACAAATCATATCTGTATTCATTTATAGTCTAGGCAGCTGTCAAACAAATGGCACCTTATACTTAAACAATGAATATGATTATAAACAAATACTCAAGAGCAAACAAAACAACTTTATGTATTATCAGATATATTCGTTTTTTAGAATAAACATGTACTTTTGTTCATGTGATTAGATACCGAGATTAAAATTCCTATCTCGTGAAACAGATGTTTCGGACATAAAATTAGATAAGACTTTCATCGTTACAGTTATCCCAGTAAATATTCTATTATACTCTTAATACGTAGTTTCATAACAGTCATACCTTGACGCTGAAACGACAAACCTTCTTGTTGTTGAATAAGCAGTTCTCAATATATAATGCTATTTATATTGTGTTGCAAGTCGTACCCAGACTTTTAATACGAAACCAAATTTATCTGTATTAGTTTATGTAGTATATTCAAAGTGTGCAGAATGACGTAATAGCTTTCAAGATTTTCAGATAAATATATATTTTATGTTTAGAATAAAAATGCCATCACGGTGCTAAGTTATGGATGTCTTAAGCATAATCTTCCTTACATCAAACGAGGCGTTTTGGGTATAAACGCATGTGCACAAAGCTTTAAGTATTGCAATACCCCTTACGTCCCCTAACACCGGCTTAAGCGAAATTCTATCACAGGTAAAATGAATATACTACATGACACCCAGAGACAGAATGTAATGTTAATCAAATTTCATATCCTGAGCAATCAAATTTTGCTTCAATTTAAGTTGTAGAGACATTAAAGCATTTTATTGCGAACAAATTGCTAAATAACGTTATTTATATCTATCTTTAACTGAAATACGAAGTTTTAATTTGTTGACGAGAAAACGAACATAACATGAACATGAACAGGCAAAATAATCATCCACCCAAATTTATTTGCAGATATGTTCTCATCTCTTAAATCAAAGATTAACACACTCAAGACCATTCAACTATATGAAAATTATGCTATCTTACTCAGTTTCATTAATTATTAAATATGTTCACTTCCTGATAATTATCAACTATCACGGTTCATAAATTAAACTTAATGTCATTCAATTATCAGGGTTCAAACACCAACTGCCTTAAGCTTAATGTCATTCAACTTAAAGGATTCACATCTCAATTGCCTTACATTAAAGGACATTCAACTTCAAGGATTTAATCCTCAATCGCCTTAAATTTAAAGTCATTCAACTACAAGGCGCCTTAAAATGAAGGACATTCAACTGCAATGCTTCACTCCTCAATTGCTCTGAACTAAAGGTCATTTAACTGCAAGGATTCGCACCTAAACTGCCTTAATATTTAAGGTCATTCAAATATATAATTATGTTCAACTCTGAAATAATTATTCATTGATTTCATTATTTTCTCAGCCCATTAAATAAAGATTCTATCGGCATGTCACTTATCTTTAGAATTTAATTTATTCAATTTATGTACGCTCATTACAAAATGAAGTTATCATTTTACACCATGTATAGAATTTATTTTGCATACAAATAACTGCTAAAATTAGCAGTAAATATGTCATTCTTAAGAGTAAGTAACTCAAAAATTAAAAGGTAGGAAACCGAGGTACTGTACTGACATACAAAGAATATGTTGCAGTTATGATCTGAATCAAATGTCGTGTAAAACATTAGACTGAAAATAAACAAAACTTTTTAAACAGCTGATCATCAGAAGAAAGAATGTATACCTTTGGGTAACACTAGCCGTTGTCAACTACAAATAGCTGGAAATTAAAAAGGATGTGTGTTTGGGGTAGAGTAGGAGTTGGGCAAAACAAGTTTACAGGATTTAAGACGATATCTGTAAATAACCTTAAATGATTAAATATTGTTGCGGAAAACCTAAATTTGCCAAATTTAAATTACCCTAGTATTGCTATTTTGGCCGAAATCAGTAAAAATAATCGTAAAAAAAAAGAAATATAAACTAAACAAGTAGAACATTTTTGACTTCTACTAAATAACATTTCCAAGAAATAATTTACTTTTCTTGACCTTTGAATGTTGAGAACATTTAATATTCTAAGGAGGGCTCCAAAATTAATTATCGTGCATTATGTTGCCTAATTCAATCTACGGCTGGTCCGGCTTGTAAGTCCTAAAATATGGTCAAACCTTGCAAGCTTTATTAAAGACTTAAGATAATATATTTCTTAAAGTAAAGAAAATTTATGGATGTGGAACCATCGGATCAGTCAACCATGTTCAGCAACGTATAAAATCTAATCACCCTTTACTAACATTCTAATAAGCTGGTAACAAAACATTTGGAGTATGTTTTAAGCTTCTCAAAGTTATATTATTATAGGAAATACAAGAGTTTTAAGTATTTCATCATTATGTCGTAATGTTACTGCGTAGAAATATTTTCTAGTCGTATCGAGCTATTAATTAGGTGTCACACAGCTATGAATTAAGCAGTTATTTGAATTAACACATCTTTACCTCTAGACATTCATCTCTAGCATTACAACGGATCTTATGAACATGTTAATAATGATCGTGTGTTCCTTTCCATCCAGTAATTGATGCTAATAATAAAGATACAAAAATGTACACATTTAAAAAGAGTTACATTACATTGACATGTTATTGGGTCGTAACACGTAGATGTTTTGCCGCTGAATGTGCATAATAAACTATGTGAAAAGGTGTGTTTACAGCGCATGAAGTTGCTCTTTATGTGAAAAACGCTCTGAAAATGACAAACGAAGCATTTTTATGTAAGGATCTCTTACTAAATGCAAATGATGATAGCGTATTAAAAGTTACGTATCCTATAAAACGCTTGACCTGTTTGATCAGTGGAAAACTTGATTTTTGTTAGGGACTAAATCTAAACAAACACTACGTACGACGGAAGGATGCGTCTAACTGCTTCGACAGCTTTGTAAACAGAAGATAAGACGGCTTATAATGATTATTGAACTAATCTATATCACCAGCATATCAACACTCAGTTCGATTTCCTGCGCGTCAATAACAAATGGAAACATGTTAACCGCAAATAATAAGAAAAATGATTTAATAATTATTCTAATCACGCTACAATTTATTTTGCCTTAAAAGTTTGCACTTATATATAGTGGTTTTGGTCAAAACGGCAATTTCGTGGGGATATGAATTCGTGGATTTCAACTTTTGAACATAAAATGAATGGGAATTTTACTTGTTCGTTGAATGAATGAATGAGTTGGGTTTTACGGCGAATCGACACAAAAAGGTCATATATCGCCGAACTTGTTCGTTGAGATTAAATTTCGTTGATTGACCCAACCACGAAATCCACGAAAATTAGTCCCCAGCGAATATCAATAATTTCACAGTATGTAAATATGTGAAAAGGCGCGTGAAGTTACTATCAATGTGAAAAACGCTCTGAAAACGACAAAAGAAGCACTTTTTCACTTGGATCTCTTACTAAATGCAATTGATGATAGTGTATTAAAAGTTACGTATTCTTTAACACGCTTGACCTGATTGATCAGTGAAAACTTGAGTTTTATTAGACACTATATCTAGACAAACACTACGTAAGGCGGAAGGATGTTTCTAACTGCTTCGACAGCTTTGTAAACAAAAGATAAGACGGCTTATAATGATTATTGAACTCATCTATATCACCAGCATATCAACACTCAGTCTGATTTCCAGTGCGTCAATAGCAAATGGAAACATGTTAGCCGCAAATAGTAAGCAAAATGATTTAATAATTATTCTAATCAAGCTTCAATTCATTTTGCCTTAAAAGTTTGCACTTCTATATAGTCACAAGAAAAAGAAAGAAAAAAAAAAACAATTTCATCTGTAGCTGCAGCTTTATGACAATGACACGTTAGTGCAATGTTGTAAGTATTTTTCATGAAATCAATATCAGATGAGTGTCATAAACAACGCAGTGTGGAATACATTTAAATGATTTATTTCATACATTTCGTAAAACAAATAATAAATTATGCAATGACACTAAAGAATCATTACAAAAACCCTCATTTCCATTAAATGTTTCCTTAAGTGACTTATCTTATTTCAAACGTATTCCGTAGTCAATGTAGCAAGGTGTTTATTTGGCAGTATGTGTCTGTATTGTTTTGTATAGCATTCCGCACAGTGATGTCCTGTATTTAGGTTAATGTCCAGTATTAATGTAACGTGTTGTCTACAGTGATGTATTCAGTGTTTTGCATGTAGGAATTTTCTTGGAATTTTACCCAGCATGTTGTGCATGAGTAACCTTCCCTAATTCTCCACCCCCCACCCCAATCTGACCATCCAGAGGATTCCTCAGAAGCCTCTCAGAGAGTTAAGACGCATCTATGTCCACCAATTAAATACATATTGATATATCTTTGTACTTAGTAATAAGTACATTAGTACCATTTCTGGGATATATATTGTATATTTATAAACACAGTGGCACTGGTAAGCAATGTTTATTATTGTTTTCATGATTATAAACAGTTATGCTTACAATTATTACCACCGCACTTATTGCATTGTATTGAAATATTGATCGCATAAAGCACATGCAGTTACTGTTAATTATTTGTGCATATGTTTGTTATATATTGTTTTAGGTCTTTCTGATACCCATATTAAAGAGACGAGAACACCACGGGTGGTTTTGTGATTTGTACTTAAACGACACCCCTCTACCTCAATATTAAATAAAACTTAAAGATATAAATGTACATTTCAGTTTTTTTGATAATCAATTGAAACATCCTGTTGACTTTATAATTGAGAAGAATCCATGACAACTATAGATATCACTGACGCTTACTGAATACATTTTAATGTAGCTTATCTATTTCACTCATTACTCTTCTCTATCACACAGCGATAACAACGCACTATGTAGGGATGTAAGTTTGGAATAATATTTATTTACGTCTGTCTTATGTAAAAATAATATTTCGACCAATATCTGTTTTCAATGGTGTGAAGTCTGTGAAAAGATGTATGGATGACTGTGTTCTTTGGATGTAGCTTTTTGAGCTAGAGCTTACAGTTTTAGCTGTTTTCATCTAAATAAGTTATGAGAATGTCAACGAGTTTTGCTGTTGTTATTATAGTTTTATATAAATTCTTTGGAAAAGTAACTTGACATTTTGTTTTCTTTTTTGTTGAGGGGTTGGGGGTGGGGGCAAACTGAATTTGTATTATACGTGCCTATCAACTAACCTACCCATTTATGTATTGCTGTATTCTGTGCGAAGGTAACTGAACATTTCGCCGATGAATGAAATGACAGATTACCTAAGAAATAGTGTCTATAGCCAGTCATTTCAGAGAAATACAACTGATTCGTACCTACGACATCCTGGCTGAAACATAAGCTGATCAAACGGACCGTCTTGTCAGACAGCACAAGGGTGACGATAAACAAATTTACATGAAATAACATAATATCAATTTCAATTCCTTACCTGTGTAACATTTTCTCTACTTTCCTATACGATTTAACAAAGTACAATACTCTTAGACTGGCTAAACCAAGTTTGTGCTCTACCATACCTAAGTGTTAAAATTTGTTTTCATGATCATTTTTATCAGATTTTAAATAGATATTCAGTTTTAATGACTATTGATAAATGCACGTAGATGTCTTAAGCTAGAGAAAAAGTTATTTTACAGCGTGCTAGTCGTTCATGCAGGTGACTTTACATAGGATGTACATACAAAGTTTCATCTAAGTTCAGTCTTTTATCTATAAAGGATCATCCATCTTGGGAACGAAATCATTTTCCTGTAGTCCATTACAGGGCAAAAAGCTTCTTTACTCGGTGTGGGTGTAAATGCACACCAGAAGCTGCTGTATTAGTTGAAATTGGTTGGACTCTAACTGTTGCTGAACAACAGAAAATATGTGTAATCACTGGTGCCATTTTCTGCTATGAAAGAGCGTAGATAAGTGAAATACACTCCTTTTTAAAAGTAAAATTAACTGTAAAAGTTAGTTCGTGTAAGTAAAGGGATACTTACTAGAGTGGAACACAACTATTCGTCGACATCAAGGTGCTCGTTGAAACCGTGTATACAAATCAAGAATGTTAATTTAAGACAGCTTAAGGTACTGAAAGTTTCTTTAAGATCACCTTTCCTTTGACTCATAGGGAAGCTTTTAGCAAGTTCATGTGTGGAGTAGCTCCGCCAAGGAATAAAACAGGGGTGGGGTCATGAAAATTTAAATGGCCACAATGTCATGTCCGCTCTGTGATTCTGTTGAAATGAATGTCTTAATATTATGTTCTGCTAACCAATATATTAGAAATTTGCTGATTAGTGTCTTATAATTCTGATGAATTGACATTCTTGCTGTTCTCGCACCCGGTATTAATAGTTATTACTGTCAGAACCTGATATGATGTTTTAAACTACGGTAATTTTATCTGACTGTGTAAACATTAAAAGTTTTTTTTTATTTTATAAGATGCCATAACCGTTAATTTACCGCTTTTTTTACACAAAATTAAACAATGCTTTTCATGCATGTGAAAATGATATGTTAGTTATATGTTTTTTTTTAGGTTCAAATAGCAACTATTACCTGTAGTTATTAGTAATAGATATATTGTGTACCTAATAAAATCTGCAAAAAGATCCTTTTGAAGCATAGAATTCAACCAAGCAGAATAATGGCAGATTCGATTTGACTGGGTCTGTTCATGAGAGGTAATAAAATGTGCAACAGCTCTTCCGCCCCTAGTACCGGCTTTAGCGGAAGTCTATTACACATCCATTGAATGGGTTTCATGAAACTAAGTATCTTGTTATTTTCTAATTGAATGTTCATATACAATTTGTTAGTTATATGAGTTTTATATTGTAATGTACCACTGCATATGAATGAGACTGAAATAGACAACAAACTTTTCTGAGTCGATGTCTATGACTCTTGATTCGAATCAGATCGGCTCATGCTGGCATCTAACAGCCATAACTTCCATTCAAACTGTGGTTTAAATTTCGGAAACAGATCACTGAGACTCAAAAGTGCCCCCACTTTGTGCCTTTTTTGTTTGTTTTGGCCAGGTTGCATCTTTATTTTACGTTTTCTTTGTATATTCGAGGAAATGTCAATCACTTATACATTTTAATTTACATACACGGCTGTAGTGTTTCGACCGTCGTGGTTGTTTCCATTTGCAAAGACCATGCAATTCATTGCAGTATTTCATGAGATATTGTTTTACTTAATATTGTACAGAAACTAATCTTGAACCCTTTTTGGACATCTCATTATCAAGTGAAATATATCATGTTCATCTATTTATGATTACATAAGAAATAAAGGATGTTACATGAATTTCTTTTCAAAGACATATTGAATTTGTTAAACAAGTTCAATAAAGGAATAAAATACGAAATTCAAGGTTGAAAGATACAAATGTTTATTTTTTGTACATATGTAAACTGTTCCCGTTGAAACATCAGAATTTCATCTTTCTTCACCTATTATAGACAAAGTCAAATCGACCAACGTCTCCGATACTTTAAACGACGTCAACAGCAAAGCTTTATTACTCGAGCGTAATACCAAATTATGCAATGGCTGTATTTCATTCTAACAACGTCACACATGTGATTAATAATGATATTTTCTTTTTTGAATTGAGATCGAATGTTTCAACGATTGTTTTTACAAGAAATATATGCAAATGCTAGTGAAAGCACTTGAACACTTGTATTGTTTCCCCATTTCGTGCTAACATTTAGTGAAATCATTGTCTACTAGTCGTCTACAGATGATTCGATTCTAACACAAGTTGAAAATGTGACAAAGAAAATGCATCATTCTAACATTAGTTAACTAAGACAAAACTTGATTATTTGAACCATTTTTTTTGTATAATTATATTGCTATAAAATATAAATCTATAAATCTTAACACGATGTTACTTATTATAATATAAATATGCAAGACCTTCTGGACACTGTTTTAAGCCAGGGTACTCCGTCCAAAATGTGAATAAGAATCTAAAGCAGATCGTAGAACGAAGCCAAATAGCTTGATCTTATCAATAATGAAGAAATTACAATGTCAGTGCACTATATTTATTTATAACAAATAAATGAACATACTGAGATAGGAGCAGTTTGGAATGAATCTTTCGTTTACATAACGTGTAACTAACACAAATATTTCCATTGAGGTTAGGTAAACTGCCGAAAGAAAGAGAATGCATTTGTTCCTATCATAGTATAGAAATCTTACATTTCGAAGAGATAATGATATTTCTGTCACATGTTTACAGGAACAGATATGAATATTGTGTACTTCTTTTCAACTCAAAATATTCCCAGTTCATTCTTTTAAGCAGAGACACATGGGATTCTATCCCCATCCGGCTCTGACAACTAACATTCGGGTTTCGACAAGAATTCAACAAGTTATATATTTTAATAAACAAAACAGAATCAAACTTCACACTGCAGTCAATTCTTCTTCCCTGCAAAACAAACCTAAACTACGATCAACTTCACTTTTCTGCGAAACAGCTTTCACACTCCGACCAACTTCACCTTACTTCGAAACAAACTCTATACGAACAGTTGATGACCGAATATTCGAATATTCGTTCGGAAGGTTGACCGAATATTCGAATACCAAAAATGCTATTCGTTGCCATCTCTAATTTTAATAAACAGAACGCAATCAAACCTCACACTGCGGTCAACTCCCCTTCCCTGCAAAACAAAAACTTCACCTTTCTGCGAAACAACTTTCACACTCCGACCAACTTCACCTTTCTTCCAAACAAACACTATGCAATCAACTTCACCTTTCTGTGAAACAATATTTATTGTAGAATTTAATGATGTATTTTGTTGGTTGTCATGATGTATTTCTATCGGTTATCATGGTGTTTGGTTGTCAGAAAGTATTTATGTTTCTGGGCTTCTATTGATAACATTGATGCAAGTCTATTGGTAGTCATAATGCGTTGTGTGAACTCCAAGATGTGTTGGACTTCTTTTTGATAAATCAACTATTACGCCATCTTTCAAACTAACTTACTAAAACATTTAGTAAAGATAAATGTATGAAAACCCCTAATTAAAATTCACCTGTACTTCAAATCAATAAGATTACAAGTTATGCCTCTTCTTTAGTAGCAATTTACATTTTAACTTTATTTCCATGCATTTTTCTTTTAGAAAAGTCATTATCTATATTAGGGGTATAAATGTTGAGCTTATCAATTAAAATTTCAATTTATAGTGATATCTATGATACCTCAGGCTTCGAAAATATTTGGGACATTTTGATAAAGTATGACCCTATTCTTTATTTGACATAATTAATGTTTCTTTCTGAGCAATGGGACTTTTTCTGGCCGCAGGCGGTATTGATTTCATCATTACTTGCTGTTTATATCTGGGTGAAGGTCATTTAACAACTGATTAAAAGTGTACATTGATTGGTGGATGAAGAATTCCACAGGTTCGAATGGAATAGATAATATTTTTAAGGGTGTGTGCAGGTACTCTGAGCTGTATTGTTAGACAGTATTATCCGTTGCAAGGCTGCTGTGGAAATAGCTTGTAAAACGTCGTTAATCTAAATCTCGGTAGTGAAACTGCGGCAGAGTTCGACTCTGCCACTCTAATATGGAGTGATCTCCCGTAAACGATTTACAGTCAACTCGGCCCCTAGTCAACTCGTCCCCCATTTTGGTCATTTCGTTTCCCTTGACGATTTTAAAAATGGTTGTTTCGCACCGCCCCCCCCCCCCCCCCCCCCCCCCCCCCCCCCCCCCCCCCCCCAACACACACCTACTTTTACTTTTTAGACTTATTTTTGTCAAAGTTTCCTAGATTATGATTAATATAGTTATCATGTAAAATATAAATGATCTATAAAATATGTTCTATATAAAAATCATGAAAATTTTACATTAAAAACTACATTTTGTTTTGCTTTATAAATACCCGATCGTATGTAAAAGTGCAGAGTGCATGCACGTTTTGTAGCTTAAAGTGTACATTGAATAATACGGCGGTGTATCTTTTTTAAGGATACTTCTTGTTTATAGTCAATTTATGCAAAACACATATTTACTTGGAAACATATTCTGTATGTCGCTTTGCTACTGAAAAACTAAAGGATATCGTAGGGCTCTATTTTCCATCGATGATGGTGATTGTTGAAGGTGGATATGTAAATAGTCATCAGTAATAAATTACGTCTTCTACGTATAGGACTTCGGAATTCTCTGTGTGGTTGCTCGTACGAGCTTCGTTAGCAGCCGGAGAATGCCGAAGAAGCATCGGGAAATTACATAATCTGACGTAAATTGCCGATGGTCATTACGTGTCCATTATTTTAAGTCCGTCGTAACAGTCGCAACACTTTTTTCCGAACCATAACTAAAATATATATTTATCAAAACTGCATAACATCTTTGTCTGGAGTGCATCTCCAAAACTGTTAAAAGGATTCTGTGCAGTGTATAATAACTATAACTCTATCTTGCTTATATCTTTAATTATCTCCATTTTCGATTTACTGATGACACAGCTGAGTAATAATTGTATAATATTTTCGGCTTCAAAGGAACAAACCGTTTGTCAAATAAAGCATTAGAGAATTAAAACTATAACCTCATAATTATTGGTTAATTAATTTCCGTTGAGGTCGAGAAATATTTCAAATTGATCTACAGTTCATTTACAAAAGAGTCCCGTGTAGAAGGTGGCCAAGGAGAAGGCACATTTTGAAATAATGAACCATATATATAGACAAGAAAGGGATTTTTTAATATGTATGCATGAGTCATGGTTTATTTACACTGCAAAGCCCCTGTTTCTTACCACACCCGTGGAATTTAATAAATTCAAGTCCACGTAAAGAATGTAATAATCAAGAAAGTAAGCAGGCAGAGATATGGTTCTTATACAATGAATTTTCTCCCATTGTTTTAGAAAGATGCATAGCAAATATTTGCTTTGTAGCCGCCAAACAAATAAAAATAAAAAAGTAGTGCATAGAATTGAAAAGGATGTGTCAGTATACTGTACATTGTTTCTAAAAAATATATTTTTGTCATGCCTACAGACATTACATGTGTCTTATCATCTGTCCATACAGAACCAATAACAAAATATTTATCAGTGTTTTTAGGTCTGATGATTGTTTGCGTAGATAATAAAACAAGGAAATGTGTTTTACTTTAAACATTTAAAGCAGTGACGTTAGCATTTATTGTTCGATTGATATGTTGTCAAGACGATTGCCTGAAAAGAAGCTTGTTTACCTTAAAATGATGCCAACAATCTAATAGAAATAAATACGTTTAAGGAACGAGGTTTAGGAAACCATAATACCAGTTTATATATGGATGTGTTAATATATGCAGAGAATCCAAAGTAAAGCAATTAGAAAAATGAGGGCAAACTAAAAGAGAAACAAAGTGGGACACTGCCTGGAAACGATCAATGGTACAACATCACTTGGGAGTTGCCGAAGCACAAAGCAGCGACAATTTTCTTCTAAGGCAAATACAGAATTATCTTAAATGCAATTTCAAGGCTGTAAAATGATAAAACGGTATAATAAAAAAAGATTGAAAAACATTTTGTTTCTCCTTTTAGGCTAACAGATAATTGCTACAAGACTATAAAATATTTTCGCCGTTCTAACCAAATCCGAAATTAAACTGATTTATCTAGACTTTCAGCAGTCAATAAGTTAACGTTATGGCAGGTTTCGTGCCATGCATAAAATTCGTTTTTGCTATTAGTTTAAGAAAAAGATCTGTTTGATACCTTATGACAAAACAATGATACATCTGTTTGATGCAATAGAATACTCAATTATTGCAAAAGAAATGAATCGTTGTTTTGTGGTTAAGGTACTTGAAACAAGCCTTAATGTGTTCCATCCTAAATTAATACTTACCCATCCCGAGTCATCCCTTTATTTACAGTATGTTTTTCAGGTCAAAATCTTTTCATAATTGAAAATCTCCGTTTTCTTTTTCGAAAGAGATGCAGACTATCAACACAAGTTACAAAAGGCTTTCACACTTACGAAAGTGTGATGTTGTAAAATTCAAATAAAGATAACATGTTTTATTGAATTCAAGAAAGATATAAATGATAGATTTAATAATACAAAATGGAATCCAACTGTTAAATACTCAATATTATACTCAAGATATTATGTACTACACACTTAACGGATATAATGTTTTTGTGGCAGCGCGAAAGCAGTGAAAGTGGAATTCGATACCAGCTTGTGACGATATCAAAAAAAGGAAACACCAATATTTTACAATTAATTGTGCGATATAGAGAAGAGAATGTTCAGACTTGTGCAAGAGGCAGAAGATAGATACACGAGTAATAAATATACATTTAAATCTACGGCCTCTAACGATACTTTATACACTTTGTGAGAAATAAAATAACCTCGGTTATTATTTCCCAGCATCCTTGATATAATTCTTCAAAAACAACAACGATTGCACTATAAGGTTATGTGTGATATTTTACTGACGTCACGTTTAAAAGTGAGTAAATAGGGTGAGAAAGCGAGTACGCACAAAGCTAGCATTTGGGATGATTCACAATCATTAAAAAATACAAATAACATGCATTAACATTACGTAAATTGTTCTGTTTTTACATACTTTTCCCATTAAAACATGCTGAGATACAGCACACACATTTTTATGCAAGAAAACTAACACCGTGGCAAGTTTTATGTTTCAAAGTAGTTTAATGCAACACAAAAAATATAAGACCTAGCCTTCCAGACGTTCATTCCCTTAAGAATTTTTTTTTGAATATTAGGTAAACATGAATTAAAAGTACATGAATCGCCATATGTTATTTTCTTCCGTTAACACATACCCGGATCCAGTGGAAACAATATGTAAAGAGCAACTTAAATGCTTTAAAGCCGTATAAAATAGATAATATTTTAAGATAGGTAATAAAACGACTTTCAAAGTAAAAACTAAATAATTTCGTGCCTAAAGCATCAGAATCTTCATTTGCAATCGGGAAAAGAACAACAAACAGTATTTACGATACAATTCAATGCGCAAGGCACTTAATCAATAGTCAAGCTCGTAATGCGGGTAATATGTGGGAATATACCCTTGTGAAAAAAGCAGAAGCGCTGTGCAAGCTATAAAGTACAAATAATTCCATGTATTGATTCACAAATCCGTATCCAAACACTTAACTGGAAACAAATCATACCTGTATTCATTTATACAGTCTAGGCAACTGTCATACAAAAGGCACCCTTACACTTAAATGATGAATATGATTATAAACAAATACTCAAGAGCAAAACAACTTTATATATTATCAGATATATTCGTTTTTTAGAATAAACATGTACTTTTGTTCATGTGATTAGATATAGAGATTAAATTTCATATGTCGTGAAACACATGTCTCGTACATAGAATTAGACAAGACTTTCATCATTATAGTTATCCCAGTAAATACTCTGTCATAAAATTCATGCCTTAACGCTGAAACGACAAACCTTCTTCTTTTTGAATAAACAGTTCTCAATATATAATGCTATTTATATTGTGTTGCAAGTCGTAACCAGACTTTTAATACAAAACCAAATCTATCTTTATTAGTTTATGTAGTATCTTCAAAGTGTGCTCAATGACGTAATTGCTTTTAAGTTTATCAGATAAATATATCTTTTATGTTTAGAATGAAAATGCCATCACGGTGCTCAGTTATGGATGTCGTTAAGCATAAAATTCCTTACATCAAACGAAGCTTTTTGGGAATAAACGCATGTGCACAAAGCTTTAAGTATTGCAATACTCCTCACGTCCCCTAGCACCGGCTTAAGCGAAATTCTATCACAGGTAAAATAAATATACTCCATGCTCCCCAGATTCAAGAATGTAAGGTTAGTCAAATTTCATATCATGAGCAATCAAATTTTGCTTCAATTTAAGTTGTAAAGACATTAAAACATTTTGTGGCGAACAAATTGCTAAATAACGTTATTTATATCTATCTTTTACTGAAATACGAAGTTTAATTTGTTGATGCAGAAAACGAGAATAACATGAACATAACATGAACAGGCAAAACAATCATCCACCCAAATTTATTTGCAGATATGTTCTCATCTCTTAAATCAAAGATTAACACACTCAAGACCATTCAACTATATCAAAATTTTGTGATCTTAGTCAGTTTCATTATTTATTAAATATGTTTTCTTCCTGATAATTATCAACTACCACGGTTCATAAATTAAACTTAATGTCATTCGATTATCAGGGTTCAAACACCAACTGCCTTAAGCTTAAGGTCATTCAACTTAAAGGATTTACATTTAAGAACATTCAACTTCAAGGATTCACCCCTCTATTGTCTTAAATTTAAAGTCATTCAACTACAAGGCGCCTTACAAAGAAGGATATTCAACTGCAAGCCTTCACTGCTCAATTGCCCTAAACTTAACTGCAAGGATTCACACCTAAACTGCCTTAAATCTAAGATCATTCAAATACTAGTATATAATTGTGTTCAACTCTGAAATAAATATTCATTGATTTTCATTTTTTTCTCATCCCGTTAAATAAAGATTCTATCGGCATGTCACTTATCTTTAGCATTTAATTTATTCAATTTATGTACGTTCATTATAAAATGAAGTTATCACTTTACACCGTGTACAGAATAGAATTTACTCTGCATACAAATAACTGCTAAAATTAGCAGTAAATATGTTATTCTTAAGTGTAAGTAACTAAAAAATTAAAAGGCAGAAAATCGAGGTACTGCTCGAAGTAATCTATACTGAAACATAAAGAATATTTTGGAGTTATGATCTGAATTAAATGTCGTGTAAAACATTAGACTGAAAATAAACAAAACACTTTAAACAGCTGATCCTCAGAAAGAAGAATGTGTACCTTTGGGTAACGATGGCCGTTATCAAATGCTAAAAAACTGAAAATCAAAAAGGATGCGTGTTTGGAGTGGAGAAGGGGTGGGCCAAAACAAATTTACATGATTTTAGACGATATCTGTAAATAACCGTAAATGACTAAATATTGTTGCGGTGCCAAATTTTGAATAAACATTACCCGAGTATGGCTATTTGGCCGAAATCAGTAAAAATAATCGATAAAAAAAAATAAACTAAACAAGTAGAAACTTTTCGACTTCTATTTAAAATAGTAGTCTTTCTAGGAGGGCTCCAAAATTAATTTTCGAGCATTATGGTGCCTATTTTAATCTGCGGCAAGTCCGGCTTGTGAGTCCTAAAATATGGTCGAACCTTGCACACTTTATTAGGGACTAAAGATAATATATTTCGTAAGGTACTTCTGCATGTTTGAAAAACCGGAAGTGATGGCGTAACGTCAATTATCCGGAAAACGTAGAATAAAGCCTGGATTCGGCGTACGGAAATGAAAAATATTTTATGAATTAATGGCAACCCGTGAGTAAATTTATGACAATGTCCCCGTTATTATCTCTCTATATGTTATTAAAACATCTCACATGTTAAATAATTCAAAATAATGTGTTAAAATTAGCTTGAAATGTGCGGTTCACTTTAATCATGGTTAGATATCTCAAAAATAATCACACAGACCTATACATTTCATTTCACCACAATATAGACCATGTTTATTTACGACTGTGAGAAATTTCATTAAAATCTACATTGTAGAAAAAAATTTATTCGCGAAAATGTTATGAAAGTTGTGACTTTCCCATAGACTCCCATTATGAAAAATTGCATGATATCCAAATTTTTCAAATCAGTCTAGCAAAAAATCAAACACACGACACTATCTTTTTTATTCGCTGAATTTTCTAAGTATATTTTGAAGTTTTGAAAAATAATGGTTTAATCAAATTCTACACTGTAGAAATTTTTTTCGACCCGAACGTGCAGAACTATAATACTAGAAGAAAATTTATAGATATGGAACCGTCCAATAGGCTGACCATGTTCAGTAACGTATAAAATCTAATCACCCGTAACGAGCATTCTAATAAGCTGGTAACAAAACAATTAGAGTATGTTTTAAGCTTCTCAAAGTTATATTATTATAGAAAATACAGGAGTTTTAAGTATTTCAACACTTTGTTGTAATGTTACTGCGTAGAAATATTTTCTAATCGTATCGAGCTATGAATGAAGCAGTATTTTAAATTAGATATCACACAGCACATCTTTACCTCTAGACATTCATCTCTAGCATTACAACGGATCTAATGAAAAATGTTACTAATTATCATGTGTATACATGTACAAGCAAAACACATGAACCTTATTAGATAAAGGCACAGGCTTAGTAATTAATCGTGAACTATATTGTGTGTGAATTATGTCATTATGTCATTATATTACATTTCCTTTCCATCAGGTAAATAATGCTAATAATAAAGATACAAAAAGAATACACATCTAAAAAGTACGTATTACATTACATTGACGTCTTTTTCGTTTGAATTTACCA
This sequence comes from Mercenaria mercenaria, assembly GCF_021730395.1. NCBI lineage: Eukaryota > Metazoa > Mollusca > Bivalvia > Venerida > Veneridae > Mercenaria > Mercenaria mercenaria. The sequence continues at coordinate 51,617,915 of NC_069373.1, forward strand.
GTTATAGGGTCGTAATACGCTGTATGTGCATACTGTGAAATCATTAAAAAATTCGTGGGCATGAAATATCGTGGTTTTGGTCAAAACGGCAATTTCGTGGGGATATGAATTCGTGGATTTCAACTTTTGAACATAAAATGAATGGGAATTTTACTTGTTCGTTGCGATTAAATTTCGTGGATTGACCCAACCACGAAATCCACGAAAACTAGTCCCCAGCGAATATCAATGATTTCACAGTATGTAAACTATGTGAAAAGGCGCGTGAAGTTACTATCAATGTGAAAAACGCTCTGAAAACGACAAAAGAAGCACTTTTATACTTGGATCTCTTACTAAATGCAATCGATGATAGCGTATTAAAAGTTACGTATTCTTTAACACGCTTGACCTGATTGATCAGTGAAAACTTGATTTTTATTAGACACTACATCTGGACAAATACTACGTAAGGCGGAATGATGCTTCTAACTGCTTCGACAGCTTTGTAAACAAAAGATAAGACGGCTTATAACGATTATTGAACTCATCTATATCACCAGCATATCAACACTCAGTCTGATTTCCAGTGCGTCAATAGAAAATGGAAACATGTTAACCGCAAATAGTAAGCAAATTGATTGAATAATTATTGTTATCACGCTTCAATTCATTTTGCCTTAGCACTTATATATATTCACAAGAAAAATAAAACAATTTCATCTGTAGTTGCAGCATAATGACGATGACACATGTTAGTACAATGTTGTAAGTATTTTTCATGAAATCAATATCAGATGAATATCATAAACAACGAAGTGTGGAATACATTTAAATGAATTATTTCATACATCTCGTAAAACAAATAATAAATTATGCAATGACACTAAAGAATCATTAACCTTTGTCATGCTGGACACCTTGCCTTGGCGACCAGTGTAGATCATGATCAGCCTGCACATCCGTGCAGTCTGATCATGATATGCACTGTTTCGCCATTCAGTCAGTATCTGTTTGGTAAGCACCCCTTTTAACAATTAAAAGTACTATCCAAATTGAAAGACGGCGGGTTCATTATAGAAATTTAGCAGGGTAAGGGTTAAACAATCTCATTTTCATTGAATGGATAACAGAGTTTCCTTTCGTGAAAAATCTTATTTCAAACATATTCCATAGTTAATATTATACAAAACTTAAAGATATATATGTACATATTTTTGGATAATCTATTGAAAAAATCTTGTTGACTTTGTAACTGAAAAGAATCCATGACAAATATAGATATCAATGACGCTTACGGAATATATTTTAATCTTCAGTCTGCTAAATTTCTAAAATGGACTGGTCCATCATTCAATATGGGCAGCACGACTTAACATTCAAAGGGGTATTCACTGAAAATTAACTGACTGAATAGCGAACAGTGCAGACCATGATTAGCCTGCACTGATGTCGTGACCGTGCGGTTCCCTATAACACAGGGATAACGACGTACTATGTAGGGATGTGTGTTTGGAATAATATGGGAGTTTATTTACGTCTGTTTACGTGTGTAAAGTCTATGAAAAGATGGATGGCTGTGTTCTTTTTCGTGCTAACCCAGAGCTTACAGTTTTAGCTGTTTTCATCTAAATTAGTTATGAGAATGTCAATGACCTTTGCTGTTGTTACTATAGTTTTATATAAATTGTTTGGAAAAGCAGCTTGACATTTTTTTTGTTTTTTGTTGAGGGGGTGGAAATGGGAGCGAACGGACTTTGCGTTATACATGCCTATCAACTAACCTACTCATTTATGTATTGCTGTATTCTATGCGTAGGTAACTGAACATTTCGCCGATGAATGAAATGACAAATTATCTTAGAAATAGCGTCTTCAGCCAGTCATTTCAGAAATTTCAGAATTTACGACATCCTGATCCATATGCTCTGCCTACTCAGCTGGCCAAACGGACTGTCTTGTCAGACAGCACAGGGGTGACAACAAACAAATTTACATGGAATAACCGAATATAAATTACATTTCCTTACCTGTAAAACATTTTCTATACTTTCCTATACCATTTAACAACAAAGTACAATACTCTTAGACTGGCTATATCAAGTTTGTGCTCTACCAAACCTAAGTGTTAAAATATGTTTTCATTATCATTTTTATCAGATTTTTTGTCACGAAAAGATTAATCTATGTGGTAGGAAACTATATTATGTTTTTGTTAATTACACAGTATTGATAAAATAAACAACCTCAAAATATCGACCAGCTATGAGAACATTAATGACTTTAATAACCTAAAATACCTTATTTTTGTATTTGCTTTGTGACATATGGTTGCTTTTGTGCATAAACTAAACTGAAAAATAATGCGATTCTGTTTGTAAAAAATAAAGGAACTTTTTTGTCTTGAATGAATATTTGTGACGCTAAATATGAAATGGCAAATATGTACCCAAAACTATTCAAAAAGCAAAGTATGTGTTATACATACTACAATTTCTTCTTCTTTCTTTTTTTGGTAAATAATGTTTTTATTTCATAAGACATATTAGACTATGGCTTTTCAAAGACTACACTAACATCATATCAAGAATATACATGTATTCATTATTCAATATAATATATATGTATATCTGTACATCTTGCAAATTTTCAAAGATAAAGATTCATTACCCCCTCTTATATGGTGCAGAAGAGAGCAAAAAAAAAGAAGAAGAAAACAACAAAAACATTATAAATATTGTATATAATGCAAACAATAAAGAATGTTACATATTTTCACATTACTGTAAAAAGTTAATAGGTTTTTTGGGTAACTATTAAATATAATTTTGTTTTTGGTTTTATATCCGCTGTTCAATATCCAGTGTTATTTAGTTTGAAAAATTACCATTCAAGTGTAGTTAAGATTAAAAGTGTCTTACAACTGCCCATCTGTGAAACACTAAATCAGTTATGTTTGAGACTTGATTTATCTCCCATGAAAACTTAAGGCTATTTCTTAAACCTACAACGGTAGCCATGATCTTGTTCCGTTTACATAGGTATATATACTTTTTTGTTTCTAAAAAGAGAATATGTAACATGTAATCTTTCCTCCCAGATCCCAGAAAAACAGTCAACTTACTTACTAGTATTTCACAATTTGTGTCAAAATGTTCTAGTTCATTTATTATATATTGTATGATCGGTTTAACCTTGGAACACTTCCAAAAAAGATGGATTAAAGTTTCCTCGTGGCTCTGACAAAAAGTGCACAAACTATTATTCTTAATATTCATTTTAAAAAGCTATTATTCTCGTTTGTAACCACTGTATGTATGTATCTTTTGTACACGTTAAACGTAACTATACATTAGGTTTCAAAGGTAGGACATCGCTGCTAACAAGAAGAGCTATGGGTGTTATTAAATATTGGTTGAAAATTATACAAATGAAGAATGAAAAATATGTAAAGGCTGTTTATGATTTGATGTGCAGACAATTAGAAGTAAAACCAAATAGTAACTCCTGGGCAAAATCTGTGAAAGATCTGTTACAATCCCTTGGTTTTTATGATGTGTGGTTATTTCAGGACGTTGGTGATAATGATGCATTTATATCTGTACTAAAAACTAGATTAACTGATGTATATATTCAAAACTGGAGGGCGGATATTAATGATTCAACAAGAGCAAAAAGTTACGCTTTGTTTTCAAGTTTCAAGCTTCAACCATATTTCAAATAAGTAAACATAAGTAAGTTTAGAAGTAAACTTTGTAGATTACGAGTTTCAACTCACAGACTAGAAATTGAAACAGGCAGATGGCATAAACCGGTTCCAATCCCTTATAATGAAAGAAAATGTCACTATTGTAATAGCTTAGAAGATGAATTTCATTTTATTTTAGAATGCTCACTTTATAATGATCTGTGAAAAAATGTATATCAAGAAATATTACTGGTCAAGACAAAATATACCAAGATTTATTGAATTAATGACTGCAGAAAATGTTAATATTAATAAGAACTTAGCGATGTATGTACATAAAGCTTTTGACATTAAAAAATCAATATTGTTATTATTTTAATTGATAGAAAACCTCTCTTTCCTCACGTTGTATAGATGATACATAATATATGAATTAATATGTATATGATATAATATTGCAGTTCCTAATATTGATGTGCTATTGATATTTACATCATATTCAATTAACTGATACTTGACAATGTAACTATTTGTAAATATATATTTATGTTTGCATGTATGCTCAAGGACCTATGGTCCAGTGCATGAATGAATAAACTCTATATTTGACTTGTTGGTGTATCTTTATTTTTGGTAAGAGTTTTATATAAAAATTTATTTACATCTGTCTTTAATAGAATGGAATGCATATACCAACTAATAATTGGATTTAAGTGTTGCTTCTTTTTTTTCTAAAGAACGAAATCTTACAAGAAACCGAAACATATTATAAATTTCTTTGTAGTAAAAAAATATTAGTGGATGATTTTAAACTAGAAAGTGAACTAGATGAGTATGACATAAAGAAATTAAGTGCCGAACAAGCCAATGAACTTGAAGGTCTTTTAACTTATAGCGAGGTAAATGAAACACTAAAAATATGAAAAGAGATAAAAGTCCTGGATGTGATGGTTTTACTTCAGAGTTTTTCAAAGTGTTTTGGGGAAAATTAGGGCAATATGTTGTAAGAGCAATAAACTATGCTTTTTTTATCAAACGCTTTTTTAAAAAATATTAAGCTAGGAAACATAACTTGCATCCCAAAGGAGAATAAATCAAAACAATTTTTAAAAACATTAGAGACCATACTACAATTTCTTTACAGCATTGATCTCTACCACGTTTAAAACTTTATTTACACATTCTTAATTTCTGTAGACTACTTATAACATTGTTGACCTCGTGCACACAAACTTCTTAGTCAACCTGCTTACGTTAAAAGGTCATTAACTTTACAAATGGCAGTTTTGTGTTGTTTCTTAACTATTAGAAAATCTTGCTACCTCCTCTTTTACAGATATTTGCCATTTATATTGCTTATTATTCCGGCAAACAACTGATGAGATAAATCAACATGAATAATTAACCTTTAATCTCGATAATTGGAAAAATCTCTAACTGACTAATGACGGATTATATTTGCTTCCGTACATTCCATTAACAGCAATGTGCCACGCAAAATGTCTTGATCTTTTTCAATGAACAACTAATTCATAACACTTCGTTTCTCGCCGCAAGGTCATTTTGAATTATCTGCAATTAAATTTTGTTTCGATGTAATAAAGACTGAATTACTAGAATTTTCCACAATTTAAGACGACAAGAGTTTGTATGTTGTTTGTGTGTTGTTTTGTGTATAATCCCTTTTTATTGAGACTTCTTCGAACATCGTTAAATTATACCTAATGTTGGCTTATGAAATGTTCGAGAATTATTACGAATTTAGTCTTATTAAATATTTGTTAAATACCTATGTCACTATATAAAGAAATGTCGTGACCAGCGATCATGGCTCGTGCTCGCCACTATAACTTTTGGCATAATCGCTAGCAAAAGTATTTAATGAGGGACAATGAAGGACAATATGGAGACATACAATCAAAATGGTCGCCATTTACCCCCTTTAATATTTTGTCAGATTTCCTTTAAATAACTCCTGCTAACAGATTCCAAGTTGTTACAGATATACTGAAAATGCATGAGACAGATTCTTTGTCAATATTAGTCGTCAGAAAATGGTTTTATTTACATAACCCCTGATGCTTACATGACTTCTTTAACAGATGTCAGCCTATCAGTATTCTTAGAAAATCAGCTGACATCTCGAAAATATGCTAAGCTATAAAGGATCATGTCAATAACTGTTCTGTCTGAAACGTGCGCTATAAAGGATCGTCTCAATAACTTATCTGTCCGAAACGTGCGCTATAAAGGATCGTCTCAATAACGTGTCTGTCCGGAAAAATATATTTTATGCTCTTTAGTGAAATACTGAAAATTATCAGTGAAATAAAATTGATATTTTCTCTGTTTCAAACAGTAAAAATATTATTTTTATTTTTCACTGGTACGGAACTACACTTGAACGCGAAAGAATATGAATTATAAATAAAGAAAATTCCTTGCAAAATATACTTCAATAAAGATTTAGATGTATAGAAATACTAACAGGATCATAAATATGTACATTCTATCATAATAGAATGTAAAAGAAATCAGGAATCGTAATAGAACTATAATATATTTAAGAAATAATTTATAGCAAAAGAGTGCTTTATCACTATTTATGCACGATGGGCGGTTATACGTCGGGCGTAATAATTGCACGAGGGCGCAGCCCGAGTGTATAAATAGTGTTAAAACACTCTTTTGCTATAAATTATTTCGATTCTAATACGTCCTTAATCTAATACAGTAGATAAAATATAGAAGCGCTCTTTCTTGGTCGCAACTAAAACTTTGACGTCACCGCACGTTAACGTGACGTCATTCTAGCGTAAGAGTGTTTTAACAGCGACAAGCATATTAGAATGCATTATAGTGTTCACTCGGTGGAATATATTTCCATCTTACACTAAAACAAACAAATATCCTCTATATCTAATACATGTACACTATTTTACTACTATGCATTAACCATTGCAACCAACACAGGGTGTTTGAAATATTTTGTAACCATGTTTCTTTTCAAAATATTATTAATAAAATATACATACATACTATGGAGAAATAACTACTTCTACTATCCTTTTAAGCTATCAATTAAGACCATATGATTTCAAACAACACACATGTTTCTCATATTCTTAAATACATAACGTCAGCCCTCATTGAGTGGGACGTGGTCATGTGCAATTTAGAGCCAGGAGTGTTTGCAACATATTTTGGATTCAAAGGTTAGGAGAAAGATTAAAATGTTGTCTAAAGTGTCCAGTTGTAATCTTACTAGAATAAACACAAAACATTGCCGATTGCTAAGCTGCATCCCCCAACTCAGATTAATAAACTTATCTGATTAATATTCAACCTCAATTGTTGTAAACATCAACTTAATCTCCCATATACTTTACGTTGTCTTTCAATCAGCAGCATGCGAGTCCTATCGTATGGATGCTGAGCCAAATCGTCTTAATTAAAGCTGCAGCTCATATATTTGCCCTGACTTCTTGATACTTCTACGACGATTCCTTGGCTGTTGGATGTACTTCGCCAATAACACTAAGCTTATGTATAAGCTGGATCAATAGTACTATTGTTCGTCACCTCGGCGCAAGAAGTGGATAACTGCATTGACTTATAGAAGGACTTATTCACTTTTTGCGCTAAGGTGACGAGTTGTTAAAATGTCTTCTATATGCAGCTTATATATGCTAATGCATATGACTACCATAAAGGTATACCCTGGCCAATACTACGTCCCGATGTCAACTTGATGATGATCTATCACTCAAATTCGTTGTATAGCTGCAGTAATAAGCAACATGACCATTTCGTGTCATGATTATAACAAACAATGTTGTTTCAGATGAACACTCCACAGACATGGTTCAGAAAATTCCAGAAAACATGTTTCTATCGTCGTTACGATTAAACCAAACTCGGTGTTTGATTTAAAAGTGCCAACTTTGACAGAAGATCAATTCCACAGAACAATATTCTACTCATGAGCTTGCTGGCGATTTTAAATTTCCAGATGGTTTCACCTAACTATGATAAGACGTCTGTAGTTGGATATGGAATCATCGAAACAAGAATTCCTTGCCTGCTTTCTGTCCTTCAGTAGAAATGCATTATGACGGAGTGTTTTGGTTGGTCTAAATTCGTGAAATGTATTTTACAACAGCTATTTTCTCTAACTTCTCTTTAACTATTGTATAACACTTCTTACTGGGGTCCAGCTTTGACTGTAATTAACCGAAATCGACCATAAGATACTCAAACAATTCAACAATAAATTTAGCAATGATAAAATGTATTTGGTACAGAGTATTAGCAGTGCTTGTACATCAAGTTATCAAAACATTAACAATTAAAATTATGTTGGCAGTCAGATATTCACCTGGGTGTAGTGGGGGAGAGTTAATTTACATACCAGTGTAACTTTGGAAAATGGTGGGGATACAAATTTAGTATCAAGTTAAGCGGTTTAAACTCCTAAGCGGAGTTTTGCTACTGAGCAATCCAATGCATGGATCCACTGCGTTCTTCCGTGTTATTGTTTTATCCTTGATGAATGTTTTACTTTCTTTTTTTACATGTGTACGCCTATCGTTAACACATATACATACGCACGCGCGCGCACGCAAACGCAGACGCACACGCGTGCACGCGTAAAGGCAACATAGCACACAGACCTACCTACATACATGTTGTAAAGTTTTGTTTTTGGAAGGTTGCATTATTCGAACGTGACACTTCCTGCTAAATTTTTGTCCTTGTAGATTCTGGTAAAATACTTCAACTTTTAATCTGAACATTTACTGTTCAACAGAAGCGTTATCATGTAGTGTAAGACTATCTAGCGATAAATATGCCAGTTAGAATTAGGGTATTCTTCATAATCTAAATTCTCACATGACTAATCGTTTTGCATATTTTCGACTTGAAAAATGTATGTCTTTAGAAATGTATTCAGCCATGATATATCTTTAAATAATCGCTTTTTTATGTTTTGAATGATTTTACTTATTATACTTTTAGGTTCAGAATAGTGTTAACTCATACAATAAACAACCATTTTAAAACATCTTTAAAGCTGATAACCTGCATTTGTAAACACTTTGAATAACGTATTTTAAATATCCATGTATTACTATTAGGAACCACTATGTCAAATGGCGTGCAACTTTTATATCGGGTGTATGGTGCCATGTTGACATCTGTTTAACATATGTCGTCAAATAAATATCTTATTTCGTTTCTTTATTCACGTAATATGATTCGTTTTGGAAAGTCAGTCAGTCTGTTAAAGCCGCTGACTTCCAGATCGACATCGTACTACAACAAAAAAAAAGAGAAGCCTTTAGGTATCAGGTTGTTTTGCTATATTTCATAAGAAGGCTTTGAAACTTAGTTACTGGCAGATTATTTGTTATGAAAACACACAAGAACTAGTTGTGTACTATTTTTTTCCATTCAAAATTGAAAAGTGTATGTAACGGTGTACCGGAGGTAAACTGTCTAAATTATAAAGCTTTATGTTTACGACTAATAAGTACATATTCTTCCGTGGTGTATTTGTCAAGCACGCAGGAACATTTTTGTTGCTGCTGCAGCCCTGGCTCCATTCTCAACTGGGGCATGATTTTTTTTCTCTTGACTTGGCATTTGGAAGAGTTTAGAAACAAACACTCATGTTCTGTTGTTCATAACATGACAATACTTGAATTTGAAAGAAAGATCAATTTAGCAGCTAAAACCTGGAAGTCAGTGCCTTTAATACAAGCGGTTGTCAACATCCTCATGTTAGTTATTTTTTAAGTGGGGTCTGAATATATATGTAATGTCTACAAATTAACTATGCCAAACGAGTCTGTCGATCTAGGTCAGTTATGTTGCAAAATAAATATTATAGTAACAGTTGTCACTGGTCTGTCAAATACAACACATCATGCTTACGCATTCTTTTCCTCAGATAAGGACGTAAGCTTAAAATAAGAATCTTACAAAACGAAAAATAAATATCAATTCCCTAAGCTGCAAGTGATAAATACTGTTATCTCATCACAAAGTTACCATAAAATAATTGATAAGATAAATCAAATAAATCATCATGATTATTGATCAAGTTAATCCGGTTGAATGGTGACGGATTTTGTATGCGCCTTTGTAGATTTACGAAATGTAAAAAAAAAATGTTGTTTCTTACTTTGACAGATAAAACATTTTCTCTGCTTTAGAAATACAAAATGTACATTTAGCAAGTATTAATATAGTAGACACAGAAGTTTATATGGCTGAAAAAAGTTGAAAATGACATCTAACCCTAACATGCGGACGCACAACGTTAGAAATATTCTTCTAATGTTCTAATAAGCGATTCTAAGTAGTATTTTATAACGATACGCTGTCAAAATTCGTGGTGTGTGTGTGTGGGGGGGTGGGGGGGGGGGGGGGGGGGGCGGGGGTTGCGTGTGTGTGTGTTCGGGTTTAACGTCTTATTCAACAATTTTTCAGTCATATAAACGACGGTGTCTACTTGTAAAAGTGAGCACGATGCCAAACTGCCTCACTGAAATATCACGCCGTAGACACGTGGCATGATACCCCACCCAGTCACATTATACTAACACCGGGCTGACCAGTCCTAGCACTATCCTCTTAATGCTGAGCGCCAAGCGAGGAAGCTGTGATGTGAGTGAATGAAATGCAATGTCATCTTGTGAGACATACTAATTCCATTTTAAGGCATAAGATTTTTGTATGGTGGCTGATTTCTGCCATTTCGTGTTGGCGTGTTGGCGGGGCGAAAACATGACAGCACGAAAACACGACGTTTAGAGGGCGCCGACATATTTATTTGTCATGTTTTCGTGTTGGCGGGTATGAATATGTTGTTTTGGCGCCCTTCATTTGTCGTGCTGTCGTGTTTTCGTCCCGCCGGCACAAAAACTTGAAAACACAACAAATACCTTGTTTATCGAGTTTTCACCTCGCCGGCACGAAAACACGAAAACATGACAATACCATTTTCGTTACATAAAAAAATATCGAAAGATTTATGCCTTTTTACATCTCACCTACATTTTATGTATTTTCTCATAATGTATCAAAGCAATTTCTTACTAGAATAATAAGAACATATTTTGATATTGATCAAATCTGATAAGTCTGTGTTTTTGACAGTTTATTTTGTTTTGTTTTAATTTTGATAACTTTACTCAGTATTACAGCGAAAATATTGCGGGAACGAAAGTGGCGGGTTAGCTGTTAGCTAATATATACAAATATGGAAGATATCACCATTATTCTAAATTTGCAGGATAAATATTCGATATATCTGATATTAATCCCACGAAGACCATACAGAATTACAGTCAAGTTTTTGTATGTACACCCAGCCAAGAAGTATTCTATGATAAGGTTCTGCTCTGCCATACGTTTAATGTTTTATAAGAACAATATCATAATAATAAAATCAAGGCCTTTATTAATGAGTGAAGTTAATCTTCATTGAGGCCCAAGCGTAATTATTTTTGTAAATGTACAGGCTCGAATCCAGGGCCGGATCCCGGGGCCGTTCCCCCCGCCCCCACATAAAGTAAGGCGTGAGGGGTGTTTTATAATTCACTGCATCCCATGAGCTGCCGCAGTCAAACCGATTTCGACATTATTTTGTTTGGCTGTTTTATGCTGCAAAAGGGTTTTTCTTATGGATTTTATTTTGTACCAAATCATCAACCTTTACTGCCTTGTGATGACGCTAAACTGTCTCCCGTACTTGGACGCAGTGTTTTATATTTTTGACCTTTGCGGTCATAGACTTCATAGTCTTTTATTATTTTGCTTGGCTGTGTCCTATGCTTCCAAAAGATTTTCTGACATTTTTATTATTCTTTGCACATACATAGTTGTCTGAAAAAAGTTAAAGTTTAGCTTTTCAGTATAAACATTTCGGATTGGGTGGTTCTTCGCATTCGTAGTTTTGGCTTTTGTTTAACCACCCTTTTGGTACGTTGCTGCTTTCAAAACCTAAGATCCTCTCTAAATTCTAGTTTGTTTACTTCTGCGAACAGATAAGTCAGTAAAAATAACAACACAGTAGGGCACCACCACGGGACGATCGGCTGCCAAAAATATGGTGGGCACCTAACCTCACTCGTAATAAAAGGAGAATGGGACTAAATTGGAGGGGGCGAATGAGGGGTGGAAGGGGAAAGAAGCACCAGCAACAAACAAGTTAATATACGTAACACAAAATACGACGCGTACGAAAACAAGTTAAAATAGGAAAACAAGACATCTGCGAATATATATGATATTTATTTTGGTACTCGTAGCATGTGCAAAATATTGAATTCTTCTTGATCTGGCGTTTGACAGTTGCCTGTATTTCCTCTACCGTCCGTGAGCAGACACAATCAAAACTAGCCTTAAACATTTCCATTTATGTCAAGCCACCTGTTGGTTTCCATTTTTTTCTATCTAGGTCAACTTCATTGATATAAGAAAATGTTAATACATATTGCGTTGTTCATAATAAGCTTAGTAACAATACAAATGTTGCACTTAATTGTTAAACACTTGACTGCAATCATAACCTCAAGTTTGAATTGAGATTATATGTGAAAAACACAAATAAAATGTGTCAATTTTGTTTTCTGTAATTGCACAACACTTTCGTTATCATCACTACGAAATGGTATTTTCATGACTTCTGTAATCAGCTCACGATTCGAAAGTGAAGTGACAGGTTACTTTATTTGATACATCCTAACACAATTGTATTAACCAAAGAACAATAAATAATAACAAGCAAGTTCTGAATTATTCTACGCTGAAGCAGTTTTTCATATAACATTATCGACTACAATAAATGTAAATAATTCAATAAAACGCTGCATAATCTGATGTCCAATCTAATTTATATAAATAATTCTATTTCCTTTGAGAGTGCAAGATAAGCGGAACTTCGAATTAAAACAGTTATTATTCTTTTGGTTTAGTCAGTCATTCATAACTGTAAACATCAAATCAAGACTATATTAGACAGAAATCTGCTTGTTAAACTTATTAATGTTAAGTTTGTTACATTTATTAGGTTACTAAATAATATTCCAAACGTCAAGCGCAGTTCATGCTATGCCCAAAGGATTGTTCTCCCGAAATGTTTTTGGAAAACACTTCGTTGTTTCGTGACAGGACTTGACTGTTATTAACATTAGTTTAGAATAAATGTATAAAGCTGAGTAAACGTTAGTTTCTTTTTCAATGACAAAGATCAAAAAAAAATTAATACTTGAAATTTAACGTTAGGAATAAAATAATTATACTGAACAATAAAGCAAAACAATCATTTGTAATTTTTCAATATCTTTACTGAAATTTCGCTTTTTTTTATTTAGTGCACAATGTGAACAATACATGTATGTAGTTGATAATATATCAACATCTAAATATATACAATTTGACTCTTTTAAAGACGGCAACTCATTTTTGAAAAATCACAAAATCGCTCAAACGGTTAGAATTCACAAACTAAGGTAAAACGTCACGAAGTGAAAATGACAACAAGGACAAAATTACGTCCTACTTACCCTATCGTGAAGAGCATTTATTTAAGGTTTTGGTTATATCTAACCAGTATTTTTCTAATTAATGATCTCAGAATATTCCTATGTGTTCTCATAAACGGTATGCAACTTATTGTTTTCTAAAAACAGAACTTTAAGTATATCTTTGTGACATTTCTAAAAATATAGTAGAGCAGTACAATGAATAAAGTCATACCTTTGTGTAATTTGATATTTTTCTTAATTATGATGTGTTCTTACAATATGTTGATCTAGTGTTAGACCTAATTTCGTAACTTTCAGTAATTTTATCATAATGGCAAAAATTGGGAAAGGCGGTATAGCTCTTTTGTTCGATATATTTTAGACTTGCAATCAAAGCAGTGCAAGATAAACATTTGATCCCATCCCTGTGCCTACCAATCCTAAACAACAAAGTTTCAATACTCTAGTTGGACGTCAACAAATATGTGTACGTGATTTGCTCGTTTGACGTGCTCAATAGATATGATTTCTTTAAAGTCTGTAAATTACTTGTACCCGCACTGTGATACAAAACAGAATGTTTACCATATGCATGACAAAAAATTGTCTCAATTGTGTTACAAAATGGTTTTCAATATAGTAACAGCAGCTTAGTTACAGCAATGTTAAAGATCTATCAAGCACAATGTGACTTTTCACTTCAAAAAAAATGTAATGACGTCATTTATGGCGAAAAAAGTCCACTCACGCAAACAAACGTAAAAAGGACAAATATCAAATTAATAAATACCTTAATAATGCACCCCAATTGAAAAGAAATTCTACAGCAATGAATGCATATACATGTATAACACAAAATAGAACAAGTAAAACAAATAGACCAAGACAAGACAAACCTAATTGAGCATCGTTCAGGAATACGCATTTGCAAATATAACACAGGTAGTGGGAGACCATAGGTACACCTCCGGGCAGCAGTATTTCATCACAGGAGAACACATGGAGGGTACCGCAGACCTTCCATAAGGTATTTGGGTGGCTTCCTCGAGTAAAGAATTCTTCAACCTACATCCGTGAGGGGCAGGTGAGTCAAAGACAGCGAACGTAGCCACTCGGCCATGGAGGCCCACATGAATATGCACAGAGTGTCACTACTAATCCCAGGTTACACGGCGGGGTAAAATAAAGTTATTATAATCAGGGTAATCTATTGCACATACTAGTATCAGGCCTCATGATAAAAAAATCTCAGAAATGTATCATAATGATATGCAACCAAATTATGTTCTTTTAAACATTCTAATAAGTGATTTTAAGTGTACTTAATTCCCTTTCTTTTTTACCAAGGATTTATTTTGGGATTAACAAATGGAGATGCTGGTTTAAACAGAACGTATCATGACGTATGATAAAAAGTAAATGTCACCTCTTAGGAGTTCGAGATTTTTAACAGTTCTCTATCAAATTACAATTATTTTCTACTTCAGACACAACCATGATAAATAATGTCAAACTGAAGTGACAGGAAGTGATAATGTTATAAAATAAGAAATCAGATAACAAAACGAATATGGTGCGACACGAATCATGTTCTGGTACATTCTTATAGAAATATATGGATCAAAGATATAAGCAACAAGCAAGCAACATCTAAATGATTATTTGTTGAAGCAGTGTTTTATCAAATATAACCGACTTAATAATCTTAACTGAATTTAATCGTCACACTTGCCAAATTAAAAAGCTAAAATCATAATTGTCCTGCTTTAGTCAACAACGAGAATAAAGATTCAGTTTTTATCTAGCAGTCTCGTTCAAAAATGTTCATACATTGATGTTTACCCTTTATGTTATTAAAGGTGGGTAATCAGATTGATTTCATCTACACTTTTCTGTGTTCACAAAGCGCTTAAAAAGTAACATTTACACTGGAGGTGTTTTTATTTTGGATTTTCCTATTCTGGGTGGCCAGCAAATATAGAGTAATCTAAATATAAGTAAAATTTGTGCCAAGAGAATGATATAAATATAAAAATATTGCACAATTTTTATTAAAAATCTGCATTATATTAACAGTTATATTTTTTTTAAATGAAATTCGTTAGAAATTCAAGTTAAGAAAATTAAGTTAACCTCTCATTACTATCTTGGTCGCACAAGTATTTTGGTTGGCGTGTTTTGGATCCCAATATCTATCAAATGTAACTATAAAACTAGAAATTAATTTGGAATTGAAAGGAATGCTCTGATTTTTTTACTGCTTTGATGTTGTGAGGGTAGTTACAGAAGTCTTATAAAAATCAACAAAACATATAGTTCTATTAGAGATCTAACGCTATGTTATGGGTCTTTGTGTTCCTTACAATGTAAATATACATCTAAAGAATAAACAAAAAGTAACAAATGTCAAAAATGTTGAACAAATGTTACTGAACACCTTTAAAAATACCTAAATTTCGTCAGATATGTCATATTCCTAGCTTATATAATGCCTAAAGCATATAAAAATTGTTTATTTATTCATAAAGGTAAGTCAATATAGTAATAAATTAAATATATAAGAAAATCCTTTTAAAGCATAAAATCCGTACAGGCAAAATGACAGCATATTCTGCTAGGTGATGAAATATACAGCACTCCTCACGTCTCCTGACACAGGAACTATAATAAACATGAATATCAAGCAGACTTTATGACCCGAAAGGATCAGAAAATATAACAACATCGGGTCCTAAAAGAGACTCAGCACTAAAAGATTGCTTTTGTGATTCCTAACTTAGAACGTAACCAAACAAAATAAATCTAGTATCTTATCACACTAAATAAAGAAATCTAAATTTTTGAAATAAAAATAAGATATTGTGTATTTGTTTTTAGAAATACTGCCATACATTAAAAAATGTGATTTTTAACGACGTGTATATATCTTACACTTGAGTATCCATCCCGCCATAATACAGCAAATTGTAAAGACTGATGTCAGCAGTAACCAAATCAATCACCAAACATGCTGTGCAGTTCCAAACGTCGAAACTGTAGAATATTCTACTTATCTTTTTTCTACAGTTTTACAAATAAAATTCAACAGAGAAAGCTGTTGTACAAACGCATCATCTCTACACACATAGCACGTGAACGTGCATCAAACAAACACACACACATACACGCAGGAATGCAAGCACGCACACACAGACAAAACTTTACGAAGAAATAATGAAACAGTGAGGTACCGCCTTTAAACTGTCACAGGCAAAACACCACTGAGACTTTAAATCTGTTTATGGTGCGTACTGAACCCCACTATTAAACCCAACATGTTCCAAGGTCACAAAAGCCATAACCGCCAAACAGATCTATGACAAAATGGCCATGTTTTAAGTAAACTAATTTTTCAGTTACTTTGTTGTAACTACTTATATTCAAACGCGTAAAGTGTGAAATGTTCCGATATCATATATTATAATTCTAACAATGTCTTCGTTTGATCAATAATGCTTATGCAGATGCTTCTCAGAATCCAAATTAACTGTGGCTAATACATCTGAGAACTTAAATAGATTTTATCTGTATAATAAGCTTATCAGGCAGTCTGATTTAGTAATGTATAAACTTATTATCTGATGAAATAAGTTGTTTATGCTCAAGCTTGATTAAATATTCTGTTTGCAATATTCTTCTGAGTTAATGGATATTCAGTTTGTAATATTATTCAGTGTGATGCGCACAGAGTTTACGATTGCTTTTATTTCCATATGCATATTATCACTACTAAAGAATTTTCTATTTTGTGTTATAAGGAAAGGAGTGAGTCTTTCAGCTTAAAAGTTATGTCTTTAAATTAAAGTCGTTTATTAAAACTTCTCTGAAACTCTAGTGTTTTACTCATGGAGGCATCTGTAGCCTTCATGCATCAGGTTTGAAGATCAGCCTAAATTCCTACCAACGTCTAGACTGTATACCTGTTCAGATATTTCAGTTTTCTACCGCGACCAAAGACGTAAAACGTTTGACATAGATTGTAAACCACTCTTGAAGGAAATCAACTTTCTTCTAAGTTTGATAAGATTTTATCAGTTTAATTAGGTTACCGGGATTGGGTTTGTTGAGGATAGTGGATCAGTAATTCCCAGGCGATAGACACATTAGTGTTAATAGAATTAGCGATGTTATAAGCAAGTTCAATTTTATTTTCTGTTTGACAGTGTCAGAACGCTGTCCTAATTCTACTTTATTTCAACGGATTATATTACGTGTAGGTCTTTGTATAATTAATTAGTTTTTTAATTAATTCCTCAAGAATTCAACAAACGATCATATTTTTTTTTGTGTGTAGGACTGAGTATGATAAATTTACTTTTATATAAAGATAATACCTTGAATAATTTAGAAGTTGTGCTCCAGACATCAAGCACAAAAGATTTAAAATTTATACCCGATTAAAACATTGACGTTGGTCCTACCAACCGAATTCATGTGCTCTGCACATCGTATATCTATATGCCAAGCTTTTAATCAATACCTTGAATGGTTATAAAGTTGTGCTCAGAACACAAAATATGACGGAAATATTTGACCTTGAAGTAACTTTGACCTATGACCTACCGACCCGGTTCATGCGCTCCAATACTGAGACACAAAAATATAAAAAAAAATGTGGGCGTAGGGGTATTGTGGATTGTTGCACTCCTCAAATCACCTCATTACCACCCACCTATATTCCAAGTTTAAATTCAATACGTCGAATAGACCAGTTTTACATTAGGCGAATTTGGCATTCTCTTGATTTCTAGCCAAATCCCAAATTTCAAAAAGAGGAATAGTCTGCCAAGTCGGAACCAAGTAGATAATGATGATGTAGCAATAGGATGTTGTATGACAAAATAATTGACCACTTCAACAGAAACTCCTGAACTCCTTAAATGACATTTAGAAAGAAATCTTGATTGTTAATTTAAGCTGGGTTACAAATATTAGACCCAAACTTTAATGTCTAACGCTAAAATGTTTTCGACCCGTCATGGCCTTTTTAATTACTATACTATTAGTGTCTATTAGTCAAAATTATAGGTAACTATGCGAAATTGCGTTGTAAACAGATTATACTAGCTCCTCAGCCTACAGGTCTATTTTCTTCAGCAAATTAGAACTAAGTCTTTGATTTTATTCCCAACTGATCACGGCACCTTAGTCGCCGTGGGCTAACTATTCATTTTCAAACAATTGATAGTAAAATATAGCTATGACTTGACTGTACTCTTTTGATAATCATTTGCATGTATCAGTCGTGCGAAAATGTAAAAGAATAAAATCTGGAAGTTTTATTTCGCATTATCGTAAAAAACAGCAAAATAGTCTTGGTTGATGGCCATTTATTTGACTATATAGTGTCATATATGAAAACTTTAATTGACACACGGCATATTTTCTACAAAATTTAATCTAACTGATCAAAACATTCCATCTGATGTCTGATCTTGCAGCTATTTGAAAGCGTTATTTTAAACACTGCATGAATACACGTCGCCTAGACTCGCTGAATCGCTTTAATTATTTTTACTCATTAGTTATATTATATTACTTGCAAAAGCACGTTCAAAAGAGGCACACACCATATCTGGAGACATTTTCCTCCATTAAAAAATAGATGCAAACTAGACTCAGTAATCAGCCAGTCTAATGTCAATCAAGAAGCTGTCACGAACTTTATCATATTTGCATGAATACAAAAAGAATAAAATCTGGAAAGTAGATCCCTCGGAAGCACCGAGAACAAGGCAAATAGTGAAAATTAATTTAATCATTGTGTATATAATACCAAATATACATTACAGAATACAGACTGTCTTTTTAATCCTATTACCAATATAATCTTCTCAGTGTTTGTACATTTGTATTAGCAATTAAGTGCGAATTCTAGCTTTTTTTTTATTTCACCTGCAACGTAATAATTATGAAAACATATAGAAGTAATGTTTTTATTACAGGAAACGTATGAAAGGGACCTTCTTGTATTTCCAGCGTTTCTTGCCAGTACTTGCAGATTTATGATGAAGTAATCGTTTCATTAAATTCAAAGACTTCATATAGTTCTGTATTCAACGGTAATTGCAATCAATATATCACAATTAGCACTGCAAATGATTTGTTTAATATTTCTAAAACGATTGTATCATTAGATAGTGTGGTCTAGTGTGGAAGAGAAAGTAGCCTTGTAGAAAATAAAAACAAAACAAAAAACTATAGGGTCAATTTTGTCGGATGTTTTGTGAGTAAGAACAACTACTACATTATATGAATGTGTCCACCCAGCAGTCTGTGCCTTGTTTTGGATAACAATGTGCAGATAACTCTGCATATAACCAGGAAATGGGAAAAAAGTTTATTGTTTGGATGTTATTCTCCGGACACAAAAAGACAGATTTGACATTTGAACTCAGTCTGGGGCCTCCGCTTTTTCTTAACAAAAAAAGCTGCTGGTATAAAGTTCAAAATTTTACTTTAAGCAATACATATATATCTATGATGTAATGCAAAGAAAATTCAGTTAATGCAACTATCAATTGTTAGCATTCTTTTAAGTCTAGACGACGTGAAAAACTATTTTTAACAGTATAAATAAGTTATATTTCATATAATATGGTAATGTATACTTAATTTATGAGCTAGAAGAATGTTTTAGATTTAGAGTATTTTTGTATGATAAGCTAAAACTCTTTATGAAGAAGAGATGTCCGTAAGACAGCCAGTGCTCGACTATTCGAATCGTTGTCACAGAAGCAGGCATATAAATCTAATGTTAAAATATCAATAGAGTTTCAACCAAAACTTTAACCAGAAGTTTCTGAATCCAAAGGCCACAATGTTGCCAAAATACATGTCAGAGTTATTGGACTTGATGCTACCAACTGTTTTATAACCCCAAAGACACATGTGAAGTTTCATTTTAATATCTGTATTAGTTTTGGTGATAGTAATTTGCATGCAAAAAACTTTAACCAGAATTTATAAGCCAAAAAGGGGGCAAAATTTGCACAAAATACATGTCAGAGTTATGGGACTTGACCCAGTGAGGTAGGTAATTGTCCCGGAAAAAGAATATATTTTTTTTTAAAGCTATATGCTTTTAAATGATAGGCATATGTTCTTGCACGCTAAACTTAAACCAAGGTGTGACGCCGACGCCGACGCCGACACCGACACCGACGCCGACGCCGACGCCAGGGTGAGTAGAATAGCTAGACTTTTTTTCGAAGAGTTGAGCTAAAAACTGTGTGCATTTTTCAAATGCTACTTGATTACGAGTATATTACTTTACTGTAGTTAGATAATAAATAAATGTTTTTCTGTAAAAAGAAAAAAAGATGACTATTTAGTTATGCATGGTTAGATTTCCAGGCCTAATAACATACATTTGTCTGGTGTTTACTTGATTGTCTTAACACAAGCAGTAACTGCTACTTTTATGCGATTTGATTGAAATTCCATCGAATGATCGGAAGAAACGACTTTTTTGTGCGTATAATTACGGGTTTTATGGCAGAATCTGGGCTGTATGATTTATTCAAATAAACTTCATGTAGAGATCCTTGTCTACGCTTCTTCATAAAATCCCTGGCTGGATTTCATTGAAACTTCACATGATTTATTGGTATGAAGCTTAGCTGTGCATATCTTCGGAAAGTTGTGTAAACATGGAGTCTTATGTAAAGATTTCTTCATAAATAGAAATTGGTCGAGGGAACTTCGCAGGAGTGGATTGCATGAAACCTAAATGTGTATATCGTTGACACATCCCATTTAAGTTATTTTGCACAGTTATGGCCCCTAAAATGTCATTTTAGTATAAAGTCCGTCCACACTACTTACGAAACTGAATGAAACTTCATAGGAGTAATCATTAATAAGACTCTTTGCGCATATATTACGGATTTTACAGTTGAATATTTCTTTTTCACATGAGATTATTTTCTCACTTTTGGTTTTAATTCATTACAACTACATAACCGTGAATATGGACATCTTGCTTTCTTCATATGTCTGTGGCTCACATTTGCACACCCTGACACATCCTTTTTGTCACTTTTCTAGTTTATTGTTCAGCTAATCAAGTGATGTGAATTGAACCAACCTCTCCTCATTTCTTGACATGTTTTAGGTATTGCCAATCTTCATGTCATAGACATTTTGCTTCAAAGTATTGACGATTTTACTGTAACATATTTTATTGCTTTCTTCAATTTACTAAACATCTAAATGGTGAATTAATATTAAAAATCTATTAATGCAAAGGTAAAGTTTTCAAATTATATAGGACAATATTAGAGGCTGGCCCTTTCCAGTTCTTATACTGAGATTTTTTAGGTTGCTACCGTCTAAGATCTCCAGTTCTGACCATTCTTTCCCCGTTCTGCCCTACCTTAAAGAGTCCAAATAGCTCTATAAAGATAGCAAGCAAGCATGTAAGTGAGTAAGTAAGAAATAAAGTATATCAGTACTTTATTATTTTTATACAACAAAATAACAATTGAATATATATAACAAACAACATTCGGTCCAATGGGCATAAATCGCACATACAATCAGAAAGTAATTATGATATCATACAGTTAAACAACGAATTATCATTTATTATTAAAAGAGCGTCAAGTCAGGCCATACATTCTTTTTTGGTGATGATAACAGTTCATTAGATAGCAAACGTCAAACAAAACAAAGAATCAAGGGGATTAATGAATTAATAAAGGTAGTAAATTTAATAATGAAGGGTGAAAACTTTTGCTGCATATTTTCATAGCGGAAATATTAAAGTATACTTTTTACGTGTATTTACATACCGGTAGATATATGACTTCATATATTAACATTTTCTAACGAAAAGGAAGAAAATTCAAGGCAAAAACAAGAAAAAAAGGAAATAGACAACTGTAGCTTGTCACAATTTTATCAATTGTATTTAGTGATCAAAATAAATTCAAATATATTAGTTTGTGTGCGTGCGTGGGGGTTGGGACAGGGAGTTGGGGTAAGACATTGAGAAATGATGACATAGGATACCGGGGAACAATATTTAACAGTTTCCACTACATTCATCTAGCGGAAGGGACCACAACTACTGAGAACATGTTTTTGACGAAACAGAATGATTTATACATTCTTCGTTAAGGATTACCCAAGAAACATTTGTACAAAATTATTTTAAAATTGGACCAGCAGGTTCTGACCAGATTTCCACCATATACATATAAGGAAAAGTGACCACACGTCCTGGCGGCAACGTACATTGACGAATCAGGATAATCTGAACAATCTTCGTAAAGGTCCACCAAAGAAACATTTGTGTAAAATTATTTTAAATTATGGCCTGCTGTTTCTGAAAGTTTACAATATAACCATAGAGGCAAAACATAACTACACCCTTGCGGCCATGATTTTGTTTTGACAAAATAAAATAATTTGAGCAATCTTTGTTAGGGGTTACCAAAGGAATATTAACCTAAGGGTAAAATCATTTTAAAATTGGGCCTGCTTATTCTGACAAGAATATTTTTAAAGTTTCTAACGTAAAAATGACCACACTCCCTGAAAGTCATGTTTTTAGAGAATCGGAATAAAATGAACAATCTTGGTTGAGGGTCACACATGGAACATTTGTGCTAAATTATTTTAAAATCGGGCTAGCAGTTTCATGAAAGACTTTTTTAAGTTTCTTTTACATATATATAGGGAAAAGTGACCACGCCTTCTGGCGGTCATGTTCTTTGACGTATCGGAATAATTTGAACATTCCTAGTAGAGGGTCACATAAGGACCATGTATGTGAAATTATTTTAAAATTGGGCCAGCAGTTTCATACGACTTTTTATAATTTCCGCTCTATACATACAGAGTAAAGTGACCATGCCTCCTGGCGGTCATGTTTTTTGACGAATCGGAATATTTTGAAATAAATTGGTAGAAGGATACATAAGGACCATTTGTGTGATTTTTTTTTCAAAATCGGACCAGCAGTTTGAAGATTTATCTATTTTTAACGCTGGTGGCCCAAAGGTGCAACCAAGCGGAACGGTTTGAACAACACTCAAGAAACATCCAGACCAAGTTTCATTAACTTCCACCACACGGTTTCAGAGGATATATGTGGACGGATAGACGGACGTCGGACGGTGAGTGATCACAACAGCTCATCCCGAGCACTTTGTGTGCAGGTGAACTAATTAAAGGTAAGGGTAGATATAAAACATAATCAAGAAAAAACAAGTTGAAAGTAAGTAAAAGAGTAAAAAGAATCAATATTTTTATCATTATATATAGTTTGAGAAAGTAAAATTTCAAACGGATGAAAACGAGCGCTTTTGGCTTTTAAACATTCCTTTATCAAAGGGTAACAAAAATTCGAAACAATAATGGTGTATATTTTGCATGTATAGTTCTATATATAAATGCTAAGAATGATCCATCACACAATGTCATAAAACACAAAAATCTTCTCCAGCTTTTGCCGAGAAAATTGACTTTTAAATTAGACTAACAATTCAATTTTCCTTTCAGTCGGTGTCATACTGTGCACGATTACTTCTGGAGTAATTGTTTGATCTGCTGGTACTGCGTCTATAATGTTGAATTCACACTCAAGTAATTCTATAAAAAATATGCGTTCATCTTTCACGACAGACACGTCACACATTTTATGACTACACTATTTGTCACACGTTCCACTTCAGATAGTAACATAATTTTATCAGCTGACAGAAAATATCTTCCAATTTCAAATATGAATACATCTAAGTTTCTTGAGGTGACACATTTTTTAAAGACAACAGGGAGAGGATAAATGACAGCTTCTTTCCTAGTAATTAAAAGTGAGAACGTTCTCGTTTTTCCAAAAATAGAATGAAACAATTTTCCAGGAACAAATTTTGCACGTTTTAGAACCTTGATCGGTATAACACTTAAGCAGTGTTAACTTTCTCGTAAACAACCAGATGTATTTAAATGGATCTGATGATAGAAAATATGCCGACTTAAAGCTGTGACAACTTTCATTATAACCTGCGTTGCAAACATTTTCGGAAAAAATGTCAACAAAATTATGTTATTTGCAGATCTCTTATGAAAACTGGCAACAAAAGAACAAAAAAAACAGGCTACATTAACTTGTGGTGTTACTAGGTGTATCTTTTCGGTACATTCTGCCTAAAGTATCATGTGCCGAGTTGTTCGAGATCAAAAATGCTTTTAGAGAGATCAACGACTTCAACATATGTCTTTAAGTGTCTTTTGGTGGTTGTAAAAAGTCTCCCCGTACTTGGATTCAGTGTTGTTATATTTTTGGTCCTTTGGGATCATGGAGTCCATTCAATATGTGTGTAACAGAGTTCCGCTTAAGCCGGTGCTAGGGGGCATGAGAGGTGTTGCATATTTCATTACCTCTCATGAACAGACTCAATTAAGCCGAGTCTGCTATTATTCTACTTGGTTGCATTCTTTGCTTCCAAAGGATCTTTTTTTACAGATTTTATTCATACAGGCGATGTTATTTAAAAATTGATATTGATGTCGTAAAATGTACAGTTGGGCAGTCAATATCATTGTTTTCAAGTCAATATCTGTTTTGTGGATCGGCACATACCGCGCTCTCGCCAAATCAAATGAGCATGATATAACAGAGAATATGATATCACATGTGATATTGAAATATGAGGACATTGAAGATATTAACCCATCAACACCTTAATAAGATTTGTTAAAAAACAATTTGAGCCGCGCCATGAGAACACCAACATAGTGGCTTTGCGACCAGCATCCGCGCAGTCTGGTCAGGATCCATGCTGTTCGCTAACAGTTTCTCTAATTGCAATAGGCTTCGAAAGCGAACAGCATGGATCCTGACCAGACTGCACGGATGCGCAGGCTGGTCTGGATCCATGCTGGTCGCAAAGCCACTATGTTGATTTTCTCATGGCGCGGCTCATTTTACTTGTTGGTCCAATATATATTACGGTATGTAAAATTTTCTTTAACCAATTGATTGTACTGGCTGGTCCTAAAAAAGGAACGTTAATCACTAGGTTCTTTACCGTTATTGAATCAAAATGATATCAGCTTCATAGGAATTCTTATATTTTATACCGTTTTGTTTTTCATAATGAGTGTCTACGAGAAAATCACAATTTTGATAATAGTTTCGTAAACTGAAATTGTTCTACGATGTGCATTTAAATGAAAATTCTAACAGTGGTAAATATGCATATGGGCTATAATATGGCGAAATAAAGTTTATAGTTCCATGTAATTGTTTTTGACAGATTTGCTCCTGACTAAAGAGATCCGCTCAGTTCTCGTTGATGTTATGTAAACGTTTTGATATCATTCTTTATCTTTAAAAACATAGTATCTGCCTTAATCCAGGGGTTGCCATTTAAATCATAAAACGATTTTCAATTCCGTATACCGAGTCCAGACTTTATTCTACGTTATCTGGATAAATGACATTACGCTATTACTCCTGTTTATCAAAGAACTACCTTAACTACATTTTTGATAACGATATTTCAAACTAGCCAGTGACCACGACCAAGTCTAAGCTGGTCAGAACCCTTTGTGTTACCATTAATATGAGCCAGGTCAATGATTTACCACCGGTGTAACACTGTTTGGTCGGCACGGGCGAATTCTGCGGAAACACTGTTTACAAGCGTCTGCGAACTTCGCATTGGTGATGTAGTAGATTATCCAGTTAAGTGATGGATGCAAGTGAGCAAATAATGTAATATAGAGATGAAGCTCATGTGCAAAGCTGTCGTCTGCATCAATCACTATCAATAATGCATATGGGACCCAGCATGTTATGAATACAGCGTATATAAGAAAAAGTGTTTTTGCCAAGTGTAAACTATTTAATGGTTGTACTGAATGTGACTGAACTTGGTCTGCAACACGTTTCGAATGGGCTCTGACATACAAATATATTTTCAAGTAACAAACACCAATTATAATGGAGGGAATCCATACCAGTGTTACTGAGAAAATTACTGTATATGGGTAGGTTGCCATGCGGTCCCAAATACATTCCAGACTTTTCCTGTCAAACCCATGATCGCCAATGTCCGCTGCATTTAGCAGAACAAGTAAACCTCCAACAAAATATAGCGATATGCACATACCGATGCAGTTCAACTTCGTGAATATTCGATCATACTTTTCGTGTGCGCAGATAAAGACGTACCGGTTGACACTCATCAGTCCAATGGTCATAAGTGACGTCACACAGGAAACGGTGCATAAGCTGGCAATCGTCTGACACAACCCTGGAATACGGTTGAAAAATTCTTCTCCTTCTACCTTTGCTGAAAATAAAATACCAAATGATACATTATTCTTATACAATATCGTCAAAATATGATGCACTAAAGAAATAAGATTATATTTTGGGGTTCATGCGAATGAACAACATAATGTTATCAGCGAATTTATAATTGATTAGCCGATAATTATTGTTCATTTCGCGTGAACGTCGAAGAAAATAATTATCTATCTTATATTCACATTATATTTCCTCTCTATTATTTTAAAAATGCAAATATTTCGTTGTATCTGACATAGCAATCAGCTTCCCGGTCGTTCTGTCCACCAAAAAACAACAACTGCGGCGTCATTCAAGGATCGTTCACCCTGACTTTACGCGTCGTAAAAAAGCGACATGTTTCCGCAAAATTGGCGTCTTTCTTTAGGCAGTTCATATACGGTGAACGTTAAATGTTTTAAGGGAACGAATAGAGAGAGTTTTTAAAAATATACATTTATTTTCAATGAAGGAGAAACATTTTAAAATATCTACATTCTCCCTATTCGGGCCATTGCAAATTATGACATTCATGTTTATGAATCAAATTATATTTATCTTTATGTAAAAATATAATAAAAAATCTTTGATGTTTCAATCGTTTGGATAGCAGAAGATACGGATGCGTGTCTTTTGTAATGTATAAACAGCTAGTCTCACCCCATCATTGTATAAATTTGAATATTTGTTTAATTCGAGGTTATCAAAACCAACGATGTTTGACTGATCTTAATGGCATATAAGCATTTGCTATATATCTATGAAATAATGATAAATACCTTTGTATTGTATCACTATTGTAGGAAACAAATCGTTCTGAACATTTACTTTTTGTCGTTGTGATTTTATCGCTCTTAGAAAATGGTGTGCCCCTTATTTCGAAATATTACAGGGGTATATTAATAATTTGACACAGCTGTAGAAAACATAACATTTGTATTTATTTTCTACGTTTTACAGAATAAAATTAATAAAAATGCTCTTCATAATATTCTGAACCACTTAATAATATAATTATTGACAACAGATTTGAAATTTACTTTTTAATTAGGGGGAACGTTTCTTTAAACACTCTTATTATGTACGAGAAACTAAATAAGCAAATGAACCAGCATTGTTCTGTAATAAGCATTTCTAAACGGATCAGTGTACATACACCTGGCACTTATTTCAAAGAGGATTTAGTTACGACGTGGGAAATAAAAGGTTAATAAGATCGTTGTCGACAACATGAGATATTTTATCATATCAGAGAAAAAGAGGATGAGCTAATTATATAGAATTTAATGTTTAGTATTTAACAGTTTTTCAATGAGATCTTGCGTGAAAGTTATGCTACTGAATGAATCCGCATCATAGCATTCTCTAGCTGTTTACCTGATGAGAAGTAATAACATTTCAAACGTTACATTAAGATAACGACAAAACTCGAGTTGTAGTAATATAGTATTTTAGGTAAGCAAAAGACATTTGAAATATACTGTGACCAGTTAAACGGATGATAGGCCTAATAGATCATGCTTCTTTGAACGTTATATATACCTAACAGGTATCTTCCAAATAAGATTAAACAAATATGAAAGTTTTATCTTTATGTGTTTGGAAAATCGCAAATAATATCAAGTTTCGCTGGCTATATCCCCGTCCAGATGAGAGGAATTTACGATACTAAATTTTAAAATTAAACCAATCCCTCTAACAATTTTAGTGGACATAATATTATCACATACAGGGAGATGTTAATCCAAAATGAAGCAGTAGTATCAGAATTGAATAAGAAAACGACACTGACTACTAAAATCAATTATGTCACATACACCAATTACGTTGATTTGTTTATGTATACATGTTTAATGGTATCAGTCCCGCACGATAACACAAACGATAACAAGTTTGATAATTATGATTTTTCTTCATTAAAACGTTTCAATACAGAAAATAGTTTTGTATGAGATTACAGTATGCACTTAACTTCTATCATTGACAACCTTTTTGAGTTTAACGATGCATGACAACCATAACAATCAAACAATAATATAAACATGTTTTCGTTTAGATTATCGTGCGGGAGTAGTAAGTTTATAACATGTATACACGATTAAATAATTCGTAGATATAATATATAACATTGCGTCGCGTAATGTTGTAAACGTGAGCTTTTTCTTCTACCTGAATATTGATTAGAAATTGGTTTTAATTTTAGTTAGTTTGATAAAACAATTAATCAAATCCGCAGTTAACAAAGGCCGAACAAGTTCATTCAAGCTATCTCATAATAGGTCATGATATCATTTCTCGGCCCATTCAATTTTGATTGCAAAAACATGTTTGTTTTTTGTTTTTTTTTTTTTTTTTTGGTTGGGTTTAACGTCGCACCGACACATTTAGGTCATATGGCGACTTTCCAGCTTTGATGGTGGAGGAAGACCCCAGGTGCCCCTTCGTGCATTATTTCATCACGAGCGGGCAAAAACATGTGGTAATATATATAAGATCCTTTGGGAGCATAGCATCGAAGCAAATCAACAGAAGGTTCTGTTTTATTGAGCCTGAACATGAAAGGTAAAGAAAAGTGCAACAGCCCTCACGCCCACCATAAATGTAACTATGTCGTAATGCACACCTTGCATTTGAGATAAAATTCGAACGTTCCGAATGACATTTCCAGACTATGGCTGCGTTTGTTACCAGAAGATTTCATAAAACATGTACATGTCTAAACACTACACTAATCTTTAGCGTTATCATGACGTCACTTGTTTGCTGGCGTGCTCCGGGTACGCCTTACTGTGTTATTGTTATTTGCTGTAACTTTTTTATTGCTAAATATTTTTACGTAATATTTATACATCATGGACAAAATTTATCAACCTTTAAAAATAGGTATAATTTCCACGTATACAGAGTTGCATTTTTTTCTAGCAACAGCCTACGAACTTCCCGATCACCCCTCGTAAAACAATTTTAGAATATAGATATCATTTTGAGTGTAAAGATGAAGCTAAAAATTATGACATCAATCAAACAAACGGTAACTCTTGTTGACGGTTTTACAGTGCATCCTCTAACATTTTTTGGTAAAGAGTAACATAGGTTGAAAATATGTATGTGCATATTATCAAGCACTTGTGAAATTTGTGATGGAAACCTTTAATTGATTTTCATTAATTAGATATTAAAGTTAATACATAAATTTACATTATTTTCATTTTATACACAACGATACGTTTTGAAATAATACAATTCGTCTGGTAAAGCATGTGTGTAGTATTAAAGTCATATTAAAGTCATATTAGATCATATTGTGTGATACTGTATTTTCATATAATATTT
This sequence comes from Mercenaria mercenaria, assembly GCF_021730395.1. Classification (NCBI taxonomy): domain Eukaryota; kingdom Metazoa; phylum Mollusca; class Bivalvia; order Venerida; family Veneridae; genus Mercenaria; species Mercenaria mercenaria. The sequence continues at coordinate 51,647,793 of NC_069373.1, forward strand.
TAATATATTATACTTGTGTTAAGTGATATTATGGACAACTTGTCTTTTTTTTAGACATGATAACTTATGTCTAGAAGATTACAAGGAAGAACAATTTTTTTTTTTTTATTTTTACTGTTTGTCCAACACAGTTACACGCTTTTATACATAGTACATAGAACCACACCTCAGTGATTTTTTTTTTCAAAACTAACACATATTTTTCATTCAAAATTTCTGGACTTTTGAACTTTTATCTATATCTTGATGATTTGCATTAATCATCCAAAATATGTTATACCGGGAGACGAAAAGAGCGTACCGCAAATCAATTATGAGTTTTATGGTCTATGGTCATATTTCATTCCAGTTCTTTTCAACGATATGTCTATGAGGATTCTTATTTTCGCAATATTTCACAGACAAATTCCCAGTTGTGTATCCACCGGTAAACTGCTTTACAAACAAATTAATTGAGCGTTGACAATGTAATAAAGACTACAAGATATTTTTTTCAAAATGAGTACGACATTTTATCACTTTAATCACTTTATATCCCTGCTTTCCTCTTGTCCAGATGTTTTTATTCAAAATAATATATCACTGCAAGTGAGGGTGGTACTTGCGATTTGTAATGTTTGCTTATCTCCCTTTTTGTTTCTTTAATTTTTTCTACAGGCTTAAAAGAAAAATATATTTTTATTTTTAACTAACCCCTAAATGTTTTTAAAATGTGCACTATAAAATTTTGTACAAAGAGTCATTCGTATATGAAAACAAGGTGTCATTTTTGTAATTTAAAGTAGGTATTTATCAAATGTTTCGTAAATTCTAAGCAACAATAAAAGGGTAACAAATTAGAATCAAAACTAATATAGAATCAAACCTTAACATGAGTGCCGGTAAATAATAGTAAGGTATATAGTTCCAGAAATTATATCCTTGTTTGTCAATGTCTTTATCTTAATTTCACATGCAAAATATTTTTATCGTTGATGATGGGTCGAAACTGATCAATTTGAAATTTATATAAATTCTTACCAATGATACTAATTGGATCAGCGAAAGTTGTTACATAGATGTCAGATATTGCCAAATTGACAATGAAAATGTATTCCACATTTCTCTTTGTTTTACATCTTGGTGCCATCACTAAAAGCGTAAAAATATTTCCGAACGTGCCGACAACAGACGCTATAGAAAGAAATATCAAACTTGCTATCGCAAGAACCGGCTTTGATTCCAGAAACTCAAACCGTCCATATATATTTCCATTGCCCTCAATTGATAATACTGTTAAATTTGAAGAACTTATATTTGAAGAACTTATATTACAGAAATCAAAGGATATTGTGTTATTTTCACACATATTCATCTTTGCAAGCCAAATTATGAATGTAACTTAATACTTCTTTTACTATTATACTGTTGCAGTAATAATACTATAATTAATTATCCGTCAGCAATGACATATTTGTGATATCAACAACGTAGGTCATTGGATAGGGCTAAAGCATTGTTGACCAGTAATTGTTAGATTTTTAGGTCCATATCTTTTCATCTAATAAATCATAATCCTTTTCGGTGTGGTTATTACTACTGCTTATTGAGCTAGAATCATGTACAGGTGTTTTGTCTCTTCATCTGGAAGTTCCAGGGGTTTCGTATTATGAAATTTACTTAATTATGTAATTTCAAGGATTGAATTTGAAAATTTTTCACTTAAGCAAATCTTCTGGCAACATTTAGTACATTACATTTTTTTCAGTTACTTAATGGACACTTGTGATTTATTTTTTTATACATTTAGAAAGATATATAAGTGATATCATGACAAATAATTGTAATAAATAAATTGTATTTTTGGATTAATTCTCTCACATTTTTTTGGTAATTTGGAGGTACCGAAGACATTTATTTCAACTGCATTGTTGAAAGTGGCAAGTGAGACAAATATTCCGACATGAGTTTTTGCAATCTGACCCCATTAACTTCAAACTATTTCAGAAGGGAGGTAACTTATTCCAACGCACTTTTGAAAATGTGAATAAACTGGGAAAAAAAACTTTTGGCTGTTTCGTCGTCAAAAATTACTAGGGATATGGATTCATAAAACATATGTCTATTTATCATTTTCATGTATAAATATATGCAGAAGAGCATCATTTCATCATTTCAAAAATGTATTTAAATAGAAGTATGAATACAAGAGGAAATAATTTTGTGTGTGATCCTTTTGAAACAAGGAAACAATGTTATTATATTTGTTGAAAATACTCGTAGAGTTCCATATAGCACTGCATATTTTATTATCTCTCGTAAAAAGACTAAGTAAAACTGAATCTGCTATTTATTTGTTTCAGTTTTGTCTTATTATTTAAAATTGCCATAATCTCTACGAAACAGATGGTATAATTTATAGATAATATCTTAATTTTCGAAATTCAGGAGGTGAAAAAAGTATACGGTGTTAATTTAGTAATTTTTATGTTCATAAAACATTACTCAAATTTTAGAATGATTCACTTAATTTTAATTTCTACAGTATTGCACAAATTATTTGCAAAAACAATTGAGATAAGTTTAGAAATATCTTTTATCTTGAAATGATATAAGTATACGGTTAATTTTGTTATGATGGCATTCTAGCTTAAATTACTATTATATATCAACGATTCACTTATTCAGATCGATTTACAGCGGTGTATTTAGCCTTAAAAACTATATTCTTTGGCGTAAGATAAAATAGTCGGCATGCACTAACAAAAATGCCTTGTTTATACACGATTTTACTTCCGTTAACGAATGTCCTGATCCAGTGAAAAGGGTAGTTTTTCTTAAAACAATATGTAAATAATACCTATAAGACATTAGAATATTTAATTAAAGTATGTTCGAAATTCAAATTTAAACGAATTCTTACCAATAATACTCATTGGATTGGCTATAGCTGTTACAAACATGTCAGATATTGCCAAATTGATTATGAAAATGTTTTTCACAAATCGCGTTGTCTTCCATTCTGATGACATCACTAGCAGCGTAAGAATGTTTCTAAACGTACCCAAAGTAGACGCTTATGCAAGAAGTACGAAACTTGTTATTGCAAGACCCGGCCTTGATTCCAGAAATTCAAAGCGTCCATATTTATTTCCATGGTCCTCCATCGATAACACCGTCAGATTAGAAGAATTTAAATGACAGAAATCACACGCTGTTGTGTTATTTGCCCACATTTTTATCCTAACTTTATGAATGCAAACTATATTATGTTTTTATATAACTGAACAAGGATATTATAATATTGTAATTTACAGTTCGCCCAAGTTGCTCTGCAAATGGAATAGCTTCATTTGATTCAAATCTGGCCATTTTATTTCACATACAGTTGTCACATCAATTGTTTGTATTAAACTTAATGGCTAACGCTCGCTCGAAATTAATATCTTAAAACTGCTGCTTTCAACTTATAACCTGTATTTATTGCCCGTTTATTTAGCCAATTTAGGGCATTGTATACGTATTAATGTTGAAATTGAACTTGTTTTCAAGAATATGACAATATACATGTCTGTTCTGTTCACCAGATCTCCTAATGGGGCTAATGGTTTCGAAACTTTGTTTTCCTTAATATTCTAAGTGGACGCAGACTTAGAAAAAAGTGGGTGGGGTATGATAAAATTGACCTGCAAAAATGTACAAAGGTTTGGTACATGAAATGAATACTGTTTCAGCTGTTATAAGTACACAAAGGATTTCTCACTTAAATAAAAATGAAAAAAAAACTCAAACAAGAAAGTTATTTTTGAATTACATACGCCTTATTGTGTACATTCAAAGTCAACAATTAATATTTTTTGTGCGAAAATAATAGTGCTTTACCTTGTCCAAACATTTATCAAAATCCTACAGATTCTAATTTAAAGAAAAAAAATGAAATAAGTTCACTGTCTTTATTTTCATTTTGCATATGTACGCTAAAACACATTATTTAGATTGTTTACAAAGTAGTGCATATGAAAAGATATGGTGGTCAAGGAAGGCCACATTCCAAAACTAAAAGAGTACATTCCCCTTAATACATTAAACATTTATTGTTACAGAAGTCGAGTGGTCTACAATAAGGGCCTAGAAATGGTTCCATTATTAATTTTCAGCTTGTAATTCATGAACTACAATGCACTTAGATATCAAAACACATTCAACAAACTTTGAAAATGTTTTGTCTTAAAAATCACTAAAATAAGGTATGAAATTTGGTTGAGAGGTCCAATCAATGTGTATATGCGCAAAAGTAACATTCTAATCTTATTCACAAAACGTACTAATACACAGCAGGAATGTCAATGATCAAAACTGGACGAATATACAATTATCCTCACTTTAATGCCATTTATAATTTGTCCTTGAATTCTCCACCATACTTTTCATAACACTGTTTGCACGAGTGCACGAGACTGCTGTCATTCACGTAAAAAAACGGGGTCAGACAAGTTGTAAATGCAATATCATCTAAACGTAATTAATTGATTATGCAGCACAAGAAAAACTTTATCTCATAACGTAATGAACAAGTATAATATTGTAACAACAACTACACTTACACTGATCTAAGTAGCAGTCGGTTTATATGTGACTTTATTGATTTGATATTGGTGTCAAAAAGTATAACGGGAGTGCCTCACTGCTGAAAGCGAAAATGAGTTAGATTCGCAAAATAGTCCACTGTAAGTAATATTTTTTGATAAATGTCCATAGAAATTAATAATTTTCTGATATTAAAGACGAATATCTGAATGGGATTCGTTATTTGATAAGAAATTATAACCATCGACAGGTTTTTTTTAAAACATACACGTGCTGACACCTAAGTTTTCCCCCGTTGTTTATTAGAGTTACCGTTCGTCCGGCGCAGTAATACTTTTTGCAGTGAATCGCCGAGAAGTTGTGGGAAAATTAAAAACCATGTAAATAAACTAAAATTAACCACCTTTTCAAGATCAATTTCAAGTGATCGACGTTATGCATTTAACCCACTAGACCTGTGTAGCATCTTAGATATCTGTTCTAAGGTATTCATTGCGTAGAATGTCATGTTATGCCATTGCAATGCTAATTCCACTCTGATTTTTTTGTTTACATTTTTTATCAATGAGAAAGATGGCGTCCATCCCGAGTTGAAATGATGTGGCGTTAAATGTTTACATGTTTAAGCAGACCTGGTGCGTTAGAAAGGAAATCTCATCCCTTCAACATTATTTGTAACACTGTTATTGTAAAAAACCTGTTTTTTCCGTATACAAAAGCTTAATATTTTGTGTTGAATGTACTTTCACAAAGACCTCTGTTTTCCTATTACATTCATAGTACCACATCCTTATCCACAAAATACTGAATATTACAGGTGTCCATCGGTATTATATCAATTTAGGAATATGTTTTTTATCTTCCCACCATCAATTTCTTAAATAGGCACACCTTCCTCATTTCTGTATGAACTGTGAATGTAGCAATATGCGTCCCCTTAAAGCGACTGGCCTCCAGATCGTTCGACAACAAAATAATTATTTTTTTTAGATATCTTGAAATAAATGCTATATTTCTTAAAAAGGCTTTAAAACCTAATTACTGACACACTTTATGTTAAGGAAACACGTGAGAATTTGCTGTTTTACTACTTTTTACGATGAAAATCGAAAAGCGTTTGTCACGCTTTTGCTCCAGATAAACTGTCTCGATTACAAATATCTATATTTCGAAGTCATTATTTACTACTTTAGCTATAACGCTATTGGTTACGACGACGGGAAAATGTCTTTATTGTCGCGGCGGTCATTTTTTTTCTTGATTTGGATTTTTCAAAAACATTTTAGAAACCAAAATTCATATTCTAATGTTCATAATATGACCAAACTTCAAGTTGAAAAAAAAAAATATTTTTAGCCAAATCTGGAGGTCAGTGCCTTTAAAGGCACACATAAAACTTGTTTGTAATAACGCAACAAAACAGAATATGCGTTTATTTAAAGTTTTAATTCCAGGTGCTTTCGATTTGATTTGCAGTTGAGATTGTTTTGCTGTTACACAAACCTCTTTGCCATTTTTAGAATTTTATTTATCTATAAATTTTTCCTATAAATGTTTGTGTGCCTAAAGCGTTATTGATTGTATTGTTAATTTATTGAAATTATCTGCAATATTTATGTTAATTACGTTTACAGTTCACCCAAGTTGCTCTGCCAATGGAATTGTTCCATTTCGTTCAAATTTGGCCATTCTATATTTCACAAACAGTTGTCACTTCAACTGTATATATTAAATTTAATTTTTAAATGTTACGATTTAATAGACTCCGCGAAATGACACTCTACCTGAGTAGGGGCTAACTGTAAGACGGTTATAAGTTGAATACAATAGTTTTAAGATGTTAATTTCTCGCTCCGCTAACGCTCGCTCGTAATTAATATATACATATTGTTCAGTTCATATTCAATCATTAATTAATTTTCATTTACACTTTGCTTTATTCTGGTATACTGAAACAGCTACCCCGTCAATACAGGGTGCACTTCTGAACATAATTATACGTGGCCTTAATATTACATATTTACGCTCCATGTTCATTTTTGTATTTTCTTTTTTCATATTTTCAATTTGCTAGTAGGTATCATTTCAATTGTTTTTTCATCTGTCATGCATTCAGGTCTAAAAATATACCAAAATACGGACGTACGGACGTTACAAAATGACGTCGACGTCAGAACACGCGCATGTTCCGGTTATTTAGGGCTATTATGACTGTGGCGAGGCACATAGCGCCATTATAGATCCGTCAATGGCCGTATAACTATGGCTGTTTTCAACGGTTTTTTATTGCTTCTTATAATAAGATATGTAATAATGTAACAAAATAATTCCTCAATATAATAAGCATGTTTAATCCTATCTGTATTCTATATAATAATGAAACTTATTATCTACAGATATGTGATCCGAAAAATACCAAATAGATTAGCCGTATAATATTTTTTTCAGATCATAGTTTAACGACATCCACCGATAAGTATATAGTCTCATAAAGAATACATATAGAATTGTCTCTGCTGTGTATTGCTTAAGTACGTACTGGTAACAGTCAAAAATACAAAATGCATGTTCGATATCCTTTGCAAATAACCACCAAAGATCAACCAAATGCTTTAGAGTGATACAATTTTATTTTTCAGAAATAAACACACGAGCGCGTTTATTTTTATGTTGTTGTTTTTTTTCAAAGATTTTTCAGTAACGTAGACGAAAGCATAAAATATAGAGTGTCTCTGTGATACGAAATACTGAAACAATATGACTGGTGCACGATGAAGATAGAAATGTGTATTTGAAATGGGTTAGTACATTTTCCGATTCATCACCGTACATGTACAGTGGCATTTTCTTTCTGGCCTGTTAACATGTGTCAGGTTGCAAGGATGATACTATTATTATATTTACTTTCGACGATGCAGCTTTGTCCCTTCGGTAAGGGAATACAAATTTAACAGATACTGTACGAGTGTCTTTACAGTTTCTGTCGTTACCCATAACTCTACTGTAAGTATGGAAAAAAAGTTATTTATATCAATGTTATAGAAAAAAAAAATAAAGTTATTTATATATTTGTGTTTCAAATTTCCTTTTCCATTTCAATACAAACGTAATTATTTTTAAAAATTTAAATTCCCTGTACTTTATTTTAAGAATTTTTGTATTTTCATTTTGTTCTAAATAACATCTTTTATGAAATAAAGGGAGGTTATAAAACCACGAGTTGATGTACAAACTACCAAATCAAATCTACGCCTATACAGGTCAAAAATAGTCCTGATATAAATAGTCATAAACGCTCTTTCCTTCTCAATAGCATTGTGTTTCTTTTGCTCTTTACTGTGTCTTTCAGTTTGTGTTGTTAACATTGTACCGGAATCAGCATGCTATAATATCGCATGCAAGATAAAAGTAAAGGCGTAAGAATTTTATGTCTAGAATAGAGATATAATGTAGGAAGTTCAGAGGGTTGTATTTCAAGAATGGTAACCGTTTTCTTATATAGAAGTTGACACACTTTTTCTCTATATAGTTCAGTCATGTCAAGCATCATTTAGGGCGTCCGTGGGACGGAACAGAGTCGTGTTGGATCACGTAGCTCGAGTAAAGAAGCTATAACACCGGGAACCGGAAGTGGAGTTTTACGACCTAGTTTACGTCGTTTGTTTACATTATCGACGGGGGCAAACCAACATTTCTACAAAAGTAGTGTAATTTCTTTATTCAAATAATATTTTATTTGGCCATAAATTTGTCATACGTTCATTTCGCTACGATGTTTCTTTGACATTGAAGTTGTACCTTCTCATTTCGCCATTTTGTTCTCGCATTGTTCGCGGTCCTCCCAAATAGGAAGTAGTGTAAAATTTTGACCCGAGAACAATGTTCTTGGGCCTTGTTCGTGTCATTAGGGCGGTTTTATATCTCGGGTCGGACACAGAAGAACAAGAAGAACGAAGCGCCCAAGGAGGCTTTTAGGGTATAACGAAACAGTGTCAAAGGTGCCCTGATTAAGCGCTTTCAGAATGCGTGATTATCAATTAGTTTAAAAGAGCGTGACGTTATACAAAAGGTTTGAAAACCAAACATGCAACTTTTATGATATTGTGGTTTCGCGCTTATGATTGTAATTTTGAAAACATTACCAAATAAATTTGCAATCACGTTTCCGTGTTAAGGTTATTATTCGTTATTATATGATTCTACCTTACCGCCAGTGTATGTCCACAATTTGCGTTTGCAACAGCTTGCAAAACGTTTCTCAGTCCTGTAGCTTATTTACATCTGCCTCGACAGTCACATGTACGCGTGGAGCTCGTACTATAACTATCGCTCGCGAAACTCATGTTCGGATGATTTTTATCTAGACATACAGAAATTAAATCGACGGTTAGGAATAATGAATATTCGTAAAAGTTTAATAAAATTAAAAGATTAATGATTTGACCTAGAAATTTAAATAATGATAAAAAATTAATTGTTTTTACGTTGGAAACTGCTTTCGTATTTGACACTGACGAGACTGAAAATGTTGACGTGTACTTGTACACTTTCGGCGACTCCACAGTTTCATATTAACTGAATGTTAGCTGGTCATGTTATGAGATGACGATTTTGATAAATATGCGCTAACGGTTTGAAAAAGTGGAAAGTTATGAAGAAATTGTGATTTATGAAATTCTATGCAACTTTTATGTTCATTAATATTTAGTTCTTTTAAAAAGGTGCTATAGATTCTGTATTAACATGAATTACAACACCAGCTCTATATCGACATATGCACATAAGCTAAACAAAAGAAGACTATGTTTTATTGAGTCTGAACATGACAGGTAAAGAAAAGTGCAACAGCCCTCATGCCCACTGTCAATGTGTAAATGAAACGATCTTGCATTTGGGATAGAATTCGAACGTTCCGCGTGACACTCCCAGACTGTAGCTGCGTTTGCTACCAGATAATGTCATAAAACATGTGCATGTTTAAACCAGATATATATAGATATCATTTTGAGTGTGAAGATGATGTTTAAAATATTGACATCAATCAAACAAAGCCCAACTCTTGTTAACGGTTTTACTGTGAGTCCTCTAACATTTTTGTAAGTTGAACAAATATATTCTGTGCATATTATCAAGCACTTGTTAAGAATCTTTTATAAAATCTGTGGAATTTGTGATGGAAACCTTTAACTGATTTTTATTAATTGAATATTAAATTCAATACATTTTTCACAAATATTTACATTGTTTTCATTTTATACACCAACGATACGTTTTGAAATACATGATCAACAATTAGGTAAAATTTGTCGTCTTATCGGTAAAATTATCCCCCTTGAAATCACCTGGCAGTGCGATATCGATTTTTATCTGGTTGATATTTTCCAATAGAAACAAAGAAGGAAAAAAAGTTTGAACAAATATTGTTTTAATTAGAATGAACACACAATATTTATTAACCTATTGAAGTGTTCGTCATTCTTTTCTCTTTACAAAGATATAAAAATTATTTATCTAAAATGAAGAATTAATGCTTCCCTTGGCGATTAAAAAACATCACTATCAGTCTCTGTTTACGGCATATAGTTACTGTATAAAATAAGCAAAAACCTGTGATACGTATCTTATTCTTTTCCCTGTAGCCACTTTATTCATATATTGAGAATATTTATTATCCTATTGAAGTATTCTACAGACAATAAACTTTTTATATATGTTTTTATTTTGAAATTATTTTAATGTCTTCTTGCTTCCTTAGACGTTTAAAAGTTGGTGATTTTTGTATTATTTCTTTATTTGCCGTGTCCGTGGTATTTCCGGACGCGTGCGGAAACGCACGAACCCGCCCGAAGTTTAACTGCCGATGATGCAGAAAATATGATTGTTACAACATAGTATTAAGTGATAATAATAGTGCGGGAATAATTTCAGTTATATTAAGGCGAACCATAGTTTTTGGGAATTACTAGCTTTCCGCAAAATAAATGTTTAAAAAAAAAATACAGAGAAAGATGCTGACTTATCATGTTAATAAATAAAAAAAAAAATAAGACATGATGCACGTTGCAACTATATATATTTCTTTCTAAACCACTGTCTCGTATTTTAAAGATTCGTTTAATTATACTTTATACCCCTTAGTTTAAGTTTTAACCATAAATATGATATAAAGAATTTATATAATGCAACATGCGAGTCATTGTTTTCGGAGCCTCTTAAACAGCCATATTAGAGCGCTTTTCGATAGTTGTTTATTACCAATTAACAGCTTTTTGCAAGTTTATTGCTTATCAACACCTTTTTATTAGGGGATTAGGGACGATCAGGTCTTTTTATTACACAGATAATAATCTTCTCGGTGACTGCGTAAGAGCATTTTGAAAATTGTAACATGAAAATTGAAAAATATGTTAAAGCTGTTAATAATCCCCTGTTCATATAGTAAAAATATTCGTGATAGTTATTATGAATAACCTTTACACTACATTAGTGTCACTTTATCCTAAATCTTTTCTAAAAGACTTTTTTCTATGGTGTGCTTGTTTTATTCTTGGGTTTTCCACTTTTTATTTTAAAAATCTGACATTTATTAAATCAGTCAGTCAGTCCCTTTTGAGAAACCTTGAGAAGTCATAATTCGCATATACTTTATTACACAATGACTGGCTCGGGGGCAAATAGGTCACACTTCCAATTAACAGGCTCTGGTGTCATAAAAAGATACCTTTTACATTGTCAAGTATGTTTGCTAGTTAGTTTTTCTGTTCATTTTTCATCAGTGTGTGACAATATGTTTTTCAAATGTTCATTACATAGCAAAATTAATTTTAACAAGTTAAATATGATTAATAATAATAATAAAAAACGCATTTCACATCTATTTATAATAACTGAAAATGAAATTGTCAAGTTTGTACGCACTTTTAAAAAATATATTTTTTTTCCTGCTTTCTATTTTTTAAGATAATAGTAGTTTCATGTACATGTATGTTATGCTCGCCTAATATACATGATTTTGTGTATTTATATTTGTTTTTATGTCTCAGTTTCTTTAATGTAAAATATAAAGAAGATAATATAGTGTTGATCATATTTTCATATACTATGCCAAAGAAGTATAAAACACTTTTTTATAGCTCTTTGACTATGCAAAATAAAAGAATAAATAACGTAGTGTCTTCTTTTTTTTCTTTCCGTATTTTACATTATTGAAAAACAGAATTAAACCAAGTTGATGACTATATTTGCTGTTGTTGTTTTACCAGTACTTAAAATTGGTGTAAAATAAATCACCCTTCCCACTATGTTTTTACAGGAGATCTCTAATCTATAATCCTTGTTTTTTTATGATCGGCACCTCCCGTGATACGATAAGCGGAGATAGCCGAACCATAACGATCTAAAAAATATCCGATAGTGATCGATATTTAGCTAGACGATCGAAGGGAGACAACAAGGTATAGCGTTGATCTCAATAAACAAGGAAAGATAATAGAATCGATTTTTGCCCAATTCTTCAGTATGATACAATTCGTCTGGTAAAGATGTGTGTAGTATTAAAGTCATATTAGATCATATTGAGTGACACTATATTTACATATATAATTGTGTTACATGAAAGTTTGGGTAACTTGTCTTTTCATTTTGACAAAATAACAAGTAAAATTAAATAATTTTCTTTTATTTTTACTGTTTGTCCAACACAGTTACATGCTTTTATACATAGTTTACAGTTTATTTGAGTATGTAATAAAATTACAAATACATAGAACTACATCTCAATGTTTTTACTTTTTAATTTTCAAAAACTTACACATCTTTTTCATGCAAAATTTCTGGACTTTTGAACTTTGATCTAAATCCTGATGATTCGTTTTAATCATATCGAGAGACGAAAAGAGCATACCGCTAATTAATTAAGGGTTTTATTGCCAATCTTCACATTTCAATCCTCTTGTTTCCAACGATAAGTCTATGAGGATTCTAATTTTCGCAATATTTCACGGACTAATTCCCAGTCGTGAATCATTCCGGAAAATTGCTTTACAAATTAATTTAGTGTTGACAAAGTAATAAAAACTATACGATTTTTTTTTTCAAAATGAGTATGACATTTTATCACTTTATATCACTGCTTTCCTCTTGTCCAGATGGTTTTATTCAAAATAATGTATCACTGCAAGTGAAGGTGGTACGCATGATTTGTAATGTTTGCTTAAATATCTCCCTTTCTGTTTCTTTAAATTTTTCTACAAGCTTAAAAGAAAGATATATTTTATGTTTTTGAAATGAGCTCTATAAAACTTTGTACAAAGAATGATTCGTATATGAAAAATAAGTGTCGCTTTTGAAATTTAAAGTAGGTATTATGACTACCAAAAGTTTCATAAATACCATGCAGCAATAAAATGATAAAAAAAAACCAAATTCAAAATTAATATAGAAAAACATAATTATGTCACAATAACTTGCTTCAAATTTAACATGAATGCCAGTAGATAATAGTAAGATATATAGTTCGAGGACCTCTATCCTTGTTTGTCAATGTCTTTATCTTAATTTAAAAATAGAAGTATAATATGCAAAATACCGTTGTCGTTGATGTTGGGTCGAAACTGATTACTTTTATATACTTAAGTTATATAAATTCTTACCGATGATACTTATTGGATCAGCGAAAGTTGTTACATAGATGTCAGATATTGCTAAATTGACAATGAAAATGTATTCCACATTTCTCTTTGTTTTACATCTTGGTGCCATCACTAACAGCGTAAAAATATTTCCGAACGTGCCGACAACAGACGCTATAGAAAGAAATAGTAAACTTGTTATCTTGAGAACCGGCTTTGATTCAAGAAATTCAAACCGTCCATACATATTTCCATTGCCGTCAATTGACAATACTGTCAGATTTGAAGAACTTATATTTGAAGATCTTAAATCACAGAAATCAAAGGGCATTGTGTTATTTTCACACATATTCATCTTTGCAAGCCAAATTATGAATGTAACTTAATACTTCTTTTATTATTATACTGTTAAAGTAATAATATTATAATTAATTATCCGTCAGCATTGACACATTTGTGATCTCAACAACGTAGGTCATTGGTTAGAGCTAAAGCATTGTTGACCTGTAATTGTTAGATTTTTAGGTCCATGCCTTTTCATCTAATAAATCATAATCCTTCATGTTTTGCTTCTTTCAGTGTGATTATTACTACTGCTTATTGAGCTAGAATTATGTACAGGTGTTTGGTCAATGTAATTAAATTTTCTTAAAACAGAGTTCCATATAACACTGCACATATTATTATCTCTCGTAAAAAGACCCATTAAAATTGAATTTGTCATTAATTGTTTAAATTTTGTCTCATTATTTAAAATTGTCATGATCTCTACGAAACAGATGGTATAATTTATAGATAATGTCTTAATTTTCAAATTTCAGGAGGTGAAAAGAGTAAACGGTGGTAATTTAGTATTTTTATGTTCATATAACATTAGTAAAATTTTAAAATGATTCACCTAATTTTAATGTCTACAGTTCTGCACAGAATATTTGCAAAAACGATTGAGATAAGTTTAGAAATATCTTTTTTATTTTGAAATGATAACAGTATACAGTACGGTTAATTTAGTTTTGATGGCATTCTAACTGAAATCATTATTATATTAGAGAGATTCCCTTATTCAGATCGATTTACAGCGGTATATTTAGCCTGGATATTGTGTTCTTTGGAGCAAAATAAAATATTCGGCATGTACTAACAAAAATTACATTGTTTCTACACGATTTTACTTCCGTTAACAAATGTCCTAATCACGTGAAATAAGTAGTTTTCTTTTTAAAAAAAATGTAAATAATACCTATAAGACATAAGAAAGTTTAATTAAAGTATGTTCAAAATTCAAATTTTATGAAATTCATACCAACAATACTCATTGAATCGGCTATAGCTGTTACAAACATGTCAGATATTGCCAAATTGACTATGAAAATGTTTCCCACAAATTGCGTTGTCTTCCATTCTGATGACATCACTAGCAGCGTAAGAATATTTCCAAATGTACCCAAAGTAGACGCTAAAGCAAGAAATACGAAACTCGTTATTGCAAGAGCCGGCCTTGATTCCAGAAATTCAAAGTGCCCATATCTATTTCCATGACCCTCCACAGATAACACTGTCAGATTAGAAGAATTTAAATGACAGAAATCACACTCTGTTGTGTTATTTGCCCACATTTTTATTCTAACTTAATTTCAGGAATGCAAACAATATTATGTTTTTATATGACTAGACAAAGATATTATATTAATTTTGTAATTTATTGTCCGTTAATATAGCCAATGTATGGCATTGTATACTACGTCTTAATGTTGAAATTAGACTTGTTTTTCAGAATATGACAATATATACATGACTGTTTTGTTCAATAGAGCTTCTAATGCGGCTGATAATTTCCTTTCTTCATCTTCCTTTTCATGTTGAAATAGAAAAAAAATGGAATCTCCACTGGGAGCTCAATACGACAATGTGATAATAAAATAGAAAAAAAATGGAAAAGGCACACCTAAAACTTGTTTCTGGTGCTGTTAAAAAGTGTGTAAACAATCATGTTTTAACACGGAAATGGCTGACTTGTAATGTTGTATTGCTTTTGTAACCCATTATGTATATGTTCAATGTATGGCCATGCGTTTAATGACAATAAAAATAATAGCATACTGTATCACAGTTTACAGTCAGCACTATACAGTTGAAACTCGGTATCTCAAATTCCAAGGGATCGAAAGTTTTAATTCGAGATAACTGAAATTCAACTTATAATGATTTTGTGCACGTGAAAATGTCTTCGAGATAGCCAGAATTTTGAGATTAACAAGTTCGAGAGATCGAGTTCCTACTTTATTTCCGTATAGTTTCATTAACACGTTTTCTAGCTACTTTGTCAAGATGTTTTAAAACAACTATTATAGTACACCACAATATATCATTTTTTCGAATGCCTCTGCATTATTTAATACATCTTTCCAACATATTTTAAAAGAAATATACCATTATAAGCATAAAAATTCTTCACAACACGGAAAGAAAATAAAAAAAAAACAATCTTATTCAAGGTAAGAACAAGGACTTGGTCTGAAAAATTTACAGGACAATAAGGGCTGTTTGGCCATTAAAATGACGACGTTCATAATCTGCAAGTAAACACTTGCCTGTTGCAGAATTGATCCGGCCCATATTGACGGACTTATTTTTACGTAAATTACATTCATAATTCAATCTCGTAGTTAAGTTTATTGTTTTTCTAAAACTGTAGGTGTATACTTCCAACAGAAAATAAAATGCGAGCACACGATAAAAAATGAAGTAGTTATATAGCGCAGTACGAAACGCTTACGCTGACGGCTATAACGTATGATTGACAGTGACGTCATATTGTTAATATATCGGTAGCGTTTCTTCACATCAGCGTCTTTACACATTAAAATGATTAGTTTATTTTTTTTATATGTGGATCTAAATCTCTATACCAAATAGAAAAATTGGATTGTTTCAAAAAATAAGGAGGTTGTGAACGAGAAATAAATTCTATATACATGTATATGGAAGTATCTTTCTCTGAATTTACGACGGAAATGGACTACTAAAGGCAGAGAGAGCGTACAGGCGGCGATTTCGGCTGCAATTTATCCTAGCTTAAACGTGGCCAGGAAAGCACTAATACTTTGCATAACATTGAAGTCGCT
Organism: Mercenaria mercenaria; assembly: GCF_021730395.1. Lineage (NCBI taxonomy): Eukaryota > Metazoa > Mollusca > Bivalvia > Venerida > Veneridae > Mercenaria > Mercenaria mercenaria. Next base: position 51,664,114 of record NC_069373.1, read on the forward strand.
TTTAACGTTAGTTAAACTACCGAATTGTCATTTGAAAGAAATCATGTGTAACTGTAAAGAAAGCAAAGGCGGAGTAATTTATTTAGATATTTTTGTACCAAATCAAATTTTATGAAAATATTGTACCCTGGTCATGAAATATGGACGTTAAGTTTCTCTTTCAACCCATATCGACTTCGCGTGATAAAATTCATATAAAAAGGCAGTAGCCTGATATTTTTAATTTTAGTTATACTGTTTATTTGCGTATGGGGCCTACGTTGCCGGATGGGTAAGGCCGCTGACTTCGACTCACTTGCCCTCATCGATGCGGGTTCGGGTCTCACTGTAGGCGTACAATTCTTCATGTGAGGAAGCCATCCATCTTGTTTACGGAAGGCCGGTGGCTCTAACCATGTGTCCTCTCGTGATGAAATAATGCCCGGAGGGGAACCTTCCTCCACTATGAAAAGCTAATCATTTCCATTACTTTTTCATCTTTAATGCATTCTGCTAGAAACTTATCGTTCGAAATGTGGACGCTATAAAATGATGTTGACGTCAGTACACGCCGAAGATCTAGTTTCCCAGGGCCATTACGATCATTGCGAGATAAATAGCGCTATTTTAGACCTGTAAACGGCTGCCATAATTATGTTTTGAACGATTTTGTTTGCTGCTTATATTAAGGTATGTCATATATAGGAAAAACTAATAATCCTATCTTTGTTCTATTTAATAATGAAACTAATTATTTACAGATATATGATCCGAAAAATACCAAATAAATTAGCCGTATATATTTTTTCAGAAATCCAACCACAAGTAAATAGTTTCATATAGAACATAGATAAAAGGATTTTCTCAATTCAATACGCATAGCACCCATTTATCGAACGAACTGCGTTTTAGGATTGAAATGTTAGAACAGTGTCATTTTCTTTCTGGCCTGGTATGTGCCATTTAACATGTGTCAGGTTGCAAGGATGAAACTAAATGGGTCGAAGCTCTAGGGAAAGAGCCTGTTTGTTGTGTAAATGATACTTACTCCCAACAGTGAAGTAACCGACCAATCAACAATTGGGTCCTGAAAACATGTAAAACCTTTTTTTCCCTCTGCACATTGAGCGCTGTGATGAAAAGCAAGGAACTAGTAAACCCTACCTCGCCGTAGGGTTTGCGTGTACTATGTGGGTTATCGATTATAGGGTCGGTCTCTATGATGAAAAGCAAGAAACTATTAAACCCTACCTCGCCGTAGGGTTTGCAGAGTTCAGCTCTTCAACAGGGGAGGGTACGATTGGTGTACTGTGTGGGTTATCGATTATAGAGTCGGTCTCTACTCTACTCTATAGAGCTTCGATGTGAACTTACGCGTTGTTTACTCTCGATGCTGATTTGTCCCTATAGTAAGGGATTACAAAATTATCAGATACTGCATGAGTGTCTTTACAGTTTCTGTCGTTACCCATAACTCTGCTGAATACACATGAAATATGGTATTTAAATCAATGTTATAAAAATAATGAAAAAGTTATTCACATATCTATGTTTCAAATTTCCTTTTATATTTCCGAATAAATTGATTTATCTTTAAAGATTTAAATTCCAAGAACTTTATTTCAAGAGCGTTTGTTCATTCTCTATTTACTAAATATCCTATATTATAAAATAAAGGGAGGTTATAAAACCATGAGTTTACGTACAACCAAATTAAATCTACGTCTACGCAGGTCAAAAGTCATAAACGATCTTCCTTTCTCAATAGCATCGTGTTTCTTTAACTCTTTACTGTGTTTGAGTTTGTGTTGATAGCATTTTACCAGAATCAGCATGCTAATATCGCATGCAAGATAAAAATAAAGGCGTAAGAATTTTATGTCTAGAATAGAGATATTATGTACGAAGTGGAAAGGAGTAAATTCAGAGGGTTGCATTTCATAAACGGTAACTTCCTTATATAAAAGTTGCATCTTTTTCTTTATATAGTTCTTTCATGTCAAACATCATTTAGGGTCGATGAAACAATGTCAAAGGAGCCCTGACTATGCGCTTACAGAACTGCATGATTATTAATGAGTTTCAAAGAGCGTGACGCACTGTAAAAGGTTTGAAAACCAAACACGCAACTTTCTATGATAATGTGGTTTCGCGATTATGTTTGTTATTTTCAAAACATTAGATCTACCAAATAAATTTGCAATCACTTTTCTGTGTTACAGCCGTTATTCGTTATTATATGATTCTGCCTTACCGCCAGTAGTTGGGACAGTATGAAGAAATTGTGGTTCACGAGATTGTAATCGACTTTAATGTTCATAAATATTTAGTTCTTTTCAATACATGCTATAGATTCGGTATTTACATGAATTTCAACACGAGTTCAACATGCACATGTGACAACGGTCATGTTTCGAGTATCCCAAAAGAAACCAGAAAATTAGATAGGGTTTAAGTAATAGAAAGAGTAGGGGTTAACGTGAATAATTAGGTTATTTCGAGAAGGCGTTGCCTTCGAGAAATAACCTTATTAGTCGAGTGGCTCCTACGCTTTCTGTTTTGTATCATGGTCCGCCAATATGAACAACGAATTCGGCTACTAATTTTGATTGACAAGTTAACATTCCATTTTAAGCGTTGGTACTATCACGTGACAAGCGTACTCTAACCGAAATAGAGAACGGTTTCAGAAAGTTCAACATTTACCCACAGTATTCTATATGTAAGCGGGACCTAAGACATGTTCTATAAATTAGTTAGAATACGGCTTATAGCCACGCCTCTTCCTCAGTTGAAGAATATTACAGATAGAAGTTAACAGTTATAATGACACTGCAGGTAAACAATGATGCAATCAAGAATATAGATAGAGTTATACTGTATATTCACGTTCGATGTGGATTTGTCCCTTAAAATGTAAGGGATTTCAAAATAAACAGATTCTGTATGAGTGTCTATACAGGTTCTGTCGTTACCCATAACTCTAATGGTGACTGGTGAATTATGTTATTTATATAAATTTTATAGAAATTAGAATAAAGTTATGCATATATTTGTGTTTCAAATTTCCTTTTTCATGTTCAAATTTGTTCAATTATTTTTAAAGATTTAAGTTTTAAATCTTTTATTTTAAGAACGTTTATTTATTCATCTTTTCTAAATAATTTCTGTCATGAAATAAAGGGAGGTTATAAAATCATGTTTTTAGGTACAAACTACCAAAACAAACTCCGCCGTTACATAACTGAAATACTGTTGAAAAACGGCGTTAAACCCTAAACAAACAAAACTAAATCAAATCTATGCCTGCGCAGGTCACAAATAGTCCAGATATAAATAGTCATAACGATCTTTCTTTCTCAAAGCATCGTGTTTCTTATACTGTACTGTGTTTCAGCTTGTATTGATAGTATATTGTACCGAAATCGGCATGCTAATATCGCATGCAAGATAAAAATAAAGGCCGAAGAATTTTATGTCTAGGTACGAAGTAGACTTACAAAGTCTGTTGAGATCAAATAACCTGTAATAATATCAGTTTCTTCATACTGACACTGATATTTTCTCGGAAAAACATTTTCTCTCTAGGCTCAACTCAACAGACTTATGAAATGCGATTCTGAGGTTATAACACAACATCATGAAGAGCCATTAGTAGCACCCGTCAATAGCCACACCAAACTGACCGGCAACAAGATTAATTGAATGAACTATTTCAAATGACCTGTACCAGATGTTTGATTTTTCTCTGTAAAGCCTTTTTCCTGCAGAAGTAATTGGTTAGTCCTTTATAGTTGCTGCTGAACTTTATTTTAACATTCACATATTTTGAAATGTTATTGTTGCTTTTTTTTTAAATTGTTTACATTATTGTAGAAAATATGACAGGAGCTTATGTTTTCAATATAATGTCATTAAAATTGCTTTAGAAATCGCTAATATGAGGGGGACCCCCTCCCATACCTCAAAATTCAGACCAAAAATGCACCAGAGGCCACAATTTACTACCTGTATTTCATTTTTTTCCAGGAGGAAAGCCCCCTGACCCCTCTAGCATGACAGGATTCCCCTACCGTACCTCAAAATGGAGACCAAACAATACATCATCGACCACCATTTCGTATCAGATATTCTGTATTTCAAATTTTTCAAGGAGCCCCCTGACCTCACTTAAATGAGGGGGCAACCCCCTCCCATACCTTAAAATTAAGACTAAAAATGCACCAGAGGCCACCATGTCATACCTGCATTTCAATATTTTTCAAGGTGGAGAGCACCCTGACCGCCTTAACGTGACAGGGTTCCCCCTACCGTACCTAAAAATATAGACCAAAGAATGCATCGCATACGCCATCATTTCGTATCTGTATTTAAAACTTTCCAGAATTGAGCCTGCTCGCCCAACTAAAATGAGGGGGTGGGAGACACCCTCCCATACCTTAAAATTTAGACCAAAAATGCACTAGAGGCCACCATTTCATACCTATATTTCAAAATGTTCCAGGTGGAGAGCCCCTGATCCCTACACACCTCTAACACAGACAGAGCCCCCCTTCCGTACCTACTCCCTCTCGGGCTATAAACTAATCCCTCTCGGGCTATAAACTAATAAACTGATAAATAGCATGTTGTTGTATGTCTTTACTGGTTGTTTTCTGCCTTTATTGCCTTTCAATTACAAAAATAATTGTATCCGACCATATTAGACCAGTTAATCCCCAGTTATCCTTGTTATCAATATATTTTTTCTTAAAATATAAAAGTAACTGTGACAAAAAGGGCTAAAATTACGATTTTTACTGTGATATAACACAGTCTGAGAGTGCTCCAGAATGCACCAGAGACGTCCTGGGGGAAACCATGTTCTTGGGAGAGAGACATGTCCCCGGACCCTCCTCCTTCCCCCAGATTGCCTTGGTTTAAATTTGTGTCTGGCTACGACACTGAACGATATAGTTCTTTCATGACAAACATCATTTAGTTTCCTAAGAAAATGTGTCAAATGAGCTGTCAGAACAGCATGATTATGAACGAATTTCAAAGAGCGTGATGTAGGCCTACTAGATTCTATAAAAGGTTTTAATTTTCATATCAAACACGTTGTCCGTCTCAAAATAGTTGGAACTTACATCAGTTACGTAAACATTTAGTAATTTTACCAAGTACAATTGTCATGACCCAGAGTATTAATAACAATGCTCATAAAAGTCAGGTTTTGATATACCATCTTGCTGATTTCTATTTTAATCAATATGATATTTTAAATTCAAATATGAATTAGAACTGGAAAATTTAATACAAAATGTTCACAGTTTATGATAACGGTTCCACCAAAGAAGCGTTTTCAGTTATTTATTGATTACGTTTATTGAATAATAACAATTAATGGAATATTAAACAAACCTCTTTTTCAACTTTCTCAAAATGTAGTAATACATTTGATGAAGTAAGTGTATTTGTATTGCTACTGCCAAGGCAATTATAACAGCTTTTAGCGAAAACACATCCTGCTTTTAAATTAATACTTTAGTAGGGAAATAATCTTCTTCACTTTTAAGGTTTCTAGGTAATAGAACTCCGCTTAAGCCGCTGCTAGGGACGTGAAGGGTGATGCATATTTCATATAAATATATAAAAACACAATAATTACTATATATTATCTATTTAAATATGGAATAAATATGTGTGCTGCACGTTAGGTTTGAAATAATACACACTATATGAATATGCCCTGCAAACAGCGTATACATGCGATTGCAGCCCTACATATACACATTTACTTTATATACTTACCTACCTTAGTATACATTGTATTTGAATAGGATTGTCTAGATTTGAGTCAATAACATATAATGATAAAATATTTTAATGATAGATGGGAATATTACATGTATATATTAAATATATTAGTCACAACCGGCAAATTCAGCACTGAATTTAGTTCCCTTTGCAAGAAAAAAAAAGAAAATATTATAAAGAAATGTAAATCAGAAGACTTATGTACTGGAGGACACAAGGGCTGTTGCGCATTTCATTAAATCAAATGAATACTATTACAATTGCTTGGTTGCATTATACCCTTCCAAAGGATCTTCTTCCAGATATTAGTAACTATCACAGCTCCCTGTAGCTGGACTCAATGTTGTTATATTTTCTGGTCCTTTGGGATCATGCAGTATATTTAATTTATCCGCGTAAGAGACTAGTGGTAAGTCTGTACATTTCATTACTTCTGATGAACAAAGTCAATCAGTCAGAGTCTATAATTGCTTTCACTGAGTACATTTTATGCTTCCAAAGCATCTACTTAGGCATTCTCAATAAAAGTCTTCTATTTCTGCGATAGAATGATTTAAAAATGACATTTTGGTTGGTTTACGCCTCAAAGACAATACATGGTTTAAGTTGAAAAAGATGTGTCACACTTTTCAGTGAAATACTGATAAACACATTTTTTTCGAACAATCAGAAATTCAAATATCTACAGTATGGAAACAAAATATTTTGTTTCCAAACCATGAATACGTGGAATAATTTATCCTTTAGGAATAATAGATACTGCATCTGGTGTTTAGATATGTCGGTTTTATACTGATACACTAAATATCTTATTTCCGATCTATTTAACCTTAATCCATTACCATGATGGCAGTTCACAGATATTGCATTGGCATTAAAAGAAGCGTCCTAACAGATCATTTCAAAAGTAAAATTACATGTATGTCTAAACATGTTAAATATATGTGTTAATAATGCAGGTTCTTTTTATTTACCGTTCGTAACAAGTTCATTTAAAATGCCATATGGAGTATCTATTTATTATACAAACTCAGATTTCTTGTACAAGTAACAGATACAGAGCATTCAGTTTGTCAGAAGATACAGACGTATTATAATAATCAAATATAAATAATACATACAGTGTATACAAGCTATCAGTAGATACCAGCTCAGACTGTTTGTACACATGGAGTACATACAACCTACCAGTACATACGAACTCAATCTATTTGTATCAATAATACAGACAGTACATACAGTTAATCACTAAATACGAATTCAGACTGTTTGTACAAATAACACATGGAGTGCATACAACCTATCAGTACATACGAACTCAATCTATTTGTATCAATAATACAGACAGTACATACAGTTAATCAGTAGATACGAATTCAGACTGTTTGTACAAATAACACATGGAGTGCATACAACCTATCAGCACGTACGAACTCAATCTATTTGTATCAATAATACAGGCAGTACATACAATAATCAGTAGATACGAATTCAGACTGTTTGTACAAATAACACATGGAGTGCATACAACCTATCAGCACATACGAACTCAGTTTATTTGTATCAATAATACAGACAGTGCATACAATCAGTCAGTAGGTATGAACTCGCATTGTTTGTACAAATAACACATGGAGTGCATACAACCTATCACTACATACGAACTCAATTTATTTGTATCAATAATACATACAGTGCATACAATCAGTCACTGTATACGACCTCAAACTAATTGTACAAATATCAAATACAGGGCATACAACTCAATCTATTTATATGAATAACGCATACAGTGCATAAAATCAGTCAGTATATACTATTTGTACAAATAACACATAAAATGTAAATAACCTATCAGTACTTTAACAGCAGAATTATATAGTAAATTGTATCTGTATAACCGTATACATTACAATACTCTTTAGGAATGCTTCATATGTGCTAGACATAATTAACTTAAACATGGCTGATGCTGGAGTGTTATAAATGTTTGGTGGCATAAACTGCATCTTGATTCACCAAAGTATGGACGCACAAGACAAAATGCCATCCCGTTTCAATATACATATTGTATACATATTTCAAAAGCGTTTCAATTCGTTTGTAGTAACAAAGTAACAACAAAAACAATTATGTACATGGGATGCACGAATGTGCAATAGTGAATGTAACATTCGTGTTACTTTTTATTTGGAAGTTATATGATGACATAAAAAGTTTTCTGAGTATCTGTGTGTGAATAGCTTTAACAACAAATCTAATGCAATTATGATTGATATGAGCTCTAGAAACAAGACATCAATTTAAAATTGAACTAGTCTCTTAGGATATAGGGCGTGTTATATTTCTGTTATACAGATATTTTAAATGGCATTTTCCTACTTCAGGCGAAAACTAATGCATTGACTGACGTCAACCACAAAGAGATTAGAAGGCTGATCACTGTAAAATGAGACTTAATGATATGTTTGATAATTATAAGATCTGTAAGAAAATTCTTTAAAAGTGTAAAATGCAGCCAAGGAAAATAATAGCACACGTGGTTTTATCGCGTCTGTTGACAAAAAGGTAATAAATACGTAATATCCCTAACGCCCTAAATCAACGGCTTAAGCGGGGAGTTTTATTATACAATAACATTGAATTGATTCATTAATGATCCCAAAATGCTAGAATTAAGAACATAAATCTTTTTCATGAATCTTTTTCCGGAAGTATAAGCTTACATGCCAGTAACACTCCGAAAGGGCGACGAGATTTACGATAGCAAAGACGTGTAATCGAGAGTGCGTAGATTCGAATCTAGATCGGAGAGATTGTTCTTCATGACGTATAGACTAACTCTGGCAGCGGCTTAAAATGAACTCTATAATAAAATGATTTCGATATACTTAACAAAAAATCAAGGCCTTCGAGTTATTTATCGTCTGATTTACCACGGTTCAGAGTTCAGATGCGTAGGAATTGAACCACGAGGGCGTTAGCCCGAGTGGTTAAATACTGAAGCATCTCGAACTGGAAAGCAAATCGAACCATGTTAGAAACCATAATCCCAAATGAGCTAAAATCAGATTACAAGGAATCCTGGTTTTACTGTTATACTCCTGCACTCAGCTATATGCATTTAGTCGAGACCAGTAAGTTTATTATTTAAATAGAGATAAGGATTTATGAAGGTGCAAGTTAAGATATTGCTGTAGAATTTCCCGTCTAATATATATGACACGTCGATCACTGGCGATGCGTACTTTGCGATCCTAAAAACATTTGTATGGTAAGCCTAAAACACTTTAGAAAATGTGACTCTCTGCATACTAGTACATTAACACAATGTTCCAACTAGATCGCTATGAAAAGAATTCGTCGAAGATTATATTATTATTGTGCTCTAATTAACTAGCATGACACTTGGCAATATCTTGTCAGATGAATATGTCGTGCTCTTGACATTATTTTAATGACTAGTCTACATCACAGCGTGTGATAGTTATTTGACTTTGGTTTAGCCTGGTATTTTACAAACACAACATTGCTTTGAGTTTGACAGTAAATATTTTCAGCAATCTATAACTCGAACGTTCCGGTTTAATGATTGTCAAACATGTTGTCGTATTAAAGTTAGAGTAATTACTAGTATGGCATATGTTGATTAAATAAAACAGATTTATTTTACAAATATAACGGTTGAATGGGGTGGTGCTATATATATATATATATATATATATATATGTAATATGCAAATACCAAAGAAGAACCGATCGAACTTGGAACGCAACCGCTTACATAAAAATGATCCAAACACATTCAAGAGATGTTACTTAATGTTTTAGAAATACAAGAAGAAAATTACAGGGGAAAAACACATTAAAGTTTCATACCACTGTTTAACGCTTGTGGGTTTCGTTTCTAGCTTGCATTAACACTCCTCTAGTCTGGTGACTGCTTTTATTGTAAAAGGTAAATGACCATTCAGACAAAAGAATGATAACGATTACTAGACATCAATGTTATTATGATATTATGAATTGGTCCATTTGTTTACTTCTGTCAAGACAATACCATTACCCTGAAGTATGAACGAAGACAGGGTTTCCTAATGGAGCCGCCACTACCATAAAACGCGCGGACACGAATAAACTAGATAAAATGAAATAAAATAGTTTCTAAACCCTGTAAAGACTGCAACCTAGTTATAACAGGTAAAATTCAACAAATAATTTCAGTACAACTTTAACGGAAACTGTTAAGAAAGGGGCACGAGCAAGCAAGTAAGTGTTTCAACAGAAATAAGGTATTTGTTTGTCTCAGTTTAAAATCGATATATCTTAACGAAGATTTCTTCATGATGACATTTTAGCAGCTAAAAGCCATTTAATGATGTCGAAGGATTCAGTACAGTCGTCTGAGTGAAACTGCTTAAATGGCCGAATACCCTTGTGTATCATAACGTTTAGTTTTAAGATAATTACATGGAGGATACTACTTTATTTTCTGTTACATTTAAAATAAGAAGATCATCCATTAAAATAATGTTAAACCTACAAAGTATGAGAGAGTTTGATTTTAGATGTGTAGCAAACAAAGTTTCTTTGTATTCCATGTATTTTAATTGTGTTTACCATTTTCTCTTCAATTTATCGTGTGTGCAGAACGGGAATCAAGTGCGATCGGAAAAAATGATTAAAGGCGACATATATCAAACTATTAGACAATGTATGAAGGTCACAGTCCGAGTTCCTTGACTGATCCGATCTATGACGTGTTAAAAATGGCGACCAAGTTCGAAAACTTTGCATACCTTAAAATTTACTTAAGTTACACAGCAAAATTTAATATTGTTATATTTGATTTTCAGTCCTGGAAAATTTGTTGTCCTGTGATAACAGTATTGAAGTATATGAACAATCAAATGATGTGAAATAATCAAAATATATATTACCCCTCCCACTTTATTTCAACATATTGTTTCCTTGTTGAATTCATTCATTTCGTATGTGCTATTCGATTAAAATATACGAATATCATGATATTCATATAGTGCTGCAGTTTTTTATATGTGCTTAAAACAATCCCGAAGTGATGTATGATATTTATTTAACCTGTCATTGACCAAAGCTAACTCTATGCTACACATCAATATTATTTGATACCAGTTTGCGGGCCCATCATTTGTATCGCGTTGAACTGCACAATGATTTTAAACATCCGCACTTAATGTAATGATTAGCATTCCTGCAAATAAACCCATATCTTTCTTCGTTTCATTCCCTGTAAATATGGTTTATTTTGATAGAAGCCTTTCAAAGGTTAGGGTTAATAGTTTCCATAGGATCTCAAAAAAATTCATTGAACAATTATAATTGAGTATTAAAACAATAACTTTCCATATTCCATAGTTTCAGTGTTACCGTCATTTTAGAATATGTGTGTGCCATTTTACTCTATCTGTGACAAGCATTTTGCGAGAAGAAAACTGATGGGTGGTGAAACATTTGAAAATGTTTGACATTCTGATTTAAATCTTGAAAGTTCTGGGATAATTTTATCAATGGCTGGGATTGGCAAACAATTTATTACATTTTTGGAGGATTTTCATAACAGTTTTATGACAGCATTCTTGCTATCGCAAGTGTCTTCCTTCAAACAACATTTTGCAACGACAAACAACGTATGGAAATCATTAACGAAGTGTCTTGGAATATAGAAACGCTAATTAGGTTACTGTATATTATTATTCGCTATCTGATTCAGATGGGCTAAAACAGTCTACTTAAATACATAATCAGTGTAAGACGTCTTTTATTTAGTTCTGTACTTCTTCATGTTAAATGTATAATTCACCGATGCTATTAGCTATGACAACGAAAAGCTGCTGTATGTTTGTGGATGTTTGCGTACGTGTAGTGGTGGAGCACATACTATTCTGTGACGAGTTGAGAACGCGACTGCCCATGACTTGTTCAAATCGTCACTCTCGCTTTCCGTGGAAGGACCCAGAATCAACCAACGTAGAAAACGTGCTATGAAATGGGGAAGGACTTCCAAAGAAGATCTTGGTTATCAGCAGAAACTCTTATTGCACCTGTAAGTAACAGAGCTGAGCATCATGTTTCCCTAAATAATTTAGCTCTAGAGGAAAGCTCTTGTACGTTAACCCTTCCGTCCAAAACCTGACGTGCTATGTATTCGTTTCCTTGATAAAAGCTCTAAAGTCTGTGTGACTATATTGTATTTGTCAAGTTATGTAGTAAGTTACATATTTTCTCCAATAATTTTTACAAAATAGATATTATTTACATTGGCATATTTTATGTTTATTGCCGAATTTAGACGTATTTAAAAAACTAAGATTGTAAGACTTTTGGATTGCCTTTGTAGTTTTTGATACACAGAGCATTGGCCTCTTCGAACAACTAATATTTGCGATTACCTTTTTCGACAGACAACAAACAGGCTTTATTCCTAAAAGTATATAGCTTCAAGTAAGTACTAGGGGCGTTTGTTAATATTCAGTCACATTTGACTCTATTGCTGTTTCAACAATAATCGTTTCATAATTGATTTTAGCACGACCTATTGTGTCCTTACTTGCCGCGGCTCTATCAAAAGTTCTTTACCAAGATGCAAATAATTCACGACCATCATAGTAAACGCGTATTCGAATAGTAGAAAAAGACTGTCCTCTAAGCGTTATGACACATATTACCATCGTGCGTTCAACATATCATACATAGTTTCTACATCGTGTAAAGTTCTGCTGCTCAGGCATTTTGATACAACTTTACAGGTATAAAACAATAATATTTAAAACGACAATACAGGGAAGATATTAAAAACAGAAATTCGAACATTTTCAACAAAAATGTTAGAAACACATTTATTGATGTGCTTCATACAGAGGCTAAAACATTTCTGAAACGACTGGTTACTTAAAGACATGTGATGTTTTTAGTATATCTATTGAATTAGAATTGTTTTTACGCCCTCGTGAATTTTTTCTGCATACATACAACTTCTTCGTCGTGCTTATGTATATTAAAACGTGGTTCTGCATTAAATAATCAACAAATAGGTGTGACCACAAGTTCTTGAAACATCAATAAACGACACTTCCTTATATTTATAACAAAAATGTAAATAGTTGGAAAAAACAAAATTTGTATTATTACTAACAAAAGGTAATGTGACAATTGATAATTTTCAGGTTTCTGTTATATTGCAATATTGAAAGGAGAATATTTTTGTCTTGTCAGAAATATTTTTCCTCTACGCATTTAGTGGAATATTACTATAAGAATTTTAGTTCATATCATTTCTATTAAAAGAAAAAACATTAAGGTATTTTTCTCTTCCAGTTGTATAATATTTCGAAATAATCAAATGAGCCGTGCCATGAGAAAACCAACATAGTGGGTTTGCGACCAGCATGGAGCCAGACCAGCCTGCGCATCCGCGCAGTCTGGTCAGGCTCCATGCTGTTCGCTTTTAAAGCCTATTGGAATTGGAGAAACTGTTAGCGAACAGCATGGAGCCTGACCAGACTGCGCGGATGCGCAGGCTGGTCTGGATCCATGCTGGTCGCAAACCCACTATGTTGGTTATCCCGTGGCACGGCTCAAATATTAGTAAAATCCACTGTTATATTTTAACACTGGATCCGTATATTCACCACTGTTGAAACATACAACAGTTCTTACTTCACCTTGATATGTCACACACAACAGCATTTGGCCATTATTAACATGGGATTTTGCATAAACTGTATAGGGGGTTATTTTGTTGCAATAAATAAACAAACACATTTTAGCATTGACTGTATCGTGAGTTATCATAACGCGCAGAGAGAAAACGTATTATCAGTAAAAACCAGACCAACGGAACATACAAATGAAGATGAACGAAATGTACGAAAGAACATACATACATACATACATACATACATACATATTAAAATATAAAATATAACATCAGCTTTAGTATTTCGGACTACATTTCGATTCATTTAATGACAAATAAGACACAAAAGAATATATATGTGTATTAAACTAACACAATGACCACTATGTATCTTTTACAGATAACCATTGCCAATTTTTTACAACACGAGTTAAGTGTTGAAATATAATCTGTTAGGTTTTACTGTCTATTTTCTTGCATGTTTCAAAGAAAGATATTTACTGAAAAGCTGCCAGACAACTATCGTTAATTGTTCGTAAACTTCTCAAACTATCTCTAATCAATCTCTTTGTATTTTGTTCTGTATTTCAAATTTAATTGTATGTTTATTGCGTTATATTTCATTTAAAAATAATACCCATAATCTCTACTTAACTTGTTATCTGGTGCTGATATATATATAAAATGAATCAAGATGTCTTCAAATTAGTTCATTCAAGCGTGTTTTTGCTCTCAGAAGTTCAAATAGAAACAGAATAACTACAATTTCTCATTTACTTCAATTTTAGACAGAAAATTTCACCATACGTGACTAAATTCATTCAATTTGAAAAACTGTAAATTATAATTATTTTGTTTATAAGCTTCTCGTCGTTTTCTAAAGGTTTTTGCACGAGGAATAGATATTCTATGAGACTTGTTATTCTTTTAATTAAATGGATACTAATTTCTTTATTCAAGATCTTGATTGGGAAACAAGTTCTTACAACTTAGACTCACTCCAGATGGAATCAACCTGGAGTTCAGATGTTTTAGTTGTCATGGAAAATGAGGGTAGATAACTACGGACATATTTTATGTCAAATTACATCTTTTGTTTCAAATAAAAATAGATGTATCTCAGTAACCAATGAAGATACTGATATGAAATGTCATTTTTGCTGTTAGATGGACTCGGACAACCAGGGTAGATAACTTTTGACTGAATTTATGATAAATTACCTCCCTTTATTTTATGTAAATGAGTATAAATATACTTCAGCAGCATCTAATGAGATTGGTTTTAAATGTCAAGAGAATATTTTTGTCCTGATTATATTTAGTGTGTATGGCTGTGAGATCTATGTCAAAACGTGATCAGCAATGGTGCGTGATATAGGGTCACCAAGGCACTCTTTTTCCCTTTTTTGATGAATTCAATTTCATAGAGACAAAAGCCAGTCTGTTTTAGAGATTTTCACAAAGGAATGATGTTAAAATTATCATATGTCTCTACATTTCACTATATCATTTTTGTGACAGACCTAAGATACTATATGTGTATCACCAGACTTATGTATTGTAATGCAGTGAATTTTGATATATCATTACACCCTGACTAGGTTTTACATGTACAGCAAAAGTTGCTTCACTATTATCCAATTGTATTCATAAATTGATTTGGTTTAGAGATTTTTTTATCATGTGATTTGCAACAATGTTTGTATAGCTCTATAAGAAATGTGTGCTCTGTGACAACAGGACAGAGAAATGTCTAAAGCCGATACGGCAAATTAGAGAGGTTAACATTATAGTTAAGATGATATTAATCTAATGCATGCACTAAAGCAAATAATGTACAAAATATTATGTTATAATAAAGACATATAGTGGAACCTACAAGGGCAGGATTTAAAAAGTTGATTTTCATAATAGAAAGGTTTCTATTTTAGAGCGAAAATTATGCTGTTGTTACAAATGTAAACATCCCTTTTGTGAACAGACTTATAAGACAAAATTAAACTAAAGCAACATGTAGATTGTTTTAGAATAATGTCAATTTTCGGGTTGAATAAATTTAACTTCTCAACATCATTTATAAACATCTTTTTCATCACTCCTACATACCGCAGAATGTAGCTGACAGCTGAAAAGAATAAAATTTTTGACTTGTCCTGCTATTTGTAATAATCTAATTAAGTATGTCTTTCAGTAAATCAGTTTCCTGTTTAAAATGAACAAACTGTTTTGGCTAACATTTTGATTAAAAAAAAAACTGACAAAGTAATCAAAAATATACATGTACCATGCAGCTTCATTCTAGCAAAATAGTTTTTAAGTGACATGCAAACAAACAAAAAACAAACAAGCAGGAAAAGCCAATTTCTTAAACTTCAGGAGCTTTCATGAAATTTTAAGAATTATTTAAAGCCAGTAAATCATGAACTTTCCGTTAAATGAAAATGGAAATTTTCTTTTCATGAACAGATCATGAACACATTTTAGGATTTTGTTCATGAACGAATGCCATAATGTGTTAATGAACTCAGGAAAGTTCCATTTTTAGTTTATGAAAGTTCATGAACAGTTCATGAGCTTTTCAGTGAAATTCATGACACATTCAAGTTCCCTGTTGCAAAAGCAATAAATACCACCGTGTTGAAAAAAAATCATGAACTTCATACTTAAGCAAGGGCCACAAACAACATTTTATTTTGAATATACAATTTTTAGCAGATCTAAGCGAAGTACATCCTATAAAATCTGACAGAGGTCAAAGTGTTGTTCAGTTAGTGCTTGCAGACTCAGTTACCCTGAACAAATGACATGAGTAAGAGAGTAAACTCAGAGTGGGATTGGGAGCATAATAAGAAGAAAACAAATGCTGCTACAAAACATAATTACTTATTAGATTTTCAATATACTCATATCCCCTGCTATCAGCAATTTCTGAATATGTGTTAAAAGAATTCCTTGAGACCAGTCTCCGGCGAGAACAGAGCATGTTATTTTATCAAAAACATTAACAGTTACATTTCTTTACAGGGAATGTTTCTTCCTGCAAAGAGACACTAAAGATGCTCCGACATTCACCAATGCCATTCACCTGTCATGGAAGAAAGGAG
The DNA here is from genome assembly GCF_021730395.1 of Mercenaria mercenaria. NCBI lineage: Eukaryota > Metazoa > Mollusca > Bivalvia > Venerida > Veneridae > Mercenaria > Mercenaria mercenaria. The sequence continues at coordinate 51,680,673 of NC_069373.1, forward strand.
GTTAAGACAACAGCCAAACTATGCCAAGCAACTGATTGAAGTAGCAGGACGTCAGCCTGATGAAATAATAGCTGTCAACCCCAGTCTGTTCTTGACACAGGATGGAAATGAGGTAAAACCTAAGACATGATTTAAACCTTAATTGCTACTTAAGAAATGGAAAAAGAAAAGAGCTGAAGCATTCAAAAGAATGAAATGTTCAGTTCATTGAAGTTCCTCTGCCTAGATCTGTACAGAAACACAAGTTTTTGTGGCAGTCAGTAATTTTGTATTCTCAATAGTTCATCCGCTAAATATTGCCTGATCTTATTTCAACTTACCCTAAAACTTCATTGAAAAGTAAAGCAGATTTTAAATGGAGAATACTCATTGTATTTCTAACACTGCAGTTTGACTTTATAACACCATATACTAATTTTCCAGCTGGACTGAACTTTGATAAGGGAAACTGTTTTGAGCACTTTTACAAAATGGAAATGAAGACACTATTTGAGGTCACACTACAACTGACATTTTAAATAGCTACCAAACATCCTTACCCAGCTAAAAATAGCTAAGATGAAACTGAAAAAAAAAAAAGAAAAGAAGGGATCACTATCTTCAAAAATATTTCTCTTGTCACATTTGCTTACAATAAAATCACACTGCTGTGACCTGGAACTTCAAAAAATACAACCTTCTCTCCCATTTATTTCTATGTCAAAAATACAGCCAAAATGAAATGTAAACAGAAAACAGCTTTAATGTAGACCTCTGTGGCCACCCGAAGTGAAAAAGTGTTCCAAAACCTGTACGCCAGATTGCTCTGATGCTGGTTCCTTAGATAACATTTTGACAGTTTTTTGTTTCTTTATTGCCATGCAGTACAGCTAGAGTAATTAATATATCATCATCCACAATAGCTAAATTTGTGTATAATAGTATGCATTGATGATTTGCAAATCACATCTCTATGAGCTCTCACAAGTGTCCTCTGAAAACAAATCATATACCTAGCAAAAATACTGGTGTTTGCACAGTCATGATAATTATTCTGTCTCACCGAAGGTTTATATTCATGTCAAATATAAACAACATTAAACTATGTTTGTCAGTTATGGTAGTGACAAACACAGTAATAACAGAATTTCATCAAGGAAACATGCATTTTCAGTAGGGATTTAACTTTTTGTACTGTTCTTTTTCATAATAAAACGGATATTTAACTGAATATGTAAAAACTGAAAAATGTCATAAATGTTACTCAAATGTGATTGACTGCCTTTAACATGTGATGTGCTATGTTTTTTAAGTTCTAACTATTTTACCAGTATTAGCATATGGAAAGTTTTCAATTGTATTTGAAGTATTTAACTGTCTCAATTTTTTGGAGACATTGTCTTTCTTTATTCTTTGCTCACACTACAAGGAGATTGTACATTATTCCTTAAATCAAGAAATCAAACAAAATCCAGCACTGCAAAGCACTGTGCAATGTATGCCTGAAGGGTAAGACAAGATGTGAAAACCAACCATAAGAGCATAAATGAATTTCATTCAAACTACACACAACGTTAAACACAAAAAAAATGCATATTTTAATACAACTCATGTAATCTTGGGTAAGTGTTATCAAACTTTTAACCGTCAAATTAAACAAAATGTAAGACTTTTCCCAATAGGCTGTAAAGTGAAAAAAAAACATAGCCCTAAAACAATGCAAATTCCTTCCTTTACGCACATCTTGTTCATCTTAACTGGAGAAAGTTTGAACAAAATCCTTCGGGCAGTGTAGGAGGAGCATACTGGCTAAGATATTCCAGATTTGATGCATTAGTAATAAATTACATGTACACTCAACTGACTGTTAGCTGATATTGTCAGAAGGATACCATTCTTATTTTTACAGTGATATGACCAATAAATACATGTAATAGAATGAACCAGTTTACAAAATGCATTATACTTGAAGTCTTGTAATATGTAAATGAAATTGAATTCATGAGTTATATCTATTTCAGCTCAGAAGTGATGAACACCGTTACGTTTGGGTACCCGAATGGCCTGGTGCACCTGGACCATTGTTTTACAGACATCCAGCCAGACCATATGGACTCCAGTCTCTTGTCGAGTTTCTACAAGATGCAGAAACAACCATGTTAGACAACTATCCTGGTCTTGTTCTTGGACTTGGAGCTATGGTTTCAATGTTGAATTTTAAAGGTAATAACTTTCAAATTATTCCATTTTTTTATATTAAGTGGGACTTCTCTGAATTTTGTTTTGTGTGAAAAATGAATACAAGTAAGGGGGTTTAGAACTTAACTAATTTTATTTCTAACATCTCTGACCATGATTGTGTAAAGCATAACAAGAGCTGTCCTTACGCCAGCATATTCCACTATTAGACAGTAATACGAATTTATGTCTCAATAAGAGACCTTCTTAAAAAGCAAATTACACCAAGATATAAAAGACCCTAATACTCATATGGGTTAAAGGTCAAGTATGAAAGGGGTACTGATGGTAATGGTTATGATGTATTTTGTGTTTCAAATAATTTTCTTATATAGTACCAAAGTTATGCCAAGAAAATGAAGAATTTAGGTATGAAAGGGACATAATTTGATCAAAATATACAAACCAGAGTTATAGGGCTTGTTGCCACACATGCAGACAATGATGATGAAGATTTTAAGTTTCAAGTCATTGTCTTATATTGTATTACAGTTACATCCAGAAAGCAAAGATTGCCAAAAATCAATGAAAGGGGCATAATTCTGTCAAAAGAACAATAAGAGATGCAGATGATGATTATAAAGAAATTTCAAGTCATTATCTTTTAAAGTACCAAAGATGTGTCACTAAATGAAGCTTTTGAAAAAAATAGCATGAAAATAATTCTAAGTGTAACACCTTGGTGTCCTTGACCTTGGGCCCTGCACATAATGTTTTTTGTATGCTGGACAATGTTGATGTGAAGTTACAGTACGATATGCAATAGTAGGGAAGATATGACAGGAAAACAAAGGTTGCCGAAAAACTTTAACCAAGAAAGCTTATGCCGGGATGAGTAAAATAGCCCCCACCTCCCCTATTTTTCCAAATAGTGGAGCTAGTAAGTCAGAAATATTTCCCCAAGGCCTTAAATAATTTACAATCTGACCAAAATGTTATGGTTAGTCGGGTAACAGGAAACAAACATTTCTTTAACTATTGTCTGAAATTTTACAACAATCATATTACTGACCAAAAATATCGTCAATGATTTCAATGCATTTCTTCAAGGGCTTGCTGTCCAACTTATCTGGCTTATAAGATGCATGCAAGCTATATAATCTACTGTTCTACGAATCAACATAAAAAAGTTATACCGTGTAGCTGGAGATTCAAAAGGTCAAATGTTTATGAACAATCATGTGCTTGGGAGTGACTGTACAAGTTCAATTTATATGATCTGACTCAGATCATCTGAGGGGTCTTGGACTTATCTAAAGTTTTACAGTGATTTCTCAAAATATCTTTCTTGTACACGTACTTGCATCTTGCAAGAATGAACAAATTTTGATAACATGATGCTTCTCTGGAATAACAAATTGAATAATTAATGCTTATTCCACTATGTGAAATAAATACTTTTTTTTTTAAAATAAAACTATAATCTAATCTGAGTTTTGTTATATCTTTATTAAAGGTATTCATCAGGAGATAGGCCACTTCAACTTGCCGGTAATGTATGGTCCACCAATGTCAGGCAAAACCTTGGCAGCATGCTGGGTCGGATTGGTCACTGGAATGAGCAAAAACCAAATCAGCTCAAGGTAAATGAAATCTTGAACAGCTCAGAGAACATACTTTAATTATTAAGTCTTGCAATTATTTGTGAAAGGATGTGACCACTGATTCATAAGTGCTTTTCAATTTTCATTGTGAAAATTAGTAAAAACAACTGATTCTCATTGTGGTTTTCAGTAATGTAATAAAGTTCCAAAGCATTAATTTTTAGACATAACAAAAATGTTTTTGTTGTCTAACGAGCTGAGGCCAGTGCCTTTAATATAAGGACTGATTTGAAAATATGAGAGCATATAAGCATATTTGAGCTCAGGGTTATAGTTTTTGGGAATTCCAATTTAATTAAACAAAAGAACATGAGGTCAGTCCCTTTTTTTTTTAATTCCAAGAAACTTCTTATAAATAACTTATTTAGAAAGGACAATGTATAATTTTATATGTCAACCCTACTCCAGATTTGTGTGAATTATAAAAATCTAATACATTTTAATAACTGTTATTATTAAATTTCATTTTATTTGTGTAAGTATTAGTTCATATTCCAATGCTCTTTTAGAATTTAACTGCATAATTATAATGCTAATTTGAAGATTTTCCATGACATCCAATTCACATGAAAGAAGCTGTTTGCTGACCATTTAATTTTACTTAAGGAACACTCAAGCATTCCTCGCAGAAGTGTTTGTGATGTCATCTATGCCATTCCTGTGGGATGACCCAACAAAAGAGACCGAAGTACGACAAGTGTGTATTGATCTCGGTAACGCAGCCTTTCGTGGAAAGTACAAGGAGGATGCCAAAGTCCCCCTAACAGGCTGCCTGGTAACGGCAAATTTCTGTCTGGCAGAAATTGAAAAGTAAGTAAAAATAAATCTGATGATACTACAATGGACTATAAATTGAAAATGGGATTTTTTTAAAAAACAGTACACAAAACCAGATTGGTTTTCAATTGAAAACATGGTAGCCCACAAAACTTCTGTGAAAGTGATAAATTAGTAATCAGAAATCTGACTATAGTAAAATACTTTTGTGTGTAGTTCACATATATGAAATGTGTCCCTTCAACAAAAAGAATATTGTTCAGCAACGCGTGATCTGTTATAGGGAATATTCAATAATAAGCTTAGTTATGTGCTAGTATCTCTTAAAGGGAATTCCTATAGTTTTTTATGCGAATCTTTCTGCGCAGCAATCACTTTCTAAAGTCAACATTTGTTAAAAGATATGACAGACAATCTTAACTATGAGCAATATTGAATTAAATAACATTTTTAATAAGTTTTATCAGTAATTAAATGTTGATACTCATTTATGTTGTATTGGCATGTATTATGCCTGACATAGATCTTGCCATCTCTGTAGATGTGTTTTCACATCACATTTTAGTACAAAGACAGCTGTTGTTCATATAGACAATTGACTCTGTACTCTTTCCTTTGTACACCTTTCAGATTATTTAGCATTCAATTATAGAAAGATTTAAAAAGTTTAAAAACTTTTTTTAACTTCTAGCAGATGAAAGTGTTATCAATTAGGTCAAGATTGCGCCATTTTTTCATCAGAACAGGTGTTGTATTCAAGCGGTCTTAACATAAAATTTAGCCTGGTGACCCATACATTTTTAGCCATTTTTCTGCTCACCATATAATAATATTATTTATACACAAGAAAGACAGGAAAAAAAAATCTATGAAATACTTTTTTTTCAAAATTTTAAAAAGATATTCACCACCCTGGGCATTTTTCATTGAAAAAAGTTCACAAAATTGAATATGGAGCAAGACTGTTTTTCGTTTGTATCCCTTGTTGTAAGGCTAAAGTATTACAAATATGACTATGAGTAAGTATATAACAAAATCTGTAAAGAGTATAAACCTTTAATATTGTGCTGTCCTGATGTATATTTTGGTTGGTATTTATAAAAAAGCAGAAAATTACGAAAATTTTGAAAAATTGCTGGCAGTTTCAGCAACAATAGGTGTGTTCAAGACAATTTTGCACAAAACCAAGGCTGGTGACCCATTGTTTTTATTTGTTCATTGTTTTCAGCACAAGATTTCCTATCATATAATTATGTGAATTTGAAAAAAAAATCTATGAAAGGAAAAAAACTATAGGAATTCTCTTTAAAGCTTCTTTGTTACAAAATTCTTAGACATTCGGGCTAGTGAGGTCTAAATTATATACTAAATTGAGTATAATATGTATTTAACATGTTTGGATTTTTTCAGGTACTATTCAAGAATCTGCTTGATCCCATTCAAACGGTTAGATAAAGAAAAACAATGTGGGGAGGGTCCAGAGCTCGAGCGAAAGGCATCACTGGCATCGGCAGCTTTGCCAGAACTGATCAATATTTCAAATGAAGTGTCACAGGCTAGCGTGCATGAAACAGTCCAGAGGCTACGCGAGAATGGTGAAGCAGTCGATCTTAGAATAGTGGAAGGCATTGCAGTGCCGTGTCTGATGGCTAGCAAGGTACATAGATAACATTTTTAAAGTACATTAAAATAATGTTTTCAAGTTTTTTGGAACAAGAGTTTTGATCAGGAACCTATATTTGATTGGAATTTAGCAGAACTTTTGCCTTTCCTTGTTAAAGGTAACTAATAAAATGTAAAAGAAAAAAAAATGAAAACGTGAAGTTTTGCATGTCAGATTAAAACAAGAGCATATAGCTACTACAGATACAGATATATTCAATTCTCTGTTCTGTATTATAGCACAGTTATACTAATGTTGATCTGCGTTCCTTAAAACAGTTTCTTCTCAAGAAGACTGGGTAATACTAGTAATCAAATTGTTTCGTACTTGCATGTAAATGCAATCCCTTAATGTAGTTCTGCATGTTTGATAAATCGGAAGTGAAGGTGTAACATCAGTTGTCCGAATATTAAGCCTGTATTTGGCGGTGGGAAATGAAAATCATTTTAGGAATAAATGGCAACCTGTGACTAAATTTATTACAATGGCACTCTAACTATCTGTCTGCAGATAAAATAGGATATAAAAACATCTGACACGTTAAATTGTTCAAAATAATGTCTGACAATTAGCTTGAAATGTGCAGTTTACGTTATTCACGATCAAGTTTCTCAAAAAATGAGCACATGGACCTATTCATTTATTTCACCATATCAAAGGCCACTTTGAGAAGTTTCATTAAAATCTGCATCGTACAAACATTTCTGTTCGTGAAAATATTATGAAAGTTGTGATTTTCCCATAGTTTTCACTTATTATGAAATATTGCCAGATGTCCAAATTTTTGCATATCAGTCTAGCAAAAAATCAAGCACACTACTTTATCTTTTTTATTTACTGAATTTTGAAAGTATATTCTGATAAATCGCCAGTTTAATCAAATTCTACATTATAGAAAAATTTTCAGTACAAATGTGCAGAACTACCTTAATCTGTTGTGAGTCATATATTAAATAGATATATTTACTTGTTTTACAGATACTGCAAGCATGTGGACTGCCTGAGGACAAACTTTTGGGGTTTTGTGGGCACAACAGGAGACAAACTGCACCCGAGACAGAAGGGCCCCCAACTACCAATAAACTTGAACAAGGATTTCTGGCTGCTCAAAACATTGACGTATGTAACCAACATAATTATTTTGTATTTTTTTTTTAAAATGTTATATTCATTGCACAAGATATAGAGGATATTTGTTTGTTTTAGTGTAAGATCGAAATATATTTCACCGAGTGAACACTATAAGCATAATTTTCACGTGTGGCGCAGCCACGAGTGAAAATGTAAGTTATGGTGTTCACGAGTGAAATATATTTGGATCTTACACTGAAACAAACAACTTTTCTATTTAATTTATGTTTTTTAAATGGTTTAAACAAAATTATATCCAGTTTGTCCACGCAACGTCACGTGCATCGAATCATGACGTCATTATGTCGTGACATCAGGATAACTTTGAAGAAAAATTGTAAATAGTTCTATTACGTTTCCTGATTTCTTTTATATTTTATTATGCTGGAATGTGGATCTATATGTTTATGATCTAGTATTTCTATACATCTATATCTTTACTGAAGATTATTTTGCAAGGAATAACCTATTATCTATATAATTCATATTCTTTCGGCATTCAAGTGTAGTTCCGTACCAGTGAAAACTAAAAATGATATTTTCACTGTTTGAAACAGTGAAAATATGAATTTTATTTCACTCATAAATTTCAGTAATTCACTGAAGAGCATAAAATAAATTGCAACATATTTTGTAAGGTATAGAACAAAATTTAGTGTTCAATAATTAAATATAATGGCCTGACCATATTCTGATTGTCATCATAATTTGCGTACAGACAATGTCGGTTGTCAATAATTAATACAGGGCATCCAAAAATGTGTTAAGCATACTGAATAACAGTATATAAATCATACAAATCATTATTTTGAGGATGCTGTTGACCAACGTTTTTAATTTCAGGTTTCATCGTGTCTGAAGGTCACTGGAAACAAAGTTTACATCCGGGCAAAAGAACTCTCTGAATTGGTCAATATAGATGTGAAAGAAGAAATGAAAAGGCAGGGCATTTCACTGTACAAGTCATCCTCTAGGTTTGAGATTGGTGGACAGAAGGTGGTAAAAAAATGTGCACTGATTACCAACTGCACACACAGAGAACTATCACTGGTTAAAGGTAAATACATATTCTTTTTTATCAAGTTACAGCAAGTAAAATTAAAGCATACACCCAGTTTGAAATAATGAGGTTCTAAACTGTCAGCTCAAACTAAGAGAGATCAGCATATGTCTTATCATTTACCAGACACACAGAAAAAGAAAGCTAGATTTAAGCTCTACCAACAACGGATTTTTAATGATACATGCATAGGAAAGTGAAACTTTCAGATTACATTTTATAATCTATGTAAAGATGTAGTTGTATATATACACTTAGCAAAACCTAGATACAGCTTATGATTGCTTAAACATGAAATCAATTCATTCTTTAAACTACTTTGTGAAAACACTTAAGCAAGGGTAACAGAAGAAATACAAAATGTATGAATTTCTTTCAGAAGTTCAGAATCAAGGTGACAGGGCAGAAGTTGATCAACCAACTGCTGATAAACAGCCAGAGCCTCAAACTGCCAACGACAACCAAAATCTACTAGAGAACAACCAAGAGCCTCAAACTGCAAACGACAACCAAAATCTGCTAGAGAACAACCAAGAGCCTAAAACTGGCAACGACAACCAAAATCTACTAGAGGACAATCAAGCCCCTCCAAATCTTACATACCAGTCAAAATATCAACTAAGCTCCAACCACAATGGACGTGTCTGTAAGTTGATAAATAATACTGTTTTAGAGTGTTTACCCATTGTAAGGCTGGCTAATATTTCATGCTGAAAATCCACAGATTCACAACAAATGATATCTTTTTCAATGAAAGAAATGTTACAGAAGGGCTATAACAGAAATTTAGAACTAAAAACATTTCCTCAGCAAATCCAGTTTGTGGTGCCAAGACTACAACAGACAACAGAAATTTTATTAAACTTTCAACATGTTTAATGTGCAAGTCTTGTTTTTTTTTCTTATTTAAATAAATTAAACAAGAGCACAAGGCAGGAAATCTCAGGATATATGTTCAAATGATATTTAAAATTGTAACACCTTGAACAATGGGGACTTACCGTTTTCTTGTAATTGTGTGCATTCATTGATTTTGGCTATGATTTGACCTGTTTCCGTGACATTTTCTTGCAAGCTGACAGTAACGAAACACAGAATTGTACAAATATGTGTTGATCTACATAATATGACCGACCAATCACACATTATACACTCCCATGTTCGTTTTAATCTTATCCAAACTCTGTTTACATTTACCGAGAGACATCCGTTTCGGCTAGTGCACATTTAATCCAGATTTTGTAACATTTTCCTACATGCGAATCACTATAGACTTTGCACAATTAACCTATAGTATTTAATTGTTTGTTAAAGATAAGTGTCATCCTTTTGTACAGTCTGAGTTTTGTGTAAATCACAATATTTTCATGATAACTCGCTGAATTTGTCACATTTCCTGACAGGATATGCATCGTTATTCGCACTGCATTGTTGGACTATTTACCGTTACTAAGCAACATTAAATATCGTTGTCATCCTTAAAGATGTTTAAAGCTGATAAAAGCCTTAGATTTAACCCCTAGTACATAATTTTACTGTAAATGTCTGTTTTATTGTATAAAGTATCCATTTGAAGCATTTGGCAGAATTCTTCAGTAATTTGAGTTTGTGACCAATTATTTTCGGTCACTTGGTCACTGTGACCAATTATTTTTGGTCACTTGGTCACTGTGACCAATTATTTTTGGTCACTGGCCATTTTTATTTGGTAAATTTACCGTGTGACCAATTTTGACCAGTTTTCTTGGTCAATTTTCCTGCCTACTATAAAAGGGCCAGATTTGTGACCATCTGGGTCATTCCAGTTCTGAACAATAAGCTTAAGAGCACTTTTTGCTAGTCCTGAGAATTTTACCAATCTTTATCTTAGATTCAAATACAATAGTCTCAGCATGAATTATATTGGTGTAAGCACATTTTAACATAAAGCTGAAGTAATTTTGATATCCGTTTAGAAGATTTGAAGGAACATTTATTTTTATATTAACTTTTCAAGTGAATTTAATGCAATAGTTGCCTTATTGAAATGAATGTTACTAAAGGCACATGTACTCATCTTTAGAAGTTATGGAAAGCCTATGCAGTCACAATGATGAATATTTGTACTGATTTTTTACAAGTCCTCACTGCTGAATGGTGAAATATTTAGGCCTTTTGAGATATATAAAGTGATGAATAGAGTTTAATGCTCAAGTTAATAGTGCATTTAATTTAAGTTATGGAAAGATAACACTGTCTTCTACATTTATACTGTGTGACATTATAAATACTGCGTGGTATCTTGTGAATTGCTGAGTTCCTTTGAAATTTAATGTGATTCGTGTAATATTTTATTCGTTGATACTTTGTGTTTGACTAATTTGTGTAACTTATAAGAAAATACACAAATTAAACTTCATAAACTGTTAGTACAGAGTTCCTAGTCTTTGACCTAATACATTAAAAGAAGCGTTCTCATGTCGATCGGCCAAGTCCTCCCAAAAGTATTTAGCTCCTAACCGAAGGCTACATCCAGACAGAATAACCACCCTAGTGCGTAACAATATTATGTCACAATGGCCTAAACTTGCCTCTTGGTAGATTATTAACACTGAGATTAAATCAACTGAAATCCTCAATATAATACATCATTTACGGCAATGCTGTATGTTTCTTACTAATAAAATCTGTTATGTTTGTTTTTCAGTAAAGTATTATTTAATGGACTTTTTTTCATCTTTTGCTTCCAGATACAGTTACCAGCAGTGGAACGTCTTCAGTAAAGTTTGTGGGGAAAAGAATCAATCATGAATGGCTAGTAAATGGGAAAAAGAAGAATTATAAAGGAGTGGTCACGAAAGCAGTTAAGGGTAGATATGGGGGTAAAAGGACAATTTATATGGTTTCTTATGACAATGGAGATGTTGAAAAAATTGATCTTTATAGTGACTATAGGGATGGCTCCCTGAGATTTGATTATTAATTTTATAGCAGAAGTGAACACTCTTGTTCTCTGTAGTATTATAGGATTCAATCTGAAAGAGGAAAGTACATTTTACAAGTGCTCAACATGCTCAACTGAATAAACTAGTGTGAAGAATGGAAAAGGCAAACATAAAGATTTTTTATTTTATTTATTTTTTGTAAACCCACTGTAGTATGTGTCAACGGGTAAATAACATTTGCAGTGCTAGCGACTTGATATTCACTGAATAGTGCATCTATATAGGAACAAGAATTTCAATCAAATGACCTTTTGTTAACTAATATTAAAAAATGAAATGTGTTTATAATGTCCAACCTGATCAGATAATATAGAAAAGTTTGCACAATGGAAAAGGACATCAAAAAAGACATAAAAGGCATTTCTTCTTGACTCACTTAAGTGTAGTTCCTATCTGGGGAATGATTACATTTGATAAGAATGTTAAACTTTTACATTCCCTTTTTATAACTGGCTGTCCTGATGCTATCTGCATATCTTGTTTATGTTCATAAATATGTTTTATTTATAGAATGTATTTAAAATACATGATGAAATGTTTTTAAAATGTACTTTGACACATTAAAGAGCAATGAATTTACTGTGTTTCAGCTTTCACCTCCATATCCCAATTATATATCCATATCCCCTAGTATTAAAATATATCACTCCCAGCAAATATAAAGACACTCTACATAGCCATAAAAAAGTCCACCAGTTAAAAGTACAGCAGGAATAAATTAAATGACTGAACTGTGAATCAATGTATAATTATAATTATAGCAAAAACCTTGAAACAGTTATTGGAGTAAAAAAATTATGATTTATATTAATTCATAGCAGCATCTCAAAATTGAAGATTGATCATAAAATTTAATGCAATATTATTCAAGTTTTGTTCAGCAGATCCGGTTCTACAGCATGTACAACGTACATTGTGTACATACTTTAGAATACATAGTTTCATGTTCTTAAAAACACCACTAATAATCTGTTATTGCAAATTCATATTTTTGCAAAAATGATTATTATTTTATTGCAAGTATTTATAAAATTTCTTAAATAACCTTTGTGGGAAGAATTCCCCCTGCAATAATTGAACACAATTTAGTTCAATATAAGTAACAAACGTATTTATTAGAGTGTATTTTTTTACCTTAAATGCTTTTTGTTAACAATTTATGTGGGTGACTGATTGAGTATGCATATAAAATTTTTAACATTATGAAAGAGAAAACATAAAAAACTGGCAAAAGCAAAACCCTGTTACATACCAAATATCAAAGCCTGTTATGTTGACATAGAAAATTTTCAAAGTGTTCCCTATATAAGCTATGTGACCCCCAGGGTGGGCCCATATCTGAATCTAGGGGGATGATTTGAACAATCTTCATAGAGGACTACCAGATAATGCCGCAGAACAAAAATCAAAGCCCCAGGCCCATGGGTTTTGGAAAGAAGATTACAAAGTTTTTCTGACAGCCTTATGTATTTTGCTTATCGATATGACTTACTTTATAATCTGTTATTTTATAGTTGCCCTCTAAGCTTCACCGGTATCTGCATTTCACAGTTAGGAAAAAATCCAAATGGGGCAGGGGCCTTTACAATTGAGAAATGCGTCGGAAAATGCCTAAATTGGGAAGTCATATCTTCTGTTAAAATGTCACATTTAAGAGTAAAAATGGCCATAATTTATCATGATGCATTAATTTAGCAAACTGTCTTACATTTAAAATGTTAACAGTTTTAGTCATGCTTGAAAATGTTAAAAAAAAAAGAAAATATATTTAACTTTGGGAATTTTAGCCTTGAACTTGGGAAAAAAACCCAGACTATTTGCCATTGGGTTTTGGGCCCTATTTCGGCCCCAAATTGGCTAGAACAAAAACAACACCGAGGTACTATAAATGGTTGAATATAAAAAATCTTAAAGCTCCGCCATGCGGGACAATATACGCCCAAAAAATGGAAGCAAAAGTCAAAGAACTTTATTGTTGAAGCCAAAAGGACAGGAACAACAAATTAGAGGGAATAAATTAAAAAAAATTGTCTTAGTCCACAAAAAAATACCACATACTGAAATGTTAAAATTACACCTAACAACAGCTCGACTATTCGAAATATTGTCCCAGAAGCAAGAAAATATTACCCAAAAAGGTTAAATATCAAAAGAGTTAAAAAAAAAGTCCAAAAAGGGGCACAATTTGCCCAAAATACATGTCAGAGTTATGGGACTTGACCCAGTGAGGTTGGTAATTGATCTAGAAAAGGAAAAAATAAGTTTCAAATCTATATGTCTTTTAGTAATAGCTGTATGTACATGCACGCAAAACTTTAACCAGGATTTTCCAAGTCCAAAATGGGAAATAATTTGGCCAAAATGAAGGTCAAAGTTATGGGACTTGCTGCTATAAACTAGTTTAATAACCCCGAACACACATGTGAAGTTTTAATTCAATATCTGCATTAGTTTTGGAGATACGCTGACGCCAGGGTGAGTAGAATAGCTAGACTATCCAACCAAAGAAAAGTAGTCTTGATTTTTCGCAACAGCCAGTAATAAGTTTAAAATAACCTATTATTAGTAACATACAAAAAAAATTTGTGAGTGAATAAAAAAGGACCTGCCAAATATAAACACAAGCACCACAAGGCACAGCAATATATACATAGAACAATGTCATATGACCTTTGACCTTGAACTTGAAGCAAGCTGTCAGAAACATATACCTGCACGCCATCTTGATCATAGGTACTCGTCCTTTCTTGGTGTCCATATATAGTCCCCCATAAAAAAGTTAAAACCTACTGTTTTTAATCCTAAAACGAAAAAAAAAAATTTTTACTAGAGCTATGTAGTACTGAAACATTGAAGAGGTCCCTATGTTGCCGTAACGCTACAGAGGTTTACTAGGACATGCTGTGGAACAACCAAAATGTCTTATTTAGCAGGCTATCTTGCTGCCATTTACACATCTTGCATTTAGAAAACAGTAAACAATGTTATTTTGCCTAGCCAACAGCCTTAAATTTACAAGTTACCTTTTAATTCAAACATGCCAACTTGTCTAAACACTTGTAAAACTTGTCAATGACGACCAGCCATTTTGTTGCAAAATGAAAATAGAAAACCTATGCCATAATTGGCGTCTTTGTAAGTAATTTTAGGTTGATTTATATTAGGTAGAATAACATTGTTTACTATTTTCTAAATGCCCGATGTGTAAACGACAGAAAGGTAACCTGTATTGTAAACTAAATTGGATTTTTGGTTGTTCCACAGCTGTTGTCCTAGTAAACCTCCTTAGCATTACGGCAACATAGGGACCTTTCCAATGTATCAGTATATAGTAAAATGCCCTTTTTAAGTTTTATGATTAAAAAAGTAGTTTTTAACTTTTTTATGGAGGACACATATATGGACTCCAAGACTGGACTAGCACATAATGATCTTGATGTAATGAATATTTTTGCAAAGTTTCTTTAAAATCCTTCGAGCTTGACCTTAAAGCAAACAATCCAAAGTGCATGCCATTAAAAAAAAAGTTTTTTTTAACTCCTTAAAGCAGTTCAAAAGTTATAGAGCGGACAGTAAACAAACTCATATGAACTTTGACCCCTAAGAGTGACCTTGAACCATATAAAACATTGGCTCTGCATGTCCTCTTGATGTGGTAAACATTTTTGTCATGTTTGTTTGAAATCTTTCAAAGGAGTTCAAGAGTTACAGAGCAGACACAAAATTGCTGTAACAGACAGATGGACATCCCTTCAAGTATATAATAAAAGAGACCTTAATCTTAGGAAATGTGTCAAGAAATATCTACTCTGACACCAGTTTCATTACACAGTTGACTGCCAATGACACTTAATTGCAGAAAAAACAACAACACAAAATAAATATGTAAAGAATGTCTGATATTGAATGTCAACATTTAAGTTTGTTATCAGAGATGTAATCACTCAAAGATGTAACCATTACTAACACACTGTACATGTTCCAGAAAACATTCACAACAGATTTCATTTGGGATTTCCTAACAGAAATATGTAGAGTAAGTTTGGACAGGACGGGACAGCGTAAGCCAAAAATTATCACGCCACTTCCAATAACCTTGCTGTTGAGTTAACTCTTCAGCAACATGGTTAGAGTGTCCTCATATGGATCACAAGGTCTGAACTTCCGAGCCCAAGTAGGGACTTAGTATTTTCTCTCTTACTTCAATGGTGTCGGAAGTGTTCAACGGACTCATGCGATGAGCATGGAGTGATATTCTGGAGAACTGGTAAGCTCTGAAAAGTAAAGGGGGAGAAGTGTAGTGATAGTAGGTTTTATAGGCCACTTTCAACAGCCTTGCTGAAGGCTGTTGGGTTAAACCTTTAGCGATATAGGACCACGAGGTCCGGTGTTAGAGCCCCAGTGCAGTAGGGACCATGATATTTTCACTCCAAGGGTTTACTTTAGTCATGTTTTATTTTTGTTGATTAATACCAGTCGTAAAATGTGTAATGACCTGTATTTTGACTGAATCACAAAACACAAAAGCTCATTTATAGATTATACAGGTTATTAATTGATATGGTTTCGAAGTAGGCCTTGTGAAACAAAAATCAAACAACACCAAATCATAGAAAGAAAGAGTTGTTTGACATGAAAATTGAACAGCATGTAAAACATGTATATTACTTTACGAAACAAGTGTCAGTATACTGGGGTAATTTCCCAGTATGGGTAACTGATATAAACATTGAATTCCGGAAAAGGACTGCCGCAAGGAGCCCCACTTTCGGACAGTTAAACGCCTTTAAAAACTCACAATTACACATGTTCGTTTTGATGCATTTGCAATAGCGTGCGAGTGGTGAAATTTCGCATAAGTTGAAACACTGTTTTCAGCATTTCTTTACAAATGGTATTCATTTTCTAAGGGAGACAACTTTTTCCGATTATTTTAAGTACAAATGGCATTCATTTTCAAAGGGAGACAACTTTTTCCGATTATTTTAAGTAATCGTTGAGAAAAAGTATGTATCCCTGTATGACTGACCAATTTAGTTAAAATATTAAAAAGAATGCATGTGAACCCCTTGTATCCCTGTGTTGCCTTATGTATCCCTTGTATCCCTGTATGACTGACCAATTTGGTAAAATATTAAAAGTATGCATGTAACCCCCTGTATCCCTTGTGCCTTATGTATCCCTTGTATCCTGTATACTGACCAATTGTGAATTCAAAAAGTATGCTGTGACCCTGTATCCTGTTGCCTTATGTATCCCTTGTATCCGTATGACTGACATTAGTTAAATATTAACAGTATATTTGTAACCTCCTTGTTTCCCTGTGTTTCCTTATGTATCCCTTGTATCCCTGTATGACTGACCAATTTAGTTAAAATATTAAAAGTATCCCTGTATGACTGACCAATTTGCTGAAATATTAAAAAGTATGCTTGTAACCTCCTTGTATCCCTGTGTTGCCTTATGTATCCCTTGTATCCCTGTATGACTGACCAATTTGGTGAAATATTAAAAAGTATGCATGTAACCCCCTTGCATCCCTGTGTTGCCTTATGTATCCCTTGTATTCCTGTATGACTGACCAATTTGGTGAAATATTAAAAAGTGCATGAACCCCTGTCCCTGTGTTGCTTATGTACCTTGTATTCTGTATGACTGACCAATTTGGTGTAATATTAAAAAGTATGCATGTAACCCCCTTGTATCCCTGTGTTGCCTTATGTATCCCTTGTATCCCTGTATGACTGACCAATTTACTAAAATATTAAAAGGTATGCTTGTAACCCCCTTGTATCCCTGTGTTGCCTTATGTATCCCTTGTATCCCTGTATGACTGACCAATTTGGTGAAATATTAAAAGGTATGCTTGTAACCCCCTTGTATCCCTGTGTTGCCTTATGTATCCCTTGTATCCCTGTATGACTGACCAATTTGGTGAAATATCAAGAAGTATGCTTGTAACCCCCTTGTATCCCTGTGTTGCCTTATGTATCCCTTGTATCCCTGTATGACTGACCAATTTAGTTAAAATATTAAAAAGTACGCATGTAACCTCCTTGTATCCCTCTGTTGCCTTATGTATCCCTTGTATCCCTGTATGACTGACCAATTTAGTTAAAGTATTAAAAGTATGCTTGTAACCCTGTACCTCGTTGCCTTAGTATCTCTTGTATCCCTGTATGACTGACCATTTGTGAATATCAAAGTATGCTTGTACCTCTTGTATCCCTCTGTGCCTATGTATCCTTGTATCCTTATGTGACCAGTTGGTGAAATATCAAGAAGTATGCTTGTAACCCCCTTGTATCCCTGTGTTGCCTTATGTATCCCTTGTATCCCTGTATGACTGACCAATTTAGTTAAAATATTAAAAAGTATGCATGTAACCTCCTTGTATCCCTGTGTTGCCTTATGTATCCCTTGTATCCCTGTATGACTGACCAATTTAGTTAAAGTATTAAAAGGTATGCTTGTAACCCCCTTGTATCCCTCTGTTGCCTTATGTATCCCTTGTATCCCTGTATGACTGACCAATTTGGCGAAATATCAAAAAGTATGCTTGTAACCCCCTTGTATCCCTCTGTTGCCTTATGTATCCCTTGTATCCCTGTATGACTGACCAATTTAGTTAAAATATTAAAAAGTATGCTTGTAACCCCCTTGTATCCCTGTGTTGCCTTATGTATCCCTGTATGACTGACCAATTTGGTGAAATATCAAAAAGTATGCTTGTAACCCCCTTGTATCCCTCTGTTGCCCTATGTATTCATTACCCTGTATGACTGACCAATTTAGTTAAAGTATTAAAAGATATGCTTGTAACCTCCTTGTATCCCTCTGTTGCCTTATGTATCCCTTTTATCCCTGTATGACTGACCAATTTAGTTAAAATATTAAAAGGTATGCTTGTAACCCTGTAATCCCTGTTTCCTTATGTATCCCTTGTATCCTGTATGACGACAATTCGGAATATTAAAGGTATGCTTGTAACCCCTTGTATCCCTTGTTGCCTTATGTATCCTGTATGACTGACCAATTTCGTGAAATATCAAAAAGTATGGTTGTAACCCCTTGTATCCTCTGTTTGCCTTATGTATCCCTTTTATCCTGTATGACTGACCAATTTGTTAAAGTATTAAAAGGTATGCTTGTAACCTCCTTGTATCCCTCTGTTGCCTTATGTATCCCTTGTATCCCTGTATGACTGACCAATTTAGTTAAAATATTAAAAAGTATGCTTGTAACCCCCTTGTATCCCTGTGTTGCCTTATGTATCCCTGTATGACTGACCAATTTGGTGAAATATCAAAAAGTATGCTTGTAATCCCCTTGTATCCCTGTGTTGCCTTATGTATCCTTGTATCCTTGTCCCGTATGATGACAATTGTGAAATATTAAAAGTTATGCTTGTAACCCCCTTGTATCCCTGTGTTGCCTTATGTATCCCTTGTATCCCTGTATGACTGACCAATTTGCTAAAATATTTAAAAATAATCTAGTGGTAATTATTGATCTTGTATCCCACTATTGCCTGACAAAACCATTGTATCACTTTTGCCTAAATATAAAGTATCCGTATATAATTTTGTATCCTGTATCCCAAGGTTACATTTAACACACTATATGGAAAGTTTTGTGCTTTTAGGACATATATAACGCACTCTATGGAATTTCACATTTGCTACAAATTTAGACAGAAAATTTCACCATACGTGACTGAATTCATTCCATTGAAGAACTGTAATTTTAATTATTTTGCTTATAGTCCTCTCGTCGTTTTCTAAAGGGATACTCAGGTTTTCGCTCGAGGAACAGATATGAGACTTGTTGTTTTATTTTTAAATCACGCACTCTATGGAAAAAACGGAACTGGGCTTTTTATTGCAACATGAAGTTGCAAAACCATGTTATAAATTGTTTATTCAAGACTCTGACCATGAAGAACTAGTTGTTAACATTTTACTCGGTAAACTGAGTAGTGTAGTATTAGAAAAGAAAAATGGAATATTTTATAGAAGTTATATTATTATACTTTCATGTGTTAGCCAGGCTAGAAAAATCATGCAAATTGCGTGCCCGCGTCATCAAAGTATTTTCAACAACGTATTTCAATAACGTTTGCGAATTTCTTTTTTTTTTTTGTCTACTGTTTAACCTGTCACCTGACAACAATCTCATCCTTTCATCTTCAATGCTTCTTTGTTAGTCCTTAACTTTTTTCGCTTTTCAGTAAATTTTCCAATACTTGCCAGGTCTTTTAAACTGATCCGATAACAATACAACAGAATTTAGTTGGTCTATTTCTTGGTAACTGCCTTTGACATAGTAAGTTCTGCTACTAGTAAATCATGTTCTAAGTGAAAAAGTAAATCGCTGATTGTCATCTGTCATACAATAAAGTGGTTCAAATTATCAAAAAGAGGATTTTATATTAAGTTCGACTGTAACTCCTTTCTAATTGGAAAAAGTAGAAATAGATCCATTTCAAGCATGAACAACTTTTCTTCGAATGTCTACGAAAAACATGGATTTGTGACGAATTCTCCTTTGGTAGCTTTCCTATGTTTGATAGTGTTAGGACTTTCCTCGGTGACGGGAACGTTTGGAAATATTCTTATAATTCTTGTCATAATGTTTGACAAAAATCTTCATACCCCGGATTCTATATTTATAACAAATCTTGCAACGTCGGATATGTACGTGACCCTTGTGGCTGTTCCATTTAGCATCATTGGTAAGGACAAAAATACTTGAATATTTAACTGTATGTAATATTACACTTTCTTCTTTTGTTACATCTTGTGGGGCTAGGAATAAGGAATTAAACTGGCGGGGATGTTTTTCATTTTCACTTTCCAGTTACTTTGGAACAATATTAGGTTTAAAATTGTTTGATGCTCTATATCAAACACTCTGAACTCCCAAGTATATTGTTTTAGCTATTGACCGTACCAAAGAGGGTGACCCCTAATTTTCTTTATTTACTTGTTTTATGCTTTTGTTTCTGCATACTTTATTTTGCCAATATAAATTAAATATGTACAAACCCCTACATTCGCTTTTGAAGGGTTTCGGTTTTAGGGGCTGTGTTCTTGGGATTTGGACTTTTCTATTCTATGCTATTCCTTGGATTAGGAGTCTAATAAAAATATAGCATTTATCGCTTAAAATCCTTCATTAAATCTTGACTAAACGCATCAGATTGTTGATGTCACCTTGATGTGTAATAATGAATAAATATGTACAAACTTTATTTCTCGGTTTAAATACCATAGCTTTTGAAAAAATATATTTTGAGCAAAGCTCGAAAGGAAAGATTCATGTATACCGCTTACAAGAGGTGTGTCAAACAAATACCGGCATAAGTACCGTTTCCTGTGTGACGCCACTTATCATAACACAGGCAGTAGAAGCCACCATGCAGTTTAACCGTCATTTGCATGCATCAGTATAAGGTAGGGATGATGGTGACATCCTTTGTAATTACATAGCCTCAGTTGAATAAATACAACTGAGATGAAACTATTCAACTGCTATCTTTTCATTTCTAGCTAAAAGGGCAAAAGCTTGAAATAAGTAAATGTTATATGAAAGCCATTCTCAAGCCATTCATAACGCTAAAAGAATTTTTAAAATCGGATAACTATTGAAAAAGATATGGCAGTTTGAAATTTAAGAAAATGGCTGATCACGGAGGCAGCAATTTTAGTGTGTTTAGGACGTCATTTACTCACTGCTGAATTCTTTATTTAACAAATAACCCTTCAAATAGATTAATTTCATATGTTTCTTGAGTGTAAGATGTAAATCATGGTAATTTCTTTCATTATAGCTTGAAAAGTTAGAAAAATTGTTTTACAGAAATAGGTAAGTAAAGTTCAGATATATTGCTACAAATTTAATAAATCCGCCATTTTGATTTTTGTTGCCATGGAAACAAAATGGCCGCCAATTTGATCAAATATTTAAATGTTCATAACTTTCTCATTTTTAAGCCGATTTTGAAAATTTTGTCACTTCTTTAAATGGTTCAAGAAATTCTAGCAGACGGATTTAACATAAGAACAACATTGCCTTTCCCTTAAAAACAAAATTCATTTACATCCACATATAATATAAATGGAGGTAAAACGGTATTTTCTAAAAGGAAAATATATAAGAAGATGAGATTTTTGGAATACCCTGTATGCTAGTTCTGGGTAATGCATATCGTTTTACTATATATTTATATATTCGGCAGATGTTGAAACTATTCATACAAATCAATATTTCAATCGGTTTAAAAATGCAGAAAGTGGAGGAGATTTTGTTACAGTCGTGAAAAGTAATAGCAAATTCATGAAAATTTTCACATAGGTATTTTAAATCATCACAAGTTTCTTGTTTAAGACACATTTTGCAAAGTTTGACAGCTGTGGTATAGTTAGTAAGTTTACACAACCAGTGCCAAAACTTACGATGACATACGACTTCCTGTTCAAACAAAGCGCATGCTTAAACAAAATAAACCGATTCTGGTGCCCCACTGATTCAGGAACCTGTACGATACCGTATGTAAAATTGTCAAAAAAGCATTGTTGTTATCATAAGACTAATATCTCTACACATGTTTTTCATGGTGACGTCATATATTGCATGTCATAATTTAAATTCAACTTTGAAAGGTTATAATTGTGTCATTGCAAGATTGTAAAAGAGTTTACGCCCAGAAACCTGAATGAATGCTGATTTTGTATCGACATAATAAACTATGCATTCGGGAAAAACTGCTATGAAAGATGTTGTTTCATATGCATAGTTCAGATATTAACCTTAAATTCTTCGAAACACCGTCGCCAATTGACTGGATCAATTTCCGGGTGACGTATTTTCTCTGTCTGACATGGAAACTATGCACTTAAATGGATATCGATTTGTAGGCTTTTAAGATTAAAACAGTTATTATTAAGGAATTATTATTTTGTGCAAAGTAAGTCATCTTTCTAATTTTAAATTACACATTTTCTTCTGTGGTTTTTTTTTTCAAAATCTTTGTTTGGTTTTCCAACTCAAAACATGTTTTACGGCAGGAAAAAAACAGCAAAGTGCAAAAATAAGTGTGAAACGTCCACGAGGACTGGGTGTGTTATACCGAAACATAACACGTGAACTTTCCCGTGAATTTCCAAAATAGAGAATCTTTGGCATTGATGACCAGAAATGAATAACAGGATGTTGCCGTAGAGAAGAGAATATAAAGTTCAGCCACACGGGAAAACTAGATGATTGCAGCAAAATTCCTTGAAGTTCATGACGGTGATTTTCATTCACAAAAACATGTTTAATGTCATTTGATCCCATTTCATTACTTCATATTAGCCCAAAGTTGAGTACACAAAATGAGCTGAGACAGATTTTAGTTTACTTTCCTTGAATTATCACAACTGAATAGAAGGTGAAAACGGGTAAAGACACAATGTCATATTTTTCACAACAAAGGCAATTATGACATATCCATGTGTATACGATTTTCTTCGCTGCTTCAGGTGTTCTTGTCAGCTTATTTATTGAACAAAGTAACTTTTAAAAATTCCATGATAATTGAAGTATCTCTTGGTTTAATAGTAGAAATACATCACTTTTCTTGTAACAAAATCATAAATCACATTTATGAATAGGTGTTGTAATGCATAACAGGTAGGATAAGTAAAGGTGTAATTATGTTTATGGTACAATAGTACTAAACAGGTAATCAAGCAGCCTTTCCGGGCTAGTCGGATAATGGCGGAAAGAAAAACATCATCAACTTTTCCCAGTAGTGGTATGTTCATGTTTCATGTAAGCTAGATCCTGTTTTTATTTCATTGTGGACCTATACTTGATATTTTGGTAGCATCTTAAAGAAGATTTTTTTTTTTGCATTTATTAAAATGTAACAAACCTTATTACTCATGAGGAAATTTCCTTACTGCAGACCGAACAAAAGTAGTGCCATAGGTACAAACAAGTTTTTTTCTTGATAATTCATTTGTTAGTAGCGTTTAAATACAACTGTACATGTAGGCCTATTTCATCAAAATGTTGATACAGTAATGTAATGATGGCACTAAGAACATTGCATGTTATTTTTAAATCAAAGGTTCACTTTGAACAGCAAGTTACAGTTTACTTTTGATTATTTTCCGCGCCTAATTTATAGATGTGTCACTCAGTTTGCATGCCTATATCGGATAGACAGCAGTCGGAATATTGTCGGGTAGGCGCTATATCTGTCCGATATAAAATTATGACCCACACAATTTTTCCTAACGATTAGGCCTAGTGTTATGTGTGTAACATATGATCAAAAATCCCCTCAGTCAGTACCTAACCATTCATATGTGTCAAACATATAAAAAAAAACAAAGGTCAAGTATTGGGCAGATGTCGTAAGAAATGC
Organism: Mercenaria mercenaria; assembly: GCF_021730395.1. Taxonomy (NCBI): domain Eukaryota; kingdom Metazoa; phylum Mollusca; class Bivalvia; order Venerida; family Veneridae; genus Mercenaria; species Mercenaria mercenaria. The sequence goes on from NC_069373.1 coordinate 51,704,527, forward strand.
AACGGCCATGCCGATTTTAACGTTGATGATTTTCTTTTGTCAATAACAGTGAACTGCGTAAAAGACGGAGTATTACGAGTGACGGACTTGATTTATATTGGACCTAGACATGATATCGGTCCGACCTAAAACCAGTGAGCAAAAATATAATGGTCTGATATCATTTCAGATATGGACTGGATTAGATAACACTTTTACAAAATGTTGAAACGTTTCAAAACGGAACAGAAATTATTTTAGGGACTATATCATCCGCTGGCTTTACAGACCTTCATTTTGGAAATCTGTATAGAAATGTTGTTTTTTTTCATTTTATTTTTGAAAAATATATTACGTACTAGTAAATCAACAATAATTTGTTTCTAAATGCTTAAAAGCACCAAGTTCAGTTAAACGGTCAGAAGTTACTTCATGAATTCAATTACTAATAATGATGGCGGGTTATGGTTTTATCGGTCACGCAAAATATTGCAAAGGGCTCTGTCTTACCTAACTTGCAGTATCTAATTTATATGTACACAGAGTATAGCTTACGGATAACTGATCAGAGGCTAATAAATTATATATCTGGAAAAATCATTGACAAGGAGTATGTATTAAACAGTCGTATTTTTACATGCGGAGAAAGCTATATCTATAGGGAATCTATGGAAGGCCTCCGCGCAATCAAATGCCAAATGCCGAATAGTTAATGTTAAATGCCAATAACTTAATGCAAAATTACAGTTACTTATTGCTAAATGACAGTTATTTTATGCTTAATGCTTCATACCAAATGCTATATGCCATATAATTAATGCTGAATTCCTAATGTTTAACGTCAATTGATAAATAATAAATGCTAATTGTCAAAATCTTGTACAATCTGTGTTGTTCAGAGACAATCGATCCTGCAGTACTTTCAGTCCTTTGATTTTGAAATGGGCTTGGCTATGTGTTACAGCTCCAAGTAGACTAGTCTCTAAACTGATGATAAAGAATTTGTCACAAAATTTAAACTTTTGTAATTATTTCTGTTATTCTATGTAACAGTGACAAATGCCAGTCTATTTTAGAGATTTTCTCAGAGAACTGATTGTAAATTTATGATATAGGACATATGATATAGACTGACTGCATTCACAAATTTAAAAATAAAAATTAAAAAATAAAATATCATAGTCCAGAAGCTAGTCTAAGCTCCAAGAAGATTGTTAATTCTATATAGAACATATAGCAAATTTATTTTCTACCGTACAGCCGTATCTGTAGTATCTATATGTACGTAATATGCATTGACCATTGACACAGTGTGTAACACAAACCGGCATAGAAAAAAGACACAGAAGCGTATACATATGACTGTGTATGGAAGTAATTCACATATACAGAGTTATAGAGATTATGTGTCAAAAAAAAAATTCAAGAAGTATTCCAGTTATTGCTACACATATATAACAATATAAAATATTTCCACTGGATATTTGTTTTCAAGCATAAATAGTATGATACTAATCCTGCAAAATATATATAACATGCATATATCTATACACATACATTGTAATAGGGTCTCGGTCCGATGGGTCGCTGTCTTTGACCGTGGCTGATGTTCTTGTTTTCGTAATGAGAGTCTACACAATCTAAAGGTATAACACTAATTTCGAGATAAAGAAATTCATATGTAACCTACTGTAGAGATGGGGTGTACTCTGAACGTTACCTTCCTGCTTCGTCATTGCTGATACAGGTTAACAAGCCTTATTTATAGATAAGAATGAATCTCCAATATCATGTGCTGGAACTATTTCGATTAGTTTTATTAAATTACTTAAACTATGCTATAATCTTACATATTTAATGATTTCTCGTCTCACATCTTTATTTGTTCAGTCTCTTAAAAAACTAGACGACGAAGCGGACCAGTACGTTATTCAAACAGATCCATTTTTCACTGTATCTTATCTTATTTAAAGTTATACACAATACGTTCTGCGTCCTCATATTGACACTCAATCTGACCATGAGAGACATTTTAAAACAAATATATATTTCATGAATAAAGATATTGACTTCATCGATGTACCCAGTATATTTCATGATAGTTCCTTTTATCTGTTTTAAGTATAAAACACCTGTAAGAAATGTTACATTCAATTACAATAAAATTGTTTCCGACCTAGATGTTCAAACAAATATCCCTTTTTACTGCAAATGTAAAGTACACAAAATTTTGCTATTCAGATGCCGGTCATGTCATGTAATTTTGATATTATTAAAGACAATAGTATGCTTAATTTATTCTTTAAAGGACCTAAATACGAATTCCCTCAACAATAATTGATTTTGATGCTTGTCATGGTCAGATTGCGGAATTCATCGAAACTTTTTGTGTTAAATATTGTCGTGGTGAGAATGCTGATCCCAATGCATTTACGTCTAGGAAACGAACTATTTTTAACATTCTCGATTCTCGTATAAAATTTTATAAAATAAATGAACACCTATTTCCACCAAAACCCAAGTTTACTTTAAGACATCTGGAAAAGCAAATCCAAGAATTTCATTCTAAGTATGTTTTAGTTCCAGCAGACAAGACGGCCAACAATATTTACATCATTTGATGCTTACGTTATATTAATGTTTTACAAAACCAGCTAAATAGCTCTAAAGCTTATACACTGAGTCCTTCTGTTGAAATAAGTCTGGTCACTGATCATGTCATTGAAGTTTCTAATTTGAAAGTTCATATAGATGATCAACAAATTAAACTTCCATCTATGTACTGGATTCCTAAATTGCATAAACAGCCATATAAAGCTCGTTTCATCACTAATTCAGGCTTTTGTACCACTAGAAATATACCAAAACTATTAACATCATGTCTAACTGCTGTAAAAGCCCACGCGAAAAGATACTGTGATAAAGTATACGAAAACTCAAGTAAACACTTATTTTGGTCGATTAAAAATTCTCGCGAAATCCTGGAAAAGTTTAAGATTATTAATTATAAGGTATCTACAGTCAGTACATGCGATTTTTCTACATTGTGTACCACTTTACGACATAATTTAATAAATGACAAACAAACTTCCCTAATTCAAAAGACTTTTGCCAGAGAGAATGCTACATTTCTCGCTTGCAATTCTGATAAAGTTTTTTTACTAGCAGTATTATTAAACATTATGCAATATGGACCTGTGACGAAGTTTGTAAAGCCCCTTCCTTTTTCTTGAACAACATTTACATCAGGTTTTGGAATGCAGTTTTGGGTATTCCAATGGGAACATAATTGTGCACCCCTTGTCGAAGATTTGTTTTTATATTGTTATGAAAGAGTCTTTTTATTGAGCCTTTCTCCAGATACGCAGGCAGACATTATAACTGCTTTTAATAATACAATCACACTAGCTGGATGGTATTCTTGATATGGATAAATTCGTTTCTTGGTCAATTTGTGGATACTATTTATCCTAGGGAGCTTCAGTTAAATAAAACTAACAATTTGGATACTGGTGCTTCATTTCTAGATTTACATCACTCTATTTATGGCAATATTATACATTCCAAACTTTATGACAAGAGGAATGATTTTAATTTTATTATTGTAAATTTTCCCCATTTGGATCGGGATGTACCTCAGGCTACATCTTATGGTGTATATATTTCTCAATAAATTCGGTTTGCCAGAGCGTGTAGTCATGTCAAGGATTTCAATGAACGTAATCAATATATTACAAGTAAACTTCTTCAGCAAGGCTATCGTTATTACAAATTGCGTAAATATTTAGCTAAATTTCATTATAGTAATTCTGATTTGGTTTTAAAATTCAGTAGTAATTTAAAGACACTTCTGAGAGAAGGTATTTCAAAACACGTTTTTTTATGGGGTGGTTTACGAACTTCTTAAGATCTTGGGTCATGGTAATTTTCCAACTGTATTTGGTAAAATTATAAAGAGTTTTATTAAAAGAGGTTACGACCCAACTGTTTTGAGACATACCGCATGTTTAGTGTTTAACCCGTTTACAATTGGACACTTCGCTTCCTTTTTTGATTGTGTCTGACGGAAGAGGGGGAAGACTCTGTTATTAGCAGTTTTTAAATCCCACCAGGAGTAAACTGTTTTGATTTCTATCTTCCGGCCTGTTTCGTCGGGCCCTTAAGGGTGTTTCTCTTGATACTCTGTCTTCTGCAAAGTTTTTGGTCCTGAAGGTTTCATTTTATATAATTATACAGGAGCATTTTACTGTTTTACATGCCATGCCTTTTTGTTTCCATTGCATGTGTTAGAGATTCACCTGACGGGGATTACTTTTATTTATACTGTCCCCTGTCTATGGAACATGGTGAAGGTAAGAGTGAGGTTGGGTGCGCTCAATAAACCGGTTTAAGCTCCCTAGTGGTGTTTTTGCCACTGACCTTTTCAAGGCGGTGCCCCACTGTGTTTCTTTATTTGTTTGTTTTGTCCTCGTGTGTTTGCTTTGTATGCGTGTGTGTGTGTGTGTGTGTGTGTGTGTGTGTGTGTGTTGGTAGTGTGAACATCCACGTGCTGTGAGTTTCGTTTTGGAGAGGCTGTGTTTTTGGAATATGGCATTCCCTGTTTGATAATTATCCTTGTTTTTATATCGAATATGAATTCCAACTTTAAACATTACATTTATATGAAATATTGTTTTTTTTATTCCGTCCTTGCTTTTTATATATTTTGTCCTTTACAGCTACAATTTAAAAGGATATGCATATTTTGTCTTTAAATGCATTTTACGACAGTTAATGTAATATGAATCGGAACCTTCAAAATGTTTGTAGTTTTAATACCTTGAAGTTCCTATGAAAACATGCACGTCTTTTTAAAAAAATTAATCTGTATCATTTTTCTTTAAATACTGTTAAATATTGAAATACAAATTCCAACTTTAAACATTACATTTATATGAATGTTTGTTGTTTTTTCTCGATTGCGTGCGATCAGGATATTCGTTAAATTAAGTCCAACGTGAATACCAACAATTTGTCTAAGAATCAAACCAGTTCTAAATTTCTCTTATGAAGTAGACACGCGATTACTCGAATGTTCATCCTATCACCACAATTAATGCTTGCTGGAAATTAGGTCAGCAAAACTACTTCATGTCCAGAAAAATTCCATTAAGTAAGACAAATCATTTTCTTCCAGATAATTCGCGTGAATGAAAGCAGTCTATTTCCTGTCACGGTATTTTAAAAGACAAATATTACAGTTTATAAACCTGTAGCCTAAATCTTACTGTTCGAGTTTTTTTTTTATTAATCTTGGTTTTTTTGGTTAGATTCATACACATGTTTTACATCATTCTAATTGTCTCTATGGCTGGAAGTAGGAATCTTTCGACTTTATAATATATCTTTAATAAAGCTATTTTAATGGCCAAATATTGTCTTTTTCCCTGTGAAAAAACACTGGCCTGTAAAATTTTCAGGCCCATGAAAAACTTCGAAAAAGGTTAACTCGAAATTTAACAGGACCGTTACAGATAGAATTTGTTTGTATTCTTGCTAAGACACTCTAACAGTTTTATGCAATTTAAAGATTTTGTCTGAAATCACAATAGAAACCTACCCATCGAAATAGATTTGGACGATAAATTCTTAACTATATGAAAGATATTTGGGAAAGATAAAATATTCTTTTTACCATCCTTAGAGATTTTTAGAATGAAATATAATAGGAGTAGCATTGTCTCATAATTAAAGAGAAAGGAAGGCAAAACGGAAAAGATTACGGAAAAGATGGATCGAACAGTAAACATGATGATCAGTTATATTAAATAACTGCGTCTTTACAATTCTCACAAATCAGTGTACCGAAGTGTCTTTGTTTTAAGAGAAAAAGGGAAAATATATAACAAGATGGAAATTGTTACACGTATGAAGGATATGTTGGAACAAACATACATAACGAGATGTTACTTATAACACGTATGAAGAATTAGGTAGATCACGGACACCCAAGAACTCTGTATTAAATGGACATTGTTATACGGCAATGTTATTTTATCAGAAAAGTTCACAATACATAATAAAGATATGATATATATTTACAAAAGCTGTGTTGAGTTTTAACTGAAATTGTTATCTATTTGTTATAGGAGAATGGATTTGTGGGGGAATAAACAAAATATCGGGTGATTTGTTGGCTTTATACTCTTCAAGTATGAATCCCTAAAATAAGAGTCAAGTTACAAGTCAAGCGACAGTAAAGTACTCAATTTTGTTTGGATATAACGTACTTCCAGCATTAGGGCATATAAATGCCAACACTACTCCTTCACTTATCATAGCATTTGCTAAATGAATAATTAAATAGAGTGCATGAATATAGATCTAAAGTATTAACAGGGGACAATCTATGAAAACTGAATTTTTCCCGCATGCATCAATGCATTGATTCGCTAAGTTAATTTCAATATATACTTTCTTAATTGCGAAATATTCATTTCCAACAGTTACAATATATTAGTTTGAAATGAAGCAGCACTTTTAAATCAGAATAATTTAAACGTAAAAGGAAAGGATTAAAATCATAGCGTATGTAAGAAAAATAAAGGATTACGAATTAAACTGAAACCAGGAGATTAAATGTTAGGTGAAAAGATTTGGGCATATATAAATATCAATTACTAGAAACCTCTTCTGACTATTGTAAACATAATCAATGCCATACCTTGAACATCTCTGCTGACGCACTATGAATTTGATTATAGAAACAGTCTTTTATTTCATTCATAATGTGACTTGCATTCGTAAATGTCAAATAGACGTGTGTGGTAAACAGTATGTCTGATTACTCTGACTTGAAATCTTCACATACGAATTCACCATTTCCGAAAGTGATGAAAGGCGGTGAAAATATATATAGACACTTTAAGTACTTGGAATTAAATCCGGGTCTTTCAATAATGACTGTAGTATTTCTTTCTATAGCGTCTGTTGTCGGCACGTTCGGAAATATTCTTACACTGTTAGTGATGACACCAAGGTGTAAAACAAAGGGAAAAATGGAAAACATTTTCATTGTCAATTTAGCTCTGTCTGACATCTTTATAGCATCTATAGCTGATCCAATAAGTATTATTGGTAAGAATTTTAATTTCGAATTTATCAATTTAGACATATTTGACTTTTCAACGTCAACTGTAATTTTTATGTTTTGATTTTATGATGAAGTTTTGACCAAATATGAAGCAGTTACTCAGAGTACTTAATGGAATTATTATATGTCATTCATGTTAATTTAAAATCAGAGTTGTCATATTTTGCAATGTATTTTGACATTTTGCCACTATATCACGTTGATAGTGGCATAACCACCCATCATTTTATAGTCAAAAGTCTACTTTAAATTGCACAAATAATACGAATCATTGTTATATTACATTGCAGAAATACTTTTGAATATAATGAAAGTAAAAGTTCAAAAGTGCTCGTTTGGATACTATTTTGTGGCTCAATTAAAATATCGCTGCATTGCACATCATGTGCGCCGACATATTAAAAAGGGAAAAAAAGGAAATAAATTTAATTAGGCAGCACTATTTGCAATGGTATATGTAAAGCATAGATAATCAAACATTAGAAACTACTCGTACTAAGCCCTTACTTGCAGAGACTGTTATAAATAATCATTACCAACTTTTAGTAACATCGATCTACTGGAAAATCGATAAATTTGCCTATATAAACAAAGAAGGAACAAAAATACTTAAACTTAAATAGAAAAAGTTCTATTTGGAAATCAAAAATTCGATACCCCACAAATTAAAGTTTAATTTATTCCGGATATTATGAATATTTTTTTTTTAAATTATTTTAATATTTGGTTGGCCCTTTTTGACTTTAAACAGACCCACCTCAGTTCATATAGACTCTGTAGGAAACGGGTAGAAAGAAACTGCCTTTTTTAAATATAACAGATAAAATGAGATATTTTCCGCAAAAAATCAAAAATTTGATACCCCTAAAAATGTAGAAAAATTATTCAATTTTCGTTATGTGTAATTTGTTTTAAATTTTATAATGGTTTGTTTGGTCCTTTTTGCATTTTAGTGTGTACAGTGAACATTTCTTAAAATATTCCGGCTTTTTCCGCCGTCATCCGTAAGTACTCAGAAGCTGTTACGGAAAATATTGTCGTCTGCTAGTCTGACTTTGTCGATACAAATTGTTATAGCTCAAAGCCTATAAATTGTAAGCAACTTCACATTGACAAAAAAAAAAGAAATTGTAATTAGACAATTTAAAACAAATTGATTGTTGAACTCAAAAACGCCGAAACCTAGATCCGCTGTCGTTTAAAATAACGCTAGGGAGGATTTAGTGTTCAATTCGCATTAAATATACAAATGCTTTTAACTTTCAACGCAAAATATACTTAAAGCAACTAATTCTCATGTCTTTCCGTAAAATATAGTCTGTCAGTAATTGAGTTTCAACGCATTCTTAAGAAATATAACGACGATTAATTTATTAATTTCCAGTTACCTTTATTTTTTGCCGAAGGATCTGGAGACTTTTTTATTGCCGCGGCGGTCCGGGTCCGATCTCCGACGCGGTCATCATTTTTTCTTCATATAGGATTTTTTAATATATTTTTTTTTAAATCATTTTCTATTATTCATAATATGACCAAACGTTAATTTGAAAGGTAGTCTTGATGAACTGATAATTCTGCTTCTTTCCGAACCTCCTTTGTATATATTATTCTGTATTCTTAAATTAATGCATGTTTTTGGTACATTCTTTAATCATTCGTTTAAAAAAAAAATTGCGATATCTATTATTTGATTTAATTGTAACAAATAACTTAAAATTACCCTTTGACTTTTATTGTGTATTAAAATATTGCCTAGGGGTAAACAATATCCGGTCAGTGTTGTTTCAAGGCGGGTCATAAAAGATATATTACCCCACTTACTATAAGTTTTATATGGTTTTATGGTTTTTGCGTTGTAATATATGTCTTTCCCTTTCTTCTGTCTTTATATAGTCTTTTCCCTTTCTTTCATGAAATTTGTTTTTACGATTTTTACCCTTATTTCATGAATCGTATGACAGTAGAAAGAATCAGTACAAATTTAGAATTCACATCGTTAACAGAGTTGTTCCGTAAATATTTACTGAGTAAAGATCCTGGCCCAACTTTCACGAATAATATTAAGTTATTACTTAGTTAAGTCTGCTATTCTAAAATTGAGATATTGATGAAGTTATTTAATTTTGTAGTAGTATTTGTCAGCAGTACCTATTCAAGTCACGCAAATATGATATTTCTATTTAGACACGATATAAGAAACTTAATCCTTACCATGCTGAATTACAATAATGAACTTGTCTAACTTTCAATTTGGACAGTACTATTAATTATGAAAAGGGTGCATACCAAAAACCTTACTGGCTGAATGGCAGACAGTGCAGATCATGATCAGTCTGCACGAATGTGCAGGCTGATCATGATCTACACTGATTACAAAGGAAGAACCAGTCGTGTCCAGCATGGTAAGGGTATTTCCTTTAAAAGTATAAGTCTTATTTCTATACTTCTTTTTCCTTAAAGCGACCGGCCTCCAGATCGTTCGACAACAAAAATACTTTTTAGATATCTTGAAAAAAAATGGTATATTTCTTATGAAGGCTTCAAAATTTAATTACTGACAAACTTTATGTTATGGAAATACATGAGAATTTGCTGTTTTTTACTACCTTTTACGATGAAAATATTAATTGAAAAACGTTAATGGTTTAGAGTTTTGAAAATATTTTAGAATCAAAAGCTCATAATCTAATGTTCATAATATGTGAAAGAAAGCGCGTATAGAGGATGTATTGCACGCTTTCTAAATATTTTATTCTTGAATATTTATTTTATTTACAGACAGTTTCTTGTGCGTAAATATTTCTTTTCTGTACATAGATATACGTTAGCATGATGTTTCATGTATTAAAACAGAAAGTAAATCTATGTGTTTGATGTATAAAATGTAACGATTTCTAAATATTTTAGATAACATATTCATAAATATTACTTTTATTTGACAATTAATAAAGTATTATATAAATTTTCGACTTGTTCCGATTTTCACTTTAATAATTATCAAAACTTCATTTCAATTCAAATATATCGTTTAGCAAACCGCCCGCCTGTAATGCATCAGATAATGACCAAAGATGTTAATTATCGATTTTTCCCCCGTGTTACTACAGCAACAACAATACCATTAGTACGGAAATCAACGAATCCGGTAGCGATGATATTGGTTTTATTGATTTTTATGATAGGTAGATCTGTCCCGCTTTATCGGTTTCGAGATGTTACTAAAAGTTGGTAATGATTTTCTTGAATAAAAGCATCCGATCAAGAGAAAAGCAGGGAAAATAAGTGACAACATTTCATGAATATTTATAATGAAGCAATTCGTAATTCTAAGTAGTATCTCATATATCTATTATTTCATTCTCAAAGCTAAATAAATTTGCAAAAGTTTTCAGACTAGTAAGTACACATCTGGGAATTGGTCTCTGAATCACTGAGGCAAACAAATTCAACATAGGGTATTCTTTGGAAATTGAAAAGAGATAAAAATGTCACCTTTTACCATATACGCATTTTGTTACGTAAGAGATTTTCATTGGATATTGTTTTAAACTATATCGAAGCGACAAAGATTTTAACTTTTACCTTAAAATTGTCGGTGAAATGTGCCAGAGGTTCATTTGACTTCTGGTATTCGAAAATTATTCTTTGTAAAAGAAAATTAGAAACAACGCGTTTAAGTGAATTTTGGGTAGTATTATTTATATTTGATACTTTATGTAAACTACATATAAACTGTTTCGGATTACAATAATATTAAAAATAAATACCATCCATGAACACCTGGGGATTTGACGATTGACCCCCGGACAGTTAATTACCACGCTTTCCTGTTTGACTGTGCCACGGAAAATAACGGACGAAAATAACGGACGCAGAAAGGTAAGTTTTGTCATACACCTACACTGCTATTTATATTTGGACATTCTCTGAGAGCCATGTAAGAGAATTTCGAAATTTGTGCATTGCACTATTATCCTCATTACATTATCTTAAAGATACATGCACTATGGTTCGAAATTATTACGCGCGAAAATAGGTGATAAATTCAAAAGCTTATTACTTGGTCTTCTTTTGTAATCTCTTCATATAAAAGTATGAAACAAATTTTAAAATTTAAAGTTAAAATAGCTCGGATATAACATCTCTTTAACCTAATTACAAAATATTGGTTATGAAATTGGTTTATAACGCAATAGATATAGTATTAGCTGAATTTAGGAAACATTCCAGAATCGACATACAGCGGCAGCACTTTCGGTTACGAAGTACGTCGCTTGTATGATCTCCAAAATCAACATACCGACATAAAACTTATCCGGGTTGGGAGTTTCCCCCGAATCTTTTAAACATGATATTTTCCTAAAATTACGAGTGCAAGGTTCAGCAGCCAAAATTAACAAAGAAAGGACAAGTTCCTGAAGGCTATATAAGAAATTACGCAGATAGAAAAACTGTGTCATTTCTAATGAAGCTATGCTCCGATAAGGTGGAATCTGTGGACTTGTGTTACTATGCTGTGTAAGTACAGTTGTCAAAAATCATACAAAAATTTAAGCTCGTTCAGATTGATATATTTGCACCAGCATTGAGTCTTGGTTGAAGGCAATTTTAACCCTCAAAACAAAAAAATTCTTTTTGTTTCTTTTTTATATATGTTTTTTAGGCGCTCCAAATGAGCTAACCCCGTGTATTTCTTAAAAATGATGAGGATATAACATTATTTAACAATTACGTCAGCAAACTAGAAAAAAAACAGTAGATTGTAAATAACTTTTGTTAGTCACATTTGTTTAACGTTTAACTCTTACTGGAAACGAAAAAGCAAGTGATAATATAGTGACTAGTATAGGCTTAAAGTGTAATGAAAATATTTCTTATACACAGAATGAAAGGATTTATCAGTTTTTCATAAAAAAACTGGCTTGACACAGAATTTTGTGTACACAAATACACATAGTTTTCGTTCAAGTGTATTTTTCATGTTTTATGGCATATATGCTTTTCCAGATATGCCACTTAGTTTCTAATATAATAGTATTCAAGTGTTTATATATAACTGGAGAATAATATAGCCCAAATAAAGTTGCTATCTCATGCTTTGTATTTTCTTCTTAAATGATTGGTCGGCGATATTGCAAATGCCATTAGATGGTCCAATTAAATTTAACTTATGTTCACTAAAAGTAGTTCTACTGAGAAACTTCCATTGAAATTGCTTTGCTCAAGAAGAAGCATATGATTTATATATAGTAATCCATATTTTTCCCATTGAAAGCTTATGCCAAATATTGCTTCCTATTTACATTCTACTGCAAGTTTATTTTGCTTAAAATTATATATTTGTGAAACATCTTTCTGCTTCAAGTCAGTATAGTTTATAGATTTCGTAATTTTCTTAACAATGTGAAGTTCCGCAAGATTAAATTGAAGATTAGACTTAATTTCTAAAATATTATCTTTTTTGAGGGGATGGGTAGCGTTGCTCCGACACAGTTATAGGTCATATGGCGACTTTCCAGCTTTGACTATGGAGGAAGACCCGAGGCTCAACGCCCCGAGTGAGGCTCGAGCCTACATCGGTGAGGGGCAAATGATTTAAGTCAGCGACTTTAACCACTCGGCCACGGAGCTCCCCATTATCTTTTAATTTTACCACAATCTAGCGTGGTATACCTTTTGTTAATATTGACCATTTGGAAATACAGTACCTTTTATATTGTAGTTTTTGAAAAAGATTTGTACTACTCTTATGAGTCCCATATATACCCAATATTTATAGCATTACTTTTAGTAAATGACTTGCAAAACAGTGGCCTTTCTTTATACTTATTTTCAAAATTCCCAAAAGGGGTTCATGTTTTAGGTACTTTCTCCCTTGAATTGATACAATTTTCCTAAATTCTACTCAATGATTAATCGATTTTGAATAAAAGTCATACGTTTTCACATTAAAAGCTAAACATTTCAAAGAGGAACATCTACATATAAAATATGTTTGTGAGAAACGCTCATCTTGTGATTGCAAATAATATTTGCCAGTAGCATTCCAGCTTTGGAGATCTGAATGAATTATTCGATATATTATTTTGACATTTATACTTATTTGGATTACACGTTTATCTGCTGGAATACTTCAGCCGAAATTTTTTTATTTACTAATGTTTTTTATTATTCCAAATAAGGTCATGCGTAAGCTTTCGTAGTATGTTGATATATATTTCTGCAATACCCCTTGATTCTATTTCATAACTTATTTTAGATACAAGATAAATTTTCAATAATAGTATGTTTTCCATGCGCTTAATCATGCTTTTATTTTGTTTATTTTTTCCATTCATACTTTATCATCGTCAATATTATATCCATGGCAGATTCCTAATGTTTTTACAAATATTTTGGTCCAATTAATATCTTTAAAATGCGTTTTTTATTCTTAATTTTACCTAATAACAACCCGGGTTTTTTTTTCTTTATTTACTTTTAACCCTAAAGATTGTTCTTTTTATTATAAATTGTGAAAAATGTACGGTAAAGACTTTTCGTTTTTACAAAAAATTTGCATGTCCTCGACAAATTGACTGATTCGCGCTTCTAGAGAAGAATTATTTTGTTACGGTAGTTCTATACCCTGAATACTTGTATATTTCCGTATCGCACATGCCATAGCTTCCGCCTGAATAATTTAAATTAGAGGAGCGACAGGGCAGCCTTTTGATTGAATGCGATATTTCGAAATAGTCTGACATAAAGCCATTTGTTTGAATCGCTGTTTTTTTAACCTTTTAGCAACATATATATCCACTTCCTAAAGTTTGTTTCAAAGTTGAATTTGACAAAGCATTTGTCAACACACTCCACGCGGTCAAATGCTTTTGATTGATAGAGGAAAATGATTACCCCTTCTTCATTTATCTCATCAATGTGGTTTATTACATCCTGAATGTAGCGATTTCCTTCACTTATAAATCTTCCCCGCACAAAACCTTTTCGATCAGAATGGATAAGTGATGGTAGAATTGGCCTTAATCACCCGGCTAGGTATTTCGATACAATTTTGTAATCAATATTTAGTAGCGTGTAAGGTCGCCATCTTTTTTAATTTCCCCTTTCCACGTTTTTATATATGAGTGATAAAATACCTTTTTATATAGAACTTGACAACGAATAACTTTCTATAACATTTCCGTCACAACTTCTGAAAAATCTAATTTAATAAATTATATACAAAATTTAGATACCACTCAGCCGTAATACCATCTTCTCCCGGTATTTTTGACAGCTTAAATGTCCTTAATGCCTATTTAAGTTCTTCTACTGTTATATATCTCTCTACATTTTGCTTGTTTTCAGTATCAAATTTTTTATCTATGTTTCTGAGCAAAGTTTCAGCAGCCGTTACGTTAATATCTTCCGTATTTAACAACATTTTGTAGAATTTACACTGTTCAGTTAAAACCTTGCTTTAATTCGCCCGTATCTGTTTTAATTTTTGACTAAAGCTTTTTCTTTGCCTTGCTTCTTTTCTAGATAAAATAATACTTGGTAGATCTTTCATTGTCTTCGATTTATTTTGCTTTTGATCTTAATTTGTAAGCGTTTAATTGATCTTTATAATGTGCTGAAATTTCATTCTCAAATCTTTCCATATTCTTTTCGTTTTCTGGACTATTTTCAATGATTTTAAATTTAGTTAATTTCATTTCTAAATCTGCATTATTGTGTTTATTTTGCATTTTACTCTTCGAAAAAGCGATCGAGAATAATTTTATTCTATGTTCAGCCAAATCCCACCAATCGGTTAATGAAAAGAAACTCTTTTTATTTTTTCGCCAGGTACTCCAAAATCGTTCCATTGTTTTTACATAATTTTCATCTTCAAGTAGTAATGAATTAAATTTCTATATACCTGGGGCCGTATTTATAAAGCATCTTAAGTATAAGTTTTGAATTAAGTTGAAGATTTTACTTAAGTTTGTTGTGATTTCAGCTTAAGTCTAAGTAAAAAACTTAAGTCCTATTCATAAAACAGCTTAAACTTAAGATACTTAAGAAATAACTAAAGTCAGAAAGCAAAATGGCATCGTGAGTACGATTAAAGTGTTGTTTTTTAGATAAAAGCACTTTAAACATAATTGTGCATGTTGTATCTGTCTGAAATTAATGTTGTCTTTTTTAATGTTTTCGTCCACAATAAAAGCCAAGAATTACTTATTAAATTGTTTTATGAATAACAAATATACTTAAGTAAAATAAATTTCTTACCTAAGTAATACTTAAGGAAATAATCAATTTCTTATACTTATACTTAAGATGCTTTATGAATACGGCCCCTGGTCCTCGTTCTACTTGTTAAGGATAAGTGAAATTGTCACTGTATCGAGATCAGAAAATATACACGGGTTTATTATTGCTTTTTTTAAGTGTTAGCCAAAATCTATTGTAGATTTTGAATCTGCGTGAATAAATGTATATATTTTATTGTTCGAGTGCCTTCGCCGCCATACATCTTTAAGATCAAGTTCACTTTTGAGAAGTGACAATTCATAAGTTTATCAGGGCGAACGTTTTTAAAGCAATTGAAATCTCTCGCTCTCTCTCGTGATGTTACGCCCACTATGTGGATATTGATTTTACAACAGTTCTCTCATTCTAATAGAAAAGTAGGTAGGGAAGACAAAAATACTGATATAAAACATTTTACATATAGTCATGCCTTGCCATACATTTCTAAAGGTTTTTTATCGTGAAATGTGTGTTGATGAGTCTTTTTTATACAACTGCTTCCGACTGCATTTGCCACGTTGAAAAACAAGGATGATGTCAAACACAGGTAACGCCACTATCCAAAAAGGGTAGCATCTCAAACAGCAAATTCATGGCACGTTGAAGTGCAACCAAACACGCAGACAAAGCAGACACACGAAGAGAAAACGAACACATAAACATAGTGGGGCACTGCCTTAGAATGGTCCATGTCAAATTCACCAATGAACTGAAACCTGTTCGTGGTGCGCACATAACCTCACTCTTAAATATCATTCATGTGTCTATAGAAAACACTGAAGATGTTGTTTACGAAGGAAGCATACTTGAAGTTATTTGCTTTCACATTTATCTTTAATATCTTTTTTGAAAAAATGTATTATGTATATGCTAAAAAGTATGTTCCAAGTTTGATATTGTTTTGGTATGGAACCGCATGATTCCCATGCTCTCTAAATCAAGTATTGTCCAGCGATTGTTAATTAATACTTTAATCAAGGGAATGGTGTATTCAACATCTTATATAATGGGTCAAAATAGCTTCAGCTTAATTCTTTTAAATGTGTTTCTATTCTTTCTACTTGTTTTTATAACAACATAACTACGATATATCAATTATTTTTAGCCAGACATAATTTCATGAGTATGTCATTACCTTGAGTATGGGTACTATTTATCAGGTGTTACACTGTTAGCACAAACAAGTAATGGTCGAAATCAATGAAAAATATCTGATAATTATAGGTCTTTTTGATTAATTTGCTCATATGGATTAAATTTCTAATTTAATTTTTGTCTTACATGATTATAACCTAGGTCGTAACTGGTAGCAAAGTTTTTTTATTAGTTTGATTAGAAAAACTAGAACAATGTTGCTTCATTTGCTAAATTAGTTATTCAATAGAATTTCTTCAGTAACAGGCACGTTTTGGAAACCTGTATGATTATAAGTCTAGTTAAAATGTTTTACAAAAGCCATCATAACCCGGATTCCATATTTATCACAAATCTTGCAACATCTGATATATATGTGACATTGATGTATGTTTATTCTAGCGCTACAGGCCGGTTATATTTCTTAAAATATGGTCAGAAACTTACCTTGTTCCAGCATAAAGTTTTATTGATGATTTATAACCTTCAAAAATCCAAGTCAAACGCTGAAAAATTAGGTGATATTTTGTATATCTTAATTGAACAAAGTATTGCAAATTCATCTAAAATAAAATCAATTAAACGAAATATTAGTACAATTTCTTTATTCACATGGATGCATTACATAATAAAGCAGTTCAAGAAGTATTTTATGAATAACTGCCATAACTGCTGTTGAATTTCGAGCAACTATTGATGTTATCAAGTACCCTACCCATCTGCAGTAATCTTGTGAATACATTTTTGTTTTACAAATCCTCTTTGATATTTTGTTTCTTGTTTCTGACTTTGAGATACGCGTATTTGGTGTTCAATCCCTTTTAACATCAATGTCGTCAAGTTTGTAAAGAAATTCTATTTTCTGAATTTTGACACCAATTTTCTATTTTTTGACACCACACTTCTTTTTGACAAAGATGGTAAAATACTAAATGTAGCCTACCAGTACTTGCTAGAAATTTTACAATATCTTATATCTGATATTCAAAGCAAACACTTACGCTATAGTATACAAGTACTAGAACAATAAGCATATGGTCCACAGTCAAAGCTGACTGTATCAGATGTTACTTCAGAATTCCAGATCAATGATATTTTTGAGGACATTTTTCTGTGTTTCATTTCTTTACACATTACTTATTCAAAACCAAAATGTTTATGTTTGAATTAGCTCAATCCAAAAAGTTAAAGTGACAAGCTATTACTGGTGGGGATAAGAATATTTGAGTATATAATAAGAATGGAGTTGATGTCAAAATATCATTTTAATAAAAATACACCACATCAAAATACTATCATTTCTTTTTCTATTAGACCTAAAACATATGATGGGGCTAGGATTTTCCGGTTGTTTTAAGAATATTATAAATTATCAACACTTAGGAAACGGAAAACGTTTATTTTAAACTAAAATATAATAAGTTGGCTCATTTGCATATTACTAATATTATTAAACATTGACTGAACGCATTAAATTGACAATGACACCTTAATGTGTATTGTAAATTAATATATACCAACAATTTTAATGTTATTTTATATCAATTCTATATCATTTGAAGATAGAAGGGGAAGAATTTTTCAACCGCATTCCAGGGCTTTGTCAGACGATTGCCAGCATATGCACCGTTTCCTGTGTGACGTCAATTATGACAATTGGATTGATGAGTGTCAACCGGTACGTCTGTATATGCGCGCATGAAAAATATGACCGACTATTCACGAAATGGAACTGCATCGGTATATCCATGTCGCTATATTTCATTGGAGGTTTATTGGTTCTGTTAAATGAAGCGGACATTGGTGATCATGGATATGACAGGAAAAGTTTGGAATGCATTTGGGATCGCATGGCAACCTACCCATATACCGTAGTTTACTCAATAACAATAGTATGGATTCCATCCATTATAATTGGTATTTGTTACTTGAAAATATATTTGTATGTCAAAGTACATTCAAGACGTGATGCAGACTAAATTCAGTCAGATGCATCAAAGCCATTAAGAAGTTATCATTTGGCAAACACACTTTTTATTATATATGCAGTATTCATAACATGCTGGGTGCCATATGCATTATTGATAGTAATTGATGCAAAGGACAGTTTACCGCATGAGCTTCTTGTCTCCATCACGGTGTTGCTGATCTACTACGTCACCAACAAGAAATTCGCAGACGCTTACAAACATTTTTTTCGCATATGTCTCCCTTGTCGACCAAACTCTGTTGTACTTAATGTACATTCGTGACCTTACACCAGGGTCATATAAATAGGCATTCTTGACTAACCCCAGACTGGCTATTTATCACTGTCGAGTTCCAAATATTGTAATCACAAATAACTCTAACCTATACAATATCAAAGCGATTCCTTATCGGGGCTTGTTTTTCTTCTTCGAAGTGGCAGAGGGACTGGTAACAGCAATGTCATATCAACCACTTTTTATCCTGAACCATGGTAAAAAAGCAATTTAATCAAAAAGCATTTGATACATGTTTAAAAAATCTTTTACAGTCACAAAATGCTTTTTTGAACTCAAAACGTTATAAGAACTTCCAATGTATACGTGGATTGTTTAGAAACTTATATTTCCAGAAATTGTGAAAAATCGTAGCAATCTTAGTTTCGTGTGCAAAAACATTACATGGCTTCCAAGTAGCTCTCTAATACCAATGATAGCAGTACCATCGGCCCTTTGTCCCTCTGCGTGTATGTTGAACGTCCTTACGAGTTACCGATGGCGGCTATAGATAAGATTAGATACAAAGAAACAAGAAAAAATCAAACTAGAATAAAACTTGAATTACAGAAATAAACCTATCAAGATCCAAGACATTAAGACCAACAGATATAAACTAAATAAAACCGTTGGAGAATCGGAGGAGCAGAAACAAAACGAGATGACCATTAAAGGGAATTCTTATAGTTTTTTATGCGTATCTTTCTGCGCAGCCGACACTATCTATGGAAAGTTGAAGTGAAGTCAACATGTGTTGAAACATGTGACAGACAATCTTAAAATGAGGAATCTTGAATAAAATAACATTTTTAATAAGTTTTATCAGTAATCAAATGTTGATACTGGTTAATGTTGTATTAACATGTATCATGCCTGACATGTATCTTGCCATTTTTTGTGGCTGTGTGTTGACAGCACATTTTAGTAAAAAGACAGTGTTGTTCATAATATTATAATGTTAGACAATTGACTATGTATTGATAAGACAATATCTCCTTTCAGATTATTTAGTATTCAATTATAGAAAGAATAAAGATTTTTTCAAACTTTTTTAACTTCTAGTAGATATACATGTAATCAGTTTGTTCAGGTTCACGCCATTTTTCGTCCGAACAGGTGTTTTATTCAAGCGGTCTTAACAAAAAATTTAGCCTAGTGACCCATACATTTTTAGCCATTTTTATGTTCACAATACAAATATTTATACACAAGAAAAACAGGAAAAAAATCTATGAAACAGTTTTTTCAAAATTTAAAAAAAAAGTCTTCACTATAGGTATTTTTCATTGAAAAAAAGTTCACAAAAATGAATATGAAACAAGATTTTTTTTTTCATTTGTACCCATTATTGTAAGGATATAGTATTACAAATATGACTATGATATCAAATAAGTGTATAATAAAATCTGTAAAAAGAATAAATCTTATTGTGCTGTCTTGATGCATATTTTGGTTGGTATTTATGAAAAAGCAGAAATTATGAAAATTTTGAAAAATCACTGGCAGTTTCAGCAACAGTAGGTGTGTTCAAAACAATTTTTCACAAAAACAAGCCTGGTGACCAATTGTGTTTATTTGTTCATTATTTCTGCACAAATGTTCCTGACATATATGTGAATTTGAAAAAAATCTATGAAAGGAAAAAATACTATAGGAATTGTCTTTAAGACAAAAAAAAAATGATAACGATTTCTTGACATCAACGTCATTTTGCTATTTTGAACTGATACATTTGTAAACATCTGTCAAGACAATGTCATTACCTTGAAGTATGAACGAAAACAGAATTTCCTAATGAAGCCGTCACTACTATAAAACGTGCGGTAACGAATAAATTAGATAAAATGACATGAAATAGTTTATAAACCTGTTTTTGTAAAGACTGCAACCAAGCGTTACCAGGCCCAGTTTCTCGAAAAGGAACTTAAGTAATTGCTTAGCTAAGTCTGTTATTTCAAATACTTGTTTACTTGTTTTTGCCTTTTTTGCGTCTTCAATGTTGCCTTTTTCATTTACATAAATCAAAACTTAATAATTCTGAATTTTACATAAAACGAAGTATAGAATAAAACATTACTTAAGCAAATACTTAAGTTCGTTATATCGTGCTTAAATAGAAATATCATATTTGTGTGAATGAAAAAAGTACTGCAGACAAATACTACTAACCATAGTATAATTTAGTTAAAAATACATTATAGAAAAAAAACAACATTTAATAACAATAACTTAAGCAATAGCATTATTTTAAAGTAACAGACATAACTAAGTAATTACTTAAGTATTTTTTGTGAAATTGTGGACAGGTAAACTTCTGTAAATAATTTCAGCATAATTTTAACGTAGGAAGGATCACAAGCAAACAACTGTTTCAATAGAAACTTTATGAAGATTTCTTTATGATGACATTTTAGAAGCTGAAAGCCATTTAATGAAGTAAAAAAGAAAAATTCAGTACCATTGTCTGAGTGAAACTGCTTAAATGATTGATGCCCCTTGTGTCATATCTTTTGGTCAAATGGGAGAATTAGACCTATCGATTTTTCGCACGAGTGAAAATATTTGATATAGCACAAAGAAGGAGTCCTTTACTTTAAATTCATGGAAAAAGTATTATAGGTATTTTAGCTTTACAAACGATGGGATAATATTCAATGCATTGTTTTTCTTATAAACATATTTTATTTTTAAAATGAATTTAAAAGAAAATAGTCTTTTATGCATATATTTTATATCTCTCTACAATAAGATACATAGTAAAATATGGAATTTAAGTGCCTTAACTGTAAAGACTGATTTCTTCTCACCCGCTAAGCTGCACACATGTACGGATTTAGAAATTAGTGGACGCTCCGTATGATTTTGTTTACAGCAAATAGCCAATTTTAAACAGCTTGAGGATCGAAATTCAGAATTTCAAAAAGAAGAATTTCGAGTTCGCATCGAATTTGAATCTTGCTCGAAGCACGAAACTGAAATGTTCAGTGTTTTATTCGAGGCAGCATTGAACTTCAAGTCTGTCGAAAATGGAAATTTTAAGGAACTGTTTTCGGGCTTGAAATAAATTTCGAGCGTGTAAGAAGAAAACAACTTAAAATTTTCAAAACGTTGAAATTTGAGGCGACATATTTTGGGCCAGATAAAAGTAGAAGATCGAAATTCAAATTTTCGAAAGCATGATGTTGAATTTCGCTGACACTGAATTTCGAACATTTCAGTAATCAAAATTACAATCAAAAGAAAGCACCGAATTTCGATGTAGAATAGAAATTAGAAACAGCTGGAAGATCGAAATTCAAATATTTTGAGCTAGCATGAATTTCTAGTCAATCGGCATTTTAAGATTTAAATTGCGATCTTTAAACTGGCTCTTAATTTAATACCTGCTCGATATTCAGATTGAAAATAAATTAATGCAAGATCGAAATTCAGCTGTTTCAAAAGTTAGTTTCATATTCAATCCTAGCTTTAAATTCGATTGTTTTGAAAATTCGAGCAGGCTTGAAATATAATACCGGGAATAATATATTTAGATTTTTAAAAATTTGAATTTTGATATGTCAGATCTGGCACGATTTTTAATCTTTGAATTATGATCTTGAGCAGATCCAGTTACAGTATTACATTTAAATTCAGCTTTTCAAAATTTGAAGTACGATTTTCGAGCCGGCTTGCTCGATATTTGACTTTTTAAAACATCAGTATCAAACTATGACCAGGCTGTTTATTCAATACAAGGTTGTGAATTTCGATCATTGAGCTGGCCCGAAATTAAACGACATTTTGAAATTGAACATTTTTCAGGGGTAGCTTGGGATCAAAACTAGACAGGTTATGAAGTTGAATTTCGATCTTCAAGCTGGCATAAGATTTTAAGCTATAGTTGGACATGGCTCAAGACATAACAATAAAGGTGCAGTATTTGATTACACACAATACTATTTAAAACCTTCATTTCATAATCATGATCATCAAACAAAGTATTATAAAAGCGAGCTTCTATCTGATTGTAAGATAGAAGAAATTATTTTTGCAAAGTGATTATTCCGTGTTATAATAATGTGTTTGTTGGGAATACCGTTATAAAGGTACTCTGATTAATCCACCAAATAACATTTAAGTTCCAATAAGTTCAAATTTATGTTCTAATTTTATTTGCAATCACTGTAAATTAGTCCTGACAATATTCCTTCAATCCATATGATCAAAAGTATTAATGTAACGGTACATTGCCGAAGACGGGATTACTTGTTAGACATCGGCCTAAAATAACGGAGTAGACCGAAAACTGCCGAACAGTCTCGGCAGCCGATTTGCCTGGCGAAACTTATTATCGGCTTTTGTGGTGATTTTCACGATGGGTCTAATAAACAAACACAAATATTGCTGCCAACCGCAGCAAAGGGAGCGTTACACCGAGAAAAAGGAGCAGGTGTATGATTGAATTGGGGTGTACAGCACATTGAACAGTAGCTTATTCTACGGAAACGTGTTGTGCCGAAGCAAACATACTACATGACACACTACTCTAGGCAGCAGACAACGTGCAGTACAGAAAGATGTTTTCAACTTGACCTAACACAAACGTAATGAAAACCCCCATCGCACCGCTTCGATAGTATAGTAACGGCAAGGTCACACATACCTAAATGATAGGGCGAAGTACTTGTAAACAAATGCTGAGAGCAACAATATGTGCCTGTAAGGGTTCGCATATTAAAAAAATTTTGTAAAATTTGACGTCTGTGGCCTTGGCCTTTGACCTTATTACCCAACATTAACCAACAGTTTTGTGTTTGATGACAGCAAATGTTCTTCCATGTATGAAGGTCCTAGCTGTAAGAGTACCTTTATTATATGCAATTGTAAAGTTTGCCCTTGAAAAAGTAGTAATGTGCTTCATGTTCACGTTGTCTTCTATTCATGTATCAAGTGTCATGGATACATTTTGAGTTTTTGCAAGATCCAGATTTGGCAACCCTTCATCGAAATGCAATTAAGTAATCATTACGTTGGCAGAGCATTCTTTACCTAGGACTATAAAATACACCAAACATTTAAAAAGAGCTTCTTTAATAAACTGACTAGAACACAACAATGTAAATAATGCGAAGAAGGTGGTACAAATGAATGGAAAATATGGATCAAAATCATGTAAAGAAAATCAAAAGTTTACACAGGCTGCCGAGCACCATTTGACAAAACGGATTAATACAAAAATTGAAGGCTGAAAAGAAAAATTTGTTGTAAGTTTTAAGAAAATATTTGGCTAAATAAAATTTCAACGTTGTAAATCAGTGCGAATTAAGTACATAAAATCATATTTAACGATAAGAAAAGATGGTAAAGCTTTCACAGAGGAATGTAGAAAAGAAGACTGCTTTAAACATGTGCACCTTTTGCGAGACCGAAGTGGGATATATTTCTTTCAAGAGGGAGATTTTAAAACTTTATTTGAATAAAGAAGGAATTTCAGTACTTAAAAAGAAGTGACCTAATGGAGCAGAGCACATATTACATATAAATTTGTTAAAAACTGTGGACTCCAGCCTGACAAGTAGCTTTTCCTATACTGTGACGCCATGACTTGACTTTTTTTTCAAACTTTATCTGTATTTCAATGAATCATTTTGACAATTTCATGAAGATTGGACAAGAAATGTAACTTTTAGTGTGTTCACAATTCAGTAACCGAGTTCCATGATTACTGAAAACAAATGAGAAAAGTATTTTCAATACCATGTAATTGAATTTCGTCTACAGCTAACCTTAAAAGTCTTGATTATTTAGGCGCTGATTGTAAAGCGCTCATTGAGTAATACCTGAATGTTGACTTCTGGAAAATTACGACAATACAATGTTTATGACAAACTAGATGTGTGTATTTATCTTTTAGGACAACATTATCAACCTGTCTCGGTTCTTATTTTATATGGTGAAATTTTACTTAAAACATGGAAAGACTCCGATGTGAACGCTACAAAACAAGTTTGCTATAGAACGTCATCGGCGTCAACGAAAACATTTCTGCGGTCCACTATTTCTACGACATTATACACCTGAAAGCCCTGAACTATTTTGATTGTTTTCAATTGAATGATTGTATTCAAATTGAAAAGTCTTTTATTTACCTGCTTACTTAACTGCATGCTTTTAACTGACAAACAGTTGGAAAATACAGATAATACAAATGTCCTAGCAGTATCAAAGTGCCAAAAGTTTTATTCTTGATATCTAATTACAAGAGAATGGCAGTTGTGTGGGGTGCTGTTAAGTTTTTAGACCATTTATATCAACAATAAAGAATTCAATGTCTACACATCTTTTTTATACTTTATTCTATTAATTTTCCGACAGCAAGAAATAACTTATTCTGCAGGGGGTCGCTCATTGACTTCAAACTTAGCATTTAACTAGTTGGCAATAAGATCATGTGCAGGGCGCAAGAATCATGTCTGTATGTCAATATTCCACTTATGGGTCATATCTGTTTGTTGTATTTCGTATCTGGAGCATTATTCAATAACCATTCAAAGTATTGTCGTTAAACTTAGCATATATGTAGATGGCAATGAGTCAATGTGCAGAACGCATGGACAGGGCCGTCAAAGGTCAAGGTCACTAATTTCTGTGTGTACTTTAATTAATTTCGAGTGTAATACTAACAAAGATTCAGAATCATTTTTCCGCTTTGGATGCAAAACTTCAGAGGGAGAAATAATTATCTGTCATACTAAGAGGCGAACCAATATATCACTTTTTTTCCGCCAACTTCAACGATCTTCTTCTTCCCACTCCACTGGTCATTACTTTAAATAACTTAGTTTTACAAAAAGCATGTACTACGTAAAATCTAAACAATCTGTATTACATTTTTGGGGGTATTAAAAATCGTCTAAATCGTGTCTACGTAAAAAGTTGATATTTCTGATTTTAAAAAATCGATTTCTTCATATCAAAGAAATTTCAAGAAATCAATTTTTTGATATTGGGAAGATCGTATTTCTTTATATAAAAAAACGAATTTCTGCTATTAAGAAATTGACTTTTGATATTAAAATGTATTCTTGGTTGCAATTATTATTATACTGCTTAAAGGTCCATATTTAGTGAATACGAATACTGTTCCCATGAAAATAAATCAAATAATATTTGTATCTTATTTACTTTTAACATACATACAGCACAGAATTGCCTGTGAGAATAAAAATTGCAAGAACAGATGTAAGGAAAATGCTTTTTTTGTGCGCGAGTATCCACGTATCCCGAGGAATTCTGAAGATGCAATAGCCCGAAATGTACATGCGTTAAAGCTTTTCTAGCATAAAACGTGTAAAAAACTGATAAATGAATCTTTGTATTAACAAACATTTTCTCTTCTGTTAAAACACACCCGAAAAGTTTTATGCTAGAATATTTTTTCTGTATAAAATTCAGATGTGGAATGCTGAGGTTTAGTTTTTGTATCAATTAATGAAAATGATATAAATGTAATGAGTACTAATTCTAAAAGATATACTTGTGAGTAAACTCTGTTGTATTTCAATTATTTCTTGAAATTACAGTAACATACACAGGGTAGTTATTTTAACTGGAAATTTTCAGCACCACAGATTGCACGTTTGAAATATTCTATCTTGCATGAAGTCTTTCGGGTGGTGAAAATGCATTTAAATGAAAATATGTGGACTTCTAAAGTTTAATTAAAAATAAAATTCTAAAAGATATACTTGTGAGTAAACCCTGTTGTATTTCAATTATTTCTTGAAATTACAGTAACATACACAGGGTAGTTATTTTAACTGGAAATTTTCAGCACTACAGATTGCACGTTTGAAATATTCTATCTTGCATGAAGTCTTTCAGGTGGTGAAAATGCATTTAAATGAAAATATGTGGACTTCTAAAGTTTAATTAAAAATAAACAGTAAGATTACGCATAATGTTATTACAGTAAAATATTTAAGTGTTTATTATTGTGTTAGTGAAAGGACCATCCATTTACGGCTTAAAGGTATATTAGATCCAAATTTAATATCTAAAAGCATAAAACGATTACTTCATATAGTTAATGTAAACGTAAACTTGACAAGTTTATGTGTATTAAAAGTACTATGCATTAGGTTTAAAATAATACACACTATACATGTACAGATAAACACAGTATTCCGATAAATGTGTACTGGCTGTTCTTATAAAAAATAACTGTTACCTACAAGACATTTAATCATGAATATAGCTCTATATGCGAACTTAATTTATATATTTAGTAAAGTTAATAACACTTGAAGAGGATTTTATTATTTTATTTGAAGTTAATATCTAAAGATAAAATATTTTAGTGAAAGATGGCCATTGGATATCTTTTAAGTATTTTAAAGTTTAAACTCAATTTTGATGAAAGCTTGAAGTTAATTACTCTCTGGGTAGCCTCCTAGAAAAAACATACACTGGTAGCATGAGGGGTTTGCACATTTCATTACCTTCCATGAACGACTAAATCAAACCGAATCTACTATCATTGTGGTCGTACATAATCCAGACAGATTCAATTTTACTGTTTTATCCACTAAATCCATAACACGGTTTTTCATGAACTGCATCTTTATTAAGCTTAATTTAACGGACTCTCCGCGTCATATGTAGCATCTAATTACATAGCAACTAGAAATTATTGATTTTTGCACGTTTTATGAACTGACTCGTATTTTGTCAATAAATCACCTAAAAATAAAAAAAATAAAAGATAAATCTTTTTTCATATTTTTTTCTCTTTTTTGAACCGCAAAATGAAGTATGAAGAAATAATAATTCATTTAAAAATCGAAAACTGATAAGTTTATTTTCATAATTAATTTCTTTTTAATGTCAAATGAACTATGAAGAAATAATTCAATTTCCAACAATAAACATGTGGCAGGCCCTTTCCGATCATGTTACGCACTTTCCGTGGAAAGCGCCCTTTCCGATATCACCGGATATGCAGTAGTAATGAATAGCTGTTTTAATCCAAAGCGATTGTGATATTGTCAATTACATCGTAAGATACGTAAAGAAACTTGTTTATTTTGTAATGAGTGCTAGCCTAAATGTCTAATTAAACCAAAACAGAAACTATCTTTTACTTGGTTTAAGTTTAAACAAAATAAACTTCTGAAATGCAAACTGATAGCAAACAAAAAAATAACATTCATTACTACCTCTACATCTGTACATTGGCTTTCAGTTAACTAACCCCAGTATGCTTTGCGCTGATGATACATGGAGGATACTAGTTTATTTTTCTGTTACATTGAAATAAGAAGAAGTTTCGTTAAACTAATGTTAGATGTAATATCTGCAAAGAATGAGAGAGTTTGATTTTTCGTGTGAAGCAAACAAAATTTCTTTTTGTTCCATGTATTTTAATTGTTTTAACTATTTTCTACTCAATTTACCTACTCAACGTTACACGAAAAGTCAACCCAAATTCAATAATGGAAACAGTTGAAAATGCAAGTTCAATTATATTTTATTAAATTATAAACATTTTCATTTAAACACGACAATTATGACGTCACGTCGACATTTATTTGATTTAATGCAGGTGTTAAGTAAGCGTGCTACCGCATTACGTAATGTACCATTTTATATAAAATAGAATTGAAATGATATTTCAGAACGGTGTTACATTTAATTCATACACTGTGCTTCAATTATTAGGCGTGCAGAATGACCCTCTGGACGACTACGCTCACCTGTTTCTTTTCGAAGGACGGGTTACTCCCAGCGTTTATGTTAACGTTACGTCGACCTACTATATTTGGCGTCGTACGTGCGCCAATAAATTGTGCTTTCCTACATCGCCTACTTGTTTACATAAAGACATATTGTAATCGAAATAAAATGTCATATAAACATGTTTTAATATACTTTATAGAACTCGAATTGTTTATACGCCCTCGTGATTTTTTTTCCGCAGACATATAACCTCTTCGTAGTGCAAACATGGTTTTTCACAAAATAATCAACAAATTGGTCGGACCACAAGTTCTTGAAACCTCAATAAACAAGACTTCCTAATAGGTATAACAAAATGTTAATCGGTGGAAAACAAAAATACATGCACATGAAAACAAAAATATATGCACATTGCAGATAAGATATAACATCAATTTTAGTATTTCCGCCTACATTTCGATACAGTAAATGGCAAATCAGACACAAAAGAATATATATGTTTATAAAACTAACACAATGGCTAATATTTTTGTTTTAAAGATGAGCATTGCCAGTTGCATCTCAAATCTGAAAGCAGCTGTAATAACAACAACTGGTGAGTTCATTTTCTGTATCAACACATATACACCACGAATTAAGTGTTGAAATATAATATGTAATGTTTTACTGGCATGTTTCAAAGAAAGATATTTACAGAACAGCTGTCAGACAACTATCGTTACAAGTTCCTTTAACTGTCCATTATCTTCTCAAACTATTTCTAATCCATCTGATTGTATTTTTGTTCTCCATTTTTAATCAAATTGTATGTTTGTTGCGACATATTTTAAACATTATAATCCATAATCTCTACTTAACTGTTTACTGATGCTGATTAATAATACCTGTCATGTGTTTACGAATCGGATAGAAATATCCGTCCCGAGGGCACCTGATCATTGGGCGGTAACGAGGCTAGCAATAATGTCCTTAACGTAGTCTAAGTAAAATTCCAAGCCTACATCATTCAAATGCACACTGTTTGCACGAAAAAAGTTAGTTTTATCGTCTATATCTGGAGATACATAGTCTCCATTGCCCGATTCTAGAACAATCCTGCGTGCTAAACGGTTTAGTCTTTTCTTTTTTTGTTCAATAGGTTTGTAGCCCATATTGGTCCCCCTCCATGACTTTCTTTGGAGAATATCTATCCAAATGATAACTATCTCTAAGGTAGGTTACCTCCCTTTGAATGATTTCCCTGATAGCTGGTGTTTTTAGGTAAACTAAATCATTCCAACCTAGATTGATTATGATCATTCTTGGTGGTGAACATAGAAGGACTTGTGATTCCACTTGGT
The DNA here is from genome assembly GCF_021730395.1 of Mercenaria mercenaria. Classification (NCBI taxonomy): domain Eukaryota; kingdom Metazoa; phylum Mollusca; class Bivalvia; order Venerida; family Veneridae; genus Mercenaria; species Mercenaria mercenaria. The sequence goes on from NC_069373.1 coordinate 51,734,358, forward strand.
GTCTAAATCCCTGCCAGCCAAGACCTCTCACACCCCACCAGCCTATCTTCACATCATTTAATTTCAAATTGGGTTTGCCAGTAGCCATGGCACGAACTCCAGCCCAATAGGGAATGGAATCCCCTAAGATCCATACGTCTATAGAAAGATAAGACAAGATTAGTTGAGCCCTAATTTTTAACATAACAAAGGCAATAAGAAACACGACCAACACATTCTTAAGCTGTACACATGGTTGAAAAAATGAGGATTTTAGCATATTTAAGTCTGGTAAGGATCTGTGTAAGTGAAATTAATTTCGAATATATAATTTGTAACAATTAGACGACCACCTTCCCATCTTCATAATTATCTCCGAAGAAACACCTTGAATTGCCAGATCAGTAGCCCTGCCTATTCTAAAACTATGTGATTTAAAATTACCCTCTCTATGACATGTTCTGCTTATAGCTTTCGACAAAACGTCAGTGAACTGTGACCTCGTGACTACTGCACCATTCTGGTGACAAAAAAGTGCTACTTGATACATTGGTCGTAATTCCAATAAATCTATGAGCTTTAAAACCGGACATATAGTCTCATTTTGCCTTGGAATTTTTATTAGAACTGGCTTTCCTCTTTGATTTGTCTTGTAATGGCGAAGTTTGATAATGACATAACAGTTATTATGCATGAACGATACATCATCACGAAGCAATGCATTACCTAATTGGTATGTACGTGGCGCTACTAGTTCACTCACACGAAATAAGCCAAAATATGCAAGCGTAAACAAAGCTGGAAATAGTTTGTTTCATAATTGTCGTTACAAAATGTTGGTAGCACATTACAAACTTTCTCCAGAACATGTTTCCTTAAAGGGGCTCGCTCATCCCTAGTGTGCCTATTTCTGTGAGTCCCCTCTAAAAGTTTCTTTACTATAAATACTCGGCTAAAATCAGTGAAACCACGTAGTTTATGAAAATAATTAATATCTGCTAAATAAGTTGCAATTGTTTTAGGGGACAACCCTCTTTCAAAACAGTTGGCTAGAAAAAGTAAGACATGGGACACGGGGATCGGCCACAACTTTGGAAATGTATAGTTTGATCTAAATCTTTCGAATGAATTCACCGCCGTATGATACGTCAGTAATGAATTATGCGCTACAGCTGTGTCGAGGAGCTGTCTAGCTCTGAATCGAAGACGTGCCATAGAAAACTGGGTATTTGATGCGGTTCGGGATCCGCCTCTGGTGCAAAGTCCCTGAATCTCTGTAAATTAAAGCGAGTTAAAGAGTCGCATATGTCGTTATTATGACCTGGGACGTGAGTAGCCTTTAACCATATGTTTAGTTCTAAACATCTCAATGTTATAAGTCCAACCAAACACATAACCTTTTCAGATTTTGAAGTCGGTTTGTTTAAAATGTGAACAACTGCCATATTATGACAGTTGAATTTGAGCTTTTTGTTCGCTAACTCGGAGCCCCATATAAATAATGCTACCATGATTGGAAAAAGTTCCAGAACCGCAATGTCTGTGGTTATGCCCGACTCGTGCCAGTCTGAAGGCCATTTAGCTTGGCACCAATGACCCTTAAAGAGTATGCCAAACCCAAGACCTTCACCACCTGCACTGTCTGAAAAGAGTTCCACATCTGCGTTCGAGACCAAAAATTTGTCATGAAATAATGAGATACCATTAAAGTCTTTTAAGAAAGTAAGCCACATTTTCAGATCTAATTTGATTTCATTTTTTAGCCGGAGATGATGATAGGGTTTTGTTATTTTATTACTAAGAGAAGCAAGAAAACGGAACACAGATAAAAACGTTACCAAATTTAATGATTGATTATGTACGATATTTATAACATTCACACCAAATAAATAACAGTATGAATATGCACGTACGACGATATATTTATTGATAGATGGCAGAAATGGCCGCGATGAAAATTACACTAGGAGCTGTGTGATAACCCAAGTTGTACCAATACCGGCCAGCTGCGGGACGAGCAAGCAAGCGCATGTTGTTTGATTATTATCTACTTAGAATTGCCGAACTTATCGTGCAACTAGGAGTTACGCTACGTAGTTATGGGCAAAACCTAGTTCACGTACGCTAACATGGTCAGTAAAATACACGCAACCGACCTAGCGGTTGACTAATAATCACAGAGAGCACGTGCACAACCTAGCAGTATACGCAACTAAACCGACCTAGCGGTTCACAAAACTAAACCGACCTAGCAGCTCACATAACTAAACCGACCTATCGGTTCACAAAACTAAACCGACCTAGCGGTTTATATCAGCACTTGAAAAACGGACCACACGGAGCACGTGCACACTATATGTACCGTAAACGGACAAAGCGTTTACGTCATTATAACATTAATCCGATCTATGTTATGGCAAAAACTGATATTTTAGTCAAAATTTTTAATGTAAATGGCGGCTTCCAACCACCAATGGAGCTGCGACCTTAGTCGTCCAAAGTAAAGTATCGATCCGCAATTTAGCTCATAATGATTGAAACGTATGCGCATGCCTGCCCGTCCCGCAAAAAATAGAATTTTCCGCCACAATAAATTTAATTATATTTATTTCCCCAAAATTCTACAGATACATTTAACCCGTTTGATAGATCTATACTGTAACCCTTCATATTTATGAAGGCATTTATAACAAAACGACTACTTAAAGGTACTTTAACATTGAATCCCGGATGGAATCGAGATAAAATTCCAATCCAACGTCCGACAAATGAACCCCGTCCTGGCGAAAAAAACCCGGGGTTTTGATGTCTATATCCACACATAATGTATCTGATCGGTATGCAACTGTACCTGTTGTCTACCCCAACGGTTAATACGTTTTCGTTTAGACTCAATTCTAGAAATTTCAGAGTCCGGAACTCCCCATGATAGACGTTGTAAAATGTCAATCCATATAATGACGCTATCCGGCATAGCTTCACGTAAGTACCGTAGTTCGCGTTTGATTGTATTTCTTAACCTTGTTAGGGACATGGACACTAAATCATTACCACCAAGGTGGATGAATAAAAGATCCGGGCTCTTCATAAGTAGCACATTGCACTGGATTGAATGGCGGAAATCATTCCACGACATACCCCTTATTCCCACCAACCTATGATCTTCTGACTTGGTGCTTTTAAGTTCTGTTTCTTTGTTTCTTTTGCACGGACGCCGGCCCAGAATGGAATGGAATCCCCTAATATCCAGATATCTGTGAAAATAATGTAAACACTGAACTAGATTGATTACCTGATATAAACTTTATAGCTATCAGAGGACCAACGACCCATAGCTTTAATGTCAGAAGGCGCTAATCCCATCACCGACAGGTCCGATACCCTACCTATCCGAAAACTATGTGACCTGAACTTATTATGTGCTAGCCCAGCCTTAGAGACACATTTTAATGAAAGCGCTGTAAATTGATACCTAGTAACAAATTTACTATCGGCATGACAAAAGTAAAGGTCCGTCTGCCTTTGGTGTTATTTCCAAAAACTCGCGCATGGCTTTGACCGGACATAGCATAGAATCGCGTTTCTCCTAACAGTTTACCGCTGAATGTGAGGCGCCACACTCCGAGCATGCATGAGTAAATTTACATTCAGGCCATAAGCATCGGCCTTCATTAAACTGACGGCATAATCTACGACTTCGCGCCACGGGCGTCCGTTCGGGCATAGGAATAGGACGCAATTGGACGCAACGCCACCACAAGTCGTTGTTTATCATAGCCCAAGACTAGGGCTGTAATGCTTGCCTGAGACGAAACTGTTCGTCGTATTCCCGCCAGGAGTAGCCGCCTTGTTTGGCCGCGCATTCACGGATAATCCACATATAATGCAAAATTTCGTAAGTTTTGTTTACATGTGACGAAAGGTAAATAGACGCAAATATCAAGAACGCGTCCGACCATTTTTCAATACAACTAACCTTTTCTTTGCATTGTTTTGATTGTGTTTCAAGTGTGCCGTTATCAGACAGTTGCAAAATTCCACCGTTAGGCCGACTATAATCTGCCAATTCTACAGCGCCCTTTAGTAAAAGTGCAAGGTTAACATACTCGCCTCTAGCTATTTGTTGTTTTATAGCTGCTGGCACGTGTGCCGCTATGTCATCATACGACAAACGTGTAATTTCCGGCTAGCAGGAGCACGTGCAGCAGCGTCAGAACCACAAAGGTTGCCTAGAGACTGAATATAGGGAGGAATAATTTCGTCCCGACTATCCGAAATATGTGACTCGTTACTTAAAGGTTCGATACCCTGCGTACTGTCGGAAAGGTTTATTTGAGCTCCTGCACTAGATCGAGTTTCTTGTTCATCTACATTTACAGACTCGTTACATGTACGATTCGCTGTGGACCTAGTGTTTGGACGCAAGGCATTTTCATTTACGTTGCCACCACACCACTCGGGCAAGATACCCGCTGCCGTAATAATTTCTTCAAAATTTATAACAGAACCTGAACGTAAATTACCTGGATCTGGTTGTGTAAGCCTAGTTTCTTGCCCATCATCGTTCCTTTGTTGAGAAGTGGCCTTCCTTTTAACCCCTCTTCCTCTGCCAGGCACTGCAGCTTAAAGATAGTCAGATGCAACTCGATATTTACTTATTTAAATTGCAGTGATGTGTACTGCACGAAGACGTTCACCGGAAAGACCGAATATCTGCGTATGGCCTTGCATGAATGAATCCGAACGAGATTATCACGTGACCGCGCCACCTAGTGACCATAACCATAGCAACATACGACGCTTCCATCGCAAAAATAAATTATATTATTTTTAATTGAAAATAATATGTATTAATCCACAAATAGAGTTTATCAAACGGCGTGAAAATGGTCTGCCCATAGGTATTGCGCGACAGCAGAAATTCAAAGAGCCTATGAGAGACTGCATCCTTTTCAGTGTTGTATTCCTATGGGGAAGCATTTCAGTGATCTTATTAATAACTTCCTGAATTTTCGATACAGGAATTCTAACCGTCATCTGTATTGAATCTAATTCCAAACCCAAGAAAACGAGTATCTCAGTAGGGCCCTCCGTTTTTTTATCCGCTAACGGGACACCTAAATCTGACATAGTGTCTCTAAATATTTCCAAAGCACGGGTACACATTTCAGAATTTTTTGCCGCCCCTAAGAAATCATCCAGAAAGTGAATAAGCCCACCTGACTCAAATTTTCGTTTTACACGAAATTCTAAAAATCTTGAAAACCTCTCAAAAATGATGCAGCTAATGGATGCACCAAAAGGTAGTGCTTTATCAAAATAGAAATTACCTGAAAACCCGAAACCAAGTAGTTCGAAGTCTGACGGTGTAATAGGTATCAGTCTGTAAGCGCTTCGAATATCTGCTTTAAACATTTTACAGTTTTGACCTAGATCTTGGACTAGCTTGACCGCCTCGTCAAAACTAGTGTACTGAACCGAACACAATGTCGGATCAATATAATCATTGATAGATATGCCCGCAGGTTATGATAGATGATGAATCATCCTATAATCTCCGGGTGTTTTCTTAGGGACAAGACCAATAGGTGAAACAATCAAATTTGGCAGCGGACGTTCTGAGAAAGGACCGGCAACTCTGCCTGCTTCTATTTCTTTATTAATTTTGGACTTGATAATTTCCGTATTCAACAACGAAGATCGTAAATTATTAGCATCTCTAGGAAAACGCGGACCTGTATATTGGATAGAAAAACCATGTGTAAAACCGTATAAAATAAAATCTGCCTCAGACTGATCGTAAAATTTTAAATAAGGTTTCAAAGATGTGATTTTTATTGGAATTTTAGCTTAATTATAAATATCCAGATGACTAGGAGACGTTAGCGGGGTGACCCGCTCAACGTCTTTTGTCCGAGATGTGCATGCCTTAATTTTTTCTTGATCCTCTAAATGAGCCGCGCCTAGCGAAAGGTCTTCCGCGAAATGCGTTTTGGCTTTGGTGTGTTTGTGCTCGAAACTGATTTCCTGATGCGCCTGACCTTACACAATTGATTTCTGGGTGTGGTGCGTTACATTTTGCACACAAATGAGCAAACCTACAATTAGGCCATGAACATGTACCTTTATTGTAGTCATTACAAGTGTACCTGTATGGATTTGAAGCATTTTTAAGGACCGGTCGCATTTGCATGCAGCGCCACCAGAGGTCGTTATTTTTTTTTGACCAGGATGAAGGAGAAATGGCCTGGCGCAAACGAAATTGCTGGTCATGTTCGCGCCAGCTGAACCCACCATTTCTAATAGCGCTTTCCCTGATATTAAACATGTAATGCAACATTTTATACACTTTGTCCGCGTGAGTTGACAAATAGACGGACATATAAATAATGTAAGCATTCGTCCATTTTTCAATATCCTCAATTTTCTCCCTACATTCTTTTTGTGCCGTTTCAACCCGACCGTCTGAGCTAAATTTAACTACTGTTCCATTGCAATAATCTAAAAGTTCTATTGCGCCCTTCAGTAATAACGCTAAATTGACATATTCGCCTCTACCATTTTTTGTTTCAACATAGCTGGCACGTGCGCTGCAATATCATCATCAGCCGTGCGGACTAAAGGTAAACAGGTAATAGAACTCGACACGGTATCCCTTGCAAATTGTGATAAATGGTTCGGTACATTAACATTCGCCACGTTAGCATTGCCACACCCTATTTGACAAGTATTCCCTGAAACTTCAGGGTTTCTGGTAGAACCTGTGTTAATAAATTGACTCCTGCATTAATTGTTCAAAATCTATAATAGGGCACCTACCGGTATCGTTCTGTAGCAAGGGATCATCGCCAAAGTCGTCCAGCTCTGCATCATCTGACCTTCGCTTCCGGCCCCGGTTCAAGTCATCCGCCGACGGGGTGCCCCGCCCGGCGTTCCTCGGTTGTGGGACTCTTCCTGCCGCCTCTAGGCCTTGTTCGCCATCAGTGTCAGGTCTTTCAGGTACTGGTACTGGTGCTGGTGCTGTTGCTGGCGGTTGAACACGAGCTTGTGCTCTCGTCCTTCTAATTTCTGGTGCCGGCGCCGGCATTCGTCTATTTACCGGCACTGGTGCGTGCTCTCTTATTTTTACCTCACGCTGTGGTGGTCGTTTTCTCTCTCGCCCGCGACGTGGCATATTTAGCAAACAAATTGAGTTTGAAATTTTTAAAGTTTAGAGTGTCGTACTAGACTTCTGTCTTGTGAAAATTCGACTGAGAGCGTTACACGTGTGCTCGAGTTTTTCTTTACATAGACTGGTTCCCATATACTACGCTCAAAAGATCAAAATAAAAAATAAGCCGGGAATCAAAACCGGTTTTGTGACTACAAGCGTGACAATCACTCTGCAGTGGCGTAGCTAGTATTACAATGGAACGCTATTTTCGCAAAAATGAAATGAATTATTTTTATTCAAAATAATTTTAATTATTATCCTTTCATGTGTTAGCCAGGCTAGAAAAATCATGCAAACTGCGTGCCCGCGTCATCAAAGTAATTTCAATAACGTTTTTGTCTGCTGTTAAACATGTATAACCCATTTAAGGTCACAATTGTTCATGTCATGGACAACAATCTCATCATCTTTTTATCTTCAGTGCGTTTGAATAAGTCCTTAACTTTATTCGCTTTTCAATATATTTTCCAATACTTGCCAGGTGTTTTAAACTGATCCGATTACAATACCACAGTTCTTAGTACGTCTACTGCTTAGTTACTGCCTTTGACATAGTAAGTACTGCTACAAGTAAATTATGTTCTAACGGAAAAAGCAAACCGCTAATTGACATCTGTCATATAATAAAGTGGTTCAAAATATCAAAAGGAGGATTTTATATTAAGTTCGATTGTAACTCCTTTCTCATTGGAAAAAGTAGAAATAGATCTATTTCAAACATGCAAAACTTTTCTTCGAATGTCTACGAAAAACATGGATTTATGACGAATTCTCCTTTGGTAGCTTTTCCATGTTTGATAGTGTTAGGACTTTCCTCAGTGACGGGCACGTTTGGAAATATTCTTATCATTCTTGTCATAATGTTTGACAAAAATCTTCATACCCCGGATTCTATATTTATAACAAATCTTGCAACGTCGGATATGTATGTGACACTTGTTGCTGTTCCATTTAGCATCACTGGTAAGGACAAAAATACTTGAATATTTAATAAGAACTGTATGTAATATTAACTGGCGGGCATGTTTTTCATTTACTCTCTCCAGTTACTTTGGAACATTATAAGCATAGCGTTTAAAAGTTGTTAATTGCTCTCAACTCTAAAGTCTATTTCTTTGCTATTGACCGTACCTAGACGGGTAACTAGTATGTTTCTTTATTCATTGTTTTACTCTTTGGTGTAAGCATATTTTACTTTGTCAATATATTAAATATGTACAAACCCATACTTACGCTGTTGAAGAGTTTTGGCTTGAAAGGGGCCGTGTTCTGGATCTTTGTTCTTCCTTTAATAGTCTAATAACACAGTGAAATGAAATAAATTTCAAAATATATACTCTCAAATAAAATCCTTTATTAAACCTTGACTACATGCATCAGATTTTTGATACCACCTTAATGTGTAAAAATGAATAAACATGTACAAAATATAATATTGCTTGATATAAATACCGTAGCTTTTGAAAAAATAATATTTTGAACAAAGCTCGGAAGGAACGATTCATTTATACCGCGTTCAAGAGGTGTGTCAAACGAATGCCGGCATAAGCAAAGTCTCCTGTGTGACGCCACAGATGACGATTGGGTTGATGAGTGTCAACCAATACGTATATATCTGCACATCTTAAATGTGATTAAATATTTAGGAAAGGTAATAGCATTGTTATTTGTATATCAATAAATTTGGTTAGTTGTTTATTTGTTTTTTATATGCAATGGGCATTGGTGATCACGGATTTGTCAGTGTGAGTGTTCGGGTTTAACGTCCTTTTCAACAGTTTTTCAGCCATATAAACGACGGTGTCTACTTGTAGCAGTGAGCACAATGCCCAACTTTATAGTGCTGCCTCGCTGAAATATCACGCCGTAGACACGTGGAATGATATCCCACCCAGTCACATTATACTGACACCGGGCTGACCAGTCCTAGCACTATCCTCTTAATGCTGAGCGCCAAGCGAGGAAGCTGCTAGTACCATTTTTTACGTCTTTGGTATGACGCGGCCAGGGATCGAACCCACGACCTCCCGCTCTCGAAGCGGACGCTCTACCACTAGGCTACAGAATGCGTTTGGAATGTATTTAGGATCGTAGGGCAACCTATCATGATACAATTATTTTCTCAATATATATATATGTGCAATATGTTAGTCAAAGCGCATTTGTTATGTATTCAAAACATTTTAGCGCCATATCCATTTTTGATAGTAACTGATATAGACCACTGCTTCCCCCATGAGCTTCAGCTCTATTTAACAGTATTTGCTGGCCTGCATCCATCAATTAACGGATTAATCTCCTGCATCACAAATAAGAGATTTTTAATTTCAAATATTGCGATCACAGATAACTTCAACCTTTACTCGATCGAAGAAAGACCTCAAAAGATATTAGGTAAGGTAGATTTCTCGGAAGCACAGAGCACCACAAACACAGCCTCAAAGTCACGCATTTGCAAAGACTGCCCACAACAAAAAAAAATCTGTAACTGAAAAACATTATAGAAGGGTTGCAGGCTTGTTTTTGTCTTAAAAATGCTGGTTGCAACAATGTCATACCATTCATGCCATGGTAAAAGACAAATTAAACCAAAACATTTGATAGCTGTCGAACAAAACATATAGCGACACGACAGGCTTATGAGAACGCAAAGTGTTATAAGACCTGAAATGTTTAAAAGACATTGTGACTGATTGGAGTTACCTTATTGGTCGTGACAGTACATGGCTTCGGAATAGCCACTCGTCATTACACCGCAACGATATTAGCAACCTCATCCAATCTCTCCCCCTACGAATTGGAAATTCGAAAATCGAAAATCTATGCAACTAACTAAGTGGCATTTTCATATTTCATGTAAGCCAGATCCTCTTTTTATTTCATTGTGGACCTGTTCTTGACATTTTGGTAGAATTTTCAATGAGACATTTTTTAAATTTATAGAAATATAACAAACTTATTACTCACATGTTTATATCTAAATTTTAGCTGTCCGTTTGGTAGAAATTCCATAGTGCTCACCTGTCAGACAAAAATCTTACTTAGAAGATTCTTGACCCCTGCTTTTCTTAGTGTTTTTTTTTTGTGGTTTATATGTCTTTTAAGAAAATAAGGCTAGCAATTCATTTTTAAATGGGCCTGTCTATGTCTTACAGCTATGGACAGAAGGATATGTTGAAACGAAAAATACATAACGAGATGTTACTTATAGCATGTATGTATTATTGAGTAGATTACTTACACCCAAGTACTCTGTATTAAATGTGTCGCGCCACGACATTACGGTGCATGTTGATTTTTGACGTCACTAGCGAGAACGAGACGAAAACATGGCGTGTCGAATTAATTGACGCTAATTAATAGCACAGTTCATTTTTGCATATTATGATCGTAATGTTGCCATTCACTTGCTCGAGACTGTACTTTGTTATTTCTTCTTTCATTCTCTGACAGACAGCGATAAAATGCCTGCTATTATTTAAGTAAAGTCATCAAATATTTAGCATTAAAAATCGATAATTCTGTCATGCTAATTGCATCATAAATACAGTTTGACTTGTTCCCCTTATCTACTGTATATAACTTTCACAAAAGAATAATATCACGCTTGACACCATTGCCTTGGATTCTGGAAGCTGTAATGTTTACTTTAAAGATGTAAAATTGTTATTTTTCATACAAGTGTCCAAAATATCCATAATGAGTCAGTTAAGTACGTGCTCAACACGGTCTTCAATACCAGAGAGCTTAGTTGTCGACCAAAGTGATGAATTTGTTTGTAAACTTGAGCAAGTCAATGATTTATACTTTTCAAAAATACAGTCTACGGACGAGCTCCACAGTTCGGAGAATATGTTGTTGTTTTTAATGACAATGATGAAGATAATTATGGTTCTGACGAGGATGATAGTATTTATATTGAATTACCGGAAGTGAATATTTGTGAACGTGATATTGACATTAAAGAAAATACTGCAGTTTATTAGTTTCAGAGAAAAGGATTTTGGTTGTCATAAAATTCATGGAAAACCTTGAAGTCAGGTAATTAACACTGATCAGGCTATTGAGTATACAATGCAGTGTAATGAAATGACATCTGATGAACTTGATTTAACAGTTAAAGTGCAGTTGTCCGCCCACAGGAGAGATCTTACTCACTGGTCATCTGCTAGGAACAAGAAACAGCAATTAATGGACATTGTTAACGGAAATATTATTCTATCAGAAAAGTTCACATTACATATGATATATATTTATAAAAGCACTGTTGAGTTTCAACTCAAATTGTTCTCTATTTAGTATTACAGTGGAATGGACTTGTGGGCAAGCGAAAAGTATACGGTGACTTGTTTGCTTTAGAAACCCTCAAATTTGACAGTTTTCAATTGAAGGCGACGGAAAAGTATTCAATTTTGTTCGGATATAACGAGCTTTCAGCATCCTGTCATTTCCTCAATAAATAATTAAATAGAGTGCATGAACGTAGATTTAAAGTATTAACAGGGGACAATCTATGGAAATTTCCCCCCAAGCATCAATGCATTGATTCGTGAAATTAATTTTAAATATATATTCTTTATTGCGAAATATTCCTGTCAAAACATACTTCAAACAGTTACAATATATCTGTTTGAAATCAAGCAGCCATTTAAAATCAGGACAGTTAACACGTAAAAAGCAATGATTAAAATCATAGCGCATGTAATAAAAATAAAAGATTATGAAATCATCTGAAAGCAGGAGATTAAATGCTCGGTGAAAAGGTTTGGGCATATATAAATACCAATTACTGGAAGCCTGTTCTGATTATTGTAAACATATCAATGCCATACCTTGTACATTTTCCAATTATACTATCTGCTGACGCACTATGAATTAAAATTTAATTATAGAAGCACTCTTTTATTTCATTCATAATATGACTTGCATTCGTAAATGTCAAAAAGACGTGTGTGCTAAACAGTATGTCTGATTACTCTGACTTGAATGCTTCACATACGAATTCATCATATCCGAAACTAATGAAAGGCGGTAAAAATCTATATGGACGCTTTGAGTTCTTGGAATTAAATCCGGGTATAACAATTACGAGTTTGGTATTTATTTCTATAGCGTCTGTTGTCGGCACGTTCGGAAATATTCTTACACTGTTAGTGATGGCACCAAGATGTAAAACAAAGGGAAATGTGGAAAACATTTTCATTGTCAATTTAGCATTGTCTGACATCTTTGTAACAAGTATAGCTGATCCAATGAGTATTATAGGTAAGAGTTTGTTTTAGTTTCGAATTTGTCAATTTAGAACATATTTGAATGTTCAACGTCAGCTGTAATTTTTATGTTTTGATTTTATGATAAATGCTTGACCAAACATGAAGCAATTACTCAGAGTGAGTACTTAATGGAAATATTATATGTGATTCATGTTAATTTAAAATCAGAATTGTCATATTTTGCAATGTATTTTGACATTTTGTCATTATATCATGTTGTTAGTTGCATATAAATACCAACACAACATTTTATAGTCAAATTCCCACTTTAAATTACACAAGTAATTCGAATCATTGTTATATTACATTGCACAGTGTAGAATTACTTTTGAATAAAATGAAAATAAAAGTTCAAAAGTGCTCTATGGATAAAATTTTGTGGCTCACTTAAAATATGAAAGTTTTTTTTTATTTTTTACTATTTATTTATTTATTTATTTATTTATTTATTATTATTATTATTATTACAGCTGCATTGCACATCATGTGCAAACATTATACAGAAAAAAAGGAAATAAGTTTATATTAGACAGCAATGGTACAACCTTAGATAATCAAACATTAGAAGCCCTTACTTGTAGTAATAAAATCGAACAAAAACATCCGATGGAAAATAAGTGACAAAATTTCATAAATATTTCATGTATCTATTATTTTATTTTCAATGATAAATAAATTTGCAAAAGTTTTCAGGCTATGTACACAACTGGGAATTGGTTTCTGAATCACTGAGGCAAATAAATTCCTTATAGGCTATTCGTTGGAAATTATAGTAATGACATGAAAAGAGATGAAAAGGTCACCTTTTGATTTACCTAATACGCATTTTGGTACGTAAAACATTTTCATTGGATATTGTTTAAAATTATTTCGAAGCGACAAAGACGGAACTATTACCTTTTACTTGTAATGTAAACAAACTAAAACTATCGGCGAAATGCGCCAGTGGTTCATTTGACTTTAGGTTTTCAAAAAATAATCTTCGTAAAAGAAAATAAGAAACAACGTGTTTAAGTGAATTTTAGGTGGTATTTATTTATATTTGATACTCAAGTAGTCGGTAAACTATATATAAAAGCTCTTAGTAGTGTTAAACACTAGTTAAAAGTTTGATGAAAAAGAAAGGAAATTAACTGTATTTACTTTTTTTTTCCACAACAAATGTTTGAGGTAACAATATTAAAACTAAATACCATCCATGAACACCTGGAGATTTGACGATTGATCCCCGGACAGTTAATTACTACGCTTTCATGTTTGACTCTGCGACGAGTAAGCAAATGTAAGCTTCTACGATGCCCCGAAAATAACGGACGCATGAATACTTACTTTAGCTTGGAATAAGTTGTTGTTTTTTTTTTCTTCAAAATATTGCATTACCGATGTTTGAATTGAAATTATGTATGCTTTATCTTTTTATACGTGAGGTGTTACTTATATTTGGACACTTTAAAATTTAAGTCTCTATGAGCAATGTGAGAGAATTTCGAAATTTGTGCATTGCACTCTTATCTTCATTAAATTATCTTAAAGATAGATGTACTATGGTTCGAAATTATATAATTTGTACACGCGAAATTAGGCGATAAATATAAAGGCTTAGTGCTTGGTCTTCTGTTGTAATTTCTTCATATGAAAGTATGAAAATATTAGGGGGAACAGCTCGGATATAGCAACTTTTTAAATTAATTACAAAATGTTGGTTATAAATTGGTTTGGTTTAAATAGTATTTATTGATATAATTGCAATTGTTACAGTTTTACAAATATACAAACGTACAGGATTGAGTAGAAAGCTATACGTTTTTTTTTTAAACTCTTTTCCTATACATAATGTAATTTTTTAAACGGTAACAAAATAATTATTCCATCGTACATGTTCCGCTTGCAATTTCTTCGTTAATCTATATGGTATATGACATAAATTTGTTAACTCTAATCTTAAAATAGGTTGACAAAAAAGATTTTACTTTTGGATAAGAAAATTGAACTGTTTATATGAACTAAAATCTAAAATGTAGAAACTTTATTATGTAATGATATCTACGAAGATAGGATTGGAAAGAAGGAAGCAAAATAGACAAGTTGAGATTGATAGGTGAGGAATGCCACTTTAGACACATGGAGTTTTAGGACGTTCGTTAAAGCTGTGTAGAAGCGCTAAAATGGCAAGGAACCTGGGATACAAAGCTATTATTACACCTATAAGTGTTTAAGAAATTAGAAAAACTACATTTCAAATCTCTTTGTCTTCTGTATATATTTATGTACATGTAGAAATATTGAATTATTTAGTGTGCTTGTAATTGAGAAATCACCATGTAATAGTGTATTTAGTGTAACGGTTGTTATTGGCCTAATATTGTTTAGAAATTCTGTGCGCTTTCTTTGATAATTGGGACAGCTGAAAAACAAATGATATCTACCTCACTACATACACACAATGGACTGTTTACAATATTTTTTTTGAAAATAGATGTTCATTAAGAGAGCTACAGTGTGTCCTAAGTCTGCCATGAAGAATCTGGAATTAACGTTCGCCTGCACAATAATGACTTGGGACTTGACTACATCAGAATAAAGCCGTCTTTTGAAGATACTTAATGTTTGTAGAATTTCTGTGTTCTAACGGTAGTTGGTTCCAGTCACTGACAGGTGATGACAGAAAGGAGTTAGCAAAGAGTTGAGTGTGACAAAGCATTTTTCTGGAATCACCGGCATTTGTAAGATTGTAAACTGATGTTTCTGCAACAGTTCAGGTATCAATAAAAAAAGATACTGTGGACTTAATGATTTTTCATTTTGTAGAAAAGAGTGAGTTTGTATTCTTTGTCTTCTGACTTTAAGGGATTGAAAGCCAGTCTCTTTATAAAAATTGGCAAAAGAAACAAGTTTGATGGCTCCTGTAATGACTCTGCATGCTTCAAATTGGATTTTCTCAAGTTCAATTTCATTGTGCTGGGTAATGTTATCCCACACGTCATCAGAACACTCCAGAAGAGACCATATATTAAAAGGCAAATAGATAGTTTCAAGAGACGTGCGGTCAAGAATAAATTTTAAAGTTCTTATTATGTTGATTCGTTTCCATGCCTTTTCTTTGATACTGTCTATATGTTCGTGCTAGTTTCCGTCGTTTGAAAATATAACTCCAAGATGCTTGTGAGACGTCACCTCGTTGATTGGAACACCATGCATATACAAAGAAGGATGTAGGGGTTTGTTAATTTTACGAGAAATGAGAAGAGATTCTATATTTTAGGGTTGAAGTCAATCGGCCACTCATTTGCCCACTCGTCTTTTTTCATTAGGTCTGAGCTTAGGGTTTCGGCTGCAGTGATCGGGTTGTCAACAACAATGTACAAGTATCAGCAGCAAAGAGTCTGATAGTTGAACTGATATTGAGGACAATGTCATTATTAAAGACGATGAAAAGAAGAGGACCAAGAATAAAACCTTGTGACACACCTGCTGAGATATAAACCGTTTGAGAAGACCCTCCAGGAAGAACCACTTTCTGCTTTCTCTCAGATAAATAGTCACGAAACCAATTTAACAGGCATCCAGATACACCGGCAGATTCCAGCTTCAACAAAAGACCTTTGTGCCATACGTGGTCAAAAGCTTTAGATATATCACAAAGGACTGCACGGACTTTTTTACCTTCATTAAATGCTTGGCAAAAACTATTATATACAGAAACAAGTTGGTTGGTAGTTGAGTCATTTGGAACAAATCCAGATTAAGTGCTGAGATAGTGTTATTTGCTGAATGTTAAAAATATGTTTATAAATGACTTTTTCTAGTACTTTGCTGATTGTGCTTAGAAGCAATATAGGTCTGTAGTTGGAAACTAGCTGTGGGTCAGTGTCCTTAAAACAGCACATATTTGTGCCAATTTCCATTAGGATGGCATTCGACCAGTGTTTATGGATATGTTAAAAAGCTGACAAAGTGGTTTTGCAAGCTCATGTGAGAGTTCCTTCAGGGCTTGTTATTCACGTAATCAGGCCCTGCCGCTATACCTACTGAGATGAGATTGATTTGAGTGTTTCTGTTACTTCTTTTTCTGTGATGATAGTTGAGTCAAGTTTTGGATGGGTTGTACTTGTTTGCATGTGAGGCAGTGTTTCAAATTGTAAATTTCTTTATAATGCAATGGATATAATATTGGTTGTATTAAGGTAACATTCAAGATATACAGCGGCAACACCTTCGGTTACAAAATACGTCGTTTGTATGATTCCAAAAAACAAGAAAATGACATAATATCGACAATACTTATCCGGGTTCGGAGTTTCCCTCTAAACTTTTAACCGTGATATTTACCTAAAAATGGGTAGCAAAGTGCAATAATGCAAGGTTCAGGGGCCCAACACTGCACAAATCTCCTGAAGTCTATATAAGAAATTATGCAGTTAGATAAGAGAAAAATACTTTGTTATTTCTGATGAAGCTATGCTCGGATAAGGTGTAATGTAAGGACTCGGGTTACTGTACTGTGAAAGAATATTTGTCAATAATCATACGAAAACGAAGATTGTTCTGCTTGGTACTTTTGCACCAGACGTCTAATCCTTGGGCTCGAGTCTTAACCTTAACCTTTAAAACTAGGAAATTCAATTTCTTATCTATCTACCATGGAGTGGATTCCAAAGTCTCTGTATGCAGCCCCAATAACCTATGGTTTATAAGTCATTCTTATGAGACGAATAGAGAAGCTTGCTTTAAATTCCTTAGAGTAATTCAGGATAGATAGAGAGGGAATGTAATTAGTACATTTTCCCGTCTTCATTTTATGGTCGTCAAATATAACAGACATAAAATTAAACATGTGTTACTATAAAAAACATATCATCGAATATATATATATATTTGTATAGTGTAATACCTCTCGTACAACTGCGTATCAACGCTCATCGGGTTATCATATTGCCATATGATACTTAAACGTTCTGGTAGACATGCTATGCTATCGTGTTTAACCTGTTTACCTGTTTCTTCATTGAGTCAAATTGATCAAGAAGCTGATAATATTTATATGCGTACACATCCATTTTACGACACTGCTTCATTGATACAATCTTATACACAACATTTTCTTAGACCTCATATTGAATCTGAATCCGATCATAAACGAAACTTTCTAAAATTATCATTCATCAATAAAGGAATCGAGTTTATTGATTTACCTAGTATTTTGAGAGACCAATCTGTAGTTAACTCTATTCCTAAATATTTCATATATTCAGAAACACCTATTATCTGTTACAAATATAATAAACCAGTTAGCAACGTTATATTTAATTACAATCAAATTGTCTCGGATTTAGATATAGAACTTAATGTTCCAAATAGTTGTAACTGTAAAGAATTTAAACACTGTTACCAACCAGCTGGCCATGTCATAACGGGTAATTTTAAGATTTTTAATGATAAAAGAATCAGAAATACTTTTTTCCAAAGGTCCAAAATATAGAATTCCCTCGTCCATTAACTTTGAAAAATGTCTCTCTGAAATAACTCAGTCTATTGATGACTATATTAATAAATGGTATCGGAAGGAAAATGCAGATCAGAACGCCCTCACTGAATGGAAAAAGAATATAATAATAAGATCATTAAAACTCGAGTTAAATTTTATGAATCAAATCCTTCCTTAATACCTCCTAAACCCAAGTTTTCACATCGAAGTTTAAAGAAAGCTTTATCCAAGGTACATACGAATTTTGTTTTCACTCCTGAAGACAAAGCTTCTAATAATATTATTATCATATGACGCATTTATTACACAGAAGTATTACAAAATGAACTGAAATATACAAAAACTTACCAGTTATCACAACTAGATGAGGAAACTATTGCAAAAAGTCATGCAAATCATTGTATAAATTTTAATGTCGCACTTGACGACAGTCAAATGAAGCTCCCTACTCTTTACTGGATCCTTAAACTTCACAAACCTCCATATAAAGCTCGATTCATTGCAAATTCAACCTTATGCACTACAAAAAACATTTCTGTACTTTTGACTTCTTGTCTTACTGCAATTAAAGACCACGTACAGAAGTATTGCTCCAAGGTTTATGAAAACTCGGGTGTTAATCTGTTTTGGTCCATCAAAAACTGGAGATGTTATCAAAAAGCTTTAAAGAAAACACTTCAAATGTTCGAAGATAAGTACTTATGATTTTTCTACTCTTTATACTAATTTACCACATAATCTTATTAAAGACAAACTTGTAGCTTTAACTGAGAAAACATTTGCAAGAGAATACGTTAATTATCTGGCTTGCAATGAAACTAGAGCATTCTGTTCTAACAGTGCATTTAAGAGATACAACCTATGGAGTTGTGTTCAGGTTTGTGAAGCTCTAAAGTTTCTACAAGATAATATATCTATCAAACTTGGCAATAAAACTTACAGACAAGTAATTGGTATTCCAATGGGAACCAACTGCGCCCCCTCATTGCTGATTGATTCTTATACTGTTATAAACGAGATTTCATGCTTAGTATATCCACTGAGACACAATTTGAAATTATTGAAGCTTTTAATGGAACCTCAAGGTATCTTGATGATATTTTAAATATGGGAAACCAATATTTTTCAGAGATGGTGAAATATATTTACCCTAAAGAGTTACAGCTTAACGAGGCTAATACTTCAGATTTAGAAGCGTCATTTCTGGATTTAAATTTAAGAATTGTGAATAACAATCTAGAAATGAAAATATATGATAAAAGGGACGATTTTAATTTTGAAATTGTCAACTTTCCCCATCTTGATGGAGATGTCCCTCGAGCAACATCATACGGTGTCTATATTTCACAGCCTACTCGTTTTGCAAGAGCTTGCTCAAGGATAGATGATTTTAATGACAGACATCAATCTTCATATCACCAAGAAATTGTTACAACAGGGTTACCGTTGTCATAAGCTACGGAAAGCTTTTGGTACATTTTACTACAGATCGTCTGAACTGTTAGAAAAATACAATACGACCCTTAAAATACTCTTAAAACTTGGACTTACACACCCGGAATACTATGGAAATGTAGTTTATAAAATTCGTAAAATTAAACATACCCCTTATTTTAATCAATTTTTTGTAAAATTGGTTAAAAAGTTTATCAAAAGAGGAAACGATGCGAAAATCGTGAAGCACAGAGCATGTTTAGTGATTGACCCCTCTACAGTTAATTGCTACGCTTTCCTATTTGATGGTGCGATGACTAATAAAGTGTATGACTCCATGATGCTTTCTCCTAAATCCTACATACAACGGACGGAGGGAGCTGATTTTTTTCTTACAGTTTTCTTAGTCGTGCCCTTAAAAGTTAGGCTATTGTTGCTCTGACTTCAGACAAGTTGTTGAGTACATTTGTGTAACTGTACCTTAAATTTACCTTAATTTCATGTTTTGCTTTATTTATCTGTTACTTTTGCGTTAATGTTAGAGCCTTTCTCAGCGGGGATTTTATTTATATTGTGTTGTTAAACTTGTTGAAAATAGGGTAAGTGCGAGGTTGGCATGCCCTAAACGCGTTTAAACCCCTAGTTTCCTTTATCTAGGTAACTGACCGTTCCAAGGCGGTGCCCCTATTTTCAACTGATTGTTTTGTCTGTCTTGTATTGTCTGTTGCATATTTTTTCATGTTTGTTGTAAGCGTTTTTTCTCTGCCCCCCTCCCCCTATTGCCCCCCGTTTTCCCTTGAATTTACGCTACTTCGCCCCCCCCCCCCCCCCTTTACTTTAGTAAGTTTTTGTTGCTCCCCTTTGTTTTGGCAGCCGAATCCCAAGACGGTACTTGATTGTTTCTTCCTACGTGTTGGGTGCGTTTGTATGCTTGTAAGTCTATAACGGTGTCCTACTGTTTTCTTATGTGTTGCTTGTTCGTTTTTCTATATTATTTAGTTGATCGTAGTTATGTGTTTTATTTTTGGTACATGAGTGTCTGCGCTATTGTGGTTTACATTGTAGTGAGGCTGTTTTTAAAGAACATGGCATTCCCTTGTATATTCGTCCTTTTTCAACTTTCCCCTTCGGATTCCTCCCCCCCCCCACCCCCACACCCCCTCCCTCCACCCACCCACACCCCCGACCCCATTTCGCCCCTTGAGGTTTCCTTCCCCTCCATCAATATTTAGCATAATTTAATATGTACTTGTTGGATGTTTGAAGCAACCCGTCTGAAATATTTTTCCATTACAGCTTCTTTTTGTTGTGGGCCTACTATGTAAATGCGTGGCTCTGGGGCTGTGTTTTGGTGCTCTATGCTTCCGAGAAATCTACCCTTACCTATTATCATAAAGACCTGTCTTGACGGTAGAAGTTTTATTTTAATCAAGAGGGCCATGATGGCCCTATATCGTTCACCTGAGTTTAGTTGGGCCCACTACATGATGCTACATACCAAAGACATTAAATTTTATCATATACTAGTTACTGAATTAAACAGTCTAGGCAATATGATCAGATAATTTTAGAAGTATTTTTTGCTATATAACTCATACACAAGTGACCCCCAGGGCGGGGCCTCTTTTCAGGGGCATAATTTGAACAATCTTGTTAGAGAACCACTAGGCAATGCTACATAACACATATCAAAGGCCTAGGCCTTGAACTTTCAGACAAGAAGATTTTTAACGTTTTTTTCCTATATAAGTCTATATAAAACTTGGGACACCCAGGGCATGGCCTCTTTTCATCCCAGGGGCATAATTTGAAAATTTTTGTAGAGGACCACTAGGCAATGCAACCTACCAAATATCAAAAGCCTAGGCCTTGCAGTTTCAGGCAAGAAGATTTTTAAAGGTTTTTCTTATATAAGTCTATGTAAAACTTAGGACCCCCGGGGCGGGACCTCTTTTCACCCAGGGTAATAGTTTGAACAATCTTGGTAGAGGACCACAAGGCAATGCTACATACCAAATATCAAAGGCCTAGGTCTTGTGGTTTCAGACAAGAAGATGTTTAAAGTTTTTTCCTATATAAGTCTATGTAAAACTTGGGACCCCACGGGGCGGGCCCTCTTTTCAACCCAGGGGCACAATTTGAAAAGTCTTCATAGAGAACCATTAGATGATGCCACATGCCAAATATCGAGGCTCTACGCCTTGCGGTTTTGGACAAGAAGAGTTTTTTTAGGTTTTTCCTTTCGGTTGCCATGGCAACCATAGTTCAGTATGGAATTCAATTCTTTGAACAATTTTTAAAGAGGACCATCCATGAAATATCCCTGTGAAGTTTCATCAAAATTGGCCTGGTGGTTTTGGAGGAGATGTTGTTTAAAGGAAAGTGTGGACAGACGGACGACGGAAGTTCCTACATATGGATATTTATGTGGCTATTCTTTTGTTCTCTCTATTGTTCTTTTAGACACGTAAGAGTAAAATAGCCACATAAAAGCCTTACAGAATGAATGACATCAAAGAAAAAGTACAGTTACCTATTGTTCCTATAGCCACCTAAGTAAGCAAATGTGAGCTCGTACGTACGGACGGATGGACGGACGGACGCCGAGCGATCACAATAGCCCACCCCGAGCACTTTGTGCTCAGGTGAGCTAACAAGTGACCCCTGGGACAGGGCCTCTTTTCACCCCAGGGACAAAATTTGAACAATCTTGTTAGAGATCCACTAGGCAATGCTACATACCAAATATCAAAGGCCTAGGCCTTGAACTTTCAGACAAGAAGTTTTTTTTAAAAAATTCCTATATAAGTTTATGTAAAATTTGGGACCCCCGGGGCAGGGCCTCTTTTCACCCCAGGGTAATAATTTGAACAATCTTGGTAGAGGACTACAAGGAAATGCTACATACGAAATATCAAAGGCCTAGATCTTGTGGCTTCAGACAAGAAGATTTTTTAAAGTTTTTTTCCTATATGTCTATGTAAAATTTGGGACCCCCGGGGCGGGGCCTCTTTTCACCTCAGGGGCATAATTTGAATCTTCATAGAGAACCATTAGATGATGTTACATGCCAAATATAGAGGCTCTACGCCTAGCGGTTTTAGACAAGAAAATTTTCAAAGTTTTTCCTTTCGGTTGCCATGGCAACCAGAATTCTGTATGGAATTCAATTCTTTGAACAATTTTTAAAGAACACCATCCAAGGAACATCCCTGTGAAGTTTCATCAAAATTGGCCTGTTGATTTAGGAGGAGATGTTGTTTAAAGGAAAGTGTGGACGGACGACGACGGACGGACGTACAACAGACGGACGGACGGACGCCGGACGGTGAGCGATCACAATACCTCACCCTGAGCACAAATAACCTAACTCATAAAGTCATTCATGAGTCTATATGAAACACTGAAAATGTTGTTTTGACTGCTTTGTTTACGATTGAAGCATACTTAAATTTATTTACTTTCACATTTATCTTTAATATCTCTTTTTAAAATGCATTGTGTATATGCTAAAAAGCATGGTCCAAGGTAAGTGTTGTTTTGATATGGAAGCGCGTGATTCCCATGATCTCTACGTCAAATAGTGTCCAGCCATTGTTTATTAATACTTAACCCTTAGCCTGCTGCAGGCGAATTTAACAGCCTTTGCAAACAGCTTGGAACCAGATCAGACGCCGATTAAATCGGCGTCTGATCAGGTTCCAAGCTGTTTGCTACTCTGACAATATTTCTTCCAATTCTGGAGCAAATTGAATGAACTTTACAATTTTAGCAGAGGACATTTCCAGCAGACGACACTTTATCTAGCATGCTAAAGGTTAATTAAATCAAGCGAATGGTATATTAAATATTTTATATAATGCGTCAAATTATCTTCAGTTCAATTGTTTAAATGTGTTTCTATTCTTTATACATGCTTTTTTTTGGTAACAACATAACATAACGATATATCAATTATTTTTAGCCAGATATAATTTCATGAGTATGTCATTACCTTGAGCATGGGTACTCCTTATCAGATATTACACTGTTTGCACAAACCAGTAATGATCGAAATCAATAAAAGAAATCTATTAATTATAGTTTTTTTATTAATTAGCTCATATGGATAAAATCTCTCATGTTAACAATCTAATTTAATTTTTGTCTTACATGACTATATTCTAGTTCGTAACTGTTAGCTAGGTTTTTCGATTAATTTGATCAGAAAAACTAGAACAATGTTGCTTCATTTGCTAAATTAGTTTCATTGACAAAGTATATAAGAGATGATGTTGCTAGTAATCTTTCTCTAGTTAACTTCGATTAGTTATTGTCAGCAATTATAAAGTAGTTCGAAATATTACAAAGATTTGATAGAACGTTCGACTATCGTATAAATACGTAGAAAGTTGAAAACATTCAAGAACACAAATACAACGCTTCCTATGAATCTCTGTGGAAAACACGGACATTTGGTAGCGTGTCCTTGTTTAATGTTGACAGGTGCAGGCAAGTTTTGGAAATATGCTTATAAGTCTACTTATAATGTTTGACAAAAACCGTCATATCCCGGATTCCGTTTTCATCACAAATATTGCAACATCTGATATGTATGTGACATTGATGTATGTTCCATCTAGCACTACAGGCCGGTTATATTACTTAAAATAAAGTTAGAACCTTAAACTAATTCTAGCATAAAATTTTATTGATGATTTATAATCTTTAAGTATTTATATTATGCAATACAGGAAAAACGTCCTAAAAACATCCAAGTCAACTCTGAAAAAAATAGGTGATATTTTTCTATTTCAATTAAATAAAGTATTGCAAATTTATCTAAAATAAAATCAATTAAACGAAATATTAGTCTTTATACACATGCATGCATTACATAATAAAGCAGTTCAAGAAGCATTTTATGAATAACTGCCATAACTGTTTATGAATTTCGAGCAAATATGATTATTTTGTTTCTTGTTTCTGACTTTGAGATACACACGTTTGGTGTTCAACCCCTTTTAACATCAGTGTCGGCAAGTTTGTTAAGAAATTATATTTTCTGAATTTTGACACCAACGTCCTGAATTTTAACACCACACTACTTTTTGACCAAGATGGTAAAATACTAAATGTAGCCTACCAGTCCTTGCTAGAAATCTTACAATATTTTTTCCCTGATATTCAAAGCAAACACTTAGGCTATAGTATACCAGTAGTAGAACAATACAGCATATGGTCCACAGTAATACAGACTGTATCAGACGTTACTTCAGAAATCCAGATGCAATATCTCAAAAATGTGCAATGATATTTTTGAGGACCTTTTCTCTGTTTCATTTCCTTACATACCACTTATTCAACACCAATAACGTTAATGTTTGAATTAGCTTAATCCCGAATTTATTTATTCATTTATTTATTTGGGTTTTACGGCGCACAAACACAGTATAGGTTATATGGCGCAAAACAGGACTACAAATTTTGGTTCCACATCTCATTTACATCAACAAGCTTAATTCCAAAAGTTAAAATGACCAGCTATTACTGGCGGGGTCAAGAATATTTGAATATATAATAAGAATAGAGCTGATGTGAAAATATCATTTTGATAGAAATACATCACATCAAAATACTATCAGTTCTTTTTCTATTAGACCTATTACATGTAATGGGACTAGGCTTTTCCGGTTGTTTTAGGAATCTTATAAATTATCAAAATTAAAGAAACGACAAAACGTTTATTGTAAACTAAATTACAATACGTTGACTTATTTGCATGTAATTAATATTATTAAAAATTGACGGAACACATCAAATTGACAATGACACCTTAATGTGTAATGTTTAACAATTTTAATGTTATTTCATATAAATTTCATATCATTTAACTTTTTTCAGCGAAGATAGAAGGAGAAGGCTTTTTCAACCGCATTCCAGGGCTTTGTCAGACGATTGCCAGCATATGCACCGTTTCCTGTGTGACGTCAATTATGACAATTGGATTGATGAGTGTCAACCGGTACGTTTATATATGTGCGCATGAAAAATATAACCGACTATTCACGAAATGGAACTGCATCGGTATATCCATGTCGCTATATTTCGTTGGAGGTTTATTGGTTCTGTTAAATGCAGCGGACATTGGTGATCATGGATATGACAGGAAAAGTTTGGAATGCATTTGGGATCGCATGGCAACCTACCCATATACCGTAGTTTACTCAATAACACTAGTATGGATTCCGTCCGTTATAATTGGTATTTGTTACTTGAAAATATATTTGTATGTCAAAGGACATTCAAGACGTGTTGCAGACCAAATTCAGTCAGGTGCAACAAATCCATTAAGAAGTTATCATTTGGCAAAAACACTTTTTATTATATATGCAGTATTCATAACATGCTGGGTGCCGTATGCATTATTGATAGTGATTGATAAACATGACAGTTTCCCACATGAGCTTCATGTCTCCATCACAGTGTTTGCTCATCTTCATCCTTCACTAAACTGGCTGATCTACTACGTCACCAACAAGAAATTCGCAGACGCTTACAAACATTTTTTTCGCAGATGTCTTCCCTGTCGACCAAACTCTGTTGTACCTAATGTACATGCGTGACGTAACACCAAGGTCATATAAATACGCATTCTTGACTAACCTCAGACTGGCTACTTATCACTGTCCAGTTCCAAATATTGTATTCACAAATAACTCCAACCGCAAGAAGATCGCTTTGATTCCTCATCGGGGCTTGTTTTTCTTCTTCAAGTGAGGGACTGGTAACAGCAATGTCAAGGCATCCACTTTTTATCCTGAACCATGGTAAAAAGAATAATCAAAAGGCATTTGATACATGTTAAACAAATCATATATAGTCACAACATCTTTTTTTAACTCAAAGCGTTATAAGACCTTCCAATGTAAACGTGGATTGTTAAGAAACTTACATTTCAAGAAATTATGAAAAAAACGTTACAATCCCAGTAATCAAGATGCTTATGCAAAAACAGTACATTCCGAGTAGCTATCTAATACCAATACTAGCAGTACCATCGGCCCTTTGTACCACTGTGTCTATGGTGAACAGCCTTACGAGTTACCGATGGCCACTATAGATAAGCTTACATTCAAACAAACAAGAAAAAAATCGAATAAAACTGGAATTACAGAAATAAACCTATCAAAATCCAAGACATTAAGATCAACAGATTTCAACTAAATAAAACCGTTGGCCAAACAGAGGAGCAGAAACAATACGAGATCTACTTCATATGCATATTATTTTACACGTGTAACGTTTGAATGGGATGGTGCTATATACGCAAATACCAAAGAAGAACTGTTCGAAGCATTAAGAATGCAGCCACTTATAAAAATGACGCAAACACATTCCAGAGATGCTACTTATTTTTTTTTAATTCAAGAAGAAACTTACAGGAAAATCCATTCAAAAGTTACATGCCATTGTTTAACGCTCTTAGGTGTCGTTACTAGCTATCAATAAACACTCCTCTTGTCTGGTGACAATTTTTTGTCATAAACGGTAAATGACCATTAAGACAAAAAAATAATAACGATTTCTTGACATCAACGTCATTTTGCTATTTTGAACTGGTACATTTGTTTACAACTGTTTAGATCTGTCAAGAAAATGGCATTATCCTGAAGTATGAACGAAGGCAGAATTTCGTATTGAAGCCGTAACTACTATAAAATGCGCGGTAACGAATGAATGAGATAAAATGAAATAAAATAGTTTCTAAACCTATTTTTGTAAAGACTGCAACCAATCGTCACCAGGCCCAATTTCACGAAAAGAACCTGAGGAATTGCTCAGCTAAAACTGTTATTTCAAATACTTGTTTTTGTCCTTTATGCGTCTTCAATGTTACCTTTTTCATTTATATTAGAACAGTATATGACCATTTCATATATCAAAACGTAATAATTCTGAATTTTACAGAAAACGAAGTATAGGGATAACACGTATACTTAAGCAAATACTTAAATTCGTTATGTCGTGCTTAAACAGAAATAGCATATTTGCGCGACTGAAATAAGTACTGCGGACAAATACTACTAACCATAGTATAATTTAGTTAAAAATACATTGTTATAGACAACATCAACATCAAATAACAATGATTAAGCAAACGCATTATTCTAAAATAACAGACCTAACTAAGAAATTACTTAAGTATATTTATTTTAAATTATGGCCAGGTAAACCTGAACAAGTGATTTCAGCATAATTTTAATGTAGGAAGGAGCAAGAGCAAACAATTGTTTCAACAGAAACTTTATGAAGATTTCTTCAAGTCGACATTTTAGCAGCTGAAAGCCATTTAATGAAGTCGAAAAATTCAGTACATTATACCATCTTCTGAATTAAACTTCTTAAATGATTGATGCTCCTTGTTCATATCTTTTTGCCACAGTTTAAGATAATTACATGGAGGATACTAGTTTGTTGGTTTTTTTTTTTTTTTTGTTACATTGAAAAAAGATGTTTCATTAAAACAATGTTAGATGTAATATCTGCAAAGTATGAAAGGGTTTGATTTTTCGTGTGAAGCAATAAAATCTGTAAAAAGATCACTTGGAAGCATAGAATGCAATCAAAAAGGAATAATATCAGACCCGGTTTTATTGAGTCTGTTCACGAGAGGTAATAAAATGTGCAAACCTCTAGCCCCCTAGCACCGGCTTTAGCGGAACTCTATTACACATCTATTGAATATATTAAATTATCCCAAAGGACCAGAAAATATATCAAAGTACGAACACAATTTCTTTTTGCTCCATGTTTTAATGTTGTAATTGTTTTAACCATTTTCTATTCAATTTACCCACTCAACGTTACACGAAAAATCATCACAAAGTCAAGGATGGAAACGGTTGGAATTGCTAGTTTAATTATATTTTATAAAATCATAAACATTTTCATTTAAACACGACAATTATGACGTCACGCCGACATATCATTTGGTTTAATGCAGGTACCAAGAAAGCGTGCTACCGCATTTAATGTACCATTTTATATAAAATACATTTCAAAATTGAAATGATATTACAGAACGGTGGTACACTTAATTCATATACTGTGCTTCGATGATTAGGCGTGCAGAATGACGACTACGTACGCCTATATTTTTTCGAAGGACGGGTTACTTCCAGCGTTTACGTTAACGTTACGTCGACTTAATATATTTGGCGCCGTACGTGTGCCATTAAATTGTGCATTCCTACTTCATCTTCTTATTTACATAAAGACAGATTGTAATCGAAATAAAATATAATATAAACATGTTTCAATGTACTTTATAGAACTCAAATTGTTTGTGCGCCCTCATGTTTTTTTTTTCCGCAGACATATAACCGATACTTCTTAAGATGTATAACAAAATGTTAATACATGGAAAACCAAAATTTGTAAACACAAGAAGTTTTATTACTAACAAAAAGTAATGTGATAACTGATAATTTTCAGATTTCTGTTATAGTGCAATATTGGAAGGAGAATGATTTTATGTTCTTGACAGAAATATCATTCCTTTACGCATTTAGTGGAATATTATTATGAGAGTGTTTGATTTCAAATTAACGTTACGGTATTTTTCTCTTTCAGATGAATAATATTTCTAAACAATCAAAAATTAGTACAATCCGCTTTTGTACTTTACACTGAATCCGTATTTTCACCACTGCCGAAACATACAGTAGTTCTTGCTTCACGTTGATGTGTCACACACAACAGCATTTGGCCATTATTAACATGGGATTTCACATGGTTATTCTATTGCAAAAACTATGCATTCTTAGCATAGCCTGTATCGTAAATTATCATATTGCGCAGACAGAAAACGTATTGTTTAGTAAATACCAGAAGAATGGAAAACACAAATGAAAGTAAACGAAATGTACGAAACAATATACATACATACACATGGCAGACAAAATGTAACATCATTTTCATACTTCCGGCTACATTTCGATACGTTAAATGGCAAATCATACGCAAAAGAATATATATGTTTATAAAACTAACACAATGGCTTATTATGTTTATATTACAGATAAGCATTGCCAATTACATCTCAAATTTAAAAGAAACTGTAATAATAACAAATGATGAGTTCATTTTCTACCTTAACACATATTCACCATGAGTTAAATGTTTTAATGTAAGGTTTTACTGTTTATTTTCTGGCATGTTTCAAAGAAAGATATTTACTGAAAAGACAACTTTCGTTACAAGTTGTTTTAATTGTCCACTAACTTCTCAAATTATTTCTAATCAATCTGTTTGTATTTGAATTTTAAATTTAATTTTATGTTTGTTGCGATATATCTCATTTAAAACATATTACTATTAAATGTATGGTCCTTTCCATTGGTGTAGATGTGGTCATATGATCACTGATAAAAAGTCGTATTAAATCAAAGGCAGAGCCAAAAACAGTTATTGACCTCCAGCTGTGACGTCATCACGGTTTGCTGTCCAAACAATGCGACGTCGTACACAATTTACTACGAAAAATGACCAAAGGCTGCAGATACTTGTATTTAATTTTTATGCTTATAAGTAGGCTGACTTTAATAATAAAACAATTATTGCCTTTTAGATCCGGTCGATATGTGAATTTATCGGCCGTATAAAAGCGATATCAACCTCGGGCTGCGCACTCGGTCGATTTCGCTTTTATCAAGTCGATAGATCCACATATTGACCTCACCAAAAGGCAATAATTGTGTAATATCCATAATCTCTACTTAACTGTTTACTGATGTTGATATATATAATGAATCAAGTTTTCTTTCAGATTAATTCATTCGAGTGTGTTTTGCTCGTAGAAGTTAAAATAGAATCAGAATAACTACTACAATTTTAAACAGAAAATTTCATCATATGTGACTGAATTCATTTCATTAACGAACTGTTAATTATAATTATTTTGTTTATAAGCTTCTCGTAGTTTTTCTAAAGTGATTCTAAGGTTTTTCCATGAGAAACATATCTATTTTGAGACTTATTTTTTATTTTACACACTCAATTAAAAACTGAACTGGGTTTTTTGTTACAACGTGAAGTCACAAAAACATGTGACAAATCGTCCATTCAAGACTCTGACCATGAAGAACTAACTGTTTACATTTTACTTAGTAAACTGAGTAGCATTAGAAAAGGAAAATGGGTTAAGAGACGTTATCCTATTATCCTTCCATGTGTAAGCCAGGCTAGAAAAATCATGCAAATTGCGCGCCCACACCATCAAAGAAATTTCAACAACACATTCCAATGACGTTTGAGAATTTCATTTTTTGTCCTCTGTTCAATCTGTATACCCTTTAAAAGGTAACAATTGTTAATGTCGTCGACAACAATCTCATCAGCTTTTTATCTTCAATACGTTTCAATTAGTCCTTAACTTTATTCGCTTTTCAATATATTTTCCAATACTTGCTAGGTGTTTTAGACTGATCTGATTATAATAAAACAGAAGCAAGATTGTGCATTGCTTGATTATTGTCTAAGACATAGTAAGTAGTGCTACTTGTAAATTATGTTCTAACTGAAAAAGTAAGTCGCTAATTGTCATCTATCATATAATGAAGTGGTTCAAAATATAAAAGAGGATTTCATATTAAGTTCGACTGTAACTCCTTTCTCCTTGGAACAATAAATAGAAATAGATTTATTTCAAACATGCAAAACCTTTCTTCGAATGTCTACGAAAAACATGGATTTGTGACGAATTCTCCTTTGGTAGCTTTTCCATGTTTGATCGTGTTAGGACTTTCCTCGGTGATGGGAACGTTTGGAAATCTTCTTATCATTCTTGTCATAATGTTTGACAAAAATCTTCATACTCCGGATTCTATATTTATAACAAATCTTGCAACGTCGGATATGTATGTGACACTTGTGGCGGTTCCATTTAGCATCACTGGTAAGGACAAAAATACTTGAATATTTAATAAGAATATAACTATATGTAATATTACACTTTTTCTTTTGTTACATCTTGTGGGACTAGGAATAAGGAATTTAACTGGGGAGAATGGTTTTCATTTACACTCTCCAATAATTTTGGAATAATATTAGGTTTAAAAAGTGTTTAGTCTCTATAGCAAACAGTCTGAACTCCCAAGTCTTTTTTGCCATTGACCGTACCAAGACGGGTAAACTCTTTTCTTTATTTACTTGCTTAAATTTTCTTCTGTGTCAGCATATATTACTGTGTCAATATATATTAAATATGTACAAACACATACACTTACTTTTGAGGGATTTTGGTTCGAAATGGGTTGTGTTTTTGGGATTTGGTCTTTTCTGTTGTATCTTTGTCCTTGATTTAAGAGTCTAATGAAACAATGAAATGAAATAAATGACAAGATATAGAGTTTAAAATACAATTGTTAGCATTTATCTCCTGAAAGTCCTTTATGTGTAATAATGAATACATATGTGCAAAACATGATAATTCTTGATATAAATACCGTAGATTTTGAAAAAAAAAATATTTTGAGCAAAGCTCGAAAGGAAAAATTCATTTATATCACAGTGTGTGTCATCAAACGAATGCCTGCATAAACACCATTTCCTGTGTGGCGTCATATGTCGATTGGATTGATAATTGTCAACTGATAGGTATATATCTGCGCACCTGAAGTGTTATCGAATATTTAGGACGTAGAATAGTATTGGTATTTGTATATCACTGTTTATTTGTTCTTTTAAATGCAGTGAACATTGGAGATAATAGATTTCGCAGAATGCGTTTGGAATGTATTTGAATGGTATGGCAACTTATCCTTATACATTTATCTTCTACTAAATATATTTGTGCAATGTGTTAGTCACAGTGCATTTAAAACGTGTTTCGGACCAAAATCATTCATGTTCAAGACATTAAGCAATAGTCACTTGGCAAAGCCGCTTTGTGCTATGTACGCTGTATTGATAACATGTTGGTGCCTAGTAATTGATACAGACCACTGCTTTCCACATAAGTTTCATCTCTATTTAACAATATTTGCTCACATGCATCCATCAATTAACTGATTAACTGATTACAAGATCGAAGAAAGACCTCAAGACATGTTTTCAAAGTTTTTGTAATATAATTCATGTCTGACCACGAACCGTGGTAAAAGACAAATTAAATCAAAACATTTGATAGTAATATAGAGCGGTAAACAATGCTAATAAGAATGCAAAGTGTTAAAAGACCTATGTTTAATAGACATTGTGATTGATTGGAGCGATCTAATTGATCATGACAGTACATGGCTTCGGTATAGCCACCCGTCATCCTCGCAACATCGATATTAGCAACATTATCCAATCTCTTCCCCTGCCAGCCTGGAAGTGAAAACTTCCAGAACCGCAACAATTTTACAAAAAGACATTTTTATTTTGCGAAACTATTTTTGTCTATATGCTGTATTTATGCTGGGCTCAATGTGTATTACTGCTGTGACTGATACAGACGACAATTTCCCACTAGAAGTGTATCTTTACATTACACCATTTGTCTGCATCCGTCTCTGCCATGCCGCGAATGAGCAATTCCGTCAGGTATATAAACTGTATGTTGTGTCATCCAAAAAATGGTTGCTCCGCAAACAAATTAATGAAAAATATTTAAGAAAGCGTAAGATGCTTCATGCTTACAACGTGCTCTATTATATTACATTTCGTATACCGTCTTGCCGAGCATTGGAATGTATAATATGACGTTGCCTCGTATATCGGAAATAAAATACAAAAACTTTTAATCATCGTTTAATCGTTGGAAAAGTCTACTACTAACTCACAGGCATCTGTATAACCGAGTTATTGGTCTTTATTTTAAAAAAATAATTGTGATTCACATCTTCACATGTAACCAGGTCTATAATGTAAACGTTTTGAATATATTAAAAAAATGTAATGAGAAAAAACAAAAGCATAGTCTGTAGGAAACTTTCCATGTAAAATATGAACACCGTATCACACACAGATTAAAATCCGCATAACATCTTCATTATGCATTATAAAGATTATATTTCAGATACCGAGTGAAATTTATTCCACGCAACTACTGATTGTATAGGATTGTCCCTTTATTTACGACTGCTAATCAAGTACATGATGCCGTTATTTCCGTGTTTTGTTCTTGACGCTTTGACTCATATGTGTGGGTTTTTTTTCATGATATAACATGTTTTAAAGCTATGGTTATCATCATTCTCTGTTAGTTATGTTCAATATATGTTACTAGCATTCCGCCTAATGTAATAAACTAGAAATTGCCAATCAAACTTTACGTAACTTTCGAACATTTTTCATTTTTACCAAACTGAAGTTACGTGTAAGTCTTTTGTGTTTAAATCTTAAATACACGTTAGTAGGCTATAAATCATGTTAAATTTCGGGTAACGCCACGTACGTGTTAATAGTTCCGAAAGCTTATTTATAGCATGGTGCTACCAGTAATGGTGCGGATAAGGATTCATCTCCTTTGCATTTATCTAAACTTGGGTTAAATATATCAAAATGAACTTATTTGATATATTATATACTTGTACATCCTCAAGAGACCTAAATCATTTAAAACCAGCTTTCATTTTCAAATATGAGCCGTTTTAATAGCATGGTCCTCACTAACAATAAATCTAAATGCCGTCACCATAATCAGTGTACTCATACTCCATATGGTTAGGTAACTTTTAAATGAAGAAGTACGTCTAAAAATAAAAGTTATCATAAAAACAATACGTTATTATCATAAAATGAATATACTTACATGTATTTGTATTAATTGCGTCACATAATATATATCAAACGAACATAATTTCAAAGTATTTTGTAAAGACCATATCTCATCTTCAAAAAAGGGAGATAGCACAGTTCTTGTTTTAGTAAAACCTATATACGATTGCAAGGAATGTCTTGATCCCAACGTTGATTGGGAACTGAAATCGGCGAAGGTCACTACTAACGCAAAAGAAGAAATACTTGTCGGATAGTTCTATCGTGAACCAAAATCCTCCCTAGACGCACTTGATCAACTGAATAATTCTTTACTAAAATTGGAAATAGTACTAAATATAAAGAATGTATCATGATAGAACTAGGTGGAGACTTTAATCTCGGTGACAAGGATTGGAGCAGCACATCTGTTCCGCCCGGTGCTCGCGACAAGGCTCAGTGCGATAGTCTTTGTTCTATCGTACGTAACCATCTCTTGGAACAAATTAACTGTACTCCAACGCGCCAAGGAAGATTCCTAAACTTACTTTTTACTTCGCATCCGAATATGATCCAAAACCATTATACGTGTCCTCCGATAGATATGAGTGATCACGATATGTTAATCGTAAACACTTCTCTGCCATCCGTCTCACGTAAACGCGAACCTCGCCCAGTGTTCAGCTATAATAAGGCGAAACGGGATTATATCAATGTGGAAGTGTGTTCTTTTCGTGATAAACTGTTATCCTCGAACCGACATTCTAATGTTGAATCCATATGGGAGGATTTCAAGGCAACTGTACATTCTACCATGTCCAAACATATCTCATCAAAAATCACTTCGTGAAAACGCGGATCTACCGTGGATGTCAAGAGAAATAAGAAAACTCATAAAGAAAAGAAATAAATTATTTACTAGACTACGTACATCAGTTTCAACAACTCTGAACGAATCATATCACAACATAAAAAGAAATAAAATATAAACTATGCACATCTTACCATACATACTTGAACGACATGCTCGATCCTGAGAATGATAAAATCTCCTGAAGTTTTTGGAAATATATTTAGAGTAGGAAACAGGACTCTGCCGGTGTAAGTACCTTGAAATAGAACGGTATTATAGCTGACACTGCCCAGGCGAAAGCTGACATGTTAAACGATCAGTTCACCTCCGTCTTTACTAAAGAAAATACATTACACATTCCAGACAAGGGTACGTCTCCATTTAAGCCTATGGGTGTGATCAAAGTTACGCTGAAAGAAGTTATAAATAGTATTAATCGCCTGAATGAGACAAAGGTACAGGTCCCGACAAAATACCAATTATCATTCTCAAAAGAAACAGTGAAGTTGTTGCAACAATTATACAATATATATTTCAACTTTCCTTAGACACTGGCGTTGTTCCTACAAACCTGAGAACTGCTAATGCTCCTATTTTTAAGAAAGGGGTCGTTCTAAACCATCTAATTACCGTCCAGTTTCTTTTACTGCAGTCGCATCTAAAGTGCTTGAACACATCGTCGTTTCAAACGTTATGAGTCACATAGACTCCCAAAATATATTACATGAAAATCAACACGGATTTCGTCAAAAGCGTTCATGTAAGCCGCAGCTATTGTTGACCACAGATGATATCTCTAAACATATTAATGCCGGACATCAAGTTGGTATGGCTATCTTGGATTTTCCAAGGCTTTCGATAAGGTCTCCAACCAGCAAATTTCTTCAAAATTAAACTTCTACGGCATCCGAAATAACATCAGACGTGGACTGATTCATTCCTAACAACTAGAAGCCAAAACGTTACGTCGAGAGTGCGACATCTTCTTCATCACAAGTCACGTCCGGGGTACCACAGGGGACTGTCCTGGGCCCTGTTTATTTCTTCTATACATCAATGACATCACAGACGGCATATCCTCAGAAATCCGACTTTTCGCGGGTGACTGTGTCCTATATCGTACAATCATAAAACATGAAGGTCATCATTTACTGCAAGACGACATGAACCGTTTGGTACAGTGGAACGACTCATGGCAAATGGAGTTTAACGTGAAAAAAAATGTGTTATCGTGAACTTCTCTAATTCTCTTCACAAGAAATAATTAAGTTGTACTACGAAAAATAAAAAAACTTGAAAACATAAAACATCATCCATATCTGGGGGTAGAATTGAGTGATTACCCCAATTATAATACACACATAGATCAGATAACAGGCAAACGGTCCCAAACGCTTGTATTCATCAATGGAAGCCTCAAAACATGACCACCAGCGGTAAAGAAAGAGCTTATCATACCCTCGTACAACCGAAATAGGAATATTCTTCTCCTATATGGAATCCTCAACTACAAACCCAAATACAACAAATCGAACAAGAACAACGTAACGCAGCGAGATTTGTTGCCAACAAACCATTAATTCCCCTGAACCCAGATAGCGTGTCTTCAATCATCACAAACCTGCATCGCTAATTCTTACAACAATGCCGCCAGCGCTTTGACGTCATCCCGCCGCTGTTGTATCTGCGCCGATCCTGGACGCGTTCAAATCATCCGTCCAGTCGCTCCCCGGAATCTCTGCTTTGGTAAAGAATGAACTGTACAGTGTATATGTTGAGCGCAAATAACCAATCTGCGCTAAACGCAGCGCATATAACAAATTTTTGTACGTTGGTTATATGCGCAACGATTTACCAATCGTTGCGCAGGATAAATTTAACCTGCCCGATTTACCAAATGCGCAGCGCAAATAACAAATGTAACTTTATATATCAGAAATTTGCATTTCATGTTTGATAAATCATGCAGTTCACGGGTGGTAAACGCGCAATCCAATTCCCACTGGGAATACGCCAAAAATGGGTTGCGCGACTTCCGGTGCTGGTGTTGCGCATCAATTATACAAAATCGAGGTAGGTGGGGTTTTGTTTTTGTAAATAATTACACATTTACGAGTGCTTTCGAAAAAAAAGCAAAATGCTGTTCGACACAAAAATGAATAAGGATCATATGTATGAAATACCAACTTATTAATTTAAGAATCAGCTCTGTTATCACAAAAACTCTGATGGCTCGAGCTGTCAAAAAAGCATGGAATCATGAAAAATGCAAATTTTCTAACTCTTGTGCCTTCTTTCTGGAAATGTGACGCTTTGAATGATCAAACACGTGTAAAACAGTCATGAATATTACATACACTTAAATGAAATGTTGCTTTTGGGGGAAAGATTGGCAAAAAAATAATCGGGAATGGGGTTGCGCCCCGGGAATAGAGTTGCGCGTATACATTATACACATTATGATGTATATGAGCAACTCCATTCCCGGTGCGCAACCCCATTCCCGATGATTATTTTGTCAATTATGTCCCCGTTAGCAGGATTTGAAACAAATAATTTTGATATTCGTTACTTTATAACAGTTGAGATATCATAAAAAGCCTCAGATGTCCTCAGATTAGGCATATGAGGTCAGAAACTGCCATTTTTGTTGATTTCATACTTTTTCCACGTTTCGTGTCGCCAGAGTTTTTGTGATAATAGGCCGAATCATAAATTACAAACCAGATATTTTACACATATGATGTATTATCATATCTGTGTCGAATAGCATTTTGCTTTTTTCGAGAAAATTTATTCTAGTCTCATACTAAGCAAAATCATAACTTCACATACCTCAATTTCGTCTTTTTTTACGCGCAACACCAGTACCGGATGTTGCGCAACCCATTTTAAGCGTATTCCCGGCGGGAATTGGATTGCGCGTTTACCACCCGTGCAGTTGGTCAATTTATTAATAAATATAGATGTCAAATGCTGAATATCTCGGTACTTAAATTAGGTGTCATAAATTTGTTTCTACATCAGTAAATTCACGGCAGTCGGTCACCAGGTTTCAATACCTCCAATCTTATACAAGATGCAATAAAACCCAAACATGCGTGAAGGTGTGATTTCCTCCAGCTTGCACACGTCGTCCCCTGGTATGTTTTAGGTTATTTTTATAATTTTCTACTTCACCCGAGCACACACTTAGCAAAATATCGTTTTTATTATATTGAAATATCTTGAAATTTCCCAAGAATATTCTTTCTACAAACGGGAGCATATCTCTCAACATGTCTAAGATAAAAGATGAAATAAAAAAGTCACAGAATTAAAAGAAAATTCTTACAGATCTTATCTATATTATTATTATTATTATTATTTTATAGTAAATCGATTGAATAAAGAGTAGGCCTTTGATTACAGACTAAAACTATAGAGTTTTTTTACAAATCTAAATGGATCTATAATGTTACACCTGTAACTTACGTGGGAGGTCGGTCCTGCGCTAATAGCAAAGTTTGAAATTACACTGTATTTCAGATATATTTCATTCATAAAACATACTATTTATGTAACTTTCAAATGAATACTGTAGAAAAATGAATAGAAAAAGAGTGATTTCTGTCAAAACGAGAACGAAATATTACATTTTTTATCCGCGCAAGATGTGTGTCTGCGCTAATAATAAATCTGGAAATTACTCTGATAACTTGAATGTTTCTCATAAACTATGTTAACTTAAACTCTTGCGCAGATAACAAATGTAATATTCCGTTCTCGTTATGACGAAAATCCCTTTTCTTTCTAATTATTTTCTACTCTGAAAACATTTTTTAAGAAGTTACATAAATGGTATCTTTTAGAATTGAAATATGTTTGAAATATCGACGTCATTTCAGGATTTGCTATTAACGCAGGACCGACATCCCGCGCAGGATACAGATGTAACAGAATATTCATTTGGCAAAAGCTACAATTTCAGCCTGTAATCATAAAACAATGATAAAGTTAGCATGGTTTATGAAAAATATCATAGTTATCAGGATTATTTCCAGATTTTTTATTAGCGCAGGGCAAACACATCTTGCACAGATAACAAATGTAATATTTCGTTCTCGTTATGACGGAAATCACGCTTCTTTCTATTTTTTTCTACTCCGAAAACATTTTTATGAAGTTACATAAATAGTATCTTTTAGAATTGAAATATGTTTGAAATATCAACGTCAGTTCAGAAATTGCTATTAGCACAGGAACAACATCCCGCGCAGGCTACGGATGTAACATTATATTCAGATTTTCAAAAGCTACATTTTTAGATTGTAATCGAAAAACGAAGTAAAAGTTAAAATGGTTTATAAAAGATATTCAAGTTATTGGAGTAATTTTCAGACTTCTATTAGCGCAGGACACACATCTTGCACACCTACAAAATGTAAAATTTCGTTCACATTTTGAGGAATTTTATTAGTTATTCATTCTATTTATCTCACTATAAAACATTAAACAATTATATAAGTATAAAAGATCTGTAAGTTCGTCTTTTAATTCTGCTTATTTTTGTTTTATTTTTAATCTTGGCCATGTCAAGAGATATGCTCACGTCGGTAAAAAGAATTGCGCTTTTTCAATATGATGAAAAGAAAAGCGATATGGTGAAATGTGGTAAGTGTGTGGCAATTCAGTCTGTTATGTAAGTCTCCTTTATGTTCTATATTCGGTATAAAATGACTGCGTGTGATCGAATGAAGTAAAATACTTTAGTTATAAAAAGAATAGAGAGGACGATGTGGCTATCCGAAGGAAATCACACCTTCACGCATGTTTGAGTTTTATTGCATATTGTATCATATTGCAGGTATTGAAACCAGGTGACCGACTCCCATGAATTTAATGATGTTGAAATAAATTTATGACACATTTTTAAAACCAAGATTTGCAATATCAGTCTGTAATTGTTAAACAATGTAAAAGTTAGCATGGTTTATGGCAGATATGCATATTATCAGAGTAATTATCAGATTTTCTATTAGCGCAGGATCGACATCCCGCACAGGCTACGGCGTTTAAAAGTTTAAAAAAGTATAAAAATAAATAAAAAAAATACTTGTGTTATTAAATATACTTGGGATATTTTGTATCATTTTAACGTTTTTTAACACCTATGACAAATGACTCTTAATACCGTCGTCAACAGAAATTTATAGGCCATAAACTACCAGGGACGTGAGAATCTCATTGAAATTACCGCAAAAATACGCTCATTTACTTTAAAAAATGTTTTTCTTTTTCTTTACAAATTCACACCTTTACGCGTGCCTGATCACCGTCAGTTTTACAATTTTATGTAGGCCTACAAGTCTAACACTCTAATAATATTCAATTTTATCGGGAGATATCATCCATATGTTAAAAGCGCAGACTCATTTACCAAACGCGCAAGACAGTTGCCCTGCGCATATAAGAAATATATAAGGTTGCCCGATTTACAAATCGTTGCGCAGATAACAAATTGGTTATTTGCGCTGCGCGATTTACCAAATGCGCAGATTGGCTATATGCGCGTAACACATATATGCGTTTGGCATTAGTCATTTTAATAACGCACACTTTGAAGACGCGTTCCTCACTCTGCCATGCGCAGTTT
The DNA here is from genome assembly GCF_021730395.1 of Mercenaria mercenaria. NCBI lineage: Eukaryota > Metazoa > Mollusca > Bivalvia > Venerida > Veneridae > Mercenaria > Mercenaria mercenaria. Next base: position 51,774,954 of record NC_069373.1, read on the forward strand.
TTAACCGTCTCCAGTCGATGTCTACAGAGGCGTTGGAGAGTACATCGTTGAAGTTGAAGTTGAAATAAGGGTGATCATGGCACATGCAGTAGAAGCCACCATGCAGTTTAACCGCCATTAACATGCAGCAGTATCCTTTATAGTTACCTTCCCTCAGCTGAATGAATACAAATGAGATGAAACTATTCAACTGCAATCTTTCCATTTCAGGCTTAAATACAAAATTCATTTACATCCACATATAAAACAAATGGAGGTAAAACGGTATTTTCTAAAAAGAAAATATATAAGAAGATGAAATTTTGGAATACCATTGTATACTGGTTCTGGGTAATGCATATCGTTTTACTATATATTTATATATTCTGCAGATGCTGAAACTACTTCATACCAATTAATGGTTGAAAATGCAGAAAGTGGAGGAGATCTTGTAACAGTGGTAAAAAAAATAATAGGATTTATGAAAATGTACATAGGTATTTTCAATCACCACAAGTTTCTTGTTTAAGACTCATTTTTCAAAGTTGGACAGATGTAGTATAGTTAGTAAGTTTACACATTACTGTAGAATGATACATATTCCTAAGATATCCAACATGTATATATCTGTACATATACATTGTAATAGGGCTTCTGTTCGATGGGTTGCTGTCTTTGGCCGTGGCTGTTATTCTGTATTCGTAATGGAAGTCTTTACAATTTTAAGGTATGAGACTAATGTCGAGATAAAGAAATTCATATGTAACTTACTGTAGAGTTAGTGTGTACTCTGGACGTTACCTTCCTGTTACAGATTTGTTATTGCTGATACAGGTCAACAAGCCTTAGTTATGGATAAAAATGAATTTCCCTATAGCATGTACTGAAACTATTTCGATTAGTTTTATCAAATTAGTTTAGCTATAATCTGATATATATTGTGTCATTTACAACTACACTTTAAAAGGATATGCAAATATTTCTTTAAATGCATTTTACAACATTTAATACATTTATTTATTTATTTTGTTGGGTTTAACGTCGCACCGACACAATTATAGGTCATTCGGTGACTTTCCAGCTTTGGTGGTGGAGGAAGACCCCAGTAGCCCCTCCGTGCATTATTTCTTCACGAGAGGCCACCTGGCTAGAACCACCTACCTTCCGCAAGACTGTTGGATGGCTTCCTCACATGATGAATTCAACGCCCCGAGTGAGGCTCGAACTCACATCAATGAGGGCAAGTGATTTGAAGTCAGCGACCTTAACCACTCGGCCACGGAGGCCCCTAACAGTTAATACAAAATTAATCGGAACCTTTAAGGTGTTTATAATTTTAAAACCTTTAAGTTTCTATGAAAACATGTACCTATTTTAAAAAATGTTTAACCTGTATCATTGTTTTGCTTAAATACTGTTAAATACTCTCATACGAATTCCAACTTTAAACCTTACAGTTATATTGATTATTATTTTTGCGTTTGGGAGCGATCAGGATCAAAATCAAGCCTCACATGAATACTAACAATTTGTCCAAGAATCAGTCCAGCTCTAAGTATCTCTTATGATGTAGACATGCAATTATATGAATGTCCATCCTATCGCCACATGATGCTTGCTAGAAGATAGTTCAGCAAAACTACTTCATGTCCAGAAAGACAAATCATTTTCTTCCATAACAATAAATAAATAGTTAGCACGAAAGAAGTCTATTTCCTATCACTGTAGTCTAAAAGACAAATATTTCAGTTTCTAAACCTGTAGCCAAAATCTTACTGTCTGATCAACTTAATTCGATTTTTGCATTAATCATGGTTTTATTTGCTTGGACTCAGAGACATGTTTTACATCATTCTAATTGTCTCTAGGGCTTGGAGTAAGAATCTTTCGACTTTAATATAGCTATCTTAATGGTCAAATATTGTCTTTTCCGTGTGAAAAAAACACTGGCCTGTAAAATTTTCAGGCCAATGAAAAACTTCGAAAAAGTTTGATTCGAAATTTAACATGACTATTACAGATAAATTTTTCTAACAATTTTATGACAATAGATATTTAAAAAATGAAATGTAAAGAATTTTGCATGAAAGTACAATAGAATCCTCCAAATCGAAATAGTTTTGGACTATAGATTCTAAACTACAATTAAGATATTTGTAAAAAAATAAAAATTTCTTTTTACCATCCTTAGAGACTTTTAGAATGATATATAATAGGAGTAGAATTGTCTCATAATTAAAGAGAAAGGAAGGCAAAACGGAAAAGATTACGGAAAAGATGGATCAAGCAGTAAACATGATCAGTTATTTTAGATAACTGCGTCTTTATAATTCTCACAAATCAGTGTACCGATGTGTCTTTGTTTTAAGAGATAAAAAGGAAAAATATATAACAAGATGGAAATCATTACACGTATGACGGATATCTGGGAACAAAAAATACATAACGAGATGTTACTTATAGCACGTATGGATGATTGGGTAGATCACTGACACCCAAGAACTCTATATTAAATAGACATCGTTATACGGCAATGTTATTCTATCAGAAAAGTTCACATTAATATGATATATTTATAAAAGCCGTGTTGAGTTTCAACTAAAATTGTTCTCTGTTTGTAATAACAGTATAATGGATTTGTGAGGGAAACAGCAAAATATCCGATGATGTGTTTGCTTTATACTCTTCAAGTATGAATCCCTCAAATTGGACAGTTTTTAGATTCAGGAAGACGGAAATTTTGTTTGGATAAGTAACGTGCTTTCAGCAATGGCGCATATAAATGCCAATGCTACTCCTTCACTTAGCATAGCATTTATTCAATGAATAATTAAATAGAGTGTATGAATGTAGATTTAAAGTATTAACAGGGGACAATCTATGAAAACTGAATTTTTCCCGCAAGCATCAATGCATTGATTCGTTAAATTAATTTCAATATATACATTCATAATTGTGAAATTATTTATATCGGTTTGAAATAAAGCATCGCTTTTAAATCGGAACAATGAAGACGTGAAAAGCAAGGATTAAATTATAGCGTATGTAACAAAAATAAAGGATTATGGATCAATTGAAACCAGGAGATTATAAATGTTCAGTGAAAAAGTTTGGGCATATATAAATAGATTACTGGAAACCTGTTCTGATTATTGGAGACATAATCAATGCCATACATTGTACATTGTACATCTTCCAATTATACTATCTGCTGACGCACTATGAATTTAAATTTTAATTATAGAAGCAGTCTTTTGTTTCATTCATAATATGGCTTGCATTCGTAAATGTCAAATAGAACTGAGTGGTAAACAGTATGTCTGATTACTCTGACTTGAATTCTTCACATACGAATTCATCATATCCGAAATTGATGAAAGGCGGTGAAAATCTATATGGACGCTTTGAGTTCTTGGAATTAAATCCGGGTATAACAATTACGAGTTTGGTATTTATTTCTATAGCGTCTGTTGTCGGCACGTTCGGAAATATTCTTACACTGTTAGTGATGGCACCAAGATGTAAAACAAAGGGAAATGTGGAAAACATTTTCATTGTCAATTTAGCAATGTCTGACATCTTTGTAACATCTATAGCTGATCCAATGAGTATTATTGGTAAGAATTTGTTTTAATTTCGAATTTATCAATTTAGAACATTTTTGAATTTTCGACGTCTGCTGTAATTTTATGTTTTGATTTTATGATAAATGCTTGACCAAACATGAAGCAATTACTCAGAGAGAGTACTTAATGGAATTATTATATGTGATTCATGTTAAATTAAAATCAGAGTTGTCATATTTTGCAATGTATGTTGACATTTTGTCATTATATCATGTTGTTAGTTGCATATAAATACCAACACAACATTTTATAGTCAAAATCCCACTTTAAATTACACAAATAATACGAATCATTGTTATATTACATTGTAGAATTACTTTTGAATAAAATGAAAATAAAGTTCAAAAGTGCTCGTTTGGATAATATTTTGTGGCTCCCTTGAAATATAAAGTGGGTTAATTTAGGTTTTATTTATTATTATTACAGATGCATTGCACATCATGTACAAACGTTAAACAGAAAAAGAGGAAATAATTTTATATTAAACAGCAATGGTTCAAACATAGATAATCAAACAACAGAAGGTACTCTTACCATGCAAGCCCTTACTTGCAGTAACAAAATCGAATAAAAACATCGGATGGAAAATAAGTGACAACATTTCATAAATATTTTATGTATCTATTATTTCATTTTCAATGATAAATAAATTTGCAAAAGTTTTCAGGCTAAGTACAACTGGGAATTGGTTTCTGAATCACTGAGGCAAATAAATTCCTCATAGGCTATTCGTTGGAAATTATAGTAATGACATGAAAACGAGTTCAAAAGGTCACCTTTTGATTTATCTAATACGCATTTTGCTACGTAAAACATTTTGATTGGATATTGTTTTAAACTATTTCGAAGCGACAGAGACGCAAATTTTACCTTTTACTTGTAATGTTAACAAACTGAAACTATCGCCGAAATGTGCAAGAGGTTAATTTGACTTTAGGTATTTAAAAATTATTCTTTGTAAAAAGAAAATAGTGCATTTTCGGTAGTATTTATTTATATTTGATACTAGATACTCAAGTAGTCGGTAAACTTTATATTAAAGCTAAACAAGATGAAAGTTTGATGAAAAAGAAAGAAATTTAACTCTCTATGTTTCCAAAACATATGTTTGGGGTAACAAAAATATTAAAAACAAAATACCTGGAACACCTGGACATTTGACGATTGATCCCCGGACAGTTAATTAACACACTTTCCTGTTTGACTGTGTCACTAATACGCAAGTGTAAGTTTTCTTGATGCTCTGAAAACAATGCACACAGGAAGAGGTTTTGTCTTACACCTACACTCTGTACTCTAGCTTTGACAGCTTAGATGTCCTTAATGTATTTTCAAGTTCTTCTACTGTTCTATATCTTCGTTATTTTCAGTATCAAGTTTTTGATCTATGTTTCTGAGCAAAATTTCAGCAGCCGTTACGTTAATGTTTTCCATATTTAACAACTTTTTGTAAAATTTACACTGTTCAGTTAAAATGGAACAAATACGTACCTTGCTTTAATTCGCCCGTATCTATTTTTAGTTTTGACCACGCTTCTTTTCTAGATAAAAAAAAATATTTAGATCTTTCATTGTCTTCAATGTATTTTGCGTTTGATCTTAATTTGTAAGCATTTAATTGATCATTATAATAAGCTAAAATTTCATTCTCAAATCATTCTAGTATATTATCTTTGTTTCCTGGACTATATTCAATGGTTTTAACTTTAGTTAATTTCATTTCTAAATCTGCAGTATTGTGTTATTTTGGATTTTACTCTTCGAAAAATCGATCGAGTTTAATTTTATACTATGTTTAGCCATATCCAACAAATCGGTTAATGAAAAGAAACTGTTTTTATTTTTTTCGCCAGGTATTCCAAAATCGTTCCATTGTTTTTACATCATTTTCATCTTCAAGCATTCTATATATCGGGTCCTCGTTCTACTTACTCGGGATTAATTAAAATTGTCACTGTATCATGATCAGAAAATATACACGTGCTTATTATTGCTTTTTTTATTTCGTTATCGATATGTTTAGGTGTTAGAAAAAAATCTGTTATAGACTTTAAATCTGCGTGAATAAATTAATATTTTATTGATTGGGTGCCTTCGCCGCCATACATCTTCAAAATCAAGTTCACTTTTAAGGAGTGACAATTCATAACTGCCATTGTCATGTTTATCGTTTTCGCGCGAATTTCTAAGGTGAACGTTTTGAACGCAATTGAAATCTCTCGCTCTTTCTCGGGATGTTACGCCCACTATGTGGATATTGATTTTACAACAATAGAATAGCGGGTGGGGAAGAAAAAGAATACTGATATAAAACATTTCATATATAGACATGCCTTGCCATATATTTCTAAAGGTTTTCTATCTACGTGCTACGTTGAAAATCAAACACAGGTAACGCCACTATCCAAAAAGGGTAGCATCTCAAAGAGCAAACCCATGGCACGTTAAAGTGCAACCAAACACATAGACAAAGCAAACACACGGTGAGAAAAGAAACACATAATCATAGTAGGGCACCGCCTTAGAATGGTACGTGTCAAAGACACAAATGAACTGAAACCTGTCCGTAGTGCGCACCTAACCTCACTCTTAAATGCCATTCATGTGTCTATAGAAAACACTGAAGATATTGTTTTGACTGCTTTGTTTACGATGGAAGCATACTTAAAGTTATTTGCTTTCACAGTTATCTTTAATATCTTTTTTGAACAATGTATTATGTATATGCTAAAAAGCATTGTCCAAGTTTGATGTTATTTTGGTATGGAACCGCATGATTCCCATGATCTCTACGTCAAGTAGAGTCCAGCGATTGTTAATTAATACTTTAACCAAATGAAATGTATATATCAAACATTTTATATAATGGGTCAAAAAAGCTTCAGTTCAATTGTTTTAAATGTGTTTCTATTCTTTATACTTGTTTTTGTAAACAAGATAACATATCTACGATACATCAATTACTTTTAGCCAGATATAATTTCATGAGTATGTCATTACCTTCAGTATGGGTACTCCTTATCAGGTATTATACTGTTTGCACAACAATAAAATTCATCTGTTTGAAATCAATAAAAAATATGTTAATTATAGGGGTTTTTTTATTAATTAGCTCATATGGATAAAATCTTTCATGTTACAGCCTAATTTAATTTTTTATCTTACATGATTATAATCTAGTTCGTAACTGGAAGCTAGGGTTTTCGATTAATTTGATTATAAAAACTAGAACAACGTTGCTTCATTTGCTAAATTAGTTTCATTGACAAAGAATATAAGAGATAATGCTGATAGTAATCTTTCTCTAGCTACATCGATTAGTTATTGTCATCAATCATAAAGTAGTTCGGAATATTACAAAGATTTAATAGCACGTTCGACTATCATATAAATACGTGGAAAGTTTAAAACACTCAACAACACGAATGCATTGCTTCCTACGAATCTCTATGGAAAACACAGACTTGTTTAATATTTCAGGAATTTCTTCAGTAACAGGCACGTTTTGGAAATATGATTATAAGTCTACTTATACTGTTTGACAAAAGCCGTCTTATCCCGGATTCCGTGTTTGTCACTAATCTTGCAACATCTGATATGTATTTGACATTGATATATGTTCCATCCAGCACTACAGGCCGGTTGTATTACTTGAAATAAAGTGAGAATCTTAAACTAATTCCAGCATAAAGTTTTATTGTTGATTTATAATCTTTAGGTACTTATGCAATACAGGAAAAAAGTCAAACTCTGAAAAATTAGGTGATATTTTTATATTTTAATTGAAGTATTGCAAATTTATCTAAAATAAAATCAATTAAACGAAATATTAGTATAATTTCTTTATTCACATGCATGCATTACCTAATAAAGCAGTTCAAGAAGACTTTTATGAATAACTGCCATAACTGTTTATGAATTTCGAGCAAATATTGATGTTATCAAGTACCCTACCCATCTGCAGTAACCTTGTGAATACATTTTTGTTTTACAAATCCTCTATGATATTGTGTTTCTTGTTTCTGACTTTGAGATACACATGTTTAGTGTTCAATCCCTTTTAACATCAATGCCGAAAAGTTTGTTAAGACATTATATTTTCTGAATTTTTGACACCGTACCACTTTTTGACTTTGACAAAGATGGTAAAATACTAAATGTAGTCTACCAGTACTTGCTAGAAATCTTACAATATCTTTTCTCTGATATTCAAAGCAAACACTTACGCTGTAATATACAGGTAGTAGAACAATACAGCATATGGTCCACAGTAAAAGCCGCAATACAGAGTGTTACAGACGTTACTTCAGAATTCAAGATGCAATATCTCAGACATGTGCCATTATATTTTTGAAGACTTCATTCTGTGTTTCATTTCCTTACATACAATACTATTTATTCAACACCATAAAGTTTATGTTTGAATAGCTCAATTCAAAAAGTTAAAATAACCAGCTATTACTGGTGGAGACAAGAATATTTGAGTATAAAATAAGAATAGAGCTGAGTCAAAATATCAGTTTGATAAATATACATCACATCAAAATACTATCAGTTCTTTTTATATTAGCTGTATTACTTATGATGGTACTAGGCTTTTCCGGTTGTTTTAAGAATCTTATAAAATATCAAAATTAAAGAAACGACACAGTGTATATTCTAAACTAAAATACAATAAGTTGGCCAACTTGCATGTAACTAAACTTATTAAACATTGACTGAACGCATCAAATTGACAATGGCACCATAATGTGTAATGTCAATTAATATTTACCAACTATTTTAATGTTATTTCGTTTAAATTTCATATCACTTGACTTTTTCAGCGAAGATAGAAGGGGAAGAATTTTTCAACCGCATTCCAGGGCTTTGTCAGACGATTGCCAGCATATGCACCGTTTCCTGTGTGACGTCACTTATGACAATTGGATTGATGAGTGTCAACCGGTACGTCTATATATGTGCACATGAAAAATATGATCGACTATTCACGAAATGGAACTGCATCGGTATGTCCATGTCGCTATATTTCATTGGAGGTTTATTGGTTCTGTTAAATGTAGCGGACATTGGTGATCATGGATATGACAGGAAAAGTTTGGAATGCATTTGGGATCGCATGGCAACCTACCCATATACCGTAGTTTACTCAGTAACACTAGTATGGATTCCGTCCATTATAATTGGTATTTGTTACTTGAAAATATATTTGTATGTCAAAGTACATTCAAGACGTGTTGCAGACCAAATTCAGTCAGGTGCATCTAAGCCATTAAGAAGTTATCATTTGGCAAAAACGCTTTTTATCATATATGCAGTATTCATAACATGCTGGGTGCCGTATGCATTATTGATAGTGATTGATGCACACGACAGTTTCCCACATGAGCTTCATGTCAGCATCACAGTGTTTGCACATCTTCATCCATCACTAAACTGGCTGATCTACTACGTCACAAACAAGAAATTTGAAGACGCTTACAAACAATTTTTTCGCAGATGTCTCCCAGGTCGAGCAAACTCTGTTGTACCTAATGTACATGCGTGACCTAACACCAAGGTCATATAAATAGGCATTCTTGGCTAACCTCAGACTGGCTACTTTTCATTTTCAAGTTCCAACTATTGTAATCACAAATAACTCTGCAAGATCGAAGCGATTCCTCATCGGGGCTTGTTTTCTTCTTCAAAGTGGCAGAGGGACTGGTAACAGCAATGTCATATCATCCACGTTTTACCCTGAAGCGTGGTAAAAAACAACAAATTAATCAAAAAGCATTTGATACATGTTAAACAAATCATATACAGTCACAACGTGCTTTTTTGAACTCGAAGCGTTAAAAGACCTTCCAATGTAAACGTGGATTGTTTAAAAACTTACATTTCCAGAAATTTTGAATAATCGTAACAATCTCAGTTATCAAGGTGCGAGTGCAAAAACAGAGCATGGTTTTACAGACTTTATTCCGAGTAGCTCTCTAATACCCATATTAGCTGTACCATCGGCCCTTTGTCCCTCTGCGTCTATGATAAAAGGCCTTAAAAAGTATACAGCTCGAACTAAAACAATTTTGTTAGTTCCTACAAATAAATACTTTTTTTCTTTTATTGACTTATGGTATAAACATGCATTACTGATTGTGATCTAGACGCCTGCTTCCCACATGAAGTATATCTATACATTACACCATTTGCTCATCTGCATCTATTATTTGTTGATCTGCATTCATCATTTGCTACACCACAAGTGAGAAATATGCTGATGTATGTGCACAGTTCTTTTGAAGGTGTATGTTTCGTCATCTAATTAAAGCTGCTCTACTTGTAAATTCATGAAACAAATCCAGTACATGTAACAGAATTCGGCATAGAATAACAAAAGCATCAACTTAAACAACAACATTCTATTAACAAATATCGATATAAGCTTACTTTTGTTCAAATGAACAAATTTAATAACTTTCAGAATACTTACTAAGTTATCTAAAAACTGCAATGAAATGTTATGTTTAAACATAGAACTTAACCTTTAGCCAGTTGGCGGCAAGTTATTTTGCCTTTACGGCCAGTGCAGACCAAGATCATCGCTATTCAGTCAGTAAATTTTCAGTGAACATCCCTTTGAATAATAAATGGTATTGCCTAAACTGAATGATGGACCAGTCCATTTTACAGATTTAGCAGGGTAAAGGTTAAAATACTTTAAAATAATTTGTTTGTATTATATTGGTCTCACCCTCACAATGTTACACCTAAACGTTATCACTCAGCCAAGCGTTTCCAAACTCTACACAAATCTTTGTCATCATGACACGACGACAGGTGACTGGTTTGAAATCATGGCTTGCATTTCCACTTACAACTTAGAACTTTTGGTGAAAGTTTCGTACGTAAGAAAGAGAATGTTTTCACACTGTTCGTAATACCTCGGTCTCATTAAATAAAAATTCGGGACCAGGTTCACATATCTCTGACTTACAGTTCAAAAAGTAATTTTGATATAGTTTTCATATGTAATCTAACATTATATGGAAGGGTCTCAAATAGTCAAGCGCATTGTCATTTCACGGATATCCTTTCGTTATTTTGTTATCATTTTATAGCTGTATATGATAATTTATCAAATAAAACTTTAAGGGGCAAAATACTTACTTAAAATTCCGAGAAAATGCGGACCTTTTCAGAGAACAATCACTTCTATACAACAATCACGTTTTAACCCTTACACTGCTAAAGTTCTATAACTGACTGGCCCGTCATTCAATTTAGGCAGTACCACTTATTATTCAAAGGGGTGTTCACGGAAAATGTACTGACTGAATAGCGAACAGTGCAAACCATGATCAGCCTGCACGGACGTGCTGGCTGATCTTGGTCTGCACTGGTCTTAAAGGCAAAATCACTTACCGCCAGCAGGCTAAAATTTAAAGTGCTCATATGCAAACCATTTATGGAGTTAAGTCAAAATTAAATTAAGATATTTTTCTTTTTTAGAAAAACAAATCTGCATTACTGCGTGGCATAGGTCTGCATTTGTGGAACCAAAACAATGATAACATTTAAAAAAAAGAAGGAGAAGATAAGCTAGTACTAGTACAGATAGCACAAGGCAGCATTCATATCAAAGCACTCACGTGCAGTGATATCAATATCAATAATATTACTTAGATAAAAACAACTGATAAAGAGCAAAAGAAAACATTTCATGCACTTTTTGCAAAAAAAAAACCCATATAATTCTAGGACAGTATGGTTAATATATCATATAATCTTTATTTCATTGTCAACGCTAACTAGATTTGTAACATACTTTTCTGGGTAAATACACAACAGGGGATTTGTCTGTGAAGTATTATGGAAATTAACATTCCCATATGATTTTCGTTGTAAATTATAGGAAAGTAATTTTAACTGAGGTCAAAAAACCACTACCTCATTAACCGTATTCTCATTTTGATAAGTGAGATATTTTCCTAAGTTATTGTTTAAACATTTTTTCTTAGAGAAAATGGGGCATCTTCTATTTTTGGTTGCACTAAACCAATTCAGTTCCTTCTTTATTTCATATAAACAATGCAGTCTTTAGACCTCATTTTCAGTACTTTACAGCAATGTGAAAACAATATGAAAACCATATATAGTTATTTAATATAACACGACTTTTTAGCAAAAATAAAAAGTAAATATTTAGATGTTATGTTGTATATAAGAAAATTAATCTGTTCTGAAAAACATCACCCTCTGAAATTGCTCCCATGAAAATTACCATTTAGCAATTAGGCGTATGTATGCATTTTCTCAATGAATAAAACTAAAACCTTGAAGTTCACAATAAAAAAAGGTGTAGATCTTTTCTCAGTACAGTAAGCGATAAAACTAAGCCAAAAATATATCTGCCGCGTCGTCATATGACTCATTTTACCAGATTTCATCAACAGCATGGAACTACATTTTGATCTACTTCACATATAACACTGAGTAGTTACTTCCTATTTGGTGTAAACAGTCCTTTAAGGAAAACTTTCTATACTATACTAAAAAGTGTTATTTTCACTAAGATTGTACCAGTAACCTAAATGCATGAAAAATACCAGTTTCAGTTTGATAAAAACAAGTTTCAAGGTTACGGCTTTTTCAGTAATGTATTCTAGCGCGCAAAGTTTCCTCCAAAATAGCTGTCGTGACATAATTTATGAAAACTTTTCCTTGCTTGGGCTTAGTATTGCCATATTTAATCATTGTTTTTACTCTAAACTGCACTCACATTACACACTTATATTGTAAAATATACCCTATCTTAACTCTGACACCTAAAATTTAGCAATATTTAGGCTGTAAAAAGTTCATTTTTAAAAGAATACACTCTGAACAGTTAAATTGAGTTTCTTTTTAGTTTTTCTGCTCTTTCTCTTCAAAATCCGACTGAAATTGTTTTCTGTCACTAGCCCACTTACGGCCACATAAACAAGTTTCAATTTTTACACCTGCTCAACTTCTAGGTGACACTATACCAATTCTGTTCCTTCTTTTTTCATATAAACCGTTATTAAAAATTATAAAGTATTGCAATAATAACACTGAGTAGTCACTTCCTATTTGGTGTTAGCAGTCTGGTTAGGGCAAAGTTGAATAACCTTGTGAGTTAGAAAGAATATTTGTGTTTTAGTGAATTTTCTGGGACGTATCAATTTATATTAGATAGTCAAGTAGCTTGTTGACTGTATACAGAAGGTTTTCAGCAACGTTTGACACCACGAAATAAAAGTTTGATGTGAAATGGAATATTAATTGCATTTCGTAACCTCCTAAAACAGAAGTTCTCACACTTTGAAATTTATGTAACATGTATGTTTAAGTTCTTGCAAATAAAGCATCACAAAATTTCGTTATAGAGTTGATTGTCATAAGCTGAAAAATAGTGTACACGAGCTTCATCTCTGTATCAAAATGTATCACTAAATTTGCTTATTTACTACTTCACTAGTAAGAAGATTTCAAACGCTTTTCTAACTTCGCAGATGCCTCCTGTGCAGACAAAACACTATTGAATCTCATGTACATTCATAACATGGCTCCTAATCTTTAATAACTGATCTCATAAGTAACAGAAAATTGTATGATAGATTCATTTATGTAAATGTATTTTATATGGTCTTCTGGCCTGTTTGGGCTGGCCCTTAATGGTGATTCACTTGTTACCATGCTATCTGCGTAGTCATATACGTATATTTGTCTTTATGTTTTCTTTTATACATTTTTACACCAGAATTTTTGTGTTTTACATTATGCCTTTTGGTTACCAAAACGTATATAAGAGACTTACCTGGCGGGAATAACCTTTATTTACACTTTTCTAGTTGAAAAATGGGGGGAGGGTGTTGCGCGCAATTAACCGGTTTAATTAAGCTTTCTAGTAAACAGGTATGCTGCTGTTGGGTTTTGTTTTGGCAGGCTATATTTTAAGAGAGTGGCTGTCTATCTTTGTCCTTGGCTTTATGCCGTATCAGACAGGTTTGTTATGACATAATTATTCTAGAAATGTTTAGCTAAAGTTGCGAGAACCTTAAAAAGACGTCTCTTTGATATGAAGTATATTGATTTGTACTTTTGTTTTGGTTTTGATTTTTTGGAAAATACATGAGGTCAATGACCTGTCTTAAAATTTTGTCAACAATAAAATTAATACTTGACCTTTAAGTGCTTACCGGATGTAAGAATTCATATCAAGATAATATCTGTTTTTATCGTACTATTCTTTTAATTACTAACGATAATTTTACCTACATAGAACTGTAACTTTTCAAAGATCCTAGGTCAAACTTTCATTTTTGAAAAATGAACAATTATCTCATGCAGCTACCTGAGTAAACACATAAAGGATCAGGTTAATGTGTACAAATAGTAGCGTGTGCTACATTAAAATAGTACACAATTAATACATGTATAACTAGCCATGTTATGAACTTGAACAGGATCTATCAGTAACATATTTAACCCTTATCATGCTTGACACGACTGATTCTAATTCTGATATTTACAACAAATCTATATCATTTATATAATAATAATAAGTGTAATATGTATATGTAATAAAAAGATTATTAGATTTGCATCGAGAAATATGCACTCGTTCTTTCGCGGAATGATATTGCTCTCCTAAAGTCGCGCAATATTTCCGCTGCAGAACTCATGCATATTTCTCGATACAAATGTAATAACCTATAATTATCACTCCGCTTGTGATAATTTCCAGTGCTTAAAATAATATTTTTTAACGAACTTTCATTTTCAATTCAAACATACATGTAGTAGGAGTAATTCCTAATTTTTATGCCAAACAATTTACAACATAAACAATCTAAACTATTTTCACAAAATCAACCGGTAGATAATTTCAATCACCTGTGGTTACTCATATGAATACAAAAGGTGACAACCCATTTAAAACTGGAAAATGAACTCATATGGTTTCATCCGTTCAGGGTAAGAATTCGGCATGTGTAGTAAACATATTTTTAAAAAAAATCTTAAATAATTTCTTAAATAATTTCTATTCATCTTGACTATATATACCTGTGGCATTATGAATTTCAGTAAACGAGTATTTTCTCGTTCAAAGCTGCTTTTACATAAAATCAGACCTTGGTTGAGTGTGTACGCAGATTGTCCTATGTATAGTACCTCTGGTTTACACGGGATGCTACAATAATATCCACTGGGTTAGCTAGTTTAAATTACAATATATAACATTTAGAACAAAAGAGCACTTGTTACGATCCTTTAAGAGTTTACAAATTCTGTAAACAACGACTTCCTGTTTGACGTGAGTAGTAGATTTCGTCTATAAAATGAGTTTTATTATTTTCAAATTTTGATTGACTTTTCCAAATATGATCAAAATAACTTGAGAGTAGAGATAATGCGTGTATTCATGCGAAAATGTGTGACAACATCTATCCAGTGGTATGCTCGATTGGCGTGTCGGAACTTGGTTCTAAATAATACATAAGGATAGCCTTTAGAGAAAGCTAGAAAGTGGCTCGCTTAGCTCTTGCTGTGAGAGGGCAATGATGGAGCTCAAAGTGATATGCCACTGAAAAAGGGTCTATGAACGTTTATGGTTCCGCTTGCGATAGATTGGTCATTTGCATGAGATTGAGCTCTTTTTACTCATTAAAGATGGGCGCGGCCTGATGAGGCAACATGGCTGTTGTAAGATTGCTTTCGAATTGTCACTTTTCATAAACGAACCGCCATTTTGTTTTAGGTTGTTGGCTTGCTCTTTATAATTGAAGAAAAAAGCTGGGAGCCAGGAATTGGAGATGTTCGGCGTTTTAGATAATTTTCATTGTAAAATCATGCCGTAATACTAGCTCGCCGAGGCGAGCAAGCATAAAGTTTCTCAAATGAATAGATTTGTCAACACTCAAAATGCTTCTACATGGACAAACAACAAAGCATTGTTATTGCAAATCAAATACGTTTGTTTTCATTATGAATTTGTCTTCTTGATATTCTTATCATGCTGATGACCATTTCGCGAACACAAGCTTCGGCCCTTTAGTATTCCATGCCATTTTGCAATTACTTTATTGGTACAGTAAAATGCTCACGAAAAAGACGATTACATTAACAACACAAACAATTGAAATCCAGTTCACTTGATTAAATTTTTACTGTGTCACTTGTTAAAACTCGATCGGGAACATCCTTGTTGTTATTTTCATGGATTGTTTGCAGTATGAACAGACAGGATTAGATAGGACAATGTCGAACTAATCGGAGGCACTCTATTTTATTTTGTAAACAACACACGTTCAATTTGGCAAGTAGCTCTCCTTAAAGGAGGAAATAATATTTCTATATATGTATCGTTAGTTCCTCTTACCAAAGTAACACCTTTTTCAAGGGATCGTATCCTAATGAATATTTATATATAACATGTAAAAGTAGTACAAGTCTCAACTATTTAAAAGATATACAAACGTGTGCTAACAACGTTTTCGGTCATATGTGACATATTATACTTGCAAACTATTAAAAGTTAGGGTTAAAATGGATATATTCATGAATTCATCTATGGATATTCACGTTACTCGTAACATTACTCCACCAATAATAAAAGGAACTGGTGAATTACATTACAGACGATACGAATTCGTAACACTGAGACCGGAAATAGCAATTCCAACGTTAGTAGTTTTGTTTCTTGCTACGGTGATTGGAACTGGAGGAAATATTATCACGTTGTTGGTTTTTGCTAGAAGAAGAATCATGAGAAATATAGAGAGTATATTCTTGATAAATTTGGTGTTATCGGACCTATATGTGACCTCAGTGGCTGATCCTATGAGCATAATTGGTAAGTATAGTCAACGATATTTTAAAGAAAAGCATATATATAATAAAAAGATATTTAGGGCCACACAGAGCATGATCTGAAATAATTTGTCGAAGTGCTCGAATGCTCGTAGTGAGCTATTGTGTTCACTCGTTGGTCAATCCGTTCATCGTGCATGTTGCTGTCCCTCGACTATTTTTTTTGAACGTCATCTCCACTGAAACAGTTAGCAGGAAATTGATAAATCTTGACTGTTCTTTGAGTTCCCCTCTTCCAAAACGTTTTTCAAAGTTCCATTTGGTTGCTCATAGGACATGCCATAGCTATTTTTCATCTAAGATATTCTAAACAACTGCACCAATTTCAAAATAATTTCATGGAAATGGTCCTCGGATGACCGTCTACCAAGACATAAAAAACATGGCTGCGATGGAGCGTGGTCACTTTTTTTTCAATATGTATATGGTTAGAATATTTAAAGTTCTCTTGTCAGAAATTGCTGGCCCGATGTTAAAATAATTTCACGCAAATGATCGTTAGGTAGGGCTGTCATCGATAGAAACGATATCGATGTATCAACGATATTTTTTTGTCGATCGATTATCGATTCCCATTTTCAAAAATCGATATTTTACAGAGAGAAAAAACTATCCAGATAAACACTCAGACCCTAAAAAACAATTAAGCTTACAAAGTTGTAAATTTAGATAAATGCAAAAGAGAAGTGAAGGCAAAATAAAAATGAAAGATTTTATTAATTTTTATTTGTTTCTTTTATTTTCATAAATACAAATACAACACAATCAAACAGTAATATGAAAAGTAGGCAATAAAACTAAAAATAGCATTTACAGGAAGGTATATAGTATGCATATGAACAAATAGGTTGTTAATCTAACTTAATAATCGATATATCGATGTATCATCGATATTTGTCTTCTGATATATCGGTATCGTCGATATGCCTAAGACCAAATCAATGACAGCCCTATCGTTAGGTGACCTTGTACTCGTGCCAAGACTTTTTTTTCCATTTATTATTATTAAGAGTCCACAAACATGGCCTCAAAAGGATGTAGTTACTTTACCCTACATGTATGCAGTAGAAATTTTAAAAATCTTCTTGCCAGTAACTGCTGATCCGATTTGAAAACGATTTCACACAAATGACCCTTGAGTTGACCTTCTTCCAAGATAACTGCGATACTACCGATTCAAAACACATGGCCACAAGAGGACTTTGTCACTTTTATATATTGATACAGGAAACTTTAAAACTCTGCTTGCCAGAATGTTTTCCTCTGATGACCCATTAGAAATATTATTGACAATATCTAATTCGTCAAAAAGGCATCGCCGTCAGTACTAAATGAACAAAACAAAATCTAAAATCTCAAATTGCGGCCCTCTTGTTTTATGTACCTATTTATGTTTTTTTCTGAAAATACATGAGGTCAATGACCTGTCTTAAAATTTTGTCAAATGGGCAAAGTCACAATGAACGGAAGAATAAGTAATTCAAATTTTCAAACATGTAAAGCTGGTGCCTCTAAAAGTGTATCACTAAAAATGTACAACGCAATATCATTAAAACAGAAATCTACATAGATCTATATGAAATATCAGAATGTTATAAGTGCAAAGTTTCATGTTTGCCCTACTTTACTTTAAATGGTTACAGCGTGAGTTATCGTCTACAGAATTCATAATGTTTTATGCTTAATAAATCGATCTGAAGGGCCTTTTGGATGAACAATCAGAAACAAATTAAGCGAAATAATTACAAACTCGGTTTAAATGTGTCTTCCATTCGTCCTAGAGGTAATGAAAAATGAAACACTGCATACGCTCATCTCATTCCCCATCCCTTCCCCTAGACGTGCTTTAGCGGAATTCTATTATAAAATAATTTTCAGCAAATTCCAATATGATCTCAGATTACTAAATGAAGATTCGGGGCAACTTTTTACTGTCACCATTCTGAATCATTTTCTATGTTTTGTATTTACAATAAGAAACAAAATGAAAAATAGAAATACATGTACTTTCGTCACTATAAATACGCAGACAAGCTCCCTTAAACAAACAGGCTCAATCAAACCGAGCCTGCAACATTTTCGTTTATGTCGTGTTGGGCGACCTGTGGTTTTTCAGTTTTATTTCATTTTTACGATTCTTTGAACATCTAAGGTTAAAATATCTCCATTCTTAACGACTTCTGAAATTTAATCATTTATGCATAAACAATGTGACATTTGTTGGCAAATTGTTTCAACGTCTCAGGACTTAATGCATTATTATTGGTTTTATTTATCTGTTGATCTATTTTGATACATATCCTCGAGGAACTGAATTTGCAATAAGGTAGAAATGAGTCGAGACTATTTTTCACGATGTAATAATCTCACTATGTAAATAGCAAATAAATGGCATAATTCACACTGAAATATTGTAGCAGTGTGCACATTGCTTATACTTTCAGGGTTAGATAATATTTTGTTTCTACAGTGTAAGGCAGTGATTTATGAATGTTTTTATTTCTTTAATTGACTAAATAAGTTTGTGTTTTAAATTGATTGTCCAACTGTAATCATCTATTATGGCTGTTTTATACCTGTATTATCAGAATGACTTTTATGAAGTTTATGTAGAAGGAAAAGTATGTTACTAGATTAGTATTTTTGGTGGGTTCAACGTCGTACCGACACAGTTATGGGTCATATGGCGACTTACAATTTTGATGGTTAATGAAGATTTCAGGTGGCCCTACGCGCATTATGTCACCTGGGTATAACCACCGACCTTCCGTGAACTAGCTGGATGGCTTCCATACCAGCGCCCCAAGTGAGGCTCGAACCCACATCGTTGAGGGGCAAGTGATCAAAAGTCAACGACCTTAACATTCGGTCACTGAGATCCCTCACTAGGTTGTCGTGTGTCTTTAAATAGGTATGACCATTTAAATCACACTCATAATACTAAACAACATGTATATTTAAAGAATTATCTCGATAATGTATATATTTTCAGCAAAAATTGAAGGAGAAGACTTTTTCGCTGAAGTACCGGGATTATGCCAAATAGTCGCCAGCTTGTGTACCGTTTCCTGTGTGACGTCATTGATGACGATAGGCCTAATGAGCGTCAACCGTTTCTTTTACATTTGTATGCACGAGAAATATGAACGTTTATTTACTAAACGTAAATGTATTTGTATATGTATTTCTCTATATATCGTCGGAGGATTTCTTGTACTGCTCAACGCAGCTAATGTTGGTGACCATGGCTTTGACAGCAAAAGTCTGGAATGTATTTGGGACCGAATGGCAACATATCCGTATACAGTAGTTTTCTCAATAACTTTGGTTTGGATACCTTCAATTATCATAAGCATTTGTTACTTGAAAATATATCTGTATGTAAGAGCCCATAAAAAACGGATGCGTGAAAAATATGTGTCTTCAAAGTTAAGGAGCTTTCACTTAGCAAAAACGATATTTTTCATTTATATTGTGTTTGTAACATGCTGGGCACCATATGCTCTACTTTTAGTGGTGGATTCAAACAATACGTTTCCGCACGAAATTCACGTGTTCATAACAATGTTTGCTCACTTACATCCTTCTATTAATTGGTTTATCTATTACAAGACAAATAAAAAACTCGCTGCTGCTTACAGAAACCTGTTCCAGCGATGTAAAATAGTTAGTTCCGATACGGACAGTAGCACAGACGGATTGTCATCCAGCAAGTCTAAAACCTCAAAGCAAACTCCGATTGAACATAGTACAGATACATTGTTATAGAGTTTGCTTCAAATATGTCAAATATTAAGGTGACGTATAGTATTTAAGGCCGAAATCGTTTTGAAGTCATAGGAACTATAAGGTTTGTTTTGTATTTATATTTTGGGATTTCTAAATACATGTCTTAAAATGTTTAGGTTTTATATTTCCTAAAATACAAAACATTCAAATCTATTTTAGCAAAATGAGATTTCATAAAACATTATACATCACCTGTGATATTATATTCCACTTCAATTCATAATATAGGAGTATATTATCATGTATTGGATTAGTCAGGGAGAAGTTCGTGCATATAGATCGAATATATTGTATTAATGAATGACATACAAAAATAATGAGTGTTTGTCAAATTTTAGACGTATTTCTACATGTATATGCTAAAATGATTGCAAATAAATTGCTACCCATTTTCATAGCATTGTTATTAAATCTTAGAGGTGTCGTATAACGCTTTATGAGATGTTATTCGCTAAAATTAACTAAGGTTTTTCTAAATTATGTTCTAAAAATAATATACAGATGTGAGGAAAGTAGAACATTTAATAACCGCTACAACTGATTCTACCTTTGTGACCAGTGCAGATCATGATCAGCCTGCACATCCGTATCTTTTTGGCAAGTATTCCTCCCTTTTAACAGTTAACACTTACCCTGCTAAATTTCTAAAATGGACTTGTCCATCCTTGAATTTGGGCAGTACCATTTATTATTCAAAGGGATGTTCACTGAAAATTGATGGACTGAATAGCAAACAGCGCGGACAATGATCAGCCTGCATGGATGTGCAAGCTGATCTTGGTCTACACTGGTCGCAAAGGCAGATCACTTGGCAACAGCAGATTGAAGGTTAATTGTATTCTCCAAATTGAAAGATGGACAAGTTTATTATAGAAATGTAGCAGGGTAAGGGTTAAAGTTTCTAAACAGTTAAATCACTGCAGAGGCTACAAAAAAGATGTAGGTCAGTCAAGAGAACACAATGTCTTACACATCAGCAAATTCTAACATGGTTTACAGTTGAAGGTAGCCATCTGAAAATGTTCATGCATTTTGACTACGACCATAAACAGTCTCAATCATTTTTTTTCTTGTTGGTCGTGGTCGCAGAATTCTGTAGAAATGGTTTATGACATTTCATATGGTTAAATTTATATAGCTAACTTCCACTGCATAAATGAATTTATTTGAAGTCTGTGAAATGGTTATCTAATGCACAGTATTTTTGTCGGTGGGGAAGGGGGTACGGGGAGCCACCCGCAGCTGTTAACATTGTTCCAAAATTGACGATGACATTCTGTTCCATTTGTTGACATGTGTTTGTAGTCACAGAGATAATGAGCATGGTTATTTTATCTGTTTAGACTTTAAACAGCGTTTCTAAAAATGTTTTAGTTTATCATTCCTCCTTTTTGCATTCATGACAAGTTCGTCTAAAACATATGCATTAAAATTGTGAACTGCAATATACACGTCAATTAAATTAGTTTACTTCCACTTATATATTATGCAATATTGTCAAATAATACATGCTTACAACAATACTGATGCAACAATTACTCAAAGGAAATAGCCGTATTTTGAAGACACATTAAACAATCCATTATGTACATAATGGATTAATTTAATGATGATATATCATATGTTTGATGGTCGTTTCTACAGACGTACTTTCCTGTTTGTTTAGAGCTTTCATTTTTATTTTGAAATGAAACGTGTGAAAAATAGTGTAGTCATTAGAAATGTTTGATATATTTGTCTTGTAAATAGAACAAAATTGTTTTTAAATTAGAATTTATTAGGTGTGTATTTAATAAAATAAACTGATATATGAAATGCCTAAGCTTTGTTTAGTCTTTTGTATTCATTTTGACATAAAACCTTAACTGTCAATATAAATAGTGTACTGTTGTTGTTGTTGATAATGATGATGATTATGTTGTTAAGGGTTTTCGCTTTGAATTGTCCATCGCCCGTAAGAAAATGATATTACTTTGTGCTTGCAGACATCTAACATTTTAAAAAACATTTTTATTACAAAATATATTTTTACGCTACTATTTATGAGACTACTTTTTATTAAAAGTTTTTCAGTGAATCATTGGAATAATAGAGTGAAATATATCTGGTACTTTTACAGTGTTTCATTGGTAAGGAACTAATGGGTAAATTTAGTCAAAAGATGAAATACATATCAGATCAAAATATCTATCATTTATGCATTTTCACTCGTGACTAAGCCACTCCCGAAAATACTGCATCTGGTGTTCACCCGTGAAGATGTATTAGTCTTACACTGAAACAAACAAATATCCTTCATGTCATTAAAATCATGCTACTAGGATGAAACTCCCTAAGTATTTTGAGGGACACCCAAACCCAATCGCCATGATTCTTTGTCTATGTATTATTTCGACCTTATGAACCTTCATCATGCCATATAATCAGTAAAATAATGTAACTTCTATATAACAATCACATTTTAATGCTGCTTGTGTAAATTATAGCAATGTACTATTAAAAGAGGTCAAAAAAGCCACTTTGTATAAACTGTGTGTCTAACAGGGCATAGTCCAGTTTTAGGGAAAAGTTGTGTTATCTCGTGAGTTAGAAAGAATACTGTTCTGGGGCGTATTTATTTATATTAGATACTCAAGTAGTCTGTTAACTGTATATAGAAGCTTTCTATAGCGTTTGATATGAAATAAAAGTTTGATGTAAAATGAAAGAATATTAATTGTATTTTGTTACCTCCTAAATGGAAATTCTCACGAAATTTATGTAACATATATGCAAATAAAGCATCACGCATTATTAGTATAGCAAGATCTGTTTACTTCAAAGTTCTTTAATATGCGAACTGGCTGAATTCAATACGATAATTATCGTAAGATGAAACATAATGTACATGAGCTTTATCTCTGTATTACAATGTATTCCCACCTGCATTCATCCCTTAACTGGCTTACTTACTACTTCACCAGAAAGATCACAAACGCTTGTGAATTTCACAGACATCTCCTGTGCAGACAAAACATTATCGAATGTCCCGCACATCCCTGACTTTGTAGCTAGTCTCATATTGGATCCTGGCCGCTGACAAGATTTAAATATTGTAAACAAACAAGCTAGACACATGTTTTATAATTTGGACACTTAAATGTAAGTAAGACAAAGATACTTGTTGTATGTATGCAAGTAAGGTCAAAGCATTTGTTCGAGCAAGTTTTTGGCATTAACATTTTCTGACTATGATACTCTGAAATAGAAACTGAGTCGAAAATGAATTGTAAGAATTATAACAAGAAACTGGT
Organism: Mercenaria mercenaria; assembly: GCF_021730395.1. Classification (NCBI taxonomy): domain Eukaryota; kingdom Metazoa; phylum Mollusca; class Bivalvia; order Venerida; family Veneridae; genus Mercenaria; species Mercenaria mercenaria. Next base: position 51,798,520 of record NC_069373.1, read on the forward strand.
AAATTTCACAATGCAAATGCATTATACTGTGATCAAAGTCCAACTTACCAAAGTAGTTTTGGAAAATAATGTTACTTGAATTGACTATGAATAACGAAATTAACTTAAGAAATAAGAGATGATAAATATTTCTAAATAGCAAGTGGTTGTATAAAAGAAATGCGTTGACTTTTCCTCGAATCATGGCAGAAATAAAGATATTTAATAGATTTTTTTTTCAAGACATATTTAGCCAAAATGATGTTCTAAAAATACAATGAACAGAAAATTGTATACCAGATTCATTAATGTAAATGTGTTTTACATAGTGTTCTGGCCTGTTTTGTCGGTCCCTTAACGGTGTTTCTCTTGTTATCATGCTATATGCAAATGCACATAAGTCCTTTAGGGTTTTTTTTATATATTGTTAGACGTGTACTTTTTTTTACATATTATGTCCTTGTTTAGCAGTACGTATGTAAAGGGCTTGTCTAGCGGGGAAAAAATATTTATTTACACCATGAAATGGTAAAAGTGACAAGTGTGTGTGTGTGTGGGGGGGGGGGGGGGGGGGGGGGGGTTAAACCCACTTCTCTAAATATTGGTATGAACTATATTGATTTATATTTCCTTTAAGAAATGGCAATTTTATAGAAACTTTCGTTTTTCATTTTCATTTTGTTTTTGAAAATACATTATTCGTATTATATGAGGGCAATGACCTATCTTCAAGTTTTGTCAATAATAATATCAACACTTGACCTTTAAATGTTTACCGGATGCATGAATTCATATCAATATAATATCTATTTGTATCGAACTGATTTTTTTTTGATTATTTATTATTACCTACATAGAATTGTAACTTTTTAATGTCATTTTTGAAAAAAATGCCGCGTCATGAGAAAACTAAAATAGTAGGTTTGCGACCAGCATGGATCCAGACCAGCCTGCGCATCAGCGCAGTCTGGTCAGGATCCATGCTGTTCGCTTTTAAAGCCTATTGGAATTGGAGAAACTGTTAGCGAACAGCATGGATCCTGACCAGACTGTGCGGATGAGCAGGCTGGTCAGGATCCATGCTGGTCGCAAACCCACTATGTTAGTTTTCTCATGGCGCGGTTCAAATCTTGAGGGGCCTCCGTCGCCGAGTGGTTATGGTCGGCTGGACTTTTTCCTGCGTCACTGATTAAAATTTCCGATCGAGTACACTTTTGTTGTACTTTTGTAATTTCATGCATTGTTCGCAATATAAATAGACATTTTCCAGCTAATCGTAAGCAATCTATTGTATTTTGTAAACAAGTCAAGTAGCTACTCCTTTAAGGAGGAAGCTATGTTTCATTTGTTCCTAACACCTTTTTCAAGAGATTGTATCCTGCTGCATATTTATATAGGATTTGTAAATGTACAAGCATTACAGATGCATAAGTCTGAACTAACTTAAAGTTACACAAACGTGTGTCTACAACGATTTCGGTCAAATGTGACATTAATAAAATAAAGGCTTACTTTCCAGATTTTATTTACAATGGATATATTCATTAATTCATCGATAGGTGTTCACATTGCTCCTAATTTTACTCCGCAAATTACGATGGGAACTGATGAATTACATTATAGACAATACGAATTCTTATCACTGAGACCGGAAATAGCAATTCCAACGTTAGTAGTTTTGTTTCTTGCTTCAGTGATTGGAACTGGAGGAAATATTATCACGTTGTTGGTTTTTGTTAGAAGAAGAAGCATGAGAAATATAGAGAGTATATTCTTGATCAATTTGGTGATATCTGACCTATATGTGACCTCAGTGGCTGATCCTATGAGCATAATTGGTAAGTATAATCAACGGTCTTTTTAAAAAAAATATATATATATTACGAAAAGAATTATTTTTGGGCACACTGTTAGTATGAACTGAAATAATTTTTCGAAGTTCTCGAATGCTCGAGGTGAGCTTTTGTGGTCACTCATTATCCGTCATTTGTTCGTCAATCCGTCCATGGCACGTGCGGCCGTCCATCGACATTTTTCCGAACGACATCTCCTCTGAAACAATTAGTAGGAAATTGATGAAACCTGACTGTTCCTTGAGTGCCCCTCTTCCAATTGTTTTCATAAGTTCCATTTGATTGCTCATAGGGGCCACCAGAGCTATTTTTTCAAATAAGACCTGATAAACAACTGCCCTAATTTTTCAAATCCTTGGATGACCGTCTACCAAGACTGTTCAAATCATTATGATTTGACACAATACATAGCTGCCATGGGGCGTGGTCACTTGTCAACTCTTTCCAAATCTTCTTTTCAGAACTGTGGCCCTCATTTTGAAATGATCCTAAGGTGATTGTATACTAAAGTTGTTAGCAATATTCTTATTTCTCCTCAAATTATTTAAACCATCTTAAAACCATTTTTTGTTTGTCAAAAACGTGGGTGCCAATAGTTGGTCTAGATTTTTATATATGCCTCCATGAAAACCTTTTTTTTTTTCGTCTTTCTTTTTTCTCTTCTGAATCTGCCCACTAGGTTACAAAGTTGTTTGGCAGAAAATTTTCTCGTTGTTAAGTATTAAAACAACATTAATTCAGGAAAGTTTTTTAATTGTCCAATTGTTACCTTGTATTATGGGGGTATCATACCTGTATTATCAGATTGATTTTTATGGACTTTATTTAAGGGGGAGTAGGTCACTAGGTTTGGTATTTGCTGTTTTTATTGGATTGGGGTCAACGTCGACACGTCACAATTATAAGTCATATGGCAACTTTCCAGCTTTGATGGCGGAGGAAGACTTAAGGTGCACCTCAGTGCATTATTTCGTCACGGAAGGACACATCGGTAGAAACACCGACCTTCCGTAGGCTAGCTGGATGGCTTCCTCACATGAAGATTTCAACGCCCCGAGTGAGGCTCTAACTAACATCGGTGAAGGGCTAGTGATTCAAAGTCAGCGACCGTAACAACTCGGCCATGGAGCCCCCACCCCGCTCCCCCACCACTAGAATGTGGTGGGTCTTCAAATAGTTATGAACGTTGAAATCACACTACAAATCATTAACAGTATGGCCATAGAATGAAAATATTGATACTGGCCAAGACACTCTAAAGCCAAATGGGCTTATTCTTATTGAAATTTATAAGTATTTAAATGTATCTATATAAAAAGATTTTTAAAGTAATGATTTCAACAATGTATATATTTTCAGCAAAAGTCGAAGGAGAAGACTTTTTCACTGATGTACCAGGATTATGTCAAATAGTTGCCAGCTTGTGTACCGTTTCCTGTGTGACGTCATTGATGACGATAGGCCTAATGAGCGTCAACCGTTTCTTTTACATTTGTATGCATGAGAAATATGAACGCATTTTTACTAAATGTAAATGCATTTGTGTATGTATTTCTCTATATTTTGTCGGAGGATTTCTTGTACTGCTCAATGCAGCTGATGTTGGTGACCATGGCTTTGACAGCAAAAGTCTGGAATGTATTTGGGACCGCATGGCAACATATCCGTATACAGTAGTTTTCTCAATAACTTTGGTTTGGATACCTTCAATTATCATAAGCATTTGTTACTTGAAAATATATCTGTATGTAAGAGCCCATAAAAAACGGATGCGTGAACAACATGTCTCTTCAAAGTTAAGGAGCTTTCACCTAGCAAAAACGCTATTTATCATTTATGTAGTGTTTGTAACATGTTGGGCACCATATGCTCTACTTATAGTGGTGGATTCAAACAATACGTTTCCGCACGAAATTCATGTGTACATTACAATGTTTGCTCACTTACATCCTTCTATTAATTGGTTTATCTATTACAAGACAAATAAAAAGTTCGCTGCCGGCTACAGAAGCCTGTTCCATCGATGTAAAATGCTTAGTTCCGATATGGACAGTAGCACAGATGGATTATCATCCAGCAAGTCTAAAACCACAAAGCAAACTCCGATTGAACATAGTTCAGATACATTGTTATAGATTTTACTTCAAATATGTCGTATATTATTTTATGTTCAAAATCGTTTTGTTTTCATAGGGACTCTAAGTTATTTAAGATTTCATAAAAACAAAAGGTAAGGGTAAATTTCCAATAAGCACAGAATACCCAAAACTCAGTCAGAGAGCCATGCATCGCAAAGTAGGCCCGCAAGAAAAAGAAACTGTAGCGGAAAAATATAGCATACAGGTTGCTTCAAAGATATTATACGTCACATTTAATATTCTGCTCCTCTATAGGAGTATATTTTCATGTGTTGTATTTGTCAGGAAGAAATTAGCGTAAATAGCTCGAATGCACTAATATCTGTTCGTTCTGTAAACGGCTGACATACAAAAATAAAAAAAAATAATGAGTGCTTATAAAAGTATCAGACGTATTGCTATATGTTGAAATAACTGTAAAATAAAATGCCACCCATTTTCATAGTATTGTTAAATCTTTAAGGTGCCGTATTACGCTTTATGAGAGGTTATTCGCTAAAATTGTCTAAGTCTTTTCTTAATTATGTTTAGAAAGAATATAAACTTTCGAAGAATCTTGCACATTTCATTGACTTTCATGAACAGATTCAATCATATTGTGCCTGCTATCACATACTTGGTTGCGTTCTAAGCTTCAAAAGGATCTTTTCATAGAGTTTCTTATACATTTTAGGAAAGGCACTTTATGTATCTAAACAGATAAAACAAAACTCACTATAGAGGCTAAAAAAAGATTTAGGTCATTAATGAGAATAAAAACACCTTAGCACATTTGAACAAAGCTTGCAGTTAAAGGTAGCCGCCCGAAAGTTTTCATGCATTTCCACTACGTCCATGGACACTCAATCAAAGCGAGCCTGAAACATTTTCATTTTTGTCGTTTTGTGCGATCTTTTTACTTTATTTTGTGCACTGTTCTGTGGTTGACGGAACAGTGTAATATATGTCTGAAGAATGATTTGTGATATTTTGTATGGTCAAGTGAGAATGACTTCTTATTCGTGAAACAATAAAACAAAGAATATACTGAAACAATAAATAAATATATATTTCTGAATCCGTATTTTTTTGGCAAGTATTCCTCCCTTTTAACAGTTAACACTTACCCTGCTAAATTTCTAAAATGGACTTGTCCATCCTTGAATTTGGGCAGTACCATTTATTATTCAAAGGGATGTTCACTGAAAAATGATGGACGGAATATCAAACAGTGCGGACCATGATCAGCCTGCATGGATGTGCAGGCTGATCTTGGTCTACACTGGTCGCAAAGGCAGATCACTTGGCAACAGCAGACTAAAGGTTAATTGTATTCTCCAAACTGAAAGATGGACACGTTTATTATAGAAATGTAGCAGGGTAAGGGTTAAAGTTTCTAAACAGATAAAACAAAGTTCACTGCAGAGGCTACAAAAAAGATGCAGGTCAGTCAAGAGAACAAAATGTCTTACACAACAGCAAATTCTAACATGGTTTACAGTTGAAGGTAGCCATCTGAAAATGTTCATGCATTTTGACTACGACCATAAACAGTCTCAATCTTTTTTGTTCTTGTTGGTCGTGGTCGCAGAATTCTGTAGAAATGGTTTATGACATTTCATATGGTTAAATTTATATAGCCAACTTCCACTGCATAAATGATTTTATTTGAAGTCTGTGAAACGGGTATCTAATGCACAGTATTTTTGTTGGTGGGGGAGGGGGTACGGGGAGCCACCCGCAGCTGTTAACATTGTTCCAAAATTGACAATGGCATTCTGTTCCATTTATTGACATGTGTTTGTAGTCACAGAGATAATGAGCATGGTTATTTTATCTGTTTAGAATTTAAACAGCGTATCTAAAAATGTAAAGTGGTTTAATTTCTGAAAAAGTAAAGAAATACAATTATTTGAAGATTCTTACGAATAAAAAATTAATTTATAAATCGTTATTATGCTACCTTAAAGACGAAATTTAGAAAACTGTCAGAAAGAAGTATCATTAATGGTTAATTTGTTGCTATGATTATTTTCGAAGGAACCAGGGTTTTTAATCTATTTAGTTTATTATTCCTCCTTTTTGCATTTTGCAAATTGTGAACTGCAATATACACGTCAATTAAATTATTTTACTTTCACTTAGATATTATGCAATATTGTCAAATAATACATGCTTACAAGGATACTGATGCAACAATTACTCAAAGGAAATAGCCGTATTTTGAAGACACATTAAACAAACCATTATGTACATAATGGATTAATTTAATGATTATATATCATATGTTCGATGTTCATTTCGACAGACGTACTTTCCTGTTTGTTTAGAGCTTTTATTTTTGTTTTGGAAATGAAACGTGTGAAAAATAGTGTAGTCATTAGAAATGTTTGATATATTTGTCTTGTAAATAGAACAAAATTGTTTTTAAATTAGAATTTATTGGGTGTGTGTTTAATAAAATAAACTGATATATGAAATGCCTAAGCTTTGTTTAGTCTTTTGTATTCATTTTGACATAAAACCTTAGCTGTCAATATAAATAGCGTACTGTTGTTGTTGTTGTTGTTGTCGATAATGATGATGATTATGTTGTTAAGGGTTTTCGCTTTGAATTGTCCATCGCCCATAAGAAAATGATATTACTTTGTGCTTGCAGACATCTAACATGTTAAAATACATTTGAGCCGTGCCATGAGAAAATCAACATAGTGGGTTTGCGACCAGCATGGATCCAGACCAGCCTGCGCATCCGCGCAGTCTGGTCAGGATCCATGCTGTTCACTTATAGTTTCTCTAATTCTAATAGGCTTTGAAAGCGAACAGCATGGATCCTGACCAGACTGCGCGGATGCGCAGGCTGGTCTGGATCCATGCTAGTCGCAAACCCATTATGTTGGTTTTCTCATGGCACGGCTCATTTGATATTTTCATGTGTAATTACAAAATATATTTTACGCTAGCCTACTATTTATGAGACTACTTTTTATTAAAAGTTTTTCAGTGAATCATTGGAATAATAGAGTGAAATATATCTGGTACTTTTACAGTGTTTCATTGGTAAGAAACTAATGGGTAAATTTAGTCAAAAGGTGAAATACATATCAGATCAAAATATCTATCATTTATGAATTTTCACTCGTGACTAAGCCACTCCCAGAAATACTGCATCTGGTGTTCACTCGTGAAGATATATCAGTCTTACACTGAAACAAACAAATATCCTTTATGTCATTAAAATCATGCTAGGATGAAACTCCCTATGCATTTTGAGAGACACCCCTACCCAATCGCCATGATTCTTTGCCTATGTATTATTTCGACCTTATGAACCTTCATCATGCCATATAATCAGTAAAATAATATAACTTCTATATAACAATCACATTTTAAAGTGCTTATATGCAAGCCATGCTGGGAGTTATGTAAAAGTTGAATTAAGATATTTTTCTTTTTCCTTAAATCTGCATTTGTGCGTGGCATAGGTCTGCGTTTGTGGAACCATAACAACAACATACTGTGTAAAGACAAAAGGCGAGACAAGCTGATAATAAATAATTTCACTTAGAATCAAACATCTGGTAAAGAGGAAAAGAAATATTTCATGCACTTTTCACAAAAATGTCATAATTCTAGGATAGTACATATATTCTTTATCTCATTATCAACCCTAAATAGATTTGTAACATACTTTTCATGGTAATCACACAACTAGGGATTGGTCTGTGAAATATTACGGAAATTAACATCCCCATATGCTGCTTGTGTAAATTATAGCAATGTACTATCAAAAGAGGTCAAAAAGCCACTTTGTATAAACTGTGTGTCTAACGGGGCATCCTCCAGTTTTAGGGCAAAGTTGTGTTATCTCGTGAGTTAGAAATAATACTTGTTTAGTGAAAGTTCTGGGGCGTATTTATTTATATGAGATACTCAAGTAGTTTGTTAACTGTATATAGAAGCTTTCTATAGCGTTTGACATGAAATAAAAGTTTGATGTAAAATGAAAGAATATTAATTGAGCCGTGCCATGGGAAAACCAACATAGTGGCTTTGTGATAGCATGGATCCAGACCAGCCTGCGCATCCGCGCAGTCTGGTCAGGATCCATGCTGTTCGCTAATGGTTTCTCTAATTGCAATAGGCTTTGAAAGCGAAAAACATGGATCCTGATCAGACTGCGCGGATGCTGGTCGCAAACCCACTATGTTGGTTTTCTCACGGCACGGCTCAATTGTATTTTGGTACCTCCTAAATGGAAATTCTCGCGAAATTTATGTAACATATATGCAAATAAAGCATCACGCGATATTAGTATAGCATGATCTTTTTACTTCGAAGTTCTTTAATATGCGAACTGGCTGAATTCAATACGTTAATTATCGTAAGATGAAACATAATGTACATGAGCTTTATCCTGTATTACAATGTATTCCAACCTGCATTCATCACTTAACTAGCTTACTTACTACTTCACGAGAAAGATCACAAACGCTTGCGAATTTCACAGACACCTCAGACAAAACATTATCGAATGTCCTGTACATCCCTGACTTTGTAGCTAGTCTCATATTGGATCCTGGCCGCTGACAAGATTTAAATATTAAAGCTAGACACGTGTTTTATAATTTGGACACTTAAATGTAATTAAGACAAAGATACTTGTTGTATGTATGCAAGTAGGGTCAAAGCATTTGTTCGAGCAAGTTGTTGGCATTAACATTTTCTGACTATGATACTCTGAAATAGAAACTGAGTCGAAAATATAACAAGAAACTGGTAAATTTCACAATGCAAATGCATTATACTGTGAACAAAGTCCAACTTTCCAAAGTAGTTTTGGAAAATAATGTTACTTGAATTGACTATGAATAACGAAATTAACTTAAGAAATAGGAGATGATAAATATTTCTAAATAGCATGTGGTTTTATAAAAGAAATGCCATTGACTTTTCCTCGAATCATGGCAGAATTAAAAATATTTAAGAGATTTTTTTCAAGACATTTTTAGCCAAAATGATGTTCTAAAAATACAATTAACAGAAAATTGTATACCAGATTCATTAAAGGTCCATTACTAAGGGAAAGTGAGTTGGCAATTTTTTTCATAGCCAGTGCATAGACTTCTGCAAGACACTAAATAATGAAGATTGGCAGGTCAAAATTTACAGAAGGTCTTTGGAACTCAAAGAAATATATGTGTATTATCTTGAAATTTCAATGAATCGACAGAATGACCCCCAGGTCTTTTTAACTTTCTTCATACTTCATAGAAAAATAATTGTACATATACTGCGATTTATTTCGAATTTCGACATACCAACTTTCATTTTCCAATAAAATGAAATAGTTTCTGTGCTTTTTAAAAGAAATTAAAATGTTTATATATTGTTAGACGCGTACTTTTTTTTTACACATTATGTCCTTGTTTAGCAACACGTATGTAAAGGGCTTGTCTAGCGGGGAAAACATTTATTTTACACCGTGAAATGGTAAAAGTAACAAGTGGGTGGGTTGGGGGGGGGGTGGTGAGGGGGTGCGCAATAAACCAGTTTAAGCTCTCCAGTGATGTATATGTCTATCACTCACACATACATACGTGCAGTGGCGTTTTGTTTTTTGACACTGTAGTCTGAGATCGTTGCAAGAAGCTAATAAATGTCAAACTTCGTTTAAAACCACTTCTCTAAATATTGGTATGAACTATATTGATTTATATTTCATTTAAAAAATGGAAATTTTATAGAAACTTTCGTTTTTCATTTTGATATATATATTATTATTTTTTTGAAAATGCATTATTCATATTATATGAGGGCAATGACCTATCTTCAAGTTTTGTCAATAATAATATCAACATTTGACCTTTAAATGTTTACCGGATGCATGAATTCATATCAATATAATATCTATTTGTATCGAACTGTGCTTTTGATTATTTAATATTACCTACATAGAACTGTAACTTTCTTATGTCTTAATCTTAAGCCTAAATCTCATCATTTTTGAAAAATGAACAATTGCTTTTGGCAGCTACCTGTGTACAGATAAAAAACAGGCTAATGTGTATAAATAGTAGTGAGTCAGAGGTTAAAATAATACACAATTATTATTTGTATATAACTAGTCTTGGTATGAACTTGAACAAGATCTATCACTTAAACATTTTTAAAAAATACTGTATAACAATAAATTGGGAAAGCTGCTCTACATTCACAGTTATTTTTTTATTATTTGGCCAATTCAAGTATATTTATAAGGATCCTCAACGTTTACTTTTTAATTTGAATAATTTACCTAGGTCCTCCTATACTGATTCCGCAAAACGTAAAATGTTAACCCCTTGAAAATACAATATGGCCGTGCCATGAGAAAACCAACATAGTGGGTTTGCGACCAGCATGGATCCAGACCAGCCTGCGCATCCGCGCAGTCTATTCAGAATCCATGTTGTTCGCTTTTAAAAGCCTATTGGAATTGGAGAAACTGTTAGCGAACAGCATGGATCCTGACCAGACTGCGCAGATGCGCAGGCTGGTCTGGATCCAAGCTGGTCGCAAACGCACTATGTTGGTTTTCTCATGGCACGGCTCAATTATGGCCATAGCTGTAGTTAGTAGTAAGTAGGTTTCTGTTCAACATAGCCTCTCAATCTTTGAAATTATTTACTCGCTTCATACACAATCTCTCTCGCAGCCCCATTCACAATAAAATTACATAATATGTCCTACACTAAGATACCAAATCAGGAACATATAATTACAATCTGACTTCAGTTGAATCCTGTATTATCCTGTGATATTTTCCCAGTACTTTGAAATTAAATGACATATTTCAGGGATATTTCAACAAGCTAAAATTTTCAATTTAAACATACATGAAGTATGACTAATTCCTAAAGTTGTGCCTAACAATGTACAAGATGAAAAATCTCAATTATTTTCACAATATTAACCTATGGGTGACTTCAATCACCTGCTGTTTCTCATATGATAAGAAAATGAACTCAGATTATGTCATCTGTAAAATTTCGTTGTTGATAAGAATTTAGCCTTTGTAGCATACATATGTTAAAAATAAATCTTGACGGGCCTCCTCTCCGTCGCCGAGTAGTTAAGGTCGGCTAGTATTTTTCCTGCGTTACTGGTTAAAATTTCCGATCGAGTACACCTTTGTTGTACTTTTGTAATTTTCATGCATTTTCGCAATATAAATAGACATTTTCCAGCTAATCGTATGCAATCTATTGTATTTTGTAAACAAGGCAAGTAGCTCTCCTTAAAGGAGGAAGCTATGTATCTATGTATCGTTTGTTCCTAACACCTTTTTCAAGAGATTGTATCCTGTTGCATATGTATATATGATTTGTAAAAGTACAAGTATTACAGATGCATAAGTCTGAACTAACTTAAAGTTACATAAACGTGTGTCTACAACGATTTCGGTCAAATGTGACATATCATACTAGCAAACTAATAAAATAAAGGCTTACAATGGATATATTCATAAATTCATCGATAGGTGTTCACATTGCTCCTAATTTTACTCCGCAAATTATGATGGGAACTGATGAATTACATTACAAACGATACGAATTCTTAACACTGAGACCGGAAATAGCAATTCCAACGTTAGTAGTTTTGTTTCTTGCTACGGTGATTGGAACTGGAGGAAATATTATCACGTTGTTGGTTTTTGTTATAAGGAGAAGCATGAGAAATATAGAGAGTATATTCTTGATCAATTTGGTGATATCTGACCTATATATGACCTCAGTGGCTGATCCTACGAGCATAATTGGTAAGTATAGTTAAGGAATTTGTAAAGAAAAATATATTTTACGAAAAGTATTACTTCTGGTCACACTGTTAGTATGAAGTGAATTAATTTGTCAAAGTGCTCGAATGCTCGTGGTGAGCTACTGTGGTTGCTCGTTCATCAATCCGTTATCGTACATGTGGCTGTCCCTACACATTTTTCTGAACGACATCTCCTCTGAAACTGATGAAACCTGACTGTTCCTAGAGTGCCCTTCATCCAAATGTTTTCGTAAGTTCCATTTGGTTGCTCATATGGGGCCACAAGAGGTTTTTTTTTTCAAAAAAGTCCTGCTAAAAACCGGCCCTAATTTTAAACTAATTTCATAGAAAAGATCTTTGGATGACCGTCTACCAAGACTGTTCAAATCATTATGTTTTGACAAAATACATAGCTGCCATGGGGCGTGGTCACTTTTTAAAATATGTATGTAGTAGAATATTTAAACTTCTCGTCATAAACCGATGGCCCGATGTTAAAATACTTTCATTCATATAGTCTTTAAATGACCCTTTTACAGGACTTGTTTCCAATTTATTGCGATTCAACCCCAAACATGCCCGCAAGAGGATGTGATTACTTTTCTCTGTATACATCAAAACACATGGCCAGCAGAGGACTTGGTCACTTTTCCCTATATGTAGATATTGGAAACTTTGAAATTATCCGATTCATAAAAACATCGCCGTTGGAACTTAAAACAAAACAAAATCTTGAATAGAATCTTATTAAAACTGCCGGTCAGATTTTAGCATAATTTCATAACGAAGTGTCTGTTGTCATCCGTTAACAAAATTGTTCAAACTATTCCGACTTGCCAAAAACGTTACCCCTGGCGTTGTAATCATTTGTTCCTACATGTGTATAACGTCAACTTTACAAGTCTTCTTTTTAGGACTGTTGCCCTCATTTTGAAATTTTAATATAATTTCACACAAATGATCCTAAGGTGATCGCGAACGAGAAAAAGAAGATCCTAAGGTGACTGTATACTAAAATAATTGGCAATATTCTTATTTCTCCTCAAATTATCCAAAGAAGTATAAAATACACAGAATGGCAACTGGCTGTAATCTCGCGTGAGCTCGTGTCAGAGCGTGATTCGGCGTTATCTTACTAAAAACAAACATCGGCGAGCATGCAGTTACAATTTGTACCTTTAAAACGACATTTAAAATACATGTTAGCTTCTAAAACAAAATTAGTTTAATGAGAAATGGTCTTAAGACACGAAGTACAGGGTTTTTTTTGCCATCGAAAGAAGCGTGGTCATACGGTGATAATTATTTTACCGATGAATAATTGCTTTCGCATACAAAATGGCGCGTGGAGAAAGCGCCACTTCTGGTAACGAGATCTCGTTTTTTTGTCACGGGAGGTTGGCGAGATTTGCTCTATATGCCTTTCAAGTTGCCAATCTATTTATTTTATAGCTCTTTGAATTATCAAAACCATCTTAAAACCTTTTTTGTTTGTCAAAAACGTGGGTGCCAAGAGTGGGTCTAGATTTTTACATATGACTCTTTAAACCTTTTTACGTCTTTCTGTTTTCTCTTCTAAATCTGAACACTAGATTACCTTGTTGTTTGGCGGAAAACTTTTTCGTTGTTAAGTATTAAAAAAACCATTAATTTAGGAAAGATTTTAAATTGACTGTTACCTTGTGTTATGGGGTAATAATACCTGTATTATAAGAATGATTTAATGGAGTTTATTTAAGAGGGAGTAGGTCACTAGGTCTGGTATTTTCAATTTTTCTTGGATTGAGGTCAACGTCGCACCGTCACAATTATAGGTCATATGGCAACTTCCCAGCTTTGACAGTGGAGGAAGACTTAAGGTGCCCCTCCGTACATTACTTCGTCACGGAAGGGCACCTCGGTAGGCTAGCCTAACGGCTTCCTCACATGAAGATTTCAAAGACCCGAGTGATGCTCGAACTAATATCGGTGAAGGGCTAGTAATTCAAAATCAGTGACTTTAACAACACGGACATGGAGGCACCAACTAGATTGTGGTGGGTCTTTAAAAAGTTATGACCTTAAAATCACACTCCGAATCATTAACAATATGTGCCACAGAACGAAAACATTGATGATTTGTTAAATGACTACATATATCTATACTGACCAAGCCGAGGCATTCTAAAGCTAAACGGGCTTATTCTTATTGAAATTCATAAGTATTGAAATTTTTTTATCGAAAAAAATGTTTAAAGTAATGATTTCGACAATGTATATATTTTCAGCAAAAGTAGAAGGAGAAGACTTTTTCACTGACGTACCAGGACTATGTCAAATAGTCGCCAGCTTGTGTACCGTTTCCTGTGTGACGTCATTGATGACGATAGGCCTAATGAGCATCAACCGTTTCTTTTACATTTGTATGCACGAGAAATATGAACGCATTTTTACTAAATACAGATGCATTTGTGTATGTATTTCTCTATATTTTGTCGGAGGATTTCTGGTACTGCTCAACGCAGCTGATGTTGGTGACCATGGCTTTGACAGCAAAAGTCTTGAATGTATTTGGGACCGCATGGCGTCATATCCGTATACAGTAGTTTTCTCAACTTTGGTTTGGATACCTTCAATTCTCATAAGCATTTGTTACTTGAAAATATATCTGTATGTAAGAGCTCATAAAAAACGAATGCGTGAACAACATGTCTCTTCGAAGTTAAGGAGCTTTCACTTAGCAAAAACGCTATTTATCATTTACGTTGTGTTTGTAACATGTTGGGCACCATATGCTTTACTTGTAGTGGTGGATTCAAACAATACGTTTCGGCACGAAATTCACGTGTTCATTACAATGTTTGCACACTTACACCCTTCTATTAATTGGTTTATCTATTACAAGACAAATAAAAAGTTCGCTGCTGGCTACAGAAGCCTGTTCCATCGATGTAAAATGCTTAGTTGCGATACGGAGAGTAGTACAAATTGATTATCATCCAGCAAGTCTAAAACCACAAAGCAAACACCGATTGAACATAGTTCAGATACAATTTTATAGAATTTACTTCAAATACGTCATGCTTTAAGGTGACGTATAGTATTTTATGCTCAAAATCGTTTTGTAGTCATAAGGGCTATAAGTTATTTTGTATTAATATCTACAGCTTCAAAACATCTGTCCTAAAATGTTTATGTTTTATACTTTATGAAAAACAAAACATTCAGATCTATTTTAGCGAATAAGATTTCATAAAAAATAAAAGGTAAGGGTAGATTTCCAGGAAGCACAGAGTACCCAAAACTCGGGCAAGAGAGCTATGCATCGCAAAGTAGGCCCGCAAGAAAAAGAAACTGTATCGGAAAAATAAAGCATACAGGTTGCTTCGAAAAAACATTATACGTGACATTTAATATTCTGTGCCACTTGAATGCATTGAACATAGGACTATACTTCCGTATGTTGTATTTGTCAGGAAGAAATTAGAGTAAGTAGCTCGAATGCACTAATATCTTTTTATTGACTTACACAAATAAAAATAATGACTGCTTATAAGTTATAGGTCTATTGCTATTTGTTGAAATAACTGCAAATATGTTGCCACATATTTTCAGAGTTTTGTTAAATCTTTAAGAAGCCGTATTACGCTTAATAAAATGTTAATTCGCTAAAACTGTCTAAGGCTTTTCTTAATTATGTTTAGAGCGAGGAAGCTTGAACATTTCATTACCTTTCATGAACAAATTCAATCAAATTGTGTCTGCTATTACACACTTGGTTACATTCTATGCTTCAAAAGTACCTATTCATTTTCGGAAAGGCACTTTATGTATCTAAATAGATAAATCAAAACTCACTATATAGGCTAAACAAATATTTAGGTCATTAAAGAGATCCTCAGCTCATTTTAACAAGGGTTACAGTTAAAGGTAGCCGCCCGAAAGTTTTTATGCATTTTCACTAAGTCCATTAACACTCAATCAAAGCGAACCTGCAACGAGCCTGCAACATTTTCATTTTTGTCGTTTTGAACGATTTTTTTAGTTCGTTTTGTGCATTATTTTCTGGTTTAAAGAACAATGTCATATTGCCATACAAGTACATTGAAGACATGATTTGTGACAGTTTGTATGGTCCAGTAGGTATAACAAACTGTTACTGCATAAATCAATTTGAAGACATATATCTAGATTATAAGACGTGTTATTATAAAATGAAATTGCTGTATTTTGAAAACATTGTATTAAACATTACATTAAACAAACCATTAGGTATTAAACTGATGACTTTAGTGATCATATGAGCCGTGCCATGGGAAAACCAACATAGTGGGTTTGCGACAAGCATGGATCCAGACCAGCCTGCGCATCCGCGCAGTCTGGTCAGGATCCATGCTGTTCGCTTTCAAAGCCTATTGGAATTAGAGAAACTGTTAGCGAACAGCATGGATCCTGACCAGACTGCGCGGATGCGCAGGCTGGTCTGGATCCATGCTGGTCGCAAACCCACTATGTTGGTTTTCTCATGGCACGGCTCATATTTTATATGACTCGTGATGTATTGATGGCCTGATGTACTTTCCTGTATGCCGAGAACATTCATTTTATTAAGTGAAACGTGTGAGTGTGACAAATATTGTATTCAATTGAAGTGTATGATATATCTGTATTGCAAACAGAACAAAATGGTTTTTGAATTCGTATTTATTTGGGTGTGTATCTAATACGAATAAAATGATATATGAAATGATTTAACAAAAAAGCTATTATTTCAAAACAACTTACTTTGTTTAGTTTTTCTCGTTCTTTTTGACATAGAAACTGATCTGTCAATAAATAAAGCATACTGTTGTTGTTGTTGCTGCTGCTGTTGTTTTTGTTAAGGTTTTTCACTTTGAATTTTCTTCGCCAGTAAGAAAATAATATTATACTTGTTGACATCTGGCATGTTAAAAAATACATCGATATTACAAAATATATACATTTTTGACGGCATTACTTTATCATTAATACCGGCTTCGGATGAAATTTCTTAGGCATTTTGAGTGACAACCCAACCTAACCACCACGACTTTTTGTCTTTGTATTATTTAGACCTTATGAACCTTCGTTATGCCTTATCATCAGATACAAATCTTGACGTTCTGGGGGAAAAAATAATGGATATTTTATTTAATACAGCGTCACTTGGCTGCGTAAATTTGCAACAGAACGGAGAAAGAATTCCCCAGTAGCTAAAAATTAGGATACTCGTAAGAAAACGGACTTGAAATTTGCCAATGCCTGACCATTGTTAACTAATGAAGACAAGTTGGGTCAGCTCATTCCCCTTGGTTTGCTAAATATCATGTAGACAGTGATAAATAGGATGTCGCGAGATCATGGTGTGAAATACCGATTACTTCTGGTAGAGAAACAGCTATACAATAGTCCAATTTGATTTTCAAAAGCGAATTGCTTATTTGTGTTTTGTGTGTAGCGAACCAACAATGCGGTGCATAAGTTAGCATGTCCGTCATTGTTGGCAGTGCATTCTATTACTATTTACCAAATTTTTATAGCGCTCTTTTCATCTATAAAATAAACGTTCAAAAGCGATTCTATGAGAAATATATACATAATCCTTGGCGTGTATTGTTGGCATAGAACCATTCATGTTTAAGTTTGTATAACCATTTATTATTAGCTCGGAACAGTCAGAATGTCTGACCTCAAAGCACACCGAACTGATGTTAATCGTTGGATTAGAAACAGCTATTCAACGCAAAAGCATGAATGAAGACAGTTACAGCATTACGTCATATGATTGTTATTCTTGAATATGTCGGTTTGGGCATCTGTGTAAAATTAATTCGGTACTTCGTGCGATAACGATAGCATCTAACACAACCCGAGCCACAGCTTAAACCAAGCTACCTCCAAGGTGATTCCTTATTAGCTGTTATAGAAAGGTATGATAGAGGAAGACTAGGTACATTTTGATAGGTAACTGATTATCAAAATAGCATCAATACAGACATCAAGCAAAGATACAAGAAATCAAACATAACACGAAATTGTTGCGAGGAAAAAAATAATAGAAATAGAGATTCCAGCTTAGAACGGCCAGTAGTATTAAACAGAAACCAGGGAGTAGCATGATGTTCGGCAAGTCAATATCGCATATTCATTTCAACTTGTTTGACAAGCCGGATTATGCACATATATGTAGAATGACTTCTTATTCGTGAGACAATGAAACATAGAATATATTACTCGTACATTATATTTTACTGAAATAATAAATAAATAAATATTTCTCAAACATCCTCGCTCGATCTCACGCGGTATATTTGAAACAAAAATGTATCAAACACATATATACAATTATTATCACTTTCTGAAGTACTTACAAAAGTAAAAAAAAATATAATTATAAATATTTTATACTAGAGGGTTGATATTATACTAAAATCATGTTTTATATATTTCGGCTGTTTTTGAGTTATAAGAGATTGTCTCAAAGTTGTACTTCTGCTTATAACAAACAAATTTCAAGTCCCTTTGGTATCCTATTTGGCGTCACACAACGAGCTCACTATTACTTCATTCGCCTGTTTTGAAATGCATGTAATGTATAATATGATATAAATTAAAATACTTATCAAGACTTAGACAATTAATTCTGTCATCATCAAATAAAGTTAGGATATGTTCCTAACAACGTCAAACAGAAACTAAAATAGAATCAAATAAGCATTTATTCTATCAATACTGCTGTTTACCAACCGCCAGAGGATTACCGATCCATTATCCCATATCAGGTCACTTCTAAGCTAATTTGATTGATAAAATCTTATCAAACTCTTGAACCTTAGAGTCCTGTAGAAATTTGTTTTCACGCGAGCCCTACATTCCGTGTCGAGCTGTGATTAAGCTTTCGATGGCATTTCTGCGGAGCAAGGATGCTGAAGAATTCAAAGACCTTGTGTTAGGCAGGAAGACTCACTAACCTTCTCAGAACACGAATTTATTTAGAAGTTATAATATTATGAATTTAGAATTGTAAATAAATGCATTTCCTAGCGAAAATTGCACTGACTGCTACCCACCAAGACAACGACAAATTGGATATCCGCAAAATCAAATTATGAAATTTTCTTAACAACATCAAATGGAATATTCAATTAGATAAAACAAGCCTAGATATAAACACCTTATTTTATCATTTGTAATAGGATTTTCTTACACTGAGGCGATGGCTGACCTAGTCGTTACGATAAGATGATTAAATTGATTATACCTAATCAAGCTCTCAGATGTTTTAGAAACATTTAGATTCTATTTTGGGTTTGGATAAATAGTCACGTTAATGTTTTATATCAGACAGTTACGTTGCTCAGATATTAAGACAAATAACAAAGATAAAAAATACAGAATGTGGTCTCGTATATTAAAGAGAGAAATATAAATTTAACGTATTAAATCATATATTGCAATATAGTTTACATAGATCGTCATCGTGTACATTACATTGGACAGCTCTAGTATTCGAATACTATATATCACAGAATAAATTATATAGACATGTACATATATAACTTGGTTCATTCCACGAATGGCGTAAAGTTGAATATTTGTTATATTCTAAGTGCCTAAAAAAATTTGACTCATCAAAATGTGTAGAATATTACAAAGATGTAATAAATACTTTCATTTTACATCACTTTTGTAGAAACAATAATTAGCATTTACTCATTTACTATTCATCGTTGTGAAGTTATCGTGTTAAGAACATGATAGTGATGTGCAATATATTTCAAAATATTACAGGGTTAGTTAACACAGCTGTACACTGCCGTACGGCTTCCGTTTGAGTGGGGGAGGGGGATGCTTTTTTAGGTTTTTTATCTTTTTTGTCATTGTTCTATAGCGTCTCATCACATATTCAAATGAAAAATACTCAGTTGAATAAAAATAATGGGGGCGGGGAAGGGGGGGGGGGGCAGTGGGGGGTTGGGGTGCTCCGTGGGCGAGTGGTTAAGGTCGCTGACTTCAAATCACTTGCCCCTCCCCGATGTAGGTTCGAGCCTCACTCCAGGCGTTGAGTTCTTCATGTAAGGAGATAATGCACGGAGGGTCACATGGAATCTTCTTACACCATCAAAGCTGAAAAGTCGCCATATGACCTTTAATTGTATCGGTGGTCGGTGCAACGTTAAACCCAACAATACAAATGAAAAAAAACATGTAATAGACAAAAACTTTATTCTAAAACACAATTAGTTGGTTAATTTGCATTCATTTTACGACTCCACCTTAATTTCTAATAGAGAATAATATGTATGTTATTTTACGTAAATACAATATTTAACATTTGATAAATTCATTTCAAGCAAAGATAAAAGGTGAGAACATTTTCAACCGCATTCCAGGGTTGTGTTAGCCAACATATGCACCGTTTCCTGTGTGACGTCACTTATGACGACTAGACTTATGGGAGTTTATCGATATGTTTATATCCGCGCATATAAAAATTATGATTAAATGTTTACGAAAGTGTGTATATTTCACAATATGTCGTTGGAGGTCTACGTGTTTGGCAAAATATCTGTTACAGTGCAAGTTACGTACTTTGTTATATTTTAAGTATTTCCTGGTAAATTACACGATGCAAATGCAAATACTGTGATAAAAGTTTAGCTTACCGAAACACTGTTGGAAAACAAATGTAACATAACTTAAAATAATAGTTATGTTTCACTTTTTGACTGTTAACCTTGTTACTTTAAATACAAGAACATGTAATTCTGAATAACTATATCTTAATATTAAATGGCATATAGAATTATGCGGCTAACTTTCCCTTGAATCGTGGCAGTATTTGACAAAAAAAATGTAGAGCTTTGTCTATTTGATAAATAAATAGAGGATAATTGTTGGTATCACGTGACAAATTCGTAAACGGACATGCTTTTTTGAGTGGATTAAAAACTTAAGATTAAACATGTTTATAGTAAACTAAAAGGTTTAAATTTAGTACTGGAGTTTTCAGTAAATATTTCTCTTTCTGATGATGTGTAACATATTTCATGGATAACAAAAATAATGAAGATATTGAGAAAAAACGAAAATGCAGCAGTGACAATACAAATAGCGGGCTATTGAAAAATCGTAGACATGGCCGCTCGCCCCAGGGCAATGTGGAGAATCATAATGACACTAGTGTTATAGAATCAATACACCTAGCCAGTTCAGTCTTATTCAATGATACGATATCGCTAGAGGACTCTGTGTTCGAAACTTGTGTCAATGTCAGTGAAAACGCGATGCCAGCAAAATCAACCAAAGAGGCAGCTACTGCCAGTACTCCCGGATCCCCCAACATCCGGCCTCTACCAATTCCCGAGGATGGCCCCAAAGGGGACGGATCGCCAACGGACGCAATAATTGACTATTTACGGCGCATTGAATCAAAGTTGAACCATGTTGATCAGCGTTTGAATACTTTAGACGCTCTAGAAAGTAAGGTCAGTAATTTTGAACTTGATCTCAAAAAACTTTGGACATTTGTGCACGATCAAAATAAACGGCTTGATGAGAAGGTATCCGCCATTGACCAACGTGTGGACAATCTAGAATTTGCCCTAGGCCAAGCACAAAGCGAAATTACCAGTATGCGAAAAGAAGAGGTCAAAACCAAGGACGAACTATTGTATGTAAAATCGCAAGGAATGCGTAACAATTTGATCTTTGGGAATATAACGGAACTTAAGAATGAAACTCATGAGCAAACCGAGACATTATTACGCGAGTTCTTTGTTGACAAATTAAAGATTGCCAAAGATTTGGTCACTAGCATGAAAATTGAACGTGCATATCGCATGGGCAATTATGACTATAAAAGTAAAAATCCACCCCCGCGTAGAATAGTGGCCAAATTTGCATTTTTTAAAGATAGGGAAATGGTACGTCGTCAGCGCGTTGAGCTAGATAAAACTGATTTCTTCCTGCACGAGCAGTTTCCGCCAGAAATATCTGCGCGCAGAAGAGCTCTCATTCCCTCATTAAAGACTGCTAAGAAGCAGGGCCGGAAGTCGTGGCTAGCCTACGACACCCTGTATGTTGACGGAGTTCCGGTTCGTGATGGCAAGCTTCAAGACGGACCATCAGTCGGCGCTAAGGGGTAGCGATGCGACGAGGCTGGACTTTCTATCTTGTCATGGAATGTTCATGGGCTTAACAAGTCTAAATTAGAAGACATTGATTTTATTAATAAACTTTCAAAATATGACATTATATTTTTGTATGAATCGTGGGGAAGTAAAAATTCTGTCTTTTCAACTGATGATTGTAATTGCTATAATTTTTATCGCAAATTTCAAAACCGTAGAGCGAAACGATGCAGCGGCTGTGTGGTAGTATATATTAAAAATAGTATCAGCAAGGGTGTTAAAATTGTAAGGAATCATTTTGACGCGATTATCTGGCTACATTTGGACAAATCATTCTTTTATATCTCTGATGACATATACATTGCAGGTGTTTATATGTGGGTCGATGGATCACCGGCTTATAACTGTATTAATGATGATCTTTTTGATATCTTACAAAATGATGTACATTTGTATGAATCACATGGTAGTATATTTTTGACAGGTGATTGGAATGCGAGGGTTGGAAATGGGGACCGAAAGGATTATGTCGTGTGTGACCGTCCCGTTAGTTTCATTGATAAAGATGAATACTGTCCAGACGAGCCTATCGGTCGTATTTCAATGGACTCTGTACATAATAATTTTGGTATTAAACTGCTTGACCTATGTAAATCGAATTCTTTACGAATTGCTAATGGTAGACTTGGAAATGATTTTAATAAAGGTTGTTATACATATGCTTGTAGTACTGGTTCGAGCGTTATTGACTATCTGCTGTTGCACGAGCATAACTTTAGTAAAGTTCAATCTTTTTCGGTCGAATCATTTAATGAGTGGTCGGATCATGCTCCTATCAGTTTTCACTTATCATGCAGGGCTTTCCGTGACAGTAGCGATGGTCAGTACGTGCGAACTAGCATAAAATGGAACAATGACCTGCGTGATGATTTTAGACGAGGTCTTATTTCCATGTTACCTACACTGAATTATGTAACTAGTAATGTTGATTTCGGTAGTAAATCAGAAATGAATAACTGTATAGAAAATTTCACAAAAGTTATAAAAAATGTTGCAGAACCGTTGTTTTACAAACATGATATCGTATATGATAAACCCTGTGTTAAAAATATATTCTGTAAAAAAGCAGAATGGTTTGACGACGAATGTTCTATTGCTAAAAATAGATATATAAATTCTGTAAATAAATTTAATTTGTGTAAAAGTGATGAAAATAGAGTTGAAATGTGTAATAGTAAATCTGTTTATAAACGTATTGTCAAAATAAAGAAAGGCGGTACAAAGTTAATAAAATGAAAGAAGTAGGGCGCCTGCGCCATTGTAAACCTAAAGATTTCTGGAAATATTTTTCTAAGAAGAAGAATATGTCTGGTAATAGCGGCATTAGTACTCAGGAGTTTTACGATTATTTTTCAAAACTGGATGATGATTTCCTAAATGTATCAAATGATGATGTTGAACATTTTTGCAGCAATCACAATTTTGACAGCGAAGATTGTATTTTTGATGAATTAGATTCCCCAATTACTGTGCAAGAAATTGAATATGTTATACGTAATCTGAAGAAAAATAAGTCATTTGCTGGTGATCAGCTGTTGAGTGAATATTTTATTGAAGCTTCTGATATATTACTGTCACATCTAGTTGATATTTTTAACGGTATTTTAAATAACGGATTTTTTCCGGATCAGTGGATGAACGGTATTATTGTGCCTTTATTCAAGAAAAATGACCCTAGTGATGTTAAGAATTATAGAGGCATTACACTAGTAAGCTGTTCTCAAAAATATTTACCGGTGTTCTAAATAAAAGGATTACAGATTGGGTTGAATGTAATAACGTTGTTAGTGATGCCCAATTTGGCTTTCGAAAAGGCCGTTCGACCATTGATGCAATATTTGTATTAAATGCAATTGTTAGCAAAATTTTTAAATGAAAATGGAAGGTTAGCATGTGCTTTTATTGACTTTAAAAAGGCTTTTGACAGTGTATATCGTAATGGCCTCTGGTTTAAGCTTTTTAATCTTGGTGTTCGAGGAAAAACACTGAGGATTATACGAGATATGATTCTAAAGTTAAAGTTCGTGTGAGAGGTTGCAAAACATATTCAGATTATTTTGAATGCTCTATTGGATTGAAACAAGGGAGGTAATGTCCCCTTTACTTTTTTTCATTATTCTTAGAAGATTTAGAGTTATTTCTCCTTGACGATGTTAACTCTGGTATAAGTTTAGATGAAATTTCGTTTATACTTATGTTATTTGCAGACGACATGGTGATTGTTAGTAAAAACCCCTCCGACTTGCAGAATAGCCTTGATCTTCTTCATAATTATTGTAATACTTGGCGGTTAGAAGTAAATCCAGATAAGAGTAAACTTGTTGTATTCAGAAAACGTGGCCCTCTTAAAAATGACGAAACATGGACTTATAATAATGTTCAATTAGAAACTGTAGATAATTTCAATTATCTTGGCACTGTATTCAATTACACTGGAAGTTTTATTCTAAATAAGGAAACATTAGCTGGAAAAGGTTTAAAAGCACTAAACACATTGCTTGTTAATACACGTGGTATGCAATTAAAACCTAGTACACTATGTCAATTGTTTGATGCCTTTGTTTGTTCTGTATTGAATTATGCAAGTGAAATTTGGGGTTTCAGTAAAAGTAAAGAAATCGAGAGAATTCATTTGAAATTCTGTAAGTCTTTACTCTATGTTAAACAGACAACTAGCAGTATGGCTGTCTACGGCGAGTTATGCCGATACCCATTGTATATTGGTAGATACGTAAAGATCATAAAATACTGGTTGAAGATTGTTAACTGTGATAATGTTATTGTAAGCAAATTATATGAATCTATGTTGAGTGATTGCCAAAGAGGCAAAAATAATTGGGCAACTAAAGTAAAATCGTTGTTAGATAACAGTGGTTTTTCAAATGTATGGATCAATCCTGACATTGTTAATGCTAATACATTTCCAGCATTATTTAAGCAAAGACTTATTGATCAGTTTGTGCAGGCATGGTTTACCACAGTATCTGGAAGTCCAAGTTTATGCACTTATAAATTGTTTAAAACATCTTTTAACCGTGAATACTATTTGGATAAAATACCACTAAAGCTACGAATACCATTTACAAAGTTAAGACTATCATCGCACCAACTACGTATTGAAACTGGTCGTTATGGTAATGATAGAATTGAACATAATCAACGGTATTTTATGATATGCAACTCTGGTGATCTCGAAGACGAGTACCATTTTATTTGTATATGTTCAGCGTATGACCAAATCCGTAGACGTTATATTAGTAGACATTATGTTTGTAGACCAAGTGTTGTAAAATTTCTAGAACTAATGCAGTCTGTAAATTACGAAGTTGTATTTAAACTATGTAAGTTTATAAATGAAGCATTTACAATTAGACAAGGTATAATAAATAGTCATAATTAGATATGTATTTACTGCCAATTTTCTCTAACCATCATTTACATGCCCCACTTTTATCATTATAAGCCATAATAGCATGTAATCTTAGGATTATATTGTACTGTTGTTCCTTTTCATATGATAATAAATGTGATGTCCGTAGTCCTTCCTCATGTACATGTTTATATCTCGAAATAATATAGATGTTGTTGTTTGTAGTTTTCCGTGTCCTTGTACATATTTGTCATGTTTGTATGTTACATTTAACAAATTATTGTATCATGTAACAAGAAACGTTTATATGTTTACGTTACTTAATCTTGAATCTTGAATCTTGAATCTTGTAATATCACGTTATAATTTCACCGAGTGGGCACCAAAAGTGATATTTTCACGAGTGGCGCAGCCACGAGTGAAAATAATAACTTTTGGTGTTCACGAGTGATATTACCGTGATACTACATCGATACCAACAATGAGTGGCCAGTGAGTTTATCAGGATATAATTCACCATTATATTTCGATAAACCACCGAAAAACATAAAGTACAAAGAATGTTTGAAACACGATTCCATTGATGTATGTTTTACCGAATCCATTAGGCTTAGGCTTGAAGTAACATAATTATTCGTTAATCTTTTGCTAAAATTTCAAGAACCAAATAAATATTAGAACTCCTTTGAAAAGAATCTAGGTTTGGTAGAAGAAATTTCTGCTTGAATTTTAAAGGTACATTGGGATGCTTTCTGTTAAGGATGTACGAGCGTTTTTTTTTAAGGATATCCGCCATTTTGAAAAATGTTTCTCCGAATATTGCTTTCTAACAAAAGTTTTGCCAAAAATTAATGATAGATAATTGAAATATGGCTAATAGTGTACCATTTAACCATATAGAATCTACTTTTTGCGAAAAAAAAAATTCACCCTTATTTTTGGCTGGTATTTGCCTAAAATTGACGTAAGATTTACAATGGGGTAGGGGTAGGTAATGTCAAATATCTATTAAAGTAGATCAGGTTTGGTTTTGAAATTTTCCTGACTGATACATATAATAATAAGCTATAACTGAAATAAAAGTTTTCAAGATAGCACATTATATCATCTAGAAAACATATATCAAAACAAAAAGAACAAAAAATATCAAAATTCACCAATTTTTAAGTTTTTTCTTAATAAATCTCTTAGATGCACGGTGACCCCAACTTTTTTTCTTTCCATTTTGAAGCATTTTTGTGGGTCATTAAAGCTGCAAAATATTTTGAAAATCTTAACGTCAGTATTTTTTTTGTAGATCTAAATACGTTTTTTCCAATGACAATAAAGTGGTTGGGGTAATTATGTCAATATGTAAAAATGAAAGAGAATTGTTAGTGACATTTATGCTTATTTTTATACTGGCATCACCTTGTATTCATATTAACCTGTAACACCTGAAATCCCTATAACATTAAGTGGGATATTATATGTTTTATAAAGTACCACCATTTTCCTAATTTTACAAAATTTCAGAAATGTTAAAGCAGTGGGCGAGGAAAATGCCCTATAAAATTAAAACGTGTTCGGTGACCTATGTTTTTTCTTCTCTTGATTGTCTTGGAAACAAATGTTCTTCAAGCTCACAGAGTATGAAAAAATTCTTAATGTTAGAAAAAAATCGCTCCTACATCCTTAATTTTGGGGGTTGTTGTTGTTGTTTTTTTTGTGTTATATATCTTTGTGTTATTCAAACGAAAGAAATATATAAGAAAGGCTGACAAATGCAAATATTATATCCAAACAGGTTTATTTTGCAAAACACATTATTTATATTAAATGAGGACAATGACCTCTTTTCAAATTTGACAACAATAAGATAAACTCTTGACCTTTAAATGTTTACCGGATGTATTGATTCATATCATGCTACTATCTGTTTGTATCGAGCAATCCTATTGGTTTTCTTAACGATAAAATAACCATTTTCTCCTGTAATTTTCTTAATGATCTTAAAGGCCGGGGTATGAAGCAGTGAATTACCGGCCGGCAGGCAATTAAACATATTAAGTATTTGGGAAGGAGCAAACGAAATTTGATCATGTAAACACAGAATTTGTCTGCTTGATATCTAAAAGCATTTATTTCATGTTTTAAGTTGTTGTTTCTTCTCGTACAAGAATGAAACGCTGGATTTGTGTGATAAATGTCTTTTTTCCAAATAATGTCAACAGAGTTCCGCTTAAACCGATGCTATGGGGCGTTAGAGGTGTTGCACTTTCTATTACCTCTCATGAACAGACTCAATCAAACCGAGTCTGCTATTATTTTGTTTGGCTGCATTCTATGCTTCCGACGGATTTTCTTACAGATTTTATTCTACATGTATAATGGAGTTATTGCCTTATATTCTTTTCTTACCTTGTTGTCACAAGTCCCATCTACATCACCACGCTGCAATGTGTTCTTTAACACAACTCTCTATCACTATCTACAGAACTACCTTGATAAGGAGCAGAAAAGAACTTCGCTTAATTTTGATAAATGTCATTCAATTGACAAATGGAAGGTAAACAAAATGCTGTGTAAGTGATTGTGGAATAGGCTAAATTTATTATTGGTTTCATATGTTTAAATGTTTAATTTTTCTACAAAATAAAAATGACAAGTGCATTGCTGCGTATTGTTGTCTATAAATGAGAAGATAGCTGTTTAATTTCCGTTCCTGAAACCCATAATTTGTGGGACAATAGTTTTCTATGTAATTCAGTAAGTTTATTAACATGTGAACACTTCCCGCCTTATGGAGAATGTGACTCGTGCAACTTCATGATTAGCTCTCAGCCAATGGAGAAGCTGCCAATCAAATGAGAGGTAAATTCAAATATTGTAGGAGACAACACATTTTTTTTCTGGAAAGTACACTTCTAGACAATCATTCAACATAGTTTGTTTACAGCTTACAACAATGGTGTTGAAGAAGACCAGTGCAAAATTTCAAAACGATCGGTGCTCTAATCTCCTTAACCTCTGATGTTGCTTGCTCACTGTATACAAAAGGAGTGGCCATTTCTCTACCTGAGTTCTTCAAAAATAGTACACACTTAAAATAGCACTCTAGCATACAATTGAATGTTCCGTGTACACTTGCGTATAAACTCATCAACGGATGTCTCTGTTAAACTTGTAACATGCGCAAATGTTTTAGTTATGCTCATCCCGGGCTTAGAGGAAGTAGACGGTCGCATTCGCTTCCATTACCCTCCATGACCAGGCTCATTCATAACAAACCTGCAACAGTTTCATATGTGTGTTCTTGGGTGACCTTTGGCGTTTCCACTTTTCCTGAACTTGAACTAGACCCATCACTAATAAAAGTAATAGCATCTGCTCGTGCAAATGTAGTCCCTCCCCAAAACCAGGATTTCACATTTCGCTTATGTTCTCTTTTCGGCTTTCGTGTCAAGCTCATTTAAAATTAATAAAATATACTAATAAAGTAAGTTAGTCTTTTTTAGCTTAGATCGTTTGCAGGGGCCTCCGTGGCCGAGTGATTAAGGTCTCTGACTTTAAATCACTTGCCCCCCATCGATGTGGGTTCGAGCCTCACACGGGGCGTTGAATTCTTCATGTCAGGAAGCCATCTAACTGGCTTACGGAAGGTCGTTGGTTCTACCAAGGTGCCCGCTGGTGATGAAATAATGCACAGAGGGGTACCTGGGGGTCTTCCTCCACCATCAAAGCTGGAAAGTCGCCATATAACCTATAATTGTATTGGTGCGACGTTAAACCCAACAAAATGAATAAATAAGTAGATCGTTTGCATTATTGTCAAAAATTACATGCTCACTAAACTGTGTAGTTACTCAAACAGTGTAATTTGGATAAATTATACTAAAACATCTGGAAAAAACACACTTTTTTTTATATAAAAATAATTTAAGAAAAGATAAACGTGAATATGATTCTCCGCTATGTACAATTTGTTTAATATAGGCGCGTGTATACTTGCGCTTTGCTTTATTGACTGGAACCTCTTTAGATTAAATTACCTTATGATATTTAAATTTATAGATTAGTTAAGACTGCAAAAGGTGGATGTTTGAATGAATACTGATGACGACATATGAGACAAGCCATGAGAAAATCAAGTGACAGAAGTTTAACCCTATTCAGCTCATTCATTTGGACTGGATAGCTTTAAAAGCTTACATATTGATACCATCTTACACTGCTAGAACTTCGGATATAAGTAAGATCAAAAGATAAAGAGCCAGGAAGCAAACAAATTTTTATTTCTACTTATTTTATTGGGTTTAAAGTCACAACGGCACGATTGTAAGTCATATGGCTTTTCATGGTGCAAGAACATCCCGGGCGAGCACTTGGGTAGAACCACCGACCTTCCGTAAGCCAGCTGGAAGGCTTCCTCTGAAGATGAATTCTACGCCTCAAATGAGGTTAGAGCCCACATCGGTGAGGGACAAGTGAGTTTAAGTCACCGACTTTAACCACTCATCAAAAATAATCTTAAACAGAATCAAAACTATCGCTGCAGTAAGAGATGTAAAAACTATTTATACCAATAAGCGTTTCTTTGTGTTAGTACTACTTCTTCAAGTTTGTGGTGAAGTAATCTTTTTTTTTCATTTTCAAAACCAAGGATATATCTGACTACAAGAAGTAACAAGGGAAATGAAAGTCGATTACAAACATTAGGAAAACCACACGTTAATTCAATTTTGTAAATTTTTTCGAAAGTAAATGTAAAACCAAATGCAGTTGTAAACTTTAAAAAAAATGGAAAGCGAGCCTCAATAACGGAACATTGTAAACTATGTAGAAAATCGTCATCAAATATATTTAAGTAACTGGACTAAACATGTAAATTAACTGTGTATATACAGCTACATTCATAATTAAATGCCATTCGGTGTACCAGACTTTCTTTTTTTGAAAAATAAAACTCCCATTTTTTTAGTGATAGTATACGTTTATAATGTATTTCGCCTATAAATGTATTAACTGTGTACAATCTTAAATCTTTAGCAAAAATATGAGCCGTGCCATGGGAAAACCAACATAGTGGCTTTGCGACCAGCATGGATCCAGACCAGCCTGCGCATCCGCGCAGTCTGGTCAGGATCCATGCTGTTCGCTTTCAAAGCCTATTGGAATTAGAGAAACTGTTAGCGACGGCATGGATCCTGACCAGACTGCGCGGATGCGCAGGCTGGTCTGGATCCATGCTGGTCGCAAACCCACATGTTGGTTTTCTCATGGCACGGCTCATATGTTAATACACGTTAATACATAAACTACATGTAGTTCATTTTTTAAATTTAGGTCTAGTAAACATTTTAGATATAACTGAAAAATTGTTGAAAAAGTCGCTAAGCTCGAGCACAACACACAAACAGAATTTATAACATTACTTGTTTTTACGTGGATACTTTGTTCCTGATAGATTTCATCTGTAAAAGGACATGAGCGATGTCAAGTTTGGCAATTTATCATCCTTTCTCTGCCGGTACTGCCATCAAGAATGTATCACATAAAGAAACTTGAAGGTTTTCAATGCCAATTGAAGCATTTCTATGCATTTAGTGATGTATTAAATGTCTATGTACTGGAAACGCTTCCTTTGGAAGAAAAAAGTACTTTCCTGTCTGCTAAGAACATTCAATAAGTTTTGAAGTGAAACGTGTGACAAATAGTGTAGTCGTGAGAATGGTATAACATATCTGTCTTGCAAACAGATCAAAATAATTTTAAAATTTATTTGGTTTGTATTCAGTTCAAAAGAAGTAATATTTAAAATGACTGACCAAAAAAGGTGCTAGTGGGGCGTTGGCATTGTTGCATTTTCCATTACTGCTCATGAACAGACTTAATCAAACCGAGTCTGCAATTTTCACTGTTTGTCTTGTTCTCGGTGCTTCAATGGGATCTACTTTTCAGATTTGATTTTATTGAAAAACAACTTTTTTAGTTAATTTTGCTCCTTTGGACAAAGAAACTGATCTGTCAATAGCAAGCTGTTATTGTTATTGTTGTTTCGGTTTTTCGCCACGAGATATTTTTTCGTCGCCCGTAATAAATAATATAAAACTTAAGGCTTATGCTATTGTTGTATCATTAATTTCACCTTCTTAATGCATTTTCAGAAAACTCCCTCTGATGTCATGTCTTTCTATTACTTTGACTCACGCTCATATGAACCTTCATCAGCTTTATAATCAGGTGTAAATCTTGACGTTCTGGAAAAATAACATATAATTTATTTGATTAAGCGTTATAAGGATGGTAAGAGTACTCAGTACTCAGAGCTGTTTATTCCAATAGCTTAAGAAATTAAGATGCTCGTAAGAAAACTTTCTATGACTTCAAGTTTGTCATACCTATCCTTTGTCAGGAAATGAGGACATGTCTGTTCATTCCTTTTGATTTGGTAAATATTACCAAAGCAGTGGTTAAAAGGATGGGTCGTGAGATCAGGGTGTGAACCTGCGACCGTAAGATAATTCATTTGTTATGAAAGCGACTTTGTAAAGTCTCTGGGCAAAAGAAATTGGGTCTTGGAAGAAGGCCACAACCTGTGAGCTCTTAATTGCGTCGGACTGATTTTAACAACCGAATAAGCAGACAAAACATTGAACTCTTTGCCTCTTTCCGTATCCGTCAGACAATTCTGACTAAATAACAAAGTCTTAGACTTCTATTAGGGAGGAATGGAAGAAATAGGTTTGACATGTGAGATATTGTAAACAATCACTTCTTTCAAATACAATACGTTGCTTAATTAATAATGAATTTTCAGGTATTTAATGTCTAGAGCGCAACGTGACAAAACTCCGATGGGCAACACAACTGAAATTTTCATTGAAAACATAGCACTTGTGTTTGATGAAGACCAAACTTACAAAATGCATACAGCTGATATCCTTGGAACGATAAATCCAAAAGGTCTTTTACATTCAACATGGCTATTTTGCTCATCTTTACAAACTTTGTATCTATAGATTTTTCAATGTTAGTATAGAAGCAGTCATGTAAAATTCACTTCTTCAAAAGTAAAACCCCGACTGATGTTGGTAGAAAAAGAACTACTTCACACTCAAATTAGATTCTTCAAGTGCGAATGACTGGTCATTTTGTGTATCGGACCAGCAATGTGATGCGTAAGTTATCTTACGCGAAATGACCCTAATTGCTTGTGTGAAACATGTACAATATATGTAACATATACAACGCTCCCTTGATGTGTTTTGTTGGTAAAGTACCCCAAATTGGTTGCTTTTAAAAAGCGATCCAACCTTCTGGTAATCGTTGGTTGAGAAAGAGCTATTCAATGAAAAAGCAAGATATAGAATGCTAAACTGGAGACATGTGCGGTATTACAGTATTTTATGTTTTTTGCGTCATTTTATTTATTTGCTGGAGAAACGATTACAACATCCAATGCAACCCAAACACTACTTTCAAACTGATACCTTAATGGCTGCTATAGAAAGATATAATAGACGAAGTACTCGACTAGTTATATTCCTAATGAAAGTGCATTATTACAATAACATCAGTGTTAATATCACGTCAATAACGCCATAATGATATAATGCAACATATATAATAGGGTTATTATAACAATAGCTCGATCTGGGATGCTGTATTCGACTCGAGTGGATTTTGCCGGATATGACCTCACGAGGCGCGCGAGCGCCGTGTGTGATCTTCCGCAGCATACAATATGGAATGTACAATACAGAATTTAAAAGGTACAATACGGAATTTGTTTCTGTCTGCTCATATTTAATTGTGAAATACGAGCCGATTTTTGACATAATTTATATAGGTATATAATAAAACACAAAAACTATAGGGACAAAAATAGAGACAATGCTGTAAGACGGTCAGTAATTTGAACAAAAACACGGGAATGGAATAAACTCGTTTCCGGCAAGTCAGCATCATTCGTGCATTCAATTCAATATATTTAAGCCTCCCTCCCCACAATTTAAGCCTTTCCTCCCAATCCACCCTGCAACTCGCCCCCCACCCCCCTTTTTTACCCCATCCCCCTTTTTAATATAGTCATACAATTAAATGCACTTATTTGTGGATATTTCAAGCAGTCATTTATATCTTTCTGATATAGGTTTCATTTATGGTTGGCCTCTCTACTTTATGTGGCTCTGACAGCGCCGAATACTTCCAGCGAGTTTACCACACTCTTACCTTTTAACTTTTTTGGCAAACCGATTTAAGCACAGGTACTTAGAACAATTTCTTATTTATGAAAAGATGAAACATGGCAAATACTACGTTCTTTGAATATTTGTACAACTATAACAATGGTTAAATATATGTTTCTGAAATATCATCTCTAGATCCCACACAACTGAGTAATTTAAAACTGGCAAGTGCATTGATTGAGAATACTATACTTGAAGTATCACTTCCTGGAATATTAACAAAAAGGAGTAGGAGTGTGTTGTTAATGATGTTTTTGTCATTTCAAGTTATTTTGATAGCTGGCAATAACATATTATTAGATGAATTAAAGATAAAATCATAATAGCTTGTTGACGTATAACTGCGCATTACTGGAAGTTGACAAAGTATAGTGTTCATAAATACTCGTAATAATTGGTACTTCATATCATAGGAAAGAACCAGTCAGGTTGTAATGGATTATTCAAGACAGCCAATAACAATTCTTTACCATATATGATGTAGCAAGATTTCGTTTTAGAAATTGTTCGTTTAAAGGTCCAATACTAAGGAAAGTGAACATTTTAATTTCTTTTAAAAAGCACAGAAACTATTTCATTTTATTGGAAAATGAAAGTTGGTATTTGGAAATTCGAAATAAATCGCAGTATATGTACAATTATTTTTCTATGAAGTATGAAGAAAGTTAAAAAGACCTGGGGGTCATTCTGTCGATTCATTGAAATTTCAACATAATACACATACATTTCTTTGAGTTCCAAAGACCTTCTGTAAATTTTGACCTGCCAATCTTCATTATTTAGTGTCTCGCAGAAGTCTATGCACTGGCTATGAAAAAAATTGCCAACTCACTTTCCCTTAGTAATGGACCTTTAAAGTATTTAGCTTGTTTTTGAACTTTTGTCGTATAATTTCACCTTGTAAGATATTCTAGGTATGTTAGGCACAGAAGATTCAGTACGAATAATATGACAGATAACATCTAAGTGAAGCTGATTGGACACTGAACGGCTGGACTGATTTGGAATAAGGCACAGTAACGGTTTTCATTGAAGAGGAAAAGAATATGAGCATATGCAAGAGATACGTGTCAAGTCTATTTGACACCTCAAATTCACAGGTACTCTGCGTTTGGACTTATAGCCGCATTGTTGATTACCCATCGTGATATGACCGTTACTAAAAAATTTTCTATTTATGGGATGGCACAGTATGTGGGACATCCGTTTCCAATGGACACCATTCTAGTTTTTTATTATTATCATCGGCAAATTCTAAATATTTTAAAGAAGCATTTAAATCAAAAGTCGTGGGTTATTTGGAGACTGTAAATGTAAAGAATTTCAAATAGGAGAAATATTGGTCATATCACGGCGGGTAGACAACACGGCGGCAATATGTCCAGCCACAGAGTACCTGTGATGAAACT
Organism: Mercenaria mercenaria; assembly: GCF_021730395.1. NCBI lineage: Eukaryota > Metazoa > Mollusca > Bivalvia > Venerida > Veneridae > Mercenaria > Mercenaria mercenaria. The sequence goes on from NC_069373.1 coordinate 51,833,472, forward strand.
GGCTAGTTACCAAACATGTACTGTTTTGAAAGAGCAAAATAATTCCAATACTACTAAGTACTAATAAATAACAGAAAGCCTTACACAGTGACAGGTATTCCAGTAAATTCCACTATTAAACATATTAAGATAAAATAATTCTAAAATCTTTCCTTTGAACACTGAATACGAAAGAAATCTATAAGTTTTGAGACTGTCCATATAAATATAGAAAAAAACCTGTATTTAAAAGCCCATAATACCTTTGTTTAAAATATGGCTGCCACATTCTTTGTTTTGAACATAAAATAGATTACTGGTTGAGAACCATTTTCCGGACACGTTTTCATATTTCGGCTCCATTATTCCCTAAAAAAAACATTGACATAAATGAAGCCCACACTGCACAAACTTCAGCTCCTTCCATATCCGATGTTGTAATCAGCATCGCGTTGTGACATAAAATTTGGGTTTCATGGGGCCTCAAATGGGGTCACTAAAATGAGTTACTTTTCCCGTCAGGTGAACCAGTTTCCGGACAAATATTTTGACGGTGTTTTGCTGTTAATTTGATATCAAAATAAGTAATTAAACTATTTCTACACATTTCTTTATTATTCATCTCTTCAAAATTGCACATGAAACATAACTCGACATTCAACAGCAGCTATGAAAGCAAACCGATGTTGACTATAAAAGACTCGAAATTCGTCTTATATGAATTCTTGATAATTCCAATAGATATAGAATAAAATTAGTGCAAAAATCGACAGCCCTGCATCTTACGTAACTTTTAGCGTGAAATTAAAAGTAGAACATGTTATCAACAGACAATCATTATGTAGTATGATTATTTTTTCCCCACTTGATACCTCGGCATGTATGAACTAATGCGCATGCGCAATGCTATCTTCATGCCCCGTTAAGACAGAAAGTTGTTTTGTAAACGCAGGTGAGTTATCATCAAAAACCCAAACATTACACAGCCTTATAAAATAGTGGTTTGTTGTAGACATGAAGAACAAACATCTAAATGATCTAGATGAAACAATTACATGAATAACAACGAAATAAAGCGGATATTACATGTGTCCGGAAACTGGTCCTGTCCGGAAAATGTTTCCCAACCAGTATGTTCTTGGTAAATCCTGTTTTCAATACACTTTTTTCTCATATATAAGTTTGAATACTTTATCAACATGGCAGAAATTATGACTGAATCCATTATTTTGATGACCTCCCTATATGGTTCAATATGTACGAGGGTTGATCCAAAAGTAATGTCACTGCATCCCTGGTGCGCCTATTCACCTGAGTATAATAATAAACATATATCAAAATTACAAAAATTCAATTCTGATGATATGGCAAAATATTTATTTCCGGCGTATTTTCGTTTAAATTGCACATGACTTCAAAAAATACCACTGGCGCTTTGTCGTCGCACGCTTTTTAATATTATCGGTTCATTAATAAAACTGTCAAATGCAGCCACTGATCTTTATCAAAATAACGTGCTGAATCATATGAAATTTTTACAACGTGACATCACGTATCTCCGCCGTTTGCTATTGAAATTTTATTGACGTCATCGCTCGTTGAAAATATCTAAGCAGTGTTAACGCTTGCTTATGCTGAGAGCAAATATGTCGATTTCTGACAAAACACCGCAGCGCGCATTTTTACATTTTTGTTTTAAATTAGGAAAATCACCGTTAGAGGCCATGCAGACGATAAATAACACATATGGACAAAAAACAGTGAACAGGAGACTAGTATACAGGTGGTATGAGCGTTTCAGGGATGGCGATGAGTCACAAGAGGATCGCCAGAGAACCGGAAGACCTGTGATTTTGGCGCCGTGTGTTTTGCGCTTTTTCCTCATCTGAAATATAAACTCCGAGGGGTCTATTTCCAGGACCTTGATCAATTGAAATTTTTTGAAAAAATGTATTTTCATCTCTTTCAAAGGACCGGTATGTTGGTGCTTTCCGTAAATGGGTGAACAGGCATGAGCGCTGTATAGAAAATCAAGGACGATACTTTGACAAGGAATGAATATTGATAGCAGTCAGTAAGAAACGTTGTCTCGGACGTCAATAACGTCAGTGACGTGCGGCGATCGCTGCAAGTATGCCTTACGTATGTGTCGATATCGTTAAAACTATGCAACATATCTTATCGATATTTTTAGACAATATTGCAAATAGATAAAGGTACTTCGGTATGCATTTTTGTTTAATTCCTTTCATTATACACGATTTTACAGATACAGTGACATTACTTTTGGATCAACCCTTGTATAAGTTCATGTAGTGCTTTTCTAACCATTAAATTATGCATATTTTCCCTTTGAACAGTTTCTTTATCTCTTTCTAACATAAAACTAAAAGCGTTATGGAACTTTAAGCATTTTGCCTACAACAGTCCCTATAAGCATTCAACCTTTAACAGAAACGCACTTTTCCAGATATGAAAGCTGCAGAATAGTCAGTGATGTGATTCACTGCGCTACCAAGTGTGCTTCTGGAATTGTAGCGACGCCAAGCCAGCATTTATTTTCAGCTAAGGAATGACAGAAAGAGAAAAAAAATATAAAGGAATATTGGGGGGTGGGGGCGCGATAATTGCTTGGTCTGCCGGTCCTGTAAATACTGCAATGTAATATTGAGAACCATGATACTATCAATATTTTCATGTTTTATTTACTTCTTTTATCTAGTATTAAATCAGTTTACATGTAAAATAACATGTACACTTAAATCAGCTAATATCTAGACAATAGTAGTTATAGAAAATATTCAACAAAACATAATTAAATAGATTTTAGTTCTTTTCCGAGATGAAAAGTCCAATGATTTAACTATATCATAACATAAATCCACAAACTGAAACAAATATGAATTAATGTGCAAAGCACAACTAGAATATAATATCATAAAACTAGAGATCGTTTTCACGAAGTCTCCCACCACTTACCACGCATAGATTGTAAAATGCCCAAAATTAAGGGCCATAACTCCAGGGGAAATCACACTGAACCATAACACTCTAAGTGTATATATAACTAGGCTTGGTAGTGGTAACTCCTGTGAAGTGTGGTGGAATTCAAACCAATGTTATCGGAAAAGTAGCACAGATCAAGGAATTTTACAAATCAAGGGTCATGGCCCCGCTGAAAATAATGTTATCAGAACACGACGGTTATACATATAACTACGCTTCACGCTAATCACTTGTGAGGTTTGGTAAGATTTAGCCTAAATGTATACAGGAAGTAGTGAAAACACTGTAAAATAACACAACTGAAGGGCAATAACTCTGCTGAAAATTTATGAACCGGGACATACTGATGATATGTATAATAAGACTTGGCACTGACCACTCCAGTAAGGTTTACTGGAAACCTGCCAAGTTACTGAATTTGACCAAAAAAAATTCCATAACTCTCTTGAAAATTACTGGACCAGAACATACCGATAACACGAACGATAAGATTTATCACCGAATACTCCTGCAAGGTTTGGTAGAAATTCATTACATAAGAGATGTGGCTATAAAATCCTCAAAATTGACGAATCAAGGGCCATAACTCTGCCGAAAAAAACGAACCGGAACATGAACATTGAAGCTTGGTACTGGTCACTACTGTAAGGTTTGGTGAAAATCCGCCCAGTAATATAAGAGAAGTGGCCAAAAACAGCATAGAATTTGATTAATCGATGCTGAAAATCACTGCACTGAAAAATGCTGACAATATGCAAAATAAGGTTTGGCATCCACTCTTGTACTTGGTTTTGTGGAAATCTGCCCAAAATCATCAAACCCGAAAATTCTGACGATATGCACAACTAGGCTTGGCAATGATCACTCCAGGGAAGTTTAAAATTAATCCACCCAGTGGTGTCGGAGGACGGACAAACGGACACACGGATGTTCCGTCCATTCAGGTTCATGTGGTACTTTTTAATTATTTTCCTTTGACAGCTTATGAACTACTAGTCCCAAAACCCTTGGTTCACGGAATGAATTTATTGTTTCCTTTTGTTCTTTGTACCGTCAGATAGCTCCTAAAGCCTGAATGTTTGCTCGGACGGACGGGTGGACAGACAGACGTCAGCACTATATCAATATGTCTCCCCCACTACATGCGGGAGACATAATTATGAAATACAACAGTTTGCTCAGACCAAGGCAAACTGTTCACTTGCAAACAATACATACTTCAAAGAGTGAAATAACCCAAAATTATGCGTATCTGCAAACCTTAATTCGACATATGTCTTATTTATCTAATAATGCATAAACAAAACAAACAAGATAAAAAATTATGTAATTAAAACTTACAGGTCAATACATTTATTTTGTTAAAAAACATAAAACATTACAAAGCAACATGATTCGAACTGGTAAACTTGTTAGCGCAATATTCATTTCGGAGACTTCTCTCTAAATCGGCGGAAAAAGCTACTTACCCATGTGATGTCTTAATTATTATATAAAAAATAAGATCTTATTTAAGAGTAGCTACGAGTGATATTCAAATAACACGAACAATAGTGTGTAAATCAGAGCTAATTAAATTAAATACAAATACTGAAAAAAGGCATTTAACTAAATGTACAATGATAACACAAAGTCATTAGTATATCACAAATTATATTATATGTATTATATGTACTGAACAAAGTAGCTGACCAACAATCTGATATTTTTGCCAATATCCTAAACATTCTTGACATTTAGCCTACGCTTAAACAATATGTCGGTGATAACGTCTCAAAATTACAATAAAGTCAAAACAACAATATCATATAAACACTTTACGACTTAACCCATTTTTGAAAACCACAAAAGCGAACTAAATATCTATAATTTAAAAACTAGCGATAAAAGTTATGAGAAAAGAAAAATCAAAATAAAAACCTTGTGAAGATCATTTGATATTACTGGATGATTTGGCAGAAGTCCCAATGTGGTTTCTTCTCGTAGAAACGCATGAAAAAATATCATTGCATTTATAAGTCGCTTACTACAAAGAAATGTGTTTCTTTCCGAAAAATAATATAATGGCAAAATAGAAAATGGCGGGTAAGCTGTTTTCTTCAGTTAGGTATTTTCGGCATAGCAAGTTAGTTTTATTTACACAAATTTAACTTTTGATTTACTGCTAAAACTGCATTACTTTTTCAAACCATCCTCTCCATATGTACACATTCGCTAAAACAATCTCCATCTTGACTTATCACCATTCCACATTTCAGTTTATATATAACAGGTATGACGTTTATCACTGTTAACCCTTACCCTGCTAAATTCCTATAATGGACTTGTCCATCTTTCATTTAGGACAGTACCATTGACTGTTAAAAGGAGTGCTTACCAAAAAGTACTGACTGAATGGCGAACAGTGCAGATCTTGATCAGACTGCACGGATCTGCAGGCTGATAAAGATCTACACTGGTCGCAAATGCAGAATCAATCGTTATTTCACAATTTATATACATTTGTATATACATGTATGACTGTAAGAATATTATTTACATAAGAAGTATTTATATACAATACGTGTAGTAGGCTGACATCGCTTCAAATTGCAGTAAAGTTTTCGCCGCGCTAGACCGAAATGAAATCAACTTTACAAACATCAACTCGTAGCAAGATTCCATTTATTTAATTAATTATAACACACAATTATGAACATTTTTCTTCTCTCAAACGAAATAAATATAAAATACTGTTATTCACAGAAAATCATTAATGCAGTTAGGTCCTTGATGCCATACGCAAGTCAGCCAGTTTACATAGGTTGATGCGAGACATGTTGTTGCAATAACTTTTACTTCCTTTCTGACGTATAACAGTAATTGCTTGATAACTTTATAATTTCCATTAGGCAGAAACAGCATTGTAGTAAATGTGAAAATAAAACAACAATACCAAGCTGTCACAATATACGCCCACCGCAGTAAATTACATTTGACATTAAACTGTACTTCCTGAGCAGAGAAAAGACAAATTTTGCCAATCAGGCGAGCGGTTTATGTTCAAAGCTTCATCTACAGATATATACAAAACGTACCCTGCCACGTTCATGGAGGCTGTGTTTAAACTTATTGTCGAAGAACAACGCTCAACTATTCAAAATCCTTGTAAATCAAAATATTAAAATAACATTAACATAGACACAAACTAAGGGACACCAGCTTACATATAAACAAGAGCGCCGCTAAGCGGGGCAATATACACCCGAAGGGTTACATCGGAGGATAGGAGCAAAATTTAAAGAACTTGACTGTTGAAGCCCAAAGGACAGGAACAAAAAAAAATGAAATTAAAAAAAAATAAGTCCACAAAAAATTCTTACATGGTAAAGTTATCTCAAAATACACCTAAAAATTGGATGTACCATCCATGTTGTATCACAGAAAAGTGGTCTCGACTTTTCCCTACTGCCAATAATAAAAAAAAATCAAAATAAGCTATTTATAGTAACAAAAAAGGGAAGTAACTAAAAAACATATTGTAAGGGAACAAAAAGGGATCTGCCAAATAAAAACAAGAGCACTGCAAAGCATAGCAATATACACAAAGCAAAGTCATATATGACCTTTGACCCTTAAATGTGACCTTGACCTTGAAGCCAGTCATCCAAAACATGCGCTCTGCACGTCGCCTCAGTGTAGTGAACATTTGTGCTAAGTTTCTTTGAAATCCTTCAAGCACTTCAAGAGTTACAGAGCGGACACAGCAAAGTCATATATGACCTTTCACTCCTAAGTGTGACCTTGACCTTGAAGCTAGTCATCTGAAACAAGCGCTCTGCACGTCGTCTCAGTGTGGTGAATATTTGTGCCAAGTTTCTTTGAAATCCTTCAAGCAGTTCAAGAGTTACAGAGCGGACACGAAACACACTCATATGACCTTTGACCCCTAAGTGTGACATTGACCTTGAAATGAGATATCCAAAACATGCGCTCTGCACGTCGTCTCGGCGTGGTGAACATTTGTGTCAAGTTTCTTTGAAATCCTTCAAGGGGTTCAAGAGTTACAGAGCGGACACGAACTTGCTAACGGACGGACGGACGGACAGACGGACACCGGGACCATAACATAATACGTCCCTTCGGGTTTATAAAAAGTAACATATATTGCTCAATCAAAAAAGAAAAGAGGGCATTACTTTGTCAACAAGAGGGCTATGGTGGCCCTAGATTGCTCACTTGAGTTACACCGCTTGCTTGAACAGTTTTGGTAGATGGTTAAACAAGAACAAGAGGGTCATGATGACCCTGGATCGCTCACCTGAGTAATACGAACTACATGTTTCAAATGTCCACTTGATGCTAAAAAATTAAGAAAGTAGGTCAGTAGGGCACATTTATAGTCACTGAAAGTCAGTTTTAAGATCAATTTGCAAAACTGCATATGCCATCTATATTTCAAGACTGTATCTTAAAAAACAAGAAAGTAGGTCAGTAGGTCACATTCATGGTCAATGAAATCCAGTTTTAAGTTCAACCTGCAAAACTGTGCATGTCATCCATATTTCAAGGCTGTACCTTAAAAAAACAAGAAAGTAGGTCAGAAGGTCACATTCATGGTCACTGACAGTCAGTTTTAAGACCGGTGTGCAAAACTGTACATGTCATCCAAATTTCAAGGCTGTTTATTAAAAAACAAGAAAGTAGGTCATAGGCCACATTCAAAGTCACTGAAAGTCAGTTTTAAGATCGGTGTGCAAAACTGTACATGTCATCCAAATTTCAAGGCTGTATCTTAAAAAAACAAGAAAGTAGCTCAGTAGGTCACATTCCACATGACCCAGATTCGAACTTGATCTAAAGATCATCAAGGTTAACATTCTGACCAAGTTTCATGAACATATAGTTTTTGACACCACGTGACCCAGATTTGAACTTGACCTAAAGACCATCAAGATTAACATTCTGACCAAGTTTCATTAAGGTATGGTCATAAATGTGGCCTCTAGAGTGTTAACTAGCTTTTCCTTTGATTTGACCTGGTGACCTAGTTTTTGACCACACATGACCAAGATTTACATACCACTTGAAGACCATCAAGATTAACATTCTGACCAGGTTTCATTAAGATATGATCATGAATGTGGCCTCTAGAGTGTTTACAAGCTTTTTTCTTTGATTTGACCTGGCGACCTAGTTTTTGATCCCACCTGACCTAGATTTAAATTTGCCTTAAAGATCATCAAGATTAACATTCTGACCAAGTTTCATTAAAATATTCTTACAAATGTGGCCTCTAGAGTGTTAACTAGCTTTTCCTTTGAATTGACCTGTGGTGACCTAGTTTCTGACCCCACATGACCTAGATTCAAATCTGACCTAAAGATCATCAAGATTAACAGTCAAATTGTTGACGACGGACAACGACGACGGACACAAGGCGATCACAAAAGCTCACCTTGAGCACTTCGTGCTCAGGTGAGCTAAAAATGTCTGTGAAATTATCTTGAAATACTAGATACAATTATGTAATATCATTTTAAAGTCACAACCCAGTCTCTGACAAAGATACTCTGAAAGTTTCCACTATATACATATAGAGAACAGTGACCACGCTCCTGGGGGTCAACAGAATAACTTGAACAATCTTGATAGAGGGTTACCAAAGGAAAATTTGTGTATTTTTTTTAAATGGGGCCTGCTGTTTCTGACAAAAAGACTTTTAATATTTCCACTAAATACATATAGGAAAAAGTGACTTCGCGGCCCTGTTTTCTTTTTCTTTTTTTTTATCAAATAGGAATAGTTTGACCGTAATGTATGTGAAATTATTTAAAAATTGTGTCAGCAGCAGTTTCACATAAGATTTTTTTAATTTTCCACTGTTTACATACGTGGAAAAGTGACCATGGCCCCTGGTGGCCATATGCTTTGCCAAAATGGAACTATCTGACAATCTTGGCAGAGGTATAAAGAAGGGTCATTTGTGCGAAACCTATTTCAAATTGGACCAGTGGTTTGAGAGAAGATTTTCTTTGAAGAAGTTTTTCTATTTTTAGCTTTGGTAGCCCCTAATTGCAAATGAGCGGAACCGTTTGATCAATTCTTGAAGAAGAGCACAGAAGAAAAATTCACCAACCTTCACCACACGGTTTCCAAGGAGATGTCGTTTGAAGAAATGTGTGGACGAAACAAATCATTGAAACTGTGTGTAGCATGTCCCATTATCACAATTAGAAAGTGTATGAAGTTCAAATCCATGCTCGCCAGTGGTTACTGAGCTTACATATAGAAACAAGAGGACAATGATGGTCCTGAATCGCTCACCTCTTCCCACATGACCCAGTTTTGAGTATGACGTCGTTTTTTCTATTATCTGACATAGTGACCTAGTTTTTAAGCTCATATGAACCAGTTTTGAACTTGACCTAGATATTATCAAGATAAAAATTCTAACCAATTTTCATGAAGATCCATTGAAAAATATGGTCTCTAGAGAGGTCACAAGGTTTTTCTATTATTTGACCTATTGACCTAGTTTTCGAAGGTACGTGACCGTGTTTTGAATTTTACCTAGATATCATCAAGGTGAACATTCTCACTAATTATCATGAAGATCTCATGAAAAATATGGCCTCTAGAGAGGTCACAAGGTTTTTCTATTTTTATACCTACTGGCCTAGTTTTTGACCGCACATGACCCAATTTCAAAACTGACCTAGATATCATCAAGGTAAACATTCAGATCAATTTCCATGAAGATCCATTGAAAAATATGGCCTCTAGTGAGGTCAAAAGATTTTTCTAATTTTAGACCTGCTTACCTAGTGTTTGACCGCAGTTGACCCAGTTTCAAACTTGACCTAGATATCATCAAGTCGAACATTCAGACCAACTTTCATACAGATCCCATGAAAAGTATGGCCTCTAGAGAGGTCACAAGGTTTTTTATTATTTGACTACTGACCTAGTTTTTTAAGGCACGTGACCCAGTTTCAAACTTGACCTAGATATCATCAAGGTGAACATTCTGACCAATTTTCATGAAGATCCATTCAAGGGTATGGCCTCTAGAGAGGTCACAAGGTTTTTCTATTTTTAGACCTACTGACCTAGTTTATGACCGCACATGACTCTGTTTCGAACTTGACCTAGATATCATCAAGATAAGCATTCAGACCAACTTTCATACAGATCCCATTAAAAATATGGCCTTTAGAGAGGTCACAAGGTTTTTCTATTATTTGACCTACTGACCTAGTTTTTGAGGGCACGTGACCCACTTTCGAACTTGACCTAGATATCATCAAGATGAACATTCAGGCCAACTTTCATACAGATTCCATGAAAAATATGGCCTCTAGAGAGGTCACAAGGTTTTTCTATTATTTGACCTACTGACCTAGTTTTTAAAGGCATGTGACCCAGTTTCAAACCTGACCTAGATATCATCAAGGTGAACATTCTCACCAATTTTCATGAAGATCTCATGAAATATATGGCCTCTAGACAGGTCACAAGGTTTTTCTATTTTTAGACCTAATGACCTAGTTTTTGACCGCACGTGACCCAGTTTCGAAGTTAACCTAGATACCATCAAGATGAACATTCAGACCAACTTTCATACAGATCCCATGAAAAATATGGCCTTTAGAGAGATCACAAGGTTTTTCTATTATTTAAGCTACTGACCTAGTTTTTCATGGCATGTGACCCAGTTTCGAACTTGACCTAGATATCCTCAAGATGAACATTCAGGCCAACTTTCATACAGATCCCATGAAAAATATGGCCTTTAGAGAGGTCACAAGGGTTTTCTATTATTTGACCTACTGACCTAGTATTTGATGGCACGTGACCCAGTTTCAAACTTGACCTAGATATCATCAAGGTGAACCTTCTAACCAATTTTCATGAAGATCTTTTGAAATATATGGCCTCTAGAGAGGTCACAAGGTTTTTCTATTTTTAGACCTTCTGACCTACTTTTTGATGGCATGTGACCCAGTTTCGAACTTGACCTAGATATCATCAAGATGAACATTCAGACCAACTTTCATACAGATCCCATGAAAAATATGGCCTTTAGAGAGGTCACAAGGTTTTTCTATTATTTGACCTACTGACCTAGTTTTTGAGGGCATGTGACCCACTTTCGAACTTGATCTAGATATCATCAAGATGAACATTCAGACCAACTTTCATACTGATCCCATGAAAAATATGGCCTCTAGAGAGGTCACAAGGTTTTTCTATTATTTGACCTACTGACCTAGTTTTTAAAGGCACGTGACCCACTTTCGAACCTGACCTAGATATCATCAAGGTGAACATTCGGACCATTTTCATGAAGATCTCATGAAATATATGGCCTCTAGAGAGGTCACAAGGTTTTTCTATTTTTAGACCTACTGACCTAGTTTTTGACCGCACGTGACCCAGTTTCGAACTTGACCTAGATATTATCAAGATGAACGTTCTAACCAATTTTCATGAAGATCTTTTGAAATATATGGCCTCTAGAGAGGTCACAAGGTTTTTCTATTTTTAGACCTTCTGACCTAGTTTTTGACGGCACGTGACCCAGTTTCGAACTTGACCTAGATATCATCAAGATAAACATTCTGACCAATTTTCATGAAGATCTTGTGAAATATATGGCCTCTAGAGAGGTCACAAGGTTTTTCTATTTTTAGACCTACTGACCTAGTTTTTGATGGCACATGACCCAGTTTCGAACTTGACCTAGATATCATCAAGATGAACATTCTGACCAACTTTCATAAAGATCCCATGAAAAATGTGACCTCTAGAGTGGTCACAAGCGAAAGTTTACGGACTGACGCACGCACGCACGGACGGACGACGGACACTGCGCGATCACAAAAGCTCACCTTGTCACTTTGTGACAGGTGAGCTAAAAACGTAACCTAATCGGACTCCGAAGCCGATGAACAGCTGAATGCAATAGCTCCACCTATTCTTGGAATAGTATAACTAAAAAGAACGTTTTAAAGCTGTGTTTTCCGACGTGTCCCTCACACACGAGTACAGAAAAAATGCCCACTAAGGCGGCTATCTTTTTACAAGTCGCAACGGTCTGTGCAAAATCTTGATGAAATCTGACCAGCAGATTCACAAAAAAAGCTTTTTCTTCCGTAAAACTATATAAGGAAAAAATTCAAACTCTGAGTGGCCAAGTTTTAAAGGTACATTAGATCCTAATTGCATATTGGAAAAACAATTACTTCAAAGATCTATAGTTTATGTAAACAAAAAATTAATAAGTTTATATGTATTAACAGTACTAGACATTAGGTTAGAAATAGTACACACTATATACATGTTTAGATAAACACAGCATAAATGTGTACCACCACAAAAAAACTGGTTGTTTATTAACACAGTACATTAAATTATGAGGATAGTTCTATATGCAAACTTGATATAATATATGTTTAGTAAAGTTAAATATTGATAAGAATTTTATACATTTGACGTATAAAATATTTTAGTTAAAGATGGACATTGGATATCTTTAAACTAAATTGCGAATTACTTTGCTAGCAACAATATTTTTGATGAAATCATGTTGAAATTGAATAAACGTTTTCCAAGTACATTATATACATGTAGGGGGAAAAGACAACGCGCTCTGGTGGCGTTGCTTTTGACTTGACGAATCGTAATCAGAGATGTCGCCCAGCATTCATGTGAAATTTAATCTTACTAGGACCAGAAAATTGTATCAAGAATCATTACTAGTGGCCACTTGACAGCATGAATAATATGTCTTGGACAAGGGTCACCGACGCACAATTTTTGTAGAATTATATTACAATCGGACCAGCAATATAGAAGATGTCGTTTGATTTTGTTTTCTTTTTCTGTCTGGTCGCCCGGATTTTTAGCGGGACGGTGTATATCTGAACAACGCTGGAGGACGACGACCATCTTTAACAATATAAATGCTTCAACAAATTGGCAGACGAAGGGCGACTAACGGATAGGGGTCACAATAACTCATCTTGAGCACCATGAGCACTTGTAAGGTAAAAACTGATTATCAGTTACTAATCTATTATCATAATGCACTTACACGTGATCTATCAAAATTTAATAATAAAATATCGTGTTTTCAGTGGTTTATTGAAATACAACAATGAATTCCACCCTAAAAGGTTCACTGTTTCTAACAGCGAGCATTTCATTAAGGCGAAATGAAACACAAATATGGAATAATATGAATAATCCGAAATTCTTACAAACTCAAAAATTCTTAAGAATTAAAATGAATTTGTTCCTTTAAAATAGAAAAATGTGGAAACTCCACAGGTCGCTCAACACGACAAAAACGAATATATTGCAGTCTCGGTTTGATTAAGTCTGTTCACGGAGATAGTGGAAATGGATGTTACCGTCCACTCCCTCTAGTCCCGGGTTGAGCAGGACAAACAACGATTTAGAGACATCCGCATAATTATGTGTTCATATGGCGTGCAGATTTAAAACTAAACTTCGTTCTTTCTTTTTCTATTTAACAGTCAAAGGTATACATACCTAATAAGGATTAATTTTAATTCTTTTGTGACGTTGGCCACTGGTGAAAATGACATATTTGTCGAACTCAGGAAATATATGCGCTCTCCCAAGGCAACAACCTAATACCCACTTTATCTACACTGCGGTCAATACAAAAGAATGACAGTTAAAAACAAAACATTAATCAATGTAATGACATTTGTTTCAAAAGTATGGGACTACAAATTGTGTGCAGTAAGTGATGTTAACTGTATATTTAAAGGCAGGTGCATCTAATTTTATAGTAATTTCACAGTCAGTTAGACTGAAGTCTATTCTAAAACTACTTCAGTTAAAAGCTAGCAGTATTTATTCCTTTTCACACACTTAGTCTTCAATACCGTTCCATTAGAACAGAACAGAGGTAAAACTCGCCATAAAACAAAATTTTTACCTCTAAAATTGTATATATAAATAATACACTTACACAATAGTACGACAATAAACAAGTGAATGAAGTATTGCCGTGCAATACAAAGTCCCCTACTGGAAGGCACCTAATTTCCTCTACTGCAGTATAACATACTGAACCGATATCTGTCAATAATGTATAAACAATATTGTACTATATATACAATATGTTATTACAACACACTTGGATTAAAATGTGCATATATAAAAACCCAGTTGTTTTCATATTGAATTGTTTTGGCTGATTATAAAAATGTTATCATATAAGTTATTTATAGTAACAACAAAGGGAAATTAATCTTTAAAAAAAATCTACATAATATAAGTCCACAAGAAACTCTTTACCAGGTAGAGATAGGTCATAATACACCTAAATATTGGATGTAACATGCATGTTGTACCACAGAAAAGTGGTCTTGATTTTTCTCTACCGCTAGTAATAAAAAAGTTACAATAAAATCTATTTATAGTAATAACAAAGGGACGTAATTCTAAAAACAAGGGTGCCTCATGGTGGTGAACATTTGGTCCAAGGTACATCAAAATCCCTCCATGCATGAAGAAGAAATGCTCCGTATAAAGTCATTCTTGAATTTGACCTTTGACCTCTAAATATGACCTTGACCTTAGAGCTAGGGACATGGTTCTTGCGCACGACAATCCGTCTTATGTTGGTGAACATTTGTGCCAAGTTACATCACAATCCCTCCATACATGAAGAAGAAATGCTCCAGACAAAGTCAATCTTGTGTCTGACCTTTGGTCTCTAAGTGTGACCTTGACATTAGACCTTGGGCCTGGATTTTGCGCATGACATGTTGTCTCATCCAGGGGAATATTTGTGCCAACTGATATCTAAATCCTGTTTTGCATGACAAAGTTATAGGACGGACAGGAAAAAAATCCTCTTGATCTTTGATCTCAGTGTGACCTTGACCTTTAAGCTAGTGTACTGGGTGTTGCACACGACACGTCGTCTCATCATGGGGAACATTTATGCCAAGTAATATTGTAATCCCTTGATGGATGACAGAGTTCTGGATCGGACAGGAAAAAAACCTTATTGACCTTTGACCTCCAATTGTGACCTTGACCTTTGAGCTAAGGGTCTGGGCTTTGCGCATGACATGTTGTCTCATCATAGGGAACATTTGTGCCAAGTAATAATAAAATCCCTTCATGGAATGTAGAGTTATGGACGGGACAGGAAAAAACTCTGTTGATCTTTGACCCCAATTGCGACCTTGACCTTTGAGCTAGGGGTCCGGGATTTGCGCATGACATGTCGTCTCATCATGGGGAACATTTGTGCAAAGTGATATTAAAATCCCTTAATGAATGTTAGAGTTATGGACCGGACACGAAACAGACCCTGTTCATGCTATGTTAACATTTGGCTGCTAAGTGTGACCTTGACCTTTGAGCTAGGGGTCTGAAAGTTGTGCAAGATACATCGTCTTATTATGAGGTACATTTGTGCCAAGTAATATTAAAATCCCTTCATGGATGGGAGAGTTATGGACCGGACAGGAAAAAAAGCCTTGTTGACCTTTGACCTCAAATTGTGACCTTGATCTTTAAGCTAGGGGTCCGGGATTTGCGCATGACATGTCGTCTCATCATGGAGAACATTTTTGCCAAGTAATATTAAAATCCCTTCTTGGATGGGAGAGTTATGGACCAGACAGAAAAAAAACCCTGTTGACCTTTGACCTCCAATTGTGACCTTGACCTTTGAGCTAGGGGTCCGGCATTTGCGCATGACACGTCATCTCATGATGGGGAACATTTGTGCCAAGTAATACTAAAATCCCTTCAAGGATGGGAGAGTTATGGACCGGACAGTAAAATAGCCCTGTTGACCTTTGACCTCCAATTGTGACCTTGACCTTTTAGCTAGGGGTCCGGGTTTTGCGCATGACACGTCGTCTCATCATGTGGAACATTTGTGTCAAGTAATATTAAAATCCCTTCATGGATGACAGAGTTATGGACCGGACACGAAATTGCGGACGGACGGACAGACGGACGTTCTCACGAAACGGTATTTATGTGACACCCCCATTGTTCTCTCTACTGTTCTATCAGTCACATAAAAATAAAAAAAGGTCAGATAAACAGAACGGAATGAATGACATCAAAGAGAAAGTACCGTTATGAAGTCACTTAACCATCATTTCGCGGGCACGGACAGACCGACGGACGGAATGACAGAAAAGCGCATTCCTATAGTCCCCGAAACTGGTTTTCAACCAGTAGTGGACTAATAAATATCACATATTCTCAGGATACGCTATTACATTTGTAACTGGTCTATGATTAAATGAAAATGACTACTGGCTCTGATCCGCGAACTATTGACTGAGACCATGGCAATGTCAATATTTAACTCTTAAGAGTCAATACTAGTAGTCATTTTCCGAGGGTGAAGTATATCTGAGCCGTGCCATGGGAAAACCAACATAGTGGGTGTGCGACCAGCATGGATCCAGACCAGCCTGCGCATCCGCGCAGTCTGGTCAGGCTCCATGCTGTTCGCTTTTAAAGCCTATTGGAATTGGAGAAACTGTTAGCGAACAGCATGGATCCTGACCAGACTGCGCGGATGCGCAGGCTGGTCTGGATCCATGCTGGTCGCACACCCACTGTGTTGGTTTTCCCATGGCACGGCTCATATATCTAATGAATATATTAACGCATTATTCTGTTGACAGTATGGATGAATGAAAAAAATTAATTTTAGTCTTCCTCATTGTACATAGCTTTATATTAGTAGTAGTTTTCACAGCAATATGACATGTCGATATATACAAGCGTCAAATAGAAAATACAATTGCAGTCATTGTGACAACAGTATTAACGTCTGCTGCCCCTTGGAGACTTGCTATTTTTGATATAAGTTGTTAGACATTTGCATACGCGTTGCATTCATTTAACTAAGCACATAACAAACTGATTGAATGAAAGACTATTGACTCGTTTTCCAAAGTTAATACTTTCAGGGGTTAAAAGTCATTTCTGAAACACTATAGAGCCAATTAGTCATTGTTTTAGACTTTTTTTCTCCAATTTACAATCAATCCATATCAAAGGTGTCATTTACATACATAATAAACGACGTTCTAAGCATACATGAATTTTTATGTACTTCTTGTACAGGAGCAATCTAAATAAAATAAATTAAATACAACACTTAAGATCTAATAAAACTATGTATTTACATTCCAGTTCCACAGTATTACTGGGATAACACCGTTAAAGGCACATTGAATTATTTATGACAGCACGTGCATACATTTTCTAACTAGTATTTTACATGTATATACAATGTTTAACCACAAACGACTTTATATATGTATAACACAGTTGTGACACTCTAACAAAAAACAGCTTGTTTTAAATACACCCCACCCACCCGTATGTAATGGTCGCCTAAAATAATGCAACATATTCGCTTTAACTTCAGCACAACCTGCTCATCTAAAATAATTATCTTTCTTAGAAACCCTCGTTCTATGTCGATATCTGGCCATCCATTATACGTTTTTTTCTGCAATAATGTTTGGAATAGTCAATGATTCATTGGACAAATAATTTTTCAGTACGTTTAAAGAAAAAAGGAATGAATAAGACTATCTGGGCGATTTCACGTCATTTATTAATATATATGAAGAAAAAAAAAGAAAAGTTTTTTATTATATTTCCACTGAAAATATTACATATCAATTGAATCGCTTAGGAAATGTTCAGATTCCAACCCCCAACGAAAAGCCTTGTTTGGAAAGGTTATAATGGTAATAAATGCTACTCACTGAACCTTCAATGTTCAATCTGGGAAACATTTTTATCTTTATTCAAGAAGGAGTTACAATTCTTGTGATATTCTGTTTATTTCATTTTTATGTGTGTCTAGTTACACGGAATTCCATTAGTTGGCTTTGGATTATTGTCTTAAACCATAAAAGTGAAAATGTATATAGAAAGTATTTTACATAACAACAACAAAAATGTAACAAAAAGTCATGACAGAGTTATGGTTCTTCTGTTCTCCTACAGTTCACCGCCATCATTCACTGCGTAAGGTCGTATTAAATTCCCTTTAGCGGAGTCAGTTACTGCCTTTGAATTACAGACCAGAACAACAAACATCATTATTCAAGGCAGATTTATGGTAGGTGTGTCTTTCAACTGCTCTTAACGACATGTGTCGTTGCATCCGTTGTTGAATTAATTAAATTCTTTTCAATCCTGAATATGTAAAAAATAAAACAAGAGGGCCAAGATGGCCCTAGGTCGCTCACCTAAGAAACACACCATAACAGTTTAAAACATGTTTGACCTATTGATTTCATGGAAACAAATATTCTGACCAATTTTCATTAAGATTGGACCAAAAATTGGTCTCTTGCGATAAAACAAGCATTTTCTTAGATATGACCTAGTTTTTGACCCTAGATGACCCATGTTCAAACTCGACCTAGATTTTATCAAGGCAATCATTCTGACCAAAATTCATGAAGATCAATTGAAAAATACAGCCTCTATCACATACACAAGTTTTTTCTTTGATTTGACCAAGTGACCTAGTTTTTGACCTCAGATAACCCATATTCAAATTCGACCTAGATTTCATTAAGGCAATCATCCTGACAAAATTTCATAAAAATCAATTGAAAAAGACAGTCTCTATCGCATACACAAGATTTTTCTTTAATTTGACCTAGTGACCTAGTTTTTGATCTCAGATAACCCATATTTAAACTCGACCTAGATTTCATCAAGGCAATCACTCTGACTGAATTTCATGAAGATCAAATGAAAAATACATCCTCTATGCATAAAACTGATTATTTTCATTGCCTAGTCCTAGTATTATCCTGGATAGACCCGTTTTGAATCGGCACATAGATTATTTATCAGCAGTGCAATTTCTAACTAATTTCATGTAATACAAGTTGAACAAATACGACTTTATATTGCATACACACAGTTTTGACATTTGATATAAACCAGACCTTGTTTTAATGACCCCAGAGACCCACTTGAATTGGTCGCTAAAATCAATGCAACATCATTCTTACTCACACAACTGAACTCACATAATATCTTCTAAAACCTCGTATCGATATCGCATCATAACGTTTTTTCTGCATTGTTTGGAATAGTGACTATGTTTTGGACAATAATTTTTCAGTACGTTGATAGAACAAAAGGAATGATAAATCATCTGGGCGATTCCAGAATTATTAAATCAATATGAAAAAACAAAGAACAAAGTTTTCTTATATTGCCAGTGACTAATTTACAATGAACGCATTTGAATCGGCTTAGATTCCATCCCAACGAAAAGCATGTTGAAAGGTTATAATGTCATAAATGCTATCACTGAACATACATCTTCATCTGAACATTTTTCTTTATTCAGAAGAGTTACAATCTGTGACTTATTCTTTTATGTGTCTAGTTAGGATTCCCATTTTGGACTTTGGCTATTGTCTACATACAAAGCTGAAAATGTATGAAAGTATTTAATTTAAAAAAAAAATGTCTAAATCATGACAGAGTTTGTTCTTTGTTGACCTAGTTACCGATTTCACTGCGTAATGGATCATTTTCCCTTCGGCGATTCATCAAGTTACATGCCCTTCATGAAATTACAGACAGAACAGCCCATCCAAACCATCTAATGTTACAACGACAGACGCCACGACGGACGCCGGTCATTGACGATCGAAACTCACGACTGGCAGTTGCATCGTTTTGAGCTAAAATAACCTGAATTTTGTATAAAAAGCCAAGATGGAGGTCGTCACTAGCACCATACAGTGTCAACGTTTACCTTTTTTCATGGAAACAAACTGAAATTTCATATCCAATAAAATTGTTTTTTCATTAAAACAACTTTTCGAGAAGACTGTTTCCACAATAAATGGTTAACTCGACTTTAAAAACATTTACCAAAATATAGTTCATGAAAATTACAGTACCAAACAGTTTAATGTCATTCTTTGACCAATTACGGCCTCAGAAACCACATATTAACGACTAAGATTTCATAACAATCATCCGACAAAATTTGCATAAAAATCAATTGAGATAAGAAGTCTTTGATACAAGATTTTCTTTCAATTGACTTGACTAGTTTGATTATAATAATATAGAAGGAAATGTCAATTTTCAGCAATTTTCAAAAGGAAAACAATTTTGTCAAAACAAAAGTAAGAGTTATGGGACCCGATAGGTGAACAGGTCTTCTGGTCATTTCAACCTGTTTTGAAGTCCCAAATATAATACATTCATTTGTTTCATTAATGTTCAAGTAAAACACCAATTTAAAAAAAAATGGGAACACATTTGTCAAAACAAAGCAGAATTATGAAACTTGGTGTGTAAACTTAGTATCATGCTCTTCAATTTTTGTGTGAACTTTCAATCAAATGCATGAATAGGTTTCAGAAATATGGAAAGACATGTAAAGTTTGGGAAATGGGACAAAGGGACAAAATGATTCCTATACACCTCCAAACAAGGTTTGATATGGATATAAAAACTCATCAAGAGTATAAATCAGCATACTCATAGTGCTTAATGACAGTTAATTTGTCAGTGCACATAGTGAGGGCTACTAATTGAGGTACAGTATATCTTCTGATATATTTTATGACACCGATAACATAGTATATTTTATGAGGGTTACGGCTGAAGCTTTAGCGAGATATTTAAGCACATTGTAGGTGCCAATTACGTGTCATCCGGTTGCAGTCGTCTTTGGTCGCTGTCAAGTGAGCCCTCTATACGAAGGTTAGATGTTTCTGATAGAAACCTGCAACATAATAACATTCTTAAATACAATGTGTAAAATGTGAAGCACAAACTAAACTGATTGTAGAGTAAAAACTGTCAGGAGCACACAGTCTATTAAGAAGTAATAATTAACTAAAAGCACTACATGCCGGGACCTCCGGGACCGAGTGGTTTAGGTCTCTGACTTCGAACCACTTGCCCCTCGCCGATGGGCGTTCAAGCCTCACATGGGCATTGAATTCTTCATGTGAGGTAGCCATCCAGGTGTCAGGTCGGTTGTTCTACCGAGGTGCCCGCCCGTGACGAATAAATGCACAAAGTTTGAAAGTCGCCATATTACCTATAATTATGTCGGTGCGACGTTAAACCCGACTAAATGGCAACACATAGTTCATTCATTCAAAAGGCTTGGAATGAGATTTAATGAGCGCCTGTGAACTAGTTTAAATTCCCCAGTGTTGGTCTGGTCTTGTTTGTTTATGTTTGTTATTTGTATGGTTTTTTCGGAGAAGGCCGTCTAAATTCGTTTTCGTTACCTATGCCACGTGACTTCAGTTTGCAAATCAAACTACTTGATAACGCATTATAGATGATTATCAAAATGGAAGATTTAACAACACTCTGCCTGACTGGACGAGAGTGTCAATTTCTTTCACTCTGTTGATTGTGCTACGCTGAGTGAAATGTAGACAAAGCGTTTATCCTAAACGACGCTGTTCACAGTTTTAAAGCTAACTTTGGCTCAGTATATTTAGCAAGAATATTGATATATCTCAAAATGATAAGTAAGTTTAATAAATATGATAAAAACCTGTTCAAATACCAACATATGTCAAATTAAAGAAAGAGCTGAATACGGTCAGCATATCACATGAATAAGGGTGTGATAAGAGTCTTTTATGTAGAGAAGTGCTTTTTAAAAGATTTTCCTTGTTACTATTGTCGTCTGTATATGAAAAGGTTTCTTGCTTTTGTGACTTATTCAGATTGCATATTAAAATGAGTACTTGTTTGCTTTGATATATTTGTTATAAATTATTTAACTGATTTATTATATATGAATATTTTTATTTAGTATGGTATGCAAATATTGAACTCAGTTGAAATCTATTTTATTATATATATGCTATATAATGACTGAATCTCATTACACTGAAATGAAGGTACGCTGCATACAGTTTATCTCGTCACCTTGGCGCAAAAAGTGAATAAGTCCTTCTTTAAGTCAATGCAGTTATCCACTTCTTGCGCTGAGGTGACGATCTATGTGATATGACTACGGTCAAACTTTGTTTATGAAACAGAAATATTAAAATAATTACAATTGTATGTTTTGCTTGACCTTCACTTTTATATAGGTGACGTCATTGTCCAAATATTCATGAATAGCGAATATGCATTTGTTAAAGCGGGATCAGTTGGTCTATTTTAGAAATAAATAAAAATAAATAAAAAAAATCCTTTAATTGATTTTTTCTCATGTATTCTAATCAAACTTGATTTGTAGCATCTTTATTAGGCCCGCAGCCAACTTTGTTCAGCTGGGACATTTGACCCCTTTTAGGAGCTGCTAGAGCTAAACTAGAAATGCCTTTATACAGCGTCTCATGAACAGCTTGGTGGATCTTTGTCATACTTGGTCTGGAGCATCATTATAAAGTCCTCTTCCAAATTTATTTATATAGGAACTTGTGCCCTATTAGGGACCACTATAGCTAAAAGTAGATATCCCTTTCTTCGCATTAACCACTAAAATGTAATGGATTTTATCAAACTCGATGTGTAACAATATCGTAAGGTCTCCTGCTATTTTGTTACAAATGGGGATAGGGACCAATTTAGCTAAAAATATAAACACGTTTGATGACCTCTTCTTATGAACCGCTTCATGAACCTTCATCAAACTATTGCTGTAATTATTCGTCTAAGGATAAACGAAACAAAATTGCAACCCTACGAAACCTTTGCAAAAAATTAAAAGAGAACCATTTAAATTGTTAAAGTGCGGTGTTTAGTTTTGCAATTTGAAAAATGTTAGATGAAAGATGAATGTTAGATGAAAAATTCATAAACTTCTTTCCTTATTACAATTCGCCGACTATCATTTTTAAAGATATTTCTTGTTATAAGTGCACTCATTCGTGTTTATGAATACATGTGCCCAGCTGGTATGTGTGAATACACCTCTACATGTACCTCTCTTTCCCTTTGGGGTGCTAAACGGGCAGATGCAGCTTTTATCTATTTTTTCGTTTGCGGGGGGTGGGGGACGGGGCTTTCTTGCTGGACTTATTTCATTGTCTTTTGAATTTGATGCAATATTCGAATGTATATAAGTCCATCCTCCTCTATTCAGTCAATTATTATTCTAGGCACTGATTTACATTTCAACGTCTCCTTCTGTGACCAACTGTGATCGCTTTTCAGATGTACAGTTTTGAAAATCAATCGGTCTTGCGTGTGTTTCTAAGACAAATCTCACTGTAGCCAAGACGATAACATTCTATAAACATCCTTCCCTTGTAACTTCATCGTTTCCAAGTCATTTGTCATAATCATTATTGTTAATTGTCATTCTACTCGATTCATGAACAATGATTTAATTCATTCTGGGTCTAACAATCCATTCATCTTTCAGATAATCAAGCGAATAGTCAACAAGGATAAAAAGGCTTGACAAAGATATTTGGATCATCGATCCTCTCTCTTGTTTACTCGATAACAATCAAACGTGTTTTTAAGATATATGTTATTCGATTTATGAAGGCACAGGTGCTCCAGTAGCAGAGTTAATGACGCTGTTAATTGTAGACTTCTTGGAAATTTCTTACTTGTTAACATTATGTATATTTGAGAGAATGTGAACATTATTGAGAGAGTATGAAATTATCGCAGTCAATTAGCCGATGTAAATGTTAGGTTTGGTGAAGTTCCCTACTGAAATAACGTCTTGTTGGTGTATAATTGCGCTTCCAATACACAGAACATAATAAGACGTTGAAAACGAAATATTAACCGAGTTAATTGTATGACGTACTTCTTTTGTTTCTTCTAAAGGACAACATAATCTTACAAATGCGAAATATATGCTTATGATGTCATCATGCTTATATTAACCGGATTAAATGTAAAGGAAATAAGATTAGGATGTAAGAATTATGTTATGCATAAAAACAGTCATAAAATAATCATATGTCAGTGCTCTCACTATGTAAAAGAAATGAAGTAATTTTCATTGTAAATATTAAACAATAAAGAATAGATTAATATTTCATCAATTTACTCATATTATACCAACTTTCGAACCTAGATTGAACGAGTGTTAAAGCAAACAGCAGACTAGGTCTCACTAAATCTGTTCGCAAGAGGTAATAAATTGCACAATACCTCTCACGGCTCCTAGTAACTGTTTATGTAGATCTCTTTTGTACAGATATATTGAATGGACTCTACAGAAATATAAGAATGCATTTAAATATTTAGGACACTTACTTCTGCATAACGTCTCCGCTCTCAACGACCAATTTCTTCAACTCGTCACTATCAGTCTTCAATGATAACAATCTGTAAACACAAGGGGCTTTAACAAATATTTATGGATAACAAATGAAAAAGTTAAATGAAAAAGTTTGTTTATACAAACAATGGTACAATGGTCATAGATAAATAACAATACAATTTTCGCAAAAAATACTAGCTAATAATTATTCAGCGTTCATAACTATTGTGAAGGTATGCAAATAAAAATTGAGCCGTGCCATGAGAAAACCAACATAGTGCCTTTGCGACCAGCATGGATCCAGACCAGCCTGCGCATCCGCGCAATCTGGTCAGGATCCATACTATTCGCTAAAAGTTTCTTTAATTGCAATAGGCTTTGAAAGCAAACAGCATGGATCCTGACCAGACTGCGCGGATGCGCAGGCTGGTCTGGATCCATGCTGGTCGCAAACCCACTATGTTGGTTTTCTCATGACACGGCTCAAGTGTATCTAAAGTTACAGATACTTAAATAATGTCCAACCATAAATACTACAATTTCCATTGTTTTGTTATATATATAAAGCATGATCTTATACTAAGACATAAAAATTAGAAATGGTTTTCAATATCAAGCCCATATTATGAAGGCAATTTCCTAAAAATTCATAAGAATTATCACTTGATTGTTTATATCTCTCAACATCACATTTAAACATACTCTCTAGTTAGTTTATCAAGCAGCACTGTCCTTTGACGTTTGGGGGTTGAGCTGCCCTCTCGTCCCGAAGAATCACTTTCTGATGTCACGGACTCTTGCATATGTAACTCGGAGCGGATTGGTTCATATCCAACCTGTTCCTGCGTCTATGAAAAAAAACAACAAACAATATACCAGAATCAACTAACACTTACAGTTCAAAAAATAATTATTTCAACTTTTCAGTGTAGAAAATGTACCTAAAATTATACAGAAAATACTTCAGTTTAGTATACAACTGTGGCTGGCTTTGACGTTTTCGTGGGGTGTTTCAATAGGAAAAAAGTGTGTGTTAACAGAGAGATTCTCACACCCACGCGCTGTTAACACAAGTTTTTACATCTGTGCGTTCCGAGACAAAGCAAAACGTAAATTCAAAACAGAAGGACGTCAACGTGATCAAACAACGCTGACATTCCCGCGCATTTCAAACATATTATAACGCTGGTACATGTTTTTAAGCTTTCTTACACGATTTATGCTAAATCAGCGCATGTTCATACTGTGTTAAAACATCTACAGAATACATCGCGATACGCTGATACCCTCGCCCTCGGGATTCTGCAGATGTTATAACACGTAAAAACATGCGGTTATTCCTGCACTTTAAAATTCATGAGATAAAAAGCCTGGCCCTAATATGATAAGTTTTATATGTTTTTACCCTGTTTACAGACACAGCTAATACCATTCAAATACTGTTTAATGTAACCTACACTTCATTTGTAACATACGTGCTTTTTTATCAAAAAAGTTAGGGGCCTACGTGGTCGAAGTGGTTTAGGTCGATGACGAGAAATCACTTGCCCCTCACCAACGTGGGTGTAGAACTTTGAGGAAGCCATCCGGTTTGGTTAAAGAAGGCCGTTGGTTCTACCCAGGTACCCACTCATACCTGAAATAATGCCTGGAAGGGCATCGAGGGTTTTCCTTCAACAACAAGAGGACCATGATGGTCCTGAATCGCTCACCTGTCCCCATCCACATGAACTGAATATGCAGTCCGTTTTATTTACTAACCTATTTAGTTTTTTTTTTCTCATGAAATCCATTGAAATAAAATATGGCCTCTAGAGAGGTCGCAAGGTATTTCTATTATTTGACATAATGACCTAGTTTTTGACCGCACGTGATCCAGTTTTGAACTTGACCTAGATATCATCAAGGTGAACATTCTCACAAAAAGGTTTATCTATGTTTAGACCTAGTGACCTAGTTTTTGACGCAGTTGACCCGGTTTCAAACTTGACCTAGATATCATCAAGATAAACATTCAGACCAACTTTCATACAGATCGCATGAAAAATATGGCCTCTAGAGTGGTCACAAGGTTTTTCTATTATTTGACCTACTGACCTAGTTTTTGACCGCATGTGACACACTTTTGAACTTGACCTAAACATCATCAAGGTGAACATTCTGACCAATTTTCATGCAGATCTCATGAAAAATATGACCTCTAGAGAGGTCACAAGGTTTTTCTATTATTTGAGCTAATGACCTAGTTTTGGACCGCACGTGACCCAGTTTCAAATTTAATCTAGATATCATCAAGTTGAACATTCTGACCAATTTTCATGCAGATCCCATGAAAAGTATGGCCTCTACAGAGGTCACAAGGTTTTTCTATTATTTGACCTACTGACCTAGTTTTTGACAGCACATGACCCAGTTTCGAACCTGACCTAGATATATTCAAGATGAACACTCAGACCAATTTTCATGCAGATCCCATGAAAAATATGGCCTCTACAGAGGTCACAAGGTTTTTCTATTATTTGACCTACTGACCTAGTTTTTGACCGCACATGATCCAGTTTCGAACCTGACCTAGATACCATCAACGTGAACATTCAGACCAATTTTCATAAAGATCCCATGAAAAATATGGCCTCTAGAGAGGTCACAAGGTTTTTATCTATTTTTAAACCTACTGACCTAGTTTTGGACCGCACATGACCCAGTTTCGAATTTTAACTAGATATCATCAAGATAAACACTCTGACCAAATTTCATGAAGCTCTCATGAAAAATATGGCCTCTAGAGAGGTCACAAGGTTTTTCTATTATTTGACCTACTGACCTACTTTTTGACGACACGTGATCCACTTTTGAACTTGACCTAGATATCATCAAGGTGAACATTCTGACCAATTTTTATGAAGATCCATTCACAAGTATGGCCTCTAGAGAGGTCACAAGGTTTTTCTATTTTTAGACCTACTGACCTAGTTTTTGACCGCACGTGACCCAGTTTCGAACTTGACCTAGATATCATCAGGATGAACATTCAGACCAACTTCATACAGATCCCATGAAAAATATGGCCTCTAGAGAGGTCACATGGTTTTCTATTTTTAGACCTACTGACCTAGTTTTGGACCGCACATGACCCAGTTTCGAATTTTCACTAGATATCATCAAAATGAACATTCTGTCTAAATTTCATGAAGCTCTCATGAAAAATATGGCCTCTAAAGAGGTCACAAGGTTTTTTCATTATTTGACCTACTGACCTACTTTTTGAAGACACGTGACCCACTTTTGAATCTGAACTAGATATCATCAAGATGAACATTCTGGCAATTTTTTATGAAGATCCATTCACAAGTATGGCCACTAGAGAGGTCACAAGGTTTTTCTATTATTTGACCTACTGACCTAGTTTTTGACGGCACGTGACCTAGTTTCGAACTGGACCTAGATATTATCAAGGTGAACATTCTGACCAATTTTCATGAAGATCTTGTGAAATATATGGCCTCCAGAGAGGTCACAAGGGTTTTCTATTTTTAGACCTACTGACCTAGTTTTTGATCGCACATGACCCAGTTTCGAACTTGACCTAGATATCATCAAGGTGAACATTCTGACCAATTTTCATAAAGATCCCATGAAAAATGTGACCTCTAGAGTGGTCACAAGCAAAAGTTTACGCACGCACGCACGCACGCACGGACGACGGACGCTGCGCGATCCCAAAAGCTCACCTTGTCACTTTGTGACAGGTGAGCTAACAAAAGCTTGAAAAGCTGCCATACGACCTAAATTGTGTCAGTGTGACAAATAAATATCAAAACTAGTTCACATTTTCTCAAAGACAAAAAACACAACATGCAATTATCGAAGTCAATCATCCAAGATACAAATGTAAATGAAATAAACACATGAATTATGTAAATATACATAATACAATGTCCGTTAAATGTTGTACCTCTGCCCCTGGAGGCTGTCCACGTATATCCCCAATCGCAAGGGGTGAAATCTTCTTTCCTTTACCCTTCACTAATGTTTTCTCTAACAATTTTGTTATCCTTTCAACAATACCTCTGCATTTTTCTTCTTTCTGAAAGCATATAATGTTTTAAATCAATTCCAATTCAAAAACAATACGTCCTCAAATTTACTGACTTCATCAAATGCGGTTGACCTCTGTTGTATACCAAGCCTGAAACTTGATTACCTCCTGTCGTTTCTATTTTGTGTTTTCATCTACAGTTATCGTGCCTGTCAACAACGTGTTATAATAGGAATAGCCTGTGCACGGTCAATATGTACTTTAAAAATACTAAAACAATGAATTTGTATGAGAAAACACTGTACATGGGCGGTGACTAAGTGACGTTTTGCGCACAATTAACAGGCTTAGAACTGTGCATATGTACTTGTTCCAGATACCTTTTAGAGAGGCCGTTCTTTTAATTGTTAAAACAGATTTCAGTGAGAAACTGATGAGTTTCCACTTTTTCTATTTAATTCACTATCTATTTAATAACATGACCATTAACACGTGTCGATTATTGATGAACAAATTATGAACTCCTTTTATCATTTTACTTCTTTTCTGTTCATATCTAAGACAAGAAAATTAGTTATTGTATGTATTCCGTTAAAATTTAACATAATTGATCCATGTAAAGAATATGCATCAGATGTTTTATTTTCATTTTTATTATTTTTAGCACACGAAATCTTCTTGGTTTATTTAGGTAGTGGGCATATCACACATTTTTGTGATACGACCTTGAAAGGTACCAGAGTTTATAATGTTTTCGTGTGATATAACCATATTCGTGTGTGTAAAATACACATAGTACAAGGTCGCGGTATGGACTTGGTCACGTTAGGGGGAGAAGATGTACAGACCGTGTACTCGCCCTGTAAGCGAGCGGTCCTGGGTTTGGGCCCCGGACGGGACTGGCTGCATATTTTTCTCACCCTGTGACAACAAAAAACAGGGATCCTTTTCATGACAACAATCATCGTATCCTCCTGTAAAAAGTACTAGATTTCCTTTAATTTAACTTGTAACTACCTGTTTCAGCCGGTCGCTAAGTTGCACCAAGCTTTCTTTTACGGAAGAAATGTTTTGTTCAACTTTTTTAGTTCTTGTCAAATGTTTGGTCAGGTTTCTGAAAGTAAAAAAAGTAATTCTTCTTATCTTTGAAAAACCTATACAATAATTCACTTATCGTAATATTTATGAATGTGCTGAAGTTAAAACTCATGCAATAAACAACCACTTCTTTGGGGGCTTGTGGCTATTTTACAGCAAAATAGAAATGTTTGGTTGGGGTTTAAGTTATATCGACACGAATTGTATGTTATTGTGGAGACTTTCCGTATGGGGGAAGACTAATAACCACAAAGATTTTAAAGGAACAGGAAGGTCCAAGGTTCCACTTCGGACTTCATTTAATTCAATGGCGGCTAGCTGGCTAAAAGACAGTTGGATTGCTTCATCAGAAAGAACTCAACCACCCAAGCTAAGTTTCGAACCCACAGCCGTGATGGACAAGAACTTCGAAGTCAGCAACCTTCACCACTTGATAATGAACCCTAGTACTCACGAAGTACCACATTTTGCATTTAAGAACAAAAGTGATACCACCTGTCGAACAAATCTTTGTTGTTTTTATTTATTTTTTTTTTGACGAATGAAATTGAATATACTTGTTGTGTATACTTATATTGTAAAAGCTTTTATCATGTGAACGCGTTTCCTTTTAAACTTCTTACTCGTTCCAACCCGGCTCCTGTATTCATTTTCAATACTTTGTTCAGGACATATCTACAACTGTTATACAATAAAGGCAGACAACACCTTCATGTTCACAAACAATCAAGAAGATGCATTAAACAAATCTGTCATTTCTTGACTTACCCCATTTCCCGTTGCGTGCTTCGAAAGCAATTTTGGAGATTTTTCCTGCAATGCTCTAATGCTAGAGACCACATAAACATGGTGTATTCCTGGAGTTTCTGTCTGAAAATGAAGATAAATTGCGGCTTAATACAACAAATCATACGTTTAAATCAGAACAAAGTATTTTATTACTCGTAATTCACTCTTCGTTCTATCCATAATCTGGACAGAAAGGATCAAGATACTATCAATTTCGACGGAAACGGAATCCAGGTTAATGTGAACTGAAAACAAAGAAATATTGATGTCTCTAGAATCGATTACACGAATTTCACAGCTAAAACACGTAGCACATTTTCGTGGTCATTCTAGAAAAAATGTCTTACCAAATTACCTTGAAAACTAAAAACAGGCCAATATATTTCAGAGTAGAGGATTTTCTACGTTTTTCATTTAGCCATACAGGGATGTCTAGTCCCAACTCCCTCAAAAGACTATGTTTTTCACGAATCGGTATTTGATTAAACAATTTGATATAGTTAATCGTGGACAATTACTTAGAAATGATTTTGAAATAGGACGCTCGATTTCTCACAAGAATATTTTTCAAGCTTCTATCATGTATACAAAGGGAAATGTGATCATCCCCCTATTGGCCATTAGTTTTGAAGCATCAAAATAAAATGAACAGCATAAGTAAAGGGGTCATCCGAGGACAAATTGTGGTAGCCATTAGTTTATGAATCGGAATAATTTGAAGAAAAAAAACAAGTACTGGTAAGGGTTAACAAAATGGAGCCAGAAATACATGACATGGATATTTTTTAATTTTCCACTATATCATGTAGGGGAAAATGGCCTTTGGTCAACCTCTGTATGGAACCACCAAAATAACACTTATTTATACTAGAAACATATAAGGGAAAATACAATGCGGCAATTTTTGAAGATCGGAATGATTCGAACAATGTTGGTAGAGGGTCACCCAATGTACTTTAATTTGAATAATATTAATTGGTAAAGAGTTAACCAAGGAATATATAAATTTCTGAATACAAAAGTTTACATTCATGTAGGGAAAAGTGACCACGATTTCGGCTGTCATGTATTTTTCTGCCTTGTATTATTCTAATTGATTTAAACATAACTGGTAAAGGATCACCAAAGGAGCACTGGTATGAAATTATAAAATGTATCTTGAAATATTTTTAATAGTTTAGGCTATTCACATAAAGAGACAAGCGGCCACGTCCTCTGTTGAAATGTCTTTTATGAATCGGAATGATTTGTTTTTTCTTGGTAGCGGATCATCAAAGGGAAGAGTATAAAATTCAGGCCCGCAATTTCGCACAAAAACATTTTAATGTCCACTTACTTAAAACAAGTTCACAACAGATCATCTTGTCAACAAGTAATGTAAGGTAGATGACCACTGTAAAAGTGACTTCAACCATGACAGAGTTGTCTGTTTAAATTTTCTTAAAATGTAAAGATTGTGTTGTTTTTTTAGCAAAACCTGGCCTAATATATGTTATGCGGCGTCACTTTTTTATTTTTAATGTGGAGAAAACCCCAAGGTGCCCCCTCCTTATACTGTCTTGGTCACGGGCGAAAACCAGCGTTGGATCACTGATCTTCCGAAAGATTGAAGTCTTCTTATCAAAAAGAAGTCTATGTCTGGACTGGGCAAAAAACTAAAGCTACGTTATAAAGCTACGCAAGCTGTTTTCAAAATATCCATCAAAAAAAGCTGATTGATACCAGTTTTGTACCAAGGAAAAATACAAGTTTTATTTGCCCTGGCTTACTTTTCGCACTTATGAATGAACTGTTCATGACTATGTAAGTCGCCATATTTGCGATGTTTCACCATCGTAGCTGACACGCCTGCTATCTTACTTTTGAATGTCTCTGCTTTTGAAAGACTGAAAATAACAAAAATTTATACATTTATAGGAAAAATACAACATATAAACTGCAAGACATGTATATCATTCCAACAAAATTCATAATTCTATTTCCTTATTACTTTGCTTCATCAGTCTTTGTACAGAAACATATTTTGAAAATGTATTTAAAACTGTATCAAAGCTTACGGAATTAGGATACATTTTACATTGGGAATAAGGTTTAAAATCGACAAACCATATTTACATACAAAATACAAACGTAAAACGAGATTTTTTGAGTTCTTTAATTGTTACTTTACAACATTCTGAGAATACCTAAAGACGCATTTGTATTTTAGAGTTGAGAATACCTATTGACACATTCATATTCTACAGAGTTAAGATGTACATAAGTAAAATCTTACCAATGGTCCTCCTCCAAACAACTGTGCACATGTTTTAACCTTTCGATCTCTTGCTCCGATATACGTTTACTGAGTACACTGACATATACCTCGATCTCATTTAGGCGCGTGAATATCTGAAGATAAAGGATCTCATTAAACATCTGAAGGTTAAGGATCTCATTAATCTGAAGATAACGGAATTCATTAAAGCGTATAAATATCTAAATATAAAGGAACTCGTTAAGATGGGTAAGATAACTATACGATGATAAAGGGTCTCATTAATGCGTATAAATGTATGAAGATAAAGGATCTCATTTTGACGAAAATATATCTGAAGATTAAGTTGTACAGCGTAATAAAGTAAAACATCTCTATTTCATCAAAACAGACAAATATCTGAAGACAAAGCTTTATTTTTGAAGACAGAGAAACAAACAAAGCAATATGTTTAGCGTGTAATTAACTCTAAATTAAACACATGCCTTTATCTATCAACACCTAAGTGGGCCGTGGCCTAAAGACCTTGCTTCTGATCAAGTTTGATTAACATTCATTAAGCAGTTCATTACAAGTTATTTAAAAGGGTAAGTGACAGTCACTAAAAGCAGCTAAGCGGAATTATTTGAAAAAAAAAATGTGAGAGATGTCCATACAAGGATGCTACAGACCAAGTTTGATGATATAACATCAAGAAGTTGTTGAAAGACTTTTTTCTATTTATAGTTAATGTCTCCCTATACTGCTAATATAAATGATACTGCTTTGTTGAGGTGAACTGGCAAACGTTTAGGCATTTAGAGTGGGAAGAAGACCTAACAAGGATGCTACAGACCAAGTTTAGTGATGATCTATTAAGCGGTTCATGAGAAGTTGTTAAAAGATAAAAAGCTAACGCCAGACGACGGACGACGAACAACAGACAACGGTCACAGGCCCATCACAATAGCTCACCCTGAACCTCAGGTTTAAGTGAGCTAAAAGACAAAGAAGATGCTTCTACAAATTATGGACTTTTTAGCATACTGTAGTAAACAATCCATTACAAATACAATTTTTTCCCATTTGCTACGTGCTTTACTTTCATATCATCGGACATTTGTATGAAGAAGGACAATAAACCTGATTTGAACCGCAGTCCCACCCCACTCAAAATGTCTTTCAGCAATTTACAACTCAGCGTGATCAGAGTTTGACCATGGAGCATGTCTAGCTTCCTTGCGAACATTTCAAACGTTTTCTAAAATATGTTTGCAAATGCAGAAAGAGGCGGTACCGTCAGTCTCTGTCCATTCTTTGCTCAAACGGCAAATATTTATATCCTACCTTCTCATAAAACATATTAAGCGATTCATCCCGAAGGCATTCTAACAGCTGATTAACTGTTTCTCTCAACTGCATAGATATCCCTACTTTAGAGGACATCATTTCATCCACATGAGTCACTGAATCCAAAGTATTAAATAATGTCAATAGTAAATTAAAGGTCTTCGAGAATGACTCTTGATGCATTCTGGTTTCATCCAGTCTCTGTCGGATTTCTGGGACAATCCACTCAGAATTGCAAACAATGCCCTTGATATAACGTCTGGAAAGAGGAAAGTACATTCTTAGTCTGTAACAATATTTATAAATCCTTCAGTATGGGTGTACACGAAAATCAACTTATTTTTGTTACTCCATATCACGAATGCAGTCTAGGCCTTGTTTAGACTCTACAACATTTCTTTGTGAAGGCAGTAAGAAAATTTCCTGATGTACAATGAGCCAGTGGTTAACTCACCCACAAGCAGAGCTTAGGTCAATTTTGGTGAATGACATCAATATAAAGTAAAAAAATCGCACGATCTAAAATAAACAAAGTTTAACCTGAAAAGAAGTTCCCCTTTCGAAATGTGTTTCTGTTGTTCCAAGAAGATACCCACTGCAGTACATATCAAGTAGGCCACAGCGGCTGCTTTCTTAGAGGATTGTGCATCCAATTCCAGGTTCTCCATTGATGGATTTATCTGAGGAAAGTTTGCTAAAATAAAGCATATGAACATTTTAGCAAACACGAAAAGCAGCGCGGCCGTTTATTGATACAGGTACTGCAAAAATCACAAATGATGTCATATATGTATGAAGTTAACGGTATTCAACTTGAAAAAAATCTAACTGCACTAATTTTAAAATCGTCCGACAAGAAGTGCAGTAACAAAATAACTGCCGGTTCTCAAGATCCCGGAATAGATGCTGCATAGACTCATAAGCGTAACTTTCTGTCTCATGGGCTTGTTAATTTACTCTTTTGATACAACCACTTCCTATCTTATTGGGTAATTCAGTAGACCAATGTTCTAATAAAGCTACTAAACTCAAGATAGAGACAGTCAGTCTTGCCTTTGCAATTGAAAATGTCCCCATTTACGAGTTAACAGAGCTTACGATGAAACAAAAAAACATACGTATTGTTAACGTTTTAAGTGAATAATTTTCCATCGCGGCTCTATTAACCAAATACAATCGAGCCTTTATCACAGATTTCGGATAGGTGTGTATCTGGGCGGTCTGGTCTATAACGTCAGCCAGCTGCTTATCATGCCACAGTATCAGCTGGTTTATTGCGGGTAGTTCTGTTTCCGCTGCCAGTCTGTCTTGTAGTTTGGTGTACCTGTGAATATTCATCTTTTATATGACATTCTGAAACGGAATTTAAACTAAAGTCAATTTTCACAACCTAACACGCATGTCCCTTTTGTGACTTTCTGCGTAGTAATATTATTTGTTTTTGTTGTTCTTGTTGTTGTTATCATACCATATTTATATAGCACTCACGTTCAGTGCATACACATTCAATGATATATGATTTACAGAATACATTCCAAAATTAATAACGATTATGAATTAAATAAAAACAACTAACAATTAGATTACCCAATTATGAATGTCAAAATACAGAAATATACTCAAACAAGGCTTTTAAGAATGAAATACTTTTCTACACTGCAATACGAAGATATTACTCCAGACATAATCTATGTAAATATATACTACTCACTGTACAATGCTGATCTTCCTAGCAAGCAGAAATAATTTTTTGGTTTGGGTTTAAAGCCTTTTTCAGCAGTATTTCAGTTATGTAACGACAGGCAGTTAACCTAATCAATGTTCCTGGATTCTGTACCAGTACTAACATGTTTTCTACAGGTAACTGCCAACTTCCCCACATAAATCAGAGGTGGAGGACGAAATGAACTAAAACAAACTGTCTTCTATCAAGACGTCACGTCAAGAACTTGCAACTCACCCGGAGATCGCTCTCACGACCCCGTGATCCTTAGATCTACGCTCTCCCTATTGAGTTAGGCGGGAGGTCGCAAACAGAAATAAGGAGGATATGTCCGTATGCAAACGACAGTGCAAATCAAAATGTCTGTCTTTGAGAAATATGAACTAAGTGACGAATGACAAAATAGTTCTGACACTCTAGACCCCAGTCCATCCAAATAATCGTAAAACTATATCAAAGGCCACCATTAATAACAATTTTGAAGGACTTTATGTTTGCTCCACATTGGGAACGAGACTTTTTTAAGCGATACGTATACAATACAATGAATTGTTCGTGGAAACATAAAGTTACTGTCAAAGTTATATACAAAAATTACGCTTACGTTATGGACAAAAAAAAAACATGCTTACGTGTCGGCATTTTCAACATACAGTCGGATGTGTTGTGCTGTGCAACACGAGAATATATTCAGTGTAAGTCTGTTATCAAGTTTATGTGCCATGTTAAAAAACTGATCAAACGTCCACATCTTGCTTGCGTCAATTTCCATCAAACCAGAAAACATTTCTATCAGTTCTTGCTTCAGATAACTGCAAACAAAATGAATATGATACAATTCAGCAAAATAATTAGCTGTCTAAAATAGCGTAACAATAGACGTCCGGTCCATATAAAGCCCTTTCAATAATATAGAAACTCTGTATCTTATGGTGGCTGATTTCTGCCAGTGTCGTTTCGTTCTGTCACGTTGTATTCTTCGCTATGTCGTTTTGGCGGGGGCGCCAGAACGACAGAACGAGACAACGCCAAGAACGACACTGGCAGAAATCAGTAGCCATAGTATCTCGATATCCAAGGAAACAAATGTTTTACTCCGAGATAGCCGACAGTCGACTTTAAAATGATAGGCTACTTGGTGCAGTTGTGTTTCATTACAAGTGTTGACAGCCTCCTATAAGTTACATGTAAACATAGCACATGCACGTAATGTACATTTCGAGATTATACATCAATTTGAAAAAGCATTTTGTTCATAGTTTCTAGTTTTTGTCCGCAACGAATGAATTTGCCTTCAGTAAGGTAATTAAATATACTGACACATTGTGACGTGAATACTTGCGTGATTTCAATTTTACTTCGACTTAACCAATAAAATCTGTAAAAAGGTCCTTTGGAAGCAAAGAATGCAACCAAGAAGAATAATAACAATATGTCCAATTTGACTAAAACGGAGTGTAAATACATTCATAAAGACGGAAGTTAGGCGGGACTGGAAAAAATCTTCGAGATACCCGGAATTTTCGAGATAAGCGAGTTTGAGATGCCGGGTTTCAACTGTAATCTATTACGAAACGCATACCATGGTACTACATATTTGCTGATTTTTTATTTCTTGAAGAAAACTAGTTCCCTATAACGAACATTACTTTACTTTTTCAACATTCTAAACGTATTCATTATATCCCTACTATCTAAAACTTTAAAATGCTTTAGTTTGAACAATTAAGCGAGGTGACAATAAAACACTTCTGCAAACAAATACAAATGTATAATCATACAGAAGTTTGTAAAAATCTTTTTAAGAAACACTCTAGTCTAAGATAAAAAGAGTTTTACAAAACTCTCACACAAAGCTATACATGCATTGTTGAATTGTTTCGCAAGGGAGGTTATAGCTTTCTTTTTGCAAAGATATGGAATACAAACTGCACGTGCGTTCTAGTTAGCATAAAATAATTTTCACGAGCATGTTTATATTTTACACACTGGCGACTTACGATCGAGTGTGTTAGGTACATGTGGGGAACTGTTATTTAACTTTCGAACATGGTGGGAATAAAGAATGAGGGCTTTTGTACAACTAACTGGTTTGAAATATTTCTGTATTT
The DNA here is from genome assembly GCF_021730395.1 of Mercenaria mercenaria. Lineage (NCBI taxonomy): Eukaryota > Metazoa > Mollusca > Bivalvia > Venerida > Veneridae > Mercenaria > Mercenaria mercenaria. Next base: position 51,871,077 of record NC_069373.1, read on the forward strand.
GTTACTGACCGTTCTAAGACAACGTTTTGACCTCGTTGTCCAAAACGTGGCTAGAGCTGTAAGTTTAAAATGGGTCAAAACTTTACCAGCTCACTAGTACAATGATAAACATACTATCCACTGTTGTTGCATACCGTACTGTTAGTGTGCTGCATAGTTTGGGCCCAAATTAAACTCACAGCTGTATGTTATACCTCCCTTGTCGTTGTCTATACATTTTATTTTTCTATGTATTGTTGTGTATAATTATAAATGATACACACGCTGTCAATATTCTACTTTATGATTACAATTTATTTATCGTTGTTTCGCCATCTTGCTTTCATTACGAAATCATTGGAAGATTTTTTACGCGCTTAAAATCACATATGGTCTATTGACAGACGTTCGGGCGCCCCCCATGTAAATAGATTACAGATACCCTTTAGATATATAAAACAAAACATATTCTGATCATACTCTGAAAGCTGGCAAGTGTCTGGAAGTGTGTGACTCCACTCAATTTGTCCATTTAACGTTTTCTGTACACCAGATATTGCTCCAGTGGGTTTTCGTGATGTGATTAAATGCCTGCAAGGGTAAAATACTGAAAGTAAACATTCTGACTACTGTCAAAGTATGAGCTTCAGAATATTAGAATTAGCTAAAATAGTGTCTTATCAAGAATACAGGCATGAATTTGTAAGGCAACCCCGCACTGAACACGTGAATTCCCGCAAGATATATCTATTATCAAACATGAGATATTTAATGTATATGCGTATACAGATTTGGCTGCGAAAATCTTTTCTTTGTATCTCTATAAATATTTAAGTCAAGTGCAATTTTATATCTAACATCTATTATATTTATGTATACTTCCTGGTTAAAGTTGATACCTGTTTAAATAAATATCGTTCTTATCAAAAGGTTTTAAGTAAAGCTAACTAAAGACTGAGGTCATGTTCCATACATATTAACGTCACAGCGACTGAGTGACTTACATTGTAGCTGCATTGCTACGCCCGCCGTATGGCTGGAACGGCAATTGCCCCGTTACCACGTGATACAATGTGACCCCCAGACTCCAAAGGTCAACCGACGCATCAAACTCGTTTACACCTGGTCGTCGCAGTACCGCTTGCTCGTACATTTTAGGGTACTGAAAAAATATGAAGATATAAGCAATTAGAAGTTTGAGTAGACGTGCTTATTAATTTATAGCAATGAATATTACATAAATACACCAAATAAAGGGTCATTCGACACTGTATGGCTTATGGTATCTTGCCATCCGAACCCGGTCCATGACGGTTTTTCGTATCTCTCCCGCTCTGTTGTACATAACACGTAAAATAAGTGTATACGTGAAGCGTTCGTCTATTATTACAAACCACATTCCAAGTTATTGCTGCATATCATTACTTTGGTATTTTTTGAATAATTAAATAATACTTTAAATATGCAATTAACCCAATGAATTTGGGAAATAACCTTAACTTGTATGGGAAGATAAATACATGTCAAGGCCCTGGCGTATTTGTCCGTTAGCGTTTATAGATTTTATCTCTAAAACTTGGCACTTCTGCAAATAAAGCAATCTTTTAAATCATGCTAATGTAACTGCACCAGGTAAATAGATTGTCGTCTGGTTTAAGCCTCATCTTGGCTAATACCGCTGTCGGCAAAATCCGGGCAAATTATGAATCAAATATGGAAACAACCTGCTAAAATCCAGATTTCATATAATGATATGACTAATGAACCATTTTCAACGTATTCCGTTTCAACAGGAAATAATACTGCGTTGCTAGTGTGACAAGCATAGTCCTGCATGTAACATGAAACACGTCATACTATCATAAGGTTATTTTCATTGTTTTCCTTCCTAGTCTAAACAATAAAATTTATGAACAGTATTATCACCACTTCATAAACAATATCAAATACTTTCACATTTCATTATTTAAATTGTGGTTATTTCCAACAAGGAAACACTGAAAAATGTATCAAATGTCATTACATTAATGTGGCCTAGCTGGTATCTAGATTTGTTTATTGCAAACATTTTTGTGTTATGCCAGTCGTAACATTTTTTTCTCATAAAATGATTGAATTACCTAAATACGTATGCAACTTTTTTTTCAATACCTGGGAAACAATTCCTTATTTTAAGAATGAAAAAATCTTAGATATCTTTAAACAAATTTGATACAGTTTCGGTTTTCAATATAAATACAAAATTGCAAGATCAAGTTATCTGTTTGTTTCCTTTTCTAAAAAAAATAAACGGTCTCGCGAACGATTTTCGCTGGTACGCCTTTAAGTAAGAGGTCATCCCAGTATAATTCGAGTATAATGTGTGCCATACATCGCACGGTACAGACATTTGACGGTATATATCAGGTGTATATACGTCGAAAAAGATGTAGCATTTTCGTTTGATTCGCTGATGTTTCTCTACATCTTTAACAAAATGACAAAACTATAGTTAGACAAATACTGACACACTCTACAAACAAGGCAAAATGTAAACTTACAGACATACTGTACGAAAAACGCACCATTGCAGACGCTCTATAAAACTAAGGAAAACGCAAAAAGCTAAAATCATGCTCAGCAAAACAAGGGAAAAAACGTTAACATAATGTCATACTTAATACAAAAAAGGAAATAACGCAAACATAAAGTCATATTCTACCTAATATTAAAGGGAAAATACAAACCTAAAATCATACTCTACAAAACAAGAGAGAAACGCAAATCTATACTCCTCACAACAAGGGAAATAAGCACACCTAAAGTCACACTCTACGAAACAAGGGAAAACGCAAACCTAGTGTCACACTCTATACAGCAAGAGACAAGAGGGCCAAGATAGCCCTAGGGCGCTCACCTGAGTAGCACACCATAACATGGAACAACAAATGTGGCCCCGTGAGTGTAAACAAGTATTTTCTTTGATTTGACCTAGTGACCTAGTTTTTTATCCCACATGACCCAGATTCGAACTTGTCCAAAATTTCATGAAAACAAACATTCTGACAAAGTTTTGGGAAGATTGGAGCAAAAACGTGGCCTCTAGAGTATATAGACGCGTTTCCTTTGATTTGACCTAGTTACCTAGTTTTTGACCCCAGGTGACCCAGATTTAAAATCATCTAAGTATTCATAATAAACATTCTGACCAAGTAGTTTTATGACGATAGAATCATAAATGTGTCCCCTAGGGTGTAAACAAGCTTATTCTTTGATTTGACCTGGTGATCTAGCTTTTAACCCCAATTGACCCAGTTTCGAATTTGGTTAGGAATCATCAAGATAAACATTCTGACCAAAATTCATGAAGACAGGATCATAAATGTGGTCCCAAGAGTGTTAACAAACTTTTCCTTTGATTTGACCGGGTGACCTAGATTTTGATCCCATATGATCCAGTTTCGACCTTGGCCTAGAAATCATCAAGATAAACATTCTGACCAAGTTTCATGAAGATAGGGTCATAAATGTGGCCTCTAGAATGTTAACAAGCTTTTCCTTTGATTCACAAAAGCTCACCTGTCACGTATTACTACGTGACAGGTGAGCTAAAAACACAAACCTAAAGTCATACTCTATTAAAGAAGGAAAACCGCAGACCTAAAGCCATACTCCATAAAGCAAAGAATCCCTACACTGGCCTGCAACCAAACTCTAAAAAAATAAGGAAAACCGCACTTCAAAAACCTAAAGAAACCCGCACTCTAAAAAAACTCAGTAAAACCGCACGCCTGCAAGCATTCTCTGGAATTTAGAAATAAAAATGCAAACTCCCAGTCAAAAAAAGCAAACAATGTATTTTGGTTATATCTGCGGTTTGAAACTAGGACTACGAAACCAAAAGTTCGCGAGAAGCGGACAATATAGAGGATTTAATCTGGAACAACACTCTAGTGTAAGACGCTATGTCTTAGGTAAGACGCAACGAGTAGATCATAAACAATTAATTTTGATATCCAATCAAATATACTGATACATATTACTGGTGTCCCTTATTTTTTTTTTCGCCCCGCTACATAGCTAGGACCATGCAGTGTTCTATTTAATTGTAACTACCGTGGACCAGGAGAAAAATGAGGATCATGCAGTGTTCTGTTGAATTGTAACTACCGTGGACCAGGAGAAAAATGATACACCATGCACATACCAGGTACTCCTCAGTGCCGTAGATTGACATAAACGTTTCGTCATCTTGTAGTTCCCGCGCTGCCCCAAAATCGGTTATCTTGTACAAAGATCTGTGAGATAAAAATACAGGAAATTAATACAGGAAAGAATGCGAAACTAGCAATCTCGTAATCGTTTAAGTTATTTGTTTGATGTAAATATTTGTCGAACTTTAATTCAGGAATTTCTTTAATCTAGTAAAGACAAACATATATTTTTTAGAAAATTAATCGTGCAATCCAGCAAGGGTATGACTCAGCATTTTGTTTAGTCACGAAACTTTAGAAAAAGAAGTACGCATGGTTTTACATTAATGATGTTGCCAGGTTACCTGAGCGTTTTATGCAGGATGCTTAATTGCCATGGTAATGCTACAGAAAGAAAACTGTATTGAGAGACGTTTTATTTTCTGCGGAAGTATTGCAATACTGAGTGAAATACACACCTGATATTTTTCTGACTGAAAATGTTTTAAATATACTTGCACAAAAATGAAAAACGAGTAAAATATATAATTAATGTCTTGTAGTTTATTTTACATGTAAGATCATGAAATCCTTCATTAACACCAAATCTCACATTCTCGTTCAACACGTGCAAATTAGGCATCTAGTATTCCGTCGGTGTAACATATTTCGTACCTTCACCGATCTGCATGCCCTTCCACTGCAACCCCATGCACACAGCGTTACCCATACTAACTGTAGCGTGTTTCGAAGGACCCATAATTCTTTTGGCAGAGGATCGCAAAGCAATCCGTTCTTACAAATTAACTGAATTTTTCGCAATTGTGCTCATGGCTGTTTTATTTGAATTTTACTATCCACATCCAACCCAACTTGTTGCGGGCATGTCTTAGAAATATAGCTATTATTCGCCCGGTTTCTTTCTTTTTTGGACAGGGGCCATGGCAATCACTGATGCGGAGTTTTTTTGTTTCGGCAATCATAATGAATTCTTCAAGGACGCATAATTATTCCGTTAGTTTGGTACAAGGTCAAAAAGTAATCGAATCATAATAAATTCTCAGCATGACTTTTGAAGAAAATGTTTCCTATTTCTTTTATATAGGCTTATACTCAAGACTGGAATTGCACCCAGGCAACCATGCTATAACTTCGGACTTGCTATTTCGAAGGGTTTGAGCTGCAAACACATTATTAATTGCCTTAAAGCTAATATTAGAAAAGTAATTAATTGCCTCATAGTTGTGTTTAGTATTTAAATAGACTGCCTCAGCTTCTTTATTTCCTCATATTTATTTTTAGAACATCACTTTATTGCCTCAATATCATACCTTCCGTCCTCGGCTATGAACCTCATGATATTCCCAGGTTTAATGTCTCTGTGTATATACCCTTGTGACCGTAAATATCGCATGCCATCAGCTGTAAATCACGTATAGTAATAATGATGATGATGATAATAATAATAATAATAATAATAATAATAATAATAATTATAATATCAATAATAATATCAATAACAATTTTAATTAAATATTCTCAGCACAGGTCTCATTTGTAACAGAGCAGTGATAGACATGTTGAAATTGTAACAAAACAGGTTTCATTATTGAAACCTGCGCCAAGTTCGTATTAAAATTCTAAATGATACTGACTGACGTAGTCCCAACATGTGTCTATCAACTTCCCCTGACGTTCCGTATAATTATTACGTAATAGATAAAAGTGGTAACCCCGCGTTGGTCTAGCAAGGACCCTGGAGTGGGGTCCTGACCCCAAGTGTCTGCGGACTTGGACATAACTTACGTTTAAATCTTCCAGTTTCATCAAGAAAAAAAGCGCAGTATATAGTTTTCATCCTGATTATCGGATAGAATATTTGAACATGTTTTGCAAGTCTCTGCTGTAGTTTAATATTTCAAGACAAAAAGCCAATGTATTTCTGATAACCACTGACATGAAAGTAAAAAATAGACATACCAATATGTCTGAGAAGTAAGAGGAATTCGGTTTCCGGAAATCCAAAAGCATACTGCGGTTGTTCCAACATGGTGTAGAGAGAACCGCCAGAGCAATACTCCATAACCAGAACCTCATTGCTAGAGGCAGTCTGTAATATAATACAATAAAACCACTTGTTAATTAACATAATATCTGTGACGATTTATGACTTACGGTATATGAAGTAAGCTTTGATTCTGATACCGGTATCTTTTAGGTATATTAAATGAAATTCTTCACGTTTTCCATCGTCTGCTAGTTAACTATTTTTGTCTCCAGTTCCCGGGTAGTTATTTTACCGCGTTTTCTTCTTGCAATACCCGGTATTCACGATTTTCTCAAGTAAGATTGTTATTTATCTATGTTTCTAAAACTATACTGTAAGGAGATTGACTGTATAAATCTGCAGATGAAGTTGTAAAAACACATTATTTCAGGGAGGGCCTAAATTGTCCATCTGTTATCCTGTGATATAGCTGTATTTAAACCAGTACTATTAGAATGACCTTCATGATGTTCATGTGGGTGGAAAAAATATGTCACTAGGTCGTGGTGGGACTTTAACTGATAATTCCTCACTCGAGGTTGAATATTTGACCAATCTGACTAAAGTACATCTCCTATACGCTACGCATAGGATCTGATAACGAGCTATTCATGGCCTCGTTCTGACAACCCTTCTGCTAGCCAATCAAAAGCTACCTTACAACATCCTGCAAGCTTTAAAAAGCCATAGGTTTTGATATCAACAATTTTTATGTCGACAGATGTCAGATAGCCGGTTAGCTCAGTTGGTAGGGTACTTGCTTTGTAAATGAGAGGTCCCGGGTTCGAGCCCTGGATTAACTGCAAATTTTTCTTACTCTTTGACATTCGAACAAATTGTCTGATTGGTTCAAACCAAAATAGATTTGCGAAAATAAAAATAGCAATATTGGAAATCCAAAATATACAGAAGACGAATGTGAATGGGTCGTTCTCAGATCTTCGTTTAGAAGATCAAGTACTTTAGTCAGATTGAATATTTGACAGCATAACAAGTATTCTGATTATTTGTTTATTACCTCCCAACCACCCTTACAGTAGTTATTGCTGATGGCTTATAGCAGTATTCGAATATCAAAGGCAGATTTGACTTGACTGTGATTTAAACAAGAGTATTCATTTAGTTCTAGAAAGATTCCTCAGGCCAGAGACTAGGCTACATCTCCTTTAAGTTCTTATTTTTCGTTCACAATTACTTATCTTAAATGTATATATATATATAGTTTTTCATTTTGTGATTGTTCAAAGAAGCTAAGAGAGAGACCTGAGTGGCCATCTTATATGCTGTCTAACTATTCTAGATAAGATGCATTCAAGTTACTACATTTTTCTGTTTAATTCGGGACATAATAGAAAGCCCATTTTTTCTGTTTAGATTTTCATGAACATCTGATTGTATGTTTGCCTTAGATTTTGATAGTATGTTTTCAGTCTGAGTGGTACAGTCCATAAAATAAACAAACGTGTTTGTAAACATTGACGGATACAAACGGAAGGGGAAGAAGCATTTTATAGAAATATTTCGATGGAAAAATACAATTACATATATCGTAGTCTGACATGACCGACCTATAAGCCGGGTCAGTCTATTATACAAGTACAACAACACGGCTGACCCATTTAAACGAGCTATATACATTTGTGAATAATTGATTTACTCACGACATAGAGTGAGTAAACACTTATTGTTGTCTTGTGCAGAGGTCAATGCGAGGATTTATTGACCTTTGAAAAAAAAGTTAGCAAGGTAATATCGTAGTTACGACGAAACTGCTGACCCATTCCTAAGACCAAGATTAATGAGCGTTTAAGACTCCACCCACGGATCAATACGATGTTTTATCATTAACCATGTGACTGAGAAATAAGTACAACTTAGATTTATTAACAGACCTTTTCGGCGTAAATGTACAAGTGTACGACTACGTACATGTATTATGTAGTGGGGTTGTCTCAAGACAACAACGAAAAACTAGCTTTTATACAAAGTTTCATAGTCATGGCACAGCTGAGTCTGACCACCCTAGGAAATGGAGTTTGAATATGGAACATTCTAATACTTCCACAATGATAGAATATATCTGCCTCCTCTAATTGACATTAAGCACACACGGAAGGGAAACACACTGTTGTAAATATATATTTATAGAACATTTTTGTTCATATATATTTCAAATACATGTATACATTTTAATAAAAACTTTGCGTCTGTCTGTGAATGACCAACTGTTTCGTCTAAAGAATTTTGCAGATGTCAACGTAATCATTTTTTAAATATATGATAAACTCACTGCTTCTGATACACATCTATACATGTGCGTTTAACAGTGTTGGAATACTGAGAATATGGTTTATTATAGCCAGGAAGGAACATGAGACTGAAAGTTGAAAACTTTACAGTTACTGTTGTTCCTAAATATCCGTTATAAACAATTATCTCAGTTATCTAGGAACTTATGCAAGATCAAAAGACGCCGCGGTAAGCCATGTTGAAGTGTCTCAATGTCAAATCTGGTCAAAATGTAGGAGTATTATATGGTATGTCCGGGTTCAAGAGGTACCGGAAAAAAACACAGCTGTCACAGTTTCTGATATCAATGTGCCCTCCCTACCGGTAATATTTCATATTCTCCAATATTCATACTATGTTTGTAATGTGTAACAAATAAAGAATATAACCCAAAAGGATATATAAATAGCACAAGGACCAAATGAAACTGTTCTAATGCCCCAATATAAGGATATTAATTTTTAGTCTGTGAACGTCTGCCGATTAAATCTTGAAAAAAATCACATCGCTATCAACATGTCCGAACCGGCTGTCTAGGCCTAAGTATTACAAATTTCCTGTGAATTTACTACATATATATCATATATGAGCCGTGCCATGAGAAAACCAACAATGGCTTTGCATCCGCGCAGTCTGGTCAGGATCCATGCTGTTCGCTAACAGTTTCTGTAATTGCAATAGGCTTTGAAAGCGAACAGCATGGATCCTGACCAGACTGCGCGGATGCGCAGGCTGGTCTGGATCCATGCTGGTCGCAAAGCCACTATGTTGGTTTTCTCATGGCGCGGCTCATATAATATATTCCCTATGATTACTTAATATTTCAAATATTTATTTCGTATGTTTTGAAATAATAATAATTAGCTAGTTCTAATAACATATCTTACTGAATGGTTTGCCGGTCAGTAGTCAAAACTATTGCCCGAGATCCGAAGGACAAATGACAAATAGTTTTGACCATTGACCGGCAAGCCATTTGGCGTTTTAAAACATGATGTCTATTTTTTCTCCAGGATTTAACTTAAACCCATCAAATTTAAAGGCACTGGTCTCCAGATCGTACATTCTACGACAACAAACAAAAAAAGAAGAAGAAAAATAGGTATCAAGAAATTAATGCCTGCTTTGAAGCTTAATAACCGACGGACTATTATGTTATGAATTAGTTGTTTTTAAACTGCCTTAGTTATAAATATCTATATTTAACGGCCGTTAGATACATATTCCTCCGTGGCGGTATTAGTAAAGACAGCAGAAAAGTTTTTTATTGCTGTGGCGGCCCGGGTTCGATTCCCGATGCAGGCATCTTTTTTCCTTGATTTGGCATTTTAAGACAGTTTAGAAAAAATCATATTCTAATGTTCGTAATATGATCAAACTTCAATTTCAAAGAAAGATCATTTTTAGCCAAAATCTGGAGGTCAGTGCCCTTAAGTGTTGAACTACAGACTGATCAACAGCACAAACTATAGACATGTGATTTATATAACGAGGCATGTAATAATATAGTTTGTTAGATATTCCTTATGGGACTGAAAAAACTCTCTAATGAAAAGGCCTGAACTTTTATATTAGCCTAACTACAGTTTCCATCCTAAAAAAATGTTCTGCCAGAATTCGTGAAAAAATGCCTGTCTAGAAGATACGTATCTCGTTAATACTAGTAGTGAAGCGAACTGTAGACCGGTCACATAGCAGTCATGTTATGATATAAGGTGGAATATTCCTGAGGTTACAACGAGTAGTGCTATAGAACCTGTGCACTGCATGTCAGATTATCACAGTGAACAAGTGTGTGAAGTTACAATCCATTCCCATTAGTATGTACTGAAATACCAGCTTACATACAAAAACTTAACCAACAAGAGCTGTCAGTTGACAGCGCGCTCGACTATTCTCAGTGCTTGATAGTATAATATAAGCTATGAGTAAAACTTTAATATAACAATAAGCATATTCTAAGTCGAAAAGGGGCCATAATTCAGTCAAAATGCTTGATAGGGCTGCCTCCTCCTTTTTACAGACTGGGGTCATGATGGTGAACAAGTATGCAAAATATCAAAGCAATATCTCAACGGACTTTGAAAATATTTGGGGTGGTACGCAAACTTTAACATTTATTCTAAGTCGAAAAGGGGCCATAATTCAGTAAAAATGCTTGATAGAGTTGCCTCCTCCCTATTACAGACTGGGATCATGATGGTAAACAAGTATGCAAAATATCAAAGCAATATCTCAATGGACTTTGAAAATATTTGGGGTGGTACGCAAACTTTAACATTTGTGTGACGCTCACGCTAACGCACACGCCGACGCCGGGGCGAGTAGGATAGCTCCCCTATTCTTCGAATAGTCGAGCTAAAAACTACCAAGTCAAAAAAGGGGCATAATTTTCTAAAAATGCAAAGAAGAGTTATGCAACCTGTGCACTGCAAGTCAGATCATCACAGTAAACAAGTGTGTGAATTTTCAATACATTCCCATTAGTGGGTACTGAGATACCAGCTTACATATAAAACCTTAACCAAACATTTCTAAGTCGAAAAAGGGGCATAATTTTCTAAAAAAGCAAAACAAAGTTATGGAACCTGTGCAATGTAAGTCAGTTTATCACAGTAAATAAGTGTATGAAGTTTCAATCCATTCTCACAAGTGGTTACTGAGATACCAGCTTACATACAAAAACTTAACCAAATCGGGACGCCGACGCCGACGCATGCGCGAGTACAATAGCTCTACCTTTCTTTGAATAGTCGAGCTAAAAATGGAACCATTAAACGATTAATTACTTAAGTGGCCATATTCTCTTCCATTTAATACAAACAATATAATTTTACCCGTTGTGAAGTATCGCTTAAACAAAGAACTTTTTCTTTCAGTCTTAATACCTCAGTTTCCAGAGCAATGAGTTTGACAATATTCTCATGTCGCAAGGTGCGTAATGTCTCTATTTCCCGCTGTCGTGTGGAGAACATGTGCCGGGCAATCCGTTCATGGAATACCTTCACCGCACACACATCTCCGGATTCCTGGAAAGATAATAATACGATTCTTATACCAAACTCATGAGAAGGAAATGTTTGTAGTTTTAATAACCTTGAAAGTAGTGTCTTTTTAAAGGTCTGGCCATTCCTATCTGAGATATAAAATAAAATATGCTTTTTTTACTTAAGAGTTCAGCCTGAGTGTCCGATCCCCTCGTTCTGACAATACGGCGGTCATTACAGCATTTCCGGTTCTTAACTGGGGGTCACCTCGTACTCATTTCAGTAAAATTACTCCGAGTTCTTTTTTTATTAACTTATGGATGGAAAATGAATTAAGTTTTTCCTTTCGGTTCCCACAACAACTGCTACTGAGCAGAAATCCATTTCGTTTTTTAACTATATTATCGAAGTCAGCAGCATACAGAGGCAGAGGTAGCGGCACAAGAGATCGCCTAATTTACAATGTCTGTAAAGGCGTATCAAATTCTGACCAAATGTTTAGAAGAAACGGCTTTCTTTTTTTTCCGGCTAATGGATCCATACAGGGAAGACTGGTCTCCTATAAAGGCGGCTACGTTGTTTATGGGGGCGGACTAAGTAATGCTTTGGTTATTTTCAAGAACGTCTACTTATCGTCCACCTCTTATTATATTCAATAATTTCAGAAAAGATGACAGTTAAATTGTCATGGTCGTTTTCTCTTAAGGATCCACTTCATTCAAACCTTCTGTAATAACCCATACAGTAACTCATATATGAACGTGAAAGTAGGTCGTATGAACGGGCGGACGATGACGGCCATTACTAATCCTTCGTCTCAGTGGAGCTACAATGTGATTTGTCATAATACAGTTATTGCGTTATCTCTGATAACAAACTGATAAGATTATGCATTTTGGGTAGCTTCCATATAAGGAATGGTATTGCATGCATAAAAATGCACGCTAATAATGACACAATACAAATACAATGTATAGATCAAATACTTATATCAAAACCTAAGAAAATCAGTTAACGGTGTTCTTTCAAACCACACATACATGTATACAAGTCATGTAAATTATAAATATCGACAGTTAAAAGTCAATAACAAGTATAATACCATTTCCAATTAAAGAAGTTTTAACAGGAACCAAAGATTAAAAAATTTAAAACTCTGAAAGCCGCCTATTAACCGATATTTTGCAAAATTTGTATTTGCTGAAACAGCATTCGGGCTGAAGCGGCCCTCAGGTTGAAGCAGCACTCGAGCTGAAGCAGCCCTCAGGTTGAAGCAACCCTCATGTTGAAGCCGCACTCGAGCTGAAGCAGCCCTCAGGTTGAAGCTGTCCTCATGTTGAAGCAGCACTCGAGCTGAAGCAGCCCTCACGTTGAAGCAGCCCTCATGCTGAAGCAGCACTCGAGCTGAAGCAGCCCTCAGGTTGAAGCAGCACTCATACTGAAGCAGCACTCGAGCTGAAGCAGCCCTCAGGTTGAAGCAGCCCTCATGTTGAAGCAGCACTTGAGCTGAAGCAGCCCTCAGGTTGAAGCAGCACTCGAGCTGAAGCAGCCCTCAGGTTGAAGCAACCCTCATGTTGAAGCAGCACTCGAGCTGAAGCAGCCCTCTGCATCAACAAATTGACACAAAACCAACTGAGGCAGCATGGCACAAATCCAAGTGACAACATGCTACTTTTAACTTTGTAAAAAAATCATCATTTTGCAAAGTAATTCACTGTTTTGTGTTTGATATGTAAACTATTAAATGTATGAGACAGACATGAAAGAATCCATCCTAGACAAAACTCCATCCTGCTCATTTTTTTAGCAAGGCAGACAATCCCGTCCCCCTCCCCAACTTTGATTTTGTTAAATAAAAACTTAAAAATTAAAAACAAGAGCTGTCACTAATGGTGACAAATGCCCCCGCAGCACCTTGACCTTTGACCTGGTGACCCCAAAGTCAGTAGGGGTAGTGTACTCAATAAATACTATCAGCATGTGAAGTTTGAAGTTCCTGGGTGAAGTGGTTCGCATGTGAAGTGCCTTCATGCAAAAAGTTAACGTTGGCCCCTGTGACCTTGACCTTTGACCTGGTGACCCCAAAGTCAGTAGGGTTGGTGTACTCATAAAATACTATCAGCATGTAAAGTTTGAAGGTCCTGGGTGAAGTGGTTCACGAGTAAAGTGCCTTCATGCAAAAAGTTAACGTTGGCCCCTGTGACCTTGACCTTGACCTGGTGACCCCAAAGTCAGTAGGGATGGTGTACTCAATAAGTACTATCAGCATGTGAAGTTTGAAGGTCCTGGGTGCAGTGGTTCGCAAGTAAAAGACCTTCATGCAAAAAGTTAACGTTGGCCCCTGTGACCTTGACCTTTGACCTGGTGACCCCAAAGTCAGTAGGGGTGGTATACTCAATAAGTACTATCAGCATGTGAAGTTTGAAGGTCCTGGGTGCAGTGGTTCGCGAGTGAATTGCCTTCATGCAAAAAGTTAACGTTGTGACGGACGAACGAACGAACTAACTAACTAACGGACGGACGGACAGTTGAAAACTAATATGCCTCCCTTCGGGTGCATAAAAAATCAATCGAAATAACAATTTTTGAAATGATAATTATCACGTTAATGTTTATAATAATAAAATTAGGGAAAAAAACACATCAAAAGTAGGATTTAGTCTACCTTAGTCAAATTGAGCAGGGGTTGGGGAGAGGGGTTGGTGTGTCCAGTGGAGTGAGATTTCTGTTCGTATTGAATGTGGAAGTGGATTCAGCACATGCAAGTACCAGTTTTCAAGCACATTTGCTGGAGAAAAAAACTTTAACGAAATTCCCTGCGGCAAGTATGTAATATTCTCATATATGCAAATGAAAAACTTCCCAATAGATAAAGAGCTGAAGAGTATTTAACCTGACAGAAAGTTTTGGCGAGTTTAAATGTGTTGATTTGAGGGTTTACGCTGTTATCAAATAAATGGAAACGTTGATAACCGACATAAAACTCAACGGGAAAATAAATAAGATATTGCAGAGTACTAAACAAGAGGGTCATAGTGGCCCTAAGTCGCTCACCAGACCTTTACTATTTGTCCTCGAATATACGTATGACACACTGAATTATGAATGGTAATATTTGTGTTTAGCATACAAAAACCTAAAACAAGTCAAGTGCCCCCGTACGTACCAAGTTTGATGGGCAATCAATTGATTCAAGAGACGTTGTTTAAAGGTGTTTTTTTTCTATTTTTAGCTCTAACTACCTCTAAATGGGGCCAAGTGTCCCAGTTTGAAAAAAAAAAGTTGAGAAAGGACCTTGCCATGATATAACAGACCAAATTTGACGAGGATCCATCCAGCAGTTTATAAAAAGAAGTTATTTAAAATGTTTTTTTCTATTTATAACTTTATAACTAGCGGTCCCCAAAAGGAGCCAAGTGCCCCTATTTGAACAAAATTGAGAAAGGACCTTACAAAATGCTACAGACCAGGTTTGTTGAAGATCCACTCCAGCAAAGCGAATCATAAAAAAGAAGTCGTTTAAAGGTATTTCTATTTTTAGCTCTAGCTACCCCTAAAAGGATTCAAACGCCCTCATTTGAAAAGTATTTAGAGAGGACGTTGCAATGATGCAACAGATCAAGACTGATGAAGATCTATCAAGTGGTTCATGAGAAGACATTGTTAAAGACTTTTTCTGTGTTTAGCTCTAGCGGTCCCTGAAAGTACTTCAACAAAGTTGAGAGGGGACCTTGCTAGGATGCTAAAGACCAAGCTTGATGTAATTCTGACCAGTAGTTTCAGAGTAGAAGATGCTTAAGTAATTTGTTGATAACAGCCGCAGAACGTCTGACCATCCGCCTGTACCTATTGCTCACCCTGAACCCTTGATTAAGACGAGCTAAAAGTACAAGATCGACATTTTAATCGAGTATCAGAATTATTTGTACTTGATAAAGACTGATTATACCCGTGACCGCCTACGTTTTAAAAAGATCATGATTATGTACTATTTTGTATTCTTAATAGTACACGTATATTCATTTTGAAAATGTTTTGCTTAATAACCAGGTATATATAGGTCATACATCAATGGTGCGTGGCGGATATAAAATGGGTAAGCTTAAAGAATAAGTGAACAATTTGCAGTTTCAAATATTAAATTTCGGTGACCCGTAGAAACAGCCGCTGTAGCGCTTTGACCTAATTACGACCTAATGTGTACTTATACAAACAATTTCAATAAAACAATATTTTGTATAATGACGCAAACTTGACAATTCAGTCAATTTGAAAATGAAATTGAGATTTTTCTCAATAAGGATGTGGTATAGCGTTGTGCGTTTTCCGTACACGGATGCGGTCACTGAGGGGAAAAAAAGAAAATTTATCGTCTGTCCGACTAAACAAAAACTAGAGTTAAAATGACTATAAAATACTATATAGTCTCATATGGCGGAAAATTCGATCTAGACTTTAAAACAAGAGGACCATGATGGTCCTGAATCGCTCACCTCTTCCCACATGACCCAGTTTTGAGTATGACGTCGTTTTTTCTATTATTTGACATAGTGACCTAGTTTTTGAGCTCATGTGACCCAGTTTTGAACTTTACCTAGATATTATCAAGATAAAAATTCTGACCATTTTTCATGAAGATCCATTGAAAAATATGGCCTCTAGAGAGGTCACAAGGTTTTTCTATTTTTAGACCTACTGACCTAGTTTTTGAAGGCACGTGATCCAGTTTCAAACTTGACCTAGATATCATCAAGGTGAACGTTCAGACCAATTTCCATGAAGATCTTGTGAAATATATGGCCTCTAGAGAGGTCACAAGCTTTTTCTATTTTTAGACCTACTGACCTAGTTTTTGATGACACGTGACCCAGTTTCGAACATGACCTAGATATCATCAAGGTGAACATTCTGACCAATTTTCATGAAGATCTTGTGAAATATATGGCCTCTAGAGAGGTCACAAGGTTTTTCTTTTTTTAGACCTACTGACCTAGTTTTTAAAGGCACGTGACCCAGTTTCGAACTTGACCTAGATATCATCAAGGTTAACGTTCTGACCAATTTTCATGAAGATCTCGTGAAATATATGGCCTCTAGAGAGGTCACAAGGTTTTTCTATTTTTAGACCTACTGACCTAGTTTTTGAGGCACGTGACCCAGTTTCGAACTTGACCTAGATATCATCAAGGTGAACATTCAGACCAACTTTCATACAGATCCCATGAAAAATATGGCCTTTAGAGAGGTCACAAGGTTTTTCTATTATTTGACCTACTGACCTAGTATTTGACGGCACGTGACCCAGTTTCGAACTTGACCTAGATATCATCAAGGTGAACGTTCTGACCAATTTTCATGAAGATCTTGTGAAATATATGGCCTCTAGAGAGGTCACAAGGTTTTTCTATTTTTAGACCTACTGACCTAGTTTTTGAAGGCGAGTGACCCAGTTTCGAACTTGACCTAGATATCACCAAGATGAACATTCTGACCAACTTTCATAAAGATCCCATGAAAAATGTGACCTCTAGAGTGGTCACAAGCAAAAGTTTACGGACGCACGGACGCACTGACGCACGGACGGACGACGGACGACGGACACCGCGCGATCACAAAAGCTCACCTTGTCACTTTGTGACAGGTGAGCTAAAAAGCATTACATCTTTGTAAAACCATACATTTAATCCATAGAAAATAATTCTTCAAACTGAAGCAAAATATAAGTGTACATATATTTTCCAGACGTCTCTCGTCATACAATACCTTATGCCGTCCAAAATAGACAACGGCCGTGGCCCCTCTTCCAAGAGCGTCCGCGGTATTCCAGATGTAGCTCTCTGTCTGTTGCAATGACCCAGTCTTGAAGCTGGTCGTATATCCCGCCGCCGCTTGGACGCCACCGCGCTTCATCTGTAATTTGAAATGATCATTTAACTACATTCTCACTCTCGACTCTTCCCTAGTGCTGGGATCAAGTTGGTCGCGGTTTCCTCAAGCACCAAACCATGGCCCTAGTGCGGTTAAATAAGTTCTACGATTTCATATATATATAAAGCTTTTATATAAGATTTAACTCCAAATAATAATTAAAAACTTCCGCATTGACCAGTGAAGATAGAGGTAAACGCCCAATTGTGGGCACCAAACGCCATAGCGCAAACATGGCAAAATAACCCGATGAAATCTAGACGGCATCGAAGCATTTCGCCACTTCGAATCTTACCATCAAACACTGCACGTTATGCCTAGCGAAATAGTACAACAAAGTTCTTTTTAATATAAACTACAAAACTCTAAAACCACTCCTAATTTTTACGTACTGAGGGTTGGTCATAAATTTTCTATGAAATAATATACACTTTATATTAAACCTTTAGCCTGCTGGCGGCAACTGATTTTTCCTTTGTGACCAGAGCAGACCAAGATCAGCCTGCACACCATGGTCTGCACTGTTCGCTATTCAGTGAATAAATTTTCAGCGAACACCCCTTTGAATAATAAGTGGTGCTGCCCAACCTAAATGATGGACAAGTCCATTTTAGAAATTTAGCAGGCTAACGGTTAAATCTTTAAAACCTGTATTGACATCATAACTGCCGTTACGCGGGATGTTTCTTTTAAACTGGTTATTGCGTAATCCAGAATTTGTGTCTGTTCAAATGTGTAGCACTATTCTAAAAAATAGAATGTAACATTAATCACTGGTCTTTCTAACCCTAAAGCAAGTCCTTACATCTTTCTTATCCAAAATAACCTATACATTTACTCTTTACAGAACAGAACAGAAACCGTGTAAAAAGACTTTATAAAAATGTTCATTATCCATCCGGTATACAAAATTCAGAAACATAATATACAGCAAACACATACTGTTTACAAAATTAGACTATGTTTCAAAACTAAGACGTTACAGTAATATACAAAGAGGATGTATGTGAACTGTAGATAAATAACTGAAGTTTTCCATGAGATGGTTGTTTGAATATGATAAGAATAAGATTAAGAAGTCCTTATTATCAATTAATACCAAATCTATGAATCTATACAAATTAGGTATCCCGTAGCGAGTTTATATTCTTATTTCTTACGTACATCATTGCATCAGGGAAAATACATACAAAACAGAGTGATACTCATCCTCAATATCACTCAACGTACAGTATACACAAGAGTGTTCCCTACTTTACCATAAAAGCAGTAATCATTCATAATTAACTCCATCGAAATCGCTTAATGACTTTATTATTAAACATCTGTCACCTTTGGCTAGAGGCTGATTATGCAATAATAACTTAAAATTTACATGTCGATGTGGACTTCCACAGACTTGACGTTATAACTGGGAAAAAATAGAAGCTGGTTCCGACAGGAAAAGTAAAGTGAAATAGTTTCCTTAAAATGTAACGTTTGATTTACTTGTTGTTGTTGTTGTTTTTTTTCCAAAGATAAGCCTGCTGTGAGAACTGCCGCATTTAAAATACTTTGTCAACATCCCCCACGCACAGATGAAGTTTAATTTTAATACTGACAGATATTACGCTACAATTCAAAACTGTCCAGAGTTGTCCTTTCCATGAAAAGGTATAGGCAATGTCCGCTGGGTGTATGATTTCGGGCATTCAATGCAGTTGAAATGCATTAATTAAATCCCCTATAAACGTTAGGGTATCTGATTAGCTGTTTTTATAAAAATTTACAAGAAGCCTTCCTCTTCCTTGTTGGAAAATTACACGGTTTAAACTCATGAAAACAAATCTTTAAAGGTAAACCTGAAAGACTAGGAAGTTTCAATATGTTACTTGAACTGACAGTCTGTCAACAAAGGTCATCAAAAATATGTTCATTTAGAATCTAATATCTTGATATATACGGTCTTCATTCAAAATATATCCATTCATTAATGCTGATTTTAGTACTTAGATCTATATTTAGTTATTAATGTATGTTTAAATAATAAACAAAATAACAAAGTGCAGTCGCACTTACTCGTATGACATTATTCTGTTCACATTTTACAGTATGTACGGTATCCAATATTGGGGGTTTCCCATGCTTATCCGTCAGGCTATTAATAGATCTGTATCAAATATAATTAAATATATTAAGCTATTAACCAGCTGAAATATTAAGCCATGCATTAACTGTGTTTTGCAGAGTTCTTTGTACAACACCATTTCAATGCATCAATATAAACTCACCAAAATCGAATGAAATTCACTTTTGAATTTCAACTGTATGCAAAAGTAGGCCATACACTGTTTATGTGTGTTTACAGGAGTGTACAAACACTTGCAATGCAATCGCAAGTTTTAGTGTGTTGTGTTCAACTTATCCAACTATTTGCGATATAAAATAAAGATATTTACCACAGTGTTAGGTTATCCAAATACATTTTCCCTGCAAAAGGTTTCAGTTTCGTAAAATTGTATGTAAACATGTATGCCAAATATTGTAATACCGTAATACCTCCAAAATTATGTGATACAAAAACCAACAAAGTAATTAATCAGTTGCACCGTTACTGAAATGTCAGTGTTGACAGTATTATGTATTAGAGCTATACATTTGAGTTCGTATATGCAATTACGTTTTACACAGACATAAACATTTTTATTTCTTCTCACCATTGGGATCATTTTGGTAAAATCATCCTTCACATCCACCTAGGCAGAAACAGCACCACCAGAATATTCGTTATCATCATCATCATCATCATCATCATCATCATCATCATCATTCCTGACCTGCATAATAGTAAAGCAGGTTCAGATAAAATTTGTAAAACTTTACGTAGCTCTGTAGGCCTATCACGTTTTTTCCCCAGGATTTCACCATTATGATTTACTAACAAAACTTTTGCTGAAAAAAAGCAAATCATACAAACAGAACTTTTCTTTTTAAAGTCGCTTGTTGACCCATTTTTTCTCAATTTTTGAGAGAAAAAAATCCGAAGAAGTATGAATCATATTTGGTGTGGCCTTGACACATCATTCAGACAAAGAAGTATAAATACATTTTTTATAGCTCTTTGATTTAGAGTATAATTCAAATACAGATTATCAAAGTAGAACAACATAAAGCGTCGGTCTCGTGCTAATTAAACTTAGAAGATGCAGCCGACGAAGTGGGTTAATAAATACATATAATATCATGTTATCGAATAGTTTAAAATTCTGGCCGCGGGTGCGATTGAACTTGTTTCTAGTTCAAGTATAATGGATAAGCACTTAAATAATCGAAACTTAATGTTGCACTGGCATGTTAGCAGCAATAAAAAATACAGTACAAGAATAACTAAAACAATAACGATTATTATTATAAACTTATACTCGAAAATCATAACGTTGCAATTATGCTGGTGCGAAGCTGCAAAATAGTAATATTCTTCAAAAAAAAAAAAAAATAATAATAATCGGATAATAAGGACGTCAATTAATGTGATAAACATGTTTTGAGAATGGCATAGTCGCGGTTTTGAGTAGTTTTCATTTGAAATACGCGAAGGTCAAACACAAAAAATTTCATACCAAATGGAAATAACTAAACTTAAGAACTTTGTCTTCTCTTTCTTTTGATCCATTGCTTCACACTTTTCATGTTATATATCTCTGAACACGGCTACTGAAATGTTTTTTTTTCTACAAGAAATGTGAAAATGCTCCCATGTAGTGACGACGATGTGTATTTCAGGTTGTTCGCTGGTTTCCTACGAAAATTTCACAGTATGAGATATAAGACTTATGTCAGGTCTGTATGTACTAACATCTCTGTCTGTATGTACTAACATCTCCTGTCTTTTATTTGGCGAAAAACGGCGATTTCCTTTGAGAAATACATGCACCGCCAGGGGCGCTCCTCAGAGGAAATGTGGACCAGGAACGATTTTATTTTTCCGCCAAACGAAATAGTAGGCCTATATACATACCTGATCTTATATTGTACTTCGAAAATTCTGTAGGAAACCCGCGAACAACCTTAAACAATCCTGACCGGTGGCGCGATGTGTCGCCTTTGAGGTCCAAATGCTTCGAAAAGCTTTATACGGCCGGAATGCTAGATTAATACGGTGCAATTCGCTACTGAATAGAACTTTACTTACTCTGATATTTTCTTTCGAAAAATGTCTGTCAAATATCAACATATACACAACCTGCAACCATTTCCACAGATCCGAATTTTATACGTCCTCTGTAATTTAAAGTTATATATGAAATACTTAATATCTGAATTTGCATCATTTCTGTAAATGGATATATGTGTTGGTCAGGGGAATTTTTAAGTTTGTCCGTGACATCAGCCAGATATCTTAACTGACATAATGTTCTATTCAGTAGTATCAGGAATAATGTTATATCCCTAGCGGTATCAGACTTTGTAGAAAATATTTATTATTTGTAAGAGTTCGAAATTCAATTATTATCAAAGATATTAAAATTCTTACACGGCCAAAACGAAAGTAGAATTTTTACAAAATCAGGTGCGTAATTGGTTCAAATTGTCAGTCTGGTATCAACATATGTAAAATGAGCAAAATGCATTCAGAACTAGACTTAGTCTAAGGTGTTTTGCGTACAAAACCAGTTGTATAGGCTACGTACATAAAACGTAACTTAAATCGTGCCTATATGCCCTATATATTTCGCTATAAAACTATTACAAATATTCTTTGGAATAAAATGCGAAAGAACTTCTACATTATGCTAAGACAATGTTGTTTCTTGGTGGCAGAAGATTTTGCAGTGGTCACGAAAATATGGGGTAGGTCAGTCGTAGAACTTGCCGCCAATAACAAAATTGTGGTATTTAGCCTAGGCCCAAAACAGCAATCGTGATATTTACAAATTGTAAAATTTCAGTTCGCTCATCGGACTTACTCGGAATAAAATGATGTTGTTATTAGTAATATTGGGGATACTTTTCTGCATAGGGTCTTTAATGACCTTCAGTCTTGTATCAGATGTACAAAATAAACCGTACATGGATGAAGTCTTTCATGTACCTCAAGCGCAGCAGTATTGTTCTGCGAATTTTACACACGTAAGTGAAAGTTTCGTACCCAATAGTTTTCGTACCTAATAATTTGCGACCAGTCTTAGCGTACATTGATAGAAGGAAACGGCTACAGTTTTCTCTTAATGTAAAAAAAGACAAAGCCACAAAACAAACTGGAAGAAATCAGAGTTTAGAATTTTTTTAATTAGGAGGGTAGAATGCACTTCTGTCTTAAGTGGTCCCGGTTACTATCAAAGGCATATGAGGGGGCCCCATGTGATAATTGCTACTGCACAATAACCTGTATTTTTGCAAATATTTAATTGCCATATGTTTGTGACAGTTTGCTACATGTAATTGAATAGTAATTTAATTGACAATCATTTTTTTTTATTATTATTTTAATTAATTAATTACAATTAAAATAATTGATTTTTGTCTCGATTATTAATTATTTTCAATTAATTAAAAAAAAATGTAATTAATTATAATTACTGGTACTGATGATAAACCCGGACAGATGATAAAGTCGACCACCTTGGAAATATTCGATTGCAATCGGTTATTTATAAAATTGAACACACCATCTAATAGTTTCCACTTACAACACCAACTGGTGTAAACAAAAACAAAATTGGTAAATATTCTGTATAAATAAATGACTTACATAAATTTGTATAAAAATATTTATCCAAAATTACTGGGGAAGAGGGTGTTTTTTTGCGCATGCTTACTGTCGAAACATGAAGGCCTGACATTTGTTAACTTTTCATTACTTGATCAGGAATGACTGTTGCAGCTTTTTGGAGAAAGTTTCAATATAATAATGCCAAGAAAATTTTGTAAATGACAAAGTGTTCGAATTTATCATCAGTCAACGTTCATACAGTCCCCTTTTTACATACCCCTTTCAGATCTCACTTTATGTGAGTTTGCTTACTAAATATAAATTTGAATTATGTAAAGTTTTCAGCAAAGGTTAAGCTTTATTTTGATGCCGACCATTGATTTCAATTTGCAGAAATAAAAGAGTTACAGGTAAAAAACCTCATTTTCTGTTCGGGTTTATCATCAGTACCAGTAATTAAATTATAATTGTAATTGGACCCAGGTCTGTACGGGTAAGGCTTCGAGGGACGGCAACTATAAAAACCAGGTTAAAAAGTAAGCCATCATGGTAAGCGGAAAGAGTAAGGCTAGAAGAAAGCGGTTATTAATAAAACCGGGCCGCCGACGCCGTACAGATAGCGATACCGTTGTACGAAACACGAACTAAGAGTTAATATATTACGATGAATCGTGTGTATAACTTAGATTTGAATTAGAAAAACACTGGACTTTATGGTGCCAGGAGTTTCTTTGTGATGAGTTAGACTGCGTATTTTTGTGTATGCAGTGAGCCTTAATAAAGTATACATGTGTTCATACGTGTTACAACAGAATATATGCAAAGTACCTTGCAGTAAAAACTCTAGAATGCCTATGAACTGATCAGACTGCTGAGGGCAAACTTTGACTTATGCACAATTTAAAAACAGACAAAATGATGAAGCTATTTCAACAGATTCTTATTTCATTCTTCACCTAAGTTTACGGTAAATTCTCTTTTAAATATTGCAGTTAGGAAAATGTTGTAAGCATTATATTGAATTCTAGACCAAGTTATTGCTTGCCATCTGTTGCATGTTTTTGGTATCACAGTCGTTTTCCTTTCAAAACTTCAAAACAGTTTCAGAGAAATGAATCACTACGTTATTCGAAACCATCAAGTAAATAATTATACAGAGACAAAAGTCTTGTGACAGGTGTTAAGGCTGAAATATAAAATCTATATCACGAAATAATGATAAAGGAATTGTGCAGACGATATTAGTAATTAAATATTCACTGGTTCTGAGTATTTATTGCACAGATAGATAGATAGATAGATAGAGAGATAGAGAGAGAGAGAGAGAGAGAGAGATAGATAGAGAGATAGATAGATAGATAGATAGATAGATAGATAGAGAGAGAGAGAGACAGACAGACAGACAGACAGACAATTTATTCAAACAAAAGGCAATATGCACACATGTATATCCTAGGTTTCTAAATTACTTTCTGGTATTTATAACATGTGTAAAAATGTTTAGTTTTGCTCATCTCGGGACTAGAGGGCTTTCACTTCCACTACCGTCAATCAAACCGAACCTGCAACATTTTCGATGTCGTGTTGGGTGACCTGTGGTTTTCCACTTTTTTATTTTAAAGAAATCAAGGTATTACCGTATTTCAAACGTATTAAGGTGTACGACATATTTATAATCATTTCGCACGTTACATGCCATGAATATACTATCATTTTAGATTCCCTACAGTTTGTTAACTCAGCGCCAGGTTATAGTGATTAGTACAGCCAGTCTGCCTAACCCTCTGACCTGTGACATTCCGTGCAAAGCATAGTTGTAAAGTCGTATAAATACTATAGCCTACTTATTAACGGTTAATAATGTTACACACTGATAGCTGCACGAGGACTACATGCAGATATAGACTTGTCATAGTGCACTACTGGGGGAAATATAAAGTGGAAGTATTGGACTGGGAAATTCATGGCATGATTAATTTTGATTGATGTATTTTTTTCTGCAATAGATTTTGGGAGATGAGTGTAAGGGCATAAGAAGGCGGCTGGAATTGAAATTTGGTTTCTTTATACTAACCCCTCCCTCGACAGAGTGATGTAGGGTTGAGTAAGTGCTTTGCAGTATAATGACACGGAAATATATAGTCATAACGGTATGATTTCCATGTAGAAATTAATGAAGTGATAGTTTATATGACTGAAATTGAGTGTTATACTATGCCAATGAGGATAAAAATATAGGGTACCGTGTGTAATACTTCTCAGTATTCAACGCTGCATTCTTCGTGCGTAATCGGTATCCCGACCTATCCTAAATTTTTGACCAGACCCTAAATGTTTTTTGGTCTTTGAGATTTTTTTTTTTTATTTTTAATAAAAAGTTTAAAAAACTGCTCATTCTATGCTTTAAAAATGGTCAGTGATATTAGAAATTATTCGTATTCATTTTTTCTTTTTGACACAAAAATAATTTCCGGAAAGTCTCACTGAATAAAAAAAGAATTAAAAAAACTGCGGCTGCCTACTTACTACCTATTTTTTTAGGCATGTTACCGGACACAAAGAATTATTTAGGCCTTGGGAATGTACATGTGAAACAAAAATTCTTTTTTGTGTGTGTGTGTGTGTGTGTGTGTGTGTGTGTGTTTATAAAGTAAGCAAATTGTGGATTAATAGACCAAGCCTTTTTTCGATGTCCGTCATTTCTTTACCGACATTGTGGAAGTTAAACTACAGAAGAAAAAAAACTAACTAAGAAAACACTGAACTTTATGAGGCCCGCGAGGAATTCCTTTCTTCAAAATATAACAACTTCTTGCACAAAACGTGATTATGATATATAGTATATTATGATAACGATACAAAATTTCAGAAACTTATTAGAAGGCTCGTCCTTGCAATAGAAAACAACGCTATCTATAACGACTTCCTGTGTATAAGTTTACAAATAATATAACCAGAAAGAAAACGCAGTCTTAACTCATTCATCAAAGAAATACCTCGCGGACATCATAAAGTCCAGTGTTTTTTTTTCTAAATTCTAAATATCTAAGTTGATATCGACACGATATCATTCGTAATTATATTTTCCTTCCGTAAGTTTCCGTACAATCGGTATCGGCTATTTCCGTGGTTTCGGCCGGTCCGGGCCGGGCCGGGTTTTATTAATAACCGAAGAAAGCCAACCTTGAAAACATTGTCATTAAATAAGAATCTTCTGAACAATGCAAGTCCCTCCTAGATAGCAACTTTTCACCTCTTGGTGGCATGTGGATAGCCTTTAAGTTCAGGATCATCAGCATTGTTGAAAAGCATGTCCTAACCAGGCTGATCTCAACACACTTTGGGTCTCAAGCTTCTACAACTGACTACATTGTATCATAGTATGAATTGATAGTTACATGTAGTAGTAAACAGACAACATGAAAAGTATAATAAGCTGTAAAAGAGAATTTAAGGATGATCTGAGTTACAACAGCAGCCAGTTATAACACAAATCTTTAGACACATTATTTCATATTCAAATGATATTAAGATAAGTACAGATGTCAGCACTGGGTTGTTACGAAAAATGTATTTGTGCTAAAAAACAGCAATTAGGCATAGTAAGATATTCATTATACCTAGTTAAAAGTTTTCCTGAAATTTAAATTGAATAGTGATTTACTAAAAGAATACAGACAGGTGATGTTAATAAGTTGAATGTTGATTTTCATGCATTCACTCTGTTGAATTTCAGTGGGACCCAATGATCACCACGCTACCAGGACTGTACCTGATGTCGGTTGGTGTGCTGAAGCCAGTAGCTGCTATCTTTAACATCCCAGTAATGGAGCTTTGCACAACCTACTGGTTGAGAACCACCAATATTCTATTCACATTTGGCAACTTTTACCTGATCTATGCAGTCCTTAGGAAACTTCACAATCCAGTTTTCGTAAGTTCTTTAACCTTTACCCTGCTAAATTTCTAAAATGGACTGGTCCATCATTCAATTTGGACAGTACCACTTATTATTCAAAGGGGTGTTCACTGAAAATATTCTGACTGAATAGCGAACAGTGCAGGCCATGATTAGACTGCACGGATGTGCAGGCTGATCTTGGTCTGCACTGGTCGCAAAGGCAAAATCAGTTGCCGCCAGCAGGCTTAAGTTAAGAAGTCTTGGTATTTTGGAAAGGTATACATGTGAAGTTACTATCCTTTGACTTGGTAGGAAAGCAAAATTCATATTCTAAAAGAAACTGAAAATGTTGTAAGCAAAAGAGGAATATAGTCAGAAGTCTGTACTCGGTCAAGAACAACATTTTGTTCTTCTGTGTATTTATATCTTTAAAAGAATTGTTCGTGCTAATTTTATCAGTTGCTGCAAATTTGTATTCGTTTTGATTAGCTTCATTATCATGCATATTGTAATATTTGTGTAATATTATATATTTCTAGGACCCTGATGGAATCAAGATTGCTATGACGACCTTAGCTCTCAGCTTGCTCCCAGTATTGTACTTCTTCACCTTTCTGTACTACACTGATCCTGGATCTACATTCTTCGTCCTTATTATGTACCTCTTTTGTCTCCATGGCAACCACTTTATGGCAGCCATATTGGGTACAGCAGCCATATTTTTTCGACAGACAAACATTATCTGGGTTATTTTCATGGCAGGATTGGCTGTAAGAAAGGAGTTGAGCTTATGGCTTAAGCAAATTTGTGATAAGAAAGATATGAAATTGGATGATTTAAATGACCTTGACCTTTTGAAGGTCACTTTCACAGTTATACTTGATTGTGCAAAGAAGAAAAGAAATTTGTTGTTTTCACTGTTGCTTAATATTCTGAAAAATGTATGGGCATATTTGTTAGTTGGTGTAGGATTTGGAGTTTTTATCATTTTGAATAAAGGAATTGTTGTTGGGGATAGAACTCAACATGTGGCTGTGATGCATTTTCCACAGCTATTTTATTTTCTCACAATGACAAATTTCTTTGCAATGTTCCACTTGTGTTCACCATACAAAGTCTGGGAATTTTTGAAATTTTGCATTAGGCATCCATTATTTTTATTGTCGTTTACTGCTGTAGCTTTTTTAATGATACATTATTTCACATATGAGCACAAATATCTCTTAGCAGATAACAGACACTATGCATTTTATGTGTGGAGAAAACTATATCGTCGGCACAAGTATGTGAAGTACATCTTAATTCCAGCTTACCTATATTTTTTCTGGAGCGTTTTAGATGAGTTAAAGGGTAGAGATATATACTGGAAAACTGTATATTCTGTTTGTGTAATAACATCGGCAGTACCGCAGAAATTGTTAGAATATCGCTACTTTATACTACCTTTCCTTATCTTCAGAATGAACATGCGTCACGGAACCGCGGTGGGACTATTTCATGAAATTTTGCTGTATACAGTGGTAAATGTTTTGACTGTTTACATGTTTGTTGAAAAACCTTACAAATGGCCTCATGAAGATGGAATACAGAGATTTATGTGGTAGTAAAAAAATGTAATGCATTGAATTGGAATTAATACTAGTCAGTTTTTAAAGAAATGCTCAATGAGAAAGATGCAGTAATTATAATGTCTCCCCATATGTGCGAAGATATATTAATTTTGTCTTGTCCAGCAGTGCAGGCTTTCAGGTTTGTCCAGGCTACACCGCTGAAACTACTGTTGAGATTTCAACCGAACTTTGTAGGAATGACAAGTATCATGGCTAGTTTTGCAAATTGATGGCATTTTAGATTGAAATGCATTTTGGTGAAGTTATTGCATGGCAGGCTTGGGTATAATTACATGGGATTGTGTTTGAGTAAATTACAATTACATTGCCTTTTCAAATGTAATAAATTACATTGTGGTTACTTCTGTGGTTACTAACTTACTTCTGTTAGTTTAAACAGTATTTTATTGCTATATTATTATTTATATTATTAAGTAAGTGATTACATTAATAAACAATAGTAATACTAATTCTTGTTTGTGAATGTTATCAGTTACATTACAGTTACTTTGTCAATGTAATCATGATTACTTTATAATTACTTATATTACTTTATAAATGCTACTAAGAATGTCATACTCAAATATGTAGAACTATTTATTGAGATACACATGTAAATGAATTAGAGATGGAAAAAGGAACAATGTTAACTGCTGTGGGGAAATGTAGCCTCGCAAGTTTCAGACAGATTGCATGAAGAAAACGAGATTTACAGCCCTTTATACTTAGCCCTTTATACTTTAATATCGCATAAACAGTGTTTTCTTCCATTTTCTGTCTGTCCAGAGTCATATCTCAGACATGGTTTGAAGGATTTTAATAAAACATGGTTGTAATGTAAACTGGCTTAAGAAATAATTTATAGCAAAAGAGTGTTTTATCACTATTTATGCAATATGGGCGGTTATACGTTGCCAAATGTGAATAGAATATTGGTGGTTCTCAACCAGTAGGTTGTGCAAAGATCCATTACTGGGATGTTAAAGATAGCAGCTACTGGCTTCAGCACACCAACCGACATCAGGTACAGTCCTGGTAGCGTGGTGATCATTGGGTCCCACTGAAATTCAGCAGAGTGAATGCATGAAAATCAACATTCAACTTATTAACATCACCTGTCTGTATTCTTTTAGTAAATCACTATTCAATTTGAATTTCAGGAAAACTTTTAACTAGGTATAAGGACTGCATAGATCAGGTAAAAGTTGGGCGTAATAATTTTACGAGGGCACAGCCCGAGTGAAATTATTTTTACGACGTATTACCGCCCGAGTGTATAAATAGTGTTAAAACACGGTTTTGCTATAAATTATTTCGATTCTAATATGCCCTTAATCTAAAACAGTAGATAAAATATAGTAGCCCTCTTTCTTGGTCGCAACAAAAACATTGACGTCACCGCACGTTAACGTGACGTCATTGTAGCGTAAGAGTGTTTTAACAGAAAAGCATATTAGAATTGGAAATGTAGCCCTGCAAGATTCACCAAAATTGCATTAGGAATCATCAGCAGCTATGGCCTTAGTACTTATGTTTACTGAATAGGGTATTTGTATGCAATTTTAATGGCAGTTTAGGGTCCAAGCTTAGTACATATACAGCTTTCTTAGAAACTGATGTACGGTATGCTTTTTGGTCACATGGATCGAGGTCAAGGTTTATGCTACAAAAAAATGGAAATAATTTTCTACTCCATAACTTCAGTAAGGAGTAAGGTATTGTGATCAAACTTGGAATTTAGGAAGCTTGCAAGGAGGCCATGGTTTTAGATGTATTTTTGTTGCTTGGATCAAGGTCAGGATCATTGTTACTAAAAACAGAAAAATGGTGTTCTCTTTAGTAACTTCATAAAATTTAGGAATGAAGTAAGCAGACCAAACCTTGTAAATAGCTAGTTTAAGCATTCTTCGCCATCTACTGATCAGGGAGTATTTTAATTATGTCACCCCCCCCCCCCCACCTCCACTGGGGGAGATATATTGTTTTTGCCCTGTCCATCTGTCAGGCAGTCCATCCTTCAGTTACACTTCATTTCCAGTCAATAACTGGAGAACCATTTGACCTAGAACCTTCACTTGATATTGTGGTAGGGCTAATGGAGTAGACGACACCTATTGTTTTTGGGGTCAATCCATCAAAGGTCAAGGTCACTGGGGCCTGAAGACCCCTATTGATTTTGGGGTCCCTCTGTTAAAGGTCAAAGTCACAGGGGCCAATCCATCAAAGGTCAAGCTCACAGGGGCCTGAACATGTAGAGTAGATGACCCCTATTGATTTTGGGGTCCCTCTATTAAAGGTCAAAGTCGCAGGGGCCAGAACACGGAAAACCATTTCCGATCAGTAACTTGAGAACCATTTGACCCTGAACCTTCAAATTTAATAGGGTGATAGGACTTGCAGAGGAGATGACCTCTATTGTTTTTGGGGTCACTCCATCAAAGGTCAAGGTCACAGGGGCCATCTGCCTGTCACACTTCATTTTCGATCAATAACTGGAGAACCATTAGACCTAGAACCTTCAAACTTAGTTGGTTGACAGGGCTTTTCATTATTTTTGGGGTTACTCTATCAAAGGTCAAGGTCACTGGGGCCTGAACATGGAAAGCCATTTCTGATCAGTTACTTGTGAACCACTTGACCCAGAATGTTGAAACTTCATAGGATGGTTGGAAATGTAAAGTAGATGACCCATATTGATTTTTGGGTAACTTGATCAAAGTTCAAGGTTACAGGGGCCAGAAATTGGAAAACCTTTTCTGATCCATAACTTTAGAACCACTAAAACTTCTTGGGAAGATTGGACATGCCAGGTAGATGATCCCTATTGCAGCCAACCATCAGTGTCTCTTGGACTTTTGCTCCCGTCCCCTATTGACATCTTGCCTATTACTACCATGCATTGGGGGAGACATGCGCTTTTCTACAAAAGCATCTTCTAGGTATAAAGGTCAATGTGATATTGACCTTTGCTGCACCAACCCGAAGTCAATATGGGTCATCTACTAACAAGGACAAATGCCTTATAATGTTTGATAGCTGTAAACCAAATCTCTTATGACTGATGCGAAACCTTTACCTACTGAACTCCAAGTCAATAGTCCACCAAATAAACATAGGTAATCACCTTATGAAGTTCAACAACTGAAGGCCAAAGCATTCTCCTGTTAAACCATTCTCAGTCTAGAGGTCACTGGGATATTTGACCTACGGACCTCAAAGTGGTAAGATAGTCATCATGGAAATTTGGTGGCCGTAACGGTAAGAAGCAGTTGTCAACAGTTATTGTTTGGAAACAGTTTTCAGTCTAAATGACACTGTGACCTCAACTTTTGATTTTGTAACCCATAACAAAAAGGGGGTCATCAAGGCCCTAGCAACCTTCAGATATTGATCAGAAATTACTTTAGGTCTGCATGTTGATGTGACCTAGAATTTTGACCAACAGACCCCCAAAACAATGACCACGGGCAAATCTCACATAAATGCTTGACATCCGTAGGTCGGGGATGCACCAGTTTTTCATAGGTATGTTTTCAGTCCCAAGGTCACTGACTTTGACCTTTGACCTACTAACCTGAAACAACAGGGTTTACCTTTAGAATTCACGCAACCTTCCTGAAGGTTGGCAGGTTGGTGGCAAAAGTATTCTACAGTTTATAATATCTGTCACAGATCAAATCAGACAGACCTGCATGCAAAAAAATGTACCTGTACAAAAAATCTGCACCTCTCGAGGTGTTAAGGGAGACAATTCTTGCTTGTGATGTCTCCAAGATTTAAAAAACAAGAGGACCATGATGGTCCTGAATCGCTCACCTGTTCCCACATGACCCAGTTTTGAGTATGACGTCGTTTTTTCTATTATTTGACTTTATTATTATGGATCTTCATGAAAATTGGTCAGAATGTTCATCTTGATGATATCTAGGTCAAGTTCGAAACTGGGTCACGTGCGGTCAAAAACTAGGTCAGTAGGTCTAAAAATAGAAAAACCTTGTGACCTCTCTAGAGGCCATATATTTTATAAGATCTTCATGAAAGTTGGTCAGAACGTTCACCTTGATGATATCTAGGTCAAGTTTGAAACTGGATCACGTGCCTTCAAAAACTAGGTCAGTAGGTCTAAAAATAGAGAAACCTTGTGACCTCTCTAGAGGCCATATTTTTCAATGGATCTTCATGAAAAATGGTCAGAATTTTTATCTTGATAATATCTAGGTAAAGTTCAAAACTGGGTCACATGAGCTCAAAAACTAGGTCACTATGTCAAATAATAGAAAAACCTTGTGACCTCTCTAAAGGCCATATTTTTCATGGGATCTGTGTGAAAGTTGAACATTCTGATCAATTTTCATGAAGATCCATTCAAGGGTATGGCCTCTAGAGAGGTCACAAGGTTTTTCTATTTTTAGACCTACTGACCTAGTTTTTGACGGCACTTGACCCAGTTTCGAACTTGACCTAGATATCATCAAGATAAACATTCAGACCAACT
The DNA here is from genome assembly GCF_021730395.1 of Mercenaria mercenaria. Lineage (NCBI taxonomy): Eukaryota > Metazoa > Mollusca > Bivalvia > Venerida > Veneridae > Mercenaria > Mercenaria mercenaria. Next base: position 51,904,177 of record NC_069373.1, read on the forward strand.
TTCATACAGATCCCATGAAAAATATGGCCTTTAGAGAGGTCACAAGGTTTTTCTATTATTTGACCTACTGACCTAGTTTTTGAAGGCACATGACCCAGTTTCGAACTTGACCTAGATATCATCAAGATGAACATTCAGACCAACTTTCATACAGATCCCATGAAAAATATGGCCTTTAGAGAGGTCACAAGGTTTTTCTATTATTTGACCTACTGACCTAGTTTTTGAAGGCACGTGATCCAGTTTCGATCTTGACCTAGATATCATCAAGGTGAACGTTCTGACCAATTTTCATGAAGATCTTGTGAAATATATGGCCTCTAGAGAGGTCACAAGGTTTTTCTATTTTTAGACCTACTGACCTAGTTTTTGATGGCACGTGACCCAGTTTCGAACTTGACCTAGATATCATCAAGGTGAACGTTCTGACCAATTTTCATGAAGATCTTGTGAAATATATGGCCTCTAGAGAGGTCACAAGGTTTTTCTATTTTTAGACCTACTGACCTAGTTTTTGATGGCACGTGACCCAGTTTCGAACTTGACCTAGATATCATCAAGATGAACATTCTGACCAACTTTCATAAAGATCCCATGAAAAATGTGACCTCTAGAGTGGTCACAAGCAAAAGTTTACGGACGCACTGACGCACGGACGACGGACACCGCGCGATCACAAAAGCTCACCTTGTCACTTTGTGACAGGTGAGCTAAAAATGTTAGTTTCTCTAGATGTTTTAGACGAGTGGATCCAATTAGATGGTCTGGATGAGTGGATCCAATCAGTAATTCAAGGGCCATAAATCAAAAGTGCCTGGGCGGATTTGGCAAGTTATCGAACTTGGGTAAGGTCTTATGGCCAAACACATTTTGTTCAAGTTTGGTTAAGATCGGATGAGAAATGTTCGACTTAAGAGAGCGGACAAGAGTAAACAGACGGATTTTTCGGTAATTCAAGGGCCGTAACTCTAAAATGCCTGGACCGATTCAGCTAGTTATCGAACTTGGCCGAGGTCTCATGGGCAAACACATTTTGTTCAAGTTTGGTGAAGATCGGATGAGAAATGTTTGATAAGAGTGCGGACAAGAGTAAAAAGGCCGATTTTTCAATAATTCAAGGGCCGTAACTCCAAAATGCCTGGACCAATTTGGTTAGTTATCGAACTTGGCCGAGGTCTCATGGTCAAACACATTTTGTTTAAGTTTGGTGAAGATCGGATGAGAAATGTTTGATTAAGAGTGCGGACATGAGTAAAAAGGCCAATTTTTCGATAATTCAAGGGCCGTAACTCCAAAATGCCTGGACCGATTTGGCTAGTTATCGAACTTGGCCGAGGTCTCATGGTCAAACACATTTTGTTCAAGTTTGGTGAAGATTGGATGAGAAATATTCGAATTAGAGTGCGGACAAGAGTAAAAAGACCGATTTTTGGTAATTCAAGGGCCATAACTCCAAGATGCCTGGACCGATTTGGCTAGTTATAGAACTATCAAACATATTTTGTTCAAGTTTGGTGAAAATCGGATGAGAAATGTTCGACTTAGAGTACGGACAAGCTTTGTGACAGACACACAGACAGACTCACACACACACACACAGACTGGAGTAAATCAATATGTCTCCCACACCACTGTGTGGTGGGAGACATAATTAAGCACTTAAGTAGTTGACTTCAGATCTCTGTTTGTTGGTCAATAACAGGGTTGTATTTTGCAGCCGACTTGCAGAAGGTTAGCAGTTCTACCAAGGAACATGCCCACACTTAAATATAATTCCATGAGAACCTTCTATGTACATCATTACTGCTGGGCTGGAAAATCATAGTATGAGCTCTGCTTTTCTGGCAAAATCAAAACAGACAAAAATGTCTATCTGGCTCTTTCATTCTTATATGAATTCCTCAGGTTCTAGTCTGCCTGCCTTTAAATGTATTTATCTAAAAGTATCCAAGCAAAAGATCACACAGATTTCAAGCTGTTCCTGGCATTTTCTTGTGAAAAAAAAAACACACACTTGCCAACTGTGCTAGAAACAATGCCCAGTGGTCCTTTGGAGCTGTCTTGTCATTAAAATCCAGAAAACATGACCACCTTAGCTGTGTCAGTCTGGCTTACAACCAGACAATTAACATAACCAAATATAACAAGAAAGTTACCAACATTTTTCACAAAACATATTGCATGCCAATACAACATATTCTAAGTAATAGGGCAACATACTAACAATGTACATATTAAGTCATAACTATATATCATATAATTCATGAATTTGAAAATGTCTGGAAATCTATAATTGGTGAATGCTTCCAAATGCTAATATCTGTATTTTAAAGATTTAATGCAATTCTATTTTTAAATTGGTAAGGAAAAATAAACAAGAGTGCCAGAATGTCACAATATACTCCTGTCATAGCAAATTTCTTTACACTAGCACCTGTATTTGCATAATATGGATTTTTTTGGCCAATTATAAAAAAAAGTTATAAGTTATTTAAAGTGACAACAAAGGGCAGTTAATCCTAAAAAAAAATCTGTATACAGTAAAACCTGCTTTAGCGGTCACCTCTATTAAGCAGCCAACCTGTCTTAAACAGCCAGTGTCTCATTTCCCAAAATGGTCATTCATTCTATAAATGACCTGCATAGAGCAGCCACCTGCAGTAAGCAGCCACTTTTTCCCACTCCTTTGGCTGGCTGCTTAAGACAGGTTGTATAAGTCAACACAAAACTCCTTACCAGGTAGAGATAGGTTATTCTTGCATACCAGACGGGCATTTCCGGTATTTTTACCTTTGCTGGAAAAATCCATCTTACACCCCAGGGTGTAAGATGACTCTCGTGCTGTCAATGACGTATTAAGAACTACATATATGTAGAAGATTTATGTAGTAATTTATAACGGAATAAAATCAAATACCTTGACAGGTCCTCAGTTGTTCCTCGATTCAAAAAACGTTATTTTATCAAAAAATCACAACGTTACGCTGCATAGGATAAAACAAAACTGGACCTAAGCTTTGTCATTTGTATTTGAAACGTCATGACGTCTTTCCTGTTTCGGACATTGGTTTCCCGCCCTTTGTTCAAATACGTGGCTATTAGAAATAGTTCTAAAAAGTAAGTCGTATGATTGATTTTATTTTTACAATAATTTCTTGAATATGGTATGCAAGAAAAAGATTTGATCACTGGCTGTAGGTGCAGACGGGAATATCTGGCTCTCGGAAAAACTGTTTACGTGGTAACTCGGCAGAGCCTCGTTACCGCCTAAACAGTGACTCTCAAGCAAGATATTCCCATCTACACCTACAACTAGTGAAAGAATCTTATAAAATACACCTAAAAATTGGATGTAAAATGCATGTTGTACCACAGAAAAGTGGTCTTGATTTTACCCAAAGGCCAGAAATAAAAAAGTTACAATATAAGCTATTTATAGTAAAACAAAGGGAAGTAATTCTAAAAACAAGGGTGACTCGTGGTGGTGCATATTTGTGCCAAGTTACATCAAAATCCCTCCATGCATGAAAAAGAAATGCTCCAGACAGTCATTCTTGAATTTGACCTTTGACCTCTGTGATTCTTAGACCTAGGGACCTGGTTCTTGCACATGACAAATCAACTCATTATAGGGAACATTTGTGCCAAGTAATTTTAAAATCCCTTGATGAATGGCAGAGTTATTGACCGGACACGAAATATACCATCTTAACCTTTAACCTCTAAGTGTGACCTTGACCTTAGAGCAAGGGGTCTGAGTCTTGCACATGACACATCCTCTCATTATGGGAAACATTTGTGCCAAGTAATTTCAAAATCCCTTGATGAATGGCAGAGTTATGGACCGGACACGAAGTGTGACGGACGTACGGAAGGAAGGACGCAGCCAATTTTTATATCCCCCTTTTTTTCTTCGAAAAAGGCGGGGGACAATTATCATATCATGTAACAAGACATGTATGTTTTACACATTTTTATTTTGTACATTTTTAGGCATTTTTAATATAGGCAACATGGTAAACAGATAAAAATGTAAGTATAAAAGTCTATAAAGTGTACTTTAAAAGTTAAAACACATTATATCAATAACGTAAAGCAGCAGGAAACAACAAACCACTAATAAATCATATCCAAGTATAAATGAGCCGTGCCATGAGAAAACCAACATAGTGGGTATGCGACCAGCATGGATCCAGACCAGCCTGCGCATCCGCGCAGTCTGGTCAGGATCCATGCTGTTCGCTAACAGTTTCTCCAATTCCAATAGGCTTTAAAAGCGAACAGCATGGAGCCTGACCAGACTGCGCGGATGCGCAGGCTGGTCTGGATCCATGCTGGTCGCATACCCACTATGTTGGTTTTCTCATGGCACGGCTCAAATATTTCCCATAAGTAATCTATGTACAAGTGTTTTCAAATGTTTTGTGTTTGTGTATTCAAATAAAAATATGGCATCACTTTGACAAAATAGACCATATGAAATCATGATTAATTTGGAACCCCCCCAAAAAAAGGTGTAATTACTAAGAACCCTTCTGTTTAAAGTTCAGTTGAAATTCCCTATATAATATTCCAAGAGATCGAGCGTTTTACTCGAGATAACCGAAATTTGATGTAAAATGACATTTTGCGCATATTTTTGGGACGAGACTTGAAAATGTCTTCAATATAGCCGAAATTTTGAGATAAGCGAGTTTGAGATATCGAGTTTCAACTGTACTTGTTCTGGGCAGAAACTTTTCTGAAACTTATGGAAAATGTTCAAGTGTTAAAGTACACTTTAATTTAGAGAAATGGTCAGTGAAAAGCAATGAAAAGGAAATACAGAAAAGATTTCAGGTAATGTGGGAAAGTATTTAGGAAATACATGTATAGGAAAGTTTTTTGAAAATTTTGCAAAATGTTTAGACAGTATACAAAGGTGATACATTTACTTGCCAATAACATACAAAAAAAATATGACATTGTCTCAGTTGTGTAAAAAAATCAATTTTACAAGTTTAAAGGTACGCACCTCAAGATTTAATATCTTGACCATGAAAACATATGAAAAGACCAATGGAGGATCAAGAATCCTAGAAATGTATTTAAAAAGTATGATATAGAGTAAAGCTGAATTCCTGATATTTTATATTAATATTTTACTGCGTCACTAACACGGTAGATAGATTTTCTACATATTTTAAACACAACACAGGTAGTTATCAAATAAATACTGATATAACTCGATGAATCACCTTCATTGTACTTTTTATTTACAATAACTAAGAAAAGTTTGCACAATTTTTTTAGAAAAAAGACCTCGGGCAACAGCTTTCACTATTGACATGTAAGCCACTCAATAAGTGTATACTAACTGGTCAAGTTATTTATTATCTACTGTAGCAACCCCAAAATTTTTGGGGAAAGGTCTTTTAACTGCAAAACACTGTGAAAAATACCTGGACCTCACTAACTGAATTTATAAGTCTAGTTCATATGCAAATTAGTTTTGGTTTGTTTTCGATGTCAGGAAGAGAACAAGAGCAACTAAACCTAAATGAAAAACATAAACATTTTTCATCAGTGTTACATATCATATTGATAAATACCCGATACATTTACTACATAAAGTTCACATACACTATCATATCATTCCATTTGGTATGGTTACCTGGCATGGGTAAACTCTCGACTCTCGGTTTTTCCACTTTTGGTTTGGACGCAATGAAAATAGCAAAGCAATCCCATATCGAGTTTAGTCAATATTTTACAGGTTTTTGGCTGGGTTTTCGAAGAAAAATCTTGCTTGTAGATTAGGGCTGTCCGGGCGGATGGATGGAATAACGAGTCTTGTGTTAACCTTTTTGTTCATTCATTTTTCTCAACATCTACTTATCCAAACTTCAAGAAACTTGGTCAGAATTATCCAATATTACCCTAGTTGGCCCAAAGTGAGAATGGGGTCACTGGGTCAAAGGTCAAGGTCATAGGGACCTGAACATTGAAAATGGTTTCCGCTCAATATCTGGATAAGTATTTCACCTAGGATCTTGAAACTTCATAGCTATGTTGGTCTTGATGTGTACATGACCCCTACTGATTTCTGGGTCACTGGGTCAAAGGTCAAGGTCATAATGAGTCATGTTAACCTTTTTGTTCATTCATTTTTCTCAACATCTACTTATCCAAACTTCAAGAAACTTGGTCAGAATGATTCCCTATTACCTTAGTTGGTCCAAAGTGAGAATGGGGTCACTGGGTCAAAGGTCAAGGTCACAGGGACCTGAACATTGAAAATGGTTTCCGCTCAATATCTGGACAAGTATTTCACCTAGGACCTTGAAACTTCAAAGGTATGTTGGTCTTGATGTGTACATGACCCCTATTAATTTCGGGGTCACTGGGTCACAGATCAAGGTCATCTGCTCAATATTTGGACAAGTATTTCACCTAGGACCTTGAAACTTCATACGTATGTTGGTCTTGATGTGTACATGTCCCATTTTGATTTCGAGGTCAAAGGTCAAGCTCACAGGGATATAAACACTGAAAATGGTGTTTTTCTTACTGTGATTTTTTTACACCAATTTATTTCTTTAATTTCATTTTCTACCGATCCATTTCTTCCCTTTTTCCTTCAATAGGGAGTGCTTATTAATTTGGGTGTTATTTATTGTATGCCTTTATTTATTTTAAAAAAATTTTTTTTTGGGGGGGGGTTTAACGTCGCACCGACACAATTTTAGGTCATATGGCGACTTTCCAGCTTTTATGGTGGAGGAAGACCCCAGGTGCCCCTCCGGGCATTATTTCATCATGAGCGGGCACCTGAGTAGAACCACCGACCTTCCGTAAGCCAACTGGATGGCTTCCTCACATGAAGAATTCAACGCCTCGAGTGAGGCGCGAACCCACATCGGTGAGGGGCAAGTGATTTGAAGTCAGCGACCTTAACCACTCGGCCACGGAGGCCCCTTTATTAGAACTTTAACTCATTATCACCTAATTCGGAAAACCCGGCCAAAACGCCGTCAGGCGTTAGCTGCTTGTTATTAAAATAAAATGCTTCAACAATATTTCAAGCAAGTGCTTGTATCATAAATTATATGATGGATTGTCACTTTTAAGATAATTATTTCAACAATGTAGTGTTGCTTTACACTTTGCTAGATATATTAAGTAGATGTGTATGCAAAGTGCTATCTCTATCACATGTTTATATCATCTTTGTAATAACTGTTCATATTCTGAGATACCAAATTTGGGAATAATATAGGGCCGCCTTTGCCGAGTGGTTATGGTTACTGACTTTGAATCACTTGCCATTCACCAATGTGGGTTCAAGCCTCACTCTGGACCTTGAATTCTTCATGTGAGGAAGCCATCCAACTGGTTTACGGAAGGTTGGTGGTTGTACCCAGGTGCCCATCCGTGACGAAATAATGCATGGAGGGGCACCCAGGGTCTTCCTACACCACCAAAGCATGACCTGTAATTGTGTCGGTGCAACTTTTAAACTAACAGAAAAAATAAAAAAAATTGGGAATAATACATCTTTAAGTGAAAAGTAACAATACTGTAAACCAGGAATATAGAGGTCATGGATGGTCCAATCTTGTGTAAGTTACATTGGAAAAACAGAAATCAACACACCTGATGTACGATAGCATACCAAATTAATTATAGCATGCATCAATGTTGGGCGGTTAAAACCGCCCCCGGTTTTAACCAGTGGTTTTAACCGGTTAAAACCGCCCCGGTCAATACTCCCTGAAGTGGTCAATACCGGTCAATACTGGTCGATTGGTCAATAGTGGTCAATTAGTAAATACTGACTGTTAAGATATTTTGCAGACTTTATGAACAATTTAAATAATGACTGTTAAGAGCATTTGGAGTTTGATGAAGGTATTTGCATGCATTATATCTAGTTCAAGCAACCAAATTAATACTCCCAAATTAGTCAGAAGTGGTCAGTTTGTCAGCACTGGTTGATACTGGTCATTAGTCTGCTAACTTAACTGAACTTCATTTGTAGAAAGTATTTCATCAACTGTCTGATTCACATGTGATAAATCTAATTATTTTTACTGGTATTTAATTCAATGAAAAATTGCTGCCTACAACTGGACCCTTTCATTGAAGTGGTTTAATTGTGTTTTGATAGCAAGTGTCATATTGCCTAATTGACACCTGGTCTTACAATATACAACAGATTATATGTTGCAGGCCTATCTATCTAGTCACTAATTAGCTGTCATGATCAATAATCCCACTGTATTAATGAACATAGTAACTTTATCTGAAAAAAATCATTTATGCAATCAAAGTATTCAAATGACTAGTATTGACCAATATATGTATTGATCAGGGATACTGTGTAGGACCAAAATTTGAATTGACCAGTACTATCCATTTCAATGAGTGTAATTTATAAATAGTAATATTTTTTTTAATTAATTCAAAATAAAGGCTATACTTTAAGGTGATAAAAGCATTTAACAAACTAGTATTGACCACTGAGCAGTCTAAGTATATTGTCCAGAACTGAGCCTGACCAGGACACATTGCCAAGGACCAAAACTGAATCGACCAGTATTGACCACTAATCCACTATACTTTTTAACAAACAAAATTTTATATTATTCAGACTGCTTTATAATTTTTACATTACTGTTACAGCTTGTTCTAATCTGTGAATGTGCATTATGTAAAAGTGTTGAATAAACCAGTATTGACCACCCAAGAGTGACCAAAGTATTGAATCGACCAGTATTGACCGGTATTGACCAGTATTGACCGGTTTTAACCAGTATTGACCGCCGGCCCGGTCAATACTCATATTGACCGGCTTTTTGCCAACATTGGCATGCATTAATAAAAAATAATCATGATTGTTACTATTTTTAGAAATGAGCATTTAAACACTGATTATAATACCTTATTCCTATTAACCAGATCTTAAAATATACAAGACTATACACATAACAAAAGTAAATGACATGGGTAAGATCTGACAATGGACTGACATTAGACATGTATATAAACATTACAGTAATATAGAATCTTACATAGGTGTCTAATAATATTCACCAAATTTAATGAATTGAATGTGGAAAGACACACATGTAAAATTCTTTTTATCACATGGGCTTATTTCCAACCAACAATGTCAAATATGTGATAAATGTATAAATAAGATTGGTAATTTATGATGTTATACAAGTATATAAACATGACATATGTATAATAAGCATATCTGTAAATGACCTGTGATTAAAAACAACTTCTTTTAATGATAAAAACATGAATGACGACCTTGAGCATTGTACAAGGTATCGGAAAGTTATCAAAAACAAAAATGCCACAATAAGGAATAGCACATCAAATTAAAATCTAATTAATATCACTATCAGCAAAATACTGTATAAGTAGATAAGTAGATATTTTCGCGGGTCAAGTTCACAAACTGCCGATTCCAGACGTTTCACGAGTGGAAGTATTTGCGTATCACTAAAAACTGAAGTGCCAAAACCAAACTTGTTTATCTTGACTATGGTGACGTGTCTTCGTGAAAGTAGAAATTTAGGTTGGCTGATATTTTCACCAATTCTTGAATTTATGAATATTTTTACTTCGCGAACTTATCCATTTATACAGTAGTAATTATGTTTATTCCAGAACATGTCACTTCTAAGTACACTCACATAAGAACACAATACAATTTCAGTTTTAAGTTGGCATGATTGGTAGGAAAACAAGAGATGTCACTATAAAGTGACGAGTGTCCATTAGGTGGTCTTGCCTGTGACCTTGACCAAACCTATCTTTCTGTCTGTAGAACATCTTAAGATGCAACATTAATTTCACATCAAAGGATATACTTAAAAGATTTTAATACCCGTACACATGAACCAAGTTTTGTGTTTTTTTTTCTTTTTGTCAAAGACTTACACTCAACTAAATTTTGCAATATCACAATAATCTGGACTACTGGCAAGAAACAGTCAACAGTAATAAACCATTCAAGGCCTTAAATATGTTCTAAAACTTTTGCCATTTTTGCCTAAGATCTGTTTAATTTGGCACTAATGGAGAATGAGTGTGGGTTTAGATCACATGCAATAGATTTATAAAACTATAATTTGCATTTTTCTCAAGTAAATTTTGAGCAGAAAAGAAAGTTTAAAAAATATCTTATGTTGTTATTATGTAATTCCTGATCACAAATAGGATATAAAACACATGAAAATGAAGAATTAAATTTAACTGTCATGGGTTTTGTAACAGAACTTCGTGAAAATGATACTGTATAAAACTGACTACACTTCACATTTGTTTCTTTCTTCTGTCATCTGTCTAGCCGAGATAATAAAAATCAAGCCCAATAGGTCATGTACACATTTCAGCTAAAGCTGTACCTGAATTATTTCTAACAAACTCCATTCACTTCACACAGTTTAAATGTTTTAAAACTGTTTAATACATTACCACTCCTGTGGCTCACATAAAGAGGGCTGAACAAAAACTGGTCACTACTCACTTCATTTAAAGAAGCTTTGATAAAAAGAGGTAAAAATATTGCCATTTATCCTCTACTAATTTTTGGAAGCAGTTCACTGTACCCAACAATTCCACACTCAATTTTCACAGTCACATTTGATCGTACCTTACACAAAAAGGCATGTTTAATTGCAAAAATTCAGAATTTCCGTTCTCTGATCTTTTATTGTTCTGATGCAGGCAGTGAATGCACTGATGATATTGTCAGTTGTCTTTGCATCGGAGGTTTAGGTTTGATGCCTCGGGACTTCATGTACGACAAAAACTGGTCGGGTATCTCCTCAAGTACTTCCTTTGCCAGTCTGGCCTGAACAGCTGCTGGGTTTTCTCCTTGTCTACCCTGGAACTCCTTGTATGGGACAAACTGTAAAACGAATAATAATAAAATGTACTGTGCTATATGATCTTTTCATATTTTGTATGGAATAATTCAGAGAGTTAGGTCATATGGCAATTTTTCTGGTGCAAGAAGATCCAAATATCACTCTTGGCATTACTTTGTATCAGCAGTCACCTGTGTAGAACCACTGACCAACCTCAAATTAATTACATAGCTTCTTCAACTTGAAAATGCAGTAGTGAGGGACAAGTTATTTGAGTTGTCTATACAAATCACTGGGATACACAATCCTCACTGTTTAGTAATTGCTATGGCTTTTGTATTCGCTTATATTTGTGAATAACGCCACTCATGAATTCTAAATATTAATGAATATATAGCTGCATCATGTCGTAAAACACAAACACTTGTGTGTTGCAAATTCTTAAAACCATTAATGAGGCTGCTAACCATGAGAACACTAAGTAAAGCCTACAGCATCACATCTTACAGCAGACCCAGGTTTTATTTTGGGTTAACTGGATAAACCAAGTTGAGCCATCTAGTGTAACACATGTGCAGAACCACCTTAAAATGGGTATGACTGTACTTACCTGAACAATATCTCTCTCAGCGTATCTACCTCTAGATGATAGCCTTACATCATCACCATCTAACACTTCCATTGCTGAAATCATATTAGAAGATTAAATAGAACATCTAAAGTAGCTACCAATACAATACAATATTCATAGTTTCGACTGTTTACATCCAATAAATGGAAACATTTTTATTACATGTTACTGCTCTAATTCTGTTACTCAGCTAAAAGCCTCGTTAGCCTATTAGTAGAGTGTCTGCTTCAAGTGCGGGAGGTCATGGGTTCGATCTCTGGCCGCGTCATACCAAAGACGTAAACAAGAGCACCGCCTTGCTGGTGCTGACGTTCATCTGATTTTTTTGTATTATAATAGAAATATTGTCCTACCCATGATTTTATAAGTCCAAAAAGGCGCCATATAACCTATATTGTGTTGGTGCGCCGTAAAACCCAAATAAAATAAAAATAAGTCCAAAAAGGGCCATAATTCTTGCAAAAAGCAGGATGGAGTTATGTTGCTTGATGTACAGCAACAGCTTATGATGGTGAACAAGTGTTGCAAGTTTTAAAGCAATAGCTTTGATAGTTTATGAGAAAAGCTGACCTAAACACAAAACTTAACCAAGAAATCTGATTTTCTAAGTCCAAAAGGGGCCATACTTCTTGCAAAAAGCATGATGGAGTTATGTTTCTTGCTGTACAGGGTCAGCTTATGATGGTGAACAAGTGTTGCAAGTTTCAAAGCAATAGCTTTGGCAGTTTAGGAGAAAAGTTTACCTAAACATAAAACTTAACCAAGAAATCTGATATTTTATAAGTCCAAAAGGGGCCATAATTCTTGCAAAAAGCAGAATGGAGTTATATTTCTTGCTGTACAGGGTCAGCTAATGATGGTGAACAAGTGTTGCAAACATAAAACTTAACCAGGCAACGCCAACTCCGACGCCAATCAAGTGATGACAATAACTCTTCATTTTTTCCCCCAAAAATCAGATGAGCTAAAAATGGTACTAGTAGCTTTCTTGCTTGGCGCTCAGCATTAAGAGGGTAGTGCTAGGACTGGTCAGCCCGGTGTCAGTATAATTTGACTGGGTGGGGTATCATGTCAAGTGTCTATGGTGTGATATTCCAGTGAGGCAGCACTATAAAGTTGGGCATTGTGCTCACTGCTACAAATAGACACTGTCATTTATATGACTGAAAAATTGTTGAAAAAGACGTTAAACCTGAACAAACAAACACATACTCAGCCAAAATACTATAAAACATTTTTAAAAAGAAAGGTGCATCAGTAAGCATGGAAAACCTTTTTTTACCTTCAAAATCAGCATCCCCCACTCCAATGATGATAATTGATACTGGCAGTGATGCTGCCTGAAAAACAGAAGACAATATTTATCAATTAAACTCTTGCATACAAAAAACTGGATTATCAAAAACCAAATCTTTTATACCAATCATTATAATATACATGCATAATTTCTGTTCCTATTAAAAATGAAACTGTTCAGAAGACCAACACATTTTACCCATGTCAAGTCCACATTTCTGTCTTCGGTTTCAAGTCACATCAAAACAGCTCAGATAATCTGGCAACTTTCCACCTGCTTAACTGAGGAAGAAGACCCAAGATGCCCCTCAGATATTCTTTTTGGCACAGGCAGATTTATCAGTGGAACCACTGAACTTATGCAGCAGGATATCTTCCTAGAGCGGATTTTGCATCCAAAGCAGAAAGAGGCAAGATATTCATATTTAACCACCTTGATCACTCTATGACAGAGGCCCTCGGCCAAGTCCCCAGATACGGAAGCATGGATATTGTTTAATACACATGATGTTGTCTTATACTGTTTAAGCCCTTCTTGACCTTGATCAAGAGGTAATGTGGTGTCTATAAATTGAATAAAAAATGTAAAACACACACCAACATTGCTGCAAAAATGCACTAAACATGATATAGATTAAAACATACTTACATTTACAATTGCTTCACAAGTTTGGGGCATATCTGTTATAATACCATCTGTAATTATCAGCAGAATAAAATATTCATCTCCATTCTTCTTTGCTTCAGCAAATCTGGGAAAAAAAATTAAACCAAAATCAAAAACTGAACCCATTTGGGAAACAATCTAATATTCAATACAATTTCATGGGTCTGGATTTACGACATTAAATATTCTTTATACATAAAAACAGAAACACGTATGTCCCTCGTGATAGCCTCTTGGAGGCAAGATGGTATGAATTCTAAATGCTGTGACCTTGGCCTTTGAGCAAATGTCACCAAAAACAAGACAGCTCATATACTGAGTACAGGCAGCCAATCTATGAAGTTTGACATTTGTACGCCAAAGCGTTCTTTGAATATTGAGTGGAAACTGATTTCAGTCTAGAGATGACTTTGACCTTTACCTTTGACCTAGTGAACCCCGAAACATTTGGGAGTCAAATACTGACTACAGGCATTCATCCTAGAAAGTTTGATGATTGTAGGCCAAAAATAACCTTAGTTATTGAGCAGAAACTCTTTTTAGTCATAAGGACACTGGCCTTGACCATTGGCCTAATAGCCCCCAACACAACACAGTTACTTACTAAAGTCAAGCATTCTCCAGCTACTGATTGGATTTTTTTTATCATATCAATGACCTTTGACCTACTGGCCTTCAAACAAACAGGGGTAATGTACTGACCACAGGCATGCACCCTATGAAAACTGACTAATGTAAGCCTAAGTGTTCTCTAGTTATTAAACAGAAACAAAATGAGCCTCGCCATGGGAAAACCAACATAGTGGCTTTGCGACCAGCATGGATCCAGACCAGCCTGCGCATCCGCGCAGTCTGGTCAGGATTCATGCTGTTCGCTTATAAGCCTACTGCAATTAGAGAAACCTTTAGTGAACAGCATGGTTCGCTTATAAGCCTACTGCAATTAGAGAAACCTTTAGTGAACAGCATGGATCCTGATCAGACTGCGTGGATGCGCAGGCTGGTCTGGATCCATGCTGGTCACAAAAGCCACTATGTTGGTTTTCTCATGGCACGGCTCAAATGGTCTACTGCAGGGTTGGCGACTACCCGCTCAGGGTGGGTAAACCCGCCCGGGAAAACCCGGGTTTTCCAATACTCCTAAAAATGAATGAAATGGGCAATACTGGGCAATAAGAAGTTTTTCTAATTTTTTTTAACAAAAACAATTGAGTTTCTATGTTATAAAATGTGAACTAATTCTTACATTAAGTTTTACTACTTTGAAAAATTGGTGAAGTGATTACTAAGGTAGCTGACAGAACAGCTTCATTCACAAAATTATGGCTTACTTACACAACAAAATATTTTTTATGGGAATGTAAACACCTTTCAACATTATAGTTAGATCTCTCTAGGTCCCAACTAGATTTTGCTTAACATAGGAATAGTCTACCAGTCTAGTTCTTCTTTATAAAGAAGCATTCTGTAACTGAACGCAAGTTTTGCAGTTTTTTCGATCGCAAGTCTGTTTCTGAGTTTCTTCTGAATAATATCAAAATTTGAAACACCCTTTCAGTTGACTAACACAGTGCAAATAGCTATAAAAATAAATTTATAGTTCTTTGTACAGTGTAACATTTCAAGCTATGACCTTTCAGACTCCAAATTTTGGCACTAACCAAAGTGCCACAGTCTTTACATTCTGCAATCTTTTTAATCATTCACAGTTAAATTAAAACAATTCCACATGGGGTCCTTAGGTTTTATGGTTATATGATAGAAATGACAATGTGATCCAAACTGATTTTCATGAGTAAAATGGCCAGATTTAAGTTGTTCACACTCTAACTTTAATCCCCTAATCTTGCTCAATAATTGCTCAATCATCATCATAATAATGTCTGTTCAACAGATTTTTATAGATATTATAGCACTAGGCATGCAGGTGTCACTGCTATCACTAGATTGGTTGTTAGTCAACTAAAGGGTTAAACTATGTATTGAAGTTTGAATTGAAATATTATATTGCCCAGAGTTGACCACTATTGCCCAGTAAAACCCTGGTTTTCCCAGTATTACCCGCTGGGCTGGGCAATATGCTTAAAACCTGGGTTTTTGCCAACCCTAGTCTACTGATCCACTGACAGAGCAAAACAAAATACCACCAGTTGTTCAGAGGGGCATATCAAAAGCTGTCAGATGAGACAACACACGCAACTATTTTGATGCTAAATAGTAAAACTCGGCACATCTGAGGAAACTTAGAGTTATCACAGGGGCTATTAATACCCTCCCCCTACAAGTAAAAAGGGGACATAATTCCCAAAATACTGGTAAAAGATAATAGCTCTTGTGTCATATGAAAAGGGTGATAAGGAACAACAACTTAAAAGTTTAAAAGTAAATCTGTCATGTAATAACAGAGATAAAGTGAAAAGTGCATCAAAACTTTAACCAAGCTGTGGACACAGACACAGATGCTGACAAAAAGTCATTGAGTAGAATAGCTCTCCATATATTTCATACAGTCAAGCAAAAATTGTAATGTCTATTGCTATATATTAAAGTTCTGGGGTAAATATCAAATTTTCAAAACCCTGAAAAAAAACAACATTTTCTGAGAAGACTTTAGAAAAAACTAAGTAAGCTTACCTTGCAACATGGTTAATACAAGGTGCAAAGTTTGTAGGCCCATACAGCTGTACTGACTGTATAGCTTTGTGATAGGACTCAACAACACCTTCAATACCCTCACAGTATGGGTTCTGGGGGTTGCCATTCTGAAAAAATATACATAATTATAAAAAAATCCAGATCTTTACCATTTACTTCTCACATTATTTACAAAAATAAATCTATTAGTATAATTTATTAGTAAGCTCATGAAATATTGTGCTTCTTATCTTTGACTACTTGTAGAAAGTCCTACAACAGTTAAACAAGGCTTTTTGTTGAGCTGAAAGTCATGTAGACACGAAATAGGTCAGTCTTTTAATGATGGACGACTAGCTCAGGCATGAGCCAGCACCTTGACAGAACCAACAACCTTCTTCCAAGGTCCATTTTTAACACTGTTTAAAAGAAATTTAATATGAAGGTGGCCATCCTGGCTGAGTTATTAATGTATCTGACTCCTAATCACTTGCCCCAGGCCTCATCTCCGTGGGTTCAAACCCTGCTGGGGTTGTCATGTAAAGTCATCCAGCTGGCTTGCAAGACCTTGTTAGTTCTATATCAGTATCTGCCCGTGCCCTGAAAAAAATGCTCAGAGAGGTTCCTACGACCTTCCTCCATCATAAATGCTGAAAGGTCCCCAACATAACCTGTTCTGTGCCAGCATGACATGTAAAACCAAACTTACATGTACATTAAACCTTACCCTGCTAAATTTCTATAACGAGCTTGTCCATCTTTCAATCTGGACAGTAACATTAACTGTTAAAAGGGGTGCTTACCAAAAAGAAGACTTAATGGCAAACAGTGCAGATCATGATCAGACTGCAATTATCTTTGTCCGCACTGTTCGCAAAGCCAGAACCACTTGCCGCCAGCAGACTAAGGGTTAAAGAACGTTATACTCACCAAGGCAAATTCATGTGACACAACACCATTAGGAGGTAGTCTAGCACCAAAACCCAGAGCTGGAAACAGCTGATCTCTGTAGTAAAACATGAAAACATCAATTAAATTTCACATAAAGACTGACTTCTGTCTCAAGCCATTTCAAGCTATTCTAATTTTCTTGTAAGGATGTACTTTTACTGACAAAAACAAATTTTCACTTATATAACATTTTTTATCTACCATGTTGTGAGAAAATGGGTGCTGGACAAACAAAATGCCTCCCATAATTTTAACAGAATAATCAAAATTTAGCAAAGAATTTATAAACAAGAGGGCCATGAAGGCCCTGTATCGCTCACCTGACCTAAAGATCATCAAGATCAACATTCTGACCAAGTTTCATTAAGATATGGTCATAAATGTAGCCTGTAGAGTGTTTACTAGCTTTTCCTTTGATCTGACCCAGTGGCCTAGTTTTTGACCCCAAATTACCCAGATTCAAATTTGACCTAAAGATCATCAAGATTAACATTCTAATTAGGTTTCATGAAGATAGAGT
Source organism: Mercenaria mercenaria (assembly GCF_021730395.1). NCBI lineage: Eukaryota > Metazoa > Mollusca > Bivalvia > Venerida > Veneridae > Mercenaria > Mercenaria mercenaria. Next base: position 51,921,744 of record NC_069373.1, read on the forward strand.
CATAAATGTGGCCTCTAGAGTGTTAACAAGCTTTTCCTTTGATTTGACCTAGTGCCCTAGTTTCTGACCCCACCTGACCTAGATCTGAACTTGACTTATAGATCATCAAGATTAACATTCTGACCAAGTTTCATTAAGATATGGTCATAAATGTGGCCACTACAGTGTTAACAAACTTTTCCTTTGATTTGACCTGGTGACCTAGTTTTTGACCTCAGATGACCCAATATCGTCCTCGTCCAAGATTTTATTGAGGGTAACATTCTAACCAAGTTTCATTAAGATTGGGCAAAATTGTGACCTCTAGAGTGTTAACAAGCTTTTCCTCTGATTTGACCTGGTGACCTAGTTTTTGAAACCAGATGACCTAATATCGAATTCGTCCAAGATTTTATTGAGGGTAACATTCTGACCAAGTTTCATTAAGATTGGGTCAAAATTGTGGCCTCTAGAGTGTTAACAGTCAAATTGTTGACGACGGACACACGGATGGACGACGGACACGGGGCGATCACAAAAGCTCACCTCGAGCACTTCGTGCTCAGGTGAGCTAAAAACAATTTCATTTTCTGGGTTTTGTCAGCTTTTTCAAAAATTAGTTGGCAGGGTTTTATACAAGAGCGGTTATGTCCTACACTCTAAAAATAACACATGAGCCTTTCAAAGTTAAATAAAATCTACTCATTTTTTTCATTTACAGTAAATCTGTCCCTTTGTACACGTTTTTGAAACAGGTTTTTTACTAACAGTCCCATGACTGTTTGGTTAACTTTAGTGCCTTCTCTATATTCCAAACCAGTATTAATCTGTTCTCCACAAGTAAATGTTGATAACTTCTTCAAGTGAATCAGAGGACATATGACCTCTTGAATATGTCTTTCATGAGATTCAGACACAAAACTTCTCAATTAGAAATATTATAGAAATCCTATTTATTTAACCAGGTTGGCCTTTAGAGTTTGCTCTAAGGTCAAGGTCATGATTCTCTGTGATGATCTCAATAAAGACAATATATCAATCATTCTCTGATATCTGTAGGATATTTGTCACTGGCTGTAAAACAATTTTTATTAAGTAATCTGATCATAAAATATAACTGCAATACTGCTAAAAATTATGTTAGTATACCACACCAATAAACAATACTCAGCCAGAACAAGGCTCCAAGGTTATAAATCTGAATTTTAAGATCCGTCTATGAATGCTGACTTGCCATTGGTCAATTTCTAACATCTGCTTAAAAACAACCAATCAGATATAAGTGTTTTGGGACTGGTCTACAAACTCAGTTTTGTAAGCTTGAGGCCTGGAATTGAGCCTGCACTGACATGGTAATAGCATTTGATACAAGCAATCTGACCTCTCCATCAACAAACCCAAACAAATTTTGTTACAGGTAACTGGTATAAAAAGAACTTACGAGTCATAATCCTTAATAATTTCGCCTACTGCCCTCAAGGCTGTAGCATATGGACTTGGTCTATATGGACTGATGTAATGTAACGATGATGGAGATTTGGGGTCGCCATTCGATGCTGTGAAATCAATTGCAATTGTACAGTTCAACTGTGTTCTGAAAGAAGAAAATAATAAGGTTAAGACTTTATTCCTTGAAAAAATGTTTGAAGCCGAAAGTTCAGAAGTGCACTCGAAAGTTCAGAAGTGCTATGACCTTTTTTCGGGATGTTTTCTCTTTATACACATAGATCAAAATGTAGAGCTAGAAATCCTGGTATTCACAAGGGGCAGAATATAAGATTCTTCCACTGGTTGTAGATGTAGATTGGAATATTTGGCTCTGCTGAGTTACCACGTAATCAGTTACCTGAGAGCCGGATATTCTGATCTGCACCTACAGCCAGTGAGAGAATAATTTTCTTGCATGCTATATTCAACAAATAACAGTAAAATAGATTCAAATAATTGACTTCTATATTTTTCTTTTATTTTTGCACTTTTTTTCTTGCAGTATAAATAAAACACAGGTATTTTACGTCCATAAACAGGAAGTACGTCACATCTAATTTTCTTTTATCATCTGCAGCAAAACACTGAAAATCACATAATGAAAATATTTCCTAATAACTTAAATAACTATAATTCATCATTCCTCTTACACCAACTGCCCAGGAGGAAAACAAAAACATCGCATACTTACCCTCCTCTAACATAGTCGAGGAATGTGTAAACTTTCTCAATCCTAACATTCATTAATTCAACAGTTCCAGAGTTAGTGTACTTTGCTCCTTTCTTCTTCTTTTTCTTCATACTTATACACTGAAATATATGCCACAAAGAATATATACAATCAAATATTACATCTCGGAATTTTTCACACTGAAATATATATATATATATATGTCACAGAGTACTTATATACTGAAATATATGTCATAGAATACTTTACACTAAAAATTACGTCATAGGAAATATATTTTCAAGAAAAAAAAAACAATTACAGACTCTTAACGATCAATACACATGTTATGGGCTAAATAGAAAATTTTCTGACATTCAATCTGTCCAGTATGTTCATTCTACTGCACCAAAATGGTTCCCTGGCTGAACCTCTCTCATATTTTGCTGACATTTTCAGTCTGTTTATATCACCCATTAATTCAGCCAATCAATGGCATTTTCAACCAACCTTCATACAATGTCTTGATGAATCAAAGTCATTTGTGATTAAGTGTGACCATATACACTTCAAAATAGACACTGATCTATGGGTGGTGTTTTCACTTATCTAGATAAATTTCCAAATATCAAATGTATATATACATTAACTTGGCAAGTTCATGTATTGGACAAGTCCATGTATTGGAAGTCACTGATTGGCTGAAAACACTTTCAATAGTAATTATGAGTGTGATGCTCACCAAATAAACAAAAGAAATAAATCAGAGGTCCATCATGGGGACTTTGTCAAGTCTCTGATGCACGAAAATGTGTATGTTAAGATCAAATATGTTTCCACAATTTTAAAGTTTGAATCAACTGCGAAAAAAAAAATGAAAAAGATCCGGAAAAAGATAGGATTTTGTGTGCATAATGATTGAGACTTGAAACAGTGGTGTAAGAAATTGATGCTTTCACAACTTAAGTATTGCATACAGAAAATTCTTCCTTAATTTGAAATACTGACATATACCATATCAATAGCTTCCTTTAAGTTAGTTTAATCCAGTTTGAAAATTTTTCCCCATATATACTGTGATTTTTTCACTAACTTTCAGCCACATAAAATTTGCTGCTTTTAACAAAACAAATACTATTTGGGATTACCAATTTTACGAGGAATTAATGGAAATTTTACTTGTTCAATTATGTGGACTCAACAATCATTAAATCCAGAAAATTAGTCACACCACCATCTCCCACACCAACAAATTTTAATGATTTCACAAAACACAAAAATCTTTTATATGCTGAAAAACTATTACCTCATAAACATTTGTATTACAAGGTCCTCTGGTCAATTCTCTCAAGGTGGTAGTAAAATCTCCAATAAAATCATGCCTGGAAAGATACAAGGAAGAATGTCCATATTATATTATACCAGATTTATATAGCACCCTTTTCATGATAAATACTTTCAAAGGCACTGTACATAGCACAAAGGCACCCACTCATGCTCTACTAGAACAGATACAGAGCAATCTGACCAGAGGGATAGAGCAAGAGAAAGTCCCCAGACCAGAAAGAGAAAGAGAAATCCTTTAGATACAGGCCTGTCTGGCTAACTTTGCCTACCTTTTTGTGAATAGACAGTCTGGTTCTTTAACATGCCCGCTGTATAGCACTGATACAAGTGAAGCAGTCTTTCCTGGGAAGAACCAGTACTGGCCTCTTACTTAGGTGGGAGACACTCAAGGAGTATCTCAGAAATTTCTAGTGCCTGGATCAGGATGTCTAAGTATTATAAACTCTATCTGTACAGTGACTTCTACAAACTTAAATGCTGAATTTACTCTGCAAAGATAACTGAAAATAACGTGAATTCGCTATGGTTTTATTTTTGCTAATATTTGTGAATAATGCCACTCCCTAATTCAAAATGTAAGTGAATTTTAATCTACATCATGTCCAAAAACACAAACATCCGCATTTTACAGATTCTCAACACAACATGAGGCTGCAAACCATGAAATCACTAAATATAGTTGATGCTAAAATTATGAAATTTATAAAAATATTTACTGCAAAATCATAAAAATGTTTTGGCTGTTGAAGTCCATGAAATTAAATCTGAAGGATCAAAGAAAATTCCTATTCATTTTATCTTTGAAAGTTTGAAATCCACATATTTAAGCCCCCTTTGAAATTGCCATTCCAGTCCTATTATAAACTAAACAAGCAAATTCGATGAATTGGAATCCCCTGCCGAAAGGGTCAGAGTTGAGGAACGGCAAAAAAATATATCCAGCAAAAAGTTAAGAATGTTACCAAGAAGCAAAAATTTCATTAGTCAAAATCAAATTAAAAGAAAATGAATGGTTTGTTTGGGTGAGGGGTGGGGGTGGGGTGAGGATACAACAGTTTACATGTTGATTATAAATATTGATAGAAAACGAAAAATGAAAAAAAAAAAAAAAAAAAATGGGGGTGGGGGGGGGGGGGGGGGGGGGGGGAGGGTGACCAAGGTAAGGTGGTGACCAGGTGTAGGTACACAACATCACATGTTTATAATAAATGTTCATGGAAAAGAATGGAAGAAGTTTAATGAAATTCTTCCAATTGGTTGGTTTGTTATGTACAGATCTGTGGATTTTTAAACAATTAAAGGGCAATAACTATACAGAAAATTGACCAATCGAAAAAAAACTTGAAGGGCATCGTCGCAGTATCTTGGTTCATGTCTACTTCAAGTCTGATGAAATTCTACCTGCTAGTTACTGAGAAATGGCTGCAGACGGACATTTTTCATTAAATCAAGGGCAATAACTCTGAGGGAAATTGACCTATAAAAAAAAAAAACTTGACGGGCATCAGCGCAGTATCTTGGTTCATGTGTATTTCAAATTTGATGAAATTCTACCTGTTAGTTACTGAGCAATGGCTGCAGACGGACATTTTTTATTAAATCAAGGGCAATAACTCTGAGGAAAATTGACCAATCAAAAAAAAAACTTGACGGGCATCATCGCAGTATGTTGGTTCATGTTTATTTCAAGTTTCATGAAATTCTACCAAGTAGTTACTGAGAAATGGCTGCGGACGGACGGACTGACTGATGGACAACGCCATTTCAATACCCCCCTCCCGATTTCATCCGCGGGGGATAAAAACATGTTTGTTTTTTTTCTGTTTCAGGTTTACCGCCATTTTCAACAGTATTTCAGTCAATTAATGGCGGTCAGTTATCCTTATCAATGTCCCTGGATTCTGTATCAGTAATAACCTGTTCCCCACAAGTGACTGCCAACTTCTCCACAAGCATGATCAGAGGTGGAACACAAATCATTTGAGGCAAATATCTTTTATCAAATTTATCGTCACAGACAACATACACCTCACTCAGGGATCAACCTCGCCACCTTGCGAACTGCAGATCTGCTCTCTCCTTACTGAGATAAGTGTAAGGCTAAAATGATTTCACAATACATTGAGAGTCAAGCACAATCTGAAGAATTACAATTACTTACCCTCCATCAGCATCCCAGTCATGACATTCTATTCTGATAGATCTGGAATGAAAAATTAAAAAGAATGAAGAAAAAACTCTGGGCTTAAGTATTTACTTTTTAGAGTGTGTTGCTGAACAATATTCTTTTTCAAGCTGTTTGCACAAAGTATTAATCCTCTTAAGCTGTCTTTGAGGAATATAGAAGAAAAAATGTACATGCAAAACAAGACCAGTCACTTTGATTTAACCTTTAGCATGCTAGATAAATTGTTGTCTGCTGGAAATGTTGTCTGCTAAAATTGTAAAGTTCATTCAATTTGCTCCAAAATTGGAAGAAATATTGTCAGAGTAGCAAACAGCTTGGAACCTGATCAGACGCCGATTTAATCGGCGTCTGATCTGGTTCCAAGCTGTTTGCAAAGGCTGTTAAATTCGCCTGCAGCAGGCTAAGGGTTAACATGTGTTGCTTAAAGGAAAGCATGCTCCACCATTCAGAAATGTTTGCCAATTGAGAAGTGAAATTGCAGACATTAATTAACATATTTATACAGATTCTTTCACCTTCAGATAGGTAATGTGTTATGTAATATAATGTAATGTTACTTAGAAACACAATGGAGAAACACATGAAACTGAAATATGGACAAACAAGAAAAAGTAAAAAATATTAAAAGTAATTTTTTTTAAAAGTTTACAAATTGCTAGTTTTCTTTTGAGCGAGTGAGAGTTTACATTCAGTTAAAAGGGAGGAGGGAAACTGAGAAACAAAATGGAGTTAAATAAGAAAGCAGTCCCATAAAAGAAATGACAAAAGAAACATTTTTAGGGTTGGGCTGGGAAGCTATCCACTGTGACTTTAAACTTTGGGATCCTTGAACTAAAAGCTGTCTACCCTCTGATTAAGACCAGTCCTCATGTTATGTTAAATGATAGTAAAGGCTGTAGTTAAAAAGGCACTTTGAAAACGAGAACCTTATTTTTTTCTTGGGTTAAACGTCACACTGACACAAGTATAAGTCATATGGCAATTTTCCAGCTTTGATGGTAGAGGAACACTCCAGGACTCCCTCTGTACATTATTTCATCAAAGACTGGCACGTTGGAAGAACCAATGACCTTCCGTAAGCCAGCTGGATGGCTCACATCCAGGGAGAGGCTCGAACCCACATCGGTGAGGGACAAGTGATTTAAGGTAGTTCTGCACGTTTGGATTGAACTTTTTTCTACAATGTAGAATTTGATAAAACTCTGATTTTTCATAACTTCAGAATATACATAGAAAATTCTGCAAATAAAAAAGATAGGGTCGTGTGCTTGATTTTTTGCTAGACTGATTTGAAAAATTTGGAACCCACGCAATATTTCATAATGGGAGTCTATGGGAAAAGCATAGCTGTCATAACATTTTCGCGAATAGAATTTTTTCTAAAATGTAGATTTTGATGAAACTTCTCACAGTTGTAAATAAACACATGGCCTATAATTTGGAGAAATAAAATGTATAGGTCCGTGTGCTTATTTTTGAGATATTTAGCCATGATTAAAGTGAACCGGACATTTCACGCTACTTTTAGGACATTATTTTGATTTTTTTTAATGTGCCATATGTTTTAATATAATATTTTGACTTTAGAAATAGAGCATCAGTGCCATTGTAATAAATTTACTCACAGGTTTCGGTTAATTTATAAAATGATTTTCATTTCCGTACGCCGAATCCAGGCTTTATTCTACGTTTTCCGGACAAATGACGTTACGCCATCACTTCCGGTTTTTCAAACGTGCAGAACTACCTTAAAGTCAGTGACCTTAACCACTCGGCTACCACTCGGCCCAAGATCCTTATGATTAAACGCTGACCTCACTAACCTTGACATTAGGAATACCTACCCTAAACCACGTCTGCCACTTAACCAATACCAATCTTGAAGCCAAGTTTGATCATTAAAGGGAAGCTGGTTAAGACAAAATAGTTTGTTTGTTTGTTCTGGGTTTAACGCCGTTTTTCAACAGTATTTCAGTCATGTAACGGCGGGCAGTTAACCTAGTCAGTGTTTCTGGATTCTGTACCAGTACAAAACTGTTCTCCGCAAGTAACTGCCAACTTCCCCACATGAATCAGAGGTGGAGGACGAATGATTTCAGACACAATGTCTTTTATCAAATCGTCACAGAGAACATGTGCCCCACGGAGGTATCAAACTCACGACCTCACGATCCGTAGACCAACGCTGTACCTACTGAGCTAAGCGGGCGGGCTAGACAAAATAGTGAAATTGAAAAGCTTGCAATAACACTTTACCTGAAACTATTACATTATCTTGAGACTTTTACCCCAAATTCTCACCTGTCATAGTCTCCATTGCACAATGTCCTTACAGATAATGTCATAGGTTTCCATGTGGGATTTAGTGTTTTCTTTATCACTTCTGTTCTATGTACAACTGTGTAACTGAAATGTAATTTGACACAAGCCTATACATATATGGTCATCAATTAAAAATGCTTATACAGTGAATTCCAAAATATTCATGGGGAACTTATTTTCATGAATTTTATGGTCGTGTCAATCCATGAAATTAAATCGATGACTCTCCTGCTGTAAACAAGTGAATGAAGTATTGCCATGCAATACAAAGTCCCCTACTGGAAGGCACCTAATTTTCTCTACTGCAGTATAACATAATGAACTGATATCTGTCAATGATGTATAAACAATATTGTACTACATATACAATATGTTGTAACAACACACTTGGATTAAAATGTGCATATATAAAAACCCACAGTTGTTTTCATATTGATTTTTTTTGGCTGATTATAAAAATGTTATCATGTAAGTTATTTATAGTAACAACAAAGGGAAATTAATCTTTAAAAAAAAAAAGGAAAAAAAAAAAAAAAAAAAAAAATCTATATAATATAAGTCCACAAGAAACTCTTTACCAGGTAGAGATAGGTCAAAATACACCTAAAAATTGGATGTAACATGCATGCTGTACCACAGAAAAGTGGTCTCGATTTTTCTCTACCACCAGTAATAAAAAAGTTACAATAAAATCTATTTATAGTAACAACAAAGGGACATAATTCTAAAAACAAGGGTGCCTCATGGTGGTGAACATTTGGTCCAAGTTACATCAAAATCCCTCCATGCATGAAGAAGAAATGTTCCGTACAAAGTCATTCCTGAATTTGACCTTTGACCACTAAATATGACCTTGACCTTAGACCTAGGGACCTGGTTCTTGCGCATGACATGTTGTCTCATCCAGGGGAATATTTGTGCCAACTGATATCTAAATCCTGCTTTGCATGACAAAGTTATATACCGGAAAGGAAAAAAATCCTCTTGACCTTTGATCTCAAAGAATGACCTTGACCTTTAAGCTAGGGTACTGGGTGTTACGCATGACACATCGTCTCATCATGGGAAACATTTGTGCCAAGTAATATTAAAATCCCTTCATGGATGGCAGAGTTATGGACGGAACAGGAAAAAAACTCTGTTGACCTTTGACCCCCAATTGTGACCTTGACCTTTGAGCTAGGGGTCCGGGATTTGCGCATGACACGTCGTCTCATCATGGGGAACACTTGTGCTAAGTGATATTAAAATCCCTTAATGAATGTTAGAGTTATGGACCGGACACGAAACAGACCCTGTTCATTCTATGTTAACATTTGACTGCTAAGTGTGACCTTGATCTTTGAGCTAGGAGTCTGAAAGTTGTGCATGACACATCGTCTTATTATGAGGTACATTTGTGCCAAGTAATATTAAAATCCCTTCATAGATGGGAGAGTTATGGACCGGACAGGAAAAAAGCCTTGTTGACCTTTGACCTCCAATTGTGACCTTGACCTTTAAGCTAGGGGTCCAGGTTTTGCGCATGACACGTCTCCTCATGGGAAACATTTGTGCCAAGTAATATTAAAATCTCTTCATGGATGGGAGAGTTATGGACCGGACAGGAAACAAGAGCACCGCCTTGCAAGTGCTGACGCTCATCTGATTTTTTTTTGTATAATAGAAATATTGGCCTACCCATGATTTTCTAAGTCTAAAAAGGGCCATCACTCTTGCAAAAAGCAGGATAGAGTTATGTTTCTTGATGTACAGTGTCCACTTATGATGGTGAAAAACTGTTGCAAGTTTTAAAGCAATAGCTTTGATAGTTTATGAGAAAAGTTGACTTAAACATAATATTCAACCAAGAAAATGATTTTTCTAAGTCCAAAAGGGGCAATTATTATTGCAAAAAGCAGGATGGAGTTATGTTGCTTGCTGTACAGGGTCAGCTTATGATGGTGAACAAGAGTTGCAAGTTTTAAAGCAATAGCTTTGATAGTTTAGGATAAAAGCTGACCTAAACATAAAACTTAACCAAGAAATCTGATATTTTCTAAGTCCAAAAGGGGCCATAAATCTTGCAAAAAGCAGGATGGAGTTATGTTTCTTGCTGTACAGGGTCAGCTTATGATGGTGAACAAGTGTTGCAAGTTTCAAAGCAATAGCTTTGATAGTTTAGGAGAAAAGCTGACCTAAACATAAAACTTAACCAGGCAACGCCGACGCCAACAACCGCTCAAGTGATGACAATAACTCATCTTTTTTTTTCAAAAAATCAGATGAGCTAAAAAGCCCTGTTGACCTTTGACCTCCAATTGTGACCTTGACCTTTGAGCAAGTGGTCCGGGATTTGCGCATGACACATCATCTCATCATGGGGAACATTTGTGCCAAGTAATACTAAAATCCCTTCAAGGATGGGAGAGTTGTGGACCGGACAGGAAAAAAGCCTCTTGACCTTTGACCTCCAATTGTGACCTTGACCTTTGAGCTAGGGGCCCGGGTTTTGCGCATGACACGTCGTCTCATCATGGGGAACATTTGTGCCAAGTAATATTAAAATCCCTTCATGGATGACAGAGTTATGGACCGGACACGAAATTGCGGACGGACGGATGGACGGACAGACGGACGGACGGAATGACGGAGAAGTGCATTCCTATAGTCCCCGAAACTGGTTTTCAACCAGTAGGGGACTAATAATGTCAAAACAAACTACATGTACATTTATAAATGAATGAGAAGCCCCTTCACCATCTTAACAGTTGCCCTGAAGCTAGATATTCAAATCTGCACATTCCGCTAGTAACTCTAATAACTTTATTGCATTTTACTTTAAAAACTTTTTAGAATTTTTCTGTTTTTATGTACAATGCATGACTATATAAAATGAAACAAGAATAAGAGCTTTGCCATTAAAAACTTTTACCAAAAATTCTAAGTTAAAAAGGGGCATAACTCTGTCAAAATTCAAACCAGAGTTATGGGGATTGTTTCTTCTGGTGCAGACTTTGATAGTAAATAACTAGTTTAAGTTTCAAGTCAATAGCTCTGATAGTAACAGAGATATTTGACTTTATCAAAAACTTTAACCAACGGCAACGCCGATGTCAACGCTGGGGCGAGAGCAATAGCTCTACATTTTCTTTGAAAAGTCGAGCTAAAAACTGTTATAAAAGACTGTTGCTACCTTCCATCCTCATTGGCCCTGTAGAACGTAAGGAAAGGATCTGACTTTCCAAAGAAATCTTTCTTGTCCAGCTTGTGTGCACGGAACTGCATTATAACTTGTTCCTATCAATTATAAAAGTATTTGATTATTAGGGTATATTTAGACAACATCTGTAAGTTAACTGAACATGTAGAGCAGAGGACTTTCAATCAGGAGATTGCAATGGTAAAGCAAAGCCCACAGCAGGTGTAAATCATATCTCCCCCTCATCCAGACTAGGCCCATACTGCTCAAAAAGTAGCAATTTAAGAAAATAAACCAACACTGAGCACTAGTCTGGATACCGGCCATGACTTGAGATTGAACTCAGACTGTAGGTGTTGAAATCACAACCTGTTTAGCATTGTGCCACTGACTCCCTTCAAAAAGGTTCAAATCTTGGTCAAGAATTATGATCAGGTTCTCTAATATAATCAACTAAAGTCAAATGTCACTTGTGACGTGTACTCTAAGACTATAGTAATCTGTTCAGAAAGGGTGTAACACCTGAGGCAGGGGGTATTTTATGTCTGATGAAATGTCAAAAACTCACCTTACAGCTACTCAGCTCCTCTGCACTTACTGTAAAGAAAAAACACAGTATTAACAAGCAAATTCGATAAATTGGTATCCCCCGCCGAAAGGGTTTGTGGTGAGGAATGGCAAAAAAATATATCCGGCAAAAAGTTAAGGATGTTAATAAGAAGCAAATAATTTCATTAGTCAAAAATCAATTTAATAGAAAACAAATGTTTAATTAAAGAGTACATAATAAATGTATGATACTTTGATCCTGACTACAGAATTTATTTTGAATGGGATATGCTTACTGTAATAAGCTTAGCTTTTAAAACTAAATGCAGTTAATTGAAATATATGAGCTTGAAGTTTAACTGGAACGAAATATTGTCTTTGAGTGGTTTGGCACAAGGTGTTGCTGTTTAACAAGTACTTAAAAGAACAGATGTCCTTAAGAGAACACAGGTAAGATATCTTGAACATGACTGAGTGAGGGCAAGGTTTGTGCAGTCACAACTTAAGATGTTGAAGGAAACAAAATTTCACATGATGATTATAAATATTGATGGAAAATTAAAAATGAAAAAATAAAAAGGGTAAAAATGTGAAGTTTAGTGGGTGGGGGACAGAGGATGCATGATCAGTGGTGGGCATGACTGGTTGGAGGAGTGAGGTGGGGGAATGGTACAACTTGTATGTTGATAAATAATCAGGAAGGTTTGAAAAAAATCTAAAATAAAAAATGAAAAAAAATTATTTTTTTGTGAGGGGGGGGGGGGGGGGGGGGGGGGGGGGGGGGGGGGGGGGGGGTGTGACCAAGGCAAGTGGGTGACCAGGTGTGGGTGCGCAACTTCACATGTTTATAATAAATGTTCACAGAAAAGAATGAAAGAAATTTAATGAAATTCTGCCAAATGGTAAGTTTGTTATGTACAAATATGTGGATTTTTAGACAATTAAAGAGCAATAACTCTGAAGTTACATAAGAAATCCCAACGAAATTGTGTGTGCACAACCACATTATAGTGCTCTAAATTCTGTTAAAGTTTCATAGTTAAAGGCCAAATATATCAAAAGTTATGATGCAGAAATTGCCATATCTACAGTACCCTATATAGATAACGCTAGAAACTTCTAAGGGCCGTAACTCTGGTGTTACTTGGGCAATCTGTCTGAAACTTGATGGGCCCCTTAACCTCACAGTGGTGAACATGTATATGAAGTTTGTTTAAAAACAATCTAAAATAAGGAATGAATTTTTAAGATTTTGTTTTTGGGGGGTGGGGGGGCGTCGGGGGATTAGGAGGGGGAGGGGTGCGATCAAGGTAAGGGGGTGACCAGTGTGGGTACACAACTTCACATGTTTACAATATATGTTCATGGAAAAGAATGAAAGAAATTTAATGAAATTCTACCAAATGGTAAGTTTGTTATGTACAAATATGTGGATTTTTATACAATTAAAGGGCAATAACTCTTAATTTACAAATAAATCCGAACGAAATTGTGTGTACACAACCACATTATGGTGATCTAAATTCTGTTTAAGTTTCATAGTTCTAGGTCAAATATATCAAAAGTTATGTTGCAGAAATTGCCATATTTATAGTACCCTATATAGTTAACACTAGAAACTTCTAAGGGCCATAACTCTGGTGTTACTTGGGCAATCTGACTGAAAGTTGACAGGCCGCAAGAACTCATAGTGGTGAACATGTATATGAAGTTTTAAATAAATATTCCCAACCATTTCCTAGATATGGCTCCGGATGGACGGACGGACAACGCCAAAACTATATCCCTCCGACTTTCATCGGGGGATAATAATTAGTCAAATACTACATTAAAAAAATCACATTTTATGAATCACTTTTAACATTAAAAAGTTTCGAAACAGAAAGAACAAGTGAATGAAGTATTGCCATGCAATACAAAGTCCTCTACTGGAAGGCACCTAATTTTCTCTACTGCAGTATAACATAATGAACTGATACCTGTCAATAATGTATAAACAATACTGTACTATATATAAAATATGTTATAACTAGACACTTGTATTAAAATTTGCATATATAAAAATCTACAGTTTTTTATATGAATTTTAGACAAATAAAAAAAGTAATAAAAATAAAAAAACAAAGAAAAATTAAACTAAAAAAAAATCTATTAATATAAGTCCACTAAGAAACTCTTTACCAGGCAGAGATAGGTCAAAATACACTTAAAATTGGATGTAACATGCATGTTGTACTGCAGAAAAGTGGTCTCGATTTCACTTTGTTAGGAACCCATTTGACTTTTTTGGGTTTTACATACAATAAATAGCAAACTAGGGATGTGTCCATTTTACTGAATAAGTTGCTTTAACCTTAACTCTCCTAAATTTCTATAATGAACTTGTCAATCTTTCAATTTGGACAGTACTATTAACTGTCAAAAGAGGTGCTTACCAAAAAGATACAGACTGAATGGTGAACAGTGGAGATCTTGATCAGACTGCATGGATGTGCAGGCTGATCATGATCTACACTGGTCGCAAAGGCAGAATCAGTTGTGTCCAGTATGATAAGGGTTAACTGAGTTTCATAACTGAAACCAACGTAAACAGAACAAGCTACATGAATATAGATGGAATCTAATTTAAATTCAATTTTGACATTTTGACCCCAAAAAAAACCACAAAAATTTAAAAGGATTAGATATTACGGGTTATTACCTTTGAAGTATTCATGTAATTTTTTTTCTGTTTTAACAGAAAAAAGTATTGAATACAACAAATGACTAAAACTCAAATTTATGAAATGTGAAATATGATAGCCATTAGTATGAAATTTGTGGTCAATGGCTGGAAAGTATTTTGTACCATTTGATTATACTTCTGTAACATGATATCATAATATAAAACCAAGAGAATATAAAAACCATAAAAAAAGGTTTTAACTTTAACAAATCAAGTACATATAAAGTACAAACATTTTTAGAACCCCTAAATTACCAAAACAGTATCAATTCAATCTTTATAATTAAACTTTACCCTGCTATGAATTTCTAAAATGGACTGGTCCATCATTGAATCTGGGCAGTACCATTTATTATTCGAAGGGGTGATCAATTCAAATTTACAGACTGAATAGCGAACAGCGCAGACCATGATCAGCCTGCACCAAAGGAAAAATCAGTTGCCGCAGCAGGATAACAGTTAAAATCATTGATATTAACCAGGTTTTATTTAAACTCTGAGAAGGCACTGTCGAAATGGTGACCAAATTTTCTATTCCAAATGTATTCCTAACCAACTATTTACCCTGTACCTAACATCAACCTCATAGTTTGATGTAATCAATTTATCAATCTTGCAAGGAAAGGTAATACTTACTTATAATAGACCCTTTGTTAATGTTTGGTCCTCTGAAAATAAAAAAAAAGCCATGTAACTTTTAATTTCTGAAGCAAAATATTATTGATCTACGGCAACATGTTAACATCATATACTCAGAATAAAATGCCACGTTTTTTTTGTTTTATTTCAAATTCAAAGGGGCAATGATTTTAGACTGTCAATTTTTAGAAAGATAGACAATATTAATTAGCTGGAAATAGGACATAAGAAGTAAAAACAATGTGTTTCACATAATTCAAGGTAGCATTTCTATAGAAACAAGAGCTGTCATTATTGGTGAAAAATGCCCCCAAAGCGTGCCCAAAAATGCTACAGTTGTATGCGCAAAAAAAAGGAGGCCTGGGTCATAAGCATGACACACCTTCTCAATATGGTTAACATTCGTGTCAAATTACTTTTAAATCCCTTGATAAATGGCAGAGAACACCTTTGACTTCTAAGTGTGACCTTGACCTTGGAGCTAGAGGTCTGGGTCTTGTGCACGACACCTCATCTCATTATAGGGAACATTTATGCCAAGTTATTTCAAAATCCCTTTATGGATGGAAGTATTACAGCCTGGAAAATCAATTTAATCAATTTCAAAATCCCTTCATCAATGGCAGAGTTATGGACTGGACAAGAAACAGACAATGTTAACCTTTAACCTCTAAGTGTGACCTTGACTTAGAGCTAGTGGTCTGGATCTTGCGCATGACATGTCATCTTATTATGAGGAACATTTATGCCAAGTAATTTTAAAATCCCTTCATCAATGGCAGAGTTATGGACTGGACATGAAACAGACCCTGTTAACTTTTGACTTCTTAGTGTGACCTTGACATTAGAGCTAGGGGTCTGGGTCTTGTGCAAAACACTTTGTCTCATTATGGTAAACATTTATGCAAAGTTATTTCAAAATCACTTCATGGTTGGCAGAGTTATGGACCTGACACGAAACAGACAATGTTTACCTTTGACTTCTAAGTGTGCCCTTGACTTTGGAGCTAGGGGTCTGGGTCTTGCGCATGGCATGTTGTCTCATTATGGTGAACATTTATGCCAAGTAATTTCAAAATTCCTTTATGGATGGAACCATTACAGCCCAGACAAGAATTTACCGGACGCATGGACGGACAAAGCGATTTTAATATGCCCACCTTCGGGGGCATAAAAACACTATTAGTCTACAAAAAATATTATAAAACCAATATTTACTGCTTTATCACTTTATAGATGTTGCTGTTTGCAAATTTTTTATATTAGTGAAGTACTTCTGGAGGCATGTCCCTTTAAGTCTGTAAAACATGTAACCCACTTACGTTAATCTACGTGTAAATCTGGTCCCTGCGGCAACTATTTCACCAAGTGTACACTCCATCCTACCAAGGAAATCCTAAAATTATAATTAACTATGTATCAAAATAGATAGGCCTTCAAATATAAATACCAGTAAGCGACAAAAGCTTCAATCCATCAGGTCTTACTAACCAAAGTGACTAACGCATCATGACAATGTAGGCCTTCAAAATAGTACCATTCACAAAAGTATTTATCATTCAATCAAGCAACATTGGTCAAAATATGAGATTAATTGTACATATCATATTGAACAGACTGAGCCAAAACCAGACTCAACTGAGCAAATCACGACTAGTATGAGAAAATCAGGGCTTACATGAGAAAATCAGGGCCCACATGGGACAAATGGGACCAGTATGAGGAAATCATGGCCTATATATGAAAATAAAGACCAGTATGAAAAAATCTGCACCTGTGAGAAAATATGGGCCAGTATGAAACACAACCATTTTGAATGGTTACAAAACTGAGTCAATATGGTTTTGAATCATAAAAATATCACTAATAAAGTAATTTAATATTGGCCTTGTTACCTATCATCAGGCAGTTATATTTGCTGTTAGCTGCCCATTCTAGAACAAATATCAATTGTTTGATAACAGAATTACTAACATTATAGTATATTATCTAAAATGTTTGTTTTGGGTTTAACGCCGTTTTTCAACAGTATTTCAGTTATATAACGGCGGGCAGTTAACCTAACCAGTGTTCCTGGATTCTGTACCAGTACAAACCTGTTCTCCGCAAGTACAAATGTAACTGCCAACTTCCCCACATGAATTAGAGGTGGAGGACTAATGATTTCAGACACAATGTCGTTTATCAAATAGTCACGGAGAACATACGCCCCACCCGAGGATCAAACTCGCGACCCCTCAATCCGTAGACCAACGCTCTTACCTACTGAGCTAAGCGGGCGGGCTATCTAAAATGTGAGCACTTACATGTTTGCTAAGGTCAGCTGATGGAGAATCAATATCATATCTGGAAAAAAAGCCAACAGCTGCTTATCATAATATTATTATTGTTTTCATTTAAACTACATGTAAATATAAATCAAAACAGCTTCTGACAACCTTTACCAAGGCACTGTGTCTATTTCAAAAACAGATGGTATTTACCTTCATTTGATACAGCTGTTTAACACATCAGGAAAATGGGCTAGTGTCATTATTTTCTTGGAACAAACAAAGCACTACATAACTATCAAATTATTGCAATTATCAATTTTCTTAAAAATGTCTTCTACGCTTTTTAGTCAACAAATGTGCCATAAATGTATTATCAATGCAATCCTATTGTCTGAATCTAAATACTGGTGAAGTCAATGACATATTCCTCAACTAATTTAATTTACAATTTACTTATACAGTTTGCACTGGCACTGGCTAGTCGTACACACATTCATGGACCACTAGTAATACATTAAACTGTTTGATACAAATGGTTAATTGTTTATGATACTCACACTTCCAGTTTCAGCTTCTGACTCTGTTCGAAGTAGTAGTGCATTACAAACTTCTTCACAAAGTCTGGATTCAAGTTATTCCAGATAACCTCTGTCCGACCAAACTGAAACATACAGAATGCTTAAAGCTGCTCGCCCGCAGAAAGGTTTACGGATTCACAGCACTATATGGTTATGTAGGAAAAAGTAAAGCGTTGCAAACGGTTTATTATTTTTCCAATATAGCCATACAGAGCAGTGAATCTGTAAACCTGTTTTCATAAGCCATTTTCTCAGAACATTACGTAGATTTTCGCTTATTTTGTTGATTATGCCTTTTCATTTTACATTCTTGTTATAAAAATGTTGCTTTTGTGAAATTGAATATTTTCGACCAAACTGAGGGCGAGCAGCTTTAACTATGATAAAATATACTTTAAAATTAACAAAAACATAAATAAAATCTAAAAATCATAGACAATAATTATGGACTCTGCATTAATTTACTCTTCTTTCAATATTATGTATCAGAACAAGAAAGTCAAACTGGCTATAAATTGCTCACTCAGAGTTGATCTGTATGTGTAGTGCATGGAGCACTCAGCAGAACCTTTAAGTAAACTTGAGAAAAGTTCATACAAGGATACTAGCTAACAAGTTTTGTGAAGTTCACAAGATGGTGCACAATAAAAAAAAATTCTAAGATTAATGAAGATCTGCCAAACAATTCATGTGAGGTTCATTCAAATTGATCTCCAATTTAAAGTTTTAGCTGCCCCTCTGCACAGCCAAGCAGCATCATTTCATAAAGAAACAAAACTCTTAAAAAACAAATGATGGACCCAGGAGTACCTGTATATACCATAAGCTTACCCAAAGTTTTCAGCTCTGGCTGAGTTGAAGCTGAAAAACAGCTTATTGTTTTAAAAACTTTATGTATATTTCATCACTGAAATTCATTTCCTATATACTGTACATGTCCATATTTTTCTGACTAGCATACTTGTACATCTGATCTTTGATCAGTTAAAACACTAGTTCACAATGCCAGAAATGATTACAAATTAAAAGAAAATGAAAAAGACATTACCTCTCTCCACTGCCGTGTCCCCTGGTCCATTGTGAACATCACAACCACTGAAATATCACAGAAAAATATATTTATTTTCCTTTCAGTAATAATTCCAGATATAATTTTACCTTAGCTACATTTATGAATCGTTTTTATGATATCCTGTGCTGATACAAATGTTTTTGTATATGGTAAAAAGTTCTATAGACAAACTATTTGTTTAACATATTAAATAGCAGTAACTCTTTCTTAAATCATTCAACCTTATACAAATTACTGACATATGCAGAACATAATTTTTTCTGATTCTTCTTACATCTGTTGTATTTTGGCTTAAATAACACTACAGAAAGTTGTATGAAATGACCTTGATTACTCACTTGGATCTGACTTGGAGAAAACATCAGCATCAATCAGATTTCTATAAATAAAACAAAATATCATTGTTATTCATTGTCATACTGATAAAGTCCAATGATTGTTGCATTTTATTAAAATATGCTTAAAATGAATTTATCTAAAAAACACACAACTAAAATTAAGAGGGCCATGAAGGCCCTGTATCACTACCCTGGTCTTGTTTAAAAGATCCTGTATCACTCACATTACCTTGATTTGTGGCCTCTTGCACATTGACGAAGTTTTTATATTAACAACAGCTCGTAGAAAACGAAATGCCCCCCTTTATGCATTCAGTAACTGCAGAAAAAACAGAAATTGTTTGGACATTTGATGTACATGTACTGACCTAAAATCAATAATAATGGGTCATTTACCAGTCATAAATGACCTCCGTATCAAATGTGATCTTAGTCCAAAGCATTCTCTAGTTATTTGGCAAAACAGGTTCTACTGTTCTGGGACAATGTGACCTTGACCTTTGACCTACTGACCTCAAAATCAATAAGGGTCATCTGCTGGTCATGATCAACCTCCCTATGAAATTTCATGATCCTAGGCCCAATCGTTCTAAAGTTATCATCCGGAAATAACTATTCCGGGTCACTGTGACCTTGACTTTTTACCAAGGGTCATCTGCTGGTCATAATCAACCTCCCTATCAACTTTCAAGATCCTAGGCCCAAGAGTTCTTCGAGTTATCATCCGAAAACCAAATAACTGTTCTGGATCACTGTGACCTTGACCTTTGACCTACTGACCTCAAAATCAATAGAGGTCATCTGCTGGTCATGATCAACCTCCCTATCAACTTTCATGATCCTAGGCCCAAACGTTCTTGAGTTATCGTCCAGAAATGGTTTAACTATTCCGGGTCACTGTGACCATGACCTTTGACCTACTGATCTCAAAATAAATAGGGGTCATCTGCTGGTCAAGACCAACCTCCCTATCAAATTTTATGCTCTTAGGCCCAAGCGTTCTTGATCATCATCCGGAAAGTTTAACTGTTCTGGGTCACTGTGACCTTGAACTTTGACCTACTGACTTCAAAATCAATAGAGGTCATCTGCTGGTCATGATCAACCTCCCTATCAACTTTCATGATCCCAGGCCCAAGCGTTCTTGAGTTATCATTCGGAAACCATTTAACTATTCCGGGTCACTGTGACCTTGACCTTTGACCTACTGATCTCAAAATCAATAGGGGTCATCTGCTGGTCATGACCAACCTCCCTATCAACTTTCATGATCCTAGGCCCAAGCGTTCTTGAGTTATCCAGAAACGGATTGGTCTACGGACCGACCGACATCTGCAAAACAATATACCCCTCCTTCTTTGAAGGGGGGCATAATTAACCTAATGACCAAATTTTTCATTACAAGGTGACCTAGCTTAGAAGTTTAGATTCTGACCCAGATGTCATAAAGACATACATTTTGACCAGGTTTTCCATCAGATAGAAGAAGTGGCCTCCTTAGAGTTCGTAAGGTTTTTCTTTAATTCATCCAAGTGACCTTGTTTTTGTAAACCCATATGACCCAGTTTAAAACTTGACTTTGATTAACTCTTATCCTGCTAAATTTCTATAATGAACTTGTCCATCTTTTAATTTGGAGAGTACCATAAACTGTTAAATTTTAAAAGGGGTGCTTACCAAAAAGATACTGACTGAATAGCAAACAGTGCTGACCATGATCAGCCTGAACATGATCAGACTGCACGGATGTGCAGGCTGATCTTGGTCTGCACTGGTCGCAAAGGCAGAATCACTTGCCCCCAACAGGCTAAGGGTTAATTAAAGATTAAAAGAGGTGTTGACATTAATCAAAAGATAGATAGCTTGATAGTAAGACAAACATTGAGACCAAGTTCCATGTATTTTGGTTAGAAAATTTGGTCTCTGGAGTGTTCACAAGGTTCTTCTATGATTTGACCAAGTGTACTAGTTTTGACCCTAAATGACTCAGTATTTAACTAAACGTGAATCTTTCGTCAAAATTGGGCTAAAACTGTGACTGATAACAATAAAATTGTTGAAGAAACACAGCAGATGTGGCAAGACTGCTTATAACAGCTAATCTAAAAAGTTGTATTCTCAAAAATGTTATTTGACCACGACCAGATTCACCTGACTGATTTATTCATTTAATTGATGAAAGCTTACTGTAACATATATTATAAAATGTAAATACAGGTTTCAAACACAATATTATAAACTTGAAACTTATCTTACAGTGAATAGCAAATTATGCTAATATATCACCCAGCAAGCAAATTAAAAATATTTCTGTCTGTTAAATATGTTTAATCATGCATGACAAGATTTTAAAACTGTCGAGATAGTCTTACCAGTCTTAAGATGTTTACATTCACATTTTGTGTATACACATAAATTAAATACTTGTGACCTCTAAATTTATAACACTACTTGTAGCAAAGGCTAGTATCTTGTTACAGTAATAAACTATCAACTAAAGTTTCAACAAAAAATTATCTATCAGAAATGTAAACCAAAAAAAGTTAGACACTTAAAACATATATAAAACCAACAGTTTCTAACTTTCTTTGATGTACCAAAATGTGGGCCATTAATATGTACAACAGATGGTGACACCCCTACATTTTACTTCCAATGTCAACATGCAAAACAACTATTGAAGTTTTAAGCTTCTTTACTGTCCAGTCTAAAATATACTTGATTTTAGCACACTAAATTCTGAAACTGTATAATAAATTTTATGAATACCATCCCTTATCAAATCTGTTAATAAAATGCAAACATATGAATTAAATCACATCACAGGATACAGCATTGCTTTCCTCACAAGTAACGCTTTGGCAAGAATCATAAATAAATTAAACAATTCTACTGGTATACCTGCAGGATAATGAAATTTCAACAACACTACTTGGCTGTACCCCAGAACCTGGGGAAAACCCAGCTATTCCTTCTGAAGCCATTGTTATTCCGTATGTTTAATTGTCTTAGTGAAACACAAAATGCTAGTTTATCAGAAAATTCTGTCAAAGTTTTCAAGTCTAATAAATGACAACTCTTGAGATAACTTTGCTTTACCTTCTCTCTCTACACTGAATATTATAATATTCTATATATTTCAAAATGACATTACAATCTTGTTATTTTTAGACATCCACAAAACATCTATTTGGAAATACTACTATTTTTCGTAAACAGAAAGTATGTAAAGACACATCTATTATGAAATATACTGGTGTATATTGATTATTCTGTCAAGGTGGTGGATTCCTGCCAAAAAAAAAAATGCTTATGCGTAATGTAGTCTAAATAATGATACCTCGGGATTTTATGGGACATTCAAGTTTCATCTGTTTAGATTCATGTTATGTGGGAGGCATATTTAATTTAACAGCCATGTTATAATTTATGGAACTATGTTATATTGTATGTAAGGTTCAGCTTCAGTGATTTCAAAACAAAGCAGTAGCCTCCCTTGATCAGTGTTTACGAAATTGCCTCCCTTAGTTTGACAAGGAAGGATTATTTCGCAAGTTAAAAAGATATTTCAAAATAGTGTGTGCTTGTGTAATGCATTCTGGGAAAATGGACTTAGAACAGTAACAAGCGTGTTAAAACAACCTGCATCCAACTGTCAGTTCTACTAAAGTTGCTGGCGCAACGCCAGTTCCGGGTTGAAAAATTGTCTCCGCCGCCATGTCTATTTTTTTTGGAATGCTGGGATGTAAAATTCCTCATCACGCATGCGCACTTACGGCAAATGTAGCTGAAGGCCGTTTGCTGCGAAGAGCACATGGTGGAAAACGACCGCTAGGTTTCGGCATTAAAATTGAGTGACAAGAACCGAGTTCTTTGCAAAAACATTCAGCCAAGTTTTTAATTGAGATATGCATTAATGTTCTGCTAATTATTTTCTTCTATAACAATGGGGATCAAAGATTTGCAAGCCTATTTGGAAACGCACTGCTCAAGTGCCTGCCTCTCTGTTGACTTGCTAAAAATATCCAAAAGTTTTGTACCAAAGAGGCGTGGCAGAGTGCCTGGTTCGAGTAGATTTTGTTTGATAGTTGATGCAGAAAGCTGCCTGGATAGATTATATGGAGGCTATTTCTCTGACTGGGTCTGTGGAGGGCAGTGGAATAGAATGTTGACCTTCCTGTCCAATTTACTACAAGCCTGCCAAATGGCAAATATGGAATTAGTCGTATTTTTCAATGGTGCGTTAGAGAGTCAGAAAATGGATACATGGTATTCAGCACAGCTCAATCAAAAGAAAAAGGTGAATATGGTCCTGCGACACATTTACAACAGAGGCACGCCTCCTCCAAAAGTCTGGTGGAATCCACCAATATTCCTTAGTGGTGCTTTGCGTTTAGCTCTGCGGCAGCTTGGTATTGGTGTGGCAATGTCGATGGATGATCATGAGCAAGAAGTAATAGCCTTCTGCCGTGAGCATGGATTACAGGGAATTTTGGGACAGAATGCAGTTTATGCAATATTTGATCCGCCACGATACTTCTCCAACCAGAACCTCAAGTTGACATACAAAGGCTCCCTAGAAACCAAGGAGTATGTGATGGATGAAATAGCAAAGTCTTTGGACCTGAATCCAAACCGATTCTGCTTGTGTGCAGCATTATTAGGTCTGTCAACATAAATATTTGAGTTTGTCCTTGAATGCTATGAACAGGTCCCAGAAAAGCCACTAATTGGCTTAATTAATATTGCGAAATCTAGCATACAATGTATATAGCGAGCATTAGTTATAACAAAGAGATATAAAAATAAATAGATCGGCAACTTGAAAGGCATATAGAGCAAATCTGGCCAACATCTAGTGGCAACTGAATGAGATCTTGTTGAAGTAAGTGTCTGTTGATTTGATCACGATTGATCAAGTCGGCAAACGCTTTGAAATAAGGTAACTTTCTATCAGATCGTTTGTTTATAATGATAATGGTGCTTTTTTAATGCTATTAGTATTTTCTACACGGGGAAGGAATGAATTTATGAATTGGAAGTTTGAGAAATAAACATTTGTCGTTTGAAAAATGGGCTTGATTCGGTTTATTACGCGCTGACTGTACCGCCAGTTTTATACTTCAGTAAGCGTCTGTTGATTTGATCACGATTGATCAACATGATCAAGTTGGCAAACGCTTTGAAAAAAGATAATGTGCAAACACGAGATGATGGGAGATTATCTCAAATTATCTACAGTTGCCATTCTGTGTATTTTATAGTTCTTTGGTTATAAAACCAATAGCAATAATGCAAAGTATATCAGAATCAAATGCAGAATGGTCAATATGACATCCCAGTGGTTTTATAAGATGAAAGACAGTAAGTTATTAACAGGTACAAGAGTATGCTCCAGTTGAGCCCAGCACTTTATTGGAAGAAGAACACAAATTGTAACCAAGATTTGCAGTCACATTTTCAGTAAATGCAGTAATTTTTGTAATTTGATTGCGATTTATTGCAGAAATTTGCAAGATGTATTGAAATTGAGAAGTTTACATTATAGATCTCTGTAATCGTCTTTGTTTGAACTTTCGTAAACCATTTGGATGGATAATGACCATTTGATATTGACATACATCATACAGTTGTTACTGCTTTGTTGTTGTTTATAAATTTTTTCTCTACTGTTGTTCGCATGTATTTGCTGCATTTGAACTTTTATCTGATAAACAGAAGATAAATTTCAAAACATACATTTAATAAAATATATTTTTGTAGTGTTCAGCATTTTGTCTACTGATTCTCTTCATCATCTTAATTATTTATTACTTCAGGAAATCATATCCTTACCGAAGAAGATCTGTATGATTTCTACAAGGATCTGCTGTCCCGAGCATCACAGGATGCTGCTAAAACTATTAAGGTAATGACTTCTGAATGGAATAAAATAACTGGTCATCACTTGCCACTCACTTTGGTTGGAACCATTCTCAGTTCTTCTCTTCAGGGATTTGTCCAGCTGGCTTGTAGAAAGGTGGTGTTTCTGCCCGCCTTTTCCTGAAAAGGAGCACCTTAGATCTTACCGTATTTTCCCGAATATACGCCCCCGGGGGCGTTACATTTTCCAAAGAGGGGGCGTTCATTTGAGGTAAAAAAATAAAAATGAAAATTTTTACAAAACTTAAAAACATCGTTCAAACCAACTGTAAAGTGTTTCTGTGTTGTTTAATACCCCCAAAACGTAATTATTTGGCATCCAATTTAATGCAGCGTGTCTTAAAATTATGCAGTAAATACGGTACCTCATGTATTCCGTGACACGCTCGCGACATTACACATTACGTCATCATACCCAAACAGCTGTGTACTCCGATAATATTTTCCTTATTACATGCGGGTAGCAATACACAATGCCATGGTTGCACGTGCTTATTGCCACTTTAATAAAGTTATAAACTGCCGAGAAGTTAACCTTTGCCAAATTTGTTTAAATCGCAGAGCTTGT
Source organism: Mercenaria mercenaria (assembly GCF_021730395.1). Taxonomy (NCBI): domain Eukaryota; kingdom Metazoa; phylum Mollusca; class Bivalvia; order Venerida; family Veneridae; genus Mercenaria; species Mercenaria mercenaria. The sequence continues at coordinate 51,947,583 of NC_069373.1, forward strand.
GCCGGTGGTGCAAAAACAAATCAAAAATGGATTTACATTTAATTTTCTATTTGATAATGGATACCGTTGACTCGTAATTAGTAAATAAACATGTTTACTTTTATTGATATGATTACATACCGGTAACATTATAACTTTTGATTTAAATGAGTATGTTTTTCTTAATATACATTGGATAATACTGTAAATTACTTATTATGTTGACTATAAATTAGGGGTGGTTGTTGAACTTTTTTCCTCCACGGTGAGGCTGATTTACATAGGGGGGCTTAATACGGAAATACTGGTATTAGTTACAACTTGAAAGTTGCCGTACGACCTGATAGATGTTCAAGGTGTTTGTCCAATATAACTGACTTATCTCAGCTTGTTATACTTAATGGAATATTACAATAACAAACAAATATACCATCATGATTTCACAATCTTCCTACTCACTGCACTGCAAATCTGGCGTGCAGTCTGGAATTACGCCACTTCGAAAACGGTCACAGGAACCCGGCGCACGGTGATCATATTTCATCAAGATGCTTTCATTAGGTTTGCATTATTCAATATTTGTAAAATTCTTTTATTAATTTTGATGAACAACACCTAAGTCATAATGAGTTGTTTGGTTAGAGTGCTGAAAAGTGAACACTTGTGCCATGCATCTCAGACAGAGTGCTAAACGTGAGTACTTGGTCTTTATCCAAGGCGTCATACATTGACGTTCACGCGGAATCACGGATTTTTTGTTTTCTCCCTTCACCTCCACTGTCTTTAAGCAAGTATGGGACATTTGCGAATCGTTTTTACCACTTGAAAATCAAGACACAGATGACCAACATTGTTTTGGCGTCTGCTTCATTAGTTTGTAAATTTCAGTTGCTTTTCGCAAAAATTTCACTTTGCACTGACGTATTTTCTGGCAAACAAGTGTTCTATCAGTGCAAATATTATTGATTAAATTCAAATCAAGACGGATGAAAATGCGTAGCTATGGTAATTAAAACGTTCCATGCGCTTCGCCTATCAGTAAAAATGTTACAAAAAATGTATGAACAAATGAGAAAGATTGCGAATTACAATGATATATTTCACATTGCTCTTTACATAAGTCTACGTTATTTTTGAACTGCCCTCGTATTAATTTGACTTAAAATCCAACACACAAGCTGAATCTACAAAAAGAAGTACATGATAGGGATTGAACTGAATGAAGTAAACAAATGGTTAACATGTTGAGTTGTTTTTTGGAAATTAATTAAAATTGATGCCTTTTTGAGATGCACAAAAATTTCAGTTGTGTATTTATCTGGGAATAATTTGAGGATATATTAAAACACCATTTGAAACAACTGGGTTGCCTCAGAAGGCACATTTGGTATCAAGAGATTCTGATTGTACTCGCTGTCTTCCATTCAGTAATAGCATGAAACATGGTTTGATCCAAATTGCTTGTGATAATTTATACATAGTAGTTATTTCCTAACATATATCAACAGTTCAAAAAGTAATTGCCTAGGTTTCTAAGATTTTTTGCAACAATTTACTCCTTAATCATTATCTGGGTACAGTGATGTTTTTTTTTATCTATGTACCGTGATGTTTTTTTTTCATTCTCTAGCCTAATCCAGATAATGTTATCCATGCAGTTGTGGACTATGTTCGCGGTATCCCAGATATTTCTAACATGGACTATGTTGGTGATGCAGTCTTCAGGTAAGCGACTTAAATGAAGAGTTGAGGTGTTTGGGACTGTATTTTCTGTCAGCATGCCCACAGGATTTTTAAAAAGTGGGTACCTGTACCCACTACTTTTGGAAAAAGTGGGTACAGGCTTAAAAAATCTGGGTACACTGAATTTTCCCAAAACATGAACATATGTACTGGTATGAAAACTAAAAGCAACAGATATTAGATAATGTTTACAGTATTTATTCAGTAAACTCAGTCATACTGTATTTATATAGGCCTAGCCTGTTTACTATATGCTGCTAAGGCATAAAGAGCAGTATTTAACTATTACGAATGTCTAAGGCCTAAATGCTTCAGCAGCTTTTTCTCTGGCTTAGGCATTTGCTTACAGTAGTACTCGATGACCATTCTGTTCTGCACATTATCAACAGTACGCCTGCAGGAACTAATGCTGTATGATGCCTATTTTTTAGTGATAACACGTCCTTTCATATGGCACTGAGGTCAATTTAATATTTCCACCCAGAATGAAGTTTTTCATGCTCGTCTGCCATTTTTGTTAGTGACGTATTTGGAGTACTCTAGATCGTGCAGATGTTTGCCGCTGGAAGCTTATTGGTTTTCTGTTCAAAAGCAAGCGTTTCCCGGGTTTTAGGTTAGCGACCACCAATTTTTGAGCCGAATTTGTTTATTTGCCAGCTACAACAAATATGCGTACCTGCACGCACGGCCATCGAAAAATATGCGTGCACATGGTGTTTTCTGCGTGAAAAACGCAGGATTCTGCGTGACTGGGCATGCTGTTTGTTTCTGTGGTACTATACATGTATTGTACAATTTTTAGAAGCTTCTCAGTTGTGTGGGCTAAAATCAGTTCCCTGTTATGTATTTATTCAGTCTAATACTGAAAATCTAGTCCTTAAAAATAAGGTAAAAGCCCTTGAAATGTCCTTAAATTTTTGCATGTTTAGTCTATATGAATCCTGTTGGTTAAAAGTATTAAAAACTTGTTGAGTGAAATTGTTGAAAATTACTTTTAATTATAAATGATTTTAGTGTGAGTGTAGATTTGAGTGTTCAGTAAGTTTGAAAACATCTGTTCTTCCTTTGCAGGGATTCGGCAAAGGGGAATAAATTAGAGTTGATCTCTAAACTGAAACAGAGTGTGCAGTACTACTTCAATGGGACAGAAGAGGGCTTCCTTAGATATAACCCAAGACCTTGTAAGATTTTATCTCACCCGTGAGCCATCGTGATCACCATAATATTATGTTAAGTCACGAGTTGTCCTCAACAGTTTGACTGTTACCACTCTTGAGGTCATAATTTTGGTCTATAAGATAATGAACCTTTGTCGGAATGTTCGCCTCAATAAAATCTTAGCTGAATTTGATATTGGATCATCTTGGCCCAAAACCTAGGTCATTAGGGCAGATGATTAAAAGAAACCTTGTTAACACTTTAAGAGGCCACATTATACCTGATCTTCATCAGAAACTGTCAGAATTTTTGTCTTTATAAAATCTGTATTGTGTTTGAAACTGATTCATCTAGATTCAAAAACTAGGTCACTAGGTCATATTATAGAAGAACTTGGTTTAAACTGCAGAGCACTCATTTTCGACCTAATTTACATAAAATAAGGGGCATCATTTTTAGCTCACCTGTGACAAGGTGAGCTTTTGTGATCGTGCGGTGTCCGTCGTCCGTCCGTGCGTCCGTCCGTAAACTTTTGCTTGTGACCACTCTAGAGGTCACATTTTTCATGGGATCTTTATGAAAGTTGGTCAGAATGTTCATCTTGAGGATATCTAGGTCAAGTTCGAAACTGGGTCACGTGCCATCAAAAACTAGGTCAGTAGGTCTAAAAATAGAAAATCCTTGTGACCTCTCTAGAGGCCATATATTTCACAAGATCTTCATGAAAATTGGTCAGAATGTTCACCTTGATGATATCTAGGTCAAGTTCGAAACTGGGTCACGTTCCATCAAAAACTAGGTCAGTAGGTCTAAAAATAGAAAAACCTTGTGACCTCTCTAGAAGCCATATATTTCACAAGATCTTCATGAAAATTGGTCAGAATGTTCACCTTGATGATATCTAGGTCAAGTTCGAAACTGGGTCATGTGCCGTCAAAAACTAGGTCAGTAGGTCAAATATTAGAAAAACCTTGTGACCTCTCTAAAGGCCATTTTTAGCTCAACTATTCGAAGAATAGTCTAGCTATTCTACTCACCCTGGCGTCGGCGTCGGCGTCGGCGTCACACCTTGGTTAAGTTTTTGCATGCAAGTACATACAGCTATCATTTAAAGGCATATAGCTTTGAAACTTATTTATTCTTTTTCTAGGTCAATTACCAACCTCACTGGGTCAAGTTCCATAACTCTAACATGTATTTTGAGTAAATTATGCCCCCTTTTGGACTTAGAAAATTCTGGTTAAAGTTTTACATGCAAGTTACTATCCCCAAAACTAATGCAGATATTGTATTGAAACTTCACATGTGTCTTCGGGGTTATAAAACTAGTTGATAGCAACAAGTCCCATAACTCTGACCTTCATTTTGGCCAAATTATGCCCCCTTTTGGACTTAGAAAATTCTGGTTAAAGTTTTGCGTGCAGGTACATACAGCTATTACTAAAAGGCATATAAATTTAAAACTTATTTTTTCTTTTTCTAGATCAATTCGATGGGTCAGTGCAACATGGTCGTAACTTGATTTTTTTACCAAATACACTTTTTTACATAATTTGCCTTATTTAACATAAAAACATCACTTGTTAAAATATCTACATCACATTCTTAAAATTAAAGTGAAAAAAGTAAAATTGTCAAAAGGTTGTATCTCAGGAAGACACTTCCAGTCAGTGCAACATGGTCGTAACTCAACATACGTCTTTGTTGCACAGAGTTAGTATGCTATTTCACTTTGAAATTTCTGTGCAACATGGTTGTAACTCACAAAGTGTAACATATTACAATAGTTAAACGATAAATAAGGATAATTTTTGTTTTTAAACAACTTAGAAAATAGTATTAATACTACAAATTAATACTGTTACCTTATTTCATATTTTATCAATGCAAAGTGGTGTTAAGAATTTATTGACCAACATGTTTAGGATTTTACCAAAACACTTACTCTGTTAAAAAATTGTTAACTATTTCTCAGCAAAACTTCTTCCAAATTCAATAATTTTTAGCATCAGAAGCCCTATTCATAATGTCTTGACTTAATTTTAAGAGGAAAAAAGGCACCTTTTTATAATTGTAATTATCAAATAAACTTTCCTTTATGCAAGTTTCATGTAAAACTGTGAAAGGATAACAATGAAAAAACATTTTTCCTTTTTGTATGCACATTTCCATGAATTGTGCAAAATACAAAATGGTATTATTAAAGGGGGAAAATGTTTCTGTGCTATAAGTGAAGCATGACTTCTGCTTGTAAAGCTCGTATTCCGATAAGTTTTATTTGGATATACAGAAGATTTTGTTGGGTATATCGAATATTTGTATAAGTCGTTAAACCACTAAACATAAATATATTGACCAGCATTTACATTTAAATTTAATGAATGATTTACTTGATTTTTATGTTGCAAAACACAAACATAAAGGCCTGGTGATCAAGGCCATGACCAAGAGAGCCCGTGCTCCCCCTATACCCCCCAGTAACTTAAACTCATCGAAGTCGCATGCAAACAAAATAATATTTTCTCAATATATAGACCCAAAACTGAACCAGAGTCCACCATTTCATGCCTGCATTTCAAAATTTCCAGGAGGGGAGATGCTCCCGAGCCCATAACAGGAGGGAAGTATCCCCTCCTATACCTCAAGATATAGACCGAAAAATGCTCTAGAGGCCATTATTATGTCTCCCACACCACTGTGTGGTGGAAGACATATTGATTTACTCCTGTCTGTCCATCCATCCGTCTATCACAAATCTTGTCCACACTCTTTAAGTCTAACAGTTCTCATCCGATCTTCACCAAACTTGAAAAAAATGTGTTTGCCAGTAAGTCCTCAGCCAAGTTTGATAACTTGCCAAATTAGCCCAGGCACTTTGGAAGTATGGCCCTTGAAACATTGGTTTTTGATAAACAAAGCACTGAAAGTCTGATTGGATTGTATTTGATAATCAAAGCACTGGAAGTCTGATTAGGTTGTGTCAAAGCTCTGAAAGTCTGATTGGGTTGTTTTTGATAATTAAAGCACTGGAAGTCTGATTGGGAATTAAGAATATATAGGGTGTAGGGTTTACGCTTGAACATTTCTCGTCCGATCTTATACTACTATTCAGATGATTTGGCAGTTGTGGGAAACATGCGCTTTTCTCAAAAGCAGCTGTAGTTTCATACCTAAATTTCAAAAACTTCCAGAGGAGACCCTTTCCTCCCCCAAATAGGAAGGAGGTATTATACCAAACAGGAAGGAGTTATCCCCTGATTCCCCTCCTTTACTTCAAAATTTAGACCCAGAAATGCACAAGGGGCAACCATTTCATACCTAAATTACAGAAATTTCCAGGGGAGAGCCCCTCCCCACTCTCCTCACTTGAGTCTCACTAACAGGAGGGAGGGTTAACCTCTTGTACCTCAAAATTCAAACCCAAAAATGCACAAGAAGCGTTTTATAATATATGTAGTTTTATAAGAACGTTTAAAATATTTCTAGGGGAAACCCTCTGAACCCCTTCTCTACCTTTGTATCTCCTTCTCTACCTTTACATTTAAACCCAATTGCACCTGAGGCCACCATTTCATACCTGTATTAAAAAAGAAAATCCAGGGAGAGATCCACCTGATCCCCTTAACAGGAGGGAGGTATCCAATCATGTAAGTCAAAGTTGTGACCCAAAAAGGCACTAGAGGCTTCCATTTTATACCTATATTCCAGAGGGAGACTCCCCTGACCAACCTAACAGGAGGTGGGGACCCTCTTAATACCTGAAAATTTAGACAAAAAAACATACATCAGAGGCTGCCATTTCATACATATATTACAAAATTTCCAGGAACAGACCATACTGACATTCAAATTTTACATCAGGACTGGTGTATGGCATCATTTTGGATGTTAGTTTCATGTGACTGTGTTGTTGTGTTTGTCATGTTCTTTAATTATAACATTTTCAGTTTTACTCAAGCTAAAGAGCAAATTTATACCATTGATAATTGTTCAAGTGTAGATTTTTATGTATTATAAATAACAAGAGCTGTCACTAATGGTGACAAATGCCCCCGCAGCGCCTTGACCTTTGTCCTGGTGACCTTGACTTATGACCTGGTGACCCCAAAGTCAGTAGGGGTCGTGTACTCAATAAGTACTATCAGCATGTGAAGTTTGAAGGTCCTGGGTGCAGTGGTTCGCGATTAAAATGTGCCTTCATGCAAAAAGTTAACATTTTGACGAACTAACTTACTAACTAACGAACGAACGAACGAACGGACGACGGACAGTTGAAAACTAATATGCCTCCCTTTGGGGGCATAAAAGACTTTTAGACTTGTATCAAGAAGCATGCATATGTATTTTGCAGAATAGTATTGTGCTCCTGTTGCATGCATTATTTATTCTGCAGAACTAGTGCATATTTCTTGATGAAAATCTAATAACTAAACACAGACATATTCAAATACCTTAGACCTTAAAGGCTCATAATGCCTATATTCTATGAATATGCAAATATCTTGTACTTTAAAGACACTCAGTGTCTACATACTGAAAAATATTCAAGTGCCTTGGACCAGTCAAGCACTTATTGTCCATTTACTGTAAAATACTGAAATAACTTTGACCATAAAAGTTCTCAGAGCCTATATTCAGTAAAATATGTAAATATTTTGAACCAGTCAAGCTTCTGTTGTCCATTTACTGTAAAGTAATGAAATAAGTTTGACCGTAAAGGATCCCAGTGCCTAAATTCAGTAAAATATTCAAGTACCTTTGACCAGTCAAGCTCTTACAATGTCCATTTACTGTAAAATACTGAAACAACATGAATACTAAAATTCTCAGTAATATTCAGTAAAATATGCAAATATCTTAGCCCAGATCAAGCTCTTATTGTCTTTTTACTGTAAAATACTTTTAAATAATTTAAAATGTGTTTTTGTAGTAGTACATTTTTATTTCTACATATTATATGATTTTTCTGACATTTTTGCGAGTAAAACAAGTCAATGAAAGTACAGAAAAAGATAAATGAATATGCTTAAAAATATTGAATTAATAGTCTTTTGAATAAACATCTCTGTTATGAATTATCTCCAATAAATTTTTTGTTAACATTTAGTTACGACCTTGTTGCACTAAGTTTTTGACAAAATTTCCACACATTTCAGCGCAACATGGTCGTAACTGGAAAACTTCCAAATAACTCCTCAGTGAACATTTTTTTTGACATTTTTTCCCATAGTATTGTATTTTGTTTTGTTTTGGGTTTAACGCCGTTTTTCAACATGTAGTTATTATTGTTATTTGATAGAAATAATATAGATTGTATTGTTTTTCATTACATCATTTGAATACAAAAATATTTTTTGCTTCTCCTGTAAAGTTTTCAAAAAATGAGTTACGACCGTGTTGCACTAACCCATCGAATTACCTACCTCACTGGGTCAAGTCCCATAACTCTGACATGTATTTTGGCCAAATTATGCCCCCTTTTGGACTTAGAAAATTCTGGTTAAAGTTTTACATGCAAGTTACTATCTCCAAAACTAATGCAGATATTGAATTGAAACTTCACATGTGTCTTTGGGGTTATAAAACTAGTTGATAGCACCAAGTCCCATAACTCTGACCATTATTTTGGCCAAATTATGCCCCCTTTTTGACTTAGAAAATTCTGGTTAAAGTTTTGCGTGCAAGTACATACAGCTATTACTAAAAGGCATATAGATTTGAAACTTATTTTTGCTTTTTCTAGATCAATTACCTACCTCACTGGGTCAAGTCCCATAACTCTGACATGTATTTTGGGCAAATTATGTCCCCTTTTGGACTTAGAAAATCCTGGTTAAAGTTTTACATGCAAGTAACTATCTCCAAAACTACTACAGATATTAAGCTGAAACTTCACGTGTGTCTTCGGGGTTATAAAACTAGTTGATAGCACCAAGTCCTATAACTCTGACGTGTATTTTGGGCAAATTATGCCCCCTTTTGGACTTAGAAAATCCTGGTTAAAGTTTTGCGTGCAAGTACATACAGCTATTACCAAAAGGCATATAGCTTTGAAACTTATTTATTCTTTTTCTAGGTCAATTACCAACCTCACTGGGTCAAGTTCCATAACTCTTAACATGTATTTTGAGCAAATTATGCCCCCTTTTGGACTTAGAAAATTCTGGTTAAAGTTTTACATGCAAGTTACTATCCCCAAAACTAATGCAGATATTGAATTGAAACTTAATATGTTTCTTCGGGGTTATAAAACTAGTTGATAGCACCAAGTCCCATAACTTTGATATGTATTTTGGTCAAATTATGTCCCCTTTCGAACTTAAAACTCTTTTGATATTTAACATTTTGGGTAATAATTTCCTGCTTCTGTGACAGTATTTCGAATAGTCGAGCTTGGCTGTCTTATGGACAGCTCTTGTTTTCATTGGATCTGTATGAAAGTTGGTCTGAATGTTCATCTTGATGATATCTAGGTCAAGTTCGAAACTGGGTCACCTGCGGTCAAAAACTAGGTCAGTAGGGCTAAAAATAGAAAAACCTTGTGACCTCTCTAGAGGCCATATATTTCATGAGATCTTCATGAAAATTGGTCAGAATGTTCATCTTGATGATATCAAGGTCAAGATCGAAACTGGGTCACGTGCCGTCAAAAACTAGGTCAGTAGGTCAAATAATAGAAAAACCTTGTGACCTCTCAAGAGGCCATATATTTCACAAGATCTTCATGAAAATTGGTCAGAATGTTCATCTTGATGATATCTAGGTCAAGTTCGAAACTGGGTCACGTTCCTTAAAAAACTAGGTCAGTAGGTCTAAAAATAGAAAAACCTTGTGACCTCTCTAGAGGCCAAATATTTCACAAGATCTTCATGAAAATTGGTCAGAATGTTCACCTTGATGATATCTAGGTCAAGTTCGAAACTGGGTCACGTGCCATCAAAAACTAGGTCAGTAGGTCAAATAATAGAAAAACCTTGTGACCTCTCTAAAGGCCATATTTTTCATGGGATCTGTATGAAAGTTGGTCAGAATGTTCATCTTGATGATATCTAGGTCAAGTTCGAAACTGGGTTACCTGCGGTCAAAAACTAGGTCAGTAGGGCTAAAAATAGAAAAACCTTGTGACCACTCTAGAGGCCATATATTTCATGAGATCTTCATGAAAATTGGTCAGAATGTTCATCTTGATGATATCTAGGTCAAGTTCGAAACTGGGTCACGTGCCATCAAAAACTAGGTCAGTAGGTCAAATAATAGAAAAACCTTGTGACCTCTCTAGAGGCCATATTTTTCATGGATCTGTATGAAAGTTGGTCAGAATGTTCACCTTGATGATATCTAGGTCAAGTTCGAAAGTGGGTCATGTGCCGTCAAAAACTAGGTCAGTAGGTCAAATAATAGAAAAACCTTGTGACCTCTCTAAAGGCCATATTTTTCATGGGATCTATATGAAAATTGGTCTGAATGTTCATCTTGATGATATCTAGGTCAAGTTCGAAACAGGATCATGTGCGGTCAAAAACTAGGTCAGTAGGTCTAAAAATAGAAAAACCTTGTGACCTCTATAGAGGCCATACTTGTGAATGGATCTCCCTAAAAATTGGTCAGAATGTTCATCTTGATGATATCTAGGTCAAGTTTGAAACTGGGTCATGTGCCGTAAAAAGCTAGGTCAGTAGGTCAAATAATAGAAAAACCTTGTGACCTCTCTAGAGGCCATACTTTTCATGGGATCTGTATGAAAGTTGGTCTGAATGTTCATCTTTATGATATGTAGGTCAAATTTGAAACTGGGTCAACTGCTATCAAAAACTAGGTCAGTAGGTCTAAAATTATTAAAATCTTTTGACCTCTCTAGAGGCCATATTTTTCAATGGATCTTCATGAAAATTGATCTGAATATTCACCTTGATGATATCTAGGTCAGTTTCAAAACTGGGTCACGTGCGGTCAAAAACTAGGCCAGTAGGTATAAAAATAGAAAAACCTTGTGACCTCTCTAGAGGCCATATTTTTCATGAGATCTTCATGAAAATTAGTGAGAATGTTCACCTTGATAATATCTGTATAAAGTTCAAAACAGGGTCACGTACCTTCGAAAACTAGGTCAATAGGTCAAATAATAGAAAAACCTTGTGACCTCTCTAGAGACCATATTTTTCAATGGATCTTCATGAAAATTGGTCAAGATTTTTTATCTTGATAATATCTAGGTCAAGTTCAAAACTGGGTCACATGAGCTCAAAAACTAGGTCACTATGTCAAATAATAGAAAAAAGGACGTCATACTCAGAACTGGGTCATGTGGGAAGAGGTGAGCGATTCAGGACCATCATGGTCCTCTTGTTATAAAAAGAAATAGGAATAGATGGATACCGGGCAGAGTTTTTTTTCCCCTTCATAATAGGGGCCTTTAACAGGCCCCTTCCCCTCAGAAAATTTCTTTTAAATCATGCAGTTTTCCCCCAAAACTGACTTTACATCAGGATTTTATTCCCCCTTGCCCAAATACCAAGCTATTTTTTCCCTAAATCACAGGCCTGGGCCCCTCTCCCTCCTGGTAAAAAGAAAAACCCTGCCGGGTCATCTAGAATACATGAGAGGCGAAATATGATTTTGACAGGTTGGTTTTTGCCGGAGGCTTTTTTCTTTTTTTTGCTCACCTGAGCAATGCTCAGGTGAGTTTTTCTGATCGCTCGATGTCCGGCGTCTGTCTGTCGTCCGTGAACATTTAGCTTGTGTATGCGATAGAGGCTGTATTTTTCAACTGATCTTCATGAAGTTTGGTCTGAATGATTACCTTGATGAAATCTAGGTCGAGTTTGAAAATGGGTCATCTAGGGTCAAAAACTAGGTCACTAGGTCAAATCAAAGAAAAACCTTGTGTATGCGATAGAGGCTGTATTTTTCAGTTGATCTTCATGAATTTTTGTCAGAATGATTACCTTGATGAAATCTAGGCAGAGTTCGAAAATGGGTCATCTAGGGTCAAAAACTAGGTCACTAGGTCAAATCAAAGAAAAACCTTGTGTATACGATAGAGGCTGTATTTTTCAACTGATCTTCATGAAATTTGGTCAGAATGATTACCTTGATAAAATCTAGGCCAAGATCGAAAATGGGTCATCGGGGGTCAAAAACTAGGTCACTAGGTCAAATCAAAGAAAAACCTTGTGTGTGCGATAGAGGCTGTATTTTTCAATTGATCTTCATGAAATTTTGTCAGAATGATTACCTTGATGAAATCTAGGCCAAGTTGGAAAATGGGTCATCTGGGGTCAAAAACTAGGTCACTAGGTCAAATCAAAGAAAAACCTTGTGTAAGCAATAGATGCTGTATTTTTCAATTGATCTTCATGAAATTTGGTCAGAATGATTGCCTTGATGAAATCTAGGCCAGTTACGAATATGGGTCATCTGGGGTCAAAAACTAGGACACAAGGTCAAATCAAAGAAAAACCTTGTGTATGCAATAGGGGCTGCATTTTACACCGGATCTTCATGAAATGTGATCAGAATGTTTGTCTGGATGAAATCTAGGTAGAATTTGAATATGGGTCATCTAGGTTCAAAAACTAGGTCACCCGGTCAAATTAAAGAAAAACCTTGTGTACGCAATAGGGGCTGCATTTTACACTGGATATACATACAGTTTAGTCAGAATGATTGCCTTAATGAAATCTAGGTCAAGTTAGAATATGGGTCATCTGTGGTTAAAAACTAGGTCACTAGGTCAAATAAAAAAACCTTGTGTATGCGATAGAGACTGTATTTTTCAATTGATCTTCATGAAATTTGGTCAGAATGATAGCCTTGATGAAATTAAGGTCAATTTTGAATACGGGTCATCTGGGATCAAAAACTAGGTCGCTAGGACAAATCAAAGAAAAAGGTTTTGTATGCGATAGAGGCTGTATTTTTCAATTGAGGTTCATGAAATTTAGTCAGAATGATTGCCTTGATCAAATCTAGGCCAAGTTTGAATGTAGGTGACCTTTGCTTAAAAACTAGGTCATTATGTTAAATTGAAGAAAATACTTGTTTACACTTCAGAAGACTACATTTTCGGTCCAATCTTAATGAAAATTGGTCAGAATATTTGTTTCCATGAAATCCCTATGTCAAACATGTTAACACTGTTATGGTATGTTTAGGTGAGCGACCTAGGACCATCTTGGCCCTCTTGTTATGTGTTATAATGGTTATAGTAAAATATGGTTAAAATAATCCTTCTTGTTTATACGAGCACTGGGACAAGCTTGGCAAGTCAGACAAGTGATTTTGCCAGCACTTGGTCACCAGATAAGAATTCAGTCTCCAGAGTAATAGTTAAAGAGTTTGACAGCCATGTATATTTTTGTACTCGGTGTTTTATGGCATAGAGTAAAAATATTTTACTATTTTTGTTGCTTACAATGTGAGCAGGTATTTTTACCTCACCTGAGCAATGCTCATAGTGAGCTATTGTGATCACACTGTGTCCATCGTTAGTCCGTCCGTCCGTCATCAACAATTGTGTTTAAAAGACATCTCCTCCAAAACCGCTGAATGGATTTTGATGAAACTTGGCTTGGATGGTCCTCTACCAAAGTTCTTCAAACGGTTCCGCTTGGTTGCACATAGGGACCACCAGAGCTAAAAATAGAAAAGTCTTTAAACGACATCTCCTCCTAAACCGATGGCCCGATTTTAAAATAATTTCACACAAATGGTCCTTGTGTGACCCTCTACCAAGATTGTTCAAATATATCGATTCTTCAAAAAACATGGCCGCCAGGAGGCGTGGTCACTTTTCTCAATATGTATATAGTGGAAATTAAAAAAATCTTGTGTGAAACTGCTGGCCCAATTTTAGAATAATTCTACACAAATGGTGTTCAGATTATACCCATTTGTCAAAAAACATGGCCGCCAGAAGGTGTGGTCACTTTTCTCTATATGTATATAGTGGAAACTTTAAAAATCTTCTTGTGTGAAACTGCTAGCCTGATATTAAGATAATTTTACACAAATGGTTCTTGTGTGACCTTCTACAAATGTTGTTCAAATTTTTCTGATTCATCAAAAAACATGGCCACCAGAGGGCATGGTCACTTTTCATCAACAATTTCTTTAAATAATATCTCCTCCAAAACCGCTGAATGGATTTCGATGAAACTTTACACAAATGATCTCTGGGTAGCCCTCTTTCAAAGTTGTTCAAATGGTTCTGGTTCATTGAACATAAGGGTCTTTTTGGTTAAAAATAGGTTTTTAGCTATCAGACTTTAAAAATCCTTTTCTCTAGAGCTTTGATATTTGGCATGTGATATAAGGGTTTGACTCTCTACCATACTTCAAATTATTACCCTAAGGTTAAAAAAATGGCCACGCCCCTGTGTCTGACATGTACTTACTATAGGCTTTTATATAAGAAACTTTGAAAATCTTCTCTGAATGAATAATAGCTAGAGCCTTGATATTTGGCGTGTGATATCAGATTTGTAATTTCTACCGTAATTATTCAAATTATTGCCCTAGGTTAAAAATGTGTGTGACATGTATAATATTGGCTACCACAGAAGAAACCTAACTCTGTACTTATATAAACACACTTGAAGCCCTTGTACACGGGTGAGCGCCTTGTTTCATTTTAAATGTGATCTGTATATTTTTTTTGCAGCATTAGGGAACTTCCCTCCACAAATGGCTCCTAACAAACCAACACAGGTATACACTTACTTATGTCTTTGATAACTTATGTTAATGTCAGTTTGATATGTGTGACCCTCTTCAAACACATTGAAGAAGAGAGGGTACAGGTATATTATTGTGCTCAGGTCAGTTGGTAGACACTGGTTTCTGATTAATAACTAAAGAACACTGGCCTACAGTAGTCGAACATTACAGGAACTAAGTTGGGAAAGCTCAGGTGTACATGTGTCATTGAACTTGAAAGGGTGATTTCCTGTTGCCCAATGATGACCCTTAGTGTTGTGGGAGTCAGCAGTCACTGTCCGATATTAAAGATGGTAATTATCAATAGCTTGAGAAAAATTGTACTTGATTTATTTAAACTTCATAGCTTGAATGTCATGAATGGTCAGTAGACAATCTGTATTGTCAGTGCATAGAAGGTCAAGGTCCTAGCTTACTGGAGACTGAAAATTACACGCTCGGATGCCTCGGATAGATTGTCATGTGGGCATATGTATTTTACAAACAATTCTTGTTAATTTCTTTAATTACTACATTTGTCATTTATTTCACATGTTTCTATTGATGTTTTACTCTATAAAGATCTTGTATAGGTCTCTTCAAATACCTTGGTTGTTTTATTTAATATACCTCTTCGTTTTTTCTCAGAGTCATGTCTGGTGGTAACTATGTTATTGCCACAGGAACTTCATGGTTCAGCTTTTAGTAAACACGTATGCCCATAATTTAATTTGCCTGCTCACTTCAATCAGTAGTTGAGTGCAGTACTTTAAATCAAGAGGTCATAGGTTTGAATCTCAGTTGAGCTGTCGATTGACTGAACACAGTTTGTCTTTGGTATGACATGCTTCCTCCTCCTGTTTCATGTGGGGAAATTGTCAGTTACTTGCAGAGAATGACTTAATACTGGTAAGGAATCTAGTATCACACCTGTGCCTGATATGATGCCTGGACGGGGACCAGGGGTGTTCATCCACCATTAAAACCCTGTAATGTTGCCGGATGACTTGAACTGTGTCAGTGTGACTAATGCAACAAAGCAAATCGCAATGTAATAAATTAGCAGCATAATCCTATATTTAAGGACTTTACTGGATATGGAACACCAATGATGAATGGAGCAGGTGCTAATAGAACCAGTCCAGATGGAGATGGAAATATTCCCGTACCAAAACAGGTGAGCTTACTGTTTTGTCTATTGCCATCTTATGGCTAGAGGGAAATGATGGTGTAATCATAGCCTTGTTTGCATCTTTTGTCATGTGACATGACAAAGCTTACAATTTACTCTGACCTTCTGAAATCATAAACACTACTTCTTCATAAAACTAGGCATAGGATAAATTATGACTATAGTTTTCAGAACCTATTCTCTACAAAATTGTTAAGTATTGATAGTAACATATAGTTTATAAACTGATGTCTTTTTTTAAGTTTACTATCAATGTTTTTGGGAAACTTCTACTGCAGGTGAAGACACATGTAGGTGGGCGAGAAGTGGAGCTGCCTCAAGTGAGCCCTGAAATAATGAGAATTGCCAGCGAGAGACACCAGAAGGGTATGATGTCACCATGGGTATATCAAGTATTGTCACAGGTATACATCTTTTTCTCTTCGTCTGAAATTGCAGTGTGCTGCTACATGAAGGTAATGATGTGTGTACCACTTCTGATTTAAAATTCACTATTCATTACAAGTACTGTATTGACAAAGTTGGAAGATCATATTGAAATTGATTGATAATATTATTGGCAGAGCTCCAGATAAGCTGTGTATTTGCGTATTTACGCAATTAAAGTTGCAGAAAACCCAATTGAAAATTAAAATTTCTAATACCCAATTCATTAAAAATCGCTTGCGTATTGCATTTTCCGTATTATAGAACGGGTACACGACTTTAACGCTAGACAACAGACTGGTTATACGTTACGGCAGAACAGATAGCTATTTATCGGAAAAAGCACAGGACCATTCAGTCTAATCGGTACAAAATATTATGCCGATAAAGTGACCACTTCTAGTACTAAAAGAGGTCGCAGAAAAACATTGTTGCAGCACAAACAAATAGGATATTTTGTTGTTCAACAAAGACTTTTAAAAAATTATCTGTTTGTGATAATATAGTGCCACCGATACTGGCCGACATCTTACGGGAGAGCACATATTGCGGTGAATACATCGGAACGAAAGTATCCCAGAAAACATTTACAATTGGAGAAAAAAATATCCTTGGTTAAAGTTACACATAATTAAAACTATGAATTAAAATACACATGTTTACCTTGCTTACAGGCATGTACATGTAGCAAAATAGTCAAACCTAGTTAATGATATATACTGTAACAGTAAGCATGTTTCATCCAGTGCAATTTAGCCAAAAGAAAAAATAAATGTGCAAGAAAAAAAATGTTTGTGCGAGATTGGTGAAATACCCAATTGGTTTTAGCAAATACCCAATTACTTTTGAAAAGCCTTGGTAATAATATAATTTTTACCCAATTCAGATTTCCAATACCAAATTCAGACAAAAAATAATAGGTAAATATCCAAGTGCACCAAAAGCTTATCTGGAGCTCTGATATTGGCATGTGCTACCATCGTAGACATATTGTTTACCTGCAAAAAAAAAGGATGCTGTCCATTTCTAGCCCAATATTCTAGGGCATGCTATTGACCTGTTTGGTTTTCTTGATCAGCAAGATAATATTAGTTTTGTGCTTTCTTAATAGTTAAGTTTTTAAAGTTTAATGTATGGAAAAGAAAAGATTTAGCTCTTTGACTCTTTATATAATTTTTTTTTTTTTTTAAATCTTAATTTTAGGGTGAAATTAAAATGGTGGTGACCCTAGAAGATGAAAGTGTGAGAGAAGTACCTACAAGCATGGATTTGTTCCGCTCCATCAGAAAAACTGTCTACAGTGTCCTACTTAATCTTAACAAACTGAAAATAGTCCACGAGAATCAGGGTAATAAAAGAGGTAGGTTTCTTTTTCATATGAAGATTTTAAATCTAGGATCACATTGTATGATAAATGCCTACCATATTTTCTTAGTAACACTCACAGTTAGCTGATCTGGTATGGTTGCTAGTTTATTATGGGAGAACAGGTTCAATACTAGTTGTACCCCCCGACAACAAAGTTGTAAGGGGGGGTATACTGGTTTCAGGTTGTCTGGCCGTCTGTCCGTAGACGCAATCTTGTGCGCACCATCTCTCCTTATCCCCTTGACAGAATTTTATGAAACTTCACACAAGTGATCAGTACCAACAGTAGTTGTGCATGGGGCATGTTAGGTTCTTTTAGAATTTTTTTTTTTTTGCAGAGTTATGGGACTTTGTTTTTTTGTTACTATACTATATACATAGACACAATCTTGTGCGCACCATCTCTCCTCATCCCCTTGACACAATTTAATGAAACCTCACACAAGTGATCAGTACCAACAGTAGTTGTGCATGGGGCATGTTAGGTTCTTTCAGAAAAAAAATTTGCAGAGTTATGGGACTTTGTTTTTTTTGTTACTATACTACATACATAGACACAATCTTGTGCGCACCATCTCTCCTCATCCCCTTGACACAATTTAATGAAACTTCACACAAGTGATCAGTAACAACAGTAGTTGTGCATGGGACATGTTAGGTTCTTTCAGCGACAAAAATTGCAGAGTTATGGGACTTTGTTTCTTGTTAACATACTATGTACATACAGTCTGCATATGCAATCTTGTGCGAGCCTAATCTACCAAACCCTTACACACAATTTTATGAGACTTCACACAAGTGATCAGTACCAACCCTAGTTGTGCATGGTGCATGTTACATTCTTTTAGATAAATATTCTGCATAGTTATGGGACTTTGTTTTTTGTTACTATACTGTATACATACAGTCTATATACAGTCGAGACTGCCTTAACGACCCCCTGAATTTAGCGACTCCCTGTCATATGCGACCCTATTTTATGCTCCAGATGCAATTTACTATTAAAAGAGTCTGAATTAAGCTACCCCCTGCCTTACGCGACAAGCGACTTTGAAATCAGGCTCCCGAATCGATATTTAGACCGTTTTCAGCGACTTTGAGACGCTCCCTCACAAGATTTTACACGATAGAGTTACCGTTCTTTATCTCGCGTGAAGTTGTTTGAGACGAGAACTTATTTGTTTACAAAAAATGGCTGATGAAAAACAAGAAAAGAACTGTTTTGACATTAGAACAGCGTGTTAAGGCACTTGAATTGCTCGATTAGGGAAAACCAGCGTATAAAGTCGCTGAAGAATTCGGAGTCGGTGCATAAATTAACTTTATTCCTGGTGAAACAAAAATATGGCGGTATTTAACATGAAACGACGAAGTAAACACAGATTAAAGATGCAGTCAATAATCGAATAAATGTCAATGAACAATTAGTACACAAAAATATAAATATCATAAACCTCAGTGTGTAAATAGTTCAAATGGAACATTTATATTTTGCTGCTCCCCTTTATATTATTTTCTTGCCAGATCATGAGCTAAATTTGTTTTATCAACATCATACGAATGATGCAAATTATTTGAAATTTATATTTTATCAATATGCAATTAAAGAAATAGTATTTAATCATTTTCCACTCCTACCTTAAAAGAGGCCAATATATAAGTATCCGATATTCATGTACTTTAATTGGAAAAATATATGAAACCAGCGTCATCCTGTTAAGTGAGACTGTTTTAAGAGACTCCCTGTCATATGTGACCTTTTTCGCTGCTTCCCAAAGTCGGTCTCTTAAAACAGTCTCGACTGTACATACAGTCCACATAATTATGCAATCTTGTGTGCGTCAAATTGCAATGTACTGTGTCAGTGCATGCGGGGGGTACATTCATCACCTTTAGTGATAGCTCTAGTTAGGTTAACTGAATGCCATATATCAATAAATTAAAAGCTTTGCTTGGTGGGCATTTAGTTGTGTGCAACTTGGTCAAGAAGCAATAATATAAATAACAAAACACTTCATTTTGTGAGGGTAGCTCATAAAGACTATTCATCATAAATGAAAAAAATGCAGTTGTAATCTTATTTACAATTTTCTTAAAAACACAGCGAAAAAAACAACAAGTAAACAGCGAGTATAGAATGTTTCCCAAGCAAACAATTTTCAGTCCACAGACTAAAAATCAGTTTAAAAATAACATAGCATTAAGAAATAAATTAAACACATGTTGAATGTTTCGTTTGCTTTTTCTAGTGGATGGAACAGGTGCCGCCCCAATGACATTTGAGGTACCAATCAAGGAATGGGTCGTACGGAGGGTTGGAAGTCAGAAACCCAGCTTCGACCTTGTGATGGCCAAGCCAGTTGAGTGGAAGACGCCAAGTATTGAGAGAATGTGGCTTGGGCAGCAACCTGAGGATAAGACGAGGCGATTAAGAGCTTTCCTGACCGTCATGCATAGCGATACTCCTCTAATGTTAAACACAAATTATGTTCCTCAGCATCTGTTGATTCTCAGCTGTGTATTGAGGTGAGTAACGCAACTCTATTACTTCACTTGATTTCCAAAATATCCCCCCCCCCCCTTTCCCATCCACACACACACAATTGGAGAGGGGTTTGTGGGTACTTGGAATTGTGCACCTATCCAAATAATTTGTGTAGTGCATATCTCAAAAAGTATTTGACCCAGAGTTATCAAACCTCACAGGATTATTATTCAGCATGTGAAGTTGAGAACGAGCTGTTTCAATTGGGATCTCGCACAGGAAAGAGTTATGGCCCTTGACTTACTCAAAAATATTTTTTGAAAAGGGCCTAGGAGTTTGTGTCTCATGTATCTAAAAAGTATTTGACCTAGAATTATGAAACATTACAACATGTGAAGTTGTACACAAGAGATTTCATTCAGCCAAACCAGAGTTATGGTCCTTGACTTAGTCAAAAATATGTATTGAGGAACATAAGTTTGTGTCGCACATATCTTAAAACGTATTTGACCTATGTTGATGAAACATAATAGGCATGATATTCAGCAAGTGAAGTTGTGCACCTGGAGTTTTGTTTAGGATTTCTGTTCATCAGACCAGAGCGGTGCTCTTAATTTAGTCAAAAACATGCATAAATGGCACAAAGTTTGTGTATCATGTATCTAAAAAAAAGTATTTGACTTAGAATCATAAAACCTTAGTAGATTGTTATATAGGATGTTGTGCACCTGGTATTCTGTTTTGGATTTTCCTCAACCAGACCAGAGCGATGGTCCTTGACTTGGTGAAAAATATTTGGTGCTTAAAAGTTTTGTGTTGCATATATTTAAAAATATTTCACCAAGAGTCATGAAATCCTGTACTGTGATAGGAAGGGTGGCACCTATGTCCTATTAGCATGCATCTAGTTACTTTCACGAGTCATTCTTATCTTTTCCAGGTACATGTTGGAGTTTGGAAGAATTTTACAAAGGCAGGAATTGGATGCTTTCCTAGCAATGAGTGTATCTCCTCTACTACATGATGTACAAACCATGCAAGATTTGAAGGTACTTCACATTCTTTGAAAATCATTTATACTTGTAGGGTACTAACTTTGAGGTTGCAATCCACAGAATTAATTCCAAATGAAATACAAAATGTCCATTAAAAAGTTTCAAATCCATGAATAGATGTCAAAACAAAATATCTGTTGTGGCTGAAATAATGGAAAGTCACCATATGACTCAATTTGTGATGGTATGTCTTTCAAACCAACAAAAGTAGTATCTGATCATACACAGGGACATTTTAGCTGTCTATATAGAACTTTGAGCAAACCTTTATAGATGAAAAGTATCTGATAAAATAATTTTGTTTTGCACATAAATACTTCATTTGTGCTGCACATTTGAAAGGCATATTGGGTATTTGACTTCTTTAAAATATAATTTTTTCCCCACGTTTTCTTACAGCTACCATCAGTACAACCAAGAGGTGTTGCACTGGCAGCCTTGTTCATGGCAGGTGTCGAAGTTGCTCAGTTTGCCAATGATGTTTGTGGAGCTCCGGTCCCCTGGAATATGGTGTGCCCGTGGCAGTTCTTTGATGGCAAATTGTTCCATTTCAAACTATTGAAAGCTAACAATAATACTCCGCTCATTGACATGTGTGATGGCCAGGTAGGTTTAAACATGAGCTTGATCAGTGCTTGTTTTAAGATTAAAAGTTTTAAATTCATATCTAGATTAAAGACATGCCATGTATTATATGTGCAGTAAATTTATACCTCTGGAATTTTGCTCAGCTTTCTAGTTTCGTATTTTGTTCTAATTTAAAAGTGAAAAGTTTGCATATTTAAATTTTAGATTAGGTAGATTAGTGGAAATATTAGGCCTTTTTGATTCTGACTGAACTTTTTCTTAAATGACTAAAATATTATGATGATAGTAAGTTCTGAGGATTTTGGGTATATATGTAAGTTTCGTGATTGCAATTGTGACTGGTTCTCCGGTGAAGTAAGACATAACAGTTAGTCAAAAAAATTGTGCTGCGTTTTTAAGAGAAAATGATTTCCACCCATATTATTATGGAAACATATCATAAACTGACTCTAGGATTGTTAGTATGTCTTGTTCTGTTTAGAGGTTACAGGGAAAGGGCAGTATGTCTGATAAAGGATAGATCTTTTCTCAGGCCAAAGTGAACACATGTTAATCACTTGCTGTGCCAAACAATAAACTGCCATTAGCCTGTAAATGATATACCTCAGTGTTTGTGTTACAGTAAACCCTGTATTTAAAGACCATGGTAGGAATAGTCAGAAAGTGGTGTTTGTATGCAGGTTGTCGTTGTTTCAGAGGTTAAAGTGTATTGAAAATGTATATGAGCCGTGCCATGAGAAAACCAACATAGTGGGTTTGCGACCAGCATGGATCCAGACCAGCCTGCGCAGTCTCGTCAGGATTCATGCTGTTCGCTTTCAAAACCTATAGCAATTAGAGAAACCGTTAGCGAACAGCATGGATCCTGACGAGACTGCGCGGATGTGCAGGCTGGTCTGGATCCATGCTGGTCGCAAACCCACTATGTTGGTTTTCTCATGGCGCGGCTCATGTATTATTTGTAGATTGCACAAGCCAGGTGGTTTTGAATCTTAGTTGATCTTAGACACACATTTAACTGCATTTGTGACTTTTTATAATGCAGAAAAATATAACATTGTGAGAATTAAATGACCAACTTCATCCAGAGCAGTACAGACCCTGTCAGTAGAATAATACAAAGGCAGTCTTGAAAGAGTGTTATAGATCCAATGTACTGTATATTTTGTAATTGTATCTTGTTGTAATATGTCACTTTGTATTACAGGTAGAGCAGGTGTTGAGAGTGGAGAGATTGAGACAGGCAATAATGGAAAACCTTCAGTTTGAATTTGCTAAGCCCTTTCTTCCTTCAGCAGCCATGTATGCAGGCTATCCAATGCCCTATGGACAGGCTCCAGGAGGTCCGTTCCCATACAGACCTGCGGGTATGGGCAGAATGCCTGGTGGGCCTCCACCGCCACAGGGAGGTCGGGGTATGGGCATGGGCTTCATGGGTCCTCCAGAAATGGGTCCGCCAAATCCTGGCCGAGGTAGAGGTATCCTTGGTAAGTACTAAAAAAATCTCTCATTTATGTGTGTTTGTGTTCCTGGGTATTACAGTATCTTAAGTTAGGTGTCATGTTGAATATCAATTATGGCTATGAATATTTAATCAAAGTAGTAGCATTTCTATTCAAATCTTACATCTGTTTCAGTAAGGAAACCATGAGTGCAGCTGGAGAAAATTATTCCAGAGTAAATATTGGCTTGAATTTAAATTGTAATTTTGACTTTTCTGGTAATTTTAAACAAAAAATAATAGAGGAATTTAGTTTATGCCGTACTTAACTTTTACCTATCTAGATATGAATAACTCCGAAGGATATGATAGAAGAGGTGTAGTACTGCTGTTTTCAATATTTTCTTCTTTTTGTTCATAATTTATAGTTGAGTTTTGTTGAGTATTTATCTCATTTTGTTTCTTTTGGGAAAATCTGTTACATGATAGTTCTGATGCACTTCTGTTACACTTCTCTTACACTGTTGGAACAACTGTTGTTACATGTTACACTATGAAAAAGAACAAGGCAAGTGCTTGACAGATGTTAAAAGACTGATACTTCACAGTACAAAATTTCTTACTAGTTTGTTAGTTGTTAAATTAGTTTGAGATTTTACATGAATATGCACTTCATAGCTACATACAGGTTTGTTTTAAAAAAAATGCCATAAGCAATGTTAATGCCCCCTCCCCACCCACTCCCCATTTGAACAAACTTTAGAGACCTTGCTAGGATGTTTTAATTCTTACCAGTATTTTTGGAGGAGGAGATGATTAAGTAAATTGTTGACAACAGACGCAGGACACCATCAGCCTATACCTATAGCTCACCCTGAACCCT
Organism: Mercenaria mercenaria; assembly: GCF_021730395.1. Taxonomy (NCBI): domain Eukaryota; kingdom Metazoa; phylum Mollusca; class Bivalvia; order Venerida; family Veneridae; genus Mercenaria; species Mercenaria mercenaria. The sequence continues at coordinate 51,971,598 of NC_069373.1, forward strand.
TGGTTCAAGTGAACTAAAACAATGATTACACATTTTGCTTTCAAGTTTAAAAAAGAAAACATTGTAAATAAATGTTTGTTGTCTTTATACCAGGTCGGTCGCCTGTAGATGGACGAGGTGGTCAGTTGGAGATAGCTGGGGTTGTTGTTGGAAGCTGGGGTCCAAATCTATCTGCTTCATCGAGGGGTAGAGGAGGGAACCAGATGCAGCCCAGAGTGATGTCAGTGGGTGGGCCCAGGAGGTAAAAGACATAAAATTTAGAAATAGTGCATTAAATTTGCTTAAGTTGCTTAATATGACAAAGGCTTCTGTTTTTCTTTAGCATCATACTATAGTAATACAGGGAATTGAAAGTGTAATCGTAGATCACGAACAATCATTGATTAAATGCTGGTTATTTTGAAATTGATGGGGGAAAAACTTGTCCCAGATAATTTTGTGAATAGCTTCCTGTATAAGAATTGTCGTTTTAAAAGCAAATGACAAAGTACTGAAAGAATACAGGACAAAAAATATTTATTTAACATTTGTTTCAGGGGTGGTGGTCGTGGAATGTTTTACAGAGGTGGAATGGGTCCAAGGGGTATGAGAGGAGGACGAGGCATGATGGGAGGCAGGGGTATGCCAGGTCGGGGAATGATGATGCCTATGTATAGAATGCCAGTAAGTATTGAGAAATGACAGTTGCGTTTTGTACATGTGGATGGTGAAGGGCAGTGAGAGAGGGTGGGGGTATGTGTGTCAAATTTGGTTATGCAGGGTTTTCCCGGACGCAGGTTTTCTGCGTCCCTGACGCGCTTTGACTGCTTTGGACTCGCATTTTGTAGTGCCTCTGCGTCCACTGGACCCGCAAAATCGGTCACGAAACTCCTTTGCACTGAAGCTTCCTTTGCGCAGATACCCATGTAAAATGCGCAGTTTTTTACCACCGGGACCATCCCCGAATCGTGGGTGCTCATTATACACAGGTATAGACGATTTTCCAACTTCAAAACAAGTTTTGTTACCGATGTTCGCCATTTTGGTAAAGGGAAACTACTCTCCGCGCTAACTGACACCGCTAAAATCTAAGATTGCCGTTACGTTCCGTAAAAGATCGAATGGTTTATTTTTCTATTAAACAAAATTAATTTCATATAAATTTAAAGTATTTTGATGAAAAAATATTAATAAATCACAAAAATTATGATGCTAATTAAGGATCGAGTATTATCTTTAACTAAGATCAAACTGTGAACAACATAATTGACACGAGTTGACACTTAATTGCCGGTAATTACTGGCTATTTGATCATAACAAAAAGACTGTCACACCTTTTGTTATCAGTCTGGATTGAGAAGCTCATGCCATTTTGAAAGATACCATTCCGAAATACTGAATCAGCTGCTATCTAAATTAAAAAGATACAAGTTCATTCGGTTTTAGGATAAATTTTTTTTTAGTAATAATGTCCATTTTCAAGATCAATAATTTGTGGACCCCCAAAAATTATTAGGGACCCTTAAATTAGCAGCCATGGGAGTCCATGGACTCCCAAATAAAAAACCCGAGGGAAAACCCTGGTTATGCTTATAACTTGTATAAAATGAAGGTGATCTGTCTGGTGATAAAAAGGACCATGAGCTCAAGGAGTATCACAGCCTGTGACAAGAGACTGGTGGATAGGAACTGCCAGTGAACAGGATACGACATGCAGATTATTCTTTCGTTTAGAAGTATAAGTTAAGATTACTGTATAATGAAAAAACATGCATATGCCTTGTGCATGTATTATATCAGCATTGCAAATAGATGACTTAATTTAATATTTACAAATTTTAATAGATAAAATGACATCTGTGCTTTCCTTAACTCCAGTTAAATGGTATTATTAGTTACACTGCTTGTTGGTGACAGGATACGGGATATTCGCTGTCGAGGAAATCCATATCAGGCGATTTTATCTTGCCGACTACCCTTTACTTGCATGCTATAATCTACTATTTTGTAAAGTAACAAAGCCGCAGCCATTTTTAGCTCATCTGATTTTTTGAAAAAAAATGATGAGTTATTGTCATCACTTGAGCGGTTGTCAGCGTCGGCGTTGCCTGGTTAAGTTTTATGTTTAGGTCAGCTTTTCTCCTGAACTATCAAAGCTATTGCTTTGAAACTTGGAATACTTGTTCACCATCATAAGCTGACCCTGTATAGCAAGAAACATAACTCCATCTTGCTTTTTGCAAGATTTATGCCCCTTTTGTACTTACAAAATATCAGATTTCTTGGTTAAGTTTTATGTTTAGGTCAACTTTTCTCCTAAACTATCAAAACTATTGCTTTGAAACTTGGAATACTTGTTCACCATCATAAGCAGACCCTGTGCATCAAGAAACATAACTCCATCTTGCTTTTTGCAAGATTTATTGCCTCTTTTGGACTTAGAAAATCAGTTTTCTTGGTTAAGTTTTATGTTTAGGTCAGCTTTTATCCTAAACTATCAAAGCTATTGCTTTAAAACTTGCAACACTTGTTCACCATCATAAGTTGACCCTGTACAGCAAGAAACATAACTCCATCCTGCTTTTTGCAAGATTTATGGCCCCTTTTGGACTTAGAAAATATCAGATTTCTTGGTTAAGTTTTATGTTTAGGTCAACTTTTTCTCTTAAACTATCAAAGCTATTGCTTTGAAACTTGCAACACCTGTTGACCATCATAAGCTGACCCTGTACAGCAAGCAACATAACTCCATCCTGCTTTTTGCAATAATTATTGCCCCTTTTGGACTTAGAGAATCATTTTCTTGGTTGAGTATTATGTTTAAGTCAACTTTTCTCATAAACTATCAAAGCTATTGCTTTAAAACTTGCAACAGTTTTTCACCATCATAAGTGGACACTGAACATCAAGAAACATAACTCTATCCTGCTTTTTGCAAGAATGATGGCCCTTTTTAGACTTAGAAAATCATGGGTAGGACAATATTTCTATTACACAAAAAAAATCAGATGAGCGTCAGCACCCGCAAGGCGGTGCTCTTGTTTAAAATCAAAATTCATATCTGAAATGTACTAGCAGGATATGGAATATATCCTGTCTCCATGTGACGTCTATTGACCAATAGAGCTGCAAGAAACTTTTAGGAGGCAAGATAAAATAAAATATATCGCTGATCAATTACTATATCTTTCTTTTAATAAGACAGTGTTTTACAGGAGAGACCATTCTATGGGCGTATGGGGCGAGGATCAGTTAGAGGAATAAGAAGACCAGCGGTAAAAGCGAGGCCCAAGCCAGGTGGCAAGAAGAAAGCCCCTAAAGGGCGTGGTATGACTGTAGAAGGCGTGACTAGGTAAGTGGTTCATAAAAGTAGTAAAGGTGTTAAAAGTTGTCTGTATTATTTCTTATGGCAAGAAAATGGTGTTGAAAATTAAACACAAAAGGGTTACCTGTTTTGCTTTGTCTTAATGACAGTTTAGCTCTTACAGAGACTTTTTTAACTTTCTTGGTGGATGAATGCCCTAGGTGTTACTCACGGTGTTGTTTTGGTGTTTGCCGGTGGATCTTTCCAGGTGCTTACCCATGCCTGAAATATTGTCCATAAGGATTCCTTGCGCCTTCCTACACAAAGGTTGGAAGTAGCCATATGACTTAAAGTTGTGTTTGTATACGACATTAAATCCAACAAAATGTGAATAAAGCAAGCTGTTTCTGAACATATATATCGTAAAAATAATTTTTACTTTGTATCATGGCTAGATTGGTTTTCAAGCCTGCTTAGCTCAATAGGGAGAGGAGAGCACAGATCTACGGATCCAGGGTCATGAGTTCGATCCCCAGGTAGGGCATATGTTCTCCGTAACGATTTGATAAAACTTAAAAGACAGTGTGTCTGAAATCATTTATCCTCCACCTCTGATTCATGTGGGGAAGTTGGCAGTTATTTGCGGAGAACAGGTTTGTACTGGTAATCCAGGAACACTGGTTAGGTTAACTGCCGCAATTATATAACTGAAATACTGTTGAAAAACGGCGTTAAACTCAAAACAAACAAACAAACATTTGTTTGATCTTTCAGTGATAGTTCAGAACAAGTCAAGGCTGATAAAAGCGGGGATGACGAAGACGATGAAAACTTTGAAGATGCTGAAGACGATGAGGAGGACGCAAATACCGGTGCAATAGGAAAACAACTGATGCAGAACGGCCTCCAGAGCCCTGATAGTGGTATCCATGGAGACAAGTCTGCAACAGATCTTACACTCAGTGCTTAATTGTAGCACACCATCCGGCCAATTTTTCGGCCCTAGTCCAATACCAGAGCAATTTTGATTAACATGAATAGCGGGCATTTTTGGGGGATTGGGTCGTGGGAATGGGGGAGGGATACTTGCTTTTATATATCATGACCTTGGTTTTTACGATCGAGTAAAAGAAGTGTGTCTTGTTTCATGGTACAATGTGTGCAACCAATAAATACTGAAAAAGTATATGCCATGGAACTTGTTCTAAATGTTGGAAAAACGTTATTATAACATTTAAGGAACTATCGCACAGAGTAGGAGGATAAAAGATGCAGATAGAAGGTGGTTTAAATGTTACTAAAAAATGTAACCTTGTCGTGATATACTGAAGTGATAACTTTTTGTATTTTAAGGGCTTAACGAAAACTGTCTTAAGTTGTGCTTAAAGTTTAGAGGCTCATGAATGACAGTTTTGTGTTCAGCCCTTTCAATATGCATCCCATGTTGATCATCACTGCCCTGGATATGTGTTCAAAACGGGGAAACAAGCAGCTGTATGTGATGCCAGTATTACCATAGCAACCAAATTGTGTTTTTGTTTGGTAACTGTGGTAACGGTTACAGGCCAGAACTGCAGAAATAGGATGAAAAGTGCTAAAACTTTACAAAATAATCATTTACAGTTTCTGCAGTCCTGGGTTGTAAATATGCATGGCTGATGTTGATTTATTTTTGATCATATTTTATACAAATCTATTATTTTTATACATTGATATTTGTTCATTATTTTCTATGAAGCGGTTTGTTGTTATCGGGAGATTTGTGACTTTACACACGCAAGTTGTTTTAACGATTGTTCACCGATGGAGTATTTTTGTCCTAGGGTTTCTGATTTTCAATATCCAAAATTATTTCAGATTATTTGAAATGTGATATGAATGTCTGAAAAGTAATGAAAGTTTATTGAAGTTCACAGCTATTTTGAAATGGATTTAACTTCGTAAAGAAGAAAAATCTATAGAAGCTGTACTGTTAAGTTATTGCAGAAAAAAACACTGATTTTTTTTTTTTATCAGGAAGCAGCACCAGTAAATAGGAAAGAGACATGTCTGCTTTAAATGAAGTGAAATAAGAGCTGTCAGAAATTTTTCTGACTATTGGTCAAATTTAGATTGCACTTGTGACTAATTCAGACTTTTCTGGCTGTAGACTGCATGCTAATTAATACAAGATAACATTATTATAACATGAAAGGAAACACCATGTAGCGTCTTCTGAGAACATTAGTCAGCTGCTGTGCTGTTTTTATAGTGAGGATTTACATTGATAATCAGATTCCCAGGAGGTATGTGGGGCAAGTGTTAAGTTTAGGTAAATGTTAGAAAGTTTATGTAGAGTACTGAATGTTTTCATATTTTGGGGTATTATTTTTGAACAAAATACATTTTAGGGGTAGGGGGGAGTGTGAATATATACAGCAGTCTTTGTTGACCTGTCAAGATTTGACTTGAATATTTGATGTCACATGGAACTTGGAACCATGTTAACTACAGGGCACTAGTATGCCGACGGATAAATTTGACTTCGGATCGTACCTTAAGGTGCGTGTTAGAAATAACATTTGAGAGACCAGTTCCAGAGGTTATAGAACGGAATTTGGAGACCTGTTTAAAAGTTGTAGCATCTGATTGGTCAGTTTAGAGCTTCATCTTAAAATTGACCAATGGTAGTGCTGCAGTCCCCGAGACTGGCACCCAAACTCTTTGTTTTATAAAGCTGGAGTGTGGTCTAATGAGAGAATAGAGAAGCCATAAAGGCTTATTGATGTATAGAGATGTCTTTTGCAATTAAGGATGTCAGAATTTCATCCATCTTAATGGATTTATCATTAAATGAGTGATTCTAATGTAGGAGGTGATGATATTGCACTGTTTTTTTATCTTCAAATTAGGCAAGATTTTTGTCATGCTCTTAAACATGGTATGGAGCTGTGTCTGCTCTTCAGTGGAGAAAACAAATACTTTAGACACACAAGAAATGTGTCGTAAGATCTTTCATAAAAAGGAAAGTAGAAGCAATTTTAAATAGGACAAGTGGATTTTCTGGATATGCATGTTTACTGATGTTTTAATTATTTTCATTGTTCCCATTATTGACTTACCAGTTGTAGCTCCTATTTCAAAGGAATAAAGATATATATATATATGTATTTATACATAGAAAGTGCAACCACACTTTTTGCTATTTGTGATGTAACTGCACCCTTGTGTGCAAAATCAGTGGACAAACAAAAGAAGGGTAAAGGTAAATTTAAAAGATTTTTATTGACTGACCCAAATAAAATGGTTAAGTTACTGTATTCTTGATAAAAGTGCAAGTTCTGCACCATTACCAAAGGTGAATACATGAAAGTACTTTTTTAATACATGTTGCAGGAAATATTGCAGTAGGGTATTACCCCAGTGTCGGTAATTTTATGCCATATTATCTTGGCCCAGTCAGTAATAAAATTTTTTTGTCCATTGATTAAATCGACAAATTATTTTAGTGGGAAGACGCATATTTCGTACCTTTACCCAAGTTTATGTTGTATAAACTGTAAAATAGAAATTGTTTCGTATAAATATGTTTTAATTTGTTTATTTTTCCAGTGTTAGGACCCTGTTCTTTTTATCTAATTAAAAGAAGTACTTCCTTGAATATTTTTAAGATTAATTGAAATTGTTCATTAAATTTTTTTTTATTACAGTCCAATGGTTAAATATATTCATGAACAGTTGTGAAAAATTTATTATTTTGTAATTTCATGAAAGTTTGAACATAAAAGACATTAATAAATAAGTTCTTTAAAATAATGTATTAGAAATAAATTGGACAGTTATATATAGCACAGGTATATTTCTGTAAACATTACTATTATATTGATTGTATAGTTATTATCAGCATTGTTTCTTAAAACATAGCATTGCACTAAGTGTCTCATTGAATAAAGATTTTTTTTTTAAGAATATGGTATCCTTGTTAAGTAAATTTTTTCTCTCTAATATTCTTACAATATTGCACAAAATTTAATAAAGGGCACGCAATGCTATGTTTAAATCATTGGAAATATTTTGTATTTTAATCATACATATAGAAAAAATACAAAAAAAAATTGTTTTATGTCATTTCGATAAAGTGACATGTTTTAGTTTGGTTATTAAAATTAAGGAATGTTTAGATACAAAATAAATACCATATTTATTACAGAACAAATTTAGTCCGATAACATAGCATCTGTCGAAGGTCTGAAAATCTTGTTTGTCAAAATTGAAATGCGTATTGAGGCTCTGCTAGAATTTGGTATAAATTTGGAGAGTCCAGTATATGTGACAGAAGAGTTTAAAATGTTCTGACATAGAATAAGACTGATATGAAATAAACAATAATATACAATATTTTGGACGTAATTTATCAGTTTCCAGTTTAAATGCTCAGTAATAGATAAAATTGAATGTTCTGTTGAAAATGATCAATTAAAGTTTTAATTTTCAAACGTGATTTGCATATTGATTTGGTTAAAGATGGTATTTATTTTGATGTCATTTTTGGCACAAACTGTGTATTTTGGTGTTTTTCAATTTGGGAGAAGAATAATTCATGACTTTTCTATCATTAGTGTTTTAGTGTATCCAAGTTAAAATGGAAAAAAAAAAATATCTTAAAATTTTCTGGTAAATCTTTTGAACTTGTAACTTTTACAAACTGTCTATGCTGCTTAATTGTCTAGTTATTTTGTGGTTGCACAGTGTTTTTTGCTTTTCTTAGTATCCAGTGAATATAAACCCAGTCATTAATCATTGTTATGGAGTGGTGTTAAATAATAAACAATTAGGTCACTTGTTGCTATGTCTGCACTTGAAAAATAACAAAGGTCAAACATGTTTCCATGGTAATACGAAGTAGAGGACCAACATCTGTCATGATAACATGAAGCAGATGTCAAACATGTTTTCACAGTAATCTGAAGCTGAGGTCTAGCATGTTTCCATGGTAATATGAAGCAGATGTCTGACATGTTTCGTGGTATTATGAAGCAGATGTCCGACATGTTTCCATGGTAATATGAAGCAATGTCAGACATGTTTCCGTAGTAATATGAATGCAAGGTCGAACGTTTTCCCCATGGTAATATGAATTGGAGGTCAAACAGGTTTCAATCTTGAAGCAGAGGTTTACATAGTACCAGTAATATGAAGCAGAGATAAGATGTCTTTCTGCAGTAATATGTAGCCGAGGTCAAGTGTGTTTCCATGGTTGTATAAAGCAGAAATAAAAAATGGTAATATGATGAGGCTTTAAGAAACTTAGTGAATCATAGTTTGACTTTAGTGATTAAAGGTAGTGCTTGCTGTTGCAACCTAAGGATGTTCTTTAAATATCTGCGTCTTAAGAGTTTATTTTTTCTCATACAGAAAAAGGTTCTTCAAATAGTAAGGTGTTTACAATACTAAAATTATCCTTGTACAGAAAAAGATGCAATTATTGAAGCCTACTGTTCAAGTGCAGGCAAGCAGACATGTAATTTGAGTATATAAGATGTAACCTTTCTCCTTTTTAATCTTTCCCTATGCTTTGTTTAGTTAGTATTAAGATACATTTTGTATTTTTCTTCAGCCTTTCATACACTTTAAATAGTGATATGTACACAAAAGTACAAAGAAAGTAGGCATTTTTCTACGAAAAAAATGGATAGGAAAGAAATGTGCATCATAAGGCATGTGTATTAAGTTTATATGTATACTTACTGGTATATATTAAAAGAAATAATAGTGTTGAGAGATAACTGAATGCATAATGATAAAATTAAAATGATCAGTTGTCTCTGGTCTTTAAATATAAAATACAATGTCAATTGAAACAAGTGGTAAGAAATTGTTCAAAAAAAAGAAAGAAAAAATATATATATAAGAATGGAATTTCTTGAGGTTAGAGCTAGATTTTGAAGGCCCTATGGATAGAGGTATTGTATGGAACGGCTGTTATTTTTTGATTAAATGTTGTTTTTGTCAATCAGTAGTTTTTTGTATTTTAGGAATCCATGACATAAGTTATGGCTTCTGGTAAAGGTATATTGAGTCTTGCCCACTTGTACCAGTTACAGTTGCCCCCCTTTGCAAGCTTTACTTGGCACAGTCATGTCCTGTTGTGTACTCATCACAGTCTATGTCTCGTTGTATAGACCGCCTTGGTAGCGCACTTGTAGAGCGCCAACTTCGAGTGAGGGAGGTCGCAGGTTTGCTCTCCGGCCACGACATACCAATGATATGAAAAATTGTACTAGCAGCTTCCTCACTTGGCACTCTGCATTTAGAGGATAGTATTAGGAGTGGTCAGCCTGGTGTGAGTATATTGTAACTCTGGGTATTAGGTGTGGTGTCTGCAATGTATTATTCCATTGCGGCAGCATTATAAAAATGGGTACTACACTCACTGGTACAGAGAGATGCTGTTATATGACTGAACAAGAGCTACTTTTAAAAAAGAGCATGTATACCCATGCTGCTGCATTTGAATTGATGTTATGCTGAAGTAAATGTTTGGTCAAATCTTTTATATCTTGCATGTTGTGGACTGGACAGGGAAACCCCTACTGACCTTAGCCCTCAGTGTGACCTTGATCTTTGAGCTAGGGGTCTGGGTTTTGCACATGACAAGTCTCATTCTGGGAAACTTGTGTGCAAAAAAATTAAAATCCCTTTACGGATGGCAAGAGTTGTGGACTACACAGGGAAAAAAACCTAAGTTCGGTATCTGGGTGTTACATATGACACATCGACCTATAGGGCACATTTGTGTCCAGTAATATTAAAATCCTTTGATGGATGGCAGTTCTGGCCGGACAGGTAAAAAGTCTTTTGACATCCAAGTTTCCTTGAACTTAGGCTAGGGGTCTGTGTGTTGTGCATGACGCATCATCTTTTGGGATACATTAGTGCTATGTAATATAACAAAGATGACAGAGTTATGGACCTGACAGGAAAAAAAGTTCCAATGTTTGACCACTGTGTGACCTTGATCTTTGAGCTATAGTTGTGGGTGTTGTACATGACATATCTCATTATACATTGGTGCCAAGTAAAGTTAAAATCGCTTTAAAGATGACGGGGCTATTGACTGGACTGGAAAATATTTTCTTTGACCTTGACATTTGGGCTAAGGTTCTGGGTGTTGTGCATGTACACGTTATCTCATATGATATTGTACTATTTATTTGAACTGTCAAAACATGTTCCCGGCTTTCATTATATTCTATTCACACCTATATAAGATTAACATGAAAGCCAGAAACTTGTTTTCTCAGTTCAAATAAATAGTGTACAATACATTTGTGCCATGTAATATTAAATCCCTTCAAGGATGATGAAGTTTCGGACAGGACAGGAAAAAACACTACATTGTACTAACTTGTCCTCCAAGTGTGACCTTGACTTTTGAGCTAGGGTTCAGGGTGACTTTGATTATGGGGAATATTTGTGCCATGTAATATAAAAATCCCTTGATGGATGGTTGAGATACAGACCGTACAAGAAAAAAACCTGGGAGTGGGGTGGGGAAGAAAAATTGTTAAAATAAAGATGCTCATCAGTGGAACACACACATCTTGTGGCTGGCAGTTTTGTCATCCTTCAAAGTGGTAATTCAGCAGCCTACACTGTCTTAAAGATCCACCTCAAAATAACTGCCATAATGGTGATTCTACATACTTTACATCAGAAAATTGAGAAATACAAGTGTCTTCTTGCAAATTGACGTTGACATTCAGGAGGCCAAGACAAGGTGTTTACTATCAAAATTTTCTATTGATTTAATGTAGCAGTATGCGCAGTACTTTGTGTATTTCGTAAAAATTTCAGTCACACTTTGTTTCAGCATAGTAAGATATTTAATTTTAAAATTCACATGTACTGAAAAAGACTTGCTGAATAAACAAGTGCTGTTGGACGACAGGAATGGAACCTGTACCATGCATGTCAGATAATAACAGTAAACAAGTGTGTGAATTTCAATCCATTTCCATCTGTGGGTACTGAGATACCGGCTTACATAATATGAATACTAAACCAAAAACTGCTAAGCAGAAAAAGGGGCATAATTTTGTAAACAAGCAAAATAGTGTTATGGAATCTGTGCAATATAAGTCAGCTTATCACAGTGAATAAGTGTGAACTTTTCACAAGTGGTTACTGAGATTCCTGCTTACGTACAAGGGTGAGTCCAATAGCTCTACCTGTTCTTCAAACAGTCCAGCTAAAAATCAGGTACTGTCTTTTTATCAAACGTGAATTACAATTTAATGTGGGCTGATCTTTTTGGCTGTTCTATTTAGATGTTGGAAAGATTGACATCCTGACATTCAGTTTGATTTTCTGATACTTATGTAAAGCAAACCACTTACAGATTCAACATAATGTAACTAGATGCCCATGGGCAATATGTTGAGCCCGCCAGCTGTCAAAATGACTAATATTTATGATACTATTTGGCGGTGACAAAACTGACTGCTGCAAACATTTCTGTCCATCTCCACCCATGGCTAAGTTACAGCCCAGAAAAGAGAAACTGCATCAAGTTTTGACCTTTGGCCTCTAAGTGTGACCTTGACCTTTCATCTTATGCCTGACAGTCTCATTTAGGCAAACAAATGTGCCAAGTTATTTAAGAAACCCTCAATCCATGGCTGAGTATAGTCTGGACAAGGAAAACTGCACCAAGTTTTGACCTTTGACCTCCAAGTATGACCTTGACCTTTAAGCTACCAATCTGGTTAATGCACATGACACATCTTATCGAGGCAAACATTTCTGCCAAAGTATTAAAGAAGCCGAGTTAAGCCCTGACAAGCAAAACAGCACCGACCTCAAAGTATGACCTTGACCTTTAAGCTACCAATCTGGTTTTTGCACGTGACATACCGTGTCATTGAGGCAAACATGCCAAGTTATTTAAGAATCCCTTGATCCATGGAAAAGTACAGCCCGGACAAACTTGCATGGATGCACTCACGCACATACACCGAACCGCCATTGTGACAAGTATGTCAAGCTCACCGCCAGCAGGCTCAACAAAAATGTAAATATAAGAATGGAATGCTATTTTTGTGCATTTAGACAGGTCGCTGGATTTGAAAGAAGTTCCAATGTAGTTATTATATACCCATCTAAACACAAAACAGCATTTAATGAGGCAATACTGGGGAGATATGCCCTTTTATCATAAAGTTTTCTCTAATTACTGCTAAAACAAATGGATTTTAGTTTTCAATTTGAAAACTGGACTGGTTTCCTGCCTATCCAGTAAAATATAATTGCATGTTACTATTTGTATTACACAGTCATATCAACAACTGATGGAACATTATCCTAGAAGAAATTTCATAACCAGAAAATTGATGATTTCATTTATTTCTAACTTACAAATAATATCAGGATTTCAATTTGAACAATAGACTGGTTACAGTACTTCCTGTCTGTCCACCAAACTGGAATGTTCGGAATGGAATCTGTGCCTCAAGCTTGAAATCTGTAACAAAATATGATATTGCAATAACTGGTAATAACTAGAAATTTATCTCTTTTTGGTAATTTGTTATAATTGAAATTCTCAATAGACGAGTGTTGAAATTACAGTATTAAATTAAAGTTGTAAAAGTAACCTTCAGTGACAGACTGTTAATATATATCACAAATATAAAAAAAATTAGGAACAGGTATACTATAGATCAATACAAGAAGTAAATGAGCGGACACAAAATGTGGTACAGTGATTCAAACATAATTCATACAGAAATTAAACCAGTGTGAATGTGAAATCTACAGTGGTGTATTGTTCTCAGAGTGGGCAAAACCTTTTAATAAAGATGTCCTTGTTTCATTCTAGGTGTGAAACACTATTTTGGTCCCAAAATATGATATAACAAACGAGCAACTTGTAAACAAAGACAGTGTTGCAATACACAATATTTTCATAATGGACCTTTTAAATAAGAAATGCATTCATTTACCTTCTTTGAAGAAATCTAAAAGTTGTTCTTTTGTCCAGTTGCATGAAGTTATAGAAAACAAACTTTCTGCTCCCATGATCTCCTTTACTGTCTGCAAATATTGCTTTCTAGCGGCAACAGAATCTCCAGGCATCAAGCTTACTGCATCATAGGTTCCTTTGTCCAAAACAACTTTATATTTCCTCGTCAAGCAGGTGCATGGGTTAGGTCTTTGTTCTGTGATTAAATCTCCTGTCTAAAACAAAGAAGCGAGACAAATTTATACTGCCCTGATAAACGTATTAACCTTCAACCTGCTAAATTTCTAAAATGGACTGGTCCATCATTCTATTTGTGTAATAACATTTATTATTTGAAGGGGTGTTCACTGAAAATTTACCAACTGAACAGCGAACAGTGCAGACCATCCTCATCTCGGTATTCACTGGTCGCAAAGGCAGAATCATTTGCTGCCAGCAAGCTAAAGTGAAACTGTAAAATCATTGTTGGCATAAAATTTTGTAGTAATACAAACTTATTGACATAAGATTTTTGCAAGATATTCTTACGAATAACCAAAAATATTGTGCAGAAAGTAGTAAACCGTTGCAGTGCTTTTGAAATAAAGTAGAAAAATCACATTCTTTTTGCATTTTTACCAATATCTAACTTTAATTTTCACCCACTTTGTCATTTTTCAGTGTAATGTTTACCTTCTATGCCACACTTGGTGGAAATGAACAGGTTAAAAAAATTCACCTAAACAGTGGTCAAGTAGCTTTAATAGTTATAGTGATCTTTCAACAAATAATTGTATGATCAAAAGGCAAGACTAGTTTTAATTAGAATGTGCCTGTAGGACACATGGTGTGCCCCCCACTGGTACAGTTGTCACAAATAAGGGAAAATAATTCAAATGTTTGCAGTCTTAATGGGGTATAGCCTCAACAAACATTTTATGAAAAGGATTCATTATTCTAGGCCATATACTTTTTGAGCTATGAGCATCACAAACAAAAAATCCACTATTTTGGCTATTTCAAGGGCCATAACTTTGTAATAAATGCCAAGATTCTCAGGAAGAGTGCCAAGTGTGCAAGGACACGTCATGATAAAGACCCAAGCAAGGTTTCATAAATTTACATCAAATACTTTTTGAGCTAGACACATAATTAGGTGAAAATGTGCACTTTTTACTATTTCAGGGGCCATAACTTTAGAAATAGGATGTGCGCAAGTTCATATCATGATAAAGACTCATGCAAGGTGTCATCAATTTATATCAAATACTTTTTGAGCTAGGCGCGTCAAAAAACTGCAGACGGACAAGACCAAATCTATATGCCCCCACCACTCATGGGGGGGGGTGCAAAAAAATGTTCGTACCTTAACAATTAGTTTATTTCAAACATCTCTTGGCTTTTAACCAAGTTAAACAAAAAAGGGAGGAAATAATAACTCTCCTAATTTGCATGTCTAATAAGTTTCAGCAAATGAAATTTTATAAATGTTCATGCAAAATCTTTCACAAATGCAATATATTTGGTTTCATTTTCCTATCTAACCTCATGCAAGTTATGTTTATGTTTATTAAATTTCTACCTTAATGCTAAAAAATATTTATCTTTGCTGTGCAAACTGGATAGAACAATCAAATTTTAAAAATACCTCAATCTAAATTCCAAGATAAACTTAGTGCTCAGTGAATATAGATGTAAATTATAACATAACAACAAATTCATTACATGACAAAAACAAGAGCTGTCTGATGACAGCGCGCTCGACTATTCGAAGAATTGATTGAAGAATGGGGTCAAAATATTTCCACGGATATTCAGACTAAAGAAACAAGCGCCATGTTACACATGGCTAATCCCCCCGCCAGGCTTATTATAATTGAAGGCTAATGTTCCTGGCAAGTTAGTGTCTGAAAGTATTAATTTTGGGGAAAGCTTTGAAGAACCGTTTAGTTGTGGTCCGCATCAGGGTTTTTTAAGATGTGGAAGAAAGAATAAGTCAGTAGTGAGGTGGTTTACTGCTAAGTTTTAATACTTTTCATGAACAGTTTTTCTATATGGCTACTGTAAAAAGAAGGAATGGAAAGCTAACAGGGAACAAGGGTGCCAGAATGTCACAATATATGCTCGTCAAAGCAAATTTCTTTACTCTAGCAGCTGTATTTGCAGATGGAATGTTAATTTTGTGGTTGTTTAATAATCATTGTAAGTCTTTTGTTTTTTAAAGTCCACAAAAAAACTCCTTACCAGGTAGAGATACCTTATATATAATAAAATACACCTAAAACTGGAGAGTAACATCTATGTTGTACCACAGAAAAGTGGTCTTGTTTTTTCCCTAGGGTCAATTATAAAAATGTTACAATATAAGTTATTTATAGTAACAACTAAGGGAAGTTAATCTTTAAAAAAAAAAAATCAAAAAAGTCCACACAAAAATCTTAACCAGGTAGAGATTGGTCAAAATACACCTCAAAATTGGATTTAGCATGCTTGTTGTACTACAGAAAAGTGGTCTCGATTTTTCCCTACGACTAGTAATGAAAAAGTTGCAATAAAAGCTATTTAAAGTAACAACAAAGGGAAGTAATTCTAAAGAAGGGAACTGCGCATGACACTTTGTCTCATGATGGTGTATAATTGTGCCAAGTCACATCAAAATCCCTCCATGCATGAAGAAGAAATGCTTCAGACAAAGTCATTCTTGTATCTGACCTTTGGCCTCTAAGTGTGACCTTGACCTTAGGTCTAGTGACCTGGATCTTGCGCACGACACTCCATCTCGTGGTGGTGAACATTTGTGCCAAGTTATATCAAAATCCCTCTATGTATGAAGAAGAAATGCTACGGACAAGGTTTTTATTCTTGTATCCTTTGACCTCTAAGTGTGACCTTGACCTTAGACCTAGGGACCTGGTTCTTGCGCATGACACTCCGCCTTGTGGTAAACATTTGTGCCAAGATATATCAAAATCCCTCCATGCATGAAGAAGATATGCTCCGGACAAATTTTTTTAAGAAAATATGATAAAGGGGAATAACTCAAAAAATAGGCATGGTAGAGTTATTGTTCTTGCACACTGCACGTCCTCCGAATGTGTTCTATCAGTGTATGAAGTTTGAAGAAAATCCCTCCAGTACTTTTGGGGTTATGCTCCGGACAAAATGTTTTAAGAAAATATGATAAAGGGGAATAACTCAAAAAACAAGAGGACCATGATGGTCCTGAATCGCTCACCTCTTCCCACATGACCCAGTTTTGAGTATGACGTCGTTTTTTCTATTATCTGACATAGTGACCTAGTTTTTGAGCTCGTGTGACCCAGTTTTGAACTTTACCTAGATATTATCAAGATAAAAATTCTGACCAATTTTCATGAAGATCCACTGAAAAATATGGTCTCTAGAGAGGTCACAAGGTTTTTCTATTATTTGACCTATTGATCTAGTTTTCGAAGGTACGTGACCCTGTTTTGAACTTCAAGGTGAACATTCTCACTAATTTTCATGAAAATCTCGTGAAAAATATGGCCTCTAGAGAGGTCACAAGGTTTTTCTATTTTTATACCTACTGGCCTAGCTTTTGATCGCACGTGACCCAGTTTCGAAATTGACCTAGATATCATCAAGGTGAACATTCAGATCAATTTTCATGAAGATCCATTGAAAAATATGGCCTCTAGAGAGGTCAAAAGATTTTAATAATTTTAGACCTACTGACCTAGTTTTTGACCGCAGTTGACCCAGTTTCAAATCTGACCTAGATATCATCAAGATGAACATTTAGACCAATTTTCATACAGATCCCATGAAAAGTATGGCCTCTAGAGAGGTCACAAGGTTTTTTTATTATTTGACCTACTGACCTAGTTTTTTACGGCATGTGACCCAGTTTCAAATTTGACCTAGATATCATCAAGGTGAACATTCTGACCAATTTTTATGGAGATCCATTCAAAAGTATGGCCTCTAGAGAGGTCACAAGGTTTTTCTATTTTTAGACCTACTGACCTAGTTTTTGACCGCACATGACCCTGTTTCAAACTTGACCTAGATATCATCAAGATGAACATTCAGACCAACTTTCATACAGATCCCATGAAAAATATGGCCTTTAGAGAGGTCACAAGGTTTTTCTATTATTTGACCTACTGACCTAGTTTTTGATGGCACGTGACCCACTTTCGAACTTGACCTAGATATCATCAAGATGAACATTCAGACCAACTTTCATACAGATCCCATGAAAAATATGGCCTCTAGAGAGGTCACAAGGTTTTTCTGTTATTTGACCTACTGACCTAGTTTTTGAAGGCATGTGACCCACTTTCGAACTTGACCTCGATATCATCAAGGTGAACATTCTGACCAATTTTCATGAAGATCTCTTGAAATATATGGCCTCTAGAGAGGTCACAAGGTTTTTCTATTTTTAGACCTACTGACCTAGTTTTTGACCGCACGTGACCCAGTTTCGAACTTGACCTAGATATCATCAAGATGAACATTCAGACCAACTTTCATACAGATCCCATGAAAAACATGGCCTTTAGAGAGGTCACAAGGTTTTTCTATTATTTGACCTACTGACCTAGTTTTTTAAGGCACGTGACCCAGTTTCGAACTTGACCTAAATATCATCAAGGTGAACGTTCTGACCAATTTTCATGAAGATCTTGTGAAATATATGGCCTCTAGAGAGGTCACAAGGTTTTTCTATTTTTAGACCTACTGACCTAGTTTTTGAAGGCACGTGATCCACTTTCGAACTTGACCTAGATATCATCAAGGTGAACGTTCTGACCAATTTTCATGAAGATCTTGTGAAATATATGGCCTCTAGAGAGGTCACAAGGTTTTTCTATTTTTAGACCTACTGACCTAGTTTTTGATTGCACGTGACCCAGTTTCGAACTTGACCTAGATATCATCAAGGTGAACATTCTGACCAATTTTCATGAAGATCTTGTGAAATATATGACCTCTAGAGAGGTCAAAAGGTTTTTCTATTTTTAGACCTACTGACCTAGTTTTTGATGGCACGTGACCCAGTTTCGAATCTGACCTAGATATCATCAAGGTGAACGTTCTGACCAATTTTCATGAAGATCTTGTGAAATATATGGCCTCTAGAGAGGTCACAAGGTTTTTCTATTTTTAGACCTACTGACCTAGTTTTTGATTGCACGTGACCCAGTTTCGAACTTGACCTAGATATCATCAAGATGAACATTCTGACCAACTTTCATAAAGATCCCATGAAAAATGTGACCTCTAGAGTGGTCACAAGCAAAAGTTTACGGACGCACGGACGCACTGACGCACGGACGACGGACGACGGACACCGCGCGATCACAAAAGCTCACCTTGTCACTTTGTGACAGGTGAGCTAAAAAGCAAGGTAGAGTTATTGTTCCCGCACACTGCACTTCCTCCCAATGTGTTCTATCAGTGTATGAAGTTTGAAGAAAATCCCTCCAGTACTTTTGGAGTTATGCTCCGGACAAAAATATTTAAGAAAATATGATAAAGGGGAATAACTCAAAAAATAGGCAAGGTAGAGTTATTGTTCTTGCACACTGCACTTCCTCCCAATGTGTTCTATCAGTATATGAAGTTTGAAGAAAATCCCTCCAGTACTTTTGGAGATATGCTCCGGACAAAGATTGTTGCGGACGGACGGAGAGCATTTCTAATATCCCCTTCGCCTTTGGCGGGGGGATAAAAAAAACATAATAAGCCTCGCAATTTTGCGTTTCCAGTAAAAAGAACCCTGAACCCCGTTCATTCAACCCTCAATGGTTTCAGCGTATTTCCATGGATTCACTATAATGAGTCTTCTGCTCGATCCCTTACTTAGACTGTACTGGTTCTACCATGTCAAAACATTGTCTGTATCTAACATAGTACCGCCATTATAGTGTTTGAACACAGTAAACTGTAAATAGGAGTGAAAACTCGAAAAGAAAACGGGTATGTTCAACAGCTACTGAGCAGTCCAAGAAGCCGCCAAATTGCACTATTTATTCTAGTAATATGCAAAATTTTCACGGGACCACCCTGGACCCAGCTCATGGGAGGGAGATGGGTGGGGGTATCCCACCTCCACCGTCCCAATGCTCAAATCGTCCCTAAGCCCGTTTTTGTATCGTCCTTTTAAATTATGAAAACTTTAAAGTCCTTTAATGTATGGGCATTGAAGCATACATTTACCTTATTGTCTAATTTCTCTATGCATTATTGAACAGTCATGGTCAAACCACCTGTTCTTTCCTTTAGCTGTACACACATTCTTTGAATAATGTTTGAAATTGACACTCTTGTTTACTACCATTATTATATCATTATTAAGATTTAAAGATAATCATACACACATTTAAAGATAATTCAAAATCATATACATGTACACAACAAACAAGACTTGGTAACATCATTTAGCAAATTTCACTGTAGTAACAAGAGCCATGTTAGACATGGCCAATCCCCCCGACGGGCATATTATAATTGAAGGCTAAAGTTCCTGGCAAGTTAGTGTCTGAAAGTATGTTTTGGGGAAAGCTTTGAAGAACCATTTAGTTGTGGTCCGCATCAGGGTTTTTAAAGATGTGAAAGAAAGAATAAGTCAGTGGTGAGGTGGTTTACTGCTAAATTTTATTAATTTTCATGAACAGTATAACTATGATGTTTTTCTATATGGCTACTGTAAAAAGAAGGAATGGAAAGCCTACAGGGAACACGAGTGCCAGAATGTCACAATATATGCCCGTCACAGCAAATTTCTTTACTCTAGCAGCTGTATTTGCAAATGGAATTTTAATTTTGTGGTTGTTTAGTAATCACTGTAAGTCTTTTGTTTTTCTAAGTCCACAAAAAACTCCTTACCAGGTAGAGATATCTTAAAATACATGTAAAATTGGAAAGTAACATCCATGTTGTACCACAGAAAAGTGGTCTTGTTTTTTCCCTACGGTCAATTATAAAAAAATTACAATATAAGTTATTTATAGTAACAACTAAGGGGAGTTAATCTTAAAAAAAAAAAAATTGCAAGTCCACAAAAAAATCTTAACCAGGTAGAGATTGGTCAAAATACACCTCAAAATTGGATGTAGCATGCATGTTGTACTACAGAAAAGTTGTCTCGATTTTTCCCTACAACTAGTAATGAAAAAGTTACAATAAAAGCTATTTAAAGTAACAACAAAGGGAGGTAATTCTAAAGAAGGGAACTGCGCATGACACTTTGTCTCATGATGGTGTATAATTGTGCCAAGTTACATCAAAATTCCTCCATGCATGAAGAAGAAATGCTTCGGACAATGTCATTCTTGTATCTGACCTTTGGCCTCTCAGTGTGACCTTGACCTTAGACCTAGGGACCTGGATCTTGCGCATGACATTCTGTCTCATGGTGGTGAACATTTGTGCCAAGTTATATCAAAATCCCTCTATGCATGAAGAAGAAATGCTCCGGACAATTTTTTTTAAGAAAATATGATAAAGGGGAATAACTAAAAAAATAGGCAAGGTAGAGTTATTGTTCTTGCACACTGCACTTCCTCCCAATGTGTTCTATCAGTGTATGAAGTTTGAAGAAAATCCCTCCAGTACTTTTGGAGTTATGCTCCGGACAAAATTTTTTAAGAAAATAAGATAAAGGGGAATAACTCAAAAAATAGGCAAGGTAGAGTTATTGTTCTTGCACAGTGCACTTCCTCCCTATGTGTTCTATCAGTGTATGAAGTCTGAAGAAAATCCCTCCAGTACTTTTGGAGTTATGCTCCGGACAAAATTTTTTAAGAAAATAAGATAAAGGGGAATAACTCAAAAAATAGGCAAGGTAGAGTTATTGTTCTTGTACACTGCACTTCCTCCCAATGTGTTCTATCAGTGTATGAAGTTTGAAGAAAATCCCTCCAGTACTTTTGGAGTTATGCTCCAGACAAAGATCGTTGCGGACAGACGCACTCACGCACACACGCACGGACGGAGAGCATTTCTAATATCCCCTTCGCCTTTGGCGGGGGGATAAATAAATAGATTAGACAAACAATGTTCCTGTATTACTTTGATTTCGATAAGTCTTGCACTAAATGGCAATATATGAGGCAATTTCAAAGTCCAAAAAGGGCCATAATTCAGACAAAACAGACGACAGAGTTATTTCCTACAGACAGAGACTATTATACTAAACAAGTGATAAAAGTTTCAAAGCCATATCATATGTCAAACACTTTACAAAAAATATGAACTGGTACGAAAAACTTAACCAAGATTTTTAAGTCAAAAGAGGCCATAATTCAGCCAAAATCCTTGATGGAGTTATGTACTCTTGCCTATAACTGGACATGGTGATGGTAAACAGGTGTTAAAAGTTTCAAAGCTTTATCTGAAAAGACTTTGTCAAAATATGAACTGGTACGAAATATTAACCAAGATTTCTAAGTCAAAAGGGGCCATAATTCAGCCAAAATCCCTGATGGAGTTATGTACTCTTGCCTATAACTGGCCATGGTGATGGTAAACAAGTGTTGAAAGTTTCAAAGCTTTACCTTAAAAGACTTTGTCAAAATATGAACTGGTACGAAAAACTAAACCATGAATTCTAAGTCAAAAGGGGCCATAATTTAGCCAAAATCATTGATGGAGTTATGTGCTCTTGCCTATAACTGGCCATGATGATGGTAAACAAGTGTTGAAAGTTTCAAAGCTTTATCTTAAAAGACTTTGTCAAAATATGAACTGGTACGAAAAACTTAACCATGATTTCTAAGTCAAAAGGGGCCATAATTCAGCCAAAATCCCTGATGGAGTTATGTACTCTTGCCTATAACTGGCCATGATGATGGTAAACAAGTGTTGAAAGTTTCAAAGCTTTATCTTAAAAGACTTTGTCAAAATATGAACTGGTACGAAAAACTTAACCATGATTTCTAGGTCAAAAGGGGCCAAAATTCAGCCAAAATCATTGATGGAGTTATGTGCTCTTGCCTATAACTGGCCATGATGATGGTAAACAAGTGTTGAAAGTTTCAAAGCTTTATCTCAAAAGACTTTGTCAAAATGTGGACTGGTACGAAAAACTTAACCAAGGTGTGACGCCGACGCCGTGGTGAGTAGGATAGCTCTACTTATTCTTCGAATAGTCGAACTAATAAGATTCAACCACACTTAATTAATGTATTTTCTATAGTGGATACAGATAAATATATAATTTAAAATAGCAATTACTGTGAATTTAATGTCTTCAAAGCCTTCCGACTTGGCCACCGACTTTGACAATGTTATAGCCAGATCTGAGTAGTCAACTCCGGTGAGCTGCAAGAAACCTCTCTTTCTCTGAAGAAAATGAAAACAGAAACTGACCTTTATGATTAATGGAATATTTTGAGGTTCAGTGTTTCAAACATATGTTTGTTCCATAAAAATTCAACTTATAATCAAGCTGTCAGATAAATATATATGTTTCAAAGTTTAAAATTACTGATCTTTTATTGAGAAAGAATTATTTTGGGCAGAACAATGCTTCAAATCTGAAGAGTAGTGGCTCAGCGAGTGCATGTTGATATTAAACAACACGGAGTACAAAATACTTTTACTGTATTACAGGGACTTCCATGGCCTAGTAGTGACCCCTAACCTAGAGCTGTTGGGTTCATAACCCATTTAGGACGAGGAATTCCTTCATAATGATATAAAGAAGCCAGATGATCAAGCTGGCTTACTGAAGGGTGGTGGTTCTATCCATCTACCCCATTACACTCTTCCACATGTTTATACTACATATTATTGCTTAGACAGATCAGTGGAACAGACTAGTTCCCCCATCAGTAAATGGGAGGGAACCAGCAGTATTGTTTCTACTCGTATGAAGTTTTCAGAATGCTTAACAATTAAAGATATATAGTAAATACTGGTCAAAATCTACTGAAGTATAATCATTGGTCAAAATCTACCAAATTGTCTTTAAGCATAGCTGACCCTTGTTCAGTGGTCAAGGCATAAATAATGAATTTTTTTATTAAAAAATTAGGTTAAGGTTAATAATGAAATGTTATTGCTTACAAGTTCAATACACATCATTCCATTCCCGGAACCAAGGTCTATGATAGAATCTTCCTTGGAAATATTCTCGTACTCCTCCAACCAATCTGCGATTTTATCCATAGTTTCTTCACCAAACCTGAAAGAATATCAGAATGTGTTGGGCGTTTTTCTTCATAATAAAATTTTTCGATAAGTCCCTCTTTGGAAACTGTTTCATACTGAAT
Organism: Mercenaria mercenaria; assembly: GCF_021730395.1. NCBI lineage: Eukaryota > Metazoa > Mollusca > Bivalvia > Venerida > Veneridae > Mercenaria > Mercenaria mercenaria. The sequence goes on from NC_069373.1 coordinate 51,995,132, forward strand.
CTATATATATAGCTATTTAAATGAATTATGTGCAATGTCGAAAACTCCAGAAATCTTAACACATAATATTGAAATTCAATGTAAAAGCAGAGAAATTTTAAAAGTATTAATTCTTTTATTTTTCAAATTTTTATAGCTTACTTTTAACAAAGGCAGATTTATAATACTTTTAAATTGTTAATTAGTTTTTAACATAATTTGCATTAATTTTCCTTTTTATAACGAAAAATTTCAGACTGATTAAAAACCTTTATACAGGTACAAGAGTCTTTTAACAGTTTGAATACCAGCTATGGTGTTTGGCTGTGCATAGCAAAGATATAATCAGTGAGCTAGGACTTTGAACATTATCAAAAAATCTTACATTGATATTATCTACCTTCTTTTTTATCTTTAGCTGCAGCTGGCGGCAAGTGATTTTGCTTTTGCGACCAGTACAGACCAAGACATGCAGGCTGATGATACAGTGAACACCCTTTTGATAAACAAGTGGTACTGTCCAAATTGAATGATGGACATTTTAGAAATTTAGCAGGGTAAAAGTTTAAAGTCTTTCTTAATTTTTGGTTATCCTGCATGCAAACTATCAAATCAAGTTCAATTATATATCTATTTATCTACTGGCCATGTTCTGCCCAACCCCTTGCAGGGATGTAGACGGTATGTCAAGCCGCTTAGGGTGCTTAAACATGTTAAAGAGAAACAGAAAGAATATAATTTTATTATGTAACAACTACATAATATACATTTAAAAAATGTCAGAAAAAAAGTAAGTTGTTTATCACATATATATATACCAGATTTCTCCAACATCTCCAATGTCTTCAAAGTTCTCTACCTCTTTCTCATATGCTGAATCCCAGCTGCAAATAAATAAACGTCATGTTATAAAGTTATATGATTTACTGACTTAGCACCTTTGGGCACTACTTTCAAATGCAGGGATGAAGGTGGAAAGAGTAGGGATGCGGGTGTGGCTTTACTTAACACCTTATTAGGAAATAAACATATTTAAATATTTAATTATATTTAGATAATTTTCTTCTTAAGGTTTAGCAGTATATCACAAAGCAACAAAAATTATTAGTAAACAAACAACATCTTGATAAACAACTTATCTGTCCAATACATGTTTTACTGTTCTGTCCAATAGAATTGGATACTTAAAATATTTTAAAGGAGTTGTCCCTCTTAAAAAAAAAGAATGTCATTTGTAAAGAAATAAAATTTAATATAAACAATTGTCAAAAATGATGTTTTACCTAGTTATGTTAAGTTTAAACACACAGGTACATTGTTGCAAATGCATCAAAAGGAAAACATGTAACAGCTTTTTAAAAATGATGAGTTTTTAAACTTAAAGGCGCTGAACTGTCCAGAAGTGTGGCCCCTTCATGCAGTCCCTTTCTGGAATTCAATCAAAATGACAATGGTTTTGTAGTATAATATACATGTTTTATATGCTGTTTAATTTCCATGTAAAACAATGCTTTCTTTCTATGATCTGGTGATATTCAAACTATTTTCTCCGAAACCATAGACCTACATGAGTCCAACTTGAATTGGTCAGCTCAGCTAAACACTTAGGCATGGATATCTCAAATGACCTATCATGGGACAATCACATAAACAGGTCAACCAAGAAAGCTAACCAAACCCTAGGGTTCTTACGAAAAAAACATTAAAGTCAAATCCCAACCCATTAAGACCATTGCTTACCAGACTCTAGTCCGACCCCAGCTCAAATATGCCTCCGAGGTATGGTCACCCCACACCCAAACTCAAACTGACCAAACTGAAACTTTCAAAGCATCCAAAGGAGAGCCGCCCATTGGATCAAGACTGGCTATGGCCGTACTTCCAGTGTAACAGATATGCTACACTCCCTAAACCTTTGTCGACTGGATTTAAGGCGTATAGATTCTAGGTTATCACTCTTCTATAAGATTCATCATAATCTGGTTGCTATCCCAATCCTAGATTACCTGACCCCAATGACCCGTTGTGTCCGCTATGGCCATTCTCTAAGTTATATGTTAATTACTGCAACCACTGACTATTACAAGTTTTCTTATTTTCTGAGAACAGTGTACCAACTTCCCCCCAGTGTCACCCACCTCCCTACCCTAGAGCAGTTCAGTGCTGCAGTTTGCAGCCTTGAACATGTCTCACCCTAGTTATATCCTGCAAGCTCAAGTTTTAACTTTTTTATATCACCATGCAAAGTTATTTTTAGTTTCTTTCACTCTAAATTTTTATCACTATATACTTTCTCTTTTTGATTTTGATGCGCAAAAGGTCTACGTTCCAGCAAGGGGTTTGACGTCAACGGCAGATAGGTAGATAGGCTTAAAGACAGTCAATTACCAATCCTAATGGAAAATAATTTTGATCAGGTTGGTCAATAACAAATATATTATTCATTTTCCCATATTTCTAATTTACTCAAATCATCCTGGACGATTTTGATGTCATCAGAAGAGTTACAGTACCTCAGTATGGCGTATGTTACTATTTGGGTCAACACACATCTAACCAAAGCTACATCAGAAAATGCACGACGCCCACGGCACGTGTTAAATCATGCACGAGAAAAAAATAGAAGAAAAATCAAATGTTTGTTACTATTCTTTTGTTCCTAGTTCCGAAGAATCAAAATCCCGATCAATGTCTGTTTTCTCAGCAGACGCCATCTAAGCATTGATATTTTGTGGGATATAAAACTATTCACGTGTCTGAAATAAATGGAATATTTTTGTTTACAAAATTTGTGTATTCCGACGGAGCTGGCCTGGTTCTGTGTAAGTTTAGCGGAAACATTTTGTTAATGTTATCAGCTTGAAAACCAGTCAAAATCGTCATTATGATCACATGATCGAGCGCCATTTTGTTCTGAGGGTGGACCATTTTGTGTGAAACTTTGATCTCTCTTAAAATTATTGTAAGTATAGCGTTACCAAGTAGCATATCAGTTTTCATTTATGTAAGAAATATAAAATACCACTGTATTTATCACCTACATTTGTATCATACATCTTAAATCAATTGATTGAAAGATACTTTAGTTTGAAATGGCAAAATTGTGAACGCAAAAATCACGGTCAGCTGATGTCATAGAAAATTATATTAAAGTGTTGTTTTATCACAGAGACTGCTTGAAGACGTCTCATCTTTATTCATCAAAAGAATATTGGTCAGCTTTAGTTTTATTTCAAAATTTATTTGTTGGTTTTTATCATGAAAGTATAAAAAAAACTTATTTTCTGTCAAAATAATCATTATCACATGATGATCAAGATTCATTTAGCATGTCCTCCTACACAGGACTTGTAAAGTGACTGACTGTCATATTGTAATCATATTCAGATCCATCTTTATATTGGAAAGTGAGTATTCAACATTTTATATATAATTAGTTTTAGATTGATGCCTTGTGATATACTGCTGTAGATATGATATAGAGCTAATTGATAAAGATTAAAAGAAATAATAAATCTGTTCTTTTATTTTGTATTTTTGATTTCTGCTTTTGCCAGATTGACAGACATTGACATGTTTGTTTTGCACTGATTACTGCCTCTTTAAAACTGTAACTATATGCCTTTGTTTTAATTGTTATTAAAAATGCAGTTGTCTGGGAGAAAGCAAAACAACATTTCATAAGAGTTTTATCACTTCAGATATAAAGATCTGTGACAGAGAAGCATGGCTTCGAGGAAGAAGGTTTTGTTGAAAGTGATTATATTAGGAGACAGTGGGTATGTAAACTAAACAATCCCTTTCTTTGGTTTTGTTAGCTTGATAATGTGAAGAGTAACGAGGGCTGTTGTGCTCTCCCTGGTGTTTATGTTGCTGTCAGATTTAAGTTTTAATTGCAAGCTTGACTTTTGCCAGTACTGTCAGTAACCTAAACATAAGAGAAGGTCTTGGGATGGGGCATATATTTGATAGTTAAGGTTACTGGTGTCAAATATCATATTAGTGCTGGTTAAAGTTTTATGCAGACTTGTCAATTTCAGTGGACTTAACAGATGTTTCAACACAGCACTAGATAAATTGCAAATATCCTTACAATGAATGACAACATAATTTTGAAATTTTGTATGCATTTAAAAAAAATATGTTATTGCTGATGGGTCGGAGTTTTCAAAATCAAAACTTGGAAGCATATAATTTCAATCATTTTACGATCTCCACCCATTTTTGAAAAGTCATAAAAGTAGGCATTTATTTAGCACATTTTTTGTGCCCCCAAAGGGAGGCATATATAGTTTTTGAACCGTCTGTCAGTCTGTTGGTCTGTCCGCAATTTTCGTGTCCTGTCCATATCTTTGTCATCCATGGATGGATTTTCAAATATCTTGGCAAGAATGTGTACCACAGTAAGACGACTTGTCGCGCGCAAGACCCAGGTCCGTAGCTCAAAGGTCAAGGTCACACTTAGACGTCAAAGGTCATTTTTCATGATAGTGCATTCGTATCCGGTCCATATCTTTGTCATCCATGGATGGATTTTCAAATAACTTGGCATGAATGTGTACCACAGTAAGACGATGTGTCGTGCGCAAGACCCAGGTCTGTAGCTCAAAGGTCAAGGTCACACTTAGACGTTAAAGGTCATATTTCATGATAGTGCATTCATGTACGGTCCATATCTTTGTCATCCATGGATGGATTTTCAAATAACTTGGCATGAATGTGTACCACAGTAAGACGACGTGTTGCACGCAAGACCCAGGTCCGTAGCTCAAAGGTCAAGGTCACACTTAGACGTTAAAGGTCTTATTTCATGATAGTGCATTGATGGGCGTGTCCGGTCCATATCTTTGTCATTCATGCATGGATTTTAAAATTATTAGGCATGAATGTGTACCACAGTAAGACGATGTGTCGTGCGCAAGACCCAGGTCCGTAGCTCAAAATTCAAGGTCACACTTAGACGTTAAAGGTCATATTTCATGATAGTGCAATGATGGGCATGTCCGGTCCATATCTTTGTCATTCCTGCATGGATTTTAAAATAACTACGCATGAATGTGTGGCACAGTAAGACGACGTGTCGCGCGCAAGACCCAGGTTCGTAGGTCAAAGGTCCTAAACTCTAACATCGGCCATAACTATTCATTCAAAGTGCCATCGGGGGAATGTGTCATCCTATGGAGACAGCTCTTGTTAAACAAGCAAATTGCATAGCAAGCTCGCAAAATCATAACAGAAACAGGAAAGCATTGTTATTGAAAATTCTTCCAAATGCAAAAATATTTATAATTTTTAGCTCACCTGAGCCAAAGGCTCATGGTGAGCTTTTGTGACCTCTCAATGTCCGTCGTGCGGCGTGTGTCCGTCAGCAATTCCTAAAAAAATCTTCTTCTTGAAAACCAATGGGCAGAATTACACCAAACTTCAAAGGAATGATCCTTGGGTGGCCCCCTTTCAAAATTGTTCAAAGAATTTAATTCCAAGCAGAACTTGTCCATAACCACTTGGCCTTGGGCTTTGATATTTGGTATGTAGCATTATATAGTGGTTCTCTACCAAGATTTTTCAAATTATTCCCCTAGGGTCAAATATGGCCCTGTCCAAGGGGTCACATGGTTTATATAGACTTATATAGGAAAAAACTTAAAAAATCTTCTTGTCTGGAACCACAAGACCTAGACCTTTCATATTTGGTATGTAGCATTGCCTTATGGTTGTCTACTAAAATTGTTCAAATTATGCCCCTAGGGTGAAAAGAGGCCCTGCCCCAGAGGTACCAATCTTTAGCTCACCTGTCACATAGTGACAAGGTGAGCTTTTGTGATCATGCAGCGTCCGTCATCCGTCCGTGCGTGCGTCCGTGCGTAAACTTTTGCTTGTGACCACTCTAGAGGTCACATTTTTTGTGGGATCTTTATGAAAGTTGGTCAGAATGTTCATCTTGATGATATCTAGGTCAAGTTCGAAACTGGGTCACGTGCCCTCAAAAACTAGGTCAGTAGGTCTAAAAATAGAAAAACCTTGTGACCTCTCTAGAGGCCATATATTTCACAAGATCTTCATGAAAATTGGTCAGAATGTTCACCTTGATGAAATCTAGGTCAAGTTCGAAACTGGGTCACGTGCCTTCAAAAACTAGGTCAGTAGGTATAAAAATAGAAAAACCTTGTGACCTCTCTAGGGGCCATATATTTCAAAAGATCTTCAAGAAAATTGGTCAGAACGTTCACCTTGATGATATCTAGGTCAAGTTCGAAACTGGGTCACGTGCCATCAAAAACTAGGTCAGTAGGTCAGATAATAGAAAAACCTTGTGACCTCTTTAAAGGCCATATTTTTCATGAGATCTGTATGAAAGTTGGTCTGAATATTCATCTTGATGATATCTAGGTCAAGTTCGAAACTGGGTCACGTGCGGTCAAAAACTAGGTCAGTAGGTCTGAAAATAGAAAAACCTTGTGACCTCTCTAGAGGCCATATATTTCATGAGATCTTCATGGAAATTGGTCAGAATGTTCACCTTGATGATATCTAGGTCAAGTTCGAAACTGGGTCACGTGCCTTCAAAAACTAGGTCAGTAGGTCAAATAATAGAAAAACCTTGTGACCTCTCTAGAGGCCATATTTTTCATGGGATCTGTATGAAAGTTTGTCTGAATGTTCATCTTGATGATATATAGGTCAAGTTCGAAAGTGGGTCACGTGCCATCAAAAACTAGGTCAGTAGGTCAAATAATAGAAAAACCTTGTGACCTCTCTAAAGGCCATATTTTTCATGGGATCTGTATGAAAGTTGGTCTGAATGTTCATCTTGATGATATCTAGGTCAATTTCGAAACAGGGTCATGTGTGGTCAAAAACTAGGTCAGTTGGTCTAAAAATAGAGAAACCTTGTGACCTCTCTAGAGGCCATACTTATGAATGGATCTCCATAAAAATTGGTCAGAATGTTCATCTTGATGATATCTAGGTCAAGTTCGAAAGTGGGTCACGTGCCTTCAAAAAGTAGGTCAGTAGGTCAAATGATGAAAAAACATTGTTACCTCTCTAGAGGCCATATTTTTCATGGGATCTGTATGAAAATTGATCTGAATGTTCACCTTGATGATATCTAGGTCAGTTTCGAAACTGGGTCACGTGCGGTCAAAAACTAGGCCAGTAGATATAAAAATAGAAAAACCTTGTGACCTCTCTAGAGGCCATATTTTTCATGAGATCTTCATAAAAATTAGCGAGAATGTTCACCTTGATGATATCTAGATAAAGGTCAAAACAGGGTCACGTACCTTTGAAAACTAGGTCAATAGGTCAAATAATAGAAAACCCTTGTGACCTCTAGAGACCATATTTTTCAGTGGATCTTCATGAAAATTCATCAGAATTTTTATCTTGATAATATCTAGGTCAAGTTCAAAACTGGGTCACATAACCTCAAGAACTAGGTCACTATGTCAAATAATAAAAAAAAAACGACGTCATACTCAAAACTGGGTCATGTGGGAAGAGGTGAGCGATTCAGGACCATCATGGTCCTCTTGTTACATAGACTTATATAGGAAAAACTTTAAAAATATTTTTGTTTGAAACTGCAAGGCCTAGGCTTTTGATATTTGATATGTAGCATTGCCTAGTGGTCCTTCTCCAAGATTATTCAAATTATGCCCCTTAGGTGAATAGAGGCCCCACCCAGGGGATCCCAATTTTTACATAGACTTATATAGGAAAAAAACTTTAAAAATCTTCTTGCCTGAAACTGAAAGGCCAAGGCATTTGATATTTGGTATGTTGCATTGCCTAATGGTCTTCTACCATAATTGTTCAAATTATGCCCCTGGGGTGAAAAGAGGCCCCGCCCCGGATTTCACTTGTGTATGAGTTATATAGGAAAATATACTTAAACAATTATCTGATCATATTTCCTAGACTGTTTAATTATAATTACCTGATGACCCCATGTAATTAGGGGTCAATTGACTGCGACCTTGACCTTCTGACCTACATTTTTGTTTTTTGAGATACAGCCTTGAAATTTGGATGACATAATTATACAGTTTTGCACACCGATCTTAACAGCGCATAAATTTGGACCATGTCAAAAACTTTAGATAAAGATTTCAATACTAATCTTTAATGTTCTTAGCCCTGACCTACTGACCTACTTTCTTGTTTTTGAAGCTACAGCAAAAAGATTTGGACCACATGTATTATGTTTGATACAGATTTCAATACTCATGATCTTAAATAGTCTTAATCAGGTGAGCGATATAGGGCCATCATGGCCCTCTTGTTTATGGTACACATGTATTTGATCACAGGATTTGTTACAAAATAGCTATCTAGTATGGTATGCCTGACCTGAGCTGAGGGAATTGGGCTTGGCAGGGATTCTGCATAGACTAATTTCCAATGACATTTTGTGACATGATGACCCATACAGAATTGCTGATTGCAGTCTCTTTGCCCAAAAGCCCTCACTTACTACAATGAAACATCCTTCAAATGTTCAGTCAGATCTGGCAAGTGGGAAGGCCAGTCAATCATAAATGAACGTAAAGCAAATTAGTAATTACTCGTTAAGCAGTTCAGCATTCTTCAGACATTAATCTAGCTCAACAAGTACATGGCTTTTCTATGAAAAAAAGACATAGAAAGACAAAATGGCAATTGGAGAATGCCTTTAATGATTGAGCTTTTACTTCAAAGAAAAAAATCACGAAAAACAAAACAACAATATTGGTCATTCTGAAACAAAATAATAAGGTCTGGTTATATCTAAAGTGTATTTTAGTGCTCCATACAATCAAGACCAGTCATTGTCCGGCGTCCGTTGGCGTGCGTCGTCAGTCGTCCGTAAACATTTGCCTTGTGAATGCTCTAGAGGCCACATTTGTGACCCAATCTTTATGAAACTTGGTCAGAATTTAAGTCTTGATGATCTCTAGCTCAAGTTCGAAACTGGGTCATGTGGGGTCAAAAACTAGGTCAGTATGTCAGATCAAAGGAAAAGCTTGTGAACACTCTAGAGACCACATTTATGACCCAATCTTTCTGAAACTTGGTCAGAATGTTAGTCTTGATGATCTCTAGGTCAGGTTCGAAAGTGGGTCATATTGGATTAAAAACTAGGTCACCTGGTCCAATGTTGGCAAAAAGCAGGTCAGTATGAGTATTGACCGGGCCGGCGGTCAATACTGGTTAAAACCAGTCAGTACTGGTCAATACCGGTCAATACTGGTCGATTCAATATTTTAGTCACTCTTGGGTGGTCAATACTGGTTAATTCAACAATTTAACATAATGCACATTCACAGATTAGAACAAGCTGTAACAGTACTGTAAAAATAATAAAGCAATCTGAATAATATATAATTTTGTTTGTTAAAAAATAAAGTGAATGAGTGGTCAATACTGGTCGATTCAGTTTTGGTCCTTGGCAACAACAATGTGCCCTGGTCAGGCTCAGTTCTGGACAATATACTTAGACTAGTCAGTGGTCAATACTAGTTTATTAAATGCTTTTATCACCTAAAAGTATAGCCTTTATTTTAAATTAATTAAAAAAAATATATTACTATAAGTTACACTCATTGAAATGGACAGTACTGGTCAATTCAAATTTTGGTCCTACACAGTATCCTTGATCAACACATATAGTGGTCAATACTGGTCATTTAAATACTTTGATTGCATAACTAATTTTTTAGATAAAGTTACCATGTTCAAGCATCTCATTAATACAATGGGATTATTGATCATGACAGCTAATTAGTAACTAGATGGACAGGCCTGCAACATATAATCTATTGTATATTGTAAGACATGGTGTCAATTAGGCTATGTGACACTTGCTATCAAAACACAATTAAACCACTTCAGTGAAAGGGTCCAGTTGTAGGCAGCAATTTTTCATTGAATTAAATACCAATAAAAATAATTAGATTTATCACTTGTGAATCAAACACTTTTAATAACTGCTACAGTTTATAAAATACTTTCTACAAATGAAGTTCAGTTAAATTAGCAGTCTAATGATCAGTATCAACCAGTGCTGACAAACTGACCACTTCTGACTAATTTGGGAATTAATTTGGTTGCTTGAACTAAATATAATGCATGCAAACACCTTCATCAAGCCCCAAATGCTCTTAACAGTCATTATTTTAATTGTTCATAAACTCTTCAAAATATCTTAACAGTCAGTATTGACTAATTGACCAGTATTGACCGGTATTGACCACTTCAGGGAGTATTGACCGGGGCGGTTTTAACCGCCCAACATTGACCTGGTCAGATCAAAGAAAAAGCTTGTGAACACTCTAGAGGCCACAATTGTGACCCAATATTTATGAAACTTTGTCAGAAAGTTTGGCTTGATGATTTTTAGGTCAGGTTTGAATCTGGGTCATGTGGGGTCAAAAACTAGGTCACCTGGTCAAATCAAAGGAAAAGCTTGTGAACACTTTAGAGGCCACATTTATGACTCAATCTTTATGAAACTGGGTCAGAATATTTGTCTTAATCATTTCTAGGTCAAGTTCGAATCTGGGTCATTTGGGGTCAAAAACTAGGTCACTAGGCCAGATAAAAGGAAAATCTTTTCAACACTCTTGAGACCACAATTTAAGTTTGAAACTCATGAGAATTAGTCAGAATGTTTGTTTTGATAATCTATAGGTCAAATTCGAATCTGGGTCATGTGGGGTCAAAAACTAGGTCACCGGTCAAATCAAAGGAAAACTTTGTGAACACTCTAGAGGCCACAGTTGTAACCAAATCTTTATGAAATTTAGTCAGAATGTTTGTCTTGATGATCTTTAGGTCAAGTTCAACTCTTGGTCTTGTGGGGTCAAAAACTAGGTCAGTAGGCCAGATCAACTCTGGTGAGCGGTATATAGGGCCATCATGGCCCTCTTGTTTTTAGTACATGTAATTGAGAATGAGCATTGGACGAAACAATAGCCCTTGATCTTATAATTATCTATGGTTTGAACTGCCTGCTTTACAGAATACAGATCTATTCAGTGTTCAATGAATAAAATGCGTACTACCTAGTACCTTTGCTGAAAAGATCATTTCAGACATGACATTTAATACCAGTGTTGTATGTAATGAATTAGAGGTTCAGGGGGAGCTTATAGTGTAGGCGAATGGTCCATTATCCATTTTTCATCGTCCTGCATACACACCGTGTTATAATGGAGGTCTATGGGGGAATACAGTTGATGGTCTCTGACCAATAGCATCTTTGTGTGGACATCTCTTAAGATTGTTCAGTTGATTCTGCCTGACCTCTAAAAGCTAAAACAGAAACCAGAACCAAAGTCAAAGGTCTGGTCAGGTGAGGGACTTAAAGCCTCATGGGCCTCTTGTTTGCATAAGGGGTGGCTGATTGAGAAACAACACACCAAACACCGAGGTGATTAAGACTGCTTTTAATAGATCTGCTGGTTTCGGTCATTTCTAGACCTTCATCAGGATTAAATTCTAACAAATTTTTAAAGCCTAAGGTACTTTAAATGTGCATCATAAATTGTTATTTTGTTACTAAAAATAGTAACGAACGTTACTAAGAATAGAACCATTTTGGAAAATTATTAATTTATTTGGAAATTATCATACGGGTCACCATTGTTTGAAAGGAGAAAAGCTCAGTACAAGTTATGCACTTACACTATGTAGGTAGAACACTTGAAAAGTAACAGTACATTGCAACTGTAACCACATTATTCATACGAGCAGTTCATTATGTTTCCTATAACATGGTGGTGTGAGAGACATACTGATTTACTCCTGTCTGTTATCGTGTGATTGTACTGTCTTCTCTGTCAGTAAGTAGAAACTACATCTATAATACAAAAAAATGTACCTTATTATGTATCTTAACTTGGTAATATACATTGAGGGCAGGTTTACCTACATGTATAGTAGATAGTATTTTATAAAAGTTTTTCACTTGTTGAAGGTACAGATGGGAATATCTGGCTTGAGGGCAAGTGTTAAAACAGTAACGAGCAGAGTGCAGCAAAACAGACTTACAGTTATCCGAGAGACAGATATTTCCATCTGCATTCAGCTAGTGAAATATTCTTTTTCTTGCATACTGTATTCTTCAGTAGGGGAAGAAATTAAGGAGACATCAAAGCTTAATTAAATAATTCTTTTGGTGTACATATTATTTGACTGATTGATTATTGGCTAATAATTGAGCTGTGCCATGAGAAAACCAATATAGTGGCTTTGCTTGTCGCAAAGCCACTATGTCAGTTTTCCCATGGCGCGGCTCAATTGAAGAATAAGCAAGGAAAGTCTTTCCTACCTGAATTGTGACAGTTTTATCTGAACAAATGAACAAAATATTTCGTTCTTTACTATCATTATAAAGGATGCATTTGTACAGTTTATACATAATGATTTCCATGTTGTCATATGCCTTCTTCGTTTCAGTGTCGGGAAGACATCACTTATGAACCAGTATGTGAATAAGAAATTCAGTAACCAGTACAAAGCCACAATAGGTGCGGATTTTCTCACCAAAGAAGTGATGGTAGATGACAGGCTTGTTACCATGCAGGTATACCACCTTATATATCTGGTTATGACATCAGAGTTAATATAATAAGGATATCCATGTTTGCTCACATTGATCACTAAATATTTTGGTTTCTTTGAATTTCTTGTAAATTGTAGCAAGTAGCAATCATTGTCCCATCCATTGAGGATTGTAAAAAAGATTGTATAAAATCCACCTGGAAGTAATATCTATACTTTTAAGATATAATTTCAGTCATAAAATAAAGTAATAAAAGGTTATCAGGTTGAAAGTTTTTTTTGTTTGTTTAGACCAACACTAATTAATGAAATAGAAACAGGAAGTTTATTGTCTTTTTTCCCTGTTTGAAATGGGATCCTTCCTGTTTTAAGATAGCTCACGTTGCTGCCCTTATGTATAGATTATTTGTACAAGGTCAACTTCTGAATACTGTATGTGCAATATATTATTTTATTGTGCATGTTTCTTTCTGAGGTGTAAATCTTTATAGACAGCAATACACAAATGTAGTCACATGCAGGGATTGAAAATAAAGCAGGTTTAGTTTGATGACTGATTTGTGACAATTCTTATTGTAGAAAAAAAGTTATATAAGTTGTAATACATTGAACAACTTGACTTTCTCCACACTTTGTTTTCTTTGGGTTTTTTATGCCCCTAACTGTACTTTTTAGCTCACATGTCACAAAGTGACAAGGTGAGCTTTTGTGATCATGCAGCATCCGTCGTCCATCCATGCATCCGTAAACATTTGCTTGTGACCACTCCAGAGGTCACATTTTTCATGGGATCTTTATGAAAATTGGTCAGACTGTTCAACTTGATGATATCTAGGTCAAATTTGAAACTGGGTCACGTGCGGCCCAAAACTAGGTCAGTAGGTCTAAAAATAGAAAAACCTTGTGACCTCTCTAAAGGCCATACTTTTCAATGGATCTTCATGAAAGTTAGAATGTTCACCTTGATGATATCTAGGTCAGGTTTGAAACTGGGTCACGTGCTTTCAAAAACTTGGTCAGTAGGTCAAATAATAAAAAAACCTTGTGACCTCTTTAGAGGCCATATTTTTCATGGGATCTGTATGAATGTTGGTCTGAATGTTCATCTTGATGATATCTAGGTAAAGTTCAAAACTAAGTCAGCTGCGGTCAAAAACTAGGTCAGTATGTCTAATATTAGAAAAACCTTGTGACCTTTCTAGAAGCCATACTTTTGAAAGGATCTTCATGAAAATTGGTCAGAATGTTCACCTTGATAATATCTAGGTGAAATTTGAAGCTTGGTCACGTGCCTCAATAACTAGGCAAGTAGGTCAAATAATAAAAAAACCTTGTGACCTCTCTAGAGGCCATATTTTTCATGGAATCTGTATGAAAGTTGGTCTGAATGTTCATCTTGATGATATTTAGGTCAAATTCGAAACTGGGTCAACTGTGGTCAAAAACTAGGTCAGTAGGTCTAAAAATAGAAAAACCTTTTAACCTCTCTAGAGGCCATATTTTTCAATGGATCTTCATGAAAATTAGTCTGAATATTCACCTTGATGATACCTAGGTAAAATTTGAAACTGGGTCACCTGTTGTCAAAAACTAGGTCAGTAGATATAAAAATTGAAAAACCTTGTGACCTCACTAGAGGCCATATTTTTCATGAGGTCTTCATGACAATTGGTGAGAGTTTTCACCATGATGATATCTAGGTCAAGTTCAAAACTGGGTCACATGCCTTCAAAAACTAGGTCATTAGGTCAAATAATATAAAAACCTTGTGACCTCCCTAGAGGCCATGTTTTTCAATGGATCTTCATGAAAATTGGTCTGAATTTTTATCTTGATGATATCTAGGTCAAGTTCAAAAACTAGGTCACTATGTCAAAGTAGGATAATAGAAAAAACGGCATCATACTCAGTTCAAAACTGGGTCATGTGGGACAGGTGAGCGATTCAGGACCATCATTGTCCTCTTGTTGAATTATCTCCCGTTATGTAATGTCTGTCCCGATTTCCTATCCTGTGAAAACTTGGCACCCTTGATCAGCATGAAATAATGTTGTGTCTTGTGGAGGTGCCATATCTCTACTCTTTTTTATGCCCCACTTCGAAGGAGGGGTATATTGTTTTGCAGATGTTGGTCGGTCGGTCAGTCGGAATGTAGACCAATCCGTTTCTGGATGATAACTCAAGAACGCTTGGGCTTAGGATCACGAAAGTTGATAGGGAGGTTGGTCATGACCAGCAGATGACCCCTATTGATTTTGAGGTCAGTACGTTAAAGGTCAAGGTCACAGTGACCCTGAACAGTAAAACGGTTTCCGGATGATAACTCAAGAACACTTAGGCCTAGGGTCACGAAAGTTGATAGGGAGGTTGGTCATGACCAGCAGATGACCCCTATTGATTTTGAGGTCTGTATGTCAAAGATCAAGGTCACAGTGGTCCTGAATAGTAAAACAGTTTCCGGATGATAACTCAAGAACACTTGGGCCTAGGATCATGAAAGTTGATAGGGAGGTTGGTAATGACCAGCAGATGACCCCTATTGATTTTGAGGTCAGTACGTTAAAGGTCAAGGTCACAGTGACCCTGAACAGTAAAACGGTTTCCGGATGATAACTCAAGAACGCTTAGGCCTAGGGTCACGAAAGATGATAGGGAAGTTGGTCATGACCAGCAGATGACCCGTATTGATTTTGAGGTCAGTATGTCAAAGGCCAAGGTCACAGTGACCAGGAACAGTAAAATGGTTTCCAGGCAATAACTCTAGAACGCTTGGGCCTAGTGTCAGGAAAATTGAGAGTTAGGTTGGCCATGACCAGCAGATGACCCCTATTGATTTTGAGGTCATGAGGTCAAAGGTCAAGGTCACATTGGCCAGGAACAGTTAAAACAGTTTCTGATCTTCTTGTCCAAAACCATAGGGCCTAGGGCTTTGATATTTGGTATGTAGCAAAATCTAGTGGTCCTCTACCAAGATTATTCAGATTATTTCCCTTGGGTCAAATATGGCCCCACCCCGGGGGTCACATGGTTTATATAGACTTATATAGGAAAAAACTTTGAAAAACCTCTTGTCCAAAACCACAGGGCCTAGGGCTTTGATATTTTGTATATGACATCATCTAGTGGTCCTCTACTAAGATTGTTCAAATTATTCCCTAGGGTCAAATATGGCTCCGCCCTGTGGGTCACATGGTTTACATAGACTTATATTGGGAAAAACTTTGAAAATCTTCTTGTCCAAACCACAAAGACTATGGCTTTGATATTTTGTAATGAAGCATCATTTAGTGGTTCTCAACCAAGTTGTTCAAATTATCCCTCTAGGGTCAAATATGGCCCCGCCCAAGGGGTCATATGGTTCATATAGACTTATATAGGGAAAAACTTAGAACCCTCATGTCCATAACTTACATCATTCAAATTTGGACCACATGTATAGTTTTGAGTGGCAAGATGAACCGTGTCATGAGTTGACCTTCATCTTGACCTAGTGACCTACTTTCACATTTCTGTAGCTACAGCCTTCAAATTTGGACCACATGTATAGGTTTGTGTACTGAAAAAAACTTTGACCTTGTTATTGACCTAGTGACCTACTTTCACATTTTTGAAGGTAAGGCTTCAGATTTGGACCACATGCATAGTTTTTTGTTCCAAAATAAAATTTGACCTTGTTTTTGACCTAGTGACCTACTTTCACATTTCTCAAACTACAGCCTTCAAATTTGAACCACAAGCATGGTTTTGTGTACTGAAATGAACTTTGATCTTGAGATTGACCTAGTGACCTACTTTCACATTTCTGAAGGTACAGGCTTCAAATTTGGACCACTTGCATAGTTTTGTGTTCCGAAATACAATTTGACCTAGTGACCTACTTTCACATTTCTCAAGCTACAGCCTTCAAATTTGAACCACATTTATAGTTTTGTGTACTGAAATGAACTTTGATCTTGAGATTGACAGAGTGACCTACTTTCACATTCCTGAAGCTACAGGCTTCAAATTTGGACCGCATGCATATTTTTGTGTTCTGAATTGAAATTTGACGTTGATTTTTACCTGTTACCTGCTTTCACATTTCTCAAGCTACAGCCTTCAAATTTGAAGCACATGCATAGTTCTGTCTACCGAAATGAACTTTGACCTTGAAATTGATCCAGTGACCTGCTTTCACCTTTCTCAAGCCACAGCTTTCAAATTTGGACCACATACACATTGTTTTGTACTGAAATTAAATTTGACATTGATTTTGACCTTGAGCTAGTCTTGAAATTTCGAACATTCAAAAATGGTTCAGTGGATGGCGCCAAGATCACTCTGTAATCTCTTGTTTGGTTAATAGGTTAAAGGTCAAGGTCAGATTAAACCAGAATGGAGAACTTTTGTTTACAGTGAGCATATAATTTCTGTTCCTTGTGCAATTACTGAATGCATCAAGGGGGGCATTTCGTGTTCGACGAGCTCTTGTCATTTCTGAGTTATGTCCCTTCATTGAAATTTCTTGTACAAGGCATAAATAGATGCACGCAAATGCTCACAATGAGAGGATATTTAGAAGTTTTTTGCTTCCCAAATATTTGAGTTTAGGCAGATTGTATTTTTAGCTCACCTGTCACAAAGTGACAAGGAGGTGAACTTTTGTGATCGCGCGTCATCTGTGCGTGCGTGCGTAAATGTTTGCTTGTGACCACTCTAGAGGTCACATTTTTCATTGGATCTTTATGAAAATTTGTCAGAATGTTTACCTTGATGATATCTAGGTCAGTTTCGAAACTGGGTCACGTGCGGTCAAAAACTAGGTCAGTAGGTCTAAAAATAGAAAAACCTTGTGACCTCTCTAGAGGCCATATTTTCATGAGATCTTCATGAAAATTGGTGAGAATATTCACCTTGATGATATGTAGGTCAAGTTCAAAACTGGGTCAACTGCGGTCAAAAGGTCAGGTTCGAAACTGGGTCACTCGCGGTCCGAAACTAGCTCAGTAGGTCTAAAACTAGAAAATCCTTTTGACCTCCCTAGAGGCCATATCTTTCAATGAATCTTCGTGAAAATTGGTCATAATGTTCACCTTGATGATATCTAGGTAAAGTTCGAAACTGGGTCACATGTGGTCAAAAACTAGGTCAGTAGGTCTAAAAATGGAAAAACCTTGTGACCTCTCTACAGGCCATACTTTT
The DNA here is from genome assembly GCF_021730395.1 of Mercenaria mercenaria. Lineage (NCBI taxonomy): Eukaryota > Metazoa > Mollusca > Bivalvia > Venerida > Veneridae > Mercenaria > Mercenaria mercenaria. The sequence goes on from NC_069373.1 coordinate 52,012,841, forward strand.
CAATGGGTCTTCATGAAAATTGGTCAGAATGTTCACCTTGATGATATCTATTTCAAATTCGAAAGTGGGTTACGTGCCCTCAAAAACTAGGTCCTTAGGTCAAATAATAGAAAAACCTTGTGACCTCTCTAAAGGCGATATTTATCATGGGATCTGTATGAAAGTTGGTCTGAATATTCATCTTGATGATATCTAGGTCAAGTTTGAAACTGGGTCAACTGCGGTCCATAACTTGGGTCAGTAGGTCTAAAAATAGAAAAACCTTGTGACCTCCCTAGAGGCCATTTTCTCAATGGATCTTCATGAAAATTGGTCAGAATGTTCACCTTGATGATATCTAGTCAAGTTTGAAACTGGGTCACCTGCGGTCCAAATCTAGGTCAGTAGGTCTAAAAATAGAAAAACCTTGTGACCTGCCTGGAGGTCATTTCTTCCAACATGTCCAATGGATCTTCATGAAAATTGGTCAGAATGTTCACCTTAATGATATCTAGGTCAAGTTCGAAACTTGGTCAACTGCGGTGAAAAACTAGGTCAGTAGGTCTAAAAATAGAGAAACCTTGTGACCTCCCTAGAGGCCATATTTTTCAATGGATCTTCATGAAAATTGGTCATAATGTTGATGATATCTAGGTCAAGTTCCAAACTGGGTCACATGCGGTCCTAAACTAGGTCAGTAGGTCTAAAAATAGAAAAACCTTGTGACTTCTCTTAGAGTCCATACTTTTTAATGGATCTTCATGAAAATTGGTCAGAATGTTCACTTTGATGATATCTAGTTCAAGTTCGAAACTGGGTCATGTGCCATCAAAAACTAGGTCAGTAGGTCAAATAATAGAAAAACCTTGTGACCTCTAGAGGCGATATTTTTCATGGGATCTGTATGAAAGTTGGTCTGAATATTCATCTTGATGATATCTAGGTCAAGTACGAAACTGGGTCAACTGCAGCGAAAAACTAGGTCAGTAGGTCTACGTAGTCTGTGTGTCCGTGCGTAAACTTTTGCTTGTGACCACTCTAGTTAAAGATCCAGCCTTGAAATTTGGATGACATGTACAGTTTTGCACACCAATCTTTAATCTGTCTCTCAGGGACCATAAATGTGACCTACTGATCTACTTTCTAATATTTTAGCATCAGTTTGCCATTTGAAACATGTGGTTCAATATACTCAGGTGAGCGATTCAGGGTCATCATGACCCTCTTGTCTTGTATTTCATATTCATATTATCATATTTCATTGCAGATATTGGAAATATCAGGGGTTCCAAAATTTAGGGAGTAGCGTTTAACTGAAGAACAGATTGTTGCATTCTTATGCTTTTGATCTATATATATCCTCTTACTTTTGCAGATATGGGATACTGCTGGTCAGGAAAGATTTCAGAGTTTAGGTGTGGCGTTTTACCGTGGAGCAGATTGTTGTGTTCTTGTGTTTGATGTTACCATGCCAAACACGTTTAAGTCCCTTGACAGCTGGAGAGATGAGTTTTTAATACAGGCCAGCCCCAGAGATCCAGAAAACTTTCCATTTGTTGTAATAGGAAACAAAATTGATTTGGAAAACCGGGCGGTAGGTACATTTAGTGCTGTATATTGAGGAAATTGGTGAACCAAAATTGTTAATTGAGTAGACATTGCAAATATAGATATAGGAGTACCAATTACATATCAAGACACACTGTTCATGACTTGTTTGTTATATGAGCTGCGCCATGAGAAAACCAACATAGTGGCTTAGCCACCAGCATGGATCCAGACCAGCCTGCGCATCCGCGCAGTCTGGTCAGGATTCATGCTGTTCGCTAAAAGTTTCTCTAATCACTGTAGGCTTTAAAAGCAAACAGCATGGATCCTGACCAGACTGAGCGAATGCGCAGGCTGGTCTGGATCCATGATGGTCGCAAACACACTGTTGATTTTCTCATGGTGCAGCTCATATATCTAAATGTCATGAGAAATTTACCAGTATATTGTAGTGGACAGTAATTGGCTAATATGCATATTTCTTGTTACAGGAGTGAGTTACATTGCTTCTGACCTGTACAGTTTTGTTACTATTTTTAGTAACATCTAAAACAGTTATGTTATATATGTAAGGTAGTACTAAGATGAAGATAATATTTCCTTTATTTAAGTCCATAATAAAGCAATAATTCATACCCATTATTTTCAGATTTTTAGCCCACCATCATCAGATGGTGGGCTATTAAAATCACTCTGCGTCCGTGGTCCGTCCGTCCGTCATTCCGTCCGTCCGTTAACAATTTCTCGTTATCGCATCTCCTCAGAAACTACTGGGGGGATTTTGACCAAACTTTGTCAGAATGATGTATTGGTACCCTAGTTTTGTCCCCCTGAAAATCAGACTGGTTCAACAATTTATGAGTGAGTTATGGCCCTTTGTTTATTTCTATAATTTATATAGATTTATATAGGGAAAAACTTTGAAAACCTTCTTGTCCAAAACCACAGAGCCTAGGGCTTTGATATTTGGTATGAAGCATCATCTAGTGGTCCTCTACCAAGATGATTCAAATTATTTCTCTGGGGTCAAATATGGCCCCGCCCTGGTGGTCACATGGTTTATATAGACTTATATAGGGCAAAACTTTGAATAACCTCTTGTCCAAAACCACAGGGCCTAGGGCTTTGATATTTTGTATATGACATCATCTAGTGGTCTTCAACTAAGATTGTTCAAATTATACCCCTAGGATCAAATATGGCCCCGCCCTGGGAGTCGTATGGTTTACATAGACTTATATAGGGAAAAACTTTGAAAATCTTCTTGTCCAAACCACAAAGCCTAGGGCTTTGATACTTGTAATGTAGCATCATCTAGTGGTTCTCTACCAAGTTTGTCAAATTATCCTCCTAGGGTTAAATATGGCCCCGCCCCTGGGGTCACATGGTTCATATAGACTTATATATGGAAAAGCTTTTAAAATGTTCTTGTCAGTAACTACAACATTCAAACTTGGACCACATGTATATTTTTGAGTGGCAAGATGAACCTTGACATGAGTTGACATTGATTCTGACGTAGTGACCTACTTTCACATTTCTGTAGCTACAGCCTTCAAATTTGGACCACATGCATAATTTTGTGCACTGGAAAAAACTTTGACCTTTATTTTGACCTAGTGACCTACTTTCACATTTTTGAAGGTACAGGCATCAAATTTGGACCATATGCATAGTTTCGTGTTTCAAAATGAAATTTGACCTTGATTTTGACCAAGTGACCTACTTTCACATTTCTCAAGCTTCAGCCTTCAAATTTGGACTACATGCATAGTTTGTGTACCGAAAAAAACTTTGACCTTGACATTGACCTAGTGACCTACTTTCACATTTTTGAAGGTACAGGCTTCAAATTTGGACCTAATGCATAGTTTTGTATTCTGAAATAAAATTTGACCTTTATTTTGACCTAGTGACCTACTTCTACATTTCTCAAGCTACAGCCTTCAAATTTGGACCACTGGCATAGTTTTGTGTACTGAAATGACCTTTGACCTTTACATTGACCTAGTGACCTACTTTCACATTTTTAAGGTACATGCTTCAAATTTGGACCACATGCATAGTTTTGTATTCCGAAATAAAAATTGACCTTGATTTTGACCTATTGACCTACTTTTACATTTCTCAAGCTACAGCCTTCAAATTTGGACCTCATGCATAGTTTTGTGTACCGAAACAAACTTTGACCTTTACATTGACCTAGTGACCTACTTTCACATTTTTAAGGTACAGGCTTCAAATTTGGACCACATGCATAGTTTTGTATTCCGAAGTAAAATTTGACCATAATTTTGACCTAGTGACCTACTTTTACATTTCTCAAGCTACAGCCTTCAAATTTGGACCACTTGCATAGTTTTGTGTACCGAAATGAACTTTGACCTTAAGATTGACCTAGTGACCTACTTTCACATTTCTGTAGCTACAGGCTTCAAATTTAGGACCACATGCATAGTTTTGTGTACCGAAACAAACTTTGACCTTGACATTGACCTAGTGACCTACTTTCACATTTTTGAAGGTACAGGCTTCAAATTTGGACCACATGCATAGATTTGTGTTGTGTACGGAAATGAAATTTGACCTTGAGCTAGTCAATAAGTCTTGAAATTTGGAACACTCAAAAATGGCACATTGGTGGGCGCCAAGATCACTCTGTGATCTCTTGTCTTAATTATTCACTATTAAAGAAAGAAGATTTTTTGAAAATGTTAAAACTACTTTCAGGTGTCAGCAAAGAGAGCACAAGGCTGGTGCCATTCAAAGGGAGATATACCATACTTCGAGACCAGTGCAAAAGAGGCGATTAATGTAGAACAAGCTTTCCAAACCGTGGCAAAGAACGCACTTTCCCAAGAAACCGAGGTAGAGCTGTACAACGAGTTTCCAGACCAGATTAAATTGAACAATGATCAAGAAAAGCAGAATCAAGGAGGCTGCGGTTGTTGATAGGGAAAATGAATGACTGTGTTATTTTTTTCTTTCAAACTGATATCATGCTCTATAATATTAAAAAAAATAGTTACGGTGGAACTGAAATTGCCACCGTTTTAAAAATGTAGTTGTGGTGGAAACAAAAAGTTGTCAGCTTTTTAAAAATTTATTTTTGGTTGAAATATTGAGTCATCACCATATAAGAAGTACCGGTTGAAAATGTAAAGTCATCAGTACAGTAAGATTTTAGTTGACAGTTTTCAGAAAGAGGTTATTTTGAATTGTAATTTCTAAGAATTTATGGACTGAGTGTTTAGTGATAGTTCTAAGCATTATCTTTGAATATGTTACTAATATATGATAATACACTCATATTTCACAGTGCAAGGTATGAAAAGTGAAGAAAATTTTTAAAGAAATAAGTTGAACCACTCTTTAGTGATATCATTATATCATCTTCATTTATAGTCATTGGCGGAGTGATATAATTATCCATATGTCTGTATAAAGGACGGAACCAAGACATTGTTCAGTAGAAAATTGAAGTGAATTTCTGTATTTTGATGAAAACTGAAAACGTTTTCTAGTGTCTGCCTGTATTTTGAAAAGGAATAGTTGATGTTAAAATGGTTTCCATTGTGTTTGAAAATGTTACAGGGTGCTTTTGATTAAACTGGATACTAGTTTTAAATGAATATTTCAAAAAGGTCATTATGGGAAAAGACATATTTTTCATTTAGAAAATTTGTAGTAATTTTTTACCCAATAAAGTCTTGAGAAATGCCACGTTATTATTGCTGTGCATTTTGACTGAGATGTAAGCAAAATCAGTATGGTGCAATATGTATATATGTAATATTCAAAATTATTGTTCAAACCATTTATAATGTTGCATATTTGAATTTGTTATATTTAGAATAATTGGTTTTAAAGAGGCAAACGAAAGACTTCTATTAATTTTTATTTGAGGAGAGACTTTGTTGTTACTACTAAACTGCTTCCCTCATATTTCACATTAAAGTAAAAATTTGTTAATATTTAAAGAAACCTTTATAGTTTTAATGCAGCTTTATAAATGGTGTGTTCCATAATTGTATAGAACAGCTGTGACAAACAAGACTTTTCTTGAAAGCATTACACCTAGCTGACATGAAAAATGCTTTTGAACGGAACACAAGTGCTTTACGTCAGGTGGACTATCTTACAAAACGACTTGTTAAATGACCAAAATAATGCAATACTCGTCTTTGTGGGTTTGTTGAGGATAAATGTGAAAATGCTGATTACATATTTAATGAATCTTCTTGTGTGATTGAATTATACCTTAAGCTTTATATGTTAAAGAGTTACGTGTTTGTCTTAAATGGTGTTAATATTTTGTTTTATGAGGTTATATAAATACTTAAGATATTTTCACAGAAGAATGAAAGGTGTGCTTGTAATAAACAAAATTTGTGAATTTAGGTCTAGACACAAGAAACACTTAGGTGTACCATAAGCTATTTGTTTATATGATAAAAGGAATTTTGGGGATAATACTTTTAAAAGTATAGAGAATGTTATATAGTTACAAGGTCATTTACATTCCTAAAACTCTTAACCTGCTAAATTTCTATAATGAACTTGTCCATCTTTCAATTTGGACAGTACCATTAACTGTTAAAAGGGGTACTCACCAAAAAGATACTGACTGAATGGTGAACAGTGCAGTTCTTGATCAGACTGCACTGATGTGCAGGCTGATCATGATCTACACTGGCCGCAAAGGCAGAATCGATTGTGTCCAGCATGGTAAGGGTTAATTACATTTATTTAATAGCTTTTAATATCTAAAAGCAGTGTGAACATACATGAAAATGTGAGCAATGTTCATATCCATAAAATTACGTGTAACCTTCTTCCAGGATTTTGATTGTTTTAAAAGGTTTTATCATATTTATCACTGATACTTGCTTATTATGTAAAACTGCCTTTGTAATAGCGGTCGCACTCTAGTTCTACAACAGCTTATGAATTACCGTATTAACCAACTTCATCCCTGATTAACTTGCACTATAGTTTGAACGTAACTCTCTAAAAAAAATCAAGTAGTCGTAACATCATTAGTGTGACAGTTTTGTTGAAAATTGACAGACTCTTGTAAGTATAAGAGTTATCAAACTTTCCTGAAAATCTGGAGTTGTTTGAGAAGGAAAAAACAGCAATTACTAATTTAGCATTTTAAGGTTAAAATATTTAAAGGTATTGATGGATAAATGCCCAATACTACAGTCATTTTCTTAAGTGAAAATATAAGTTACGTTTTTAATGTAATGATGATTGTATTTAAAATTTATTACATTCTGATACGGTCATGTAAATGTTATAACATTGCGCACTGCGAGAGAATGTTGATTGTGAAAGCATTCTACAAAGATAAGATTACATGTAATTTGAAATCAAAATGAGCTGACGAAGGAACAAATGTATTTGTTAAACTAATTTTTACATCAGTGCGATTAGTTTTTTGTTGTTTTTTTTTCAGTTATTTTGCCTTTCAGTCAAAGGATATAGTAGAAAATATTTTTACTAAAAAACAAAACAAAAACAAAGTCTTTCAGTAATTACACTAGTTGTCAGAAAACTAAAAAAGAGAAAAATAAAAGTTTTAAGATTTTGAACAATAAAATTTTGAAGGGTTCTATTGAATTTCATTGAGTTGTTGTTATTGGTATGAGAGTTTGCACATATTGTTACATTTATTACGGGCAAACATTTTTCACTATATTTACATCATATTTTTCATGTTTTATAAGAAAAAAAATCATTTTATTCAGAAGTTGCTCATTCACGGGTCTTCAGAACAGCACTAGACTAATACATGTAATGCTGTGAATTTGTGATTGTTTTTTGTTGCTAAAAGTTTTTCCTGTTTTAATACTAGTACATTCTACCCTAGGCTCTTACACTGTAATTTTAAACAAATGAAATAGTTCTTCGAAAGCCTTTGACAGGCTGCAAAATTGATTTATGTACATTTTGTTGAAAATGTTCATGATAATTTGATATACATGTAAAAAATGTAAAATAAAGATTATAACTTATCTGAAGACTTCCAGGTTTAGTATTTCATTCATCTGTCCAAAGAATACATGTAGGTAAAGGTATTGAGCTTAACAATTTATCTGCGACTGAACTGTAGTCCAGGTTGTCATTCCGACTGGTTAACCTTTTAGCTCAGCTATGGAGAATAAGTAGTGCTATTGTACACTCCCCAGCATTGCCTTTGCTTTCAGCTTTATCTTCCCAAATTCATTGTATCTTCTAAACTAATGCCCCTATTCTCCTCAAACCACTTAAAAAGTAGTTTTGGTAAAGAACAGACATGAAGTAGTTTGCAGTCAGTGGTCCCAAAGTATAAGGTCACTGGGATCAAATATTGTTTTTGGTCTGGTTAAAGTTATATGGTTTGTTCAGTGTATCTTCCAGTGTACTACCCATTTAACCTTGACCCCGCTAAATTTCTAAAATGGACTGGTTTATCATTCAATTTGGGTTGTACCATTTATTCAAAGGGGTGTTCACTGAAAATTTATCGACTGAAAAGCGATCAGTGCAGGCACAGATGGTCTGCACTGGTCACCAAGACAGAATTACTTGCCGCCAGCAGGCTAATGGTTAATCATTAATCGTCGCATAATGATTGATCCTAGTAAGGGGCAGATATTTTGTAGTTAAAGGTTAGGTACCTCATATGTCAAGGTTACATGGGTCTTCAGACTTTGTTTGTGCTGATTAATGTTTAATGGCATGCTTCTATTGGATAATGTGTCTAAACTTCCCTAGAGTATACCCATATTACATTACAACCACTCCCGCCTACCCATGCCCCTACTGTTGTAGAAGAGAGGTATATTGTTTTTGTTTATTGTTGCTCTGTAGACGATTTGGTTTCGCAAAAATAACTAGAAAATGCTTGGTCTCATAATTGTCAAACTTCATAGCATGATTGACTGTGGTAAGGATATGGCCATGTTGGTTTGGGAGCCTGTTTGTCAAGTTTACAGTGATGATGAGACAAAATGTTTCTGCTCAATCACAGTAGAGGTCTTCTGTCATCAAACGTCATAGGATGATTGTTTGTCCTCAGTAGATGACCCCTATCATTTAATATATCAGTAGGTCAAAGGCCAAGGTCACAGTGACCTCAAGACTGAAAACAGTTCCCACATAGAAAGTAAAGAATCCTGTGGCCAACAGTTTCATACTTAAAATGATGATTTGCCTGTAGTCAATAGGTGACCTGTACAGTTCTTTTAGCTCACCTGAGCACAAAATGCTCATGGTGAGCTATTGTGATCACGCTGTGTCCGTCTGTCGTCAACATTTGTGTTTAAACGACATCTCCAAAACCAATGAATGGATTTTAATGAAACTTGGCCTTGATGTTCCTTGGGTGGTCCTCTACCAAATTTGTTCAAACAGTTCCGCTTGGTTGCACATTGGGGTTGATACAGCTAAAAATAGAAAAAAACCTCAAACAACATCTCCTCCCAAACCGATGGTCCGATTTTGAAATCATTTCACATCATGTCACCCTCTACCAAGATTTTGCAAATTATACCGATTCGTCAAAAAACATGGCCGCCAGAGGGCATGGTCACTTTTCCCTATATGTATATAGTGGAAACTTTAAAAATCTTCTTGTGTGAAACTGCTAGCCCGATTTAAGAATAATTTTACACAAATAGTCCTTATGTCACCCTCTACCAAGATTGTTCAAATTATTTTGATTCGTCAAAAACATGGCTGCTAGAGGGCGTGGTCACTTTTCCCTATATGTATATAGTGGAAACTTTAAAAATCTTCTTGTGTGAAACTTCTAGCCCGATTTTAGAATAATTTTACACAAATAGCCCTTGTGTGACCCTCTACCAAGATTGTTCAAATTATTTTGATTTGCCAAAAAGCATGGCTGCCAGAGGGCGTGGTCACTTTTCCCTATACATGTATGTATATAGTGGAAACTTTAAAAATCTTCTTGTGTGAAACTGCTAGCCCGATTTCAAAATAATTTTACACAAATGCATCTTGTGTGACCCTCTACCAAGATTGTTCAAATTATTCCGATTTGTCAAAAAACATAGCTGCCAGGGGGCCTGGTCACTTTTCCCTTTATGTATACCATACCTGTCCAAATTATTGCCCTAAGGTCAAAAGATGGCCACACCCCTGTGTCTGACATGTACTTACTCTATAGGCTTTTATATTAGAAACTTTGAAAATCTTCTTCTCTGAATCAATAATAGCTAGAGCCATGATATTTAGCATGTGATATCAGACTTGTAATGTCTATTGTAATTTTTCAAATTACTGCCCTAGGTTCAAAAGTTATGTGACATGTTTGTACTAAAGGTTAACAAAGGAGAAACTGAACTCTGTACAGATACAAGCACACTTGAAGCCTTGTACACAGGTGAGCGCCTTAGAGTCAATGACCCTCTTGTTTTTTAACTTACTAGAATTACTTCCTTTGGTCAACAGATGACCCCTAATGTTTTGAGAGTCAATCGGTTAATGGTCAAGGTCAGTAACCTTGGAAATGAAAAAGAAACTTTTTTATCAATATCTGAAGCTCTTTTTGGCTTTCAATTTTCACAGAATGATTGCCTGTTATAAGGAGAAAACTCCTATTGCTTTGGTGTCAGTACCTCAAATGTTGAGTGTTCAGTAACTGAACTGATCAATTATTGGCTTGTGTCCATGCCTGCCAAACCTCAATGGATGATTGTCTGTAGCCAGTAGATGGATGCAGACGTTTTTGAGGTCATTTAGTCAAAAGTGATTGTCCGTTGTCCGCCGTGCGTCGTCTGTCAACATTTTCTAGAGATAGGCCCTAAAATTTTCAATGATAGAATTACATTAAATAAAGTCTAGAAATTAATTTCCAAGTCCTTGAAATAACCAAAAATGATTTCACAAATGTGAAGTTCATGATACTTTTGTTAATATCAATAACAGAAGTTTTAATTTTTAATTTAAAGTTGTGATCCACAAAGAATGACAACTCTTGCCTTGGGCTAGTACTTATAAGTAGAGATCTATTAGTTTACTTCCCTTGCAATTACACAATTGAGTGGAAAATGAAAACTGTTTAAGACACAATATCATACTTTTTTGCACAACAAAATCATTTAGGATTTATTCATTTGTGTTTGATTTACCCCTCAAGACATGGTTCCTATGATTCTGTCAACTTACATATGGTAAAAAATTAACTTTTAACAAGCCAATGATAAAACGAAGTACCAGTAGGTAAATAATAGTGCAGATAATACAGTTTTGCTTGTATCAAAATGTCACAATAGATCCACTTTTGTAATACAGAACACCTGGTAGGATTAGTAAAGGTGCAATTATATTGATCTCTATTTCCTATGCCTACATTTTCCTTTAAACAACATCTCCTAAACCACCAGGCCAATTTTGATGAAACTTCACAGGGATGTTCTTTGGATGGTCTTCTTTAAAAATTATTCAAAGAATTGAATGCCATACAGAACTCTGGTTACCATGGCAACCGAAAGGCAAAACTTCAAAAACCTTGTCCAAACCCATAGGTCCTAGGGCTTTGACATTTGAATGTAGCATCATTTAGTGATCCTCTACATTGTTCAAATTATCCCCCAAGGGTCAAATATGGCCCTGCCCTGGGGGTCACATGGTTTATATAGACTTATATAGGGAAAAGTATTGAAAAGCTTCTTGTCCATAACCACATGGCCTAGGGCTTTGATATTTGGAATGTAGCATCATGTAGTGGTCTTCTACCGAGATTGTTCAAATTATGTCCCTAGGGTCAAATATGGCCCTTCAATTGTTATCTTGAATAATCGTTACCATGAGCTACTCATTTGTTTATTTTTTTACGCTTTAGCAAAGAAATTTGTGCAAACATGCAACTAAACTCAGGTGAGCGATATAGGGCCATCATGACCCCCCTCTTTTTTGTCATAATGGCCTGCTGAACTGTCTAACATGACTGCAGCTGGGTGATCAACCCACGTGACATTTCGGTATCGTATGCAATTGTAAATCTCTCGATTCATGTAACATTTTTGATCATAATTTCCTATTACTTGACTGATTTTAATATTATAAAAAGCGTCGAAGACAGGAAAAAACGAGTGTTTTCCTCGAAACGAAACGACTGCCATACATTTTCATACTTTTCTCAAACACTCGTCCAAATGTATTTTTTCCACATACATAGTATCTAGGTAACGTGTACAGTGGGATTTGGGTGAAATGTTGAGAATTTTTGCTATACGCTTTATGCCAAGGAAAACACACTTTTTTTTATATTATTAACATCCTTTAATTAAGTCATAAAACCATATAAGCAAAAATGTTACATAAATCGAATTATTTTTCACGTGTGTATGATACCGAAAAGTCACGTGAGTTGGCCACCCTGTTTAGGTACAACGTACGTGACTACAATAAACTTACTTACACGATATTGAATATCAATAACTTTGTTGTTTTGTTTTTCGTTGTTGTTAACCACTGGCCAAGAAATATATCCCTCGTTAGCAGAACAACAGTTTCTTACCTTAATTTTATCCCTCTATCATTTTCTTTTCATCTGAATTAGTATTTGCGTGTGTTCATGTTCAAATTGCAAGATGCCGCCAAATCACATGATGGTACGGCCCTCAGGGGCATACACTTATTTGTGGAATGGAATGAGATACTTATTCCATTCCATTCCATTATCTCATTCCATTCCATTCCATTCCAAACTTCCATTCATTTTGGAATGAAATGGAATGGAATTATAACATATGTGAAACATGCTGGTATCATTTATCACATTTTGTGATTTGAAGTGTTAATAGTCTTTGATATAGTCTGTGAAATGTTAAAAATTCAACACACTCATTCACTGTAAACATTAGTAATAATTACAGTAACAAATTTGAACTAATTTATCATAAATATATATATAACAAAAGTAGCATGATACATATATACTTTTATAACATATGTGAAACATGCTGGTAATGCCCCAGAATATTTAAATGTAATCCTATACAAATATTATCTGAATAATACATATCAAGGGCAAACCAGCGTACTTCGAGTATGATGCATTGTCTTTACAAGTAGTCTGAAGCTGTGGGATCTAATCTTGTCATGCCGTTTTTCATGATGATGTGTCCTCACCTACACAGTACTCTGTATCAGATCAAATGGAATAAAAATGTCTGGCTTTGGATCCAAATGAGTGTATTGTGGTTTGTGTTTTGGAGTTTAACGCCCTGATTCAACTTTTTTCAGTCATATCAACTTATATTATCAAGGCAGTTAGTTTAGTGACATACCGTTTCTGGGTAAGCTACCGCAGTTTACCAGTACTTGGTACACAATTTCCCATACGAAGTAACAATTTCCCTTATTGGAACAGAGGTAGGGGGTGATAGCCATAGAAGAAACTCCCTGACTAAACGCCGTGGGAAATGCTCCGACTCGGATTCGGGATCGAACCCAGGTCCCCCGCATGAGGGACCAGCGCTCCAAATGAATATCAGAATAAATAACCTGTCCCTATGTTTCAATGTTTCAAAGCAAAACAAATAATCCATTCTGATATCTCTCCCTATCCCCCACCAACCTCCCCACTCCTCGCCTTCTTCCTCCTTAATCAAATAAAATCAGACCCAAAAGGAATCTAATGACCTTGTTATTCCTGGCAAAACAACAGTAACATATCCATGTGAATAATTTCAAATATAACAATAACATAACTGTGAGATAAATTTCTGCAAGTCATATCCCCGGAGATTGTCGAACAGTTCAATGAACCAATTCAGTCTACCTGAAGTTGAACTTTGGTTTGGCAATCTGTTACAAAGGGCAATGAGATATGACCTAAAGATGTAAACAAATCAGTAAGTTTTGGAATGGAATGGAATGGAATGAGATACTTGAATGGAATGGAATGGAATGGAATAAGTATCTCATTCCATTCCACAAATAAGTGTATGCCGCCCTCAGTTCATCGTGCCCTTCTTCTGGCAGTTAACCAATAATCGCTCAGAGTATCAGGTATCAACGTGTGATTAATGGAGGACACAAATAGGTTTTAGAACTTATATAGCAACCATCATTCATTTAGAGAGAAATGTAAAGAATTTATCCTGCATTTAAATCCATAAATTTATTTACAATACATAAGGAGAAACTGCGCGAGAGAAGTCGTGATTCGTAAATAATAAAGGCAAACTATGGTGGCTAATTTGTGTCGTTTTCATGTTCTGTCTTAGCGATACAACGATAGCCGTCGTTATGGCGCCCCGCCGACCCTCGCCCCACAGAACTCGCCCCCCGCCGAATGTTGTTGTGACGGGGCGACATTTGGGAGGGATGGGGGGGGGGGGAGGGGGATGTTCGGTGGGGCGACGTTTGGGGGTGCCATAACGATGTCGGCGGGGCGACGTTCGACGAGGCGCCGTTACGACGTTTGTCACCGTGGCCCTAGGACAGAACGAAATGACGAAATGGTACAAATCAGCCACCATAACAAACGGACCGCACAGTAAACCTATTTCATGCATGCTTAAATATAAACTCCGTTAAGTTACGGTTAATAATGATTTTATTATACTGGCGTTCAAATTTCGAAACCAATGCATGGCTTCATTTGTAACATCAGTTTCATATTAAAGTTCTTTAAGGACGATTAATTTTACTCAGGCTAAAGAACAAAATTTATGTTATTTATATTTGATAATTATAAATGTAGATACGTGTGTAATAAAAGATTATTACTTTGGCATTGAGAAATATACACTCGGAGAATAATATTGCTCTCCTAAAATCGCGCAATATTTCCGCTGCAGAACTTAACATATTATTCTATACAAATCTAATAGCATACATATAAAGACCAAGCCTTAATTGGCGTCTGTTCTTCATTTCCATTTGTTTTTTAGCACTTTATTAGCATTTGATCTTTATCAGCACTTTGTTTTTATTGGCGTTTGTTCTTCATTTTCATTTGTTTATAGCACTTTCTTTATTAGCATTTGGTCTTTATTAGCACTTCGTCTTTATTGGCGTTTGTTCTTCATTTCCTTTTATTTTTTAGCACTTTCTTTATTAGCATTTGGTCTTTCTTAGCACTTTATCTTTATTGGCGTTTGTTATTTATTTGCGTTTGTTTTTAGAACGTTTCTTTTTTCTTAGCCTTTAGTGTTTATTAGCTCTTGCTCTTTATTCACGAGCACATGTTTAAATAAGAAATGATACTTGTGGTCCTTAGAACCAAATTGTCTCTGTCCCTAAACAGGTTTGTGTGTATGTTAGTATAATAAATCAGATACAGTTGAAATTCGGTATCTAGAATTCCAAAGGACCGAGCGTTTTACTTCGTGATAACCGAAATTCGACGTAAAATCATACTTTTTACTTCGTGATAACCGAAATTCGACGTAAAATGATACTTTTTCACTTCGTGATAACCGAAATTGTGTGCATGTGGTATCGGGGCGGGATTTTGAAATGTCTTCGAGAAAGCCGGAAATATGCGAGTTCGAGATATCGAGTTTAAGCTGTATATTTTCCTGCTCCATTAGCTATCATCAATTAATCAAAAATAGTTTTAGGGTAAAACAGAGAAACGTGAAACGTGCATCATTAAGCATACACTTCTAAAAGTAGTGAAATAATCTAAGCTTAAATAAGAACTTTTATTACATGCTTACAACATATTATTGTACAAGTGTGCACATTATTTGTCATGCCTGTATGTTTTGCTTGTTTATTTAAGTTTATATAAGTTTATATATAGAGTCCGTCTGAAACCAATTTGGGCGACATCTCCATTAGAATGTTATCTTAGTTGACGGATATTTATACAGAAGATATGAGCCGCGCCATGAGAAAATCAACATAGTGCGTTTGCGACCAGCATGGATCCAGACCAGCCTGCGCATCCGCGCAGTCTGGTCAGGATCCATGCTGTTCGCTAACGGTTTCTCTAATTGCAATAGGCTTTGAAAGCGAACAGCATGGATCCTGACCAGACTGCGCGGATATGCAGGCTGGTCTGGATCCTTGCTGGTCGCAAAGCCACTATGTTGGTTTTCTCATGGCGCGGCTCATATCAATTCCAGAAACTTCCCTGTTTCTTTAGTTAAAAGCGGCCATACACGGGACTCTCTTATACAGATGTTAGTAACTTTAATTCGGAAGAGCGGGGGATCGATCTCGCGACTCCTGGATTCGTAGCCCAGAGCATTACTGCTGAGCCACTGAGGCAATTTTACTGAAATAACAGCTTATTTTCTCGAATTATCTGGTCTGGGTATGGGTGGGTGGTGCAACGCCCCCAGCCCCATCTTCCTAAACACTAACGAGCATAAGATGAACAACATACCCGCTGTCTGATAATATACATGTCTTATTTATAAAAAGACTTAAAACGGCTAAAGTAATAAAACTGTATAAATTCTACTGAAATATCTTTCTCTACCCATCATCTCTCACATTTTACTTATCTCATAAAAGACATTGCATTTGGTCTAGAAAGAGTTATGCAGTTTATGATGTTTGTTTTACCTAAATGCAATTATTATTGAAAAATGTAGGTGAACTTATATTAAAACATTCGGCTTGAATTTACATCTGATTAGCCATTCACGTGAGTATAGCATGGCTGGTCTGGGCCTGTTTTTGTTTTGATTTTGTTGGACTAAACGTCGCACCGACACAACTATAGGTCTTATGGCGTCTTTCCAGCTTTGATGGTGGAGGACGACCTCAGGTGCCCCTCCGTGCTCTATTTCATCACGGGCGAGTACTTTTGTAGAACAACTGACCTTCCGTAAGCCAGCTGGATGGCTTCCACACATGAAGAATTCAACGCCCCGAGTGAGGTTCGAACCAACACCGATGAGGGGCAAGTGATTTGAGGTCAGCGAACTCAACCACTCAGCCACGGAGGCCCCTGACCTGAGCGTGTGATTAACTTTCAAAAACATAATTTATCGTATTGATAATTTCATGAGAGGGCAGATTATATCCCCTACATACGTCAAGGGGAGCATGCCCCAGAACCACCGCCCCACCCCACTCCAACCCCTCCATTTTGTCCCTGAGCATCCATGCTCCTTTGGTAGATCATTTATGTTTTCAGTATCAATTATATAATTTCTATTTATCCATGAATAGCATATTCCTAACCTTTTTGCTTATTGCATATGACGGTGATCAAAATTAATTCTCTGATTTGGGTCAAACTATTTTATATACGACAATTTATTCTAAGAAGTATGAATTGTGCATGTTAAAGACAAGCAGTTTTGCTTTAGTAATTTCATGTATTTAAGCAGACTGCTTGTTCTTTATCGTGTTTATTTGTTACTCTATAACAAAAATATATAAAAAAAAAACTTCGAAAAAAATGTAAATGTCTTCTGTTTACTTAGAAATAATATTCTAGCGTTCAAGTTATGAAAAACAAATATTATGATTCCATACAAAGCAAAAAAAAAAAGTAAAATAAATTTAAAAAATTCTTGCTCCAGGAAAAATCCCTCATTATCCTATACAAAGTGGTAAAATGTTCTAACAAAATAACCACACCATTAGAACAACGTTTTTAATCATGGTTATTTATTTGAAAGTGGTTGCTGTAAAAGGATTTATGTTGTACTTTTTATGAAAATAGGTTTCAAGTTTGTTAATCAAGGAAATGGTGGCTTCGTATCTGCAAATAAAAACATTCAGTTGATTCATATTTACACATATTACCACAAGATGATTTAAAAGATCAGCTACAGAAAAACAACAACGTGAAACTTTTAAAATAGTTTGCCATTTATAAAACACAGAATATCGTTTTACGTCGCTGCACGACTGATCAAATGTATCTTGATAATATGTAATACCCACTTTCACGCCATGTACCCTGATAATCCAAACTCTGTTCAGCGACCCTAACTCAGTGCCAACATGGCTGACAGAAAGACGATGTATGTAGTTAATTTCTTTGTCTTTTTTCGGGTTTTTATGTGAGTATGCAATGCTAGCGTAAAACATTTGATAGTCATAATATCCTGTATTGATAACATGTTTTGTGTACTAAATATTTCAATCGAAATGTCACATTATGTGGCTGGAATTCATTAAAATGTACTCAAAAAAGTCTTCAAAATGAACATGTTTTATGTTTCTAACTGTTTTAAAGTACCAGAAATTGCAGTAAGACCTTACTTATTAAATGTATTAGTTCCATAAATATCTCTTTGACAATGTTCAACAGTATCAAAGTTTGAAATCGATTTTTATAGCTTGAAAACTGTATTGATTATGAGGTGGGTTTAAATTTGCGGATAATTCCTAACTGGTATAGGAAACAGTGCTGGATAAATACCTAACCAAACGAAAACTGCTGTTCGTCTGTGCTTTTTTTATGGACTGCTGATGCTCGAAGTTCTTTGATCCACCCACCCCTGCAGGGTTGTGGGATTCCTATGTCCAACTTATCCGACTCGTGTTTTTTTTTTGCCGGCGGACAAGTGCATTTTTCATTCTGTGTGTCCGCGGAAAAGCATACTTTTTCAGGTATAAAATGAGAAAACATAAAATATCATTTAGATTGTGTGTTGCTTCAGGGGTATGGAGATGATAAAGATAATGGGTTCTTTGACTAGGTCTCGCGCACACTGTAACTCGGTGACTATGATAAAATATCAGAGAAGGTTTAGATACAAGAAGATTTATTTAACGTCGGAAAAGTATAAACATATAACACTAGCTTAAAGCTATTTTCCGACAAACACATGTAAATAAGCTCAACATAAGTAAAACAGCTGTAATAAAATGCAAATATGTTAAAGCACATTAAAGCAAATAAAGCATCTGGCTCTAAGTAGATAAGAAACCAATCACAAATTATCACATACATGTTACAGCGCATTAAAACAAAATAGCACATATGTACTAGCAAATAAAACGAAAAAGTAATTTACCACATACAGATTTAGCACATTTAAAGCAACATAAAAAAAAATAGCTGACAATACACAAAAATAAGAAGAGTCACATTTTACAACATGCATTTAAAAAATAAACATAAAAGAAGAAACCATATACATGCTAAAGGGAACATAAGAACTACTTAAAGTAGCTGAAGAAAAAATATTTGCATCATCAGCATATAGCATTCCTTAACTAAAACTATAAAAAGGAAAACAAGGGTTACACACAGAGAACAAAAAGGACATTTAAAGACATCAGAAACGTAAACAACTTATAAAAAAGTATTATGACAAGTTTGTTAGTAGAATTCCAACTGTTGAGACAATAAGTCACTGTCAAAGGAAATATTTGACCCAGTAGTCAGCCAAATTAAAATCAAAAGCTTACAGAGATCGCAAGTATGACTAAAACAAGTTGGAACGTTTTAAGAGTCTTTCTCTGAATTCATCTGGCTTTGCACCATTGCGTGGGCAGTGTTTCGGGCATGACCTCAAAAGATCCCGAACACTGCTTACGCGATTTCAGACTTTTATAAACGTTAAAAGGCAAATATTTCAACAGCTTATATTTTACCACAGTTACTGTGATATGCTTTTCTTTTCATTGTCCTAAAAAAAGAACTCGATCTCCAGTCTATTTGCGCTTTCATGAAGGTTTGATATTACAAATCAGAGCAAGTGAAATTTGACTATGGACTACAGAACTTCGAACATCGGTGGTATTAGATAATTTCTTATGTAAATATAATAATTTTGACTTTTATACTGAGTTATTTTTAGGGTTTATTCCAAACATTGCTATTTGCATAATATTAAAATTATGAAAAAATATTTGACTGTAGTGGGCATACATATAACATCTTAAAATTAATGACAAAGTTTGAAGACAATACCGCTTATAAAGTAATGTTTACAATAATCAGACCATGTACATGTCAACTCATTCATTTCTATAGAATACTAGTCAGTTAGGTGTTTATCCGCCACACAATTTCGTGTAAGTTAGGTTTTTATCCATTCCTTATGTAAACTGAGTTCGGTTTTTATCAAATCAAAGTTAGGTTTTTATCCCTTTTCTCGCTGTCAGTACATTTGAACATGTATTGTGTCAACATGTAGTTGGTTAACAACATAGTGTAAAGGGGCCTATAAAGCAGTATATCTTTGCTTTCAAACAACAAAATAGTCGAGGCATCAAAAGCATAGAAGTATTTTTAAAGATTTTTTGTAAAAGTTTTCATTGAAAAAGTTGCCTTGTTCGTCGTTTTTCCACCTGAATACACAAAGGTTGATATATTTAACATGATACATTTTGAAATAAATATACACTTGATCAATGGAGATAGATATAACAACAGAAACATTCCTTTATACATCGTAATTACACAGAAAACAAAGTTGTATCGGCTTTACATCCGCCATGTTGGCACTGAGTTAGGGTCGCTGAACAGAGTTAAGATTATCCGGGTACATGGCGTGACTTTGTTACAAGCCATTAACTTTGTATCAATCATGACCGTATACATTGCAAACTGTCATAATTCTGGTCTTGACGTTCATTTCTACATACAGACAAACTACGGACAGACTGACCACATTGGATACTTTTATCATATATATTATTTGCATATTCAATTAAACAGACTGACAGAGTCCATTCAGTTTGGAGGGATGCACACTTTTGAGGGAGTCCGGTTTAGAGGGGTTCCAAAGGACAGACCCAGCATTTTGGGTTGGAGGGGGCAGTGTCTAGTGGATCTAGGAGCATGTCCCTCGCGAAAAAATTAGCAAATATACCTCAAATGGTGCAATATGACGTATACTTTAAATAGCCTTAGTATCTGACGCATTTTAGTTAATAAAAAGTTTTGCGAGCGAAGTAAGGCAAACATTCTGCTCCAACTATTGAAGGATTAATTTTAGTTCATAAAAAATCTGCGCTAGTTGGAGTGTGTGTGCTTTGTGTGAGTGTGCGTGCGTGTGTGTGCGTGTGTATGTGGTTTCTTTTTTTTTTTGGGGGGGGGGGGGGGGGGGGGGGGAGGTGTTGGGGATACGCACACTCTCTAAATCCGCCCTTGGTTTCACTGTATTAGGGAATCACCCAAACCTCGAAAATAAGAATACTCTTCATAGGATTTAGCCCCTTCCCTCTCAAAGGAACGTAAATTATTTAAATGTTTATAGATTAGATGAGCCGCGCCATGAGAAAACCAACATAGTGGGTGTGCGACCAGCATGGATCCAGACCAGCCTGCGCATCCGCGCAGTCTGGTCAGGATCCATGCTGTTCGCTTTTAAAGCCTATTGGAATTGGAGAAACTGTTAGCGAACAGCATGGATCCTGACCAGACTGCGCGGATGCGCAGGCTGGTCTGGATCCATGCTGGTCGCACACCCACTATGTTGGTTTTCTCATGGCACGGCTCAGATACTGTTTTTTTACGGTTTGACGGTGACGCCACATGGTACTAATTAAGATGTTTTCTAAACAGAATATATAAGTTAGTGTATTAAATATCAGTTGTGAAAGCATGAACCGTAGCAGTGCGGTGGTAACTTTCAGTGCCTGTTTCTGACATTCAATTTTTTGGATGTTGGTTAGAATCTCAAATTTGCCATACTTTTATGTTTGTATTTTAATTTTACATTATGGTCGTATGTAAAGCCTGTTTAAGTTTAGAAATTACCGAAACATTGTATGTATTCTGTTGAGACTGTACGCTGAGGTTATAGAAGCAATTCTGCATCTTTTACAAAAGGATTATGGACCAAAGAACAAGAAGAAACAGTGGTATTGTAAAATTGTTCTGGGCGACTTTAACAGAGAAGTACTCAGTGACGGAACAACTCGAGGCTACAAAAGATATTTGATCTTTTGAAAAAAAATCCAATCTATGATTTGAACCTGCAATTACATTTATGTATACCATCACGTGTATAAACCCGACATTCATGTATACCATCACGTGTATAAACCCGACATTCATGTATACCATCACGTGTATAAACCCGACACATGTATACCATCACGTGTATAAACCCGACATTCATGTATACCATCACGTGTATAAACCCGATGGCTCTACCAGTTGCCAAAAAATAAGTCAATATATCAATGAATGGTCTGCACACATTTGGACGGTCACCTATTACACCCGATTTACCTTTGAATATAAGTCATATCTGATGACGGCATCCGGATTTTATACATAAAACCCCACACTACAATGTAATATTTATTTATTAATTTTGTTAGGTTTAGCGTCGCACCGACACAATCATAGGTCATATGGCGACTTTCCAGCTTTGATGGTGGAGGAAGACCCCAGGTGCCCCTCCGTGCATTATTTCATCGCGAACGGGCACATTGGTAGAACCACCGACCTTCCGTAAGTCAGCTGCTCACATAAAGAATTCAACGCCCCGAGTGAGGCTTGAACCCACATCGATGAGGGGCAAATGATTTGAAGTCAGTGACCTTAATACAATGTAACAAGTAAATATTATAATGAACATGCCTATCGATTTATTGAAAACTAAATGACATCGATTTTTGTATTCATGATTTAATCGTTTTTCTAATTCAGTGTATTGGGAAATATCTTGTAATCATTTTTTATTGATCTGTTTAAAATATGTACTATCAGTGGACAGTAAGCGGAAAGCACGGTGTCAAATAACTGACTGTGGAGCTATTTGGATATTCAAGTTAAAGGTTACTGAACGTCGTTATCGTAGGACCTGCAGAGTGATTATAACCCTGAATAGTGATATCGATTTATACATATTATTTTTTGTAAGGTTTCACATCAGATCGACCTAGTTTTAGGACATCTTTTGATGGTGGAGGAAGACCCTAGATGCCCCTCCATGTATTAATACAGGCTCAGGTGGGCACCTGTGTAGAACCAGGTGGTCTAGTGGTAATACGTTTGATTGTCAGTCCCGAGGTCCAGTGTTCGGATCTCTTTCAGGCACTGGAAATTTCAAAGATGTCTTGAGTGTCTCTTACCCAAGTAAGAGGCAAGTCAAGTACTGAAGAGGACTTCTCGAATACTGGCGTTGAAGAACTATACTGTCTATTCATAAAGAACTTAGGCTAAGTTAGCCGGACATGCCGGTATCTAAAATCTTTCTCTCTTTCGCTGTGTCCATGTGAAGATCGTCCTGTATCTGTACTGATAGAAAATGAATTTGGTTCCCCTATGTAAAGCACATTTGAACGATTTTATGAAAATGGTGCTATATAAATCTGGTATAAAATATAACCATCGACCCTCCAAAAGTGAGTCAGATTGCTCTACACTTCAAGCATTTCAAATGGCTTAACATAGTATGATTTTATGCTCCTTTTTTTCCTTTGTTTTCAATTTCGGTTACGCACTTACTGACATAACGTATTACAACACGAGTGTAATAACCGTTTTTATTATATACCTATATCAATTTTGTCAAAAATATGTCATGTATTTCACAAGTAAATATGAACAGGCAGAAAAAAATCCGTATTGTACCTGTTTATATTGTGTTGCCGGACTACTTTCATTTAATATGCATGACCTACGCAGTTCTATAAATAGCACACATAAAAACTTCACTCATCCACAATGAAGATTTCATTCTATAACAAAAAACAACAACACACACGCGCACGCGCACGCACACGCGCACGCACGCACACACACACACGCACGCACGCACGCACACACACACACACACACACACACACAAAAAGTGGAAGGTATACAATAAAAGGGTATTATAACACGGTAAATAGATCTGGGATTTTGTATTCGGGCTCTCGCGGATTTTGCAAGATCGGATCACACTCTCGTGAGATCCAATCTGGCAAAATCCAAGTCTCCCTATTATAATATATAGAGGATATGTGTTTGTTTTATTGTAAGATCGAAATAGCTATCACTATGGAATTGTTCTAGTGCCAAATGTGTAAAAAGGGGGACTAGGACCAGGACTTAATATCTCCTGATTAAAATTTTGTAAGAACTCTTAATTAGGACTTAGTTACTCCTAATTAGGAGATAGCATCTACTTATAAGAACTAAGTATCTCCTATTTAGTACTAACTATTTCTTTGAAACTCCTCATTAGGAGATGTTGCACTTGGACGCTTCCATATACATGTATCACCAATTTACTTTTTTATTTCTTTTTCTTTTTTAAATTGTTTAACCAAGGTCTTTCCGTTTAGTTGCACTGTTGAAATTGTGACATGATCATATATATTTTACTCTAAGTTTCATGCTTTCTGTGTTGAAGTCAAACTGCATGTAGATTTGAGTTTCAAGACTATTAAAAAATCATAAATATTGATAAATATTCAAAAGGTTTGTCAAGGTTAATAGTTTCTTCAGATTACTTCAATTAACAGTGAATGTATTACAATCACCAAAAACCAGTAAACTCCACTGCAATAATTTAACAATGTTGACACTAATTTGTCCAATAGCTCTAATTTGTACTTAGAAGGTATATAAATAATCTTATACAGGTATTTGTTCAACAGAAAAATGCTTTCTTGCCAGACCCGCAAAAGGAGTTTTTGCTGCATTAAAAAAACTCTCTAGTACAAAGTACAATTCCCAAATAGATGAACTTATTGACAATTTCTGTCTTTCTATTAGACTACTATAATCCTTTTCAAGGTACATGTGACACAAACTCTTATGCCCTAAATGCATATTTTTAACTAAGTCAAGGACCATAATCTGGTTTTGCAACGTGAAATTAAAAAAAACATACTCAGTTGCACAATTTCACATGCTGATATTCCTACATGGTTTCATGACTCTAGATCAAATATTTTTAAGATATATTCAACACAATATTTTAACCACGTATTGTATATATTTCACTTAGTCAAGGACCAAAATCTTGACCGGACTGACAAATTTAAATCACCATAAAGCGGACATGTGCATATAATCGGAATTTCATTTATGGCTATTTTTTTCTTGGAGTTCTGGCCCTGTTGTGGATTTTATCAATCATTCTATCAAACATTTTCAGGGGACGTCTGGCATACAATGTTGACACCATTCTCGTTCAATAATGTGCTGAAAACATGTAGTAATCTCTTGTCATTCATGTTCTAGGGTTGGTAAGACATCGCTTATGCTCCAGAATGCTCACAAAAGAAGTTAGAATGCAGAATGGCTCGGGCGTCACTTTTTACAGGTAAAATTTAATGCACTGTCTCCAGATGAATTCATAAACGCAATTTTCGAAACAGACAGAAAATTCATAGTGTGTCATCTTTTATTTGATTAAAGTTATCCAATACTCACCTTTCATTAAAATACCTGTCTTTAGATATTTAGTTCAAACGTAGAAAATCCTTATAAAATGTTTTTAACTTTACTAAATATATAAATTAATTGTGTAATTAGAACTGGATTCAAAATTAAATGTGACTATCGTTATAACTATGATAGTAATCGATAATTAAAAGAACTTCAGTGCTATAACACATTTATACTGAGTTTAGCTATACATGTAATAAGTGTGCATTATTTTAAACTTGATACTTAGTACCGTTGATACATATAAACTTATCAATTTTATGTTTACATAAACAACATGTAGCAATTATTCATATTTTCCAATGTAAAATTTTGGTCTGATATACTTTTAATCAAATGTATTTCACAATTTCACTAGCATTTTACCGGAAACTTCATTGATCTACATAAGCTCAGAGGGAACATGTGCGAATTATGTCATATCACTTTTTTTTCATGCACTTCTTATAAAATCATCGACATATGAATTTTTTTCTCAGTTTTAAAATTTTGACATCACTTTCCTTTCAAGGACACGTGTCGCTTACAAAACAGAAACGCTCAGAATGAGCGGGTTCAAGGTCCTAGGTGAAAGACTTGTCCAGATATTGAGCGGAAACCATTTTCAATATTCAGGTCCCTGTGACCTTGATCTTTGATCCAGTGACTCCAAAATCAAGAAGAGTCATGTACACATCAAGACCCACATACCTATGAAGTTTCAAGGTCCTAGGTGAAATACTTGTCCAGATATTGAGCGGAAACCATTTTCAATGTTCAGGTCCCTGTGACCTTGACCTTTGATCCAGTGACCCTGAAATCAGTAAGAGTCATGTACACCTATCAAGACCAATTTACATCTGAAGTTTCAAGGTCCTAGATGAAATACTTGTCAAGATATTGAGTGAAAAAAAAAAGGTTAACATGAGACTCATTATTCCATCCATCCGCCCGGACAGACCTAATCTACAAGCCGGGTTTTAACTATTTTCTTCAGGCATAAATGGTCAGAATTTGATATAATATAAGCTAAGTCTTTCTAAAACATGGCTGCTACAGTGCGGCGGGAGGGGGGGGGGGGGGGGGGGGGGGGGAGGGCAGCTTTCAACATATACTATAGCTTAATGACTTGGTTTAGAAAAATATATGGTTATACAACATTGTTTACTTGATAAGCTTTTAATTTTTGTCTAGAGATGCTTTTTAGTGTAATCGATCTCGCTGAAAGCCAATAACTGCATACATTATACTATCGACAGTGATATTCAGTCATATTTTTAATTAACGTATTTCTTAAGTTTGTCTTCTGCTAGACGATATTACGCACCGGACTACCTTTTTTCAGGTTAAAGGTATGTAAGTAGAATTCAACCGCATCTTATTTTTCATAAGGCATTTATCGTCTGTTAAAGCATTTATCGTCTGTTAAAGCATTTATCGTCTGTTAAAGCCCCGATCGCACATTCCCGGTGACGGCCCCGGTTCCTCCCGGTAAACATAAGCCGGTATACCTGGATAAACCGTGACATTTTTTTGCAAAAATGTAAGTTGGATCTCATATTCCCGAAGATGTCCCGGTAAGCCCCCGATAATGAAGCAGAATCTACACTTTGACCCCGGTTTAGTCCCGGTCTGACATCGGATATCCACGGTGATTGTCCGGCGTGAACCCGATTGATCCCGGTGTAACCCCGAGTGACCCGGGTCGTAGCCGGTAGTGCCCCGATGACCGCCGGTAGCATCCCGTCACAGTCCGGCTGTGATCCGGTGACACACCGGCGCCTAACGGTACTTACTTGGTTGCATATAAAACAGGACGCACGTCGGATCCCAATCAGTTATCTTGTAGTCACTAGAAGCGAAACATCATGCTGAAGACCAAGAAACCTGCCAGAAAATTGCCACTAGGGGGAAGACAATTTGAAGACGACTCTACTGAGAGGCAAACATAGAGCCAAACGGACGAAGACTCTGCTGGAAGGCAAAAACCTCCCTCCCCAAATCATGGTAAATCGCCTTTGAATCACTCTCCACAATCTCCGAGGCAAAACCAAAAGAAAAAGAAGCCAAGCACCCTTACGTCTTACAGATGAACAAGATGTAACTGATAATACATCCGATTGAGCCTGTATCTGTTCTAGTTATTGATATACTATAGTAATTCATTTTCGTGTGCTCTTAACAAACATTCTAACTACACTGATTCAAACTAGGATTGTTTATGTTTTTATAATTATATTATATCACCATAATTATTACTTCATGTCACCGCCGCTTCATTGTCTGTTACCGTCGTAGATTCGTGACCTCACCTTCTGCCATCGTGTTGTGACCGGAATCACCCGGCACACACGTGGTTAAACCCGGACAGTCCGTTGTGAAACAGAGTTCTACCGGACTTAACCGGAGGTTTGCCGGCATTTTCCGGATATAACCGGGAGTTAATTGGCGAATAAACCTAGGCTTACCGTAACTTTCCCTAACCCCACCGGTACAAGACGGAGCCATACAGTGCTTCGCCTGCGCTATACCGTCCCAGGACCGTAGTTCGCCGCAGCTCTACCGTGTATAAAGTGATTGCCAGTGACCCCGGATTACTACGGAATATCACGGTAGACACACGGTGGATATCCGATGTTACCCCGGAAATTGCCGGCATTGCGCCGATATTGCACGGAATATGCCGGTTTTAGCCGTCGTTCCCGGTGATTCCCGGTTGTATTAAACATTTTAAAACAACCGGGGCCGTTTGTCGGTTTGACAAGGTCCATCAAGGATCTTCCCGGACGTTCACGGAATCGTCAAGGTTGTACGCAGGTTCAACAAGGTTGAACACGGTTTATCCCGGATCACTGAACCGGGATAAACCGGGAGACCAAACCGTGACAGTGAGACCGGGGCTTAAGAAACAAAATGTTTTCTATAACGCAGAATTTAATTCGATTCAGATTTGTCAAATTTTTCAGATATGATAAATAAAACTACAAATATGTAAGTAGTTTGCTCGATTGCTAGATTTTTGGACTGAGTCATATTTATAAGAAAATCCTATGGAAGCGTAGGGCGCATTTCAAGCACTCAGTCTTTTCTAAAGTCCAAGTACTGTCATAGATGTAAATCCATTGTGTTTTCATACGAAGAAAATAACGTTTTTTTGTATAGACACACTTTATTTATGCAACAAAATCAGAGGCGATCGCGAGACTGAACATGGGATCTGACGTCTTTCATAAAAAAACATACGTAAAAAGAAGTCATTACAAATAATTGAAAATCGGTTGATTAGTACGATTGTAGTAATTCGCCGGATATGCCTCCGTGGTCTACCCGAATGTAGTCCATATCAGTATATGGTGCTAATTTCCCCCCAAGTAAAGGCCTTTTTTTGTCTGTTATAAGCTTTTTGATGCTTGACTGTAAAGAGAAATGATCATCGCATAATGTAAAGATAGAGTAGATTCGCAAGAAGTGAAGGCTGGAAATGATTTATACATTGTTAATTTTACATAGAAATGTGTAGCGGAGGCATTTAATAACTTCTAACTAAAACAAACATTCAATGTTAGCAAGAAATCCTTTTTCTTATGGTAAGGATCAAAACTGAATAAACAAGACTATGTGATTTTCCTTTGATTTAAAGATATTTTAAATGAAAATCATGAACTCTATATTTATCGGAAGGGGAATTAAAAGTTAACGTCGGCGGGTTTTTTTCTATCTATTGTAAAGTTCGATAGTCGAAGATTTATTTTATGATTTTCTTATACAAAGGTAAGGTCTTGTTTATTATAGAGTCACCCCTATTGAAAGGGCCAGCCAATTTGGCTTATGAGACACTATTATTGTGCGTACCAATGAGGCTCGAACCTTCGATCTCCCGATCCCGAGGCGGACGCCTTAACCACTGGGCCACGGTGACCTTATACTTATGGAAAAGAACCTCGTATTTTTGTAGTAAGCTAATTTGAAATGTAAGGACTATTATTTCTTGTGCGCGATTCATAGATTTGCCAAAAGTTCCAATGTGCGTTATACCACTTCAAAAAACAAGAAATAACATTTGAATAAAAAACACACTTCAATTCAAGACTTCTGTTGTGAGCGTTAATCCAAGCCATTAGATTATCGCTTGCATGCAGATAATAATACAAATTTTGTTTGGCTGAATTGTCGTTATATGTGTATGTGTATGTGCAATTGATTTACTAAGCAGAAAATCTATTTTCATGATCCGAAATGACCAGAAATAATAACAATATTGGGGACAAAAATGTCCTCTATGTTACGTAGGCATAGTATCATGAGTATTACTTTTTACATTAAATAATAATAATCCACCTCCACTAATCCATATTCTCATATTCTGTGATGTACTGTAACATCTGATCAGTTGTACAATATCGTACTTACAGTGGTAAATACAGAGATATATTGCGCATTTTCATCGGACTCTTGAACACTCTTTTATTATTGTAAATGATCTCACTCCACGGGGCAAACATTAGTCGTGTTGAGATGAGCATAGTTGATTAAAACAAATGTTCTTCTTTCTATCATTCTTTATCTCCCTTTGACCGTAAACTGAAAAATAAATACATTATTGAATTCTGGTAATATAGCGGCTTTTAGGTGTACTGTCTCTATATTAAATATATATACTTTCTTTTCTTTATATTATGTATATATTTTCTTTAAAATAGAGGATAATACATAAGTGTCTTTTCATACTGAATGTATTGAACGAGCTGAATAAAAAATAATATATCAATTTCATTCACCGAGTTGAATGAATTCAACGTGGAAAGACGCAAATGTAATATTCTTTTCAACACATGTTAGTCTTTCCTAATGAAACTTCAAAATTTCTTCTTTCCTTGCCTGTTATAAACCAAGTCGCAGTCTTTTTACACTGGTGTAATACCAGAATTTTGTAATGGCTTTATTTCACACAACGTCAAACATGTGATTAAAATCGTTAAATATTTTTATAAAAAGAACAGAATAATAACAGTTAAGTGCCACACGAGAAAATTACATTTGTATTGTTTAACCTATGTAATTTTTCTGTCCGACACAAATAGTTCAATATAACAGAGGGTACGTTAAAAAGAAACTGGGGTGGAGTCAGGAAAATTGTTCAACATATATGTAAATCTATGTGAACGAAATTTGATGCTAATATAATGTTAATGTATGACAAAAACATAAAATTTTATAGTATTACATATAAACATTTTTACGGATCATTTGTTAAACAAATACTTATTTGTAGACATCGGTCGATCTTTATGTTGCATAGATTTCTAAAAAGGAGAGAAGAAAACACTAAACAAAGCAGCAACATAAAAGTCTGCCTCAGTTTTTTTTTTGCATTTGGTTAAGTGCCAACGGAACGTTGTCCGTCGTGTTTCACCAATCAATGTGCAGAAAGTTTTATTTTCAATGAATTTTCAATTGCCGAATATGTAATACAAGGACTGAGAAACTATTATTGGTACGGCATTTCCTGTTTCTTCGCGCTTCTCTTGCCTGCTTAGCCTGTTCAGTATATTGTACCTGTTCAAATCTGTAGTACTCTCTTCTCTCTCCCGTGAGATGATATAAGCATCACTTTTGGAACATCCTTTATAATTGCGTGCAATTTTTTCTTCTTTTAAAAAAAAGAAAACTATCATTGCTGATAAAAGAAAACAGTTGAAATACGAAGCATTATTCTGTTTAGGGGAATGAAAAGAAAAGTATGGTTAAATGTTTTTGTGGCAATGACCTTTAGTTAAACAGCAATATAAAGGTCCACGCCATATTTTTACATTTTCGTTTGAACACGCATATGTAAAATAAATTAATTTCGCTGTAAATAATACATTTACTAAATTTTTGATACGTTACCCGAAAAGAGAAAAAAATGCAGATATAAGCGGAGTACAAGAAACATGAAGACCTATATAATATTATGTACGAGATTTTAAAAATGAGATATGAAATACTAATATAAAGCTAATGACTACCATACTCTTTATTTTGCCTAAAGACAGCTGCCCCACATTTCGTCGTGTAGGTGTTTTGTACTTAAATATCGAAAGCACTCCCGATAGAACATCGTTACATGGATGTCAGTCTCCGCCGGTGAGGAACTGTTTATTATCAATACTTAAATGTGCAATTTATCAATGTCTAGGCTCCTTATCTTGTACAATGTATACATTCTGTAGCATGCGCAATACTAATCAATAAATTGGTAATTATTAATAAATTACAGTTGAACATTTTCTTTATGGACTCAGTGTTGTCATTGTTCGTGTCCATTGGGACCATGGAGAGGGCGTGAGGAGTGTTACACATTTCTTTATCCCTCATGAACACATTCAATCAAACGGAGTCTGTTGTTATGTTTCTTGGTTGCGTTCTCTATGCTTTCCAAAGGATCCTTTCACAGATTTTATTGACCGAGTAGTTATTTTGTCAACTTCGAACTGTGTTTGCCGAAATCGTTTTGTTGAGTTTAAACGTATCTTATTTCCGAAATTCATGAAACGTTTACAAAACTAGACAGAAAGCTCCGTCAGCTTACGGCTGTCTTGTTATTTCAATTACATGTACATACTTTTAATAAAACAACTATTAACACATAATTGCAGCTTTATATGTAGAAATAAAAGCAATGACATATTTCAACAAGACCAAAAGTGTTTTTTTTTGTAAATTGCCTTTAAAATTCAAAATAGATAAGATATTTTCTTAAGAATCATACAGATATTAGAACAACGTCTTAAAGCAGTAAGTTGAATAGCACAATTTATGAAATAATATATACAAATGTTACTGAGAGATTTCGGATACTGTTCATTTAAACTGGTAGCGGAAAAATTTAATATGATACACTAAATGAACGTTCTAAATGTTTTGATACTAGCCTCATAAATTTTCTATAACAGTTCCAGATCATTAGAAAATATCTGATTTTAACCTGTAAAATTATAACACACATCAGATCACATTTCTATGCTGAACAGAGTAAAAGAGGTAAAAACGTTGTATAGTCGAATACCCTGGCAGATTTGTTACATAATACAACTATGAATAGATTCTACCGGTATTATAGTTTATTTGGTCAGTTTATAACAATATGGAATTATAAGAATTTCTTTGCACTTTTCCCTTTGCCGTTCGGTCTGTTCAGTATAGTTGACTTATTCACTACTACAGTATTCCTTCTCCTTCTGAAGAGATGGAATAAAATTTGCTTTTGGAACATCCATTGTATGTGTAATTTTTTTTCTTAAAAAAAAAGAAGAAGAAAATAACACTAAAAAGGTTGATTAACAGGACAAAATAGTAAACAATAATGCATCATGGTAGTTGGAGGAATAGAATAAAATAATTGATCCGCACCATGAGAAAACCAACATAGTGTATTTGCGACCAGCATGGATCCAGACCAGCCTGCACATCCGCGCAGTATGGTCAGGATCCGTGCTGTTCACTAACGGTTTCTCTAATTGCAATAGGCTTTAAAAGCAAACAGCATGGATCCTGACCAGACTGCGCGGGTGCGCATGCTGGTCTGGATCCATGCTGGCCGCAAAAGCACTATGTTGGTTTTCTCGTGGTGCGGCTCATATAAGAAAAAGTGGCTCTCTTCCAGTGGTCATGCTTTAGAATAATCAGTATAGTGAACACTTTTGTTCGACGGTCATCTTTCGAAATCATTTTAAAATCCAACCAGCGGTTTAAGAGAATATGTTGTTTGAAGATTTTTCTATTTTCAGCTATAGCGACCACATTTTTCATGTTTTGAGACAACTTAAACAATTTTGTACAGGGATACGAAAGGACCATTTGTGTAAAAGAATTTCAAAATAGGCTAGCAGTTTCTTATAGGCAGGAAGATATCTAAAATTTAAAACTACAAGCATATAGGGGAAAGTGACCAAGTACCTGGTGCGTATGGGTTTAGATGAATATTTCTGTGAAATTGTTTTCAAAATCAAACCAGTGGTTTAGGAGAAAATTGTATTTTAAGGATGTACGTGCGTTTTTTTTTTTTCTCTCAGGATATCCGCCATTTTGAAAAATGTTTCTTCGAATATTGCTTTCTAACAAAAGTTTTGCCAAAAAATTAATGCTAAATAATAAAAATATGGCTTGCATTTGCCTTAAAATTGACGTAAGATTTACAATGGGGTAGGGGTAGGTAATTTCAAATATCTATTAAAGTAGATTAGGTTTGGTTTTGATATTTTCCTGACTAATACATATAATGATAAGCTATAATTGGAATAAAAGTTTTCAAGATAGCACTTTATATTATCTAGAAAATATAAATTAAAACAAAAAAGAACAAAAAATATCAAAATTCACCAGTTTTTAACAGATTTTTCATAATAAATCTCTTAGATGCACAATGACCCCAACTTTTTTCTTTCCATTTTGAAGCATTTGTGTGTGTCATTAAAACTGCAAAATATTTTGAAAATCTTAACGTCAGAATTTTGTTTGTAGATCTAAATACGTTTTTTTCCATTGAAAATAAAGTGGGTGGGGTAACTATGTCAACATGTAAAAATGAAAGGGATATGTTAGTGAAATATATGCTTATATAATACTGACATCACCTTGTATTTATATTAACCTGTAAGACCTGAAATCCCTATATGTAGGATATTATATGTTTTATAAAGTACCACCATTTTTTCAATTTTACAAAATTTCAGAAATGCTTAAACAGTGGGTGAAGAAAATGCCCTATAGAATTAAAACAAGTTCGGTGACCTGTGTTGTTTCTTCTCTTGTTTGTCTTTGAAACTAATGTTCTTCAAGAAAAAATTCTTAACATTCGAAAAAAATCGTTCCTACATCCTTAAGCTCTGGTGGCCATGTTTTTGACGAATTGGAAAAGTTTGAACAATAACATCATATAGTCATCCATGATAAATTTGTGTGAAATCAAGTCGACATTTCGTGTACAAAAATTATGTACATAACATGTTTGGAGAGCTAGCGTTTTCCAGTAATTTTCCACAGAACAAAAAAGGAGATAGGATTGAAGCGAAAGGCAGAAAAGTTGTTGAACAAACTTTGTCTTTTTAAATTTACGTATTTCATAAAAAAATTGAATGAATAGATAAAATTATTGTCCGCTCAAACTCTTGCTTATTTATGTCGAACAATCATTGGTTGTTCAATTTTCAAACCCTCGTTTGTATTAAAAAAGTAGCAACAATCACCATTCTTTGTCTGCTTGCGTTTTGTGGAGACACTGCGTTTTGGACATTGGCTGACGGTTTTACATTTGTCATGTCCTAGATTCGACCTGTCGCAAAATTTATTAATTCAGGATAAAAACACACATTTTCACGCTGCTTATACAGTCAAACATGTAAGACTACCCTAAGTGAATAAAAAAATGTCTTTGAATATTTGATGACCGGTGGTCTCAATGCGTGCATATTTTATTATTGCTCAAACGGGAAGATAACTGACGACCTTAAATAAGTTTTACTGTAGTAACATTTTGGTTGGCAGCATTTAGTGAGGGATCGGCTGCAGTTGGTTTTCTTTTCCGGTTACTTCTAAAGATTGTAAAGCATTTTAAAAAGGGAAATATAGCTTTGGCTTTATTCTTAAGCTTGGTTCATGCAATTTTTTTAACAGTTTCTAAGAGTTGACAACATTTTATTCGTTTCGCTACTGATTTAAATATACACTCTGTTACAAATAAAATGCTGAAATTAAAAAAACAATTAAAAATTTGACGAATTATTTTCAATAATTGAAGAATGAATTTTTCTACGGTTGTTGCTATTATCAGTTGAATATTTTGAAAGCGTTAATAATTCATTATGCTGTCCATTATGGTCTTGTTGCTGTCGTTGCTGATATGAATACCAAGTATACTAGAATGGATTTAGTAGCTTTATGTACAGAAAAGGACGATGCTGATGAAGACGACTAGGGGTATAGCTTCGGCCTTATTCTTTAACTTGGTTCATGCAATGTTTTAACAGTTTCTGAGAGCTAGCAACATTTTATTCGTTTCGCTACTGATTTAAATATACATTCTATTACAAATAAAATGCTAAAATTAAACAATAATTGGAAAGTTGACGAATTGTTTTCAATAATTAAAGAATGAACTTTTCTATGGTTGTTGCTAATATCAGTTGAATATTTTGTCCAAAATCTTGTGAGTTTGACATCCGGGCTTTCGATGCGTGAATTTGTTGCGCACAATGAGAGGGTCGCAATGGGGTTTGTTTTTACATATTGAACATTCGAAGGTAATGACGTATTTTAACCTTTGTGACAAATAGTATGTTTGGCATTTTCAACAACGTCACTTTTCTATCCTCGGGTTAAGTAATATGTAATCCGCGGAGCGCGTTCACCCAGAGAGTCGCCTCAATTCGGAAAGAAAAAAATTAACGTCAGAGGTTATTTCTACGGTCAAGTAGTTTGATTGGCCAGCTTGTAATGACAACAGTTTTCGCGATCATTTGCTCAGTCAAGTGTGACTTACCAATTCTAAATGTTCCTTGAGAAGGAACAACAATTTTTACTTTCAGATTGCGAACTATGACTGTGTTTTCTGTGCTAGATGCATGTTTTAAGTATTACGTCGGAAAATAACTCCGTAATATATTATTAATGGTTTAGTCGCGCGGGAATTGCAGTAACGTTGATTTTTGAGTATTGCATCCGCATAATATCTTACTGTCGCCATCTAGTTAATAATTTTCGTCCACAGTGCCAACCTAGTGATGTGTGTTTTGTTACTTTATCGTAATAACGAAGTCATTCCTCAGTAACTAATAACTGTATTTCTGTTCTTTAAATATTTGATTACGCGACGTAAAATCCAATAAAATAAGTAAATAACTTTGATATTTGATTTTCTTTTATCTAAATGCTTGCGTGTGCAGCTTCCTCTTGTCATAGGCGTTACGCTGTTAATATATGCTATCATACTGGAGCTAAAGGAGAAGCACTGTCGATTCAAACAGTACACTAGGAGTAGCAGGATGGCATGAGAGCATTGTCGAACCAAGCAGTAAAATAGGATTGACGGATGGCATGGGAAGCACTTTGAATTCTAACAGTACCCTGGGAGTGGCGATTGGCGTGACCTCGGTGGAGTTGTTTCACCTTAGACTGGTGAAATCAAGGGGCAGCTTTCCTAGAAGGGTAAGAAAAATCTATCAAGTAAAATTATGAGTTGATCTATTCAAATTTACTTAAATGAATACTTACATAATGGCTGGATTATTAACTACGTTATTTATCAAGATTACTGCCTGACCTATCTCTGGTTAGACAAGCAAATTTATTAGAGAAAAAGTAACTGCTGCACAGTATTCTAAACATTGGCTTTCGGTGGAATAGGTAAAACCAAGATAAATAACAATGGTAAAATATGGTTGAATATAGCTTTTATTGTCATCTTTGAAAATACACAAGCCGAAAAATCTGATATAATTAAAGAAATGAATGTTTGGATGCGGCTATTATATAAGTAGATATGATATTCAATGTACAGTTTTATGGGCAAATTTTATTTGATGGAATATTTGGTGGCCTTCAATACAATTTGTGCATTTCGGTATGGCATATTGCATACAAAATCGTTAGCATACTTTTGGTCATCAGAGATAAAATCATCATCATCATTATATTGAAAAATTCGTTGAGCATCTAGCCTAGGATTTTCTGTAGCTGGCCTTGCCTAACACAATGCATTCTCCTTGCATTGTCTAGTGCATGTATGTTTATCATGAAAGCTTTAGCATCATAGCGTTGTCTATTTTGTCTCTATGCATTTTAGCTAGAAATCTAATAGTTCATGCTTCATTTCATCGTACTTATATTTCGTACAATATGCCATGATATTTTATCAATATTCTGTAATTATATTATAATAATAAAGTCACGGCCTTATCCCATTCAATCAGCATTTGTTATTAATTGTCAAATGTCGGAAGCGGCAGGCCACTCTTACTGACATATGGTTTAAATCTAGGTCACTTCTCATCATGGTTAAAACAACATGCCTTACAGAATGACCAAACAGATTCTACTTGTTGCGTATGGTGGCATATTTCTGCATACGATAAGCATAAAGTTTTCATGAAAAGTTTATGAACTTTCGCGAAAAAACAATACTTTTCGCGGAAATTTGAACAAACTTTCGTGAAAGTAGGAGAAAGTTTTCGTGAAAGTTTTATCTGGTTAACGAGACATTATGTCAAAGTAGTGCCCTGAACTGCATAAAGATAACCCAATAGTCCCCTCTACGGAATGAAGTGTGTTATATCCACCTTAATCCCCGACCACCACCCCTAAGAGTGTCTTGAACTTATAGATATTTAATTATAACATTCAGATGGGTTTCAAAATCAACGTATTTTTTTAACTCCCTTTATTATTTCTGTTCATTCCGTATTTGTTATCGTATGCAGTAGTTGGCACTATCGTGAATTTTTTCCACTTAGAACAAGAGATTCTTTTCGTGAAAAGTTTGTAAATTTTCGTGAAAACCCTATACATTTTCGTGAAACTTATCTGGTTATCGTATGCAGAAATATGCCACCATAGTTGCGGGAAAAAAATTCACCCTCATTTTTGGCTGGCATTTGCCTAAAATTGATGTAAGATGTACAGTGGGGTAGGGGTCGGTAATTTCAAATATCTATTAAAGTAGATCAGGTTTGGTTGTGCTATTTTTCTGACTGATATATAAATATACGCTACAACTGAAATAAAAGTTTTCAACATAGCACTTTCTATTATCTAGGAAGTATAAATAGTAAAATATCAAAATTCACAAGTTTTCTAAGTTACTTTTTTCTTAATATATCTCTTACATGACCCCAACATTTTTCCTTTCCATTTTGAAGTATTTTTGTGTGTCACTAAAGCAATATATATTGTAGATCTGAATACGTTCTTTCCATTAAAAAAGTGGGTGGGGTAATTATGCCACCATGTAAAAAAATGAAAGAGATTTGTTAGTGGCATTAATGCTTATAAAATATTGATACCACCTTGTATTCACAGTAACCTGTAAGACCACTATAACATTTAGTGGGATATTATATGTTTTGTAAAATACCCACATTTTAAAACAATTACTTAAGTTAAAAATGCTTAAACAGTGGGCGAAGTAAATGCCCTATAAATAAAAACGAGTATGGTGACCTGTGCTTTTTCTGCCCTTATTTATCTTTGTTCTTCAAACTAATGTTCTTCAAGCTCACTGAGTATGAAAAAATTCTAAACTGTCGAAAAAAATTGATCCTACATTCTTAAAATAACTGGCAATAGTTCAGCGGCACTTTCTCATTACACATAACAATTAAGTGTAAAAATCTCTATTCTCTCCCTTATTACAATTAACTATTATTACCTGTCAAGAAAATGTGTTATATATTTAACTGGACCAAAGTGGGCTTTCGAAGCAAATTTAGGTAAAACCTACCATGAAATCTTTATCAAACATTTGAGTCCCAACATCACAAGTATGCGCAAAAACAAAAAGCAGACATAAACTCACCTACATTTGTAGATCTACAAATAACATTAGATATTACATAAAACATATATCATACTCATAAAATGTATAAAGAAAAGAAAACATTCTTTAAGAACATTTAAACACAATGTCAACTGTGAATAGTAAACAAGACTCCAAAATATAAAACAATGATTGTTCATTCCACACCCTATATATGTGTGCTCAATATACATAATGTAAAAATATTCATCATATAACAAATCGTATGTTTCCTGCGTTCCGTAACTATTGAATATATCATATGCAATGTTTTTACAAACAGCGTTACTAACTCTTTACGAAAACATACTCTAGTTACTAGTACTAATGTAACTATACAAACACACATTACAAAAATATAAAAATAGAAAGATAATTCAACAAAGGAACGGTTATTTCAGGACTGATCCTCAAACCTGGATGTGTATATATAAACATGTTGTGAAATATGCACGCTCGTTTGTACTGCAAAGCACTTTGTCGTTATTGGACTGCTATCATTTTGCTTGGTTACTTACATCATATGCTTCCAAAGGATCTTCTTATAGTTTGTATTAAAATGTAAACTAGTCTCAATTCCCTAAGAAAGTTTGTTGACAAGAGGATAAAAATTGTATGTCCGACCGTGTTTGACTGATTTTCATTGACATAACATAAAATCCTTTTCACTTAACATTGATAAAAGGGTATACCTTCAGAAGTATACCAAAAATTAATTATTAAATGAGAACGTAATTCTATAAAAAAAAACACAATTGTACTGGGTAATGTGTAACTGGCAAAGTAGAGACTAAGTTTAATTTACATATGGTACAGACTACACGAATAACATTTGAATAATGTCACTTTAATTTTGCTTTAACTTACGAAATCCCGCCAGATGAAATCAAAACGTCGCTCAGTTAAGCAGTTATTTGAAGCTAAGAGGTAATCACAAAATTTTAGTACGGTTGGAAGAGAAATTGTATCCCCAAAGATGTACATGAAAATAAATATGCAGATTGTTTTCACATAGTTGAATGCACCCTGGTTAAATGGCGCTTTTTCTGTTTGAAGAAAACAAATTATCTTAATATCTTAGATGTATTTCTTTAAAACGGTCTCGCGTGCATAATTCACGTATAAATGTTACAAAACTGATAGGACAATATAAAATGTTATAAGTGGATCACGTTTTGCATTAGCTGACGAGAGAATATTCACACACAAAACTACATCATACAGAATATAATGATGTCGTTTTATTTTGTAACTGAAAAAGAATCAAAATTTAACAAAGAAGATTTTACTATTTTTTGTTAGTTGGTATAACAAAACATTTGAAATTCGTAAATGTCAAAATGAGAAAAATGTTTCGGTAGTAAAGAGGCAGACAGTTCAGCTGATTATCATGGAAACGCTTGTATCCATTACAGTCCATCTTTTAACGTTACAAAAATACATGATATACAAAACGTATCAATTACAGCAAAAATGTGCTGTCTCAAACAAAACGATACAGATAATATAGTGATGAAAATGCCAGACTTAAGTTATCTGAAACATTGTCTAACAAAAGTTATGATTTTACAGACTAAATTCAATGTTTGTGGAAAAGTGTATTATAGTACGTTACTTTTTAACGAATCATTTTAGAGACACAATTAAGGTTACTAACAGTAGCTCTAACTTGCTTATTTTTAAATCTTTAAAATGAAAACATAATCTGTATGTTTAATATTATATCATACTTCAAAACCGTCTCTTAAGTAACATTCGTGACTATATTTTACATTATTAAAATTATTTTCATAACATTATTTGCGCTAAATAAATTACAATATAAGTTTTTTTTCTTGCATTATTAAGTAGCAGTGACACCAGTCCTGACAACTGACGTTTTGGTTCCGACGAGAAATCAATAATTATCTAAAAATCGATCAATCTTACTTGTATGGAATACTTCCCTGCGAATAGATCCCCGCTTTGCACTGCGCATAGCGTACGCGGGTACCAAACTTAGATTTGATGATCCGGTATGATATAGTCGTAAGAGCATTAATTTTCGTACCCGGTTTTTGATAAGCACAGTACAAAGCTGGGGTTCAAGCGGCAAGCAAGTGTTCCCATTGTCAGTGTCACTGTTGTAAATCTTGTTATTTTAATAGAATTGTTGGTAAAAATGCATTTTATAATAACACGCTGAAATGTTGCTTCATCTATGCTCAATACAGGTTAAAATGGTAAAGAATATTCGCTTAACTTGACGGTAGAGAATGGGGTGGCTGGGGGTTGTCCTGACCCCAAGTGTCTGTGGTTTCTTGCTGTTTGTAAGAGATGTTTCAATATGACACTAAAACGAAAACTGTTCTCGTATAGCTTTCTGTGAGACAAAAGCTTGTTAGTTACAATTATTTTTCTAATAAAAGAAATAAGTTAACGTATAATAAGCAGATAAATAAAAAACTAAAGAAATAAAACAAAAACAAAAAATCCCCACCACAAACAAAGTCATTTGATTACTAAAGCATTGCTCTCAATTATGATGATTATGAATCTATGTTTTAGTAATAAATCAAAATGTAGTAAAAACTATATAGTTTTATACTTCACGGAATGCATATTTATTTCGTATCATGGAAGTCATGCATGCTTTGACAATAGGCTAACACAGTAGATTCATATTGCATAGTGAACGCATTATAAAATAACAAAATTGTTTTACAATTTACAAACTGCATAGACATAATGAATAGATACACATAATACTAGTGTCGAAAAAGAACGTAAATAAGTGTGTGTCAATGAGTTGATAATTTGATTTGATCACATCCCGGTTATATACATACATGTATATAAAATTTTGTTATTGTTCAACACAAACGTTCAATTAAAAACAGTATTGATGCAGACCCACTTGATTCATTAAGCCTACATTGCATATAAAACGTTTGATATAAACGCTAATTGTTGGGATCAAAGGAAGTTTCCCGTTTGTTTTAAATTTAACATATCTGAAAAGTCAACAATGTAAATGTTTGATTGATAGTTCTGTCTGCTTATAGAGCCATTACAATATTGCTATTTTATAACTCAGATTTGTGTGGCACTAGTATGTATGTTATTCAGGCTTCTGTAGTCGTTCGATCACATTGTCAAGTAATTTGATGTCCTCTTCTAACCGCCTTCTTTTAATTTGAACTACTTGTAAGGGTGATTTTCCATCCTTGTTTGAAATTTTATTGACCCCGTGTTTGCGTAGTTTTTCTATTACCACACTACATACATTTTTACCTTCATCTGATTTAAATGCAGGAAGCTTCTCAACAGCTATATGTAATGCTGTTTGACCTCTATTGTCTGGTATTCTGTGTGCATTCTGTTCAATGGACAAGTCAATAAGCGTTTCGACAATGTT
Organism: Mercenaria mercenaria; assembly: GCF_021730395.1. NCBI lineage: Eukaryota > Metazoa > Mollusca > Bivalvia > Venerida > Veneridae > Mercenaria > Mercenaria mercenaria. The sequence continues at coordinate 52,054,580 of NC_069373.1, forward strand.
CCATTTTTCCCCGTTCAGTGCAAATACTAGTGGTGTTTGTTGCTTTCCATCGACACAAGATATTGGTATCTCAAATTTCGTAAGCAGTTTTAAGAGGACATCATTTCGTTTTAATACTGCTATGTGATACAGCGTCATGCCTCTTAGGCTCTCAGATAAATCTATCAAGTATTCAGCCTGTTTCTTATCGTGCTCCAATAGCAGTCCAACAATTTCTGTTTTACCATTCAACGCTGCCGAATGAATAGGACACTCACCATTAGCATCTCTTAACTGCAGACTCGGACCTTTTGTCAGCAGCTGTTTGACAATTTCTTGATAACCAAGCTTGCATGCTATGTGCAATGCTGTCTTTTTACCAGCATTACATTGAAAATTCATCTCATCAGCATCAAAGTGTTTGTCAGATAATAGACACTGTATTGCGTCTATATTTTCCTCCTCAACAGAAATGATTAATGGACTTTTTTCTTTTCTTCTATAATCACTGATTGACCTCCCACTATTGTCTAGTAGAAGGGCAAGTACGTCGTCATGCGCTTTTGTTATGGCTGCAAATATAAGATTGCTATCATCCGTTGAAACATTCATTTTGGAGATAAGATACCGAATCTTCGAAAGGTCGCCACATTCTGTTGCCAAAAGCATTGACATTTTCAAGTCGGTTTCTAATCTCATTTCAACATTTTCATTTTGGCTTCTGAGATCTTTCATTTCAGAAAAACATACCAATGCAAAAGGCATCACCGAGTTTTTCACGGCATATGCAAGTACTCCGATTTCGGTTTCGAAGATACCTTCACCTAGAACTTTCTTAACATTAAGTAAAGACGCCCCAACCGTTGAAACTGGATTTGTAAGAAGCGCCAGCAACAGCTCTTCAGTCATTGATTTTATAAAACCTTTGCAAAAATCAACATCTTTAAAAGCAGGATGCAGCAGAATTGTACAATTCAAGTACTCATTGGATATAATTTGACGCCCTTCTCCAGCATTAGTGTCTGGTGCATGTTTTGGCAAATCCTTTGCAGGACATATCAATTGCCAAATTTTAGAAAAAAGTTGATCATATCGGCTACATATGACCACAGCTTTGGTGTCGTCATCCGTATTTCTGCCCTGCCCTTCAATGCAAATATATCTCTCAATAAAAGGAGCATCACAGTATTTTAATACTGCCGTTCTGTTTATTTTCTCAAAGGCCACGAGTCCAACTGCATCGCTAAGCACGCGATGATTAAACCAGAAACTTTCTTGTTTGCTGTCCTGGTGGATAAAAGTTGTGTAATAGGAAAGTGTTTCATGAATAGTCCTCAAAGACTCATAGGGATTATACCCAAGCTGTTTAATGGGACCAAGTATTGAAGCTGGAGTATTGTCTATAGTCTGCTCCAGATCACGCAGACAGAGTTTTTGTGACTTTTGAGCCCAGAGAACAAAAAATGCAAGAAATGTATGTTTTTTTTCGAAAACACTGTCAAGACAGCTTTTGATATGAGTCATAGGACTTGAAAAAAAGTCACCCTTTCTTTGAAAGAGGTTTTCTTGTTGACAAAACAGCCTGGCACATTCTGGGAATCCAATGATAAAGGATGATGGGTTATTTGACTGCTCTACACAACCAGAAATGAGTTTACCATCAATCTCTCTTTTGTTCAATTTCATGTGATTTTCCAGAATCAGTTTTTTCTCAGGGGTTGTCAGGTCTTTGGACGAGATTTCAAGAGTATTTTTGTCACTTACTAAGTGTGAAACATACATCTTTGCTAGTACCTCATCTAAAATGTATGACCGGGATGTGATAATCAATTTCAAATGCTTCTTAGAAACGTTATCGATCATATCATGTATTTTTTTTAGCCATTTCCTACTTTCCCCTTTATCAAACATAGCACGACCAAACATATCATCAATAAGTACAGTTTCAACATTTTCATTGTTACACAAATCCCAGTCTGTGGGCTTATTGACTTTTAAACATTTATCGGGATTCTTCACAAGCTTTTTTGAAAGTGTGGTTTTTCCTTCGCCCTGTGCACCTTTCAGTACAATGATTCCCTCTTTCTCAAACATATACTCGGCTTGTTTAAAGATTTCTGTCTTGACAAAATGTTTTTCATCTAAAACATCGGCAAGTTCTCTTCTAGACCGCTCTGTATGAAATAATTTCATGTCAAAATGAGAAATTATACTATTTGATAAAATTAGGTATTATTAAATACTCTATCTAATTGATAATACATTTTACAGTTTATTACTTATTGTATCAATCCTATTTTAACTGTTTTCCTCTACGACGGACTGTTTCATGCGCACAAAACAACGTCAGCTTATCAACTGTTTAATCAACTGAGTTCGCGAAAAAGGTTAGTTACAACACAAACAGGTTTTTTTTTTCTGTTGGTACTTAATTTCCATTATTTCGCTTTCTACAGATATATATCAGATAATAATTTATGTTTTGGGAACTGTCACGACTTCTTTCCATCGTTATAGGCTACGGCATTCAAATCTGTTGCACACGGACTATCGACCTCTTGCAACAGTTTTTAAATCGCCTCCATTTCTTCAAAATAGCGTAGACTGTTACCCAAATACTTATGTAATAGCTGAATACTGCATTATTGTTAAACGAATTTTCTGCAGGATATCTGATAATAAAATCTGGAAAACTAGACGACAAACAGACACAAATGCCAAAATTTTGGCCATGCCAAATTGATTTATAGTTCTTAGGAACATTTTCAAAAAAAAACAACAACAAAAAACATGGAGCGGGAGCGCAGAATTTTTTTTTATTTCATAATTTTGACTTTTTGTCGAGGGTGGTGGCGGTTGGGCGGGTGGTACATTTTTAATGAATCATGCCGGAGGAGATCTTGGACGAATTGACTTGGTCTATAATAGGTAAAGACAGAAGAAATTTTGATGTTCCAGCAGGGAAAGCTAACATGTGATAAAAAGAATGTTACAATTGTTCATTTCCACATTGAATTTATTATAATAGTAAGGCAGGGCCTTGCAATTTATAATTCTATTCATATCGATTAAAATATGATTATGCAAAGACAATTTAATGACACGTTTCAAAATAATGACAAAAATAACACTAATTCGAGTGCTAAACATAGGGTTGCTTACAACAAATCCCCATGCTGTTTCAACATACGTACACTCTTCTTTATAAATATTAGGACTATTCTGATTTACTGCAACAGGAATGATTCAGTATCTTTATCTGTATCTTTAACTGTATGCATGGCGATAAAATACGGTCACAAATACTTTTTCAGATGAATTATGTTTGTAGAGGGCTACCGTTCAGTTTAGACTTCGCGGATTGACCGGGAAAAGAGTATGTTTATTGAAAGTATGTTGAAGTTCTAGCCGTTTTTTGTTTATTTCGTAGGAATCGACCAGAAATCATTTTTGTATACATGTATACCGTTCATCTGTAATGTCGTAATGTCGCGGTACTTGACATTCGACGTAACGACATTAAACAAGAAACAACACAACAGTGTATTTCTTGTCTTTATCACAATATTTCATGTCATATGCATCAATAACTGTGTGAAAATGAACAAGATATCATTCAAGAAACATCCATGTGTACTTCGAACAACAATAGTCAGCCATTGTTATCATGTGACGTCACATCACTAATGTCGCGATATAGGTCAACAATTGTGTCAGTCAAACTATCATAGGTTAAAAAACACTAAATATAATTCAAACATTGAAAAACTATCTAAGTCAAACTAACAGGAACACTCAAAAGTCATTAAACGCCAATTTAAAAGTTTTATATTATCTTTTTACATTGGCACTATCGAAAATATTCTCCTCTGGGCAGCGGACACACCAGATATTTTGCAAGTAAATCACAAGGTCGCGGGCATGGTCATAATGTAGCGGAGCCTAAGAATCGTACTATTACTTAATATTTTCTATTTGATAGTTATCTAACATGTTAAAAGTCACTGTTCAGTATCATGGGTGTATTTTGAGGAGATGGTCAGGGGCCCCCATCCCTTCTTCCCCCTTAAAATCCGTCGAGTTAAGACATTTTGATGTTTCGCCTGATACCAATATTTCATTCATTTTTGTGTAGCTGGGGGATGTTACGTAAACTTTTGTGTCCTCTAACCTATAGGCGGGACTTAATTTGCATAATTAATGAGGACAAATGCCGATCAGCTGGTAGACGAACTTATAAACATTGCAGATATTTGCTTAATTCATGGATTTTTGCAATAGATATGTGAAAAATACGATTTTAATAAATATTGACAGATATTTAGCAATGTAACTGCAGGTAGGAACATTTTTCGCCAGCATGAGTAAAATAGGTCACGAACTTCCCGGTAAACACCACGTAGGTGGCGCAACTCAAATACCGCGAAATTAGTGATGACGCGAGATTAGTGATGTTGAGTATATAGAATGAACGTCGAAAACGACATGGATTGAAAATCGTGGTATTTTGTGAAACTTTTCATCATTTTTTTGCTATTTGAGGGATTTTAATGAAATAAAAAGTGTTAACGCTTGGATTGATGCTTTCAAGTGGCGACCACAAAGAGAAAACCGTGATCTGGTCGTTTCTTGCAGCAGTGTTCTTGTTTGTTTAGCATGATGTTTTTGTCCCGTTGGACACCTTATATCTTTATATACATATATAGGCCTATTAAGTAAAATATTTGATTATGTGTCTAGCACCTGTGTCTCACTCCATATGTTCGAAATTAAATTAAAGACAGTCTGAACAATGGAACGTACATTTGCAGTATTAACATATGTACACATTTTTGGAAACACACCTGTATATTGCCAGCTTAAAATATATTAAAATAATGGTATATGTTAGTTAAGAATAAACTTACCTAGAGCCATCTCTGAAATGAAATAATATAGACATGCAATATATACAGTACTTTAGTTGGTGTTGGTGAATTTCAAGTCATTAAAGAACAATGTAGATAATATGACGGCTTTCCAGATTAAAACAGTTAATAGAAATCCGAGTTGTTCTTAAAATACACTTTTTAAGGCAGGGACGGAAACTTTAGAAGAACACAACGGCTCGATGATATCATTGGAAAGCATTTACGTCAAACGTGGGGCTTCGAACCCATAGCGATTCTAAGGCAATGGTTTTTACCAATCGGTTGTAATAAACAGTACAACGTTGAAAAATGTTTTATTTCTCTTGCAAATTTTATCAAGTTATTTGAAGATCATTTTACTGCAAATATACTGAACAAAATAAGTAACTTTCGCTGTGTTTACGTGCAGATATACGTAAATATGAAAACAAGGATTAAATTATTTGTATATGTGTTACAAGAGTATTTCAATGTTAATTTTGTGTGGAAAATTTTATCGCTCTACATTTTCGGAAAACTGATGAAATGGTTGATTAAATGTGGTAGTGTTCGTACACTAAAATCACACATTAATACTGGGTATGGCCACTTTGAGCATCGAGGACTGCCTGACATCGTTGGCACATAGAACCAACAAGTGTGTTTATTTCGGCCTGTGGAATGTTGTTCCACTCCTGAATTAAGGCTTGTGTCAGTTCATTGACGTTTCACGGTGGAATGGGGCGACGTCTAACACGCTGGTCCAAATTATCCCACAGGTATACCATGGGATTCAGACCTGGGCTTTAGGCGGCCCAGTCGTTAATAAATGCAATGTTATTTGTTCTGAGAAAATTCATAGTACATCTAGCTGTATGGCTTGTGGCATTATCCTGTTGAAACGGGGTGATATTGGCATTATTTTGAAACAGTGGCATCGTGACGCGCGGAAGTCCAACACGTGCTAAATCTTCCGTACGCCCAATTGCTTGAAAACATTGCCTAAGGTTTCGAATAGCACGGCCAACAACTCTAGCAACCTCATTTGTCGCCATACCAGCATTAAAGGGAAAGGCAATGTTGTTGTTATGTTAATTCCGTCTGCTAGGATTTCTTAAATCGTTTAAAGAAATGAAAAAAAAATTAAAATCAGCTTATAAATGAAAAGGTTATGAGTATTTAAATATTTGATCAAAATGGCGGCAATTTTGTTTCAATGGCAGCAAAAAACAAAATGGCGGATTCATTAAATTTCTAGATACATATTTGACCTATATTTACTTATTTCTGTAAAATAATTTCTCTACTCTTCCAGCTATAATGAAGGAAATTGCCATGTTTTACATCTTACACACAAGAAGCATATGAAATCAATCTATATAAAAGGTTATTTGCCAAAAAAGAGTTCAGCAGTGTGTAAAGGACATCATAAACACACTAAAATGGCTGCCTCTATGATCAGCCATTTTCTTAAATTTCAAACTGTCATATCTTTTTAATAGTGGTCCGATTTTAAAAAACCTTTCAGAGTTATGAAAGGCTTACGGATGGCTTTCATATAAAATTGTCAGGCATTCCTTGCTCTTTAAGCATGCCAATGGCACGTTCACATAAATTTGTTGAAATTCTAGGCATATCAAAAAGAAAGAAAACTGAATAAATTCCTTTTTTCAATGTTTTTTTCTTACTGACAACAAAGTCTATAAAATCAGACTGAAAGGTTTGATTTTATAAACACGGATCATACCGGTCCGTGCATGCACGAGGAAATCGAGTTCTACGTTTTCTTTTTTTGAGTAATGCGTACAATCCAGTTATAACTGGTTTTATTTAACACATAATCGTTTGCCCGAACATATGTAATCAATTTGACATGTTGATTTCTTTTTGATAACATTAAAACAAGCAATATATTTAAAAACGATGGTCAGCGAATTGTAATATGACAAGACGTTTATGAGGTTTTCATATCATTTGTGTTATTCTATCATCTATCTAACATTTTTCAAATAGCAAAACTAAACCCCACACTTGAACAATTTAAAAGGTTCTCTTTTATTTTTTCACCAAGGTTTCGTAGGGATGTAATTTTGTTTCGTTTATCCTACGACACTTCTCTACCCAGAAGACCTTAATCGATCGACTAATCAACCCACTTTTTAATCTGATACGCAGACCGTATTCAGCTTTTTCTGTAAATTGATATATTGTGGTATTTGAACCGATTTTTATTATATTTATTAAACTTATTCATCATTTTTAGATATATCAATATTCTTCTAAATATACTGAGCGAAACGTAGCTTTAAAACTATAAACAGCGTCATTAAGGACAAATGCTTCGTCTGTCATTTCACTCAGCGTAGCACAATCAACAGAGTGAAAAGAAAAGACACCCTCGTCCAATCAGGCAGAGTGTTGTATAAATCTTTCATTTTGATAAATTATCTTTAATGCGTTATCAAGTAGTCTGATTTGCAAACTTCAGTCACGTGGCATGGGTCACGAATTCGTTCTAAGACAGCGTTCGCCGAAAAATATGTATAGAAATCGGAAGTTTCTTTTTGGTTCAGTATATTTGCTGTAGTAAATTGATATTGCTGATGTTCACTATGTGAAAAATACTTCAATCACTTACACACGCACGCGCGCACGCACACACACACACACACACACACACACACACGCGCGCGCAAATACACATATACACACACGTAGGCACGTGCATGTACAAAGACATAGACAAAGCAAAACACAGATAACGAGGACGAAAAACTGAAGGAATACAATGGGGCACCGGCTTGGAACGGTCAGTCGGAAAACAGTACTATGGAGTTTTAACTATTTATGGCTCAGACGACAGATATCGAACAGCTCAGTTCTGGTTGGATTGAAGAATTGTCTATCATATAATCCGCCACCTGTTCCGTCAGAAGCAATCAAAGTAGAAAACATAGAGCGTCCAACTTTTAACCCTTACCCTGCTCAATTTCTGTAATGAACTTGTGTCATCTTTCAATTTAGACAGCACAATTAACTGCTAAAAGGGGTGCTTAACAAAAAAGATACTGACTGAATGGCGAACAGTGCAGATCTGCACTAATCGTGTCCAGCATGATAAGGGTTAACAGGATGATCTGTATCCTAACTTCAGTGCTTGTTGTTTTTGTTCCTAGTAACATGAGATTACTGAAGAACTGATTTACTCACGACACCAGACTTTTAACAAAATGTTTGATTACTATGGACATAAAATATATAAGAGAAGAAATACTGAATTATCTGAAAATGAAGAAACACTTCTCTTCGTGAAAAATAAAGCTGAAATTAAATTTTGACAGTATCTCGTGAGTTAAAATTAAAAACTTTAAATTGTGGAAAAGAATTAGTATATGTCACGAGTAAAACTTAAATGCAAAAACAATTATACCGCTTGGGCTGTGTCGTAATATAGTCTTGACTACTACTTCCTCCATTGCTTTGTCTTGGACATCCCATTTCTGAAGTTTCGCCAACAGCACTTTTTCAAATTCTTTGTCAAAGTTTTCTGTTTTCAGGTTTTCAAGCTCAGCTTTGAGGTTTGGGATACCTGCTCCAAAACGCAACAATACCTTCAAATACGAAAAGAAAATCTTACTTGAAAAAATCACACTGTAAATCCCCATGCACGCACGCGCACGCGCCCCCTCCACTCACCAACGCACACATTTTAAGACATCTATAATAAGTAAACGAGGAATCATAAACCATAGTTTTTTTTAAAAGTGTATCATTCTTTGGTATCTACTTTACTTGCTCTGTTAACTATGGAAGTTAAATATTCGTAAAGAATAACGGATTTATAGAAAAAAACAACAACAATATCTATTGGAGAGAAACAACCACAACATACAATGACAAAATACCTTTGATTCATTACACCTACGTGTACATCAGCTGACTCTGTCAAAATATTGATCTTGACTCAGTATTCCTATGCTTTTATTTCTACAGCAACGTTTTTAGTTCGAATCTTTGATACTGATCTGTATGGTGACGGCTTTTAAAGTCTGAGTTAAGCACCGACATTGACTTTGTGTATTTGAAGGGTTTTTTCATTACTGGTCAGAAATTTATCTTTCTAACCTGGTTTAAGCTGTCATTTATTGTAATTATTGGATCTAATCCATAATTGAGTTTAATTGCAGTTCCCGAAATGGAGTGTTTACAATGGAGACTGTGGGAATTTATTTCTACTCACTCGTCATTTTCTGCTGTATCTTATCCGAGTCAAAGCGTAAGTGCAAAGGTAAAAAAGAAGTCATTAATTTTTATTATATGTAAGGAATCATGTGTTACTAAATCGAGGCAGGGCCGGAGGAATTAATAAATCAGTAAAATGTGAATGAATTATTAGCAAATTTTATGAAATAACATGCGAACTATGTTGCCTTTGGTAGATTTTATTGATTGCAGGGTATATATGATATTAGGTAGGTTCTTTTATCGTTCTTTAATTTATTTGGTTTGCCTCTGAAAAGTTCATTCAACTCGGCCGAATAATCCTGTCCCCAACTCGCCCAAAAAAGTCAAATACATAAAGAAACTAATCTAATATTCTTTACATCTTTCCCGACTTCATTTTGCTCAGTTAGTACTTGCTACCATAAAGGTCTAACAATTTCGTTTCTGTTCTATTTTTCGCCCATAAAGTTGTTATTTGATTTGGAATATTATAAGTAAATGTCCGCCAACAAAGAGAGAAGCTAGACTTTAAACAAAGTATGATTAAAGTATGTGTTGGAACTTAACTCCTCTATTTTCAGATTATATGTGTTATCATGTGTACCTTTCGACTATTACAAAGAATAACGATATAACGAGTATATCTTCACCGATTCCGCTTATCTTTTCTGTTATTTTTACTGAAAATTTCATTCTGCTTAAATAGTTCTCAACTGGACTCCTTATAAAGGATAATCTCTTATCTTTGTCTCAGCTCCTTAGCTTATATATGTGCTATCATTATATTATTCGATTATCATATAACTTCTGGACCTACATATCGATTCCATAACGATAATTTTTTTCTTCTTTTTTTAATAAGCAATTCTGCTGCTTCCAAAGAATACATACTCCATAAAACAAACTCTTGTTTATCTCTAGTTTATATTATCCACGTCAGTCTCTCGGTACTGAATGATATATCTGCAAGCTGTGCTTATATTAATGCTACTGTGATCTAGTTTTTTTTTATAATTGATGCTGTGTTATTTTGAAAATTAAATCTACAGCGAACACTTGTTAGAGTGACTACGAAGCTTTAAGTGTTTTGACTAATTTTGAGAGAATCAAATTAATTACTACTTTAAACGTCTTACATAAATTTGTATAACGACTCATGAATTGAATAATTAAGAATGTAACCTATCAAATACAAATTATTCTACCTTGATCAGACGTAAAAGGACACTACATATTAGAATATATAGAGATCAAAAGCAATCAACGGTAACTGATCGTTATCTTACAAACAATAAATTATTTTTTTAATCCTATATACCGAAGAAGCAAGGCATGTGATGTATTCAAAGAGCAATGAAATAACAATAACGAACAAAACCGATGGACTACCTGAATATTCAAACACATTCATACAATATGATAGACGTAATCAAAGAAAATTAGCATCGGGAAAATATACTAGATTTAAAGAAAATCTAGTTGCTATTTCAATTATGATGATTATTATATCCTGCTACATCTTACGGAATGTTTGAATATAAAGAGTGAAATCTACCTTAGATATCTCTTCCCAAAGGACATCGAATTTGTTCTTAGTAAAACCACCATCATGTGCCGTATGATGTATCTACAAATGAAAATAGTTGTTTGATTGATACTTTAACACCTTTAAATGTATTATCACCTTCAAGTAAAGATGTAATAAAGAAATATATCGAGATATGTTCTCAGCATATGTTTCTATTTTCAACCGAAAGAGTTGCAATGTAGTTATTTATAACTGATATATAGTAAAATGAAATAAATTGTGAGCCTTTAAAGTAATGATCTTATGAATTTCACCGTTGAATATATTTTGAAACGAAACAACACACCTATTTTGACATTTCTTTACTTTTCCAGAAGACATGTTGTTTCATCGATTTGCTTACTAACCATTGTAGGAATGAATACATCTTTTTCGATGATTGTCCCTACATAACTTACCAAATCTCGAGCCAAACAAAAGACTTGCGTCTGCTACTGTGAAAAACAAACACTGGCAGGATAGATTTAAAAAGCGAAAACTTTTATTTGTGTTACGCATTGTCAAGATTGCCCGGCAGAGCATTTAAATGAACCGAATTCATTAAACACGGAAGCGTCGCTGTTATTTCATTTAACAAAATCTTTTTCTTGCCATATCTATACCAATGAAAAAAGCTAACTCGCAATTTACTTTGACCGATTGTGTGATTTCATTGACAATGAAATTGCAAAACATAATAACATTTATGAGTTGTTTCATCTTGCAACTTCTTTGTCCCTACAGGCAAATCTAAATGAAAGGGCAGTTAGTTTTGGAGAAACAATGCAAAATAATACTATATGGAGACAATGATCATCTGATATCATAACTATTATAACTGTATAGAATAAATATTTCTACCTCATTTCTGAAGTTCCTGAGACGCACAATTTCAGCTTCGTCTGAAATGTCGGCAGTAGCAGGAGTATTGGTTGCCTTCCATACAGGATCATTACTTGGTTTCACACAAAGAAAAGTCCTATGCAAAAGGACTAGTAGTGTGATGTCGTAATTTTCGGATGATGAGATACCTGATGTTGGATAAAGTTTCTCATATTGAGAGTCAGATATAATATGCCTTTTCCTTAGCTTTTCTATTTCTAACTTTACACTTGAATCTTTCGTAAGATTAGGATGTTTCTTCTGGAGATTATCTCTCAAAACTAGTCCACCACCTTGAACAATAAGATGATAAAGTCTGCATCTTCTTGTGTCATCTTCCGTCAACTGCAGAGCTGAGGTTGCCATAACACTATAGTATTTATTCTGAAAAATGAAATAACCATATCGCGTCATTTATAATACATATAAAGGCTTATCAACTTTATCTGTATGCAATAAATAAATGTACTTCAAGATAACATAACATAATACATTATTAAGTATATACCTACGAGTTTTCTGTCTGAGATACGACATTTATTTCACCAATGAAAACAAGACCCTGTAGTAAACTTCCATCGGATATTAAAAAGTATTCAATGGTCGGACTACCTTTTTCTAATTGTGCGTCAAAAAGAGCACCGTTTCAAATAAGTTTTCTCGTAACTATAGTCCATTTTTACTGATATAACAGTAGAAATACGTAAATGTATATAAAAAGTGTCATTAAATCAGTACCGACGCATTCGGCTCTCGTGGATTTTACCAGACCAGATTACACTCGGCGCAAGTGCCTCGTGGCATGAAGGCCTCTCAGTATCCATTTCAGTTAACTACAAACTCGCAGATCAAAGTACAGTTTAAATAACCCTACTGTACTTCAGGTTGTGACCTTTTCCGTGTTATGCTTGAGTTTCTAGTCATTTATTTCTTCGTATGGTGTTCTTTTGAAATTCACGAGAAACTTCTATTTTCTTCTTCTAGGAAAGACTGGATGACAACCGAGAACAGGTCGGTGACACTGGAAAGATAGGTGACCACCAGGAACAGACTGGCCCAGGGGCACTATGAGTAGCATCCCGAACTGCAGTCTTCGGGAGGACGCACTATACCATACCGTACAAAGTGTACAAGATGTGCACACTACTTCTCAAGTGGTTATGGAAGCTCCTGAAAGTGGTCTGGAGGAAAGGAGATGCACCCGGACCCAATGCCATACCGTACAAAGTGTACACGATGTGTACAATACTTCTCATGTGGTTATGGAAGCTCCTGAAAGTGGGCTGGAGGTAAGGAGATGTCCCAGAAGCTTGGTAAGAGGCAGAGGGAATATTTACACCAAAGGAAAGGAGCTCCAAGACAGTCAACCAGTTCCAAACAATCTCGTTGCTCAACACCGAGGGGGAAATATTCTTTGTTGTCCTTGCAAGAAGACTGACATCATTCCTGACAGATAATGCTAATATCAACACACCAGCTACTCTACACAGCCCTCCAACACTACCATGTTGACCGACACATTAAGAAAATCATCACCAGCTACCTGGATGGAATTAAGCCCCGGTTTACTGTTGGTGACCAGCTGACCGACTGGCAGAAGTTGGAGAAAGGGGTTGTCATCTCTCATCTAGCCGAAGCTTTATGAACGACCTCACGTTGACAACAACAAGTCACATACAAGCTAGGCTGCTAAATCCAGATCTCTCATCATCAAAAAGGGGCAGACGACAGAGAGGTTCAAACTTCAAGTACAGACGAGAAGATCTCATCCAAAGTGAAGAGCCCGATAAATTGCCTGGGCAAGTGGTTTGACGCTAGTTTACAGGATAGGGACAATGTCAAGAAGCTCGAGAACCAGTTAGAGGACGGCTTGAAGAAGATGGACCGTTGCGGACTACCCGGCAAGTTCAAAGCCTGGCTCTACCAGCACGCCCTACTCCATAGGCTGATTTGGCATTGATGCTATACGAGGTACCCAGCTCAACAATGAAAGCCCTTGAGAGAGACTCACCAGCCGACACCCCCAAGTTTCACCAGCATAGGAATGTACGGAAAGAGCAACAGACTACAGCTCCCACTGTCCTCACTGGTAGAGGAATTCAAGACAGCCAAGACAAGACTGTTGTTAACTCTGAGAGATTCTCCGGACGAAATTATCCGTGAAGCAGGAATTGTAACCCGTATTGGCAGGAAATGGTCAGCAACAGAGACGGTGAGCAACAGAGACGGAAAGAGCAACAGACTACAGCTCCCACTGTCCTCACTGGTAGAGGAATTCAAGACAGCCAAGACAAGACTGTTGTTAACTCTGAGAGATTTTCCGGACGAAATTATCCGTGAAGCAGGAATTGTAACCCGTATTGGCAGGAAATGGTCAGCAACAGAGACGGTGAGCCAGGCAGAGAGCTCACTCAAGCACTAAGACATTATCGGAATCACTGCTGTCGGACGTCAAGGTACCGGTGTCACCAAGACAAAATTTTGGAGCAGATCAGACCAGAAAGAGAGGGGAGCAATGATCCATTCAGAGGTCAGGAGAGCGGAAGAACATGCCAGACAAACGCGGGCGGTAAAATGGGATCACAGGAAACATGGATTACGTGGAACACCACAGACAGGACGTTGACCTGGGGAGACATCTGTAAGTATGAACCACTGAGACTGTCGTTTCTTTTTAGGTCTGTCTATGATCTTTTACTAGCGAACCTCTGCTGATGGGGACTCACAGTCGACCCTAAATGCAGCCTATGTGACAGACCAGGCAAACTAGAGCATGTACTTTCATCCTGTTTAACATCACTGACACAGGGAAGATACAGATGGATAGATGACACAGTCCTCAGAGAGATGACTGACTGGCTGGAGGGAGAGAGAAAGAAGGAACATGGAAGTAACCCCCATCGAAGTTATATCGCCTTTGTCAAGCCGGGTGAAACTGCAAAGAGAGCAAACCAACAGCAAACATCGATCCTAGACGGCACTACCGGATTGAACATGGAAGTTGACCTCGGGAGGAGACTTGTATTCCCATACATTGCCCAGACCACCTTGAGAACAGATATCGTTCTGTGGTCCAAAACGTGAAAGAAGCTCATCGTCATCAAGCTTACAGTACCATGGGAGACAAGATGTGAGGAGGCCTACGAGAGGAAGAAGGCAAAGTACACAGAGCTTCTGAACCTTTGCAGGCAACGAGGTTGGCGTACTTGGCTGTTCCCCGTTGAAGAAGGCGTTAGAGGGTTCTGTTCGCAGTCCGTTTGCCGACTGATGACAGCAGTTGGAACTACTGGCAGAGAGAGTGTCCATGGATTTGAGGGTCGAAACACCCGATGACGGCAGACTCCATGTTGATAATGTTGGTTGAGGAGCAGTCTACAGTCCGTAACAGGTACTACGATTGTATTTCTACACGTTGCAAGGCTCCCGTGGAAATATCTTGTAAAACGTCATAAACCTAAATCCCCTGCGGCAGAGTTCGACTCTGCCACTCTGATACGGAGTGATCTCCCGTAAACGATTTACATTCAACTCCTCCCCTAGTCAACTCCTCTCCCAGTCAACACGTCCCCATTTTGGTCATTTCGTATCCCTTGAAGATTTCAAAATAGTCATTTCGCCCCCCCCCCCCCCTCCACCCTCCACTTTTCCGCCCCTCCTTTTCAGTCTTATTTTTTGTCAAAGTTTCTTAGATTATGATAGATATAATTTTGATGTAAAATATGTGTTCTGTAAAATATGTTCTACATAAAAACATGAACATTTTACTTTAAAAACTACATTTTGTGGTGTTGCTTTATAAATACCCGATCGTATGTAAAAGTGGAGAGTTCATGTGCATTGACTAATGCGGCCGTGTATCTTTTATAAAGATACTTTTTGTCTTTATCCGCAATTACGAGACGGCCATACATTTAGACTCGGTTTCGATTATTATGTTCAGGCATACGTTAGCGTTTTAATGATATTAAGTTGTGTATCAGGTTTCTTGTATTAGACCATATATGTTACATAGCAGTCTTAGAAACCGCCTTTAAACAGTATTTGACATGGTTATGGTTCCCTAAGGAGTAGAAGCTTTAGAAATAATCAGTATCCTCTTTATGTTGAAAGAAGAACTAAAAAACAAAACAAAACTAAAAAGAAAAACAAACAAACAAAAATCAAGCAAACCAAAATACACGTGACACTCATTATGTTCATATTATTAATGTTGTTTGCGTTTAGATCAAACGTCGTACAAACAACAAATAACTAAGATCGCTTTAAAGAAAGTCATATAATTTAGATAGCAAAAAGTCTGAAATTGTATTTACCCGTCACTCCACTTAATCACATTTCAAAATATTAGTTTTTTTATAACTTCCTGCTTGACTTTTTTTTATAGATTTCAAGGAATTCTACCCACTTGAAATCTCTCCAATGATATCTTACGATAATTCGTACAGTGTGTTATCTTATATGTTCATAACAGTAGCAGCATTGAAAAAAGACACACATTTACTGACAATATTATTAACAAACAACATTAGAATGTCCTTGTATCGTTTCTTAACTTGTACGAAGAAAAATACTTCGAAAAGACCTAAATGTTTTTTCTGATTAAAACAAGCTATTATCTGGATCTTGAATGATCACATATGGCAAAATAGATGTTTGAGATTTTATACCGATAATGCTCTATGTAAAATTATTCAAAACGTAGATTGTACGTCTTTTACTGACCATCAGTACGACAGACGTTCAACTTTACATAATGTTTGCTGCCTTTTATCATTTTTAATATATTTCTATATAATAATTTATACCGTTCATCATTTTTGGGTCCAAACTATTAGATATGAAATGATGAAATCATTCCAGTTTAAATTATCAAGTGATAAAAAGGTGCAGGTTATGTCAAAAAGCGGAAATGAACGTTTAATTTCTGCTTCAGGCACGACAAAATGGTTTAGAAGAAAGAAAAAAGCATTTTTGCATACGTTGTCCTTGTTTTGTCATCGACAAAGGAAGTATTTTTGTACCAATATACAATTTAAAGTCAACCACAGGTATCAAGTGTGTAATGGTTTGGATATGAGTAATGGAAGAATAGTTAACGATCTGGATAGCAACTAAAGTTATATGATCGATTGATTAAAGCAGATACACCGGCAGTTTTCTCCTTCACTAATTTCGAGGAAAGGAAAGGTCATAAAACTTAACACTGAGCTAAAAGATGAAAATGTGTATCAACGATCCGAGAATTAACATTATAACTATTTATTTGGTTAGGAATGTATATAAGATTGTGTTATGTATAATAAAGGATTTATTCAGGGAACATTTTAGAATGAAATATTATATCCTGATAGGTAGGCCAAAACTATTTTTAAAACATATGGTGTTAGTACGTTTGAGTGCGAGACCTGTGCACAGTTATGAAAGTCAATCCTCTGTGAAACCCTTGGGTAGGTCACAAATCAGTCTACCGTCTTGATTTTGATTTGGTCTAAAACAAATTCTTGTTCATTTGTATACCACATTAGTTGTCAGTTGCTCTTTAGTATCAGCGATCAGTACATGAATAGAGACTAGACCCCTATTAAAAAGCGATTAACAAATTTGAAAAAGAAATATCTTCAAGAGAACTTACATGATGTCTCATTTGTTTTGTTTTGAACGGCCATAGACACATGCAAACAAACTGCTACCGTTGTACTTACCATACAGTGATATCATAGTGGCAACTACATATTTGAAGGATTTTTACAAGACATACACCTTAGTACATTCGTTATCTCAAACATCTCAAACATTCAAGTTTAATAATGATTCCAGATTCTGAAAAGTAATATTTTGTTTAAACTTTTATTAGCTTTATAACAGAGATATCTACTTAGCTGTTACCGAATATTCTAGAAACATATAGTATCGGATCATTGTCCTTGTAAGTTTAGAATACTATTAAGCAGTGTTTTTACGTTTAAAAAAATCATACAAGACGTGTTTCATATTGATCGAAAAAAAAATACATTCAGATACTACTTAGTACACATTTGTGAAAGAATATTTGAATTATTATATAAATCGAAGAACGCTGCCCTGTTGAATACGAGACCAGGTTTCTTCCACTTGGTCAATAATGAAAAATGACGCCACATCACTAAAGTGTATCCTTGTCACATTATTGTCATTGTAATGAATATTAATGATTAGATCCTTGTAATGTTTATCTTTTTCGTTGTTCTTTCATATCACTCTCACTTAAAATGTGCTTATATTCATAGATAGTTATGTTTAAGTTGCAGTTAATATATTTCTAAATTTTATGGAACTTATAACAAGCAGCTGGCTTTCATATGTAATTGACAAAACATAACTTAACAATAGAATATTGTGAGAAACATAACTAATCAGCTAAAGTACAAATGAGGGCCAAAGCCACCTGAGTACCATTACTCTAAATACAAGGCCAAGTACACAGAGACTCTATTAATCCGCAATTACGAGTAGACTCGCTTTCGATTATTATGTTCATGCATACTTTAGCGTTATAATGATATTCAGTTTTGTATCAGGTTTCTTGTATTAGACCATATATGTTACATATCAGTCTTTGAAACTGCTTTTAAACAGTATTTCCCATGGTTATGGTTCCCTAAGGAGAAGAAGCGTTGGAAATAATCAGTATCCTCTTTATGTTGAAAGAAGAACAAAAACAAAACAAAACAAAACAAAGGAGAAAAACAAACAAACAAAAATCAAGCAAACCAAAATAAACGTGACACTCATGCTCATATAATTAATTTTGTTTTCCTTTAGATCAAACGTCGTACAAACAACAAATAACTTAGATCGATTTAAAGAAAGTCATAAAAAAGTCTGAAGTTGTATTTACCCGTCACTCCACTAAATCACATTTCAAAATATGTGTTTATTTTATGACTTCCTGCTTGACTTTTTTTTTTTATAGATTTCAAGGAATTCTACCCACTTGAAGTCTACCGGTAATTTGTACGGTATATTATCTTATATCTTTGGTACAGTATGATCATTGTGAAAAGGCACACGTTTACTGACAATATTGTTAACAAACAAAAATAGAATGTCCTTGTATCGCTTTGTGTCCTTTTGAATGTTCATGTAATTTGTACATATCACAGTTTATGCATAGTTATACTAGGTATCATCATCCATAGAATATCCATATTTATTAAGTCGAAATGGTTTGATTTTACTTACAATAAAAACGAAATTTTATAACATCTGAAACGACACTGAATAATTTCTATGAGTTTACAAGATATATTTGTGCCAAATACAATTTAGATCGGAAAACCAATGTAGCGATTACTTCTCTGGACATTGCCAGGGTTAATGAACAGAGTTCGGTAACAAATTTGAAAAAAAAAAAGAAAACACATAGGAAATATCTACAAGAACTTACATGATGTCTCACTGCTTTTTGTTTTGAGCGGCAATATTGTACACATCCAAACACACTGTTGCCGATGTACTTACCAGACAGAAAAACAAACATACAAAAACCAAGCAAACAAAAATAAACGTGACACTGATTATGTCCATATATTTAATGTAGTTTTCCTCTAGATTAAACGTCGTATATGCAACAAATAACTTAGATCGATTTGAAGATATTCATACAAATTAGAAACAAAAAAAATCTGAAATTGCATTTACCCGTCACTCCATTAAATCGCACTTTAAACTATTGGCCTGGTTTATAACTTCCTGCACGGCTTTGTATAGATTTCAAGGAATTCTAACCGTTTGGAGTCTACCAATTGTACCGTATATTATCTAATATCTCCGGTACAGTAGGATCATTGTAAAAATGCAAACATTTACTGACAATATTATAAACAAACAAAATTTGACTGTCCTTGTATCGTTTCTGAACATGCACGAAGAAAAATACTTCGAAATAGTCTACAAATTTTTCTGATTAAAACAAACTATTATCTGGATCTGGAATAATTATAAGTGGCAAATAGATGTTTGAGATTTTATACCGATAATGCTCTATATAAAATTACGTCTTTTACTAACCATCAGTACGACGGACGTGTAACTTCAAGTTATGATTATTGCCTTTTATCATTTAACATATATTTTTACATAAACATTTATACCGTTCATCATTCTTGGATCCAAGCTGTGATATATATGAAATGATGAAATTATCCCAGTTTAAATTATCAATTTAAAAGGTGCAGGTTATGTCAAAAAGCGGAAACGAACCTTTAAAAGGATGCTATCATAATTCTTGTAATTTTATCATTAGGCAGGAAAAATGATTTAGAAGCAAAAAAAGCATTGTTGCATATGTTGTCCTTGTTTTTTCATCGGCAAATGAAGTATTTTTGTACCAATATACAATCTAAAAAAGATAATAGGTAAGGGTAGATTTCTCGGAAGCACAGAGCACCAAAAACACAGCCTCAGAGCAACGCATTTGCAAAGTAGGCCCACAACAAAAAGAAGCTGTAATGGAAAAATATTACAGACGGGTTGCTTCAAAATCTAACAAGTACATATAGATTTATGCGAAATATAGATAGAGGGAGAAGAAGTGGTAAGGGGTAAAAAAGGGGGGGGGGGGGGGGTGGGGGAAGAAGTTGAAGGGGAAAGTAAAACAAGGATAACTATACAAAGGGAATGCTACGTTCCTTAATCACAGTTACACTACAACGTAAACCACAATAATGCAGACATTCATGTACCAAAGATAAACACACAACCACACCCAACTAACTAACATGGAAAAACAGACAAGTAAGATACACGAACACAATAGGGCACCAAAGTCAACCACAGGTATCAAGACTTAGTGCATTGGTTTGGATAGGAGTAATCGAAGAACAGTTAACGGTTTGGATAGCAACTAAAGTCATATGGTCGGTTGATTAAAGCCGATACACCGACAGTTATCTCCTTCACTAATTTCGAGGAAAGAAGTAAACTAAAGGTCATAAAACTGAACACTGAGCTAAAAGATAAAATGTGTATCAACGATCCGAGAATTAATATTATAACTAATTATTTGGTTAGGAATGTATATACGATTGTGTTATATATAATAAAGGATTTATTTAAGGGAACATTTTAGAATGAAATATTATATCCTGATAGGTAGGCCAAAACGATTTTAAAACATAATATATGGTGTAAGTACGTTTGAGTGCGAGACCTGTGCTCAGTTATCCAAGTCATTCGTCTGTGAAACCCTTGGGTAAGTCACAAGTCAGTCTACCGTCCTGATTATGATTTGGTCTAAAACAAAATTCTTGTTCATTTGTCTATCACAGTTGTCAGTTGCTCTTTAGTATCAGCGATCAGTGCATGAATAGAGACTAGACCCCTATTAAAAAGCGATTAACAAATTTGAAAAAGAAATATCTCCAAGAGAACTTACATGATATCTCATTGTTTTTTTTTTGTTTTGAGCGGCCATATTAGACACATACAAACAAACTGCTACTGTTGCACTTACCAGTAGCAAACAATTTTCATATAAAAAGAATCGTTGGATTCACGGCGATCAGTTTTCTGGTTCTCAGTGCATTTGAAAACATGGGCTTATTTCGTTGTTTTGAAACAAGATCCTATCGTAAAGTAGTTAACCTCATCTCTATAGATCTAGGTCACCCTATATATTCTTTATAAAGCCGCCAGTTTGTTTTATAAAGAGTCAATTTTTGAAAAATAAATGTTTTAAACCTCTGTAGCTGACGATAAATAGGATTATCTAACACTAGGGAGCCGCAACCAACCTTTCAAAACAATGGAAAGTAGGTCACGGGCTCATAATGCGTGTATACAATAGAGGTTATTATATATTAAAACAATCATAGGGATCATGAGTCATCTCAACGGATCCGTTCTTGTTCCAGTGACAATAGTTTTATTATTCCTAATCTTTGATATATCACAGGCCATTGTTCTTTCATAATAATACGAATTGCCATACTTTTTAATATTATCTACAAAATTATCTCAAATTTCAAAAATTGCCCAACAATAGAACGTGTCAATTACATAAAGCGATAAGTCTTAAATCAATAAAGAGGAACACAGTTTTTTTTTCTGGTAGTCATTTTTGACCGCGCTCGGGCGTGACTTTAACGGCTTAATTTCTACAGCAGATGGCGGTCACCAAGGCAGGTCCATTCTTACTCAAGTGACGGCACTATAACTGTCCGAAACAATAAAGCGAAGGTATGTCATCCAGACGGGTCTGTTCTTGTTCTTGTCACAGACAATAAAATTCATTATTAATTTTTTCTTATTTCTTCTTTGATTTTCTTTACAGAACACAACGCACCGAGTGACCTTTTCTATATTCTATATATGTTATGTTGAGATATAAAAGAAACAAACACAATGAAATCAGTCAAGTGTATCCGCAGAGCAGTGAAGCGTATCCGCCACCGCCGCTATAATAACCTCTATTATGTACACGCAATTGAGCAAGTGACGTACGTTTCTTTTGTTTTGAAAGATTGGGTGCGCCTCCCTATTGTTAGATAATCATATTTATCTTCTGCTACAGAGGTTTGAAAATTTCGATTTTTCAAAACTGGACTCCTCAAAAAACAACAAAATGACGGCTTTATATAGAATATATAAGGTGACCTAGATCTATAGAGATGAAATTAACTACTTCGTAATATCAACCTTTCGAGATGGCAGCTTTGCTATACTTCTCCAGGCAGACAAGTACCCTCAATTTCTGAGGACACCACTCAAAGACACATATTACTCCTTCCAGTCCGCCTCCACCCCCGCCCCCTCCCCACGGCACACACTCATTTGATTTATATATGATCTATTTGCAGAAAACTGATAAAAATCCATTTATTGAAAGAACTAAAAGAACTTAATGAATGCCATTGACTTTACTTAATCTGCAATTACGAGACAGCCAGAATTCGATGCATGTTCATGCATACGTTAACGTTATGATATAAATGAGTTGTGTATCAGGTTTCCTGCATTAGATCATATATGTTACATATCAGTCTTTGAAACTGCTTTTAAACAGTACTTCCCACGGTTATGGTTCCCTAAGTAGTAGAAGCTTTAGAAATAAACAATATCCACTTTATTTTGAAAAAAGAACAAAAATAAAACAAACCGAAACAATTTTTCAAAACTGGACTCCTCAAAAAACAAATGACGGCTTTATATAGAATATATAATGTGACCTAGATCTATAGAGATGAAGTTAACTACTTCGTAATATCAACCTTTCGGGATGGCAACTTTGCTATACTTCTCCAGGCAGACAGGTACCCTCAATTTCTGAGGACACCACTCAAAGACACATATTACTCCTTCCTGTCCGCCTACACCCCCCCCCACACTCAGTTGATTTATATATGATCTATTTGCTGAAAACTGCTAAAATCTAAACTGCTAATTGAAAAACTAAAAGAACTTAATGAATGTCATTGACTTTACCTAATCTGCAATTACGAGACAGCCAGTTTTCGATGCATGTTCATGCATACGTTAGCGTTATGATATATTTGAGTTGTGTATCAGGTTTCCTGCATTAGATCATATATGTTACATATCAGTCTTTGAAACTGCTTTTAAACAGTACTTCCCACGGTTATGGTTCCCTAAGTAGTAGAAGCTTTAGAAATAATCAATATCCACTTTATGTTGAAAGAAGAACAAAACAAAAACGAAACCAGAAAGAAAAACAAACAAACAAAAATCATAGAAACAAATATAAACGTGACATCATGTTCATATAATAAATGTTGTTTTCCTTTAGATCAAACGTCGTACAAACAACAAATAACTGTGACCGATTTAAAGAAAGTCATAAAAACGTCTGAACTTGTATTTTCCCGTCACTCCACTAAATCACATTTCAAAATATGTGTTGATTTTGTGACTTCCTGCTTGACATTTTTTTTTATAGATTTCAAGGAATTCTACCCGCGCTTGAAGTCTACCGGTAATTCGCGGTTTATTATCTAATATCTTCGGTACAGTAGGATTCATTGTGAAAAGGCACACATTTACTGACAATATTGTTTACAAACAAGAGCCATGTTAGACATGGCCAATCCCCCCGCCGGGCATATTATAATTGAAGGCTAAAGTTCCTGGCAAGTTAGTGTCTGAAAGTATTAATTTTGGGGAAAGCTTTGAAGAACCATTTAGTTGTGGTCCGCATCAGGGGTTTTAAAGATGTGGAAGAAAGAATAAGTCAGTGGTGAGGTGGTTTACTGCTAAATTTTATAAATTTTCATGAACAGTATAGCTATGACGTTTTTCAATTTTTCTACTGTAAAAAGAAGGAATGGAAAGCTAACAGGGAACACGAGTGCCAGAATGTCACAATATATGCCGGTCACAGCAAATTTCTTTACTCTAGCAGCTGTATTTGCAAATGGAATTTTAATTTTGTGGTTGTTTGGTAATCATTGCAAGTCTTTTGTTTTTCTAAGTCCACAAAAAAACTCCTTACCAGGTAGAGATATCTTAAAATACACCTAAAATTAGAAAATAACATCCATGTTGTACCACAGAAAAGTGGTATTGTTTTTTCCCTACGGTCAATTAAAAAACAGTTACAATATAAGTTATTTATAGTAATAACTAAGGGAAGTTAAAAAAAAAAAAAAAAAAAAAATTGTAAGTCCACACAAAAATCTTTACCAGGTAGAGATTGGTCAAAATACACCTCAAAATTGGATGTAGCATGTATGTTGTACTACAAAAAAGTGGTCTTGATTTTTCCCTACGACTAGTAATGAAAAAGTTACAATAAAAGCTATTTAAAGTAACAACAAAGGGAGGTAATTCTAAAAAAGAGAACTGCGCATGACACTTCGTCTCATGATGGTGTATAATAGTGCCAAGTAACATCAAAATCCCTCCATGCATGAAGAAGAAATGCTTCGGACAAAGTAATTCTTGTATCTGACATTTGGCCTCTAAGTGTGACCTTGACCTTAGACCTAGGGACCTGGATCTTGTGCATGACACTCTGTCTCATGGTGGTGAACATTTGTGCCAAGTTATATCAAAATCCCTCTATGCATGAAGAAGAAATGCTCCGGACATCATTTGACATCTAAGTGTGACCTTGACCTTAGACCTAGGGACCTGGTTCTTGCGCATGACACTCCGCCTCGTGGTGGTCAACATTTGTGCCAAGATATATCAAAATCCCTCCATGCATGAAAAAGATATGCTCCGGACAAAATTTTTTAAGAAAATATGATAAAGGGGAATAACTCAAAAAATAGGCAAGAAAGAGTTATTGTTCTTGCACACTGCACTTTCTCCCAATGTGTTCTATCAGTGTATGAAGTTTGAAGAAAATCCCTCCAGTACTTTTGGAGTTATGCTCCGGACAACATTTTTTAAGAAAATAAGATAAAGGGGAATAACTCAAAAAATAGGCAAGGTAGAGTTATTGTTCTTACACACTGCACTTCCTCCCAATGTGTTCTATCAGTGTATTAAGTTTGAAGAAAATCCCTCCAGTACTTTTGGAGTTATGCTCCGGACAATTTTTTTTAAGAAAATAAGATAAAGGGGAATAACTCAAAAATAGGCAAGGTAGAGTTATTGTTCTTGCACACTACACTTCCTCCCAATGTGTTCTATCAGTGTATGAAGTTTGAAGAAAATCCCTCCAGTACTTTTGGAGTTATGCTCCGGACAAAGATCGTTGCGGACGGACGGACGCACGCACGCACGCACTGACGGAGAGCATTTCTAATATCCCCTTCGCCTTTGGCGGGGGGATAAACAAGACTAGAATGTCCTTGTATCGTTTTGTGTCCTTTTGAATGTTTATGTAATTTGTACATATCTCAGTTTATGCATAGTTATACTAGGTATCATCATCCATATTATATCCATATATATATATATATATATATATATATTAATTCGAAATGGTTTGACTTAACTTACAATAAAAAAGAAATTTTACAATATCTAAAACGACACTGAATAATCTCTATGAGTTTACAAGATACATTTATGCCAAATACAATTTAGATCGCAATACCTATGTAGCGATTAGACATTGCCAGGGTTAATGAACAGAGTTCATCAAATTTGAAAAAAAAACACTTAGAAAATATATATCTACAAGAACTTACAAATTAGATCGTAATACTTATGTAGCGATTGGACATTGCCAGGGTTAATGAACAGAGTCATCAAATTTGAAAAAAAGAACACTTAGAATATATATATCTACAAGACCTTACATGATGTCTCACTGCTTTTTGTTTTGAGCGGCAATATTTTCACACATCCAAACACACTGCTGTCGTTGTACTTACCAGACAGAAAACAAACATACAAAAATCAAGCAAACAAAAAAAAAAAAAAAACCAAAAAAACGTGACACTGATTATGTTCATATATTTAATGTTGTTTTCCTTTTAATTAAACGTCGTATAAACAACAAATAACTAATCGATTTGAAGAAAGTTAGATAGAAAAAAAATCTGAAATTGTATTTACCCGTCACTCCACTAAATCGCACTTTTAACTATTGGCTTGTTTTATAACTTCCTGCTTGGCTTTTTATAGATTTCAAGGAATTCTAATCGCTCGAAGTACACCAGTTGTACATTGTACCGCATATTTTCTAATCTCTTCGGTACAGTAGAATCATTGTAAAAAGGCACACATTTACTGACAATTTATTAAACAAACAAAATTAGAATGTCATTGTATCGTTTCCTAACTTGCACGAAGAAAAATACTTCAAAAAGGCCTAAAAGCTTTTTCTGTTTAATGCTTGTTAAATACTTTATTATTTATTTATTAAAGACGTTAATATGTCTTTTTACTAATTTTATCTCTATGGACCTAACTTTGTGTAGTATACCACAAACCAGTACTCTGAATGAGGAAATGTTTAAGTTAAAATAACTATCTCAAAATTCAATCAGAGTTATGGGGATTGTTTCTCTTGGTGTAGACTTTTACCGTAAGTAACTATTCTAAGTTTAAAATCAAAAGGTTTGATAGTAACAGAGATATTTGCCTTTACCAAAACAATTTTACACAAACAAATCTAAGTTAAAAAAGGGACATAACTCTGTCTAAATTTAAATCAGAGTTATGGGAATTGTGCAGTAGCTTTACTTTTCCTTCATTTAATCATTAAGACGTTTAATCTAAACATATTGTTACGCTCCTGCCCTTGCGTGGCGCTTCAGTGATTGGATACTATTATACGGCCTATATGCTAGGACAGTGGTCAGTCGCTGCCTAACACATATGCCGATAAAGGCTGACAGAATGTAGCCCTTGGGTGTAGTATAGGACTGAACTGGACTAGACTGGACTGAACTGTGCTGTGGGTCCTGTATCAAGTATTGTATATTGATAGTGTTGGCACTATTAATTACTTGGCCTCGAGATTTACTAGAGTACGGTAGAGGTGACTGGACACTCAACAGTCTGCTCAAGGTAGACTGAAACTAAACGAGTGGTTAGGTGACTGGCACTCTATAGGTTGCCAACTATTATGACTGGGACTATATAGAACTGGAATTATTGTAGACTGCTGTAGGCTGCTAACTGAGACTCGAACTCGGTGATCTGCTCGCCGTGACTGGAAGACTGCTCGCCGTGACTGGAAGGTTAAAGACTGCTCGCCGTGACTGGACACTGTAGACTGCTCGCCATGAGTGGACGACTAAAGACTGCTCGCCGTGACTGGAACACTAGACTGCTCACCTTGACTGGAACTGGCTGGGACGGGATACTCTGGTCTCTGTTTGGAACTCCAACAATTAAAGTTTCTAAAATTACCCTTGGGAAATGCTTATCATTTAAAACACTACGAACGAGAACTAAAGTTTCTAACTAGTTTATTTACTAAAATCTTAACAGTTGCTGATGTAAATAAAGAAAACCATTTCATAAAATATTCCGAACTTTTGTAAAGATGAGCAGTCGTGAAGCAACTAAAATTATAAGTTTCCAAGTCAAAGTCTTGTTACTGCACAAAACTATTAGATCTAATTTATTAATTCTAAAATAAAACCTTTAAATTGCCAAAGTACAATAAATAAAAATGTTATACACCTTTAGAATTTAGATATAAAGCCAAAATTTCGTAAAATTATAATAACAGCCAAAACGGTGTGCAAGTGCGAATTTTGAAATTGGAGACCACGACTGAAACTGTGGGAACCTATTTATACCCCCAAAGAATCAGCCCACAACCCCACAGCGTGGAGCTGTGGGAAACGAACGCGCCACAGAAAAATTGTGGTGACCACCGATTTTTCGTGGGATCGTCCACAACGCGACAGTGTGGAACGCCCCACAGAAAAATTGTGGGGACCACAGATTTTTCGTGGGAACGGCCAAAATGCCTTAAAAATACAAAAATACATAAAATAACAACTGCATAATCATAAAGAGAAAACCGTGAAAACAAATATGACATACATGTACGACATGTACACTGTGATAAAACATCAAAATAACAATGCTTTACTTAAAATCTCGAGGAATTACTCAGCAGAAATACATAATAAATGTTGCTGCATCATATGAAATCAGGATTTAACACTAGGAAAGTAAAATGAAGGATTACGGAATTGTTGACATAAATCGCGGAAACTGAATACATTCACAAACTGTGGCAAAGTTCCGACATGGAAAACAGCTTCAAAAGTGAAGGATGGATCGAAAAGCTGACACAATACGTAATGTTGGGTTGATGTCTTGTGAATTTAACCTAAGACAGCAACCAACTTCATGCGTTGTCGCCAGCAAAAGCTGCAAAAATGAAAGTAAACAGCCGGAGTAAAAGAAGAAAGAATGAGTGAAAGGTAAAATTTCTAGAACACTTCAATATGACCTTGACCTAACATGAATTAAAATTGCATTTGGCTTATGGTCTAATAACAGATAGCACTTCTGACTAGTTACTTCAATCCTTCATAGCCTAAAATGATAGAGCACAAGATTTTGTTGTTAGACAGATACATGAATGAATAGACAGACAACCTAACAAAAACCAGTATGTCTCCCTCATTATGAGGTGACATAATGACAAGTACTTGAAAATGGTTTACATACATTTTCTATGATTTATCAACACTGACCCAGTGATATTAACATCAGACAGAATCAATGTTTAGTTAAAAGGATCTATAAATTAAAAGTATTTAAATTTTTGTAGGTTTATATTATTTATTTTCATGGACCAGTGTTTAAAATCCTTTCTATACCTCTTTACTCCAAGGCAATGTCTACAGTGATACTTGCAGAAATGTGTTCTATGTAAGTCTGATGTTAATAAACAAGTGGGCCCTGAAAGCCCTGTATCGCTCACCTGACCTAATTCTAACCCCTGATAAGTAAGAATCGAATTGGTCTTGATTTCATAGAAACTTACATTTTGACCAATTTTTTATGAAAATAAAGTAGTAAATGTGACTTCTAGAGTATTATATGAGTGTTATTCTAGCGTTCAAAAAGCAGGGTGCTGTTTTGAATTGGAAAAGCACAAAAATTCTGACCAAGTTTCATGAAGATAGGGTCATATATATGGACTCTAGAGAGTTAACATGCTTTTCCTTTGATTTGACCTGGATACCTAGTTTTTAACCCCACATAACCCAGATTCAAACTTGAGCTAAAGATCATCCAGAATAACATTCTGACCAAGTTTCATGAAGATAAGATCATAATATGGACTCTAGAAAGTTAACAAGCTTTTCTTTTGATTTGACCTGGATACCTAGTTTTTGACGCCACATAACCCAGATTTAAACTTGACCTAAAGATCATCAAGAATAACATTCTGACCAAGATTCTTTAATATATGGGTAAAATGTGGTCTTAAGAGTGTTAACAAGCTTTTCATTTGATTTGAACTGGTGATCTAGTTTTTGACTCCACATCTTCCAGATTCAATTTTGACCTAGAGGTCATCAAGACAAACATTCTGATCAATTCCCATGAGTTTTAAACTTTAACTTAGGTCTGTAGAGTGTAAACAAGCTTTATCTTGACCAAGATTGGAACTTGACCTAAAGATCATCAAGATTAATATTCTGACCAAGTTTCATTATGGTCATAAATTTGGCCTCTTGAGTTTTAATTAGCTTTTCCATTGACTTGACCTAGTGACCTAGATTTTGACCCCACATGACCCAGATTCGTATTTGACCTAACGATCTTAAAGATTAACATACTTATAAATAAAATCTGTAAAAAGATCCTTTGGAAGCACAGAATGCAACCAAGAAGAATAATAGCAGACTCGGTTTGATTGAGTCTGTTCATGAGAGGTAATGAAATGTGCAACACCTCTCACGCCCCCTAGCATACTATAAAGTTTCATGAAAATACAGTCATAAATGTGGCCTCTAGATTGTTAACAATCTTTACATTTAATTTGATCTGGTGACATAGTTTTTAACCCCACATGACCCAGATTCGAATTTGTCCTAGAGATCATCAAGATTAACATTCTGACCAAGTTTCATGAAGAGACAGTCATATATGTGACATCTAAAGTGTTAACAAGATTTTCCATTGACTTGACCGGGTAACCTAGTTTTTGACCCCACCTGACTCAGATTGAAACTTCATCTAGAGATCTTCAATATTAACATTCTGACAAAGCTTCATTAAGATATGGTCATAAATGTGGCCTCTAGCGTTAACTAGCTTTTCCTTAGATTTGACATAGTAAATATTTTCAAGAACTTGCATGATGTCTCACTGCTTTTTGTTTTGAGCGGCTACATTGGACATATCTAAACACACTGCTGCCGTTGTACTTACCAGACAGAAAAACAAACAAACAGAAATCAATAGAAATAATCAATATCCTCTCCATATTGAAAGAAGAACAATAAAACAAAACTAAAAAGGAAAAGAAACAAACAAAAATCAAGCAAACAAAAATAAACGTGACACTCGTTATGTTCATATATTTAATGTTGTTTTCCTTTAGATTAAAAGTCGTATTAACAACAAATAACTTCGCTTTGAAGAAAGTCATACGAATTAGATAGAAAAAAATCTAAAACTATATTTACCCGTCACTCCTCTAAAGCGCAATTTTAACTATTGGCTTGTTTTATAACTTCCTGGTTGACTTTTTATAGATTTCAAGGAATTCTAACTCAACCGCTTGCAATCTACCGGTTGTACCTGATATTGTCTAATACTAGTATCTTCGGTACAGTAGGCTCATTGTAAAAAGGCACACATTTACTAACAATATATTTAACAAACAAAATTAGAATGCCATTGTATCGTTTCCTAACTTGCACGAAGAAAAATACTTCGAAATGGCCTAAAAGCTTTTTACTGATTAAAACAACCTACTTTCTGGATCTGGAATGATCAAATCTGGCAATTTCATAATAGACGTTTTAGATTTCATACCGATAATGCTCTACTGTATATAAAATTATACAAATCGTAGATTGTACGTCTTTTACTGAGCATAAGTACGACAGACGTGTAACTTCAACTATGTTTGTTGCCTTTTATCATTTAACATATATTTTTACAATGGATACGCTTCACTGCTCTGCGAATACGCCTGACTAATTAGGAAAAATAAAACTATTGTCACTGGAACAAGAACGGATCCGTGGAGATGACTCATGATCCCTATGATTGTTTTAATATATAGTAACCTCTATTGTGTACACGCAATATGAGCCCGTGACGTACTTTCTATTGTTTTGAATGGTTGGGTGCGGCTTCCTATTGTTAGATAATCCGATTTATCGTCAGCTACAGAGGTTTGAAAATATCGATTTTTCAAATATTAACTCCTCAAAAAACAAAATGGCGGCTTTATATACAGGGCGCGTAGCTGCTTTTAGATATATACGCAGCTGTGTAGTGAAAATCTGGTCAGCATACACAATTAAACTGGCTAATTTATTTGGTTGCATCAAGAAGTCTATATCATGCAACGGAGATTGCTTAATACGCCATCATTGCTTACTTCATATTTTGTTTGAAGTACAGTAAACTGAAGTAATAGCAAACTGGTTTATATAATTAGTTGATTAAACGTGCATTGAAATTCACAAATAATTGTCTTTGTAGTTTTATAACAATTATGTACAGTCATTATCCTACTATTTGATTGCTTATTTTATAATCATCCTGACAATGTGAAATATTACATTCATACGCCGTCTATGCTTACGGTTTAATGAGTCATATTTCTATAATAAAATTATAATACAATGTCAAATATTGATAAACTGTTGGTTGAGAAATCTGCAAAGAGACATTTTCAAGGCTGAAAGCTTTTGAATAGGACAATTTGTATAACACTGCAGACGTAATTTGTCAGGCATAATAATTATAACGTTATTTTCAGATATCATAGATATATCTTAACATTGTTCTTAATGTAGAAAATAAAATATTATAGAAATCAAATAATTACACCTAGTTATGTACGCGTATTGCTAAAGTTTGACACAAATCTCTTGAATGATATATCCAATCATAATGATATTTTCAAAGTGTGTCACCAATAACCATTTGTTTTGAATAAATACTTGCACATATATAACGTGGATCACTAAACCACAGATTGCACGTGCAGTATTACGCACATACCTAGTAAAATAAAACATGTTTTCGTGCAATGTTTTTGCCTCAAATAACGCTAAAATGCACCATTTGCCGTTCTCAAATTGATAAATATCACCTAACCACCTAACCCACTCAATTTATTTATATATAGTCAATTTGCTGGAGACTGCTAAAGTCCATTTATCGAAAGAACTAAAAGAACTGAATAAATGTCCTTGACTTTTCGTAATCCGCAACATACACAGACATACATTTAGACTCGGTTTCGATTATTATGTGCATACGTTAGCGTTATAATGATATTCAGTTGTGTATCAGATTTCTTGTATTTGACAATATATGTTACATAGCAGTCTCTGAAGCTCCTTTTAAACAGTATTTCCCATGGTAATGGTTCCCTTAGGAGTAGAAGCGTTAGAAATAATCAGTATCCTCTTTATCTTGAAAGAAGAACAAAAACAAAACAAAACAAAGGAGAAAAACAAACAAACAAAAATCAAGCAAACAAAAAAAAAAACGTGACACTCATTATGCTCATATAGTTAATGTTGTTTTCCTTGTGATCAAACGTCGTGATCAAACGTCGTATAAACAACAAACAATTTAGAACGATTTGAAGAAAGTCATACCGAGCTGCGGTGGCCTAATAGATAAGGCAACTGCCCCGCAATCGGGAGGTCGAAGGTTCGAGCCCTGTCAGAGGCGGGACTTGTTGCTGAAGAGAGACCGGTTGGTGAGCCGCCAGCTAGTTAAATAATGGTTACCGACTGCCTACCTGCCTGATGCCTGGCATTGAAAGAAAGGAATCGGGACTTATGTTGTTCAATTTATGTAGGTGTCTCATAAGCCAACTTGGCTGGCCCCTTCAGTAGGGGTGATACTATAATAAACAAACTCTTTACAATTTAGATAGAAAAAAAAGAAATTGTACTTACCCTTCACTCCATTATATCACATTTTGAAATATTTGTTTTATGACTACCTGCTTGATTTTTTAAATATTTATTTTAAGTAATTCTACCCGCTTGAAGTCTACCGGTAATTCGTGCGGTATATCATCTTATATCTTTGATACAGTCGGATCATTGTAAAATGGCACACATTTACTGACAATATTATTAAGAAACAAAATTAGAATGTCCTTATATGTTTTGGGGTCCTTTTGAATGTTCATGTATTTTGTACATACCACAGTTTATGCATAGTTATACTAGATATCATTATCATTCATATCCATCTATATTAAGTAGAAATAGTTTGATTTTAATTACCAAAACGAAATTTTATAACATCTGAAACGACACTAAATAATTTCTATGAGTTTACAAGATATATTATGCCAAATACAATTTAGATCGTTATACCTATGTAGCGATTACTTCTCTGGACATTACCAGGGCTAATGAACAGAGTTCGGTAACAAACTTGAAACAGACATAGGAAATATCTTCAAGAACGTACATGATGTCTCATTGTTTTTTGTTTTAGCGGCTATATTGGACACATCCAAACACACTGCTGCCTTTTTACTCACCAGACAAAAAAACAAAAAACAAAATATAGCAAACAAAACTAAACGTGACACTTATTATGTTCATATAATTAATGCTGTTTTCCTTTAGATTAAACGTCGTATAAACAACAAATAACCCAGATCGATTTGAAGAAATTCATACGAATTAAATAGGAAAAAAATTTGATATTGTATTTACCGGCCACGCCACTAAATCGCACTTTAAACTATTGGCTTGTTTTATAACTTCCTGCTTGACTTTTTTTTTTTTATAGATTTCATGGAATTCTACCCGCTAAAAGTCTACCGATTGTACGGTATATCATCTAATATCTTCGGTACAGTAGGATCATTGTAAAAAGGCACACATTTACTGAAATATTATTAACAAAAAAATAAGACTGTCCTTGTATCGTTTCTGAACTTGCACGAAGAAAAATTCTTCGAAATGGTCTACAAGTTTTTCTGATTAAAGTAAGCTATTATCTGGATCTGGAATGATCAAATCTGGCAGAATAGATGTTTGAGATTTCATTCCGATAATGCTCTATATAAAATTATTCAAATCGTAAATTGTACGTCTTTTCCATCAGTACGACAGACGTATAACTTCAAGTTATGTTTGCTGCCTTTTATCATTTAACATTTATTTCTACGTAATAATTTATACCGTTCATCATTCTTCGGTCCGAACTTTTAGATGCGAAATGATGATATTATTCCAGTTTAAATTATCTAGTGATAAAAAGGTGCAGGTTATGACAGTCAAAAAGCGAAAACGAACCTATAAAAAAGATGCTATCAAAAGTCTTGTAATATCATCATCAGGCAAGAAAATGGTTTAGAAGAATGAAAAAGGCATTTTATGCATATGTTGGCCTTGTTTTGTCATTGGAAAATGAAGTATTTTTGCACCAATATACAATCTAAAGTCAACCACATGTATCAAGTGTGTAATGGTTTGGATATGAGTAATCAAGAACAGTTGACGGTTTAGATAGGAACTAAAGTCATGTCATATGATTGGTTGATTGCAGCAGATACACCGACAGTTAACTCCTTCGCTAATTCCGAGAATATAATCTACGGAAAGAAGTAAACTGAAGGTCATAAAACTTAACACTGAGCTAAAAGATGAAACTGTGTATCAACGATCCGAGAATTAACATTATAACTAATTCTTTGGTTAGGGATGTATAAGATTTTGGTATGTATAATAAAGGATTTATTCACGGGACCATTTTAAAAATGAAAGATTGCTGTTCTGATAGGTAGGCCATAATGACTTATAATATATACAACGTGTAAGTACTTTTGAGTGCGAGACTTATCTAAGTAATTCGTCTGTGAACCCATTGGGTAGGTCACAAGCCAGTCTACCGTCTTGATTATGATTTGGTCTATAACAAATTCCTGTTCATTTATCGTCCGCAGTTGTCAGCTGCTCTTTCGTATCAGCGATCAGTACATGAATAGAGACTACACACCTTAATTAACAAATTTGAAAAAAATATTTTCAAGAGACCTTACATGATGTCTTATTGATTTTGCAAACAAACTGCTACCGTTGTACTTACCATACAGTGAAATCATAGTGGCAACTTTGTACACATTTGAATGAGTTTTTACAAGACATACACCTTAATAAACTTGTTATAAAATCTTAAACATTCAAGTTTAATAATGTTCAAGATTCTGAAAAGTAATATTTTGTCCAAACTTTTATTAGTTTTATAACAGAGATATCTACTTAGCTGACACCGAATATTCTAGAAACGTATAGTATCAGATCATTGGTCTTTGTACCTTTAGAATACTATTACGCAATTATTTGCGTTAAAAAATCATACAAGACGTGTTTCATATTGATAAAAGATGCATTCAAATATACTTTTGTGAACAAATATAAATTTGTGAAAGATTGTTTGTATATAAATCGAAGAACGGTGCTCTTTTGAATACGAGGCCAGATTTCTTCCACTTGGCCAATAATGAAAATTGACGTATATCCATGTCACATTATTGTCATTGTAATGAATATGAATAATTAGATCCTTGGTAAATGTTTTGTATATTTTTCTACAAAACCATTATCAATTTACTCATATATGCATTTAATTCCGGAAAGGGAATGCACGAAGGGGCCACACTTCTGAACAGTACAGCGCCCTTAAAAATCTCACTGTATTTAAAAAAGCTGTTACATGTCTTCGTTTTGATGCATTTGCAACAATGTACCAATGTTTAAACTTAATATTACTAAGTAAAACATCGTTTTTGACAATTGTTCACATTTATTTCTTTACAAATGGCATTCTTTTTAAGGGGGCAGCTCATTTAGAATACTTTAAGTATCCAATTCTATGGGAACATGTATTGGACAGATAAATTGTTTGTCAAGATGTTGTTCGTTTACTAATAATTTCTGTTGTTTTGTGATATACTGCTAAACCTTAAAAGTGTACTTACATTCATAGGTAGTTATGTTTAAGTTGCAGTTAATATATCTCTAAATGTTATGGAACTGATAACAGGCAACTGGCTTTCATATGTATTTGACAAAACATAACTTAACAACAAGATATTGTAAGAAACCATGACTAATCAGATAAAGTAAAAATGAGGGCCAAGGCCACCTGTGTACCATTACTCTAAATTCAAGGCAAAGTTCACACACTCTAAGTACATCAAACTAAAACATTGTAAATAAAATGAAAATACCAGGTATACCAGCAATAGAGAAGTCCCAGGAATTAATTTTTGTGGCAAACGGACAGACAGAAGGACGACGGGACGGACAGACGGGTGAATAATCGACCGTCAGACAATGTAAAATCAATATATCTCTCCACATGTCGGAAGATATGAATTCCTTTCTGAGCTATTGTTTGATTAAAAGTGATTATATGTGATCCAGTATGATACTGTATATAATTTGATTTATTTATCACGGCCATGTGCAAAACTTGTTGGTGGACATTCACTGTGCTGTAGGACAGTGTGTTCTCTATATAATTCATTTTGTTTGCGTTAATGTAATTTTTGTGTCGTTATGTTCTTCGCTGTTGTTAACGTATACATGTGTTTAAAGCTACGCATTGATATCGCGCTGTTAGTTTGTCTGGTTCCCGGGTTACTCTGAAAGTACGTCAGGCAAAGCACAATAATGGCGGCGCCCAGTGCATGTACACGGTTACTTCAGGTAAGGAATATTCTTATTAAGCATGAACATTTTCGTTAGATGGTGGATTTGGCAGGAGTAAGGTATAATATACGTCATTAAGACTCGATTTATCTTTACCTAGCAATTATTACCGAAATATTAACCTACAACCGTATCAATAAAGTAGACATAATTCGGACGTTGTAAATGTCACATTACAATTTCGGATTCTTTATTTTGACATGATATTCATGTAGATTCGAGACATGACATTGGGATTATGTGCAAAAAATAAGGAAACTGGACATGTTTTGTCATCTTAATGAAAGTTTGATATGCCATGTCCATAATATAAAGTTTATCATTCGACATTTTTAGAGTGCTGATCACACATATTCGAGTTGGAAGGAGACAAAAGACAAATGTCAAGCTCGGGTTCCTTCGATTTTCGGAATAGATCATGGTCACAGTAAGGGATCAGTAACACCAACCAAAACAACAACCAAAACATCAAAGAAAAGAGCGAGAGGGCTCACGACTCCTACTGGAAAGACTCCATTCCAGCTGGCAAAGAAGATTTCCACAGTTGTAAGTTAAAGGCATATTTCTGAGTAAAACAACAACAGCGATAACATAGACATTATTAGGAATTATTGTGTTGAAGTTCAGTATGTTAAATGTTCCACAAAGATACAAAGTTTCTTTTCCTTTTAACCAACACAAAGCAGGGTGAGCATATACATTTTGCATGGTTGTAAATTTTGTCTTTAATTTTATCGACATCATTTATCAGATTGGATGAAAATATCCAGAATATTACAATTGTTGTCAGTAAGTTGAAATGATAAATTCTAAATCACATATGTCTAAAATAATTTTTTTTCTAGGAAAATAAACCACGGCAACACATTCACCGGACATCTAAAGAAAAAGACTTCCTGATCAATTATGCGGCAATGAATCCAAGAGGCACAGAGACTGTTCAGGAATACTGACAAAAATGTGCTGAACAGATAAATGTGAAGTTCCACGGAAGCAACAGAAAAGGTAAAAGAGATTATCTGTTAACCTTAACTCTGTTTCAAGTTCTTTATATTTTTGTATATAAATGCAACAAAACCTTTGAGCTTACAGAAACCTTTTATTTGCTTTTAGAATTTCTTTTTAAAATCATTTATAAGCTAACACATTCTTATGGCCTCTTATTTTTTCAAGACTTTCATGCTAGAGTCTGGCTCAGCGTCAATGTGTAACAGGTGGTGTAAAAAATCGTGACTCGACTGAGGCTCAAATCCAGGGTCTCCTGCTCATTGTGTTTGCACTTTAACCACTGAGATACCAAGCCACATGCCGATCTGCCTAACGATTTATTGGTACTACCCAACTACAAGTGTTTGTTATTACCCTGTGAAATATGAATATCAGTTAATAAATGCCTAAATTGAAAGCTTATTGTACTTAATACAATATTAATGCATAAGCTGAAATTGTCTTCAGAATATGAATAGAAATATTACTGTGTTGCTTAGAAATTCAATGAACTAGCAGTTCCACATCTAGTGTTTCTTTTTTCATTCCCATCAAATTCTTGGAAAAAAGCTGGATGTATATTCAAGTAAATATTTGTTCATTTCTTTAGAAAATACAGTATTTAAAAGACATTTTTGAGGACAATATTATATTTATGGTGATAAATAGCATATTTACTGGTCATAATAAGTTTTGATAATAGATCCCATATTCTCATAAAAAAAGGCAATTTTCCCCTCTCAAAAGCCCCGCCAGCTTTCTCCTTAGACTGAAAAAATCACTGACATCAAAATTGCTAACTTTTTCAGGACAGATGACACAAAATTAGATTGGGTGTTTATGCAGCCAACTAAAGACATTCGGGTAATTATTATGTGTTTGTTTGAGCAATTTCTTCAATATTGCCTATGTAGCACATGTTATTAATTAATTGTGCATGTATATAAATTATATTTAATTAACAAGGGTTAATGCACTATTAATGAATAATCACCAACACTTTATATCACTACATGTGAAAATTCACGGGGTATGTGTTATTTAGCTCGACATTTCAAAGAAAAAAGAGCTTTTACTGTCACTTTTTTGTTGGCATTGGTTAAAGATTTTTATAAAGTCAAACTGACTTGAAACTTAGAACAGTTCTTCACTATCAATGTCTATATTATTAGAAACAGTCCCCTAACTGTGAAGTGCTTTTTGACAGAATGATGCTCCTTTTTACTTAGATTTGTTTTTTAAGAAGTCAAATATCCCCGTGATTATCATATGGGAGAGTTGGCAGTTTTTTCCCCCGGAGAACAGGTTAGTACTAGTAAAGTATCCAGAAACACTGGTTAGGTTAACTGCCCACCATTACATAACTGAAATACTGTTGAAACATGGCGTTTAACACAACACAAACAAACTTACTATCTTATTTTATACCTTTTGTATGATAATGATAGTATTGATGTCTAAGATGTATACCATCTGTTTGTGAGAAGATTAATTTGTATGTTTGTTTTGGTACTTTTTGTAGGAGTCAGCAAGCAAGTCTGCACACAATGTCCATGAGACTGCAACGAAGCGATTGCGGCAGTACCCACCTCCGACTAATTCTGACAGAAATTGTCTTATTTCGTCGCCACGTAAATTTTGGAAGTATATAAATAAATTTAAAAATACAAATAATAGTCAGAATGATGTAAAATTAGATGATTTTGTTAGACATTTTTCAGATATTTCAAATGAAGCTATGAACCAGTGTGCTGATACTGATTTTACAAGTTCTCGAAATGTACCATTAAATGTTGAGCTACTTGATAAGCAAATACCTGTGGCAGAAGTCAAAAAAACTATTTCTTCATTAAATAGGAATAAAAGTTGTGATTATAATCGAAATGTTGCTGACTTTTTCATTGACACTAATGACTTTATATCTCCATATCTATGTGTTATTTTTAATCATATTTTTGATACTGGATTATATCCTGAGGCATGGTCTAAAGGAGTTATAGTACCGGTAAATAAAAAGGGTTGTAAATCTGAACCTGCAAATTACAGAGGGATTACACTGGTAAATTTCGAAGATTTTTTCATTGCTACTTAGAAATCGTATTAACAAATGGTGTGAATCTGAACAAATATTTAATGATGTACAATTCGGTTTTAGAGATAATCGTTCTACAGCTGATGCTATATTCCTTCTACATGCTATTATTCAAAAAGTACTGTCTAAATTATGGTGCATTTTTATAGATTATCAAAGAGCTTTTGATACAGTTAACAGAGATACATTGTGGTATAAATTAATACAGACTGGCATTAGCTGTAAAATGATAAATATTATTAAATGTATGCATCAAAAAGTACAGTCATGTGTTAAGATATCAAGTACGATGTCATTTTCTGACTTCTTTGATGTAACGATCGGATTGAAACAAGGGGAGCCATATCTCCCTTGCTATTTATTTTGTTTATCAATGATATCACAGAAAACTTAAATTGGAATGATTTTACGGATAAAGATCTTGAGCTTCTTTCTATGTATTTAATATTATTTGCTGATGACATTGTATTGTTTACGACTGATCCTAAGAGCTTACAGTCTCAAATCGATTCCATTTATCAATTTTTAATAAATTGGGGTCTAACAATAAATGTTAATAAAACAAAAAATTGTGTTTTTGAAAACAGAAAAACTCATCATAATGAAGAATTTTACATCAATGATGATAAAATAGAAATAGTTGATGATTTTACATATTTAGGCATTAAATTTTCTTACACTGGTTCTCTTTTAGGTGCAGTTAAGGCACTGAATGATCAGGCTTTAAGAGCCTATCACAATATACTGTTATTAATTGACAAAGTCTGTTTAGATGTTAAGACAAAATTACTGTTTGATAGAATGGTACCTATTTTACTGTACGGAGCAGAAATTTGGGGTGTTTACAATTTCAAGGGTGTCGATAATTTATATTTGAATTTTGCAAATATTTACTAGGAGTAAAGAAGCAAACGCCAAATAATGCTGTGTATGGTGAATTAGGTGGCATTCCATTATCTACTATTTGTAAAGAGAGGTCTGTTAAATATTGGTTGAAATTAATGAAAAATGTAGATTCTCCAATGAATAGTCTGTATCAAAATCTATGTTCAAATGTTGTTGGTAAGAACTGGGCTAAACGTATGCATTCTATTATTGACCATCTGGGTCTGACACATGTGCGTCAGTATTTTAATCCGAATATTAACTATCTCCCTGCGTTCAAACTGAGATTACGTGACCAATTTATTCAAGAATGGAATGCATCGATTAATTCAATGTCAAAGCTGAAATATTATTGTCAGTATAAAACAGTCTTTTGTTATGAAGAATACATTGATAAAATTGCCAGTGAAAATTTAAGAAAAATGTTTACTTGTTTCAGATTAAGCTCCCATAAGTTAGAAATTGAGTCTGGTAGATTTTATAATATTGATTGGAACAAACGAATATGCAGAATATGTAATCAAAATGCAGTTGAAACTGAGTACCATTTCTTGTTATGTTGTAGTAAATATACAGATGTTAGAAATAAGTATTTGGGAAATATAGCTTGGCCTACAATTCAGATGTTTAAAAATATTATGCTAACAAGAAATAAGAAACGTCTTGTAAACATCTGTAGATATATAAAAGAATCTGTGACGATAAGACATAATACCCTAACAAATCTTGCTGTTTCTTAATCTGTTACTGTTTGGTATTTTATAGCATGTGATATTCTCATAAATGTGCTATGTTTATGCAATATATGATATTTTTTGTTTGCCATGTTTATTATATGCTGTATGTTAAATGGCCAAAGGCAAGTTTAATTGCCGATTTTGCTAATAAAGTTGATTGATTGATTGATTGATATCATAAGTAAGTATACATTTTCATTGTTTTAAACAAATGACAAGGTGAAAAAGTCAGAGCTTTGACCACTTAAATATCAAGCCATCAATTATTCCATCAATCTTTGATGTATCTATATATCTTGAACTTTATGTACACTCCAGTGTATGGGGTAGGTCTTATATGTGAGTGTGTCTTATTGTTGGAAACATCAGTACGTGAAAATTAAGTTGAATAATGACTTACACTAAATTTGTAAAAACATCAATGTGCTTGTGTAGATTTTCTATACTTTAAAAATGTAACAATATGTAATTTAGGACATACTTGTGATACTGTAACATTTGTGCTTCAATGCACATGTATGTATACTTCCCTACTGAAATATGCACACACAGTTCATCCTTTGATATTTGATGTCGAAAGGTTGTTTTCAGAAACTACTGACAACCTCTAAGCAATATTTTCTGGGGTTTTTTTTCAGAGACTGGTACCCTTAGTCAAATAGCTAGAGCAACTTTAGGGTTTGGCTCCTTGGGAGAAGAAATAAAAAACATGTTTTTATTCGACACTGAAATGGTAGCCAAAATATGCTCAAACAAAGGCAGTGCCCTATATCTAAAGAATTACGAACACTTATTTGATTTTCAGTGGGAAAGAATAATAAATGAACTCATGAAAAAACAAACTTTTCTTGCAGAGGTACTCCTAGCAATAGCACTGCCAAGAGATAGGATCGGAAACACAAAAGCAACGGAGGATCTCATTCCAGTTTTAGGGATGGCTTATGGGGCTTTGATGAAGCAGAGATATTATGCCCTAAATGGTGTACAAAAGATGATTACTACTGCCTTAGCCAATGAACAGACACATATGAAGGTATTACAATGATCTTTTAAATATAAAAATGTTTCAGCTTTAAAACCCATTACACCAGGCTGTGAGTTACATTTTCTGGCAAGTGATGTATGTAGAAAGGCAATGAATGTCTGAATACATGTATATCTTTGTATGATAATTATTGATTATATTTGGACTTAGTACAAGGAATAGTTAGGTTGATAAATTACAGGGTTGTTTATGAAAAGAAAGATGTAATTGTGGGTTCGGGAACTAGGTAAAAAATGTTATTTAAAGCCTTTTTGAACATAAAATAAAACATACTACAAACCAATGTTCTCTATCATAAACAGCACTTCAGAATAATTTTAAGATACTTCGACAGGAATTCAAGGAATGTCCCCCCTCCAGCTGGGGCACACTCCAGCAGGAATTCTGTGTATTCGGCTGTGTATTCACCAACTGGTAGAGGGGGACTAATTAGCACAGCTGGATATTTCATCTTATCAGTTTCTGTACATTCATCAATGAATGATCAGCAAATCAGTAAGACAATCAATAATCCAATACTACCAATATTATAAACCGTATGGCCCAGTGCACCATACTGGCAGAATTCTGTGTATTAGAGACTAATTAGTGAGAGGTCTGTGTATTTTACATTCATGTATATTGGGTTTTGGGTGGGGGTCACTTATAAAGGAGTTTTCCATTGCCCTTAATAATGAATTAAAATGTTTATAAGTAGGTGTTCTTTGAGACTTTCAGTTGTGTTTATTT
Source organism: Mercenaria mercenaria (assembly GCF_021730395.1). Classification (NCBI taxonomy): domain Eukaryota; kingdom Metazoa; phylum Mollusca; class Bivalvia; order Venerida; family Veneridae; genus Mercenaria; species Mercenaria mercenaria. The sequence continues at coordinate 52,097,909 of NC_069373.1, forward strand.
ACGAAGAGTATAATGGTATAATGTCATAAGCCATAAGCAGTGTTCATGTTTAAATGTCAGATGTTTTAGTTTCTGTATGTTTGGTATACAGTCAAACCTGTGTTAAAGACCACCTCTGAAAAGAGATCACCTGACTCTAAAGACTAAATGTTTGTTCACATTATAACATTTACAGTGTATTATAACCGTTAATCAAGACCACCTCACAATGAAGACCACATTTTGGCTCTCTCTACAGTGGTCCATATAGACAGGTTTGACTGTATTTTCTTTGTTTGCTTCAACATGTTATACTGTTGTTTGTTTAGTTCCTGTTACTGTTTTATTTCAGATGAGGCATCACTACAGATCAACAAGTTGTCAAATATACACAAGGTGGATAGTATTAAAGTATATAACATTCAAAATGTCCTTCAGAAACCATACTTTTCCTAGTCCCTTTTCCTAGCATTACACATAACAAACTAAGGAATCTGTTCTGGTATTGATTTCCACTGCCGCAAAAAACACTAGAGCTGTACATGCATTGAATGTATAAAGCAAAGTAACAGTTATATTATTTCCATCTGTATTTACTTCACTTACAAATTTGCTCTTAATAAAAGTATATCTGTTTCTATGGCTAACACTGTAACTTCTCTTACAACACAACGAGACATTTAGTTTTAAAGGTTTTCATAGAAAAACCTGGTGAAAAGAATGGGGTATGTCAGAAGGCGAGTGGGAAGATGGTTTCAGCACAATAACTTTACTTAAGGGTGGCTGATTTCGATGAAACTTAACAGGACAGCTAGCTTGGGATCGTATGTTGGGTCACTAGATCATTGTTACTTGAAACTTGAAAAACTAATTCTGCTCACTTACTTCAATATGAAGTGACTGATTGAGAAGAAACTTCGCAGTAATGCACATTTGATCTACGACCTTATAAATGAGCTTGTGTGAAAGCATGGTTCTAACAGAATTTCCACGTTCCTTGTTCTACATTAATGTACATTTCATCAGCACTATAAATCTTCCAATGAATAACAATTGTTTATGAAAACTGTGAATCTACTAAAGCATTTGTTGTGCTAAGACTTTCTGCATTTTATGTTTCAGGTCTATGACAGACTTCAACCCCTGGGAATTACTATCAGCCATCAAGGTCTGCTGGATACAATGACACCAATACCAGACAGTTTCAATTCTAAACTCATCGACAGTCTGAAACGAGAAAAAAAATTGAATAGTGGGAGACAATATTAATATTCAAATGGGTGTTGCTCAAGTGAGACAAAGTGTAGGTAAAGTAAGTCATATGGAGCACTGGTTTGGCTCGGCGGCAATTGCGCAAAACATTTCCTTCACAGATTTGAATAATGATGGTCCACAATGTGATTTACGTCAGTTTCCAACAGAAATGTTCATATTAAATGAGAAAGACTGGCAAAACATCACCTACAACTTCTCTATTCTTTCGTCTAGAGTTCTGGTAAATTTTTTTCCATGGTTAAAGGTTGCCACTTCTTCTGTTAGTCAACCTATTGCAGATATGCCTGATGCTATGAAAATCAAAAACGACGTAATACCTTTGCCAGTCATGCACAAGAACGAACAGAAATACTCGGATGTTGTAGACATTTTGGCATCATACCAAGACATATGTGAAAGTACGTACATGGCTGCTGGAAAGGCTATTGACAAAGTTTACATAGGAGGTGACCAGTTGACTAGAGAAAGATTTTCAGGGGCCAAAAGGTTGAGAGCTGCAGCCTTAACAGAAACAGAAAGATTTGAAGCTTTGTATCCTATAACATTTGAAGTTTTTCACCTACAGATGGCTGTCCTTACACTATATTATCAGATGCTATATGACGAGTATCACACTGATATTTTTACCCTCCACTGTCAGCGGATAAGATTGCTTAGAAAAGATGCTAATGGACAAGATGTAAAAAATCATTATGACAGTTGTAAAGAACTAGCCATATCTGTAATCAAAGCATATATAGTTCTGGCTACATGTGAACAGTTTGAAATGCCTAACTTAAACTTCAAACCTGACTTTGTCCCAGAGTTAGATACCATGACAGATGAACAAAAGAAAGAGTGGTTGATATCTAAAGCATCACCTATTGTATGTCAAGTCACATCTACAAGCAGAAATGTAACTGATGGAACCTTAGTTGAAGATGCCTCCCCTTATATAATATACAACTACAGTAACATACTAGTTGAGTTATGTCTGGTGTTTCTGGAACTGTGTGATATTGTAAAAAATCCTAACAGAAAAAGATTCAAAACTAGTATGAAGTATTTAATGATTGTAATGAAAGGACATGACAACAAGTCCAAATGCGCCTTAGAAATCTTACGCTTACTATGCCAACAATTTGCTTTGCTTAGTGAAAGGGCTGCTAATAAAGCAGTGTATGGGTTATTTGTTAACACAGGAAAGACAATAATCCCAGTAGACCTACAAATGGAACACCTTGTAAAATTGACCAAAGGACACCTGCGGACAATGTGTTCAAATGTAACTGATGCATCTCTGGTGAAACGTAGTAGTACTTTTTGGTATGGATGAGATAAGTGCAGTGTTTGACAAGGAAACATCTGTATTGACTCGTGCACATAAACATAAAAGAATTTCCTCAAAGGATGATGAAACTAGAATTATCTGTGACTTGAGCTCAATAAAACCATTCACTAAAGTTCCAGGTAGACAAGCCACGTTCTTCAAAAAACAACCAAGGAATCCCCTCACCAAGTTGAATGCAATTGACTTTATAAATTTGATAAGATTTCATCAGCACAAATTCTACTTTGAACTAAGTCAAGTAGTTATGTCGGTAAAATACCTTAAAGAGACAGTTGTGTAAATTTCCATTCAAGACCAAGGTCCGGTTGACAAACATTGCAGCAGATTTTTTGTTTACTTGTGTTGTTGAAACCGAAGTATTCATTTATAAGTAATCTTTTGCATTTGTCACTTCTGCAGTATTCCTTCATGTTTGTCTGCATGTGTGCTACAGCCAGGTCATTGTTGTTAAAGTATAAAATAGCCTGTGCTTGACTTTCAGCACGTCCGGACCTACCAATCTCTTGAACATAGGCTGCAATATATATGAACATTTACTATAAAAGTCATTTATCTGATCTGTAATGTAACTTGATTTATATTTATACTTCCCTCTACTTCAGCTCGCAATAAAGAGACCTAAGTTTTGATATCTACCTAAGTTTTGATATCTTTATGTTTATATACTATAAATACCACATAATCAGGCATGTTTGTCTTTATGACATTTTTGTCATTTCCAGTTTAATTGCTGCACGTCTGTCATCATGAGTGTTGTAAGGATGTGAATAGTCAGAAGTTAACAGTTTTCATGGATAAATTCATAGAAATACAGTAGATTCCACTTAATCGCATATCTGTCAATTGCATATTCCTGTTAATTGCATAAAATGTTGAAGTACAAACCATCTCCTAAGTCTTTAATGTATATAGTTATTGTTCATTGCATAGGTTTAACCTGCCATTCCTATTAATTCCTGTTTATTGCATAAAAAATCAAAACTGACGAAAAACCCTGCTATTTTGAGAAAAGTTATTGACATTTTTGCAGATATTTTATTAAAAGATGTCAGAAACAGAATGGCAAAAGCTTTATTTTTACAATGACTTTGTTTTCATAGCAAAATGTTCTCTTGCATATGTTTGTAAAGCCATCGGTTGATTTCTTGTTAGTCTTGTAACAAGTTTTTATGCTCCCCGTATGGATAAAAAACTTTTATTTTAAACGTTACTGTTACTTGTATATTCCTGTTAATTGAATATTTTTTTACTAACAAAAGAGTTAATTAATTGAACATTTTTTCACTAACAAAACAGTTATGCAATTAAGGGGAATCCACTGGTATTTTTTCTATCGAGTTTTTTGTTTTTGTTTTTAGGGATTACTTGATATTGACCCTTGATCCTGACAGTCACGCAATACTATCTTAGTTGTACTTGTAATTGTATACATATGGATTTAGATTTCTTATCACACATGTTTGGTAGTAAGAGTAATGGAAAATCTATATTTGTTATATGATATATAATGCAAAACTTGGATGTTGTACAAGTAAAGCTTAAAATGGTACATAATAGAGTTATTACTGCCGTATGTTGTTGGTGGTCCTGCATGTATTACTCGCTGTATGTGCTTTAAGTCTGCACCCATGCCCAGTGCCACTGAAGCAAATACCAATCTTAAACAATATGTTCCTGGTGGGGTCTGTAATTTTCCCAAGATCATGTCCTTCAACCGATAAAAAGACAGATATACATGTACACACATGTTATATGTATATATGATAAGGTTGTGACATACTGGTTAGATAGCACGTTTATGTTTGATAAACCCAGCATTTGCAGAAAAGATGAAGCCTTGAGACAACTGAGTAAATAACTCCTGCTTTTTATAGAAATTTATAATGAATTATAATTAAACAGATTCATAGCAAACCATAATTTGGGCCGTGCCATGAGACAACCAACATAGTCTGATCAGGCTCCATACTGTTCGCTGTTGCCCTATATAAGGTTCATACTCTCTTTTTAGCGGACAGTATGGAGCCTGATCAGACTGCACGAATGTGCAGCTGATCTGACTCCATGCTGGTCGCAAACCCACTATATTAGTTTCCTCATGGCACGGATCATTTAAGTGACCACTTTACTACTTTCAGTGAGGATTGCAGTGTTATGTTAATACAACAACCCAAGTATAATTGTACCCTCCGACAACAAAGTTGTAAGGGGGAGGGGTATACTGGTTTCAGGTTGTCTGTCTGTCCGTCTGTCTGTCCGTAGACACAATCTTGTGCGCACCATTTCTCCTCATCCCCTTGACACAATTTAATGAAACTTCATACAAGTGATCAGTAACCACAGTAGTTGTACATGGGGCATGTTAGGTTCTTTCAGAATAAATATTTGCAGAGTTATGGGACTTTGTTTTTTGTTACTATACTATATACATAGACACAATCCTGTGCGCACCATTTCTCCTCATCCCCTTGACACAATTTAATGAAACTTCACACAAGTGATAAGTAACAACAGTAGTTTTGCATGGGGTATGTTAGGTTCTTTCAGAATTTTTTTTTTGCAGAGTTACGGGACTTTGTGTTTTGTTACTATACTATATACATAGACACAATCCTGTGCGCACCATCTCTCCTCATCCCCTTGACATAATTTAATGAAACTTCACACAAGTGATCAGTAACAACAGTAGTTGTGCATGGGGCATGTTAGGTTCTTTCAAAAAATAATTTTTGCAGGTTACGAGACTTTGTTTTTGTAACATACTATGATACATAACACATCTGCATCATTTCCCTATCCCTTGACACAATTTAATGAAACTTCACACAAGTGATCAAGTATCAACCTAGTTGTGCTTTGGGATGTTTGTTAGATTTTTTTGCAGAGTTAGGGACTTTGTTTTTTGTTATATACTGTATACATAACACAAATCTTACATCTCTCTTACATAATTATGACCAAAGTGATCAGTAACAACAGTAGTTGTGCATGGGGCATGTTAGGTTCTTTCAACAACAAAAATTGCAGTTATGAGACTTTGTTTCTTGGTAACATACTATGTACATACAGTCTGCATAATTTCCCGAACCCTTGCACACAATTTAACAAAACTTCACACAAGTGATCAGTATCAACCCTAGTTGTGCATTGTGCATGTTTCGTTATTTTGCATAGTTATGGGACTTTGTTTTTTGTTATATACTGTATACATACAGTCTATATACATACAGTCTACATAATTATGCAATCTTCTGTGCATCAAATTGCAATGTACTGTGTCAGTGCATGCGGGGGGTACATTCATCACCTTTAGTGATAGCTCTAGTTTATACATGCAGTTACCTTCCCACTGCTATTTTCCACAGAGGAGTGAAACATTACTACTCTGGCATTCTCTGGTGTTTTCTCTCCAGCATAAAAACTGTCCTCTAGGATCTGTCTTGCCATTTCATAGCCGTAGCCAATCCATTGTATTGATTTGCAGTAGATTACTGTGATGGAAAAGCTAGCTCCCATATGTTTAAGCTCTTTCAAAACTGGTTCAAATATATAGTCATAAGGGGTGGTGGAACAATTCCCTCTTGCAGTGGCACTTGGTCGCTTAAGCACTATAAACTCTATATTTTTTTTTTGTTGGACATGTTATAACAGTTGTACAGTTTTCCATTAAAAGATTCTTCATGATTTGTTTTTGTCCAACACTTGTTACTGTGGCTGACAGTGCCAAAACTCTACAAGAAAATATGTCCCTTAACTGACAAAGCTGTCTATAATCAGGTCGGAAATCCTCCTCTCCCCCCCCCCCCCCCCCCCAGTCTAATATACAGTGTGCTTCATCAATCATTAGATATGTGTTGAGTCTTTTTACATTATCCCGTCTGAAGAAATCTGTAATTTTTCGATTGTTTAGAATACCCTCTGGATGGGTGAATATATATCTTACCGTGCCATCAGCAATGTGATTTGTAGCCATACTACCAAGCTTTTGAATTTGTTGTGCATTGAGAGGCACAACAACAATGACCAGTGAATTTGGGTCTACAAAAGGTAACATTTCATAAACCAGAGATTTTCCAAACCCAGTTGGTAAGCAGCAGATACAATAAGCCCCACCAACCAGAGCATCTAAGGCTTTTTGTTGAAGGGGTTTGAGCTCTTTTATATCTTTTTTATGTTGACGATTGTAGGCCGTCAGTGCCATACAGTACCTCTCATCCTGAAACAGGTACAGTAAATTATTAGCAGCTAATATACAGGGTATTTTCATAATTTCATACATTTCAAGGCTTTGGGTTTGGAAAGTGATAAAAGAACATTTCAACATTTAGAACAGCTCCATGGTTTCTGGTCCCCCTCCATGTACAATGTACTTATTTATCATGACATGCTTATGTAGACAAATACTTTGTACATGGAGTATTATCTGCCTCAAGCAGGGGTATCATTGGATTCCATCCAACTCATTGTTGGCAGTTTTGGACAATTAACTACATGGTTATAGATCTACGACTGGATTACCAAAAACTTTTTTTTCAACTGAAAATATTTAACCAATTATAGACATTATTATCTACACTTATTATATAATTTACTAAGGCAGATAAGGGTCAAGTTTTGTCAGTCGAAAAAAAGTAATTTTCTGTAATCCAGACGTTGTTTTATGGACCTGTGACTTTTATTCACATCTAAACAAGCCTCTGTGATGCTGTATATATCTATTGTATGATATAGATCTATGCAGAAAATATGCTATACTAAAGGTGAATGTAGAGACAAAAACATATAAACACGGCATTGACGTATCTGATATTTTAAAAACATAATTCAAATAAATACCCAATAGATCTAAAACAGAGAAAAGTGGAAACTTCACAGGTCGCCCAACACGACAAAAACGAAAATGTTAGCCATACCGGATAACCGGTTAACTGACAAACCGTTCATCCGAAATACGAACGGACAAAATACATGTCCGAAATATGGCTACTTTGCAGCGATGTTTACCACCGGCTTAGACGTAAACAGGGACCGAACGATTAAAGATAAGGTCTCCACTATATTTTAGGTAAATAGTAGCTTTGATTTCAACCGACAGTGCAAAATGTTCATTCCAAATAAGAATTTATTGATACCTCGCAATTTGCACTGGACGCCGCCATTATTTGGCTTTGCCTGACCCGATAACGATAGTAAAGGGCAGGTAATCAAGACTAGCTGTTAGTCTACACCGGCAACAGTCTTGTCCGTTGTGTTCAAGTCCAGCAATAGAGTGTTCATGAGATCCCAGCAATCCGGTCAAAAAAGGGAGGTCCAGCAAAAGGACTCGGGACCACAGATGGTAGTTCCTATTGTCGGTCACTCTGTCTGACTTCAGTCATGAACCGCTAACCCGACAAGGCGTTGACTCAGTTAGCAATGCATATACACGGTATCTACGACGTGCTTATACTAGGGAGCTAGGAGACCTATGATACTGTAGACGGTCAGCTCGCATCTTATAGAGGTGAGAAGAGTGGAAATTAATAAAATAGTCGTCATTCTTTGATCATGATTAAAATGCTGGAACATGAACTGCATATGCTACCTCTTTGCAAGGCAAATATGGGATAAATACTCTCAAAATATCTTTGTTTGGTGAAGGATAAAGTTAACCTGGATTCAAATCATACTGACAACGTTCTCAAACGATCATGTAGTAGGTGTAGGTTTTTTTCGGCCCGCTCGGGACGATATTATGATAGGAATTTTATGTGAAAATCTACGATACAGTCCGAAGATCTCGCTTGTGGAGAATTCCCGCCAAGAAATAAATTCTTTGCATCGGACTGCAGCTGTGCTTAACTGTAAAATGAAAACACTCAAAATAGATTTTCTGCGTCGGACCAGCTACATTGGTCAGATCTATCTTTCAGGAATAAAGTTGGACCAGCTGCCCTGCCTAACTGTTACCTCTCTGTCTCTATCTCTTTGTCTCTCCTACCAGTGGAGCTCAAACTCCGGAGGAGAACGTTCTACCTCTGAGCTATCATGACACACGATTCCACTTCCAGTGAAGTTAATTTGTCTAATGGCAGAGTGTCCGCCTCCGGGTTGGAAAGTCGCAGATGAGATCCACGGTCATGTACCAAGGATGTGAAAAATGGTACCAGTTACTCCCTTGATATGCTCAGTATTATGCAGACAGAACAAACTCTTCTCTTAAACTCGTAACCTCCCATGGAGGAGATGTGGAGACTAATGTCTAACTTCGAAGATTATTTTTCTGAATTCACCTTAAATCAATCAGACTGTGTAAAACAGTAGATTTGTATCAGATATAGTATCCGATATACTATTTTCATGTTTATACATGTGAAGGGGAGCAATGTTGTAATCGACGAGCGTCGATATATATTTCTAGTAAAATAAAAAAAATGCTCATATTAGAATATTACATTGAACTGAATTTTAAAAACATGTTGAAGTAACTATTTACACGAAATTAAATCAACAACTTACAAATTACAGATTTTATAATACCTTGTACCAAATTTTGCCTCGAATGAACAGCGGAGCCTTGCCACTAAATCTGTAGTTGTTCCTTCAATATTGAGTTAAAAACGTTGTCACGTTTCAACAATGCAACCCCTACAAGAATAATTATATAGATGTACGCATGATAGACACGCCTACAATGATAAATAGACAATGTAAAACATGTGGAAAACGAAGATGTCACAAAACAGTGGGGCGCCGCCTTCGAACAGTCAACAGCAAAGATTTTACTTGCAAGTTTAAGCCTTTCAATAGTGCACAAAAGCTCGATCTTAATCCCAACCATGTTCCGAAGTTACTGGTCTGTGTATTACCCTGTCAGTGAATCACTTCAACACGTAATGGCTACAGAATTACGATACAATATTTTATACAAAGAAATGATCGTGTAAGAATATATATAGAACAAACCTTAAGAACTATAAGGGCCTATTATGCATATAGTCAATACCTTTGCAAAAGGTAGAGCAACAAGAGAAGACCCACTACGGGCCCGGCGAAATACAGAATTGTCATTAAAATGATCAACATATTGCTTACTTCTAGAAAAACACTTCATATGTATTGCAATGTACGGAACGTAAAATCAAGGCCCCCTTTCGGAACTTGTCTTTGTGGTGCAGATAGACACTTTAGTTTTTCTTTCACTCCCAGAATTCAGTATTTTATAAGAATGTCTTTAAAAACAGTAATTTCATCATAGATTTTTTCTGTGATTTACAAAACTACTTACAAAACTTAATCGTTGTAAATATGTTTACCAATCTTTAAAACAAGTATCATGGCAGCACTCGTCTAATATTTACATTAAGATGGCATTGATACGGGTAATGCCTGTAGCTTATAATTGTCTCATTTATGCAATAGTAGTTTCAAAATGAATTGGGGAAAAATGGAAACTAGGATTAAAGAAAGATAATCCAAGGGGGCTGGGCTACTAATGTTGTTATAATTCCCTTATGGTACCAGTACTATAAATAGATATATTCGAAAACTGTCAATTGTTTTAAGCTATGATATATGTTTGACCTCTAAAATAGCTTTATGGATAAAATTATTTTCTTTTATGAAAATAATAAAACAATATCATGAAATTAAAAGATGTGGAACAACTTTCGGCTTTAACAATTAAGTGAAATAATGGATATTAAGACCAAACTGCTGCCCTTCGTTTAGTAAATCCAGAGAAACATTCCGTAGAACACACAGTGATGTTAGTCAACTGAAATCAATTGGCTCGGTCTGCAGATTTTGTTGAGTTTGTACGTACTTAAATTAGATTTTGTTCTGTTGCAAGATTTTTACGAGAGAAAGGAAAGTCACTGTGACTCATACAGTAAGTCTTTGTAAACCATTCACAAAGTTTTAACATCGTTTATTAAACATAAGGAGAATTCGTGTCTGATATCAAGGAAATAATAATCTAGGGCCGTTAAGTCGTGCAGAACACTGTTAGAAAAAAGACGCTATACATTGCTATAACTAAGCAAAACAGCTGTAATGTTGCTGTCTGGATGTTCGCCCATTTTGCTAATAATTGGGTAATAGTTGTTTCTCTAAAAATAACTTGTTCTGATAGAAGGAATCCAACCATGAGACGTATTCAGAGGAGTGGAATTTTTATTACTCTTATCTATTAAAGTTTTGATTTATATTTTCCGTAGAACAATGTTATTACTTCCGGCAGACGATCATTACAGATGCAGATGCAACCCTATATTTCCGGTTTCTTTTTGATAATGACGATGCCTCATTTCATTCCCAAGAGAAAATATATCGATTACGCATTTCTTTGTTATTGAGGTCATTTACAATTAATTGCCAGATTGCAATAGCTTCCATTTTTCACCCATTAGGACAGCGTAAATGTTACTGACCTCTACAAAACATTTTTAATGTCAATTTTGTTTCAAATTTGAATTTATAATCTAGTTTTCAATTTGATCAAATATGACTTTATTTAGTTTTGAAAAAAATGAGTTAAAATGTTTAATGTCTTGCCCTTATAAAATGATACATTATGCCTTTTATTTACCTTAAAGATTAAGATTTTGAGAATTTCACTAAGCCTATGTTATGTTACCAAATGCTTTGTAAATACGACATTAAAATACACATTGATTAAAAGCATTAAACATAGAATGTCTCATTTGTAAATACATCTTTTACGGGTAATATAGGTGTGTATTAATGAATAAATGCGTTTTGGTTAATTTTGTATGGCCCAGTTTCATTCAATGGTGACATTCCAGCCGTGCAGTATTTAAGACTCTGGTTGGAAAGGCCCACAAGAAAGTCACAACAATAGCTTCATTACTACAAACATAATTTACCAGTCATTTTGCCATCCACCCATATCTGTTGTTGCATAACATTAATGATTTATATTATATCTATTTGAAAATAATTGACGATTATTTTAAAAACGCACTAAAGTCCTCATTTATCCTACCTTTATGCAAAATAAAAGCTAAAAATCGAGGGTTATAATAACTTTTGCTTTATGAGGTCAGTGATTAAATCAAGCTTGTCGGACTACCTTTTTTACCTAAATTTCCGAGTTTTGACAACTTGTAAATAAACAATGATACAGTCAAAATCAATAAATGAAGTTCTGGAGTGAAGTTGCATAAATTAAAAAAAAGTGTTTGTTTTGTTTTATTTTTTCAAATTGGTAACATTGTTTTAAATAGAAATGAAATAAATATAAATCACAATTTCACAGATAATTGTTGTTGTTGTTGTTGGTGTCTGCTTCACTAAAAATGGCTGAGTTCACTGACTTCACTGATGCTGGGTTTAATTTTCAAGTTATAAGGGAGGAAGACACACCCAATGACACTGAAACTACTACTGTCAAAGAGATGTCTTTTGAAGAATTTTATACCACTTTTGGCATTGATGCTAGGGCACTTGATGATAGCTTTGACGTTGAGAATGTTCAGTTATCTGGCAATAATGACTTTGTCCATGATGAAACAATATCTTCTGTATCCGAAACTGTTCCTCCTCAGTCAGAACGAGAACATGAAAAAGAGGAATTTGTGGAGATGAGTAGTGAGGATGTAACTGCGACCATAAACGGACAAGCAAACATAAATACATCTAAAAGGACAGAACATGACTTAAAATATTTGAGAGATTTCTCAGATTCAATAATGAAACCAGATCACTCAATGAAATAGACGTAGACGCGTTAGATGAATATATAGCCAACTTTCTTTAGTCCATAAGAAAAAGTGATAGGGATGAGTATCAGCCTACAAATATTCGGGCATTTCCTATGCGATTAGGATAAGAACACTTTTAGAAATGTTCTAGCATTGTTCTTGAATAGTGTTCAAGAACTGTATTAGAACTAGTCTTAAAGTGTGCAAGAACAATTCAAGTACATTTTTAGAAATGTTTAACTTGACACATTTTCAAGACAAAACTTTTTACAAATGTTACAGTGTAGGGATAACGCATGTTTTTTCGTGTTATAACATCTGCAGAATCCCGAGGGATTGGTTGGTGTCCAAGCCCGTTAGAGCGAGGGTACCAACGTATCCCGAGGGATTCTGCAGATGTTATAACACGAAATAAACATGCGCTAACGCTATTCTAGCATAAAACGCGTAAAAACTGATAAATGAATACAATGTCACTCAACGTCATTAAATTTCCACGAAATGCGCGGGAATGTCTGAGTTTGATTTTTTTACGTTGACGTCATTTCGTTTTGAATTATCCGTTTTGGGGCCGAATGACGTTTACGCTTTGCCACGGAACGCGCATATATAAAAAGGTGATATAACAGCACGTGAGCGCGAGAATCTCTCTGTTAACACACGTCTTTTCTCCTGTTAAAACACTCCCGAAAAGTGACAAGAACAGCAGTTTTATGCTAGAATTTCAGTTCAAGAACTTTGTTTTAGGAACAATTGTCCTAGAATTGTTCCTAAAATATAGTTCTTTAGCTGTTCTTAAAATGTGTTCTTGATCAATTCATAAATTAAATCAAGAACTGGATATAGTCCCATTTAAGGTTAGTGAATTATTCATGAGCCTTAAAATTTTCTTGAACAGCTCATGAAATTTTTCACAGGGAGAAAACCTCAGTTCTTGACACGGGCGACAAACAACATTTTGTTTTTGGAAACTACAATATTTTGTTTTTGGTCTAGCATACTGACCATAGCCTATGGCACATCCTATGAAATCTGACAGCTGTAGGTCAAGGTGCTGTACAGTTAGTGGCCAGAGACTGTTTCTTGAACCTCAGTCACTGTGACACTTTTACCCCCTTAAAACGACACAAGTAGAACAGTAAACTCGGGGTGGTTGGGTGGGGGGGGGGGGGGGGGGGGGGGGGGGGGGGGAGACATAATAAGAAGTAAACAATGGCTGCATAAAGTTAATATATAATTTACTTTAATCTGAAGATTAAAATTCAGATACTAACCTTTCATCAGGCTCGTAAAAAATTTTGACATTTTAAAAAGATTCTATATTTTTTTTAAATGAATGATAATAACAATTAACAACATAGTAACTTATTCAATATTCAGTGTCCTAATGTTTTAAACTATGCCTTGCTGTAGTATGATAAATGTTTCCTTCTTATTTGCTACACAAACTTCTCAAAAACTGCAGCATTCCATGTGCAAAAACATTTCCCAGCTTGCAACAAAATGATGGAAGCTGATCATGTGACATTATGAATTTAATGTTCATAAAAGTTCATGAACTTATTTGATAAAGGTAATACCCCTAAGTTTTATGTATAATAAATGAATATTTCAATGTTCATGAAAGTTTATGAATTGTTCATGAATTAAGTTTTTAAAGATATTTTTGTCATTCGAGAACTACCTCAAAATAGAGTAAATTGAAATTTAATAATTGAAAATTTAGTCAAAATATCAAACAAATTGTAATTACCGAATCAAGATATCCATAGCTGATTTATATAAAATAAGAAAAGAAAATCAGGACCGGGAAAGTCAAGGCCAGATATCGAAATTTCGAAATAATACTGTATTGTTCAAAGTAATATAGCACAAAATGGACAAGGCTTTTTTATTTGAAGTTTCAAAATCCAATTGCTACTTTATATTTTAGATAAGCAGTCTGTGTATTTTCTTATTTGACACAATAATAGTCAGAATAATCTTCTGCTTGAATTTTCATAGTATAGCATTAGAACATTTAAAGAAGGCAGAGTCTTTTTTATAAAATCAAGAGATTAATTCATTTCAAGGACCAATGCAGAACATTCAAATTTATTTCAAGGAAATTTTAAAGACCTTTCAGTGTTAAAAACTGTTCTTTAATGTGCAAGAACAAAAGATGTTCATAAATTGTTCTCATAATGTGCAAATATTGTTTATAAGAACACATCAAGACCATATAAAGAACATAAAATATTCTTAAATTATGCAAGAAATCTTTATAAGACAACTAAAGGACAAATGATGAACACAAAATGCTCACAAACTGTCCTAAAAATGTGCAAAAATTGTTAACAAGCCACTTCAGGAAATATGAAGAACACAAAATGTTCAAAAACTGTTCTTGTTATGTTCAAAATGGTTTATAAGAACATTTCAAGGACATTTTAAGAGTAAATTTAGTTTGTGAATTGTTCTTAAAATGTGCTAGACTCTCTGTAAGGAAGTATAAGAACACCAAGTATTTTCAAAAAGTTCAACAAAGTTCTTGGACTGTTAATCAAGTACAGCTAATCTTAATCGTTTCAGTTGCAGTTCTGTTACAATTTTGAACAGTTATTGGACACTTCTTAAACATAAGAACATCATATTAGCAGCTTTGACCGGGAACTTAAGCGGCTCAAGTATCCATACTCTGTTGTCGGGCACAACGGTCCCACATTTTCTCTAACCAGAAGTGCTATAAAACTGCCAGGACAAAGCTGCTCAAAAAGTCTGGAAAAGGTATCTTAGTAAAACATTTCAAAAGATGTTTGTTCTTATAATAAAAATTAAAGTAAATACTAGTATAGATCTTGCTTTCCTCACTCAGCTGGATGGCCTTTTAAATATCAATAAAATAACGGCATACCGTATGCACAACAAAAATGTTCTCTCTGTAATTAACAAATGGCTGACTGCCATATCTGAACAAAATGTATTTAAATTAATCTAAATCAGCTAAATACCAGCACTTTATCAGTAGTGTTAGGATGATATAAATCAATGCATTTAGCTATACCGTAAAGAATCCTTACAGGAACAGGAGTCATTTATTTGTATACGGTATAATAAATTTCGAAGATTAACTTGAACAGACAACATTCTGCTCATTTGTAAAACATGTGTACTAAAGTGTTCACAGTTTATAACAAAACAGAAATGTGAACAATAATCAACCTCAATTCGTAAACACAAATAGGTAACAAACCTAATGCTGCTAGCACACTCACTGATGACGAGATCAACACACTTTTTGCGAAAGGATTGTTGGGTGACTGTTCCCCGCAGGCTCTTCAAAACACTGTATGGCTCAACAACTGTAGTCACTTTGGTCTACGTGGAACCATTGAAAATTACAATTTAAGGTTAATACGGCACCTAAGCTAAAAACATTTCTGTAAACGTAACAAGAGAGAAAATGTAAAAATACCGCGCATTTATGTGTTATAATTACAAAAGAAATATTGCTAAGCGTCATGAGTTACTTGAAATAAATGTCTGTGTCAAATAGCTTTTAAAATTTTATAAAACTGCTTTACAATTGTGTACAATTCTTATAAATGAATCGTTCACAATGGCAGAAAGGCATAGAACATCCCAATGTTTGTTTGTTTGCCACATTTTCCCTAAAATCTAGCACTTTAAAAAAATGTTCTGTTTAGTAAAAAGACCATTCATTTTCGCCTTCATCGAATATACTTGTTTTTTTTTTTTCAGGTGGGGAAATATAGCCCTGAAACAACTTCCAGATGAAACTGAGTATCTAGAACTAAATGAAAGACAAACAAAGTTTCCTCTAAAATGTTTGCTAATTACGGAGACCGTGACCCTGTTAAAGTTTACAAACTGTATGAAAGTAAACGATTAAAAAATCTATGTCGGGATAATGACCCTTTCTACCTCGGTACAAGGACTAAGCCCATAGATCCAGAAATCCCAGACTGTCAGTGGTTCATTAGCCAGAGGGTGGGTGTAAAAAACTGGACGGCCTACTGAAAACAATGTCCAAAAAAGCCGGTTTCGCTGAAGCATGGAAACGACTTAATAAACACTCGGCCAGAAAACTTTAAGTTCAGAAATTGCGGGATGCAAACGTTCCACCAACAGAAATCATCCAAATATCAGGTCATAAGAATGTCCAATCCATACTGAACTACAGTGGTATATCAGAGGCCAGGCAAAATGAATACTCATACCTGCTTTTTAATAATTCTTCAAGCTCATGTTCAGCAAATGGATATGTACTGATCATTGTAGACCTTCTATCAATTCAAAACCTGAAGTCAGTCAAGCTCAAATGTCCGCATATACCAGTCCTTGTGCTGACTCCGCTGCCCTTAATGACGCGTTAGCAAATATGCCATCCGTGCCCGTTGGACTTCCCCAAGCCAAAGGCCCGAGTCACATTTAATTGTGCCAAAATATTGACCAAGTGTCCTTATCCGAAACGAATTCACTAAACTCTTAATTTTTGGCGCAGTGTTTCACGACCAGAACTTCAACCTATATCACAAATGTTCTTCCGGAACGTTTGATAACTTTGTTGAACAGTTAAAAGTGTTTAAACATTAGAGACACATCTTTTCCAAGTTTGTAACTGTTATTTTCTTTGTTCCGTCACTCGTCGCACAGTGGCTTGTATATTAAAATGAGTCACTGTGTAATGTTAGATTTTATGAAAATAACTTTGGTTTGAAAGGACAAAATGTTGATGAAGCAAAGCGTAATCAATTAACTGAAATATTAGTATCATTTCTTTATTCACATGCATGTATTACATAATAAAGCAGTTCAAGAAGCATTTTATAAATAAATGCCAAAACTGTTTTTGAATGTCGAGCAAATATTGATGTTATCAAGTACCCCATCCATCTACAGAAATATTGATATAAATATACATGACTTAAAATGCTTTTGCTTCTTATCTCTGACATTGAGATACACATATTTTATTTTTAACCCATTTTAACTCCAATGCCGACGACATTGTTTTAGAAATATGTATGTATAAGATTGATTAGAAATTCTGTTATATATTTGGACACCATGTTTTGAATTTTGACACCACGACGCTTTTTGACTTAGATAGTAAAATAGTAAACATAGTCTAGCAGTAATTTCTAGAAATCGTAAAATATCTTTTTTCTCTGATATCCAAAGCAAACATTTAGGCCATAGTGTACCAGTAGTAAAACAATACAGAATACCGTGCACAGTACAACATTCGTTTGCCAAGAATAATCAAGGCCTTAAAATGTACGATTCAAAACAGAGCGATATAAAAATGTATATTCTATCTGATGGTCACACCAAAACCATACCAAAAAAAACTGTGCTGAAAGAAGTTATTTCACTTTTTATGACACGCACCTTGTGTTTACAAATGTACCAAATTTGCATATTGACCGAGGCGTGCTGAACAGCATTTATCTTGCGGAATCTACCGTTACAGAAACTTCTGTTAATACAATGCAGACGTTCTTTAGTATAAATAAAATGGTTGTGTTAGTTAAAAAGAAATGATAATCACCTTTCTTTAGCTAATCCACAAAAACAACGAAGCCGATTTCGCTGTCAAAAGTTCCCGTAGTTACTGCGCGGTGCTATGTTTAGATATTGCTAGTGTGAGAAACGCGATATGCGCTTCAGTTTTGCACTTGATTTGTTGTTGTTGTTATTTAATACGTAGCCTTAGGTACCATCTCTATAGGATAGGTCGGAAACAAACCCTGTTCGTCATTCCTTACCATTTAAATACCCAGCGTTATATTGACGGCCTTTTCCATCGAGTAGTGATTCTATTTCGGTATTGGAACCCTAGTAAGATAAGGCACGATAACACATTGCCACATTCTGCACTGCTTACGGGAACATAACGTCTGTGTGATTCACTGGCCGGCTTGCTCAACGGACATAGATTAAAGCTAGAACATATGGGAACTTCTTGGACGGAGGGCAAAAAGAATGCATGTTTTAACAGCTTTCCCGACTTCACAGTAGCCATGTCCAAGAATAGAATGCGATCTCACATTACGTCATTCGATGTTAGGTCTAGTCGATAGGTAAGAATGATTGCTTAGATTAATAGAAGATGTGGACACAACAGGTATTAAACAAATTATAGAAATTCAAACACATTTACAGTAAACAAATCAAGAAAATAACATAGGCTATTTGGCAATTGGAAAATTGCAAATTTCCATTTGACTCCTAAGCCATTTAACGTGGAAGAAACCAATCGTTTTTCATCGATTTTGACGATACGCGCTGCAGAATAAGCCTAAATGTTCTAACCAGTTTTGTTTATGTTTTCACAGAAGTTGCCTGAAAAATAGCAACACCCAAGTGCACAGTCTGTATATTTAAGGAGAACGAAATATATCATTTCACGCAGCCATACTGCCTTTGACAAATATAGAAAAATCAAATGCAAAATAATTACGTAATCAATGTAAGAAGATCCTTCAGAAGCATAGAATGCAACCAAGCAAACATAATAGCACACTCGGTTTGATTGAGTATTTTTCTTGACATTTAATGGAAGGTTCAGCCATGAGTTCTCAAAACTTCAGAAATTACTTAGAAAATTTAGCAAAGGAAAAGATAGAACCGTGTGCTTTTTTGCTAGACGAATTTGAATGCTTTTACCTCAAGCAAGTTTTTAAAATAGAAAAATGGGACGTAAAGATTTTTTCTTCGACTAAGATTTTAGTGAATGTTCTCTCGCAGCTAAAAGTAAATGTATGTTCTATAATACGGTGAAATAAAATGTATATGCCTATGTGCTTAGTTTTGAGAAATTTCCTATGATTAAAAATATTCGCACATTTAAAGCTGGTTTAATGTAGAGCTATTCTTTGGAGTTACTTAACGAGACAAAAAAAATTGATATCATATTTTATACATGAAAAGAAAAACAAAGTTGCCCTTTTGATAAATTTACCAAAACTTTGCCCTTATTGTGTAAGAGTACAGGCTTTATTCTACGTTATCCACACTATTACTTCCGGTTAATTAAACGAGGTCTGTCGGATATTTTTCTCCTTCCTTGCTGTAAAGAAGAACAACTTTTTTGAACATGAATGGTGAATAAGCAGTAATGTCAGTCCAAGTTTTACATTATCCAAGTGAATCAAGACAAGAAAACAACTGTCGTCAGCAATGAATGTTTTTGCTTTACATCAATATTTACATGTATTGCCCACGTTTTCATCTATCTAGATGACAGGTATAGAGTACTTTGTAATCCTTTCGCACAGATATGTAGTCCTGCAGAAAAAAAGACAAAACAATTGTTAAAGACATCAGAAACGACACAAAATTTACAATATTAATAGATTCATGAAACCATTCGAAAATAGAAACGGCTTCAAAGTCACAATGTTAAAGAACAACTTCCTAACATACATCTACCCGGAAGTACTTTAATACCGTGATAATACCAAACGTGTTAAAATTACCTTAATTGAGACATATCATTTTGATATTCTTAGTAGTTTCAAAGCGTTTCAGTGGTGGGAATGGCATGAAATTCAATAACTTACGGTATCTCATTTGGAATAGAAAAATCCCATTTCTTGTACATACGATGGGAAATTCTCCTTGCATCATATTGATCTAAAATAGGAAGTTATCCGCTGAAAAAAAATCAAAAAGACATTATGTTTTGACGTCATTAACACTTATTATGACTATTTTAAGTATCTGCAGTCTAGTCTACCCTGTCATTAGCAACTCGCTGATTTATTTGACCTTTACTATATAATTAGTATATCCATGAAATATATGGTCAAATGTGACATTAAGAGCACATTTATACAATTTATGTTATCATGGTGTCTAATTTGTATGAAACGTATATAAAAAATGTAGCAGTAAAGTGCGTTATGTTTTATAACTAGAGTTTACTTTTATGCAAAATCGTTTTTCCCAATTTGAAATATATATTCTATTTCGATTATAATAGAGTCCTGCTTTCTCATTTTTGCATCTCACTATCATATATAGAAGTTTTGATAACACTTTCGAATCAACTGCAAAATCACAAACAATTTCACCTACAAATATGTAATACTTTGCCTAGAAACTTGTCCCTAATAGACAGGAACTAATTGTTTTCTATATTTTCTGTTGTAAATGGTTAAGCTGCAAAATCTAATATTTTTGTTTTTTTCCCTTCAAGTGAATTTTTAGCGAAGTACGTGACCCTATAAATGTATTTTATATCGAAAGAAGATGGACAATATGAATAGTTAACACTTAACCGTTTATTTTAATAGTCTACGTAGCTAATGATTTTATTAGTATATGCATTAGCTTTCTAATATAAGCTTAAAGCTTGTGTTTCCATGGTAACGTATTTACGTATTTTTAAGCATCCATAGACAATAACTAGTTTTTGGACAGCTTTTTCTTAATGGCTTAATTGGAACATCAATGGTTATTAAATGCCGAATATCAAACACTTAACATAGTATCAAATTGTATCAGCCTCTGCAACAGGGATGTTAAAAAGAGCTTATATCTTGCTTCTTTCGTAATTTCTTAAAATATTAAATACGTTTATATTTCCCGTTTCAAGTAGTTTAAAAATATTTTTAGAGTAAGTAATATAACAGTCAAAATGCCGAAGCTGTGCCCATGCAGTATATCACAGTCAACGCCTTTGAATTACAGGTTTTCTATGGTAACGTTAATTTAATTCACGATATTACTAATTTCTGATGAACTTTGGACAATTTTAGCATTGTTTTTAGTATATAGGTGTCAAATTTTCAGTGGCAAAAGGAAATAAGTTTTACGGACTAAACGTCCCAAAGTATTGAAAGTTGTAATAATTAACCTTGCACCTACCAATTATAACGTAATCACGCTCTAACATTATGATAATACGAGCGTCATCAGTTGTTGGGAAAATACTTTGACCTGAACGCCTAAACATTTTACATAACCATTTGACCAACTTCCAGTAAGATACATAAGCACAGTTAATACGTTGAGAGTCATTGTACATATAGTTGCTATTACAATCATTCATGTTTATTCATAGCAACTGGATTTTGTCTTTAATTATTCCAGACTATGTTATACAATCTTCCTAGTAAATTCAGTCATCAACAATTATTTTCTTACTTTCAGCGTGACATTTCAATACAAGTATTTAAAGGCTTCAAAATAACTATTATTATTCAAAAACTAAAGATTCGGAAATTCATCGGTTAAAGTTACCTAAAATAAAAGAAACGCTCAAAATCATATACTTACATAAAAAAGGATTTTAATTTTACTTACGACGACATTTTAACGCATATATTTATTATTTCAATTTTATTAAACCATTTAGTGTAGAATCAGACGCAGGTGGTTGTAGTTGTCCAGAAGAATAAAAAATACAAATATGCAAACACACTGTGTGGTAAATACTGTGGTAAATTCTCACATTTGTTTTCTGCTAGGCATACTAGCATTAAAATTTTATTAGTATACTACTCCATTAAAGAAATTTTAGAAACATTTTCTTTTGTTTTCGATAAAATACAAAAGAATTGCTTATTATGGGACACTGATATAATTGACATTCGAAGAAAAACGGCAACCTTGGCTTCGCCTCTTTTGGTAGTGTTTCTCTCAAGTGGACGATCTTGTTTGTCTTACATAACGCAATGTGATATTTATATCATTAATTATTAAGTTAAGGTGAATATGTAGTTTTCCTAACAAAGTCTTATTGCTGGAGGACTGCGTTATATACTTCAACAATGGCTTTAAATTGTTTTATTTAGAGAGCCTTACATAAAGCAATGTGATATTTATATCTTATTACTTTTAAGTTAAGGTGAATATGCAATTAAGGATAGTTGTGCATTTGTTAAGGAGTGTTGTATGTTGTGTATCGTGTTGTTGTTACCATGTCGCTGTTTCTATGTGTTAAGTTTATAACACACTTTGTATTTCCTTAAGGGTACAAGGCTCTGTCATGTTAATGTATGCATGGCTATGCCCATTCCTCTTTCGGTAATAAACACCAAACATTACACAGTACGTACGTCTGGAACAAACAGTCTTATACCTTTAGTTTTATACTTTGATTTTTTTAAGTTAAGTATTTATGTGTTAAATGTTTGATATGCATAATTATAGTCAACGTTTTACAAATGTCACCTAACAATAAGGCAAAAACTGGCTTTTGAACCAAGGTCACTTGCATTTTGAGTATCCTTGCTCTATTATCTCAATGTAGGTTTCTTACAGGCTGACCTTTAGCAATATCAGAACAATGATCTTTCTTGAGAGGTGGCTGATTGCACAACATTGACTCTTTGTCCTTTAAAATACCAATTGATCAGTATATGACTGTATGTAGTGGTAAAGGTGTTTATAGTATTATAGTAGTGAACTGTTTAGACAATATTTATTGCAGCGCATTCATAAGCTGTTTTCCCAAGGAGGAGGCGAAGAAAACAACAACAACAACAATACCCTCTAAGTAAATACACCAACGTAATGGTTAACATAGGACACTTGGATTATAATTTTTGTTCCTTTTAATGTGAGTTTCACGCCCCTAGGCGGGATTTAATGATGTTTGATGTGTTTCGTTCATTGTACATCTTAGTCCTTCCTCATCATTTAACTTGAAAGTATCATATAGAGCCCACATTCCTGATTAGACATTTATCAGAATAATGGTCCTGAAAACATCTGAGGTAAGTTTGAAACTCGGATGAGCAACTACGTAAGTCTGAATTCAAACACAATCTTGTGTATGTAATACATTTCATTCCATATACCGAAACTGGAGGTCAATTTCGCATATGGGCCATGATCAGTCAATAATTAGGTCACTAAATACAACAATAAAATTCCTGCTCACACTACAAAGACAATGTTTTTTCTCAAACATTTATGAAACCCCATCAGACTGTCTGTTTGCCTAGGGTCTACAACAAAGATATCATCTCCTGTTCTATCAGTACTACGTACACTGCTTTGTTTGGCGCGGAGTTTTCTTTTGCTGCATCTTGCAGCAATTTTCGTACTTGTATCTTATTATTATTTAGTTAAAGTGAATATGTAGTTTTCCTAACAAAGTGTTGTTGCTGGAGGACTGCGTTATATACCTTAACAATGGCTTTAAATTGTTTAATATAATATAATGTGACGTATATAGGTCAATCTTATTTTAAATGTCACATACAGTATACATATCTATTTGAAAGTACATTTTGGGTATGACGCAGTGTCGGAGAAAGTTTCTAATCATCTGGTAGGATAAATCTCTGAATTTTGTAGGGAATATTTATTTGTATAAGCATTTGTGATGTTGTTATACTTTAAAGTCATTTACGACTGTTCACTTCTAAACTAGATAGAAAAATATAGACAAGACTAATGGTACTTCGGTACCAGAATGGAAATTAAATGTATTAAACAGAGTATTGTGGCGTAGAAAATTACTCGCATGCGATGTATTAGATGCAGAACCGGTTTTGCAATATAAAACTTTATTGAATGTTTTAGAACAAATATATAATTACTTCATGCCATCTCAAAAAACAATGAAAGATACGAACTTTATGTCTTGTTATACATGAACACATTTCTTCCTTTTAAACACAAAATTAACTTTAATATTATATGACAAACTAGTAAGAACCAACGGACAAATGATTCACAATTTTCATCCCTTCTAATAAAATGACCCCGATAGGCAGCACATCTACACACCCTCACCAGAATCAATGTACTCCTATCTAGTCAATAATGTAGAAGTAATGTAAATCTGCCTTACGATGAAATGCTTTAATTTTTTGGAGTCAAGAATAGTTTTTGTATGAAAGTCAGAATATTCATTTTCAGAACACGAATTCTAGATTTTTTTTTTGCCATTTTCAGTTTTTTCCCATATATATTCAATATCTAAACGTTTATGGAAATTGTCCTCTTCCTTAATGATTACAATAGTGACGAAAATGATAATAAATGCAAAAGCAATTAAAACGCAATGAATATGACTTTCAGAGAAATTTAAGAATCTTACTGCAACCAGAAGCTTTTCTTGAGTCAGTCAGGAGCCGGAATTATTTTTCAATTTGTTAAAGCCAGTTTATTTTTTCCATGACATTTAACACCGATTGTAGCCCTACAATCACTATCAGTTTATATATTAAGTACAATGTAATACATTTGATGAGGATTTTCTACATTCTAAGACAAAATAGTTTAGTGAAAGATAGGCATTAGGTATCTTTGAACAAAATACAACAATTCTGATGTTCCACTTATTCAGATGACTAGTTAGATTTGCTTAAACATATTAAAAGAAATAACACTTTTAAAGTTAAGAACTCCCATAGGATAACTATACAATACATCTGTGTTATAAAACCTTTATGCATATTGAATAAAAAGTGCAACACTAAAATAATCACACGGGAAATCAACAACTGACAAAAGGATTGTGACAGAACAAAGTCATTAAAAATAGAAGCGTAAAGTTAGCACTATAGATAAGTTAAAAAATAGTATACAATCTTACGATCTTTATAAACTGGTACTGAATACTTGCATATTCGTTAGATAATTCAACTACAAATTAAGAATCTGTTTAGATAAAGGTAATGTATGGTAAACTCTAGGTTTTTCGATTAAAAGGGCTGTTTCTTTTCATACTGGATATATTTATCATTATAATTTAACCCTTACCCTGCTAAATTTCTATAATGAACTTTTCCATCTTGCTATTTACATCTAATTAGCCATGTCACAAGTTGGCGGGAAAATCACATGAAAAACTAGTAAACGATTAACTGCCACGGATAAAGTTACCTACAATATTGAAATAAGATAATACAATATGATTGTATATAGTACTACACTATAACTCCCATTGCCACAGCATAAGATATATGGCGAGTTCAAGCTTAAATGGAGAGAGCGATAGGCATGGAAATCCAGCTGGCGGAACTACTGACCACCTGCTGTTAAGCTGGATCAAATGTAAATGCAATAAATTGAAAAAATATTTGAGTCATGCAAGAAAATGAGGCTATACAATATGTTTTATTATGAATATTTGTAATAGATACTTATCAGGTACATAATCAGATTAAACTTTAGTACTTGCCTGACACACGGTATTACATTTTCACTGTCATTCACTGAGAGCAAACTGAAATGTACACGTGAAAAACACACACGTGACTGAACATCTGGTTTGTTAGAATGATCTCCGTCCGTCCTTCCGTCCGTAACAATTGTGTCCACTCCATATAACTTAAACCCCTTGAAGGATTTTCATGAAACTTGGGTCAAACAATCATCTCATCAAGACGATGTGCAGAAATGATGTCAGTCATGTCGATCAAGGTCACAACTCAATGTCAAAGGTTTGAGCCTTCCAGTTTGTGTCCGCTCTGTATCTCCTAAATCCCTTGAAGGATTTTAATATGACTTGGCTGTAATATTCCCCTTATCAAGACGATGTGAGTTACTTAACAAAGTCAATGTTTCCGCCCAGTACCATCAACCCTTCCACTATCTTTAACAGTGACGGGGGATATAGCTGTCTTTCAGACTGCCTTGTCACACACGAATTGATGGTTACAATGATATAAAAAGTAACCTAAAACTGATTCTAATTTGCTGGTGTTTTTCATGCTATAACATTTGAGAATGCACAAAAGTGTGAGCACCAACGTATCCTGAGAATCTTGCAGATACCATATCAGGTAAAACATCCGTTAACGCTATTGAATTATGAAATCTAAAACAGGTTATAACATCTATATTAATAAATAAGTCCAAATAAAAACAAACGCGTGATCTCTTTGTTAACTCTTGTCAAAACATCACTTGAAAGCGACAAAAGAAAGAGTTATTATAAAATAGTTTTCCCTTACATTGTGATTGAATTTAGGACCTTCCCAGAAGTTGAAATAATTCTAACAGGCTCGGGTGTATATTTTGATAGTAACTTTGCAAATGACATTGTCTGAAATTATAGGATCTAATAGTTTTGACTATTCAGTGAGGTGTGTTTATGATACCAATCCTGTTGCTCTTTATGCAAATATTTAGCTTAAAATAACCTGTTTTAGTAGTAGAAAATCGTTCATTGACATTTTCAAGATGAAAGAGATAATTAGGAATGTGATATATTGCCCGTCATAAAATATAATTACTTCCAATGAAGGATCATTACTGAGGTAGATGCAACCCTATATTTCCGGTGCCGTTTCGTCATGTTTCATTCACAAAAAGGAGAGAAAATAGACACTAGTTTATGTTCCAAGTAACTGAGTGTGAAAGTATTTGCATAATTTGCAGCAGACAGTCCGCATTGAATTCCTTAACAACATGTATTTGTTCAGTCTTCTGAAACCCTCCAGTTGTTCCTCTTAAACCGGTGCTAGGGGGCGTGAGGGGTGTTTCATCTTCCATTACCTTTAATGAACAGACTCGATTCAGGCAAGTTGGCTTGGCTGCCTTCTATGCTTCCAAAGGATCTTCTTATATATATTTATTGACAACTATTACACTTTTGTTACCCATTTTTCATATTATATAAACAATGATACAATGCATCTAGAAAGCATTTCATTATTTTGATTATATTTATATTGCAAAGTTTCAAACATGGCCTCTTTTACCAAACTTTTCAAATCATAAATGACTCTGCTGTACTTTCTTGGTAGCTGACAATATTGCCAAGTTCTGTCAAGTGTTTAAAAACTCAGAGGTTTGGCTGTATTGGCATTTGTGCCAAGCTTGCCAGGTTTGTCAGGGATTCATTATCCAGTAGGTTGCATCATCACCAAGCTCGGCTATTGGTATAAGATGCCTTGTTTGACAGAGTCGTCAAAGCAAATTCAACATCCAGCAGATGATATCATTACCAATCTCGTGTTGTAGAAAATCAGCCATAGACAGGTATGGCATTGATGGTAGGTAAAAGGTGCCTTATTAGAATTTCAATGTCTCGAATTCCTTTCAAAGATATCATAAGAATATAAGTGCAAATAGGAAAGAATAAACTCTGGATGCATACCGCATATTTGCTAGCGGACATTTTGTGAGGACATGTGTGCGTATTTATATGGATACTTTTTATTTCCGAACTCGGAACTCAAAATGATAATGGTCGTTATATTGTATTCACTATGTAAAAGTCATATTGTTATGTGTAACGTTTACGCTATTGCACACGGAGCTCAAAATTACTCACTGAACTGCCATTAAATCGTGTGTTTGTTTTGGGGAAAGATCAAAACTAATTATTTAAAAAAATTACAAAAACAAAACAACATGTTGTCTCACGGTTGTGCAACTTTTCCGTAAAATTTCTCAAGTGGAAAGATAACGGGATGAAACAAATTCGGATTTCCAATTACAAAAACAAACAAATACATACAAATAGTCCTTATATTCTTTCATCAAACTTTTTCGGCTAGAAATTTGTTAAAAATCAATGAGGGTCGCGGAATTTATACTAGCTCAATTTCTGTGGAAATACCGTTAGTTTTTTGTGAATACTCGTCATACCTCCTTCCATAAGCGTTATTTCATTTTATCATTCAATTCTGCTGGTATAACAAAGGGCTAGCTTGCATTAGAGACAAGCATGCATCCATTAAGTCTATGATTGAGATCTAACTAAAACGACATAGAATTGTTAGAGGATCACAAATGTATATTCTTTCGAATTTAACTCGAGCCAATTTGTAAGATCTATCTTTATTTAGCTACTGGATATTTGGTCAATAGTGGTAGAGCTTTGGTTAGTGGGAAATTATTTGTTTACTGTGATGTCTTATCCATTAAGGTGACCTGTGGGAAATTATGATGATAATTAGCCATATACTCGTTTTGCCGAAATATAACTATTTTAGCTTGCTTTTCCCCCGAACCGTTTCTATGTTATGTCTACTGCTTTGAAGTTCAAAAGGTAAAATCTGGATTCAGTGTCGGGGAAACGAGATAGAAAGAAGAATCTACAAACTCTATGGCATTGGGACGAAATATAAACGAATAAGCTCAATATGTTGTGCACTTAAAATCAGATAGTAAAATGGAAATACTAGACGCTAAGTTTTTGGAACTTTTTTTAACATAATCGGGACCATAAATCATGTTGTGGGGACGAGATAGAAAATTAGAACGTCTGGGAATGAGAAAAACAAACAGTAAAATGTTCCCTTTGTGCTTCCATCTTATCTCGACCATCATTTCATTTTCAAAAATACATACCAATGATGCTGTGTTTAATGGCTGTCCATCAATTAGGAATATGTTATGGGAGTTAATATCCTGTAATTTTCACACCTCATATTTTTACCATACTTAAAAATGAAACATGTGCATGCTTTACTAATAAATCTGTCAATTGGAAACTCAGTATGGTACTAATTGCTGTGCAATAAATTAAAGATAATGGCCCTGTTATATTTGTCTTTTTTGTTACCTGCACAAACATTACAGGCTATTAGAAGTTCTACTAAAAGCACAGAACGCAACCAAGCGAAAAATGGTAAATTTGGCTCAATAAAGGTGAAATGGGCAACTGCACTCACGTCCCCTACTGGAATAATATTTTATCATATAAATTCTGTTAAAATACCACTTGTATTTCATATTTTATTATATTATTAACAGCAACAATTCCGTTCCGAACAATGTTGAAATCCCACTCCGTATCGTGCATCTTTTAACAATAATATTCATGACCCGGCTCTTTATGAAGTTCAAACATAAAATCTGTTTTAAAAAATTAAAAGAAGTCAAACAAAATATTTCAACCATAATGACGCTCCAAAGACGTACTGAATGAAAAAGTTCCAATTTAAAATATCACCCGTAACGTTGCGGTGTGATTTGTTTTTAAAACCACTCCGGCAAAAAAGCTCGTAAGCGGCCCGTATATTTTGCTCAACATAACTGAGACTGAAAGATCTGTGAATTGCATAATACTGGCATACCATCGAGCAGTTACACAAAAATGGAAACAAGTTTAATAAAGAAAGAGTCTCTTTGGGTTTATATATTGCAATAGCTTGTTCTCACCTTGCCATTGCAACTGCAATGTAGGCGATTTATTGTTTTATTAAATCGATTAATCTTTGAGAACTAAACATTTTTCTCCCTTTAAAATCAAGTAGATCTCCTTTTGTTTTGCCTCCTCTCATTGGACAACGGTTTGGTTTAGTTTAAATCTTTACGTATTAGATTTTGATAGGTTTATTTCTGTAATTCCAGTTTTAGTCTAGTAAGATTTGTTCATTCTGTGTTCCTATTTTGGTTAAATCACGTCAAAAAATTAAGTCTTCTAAAAACTAAAACAAACTCGTTCAAATTACATTCTGTATTTATAGTTCACTGAAATTATGTAGAAATTGGATGGGAATTTTGGAAATACATTAGGCGTTTTCAATTACCTTAAGCTTCTTATTGATTCAAAAATATGTACGTCTCCGTCAGAAAATAAAAATTAAGACAAATCGACGTACTGTAAGACACAAATGACCAAGAGAATGAAAATCGCAAAAATGAAATTCATTCCGGCACCTCAGTGGTACTACTTCGCAGCTTGCCAATGCAATTGCAATCGCACAGAAAGCAAGATAAAAATGTCTCAATGGAATTTAATGGTTTCCGTCTTTTATTTTCTAAACAAAAAAATCCAGTCGTAACACTGTCTCGTTGACACGTGTCAGTATTATCATACCAATCCATTGTAAAAATCCTTTAAGTCAGATACATTTCATGGACTCCATGATCCAGTAGGACCAGAAAATATATCAACACACATTTTGTAATATCAAACAAGTATATGCAGTTTGAGTATTTTTTCTTGTTTATGGCCTTGTTTTGGCATCTTTGATTGCCATCATCTTAATTGTGTGTATTCTATAGTAATTTTTTTCTTATTCAAAAGTAACCCGTCTCTTCTGTAACAAAGCTTTCGCTTGATTTCTTTTCAAATATAAGGCAATACTGTTTATAGGTACATGTAAAAGATGCTTCAGAACTCCAAGAGTGCTTGTATAAATCCTTTAAAGTTTTGGAAAAGCTTGATTTGTTTTTAACTTATCGTAAATAAACGATTTTGACTGGGTATTTTCTATTGTAAATGAGCTAGAATTAATCAAAGAGAGAAAAATACATATGACTTTTCAACAGATACCTGAAACCCTTAGAGACCTTAAGAATGGTGTAAATATTTAAATGGAATCTGGTTCTTAAATAAATTAAGTTGCTATCATGGAAAACTGCAGGATCAAACAGTTGACCCGGTTTCATGCAAACAAAAGTTCGTGTGGTCTAAGATAAATTTACAGTTTAATATATATGTTTAATGCACGCAATTTATGCATGTTAGTAGTGCACGTCATAACTGATAAGGCTGCAATTTCCAGCGGCATGTGCATGCCAACTTTATCATATTACAATTTTTGGACTAATGTTTCAATATATAATACAACCGACGTCAATAGTTTTGCTTAAGATTCAACAAAATAGTTTTTCATACTTAGAAGATCATTATTGATGTAAATATAGAAGATTGGAAGATTTGCAAAAAAATTATATGACAAGATAATTTCAAGAGCAGCTAAGTCTCAAAGAATATGGTTTTATTCAACCGTGTATCTTCTTGTGAAAAAGACAATCGTAGAAAAACACATATATAATATTGTCAAATTGATATTGTAACATTATATTCAGTCATTAAAAATATCTCGCCAGTATAATGTATTATTTAGGCATCTTCAAGTTTAATAACATACATTTTACGGATGCTTATTATGTTTTCCTTATATCACAATTCTGTCGTTACATTTGTTAAGCCTAAAACCAAACGAAGGATATTTACACATCATAATCCAACTGGTGCGAACATTCTTATGTTATCTTCTTTATTTCAATCTGAAGTATCTGCGTAACATATTGCATTGTGTGTATTATTAAATCATTAAGATAAAAAAAAATGTTTTGGGTTTAACGCCGTTTTTCAACATTATTTCAGTTATGTAATGGCGAGCAGTTAACCTAACCAGGGTTCCTGGATTCTGCACCAGTAAAACCTGTTATCCGTATGTAACTGCCAACTTCCCGTAGATCTGAGCTCTCCCTATTGAGCTAAGTGGACGGGCTAAGATAAAACAAATACCCCAGTGCATTCAGCCGAGAATAACATATATTCTTATTCTTACTATTGACAAGATAAATATAAACAATGCCAGGTATTAAGTTTCTTACAAAAATACTATCTAAATAAATTATAAGTTGATTTACAAAATAGAGCATAAGTAGGTACTATTTATCAAACTTAGTCCATCAATTGGGAGATGCTTGAATTCGCAAAATACTTGTTTTTGCATTAGCTGATAAAATTCTAAAACGTTTATTTACCATTAACATTTCTTATTTATAAAAGCGATACATACAATTTTTTGTTGCATTTATGTTTTAATGCAATTTCTTCTGTTATTACAAATAATGTAATGTTAGTGATCATATAGGGCGATACTTTAATGTTTCAAGTATCTGTGGTTAAAACAAAATAAATTCTTTAAGACGATTTTCTCGAAGCATAGAACGCAGCCAAGCAAAATGAAAGCGTACCCGGTTTGGTTGAGTCAAAATCAACAACAAAAACAATTTTTGTAATCTATACATTATGCTATTTTATCTTCCAAGTCCAACGAAATAAAGTGCTGGATCGGCATGTTGAGCGTGTTTTACTCCATGATTCCATGACTTTGGAGAACGAAATTTTCTAAACATATTTGCAGCCCACCATCTTTTAGATCTTTGTCCATCATTTATGTTCGCTTCTTCATGGTCGCCGATTTCAAGTTTATTAGGTAGCTTGGTGTCAGTTTTTACATCAGGGGTAGCAAAAATCAAATCGAAAGGAGTTTTTGTTGCCATCTTGTCACGAGTTATGTCATCCATCATTTCCGGTTTGATGGGAATATTTTCTACAGCGTCGTCTCCATTATCATCATAATCAATCCCGTTATCGTAGCTTTCCTCATTATTGTCTAATGTCTGATCCAAGGTTGCCTCTAACTTTTGTTTACCAGACTGCAAAGGATAAAGATTTTCGGAGAAAATTTCTGGCGCCCGTTTGTTGTACAAATAATTCATCCCCAACAATCTTCTAAATGCTCTTGTATTTTTCAAGAACATGTTTGGGTTGGTTTCAAAAAGATATTGTTGATCATAGGGTCTTGGAATGTGGAATTTGCTCGCTTCATCTAACACTTTTCTCATGTCGGCAAAAATGTTTGAGTTGTCTTGATTACCAGCCATAATTTTTGTATTTACAACAGCTGAGCCTGGCGATCTCTTCCCAAGCCCTTTATGGAAAAATCTGAACCTATCGAGTCTTCTTTTAGTAATTTGCGGTTGTGCATAAAGAGAGGCCAGATGCCTTACTAGTCCTTTTGCTTCATATGGACTCCTGCGGATGTAGTTGTATCCCAACGGCCAATTTGCGTCTGAAAATATGATAAAAAAAACGAGTATTAAATTATGACGGACATCTTTGGTCGAGACATAAGCAGGGTTAAGAATATTTCCTAGCATGTACGATCTGCATTATCTTAATTCGTCATGATAATGATGTGAGAAAAACTCCGATATAATTATGTTTTTAGTAGTACTTAGTTTTAGTATTAGAGTTTTGAAGCAATAAAGTTTTGTTTAGGTATTCATTGTTATACGACCTAAAAAGGAATATTTGCAAGGGATAGACGTCATGTACACCACAAGTTTTCATGAAATGTTACATAACAATGTGATATATATCAAAACATTCGCATTAGGTGTATGTAATCTTTTTTATTATTGGTATTTTTAAGAGTCTATTGGAATTTACAGCTTCCATAATGATCTTATTGTCTTAAATAATAGACCTGTATGACACAAAAATATTTCTATTTATATCTATTTTGTTTATTTACGCTTGCCAGAAAAGGGTGTGTAAACTTTTATTGTTTTATGCATATTTGCATCTAAAACATGTAAATCTTGGTAAATGTTTTAAATACAATAAGAAGTTATGGACTTCTTGGTAAATGCTGTCTTGCAAAAAGTGCGAGCCTTAATTAGTTTTAAAGAAATGTGAAAAATAATATTTCCGCAGCATAACTCGAAACAAAGCAAATAATCTATATAATCTACATTGTCTATGTATGATTACTTTAGAGCATGTAGATGAATTTGATGGTTGCAAGTTATTCTATTCTTAACGACAGTGTGCGCAGCATAGCATGCATATACACAAGCGTCAGACTTAACGCTTGCGAGAAAAAGGTAGAGATAACAGATGCTCATTCCATCTGGCACCCAGAGAAATTTTATGCTGATAATTACCCGTATGAACTCAATTTGGCAAGGCGATGTTGTAACGTATACTGAAATAACATGAATGTAAAACATACAGATAAAACAAAACAAGACAAACATATTTACATGTTCAAAAATAAATAAATAATACGTATGCACGTAATAACTAATACATGTGCAATAGTATAAAAAATATTTATGTCACATCTGTGCCACCTCGCTTAGAACATTTGTTAAGGGTATATTTTATTAATAACGCTCTTTAATGGGATGTACGTTGCCATCGAGTCTGTTGCTATTTTAAGGACTTCAATATTCCATTAATCAAGGCCATTATCTCGATATTTTTGTGAAGTAGTCTCTCCTTATCATGTCCCAAACCAATCAATAAATTGGTAATTATGAATTAATAACTGTTGAATAGTTTCTTTATTGGTCGAACAATCTTTTTTATCATTTTCCTAGACGTATTTATCAGGGAGGCATGTTGCCTGCATGAAAAAGAACGATTCAGTCAATGAAAACACTTGATTAATGTTGCGGTACAGCGAAACAATGAATAAGTGCTGCTCTAAACCGAATTAATACATCATCAAAAAAAATGTAGTGCATTTTGCATTTTTATATGATCGAAAGTTTATGCACTTTGTACAGTAAGATTTATGTGTCTGATATTATAATTTTACAATTCTTATCTAGAACCCAGCCGCTGCATGAAAAATTTAACCTTTTGCTGAAACCTCCTTAGCATAGGTATTGCACAATGGGCTATTTCTAAGTCGCGTGTGTCTTGTAAAAATTGGTTTTTCTATGTTAAAAATATACTAACTGAATGTAATTTAAACAACTACTGTAGTATAAATAACTACTGTGTCTAAACGAGTTGCTGTAAAAAATGTTGTGAAGATATCAATGAAAAATCTTGTACACATATAATAGAATCGACAGGACGGAACAAACTTAGAACTTACTGTATTTTGAAATCTGGTTTTGGTGTAGAAAGTTATTGTAAAATGCATAGGTCAGCATTGTGTAAATTTCGTTGTGGTGTTGTACCTATAAGGTTTGAAACAGACCGGTACGAAAGTTTAAGTTTAGAAGGCAGAAAGTGCCCGTTTTGTAATGTTAGAGAGAAACATGTAATTCTTAATTATAGTTTGTATGATAAATTGAGCATTGAATGCCGACTTTATCAGAAACTGAACAGTTTAATATATACTATTGTTCACATATCCATCATTAGTTAATGCTAGAATGCTATTGCTAATCATTTCCTTTATGGTCTGATCATAGGGATATTTGGTTGTTTTTTTTTAACACCAAATTGTTTTTGATAGTGCGCGTTTGCGCCCGTTTTCTATTCTCAGTGTCTTATTCTAAACATTTTAATGCAGTATTTAAACCTTGGATTAGCAGTAACAATCAAGTTTTTAGGATATGTATGATAACAATTGTGACTATTCACACATTAATGTAGATGTCAATAAGTAGTTTATTAAAAGACTCTTGTAATTCATTTATGAATGGCAATGTACTTTAGTTATAAGTAAATTTTAATTATAACATGTTTTAAAGAGATAACATGTTTTAATTTCATGTATATTGTATATTGATGAGACTTAAATAAAAAAGTAGTATATTAGTCAGAAGATGTGCCAAAACCTGTAGTGATATTTTAAGTAGAAGACAATTTTACCTTTGTAAATAATGGTAAGGTGCACTTATTTTCGATTGTTTACCTCTGTAAAAAGTGCTAAGGTGCATAACTCGAAACAAAGCTAGTGCTTTATATAATCTACACTGTCTATATATGATAATGGTTGACTCTCATTGCTCATATGACCTTGACCTAATGGATTCAATTTTACTTTGACTATGGAAATAAGTGTGAACTTTTTTGTTATTAACTTCAGCTTCATAATAAGACTGATGCATTTTAACAAATTTGAAACAACTGTGAGGAAGGCAGTAATCTGACAAAAGGCAATATGTCCATACATAGACGAAATGACTAATTCAAAAATATAGTTCAATCACAAATCTGAAATAGGACCTTGACCATGCGCGCCAAGGTTAAGGAACAGACCAACAAAACAATTCGAATCTAAAATTAAAGTGTACTGTCAAAAGTATTACCAGTCGATTTCATTCCACCAACTAAGGGGTAGTAACTCTCACACTGTTGTTTCTTTGTTTTTCATTTCCTAACACCAGACTGATTAATTAATTCACTCGTCATACAATTTGCATGACTTTATGGGACAAATGTATCATACTATTATATAAGTAAGTATATACTGTATTTATTTTTGTATACCAACAACATTTTAGAGAAAATCTTTGACCCTCTTAATTTATCAAAAAGTCTAGGTAAATTGAGTTGGATATAGATCCAAAATGTCTCATCAATGGTAATAGTTCAATGTGTTGTAGGAGTTAAAGTATCACACTCTTCTATAGAGTTATTTACATTTATCTTTTAGTTATTCTCAAATGGTGCACCTTGCTTAAGCCAATAAAGTTGAACTCTGCCAGGTTACGAAATTGAAAATGTTTTACTAGTGTGAAACAAGTGAAGAGCACTTTTGTTATGCGTGTTCGTACTAAATGTTGTGGGGGTGTTTTTAGTATAAAAGAAAAATTGCTTTGTTTCTTTCTTTTTCCTAAATTGCATGGTATACTAAGACAAGTCAACAAATCATAATAATAGTGTATTGTGCTTGACTTTTGCTGAACTTGTTTGAAACATTTTAACTTCAAGCAGGATTTGATGAAGTTGGGCATCAATTTTTATGATATTTCATGTAAAAAAATATGCGATACAGATTCTTATTGTAATTTCTAACAGTCGTAGACAGTCCATTCGTCCGTGATCTTATTTCTGAAATATTTTTCCTAATTAAATTTTGCTTAAGTCCCGTGACAACATTATTTAACCAATATTTAAACTTTAGAAATGAAATTATGTTACCAGTACTCTCAATTTATAAATGAATTGCAAATGAAAAATTGAAATAAAACTTAACATTTTATAAGTTTATTTGCTTATAAATGATATTTACGCGAAATGGGTTCTGCGTTCAAGAATCATTACATATAGCTTACAGACTTATATAAACCGAACGTGTCTTACATCTGCACGTGGATGTACTTTTATTTTGTTCTACAATAGGAATCCTCGGTTGAATTTTCATCTTTTCCAGGGTTTACAGTACCGTCAAATTAATCGAAAGTATAATAGGTAACCAAGCGAATTAATAACAGACTATGTCTTATTAATTCTGTTCTAGACTTCTAGAAGAACAAATGAAACCAAAGAAGACCATAATCTACAATATTCATCCAGACAGTAACACCCATATTTATTTCTTTCTCAGTACTAAAAACTGGACTCTGTAGTGTTCTATTTTGACCTTTCGAATCCTTGAGTGCTACTGCAGAATTGGTGTTCATGCATGTGTATACCCTGCTGAATAACGCACACATTGCAAAAAGCCATCGGTTCTTTATGTTAATTAAAATTTCTTTGTTAAGGGCAAGGTTTACAGACGCATGAACACCAGAAAAAGGTATCCTTCAAATTTTCCATATCGAACTTTTAATCGAAACTATGGTCATGGGATTGGCAATGATTTAATTAAGAACTTATATGTTTTGTTCAGAAATAAGAAAGTTACCGCCGTTTATATATATATACTTGTTTCGGCATTGGCGTATCTCTGAAATACGAACATGAATACAAAAATGATGAAATGGGTAACGTTTTAGCTAAACCAATCAAATTGCTTGAATTAACAGAAATTGGAATTATTTCATGATAGCGCTCCGCTGAACTCGGTTAAAGACGACATGTTGGTTGTTGCTTAGCCCTCTGTTACATGCACGTCGGAATGGCACACGTTTGTCCTAGTTAGCGCTATATGTCTAAAGCTAACAGGAGTGACCATAAAACGGATAACAACTGTCGTTTCTTTGTCATGTTTCCGGTGCACCTAGATTCTTATATAACAATGATGCCATCATATAAGAAGAAAGTTATAATTTCGCAGGGAACAAGTAACAACGCATAATCTACAATAATGCAGAATAGTTACTACGTAAAAATATAATCGCTGTTGTTGCACAGGAGAAACACGCCCATATGAGTCGCCGGTGGCGGAGATAAAAACAACATAAATATATGCATTTCTTATTTAATTCCCTCGCTTGCACAGACTCAAAGTCTGCTGTTAACCATTACCATGCTGGACACGATTGATTCTGCTTTTGCGACCAGTGTCGATCATGATCAGTCTGCAAATCCTTGCAGTCTGATCATGGTCTGCACTGTTCGCTATTCAGCCAGTATCTTTTTGGTAATCACACCTTTAAACAGCTATTGGTACTGTTCAACTTGGAAGATGGATAATTTCATTAGAGAAATTTAGCAGCGTAAGGTTTAAAGTGCTTGATTACGTTAAATGCTTCCATCGGTCATTATAGAATTCATTTAGACATAAAAATGTATTTTGAAATTTTTACGAGATTCCTACACCGAACGGAACGATCAAATGTGCCGCAGATGAGGCTGAGGATTGTTACGGTTATGCACACAACTTAAATTTTCTGCGATAATTTCAACAACGTTAGCGCGTATGCTTATGTCGGCTATAATCATCACCGTAGGCGATGTATTAAAAGTAATGTATGAGCATTCTTTGTAGTATTTATAATGCATACAAAAGGCAGTTATTAATTCATTGTAAACGTATTATATTATGAATGTTCAGAAGTAATTCTAATTACGATCTTATTATCATCGTCAATACTGACTAAGCTCTGTTTTCATCGCATGAAGGCTGAAAGTGTCTTCACAATGTATATAACAAATCTTGCTTCAACAAAAGCACCCCACATAAAAATAATTAATAGCTATTAAGAAGAATCTTTGCGACATCTCTTTTAGAAACAAAAATTACTTTTCTTTAACAAAAATCATGCATTGCTGGAAAGGAATTCAATAAAACAGGAAAAGAAGATTAAGCGCTTAAAGAGATGTAAATGTTATTGTTTGAACTAATGATTTCGAAGAAGAACTAGAAGAAGAGAAACTATGTTTCTGAAGGAATGTATTACATTTTTATACGGCAGAGCCTACAAACACCTTTCGACATTTAAATGTGCTTTTATCAGTAATGAGACCAAAAAGATCAATACAAACATGATAATGACAACAACTTTATTGTTTATTAATCGACATTTCGGCGCTCTCCATTTTTTTCAAGATAAACAGAGATGTATGCGGATCCATACATATACAATAAGCCCTAACCCTGCTAAATTTCTGTAATGAACTTGTCTATCGTTCAATTTGGACAGTCCCATTAACTTTTAAAAGGGGTGCTTACCAAAACTATTCTGACTGAATGGCGAGCAGTGCAGATCATGAAACGACTGCAAGAATGTGATATACGCTGGTCGCAAAAGCAGAATCAATCGTGTCCAGCATGATAATGGTTAATACGTAATATTTCATAGTCAGTAAAATTCATAGAAGAAAAACTAACCTTATATCGGATCTGAGAAACGAGCATTTCGTTGAAACTCAGTACCTCGAATTTCAAGGGACCGCGCATTTTACTTCGGGATAATAAAATTCGACTTAGAATTACTTTATTCTGTTGTTCCCACGAACTGTGTATGAAAAAAAGCATGTGTATGTTCACATGACATTTTTCCGATATACATTTTGAGAATACTATGCAATATAACAAGTTTTTTTCATAGTTTATATTATATTTGCAACGCATGATAACGTTTAAATGTAGGGAACAATGTTTTTACTTTGACCCGTACACACAGAATTTTTAGAAACAGGATTCAAATTCAGTTTGATACTGCCTGGCTTTTAGTTTGCTGAATATGTCTTAACCGGAATAAGAATACTTAACCCTTACCCTGCTAAATTCCTATAATGAACTTTTCTTCCAATTTGGACAGTACCATTAACTGTTAAGAGGGGTGACGACCAAAACGATACTGATCTGACTTCACGGATCTGCACTGTTCGCAAAGGCAGAATCACTTGCCGCCAGCAGGTTAAAGATTAAGAGGAAAGCAGATGGACGGGACTTAAAGTCCGAATTTCGAGAAAGAGAGTTCAAGATACCTATGTTCAGCTCTGTATAAAAATCTTCGCTTAATACGCATGAATATGAAATCTTCAAGTATTATTTACATTATTAAGTAGAATAATTGAATAAAATACAATTGCCCTACAATCTATTTTATTTCCTTCGTTAGTTAGGTATTGGACAAGGTGATCCAATGAGTTGTAATAACTTGAGTATGTAATGAAATGGAACCACTGTTTTAAAAGACGATTGATAGGGCCTGAACAAATGGTTTTGCTGTATCTCTATAGTACAAGCAGGTTAACATTTTTTTTTATTCCATACCTCATATAGTTCGATGTAAATGAAATGTGAAACCATACATTTAAATACCGTCTGGCGCCATATAATCTGTACTGTGTTGATGCAACGTAAAACCTAAATCAAAACACTTTTAAGATTGTCTACACAATATAAAGAAAAGAGTTACGCAGTGGAATTGTGATGTAAATCAGCGTTACCCTTTACAGTTACTATTGAAATATCAACTATAACATATATAGTTTTACATGTTTTATGTTTTATGTCTTATATAAGTTTGCTATCTTGTTTTAAAACTTTTTTTTTGAAACTTCGATGTTAATCTTGTGACACATCCATTTAATTTAATTTGCATCATCTTTGTAAGATTATATATTCGGATATTTTCTTTTTGTTTCTTTTAATGATTCTTAGAAGATTCATAATAGTTCACATATTTGTTTATACCTTAAACACCATTAGAAACTGTTTGTTTTTGTGAAAGACCAAAACATTTTCTTCTCGCCATACATTATATCAAATGATCTTTTTTCAAAACAAACCAAAAAATACTGTACTTCGCCCAAGATTCCAGCCAGATTTT
Source organism: Mercenaria mercenaria (assembly GCF_021730395.1). NCBI lineage: Eukaryota > Metazoa > Mollusca > Bivalvia > Venerida > Veneridae > Mercenaria > Mercenaria mercenaria. Next base: position 52,138,568 of record NC_069373.1, read on the forward strand.
CAACTGGTCAACGTGGTGACCGCTCCGTGCGGAGGCCTCAGCGGATAAATCAAGTAAAATTTTCGGTTTGTTATTAACCGTACATGGAAATGCGCAGGTCTGAGTCAGTTTGATAAAAGGGCAATTTTAGTAACTGCCTTGTGCTTAATTTATCATGCTGACCCTAAATATATCCCAGGAGAGTCGGTCACAAACAAAACAATCAACAATACCTAACATCGCATAAATTTGAAATAATGGAGAGATTCGGCTGCCAACATACCCTTGCTTATTATACACGTATTGTTACTTCCTTGTAAATACACACAAGTGTACATGCCCAAGTAACTAGACAAAGCCATGAAATGAGAAAAAAAAACATACAAGGATATATGCCCAAGGAAATCAGATATATTTTATCGAAAGACATACAAAGGAATATGCCAATGTTAAAGGGATAAATTTTGTTGGTAAGCCAGGTCCTACAGATAAGTTATTTTAATGATTTACAAATGAAATTCAATAGCCTGGTAACCAGTGTACAGCCGCAGATATGGGACCAATGTTATTTGAGGGTTCACTGTCTGAGGAAAGGTGGTCACCATTTAGAAACATAAAGTCGGTTCTTACCTGGAATTTGTCCGTCAATGCACTGTGTTACTTTTAGAATGAATAAAATGCACGATATTTTGACAGTGTTCATTGCTGCTGTTTGAAATGTGCTCATCACTGGAATCTGAAATTATAAAAACAACATTGATCTAGACCAGTTGTAACATTATATTGACACTTACTCTTCTATATTTCTATAATGAACTTGTCCATCTTTCAATTTTGACAGTACCATTAACTGTTAAAAGGGGCACATACCAAAAAGATACGGACTGAATGGCGAAAAGCGGAGGTCATAATCAGACTGCAAGGATGTTCAGGCTGAATTTGATCTGCACTGGTCGCAAAGGTAGAATCAGTCGTGTCCAACATGATAAGAGTTAAGGCAGATCTCGTAGAATGTGATGGAGATCTGCCTTTTCAAAGCATCAAGATATATACCAAGAAGTACTGACAATAAAAACATATGATCGTGTGCTTGGTATTTCGCTAGACCAAATTAGAAGTAAACCACTGGACCATAAGAAAAGACTACAGAAAAACACATTTGACAAAACACTTTCGTGTATATAACACATGTGTATATATACAACCCTGCAATACATACTTTTTAACAACTGTAATTTCTTTAAATTGTAGTTTCTGTCTTAATGTTAAAAAGGTGTTTATATCAGAACAAATTAAGGTTAACATGGCAAGTTGAATTACTGGTTATCATCTTAAATTGCATTTGAGTTTGGTAACAAAGACTATATCGTGCAGAATGGATTATCTTTACGAATATTAATCATCCAGTTAGGCTGACAGACAATACAGAGGTAGAGCCAATATCTATCAACGATAATAAGATAATTAACAATAAGGAGGAAGAGTCTAATGTCAAGCTATTAGTTTGACATTTCCATGATAGGTGAGTCTGCCAAAGTACAGTAATCATCTGTTTATCTGCATTTTTGCCATAACGGGAAAAAAGCAGCTAATGTTTTAGTCTATATAGAGCAACAGCAGCTTCGTGCAGCGACAATGATACTTGACTTGTTGCTCTAAAGTCCGATCATGAGATAAATCTAGGATGGTTCTAAAAATGTTTATGTATTTAAACATTTAAAATAGTGTAATATGTCTTACTAAAAATTGTTTTTTCCTGCGTGTCTGTTTGTTTACTTTGTGTATGTGTGCGTGTGTTTGTGTGTGTGTCTTGAGCTCATCCGTATTTGCGCTGCCGTGTTTGCCGTGTGAGGAGCGTGGCTTTCCTTGTTGAATATTAATCCTTTCTTCTTTCCATTCTCCCCCCCCCCACCAACACCCTTTTTATCTGACCCATTAATACCTTATTTTGTATTTTGCTTATATTGAAAATGTATTTGTTGTTGGATTTTTGAAGTAACCCGTCTACAGATTTTTTCACTACAGTGTCTTTTTGTTGCGGGCCTACTTAGCAATGCATAGCTCTCTGGCTATGTTTGGGGTGATTTGTGCTTCCGGGATATCTGCCCTTTAAAAAAAAAATGTTAACCGTTGCTTTTAAAACAATTCTGAATTTATCGTGTTAAAATAAAATTCATCATTATTTCACTACGAATTAAATAATAGTAATTAATTAAACTACGGGTACTCATATGCAAGATAATAATATACATGTAAGCATGGCCATGCTATTCGTGGTGGTATTTACATTTAAAACTGCAGCTCTTATTTTTCAGTTTGGATATAGTTTGTACACAGAGCATAATTCCACAATACTCGGGCAGGTAAGTTAGGTGCTCAAATAGAACTTGTGTGACAGGAGACGGTGTTTTTTTAATCAAAGATCTTGTTCTCTTGTAATTCGAGTATATGAATAACTAACGAAGCTTCTACTGTGTTGTAACAAACAAAATTATTAATTAACAAAACTCGCCGTAGTATATCAGGATATTATAAGATCCTTCACTGGTTGAAGGTGCGGACATCTGGCTCGAAGGTAACTGTTAAGACGGTAACGAGGATCTGTCGATTTACCACAGAAACAGTTACCCGAGTGCCAGATATTTCTATTTCGCATCTTTTTCTTGCATACCGTGTCCGAAAATAATAGAAGAAGTATAACAAAATAAAAAAAGTGGAAAACCACAGGACGCCCAACACGACATAAGTGAAAATGTTGCAGGCCCGGTTTGATTGAGCCTGTTCATGGACGGTAGTGGAAATGCAAGCTACCGTCCACGCCCTCTAGCCCCGGGTTGAGCAGAACTCAACACGTTTATTTTAAGCACTATTTTGTATAAATTTACTTATTCATTCATAAATTACGGCACGAGAATCATCTTACACCTCGCAGTGTAAGACTAGCCAGACAGGATTTTTCCCGTGTTTTTGCTAGTGCTATAGAAAAACTCGTCTTACATCCTGGCGTGTAGATGACTCACGTGCTGCAATTTATGAATGAATGCGTAAATTCATACGCTACTATAATTAAACAGTGCTTAAAAGAAAAGCATTCGTTTTACTTTATTTCTTCTTAACGATTAAAGAATACGGCATGCAAGAAAAAGCATCACTAGTTGAAGGTGCGAATGGAAATATCTGGATATCGGGTAACTGTTGTGGTAACTCAACAGAGCCTCGTTACCGCCTAAACAATTACCCTCGAGCCAGGTATTCCCAGCCACACCTTCAATGAGAGAAAGATTCTTATAATCCAGCAACAGAAAAAAAAACACACGGGAAAATCTTCTCTTGCATGCAAGAAGTGTTGTTCTGGTATGACCCGAGTATTGGATTTTTGGAATTTTTGCGTCAATATTTAATTTGACAGACTAGTTGATCATATTGTTCCAAATAAAACTGGTATCTCCACATTGATAACATGACTTTTTTTCACACAAGCAGTGTCTGCTATATGGAAGTAAGGCATGATTAAAAGATAAAATATCATAAAGCTTTCGTTAAGTAATAGATAAAAAAATGAATACTTCATTTGATTAAAAGATACGTTTAGAACTTTGACAGCGGATTAACAAATAATAATGAGAATAAGTGTAGATACAACGAACGCAGTGATTGTTACTTATAATAACAAAGAGAAGTCAAGCATTTAAGTAAATATCGTTTGTTATACATAAAATATCGAAAAAAGGAAAATCAATTTAAACTACTAAGCAATAAAAGAATGCGGTTACGTATTGTTCCCAATTGGCTTGTCACACAAATAAACGAAAATATAAGGAAATTCTGAAATACTTCTATATTCTCCAGCGCATGCGCTAGCGAAGTAGCTATAGTTCATTACAGATGTACTGCAATTTGTTGCAGTCTTTTAAAAAAAAATTATTTGTCAGTCATGCGGGCGACCTGTGTCACACCCACCTAATAGTCATGTTAGTAAGTAAAATCTGTAACAAGATCCTTTGGAAGCATATAATGTAACAAGGCAAAAATAATAGCTGAATATTAGTATTGACTGAACAAGCCTTAATAAAATGAACCTTGATCAATGTAGTATTATTAAAATCGAAACACAATTACCGTACTTTAATGAAATTACGTACAATAGAAGAATTTGCTTTTAACTGAAATACATCTGATATATCTAATTATACTTGTATTTTCGAGATGAAAATGGTCTTGTAATACCTAAAAGACAGATATTTTATAACCCTGGTGAATATAACATGACGGTTCTACAGTTACGGATTGAAAAAGTTGAAAAAGAGAAACAGCTAGCTGCAAGTGGGGGGGGGGGGGGGGGGGGGGTGCTTCGAATTAGTTTCACCATTACAAAATATATGCTGAGCTTTCGTATTATCATTAATTCTAACACGACCAGCTTATAATCTACATACTTGTAGAGCTAAATCTATATCGGATTATTCTGCAATAAACCGACCTTGAACTATGCTGCGCGCGCACCGTGTTTTGTCTATTGCTAAATGCTGCGGCGTAGTGCCTCGTTTGTCGTTCCTATGCATAGAAATATATCATGGCCTTCGTGATATATTCATACGCATAATAACTCCAAACTCGGGTTATTCTACGATAAATCTAATGTTGATACTTATCATTTATTAAGTATATAATAGACTTGAATTCAGAGTAGTATTTTGTTCAAAAATTGCACTATACATTATGCGTAAAAACGTGATACACATGACCTAAAGATTCTACAGAAGAAATATGCAATTTCATCATCGTATAATCTTCCTCGTTTCCGAAAGACCATCATATTTGTTTTTGCTGTATTAACTTTTAAACCCAACACACCGAAATGTAAACAAGAAATATCTTTAAAAATGATGGTCGGCGAATTGTAATAAGGAACGAATTTTTCATCTAACATTCATCTTTCATCTAACATTTTTCAAATTGCAAAACTAAACACCGCACTTTAACAATTTAAATGGTTCTCTTTTAATTTTTCGCAAAGGTTTCGTAGGGTTGCAATTTTGTTTCGTTTATCCTTAGACGAATAATTGCAGCAGTAGTTTGATGAAGATTCATGAAGCGGTTCATGAGAAGAGGTCATTAAACGTGTTTATATTTTTAGCTAAATTAGTCCCTATCTTCATTTGTAACAAAATAGCAGGAGACCTTACGATATTGTTACACATCGAGTTTGATAAAAATCCATTACATTTTAGTGGTGAAAATGCGAAGAAAGGCATATCTACTTTTAGCTATAGTGGTCCCTAATAGGGCCCAAGTTCCTATCTAAATAAATTTGGAAGAGGACCTTATAATGATGCCCCAGACCAAGTATGACAAAGATCCACCAAGCTGTTCATGAGACGCTGTATAAAGGCATTTCTAGTTTTAGCTCTAGCAGCCCCTAAAAGGGGTCAAATGTCCCAGCTGAAGAACGTTGAAAAAATCAATTAAAGGATTTTTTTTATTTATTATTTTTCTTTATTCTAAAATAGGCCAACTGATCCCGCTTTAACAAATGCATATTCGCTATTCATGAATCTTTGGACAATGACGTCACACCTACAAAAAAATGAAGGTCAAGCAAAACATACAATTGTATTTATTTCAATATTTCTGTTTCATAAGCAAAGTTTGACCGTAGTCATATCACTTAGATAAACTGTATGAGATTTAGTCATTATATAGCATATATATAATGAAACAGATTTCAATTGAGTTCAATATTTGCATACCATACTAAAGAAAAATATTCATATATAATAAATCAGTTAAATAACTTATAACAAATATATCAAAGCAAACAATTACTCATTTTAATATGCAATCTGAATAAGTCACAAAAGCAAGAAACCTTTTCATATACAGACGACAATTGTAACAAGGAAAATCTTTTAAAAGCTCTTCCCTACATAAAAGACTCTTATCACACCCTTATTCATATGATACGCAGACCGTATTCAGCTCTTTCTTTAATTTGATATATGTTGGTATTTGAACAGGTTTTTATCATATTTATTAAATTTACTTATCATTTTGAGATATATCAATATTCTTGCTAAACATACTGAGCCAAAATTAGCTTTAAAACTGTGAACAGCGTCGTTTAGGATAAACGCTTTGTCTACATTTCACTCAGCGTAGCACAATAAACAGAGTGAAAGAAATTGCCACTCTCGTCCAATCAGGCAGAGTGTTGCATAAATCTTCCATTTTGATAAATTATCTCTAATGCGTTATTAAGTAGTTTGATTTGCAAACTGAAGTCACGTGGCATAGGTAACGAAAACGAATTTAGACGGCGTTCGCCGAAAAAAGATTGTCTAAATGCTTTTGAAATTCTTCGGGTGAGTTACCTTAATTGGCCATATCATCCGCAAAGAACAATATTCTCAATGTGCAGTCCGGAATATATACTCTGTTGTAAAAATAACTCTAAATCTTCTACAAACAGAGAAAATAATAAGGGCGACATTACCTGCCCTTGGGCGACATTATACCTGCCCTTGGCGTAAACCGATGGCGTAACTAAAGTAAGCACGAATTTACAAAAGACTTAACATGTTTCTCTTATTATCCTCAACGCCTTACCATTCCAGTTAACTACAACGTATTGCGATAAATACCATATCAAAACATATCGACGCATAATAAAAATCTTCCATTTCCATAAATATATTTCTGAACATTTGACATAAGAAAATATATAGCATCACGAATTGAGCATCCGGAATAATACTATTGCTTTCAAAAACAATGCAAGGTACCTGTTTAGTGTAATGGTAAAATGCGATGAAAAACAGCTGACTAAAGTTACAATAGTTTTAAATATATTTAAACAGTATTTTTTTCATTGAGAATTAACTATAACAAACACAAATGCCAAAATCCTTAGGATTCTACGTCTTTAAATGTTCAATTTCTCTAATATTTTTGTTGTAAAACACGTTATGACGCTTCAAACGTACTCGTACATAAGAGCAAATGGTTCTTTAATTCTATTATCTGTATTGTTAAGAATTTCTCGTATAATTAAGGGTTTTTCCATTGAGAATTTATTTTAATGAACACAGCATTTGTTTGGATATCCTGTTTTATATAAAAATAATTACATGAATATACTACATAGATATTATTTGCCTGAGAGGCGTCTAATGACAATAAGAAACATTCAGATTATGTTATAGTTTGTGTCGTCCAAATTTTCAAATAAAGTTACGTTCATGTTTATCATTCCTTTTTTGCACTTTGTTTTGTAAATGCACAATAAATATTTAATTTGTAAATATTTAATTTGTAAATGCACAATAAATATTTAATTTGTCAAGGAACCGCATGTATAAAACCTATATTCTATAAATTCAACGCATTATTCATTAAACAATATTGTATTTGTATTCCTAACATACGAGTTCTCTGTGAGCCCGAACATTTGAAAACAAATAACTGATACAGAAATAAATCAGTACTTGTTTATCCTTTATATTTCTAGAATATCCTTTTTTTTACAAATTTATTGCTCAGTTGATTCCCCAAAAATTAGATAAAATGAATATACAATTCTATTGAACAAAGTAAAAGAAAATCAGGAAAATCTTTAATACAAATAAGTAATTTTATCTTACTTCTATAGTTCCGATACATCCACTAACTGTAACTCATTCCTTTCTTCTTCTTTTATATCGTAATGTGTTAGAAACTTATCAATTTCCTATAATTACAGAACCGCAATATTATATCTGAGATCATGATGTCCGATGAAAGGGTTTCTTTGAGCATGATATTAGGTGCCAGTTCTTGTCTTGGGAAGTAACACTTACTAATAACAGTGCGTGATTAGTATCGGCAATGTTGCAGGTTCAGAAGTCACGTTATTGGAATTTCGCTTTGCAGTTTTAAAATAAACTTGTATACTATGAAAGTAACGTGTGTGAAATAGGGAATTGAAATACTAGTCACTATTACTTTTCTTAAGTGAAGTGTCAGGTGAAGCACTGGGCAAAATATTATAAGTCAGAAGCATGAGGTAGTAAGAAATATTTCAATGTAAGTCAATAAATTCGTCATGTAAAATTTCATTTGTACGAGGGTCCTGCAAAAAGTTCTGTCACTTGGTTCGGATTTCTTAAGTTTCTACGTTTTATCAAAATTATTTTTATTACAAACCTTCAAAGTATTCCTCCTTTACCGAAACACATTTTTGTAACCTTTTTACCCTTTTGGTATCTGTTTGAGACACTGACAAATGGCGCTACCAAGAGAACTTCTTGACTTCTATTTCTTCCCAGAAAGCATTTTCTTAAGCCTTGGATATTAAAAAAGTCACAGGGACTCAGGTCAGGTGAATAAGGCAGATGGTTTACAATTTCCACCTTTTTAGAAGCCAAAAAGACTTATCAACCTTGCACTTGTGAGAGGAGGCGTTACCGTGTATAAGATGGTCTCCTGACCATCCTTTGCTTAAACGTTTCTTATTGTAAAACTTTATTACTTTCTCTAGTACAGAGTTCTTGCAGTGTGTGAACTAAGGCAAATACTAGTCGTCCTGTGTCAGTACGGCCAAATGGACAAGGCACTTGAAAGACTTGCCAACTAGGATTAAAAAAGAATTGCGTACATCTTTTTCGAACTTATGGTTCAATGTATACCTTATTAACACTTAAGTGGTTTCATAAAATTCATGGTTACTGCGCTGTCGTACCGTCCTAAGCTCAAAGGCCGAAATCAAATCCGACTTAACAAAGCATAATGAACAAGTTTATTTTGACATCATAACACATTTTAGTTTCTTTTCAATATCAGAAACATCTCCTGTACTAAATATTTGAAATTTGGCATGCATTCAGACAACTATAAGATAAATCTATGTCTTTATATACCTTTTACTAATATTACGACCAAATCTACTTCTTAAAAATCACATTACCGTATTGAATACATTTCATTTTGATACAAAAGACAAATCATAATATGTACAATTATGCTATCATATGGCTTTGTAAAAGCTAAACAAGTGATACTTTCTTCCATCTTTCTGGGAGAAGTAAGTACATGAATCAATATACTAAAAGTTCATTTAAAAGCTACTTTGCATGCCCTTTTTAGTAACTGTTTTGAAAATCTACAATGTTCACATTGTTTGATGTAGTATGTATCTCTAATACTAGAAATAAACAAGAAATATCTTTAAAAATGATGGTCGGCGAATTGTAATAAGGAAAGAAGTTTATGAATTTTTCATCTAACATTCATCTTTCATCTAACATTTTTCAAATTGCAAAAATAAACACCGCACTTCAATAATTTAAATGGTTCTCTTTTAATTTTTCGCAAAGGTTTCGTAGGGTTGCAATTTTGTTCCGTTTATCCTAAGACGAATAATTACAGCAGTAGTTTGATGAAGATTCATGAAGAGGTTCATGAGAAGAGGTCATTAAATGTGTTTATATTTTTAGCTAAATTGGTCCCTATCCCCATTTGTTACAAAATAGCAGGAGACCTTACAATATTGTTACACATCGAGTTTGATAAAAATCCATTACATTCTAGTGGTTAATGCGAAGAAAGACATATCTACTTTAAGCTATAGTGGTACCTAATACGGCCCAAGTTCCTATATGAATACATTTGGAAGAGGACCTTATAATGATGCTCCAGACCAAGTATGACAAAGATCTACCAAGCTGTTCATGAGACGCTGTATAAAGGCATTTCTAGTTTTAGTTCTAGCAGCCCCTAAAAGGGGTCAAATGTCCCAGCTGAACAAAGTTGGCTGCGGGCCTAATAAAGATGCTACAAATCAAGTTTTATTACATGAGAAAAAAACAATTAAAGGATTTTTTATTTATTATTTTTATTTATTTCTAAAATAGGCCAACTGATCCCGCTTTAACAAATGCATATTCGCTATTCATGAATCTTTGGACAATGACTTCACACCTATAAAAAAGTGAAGGTCAAGCAAAACATACAATTGTAATTATTTCAATATTTCTGTTTCATAAGCAAAGTTTGACCGTAGTCACATCACACAGATAAACTGTATGCAGCGTACCTTCGTTTCAGTGTAGTGAGATTCAGTCATTATAATGCATACATATAATGAAACAGATTTCAACTGAGTTCAATATTTGCATACCATACTAAAGAAAAATATTCATATATAATAAATCAGTTAAATAATCTATAACAAATATATCAAAGCAAACAAGAACTCATTTTAATATGCAATCTGAATAAGTCACAAAAGCAAGAAACCTTTTCATATACAGACGACAATTGTAACAAGGAAAATCTTTTAAAAAGCACTTGTCTACATAAAAGACTCTTATCACACCCTTATTCATGTGATACGCAGACCGTATTCAGCTCTTTCTTTAATTTGATATATGTTGGTATTTGAACAGGTTTTTATCATATTTATTAAACTTACTTATTATTTTGAGATATATCAATATTCTTGCTAAATATACTGAGCCAAAGTTAGCTTTAAAACTGTAAACAGCGTCGTTTAGGATAAACGCTTTGTCTACATTTCACTCAGCGTAGCACAATCAACAGGGTGAAAGAAATTGCCACTCTCGTCCAATCAGGCAGAGTGTTGCATAAATCTTCCATTTTGATAAATTAACTATAATGCGTTATCAAGTAGTTTGATTTGCAAACTGAAGTCACGTGGCATAGGTAACGAAAACGAATTTAGACGGCGTCGCCGAAAAAAGAAGAGGATGTTAGTTATCATCAGTTGGAAATTATTTGACCATAGCCTGATTAAATGGGGTTTATTGATATCGCAAAACTCTGCACATGCGAGTCCTTATGGGTAGGTCTGGTTTAACTAGGTGTGCGTATTTCTAATAGAAAAATATCGCGTGTACTTTCGGATTGTATATATCGCTTTACTTCTCCTTTTTACGATACAGAAGTTCATATCAAAATAATTACCTCACATATAACTTTTAAAATAGAACATGAAACGATAATTTAGATAACTTCAATACACCATAAATGTGAGTGAGTAACTTCAATAAATAAAATTTACTTTTTAACACGTATTTTGCGACTTTCTCAAATTAGTTTGAGTATAATGTTAAATAGAATAATTCTGCGCTTGAATCAACTGACTTTGCTATAATTTTGATATGTTATTAAACTAAAAATTTCTAAATACATTTTAAAGTTCAAACGTGTTAATGGAAAATTTGAAATAATCTGAATGCGTTAGCAGGTTTGTTAAGTTGTATGATATTAACAACTGTAATGGGTATGACAGAATGGAAGTACGAAAGAAAGTGTTCTTTTGAAATAATGTGTCTTAATTCCAATGGTACTTATTGAAGAAGAAAACAACACAATTTTCTTGATAGAACCGTTTTTACATAACAACGTTTCTTGTCGTTCGTAAGTATTTTTGAAAATTGATTCCAACTGAACTACTTGTAAAGAAGGTCAGGAGCTGGTAAAAATCTTCTAGCTCAAAAACGTCATTTGTGTTTGAAGGAAAAAACCCCATAAAGGGCAAGTTTGTTATAATAGTCAATCTATCTTTCTATCTTTCCTGAATACTTCACACATTGACTTCGTTGACTGTAAGCAGACATGATCCATATCAGTTATACCTCATAAAACTTAGTTCATTTCTAATGTCAGACAACGGTTATTTTGCTGATAACAACCCCTCTAAGTACAGGTATTTCCATTATATTAATGAAAAATAGCTAAAACAAAATCGTCTTAGGTCTGTTTCATGAAATAATTCCTGTATACTGCATTGCCATCTCAAAGTTATTCAGAAGGAGGAAAGAGAAGCTATTAAATTACACAGGGTCTTTTGACGTCTGTTAAACTTGGTAATGGATAACTGGTAAACGAGTCGTCCTTAATCCTGGAAATCTGACGACAAAGGTACTTTCCATATCCCAAAAGCACGTTCCTATAACATACACTCAATGTAGATAAATGTGTCAAATTTAAACAAATACATTTGATTAATAAAATAAATTAGTACTTTATTTGAGACTATTTTAAGTCTGTACCTTGTTCAGTGTTTATAGCATACTTTCGAAATATGCCTACATCCGACTAAATGTCACTAATCTTTGCATCTGTTTACCTGGCGAGAACGCCAAACAATGCCCAACTTATATTTAGTTTGAACAGGCCAGTTATAGCAGAGAACACTTGACATTTTTCGTTAAAAGCTTCTGAACTTGTCTTGCTTTTAGTTGTACAAACTTGAAATAGACTACACTGGAGCTACGTTGTGCGAAAACAAACTTAAATATGTCCATCCGATGTTTTCTGATTTGTTTTATATCACAAACTATAAAATATGTCCGACCACACTTAGATGATATTGTAGTACTTTGTCATGAAAAAGGTGACGTCAATAAAAAAAAGTCCTTTTTGTACATTTTCAATTACTGATATAGGTCCAAATAATCTCTGAATGAAAACTCTACTAATGATTATGAATTTTCATTTTGTAACTATGTAGATGCTATTTGGCTACTACCCGATCATGTTTGTGTGATATTTTTATTACCACGTGACTTATATGATTACCCATATTGATGGACTTATTTTTACATCAGATTTATTCCCATGTCAATCCCGTTTTATAAATTTTATAGATAACCTTAAGTTCAGACATTTCTGTTTTTTATCTGTAAAATTATATAGGTCAAAGAGGGCCATTACTGTTTAAATATATTTTAAAATACCATGCTAAAAGATATATTCCTCCAGGATTTTTGGCGTAACACATACACTATGTCCAGCGAGTAATTAGATCTCATCAAAATGGGTAAAAATGGTTGGTTTCCGTATTAATGTGATAGCATTATGCTAGTTAGATTAAACCTTGCATCATATTTTACAAAAAAATTGTAAGCATTTTATTTTCGTTCCTTAGTATCAGATTTTAATTTCCATCAACACTTTCCTCTTCTACGTGAAAAGTTATTTCAGAGCTGTTGCATTTAAAGGCAAACGTTCATAATAAATAGTTTAACGACAGACATATAGCACAATATCTTAAAAAGTAAGCTGTTTCATTTTACAACTGAAAAATTTGCAACGTGAGGCTAATTTAGGTCATCAGTGAGAATATGTTTCCCTCAGGAAGACCCATAAATTTTGTCAAAGACCTTTCATTTGTTTGTAAAAAGGTTTGCCGTCTTGAAAAAGACATAATCAATAAAAAAATTTATGGAGCTCCAACGGAGTGCACTTGAATTCCATGCTAGGCAACAGAAAACTGTTGACAAAATGTAAGAAGTGGTCATGCAATTTGAACGATCGGAGGACAATTATTTTAGATGCATTTAGTCATAGATTTATCTACGACCGTACACATTTACAGCAATAGTTATATAATGAATGACCCTTGTGTATGCAACTACAATTACCTATCATAGATTCAACAAATCGAACAAAGCCGTACTGTTGTACAATACCACACTACTTACACTTGACACAGCACCATAAACTGGTTTAAGCTCCCTGGCTGTGTTTCTGAAATGTGTTTACCAAGGCCATGCCCCACTGTGTTCCTTTATTTCTTCGCTTCATTCTCTATGGTTGAGATGTCTGTGTATATGTGCGCGTGTGTGCGCATCTCACAGTGCGCGTGCTGGTCGTGTGCACGTACGTGTTAATTGAGTTGCGGTTTGGTGGTTGTGTTTTGGGAACATGTCTTTCCCTGTTGGACATTCATTCTTGTTTGTGTTGTATATTCCTGACTTGGATCTACTAAATGAAGGCATTCATTAATGATTTACTGAACGAACAAGTTCAATGTTCCCCTTTCTTCTTGAAACAATGTAAAATTTGACATTACGGTCTCTGTGACAATGCTGGAAGCAAAATAGAGAATCTATATACATCAAAATTATACAGCATTGTTAGATTTATTCAGGAGGAAAATTTCTGATTTCTTTTTTGGAAGTAGGACTTGTTTATCCGTAGTATTTACGGGAATATCAAGAAGAAGATTATAAGGATCTTACATGATTGTCTGAGTAAGGCAGGGTTTTCCCATACCCGAAGGACACCGTGGAATGAAAACCCGAGCGTTAGCGAGATTTTATTTTATCCTCACTCTCTCGAAGGATGGGTAAGCAGACAAGAAAATCATTTTCTTGCCTACAGTTAATGTTATTGCATTATTTTCAGGGATATTGTAAATAAAAATAGCTCATACGCTATGACGTCATAATTTGACGTAAACAAATTAAAACGTCATTATGCGCACGTGTAGCTCTGGTAAAAAGTACTTCCGGATAACTTTGTCTAACTAACTAGGTTAGAAAAATGATGTTTAAGGACTGCTTAAAAACTTTCAGGGGCGGAGGAATTTACAATTTCCCGCAACGATTAATCTAAGTACTTCTCCTAACACCACACAATAATCACTGCCGTCAAAAATACCACATGACAAAAATCACTAGACCGTTGCAAAGATATTCAAATAAAATTAACTTTCTTGTTGTTCATTTAATAACCAGTGATAGAATTTAATACCATTAAATCACAGGAAAAATTTCCATACATTTTCAAAAACTTATATCTTATATTACTTGACGACAGGAACAAAGATTTATCAAAATTCTGATAGCTTACAATTGTTTGTGGTGGCAGGTGTTTTTTTTCTATCAGGCGGGACACCTGCGTAAGAGATTGCAGTAAACTGTGAATGCAATAAATGTAACGATGATAAAATATTTGGCTATACCCAATCTAGTATTTGGTCCTCTAATTTTCATGTAACGAAGTATCATACCATAACAGTGGAATGTGCCTTTGTCTAACCGCAGTGAAATGTGATTATTTATGACAATATTTACGACAAACTAATGTGTGTGTAAATTTGTTCTTTCGGACAGTTACTTATACTTGTCTCCGATTTGATGCTTATTGTTTGATTTTGCATAAATAATGAATAAATCATAGCAGAAACGCTGTAAAACATTACTTCGTTAAAATGACGTTATAGACGTCATGGCGATACGTGACAGTAACTGCGCAAAATCAATTCAACTTTAACCTTATAACTACGTGATTCTGAGCTTTTTCTTTATTTCAACTATGTTAAAACAGCCACTATTTGTCGAAATACTAGTACTTGCAGGGTCTTCCGTTCTGATATTTGCGGCTTTTATGTATTTCTGCAGAATATTAGCAAATGGATGTTGGTGCCTGATTTTATTTGGAAAAAATAGACATATTAAAGTTATATTACCACGAACATTTGCAGTCAGAAATTATTCAGTGAGATTTGTAATACATATTTTTTCATTTTCAGTACTATTTTTTGATATGTATTTACTGATAACTGTGCAAAAATTGTCCATAATTCAGTACAAAAATAGTGACATTATGATCTTAATTAATATTTCAATGGGAACGAATCCCGCGACCTTTATTGTAATGCTGTCAGTATTTTTAGATTTGATATTTGTTTCGATAAATGAAAATAAAACAAATATATTACTCACAATGTACTTTAAAAATGAAATGTTTTGAAGTCACATGAAATGAGAATAATGAATTTAAAATTTCCTTTTTAAAGAAATTATTTTAAAAAAAATCATGATATTGGATATTAAACATCCCTGTTGCCATGGGTACTTATAGTTTACAAAAAATAGGATACAATGTAAGTGTTTGATAATCTGCTTGTATGTTAACACAAACGAGTACTATGATAAAAAGAAGAAACAACCATACACAACATACATGAAAAAGGAACACAGTAGGCACCGCAAAACGCCATTAGGGAGTTTATACTAGTTTACCAGTGCCAAACCTCGCTCTGTAACCCCCGCTATGTTCTTATATTACGAGACAGTGTAAACAAGTGAATGAAGTATTGCCATGCAATACAAAGTCCCCTACTGGAAGGCACCTAATTTTCTCTACTGCAGTATAACATAATGAACTGATATCTGTCAATGATGTATAAACAATATTGTACTATATATAAAGTATGTTATAACAACACACTTGGATTAAAATGAGCATATATAAAAACCCACAGTTGTTTTCATATTGATTTTTTTGGCCGATTATAAAATAGTTATCATATAAGTTATATAACTTAGAGCGACATTTACAATATTTTAATGTTATGCAGTTAAAAAAAAAAAACTTCCAGATTTTGGTGGTATTACAAGTAAATACTGTGTTACTGTGTTTAGCAATACATATATTGCATCTGTATTTTTACAAACATAATGCATAATACTGTTAATACACATACACTTGCTGACTTCATGTTCACATAAAATTTATGTAGCATTTGTTCATAATTACATATATGAAATTTTGCTCTATGATAATTCTAGTAGTAAACTCTAAACGGTATGTCTGTATCTTCAGTGTTCTTTATTTAAGCAGACTCATACTGCTGATATAAAAAGTCGTTCGTCAGTTAATGCAGATTTAATGTCGCCACAGCAACAACGACAAACCCCTCATTAAATGAAACCAGACACGCGAGAGAGTTTGGCTCATCTCAAAATGGCAAAAAGATTACCTAGCGTTAAATATTTAATTCAAATGACATATGAGAACATTTCATATTAACAAAATGTGCCATATGAAACGTGTACCGACTGACATTAATGCGACCAAGAATAATTAGAAATCCCCTTAAGAGTATCGCTTGAGCCTTAAATGCGGTATGACTTAGTTTAGAACTTTCTAAGCTTTCTAAGAAACCAATGTTTGTATTTTTAACGTTCACAGTCTATAAAAATGCCTCGAACACCATGCAATAGAACAACTTTAACTTTTTAAACAATTACTATTTATGTTAAGGTAGTGGACCCGTAATAGCAATCGGCAATTTCCGTGCGATTTCGGCATACTTCCGTCAAAACACGAACGTGTTTTTTTTTCAAAACAAACGGTAAATGCCGTGATACGTTATCGAACGAAAAATGCTGTGTATCATTATAGGTCTAATACCTTAATCCCTATCAGCAAGCCGAATTTAATAAGACATGTTCGATAAGTATACTGATATATATATATAATATTCATACATGTATATAGTCAGTGATGTTATTAACTTTTGAACCAACAAATTATAATTGTTAAACGCAATTTTTAAGAGGGAAGTAAACAGGCATGAATATAATGGAGAAACTATACAAGCGCGAATATGGTATAGTGTGTAATTTTCGAGGTATGAACGTGAGATAATTTGTAATTTTCGAATGGTGAAAAGACAGGCATGGACATTAAAAAGTGTTTTGTTTTCGAGGGGTTAGTAAACAGGCATGAACATGGGATGATTTGTAACATTCAATGAGTAACAATACAAGCATAAATATAGCATAGTGTGTAATTTTCAAGACATGAACATAGGATAATTTGTACTTTTCGGCGGGTAACAAGACAGGCATGAACATGGGATAATTTAAAATTTATGAGGGATAAATAAGCAGGGATTAACATTGGATAATTTGTAATGTTCAAGGTGTTAGTAGAAATAAGAAAATAAATAGGGCAACTAGGATTTTGATTAATGATTTAAGCGTACATAAAATCAGCAAACATGGTATTATTTGTAACTTCTATAAGAAAGTAATAAGAGAACATTTTATATGAAAGGAACAGTAAATAGGGAAAAGCATAGTGTAATTTGAAAATAAGGACAAGAATTTGTTTAACTTGCAATTCTCGAGAATTAAGTATGGGCGAACAATGCATTTGTAGTTTTCACGAATTTTGTAAATAGGGGCAAATATGATTTGAGCCGCGCCATGAGAAAACCAACATAGTGGCTTTGCGACCAGCATGGATCTAGTCCGCGCAGTCTGATCAGGATCTATACTGTTCGCTTTCAACCTCTGTTGCAATTAGAAAAACTGTTAACGAACAGTATGGATCCTAACCAGACTGCGCGGATGCGCAAGCTGGTCTGGATCCATGCTGGTCACAAATGCACTATGTTGGTTTTCTCATGGTGCGGCTCATTTGTTAATTTTGAAATGTAAGAACATAAGGAAAAACAATGCTCTTGGTAATTTAAAAAAAAGAAATTAAAAAAAGAAGCAAACAACTTGAATGCACTAGTTTCTAATTTTTACATGGTGGCCTTGTACACGTATCATAAATAATAACAAAGATGCAAATAGAATGCATATATGTATTACTTTTTCTCTATATAAGATACACAATAGAGTGAAACACATAGCAGTATTTTAACACTATAATATTTGTAATAATCCCAAATTCCTAATGATATCCATGCAATCAATAAGAGACAAGCAACACAAGCCATTATTAACATAAAGACTCAACCAGTCGATTTTCTAAGACAACCTTTATATCTATCATATGAATAGGAGAGGCAGATTATCGTGGCTGAACCATATATCAGTCAATTAATCTGACATTCTTGTGACCGGTCACACACTCCCGTGTGAACAATAGTCCATTTATCTCTCATTTTGTTGTCTGATGATACAAATCTCAAATCGCCGTTGCAAAATATTAAGTTAACATTAAATGCTATACCAAAATAATACTGTGGTAGTGTGTCGTAGGCTGTAAAGGTAAGCTTCAAGTATCGCAAAAGAAGCCGCCACATTACGTAGGATTATTTGAAACAATAATAAATGAATATCAAAATGTTTGCATACAAGTTTCAATTAATGAAATTTCTGTCAAAAAATGTTGTTGCGTTGTGCAGATAAAAGTTCCCCCGACAGTCATACGTACGTAATATGATACATGCAAAACTTTAGCGTTAATAGCATCACTTTATGACATTTAACAGGAACTGATATTCGTTAAAAAAATTAATAGTTTAATGCAAATGTACAGGTATGTCCTGGTGGAAATTATTTTAATGATATTTTTTGGATATGTCCTGGAAGTAATTGTAATGGTATTTTTGAGATATGTCCTGGAAGCAGTTGTAATGATATTTTTGGGATATGTCCTGGATGCAATTTTAGTGATGTTTTTGGGATATGTCCTGGAAGCAATTGTAATTTTGGGATATGTCCTGGAGGTGATGATAATGATAATTTATATATGTAGGTCCTGGTGACAAAAATAATTTTATTTTGTCCTGATGACAACTGAAAATATATTGTAGATGTATGTCCTTGTTGCAGTGTTGGAATGTCCTGGTGGCAATTGTAATGATATTATGGAGGTATTTTCTGGTGTAAATTGTAATGATAATTTGGAGGTATGTTCTTGTGGCATTTGTAATGAAATTTTAGAGGTACTAGTATGTTCTGGTGACGCTAGTAATAATATATCAAAGGTATGTTATTGTTGCATTTGTATTCCAGGTCACTGTTGTAATTATGATTTAGAGGAACTTCCTGGTGGCAAATTGAACTAAAGTTTAAGGCGATTAATATTCCCTAACGCCGCTTTTGTACAGTGGAAGTGAAATGGTCTTAAAATGTGATCTTGACCTTGGACCTAGTGACCTTTGTTGTGCATTTGCATGTTTTCCTCAAGAGATTAAAAGCCGGTGCTAGTTTTGTCAAAATCTTTCATTGATTAAGAAGTTATGAAGCAGGCATATATTTAAATTATTTGATTTTTGACCTCTAAATGTGACCTTGACACTGGGCCTTAGGACATTGGTTATGAACTCTGCATGTCGTCTGGAAGAGGTAAACAATAAATGCTTATTTTATGAAGTCCATTTTTGTGATTTAAAAGGTATGTTGTGAACTTTAGCTATTCGATTTTTGCTTTCTAAGTATGATCTTGACCATTGGACTTTGAGACCTTGGTTATGTGTCTCCTGCTTATAGTTTTAACGATAATATAGGGTTTGGTCCTAGACCTATTGTAATGACAATGTGGGGTAATATCCTAGTGACAATTGTAAGTAATGTCAATATGATGGTATATCTTGCAGGAAATAGTTATGATAATGTTGATGTATATCCTTTGGCAATTGTAGTGATAAGTTTTGGGTATATCCTGGTGGCAATTGTAATGATAATTTGGAGGGTATATCCTGGTGGCAATTGTAATGGTAATTTGGAGGGTATATCCTGGTGAACGATAAGGAAACGATGTCCGTCCTGCAGGCAATTATGATGTTGTATATCCTGGTGGCAGTTACAACAATTATAAGAGGGTGTCCTGGTGGCTGTTGGGATGATAATGTAGAGGTATCTAATTGTGGCAATGTAATTATAATGTAGAGCCTATATCCTATTAGCAATTGAAATGATAATGTGGAAGTATGCCTTCGCGGTAATTGAAATGATGATGTGGAAGTATGCCTTCTTGTTAATTGAAATGATGATGTGGAAGTATATTCTGGTGGTAACTGAAGTGATAATTTTAAGGTATATTCTGATGGCAGTTACAACGTTAGTAAGAGAAAATTGCACGCGTAAACTGATGCAGAGATGAACAGTGGATTAGCAACAAAAATGTTTTTGATACAACATATACACTTAAACATGTGACGTTTTCATTTCTTTCATTGTTTTAACTCACTGATCATCTTCCTGTGTGCGTTTGATCGCCCGCCGTCAGTTGTCACCATCAAATCTAGAGGTTACACTTTTGGCCCGTTTTAAAAAACACTTAATCAGAATATTTTTATTAATACAATCTCAGTAGAAATAGATACTTGAACATTTGGTGACAAAAATGAGGCCATTAGGCTACATTGTAAATTGTAGAAAGTCTTGGCCACATTTTCTACATGAAAAAAGGTCAGAATGTATTTTTATGAAATTTTGAGACAAGTAGTTCGAAACTGCGTCATTTGTGCTAGAAAACAAGGCCACTGCGTCACTTCATAGAAAATCGTTATTAACATACATGAAAACTTGTGAGAATGTTTCTCCTTCTGAAATCCAGGTTAAAGTTCGAAACTATGTCATATGGACTCATAAATAAGTTGCTATGCAAATAATATTAAAAACCCCTTTTCAACATATTTAGGGTAACAATTTGTACATTTGTTTTCTAAAATGATGATTCCTCGGCAACACGGCTAGTTCTGAGCACTTCATGCCGATGCGTATATATTTAGCGGCCAATGAGTGTGATAAAAACAAGCATCCACTGATTAATTGATAATATTATTTTGAACTTTTTTATCAGTATTTTATAATTAAAGTCGTATAATGTCGGAATTTTTGTACAGATAGACAGTCATTTCCTTTCTTGGTCACGGAGATTTATTTAGGTATACCTCTAAGATTTAACAACTGAAACATTTACTTATTGTATTCACCGGTTGGTCGAAATAATGACACGGACATGATTAGTGAGTACGAGTATCATTCACTGTTGAATTTTGCCTTGCTACCAATGTCGAAACGATCTTCTCTTGTCCACTTTTCGACATCATCTCCATGTAAAGGTCCTTTAAGAAGCAAAGTAGTTGTAAAAGCGTTGTCAGAAACGTTTCTTAACGTGTGTTACGTCTGAATAAACGTAACATAACGTAACTCCTGACAAACGGAAAATGTATTTATTTCACCAATTCTATGTCAGCCACGTTTTTTTTTCATTTTCCGTTATATGTGAAATAATATTTAACCGACAGATTGTCAATAAAATGTTATTCTCATACTGTCATGTCGGCGTTGAGCATCTGCACGTACACTCGCCTCATGTGATATCCATACCATATTTTCCCCCAATATTATTATGTATATAATTACAAATAAACTTTCTCAATCAACGAAAAAACAGTCTGAACAAATTAATTACTCTCGAGGAAATAGTCCATTTGTCATTTTCCGCACGCATAAACGTGAAAATATGATACAAAAATGTATTTGAATTAGATTTTTAGTTCGTCAATAAGCGTGAAAATATGATATAATAATGTATTTGAATTAGATTTTTAGTTCCTCAATTTATTCAAAGTGTAATACAGTGTTCTTAATTAATCACTGGATTTCTTAATGTTTTGAATTCACAGATAAAATAGAAATTCAAAACTAGGATGAACTGGGAAGGCGTATGTTTTTGTTAAATACAAACATATCCGGAAACACGAAGGTCTGTTTTATAGTCTAACCTTATTTCAAGCCATAAATAAGGGCCTCGTCAAGATTTTGGACTGTCATTATATCTCTCAAGCATATCTTTAACAAAGTTTCATTTCTAGAAAGCTATAGAAGTTCGCAAAATGTTGTCTTACTTGATGTATTTTACAAGGACAAAAACCTAATAAATCTAAATGAGTTTTGTTCAAAGAGTAAAATAATATCATATTGTTGTGTACTAAAAACTCCTACGCTGTAAGCGAAATCTAATTCTAGAATTTTTGCTTGAAAATTTCACAAAGATGTTGTTCAATTAACTCAAATAAAGTGCCATCTCGCCGTGGTGTTATCATATTCCGTATAGAATTTCTAATGTTTATAAACAAATGCGTCAGCGACCTAGTTCAAGACAAAATTCGCGTTGAATTAAAATAATAGTTTTGGTTTTGAGTTGCATTTGGTTTTATTTTATTTTCAGGAAGTGTTACTTTTTCAGTTCGTTACGTGTGTGTTTATCATAATTTTATTATAATTCCTTGCAACCGGCAACCTCAGAATCAGCCTACGTTATTTTACAATTAAGTCGTTTTTTTGTTGTTGTTGTTTTTCTGACAAGAATGTTCAGCTGAAATGTTGCTTAATCATGCCGGTTTTGAAATTCTAGGCAACCTTATGTTCATTAAAAATAATTACGCTTTACATAATGACCTCAGGGTTTAACATAGTCATTTTTATATATAAGTACCATACTTCGTGTAATGATCATTAGTGGGTCTGCCTTAAATCAGATACTAAGCAATATTGAGGGGCCTCCGTGGCCGAAGTTGCTCCGTTTCCGATGCTGTAAATAGCAAGGTGCTTGAATTCTAGACATTACTCCAAATGTCTAAATTTAGCAACAATACTACGAAATGTATCACTTATTAGTCCCCTACTGGTTGAAAATCAGTTTCGGGGACTATAGGAATGCGCTTTTCCGTCCGTCCGTTCGTCCTTCCGTCCGTCATTCCGTCCGTCCGGTCCATATCTCTGTCATTCATTAAGGGATTTTAATATTACTTGGCACAAATGTTTCCCATGATAAGACGTGTATTGCGTAAAACCCGGAACCGTGGCTCAACGGTCAAGATCACATTTGGAGGTCAAAGGTCAGCAGGGCTTTTTCCTGTCCGGTCCATTACTCTGCCATCCATGAAGGGATATTAATACTACTTGGCACAAATGTTCCTCATAATAAGACGATTTGTCATGCACAACTTTCAGACCCCTAGCTCAAAGGTCAAGGTCACACTTAGCAGTCAAATTTTAACATGGCATGGACAGGGTCTGTTTCGTGTCCGGTCCATAACTCTGTCATTCATCAAGGGATTTTAATATTACCCGTCACAAATGTTTCCAAGGATGAGACGAGATATCTTGCGTAAAATCCGGACCCCTAACACAACGGTCAAGGTCACAATTGGAGGTCAAATATCAACAAGGTTTTTTTCCTGTCCGGTCTAGAACTCTGTCATCAATCAATGGATTACAATATTACTTGGCATAAATATTCCCCATGATGAGGCGATATGTCATGCACAACACTCAGAACCCTAGCTTAATCAAAGGTCAATATGATTGTTTCCCTGTCCGGTCTATAACTTTGTCATGCAAAACAGGATTTAAAAATCAATTGGCACAAATATTCCCCTGGATGAGACAACGTGTCATGCGCAAAAACCGGGCCCTTCGCTGAAAAGTCAAGGTCACACTTGGAAGTCAAAGGCCAAGAGGGCTTTTTTCCTGTCCGGTCTGTAACTCAACAATCCTTAAAGGGACTTTAATATTACTTGGCACAAATAATCAACACCATGAGACGGAGTGTCATGCGCAAGAACCAGGTCCCTAGATCTAAGGTTCCTGGTCACATTTAGAGGACAAATGTCAGATACAAGAATGACTTTGTCCGGAGCATTTCGTCTTCGTGCATGGTGGGATTTTGATGTAACTTGGCATAAATGTTCACCACCATGAGACGGATTGTCATGCACAATAATAAATAAATAAATAAATAATAAACCTAGGTCTAAGGTCAAGGTCACACTTATAGGTCAAAGGCCAAATTCAAGAATGACTGTCCGGAGCATTTCTTCTTCATGCATGGAGGGATTTTGATGTAACTTGGCGCAAAATGTTCACCACCATGAAGCACCCTTGTTTTTAGAATTACTTCCGTTTGTTTTTACTATAAATAGCTTATATTATAAATTTTATTACTGGCCGTAGAGAAAAATCGGAACCACTTTTCTGTTGTACAGCATGCATGTTATAGATGTATTTTGAGCTATCCCTACCTGGTAAAGAGTTTTATGTGGACTTATGTTATATAGATGCTTTTAGGATTAGCTTCCCTTTGTTGTTACTATAAATAACTTATATTATAACATTTTATAATTGGCCAAAAAAATCCATATGAAAGTATAGGTGCTAATGTAAAGAAATTTGCTATGATGGGCATATTTTGTGACATTCTTGCACTCTTGTTTATATTTACTTGTTTGAAATAAATTTTGAAGTAGTTTATAATAAAATCAAGAAATAATATATGATTGATGCATAAAATCATGTTGAAGGAGGTTTAAGTCTGCCTTCGTTAAGTCTGTCGGCTTTTTACACGCCAATTTAAAATTTTCAAAATGGCGGCGGTAATACAACAGCGCGACACGTGCTTACATTGGACGACCTGCTATTTTTAGATAAAGTTGCGATGGTCTAAATTATAATCGATTTGAATGTTTTTGTGTCATTTTGAAGCTTTAAACACCGAATTAGTTAAATATGTTCATGATTATACTGCCAAAATCGTGAAATAAAACGCTAGGGTCGGCGGGTTTAACTAGGTAGGGTCGGGTTACCCGAAACAAACAGTTTTAGGCCTTATTACGTACGATGATTCACGTTTTAAACAACGGAATATATTGTGTATATGCCAATCACTTAATAAGAATTTAAAAGTTCCATTAAAACAAGCCGAATATGGCATATCCGAATATTCGAATATTGATTTCAGTATTCGTTCCTATCCCTAATATTTATAGATGTTATGAAACAATCAACAACTGTAGGTTTTTGTATATGCAAATTTTAATCCAAGTGTTTTGTTATAACATATTGTATTTATAGTACAATATTGTTTATACACCATTAACAGATATCAGTCCATTATGTTTTACTGCAGTAGAGAAAATTAAGTGCCTTCCAGTAGGGGACTTTGTATTGCATGGCAATATTTCATTCAATTGTTTGTTCTGGTCCGCGGACAATTATCTATTGACAGTTTAGTAGCATTGTTATTTCACCTTTGGTATCGAATGATGATTAATAATTTCTATCACATTAATAATATTTTGTCAATTTCAATCAGTGTGCTTTATAGAAGAGTTTGTGTTAAATATAATGATAGTTGTAATTTTAGCTTTTGGTACCAAATTGTGGTAAATACATGTAATATCATTAATATCGTGTTGTTAGTTAAAAAGGATGTACTTTATAGAAGATTCATTGTTATATTTAAGAACTTGTCTAATTGTCTTTACACCTTATAGAAGACGAAGCTAACAGTTTTTCAAATAAAATACAAATGTACTTTTAGCGAAATAGTGAAATAAAGTACATTTTCGTTTAGTTAATACATTTCCTACATTTAATCAAAGATAGAAATGAGAACCTGTCTGTACAGATATAAATGGCGTTAAAAAGACGTGATATTTAAAATGTTCGGTTGCCTGGTCACTAATACTAGAGCTAAAATTAGCTAAAATTAGCAAGTCGTATACGGTGACTTGAATTTACGGAAAATGTGATCCTAAAAATCACTTCTGTATACCCACTTCCCTGTGGAACTACTACCAAAGTTACTGACCGTTTTAAGTCGTTTTCCAAATTTTCATTTTGTCAGACTGAGTACTGTACTTATTTCACAAACATTTGTTTGAAGTTGGCACAGAATTATTATATTTATTGCCAAGTGAAATCCCAGAAAGATGCGGTTATGCCATAATAAATATTTGCAAAAGACAACCAACAAGTATCTGAATCATTAGCGTAGAATTATTCCAAAAAGATTTATTATGTAATAGTTTCTGAAATTTCTTAAATTAACACAAATAAAATATTGGTTGAAGAGTTTCCTGATCAATCATTGAACTTTTATTTTTGAATATTTTTGAAAATATTTATACACTTGTTAATCATAAAGTACATACATCGAAATTAGAAGAGATTGAATTTCACATTAAAGAGTGGCATGTGTAAACGTTTATTGCCGAAAACAGAATACTGATGACAAAGGGACGATTTCGAAAGCAACAATGTCAGTAGAAAACACTATGATGTATACAATATCCATTTTTGTACGACAAATTAAAAAACACGAGGAAGCTTTATAGCTGAAAAATGTGTATCTAATTTCTATGTGAACAAATAAAAGTTGGACCGGTAAGAATACGTACAGCCCTGTAATGCGGTCGGTCGATGATAAAACAACAGGAGCAGAAAAGTATATTCGAGTGTTTTAGAAAGTGCTAAAAGCTGAAGTTCATTTTGCTAAGCAGGCGGCTGTGTAAAATTTTCAATTGTACGTATAGATTATTAATTCTGGCTGATGGTATCTTGACATAATGGACTTTGATGTATAGAGAATCTCTAAATGCGAGTGAATCTAGGAATATCAGACCCGGTTTGAGAGGTTCTGTCCATGGGAGGTAACGAATTATTCAATGGAACTCAAATCATCGGCTTAAGCGGAAAGATAAGCAAGTAAATAGAATGTACTCACTGACTCCAAAGGCCTATCTCTTAAAACAGTACTGGCCACACGATAATTTGAAATTTCACAAAATAAACGAGTATCTACTCGGTGCAAACATACTAATCTAAACAAGAAATACCTTTTAGAAAGAATGGTCGGCACAGAGTGGTTGGACAATAAGGTTTCTATCAATTTGGAAAGTGTTTGCCCTTGAAAATCTTGACATTGAAGGTATATTATTATCAAAAGATAATAGGTAAGGGTAGATTTCTCGGAAGCACAGATCACCACAAACACAGCCTTAGAGCCACGCCTTTGCAAAGTAGGCCCACAACAAAAAGAATTTGTAACGGAAAAGCATTATAGACGGGTTGCTTCAATAATCCAACAAGTGCATATTAATTTTATGCAAAATATAGAAAAAGGGAGGAAGAAGGGGTAGGGGGTAGAATATTGGGGGAGGGGGTAGGGGAAAGTGGAACAAGGATGAATATCAAAAGGGAATGCTACGTTCCTTATTCACAGTTACAAAATGATCCATAAAGAAATGAAAAATTATTTGAACAATTATGTGCGCGAATATTACCATCTAGATGCGAATAATGTAATTTTACAAAAACAAATCTGGTTAAACAACTCGTGATTGCAGTAATTAATGTACCGTTAGGGGAAGTAATCGCTGCGGGGAGTTTGGAAAACTACACTTGTTAACGTAGCATGCAGTATGTATCAGCTATACGACCGTGCATAGCTCTTTCTGTAAATTTCTAAAAATATGAAGTCTAAATTAAGAGTCTTTTATGTAGAGAAGTGCTTTTTAAAAGATTTTCCTTGTTACAATTGCCGTCTGTATATGAAAAGGTTTCTTGCTTTTGTGACTTATTCAGATTGCATATTAAAATGAGTACTTGTTTGCTTTGATATATTTGTTATAAATTATTTAACTGATTTATTATATATGAATATTTTTCTTTAGTATGGTATGCAAATATTGAACTCAGTTGAAATCTGTTTAATTATATATATGCTATATAATGACTGAATCTCATTACACTGAAATGAAGGTACGCTGCATACAGTTTATCTATGTGATATGACTACGGTCAAACTTTGCTTATGAAACAGAAATATTGAAATAATTACAAGTGTATGTTTTGCTTGACCTTCACTTTTTTTAAAGGTGTGACGTCATTGTCCAAAGATTCATGAATAGCGAATATGCTATTTGTTAAAGCGGGATCAGTTGGCCTATTTTAGAAATAAATAAAAATAATAAATAAAAAAATCCTTTAATTGATTTTTTCTCATGTATTCTAATCAAACTTGATTTGTAGCATCTTTATTAGGCCCGCAGCCAACTTTGTTCAGCTGGGACATTTGACCCCTTTTAGGGGCTGCTAGATTTAAAACTAGAAATGCCTTTATACAGCGTCTCATGGACAGCTTGGTGGATCTTTGTCATACTTGGTCTGGAGCATCATTATAAGGTCATCTTCCAAATTTTTTATATAGGAACTTGGGCCCTATTAGGGACCATTATAGCTAAAAGTAGATATGCCTTTCTTCGCATTAACCACTAAAATGTAATGGATTTTTATCAAACTCGATGTGTAACAATATCGTAAGGTCTCTTGCTATTTTGTTACAAATGGGGATAGGGATCAATTTAGCTAAAAATATAAACACGTTTAATGACCTCTTCTCATGAACCGCTTCTTGAATCTTCATCAAACTACTGCTGTAATTATTCGTCTAAGGATAAACGAAACAAAATTGCAACCCTACGAAACCTTTGCGAAAAATTAAAAGAGAACCATTTAAATTGTTAAAGTGCGGTGTTTAGTTTTGCAATTTGAAAAATGTTAGATGAAAGATGAATGTTAGATGAAAAATTCATAAACTTCTTTCCTTATTACAATTCGCCGACCATCATTTTTAAAGATATTTCTTGTTGTATCTATCAGACATATTTATCAAATTTGTTTTTGTAATCAAACAGCACGTCCGGTCTAGCCGAATAATGGCGAAAAAAAAACATCCTCAATTATACGACCGTGCATAGCTCCCTCTGTAAATTTATGAAAATATGAAGTATTTTAAAGGGACTTTTATTGTATCTATCAGACATACTTATCAAATTTGTTTAGCAAAACCAATATCCTTGCTAAATATACTGACCGACACATTTTGAAACTGTAAACAGTGTCATTCAGAATGAACGCTTTGTCATTTCACTCAGCGTAGCACAAGACACAGAGTGAAAACATTAAGGAACAATAGTATTAGATAGGTAATCAAACAGCACGTCCGGTCTAGCCGAATAATGGCGAAAAAAAGCATCCTTAGTTATACGACCGTCCATGGCTCTTTTTGTAAATTAATCAAAATATGAAGTATTTCAAAGGGATTTTTATTTTATCTATCAGACATACTTATCAAATTTGTTTAGCAAAACCAATATCCTTGCTAAATATACTGACCGACACATTTTGAAACTGTAAACAGTGTCATTCAGAATGAACGCTTTGTCATTTCACTCAGCGTAGCACAAGACACAGAGTGAAAACATTAAGGAACAATAGTATTAGATAGGTAATCAAACAGCACGTCCGGTCTAGCCGAATAATGGCGAAAAAAAGCATCCTTAGTTATACGACCGTCCATGGCTCTTTTTGTAAATTAATCAAAATATGAAGTATTTCAAAGGGATTTTTATTTTATCTATCAGACATACTTATCAAATTTGTTTAGCAAAACCAATATCCTTGCTAAATATACTGACCGACACATTTTGAAACTGTAAACAGTGTCATTCAGAACGAACGCTTTGTCATTTCACTCAGCGTAGCACAAGACACAGAGTGAAAACATTAAGGAACAATAGTATTAGATAGGTAATCAAACAGCACGTCCGGTCTAGCCGAATAATGGCGGGAAAAAAAACCTTCATTTTTTTCCAGTCAAAGTGGCATTTCATTGTAGACCTATACTTGGCATTTTAGTAGCATTTTCAAGGAGATGTAATGCATTTTTAGAAATGTAAAGAGACCTTATTACACATGTGTTCATATAGTACAGTAAAATGGTGTAAAAATACTTCAGAAAATGGGAAAAGCATGAAACTTGGTACATAACTACTTCAGGGCAAAATACTAAAAATGAGCATGAGACCCACTCCGAAAAATCCAATATGGCCAAAAAATCCAAGATGGCCGCCATATATGTATATATTTTCAAAAATACATAATATTATATATAAAATTTCTATTGACACTTACAGTCATCAGTATAATAAGCTAAAATCACCTGCCTGAATAAATCCAAACATATTATATTAACAAAAATACCGCTTTTCCAACAAAAATGAAAAAAGTTGTCTCCCTTGGATAAAATGTGCTATTAAGCAGAAGAAAAGTCATAATACATTTATATGAATCAAAATTAAGTATATAATGGTAACTGGCATATCAAGAATGTTTAAAATGGCAACAGTCCTGTGCAGAACTTTACAACAATTGTAAATTAATTAATTATAAATACATTCGAACTTCGGTAACTGGAACCCATCAGGATCGACTAAATTTATTCGAATTATCGGTAGAATGAGTGATCGAAAAATATATTCTAAAGGAATTTGTTTGGGACCTGACGATAGATTAATTGAAGAATGGTGTTCGAATTATCAGAGTTTGAGCAAACGAAGTTTTAGTCTGTAATGTGTATTAGTGAATAAATGACATGTGTTTCACTTTGTCATTAGTTTTCGTGACTCAGAATTTGTAAGTGCTGCTGTATTCATTTCAATTTATATACACTAAGAGAACTAATGACTCTTAATAAAACTGTATAATTCATTAATTATGTTAGTGTGATAGACCATGTGAACATCCCTGGCCTGTCAGATCATCATGATTTCTTTGGGAAAAAGTCATTGCCGGTTGATCAGCGTAATCAAATTCACATTTGCATGTCCCTGTAATATTCTGTTTTTGTCAAATTGTAGCACTTGTGCCATAACAATGGTTTTATAGTTTAATGTCATAAGCATATAATGTACATCACTAATGCCCTGATCACTTCAGGCAAAGACCTTGAAGATCATACTGCTTCCTGAAAATTTTGACGCGGTGGGGAACGGGGATCAAACTGAAAATGTGCATGTTTTAAAAGTTCTAAACTGCAGCGCTTTACATCCTTGCAAGGTCAGCGGCGTTAAAATTTCAATTGTACTATACGACTTTTCAGTCTGGTGAGGGTATCTTACATACTTGTATTAGTATCGAATCATGTCAGATATCAACCTCGTTACAATGTTCTTCCATGGGGTATCATTATTCAATGGACTCAATTCGCTAAGCTTTTGCTTATAAATACATGACCATGCGCCTTCTCTTACCATACTGCAAGATATATTGAATTAAATTGTGTAGCAGTCATCTCAAACATACTAATCAACAAAATATTTAAAAAAGGTCGCCACACGTGTGGACATACGAAGCTCCCCTAATAATGGAAAAGGTGTTCCTTGAAAGACTTGTGAGGAATTAAGCAAAAGATAGGTAGGG
Organism: Mercenaria mercenaria; assembly: GCF_021730395.1. Lineage (NCBI taxonomy): Eukaryota > Metazoa > Mollusca > Bivalvia > Venerida > Veneridae > Mercenaria > Mercenaria mercenaria. Next base: position 52,169,920 of record NC_069373.1, read on the forward strand.
AGGATTTCGGAGCCAACAGTCACCACAACAGCCTAGTACCTTGAAAGTAGGCCCCATAAAGAATTTGTAACGGAGCATATAACCGGGATGTCGATACCCATGCATATAAATTTGAAAACGAAAAGTGAGGGAATGGTAGTAATATATTTAGGGGTTAGGAAACTGAACCAAATGAATATCAAAGGAATGCTACGTAACTTTCGTACATAGATGTCAAACCGAAATGAAAATATTAAACTTATGCGGATATACATCTGATGCGATAGAGGGTCATGTCACAAAACATAATTGGTTAAACAACTCGTGATTGCAGTAACAATGATAACCTAATGGAAGCGCGTTGGACAACTGACACCTTTACCGTCCGCACACGCATGTATGTCCTAACTATGTTTTTGTTAATCATATATGCTCTGATTAGAGCTTTATACAATGTTTGCTTTTCAAAATTTACCCTTTTACAATTGGCCGTCAATGAAAAGTTTCTGTTCTTATGGATTATCAGTATTCTTTAAAATGGTACTGTTTCTTACATTGTCTGAATTATTTACTGATTTATATATATGGAATATTTTACGTTTATATTAGGAGCAAATTTGAACTTCTTAGAAATGTGTTCTAATATCATATTTCGACATTATTACTGAAATTAAAATTAACTGAAATGTAAGTACTGAGATTTTTCTAATGACACGGTCAACTTTGTAAAACAGAATTTGAAACAATTAAATAATTAGTTTTGTTAGACCCACTTTTTTATTACCATTTAGTATTCATTAAAGCAGTATCAATGTAAGAATACAGTGTATTTCGAAATAAATAAAACATAATACATATACGAAAAAATCTTTAATTGCATTTTTTACATGTTTCTAACAAACTGTTGTGATTATATTTCGGGACAATTGTAGGGCTTTGATACTTTAGCTTGCAGATTAAAATAGTAAGTGCTTTCATCATACACTGTTTCATATATGTTGGGCATATTATAGGTCATCTTCCCAATGTCTTAAAATTTCCTTTGGGACATACTAAAAAGTGATTGCCTTTGTCGGGCTACCATAAAGGTTGTTGGTTTTTCAATCACTGATTCTAAAATATCGTAGTCCCGCTATAGTTAAAGTGCCAGAGGATCTTTGTAAATATTGAACCTTTAATGCTTTTCTCATCCGACCGTTCATAATCTCTCAATCAATCTACTCGAATTATTCGTCTAGGTCAAAGAAACTAAATTGCAACCTACGAAACTTGCGAAATTAAAAGTAACTTAAATTTTAAATGCGGTGTTTGTATGCAATGAAATGTTAGATGAAAATTATGTTAGAATTCAAACTCTTTCTAATTAATTCATCATTTTAAAGAATTTTTTGTATTATCATACATTTAGTCAAACATTTTTTTTGTCAGCCTCCTCTCCTTTGCAAAATAAACAGTTCAATTTAGTCTAGTCCTGACAATTTATGATTGGTCATTTATAAGGACTTTTTATTGTATCTATCTAGTCTGCTATATCAAATTTTTTGCAAATACGAATCCCAAACTAAGGGTAGATTGTGTAACTTGTGTCAAAGATGAACGCATTTTATTAGCCAGCTAGTAATGACCATGACATTAGGACATAGTATTAGCTTAGGTAATCTAAAACAGCACTCGTCTACCATATCGAAAAAAAGTTCATAACGAGTTTTATGAACTTCATTGGCTTTACTGTAAAATTCCATTCAAATATGAACGATCTTCAAGGAATATTGATTTACTATCAGGAAGATAAAATATGTTAGCAAACAATGTCCTTCTAATTTGAGTCCACTTTGTATGTAAACATGTCATCAAAGAACCTCTTTGTTTTCATCAGCAATTGCAAAGGACACAGTTGGTAAATCGTGACTAATGTGTTGCATAGGTAACAACCATGTTCCTAGGCAATATTTGCGAAAAAAAGGCATCCTCATTGCCGTCATGTCTTTCCTTTAAATTATAAAATATGTAGTATTTTAAAGTTTATTCGTATCCATCAGCATACTGATCTGTTTGCATAACCAAGTACCTGCAATAATGCCACACATTTGGACTAATACAGTTATAGAATAACGCATTGTTTCACTAGCAGCTGTGGAAGGACAAAGTGAAAAATTAAAATACATATATTAAAAATCAAACAATCGTTAAATATGAAATACAACAAGATACTTCATTAAACGTATGTTTAATCTGTAAATTTATATGACGTTTCCAAGGGATTTTAAAATTATATCTTGAAATTTATTCGAATTTGTTTGCAAAATATTTTAATTATACTGAGACACATTTATTTTACAGTGTCATTATGGGCTTGTCATGTATATAGACAATGACTACAATGAAAACTTCAAGGAAAATAGTATTAGGGCATTTATAAACATGCACGCCGTCTGGCCCGAATAAAGGGGCGCAGAAAAAAACTTCATTTTTTCAGTCAGTGGCATTTAATTGTGACCTATATTGGTCTTTTTGCATTTTCTGGAATGTAATTGCATTTTTTACGAATTGAGACATACAATTTATCCCATATTTTAGCTGTCAGTTTTGAAGATTTTCCATAGTGTTGGCCTGTCAAACAAAAATCTATCTTAGAAGACACATGACACCTACCTTTGTTTTGTGTGTGCGGGTGTTTTATAAGTCAGAACATTAGGGTAGTAATCCTTTTTAAAAAGGCTTAGCTATAAATTACAGCTCTCAGAAGATTGTTAATTTTATATAGAACATATAGCAAATTTATTTACTACCGTATACCCTTTAAATACTTTCATTCGTAGTAAAACAATGAATAGGTTAGATACCTATTCTGCGTTATCAAGCAGCATGATTTGCCAACTAATTCCTGACTCCGCTAAATAAAAAAAAATCATGAAATAAATTTGTGAAATTTGATCACACGCGTCGTTTTAGTGTTTTTATCCTTAGAAAGGCTATAAAGGAAATGTTAACCTGTACAATTTTACAAAATGAATAGCAAACCCCATTTGGGAACTACATCCTTATTTGCTACTGAACAACAATGTGAACTATCTCATGCAAATGTATACTTTTCACGAATCCGAACATTTAATGACAATCTATAATTTCCAGGCGACTACGAAGCATCGTATGCCATTTCGACATCCACCGGACACAACAGAAAATTGCTTCTTCATATCATCCGAAAAATGCTGAAACTGCACATAAGTCCTCTACTATAACATTTAACATTTCGGTGCAGTAGAAATGATCCATATCATGTACTGTGCGAATATATATTTAGCGCTTTGCTACTTATATATTATACAATTATAATGTATACAGAAATTGATGTCTTGTCCATTACTCGTATGTTTCAACCAAAATTTCACACTCATATAAAGAATTTGCAACTTTATTCTAAAAGGTGTTGGCCTCCAGATGAACATGCGGAGTTTACAGGATTATTTCAAATTTGATAATATTGGAATTTGCTCAAAAATTGTAAATGAAAATGTCGCGTTTATGTTAGTGCTCTCGAGTGTCTCCCACCTAACTCAATGGCCAGTAAGAAATATATCGGTGCTATACACGTTAACAGACACGTTAAAGAACCAGACTGTCTATTCGCAAAGAACTAGACTAAATTAGCAGAACAGGCCTGTATCTAAAACTGTTCTGGGGGCTTTGTCTCACTCTGTCTCTTTTGTCAGATCGCTCTGTGTCTGTACTAGCAGAGGATGAATTTGGCACCCTGAGCGGCTGCCCTTGCGTTACGTAAAGTGCCTTTGAACGTGTTTATCATTAAAAGGGAGCTATATAAATCTGGTATAATATGATATAATTAACAAATAATCAATGCATTTTAGTGGTTTATCGTCTAGTGTACCACGGTCCAGAGTTCAGATGCGTAGGGACTGAACCACGAGGGCGTTAGCCCGAGTGGTTAAATACTGAAGATCTGAATGATGAAATGTGGTAAATTAGATGATAAATCACAAGAAGGCATTGATTGTTTTCATTCTGACATGCTCATTGACATATTTTAATAAATATCATGTTGGACTTCATTTACTCGAAGAGTAATGTATCGGACGTCATGCGGCAATTTGACGTCATAATTGACGTCATAATGCTCTCTTACCGATCCGCGCGTATATATACAGAGCTAGATTTCCTTCTTTGTTTAACTGGAAATCAAATCGAGCCATGTTAGAATATAAATATAGTGGACAGCTCACTTTGCCTACTCAAAATTACACTCCGTCAGAAATTTTGTTTTGTACTAAAAATGTTTTACATAATCCAACATCATCCAAAAACATGTAAATATCAAACAAACAAAATGGTTGAATTTGAAATACAAAATGAGATTATTTTCATTGCCTATGTATGCTGAAAGCAGGGAAAATTAGGGACCATAGTTCGCATTGTTCAATTTTAAACAATTATTATATGAAAACAAACTTTATTTTTATTACTGCATCCGTTGGGCAGCTGATATACTGGTTAGCAACCGTATTAATAACAAAAAAAATAGGAATTAAAATCATCCGTTGTTTCTTTCCATCATGATAATTGCATATCATAATACGATATGCAGCACGTTAGTTACAACACGAATAACATGGTGGAGATTGAAATCCTTCTGTTTCTTCCTGAACTTTATAAATGCTATGTTACATCCTTTAATGCAATATTTAGTTAAATACGATATGGTAACCTGTTGTAGACTACTGAGAGAATACATATATTTACGAAAGATTCCATTGAAGTTTTCTCTGATCGTCAGCTTTCTTTGAAATTCTCGTTCTTATGTCCGTGTCAAATTGCAAGTACAAGCAATGGTTGTGTTTGCATTTATGATTTAATGGTCTCCAGTGGGAGTAAAATTTAGTCAATTTTCATTTGGGAAATAATTAAATACATAAAACATCATAAAATCATCAGGAAGATAATGAATATTTCTTGATAGAATTTTATTCATGGATAATTTGATATGTCCTTTGCATCTTCCGGTTTATCAGAACAAGAATTACCAGAAGATTGGTTAAAAGATTGAGCAAAGGAAACCTAACATCTATCACTCTATTTAAACAGTGATAGTGACGAGTGTACAGTATAACAGAGAAAAGTCTGTTTTACCGATCAACCATTTACATTAAAAAACTTTATTATAACAAACCAACCAGTTAAAACTAGGAATGGGTATACTTCCTGGAACACACAAGACAACCCATATTACACGCAAAACAAACCATTTAACACGCGAAACAATACTTATAAAACACAAGTTGAAAGTACCTAAGATACCTAGAAAAGTGACATTCAGTCTTCGAACTGGACTGTTTTATAATGACATCACAAGCAAGACTCGTCCCATTGAAGAGTGGCCAAAAATTTCGAAGTCGTCCAATCTAGGAAGTCCCTACAGAAACATGAACTTCATAAACAAAATAACATTGTCAAACTAGTTTATGGCTTTTAATAAAGATTCAATAATCCGTTCTTATTGCACTGGTAGTTTGTTTTTGTTTGACATTGCATTTGGGGAAGACTTTAGCAGACAAACAATATTTGCTTTAGAATGATAAGAATATTTGATTCACTAGACACTTTTGTGGGTGGTAAAGAGCCTCTTTCCTAATAACTATTATTAGTGCTATTTGACTTCATCATGCAGCTCAAATAGCGATGTTCGATTTCTTTTGATATAATGTCAATTACGTGACATCAAATTAGATCGCTTATTTACAAACGTTTATGTAGGTTGATTCAGTAATTTTCCAGCAAATAATGAATAAATGCTTCTATACATCGATATATTTTTAGAACACATTACGAACCTGCATGTCTTATGATTCTTCAAAACTGCGAAGTCGGCTGAATACAGGTATTTGACACTGAGACATTAACAAAATAGCATCGAAGTGATTCCATAATGTGCTTTTTATGTCAAAGACAGTCGTAGTAATTCCTGATAAATTAATTATTTGGTGATATAATATACATCCAGATGTATAACTGGGGTATTTTTTAATAAAAAATGTAAATTTATAAATTTGACTTGTTTTCTTCATACCACATATCACTTGAAGAACTTCACCTGTTAAATTAAAAAATTCGATCAACCATGAAGTCAGTTTTCCTACAATAGCCGTTTTGCACAAAATTCAAGTGCACGTGTAACTAACGATTTTCTTTGTGAAATTTTATTGTCATTGGAAACATTGATGATTGACTCTCGGGGAAAAACAGCATGAAGCATAAAGTTAAAAAAATCATTGTTGGTTGCATGGCACCACTAAATGAAATTTAGCGCAAGCGCACAAATGGGATGTTACAATGCAACAGACGCGCAGAAGAAATAGCAAGAATTTCGTGCAAAATGGCTATTGTGGGAGTACTGACTTCACAGTTGAATTTATAAATTTAAGTTTTTTATTAAAAATACGCCAGTTATACACCTGCTTTTAGTATATGTATTACTTTATGTGAATCACAGATGAAACAGACGTCGTTATGTTTTCTTTTCACATGAACAAATACGTCGTCTTATTCCACAATCTTTCTACATTTAAAGACGTCTTCAGTTAAATGATTTAAGGCTATACTGCGTGACCTCACTGTTTCATTTCTGTGTATTAAATATAAAACATTGTTGCAATCGGCCTTTCGCGTACAGTCCTTGACGCAGTGCCCCAAAAAGAAATAGATACCTGACTTTTAAGTTCCGCCATTTAGGTGACGGCAAGTCAAATTTTTCAGAGACAAATAATCCAAAATAAATTAAAAATAAATATCTCCAAATAAACTTGAAGGATGTCTTGAAACTAAACCTACCGGAAAATACTTAGTTGCAAAAAATGTGTGTTGACTATAACAACCAGTCGTAAAAATTGAAAAGGGTCAGAACCTGAAAAAAATCTTCTCTTTTTTGAAAGAGCGCAGTATCGGAGAAGTTACCTCCCCTTACGGTCCGTCCACAGACTGAAATGAAATGAAAGCGATAATTACGCAACGGGTTGGACTACGGAGAAGTGAACCATTCAATATGACCGAAAAATATATCTGCTTTAACGATCCATGTTTTTATGATGGATTTACTTTTCAAACTGAATCAATGATAAAAAAATCTAAACAAATGCAACATCATACTTGAAAAAAAGATTTCCACTTGGTTCTCTTGATGATGTTGAAATACTTGCAGCGTTTACTCCACTTTTTATTTACTTTAGCATTTGTACTGTTCTCAAATTGAGGAAAAGGTCTCTTGAAAGCATAGCATTCAACCAATCAAAATTGAAATGATTAGCTTCATAGATTTATCTAACCTTGCTAAAATGTCAATGTACTCTCAAACTTACCTGTTAAATACACTGCTGTGCATTTTCATAGACAAAGCTCCTTCAGCACAGATAAAGTTTAGATAGAAAAACATCTATCTTAAGATGTCGTTTTTGCAGTACTGCAATTGTTACTTTAAATTTATCTAAGGGAATTAGTTAGGTAATTTGAAAAGTTAGCATTTCAAAACACTACAATAAATGCCTTAGTATTATTTTAGTAACATGTTACTTGATAACTGATTTTCTTCATATTTAAACGGAAATTGGCATAATTAATCACCAGCCGTCGGCGTTTTAATATCAAAGGCGATAATCCTTTCAAGAAGTATCATTTTCACTTGCAAATCATACAAATGTTGTTGCAATACAAAACCACAAACACTAATGTAATATACATATATTGGAATAAAATGTATCAATGAAATGAAATGAATATCTGAAACTTAAAACTGACAAATTAGAAATTCTGTTGGGTGTGTTGAAATGAAACTTCTCCTACATGTATCTCTATGCTGGACAAAGGTTAAAAATATATATGGGACCAGTACAAATAATGTAAGGATAACTGTAAATAGATATAGCTCAATAGCCTTAGTAAGAAAATTGCCCAGGTATATCAATGCCAAGCTTGGAATTCTATAGGTTGGGAACACAACAATGATATTTAAGCATTTTGAAATTTATTTACATTGTATTATTAAAGCAAAGTTGGGAATGCATACGGAACCATATTGAAATAACCCTCAGTCTAGAGGTAGATTATGGTAAAATAGAGAAAAACAAAGATCAGAATAGCAATGTTGCAAGAACGTAGCAGCTCTAACACAAAACTTACAGCAGTGTGTTTCTGTCCACGCGTTTTAGATGATAGCAATAAATATTTACAAAGACTGCAAAGCAAAGCAATACTGTAAATTATTAAAACGAGACATTTATTGCGCAAGATATACTTCAGGTTTGGTAATTCGGATTAAGTACTATTCCTATGGCAACAAATTGTGCCCCTTAAAAGGGACTTTATGTTGAGCCTTTCTCCGGATATACAGAGACATTATTACTGCATAATTACTGCTTTCCAGTTAATTTTCTTAGAATTCGTTGTTTCACTCAATATATTTAGTTTTATATTTGGAATTCCAATTAAAGTAAAAATTCGGATACTATTGCTTACTGTTTGGAGTTATATCTCAATATATCTAATTAATTGATACATTGTCAGATTGATGATACTAGTAAGAGATATGATTTGTGTTTTAGTATTGTAAATTTTCCTGATCTAGATGTGTATGTACCCCGCTCAACATATAATGGGATCCATATTTCTCAAATATTTAGATTCTCTAGCTAAATAATCAACATATAAATAAATTATTACTAAAAGTCTACTTCAACAGGAATACCGCTATTATATAATACCTTACCATTTTACTAAATATTACTATCGGAACTCAAATTTTGTTTTCAAATATCACAGTAATCCGGATATACTTCTTTGATATTAAAACCTGATTTTTATAGGGATAGTATTTACAAACTTCGTAAGATGCTGGGTCATGGAAACTTTGCAAATAGCTTTTTGTGAGATTACGAAACATTTTTAAAAGAGGTTATGAACTGTTTATTTCTAGACACACCCACCTGGTGTTGGGTGTTCAAGCATTTTGCAGTTGAGAGCAACACTTACCTCTTTGAGTCTGATCGTACAGGTGAAAGATTCCAAGACAGGTATTTCTAAAAGTCCACTGGGAATGAGATTCTGGCCTGTTTCTTCAACCTCTTTATTGTGTATATCTCTGGTTGCTCTGATTTCTACAAAGGCAATGAGTACATGTGTATATGTTTTTTACCCTGGAGATTTTGTTATCAGGCAAGTAAATATTTCTGTTGTAAAGCAGTGTAACTAAAGAGTTGACTGCGCATATATTTTAATCTGATATATATTAAGGTTGAATATATATCTTAAAAATAGTAAATAGTCCTAAAGCTTGTTTCAGTATTTACATTTAAGGACATGCGGAAACATTGTGGCTGAACATAGTGCTGGTGTTCCATGATGAATAAAATATTCTTTGGACTGTTTCTACTGCCAATATATCTGACTGGAAATGGAGTTTGCTTTTTGATGAATACAACTCATGAAGCAGGAACTTTTTACGGATACCAAACTCTTGTCGGATTGATTATGGACGAGAAAATGGTTAGACACCAGCTAGAGGACAGGCTAAACCACATGGAACAGTCTTATTTGGAAATAACTAAAGAGTTGCAGAAAGACAGGAATAATAGGCAACAACTAATAGATGAAAATTCAAGACTTAATCTAAAAGTGATGAATCTTACTTCCGGTCAGAATAAACTTGAATCAAAACTAGAGAAGCTGTATTCAGATTACAACTTACTAAAGGTTGAGTTTGACAATCTTACTGTTGCTAATCAAAAGTTGAATGAAGACACCAGCCACTTGACAAGTATGCAAGAAACTCTGGAAAAGAATGTCTATAATCTGACAAAGAAAGAAGAGCTGCTTTCTAACAAGTACTTGAACAATATCTATCAGTGGCAAGTCATAACCAAGATACTTTTGTTAATAAGTCATCTTTAGCAGCGGAGATGGACAAACTTCTCCGTCAGTTGCATGACATGAAGAGTAACTTATCATCTTTGATAATCAACAACAGGCGGCAAATCAGTGATAATGGTAAGTTCCGTGGAAATTGGAAAATACATGTACTTTTCCAAAATATCTGTGTCATATGTTCATTAGACAGTTTCTTTGGTATTTGCGAACAAAACTCAGACAGCAGTATAGATAAACATACTTTAGACATACTTTAAAGCAATTAGACCATGTATATTATTGACCTAAGTACTAGAAGAATTAAATATACTATGTGAATTGTCTGTAGGAGTGGACATAATTTCTTTAACATCACTCATTCATATATTTCCATGGAAACGTGTGTAACATTTACTTTCTTATCCAGTTTCCACGTTAGCTGTTTTACTCAGGCCGAGTAATTCAAAATTCCTACTTGAGTCTTACCTGTGTGGGGCTGAGTCTCGTCATGGGCCAAATTAATGTAATGGTGGGAAGCCGTTCAATTCGTTTGTAGAACGCTAGTGATTCTACTGCAGTACCTAATCGTGCAAAAGGGGATTTTCCATTACAGTTTGAAAATAGCTATACGAGTTATGGAAGACATGAATAATGTCAGTGTCACAGTAAACCGAGTCAAAACTTTGAAAATTTCATACAGTATGTGCCATACCTAACCCTGTTTATTCTATATTTTCAGGTATTCAACTAGGTTTTTCTCTTCAAAATGTCAATAAGTCAACAAGTTCACATCCTTTGAAATTTACAACTGTCCGATTCAATAGTGGAAATATGTTCAACATGTCGAGCGGAAAGTTTGTTTGCAAACGAGCTGGTCTTTACTTCTTCAGCACCACAATAGTGCGAGAGCCTGGCATTACCCAGTCATACTGCAGCATTGTTGTAAATCATGTTAATCTGCAGACGACTGTCGGATATGGAAGCAGTACTACTGGCTACTCTTCAGGTTCTACAGTTCTTGTTTATCATCTTAATATAGGGGATAGGGTCTTTGTAGACGATTGCTATGGTGCCGACCATATTGCCTGGACATCCAGTTTCAGTGGTTTCCTTATTGTACCAGACCAGTGATACGCTTTTTAACAAAAATAATTACATTGTTTAACAGAAATAATTAAACTGTTCGAATACTCGTATATAAAGGTATAATTCATTAATAAGCAGATTAGCGATAGTGTTTAACGTTTTTCCCTTTTTCGACACAACCGTCTTGTTCTGGTGCGTGTTCTAGTTTGGTTTAGTTTTTGAAACCAGAAAACAATTCAGGTTTTTCTCTGTTTTAAATGTATCTTGTTTCTATATGCCTTTATTTAAGCCCGAATAAATATTGGTTTTATTGTTATTACTGAATACAGCACAACGCACACTGTGCAATATTTATTTTCTTAATCAACTGAATACAAGTATTTTATTTCATACTCTTCATAGTCCCCGTTAAGTTACAATGGTACCTGAAACGTCAATATTTTTCCATATACTGACGCCTGAATTTCATATCGGGTGCATGACATCATTTAATGTATTATCAATCTTAATCAGGCTATTGAACAAATTCATAATGTTAACATTACATTTATACGTGTAGATACGTATGTAATAAAAAGAATATAACCTTTGCATCGGGAAATATGCACTCGTTCTTTAACAGACAAATATTGCGCTCCCAAAGCCGTGCAATATGTCCGCTGCAGAACTCGTGCATATTTCCCGATACAAAGCTAATAACCTATAATTATTAGACGTGACCATGTCATGTCAGGTTTCATCAAAAGTGTCGAAAAGTCTTTTTTAGCGCTTAAGTTAAGCATAAGATTTTTTTTTGGTTCTTATCATCTGCTCAGAAGAATAGACCGCTCGTTTATATGTACTTAAACGATTTCTTACAAAACCAATTTGAAGACTATATTTGTTGTGGTGAAAGATCTAAATTGTTAAATTGAATATGCATTTTACTGATATTTTACGATCGATCATGAGCAAACACACAACGTATTATGTTCACGAAAAGACACATAGTTTTATTTTGATATTTTACCGAAATTAAACACATCTTTTTATTTGCATGAATTTAGAATGTGGTTCACCTAAAATCACTCGGAGAATAACTGTACGGAACATTGACTCAGTTTTGTTATATTTTCTGGTCAAGACCATTCATCTTTTTATTAAATTACTATAATAGAGATCCGCTTAAGCCGGTGCTATGGGGCGTGAGGGTAGTTGCATATTTCATTAGCTCTCATGAACAGACTTAATTCAACCGAGTCTGCTGTACATGTTATGCTGCATGGTTGCCTTCAATGCTTCCAAAGGATCTTTTCATACAATTTATTTATATTAGTTATAGCATTCCTTCCTCATAGTCAGGCACCATACGTTCTTTGAAAACGAGCGTTCTATTTTTGACAAAATTAAAGACAACTTTATTTCAATATGTCCAGAATAGCTCAAAGCAATAGAAGTTTAATTCAGGTTTTATTTTAATATTCTTCCTATTCGTTCCGTGTTCATTGTAGAATAATTATGTTCAACAAATTTATATGAATTGCTTGAGCACTTCATGAAATTTCCGATCAAATGTGTTCAGTCATTTTGCATGAAAAAATAAATTCAGTTCTAATATCACACCAAATCAACCGGAAGTTTACGAAATTTAACAGAAAAAGCATCTGAATAAGTGTTGTTTTCGGAGAAATGGGTAAAATATTTTAAGTCTGCAGTTTGTTTTGTCGCGTAACAATTCATAAGAAACAAGTTTTGTCTATTTCACGGAATTTTCATTTTATTTAGATAGTACACCATATTTTTCCTTTTGTAATGCGAGTGATTTCGAAGCTATTGTGATTTTTATGACGCCTCAGTTTGTAGAAAGCCTTTGTTTACATTTGAATAAGATTTGTAACACTTTCTTACCAGTTTAAGGAGGTCAGCTGTGGTTATGGGATAACATTATAAGTGTATGTGCATGTACGTATACAGAGAAAGGACTATCGTCTTATATTTTAAATACCACAATATTATTTTTATTATGCATAGCAGGTTGTCGAAGTATGGCAACTAATTTTGTTTGTTTTTATCCTTGTGCAGTCAATTAGGCTAGGAATCGTAAAACAAGATACCATCTACTTCTTGTATTTATTATTTCGCTTCAACGATGCTAAGTTCAGTAAGAAGAAATCTGAAGTGATATTTAAAAACTTGCGGCGTTTCCTGGATATATAACGAAAGGCTATAATTATTAATAGAAAAATCTTACACACCGCATTTTTGCCAATAGTAATTATTTATTCATAATCTAAGGCATACTGTATATGACAGCTTAAAAATGACCCAAGATACTTATAGTTTATACAGTAACTCGCTCTACTGTCTCTATGACTACATAGTGCGTATGGGATTCTGTAGATAATGAATGGGGTGCCATGTTATCCCAGTCAAGGACAAAAGTTGCTTATCAACACTGAACGTAACATAGAATTATAGGAAAACAAGACAGATACAGAAGAGTCATATTGTAAACCTTAATGAAAGAAATTAACGTATTCAATCTATCTGTAGGTACAATACAAGAGCAATTACACATAAAGTAGTATAAAATGTATTACATTTTCGTCAATAATAAAAACAATTCCGCGCCCTGTTCCGCTAAATCCATATGTAAGCGAAAATGATTGTGTACTACTTCTGCACTGAATTGTAGGCGTAACATTATATCACTTTTGGGTTCCGTGAACAATATGTTAATATATTGATATTTCGTTTTCTTGGCGGGTTCTCCAACCTCTTTGATCCATGTTATGATCAAACAAATGCGTTGCTTGTCCGTTAAATTTCATAAACTTCTGGCAAATTTGGTAACGTTCATACAACGTGTATATAGTAAAAAGAAGTTTTAAAAAACTAGAGACAATTAACATTAGAACCTAACTGTTTACGTTAACTCACCTATTAACATGTTATCAGATATTTGGTTTTCAGTTCATTAAAGACCCACCACGACCTAGTGATCTATTTTTTACGCCCACTGAAACTTCATGAAAATCATTCTTATAATACAGGTGATATACAGCTATACTACAAGTTTTCAGATTGACAATTTAGGCCCTTCCTGAAATGTGTTTTCACAACTTCACCTGCAAACTTATTCAGCATAGTTTTAAGAATGTAGAGGAATAACTGACTTACACTATAGAAAGAAAATGTGATTGAAATTTAAATAAATACACTGATTTATGTATATATTGCTTCATTAGTTAAATAAAATGTTAAGACATTAAAAACATTGTCTTGGCCTTATATATGTCACTGTCAATTTGTAACTAGATACTTGCTATTTCTCATTTTCTTCATGCAAAGCATGTATTATTACCATCATGGAAACACAAAAGAATACAGTTATTTTTGGTGCCTCTTTAAACATATAAAATCTAAGGGGCGTTTCTGGACAATTGCAATAGCTTTCTTATGCTTAATAGGCCAGTATTACGTTTGCCTTTGCCATGGAATATGCATATGTAAAAGGTGTGTAAACAGCGAGTTAGGGCGAGAATCTCTCTGCTAACACAAGTGTTCCTGTTAAAACATCCTCTATAAACGACAAAAGCAGCAGTTTAATACTAAACTTTTCAATTTTATACCGTTGATAAGGAACATCCGATAGCAAATGGTTAATGCCATATACTTCGACTCCATTTTCAATCACCGATACGTTGTTGAGATTATTTTTCTGAAATAAGACCAAAGTTTTGTCATTGAATTGGGGAAGTCATAATATGATATAAACCGCGTCTGTGTCATTGAATATTTAATAAAACATTTTTGTTATTTCATTACAAATCTGTCAACTTAGCAATCGAAATGATAAAGAAAAGGCAGGTGGTAAACCTCAATGTTAACAACGTTACTACAGTGCTCACTACAAAACAATGCCTGTAGGAGTACCTTGGGTCTTCCTCCTCCATCAAATCTGAACAACTTGCCACATGACCTGTTTTCGTCGTTGTCATGTTAAACAAAGGACAATAAAATACGTTGATACAATATCTTTGTTCGACTATGCTAAGATTTATAACTACTCATTCAAATAAGATAAATCAGGGAGAAGAACTCTATAAGGTTTCTGTCGTTCTAATCTCTTTCGTACTTGTAATATGTTCCTATTTGTAAGTAATTTCCGAGATAAATATGTTTAAACTAAATAAGATAGATGTTTCAGCGTTTCCAAGGGAGAGATTTTTCAGCAAAAATCTTCATCGAGTGGTTTCATTTAGTCTTACTCTTACAGGGTTACAGGAGGACTTTCATTGACGCATCTAGATTTTCTTTGGTGCTTTATAGCATTATATAACTCTACATGTTGATAGATTATTTGGTTAAATGAAGACTTTGTATAGTCAAGATTTCTGAATGACTATGTCCTTGTTATAGCATTCCCATGTCGTCCATTTTCAGTAGTAACCTTTAGCCTGCTGGCGGCAAGTGATTCAGCCTATGCGGCCAGCGCAGACCAAGATGGGCCTGCACATCCACGCAGGCTGATCATGGTGTGCACTCTTCGCTATTCAGTCAGTATATTTTCAGTGAACACCTCTTTGAATAATAAATGGTACTGCCCAAACTGAATGAAGGACCGATCCATTTTAGAAATTTGGCAGGCTAAAGGGGTAACGTGAGATATTTAACTTCATTCTCTTAAGGAGATATCTGCAATATGATGCTGAATACAAAATAATGTTAACGACTTTGTAACTATATCAGAAAACATGTGTTATAGTTGCTGATGTACTTGGTGTACTATTTACAAAGAAAAAATCAAAACTGTCAGACAAAAAACGGCCTTCGTTGTTTTTATGTTGAACATTGCAGTTATCTATCCTACAAATAAGCAGATATTACTTCTATTATTAGGTACAATGGGTTCATTAGATGGAAAGAACCATATTAATTAAGAGGCAACACAAATGAATGTATGTTCCTTAATTATTTTTGAAAAATGCCAACAGATTCTCTCCAAAGTGTCGTTTAGGATATCATTCATTGGGAAATTTGATTTGATTGTTTTTCATCATTTCTAATTAGATCTAATGCCCTGTCTGTTATCACTTTGCTTGGCATTCTATAGTTATATCATTTTATACTCTTAAACTTATCTCCTGGAATCTTTTGATGACAATGTATACATTTTTGAAACACACTTTAAATCAGGAAAATTAATCTAAACTAAACTGTTCTAGAAGACTCGTTTTATCAATATCATTATCATTTTCGTTATAGAAGTTCAATCAAATTGTCATTCAACATGTGAGCATTTGCCTATACATAACGACCCGCAGAGCAAACAGAAAACAAAAAACAACAAAAGCATAACATCGTAGTCCGCTCATGTTGAATAACAGTAACAGTATAGTTTGTGTTGCTGTTGACGATTTGCCAAGGAAAATAACAATAACAATATAATTATCATTAATTAATGTTACTTTCATGAGTTCAGCAATACTTTTGATTACCTGTTTACAATATGTGTTCCATTTGAGTCATAGAGAAATGCTTGAATTACCAATACTTAGACGGTCTATAAAACGATGAGAAAAATGTTCTTGAGCAATGTACAATAATCGATTCCTTTACCTTCACGTTGAATAGAATTATTTTCTGTGAAATTCATGGATGACAATTTTTTAGCTCAAAAGTTCAAGGCGGTCAGTAACATTTAAGCAACCTTTTATGACACTTATCATATAATCCATTAACAATTTATCTAAAAACTAAAACGACCGATTACGTAAAGTTAGATCCCTGTTTGAAATGTTCATATTGTTGTTGTTATAAAATTTTGTAATCACCTACCCCCAAATTTGACCATCAATTTTTTTTTCAATTTTAACCCTTACCATGCTAGACACACCGGTTCTGCCTTTGCGACCAGTGAAGATCATGATCAGCCTGTACACCCGTGCAGTCTGGTCATGATCTGTACTGTTCGCTATTCAGTCAGTATCTTTTTGGTAAGCACCCCTTTTAACAGTTAGTGGTACTGTCCAAATTGGAAGATGGAAAAGTTCATTAGAGAAATTAAGCAGGGTAAGGGTTAAAGTACTTAAACAGCTAAGTATTTATTTCGATTTCAATATACAAATGAGCCGTGCCATGAGAAAACCAACATAGTGGGTTTGCGACCAGCATGGATCCAGACCAGCCTGCGCATCCGCGCATCTGGTCAGGAACCATGCTGTTCGCAAATCCAATATGTTGGTTTTCCCATGGCGCGGCTCAAATGTAGTTTTTAGTTTAACTTTTCAATTTAAGAATTGCGTGTAGCCTTGAAATTAACTTTAAAATTTCTAAATTTAGGTTGGTTCAGCAACTGAGATAAGCAAATTGAGGAAATATAATACATTTGCTTACCTCCATTACAAATGGATTTCGGTTAATATATAGCTGTAAATGCAACTCTTTGAAAAGTGTAGTATGTAAGCGCTCAAATTTATATTATCCCCAAAGCTAAGTATGGTTACAAAAGAAAAAAATGGGGAAATATTACAGATATTTAACCGCAAATCAGAAATAGGTGGATAAATTTTCAGACAAGGAGGAACGTGTTTGCCTGAAAATAAGTAAAAATGTCTAAAAACAAATGTACAGATCAAGCATTAACTTCACCATGCATCTAAAGCATTTATTAAACACTGTTTATTTGACTGATTTCTCTGCAAATAGTGATTAACAATTAAATAAGTAGATAACTTTGATATTTGTTTACAAATTATACTCCAGCCTATGATCTTGGTTCCATATTTTATCTGTTTAAGACACTCCAATTTACCACAGGTCTGATAATAAAATTTAATGAAGTTCTTACGACTTGATATACGTCTGAATATACGTTTTAATGTGTTATAATTTGTTCTGTAATTTTAGCAGCAAAGTATTAAAATACACATGGTTTGTAAGTCGATTCTTTAATGTGCAACTTTACTTTTAAAAGCACATTATAGAAAACCCAGTTTGATATGACTTATGTTAAATAAGTGTCCAAGAATATTATTAGCTTTGCCAATTTTACATTTTATCAAAAGATGTTACAAAGGTGAAGAGAGTTTGTCCATAACTGAGAACATGTTATTTCAAAGGTGGGAAATCTTAGGAAAGTGATGTTTTCATTTATTTTGTTTTCCATCGGAGGAAGTTTCACACTATATTGAGAGGAACACCGAGCAGTTACCAGCAGCCAGATAACACAGCAGCCAGACAACACAATAGCCAGATAACACAACAGCCATATAACACAGGAGCCAAATGTCATAAGAGCAAGATAACAACCGAGTCAGATAACACAACAGCCAGATAACACAGGAACCAGATAGCTCTACAGCAAGATAACACAGGAGCCATATAAAATAAAAGCAAGATAACACAGCAGCCAGATAACATAGCAGAAGATAACACAGCAGTCAGATAACACAGTAGCCGGATAAGACAACATTCAGATAACACAACAGTCAGATGACACAGAAGCTAGATAATAAAGCAGTCAGATAACACAGCAGCCAGATAACACAGCAGCCAGGTAACACAACAGTTTGATAACACAGCTGCCAGATAACACAGCAGCCAGGTAACACAGCAGTTTGATAACACAGCTGCCAGATAACACAGCAGTCAGATAACACAGCAGCCAGATAACACGAGAGCCAGATAACACAGCAGCCAGATAACACAGCAGTCAAATAACACAGCAACCAGGTAACACAGGAGCCAGACGACACAGCCATATTGTTATCAAATGTACACTGACAGAGACCAACCTATCACGAGTGCAGTGATATTAATAAACAATTTCTGTTTACAGTTATGAAGACCAAACTAAAACTGATTTCAATTTTTTATAATACCCATATGTGTTTATCTTTAATGAAATACTATCAAGTGATTGCTGCTTGCATTCTCACATCAGCTTCATCTTAGGAAAGGCGTGGGATAAGGTCAACATTGCACGCAAATGAAATTCCAACTTGATCGTAGATCGCTAGAAACTGTTTATCTTTCTTTCATAGGATCTGTTCTTGAAGGTAGTGTTATAGCGTTTTTTGCCATTGTGTGACAAATCGTCTTTAATACTTTTTAAGCTATGCTTTGTGGAAAGGTGTTTTGAGAAAAAAAAGAAAATAATTTAAAATGTAAACAATACAGAATTAATAGCTTTTGTACACTGCGATTTCTCTATATATCCTCTGTCATTGTGTGAAAAGTTAACAGAAGTAATGCTGCGGATACAAATGATATTAGTAAATCAAAGACAGCGAGATATTGATAGGCATAAAGAGAAAATGACCATATTCTCCTTCGCCTTTCGGGGAGGGATTAAAATATGATTTTAGGTAAATTAATAACTTTGGTATCTCTATGTTATTGTCAATCAGGGGATGGTATGTATACAGTATATGGTGATCAGAAACATAATCATTATTTATCTTGAATTATACCACTATTTGTCATAGCAATTGATTAAACTTTGATTTACAACATAATTATATCTATCTTTTCGGCTACTACAGCAACCTAATGCATACCATAAAAATGGGGGTGCTATTACATTTATTGTATACCGAAGGTCTACCACAGATGCCTAAAATGTACCAGGAAAATGAGGGTCCTGATTACAAACATCATACAGCGCTGGATTATCAGGAACTTTTAGATTTTTCTTGAATCTATAGATTTTTTTTTTTTGTTTTTTTTTTTAATTTCTTATTTTTTACAGAATTCACTATGAAGTATAAACTTTCACTAATATTGCTACCATATTCGTATACAGTGATCTGTTTTATTCATTTGAATCCTTTACACGATGTATTGCACTATATTGCGCAATAAATCACGGGTGTCATATACCTTTGAAAAGAAAATGAATCACCTTGTGTCCAATAATGTACTTATCATCGCTAACTGTAAATAAGACAATGCATATCAGGCTAATTAGGAAAGATTATTCTTCAGAAATACAAATTAGTTTTAGAGGTTGTTCGTTTCGGTAATTAACAAACTCATTTAAAAAAAAAAATCAATTAATTACTCATTTCTGCGCTATGGCAATCTTCGCTATTTTGCTACGTCTGCCTTATGCGGCCTCGGCATTCTTAGATTCTGAAAACAACAGATCTGCCACTGATGAGACATCGATCACTTACACTACGGTTAATTCGCTTATAAGTATAACAGTGGACTGTTGCGTTTAACAAAAGAACAAGCATAAACATAGTGAATTTATGCATTTAAAATACAATGGAGATGACTACCATAGTGTATCGACTGTTTTACATAACAGTTACCACAGCGCATTTTAGGGATTTTCTTCTTTGTTCAGTTTCGAGATTAACCGATTTTCACCAAAAACCTGCATTACTCGTCTACGGCAATAGGCTACCCCGTTTTTCTGGTACGCAAAAGTCGTCTCTGGTAGTAGTAGCGGTAATGGAGAATAGCGAAAAGTCTGCATTAGTCTGCTCTGGTAGCGTATCTTTATATGATAGCGGCAGCCGAAAGGATATTATATTGATATATAATTACACACGAAAACAGTGACAGATAATATCATAACGTGTAAGAATCTTGAAATTGCATATAATACATTGCAACATAACCAATACAATAAATCTTTACGTCATTGTTGCACCGAAACGTACCTAACTAGTATCACAAAATACGTGTTAAAACTGCAAAAAGTCTAACTTAAAAGAAAGGCAACAAAGTCAGAACTTAATGTTATTTCCGAAATAATGCTCAAGCTCTTTTTTTAAATTTTAAAACGAAATATAAATTTTATTTAAAGGAATGTAAATGCGAACCACTTCAAGTCAAAAATTCGCAGGCTAATAATTTGGCTAGAAACTTCATAAGTATTGGATAAACACGTGTACATATTATTGGTAGGACCACCGGAACCAGACCGGAAAGAAAATTCCACTGTACATATTGTACACTACCCTTAAGTATATTATAAATGGTCATGTACTAACCAATTTCATTCTAAAACGCACAGGTCGGTAAATTGGTACTACACATATTGAACAAGTGATGATTTATATTCTATTTATATTCATTAATTTTAATAATATGAAATTTTATGACGTCATGAAATTAATTAAGAATATTGATTTATATTCTAAGTTATATGTAATATATATACAAGATATTCTATATGATCTGTATATTATGATTGATGTCTATGTATTATGTATATGCCTACTATTTGAGATAAATTTGATACAATTAAAGTAACATGCTTTTGTACGGATTATATTGAAACGCTTATTCTAACACGATCCGCAGCAATTGCTATATAAACATATAGCGAAATCGCCTATACATGAATCTACGATAAAATATGGTTGGCTGTTACATTTCATCCCCCTATGATTGTAACATAAGAGATTCTACTTCAGTTCCATTACATACGAATTATTTCAGGGCCAAACGGTTGAAAACGGCATTTCAAAAACATAAATATAAAAAAAACTTATACTGACTTATGTGTAGGTCCGTAAAACACGTTCTGATCTCTACCAGCGAATTCAATTAGCTCAATTATGATTCAGCGGTGACGTCATAAATGTATGACATAAAGTATGACGTCATAATGATGTGACGTCATATAAAAGTTAAGCTCGTCACTCGTAACACAGGGTCAACTCGCCTGATTTGTTGATTCTGTTCATAATAAGTTTGCGAGCTGTTAGATTACTAATTTATGAATACTTCTCAAAATTTTAATGAAAAAGAAACAAATATCTATACGTTCCATTGACTATGCAACACTTTCTAACCATAGGGGGTAAATTGTAGTAGCATATGACCCGAATGACGTATTACGCTGAAAATGTAGTACTGTAAAATGCGAATAATTTGTTAGAATTGAAATGATAAATATTTTCCAATAATTTTATCAATTAATAAAACATGGGCAGTCGTTTGGATGCGAATAATTAAATCACTCGTGCTACGCACTCGTGATTTAATTATTACGCATCCAAACTCCTGCCCATATTTTATTAACTGATAAAATTATTGGAAAATATTTATCATTTCATAAATAAAATTGTAATTACAAAACTCAGCCTGATAAGGAAATGCTTAAATATAACTAAGCTGGCAGACTTCTAACATAAACTCTCTTTAATTAGTCATTTATAGGTAATCGTACCGTAATAAAATCTGTAAGAAGATCCCTTAGACGCATAGAATGCAACCAAGTAGAATAATAGCAGACTCAGTTTGACTGACCTTTTTCATGTGATGTAATGAAAAGTGCAACACCTCTCACACCCCCTAGCACCGGTTTAAGCAGAACTCTATCGCACAGGTATTGAATAGACTCCATGATCCGAAAGGACCAGAAAATAACACAACACTGAATCAAAGTACGGGGAGACTTTTTACAGCCACCACACGGAACTTAAAATTCGTTGTTGTGAGAGTTAATAAGATCTGTAAGCATATACTTTGGAAGCATAAGTTCTTTATTAGCTATCCTGTGACCCAGACTGTTCCTCAAGCAACTGAAATTGTTAATATTAAAGTACTAAATTTAAAAACTTGTAGGCGGCCTCATTTTCTTTTCATGTTTTAATGTTACTTTCGAACAGTTTAGTTGCACTTAATGTCACGTTTACATAAAGCTCATTATAGGATATACAGTACAAAGTTTAGCTGAATCAGAATATGAAGTAACATGGTTTAAACATAAACACAGCTAATCTCTAGAGTTATTAGTGACTATAGTGAACGGATAATTGTTTGCAGAAAATGTAAAATACATTGATTTGTAATATGTTAATGTAAGTCTATATGAGCCGTGCCATGAGAAAATCAACATAGTGGCTTTGCGACCATCATGGATCCAGACCAGCCTGCGCATCCGCGCAGTCTGGTCAGGATCCATGCTGTTCGCTTTCAAAGTCTATAAGAATTACAGATACTGTTAGCGAACAGCATGGATCCTGATCCATGCTGGTCGCAAAGCCACTATGTTGGTTTTCTCATAGCACGGCTCATATTTACATTCCTGACGGCATGTTACCCATAAAACTAATGCCAAAGATTGGATGATGGTTTTGTAATCACAAATTGCAATAATATTCTATATCTAGAAGCAAAATTATCTATCACAGTCCAGTGCAGCTGTTTCCTCCAAAATGTACGAGTGTCAAGGGTATGGTCTGATATTCATATAAAGTAATTGGAATATAATTTACAATACCCTTTCTAGCAGATCCAAGAGATATAGATTTATACACGACGTTGTGCGCACTGTGTTGAAAAACATTTCAGATATATCATATTCCATCTCATTTATTCTCTCGGCAACAATTACTCATGAAAAGAGTGATGATACTCTAATCATTTATTACATAATATGCTATCCTCCATTCAATCGTCTTTTGCATTATTCTGTCTTTTGAGGAAGATTAAAAGTTTATCACTACCTTTTGACATGCAGATAGATCTTTTTGAAAAAAGAAACAACAGTAAAACCAATACTTTTATATGGAAGTGAAATCTGGGGTTTTGGTAAGATTTATGTTATAGAAAGAGTTCCATTAAAATTCTATAAGTAAGTTTTCAGTTTAAAAAGGTCGACACCATCCTATATGACATATGGTGAATTAGGCATCACTCCAGTTTCTGTAGATATAAAGAATAGAATTGTAGCTTTTGGACAAAACTTGTAGAAAACACTGGTGATGTTGCCCAACAAAAGGTATCATCTAAAATTTATCATTTGATTTATGAATTACATGCGTCTAAAGAAACTAAATCCAAATGGATTGAGAATATCACAAATATACTGTGTACATCAGGATACTCAGGAATATGGTATAGTCAAAGGTTTTCAAATCCCAAGTGGTTAATAAAATCATGTTCTCAAAAACTAAGAGATATTTTCATACAAACATGGTATGCGGAAATAGAAAGAACATCAAATACAAATATGTAAAAGCTCTATAAAACTATATATAAACGAAGCACGTACATCAATACTCTACCTACATATTTATGTAAAAGAATGATGTCGTTTTTAACAAGAAACCATCGTTTACCAATAGAAGTTGGAAGATGGAGAGGAACACCTTCAAACGAAAGACGATGTTTATTCTGTAATGATATTGGTGACGAATTCCATCATTTATTAGTATGTTCACACTTTAATGATATAAGAACGAAATATATAGACAAGAAGTATTACCAACGACCAAATATCATAAAATTTGGAGCATTACTATCTAATGATAACTATAAAGTTCTTAGGAAATTAAGTTTATTTATGAATAAGATAAGAAAACTATAAATGTTTAAGGCAAACCGTATAATTGTTATATATTGTGAAATAATACCCTATTGTTTGATACGTATATGCTGAAATACTATTTCATTGTCTGATACATTTACGCTGTTTTGTTAGTACATTGTATTGTAATGGTAAATGTGCTATGTACTGAAAACTATTTGTCTAGATGTATCTTTTATATGAATATCCTTGGTAACATGAATCACTGTACTGGTAAATTTGTTATGTACTGAAAACTATTTGTATAGATGAAACTTTTGAATGAATGTTCTTGGTTACATGAATCATAATCTTAGAAATCATTTAAACAGAAGATAATCTGGTGTTTCCTTGATACTAGCTAGTTTTCATAAATAATCAACTTGAAGGAAACCGTAAAGACTTTGGAAAGCTGCAATAGTAAACAAATAACTTTTTATTTTATATCGCGATGGTAAATAATCTAAATTGTCTTCAGAAACAATACATACATTTATGATCCATGTAACAAATAATTATATATTGTATAATAAATTAGGCTGCCGTTTCCTAATATATCGCTGCACTAAACATACATATGTATATATATATTATTTGAAATGTTTTTCTTTACTGTGATGCTTTGCTGTTCATTGTATGTACTAGTATGAGCCTAAGTATTGAAATAAAAGTTGAAAGTTGAAGGTTGATTTTGAAACCAACAGCCGAAGGTCATACTTTAGTATAAATCGTATTTGACACTACCGGAGAAGGTAAAAGAATTATTTTTTTTGCAAAAATGTGTAATCATTAAAGGTTTCCGTTATACAGCGTACAAGAATAGTAACGGCAAAGTATTATAATATGTACAGACTATATTTTACGAATCTCTTTCAGTCTTAATACACACGTTATAACAAAATACACTGAGATCTGATGTCCTGTTTAGCATTAAAATGCTTACATTCATATAATTATAAGCATATGGGAACTCCGTAAAAAATACTTTAAATCATTTAGTTTTTTGGCACAACTTGATTTAGAAAACGATAATTATTTTAACTGTTTCCTTGTAACGCACAAACTTAATTACATGTTGAAAAAGACGCTAAACCCGAACGCACACACACACGCACACACACACACACACACACACAATCGAATGTTTAATGTTGTATTTCAAAATATATATAATCTGATAAATAGCTATAAAAGTTGTTTCATAGTAAATTCGACCAGTTTAAAATGGTGGCATATTTCTGCATAAATTTCATGAAAATTAATATAGTTCTCGCCAAAATTAGATAATACAGTCTCATTATCTGGTTAAAAATTCACGTTAGTGCCCAGCACTGCACACGATTACAAGTTATTTTTGCGCATGTAATGTAAACAAACTTCACACAAAGCTTGCTAGTCATCAAACCTACTGAAATAAACAAGCAAGATGTTACTCAACTTTTTACTAATTACTGGCTCTTAACTGACTTAGACAATTTTCGTAAAATTTGACGGGCAAGTTACTGCCAGGCTGTATCTAAGTAACAATAATTTATACTGTACTTACTGAAATAACCAAATAAAATCACTTCAGATCGTATGCAAATTATGGTCCTTATATTGACTTACTCAAATTTGGTTAAATTGTCAAGCAACAGCCCCAAATATTGACTGAAACTTTAAAAAGGCATCCTTCTTATGATATGTACTCGAGATGTACTGACTGAAATTAATGGAAACTATGACCCTTATTTGTGTTAATTAAATTCGTTGAAATTTTGCCCGCCAGTTGTTATGATAATACATTTTTGTTTTAAATTATTATAAAATAACAAATAAAAGTAATAGAACGTCATGAGGACAGCTTATGTTGTTGTCTGCTTTTATGTAACTTTCTGTCTGAAAATGTCTGTTAGTTTTTGTGAAAATGTATTTTTTGTGAAAGAAATTATTGTTTAAACATACAAGATCTAAAAGTTTGGAAATACCCCCGAGATATTTGACATTTAATCAAAATTATCCAAGATGATGTCGTAGAATTAAAAACCCTTCTGCTACATTTTAAGCGAACTTTAGAATTTACGGTTAATTTATATTCACTTTGGCCTAATTGGGAAGAGATCGTGAATATAAGTTTACATTATGATATAATGGTCAATTTGCGGCTGTTTTATGACTATGTTTTCTCATTTTTAGTTATATCTAAGAGAGCGTAACAGACATGTAGGTTAACACAAAATTTTGTCAATTAAGGGCTAACGTTTCCTTTATCAAACATCACGCCATGTTAAACAGGAAATACTTCTATCACATAAATAATTATGCAGATAGTGTATCAATGAATGAAAAGCTGATCTAATTAATTATTAATTCCATCTTAAACGATATCAATCATCTAACGATAACGAGTTCTATAATTACAGGGAGCTCGAATACGGCGTATGTTTCATTGATGTTTCATTGATCGCGGCCTGGAGGCCGCGATCATATTGAATATGTGAAGTATATGCGCGCTGGGGAAAATATTTCATGATAGACCTATGAATTCTTTACTTATGGGTGAAACAGGTCTCATAAGCGTAAATACGACTAGCTTCTACTGATTATAAAACATACCGTACGATTTGTTGTGAATTAACTGTTGTTGTACTTTTTGTAATTCAACCGCCACCCTTGTTTAAGAGCAACATTTAAAAAAAAACACGTTTTTTTCATCCTCAAGTAATAAGTAAGTAGACTCGCCCAGTGTAATCAATAACCCACAACTGACCGATCCCTCTGGTACAGTATCAAGACGCATAATCTAACTCTATACATAGAGCGCCTACTTCACCCGATTTACATTCGGAACATTTTCACGCGTTTCGGGCTTTATCGTATGTTTAACATGGGATTTTTGAACCGTCCAAATATGTTGGAAATGTTTGTCTCATTGTTTTTTTTTAATAAAAATGTTACTGCTTTCATTGTCTACCACTTTTTTCCACCCTTGCCTGGAAAAACAGTAATGAGTGTGTACACTGTTCAGACAATTGTGCTCTGTTGAAATTTAACCAAACACAAGTTTACCTGCATAAACAGAAAGCATGATATTTTAAACGTATGTCACTATACCTGTCCAGTACTGGACATTATGGCAAACGCTTCTTTCCTGCACAAATGACAATTTCGCAACTTCTGTCCGGTTTGTACAAATTTCTGGCCGCGATAAACCATTTGACTTGTTTATCAACTGGTATTATATATGGTCTTTGCTCCTTAAGAGGTTAATGATGACCGGAAGACAAAGAAACGTGTGAGACTTTCGTCCTCTACTATTGAGAGTTTGATATCTAAGGTTTATTTTAAGACTTGTTTGCCTCTTGAAATCTTAGCAATGATTATATTACGTTACCTAAACAACTGGCGGAAATCCTATTTTTATTTCTTTTTTGGTATTGATTTTATTTCAATCTATGTTTACGAAATTATGGCAAACATTAACAAAATAGTGGATGCATATCTAGTTTATCAGTTAAGATGATAAACAACAATTATTAGCTGTATTTTGAAGAATTTTGAGCTTGTTAAGTCCGTAAACGCACGTATCCATAATTATAAAGTCAATAATTCTTTTACTTACTGACTTATTTCAGACACATGTCATTAAATCTATCACTTATTCAAAATTTATTTCATTAACATATATCTTATTGTTACTTTCTTAACAGCTGGCTTACGGAAGGTCGGTGGTTCTACCCTAGTGCCCGCTCGTGATAAAATAATGCACGGAGGGGCACCTGGGATCTTCCTCCACCATCAAAGCTGGAAAGTCGCCATATGACCTACAATTGTGTCGGTGCGACGTTAAACCCAACAAAAATAAAAAATATAAAATAAATATTTTTTTCTATAAAACGGGGTGTTAAGATCTCTAGTCTGATTTGTTATTTCGTAAAGCTTCGGAACTTTGTGGACTATAAGATTTATATGGTAAAAGCATCTTCAGCTAGTTAAGTATTTTCTTATTACGGTAGATTTGAAATTGATAAAGAATGAATTAAATGTATAACATACTTTTTACGTTGTTGTAACATAGTGTTAGGAGAATGTAGAAAAAAGTTATAAATACGTTTGTTATTTATAAATCAATGACATTACTTTTAATGAACAGGCTCAATCAAACGTTCGATCGGTTGCGTTTTATGGTTTTATGCTTATAAAGGATCTGATACATTTCATTTACGATTTGGTGGATATTTGAGTGTTACAATGCATAATCAAACTGTAGAAGCCACTTCCCTACTTTCTAGCTGTCTTAAATTTAACTTGATTACTTCGCAGAGCTTTTACGACTTTCGATGTAACAAATACATTTGACCAGTTTCTTGTAATTAATTTTCAGTCAATACTATTCAAAAGCACTGTGATATTCGTATAAACAAACATAGAAATCCTATATTCATTAGACACAGCTGAACGTTGGTGATGACTGATATTGAGATTTTGTCAAACAGAGAGCTTCTAACAAAATTTTTAAGCTATATCAAACCGAGGATAGGGTTCCTTATTACCACAACTTAACTGGCGGAGTAGATGTTTTGCAACGTTTCGACCATATTATTTAACTAAGTATCTACTGTTGGAAACCTTTTACCAGCCCGTTACAGAGAAGACATGAAAGAAAAAGAATGACTTCATATTGACGTTAAAGAAATTGAAGGTCGTAAGTAAAACAGTACTTTTTGAGAAATCAAAATTTTGTCAATATAATTGTGGAGTCCAAACTCACATCATTTTTAACTTAAAAAGTTGTAATGGGCAGATACGACCCTTTTCTTCCATAGATATTTCTAAAACTTACAAGAAACTGGGTCATAAGTAACAAATCGACTTCGTGGAACAGCACTGAGCTGGGTTGATTCCTATCTGCGCCCCAGAAGTTGTCGTGTAGGTATCAATTCAGTCATGTCATTTCCACGCCAATTAAATAACTAGTATAGTGTTCTACAAGGGAGCTGCTTAGGACCGTGGCTATATTTGACATATGCGGGGATACTGTTTGATGTTATTCCGCCGTCGATTTCAGTTTACGGCTTTGCGGATGACCACACTGCTAATAAACGCTTTAAACCATCATCTCCAACAGTAGAATCCCAGGCAATACGAGAACTTCAACAATGTGCTAAAACAATCAACAACTGGATGAATGAAAATAAGCTAAAATGAACACTTCCAAAACCGAGTTCATCATGTTTGGTAGTAGGCAACAGCTCTCTAAGTGTTCAACTGACAAAGTATGCATTGTAGGTGATGAAGTGAAATCAGTGAGCTTTATTCGATATCTAGGTGCATTTCTGGATGAAAACTTGAATCTAAAAGAGCATGTAAAACGAAAGTGTAGAACAGCAATGCTCAGCTACTTCAGAATAAAATGTATCAGGAAATATCTTACCAAAGAGGCTACCGAAACCCTTGTCCTGTCATTGATGATATCTCATTTAGATTATTGTAATGTCATTCTGTATGGTATTGCTCAAAGCGAAGTAAACAAAATGCAACGAATTCAGAACATGTGTCCAAAACTTGTCCTAAATCGAAGAAAATATGACAGTTCCAAGCAAACGCTGTATGACTTTCACTGGCTACCAATCAAAGCCAGAATCACATTCAAAATGCTCACCTACATGTATAATTGTTCATTTGGAAACTCTCCAGAATATCTTTCTGAACTTCTCATAAAACAAACACAGACAAGAAACTTGCGTTCTTCAAACTCCGTTACTGGGTGTTTCGTTGTTCCTTTCAACAAGCGCAAAACGTTCAGCGACAGAAGTTTTGGTACTGTTGGACCTAAACTCTGGAATGAATTGCCTCTCGAAATAAGGAACTCGGACACAATAGATGTTTTCAAAAAGAAGTTGAAAACTCATTATTTTGGAAATTACTTTGCACTCTCTGTAATTTTTAAGAAATTGAAGTAACGTGAACTGGATGATTTTATTGTGTAAATACATTCGAATATGAACTATATTATAACAAATAAAAAATACAGTTGTTTGTAATAACTTCTTGACATGTCGCAATAACCCACTTATTCTTACTTAATAACAAACAGCTGTCTTACTGTATCTTAATATTCTAATATTTTATTAATCTTATCTGATGTCTGATCTTTTTTTAATGCTTACTAAATAGTTTATTCACAATGGTATTTATGCTCATTTATGTTATATGTCATTAAATATCTTAATTTTTGTTGTATTTTTATGTATTTGCAAAACGCCATTGAATATGTTTTGCGTAAAAATAGGCGTTTAATCAAATGAAACAGTTTCAGTTTTATATTATTAACGGAACGTTAGTTTTGGCTCAATAAACAGGGACACACAATTAGGATCTTATGTTCAAGCAAATGCCCTTTCAATGCAGTTTCCGAAAATTTATCGTACCAGTTATGGCCTTATATTTCTGAGTCGTCAATATAATAATGGTGTTATCAAATACAAATGTTGATTTTTCTAAATACCACGACTGTTGGTCACTGAGGATTTAATAAAACTTAGCATAAATAAAATATAAACACTACATATAAAGATACGCTCTTTTTGCTCCCCAACCCTCCTCCTCTGTTTCGAGGATAAAAGAGGGACTAAGAAATGGGCTGCATCTTTCCGTTCGTCCGTAACCCTCCGTCCATCCGTCACACTTCGTTTCCGGTCAATAACTCTGTCATCCATAAAGGAATTTTGAAATAATTTTGCAAAACCTAAGCAAGACCTAGACCTCTAGTTCCAAGGGCAATGTCACATTTAGAGATGAAAGCGTAACATGGTCTGTTTCGTGTCCGATCCATAACTCTGTCATTCATCAAGAAATTTTAAAATTACTTGGCACAAATATTCCGCATAATGAGGCGACGTGTTACATGTAAGACCAGGCCATTATCTTAAAGATCAAGATAAAAGTTAAATGTCAAAGTTCAGATGTCATTTTTTTGGTTTGGACGATAACTTTAGGTCAAGGTTACAGGCATCCAAGTTTACCTTCTTTTCCTGTTGGTAAACGATGAAATTTCTTCCCTTTTATACGATAAAGTACAATGTATGTGTTTTTTTCTCAGAAATTTAAAAATGAAATTATGTTTAATTGATATAAAACTATCAACAATTGTAGATTTCAACCCATGCACAAGTTATAACTTTATTGTATATGTAGGTAAAAGCAGCATTATTACGATTGCAATACATTAGCTTGATATGCAGTGCAGCTCTGCATTGAATAGCAAGTGCTGGTATTAACTCTCACTGGTGTGTAATTTAAAGTACCACATACATCTTGTTTATGATTACCTCCCTTTAATATATTAAAATATTTCATTACATTTTTTTTCTTTCCAATTTAGAAATAGAATCAAATAAAATCTTAAAAATACAGATGCATTCACCAATTACAGATTTCTAGACATTTTCAAACGACATACCTTTCATGAATGATATTTTGTTATGACTTATAAACATATATGATATGATGTTTCTCTTACTTTGAAGAAGATGTTGTATTTGCATGCAGTATGTTTTGTAAAAAATGTCCCTAAAACGGGGGACGTGGGTAACTGTGATAATTTCTTGTTATCATTGTACATACTAATCTGACATTGGTGCCCAAGAAAATCTTGAATGCAGTTATGGTATAGACCAACCTGAACGTTTTCTACTAAGTATATTTAAGATATTGGCAGAGTACGGAAGTACGGAACAACACGAATGTTCGTGACTAAGTATATGGTCATGGTATAGAACAACTTGGACGTTGGTTACAATGTTTATATCGGATAGTCACGATATAAATCAATTTGAACGTTGAAAAGAATATGTATCTAGGAAATTGGCATGGTAAATATCAACATGAACGTTTGACGCAAAGTACATTGTCATAGTATCATCACCCTGAACACTTGTGACACTGGTGACAAAGCAATCCTCGGGTACTGTCATTGTTTAGACCAACGCTAGTAAGATGTAAAATTAATAACAAAGATTGGTGTTGATGTTATCACAGATTGCAATTAAATGAATGGTATCTGATATCAAACATCTTCACCATGGTGCCATGAAACTACTGTCCGACAATATTGTGCATTTGTCAAGGGAATATCCAAATATTAATATGAAGTAATTAGGATGAAATATCTGATACAATATCTAGCACCTCCAAGAGCGATAGACACATACAATGCTTGGTGCACACTGTGCTGAAATACATTCTAGATAAATCATATCATTTTCCATCCCATTTATTTTCTCGGCGACTGATTTTATTAAAAGAGTGATGATACTACTATAATAATTTATTAGAAAATATACAATCCGCTATTCAATCCACTGTTTGATATCATTTGCGTATTAACTGCGGTTGTTAGGAATGAGTAATTAGCCAGACCATGTGTATGAGTTCAGAAACAAACAATTATTGACTGATTGGCATGCCTGCTGTTGCAAACGGTGATAAATACTATAACTGGAGTGATCAAAATCAACTTTTATACAAGTTTATTTTAAATATGATGTTTTTGTTTTACGAAAAGTTGCACATTTCTTAGCAACATTGTATATAGGCGTTCAACAGCGTGCGTGTTTACATGCTGTAACATAATACACAAATATGTTCTAGACCCGCAACAATATAATGACATGGTACAACAAATGACCTAGCCTTAAATTTTAAAATTGCATGAGCCGACTGCATTTTCGTAAAGACACTTACTTTAAATATTATGTTTTAATTTCCTTTACAATATTGAGCTTAAATTATCTATTTTTAATATTCCATTAGCCCAAATAGCCCATGAGGACAGACAATGTATGATGTATTGAAATTCATTGTATAACACGTATATACAATCTAAATCGAAGTTCAGAAAAAGTTTAGGGTGGGGATGGGGAAGAGAGTAGATGTGGAACTGAGCATTTTCGAAAACATGATATGATTGAACGTTAAAAAGAAAGCCTCTGTCAATTAACCCTTACCCTGCTAAATTTCTATAATAATCGTGTCCATCTGTCGATTTGGACGGAACCATTAACTGTTAAAAGGGATGCTTACCAAAAAGATACTGACTGAATGGCGGACAGTGCATATTCATGCAGTCTGATCATGATCTGCACTGGTCGCAAAGGCAGAATCAATCGTGTCCAGCATGATACAGGTTAAATAGATGTAAGTCTACCTTTACAGTCGACTTTAGATATATGGATAACGCATCAAAGAGGCTTGAATGCGGAATGTGTAAACTCTATGGTATGGAGAAAGTTGAGTAGCTCTCAGGGAAACCGATTTAGTTTTCGTAAACCTTATCCATTTTTGGGGCCATGTGTACAGTCGTTTTTGAGGAAGGGAAGTACATTTCTATATATTTGAATAAAATATATAACGAATGAGTCTTTCGTCGATATTTCCGTCAAACAAAAGACAAAATAGCTTACTAATTACCCCTACTATCAATAAAATGGCCCAAGTATGTTTTTAATGTTTTTTGCTTCAAACTACAATAAACATAATATAAAATATTGTTTTTCAGAAAATGATTCGAATTGTTTCCTTTTCTCTGCCAATTTATTTAAAAAAAGATTAATCCAGGATTAATGAAAATATCGTTAAAATCCTATACCTGAATGAAGGCTAAAGATAGTATCCGACGTCAGACCGTCTAAGAAAGTCACGTAGGATAACCATCTTGTTTTTTGACACCCAAGTTTTCCTAAAAGCTGTTAAAGGCCTTTCAAAAATATATAGGTGTATATGCTTTATAAATATTACAAAACCCAAAACTTTTGAAAAAGTAAGAATATAAGATTTCACTGGACATATTGCGCCACTTTAAACGGTAATTACGTCTATTAATATAGATATACAGAAAATGTATCAATGAATGAGAAGTCATCTAATTAGTTAATAGAAGCACCTTGTATCAGCATCAATCATCTATCACCAGACAACACGTCCTGTAATTATTGAGTGCCCCAGCGCGACGTACGTTTCTATTATCAATTGTTATATTAATTTATGGTTTATGTGTAATGGATTTGTTCTGTTTGCTTTGAAATGGGAGAAGAGTATCATGTCTTTCTACAGACATAGAGGTACAGTAAACCAGTATTTTTGACAAACCAATACAATTAAGGTGTTAATCGTAAAATCAGTTCCAAGCAATCGCTATAATAGATTTTTCTGAAGACATGATATGTTCTTTCTAACCTGCTAGTTCTGAAATTACTATAATCTATCACAAATAAATAATATAAATATCTTCATTGACCTGATTAATTTCAAATAACATTCCCCTCCCTTGCTTGACCCTGCCAGACCTAAGCAGCCTAACTACGCATAGAAACTATGGTTTAAAAATAAAGTAGACGGTGTGCTTCAAAGACCCATCAACACGAATATTTCAAATGAATATGAAATATATAAATCAGCCGTGCCATGAGAAAACCAACATAGTGGGTATGCGACCAGCAAGGATCCAGACCAGCCTGCGCATCCGCGCAGTCTGGTCAGGCTCCATGCTGTTCGCTTTTAAAGCCTATTGGAATTGAAGAAACTGTTAGCGAACAGCATGGATCCTGACCAGACTGCGCGGATGCGCAGGCTGGTCTGGATCCATGCTGGTCGCAAAGCCACTATGTTGGTTTT
Organism: Mercenaria mercenaria; assembly: GCF_021730395.1. Lineage (NCBI taxonomy): Eukaryota > Metazoa > Mollusca > Bivalvia > Venerida > Veneridae > Mercenaria > Mercenaria mercenaria. Next base: position 52,204,841 of record NC_069373.1, read on the forward strand.
CCCATGGCGCGGCTCAAATTATGACGTTGGGGGAGCTAAAAGAAGGGAATTGGCTATTAGCTGAGGTCATATTACATCACAAGCATTCAAGAAAATGTACATAACTTATAAAACGATAACCGAAGTTCGAAAGAGTGAATGAAAATATTTTACTTGATTTCAATCTGATATTGGACACACTGACTGTAGGTAATCTTAAACTAATGAAATGTAAGAAAATGCTAAAATCGGACAATCAGTGTTAATAATCAAATCAGAAAAGACATAGATATGTGTATTAAGAAATAAGACTCAAATTCTGACATAAGAGTTTCTCCTGCATCTTAGAAACTATTATTTCGGACATTTACCTATAATGCATCCAGCAAATTAGTAACAATTTTTAAGATTATTAGGAATCCAATATATAGCTGAAAGAACGTACTTGTATAGAAAATAAATTATTAATACAGTTTTTTTGTTGTATTCACATGCAAATATCTTTTTGTATAACAAAAAAAATTACATTCATAATGTATTCCACTAATATAATGTGTTTTTATTTCTTTGTAAAATATGCCTTTTACATACTCAAACACATAAATTCGAACGCTCTATGCGGGGTTACACTGTTTCTTGTTTTAAAGAATATGCTTTGCAGAGGTGCAAAAAAAAAAACAATTAAACATCAAGATGTTATGTAAGGTGCCGTTATTATTGCCTCATTTTGGATTCATGACAAAATGGGGAAAACTTGGGGCATAATGAAATTATCTTTCTGCTATTGCAGGAAATCAAACTATCCACTGGAATTTTCCTTAAAAAGAAGCCAACGTATATCGATTCAATTATAAGCAGTAAAATATCAAAATGGACAAATACAGCGATCTGTCAAATAAAAAACAATTCTGTCACAGAAATCCTTAGCATTTAGATAGCTATAAAACAATTACAGGTAAAAACGAAGGCTATGTGTTATTATACATTACGCCCTTTGTTTGATTATGCCTCAGTCAGTACGGCATGTTTATTATACATTTAAACAAGTACCAACTCGGTTATATTTTCAGTTAAAATTGAATACGTTTGTAACTATGAAAGTTCGTGGATATTGGAACCAACTTCGATATTTTAGTGATAAGATTTCTCGTTATCTTTTATCTTGTAAATATTTATTTTTCTGATTATTACCCACACTGAAATATATATCGCCCAAATTAACTAATCGGTAAGGCTTGCAATTGATGGGCGATCAATTTATCTGTTTGTTCGCTGTTTCATTTTTGTTTGTTAAACTTAGAAAAAATGCCTATTTTTAGACTCACTAAGTGGTAAGAAAGTAGTTACTCCACTGAAAGCATTGGTATGTGAATATTAAACTGATCGCGTATCATTGCAAACACAATCAATTAGTTGATTTGGAAGACCGGCATCACTCATTTCAAGTTAGAAAGCGCTTAATATCAGTTTATATTGCCCCAATGTGACGCCTTTTTCCAAATTTTATTTGAGTTTTTAAATGTAATGGGAGATGAGTTCCATTTAATGTCCATCTTTAGTCATTAATTGATAGTGGTAATTCATTTCGTAACAAAGCGCAAAGTTTCAGTGTTTCCTTCATCGTACGGGTATTATGGATGAGTAAACTAACTTGATATATTTTTTGAGAAACTTGTTTTACAAGCTTAAAGAATGAAAACATTCGAAAATCTTGAATTACAAGCTTAAAGAATGAAAATTTTCAAAAATCTTGTATTGCACGCTTTAAGAAGGAAACAAGTCGGAAACCCTGTATAACAAACTTACAGAAGGACAATTTTCAAAAATCTTATATCACAAACTAAAAGAAGGATCATTTTCAAATCTTATATTGCAAGCTTAAAGAAGTAAACTTCTCGAAAATAAACTTAAAGAAGGAAAATCTTGTATTACAAACTTACAGAAGGACAAATTTGGACAATCTTGTATAACAAGCGACAACATTTAAGACCCCAGTCTGGAATTCACTGTTCAAAACATATTAAAAAAATGGGAAAATGGCAGTCTTCGTTTCCATGGCAAAATAAACAAACTTGCAAGATATAATACGAGTAATGTTTATCAAATAACTCACTACAATATTTAAGAAACAATCTTATTTGCTCTCAACACGTACATTTAAACAAATTCTCCATTTTATCAATTATTTATATAATAACTGTTTAAGTGGTGTAACGATACAAAATGTCTGCCTATGCTGTCCACAATATCCTGAATTTCATATTATCATACCTTATTAAAATATTAGGTTAATCAGCAGATACTACTGTTTAAAGAGAAGTACCAGTTAGTTTTGATATATCGCATGCAATTTTCCCACTTGAGAGGACTAATTTGAGCCATGCCACGAGAAAACCAACATAGTGGCTTAGCGACTAGCATGGATCCAGGCCAGACTGCCGCGCAGTCTGGTCAGGAGCCATGTTGTTCGCTTTCAAAGCCTATAGCAATTAGAGAAACTGTTAGCGAACAGCATGGATCCTGGCCAAGACTGCGCGGATGCGCAGGCTGGTCTGGATCCATAATGGTCGCAAACCCCTTATGTTGGTTTTCTCATGGCGTGGTTCAAAATATATTTTTAGTAAATTTTTGGAATGTTTTTTTTTTGACATTTATTATCAGGTGATACAAGTACTAACACGCTTTAAGTCTTTGGCTAGTATTTCATTTAGCAATTTCTGATATTAACTTATTTGCAATATTAGATGTTTACAGTATATAAACAACGCAAAGCTAGTTGTATTTCCAAAATTGGTGTATGATTTTTGTATATAGAATCTTGTATAAGATATGCACTCTTATCGAATGACATAGACAGGGTTGCTTTAGACCTTTAGAGTTCACTGACAGACTATTACAGGACTCCTCACGAGTTTGCATTCATATCTTTTAGTAGAAAATGTCTGGGTAAAAGGTGTGATTTAATGGCCATAATAGAAGTACTTGCATGACATGTTTTCACAGCACTGAAACCTTTGTCTCTTTTGGCACATTATATCTTTGTTAGACACTCCTCCATACTTCATGTCTAACATGTATACGTTCTGATGTCTATTACGAGTTTAATCAATGTTTAAACAATTTTATGTTTGAATCAGACAAATATAACTTTTTTTGTGGCAGAGTTGTTGGTTATTGCATTAAAGTACATTCTAATACCAGCCTGGAAACCAGGTCATTATTTGCTCGCCTGCAAACTTAAATGTTCATGCAACTGGTCGTTAAACTTTTAAAAGGAAGAATTGTGTTTGGCAGAAGTAGAAAAATATTAAAAGAGCAAACATGATGATGAGAATGAAAATTTAGATCTACTTAAAAAAAATAATTTTCATTCCGATTGAATAATTCGTTAAATTGTTAAAGCATATCATGTTTTCATGACGTAACAAGTCAGTGTCAGTTAGACTCTTCCAGGTGAAAATATTTGGGCTATTGGTTTCCTATCCGTCCGTCCTTCCGTCCGATGTTCATTCAAAATCTTTAGATACTGCATTTAACTGAAACGTGTAAAGATATTTTTATGAAACTTGAACTTAAACTTTATTAGATTATGCATATCATTTCATTGCTACGTCATTGCTACGTAATTGCTACGTCATTGCTATTGCTACGTCAATGCTACGTCATTGCTACGTCAAAACCTAACTGTTGCTTTGACAATATGTAGTTGATTCTTTAGTAATTTAAACTGATTTTCTTTCATAAAACGTGGTACAAAGATAAGATATTGTTGAAACATGTACATAATTTCATTTTCTCTGCTTCTGGCCGTTCGTCAGATTTCAGTTAGTTAAATATTTCTAACTGTATGTCTTTTCGTCTGTCTGTCCGCGTATCTAACAGTCAGTCGCAACATATTGATATAGTGATAAACTTCCCAAGTACAAAATAATTTCCATTTTACCATGCACATACTTAGAGGATTCTATTAAAAATTGAACATTATTCCACTGTTTCCATTGTCTGTCCGTTTGTACGTACATCAGTTATGTTACAACTTTAAGGGCAAAAGATTTCATGATGAACCCTGGCTTATAGTAAGCGAACAATTTGGGTGAATGTATATGTTCCTGAACGACATTGCAACGTTTGAAGATATACATTATTTAAAATATGCAGCCCATTTTCGTAGCTTTTGGAACATGTTTAATTATAGTCACTATAGGAAAAGACGTCTTCTGGCTCTAGACTTTAATATACCGTGTGTCAATAATCTGCTTTTCCGATTGAATCACGTGTGCTAATATAATATTTACTGCATATCTGTTTTAGCGAATTTTATTTTCATTAAGTGTTGAGTGGCCCTCAATACATGTCATGTGCATTTAGGTATGGCATATTGTAAATCTTAATAGTATTTGAAATCTAAAGTGCATTAGATTCGTACAAACAGATAGGTATCATCTCATTTCCGAGAGATCTCTGAGAGCATCTTCGTCTCGTTTCTCTTTAGTAAGAATAACCAGAACCTTCAATTCCTACTAGATCTAGTATATTCTGCGTTTATAATCATAGTTTTCTACACCTTCGTGTTGCTATGTAGGAGTTTATTTTATTGTTATTTTTATAAGAGTATCAGACAGTCAATAAGTTGAATTAAATATGGCTGACGTATTGTTTCGTTCAGATGTTTCAGGAGCGGATGAATTTGCAAATCCGTAACATATGATATTATTTATTTATTGCTTCAGAAATCAGTTTTTACGAAATAAGAGATGAGGACAAATGACGTTCTAGGCAGTTTCATAAAATAGAATAAAAGAAAACTGTCTTTTGATATCAATGTTATCAACCTGGGCAGATATGGGCGGAAAGGGTTCGGTGAACCTTACCCCTTCCAGCACATATCAACGTCGACCTAATAACATTGATATCAATAGACAGTAGCTTGTTATTCTCTATAGACCGGTCACGAAGCATATTAGACGTATTTGATGTGACTTAAAGACTTTTGCCTTCGGTCAAAAATGCCTAGGTTAGTACACATACGTTAACGTTGTCTCAAATCCACGCTTCCGTTTTGGCATGCACACATACAATTGTTAAGGTATACTACCTCTTAAAAGTAAAGCTGTCATTTTCTAACAGGTCTTTAGGAAATTTGAATAGTATAAAACGATAAAAAGACATGTTCTTTTGAGCTTATTGTCACATTTTACAGTGTAACTGAAGTAAGAAACCGTGTTAGTACTACCATTGCTATTAGAACATTCAATTTGCATATTGTGCAGTTTTGAAATCAGATTTCGCGACCAGGAGAAAACAAAAGTTCGGATCGAACAGTAGTACCCCAGTGACCGGATTTGTCACGTACTAGTTTCATACTTTTAACCGACAGTCAAAAAAAAAAACAACAAAAACTTTACTTTCAGAGAAAATCACTGTTTTCTGAGATTCGCTTGCCGTGAAAGTCAATAATTAGATTTAAAATAATATTAGAATAAATAAATAAAAAAGAATAAATAAGAAATAGATAAATTATTCTAAAGCTATGTGTGTGAACTTTACAATACGCTACCTTGTTATTTTTAAATGTTTCGTTTTACTGTATTTTGTCCCCGGGGCTTATTAACAGATCAAACAGTATTTCTTCAATCATTATCTATAACCAAAATAGTCTATATAAAATATATTTTTGTTTCCTTTACGCTGTTAACTGACTTATTTTAACTGCGTATAAAGATGTAGCATTTTGTACTACATTTGCGGTCTCATTTGGTCTCATTAAAGCTCCACGTCTTCAGCACACACTATTATATTTCTCTGCTTTACAGATTTATCTATGTAATAACTACCCAAAAAAGCTTCAATCAAAGTTTTCTGTGACATCATTGCTATTATATATCAGACCTGTGGTATGTAGGGTTATTCCACAGAGACAAAATATAGGAAACTGTCAAAGGTAAGAACGAGTATGGAAACAAACAACATGAGTTTATCATTGTGGTATTGTAAAGCATATAAAACATTTCTGCAATAATAAATACGATTTCTGGTTTTTATTTTTCTGGCGAATCAAATCTGAAAGTGAAACGGTTTTAATTTGTTTCACTTTGCAAAACTTAAATAACAGGTTATCGAAAACATAACTACATTGAAATATAGATTAAAGTTAATCAATATTTCTCGAAATCCCATTAAAAAGTATATGTTAAATATAGATACCGTTATTCCTTAACCAGTAATAAAGCTGTAAAATCAATGAACGATATATATCATCTACATGAGTGTACATGTACAAACAATCTACAGCATTTTGATTAATATGCATATCATAACAAACGGACCAAATGGTATTATTTCAGTTGATCGTAAAAGTTCTCTGAGACTTTTTAAAATGTTACTAATCAAGTCTATTTTGTTGACTTGTTTGATTAAATGACAAAAGATAATTTGATTACAACGAATACGGAGAACATCCATAACATCTGATTTTTGAAATAACATTTGCACCTTAAACATCTTTTAAAAACTAACAGTTGCACATCACAAAGCAAGAACCACATTCATCAATGGTGTAAGTCTGAATTTTAAACTTTGAAATGCCAGATTAGCCTGTTGCCGTATATTTGAAAATTGTGTAAGGATTTAAATAAAACTATGCAGATAGTTAATACAACAAAGCTATATCAAGTTTTATCAGAACAATAATTATAAAGTGAAGTCTTAATTTCAAGATAGGGACCTTTTCCATCCGCAGATTCCTACACAATAGTTGAGAGATATAACATAAAATATTATTTTGATAATCAAGAAGATAGATTTGTGTGTAGTATAAGTAACATACAATAATACCGAGCAAACTTTATAATAATAATAATTATAATATTAATAATTAATAATTAATAATGATAACATGAGAGGGGCGGCGCCTTTCAGAACTGTCAGTTATGGACGGTGGAAATAAACAGATTTGATGCAGACCAACTCTATGTTTTCCGAATTCAGCTCGCTGCAGTTTTGCTTGATCGTTAAATAAATAAATACCATGTTGTACTAATAAAACATGTAAATAAGAAATACCATTAGCCTAATCAAACTTTCCACTCATCAATGGCAGTTTAAATATCACAAGTGAAAACTGAATTTCACATCATGCTGGTACAATCTGCAACCTCAGATTTCATTACAGTAACTAAAAGTACATAGTATTACACAGATATTCTTATAAACATGATTTATGATTTAATCAAAACATTTTTGCTCAATTTACAAGGGCGGACCCTATGGACAGGTATTGTCTGGTCAATTATTTTAAAGTGATTTATTTTCTAACTGATTATGTAATAATGACTTCCGAGATATTGACAGTGCTAAAAAGATTTGATATTATGGGATACTGTGGGAGTCCTTAGTACAAAACTGCATCAATTCTAACGACCCTTATTTACACTTCTGCCTTTAATGATGTAAATCAGCACCGGCTGTTAAGCCTTCCAAAATGTATTCGCCTATGGATATCATTATTTCTGTTAAATGAGACCAATTTGAGGTTACGGTAACAACCAGGAATTGCTATAGATTCGGTACAACATTTAATTCAGCTTGTTAGCGTATGAAACTTTAATTGTCGCGTTAATATAGTTTAAAACGTGTCCACACTTATTTTGATAATAAATTCCCCGGCATAGCGATGGAACTTCTATATCACATATAATTTAAACAACACTCTAACTTGGTTCTGAGTATCTGCTGAAAAAGTCACCATCGAATAACCATGCCTTGTTTTAGTGTTGCAGCACTGAAAGACTACATCCTGTTAGCAGTGAAAATTTGTACCAAAAAGGGTTAGTCCATTCACTGGCTTTAATGTTTTTTAATTAACAAGTGTTACCAACTCGCTGACACGTCGGGAATTGAATAACTCAGTAGATATGAACAGGGTCGCACATATTGTTATAACCTTTTTGCGGATCATCTTTGTTATACTCTTCTAAAATATGGGTCTTGTAAATTTTACTTGGTCCCATCCACCCCATCCCCGCTAATTGGAAGCGCTTTGGTAACCAGCTCCCTATATCGTGTGTTGCTCCAAATTTTGTTGCTGTTGCTGTCCGTTCGTACCCTTTCTCGTTAGAATCGTGCTTTTACAGATTTTATTATTTATTTACTCTATTGCGTTTTGGTATTTGTTTGTAACATTATGTCGGAATCTGCATGCTGCTGTCGCATACTAGATAAAAATAGCAGTGTAAGATTTTAAAGACCTGAAGAAGCGCATGAGGGTCAGTTTAGGGGATTGTAGTCAATGAAGCGTAACTTTCGTAAAATGTTGTTATTATGCCAGCTAAGTTTATTACAATCCAACAAAAGCCAAAATTGAAACTTTAAACGATGTTAGTGTCTAAATTGGCTAAAATACCATATCACAACTAGTTCGAAGATCACTTCGATTCTAATTAAGACAATTTAGAAATTTCAAAACCTCTTATTAAAATGATTAGAGTTCGTAAAACTAACTAATATAAATGGTATTGTTTGAAATCAAAAGAGAAGTCTAGGAGAAACCTTTATTCGGAAAATACATAAAGAAATGTTCTGGGCTTTAGTTTTATCATATGTTATTGCAATTTTTCTACATGCTTACGAAATACACATAATCTATTAGGGAAAACCTCGTTCTTAGAACACAGCTTCCCAAAACTAAACCCCACAGAAGCTTTTGCATGTATATGTTCATGATATACATATACACATTAAATCCATAAATGAATCAAAACAAAACACAATAAGAACAAAACAAACACTTAAGGAACACAGTGGAACACCGTTTTGGGACAGTCTGTAGCATAAATGTCAAAAATATGTATAGAAAACAATAGCAAATGGGTCGTGTCACTCGCTTCGACAGCTTTAATAAACAAACCTTCCGATTCCATCAATAACGTAATAAGTAAATACGGGAGTTAATGTTTTGCAAATGACATACTTCGAAGGTCGCTGTAAATTAATAAATATTGAAAGATATTTTCCCACGGAAATATATTCAGGGTCATAATGCATATAACAAAAAGGAGTTAAGGTAGATTTTTGTTTCATTTTTGCTATCAAGTTTAATATACCTTCTGTTTCAAGTTTGTCAGAGCGCCTTAGCAACAGAAATAAATAATTTTATGATAAGTATCGGAATATGGGGAGGGTTGTGCTTTCATGTTATTGTATAATAGTACTTGTAATGAAGATGATTGATTCTGCCTTTGCGACCAGTGCAGATCATGATTAGCCTGCACATCTCTCCATTCAGTCAGTATCTTTTTTTGTATGAACCCCTTTTAACAGTTAATTATGTACTACCCAAGTCGAAAGATGGACAATAGAAAATTGCAGGGTAAGAATTAAAAAAGAAAAAAACCTTTTTATTTTTTATTTTCGATTCATATTGATTTCATCCAAAACGCTGTCAGGGTAGTTTTCTCTCATAGAACTATTTTTCACACGATTTCGCCAATCAGATGTTGTCCACTTGATTCCAAAATGTGCACAGCTTATCACATATCACCATGCCGATAACAGCATATGGCTGGCAAAGATTATACATTATATTTGTAATTTTCTATTTGTTTTTGCTCGTTGATTTTTGTTGAACTTCACAGATATGTTTATGTATAATGTATACGGCAAATAATTAATAAGTGCTTATAAATACCCTCATTCTATAGGGAATATTACGATATATTTCGTCCATTCTTTCAATGTTAAAGCGTCCTAGGTTTACCCTGGGGTAAGAATGTTGTCCAGTCATTGGTCTATCTTAAGTCTGCACTCAGAATCAACCAATCAGATGACGTTCACGCTGACTGGACAATACGTGTGATTAGTCATTGAATTATGTTATATAAAAGTGTTTCTCAATATGTTTAGTAACTGTAAATACATTTATTCTGAAGATATAATTTTAGTATCAATTTGCATGAAATGCTATCAAGTAAATTCGCCAATACTTATCCAGTTGAATGTAACTGATAATAATCTGATATAAATTTGAGCGTTCTTTGAATGCGGATTTTCCTGTTGAGCTTTTGCGCGTGCATCTTTATTTAAGTTGTCGTGTATATGGTTAATTTACACCAAGATCTAACGTTGTCTTTCATTTAACAACCATGCGATGTAATTTTTCATACAACATAAATGAAGCTTAGTTTAACTAAATACTTTCAATATATGTTTGTCTATATCTCTTTTGCGCGCTACAAAATATAATCTTTACCCAAGGATTGGTTCAGTTTCAATTAAATAACCTCCTTTCAAACACAGTAATGTATATATATATATAATTAAATGTCCTTTGTAACACATTAAAACAGTATTAAAGCGTTAATTAAAACTCGTATTAGACGTGTTTACATTTAAATGTTAGACATGTGGTATGAAGGAGCGTCTCTGCAAGACATACTGTGGAACACAGTGTAAGGCAAGGGTGAATAAACTACTATAATAACATATGAGCCGCGCCATGAGAAAATCAACATAGTGGCTTTGCGGCCAGCATGGATCCAGACCAGCCTGCGCATCCGCGCTGTCTGGTCAGGATCCATGCTGTTCGCTAACAGTTTCTGTAATTGCAATAGGTTTTGAAAGCGAACAGCATGGATCCTGACCAGACTACGCGGATGCGCAGGCTGGTCTGGATCCATGCTGGTCACAAAGCCATTATATTGGTTTTCTCATGGCGCGGCTCAATTATGTTTAACCACAACACTATAAAACGCAAAGTTCCTTGGAAAAATGCGGACATGGTTATTATTCCTTAATCTTAACCACATTTCCATGTTACTAACTTTCTAATTATATTTTTTCTACTGTCATACATTGTGTACAAAAAAAGACTGTAAGATCGAATGATTATATGCGACTTGTCTTAATTAAATTTCGTACTTACAACTTGTATATTTCAAATTACGTCTTCTGTCTAAATGCGCCTTGAAAATGAGGTAAAATCAGTTATAAGATTATCTTTCGTATAATAAACCCGTAAGCTGCTGGAATGTTCTTTCAGTTAAGCACAATTTTGGAAGCAGAGGAGCCTAAAAAGAATGTAAAATTAAAATCTAGATACATGTATATTCCTTACAATAGATAAAATTCAAACAAAAATAATCCATTTGCTGAAACGAAACAAAGAAATTACTTTTTATTTAGCAAAGTTTTGTTTTATTTTTCTTTTAATGCATCCCTGACATTTTTCTAGTTTACTTCAGGTAGAAATTATGTATTACTTTTGCTCTAGAACATTTTGAAAAGATTCAAAACAATGCTTAAAGCTGAAACTGATTTTCGTTTCCTTCGATGAAGCAAAACACAACTGCTGCATTTCAGCTGAGATCCGACTCCTAGTTGAAATCATTCCAGTGCACAACGCTCAATTTGCTAAGCTTGTTAACATACGTCATTTCATATTTTTGATATCTGAAAGACAACATACGTTGTCCGCGAAAAGCTTGTATTGTGAAGCAACGTTAGAACGTTTGGTTTTCACAAGTTGGCGGTATTTGATCAGTTTCTCATTACAATATTGCATTAAAGAATGATTCTTATATGCGAGCTGGCCGAATGTCTCCCAATTCGCACTTAAAACATACCAGGGTATTTTTTTATAATAAGTGCGAATGATTTTGACACATTTTAAGATTTGTAGCAGCATTACATAAATCATCAATACGTAGCTTGGAACATTCATTACCACGTCCAAAATGAATAAAATATAATATAAAAACAATGTTCTTGAACTTAAAATTCGCATTTCTATTTAGTAATATTCCGTCATGCTGAGTGAAATTCCGTCGCCATTTAAAAGAAGATGATGTAGCACAATGGGTTTTACATGATGTGACTACAATTTATCTTTGTCTATAAGAAGCATTCATCCTTTAAATACTGTAACACCATATATTACGGAATACGATAATATGATTGTACGTAAACACTTAAGGGGAGATACCCGTTTGTAAGTTTTTAACAACCCGCGTATGATTTTGATATGATATTAAAGTAGAAGTTATCTCCCGACATGAATGTTTAATTGTTTTCTTGGTAATAAGTGAACCCTTTTAGCTATGACGTCGCAAACATTACCATACACATCTGTTTTGGCACCACGTTAAAAAGCGATAAAAATCGGTTTATTTTCTCTCATTTGTCTGCTTTTCAATATACAGCAATGAAACTAGCAACTTTATATGTCTTATATTAGAGGTCTACGACGCTAGAAAGTATCTGTCACTTTTATTTTCAAAATGATGGAAAAAAAGTAAGAAAAACGACAATTTTTTAGTTTTTTTTTAATCGCACACTTGTTTAATTAACGGAAAAATGGCTCGAAATTATTTTTTGCCAAAATTATATATATTCAACAAGAAAACAGTTACACATTCATGTCGGGGGTAACTTCTTCTTTAATATGATATCAAAATCATACACGGGTTGTTAAAAAATACTACAAAGTGCTATCTCCGCCAGCCTACACACCCCCGCAACCCGACACCCGCCCCCCTCCCACACACACACCCCGATTTGTCGGGTGCGTTTGCTTTTGAATTAAAATTATTTTAGTAGTTCACATGCACATAACATTTATACGATACTACCTTGTTAACATAAACACGTCTTAAAGGGACTAACCCACACATTTCAGGTACATTTCGCCTCCTACAAGATTCTTGCATTTCTATTGGTCAACAGACGTCACGTGGAGACAGGATATATTCCATATCCTGCTAGTACATTACAGATATGAATTTTGATTAAAAACAAAATGGCTGCCGCATCGCTAGGGTAATTAAAACAAGTCAGATTATAAGCCCACGCTATAGATATCATTTCCGAGATAAAAAAAATAGTGTTTTCTTGCCGCTCTTATTTTTCCTATCTAATTTAGGTTCGTGAAGTGAGTGGAAATTATATAGAAGAACAGTAACTCTGTATGGCACGGCCGCGATTGACCTTGACCGTTGACAGGTTGAAATGTTGTTTTAGTAAAATCATCGAAAAGCAAAGGAATTAACACATCTGTAAGACAGCAGTTTGTTGTAGGAATAAGGATCATTTAATCTACCTGCAAGATAAAGGAATTAACAGTAAACGGGAATAAAGCGGAAGTTTTAAGACATTTCTGACATCGTCAAATCTGATGATTTTTCGAAAGGATGGAACGTAAAAGTTTTTCAAAACCAGTTCATAACCTGTAAAAATGAGCTTCTGTGTTTTGTGATTCTGTCAAAATACAGTTCATTTTTCATTTTTTGGCTGGTGTTAATCAACAATAATCAAAGCATGAAAACCAGGGAAGACTTCAGGATTCCAGTATGTACTGTAAGTAGCTTTATTAATATAAAGATTGTGTCAATCAGTATAGCGAGGATGTAAAAGGTAGTCGGCAAGATAAAATCGTTACACTGCTTGTTGGTGACAGGATACTGGATATACGCTTCGCTCTCGCCTGATATGGATTTCCTCGACAGCGTATATCCCGTATCCTGTCACCAACAAGCAGTGTAACTAATACTATTATCTCAAAAATCCCTAAAATGTGAGTACTCTGAAAGTGACTAGATGTACAAACTCATTGACATGACTTTTGCAAGATATTCTTATTTATAAATAACAAAAAATAGTGTGTAGAATGAAGTAAACCGTTGAAACGCTTTTGAAGTAATACAGAAAATTCACATTCTTCCTGCATTCTTACCAATATCTAAGTTTTATTTTCACCCACTTTGTCCATTTCAGTGCCATATATACATGCTATGTTAAACTTTCTTGGAATAGTTTCTTATCATATTAAAACTTTTCCCATAAACTCATGTAGACGTTTGTTTTTGATCCCAGAAGAAACGAATGAATATATTTAAAAGTATCATGAATAAATGCCGCCAACCTTTAAGAATTGCGAAAAGTGTTCATCAGTTGTTAAATCTTTTAACAGCTTGTTTATTTTTTAATTTCATAGGTTTATATATTTAAAAAGAATGGCATACAGACAAGATACGGAGTAAACATTTGCAAGATAACGCAAAGTAATTAATCAACTTCAGAATGCTATGTTACAAAACTAATCGAGCAACTTCCAAAATTCATTACTGAACGACTGTTATTAAAACGTATAACCTGAAATAAGAAGAAATCGAAATCATTAACTTTTAATTACGAACATTTCTGGAAGCTAACTTGCATAAATTTAGACGAACGATTCAAATCCAAAAGTAAAGGTAATTGCAAATGAATAATTGTATAATCTATTAAACAACCCGGTGCCACCGGGGCCGAGTGTTTAAGGTCTCTGACTTCTGATCATTTTCCCCTCATTGTTGTGGGTTCGAGCCTTACTCGGCCTGTTTAATTTTTCATGTGAGGAAGCCATCCAGCTGGCTTACCATCAAAGCTCGAAAGTCGCCATATGGCCTATAATAGTCTCGGTGCGACGTTAAACGCAACAAAACAAACAAACAAACAATTAAACAACCCATTTCCAATGTACAAACACTTAAATGACCTTAAGGGACAATTTTCTTTAGAAATTAGAATAAACGCGGTCAACTGAGTCACATTTTTCCCGAATCTATTTTAATGCTTAATTGGAGGCTTCGTCGTCTTCATCTGAATTCTCTTTATCGAACCTCTTTAAGTTTCAAGAATGAAATGTTGTAAATTTGAATTTGTGCATACACTAAGTTCGTTTGAAATAATTTTATTTTGTAACAGTAATATATACAGCTGTGTTTAATTATTAATATACCTAATGTAATAATTAACTGTAAGTTGCACACCACAGTAATTTTCTAGGAGCGATAATGTAGTACATGATAGAAATTGATTAATTCTATCAAGGCTATAAAAAGACGAATTTTCATGTATTTTTCATAGTTGTGTACTTATCAACAAAATTTTGGTAAGGCATTGAGGTTAGTCAAAAATATTTGATTTAGATTACCTTAAATGAAACGCATATCTAACTTTACATCTTTTCTATCTTTTCTAGGATGAGCCAGATTGTAAATTATTATTATACCAGATATATTAAGCGCCCTTTTCATGATGAACACATTAAAAGGCGCTTCGCATAGCGCAATGGCAGCTACTCTGGACGCCATATTTATCCCTACAAGTACAGACACAGAGTGATCTGACCAGAGAGACAGAGCAAGAGATAGCCCCCAGAACAGAGAGAGAGCGAGGTCTTTTTAGATATAGGCCTGTCCGGCTAACTTAGTCTAACTCTTTGCGAATAATAATCTGGTTCTTTAACGTGCCCGGTGTATAGCATCGATACACGCAAAGCCATCTTTCCTGGAAAGAACCAGTACTGGCTTCTTAGTTTAGTGGGAAACACTCAAGAGTATCTCAGAATTTTCCAGCATTCGCATACCATTAGCATAATATGGTTAACGAGCATATACAAAAAACATGAACAATTGTCAATACTAGTAATTATATACCACATTACATAAAAACACAAGTATCTAAATCGTATTCATTGATATAAAGGAACCTATTTTTTCTGTCCTTACTTTGTCACCAGAATTGCAAATATTGTTAATTAATTCTTTTTAATTAGATTGTATGTCACTGATTGTGAGATATAACGAATCAAATAACTCTTCTCTGTTATTTACTGCAATCAAGTAAAAAATGCATTTCGTCTTCAACTATATTGCAGACCGAGCAAAGCATTTCTGACCCTCGTATATCTACCTCTTTCTTTTTGTAATTTATGGCTGGATATCCTTAGCGCGGTTAAATGCTTTTACTGACAGTTAATTCTATTGTGAGATATGGTTGTAACTGAAACGTACCATATGTCTTAGAAAAGAAGTTTAGTTTATCATCCTTGGAGTTTCGAATGTGTTGAATGTGGTGTTTTGCTTACTGTTTTCATTTACAACAGTTTTGATTGACTTTGAATTTCAATATTAAACCTTTCCTCCAGATGTTTTATGGAATTGAGCCATGACTTGGATTCGCTAGCCTGTAACATTTCATCGCATTTGAAAACATCCACAAGCAATTCATTTGAAATATTTTCACGAATTCTCTTACAGAATTTAAGCGTTTGTTGGGCAATATATGTTAAAGATGACAATCTACACAGTTCACATTTAGATGCAAAGTTTGAAGATTTTTATATGCACTCCCGAGAGTGTATATTTACAAAAACTATTGTGTATTTTTTTCAAAAAGATTTTGATCAATATTCTGTTTACTAACGTCAAAATCGCTTATCCATATGTCTGATCCATATGTGTATACTGGTCTTACAGTATCAATGAGTCGAATAATTTAAGGCTTAGTTCCATGCTAACGTATTCATCATTTGAAAGTTTTGATCGCAAGGCAAAATATGCTTTAAGTGATTTGTTGTAGATATTCTCTGCAGCATGTTTCATGTTTCCTTTAAAATATTAAAATACCCCTAGATATTGTATTCGTCTACTATCTCAAGATTATGTTTATGGAGATATTTATTCAGAATAGTTTTAATTGTGCAAATATGTATCTGTTGTTCGGTAACCAGGTCTAAAACCGGCCTGCATATTTGAAAGTAACTGGTTGCTCTCAAGAAAACACGTCAGTCTTCTCTGTAGTGATAATGTGAAATTTAGACTAATGCCTCTGTAATTTTTACATTTCATATCGCCTGATTTATAAATACTGGTTATGAAGGAAAGGTTCCACTGATTTAGGTACTGACCACTACTTAGTATTTTACTGAATAGGCAAATTATCGGCAATGACTCATTCAGCTTGATTCAACCCACCAAGGGTGTAAAGTTGAATATTCGTTTCATTTGAGGGTACTAAAACAAACACTGACCTTAACGTCATATAAACATTCGTTATATATTCATGTAAAGGATGAAAAATTACTTTGTATTGTATGACTTCTGCACGAATAATTCATTTTAAACTTTTTCTTTTTGTCGCTGTGGTGTATTAATAAAGTAACCTATTTCGAAATATAACCCGGGTATATTTATAAGTTAACGCAGCGGTATATATAATGTATACACACTGATACTTTGAATGTACGGCCCGATTATAATCAATGTATAATTTCAAATATAAAAATGCTTGACCTTTTCAATGGAGAATTTAAGGTGTAATCCAATCAAAGCCATGAAAAAGAAACAATATTTACAAAAATAGATTTCTTTTTTTTTACATAGTTATGACTACTTGATATTTTGTCAATACGTTTTATATTATTTACTACACTATACATTTCGCACTTAATGTTGTTAGTACATTACACGGCCTTGTTTACAAAATCACATTAAAACAACCGAAAAAAATATGCTATTAAGGAATCAATGCTGTAATCTTGACTTTCACAAAGTCAGACATTAAATAAATGTTCTCTTTAGAAATGGTACACTAGGATATTGTTTGCTTTTTGTAACGATTTTCGTCCACCTCCATTGCATTTCGATTGTTTAGGAATTTATGAATAGGATAAGATCATAATTTAGATAAAAGTATTATGGCATTCTTTGATGTTATTGAAAATGTATTCGTTACTCATCAGATATGTTTCTACAATATACTAAAAGAATTCGCATAACTTTGGACCAAAATAGCTGTAACTGAATAAACGAAAAAGAAATCATAAAAAGCAGTCGTCAGGATATTGCATTTCATCACAACCTGTCTGTAAATTATTCAATTTAGCCATGACAAGATGCATGGCTGTTTGTCTATTCGTGGCAAAACAGAATACTCCAAGACTTGAAGAACGTGAGCATTAACAAAACAATGACAGTGTGTAGTCTGTCACGAAATGAATTGTTACTTCCTCACACTGACGAGATGGACATGAAATGACACTCATCGCACATATCAATACATACAGAACAAAGAACGCGCTATGGGAGATCAGATATTTAATATCGCAAATGAAATCACATTGAGACAGTCTATAATAACAGAACGAGACTGATACTATTTTGAGATTCTAAGTCTACCGATTAACATTACAAGGTTTTTCCTTTCTTGGCCCTTTAATATAAATATTATATTCAATAATTCCTTTTTTCTAAAGAACACTGATTTGTGCTTGATATATATTTTTATCGATGAACGGTTTTCATCAATTATTTTTCCGCAGTATATTTAAATTTCAGCCTTTTTGGACACATATTTATGTTTCAGTTTCAATATTATTTATTGGTTGATTGATATAAAACTTTCATTATTCGTAAAATTTCAAAAGTTTCAATGGATCCGTATTTTACACAAGGGAAAACATATTTTAAGCAATATTTATATTATTAAAGATATGTTAAATTTCCAAACGTTTCTACTACTGCTTCTTCATAGCTTAACGTAAAAATGACATAATTATAGGTCATATGGAGACTTTCTAGCTTTTGATGGTGGAGGAAGACCCTTTGCGCATCTCAGTGCATTATTTTATCACGAACGGGTATGTGGGTAAAACCACCTGTAGTGTAAACCAGCTGTATTGCTTCATCATATGACGAATTCAACGCCCCAAGAGTGAGGTTCGAACCCACATCTGTGAAGAGCAAGTGATCTGAAATTGGAGACGTTAACCACTCGGCTACGCACGGAGAGGCCTCACGCATACCTTTATATATTTAAGGTATAAATGATATCTGCATCTTGCAGAATTAAGCAGCAATTCACAAAGAAACCCTGTATTGAATTTAGTGGATCAAACAGTATAATTCTTTTTCACCAAGTCTGCTGTAATTTTTGCTTGGCTGCGTCATATGCATCTATACGAAATGAGTCAGGATATTTATAGGTTATTAGCTTTGTATCGGGAAATATGCACGAGTTCTCAGCGGAAATATTGCGCGACTTTAGGAGCGCAATATTCTTCCGCTGAAGAACGAGTGCATATTTCCCGGTGCAAAGATAATAACCTTTTTATTACATACACATCTATAGTGCATATTTTCTGACCTGGCGAAGATATTTATAGAAAGGTCATAAATGGGCCATTCTATCGTTGAGTTTAGGGTAATCGGCTACATCGTTAGATTTCGTTTCATTCCGTCGAATTCTCCGTAAAAGGGAATAGATGTGTTAATGCAAAATATGAGTATTGATGTCATGACCGACCGACTGGTGTATTGGTTATGGCAATTACCTCGAATTGAAAAGGACGCAAGTTCGATCCCGCGATAGGATTACTATATTTTTTTATATATTTCATTAAAATATATATCTTGATATATATCGAATTTTTTTTCTTTAACCAAAACAACCTGTTTTCTTCAATATCTGCAACGGCTTAGATTAATTATCTTGTATTTCATAATGTCCTTCAAATAGTTTAAGGGTTGGTATTTAAACTATCGAAAATTGCACGATATTCACGAGGAAATTGAAAACTTTTCTTTATTTTATATAAATGAATACACACTGATCTAAGCTTTCCAGTGTCGCTGTCAGTTGGCCAGCATAAAATGTCGAACACAAAATCTAAAGCTTTGACTTCAACATCGAAAGAGATAGTTAACAACGTTGCTAACTACTTCGTGAAAGAAGCGAAAGAACCATCTAACATACCGCAATACTCGTTCTTACAAAGGACAGCGGAGGCAACAGGTATTAGTAGCAGAACTATCAGCAGGATCCGTAAAGAATTTAAAGACTCGGGCTCCCTGACATCGCCGAAGCGGACATCCCCTAAGGAACTGAAGACGGTCGATGATTTTGACAGATGTGCCATACGCAATAAGATTTATGAATTTTACACAGTTAGGCACGAACTTCCAACTTTAACGAACCTGCACGAAGCTTTGAAGGAAGACATTGACTTTATCGGCAGTAAAAGTTTGTTAAGAAAGATTATCAGGGAACTTGGATTTAGATGGAAGAGAACGAACAGTCAGAGAAAGGTGTTAGTGGAAAAGCAAAGTGTGGTGGAGTTACGGCTGAAGTATTACGCGAAGAAGAAACAACTTGAAGAAGCTGGCTATGACTTCGTTTACATTGATGAGACTTGGGTAGACACAAGTCATACAGCTAAGTATTGCTGGCAGGCACCCGGCATGGATGGTGTTACAACCCCTGTGAGCAAGGGGCAAAGACTGATTATTGTGCACGGTGGTTCAAATGAGGGTTTTGTTCCAGGGGCGCTTCTTATCTATAAAGCGTCTAGCTCTTCTGGAGACTATCATCATGAAATGAATGGG
This sequence comes from Mercenaria mercenaria, assembly GCF_021730395.1. Lineage (NCBI taxonomy): Eukaryota > Metazoa > Mollusca > Bivalvia > Venerida > Veneridae > Mercenaria > Mercenaria mercenaria. The sequence continues at coordinate 52,225,018 of NC_069373.1, forward strand.
GAAAATTTTTGTAAATGGATGCAAGAAAAATTGTTACCAAATATTAAAAAGAAGAGTGCGATTGTTATGGACAATGCATCTTATCACTCCGTTCAGTCCAGCAAATGTCCTAATTCTTCCACTCGGAAAGCAGATATACAGGTATTTTATACTAAAAAACACAACTCCATTTATTAATTCATTATATTACATTGTATCAGATCAGCAATACATAGAAGAATAACCATTTTTTATCAAACCTATTTTCTCTATTTTAGAAATGGTTGACGGAGCACAATATACAGTATGATCCAGCCTTGCTTAGACCCCAGCTCCTGGCACTAGCTAAAACGAATAAACCCGAGCCAGCATATGTCATTGATGCCATTGTCAGAGGATATGGGCATGAAGTTCTAAGATTGCCGCCGTATCATCCGGACCTTAACCCTATTGAACTGATATGGAGTCAGGTGAAGAGCATCATCGCATCCAGAAACCTTACATATAGGTCTGCTGACCTTGTTCAAATAGCAAATTCGGCATTTGAAGAGATAGGGGCTGATCGCTGGAGGAGAGCCTGTGTCCATGCTCAAAAAACAGAAATATCTTATAGGGAGACAGATATTGTTGTTGATGTTGCGATGGACAATCTGGTCATTGACTTAGCTGAGGACAGTGATAGTGACGAAACCGAGAGTGCTAGCGAGGGAGAAGATTAGATTTTAATGGTTCTACTGTCATTGTCATTGTAAAATTGAATTGTTGATATAAAGAAAAAATCAAAAAAAATCATTATATACAAAATTAAAGGAAAAAAACAAGACCTAAAATATAAAAAGCATATAAAAGAAATTGAAGATAAAGTGGAATAATATTAAAAATATATAACTAGGAGTCATCGGGGATCGAACCCACACGAATCACTTTCCACATCTCTTACAATAAAAATCCGCTGTGTAAACCATTACACTATGACTGCATTTGTAAGTCAGCGGGTTATATTTGTATTATCAGCCAGAAAAGCCGATACGGAAAGTATCGATTTTTTACGAATCAAACCGATGCACCAAGTTACCTACTGATTTTAATGGTTCAGCCTGCACTAAAAATATCTTCGCCAGGTCAGATAATATGCACTATACACGTATAAATCAAATGTAAATATCATAAATTTGTTCAATAGCCTGAATAGGATTGACAATACTGAACTAAATAGAAAAAAACAACACTGAATTACGTCACGCACCCGATATGAAATTCAGGCGTCAGTGTATGGAAAAATATTGACGTTTCCGGTACTAGTGTAACTTAATGGGGAATAGAAATGTGTATGTAATAATAACCCTTATCCTGCTAAATTTCTATAATGAACTAGTCCATCTTTCAAATTGAACAGTACCATTACCAGTTAAAATGGATGCTTACCAAATATATACTGACTGTATGGTGAAAAGTGCAGATCATGATCTACACTGGTCGCAAAAGCAGACACCAGCGTGTCCAGCATGATAAGGGTTCAAAAGTGACTGGAAACGGGAAACTGTGGCTGGCTGCTGCAGTCAAAACTGTCGGTTCAAACATATATTATCAAACGTAAATGCTAAAATCTAGAAAATGTAAACTGCATATGATATGTAAGAACAGAGAAAACATCATTTCCCTCAATAAGAATACTTTAATGTACACGAGTCCTGTACCTTAAGGAAGTAACCAGAAGCACTTTTTGAAGTGATTCATCATTCATTTTGCTAAGCTATCTGACGACTAGTAAAACTCCAAAAACTCATCAATAACACATTAACCAACCTCCTGCAGGCAAAGTTTTACACGTGAATATTATATTGAAAGTATAAAGTTTAGATCATCATAAAACATTGCTTTCACCTCAGATATCCTGCAACTCGATTAACATTCGGAATAATGGACAGCGAAACTTTCAAGATATAAACTTGTCAAGTTCTTATATTGTAAATCAAAGTATTTTCATACTCGTACAAGATCTTATGCTATTTAGCCAACAAAGTCCTGTATTACTCTTAAACGAGCAAACATCCTCATTATTATTGGTATTTTCGGTATGAAGTAAAATGAAATAAAAATGTGTCTTTATTCAAATGTTGAAATACTCTGCAAATGATTAAGTCCTAAATCAGCCAAGCTGTGTACATGTAATTAGAAGATGGTCCAAAACACAGCCTTGACTGAAGAAATATAAGCGTGTGTTTGACGGTTCTAAATTCTTAACTTAGGATCTCTGTTATTATATAATAGCGAAATTCTTACGTATGACTGTTGCACTCTTCAAAGAGCGTCTGAGACCATTCAATATAACAATTCATATCTAAGAAGATTTGAATTAATCCTGTTGCTACAGTACGAATCTGAAGTTTGAAAAAGGAGAGTGATGTTCTATAACGGTCAATGCTATTATTATTAACGTAACACAGCAGACGCGACGTTTGCTTTTAAAGCAATTGGAGATATATCGTTCTCCATGCATTACTTAGAGGTTATTATACAGGGCTGGTGTGCCTTAAGGCGATATTGGCATACTTGGAGAGGTATTGGCCCGAGGGCTAAAACCGGTCTTGTATGCCAAAATCGCCTTTAGGCACACCAGCCCTGTTATATAACCCTTTTATTGCATATCGTTTCACTCTACTGTTAAAGTTAAATCGAGATCAAAATAATTTATTGTTGCACAGCGTCACTGAATGTTCATGTAATGCGCGGAAACGTCAACGTTGTCTGATGACGCTGACGTCATTTCCTTTCAAACATTTTGTTTTAAATTCATGCATTCTAGGGCCGTAGTCTGATTCAACCACACTAGTGAAATTATGTTAATTTACCATGCATTCTTTTAAAAAATAAATATTAGTTTGTATATACTTGACACTGTCTTTGGAAGCATAAAATCTGGATTTTTGCACAGCCGAAAGTGTGACTAATATCGATATCAGGCACACCAGCTCTCCTGAAAATCAAGCTTTTCATATACGTTAAAGTTCAATAAAATTTGTTACTATATTTAGGAACATATGCAATAATTTTCAGATATTCCCTTGCTGTTTGTATGCCAGATAAAATGCAGTTCTAAGTTAACGAACAAATATGCACGTTTATAAGCAAACATTTATTGTTTACTTACTATATATGTTAATTGAAGGTACTCTATGAACAAAAAAGATAATAGTAAAGGCTTCATACCGCTATTTGCCAACCACTTACTCCTAACTGCTTTATTCCAATGGTCACAACGCTCGACCGGATGCGATTATTCACAAACACCACGTCATAATATGATACACGCGCGCTGTGACGCCATGTTCGAATTTTTGCTTTTCAAACATAAGTTTGCCATTTTGATTTTTAAAAATGCAACAATTATTTGAAAGAAGGGGGAAAGAAGACCAAAAAATCAAGACATTTAATACATCGTAAAAGGTGCAAAATAATAAAACCAGTAGATCTAACTTATTTTCGAAGTTATCGTTTAAAATAATTGATACTTCAGTTTTCTTACTAACACATTTGATGTGGTAAAACCTCTATATTCTGTTTAATATTATTAAAAACATATGTACAATACCCATATGGCTTTTATCAAGTCACTTGCACTTTCATATTTGAATTTGTCAGGCTATAGAATAAAATAAATTTTGTTTATATGTCACAGAGTGATGATAGAATATATATACTGTGGTGTAGGGTTGCATCAAACCCCAAGACCCCGCGATTCACCTCAGATTTAAACATTTTAAACTTTCACCGTTGTGTTCAAAATTTAATTTGGTAAAGCTAAATTATATAAATTTATATAAATTTATAAATTTGATATTTCTTGAATACAACATTCCCATCTCCCTTGCAGATGGTATTAATTGAGTAATTTACATTTTATAGAGTTTTCCTCATTGTATATATTCTTCATAAGCAGTACATTTATTAAATTCCCTACATGCCTTCAAGGAATATGTTTTTGATGATATGTCACGAACCCAAGAAAATCGAATATGTTTTTATGTCTTTTACGGCCTTACCATTTTTTTTAGAAAGTCACAAATGTACACATACAAGGAATGTCTTTTTTAAGAAATGAGCGAATACCATTTATAACACTTTCATGTATATTGACTTGTCACTGATACATTGTCAAATATCAAATCAAATTTGAATTTGTTCCAAGATATGACAGAGCAGAGAAGCTCTTTTGTTTCTGTCAAGATTTTCTGTTCTATAGTGAAATTCGGTCTTTACTAAATTCTTCACATGAATGTGTATATTTGTCAATTTCTTAAAATCTTCATCGCCTCAAGTAGTTTACATCGTCGGCTTTCTTCGTCGCCGCCATCGGCATTCTTCGTCATCTATTTTTATCTTTTCTACGTAGAGTTGTCTTGAATATGCACACAAAATGTATACAATAGACAATTATACACGTATTAGTTTTATGCCTGTAAAGTGAGATGGATTTTAATAATTTATGCAATGGTACCCGTAAATAAATTAACTGTTTTCTGAATCAAACCGTTGTCATTCTTACTTATACTTACATAAAGAAAGTTTTGCTGACTCTTTTTCTACCTTGGAAAAAGTTTTCTCTACGATAGCATTAAAACAGCTCGATGCAAATCAAAGTCGCATTTAGAATGATGTACAATAATAATATTTTATTACAATACAATACAGTACAATACAATACAATACAAACTTATCAAAAGATAGGATAAAGAAATAACTTTTTGCAGATAATACACCCTGGATGTTTCAATATACCTTCTGATATGATGATTTTTTTTACAGTATATCTAAATATAAATTGTATTCATTGAACATTTGCTAAACAGTCCTAAAAATTTTTTTACATTAGTTTTACAGTCAGGCAAGCATAAACAAAGCATATGTCTGGTGTAAAATGATGTCTGGCGTGAGAAAAAAATAACAGTATATATTTGTATTGACTAGATTTTGATCAACCCAGGGGCACATTCGACGAATTGTTTATATGCTACCAAAAAAGCATAAGTATTGAAAAGGTATATAGGTTGGTAAAAATACTTCAAAGTTAATATTTCAAATTTCTTCCAGTTATTTCTAACGTTGTTTCTTTTGTTACATTATTATACAAAGATACCCCAACATTTGCGGAAAGTACTGATATAACTATTGTGACTGATGACTGCGTCGCAAAAGACAATTTGTTTTGTAAACAAGTGTTAAATATAAAACCCCCAGAAACTTCACTCAACATTGTCAGAGCACAGGGTAGGTGCACAAAACCCAAATAAAACCCACCATATTCTTGTTCAATTTAGTTCAGAGTCAAAACTGGCTGTGAAGAACGCATTAAAGGGTATCAATTTATATCCCACACCGCAGTTTCCTTCCAAAATTGAGCAACACGGGCGTGAACTGATTCCCAAGATGTTGGAAAAGCGTAAAGCAGAAAAGAAGGTCGTACTAGTCAGGGACAATTAAACTCTTCATTAATAATGCATTGTATAAACCTGACGCCTAAAGAACCGATACCAGTTAGGAACGTTCAGAAAAGTGTGACAAGTGTTTTATCCTGGAACATCGAAGGAGTATCCACCTGTCTTGACGATGAAGACTTTTTCGATTTTGTTTACAATTATGACATAATTTTTTTCAGCGAAACTTGGGAACGTAGCAATGAGTAATTTTTTCCTGGATGGAGATGAATGTTTCACAATACTTAGAACAGAATCGTTATCAAATCGAAATAAAAGGGGTCGCGGTGGTGTGTGCCTGTTTCATAGAGTTTCTTAAAAATGGTATCAAAATCGTTGAAACTGACAGTAATGGTATATTCTGGGTAAAATTGAGCAAGGACTTTTTTATAATGATTATGATGTATTTCTTTGTTTTATATATATATATTCCTCCTAGCAATTATGTTTATTTTAATATGCATGAAAGTGGTAATCGAAAATATTCTCAATATGGTAAAATATCCGTATTTGGTGACATGAATGCAAGATGTCCGATATTTGAGAAGAAACAGACGATTTTGACCGTTATATTCATTCAATAGAAAATAGCGATTTGAGTTATATTAGTAATATTTTGCCTGAAAGAAAATCAATGGATAGTATTGTCAATTCTAACACGATCTGCAGCAATTGCTATATAAACATATACAGTGCGGGGAATCACGTGATTTTATTTGATGTTAAGCACGAGAAAATGGCGTCGAATCTTTCTCGATTCAGCGAAAATTAGCCGTTAAATCAGGTATTATTTCTTTATTATTGCATATTTCAACTTGCGACCTAGCCCACAACCTGGCCATTCGGACGCGCTTTCCGATGCTGTATAGAACAACTATCAAAAGCTCCTGGATTATTAGAACACTTCGACCAAAATTTTGATCGGCCAGAAGTGGGCGATGGTGTTTTACATGAACGTAACACTTTTTTACCGAAATCTCCTCTGTATGACTGCCAAGTGGAGGTAAAAGACCATAGAAATTGTTTATGTTGTTTGATATTAGCCCACGGGACCGTTACACTTTGCAATTTTAACAATTTCCTCTTTTTCGGACAGTTTTTGTCTAGTGGTGTTATTCACGAACGATAATTGGAGGTGATGTTATTCACGAACAGAATAATTAAATGACTATTTCATGTATTACTTAATACTTTGACCTACTATTACCTATTTTTATGTATTCTTTACACAAGCTAAAAGTGACGTTATGCAATGAGCTTAAACACTGTATACCGAGTGTTAATGGTAATATGAAAAAGTATCAAGTACGTATAGTGTATTGCGAACATTTTGTTTTTTCTCAGAAAAATGGAGAAGTCCGAAGACGGATTGATGTGCCGTTACTGTGGTCGCCAATTTAAAAGTAAATCAGGCCTTTCAAACCATGAAAACAGACACAATGACCAAGCTCCTTACAGATGCTGTGGCCACAAAATCTACAGCAGAGCAAATTTAATGAGACACAGGTATGCTTTAAATCTTATCCATCAGGTTTTATCAATCTTGCACAGCTGATTATGTAATGCCAAAACTGTGGGCCAATGTTAAGTTTTTGCATGAAGGCACTTTACTCGAGAACCACTTCACCCAGGACCTTCAATCTTCACATGCTGGTAGTACTTATTGAGTACACCACCACTACTGACTTTGGGGTCACCAGGTTAAAGGTCAAGGTCACCATGTCAAAGGTCAAGGTGCTGCGGGGGCATTTGTCACCATTAGTGACAGCTCTTGTTATAGAGGATTGTTAGATGATGTCACATGTCAAGTATCAAGGATCTAAGTTTTGGACAAGAAGATTTTTAAACATTTTTATTATATAAGTCTATGTTCTTGGAACCCCCAGGATGGGGCCTCTTGAATAATTTTCATAGAGGACCAATAAATGATATCACAGGCAAAATATCAATGCTTTACGCCCTTCGGCTTTGGACAAAAAGATTTCAAAAACATTATTTCGATTGCCATGGCAACCAGAGTTCTGTGTGGAATTCAATTTTTGAAAACTTTTTAAAGGAGGGGTTGGGGGGGGGGGGCACCCATGGATCATTCCTGTGAAGTTTGGTGTAAATCTGTCCCGTGGTTTTCAAGAAGAAGACATTTTTTAGAAAATGTTGACGAGCGGACGTCTGGCAACGCACGACGTTCATTCAGCGGTCACAAAAGCTCACCAAAGCCTTAGGCTCAAGTGAGCTAAAAAGCCTTATAACGTGTTAAACTTAAACCAAATGTTATTCCGTGTTGTGTACCAGTGATAACCTTAAAAGTAAAACGCAAAAGTAAAACATATTCTAACAAAGTATCGTTATATTGAACTCTAGCTCTTTTTTTCAAATAAAGTAAGGTAACTTTATATTGATACATGTGTGGTTGTTTTTTTTTGCAGAAAATTCTCTTACAACACATGTCGGTCAACAGTATATAATCTTGTGGAGAAAGCAGAACCGGAGCATACTGGAGACGTTGGGATAAGCACTAGGAACACGGCGCAAAATAACTTGCCAGACAACATCACGCTAAAGTAAATGTTCTTTAAAAGATCTTTAAAAATACCACATGTATAAACACTGAAGGGTAATTGTTTTCTGTTAGGACAACCATATCTCCAAATAAAGATGATACCACCATATGGCGAACTTCAGTAATGTAATAGACCACACTTTATTAAATTTTGTTTTCTATTCTATACGTTGTTTAAACAAAGAGGTAAATGAACACCCCATTACCTACGAATGAATACTGTTATCTATGTATTCTGTACTTTCATTTACACATATTACACTGCAGTAAGCTTTAAGAAGTGATCGACAGGTTGATAGTTCACCATCTATTTCTTCATGTATTGCTTCATTTCTGGTATTTATTGCAGACTAGCTCTCTATTATTTTAGGATTTTTTTATTGTTTTAGATCTCATACCTTTGACATGCCAGAAAGAGGAAGACTTGCTGGAAAGAATAAATACTCGACTGTGTCTCTTGATAGAAATTCTTTACAGAAGGGCTCTCTTGGAGTCAGATGGAAAAAGGCTAGAACTAACGAATCAAAGATGCTGCCATCACAGCGAATGGGAATTCAATATGATCAAAATGAGACGACGGTTCTAAAGAAATAAACTGCTAACCATAAAGTGGAACGTTCATTGTTTACATTTCGGTGTCTGGAAGGTACTGAAGGAACTCAGCTTTGTTCTTTGTTCAACACAATAAATAAATGTTGCATTTAATAGATGTTCTAAAATTGAGGTATACACATGTACATACATTCAGAGAAATATTCTTTCTATTATCCTTTTTCATTGAGGTTCAAACTATAGCACTAGTCTTTTTCATCTGGTACCTTTGGACATTGTGGTAGCTTCTTTAAAGTATACATTTAAATTCGCAATTTGTAACATGGCTATTTGTTAATATCAGACGGAATTAGATAATAAAAGTTCACTGGCAAATGGCTTTAATTTATATAAATTGAACATCTTTATACATGTACAGTGGGTGCAAGAAATATAAAGAACATGATGTATTGAAAATATTATTTATTTACCTGAGATAATCAAGAGAAAAATCACATCAATTTGTAAGCAAACAGTAACTGTGGTAAAAGGAAATACCTTTATCCCCCTACATATTTTCCTTTAAAAGGAAAGAAACTACACTCTCCAAACGGGGGTACAATCATCTATGCTCGGGGACGGAAAATCACTTGTTTTCTTAATTCTTAATCACAGGCTTACTTGTGCCATCACAGTTAAAACTTAAAATTGTTTATAAAAACTGAAAAGCAAAAATTACACATGTATAAATAATAAACTAAACTAAAAAAGTGCTAAGAACAAACAGTAACAAGGTATCACTGATACATCATAGGTCAAGGAAATAATTTGTCTGCAAACTTGCTAAAGCAGTATGTGCTCACATATGATAAAAATGTTAAATAATTGGCGAAATGAGGACAGAACTAATTATCAATTCAAAATTTCGCACGCCTTTCCTACTCACAACAAAAAATTGTCTCCACATAAAAAAAAAACAAGAAACACGTTAAACAAAACAAAACATTGTCTCCATTAAAGCTTTACAATAAAATTTTATATAAAATCACAAAAATCAGATATATATAATATATATATACTCGTAGCTACATGTAGTATCAAAACAAAAATCATTCAAATCAGTTAGCTAAAAGACAAAATTGACACAACACATGAAGAAGAAAGCTTAACAATCAAGTTTTTATTTATAACATAAAACTACAGGGCCATAATGGCACTAATTGGTCAACTAGCTAAGGTCCAAGTACTACTCCTATATTGCCTTTGATTTGACGATGTAAGTTAAAGATCTTCAAGTCAAACATGCTGACCAATGCATATTGCATTTAAAAAGTGGCGTGACCTAGTTTCTGATCGCATATTCCCCAGTTTTAACCTTGACCTAGAGATCATCAAGACAAACTTTCTCATCATGTCTTGTGATAATTGCACAGCGTTTTCTTTTAATTTGATGGTATGACCTAGTTTCTGACCCTATATGACCCAGTTTTCAATTTGACCTAGAGACCATCAAGACATTTTTCCCTTTAACAAGCCAATTCGATGAATTGGTATCCCTCGCCGAAATAGTTTGTGGTGAGGAATGGCAAAAAAAAATATATATATCCGGCGAAAAGTTAACGATGTTACTAAGAAGCAAATAATTTCATTAGTCAAAATCAATTTACAGAAAATGAATGTTTTTTTTTCCGGTGGGGGGGGGGGGGGGGGGGGGTGCAGTGGGGGTGACCGGGTGAGTGTACAAAACTTCACATGTTGATTATAAATATTGATGGAAAATTAAAAACGAAAAAGAAGTGGGGCGGGAGTGGTGGGCATGACTGGGTGTGGAGGAATGAGGTGGGGGAACTTTACAACTGCATGTTGATAAATGTTCATGGAAGGTTTGAAAAAAATAATAAAAAGGACTGTTGTTGTTTTGTTTTTTGAAGGAGAGGTTAGGACGGGGAGGGGTGTGACCAAGGCAAGGTGGTGACCAGGTGTGGGTACACAACTTCACATGTTTATAATAAATGTACATGGAAAAGAATGAAAGAAGTTTAATGGAATTCTACCAATCGGTTGGTTTGTTATGTACAAATCTGTGGATTTTTAAACAATTAAATAGCAATAACTCTAAGGAAAATTGACCAATTAAAAAAAAAAATAACGGGCATCGTCGTATGTTGGTTCATATTTATTTCAAGCTTAATGAAATTCTACCAGCTTGTTACTGAGAAATGACTGCAGACGTGGATTTTTCATTAACAAAGGACAATAACTCTAGGGAAAATTGACCAATCCAAAAAAAAAAAAAAAAACCTGACGGACATCAGTATGTTGTTTCATGTTTATTTCAAGTTTTATGAAATTCTACCAGCTAGTTACCGAGAAATGGATGCGGACGGACATGTTTGTGCATTTTTCATTAAATCAAGGACAGTAACTCTAAGGGAAATTGACCAATCAAAAAACAACTTGACGGGCATCATCGCAGTATGTTGGTTCATGTTCATTTCAAGTTTCATGAAATTCTATTTGCTAGTTACTGAGAAATGGCTGCGGACGGACTCACGGACAGACGCACGGACAAACAACGCCATTTCAATACCCACTCCCGATTTCATCGGCGGGGTATAATAAGGCCTAGTGAACTAGTTTATGATCCAGTTTCAAACTTGACATAGACTAACAATTTTCCGAGTTTCAAACATAAAATGCGACCACTACAGTTTTCTTAAATGTGCTCTTGTGATCTGGTTTCAGACCCCACATGACCTAGTTTCAGATTTGATCTATAGATTATTAAGACAAATAATCAAAGGTTAAAAGTTTTGCCTATAGAGTATTAACCTGGCAAAAGTTGACTGAGGACGCATATGGCGACACCGGACAAACAGAGGTAATAATAGCTTACCTTGAGCATTTTGTTATTAAAGAAGACAGTACCTATGTCTGTTATGAATTCTGTGTATTATGACACTGTAAATTAAAATCACTACATCTAGCAAATCGGAAAAATTGAACTTAAAATACAATGTTTTATGTAGAACATGTCATTTCACAGGACGTCCCGAAATAATAGTTCACTTGCATGATGCCTTATGTCTTTGTAAATTAGACCTGTACTTGTAAGTTTTCCCACATTTACAGCTATACTTTCTTACACTGTCATGTGCAGCCACGTGGTCTTGAAATCTATGCAGGTACTTTGTCTCTACTCCACAAATTTTGCATTTGAATGCATGCTGCTCATGGGACCGTTCGTGCCTTTTCATGTCAGACTCCATGGCAAATGTTTTATCGCATTTCTTACAAGCGAACTGTTTTACTTCATTATGCACAGCGCATCTGAAAATACGAGTACATGTTTCAGGACGTTTCTACTTCATTTAATCTTTAAAAGACAGTGAATTTAATGAATGCTGCTAAACCAATAAAGTTGATCTATTTACTATAGACTCCTTTGGATCTTTAGTAATTTTGTAAAATATACTCGGTTTCTTTCATTTCAAAAGCTTCGAGTTTACCAGCAAATATATCGTTCATAATAAATGACAAAAATGTTTTTTTCTTATGAATTAGACAATCTGTGTATAATGTTTACATTTTGTTTTCGAGCTTTACGGCCGTTTCCAACTATTTCAGTTATATGAGTCGGAAAGTTTACCTGACCATCGATCCTGGGAAGTACCAGTACTAGATTCCAATCGTCTTTAACAAACCTTGAGACACTTTGTCCATAGCAGGGATCGAACCACATGAGCGTACAACGATAGTGTGGTACTTTTCATGACCACTGCTCTTTAAACCGGTACTGTTTGTTCACAGTTTTGGCATTACATAATCAGCTGTGCAAGATTGATAAAACCTGATGGATAAGATTTAAAGCATACCTGTGTCTCATTAAATTTGCTCTGCTGTAGATTTTGTGGCCACAGCATCTGTAAGGAGCTTGGTCATTGTGTCTGTTTTCATGGTTTGAAAGGCCTGATTTACTTTTAAATTGGCGGCCACAGTAACGGCACATCAATCCGTCTTCGGACTTCTCCATTTTTCTGAGAAAAAACAAAATGTTCGCAATACACTATACGTACTTGATACTTTTTCATATTACCATTAACACTCGGTATACAGTGTTTAAGCTCATTGCATAACGTCACTTTTAGCTTGTGTAAAGAATACATAAAAATAGGTAATAGTAGGTCAAAGTATTAAGTAATACATGAAATAGTCATTTAATTATTCTGTTCGTGAATAACATCACCTCCAATTATCGTTCGTGAATAACACCACTAGACAAAAACTGTCCGAAAAAGAGGAAATTGTTAAAATTGCAAAGTGTAACGGTCCCGTGGGCTAATATCAAACAACATAAACAATTTCTATGGTCTTTTACCTCCACTTGGCAGTCATACAGAGGAGATTTCGGTAAAAAAGTGTTACGTTCATGTAAAACACCATCGCCCACTTCTGGCCGATCAAACTTTTGGTCGAAGTGTTCTAATAATCCAGGAGCTTTTGATAGTTGTTCCATACAGCATCGGAAAGCGCGTCCGAATGGCCAGGTTGTGGGCTAGGTCGCAAGTTGAAATATGCAATAATAAAGAAATAATACCTGATTTAACGGCTAATTTTCGCTGAATCGAGAAGAATTCGACGCCATTTTCTCGTGCTTAACATCAGATAAAATCACGTGATTCCCCGCACTGATATAGCGAAATCGCCTATACATGAATCTATGATAAAATATGGTTGGCTGTTACATTTCACCCCCCAATGATTGTGGCATAAGAGATTCTACTTCAGTTCCATTACATACAAATTATTTCAGGGCCAAACGGTTGAAAACAGCATTTAAAAAACATAAATATGATAAAAAGTCATACTGACTTATGTGTAGGACCGTAAACCACGTTTCGATCTCTACGAGCGAATTCAATTAGCTTAATTAAGATTCAGCGGTGACGTCATAAATGTATGACATAAAGTATGACGTCATAATGATGTGACGTCATATAAAGTTAAGCTCGTAACTTGTAACACAGGGTCAACTCGCTTAATTTGATGATTCTCTTCATAATTAGTTTGCGAGCTGTTAGATTACTAAATTATAAATACTTCTCAAAATTCTGATAAAAAGAAACAAATGTCTATACGTTCCATTGGCTATGCAACTCTTTCTAACCATAGGGGGTAAATTGTAACAGCATATGACCCGAATGACATATTACGCTGAAAATGTAGTACTGTAAAATGCGAATTATTTGCGTTGTTAGAATCGAAATAATAAATATGTTCCAATAATTTTATCAATTAATAAAACATGGGCAGTCGTTTGGATGCGAATGATTAAATCACTCGTGCTACGCACTCGTGATTTAATTATTACGCATCCAAACTCCTGCCCATATTTTATTAACTGATAAAATATAGGAACATATTTATTATTTCTTAATTCATCAGGAAATAATTGGATTTGTGTCTTAGTACCAATCTCAAAATTGTCAATGGGAGATTAAGGGAGTGAGAGTTTATTTTATTTATTCCATAAAGCTATTAGCCCATTATGGCATACATACAGATATGACGAACACTGAAAACATACATATAATTACATACACTTCATTGTGGAGAAAGTCTGACAAATGATTTTTACAACCTTTTCATTTAACATAAATGATTAGGTAGTGACGCAGGTATCGGAAATTTTACTTTCATGTCCAATACAGGTAATACCCCCTTCACATCTACGATTTTTCTTACGATTTGTGACGGATTGCACAAAATCGTACAAGTTCACCGATTCCCCACATTTACGAGCTATTTAAGAGCTGTTTACGATCAAATTGCGATTTATTCCGAGTTATTACGATGCATTTACGACTAAAATTACCGATTTGTTCCGAGTAATTACGGATCAATACGATCGTTTTACGAGCTCTTTACGAGTTATTTACGAGCTGTTGCGAGTGAATTACGGAATATCATGATTCACCAAAGACTTTACGGGTACATTACGATTTGTTTACGAGTTGTTACGAGTAGTTGCGTGTTAGATACCAGTATTTACGAATATCATGTTTTTGCAATTAAAATTTGCACGAAGGCGAGCGTGCTCTCTTCTTCTTGTTGACTACCTCCTTTTTAGGTGGCATTATTGCCATGAGATATGATTGAGGTCTCACTCCTTTGACGTATTGACAGCAACTGAAAGAAACTGTTCTATTTGGCAGCTTTTATACCTCTCATAAATCGTAAAGCATACGTATGTTCTCGTAAAGTACTCGTAAAGTACTCGTAAAGTGCCCGTAACAAATCGTAAACCCCTCGTACCGCATCGTGAAAGAAATCGTAAGAACTCGTAAACACATCATAAACACATCGTAAAACAAAGTCTTTAAGATACATTTACGAGCGCTTACGAGTGGTTTGCGTGTTGTTTACGATACTTACGACTTGTTACGAGCTCTTTCCGTGCTATTCACCGATAATTCAAATCGCGGACGATCGTAAGAAATTTTTGACATGTCAAAAATATTACCTCAACGTTCACGATTGCTTGCGATCGTCTGCGAGTTACGACTATCGACGAGCTATTTACGATTGCGAGGGACTGCCTACGAGTTGGCAAATCGTAAAGAATCGTAAGAAAAAATCGTAGGTGTGAAGGGGGTATAAAAGTTTAATAGATTGTTTACTATTGCAATACGAGTTGTTTCCCTTAGTACGTAATTTTACTATACATGATCTGTACACTTTTTCACACAATAAACCTGTACAGGTTGACTTTAGTTTTTATTAGATGTATACCATTAATCAACGACAGTGAATGCATTAATATTGATGACTTAAAACGGGACAATGAAGATAACGAAAAGATACATACAGTAATTATAGAGAAATAATTGAAAATGAAATTTTAAATATTGATATGATTGTAAATAGTGTAATTACAAATAATGTTGAGCTGGACATAGGTATACAGAGAATATCTGATATATTGTACAAAAAATTGTTTAATGATTTTGGAGAAACAAAAACAATAAGAAATAAGAGAAATAACCAAAAAAGAAAACATAAAAGCTCTTGGTTTAACCAGGAGTGTGAGGACGCTAAAAGAGACTTTAAACATGCAAACAAAAATGATATTAAGAACAGATCGAATCAAAACATAGAAATACTTATTACTAAAAGGCGTCATTACAGGATAGCTAAGAGGCGAGCACGTACTAAATTTCATTTGAATCAGAAAAAGAAAATGTCATCTTTAGCTGGTAAACATCCGCAAAAGTTTTGGAAAGAAATTAAAGAATTGAGAAAGATATCTTCTAAAAATGAATTGTCATCTGTTGAATTTTATGAGCATTTTAAGAACTTGTTCTCAAATGAAGAAACATTTAAAAATGATTTTGTTGAGGAACAGCTGAATAGTAGTGATGTTATTTTTAGTAATGTTGATCAACTTGACATTAATTTCACGATCGAAGATGTTATTACTGCTATTTCTTCCCTTAAAAGTGGTAAAAGTGCTGGAATAGATCAACTTATTCCTGAAATATGTATTGAATGCAAAACCATTTTAGCAACATTGTTATGTAAACTGTTTAATCACATTTTTGATACAGGTGCGTATCCCGAATCTTGGTACAAGTGTGTCATTGTGACTGTGCCCAAAAAGGGTGATCCAAATGATGTAAATAATTATAGGGGCATCACTCTCACTAGTATATTTTCATAACTGTTTTCAATATTGTTAGACATGCGATTGCGCAAATGGGCCGACAGTAATGAAGTGTTGAACGATTTTCAATTTGGGTTCAGAAAAGAAAAATTACTATTGATAGCATATTTGTTTTAAGTTCGGTTATCAATAAAATAATAAAACATGAGAAGAAAAAGGTGTATGCATTCTTTATATATTTCAGAAAGTGCTTTGATTTATTGTATAGAAATGGAATATGGCTTACATTAATAGAGTCAGGCTTAAAAGTAATTAGAATTTTGCGTAATATGTATAGTTGTGTAAAATCTTGCGTTAGCGCAAATGGCTTCCTGTCAGACTGTTTGCTGATGATACAGTATTGTTTTCCTATTCCAAGGAAGGATTACAAACCCTCCTTAACAAACTGTATAATTATTGTACAAAATGGGGAATTGTTGTGAATGTTGATAAAACGGTTGTTATGGTTTTTAAATCCGGAAATAGAAATGAAAATTTTGAAGTTCATTATAACAATATATTACTTAAAGTTGTTAAGACGTTCACTTATCTTGGTGTAACATTAACATCCAATCTGAATTTTACCAAGCTCAAAAAGCATTGTCTAATCAAGCATTAAAGGCACGTTACTCTATGAATTATTTTTTTATGTAATTGCTTTGAATGTCTCAGAAAAGATAAAATTTTTTGATAGTATGATTTTACCGATCCTTACACCTGACATTGAAAAAGTTCATTTAAAATTTTTGAAACAAGTTATTGGTCTATGTCTACGACTACAACAACAACATCTACAGTCTGGGCGAATTTGGAAGATTCCCATTATCAGTAATACGAAAAGTCAGAATCATTAGATACTGGTACAGAATTATGAAATCCCCTATCTCCCTATTATAAAGATTGATGTTCTTAAAAGATGCAAATGGAAATCTGTTAAATGATTGTTCCAAAAATGTTAAAAAATTGTTGTCGGATTGTTTTATATTTGTGGGATACTGAAAAATTGTTACAAATACACATGTCTTTAACATTATACAAAGAATATTTGAACAACAATTGCAACAATGGTATACAGAACTTAGTACCTTTTCTAAACTGTAAAGTTACAATTTATTTAAAAATGAATTTTCTCAAGAAAAATATCTAATTTGTGTTAATAATGTGAAACATCGTATAGCATTATCAAGGTAAATTAGCTATTAAAGAGGGTAAATTTGAAAATATTGAAAGAAGTCAACGTTTTTGTACTAAATGTAATATGAGTCAAGTTGAAACATTTTCTTTATTAGTGTGCCCATTTTATAATGATTTGAGAAAAACATGTTTACCTAGATATTACTGTACTTGGCCTAATATCAACAAATTCAAGTCAATAATGAAATTTTCAGGGAGAAATCTGATTGTTAATTTAGCAAAGTTAATATACATGGCGACACAAAAAAAGAAATGAAATTAGTTAAATTAGTTGTTTAATATTTTGATTATGTAGATATATGTATAATTTATGTCATAGAGATACATGTATGTTAACATGAAAATTATTTATACTACACTTTTCTGTTCTTATAATAGTGTAGATAAATGTGTAAAGCGCCACAAAGTTATTTGGTGATGGACATATATATGTTTATGCCAATAAAATATTTGACTTGACTTGACTTTGATAACAGTGCTCAAACTGCAGAAAAATAATCATGAACTGATTAGAAAGAAAGTTTGTACAGTTTTAGTGTTAATGATAAAAAAGTATCAAAACACGATATGATATATATGTCAAATATCCTCAATTAAAAAGTATGTCACAGTTGTTTTTAGTTTCCTTTTATACTCCATATAAAATATTTGTTACAGGATCAACTACGACACTGATGAATCTGTTCCCTCAACTCTTAAGGACAACTTTATTGATTCGAACATTGTTACGTAAAATTACCATAAAAACTGTTTTGTTATTTGCAATTTTACGAAAATAATCGATCAAAATTAGTAAATAGGACATCACAATGTGTTACGGAATATGATTTTAAAGTATGAAAGACAAGCTGTAGAAGAAATATCGGGAGCGATAATTAAATTTAGAAACTACTATAGAAATTTTCATATAAAATTAAGTGTTGAAAATGAATATAAAATGAGCCGCACCATGAGAAAAACAACATAGTGCATTTGCGACCAGCATGGATCTATACCAGCCTGCGCATCCGCGCAGTCTGGCCAGGATCCATGCTGTTTGCTAATGGTTTCTCTTATTGCAATAGGCTTTGAAAGCGAACAGCACGGATCCTGACCAGACTGCGCGGATGCGCAGGCTGGTCTGGACCGATGCTGGTCGCAAATGCACTATGTTGGTTTTCTCATGGTGCGGCTCAAATTACGTTTAATCTCGCGTAACATGACCTTTTGCAATATTCCGTAAGCGGTTAGTTGCCATGGCATTAAATGCAAAATGCAATTATTTGCAACGGCGTTGAATTTATTGCTTTTATGTGTCACCATAAAGACAATGATTCACCTACTATAATTGTATTGGGGAAAAACGTTTCCTGTATTTCATTTATAATTTTACACTTCTAAAGTTAAACGTTTTTCACTTCTTTTGTTTCATATAACTTGGCAGTATCAAATTAATTATCAGTTATTGCTTCTATACAGCAAAATATAGTTTTAGAGAAAAGATAGCGAATAGAATTTCCTCACCCACGGGGCACTGACAACATAATTTTATTCTCTTCTGATATACAATCTAATAGCTATTTCAATATTTTCAGAAATTTATAATAGTATTTAACTCAAACAAAGAGAAACAATTTCTGAAAATATGAATAGGCAATTTAGATAGCGTGATAGCCAAAACAAATACAACGGTAAGTGAGTAACAACAGTTTTCTTATTTAAATTTCACTAAAACGCGACTTAAAATTTTACATGAAAATGTGCATCGCTAAATTATTAGAAGAAAGTGTCTTCAACAACAAGTATCTCTTTCTGCCAAAAAAATGTAATCTTATTGACATACCATTTTAACTTACGGAATACCTTCAAAAGTCACTTCCGGCCAGTTCATTATAATACGAAAATCATCGCTTTGTCCGGCGAACTGTTTGATGTATTTGCACTTGCAATAAACAATATCCGAGTTTTAACACACATAACTACGTTGATGATAGTTATTCTGCATTGGTCCATGGTGGCGTAAATTTACAAATGGAAGATAACTGTAATAAGACAGTGTAGTTTTGTTACATGTTTATTTAGAAATCGACGTCACGTACACTCTTTAATAGAAGAAATTGTTAATTGTTTGTGTCTCACAAAATCTTACTAACTATTAATTAGATTTAAGCTCTTAGTGTGAGCCCGCCCGCTTAGCTCAGCAGGTAGAGCGTTGGTCTACGGATCGCGGGGTCGTGAGTTCGATCCTCGGGCGGGGCGTATGTTCTCCGTGACTATTTGATTAACGACATTGTGTCTGAAATCATTAGTCCTCCACCTCTGATTCATGTGGGGAAGTTGGCAGTTACTTGCGGAGAACAGGTTTGTCCTGGTACAGAATCCAGGAACACTGGTTAGGTTAACTGCCCGCCGTTACATGACTGAAATACTGTTGAAAAACGGCGTTAAACCCAAAACAAACAAACAAACTAAAGCTCTTAGTGTTGGTTTGGCTACCGGACCATTGCCACTAAAATATAGGGGATTTAGTTACGGATGATCATGAATTCGAACAGACGTAGAATTGCTCATAATTAAGCTATTGACTGTACGCTGATTTCTCTAAAAGGAAATTTATGTGTACATTATCTTCGTTTCCAAATTGCCGCCACCCTGAACAAATTTACAAAATGTTAAACCAGCTGAAAATATGGTTAACGTCGTTATAGAAATACAACAATTGCATTAAAGGTATTGAACTGTCTGAATCCGGTACCTATCCCAAAAGAAACAGCGAACATTGCAACAAGGTGACAATTTCTTTTAAAAACATATATATTTTTAGTGGCAAATTCTTAGTATTAAAAAACAATTAAGTTTGTAATTAAAATAATAATTATGCTACTACAATCCCGTTCACGCCAATATCTTGTCTTCGGGAAAGGAACAATGGAGTCATAAGATTACTCAACAGGGACAAGGGTCTGAAGTTTTCTTCAGTACACGGTGCTCTTCTGTTGTCACGTGACCTTACTTCCTCACAGGACATCTAATAATTACACCAGTCAGCCGATGAAGAACAAAACAAGTTTATTTATTGTTGCTGAAATTATTATCTTAGCTATGATGTAAACATCCATCTAAACAAGGCAGGCATTCGGATTTCTGTCAATTAGTTTTGATATAATACTGACATTATAATATCGTATCTGCTTTGAAACAAAATAATACTATATATGTTTATTAAAGTCTAATTTTGCATGATATACAAACATATACATATTAAAATAACATCAGACAATAAAACATGCAAACCTTTCTGGTCAGAATATGAGAGACTATAATCTATTTCTATTCACAAGTAGCTAAAATATCTTAAGAAGTTCCCCTTTATTTACGACTAACTGTTATAACAAGAGCTGTCCGTAAGACAGCGCGCTCGACTTTCCTCAGTGTTTGACTCTGAATTTGATATTGGCCAGTAAAAAAAAAATCCAAGTTAAAAAGGGGCATAACTCTGTTAAAATTCAAATTATAGTTATGAGAATTGTGTCTCCTGGTGTAGACTTTGATAGTAAATAACTGTTTTGAGTTTCAAGTCAAAAGCTTTAATAGTAACAGAGATATTTGACTTTATCAAAAAGTTTAATAAAAAAATCTAAGTTAAAAGGGGCATAATTCTGTCATAATTCAAACCAGAGTTATGGGGATTGTTTCTCCTTGTGTAGACTTTGATGGTAAATAAGTATTTTAAGTTTCAAGTCAAAAGCTTTGATAGTAACAGAGATATTTGACTTTATCAAAAACTTTAACTAAAAATTCTAAGTTAAAAAGGGGCATAATTCTGTCAAAATTCAAACCAGAGTTATAGGAATTGTGTCTCCTGGTGTAGATTTTGATAGTAAATAACTATTTTGAGTTTCAAGTCAAAAGCTTTAATAGTAACAGAGATATGTGACTTTATCAAAAATTTTAACAAATTTTCTAAGTTAAAAAAGGGCAAATTCTGTCAAAATTCAAACCAGAGTTATGGGGATTGTTTCCCCTGGTGTAGTCTTTGATAGTAAATAAGTATTTTAAGTTTCAAGTCAATAGCTTTGATAGTAACGGAGATATTTGACTTTATCAAAAACTTTAACCAAAAATTCTAAGTTAAAAAGGGGCATAATTCTGTCAAAATTCAAATCAGAGTTATGGGGATTGTTTCCCCTGGTGTATACTTTGATAGTAAATAACTATTTTAAGTTTCAAGTCAATAGCTTTGATAGTAACAGAGATATTTGACTTAATCAAAAACTTTAACCAACGCCGACGCCGACGCCAGGGCGAGTGCAAATAGCTCTACATCGAAAAGTCGAGCTAAAAATTGTACGACCAAGTTAGTACCAGTTAGTACACCGTATATACGTATTTATACATTTATAATTATTCAATGATATAAAAGATTTCTTCTTAACTTAAACAGGTTTTGGCACATAATAAAGCTATTTCTGGATTTGTCAGCAAAAAAGCTACTTTCTCTGTATCATTTGAAGTTGTGAAATTTATATTGATTCTACAAGCTCCTAACAGTAAATCTGTACGAATAATATTGTAACATGGACAACAATAGCGGAACAAAATAAAAACAAACTCTAACCGTTGTATCTACCAGTTTCTATATGTATTGGAGCTGTACCACTCCTAAACTTAACAAGTGCACCTCGATATGATTTATTCGACGCCGCCCTGAAGGCGGTGTCGAGTATATGGGATACACTTTTATTTCGGACCCTGTAAAGATGGTAATGAATAGTTTCGGAGTGAAAAACTGAACACAGTGAATAGTTTGTAAAAGGATCAACGATATTGCACAATACATTTTAGTGAATAAACAAAAAATGGCAAAAAGAAAACATAAAAAATGTATGTAATGCAATTTATTATGTGATTTAAAACAATGCTATCTGTCTTTCCTCTCCTTATTTGTAGAGCAGAACATATTTTTTTTATTTACAATTTCGTCAAAAATGTTGATCCGATTTATTGATAAGGGAGGCTACTCTGTAAGGCAAGTTTTCTATTTCTATTCTTAGCATGACCTACTTACCTTTCTCATTTTCTATAAATAGAACACACCGCAGATATACCATACTGTAAAGCGTGAATCGCCTGGACAAGGGAGCGTTCGTGTATTTTACAACTTCGAAGAGAATATTAAAAAAAAAAAATTATGGAAAATTACAATTGCCTGCAAAAGATTCCTTGAAAAAAAACCGTAAATAAAGGAATCAATAAGCATAGATATGTTGAAATGAACGAAGGAAGTGCCGCTGTTAACTTATTTTTAACCTTTTTGTCTTATTTTCTTTGTTGATAGGTACAGTGATGTAATTTCAGAATGCGCACACTTTTGCAAATTCCTATTTCTGTTTGTTTTTTTGTTTTTTTGTTTGTTTGTTTTTTTTCTTTTTTCTTTCTTTTTTTTTTTTTGCTTATGTGTCATATAGATATACTCATTGTTTACAGATATACACTGTCAACTAAGGTGTGCAATAGGCTAAAGAGCACTTGGCTGGATTTGTCAGTGACAAGTTAATACTTCTTTAAATGTGGTTAGATCGAAATATCAAAAGCCATGGGACCATAACTTAACAAAGCATCAGTGACTTTAAAATAGAATTCCTTGTTGAATTTATATGTTCATTGATCTTATATGACTAGTCAGTTGCTCTGGTTTTATCATATCTTTTTACTTGCTTCTTTTTTTGTTTTTTGTTTTTAATTTAATAGATAGTTTTTGTATTTGTCCATTCCTGACAAAAAAAAAAAAAAAAAAAAAAAATAAAGGGAAAAAAAAACAAAACATTTTCATTGAAATATTTTCTACACTCGCTTTGGCAGTGGGTTATTATGCTTTCTAAATTTCTTGTAATATTAGATTTGAACTAGACACTGACATACTCCTAGTAACCTTACAGTTCAACGAGGACTTCAAGTTTATCATTCGTCCGAAAACAAAAATGAATTCTATGATATTCAAAAGTATATAAGAAAGATTCATGCTTTGTGAATAGGGGCAATATAGAGATTATTTATGTTATATCATTCTTTTCTTGGACAAAATTTTTGATTGTTTTTGTCAAGGGAAACAGTAAATTGCTGTGTATAATCCGCGTTCTGAAATCTATAATGTAGGTGACTAAGGTCCATAAAACTTCATCAGTAAATAGAAAACACTCATTACATTACATGATAATAAAAATAATGGTTTCTGTGAACCACAACTTTGAAATAATTTCAACATTTCCTCATTTCCCAACAAACAGCATTTCTGTGAAACTTCATACACACGCTCCTGCATATAAGAACTTTTCACAGGAGATGACCTTAGTTAGTGAAATAATTACTTTAATTTTGTATGTAAAGGGACCACCTACTCGCAATGTTAATGTCATTGCAGGTAGAGGATTTGTATTGCATGGTAAAACTTTTCTATCATGTTTATTCTTCATGTTTTAAACAGTTTATAACATATATTGTTTTATGTGCTGATGTTGATAACTTGTAGCCAGTCAGACTAATAAAGTAATGATTAGGTGATTTCTCATATTGCAATAAATGTACTTCAGACACAACACTTGGCGGCGTCTTTGATGCTTGCATCAATGAATTGCCTTGTTCAATACTGTTCTACTCTAAAATTCTGTTTATGTACAATACAGTCTAAGTTTTTTTGCACCTACACCGTTACGGGCAGTATCACGATTTATATCAGAACAGAACAGAACAGATATTTTATTATAGACTTGTACGGAGTACATCGTCTCAACACATAAATACAAGTATATAACATCACGTAAATGGAATACATACAATGAATAGACAATTAGGCAAAAAGAGTAAAAAAGCTTGGTACAACAGTTTACATATAGGAGGTTAGACAGTTAAACAACGTTATTAATTATGGAATTTCTTACAGTAAGAGCTTCTTTTACAAACAATGATAGTTTCACAAGAATATTTTTATCAGTTGATCTTAACAACTGTAAATACTTATACTCCGTATCGACAGCCCTATCACGTGATCTGAAACAGGTAAACATTCTCACTACACTGCAGAGAGAATGCCTCTACAATGAGTTTACAACCATGTCAGATTAATAACCACAGTTAATCTATTTCTTATCACTTGCTAATAAATAAACAATTAGACCCTCAACCTACACAGAATCCTAATTAATCTCAGTCTTTACAATATTCTACAGAAAATTACAGAAATGGCCTCTAGTAGTTCTTTGAATTGGAGTAAAAAATTAAATGAAATTCCAAAATTTACTATTTTACAAATTGCTGATTATATAAAAGTAAGAGGAAAAAACAGGGCATTTGAAAAAGGATACAATTTTTTTATTGAAAGTTATGTACATGATGCTTTTGTTTGTAAAACAGACAGTAAATTTCTTGTCAAAGCAAAATGTTGGCGAAGTCAGAAGAAAAATGAATTGCCACATATATTATCGGCAGAGATATGTTTAAAAGAATCAAACGTTCTTGATGGACAATGCAGCTGTATTGCTGGGTGAGTGAAAATTATGTACTTTTTTAAATGATTGAAACTTAATTTGATTTTTGTGTGTGAATTATTTTGTCTTGTATTCCATTAAAACTATACTGAAGTTTTCAAACAAATGTCACTAAAAGAATAATGAATATTATCAAATAAATTCTAATTATATGATTTCATTTATGCTTTCAGAACCGGAGGAGTTTGCAACCATATAATTGCATTGTTATACAATGTAAATCACTGGAGTAGCAAGAGAATGACAGAGATCCCAGCAGATATGTCATGTACAGAAGTGAGCCAAATATGGCATAAGCCACGTGGGGACAAAATTGAACCAGAACCAGTAATGAAGCTCACCTTTGCCAAAGCAGCAACTGACAGACAGCTACGTAAAAGGGAACCTGTGAAATGTTATTTGTATGACGGGCGTGCAAAAAAAAGTAAAGGAACTTTGGCACCATCAAAAGAGGAGATAGCTACTATACAAGAAATAGTTGGAGCACGCAACAGTAACATTCCTATAGTGTATTTAACTAAAGACCACTCAACAACACACTCAACTGACACATTATTTGGAGAAGTTCCTACTGGTTCCCCACTCAGCTATCAACTCCAAGACTATCACAGCTCTAAGTCTGAATTTTCAGCGTACATTCCCAGCAAAGTTGATATTGTTTTGCAAGACAACCTTCGCTTCCCTGATATACCTTACCAAATTCAAGTCTTAACATAGACTTAACTCAACTTGATGAAACAAGCAAAACATTCTTGCAATCACTGGACGTAACTAAAGCCAGGTCTGAGGAGATTGAACAAATCACTATCGATCAGTCTCAGAATAAACTATGGCATGAGATGCGTAAAATAGACTTACAGCATCAAAGTTTGGCGACGTTATAAATAGAAAAAGTGAACCAAGTGAAGCTTTTGTCAAAAATTTATTTACATGCAAAGATTTATCAAGTGTAAAATCAATTTCACATGGCAGAGATAAAGAAGATACTGCACGAAAATTGTACACTAAAAAAATGAAAAACAACTGTAAACATAATGTGTCAGTATTTCGCACAGGACTCGTAATAAATCCAAGCTGTCCTTATCTTGGAGCTTCCCCAGACGGCAAAGTTTTAGACAGGTCATCTTATGATCACTTCGGGCTGTTGGAAATTAAGTGCCCATATAAATATAGAAATACTACACCCGCGGAAGCAGCAAGAAATACAGACTTCTGTCTTGAAATAAGGGACGAGGAGCTGCATTTAAAAAGGTCACATAGTTACTTCTACCAAGTGACTGGACAGATGGCAATAGCCGGTGTAAATTGGTGCGACTTTGTTGTTTTCACGAACAAAGGACTATTTGTAGAACGTATATTTTATGACAAAAACGTGTGGGCAAGAATTTTCCCAAAGCTTGCTCAATTTTACATCAACTCAGCAGTGCCTTATCTTAAAAACAAGCAGACGGACGTTTAAGTGAGTACTTTAGTCATCGTCAGTTGAAGTTTTTGCAATAAGAGGGTCCTGGAAATTTGACAAAAGGCAACAATCAGTCCATATTTGGTTTACAACACCAGCAGATTTAATAGGTAATCTTCTGTCAAATATATGGAAGTTTCTAACTTTTCCTATGGCCCTTTCAACATGTATCCGATGATGAGCTATTACATGTGTATCCTGTACATTTGCAGCAGACAATCGTTTTCTTTTTCCAAGGAACGGAGGAATGTTTAGACAGAGATCTATCTCGTTCAATTCGTTTGCAATTGTAAATCCTTTATCTGCCATGATTCCGTCTCCACGTTTTAATTCGCCAGTCTCTATTTTTTGTTTTAACAAATCAAAGAGACCACTGCGTTGACAAATTACTTTGTCTGAAATTCCACCAGTGTATAAATGTGACACAAACATTATTCCTCCACGACTGTCTACTCCAACGAGGCCTTTATATGTGTTTGCCGACTTGTAGTCAGAATACGTTTGTGACTTTCGTACTAACGAAGAAGGCATTTGTATTTTTAACTCAGTGCAATCAATAATTAGCATTACATTTGGATACTGCTTTTTAAAATCATGTGTCATATGTTTTGATATTATATCACGATGAGGAAAAACTTTCATAGAACCTAGTCTTATGTAGATTAAATTTATCCATGTATTGAAAATTCTTGACACCATTGATAACGAAATTTGAAAACGGTTTGCCAAGTCCTTGTTAAATAACCCCAGTCTAAGTTTCATTACAGTCAGTAAGAATTCATCCTCCAAAGAAAGTTTGTAAGTCCTGGATGCTTGAGATGCATCAAAATCTTCTTCATCACTGCTTTCACTTTCTGACATTTCATAGTCACTTTCAAAATATTCAGCTCCAGATGTGTATGAACTACTTTTGCGTCGATCCCAGTATGTTATTGAACTTCGGTCCTTCTTTGGCACAATCAGTTCTAAAACGGTATTGAAAACTGCAATAGTTGCAAAGCCTGTATAAAAACGTAACAAATTCAGCTTAGGATTGGAATGTACGATGTTATTCATTGAGAATCTATGAGTACACGGCATGACTATATTAGCCTGTACTTCCTGATGCACTCTCTCCTCGCCTTCTGATGCAGTGTCTGTCTCATCGCTGTCCTCAAACTTTCTCTTTCTCGGTGACTTCCGCTTTGGTGTGTGAATCCATGTGAAAACAGATGGAACTGCATCACACTTTAAACGTTTCTTTGCTGCATCTGGGCAAACATAGTCTACAGATTGGAAATGTTTTGAACAGACTCTGGTGCTGGCTGTTACTCTAAAGTCATCCTTTGTAGCCGATGACCCTGACCTACGTATCCTGTCTTTCCACACCTAAAATTAAAAAGAAAACACTATTTATCAGAAGGCACTCTTAACAATACTTCACTTTTCCTTGTAACAGCAGCTGGGATTTTTTTTTTTTTGATGAATTCTGTATGTTCTTTAAACAAGCAACATTTCTATCTTAATATTTTGAACACTGAACTATTTTTATAAATAAAAAATATGAAATAGCTTTCTTACCTTAATTTGCCTTTCATCATTTGGAAATTTATGCATTGATACATTTTCATCAAATCCTGAAGATTTACAATTGGGAACACAGCAGTAAAACACCATGATTTCAAGATAATACTAGATAATCTTTGCAATGTGTACATGCGGTATGTATATAAACACACTGGCTGGGAAACTCTCTGTTTACCTGTTTCGGGTCACGTGATAAAATTTGTCGATACGGAGTATAAGCAGACGGACGGATGAAGTATAAGTTACATATATATTTTCTTCTTATATCAGTATATGCAGGACAAATACATACGAAGTGATATTCATCTTCTATATCAACACTATTGCACATTAAACAATATCTCTCTTCACGTGGTATTCTATTTCTATCGAATCTTCCAGTTTGTATTCTAAGCGGATGTACAGATAATTTAAGCCTACAAAAGTAAAATCGCAGATGTCTAGGTAAAATGTCTAAATAAGGTTCATAACCAAATTGTGTTTTTAGATCTTTATAGAGGGTTAAAACAGTACTATTTTCAAGAGTCCCCCGACAATCACCTTTAACTGTGTCAAATAACTGAAACTCGGATAAAAATACTTTTACATCGATTGATTTAATATTGTCAAATACATATGAAAAACCAAAGTTATCTAATATCTTTTTTACATTTGACACCCAGTTAATACGACCTTGACTACAATCATTTACAGCGTTCTCGTAAACATACTTTAATATAATATTGTCAGTGCTGTTAAGTTTAATCGAGTATTTAATAATTCTGATATATCTGTTAACATACAAAGGGTATCTACCTAACCCGCTATATATAGTAGCATATGATTACAACACACTGGTTATTCGGGTATCTACTCGAGTGAGCGATACCGCCCTCGTGTGATTTATATACATGTAGGTTGTATAGGGTATATAAAAACAATACCAACATATGACACATATTTAAGCATGTTGAACATTTTAAAGACAGAATCGTCCGAGGAAATGAATTAATTCGCACTTGTGAAAATATCAGTCCTCAATAATATTGATATGACTACAAAATTTGAAGAAATGTAACGAAATTCATGTAATTTGACGTTTTCGGACGTGTTTTTCTTTATTCGAAGTTGAAATAACTGAATTTGGCACTCTCCTTGGTAAAACTATGCATACTCAACTACAAAACGAATGGATCTTGACCTGGAAGTTAATTTTGTTGATAAAATTTCAATTATATGCATCCTGTCGCTGTTTTTGATGGTACCTCTGACGATGGGTGAAAATAAATAATGATACCTACCCGTTTGCATATGGGTACCGTCCTCGTTATGTCAATGAACATTTATAAAACTCCCCGCAGCGATTACTTCCGCAATACGGTATACTTAAATGAACGCAATTAAAGGTAATCGCTTTGAGGATCTGGAAATAAGAACTGGAAATGTGAAACCCGACCTTTAGTAATCTATTTGATTAGAATGTTAACTTTAAAAATGTAAAGAAGTGAGTTAGCAGTATTTCACCAATATCAGTGCCAATATTGCCTCTTTCAACTTGTAACAAATTGTTCCTACATCGGAAATGACAAATGGATATTGCGAGATTTGTTGGTAAAACTTTAAAATAATTTTCAAACTCAAAGGTTGTTATAAATATTCTGTAACACAAACATTTTCTGGAAATGCAAAGTTTTTTCATTCCAAAATTGAATAAACTGGCCTTCAACCTCTGTTGTACAATATTGCGGAAATGCACTGGGGAAAATACTGATTGATTCAACCAGTATTCAGCAAATCCAAGTTGCTCTAAAAGTTCTTTTACATATGAAATCCAAGAACAATAATTTACATTTTCTGATGGAGTCTCTACATGAACTTGTAAAGTATACAGTTTATCTATTTTTTTGTTTACCATTAATAATTGTACACCAGTAGTTCAATATTCTATTTCTAATCATAACATCCATTGGTAATACACCAAGCTCAACAAAAAAACATGACATTAGGTGTTGACATTTTTAACCTTCAGTACCAATATAAAAAAATTTAAGCTGAAAACTTTTAACAATGCTAACATCACCACAACCCCATACCTCTGATCCATATTGGTTGAACCACAGACTCAAATAAACGTAATTGTAAATCAATACTAAGCTGCAACTTCCTACATTTTTCTTCAACAGAGCATACATATTTTTTCTAGCTTGGTCAGCCAAATACATTTTAGTTTTATTGAAGTAACCATTGTTGTTAAATTAAATTCCTAGATAACTGA
The DNA here is from genome assembly GCF_021730395.1 of Mercenaria mercenaria. NCBI lineage: Eukaryota > Metazoa > Mollusca > Bivalvia > Venerida > Veneridae > Mercenaria > Mercenaria mercenaria. Next base: position 52,255,263 of record NC_069373.1, read on the forward strand.
AGTCATCTACTACTTCAAGTGCCGCATTATTATAATAAAAGGTAGGCTTATTTCGCATTTTTACACGTGAAAAAATAACAACCTTAGTTTTATTGGAATAAACTGTAAGTTTCCAAATATAACAATATTCTGACATAACATTTAATGCCGTTTGTAAATCATTTTCAGATTCTGCAAATAACACTGTATCGTCTGCATAAAGTAACAAAAATAACATTTCTGAAATATCATCATTTAGCAGGTCCTTTACATTGTTTGATAATTCCACTAGTCCTGAAAAAAATAGGCATACGTGAGACTAAATCATTAAAAAAAAACAACAACAGAAAGTAAGATTGGTGATAAATTTTCACCTTGTCGTACACCAGTTGATCTATAATGAAGAAATTTGATAGACCTTGCTTCTCTTTACACAAGATTTGGTTTTATCATATATTGCATATTTAGCCTCAAAGACTTTGTCATCAATGTTATGCTGCAGCAATTCATTCCATAAACACATAAGATCGACAGAATCAAACGCTTTCTTGTAATCTACAAAGGTACAATACAAAGGCAGAATATAAGAGCAGATTGGTTTGTTTATACTTTAATTTACTCCCCTTAGATTCATAATCACCATTTGCAATACAGAATTAGCAACAGACGATAAGACAGGTAAGATGATATTTTGTTAAAGTTTAAGTATCAGAGGAGCTGTAATAACTTTGAAATGATGTACAAAAAGTTACCCAGAGCAAGCATAGGGTGGACCCAGTTCACCAAAATTTCTCGTCGTTTTCTTTTTTTTTTTTTTTTTTTTTTTCATTTCCTATCCTTTTAGCTCTGATCTTCAACATTTTGATGATAAGCAAATTTCTCGATGCTTGAATTGTTCGACAAACTGCAAACCTACTAAACTTCATTTCCTCTTTACCTATCTTAATCAAGCGCGTATCTACCTTTACGCAGAAAAACAGCTGCGTTGTGAAAATCTGGCAACCACACACAATTAATTGGCTAGTGTCATGCAACGGAGATGGCTTCATACACTATCATTGCTTACTTCATATTATGTTTGAAGTACAGTAAACTCCGGTTTTAGCGAACTCATCGGGACAAGCATGTGCGTTTTCGTTATAATCTGAGTTTGTAATAGAGATTTTCAGCTTTCTTCGACGCGTACTGCAGACCACGGACTGCGGACTTACTTTAGGGATTTTCTCAAACTGTATAAGGGGAGGTTATGCATAACTGAAAAGATGCATGTTTAGCATCCGATTCTAATGCCGTATACTGTTTTCATTTAAAATATCTGAGAAAAGACAGCTATAAGATTTATTAATATCCCTTTTATTGTATATGAATTACCAATATATTTTATCTTACAAATACTCTTAACAGTGTGGGTGCATTTTTTTTTAAATCACCCTTTTACCTTTTATATCGCTTTTTGATTAATGTATCTATTCAAATCTTTCGACTACCGTATTTATGAACAAGAAGCTAGGGGATTTGTATCGCAAACATGTTCTTTTTTATTTGAAGTGCTGCAACTTATTTATATACTTGCTGTCAATTTCGTGAGGTTCTAGCCAGTATTCGCTAGCAGTGAAAACGGCTGTTGATTCAACAATCAACATACCCTTTAATCCAGAATTTGAACCAATGAACTTCTAGTGAGGAGACAGACATTCTTCCCCTGCGCCGCAAGAGGTTCACCCGACCCCTAGGCGTAGAGGATCACAACAACATATTTGGTATTAAAAATGTATATAGCGTATATGGAAACATGGGGTTTCGTATTATAGCACTCGCGACGCTGAAATGCTACTGTGCGACGCACAATTTTGAATATGCACTTTAAAAATGCGTGACATTTTAATGCACCACGGTAAAAAAATGTCACACGTGGTATTACATATTCTTAACCATTTCAGTTCCTACAGATTCAGTTTTATACGACACTGAATCATTCAGTATTCCCGGTCACCCTATAATGATATACGTGATGGCTACATTATGATTTTATAAACCAGTATAAAGCTTGAGTTTTCATGAGTTTAAATCTTTGTTCAAGTTCCCTTCACATACCGTATATGCATATGTTCGACTAAAAAGGCTTAGTCAATAATGATAAAATGCTATTCTCGACTCAAAGCTGGTTGTATCCAATGATCACACATAATTGCTCAAATGGTTTCATAGGAGTTGACTAAGTCAAAATCAAGGCCTTGAGATGTCTGGTGGTTGCGGGTTTTGCTAGATTCATTTTCATTTTAAATGCCAATCTCTAAATATACATGTATAAGAAACAAATACTAATGTGCCTCATATCTAAGATAAACTCTGCCTGACCTTACATGAACAGCCGGAAGTCAGTGATGTAACCACGGGCTGGAATACCAAATCATTAACAGGTCTTATATAATCTAAATGGCCAGTGTGAATGGATAGAGGATGAATAAGAACTGCTTGATCTTTGATAATTCATCCGCATTGTTCATGAAAGGGACTACTTTGTGTAGCACATGAACATCCTTTGGATGTGATTTGGAATCAAATAAAGATGCTACATGATTGTCAGAAATACACTTAACTTTGGTAGCGGGATAAACCCGCAACCAAATATATTTTCGTTGACAATTCTTTACTATTTTTCAATAATATGCATTTACTGGCCATAAAACATTTTTGGAATATGACTGGAATTGTGACCTTGGACGCTTCCCAGGCCCTTTCTTCGCAAAACAATTTTCGGTTACAGCTGGGTTTTTAGATTGAAATATTTACAGCTAGTCATACTGGTACTTAAAGATTAAATTCCAGTTGAGACTGACAACTAATACTGAATAGTCACTTGAAAATATTCATGAATTTAAAACTTAAATTTTAACATGCAATTTTGATATCAATGACAATGTTTCATTATCAAACTCAGCTGAGACTCAAAATGTTTTGAAAACTGATGCCCAGGAATTCTGTCTTCGCGTGATCTCAGTCATCAAGATCGAGCCTGTTTTGATCATCATTTTTCAAAATCTGATATCAGATTATGTTAATACGAAGTGGATATTCTTTCTTTTCAATTTTCAAACATGCTGATACATAACTGATTCAGGATGTTGCCGCCAAATTATGGAACTATATCGGATCACGTTTCGACGGGGTTGAAAGATGCATGTATGAGAACTTCCCGTATGTTTTGACAAAGTGTTGAACTAAATCATTTAAGATATTTCATTAAAACTTCTCATAATTTTATGGAACATTCTACAGTTATCAAAGTTAATGAAAAACAATGACTTTTTCCGTACAGAAGTTTACGAGAACACAGTATTTATACTAAACAACAAAAAATAAAGGGACTTTCACAATAATATTTTGTACTGCTATTTTTCTTATCTTGTTGCTAGGAAACACAAGTCTAGACATCGTATGGACGGGCACAAATTAAAACCAAACTATTTTTTTTATAGGAATCGCCGTTACATTTGTATCTTCAAATCCATGTTTCAAGTCGCACTTTTTAATGCATGAACATTTTAAGGTGAAGTATTATATCGTTGCACTGTGAGTTCGAAGTTGTTCCAGTCGCCCGGAAGAAATGTCTCAATATCAAAACAAAATGATAAAGCATACGGATATTTGAAGAACATGCTAAAAGGCAAGTAAAATGCAACAGGGTATTTAGCTTAATCTAGAGGCATCCTACATGTAGACATTTATAGCCGACTCGTTAAAAATGTGACATGAAAAATAATAGAGTATGACATCTAAAAATTGAGATTATGTGTTAAATGTAACCTGTTCAGTATGTATTATATTAGCAGATGATTATATCACAAAACACTAATTTCTATAATGAAGGCAAAAGTAACTACAAATATAGGTAAAAGAAACATATATACCATATATATTATTTATTGCGAACCTTTAAATATTTTGAGAAAACCCCTACTGTAAGTACGCAGTCCGCTGTCCGCAGTCTGCGTCGAAGTAAGTTGAAAATCTCTATTAAAAATAAAGCGAACTTGTTTCTTATAGACATTATTTGTATAGCAAAATGATTTATATGATTAGTTGATTTAACGTGCATTGAAATTCACCAATTGTCTTTGTAGTTTTATAACAATTAAGGTACAGTTTTGCAATTTATCTCATAATCCTACTATCTGATTGCTTATTTTGTAATAATCCTGACCATGTGAAATATTACAATCACACACTGTCTAGGAGGAAATTTCTATAACAAAATTATAATACAGTGTTAACAATTAATAAAATGTTGGTTGAAAAATCGGAAAAAAAAATTACATTTTAAGGCTAAAAGCTTTTGAATATGACTTTTTGTATACCACTGCAGCGTAATTTGTCTCGCATAATACATACTTTATCTTGAGCTGAGCGCGAAACTATTGTAATGGTATATAAGTAAATAAAAATATAATAAGATATAATAGCTTCACGCTCAGCCTTTGATATCATAGATATATGTTATAATTGTACTTAAGTGTATGAAATTATCAACTATTATTCCATAGAAAATAAAATGCAATAGAAATCCATTCATTACACCTAGTTAAATCTTAAGCTATTGACACCGGTACAAGTCATACGATATTACTCTATTGACAACCAATTCACAGTGAGATATAAAAATTATTGGTGATTTAATATTTTCAATGCGTATTATGTAACTAAATCATATGTATAATATTTTGAAAGAGCTTAAACAACATTTTTAAAAATCATCAAAACAAGATTTCAGTGTAATACTTGGTTTTAGATGTCGTTTAGATAATATTATATCAACAATCCCGCTACGTTTAAATACTTGTTTTATGATTCAATGTTGTTGGTACGAAATCTGCCCAATGCTAATGTTATAGCCTGAAATTTTCATAGTTTCGCACTTCGCCGTTGTGATCTCGCGTATCGTCTTTCACGCTTCTCTGTCATGGGAAGGCGATACCCGAAGCGCGAGATCAAAATGACAAAGCACGAAATGGATATTGTTTTCTCGAAATTTTTCGCTTCACCACCGTGATGTTTAGCTTCACCATCGTGATTTCGCACTTCACGCTTCACGATACGCAAAGTGTTCACAGCGCGAAATCACGATGGCTTCACTATCGCTGCCTCGCGCTTCACAGCTCGCCAGAGAAAGAGATGCATGAAGCGCTAAGCGAAAGATCACGATGGCAAAACGCAAAATAATATAAAAGGAGTAAGAAACATTTTGCAGAATACTGTTTTAGTTGAAGAAAAGATAATAATACATTTTAACGAAGTTGACATAATGCAGACGTCGATGACATTCGCCGAAATATTTTCCCTATGCAAGGCATCAGTTTCTTATTTGGTACATTTGTAACAATATCATGAAACTAAGCATGTCTTTGATGACTAGTATTCAGTTTGGAGTTATGGCAAAATTCCTTTTAACAACTCTCGAATATATTCTTATACAAACATCTCTTGTTATCCAATCATAATGTTGTTTTGAAAGTGTGTTACCACCAACCATCTGTTTTGAATACTGTACACATATAACATGGATCAATGAACCACAAATTGCACGTGCAATATTACACGCATACCTAGTAAAATAAAACATTTTATATAAAAGATTAAGAACGAATAAGGTTTTCGTGCAATGTTTAGCTTCAAATACACGCCAAAATGCACCATTTGCGGTTCTCAGATGAAAAAACAATCATGGGGAGAATACCAAGACCCCTACGCAGTACCTCTGTGTACTATGCAGAATGCCCTAGATACGTGCCTGCGCCTGTTAATAGAACATCACTTTTTCCAACACCTATTTTTCATGAAAGTTCTATCATAACTTAAAGTAACGATGAAAATAAAGAGGGAGTGTAATAGTTCCTAGTAGAATGCCAGTCAGTTGTGGTCTGCTACCCTAAAATATGCTCATGTCCGCACAATAAACCCTGCTTTCGGTTTCGATCCGCAAAACTTGCAGTGTAGAGTGTAGGCCTATAAACATAAACCATCTCATTTCATGCAAGCATGATGTATTCTTGCAGTAAAATGTACGATTAAAGCACTTGTTCCGTACGAATTTTCGAAAAACAAAACATGGAGAAATAAGGATCTGTTTACAACTGGCTTCTTTCGACTACTCTTGACGAAGCATATTTTCGACCGAATTACTGGCTTTATTCCTCAAAACGAAGCTTAGAAACATGGGTCGATCGCAATAAAATATTTGACAAAAATCATAGAATTTCTGAACAAAAATTTTGTTTTTGCTATGAACATTTTATACCCCGTAACAACTTAAATAACAAGACCAAATGTACGGAAGCAATATTCAATTGAAAATAGACATAAGAATGTGTCTATGTAGATGGATCTTGATACTAAGTTGATAGCGAATTTGAAGTGATGTGAGAAGTTTTTTTCGGATAGGCTGCTTCCAGCAGCTGGAGGGCATAAAAGACCAAAGTTTTATTTTTATCTTGGCTGGCCATTGCATGTTATCGCTAAATTAGAAATGGGTCTTTCTCAATGTATTGCTCATTTCAATAACGAGGACGGTATCCGCTCGATTGACAGAAACAACGAGGATGGTACCATGGTACATCGTCAGAGGTATCTTTTTTTCTACATACTGTCTTCGAAAATATCGATCTAATTTTACTGTGATTCCAGTTTTTGTGAAATGAAACTAACGGCTAACACATAGAATGACTGCTTTTCATTTTCCTAACAAAAATGTCCTCATATAATCCGGAATAATACCATCAATCGTGAAAATATATACCATCGCCTTAAAACATCTTCATTTTCGCAGCAAAAAAAACGTATTTTTTCACAGTTGTTCAGATTATATTAGATAGATATTTAACATGGATATAGTTAGGGTATGATCTTACACATTCAATACTAAAACTGTTCAAATCTTCAGTTAAATACGGTATAATAACCTGATAAATGTGTGAATTTCCTGTTCACCAACATGTACATAAATCACACGAGGGCGGTATCGCTCACACGAGTAGGTACCCGAATAACCAGTGTGTACAAGTATTTGTTTTTACCTTAAGAAGACGTTTACAAAATTTTAAATGTAGTCTTTCGATTTCCTTTGATTTTGTAAAGCCCCATACTTCCGACGCATAGTTTAATGAAGACCCAACAAAAGAATCAAAAAGAGTCAAAACACTTCATCAGGACCACAAATATCACATATAAACGTTTGTTTTCATTTAAATATTTTTGTACTAAGGACATAAATATAAATATTTCATCCACAGTTGAACGACCTTTACGGAATCCAAATTGTGCATCCGAAATTATATCATGTTCTTGACAAAATTTATCAATACGTGAGTTGAACACGGTAGTAAAAAGTTTAGACATACAACTTAGTAAAGTAATTCCGCGATAATTATTCACGTCCTTTTCACAACCTTTTTATGCAACGGTAAAATAACTCCTTCGGTCCACTTCTCCGGATAAAATCCAGAATCTAAAATACTATTGAATAAATCACATAAATGCATTGCTATTATATCTGCACTTTCAATAAAATATTCGTTCATCAAATTATCATTGCCCACAGCCTTTCCTCGTTTCAGAAATTTTACAGCTTTTAAAATTTCATCGACTGTTATAGGCTGGTGAAGTTCCGGAAATTGGTTATTTTGCGCATTGAAATCATTATTATTACAAAAATATTCCGCCTCATCGTTATTACATTCGGAAATTTCGGAACTCAACTTTGAAAAATATTCCCGGAAAGTGTTTATATCAATATCATTACCTTTGATAGGTTTTTTGCTTTTAAAGTATTTCCAAAAATCTTTCGGTCGCTTTTTCACAATGCCATTGTTCTACAAAATCACTAAAATATTAGGTGCGATTACATTTAAGATATCACTTTTATTAGCAAAAGCATTAATGTCACAAAACCTATCACAGTTATAGTTTTCCATATTTGACACACACGGAAGTTCTGATTTTTACATTTTTTGCTACTTTTATCATTTGCCCATCTAAACACTTTTCTATTTAACCTCGTCTCATCCGTATTTACTACTTTACACCAATATAATATAATAGTTTTCCAACATAAACTTGTTACTGGGTTCCATATGATATCCCGACAGACGGCTGCATTTGAGGCATATCTACCGATATTTAAAATACCTAGAATTGTGATGTCTTAGTCGGTGCTAAGGCCATGTGCTCGCGTCTTAGTTTTTCAGCTCACTTTCTGAACGCGTGACATTCAAATTGAAACTGATCAGTACGAGGCCAAAAGAATATAGCTTGACTACATGAGGTTTCTACCTTACATCCTCCAAAAAATTTAATGAACTTAACATCAAATGTCTTTTTTATCAAGGCTGAGAACAAAATATATTTGAGGTTTGAATTCATACGGAGCTTGCACAAAGCACCACCTATTTTTCGTGGTTTGTTAATATACTTATCTGTGTGTGGGAAAGTTTCCTTCTATTTATTTCTTAGAATTAGCCATAAGATAATGTATCTAGTACATAGGCTTATAGCGCGGCTCCTCTAGGTTCGCTAGACCCAGCGTTTTTTTTTTTTAGATTACATGTATATATATACAAAAAAGGTTTGCTACAAAAAGCGTAAATATCAAACAGGGATATCCAGTAATATTTGTGATAGGCTGAGTTTTAAATACAGTCGCCACCATTTTAATAGAAGAGTAATTGCTGGGATTATGAAATAAACCATTCAGCTCTGTCGATTGAACATACTTTATTGTATTCACTCTCGCTGTTTTTTACATGTAATGCTATGACGATGAACCACTGCGTTCAAGTTAACTTTGTTGAATAAAAAAATAATTATACAAGGCGGACAAAAAAATATAAACAACGTTTACAGATAATGTATTAATAAGCTTTGATAATGTGGCAGTTGAGTCCAATAAGTCCAGGGGTGTTCAAAGATAATCCGTCATAGATCTATTGTAAAGCAATTATTGGATTTACCTGTATTGGAAAATAAACAGTTTTATTTATTTGTTTATTAGAGTCTCTATCACATACATACAATAACAATATACATTTACAAACATACATATAATAGTACATAACTGTTCTATATAGAACTATTAGAGACTATACATTATACATTTATTCATCGTTAAAACAATTCTTCTATTAAAACCACTTCTATATACACTAAGATATATTGTACTATCTAAAAGCTTATTGCTATGTACACATGTTCATTATGAAATATGTACTACATGTGAGGACAATATCATGGAGGAACCAAGATTCCGACTCATTCTGCCCCGAAGCATTCATAAGAAGACAACAAACAATCTTGATTCTCCCACAACATTCTCCCACATTACTTGCACAAAAATGTCTGACGCCGTTGTAAAATTAAAAAGCAGGTTTTTGCACAATCTCTTATAATATCATCATTTGTAAACAGAAGTATGAATTTTTCTTCCTCTGTCATATTTCCAAAATCTACATTTAGATGTACAGCTTTTTCAAATAGTAAATTACGTAGATCATTATACATTGGACAAAAGAACAGAGTATGTATTTCATCTTCAACTAAAGACACACAAAACGGACAAGTTCGAGCAGCAACAGGCAAGTTTTCATACCGCCCAGTTTCAATTCTCAACGGGGCAACACCGGCTCTAAATTTTGCAAAGGCAGCCCTGTGAGATCTAGACATGATGAGTTTACAATAAGTTTCTACACCATAATCCTGTTTAATTAACTTATACTTTCTTAACTTATTACCTCCTCTTCCATTAATTCCATTAATTCTATTGACATTTTGTAACCAATTATTTTTAAAATCATTCATTATGTAGTCTGTAACTTTGGTATTGAGTTCTCTTTTATTAATAGTTGTCTCATTATTTACATTAAATTCTGAACAATTCATCTTACGTAACAATGTTTTAACTCTAAAATTCCAATTCCTACATCTGTAGTTACCAATCTTGTCTAGATATACAAAAATTCTTTTATTATCCCCCGACGAAAGTCGGAGGGATATAGTTTTGGCGTTGTCCGTCCGTCCGTCCGTCCGTCCGTCCTTCCGTCCGTCTTTCCGTCCGTCCGTCCATCCGTCCTTCCGTCCGTCCGTCCGTCCGGAGTCATATCTAGGAAATGGTTGGGAATATTTATTTAAAACTTCATATACATGTTCATCACTATGAGTTCTTGCGGCCCGTCAAGTTTCAGTCAGATTGCCCAAGTAACACCAGAGTTATGGCCCTTAGAAGTTTCTAGTGTTAACTATATAGGGTACTATAAATATGGCAATTTCTACATTATAACTTTTGATATATTTGACCTTGAACTATGAAACTTTAACAGAATTTAGAGCACTATAATGTGGTTGTGCACACACAATTTCGTATGGATTTCTTTTGTAACTGCAGAGTTATTGCCCTTTAATTGTCTAAAAATCCACATATTTGTACATAACAAACTTGCCATTTGGCAGAATTTCATTACATTTCTTTCATTCTTTTCTGTGAACATTTATTATAAACATGTGAAGTTGCACACCCACACCTGGTCGCCCATTTGCCTTGGTCACCCGGGGTGACCCCGGGGTCAAAATTGACCCCGCCCCATGGGTCACTTGATTTTATATAGGAAAATCTTCAAAAATTTTCTAAAAATAAACCAGAAGGCCTAGAGCTTAGATATTTCACATGTAGCATTACCTAGTAGGCCTCTACAAAATTTATTCAAATCATGACCCCAGGGTCAAAATTGACCCTGCCCCAGGGGTCACTTGATTTTACAGAGGAAAATCTTCAAAAATTTTCTAAAAATAAACCGGAAGGCCTAGAGCTTAGATATTTCACATGTAGCATTGCCTAATGGACCTCTACAAAAAATTTTCAAATCATGACCCCCGGGGTCAAAATTGACCCCGCTTCAGGGGTCACTTGATTTTACATAGGAAAATCTTCAAAAATTTTCTAAAAATAAACCAGAAGGCCTAGATCTTAGGTATTTGACGTGTAGCATTGCCTAATAGACTTCTATAAAATTTGTTCAAGTCATGACTCTCGGGATCAAAATGACCCCGCCCCATGGGGTTACTTGATTGTACATAGAAAAATCTTCAAAATTTTCTAAAGATAAACCAGAAGGCCTAGAGCTTAGATATTTGACATGTAGCATTGCCTAGAGGACCTCTACAAAATTTGTTCAAATCATGACCCCAGGGGTCAAAATTGACCCTGCCCCAGGGGTCACTTGATTTTACTTAGGAAAATCATTGAAAATTTTCTTAAAATAAATCAGAAGGCCTAGAGCTTAGATATTTCACATGTAGCATTGCCTAGTAGACCTCTACAAAATTTGTTCAAATCATGACCTCTGGGTCAAAATTGACCCCGCTCCAGGGGTCACTTGATTTTACATAGGAAAATCTTCAAAAAAATTCTAAAAATAAACTAGAAGGCCTAGATCTTAGATATTTGACTTGTAGCATTGCCTAGTAGACTTCTACAAAAGTTGTTCAAATCATGACCCCCGGGGTCAAATTGACCCCGCCCCATGGGATTACTTGATTGTACATAGAAAAATCTTCAAAATTTTCTAAAAATAAACCGGAAGGCCTAGAGCTTAGATATTTGACATGTAGCATTGCCTAGTGGACCTCTACAAAATTGGTTCAAATCTTGACCCCCCAGGGTCAAATTGACCCAGCCCCAGGGGTTACTTGATTGTACATAGGGAAATCTTCATAAATTCGCTAAAAATAAACCAGAAGGCCTAGATCTTAGATATTTGATATGTAACATTTCCTAGTAGACTTCTACAAACTTTATTCAAATCATGACCCCCGGGGTAAAATTGGCCCCGCCCCAGGGGTTACTTGATTGTACATCGGAAAATCTTCAAAATTTTCTAAAAATAAACCAGAAGGCCTAGAGCTTAGATATTTAACATGTAGCATTGCCTAGTGGACCTCTACAAAACTGGTTCAAATCTTGACCCCCCCTCCTCCCCAGGGTCAAACTGACCCATCCCCAGGGGTTACTTGATTGTACATAGGGAAATCTTCATAAATTTGCTAAAAATAAACCAGAAGGCCTAGATCTTAGATATTTGATATGTAACATTTCCTAGTAGACTTTTACAAACTTTGTTCAAATCATGACCCCCGGGGTAAAATTGGTCCTGCCCCAGGGGTTACTTGATTGTACATCGGAAAATCTTCCAAAAAATTTCTAAAAATCATCAGTTTGACATTAGAAACATGTAGCTCATATTACTCTGGTGAGCGATCCAGGGTCATCATGACCCTCTTGTTTTTCATTTTTAATTTTCCATCAATATTTATAATCAACATGTGAAATTTTGTTTCCTCTCCCATTCCCCCACACCCCCACACCCTTAAAAAATAAATATATATACATATATATATTTCCATTCCTTTTTTTTTTGTTCTTTTAAATGTTCAAACCTTCAACATGTTAAGTTGTGACTGCACAAGCCTTGCCCTCAGTCATGTTCAAGATATCTTACCAGTGTTCTCATAAGGACATCTGTTTTTTTAAGTTCAAATGTACATGTTAAACAACAACACCTGGTGCCAAACCACCCAAAGACAATATTTCGTTCCAGTTAAACTTCAAGCTCATATTTCAGTTAACTGCATTTAATTTTAAAAGCTAACCTTATTACAGTAAGCATATCCCATTCAAAATAAATTCTTTAGTCAGGATCAAAGTATCATACATTTATTATGTACTCTTTAATTAAACATTTGTTTTCTGTTAGATTGATTTTGACTAATGAAATTATTTGCTTCTTATCAACATCCTTAACTTTTTGCCGGATATATTTTTTTGCCATTCCTCACCGCAAACCCTTTCGGCGGGGGATACCAATTCATCGAATTTGCTTGTTCAACCTGTTATTATCCATTTTACTCATACGAACAATGAAATTATCAATGCTAATCCACTGTCTAGCGAGTGGCGGTGTCCAGCCCATATCGCCTGCTACTGCCCCGGTCGGCGTATATCGCCCCACACCGAGGAAAAACCTCATAGCCCTATGCTGAATAGCATCAACACAGGAATATGACCTTTCCCCCCAAATAGAGGCACCGTATGCAATAACAGGCCATACAAGACTATCATATAACTTAGAAAATACATCGAAAGGCATACCGCCTAATTTATTACATCTAGCAATAAGCAAGCCTAGAGCTCTACCAGCAGACTGTGCAACAAATTTTGCAGTTATTCCATATTCCAAATGTTCAGTTAGAGTAAGGCCTAAATAGACATATTTATCAACAACAGCTAGTGTATGTGGGCCACAGCAAAAAGCAATATTACTTCGAGGTTCACTCTTTGTCCTGAAATGGATAACTTGGCTTTTTGTTGCATTGACAGACATATTATTTGTCTCGGACCAGACACTAAGGACATCAAGCAACAACTGCAAATCTGTCTCACTCTCCGCTACTAGAACAATGTCGTCGGCATACAAAAGTATACATAGCTTTTCGTCTTCACCAATGTCTATACCAACATTCAGTAGTTTAACATTATTTACTAGGTCATTTATGAACAGATTAAACAAAATTGGGGATAAACTACATCCCTGACGTAAACCTGTCTTCACATTGAACCAATCACTATTGACCCCATTTAGTCTAATACAAGACTTAACTGAGCTATACAAAGATCTCAAAGCATTTAACATTTTTCCTTTCACTCCATAGTTATACAATTTTTCCCATAACTGATTTCTATCAATCAAGTCGTATGCTTTTCGAAAATCTATGAAAGCGCAGAAGGTCGACAATTTTTTCTTAATACGACTATCAACTAAGTTGGTTAATGACGAAATGTGATCAACAGTGCTCCTATTTTTCCGGAACCCGTTCTGTTCATCAGCCAGGATATTGTTATCCTCAACCCATTTTGACAACCTATTGTTTAACACTGCACAGTACAGTTTATACATACAAGGTGCTAAGCATATCCCCCTATAATTCATAGGGTCTCTTGGGTCTGCAGTATTAGACTTAGGTATTGGGTTGATGATACCCCTACCCCAGTCTGATGGAACATATCCATTACTAAAACAAGAATTGAATAATATATGTAAGGCAGATGTAGCATTATCATTTTTCAAAACTTCCATAGGTATATTGTCAAACCCACAAGCCTTGTTTCTCTTTGCATCAAGTACAGCTTTTCTTACTTCAAAAATAGAAAACGCATCCTCAAATAGAGTTTCATCTGTTAACAGTGTGTCATTTCTATAAAAATCAGGTGTAAAATACTCTGTATTATACAAGTTACTAAAACTAGTTTTCCATTTATCAAGAACAACATTTACATCTGCTGAGATAACATTATCATCTGTAATAACTTCAAAAGGAATAGATGTTTTTGAAGAAATACTTATTTTACCTATTCTCTTCCAAAATTCAGAACCATTACTATTAGCTTCATTTAAAATATCATTTTGTACCTTAAACCAGTAAAACCTCTTAGCCTTTTGTACCAATTTATCAAACTCTTTCCTTTTTTTACATAACATGCCTTTAAAATTGTTTTATCATGAGCATTTTTACACTGCAACCATCGCTTTTCATGTACACACATAGTATTCCATGCCAAAGTCAAATCATTATTCCACCAGGGTTTCCCCAACTTTCTCTTCTTATTACATGTACCTGACAAGATTTGGATAGATTTATGAGGCAAATGTTTCAACATATTTTCCTTTATAATTACACAGAGACTACTATATGCCGAATTTAAGTCAGATAGATTTTGGTGGCTGCTTTCAAGTTTAAAAATAACATCATGGACCTCACGTATACTATTTTCATCCATCAAAAACTGATTATCTACATTTTCAACATTAAACTTTATAAAAGAAGAATCTGGATTTGATACATGTACTGTCCTCTTCTCATGTTTAAAAGTACAATCAATATTGACATTCCATGTTAAAATCGAATGATCCGGATAGGATGTACATACATTTTTTATTAAACAATTATCACTTAAAATATCTGAGACTTTATGCACACAAAAATCTGTAAATATGTCTAACTGATTATATGGAACCAAACAGAAGTCAACAACAGAGCTTCCGAGGGTGTTTATACAGGTAAAATTATTGACTTTAGTATTTCTGCCATTTAAAATGCAAAAATTAGAATTCAGTAAAAAGTCAATTAATAAGTGGCCATTTTTATTGACACTATAATCTATAACTTGCCTTTCAATTACATTATCTATACCCTCAATATAGTCTGTTAGATCCCCACACCTACTATTAAGGTCTCCACAAATGAACACCTTGCCAAGAGACTGAAATTCATAAATATCAGCTAGCAGCGTATCATAAAAATGTTGAGCATCCACTTGTCTTGATGAGTTTATAGGTGGCAAATAGCAAGTACAGAAAATAAGTCGTGTATCACAAAATTTGTGTTCTAATGACAGCCATAAAATACCCTCATGACAATTTCTTAAAACCTTGACATTAAAATCTTCTAAAATACTATTTCTAATTAAAACTCCGACACCTCCAGAACCTGCTTTAGCATTTTTATGTAGTTTTGAACGATTATGACCATACCATGTATAATTATTAACATATAAAACTTGATCATCAACCAGATGAGTCTCTGCAATACCAATGATATCTAAGTTTAATTTTTCAATACAAGATGTTCGTAAAATACAATTATCAGATGATATGTCACTTGACCACTTCCTAACGTTCCAAAAACCCGCTGCTACCTAACAAGGCCCATAGCCCCGAGTAGCCCTGCGCCTTGAATAACTGCCATCATGATTACTCTGGGGTCTGTCATCATGACGGTATTCATCTCGTCTGTTGTAGTCGTCTCGCTCGCCATGTTTACTGTAAAAATCACGGTCGTCCCTGAAATTCCTTTGATCACGGTTAGTACGTTCCCCGTGCTTGTTCCATTCATAGTTGGGCCGGGAGTAGTCCCAACCCTGATCATACTTGCTGTAACCCTTACCACCAGAGTATTTCACTTTCCCGGAATAAGTATTATCTTCATATCTTTGATTATTGGGCCTAGACCGGGAGTTTCTACTGCTTTCATTTCTAGACATTGCATTATAGGAATCAGGCGATGCCCTATTGAAATCAGACTTTGCACTATTGAGATTAGAAACATTATCACTATTAACTACTCGACGGCCCTTGAAGTTGATATCTTTGTGTCGATTGTATTGAGGTCAACTGCCACATTATCAAAGTTTATTAGTAGGTGAAACGAAGTATAAATGAAAACAAGTCAAACTAAACAAGTATTCAAAACAAATAGAAAAAATAGCCTTTGTCAAGCGTACCATTACGCAAATTACGAACTGGAAAACCGAAGTTATTTTCGTACTTCAGCTAAGAAATATGAGGCCGAGTTTAATGGATATATGTGTTACATATGTCAATCGACATTTACAACCGAAAATATGTCAATCAGTAATTCATTATTTAACTGAGTCTAGATCAACATTCAGTACAGGTTTAATTCGCAAATGCCTAATATGAGGTTTCACATTTATTTAATTTTATTTCATACAATTTTGCTATGTATAGTTTACCATAATCTTGCTTGCATTAACTGTACAAAAAGCACAAATCTTACATTTAATTTAATAATTTAATGCTTAGATGACGCCTCTCAAATTATGTGCAACTGATTACAATCTCAAAAACCGAATTTTCCAAAGTTTTACTACATTTCGTTACGGAGTTGGCATCAATACTAGGTCACAAAGAGCATAAAAAATATCTGATTTAATCTTCTAGACAAATGTAACAGTTATTACAAAATCGAAGTTGTTTTTTACAATCACTGACAGTAACTGTTACTATCTTAAACCAGAGTTGTGCGGTATAATATGTTCTTCGGTTGTTTTAATGCATTTCTTTTTGTGCGTTTAGACGGGTATAACACATATTGCGACTACTTTCAAATCATGGTTTGTTTTACGTGCTTATTAAAAAACAAACAAAATAAACATCTTGATATCAATCTTTTCAACATCTAAATAGAACAGCCTAAATCGCCCGCCCACATAAAAGTGTAATCCAGTTCTTGATTTTTGTTTACATCCGTAAACCCAGATAAAAATTATTTAATCTTTTTGATTCAGTTTTGATCTTTACCGGCAAAAAGGCACTGGTTTTAGCTATAGTTTAATGCTCTTTTTGAATTTTTGTGTACAATTTTGAAAGATTTTTTTCGAACGAATTGTTTTTCATCTTTTATGAATAACATCAGACAGCGCGAGTAATCTCACTTGATACTATTGCCCCAATGCGGTTTATACAAAAAAACGTTGTTTTTTTCTTTCTATACAAAACATATAGTGGATATTATCTCTTAAAACAAACAAAGTAAATAATGACAATAAGGGAAAGAAGAAATCATGATATTATGAACAATATTTTTTATATTTTGTAAACTTTGTTCCTTCGTATAGTAGATCAGAAACTCAAAGATTATACTTGTGAAGATGTAACTTTTGTTTGAAAGTAGACTATGAAAAAATGAATGGTCCGCTGCAATTTAAGGGTCAGTGTCTTCCACTCGAAATTACGGAACGAAAGCAAGGGTTTTGACCATTAACCATTAGCCTGCTGGTGGCTAGTGATTCTACCTTTGCGACCAGTGCAGACCAAGATCAGTCTGTACATCAGAGTTCGCTTTTCAGTCAGTAAATTTTCAGTGAACAACCCTTCAAATGATAAATGGTACTGCCCAAATTGAATGACAGGCTAGTTTATTTTAGAAGTTTAGCAGGGTAAAGATTAAAAAAGCTGTTGAATGTTTGAATTTGTTTAGATGTTTATGACGAAGCAAACTTGCAATATGATGGATGATGAACAGGACAAAGCCTTATCTATAACATAGATCTAAGTGATTTCAGCTGATACAATCTTACCTGAAAACCTACAGAAAGATAATTAGAAACTTCCTGTTTCGTATACTAAAGATTATTATCACTCATAACTGCCATACAAATGACATTACGTAACATACAAGCATTTCTTGTATACAGTGGCACTCTGAGTGTCTGAAAGTTCGTCTAATGCGAAAATTAACTCAAATTCTAGTACCATAATTGTATAGCATGAGTGCACAAATCCACATTATTTCAACTGATAGACAAGTTACTTATGTATCTGAGAAGCAGTTGCTAATAAGTTCATCATTGATCTGATCCAGGGTGATATCTGATTTGTTAAACCTTTCTTTAATTGCACAGTAGTGCCTATATTTCTTTTCACATTCTTAATACCTTATTTTTGGGTTTAAGACTTTTTTTAAACTCTCAATGAGCGACTGCTCCTCACTTTTGTTATATAAATATGTGTTGATGTAAAAGATATGTGTGTGTATAGATTATCTGTGATAATAAGTATCCTGTAATTCAGTATTGAATTGCATTGTACTTTTACTGCATGCATAAATATGTTAAATACTTGAGCCGTGCCATGAGAAAACCAACATTGCGACTGGTCAGGATCCATGCTGGTCGCTAACGGCTTCTCTAATTGCAATAGGCTTTGAAAGCGAACAGAAAGGATCCTGACCAGACTGCGCGGATGGTCTGGATCCATGCTGGTCGCAAAGCCGCTATGTTGGTTTTCCCATGGTGCGGCTCATATGTAATCGCACGGTAATTTCCAAATATAATTCCGGGTTCACTACCTTAGGTTGTGATTGGCATATTATGTAAACCTCTTGAAAACCTCTCTGGAATAAGAATACGTCATGAATTAACTTTGGAATTACCATTTATGCATAAATATGTTAATTACTTGAGCCGTGCCATGAGAAAACCAACATAGTGGGTTTGCGACCGGCATGGATCCAGACCAGCCTGCGCACCCGCGCAGTCTGGTCAGGATCCATGCTGTTCGCTAACAGTTTCTCTAATTGCAATAGGCTTTGAAAGCGAACAGCAAGGATCCTGACCAGACTGCGCGGATGCGCAGGCTGGTCTGGATCCATGCTGGTCTCAAACCCACTATGTTGGTTTTCTCATGGCGCGGCTCACTTGTTGTACACTATTTCTGCTAAGTGTGGATTAATTGCCTATTTAAATGGCAAACGAATGACATTGCAATAATAGAAATTTACTGACTGTCAATTATTAAAATAAAATTAGGCGTGTGAATAACCGTTGATATGGATGAAAAGGATTGAAGTGCATTTATAATTGAAGGGTACAATAAACTTTGAGAATACTATAAATGCAACTATGCAGTGATACTTACCGTAGTATACTAAATATGTTCACTTGCGACTTCATTTTCGCGGGATTCGCGATGGATATGATTCCGCGAATATTTGTATCCGCGAAAATGTCCACGTTTTGAAAAACGCGAAATATAGTATCAGAAAACATTTCTAGGTTTACAGTAGTTCAAATTATATGTGTGTATAATACAATATACATAACAGTTTTTAAAAAATGTCTCACGATATGTCTGTATTTTGTAACTTTATCTTAAGAATTGACCAGAGTCAAATATGTATATGAGTCAAAAACGCATAAATCAAATAGTTACTCATGCCTTATAGAGAAGTCTGAAAAAGAAATTCTTATAGTCTGTTACATCATCAAGGATTTCCCTTCCCGGTGTAATTTAATGATAAGATTATTTGATATATTTAAGTCATAAAATGTTGTTTTTTTTTACACTTTTACTTTATGATCTTGTATAATCTAAAACAAGAAATTCTTAACTTTAGCCTACTGGCGGCAAGTGATTCTGCCTTTGCGTCTAGTGCAGACCAATTAGGTCAGCCGTGTAGGCTGATCATGGTCTGCACTGTTCGCTGTGCAGTCTGTAAATTTTCAGTGAACACCTTTCAAATAATAAATGGTACAGCCCAAGCTGGATGATAGACCAGTCCAATTCATAAACGTTAAACATTTATTTTGGCACATACGTAAAAAACAACAATCGAGTTATTGATATTCGCAAAGCGTGGGGTTATTAATTTTTAGATTTATACTCTCTGCGTACAGTGGTGTGTGTCTGAAAATTTAAATATGGAAACAAAAACTTCAGTTACAGTTTTAGATAAATATAAAGATGGAATAAATGTTGAGGCGGAAACAGCAAATTGCGGAAGATCTCTTTTTGTCACTAATGATGTTACGGAAGATCAAAATGCAGTAACGACAGGGGACACAAATGAGAAGAAACATGAAGGAGACAATAGTCATCTAAAAAGAGATCACTGGTCAAGTGATCTGGACTTCCTATTGTCTTGTGTTGGCCTGTCTGTTGGACTTGGAAACATCTGGCGATTTCCATACCTGTGTTACAAGAACGGCGGAGGTAAAATCTATGACACACAAACTTAATCAATTTATTCTTTTTCATTTTTTTTTTTTTCAAATTAGCGAATTTTATAATTCACACATGAATTGATATTTAAAAAAATTGTATTATTATTATATGCTCCAGGTTTAAAATGTTATCCTTGGTTTGCAATATAGGACATGAATTAAAACATTAAATAACAAATAAAAGTAATTATGTCTCCCCCAGGAGACATATTGTTTTTGCCCTGTCCGTCCGTCCGTCCTTCCGTCCGTCCGTCCGTCCGAACGTCACACTTCATGTCCGAGCAATAACTGGAGAACCATTTGACCTAGAACCTTCAAACTTCATAGGGTTGTAGGGTTGCTGGAGTAGACGATCCCTATTGTTTTTGGGGTCATTCCGTCAAAGGTCAAGGTCACAGGGGCCCGAACATTGAAAACCATTTCCGATCAATATCTAGAGAACCACTTGACCCAGAATGTTGAAACTTCATAGGATGTTTGTACATGCAAAGTAGATGACCCCTATCGATTTTGGGGTCACTCCATTAAAGGTCAAGGTCACAGGGGCCTGAAAATTGAAAACAATTTCCGGTCAGTAACTTGAGAACCACTTGACCCAGAATGTTGAAACTTCAGAGGATGATTGATCATGAAGAGTAGATGACCCCTATATGATTTTGGGGTCACTCTGTCAAAGATCAAGGTCACAGGGGCCTGAAAATGGAAAACCATTTTCGATCAATACTGAGAACACTTGACCCGAATGTTAAACTTCATAGGATGATTGTACATGCAAAGTAATGACCCTTATCGATTTGGGTCACTCCATAAAGGTCAGGTCACAGGGCCTGAACATTGAAAACCATTCCGGTCATAACTAGACACTTACCAATGTGAAACTTCACAGGATGATTGTCATGAAAGTAGATGACCCTATCGATTTTGGGTCACTTTGTCAAAGGTCAAGGTCACAGGGCCTGAACATTGAAAACATTTCGATCAATAACTAGAGAACCACTTGACCCAGAATGTTGAAACTTCATAGGATGATTGTCATGCAAAGTAGATGACCCCTATCGATTTGGGGTCACTTTAAAGGTCAAGGTCACAGGGCCTGAAATTGAAAACCATTTCGTCAGTAACTTAGAACCACTTGACCCAGAATGTAAACTCAGGAATTGTCTGAAGAGTAGATGACCCTACGATTTGGGTCATTTGTCAAAGGTCAAGGCCCACATTGGGACCATTTGACCATAACTGTATAAACCATTGACAGAATGTTGAAACTTCAAGATATTGATCTGAAGAGTAATACCCCTAGATTTTGGGGTCATTGAAGTCAAGGTACGGGCCGAACAGAAAACCATTTCCGACAATAACTGTTGAAACTTGACCCAGATGTTGAATTCATAGGATGATGACATAAGATTATGACCCTATTGATTGGGTCAATCCAAGGTCAGGTCCGCGGAAATTGAAAACCATTTCCGATTCAATAACTAGAGAACCACTTGACCAAGAATGTTGAAACTTCAAAGGATGAATGTCATAGAGAGTAGATGACCCCTATTGATTTTGGGTCACTTATCAAAGGTCAAGGTCCAGGGCCTGAAATGAAACCATTTCGATCAATAACTAGAGAACCACTTGACCAGAACGTTGAAACTTCATAGGATGATTGATCATGAAGAGTAAATGACCCCTATTGATTTTGGGGTCACTTTGTGAAAGGTCAAGGTCACAGGGGCCTGAATATTGAAAACCATTTCCGGTCAGTAACTTGAGAACCACTTGACCCAGAATGTTGAATCTTCATAGGATGATTGGTCATGAGGAGTAGATGACCCCTATCGATTTTGGGGTCACTTTGTCAAAGATCAAGGTCACAGGGGCCTGAACATGGAAATCAATTTTCGATCAATAACTAGAGAACCACTTGACCCAGAATGTTGAAACTTCATAGGATGATTGTACATGCAAAGTAGATGTTCCGTATCGATTTTGGGGTCACTCCATTAAAGGTCAAGGTCACAGGGGCCTGAACATTGAAAACCATTTCCGGTCAGTAACTTGAGAACCACTTGACCCAGAATGTTGAAACTTCAAAGGATGATTGGTCATGAAGAGTAGATGACCCCTATTGATTTTGGGGTCACTTTGTCAAAGGTCAAGGTCACAGGGGCCTGAACATTGAAAACCATTTCTGATCAATAACTAGAGAACCACTTGACCCAGAATGTTGAATCGTCATAGGATGATTGATCATGAAGAGTAAATGACCCCTATTGATTTTGGGGTCACTTTGTCTAAGGTCAAGGTCACAGGGGCCTGAACATTGAAAACCATTTCCGATCAATAACTAGAGAACCACTTGATCCAGAATGTTGAAACTTCATAGGATGATTGATCATGCAGAGCAGATGACCCCTATTTATTTTGGGGTCTCTCCATCAAAGGTCAAGGTCACAGGGGCCTGAACATGGAAAACAATTTTCGATCAATAACTAGAGAACCACCTGACCCAGAATGTTGAAACTTCATAGGATGATTGTACATGCAAAGTAGATGACCCTTATCGATTTTGGGGTCACTCCATTAAAGGTCAAGGTCACAGGGGCCTGAACATTGAAAACCATTTCCGGTCAGTAACTTGAGAACCACTTGACCCAGAATGTTGAAACTTCATAGGATGATTGGTCATGAAGAGTAGATGACCCCTATCGATTTTGGGGTCACTTTGTCAAAGGTCAAGGTCACAGGGGCCTGAACATTGAAAACCATTTCTGATCAATAACTAGAGAACCACTTGACCCAGAATGTTGAAACTTCGTAGGATGATTGTACATGCAAAGTAGATGACCCCTGTTGATTTTGGGGTCACTCCATTAAAGGTCAAGGTCACAGGGGCCTGAACATTGAAAACCATTTCCGGTCAGTAACTTGAGAACCACTTGACCCAGAATGTTGAAACCTAATAGGATGATTGGTCATGCAGAGTAGATGACCCCTAACGATTTTGGGGTCACTGTGTGAAAGGTCAAGGTCACAGGGGCTTGAACATTGAAAACCATTTCCGGTCAGTAACTTGAGAACCACTTGACCCAGAATGATGAAACTTCATAGGATGATTGGTCATGCAGAGTAGATGACCTCTAACGATTTTAGGGTCACTCTGTTAAAGGTCAAAGCCACAGGGGCCTGAACATGGAAAACCATTTCCAATCAATAACTTGAGAACCTCTCGACCCAGAATGTTGAAACTTCATAGGATGATTGTTCATGCAGCGTAGATGACCCCTATTGTTTTTGGGGTCATTCCATTAAAGGTCAAGGTCACAGGGGCCTGAACATTGATAACCAGTTCCGATCAATAACTTGAGAACCACTTGACCCAGAATGTTGAAACTTCATAGGATGATTGAACATGCAGAGTAGATGACCCCTATTGATTTTGGGGTCAGTCTATCAAAGGTCAAGGTCACAGTAGCCTGTTCATGTAAAATCATTTTTTGGAAATAACTTGAGAACCACTTGACCTACAATGTTGAAACTTAATAGGATGATTGGACATGCAGAGTAGATGACCCCTATTTATTTTGAGGTCAATTGATCAAAGGTCAAGGTCACAGAAGCCTGAACAGTGACTTGAGAACCACTAGGCCAAGAGTGTTGAAATTTAGCGGGATGATTGGACATGCCAAGTAGATGATCCCTATTGCAGCCAACCATCAGTGTCTCTTTGACTTTCGCTCCTGACCCCTATTGACTTCTTGCCTATAGGACTTTGCATTGGGGGAGACATGCGCTTTTTTACAAAAGCATTTTCTAGTTTACAACTGATATTCCTTAATTAATATGAATGTTTTGGAAGCCTATAAATCTACAACTAATTTAGATTTTCTTAAATTCATACTCATATTAAAAGTAATATTACAATCTGACAAAACCTGACAGCCAAGTGGAAATTGGTTGACTGCCGTGCAATTCATTTAAAAAAAGAAAGAAAATAATTTTAAAACTCTGCAAACTGACACAAGCTCCACCCATTTTCTGATAAATCAAATCTGCAATAGGCTTTTAAGTGAATCACAGCTGTTAGATACGCGAATCTGAATGTCATTAAAAAGTGGCAGTAGGTTCTTTTTGAATTATTAACAATATCAGTTTTGAGGCCAAAATATATTCTTCTTTCTAATAACAATTTCGAAAACGAAACAGTTTCTTTAAATCTTACAAATATTTTACATGACAATGTTGCTTTTATGCTAACTAAGGTATCCGGTAGGTGTATAACTATCAATTCACAAAAATGTATTTTAAAGAATAGCATCAAAAATGGTTGACATTTACAGTGAAAAGTCAAAAATGGTTGACATTTACAATGAAAAGTTAAAAATGGTTGACATTTACAATGCAAAGTAAAACAATGACTGACATTTACAAAGAAAGTCAAAAATGGTTGGCATTTACAACGAAAAGTCAAAAATGGTTGACATTTACAATGAAAAGTCAAAAATGGTTGACGTTTACAATGAAAAGTACCCATTTGACGATAATATAAAGCTGATCAAGATATTTTGAAAATCTAAAAAGTTCAGTTTTATAAACTTATGTAAATATATGGAAAATGACACTGTTTCATCAGGAAAAATTCTTTTTACACAAAAAGGTTGATGAAACAATGGTTAAAGACCCACCACGACCTAGTGACCTACTTTTTTCTCCCCCAAGAACTTCATGAAAATCATTCTTATAATACTGGTATAATACAGCTATATTACATGATGATAGGTGGACAATTTAGGCCCTCCCTGAATTAATATGTTTTCACAACTCCATCTACAAACTTATTCAGTCAATCGCTTTTCAGTATAGGTTTGAAAATATAGATAAATTACTATCTTACCACTCAGCTTAATATATCAAGTACTTTTCTTAATGCTACATTCATCCAATACAATGTTTAGACATTAAACACATTGTCTTGGCCTTATATATGTCACAGTAAACTTGTTAGTAGATACTTGTACTTCTCACTTTTTTTCATGCAAATCATGTATAATTACCATCATGGAAATACAAAAGAATACAGTTATTTTGTGGCGCGTCTTTAATATACAGGAAATGTATTGCCTACTGGATTGACTTGAAACCAATATGTACCCAAATAGTGTTATTTTGATATCTTTTACTCTTTCAAAGTTCCTCACAAATATTAAGTTGTAAACATTAACTTTCCACTCTTTGGGAATTTTCTAGAAGTGTTTATATCATTTATACAGTGGTTTTTATTGTGAACCATAATATTCCTTATGAAATCAAAGCACTGAAAGTACTGGAGGATCGATTGTCTCTGAACAACACAAATTGTACACATTATGCGTAAATATCAGGGGAACGTTTTGAAGGGTACACAAAATTTGACATTTAACCATATCTGTGAACTTTACTTTTGATATAAGAATGCATGTGCTTGCCTTTTGCATTCAGTTATCATATTTAACCATCCTACGAAGTATCACAGCAGTATCTTGAATGGTAATCGAGAGGTAGATTTTTTACAAAACTGAACTAAAAATCTACAGCTTGCACAACTAGTAAGTAAAGCGTACATTTTTTAAATTCGATTCAATATTTATCTATTGTCTGTAAACAATATAACATTACGAACATAAGCTATGTATAGCTTTCGACTTTAGTATATCTATTCGAGAGAGATTAGACTATATTTTTTACACTTTTTAAACACTTTTTTGCAGAGCAGGTGTGTTTTTGTCCAGTCTACAACTTTCTTATAGTAAAATACTCTCCACTGGGACTTCAACCCAGACCTCTTCCTACGTGGTGTAAGAAGCATTCTTACATTGAAATATGGTGAGGCAAAATGTTGTAAAACTAGACAATACAATATTTAAGCATATTTATCTGTAATCAGAAGAATTCAGAACAAATGTATAAATGTATATATTGTTATGCCTACATGAACTTTCCTCCAACTATTTCATTTCAAGAAAATGAGAATCATTAAGTTAATCCAGATGTAAATTCTTCAACCAAATTCAAGTTTAAGAAATTACTTCTGTAATCATTATAAAATAGGATGAGAATATCATTTCTTCATAAATACTTTCAAGTCTCTGTTGTGCAGCATTTTCTAAACCTTTAATTCTCTTGTCAAACTAGGAATAATTCAGTTATATTGGTAAAAAAGAAAACTAAAACTGAGTTGAAAGAACATACAAATTGGACATTCTGTTTTGGTTTTTTTTTTTTTTTTTTTTTTTTTTTTTGTAATCAGGAACAGAAGGAAAAGCACTTAACTGTAATGCATCAAATCAGAATATTTTCTACAATAATAGGGCAAAGTAGTTTTTAGATAAACTAAAAGTTTTAAAAAATGCTATTTTTTAAAAACTTTTGAAAATGTATTTCTAAAATAACTACCAGGAGTAATAACCATTAATCAGACATCAGTTGAGTTGTGACTTAATTACTAATATTCTAAAAAGCAAATCTGAGTTTCAATGAACTTATGGGAATTTATTTGGCTAGATGGAATCCTTAAAAGTTACCAGTGACAGAATACACTTATCTTTGCTCTTCATTATGTATGCATTGAAAAAAAGTTAAATGAAACAATATGTTGGTTAGGATTGTTTAAAAATGAAGAAGAAAAACATGACATTCAGCCCTAACATTTACTCAGTCATGCTTTATACAATGTAACATACAGTGAAATTCAAATAAGTTTTAGTTCATACATCATTAATTTCATCATCCGATTCAGGGACGTACCTGGGCATACGCCTATACACCTGTGCTAAATTCAAATAAGTTTTAGTTCATACATCATTAATTTCATCCTCTGATTCAGGGACGTACCTGGGCATACGCCTATACACCTGTGCATACAATTCAAAATTCGGCATCGTGAAAATCTAAAGGCTCAATATGCTAAAAATGCAATAAAATGAAAAGCTAAAGGAGGTTAGGTGGCTATTCAAAGTTCTTCATTTGAACAATATCATCTAAATGTGATTATCTAATTCGTTTTCGAATTATTGGACATACTTTGTTTTTTTTAATAATCGTAAATACCAAAATAAAAAAACATAAAAAGTAGGTGGAGATTTCCCGGAAGCATAGCAAACACAGCAAGTGACACAGATCGTCAAAAAGGCATGTCATAAATAAAAACTCGCACGCACGCACGCAGAAGTACACAAACTGACAGCGAGACCAAAACGAACGGATAAAGGAACACACTATGCACTGTCAATGAAGAGCCAGTGGCAACACAATCGAATGATACATCTATTTATATCTTTCTTCTTTCTAAGTCATATACTTCTTAAAAAGAAGCAATTTTACAGATGAAAGCTGGTCTTACTGACAGTGTTTTTCCTGTTTATCATATTTGCAGTTTGCAGTTCTCATTATAACCAATTTTTATCAGTGAAATCAATATTATTGTAACCAATAGCTCAAATGTAAACAAACTGGTATAAACTATTAGTTACACAGCTTGTTGGTGACATGATACGGGATATACAGAACAGAACAGAACATATTTTATTTCTCACAAAAACTATTACAGTTTCTAGTTACAAGCAAAAACATTTTAATATTCATGTGATAACGAAAATGTGACATTAAGAATACAGATGTGTCCAAATGAATGGATGGAAAATATTTTCGGAAGCTCGAGCCTGATATGGATTTTTCGAGACAGCGTATATCCCGTATCCTGTCACCGACAAGCTGTGTAACGATTTTATCTTGCCAACTACCCTTTACTTACATGCTATAATCTAATATTTTGTATATTAACAAAGCGGCAGCCATTTTTTTTAAATCAAAATTCGTATCTGAAATGTACTAGCAGGATATGGAATATATCCTGTCTCCACGTGACGTCTATTGACCAATAGAAATGCAAGAAACTTGTAGGAGGCAAGATAAATGTGTATATTCATATTGGACATCCCTTGGTTAAAGTTTTCTATAGAAAAAATTCACATAGATATGTCTCACAAGAACCAACAAGAGCTGTCTGTAAGATAGCACGCTCCACTTTTCTCAGTGCTTGACTCTGAATGAGAGTTTGGCCAGTAAAAAAATCCAAGTTAAAAAGGGACATAACTCTGTCAAAATTCAAATAAGAGTTATGTATGTTGTGTGTGTTATGTTATGAAATTGTGTCTCCTGGTGTAGTCTTTGATAGTAAATAACTATTTTGAGTTTCAAGTCAAAAGCTTTAATAGTAACAGAGATATTTGACTTCATCAAAAAATTCAACAAAAAAAATCTAAGTTAAAAAGGGACATAATTCTGTCAAAATTCAAATCAGAGTTATGGGGATTGTTTCTTCTGGTGTAGACTTTGATTGTAAACAAGTATTTTAAGTTTCAAGTCAAAAGCTTTGATAGTAACAGAGATATTTGACTTTATCAAAAACTTTAACCAAAAATTCTAAGTTAAAAAGGGGCACAATTCTGTCAAAATTGGAATCAGAGTTATGGGGATTGTTTCGCCTGGTGTAGACTTTGATGGTAAACAAGTTTTTTAAGTTTCAAGTCAATAGCTTTGATGGTAACAGAGATATTTGACTTTATCAAAAACTTTAACCAAAAATTCTAAGTTTAAAAGGGGCATAATTCTGTCAAAATTCAAATCAGAGTTATGGGGATTGTAGACTTTGATAGTAAATAACTATATTTTAATTTTCAAGTCAATAGCTTTGATAGTAACAGAGATATTTGACTTTATCAAAAACTTTAACCAACGGCGACGCCGACGCCGATGCCGGGGCGAGTACAATAGCTCTACTTTTTCTTCGAAAAGTCAAGCTAAAAATGCTCAGTTGGCAAACTGAAGTAGAAACATTCGAAAACATGTAAGTGAAGCAAGTGTATTAATGCAATGGGAAAGATGTAGGTAAACCCTAAAACGCTAAGGAAGTTTTTGCTAAAAATGAAACGTCGCTGAAATACATATTCAAAGATTTGACATATTACGAAAAAGCATCCGGTGCTAAACTCAATAAAGATAAAACATTTGGACTTTTTATTGGCAAACTAAAAGGGAAAACGCCGTCTTTCAAGGAAATCAAATGAACAAAATCGTATGTAAAAACACTTGGCGTTCACCACGGTTACAATATCGACAATGATGCAATATGGCGGGCTAAAATAAATAAAATAAAGAGCTCTTTACAAGTCTGGAAATCAAGAAATCTGACCATACAGGGTAAATCTTTATTGATAAAAACGTATGTTTTTTCTGTATTGAATTTTGAAATTGAAAGTAGAGGTATTCCGGAAAAATATGAAAAAGAACTTGAAGATTTGATTTCGAACTTTTTATGGAACGGAAAAAAGTCGCTTGTTGCTAAACTGACGTTGAAAAAAGAGAAATGGCAAGGGGGAATAAATTTATATAATATTTCAGATATACGAGAATCACTTAACATTAAAATGATTTATAAAATCATACACTCAAAGTTAGATAACTGGAACTCAATTGGTAAATATTATTTACAGTCGTCAGATAACATCTATTCACAGACATTCTTTCTTTGCAGATGTTCATATTTAAATAATATCAATTATGAAAGAAGAATGTCTTCGTATTATGCACTGGCAATAAAGCACTGGAGTAAACTACTTCAAAAAATAACACCAGTGACGGTAGAAGATATTTTAGATACTTCCTTGTTTAATAATATACTTTTTCATATGAATCCTATTCTCATTAAATCCTTTTTAGAAAGCGGTATTACAAGTATTAGACATATATGAGATCTGGAAAAAAAGCAATTTATATCAAGTAATCAGATTTTTCAAAAGCTAAAAAGAAGGGTAAATTGGATACCTGAATGGTCAGTTGTAAGAAGTAGTATTCCAGCAAAGTATTTATCTATTTTAAAGTCAAATGAAGACTCAAAAACAGCAAATAAGCCCTTTTTAAAGTTTAAAAATCTTGAACTTTTGACAAATGGGTTTAAATTGGTACATTACTCGAACTTGCAGATAGAGCATAAAATTGGCCCAATTTGGTGACACACTTTGCATATGTTACAAGAATAACATCAAGTAACAAGATGTAACATTAAGTAACATGTAAAGACGTTTAAATAGTGTTCAGTAGCATGCAGATAGTCGCCTACAAAAAGACGCCTCATTTCAAACACGCGTAACATAAGTAACATCCATGTAACATTCTTGTAACATCCTTGTTACATCTATATAACACTACTAAAGACGTTTTTCGGCAAAATTTAAGAAATGGGGTGTAACATGCGTAACATTTTGACTGCAAAAAAACGCCACTTCTCAGATACACGTAACATAAGTAACATCCATGTAACAGCCTTGTAACATTATTGTTACATCTATATAACACTACTAAAGACGTTTTTCGGCCAAACTTTAGAAATGAGGTGTAACATGTGTAACATTTTCACTACAAAAAGACGCCACTTCTCAGAAACAAGTAACATAAGTAACATCCATGTAACATCCTTGTAACATCCTTGTTACATCTATATAACACTACTAAAGACGTTTTACGGCCATATTTAAGAAATGAGGTGTAACATGTGTAACATTTTGACTACAAAACCACGCCACTTCTTAGACACACGTAACATAAGTAACATCCAATGTAACAGCCTTGTAACATGCTTGTTACATCTATATAACACTACTAAAGACGTTTTTCGGCCAAATTTAAGAAATGAGGTGTAACATGTGTAACATTTTGACTACAAAAAGGCGCCTCTTCTGAGACACACGTAACATAAGTAACATCCATGTAACAGCCTTGTATCATCCTTCTTACATCTATATAAAACTACTAAAGACGTTTTACGGCCAAATTTAAGAATTTAGGGTGTAACATGCGTAACATTTTGACTAGAAAAACACGCCACTTCTCAGACACACGTAACATAAGTAACATCCATGTAACATCCTTGTAACATCTTTGTTACATTTATATAACACTACTAAAGACGTTTTTCTGCCAAATTTAAGAAATGAGGTGTAACATGTGTAACATTTTCACTACAAAATGGCGCCTCTTCTCAGACACACGTAACATAAGTAACATCCATGTAACAGCCTTGTAACATGCTTGTTACATCTATATAACACTACTAAAGTCGTTTTACGGCCAAATTTAAGAAATGAGGTGTAACATGTGTAACATTTTGACTACAAAAGGCGCCTCTTCTCACACACACGTAACATAAGTAACATCCATGTAACAGCCTTGTAACATCCTTGTTACATCTATATAAAACTACTAAAGACGTTTTACGGCTAAATTTAAGAAATGAGGTGTAACATGTGTAACATTTTGACTACAAAAAGGCGCCTCTTCTCAGACAAAAGTAACATAAGTAAAATCCATGTAACAGCCTTGTAACATCCTTGTTACATCTATATAACACTACTAAAGACGTTTTACGGCCAAATTTAAGAAATGAGGTGTAACATTGTAACATTTTGCCTACAAAAAGACGCCACTTCTCAGACACAAGTAACATAAGTAACATCCATGTAACAGCCTTGTAACATCATTGTTACATCTATATAACACTACTAAAGACGTTTTACGGCCAAATTTAAGAAATGAGGTGTAACATGTGTAACATTGTAACATTTTGCCTACAAAAAGACGCCACTTCTCAGACACACGTAACATAAGTAACATCCATGTAACAGCCTTGTAACATCCTTGTTACATCTATATAACACTACTAAAGACGTTTTTCGGCCAAATTTAAGAAATGAGGTGTAACATGTGTAACATTTTGACTACAAAAAGGCGCCTCTTCTCAGACACACGTAACATAAGTAAAATCCATGTAACAGCCTTGTAACATCCTTGTTACATCTATATAACACTACTAAAGACGTTTTACGGCCAAATTTAAGAAACAAGGTGTAACATTGTAACATTTTGCCTACAAAAAGACGCCACTTCTCAGACACAAGTAACATAAGTAACATCCATGTAACAGCCTTGTAACATCATTGTTACATCTATATAACACTACTTAAGACGTTTTACGGCCAAATTTAAGAAATGAGGTGTAACATGTGTAACACTGTAACATTTTGCCTACAAAAAGACGCCACTTCTCAGACACACGTAACATAAGTAACATCCATGTAACAGCCTTGTAACATCCTTGTTACATCTATATAACACTACTAAAGACGTTTTTCGGCCAAATTTAAGAAATGAGGTGTAACATGTGTAACATTTTGACTACAAAAAGGCGCCTCTTCTCAGACACACGTAACATAAGTAAAATCCATGTAACAGCCTTGTAACATCCTTGTTACATCTATATAACACTACTAAAGACGTTTTACGGCCAAATTTAAGAAATGAGGTGTAACATTGTAACATTTTGCCTACAAAAAGACGCCACTTCTCAGACACAAGTAACATAAGTAACATCCATGTAACAGCCTTGTAACATCATTGTTACATCTATATAACACTACTAAAGACGTTTTTCTGCCAAATTTAAGAAATGAGGTTAAACATGTGTAATATTTTGACTACAAAATGGCGCCTCTTCTCAGTCACACGTAACATAAGTAACATCCATGTAACAGTCTTGTAACATCCTTGTTACATCTATATAACACTGCTAAAGACGTTTTTCGACCAAATTTAAGAAATGAGGTGTAACATGTGTAACATTGTAACATTTTGCCTACAAAAACACGCCACTTCTCAGACACACGTAACATAAGTAACATCCATGTAACATCCTTGTAACATCTTTGTTACATTTATATAACACTACTGAAGACGTTTTTCGACCAAATTTAAGAAATGAGGTGTAACATGTGTAACATTTTGACTACTAAAAGACGCCACTTCTCAGACACACGTAACATAAGTAACATCCATGTAACAGTCTTGTAACATCCTTGTTACATCTATATAACACTACTAAAGACGTTGTACGGCCAAATTTAAGAATTGAGGTGTAACATGCATAACATTTTAACTAGAAAAACACGCCACTTCTTAGACACACGTAACATAAGTAACTTCCATGTAACATCCTTGTAACATCTTTGTTACATCTATATAACACTACTAAAGACGTTTTTCGGTCAAATTTAAGAAATGAGGTGTAACATGTGTAACATTTTGACTACAAAAAGGCGCCTCTTCTCAGACACACGTTACATAAGTAACTTCCATGTAACTTCCTTGTAACATCTTTGTTACATCTATATAACACTACTAAAAACGTTTTTCGGTCAAATTTAAGAAATGAGGTGTAACATGTGTAACATTTGTAACATATTGCCTACAAAAAGACGCCTCTTCTCAGACACACGTAACATAAGTAACATCCATGTAACAGCCTTGTAACATCATTGTTACATCTATATAACACTACTAAAGACGTTTTTCGGCCAAATTTAAGAAATGAGGTGTAACATGTGTAACATTTTGACTACAAAAAGGCGCCTCTTCAACAATAAAGCTCCGCAGCTAGCCAGGAGAATGCAGAGCCTGATAATAACCTGCAAAGTAGCACTTCAGTGGATTCCATCCCATTGTGGACTTGCAGGCAATGAAGAGGCATACAAACTGGCTAAGCTAGGAGCTCCGTCAGAACAACCAACAGAACCTGTGAGTTACAAGGAGAAAGTCACCATCATCAAGGCACTAACGAGACCAAGGATGGAGGAAGATGCTTTTCATCTCATTGATCGGTCTGAACAAGTGATGATGGTCAGGCTCCGGTCAGGGCACAACAAGCTCAATGCTCACATGTACAAAAAATACAGACTGACACCATCACCAACTTGTCCATGTGGTGAAGAAGATCAGACTGCGGAGCATATACTTCAGAGATGTAAAAGGCATGACCAGGAGCGAGCTGCGACTTGGCCGATAGATACCTCAATCCATCAGAAATTGTATGGAGGCATTGAGGATCTGCGGCAAACCACAAGTTTCATCGAGGCTACTGGTCTGACAGTGTAGTCGCGAACGATAAGAAGAAGAAGAAGATGTGTAACATTTTGACTACAAAAACACGCCACTTCTTAGACACACGTAACATAAGTAACATCCATGTAACATCCTTGGCTAGGGGATTTTTGAAGTTGTTAAAGAGTTTTGCATGGATTTTAATTCTTTGGGGAATATTGATAGGGGCACCAAAGGAGCGTTTCTGTGAAATTTAGTGTATATCTGCCCAGTGGTTTTGAAATTTACAATAGGGTCACCAAGAGATCATTCCTACAAAATGTCTTTTAAATCCGGCTAACAGTTTCTGACAAGGGATTTTCAAAGTTTTTCCTTTCGGTTACCATGGCAACTAGTGGTCTGCGTGGAATTAAATTCTTTGGGCACTCTAGAAAGGGGGCCACCCAAGTATCATTCCTTAGAAGTTTGGTGTAAATCTGCCCAGTGGTTCTGAAGTTTTTTTTACAAATTGTTGACTCACGACGGACATCAAGCAGTCACAAAAGCTCACCTTGTCACTACGTGACAGGTAAGCTAAAAATGGTATATATGTATGTATGAATGTATGTATGCATGTATGTATGTATACTGCTTGACGCCCCTTTCGGGTATAACTAGCAGGTGCGCGTCTGTACCAGAATAAAAGTTAAAAGAATGACAGTAAGATGTCAAAGGAAGACAGTGCAAGATAAAACTGTATTAACAAGAGTAAAATCAGGATAAAAACAGGGTGTGGTCACTTAATAGTAGTGGGATGCGTTAACAGCATGTCTGAAATGTTCAGGATCAGGCTGATTAACGATCAGGGGTGGCAGTTGATTCCATAGGGTAACGGTGTATGGATAGAAAGAGACCTTAAAAACATTAATGTTTGTATGAATCTGCCTAAGAGAGTGGTCGTGCATATGACGTGTTCGTCTCCATGGCTGTACTAGATACGGAGGAATTGGAATAGCTACGTAACCATGAGCGATTTTGTAAAACATGAAAAGTCTAGCAATTGTCCGTCTGTCCTCGAGTGTCTGCCAACTGAGATCATTTAACATATTTGTTACACTATCATGATATGAGTATTGACCCTTTACCCACCTGGCAGCTCTTCTTTGCACCATTTCTATTTTATGTATGTTTCTTTGTGTGTGTGGTGACCATACCGTAGAGGCGTACTCTAGTTGTGGCCTAACTAGAGTCTTGTAGGAGGTTTCTTTAATATTTTGGTTTTTGACTGGGAGGTTTCTGCGTAAGAAACCAAGTGATTTGTTTGCATTGTTTGTGATTCTATCTACATGTGTGTTCCAGGAGAGATCATTTGCTATATCTACCCCTAGATATGGTGCGAGGGGGCTGGGGGAAGAGAAAGATATGCGTAATATTTTGACTACAATTTGACGCCTTTCCTCAGAATGGCGAGATACTTCCAATAGCTGGCACTTAATAGCAATTTTTTAAACACTTTTACCGTGCCGTTTTTTTTTATATAAATTTATGGTATTTCCTCAAGCTCAAGTAGAGACAAATTTCAAAGTGGTTGCCTTTATCCAAAACGTTTGCAGAGAATTCATTATGCCATTATTTTTTTATGAAAGAAACATCAAACTGTTGGTAAACAATTATAAAACTTAAAATAAAACCTGTCAATATCATTTTTTCTAGGGTGCCTCGAGTAAACGGATTTAATGAGACAGAATTCTAACTCCAACATTGAAATATTAAGGTCGAATCCTGCGGGTCTGCTTTGAATTTTGCTCACTTTATTCAAAAATAACCTTGGGGCAGAAGTAAAACCTACCTACATTTCTTCCACAATATGTAATCTAAAGAATTAAGGCAAAATAGAGAACTTTTACCGCATGTAACTCGGTATTTTTAAAGATGTCTAACCCTACCCCTTCTGTTTCAGAGGTAAATTCACTTTGAACAGCAAGAAAACGCTTATCAAATGAATATTTTCCATTTTTGTACAATAAAATCAATAACAGTCTTGAAAGAAGTTAAAACTTACTAGAAAAAAGGGAAAATAAGGGGGAAAAATTGGTCCCAGTGGGGCTTGAACCTACGCCCCCCTGAAAATTGCAGTCAAAGTAGGTTTATAGTAGGAATTGAATACTCTTCAAAAAGGAGGTACTCTATTATGGGCCTAATACCTTAACATGATCTTCAGGATCGAATGTAAAACATGTTTTTATCACGTGTCACAGTCAGAAATTTATCAGGTTTGAGAAAGAAATATGTTGCATTTCGTATCTGTTAATATAATGAGACTTATATGGTATTAACATTATTCAAACTCTATATCGCGTTGGTATTAATATTATTCAAACTCAATATCGCGTTATGTGAAAAAAGACCGTTTCCGGCAGGTATGCATGTTCCTTTTTGTCAGGACTTACCATTTATATATCAATTTTATACACTATTTAATTAATAATAATAATAAAATATAATTTTATCAAAAACGGTGTAAATATCAGATTGAAATCAATGAACATTTAATGTTCATGCCTCGCGCGGTGTCTTAAAAAAATATTTTTAGTGTTTTGGTTGTTGTTTGTGTGTGTGTGTGTTTTTTGTGTTTTTATTTTATTTTTTCTGTAAATGACAAGTTTGAAAAGGCAATGGTTCGAGATTATATGGCTATAATGTTACAAATGATTTAGTTATATTCCACGGAGTAATAAAAAGTAAAGGTGCTAAAACCCAAATAACCACTTTATCAACTTTGTGTACATAATAATATTTTATGATCGGATCAAACGATTAAATGTGATAAATATTTTGCAGCAAATATGACACGTATTTTTACATATCGTCGCGTGAGTGGAACGATGCTCTATCTACCATTTTTTAAACATGGCGAAAATCGCTTCCAAAGTTTAACTCTCGTCTAGTTTCTTTATGTCTGGGCGAAAAAGATGATAAATATATCTACTTGTTCCTTGCGTTTAGTTCTTTCAGATTGTAAATGTTTTCAAATACCTTTCGTTTTTACTTTTCTGCAATTATACATTTTTCACTTTGGAGATAGAGCAAATTTGAAAAAAAAAAAAATGTTTAAGGTGTATTGCTCTATCGGGACATAGAGCACTGTAAATTTACAAAATTGGACATAGAGCAAGATAATATTTATTACAATTGTATATGGAAAATAGGGCAAGAGCTCTTAAACAGTAATTACAGTCGTTGTACTCATTTTGAAATTATTTAAAGGAGGATTGGTTTTGGTTTTAGTATCGTCAAACTGACACAATATTATAGCCCATATTGCAACTTTTAAGATTGTCATTGTAGAGGAGGACTCTAGGCGCATTATTTTTGGCACGGGCGGATACCTGGGTATATGACTTCCTTCGTGTCAGCTAGATGGCTTCCTCACATGAAAAAGCGAGGTTTCAAACAGTGGTGAGGGGCAGGTGTTCAAAAATCAGAAGATTTGGACTGATTTGCCTATTTTTTACCATGCTGTCCAAATTGTTCAGAGTTAACTAAACTACTACGCTACAGACATAATTGACTATTAAACTAGGCATATTGGTCGAAATTATTTGCAGATATTGGATATTCGTAAAACCCTATCGTAGTATTGTGTTAAACAACAAAAAAATTTGAAGTTTAATTACTCAGTGACCGCAATAATTATTATCAACAATGAAAAACAGATCTAAAATCGTTTTTAGTCGTAACTATTCTACATGTATTTGCCAAATACAACTAACTTCTAATTACGCTGAGTAAGATTGTCCATGTTTTGTTATCGGTTGGCATTAAGTTTGACATAATACTAAGCATTATAACAATACCTAATAACATTGTCTTTGCAATTAAATATTCTCAGTAATAACTGTATTCTTTCATAAAACAACAGTTTTTATATTATGTTCAATTTCTGCATGTAACACAATGTGTTATTCATGTCTCTTTTTAGCTATTAGTATAGGTGGATTGTACGGCGTCCATCGTCCGTCTTCCTGCGTCAACAATGTACTTAAAATTCTTCTCCTCTGAAACTACTGGTTACATTTATACCAAAACTTGGTCAGTAGAATTTTCAGATAGATCTCTATCAAGTTTGATCAAATGGTTAATCTTGGCCCCTTTAAGGGCCGCCAGAGCAGAAAAAAAATAGGAAAAAACATTTAAAGAACTTCTCATGAACCTCTTGGTGGATCTTCATCAAACATAGTCTGTAGCATCATTTTAATATCCTCTCCCAAATTTGTTCAAATGGGGACGAGTGGCCCCTTTGAGGGGTTACCAGAGCTAAAATTATAAATGTCTTTAAATGATTTCTTCTCATGAACCACTCGATGGATCTTCTTCAAACTTGATTTGTAGCATCATTATAAGGATCTTCACCAAAATTGTTCTGTTGGGGGCATTTGGTCCCTTTCAGGGGCTGTTAGATTTCAAAATAAAAATACCTTTAAACGACTTCTCATGAACCACTTGATGGATATTCACCAAACTTGGTCTAGAGATCAGTATAAGGTCCTTTCTCAAATTTGTTTGATTAAGGGCACTTTGTCCCTTTTAGGGGCAACTAGAGCTACAAATAGAAATACTTTCTTGTCATGAAACCGCTTGACGGATCTTCATCAGAGATGGCCAGTGGCATCATTGGAGGGCTCTCTTCCAATTTTATTCAAGCGGAGGCTGTTTGCTCTTTCTAGGGCTAAAATTAAAACTACCTTTAATAACTACTTCTGATGAATCACTCAATGGATTGTCATCATTCTCTGTCCGTAGCATCATTATAAGGTCCCTCCATTTCTTTTTAATTGTGGGTAGGGATGGGGGGCACTTGGCCTTCTAAAGGGCCACTAAACCTTAAGCTACAAATGCCCTTAAATGACTACTTCTCAACCGCTTGATGGATCTTCATCAAACATTTATTAGGTCCTTTAACAAGAGTTAAAAATAGAGATATCTTTTACTAAATTCCTCTCTAACTCCTGAATGGGTCTTCATAAAACCTTGTCTGGAGCATCATTATAAGGTCCTTTACCATGTTATGTCTTATAGTCAAATAGGAACACTTTGGCCCTTTTAGGGACCACTGGAGTTGAAAAAGAAATAACTTTAAATGATTTCTTCCTATGGTTATGTGTTTTGGTGCGTGACAGCAAAATGATCATGATAAAAAATAATGACCAGCTTAAAAGATTTTCACCAACCCTAGTTAGAAGCAAAGTCAGATTGTTAAGGTTTTCTTCAGTTGAAGCATTTAGGCCCATTTAGGCCTCTTGTTAACTTTTCACATAATTCTGACAATTAAATCAAGGCTCAAAGATATTATATCGCAAATAATATGTCCCGGTCATACCTTTCATACTAATCTTATTGTATATATTCATTTTAGTTTCTGCATGTCGTACTCAAAACTGGTGGCATACATTTCAACTTAATACTGAGTATCATAACAAGAATTCATAGCATTAATTTTACAATTAACCATTTGCAGTCACAGCACATATGTTTTATATTCGGTACAGTTACATCATGTGATACTTTAATAGTTTTGTGGCATTGATTTTGATTCACACCAACCATTTGTAATAAGTATTGGTTACTTGAAATTCTAAGAAACATCTATTCTCTCTTACAAACACAATCGTTATTTATATTTCTCACAGTTTCTTCATGTACGTACTTTCATTTAGCATTAACGATAGGATTTTTGCATCTGGTAGTAGGGATATTGTACTGCCAGTTCTTGTTGTCTTATACTAAACAAGAAATATCTTTAAAAATGATGGTCGGCGAATTGTAATAAGGAAAGAAGTTTATGAATTTTTCATCTAACATTCATCTTTCATCTAACATTTTTCAAATTGCAAAACTAAACACCGCATTTTAACAATTTAAATGGTTCTCTTTTAATTTTTCGCAAAGGTTTCGTAGGGTTGCAATTTTGTTTCGTTTATCCTTAGACGAATAATTACAGCAGTAGTTTGATGAAGATTCATGAAGCGCTTCATGAGAAGAAGTCATTAAACGTGTTTATATTTTTAGCTAAATTGGTCCCTATCCCCATTTGTAACAAAATAGCAGGAGACCTTACGATATTGTTACACATCGAGTTTGATAAAAATCCATTACATTTTAGTGGTTAATGCGAAGAAAGGCATATCTACTTTGAGCTATAGTGGTCCCTAATAGGGCCCAAGTTCCTATATAAATAAATTTGGAAGAGGACCTTATAATGATGCTCCAGACCAAGTATGACAAAGATCCACCAAGCTGTTCATGAGACGCTGTATAAAGGCATTTCTAGTTTTAGCTCTAGCAGCCCCTAAAAGGGGTCAAATGTCCCAGCTGAACAAAGTTGGCTGCGGGCCTAATAAAGGTGCTAAAAAACAAGTTTGATTAGAATACATGAGAAAAAAATCAATTAAAGGATTTTTTTATTTATTATTTTTATTTATTTCTAAAATAGGCCAACTGATCCCGCCGCAAACAAATGCATATTCGCTATTCATGAATCTTTGGACAATGACGTCACACCTATAAAAAAGTGAAGGTCAAGCAAAACGTACAATTGTAATTATATCAATATTTCTGTTTCATAAGCAAAGTTTGACCGTAGTCATATCACATAGATAAACTGTATGCAGCGTACCTTCATTTCAGTGTAATGAGATCCAGTCATTATATAGCATATATATAATAAAACAGATTTCAACCGAGTTCAATATTTGCATACCATACTAAAGAAAAATATTCACATATAATAAATCAGTTAAATAATTTATAACAAATATATCAAAGCAAACAAGTACTCATTTTAATATGCAATCTGAATAAGTCACAAAAGCAAGAAACCTTTTCATATACAGACGACAATTGTAACAAGGAAAATCTTTTAAAAAGCACTTCTCTACATAAAAGACTCTTATCACACCCTTATTCATGTCATACGCAGACCGTATTCAGCTCTTTCTTTAATTTGATATATGTTGGTATTTGAACAGGTTTTTATCATATTTATTAAACTTACTTATCATTTTGAGATATATCAATATTCTTGCTAAATATACTGAGCCAAAGAAAGCTTTAAAACTGTGAACAGCGTCGTTTAGGATAAACGCTTTGTCTACATTTCACTCAGCGTAGCACAATCAACAGAGTGAAAGAAATTGACACTCTCGTCCAATCAGGCAGAGTGTTGCATAAATCTTCCATTTTGATAAATTATCTATAATGCGTTATCAAGTAGTTTGACTTGCAAACTGAAGTCACGTGGCATAGGTAACGAAAACGAATTTAGACGGCGTTCGCCGAAAAAAGTGATCAAAAACAAAATTAGTTGGTGCCTTATTGTAACTTTGTAAAGTAAAATATGTTCTGTTTTGGTTTTATTTCTACTGCTTTTAATAGACAATAACACAAATTTGCTTCACGGAAACATGTTTGCAAATATCGCTGTTATATCAGGCGCGTAGCTGGGACATTTTACATAGTACGCAGAGGCGATGTGGGGGTCGGGGTATCCACCCCTTGATTATTTTTTTAATGTGAGAACGGCAAATGGTGCAAATTTTAGCGTATATTTGAAGCATAAATATTGCAAGAATAATTTATCCTTTCTCATTTCTTTTATATAAAATGTATTGTTTTACTAGCTGTTCGTGTAATATTGCACATATAAACTGTGGTTCATGTAGGCCTACATGTGTGCAAATATTTATTCAAAACAGATGGTTCGTGGTAACACATTTTCAAAATATTATTATGACTGGATATATCATTCAAGGGATATGTCTATAAGTATATATATATGCGATAGTTGTTAACAGGAATTTTGCCATATCGCAAGCTTTGCCATCGTGATTCCGCGCTTCACGTATCGCCTGTCCATGATGGAGAAGCGTGACACGCGAAATGACGACGACGAAGCGCAAGATTATGATTGCAAAGTGCGAAATTAAGCAATGTTCGTGATTTCACGCTCTGCTTTCTCTATGAATATGAGAAGCGCGAGGCCACGACGGCGAAATGGGAGATTTGAACAATTTCGTGCTTCGCCATTCGCGTATCACCTGCGCATGTTAGCGAAGCGTGAAGAGCGAAATAACGGTGGCGAAGCGAGAGATCACGATGGCGAAGTGCGAAATTAAGAAAATTTCGAGATTTTGCGCTTGTGATCTCGTGCTTTGCCGTCATGATTTCGTGTTTCGCCGTCGTGATCAAACAGTTCGCTTATCACCTGATGGAGAAGCACAAAACGCAAAATTATGTTCGTGATCTCGTACCTCGCCATTATGATTTCACGCTAGCAAAATTAATGTATACAGTTAACTTCAAATATAACGAGCACAGTTATAATGAATTTTCGATAAATTTTTGGTTATAAGGAACAATTTAAAATGTCCCTTCAATGTAAAACAAAGTGGTTATAGCAAACATGATTATAGAAACTATCGGGTGTAAGGAACATATTTCCACGTCCCAGTGTTGAAATATACATTGAAATAACATATATTAGGCTATAGCCTAATAGTCCTTTTAAGAAGTTTTATACAAGGGTTGAACATTAGCACTGGGCAGACATTGTACTAACATACTGATTCATAAAACAAATGTTAAAAACATAGCGTGATGGCTGATATATCTCAACGACATCTAAAACCAAGTACATTGTATTACTCTGAAATCTTGATCTGATAAATTTTAAGAATCTTGTTTAAGGTCTTCTGAAATATAATACATATAATTTAGTTACCTATTAGGCCATTGAAAATTATGTAATTACCAATAATAAAGAAAGAAGATATTTATCTCACTGTGAACTGGTTCACGAACTATCTGAATTAGTCTCTAACCTAGGATGACATGTACCGGTGTCATACCCGGGCAATAATTGGGTATAATTATTTGATTTCTATTTGATTTTATTTTCTTCAATAATGTGACCATGGAATAATTGATAATTGTATGGCGTCTGAAAATAACTTAATAACCACTATGCATGAAAATTACGTCTGCAGTATTATATATATCCTATTCAAAATTTCTTTTAGGCTTGAAAGCCACCAATTTCTTTTCAATTTTTGATATTGTGTTATAGTTCTATTATAGAAGTTTGCCTTTTTAAACCGTTAGCATAGACG
Organism: Mercenaria mercenaria; assembly: GCF_021730395.1. Classification (NCBI taxonomy): domain Eukaryota; kingdom Metazoa; phylum Mollusca; class Bivalvia; order Venerida; family Veneridae; genus Mercenaria; species Mercenaria mercenaria. Next base: position 52,298,745 of record NC_069373.1, read on the forward strand.
GCGTACGATTGTAATATTTCACATGTTCAGGATTATTACAAAATAAGTAATCAAATAGTAGGATAGAGCGCTCTAGATAACGAAATAAATTGCAAAACTGTACCTAAATTGTTAAACAGAATATGAAGTAAGCAATGATTGCGTATGAAGCAACTTCCGTTGCATGATATAGACTTCTTATTGCAACGAAAGAGATTAGCCAATTTAATTGCGTATGCTTGCCAGATTTTCACTACGCAGCTGCGTATCTATAATATTCAGTGGTATTTCTCAAGATACAGCTTCAGAATGATGAAAATAACTTCTATCCGAAATCCACATCACTACAGGTTTGTTGAAAAATCTTGCATGTATTTTCTTGCCTATAGCTTGACAAAGCTATGTGTTTGTATAAGTATTAAAATGATAAAATAATTAATCTATGTAAGCAATCTCGCCTATGCATGTCGTGTAGATAGGCATTCTAAGTATATTTCAAACTGCCTATCCGCCATATTTTGTTGTGATCACTATGTAACTGTGCATTCTATTGGTTAAAATGGAGTTAGGGCAATTCTGGATTAAGTTACCTGGAGATAGAACACTCCTTTACAAAGTCTAATGATGATCACATGATGTTAGTTTATGTGTATGATTGGTCAGAATAATTTTAAACATTACAGTGCTTTAAGTCCTGGAGATTACTTTAATCGTAACTGTTACATTCGAACAGAGGACATAGAGCAAAGTAATGCCCAGGATCTTCCTCTATGACGTCAAAAGTTACGTTTTCTTGCTCCAGAACTAGAGCTCGGCGCGACAAACAAAATGATGTAAAAATCTCATTTTTTCAAAACATGGAGATAGAGCACTATAAGAATCAGGCGACGATATGGATAATGCTTCAATACTTTCATTCAGTAGATTAATAAATGCATGTTATAATGCTTTTCATTCGACGACCTGTCGGCGTTAATCTCTGGCTTATGCAAATAATGGTAATCGAAAAAAAAACACGAGCTAAATGTATAGGATATAAGACGAAAACGATCCAATATGTGAAATACTGGACTGTCCGAAGCGCGTCAGTGCTGAGGACAGTCTAGTATTTTACATATTGGATCGTTTTAGGGTTATATCGTACTTAAAACATTGTTTTTATGACATGACCATTAAAAAAGTACGTATAAACCATTGACGTATAATATTCTTAAATTAATTCGGTTTTTATTCACTTTACCGCATTTAATAACAGTTTCTACATGATTATGAAATACCCTGTAGATCCTCATGACCATTCTACGCACGTTTTTCTCATAATGCACGATTGCGTTTTTCCCGGATTTCTCGCCTTCGTAATATTGGACTTTCTTTAGCCCGGGATTCTCGGGATGATCATGATTTACACATGTACGGAATAAGCAGTAGTATTCCCACGAGTGGCAGAGGGAGGAAAGAAATTTTGTGACATTTTAGGAAAAAAAAAACTGGATTTATTTTAATTCATGGCAAGGGTTAAGTGGTTCTATTCTTTTTATTTATACGACTATACCCCTAGCTTTTGTAAAAGTGTCTTCTTACGGTTGTAAGCGGACACTTTATAAATAGAAGTGTCCTGTATTAAAGACCTGCTCCCGTCCTACCTTTTAATCTTAAACTATCACTGAAAAAGCATGAAAATCCTGACTATACACAGTGCCGCATGTCAGTATAGTGTCTATGGGCTTATATCCATAGTCGTCACTCAAACTCACACTTGACTCAAACTTGGGTAAGTAACACTCAAGTGAACCTCGAGTAGACCTTGCGGGAGTGTGAGTGGAGTTCGAAAGTCATATTCATAAATCCCACTCAATCTTAACTTTCGGAAGGACAGCTCGTGTAATGGTTTCATTGTACACAATGGGTTTAGAGGATTATAACGGTTTATATGACAATAACATCAAAGTGCTGATCATTATTTTGGTAGTTGGAACTTGTCATCTTATTGCTCGTCTGTATGTTTATCCGTCCGTTTGTTCGTCTATTTGTTTTATAATACATCCTTCTGTCCGTTCGTCCGTCCATCAGCCAATCTACTCATCTGCATTAGTAGAATTTAATTAATATTTAGAAATACAGAGTTTAACTTTCGCTGAAATTGAAATTTATTTAAACAGCTGAATTTTTAACTCTGCCATTAATTGTTGGTGTTTCCCGAATGCCAGTCCGCGTATCTTTTTAAAGTGCAATTACTAAAATCATAACTGAGCTGCACCATGAGAAAACCAACATAGTGCGTTTGTGACCAGCACAAATCCAGATCAACCTACGGATCGGCGCACTCTGCTCATGATTCATACTGTTCGCTAATAGTTTCGCTATTTGCATTAGGCTTTGAAAGCGAATAGCATGGATTCTGACCAGACTGCAAACGCATTTTGTTGGTTTTCCCATGGCTCGGCTCATATCTTTTTGTATAATTAAACAATGAGATTTAATAATGATAGGTTCTTCATGACATTTAATTTGACGAATTGTATATATTTCAGTATGAATGAACGGATCTCTAGGCTTGTGAAATGTAAATATTTGTTACTACGTCGTGTGTTTCTGGGAAAGACTGATGAGCCCCGTAAGGCTAGGTTTCGTAGATGTATATTTGGTTTCCTATGTCTTTTTCAACCGTTTATATTAATTAAACGGTCTTAACTTGTTGGGTATTATTTTGCGTTTTCGTCGTCCTCAACAACATGTATTTAAAAAAGAACATAATATATTTTTCCAAAATACCTTGCACAAATATGAACTTCCGCTTTAACATGACACTGTTATCTTACCTTCCAATAAATTAAATACTGTAAATTTATCATCTAAACTTACATTATGAGACCTTGAGAAACACTCAAGGGACCCCAGGCCCTCCCTCAACAGTCATTCACTCTTGGGAGTTGACTCGACTGTCACTCACCTTTATGAATACAAATGGAATCTTTCCTGAGTAAAGACGTGACCGTTAGACGATTTATTTGAGTGTACTCAATGAGTGGTGTTGGAGTATTGTCTATGAATATAGCCCTATTTTATATTAAATTCTATATAAAATACCTGTAGTTTTGCGTGCAGAAATGAGGCACGTGGCCGTTAACTGTTACATATTGTAATCATGGGTTGCATACACACAATAGAATTTGAATAGCCGCGGAGCAGATCTTTAACGCACTCTATCAGTTAACTACCTGCACGTGAAAATCGTGAACAAAGTCATAAACTGTGCCTGATGTAAGAATGTCCCTTTTCAAGACGAATTAATTTTTGACTATCTTCTGTTGAAGATATCAATATGCAAATAAAGCTTTTTAAACAACATAAGAAAGATTATTACATACCTAAAATTATTTTCCATTGGGTTTCAATGGACTGCGATCGTGCAATATTTTTCCATATCATGACGTGGAACGCTTTCATATCGGACGTGGAATGTTTTCTTAACGTTGTAATGGAAAGAATCGCGTGACGTCCATGGCGTCCACGCGCACGTTGCGACAACAAGTTGACATCATTTTTGCGGGAAAATATTTATGCGCGTCAGTTTGATCTGTTTATTACATTTTCGGAGAAATTCTTTTCGTATTTTTCTTTGTCTTTCGTTACAAAACGATAATTTAGACATAATATAATTATTTGTTTGTGGGTATGTAATAAAAAGGTTATCAACTTTGTATGTGGATATATGCACTCGTTCTTTCGCGTCATTCAAATATATATTAAGACAAATACGATATGTCTGCGGAACTGAAACAAACGCATAGGCTTATTTTGATGTTTCTAATTTTATTTACCAAACATTGCAGAGTTAGCAACTACGCGCCCAGGGCGGGTTTACCCACCCGGGAAAACCCGGGTTTTCCCGGGTTCGGCAATACTCACAAAAATGAATGAAGAGGGCAATACTGGGCAATAAGAAGTTTTTCTACTTTTTTGGAAGATACTGTGTAAATCATTACATGAACTGATCATGACATGAACTGTGTATTTTGTATAAACCTATTAAACTATTTAATATACCTACATGTGAAAATATTTCTAAGTGCTATACCTACTATATGAAAAGAGAAATTTATGTGGAAACAAACAAAAAGTGAAAAGTATTTTATCAAATTGTGCATATATGAACTATCACATAAACATATACTATTAAATGTTCCTTGACACGAGTTATTTGTCAACAAGCATATAACAATGATATATTTTTATGAGACTATAACATATTGCTACTGCTCATATTCATGAAACTATTGCATAAATATGTAGACATTATATTTTGAAAAAGGTACAAATATGATACTTTTTATAATGTTATAACATTATATTTTGAAAAAGGTACAGATATGATACTTTTTATAATGTAATAACATTTATTGTCTAAGACTGAAATTCTGTCCTGCATATCTATAGGTTTGGACCAACTATAACTGTGGATTTTATAAAAAGACAAGGCTGTAAAAAGTTTTAATGTATAGCACCATTTAAAAATGAAACAGCCCTGTAAACAAGTCTTTTTTTCGCTTTTCGCTTTTTTAACTAAAACAGACTAGTTTCACATACAGGAATTATAAATTTATTCTTCAACCAATTCCTACGTTTGCTCTTTCTTTGCTTTGTAATTGAAGTAAAGGGCAAAACGTGGATCTTTGGTAATCTGACATCCCTTGATTTTGACGTTTGTCAACTGTCAAAATATTGAGGGCAGTAATGTTTACAAAACAACACAATCGCTCTAAAGGTATATGACCTATGTTTATGCACCACTGATAAATTATTCTTTCAACACACCACTACTTTTAACATTGCATTAAATAGAAAACAGGGATGTTCAATCATTATACCTAGTTTCTTTTTGTTTCTGTTTTTGTTTTTTTGTACTGCGTAATATTGAATTACACGTAGTATTTTTGTTTTGAGAAATTAGTTTGATAAAAAGTAGCACCGTGTCCAGTATTCTATGTTTTTTTCCAATGCTACTACTAGCTCTATGACGCATTTCAGCTTAAAAAATGCATGTGGTATCTACTGATAAATCTGTATTTTATTGACAAACTAAACTCGCTTTAAATATTTAAAATCATGTTCATATGATAAATTGTAAATGATCATAAATATTCTGTATGTGACAAAATACAAAAAAAAACATATACCTTTAACAGGTGAAATGAAAATCACCAGTGCATTACTGATCATGTTCAAAATAGACTATTTTTAACACAAGGTCAGTTATGAATAAATAGTTGTAGCTAATTATAGATCTGGAAAACCTACAAAAGTAAGATAATTTAATACAAATAAGAATGTTTTCAAAAAATGATAACGGAACATAGAATATTTAATCGGTATTTTTTTTTCTTTCTTAAGCTGAAAAAGAATTCTAAGATCACATGTTACTGGTCATATATGAATGTTGAAAAATGGCACTGAGGCCTATGTTTTGTATTTTTGTGTTTTTTGTGCGTAGGGTGTGTGTTTTTGTTTTTATTTTTCTAAATGTAATTTGCATTTATCTTGCGTAGAAATAACTTTCAGCTATAGAAAAAATGTTGATAGTTCTCACTATATATAAGCTCACTACTTAAAAACTGGTACCCTTGACGTCTTTTCAAAATATGTTTTCCACTAAAAACAAATTCAGTGTTAGGAAAATGATCATTTCCATGTTAAGTAAGGTTTTAGTAGCACTACTAAATAGTTCATGGCATCCGTAATTAGCTCAATGAATGTTAGGGGTTTAGGAAATTCAAATAAAAGAAAGCATGTATTCCAATGGTTAAAATCTCAAAAATTCTCAATATGTCTTCTTCAGAAAACACATTTACCAGATAACAAAAGTACATTCTGGCAATCTGATTGGAATGGTGAATCTTACTTCAGCGGAAATAGTTCCAATAGCGAAGGAGTCGCTATTTTACTCAATATAGAAGAATCACATAATATAATTAGTTTCAAAGAATTAGTTAAAGGACGACTTATTGCCTTAGAATTAAATTATAAGGACCAAGATATAACAATGATTAATATATATGGCCCAAATAAAGATGACGTCAACTTTTTTTAAATCTCTTGAAGATTTTTTAATTGAAAATAATGACAAAAGCTTTATCATTGGGGGAGATTTTAATAGAGTATTAGATATAACAAAAGACAAACGAAATGGGAGAGTCGACACTCAACTAAAATCAAGAAATAAACTTAAAGCAATTATACAAGAATGTAGCTTAATTGATATATGGCGAAATATGAACAATTCATCCACCCAATTTACATGGAAATCAAACTCAACACAACGTATATACTGTAGACTCCATTATTTTTTAATTTCCGAATACTTATGTAACTTATCAAATAATTGTTATATAAAACCAGGCTTTAAAACCGACCACTCGTGTGTTAATCTGCAAATAAATTTTGACAAATGTAAACGAGGTCCAGGTTATTTTAAGCTAAACAACAGTATTCTTTTAGATGATGATTTTAAATCATTGATAAAAGACAATATTAAGGAAATAGTTAGACAAAACTCTGAAGCTGAACCTGATATTTTATGGGAAATTATCAAAGGTACTATTAGAAATACAGCAATTAAATATTCTACATACAAAAGGAAAATTGAAACAGACCAGGAAAGTAAACTGATAAAAGAAATTGAAAGTTTAAATAATCAGGTACTTCACGAAAATGAAGACATAAATAATATTAAAGATACAATAACAGAAAAACAGAATGAGCTGGACTGTTTATACGAGAAAAAAGTCAATGGTTTTTTTATTAGATCAAAAGCTATACATATTGAAGGTAATGAAAAGAATTCTAAATATTTCTCAAACATAGAGAAACGACGTGCAGAAAAAAAGAACATTACAAAACTAATAATTAATGGTCAAGAAATAACAAAAAATGATCAGATTTTAAAAGAAGAAGTAAACTATTATAGAACTTTATACGAAAAACATGAACAAAACCAAAGAAATATAAATTTTTTGGATCAGAACATAAACAAATTATTAAATGATGAAATGGAAACATGTGAAGGTTTATTGACAGAAAACGAGTGTAAACACGCACAACTTGATATGAAAAACAACAAAAGTCCCGGTTCTGACGGGCTAACAACAGAATTTTATAAACTCTTTTGGAACGAAATAAAACTCTACCTCATAAACTCCTTAAATTTCTCGTATAGAAAAGGTGAATTAACAGATTTACAAAAGCAAAGTATATTGACACTATTACCAAAGACTGAAAAAGTTTAATCATTACTTTCAAACTGGCGACCTATCAGTCTTTTAAATATAGATTACAAAATTGCAACCAGAACTATTGCCAATAGAATTAAAAAAGTTTTAGATAAAATTATTACTCAAGAACAAACCGGTTTTATGAAAGGCCGCTATATTGGTGAAAATGTTCGCTTAATTTATGAAATCATTGAATACATTGAAGCTAATAATCAACCTGGTCTACTCTTTTTTTCTGACTACCAAAAAGCGTTTGACAGCTTAAATCACGGCTTTATGATGCAATGTCTCCATCATTTCAACTTCGGACCATCTTTAATTACATGGGTATAACTATTTTACACCAAAATAAACAGTGTAATAATAAATAATGGTTATATGTCAGAAAGCTTTCCAATAAAGAAGGGTGTTAGACAATGATGTCCTCTCTCCTCTTCTTTGTTCATAATATGCATTCAATTACTGACAAATTTTATAGCAAAAGATAATACAATAAAAGGTATAACAATAGACAACACAGAAATTAAACAAACCTTGTTCGCAGATGATGCCACTTATGTAAATAACGGACAGAAAGAATCTTTTGAACGACTTATACAAGTTATAAATGAATTTGGCAAAATGTCTGGACTTACACTTAATACAACAAAATCTATAGTTCTAAAGGCTGGCTCACTTAAACAGAGGAACTTAAAATATGCTGAAAAACAAGCTAGAACACTTGGAATGACATTTTACGCAGATTTAGAATCAAATAATAATCTCAACCTCGAACCTAAATTGCAAGAATTCAAACATTGTCTGCAACAGTGGCAACATCGAAAACTAACCCTATTGGGTCAAGTAACTGTGATTAAAACATATGCTCTACCGAAACTTGTTTATCCATTTACGGTGCTTGAAAACCCATCGGAAGATACTATCAAAGATATAACGTCAACTATTTTTAAATTTTTATGGGACGGAAAAAATGAAAAAATAAAGCGCAAAACATTAGTAAATAACTATGATCTGGGAGGACTTAAACTCACAGACATTAAAGTTTTTCTGTACTCAATCAAAGCATGTTGGGTTAAAAGAATAATTTCGAATGAAAATAACGGCTTTTGGAAAATATTGTATAAGAAATTCCTTAAAAACTTTGGGGGCAATTTAATTTTCGAATGTAATTTACACACACAAGATATTGCTAGAATTTGCAAAAATCACAAATTTATGAAAGATATATTAACTTCGTGGTTTACAATCATGAATTCTTCAAACACAAATAATGAAGTGAAAAAACATATAATATGGAACAACTCCGACATTAAATTACAACAAAATACAATATATTGGGACAATTGGAGCAGAAAGGGAATAAAATATATTGATCAATTATTTGATTTCCGAACAAACAGGTTTTATAAGTTCGAAGAAGCAGAACGAATACTTAACTTGGAAAAAAGTGAATATCTCAAATACTACCAATTGGTTACAAAGATACCGAAAATATTAATAGAAAGCATCTCTGAAAATTTTCTGTACGGAAATAAAACAAACATTCATATAGAAAAACTAAAAGTTTGTAAAACACCCAACCAGTATCTTTATAAATTACAAGCAACCAATGTACCATATGAAAAACCAACTGCTGCTGTGAAATGGGACTTTTTTTTTTTTTGAAAATGAACACCTAAATGCGGAAGAATATTTTTAGCGTACCATTCCTTTCTACCATTGATACAAATCTACGCAGTTTTCAATACAAATTTTTAATGCGTCTGTTGCCCACAAATAAATATCTATTTATCTGTAAGCTGGCCCCCAGTAACCTATGTGACTTCTGCTGCATGAATACAGAAACAATTGAACACATAATATGGGAATGCCCCAAACTACAAACCTTTTGGAACAATATTCAAAATCTATTGACTACTAAAGGAATTGACGTGAAACTGAACATCAAAGACATATGTTTCGGTGTAACACAAAACAATAAGAAAAATGTTCTAATCTTTATAATAATAGTATGTAAATATTTTATATTTAAATCTAAGTACAGCAAAAACATTCCAATGTTTGACTGCTTTGTACAATACTTGAAAGCTAGGATAAATTTTTTAAAAAGATATCGCATTAATGCAAAACAAGTTAGATAGACATGAAGAAAAATGGTTCAATGAAATATAATAGCTGACTAAACTAAACTTTACAACCCCTAAAACTCTCGTACACATACTAGTATTGAGCACTTACTACTGAAACCAGGAAACGATCATCTCTTGTGGGGTAATAGAAATAAAGTCAAGTTTGTTTCTAGTCGCTTGATAATCATTGTCAGGAAGGTCCTTATTAGAGTCGATTAGCGAAGCCTGGCTGCAAAAGAATTCATTCAATAGATCAGATTTTGATTTAGAATCAAAGACAAGTTCCCGAGTGGCAGGGTTTGTGAGTGATGGTATAGTTTGTTTATCAGTTGTAGAGATGAAGCCTTTAATAACTTTCCACCAATCTTTAGCCGTAGTAGAGTCAGATTTAAGTGTGTCAGCAAGTTTTGAGAAGTGATTTTTGTTTAGCTGTGCGGATTAATGATACAATTTCATTACGAACCTTTCTGAATTTATTCCAGTGCCCTGGGTTCTGAGAAAGTTTGGCTCTGTGATTTTTTGCGTTTCTGAATTTTTTTCTTAATTTGTGCTGTGATCCAAGGTTTATCATTAGGTTTCACAGTGATATTTCTTCAAGGAATACATTCCTTAGACAGTTCGAGGAGTTTATTAGTAACAGATGTAGTATAGTTATTAATGTCTTCAGTTTTGAAAAGATCCTAGTTGGTATCCTTGATTTTACGTCTTAGTGATGTATAATCGCCGCGGTAGTATTGCCATATTAAACGTTTAAAGGGCTTGACACGAGGCGTAGAAAATGTAAATAGAGCATAAACAGGACAATGGAACCATTGATTCTGGTCTAGAATTGGTTCCCCAACGCCAGAGGTTATAACTTTATGACTACAAGATACAAGAAAGAGGTCTAGAAGAGCAGAAGAAGACTGTGAAGTGGGTCGGTTCATTAATAAGTTGCTCTAGATTAAACTGCTGGCAAATAGAATTAAGGAGGAACCACACTATAACTTTTTTTCAGAGCCCACGTTATTGACTGGTACCAACAAAAACTGGAGGATATTTCTTATTTAGATCTGTGTGTATTTTTACGTTTAATGTATCAGTGACGTTTCCATGACGTCGCAAACATGACCACTTCGCGCACTTTTGACGTCAGATATACGGGGACAAAATCTGCCTTGAAATTATTGTACCGGCAATATTTTTTGACGTAAACCTATAAATAATACATGAAATGAAAGCTGACATGAAACTCCAGACGATGATTTAATCGGAATTGCTCTACGTTTTCGCGTAATAAAATGAGAGCCAAAAAACGAGTTTTCTTTTTACTTAAATTTTCCACAAAAAATAGCTTCGCTCAGCATTAAAAAAAATCCATCCGTAATTTTTTTACCAAAATTGAATATGTTTTACACTAATACGTCCTGTAAATATGTAGTAAAAAACAGAAAGTTTTACCGTGCCGTTTTGTGGCTATAAGAAATTTTTAAGCATCACTACAGTAACAGTTTTCGACGCTGAAAAAAATGACGTGAATGTGAAGATATGACCCTTAAGGTTAGGCAAAAAAAGTTTGTTTCTGGTAACATGCTAAACAAATAGGGTAGGTAGCTAAAGTGCCGCCAGTTTTTATTTACACGTTTACAATCAACTATAATAAATTTTTATTTAATGATGATTTAATCGGAATTGCTCTACGTTTTCGCGTAATAAAATGAGAGCCGAAAAACGAGTTTTGTTTTTACTTAAATTTTTTTCACAAACATAGCTTCGCTCAGCGTTAAAAAATATCCATCCGTATTTTTTTTACCAAAATAGAATATGTTTTACATTAATACGTCCTGTAAATATATAGTAAAAAACAGAAAGTTTTACCGTGCCGCTTTGTGGCTATAAGAGCTTTTTAAACATCACTACAGTAACATTTTTCGACGCTGAAAAAAATGACGTGAATGTGGAGATATGGCCCTTAAGGTTAGGCAAAAAAAGTTTGTTTCTGGTAACATGCTAAAAACATAGGGTAGGTAGCTAAAGTGCCGCCAGTTTTTATTTACACAATTACAATTAACTGTAATATATTTATTATTAGGTATAAGGCCATGTCACGGCTACGAAGTAGGTTCGAAGTGGCTTTTTTGACCATGTCTGGAAGGTTTTCAACCCAGTTGGGTCCCTTTTGACCTGAACTTGTACCATTTTAATACATGGTCGACTAGGTATGGGTCCTGGCTACGGATTAAGACCATGTTGAAAACCTGGGTTAGCCATATGTGTCAGGGGAGGTAATACATGGAGGAATAGTATTTTATTAAATTCATACATATGAATTTCAGCTGATAATGACACTATGTAAGATTTTGACCCTTGTTCGAGTCTCTACAGACCAGGTACCTACCTATACCATATATGAATATGTTTGTAGATGTCTTAGCTTTACATTTAATCTACTTACAAGTCCATATGATGCCATCAGAGCTCAGGACAGGTATCAGAAAATGACCAAACTTGTTATTTGCAGTAGGGTGCTGGCCAAGACTAAGCTCACCCGTCCCGGGGAGCCGTGAGAATTGCTCCAATGGCGTCATTGGACTCAGTGATGGTAGTGCTTGAATTTTTAGGACTGCCTTGACTGCTCTGAAAAGTTCATATTTTGAGAATATTACCGGAATTTGACCTATGACCTTGACCCCTAGTCGACCGGGTTCGAACCTGACGTGGCCTGTTTTCTCTAGGTACTTGCTTGCCCTTCGCAACAAGGTATCATTTATTAAAATCGGACATCAGGTTATGAAGATATGACTCCTCTGACAAGGCCAGCCCCTCTATTTAATATATGAAAGAAGTATACAGCTTTTATCCTAAATTACGTACAGACGGACGAAAAGATGTTGTCTTTTTTGTCACAAACTTTCAAATTTTGTCATTTTCTGTCAAAACAAGTTTTAATTTGCAGTTATTTCGCCAAAGTAAATATTTTATAAGCACTTTTTCCTTATTTTACGGCAAATATTTTAAGCCAAAAATGGCAAAGTTCAGCAAATGTTCCCGACGGCGTGCTCATCGGAGAAGACAATTGTTTTTCATATTCGATTAGACAAAATTTCCAACTACTTTTTAAAAGAAATTTCAGTTTGATATCTTACTCTTAACGCATTTTATAATAAAAAGAAATTGATGAATTTTTCGAAAAAAATGCGACCAAGATTAGCGTTATACGATCCCTATAGCAAGTCTACAGATCGTACTGACGGACAAAACTTACCTTAAACTATTTATTTCCATAGAAATAATTGATATTCGCCAAAACGTGTTACTTAAGAGCCTTAGTTGATGTAAAATATTTCTTCACAAAAATAAAGTGTATTCTCGTAATGTTTTTGCTTTTTAACTCCCTGGGGCTGAAATGCGACTATAGGCGTTATATTTTCTACCCCTGTAGCGTCGATATGCGACTATACGCGCGTTATCAGGACTCCCCAGGACGGCGATTGACGAGTATAGTCGCGGCATCGAGATCATGATGATTGCGATAAGTACTTGTTAATTTTTGATAATCTTGACAAAAGAAAAATTACTTTGCATACTGGCTATTATTTCTTTGTTAAAATAAATGTCTGTAACTATGCGGTAATGTAAATGAAATAAAAAGACGATCTCCGCTGTGTTTCGTTCATACTGTATTTCAAAAGAGTAAAATAATGTCGTCGGCCAGAGATCTTTCTTAAAATGATGAAAATATTTATTTATTATCATGCTGATTCTGAAATATTAGTTCCGTCGGATGATGATTCCGACGATGCGATTCCATTATCAGATAAATGAATGGTCGTAAAATGTTAAGTTTTAGAAGGCTGAAATATTGGTACACTTACATTACATACGATACAAATGGATAAAAAAATAACACAACAAAGCATGTTTCATAAAATACAAAAAAGTATATGTAAATAAACGCATATTTGTAACTTTAATAATTATTCAAAGATGGATGTAAATATTACAACTTAACTGTCTCAGCGCGTGACACACAACAATTGTGTACATGTTTAGAAATAGATTATGCATCAAAATAAACCACTGACATTCACACAAAAACGGGTGTAAATTTATGTAATGCTGATGTAAATATTCAGTGTTAATGATGCATTTCTATTTATGGGAATTTAATGTTCAAATATCTATTAAACGCAGTAGCTGTGTTAAAATTATGAATATTTCGAAGTGAAAATTTCAATGTATATTTCAGTTTACACCCAAGTTAATCATGTTTCCCTGCATGATTTCAACTGACTGTATGCGAGTGTGATTATGATAAGGTTAGATAATGTTCTTCGACGTCAGGTGGTAATTCTTATCCCGCCGCAGCAGGTATGTTACGATATCGATGGCACCCATGTTCGAGCCCGGACGACCCTTGGGGTCGGGTTTGAGCCTTGCGCTATACCTTTATGAAATAGTTCTTGAATAGTTCTACAAATGAATGTAACTTTCATTAAGATATCTAGAGTAATATATTGTATACCTAGTAATAAAGAAGCGATAAAAATCGTAAAATAATACGTCGAGAAATCCGTGCAGAACTTAGCGCTATTATCTGAGTCTACATGTCTTTTTGACCACACCAAGCACGTGATCGCGATCGGCCAATTTGCTCTGAACAAATGTGTAATATTTTATGCTATTATAGACAAATTTGGTCATTTCTGTAAAATTACTATATAAATATGGTACGCTTTATACAAAGTATATAAAATATGTTAACTATTTGCGTTGTTAAATAGGCTCAGGTCTATAACTCTCTTTTGCGGAAAATGTATTAGCAATAATTTTGTATATGTTAGAAGTTTCAAATAATACATGTTTATTACCTTGCATAACTTCGAATATGACCACGCAGATAATGAGGTCACTGAAAGGAAATTTACACTAGTGTTTCCACTGATGTGATACTTATTCTTATCACTATAAACGAATGCCATAGTCTCAGTCTATTCTTTAATTAGCACTTATCCTCGCAGAAACATAATATTTCCGTATTTCGGGTCTGAACGGTAGATATTCGGATCTGGCAGTATGTTAACTAATGATAGTGTTACCGTCTGTGTGATTACACATTCCATAAAAGCTACCACAATTACTAAAAAAAAAATGGGATAACTAATGTAATTTCACGTTTATCTGAACGTCGCGTAACTTGTCAATTCTTCAAAAACAATTTGAAACGGTGACGTCGAAAAAACGTAAATTTGTTGACCTAGTATCAACGCATTAAAACAGCTATTTACCTAAAAACGACACCGCAGAACTTTCTAAAATTTGACAGTTTTTCAGAAAACATACTAATGTAAAACATATTCAGTTTTAATAAAAACAAGAGCTGTCTCCATAGGATGACACATGCCCCCGATGGCACTTTGAATGAATAGTTATGGCCGATGTTAGAGTTTAGGACCTTTGAGCTACGGACCTGGGTCTTGGGCGCGACACGTCGTCTTACTGTGGTACACATTCATGCCAAGTTATTTGAAAATCCATCCATGGATGACAAAGATATGGACCGGACACGCCCATCAATGCACTATCCTTTAACGTCTAAGTGTGACCTTGACCTTTGAGCTACGGACCTGGGTCTTGCGCGCGACACGTCGTCTTACTGTGGTACACATTCATGCCAAGTTATTTGAAAATCCATCCATGGATGATAAAGATATGGACCGGACACGCCCATCAATGCACTATCCTTTAACGTCTAAGTGTGACCTTGATCTTTGAGCTACGGACCTGGGTCTTGCGCGCGACACGTCGTCTGACTGTGGTACACATTCATGCCAAGTTATTTGAAAATCCATCCACCGATGACAAAGATATGGACTGGACACGCCCATCAATGCACTATCCTTTAACGTCTAAGTGTGACCTTGACCTTTGAGCTACGGACCTGGGTCTTGCGCGCGACACGTCGTCTTACTGTGGTACACATTCATGCCAAGTTATTTGAAAATCCATCCATCGATGACAAAGATATGGACCGGACACGAAAATTGCGGACAGACTGACAGACCGACAGACCGACAGACGGTTCAAAAACTATATGCCTCCCTTCGGGGGCATAAAAATTGCGAATGGATATTTTTTTAATGCTGAGCGAAGCTATTTTTGTGGAAATTTTAAGTAAAAACAAAACTCGTTTTTTGGCTCTCATTTTATTAAGCGAAAACGTAGAGCAATTCCGATTAAATCATCATCAAATAAAAATCTATTATAGTTGATTGTAAATGTGTAAATAAAAACTGGCGGCACTTTAGCTACCTACCCTATTTGTTTAGCATGTTACCAGAAACAGACATTTTTTGCCTAACCTTAACTCATTCTGCCCGCGCGACGCATTATTGCGTCGGCCGATTGTTATCTGTACACCGCGTGCCGCTTCTAGGCGGTGTTGTTATCTACATCTGGAAACCGCACGCCGAATACATGCGTCTTTACAGTAATAGCTCTGAATTCCGCGTAACGCTTTCAGTCGTCACATTTCATTGGTCTTAAACAAAATCTTTTGGTTCTTTCTAACAAATTGGACCAATCAAAATATTTTTGGTGCGTAACATTTTTAGAACATAAATAAAACCGGACATTGTGAAAAATGAATGCTTTCGCTGAAGAAAGCTGTAAAAGCTACCGTCGTTCAAGCTATAATTTGTTTATTTTTTCGAAGCCTGAAAATTACTGATGATTTTTTATATGATCGAAACATGAAAAATATAAGTAAAAGATGAATAAATAAATAGATACCAACGAAGATTCACTGAGCAATGGCAATTGAAATTAACGCAACCCAAAATATAAACTTTTTCGCTCGCCGCTATGCGGCAAATAATGCCATCTGCGGGATTAAACAATTTTACGGCTAAATCGTTCTTACGTTTTATTACAATAAAATAATCATTAAATATTGTGCCAACATTTCATTCAAATCTGTCAAAATTTAGCGGAGATAAAAAACAAACCCCAGCTACGGAGCTAGAAAAGTTGTTGAGTATATTCTTTATAAGTACGGATCTAAACATTTGAGTGCGGAAAAAAAATGTAAATAATTGGGGGTTGTTATAAAACACACTTCAGTAAAGACAGACGTACATAATTACTGCACAAAAATAACGTGCAGTCATCATACCGATCAAAATGCAAGAAAATCTCATAAAATTATTTTATATTTTCATACCGCGTGAACTTTGTCAAGTGACGATGCATATTGAAAGGAAAAGAACTAAAATATTTTCTTTCACATATAAGATTAAACTATCTTGCACTCATGCACACCAGACCTTTCATTTTTACCTATGCGATATGACAATGCTCATGTGTGTACGAAAAAGTAAAATCATCTTCCTGGGTATCTATTTAATATTTATTTATTTGTTGTTAAACTTCAAAACTGTCTCTTGATCTATAGAATAAACTGTTAATAATAACTCAATCAATTTGACACTATAGAAACTCTACAAAATTGTTTCAAAATTCAAATTTTCATAAAGTACATGTTTTCTAAAAATTAGTCCAAAATAATCTCATTTTCAGGCTAGTAGTTTCTGTCTAAAATAGTTGAAATATTTACTTATTTTCATTTTATTACATCTTCATATCAAATACATACACTACTTTTATGAGAAATAACTTTATTTTGATGCGTTTTGATTGCCTTAGTGCATATAACTGAGTAAAATCAGTGTTAGAAAATGACAATAATATGTATTTAAAATTATTTTTAAGAATTGTTCTTATTTGTTGTTTAAATCTGTGCATGATAAAATTTAGCATTTTATAAATGTTGTTTAGCCCAAACAAAATCTTACACAGCTGCATGAAATTAGCTTTGTTGTGTAGCTACTTCAATTTACTTACAAAGAGTGCAAATTCCATACCTATTAACACATATTTGATGTGATATGTCATTAATTAATAACAATATCCCAAGCAAAAAAAACTACAAAATCAATGTTATCTCTCAAAACACCTCTAGGTATTCAGGGGCAGATTGGCTTATCAGCTTCCTAGGTGGCTGAAAGATAAATATCACCAGGGTAGAAGTGGAGATAACACTTTAGGACAGAATGAGTTAAGGGCCATATCTTCACATTCACGTCATTTTTTTCAGCGTCGAAAACTGTTACTGTAGTGATGCTTAAAAGGTTCTTATAGCCACAAAACGGCACGGTAAAACTTTCTGGTTTTTACTACATATTTACAGGACGTATTAGTGTAAAACATATTCAATTTTGGTAAAAAATGTACGGATGGATTTTTTTTTAATGCTGAGCGAAGCTATTTTTTGTGGAAAATTTAAGTAAAAAGAAAACTCGTTTTTTGGCTCTCATTTTATTACGCGAAAACGTAGAGCAATTCCGAGTAAATCATCGTCTGGAGTTTCATGTCAGCTTTCATTTCATGTATTATTTATGGGTTTACGTTAAAAAATATTGCCGGTACAATAATTTCAATGCAGATTTTGTCCCCGTATATCTGACGTCAAAAGTGCGCGAAGTGGTCATGTTTGCGACGTCATGGAAACGTCACTGATGCATTAAACGTATAAATATACACAGATCTAAATCAGAAATATCTTCCAGTTTTTGTTGGTACCAGTCAATAACGTGAGCTCTGAAAAAAAGTTATAGTGTGGTTCCTCCTTAAGAATGCGAGTCATGTGTGGGATCGGCTGATTAAAGTTAAAGTCGCCAGTGACAATTATGTCTGATATACCTGTATCTAGTGCTAAACCGAGAGAATCTTCAATCAGATTTGTATGATAGGCGCCGGCGTTGGGGGACGATAAAAACAGCAAACAGGATATGCTTGGAATGAGAAGGGATCAGTTCAATCCAGATACACTCCAGACCTCTGGGTTCGAGATCTAACCTTCTTTTGTAGTGTAGGGTCTCCTTTAAGTAAACTATTACTCCACCGTAGCCATTCTCAGTTCTGTCTTTTCTTTCTGGAGTGTGAAAGCAAGGAAGATTAATATCGTTAGAAGATATGTTTGGATTAAACCATGTTTCTGGATACCAAACTCTGCACCTAGAAGGTCAGTCTTATTTAAAAGGCTTTGTACATTATATTGTAAGACTGAAAGGCATCTAGTACTAGTTATTATTTCTGATAAAGTGTTTGACATTGAAGAAAAGGCGGATGAGGAAGAACTATTGGAACTCACTGACAGTGGGCCAGGATTCGGTTGAACGTCACCAGCTAAAGCTATTAAGAAACATAGCCAAGTTGTACACAAAGATCCTGTAAACACAAGAATAACATATCTCATAAAAGAAAGGTTTTGTTTGAATTTAATCCCAGGAATCATATGCTTATTTGGGTATATAATGTTATCTTTCAACTGGAGCTTTAATTGAATGGTCAGAGAGTATGTAAATAATATGTTTGAAATAGTGACCAGAAGTACAACACAGTGCAAAAGTAATGGGAATTTCCATGGGCAAGTATAAGTTTGCATGACCGTGGGAAGGAACAAGTTATCCATTATGTTATAGCTGACAATGACAACAAAAACAGTTTAGCCACAGCCATGCGCACTCGCAGAGGAATACTTGATGCCAAGTGCATTCCATTTGAATTGGTCCGAATGATTAGGTTGAAACTTATAAAAAGAAATGTAAGAGTATTAAGTAAATAGTGAAATTGTACTGAATTACAGAAAAGTGCGTATAGAGAAAGTAAAGAGTCCATATAATATTGAACGAATTATGGTAACTGAAAAATGATATAAACTGACGTTTAAATTTCACGTTATTATACATAGTTAGTTGTATAACTGCGAAAATTTGACTATGAGAGTGAAACAATATTTTTCTAAAATATTGAGAATGAAAGCTACGTCTAGATACACAGATGAATCTGCTGGCAATGCTATAGTACTTTTATTGGTAGGTAGTAAATATTTATGTTGTCTGAGTAAAATATAAAAAATATACAACATCAAAACACACAGAAGCAAAACTGAAAGCTACATATACAAAGGGATATGCTGGGAATGTAAAGGTACTTGGTCACATTCGTAAATACTGTTTAGAAAACATGATGAAAAGGTTACATATATCTGTCTTTTAACTGAGATAACATTGTTATTTAGCATAAGATGTAAGGATTTTGATAAGAAATGAAAAACCAAACTCCAACAAAACGACATCATATTCTAAATGATATCAGTCCGAAGAGGATTTCACTTTATACATGACTCTAAAGAACAAATGACTTTGTTAAGAAGGTTTCAATTTTCAAACCTAATATAGTAACTATATAAAGTACGTTACATGTACTGCAAGTATATCCGATATATATAGGTACTACAAATATTAA
Source organism: Mercenaria mercenaria (assembly GCF_021730395.1). Lineage (NCBI taxonomy): Eukaryota > Metazoa > Mollusca > Bivalvia > Venerida > Veneridae > Mercenaria > Mercenaria mercenaria. Next base: position 52,318,468 of record NC_069373.1, read on the forward strand.
CATGTTTCAAAATAGGTATATACCAATAGAATATCACCGCAAAAAGAAAACATATCTACATATATTCACAATCTGAGATGAAAACTTTAATACAAAATACAAAACTATCATTATATATCTTTCAATCTTGTAGTGACAATCAAAATTCAAATATAGAAACCTGACTATATTGTCAATGTTTATAGCCCATGTAAATCAAAAATACATTGTGATAATTCTATAAGATCAATAGAGCATCACTGCAAATAGAAAATATATCTACATGTATTTACAATTTGAGATGAAAATTTTCATACAAAATGCAAAACTATCATTATCTTTCAATCGTGCAGTGACAATTGAAATTCGGATATAGAAACCTGGCTACATTGTCGATATTTATGGCGCATGCAAATCAAAAATACATTGTGATATTTGCTATAAAATCACTCAAATTTTGTTAAGTCAAGTTCTCCTTAATAGCGCCCAGTACTATATAAAGCGTATCAATATCAAGGTGAAGTTTACAGGTTATTTTATTGTACGGTTCAGTAATTTTGCACAGGTAGAGTTGTATATATACTGTTTATCAAAAGTGCAGAGTCAATAATAATTTTAGTCCAAATTGACGTCTGCTCCATGATATAAAGTAGAGTCTGGTCTATTTTGTGGCTGAGCTGGAATTGGTTCAGGACTTTTTACCTTCATCAGGTCGTTTTCACTGGTAATACGGTGTATCTTACGGACTGAGTCCTTAACCATTACCGTGCCATCGTACGTCCAAGCACCGACTAGGTGATTGCCCTTTACCAGCTGCCTGGCTTTGAAGAAGAGTGCTGATCGCATGCGAGTAAGGTCTTCATTTATAAAAACACCAGAGTGGCCGCATTTTTTCAGACCTACCCTTGCCCTGTAAACAGCATTTCTCACCTTGTATGAGGAGAATTTGACAATTATGTCACGTGGTTTGCCATCCTTCTTTTGTCCTACACGGTGTGACCTGTCAATGTCAGAAATGTGCACATCTAAGTCAAGCGCATTAGCGATTTCTAGAATTTTGCCGTCAGTAAGTTCGTTGTTATGTGAAGGGACATTATCATTTATCATGGCTGTTTCTTCGTTTTGCTCCAATGGAGGAAATTCATGACCAAAGGAGTTAGTAGGTGTATGTTTGACTTCAGGAATACCACTAAAACGAAGACAGTTTCGTCGGCTGTACTGCTCTGCAATAGCATCACGCTCTAGTTTTGAAACGCGCATGCGCAGTTTGTCATTTTCTTCCTCTAAGTGGCGAATTTTGGTGTTTAAACCAGCAAGAACACCATCTACAATAGCTTGGACTTGCGTGTCTACATCAACAACGTTACGGTGACTTGGAAAGTTCAGACCTAAATGTGTCCCTTAGTACGTTTGCTATTGACTGGATGTCTTCACTAGAAAGAATTATTTCCGATTCCGCCATTTTTGACTTTTTAGTGTCCATATAATCTAATGGAGATGATAGTCCTCTCTTTTTGTTTTCAGTCACTGGTGTTGAACAATCAGCTGTACTATTGTCACTCATAGTATTTTAATGTTACAAACTTTTTTCGATTAGTATAGATCTCAAAGATTTTGCGCGGGTGGGATCTCTATTTATAGCTTTTTCTATATATATATAGAGGGTGATACACAGTTTTCACGAATTTCACGAGATATAAATGACTAAAGTGCAAAATTTCAGAATTCAGAATTCCAACTCTTGCTGGTTCACAAATTACTTTTAAACCATAACCGTCAATATCTGTTCACATCACAGAGTCCTCCGTCCGTCAGTTATATCATTTTACAATTTTTTCTTTGTTTACATTTTTTTCATAGCTGCCATACCAGAAGCGGAACTCTTACTGTTTTAGATTAAGGGCATATTAGAATCGAAATAATTTATAGCAAAAGAGTGTTTTAAAACTATTTATACACTTGGGCTGTAGTACGTCATACAAATAATTTCACTTGGGTTGCGCCCTCGTGCAATTATTACGCCCGACGTATAACCGCCCAGCATGCATAAATAGTGTTTAAGCACTCTTTTGCTATAATTTATTTATAACATTAAAAAGCACCATTATCATTATAAACAAACGATCCGAAAGTAATCTTACTTCAAAGCGTTTGCCAACTTGATCAATCGTGATCAACAGACGCTTACAATGAGATCTCATTCAGCTGTCATGGGATGTTGGCGAGATTTGCCCTATATGCCTTTCAAGTTGCCAATTTATTTATTTTTACAGCTCTTTGAGATAAAGAAGCTGATTGTGTGTCTTTTATATTTTTGCTTAATCTGTAATTTACACAACATGCTCATTTAAAGTTTACTGGACCCAATACTATTCTAAAATCTGAAAGAAATATATAATGTTTCATATTCAATATTCTAACATTATCACAGTAAGAGAAACAAGAGGGCCAAGATGGCCCTAGGTTGCTCACCTGAGAAACACACCATAATACACCATAACAGTGTAAACATGTTTGACCTAGTGATTTCATGGAAAAAAATATTCTGACCAATTATCATTAAAATTGGAGCAAAAACAAGTATTTTCTTTGATTTGACCTAGCGACCTAGTTTTTGACCCCAGATGATCCATATTAGATCTTGACTTAGATTTCATCAAGGCTATCATTCTGACCAAATTTCATGAAGATCAATTGAAAAATACAGCCTCTATCGCATACACAAGGTTTTTCTTTGATTTGACCTAGTGATCTAATTTTTGAACCCAGATGACCCATATTCGAACTTGACCTAGATTTTATCAAGACTATCATTCTGACAAAATTTCATGAAGATCAGTTGAAAAATACAGCCTCTATCACATACACGAGGTTTTTCTTTTGATTTAAGCTAGTGACCTACTTTCTGACTACAAATGACCCATATTCAAATTCTACCTAGATTTCATATAGGCAATCATTCTGACTTACTTTCAGGAAGATCAATTGAAAAAAAAAGGTTTCCCTTTGATTTGACCTAGTGACCTACTTTTTGACCCCAGATGACCCATATTCGAACTTGACCTAGATTTCATCAAGGCAATTATTCTGACTAAATTTCATGAAGATCAATTGAAAAATACAGCCTCTATGCATTCACAAGGTTTTTCTTCGATTTGACCTAGTGACCTACTTTTTGACCCACAGATAACCAGTAATCAGACTCAACCTAGATTTTATCAAGGCAATCATTCTGACCAAATTTCATAAAGATCAATTGAAAAATACAGCCTCTATCGCATACACAAGGTTTTTATTTGATTTGACCTAGTGACCTAATTTTTGATCTAAGATGACCCATATTCAAATTTGACCTAGATTTCATCAAGACAATCATTCTGACCAAAATTCATGAAGATTAATTGAAAAATACAGCCTCTGTCGCATATACAAGGTTGATTTGACATAGTGACCTAGTTTTTGACCCCAGATAACCTATTTTCAAACTAGGCCCAGATTTTATCAAGATAATCATTCTGACCAAAATTCATGAAGATTAATTGAAAAGTACAGCCTCTATCGCATACACAAGGTTTTTCTTTGATTTGACCTAGGACCTAGTTTTTGATCCCAAATAACCCATTTTCGAAATCATCCTAGATTTCATCAAGGTAATCATTTTGACCAAATTTCATGAAGATCAGTTGGAAAATACAGCCTCTATCGCATACACAAGCTAAATGTACAGGACAATAATATGAATAATGTGAATGGTATAATTTACAAAGAGGAGACATATTTTATCTTTAAAATCAGGAGATGATTTCAAAAGTTTGCTCACGTACCATTTTTTTCTCGTACGTTTACATGGTAAGTGACAGGAAACACAAGTATTTGTAATTCTTTAATCTCCGGTGAAAATACAATCACAAATTCGACAAATAATAAAATAGCAATTTCACTCCGGGAGAACTACGTTCCAGCGTAAGTCATGTCTCTACGATATCATGTGACATATCTCAACGCTGTCTGGTTACGGTATCGCTCAATATGACGCGGTTTATATACTTTTCATATATTATAATTACTTTGATCATATTTTCTTGTTTCTTTGCGTGAACATGTACTCAGGTTTTAAAAGTAATCGCATAATTATGTTGATTAAAACATTTAGATTTTAAAAACAGTCGTCTGTTACTTGAAAAATAGAAGTATTTTGCTATTTTCCAGAACAAAAATATACTACACGTTTTCAAAAACAATATTTACAGACAGTCAATGATCGATTGAAGGCAATGTCAGTTTTAATCTTAGAAATATATTTCTGCAACTGCCTTATCATAAACAGGCGATATTTATCTAATATCCTGTTCCTCACTCTAACCGATGATGTTACTAACTCTAAACGCGACATAGACAAGCGTTACTGACACTCATCGAAGTCTTGCGGCTAAACACATTACTTATATTCGAGTAAAATATACCAGCAAATCTAAATGTGACTGAAAATCAGATTTTGTTCTAAGTATGTAGTATTTTCTGCCTGGTTTTCCATTTATTTAGGAAGAATGAATGCACATTTCTCGATGCAAATCTAATAATCTTTTTATAATTACTACACGTGTATTATTCATTATATCAACGATACAAATTTTGTTCTTTAGCTCGAGTTGAACTGAAAATGTCGTGGTTAAAGAACTTAAAAACAGGACGACATTCATGAATCAATGAAAGTTACGTCACAATTGACGACACGCACCCAATATGAAACTGGAACGTCAATATGGAAAAATATTTCTTGCACACAGGACTGGCGTTTCCGTTGGTACATTGAGAGCTTCTCTCCGTCCCTTTTACATGAAGTTTATTCCCCGTCCCAAAAATTTATTTTAAGGAAAGAACATACCGTTACGCTAGAAACGATAAAAACTAAAGTGGAACTTTGTTATTGTGCTTCACTGCAACGTCACTTCAGCTTATGGACGTAAATTTCCCGCGCTGTGCGTACATACCCTATTATAAGAAAGAGTGCTGCAAATAAAGTCTTTATATATTTGCTTTTTTTCTTCTATCATTTGTAAAATACGGTATGCAAAAAAGTAATATGTCAGAATAAAACGCTTATTTGTATATGATATGCAAAAAAAAATTCAGTCATGTGTTTACGAATCGGGTAGAATTATCCGTCCTGAGGGCACCTGCGCCTTTGGCGGTTACAAGTTATGACGTCTCGGGTTCCTAATACATTAGCACGTAATAATAATTATTATGTGCGGACAAAATGAGTGACACGCCTGCACATGATGACGAAAACATTTGTTACGAAATAGCTAATTTCTGTACAAAGCTCTGGAAGTAATGCTTCACGATCCGGATAATTTATACAGTATTGATTAACGGCGTACGCAATCCATGTATCAGTTATTACGTGTTCTTACGTGAACACAGGCTATTTAATATGTGTGAACGTATAAGCTATTTTGAGCCGATTTAGTAACATTAATGAAAAGTTTTACGTCACTCTGATAAATTTTAGGTACTAAGGTTTGAACATTATTTCATCTACGGACGGACGTCTTTGTAGAGCAAACGACCTACTGCAAGCGTATTGGATAGCTTTCTTACATGAAAATGCCACACCCAAAGCAGCTTAATTACAAACACATAGTTGAGAGGGCAAGTGACTCGAAGTCAGCGACCATTGGCCTCGGAGGTCTTTCACGTTATAACTTACTATGGGCACACAGAACATACAATGCCAATTTAAATGATTTTTGTAAAATTCATACACAGTCCTATTATAGATCTTGCGGATCATACATTAACTCTAAAAGAAGATTTTTTTAAAGGAATCTATTGCAACAAAAACAAAGTCTTTTCACAAGAAATATAATTGTTGAAAAGCAAGTTTATTTGGTTTGTTTTTTTAGAAAGGGATGCAGTAAAATGCAAAGAAAGGAAAAGGGCGATTCAGTAAAACGACAAAAGTAAAAGAGATTCGAGTAACTGCACGACTTTTATGAATTTAGTTTGAAAAAGAAAATTAAAAAGGCATTGCAATAAATTGCATAAGTATGGCGTTACGTAGTAAAACACAAGTTTCGTGAATTTAATTGATAAATGAGGAAAAAATTTCAAGAAATGCGCGTGTTAAAAAGGACGAGAAAGAATGAAATGCCGTAATGTATATATAACAAAATTGTAATGTTCTTCCGAGTATTAAAACCTTACATGTTCTCTACCCACTTTTAACGTAAAATGTAAACATTGAAATGCATAACATGTATGCACTTTTTTAAAACTGAGTGTATGAGTAATGTTTCTGCTGAACACCACTATTGCGTAGAAGTCACCGACAATGCTTACAACATTCCATGGTATTTAAATTAAGTGGAAATATTTCTATAGCGAACACCTGAAGATTCTTGTTTCTATTGTAGAACATTAACCTTACGTTTTAATTTTCATGCTGAAATTGTATATAATTGTATGCATCCATTTCAAATACTTTTACACCAGCCTGCGTAAGACTATAATGTGTAAAATGATAACGACAACTGAGCCGCACAATGTGAAAACCAACATAGTAGGTTTGCGACCAGTATGGATCCAGACAGTCTGGATGAGGATCCATGTTGTTCGCTAACGATTTCTCTAATTGCAATAGGCTTTGACAGCGAACAGCATCGATCCTGACCAGACTGTGTGGATGTGCAGGCTGATCTGAATCCATGCTGGTCGCAGAGGCACTTTGTTGGTTTTCTCATTGCGCGGCTCAAATACATTTTTCATACTGATTAAATTGTTGTACCTTACTCAGACGTCATCCAGTCATTTACGAAAGTGTCTATGAAATGTTCTCAACGAAAAGATAAAATGTACATACGAATATTTTACAAGTTCAAATGGTAATTATGATGTTAAGACTTTGCAACACTGTATGTGAGACGTTGTCGCGTATTGTCCGTTATCGTTGCGGCCTTGCAACATTTATGTAGCTTACATAAGTTTATTTGTAGCTAGTTCGTTTTATCTTCCAAAATTCTGCAAATAGCTAATATTGCTTACACGCATTAAACTCATCTTTTCAGTTATGAAAACGTAGATTCAATGCTTTATTGCACATAATAAATGAATCAACAAGGTCATTCTGAGCGACACCGTAGCTTCATCGTTGAGGTATGTCACATGATATCGATGAGACTTGACTTACGTTGGAACGTAGTTCTCCTGGAGTGAATTTGTACACCATAATCAGAAGCTTTTCTTTATCTTATATGTTTCGGCACCGATGAATGAAAATAACTAACGTTTTCTTTAGTATAAGGCATAGATTGTGCTCATGACTTGTTGAATTTGTTTTTCTACTTGATTGAGTAAATACATAATCGCTGTTAAAGTTTCATACCTATGCCTTGAACCTAGGTCAGAGCTACATTTATAATTATAAATAGAACATTACAAAAATCGCAATAACTGTCATGGTATAGGACTTGAAAATTAAATGGGGAGGAAATGTGAAGACGGCCTGGTACCTTGGTCGGCAGAGCATCGGAACGGCATTCAGAGACCCCGGGTTTGAGTATCCGTCTGGCTGCACATCTTTCTCACCCGTGACATTTGGCGCCCAACGTAGGGCCATGAACAAATAAACCTCGATCTTCTATTCACCTTATTGTCTTTCCCATTAGAAATTCGAGGATGAATTCAGAGCGGGGGAGTAAGTCACAGTATTTGACTTGAATATTAAAACGGGGAGAATAAGTGTAGGCAGCCGGGTAGCTTGGTCGGTAAAGCAACAGAACGGTATTCCAAAACCCCCAGGTTGAGTCCCGGTATGGCTGCACATTTTTCTCACTCTGTGACATAGCAACTAATCATAACAAGTATCACCAATTACTTTATACACTTGCAATACAGTACATAATATGTACATGTTACTTATCGTATACCGAGTACCTTACATTAAAATTGAGGACGAACTGACTGGGGCGAAATTACGCCTGATTTTGCATAAACAGATAAATACTTTCACTAAACTAGAGTATTACAGACTTAATCAGCATATCTGATGTACAATAAAGTTATGATTTGCCTGATGATCTGAATGGTTAGAATGAGATGTTTACCTCTTTTTGTTAGAGGGAATTTCTGACATGCAAAGGACGTAAAAGAAACAAAGGGAGGTAACTTTTTAAAGACTAATCGAACTACAGCTGTTTGCTAAATATTTAATTAACTCTAACTTTAAAAGTGTAACACACAACACTGATTAAACAGAATCTAACAAAAAAACAAAAAAAAAAAAAAATAGGGAGATCTCACGGAAATGCATTAAGGTCAACAAAAACTTCACCATCTCTGTAGTTAGTAACCGAATTTTTTAGTTACCGATGCTCGGCCCTAAGAAAAGAAGACAGAATATTTCCATTAAGTCAGGCATTCATATGTATACATTCTTACATATTTATTGGTGACTATTCGTCCAGAAATTGTTACATACCACCAAAATCGTTAGGCCTATCCACTGAGTTGTATTTTACAATTCTTTGGGCCTACCTAAGTTTATCTGATTCAACAATTTTTCTTCCTTTCTCGGACAGCTTTTTTTTCAGTGCAATAAAATCTTATCGATGTTACCATCAAAATCGCTACAAAAAATTGCAACTCTTATAGGCTAGCTGTAATCTGTAGTAATCAGAGGCGTAGCGTGATCCATTTAGATGTTATTGGATCCCCTCCCCCGGCGTGGTCCGGGGAGCCTCCCCGTGGAAATTTTAGAGCAAATTTTTGGTGACTTTTCTAACCAAAACTATGCTCCTTTAGTTTAGAACAAAATATTCACAAACGGTTCGGAATGTAAAGAAAGGTCTATATAAGTTGATAAACGTTACAAATCGGGGTCGGGGAGAGGAGTGGGGCTTACATTTTGGAAGGACTTGGACTAGGCAGTACGAAATTTGTTATTCACAAATTAACAACATGAGTTCTTTTTCCAAACTTATTTGTTGTATACAAAATTTGCATTCACTATAGGCCTACATCTTATATGGAAAGACAAACGCGTTAATTTTCATAAAAACAACATTAGAGTAACAATATCAATGACGACCCTTTCCGCGAGAATGCGCGCGTAATCAGACGTCCTTCACCAAAAACATGAACAGAATGGTCACGTTCCAAAAATTATTTCAAGATTGGACGCCAAAACTTTGAAAAAGAACATTTAATTATAGCTTTAACTATTTTTTCTGGTGCCACAGATCACAGAACACGACTGTATGAATTTTCACTGGAGTTAAAAATTTTCAAACAAAAACCAGGAACTGTATTTTTATCGGAAGGCGAATTATAGTTGAACGTGGGCGGGCGTTTTTGACTGTTCTGTTATAGGATGGTGGAAAGATCAATATCTTGTAGACATTGTAACTAAAAAATTTAAAACCGGAATTTTTAACATTTTGACTCCAAATATATATTGCTAAGTGCATCAGATAATATATATACAATATTAAAATGCTGTGTGTTATTTTTTAAAAGAGATATTTACTCCAAAAAATTTAGCCCCCATAGCATTTTTGGAAATAGGATAGACAACTCCTGAATGACTATCTCATCAAATTTGCTGATATAAAAATAAACTTAGGTATTTTCCCGGGATACCCTCATTAAAGTCTGTTTCTTCATTTCATTCAGACATGGAATGTAAACAAACACAGGAACAACTTAACAGTACAAGGACATCAAACAACCTTTTTTTATTTTCCTTCAGGACAGGTACACATGTTAGGTCATACTTGTAGTTAATAAACCAAAATGTAAAACAATTAATTAGCTCATCAAAGAAATGAAGACTAATAACTTCACAATATTTTATTACCTCCCTTCATTACATTTATCATCTACATTCTACATATTTTTTTTATGGAATTACCTCCCTTTATCTCAAATAAGATTTCTTATATTGCAATTTAATCAGTCAGTATTTTTACCTTAATTTTCAGACAAATAAATTTATATTTTTTTAATCCATGGTAAGATGAAAAGCATAAATTATATTAAAGAATACCATAAAAGCATTTATCACACATGAATGCAAGGTATACACAACAAATAATTTTGAGCCTTGTTGCCAATGACAATGTTGAAAAATATTAAAGCTCAGATGGCATAACAGTGAGATAAAATCTTTTTAAGTTAAGTTAATAATTCCCATATTAACTTATGACTACAAAAATTTAAAGTATGTTGTTATTCCCATTTCAGTCCAACATATCTAAAGAAGTAAATACTACAAAGACTGTATATCAAATTTTTGAAAATAAAATTCCACCAACATATTTTATTCTTATTTCTTTTATCTTGATTATGTAGTGTACTTATCTGGAATGATGAGATATTTTGAAATGTATATTTCTTTATTCTCCTGGATGGAAAAAAAATATATATAAACAAAACAACCATTTATACCAACCAAATTGTAAAATACTTAAGTTTCTTTGATGTTAGTAATTATATGTTGAGACACGAAAACAACATAAAGTATCAACATAAAATATAACTAAAAAATTGTGGAACATCATTATGTAGATTAGATTAGACTGTATTATACAAATATTTATATGAAAATATGTGACAACTCTGGTTAAATAGAATATTAGTTAACTTATGGTAAAATGTTGAACTGCTTTAACATTAATCTACAAGTGATGAATGAGTTCATCTTACCATAACTTTGACATTTAATGTATTATTAAGAAAACTATAACATACAAGAAATGACACACAGACAGTATAAGTTGCTGAATGACTGGGTCAGTCTCCACCACAAATACTATGAAACTTAAAAGTCCAATTAAATGTGTTTCTTTAAATTAGATTGATCACATTTTAACACTTCTATGAATGCAATTGTTAAATGCTTGCTTCTTACATGCATGCAATAATGGAAATAAAAAATGATTTAACAATATATGTATACAGTCTTGTCATGAACACATTCTGTACAGATGATAATACATAGAAAAGTCAACATATTTATTATATGGGTCCATCTCAGTTTACAGCTGGTGCATGGCTGTCTTGCACTTGAATATACATCTTGCAGCACAGTTGGGGTAAATTCCATTTCACATGACAACACACTTGTAGCACTTCTGGAAATACAAATGTAAAACTTTATTACATAAAGAGAATAAAACATGATAGTTTTTAAAACAATTATAACATCATTTTAGACATTTGCAGATATTCTAATCTTAGAAATATATTATCAAGCAGCAAGTCAGGTAAATCTACAAATTGACATTTTGTCTAATTTCAACTTGTCTAAGGAATTACCTGTTTTAAGCAGCAAGATTGTGTTGCTACTTGGCTTGCTGCTTTATTTAAATTTTACATATACTTAGATCCACTAAATGACAAGTTATTTAATAGGACTGTCTGAAAAGATTGCATATTTTATAACATTCAATGTACATATTAAATAAAATGGTGAAAAAAATAAACAGATAAATCTGATGATGTTCACCTATGATCTCACCTAAAAGCTCCAACAACAACCTACAACCTCTGATTAGTATATGATGTAATAATGATAAACTACCTAAAGTGTTTTTATATAGCATGCAAAAACAATGAACTTGAGAACTGCCAAAACTTCACCTTATGAGTAATATATGTTCCTTGTTGAAAGTGTTGTTTTTCTTAAAGCATTTGAAATCATAGATATTATAAGTACAATGCAACCTCTGTAGAGCAATACCCTGTGGGATATACAAATATTTTAGTTATTTTGAGGTTGTTGTTCTGGAGAAGTAAATTTGATAGTTATATTTCAGCTTAGGGAAATTCTCATGATGTTGTTATAGAGAGGTTTTTGCTTCAGAGTGAGCTATTCTGGAGAGGTTGTACTGTGAAAATTGCTTCAAACTTCATCTCCTTCAACTGAGCTAAATGAAGAAAAACAACAAAGGATTTTCCAAATTTAGAATTTCCTTGTTTACAATTTGACATTTAATGTTAGGCAACTATGCAGGCATATTTTTATGTGACACAATGCCGCCTTTAACTATCTTATTCCAATGAACAAATTGTCAGTCTTGACAAAATGATGTGAAAAAAAGATCACAGTAAAAAAAATTAATCCTAATCATTTTATATATATTGCAAAATCAGCTTTACAGAACTCATAAGTGACAAAAAATTAAATTCAAATATTGCCTTTGTGATGTGCAGCACTGGCCATGTCTTTTTATCACAATAGTTTACCTTATTTATATCTGTTACTTTTGTCATAACTTTTATGTCCCTTCTGCACTAACCATTGTCTTCAAGTTCTGAAATATTGTAAAACATTAATTCACACACATTCTAGGAAATCAACATAAAATCAGTGTCAAAGCATTTGAATATAATTGTTTTAATTATCTTAATACAAAGATACAAATGTACTTCATGTTTTTGCTGACTGATACAATATACTGAAATTTGTATTTCAATATTTATTATCAAAGTACATGTTCATTCTATTTTTGAAATGTTGACATTACAAAGCTATCACACATTTATTACTAAACCATATCTATTATCATTATTTTTAATGGAGATATGTACTTAGTAAATTGAGGGATACACAAAGCTACAGGAAAGAAATGTTTATGCCAGGCTGACATAAAGTCCAGAAGGTTCACATCTTGTCAGGAATGTCAGTCTTATAGCTGTCTTGTACAGTTATTTCAGGAGCAAGAATATAGCCATACAGCATATAAATGCTTTGAGACCTTTGTTTAACATACAAAAGCATAATACCTCCTGCATTTTTCATAATGGTAACATCTTCTTGGACTGCCACAGGGTAAGACAGGTCAAACAACTGTACATGTACATACTCAAACTTTTCCCTACCAAAACTGAAAATGAAAATTATACATTTTTTTCCTTTATTTTTGTACAAAAGATGACCTATGCATTTAATACAGACTTTTTACATTTTAAATATATTAAAATTAATAAAATATCTCATAACTCATTGTATGATTAAAATTATAATCATTAATAAACTATATCAAACATGAACCTGAAGTGTTCCAATTTATAAAGCTGCAATTAATATTGAAAAAAATGCAACTATTGTATACAATGTATATTAAAAAAGTATCATGAACCTGATTATAAAACAGTCTCAGTTCAAATGTTATAACACATGACTGTCAGAAAATCAATGTATGTTGTACTTTAATGATATCATCATGACATGAATGCCATCAATAAACTTCATATATAACAAACTATACCACTATGTCAGCCTCTTTCTTGTTGTTTCTACAGCTTCCAAAGACAGACTGCAACTACATGTATCAGACACTGTAAGTAAAATATACAAGTAATCATTACACAAGAGAATTTTTCATGTTAAATAAAGGGAGTTAATTAAATGCAATCTGAGAATTTTTGCTAAACATAAAGGGAAGTAATTATCAATAAAATGAATGAAGAAAAATGCATATATAAGGGAGGTAATTTAGAAAAAAACAACAACTTCAAATGTCAGTATAATGATAGTTGACATTGACAATGACCTATATCAAGTATGCACAACATAAGAAACAGCAAGCACTTGAAAAATGCATTATATTTCACTGCAATATCAAGAATATTTGACTGTATGTAAGTGTTCTCTACATGCTGTTACACTGAAAAAAACTTTAGTCTAAATATAGCTTAGATCTATTTATATCTTCAAAAAAAGGAAGTCCCAAATTTCCACAGCTATTCACAGGCTGAAAATTTTAGGTACTAATATCAGCAAAGAGGTTGATATCTATACTTTTTAATAACTATCGTCAAAGGTAGGGAAAAACTTACTGGAAAGGCATAAACTTCTGATCTAGTCATTTCAATACATTTTCAGCTCATTTGCATATAGGAAGAAATTTACAGAATTCCCCCTGTTTCTCTTCATTTTCAAAAAAACCTGTAAGATGGATATAAACCAAAACATTCTCCTATGTGTCAGCTATCAGATATATATTTCAACAAAAACTGTCAACTTACCTTGTTTTTAGAAGAAGATAAAATTCCATGACAACTTTCGCTTCCCCGCAAAACTGTACCGGTGCACACATAAAAAAATCTCAACTGTGATTTTCAAAATAATACAGTCAGACCACAATTATTTCCCTTGAAAATAAAATGCTCTAGTTAAATGCCTATATCTTGACATTTATTTTGATTTTCTGATACTCCTAGAAAGCAAATCAGTTATTTTTGTAGCAAGCTATCGTAAAATGTAAATATAAGAATTGAATGCTATTTTTTTTGTGCGTTCATATGGGTATGAACCACATTGGAAGGCCAATTAAGAATCGCTTACGCGATTCATGAATTTGCAGAAAGTCCCAATGTGCTTTATACCCGTATAAACGCACATAAAATAGTATTCAATTCTTAAATAAAGTACACATGTGTTCATACGTGTTACAACAGAATATATGCAAATTACCTTGCAGTAAATACTCTGAAATGCCTATGAACTGATCAGACTGCTGAGGACAAACTTTGACTTATGCACAATTTCAAAACAGACAAAATGATGAAGCTATTTCAACAGATTCTTATTTCTTTCACCAACTATATTTACGGTAAATTCTCTTTTAAATATTGCAGTTACAGGAAAATATTGTAAGCATTATATTGATTTCTAGACCAAGTTATTGTTTGCCATCTGTTGCGTGTTTTTGATATTACAATCGTCTTCCTTTCAAAACCTTACAATTTCCGTGAAATGTATCACTGCATTATTGCCATCAAGTAGGTTATGATACAAAGATAAAAATCTTGTGACAGGTGTTTAGGCTGAAATATAAAATCTATATCACGAAACAATAATAAAGGAATTGTCCAGACGATATTAGTTGCTGGTTTTGAGTATTTATTACACAGATAGATAGATAGATAGATTATTCAAACAAAAGGCAATATCCTTTCCTATTAACGTCTGATGGCCCTTTCACGCTTCCGTAGAAACAACATTTATTACACGAAACTTAATTTTGAAAATATTTCTGAAATGTCTAGGTCTGCAGCCACGCGCATACATTTAGACGGGGTGACCCCTGCGCGTGACCCCTGACTATCTACGAATCAAAATGCGGCTTAGCATTTCTACTTTCATTTTATTTACTTCCGGAAAATATCTGAAGGTCGAGTGACGTCATTTTCTGTGTTGTCAAAAACATACATATACCTGACGAGGTTGCACGAATATGTGCTGGCCGTCCTATGGTTATGCACATATGTATATCCTAGGTTTCTAAATTACTTTCTGGTACTTATAATATGTGTAAATGTTTAGTTCTGCTCAACTTGGGGCTAGAGGGCTTGCACTTTTACGACCGTCAATCAAACCGAACCTGCAACATTTTCGTTTATGTCGTGTTGGGCGACCTGTGGTTTTCCACTTTTTTATTTTAAAGAAATCGAGGTATTTACGTATTTCAAACGTATTAAGCTATAGGATGTATACTTATTTCGTGCTTTAAATAATTTTGATTGATGTATTTTTTCTGCAATAAAATTTGGGAGATGAGTGTAAGGGCATAAGAAATCTGAGGCGACTTGAATTGAAATTTGGTTTCTTTATACTACCCCCTCCCTCGACGGAGTGATGTAAGGTTGAGTAGGTGCTCAGTGGCGTAGCTTCTATAAGGCACTGCAGGCCCGGGCCTGCAGATTATCCGAGAAAGTGAAAAAATAAAAATGCCAAATATGCAATAAAAATCGAAGGGTAAGGGGGTTAGGCTGTAGGAGGTAATGAATCAGTCACTAACGGGAGCTCCCTTACCTGGATGATTTTGAACTGTACGCTAGATATGAGCAGCATAGTTACGAACGAAGCAGCGATGCTGCGAGTATGATGCAGGTGAGGGAAGGGGGTCTCCATCTCCAAGAAAATTGAGATTTAGTGAATGTTTTAGGCAAGAGATGCGTTCTCTTGCTATATTCCAGCGTTAATCTATTTTGTTTGTCACATTTGTACTACATATTACGGCGGTAATCATTTAAAATTAAAGTTTAGCACACCGCTCATGCTTAATGGCAGGGATCGTGATATTGTCTAAAAGCAAAACCTGCAACTCGAGCAGCCCAGGATATTTTGAGGAATACAACCATTTTTCGTATACTTTATTTACAATTAAGGGTCCTAATTAACTTGACCATGAAATTGTGTATCGCTCTAGCACGGCTGAGACTTAGAACGTTGAAGAATCATAGTTCTACACAATATACTCCCTGTTTTCGTACATTAGACATCAATAGTAACAGTAGATATATGGTTATGTTTCAAAATAGTTGTGTCACTGAAACACTGTGTCATTCTATTAATATATATTTTATTGTACAACTGCCAAGACAAGCTCACGCCAAAGGGGCCTAACACTATGGCAGTTTGGGTAACTGCATCTGACTGCTACACACGTGAAAAAAAATCGAATATTCGAACCGTGTGCAAAGCTGTCACTATGATTATTTATTCATTTATTTATTTATTTATTATTCATTTAATATCCTCCACAACGTCAAGATTACATGTAGGCAATGAATGGAACGTTACCTAACACATTAATGTTATACTAGGTTTTTTTGTTTTTATCGTATTTGAAATCTTCGTCAATGCATTAATGCATTGCGTCTGCATCAGCATTTTGGTAAGTTTTTGATACCTCGCACTTTACAAATTGAGTATACCGAGGTTCAATGGGCAAAGTGATATGTAGGTATGTTTGTAGAAAACGAGCGCCCGGTTTGTTGTCGTAAAAACTTGCATGCACAACAGAATCTCGCTTTTGACTGAGTATCGCAACTAGGGGTTTGCGGCAAAACGTTTCGCCTGAAGTGGTGGTCTAAATCTAAAACATACAAACATCCAGTTAATATACATGTACCGGTATGCAGAGATTTAGTGTCAATTAAATATAAATCATTTGCTAAACTTTTTGTAATAGCAGCAAATATTTATACTGTGTTTAGCTATACATGCATTGCGTCTTATTTTAAACCTAGGGCATATAGTACTGTTAATACAGATAAACCTGTTACTTTATGTTTACATAAACTATATGTAGTAACTGTTCATATTTTCAAATATGAAACTCAGATCTAGTATACCCCAGAGACATAGTCTTTAGCTTGTATCCGCTTGTATCTTTGTATGTTCGAAACCTCGCACGAGGTTGGCTTTCTGAACAATTTATGGCTTTATCCAGGTATCAGTTCAAGCCTAAAGTTTATGTCCGAAGGAGACATCCGGGGTCTTCCTCCCAACATTAAACATTGTTAAAAACTGGATAGTTCTTTTGAGACATAAACACGTACTTGTAAAAATTACAGTTGATGATTTTATACTAAACCTCTGAAACTGTTTAGGGTTAACCTACCTAATTGTTTTCCGTGGCATTAAAACACTTGCTTTATTTTCATTTTTCGTTTGTTTCTACTTAAGTTTTCACTTAGGCAGACAAAATTTTTGGTTCTTGTGACAAATATCTATGCGAAATGTCTTCTACATGTATAGAAAACTTCAACTAAACGGATGCACAATATACACATATGTAATTAAGATCATATGACATTACGAATTCATTTAAAATATACGAAACTTAAAATGATTCACAATATATGTTCGACATCAAATGATATGTCCGTACTCCCTACATAAGGTTTGTTCACTTTTACGCTATAGATCACAATAATCCAGATGCCACTGATCATGTGAACTGCAAACTGCAAAGAAGATAAGTATGATATACATAAATGAAGCACTATCAGTATGCCCAGCTTTGTAAGCAATGTGTAATTTAAAAAGAAGAAAAATACACATAGATGTACCGTTCGAAGGTGTTGCCACCGGCCGTTCCTGTGCGGTTCCCACTGTGTTCCTTTATATGTTCGTTTTGTTCTCACTGACAGTTTGTGTCGAATTTGAATTGTACGCACAGGCGTATAGGCGTATGCCCGGATACGCGCCTGACCAATATTGAACATATAATAGATATTTCCATGATTAAAAAATAAAACAGATACCAGTAGTCTTAATTATTTTCTCTCTCGTATACCACCGCCCCGCCAATTATCGCCCCGCAACTTTATTAATGTTGGCAAATAGACAGTACTTACGCCGAAGGAAGGGGTTGCGAATGTCATGATCAAACTACGCGGACGGGATTCGAACCCGCGACCTCCGGGTTAGGAGTCCGACGGTATTTACAGGTTGTTTTCTTTTTACCAAGAGGGGTAGGGGCCCAGGCCTGTTTGTGTGTGTGTGTGTGGGGGGGGGGGGGGTAGCTAGGTATATGAGCAAAGGGGAATAAAAACCTGATGTAAAGTCAATTTTTGTGGAAAACTGCATGATTTAAAAGAAATTTACTGAGGGGAAGGGGCTTAACAGCGGCCCCTATTATGATGGAGTAAAAACCCTGATTTAATTCTACCCCTACACCTCGGTGCCTCTCAATAATCTGTGAATCTAATGCTTATTGAAAACAAAAACTGTTTCAAGTTTATTAAAGTTTGAAAGTATTGCTTTTGATTAAAAAAGCCTAGACTGCTGTAAAATCTGTTTCATAGTACAAAATGCATATCTTGAAGTGCGTATACAGCTTATTTTCCAGTTGAATAATTATTGAAATGTGCATCTGTTTAATAAATAATGATTTACTACATTTTATCGGTGAATAAATATAATCAGAACTTCGGATGCTTAGTAATTAAATCAGGAGTGCGTAGCACGAGTGATCTAATTATTCGCATCATTTTATCCATCAACAAAATACAGGAACATATTTTTTATCAGTCACACTGTGAGTGATATAGGTTTGCTATTTCTTTTATAAGTATTCAGCAAAAAATAAACAGAATTTGTTTGTTGTGAATGGATATGGAATATCACATCGAGAACTGATACAATAACTCGCGCTACCTGCTAATGAAAATATTTAATTGCATCAACTGTCAATGTGATATATTCCATATCCACTCAAAACAAACAAATTCTGTTTATTTTGTTTTGCTGAATGCTAATAAAAGAAATAGAAAACCTATATCACTTACAGTGTGACTGATATGGAACTGATAATACTGATGTTGGGTCAGTTATACGTAGTTATGATAACTTAGTCACAAAATGAACTTTGATCGTTTTTTGTGTGTTTTTATTGAATTAAACTCCTCCGCTTAGGATTGGGTTTATTCCGACAGAATGGCTCAGAATGCACAACAGACACGCTAGTTTTTCAAAATGTTCATGGGGAGGATACCACATACCCCACTAACAAGTCGCTTCTTCGGCGCATCGGGCCTGCAATTTATAAAATGCCAACTACGCCCCTGGTGCTTTGCAGTATAATGACCCGGAAATATATATTCATAACGGTATATGTGTTCCAAGTAGAAATTAATGAATTGATAGTTTATATGACTGAAATTGAGTGTTATACTATGGCAATGAGGATAACAAAGCCTAAATGTTAATTTATGAATCTGTTCTTTTTGCTCTCGTTGATTCTCTTTGATTATGGGAAAGATAACTTGTTTAGGAAATAATGCTTGGGAATTGATAGTTGTTACAGACACGGTTGCTTATCCTTCCAAATTTTACTTGTGATGGACAATTGCCATTAGGAGTGGAGCAAGAAAAAATTTATAAATTTTGATCGAAATTTTGATAAAAGAGCAACAGCAATCTGCCGTCACAAAACTTTTAGTCAAGGACCAAGACAACAACATACTCATATGCTATGACATTGTCCCTACCCCCATACCCACTCCTGATCAGTTTTACATTGCTTCTACGGAGGTTTTAGCCTTTTTTACATGTTACTCGGCCGAGTAACTGAGTATGCCACGCTACGCGCATGGTAATAAATCTTTAAATAACGTCTTAAGGATTACTGTGTGCGTGTTCAGCTGTGAACAAATTTATATATGGCGTCGTAGGTTTGTCTGGTGATCTAGTTTTCGCGCATTAATATGTTACAGCAGTCAGTAAATAAACACAACAGAAATATATATTAAAATAGTTGAAAATACGTTTAAAATTGTATTTTTTGACGTTCGATAGCTGAAAATACAGTCGTGTCAGAATAATTATATTTTAATGGTTGACTACATCTGTGGCATGGAACTACTTTCGGCACTATTTTGTTCGGTTTGCAGTAAGGAAATTTCTGCATTGCTAACTTTGAATCGATTGTGAGACAATCGATCCAAAAACTGGAGGTGTTACTTACTTGTAAGTGTGCGTATTTTGAGTTCAGGTTAATGCCACGCGCATGCGCAGGCTGGTCTGGATCCATGCTGGTCGCAAAGCCGCTATGTTGGTTTTCCTATAGTGCGGCTCATATGTAATCGCACGGTAATTTCCAAATATAATTCCGAGTTCACTACCTTAGGTTGTGATTGGCATATTATGTAAACCTCTTGGAAACCTCTCTGGAATAACACTATGTCATGAATTAACTTTGGAATTACCATTTATGCTTTCAGGAGCATTTCTGATTCCCTACATGATATGTTTATTCACATCTGGGATACCTATGTTTATGATGGAACTGGCGATTGGACAGTATATGAACATTGGAAGCCTAGAAGCATGGGCAAGGATTGCCCCTGCATTCAAAGGTAGGTCTGATAAAACTTTTATAAATAATTAAGACATGATGTCTCTCTTGCTCCTGAACAAAGTGCACAATTTGTAATTTTAAACATACCTGTTCTCGTAGAAACAAAGGTATTTTTCAGCGAATTCAGAGAATCTATATCCGAGCACTTTGGCGTTCGCACATGTTGTCAATAGCGCGTACAAAAAAATCATTATAGTTAGATGCAACATTTTCTCTTTCACTGTGTAGATAGATAGGCAGTTTGTTAACGAAATCTTCGATGCATGAACAGCCAAGCATATAACAGAAGACTAGGTTTTAATTAGTTCGTTCACATGAGGCAATAAAATTAAAACACAACGTAGCACTGGCTTAAGCGGAATTCTGTTGCAGAGGTGTGACCAGAACGGACTAGAGAACACTGAGCCAAAGTATTTTGAACCTGCTATTGCTAAAAGTCCATCGAGAGTGAGCTGCTTTAATGTTTGTCTGCTGACCCTTTTCGTCGGGCCTTTAATGATGTTTCTTATGTTTCTTTTTAGTCTTTAAAGGTACCGAGTACATGCGTGTGGCTCTTTTTAGATTTCCCTTATTATACTTTTTTACGTGAGCACTTTTGTGTTTTACCTATCGAGCTTTTGATACCGTTACTCAGTATGAGTTTCACCAGGATAAATTTAAATTATGCTACAAGTTCAGAAATTTCAGTAATTAAGAATGAAGGTTTGCGTGCAACTCACCAATATTTCTGCCTCTAACCGTTTACTACTTTCGGTGCCAAACAGTCCTTTACCTTTTTTATTTACTCCATCTATGTATTTTAGTGTAAATGCATATTCTTTATACATCCATATATGCATTGCTTCAGGGCTTTGTTTTGAACAGGCTCAAATTTTGAAATATGGTTATTCCTATTGTATATTTGTTCTTTGGCTTGTTTTTTTTTTTTTTTTTTTTTTTTTTTTTTTTTTTTTGTTTTTTTTTTGTGGAAGCTGATGAAAGAATTATTTTGGTACGTTCGTGTAATCATTCTAAAACAAAAGACGCTATAAAACAAAATAGACGAAAGGAAACGCCGCGTTCATGTTGTGTAGGTTTACATGCGTAACCCCTGCATGATTATGAATAGTTTACTTACGTCAGAAAACCCCGGTCTGAAATAATGTAAAATATAATGACTACGAAGAAATACTTCTAAGTCTTCAAATGTAAATGTCAGCTGTAACTGTCCCCTGTTATATGATGATAAATCGATCGTTAAAATCCGTTTGTAGAGTTTGACGTTGCGTCATGTTGGCGTGCGTACATATGAGTAATATAACGTGTTGCTTTATTTCTCTTGTTGACGTCGTGAAAAAAGAAGTCATATAATCAAACAGCAGTACTATAGTGAAGGATGCAATACTGAATCATATTGGCTTTTTCGCAGTGATGCTGAACAGCATAGTTATTCGTTCTATTCACAATAACAGATTAAAAAAGACATATTTTGAAGGTTGCGCTTCGTAAAAGTTAGGCGACGTATCTTCACAACGTTCGGCATTACAAAATGTCAAAACATTGCTTACCTCATATTTAGGGTAAAAATATAATTTAAATTACAGGACAGCGTGTAATAAATGTTCACGTGTTTTATTGTTACAGGTATAGGAATAGCATCCATTGCCGTGATATTCCAGGGCAACCTCTACTACATTGTAATTCTTGCTTGGGCACTGTATTATCTCTACATGTCTTTTACTATAGTACTTCCTTGGTCGCACTGTAACAATGAGTGGAATACAGACCGGTAAGAACAAAATCGGCTGATACTGTTGTCTCAGAACAAATGTGTTGTGAAATATTCATTATTATATAGTTTTAGTAAAAAAGGCTATACACTGTTTATTCATGGTCAGCTTTTACCTTAATATAAGAGCTGAAATAAGACTTTTCTCGAAACACTTCACAATTAGTCTTAATAGTCATAAGTCGATTGTATATGTTATAAAATGATGTTTTCAATGCAAAATAATCATTAAATTTGAAAAAAAATGAATTTTGACCATAAAAAAGGCTAATATTTTGTCTCTAGAATGTGTGAAAATGCACAAAATGCATCCATTTGATTCATATTCATGACGGAATGAATGATATTTAAGAATCAAAGTGAAAAGTAATGCATACAGGTGAAACTTTTACCAAAATTTACAATGAAGCGACCATAGAGCCTAAATTTAGCCTAGAAAATGGGTAGGGGGTGGCCTCACTTAAATGTCTATATTTCTCTAAAAATTCGAATTTTCACAATGAGACTTGTTAACATGTTCGGTATTACATCTTTCTTGAAAATAGAGATGAAAATGTTATAAAATTTAATAAATAGATATTTCTTATAGGTTATAATGCAGTAATTCGGTCCAAAATGTGCTTCCGTGGTGTAGTCGAAAGAAGTCCCTAATAAATAGATCCTAATTTTTCCATTTTTCGCGCATTTGCGCGTAAATCGGGGGCCAAATGGGCATTATTTCACTCGTTGAATGAATTTTATATAAAATAGGACACGTTTCATGCTAATACTCGCATGTTTTCGAGTTGTTTACTTGAAAACGAAAGTAGGGTGTTTATTCTGCGGACCGCTTTCTGAAATATGGCAATATGAGGGTACCTGACTTCAGTTGACTTGCATTTTTTCTGCATACTATTCAACACCCCTTTTTCTTTTCGTTTTTCTTGAAGCAAATGTATGGATATCTTGTGGAAAATAGGTCTACGAAGGAGTGAAAATCTAGAAACTGTAACAAAATTGTGCTGAAGTAGCTGAATTTTATATGAAACAAAGAACAATTTCTTTTATTGGTATATAGCCTTAACGAGAATTTGCAAGAATTCTCTCCCTTAATTATTGACTGTGTTAAAGCAATTCCCTTCAAATTGGATTGCCTCTCTTACCTTAGCTAAAGTCCTGTCATTCATGACCTAAGTCAATAATTCTTTGTCATGGGTTTTGCATTGATCTAATATTTTGCTTTAGGTAATACACGGAAATAAGGCTCGCATGTTACTCCATAGAAAGCAACAAAACATGTAGTCAGTTTTTGATATAAATCATGTTGTTTTATAGATTTATATAGAAGTATTATTCATGTAAAGATATAAAACATTTCTGTAAAAAAAACATTATGTTAGCTTATGATATTGCGAAATTCGTGTTGTCATTTAACAGAAAATGAAAACATTTAAATAAATTTCTTTTCTTTTGAAACTTTGAATCCCACCAAACATTGAAATCCGAAAATTATTTCATAAACGAGCTTTCCCACTAACACATGTATATATAATAGTTTTCCTTGAGAAAAACGAAACTTGTGTGAAGATACATGTTTTCCCATTTTGACTTATTGTTCTTGTCCATATAACGGTAGTTTTGTTTAACTTTCATGCTTAGAAGTTTACCTTTCAAAACATGATAAAATAAAGTAATAAACTAAGCAATACTGTATTTGACAGGCAATGGCAAAGAAAAACCCGAGCAATTTAACAAACTTAAAAAACCATACATGTTACGCACACACATGTTTTATTAACTGGTCTTGATCCAAGGTTTTCTATAGAAATCAAAGAAAGGAAGAAAGAATCTATTGAATTATGAATCAAGTTTCTGATTTTTTTCTGATCAGCATTGGTGTCTGTGTACCATAGAGCTCCTAACTCATTTTTTTAAAACAATTAGCTCTGATTCACCCTGTCTACGTATTTATAGTGTCTAAGTTACTTAATTATACATAAATCAAATATGCCATTCAGATATGTGTTTGTATATACTATACAATTCAATATTATGAAATCAAATTTATCGTGTAAACTAAAGTCTTTAGCTGTAAAGGTGGCTGTTTTTCATGCTTTCCACGAACAAAACCGTGACATAAAATGTAGGTCGTACTAAAGAGATAATCCTACCGTGCAAACTCATGGAAAGCATGCCAATTTTTTTTCAAGCTTCGATTTCATTTATAAAATAGACAGATATTGGGCGTCTGTTAAGGCGTCGCCACAGTCACAACTCAGTATCAGTTCATATTTTCAGGCCGAGTATTTTTCTCTTGAAAATTGCACTAAAGCCTTAACAGCTGGTCAAATTATCATCAACATAAGAAGCATATGATGATTTATAGTACATATGCCGCTTGTAAAATATTTGAGTCTCGTTTAGACCGAAAATTTACCACAAAATATTGAAATTTTATGTGCAGTAGAACTCCAATATAAAAATATTACAAAGACAAAATTTAGTTAATTTCATAGTACGATATGTATACTGCAAACTCCTACGGATTTTTGTCGAAATTGTTCCTGGTTATTGCATTAGACACAAAAAGACAACCCCATGTAAATTTAATTTAAGGTTTAGCAGTATATCACAAAACAACAGATTTTTTTAACGAATGAACAGCATCTTGACACACAACTTATCTGTCCAATACATGTTTTACTGTTCTGTCCCACAGAGTTGGATACTTAAAATATTCTTAATGAGTTGTCCCCCTTTTAAATAAGAATGCCATTTGTAAAGAAATAAATGTAAACAATTGTCAAAAACGATGTTTTACCTAGTTATGTAAAGTTTAAACACTCGCACGATGTTGCAAATGCATCAAAACGAAGACGTGTAACAGCTTTTAAAAAATGGTGAGTTTTTAAAGGCGCTGAACTGCCCAGAAGTGTGGCCCCTTCATGCAGTCCCTTTCCGGAATTCAATACATATATCAGTAAATTGACAATGGTTTTGTAGAATAATATAAATGTTTTATACGCTGTTAAAGTTTCAAGTAAAACAGTGCTTTCTTTCTATGATTTGATGACGTTCGAACTTTTTTCTCCGAAACATGGACCTATACCTTAAAATGTTGTTTGTACATGCATTACTGACCACAGGTAGCCAGGTAAACCTATACATAATCCTATAATATCACCTGTTTATATACATGTAAATTATGTGTGAACAGATAACACAAATTGGATAAATTGATGGTGTTGGGATTTTTGTGTATAATTCAGTAATCAGGTAAAATTTCAAAATAATTTCTGAAGACTTTATTCTTCACGGTCTGCTTTACAATTGGCTGTAATTATCTTTGAAATGTATTGAATATATATTGAGTTTGACTGCAGATAAAATTGCAAAATTTTGTCATAAAAATATCGAATAAAGGCATAATACAGGTAGTGAAATGCACATCCTTCTACTTGCATATGTTCACATAGATAATATTATTTAAAACATAATTATGACAAATTTTTTGACTTTATAGTTACCACTTAGTCATCTTTTATTTTTATGAAAATTTGCATGTAAAATTTTGAGTCAAATGGCTACCCCTGTAGGCGATGCCTTAATTTCACTCTTTCTTTGCACATCGTGGAAACCATGCTGTGTCTTTTGTTTAAATAAATTTACACATTCTCTCCCCACTCTCACCAGCTTTCAATGAGCGCCTAACTTGCAAATTACACTATCCTTTTAAATCCTTTTGAACTGTTTCATTAGAAAATTATTCTTTGAAGTAGTTTTTCCCCTGTCGTCGAATGTTTCAATATTCCAAAGATATTTAGCTTTGAGTCGGAAATTATGTAATTTATGTTGATTCGTATTGTTCTCATAAACAGTCTGGTGAAAAATCAAAGCTCTGTTCTATTCTGTTCTTTTCATTTTTTTCTATATTTTCTTTTTTACTAATTAGACAATTATGAACTTTATTATTCTAAAAGACTATATTGAATCGTACGTCAGTTGTTGGTATACACGGTTTAAGTTACATCAGAACTTTAAGAAATCCACAAGTTTTTTTATTTCTTGGTACACTTTGAAGTAAAATGGAAACAAGAAGCCTTTACCCTATTACACTTAAAATTATATTATTGTATTGTTTATAAAGTCAAGAATACCTACATGTCATATGTGATAATAAATTGTCATGCTTTGGAAAATATGATTTATTTGCCTCTAAAGTAAAAGAAATTGAAAAGTTTACTGTTTTTCACTATATGTTCAATATAAGCGACGGTGATACTTTTAAAACAAAATGGGAAGCAAGTAGATGTTCAGTTAGAATAAATAATTTCACATTAAATTGAAGAGAAGAAATTGAAGTTTACTGTCATATCTGGTAAAATATTCACAAACCAAAAGACATATTTGAAATTAATCATTAAAAATAAATTTCCTATATAATCTATTGCTCAAAGTAATGTCAATAGGGAAACCAATATTGATTATCGGATAATGTTCAAGGGGGACAACCTACTATGATAAGCCAGTCAAATATAATAAAAGCTGGGGATGGTGCAATTCGTTCTGATGAATTTACAACGCCGTTGCTTGCCCTCCAGGATGTTTTGAATTTAATGCGCATGCGCTCTTTGCGTGTGGCAAAAAGACCGCTCAACAAATAGGTGAACCTACATGAAATAATCATTATGTAACGAATTTTATTGCCACAATACAAAAGATTTTGATCACAGTTTATCACAAAGAATGTCTTGATTAAAAATAGATTGTTACTGATTATGTCTTACCTGAGGTTCTGCCTTTTCTTCTTAATTTTGGTTCGCCCGAAGGTACTTTCAAGAGTATATCCACTCAGAAAACAAACATAAAACTTGTTCCTTACATTAGAAAATGTCATATTTTCTTTTATTCTTATCTTTTTCTTTCAATAGCTCTAGTATGTATTTTTGTCCAACTTGAATGATATTTATAATAGGTAAGGAGACGCGGCACTTTGTCACTGAAGTTGCTGTTTTTGTTAATATACGGGATATTATCACGTTATTATTAGGTAGATGATATGATAAAACATGGGCCACATTGGTGATCAAGACCATAACATTGGACTTGTTTGTGATTTCGAGGGATCACCTAATTAGACCGGGTCATAAAAGTTACTGAAGCATATAAGATGTCTACTGAAGCATATAAGATGCCTATGGTGTAACTCACTGACTTTTGACCTTCAGACATCAACGTATTCGGACAAATATATCACTTGGCGGAGGTGTTAAATGAAAAAATAACATAATTGTCACATGATACCAAAAATTGCAAATAAAAAATACGAAGATCCTTTGGAAATTTGATGGAAATTTCCTATTACAATGATGTTCGTACTGAAAAAAGTCTAAATTCGTACGATCTCCATTGTATCAAGGACTTAAATTAATTTGGTATTTATTTACTGGAGGGGAATAACTAATGTATCACCATTTCTTGTTTGTAATATGGATCACTTTTATTTCCTTAATGTAATTGAAAATATACAGTGCAGAGAAATCAACAACGTTCAATTAAAATCATCTCTGTTAATTTTAGTCAATGTATTTGCACGTTTTCAATAAAATTCAACTCTTCAAACTATTTGTAGCATGTGCTTGTATCATTTACGATGGATTGTTACTTCAAATAATCTATTTAAACTATGAGGCTCCTATTTATATTATTTATTCACATTAATATCCAGGTTTTCAATTTCGATTCTGTCCATTGCATCTTACCAATAAACACGAGTAATATATTACAAAGAAATTTTCTATTATTTACGAGGATTGTTCAAATATGAATGCATCTAGAACGTTATCTCGCTTAATAATGCGAAAATCACGAGGAAATTAAGATTATTGGGTAGATAAACATGCCAGCTTTACATTGATACCACACCCATTAAAATCCGTTCACTTTAGCCGTGTCTATCGCTCGCTAAACATTGCCTACTTGTGTATGCTAACAGATCTTTACAACGGAATCGGAGATGTAAATGTAAATGTAGACGTACTCTGTACTTTGGTCAAATTCCGACGGGGGGGGGGGGGGGGGGGGGGGAGGATTTCTCAAAACATAAAATTCGAAACAATCAATTTCAATAAACAATGGCGTCGCAAAAAAGTCACAAATTTGGCCTTTATATATGCAGGTTATATATCATGTTTGGTGGATAATATGTCCCTCTAAGCTTTAGTTGTTGGCCGAATACTGTTTTTCATCTATTTCTATTAACTACCTTGAGCGGCCCCAATTACAGTCTAAGCCTTTCTATCCTAGTAAGCTTCGTGGTGATATTTCAGTCTTATTACGAGTTATTTAGCTGATATTTTTTCTGCTTTAAATATTACTATTTCAGTGTTTATATCACACCATGATTATATTATACTGTGTTTAAGTCAACTTGATTGAATAACCTACTTGATTGAATTATCTTCTGTTCTGTTCTATTCTCAATATTGGCGACCTTGACATTGACTACAGCAGTTTGCTATATACATTGTTTGGTGACAATTTATGTACATTAGCTATAAACTGGAAACCATCTGTTCTGCTCGACGATCCAATTACTGAATCATTTTTTCTTCTATTTTTAGTACATGTATAATATTTTGACCTTGGCAGCATTTACCCTAATGCCATCAAAACTGATGCCATCAAAACTGACAAAACAAAGTAAAGTAAGATTTTAACCACAAATCTTCAAAATTCGTAAATGTGAAAATGTACTCTAGATCAGCGCCTAAGATCGCTGCATACACTGGAATTTTTCAAGTACAGCATATTTAGTATTGAAACTTCTGGCTGCAAACACAATTCGAGCCTTGGTTTTTCTTGAAGCTACCTTTAGGCAAGGTTTCACTCATATAAATTCATTGAGATGACACATTAAAAAAATGTTTTTAGCAATAGTGATCTTGACATTGAATCTAGTGCCTCAAACACTATCCCAAGCTAGGTCTCCAAATAAATTAGCTATATACTATTTATCTTGGAAATGTGCCAATCTGAAAAGTTGTTGACCAGAACTACCTTACCCAAAAGTAGTAATAACCAGGCATTTTCTGTGCCGGAACTTTTTCTGAATTCTTGTACAACATGCAACTTTACTGGGATAAACGCAGTTTCATTTAAGCGCATTTTAACGTGTAATTGTATAAAAAAGGCTTAAAGTATTGGAATGCAAGAAGGAGGATCAAATCAAAATTGAAATATTTGTACCATTTTATAACTAAGACTGTATCAGTAATAACGTCACAGAATTTTATAAAAAGTGAATTGTCCATAGAACACATGTAGTACTGTTTTTTCCTAAACTAAACGGATTAAAGCCACGAAGACATGACTGGGGGTCTTCGTGGCTGAAATTTATGAAAACTTTGGACTAGTTTGCTAAAACGTTATGATTTCTAATAACATTTTGTTAATTATAAGAACGAGGAAGAAACACTTGCCATATTCATTTAAAGATAAAATGCTCGTCATGAGCCTTGCGTTTTGTTATGTTTAATTAACTAGCTGAATGAATTCAGTAAAAAAACTCACTTATGTAAGATCATCTGTTTATTTCGCCAACATCCGTAACATTCAAGTATATAAAGATTAATAATTCACTCAAATGAATATCTATTAAAATTATGTAAATCTGTATTACGCTGAAAGAATATATAGAATTTGAATTTTCAACCGTTCCACTGAAATCGATGATAAATCGAATGAAAAGTTGATTGCTTCGATGCATTCGTAAAAGTTTGAGATTTTAAGCAGTGTAGTTTATAAAACTTCTACAGTGTGTATGTTTCATTAGATTTGATTATGCATGACACATCGCTATAGCTATCAAACTATGGAGACCCACGCATATATTTTCTAATTAATGTTAATCTGAAAGCGGCACATGATAAGTAAAGTATATTATAACTTAAAACATATTTCATTTTTGACTAAGTTACCTTCAAAATGTTGAAATATAGTTTACTCTTCCAAAATACCTCTTACTGCCAAACTGTAGATCTAATCGTGTTACGAATCTGCAGGGACTATATCTTCCGGATAGACTCTCGTCTCATATTAATATTCAATAAAGAAATTGTCAAGATAGTTTTCATATCTCCATACTTCAATGTGCTGTCGTTCAAAGAACACATAAATTTTAGTAAAATATATTTAGCTTCTTTAAAAAAAGTAACACTTACAAGATATCAGACCTTCGAAAAACACTCAGTATTCGCGAACGGTAAACTTTACAAATTTTGTTGTGATAGAGATAACTCTTCCGTCAATATGACCACGTAAATAATAGAAAGTTTTTCCATTGCGGATTGTTTTTTTCTTTTGTTGTTGTTGTTGTTTTTATTATTATTATTATTATTATTTTATAGCAAAAACACGTTTTTTTCTAGCGTTATACACTATTTCGCATGTAAATGACGTATGTCATCAGTGACGCCACAGCTAGAAACGCTAATAACGTTATTTCCACCATGACGTTAAAATACTTACTTGTAGATGTATCAGCATTATTTATCCATCTAAATATTTAATTGCAGAAAACCATAGCCCATTGAGAGAAATTTACAACATTCCTAACTTTAATCTGCACATTTTGATAGAGAAAAAAATGAAAATATGAAATACTACTAGATCTAGCTTCTTTTTGCACAAAGCCCTTAATATATCCTTAATATACACGCGCGTTCAACATGACAGTAAAGTTGGTAGGCAGTTGGTAGTTGGTAGTTGAACATTCGAATAACCAACTACTTACTAGTTGCCAGTTGGTTATTCAAAATGTATAAGCAAGTCTGATTACCTTTTAAAACATAATGATAATAAAACAATCATTCTAATACATGTTTTGTTCTTTAAAATTAATCTTCATTTCTTAAAATGCATTCAGCAGTCTCAAAAAGTACCTTGAGAGCCAGTTGCCAATTCGCGATATGTTTCAGAAAAGCTTTTTTTTCAGTCACAAATGGATAAAATCATTCAATATGACATTTTATATGGTTTTTAATATCAATATCTGACGCTTTCAACATAAAGATCAGTCTTGGAAACACTAAGGAGAGCCAGTTGCCAATTCGCGTGCGAATAACCAACTGCCTACTGGTAGGCAGTTGGTTATTCGGCATTTTACATACAGTCAGTGTTTTGATAGAACATGATAAAAAATTTATTCTAACCCTTGTTTTGTTATTGTTTTATGTTAGTATTTATTCTTTAAAATGCATTCAACAGTCTCAAAATGCACCAGGAGAGCCAGTTGCCAATTCGCAATATGTTTCAGAAAAGCCAATTTTTCAGGCACATATGACTAAAATAAATCAATTTTACATATATTTTGTCCTTTCATATCAATATCCGACACTTTCAACGTATAGTTCCGTCTTGGAAGCACTCAGGAGAGCCAGTTGCCAATTCGCGTGCGAATAACCAACTGCCTACTGGTAGGCAGTTGGTTATTCGACATTTTACAGACAGTCATAGTTTTGGTCGAAAATGATAAAAATATCAATCTAGACCTTGTTTCGTTCTTTAATGTTAATATTTATTCCTTTCAATGCATTCAACAGTCTCAAAATGCATCAGGAGAGCCAGTTGCCAATTCGCGATATGTTTCAGAAAAGCCGATTTTTCAGACACATATGCATAAAATATTTCAATTTTACATATATTTTGTTCTTTCATATCAATATCCGACACTAACAACGTATAGATTAGTCTTGGAAACACTCAGGAGAGCCAGATGCCAATTCGCGTGCGAATAACCAACTGCCTACTGGTAGGCAGTTGGTTATTCAACATTTTACTGTCAGTCATTGTTTTGGTAGAACATGATAAAAAATTCATTCTAACTTTTGTTTTGTTGTTGTTTTATGTTAGTATTTATTCTTTTAAATGCATTCAACAGTCCTAAAATACACCAGGAGAGCCAGTTGCCAATTCGCGATATGTTTCAGAAAAGCCGATTTTTCAGACACATATGCATAAAATAATTCAATTTTACATATATTTTGTTCTTTCGTACCAATATCCGACACTTTCAACGTATAGGTCAGTCTTGGAAACACTCAGGAGAGTCAGTTGCCAATTCGCGTGCGAATAACCAACTGCCTACTGGTAGGCAGTTGGTTATTCGGCATTTTACAGACAGTCATAGTTTTGGTCGAAAATGATAAAAAATATCAACCTAGCCCTTGTTTCGTTCTTTAATGTTAATATTTATTCCTTTCAATGCATTCAACAGTCTCAAAATGCACCAGGAGAGCCAGTTGTCAATTCGCGATATGTTTCAGAAAAGCCTTTTTTTCAGACACATATGAAGAAAATAATTCAATTTTACATATATTTTGTTCTTTCGTATCAATATCCGACACTTACAACATATAGGTCGGTCTTGGAAACACTCAAGAGAGCCAGTTGCCAATTCGCATGCGAATAACCAACTGCCTACTGGTAGGCAGTTGGTTATTCGACATTTTAATGGCAGTCATTGTTTTGGGAGAACATGATAAAAAATTCATTCTAACCCTTGTTTTGTTGTTGTTTTATGTTAGTATCTATTCTTTTAAATGCATGCAAGAGTGTCAAAATGCACCAGGAGAGCCAGTTGCCAATTCGCGATATGTTTCAGAAAAGCTTTTTTTTTCAGACACATATGAATAAAATAATTCAATTTTACATATATTTTGTTCTTTCGTATCAATATCCGACACTTTCAACGTATAGGTCAGTCTTGGAAACACTCAGGAGAGCCAGTTGCCAATTCGCGTGCGAATAACCAACTGCCTACTGGTAGGCAGTTGGTTATTCGACATTTTACTGACAGTCATTGTTTTGGTAGAACATGATAAAAAATTCATTCTAACCCTTGTTTTGTTGTTGTTTTATGTTAGTATTTATTCTTTTAAATTCATTCAACACTCAACAGTCTCAAAATGCACCAGGAGAGCCAGTTGCCAATTCGCGATATGTTTCAGAAAAGCCTTTTTGTCAGACACATATGAATAAAATAATTCAATTTTACATATATTGTGTTCTTTCGTATCAATATCTGACACTTTCAAGGTATAGGTCAGTCTTGGAAACACTCAGGAGAGCCAGTTGCCAATTCGCGTGCGAATAACAAACTGCCTACTGGTAGGCAGTTGGTTATTCAACATTTTACTGTCAGTCATTGTTTTGGTAGAACATGATAAAAAATTCATTCTAACCCATGTTTTGTTGTTGTTTTATGTTAGTATTTATTCTTTTAAATGCATTCACAGTCTCAAAATACACCAGGAGAGCCAGTTGCCAATTCGTGATATGTTTCAGAAAAGCCGATTTTTCAGACACATATGCATAAAATAATTCAATTTTACATATATTTTGTTCTTTCGTACCAATATCCGACACTTTCAACGTATAGGTCAGTCTTGGAAACACTCAGGAGAGCCAGTTGCCAATTCGCGTGCGAATAACCAACTGCCAACTGGTAGGCAGTTGGTTATTCGGCATTTTACAGACAGTCATAGTTTTGGTCGAAAATGATAAAAATATCAATCTAGCCCTTGTTTTGTTCTTTAATGTTAATATTTATTCCTTTCAATGCATTCAACAGTCTCAAAATGCACCAGGAGAGCCAGTTGCCAATTCGCGATATGTTTCAGTAAAGCCTTTTTGTCAGACACATATGAATAAAATAATTCAATTTTACATATATTTTGTTCTTTTGTATCAATATCCGACACTTCCAACATATAGGTCAGTCTTGTAAACACCCAAGAGAGCCAGTTGCCAATTCGCGTGCGAATAACCAACTGCCTACTGGTAGGCAGTTGGTTATTCGACATTTTATTGACAGTCATAGTTTTGGTCGAAAATGATAAAAAAGTCAATCTAGTCCTTGTTTCGTTCTTTAGTGTTAATATTTATTCCTTTCAATGCATTCAACAGTCTCAAAATGCACCAGGAGAGCCAGTTGCCAATTCGCGATATGTTTCAGACAAGCCGATTTTTCAGACACATATGAATAAAATAATTCCTAATTTTAAATATATTTTGTTCTTTCGTATCAATAACTGACACTTTCAACGTAAAGGTCAGTCTTGGAAACACTCAGGAGAGTCAGTTGCCAATTCGCGTGCGAATAACCAACTGCCTACTGGTAGGCAGTTGGTTATTCGACATTTTTAATGGCAGTCATTGTTTTGGGAGAACATGATAAAAAATTCATTCTAACCCTTGTTTTGTTGTTGTTTTATGTTAGTATCTATTCTTTTAAATGCATGCAAGAGTGTCAAAATGCACCAGGAGAGCCAGTTGCCAATTCGCGATATGTTTCAGAAAAGCTTTTTTTTTCAGACACATATGAATAAAATAATTCAATTTTACATATATTTTGTTCTTTCGTATCAATATCCAACACTTCCAACATATAGGTCAGTCTTGGAAACACCCAGGAGAGCCAGTTGCCAATTCGCGTGCGAATAACCAACTGCCTACTGGTAGGCCGTTGGTTATTCGACATTTTACTGACAGTCATTGTTTTGGGAGAACATGATAAAAAAATCATTCTAACCCTTGTTTCGTTTTTTTATGTTAGTATTTATTCTTTTAAATGCATTCAACAGTCTCAATATGCACCAGGAGAGCCAGTTGCCAATTCGCGATATGTTTCAGAGAAGCCGATTTTTCAGACACATATGCATAAAATAATTCAATTTTACATATATTTTGTTCTTTCGTATCAATATCCGACACTTTCAACGTATATGTCAGTCTTGGAAACAATCAAGAGAGCCAGTTGCCAATTCGCGTGCGAATAACCAACTGCCTACTTGTAGGCAGTTGGTTATTCGACATTTTACATACAGTCAGTGTTTTGGTAGAACATGAAAAAAATTTCATTCTAACCCTTTTTTTTTGTTCTTTAATGATATTATTGATTCTTTTAAATGCAACTAGCAGTCTCAAAAGCGCCAGGAGAGCCAGTTGCCAATTCGCGATATGTTTCAGAAAAGCCTTTTTTTCAGACACATATGCATAAAATAATTCAATTTTACCTATATTTTGTTCTTTCATATCAATATCCGACACTTTCAACGTATAGGTCAGTCCTGGAAATACTCAGGAAAGCCAGTTGCCGATTCGCATGCGAATAACCAACTGCCTACTGGTAGGCAGTTGGTTATTGAACATTTTACAGACAGTAAGTGTTTAGGTCGAAAATGATAAATAATTCATTTTAATCCTTGTTTTGTTCTTTAATGTTAATTTTTATTCCTTTAAATGCATTCAAAACAAAAAAAAAAAACAATTCTTTTTACGCCTTAAAAATGGCATCAACAATCTTACTGCTACATTTCGCGTCAATATTAAATCGCCCCTATTTGATATGCGCACTATTGTGTGTTTTATATACTGACTAAAGGTTAGGGTTATGTTTAACATAGGGTTTACTAGTGTATATTCAATGTATGCGTAAACTCAATGCGTGAGATTTAATGCCGACTACATGTAGGTAGTTGTTTTTTTGCACGCCACAGGCTCTCCTGAATGTTTCCAAATGAAAGTGTCAGATATTGATGTGTAAGTACAAACTAAATGTTTAAATGGATATATCTATTAATATTGAATACTTCTATGACTTTCGACCTAAATAGTGAATTTTTGACAAATGTAAAATAACCAGCTGCATACCATTTAATATATTCACATGGCAGCAAGTCACCAATTAAAATCCTCGGGAAAACAAAGCTGCAGGTCAAGTTCATAACACCGTTCATGAGATCGAGTTTCAAGAAGTTTCAAGTCATAAATCAAGCTGGACGAAGAATCTTAGGTCATGAATCGGTTGTGCTAATGGGCATATTACGCATCGGAATTTAAGCAATGTGCAGAGTTCATCAGGGCTGAACATCTGACTGGGTTAAAATGCCATTTCAGGACAGGTTCAAAGGCATTGTAAAATTGAAAGATTATCAGTTAAAGGCCGACCAAACCAGTTGCTCAACCCACGAGAAAATTAACCTTCCAAACTGGAAAAAAATGTTGAAAACGAAAAAAGACAAAAAAAAAAAGATAAATAAAAAAAAAACTGGTCTTCCTGAAAAATGCCGAAAAACAAACTGTTAGTAGAATTTATAGTCTCATATTGCTAATATCCATCAATATGTAGACTACAAAAGAGAAAAGAGTTATATATAACTTATATACATTTTTCATTGATTATTAAAAGAATCAGTGCTTTTGTTGTATGTATAGTATATTGTAAACAAATCTGATATGCAACACTCATTTACCTTTCTGTACGTCTGTTTCATTTTTAACCATAATTTAAATGTAATTTAATTCACAAGTTTTTGGTTATTGCTTTGATATTTTCAATAACTAAATAGTCGAGTTGAGGTGTTTCAAATTCATGATTTATATATAGTCTACTATATCATAATGAGCCGCGCCATGAGAAAACCAACATAGTGGTCAGGATCCATGCTGTTCGCTAACGGTTTCTCTAATTGCAATAGACTTTGAAAGTGAACAGCTAGCTTGGATCCTGACCAGACTGTGCAGATGCGCAGACTGTTCTGGATCCATGCTGGTCGCAAACACACTATGTTGGTTTTCTCATGGTGCAGCTCATATAACAATGTTTTTGTTTTACACATTCCTTCTAATTATTTCACACACTGTCCAGTGTAATTACCAAAGTTGACCACTGCCGTAATCTATAGTCCCGCTGCTGAGTGTTAATGTCCATTTTATTGACTTGGGAGTAATATTAATGACATGCATCGTCTTAGCAATCTAGGACCTGATATATGATGTGGTAAATGCACTTCCGCATTTGACTTATTTATACAAAGACATAACTACTCTATATAATGAACAATCCACTACGCATAATGACATAATGATTATATTATCAAATATCCTCTTCATATAATTTAATAACGACTCTATTATACGGCAGCGCAAGCTTCGTATGAGGATTTGGGGACCGTTTTTTTCTTTTTAAAAAGTATCCGCTTTATATAAAGAAGTACTTACTTTATGTAATGGTATTTGAACGAACTCCATGTAAAGAAATATGTATTATATATAAGGATGAAACCACTTAATATAAAAAAGTTTGCACTTTAAATAATGCCAAATATGCAAGCAGTTCTTTGTTGCATAATAAAATTTCAGTTGCTATTACTATTTTTCTTGTTTTGTTGCTTCTATATAATAAAGTGAATAACGTGTTATTGATATTGTCAACCCAAAAACTGAATTTTCATCCGAGCCGATGCAGTGAGGGTGTCGTTGACATTTTTATCATTTTAGACTAAAAATGGACTTTCTTGAAAATGTCGATTTACTAACTTTCTACCAGTAGGCATTTGGTAATTCACAAGCGAATTGGCAACAGACATACCATGGTGTTCCCTGGATCTATTTACTTGTTGAAAATATTTGATACTGAAAGAACAAAATATATGTAATTATATGAATTATTTTATGCACATGTGTTTGAAAAAATCGGCTTTTCTGAAACATATCGCGAATTGGCAACTGGCTCTCCTGGTGAATTTTCAGACTGTTGAATGCATTAAAAAGAATAAATACTAACATAAAAGAACAAAAAAAGGGTTTGAATGATTTTTTTATCATGTTCTACCAAAACAATGACTGTCAGTAAAATGTCGAATAACCAACTGCCTACAAGTAGGCAGTTGGTTATTCGCACGCGAATTGGCAACTGGCTCTCCTGAGTGTTTCCAAGACTGACCTATACGTTGGAAGTGCCGGATATTGATACGAAGAACAAAATATATGTAAAATTGAATTATTTTATTCATATGTGTTTGAAAAAAAAGGCTTTTCTGAAACATATCGCGAATTGACAACTGGCTCTCCTGGTGCATTTTGAGACTTTTGAATGCATTGAAAGGAATAAAAATTAACATTAAAGAACAAAACAAGGATAAAACTGAATTATTTATCATTTTCGACCTACACACAGACTGTCTGTAAAATGTCGAATAACCAACGGCCTACCAGTAGGCAGTTGGTTATTCGCACGCGAATTGGCAACTGGCTCTCCTGAGTGTTTCCAAGACTGACCTATACGTTGACAGTGTCGGATATTGGTACGAAAGAACAAAATATATGTAAAACTGAATTATTTTATGCATATGTGTCTGAAAAATCGGC
Organism: Mercenaria mercenaria; assembly: GCF_021730395.1. NCBI lineage: Eukaryota > Metazoa > Mollusca > Bivalvia > Venerida > Veneridae > Mercenaria > Mercenaria mercenaria. The sequence continues at coordinate 52,357,066 of NC_069373.1, forward strand.
TTTTCTAAAACATATCGCGAATTGGCAACTGGCTCTCCTGGTGCATTTTGAGACTATTGAATGCATTGAAAGGAATAAATATTAACATTAAAGAACGAAACAAGGACTACATTGATTTTTTTTATCATGTTCTACCAAAACAATGCCTGTCTGTAAAATGTCGAATAACCAACTGCCTACCTATATGTAAAAGTGAATTATTTTATGCATATGTGTCTGAAAAATCGGCTTTTCTAAAACATATCGCGAATTGGCAACTGGCTCTCCTGGTGCATTTTGAGACTATTGAATGCATTGAAAGGAATAAATATTAACATTAAAGAACGAAACAAGGACTAGATTGATACTTTTAATTATTTTCGACCTAAACAATGACTGTCTGTAAAATGCTGAATAGCCAACTGCCTACCAGTAGGCAGTTGGTTATTCGCACGCAAATTGGCAACTGGCTCTCCTGAGTGTTTCCAAGACTGACCTATACGTTGAAAGTGTCAGATATTGATACGAAATACAAAAATATATGTAAAATTGAATTATTTTATTCATTTGTGTCTGAAAAATCGGCTTTTCTGAAACATATCGCGAATTGGCAACTGGCTGTTCTGGTGCGTTTTGCGACTGTTGAATGCATTTGGAAGAATAAATACTAACATAAAACAACAAAACAAGGGTAAGAATGAATTTTTTATCATGTTCTACTAAAACTATGACTGTCAGTAAAATGTCGAATAACCATCTGCCTACCAGTAGGCAGTTGGTTATTCGCACGCGAATTGGCAACTGGCTCTGCTGAGTGTTTCCAAGACTGACTTATACGTTGGAAGTGTCTGATATTGATATGAAAGAATAAAATATCTGTAAAATTGAATTATTTTATGCATATGTGTCTGAAAAATCGACTTTTCTGAAACATATCGCGAATTGGCAACTGGCTCTCCTGGTGCATTCTGAGACTGTTGAATGCATTTAAAGGAATAAATATTAACATTAAAGAACGAAACAAGGACTAGATTGATTTTTTTTATCATTTTCGACCAAAACTTTGACTGTCTGTAAAATGTTGAATAACCAACTGCCTACCAGTATGCAGTTGGATATTCGCACGCGAATTGGCAACTGGCTCTCCTGATTGTTTCCAAGACGGACCTATACGTTGAAAGTGTCGGGTATTGATACAAAGGAACAAAATATATGTAAAATTGAATTATTTTAGTTATATGTGTCTGAAAAATCGGCTTTTCTGAAACATATCGCGATTGTCAACTGGCTCTCCTGGTGCTTTTGAGACTGCTGAATGCATTTAAAGGAATAAATATTATCATTAAAGAACAAAAAAGGGTTAGAATAAACGTTTTATAATTTTCTACCAAAACACTGACTGTATGTAAAATGTCGAATAACCAACTGCCTACCAGTAGGCAGTTGGTTATTCGCACGCGAATTGGCAACTGGCTCTCCTTAGTGTTTCCAAGACTGATCTTTATGTTGAAAGTGTCAGATATTGATATGAAAGACCATATAAAATGTCATATTGAATGATTTTATCTTTATTTTAATGAAGATTAATATTAAAGAACAAAACATGGATAAGAATGATTTTTCATCAGTATGTTTTGAAAGGTAATCAGACTTGCTTATACATTTTGAATAACCAACTGGCAACTAGTACGTAGTTGGTTATTCGAATGTTCAACTACCAACTACCAACTGCCTACCAACTTTACTGTCATGCGTTCAACAACTAATTTACAGTTTTGAGATGGCCCCTCAAATTTGACCGAAGTACAGAGTACATATACGTTTACATTTCCACGTCCGTTTCCGTGAAAAAGGTCTAATACAAAAATGGTTGGAAGAAGGTCAGCGTACGCCTATGAAATACGGTCCTATATTAAGAATCGTTGTATTCTTGGCATAGGGTGTAAAGACATTTTTGATGAAATATGTTCTGTTTATGGGCATAATGAAATGTCTTTTTCGACAGTTATTCGTTGATTAAGAAATTCAAATGTGGGTTAGTTTCAACAGAAGATGCACAACATGGCCGTCTGCCGAAAACAGCAACGTCTGCAAAGATGGTTGCTAGAGTGAAAGAAATAATTGCTACTGATGCAAGATACACCGCTAGGTAAATAGCTAGTATGGTTGGCATCTCATTAGGAGCAGCTCATATAATTCTGAAACGTAATTTGAAAATGAGAAAGATCTGTGCTGGATGGATTCCCCATCTGTTCACAGATGAGCAGAAAAAGGCACGCGTGCAATGCGCAAAATTGTTGCTTAAACAGTTTCCAAATTACAATGCACGGTCTTTCGTAAATATCGTCACTGGTGACGAGACATGGGTTCACTTTTTTGAGCCCAAACGAAATATTCAGAACAAAATATGGGCAACAAAGTCTGGCAAAAGACCATGCATTGCAAAGCGGTCCATGGGTGTCAAAAAGGTAATGTATGCCATATTCTTCACAACTCAGGGTCCTTCCATTCAGGTTGCTGTACCTAAAGGCAAATCCGTAAATGCGAAGTTTTACAAGACTAAAGTTCTTCGAAAACTGAAGAAATATTTCAAAAATCGAAGACCCGCAACTGGTTTGGCCAATGTTAGATTGCTACATAACAATGCGTCATCGCACAAGGCGTCTATTGTACAAGGCTTTCTGAAGCAGGAAAAGGTTGTTGTGCTTCCTCACCCTCCTTATTCGCCTGACCTTGCCCCGTGTGACTTCTTTTTGTTCCCAAGGCTCAAAAATACCTTTCTGGTCGAAAATTTGTGCAGTGCAAACACCTCGGTTCTGCAATATTCCAGTGTCTTCATAGTATACCTAGAAAAGACTATGAAAATGCCTTCAAGGATTGGATTAGAAGACTGAAACTTTGCATATCTGTTGGAGGTGAATAATTCGAGGGGACCAAATAAAATTTTCATTGAAATCTATCAAGGAAACATTTTTATTTGCTTAGATGCATTCATATTTGAACAATCCTCGTATCTATCCTTATTATTGAAATGACATCATTTATCCTGTTTAATTTTTTGTCTTAAAGGTTTTGTCGCAAATCAGTCTTGTTGTGCTCTTTACAATTAATCTTATATATTTGTAGCTGTTTCGCTGGTAAATCGTCAACGTCAGTTAAAAACCTATCTACAGAGATGTTTGGAAATACCTCGTACACGGCTAGTCTTACAAATGCAAGCGCCATCATCAATGAAACAACAACAAATGCAACACACACAGAGGCGATGAACACAACCGTAGACCCAGCCATTGAATTCTGGGAGTATGATAACATTAACGTTCGAAATGCTATCAGAAAACAAAAAAAGTCATTATCCGAATCTTTACTAATAAGAGGAAACATGTTGTGGAAAACTGTTTTATTTATTTTGGCTTTTAAGCATAGAGCATTTAAAGTGAAATTTATCTCTTTACCGTACATGGTTGCTTTATATATATATATATATATTCTTTTTTCAAGTTTTATAAAGAAATATAGAACAAGAATTCTAAACATAACTGTAATTCTTATTTTGCTATTTGTGTTAATAGTTTCGTAAGTTAAATTTATTTGCAGGAGAAAAATTTTGCACATATCTAACGGAATCGAGGAACCTGGCAGTGTGGTGTGGGAACTAGCTTTGTCTCTATTGGTTGTATGGATATTGGTGTATTTCTGTGTGTGGAGAGGCGTCAAATGGTCTGGAAAGGTACAATAGAATGGTGCAAGGAAGCTCTATATATTTTATAAATACAGCTCAGGTAGTGTTGGAAGGGTTATTGTTCATATCCAGCACGTATTGCCGTTATCAGTTCTGATGACATTGTCAAACTGTCAGCAACTGTCAGCAAAACTGTAATTATACTTACAGATTAAATTTAACGTTCAAATTGAACAAGCAGTTTCAAATATTGTATTCGTTTGTGCGCATGTATGTTTGCCGGATGATTATATTTAAACCGATTAAAGATTTATACCACCTATCTGATATCTGCTAGATTATAAAATAGTAAAACCATTAAATGATCCTGTACGTTTATATGCTGTCAGGCTCAGTCGTAGATTGTAGTTGCTTTTTATTATCTTCAATGGAACATAAAAAGAAGTCAGTTAAGATCAAACTCAATTTGTGCAACACCCTTTACACATCCTAGCAACTTTATTACTGTAAGCTGGAGACTTTAAGTGTTAGTGTTTTTACCGATTTCGTGGTTAACAGTCTCGTCTGAAGTGTTAAGAATTCGTGAAAAGTGATTATTTGTGTTTTAAGAAATGAAGTAGGCATTATTTGCGAATATTTTGAACTCACGAAAGGTATTATTTGCGAATATTTGCGAAAAACCAGTGCGGGTATTTTCCAAGCTGGAAGATATTTAAGAGCAAACACGCAACAAAGCCAAATAATAGCAGACTCTGTTTTATTAAAGGTGCAAAATAAAGACAAATGAATAGACATAAATCTTAAAAAAAGACTACACATTTTGTAATATAGTACTAAACATAATGATAGCCGTGCAATATTCCCTTGAAATCAACACAAGAATAGAGAAACAAATGATTGTTTCTGTATTTTCTTAGACTGACATGGGGGGTCATTTTGTCCTACTTTCATGCCATCGTTTTTCCGTAATCGGTCGGAAATTCTTCGGGATCACGTGATTTTAAAATTGTTTCAAACGAATATCCGTTTAAAGACGCACGACAAAATAACTGTATTTCCATGATGGTAATTATACACGACTTTCATGAAAAATATGAAATGTACAAAATTTATGTTTAAAATTGACAGTGACATATATTAGGCCAAGACAATGTGTTTAATGTCTAAAATCTACTTAAATTAATGTAGCCATATGTACATAAATCAGTGTATTTAGGTAAATTTCAATCAAATTTTGTTTCGGCAGTGTAAGACAGTTATTCATTTATATTCTTAAAACTATACTAAAAAGAGATTAACTGAAAAAGTTTGCAGACGAAGTTGTAAAAACACTTTTATTCGGGAAAGGCCTGAATTGTCCTCCCGCAAACTTGTAGTATAGCTGTTTATTACCTGTATTATAAGGATGATTTTCATGAAGGTTTTGTGAGTTACAAAATTGTTGAATTCCATGTGCTAAGTTTGTAAAAATCACGTTATCGTTTGGGCATATAATATATTTTACATCTATTTATAAATTATAACCTCGTTTCGGAGGATTCTTCCGGAAAAATCCGAAGATGCTCGACGGGTTCGTAAGCGGTCGGAAAACATACTTTCGGTTTGACATAGGCAACATTTTTTGTTTATTTGTTAGTTATTCGTGAACATATTCATGACTATTTGGTCAGATCTGATGCAGTGAGTCATATTTTCAGTAAATAGGAAGTCTCAGCTACAAACTCCTGTTTTCATATAATACTCGTTCGGGTTTTAGTAATGGACCTTTAAGTCTGTTCATGTAACGTTATCAAATGTATAACATCCTCGTGCTTTGAATAGACCCGACGAATTCAAAGACCAATACATAATTAAAGCACTTTATAAATGTTCATCTGATAGTAAACGCTGCAGTATTAAATTGACTATAAAAATAAATCTTCTATCGGAATAATAATTTTCACTTCAGGTTGTATACTTTACAGCACTGTTTCCGTACGTTATTCTTACAATCCTGTTAATCCGGGGTGTGACACTAGATGGCGCTGTAGACGGTATCTGTTTCTATCTGAAACCAGACTTCTCCAGATTAGCTGATCCACAGGTAGGAAATAGTCGTAAGTTTGTTAACCACTACACTGAAATATTTCGAAGCCTTTTGTATTTTGGGAGAAAAATTGTCATTTTCTTCTAAATATAATGCATGCTTAAAGAAAATGCCGTTCATCTGATTTTTAACGAAGACAATTACGATTCCTTTATTCTAGCTAAGTAACTGTAATAAAAGTTATAATGTTTACATAAAGTAGAACTTACACATTGGCAGAAATCATATCGATATGTCTGTTTCTGTAGGTGTGGATAGATGGTGGCACTCAAGTTTTGAATTCATTTGACCTTGCTTTCGGTGCTATCATTACTCTTGGCAGCTATAGTAAATTCAACAATAACTTCTATAGGTATTTAAGTTCATTGTTTTCTAAAAAATAAATTTTTAACTTTTATACCAAACCCTTTGAAGTTTATCAACATCTCATTACTTCTTGTGTGGTTGTTTGATTTTACATTACACCGACACTGTTTAGTTTAAGGTCACACCTACACACTTCTAGGTCATACAGCATTTCATGATGGAAGAGGATCTAACTTAGCACCCCTTTTAACAGTTGATGGTACTGTCCAAATTGAAAGATGGACAAGTTCATTATAGAAATTTAGCAGGGTAAGGTGCCCCTTCGTGCATTGTTTCAGGCATAGGCGAGCATCTGGGTTGAACCACCAGTCTTCCGTAGGTTTCCTTACATGAACGAATTTTACACCCTTAGCTTAGTTTCGAACCAACAACGGTAAGGGGGTAAGTGCTTCGAGGTAAGCGAGTTTCACCAACTGGCCGCTCCTCAGTTTAAACCCTCTCACAGTTAATATCAGAATGATGATTATTCAACACGAGGGATTTGGGAAGACCTGGATGCCTTTCAGAACATTATTTCAGGCTTGAAAACCATCAGGATAGAACCAGCGGTTTCCTAGCGCATAAAATAATTCTTACCAACCATAGTGCGATTTCGAACCCGCAGCAAAGTGAGCCGTGCCATGAGCAAACCAACATAGTGGCTTTGCGACCAGCATGGTTCCAGACCAGCCTGCGCATCCGCGCAGTCTGGTCAGGATCCATGCTGTTCACTAAAGGTTTCTCTAATTGCAATAGGCTTTGAAAGCGAACAGCATGGATCCTGACCAGACTGCGCAGATGCGCAGGCTGGTCTGGATCCATGCTGGTCGCAAACCCACTATGTTGGTTTTCTCATGGCACGGCTCAAGTCTTTAACCACTCGTACATTTATGTATAATCTTCGAGCTGGATTTTTGTCAAATACTGCAATAACATAGAAAAAAAGACAATATAGTATGGAGAATCTCCACGAATGGGATTATAGAATGGTTCAACTTATAAATGCATAATTTAACAGTTTCCATTTTGGCCTTCGAACTTCTTACAATAGTCAAGCCATTCAGTAAGAGTATACCAAAACGCCTTTCAAAATTTTATTTATTTTCTGTTGTCAAATTATAATTCTGTATTGCATTGATGTCTGTCCCGATATTTGTCTGCTTTCTTCACAGAGATGCATTTATTATAACAAGTATAAACTGCGGTACAAGTCTGTATGCCGGATTTGCTGTATTTTCCATCCTTGGTTTCATGGCTAAGGAACAGAACGTTACAGTAGCTGAAGTAGCGACCTCAGGTTATAGCACAATTATGTAAAATGTTGTGAAACATAAGCAATATAGATATTCAAATCTGCAGCAACTTAACGTTAGTACAAAACTGTGCAAAAGTTTGTGTAACATGAGAAATCAGATATCATAATATAGCTTTGACTTCAAAACGTACCTTTATTAGACGGAATAGTTTGTTTTATGAAGACATGTCAATTCGTACTTTTTCTAATATACATAAGTACTTAAAAACGAAGGTGTTTACAAATGTAAATCTTTAATTAACGGGCATGGAAATTTGTATGATGTATGAAAAATCAACATATTTTTGTCTCTCTGTTTGCGTAGGACCTGGTTTAATATTTCTAACGTATCCAAAGGCAATCACCCAACTTCCAGGATCTCCGGTCTGGGCAGTTTTATTCTTTATAATGGTAATATTTGTTGGACTTGATAGCCAGGTAAATATTGTACAACTGTATGGTTGTGTTGATAATTTCTTTTGTCTTTTGCATTGAACAATATGTTGAATCAAAACTTTGAACTACTGTTTATGAATTTCTGTTGTTTTTTACTGTACTCATATGAAGCAAATATATTTCAGAATTACACATTACATGGACATAAAACCTTAAATACAATATGGCAGAACACGCAACTCATATAATGCCCGACTTAATACTTGGGTACCTAATCATTTTTCGTTTCAGCGTGCGTTGAAAGTGTTGTTTTGGTTCTTATGAATGAATAAGCTACAATGCTTCCCGCCGAAAAGTCGCCTTTTTATAAATTTGAAATTAGTTTGTTGCAGTTGAGGGTTTCCTGACACCAGTTTTCGACGGTTTTCCACAGGTATTGCATGGCATGAGGACCAGAATGGCCGTGACTGCAGTATACTGTGCTGTATCGTTCTTCCTTGGATTGTGCATTGTCACAGAGGTTCTTGTTGATATTTATATTTGTTAACTTCTATTATGATAAATTTATATGAAATTTTCTAGCTTACATTGCCACGACGTTTTTACTGTCCAAGAACTTGTCAAAGTGTAAGTAATGTCAGCGGGTCATGTAGAATTCTAGTGAATTTATAGTTTGTTATCACTGCGTAAATCTAAATATGATCTAAAAAGAGACAAATCGGACTGTTCATATCCAGACGTTTATCAGATTTCATTTTCGTTCAAAACATAGGTTATTGGTTGTAAATTAATTTCAGAATCGTGCAGAAACTATTATCAAAATTATCAAAACCGAATTACGCAGTTTCCTGGAAATCAAAGACGATTATAAAACCTAAATACATTTGTACTGAAAAAGAAAAACATAATTATATTGGGACGTATCATTAAAGTCTAAAGCAGAGCAGATATAAACACCACGTACTTCAGATACATAGACAAATAATAAATTCTCCGGCAAGATCCGTTTGAAACGCTACTAAACAACATAATAGGAGACTAGGTTTGGTTGAGTCTATTCATGAGAGGTATTGAAATGTACAACACCCCTCATGTCTCCTAGCAGCGGTTTAAGAGGAATTCTATCATATTAAAATCAGATGGACTCCAATGATTGCCAAGGAAAAGAAAATATTACAACACTAAGTCAAAGTATAAAGGAGAGAATTTTTACAGCCGCCACAGGCACTGGAAATGATACAGAAAATAAAGAATGGCTCAGTTACTTACTACAAAAACCAAACGGATTTATATAATAATTGTTTATAGATTAAAGTTGTGTATAAAAAGATGAAAGCGTGTAACAAATGACAGAAAGTCTTTTCCAATTCATTTTGTGAATACATGGAATTACCAAAATGTCTGTAGCGTATCAAAAAGTGTAGCTTTCATGAAAACAACGACGAAAATGCAGTAGGCATATCCTTTTCCAAGAACGCAGCATCTCCAAAACTGAAATTTAATATATACACGAATACATACACAAAGTGAAACAAATCGACAACAGGTTCAGATTCTGCTGGTTTAACAACTGTATATTAGGCAAATGTTTCTGCAATTCCCTTTGTTATTTGTGTAAACATGTTGAGTTTTCAAAACAAATATTTTTTTACTTTTTTTTTCTAAAAGATGATACTGTATTGTACAGTTACTGAATGGCTTACCAGTCAGTAGTGAAAATTATTATATGACCGTGCCATGGGAAAACCAACATAGTGGCTTTGTGACCAGCATGGATCCAGACCTGCCTACGCATCCGCGCAGTCTGGTCAGGATCCATGCTGTTCGCTAACGGTTTCTCTAATTGCAATAGGCTTTGAAAGCGAACAGCATGGATCCTGGCCAGCGGATGCGCAGGCTGGTCTGGATCCATGCTGGTCGCAAAGCCACTATGTTGGTTTTCTCATGGCGCGGCTCATATGACTCTATGTATATCGCCGGCCAGTAGTTTGTGCTACATGACCAGTCTTTTTGTTAAAACAAGTTTACTGAGCTGATATGTCAAATACTGTGAAATAACATTCCTTATGTCGGACCTAGGACAATTGTTCTAACAGTTCTAACTTTCGACCGACTAGTTATTCAGTAAGTATATGCTATTTGCCTGAAGTCAAATTATGTGTATATTATCATGAAATCTGAAATATTTTTCCTCTATTTTTTTGTACTTAAGAACAGAAAATCTATATTGGACTATTGTCAGAATAATTTGTATATTTAATATATTGATAACGTAACACATAAGCACAGATAGTGCTTGACTCCCTTTTTATGCTGTCTTTGCTATAATTATTGTTGAATTGCTGTTAATAATAGAATTTGGGTCATTTATGGCTGATTTGGGTTTATTATATGGATGACTGGGTCCCTGCTTCGCACATTGTCATATACAAAAGTTAAAAGGGAACCAGATAGTTAATAGAGCAGGTACTCGTTGTAAGACGTTGTGTTTAAATTTGGACCAATCAGAAACAAGTTCTAAAAATAGCACGTCTAAAAATAGCACGTCTGCTGGGGTATAAATAGATGGATGGATGACAGAGAGGACATTCGGTATCCAGCGGTTGAAGAAGACACATCGAGGATTCAACTAATAATTTATCCCAGTACCTTGATAAGGAAGTTATTGCAACTACACTGTCAGGGCGGATAAATTATTAAAAGGAAAAAAATAGAAGTTCGTAGACTAAAGAAGAGTAGCAGAATTTCGATAAGGTTTCGAGCTATAGGGCCAGCGCATAGGAGTTTTACCTTAAAGGTAATTGAATGCTATAGACCATAGCATATATAGGCTGAGCATCGGGAAGCTGAGACAGAGACCCGGAGTTTGGTAATCTACTGAGATAGTAGGAGGGTTCCAGCTTATAGACGATTCAGCATTATTGGCGAAGTACAGCCAAGGCATCGGGGATATACCTATATGGTAGTTGAATGCTATATATGATAGCATATAGGCGCTGAGCATCCAGGAATCAGGGCATTCATATAGAGTTGAGAGGACAGAGGCCGAGCATCTATGCGATAGGACTCGTATGTTGTTGATTCAAAGACATTGTCTGACGGGAACTTCAACAAAAAGACCAGTCAAGTATAGAGTCTCCAGCCTATAGGAGTTTGAGCTAATCATTTTTAATTAAAGATTGTTAGTTTGAAACATTTAGTGATCTACCTGATCCCTGAAATTGTCTAGCTCATAATAAGAAATCATTTACGAATCATTGGTACACGAATCATTTAGGCAAGGTAGCCAGAGGAAAATTCTATATTTGAGATATTTGGTCTCACCAGCTCTACGTTTTAACAAAGGACAATCTACATCGTTTGTCAGCTAGTCTAAGACATAGTCACCTTAGCGATTGGACCCAAACCATTGTTCAAGATACTAAAGGCGTAGGCACTTCCCTGGGTCATATAACCAGTATCCTGACAACTAAATACCGATCAAAAGTACACATTATAGACCGATTATTTCTATAGCCCGATGATTTCTATAGGAGTTTTGATTTTGATTCCATACCTCATGTTTTTATTTCGATGAAATGAGATGTGGAACCAAAATTTGTAGTCCTGTTTGACGCCATATAACCTAAACTGTGTTGGTGCGCCGTAAAACCCAAATAAATAAATAAATAGGAGTTTTGTAATAGTTATTTATATGGGTATATCGTAGCACTGATTTTTCTAAGATTTTCAAAAAAAAAAACAAACATTGAAGTCGATTTGCAGTAATACCAAAACGTAATGGTGGTATGCAAACTTTTTTGCAGGGCGGAATGTACGTCTTTCAACTTTTTGACTTCTATAGTTGTAGCGGACTCGTCTTATTGTGGATTGTCTTTTTTGAAGCCGTCGTTGTCACCTGGGTTTTTGGTAACATATTATGACTTGTTATATAGTACAATAAAGATCAGCTTCACAGATCCTGATGCTGAGGATAGGTTATACCCAAATACTATTTAAATGTATAAAATGTCCAGGTTTCTGTCGAAGGAGCTATTTTGGGGGACATTGTTTCTTTGATTTCAAGTTTTAGTGATTAAATTAAATGATGTTTTATTTTTTTTACGGTATGATTTACTTAGTCGTGAAAAATATTCCCCATAAATAGTAATGCATTAATGGTATTATTTTCAATTATTAATTGTTTCTTCTTGTTAACATTTTACCGTAATTTCTTAAATTCTTATAGCATAAAGTAACGGGAACGTAGTGCACTATTTAGTGTCAGTAGTTTGAAATAATGGGAACGTATACTATTTATATTTCCAGGATCGTCAAAATTCCAGGATGCAGTAGAGCTGATGATAGGGAGGCGGTTACCGTATTATTTCGTCCTCTGTTGGAAATTCGTTACACCAGCTGTCTCCTTAGTAAGTAGATAGTTGCTGGGAAAAACAAAACAAAATAATTATGATAAGTCTGACATGTTATGTTGCTCAAGAAGCTGGTATGGTTCTTTTCTCGGTTTCTTAAAAACAATCATTTGAAAAATAACTTCAGTTTAAGCTAGAATTCGTTCCTTTTCAATATTTTCCATTATGCATGACTCTAAAGGCATAGAAATGCGTTACTTCGCTTAACCCTTACCATGCTGGACATGATTGATTCTGCATTTGTGACCATCTGCACTGTTCGCCATTCTTTCAGTATCTTTTTGGTAAGCACCCCTTGTAACAGTTAATGATACTGTCCAAACTGAAAGATGGACAATGAGAGTAATTTAGCAGGGTAAGGGCTAATATGTTCAACCTATACGATATGCGCATGATCTTTGTTCACTTTCTACAAAATGTCTTAAACATATAGCCTGAGAAAAACAAGAAAAATTGTAATATCTATCATTTTAGGGCATATTTCTGTTTATGGTGTTTGACTTTGTGCCATTAAAATACGGCAAGGATTATGTGTATCCGGGCTGGGCCCAGGGTATCGGTGTGTGTTTGGGATTAGTACCAATGGTGTGCATACCTCTGGCGTTCGTACATACCATTTACAAAGCCAAAGGCACGTTATGGCAAGTAAGTACAAAAGATTAAAAAAAAAAACACTTTATTTCAACTATATCCATATTACTTGAACTTCAAAGACGATGCATCATCCATTCTCACGTACAAGAGGTCAACCATGGTTCGTCTCGGGATTTTGACGAACCTCTGATGGATGAGAATGTAACTCAACTCGCTCTCACTAATATCATTTCCAGAAATATTTATTACCAATTAAGTACACATTCTGGTTCATTCATGACTGTGTTTGTAAATAAGGTATCTAAGATATTGTTTCCCTTTTGTCAATTCTTTGTTTAAGCATTGTGTTTGTTATTTTGTGTATATCTTAAAAATGTGATATCTGCAATTCATTTTATTAATAGTTTACTTTTAACTGTTATAAACTGTCTTCTACATTACTTCTATTATTCTACTTAAAGATATATTATGCCCAACTTTCGTATATGGAAATATAAGCATAGCTTCACCGTTTCTATGTCAAGAGAAAAGATAAACGGTTGGCGTGTATAAATGTGTCAGGTTTAAAATTCTGCATATATATTTGCACAAGTTAAAACAGTATGAACAAACAATGGAAATTCTTTTTACAAATTAATTTTATTTGGTTTGACCAGTAAATATATCTGTTTAGCCAAGTTAAATGTATTAAATCAGGATTATCAAGACTTAAATTAAAATCTAATGACAAGCTATTTTAGTGAAAAATAGTGCATCCTTAAAGGGTTTCTGTCTCAGCAATTCTTTATAATACAGCGCTGGCAAACAGTAACAAAACCGGCGCTACAAAGTCACCAGATAAAACACCGTATATTAGCCAGTGAAGAAGCTAAAAAGGTCAGTAAAGATGCGCACGAGGAATCAGCAACGCTCGTTTGAACCAAGGAGCACATTGAGCACACAGGACAAGATGCTTGCTGTGTACATGGACTATTGCAGTGTTTTCGTGCTACACTTGAATGCTGTGTTCATGTAAATTTGTACACTTTGTTAACTTTATAGACAAAATGTTGCCCTCAAGAATGGTTAAGGCAAGCATATTCAATTGTTGTAGCTATTTGTCAGATGTAATACATGTGTTATAACGTGCATAAATATGCATCAATGAATTGCCAAAATATATTCTAAAGGCATAAGAGGCATTGTGTCATTGTAAGAAGTACTTTTGGTGTGTTTACTTTATCGTACATGTAAATATTGTAAAAACTAATTAATAGTGTCAAAATGACGAAACTAGACAAACCCAAATTGCAAGTAGCTGATGACTTCCTAACCTAGAACAATTATAGGCGACAATTCCTCACTCAAGTCGAGCATCTTTTTCAGGGGACTGAGCCTGTCCTCTCCCTACTGGCCATGGAAAGCAAGCAAAAGAAGGCGTATTCTCGTAATCCAAGGACGGAATGAAAAAACTGAAATATTTTATTGGTAGAAACAATCTCCCGTGAATATACAGTGATGGCACAAAATGTTTTGTTCTGTCTCTAATTAGTTTGCAATTCAATTTTAATGAATTACTCATTTTGAGTTTCCTATAACGAGAGAATTTGAAAATTGTTGCCATGTTATATGATTGTTTCCATACAGTCGAAAATACTGTTCTGTGAAAAAAATTGCATATCATTTTACTACACATGCCATTTAATTGTACCGGATCTATTTCCTGTCTGTACCTTTTGATACTATAATTATTTAACTTTAAGTTGAAGTAATCCAATCAAGCCAAATCGTATCTGCTGATAATGCCAATGAAAGAAAATAAAACATCAATTCAACATCATTTGTTTTCTTCCAGAAATAAAGAATCGTGTAAAAATATACTTCGGAGGGGACGAAATGCTTAAAGCAGCTGAGTTTATATGAAAAACCATAGTTAAGCGATTTATAATGGTAAAAAAGGTTTAAAAATCGGACCACTATTGAACACAATATGGTTGTATGAAATTTAAGAAGGATGTGGCAATTTTGGTTTGTCTAGCTTCTTTATTTTGACACTACTAAATTATTAATACATTGAAATAAATTATTTTATGCAGTTTCCCGAGTTTACGATGTTGGAAATGTACAGAATTATGAATATACAGTTCAAATAATTATTTAAAACAAATATATTCTTCATTTGTTTTACGTTGCCATGAAAACGAAATGACTGCCATTTTGATAAAATACTAAAAGGTTAATTCATAATCTTCTCACCTTTAAGCCGGATATGTATTCTTTAGATACAAATGTATATCCGTATTTATTTTTTTGTAAAAGAAAATTGTAATTTTACAGTATATCCCCATTTTTTGTATATATGGAAAATAGATAACAAAAGACCATGTATAAACATATATGAGCCGCGCCATGAGAAAACCAACATAGTGGGTATGCGACCAGCATGGATCCAGACCAGCCTGCGCATCCGCGCAGTCTGGCCAGGATCCATGCTGTTCGCTATTAGTTTCTCTAATTCCATTAGGCTTTGAAGGCGAACAGCATGGATCCTGACCAGACTGCGCGGATGCGCAGGCTTGTCTGGATCCATGCTGGTCGCAAACCCACTATGTTGGTTTTCTCATGGCACGGCTCATATGTATAAACATATGATTATATGTAGAAGAGTGGTGTGATTCCTCTTCTATTTAAGTTCATAATGATCCCTATTCATTAGCTCTATAATATTAGGTTATTTAACATTGTTCTGTACAATACGGAGATATATTTGGACGAGTACCCAGCTGAGAAAAACCATATTGGACGAGCCGCTAGGCGAGTTCAATATGGTTTTCTCAGCTGGGTACGAGTCCAAATATATCTCGTATTGTACAGTACAATGTTAAATAACCTTTTTGTTCTATATCTATTTTATCTTACTATAATAATAGTTTAAATTAAAAATGTTTCACTGAATATTGTATTCCTGCCTTTTCTAGTTTCTCCCAGCTTGCTACGAGTGCAAATATACATTATACAGAACAATGTTAGACCTTAAATAACCTTTTTATTCTATATCTATTTCACTTCATACGTAATATACGCAATTCATTGAATGTTGTTTTTTTCTGCGTATCATCATTAAAAAAAGTATATGGTGCAACCTCCCTACAACAGCGATTTGGCGATTTGGGTGATAATAATACTTGGCCGAGATATTATGCCCACAAATATTGTCAGCAGGTTTGGTGAAGATCGGATGAAAACTGTTCGACTTAAGAGGGGACAAGGCTAAATTCCCCGTTTTTCGAGTAATTCAAGGACTATAATCAAAGAGTGTCTGGTACAATTTGGCTGGTTATCGAAACTGACCGAGATGTAATGCCCACAAACATTGTCAGCAAGTTTGGTGAAGATCCGACGAAAACTGAATTATAGAGCAGACATGTTTTGGATGCTGACCGCCCGTCCATTGCCATTCATAATCTTCTCCATTTTATTTCTTAACCGTTAAATAAAAACTGCTGAGGTAGCTATTCAGTCAGTCAGGGCTGATACCAATTTCTAGGTTTCGTCCGGAACGTCTTCTTTAAGCGACTGTTCAAATATTCCAACATCTGATGATCCTTTTTACTGTATTTTTAAGTTTTTGATTATTAACGAACGTTTTAATATCTAGATCAGATAGCATTGTTATCCCTTGAATCGTTTTTGTGTGTTGTAAACAAAAAAACTCAAATTAAATCCACATTTCAAGACTCATAATCAAACTCTGTACATAGAGCGCCTACTTCATCCGTTTTACATTCGGAACATTTTCACGCGTTTCGGGCTTTATCGTATGTTTAACATGGGACTGCTGAACCGTCCAAATACAGAAAATACAGGATTTTTTGTACGCGCGTGCGTCCAAATACAGAAAATACAGGATTTTTGTACGCACGTGCATCCAAATACCGTAATATATTGTACGGTCACGTGTTGCAAATGAACGTTCGCGATTGGATAGATAAAATAGGTATAGAATAATTTTATATATCTTACAAAGCAGGTACTGACGTGTTCCTTCTTCAGACAGTGAAACACAAATGAGGTGGCCTAACTTTAAATTGAATCAACGATTGACCAAAGAACGTCCGAAACATTGAAATTACTCTTTGCAGGTGGGGGTAATAGACACATTTTCATGAAAGTAATATTTAGGTATCTTAAGGGCCTCAGATGTAAGATGTTATGGAAATCCTAAAGCAAAATTACTTATGATTTGAAATCCATCTACCGGCTTTGTGAAGAAATTAGTTTGAAATAGAAAAATATACTTCAAAGTGCTAAATTGCCAAAATAGTAGTAAGACACCCTTTTTCAATATTAGACTAATTTCTTTGATGCTTATTAAATTTCTTTAAAAAAATAACAGACAGAATGATTATTTCCGGAGTTGTCTTCTTGTAACAATACCTCACGAGCGCCAATATTAATAGCATCTACTACAAACTTAAATGGTTTTACAAAATTTGGTGCCGAAACAACTGGTTCACTCTTGAGTATAACCTTCAATTTTTCAAATGATTTTTGACATTTATCATTGCAGGTAAATATTGAATATTTAGTAAGTAAACTTGTTAGTGGTTTAGTAAATGAAGAAAAAGTTTGATAAAATTTCCCGTCATACCCAGCAACACCGAGAAAACGCATACGTGGTCCTTAAAATTTACTGGTTAGAACAGGAAAATTAGAGACTTATTTAACTTTAGCATCCATGGGTTTTACTTGACCCTGTTCCACAACATGACCTAAGGAAAATCACAAACCTTACAAAATTCACTTTTTTGATAAAATAATTGTCAACTTTGTGTTTTTGAAAAATTCCTCAGTCGTCTACAGATGACTTTCCCAAGTGTCATTGTATATGATGACATCGTCAGTGTATCAATCACATCCTGTAAAAGCACATCTGACAGTTTCCTATATGTATATAGGCAAAAATTTTCCTACGGACAGAATTTCTTTAAACTTTGTACACTGAATGAGAATCAACTTTAAAACGGAAATATGTATTAAAAAGCATAGGTACCGGTGCTTGATCTTGAATTATCTGCCCTTGAAAATTAGAAAATACTAAAATATCCAATTTTCAAGGGCAGATAATTCAAGATTAAGGCAAGGAAACTGCATTTTAATTTATATTTCTGTTAAGTCATCATTTGCATTCAGTGTACAAAGTTTAAAGAAATTCAGTCCATGGGAAAGAACATGCCTTTCATGTTCATAGTCAAGGACAATTGCCACAATGTCTATATTGACATGGGGCAAAGTTTTCTTACAGACAGAAATTCTTCTTTAAACTGTGTTTTCTGACGGAGAATCAAATCAAAAACATGAAATAAAACAAATCATAGGTACCCAGCCTTGGTCATGAATTGTCTGCCCTTGAAAGTCGGAAAATACTGAACAATCTATTTTCAAGGGCAGATAATTCAAGATCAAGCACAGGTAACTATGATTTTTAATACATATTTCTCAGTTAGTACTCAAAGTTTTAAGAAATTCTGTCCGTAGAAAAATGTTTGCCTATATACATATAGAAAACTGTCAGATGTGTCTTTAAGTCCAGAAATAACGGAATTTACAAGTCGCAGAAACGTTCATTCCAAATGACAAGACTTTATGCTGGAATAATCCTTCAGGGGTAACCATGACTGAAACTTGTTTAGCTCTTTCAGTGAGAGGAACTCGCCAAAACCCTCTGAACAAACCAAATTTTGTTACAAATTTTGCATGTCAAACTCATCAATACAGTGGTCAGCTCTAGGCATAGGAAATGAATCAGTTTTGTGACGCTGTTAACTTTCCTGTAATCTGTAAGTTCAATGGTCAGGAAAGATTTTATAAGTTTTGTTGTTTGTTTTTTGTGTGTTTCTTTTGGGGGGGGGGGGGGGGAATTACGTCGCACCGACACAATTATAGGTCATATGGCAACTTTCCATTTTTGATGGTGGAGGAAGACCCCCGGTGCCCCTCCGGGCATTATTTCATCACCGGCGGGCACCTGGGTAGAACCACCGGCCGTAAGCTGGATGCCTTCCTCACATGAAGAATTCTACGCCCCTTTCCGTATTTAGTATATCTAAAGAATATAAATCCTCTCTTCAAAGATATTTTTAATCCAGTGTTAATGTATATCCATCAAGTGTTAAATGTCCAAACTGGTAATATTTTGCTATTAAAACATACAGAAAAGTTTTCCAATAAGATCTTACTTTATCTGCCCTGTCCTCAGACAACGTCGTATTTAAAGCTAAATAACAACTATCAATTCAAGATAAATATATAACCAAAGTGAAATTAGTGAAATTACTCTATGCAGTTTTAATAACTGTTATTGTTTTCGTGTAAAAGAATGCATTATAACAAAAAGCGTTGCATATAATAATAGTTTTTCCCAGCTTGGTTTGAGTGTAAATATATATTATACAGAACAATGTTAGACCTTAAATAACCTTTTTCATCTATATTTATTTCACTTCATACGTAATATACATAATTCATTGAATGTTGTTTTTTCTGCGTATCATCATTAAAAAAGTATATGGTGCAACCTCCCTACAATAGCCATTTGGCGATCTGGGTGGTAATAATACTTGGCTGAGATATTATGCCCACAAACATTGTCAGCAAGTTTGGAGAAGATCGGATGAAAACTGTTCGACTTAAAAGAGCGGACAAGGCTAAATTCCCCCTTTTTTCGAGTAATTCAAGGACTATAATCAAAGAGTGTCTGGTACAATTTGGCTGGTTATCGAAACTGGCCGAGATGTAATGCCCACAAACATTGTCAGCAGTTTGGTGAAGATCCGACGAAAACTGAATTATAGAGCAGACATGTTTTGGATGCTGACCGCCCGTCCGCTGCCATTCATAATCTTCTCGATTTTGTTTCTTAACCGTTAAATAAAAACTGCTGAGGTAGCTATTCAGACAGTCAGGGCTGATACCAATTTCTAGGTTTCGTCCGGAACGGCTTCATTTAGCGACTTTTTAAATATTCCAACATCTGATGATCCTTTTTACTGTATTTTTAAGTTTTTGATTATTAACAAATGTTTTAATATCTAAATCAGATAGCACTGTTATCCCTTGAATCGTTTTTGTGTGTTGTAAACTAAAAAACTCAAATTAAATCCAGATTTCAAGACGCATAATCAAACTCTGTACGCCTGCTTCATCCGATTTACATTCGGAACATTTTCACGCGTTTCGGGCTTTATCGTATGTTTAACATGGGACTGTTGAACCGTCCAAATACAGAAAACATAGGACTTTTTGTACGCCTGCGTCCAAATACAGAAAATACAGGATTTTTGTACGCACGTGCATCCAAATACCGTAATTTATTATATACCTATATAAATTCTGTAAAAAGTCGGCTTGTATTCACAATTAAATATGAACAGACAAAAATTCCGTATTGTACCTTTTAAAGTCCGTATTGTACATTCCGTATTGTATGCTGCCGGACTATTTTCATTAATATGCACGACCCGGCACATTTCTATAAATAGCGCACATAAAAACTTCACTAAGTTCCATTAAATATTGATAAACATTGCAGATTTCGTTCAAGAACAAATCAAGAATCAAAATGGTAAAGGTATATAACAAAAGGGTCATTATAACAGCAGCTAGATCTGGGAATTTGTATTCGGCTCTCGTGGATTTTGCAAGGTCGGATCACACTCGGCGCTTGCGCGCCTCGTGAGATCCGATCTGGCAAAATCCACTCGAGCCGAATACTGCATCCCAGATCAAGCTACTGTTATAATAACCCTTTTATATTGTACGGTCACGTGTTGCAAATGAACGTTCGCGATTGGATAGATAAAATAGGTATAGAATAAATGCTCTTATTATTCTAGTAAGAAATTGCTTTGATACATTATGAGAAAGTACATAAAATATGGGAGAGGAGTAAGAAGGCAGAAGTAATTAGTTTTATATTCGACGTTCGTCTTTCGATATTTTTTATGTAACAAAATGGTTTTAGGCCGAAATGTACATAGAATATATGTCTTTTTTTCATTCTTAAACTTATATTTTCTAGTTGTTTTTGTATATTTTTGCATGCAGTTCTGTTGTGTTCAGTTCAGAATAGTTGTGCGCATGTCTAACGGAAAAGGCCAAAACGAAAACACTCCTCGTGTTGATGTGGCGAAAACACGACAACACGAAAACACGACAAATACCAAATAATTATGTCATTTTTTTATTCTTAAACTTATATTTTCTAGTTGTTTTTGTATATTTTTGCATGCAGTTATGTTGTGTTCAGTTCAGAAAAGTTGTGCGCATGTCTGACGGAAAAGGCCGAAACGAAAGCACTCTTCGTGTTGATGTGGCGAAAACATGACAACACGAAAACTCGACAAATACCAAATATGTCAAGTTTTTTGTGTTTTCGTGTCGGCGGGGCGAAAACAGGAAAACGTGACAGCACGACAAATAAAGGGCGCCAATACGACATATTCATACCCGCCAACACGAAAACTCGACCGTGAGATAAGTTTGTCGTGTCGGCGCCCTCTAAACGTCGAGTTTCCGCGTAAAATGTGTCGTGTTTTCGTATTTTCGGCCCGCCGACACGACAACATCGAGTTTTCGTGTTTTCGTGTTGTCGTGTTTTCGTCCCGCCAACACACCAACACGAAATGGCAGAAATCAGCCACCATAAAAACTCGACACATAAATATATCGTGACGGCGCCCTCTAAACGTTCTGTTTTCGTGTAAAATTTGTCGTGTTTCGTGTTGTGTTTTCGTGCCCCGCCAACACGAAAACACGAAATGGCAGAAATCAGCCACCATAGTTATTAATATTTTTCACGAGGAAGGAATGAACTTATGATTGAAGTCTGAGAAATCAACAGTGAATATTTGACCCGATTCAATGAGTTTAATTCTTAATAAGCGTCACGAGTTATCCGGTCAGCAAACGCTTCAATAAGAAAACGCCGGAAAACGCGGAGATACAAGACTACGCGAGATTATCTTGTTGCGATTCTGTGTATTTTATACTTCTTTGGTGATTGCGTTTAATCTTTTATCGAACAGAATGGAACAAATATTAAAAAAAAAAAAACATATGTCATGGTTCCTGCCGAGAGATGGAAATTTTTTTATCACTTGAGGCTTGCCGAACAGGAAATTTTCCTCCTTCTCGCAGGAACTACGTTTTCTATTTATCTTGTTTCTACCAAAGAAGTATAGAATACACAAATAAGGTCAGTAATTTGGTCGAAAATGTGCTTCCGTGGAGTAGTCGAAAGAAGTCCAAAGTAAATAGATCCTAATTTTCCCATTTTCGTTATGCGCAAATTCGTGTAGAACGAGTGCTTTTATCATACGTTTTCAGTGCTAGAATACATTCTGCATAAAATGAGACGGTTTTCATGTTTATACACCTAATATGGCAAGTTTTGCAAATCGAAACCAAAAGTAGGGGTTTATTTTTGCGGAAAAGAGCAAATATGTACCATTTTTAGGGAAGCAGACCACAACTGACTGGCATTTCTCTAGGAACTATTCAACCCCCTATTTTCCTTCCATTTTTTTCTTTGATTTATGGTAGAACTTTCACGAAACATAGGTGTAGGAAAAGGTGATGTTCTGTAAAGGTATGTTAATGCGACCTAAAGTTGTCGTTTTTATATGAGACGAAGAAGGATTTGAATTCCTTTATAAAAATAAGGTCAGTAATTCGGTCAAAAATGTGCTATCTGTATGGAAATGGATAATTTCGGACGTAAATAGTACATTTAGAACTTTTAGTTTTTCTTAGCGCCATTGTGAACAAATGAACCAAAGTGTATCAAAATGGCAAAGCTTTTGTCAAGGCCGATGTCTTTAAGCTTCAACACAAAGTATTTAGATAGACTTACACACGGCGAAGTAATGGAAGCTGTTCGAGAAAAGGTACCAATAACAATTAAAGCGATCCAAATAACTGAGAAAAAAATGCTGCATTATAACAGTGACTGATTCAGATATAAAACAAAGCCTCATATTGAGCGGACTCGCGTTACACAACCGTTATATACCAATGTCTGATGTTGACAATATAATAAATTTTTGACAATCAAAGGTGCTCCATTTGAAATGGCAGGTACTACTATATTATGCTGCTGTGTCAGTTCGGAGAGGTTTTAAATGGCAGTGTTATTAGAGGCAAGATGCGAAACACAAACATAGAAAATGGAACACATTATGTCAAAATACTAAACAGTTTCCCACTTCTCCCCCACACAATTGAAATAGGACGGTTTATGTTCCGCGTATTTGCGGACAATAACCGTACAGCATGCAAAATATGTGGCGAAACCAATCATGCCTACTTCAGATGTCCAAATAAACAGACAGGCAAGCCGAGGGGGACAAAAGATCACAAACATACAGTACGGTTGTAAAGCTAAAGCAATGCTTCAACTGTAAAAGTCATAACCATGAGAGAAAAAGCTGTATACCCTCGGCTCTTGATCGTTTTCCTTTCTTGTGTAACTTATTTTTCTCGTTTATCTTTAAAGGCTAGTGCCAGGCCAGACATTAACATGAAAAGTTGAAATTTTGCAAATTTAAAGGACAAAATCGTCATTTACGAAATACATTGCGCTGAAAAAATGCCATCACAAATACTCCGCGCCAGTTGCGTTCATAGCTTTTTTATAGCAGAGGAATTCTAGGTACTGCATTTGTAATATGGAAATCTCAAAGAAAATGATGCTATGGTCCGTCGTGGCAATACCTGGTGACATATTCTTGGGCTATACCACGTCTGTTACTCATTTGGCATCAATTCACGTACATTTTAACGATGATTTAATTATTCTCGAATGAAAGAATTTTCAAATATATTCCTTGAAAAGAATCAGAGCATGTGAGCGTTCTTTTATTGGACATCATGTTATTTTATGCATAGACCTTCTAGATTTTTCGAAAATGTAAACTATTATTTTGAAACTACTCTGATAGTTAAGTTAAGTTAAAGATTTCGTCGTTCAGGTATTAGAAATATGAAGAAAAATTATTCATGTTGGTTTTTATTAATAGTCAATGAAATTAACTCTGAGTCCGTCTTACTCCAAAAAGGAGATCGTAAACGTGCGTTCACTGACCCCAAAAAGGGTACGGTAAACGATTTGAAATGCAGCGATCAAGTCAGATTTTGAAACACAGTTGTTCTATCAATCGTCATTGAAAAGTTTGCTTTTTGATTAAAGACTTTTTTCTATATTTGGAGTGCATTTTCTTCTAATAGTTCTGTAGATCAACGAGAAAGCTGACCGTTGTATAATAAGTTATTTTTTATATTTATTTCGTTCACATGTTGACAAAGAAAATCGGCAGTTAACTTAAATTCACAGTTAACAGAAATGTGTAGCGTTTGCAGAATTATAACCTGAAACATGTTTCTGGCAACAATAAATGTCGTCCCACCTCTAAAGAACGCAACCGCCGTTAAATGTCGGAAGGTTGTCGTTAAATGTCGCAACCACCTCTAAATATCGCAAAATCTTCTGCCGCTCTATGTCGCACTTTTAACGCTAAATGTCGCAAGAAATTGACCACCGTTATATGTCGCAACATCAACGCTAAATGTCGCACTAAAACATATATTAACCATTCATAAAAACTTGTTCAATAACTAAATGGTATTAGCTGTAAGCGGAAATCATACAATCTTGTATACTTTCTCGAGAGTAGCAGATTTAACATGTTAATGTTTTATGAACAATTAACTCTATACTAAATGCAGAGTTTCACAGCTTGCTTAGACAGTTTTGACAGCGGGTCACAAATTACTTTGAACAGATCAGAACAGAACAGAAATTTTATTGACAACTTGACTGGAACATAGGTCTTACTTTAACTACTAGATAAACCAACAACACTGTTGTGCAATCAGCGAGATGATTTTATTACGAGATCTGCATTCATTTAGCATAGATATATTCATCTCAATGAAACATGTATGAAGCATATCACGATCAAAACTGTCATATAAAATCCAACAAATATTTTTTTAGAAAACAACTGTAAAAGTCTAACAAACTTTGTAACAGGTTCGATCGTATATTCGTCAAAGGAATACTGGCCGCCTGCGTAAAACCCATTTTTATTTCTTTTTTAATTTAAGAGGAACCATAGAATCCGTGGCATGCACGGAGATCACATTTTAAGTGAATCTCCTCAGACTATTCCTCGGAATATCAAACAACGGACCGTGCTTAGACATGCTTACATACATATTTGTTATCATAAAACATACATATTTGTTATCAAAAAATTTTCATAAAACAAATTTTCGTTCCGAACTTTTGTTAACATAATATTATAACATTATGCTATGTATATCTCATATATCTTACATTCTAACATGGCTCGATTTGATTTCCAGTTAAACAAAGAAGAAAATCAAGCTCTATATATTCTGCGATAAACAACGGTTGACGCGCGAGAGCATTATGACGTCACTTATGACGTCAAATTGCTGCATGACGTCTGATACATTACTCCTCGCGTAAATGAAGTCCAGCATAATATTTATTAAAATGTATCAATGAGCATGTCAGAATGAAAACAATCAAGACCTTCTTGTGATTTATCATCTAATTTACCACGGTTCATCGCTCAGATGCTTCAGTATTTAACCACTCGGGCTAACGCCCTCGTGGTTCAATTCCTACGCATCTGAACTCTAAACCGTGGTAAATCAGACGATAAACCACTCGAAGGCCTTGATTATTTGTTAATTATGACATATTTCAATATGCTACTTCGTTTACCTGATACTTTAAGTATTGTCTTACATTATAACAAATAATGATATATTCTAATATACTCTGAATCTATTTCTGTGCTTTTTAAACATTGCCCGACATTTTCTTAAAAAACAGATATATTTCAATACGCTCAGTGTGTATGATTATACTTTCAAAAAACATGATAAATATCATAAATTGAATTTGAATGCAGATGTTCTCGTAAGAGAAACTCGCTAGAACTGATTTCTATACAACGCCTCTCGTATAAATACCCATACATGAATGCACATGTATGCTTGAATGCTTATCAAACCGTAAAGACCGGTTTATGTAATCCGTTACAGTTAGACAAAGGTTCTCCGCTATACGATGTAACGCGGAGAACCAGTAAGTCTTACTTTAACTACTAGATAAACCAACAACACTGTTGTGCAATCAGCGAGATGATTTTATAGACATACAAAGTTTAGAATGTATGCTGCATTCAAATTCAATTTTTATTACATTTTTAACGTTTTGGTTATAAACAATCTCTTTTCTAACGAGTCTTCAATGTAACCATCTTTTGCCTGATCTGATTTCCATCGACCATGACGTTTAAGACACTTGTCGGAAACGCCCGATGCATTTGTAGCCATGGAAGCACCACTTGCCCTTAAGGAATGAGTTCCCAACTTAAGATTAGGAGCAACTACCTTAAGCTTTTTCACAATACATTCTTTTGCTCTTGGATAACTTAATTTTTTATTTTGTTTGATGAGTGAAGATTTTCCTTTTGATCTAAAAGCAGGTTTAAAAAGATAATTATCTGAAGTTTCTGACAAATGAGCTGCGGTCATATACCTTTGCAACATTAAGTAACAAGCTACAGAAGAGCCTTTAGCAATTAATACTTCTTTGCCAGATCTATATATATCGGTTTTGCTTTTTTGTATTTTGACATTAAGATGATCAATCTTAAATTCTATATCTTTACACAATAAATTGCTCAATTCATTAAACCTGAGAAATCCTGCATACCCTAGTAAAATCATTGAAAAATCTCTCAATTCTACAACGTCTACAGAATTTTCATACAAAGAACATAAAGTTTTTAACATTTCAGTATCAACCACATCTTTCTTTGAAGTTGGCGTAGAACGAATCCTCTTCGCTGTTTCTAACAAATTTTGAACAATACTACTTTCAGTAGGATCTAACAGTTCATTTAGTTTGTGTACCCATTTGATTGCATAAAATGCCGAAGAAATAACGTGATACGACTTTCCTTGATCTAATAAGTTCACTATATACATAGCAACAATAATTGGTTTCGCGGGTTGTGCCGTAGATGAATTCACTTTACAGTATTCTTCAAATAAAGTAAAACAGTTTTTATATTTTGTTGTTGTACTTCCTGCACGTGATTGCAATAAATAACTTGCCATATTACTAGCAATATTGTCCATTTCTTTGTTGCAAACTCCCGCATTATGCATTTTACGTTTCAGCGTAGATTTTAGGCCAACACCTGAAAACATTTACGTACATATAATAATTTTGTTTCAGCTAACAAAACACACATATACATATATATATAGTTTTAGTCAAGATATAATTTTTAATGCTATCATATCGAACTTTAGTGGTTCGTTATCAAATGTACCATTATAACCGTTTCCGACAACAACATTTGACCTTGACAGATTAAGTGTCTGTTTTATAAATTTTTTGAAATTTCTATCTTCATTTAACAGAAATGGCCAAAAAGAGGCACTTTTCCATTTTGGTATGATCAAACTACATTCTACATGCTCGCTATTAATCTTATTTATACAATCTACTATAAGTCTTGGTGGTGGAACAAGCCAATTATTTTCATTTTTCCAGACTTCATTCAAGGAGTCAATGCCTTTAGCTCCTGGTACCCACCAACGGGAGTTGAACCTAGAACACTTATTATTCAAGTGTGACGCAAAACGATCAATCGTATGCGGTCCCCATAAACAATCAATACGTGAAAATACACTGTCATGTATTTCCCAATCATCACAATCTGTATATCTACTCAAATAATCTGCAAGCTCATTGTCTACTCTAGGAATCCATTCCGGACGAAATGAAATATTTTCGTTTTCGCAAAAGTTGGCTAAGTCTAAAGCTGTTCTTTGGATACTTGGAGTTTTACTCTCATTTAATAAGATCGATTTTACATTTTTATTATCTGTAAATATGTGCACTAGTTTATTCTTTAATACATGTGCATTGCTCTTAATTATTCTACTAACAGCTTCAGTTTCTCTCCAAGTGGAACTTTGAACCTTTTCAAAAGTGTCCCACTTACCAATTACCTGAGATTCTGTTTCCGGAAATGCTATCTTAATTTTAGAAACTTTTGGTAGCGTACCCTTCTCACCTTTGCTGATAATACCATTTGTTCTAAACGAATTCTTTTCAGAATCGTTTTCACTTCTCTCTCGAGTGTTAACCTGAGATTCAAAACCCCTATCCGGGGGTTTTACTTTCAATGTCGAATTACCTTCGATCTTTTGAAATCTGTTGGCGCAGTACGCGCTTGTTTCATGCCTGGATGCATTATGATTACTATTTTTAAAACATTTATGCACTGATTTGCTTACCGTAACAATATTTTTGTTCGCTTCCGGGGAACCTTTTAAATACTTGCTCTCTTCCGGGAGCAATTTATCAATATTTCCACCTTCTGGGAACCATTCATGTCCCTCTTCCGGGAGACACTCAGAATCAAAACTTGCTTCCGGGAGCTTGCTACTACTTTTTCTATCTACTTCTGATATACAGTAAGAATAAATGGTCACTTCCGGGACCCTACCATGATTTCTACACACTTCCGATGCACAATCGGAATTTATGCTCACTTCCGGGAGCCGAACTCTTTCCGTTATCGTTTCTGGTATTAACGTTTTGTCAAAACCCTGTTCTGTTTTCTCAGTTCTCTCTGGGAACTGCTTACACATACATGTTACACTTACTTTCTTACTGTCGTATTCCTGAGAACCTAAGCAATCATCTTTTTTCTTGATAAAACCGCCATAGCCTTCCGCTCTGGCATCAGCATAGATACTTACTGCGCAAACTGACATGTTTTTGAAATATTTCCCTTTGTGGTTAATTTTTCTCACGTTTTCTCGCCAGAATTTTAATTCTGCGATTGCCTGTTCACTTACCAGTACTGGAGCGTTCCAACTTGCTCTAGATAGTATGCATCTATACATTTCTCTGGTTCTCATTCTAACTTTATTGCCTATTACATTTTGAAGAGATATAATTTTTCCCACAACAGATGCCAAAGCTTTTACGTTGATAATATTACATTTGTCCATTCTTATCTGATACAAAACAGAATCTATCGATACTTCAGGATTATCAATTCTTGAATCTGTTATGACGAATAGGTTTTTTGACATGTCAATCACGTGTCCTAACCAAACGACTCTAGATGTCGGCTGCCAATTACATTTTTCGTCTGCTAATAGAAAACCGAATTCACAAAGCGTTTTTCTTACGTAAACACTCGATCTTTCTGCTAGAACATATTCAACATGTCCCCCTATCCCGTCATCTAAGAACTACATGAAAGAACTAGATTGATCTCCCCTGTTGCTAACAGTATCTTGTTTAACCCCTGAAGGCTGTAGTTTAACAGAACTCTTTGGTCTTGCACCAGTATCTGTTGATGTGTTTACAGCAGCTGTTTCAATTGTTGATAACGAGGCAATTAAATTTTCTATATCTTTATTACCTATACCTTGACTATAGCGTAAAAGATAATCAAGTGCACCTGTTAGGTCATGGACATTACTGCTTGAAGGTAATTGTACACCTTGGGCACTGCCTTGTGTTGACACCCTTGGCCTGGTATTAACAATGGTATTGACTGTTGTTGTTGTTGTTGAGGGGGCTTTATTTACTGTTGTTGTCATAACTACAGATGTAGTTTGGGTGTTATTTCCTAATTTTGTTATGGGTGTGGAAAATAAAGGAGCTTTATTTGATCCGGTGGTACTGAAAGTAACCACAGGTGAAATTTCTTGTGCACCTCTCCCCCTTCCCATTCTTGAAAGTTCTTCAGGTGGCATGAAGTTAATAGAGTCTAAGATATCTTTTGGTACTTCTCCTGGGAATGCCAAACAGAAGATGTCCTTTGTTATACACCCATATGTGTGTCTATAATTTAACAAATTGGCAGCTCTTCTAGGCCCAATGCATGGTATTGACCTCAGTTCTTCTTCAGAAGCTTGATTTATGAAAATCATGGTCAATGTCTATGTCAATTAATGTCGGTCAACAATAATTAATTTTGTGTGTGAAATACTCAAAATTATCTCAATTTATGTGAACCGAAATTTTTATATGTGGTTAAGCCCAAATATTTTTTCAGACAAACTACAGTTGGTTCGAATGTAGCAGATACACTACTAATTCAAATATTTAGACCGGCCACCCAGACGCTTCAATAAATGAGCCGTGCCATGAGAAAACCAACATAGTGGGTTGGCGACCAGCATGGATCCAGACCAGCCTGCGCATCCGCGCAGTCTGGTCAGGATCCATGCTGTTCGCTAACAGTTTCTCTAATTGCTATAGGCTCTGAAAGCGAACAGCATGGATCCTGATCAGACTGCGCGGATGCGCAGGCTGGTCTGGATCCATGCTGGTCGCAAAGCCACTATGTTGGTTTTCTCATGGCACGGCTCAAATATTTGATTTCTCAAGGTAGTGTATAGGTTACACTGGTTCGAATGCGGCACTGGCCCTTTGAGAATCCAGTTTTCAAAAATAAAAAGCACTAACCTGCAGTGTCTTTCAATATGTATAGGTGGGTCCTGTAGACGTCCACTCTATCTTGTTATACCTGTAAAGGGCTTTAGTGAGTGTGGGAGACTTTCACAGAGACAGAGGTTTCCTTACCCAGAAAGTAATAAGTTACTTGTCAGAAACCTGCAGCTAGATTTATCTTAGCTTGGTAGAACCAATGCTCTTTGGTAGAACGCCTTGTTGATGTACAGAGAGTACTTTAGACTGAAAGTCGTGAAAGCCTCTTTCTGTTCAATATCAACTTTATTTCAGGCAGAGCTGGCTTAGTGTTTAGAAAACACTCTAATATTTATGTAGTTAGGCTGTTCTTGAATTTTTCCTTAAGTAGAAAAGTCCACGCGAGTAGAAAATTCCACGGGAAAAATCCTAAGGTAAATTTAGCAGCCTTCTACCAAATAAAATTCTGCCAGCGTAATCCAATTTATATCCTCGTCGACATTATTGTAAACCTTGTTTCTCTGCCTAATAAAACGGGATAAGAGTGGGTTATACTTAGCAATTGGTTGTTGGCTCCTCTAGCTGTGCACTTCTGCTCTGTTGGGCGATCAGCTGTTCAACTGAAGTTCCGTGCGCAATTACCGCCAAAAGTTACCCCTACACCGGCTAAACTTCCGGAGGTATAACACCACTAAATACCGATGGTGTCCGCTAGATGGAGTACCGTCACAACACAGACAATACTTTGCAACTTTATCGATAATTTTTTTCATTTTTCACTAAAACGCACTCGTGCGTGCGAAATACTAAATTTTACATACCTGCATCTCAGCGGCGGATATCTATGTATTTCATACGTGTACTAATCATTTCTATAAAAATTCCACAATTTTGCTAAATTTAACGAATAATTATAAATTACCTTCTGCTATATTCGCTCTACATTCCTCCAATTTCTTCTCTTGTAAATCATGATTAGCCTCGTCTAATTTCAGTATGACCTTAGAATTGTGCTTATATTGCTCTTCATTGCTTTTGCGTTTAAATTTTTCAGTGTTTATCATCATATTTGAAATTTTATTTGTAGAATGACCACTTATCTTTTCAAATAGGCTTCCAATTTCCTTCAGCATCACCTATTTGTGGCCTTCCAGTGACGTCCTGACTTTATCTTCTACTATTCTGTCCCACTCTAAATTTTCCTCTCTATCTCTCAGTGGGTTTCCCTCCATATTTTCTTCCATGTGTAAACGTTGAACAGTTGAATGCAGATATTCTCGTAAGAGAAACTCGCTAGAACTGATTTCTATACAACGCCTCTCGTATATATACCCATACATGAATGCACATGTATGCTTGAATGCTTATCAAACCGTAAAGACCGGTTTATGTAATCCGTTACAGTTAGACAAAGGTTCTCCGCTATACGATGTAACGCGGAGAACCAGTAATTCATCGTCACATAAACTGTACATGCATGCGTGTATACGAGAGAGTATAACAATATATACATATGAAATAAATTAAACTAAAAACATGCTGAAATTGTTCAAATTGCACTTCTTAATTTTTAACGTGCTACCAAATTAGTACCAATTAATATATTAATTTTTGACTTCATTGATATATTAATTGGTACTAATTTGGTAGCACGTTAAAAGTGTATCATGGCATTTTTTATATATCAGTGAATGAGTTCAAATTTCACAATTAAACTAACAATATAATCAATTTGAAATAGGGCCAGTGTTTTCTTATAGGTAGATTTTATAGTTTCAACAAAATAAATACGGATTGGAAGTGACAGTTTGTGTTGGGAATGTAAGGGTGGGGAAAGGGGTGAATAATGACACAGGCATTTAAGACACAACACCAACAAATAGTTAAAAATGATTTTTGTGGAGTCGGGGGTGGGTGGAGTTAGGGGTTAATGTGTGGGGGTAAGAGCTGAGGAGTGAAGGAGACAATATGAGCAGGGAGGATGATGATACGATACTAAGAAACATTTTTTAAAAGCAAAAGTCACGGTGACTGCTCGTAACTTGAGCTCAAACTTGACTCAAACTTTGGTAAGTATCACCCAAGTGGACCTCGAGTAGACCTTGCGGGAGTGTGAGTGGAGTTCTAAAGTCATATTTCATAAATTCCACTCAATCTTAACTTTCGAAAGGACAGCTCGAGTAATGGTTTCATTGTACACAATGGATTTAGAGGATTATAAACGGTTTATATGACAATAACATCAAAGGTATGCAAAAGTGCTGATCATTATTTTTTGTAGTCGGAAGTTGTCATCTTATTGCTTGTCTGTATGTTTGTCCGTCCGTCTATTTGTTTTATAATACATCCTTCCGTCCGTTCGTCCGTCCGTCCGTCAGTCAGTCTACTCATCTGTATTAGTAGAATGAAATTTATACTTAAAAATACACGAGTTTAATTTTCGATGAATAACAATTGATTTTTTAACTTTACCATTAGTTGTTGGTGTTTCCCGAATGCCAGCCCGCGTATTTTTTTAATTTCAATTACTAAAAACACATCTTTTTTATAAAATAAATGTTTCCGTTGTCATTTAAACAATGAGATTTGATAAATATAGGTTTGCTTCATGATATTTAATTTGAGGGAATGTTTATATTTTTCAGTATGAATTAACCGATATCTAGGCTTGTGAAATGTAAATATTTGTTACTACGACGTGTTTTTCTGGGAGTGACTGATGAGCCCGTTAGACTAGGTTTCGTAGATGTATATTTGATTCCTTATATCCATTTTTAACCGTTTGCATCAATTTACTGTTCCAAAATACCTTGCACAAATATGAACTTTCGTTTTAAATACATACTTGACACTGTTATCTTACCTTCAAATTAATTAAATATTGTAAATTTATCGTCTAAACTTACATTATGCGATCTTGAGAAACACTCAAGTGTCCCCTGGACCGCCCTCGACATTCACTCACTCTTGGGAGTTGACTCGACTGTCACCCACCTTTATGAATACAAATCGAATCTTTCCTAAGTACAGAGGTGACCGTTAGGCAATTTATTTTAGTGTACTCAATGAGTGGTGTTGGAGTATTGTCTATGAATATAGCCCATAGGATCTTCCTCCGTAATATAAAAACCGCCTTATGACCTTAACTGTAATATTCTAACAAAGAAATAGAACCCATGACCAAATAATAGCTCTAAGATGTCTCGCTTTCGAAGTAAGACGATAATACATCGAGCGCTCGAGATAATTATATCTTTTGACAAGAGAGTTATAATAGCCTTAGATCGAGCAACCGTATTGTACAGCTTAAAGCATAATTATATGGAACAAGTCCCGTTTACTAGCGGCCAATCAAAAGTGTGAGCAGTCTTAGTTAAATGTTCAAACGACATATTGTTTTTCCAAAACATATAGTAAAAACAAGAGGGCATGAAGGCCCTGTATCGCTCACCTGACCTACTGACCTAAAGATCATCAAAATTAACATGCTGACCAAGTTTCATTAAGATATGGTCATAAATGTGGTCTCTACAGTGTTAACTAGCTTTTCCTTTGATTTGGCCCGTTGAACTAGTTTTTGACCCCACATAACCCAGATTCGAAAGTAACCTAAAGATCATCAAGATTAACATTCTGACCAGGTTACATGAAGATACAGTCATAAATGTGGCCTCTAGATTGTTGACAAGCTATTCCTTTGATTTGACCTTGTGACCTAGTTTCTGATTCCACCTAACCCAGATTTGAACTTGATCTATAAATCATCAAGATCAACATTCTGACCAAGATTCATTAAGATATGGTCATAAATGTGGCCTCTACAGTGTTAACTAGCTTTTCTTTTGATTTGACCTGGTGACCTAGTTTTTAATCCTACATGACCCAAATTCAAACTGGACCATCAAGATTAACCTTCTGACCACGATTCATGAAGATACAGTCATAAATGTGGCCTCTACATTGTTAACAATCTTTTCCTTTGATTTAATCTGGTGACCTAGTTTTTGATCCCATATAATTCAATATCAAATTCTTCTAAGATTTTATTAAGGGTAACATTCTGACCAAGTTTCATTCAGATTGGGCTAAAATTGTGACCTCTAGAGTGTTAACAAGCTTTATCTTTGATTTGACCTGGTGACCTAGTTTTTGATTCCAGATAACTCAATATCAAACTCATCCAAGATTTTATTAAGTGTAACATTTTGAACAAGTTTCATTAAGATTGGGCCTAAATTATGAACTCTAGAGTGTTAACAAGCTTTTCCTTTGATTTGACCTGGTGACCTAGTTTTTGACACCAGATAACCCAATATCAAACTTTTCCAAGATTTTATTGAGGGTAACATTCTGACCAAGTTTCATTAAGATTGGTCCAAAACTGTGACCTCTAGAGTGTTAACAGTCAAATTGTTGACGACGGACGACTGACGACGGACGACTGACGGACGGTCGGACGACGATGGACGACGGACACAGGGTGGTCACAAAAGCTCGCCTTTGAGCACTTCGTGCTTAGGTGAGATAAAAATAACCATTAAACAACTGCAGTTATAATGTATTCTGAAATTGAACAAGCTATGTATCTGCTCTGTTCATATAAAAATAATAAGTCCGTCCATTGTTTGAACTTTGTTTGAAATAAGAATGATTACAAACATTTTTTTTTCTTTTTGTGTTGTTTAAGGACGCTCGCTACAGTTTCGTAATTTTTTTCTCAATAATAGATTTTGATGAAATGTTTTGTATTAAAAGATCATGTTATGATGTATTGAAAAATGAAATAAAAATACTAGGTCACCAGCTTTGTTTCAATTTAATTTGCACCTAGATATGGTGCTATTTTAAACATTTTTCAAAATTTCTGTAATCCTAAAATATATTTCAGTAAAGTACAATAATCAGCATAAATTTGATTATCTAAGCATTTTTATAACGGAAAACAATATATCTATTTGAAACATGCTCAGAGAAATCAAAAGAACATGATTTTGTAAAGAAAGGAATACTTGTTCAGCAGACCAAAGGGCTATTTTTGCATATTTTTGTCAATTATAAGCTGGTACTTCTGATATTTAATCGAGTTTCACATAATAGAATTTAATCAAATTCTGCATATACCTTTGGTTATGTCTACCTAATCTGAAACAAAAAGAAAATTGATAGGTCACCATATTAGATTTCGCTTAAATCTAATTACCACGAGGTGGGGTGTGGCGGGCATTTATACAACGCAGGTTGGTACGAAATACTCATTCAGTGTTTGAGCAAATGACTTAGAAATATATATATAAAATTATCAAACGGCAGATTTCTTAATAAGCGGATTTTAAGGTGTTTCAGAAGCATTTTGATGGCATAGAACGATGCAAGTTTCCGCCCCATTTTTCTAACAAAACCTACGGTTTACGAAAAAAACAAAAACAAATAGAATTTTTTTAAAAAAAAAACTCTCATGAGGATTCGAACCCACAAAATGATTTGATTATATCCAATTGTTATCTGCGTTTTACCCGACTGTGCTATGTTGGCATATTATCATAGAATATTTAAGATGAAAGAAATACTAATATTTACTTGCCAGGTAATGTGCAAGCATTATGAATTGTTATTTCATCGGTTATAATGAAATAGAGTCGTCCTCGCGTTTCGGCGGGAATCTCGTTATCATTGGGGATTAGTAAAGTAAATCCCAGTGACATTTCAAAACACAGGAGATCAATGTATTATTGTACTATTACATTGACGTCAATTTAAGAAAAAATTAACATGTTAATACCTATTCCCTTATTATTGTATGAAATAATTCGCTTAATCCATATATTGATTGACCTTATAATAGTCCAGCCGTCAACATTAGGTATTAAAAATAAATGGCTCGCGGTCAAATTGCATTCTTTTTGTGAAAGATTGAAAATACGTTTAAACAGGTTTAGATTGTTGAAGTGGTAATGCGGTCAAATAGTATTTTATATTACACTTTTAAATAAGAAGTGACAGAGCAAAAATGGTTACCGGATTTATTAATAGGTAAATAATTTACTTTCTATTCTTTTCTTTTGTTTCTTAGTGGTTTTGAATGAATATCATTGAATACAAAAATGTAAAAAAAAAAAAAAAAAAAAAAAAAAGTCGCAAAAAGCATGTGCCTATAAATAAAGTATTTGATAGATTTACATGAAAATTACTTTATTCTATAAAAATATAGATATATTTAAATAATGATGATAAGTTTAATGCTGTTTTCTTATGTTTGTTTATATCTTCGTTTTATTTGGTAATTATAGTGGCATAAAACTGCCACAACTTAGCTATTAGTTTTCATGAAAACTTTCACCAAAATGAAGGAAGTTGTCATGTTAATAATGGTAGATTTCATTTATAACACAGAACATATCATGAAGACTTAGTAGAAATATCTTAACTCGAAATTATGCTACTTAGTGCTATGAAATGACACCATTTAAAGAATTTTTCATGAAAATTTTCGGGAAAGTAAAAGTGGTTTGTATGAAACCAGCTAAATTTTCATGAAAGCAAAATTATATTTGCTCTGAATTGAAACCACTTAAAAAAATTTTTCATGATTTTTTTCGCGAAAATAATTATAATGGTTTTCATAAAACCAGTAAAATTTTCATGAAAGCGAAATTATATATGGCATGAAATTGTCACCTGTTGTTCAAGGTCAAGCGGTCTATGAAAATAAATAATCATAGTCACAATGCTTTGGCAAACTAAACAATACCCCTGTGACACCACCTGAATGAAATAAAGACATATGAACCGCGCCATGAGAAAACTAACATAGTGACCTTGCGACCAGCATGTATCCAGACCAGCCTGCGCATCCGCGCAGTCTGGACAGGGTCCAAGCTGTTCGCTAACGGTTTCTCTAATTGCATTAGGCTTTGAAAGCGAACAGCATGGATCCTGACCAGTCTGCGCGGATGCCACTATATGTTGGTTTTCTCATGGCATGGCTCATATATTAAAGCTGCATGCCCTTTATTCCAAGGATCATTAGGCTATTGCGACAAACTTTTCAGAAAAGTTCGAAATATTAAGATAATTGCTGAAAATATCGAGATAGGTAATCTAGCTAATAAATGGCAGTTTCAGGCACTCACAAAAACAGTATAGAGAAAATAATATAACTTATCGCAATAACAATTTCCAGGAAACCTTCCACTATTGAGATAATCTTTTCAGGAAACTTTCCCCAATCAAGATGATTTTTTTAAGTTTTGCGATTGCTACCTGACTATCTCATGGGCAGAAATATGCCAACAAAGTTTTATTTTCGCGAAAGTTTTCATGAAAATTAATTGTTAAGTGGTGGCAGTGTTATCTTTGGCAAACTATACAATACCCTCGTAACACCACCTGAACAAAATAAAGAACAAGAGCCACCTCAGACATGGCCAATCCCCACGCCGAAGCAAAGTTTTCATCTAAAATGCTGTGAAATAAATTATTTCTTTGGTACTGAAATATACACATATCAGTAAGAAGAGCTGGTTTATTCATGGTCATAAACTTAATATCCTCTATTCTGGTGTGAAGAATTAATTCAATAAAGGGAGATCATTGAAAAAAGTCATGGTAGAGTTATGGTTCTTGCACTTTTCCTTATCGTCCTCTCTCTATGTATGCAGTTGGAATAAATTCCCTTAAGTACTTTTAGAGTTAAGCCCGAGACAAGTTTATTGATTAAATGGAGATAATTAAAAATGTGCAGAGTATATGTTTCTTCTACATTGCACTTCCCCTTTATGTCCTCTATGTATGCAGTTTGAATGAATTCCGTTCAGTTCTTCAAGCCCCGAACAAGTAGATTTAATAAAAGGAGATAATTCAAAAAGTGGGCAAGGTAGAGTTATGGTTCTTATACGCTGAATATTTCCTCAATGTCCTCTATCTATGTATGCAGTTTGAATAAATTCCCTTGAGTACTTCAAGAGTTACGCCCCGGACAAGGAAAATAATTTAAAAAGTGGACAAGGTATGTAACAGGCTGAAAATATTTCAGGCCTGGCCGGGAATCGAACCCGGGACCTCTCACACCTAAGGCGAACACTCTACCACGTCGCTATAAAAGCTAGCTCAATAGCAATGAAATATAAGTGCACCCTTATACTCTACCCTACTACATACACCCCCTCCATTTTAGAATTCGTCCAAGGTGTCCATTCATATCTACTCGTGAGTTATTTACGTTGGGCGCCAAATGTAACAGGCTGAAAATATTTAAGACCTGGCCGGGAATCGAACCCGGGACCTCTCACACCTAAGGCTAAGTGCACCCTTATACTCTACCCTACTACAGGTAGAGTTATGGTTCTTGTACAGTGCACTTTCCCGTAATATCCTCTAACATCGTGTCCATTATGAATTAAATCCCTTTAACAGTAGTAGAGTTATTATACGGAACGACAGAACGAGTGCTGAAGGCAAAAGAAGCGTTTCGAATGTTTCTCCCTCCTCTATCTATATTTGGCATTAATTTATATGTACTTGTTAGATTTCTGAAGCAACCCGTCTGTAATATTTGTCCATTACGGCTTCTTTTTGTTGTGGGCCTACTTTGCAAATACGTGGCTCTGAGGGTGTGATTTTGGTGCCCTGTGCTTCCGAAAAATCTACGCTTACCTATTATCTTTTGTTTCTATTTTTAGTAAAGTAGACTAATTTGAGACGTGCCATGGGAAAACCAACATAGTGGCTTTGCGACCAGCATGGATCCAGACCAGCCTGCGCATCCGTGCAGTCTGGTCAGGATCCATGCTGTTCGCTAACAGTTTCTCTAATAGCAATAGGCTTTGAAAGCGAACAGCATGGATCCTGACCAGAATGTGCGGATGCGCAGGCTGGTCTGGATCCATGCTGGTCGCAAAGCCATTATGTTGGTTTTCTCATGGCGCGGCTCATTTATTTCTCACGAAAAACTTTTCTCAGAAAGTAAAAAATATCATGACAAGTTTACTTTCATGAAAAGTTAACTGGTATCTTAAAACTTTATCTTGTATGTATGTTGCCATATTTCTGACACGAGATAGCTAGGTAGCTATCGCGATAATATTGTTAACGTTCAAGGAAATATGATATTTTCTAGATATTTTGTTTCCTGGAAGTATTTTAGCGCAAAATTTCGCGTAAGTGCTTGAAACTACAACGAGATACTTGGTAGCTATCATGATAATATGCTAAACTTTCCAGAAAAGTTGTGCATTTTTCTGAAAACATTATCGCAATAAATTATTTTTCTCAATATCCTTTTTATTTCCGCGAAACTTTTAGCAATTAATATAAACTTTTCAGAAAATTACGAAATATCAAGATAATTTTAGAAAGTATCGAAGTAGCTAATATAATCTAGGTAATAAATGGCAGTTGTGGGCACTTACACAAAAGGTATTGTGATTATAATACAAATTATCGCAATAACATTTCCAGGAAACCTTCCAATATTGAAAAAATCTTTTCAGAAAAGTTCGCTTTATCAAGATAATTTATTGAAGTATCGCGATAGCTATCAAGCTATCTCGTGGCAGAAAAATGCCACCATAGGTATGTTGTGGCAGTTTAAAGCACCAAGCACTAACTAGCACATTTTCATGTTAAGATTGTTATTTTGCATTCATGAAAGATGTATCTGTTTTCACGATATTTTTTAGTTTTCATTAAAACTAGATCTACTATCGCGAAATTTTTCATTAAAAGTGATAGTTAAGTGGTGGCAGTTTTATGCCACCATAGGTATTGCTAGGTATTTCTAGCCATATGAGCAATCGTGAAACATCGTGTATTTCCGTATCCTCCGAATTGCAACAGAAGCTGAGCGTTTTAGCGTTATGTAACCTTTTAACCATTATAATGCCTGTAGGGTGAAATGTGTGGACATGGAAAAAAGTGAACCCAAGGTCATGTGCGCATGCGCTTATCTATATATAGTTAATGGGCGGAGCGCGCTAAATATAATCTCAGGGTACATCTCAAAACCTAATATGACTGGTTTGCCGATTGATAAAAACGGCCAGTAACAAATAAATATCCTCTGGATTCAAGACATTTAAGTTTCCGTGTATAAATTGGGCTATTATACTACAGCTGACTTATCTTAATACGACGGACATTGGTATCATCATAAGGTCTAAAAAATAGTTCCTGTGTTTTCCCGGTTATGTTTTACCTATATATAATGCGCAGCATGAAATCTCCAGCGAATAGTGAGTTGTGGGTTCGAGTCCAGTCAGATTTTTTTTTTTCATTTTGTCTTTTACTGTGTAATTGTTTCATGGTCTTATAATAACCCAATTATGTAAAGAGTAGATTTACAGCAAATTCGGTTTAAAGCAATACGAATTTTGCCCTGCGGGTATCTATATCAAGTTAAATGCCATTTCTCTTTATTGTTTGAAAAGTTTTAATGATATGGCATTTAGATGAACAGAGTAATGTGAGAATGGCATGCAACTAGAATATAAATGTATAAATAATATACGTGTACACGCATAAGAAACACAACTTAGGAATTAATAGACATACATTTACTATCAATCAACTGGGATATAAGTGGATATAAGTGGACGTGTGAGACAGAGATGAAAAATTGGTAGATATACTTATAAATCCTGTGAAACATGCGGACACAACACATATGAGACACAGCTCATAAAATGGTAGACATAGTAAGAATCTCATGGGAAAGAAGCGGACACGACATTGAAACACAGCTGAGTAACTTGTAGACATAATAATATTTCTTCTGTGAGATAAGTGGACACGACATATATGAGACACAGCTGAGGAATTAGTAGACATACTAACAGTCCACTGGGAAATAAGTGGAAGTGTGAGGCAGAGATGAGTAATTGGTAGATATACTAATATTCTCCTGAGAAATAAATGAACACAACACACATAAGACACAGCTGACGAAATGGTAGACATAGAATCTTCTGGAAAATAAGTGGACTCGACATATATGTAACACAGCTGAGTAACTGGTAGACATTATAAGAATCTCCTATGAGATAAGTGGACACGATATATAGGAGACATATCTGCGGAATTGGTAGACATAATAAGAATATACTGGGAAATAAGTGGACATCGTATATACGAGGCACACTTGAGGAATTGGAACACATGATGAGACTCTCCAAGGTAATAAGTGGACACGATATATATATGAGACACTGTTAAACAATGTTATACTTAAGAATCTATTGGGAGTTATATGGACGTGATATATATCAGATACAGCTGAGAAAATGGTAGGCATTATAAGAATACAACACATATGTATGATTAATTGTATGGACTGTCAAGTTTACATTACATCAATGAAAACAGTTATCACCAGTATGCATTTTCATGTTTGATTAAATGTGTGGACTATCAAGTTTACCTTACACAACATTAAAACAGTTCTCTCAAGTATGTATTTTCATGTTTGTAATTGATATTTTGTTTTGTTTTTGATATCGTGACGTACGTTTGCGTTTTGAGAAATCTATTTCATTTCTTTTAAAGTAGCGACATTTCACACTATAAATGCTTCATACACGGTAAGTGATGTTATAAATCAACTTACTGATGTTCAAAAGCCCAACCCCATATCAATGCGGTATGTTCTCATGACTTAAAAAAAATAAATGCATGTATGATAAAAATATTTGCGACATACTCTGGATTGTTAGGGAGGGTTGGGGCGTGAAATAAGTGAACCCATGACGATAAGTAACTGATAGAGACAGACATAATAAGAATCTCATGTGAAACATATGGACACGATATGTATGAGGCACTAAGAAATAGGTACATATATCATGAGACACATAACAAGAATTCACGTGGAAATAATTGGAAACTATATATATGCGACACAGGCGAGGAATATGCATACATATAAAGAATCACCGTCGAAATGAGTGGACATGATATACACAGCTGAGGAATTGATAGACATGATAAGAATCTTCTGGGAAATAAATGGATATGATATTTATGAGACACAGCTGATGAAATGGTTAACATAATACGAATCCTCTGAAAAATAAGTGGACAAGAAATATATTAGACACAGCTGAGGAATTGGTAGATATAATAGGAATCACCTAGGAAATAAGAAGACATATGAGACTCAGCTGAGGAATTGGTAGACATAATAAGAAACCTCTGATAGAAAGTGGACAGGATATATATGAGACAAAATTGAGGAATTGGTTTACATATAAGAATCACCTGGGAAAAATATGGATATGATATTTTTGAGACACAGCTGTGGGATATGTATACATAATATACAGAAGAGGAATTCGTAGACATAATAATAATCCACTGGGAAACTGGGAGACTCAGCTGAGAAATTGATATACATAATAAGAAACTTTTTGGAAAATAGTGAATACGTTATATAAGATACACAGCCGAAAACTTAGTAGACATAATAAGAAACTTGTGGGAAATAAGTGGACATATAATACAGAGCCGAGGAAATGGTAAACAAAATAAGAAACTTGTAGGAAATAAGTGGACATTTTAGAGATGGCTGAAGAATGTTTAGACAAAAATAAGAATCCCCTAGGAAATAAATAGACATATGCGACAGAACTGAGGAATAGGAAGACAAATTAGAAACTTCTGGGAAAAAAGCGGACATATGAGACAGAGCTGAGGAATTAGTATACAAAATAAGAAACTTATGGGAAATAAATGGACATACAGAACTGAGGAACTGGTAGACAATATAAGAAACGTCTGGGATATAAGTGGACATATGAGACAGAACTGAGGAATTGGTAGACAATATAAGAATCTCCTGGGAAATAAGTGGACATGTGAGACAGAACTGAGGAATTGGTAAACAATATAAAAATCCTCTGGGAAATAAGTGGACATATGAGACAGAGCTGATAAATTGGTAGACAATATAAGAATCCCCTGGGAAATAAGTGGACCTATGCGACAGAGCTGAGGAATAGGAGGACAAAATTAGAAACTTCTTGGAAAAAAGTGGACATATGACACAGAGCTGAGGAAATGGTACACAAAATAAGAAATTTGTGGAAAATAAATGGACATATGAGACTGAGCTGAGGAATAGGCAGACACGATTAGAACCTTCTGTGAATAAAGCGGATATATGAGACAGAGCTGTGGAATTAGTAGACATAATAAGAAACCTGTGGGAAATAAGTAGACATATGAGATAGGACTGAGATATTGTCAGACAATATAAGAATCTCCTGGGAAATAAGTGGACATATCAGACAGAACTGAGGAATTGGTAAACAATATAAGAA
The DNA here is from genome assembly GCF_021730395.1 of Mercenaria mercenaria. NCBI lineage: Eukaryota > Metazoa > Mollusca > Bivalvia > Venerida > Veneridae > Mercenaria > Mercenaria mercenaria. Next base: position 52,400,709 of record NC_069373.1, read on the forward strand.
TCTCCTGGGATTTAAGTGGATGTATGAAGCAGAACTGAGGGCTTGGTAGACAATATAAAATCCCCTGGGAAATAAGTGGACATATGAAACAGAGCTGAGGAATTGGTAGACAATATAAGAATCCCCTGGGAAATAAGTAGACATATGAGACAGAATTGAGGAATTGGTAGACAATATAAGAATCCCCTGGGAAATAAGTGGAAATGTAAGACAGAACTGAGGAATTGGTAGACACCATAAGAATCCCCTGGGAAATAAGTGGAAATGTAAAACAGAACTGAGGAATCGGTAGACATTATAAGAATCCCCTAGGATATAAGTGGACATATGAGACAGAACTGAGAAATTGGTAGACAATAAAAGAATCTCATAGGATATAAGTGGACATATGAGACAGAACTGAGGAATTGGTAGACAATATAAGAATCCGCTGGGAAATAAGTAGACATATGAGACAGAACTGAGACATTGGTAGACAACATAAGAATCCCCTGGTAAAAAATTGGACATATGAGACAGAACTGAGGAATTGGTAGACAACATAAGAATCTCATAGGATATAAGTGGTCATATGAGACAGAACTGAGGAATTGGTAGACAATATAAGAATCCCCTGGGAAATAAGTGGACAAATGAGACAGAACTGAGGAATTGGTAGACAATATAAGAATCCCCTGGGAAATAAGTGGACAAATGAGACAGAACTGAGAAATTGGTAGACAATATAAGAATCCCTGGGAAATAAGTGGACATATGAGACAGAACTGAGGAATTGGTAGACAACATAAGAATACCTGATGGGCAAAGAACCCCTAAATGGACATATGAGACAGAACTGAGGAATTGGTAGACAATATAGAATCCCCAGGGAAATTAGTAGACATATGAGACAGAACTGAGGAATTGGTAGACCATAAGAATCCCTGGGAAATAAGTGACATATGAGACAGAACTGAGGAATTGGTAGACAATATAAGAATCCCCTGGGAAATAAGTAGACATATGAGACAGAACTGAGGAATTGGTAGACAACATAAGAATCCCCTGGGAAATAAGTGGACATATGAGACAGAACTGAGGAATTGGTAGACAACATAAGAATCCCCTGGGAAATAAGTGGACATATGAGACAGAACTGAGGAATTGGTAGACAACATAAGAATCCCCTGGGAAATAAGTAGACAAATGAGACAGAACTGAGGAATTGGTAGACAATATAAGAATCCCCTGGGAAATAAGTAGACATATGAGACAGAACTGAGGAATTGGTAGACAATATAAGAATCCCCTGGGAAATAAGTAGACATATGAGACAGAACTGAGGAATTGGTAGACAACATAAGAATCCCCTGGGAAATAAGTAGACATATGAGACAGAACTGAGAAATTGGTAGACATTATAAGAATCCCCAGGGAAATAAGTAGACATATGAGACAGAACTGAGGAATTGGTAGACAATATAAGAATCCCCTGGGAAATAAGTAGACATATGAGACAGAACTGAGGAATTGGTAGACATTATAAGAATCCCCAGGGAAATAAGTAGACATATGAGACAGAACTGAGAAATTGGTAGACATTATAAGAATCCCCAGGGAAATAAGTAGACATATGAGACAGAACTGAGAAATTGGTAGACAATATAAGAATCCCCTGGGAAATAAGTAGACATATGAGACAGAACTGAGAAATTGGTAGACATTATAAAAATCCCCTGGTAAAAAAGTGGACATATGAGACAGAACTGAGGAACTGGTAGACAACGTAAGAATCCCCTAGGAAACAAGTGGAAATGTAAGACGGAACTGAGAAATTGGTAGAAAACATAAGAATCCCCTAGGATATAAGTGAACATAAGAGACAGAACTGAGGAATTTGTAGACAATATAAGAATCCCCTGGGAAATAAGTAGACATATGAGACAGAACTAAGAAATTGGTAGACAACATAAGAATCCCCTGGGAAATAAGTGGACATATGAGACAGAACTGAGAAATTGGTAGACAACATAAGAATCCCCTGAGAAATAAGTAGACATATGAGACAGAGCTGATGAATTGGTAGACAAAATAAAGTCCAATGGACGAAAAATGTTACTTTTAAAGCAAAAAGTAGATATCTGATATTTGTTCTTCTCTTTATCTCTTATAGTAGATAAAATAAAAAAAACTCATGGGAAATAAATGGTCATATGAGACAGAGATTAGGATTTAGTAGACAACATAAGAATCCCCTGGCAAATAAATAGACATATGAGACTGAGCTGTGGAAAAGGTAGACAAAATAGAATCCCCTGGGATATAAGTAGACATATGAGACAGAACTGAGAAATTGGTAGACAATATTAGAATCCACTGGGATATAAGTGGACATATGAGACAGAACTGAGGAACTGGTACACAATATAAGAATCCCCTAGGATATAACTGGACTTATGAGACAGAACTGAGAAATTGGTAGACAATATAAGAATGCCCTGGAAAATAAGTGGACATATGAGACAGAACTAAGGAATTGGTAGACATTACAATCCCCTTTGAAATAAGTGCACATATGAGACAGAGCTGATGAATTTGTAGACAAAATAAAGTCCAATGGACGAAAAATGTTACTTTTAAAGCAAAAAGTAGATATCTGATATTTGTTCTTCTCTTTATCTATTATGGTAGACAAAATAAGAAAGTTGTGGGAAATAAGTGGTCATATGAGACAGAGATGTGGATTTAGTAGACAATATAAGTCTCCCCTTGGAAATAAATGGACATATAAGACGGAGCTGATAAAGTGGTAGACAAAATAAGACAATATATATATGAGACACAGCCGAGGACTTGGTAGACATAATAAGAAACCTGTGGTAAAACGTGGACAGGATATATATGAGAGACAGTTGAGGAATTGATTTACATAATAAGAATCACCTGGGAAATATATGGACGCGATGTATATGAGACACAGCTCCGGAATTAATAGGCATAATTAGAGTCTCCTGTAAAGTAAGTGAACACGATATATAATAGACACAGTTGAAAAGTCCGTAGACATAATAATAATCCACTTTGAAATAAATGGTCATATGAGACACAGCTGATGACTTCGTAGATATAATAAGAAACGTCTGAGGAAAATGTGGACACGATATATATGATACCCAGCCGAGAACTTGGTAGACATAATAAGAAACCTGTGGTAAAATGTGGACACGATATGTATGAGACACAGCTGGGGAATGGTAGACAAAATAAGAACCTCTGGAAATTAAGTTGACAGGAAATATATAAGACTCAGCTGAGGAATTTGTAGACATAATAAGAATCCCCTGTGAAATAAGTGGACACGATATATATGAGACACAGCTGAGGAAATCGTAGACATAATAATAAAGTGAACACGATATATATATTATACCTAACCGTGAACTTGGTTGACATAATTAGAAAATTGTGGAAAATAAGTGGACAAAAGAGACAGAGCTGAGGAATTGGTAGACGAAATAGGAATCCCTTGGGGCATAAGTTATTATGTGAGACGGTGGTAAGAAATTGTCAGACAAAATAAGAAATATCTTGGAAATACGTGCACATGATACTTATTAGACACAACCGAGGACTTGGTAGACACGATAGATATAAGACACAGCAGAGGAATTGGTAGACATTAGATATATCCACTGGGAAATAAGTGGACATATGAGACTAAGGTGAGGAATTGGTAGACAAGATAAGGAACTTGTTGAAAATAAATGGACATATGGGACAGAACTGAGAAATTGGTAATAGAAATAAGAAACAACTGGGAAATAATTGGACATACGAGACAGAGCTGAGGAATTGGTAGAAATAAATAAGAATCCCCTGGGAAATAAGTGGACATATGAGACAGAGCGGAGGAATGGGAAGAAAATATAAGAATACTCCTGGAAATAAGTGGAACAGAAATGAGGAATTTGTAGAGAAAACAAGAAACATGTGGGAAATAAGTGGACATATGAGACAGAGCTGAAAAATTTGTAGACAAAATGAGAAACCTGTGGAAAATAAGTGGACATATGTGACAGAGCTGAAAAATTGGCAGACAAAATAAGAAACCTGTGGAAAATAAGTGGACATATGTGACAGAGCTGAAAAATTGGTAGACAAAATAAGAAACCTGTGGAAAATAAGTGGACATATGGGACAGAGCTGAAAAATTGGTAGACAAAATAAGAAACCTGTGGAAATAATGGGATATTAGAGACAGAGCTGAGGAATTTGTAGAAAAAAATAAAAATACCCTTTGAAATAAGTGGACATATAAAACAGAGCTGAGGAATGTAAAGAAAAGATAAGAATCTTCTGTGAATTAAGTGGACATATGAGACAGAGCTGAGAAATTTGTAGACAAAATAAGAATCTCCTGGGAAATAAGTGGACACGATATATATACATGAAACATCTGAGATATTGGTAGATAATTAGAATCTCCTGGGAAAACAGTGAACACGATATTTATAAAACACAGGTTACGTGGACACGACATATATGACATATATGACACAGCACAGGAATTAGTACATGTAGCTTTGGGACATGTTGACATATGAGATAGAGCTGAGAAATTGGCAGACCAAAAAGGAACATATAGGAAATAACTGGACGCGATATATATGTGAGATTCAGCCGAGGAATTGGTAGACCTAAAAAGAATCCACTGGGAAATACGTGAACACGATATCCTCGAATAAGTGGACATGATATACATAATACATAGCTGATGAAATGGTTGACATAATAAGAATCCAATGGGAAGTACGTGGACACGATATTATAAAAGACACAACTGACGAAATGGTAGACATAATAAGAATCTTCTGGGAAATAATTGGGCATGATATATATGATACACAGCTGATGAATTAGTTGACTATAACACGAATCCACTGGGAAATAAGTGGACACGATGTATATGAGGCACAGCCGAGGGATTAATAGACATAATATGAATCTTCTGGAAAATAAGTGGACACGACATATATAACACACAGCCCAGGAATTGGTAGATATGAAAAAAATAATAAATGTAATCCCCTTGGAAATAAATGAACATATAAGACACCGGTGAGGAATCGGTAGACAAAACAAGAAACTTCTGGGAAAAAGTGGTACGATATATATGCGACACAGCTGATAAATTGGTTGACATTATTCTAATTCACTGGGAAATAAGTTGAAGTAAGAAATATATGACACACAGCAGAGGTATTGGTAGATATTATAGGAAGCACCTTGGAAAGTAGTGGACATATGAGACACAGCTCTAGAATTGGTACACATAATAAGAAATCTCTCAAAAATAAGTGAACACGATGTATATGAGACACAGCTGAGAAATTGGTAGACATAATAAGAAAAGGTGGACACGATAAATATGAGACATAATAAGAATCTCCTTGAAATATGTGGACGCGATATATATGAAACACAGCCAGTGTTACGTACTCTTTGCTACAATTGACCTCGTAATGGTGTTGATTTCCTTGTGGAGCTCAGTATTTCTACAGTTTTTGCTGTATCTTATTCAGACGTCAAAGAAGTGATTGACATGTTAAGACACAGTGTCAGACATAAACATTTTTTGATTGGATACAAGATAGCCAACTGGCGGCCGTATTAGATTTTATAATTTCCTTGTGCAGCGAACTACTTCTACAGTTTTCATTGCATTCTCTTCAAACATCACAGAAGTGACCGACATAATAAATGCCCAGCGCGTGACATAAAAATGTTCTTATAAATGTTCCCTTGGACATAGACAGAATATCTTTATCTGATGCAAGATGGACGTCTGTGTCAATTTGCCATTTCGTGGTATTTGTCATCTTCCATGGCTGCTGTAATGTCTAATTCCACATCTATACCATATTTTTCGTGTCCACTTATTTTCCCAGAAGATTCTTTTATGTCTTCCAATCCCTCAGCTTAGTTTCATACATGTATATACTGTGTCCACTTATTATCCAGTAAATTCCTATTACATTTGTATATCTACCAATTTCTCAGCTACGTCTCATATATACTGTATTCACTTATTCACCCGGAGATTCGTACTGTATCTACGATTTCACTTATTTCCCAGTAGATTCTTATCATATCTACCAATTTCTCAGTTGTGTCACATATATTGTATTCACTTATTTCTTAATGGATTCCTTTTATGTATAGCATTTCCTCAGCTGTATCAAATACATTATGTCTTATTATGTCTTCCAGTTACCCATCTCTATTTCATATATTCCATGTCTCCTTATTTCTGAGGAGAATCTAACTATGTCTAACATTTCGTCAGCTGTATCTTGTATGTATTGTGTACACTTATTTCCTTGGAGATTCTTATTATGCCTACTGTTTCTTCGCCTGTGTCTGGTATATATCGTTCCACATAATTCCCAACAGGCTCTTATAAAATATAGTATTCCTTAAGAGTGTCTCATATATATCCTGGCCACTCATTTCCTGGCTGGAGTGTCTTATTATGTCCACCATTTTCATAGCTTTGTCTCACATATATCTTGTCCACTTATTTCCTACGAACTTAACATGTATACGAATTCAACAGCTGCGTCTCATATTTATTGTGTCCAATTATTTCACAGGAAATTCTTATTATGTCCACCACTTCGTAAGCTGTGCCTCATAAGTATTGTGTCCACCCACTCATTTCCTATGTGATTCTTATTATATCTACTGTTTCCTCAGCTGTGTCTCACATTTATTGTGTCCACTTATTTCCTAGAAAATTTTTACTATGTCTTGCATTTCGTCAGCTGTGTCTCATATGTATCATGTCCACTTATTTCTCAAGGAAATAAGTGGACACAAAACATATGAGATAAAGCTGACGAAATGAGAGACATAGTTAGAACTATGTCTCCCATTTCATCCTTATTATGCTTACTGTTTCCTCACCTGTGTCCACTTATTTCCTAGAAAATTTTTACTATGTCTTGCATTTCGTCAGCTGTGTCTCATATGTATCATGTCCACTTATTTCTCAAGGGAATAAGTGGACACAAAACATATGAAATAAAGCTGACGAAATGGGAGACATAGAACTATGTCTCCCATTTCATCCTTATTATGCTTACTGTTTCCTCACCTGTGACTGGTATATATCGCGTCCATTTAATTCCCAACAGCCTCATATTGAGTATAGTTTTTCTCAACAGTGTCTAGTATATATCGTGTCCACTTATTTCCCGGCTGGAGGGTCTTATTATGTCCGCCATTTTCTCAGATGAATTCTTCGTGAGGAAGCAATCCAGCTGACTTACAAAAGATCGGTGGTTCTGCCCGCTCGTGATGAAATAATGCACGGAGGGGTACTTGGTGTCTTCCTCCACCATCAAAGCTGGAAGTCGCTATATGATTTATAATTGTGTCGGTGCGACGTTAAACCCAACAAAATAAAAAATATATATCATGTCCAATTATTTCTCATCAGTGTCTCATATACATCGTGACCACTTATTTCCTAGATAAATGATGTCTTCCAATCCCTCAGCTGTGTCTCATATATAGTGACCACTTATTTTCCAGATGATTCTTGTAATGTCTTCCAATCCCTCAGCTGTGTCTCATATATATCGTGTTCAAATATTTACCAAATGATTCTAACTACAATGTATGTCTTCCAGTTCCTCAGCTGTGTCTCAAATATATCTTGTCCACTTTTTTCTGTATTCTGTCCACTTCTTTCCCAGAACATTCTTATCATGTCGTACAATTCCTAAGCTGTGGCTCATATGTCAACTTATTATTTTCAAATAGATTGTTATCAAGTATAGCATTTCTCTGCAGTGTGTCCACTTATTTCCCAGCTGATTCTTATTATGTCTACCATATATATACCATAACTGTGTCTCATATATAATTATATTATATGTGGGCCGGTAGTCTAGTGTTAACACACTTGACTGTCAATCCAGAGACACTGGACATTTCTGAGATTCTCTTGAGTGTCTCCCACCTAACTAAGACGCCTGTACTGGATCTTCGCAGGGAAGACGGCTTCGCGTGTATCGGTGCTGTACACCGGGCACGTCAAAGTACTTGACTGTCTATTCGCAAAGAGCTAGGCAGGCATGTATCTAGAAATGATTTCTCTCTGTCTGTTCTGGGGGCTTTATCTCACTCTCTCTGTCCCTCTGTCAGATCGCTCTGTGTCTGTGCTAGTATAGCATAATTTCGCGCTATGTGCGGCTACGTTTTTTTATGTAAAGCGCCTTTGAACGAGTTTATCATGAAAAGGGCGTTATATAAATGTAGTATTTTATAATAACATCGTTTTCAGTCATTTCCTAGATGATTCTTATTATGTCTAGAAATACCGCATTTATCTTTCATAGTAGATTATCTATTATGTCCGCTTATTTTTCATGGGATTCTTGGTATGTCTATTAATTACTATGCTGTGGCTTTTATATGTCAATATGTATATTTCATATCCTTGTATATGCCTGTTGCATGCCATTCTTAGACACTAAAAAATGGATTCTAACACGATCCGATTCATTTTCCTATTAAACAAAGAAGGCAGAAAGCAGTGAATTATCATACAACAAATCACTGTTCTGACGTCACAATTATTACGTCATGGCGTCGGACGGCATAGCGGCGCGCTGGGAAAGAAACCGATTGAAAACGGCCAAATATTTAATGACTGTCGTCAAGGATGTACTTAAAAATGCTTGGTAACGTGTTAGAATCGAAATAATATATCTCATTTAGTGATTTGCTCTTGAATAAATCATTGTTTGTCGTTCAGATGCGTATTATTATATCACTCGGGCTACGCCCTCGTGATATAATTCCTTCGCATCTGAACTCCAAACAATGATTTATTCAACGACAAATCACTGGCTGAGATATATTATTTCTTAAATATAGCTCTTAATGAACACCTGATACCCACTGGGCAAAATCACCATTGTTTGAAATAAAAAATGCTGTAAATGTCATGCAAAATGCCAGCGCTCTAGTAGACCACTCAATCACAAAGAGTATGTAAAATGCAATGTCGATAAGAAAATATGTCCCGAAACAAAAACAAACAGAAACTATTTTTAGTCAGTCATACTAGTATATTAGCCCAATTTATTCAAGGAAGCTTAGATAAATATCATAAATCCAGTGCAGATTTAGTCGTTACTGGGCGTATTATCAATCGGCGAACTAGTCAATTTAGGTTTTGAGATGTACCCTGAGGTTATATTAAGCTCGCTCCGTCCATTAGCTATATATAGGTTTGCGCATGCGCATATGACCGTCTGTCCACTTTTTTCATGGGTCCACTTATTTCACCCCACACCGGACACGATCAGTTCTGCCTTTGCGACCAATGTAGATCATGATCAGCCTGCACATCCGTGCAGTGTGATCAAGACCTGCACTGCTCGCCATTTATACAGTATCTTTTTGGTAAACACCCCTTTTAATAGTTAATGGCACTGTCCAAATTTGAAAGATGGACAAGTTCATGATAGACATTTAGCAGGGTAAGGGTTAACATTTTATCCCTTTATATGCCAGGCATTTTCGAGATTCTTATATTTTTATCTATGTTGAGTCAAAAAGCAGTTGGATACAGACTTCAGAAGTAAGAAAAGCCTCTTTCTTATATTTAGCAAGAGATTTTTAGTTTAAATAAGTATATATATATAAATATAGGCCTACGTATGATAAACGTAATCATCTGGCTAGTAAGATCAAAGTGTAGTATCATAAGCTTCATTTATTCCCCAATCGAATGTGTATAGTAGCTAGGTAGAATATCTTTTCACTATAGACATTTATTTGATGTTATAAGATACTGCATGAAAAGTTTAGGTGGTAAAGAGAATAAGTACATAAGTAGAATGTACAATGTATCAGTTATTGCAAAATGATTTTAAAAATAATCCAGGAAGAAAAACATTGAGACAAAAATGTTTAATGTTCAACTACATAGACAAGAAATCACTCTCAAAAGTGTTGAATACTGGATCTATGGTGGCATCAAACTGCCACAAATTAACTGTTAGTTTTCACTTTTCGTGAACATTAGTTTGTTTCTTTTTATCGTAAAACTGTTATATGGCTTTGGGATCATGGAGTCCATTCAATATAAGTGATAGAGTTCCGCTTAAGCCGGTGTTAGGGGGCGTGAGAGGTGTTGCCCATTACATTGACTTAAGGAGGTAGGTTACCTTGTTACAAGGGTAAATTCAATTTAGTTGAACCGCAGCATTTTTTGTATTTCGTGTAATATGAAGTTTTAACTGCTACAATCTCAATTTCGTTTGTCTCTGTCTCTTCAAGTTCAGTTTTTATCCAGGTTTGAAGAACATGACCCTCCAAAGGTATTTCATATTGAAAGAAGAAGGAAAATACGGATATTTAACACTTTTCAGTGTATTTTAGTTTCATTGATATCCGTAAAAGTCTGCATAATTGATAATTTTACTAGTATGCACGTTAGCTTTCTAATATAAGCTTAAACTGTACATGTCGCGGGGCTCGTGTTTCCATGGTAACGCATTTTCTCTCATTTTTAAACAACTTTGTATAAAAATACGAGTTTTCGACGGCTTCAGTGCCATTCTGTTAATGACCAACATGGAATATTTGGGTAATATTATCAGCAAAATACCAAGCACTTTACATGATACTCTATTTTTCTCAAAGTTTAAAGTAACCATGGCAACAGAGATGTTTAAAATAGCTTATATCTTGCTTTTTGTAGTAATTTCTTATAAAAAATATTGAATAAGATTATCTTTCTAGTTAATCTAGCTTTAAAACATATTATTTTTAACGTAAATTATATTTGCGTGTTATCTGCATTTATTCAAACAAATTTCACAGCTTACTTACAGCAGTACCCCTCGTCTGGCATTTTTCATGGAAAAATCGTTCAGCATGCTGTTATTATTCTCATGGATATTGTTGAAAATAAAAAGCCGAAGCTGTGTTTCTTAAATAGACCAATGTCAACGCTATTGAATTTCACATTTAGATATATAGATCACGGGCTTCGTTTCCATGGTAACATCAATTTAATTCAAGAAACCACAATTTTCTACTGAAATTTGAACAATTTTAGATCTTAAGGACGGCGTACGATAAGATATGCGAAATAGCCCCCTAAATAATTAGAATATGAAAACTCCATAATTGAAATTTTAACTGTCTAAAACAAAAAAGAAGATCATAATCGTTAAAACTATGGCTTTTAAAAACTTCAAAACCAAGTTATTTGTACGACTCAGACCTTTAAAATACTCGAGGTCCGTGACTTTTACCGTTTTTACACGCGATTTACACACTGCATGCTCGAATTTCATTGTGAGCCGGAGCTGGTGTCAAGCTGAAGTTTTGCTGAGAAAATAAGGTTACTAAAATGTACATTTTCAGAAAAAATCAGCTTCACACTCGGTCCGGCTCATATTGAATTTCCACTTTTTTCGCAATTTTTAGCCTCATTTTTCTTTGAAGGAAACAGGATAACGTGTTCATCTCTAAGCAACCGAGCGCCAAACAGATACGCGGGAGTTTTGTTCTAATTATGAAACTGATAACCAAGAGTTGTTTTTATAAGAAAATTAAATGTTTAGAGACGAGTTTTATGCAAAAGTGAAACTGAAAGTAGATCTAGACATTTTAATGATCAGTTACATGTTTTAGATCTACTTGAACTGTATTTCGGGATTATATTCAAGTTGATTTTGTTTAAGCGACATTTTAAAAGAAAGAATAAAGTGTAGTTAAAAAGAAAATTGTTATTGTTTACATAAATGTTATAGAGACAAGAAAGATAACTCCTGCACACCGCAACTAGAAGACATATAAAGATAGTTCTTTTATGTAAAAATTATATTATAACAAGTCTCAGTGACGCAATCGGTACGCACGACGGTTAAAATGAAATTCTATGCCTAGTGCCAGTGGTATGCAAGATCGATTCCCAACAAATCCTGTAAAACTTTTTTTTCTGTCAAAACGACAGAAAGTACTATTCTTTGATGGTGAGTTGCAAACCATATTTAGATTATATATTTTTAGCCGCGAGTTAAAATATTTTAAACTATTTAACTGCGTTATTTCTATAATTAGTCAATTATTCTTTTACTGTATGTCTGTTATAAAGTTATAAACATGTGTTTTTATACTACTTCTTTAATGACGTATGAAAAATAGTAAGTCAACAACTCAGAATTGTTTCATCAATTTTAAAATACTCCGTTTCATCGCCGTACGATATAGTGTTTCATTAATATGAATGTATTGGTTGAATCAATTAATGTACATCATGAATTACGTCACAATGATATTTTCCGGTGCGAGCGTGAAATATTTTTTACATGATTATGATATAATATAAATTATGAAACTCCTTTGATTATAATCGATTTATTTAAAACATCAAAGACGTATAAGCTATCGATATCAGTTGGTGTTGTAAAATTCTAAATATTCGAAAGACGCGTCACATTGTATTAAAAAATTTTTTATAATATAATATTAATATGAGGTTATATGTTAAAGATTGTTGTTTGGTTTTGTGCGTTTTAACGCAGTTTTTCAACAATATTTAACGGACAATTAACTTAAGCAGAGTTCCTGTATTCCGTACCAGTAAAAACCTGTTCTCCGCAAGTAGTTGTCAACTTCCCCACATGATTATGAGATGGAGGACGAATGATTATAGTCACAATATCCCCTATCAAATCGTCACGGAGAAGAAAAGCCTCGACCGGGGATCGCACTCGCGATCCTGCGATCCGCAAATCTGCGGTGTCCTTATTGAGCTTGCGAAGCAAGTTCTTCAACTTATATAAATCAATTTCGACATTTCATTCCTGATGAATCCATTCATCGAAGCGGGCCCGGACTAGCTAGGCTCTCTGCACTGTTAATGAATACGCTTTTGAATGAAGGCACATATACAGGTGTTGTGTTTTTTCTCTTTCTTTTCTAGAATAACAGTAATGATTTTTAAAAAACCGAGGAATGTATATACATGTAGTTAAGGTATCACAGAGAGGGACATCGATGTTTTTGTCATGCTAAAACGTGCGCACGTATTAGTTACTTCGTGCTCACGTAATATCTATTACTTGCGCACGTAATAAGAATTACGTTACGTGTTACGTGCGCACGTAATTGTATTAAACATCTGCGCACGTATTATTATAAAAAATACCTCTGCGCACATATCATTCGGCATGATGGAAAGCTTACTATAGACATCACTTATTAGCTTATACGTGGGCACGTGCGCAGATGTTTCTTAGACTAACACGTGCGTACTGAGCAACTATGCCGGTTCTTTATCGCTGCAGCCGTTTCGTCTTGGAATATAACAAAATGGACTAAATTAAATAATTTTCTTTCATCTATAATCCAAAATCTTTTGCAGGAAATCGTAAGCATTTTACGTTACATATATAAGGGCATTTTGGCGGGAAACTGCACGTGTCTTTCATGTCACTCCTTCGTAATGATCTTACATACGCTAATGTATACAGTCTAACCTGTCTTAAGCAGCCAGCCTGGGGGAGCAGACAATTTGGCCGCTGAAGCCAGGTGACCGCTGATCGGAGGTGCAGCCAGTATATGTATTTTTCAGACTTCCGACCAGTTTAGCCTTTAGGCCCATTTCTTTTTCAGTTTCCATCATTTTTTTACCAAGATACCTTGACGCGCATTTGCCTTCGTAATACGAATTGTCTTCTAAGCAATCTAAAAATCCAGTGTGATTTTTTTAACAACAAAAATTGTTACAGACAATTTTTTAACATTAAAACAAGTTTGCTTACAATTTTCGCCATTTTGGTAAGGGAAACTACTCTCCGCGCTTACTGTCTACGCTAAAATGTAATATCGCCGTTATGTTCCGTAAAAGGTCGAGGTTTTTTTTTCAAAACGCACAATATTGTGCTCAGTAATATTATATCTTTGAGTGAAAGAATTATTAAAGTAATGCACAATTAATATTTGGCATATCTTATTAGGTATCGAGTATTATCTTTAACCGAGAATCAAACTGTAGAACAACAAAATTGACACGAGGTGACACGCTAATGCTCGATAATTACTGACATTTGATCGGACAAAAGGGATCACACCTTTGGTTATCATTTAATTGATAAGCTACATGTCATTTTGCGTCGTGTGGTCACGCGAGACTTTCAATCAGTGTTTCTCAAACAATCGGTATCAGTTCGGATATCGCCTAAAAATAAATTTGTTTGAAGAAACATGCCGCGAAAGGGGTCAATACGGTGTCACAATTTTGTGCCATGGTCGGACGAGTGGCCGCTGAATAAAGTGATAAAATAAGAAAATCCTGTCAGGGGCGTCATAAATGATAACGGGTGACGTGTCGGAGTGCGTTTTACAGTACTTATTCGCTTCCATATCGATATTATGTTTGTGTCAAAGGAAACGTTTTTGTTATCCAAGAATTAATTTGAATAAATACATAGATATGCTTCAATATTTGTAATACGATCTAATCGTCGCGACATTTACGGGTACGTGTTTTAATTAGTTTCAAGTTTCAAACTTTAATGACTTTATATAAAAATGATCGTTATTATAGTGATGTAATAGGTAACAATTTATAGTACAAACTATAAGTTATCAAACCTTGTGATCTTACTAAAGGTTATTATGCAGTGGTATAGTATGATTACATTTATAGATTTTATAAATGCTCAATAGTTCTGTTGTTGCAACATAATATGTATACTGTTCGACAAATTGTGCTGTAACGTTACAAGTATCAGTATACTAGGTTTACTGCAAATTTTGATGTATGTCATATTGTGACAACTAATGTTTCATACAATTATATTTAGTAGAATTGTAAAATTCAGTGCAAATATGAAATTACATTATATGTACATGTCCGTCATATTTGTATTATTTGTATGTACAATGTACTAAAATTGCCACATGGGTCTATGACCTAATGGATATATGAAATAAACTTTGAAACTTTGAAACTATGCTTCAATAATTGTAATACCGATCTAACTCGTTTCCGGCGACATTTCTACGGGTACATGTTTTAATTATGTGGTAAGGATTTAATAATATTTAACTCGTATATTATTTATTCAAGTAAAATAAACACTGTCGTTTTTTCAACTTACTTGATGAAAATACTTCATTACATATTTAAATAAAAAATCACCGAAAATATTAAAAATGTAAACTTGTAAGACAAAGTCCTGCCTCCTGATTTATTCGACGAAGGTTTTGTTTTATACGAATGTCACACTAGAAGAACATTCCGTATACGAAACAAAAAACACACAAAAAAAAAAACACTGAATTTGTAAGGAGATATAGAACAGAAATGTTTTTTAATATTGTGACGACATACAATTTATTGGGTTCAGCAATATAAAACAAAATATATTGCAAAATACCCCCATTCTAAATGATCAAATATCTTTTCAGCGTAAGTCTTAGGTAGGTGCAATAATCAATTATTTTTGGTACATTACCGACGTCAGGTCATTATATTTTATTGGATTTTGAAAAATATAGTTAATTACCAATGGAATGGTGTTGTTTTAAATGCATATTTAGTGGGGGCCATTTTTGGTCCTTATCATATCCCGTCCTTTAAGTATATAAGTAACAAATTATCAACGGAACCTGAAAAATAGGTATTACAAATCAAACTGCTAGATTTTTTATTTGAAAATGGCCGTAACAAGTAACCTTTCACCCAACTATATTCCAAATAACATTGGTTACCATCGTCCATTTTCTTACATTCCTCATAACATTTCAATATAACTACACAAAAGAAGCAAAATATTGATTATTATTCAGAGCAATAGACTCATAAAAATATTTCAGCAAATAATGGTTATTTGAAAATAGTTGAAATAAAGTAAATGCACAGAATTACGTACTTTCAAGATAAAAGCTATTAATTTTGCGCGGTAACTGACACGTAACGTCATGACGTCAATGACGCCATTTTAAAGCAACATTGTTTTGCAGCGTTTCTGCGGCAATTTATTCATCATTTCTGCATTATTAAGCCATAAAGCATCAAATCGAAGACAGGTTCGTGATTTGTTTTCAGAAGAATGAATATACAAACACATTTAGTTTGTCGTAAACGTCGTCGTAAATCGTCACGTAAGCTTCCGGTTGGACATGCGCACATACAAATATGAAGGTAACCTACCTCCTTAATCAAACCGAGTGCTCTATTATTCTGCTTGGTTGCATTCTATGCTTCCAAAGGATCTTTTTACAGATTTTATTCAGTGTTTTATTTCAGTTATTATCAAAACCACCATTTATTTTCATTAAAACTTGTAAGTGGTGTTAGTCCAGAACATCAAAATAGAATAACACATGTAGTTGTAAGGATTGTTACAGTGATAAAATATTGACCACGGTTTGTGCGTCTGAGCCGCCATGTACAATAACATTCATAACGATCAACGAGGACTTCAAATGCTGTTCCACACAAGCGTCTAATCGCTTGGGAACTAAGGTAAAATGTTCAAGATGCCTGACAACATTGGCGTAATTATTTTAAGGAAAAGCCAGGATTCCTTATAAAACCACTTTCTGGGTTATTTCAAAGTTATTATAATGTCAAGTGCTGTAATAATAACTTAAATTATTAGCATACCACTTAGATAATAAATGGGAAAAATCAACACATGTGTAAAATTACATGAGACACGACAGTAAGTCCAGTTTTATAAATCTATTAAATCTAAAGTCCACTCTTAATCACACATGCACCACTACAAACGTCTAAATTATGTCTACGAATAAACTTCCACAACTATCCGAAATAAAATGCACATAAAATTCAGTAATTTTTAAGGAAATAAATTGCACATAGAACTACACCCTATCAGGATATTTCAAATTAAATATAATAATTTAAAAGTCCTTACATTAAGTGTCAAAGAACTGACACACAAATTCTCCCTAAAATATCAAATCAGGTGTTCGCATCTAAGGATTACAAGATAACACGGCTTTTAAAAATCTACAAAATTCAATATAAGTAAAACTTCAGACCTGAAAAATATCTCTGTTAAAAAATATATCTTTGTAATAAATTAGTTTAATTGGTCAGCAGCTCCAGCCGCGCAAGTAATTGACCAGCAAAATGTAAACAAATGGACATTTTTCAAGATTTCTCTAAAACTACAAAATGTCATGTTCTCAAACTTTACAAAAATGTTAAGAAATCTATTTACAATATATTAATATCATCTTGTAAAATAAAAATATGCATTTAGGAACATGTAATAATTTTGGTTTTTACAGCAACAGTGTTTCCGAGCCGGGAAAAATATGCAATATGTTTTTGCCTATAACTTTATCAGTACCAGCCCGATTTACTTGAAACTTACAGTAAATTTGTGTAATAAGATGCTCTCAAAGCTACTGTCCTTTAAACAATGCAAAACAGTGACTTCATAAAAAAAATTCACTGAAAGCAAAATATTTCTTTGCCAAAACACAGGTTTACCACAATCAGTACGTTCTGTCACACGCCTCATTTTTTAAAAATAGTTCCTTTGGTGTCTAGCTATGTTGTAGTAATAATCAGTACTGCAAAATAACCTAACTCTTGTGGCTAAAGTGCTTTATATGTGGACAGTAACAATTGCTTTCTATAATTTCAGAATATCAACAAAGAGAGCTTTGTTCATTTTCATCGCAACCACTCTTGTATTAATACTCACACTGGTAATTGACAACAGAGACAGCTCAGGCTCAAGCTTTTCAATTCATCAAATATCATCATCAACAACAAAAACAACAACAATACCAAGAAGACCAGAAGCGACCGGACGGCTTATAAGGCAAGTATTTGTTCTTTCATGAAGAGATTAATCCTGACCTTCATATATTAGGTTTCTTTGCACATTAGTCGTTAAAAACTAAGGAATGTTTTACTGAAACGTTTTGTTAATTTCTTATCATACTTTTTATCTCACAACTGAATGAAACTTCACACAGATTTCCGCTTTTAGAATTTAAACGCAATGACGTACATATATAACATATAGTATATAAAATAGGGTTATAATTTTACCAAAGCCATTTTTAAAACCATATACATTGTATATGTATATGAAACCCTTTTTGTATGTACACTGATGAGCCGATAGGCGAAACTAGTTTGTATTTTTATAATTAAATACTGTTGGAAAGGCATGTGAAGTGATTTTATTTATTTGATTTATAGACTTCCATCTGGTGCCGAGTCTTTTCATTGTCCCTTATTGATGCCTATAGGTTTTAACATTTGAACATTTTAACATGGAGGGTCACACCTTTACGGATATCCTACTATGTTGCATTGAATTCAATGACAGATGGACGGATAAGCAAAGAAAGGAAAGAGAAACCTACTGGATCCGCCGTCTCAACACCTTACAACCTATAGGCATCAATAAGGGAGACTAGATTAGCCTGCTGAAGCATTATTTTCCCCACTAAGATTAAAAACACAGATACTAGTAGTTCATTTTAGCAGATATTAAATCACTTTAGGCAATCGGACACAGTTTTTAATTAACATCGACCACAACATAGATTTTCTTTTTCCGCTACCTTCTCTGTTGAAAACGGCGTTAAACACAAAACCAATGAACGAAATCCTCAGGAAAAATACAGGGAACCAATCAAAAACGCTCTATTTTTATAAAACCGCTATTTTTATTTATCACTCATTCTGTTGATCGATATGTTCATTGAGCATTTATATATCGAACTATACAGGCGGTATTTACGCCGTTGCTGTGTTGTTTTGATTTATGCTACCCTTGAAAAAGGCTTTTTTAAAAAGCCGAAAGCGCTCGGGTTTATAATTAAACTTTTGACACTGTTTGAACATATATTTTTTCTCATACTCTCTCTCTCTCTCTCTCTCTCTCTCTCTCTCTCTCTCTCTCTCTCTCTCTCTCTATATATTTTTTTTTTTTTTTTTTTTTTTTTAATTATATATATTTTTATTATATATATATATATGCTCTTTTAAGTTGTGATAGTTGTCTATACTCATTTTTATCAAAAATCTGTTCACAAAGAACAAGCCAGTATCTATATCTTCACCTATCTTATATGACACTAACGCCATTACTCTGGAATCATTTTTCATTTTTGAATTTCACGTTAAATTATTTATGCACTTCCACTCTATTTCGGTTAATACTAAATGGAATCACATCACCAGTAGCGTCGAGGGTATCAACTAGTTTGTTTGTTTGTGTGTTCGGGTTTATCGTCTTTTTCAACAATTTTTCAGTCATATGAACGACGGTGTCTACTTGTATCAGTGAGCACAATGCCCAACTTTATAGTATCAGTGAGCACAATGCCCAACTTTATAGTGCTGCCTCACTGGAATAACACGCCGTAGACACATGACATGATACCCCACACAGTCACATTATACTGACACCGGGCTGACCAGTCCTAGCGAGCGCCAAGCGAGGAATCTACCAGTACCATTTTTACGTCTTTGGTATGACGCGGTCAGGGATCGAACCCACGACCTCCCGCACCCGAAGCGGACGCTCTACCACTAGGCTACCGAGGGGGTTAATTAGTTTTCTCAAATATGCCCAATATTATAATCAGGCATCGAAATAATCGAGCGCACTGTCTCCTCTGACTGTTCTTGTTTGTTTTGTTTTTGAGGTTTAAATGGTCTTTAAAATACAGAAGCTATGTTATGTTCCGTCCGTCGCACCGTGTTTTCGCGTATTAGCACAGTATCATCGCAATATCTTCCTTTTCGCTTAAGAACGATATATTACACTTTCGTATCGTTATATCACAAAGAAAGTATTATAGATTATTTTCTATACATAAAAACTTTTACGCTTAAATAGAATTGTGGTATTTATCGTATATCGCAAAAAATATTACAAATGTATTCATAAACAACGTCAAAGCCTTTATGTAAAGGAAATTATCAGGAATTCTACTTAATTCTTGTAATACATAAATATTGTATTTCGCCTTCTTCGCGATAATACGATGCGAAAGTGTGATATTGATATCAGGTCGTCGCATCATGTTTTCGCATTTTCGGATCGTAATATCATGCCATTTCACCGTATCTCCGCGTCTTTGCATCGTATCATCACAGTGTCATTCTTACTAATATACAAAATAACTATGGCTCTAATGGAACCCCGTATGAAACGTCTTAGTAAAAACTGTCTTTATTTTCATTTAGATCACAACCGTTCTACTATGGCGTTGATGGCCCACGTGATCCAAGGTTTTACAATATCATACCTGAGGAGGAAGCATTGACGTTTCCACCATGCAAAGATATAAATCAAGCGGCTTCAACACAGTACTCAAAAGTATCACTAGCAGGTATTGTTTCATTTTCGCTTTTGGTTGATTGAATTGGAGACTGAAGGAGGCGGAGGTGGGATATTGTCATTTCTCATTAGTACATCATAAAAATCTATTGGTCAGTTAACGCGAGCTGTTTATTTTTTATATATTTTTTTTCTTTAGTTTGTGTCCTCTGCAAGCAGATGACAACCTTCCACATAAGATTTTCATTAAATACTGTTAGTTGAAATTTTCATTGGCCTTTCGATAATTCAAAATAAATATATGAATGTAATTTTCGCTCAAATCAGATGCCATTCTAGTCTCGTTTATTTTTCAAGACCATTCCAAAGACACGTACGCTATTGGTGAAACAATACGAGCTGTTGTCACTTTGTTCAACGGCTATGGTAAACGCAAATATTCCGGAGGAGATCAGATTAGAGCTACAATCGAAAGCAACATGTTCTTGGCGTCGGCTCCTTGCGTGATTACAGACAACAGAGACGGGACTCATGCGGTATTTTGTGAAGCACTGTGGAGTGGCGATTCAAAAATAAACGTTTCACTAGCATATACAAGAGAGGTGATAACACGGCTTTATGACAGAAAACTTAAGGTAAGTGGTAAAAGGGACATAATTATGTAACTAGAATTTACGTTCGGTGAAATGATGTTAATGTAAGTGACCTTTATAGAGATTTTTGTCTGATATGTGAACACTGTTGAACTTCTTCAAAAATGAAAGCTCAAATATGTGCATTAATTAAAAATGAGTAATACATTTTATCTACGTGTCTTAAAATGCAAAAACTCCGCTTTGAAAATGCAACCAGATTTTTCTGATATAGACTCACCACGACAAAATATCAACTGGTCTACATAAAACATGAAAGTCCAATTTTAAATGGGAGGTCTGAGGACTATTTTCCGTGCGCAGTTATATATCTGACTAGTCAGGAAGTGCTGCTCGATTAGCTATTTACTACCATGAATAAAATAAGGCTAAATTGGGATATAGGCTATTTACCGTATTTATTTTATTTCATACCACATTTAAATAGCACTCTTTTCATACACATGTACACGTTCAAAAGTGTTTTACAGAATAAATTGCAAACAATACAAACAAATAAGCATACAAAAATAATGCATTCCATATTAACAAAGATCACGAATGTAAAACATAAAGATAAAACAAGACAAATACCGTGTTCAGACTACGTTTTTAATCCTATATTAACTTGGGTTTATTTTTTAAACTTGTTAGCGTCCACACTATATGTGGTGTAAAATGTGAATTATGTAAAGGTCAAGTGGTTTTTGTAATATAGCATGAAAACTACCTCGGGAGGTGGTTTTAATACTATATTAAAAAGTAATACTGCATTATTTTACAAGTATGAACGCAAATGGGAGTTATAACTGGTTTTACAATCCTAAATTCCCAGATTTTACCTTTTGGCGGAAGAATACCATGTGTTTCTCTTTTGTATCAAACAATTGATGCTATGGCTTGCAAAAGTAATTGGAGTGTTGATGAAACAAAAACATTAAATTGCGATATGGAGTCATGCTGGTGCTCAAAATGGACTATAGATGGATGGACAGAAATTCTTAGATGAACACAGAAGTTTAAACATTGATGACTCCTTCTTGTTTCTGTCAGCCTCCTTCTTTGTAACCTTTTTTGCTTATTGCAAAATATTTGTTTACTTGTAACATTGCAAGTATATATTTAAACCACATTTCTTTGCCTAGTGTGGAGGCAAACTAGATTATATTTTGATGGGTTATTAAATGTCAAATACCAATTATAGCCAATTAGCGCCTTATAAAAATAAAACCGATCTGCTAATGTGAACACGGTAGACATACATACATAATATTATTTAAAAGTATTTAAGTGACCCTATGATAAAATACTTTTCTACGATGTTTTATGAAGAAGAAAAAAAGCATCAATGTATCGGTCAGTTAACGAAATATTGTACAAAGAAATGGGTTTTTAGCAGGCTTTAGAAAGCAGCTAGCGTGTGAGCTTCCCTGATCTTGACGGGAAGGGAGTTCCAAAGCTTTGGAGCAGTGAACGAAAAACTGCGATTGCTATACACCATGGTTTTAGTTTTTAGCTCGACTATTCGAAGAATAAGTAGAGCTATCCTACTCACCACGGCGTCGGCGTCGGCGTCATACCTTGGTTAAGTTTTTCGTACCAGTCCACTTTTTGACAAAGTCTTTTGAGATAAAGCTTCGAAACTTTCAACACTTGTTAACCATCACCATGGCCAGTTGTAGACAAGAGCACATAACTCTATCAAGGATTTTGGCTGAATTATGGCCCCTTTTGACTTAGAAATCATTGTTAAGTTTTTCGTACCAGTTCATATTTTGGCAAAGTCTTCTGAGATAAAGCTTTGAAACTTTCAACACTTGTTTAGCATCACCGTGTCTAGTTATAGGCAAGAGTACATAACTCCATCAAGGATTTTGGCTGAATTATGGCCCCTTTTGACTTTGAAATCTTGGTTAAGTTTTTCGTACCAGTTCATATTTTGACAAAGTCTTTTGAGATAAAGCTTTGAAACTTTCAACACTTGTTTACCATCACCATGACCAGTTATAGGCAAATGTACATAACTCTATCAAGGATTTTGGCTGAATTATGGCCCCTTTGTACTTAGAAATCTTGGTTAAGTTTTCGTACCAGTTCATATTTTGTGTAAAGTGTTTGACATATGGCTTTGAAAGTTTTATCACTTATTTATTATAATAGTCTTTATCTGTAGGAAAGAGTACATAACTCTATCATCTATTTTGGCTGAATTACGGCCCTTTTTGGAGTTGGAAATCTGTTCTGTTTTCATACAAGTCCATGTTTTGTCAAAACTATTTGACATATAGCTTTTAAACTTTGAACACTTGTTTATCATTATGATTTCCATCTGTAGGCAAGAGTACATAACTCTGACAACTATTTTGGCAGAATTATGGCCCTTTTTGGACTTTAAAATTGGTTCACACATTGCCATTTAGTGCAAGACTTATTGAAATCCACAAATACTGGAACATTGTTTGTTTAATCTATTTTTTCTTTTGTCTGAATATCTATGTTAATATTTTGACCCCATTCTTCAATCAATTCTTCGAATAGTCGAGCGCGCTGTCATCAGACAGCTCTTGTTGGCATAACCAGTGACAGCGTGTCTTGTGATCTTAAGTTTCTGGCCGGTTTATACACTTCTATCATATCCCTTATATAGGCAGTGGACAGATTGTGTAAAGCCTTAAAGGTGTGGGTCAGAACCTTGTACTGCACCCTGTATTTACTGGCAACCAATGAAGCTCCTTCAGAACCGGTAATATATAACTGCGAGGGGGCATCTTAGTGATGACGCGAGCTGCCGTGTTCTGGACATGTTGCAACTTGTTAAGTGTGCTGTTTGGAAAACCACTTAACAAGGCATTACAGTAGTCTAACCGTGAAGTTACCAGGCTATTGATAAGGGTCTTTGTGGCATCACTGGTAAGATACCATCGGATTTGACCTAGTCTGCGTAGCTGTGCATATCAAGCCCCCCGCACACAGAGTTGACTTATTGTTCCATATCCACACTGTTGTCCAATACTGCACCAAGATTCCTAACACATTTTGTGCATTTTATCACAGAGTCACAGACCTTCACAGAAACGTCATCAATGTACTTGGAGTTACGCTTTCATATGAATAGCATTACCTCCGGTTTATAATTGCATCGACGAGACAATTTCAGCCAGATAGCTCTTAATGCGAAGCAAAGCCTCATTTCTAGCCACAGCCTATATCGGCTTAAATGATAGGTATAATTGAGAGTCATCGGCGTAGAAATGATGAAAAAGCCATGATGTCTGCATATGGCATCCACGGGTTTAGTGTACATGATATAGTTCTTTGGACCAAGCACTGATCCCTGGGGCACACCGTATTTCATCAACATAGGCGTTGACAACTCACCATCAACGCACACAGTTTGATAGCGGTCACTAAGATATAATGACATCCATGCAAGTGTTTTGTCTGTTACTCCAAAATGATGTTCGAGTCGGTGTAAAAATGTTTGGTGGTCAATCGTTTCGAAAGCTGCAGACAGATCGAGTAGCACTAGGATTGTTACAGAATTTTGGTCGAGAGATGTGAGGATGTCATTCTGTACTTTTATCAAAGCCGACTCAGCTGAATGAAACTTTCTGTAAGCAGACTGCAGTCCCTCATGTAGCTTATTTTCACTCAAGTGCCGCTCAAGACGCGCATCTACTACCTTTTCTAAGATTTTAGAAATGAAAGGGAGGCAAGACACAGGCCTATAGTTTTTGTGAATGTTTGGTTCAAGACCTGGTTTTTTAAGCAGGGGTCTTATCCTAGCACATTTAAACTCTTTTGGTACATTACCTAATTCCACTGATGTATTTATGATGTTTGTTATCAACGCAAGATCTCATCAAGACATTTCTTAAAAAGCCATGTTGGCAAAGGGTCAAGTTCAAAGGATTTGTTTGGAGATTTTTGTATGATTTGTTTTACCTCTTCTATCGTTGCAGGAGCCAAATCAATAAGACAGTTTGCTAGTTCCTGATGTTCTGAACAATGCAAGTCTACTGAATCACAATCAGTTTGGCTATGCGAAATAATGTCATTCCATTTTTTCCCAATTGTTTCGATGAAAAAGATCATTAACATCTGCGCAAGTTCCTTTGATGACGAATTAGAGGGACGGGAAGCACCATGGTTGTCTCCTAGTGGATTTTTGGTTATCTTGGCCAAACATTTGTGGTCAGTGTCACACGACTTCTCCTTATCAGAGAAGTAGCCGGTTCGGGCTTGAATTAGGAGTTTATTCACGGTAACAAGTTGATGGTCGATTGCTGGTTGAGACTTACGCTATTTCCGCTCAAACTTGCGTTTTAATTGTTTAGCCTCATGAAGTTCGTCTGTAAACCACGGACAGCTAGGTCTAAGAATGGTAGTTTTTGTGCGTTTGATGTGTATCTATCAGTAAGGATAATCCTTTTGAGTATGCACTTACTAGCTGATCCACGTCTATGCCTTCTGGAAACGTATTTAGTGCAAGGGACGCTGAGAGGTCTTGTTTGAAATAACTTACGTCAATAGAGCGCAATTTCTGAAAAGAAACTGGCTTCCGTATCGAAGCTGGTTTTGTGGCACAGGCGTCGAAATGAATTGCATAGTGATCCTGTGACATTTTAACGGTAATGTCACAAAAACCTGGATCAGTGACCTCGACACATGATATTATTTTGCTGTTGTTCCTGGTTATTACAACATCTAATGTATGACCGCGGGCATGGCTTGGTCCGTTCACTTGTTGATGCATACCACATGACTGAAGTACACTTTTAAATCTGACATCGTCTCGATCTGATGGAATATCGAGATGGAAATTCATATCTCCCACAATGAGGCCTAAATATTCTTTGTTTCCGGTAACATGCTAAAAAATAATTAGGGTAGGTTTGTCGGAATTTTTTTTTTCAATTTTTTTTATTGAATAATTATTTTTGTGTCAAAAATGAGTACAAATAAGGGGGTTATGCCTTTAGAGCATCAGTAAGTTGATTTCTAACATCACCGACCATGTTTAAAGCATAAAAAGTGCAGTTTTGCAACTTTTTGAATAAAAGTTGAAAAAAATATTCCCCAAGTCCAAAACATTTAGGGTCGGGCCAAAAATTTAGGGTAGATCGGGATACCGGAATCAAACATTTGTTTACGCCTGATGATGTCTTTTTCAACTGTAGCATACCTGCCCAGGAAAGTAGGCCATCCTTCCTCTAGAAACACACTAGTCTATAAACCGTTTTGTTTTGTTGTTGTTGGTCTATATATCACTGCCACTCGTGCAGATAACCCATAGATACGCAAATTGCAATCTATGTATTGAAAGTGTTTAAAATCTTTGTCACGCCTAGATGCAACAACACGAAGAGTAAATGCAGATTTATGTATGAGAGCCTCACCCCCTCCACGGCTGTCGCTGCACCGTGCAACATTTTTAATTGGATATTCATTCGGTACAAGTTCGCCAATATACGTTTTATCCAGGGTAGTTCCGAGCAAAGTCACAGTGAGTGCTACCAAGTCAAAATCATTTGAAACTATAATCACACAGAGAAATTGTCTTATTTTTGACAGATCGTGGGTTGAAACTGCATAGTATGAATTTTCTTCTCACTTCTTCCTGTTGTAATGGATTCATATCTAATTTTAGTAACATTTAGTAACATTTTTGATATTTTGCTGCTGAATCTCAAGATTTTAGCTATCCATACAATTTGAAGTGCTTAATATAATATACAGATTTCATTTCGTGGTCGAACTATAATTGTGATTGCTTCAGGCAGTACTTATAGATTATACAAATGGACGTCTATACATATTGACTTAACTTTATAGATACCCCGATACCCCCTCTTGTACCTCTGTATTTCAAAATACCTAACAGTTTTATTGTTGTTAGATTGCTTGTTATATGCAGATGACGTGGTTTTAGTAGCAGAAAATGAAAAAGATTTACAAACGATGTTAGACCATCTTTAGGAATGGATAACAAATAATGGGTTAAGTATTAATGTTACAAAAAGTAATATTTTTCTTTTTAGGACAAGGAGTGTTGAAAGAACTAATTTCAATTTCAAGTATGGGGAAACATCATTGTATATTGTTGATAAATATGTTTATCTAGGTTTAACTTTGGATGCATTCTTAAATTATAATACAACGGCCAAGTTTGTGGCACAGTCTGCCAGTAGAGCACTAGGATTGCTGACCGTTAAATACAAGTTAGTTGGTGGAATGCCTCACAATATGTTTCTAAACTCTTCGACTCTTTAGTTTGGTCTGTAATTGCCTCTGGCACTGCCATTTGGGGTACACGCCAGTTTCCATGTATAGATGCTATTCAAAATAGGGCAATGTGTTTATTTTAGGAGTAACAAAATACACTCCTTCAGCAGCTTTAATCGGGGATATGGGTTGGCAACCAACAATAATAAGACAGTTGTCATCAATTACTAATTTATGGGTCAGGCTTTGTAAAATGTCAGCTACTAGAATAAACCATAGAATATTTGTTTATACTTTTCATGCAAGTATAGATATACGTTGTGCATTCGGGCGTAAATGTATACTTTTAATATTGAACTAATCCAAGTAAAGGGGTGCTATAGTTTACTGAATACATATTTTATAGTAATAGATGTCTATTGTATTGGTGTTTGACACGAAAAGCTACAAGTGATAATTGGTCAGTCATTGTGTGTGAAGAGAAATCGATTGTAAATTTCAACGTGATTCTGAAAAAAGGTACAAATTAATTGAAAAAATACAAACAAAATGCAAGTATTTCACAATATTTCACAAAACTATTTACACCTATCTCCTCACAATCAACTAGTACACACTCAAGACAACTTCCAAATATGAGCCGTGCCATGAGAAAACCAGCATAGTGGCTTTGCGACCAGCATTGATCCGGACCAGCCTGCGCATCCGCGCAGTCTGGTCAGGATCCATGCTGTTCGCTAACAGTTTCTCCAATTCCAATAGGCTTTAAAAGCGAACAGCATGGATCCTGCGCAGTCTGGTCTGGATCCATGCTGGTCGCAAAGCCACTATGTTGGTTTTCTCATGGCACGGCTCATATATATGTGTAGTAATTCTCGAGAAATAATCAAATAAATGTCAGCGAAATGAAATGCAGCCTACACTTGGCGCAATGACATATTATGTAAACAAACTGGGTTATTTAGTCAAATCAAAAATGTACACAACACTATAAACACTATGGCGAATTTGTTAAATGTATTATCCTACATAAATATTCATCACGACTTTCAATTTAAATCCTCTTTAACATATGACAATTAAGGTAGCTCTGTAGAACCGGCGTGCACGATTTATTTATTGCTTTCCCACTAAAACTGACATTTTGCGGGATAATAACCCATGATTATCTTTAGTGTTTAAGAAAAATGGACGCAATGGCTGTGAATTTTATATCTCTCTTAGATCTGCACGCCTAGTGTGAGTGCAAACTAAAATATATTTTGATGTTTTCTTTTTAAAGTTTCAGTTTGTTGTCAGTTGTAATAATAAACTCAGTTACGTAAATCTTTCCACACAATGCAGGTTGTCATTTACGGGTCTTTTTCAAATTAGTGCAAAATTCAAATTATCTTATACTTTAGTTGATGAATAATTTGTTTCCTATGATAATAAATTATATTTATTTTTTTCACAAACAGAAGTAAATGTGTTACTATTCGATCTACGGAATCTGTAACAGGATATTTCATGAGCTATGGCTATAAGTCGTAAGAGCCAGATATAAGGAGTGATACTTTTCCTTACTTTTTAAGATATCTTTTATGATATTAGTTTTTTAACCAAAATCGTTTTTCACTGTTTAAAATTCTAGCTTATAAGACTAGTAGCTTTTGAAAAAGTAAGTTTCATTTCAAAATTTGTAATAAAATTTTGCTTTTATTCTAGGTAAGTTATCCTGACAGTTTTTTATAACACTTCATCGACAAATAAAATCAAAATTGAAAAATTGAGATGCTTTTTGGTGTCCAAAAATGTCTAACATTTTGATCAAGATATTTTGAAAATGAGAATGCTCCTTTAACCGTCCTTAAATTTCCTTGCAATGAAATATGATTTATTATACACTCTTTTTTTTTTTGAAAATCTTGTAACGGATGGTAAATATTTTTTTTTTCAGACTTTACCAAAGAATCTGATATATGGAACGTATATGAAAGGAAATTACACGGAGGACACTCCTTGTCATCCAATCCGTAAAAATCTTCTAATTTTAACCAGTTATACAGAGATTTGTGACTTAACTAGCCAGAACTCCGGAATGCCATTTTTCTGCGGGAGACCAAGCAATGAAAACTTATTGTGTGAAGACTTGCAGGTTTTGAATTTGGATCGACTCGGTTCGAATTCTGTCAAAGGATCTTTAACAGACTGTGAGAGGAAGCTGTTCCAAAGGTATATGTTTTTTTAGTTAGATTATCTAATAACGTAATAAAGCATTTCTAAAATCTGGAAAGTAGATCCCTCGGAAGCACAGAGAACAAGGCAAACAGTGAAAATTGCAGACTCGGTTTGATTGTGTCTGTTCATGAGCAGTAATGGAAAATGCAACACTGCCCAAGCCCCCTAGCACCGGCTTAAGCAGTATTCAATCTTCAAATCTAAATGAGTTGAAATCAATGATCCCGAAGGACCAGAAAATATAACAACACTGAAATGAAGTTAGGGCGACTTTTTAAGCACGTTATGTTGAAAAGCATAAGTTGTCATTTCTTATTTCAATTTCATCTCTGTCAACGTCTATGTACGTCCGATTGACATAACAAGAGTAGAAAATGGACTGTTATGGAGCTACCCATTCAAATTAAATACATTAACAGAAGCAAGAGACTAATGCAGATTTTTTGACTGATATGGTATTAGATGAAAGTTTCTTGCTTTCCTAGCCGGGAAAGTAAACATTTTTTTCCGATCATGTGCCGGGGATTTGATTGATATTCCTGTTTTTCTATAATGGAAAAGTTGTCTTTTATGACGTCATGGAATACAAATATATATAAGGATGATACACGTTTTTCTGTGTATTAACGTCTGTAGAAGATATTCTTATGGTAAAAGTCATTGTTGATCAATATCTGATGATTCTATTTACAAAACGTGTCATTCATATTCTATGTTATATGATTGTATTTGTATATCGCTTCTGTGCTATTTATACCCCTCAGAATGATGTAATTATTTCCCATATTTTGTAATAGGGCTTTTCATTGGCTCGTCATAAACGAAAGTAGACCACGTTTTCGTCGAGAAATGGAGAGAACATAAATAAAAATGATTCTCTTGCTTTTACGGTTTGGTCAGTACCAGATTGTTAAGAATGTTTATCATTGCTGATTTTGTTTTCTTGCCGGTTTGATGCATGTCGGCTATGCGCGGATCCAGCCAATTTTTTCAGAGGGGGTCCGACCGAACCCCTTACTATGAGGTCTAATACGTATCAGTCGTTCCGGCTATGACAAGCAATATATGTGTCTTTATACACTAGATAACTTCGATGTTATTTTTATGCCCCCGGCATCTACTGATGCGGGAGGCATATAGCGATTGTCCTGTCCGTCCGTCCGTACGAGGTTAACCAAATGGGACCGTTTCGTCTTGCATCAATACCGCTTACAAGAATGAATTGATACTAATACAGATGTAACCTGTGACCATTCCTCATCTTCAAACATCACCTGACCTCAGTTTGACCTTGACCTCGTTTTGGACTTAGGTTGCTTTGTATCGACAAGGATGCCACCGGGGGCATCAAGCGTTTATTGAACGCAGCTTCTTGTTTGTGGATGTTAGCCGTTTACAAGTACAGGGTTTTCAATAAGTTTTATATTGAACAGGATGAATAGAAAAGTAGCCGACCAGCTAGGGGCTCCAGGGGCATGCCCATCTGGAAAATTTTGAAATTCAGCGCTTCATTTCCTGCATTCTGGGGCATTTAAGGAGCATTTAAGAGTACCTTTTCCACTGCAATT
Source organism: Mercenaria mercenaria (assembly GCF_021730395.1). Taxonomy (NCBI): domain Eukaryota; kingdom Metazoa; phylum Mollusca; class Bivalvia; order Venerida; family Veneridae; genus Mercenaria; species Mercenaria mercenaria. Next base: position 52,431,717 of record NC_069373.1, read on the forward strand.
TTATATACATTATAACCCTTATTCTTCGCGCTTATAAAATGAAGTTTCCTTAAAGGTAAAATTCTTTGTTCATTTGATAAAATTAACATAAATATGAATTAGGTCAGCAGCAACCACACACTTTGAATGCGGTCCTAATGTTGCCTTTTCAAAAAACCACAACCCCTCTGGATCCGTGTATGTCGGTTCCTAAGAGAAGTCAATTTTTCCATCAATTCTATTTTTAGTAACAATAACCTAGGTGACGTTGACCTGACCCCAGCGAAAAGAATTCTCCCAAGGGGTATGGTAAGGACCCAAAGTATGAACCCAATACTCCTTACGGTTTAAAAGTTAATTAAAAATATAAAAATTGTAGATTACTTTTCTTTTTAGAAATATTGACATTGACTTTGAAGTAGGGGTCCGAGTTTCGCACATGAGTCGTCTGATTATGAGGAACATCTGTGCTAAGTTATATTAAAATCCTTTGATGGATGACAGAGTTATGAATTGGACTCAAAATTGCATTAAAAAAAACAATTTTACCTATGACCTCCAAGTGTGACCTTGACCTTTGAGGTAGGGGTATAGATTCTGTGCATGACGCGTTGGCTGATTATTGGGAACATCTGTGCCAGGTAATATTAAAAATACCTTGATGAATGACAGAGTTATGGACCGGTCATAATATTGCATAAAAAAGCCCTGTTTACATATGACCTCCAAGTGTGACCTTGACCTTTGAGCTAGGGGTCCGGGTTTTACGCATGACACGTCGTCTGATTATGAGGAACATCAGTGACAAGTAATATTAAAATCTCTTGATGAATGACAGAGTTATGGACCGGACACGAAATTGCGAAAAAAGCCCAGTTTACCTTTTACCAGTGTGACCTTGACTTATGAGATTGTGGTCCAGGTTTGCGTATGACACGTTGTCTGATTATTTGGAACATTTGTGCCAAGTAATATCAAAATCCATTGATGAATGAGAAAGTTATTGACCGGACACGAAATTGCAGACGGACGGAATGATGGATACAATAACAATAATGAAATATACAAAAACAATAATGACTTTTACCATTAGAATATCGAATATACAATAAGAATAACGACACATTCAACTACAATAGCAAGTTTTAGAATATGAATGACACGACATTGAATTACAATGACAAACATACAAAAACAATAACATACATATGTATTTTAGCAACATCAAACTGATTCAGGCAATCGAGTAATTGTTATTGTATTAAGGTATATAATAAACAATTCATTGAACTGCAATGACGCCCCTTACGTGTTTATTAGCACCCATTTTGGCACTCGAAACGCATATGTTTCAGGTGTAAATGCCTCTCTACTCATGATGTGTTTATTATCTACTGATTAATCGATAAAGCTTGATAAAAATATAGATCGAACAAACAGTCTGACCTTCTTACGTACGCCAAGTCAATTCAGGATATTCCGAATTAGAAATGACATTGTGATGACGGGAGAATTTGGAAGTTGCTACATTTTACAGTGCCGTTCATTTTAAAATTGGTTAAAACAGCATAATTTGCTTTTCAGTACCTGTTTAGAACTCATTTGTTGCAATTTATTTGCTGGACTATCCGAAGAAGAAGGGGACTTCGTCTTTATTATATAAGATATTCAATTAAAGAGTACAATGCCGTGTTTTAACCTTCCATATTTCAGCGCACACCACACATTGGAACCGAGTTTATCTATTTATGTTGCTAACAGGATCGAAGAGAAATATGTGTCTGTGATAGACAAACCGTCTATACCTTGTTCACAGTACAATGTTTCCCTAACTTGGCATTCCAGAAGACCCACTGGCTTCTTTTATGGCGGAAAATGGAACTTACGTAATTGTCTTGGTAACAGTTTTAATTTTTCCGCCATTTCTTTTTTTTTTAAACTATCTTCATAACATATATTTTACATTTTTTATTAGGTGTGGGTTTAATGTATTTATCATTATTTCTAACACTATCATTTTTGATGTAACGATGGTGGTTTAGAAATTAATTTTATGTCTTAGTACGTTTAGAGAACTTAAGTAACTTTCCGGCTTGGGATGAAGACGAATGATCTTAGACATACAGAATTTAACCATAGGGGGCATCTAAACCGGCAGTATTGTGACTTTTCTGTTGAGCTTACTGGAATTTAGACAATAAGCGGTTTGTTAACATTGCAGAATTATAAAGTGCGTTAAAGTAAATCAATGTAACGTTTGTATATCACATCACAATACAGACAAACACACTTTACATACTGATAGGGTGTCGCTTAATATGATAATGAAATGAATTATTGTGTTTTTGAACATAAACACAATGCTGCAAGATATTTGATAAGAATTCCCAATGAATTTCCAGTGAACTTGCACTTATTAACAAGGTATGCATGTAGTAGATCTGTGAAAGCTAAAGAAGTTATTGATCTTTGAATTTTACATATGTTGTGTATTGCACTGTAATAAAAGCGGAAAACTCCCGTCGCCGTTTTTAAGGGATTAACATCTTTTTATACTGAACTGCATTCACTCGAGACATGTATATACTTTAAAAAGTAAAAAAAAATGTTTAATAATTTATGTCCGCTGTCACTCAGGATTAAAGTCTAAACAGCTAGCGTTTTGACCATATTTCACGATTCAAGAAATATGAAACTGATTTTATTATATCATTTGGAATTTTTCCAGGTATCATATTTAGTGTCCGCATGCCGCAGCCAGTGTTTATTCGGCGTTGTCAGGATAGATGACGTTGAACCGTGACTTCATATTTAACGAAAGATATTGATCAAATCTATAAACCAATATATCTTTACAAGATTTCAGAATATCATATTAGGTGTATCTTGCCTTATTGATATTATTTATGTCAGAGGTACATTACAGTATGTTTATCAATTTCAGGTACATCACAACAACGTCTAATGTCGTGTCTTCGGAACAGGCGTTTATATTTGATTGGCGATTCGACAGTGAGGCAATGGTTTACAGCTGTTCTAGACCGTTTTAAATGTAAGATGGCGAATGAAGATTTCTGGAAATGTCCAAAATGTCAGAAAAAGGTACAGTGTACCAATAAAGACATTAATTTCGAAACAGTATGGTACCAGCATGGTCAGCCAAACCGTATGAAAACAGGATGGTACACTAAGAACACTTGGTACTCCACGTCCTATCATATAGACAAAATACCACGAGAAGAACGTGCTATTGTACTGATACATATTTATTTGCATGTGCATGGCTACCACAGTGATGTTTTTAAGCAAAGGATGCAAATTATTCGAAAAAGTGTCGAAAATTACTTATCACAAAGCAAACACTCTATAGTCCTGATTAAAGCACCACATACGCATTTTGATGTTCCTTTGGGTGACTTTTCTGGCTATGTGTTTAGTAAGATTTTATTTGATGTGTTTGATGGTTTACACGACAAAGTCGTGTTGCTTAACAATAGAGACGCAACTCAAGCTCAGCACGAGGTTCCGATACATCCACGGAAAAATATAGTTAATGCGATGGTTGACCAGATGATGAGCTATGTTTGTAATTAGTCAATGTCAGATTACAGTTTTTTGTAATTAAGATGTTTTCAGTGGGTTCGATATTTAAGTAACACCAGTGGCGTTGGTCAAAAGTAGACCCCAATTTTTATTGTTGAAGATCCAAGATTGTATTAAGTACATATAGGTTATGAGTAACACCCGAATGGCTCCATTAGTTTCAAGGAAGAATTTAAACCTTGACGAGGCGTGAAGCTAAATAGGGGGTCGAACGTATATTGGCTAGATAAAATTTTAAACGAGAGCAAAAGGTTTGCGAAACGTAAAATGAAGCACATGAGCGAAGGATAAGACATGTACAATACAATTCAATACAATACACAATACAAATTTTATCTAAAGTCTTTGCATATATAGCTATTTACCGACATAATGTACATATTTGCCTAATTTATCTGAAATTTCTTATTGGCTTGGAGCTACGGCTCCAAGCCTATGTAGTGTTTTCGTTGTTTTTTTTGGTACCCAAGTGTGTGTTAGTATGATACGAAAAGCCGGGAAGGTGCCGCAAACCGAGATCAATATGTTACGAATTCAGTAATAGGTTGCAGCAACAAGCGATTTGTGACGTAAGCGGCGCAATGCGGCAATATTGGAAGTTTTCCGATTGCAGTTGCTCTTTTGTTTGTCTGTTATTGAAATAGGGGTGTACATCAATATGAATATAACTATAAAACGTAAGTCTGTACAATAAACCGACAACTTCTCAATTTTGACGTTTACATTATTCATGACCGAGTTTACATTTATCCATTGTAGTAATTGTTAAGAAGATTTAACGAGCAGTTGTGAAATTTGTTAGAGAACACCCCCTAAAAAGATGTAACCTGCCAAAAGGGCTATTATGGTTGATTCGATTATTGTTGTAGGGGTGCTATTAAAAAAAGTTAAGGAAGTAGCTCTGCAAGGTATATTAAACCAATTTTTTTCACAATACCACCGTATTTTGTATATCAGTGTTTATATTTCTGTGTTCGTATTGTAATTACTGGAGAATGACACGGCAAATCTGGGTTGTTTTTTCGTACGTGCACCCTTTTGTAAGGAATAGACAATACCCTTAGAAATGACGTAGGACTGTCGGACTGTTCATAGACCATAACCTTTCAAGCTGATAACTATAGAACCATTTAACCCATAGTCTTCAAGCTTCATATGATAATTGGTCTCATTGAATAGAGAACCCCTATTGTTTTTGCGGTCACTGGGTCAAAGTCACAAGGAAATTGGTTTCCGCCCAATAAATCTAGAACGCTTTGGGCTAGAGTCTTAAAGGTCCAATACTAAGGAAAGTGAACATTTAAATTTCTTTTAAAAAGCACAGAAACTATTTCATTTTATTGGAAAATGAAAGTTGGTATGTAGAAATTCGAAATAAATCGCAGTATATGTACAATTATTTTTCTATGAAGTATGAAGAAAGTTAAAAAGACCTGGGGGTCATTCTGTCGATTCATTGAAATTTCAACATAATACACATACATTTCTTTGAGTTCCAAAGACCTTCTGTAAATTTTGACCTGCCATTCTCCATTATTTAGTGTCTTGCAGAAGTCTATGCACTGGCTATGAAAAAAATTGCCAACTCACTTTCCCTTAGTAATGGACCTTTAAATTTTTATATGGAGATTGGACACCAGTAGTTCAAAACCCAAAACGCAAAGAATTGTTCAATCTCCTTGCCTCTAAAGTTAAGCCTGGCGTTCCCATGGGAACAGCCGTAGAAAATCGCAATCATGTTTTGCATAGAATCTTATGTAATGACCCCTACCCCCACTTGTCCAGTTATTTAGACTATGCCAAAACCAACCAAACCTTTCCTTTTTAAATGGAAACTTTATTCTAGTATAAAATCGTCCGTACATTGTGTGAAGTAAACATATATGTGTATATTACAGAAAATTACGACGCAGGATGTAACCTATTAAAAAGCTGTTGAAAGAACAAGTTGTACTGTTTGACGTGAAGTCATAAGTTGCGACCCATCAGTGTAACATAAAACGACGTCAAATTCATGTATATTTGTAACAGTGTCATCCCTACTGAAAGGGCCAGCCAAGTTGGCTTATGAGACATCTACATACATTGAACAGCATTACTTCCCATTTTTTTTTAATGCCAGGAACCAGGCAGGTACGCAATCGGTAACCATTGTTTTACAACCTGGCGGCTCACCAACCGGTCTCTTTTTGGTCCCGTCTCTGACAGGGCTTGAACCTTCGACCTCCCGATTGCGGGGCAGGTGCCTGATCCATTAGGCCACGGCAGCTTTATTTCAATTGAAGCTATCTGCATGTCGTCTTAGGGCAAACACTTGTACCAGGTTAGGAGCGGACATGAAATGCTGCCTTAAGGTGGGGGTGGGGCAATAACGTCTACCATGCACCCACAGACTTTTTTCATAGATATCAAATTGTTGGCAGGACCAACTCTTTCAAAATAAAAACTGTTCCATGAAAAAACCTCTTTTGAACTATATATGATTTCACTGTTTCCATGGAAAGGACAACTATATAGAAAAGAGTTTTTCACAGGAACATTTTTTATTTTCAAAGAGTTGGTCTTGCCGAACAATTTGGTACCAATGAAAAAAGTCCAGGGGAGGTGGGGGTGCATGGTAAATGTTATTGGCCTGTACTACTTTATATCATTTAATCTACACTGTACAACAATAAATGTGAACCGACATGACTGAGTGTTGCGTTCCACATGTGGTATGTCATAACATTTGTGGCAATTTACTATATAATCCTTCAAGGGGATAAAATTATACATATGTATAGAGCGGGCACGATTTTGCGACATATGGACAGACAGATAGACGTATGACCGGAACAAAAACAACAACAACATATCTCCCACAAAAATCTGATCAGACATTATCATCACCTCTAGTTAAATAAAGCATGAAGATCAAGAGATCAAGCAGCACATTACAGTTGAATTCATAATGTGAGGAAACCATCCAGCTGGCTTACGGAAGGTCGGTGGTTCTACCCAGGTGCCCGCTCATGATTAAATAATGCACGGAGGGGCACTTGGGGTCTTCCTCCACCATCAAAGCTGAAAAGTCGTCATATGACCGATAATTGTGTCGGTGCGATGTTAAACCCAACAAAATAAATAAAAATAAATATCACATTACAGGGCTTGTGATGTATGTACACAAAAGTGTTTTTTAAAAGAAGACATTTTTGACATACGTACGGACGGATGTACAGACAGACAGATGTTTAACATGACCTAATTTTATGCAGATGCATCACTTGACCCTAGTAGTAACCATGAATCACTTTTCACATAAACGTGTATCAAGAATGAAATATCCTTTCGATTACCGCTATCGTACACCGACGCACTACCTTAGACGCTAAATGCAGACTATATTTTTGGGGTTCTCCATTACCGCTACTGTTTTGCTGGCGGGCTACCGCAGACGACTAATACGTACCAGAAAAATGGGGGTGCTCATTTCCATAGCGCATAATGCAGTATTTGGGTAAAAACTGTATTTGTTCGCAATTGAAAATAGAAAGAATTAACAAAAATATACTACATTTTTATGCTGCGGTAATTTTTATGTAAAACGGTTGCTACACTATGGTAGTTATGTCCATTGTGTGGTTATTGGTATAACTACACTTTGGCACAAGTTATAGTTTCTTATTTCCTGCAATAGTCTACTATGGTATTTATATGCAGATAAAACAAACAGTTAAATGTTATTTATTAAAAGTCACATATTTAAACGGCCACTGCATCACTGTGGCAGTACATGCTATTTTGTGTGAATATGTATTAATACGCTGCGGCACTCTCTTTGGTTTCGCATGCCCTGCATTAAACTACTGTGGTAATCGGGGGAATAAATAATGCCTACAGGATAAGTTTTGATTACTAGTATAATCCTTTCGCAGGGTAACTTTCTCAGCACTGTGGAAGTGCACTTAATTTCATTTAATATGTATAACTACACTATGGCACTGCCTTAAAATTCAAGTTTCTCACAAAAGTCTACTATAGTTCTTAGTAACAGGACGAGTAAAACTACACTGTAGTACTACATTGAAATTCGTTCTTCCTGCAAACGTCTACTGTGGTAATTATTATTTGAAGAGTGGTTTGGTTGCTGTACCACTTCCTTCCAATGTCAGCCCCTCCACCTCCCCAATCCCGTCTAACAAAACATGTGCATCCCCACTCCTATTCCTAGATCCTCACTCCCTGTAATTACTATAGGTACTCTTTTTTCCTGGCACCATAGTGCGTTGGAATTCCCTTCCAGTACAACTTGAACGTACTTTCTTTTACTCCATGTATATAAATTGGGTATGAGTCAACAAGTCCGTCAAATCCAAAAATGTACTCAAATTATCGCTCTGGGTCAAATTTCTCGGAATATTTAAGCATGTCAGAAGAGGAAAAGTCTGTTATTGCATTATATTTTCGACTGCTCTTAACAGGTTAATCTTCTTAATACTGGATAAAATGTTTCGATAAATCCAGCCCTTGAGTACAAAAGCCAGTTCCAGAGAAGTTGTGCAATAATTGTAGTTGAAAATCAAAATGTCTTGCTTACATAAAAATATTTGTCATCTATTTTCAGGGTTAATCCCCGTGATCTTTTAAATAATACTTTCAGGGAATGCTTTCTTTCGTATCATGCGTCCAGAACTGGGATTGGCTAACTAAAGGACAAGTCCATACAAACCTCCAATCCGAAAACGTCCGTAAAACTTATGGCAACAAGAGCAAATGGAAACTCCAGAAAATCGATTTTAGTATATATTACCATTCAAATCACTAAATGTTGTAATTTGAAACGTTTTATTATTGCTCATTATTACTACAGTTTAATAAGAAATCCCTTCCTTCAATTTAGCTACATAACGGTTGCAAAAAATCACCCAGGAAGGTACATATTAAAATAGAAACACCCCGTAAAATGCCAACAAAATTATCTTGGAAATCGACGAAGAAGAAATGACTGTCTGACTAGCAGACATTAAGCACAAACTGGAGAAAGAAACAGACAGTGTCTAAGATTAGTGACAACATTACATGGTGTACACATTTTTACTATGTGTCGTGTGTATATGTACGTTATGTTTTTAGTACGAATGAGAAAGTTTGATTGATTCAACTTTTGATAATTAATTTTCACATGCAATATACTTTTCTAATATGAGCTGTCTCAAGGGAAAAGGTGTTTAGAGTTAAAGTTTTGAAATTCAAGAAAAACATGTTTCATAAAGTTTGGCTTCTTGTGAATTAAGATACATTGTAATATGGTATAGAAATAATAATCATACAACCGGGCATATTAAATATAGACACATAACTAACTTATTAAACAGTTCTACCGATGACATGTTTATCACAGTGAATTTTGGACATTTTATCTTTCTATGCGTCATTAACAATGCTAATTAACCCCCCCCCCCCCCCCCCCACCATTTAGACGGCTGTTAAAAAAATACAGGTATATATAGATTAACGGTTATTGTCGTAAGTTGTTGACAAAATTGTTTCATTCTTACTCAGTTTAAACGAACTACAGTACAAATTCAACAAAAAACAGGAATTATTTCATGACTTTTAGTGAACTTTTTGTGTAACATTACATATGGAGGGCTTGGTGCAAAACTATTGTAAGTGTATATAAATAAAGAACAAGATATAATAGCGCCAAGCCCTCGATATATTATGCTTTATGTTACCTTTTGCGATGATTTGTAAGTAATGAATGATCCTCATCTGTTATAGCTTTTACAACTTGCTTTCGTTTAAATATATTTTTTTTTATTTTCTGTCAAATGTTTTTGTTTGCTTTTAATGTTTTACTTTTAGTCTCCTACCTGTTTCTCCGGATCGGACTATAAGTAGACTGTCTATCATGAAATTTAGTCCAAAATACGTTGTTCAGGTTGTGTAGCATTTGATATATGATTTTCTTACTCATACCCGTTCATAGGAGATTGCCTGTACTGTAGTGTTTTCATTCAGTTGTTAATTTTATTGTTTTATCTTTTTATTTTCTGTTATAAAAATGTTTTTGTTGCATTTTACTTTTAGTCACCGACCTGTTGTGTCAGCGGATCGGACCATGTAAACGCGTCAACTATACGTTATTAAGGTTCATTTAAATTTATTCATATTCATAATCTGTTTTTGTGGTGTATACGATGCAACTCAAAAATGTCGAATGACACTTCGTGGTAAAACTTATAATAGTAGCTAAAAGTGTCTTTTTCTTAGTTTGTTATGCCTTACTGACTTTCAAACAGATTTTAAAATAACTGAATTTATTAATAGCATTATATCTAAATTAGAGCGTATCCCAGTTGCGAGCTGTATTCCGTTGATACTTTTCTTTAAAGTCACAATTAAGGTATCAATTGTTTAATCATATAACGAAGAATTATAAGATCTCATTTCACCGAAAGCACATTCATGTACGGTTTTGGAAACAGATCATTAATTTTAAAGTCTGTTTTTGTTTGAACATACGGCCATTTTCAACATTATTCCAGTTATATCAGGCAGCCAGTTCAACTAACCATCGTTCCTGGGAAGACCAGTACTAGACGCCAAAGTCCGTAAGCAACTGCCTACTTTCTCACATAAAAATCCTAGTCGGTAGCAGAGCTTAAACCTGCGACCCTCCGTCAGCGAGAGGATTCAGAGATTACAAGTGCACGAATGTATCTCCTACATTACGGACCCGGACTATAAATTAATATAATGAGTAACAAAAGCACATGTGAAATACTGAATACTGTACCATTTATAAAGCATTCCAGTGTATCCATGCATTATAATGCATATTGCATGGAGCTCAAAGTCAAAATTACCATTGTGTACTTTGGGATAATTCAAATGCATCCTTACCTAAAGTTTGAGTTTTAAATTTGAAAAGTACAATACTTCCGTAGTGGATAAATTTACACACGTCTAGTATGCAAATGGAAGAAGCGATGTGTTCATATTTATTACCGTTACGGCGTAAAAACGATGAAGCGTTCTGTAGAGAATTACCACAGTGTATATACGTATGTTCCATGTGCAATAACAATTTAAAATATTACTGCCGTAGTGTATAAATGTACACTATTTCTGATTACCACAGTGAAATTTTGTATTTCATGGAATAAAGTTCAGAACTACCGTAGTGCCACAGTGAAAGTAACTGGTGAAAAGTCTACAAAACGCATCAGTGGCAGACCCGTGGTTTTCAGACTTCTAGAATGCCGGAGCCGCATAATGCAGACGTAGTAAAATAGCTTTAAATACCGTAGCGTAGGAATGAGTAATTAATTAAGTTTTAAAAACAGAGTTCGGTAATTACCGCGACGAACAACCATCAAAACTAATGGGTATTTTTGGAGAGTAATGATCCCTTGATTGTCTGAAAAGTATTTTCTTATCAAGATATTGCGATAACAATGATTTTAGAACATTACTGCGCACGAGACGTTTGGTTTTGTTTTTAAATTTTATGGAGACCTTTAATTGTTGCGTAATATTACTTAGTATGTCATATGAATGATTTAACTTATTAGTTTAACTGATTTTATACCGTTTTGTTAACAACATAAACGAAAGTTTACACTTCAGATCAAATTCTGCAATAAATAAAAAGCATTCAGATTCCCCCCAGATACAAAGAAAAAAAATTCCGGTAGTCCTACACTGTACGATGTCGGTAATCTGGACCCTCGTTTTGATGGTACGTTTTAGGCGTCTGCGATAGTCAGTCGGTGTATGATAGCGGTAATAGCGACCCCCGTTTTTATGGTACGTATTAGTCTGCTATGGATGCCGAAAGGATATAAGCTCAGTTTTACTAAAATTGCTACCAGTTTTAATGGCGGCCATTTTGAATGTTCTAAAAATAGAATTCCAAATAGCTTTGACCTTAGCCTTTACACCCAAAGTCTTATATTGTTCCAAGCTACTATTGTACAAAATTTGGTACTTTTGTTTAGCATGTTTAGATCTTTCGAAATTGGCACTTTACTACTAGTTTATACACAGTTGTTGTTACATCACCATCATTTTTGCACGATATTTTATTCATATAAATTCCAGAAGGTCTTAGACCCAAGTGGGCATGGTGATACTTAATATGGCGTCATATATTACATAATATTACACAAAAATTGTGACAAACATTTAACTATCCTATATAATATCGTAATTATCATGCCATTTATATCCACTACAAAATAATATAGATTAAACAACTTTATCACAAGTTTGACGTCTTTGGAGTGAAATAGTCATTACGTAAATTCACACTAGTTTTATAAAGCTTTCACGGTGACGTCGTTTTAAGTATAGCAGAGGTTGGTCAAATGGCCTTGGTCTATAATAGGTAAATAAAGACGAAGGTATAATATTTCAGCAGGATCACGCACATTTGATAAAAAAGAATGTTACATTTGTGTCTTTCCACAATTGAAAATTTATTAAGCTCGTTGACTAAAATTGATAAAATGCTCGGCAGTCTGGCAATTTATCATTTAATTACTCGTTCAATTAATTATGACCAGACACTCATGACGTAATAGTATACTCTATCTATGAAACATTTCTAGAAATCTCTGACAATGATAATGGCTGTTGATAATGACCTTTGGTAATGGATTTGATACCATATATTCATACTTTTGCATTTTGAGTTATTGTGTACATAGTACTTAAAGTTACTAATATATCAGTACAAAATATGATATATAAGATTAAATATAAACAGAATTGTGTCAATAACTGACAATGACTGCTAGCAATTAGATACCAAATAACAGGCTACAGCTTATCTTGTTTTGAGTTGAAAGTAACAAGATAATGTCATACGGTAGATTTGTACATTTTGGCCCCTGTAAGCATCTTTATGTTTCATAGGTCTTTGTGTGAAAAGTATATTTCAACATGTCAATCGTTAGTTTCCGTATTCCAAAATAACCCGATTTATAGCAAGAACAGTGTATTCTAAATAGTTTAATTAGTAAAGTATGTAGTCGTATTTAGGGCTTTAGATAGTCACTCAGTCACTTATCCCATTTTGTTCGATTAATTTTTGCACTCATTAATAACCAATCACACACCAATGCCATTTTGTGCCCAATCAAATAAAAATCCATTACTTGTAATTGTATTTATATATAGGTAAGCATGTGTCATTTGTACCTTTATATGTGTTTCATTGACTTGTATCGGTCAATTGATGCAATATTGTATGTATTTTGTTCATTGTTGATTATATTTGTGTGAACGAATGCGTTGTTATAATTACAGGATCATATCATACAGGATCGTATCTGTTGTATTCTCACTACCAGCCCAAGGGCCCGTATTACAACCCAAAGCTCTACCAATCAAAATATAAAAACTAGTGCGTCAACAGTGGCGCCCAACATAGGACTAACTTGAATTCAAGGAAGGTGTATTGTTTAGATCCGATCAGTACAAACGTCAGACATGCAAACAACTGCTACTTCCATAGGCAGTCAGAAATGAAGTCTTCAATGTTCTTCACGATGACTCTGGACATCAAGGCCGTGACAGAACAACTTAACTCTTCCAACAACGTTTCTTCTGGCCTAGGATGGATGCCTTCATCGCGTAAAAGATCAAACGATGTCCAAAATGTTTTAAGAGGAAAACATTGCCAAGAACAGCATCGTTGGTTTCCGTATCTTCCACCGCGCCTATGGAAATTATATATGTTGACTTTCTTAGTCTGGAGTGGTCCGAAGATTGCTTTAAACATATACTTTTGGTAACAGACCACTTTACAAGATATGCCCAAGCCTACTCTACCAACAACCAAATTGCTAAAACTACAGCTAAGGTGTTATTCGAACAGTTTATTGTCCATTATGGATTTCCCGACATAATACATAGCGATCAGGGACCTAATTTAAAAGAACTATGTATTCTGGGAGGCACAGAAAAATCAGACACCACTCCATACCATACCATGGGAAACGGTATGACGGAAAGGTTTAATTAGACACTTTTAAAGATGCTTGGAACACTAAAAGAAACCACGACAGCTGACTGGAAATTATACGTAGCCCCCTTGGTCCATGCCTACAATTCATAGTGCCGGCTTTTCTCCATATTACATCATGTTTGAGAAACAGTCTAAACTTGCCATCGACGCATTGCTTCGTATTCATTTCGATGAAGACAAAGCCGAGGCAGACCTAGTTTTGGGTATGGAAAAGCAAAGAAAGCCCCAGACGAAAAGGCAAATTCTAACAAGAAAATATATGACCAGAAAACAAGGCCCGCTAAACTACACCCAGGCGATATTTTTTTTCGCAAGAAATGTTACAATCAGGGACAAGCACAAAATTGCCGACAAATGGCAGTCAGACCCATACATTGCACTGTCACAACCAGATAAGAACATCCTGGTTTACCGAGTAAAGAAACAGGTCCGCGTTTCATGGAGAGTCATAAGTCAGTATTGAGTCCTAGGACCTAGGACCAAATTTAGGATAGAATAGGTTTGCAATTAAGATCGTTTCAATAAACAATCCTATATTTAGTCACAGACTTAGTTTAAACATATTTTATTTCAGTAATACATGAAACATTTACAGAACAATTAATTAAGGAATTGGACAGAAAGCTATATCAGCTTACGGTTGTCCGTCTCCTTAGTCACAGACTTAAGTCATAACTTTTGACTTAGGACCAATTTGTTCTCTCAAATAGAAGCTAAACAATATAGCATACAATTACTATATGGCATATAACAATTTGTATTTAGAATTTTGCAAGTAACCGCCATTAAGTAGAAGACATTCGGCATAAGCAGGACGCACTGTCCTTCATTAAAATTCAGTGTTGTGTGAAATTATCAAGTGTATGTGTTTGTGTTCGGGTTGAGTGTCTTTTCCAAAAAGTTCTTAATTATATAAAGGACGCAGTGAGCGCAATGCCAAACTTTATAGTGCTGCCTCATTGGAATATCACGCCATAGACATGTCACATGATACCCCAACCAGTCCTAGTGTACTATCCTCTTAATGCTGAGCATCAAGCAAGGAAGCTACTAGTACCATTTTCAGGTCTATGGTGTAAAGTGAGCAGAGATCAAACACACGATCTTCCTCACTTGAAGCTAGGCTACCGAAGCGGCTGAGGCAATACAATGTCAAGTACAAGACTTAATTTTGAGAAAAGGGAGGTTTTGCGTAGGCTGTTAGCTTAGTGCTCGCCCTGTAAGTAAAGGGTCCTGAGTTCGATCCCTAAACTGACTACACATTTTACTCACCCTGTTGCATTTGGCGCCAAGCGTGGGACCATGACTATATTTACTCCTAGATAATTATGTCTCATTAGAAATTCGAGGGCGAAATTTATTACTTCAAAGGGGAATTTGGAACAACTGCATTTTACCAGTAGGCACATTCAATAAATACTCTCCATTTATTCTTAATGGGGCTATTGCACCCACAATCCCGTTTTTCTGTTTTCTTTTTTTAACAGATTATTGTTACAATTTATCTATGTGATTGTAACAGGCACATCCTGCCTTTAAAAATCCTAGCAGGAAGCGCGTACCGGTAAAGTGCATTCTAGCCGAGAGAATTTATGTAGGCAGCCGGTTAGCTCAGTCGGTAGAGCACTCGCCCTTTAAGCAATGAGTCCCAGGTTTAAGACAGGAACTGACTGGAAATTTTCTTACCCGGAGACAGTAAGTTGTGAAATAGAAATATCTTAATTTTGTTGTGTACTACATGGCCTTAGAATGAATATATTATACTATACTTTTTTAACATAACTGCACACAAGTCACAATGCATCTGTTTTGTTTTTGATGCAGATAGTGTAAAATGTCTATGTAGATGATCAATGTTGTCTTCAAAGTGTTTTAGTAATTAGGACAATAAAAAAACATTAAAGAAACATTAAAAACGTTTGAAAATGCCGTTCATGCGACATATTTTTTTAAAACGTTATCAATGCTCCTAGTCTGTTGCAGCCAATTTAGTGTTATTTGGATTACTTCCCTTAAAATTAAGAAAACTACCGGCTCCTCCAAAGTGTACCATCACCCATGTCATACTTGAAAACTCCAACACGAAACTAACACCGACTAGGGGCAATGGCGTATATTGTACCGTCAGACAATCGCCATTTTGTTTCTTTGAGAAAGAGTTTGAGACAGCCCAACCCTTGTCGCAAGAAATCTGAGAAATATCTCAGTGCGCAAGTTGAGACTTTACTGAGAGGTTTTTTGTGAAAGTCAATCAAGAGTTTTCTCAACACCATGAGGTGGTCATCTTTGATTTCGGAGTGTTTTTGCCTAAAATCAACTCTCGGACTATCGTAAGACTGCTCAATAGCAGTCCTAGACTTAGAATTGGGTCTGGTCATGAACTTAGGACTAAAAAGTTAGGACTGTTTTTAAGACTTTCTTTGAAACGCAAAATTGTCACAGTTTTGGTCTTAAGACTGTTTTAAGACTTAGGACTCTCCATGAAACGCAACCCAGAATCCGAAGTCTAGTAAACTTCGCACGCTTCATAGAAAACTCCTTTTGCCACTTAAAGCTTCATTGCCAGCAAAGGATGATGCTGCACATAGCAATCGCACACCCAAGTATATGGAGAAATCATGACATAGATGAATCCAGCAATGTACCATTCACGCCTAAATGATCCCGGTGAGTTCTACAATAGCATCACACCGGCAAATGGATAAATTAATGAAGTATCTGAAATATCAACTTCATGATGATATTCAACTATATGGTCCGAGAGCTCACGGACCTTTATTGCAACAATTGAGACAAAAAGAAGTTTATACTTTTTTGGAAACAATATTTCATATCCTCTATGAAGACCCATTTCTTAAGTATCAAAGCCCTGCCTATATATATATTGTTCATTTTAGTTTGTGATAATGGAGGTAATACTCGCTTGTAAAATATTAGGGTATAGGGAAATGTTTACATCTACCAGTTTTTTTTTTCACTGTTTGATTACAGTAACTATCTGATTGTCAATTAATGTATATATGTCAAACAATGTCAGCAATAAGACATTCATCAAAAAGGAATGAAAGTCAAACTTGATATTCAAGGTCAAAGGTCAAATTTATGTAAAAATCACAAAAATTGGCATATTTGATATTTATTTTTATTCTTTAAAACTAGTTTGTTTTCACAAGTCACTCATCTTTATTTATGAAATGTGCACATATCAGCCAAAGCCAGCAATGCAAATCTTATCGCAAAAAGACAAGGTCAATCCTAATAATTGAAGGTCAAAGTTCATTTTCATGCAAAAATGTGAAAAATCTTACTTTACTTTTTTCTAATCTGTTTATTATGTCTGAAGACTATTAGTCGCTGAAGTTAAATTTGTTTTAATGTTTGTATGTCAGGAAAAGTCAGCAGTGCAGATGTAACCCCAAAACTGCCAAGGGTAAAGCTAATATCAAAGGTCAAAGGTCGAATTTGTGTGAAAAATCGCATGAAAAGCTTCCTGCTTGCTATATAACAGATATTTTTTGTCATTAATAGTAGCTGCTGGTGATTTATCTTAATGTATAAATGTTCCACAATTTCAGTGATAAATAGATCAAGGTCAAATGTAATATCAAGGGTCATAAGGCATTTTCAAGTAAAAGAATGAAAAAATAGCTCTTTAACTTTTTTGTTAATAATATCTTGTCGATATTAGTCAATGCTATCAATTCATTTTAATGTATAAATATTAGAAGATGTCTGGTATGCACATTTTTATCTCAAAACATTCGAGGTCAACCATAATATCAAAGGTAAAATATCACAAAAGTGTGTTAATCGTTGTAATAATATCATCTTTTTGTAATAACTTTTATTGTGTAAAAGTATTTGTTTTGTCATTTTAGTTATTGATCGTAGTTTACTTTACTGTATATATGTCAGACGATGTCATGGAAGAGATTATGGAAAATAAGTCAAGGTCAAACCTGGTATTAAAGGTCAATGCTAATTTTTGTGTAAAAAATCAAAATGTAGTATAATTTTCGTGTTGGTGTGAACTAGAATTATTATATTTTTGCACACAATGTTTTTGAAAAACTAGTAAAATATCAATAAGACAATGATCCGAAAATTATTTATTTCTGAAATCTCAAATTTATCTTTATACCGAAATAAATTCTGAATGCTAAGATCATAATCTACTACACTAGAACCTGTGTTATCAACAAAAGTAAAACTGCCAATAATTTGTAACTTTAAAACTGCTGATTTGAATTTCGTAGACCAGTTTCCCTGCACAAACCTAGTAACTTTAGGCCATTACTGTTTTGAACGACTTTATCAGCCAAATACAGTCAATTACAAAATCATCTGGTAATACATTCACGTGAATACAGATGTCATCGAAGGTCTGACGTATGAGCATTCATGTCGCCACACAACAGTAAGTTTAAACCGATTACATGTTTTGAATCTAAAGTTGTTATAAAGTCAAATATTGACTCGATCATCGATTGTCGACTGCTGTTCTCAGGGTAATATATATAAACCGTGCTTTAAAGATACAAATGTAGCTTAAAGGCATTTATTTTGATACAAATAATATGATGTCGTCTTGACCTTGAAATACTAAATTATCATTTGTGAATAACTCATACCGAAGCCCTCTTAGCATTATTTTTATTTTCTGTCCTACTTAATCCAAAATATTCAAATTTTCTACATGAAAATCCGATTTCCCTTTTACTTCTTTAGAATTTAATCATTTTAAGTCATTGCAAAACGTGGCGAGATCTTTTTACACTTCATTGTTAAATGGGAAAAACCCATTAGTTTAAACAGTATTTATTTCAATTAAGTAAACATAACATAAACATCGTTTTAACAAATACAGTTAGGATTAGGAAAAAAGTTACATGGTAACTTATCTGAATCCTTTTCCTTGGATTGATGTCTATGAATTGAATGGACGGTTCCAAAACTGTTAATCATTAATGTTTACATAAAACAAATTGTCCAGTCGGC
Source organism: Mercenaria mercenaria (assembly GCF_021730395.1). Taxonomy (NCBI): domain Eukaryota; kingdom Metazoa; phylum Mollusca; class Bivalvia; order Venerida; family Veneridae; genus Mercenaria; species Mercenaria mercenaria. The sequence goes on from NC_069373.1 coordinate 52,450,318, forward strand.
ACTGTCAAATACGATTGACCTAGTCTATAAATAAACCACGTGCGTTTTGTTTGTGATACCGCTTGTGAGCACTTGACCATAACAATAGAGGGAGGAGCAAGATAAAATTTATCGACAAAAACTGGAACTATCCACGGTATTTGATGTTGCTATATCATTCATAAGTTAAAGCATAGCAAAAGTTCCTTCTAGGGCACATCTATATAAATATATAATGATCATCTTGTAAAATTTTGGTTGCAATGTTTGTTTTAAATATTGGTCATCAGTGTGTGGAACCATAGGATCGGACACAAGGACAAGACCATTCTACCTTATTGACATCCCGTATTCCCACGTTAAAGCGCCCCCGGGGGCGTTACATTTTGCACCAAGGGTGCGTTTATTTCTGTAACAAATACAAAAAAAACTAGAATTTTGAAAAAGAACTGCATTTTGTATGCTGTTTTCTACTACCGAAAAATGTCGTCCGCTATTTCCGAAGTATTTACGCTAACATACATTGTTAAATCCTACAACAAAGTAAATTCGTTACCACTTTCAGTTGAGTAAATACGACAATTAAGAGTAAATACGGCAATTAAGAGACACTAGCTATAAACATTGACCCGGTCAGTCCATATGTAGTTACCATTCGATGCGTGAATAGCACATATTTTTAGAATGACCTGATAAAACCCAGGTTTATGGTTAAAGGATTCGGACAAACATTGAGAGAGATGTGTGTTATTTATATAGACTCAATTAATCGTGTGATGGTTATACAAGTTAAAGCATAGCAAAAGTTCCTTCTAGGGCACATCTATATAAATATATAATGGTCATCTTGTAAAATTTTGGTTGCAATATCTGTTTTATACTACCAAAAAATGTCAAGTAAGTATTTACGCTACTTATTTAACACAAATTGTTAAATCCAACAACAAACTAGAAAATGCTTTTGTAAAAAAGCCCATGTCTCCCCCAATTCAAAGTCCTATAGGCAAGAAGTCAATAGGGGTCAGGAGCGAAAGTCAAAGAGACACTGATGGTTGGCTGCAATAGGGATTATCTACTTGGCATGTCCAGTCATCCCGCTAAATTTCAACACTCGTGGTTCTCAAGTCACCGTTCAGGCTCCTGTGACCTTGACCTTTGATCAAGTGACCTCAAAAACATAGGGGTCATCTACTCTGCATGTCCAATCATCCTATTAAGTTTCAACATTGTAGGTCAAGTGGTTCTCAAGTTATTTCCAAAAAATGATTTTACATGAACAGGCCACTGTGACCTTGACATTTAATAGACTGATCCCAAAATCAATAGGGGTCATCTACTATGCATGTTCAATCATCCTATGAAGTTTCAACATTCTGGGTCGAGTGGTTCTCAAGTTATTGATCAGAACTGGTTAACAATGTTCAGGCCCCTGAGACCTTGACCTTTAACAGAGTGACCCCAAAAACATTAAGGGTCATTTACTCTGCATGAACAATCATCCTATGAAGTTTCAACATTCTGGGTCGAGAGGTTCTCAAGTTATTGACTGGAAATGGTTTTCCATGTTCAGGCCCCTGTGGCCTTGACCTTTAACAGAGTGACCCCAAAATCGTTAGGGGTCATCTACTCTTTATGATCAATCATCCTATTCAGTTTCAACATTCTGGGTCAAGTGGTTCTCAAGTTACTGACCGGAAATGGTTTTCAATGTTCAGGTCCCTGTGACCTTGACCTTTAATGGAGTTACCCCAAAATCGATAGGGGTCATGTACTTGCATGTACAATCATCCTATGAAGTTTCAACATTCTGGGTCAAGTGGTTCTCTAGTTATTGATCAGAAATGGTTTTCAATGTTCAGGCCCCTGTGACCTTGACCTTTGACAGAGTGATCCCAAAATCGATAGGGATCATCTACTCTTCATGACCAATCATCCTATGAAGTTTCAACATTCTGGGTCAAGTGGTTCTCAAGTTATTGATCGGAAATGGTTTTCAATGTTCAGGCCCCTGTGACCTTGACCTTTGACGGAGTAACCCCAAAATCAATAGGGGTTATCTACTCTTCATGACCAATCATCCTGTGAAGTTTCAACATTCTGGATCAAGTGGTTCTCTAGTTATTGATCGGAAATGGTTTTCAATGATCAGGCCCCTGTGACCTTGACCTTTGACAGAGTGATCCCAAAATCAATAGGGGTCATCTACTCTTCATGACCAATCATCCTATGAAGTTTCAACATTCTGGGTCAAGTGGTTCTCTAGTTATTGATCGGAAATGGTTTTCAATGTTCAGGCCCCTGTGACCTTGACCTTTGACGGAGTGACCCCAAAATCAATAGGGGTCATCTACTCTTCATGATCAATCATCCTATGAAGTTTTAACATTCTGGGTCAAGTGGTTCTCTAGTTATTGATCGGAAATGGTTTTCAATATTCAGGCCCCTGTGACCTTGACCTTTGACGGACTGACCCCAAAATCAATAGGGGTCATCTACTCTTCATGACCAATCATCCTATGAAGTTTCAACATTCTGGGTCAAGTGGTTCTCTAGTTATTGATCGGAAATGGTTTTCAATGTTCAGGCCCCTGTGACCTTGACCTTTGAAGGAGTGACCCCAAAAACAATAGGGGTCGTCTACTCCAGCAGCCCTACAACCCTATGAAGTTTGAAGGTTCTAGGTCAAATGGTTCTCCAGTTATTGCTCGGAAATGAAGTGTGACGTACGGACGGACGGACGGAAGGACGGACGGACAGACGGACGGACGGACAGGGCAAAAACAATATGTCTCCTGGGGGAGACATAATTAAATCTGTCACCACTTTCAGTTGCGTAAATACGGCAATAAGACATTGACCCGGTCAATCCATTATGATTCGATGCGTGACTTTATTGCGCATAATTAGAGGGTCGCAATAGGGTTTGTTTTCACATGTTAACCATGCATCTGAAGGTAACGATAATATTTAGTTGTTTACATGTAAATTTCCTGATATATGTCTATCTTTTGTACATATGTTATGTTCTTCAAGAATGGAGGAAATAAAAGAATTAATCAACCATCCTCGGGTTTAGTAATATATAATCCACGGAACGCGTTCAGTCAGAGAGTCGCCTCAATAAGTAAAGAATAGTTTTAACATCAGAGGTTATTTCTAAGGTCACGGAGTTTAATTGACCAGCTTGTAATGACAACAGCTTTCGATATCAATAGCTCAGTCAAGTGTGACTTACCGAATCATAATGTTCCTTCTCAAGAGAAGGAATAATGATGTTATACACATTATATTTTCTTTTTAAGAACTGTAAATGGGTTTCAGACATGTCCTATAACTCTGTAGACTGATTTACAGAAAACATTTACTTTACCTGATGTTATTATTAACATGCAGTAAACTGTTTTCACACCGAATTAGATTATCTTATCCATGTTGAAATTTACTGATAGCTATGACATTACTTATAAGAAATAATAATTCAAGAAGACTTTAATAAAATAAAATCACATATTGTTCTGTATTATCATTGGTGAAAGTAAACAAAACTGACATCGATAGAAAATTAAAACATCTGTTATTGAAGCGTTAGACTGAAATCTATATCAATCAAAAAGAAAATACATATATATATAAATAAAAAAGAAAAACATCCAATGGGTTTCCTCTATCTGTATTTCTGTCTACCTACCGGTTTCATATCATAATCATCAGGGCAGACATATAAAAAATGTGTAGTTGCTACGCAACGTCACATGTGTACACATGTGTACGCAACGTTATATTATGACGTCATCAATATTTGTTTAGTTTTGGCTTAAATATATCAAAAAAGTAACGTTCCTTAGACAACCTAGCTGAAACATTATTATTATGAAATTTATAAAAAGGAAAAATTAAATACTGTGGGTCCATTTTAGAGCATAGATCTAAATGTTCACTAACAGGCAATTGTCTTGTTGATGGGTCTCTTATTTGCTGATCATGAACTGTCCTTCTGTTTCTTAATTTGTCACCTGTTTGACCAATATAAAACTCTTTGCATCCATTGCAAATAAAAACATACAGAACATTTTGAACAGTACAATCCATGTTTTCTTTTATATGAAAAATTTTATTATTTAATTTTAAAGTAAAACCTTCTACAATGTGTTTACATAACCCACAACGTGGCTCATTACATTTTTTAACTGAAGGTGGGGTGACATTTTCATTAAATTCTGATTTAACAAGAATACGTTTAAGGTTGGGTAATTGTCTTTTGCACTTAATTAATTAATTTGGTATTATCTATTATTTTTTTCATGGTGGAATCAGAATTTAAAATTTCCATGTTATTTTTTATAATTCCAAATAATTCTCTATTTTTAGGATTAAATGTAGAAATATATGGCGTGATTTTTTCTTCTTTATTTTCCTTTACTGATAATAAAGTACTTTTAGGTATTTGCATAGCTTTTATAATTCCTGTTTTTGGTGGCAATGCCCCCAGATTAAACAAACCGTCTTTCAATTTTCTTGTCGAGCTTATGACCAACCTGACAACACACAGAAAACAAGTTCCAAAGTATTTACCAAACATAACTTTAATATTGCATTTAGCAATTATATTTTTGATCCAGAGATGATTAAATAGATCTAAATATTTTATATTTACAACAGTATCTGAAGAAAACTAAACTGCATTATAAATATAAATTATAATAGATCTACTTACGCGTAAGAATAATAAAGACGCTTGATTTGATCACGTGATCGATTCTGAAACCGACACTTGTTTTGATCATGTGACCTATTCTGAAATCCAATAACTAGTTTCAATACGCTCAAAAAAATGTGTTCTTGATTCTGCGTGAAAATAGCAACTACTAAGGAATTGCAACGCCACTGATAAGCCGATAGATTATTGATTTTTTCATCGCCGTGCCTCGACACCGTTGTGGATGTGTATTATGGAGAAACTTTAGCAGTTTGCGGCGATCACTACCGTTTATCAGTAGGCGAATCTATAAATAGGCGGCAACATCCTATAGATCCGTTTAAATATCTTTTCCGTGCAGGTGTTATTTTTAAAATATTATTTCAGAAAATACAGTGCTGAAATGAAATACTTTTCACATGTCTAAGAAAATATTTTTAAGAGATATGTTATTTATAGAAATTAATACTAAATAAAAAAATAATAATAATAAAAAAGAATAAAAAAGGCGTTTTACTTGAAATAGAATAGGTAGAAAAAATTCATTACGTATTCGTCAGTTTGAATTTATGATTTATTTGGTTAGGGGAAATTAATTTGACAGTTTGATCTTTTATAATTATCATATTATCTAATCTAATAATCGGCAGTAGTTTTTTTCTCTCATTGTTTGAATTCGTAAAATCACCTATGAACAGATAACTTCTGTTTTACACCAACTATTAAGAACATTTTAAAGCTTAAAGGCATATTTATGTATTTAGACGGACCGTCCTTATTCGTGATTGTATATTATGTATAATTATATATTTTGATCTCGAAATCAGCTGTAAATCTTTAATCAAAATGTCTTGTCCACACAAGTTGCATAAAAATGAATTGAATTTCAAATAGTTACTAAAATTTAATACACAATTGCACGGTGCATATCCATATCGGCGGACTCTTTGCGAAATATGCTTTATCGGCGGTTTCTTGCGTCGGCACCGGCGATTCTTTGCTATAAACAGGTTGGCAGTTATAAAAAGTCAGATATACACACCAAATTAATTAAGCTATAATGTTTCCAGATAGTCATTAGCATAGAGCCTCTCTGTGCATCAAAAAAACAAACAAAAAAACTGGTATGCAGAGAGACCGCCGGTGCCACGACAAAACCAAAAGTAAGGGGTTTTGAAAAATTCCATTTACATTTCGGCATATTTAACTTTATTATTTGGAAGAATATTGATAAATGAATACAAATAGTGCGCTTGATATGTATTATATCAAAGCAAAAACTGGTTACAGACTGTGGAAAAAGTCGGGCTAGTGCTCCATGTCATTACACCATCAACAAATTTCATCGAGTTGCGAGCAAAATCGCTGGTAATTAAAAAGTAAACACTACAAAACATAGAAAAGACAGTCTAATGTTCTGTGCTCTACTTATTTTTAAGCAACATACCTATGATAATGGATGGCAGCTCGATTTTTCGCCTCCCATACCAACCTGGGCACTGTTTATAGCAAAAAATAGCCGGTGCCGACGCAAAGAAACCGCCGATATAGCAGATTTCGCAAAAAGTCCGTCGATATGGATATACACTGTGAATTGGAGAGAGCATCCTGAATATACATGTCATCTAGGGAAGGTTTGAATCCATAGAGATGCTGTCAAAAGTTATGGCATCAGAATCTTGCGGGCATGCAATAATTTAAATAGCAGCCACCACGCCACCGCAAATCAGGGGAGATATTTTTTTTACTTTTTCCAGAAATCCGACCCCACTAAAGCGCCAATAGAAACGCGCTTATTATGGAAAAGCACAGCATTTCTAAAACTGAATATGTGCCCGATTCTTTAGTCTAAAGATCAGAACATTATGTATATGGCGTGTTTAACATATAATGTTCGGGAAATCCTTGAAAAAGAACCGAAGAAAAAATTCATTCCCAGATTTTTATATAAAAAAACGCCATATACGCTGATCAAATTGGTATTTATCTGCAGGAAAATGATCGTTTAACGCAAAGAGTGCGCTAAATACTGTTATAATTGCGCGTACATATACGTATTTTATCATTTTTCAGACCGAGTAATTTTTGCTATGGGAGGTAATCCGCCATTCCGCGATGATAACTTGCCGCAGGTGCCCGTTATATTTTGGCCTCATTTTCTTGGTAATTATCCCTGAAGATGTACATTTATGTTACCAGTTTAATGTATTTCATCTATCTGAGGGTGCAAATGTTTTCTGATGGTGATATTCGAAGGCAGAACCACCAGAAATCTTGTTCTTTTTCCACGGGCGTTTCGTATCCTTATTTACTCGAACCTAACTGTATACACCAGTTCGGTAGGTTCATTGATATGACGAATCACGGTTTTCATAGTGTTTAATGTATTTCTTATATTATGATTTTGATAGTTTGAAATACAGGTGTATATTAAATAACCTAAAATTGAAACAGACAATGTTATTTTGATCAACAAACATAACAAACAATATGAATAATAATAGCATCATATATCATGTATGTTTTTAAGAAAACAGTTGCTGAATATTAGCAATAGTTGGAATGGAAAAAAGGGAGATCTATAAAAATATTTTTACAGTTGTTTGTGTGTTAACTTATGACGACTTCTTATTAAAATGATGTTTATTTGTAACAAAAAACATTCCTGACTTTTTTAATTGATAAGTATTGTACACATTAGAAAACATAGCCTAGTGTTCTTTAATGTCAGTTCAAGGAAATCCTGTTCCTTTAAACTTTCACATATTGGAATATTTTGACTTTCTTTCCAAACTTTCATAAAGTGTTACAAAGTTAGCCTGTTTCTGTTAGACTGTCAAGAACACATGCTGTCAGGACATAGAGTGCAAACAGAAGTATTGAAGAAATTGAAATACATTGTATAGCTTTATCTTTAACATTTTATCAAACCTGGCAATGAAAGGTTTTTGTTTGTCGATGAACAACTGCTATTGAACAAGACTAGATTTTTTATCTTTACCTTTCGAACAAAATACAGAAGTGTATTGAACACAAAATTAATAAATTTTGTTGTTGTGCACTGCTAAAGTTGTGACCACTCCATTTCTTGCCACACACATGCCTGCATGTACTTCCCTGACATGATGGGGTTACATCAAGTCTTGAAACTGCAAAGCATTGCCCCCATCAGTCCTCTCAGTACTTTGATTATAACTTGTACTGGGTATTTATTTTTAATCAAATTAGAAGCTAATTCTATTAATCTTGTGTTAAGTATATTTTTGTCCGAAATAATAGTACACAGTCTACGAGCTAAAGAAAAAGGAATATTAGTTTTAGTGTGCTTAGGGTAACAAGACTTAAAGTTTAAGAGTTGTTTAGAATCAGTAACTTTAAAGTAAATATCTGTGGAAATTACTGTCCCTTCTTTTATAACTAAAATATCCAGAAATGGCAGACTGCCGGCACTCTGTTGCTTTTTAAAAACTTATATCTTTATGAAGTGAATTCAGCATTTTTTCAAAAGTTCTAAATCATCAAATGATAGTTTCCAAAATATAAAACAATATCCCAAGTCTCTTTTCCACTGTTCCATGATATAATAAGCAAATTGTTCATCCTTTACCTGTTTCGCTTTTTCATATAATTGTTCTTCCAAAAAACCAAGGACCAAAGTGGCATATGTAGGTGCAACTTTTGTGCCCATAGCTGTTCCTTTAAATTGATTAAAAAACAAAGAATTAAAAGAAAAATTGTTATTACTTAAAACAATTTTCAAACCATCAAGAATAAAATGTTTATTGAACCTTTCGTGGAGTAAATGAGGGTGTTTATTCAACCAAAATGATATGGCTTCTAGACCTAATTCATGTGGAATGTTAGAATATAAACTAACAACATCGAAAACAAGAGCTGTCCGTAAGACAGCCAAGCTCGACTATTCGAAATATTGTCCCAGAAGCAGGAAAATATTACCCAAAAAGGTTAAATATCAAAAGAGTTTTAAGTTCAAAAGGGGGAATAATTTGACCAAAATGCATATCAGTTATGGGACTTGCTGCTGTCAACTAGTTTTATAACCCCGAAGGAACATGTGAAGTTTCAATTCAGTATCTGTATTAGTTTTGGAGATAGAAACTTGCATGTAAAACTTTAACCAGAATTTTCAAAGTCCAAAAGGGGGCATAATTTGCCCAAAATACATGCCAGAGTTATGGGACTTGATCCAGTGAGGTTAGTAATTGATCTAGAAAAAGAAAAAATAAGTTTCAAATCTATATGCCTTTTAGTAATAGCTGTATGTACTTGCATGCAAAACTTTAACCAGAATTTGCTAAGTCCAAAAGGGGACATAACTTGGCCAAAATGAAGGTCAGAGTTATGGGACTTGCTGCTATCAACTAGATTTATAACCCCGAAGACACATGTGAAGTTTCAAATCAATATCTGCATTAGTTTTGGAGATAGTAACTTGCATGTAAAACTTTAACCAAATTTTCTAAGTCTAAAAGGGGGCATAATTTGCTCAAAATACATGTCAGAGTTATGGGTCTTGACCCAGTGAGGTTGGTAATTGATCTAGAAAAAGAAAAAATAAGTTTCAAATCTATATGCCTTTTAGAAATAGCTGTATGTACTTGCACGCAAAATTTTAACCAGAATTTTCTAAGTCCAAAAGGGGGCATAATTTGGCCAAAATGAAGGTCAGAGTTATGGGACTTGCTGCTATCAACTAGATTTATAACCCCGAAGACACATGTGAAGTTTCAAATCAATATCTGCATTAGTTTTGGAGATAGTAACTCGCATGTAAAACTTTAACCAAAATTTTCTAAGTCCAGAAGGGGGCATAATTTGCTCAAAAAACATGTCAGAGTTATGGGACTTGACCCAGAGAGGTTGGTAATTGACCTAGAAAAAGAAAAAATAAGTTTCAAAGCTATATGCCTTTAATTGATGGCTGTATGTACTTGAATGCAAAAACTTAACCAAGGTGTGACGCCGACGCCGACGCCAGGGTGAGTAGAATAGCTAAACTATTCTTCGAATAGTCGAGCTAAAAACTAATATAGTGTCTTTTGGCACTGTTTTAGGTAAACCCTATAGGACACAGGAGCACTTCAACCGACTTTACATTAGTATAATTTGCCTTATGGTACACGGTTAGTCCGAAGCTCTATACACGGGAAATGGCATTTAAGAAGGACAAAAAAGGTTTGTGGTGTGGGGAAGCGCATTTGTAATCATAAGTTGTATCTATACTTTGACACGATTTCGCCGGCAATGAATAAATAAGACAGACGTGATTGCTTGCATAAGAAACGCTCTTAAGATACAAACATAATTATCATAAACAACGTTGTTTTGTTTATTTCATCACATCAATACAAAGAAATAAGTCTGATATTTATACAATGATTAAAAAGAAACAGTCAATAAATTAATGAACATACGGGGTAAAAAATAATCATGTTTAATACACTCGTTAACCCATTTACAAAAAAATGAGCTCAATAATTATACAATGTATTTTTAAACGATTTTTATACAATTTTCAGTGATGATGACGCTTGCATTCACATTTGTGTCGGCTATTTTAATCGTTGCCATAGTTTCGCTGACAAACTCCGGTATGTATAGTTCTACATTTGATCAGTGTTAATTTTCTGTGAAATGTGAGGGAAATTGTAATTTATTGATATCTAGGAATAGAATACATCTAAAATTATACATCTTCATCAAAATCACTAAAAACACTTTTTATTTTGATGTTCCAGAGAAAGCAAATAAGCTGTCCATTAGTAAATCATGTGGTTGGGGTATCAGTTATTCGTTATGAAACTGGTGTCAGCCTATTTAAATGCTAAGGACGGAATTATATACTTATAAATGAAAACTTATAATAATAATAATAATAACTTTATTTAAAGAAGGTAACACATAAAGATATATAACAGTATTAGAACATATTAAACATCTTAAGTTTCAATGTGGCCTTCTATAATATTAATAAAATAGTTCAACACACAAATATAGATAAAAACTGATTATATAATTATAATACATGACAGAATTTGAACGATAAACATCTAAATACAACATTCACTCTTGACAAACACTCCATTTAATTAGAAAAAAATATGTATACAATCATAAAAAAGTAAAATCACTCAGATATTCATTCAACCGTTAAAAGAAAATAAATAAATAGCAATTGCAGAAAAAAAGTTGTAGGTTATTCAGATCCTAATAAGTATTTTTTTTATTTGCTTTTGAAAGCAGTAAGTGAATCCACACAACGAATATTCTGTGGAATGATATTCCATACTTTAGCACTATTATAGCCAAATGATCTTTTCATATAATTTGTGCGACATTTGGGTATTAAAATATCATTATGTACAACTGATCTAAGGCCATAATTTTCATTGCAGGAAAATGTTAAAATATCAGATATGTAAGATGGTACAAGATTTTTTGTAGTTTTATATATCATTACTCCAGTATGGTATTTGCATCGTTCAGAAAATTTCATCCATCCGAGTTCTTTTAACATTTCAGATTTATTTGTCTGCAATTCTTTATTCAAAACAATTCTAGCAACTCTTCCTTGAAGTGCAAAAATCTTATTCAATGAGCCTTTACTGCATGTATACCAAATTGTACAGCTGTAATCTAAAACAGACAAAATATATGCATTGTAGAATAATTTTTTTCATATCCTCTGTTAAAAAATAAACAATCCTCTTCAATAGTGCAATTTTTGAGTTAACTTTTAAACATATTTTATCTGTTTGTATATTCCACGAAAGTGTATTGTCGATATAAATTCCTAAAACTTTTTGAACTGTTACATTTTCAATGATAGATCCACCAATAGTTAAGTTCAAATTTCTGCAATTGCGTTTCTTGTGTTTTGTACATATTAGCATACATTTTGTTTTTGATGGGTGTAACAGCATGTTGTTTGAAATACACCATTTTTCGATTTTATCTAAATTTTCTTGGAGTTTAATTTCAACAATTTTCATATCATAATCAGATTCATATATTGTCGAGTCATCAGCGTATAGGTCAATATTACCTTCGTTTGTTGATAATGCTATGTCATTGATATAAAGTAAAAATAGCAGGGGACCGAGAATTGACCCTTGTGGAACGCCGGAACTAACGGTCATTTGTTCGGATCTGAAGTTACCAACTTTGATCAACTGTTTCCTGTTAGATAAATACGACTGGAATAATTTAATTGTACTATCTGTAAATTTATACAATCTTAGTTTATGTAGTAAAATAGAGTGATCAACAAGATCAAATGCTTTCCTTAAGTCAAGAAATACAGCACCTACATATTTACCAGAATCTACGTCTTTTAACCAGGCATCTATTAATCGCGTAAGAGCTGTATGGCATGAATGATTGGGTCTAAATCCTGACTGAGTTTCGTGGATAATGTTAAATTTTTTGAAAAAAGATTGTATTTGAATCGCTATATGTCCTTCAAATATTTTAGATATTGTCGGTAAAATTCAGATAGGGCGATAGTTGTTTGGATCTTCTTTGTTTCCTTGTTTAAATACTGGAACAACAAATGCTTCTTTTAAAGAATCTGGAAACGTACATGTGTCGATACTTTCGTTTATCAAAAATGCAATTGCAGACGTGATATAGTCACCACAATATTTAAGTATATTAGGACCAATGCCGTCTAATCCCGTTGATTTATTTGTATCTAATTTGTCTATAATTTTTTTAACTTCAAATGCCGATATTGGTTCAATATTAAATATGTTAATTTTCAATTTGTTGTCTAGATACTTTTCCAAAATTAAAAAATCATTTGTTACAAATTCTGTCTTTTTAACGATATTTGATATATTAATAAAATGATTGTTCAGTGCATTCAATATATTTGAAGGCTCATCGATTATTTCTTCATTGATAACCAGTTTTGATGGCAATGATATGCCATTTTCTTCTGTATTGTTATTTGATATATTTCTTATATTTTTCCACAAATAGCTCGGATTTTTATTATCTTTTACTGCAATGTTATATATATTCTTTTTACTTTTCTTTATCATGGATGAAATTTTGTTTCGTAAAATCTTGTATTCATTAATTCTTTTATCCTTATGTAGCTTATCCCGTTGAATAATTGCTTCTTTAATATCTTCTGTAAACCACGAAGGTTGTATGACGCGTTTTACCCTTTTCGTTTCATAGGTGCATGTTTTATCAGGATGTTGTTTAAAATAGAATAAAGAAAATGTAGTGATTTATGGGGTCAGAGAATGTTTCTAACAAGTAAAATTGTGCAGTTGATAAGCCGGAACATTTAAACCGTTTCCAGACAATTACTTGAGAACGCTTGGGCCTAGGATCATGAAACTTGATAGGGAGGTTGGTCATGACCAGTAGATGACCCCTGTAGATTTTGAGGTCAGTAGGCCAAAGGTGAAGGTCACATTGACCCGGAACAGTTAAACCCTTTCCGGACGATACTTTAAGAATGCTTGGGCCTACGGTCATGAAACTTAATAGGGAATTTGATCATGACCAGCAGATGACTTCTGTTGACTTTTTAGGTCAATAGGTTAAAGGTCAAGGTCAGAATGAATTAGAACAGTAGAACTTTTGTTTACAGTGAGCATATAATATCTGTTCCTTGTGCAATTACTGGATGCATCAAGGGGGGGCATTTTTTGTTCGACGAGCTCTTGTTTCTACTACACTCAGTACACAGTATAATGCTTTGGGTTTCCGCCATACTGCCTTATTGTAAGTGTTTACTATTTATACCTGAAATGCCTTAACTGGATAAAAGTGTATGAAGAACTATCTTACCGAACTCTAGAATGTGTCTAATTGCCTCATACGTACGAACTGTGTACATGAAATATTATTAAACGTATAATCGTTGAAAAACTGTGGTACTTGGTCAAAAGGAGTTTTTTTTTTCATGCAAGCATGTTTTTACACTATGACATTAGGTAAAGTAAATTTGTGATCCACATGTTCCAATGTAACTTGATCTATGCTGTAAACGCGTTTAATTTATTGGTGGGTGCTAGGGTATTTATATATATATATACAGTCAAACCCGGCTGCAGAAGCTCCCTTGGGGACTGAAAAATGCCGGTATTTGTGAAAACATATATTTTCTCAAGACAGGTGACGTGTGACCATAGTAAGCCAGTTATATTTTTTGGAGGCTGTCTACAGTACGGGTCTGACTGCATAAGGGAGTTCATTGGTTCTAAGACAAAGGTGAATGTACCAAGTAATATAGCAAAAACAACACAAAATTATGTGGGATAAGGCCGTGACTTTATTGTAAATTTTCAAATGAAAATTACGGCATATTGTAAATATATAGCATGGTATATATGAAAATGATGAGAAAATATGAAAGACAAAGCTCCAGCTAAAATGCCTGGAAGCAACATAGCAGCGCGAAGGTGCACAAAACTATGAAAATAAACGCAGAACATACCAGACCTAATAGGAAATTGTAGGTTCTAGTAATTCGCACTAATGAGAAACGAGGCAAAGATGCTCTCACCAATCTCTATGATATAAGATGATAACTATAGATTTCAACGAATGTAATGCATTTTAGATTTTAGTACTAATAAGATTTACAATATGCCATACCGAAATGCACATTACGTGTATTGAGGGCCACTCAACATTTTATGAAAATAAAATTCACCAAAACGAGGTATGCAGTGAATACACGTTTACTCAACAGGTACAGCAGGTCATTGACAAACAGTTAAAGTCTAGAGCTAGAAATTACCTTTTGCTATGTACCTTAATTTTTAAGATGTATCAAAATCTATGAAACTCGCTGCATATTTTACATATTGTATATCTTTAAATGTTACAATGTCATTCAGGTACATGTACATATTATCCAATAGTTCGATTACTATAAGCCAGAGTCATCATGAAACCTCTTGCTGAGGTTTCAGTCAAAATGTATTATCTATTTACTTTGAACGAACATCAGACGAACGGACGGACGGGCGGACGAATAGGAAACCAATAGCCATAAGACTTTCAATTAGAAGAGTCTTACTGCCACTGACTTGTTACGTCATAAACAGAATATGCTTGAACAGTTTCCTGTGACGTCTTCTTTGCATTGAATTTCATATTATTGAAATTATTATTCATATCATTATTGTTATTATAATAATGTCTCCCCCAGGAGACATATTGTTTTTGCCCTGTCCGTCCGTCCGTCCTTCCGTCCGTCCGTCCGTCCGTACGTCACACTTCATTTCCGAGCAATAACTGGAGAACCATTTGACCTAGAACCTTCAAACTTCATAGGGTTGTAGGGCTGCTGGAGTAGACGACCCCTATTATTTTTGGGGTCACTCTGTCAAAGGTCAAGGTCACAGGGGCCCGAACATTGAAAACCATTTCCGATCAATAACTAGAGAACCGCTTGATCCAGAATGTTGAAACTTCATAGGATGATTGTACATGCAAAGTAGATGACCCTTATTGATTTTGGGGTCACTCCATTAAAGGTCAAGGTCACAGGGGCCTGAACATTGAAAACCATTTCCAGTCAGTAACTTGAGAACCACTTGACCCAGAATGTTGAAACTTCATAGGATGATTGGTCATGAAGAGTAGACGACCCCTATTGATGTTGGGGTTACTCTGCCAAAGGTCAAGGTCACAGGGGCCTGAACATGGAAAACCATTTCCGATCAATAACTAGAGAACCACTTGACCCAGAATGTTGAAACTTCATAGGATGATTGGCATGAAGAGTAGATGATCCCTATTGATTTTGGGGTCACTCCATCAAAGGTCAAGGTCACAGGGGCCTGAACATTGAAAACCATTTCCAGTCAGTAACTTGAGAACCACTTGACCCAGAATGTTGAAACTTCATAGGATGATTGGTCATGAAGAGTAGACGACCCCTATTGATGTTGGGGTTACTCTGCCAAAGGTCAAGGTCACAGGGGCCTGAACATGGAAAACCATTTCCGATCAATAACTAGAGAACCACTTGACCCAGAATGTTGAAACTTCATAGGATGATTGGCATGAAGAGTAGATGATCCCTATTGATTTTGGGGTCACTCCATCAAAGGTCAAGGTCACAGGGGCCTGAACATTGAAAACCATTTTCGATCAATAACTAGAGAACCACTTGACCCAGAATGTTGAAACTTCATAGGATGATTGTACATGCATAGTAGATGACCCCTATCGATTTTGGGGTCACTCCATCAAAGGTCAAGGTCACAGGGGCCTGAACATTGAAAACCATTTCCGGTCAGTAACTTGAGAACCACTTGACCCAGAATGTTGAAACTTAATAGGATGATTGGTCATGCAGAGTAGATGACCCATAACGATTTTGGGGTCACTCTGTGAAAGGTCAAGGTCACAGGGGCCTGAACATTGAAAACCATTTCCGGTCAGTAACTTGAGAACCACTTGACCCAGAATGATGAAATTTCATAGGATGATTGGTCATACAGAGTAGATGGCCCCTAATGATTTTAGGGTCACTCTGTTAAAGGTCAAGGCCACAGGGGCCTGAACATGGAAAACCATTTCCGATCAATAACTTGAGAACCTCTCGACCCAGAATGTTGAAACTTCATATGATGATTGTTCATGCAGAGTAAATGACCCCTAATAATTTTGGGGTCACTCTATTAAAGGTCAAGGTCACAGGGGCCTGAACATTGATAACCAGTTCCGATCAATAACTTGAGAACCTCTCGACCCAGAATGTTGAAACTTCATAGGATGATTGAACATGCAGAGTAGATGACCCCTATTGTTTTTGGGGTCACTTTGTTAAAGGTCAAGGTCACAGGGGCCTGAACATTGATAACCAGTTCCGATCAATAACTTGAGAACCTCTCGACCCAGAATGTTGAAACTTCATAGGATGATTGAACATGCAGAGTAGATGACCCCTATTGTTTTTGGGGTCACTCTGTTAAAGGTCAAGGTCACAGGGGCCTGAACATTGATAACCAGTTCCGATCAATAACTTGAGAACCACTTGACCCAGAATGTTGAAACTTCATAGGATGATTGAACATGCAGAGTAGATGACCCCTATTGATTTTGGGGTCAGTCTGTTAAAGGTCAAGGCCACAGTGGCCTGTTCATGTAAAATCATTTTTTGGAAATAACTTGAGAACCACTTGACCTACAATGTTGAAACTTAATAGGATGATTGGACTTGCAGAGTAGATGACCCCTATTTATTTTGAGGTCACTTGATCAAAGGTCAAGGTCACAGAAGCCTGAACAGTGACTTGAGAACCACTAGGCCAAGAGTGTTGAAATTTAGCGGGATGATTGGACATGCCAAGTAGATGATCCCTATTGCAGCCAACCATCAGTGTCTCTTTGACTTTTGCTCCTGACCACTATTGACTTCTTGCCTATAGGACTTTGCATTGGGGGAGACATGCGCTTTTTTACAAAAGCATTTTCTAGTTATTATTATTATTATTAACATTATTCTCATAATTGATTCAATTCTATTTTACACCTATTTTCGATATTTCTTGATTATTTCGTTTTCCATATCAATGCATTTTTATAACTTATTCTTTTACATGCAGGCAGTTAAGTAATGCATGCAACGGACCTAGATAAATCGGATCTAATAAAATTAACCAGGTACAGCAGTTACCTTTCAACACAAGGTGCCCCAATAGCTGCCGATCCCGACCATGCCACGCCGCTCCTATAGCTAAACTGTTTAAAGACATTAGGAGAATAGCCGGTTGACGACATTATTTTTCTGCAGCCCCTTATACCAAAGATTGACCGTGTTAATGCTGGTGTTACAGTTGCTGGCGTAATGGATTATCCGCATCAAAGCGTACAGGCTAGAACTGCGTCTAAAAATAATGTGTATGCATTTCATTAGCGTGTAACAAAATTGATAACCCAAATCCATATTTTAGTCATTAAGAAATACATTTAAAGCTGAATATTGTTCAAAATATAACAATAATCTGTATTAATTTATATAAGTCCTTGTATATGATAATCTTTTGCAAAACGGAACCATGCAAGGTATTAGCAGATTCGGTTCGATTAACTTGGTTCATGGGAAATCACTAGTGGCACTCCCAAGTATAGTGTGGCTTATTCCATTTAGCTCAGAATGTTTGTGTTTTTATTTCTATAGCACCGTTCTCCATAAGTTTCGTTTTTTTGCTAGATTTTATTCTTATGTAAAATACTCTCAGAAACAGTAACCAGACTTAAGTATGAAAAGTACATCTTACCTTACTTCGAACATGTCCGCATTATATTGTTTAACAGATCTGAAAGAGCTTTGTACTTTCATTACAATGAATTAATAATATATATATATAAATCCGTGAATTATTTGATTTAAACATGACGCTTTCGTGCTTTAAGAAATATTTCTACGATTTAGAATTGTGACAGTATGTTATTAATTTTCATAAGCATCACTTACCATTTACTGTTATACATTACAACAGTTGAGATCTAGGTTACCCTGCTGATGTATAAAATGAAAATATATCTTACATTTCTTTCGATATCTAACAAACAGCAGTTAACCAATATGTTACATTATGAAAACATCCAATATACACGTATCTTTCTTGTCAGCTGTTAATGTTTCATGCCATGGTACGAACCCAACTGGAACGCTCTCTTGCCAGTATAGCTAATCAAGTTAATATAGCCAATTTCGTTCCTGGACACGTAAAAAGCGTAAGCTTACATTACCTTATTACATACCAATTTTCCTATGTGCAGTCTCTACGAACACTTCAACCATCTGACTGAAATACTGTTGAAAACGGCATGGAACCAATTAACTGTATGTCGCTCCTTTCTCATCGGATCTGTTAAGCTGTAACTAGACTATGCAGCATGCTTTTTATCATTTGAAGCAAGATATTTAAAGTATAATTTTGACAATTGGTAAGAAACAAACAAATGTATATTTCTATTTGATTTAATGACATAATAGTTTGTACTTTTTTTTTTTTTTTTTTTTTTTTTTTTTTTTTTTGAAATTATATTAGGCTACAAAGCAAAATTCTTTGATTAATCCCAGCGATACTAAATCATGTTACAAAATATTTCCGCAACAATGTACGTTAGAAATGCATAAACCTCAATACACCTCGGGTGAAACCAGTACATGCATATTGTACATATGATTAAAGTCCATAAATAATAATGACAGAGAATAATGTACAGGAACTAACGTACTGCATTTTTGCGCATGTACATGCAAACAAAAAAAAAACGCTCGACCACACCCATGTTTTACCTGTGAGTGTTTGTCAGCTCACTATGTCTGTTAATTTTATTTATTTCTTTATTTATTTTTTATTTTTATAACTAAAATTCACTTCAGACTGATTCAGTCAGTGATTGAATAAAACCAAATAACCAATATCTTGCTGATTGTACGATGAACACGTGTCTCCATTACTTTCCAGAGTACATATTCAAATGCCGTATAAACAGAAAGTTCAGCAATCAAAATTATAAGCGCTGACATCTAAAGAAAATATATAATGTATACTCATCTCAATTGTGAATTCTCAAAACAGTAGCGCTGCAGTTTTCCGTCGTAATCTTCTTTAAATTTTTGTAAACGATCTGTCCTCTACGGATTTCCGATAAAGAATGTACTTGTCACTGCACTAAATTTGCCCATGAAAATCCCGTGGGATTAAAAACTTGTCAGACTAGTATTTGAACTGATACGACTATAAATACAAATACAGGTCCGGATTAGCAGTGAGGCGTTATGTTAGACAAGACGATACCCACCAAAATTAAAACAATTTATTTCATAAGAGAACATAAATTTACTTAATTTAATTAAAATTGTATGGTAATGAGATAACGATTAAAAATGACTACAGACACCGTTTTATTTAAAATATAGACATCATATCCTTTAAAGTTTGAAAACAGTGTAAAAGTTTCAAAGCGCATCGTACAATAAAATATTTTCATATGGTAGGGATATCGTTGTATTTCAAATATCGAGAGAAAGTGGGTTCCATGCAACAGCATGTATACTGATTATACAGTTCTATGACTGCTAACTAATATACGGTGCCATATGTGTTTTTGTTATGATGCGTTGAATCACAAATTACTTTTTATATGAAACCACCGCTACGCACACTTTCTGTTGCTAATGCTGAGCATATTTTAGACTCATTCCGCCTGGTAATTGAAACTTTAATTACGGAAACTTTTGTTGGTGGCAAACAAATGTTTTATCAAAAAGATATAAGTCCTTAGTATTTTAATCATATGTACATATGATAACAGACGTGTCAGATTTCGGCGGAAGGTTTGATGGAGGCTACATACTTATTCAAAGCCTCCATATTTTTTTGTTTCGTATAAGTCGTGTCATTTTGTTTCCCTTTCGTTAAACAATGTACACAAAGCAGTATAAAACGTTTTGCATATTCGAAAGTACAAATGTATGCGCCGTGCATTTTAGTTTTATAAATTTATTTAGCAGTCTAATTTGACAGTGGTAACGCTACTGAAAAGAAATGGTAGGCACACTGCGTAACTGTTCTTGATACAGATTTCAGTCCAGTCCATTAAATCCATCGTGTTGTTATATTTTCTGGTCCTTTGGGATCTTGGAGAACGTTAATTTTTACTATAAATAGAATTCCACTTAAGCTTTTGATAGGGGCCGTGAGGGGTGTTGTATATTTACAGACACAGTCAAAACGAGTCTGCTATTATGTTGCTTGGTTGCGTTCTGTACTAACAAAGGATATTTCTTTCACAGATTTCCTTCTTTAAGTATATGCAACTCAGGTTAAGAAGAATTTTTTAAAAATCCAACGCTATCCCGTACTTTAATATCGCCAAACAATGTTTAGGGTTATAAAGCCGGATCACTGGCGTTGTGGTCCAACCTGCTTAACCAGTGCGCTACATTTACCCCTTATAACAGGATGATATTAAAATTGTTCGAGTTTTTTCCAGGTTTTGAAAATGTAAAGGAACGCTGTTCAGACAAGTGCTTTATGATGACGTCACCGTGGGAAGAGCATCTCATTGAGCCAGATTTAATTTCCAATATGACGGAGTGGGATTTTTCTCAAATGCGAATATGTCCGAACTTTTCTATTGATAATTTGCCAGCGTTGAGATCGAAATTCGGTTTGAATTGTGATGAAAAAATACCTACGATAGTTAAAATAGAGACTTACAATCCAAATGATATTTTTATCATTGGTTTTGGGGACAATTGTTCATCTAAATTTATTGACAGTTGTTGTAAAGATAATAATCCTGTCCCTAATGTTGTACACTATGTTTGGTTTGGAGAAAAACAGCTTGGATTTTTCAATTTTCTAAGTTTAATGAGTGTCATAAGGTAATTATAGAAGCTTACACATTACTCTAGAAATCTTTAAAATAATCATCATACCAAATCTCTGTGCCGTAAGTGTCCACAACATTTTCGTACAGAGATGCAAGTAATGTTCTGGTGATTTACTAATTCAGATAGTTACATATTTCTATGAACCATTGGAAAATGATAAACATTAATTTGTAATTCTAAAGTAAATGTAATATTCCTTACGTCATTGACCATCAAAGAGAGAAGGAAATAATGTGAAATGCTTTTTTCAGGTTTGTGAAGCCCTGTGTCATACTGATACACGGACCTGACTTGCCACATGGTCCTTACTGGGAATATGTTTTGCACATGTCACCAAATATTATTCATGTGTACAGGGAAAGACCCGAATTCATTTTCGGACACAAGCTCAGCTTTATAGAACATTCTTCAGATGTTATGAGAATTGAAGCGTTAACTGGTAAAGTATTGTTGGCTTTTTGTTCAGCCTGATACCATATCGTCTGTTGAAAACCAGAGGTTTCTACCAAAATTTCTGAAATTTGGGTTTTCGTATTTTCTATGTTTGACATCGCAAATACGTACTATCTCAAAATTTGAGCGCTAGATCTTTATTATTTTTCAAGTTATTGATCAGAGATCAAATGTCGTATCTCAAACTATGGATCTTTTCTTCAGCCAGAACCAAGCAGATATAGATACTATGATTTTTTCCAGTTTATGTGACAAAATATCATGCCAGATTGTATCATTTACCCATACAATGTGTTGGCTTTCATTAACATCTAAGTATATGGTACAAACATTTTAACCAGAACATACCATTTGATAGTAATATTCTATGGCATTCACCTGAAAGGACAATATTTCTTTTCTCAATATGCCAGAACCTAGCATCTGGAAATGCAAAATGTTTACTAGTAAAATATTGTCACATTTTATCTGCCAAACTGTGATATCTAGGGATTTTTTTTTGGGTGGTGTGTGGGGGTGGGGTGGAGGGTTAGGAGATAAACGACAATATCTGCAATTTTTGAATGCCATATTGTCTCAATTACCAATGATACATTTTAAAAGCTGTCTTTTGAACTCAGAAGGTGCAATTTTGTGTTGGTAACATGGTATATCAGAATCCAGGGGTGTGTGTTTTGTTTACTAAAATGACATTATCTGGTCATTTTCTGGTTAATACGGGAGAAAAATGTTGTAAAATATACCAGGGAAATGAAAAGGTATGTTTTATATTTCTTATATTTATATTACAAATATACAAGTAAATACATATTTAGTTTAATCATATTTTATTGTATATATATATTCACACATGTATACATCACATTTAATACAAGCATTAAATTAAATACATACAAATGGGTTGGGCCAAAAGTTATTCCAACATTATCTAGGGCCCTCCCCACTACTAAAATAAATGTAATTCATTTAAATAAATAGCACAATTTGTAGATGAAGAGATGGTAAATTTTATTTTCAAAAATGTATTATACAATTAAATTTCAAAAGACATTCACTTAATTTACCGCTCTGTAAATGAATTGTGTCTATTTTGTAATACTTAGACCATTATTAATAAAATGAAATAACCATATAATATAGAAAAAAAACAGAGAACGACATTTTGAATGTTGAAAAAAATAAATGCGGCAGTAAAACAAAGATATTTTAAGTAAGTAAGTAAATATGTAATTAAAGATTTTAACAGAGAAACCTGAACGTACAGCATGGGTGTTTCAGATGTAATGACAACAAAGCAAACATGAATTGAAACTATTAGGGAAATGGCAAGTAGGAAACGAAATAATCGAAAGCGTAAACTAACAAGAAAGAAGTTTATAAGCAATTCTGACGAAGACATTCCACCAAATGTGTATGCTGTCAGATACTTTCAACACGATAACAGCCACAGAGACAAGACCTATATGCTGAAACCGAAATACTTAAATTCTAAAGACACAGAATATTATTCCGAGACGTCAGATTCAAACAAAAAAAAAACGTTATAAAAGGAAAAGCTGGTGAAGAAAACATGAAATGAAACTGTGAAGAAACTAACGTCAAAGAAATAGCCACACACGGCCAGAAAACAGCGCAAAGAAGTATCAAGTATTTAGCATAACTGTAACAGAGAGACAGACGTAGTAGAGCACTTGAAAACGTTGAGCTATAATAAAGAAATAATGAGATAAACCTTAATAGCTGCGAACGAAGGACGTTTAGACTGATTCTTAAATGGTGAAGGATTTAAATGGGATAATGTTCCTGTCCATGGAAACTTTTATCCATGCAGCATGCCATTGAAACCTTATGTCAGAATAAGCTAAGAAACTCACTGTGTACCAACTTGGACGAAAATATAGTGGAATAAATGAGGTTTCTAATAGATAAGCATAGTCCCGAAAAAAGAAGAAGAATTTGTTGCTGAATATCTCTCTGAAATTGAAAATATTAAGAATGATGGATACTGGCCAAGCAAATTAAAGTAGCGGATCTTACCATTGGTACTTACGAACTACGCTAACTGTTCATATTCGATATACACCGGCAAACCAGATCAACAAAACTTTAAAGGCAAATCACAATAATAATGAAAAAGAATTAGCATATATTTCATATATCCGAAATACTCTAGACCATTATGATGCATGTATTAGTGTTGCTCATTGTGACTCGGATCAGTTTGCAGTTTGTACAGTTTGCAGCCTCACCATTGCCATGTGCAAGTACTGACGTACCTGATTCCAGTGTTTGCAGTGTTTCTGTGCATCAAACTCTATGGCTTCAAATCAACAAGAACAAAAGCAATTTCCAAGACTGTAGGTGGCAAAAAACCAAGATGGAAACAAATAAAGTAGATACGATTTGTAAAGTTTAAGACAGAGATGTACTATTTCAAGTACAAGTTTGATGTGGCAGAAGAATTTAAGAAAGTAAAGCTTCTTGGAAAGAAGTTTCCAAATGAGCATATTCATTCTTTATACAAAGGGAAGCTCCCAGTATCAAGTTCAAAGAAAAAGGACTAAGCAAGGTATAATTCCTACTGGATTTCATAGTTGTTATAAAGGATTATCGGATAATCGGATAGACAGACTATTATGGAACGTCTGCCTGAACCAGATACTGAGGAAACAGATGATGTTACTGACATGGATTAAGAATGTTTATACATTTGAAACTGTGGTACCAAGTATAATTTATTTTGAACGTGTACAAGTATCTTAATACTCACACAATATTTCATGTTAGTACAGTACACTTAAACTATTTACAAACATTAACAGCTCTTGTGTTTTACATAATGACTATAACGGCTACAATCTCTTATTATAACAGTTATATAATTTTTAAAGCTGAAACAGAAATATTCGTGTTGTAGCAGAGCCGTTTGAAATAAACAAGGTTGCCACTTACCTTGAAAAGTCAGGGAAAATGATTTTTTCAAGGTCTGTGAATTGTCAGGGATTTATTGACAATGGTTAGTGAAAAATTAAATTTTAGAAAAAGCAGGGGAAAAAAGAAATTCTGAGTCGATGTTTAAAATGTTCAGTGACTATGGTAGTCTTCAAGCAGTATGTATAAGTATTTCCAAACACGTTTTGGTGTAATTGTGTATAAACATAGTTTAAATGTGTTTGAATCAATATGGTTAATGAAAGTTTGTTGTATCTGAAACAAAACAAAATTAAACGGTGGATTGAACAGCTGTAGGGGAGGAGGAGGCCGAACAATATGATGGTATTGGTCAGTGAAAAGCATGGTTTAGTCAGGGAAGTCAGGAAAATATCAGAAATGTCAGGGAATTTCATTTTCTCAACTAAGTGGCAGCCCTGGTGAAACAAAACTCGGAAAAGAAAGCGTGTATTGCTTTTTTGAGGAGATCTACATGGTTACAGTTTATAACACTAGTAATGCCAACAAGTATGATAAAAGATATTTCTGTGTTATGATTATTGAGTACAAGGAGTATGAAATAACAGAGATTTATAATGACTACTGATTACATTATGTATGAATTCAATAGTATCTTTTAATTGTAAATTGTACAGCATAATGTAGTACTTTTTGACGAGATCTACATGGTAACAGTTTGTAATTACTAGTGGAGGAACCGAATATCATAAAAGATATTTCTATGTAATGACTACGGAATGCAAGAAGTATGATATAAATTAAATTTATAATGACTACTGGCTGCAATATGTATCAGTGCAATAGTATCTTTTAAATGACTGCTTACTGTGTGAATATCATAAGATCTTTAGAGGATACCACTGGCGTAAATTACTATTGTGTTTTACTTTAAGTTAGATTTAAGTTCTCTGACACGATATATAATGACACATGCCTATTCACTTATGACAATTTCAAAAATAGTATTTAGAAATCTGTTATACAATATTTTCAAATTCGTTTGAACAACTTTGATCAATATACAGCAATAATAAAGTTTTTGTTTCAAGATAAGATGTTTTAGATCAAATTGTTTTAAGTTTAAATTAATATCTATTACAACCAAAAACACTTTACGCCTAGTTACTCTGTTCTGTCCGAAATTCTATGAATATTTGAAAACAAACTTCATTGCCAAACCAGTGTATGCGTAAATACTATTATATAGCACAATGGAAATACTTGTTATGTCATCTTTTTATCAAAACCAAATAATGGCTTTGGTATATGTAATAGTTTGGCCCGCTCTTTGCAAACAATATTCGCTTAAAATGTAAAACTATAGTATGTTATAACCAGATACTAGGTTCTGGCATATCATTCCTTAGGTGATTTTCAGAAATCACGAATGCCAAAAACATGCATCTTTAACTGCAGTGTTCTGGCTGGAATGGCGCAAAAAGAAAGTTATATCTGCTAAAAGCCAAAACATAATATCTGAAAATGAGATGTTATGCCTATTAGAAAATGCTGATAGATCTCCAGTTATAATGCCAAAACAAAATTGTCCAAATTTGCTTTAAGTTTAAGAGCAAATGAGTAGAAACATTTACTAATTACTAAAGAATGTAATCGGTCATCAAAGTACTAGAAGTGGTACATAAATATACATTTTTATACGTTTGAGGAAGTTTTTTCAAGTTCCTGAAAAATTTCAAATATGTTAGATTCCAGGTTCTGGGTTTCAACAGACGATATAATCTCATGTATGCAAATATTCTACATTCGCCTCTTTATAAAAGGCCTCATGATACACCGATAATGGCCTTACTAGCTACTACACTGCTTTCGTAGACTGTTTTACTCATTATTGCATGTGTTACTGAATTTAAACGTATATGAACAGCGTGAGGCCTTTATTAGTGTTTGTATGAGCTGGTGCGCCTGATATCGATATCAGGCACATTTCCGGCGATATCAGGCACACTTCCGGCTGCGCAGAACATCCGGATTTTTATTTCCACTGGCAAGATGTCAATTACATATATATACAAGCTAACATTTATTTTACAAAAGAATGCATGGTATATTAACATGAATTCGCTAGCTTCCCCTTCTAGCGCGGTTGAATAAGGTTGACACAAGAAACTATGGTCCTAGAATGCATGAATTTATAACAAATGTTTGAAAGGAAATAACGTCAGCGTCATCAGACATATTATTCAAACGATACCATAAAATATCATAACTAGAACCACCACCAAAATACACGATACATGTTTCTTTGAATTTTCACCTCAATAAGAGTTGTTCCAAAATTAGTCATTTGCGACGTACCTTGTTATGTTTTATGAATATTTTAAATTACACCAAGTTAAATCATACAGTTGTTTTTTACGGGATAAAATTCACCCGTCATGCATGTAATTGTTTTAATGCATTCAATAGGTTTTTGCATATGTTTCTAAACGCAGTATTTTTATTCGTTATTATATGTTTACGCTGCGCAGCGTAATTATAGTCATTTCCAGCCAAACTAATCAATCGTAGGCCCAGCGAAATTGAATTTTGAGACCTGTTATCAATTACAGGTGTTTGAAATCATACTTTTTTGTACTGTATATAGAAAAGAGCCCGGATGTTATTTTCACAGAACATGTCTGGGCATTGGTGGAGGTATATTTTGTTTTTAGCTGTTTTTTAGATTTTATTTCCCCGTTAATTCTACCAAATTTCCTAAAATTTAGTTTTGATATTATTGACTGAATATTATGAATTATAAAAATCGTCTATAAAGAGACCCGCGGCGCCCTTCCTGAATCCACGGGACAACTGCCACTGCCATAAACTACCTACACTCTACTTTCTTATTTAGAAATATAATGATATAATATAATTAACAAGAAGTATCTTTAAAAAATACACGGCCGCATTAATCAATGCACACTTTAAGCTTCGAAACTGCATGCACTCTACACTTTTACATAGGAGCAAAACAATATTATTTAGTTTTTAAAGTCAAATTTTCATGTTTTTTATGTAAAACATATTTTACAGAACGCATATTTTACATCATAATTATATTAATCATAATCTAGGAAACTTTGAAAAAATAAAAGACTAAAACAGAGGCGCTGAAAAATGGAGGACGAAATGACCATTCCGAAATCGTCAAGCGATACGAAATGACCAATATGGGTACGAGTTGACTGTAAATCGTTTACGGGAGATTTCTCCGTATCTGAGATTTTGTAGTCGAACTCTGCTGCAGTTTCACTACCGAGGGATTCAGGTTTATTACGTAAGCTATTACCACTGGAGTTTGCAACGGATTATACTGTCTAACAATACAGCTCAGAGCACCTGCACACCCCTTAAGAAAGTATTATCTATTCCATTCGAAAACCTGTGGAAGTTTTTATCCACCAATCAAAATGTACAGTTTTAATCAGCTGTTAAATGACCTTCACCCCAGATATTTACAGGAAGTAAAAATAAAATCCAATCTGACTAAAGTACTTGATCTTCTAAACGAAGATCTGAGAACGACCCATTCACATTCCTCTTCTGTATATTTTGGATTTCCAAGATTGCTATTTTTATTTTCGCAAATCTATTTTTGTTTGAACCAATCAGACAACTTGTTCGAATGTCAAAGAGTAAGAAAAATTTGCAGTTAATCCAGGGCTCGAACCCGGGACCTCTCGATTACAGAGCAAGTGTGCTACCGACTGAGCTAAACGGCTATCTGACATTTTTCTACATAAAAATTGTTAATATCAAATACCAAGGCTTTTTAAAGCTTGCAGAATGTTATAAGTTAACTTTTGATTGGCTAGCGGAAGGGTTGTCAGAACGAGGCCATCAATAGCTCGTTGTCAGATCCTATGCGTAGCGTAATAGGAGATGTACTTTAGTCAGATTGAAATAAAATCAATACCGGCCTGCGGAAAAAAACACAGTTTTATCTAAAACTGTTTAAAAACCGCTACGACGTCATATATTATTAACTTAAAAACCGCATACATTATTTACGTTTTACGTATGTTTACAATACTATCCGCCGCGCTAAGGGCAGTTCCAGAATTAATTGTATAAGTGTTGGGGGTGAGGGTGGAGGGGGGGGGGGAGTCGGAAGGAATTTTTTGAAAAACCCCACCACCCATAATTTTTTATTTTCCTCTAACCCCACTACCCATGATTTTTAATTTTCCTCCAACCCCACTACCCATAATTATGAATTTTCCACTAACCCCCACCACCTATAATTATTAAATGTACAAAAATCGAAACATGGAGAGGTCTATTGTTATAACCGACGGCTGTAGTACTTACCTTTCTATATCTCAAAAACGTCGAAGAGTCACCAAATTGTTTCATTCCGCATCGAAAATTTGCCGTTAGAATAGAAAAATGTCTATACCCCACCCACCTGATTTATTATAAGCTCACCCGTAAAACATGTTCGTTTACCGATTCCGACCCAACACTTCAAGGAATGAGTCGCCAGAACAAGTGAAACTATCGTCATTACATACCTGTTAGTGTTTAAACGTTAACATCCTTTCTTTTTGAAAGTTGAACACATAAATATAATATTAAGAACTCAAATGAAAAAGAAATATTATAAGAGCCTTTGACGGACGAACAGACACGATATAAATTCAAGCTCTTAAGCATGCATTTTCATTTGGTTGTAGAGCATTTTGTTTACAATTACATGAAAGTTTCAACAAGTTTCTTGTTTTTTCATTAGAAACAAAAATTCGTTCTAATGTTCAAAACATCACCAAACTTAAGTGAAAATCTGGAGGTGGCTAATCGCGAAAGTAACGACTTGTGATCTTTTTGTCCACATACTGCTTAACGTATAATGGAAATAATTAAGACAGGTAATGTTTAGGAAAAGATATGAAATAGTTCGCAAGTCACATTTTTTTTTACTTCAACGTAAAATAAGTTTTTAAAAAATGGCTTTGTCATTAATACAAGTACAAATGTACTTTAAACTGCAAAAATGCACCTATTTATGATAGGTCTGTCTATCGTTTGCATTAACCTGGGGGCAAAATATGATCGGAAACTAATAGAAGATAAGTTCACCTTGCAAATCAAATGTACACGTGGCTTTTGTTTTTTTTTATCATGCTCAACATAAATCGTGCAAATATTTTAAAGAAATTGATGTTCACGATTTTTTCCAGTTTGAACAATTCTACAGAAAAGTAGATAAACTGCGTGTGCAACAGTTTGAATAGTTCAAATACATATTAGACAACAACATATGCATAATACTGCAGTAAGTATGATTAGTGTGCGACATTAGTGACTTCCCATAATTATTAATGAGAATGACTGTCGGGAATATTGTGATGTTGGTTTTCTTAGCGACTTACACATTTTCTTGTAAAAAAAAGGTTTCCGAATCGGCTAGTGCTTCACAGTTATATTGAAATTCCTGAGGCAGATATGTCCTTAATATGGATGATGACGATATCTTATATTTACCTCGGCAGCGGATAATGAAATCGGTACCATTGATTTATTAACATACGATTTTGTGAGGAATTGCACGAGGATTCTGTATGCATGTTTAAGCTCCCCAGTGGTGTTTTTACCACTGACCGTTCCAAGGCGGTGCCCCACTGTGTTCCTTTGTTTGTTCGCTTTGTCCTCGTGTGTTGGCTTTGTGTGTGTGTATGTGTGTGTGTGTGTGTGTTTGTGGTGTGCACGTCTGCGTGCTGTAGGTTTCGTTTTGGGGAGGCTGCGATTTTGGTACGTGGCATTCCCTGTTTGATATTTGTGTTTGTTTTAAAGTATTTGTGCAGCATGGAAAAATTCGACTAATATTAGGGGAAAATAATCTACATGCAAAGAATATTTACTCAATTCACGCATGTTTTCATTTCGGCCTGCCTCGATTTCATTTAGCTACATTCTATTTCTTTTCCCGGTTCAGTTTATGCAAGTCACGTGCCAGTGCGAATGAAAGGCGGGAAAAATGAAGTATCAATCGGTCTTCACGGACTTATTTGACTTCTACAAAAGTGTGAAATATAGTACATAATCGGTGACACTATTCTATTACGTCAGGAAATGTTGATTGACATACTGTCGGCGATTAAGGACGCTTGGGAACGAGACATAAAAATGAAATATTTAATAAACAGAAATAATTTTTAAAAAAAGATCATATTTCTTAGATCGGTGATGTCAAAATTGCGTTCCGTGTATCGCGGTTAGTAAAGTAGCGACTTGTAGTTAAAAAGAAAGGAGAATGTCCGTAATTAATTAAGAGAGGTGATCAAACTCCCACCCACCCATATTTTTTATATTTTTACAATCAACCCACCACCCATAAAGACGATTTTTGTGAGGACAACCACCCATAATTATGATTTTCTGATGGACCCCACCACCCATCAATAAAACATTCGGTTGCCGTCCGACGCCCCCCCCCCCCACACACACACACCACCACCAATACTGTTAATTCTGGAATCGCCCTAAGTGTGTTTTGGTTGTTAACTGTAAAGATAAGAGTACCATTTTAAAACGCGCTGTGTGAAATTTTACAGGTAAAGTTTGAGTTAATAATATTAAAAAACGAAGGTACTACGCGCGTGTTTTGTGTACGTGACGCTTACTTTTCGCGGTGTTTCTGTTAAATTCTAAAGTATTACCTGGTTGCTTATATGCATATTTGTTACTTTTTCATGTGCTCATCTTGTTTCTATTCTACTGACAGGTCAAGGTCACAGGGACTTGAACATGTTAACCTTTTTGTTCACTCAATATCTGTAAAAGTAGTTCACCTAGGACCTTAAAATATCATAAGTAAGCTGGTCTTTGATGTGTACATGAACCCTATTGATTTCGGGGTCACTGGGTCAAAGAGCAAGGTCACAGGGACCTGAAAATTGAAAATGGTTTCCGCTCAATATCTGGTCAAGTATTTCACCTTGAACATTGAAACTTCATACGTATGTTGGTCTTGATGTGTACCTGATCCCCATTGATTTCAGGGTCAAAGGTCAAGGTCACAGGGATATAAACATTGAACATGTTGTTGCTTTTTACTTATTTTTTACACCAATTTATTTCTTTAATTTCATATTCTACCTGTCCATTTCTTTTTTCCTTTTTTCCTTCAGTATTGCTTATTAGTTTGGGGGTTATTTATTATATGCCATTATTAGAACTTTAACTCATTATCACCTAATTCGGAAAATCCGGCCAAAACGCCGTCAGGCGTTAGCTGCTTGTTCATTTTGTATTGACGTTTTAGCTGCTTTGAGCGGTTCAAGCACAAAATCATATTTTCCGTAGGTGAATTGCTTGGCTATATCGAGTTTATCGTTCATAACCTTAATGCTTGGACATTCTCCATCGGTGGTGGGGTCCTGTATAAAAGATCCCCCAACATAGAATAAGAAAGCAGATGATATTTCTTGTATCCTCTGTTTTGGGAATACACATGCGACTGTTTCTAAACTCAGTAACAAATTTGCATGTAATTCAAAGGTATATGAGCACCCTGTGACCTGGTGTGTCAGATCTCTTAATTTTTCCATTGCCATGGGATGTCAATTTTCTACAAACTAATATTTATTTTACAAAAGAAAACATGGTAAATTGACATAACCTTTCTCTTCTGGTGTGGATAAATAAGGCTGACGCACGAAAGGACGACCCTATAATGCCTAAATAACAATTCTAATATACTTGTTTCTGTTAAAACACGCTTATGGTAAAATGACGTCACGTTAACGTGCAATGACGTCAATGTTTTTGTTGCAAACAGGAAAGGGCCCTACAATATTTTATCCACAGTTTTAGATTAAGGGCATATTAGAATCGAAATAATGTATTGCAAAATCGTGTTTTACCTTAAGTAATACACGCAAAATCGGTTATACGTCGGCGGAATAATTTCACGAAGGCGTAATTCACTCGGGCTACGCCCTCGTGAAATTATTCCGCAGACGTATAACCTCTTTCAGTGCATTAATAATGTTAAAACACTGTTTTTCTATACATTATTTCTTAAATGTTTGAAAGAAAATGACGTCAAGGTCATCCGATGTCCTTGACGTTCTCGCGCATTGATTTAACGCCCACTGACGTTGTTCAAAATAATTCAATTTTTTTCCAATAATAGAGTGGAACATATGCAAAGAAATGGTTATAAAACGCAGCTGGTGTGTCTTAAAGCGACATTGGCATGAAATAGAATACTTATATAGCCTTAATGAACACCCACACATGACTGGAATTTTACCAGAAATTCATTAGCACCACCCAGATTCGGAATATCTTTTTTTTATCAATATTTAATTATGAATTGATAATCTTTCTTTATCTGGAATATCGTATTGATTAAAACATAACTCTACTAATATGCACAGAAGTCGTCATATTACCTAGAATTGTGTCGGTGCGACGTTAAAGCCAACAAAAACAAACTACATGTATGCACTAAAATATAAAATTTTCGTTTGCAAATATAATAAATATTGAAATCCATTTCCGGTTCAAACTGTTTAATCATTTTTCATATGTACGTAGGAAGCAATATTTCTTATAAAAACGTTGAAGTGGTATAAAGCGACATCCTCTTAAAGTATTTTCTGTATTTTTGTCTATCACCGTACTGACTGATTTATTTATTCATTCCTTTTACAAAACGGTATGTTCTTATAATTCAGAGTATGGAGGCATCTACTTGGACTTTGACGAGGTTATACTACGCCCTGTCGACTCGCTCAGGCGGTTTAAGTATACACAGGGGCGCGAGCTGCCAGATTTTATGGGGTCACAGCTTATCATGTCGGAGAAAAATGCTACTTTCTTAAACATATGGTATCAAAGCTACCGCGATGACTATAAGAAAAGCTGGAATTACAACCCTCTTTGGGTGCCAAATATACTAGCAAATGCTCACCCGGAACAGATTCATATAGAAGGTTTTAATTTTACAAGACCTAGTTGTCGGAACGTTAAATTAATATTTGATGCAAACTACAACTGGGCTGCAAATTACGGTACGCATATGTATGCGAGAAAGTACAGAAGACCAGTAGATCCAAATATCATACGAACTTTAAACACTACCGTAGGTTCTGTGTCCAGACACATTCTCTTTCGAAATAAGGAATTATGTGTAGTGTGACGGACAGAAAAAAAAATGTTCTATTTTCTAGTATTTCTTGGTATTTTGTAAACTTTAAACATTAACGATAGAAACGCCATCCTCAAATTCGTTTTATTCCGATCTTTACATCAAAGAAAACATTGACCAGTGCATTCCAAAACTAATTAGCCCAGAGTAGGTTATCTCAAAGCGAAAGAGCTGAAAGTGAAAGTAAGGCAAGAAAGAGTTATACATAGAACATGACGGAGAAAATTCATTCATATGACTCTGAAATCACAGATCTTAAGAATCGTCAAAGATATCTTGAAACAAAGTTGTAAAAAGTAGTAGAGAAAAATGTAAGATTGAAAACAAGAATTAATAAAATCTATGATTTCGGCTAAAGATGCTAAAATAAGAGACTGGGAAAGGCAAATATATTATCTGGACCAGTCAATATGAGAGGTCTCTGTGGCCAGCGACAAGGAAAACAAGGAATCGTCCGAGGCTACTAGAAAAGCTGTCGTAAAGACACAAGTAGATTATCTAGTTAATGACGAGCAAACTACAGTGTAGAGATATAGTATATAGATATAGACATTGTGCATAGAATGGCCTCCTTCATCTTTCATGCAAACCATCCAATCATTTGCAAGTTTGTATCGCTGGAGCTCAGATCAAAGGTTCTTTGAGCCAGGAAAAGTTAAAAGGAATAGCTTTGGTAAATTCAAGACTAATCCACTACGGAAGCTAAATTCTGAGAGTCGAAGTTGAAAACGTACTGATGATGGGAAACTTATAGCGTTATCGTACAATGGTAACAAAAATGAGAGTACAGCATACCATGAACCGACCTGAAACCCCGGTATCAGCAAAAGAGATTAATCTGCAACAGAGCGAACTCTCAAAACAATATTTAGTATAAAAATGCAACAAAGGATCCCTTAAGTGGATCTTTTAAGTGAACACGTAATTCCTCATCTTGTTCGAATTATAGATGTTTCTTTAATCAACGTTAATGAGGATGGATAAACGCATAAAAAAGTGTTGACAGCTGTTCCTATTTACCTAATTTTGCTTGTCTAATAACAATTCCATTCCTTCACAGTGGTGTGACGGATATCGATTGAAGTGATAGTCAAATAATTCATACCTCATATAAGCGACTTTTGAATTAGAAAATCTGAAAGTAGCAGTTGTAAAAAACAAAGACAAATATCAAACAGGGAATGCCACGCACCAAAAACGCAGCCTCCCCAAAACGAAACCTACAGCACGCAGACGTGCCCATCCGCACACACACACACACATACACGCACACACACACAAAGCCAATACACCACAAACACACACACACACACACATACACGCGCACACACAAAGCCAACACATTAGGACAAAACGAACAAACAAAGGAACACAGTGGGGCACCGCCTTGCAACGGTCAGTGGCAAAAACACCACTGGGGAGCTTAAACCGGTTTATGGTGCGCACCCAACCTCACTCTTACCCCCCACCATGTTCCAAAGACACGGGACAGTGTAAAGTAATCCTCTCCAGGTGAATCTCTAACACACGTAAAACACTTGTATTTCGATTATTTGTGAGGTAGGTTGTTTTGCAGCCTTCGACAATTACAAATGCTAGCTTACTTAAACATTTTGTTCGGTTGTACGTAAAACCTGGGGAATGCCACACGAAACACAATGAATTTCTGATATAGTTATCGTTGTCATATAGTGCATTTTATGTGGGTAATTGTTGAAAGAACTATGATATATAAAAATGACGTGTACATGTCAAAAAATAGATAGATGTGTTAACCAGCCAGTTTATGTAAGTCTTGAACTACGTAAATAAAGTTATGTTTAACGTTCTTTGTTGGGTAAGTATGACTACCTAAATTATGTTAAAATTCAACTAAAAGTTCTACAATTCTACACCAACATCATCACTCTCACACATTTAGTATGTGGAATGTGGAATATTTCATTTATGTAAGCTGCCATAGGGTAATATATGTATATTCAAACATAAGGTACTACATCTGATAAAGTTATTTTGAGATCTAAATAATGAGCAAGCTTCTTTCAAAATCAGTCATAACAGCATCTTTTTTAAAGGTTTAAAAAGTCTCCCCGTCTATGAGGGGGATTCTTTGTTATGTGATACAGTATATATAGAGCAATTAAAGACTTAATTAAACAAGTTCCAACATGACGACGAAAATTGGGATGTTCGCCACTTGAAAGTATTCATGATAAAGTTTCGTTTGAGATTAGAGGCAAAACGATTGTGTGTGCAGCTCATGAAAATATACGAGAAGTCTAGATAAGACTCTAAATGTCTACACTTCAAACCTCATAACCCATATATTAAAAAACATGGTAAGTTCAGCTAAAGAAAGCAATATGACCAACAGAGTGAAGGGAATTCATGATATCTGAAATTTACATGCATTAGCAGAGCTATGTGGTATTTACTTGAATTGAGATTCTCTTGGTCAGGCTTACATTCTATACATATAACGCAACCCGTTGACAATATTATTCTATGTCCAATTTCGACAGGCAAGCGACGGTTGAAGTTCGAAAATGGAAAAGTGTAATGCCATAGCCACATGGTTGAATCTTAAAAATAAGGGTCATTTGAACAACATAAAATTTCCAACTTAATGTACGTGATAAAGGAACGACCATGTTTGAAAATAAATATAACAAGTTACTTTTGATTATGTTATCGACATTTGATTATCGACATTTGATTATCTTATCGACATTTGATTATCGATCAAATATTAATTAATTACCAATATTATCAAGGGTATACCCTGAACTATGTACGCCCCCCCCCCCCCCCCCCCCCCCCCCCCACATTTTACAACTTTACAGAACTTCCAACGTATTTTCGTGAGACTCCATTATGTTCTTGCAGCAGTTATGTTGGAAACTTTTTATGATAAATATTCATACATAAAGCATGAATGTAGTGCATTTCAAAAATTAAATATTGCAACAATTATGCTATTATCAAACATTCATGCAGTATGTTTTAGAAAAAAGTAAATTCAAGAAAATAGCCACATCAATAACATACGTTCAGGAGCAAGAATTTGTTTTAGAGCAGGTTCCTGGTGAACATACTCTTGTAAAAGAACCTTTTCTTGAACTGTTCACAGATTAAGAAATCCGATCCTTAAATAAGCAAGTTTTATATAACAGTGCTATTGAAATTTATCAAATATTGTTGCATAGTAAGCTCATATAATTTTGGTATCATTTGAAAGTGTATTGTCTACTGAAAAAGAAAATATAAATAATATGATAAAAATATGTTTCAAATTTTTAATTTTTTAATCTAAAATTTTCAGTCAACAGAAATCCAGTTATTTCAGTGTAAGATTTGTCATTTCGCAGGCAAAAACATGACTTAAGTGATTCCTGAGTATTATTTATGGTCATCTTATTTACTAATTCTTGTTCAGCAGACGCAACCCTTTCAAATGATACTAAAAAGCATGGGATCACCAGGCATAGAACTTTTTTGTGAATCGGATAGTTACCTTAAGTTCAAATTCTCATTAGACTCATAACTGAATTTCACCGAGATCTTAAGGTCATGCCTTTTCGTTTTAAAGTGGAATTATGCTCATTTTTCAATGAAAAATCCAGTTGAAATAGATATGTGTGTAAAACGGGTGGAGAAAATGATAGCTTTTGACCCAATATACCAAACTCTTCCTGTTACCAGTACGAAATAATAATGACTTTTCTTATTGTCTTTTTAAGAAATGTCAAACTGCTCGCAGGAGTTGCTTCCCTTCAACTTCCGAAATCTCTACCTATAGGTAAGGGAGATCACTGAGTAGAAGATTGAAGAAAATAACTATTATTTCATTTGTCCGATTTCTTTATTTCTAAAGCATCAACTTCAAATACTTATGCGGCATTATCGTTAATTTAACAAATCTAAATGCATAGCAACCGGAAGTTGTTTTTATAAAACATTCACCAAAAACACACCATGTACAGTAAGATGTGCATAATGCCACTTCAAGCATAATTAAAATAGAAATTAGTTTAAACATATTTTATTGCTTATAATACATGTATTTATATCATTACATTAACATATGGATATTAACAATCGATTGAATTATAGCAATAGGGTCGGACCACAAGTTCTGCCAACATTAGTAAACGGCCCTTCCCCCTAAAATAGAAATAACGGCCATAGGGAGAATGAAATGGTAAAATTTGGCATTTTCTTATTAATGAAGGGCCATAACTCTTGATGATGTCCACATTCTCCCAATAATCGACTAGAATGAGATATTTTAGCTAAACGTGTCTACGTTTGGATTAGACTGCTTCAATGTAGTGGATGCTAGAGGGTAAACAGGCTACAGACTAAAGAACAAATGACCATCTACTATGATTCCTAAATTTATTGGGATGCAATATCATTTCAAGCCTAGTTACGCGCCTGTTACCGATCGTAGAAACTCACATTGAGTACGGTTTGATCTCTGTAAATTAAATGCATATCATAATGTCTCATGACTTGGTTAAAATATTAAGGCTGAAAACTCAGTCGCATTATTTTTGTGAAATCTTTAAGTCTGGAATATTCTTAATCTTTATCAGTTCTTGTTCATAAGAATAGTTCAAACAAGATGAACTGCAGGTCAAAGCTGGTGAAAGTTCTTGAAAAGTATACTTTCCAAAATCTTGACATTTTGCCTGTATAAATGTTAAATGGCATACTCGTATAGCCTATAGAGTGCCAGTATTGACGCTGTATAATTGCAGTTAATCATTTTTA
Source organism: Mercenaria mercenaria (assembly GCF_021730395.1). Classification (NCBI taxonomy): domain Eukaryota; kingdom Metazoa; phylum Mollusca; class Bivalvia; order Venerida; family Veneridae; genus Mercenaria; species Mercenaria mercenaria. The sequence goes on from NC_069373.1 coordinate 52,488,748, forward strand.
TGCAAAGATAAGGAACCGTGACTGCCGTACACTATGCCCGATACAACACTACTCCTGCATGTTATTGCAGTGTAAATACAATCTTGACTAACTTATATCAGTCTTCATGTGCACCAAATACATACACTTGTCACATTCCTGCTTTCCTGTTCTCCATATTTATTGTCAGCATTTAAATCGTCTCGTCTCATATCTACAAATGTTTCTTGATGATAGTGAATAACTTGTCAATAGCTTTATTTTATTAATTAAGAATGTGATTTTAGTACCGTGATATATATTTTGGTCTTTGAACAAATTTAGACCTTTTGACGGTACCTATTGTTTATAGAGTCTGTTTTCTTGTTGTAGAACTTGCCTTCCGTGGTATATTTGTACTTTATTGGGAATAATCATTTCGGAGAACATGGCTTGGCAAGATATTGTTTTTCTTTGAGGCCCATTTTTCCTTTTTCGCTTGAAACTTTCCATCTGAAATGGATAAACATTGTATGCAGAACTTATCATACTTGACTTTATAAAGTTGTATAGAATCTAGTGTGATTGAAAAATTAATCGTTCACTAATTGTTCACAAACACACACACGCACACATACATGTTTCTCTTAACTCTAAAATGACTTTTAAGACATCGGAGTAAAAATTTAATTGCACACCACATTTTTACGTGAATAGATAAATTTATATTTAGTCAGATATTCTAATGCTAACAGTCCGCCGTAGCGCAACCACTACTGAATAGCGCTGATGCGATAGCGCCACCACTATTAAAAAATAAATTTCGTTCAAGGGAGATTTCATTAATTCTAATTTTTGTCTGTGTAAATAAATAACTTTTACAACTAATTTAACTGCATTCAATAAAGATTTCAGCTCGATTTACTCTTCTAGACGCTTTCCACAGTGAATAAAAATAAATTGAATTTCAGTGAAAAAATCAACCAAATAACCGTTCTATAGTGCTTGTAAACCTAAAATAAGTAACGTTTCTTCCTTTTTCTGTAGAGAAAAATAATAGTCTGGATAATGCTCTTAATTTCGAAACCAGACGAGCTTTTTGACTTGATCTAGGTCATTACCAAAACATTTATTTTATATAAGTACTCAGTAAAATGGTCGAAACCATTGAGCGAAGTTTTAAATTGAGATAACCCAGATACTTTTCAGCGCTAAATTTCTGATATTATAGAGTTAATATTTCTGGTATATATGAACGAGAAGAGGTCAATAACCTGTAGTTTGCGCGATAATAACATCCTTAAAATTTCCAACAAGTTTAATTCTGCGCGAAAAGATTAAGCATAAAAAATCAAGTCCTTGTCTGTATGCTGTGTGCAAACCTTGATGACAGGAACAGTATACCATACGTTATTTGACATCTGAAAATACCATCCACAAATGAGTACATATAGCCAATTCAGCGATGTTTTTGTACTTTCATTTTTCTACATTTAGTTTCACTTCTTCGAACTTATACAAAGTCAAAAACTTTTATACGACAAAATATTTTTATTAAGAACAAGAGATCACAGAGTGATCTTGGCGCCCACCATTAAGCCATTTTTGAATGTTCCAAATTTCAAGTATGGTCAGCTTTTAAAGAGAATTTACAAGAATTCTCTCCCTTAATTATTGACTGTGTTAAAGCAATTCCTTTCAAATTGGATTGTCTCCCTTACATTAGCAAAAGTCGTATCATTCATGACCCAAGTCAATAATTCTTTGTCATGGATTTTGCACTGATCTAAAATTTTCTTTCGGGTAATACACGGAAATTAAGCTCGCATGTTACTCCATAGAAAGCAACAAAACATGTTGCCAGTTTTTGATATAAATCATGTTGTTTAATAGATTCATATAGAAATATTATTCTTGTTAAGATACAAAAACATGTGCTTTGAATCCCGCTATCTGAGAATTATTTCATGAACGAGCTTTCCCGCAAAAACGAAACTTGTGTGAAATACATGTATTCCCATTTTGTTTGATTGTTCTTGTCCATATAACGGTTCTTTTGTTTAACTTTCATGCCTAGAGGTTTACTCTTTAAAACATGATAAAATAAAGTAATAAACTAAGCAATACTGTATTTGACAGGCAATGGCAAAACAACCGGAGCAATTTAACAAACTTAAAGATCATATATGTTACTAAAAAACACGCACACACTGTCCTTGATCCTAAGTTTTCCATAGAAATCAAGGAAAGAAAGAATCTATTTAATTATGAATCAAGTTTCCGATTTTCTTATCAGCATTGGTGTACGTGTATCACTGAGGTCCGAACTCATTTTTTAAAAAGCTCTGATTCACCCTGTCTACTTATTTATAGTGTCTATGTTACTTGTATAATCAATGATATATATAAATCAAATATGCCATTCAGGTATGTGTTTGTACATACTATACAGTTCAATCATGAAATCAATTTTATCGTGTAAACTATTTAGTCTTTTAGCTGTAAAGGTGGCTATTTTGCATGCTTTCCACGAACAAAACCGTGACAAAAATGTAGGTCGTACTAAAGAGATAATCCTACTGTGCAAACTCATGGAAAGCATGCTATTATAAATGTTTTTTTTTTTTTTATTATTTTTTTTTTATTTGTTTTGTTTTGTTTTCAAGCTTTGATTTCCTTTCTGAAATAGACATGATATTGCGCGTCTGTTACTTTAACCCTTTCTTTGCACAGCGTGGAAACCATGCTGTGTCTTTTGTTTAAATAAATGTACACATTCTCTCCCCCTCTCACCAGCTTTCAATGAGCGCCTAACTTGCAAATTACACTATTTCATAAGAAAAGTATTCTTTGACATAGTTTTTCTCCTGTCGACGATTTTTTTCAATATTCCGAAGATATTTAGGTTTCAGTCGGAAATTATTAATTTATGTTGATTCGTATTATTCTTATAAACAGTTTGGTGAAAAATCAAAGCTCTGTTCTATTCTGTTCTGTTAATTTTTGTTTCTATTTTTTGACTAATGGGACAAATATGAACGTTATTATTTCAAAAGACAATATTGAATCGTACGTTAGTTGTTGGTATATGCAGTTCCGTAGATTAACACGGCTTAGGTTTCATCAGAACTTTAAGAAATCCAAAAGTTTTTTTATTTCTTGATACAGTTTGAAGTTAAATGGAAGCAAGAAGCCTTTACACTATTACACTTATAATTATACTATTGTATTGTTTATAAAGTCAAAAATACCTACATATGTGATAAGAAATTGTCATGCTTTGGAAAATATAATTTATTAGCCTCTAAAGAAAAACAAATTGAAAAGTTTAGTGTTTTTCACTATATGTTCAATATAAGCGATGGTGATACTTTTAAAACAAAATTGGAAGCAAGAAGATGTTTAGTTAGAATAAATATTTTCACATTAAATTGAAGAGGAGAAATTGATGTATACTGTCATATCTGGTAAAATATTCACAAACCAAAAGACATATTTGAAATTAATCATTGAAAATAAATTTCCTATATAATCTATTGCTCAAAGTAATATCAGCAGGGAAACCAATATCGATTATCGGATAATTTCCAAGGGGGACAACCTACTATGATTAGCCAGTCAAATATATGAAAGCTGGGGATGACTAGCTCAAGGTCAAAATCAAGGTCAAAGTTCATTTCGGTACACAAATTTGAAAGCTGTAGCTTGAGAAATGTGAAAGTAGGTCACTAGATCAATTTCAAGGTCAAAGTTTCTTTCGGTACACAAACCTATGCATGTGCTTCAAGGCTGTAAGCTTGCGAAAAGTGAAAGTAGGTACTAGGTAAAAATCAAGGTCAAATTTAAATTCAGAACACAAAACTGTGCATGTGGCCCAAATTTGAAGGCTGTAGCCACAGAAATGTGAAAGTAGGTCACTAGGTCAAGATCAAGGTCAACGTTCATTCCGTTACACTAAACTATGCAGGTGGTCCAAATTTCAAGGCTGTAGCTTGAGAAATGTGAAATAGGTCACTAGGTCAATCTCAAGGTCAAAGTTTATTTCGGTACACAAACCTTTGCATGTGGTCCAAATTTGAAGGTTGTAGCTACGGATATGTAAAAGTAGGTCACTAGGTCAGTCTCAAGGTTAAAGTTCATTTCGGTACACAGAACTATGCATGTGGTCCAAATTTTAAGGCTGTAGCTTGAGAAATGTGAAATAGGTCACTAGGTCGAAATCAAGGTCAAATTTCATTTTGGAACACAAAACTATGCATGTGATGTCAAATTTGAAGCCTGTAACTTCAAAAATGTGAAAGTAGGTACTAGGTTTATGTCAAGGTCAAATTTTAATTCGGTACACAAACCTATGCATGTGGTCCAAAGTTGAAGGCTGTAGCTACAGAAATGTGAAAGTAGGTCACTAGGTCAAGATCAAGGTCAACTCATGTCAAGGTTCATCAAGCCACTCAAAACTAAACATGTGGTCCAAATTTGAATGTTGTAGGTTATGGACAAGAAGATTTTCAAAGTTTTTCCCTATATAAGTCTATATAATATAATCTGAAAAATAGATCCCTCGGAAGCACCGAAAACAAGGCAAACAGTGAAAATAACCATGTGACCACCGGGGCGGAGCCATATTTGACCCTAGGGGGATAATTTGAATAAACTTGGTAGAGAACCACTAGATGATGCTACATTACAAATATCAAAGCCCTAAGCTTTGTGGTTTTGGACAAGAAGGTTTTCAAAGTTTTTCCCTATATAAGTCTATGTAAATCATGTGACCACTGGGGCGGTGCCATATTTGACCCTAGGAAAATACTTTGAACAATCCTAGTAGAGGACCACTAGATGATGTCACATACAAAATATCAAAAGCCCTAGGCCCTGTGGTTTTGGACAAGAAAATTTTTCCCTATATAAATCAATGTAAATTATAAAAATAAACAAAGGGCCATAACTCACTCAAAAATTGTTGAACCAGTCTGATTTTCAGGGGGACACAACTATGGTACCAATATATCAATTTGACAAAGTTTGGTCAAAATCCCCCAGTAGTTTCTGAGGAGATCAGATAACGAGAAATTGTAAGTGTTTCCCAATAAGTCTATATAAACCATGTGACCCCCGGGGCGGGGCCATATTTGACCCTAGGGAAATAATTTGAACAATCTTGGTAGAAGACCAGTAGATGATGCTATATACCAAATATCAAAGCCCTAGGCCCTGTGGTTTTGGACAAGAAGATTTTCAAAGATTTTCCCTATATAAATCTATGTAAATTATAAAAATAAACAAAGGGCCATAACTCATTCAAAAATTGTTGAACCAGTCTAATTTTCAGGGGGACACCACTAGGATACCAATACATCATTCTGACAAAGTTTAATCAAAATTCCCCCAGTAGTTTCTGAAGAGATGCGATAACGAGAAATTGTTAACGGACGGAAGGACGGACGGATGGACGGAAGGACGACGGACGGAAGGACGCAGAGTGATTTGAATAGCCCACCATCATTAGACGGTGGGCTAAAACATAACCTAAACGGTGATTCGTTTTGTTTTCTCGAACATACTTGTTTTACTCTATATTCTTCCTTAGATTTAAAGGTGGATAATCAGATTTTGGCCATGTAATGGATTTTTCGAAACTTTAACATCTGATCATTTACACTCATTTATGTTCACTTAACACTTAATACAAATTAGATTTTCACTGGAGGTATTTTTATGCCCCCGAAGGGAGGCATATAGTTTTTGAACCGTCTGTCGGTCTGTCGGTCTGTCAGTCTGTCGGTGTGTCCGCAATTTTCGTGTCCGGTCCATATCTTTGTCATCGATGGATGGATTTTCAAATAACTTGGCATGAATGTGTACCACAGTAAGACGACGTGTCGCGCGAAAGACCAAGGTCCGTAGCTCAAAGGTCAAGGTCACACTTAGACGTTAAAGGTCATTTTTCATGATGTGCATTCGTGTCCGGTCCATATCTTTGTCATCCATGGATGGATTTTCAAATAACTTGGCATGAATGTGTACCACAGTAAGACGACGTGTCGCGCGAAAGACCAAGGTCCGTAGCTCAAAGGTCAAGGTCACACTTAGACGTTAAAAGTCATTTTTCATGATAGTGCATTCGTGTCCGGTCCATATCTTTGTCATCCATCGATGGATTTTCAAATAACTTGGCATGAATGTGTACCACAGTAAGACGACGTGTCGCACGCAAGACCCAGGTCCGTAGCTCAAAGGTCAAGGTCACACTTAGACGTTAAAGGTCATATTTCATGATAGTGCATTGGTGGGCGTGTCCGGTCCATATCTTTGTCATTCATGCATGGATTTTAAAATTATTGGGCATGAATGTGTACCACAGTAAGACGACGTGTCACGCGCAAGACCCAGGTCCGTAGGTCAAAGGTCCTAAACTCTAACATCGGCCATAACTATTCATTCAAAGTGCCATCGGGGGCATGTGCCATCCTATGGAGACAGCTCTTGTTAACATTTCATTTTCCTATCCTGGTTGCCCAACCAAGATAGAGTTATTTTATCGTAAGTATAAATTTGATAAACATACTTTGCCTAAGTAAATATATAAATATTAGACATATTGTCATATATTTGTAAAATATTTGCATTAAAAATTATGTATTTAGATGGAATTCATTAGAAACGCAAGTTTGAAAAATTATTATTACCTCCCTTTGCCTATCTTGGTTGCGCAACCAAGATAGATTGGAAATAAATGAATTCAGAAGCTACACACAGCTTTAAAACTTGCATTTTGGTTCAGATTGTTCAATAGTGGATATGTCTATCAAATGCAAATGTAAAACTAGACATTGTATCGAAATAAAAAGAAATACCCAGCTTTTTATATACTTTCATATTAAAGGGGAGTAATTACAAAATTTTATAAAAATAATAAAATATATATTTCAAATAGGAATCTAACTCTATGTAATCGGTCTATTTGTTCCTTAAATAATTCTCTACCAGAATATACAAAAAGTAAAAAATGTCATTAAATGTTGATGAAATGTGATTGACCACCTTTAAATCCAGGAAAATGTCTGTACATTTAGTAGTTTGTAAGAGTTAACAAGCACTTATTTATGGGTCATGTCATTGTGGTATTCAAAACACATTTAACCGATTTCCTTCACAATTTCCCCTTATCTACTTCATTCAGTCTGCATTACATGTGATCAGATTTCAGTCGATCAGAAATAGGTCAAGGCGAAATAGTGTAAACAAGGGGATTTCCTCTGAAATTGTGTCTTAAAAGTTGCAAGTTGTTTTTAAATAAAATAGGTAGATGTACTAAAAGGCATTTATATTCAACTGTTTATTTATTAAGTTTATAGAACTAAGGATTCCTGCGTACGAGTAATTATTGTGTAAAATAAATATACATTGTATACTTGAATCGGTGTAGACGGCCGGATCTAAAATCTTACCTAAGGTAGCGGAAGTCAGACGAAATGGAAACGGTCATCCATCCAGATTCAGCTCAAATTTGCGGAAAAAGTAAACGGTTATGAGACATTTTTCTTCCCACCATTCTTTTCGTCTGGCCACATACTTTAAAAATATACATATATTTTAGATAAGTCATTTGCAGATAATACGGTACAGGTCGCGCAAGGTGTGCATTTTGGGCCATTTTTGCCTCAAAAGTTGTGTCCTGAAACCTGAGTATTACTCATTTTTTATCATAGAAACAACGGAATCGGCAGGCTGAAAATGTCACATATGAAGTGCTAAGTACATGCAATACATCCGCTCAACACTTCCCTGGAATGCCTCAAAATTGGATTTTTTTATATATTTTTTTCGCACTGGTATCGGCGCAGTTTTGCAGAATTTTCAAATTTACTGTCCCTTGCTCACAAAATGCACTATTCGTTTTGCAGCATTTTAAAATTTCTAAGGAAGATCCTAAACCCGCATATATATACTAATTATTTAAGCTATGTAGTAAGGTGTACTTGTCAAACCGATTTGTTCGATATTTTTTTTTTTTTTGTTTAAAAATGTGATGGCTTTAAAATGCACCATTTTGGGTTTGCGGAATTTTAAAATATCTTGGTGATGACCTCGGAATGTCTATCCCTACCTGTACTCTAATTACCCAAATTAGTAGGGTTGAACACGGCATCGATTGTTTTGATGGTTTCTGAGATCGTTTTGATTGAAATGGTTTAACATTTGGTTTCGAGAATACAATTTTTCTCGGGGAGAACTCACGACTCCTGAACCCGATCCCAAACCCTTGCTGTACTCCAAATATACAGACGCTTTCTCGTTTACCTGATGTGTTCAAACTGCTTCGTCTGAAATGGGTCTTGTAGAATTTCAAAAGGTCTCAGTGAAGAGCCCCAATTCCATGTCTTAACACTTCCCACAATTCTCGATGCCTCTAGGTTATGACATGGAGATATACTCTATGGCACGTTCGATGTCACTTCATATATCCATGGGAATATTAATATAGACTTAGAATCTATTAGTTGAAGGTTGTATCTTAACCAATGTATACTAAACCTCCTTCCCATAAAGTATCTGCCTTGGCGTTATTGTTTCTTTTTCATGTCTCGTTACTATGAGGGACATATTTCTGCCACGAGATAGCTAGGTAGCTCTCACGATAGGTAAAAGAGTTATCTTGATAAAGAGAAGTTTTCGGAAAAGATAACATCAATACTTGAAAGTTTCCTGGAAATATCATTGCGATAATTTACAATGTTACCTCAATACGTTTTGCCACCAGTGCCCACAACTTCCATAGGTATATCTCGATTTTATTTCAAACTTTTCTGAAAAGCTTTCTCAATAGCATAAAGTTTCCTAAAAATAAAAAGCATACTAGTATCTTGAAAAAAAATATTGCGAAAGTATCTTCAGAAAAGTGCACAATTTTGCTGGCACGTTCAGAACAATATTGTGAAAGCTACCAAGCATATCGTGGCAGGCTTAAGCATTAATCGAAATTTTATGCTAAAATATTTCCAGGAAAGAAATAAAATGTCTAGAAAATAATATTTATTGCTAAGACGTTTTCAGAAAAACACACGCATTTCCTAGAAAATTAACAGTGTTATCGTGATAGCTACCTAACTATCTCGTGGCAGAAATATGCCAACTGAAAAGTTACAGCGTTTTTAAAGTATCTCAGTGTAACCTTATTTCATTTTCAAGAACAAATGCTTGTTTATCAAATTACGACTGAACTGTGTATACATTACATTCTAGGCTATAGTATAATTAGGACAGGGTAAAATATAAAAGTTGTGTTCTATTCGGTAGAAAAATGTTTCGGTGTAATTTGTGAGGCTCTCTCTCTCTCTCTTTGTCGATTTTTTAAAAGCAATAAAAGATTGATTCTAAAGCTCTCATGATAAACTACTGGTAGTAATGTTTCAAACTTCTAAGAATCTTAGTAATAAGGTCTTGAAACTCACATGAAAGTTTATTCAGTGCAGTTGTTTGCTAAGTAGGAACTGAAACAATTTAAGACCATAAAACGTCATTCGACACTTCGGACATTTCAAGTTATCATTCAGTTTTAACTACATAGTTAAACATCCGATCAACAACAAGTGATTTTCGAATTACTGACTATTTTTATAAGGTTCTATGCCAGTAGGCATGTCATTTGGTTGGTAGGGTACCCTAAATACTAGTAAATAGATCTATCTGATTGCTATTGTTTACCAAAAGTTCTCTTTGATTGTACATAGTGTATATTTCTCATAAATATAGAAGTTCTAATGAATTAACCATAACCCTGCTAGATCCATTAAATTTCTATAATCAGGCCCTGATCCAGGTTCGGGCCGAGGAGACTCGTGCCGCCCCCCCCCCCCCCCCCACCTCCAGTTGGCTGATAGTCACCTACATTCATCAAAGTTGCATCCTACAATTTTGGCAAAGGTAAATTTACTCAAAGTTTAGACCCAGACCCCCATCCCCATCCCCATCAAGAAGAGGAGAGTAATCCCCCATCCCCCAAAATGCATCAGAGGCCACCATGTCATGCAGCAATTTCAAAATTTTCCAGGGGGACAGCCCCTAAAATGAGGGGAGAACCCCTACCAGTAAATACACCAGAGGCCACCATTTCATACCTGCATTTCCAGCAGGGAAACCCCCCCCCCCCCCCCCCCTACGACCCCCTAACATGTAATTACCCGCTCTCGGGCGGTGACGTCCTCATTCAAGACTGGTGCCCCCCACCATCAAATATTTCTGGGCCTGATAATGAACATGTCCGTCTTTCAATTTGGACAGTACCATTAACTGTTACAAGGGGTGCTTAATCAAAAAGATGCTGACTGAATGGCGTACAGTGCAGATCTTGATCAGACACGGATGTGCAGGCTGATCATGCTCTACACTGGTCGCAAAGGCAGAACCAATCGTGTCCTGCAAGATATTTAAAGGGTTAAGTAAATGCTTTCACTTCGCTGCGCCGCGTTCCTGCAAACTTTTTTTCATTAGAAGGTCACTAGATCTAAATGATTTAGAAAATCTATGACTAGATTCTATCCGTATTTTCTTAAAATTATTTAAGTAGTGACGTCATTTTTACTGCGTCACTTCGTTCTCACAATGTTAGATCTAGTACAAATGACATTGTATCAACAACAGTTAAGGTAGTTCTGCACGTTTGGATTGAAACTTTTTCTACAATGTAGAATTTGATTAAACTCCGATTTTTCAAAACTTCAGAATATACCTAGAAAAATCAGCAACTAAAAAAGATATGGTCGTGTGCTTGATTTTTTGCTAGACTGATTTGAAAAATTTGGCTCTCATGCGATATTTCATAATGGGAGTCAATGGGAAAATCATAACTTTCATAACAATTTCGCGAATAGAAAATTTTCTACAATGTAGATTTCGATGAAATTTCTCACGATTGTTAATAAACATATGGACTATAATTTGGTGAAATAATATGTATAGGTCCGTGTGCTTATTTTTGAGATATTTGATCATGATTAAAGTGAACCGGGCATTTCACGCTAATTTTAAGACATTATTTTGAATTTTTTAATGTGCCATGTGTTTTTATATCATATTTTGACTTTAGAAATATCGCAACAGTGCCATTGTAATAAACTGACTCACAGGTTTCGATTAATTCATAAATTGATTTTTATTTCCGTACGCCGAATCCAGGCTTTATTCTTCGTTTTCCGGATAAATAACGTTACGCCATCACTTCCGGTTTTTCAGACGTGCAGAACTACCTTAATGTATCAATAACAACAAGTACAACAACAACAGTAAATGTGTCAACAACAACAGAACATTGCTGGTAAGATCTTTTACTTGTGCTTGTGTTTGTGGTTAGTTAAGTTTTTATTATTCCTTGCAATGTCCCCAGCATTATATTCTATGTCAAATTTGACAGAGTGCATCTAGCATGACTTGAATCCCAGGCCTTGAGTCATAGAGAAAAGATGAATTCTAGTTACTTTTGCATTTGATCCAATAGTTCCTCCCAGATCGCAGTTTGGACTTATTTGTTCGAACCTTTGAACAGCCGGTTAAGCTATCGGTTGGTAAACTTTTAAGGTTATATGTCGACATTTTAGAAGAATTTGAAAAACAAATCTTTGAGTTAAGGACTGCCTTTATAGTGAAATTAGTGAAATAAAAATCCCATCAAGACAAATATTTTGAATCAAGATCTAACCAGCAGATAGGTTAACAGCCGGTTAAAGATTCGAACAACTGGGCCATAATTGCCAAACTGTTGCTAAAGTCTGTACAGTACAGCAGCTGTGTCGTAGAATTCTTCATAAAAAGTAATAAAGTTAAAGGTGGTCAATCACATTTAAGCAAAATTTAGTGACATTTTTTACTTTTTGTATATTCTGTTAGAGATTTATTTAAGAAACAAAAATACCCATTACTTAGAGTTAGATCCCTGTTAGAAATGTATACTTTATTGATTTTCATAAAAAATTGTAATTACTCCCCTTTAATATGAAAATATTTAAAATGCTTGGTATTTCTTTTTATTTCCATATAATTCCGAGTTTTACATTCGCATTGGATAGATATACCAAATATTTAACAATCTGAATCAAAAGGTTGGTTTTAAAATGCATGTAGCTTCTGAATTTCATTTTTTCCATTCTATCTTGGTTGCGCAACCAAGATAGGCAAAGGGAGGTAATAATAACTTTTCAAACTTGCATTTCTTATGAATTCAATCTATATATGTAATTGTTAATGCAGTTATTTTACGAATATAATACAATATATCGGTTAGTTATACATTTTCATAGGTAAAGTATGTTTATCACATTTATACTTATGATAAAATAACTCGATCTTGGTTGGGCAACTGCAATAGGAAAACCAATTATTAAAAATATCTCCAGTGAAAACCTAACTTGTATTAAGCGCTAACTGAACATAAATGAGTGTTAATGATCAGATGTTAAAGTTTAAAACAAATCCGTTACTTAGCCAAAATCTGATTATCCACCTTTAAAGTCTTGAGAAAGGTTTGCTGTTACTGCCATTTTGCCACATTACAAAAGTCTGTATTGATCTTTCGATCCGATTCTTTCGATTAAAATCGAATCGGAGAGAGATCAGAATCGGACCGATTAATTTAATCGATTCTGGGGGGGGGGGGTGGGGGGCGGGGAAGGTGGCAAGCCCGAGAAAAACGAAAGGGGATTTATACTATATTCATTACACTGACTTCATTTGAAAATGTCAAAACATGGGGTATATTGTATATATATTGGATCGTGTTAGAATTGGTTTTAAAAATTCTTATCATTCCAGTTTTCATGAAAAATAATTGATCAGGTTTTTTTAACATGTCTGCCAGTTTATTTTTGCAGAAAATAGTAATCTTTCGTTTTGTAATTAAGCTCTCTTTACTTGTCAGTCGCTTGCCTTTGCTTTTATTGCTTTTGTTTTGTTAGCTCCACTTTTCGAAGAAAATGTAGAGCTATTGCACTCGCCCAAGCGTCGTCGTCGGCGTCGGTGTCGGCGTCTGCGTCGGCGTCGCCGTTGATTAAAGTTTTTGATAAAGTCAAATATCTCTGTTACTCAGAGCTATTGACTTGAAACTTAAAACAGTTAAGTACTATCACAGTCTACACCAGGAGAAACAATTCCCATAACTCTGCTTTGAATTTTGACAGATTTATGCCCCTTTATAACTTAGATTTTTTTTGAAAGTTTTTGAATTTTTTGTTAAAGTTTTTTGATAAAGTCAAATGTCTCTGTTATTATCAAAGCTTTTGACTTGAAACTTAAAATAGTTATTTACTATCAAAGTCTACACCAGGAGAAACAATCTCCATAACACTGATTTGAATTTTGACAGAGTTTTGCCCCTTTTTAACTTAGAATGTTTGGTTAAAGTTTTATATAACGTCCGATATCTCTGTTACTATCAAAGCTATTGACTTAAAACTTAGAATAGTTATTTACTATCAAAGGCTACACCATAAGAAACAATCCCCATAACTCTGATTAGAATTTTGACAGATTTATGCCCCTTTTACTGGCAAAGCGCTAATTCAGTGTCAAGCACTGAGAAAAGACGAGCGTGCTGTCTTACGGACAGCTCTTGTTTTAGTTTGGTATTACTATTGTTTGTCTTTATTTGTTTTTCAGAACATCGTACCTTTCTACAATTATGAATCTCTGTTAAAAATAACAAACACCTCTCTTCAATTGTGTTCGTATTTTTTCGACTCATACTCGGGTTATAACTAGGTAAACCTTCGCTCCTAGAACCCACTGCCGCCATAGTATTTAAATGCCAAGAGGATGGACCGGGAGTCAGTCAGATTATTATTATTATTATTTTTTTTTTTTTTATTTTTTTATTTTTTTTTTTTTTATCAATGATATCTTTAAGACAATCCTTGAGAAGGATGGAACCCAACCAGGCAAAAATGTCATTGGTATGATTGAATCTATTCATAAGAGGCAATCAGATGTGCAACACGCCCCTCATTCCCTCCCCCAGCAATGGCGTTAAGCAGAATTCTATTAAATAAGAAATATTGTATGAACTCCATTAACCCAAAGGACTAGAAAATATAACTGCACTAAGTGCATGTTCGGGGCAGCATTTAACTACCGCCAGTCACGATCTTAAAGATTTTTATCGTTCTTCTTTTTATCAATTTTCCATTAGAAAAAAAGGTTGTTTCAAGGGAAGTAAAGTTATTAAATTATATATAGATGTCCCTATCGTTTAATTACTTGTTATTCGTATATACGAAGTAGTGCTATCAGTATTTTGATGAAGGTTATCGTATTACGTTGAAACGGGAAAACATCTGTTACAGATATATATTGTCATCATGACATGGCGCTATGACATTTTGCGATTCCAGAGTGCGTTTGTACAAAATAAAGCTATTATACAGGAATCTTACAAAGCAGTATTGTTTAACTATGCGTTTATTTTATCCTTTTTTGTTTGTTTGTTTGTTTATTTGTTTCCTTGTTTTTATTCCAGCCATTGATCTTTTCATAAAACCGAAAGCCCACGCGTAAAGTTACACGATACAGGCGTAGAAATTAATCATTGTGTTTTATCAGCCTTATGTGCAGACTGGCTCGTAATGCACCGTGTTGTTTATAATAAATAAAACTGAGTGTGTGCACGGGCGCGTTTCTAAAGTTTTGAATATGGAAACTGAAACTTCCGTTGCATTGTTAAATGTTAAACATATAGACGATCAGAAAGACGGAAAGCCGACGGCAAGTGAAGACGGAGGTCTTCTCGCAGAAGGCGCTAATGATGTGACTGAGGAGCAAACGGCGACGGCGGAAGAAGGCACGGGTGAACCGAAGCACGAGCATGAACACGCAGAAAGAGACCACTGGTCAAGTGATTTGGACTTTATATTGGCATGCGTCGGCCTGGCAGTTGGACTTGGAAATATTTGGAGATTTCCATACCTGTGCTACAAGAACGGTGGAGGTAAATAGTGCTCATCATTAACTTATTTGACTAATTGTTCATTTGTCTACTTTAATTTCAAAAATATATATTACTAGTGTTTTGGTTTTTTTTCTAATTTCAGATTTTTCAAAACAATCGATATAAATATGGCATGTTTGCGTCTGTCTATCGATTTTTAGGTAAATAAGGTAAATATAGCACAAAATATAAATACCTTTTCCCAGGAAATTGTCAATATCGAAACTACACTAGCATTAATTATGGTAACATATTGAGATAAGGTATTATTTGCTCTTCCATTCATCATGTACTTTGCCAATCGTCCTTGAAATTGCATCGTTTCTTTGTCATAAACATTCTTTGTCGCGCTAATCTATTAGAGCATGTTATCTACAAATTTAAACGATGACATTTTTAATCAGAGTGGTATAACATTTATTTTGTTTAGAACAATATGACGCATACGCTTTAAGCTATCAGTTTAAGATTTAAAAAAAATACAACTCTTGTCGAATAAAATGAAATTCAATTATTGTAAATCAAGTTATTTTCGCGTCACGTTAATTTCATGATTTGTTTGTTGTTAAGAAATTGCGCTGTTTATATTTGCGTTATATTCACGAATGTTTTCAATTCGCGTATCACTGTGATTGCGAATATTTGCAAAAATAAATCCTTGAGGAAATTTAACCAGTCTATAGAAGTGGTGCTTTATAAATGCTTCCATTTGACTTTCCTATTTTATGTCAGTGTACTATAAGTGAAAACATTATCAAACAGTAGTTCTCGAAACAAGCTGTGTGCATGATGAGGTTACAAGCCTGCCCGATCGGCTCATTTGATTGGTCTTAAAACGTGAAAGGAAATATAGCGTTGCAAATTAATACTTTAAAATGGCTTCCCTCCCCATAGACAGAGGCCGTGCATTCGTTCCACTGGTGATGACAAACCACTATTAATTTTCTCAATTCGTGTTTCATCTTGTCGATACAATTTATACAGTTCTGTCATCAGAAGTGCATTCCTCCGGCCAATAATCGATAGCGGTCACATTTTTTATATAGAAATAAGAAGGGCATGTATACATTTTACTTAATAACAAAATTACTAAAAATAAGAAACCTTAGGTGCAAAAATATTACCGAAGTTCAACATTTGATTCATCACGCGGTATTTTTGACTTAAATTTTATTTTTATTTTTGATTCGTTCCTAACATGATGTTTAATGCCATCATCTCGTCATCTTTACCCTTCTATTTTCCATATAAAATTTGTAAAATTCTCATACATGCGTTTCTTAAAAGTATTTTTTTTTTTGGAAAAAAAACATTAATATGAAAGCTTAGGTGCAAATGGTTTCCTACTCTCAATAAACTTGTCTTTTGAATGATATTTATTTCATTTTTGTAAAATAAAAATCTGATTCGTTCTAAGGCGGTTAATTTCCACTGATTTTGAAGGATAATTAACTTCTTTGCAAAGTTGTTGTTGTAGCGTCATGTGCAGACGACATGTCACGTAAACATGCGGTATTGTATCAAAAGGTTAAAGTATATGATTTAATCAGTTTAGTTAATTTGCGATTGAATGTTTTATTCGACACAATGAGTGTAACTATTTTTATATTTATCTTGCATTCATGGAAAATTTATCTGTTATCATGATATATCTTTAGTTTTTATTAAAACCGTCATAATTGTTGCAAAAGCTTCATGGAAATTAAATGGTGGAAAATAAATTCCAGATGTTTTATGTTTTCATGATATCGACTAACTTTTTATGAAATTACAAAAAAAAAAATCATGATCATTTTGTTCTCATTGTGTGGAAATATAATTTTACTTTCGTTAAATTTGAATGGTTTCATGATTTTTTTTTTCAGTTTGTGAGTCATGTAAAGTAAACATAAGGATCTTTGGAAATAAATTGTTTACTTTAATTGGCACTGTTACTGAATACTGCTAATTTTTGCGTGACTTTTCCTCGATTTTAGAGACAACAGAACTTTTCGAATTATCAGTATTTTGCGCATCGTATATTTAGTTGTTTTAACTGATTCAGTGCGTTTTATTATTCAGAAGAATTTTGAATTCGTATGTCGTTCTGGTCACAAAAATAGTGAAAACACAGAAATATAAAATACTTATTTTTATAGCTCTTTGGTGAAAATAAAACCCATGTGGACTGGCAGCTTCTACATCTCACTGAGGGGCCTTATGGCCAAATGGTGAAGGCCGCTGACATTGGATCACTTGCCTCCCACCGATGTTGGTTCGAAACCTCGCTAGGGGTGAAGATATTTTCGTGTGAGTCGGTAGTTCTACCCAGGTGCTCGTCCGTGATGAAATAATGCCAGAAGAGGCACCTGTGGTGTCCCTCTACCATTAAAAGCTGGAAAAGCCGCCATTTAACCTAAATTGTGTCTGTGTGACTCTAAGCTCATCAACAACAACAAAAATACGCCTCGTTGAACGAAACAGCTTACCATCCTTGCGAGTAAGGCGACAAATAAAAAATATTGCTTTCAGATTTTTTGTAAAACTTGTAACCTTCAAAATCACCTTGAACCTCCTCCCTGGACGAAACTTGCCACTATTTCTTTACTGTTCTACTTAATGTTCTCGGAAAATGTCAATAGTTGTACGTACTCTTAATTTTCAACATTCTAGGAAAATGTCAGTAGTAGCTTTGCGAAGATAAACGTAGATATTTATAAATGGTGTAAGTATTTGTCTGGAAATGTTTTAGAAAATAAAATGCCAACCTCTATTCATACCAGTATTTCCAGTCAATTTTCGGTATAAGCTTAACGCCTAATCAGCCAGGAACAACTAATAGTTTAATCTGACCTACAGTAGTATCGCTATGTCATTGGTTATGTTTGCTACAGTTCCTGTTTATTCATTTTAGGGGCATTCCTGATTCCGTATTTGATATGTCTGTTTACATCTGGCGTGCCTATCTTTATGTTGGAACTGGCGATCGGACAGTTTATGAACATTGGTAGCCTAGAAGCGTGGTCAGGGCTTGTACCAGCGTTTAAGGGTAGGTTACTGACTTTCCGAGACTGATTCCAAGCCTAACGTGTAATAGATATATTTAAATGTATACTGAATAAACCAGAAAGAAAAGAAATTTATTACAGACCTGTACATGGTACATCGTCATGCATAGTAAACAACATATTTTTTCAGTGATATCACAAAACAGCCAACCTTTTCAATATCTTGGAAAATGACTAAACACTTTTTAGCTCGACTATTCGTAGAAAAGGTAAAGCTATTGCACTCACCCATTCGCCTCCGTCACAATTTGGTGAGTTTTTTATGTGAGCTGGTATCTTAGTAACCACTTTTTGGAATTAACTGAAACTTCACACACTTGTCACTGTAATGTACTAAATTACAGGTTCTAAAACTCTATTTTTTTTTTTTTTTTTTTTTTTTTTTTTTTTACAAAATTATGCCCTTTTAAGTCTTAGCAATTTTTGGTTACATTTTTATATGTAAGCTGATATCTCAGTACTTGTGTGAAACTACACACACTTGTCCACTGTGATGGGCTGATATGATCTTTTCAGGTTCTGTAACTCTGTTCTGTATTTTTACAAATCATGCCTCTTTTTTAAATTTTATCTTCATTCACTTAACTTTCTTTAGTGACAAGGCTGTTAACTGTCGAGCATTGCTGTTCTCCGAA
Organism: Mercenaria mercenaria; assembly: GCF_021730395.1. Classification (NCBI taxonomy): domain Eukaryota; kingdom Metazoa; phylum Mollusca; class Bivalvia; order Venerida; family Veneridae; genus Mercenaria; species Mercenaria mercenaria. Next base: position 52,507,362 of record NC_069373.1, read on the forward strand.
AGCTCTTGTTAAATTTTTGTTGATTTAATCATTCATTTAGTTCAGCCTGTTGATAACATAAATAAAATTGAATCACGCAAACATATAACTCACTTCCTTTTAGGGTCGCATCCTGTTTTTCAAAAGTTGTTTAAGAAAACGGATGGAAACAGCTTATAAAATATACAAATGAGCCGCGCCATGAGAAAACCAACATAGTGCATTTGCGACCAGCATGGATCCAGACCAGCCTGCGCATGCGCGCAGTCTGGTCAGGATCCATGTTGTTCGCTTTCAAAGCCTATTGCAATGAGAGAAACCATTAGCGAACAGCATGGATCCTAACCAGACGGCAGGCTGGTCTGGATCCATGCTGGTCGCAAACGCACTATGTTGGTTTTCTTATGGTGCGGCTCAAATGAGTAATTTGGATTTTTCATACAAAATTATGAAATATCACACACGTATCAAATGATCTTCTTGATATAACACCACAACGACGTTATTTCTACTTCTGTTGTCATTTTCTTCCCTCATAATGCTTTTCGCTACTTTGTAAATTCTACACTATTTTGTGTTTTTTCAAAAATTGGTTGAAGTCTTAAAATGAGTAAATTTATCATGATATCATTGTTTGTTTCTGTTGAAATTTTGACATATTATCGTATCAATAACGTTTAATTCTAGAAAATTTCAAAGAAATTCTTTCAGCAATTTTTAAAATATTGACAAAATAACAAATGGCCGGATTAGTTTCTTTTCAGCATTTACAAATAACTGATTTTTATACGCCCGTTTTTGAAAAACGAACGTATTATGTGATGGCACGTGTGTCTGTCCGTCTGTCCGTAAAACTCAATAACCATTCAACAGTATTAACTTTAAACGTTGCGTACAGGTAGATGAGATCGTGAGCAGAGCGCATGAACCAGGTCGCTAGTGCAAAGGTTCAGGTCACAAATGAAGCCTAAAGGTCAAGACTGTCCGTCCAGAGGATAAGTTACATATAGTCAAATATGTCCGTCTTCTTTTGCGTCCAGGGCATAAGTTTTACCATTCAATGTATTGACTTTAAACTTGGCATACACGTTGGTGGTGGTAAGGTGATTTGAGGAGTGACCAGAGTGCAAAAATCCTCATTACTCCTCTACCCAACACCCTAAAAAAAAAATATATATATATATATTCTTATACCTTAGTTTCGAGCGCATGAACTAGGTCGGTAGGTCAAAGGTCAAGGTTATAGCAAGGTCAAATTTGTTTTTCATATTTTGTTCCAGAGCATAATTTAATAACCCTTCAAGGTATTGACTTCAGTCTTGGCATATAGATAGGTTGCGATGAGACAATGTGCGGAGCGCATGAACTATGTCGGTAGGTCAAAGGTCAAGGTCCCAAATTGAGTTTAAATGACAAACTGGCAACAGTTCACATTACTCACCTCCCCATAACACCCCCTCCCCCTCAATTACACACACAATAAGTCTCTCCACCCGATCCCCCAAAAAATCACTTTTAGTTTCTTTGGTCTTAGTATTCCATAACCACCGCCACCACTGCCAATGACATCACCTTCCCATACAAACACATACAAACAAAGTTTTCTTTAAATTTTAGTTCCTCCTTCTCTGATCTTGAACTTCGGGCGTAAATTGACCCGCCTAGAGGAGATCTTGCTATTTGATTATTTAGTAAAAGGAAATTATTTTTATTTAAGGTTGCACTTAATAAAGTGCTTAACTTTATTTCGTAATGTTTCCTTGAAAAGGACGTTATTAACAGAAGGACTAGTGAATTACTGAAGTGTTTGTTTTTCTTCTAAGTAGAGTAATTAATATAAGTGGACGTAATTATCCTCGTGTTGAATGCAATGGGGAAGTGTGTAACTTTTTTGTCTCAGATAGGCGTGTCAAGTTGTTGTTTTTTTTAATTTTCCTTAATCCTTCCTTGTAACTGCACGTTGTATTTTTTAAAAAAATTTTAAGGGTTTTCTGACATGAAAGAGTCTTAAGTTGTATGAATCATGACACACGTTTGTGATTCTCTTCGTCAACCCGCCAAAATGTTACTGATTTATTCAACTACGTGGTAATGTGCTGAAATCAAACTATAAAAGATAATTGAGCCGCACCATTAGAAAACCAACATAGTGCATTTGAGACCAGCATGGATCCAGACCAGCCTGCGCGCAGTCTGGTCAGGATCAATGCTGTTCGCTTTTAAAGCCTATTGCAATTAGAGAAACCGTTAGCGAACATCATGGATCCTGACCAGACTGCGCGGATGCGCAGGCTGGTCTGGATCCATGCTGGTCGCAAATGCACTATGTTAGTTTTCATATGGTGCGTCTCAATTTTTTTGTATTTCAAGAATAGGAAGTTGCAGTTTCATATACTTGTTCTCCACATGTATGATCATTGATGATGATGTTTATCATTTAGATTAAAATGACCACTGTATCTGTAACTCTGTAAGCATGCCATGTGAGGGGACATGATTCGCTCAGATAAGATGAATATGTCATACCATAACACACTTTTCAAGTTTATTTAAGACTTTGCACTGATTTGTTTTTTTTTTTGTTTTGTTGTTTTTTTTTTTTGTGTGTGTTTTGCGAAACGTTGAATTCGCGACGTTATGAAAAGTGAAACTAGAAATGCTTCGGATGTACCATGTTTATACAAACACGAAATTCTCGCGAACAATAAATGGTATACAGTAATTTTTAGCTCGCCTGTCACAAAGTGACAAGGTGAGCTTTTGTGATCGCGCAGCGTCCGTCGTCCGTCCGTCAGTCCGTGCGTCCGTGCGTAAACTTTTGCTTGTGACCACTCTAGAGGTCACATTTTTCATGGGGTCTTTATGAAAGTTAGTCAGAATGTTCATCTTGATGATATCTAGGTCAAGTTCGAAACTGGGTCATGTGCAGTCAAAAACTAGGTCAGTAGGTCTAAAAATATAAAAACCTTGTGACCTCTCTAGAGGCCATATATTTCACAAGATCTTCATGAAAATTAGTCAGAATGTTTATCTTGATGATAACTAGGACAAGTTTGAAACTGGGTTACGTACCTTTAAAAACTAGGTCAGTAGGTCAAATAATAGAAAAACCTTGTGACCACTCTAGAGGTCACATTTTTCATGGGGCCTTTATGAAAAATGGTCAAAATGTTCATCTTGATGATATCTAGGTCAAGTTCGAAACTGGGTCACATGCAGTCAAAAATTAGGTCAGTAGGTCTAAAAATAGAAAAACCTTGTGACCTCTCTAGAGGCCATATATTTCAAAAGATCTTCATGAAAATTGGTCAAAATGTTTACCTTGATGATATCTAGTTCAGATTCGAAAGTGGGTCACGTGCCATCAAAAACTAGGTCAGTAGGTCAAATAATAGAAAAACCTTGTGACCACTCTAGAGGTCATATTTTTCATGGGGTCTTTATGAAAATTTGTCAGAATGTTAACCTTGGTGATATCTAGGTCAAGTTCGAAACTGGGTCACGTGCGGTCAAAAACTAGGTCAGTAGGTCAAATAATAGAAAAACCTTGTGACCTCTCTAAAGGCCATGTATTTCATAAGATCTTCATGAAAATTGGTCAGAATATTCATCTTGATGATATCTAGGTCAAGTTTGAAACTGGGTCACATGCCTTCAAAAACTAGGTCAGTAGATCAAATAATAGAAAAACCTTGTGACCTCTCTAAAGGCCACATTTTTCATGGGATCTGTATGAAAGTTGGTCTGAATGTTCATCTTGATGATATCTAGGTCAAGTTCAAAACTCTGTCACGTGCGGTTAAAAACTAGGTCAGAAGGTCTAAAAGTAGAAAAACCTTGTGACCTCTCTAGAGGCCATACTTGTGAATGGATCTTCATAAAAATTGGTCAGAATGTTTATCATGGTGATATCTAGGTCAGATTCGAAACTGGGTCACGTGCCTTCAAAAAGTAGGTCAGTAGGTCAAATAATGAAAAAACCTTGTAACCTCTCTAGAGGCCATATTTTTCATGGGATATGTATGAAAGTTGGTCTGACTGTTTATCTTGATGATATATAGGTCAGATTTGAAACTGGGTCAGCTGAGATCAAAAACTAGGTCAGTAGGTCTTAAAATAGAAAAACCTTGTGACCTCTCTAGAGGCCATACCCTTCAATGGATCTTCATAAAAATTGGTCAGAGTGTTCATCTTCCTGATATCTAGGTCAAGTTTGAAACTGAGTCATGTGCCTTCAAAAACTAGGTCAGTAGGTCAAATAAAATAAAAACCTTGTGACCTCTCTAGAGGCCATACTTTTCATGGGATCTGTATGAAAGTTGGTTTGAATGTTCATCTTGATGATATCTAGTCAAGTTTGAAACTGGGTCAACTGCAGTCAAAAACTAGGTCAATAGGTCTAAAATTAGAAAAATCTTTTGACCTCTCTAGAGGCCATATTTTTCAATAGATCTTCATGAAAATTGGTCTGAATGTTCACCTTGATGGTATCTAGGTCAGTTTCGAAACTGGATCACATGCGGTCATAAACTAGGCCAGTAGGTATAAAAATAGAAAAACCTAGTGACTTCTCTAGAGGCCATATTTTTCATGAGATCTTCATGAAAATTAGTGAGAATGTTCATTTTGATGATATCTAGATCAAGTCAAAAACAGGGTCACGTACTGTTGAAAACGAGGTCAATAGGTCAAATAATAGAAAAACCTTGTGACCTCTCTAGAGGCCATATTTTTCAATGGATCTTCATGAAAATTGGTCAGAATTTTTATCTTGATGATATCTAAGTCAGATTCAAAACTGGGTCACATGAGCTCAAAATCTAGGTCACTATGTCAAATAATAGAAAAAAGGACGTCATACTCAAAACTGGGTCATGTGGGAACAGGTGAGCGATTCAGGACCATCATGGTCCTCTTGTTTATTTGTTGTTACAGGTATTGGGATGGCATCATTTGCCGTGATATTCCAGGCGAACCTCTACTACATTGTCATTCTGGCATGGGCACTGTATTACCTGTTCATGTCTTTTACTACAGTACTTCCTTGGTCACACTGTAACAATGAGTGGAATACAGAAAAGTAAGATCAAAGCCACGTGATTTTATAGAAGCATCACTGTGCCTCCGATGACAAATAGCCCCGATATTTTATAGAAACGTACTTATTATGAATGTATTGTGGTTATTTGTGTATTGACGACCAAGGGTGTTGTTTTAGCTATTGACCGTCAAGCTATCCATTAAGTGCTTTATTACATGACATGAGAAAAAAAGCTCAATTGTTCCTTCTTCCCAAAAAATGGTATTTCAGACTTAATCAAAAGTTGTTTTGTGTTGTTTTTATTCACTTAAATCAGCAAATTGTACACTGAACGTGCAGGATTTTGGCTATAGCAAGTCTAACATATGGTCCTCTATCATAATAATATAAATTCAATCCTTCGTATGTAACAGTGAAGTGAAGGTACAAATCATGAACAGATTAACCCGTAGTGGCATAAACAGTGCCTTCTGATCGGCCTCTTTGGCAATTAAAACCCACAGTTTACGCCTTTTGCCCATATCATTTACATACTTATTATGTTTCTTTCCAACCAAAATTCCATATTGTACATATATTGTTATAAACAATACTTTCTTTAGAAACTATTTATGTAGATAACTGGTATATAAACAACTCTGTCCGTTACAGCCAAAATTAATTCGGAATTGGCTGGTTGTACGGAAAAAAAATGTGGTTCAGGTTACGTTTGGTCAGTGGTTCTACTTTTACTTTTAAAGTTGTCATTTGTGTTTATTGTATTTTGTCAGTTCAGCTGAACCTGCCTAAGTAACCACCTACATTAAGCAGCCACTCGCTTTAAGCAATCAGAATGTAATAATCCTACACTCACGGGTGGTAAACGCGCAATCCAGTTCCCACTGGAAATACGCTAAAAATGGGTTGCGCGGCTTCCTATGACGTACCATTTGGGTCAAAAGTCTGAAATCGCTCGAGCGGTACCATAATACACGGTAAGCGTGTAAATTTACACGCTCACCGTGTAAATTTATACGTTAAGCGTGTTTTTTACACGGTTAGCGTATAAAATACACGCTAAGCGCGTAAATTTACACGCTTACCGTGTAAATTTACACGCTCAACGTGTATTTTCGTTGACCCGATTCCTAATTTAGAATTCGAGCGAATAGACCAATCAAAATTTAGTTTAGAACTGCAAAAATGACTGCATTCACAGCGGACTAGTAGTATGGTCGTCTTCTGTATCAATATGAAAAGAATGCATACAGCAGTAGTTTCTTAAACGAGTGTATATTATTAAATGGGAAATAATTTACAACTAAAAACAAATGGAGAATAATTTCATTGAAGAAATTGATAATATTTATTTCCGGGTAGCCAACGACCGGCTGCGCGAAGTCCCAGTTATGTATATGATGCGTATCTGTAACTAACAAACTTACACTGAAATGGATAATAATTTATAACTACAGCGAAATGGAGAATTATTTCATTGGCGAAATGGATAATATTTATTTCTGGGTAGCCGACGACCGGCCGCGCGAACATCCTATAATATTTATCATGCGTACCTGTAACTAACAAAGTTATTACTAAAATGAATAATAATTTATAACTAAAACGAAATAGAGAATAACTTCATTCACGAAATGGATAATATTTATTTCTGGGTAGCCGGCAACCGGCCGCGCGAAGCCTAGAAAATGTATATTATGCGTTTAGTTATTTTTTTTGTTTTTTTTTTATTTCCCCCGAGTTAAATCATATTTTATTGCTTATTACTGTTTACATTTATACTAACAAACATTAAAAATGTACATGTACAGCCATGAAAATAAACAAATAGGTCGGACCACAAGTACATGTAACTAACAAACTTATTACTAAAATGGATCATAAATACAACGAAATGGAGAATATTATTTCATAGCCGAAATGGCTAAAATTTGTATTACCTAAATGGAAAATAATTATATATGGAACATTTAAAGATCAATTATTTATACCAAAGTATTTGTCTTATTTCCTTGCTCGACCTCGCAGAACTTACAACCTGCCGCAATAAGCTTGCATGATACTTGTAATATAATTAAAAAGTTGAAAATGAAATATTCAATTAAGTCCAGCCTTTCATATTGTATCCACTTATACTAAAGTGAGGATGAATTCATTCCGTATTCAAAAATAGTAATCATCTTGTTATCATTTCTATTGATTCTTCGAACTGAAAGTTTTTATTTGAAAATATGAAATGGCAGCGGTCAGATTTGAGAGAGAGAGAGAGAGAGAGAGAGAGAGAGAGGAGGGGGGGAGGGGCGTGTAGCAGCAGGGAAGAGTGTTCTAGACTTGAAATCTTGTTCTATTTTTTTGCGGAATTCAGCTTTATCATAATTATTCTATTAAATTACGGATAATGACTTTGCGCACGATACAGTTTCAATATGAAAATGATCCAGCTTGTAAATTAAAAAACAGAAAATTATAGATTTATATTAGCAGGAAGGTCTAATACGTATCAGTTGTTCCAGATATTAGGTATTTCCCATCAGTAGTAGTTTAAGTCCTTGATTAATTCATATCTAACGAATTTACATTTTTTGTTACTACACGTTTATCGTTTTAAAAATAAATGTCCATTAAATTTCCAAATATATTCTTACAGATTTTAGAATACTAGATATCCTGTGAATTTTTTATTTTCTTTTCACAAGACAGCTCCGCCACGTGATATATTAATCCGTGTTCGTTCATATATAGTGGCATTGATGACCGAAAGCATTAAATTATATCATATCAAAGCCATCTTATATGCTTCAGTAAATTTTATGATCCGCTCTAATTAGTGAACCTCGAAAGGATTTCCTGTTCTGATAACCTAGGTGACGTATGTTTTATCATGTCATTTTGCATAAAAGTTACGTAATGATTTCCGGTAGATCACTTAAAACAGCAACTTCAGTAACATGGAGCCGCTCGATTCCCCCACCCCTCCCCAATTATGTACATGTCATTAAAGTCGGAGAAAAATAAATACTATTATTATTTATATATATATTATTTGAAGTTGTAGAAAAATAGATATATGATAACAAATGACATTTTAAAAAGTAAAGTACAAGTTTTATATGTGTATGATGTGTGGAATTAGACTTGAAATGCTTGTTCTTTTCTGACGAAAATAAGAATAAAGCAGGCTTTTCAGGTAAGATATAATAAAAAAATATACATGTCTTTAATCAAAACATATATACAGTAGAATAAATTACTTGACTGAAATCATCTTTACAGTGGCAAAACATTTCGTAATATAATGAAAATATTATGTATGTTTCCTTAAAAGTAATAATTCAATCATAAACTTTATAAATATCATCCTTTGTAACATTTATTTTGATTGGCTAATTTATCTAAAAGTGTAACTCAAGCGAGCGATACGCGCTAAGCGTATAAATTTGTACGCTAAGCGTATATTTTACCCGGTAAACGCGTAAAAATACACGGTGAGCGTGTACTTTTATAGATCTACCGATTGAAATACACGGTAAGCGTGTAAATTTACACGCTAACCGTGTATTATGGTATCGCTCGAGCGATTTCAGACTTTTGACCCAAACGGTACGTCATAGCTTCCGGTGCTGGTGTTGCGCATCAATATATACAAAACTGAGGTAGGTGGGTTTTTGTTTTTTGTAAATATTGACACATTTACAAATGTTTTCGAAAAAAGCAAAATGCTATTCGACACAAAAATGAATAAAGATCATATGTGTGAAATACCAACTTCTTAATTTAAGAATCAGCTCTTTATCACGAAAACTCTGGTGGCTCGAACTGTCAAAAAAGCATGAAATCATGAAATTGCCAATTTTCTAACTCTTGTGCCTTCTTTCTGGAAATGTGACGCTTCTAATGATCAAACACGTGAACGACAGTCATGAATATTACAAACACTTGAATGTAATGTTGCTTTTGGGGTAAAGATTGGCAAAAAATGATCGGGAATGGGGTTACGCCCCGGGAATGGAGTTGCGCGTATATATTATACATTATGATACCAGCAACTCCATTCCCGGTGCGCAACCCCATTCCCGATTATTTTTTTGTCAATTATGTCCCCGTAAGCAGGAATTTAAAGCAAATAATTTAGATAGTCGTTACTTTAAAACAGCTGAGTTATCATGAAAAGCATCAAATGTCCTCAGATTAGACATATGAGGTCAGAAACGTCCATTTTTGTTGATTTCATACTTTTTCACGCTTCTTATCCCTGAGTTTTCGTGATAATAGAGCCGAATTATAACTTGCAAACCAGATATTTTACACATATGATGTATTATCATATTTGTGTCGAACAGCATTTTGCTTTTTTCGAAAAAAATCATTCTTGTCTCGTACTAAGCAAAATCATAACTTCACATACCTCAATTTCGTCTTATCATACGCGCAACACCAGCACCGGATGTTGCGCAACCCATTTTAAGCGTATTCCCAGCGGGAATTGGATTGCGCGTTTACCACCCGTGACACTTGTTGTAGACTGTGACTGGACTATACGGAATGAATGTAAATCTTTTGGCGGTACCTGAGAGCCGGTTATTCCCATCTGCGTCTACAAGTGGTAGATTAGTTCATAGAAGAAATCAAGCAAAATGAAATGCTTTCTTTGTGCAATTTTTTCTTATGGTAATATATTAAAACAATCCAAAGGTAATATCTTTTTCGTCGTTAGATGCATACTGAAAGCTGTTTTATGAAATGAGAATTACATTTCTGAATTCGTCGTATCTCATGTTTTTACAGCTGTTTCGCAGGTAAATCCTCGATGCCAGTTACAAACGCGTCAGCAGAGAGTTTTGTAAATTCCTCAAGTGTGACTGATCTTGTTAATGCAAGTGTTAATGACGCAGTAGCAAACTCGACAGCGAAAGAAGGAACGAACAAGACGGTGGATGCCGTAATTGAATTCTGGGAGTAAGGCTTTTATTATCATTGTACTTGCTTTGATAAGATTACGATGGTGTAAATTTTAATTTTCTCAATCAAAGGTTGAAAATAAAATACGAATCCCATGAAATCTGTTTACACTAATTATGTAAATTTATTAGGTTAGCCTAAAGATAATAAACAGATTGTCAAAACTGAGCAGGAAGTAGTGTTTTATGCTAATATATTGCTTAATTTAAATTTTGCCGGTGGTTGTAAATTCTGTTTTAGGTAGTTTGCATAATGTACCAGTTTATCGTCGATCGTTTGTAATATTTATCGTCTTTGTTAAGTATCCCAATAATTAGCGTTTTGAAGGTTTAAATGAAACTCTTTGTTTTCGATGTATGCATTAAATGAGCCGTGCCATGGGAAAACCAACATAGTGGGTATGCGACCAGCATGGATCCAAACCAGCCTGCGCATCCGCGCAGTCTGGTCAGGCTCCATGCTGTTCGCTAACAGTTTCTCCAATTCCAATAGGCTTTAAAAGCGAACAACATGGAGCCTGACCAGACTGCGCGGATGCGCAGGCTGGTCTGGATCCATGCTGGTCGCATACCCACTATGTTGGTTTTCACATGGCACGGCTCAAATGTCGTCTGCAACTGTTCACAGGAGGAAAATTCTACATATATCCAATGGAATCGAGGAACCTGGTAGTGTGGTGTGGGAGCTGGCTTTGTCTCTGTTGGCTGTTTGGGTGTTGGTGTATTTCTGTGTGTGGAGAGGTGTCAAATGGTCTGGAAAGGTATAATGAACTGTTGTAGACATGTTCCTTAGATAGATTTTAAATGCACGTGAAATGATTCGCACCCCCGTGCATCATTCAGCTGCTTTGATGAATCTATTCGACTGCACAGTCAAAGAGGTGTAAAAGTTTAAAACAAGCTTAAAAGTGTCACTTTGGAAGGAATGCATATTGCACCGAATGTATTGAAAAGTCCCACATGGTCTCTATACATGTATGCACATCTCTAGTCTGTTGAAGAACACTGACAGTTGAACATCGTTATCTTGAGCTACCTTATCAAACATCCGGTTATCTTGAAAACGTTTTCAAGTCCCATTCCGACAACACGTGCATAAAATATCATTTTAAGTCAAATTTCGGTTATCTCGATGTAAAAAGCACTAGCCCTCAGAATATGAGATACTGAGTTTCAACTGTATATGGTTAATGCGATTTCATTAAGCTTGTCAGAACTATCAGCCACAGAATAGTTTTTATGGTCACATTCCGGAATTTTTACATTTAGTAAAAAACTCCTTTGGTTTTAACTGTTTCTCCTACAAATTTCTAACACGTCGGATACACTATTCGTGTGCATGACATACTGCTTTAAAACTGGGCAGAACAAAACATTAAAACTTTTCTTTTTTGAATACACGATTTTGGCAATCGATTATCTCTTGCATAAGAGGCTTGAATCATCACTTCGAAACTTGTAATTCTTATTTGTGGAATATATCTTAGATTTTCGGAGTTGGTGTCAGCATCCCTCTATACCTGTTCTTTTTTAGGTTGTATACTTTACAGCGCTGTTTCCGTACGTTATTCTTACAATCTTGTTAATCCGGGGTGTGACACTAGATGGCGCTGCAGACGGTATCTATTTTTATCTGAAGCCAGACTTCTCCAGATTAGCTGATCCACAGGTAGAAACATTCAAAAATATGAAAATGATACTGTTATTCATTAATTTTGTAGTTATTCTGTTTTGTTAAGGACATGATATGATTAAAATACTCATATACAAGAAAAATACTGAACGTTCTTTGAGGATGGAAAATGAATTATTTACGTGTTGTCTACTAGTATAAATCATAATAATGTATTTTTAAAAGAATGGAAAGTTAAACAACAGGGGATGACACAGTTTCCAAGAATAACCTAACATAATCATTTTTACCTGCCCGGCGGGCAATTTACTCCGACCTTTTGCCTGCCCAGTCTCGACTTTTACCTGAACCGTGCAACCGAGCAGTCCTAAATGTCGAGCCTGAAGTGTAGGAGATGTTGGTCGAATTGACTTTGTCTATAACAGGTAAGAATGAAAGAACTTTGATGTTTCATCATGGAAAAAGTAACGTATGATAAAAAGAATATCACATCTGCATCTTATGAAAGTCGTTGAATAAAATCAATAAAAAATGCTTAATTGGCAGAGCATTTTATTATTTCATTCAGCTCGTTTATTAAATTCAATGTGAAAAAGACAGCCATGTAATATCCTTTCTATATGCAATGTTTAATGCTATGATAGTTTCTGTTTCATGATTTAAAACTGTCAAATACAATACATTTTGTTTCACGTGTAACTGGTGTACCAGCTGCAATTAGACAGAGGACTTTTTATGTCCTAATCGGTTATATTTGAACTGACATTTCTGCTCATTGGTGTATTGCACATACCATTCCGGTATTTATGTACAAATGAATTCCAAGCTGTATGATTACATAATTATTGCCCTCTCAGTTGTCTACATCATTAACATTTCTTGCTGTACACGAACAGCAATATGTGGAGACCTTGGGGGAAAATTGTGTATTGTGTTTTCATGATTCAAATATTTTTGTAAAAGGCAAATTTTTGCAGATAGTTTATGTTAATTAAAGCATTTGCAACAATGCGCCATACTACTTGTTTGTCTTTTAAAATGAACTAAGAACATGTTCATTTAACGGTTTTCCTTTTTAAGTGTACTAAGTATATATAAGTAACGTACAGATGCATTGCTATTTATGAACAATTTACCCATGCAAGATTTGCTAATTTTGTGTTCTCTAGGTATGGATAGACGGTGGTACTCAAATTTTGTATTCTTTTGATCTTGCTATTGGTGCCGTCATTACGCTTGGCAGTTACAGTAAATTCAACAATAACTTCTACAGGTACTTTACATTGATTTTCTTCAACAAAAGTACACCTGTTTAACTTCTATTTAACTGTTTTATTAACATAAGCTGAATTCTTTCAGTATGAAGCCGTACTTTCAGACAAACAGTTAGCGTAGGGGTATGATATGACAGTGTCCCGTCGGAATCCACCACTCCTGTTTTTCCAATGCAGTTTTACAGCCATGCTTAAATGAAACTTTGATTAATCTACACTTAAGTTTTGTTTTTTTTTCAAGTATTTTAAATGGCAGATTTTTATTGGATTTTATGAGTCTTACAAATCGACACAGGTTTGAATTAAGGCCACACGACGACATTCCATATTTTGAGCGGACGAAGGGCCTAGATGCACCTTCAATTTTATATCAGCTACGAGTAGGCACCTGAGTGAAACCACCGGCCTTCCTTGGGAGAAAGATACATCCCCTGCGGGGTCCAGAACCAATAGTGGTAAAGCGCAAGTGATTGGAAGTCTGCGGTTTAACCAAATGGCTGGGGAACCCCAATATTATAGCTGTGATATATAGCACTGATAGGCTTGCTGAATATGGTCGCTTTTTACAGGGATACATTTATCATCACGAGTATCAACTGTGGTACAAGTCTGTATGCAGGATTTGCTGTCTTCTCCGTTCTTGGGTTCATGGCTAAAGAACAGAACGTTACAGTTGCCGAAGTTGCAACCTCGGGTAACTTTACCAGTTTTACAGCATGCATAATATTAACGCTTATGGGTTATACTTCGTCGTTAGTTAGGCAAAAAAAAATATGTATGTTTCCGGTGACCCGACCGACCCTAATTTTAGCCCCCGATCCTAAACTTTTTTTCGGGCGAAAATTTGCGGGTACGAAAAAATTTATATGCTCTCATTTAGGAACATCGGATCGATGGACATTCATCGAGCTCTTTGAATAAGTCCACCCGCCGACAGGCAGTTTCTTGGGAAGGATCCGACAGTTCTGTATTCACATTCATCGTACATTGGCGAGTTTTAAAATTCTGGATAGGACGAGTGGACTTCGCTGTATACTCGACCGATCGGGCGAGTGGTTTTTACGTCGTACCAAATTCAGAAATTATATCACAAAAAAATACCTGGATTGACTGGAATTTACCCGCGAATCGTAAAGATATCAAAACGTCATGCCGGTAAATTTTCCATTCCACGAGCACGTGCGACCTATCGTAATATCTCATTTACATCGCCGTTACTTTTGTTTATCGACACGTACACAAAAAACGCGCGTTTTGATATAATCGCTTCAAATTTTCAACACCGCTTGAGAAGTAATACAGTTTGAATTCTATAATAATTTTAATATGACATCGACAAAAATGTAGGCAAAATTCTATAAAAACGGCCGAATTTTCATATAATCACTTGTAAAATTTCAAACAGCGCGATCTTAATTACTTATTTCTTTCTTAAAGTAAATAAATGATACATAATATGGTCATAAAATTCAGACTTTTGACCAGAAAGTATGAAAAACAGAATTAAAAAATCTTAAATAATGAAAACGCGGCAGCAATTTAAATACATGGAGTAAAACGATTTTTCGCAAACAGATTTCTGTTAGCGGCAGAATAGGTTACGTGACCTCGTGAATGTAAATAGAAATGTGGCTTTAGAATAAAGCAGTATGATGGTGTTGCGGTTTTTAATTAAGTTTTAAATGAATCTTCGTACAAGTATTTTTTTTGACACGACACTTTGTAAGATATTCTTCTCTAACAATAATGTAAATTCTTTGAGGGGTAACTGGTGTACTGAGGTAGGATATCCAGTATAATCGTTTGACACATTTACCTGTCAGTTCATTCGTGATATTGCACATTCGCTTTTAAAAAGAATTAAAGAAGAGACTTTTTTATTGATTTCTTCTTAACAATTTAAAGAAGCGAGGCGTACGATCAAACAGTGATGTTTCACATGGCGCGAAAACGTGACGTAATGCCATGACCACACTGGCCATAGCTTTCGCAGAAGCGATGGTTCCAACGCAGCGGCGGTGGAGGATTCGTCGCAGAAGCGGTGGAGAAATATGGCCGACTGACTACATTTATGCTGTCATCGGTACGTTTTCTAATGACCTTTTCACGTTTTGACTGAAAACAACCAGTGAGACAGGTACCCACATGTGTACTCTTCCAACCAGAAACACTTGTTCAGTGTAATTCTTTGTCATTAATGTAAACACTTCTGTACAGTTTGACGAGGGACTGCCGTTTTTGTTGAATTCCCATTAAAAATGGTAAAATCTTGTACAAAACGACCCCTGAGCACATTTGCAGCAAATCGTAAGTACGGCCCTGTCAAGCAAAAACTATTTCTTTGTAATAGGTGAATTTTCATTACAAGCATATGAAAAAATCGACCAAAAATGATTTCAACGCAGTTTGCGGTGGGTACAATTGCAACGCATTACGGTGGATCTTGTTTCTTTAATGTTTGTTATAGACTTTTAACTTAAGTAAACAGCATTTTCCTGGGGTTTTGATATGGGCAGGTCCATGAAATCACTTTGACATCAGACAGCAACAGAAACTTAATGTTAAGTAATAATATGCTATTGATTTGCACTTCCGTTCTGTTGAATGCACACACGAAAAGCTTTATTTTAAACCATAAGTATTTTACTAAATCAACTGCCAGATAATAACGCCATGTTCTTTCGTACTAAATACACCCCAATATAATTATTGATATTAAAGCATGAAAGTTTTCTTCATTTCCCTTATTATATATAAAATATCGACTTTTACATCATAGAACAGACCAACTTATCTAATATAAAAACTGACAGGGTTTCTGCTGTCCCTTTGTTTGTTTTGGCCATATAATATCGAAGTCAGGTTCGCATTGGGGTGGGGGCGGGGAGAATTTTCCAACACACTGCACTTGCTGCAACCATTTGTCATTTTTTTTAGTTTTTCTTAATCATGTTTTAGCATATTTAAGTATATTCCCAGCTGTAGTTTCTCTTCAGTTGTTATAATAAGAATAACTGAAATGAGTTGATTCCTTGTCGTCCTCTTGGCACTAGAACAAGGAGTTAAAGGTCTCTTAATATGTTTGTTTGGCGCTATGACAGTTTTCAGAGGAAAATGAAATTTTTGTCTTTCATTTTTTGTAACATTTCTTTCTGCTTGTCTGTTGTTAGTGATTTGTACTCTGTTTCTCCGTTTATCTTTCAATCATCAAGATAAACATTACTAAAGATAAGGCTATGAATGTGGCATATGGCGTTAACAGGCTTTTCTTTTGATTTGACCTGGTGACCTAGTTTTTGACCCCACATGACAAAGTTTCGGACTTGACCTAGAGATTATTAAGATAAAAAATTCCATGCACAGTGTTTCTAATCACGTGATCGCGCTACGTCATTTTGAGCTCGAAAGTGAAAGTAGAAAGGTAAACAAAAATTGAAAATCAGGGCGTATTTTTTAATATATATATATATTGTGTTTATATCGTGCATATGATTCGAAACCTATTTGAAAGTGCTATCCCCGCGGGTTCCCCACCAAAAGCTTTTCGTTTTAATGCTATTCCTGTTCATTTGACTTGCACATTGAGCGCATACTGTCGAAATTGGTTGAACAGGAATAGCGTTAAAACGAGAATGTTTTGGCGGGACAATTGTAGTACCGGGGCTAGCACTTTCAAATAGGTTTCGAACGATGTACATGATATTAACACAATATATTGAATAATAAACTTACGCCCTTATTTATAATTTTTGTTTACGTTTCCACTTTCACTTTCGGGCTCAAATTTAAATGACGTAGCACGATCATGTGATTGGGCACACATGTGCAAGTTTGTATCAAATCCAAGCATAAATGAAACCTTATATGGCTGAGGGGGGGCAGAATAGAAAATTTGCCCCTTTCAGGGGTAGTATCTCTTGCAATCTGACTAAAGTATTGTACTATTTTATTGAACTGTCAAATGCATATTGATTACATGGGAGGTGCACAGAATACTTTAATCTTCGGTTCATATTCGGTACTTTCCGTATAGTATACGGAAGGTAACCAGCAATTAAAATGGTTTATATTTAAAGCGTGTATACGGAGGTAGGGAAGTCACGATAGGTCAGTGGTCATCGTCAATAGCTTGAAACCTGGAGATCTTAAGTTCGAAACCGTTCAGAGTCTGTTGTTTTTTGGGGATTTTTTTTCGTTTTTTTTTTTCCTTAACAATTTTCAAGAAACACTTTGTACATGTACATTTTTATGCAATGTTCATTGTATTTTCACAAGTATTTTTTAAATATTTTTATCTCGTTTTTTAATTTCTCATTTTTTATATATGTTTATGTTTATGTTATTTTTATTCACCGTTCATTTTACTACATTACAAATTTCATGCATATAAATTACAACAAGCTAAATTCATCATTCAGTTCCGCTCGCGGTGTCGGTACTGCTGTCATCGTAGTCTTATAAATCATATAAACAATTAAAAATGAAAAATAAAAATGTTTTCCCCCTAATGGGCTCGAACCAGCTATCTCAAGCATCAGAGTCATGTGCGGTAACCACTGAGCCACAGATACGAACGACGAGTACGTGTTTCACTTACAATACTAATGATGAAATGTGGACACCTAACCAAAATTTCTTTCCGTAAAACATACGGATAGCACCGAAGTTGGGCCAAATATTATAATATCGAATGTACAGAGCGTGTAATATATGCACATTTGACACGTTAAAAAATAGCACAATACATATCCTATTACGCTACGCTTAGGATCTGAACACGAGCTATTGAAAACCTCGTTCTGACGACCCTTCCACTAGCCAATCAAAAGCTAACTTACAACATTCTGCACGCTTAAAAAGCCTTGGTTTTTGATATCTACAATTCTTATGTCGTAAGAGGTCAGATAGCCGGTTAGCTCAGCCAGTAGGGCAGTTGCTCTGTTAGCGAGGGGTCCCGGGTTCGAACCTTGGACTAACTGTACATTTTTCTTACTCTGACATTCGAACAAGTCCTCTGATTGGTTCAAATAAAAATAGATTTGCGAAAATAAAAAAAAAACAATATTGGAAATCCAAAATATACAGAAGACGAATGTGAATGGGTCGTTCTCAGATCCTCGTTTAGAAGATCAAGTACTTTATTCAGATTGTATCTCTTGAACATATGATGGAATCTGGCTTTTTCAATAGGAACCGAGATCTTATTGTGACTTAATTTGTGTGTAAATGTAGTTAAAGTCGAAAGTAAAATGTCACTGCTAACATGTTCATAAGGTGAACATTTTGGCTCCTTCGGGGATTAAATCTGTTGAAAATGAGGTCTCTATCGTGTTCAAAAGAAATTGTGGACGGACGGACGACGGACGGACAGACGACTGACGGACGACGGACGAAGGGCAATCAAATAATCCCATCTTGTCACTAAGATTCTGTGGTAAACGGCTAAAAATAAAAGGATATTGTTGAAGAAGAGGTAAATTAGCCTACTTGTAAAAAGTCTTAACTCCAGTAACACAGCTGCTCAATTGCATTTTGTTAAGGTATGCTACATATTACTAATTAGTAATTGTATTGTACTTTAGTCAAATTAGTTTATCATACGATGCAAAAGTCACATGTGATCAAATCAGAAAATTAATATTGTCACTTGATATTATGTATTTACGGATGTGCAAATCAATGTCATATTTATTCTATACACTTTCTGTCGCTACCTAATGTCAAAGTGATTTCATGGCCCTACCAAAATTCTAGGAAAATGCTGTTTACTCCAATTTAAAGCCAATAGCGAGCATTAAAGAAACAAGATCCACCGTAATGCGTTGCAACTGTACCCACCGTACACTGCGTTGGGGTGATTTTTGGTTGATTATTTTGTATGCTTGCAATGAAAAATCTCCGATTACTGAGAAAAAGTTTTTGCTTGACAATGTCAGACTTACATTTTGATGCAAACGTGGTCAGGGGTCGTTTTGTACAAGATTTTACCATTTCTGATAGAAATTCTACAAAAACGGCAGTCCTTCGTCAAACTGTACAGAAGTGTTTACATTAATGACAAAGAATTGCACTGAACAAGTGCTTGTGGCTGGAAGAATACACATGTGGGCTCTGTCTCACTGGTTGTTTTCAGTCAAACGTGAAACACTCGTTAGAAAATGTACCGATGAGAGCGTAAATATAGTCAGTCGGCCATATTTCTCCACCGCTTCTGCGACGAATCCTCCACCACCGCTGCGTTGGAACCACCGCTTCTGCGAAAGCTATGGCCAGTGTGATGACAATCTCGGGCAACTATACCGCTTTCATCTCCACTTCAGATGCCATGATACCGACACACTTCTTTTAGCTCTTTGGAGGGTGTTAATTAATGATGAAAACAAGGCCAATACTTAGCTTATAAACAGAATAATTTCTGATAATTGTTTGTTTTTGTTTTTTCGCTTTCACAACGGGTGTGTGGATGATGATAATTGTGTCCATGGGACACTTTTCAAAATAATTATTTTCGGGAAACAGTTTCAGTTTTATATCTTTATCTACGTCTCATTCTTGCATACGACATATAATTACAGTGTACAATTACAACAAACTATTGCAAGACCATTCTATTTAAGAATTATAAGAGACTACAAATATAATATAACTTCTGTACATATCATATAAAATATTCAAATAATTTACAGTTAAGATTCATGAATAACAATACTCGACTTTTCACGATGTTTGCCTCTGAATATGAGCTTTGGCATTAAAAGGGGCATAAATCTCTCAAATTTCTAATCAGAACTATGGGAGTTGTTTATAATGGGTAACCTTTAATAGTAAACGAGTATTTAATTATCAATTCAATGGCTTGATAGCAACAGAGATCTTGGACATTATGTAAAAGGTAAAGAAAAATCTAAGTTTAAAAAAAAGGGGGGGGGGGCATAACTCTGTCAACACTGAAATCAGAGTTGTGGGGATTGTTTCTCTTTGGGTAGGTTTTGATAGTAGAAAAATATATGAAGTTCTAAGTCAAAAGCTTGATAGCAACAAAGATACTTGACTTTATAATATAAAAACTTAAAAAGGGGCATAAATCTTTCAAAATTCAAATCATAACTATGAGGATTGTCTCTCCTGGTGCAGACTGTAATAGATAATAATTACATAATTTTAAATTCTAAGTCAATAGTTCTGATAGTAACAGAGATATTTATCAAAATCTTTAACCAACGGCACGCCAACAAGTATGCCAACACTGGTGTGAGTGCAATAGCTCTACATTTTCTTCGAAGAGTCGAGCTAAAAACTATGTGTAAAAACCGAGAAACTGGCATTAATCTGAGCCTTTCACTGGCCTAAAAACTGCCATAAAACGATTCAGTTACCTAAAAAACTGATAGGCCAAAACAACACTAATGTGTATCTTGTAAAAAACAGTTTAAAAAACAGTTTAAAAAATCAAGTATTATAACAGATCAGATCTGTTGTAAACTGATTAATACCAGCCTCTCGTTAAAACATACTTTTACAACATTTAATCTTGTAAGATTTCAACAAACATGGTTTAAACAATTTGTTGCATTACTAATGAAGCTTAACTATAAAAGTGGTATTTACATATCACATTATAGATATATTACAGTTAAAATTAACTAACATGAACCACAAAGCATCAAATTAAGATTTAGTGAATAATTGTACTGTTCAGTGCAAGACCCAGTCCCATCCACCAAAGAAAGAACAACACTGCCATGAATGACAAAGCCAGCAATGACCGTGCCACGTTAGCCCCTAACATCACAAATCAAGTCCCACTTTGAACACATACAATCATTTGATCCTACATACAAAATTATAAAGGACTTTAAATAATTCGATAGATCACAGTTAATAATTGAAATTTTCAAAATTGAATATCGATCTTCAGTAATAGAAATTAACATATGTTGATGCTTTACGGTGCATTAACTATACAGAATGTCGTTTCTGGTTTTTAAAATCATATAACAGGTTTTGGCACTTATTTTTATCATGGCTTCATCAGATAGTACAAATACTATTTTTTCTTCATCACCTAGGTTATTATAATTACTATTAACTTCACAGGCTTTGGTACATAGGTGAGTCTGGAAACTTTGATAGGCATTACAGTGGAATAAAACATGTATTTCATTTTCAACACTATTCCTACAAAAAGGACAAAGACGCAGGTTTTCAGGAATATTCTCATATCTACCCGTTTCTAGTTTTAGAGGTGCAACATGTCTTGAGAAAATGAAACTAACTAAATATTTTATGCTGTCCTAACGCTTTAGAAAAATACGGTAGGGGATAGACTTTATTATTACTATCGTTGCAGTTATTTTGGAGAGCAACTGGCTGGTGCTGCTGACAAAAATAGAGGAAAGAAAAATAAAAATGTCTGCTGTGAAAAGAAAATTTAAGAAGAACAAATATGCCTCCTTAAAAAGGAAATGTAGTGTACAAGAGAATTGTATTTGTCTACTATGTGTTACATTTAAAATTTACTTATTGTACATGTATAATACTCCTTTCATAAAAGTGACAATATTAAACATGTCAATTATAAGGGCAAGTGACTGTTCACTAAGGGCTAGTAGATTTTAGTGGTTACTAGTCCTGCAGGGCAAGTGGTGTGTAAAAAAATTTACACCCCTGCACATAAAAAATCATGATTCTAAGCTAGGCTTGAACCAACGGACAACCAAAGGTGCATCTGTTGAAATATTCTGACGGCATGTATTTAATAATTTCACTAAAAGCCAAAGGGTATATAAAAACCTGTGTATTTAAAGTGTATAGCATCTACCATCTAGTACAGACATATATGTATTGATAAGACAATAGGTAAAAGCAAAGACAAGGGAATTCTACTACTGTAAAGATGCGTATTCTGCTCTATCCTAAAAAATGATCGACCTACCTACCCACCCTATTTTTTTCTGGCATGTCACAGGAAACATACATTTTTTTTGGCCTTACAAGTAACATTGATTTGTTTTTGCATGGTCGAGGTTGCTATTGTTTTATTTGGTTGCGTTTTATGCTAACTGCTCTGCATTCTAAGGCTGTTCAGATAGATTCTAAAATTCTATCGTAAAAGAAATATCAATTTCAGTATTTATATTCTACAAAACTGTGTTGTATGGTTAATGGTGGATGGCTCTCCAACCCCTATTATACCATTTACATGAATACTAAACGGGATAACATTAAGGGCCTCAAAAAAAAGTTCAGTCTAGTGTTTACCTAAATACAATGTATATTATTTGTCTCATGACTATTCTAGACAAATGCAACTCTCACGACTATTCCAGACAAATGCAATAACAATTGCAGCTTGTTTTAATTCTTGCTTTAACAGAGAGAATACAAAAAAAAACTATATAATATAAAATATAAGAAATCTGAATATTTACATGTACATTTGTGTACTTTCATTCCATCAGGACCTGGTTTAGTATTTCTAACGTATCCGAAGGCAATTACTCAGCTTCCAGTATCACCTCTTTGGGCGATCTTGTTCTTCATAATGGTCATACTGGTTGGTCTCGATAGTCAGGTAAAATGTTTTTAAAATAAACATTGCAAAATAATATGTGAAGAATGCGCTCTGTTTTTCGTGTGGGGAAGTATGAATTGTGATAGAAGCATGTATAAAATTCAGTTACATTCGGCCACGTGCACTTTGATTAGCGAAGGCATATTCCTTCGAAGCTTTGTTTAGCTATTACATTATTGTAGCCAGTGAAGTAGTCTTCGGTCAGTTAAATTTGTTATTAAATCATCGAGAATTATATCTTTTTTAACATGTAATAAGGCGGCAGGATTATCTGAGAAAAATAGTAAAAGATATAGGTGATGTGCCCATGTTTCTTTTATTCGTTTTATAAATAACAGTTGTATGGCTCTAGGTATTTCATTTAATTTGTGTTCATAAACGTGTTTGTTAAACAATAGTTCATATTATTAATATATTTGTACGGTTGTTAACAAAGTGAATAACAGATTACAGCATAGAGGATTGAGTACAAAGCTCTAAGCTCCTTTTGAAATTCTCCATTTAAAATATGCTTTTTATCTTTATGCAGATTTTCTGGCGTTTTTGAAAGGTGTATTTTGATATAAGCTTGGTTGTAGTCAATCTGACTAAAGTACATCTCCTATTACGCTACGCTTATGATCTGAAGACGTGCTATTGATAGCCTTATTCTGACGACCCTTTCACTAGCCATTCAGAGCCTTACTTACAACATTTTGTAAATCTATATTTAGCCTGGGTTTTCCATATTTACAAAACTTATGACGACCACATCGCGGCTACGCCCTCGTATTTTGAGAGAAATCGTATGTCATGCTACGGACTTGGTCACGTAAAGTGTCAGAAAGCCGGTTAGCTCAGTCGGTAGGGCCTCAGTCGGTAGGGCACACGCCCTGTAAGCGAGGGGTCCCGGGTTCGAGCCCCGAACTGACTGCACATTTTTCTTACTCTTTGACATTTGACGCTATTTCGATGGTTCAGCCAAATGCTTGTTGAAACAAGTCGTCTGATTTGTTCAAACAAAATAGGTTTGCGAAAATAAAAATAGCAATATTGGAAATCCAAAATATACAGAAGACGAATGTGAATGGGTCATTCTCAGATCTTCGTTTAGAAGATCAAGTACTTTAGTCAGATTGGGTTGTAGTTTGTTGCAGTTGAAGGTTTCCTGACACCAGTTTTCGACGGTTTCCCGGATGTGTTATATGGCATGAAAAACAGGATGCTCTTGACTGCAGTGTACTGTGCCGGGTCATTCTTACTCGGACTGTGTATGGTCACAGAGGTAGGATGCAAACGGTTTATGCAGTTCGCGGGCTGAGCGCGAAACTATTGTAACTGAGAACAAATAAAGAACAAGTTACAGTAGTTTCGCGCTCAGTCCTCGAGTTGCATTCTTATGACAGCCAGTTAATGTATTTTTTCGTTCAGCTATAGAATGCTTACTTGAAAATTTATTATCTTACAATTTATTTATAACACGACATGTACTGTCAGAGAGATTTAAATGATTTAATAGGATTCTGGTTGTCCGATTTCAGTGAAAAAAAATCTTACATGAATAATTGATATAAAGCTTAGCTGTTTATGTGCCTACCGTTGGTAAGTCCAGCTCGGATTATTTTTGTTCATGCCTTTAAAAGTCGTTTTAACCTCTTAAAAGTCGTTTTTATAACATTTGCCTGGGCTACTTCTTTTATTTCATATATGTGTCCAGTTTCGTATATACATACTACGGGTTTTACAGATGAATGTGTTTTTGCTGAGTTATGGCCCTTTGATTATAAAGTACCGTCCATAATTTTCAGTAACACTAGTACGTTGACATTTACTTCTACGTTCTATTTTAAAAACACCTGCCTTATCATTATTATACACATATGGACACATGCAGATTTTAAAAAAAATGATACCATCTTGTAGAGTATTATATTTACCAGTTCATGAGGTTTAATGCTCAAAGAGGAGACAGGTATTATCACCTTATATTATGTATCCAAAATATCTCATTCATGCACAATAATTTCAGGGCGGGATGTACGTGTTTCAGTTGTTTGACTTCTATTGTTCCAGTGGACTTGTCTTGTTGTGGATTGTCTTCTTTGAAGCTGTCGTTGTGAGCTGGGTGTTTGGTAAAAATACTTCATAATGCTTGAACACAATTGATCCTCAGATCGTGGAAAGGGTCATTACAAAACACATTATAATACTATACCGTATATCCATACATCTCCATACATCTCTTGTAAGACATTCAGACTAGATTTTTTTCTAAAACATGTTACATATCAATCTATTGATAGAGTGAAATGTCATCATAATCACACTTAAATAAACAACATTTTGTCTTCAGCTGCTTTAAAGGTTAAAGACCCTTTTAGAAATTTTCAGATTTGCTACGTTCTAATACCTACATACACTGTAGGGGAAATTTCCCGTTCAAGAAACAGTCTAAGGGTTTTTCCTTCTTCACCCAAAGGAAATTTGATACTAAATATAGTAACTTACTTCCCGTTCGGGAAGCAAAATCTTCATTTATCACTTGTTTCTTTCAAAAGGCCCGGTGCATGACAATGTACGCGGCTACTTAATGTAAAGGACTGCTTAATTCAGATGGCAACCATGGCAAGTTCATCTCTATTCTCATATTTTGCAAAGACCGAACAAAACCAAGAAAGACATAGGGGACTTACAGTTTTATTTTTTGTTACAGGGTCGTCTAAATTCCAGGATGCTATCGAGTTGATGATAGGGAGGCGCTTACCGTTCTACTTTATACTGTGTTGGAAATACATAACTCCCGTTGTCTCCTTAGTAAGTAGTTGGTTGGTTGTTGCTGTTCTTGTTGATTTTGAGTTTTATTTTTCCCACTGACAAACTAGCGATTTTCTGGCTTTATTGGTTGAAGAAGGCCCCATGCAGGTGCACCTCAGGATATCATGTCAGGTACGGGTGGGCACCACGGTAGAACTACTGACCGGCAAAACAACTGTTTAATTCTCATGAAAGAATTTTACATTCTTTGCGGCGATGATATGCCGAAATCAGCCGGACGTGGAACTTAGCGAGTTACTTATTTCCATGACAAAAACATCCTTAAGTCCCAACTTACTCTTTAGTCTTGATATTGTCTTGACTAAAGTGATCAGAAGTTGTTACTAAGATAAGTGATTTTTTAAAAAAAAAAACATTTTATAATTTTGTTCTTTTATCTTTTTATCTGTTTATCTGTGAGTAGAGATGGGAAGTTAATCGTTTTTGAGATTTACATATCATTACAGTCATTTCAAGAAATAATTCTGTTTATCGTTTTAGAAAACACTTCTTTTTATAGTTCAGTTTTTGGTATTTCACTTGAATATGTTAGAAAATAAGTTTTGATTTTAGGAAATGCTTCTGGTTCATTGAATTTGACTTTGTTATTTCATTTATCATTTAGGGAATATTTCTGTTTATGGTGTTTGACTTTGTACCACTGACATACGGCAAGGATTATGTGTATCCGGGCTGGGCCCAGGGTATCGGTGTCTGCATGGGACTGGTGTCAATGATTTGTGTCCCTCTAGCTTTCGCATACACTATGTATAGGGCGAAAGGTACTCTCCGAGAGGTACGTATATACCATGTGTATTAGTAAAGGCAGATGAAGCAGGTACATGTACATTTCATATATACGATTAAATGCCGCTTCCTAGTGATTTATTACCGTGTTATAAGTTATATAGCTTAGGGCAAGTTTCAGAAAGTAAAAATTAAAGGTCCTTATATAACTCATGTATAGGCTACGAAAGTCTAGACCTGGAATGGATGGGCTAACTTATTTTTAGGCTTGCTCACAATCGGTGTCATAATTACTTATCCAGGATCATGTCTAAATTTACTAGTATACTGCTGAAATCAGAATCAATTTAAATCATCGCCCTTGTAATTAACGTTTTTGCATTGAGTAACTAACTTTCGGGCATTTAATTCATATAAACGTGTTTTGTTTATTAAAATTCAGCGATGGCAAGCAACAATAAAACCTGTTCTGCAAAGTCATCAGATAAAACACGGCACAGAAGTTGTCGGCACGGAAGTTGTTAAGCACGACACGGAAGCAAATGAGGGACCAGCAAAAGTCATTTGAATTAACGAGTGAAAATGGACTAACCAACGTTCAAATTATACGAACATTTGACAATTAACGCTTGCTTTTTTATAAATTTGCAGTATTTTCATTTATGTTTTTATATATGTATAATTATGGAAAAACTCGGTCTGAACGTAGTTTAGTTGGAGATGACAGTAGGAATTACATTTGGGGCAGCTGGTGTCATGTCACTGTTACTGAAAAAAGTAGGTGGCCAAACTTGGTCTGTAGGTAGTTTCAAGTAGAGATGATAGTTAGGGTGTCATTTGGAGCCGCTGGATTCAAAGACAATGCCGTTGTTTCTAAACTAGAAAAATGGTTTCCGCGCATTATCTTTAGTTTGGGTATATTTCCCGAAGCTAGATGTGTAGATAGATTTTATCGAGACAAAGACTGGGATTGTATTTGGGGTCACTCGGGTATACTGTCGCTTAAAATAGAAATCGTTTTCCGCTCTATATCTTAAGTTAAGAATGAGATACAGTGGCGAAACTTGGTGTGTAGGTAGCTTTGGTTGAGATGACCTGGGGTCAAGGTCATATTGTTAGAAATAGAAAAATAGTCTCAATTCATTACTAGTATCGGTCTACATATTGTCACCAAACTTGTTGTGTATATAGATTATATCAAGACAAAGATTGGGATTGTCTTTGGGGTCACTTTGGTCAAGGTCAAGGTCATTGTTACTAAAAACTTATAATAGTTTTCACTCAATATCTTTAATTTTGGTAAACCTATTGTCACCAAACTTGGTGTGTAGCTGGCTTCTATCGAGACAAAGGTTGGTAGTGTTGTAAACTTCATTTAGTTCTGTGAATACTGGAGTATAAAATATTGCAGTGAGCGGGGTTTACAGTATACATCTTCCTTTTCCAAATGTCAAAATGTTTATAACAACGAAGGTGGGTGACGTACCAAATTTCTATGCTTATAATTTCCGAGTCAACGTCAGAAATGTCTCATTTTCCAATTTGATCATTCTTTGTAACTGTATCATAAAAACATCGTTTAGGGCAGTCCACATTTAAATATAAATTTATAAGGGGGTGAACGTAGTAACTGCTTGACACTCTGGTAGATGAAATGTAAAGCTGTCTTTGGTTGGTCTTTCTCTTCTTCTTTGTCGTTGGTATTATTAATAGTTCCACTGACATCAATTATGAGTTTTTTTAGTAAACGGTGTCTTCCAAATATTTGTTGGCTCACCTGTCACATAGTGACAAGGTGAGCTTTTGTGATCACCCTTCGTCCGTCGTCCGTCGTCCGTCAACAATTTCTTGTCTGCACGATAGTGGTTTCATTTATGATTTTTTTTAACCAAACTTGCACACAACTTGTATCACCATAAGATCTCGGTTCCTTTCTTGAACTGGCCAGATTCCGTTATGGGTTCCAGAGTTATGGCCCCTGAAAGGGCCAAAATTAGCTATTTTGACCTTGTCTGCACAATAGCAGCTTTATTTATGATTTGATTTTTACCAAACTGGCACACAACTTGTATCACCATAAGGTCTTGGTTCCTTTCTTGAACTGGCCAGATCCCATTATGGGTTCCAGAGTTATGGCCCCTGAAAGGGCCAAAATTAGTTATTTTGACCTTGTCTGCACAATAGCAGCTTCATTTATGATTTTATTTTATTCAAACTAGCACACAACTTGTATCACCATAAGATCTTGGTTCCACTCTTGAACTGGCCAGATCCCATTATGGGTTCCAGAGTTATGGCCCCTGAAAGGGCCAAAATTAACTATTTTGACCTTGTCTGCACAATAGCAGCTTTATTTATGATTTGATTTTTACCAAACTGGCACACAACTTGTATCACTATAACATCTCGGTTCCTTTCTTGAAACGGCCAGATCCCATAATGGGTTCCAGAGTTATGGCCCCTGAAATGGCCAAAATTAGCTATTTTGACCTTGTCTGCACAATAGCAATTTCATTTATGATTTGATTTTTACCAAACTTGCACACACGTTGTATCACCACAAGATCTTGGCTCCTTTCTTGAACTGACCAGATTATCATGGGTTCCAGAGTTATGGCCCCTTAAAGGTCCAAAATTGGCTATTTTGGCTTTTGCAGCCATATAGAGACTTCATTTATGGTTTAATTTAATACAAACTTCCAAAATATCTTCAACAACAATAAATCTTGGATTCCATGACAAATTAGATCCAATCGTAGGTTCTAGAGTTATTTTATATCTGATTACCTCCCCTGATTGTAGTCAAAATGGATTTATATCAGCAAGTACTTATAGGACTTATTTGAAATTTCATTGTTGTCATTAGTTGGACTGAGCCAATCAAAGTAGATAACTATGGACTGATTTTATGTCAAATTACCTCCCTTTATTTCAAATTAAAATGGGTATATCTCCGTAACTAATGAAGATACTGATCTGAAATTTCATTTATTTCAACAGATTTATTTGGCAGATCCTTCTCTTGATCACTTACAATAATTTTCTTTTTAATTACTTCCCTTTTACGTAACTATAAATAGCTTATTTTAGTAACTTTTTTTATTATTGGCCTTAGGGAAAAATCGAGACCACTTTTCTGTGGTACAACATGGATGGTACCTCCAATTTTTAGGTGTATTTTGACATATCTGTACCTTGTAAGAATTTTTTTTTTCTTTTTGGTTAAATTTCTTTCCTTTGTCGTTACTGTCCTTTGGATTAGATATTTTTTCTGAGGACCTTCTTGTCCTCAAGTGCAATGATAACAGGTGAGCGATATAGGGCTATTATGGCCCTCTTGTATTGTAAAGTCGTTAAATTTCCTCTGTATGAAATATAATTTTTTCCCAAAACGGCCAATTCGAATGGGGTTTTAAGTGAGTACATTTCAAAATTTGAAGATGAAATAAATGGGGTTCCTCTTTCTTTGTCGGAATTGACATTATATCGAATACTATTGTATTACAATATTATGTACTAGTCACAATTATTCTATTCCATGCAAGATTTTAACATACAGCTGCTCGTTTCAGCTTCGCACAGTCTGGTCAGGATCCATGCTGTTCGCTTTCAAACCCAATTGCAATTAGAGAATCCGTAAGCGAACAGCATGGATCTTGACCAGACTGTGCGGATGCGCATGCTAGTCGCAAATGCATTATGTTGGTTTTCTCATGGTGCTGCGCATTTATTGATCAATTCCCCACATGTAGCATTGATGAAAGCTTAATGATTTCAGCCTTATGTAAAGTCGTCAAAAGAATAAATCCTTTTTAGTCAATTGGACACAAAGACAATTTTAGCGGTCCGGTAATAGGAGCCCTTATGTTTGCTTAGCATTAAGCCCTTTTGTGTGTAAAATCATTGTTGAAAATGGATACATTTCCAATTTGTGAACGTAGCATTTATACGCATAAAACAAAATTAATCGATGTTTTTGTTATTTGTTTTATCTTTCACTATATTTACATCACATTTCACATTGGAAACAAATTATGACGCATGAATGCAATGACGTTTGCCACTACTCTTCTACTTTTTTCAGAGGAAGAGAGAAACATATTCTAAAACGTGGTTGATCAGTAAAAAGAGATAAAACGGCCTAGCTGTGTTTTGCAGCGGAAATATTTCGCGTTCGCGACTTTATGAGCGAAATATCCTTCCACGAAAGAACCAGTGCACATTTCTGGATGCAAAACTGATTACATACTCTTCCACACGTACTGTTCTAGTAAAAATAATTTTATTTTAGCCTTTCTCCTATTTATTACCCTATGCATAATACCTACCCAAGCTGCGGTGGCCCAACTGGACAAGGCTCCTGTCGCGGGAGATTTAAGGTTCTAATCCCGTCAGAGGCTGGTCTTGTTACTGCAGAGAGACCACCGGTTAGTGGACGCTCAATAGGTCAAATAATAGCTAAAGATTGCCTACCTGCCTGGTACATTAAAAAGTCGGAAACGGGAAGTAATGGTGCTCAATAACTGCAAAACAACGTTGAATGGTACTTTCAATTGTGAATACAATACCAAAAACAAACAATTACTTTACTTTGTTTATCTTCACATATTTAATCACATTCACATGGAAAAATGACCTAATGCAATGGTACGTTTTCATAAAATAGTAATAATCAGAGTACATGACCATACAACATTAAATGGTTCAATCCCATAAAAAGCGGTAAAAAATGCACGAGTATTTAGATCTTATGTACAATGTTCTTTTACATTCACTAAAATAAATTTATACGTGAAGTACATTTACTCGACGTGATTATTACTATCACAATTTTACATGTAGCGTTTATACTCGTTTACATTTGGATACTTGAACTTCTAGTAGATCCATGAATGTTTGAATTATTATGTTCTTATGTATGATACTAATCTAACTTAATACTGTTATCATTCGTACTTTGACATAAAAATCGTGGTACTGAGCATGATATTTACGAAATATCTTATTAATTGTATGTTGATCTTTATATCCCATGAAGGTTGAACGTGCATGCATCCACTACACTTCCATGAAAGTAATTCCAACTGCCAACAATTTTCGTGTTTGCGTGTTGACGTGACCTTGTGGATTTGTTATATTCTATGTATTTCTCAATTATTCGTAAGAGGACGTGATTCGAAGTCAGCGACTTACATTCGTATATGACCAACACGAGTGGAACTTTAAACGTATGCATTATAATCAATAATCATAAGCTATATGATCTAAAGCTAGGTGTAATTGAGCATATTTCCACTAACTACCTGAAGAATCAACAGCGCCTGAGCATTTTGGTCTGTCATGTTTGACGACTGTGGAGGTTCCCTCTAGTAAAATGCTAACATGCGCAAGACGTATTCTCAACTACCTGTAGGCCCCTCGTATCTATCTTCGAAGGACAAAAACGATTAATTTAAGGTATTCTTCCCTTATAGCAACCTCATATTGACAAGCTAGAGTATACTGCATCCCGCATGGAGATTGGCCAATTTACAATAATTAACCCATCAATAACACCTAAACCCTAACCAGGGCGGAGTGATTTCGAATATTTCGAATATGAATATAAAGTTAATAATTATTGTTTTAAACTGTAGTCCTCAGTTGCTCACACACTCAATACCAAGATTATAAAAATAAATATGGGACTATTTTTGCACGTCCAGAATATTTGTGTGATGCGGTCACATTGAAATAGAAGGAAACTCAAACGACGCGGGGTTGAACGCTTGGTAGTTGATTTAGAGCTATAGCCAGTTGCTGAAGCACTGGCTAATAAAAAGCAGAAATAACGATGGTAAAATCCACCTTGATAAAAACTCGTAACAACAGAACCACATTGGAGGAAGGCCGATATAATGTGTTCATTTTTCATCAGACTTTCGACGAGGGCATTTAGAGATGAAATCATCTAGAAATAAGGACTATGCATTCACAAATTTCATTTTTAGGAAGAAGATCCCTGTACCCAATTCCTACAGAAATGATACAGCACTTTCTAACATGACCATTTTATTGAAAACAGCTGTTCTCAAACACATGGACAAAAAGGGAAATAACATTTATCACTTTTAACTCTTTATAATAAAAGTCTGTTATAATATTACCTTTTCTTCAGGTAAAAGACTTGCGGAACTTCAGTTTTTGACAGAAATGTCTTTATATCAAACTCAGCAGACTGCATGCTTTAGCATTCAAAATGACATAATTTTCCCCGCTGTCGCAATCCACTTCCCTCCCCCCACACACACACCTTTAAAAAAAAAACCTACATCCATGGTATACATACATATATAATACTGCGTATAGACTGCACCAAATGCACCAACCTAAAACAAAACAGCAAAGCATACACTTTTGATACCCTAAAATTCAAACCTACATCCATAGTATACATACATATATAATACTGCGTATAGACTGCACCAAATGCACTTACCTAAAACAAAACAGCAAAGCATACACTTTTGATACCCTAAAATTCAAACCTAAGTAAAGTTTCTGCTAGATCTCGCTGCACCTACAAAACCTGGTATCAGTAGCTTATATAAGACTATAAGTCTTAAATCCAGGAAAGATCAGACGACAGATCCACTGTCTCTTAGTTATGCAAGACATTCTCTCTCTCTCTCTCTCTCTCTCTCTCTCTCTCTCTCTCTCTCTCATCAGTCTGCTTGTAACTTGTATTAGGTCTAAACAGTTATGACAGTCATGTGTTTTACGTTAAAGCAATTATTGTTGATAAATAAAGATGAGCTTTATCAAACACTCTTGCTTGAAATTAACATCGGCAAAAGGCCTGGTCATTTGTATGATATTCAATGGTATAATATATTTCATCAATGATTAAAAAAATCAAAAGCGGGGTGATTTAGTATATGAAAATATACATCAGAATGCATCAGAGCTGTTCTACCATTCATTTTTTTCCGGTGGAGCATCTTTCCCCCCCCCCCCCCCCCCACCTAATTTGCCCCTAAATATCTATTTTTGGCTATAGCCCTGGTGGCTCATGTATCTTTTATCATATATCTCATATGTGCATTAATAGCAGATTTGAAAACATTTTGTCTATAAAGGTATATTACAGTGGACAAATAAAAACAGGAACTATGATTTTGGTCAAACTGCTTCTTATTTAAAAGTTAATCAAAGATATTTGAATTAGCTATTTCATGTACATTGTACTTAAGCAAATTATTCAATACATAATGTATATCTTTATCGTATTTATTAGTTTCAGAATAATGAAAGTAAAATAAAAATATTTGGAAAAAATTATCTTTAGTTTACTCTGAAAATAAACTCTGGCCTTCAAGTTCTGAAAACCTATTCTGACTTTCATAAAAATAACTTACAAACTTAAAAAACCCAACAAATTCTTGTCTCCAAGATTTTTTAAATCCCCTCCCCTCTGACCCCCCCCCCCCCCCCCCCCCCCCCCACACACACACACACCACCCAGCCACCGCCGCCGCCGCCGCCGCCGCCCCAAAGATTGAATGTCGGTCCCTTATTATTTCAAATGAATTTACCATCTGAAATCTTAAGTGAATGGTAAATTAAGTCATTTAAGTTTGGAAACAAAATGGTCTTAGTTAGTTTGCTCTTATATAAACCTCCCACTTACTTTAGAATGCTAATTCAGCTGCAGTATGTCTTAAATCTGTTTAGTACAAATGAAATAGAATAGAATTCTTAAAAAAAACTTAGGTACGCAATCCCACTACAATTTGGGATCTCATTTTTGAGCTTATGGTCAACCTGTAACTATTTTTTAGTGTAACATACCTAAACTACATTGTAATTTTCACGAAAAGCTAAATAAATATCCACGCAAAAATGGCGGACGAAGTCGAACCGGTAAATTTCGTAAATTTTCATTGACGTTTTTGCGTTTATTGACATACGTCTGATAATAGTTTCAAATTCAACATTTCGCATTTTTTAATTCAAATATGTTGCAATAAACAACAAACGTATTGTTATTTGAAATATTCTACTTTTATTTAATGTCATGTGTTTCCGCGCAAGACTATTTTGATTTTTGTGATGAGAAAATACGCACATGGTGGTCAGAAGGAACAAAATGATATTCCATAGGCTCATATTGTAATGTAAACAACAGTTAACAGGTTTAATTTCTGATCTATGCAGCAATTGTA
Organism: Mercenaria mercenaria; assembly: GCF_021730395.1. Taxonomy (NCBI): domain Eukaryota; kingdom Metazoa; phylum Mollusca; class Bivalvia; order Venerida; family Veneridae; genus Mercenaria; species Mercenaria mercenaria. The sequence goes on from NC_069373.1 coordinate 52,541,562, forward strand.
TTTCTGATACAACACAAACAATTTTAGTCTCTGACTAAGTAGCAGTAGCATTTCATAGTTCAATAACATTAAACTTGCACAGGGCGCCTTTTAATATTTGGACGTTCAACATGTCCCTGTGTCAAGTTTAATCGAATGTCAGCCATTTGCATAGCACAGATTACAACTTTATTTTATTGAAGTGTAATGTAGGAAAACTCTCAAACACGTGAAACATTGGTTTACCGTAACTAAAACTGCACCAACAATCACTTCCCCGGCGCATTTCACAGAAACTTCTAGCGTAATTTATTGAAATATCACGAACAATACAACACCGAATAAATATATAGAATCAATTATACATGCTTAGACGAAAACAAATACGTTTAGCCTACGACACTTGTAAAAATCTGCGGCCATTATTTAACGCATGGGTACGCCGAACGCATGTGGACTAGCCTTTTAAACTGCTTTGATAGGACTGTACAATTAATTTAAGTAACTTTTAATAAAATTACAACCAATAAATGCTGATTACACCCATCGACTATAAACATATGCATACTACATAGACAATACGTTAGTAATGGGCCGCATTTTTTTTCAAATCCGACCGTGAGAATATTTTTTCGTCTAAAATTAATCTTTATAATAAAGAAGATTTGACAGTTCGTGTTGTGTTGTGGAAGTGAATGGATGTAAATTTCATTTTCAAAGTGCGTACTGATCTTCAATAACTTCAGTAAGACAGTATGTTCAATGGATGTGTAAATTAGGTTTCTTTGTCCGTTGTTGGTATTTAGCTATCGCTTTCAAGTCACTTCTATCGTGAACTTGTAAAACCTTCCGCAAGAACTTTTGTGGAAAGCTCTACCGGGAAATTCATACTTTCGATAAAACATCGGACTATATGAAATGTCAAAATCGTAAAATATTGAAGTCCGACGTTTATTTATAGAACTATAGCATTTCAGATAACACAAACAGTAGGCCCTACATGTATGTAACGTGGATCAGGGTATTATCAGACAAAATTCGTAAAAATATAGTTTAGCAAGACTTACCATAAACAAGACTCAGAAATCCACTTTCACTTTACAGCTGTGTGTGCACTTTCCATTTCTCAAAAATAGATTGGTCGGTATTTCGTCATATGACTTGTTACGTATACAATCAAACTGAGGTGCTCAAAGAGGGTATTATAGGTCATGCAGGGGTATTACCGGACACGTATTTATGACAGTCTAGTCATACACCATCAGTTCAATTTTGGCATATTTTGTAGGAAATATTTTGTTGAGTAATGCATTTCTAGACAATATTCAATCCTTTACGCATGAAATGTACACTCTTTTCAATTTTAGCTAATCACTGTAATAGTTTTCATAGGCGTAGCAAGGATTTTCTGGAAGGTGCGTGAATACGAGCCGTGAAAGAAGTTAAGGACAACTCGGGGTTGGTGCAGGGGGTCTCCTTTTGGTCTATGTCTCCTTCAACCACTTCAGCAATTATAGTTAGGCCTACCTAACGAAAGGTTCCGACCCTGCTGTTTTTTTCGACGCCAGACATCAAAAATTCGTCGGTCCGACGGACAAGACCGGAAGATTTTGACGCGGAACGCCGTTTTATGAGTCAAGGCCGGTCCAACCGTCCGGCATACTTGGTCGATCAGGCGATTGGGTTTTACGTCGTAACTTACCAAATTCAGTAATTACATCCAGAAAAATTACCTGGATTGAGTGGAATTTACCCGCGAATCATAAAGATATCAATACGTCATGCAGGTAATTTTCCATTCCACGAGCACGTGCGACCTATCTTAATATCTAATTTACATCGCCGTTACTTGTTTTAAATACCGACACGCACACGAAAAACGCGCGTAGTGCATTCATTATTTAATATAATCGCTTCAAATTTTCATCACCGCTTGAGAAGTAATACAGTTTGAATTCTATAACGATTTAAATAAGATATCGACAGAAATGTAGGCAAAATTCTATAAAAACGTTTGAATTTTCATTTAATTATTTGTAAAATTTCAAACAGCGCGATCTTAATTATTTTTTTATTTCTGAAAGTAAATAAATGATACATACTATGGTCAAACAATTCAGACTTTTGACCAGAAAGTACAAAAAACAGAATTAAAAAATCTTAAATAATGAAAAAGCGGCAGCAATTTAAATACATGGAGTAAAACGATCTTTGGCTAGCAGATTTCCGTAAGTGCGGCAGAATATAGGTTACGTGACCTCGTGGACGTAAATTGAAATGTGGTTTTAAAATAAAGCAGTAAAATGTCGTTGTGGTTTTTAATAAGTTTTAAATGAATCTTTGTACATTTATCATTTATTTTTTGACACGACACTATGTAAGATATTCTTTTCACAATAATGTAAATTCCTTGAGGGAAAATAGAACACAGAGGTAGGATATCAACTATTATCGTTTGACACATTTACCTGTCAGTTAATATGGGATATTACACATTCGCTTTCAAAAAAAATTAAAGAAGAAACTTTTTTTTATTGATTTCTTCTCAGCAATTTAAAGAACCGAGGCGGTACGATCAGACAGTGATGTGTAACAAGGCGCGAAAACATGACAATCTCGGGCAACTATACCGCTCTGATCTCCACTTCAGATGCAGTAATACCGACACACTTCTTTTAGCTCTTTGAGGGGGGTTTAATTGATGATGAAAACAAGGCCCTTAGTTTATCAACAGAAGAATTACCGATAATTGTTAATGTTTTTTTCCGCTTTAAACAAAGGTGGGTTGAATGATGAATATTGTGTCCATATTTTTGGGACACTTTTCAAGATAATTATGTCTCCCCCAGGAGACATATTGTTTTTGCCCTGTCCGTCCGTACGTCACACTTCATTTCCGAGCAATAACTGGAGAACCATTTGACATAGAACCTTCAAACTTCATAGGGTTTTAGGGCTGCTGGAGTAGACGACCCCTATTGTTTTTGGGGCCACTCCGTCAAAGGTCAAGGTCACAGGGGCCTGAACATTGAAAACCATTTCCGATCAATAACTAGAGAACCACTTGACCCCGAATGTTGAAACTTCATAGGATGATTGGTCATGAAGAGTAGATGACCTCTATTGATTTTGGGGTCACTCCGCCAAAGGTCAAGGTCACAGGGGCCTGAATATTGAAAACCATTTCCGATCAATAGCTAGAGAACCACTTGACCCAGAATGTTGAAACTTCATAGGATGATTGGTCATGAAGAGTAGATGACCCCTATTGATTTTGGGGTCACTCCGTCAAAGGTCAAGGTCACAGGGGCCTGAACATTGAAAACCATTTCCGATCAATAGCTAGAGAACCACTTGACCCAGAATGTTAAAACTTCATAGGATGATTGTACATGCAAAGTAGATGACCCCTATCGATTTTGGGGTCACTCCATTAAAGGTGAAGGTCACAGGGGCCTGAACAATGAAAATTATTTCCGGTCAGTAACTTGAGAACCACTTGAACCAGAATGTTGAAACTTAATAGGATGATTGGTGATGCAGAGTAGATGACCCCTAACGATTTTGGGTTCACTCTTTGAAAGGTCAAGGTAACAGGGGCCCGAACATTGAAAACCATTTCCGGTCAGTAACTTGAGAACCACTTGACCCAGAATGATGAAACTTCATAGGATGATTGGTCATGCAGAGTAGATGACCCCTAACGATCTTAGGGTCACTCTGTTAAAGGTCAAGGCCACAGGGGCCTGAACATGGAAAACCATTTCCAATCAATAACTTGAGAACCTCTCGACCCAGAATGTTGAAACTTCATAGGATGATTGTTCATGCAGAGTAAATGACCCCTGTTGTTTTTGGGCTCACTCCGTTAAAGGTCAAGGTCACAGGGGCCTGAACATTGATAACTAGTTCCGATGAATAACTTGAGAACCACTTGACCCAGAATGTTGAAACTTCATAGGATGATTGAACATGCAGAGTAGATGACCCCTATTGATTTTGGGGTCAGTCTATTAAAGGTCAAGGTCACAGTGGCCTGTTCATGTAAAATCATTTTTTGGAAATAACTTGAGAACCACTTGACCTACAATGTTGAAACTTAATAGGATGATTGGACATGCAGAGTAGATGACCCCTATTTATTTTGAGGTCACTTGATCAAGGTCACAGGAGCCTGAACAGTGACTTGAGAACCACTAGGCAAAGAGTGTTGAAATTTAGCGGGATGGCTGGACATGCCAAGTAGATGATCCTATTTGCAGCCAACCATCAGTGTCTCTTTGACTTTCGCTCCTGACCCCTATTGACTTCTTGCCTATAGGACTTTGCATTGGGGGAGACATGCGCTTTTTTACAAAAGCATTTTCTAGTTATTTTTGGGGATTTTTTAATCCAAAGCAATGTAGAACAGACTGGATACAAGAAAAATATATCAACAGCTGCATACTGATAAAAGGAAGCAAGATTCCTGTTTATTTCATATTCAGTGTTCGGTCCGGCATGTCTACGAATGCAGGTTTGTTTCAATTGGGCGGGGTAAACATTTTTTGGTGGATAGATTTGTTTGCAATTGACTTAGCTCATCTGATTTTTTGGGAAAAAAATGATTAGTTATTGTCATCACTTGATTGGCGTCTGCATTAGCGTCGGCGTTGCCTGGTTAAGTTTTATGTTTAGGTCAGCTTTTCTCCTAAACTATCAAAGCTATTGCTTTGAAACTTGGAACACTTGTTCACCATCATAAGCTGACCCTGTACAACAAGAAACATAACTCCATCCTGCTTTTTGCAAGAATTGTTGCCCCTTTTGGACTTAGAAAAACAGATTTCTTGGTTAAGTTTTATGTTTAGGTCAACTTTCTCCTAAACTGTCAAAGCTATTGCTTTGAAACTTGCAACACTTGTTCACCATCATAAGCTGACCCTGTACATCAAGAAACATAACTCCATCCTGCTTTTTGCAAGAATTATTACCCCGTTTGGACTTAGAAAATCAGATTTCTTGGTTAAGTTTTATGTTTAGGTCAACTTTTTCTCTTAAACTATCAAAGCTATTGCTTTAAAAATTGCAACACTTGTTCACCATCATAAGCTGACCCTGTACAGCAAGAAACATAACTCCATCCTACTTTTTTGCAATAATTATTGCCCCTTTTGGACTTAGAAAATCAGTTTTCTTGGTTGAGTATTATGTTTAAGTCAGCTTTTCTCATAAACTATCAAAGCTATTGCTTTAAAACTTGCAACAGTTTTTCACCATCATAAGCAGACGCTGTACAACAAGAAACATAACTCTATCCGGCTTTTTGCAAGAATGATGGCCCTTTTTAGAGTTAGAAAATCATGGGTAGGACAATATTTCTATTATACAAAAAAATCAGATGAGCGTCAGCACCCGCAAGGTGGTGCTCTTGTATTCAATGTCCGATGTTTATAAATGGAGTTATAATTTTTAATGTCAAAGGTAAGTGTATTGTTTATAATATGCAACACTATCGCACAGGAGTGTCAGTGTTTCATTTAAACTAATGACTAATGAAGAAGACAGCCACACAACAACATTTAAAGCCAATATACATTGTAAACCTTAGGTTTTAAGTTGAAACTGAGTAAAAACTACAAGATATAATGGTTTTCAAAAATGAATCACTTTACCTAAAAAAAAATAAAATAAAAAAATTAAAAAAATAAAAAATCGACCTACATGTACCCTACCTAGCAATTTTGGCAATGTTACCAGAACCACAACGTTTTTTATAGGCCTTACTAATACTATTGATATAAAGTTCTGCGAGCAGGCAGCAGAAAATTTGGGCTACAATTAGTGATACCAGTATATTAATGGAAACAAGATTGCAAACTTTGCCGAAAAAGAGGTGCGTTCACAATCATCGAACCCCTCTCTGAATTCGCCCGTGGTCTTAATTTAAGACAAAGACGATTGCTTTGGGTATAAAAAGAAAAACAAGGGAATATAAATATGCGATCATCGCAGCGATGTATTAATTCCTCTTTATTGAGAAGATGAAGAACGCAAAAGAAAAAATAACGTGTCTTTTATCTTTTCTAAAAGCAAATCTGGAAAGTTATTTCATATAAATCATCCTGTAGCAAAACAAATGATTGCTTCTCTCTGTGATTTTATGTTTATAATGATACATTCATGTAATGAAATATTTAATTGAGCCGCACCATGAAAAAACCAACATAGTGCATTTGCGACCAGCATGGATCCAGACCAGCCTGCACATCCACGCAGTCTGGCCATGATCCATGCTGGTCGCCAACGGTTTCTTTAATTGCAATAGGCTTTGAAAGCGAACAGCATGGATTCTTGACCAGACTGCGGCTGGTCTAGATCCATGCTGGTCACAAATGCACTATGTTGGTTTTCTCATGGTGTGGCTCAATTATTTGCTTCATGTAGCCTAGTCTATTTCATTTAAAAATAAAACTACCATGATTGGAAACAAGACGGAGTAGAATCGTCCCGTCTTAATTAATTACAATTATTGCAATACGAGGGCTTGGCGCAAAACTATTGTATCTTGTTCTTTATTTATATACACTTAAAATAGTTTTGCACCAAGCTCTCGAATTATTATAGAAGTTTTCGGGTGCCAAAGGGCATATACTACTCCAATAGGGAGACACTGTAAGTGCATAGATTTACCACAACGCCCAGTACATTTCACCCACGGCAATTCTACTCCGTCTCGCAAATCGTCATCATGAGTCCCCTCACAATGGGGACATATCAAACTTGTGACATTCAAATTACATGGTTTCAACATTTTCTATTCTTTTTTCTTCTCTTTCAATCTTTCTCATCTGAGCTAAAAGCTTTCTTTCAATTTTCTTTTCCTCTTTCATGCGCTTAACTATTTCTCTTTCTCTTTATAATTTCTCTTTCTCTCTTTTTTCTGTCTTTCTCAGTTTGTTCATTTTTATTTTTTATTTCTTGCTTTTCAATTTCTTTATCATTATTTATAACACTCGCCTTCTGTTAAGGCCCTAGCATTTACATACTTCATTTTAGGTTTAGTACATAAAACCTTAGCTTTATCAAGTAACCCTGAAGCGAAGTGTTTAATACCTCTTCTGCAGGAGACGCATATTGAGTTTTTACAGCAGCAACAGCGTCATCCATGGCTTGAATGATGTCTGCTGCTGCAGTACTCCCCTGAGAAGCGGTTAACTGATCTGCGTCGTCAGCTTCTGCAGGACCAGGGATATTGGTCTGCATTTCTGGTAAAGCAGACGGCATGTTTGCATGAAGAGTTTCGTCAGGTACCGTAGTCGCAAGACAAGGCTCCGAAGTTTCTATGACTGTCTTTTCAGGAAGACTGTACTCGGACACATCAAATACTCCAAATGAAATGAGAGCCTTCCATACATCAGATACACTCTTGATGTTGACAGCATTGTTTCCCACAAGACTCGGGGGCCATGTCTTGTGACTGTAGGATAACATAAGGATTGAATGGGTAAATACCGCTTTTAACAAACGAGTTTGTTACTGTCTGCATATTAAGGCTTTTGTGGTAAACTTTACCAAAGATCTGCCAAAAACAAAACGAGAAATAACCCTGACTGGATTATCCTCTAACCACGACTTGCATTCTTTTCTGTAGTGATCTTTCAAGGGCTTGAAACAACCACGGTCAAGGGGTTGGAGTTTGTGCGTTGTATGTGGAGGAAGTGCAAACAAAATGACACCATTTTCTTTACACTTCCTTACCATGTCAAACCGTACATGGGTACTGTGGCCAGCAACCAGGAGAAGAATTGGTCTGCTTCCAGGGACATGTTTTAGAAAATGATATACCCATGCTTCAAATAATTCGCTATCAATCCATCCATTGGGACTAACAGACACCCTTGTTCCAGGAGGCATACCCGTAAACATCTCCTGCTCAACACCACGTTTACGCTGAAAGATGACTTGTCGCGGTATGGCATGACCTGTAGCAGAAACACAGGCAACAACTGTGATATTGCACTTATTGCCTGAAGTTTGTGTATGAGCATCATGCCCGGCTAGTTTTGCAACCTTGGTCAGTTTGTGGTAAAGAGGTATCCCAGTCTCATCACAATTATAGATGAGTTCTGGTCTATCAAACAAATCATACTTGTTCATTATGGTGTATAATAATGTAAAATAATTTTTCACTACATTTGGATTTAGAGCTATTGCCCTTTCTCTAGGGAGAGACTGGGGTGTGCATAAACGGACTTGTGGCCAACGTTTCAAAAATCCCTTCCACCAGTCATCACCCGGCTTGTTGTCGTGAAACTTGTTTGGAATGTTTCCTTTGATGACAATAGACTTCACAATATTCAAAATTTGTTCCTTGGATCTTCCAAACCCTGTCTGCGCGCATACATCATTGTAGTCCACTATGCGTTGTTCATCATCATGCGATAATGTTGTTTTAGGACCAGGTTGTGCCAGGACAGCTACTTTCCCTGTAACCCGATCTGAAAGTGACGATCTGGGTACTCCATACATTTCTGACACTTTTCGCAGGGACAGACACTCCCCACGAGATTTTAAGTCATTATAATACGCAACAGCGTTGGACATAGATGTTTTGTCCCAAAGCATTCTTTGAACAGGCATCTGAAATCATGGTCATGAATCTTTTTTAAATTTTGTTTTCATGTTTAACAAAAATGAAATAATTATTATAGTGTGGCTATGTATTAAATGAGACACGTAAAAGCCGGGAAAACATTGTGTTATACATGTAGTTGTTATTTTCTATCATTTAAAAAAGAACGAACATGTTAGATTCTAAATTTATTATTTTAATACATTTAAATAGATTGAAACATTACGATCAGATTTTGTTATTTCTGAGCACAGGTATTGTTTGATAAACAAATAACTCTATTTACTTACTTATTTCATTATAAAATATATTATGTTATACTGACAAAATCAAATTAATGTACAGAAATAAAGAAACATATGAACTAAATCTAAAAGAAACACATGGACTCATAAACAACAGAGAGCTAAGTTTGTTACTCGTATATTTTCAGATTCAAAAAGGATAGCAAATTCTGGCCGGACAGGCTAACAGTGCTGTGTTATTTGCAAACATTGACTGTTTATAATATACAGATGTATCATATTGACTGTTTACATTCATAACATATTTCTGTCATTGTAACATTGCCTACATAGAGAAGTCATCATATAAAATTTTGTCAACTATAGCTGCAACATTATTAATAAGGGATTCTGGAATTCCTTTCAGCCGGGTTATTTTTTGCCCCAGCAGAATGATGCTTTGTATTCCGCCAAAATCCCATTCCCAGTCTACCTCTAAAATGCATTGTCTGATAATTGTATTAAGTTTTGCAAGTCTCCACAGGATTAACAAAAGTGGCACAAGTAGATCGTGGTAAAACATCCACTCTTTCTCAAATGTTTGCATTGAAATATTCTCTGCAACCATTGCATGTGTTCTGTTGTTTATTCCAGATTCCCGCTCAAACATAACCCTCACTGTACTCTAATAAAACAATATTTAAATGGCATCATTAATTAGTTCCGTACTCTTCTTGTGATAAATGGTTAAACTTTACATGTATTTTTGATAGCGTTATCAAGGACTTATAATGCATTCATCAACACTAAGTAAAGCATTTTTACATGCTTCTGTAGGCCCCTATAACATCTGCAACTAGCCATTTAGAGATATTGAATGGGTGGTCGTGTGCGAGTTAGAATGTTTTCAAATAAAAATTGATAGGAAAACAACAGGCATAAAAGTTATCCAAGTCAGACGGGGGAGACAAGAATTGGTCTCTGCTCCAAGTTTTGACCCAAGTACTATAAAAACAACAATCATTCTGCATTGATGGGCTTCCCTTTAAATTTTTATTTTCCTAAACAACAGAAAGGGGAAGTCGGTCGCCATTTAAAGAAAATATGGGTAAATGACAATCCCGCCATTCCATCCCATTCCGACCTCGCCCCACGCATTAAAATGTTATATGTCTAAATGGCTATTGGCCACAAAATAACTTTTATCAATAAATCTCAACTGCAAAATATATTCATCAACTTGCAACTTACACTCATGGTAGACTTTTTACAATTAGTACAGGCAACTTCACAGATAACAGCTAGCCTCTGAGTATCTTATATCTGTTGATAAATGATTAGTGAATATTTTACATACAGAAACCAAAAAATGAATTTAGTATTTAGATTAATATGAGTCAGAATAAATCAAGAAAACAGAAAAACATTGCTAAACAGCTTTTTCTATTGTAAAATTTATCATTAATGCGTTTAAAACATGCTATGCAGTTTTGCAATTGAAAGAAAAGCGTGTCCGATAATACCCCGTGGCGGGCCTCTGTGGAGAGCAAAGCATTTCTGTCATACAGAGTATATTTGTACCTTGCAATGTTTGTTTATCAAACAAACTGTAAACACTGGTGCCAAATCACCACTCGAGCGCATCATTGTACCTGTTTTCAAAGAAATATTCAAAAAATGTTACTTCAGAATGTTAGTATTTGTAACAGGAAGTGGATGTTTTCTACATAGGTGAATATTTTTTTTTTCATTTTTGTTACCTTTTATCGGTGTTGTTTCTGCAGGCATTTGAAATCAGGCGGCAAAAGCTTAAAAAACACGTGACCAGTCAGCCCTTTTTTTGTAAATTTGGGGAAGGGTACCAGGTCCCTTTTGGAGGGGAAATTTACGTCGCGAAATCATTGTTTGGAGGAATATTTTTGCTGAAAAGTTGTTAAAATCAGGACTGAAAATCAAAACTAATTTCATTTTTTTTTGCATGGGGAATTTTTGGCCAAGGTGGGGGAAAAAGTATACTTTTTAGATTGGGGAATGGGGCCGAATTTCGGCCCTAAAATCAGCATAAAAAAAGGCCTGCCAGTGTAATTATGCATTTTTAGCTCGACTTTTCGTGGAAAAAGTAGAGCTATTGCACTCGCCCCGGCGTCGGCGTCGCTGTTGGTTAAAGTTTTTGATAAAGTCAAATATCTCTGTTACTATCAAAGCTATTGACTTGAAACTTAAAAAAGTTATTTACTATCAAAGTCTACACCAGGAGAAACAATCCCCATAACTCTGATTTGAATTTTGACAGAATTATGCCCCTTTTTAACTTAGAATTTTTGGTTAAAGTTTTTGATGAAGTCAAATATCTCTGTTACTATCAAAGCTATTGACTTGAAACTTAAAATACTTATTTACCATCAAAGTCTACACCAGAAGAAATAATCTACATAACTCTGATTTAGGGCTGTCATTGATTGGGTCTTAGACGTATCGACGATACCGATATATCAGAAGACAAATATCGACGATACATCGATATATTGATTATTAAGTTAGATTAACGACCTATTTGTTCATATAATACTATATACCTTCCTGTAAATGCTATTTTAAGTTTTATTGCCTACTTTCCATATTTCTGTTTGATTGTGTTGTATTTGTATTTATGAAATAAAAGAAATACATAAAAATTAGTAACATCTTTCATTTTTATTTTGCCTTCACTCCTTTTTTGCATTCATCCAAATTTACAACTTTGTGAACTTAAGTTGTTTTTTAGGGTCTGAGTGTTTATTTGGGTAGTTTTTTCTCCCTGTAAAATATCGATTTTTGAAAATGGGAATCGATAATCGATCGACCAAAAAAAATCGTTGATACATCGATATCGTTTCTATCGATGACAGCCCTACTCTGATTTGAATTTTGACAGAATTATGCCCCTTTTTAACTTAGATTATTTTATTTTAAATTTGATAAAGTCAAATATCTCTGTTACTATTAAAGCTTTTGACTTGAAACTCAAAATAGTGATATACAATCAAAGTCTGCACCAAGAGACACAATTCCCATAACTCTGGTTTTAATTTTGACAGAATTATGCCCCTTTTTAACATAGAATTTTTGGTTAAAGTTTTTGATAAAGTCAAATATCTCTGTTACTATCAAAGCTTTTGACTTGAAACTTAAAATACTTATTTACCATCAAAGTCTACACCAGGAGAAACAATGTCCATAACTCTGATTTGAATTTTGACAGAATTATGCCCTTTTTAACTTAGAATTTTTTGTTAAAAGTCAAATATCTCTGTTACTGTTAAAGCTTTTGACTTGAAACTCAAAATAGTCATTTGCTATCAAAGTTTACACCAGGAGACACAATTCCCATAACTCTGATTTGAATTTTGACAGAGTTATGTCCCTTTTTAACTTAGAATTTTTTTACTGGCAAAGCTCTAATTAAGAGTCAAGCACTGAGAAAAGTCAAGCGCGCTGTCTTACAGACAGCTCTTGTTATGATTATATCTTTTAAAACCACCGCTGTTCATTGGTTTGTCCGGTAATACCCCCATGTCCGATAATACCCCGATCGACGTTATTTGTTTCTGACCTTTATAATATGAAAGTAGGTGCTGCCTAAAAGGCAGAGCGAGCTCCCTTGAAAAATCACCAGTGCCCCATAAAAAAAATAAAGAAGTGTTGTTATTCAGTGGCTGCAAATATCTGGAATTAGGGATCCATTTTAGGAAGTCTAGCACTTGATAGTAGATTTATAGGCCACTTCCAACAGCCTTGCTGTTGGGTTAACCCTTTAGCAATGTGGTTAGAGAGTCCGCCTACAGATCTCGGGGTTCGAGCCCCAGTAGGGACCTTGGTGTTTTCTCTCACAGGGTTTACTTTAATGGTGTTGGAAGTGTTCAAGCCCCAGTAGGGACCTTGGTATTTTCTCTCCCAGAGTTTACTTTAATGGTGTCAGAAGTGTTTGACGGACTCAGGCGGTGGGCATGGAGTGTCATTCTGGAGAGCTGGTAAACTCCGAAAAGTAAAGGGGGAGAAGTGTAGTGATAGTAGGTTTATAGGCCACTTCCAACAGCCTCGCTGTTGGGCTAATCCTTTAGCGACGTTGTTAGAGTATCTGCCTACAGATCTCGAGGTCCGGGGTTCGAGTCCCAGTAGGGACCTTGGTATTTTCTCTCCCAGGGTTTACTTTAGAAGTTTATGTTCTATTTTTGCAATTACTTGTATTAATGATAATCCATAATTTCTGAATGCAATATAAGTTTGTTATGTGAACACTTGACAAATATTCTAAACAAAAAAAGTACGGTATAGATATACATTTGCACCAAGATGAAGAGAAAAACGTATTCAAATAATTTCTGTTATTCATATTGAAACATACTGTATCAACAATTTTACATAAATTATTATCATAGTTCTAAACCAATCACTGATAATAAATGCTTCAAATTTAAAAGCTTGGCCTGTGAATTTTTTTAACCTAATAGAATCTCATTAGGCCTATAGCCTAAATAAAGAAATTGTGTCTCTTTTCTGGTGAATGTTTGGAAATGAAGACCTAATGTAAATATTTTATATTTCCAATTCCAAAGTTTACAGAAATTGGAATTTATGTAATCCTGGGATCATAAACAATGACTATTGTAATTCTTTTTAATGTCATTATTGTCAAATTATGTTCCTTTTGGAAGGAAGAATGGGATCAAATTTCTTTCAGATATTTTGCTAACGTAGATGTTTTTAGCTCACCTGTCACAAAGTGACAAGGTGAGCTTTTGTGATCGCGCGGCGTCCGTCGTGCGTACGTCCGTACGTCCATCCGTAAACTTTTGCTTGTGACCACTCTAGAGGTCACATTTTTTATGGGATCTTTATGAAAGTTGGTCAGAATGTTCATCTTGATGATATCTAGGTCAAGTTCGAACTGGGTCACGTGCCTTCAAAAACTAGGTCAGAAAGTCTAAAAATAGAAAAACCTTGTGACCTCTCTAGAGGCCATATATTTCACAAGATCTTCATTAAAATTTGTCAGAATGTTCACCTTGATGATATCTAGGTCAAGTTCGAAACTAGGTCACGTGCCTTCAAAAACTAGGTCAGTAGTTCTAAAAATAGAAAAACCTTGTGACCTCTCTAGAGGCCATATATTTCTCAAGATCTTCATGAAAATTGGTCAGAACGTTCACCTTGATGATATCTAGGCCATATTTTAAACTGGGTCACGTGCCGTCAAAAACTAGGTCAGTAGGTCAAATAATAGAAAAACCTTGTGACCTCTCTAAAGGCCATATTTTTCATGGGATATGTATGATAGTTGGTCTGAATGTTCATCTTGATGATATCTAGATCAAGTTCAAAAGTGGGTCACGTGCCGTCAAAAACTAGGTCAGTAGGTCAAATAATAGAAAAACCTTGTGACCTCTCTAAAGGCCATATTTTTCATGGGATCTGTATGAAAGTTAGTCTGAATGTTCATCTTGATGATATCTAGATCAAGTTCGAAAGTGGGTCACGTGCCGTCAAAAACTAGGTCAGTAGGTCTAAAAATAGAAAAAACCTTGTGACCTCTCTTGAGGCCATATTTTTCACAAGATCTTCATGAAAATTTGTCAGAATGTTCACCTTGATGATATCTAGGTCAAGTTCGAAACTGGGTCACGTGCCGTCAGAAACTAGGTCAGTAGGTCATATAATAGAAAAACCTTGTGACCTCTCTAGAGGCCATATATTTCACAAGATCTTCATGAAAATTGGTCAGAATGTACACCTTGATGATATCTAGGTCAAGTTCAAAACTGGGTCACGTGCCTTAAAAATCTAGGTCAGTAGGTCATATAATAGAAAAACCTTGTGACCTCTCTAGAGGCCATATTTTTCATGGGATCTGTATGAAAGTTGGTCAGAATGTTCATCTTGATGATATCTAGTTCAGATTCGAAAGTGGGTCACGTGCCATCAAAAACTAGGTCAGTAGGTCAAATAATAGAAAAACCTTGTGACCTCTCTTAAGGCCATATTTTTCATGGGATCTGTATGAATGTTAGTCTGAATGTTCATCTTGATGATATCTAGGTCAAGTTCGAAACAGGGTCATGTGCGGTCAAAAACTAGGTCAGTAGGTCTAAAAATAGAAAAACCTTGTGACCTCTCTAGAGGCCATACTTGTGAATGGATCTCCATAGAAATTAGTCAGAATGTTCATCTTGATGATATCTAGGTCAAGTTCGAAAGTGGGTCACGTGCCTTCAAAAAGTAGGTCAGTAGGTCAAATAATGAAAAAACGTTGTGACCTCTCCAGAGGCCATATTTTTCATGGGATTTGTATGAAAGTTGGTCTGAATGTTTATCTTGATGATATATAGGTCAAGTTTGAAACTGGGTCAACTGCGATCAAAAACTAGGTCAGTAGGTCTTGAAATAGAAAAACCTTGTGACATGTCTAGAGGCCATACCCTTAAATGGATCTTCATGAAAATTGGTCAGAATGTTCACCTTGATGATATCTAGGTCAAGTTTGAAACTGTGTCACTTGCCTTAAAAAATTAGGTCAGTAGGTCAAATAATAAAAAACCTTGTGACCTCTCTAGAGGCCATACTTTTCATGGGATCTGTATGAAAGTTGGTCTGAATGTTCATTTTGATGATATCTAGGTCAAGCTTGAAACTGGGTCAACTGCGGTCAAAAACTAGGTCAGTATGTCTAAAATTAGAAAAATCTTTTGACCTCTCTAGAGGCCATATTTTTCAATGGATCTTTATGAAAATTGATCTGAATGTTCACCTTGATGATATCTAGGTCACTTTCGAAACTGGGTCACGTGCAGTCAAAAACTAGGCCAGTAGGTATAAAAATAGAAAAACCTTGTGACCTCTCTAGAGGCCATATTTTTCATGAGATCTTCATGAAAATTAGAGAGAATGTTCACCTTGATGATATCTAGGTAAAATTCAAAACAGGGTCACGTACCTTCTAAAACGAGGTCAATTGGTCAAATAATAGAAAAACCTTGTGACCTCTCTAGAGACCATATTTTTCAATGGATCTTCATGAAAATTGGTCAGAATTTTTATCTTGATAATATCTAGGTCAAGTTCAAAACTGGTTCACATGAGCTCAAAAACTAGGTCACTATGTCAAATAATAGAAAAAACGACGTCATACTCAAAACTGGGTCATGTGGGAAGAGGTGAGCGATTCAGGACCATCATGGTCCTCTTGTTTTAGTTTCTCTAGGCAGACAGTGTATTGATTTTTCCCGCCCTTTTCAACACATGGTTTAAAACAATGTAAACCAACCCGAGGTCAAAAAGTATTTCAAACAAACATGGCCGCGAAACCTCTCTCAAAATGTTGGCATACATGATACTAGTCAGAGTGAGAGCTATTTTCAGGTACATGTTATTGAATTAAAGTCCTAAAGATACTGAAGTGTTACATTTATTTATACATTGACAGATTGCATATAAATCGTATGACTCTCAGAATTTCTAAATGACCCCCAATTTCTGATAAAGGGAGTCACAAATGTCCCCCAAAAATTCAGAGCTCACAGAAACGCTGCATAAACAAAATTAGATTCTGACCTGTGTAGCAATGGCATTTCTTATGTTCTACTAAAGAAAAGGTGGAAAGCCTACATACCCTACATTCTAATTTTATTTGGTCTCACAGAACAGTTACTGAGTTAGAATAGAATCCTTCCCAAGCCATGTACAAGTGGCACGCTTAATTTTGCTACATTATGCTATATCTTGCTAGCTCTGTAGACTTTTATTCTTTAACAGTCACTGCACGTCTTGAGATCTACATCAGTTTTAACAATAGACACTGACGATCATGACAGTAACGGGATCCGGACATTTGCCCCCCAGGACATTTGTCCCCCAATAAAAAAGTGGACTGCTGGACATTTGCCCCCCAGTTGAAATGGTAGATAGGACGTTTGCCCCCAGTGTTTATTTCTGAAACGGACATTTGCCCCCCAATATTATTGTCCCCTAGTGATTTTTTAGGAACTTAGTAGAAGATAATTATCATATTGTAGATAAGAATGTCTTTGTTTTTTACATCTTTCTAGTAGATAATTGTCAAGTTAACAAGTTTGAGTGTTAAAAACATTGCACAAATTAAAAAATTACAACATTGTTATGAGCACTTTTATCACTCAAAAAGAGGCTATTATTTACGTTAACACCTGAATGTAATTAACATATTCATCAAATTTTTATCAATAAAATACTTTCTTTGACTGAAAATTGCCTTTTAGAGTAATTTTGATAATTAAAACAACATAAAACACAGTATATACCTACTGGCACATAGGACAAAAATATTGGGGGGGCAAATGTCCATTCTAAAAATAAGAAGTGGGGGGCAAATGTCCTATCTGCCATTTCAACTGGGGGGCAAATGTCCGGTAGTACAGTTTTTCATTGGGGGGCAAATGTCCTACAATCCAGAGTAACTTGCATACACATGTACATGTGTGTAGAAACAATAAAAATTCAAACTTTACGCCAATGCTTCGCACAAAATCACTATAAAATACACTCAGTACCAATAAGTGATTTAATAACTTGTTTTTCACTATTTTTTATTCAAACTCAGTGTGTTATCCAGGTACTATTTTGTATTGTTTTACAATATAGGAAAAGTATGTTACCTGTAGGCTAAATAGGTGAAAACAGTAACTTGTTATCTGTACCTCATCCTTATGATTCACCCTTACAAAAAAGAGAATTTGTTTTAAGAACTGAAATAGTATTATTAATGCAATTGATTTACTGTTTTCAGCAAGTTCCAGCCCAGACTGTAGAAGAGCCATTAGACCTGATCCGGCTAAGTTTAGATGAAAGAATATATGTCAAGATGAGAAATGACAGGGAGCTGAGGGGAAGACTACATGTATGGCTGTTTTCATATCTTTGTGAATTTGTCCAGAAGTTAATATTTTGTTTAATATTTAGGTTTATTTTTCTTTGCTTCTTAGGTTTATTTTTCTTTGCTTTCCTTATTATAGGAAGTGTTTAATTTTGATAGAAATTTAAGTCCGTTTAAAGACTGGATCAGGACAGTCAAGTCCTTTTCAAGACTGTATTAGGACAGTCACTTCCTTTTTCAAGACCTTACCAAGACAGTCAAGTTCTTTTCAAGCCTGGACAAAGACAGTCAAGTCCTGTTATAGACAGGATGGAGACAGCCTTGTCATTTTCTGATCTGGACGAAGATGGTCATGTCCATAATATGCACCCACCATTAAAAATGGGAAGTGCGTCTGTATGCTTATATAAGTGTTAACTGTTAGTATTAAAATTGTAAAATTATATCTAGCCAAGGAATTTATCAGGCATGGTCTGCACATATGGTACATGTAACAAGGTAATTTGGCACATAGAAGACCCAGAGGTCAAATATTTATGTTAATATTTCTTGTCTGGTCTATAATGTATGTATTCATGGATATTCAGATATCTTTGCAGTAATTATCACAATAATATGACAAGGTGCCATGAAGAAGCCACAGACTCCTAGCTCAAAGGTCTTTACCACATTAAGAGGTGTAATATTTTCAGTACTTTTCCTTGTCTTGTGTCTAATTTCTTTATACCTGGACAGATATTCATATAACTTGGCAAAAACATTCATTATAAAATTGCAATATATCTCTTGTAAGACATAGATCCCCAGCTGAAAGGTTAAGGTCACACTGTCAGTGAAATCATTAATTTTTGCTTGGGACATATTTCCATGGATTACATTGGAAAAGTCCATGAAATTAAATCCCAATAAACAGTAAAATTCCCATTTATTTTATGTTTAACCTTTATATTTCTAAAATGGACTGGTTTATCATTCAATTTGGGCAGTACCACTTATCATTCAAAGGGGTGTTCACCGAAAATTTACTGACTGAATAGCGAACAGTGCAGACCATGGACGTGCAGGCTGATCTTGGTCTGCACTGGTTGCAGAGGCAGTATCACTTGCCGCCAGCAGGTTAAAAGTTAAAGTCCACATAGTCATTTCCCCACAAAACAGTTGTTATAGCTAAAAACCACGAAATTTCATGCCAATGAAATTCAATGATTACCCAGCATTTTATTCTGTCTTGTAGGCTTACGACCAACATTTAAACATGATAATGGGAGATGTGGAGGAGACTGTCACAACTGTAGAGATTGATGAGGAAACATACGAGGAAATATACAAGGTATGTAATTCCCATGTAGACTTTGACTTGTGTAAGGAAATATACAAGGTATGTGTATATCTATGTAGAGATTGATGAGCATTTTCAGGAGGCATGTGCCATACATTTTTGACTTCCATATGAAAACTGTCAAATTCTAGGGCACTGAACAACTTTTTATATGCCCTTAGGTTTGAAAAATTGGAAATACTCTTATCACCCTTTATAGGCGTGGGTGGTGGGGATTGTATCAGTGTTGGCTCAATAACTAAAGTATTTGCATCAGAACTCAACTAAACTTATACTAAGTGTGTATCTCTATAAAATCTAGGGCAAGTTCAATAATCAGTTCTGACCATTATCTCCAGAATAATGGCCCTTGAATTGGTCAGAATTGCAAAAATTGACAGTGTCCGCTTGATAACTAGAGTAATTATGATTGTTTTTGCCCCGTCCGTCTGTCCGTCCCACTTCATTTCCGATCAATAACTGGAGAACCATTTGACCTAGAACCATCAGACTTAATAGGGTTACAGGGCTTATGGAGTAAACGACCCCAATTGTTTTTGGGGTCACTCTATCAAAGGTCAAGGTCACAGGGACCTGAACGCGGACAACCATTTCCGATCAATAACTTGAGAACCACTTGACCCAGAATGTTAAAACTTCATAGGATGATTGGTCCTGCAAAGTAGATGAACCCTATTGATTTTGGGGTCACTCTGTTAAAGGTCAAGGTCACAAGGGCCTGAACATGGAAAACCATTTCCGATCAATAACTTGAGAACCACTTTACCCAGAATGTTGAAATTTCATAGGATGATTGGACATGCAGATTAGATGACCCTATTGATTTTGGGGTCACTTTATTAAAGGTCAAGGTCGCAGCGGACAGAACATGGAAATCCATTTCCAGTCAACAACTTGAGAACCATTTAACCTAGAACCTTCAAACTTCATAGGGTTATAGGACTTACAGAGTAGATGATCCCAGTTGTTTTTGGGGTCACTCCATCAATGGTCAAGGTCACAGGGGGCTGAAATAGAAAACGCTTTCCAATCAATAACTTGAGAACCACTTGACCCAGAATGATGAAACTTAATAGGATGATAATTATTATTGGACATGCAGAGTAGATGACCCCTACTGATTTTGGGGTCACTCGATCAAAGGTCAAGGTCACAGGGACATGAACATGGAAAACCATTTCCAATTCATAACTTGAGAACCACTAGGCCTAGAATGTTGAAACTTAGTGGGATGATTGGACATGCCAAGTAGATGATCCCTATTGCAGCCAACCGTCAGGTTCTTGACTTTCGTCCTGTCCTATTGACTCTGCTATACAACTGTGCATTGGGACATGCGCTTTTTACAAGCTTTTTAGTTGTCTTGATGCAACCATACTTGTGCAGAAGAATATCACAATAATCTAGGCCATGTTTGATACCAGCATCTCGTCTAGTATTTTCATAGTTTTGGTCCTTGAATTGGTCAACATTGACAAAATTGACAGTGTCCACTTGATATCTAAAATATATTTTCTTGATGTCAATCATACTTATACAGAAGATGTATTACTATAAACTCTAGGCAAGTTTTGATAACCAGCTAGTTCGGAATAGTTTCTCCAGAGTTATGGTCCTTAAATTAGTCAAGATTGACAGTGTCTGCTCTATACCTAGAGTAATTTTTCTCATAACTGAAAATAAAGAGTGTGTATCTCTTTAAAATCTATATCAGCTTTGATAACCAACTAGTTCTGATCAGTAGGCTAGCTCCAGAGCAATAGCCCTTGAATTAGTCGAAACAGCAGTGTCCGCTCTCTAACCTGTAACTTGAGTAGTTCTGATCTAATGTTCACTAATCTTGGTCACAATGTTAATGGGCATAATATCTCCGACAATGTCAATAACCAGCTGTAAAGTCCCAGACATTCTTGAGTTATTGCCTGTGAATTACTAAAAATTGCGAAAATTGACAGTGACCAGTTATTAATTATATCCCCTACAAACAAAGTTTCGGGGGGTATATAGGAGTGAGCTTGACGGGCGGTCTGTCGGTCCTTTGGTTTTTGTGGTTTCCAGACAATAACTCATGAAAGGCTTGACAGATTTAAATAATTTTTGGTACACAGGTGTAACATCATAAAATACAGGTCAAGTTCGACATTGAGGTCTGTAGGTCAAAGGTCAAGGTCACAAGGACCCGGAACAGTTAAACGGTTTCCAGATGACAACTTGAGAACGCTTTGGCCTAGGATCATGAAAGTTGATAGGGAGGTTGGTCATGTCCAGCAGATAACCTCTATTGATTTTGAGGTTAGTAGGTCAGAAATCAAGGTCACAGAGACTCGGAACAGTTAAACCGTTTTTGGACTATAACTTTAGAACGCTTAGGCCTAGGATCACGAAACTTTATAGGGAGGTTGATCATGTCCAGCAGATGACCCCTATTGATTTTGAGGTCAGTAGGTCAAAGGTCAAGATCACATTGACCCAGAACAGTAGAACTTTTCTTGCAGGGTTGACAGATTTAAATCATTTTTGATACACAGGTGTAACATCATCAAATATAGGACCAGTTCAACTTTGACATTGGCTTACTTCTGTGACAAGGCTGTATTATGGGGGGGGGGTATAATTCGTCACTCCTGTGACAGCTCTAGTTTAAGTGCTTCTTATCCAGTGTTCCACAAATTTAGTCCGAATGATTATTGGACATGTTATCTTGGCAAAGTTTGATAACCAGAAGAATAGTATTAGCTGTTATAGAGTTATGGTCCTTGAACTAGTCAAAATTCAGAAAATTGACAACTAGTCTGCTCAATGAGTAGAGTATTTTAAAAGTCAAAAGTAGTTTGCTGTAGAGGGCACATTTTGTGGAGGTTTGCCACTCTTGTTTTGATTAGGAATTTCGCATTATTTTTAGTCAAAAAGTGTAATATTTTACCTATTAACACGAACTGTATACCTGTTAAGACCATTAAAAATCCTTTCTAGTGGACAGTAATTTATAATTTATAACATGAACCTTTTGATACCAAAAGGTTAAGTACTGTCTCTTAAAACATAGTATGCTTGTAACATATTTGCTGAAAATAGGGGCTTTTTTTCTGTTCTATTTCAGTCAACAAAAAGAAACATACCAATGTTGTTTGTGAGAGGGGATGGTGTGATTCTGGTGTCACCTCCCATGCGGACAGGAACATAAAAGATTTTGGACTGCAGGAAAAAATACTATTGACATTCTGTGTAAATACATTATAATGTTTAAGATGAGGAAAGTTGAAAATAGTGTAAGCAAACAAGACTGGACTTGGATGAGTTTGTGTTTGTAAAGTTTTCTTATTGCAAAACTGAAATGTTAACTGACCGGATCTCAATAATCTCTATTTCTTCAAAGTGGGTCTACAGTCATTTATGTTGAATTCTTGAGACAGCAAATTTCACTATTGCCACAAGATGAGCCAGTGCATATATGTTAAAGCAAATGTTAATTACATGTATTAAGAAGCCAGGGAAAGTTCTTAAGAGTTGTTAATATACTCTATATAAAATGGGACATTTATCATGTCATCTACCATTTATCCAGTTTTTGTGAAATGTTTTGCTGTTTTTCACATTTTAGAATATCATTCAGTAATGAATGAACACATATTTCATTATCATGAAATTTATGGAATATTTTATATTTCAGCAATTTTTTAGCTTCAGGGAGTTTTACCCGCAGTGTACTGTTGAAATGGGCCCTGCCCTTTGTGCATAAGGGGCAGAAGTGGCCCCCTTCAATCACGCCCAAATTTCAGCATTTTCCCCAGCAATTCATAAACACCTTTGATGTCTGTTAACTAACATAAATAATACTACTATATTAACATTTTCATTTCATAATGTTATATCCATTTTGCATTTTTAATGTTTGAACTATGGAAGAAAAAAGAGAAACATAACCTCTTATTGGATTTCATTTTCAGTTTGCCAATTCCATGCCATGTTTATCTTGTGTCATCATTAAGAAATACTAGTTTACCTTAAACATTGTAAAATTTTGTTTGTTCTGATCGTGCTGTTTTTCACAATTTTGCATTGATTTTAACCCATATCATGCTGGACAAGATTGATTCTAACTTTGCGACCAGTGTAGAGCATGATCAGCCTGCACATCCATGCAGTCTGATCAAGATCTGCACTGTTCGCCATTCAGTCAGTTTCTTTTATGTAAGCACCCCTTTTAACAGTCAGTGGTACTGTCCAAATTGAAAGATGGGAATGTTCATTATAGAAATTTAGCAGGTTTTTTTTTCTTTGGATATGTTTACATTGCTGTTAAAGACAAAAGTACAAGTCTGCTGAAGTCCTGCATATTTTTCCAATGTCTAGAAGCAAAATGTATTATCTGTATGGGCATTTCAAGAAGACTTCTAAGGGTCATTATGTACAGGAATTTTATAGTCATTTTGGGGTCATATTCCATATTGAAAAAATAACTTTTTCCAAATTCCACTTGTTCTGTATAAAACACTTTGTTAAACATTGATCATTCAGCGAAGCTGATAATAGAAATAATAGAAAATGTAAGTAAGTTATACAGATATGGCTGTATTTCAAGTTGTTTTGTGCTGTTGTTATTACTATATAATAGTAATAGTTGTAAAATTTTCCTAATTTTGGTCCAGGTATATGTGTCATCTTCACAAAATACTGTAAAAAGGCTGTGATGTATTTTTATAAGCAGTGATGCAGTATGTCGAAACAATGTTATCTCTGAATGTGTTCAAACTGTTAAATTCTTTTCAAGACCTAATATCTAGCAGGAGTGAGAATGGTTAGCTTTAGTCTGCTTGCGGCATGTCTTTCTGGCTTTGCGTCCAGTGCAGACCAAGATCAGCCTGCACGTCTATGCATCTTGATCTTGGTCTCCACTGTTCGCTATTTAGTCAGTAAATTTTCAGTGAACACCCCTTTGAATAATACATGGTACAGCCCAAATTGAATGATAGACCAGTCCATTCTAGAAATTTAGCAGGGTAAAGGTTAAATGTGTACACTTTGCTTCCTTCTACTGACAGAACTGTTAGGGATATACTCTGGCTTTGAATGATAAAAAAAATTTGAAGCTAAGATTTTTATGCTCCCTCCACCTTCGAAGAATGAGGGGTATATTGTTTTGCAGATGTTGTTCGGTAGGTCTGTCGGTCCGTAGACCAATCTGTTTCTGGATGATAACTCAAGAACGCTTGGGCCTATGATCATGAAAGTTAATAAGGAGGTTGATCATGACCAGCAGATGACCACTATTGACTTTGAGATCAGTAGTTCAAAGGTCAAGGTCACAGTGACCCGGAACAGTTAAACAGTTTCTGAATGATAACTCAAGGACACTTGGGCCTAGGATCATGAAAGTTGATAGGGAGGTTGGTCATGACCAGCAGATGACCCCTAAAGATTTTAGGTCAAAGGTCAAGGTCACAGCGACCTGGAACAATTAAAACCATTTCCATACAATAACTTGAGAACATTTGGGCCTAGGATCACGAAACTTAATAGGGAGGTTGATCATGACCAGCTGATGACCCCTATTGATTTTGGGGTCAGTAGGTCAGAGGTCAAGGTAACAGTCACCCAGATGGAGAGCGATTGGGCCTAGGATGGCGAAACTTTATAAGGAGGTTGATCATGACCAGCAGATGAAACCTATTGATTTTGAGGTCAGTAGATCAAAGGTCAAGGTCACATTGACCCAAAACATTAGAACTTTTTTTGCCAAATAACAAGAGAATGCTTTGGTCTAAGATCACATTTGATACGGTGGTCACTATGACTGGTAAATGACCCATATTGATTGATTTGAAGTCAGTACGTCAAACGTTCAGTGCACAGTGAACAGATAATTTCTGTTCCTTGTGCAGTTACTGAATGCATCGAGGGGGGCATTTCGTGTTCTACGAGCTCTTGTCTTCCTTGTTACGAAAGTTATTCTTAGATAGAAATCAGAGCTACAAAGTCCAAATCGATTTCTCAGATGTGAAGGGCCATCAAATAAGACAAAGTTTAAAAAAAGCTTGTGCGAAATGTGACAAACCTACATCATGACTGTAAATTTGTTATATGCAATTTGATGAATAAACATGGCCTGAATATATCTCACTTTGTTTATTACCTTCTGACGAAGTGCTCAAAGGTGAGCTCAGAGCTGTTTTGATCACCTTTTATCCCTCGGCCTGTTGGCAGTGTTACAGACCGGATTTCTGTAGCAGTCTTATTGAAACTAGCACAGATTGCATAGTCACAAGATCTCGGGCATGCTGACAGTTCAGTAATGGACAAAATTGCTCAATACCAGATTTATGGCAAAATTTCATCATATTTCACAATAGATGTCCCATTTTGAGCATTCTTCATGGAACTGACACTGAGTAAAAATTGGTAGTAGCACTTGATTTACGGTTTTATTAGCTTATTTGCAAGAATTATTTTAAGCAACCAGATGAAACTTTTGTTTAGGAGGGGATGTACTGTAATTGCCAAGTTGATGCATCCGTCGGTGCATGCACTCTTGAACGGATGAATGCATTGAATTCATGTTATGTATATAGTATAACCATGGTCATCAAATACAGGCCAAGTTCAATTTTAAGCACAATCTACTTATTTTTGCCAGAATTGTTGCCCTTTTTCAACAATGTGGTTGTCCATTCAATAACTTGAACGGAAGATTGGATTGAATTCATTATACTCTCATAAGTAGTATAATTATAAAAATCTGGTTCCTTACAGACATCTACAGCAGCTGTAAAACAAGTCTCGTACAGGAAGGTAGTATTACAGGGGTATTAATTTGTCTGCCGACAATTCAACACATAAAAGGACAATTGTTAGGAGTAATCTTCACGAAACTTACTTTGTATGAATATTGCCACAAAACCAAGCACATGTTTTATAACAGGCAATATTGCCCCAGATACATCAAAATTACGGGCCTTTAATTTGTCATCAAATTGTCATAATTCACATTGTAACATAAGAACAATATTTCTTGCGCAATCTAATGAAGCTTACACCAGATGTATGCAGCCAAAATAGCACACATATTTGATAATGGGCAAGATTGTTCTCGTTAGCACTAGAGTTACGGCCCTTGAGTTAGCCAAAATTGCCAATTCACGTTGTTCCACATTTCTTGATACTTCCACTGTTACTGAGCACTCTTCATGACACTTGCACAGAAAATATATTGCAACAAGATTTGAAACAAGATTGATAATGGCCAAGACTGCTGCTTACATATCTGAGGTCGTATTTCTTGACAATCGACTTGATTGCTCATAAAACACTATAGAGTTATGATCCTTAAATTAATAAAAAAAATCGCCTTTCGAGAAACCCAACTTTGATTAAATCACACATAACGTATATGCCTACAATATCACAGACAAATCATGGCAATTGATTAAGATTCCCCTACGAGGGGAGACATTTTTTTACCCAGTCCATCCATCCGTCCCCACTTCATTTCCGATCAATAACTGGGGAACCATTTGACTTAGAACCTTCCAACTTCATAAGGTGATTACAAAATAACATGGTTCACCAAAAAACAGAGAACAGAGTATCAATTCACAGCATCTCTCTGTTACTCAGGTCAGGTTAGCATCATGCCACGTTAATCAAAATATTATATAAAGTCATGCAGTGTAAGTCTGGGAAGGCAGGCAAATTAAATGAGTTTTTGTTTAATTTTGCTTCAGTGTAAGATCAAAATATCTTTTACTGAGCTAACATCAGAAGCAATATTTTCAGTTATGAGTGAAAACATAAAATCTGGTGTTAGTGAGTGAAAGACATTACAATCCAGCATAATGTAAAACAAATAAATTTTTCATTTGCTTTCATGTTTCTACCATCCAAAATATACCAGTTTAA
Organism: Mercenaria mercenaria; assembly: GCF_021730395.1. NCBI lineage: Eukaryota > Metazoa > Mollusca > Bivalvia > Venerida > Veneridae > Mercenaria > Mercenaria mercenaria. The sequence continues at coordinate 52,568,498 of NC_069373.1, forward strand.
CACATGCATTTGGGAAATTCACATGTGAAATCATCATGTCGTAATGTTCATATTGAAAAAGAAGTTATTTTTTTGACATTTTTTGATTTCTTTTTCATTTTAATATGATGGAGTCCATAAAGAGGGCTTACAGAGTAGATGACCCCTATTGTTTTGGGGGTCACTCGATTCAAGGTCAATGTCACAGTGGCCTCAATATGGAACACAGTTTTCGAGCAATAACTTGAGAACCACTTGACCAAGAAAGTTGAAACTTTATAGGATGATTGGACATGCGGAGTAGATGGCCCCTATTGATGAGGGCAACGGCTATTTGTTTCCATTATTTGCTTTTAATTGCCATATCATACAATATGCATATATTTGTCATTTAGAATTTAAGGTACTTTATCATAATGGTGTTACAGTTAATTCACACACACTGCACGAAAAATAACTCATTAGCTAAGCTATTCCACGGGACATATAACTACTGGTATAACACAGTTACAAGTTAACGTCACGTCAGCGCCATACATGCGCTGTGAAATAGTGCTTCCTTTTTTCATCTACTTGTTAGCATCAAAGACAAATTAGAATCGAAATGATATATAGCAGGACCATGTTTTAATATACAGAAACAATACGATGTTACACGTTTGTGGAATAACTTTACGTTGAATGCCGAATCTTGTATTTACACATCTGTCATCTTGCAATGTCAGAATGGTAAAAGCATTAATTTGTGTGAATAGTGAAGAAATGCTGACGGATGTGTTTCAGTTTATCTTATAAAAAAAGAGTTCTTATTCATAAGCGAAATTCGTGTTTTTCAGATCAATCCAAGCTGTCGATCAAATATAAAATACACTGTTAGCTAGTTTCTTTCTATACAGTGCGTTCGTTGGTTGCTTTTTAAACGAGTTGACCAAAATGAAACATTTGATATATATTTTTTCTGGACATTTGTTTTCAACAATAATCAGTAAGTATTATTTCTTATAATAAATTGTAATAAAAAGCCGACTGATAATTTGAGAAAGGTGCCACTGTGGATAGGTGGTCAAAGTCGCTGATTTCGAACCACTTGCTCTTCATTTCCGAGTGGAGGTTAGGGACTTACTCGGGTCGTGAAGTGGGGAAGTTAGCCTATCTATGGTCCAAAAACAACCTTTTTTCCATGGGTTGATTTACTTGTTACCTGGTTGCAGTGGTAACATAGGTTACAGCAATATATATCATAATCAAACATGTTTAATCCTATTTTCAATGGGTTGGTTTAAAGTAACATGGTTACATGTACAAAGGCTAATAATGAAACTTGATTGTTTAATACTATCTTCAAGTAAGTAACTTGGTAACCTGATTTTGGCATATATATATTGTATCAAGACTCTGTAGTTCTCACTCAGTTTTATTAACGTTTCGGCCATAAGGCCTTCATCAAAATGACAAATTCCGAGAATTACTCTACATCTAAAGAAGGTATATTGTATCAGTTCACAAATAATACACCCTCTGTCCGTCCGTCCGCAAATCTGGATCCTGCGATAACTCAAAAAATATTATAAGCTTAAACATCATAAAACAGAAGACAATATGTAGATAATGCACGTAAATGACTTGTGCTTGTAGGTCAAAATGTCTAAATTTCTTTTTTCGGCAATTAAAGTGTAGGCCAGCCTATAGTAAAAGCTACAGACCGGTGATTTATATAAAGTATTTTGTATTTGATAAATATTAAAACATGGTGGTCGTTGACTCAAGCCTCACTTGGCTTATGCCTGCATCTATAATATATGTAATCACTGCAAGGTATTTTAAGAGGAGGTTAAAATAAGCTTTAGAAATGAGTAAATACTTAAGTGTTCCCTCTTCATGTTTTAGAGTCTTCTTACATGCACACGACGGCACCACCTGTATATACGTATCTTCATGCATATGTGACTCCTCGTAGCACCACAGTAAATGGTCCGGTAGAATATCTCAAACAGAATCTCGAAAGCCCACAACTACTTTCAACGCCTTTTAACACAAGTTCGGGAACGGCGGAAATGCCTATATTGCCACCACCAAAGAACAGAGGACATAAAAAAGTACTTCATAGCAAAGAAACTACTGAATGTTAGAAAAATTATGAACTACTTAATTTTGTGGCACTTGTTTTATGGCATATTCACATGTGATAAAAATTTCATTGAATGGATCCTTTAAACACATCCTATAACGCTATGTATCTAACCTTGTTTAATTTTATAAAGCCTCGTAGGTAGCCTCATGTGCATAACATATACCTACATGCCCGCATAGTAACGTTCAATTTCCATGAATATATGCAAATGGTATATTTTAGTAATTTTCGAAACAACTCTGCCATTTTCATTTAAAGAGATACGCATGTATTTAATCAAGATTGGTTAAGCCATTTTCGTGAAAGCGAGATACAACCACAAGACCACCAAAAAAAGTTTGAGGAAAAGAAACAAACAGGAGCCCCCCTTTTCCTGTTGTCACTAACTTTAACGTAGAATTTTTATAAAAATATCGGACCGTCATGCCTGCAAATGTACAAAAGAAAATTACGAAAAGCGTCAGCGTGACGTCATATAAGGGGACATAAAGTTGTTATATGTATGCAAAAATGAGACTTTAATAAAGAATATATATATATATATATATATATATATATATATATATATATATATATATGTCCGTTACAATATTAGTGATGGTTAAGAATATAAATGCATATAGTATTTATCTTAATCGAATATACAAGTGTTTCATATAAATACTTGCCAACAAAGGAGTTTTCGTTGTTGAAATCTACACCAATAAAACAAGTGTACACAGGCACATAAAGCTTTGTTTGTCGTATACAAATGATGAAATCTATTGCAAACAAACACAAACTGTCAGTCATTTTAGCATTATGTTAATGTTAACTAAAAATACAGATGTAACAATATTTTTGACGCCACCTGTACATTTTTTGGTTACATCACAACCGAAGAAATGAAAATCAGCTGTTCGGCATACTTGTTTTGGGGACTTTTATTTCCGCTTTTTAATGGTATGTACTAGTTTTCTTTCTTTTCACATTTTTATTGAACGTTGTAAACCAACCGCCTTATCACCTGACCTGAGTCCCTGTGACATTTTTTTTATTTTCATGTCTTAACAAAATGCTTTCTGGAAAGAAATACAAGGCCAGAAGTTCTCGTGTCATGTTTCAAACAGATACCAAAAGAAGACTATTTATCTGCTTTTCGCGACTGGGTAAAAACGTTACAAAAATGTGTTTCGATAAAGGGGTAATACTTTACAGGTTTATAATAAAAATAATTTTGATAAAACGTATCACTTAAACAATCTAAACCCAATGACAGAACTTTTTCCAGGACCCTCGCATCATATCGTATCGTATCATATCATATCATAGAAAATAACTTGACTGTTTTTAAAAGAAAAGGGACATAATTATACAAAATTTGAATAGTTATCTCCTGTGAACAAAACGTAGAGTCTGAATAAAGCACTGATGCAGGCGGTTTATGCAATATAACATCACACGTTTCCTTCTATTATTTCAACAGATCGATTTTTGGAACTCTGATTGTGTATACATCCAAACGCAACATATTGTATTCTTCTACTTCTTTTGTTCGCCATTTTCATAATGTTATCAAGATTTTCTAAATATATGCAGTAGCTAAAATCTTTTCATTACCAGCGTTGCTAAATGTTCTATACACTAGAAATGCCGGTCGGAGAGATCTCGAGTTTACCAGGGAAATACTTATTTCGTTTTAACCCTTAGCCTGCTGGCGGCAGATGATTCTGCCTTTGCGACCAGTGCAGACCAAGATCAGCCTGCACATCCGTGCAGTCCGATCATGGTCTGCACTGTTCGCTATTCAGTCAGTAAATTTTCAGTGCAAACCCCTTTGAATAATAAATGGTACGGTCCAAATTGAAAGATGGACCAGTCCATTATAGAAATACAGCAGGGTAAGGGTTAATATAGAAAATGTTAATTCATGTGAGAAGATATTATGTGGAGGGTTTTCTAAACTGCCCTCATCTAGTTTATTGACAGAACTCAGTAAAATTTAGAATACTGCGAATGGAATGTTTTATAAAGCTGCCAGGTAGTGTTGTTTAGTCTATATACTGTTCTGAATAATTTATGACTATTGAAAATATGGTGAACAAATCAAATACGATTTAGACATCATAAAAAAAAAACTTAATCAATTTATTGTTGCGTCATCTTACTAAATGTAATGCAAATTAATAGGGCCTGGTATTTGAATTCCAATCTCGTATGTACATCTAAAGTATTTTCCTTCTCTCCAAAAAGAGTAAGAAAATGCCGATTATATGTATCTAATGATGATGATAATAATGATGATGTTGATGATGATGATGACTGAAATTCCAGATTGTATTCAATTGGGATGAAATCCATTCTTGTTTTATTGTTGTTGTTTGTTTGTTTGTTTTTTTTTTTGGTTTCCTTTTTGTTTTTGTTTTTGTCCTGATAAATCGAGACCCTAATGAAATTATTTATTTACCAAAATTCGTATTCGTTATTTTAGCAGAAGTTCTGTCAGTCTGTTGTTTCTGTCGTTCTGTCTGTCTGTCTGCCAAAAAGGGCATAAAAATCTGTGGAATATGCTGGCTCGTGTGTACTGCCAGTTCTCTATCTGTCTATTACTGCGAACGTATATCCACGCGAATCTCATACATGTATGGTTATGCGCTATTTCTGCATAAATATTCATAGGTTAACTGGTCCCTGTCAGGTAACAAAAGCACCGCCTTAGGGTACCGACGCCCGTCTGTAACTTGCTTTACATAAGGCGATATGCAAGAAAAGAATTATGGTTCCTGGCCTTTATGATGAAAAATAGTTTTAAAAATAAATTTCTCAAGAACAGTGGACCTAAATAAAAGAATTTACTGAGAAATTCCAAGAATTTTCTTCGATGAAATGGGCCAAAATTCTGATAAAATGCAAGAGAGTAATTGTTCTTGGTCGACTTGCTCATTTAAAAAAAATTCCAAAGTTGAAGCCCTCAGAGTATTCAAGAAAAGATAACCTTAGCAACCATTATAACCATTAAATTCCAACATTTTAAGCACAAGAAGGGTCATAATTCTGACATAACGCATGTGAGAGTTTTGGTTCTTAGTCTACTTACTCATCTAATGATGACAAATAATCATGCAATGTTTACAAAAGGCTTAACCAAAGCCAACACCGACGCCGACGATCAAGTGACGACAATACATCGCTTTTTCATTTTTTTTAATAATTTAGTGTACTTTAATTACATTGCAGGAGTGAGAAATGAGGCGATGTGTTACAATGCTTACTACGACGAGGTTAAGCAATGTAGCTATGGATGTTGCGGAACCGACCTGGATGTTGAATGCTGCCTACCGTCAAGACTTGCAGCCATTGCCGCCGCTGTCATTTCATTTTTTGTCATACTGACAGCTGTTGTAGTCGTTATATGCTACCGGAAGCAGAGGGCGCTTAAACGGATCTTAGATACCGGAAGTAGACCATCAATTACAAATGACCGAAATTTACATCATGCTACGATGGTCAACTTAAATCCACCACGATGTAAGTAAAACCTCAAGCTGTAAAAAGTGATTTAGAGATATCATTTTGAAGCCATCTTGTGTAAATTCATCACTTTCACATTTGTGTAATTCTACATGTATTTAAAAGCATAGTTTCCGTGCGTACATGTATTAACTATTACCACTATGAAACACTGTCTACTCCGATACTGTACAGACTGCTATAGATCTCCGTTAACAGTTTTCCGTCAGAGAGTCCTCTTGGCTCAGTACTAAAGACCTGGCTGGACTATTATATAGCTGTATATAAACGTAATTTTACCTGGATTGGTATAGTTCACGTATTTGTTATGCTATCTATATAAAAAGGACCTCATAAAGAGTCTGAATCTTTTTCTCAATGACAAAATGTTATTGTCCGCGTTACCCATATTTACTGAGGCCACCGGATGGATGCCTGCTGTGGTCACCAACAAAACTCCTATTTTTTTGGACAAGTATAACATGAGCGGACTTCGAGGCTGGTTTGAATAAGCTTTTAAAACAGTAGTCGTACTCACTCTAATGTAAATTAATGTAAACTATTACTTTTTACTGTTTCAATTCTTTTCAGGGACACCGTGCAAACACAGAATAGCTCCACCTCCATATATAGAAGCCCCGCCTCCTTACACCGCTGTCAACGTAGACAATTTCAAACAAACTTCGGAAAACTTACAACTCTGTCAATCAGCACCGCCATCTTACATAAACAGTAACGTACAACATGGATGCATTAGTCCAAACCCCCGGACTTCACAGCAATATCACGAACCACCGCCGCAATATGGTGTTTATGCTGATCTTGCTCACAACCTTGAACAGAGGACGTAACCTACATGCTAAATATAGTTTGTGAAACTTACATAAACAATCTGTTATAAGTTTGATACGGTTACATGTGGAACACATTTCATCGGGAAGATACAACAAAGATGTATTTTATATATAAATTTGTTAAAATAAAATACCTTTTTAATTTTTTACATTGTATTTACATTTGGGCGTAGTTTTTTATAAAATTCAAACTAAAAGCTCTTCTTGTACCTACTTATAACATATTTCTTCATAGTATAATACCTGTATTACATTAAGATAAATTGCACTTTTATTAACGTTGCAACATGTGGTGTCCTTAACAAGAATGGACATGTAAATGTCTATGTTCTATACTTACGACGAATATGAAAGTAATCTTAGTGGGTATATTTTTCATTAATTAAGTATGCAAAAATCAACTTCATTTTGGCAGGCGTGCACATAATTTTATATACCGGCAAAATGGCATAGTTAGGACATGCAACATTTCTTGTGTATTTACTGGTGAGCTGTCTTAATAGATTGCCAGAAATATTGATACATCATAGAAAATGACTGCCAAACAATTATAGGACAGTTTCAGTGTAAAGTGTAGGTCTAAGTCATACCCGTTGCCGCAAAGAGTTTGTTTTCAGTGATTTTATTTAATATAACGGTGGGTTGTATTTGTTTAATTTCATAGTTTCTAAAAGTGTGATTTTTGGATGCAGATCTACTAGTAATATAGAATAATATAAATCAACACAATCGCAAATTTATCATAATTCGTAAAAACAATAAAATGACTGTTTCTATCATGTCTTTCTCTTGCCGTATGTAATAATTTCGATACGAATTCAACATAGAAGTAAAAATGGAAAACTACTGAAGATTAAACAAATTTAAAGTCTGTCGTTTATTTTTCTACTGAGCAAGTCGAACTATTACCGTGAGTAGGGTGGAGTGGATGCAGTGCACGATTGTGAAAAAAGGTGAGATGTTGAGTTTATTTGCCTCCATGTCAAGAAAAAAATGGTCTTAGATTTTGATTTACAACGTTGAGGCAAAAGGTTAAAAGGCACCACGACTGCAATGCACAAGTAAACGAAAAGCAAGCACACCCTGCATCTTTTATTTGTGCAAACTAGAGGAACCATTTCCGTCTACAAAACGAGATGTATTATAGTAAGATAGTTTTCCGAAATGATCAATACAGTGTGCCCATACCACGTGACTTTGACGTCATTTTATGGCTAAGACGGCAAGCCAAATTCCGTCGATTCGATTCTTCAAAGTGGCGTAAGTTCTTTATTTCTTGATCAAATATGACCAAATAAAGCGCAGGCTAAGGAAAAAAGTGAGTACTTCACTCACAAGTAAACGGTTTTATCAACAGATGAACAGTTTTGGCCTGAAAACGGGAAAACTGTTTTGTTTAGAGAAAATGAGCATGGTAAGACGGCAAGCAAGAGCCCTTTTTGACAGAAAAACGGATGATTGTGCACATCAGAGATGTCGCACGTATTACCGATTCACAGGAATTTAATGCCGGCTCTGTGGGAGGCCTTAATTGACAAAAATGCAGCAGAATTATTTAAAAACTTTTAAAAAATCCAAAATATGCTAAGACGGCAAGTCCGCTAAGACGGCAAGTCATTTTTATTAGATATACCTGGTTGCACCAACTTACGTAATTCAACACTTCCGTGGTTACAGGCCGTCCATCCTTCTATCAATCCGTCCGTCAGTAACATTTTTACTATGTTTCATCAATGCTTGTGAAATGAAATAGAGAAAAGTGGAAACTTTACAGATTGCCCGACAAGACAAAAACGAAAATGTTGCAGGCTTGGTTTGATTGAGCCTGTTCATGGACGGTAGTGGAAATGCATGCTACCGTCCACGCCCTCCACGCCCGGGTTGAGCAGAACTCAACATTTACCCATGCAAAAAGTACAGTAAGCAGTACAGAGACATCCGCAGATGTATTCAAACGGCGGTGAACATGGAACCTTCAATGAACACTTACATAAAAGTTCAGTGACATTCATTGATCATCTTTCATCTCCTCCTTCAATCACTAGTGCTGGGCAAAAGAGATATGAACGGTTTATCCTCACTGTTTTCTCATTAAGGCAAAACAATTATTTTAACTTTGGACCATACACCGTTTTTGGTGGAATTACACACTATCATTGAAGCTACCATATGCATCGCCGAATGGATACATCATCGGATGTTGCTAAATTGAAGTGGTTGAGACTATAATTACCGTATTCCAGAGCTTGCAAAAATATCAGACTAACCATTTTCACTGAAAGACAGATTAATCCGCAGTAAGGTTTTTTGCCCGTTTTTTCGGGCTAATCGACAGATATTCTTATTGATGTTTTCTGAACATTGTTCTACTGTCGGTTGATATTTTCATACATATCTAAATACAATAAGGTTAAAGAATGCGTCATTTCGTATTGAAATTATGTTTTTAAGTCTGTTGATCCATCGAGCATGACTAAGTTGAAAAGCGAAGGTTTATTCCTTTAAAACAATTCAGAAAAACCGCAGACGTGACCGAAGCGCATGAAAATATGCCGTTAAAAAATAGTTCAAAACGTATAAGAAAGATTTCTCTAGTTTAGCCTTAATACATAATGCACTCGTCAGTAATAAAACAGCATATGATCTTAATAATTTTTTCTAGTTGTATAGGATATAGATCTGCATGCGATTCTTTCTACCTGTCCTGATTCGAATGACAAGGGAGATCACTGTGTAGGAGTAAGCTAAATGATAAACTGCTTTATTTTATTTAAAAATATTTTTTTTTCTGAATTACTTCCCTTTATTCTTACTTTATCCTTATTTTTGTACAGCTTTTATAACGACCGATTCATATTATTTATTATTTAACATTTTACTTTATCGTTTTAATATCTCTGTAAGGCTGATGCAAAACTAAGTCAAAATATTTGTTTAAAATTCTTTCTTATAAATAATTATATCTGTAGTATATTAATTGCTACAGTGTTCCACTGTTACATGGAAAGCTACACGTTACAGGTTAAAGCCCTGCTCCGCGGCTATTCAAATTCTTTTGTGTGTATGCAACCCATGATTACAATAGGTAACAGTTAACGGCCACGTGTCAACCTTTAGCACGCAAAACCACAGGTATTTCATATAGAATTCATATACAACAGACTCTATTTTGACAGACGTCACTGTTCATAGTCAGGATTTTCATGCTTTTTCAGTGACAACTCAAGGTTAAAAGGTAGGACGGGAGCAGGGCTTTAAGGAAAATGGTCGTGCTGCTAGTACACGTCTGGTTAACTTACCTATTTGTCTCGATATTTAATGTAATAACCTATATTAATTATACTTAAAAGATAAATAATTGACATTCCTTGCAAATCCTGAATACATTTAGATGTTAGGGGTACTTTACTTTGACTTTTAACAACATTACATCAGTTCCGGATTATTATAATTGTTATTGAATTGAAAAATTTACATGAAAGTTGACATTTTGATAAACGTTAATAAAACAGAGTAAAAGCTACAGAGATTTTAAAATAGATTATGAAGCAAAATAGAATCAAAACAGTACATAACGAGAATTTATAGTCGGTTAAAAATCTCATCAGAGCTAATGTTACTTGTAATTTGACTTTCCGACTCAATTAATAAATCTTATCTTAATGTATCAAATGTTGGTGTTTGCCTGATGTGAAGTTTCTAAGTATGTGTGCCCGATAAATGAAACTGTTTGATTTCGTTTAAGCAAAAAAAAAGCATATCAACGGGGCATTTGCGTCTTCTCCCGATGATTTTCATGTGTATAGTTCCTTTTCTTATCTCAAAACTGCCCGGAAGTCGAAACAGCAGGATCTTGGGGTAGATACAGGTCTAGTTTCCATTTGGCGGACCCCACTGACTGTATATGACAGGTGGGTTTGTCAAACATTTTTAAAGTTTGGGTGAAAACCATGATTAAAAGTGGGTTGCCATACATTTTAATTTTTTGGCATACTTGCGTGAAACAAGACAGTTTATTTATTGTGCCCAAGAAGTGATTTGCAGAAATGTTAGATACCCTTTCTCCAAAAATTGTGAAAGTTGGTGTATTTGTGGGTGGTTCCAGTACTTCCGCTTTCATAGCCTTGGGTATTGTTTAATCACCCCTTGGATATGTTGCCTGCTTTTTAATTTTGTCTTTTGACTGTTCCTGTGATACGCAGGCTCCATAACCTCAGATCCCCTTCCTAAATTCCAGTTTGTTTAGTTCTGTCCATTGTTTTCTCGTTTGGGGCAAACCGTTTATTTTATCTGGGGACCAAACGCCGCTCATCATGGAATTACACGCCTCAACACGTGTATCATTGAAGGTTCCATGTTCACCATAGTTTGAATACATCTGCGGATGTCTCTAAATTGCTTTTTGTACTTTTAGCATGTGTAAATGTTGAGTTCTGCTCAACCCGGGGCTAGAGGGCGTGGACGGTAGCATGCATTTCCACTACCATCCATGAACAGGCTCAATCAAACCGAGCCTGCAACATTTTCGTTTTTGTTGTGTTGAGCGACCTGTGGAGTTTCCACTATTTCTATTTTAATATGTGATATCGTGTTAAATTTTGGGGGAAAAAATAAGATTTTTCTATTCTACTCAATACTTTGAACACGTTACATAGAAATACTTTTTAAGGCATGTCTTCTTGCTTATAGACTGAGTTAAGAATAAGATTCTTATTTGTCAAAACATTATTCTATATATCTGAAAATTGTGTTTTTGATTTGTGGAAGTCGACAAAATGACTCTTCTTAATAAGTAGCCTTATTTTTAATACATAACGATTTGTCAAGAAAACATTAACTCAAACATTATATGTACAACAGACTTGTGAACATATAAAGTAGTATTGATTAGGTCAAAAATGTGTATTATTTGTTGTTGCCTGCTGCCAACTGTATATTTGTTCTTTAGTTTTCGAAACGCTATAACATACTTTAATCCAAAGACCGGCACGCAGAGGTACATCCAAGATGGTATACATGTGTAGCTTTTGAATTCTTAACCTTTCTAGAACAGTTCTCACTTATATGCCAATCCTGCTAGAGCAAATCATAATTCTCGTTTAATTTATCTATTAAGCCTCACAATTTAGCAACTGTACCAAAAAAAAAAAAAAAAAAAAAAAACCATATAATGTACAATGTAGTTCAAAACATCATATGACTTCACTTATATAACGGTTCTTTGATGTTTTCCTATAGTTTTGACAAGAAGTAGAATGAACTTCTATTGGTAAACATCCAATGACCGCTTGTAGAGAAGTGCGACTCCATAGACGATATTACTATAAAAAATGACTTGCCGTCTTAGCGGACTTGCCGTCTTAGCGTATTTTGGATTTTTAAAAAGTTTTTAAATAATCCTGCTACATTTTTGTCAATTAAGGCCTCCAACAGAGCCGGCATTAAATTCCTGTGAATCGGTAATACGTGCGACACCTCTGATGTGCACAATCATCCGTTTTTCTGTCAAAAAGGGCTCTTGCTTGCCGTCTTACCATGCTCATTTTCTCTAAACAAAACAGTTTTCCCGTTTTCAGGCCAAAACTGTTCATCTGTTGAAAAAATCGTTTACTTGTGAGTGAAGTACTCACTTTTTTCCTTAGCCTGCGCTTCATTTGGTCATATTTGATCAAGAAATAAAGAACTTACGCCACTTTGAAGAATCGAATCGACGGAATTTGACTTGCCGTCTTAGCCATAAAATGACGTCAAAGTCACGTGGTATGGGCACACTGAATAGTGAAAACGGATGTTGCGAAAGACAGCCCATTTTTATTTTACGAATTTCAAAAGACCGCAAATCTCACATTTTTCCCTTCTAGTCACATGTACTTGTGGACTAACCAGACTGTAGCTTTGGACGTCCGCTGACCTTTGGTACAACGGTCTAGTGGTTACCTGGTCTGGGACCACTGGCACGCAGTTCGATAACCAGGACCACAATAATTGTTCCTTATGGATACATACTTGATTATAGCGAATGTCATATTCAGCAATTTCCACCATTTTTAAATATATTGACCCACTTTTATATCAAGTTTCATACGGGTGGTAAACGCGGAATCCAATTACCGCTGGGAATACGCTTAAAATGGGTTGCGCAACGTTCTGTGCTGGTGTTGCGCGTAAAAAAAAACGAAATTGGGATATGTGAAGTTATGATTTTGCTCAATATGATACAAAATAAATTTTCCTGAAAAATGCAAAATGCTATTCGACACAAATATGATAATACATCATATGTGTAAAATATCTGGTTTGTAATTTACGGTTCGACTCAATTATCACAAAAACTCTGGCGACACGAAGCGTGAAAAAAGTATGAAATCAACAAAAATGCCAGTTTCTGACTTTATATACCTAATCTGAGGACATCTGACGCTTCTAATGATAAACCAACTGTAATACAGTAGCGAATATCACATTTGTTTGCTTCAAATCCAGCTTATGAGGACATTATTGACAAACAATCATCGGGAATGGGGTTGCGCCCCGGGAATGGAGTTGGAGTTGCTCGTATGTAGCATAATGTCAAACTTTTCTATCACGTATGTGAATACACAACAAGTTTGCGCCTACATAGGTCCTCATAACTGTATTATTTCAATGGAAATAACTGTCTGAATTGTTTCGAGAAGAATTGAACCATGTTTTGGACTCTATCGGAGTTAATGAAACACGTACCAATGATACAGTGGCCCGTAGAAATGTTATTGTAATTATAATGGAAATATAGTCATGCGGAAAATACAGTATGCATATTTACTATATTTTTTACTGCGCTATTATCATTGTCTATAGCATTTGCATACTTATATAATAATTAGCAGAAAAAGGGGCTACGTTCACAATTTGACCTTCATCTGCAGATTATTATTCGGACAATTTGTCACATGTTTTGTCAACTTCACATATGCTCATGTAGTGATTATCGTAGCAATTTTGAATTTCATTCGGCAAATATGTATCTACATCACTGTGAGAAAAGATCAAAGCAACTGCAATAAAAATCAAAAATGCGGCGTTTATGAAATGTTTATCTATCGCTCAAGGGGCCTCCGTGGTCGAGTGGTTAAGGTCGTTGACTTCAAATCACTTGCCCCTCATCGATGTGGGTTCGAGCCTCACTCAGGGCGTTGAATCCTTCATGTGAGGAAGCCATCCAGCTGGCTTACGGAAGGTCGGTGGTTCTACCCAGACGACGCTCGTGATGAAATAATGCACGGAGGGGCACCTGGGGTCTTCCTCCACCATCAAAGCTGGAAGATCGCCATATGACCTATAAATGTGTCGGTGCGACGTTAAACCTAATAAAAAAACAAATATCGCTCAAAAACAAAACAGTGGAATCTCCACAGGTCGCTCAACACGACAAAAACGAAACTGTTGCAGGCTCGGTTTGATTGAGCCTGTTCATGGACGGTAGTGGAAATGCATGCTACCGTACGCCCTTTACAAAAATAGTATTATTCTTTTGATATTTTTGTGATGTCTTGCAGTTTTCAGTATATTCGCTGCATGATAATACATTTGTAAAGAAATGAAGTCTGTCCACATCATTAGAACGCTATGAGGTGTATTATACAGATGTTCCCGGGTTTTTGTCACCGCTACAAATAATCCCGGTTTTTGTCACCGCTACGAAATGATCCCGGTTTTTGTCACCGCTACGAAAGTTTCCCGGTATTTGTCACCGCTACAAAATGCTCCCGGGTTTTATCATCACTACAAAATGATCACGGTTTTTGTCACCGCTACAAATAATACCGGTTTTTGTCACCGCTACAAAACGATTCCGGTGTTTGTCACCTCTACAAAATGATCCCGGTTTTTGTCACCGCTACAAAATGTTCCCGGTATATTGTTACTGCTGCAGTTCTAGGGTTCTTACTGCTGCAAATGTGGCCACAGATGTGCCTAAGTTGTTCACTGCTACAAATGTGGTGCAAGGTTATATGGTATTTGCACTGCTACAAATGTGCACGGGATCTACAAATGTGCACGGGATCTACAAATGTGACCGTGTTTACTAATTTAAGTCTAGATTGTGCCGTTCCCAGTTTTATAAGCATATTTTTGACGTTTTACGTCATTTTCATTACGTCGACAGTAAACGGACGTCATAACGTCGACGTTCAAGCAGAACGCTGGCAACGATCTAAACTAGCTGTAAATAAACACGCACAGATAATGTTTCGGAATTTTTACGCAGAACAGAATATGGCAGACCCTAGAGACAGTTGGTATAAGCCAAACCTACTGTACAATATTCATTACAGTGAGTAATAATTTAAATATTTACATAAATCAAAGCAATATGTGTAACACTAACACTTTTGTACAACAACAACAACAACAGTAACAATAATAATTAAGTTTCAAGTTTTTTCAAGTTTCTAAGCATTAATCACTTTCAGTTTTCGAAAAAAGTAACATTTAAAACACATGTTTTAGACCGATAACATGTTATGAAAATTGCAAATTCTTTTATGTCTGAACTCTTTTTGTGTGGCCTTCTTCTAGCTAGACTGACATGACAAATTCTAGATTTACGAATTTTATCTTAGTTGTGCGCCATGTTATCTGCGTTTTACTATCTGTTTTAAACAGTCAAATATGCGTGCGTGCGTGCGTGCATGCGTGCGTGCGTGTGTGCTAATCTACATCTACATCGTTACAACCAACAATCGATTTCCGATTATGACTGGTCGGCGCTGTCAGAGAAACAGTTGTTAAAGAAATTTAGTATATTACAGTATTAAAAGTAAAAGATAAAAGGACAGTATGCTATAGTTAAAATAGGACAGAATGGAAGAATTACATAGTGACCGCCGCCAGCCTCTCTGTAAAGATACTGAGGCTGGGGCTAGATTTGACTGATGTGGGGAGGGAGTTCCAGAGACGGATGGTTCTAGGGAAATAAGAGTTAGCAAAGTATTGAGTGCTGGAATAAGGGATCAAGTAGTTCAGGTTTCTAATGGGGGACAAGTTACCTTGGTCAATAGCAACGGTCTGGGTCCTTACTTTTTAAAACAAAAGTAATGAACAGTTTAACCTACGGTACTGGAGAGTTTTCCATTCTAAGGATTTCAACATTTCAGTTACACTGCTTGTATAGTTGTAATCATTCATAACATACCTAGCTGCTGACCTTTGGACTCGTTCAAGTTTATGGGTGAGGGTTTTCTGCCAGGGATGCCACACAGTTGAACAGTATTCTAGCTGGGGACGGACATAGGTGGTGTATGCAGCTTCTTTGACCTTTATGTTATCTGTCTTGACATTTCTCTGAATAAATCGAAGGGAAGAGGTTGCCTTAGAAGTTATGTTTTCTATGTGTTGTGACCAGTTCAAATCATTGGAGATAGTTATTCCTAGGTATTTAGCTGATGAGGTGGACTTTAACTCTGTATTGTGTAACCTGTAGGGATATATAAAGGGATTTCTCTTCCTACTTACTCTAAGGACTTCACATTTGTCGGGGTTAAATTCCATTTGCCAGACTCTTTCCCATGTTTCTAATTTATGGAGATCTTCTTGAAGGGCTATGCTATCATTATTTGATTTGACAGTGAGGTAAACGATGGTGTCATCTGCAAACATACGGGTTTTACATTTGACTGAGTCAGGCAGGTCGTTCATGTATACGAGGAAGAGGCAAGGCCCAAGGACAGACCCCTGTGGAACTCCAGACAGGACCGGAAGTTCGCTGGACAGATGACCTTCAACTGCGACCTTCTGGGTACGATTAGAGAGGAAGGATTTGACCCAACTAGTTATTTGGGGACTAACACCTAGGGATTGTAACTTGTAAATTAGCCTCAAATGGTCAACTTTGTCAAATGCCTTAGAAAAATCCATTACGATGACGTCAGTTTGTTGGCCTTGTTCTAAATTACTATAAAGTTCCTGGGTAAAATTAATAAGCTGAGTTTCGCAACTATGACCCGACCTGAAACCATGCTGGAACTGGCTGATAATATTGTGTTTGTCAAAGAAGGACATAAGATTTGAAACCACGATGTGCTCAAGGAGTTTGGACGCAATACAGGTCAGAGAGATTGGTCGATAGTTGCTGGGTTTTGATTTGAGACCTTTTTTAAAGACTGGTGCAACTGTTGCCTTTTTCCAGTCTTGAGGGACAATGCCTGTATTTAGGGATAAATTGAAGATGTGGCAAAGGACGGGGGCGATTTCTTGATGAAGTTCCTTGAGAACACGGGGGGATAATTCATCTGGCCCCGACGCTTTATGTGGGGATAGGCCAAGAAGGAGTTTGTCAACACCCTCTGGAGTCACATTTATTTGGTCCATTAGGGAGGAAGGGGATGTTAACAGTTTGGAGCACAAATGTTTAAGGCTTAGGGGCTTAGGTGGGGAGAAAAATGATTCAAATTGCTTATTAAGGATGTTTGCTTTAGTGACTGGATCAGTATGGGTGAAACCATCTGCTTTGAGTGGGGCTATGCCGACATTTTCTTTTTTGTTATGTTTGATGTAGCTATAGAATTTCTTATTTCTACCAGGTTGGGAATCATGGCTAAAGATGACGTTTTCCATGTATGACCAGTATGAGGCTCTTATTTGAATAGTCTAATAGTTATAAAGACGTCTATTCACAAAAACATTTTTAAAAGAGCGGGCGCAGTGGCCCAGTGGTGACACTGCCTGACTATGAAACCAAAGTTCCCCTCTCCTTCGACTAAGGTTACTACATTCGTAGATAAGAGTCTGGGGTATGGGTGCATTATACTTGTCAGACTTAAGAACTTAAGAACCAGGGAAGGGTCTGGAATTAGAGCTTCTTCTTATTTTTTGATAATATCTAACAGTCTCCTAGTGCAACCGCCCATGTGTTACCAGCGACAACAACAAATTGACTTAAAATACACACTGTGTGTAGAAATTTAAGAAATCTTATGTTTGAGTAGTAGACTTTTAAATGATTTTTATTCTGTAATGAATTATAATGTTTTTACTTACTCAATTTCAGGACCACCTAACCCATCAACACCGCCAAAAATGATTGTACTTACAAGGGAGTTCAACCCAAGTGTATGTACTTGCGGTGAACACGGGTGTGCCCCACATTACAGAATGGAGAGGGAAGTTGTTTGGTCAAGTAAGAAGGTCAGAAACGAGGCAGATAGGGAGCTAAAGGAAGATATTCAAGCTGAGAGAAGTGCCAAGGCGCATAGGGAGCTAAAGGAAAGTATTCAAGCTGAGAGAAGTACCAAGGCGGAAAGGGAGATTAAGGAAGATATTCAAGCTGAGAGAAGTGCCAAGGAGCATAGGGTGCTAAAGGAAGGTGTTCAAGCTGAGGGAAGTGCCAAGGAGCATAGGGAGCTAAAGGAAGGTGTTCAAGCTGAGAGAAGTGCCAAGGCGCATAGGGAGCTAAAGGAAGATATTCAAGCTGAGAGAAGTGCCAAGGCGCATAGGGAGCTAAAGGAAGATATTCAAGCTGAGAGAAGTGCCAAGGCGCATAGGGAGCTAAAGGAAGATATTCAAGCTGAGAGAAGTGCCAAGGCGCATAGGGAGCTAAAGGAAGATATTCAAGCTGAGAAAAGTACCAAGGCGAATAGGGAGATTAAGGAAGATATTCAAGCTGAGAGAAGTGCCAAGGCGCATAGGGAGTTAAAGGAAGATATTCAAGCTGAGAGAATCGCCAAGGCGCATAGGGAGTTAAAGGAAGATATTCAAGCTGAGGGAAGCCCCAAGGCGCACAGGGAGTTAAAGGAAGATATTCAAGCTGAGAGAAGTGCCAAGGCGCACAGGGAGTTAAAGGAAGATATTCAAGCTGAGAGAAGTGCCAAGGCGCATAGTGAGTTAAAGGAAGATATTCAAGCTGAGAGAAGCGCCAAGGCGCATAGGGAGTAAAAGGAAGATATTCAAGCTGAGGGAAGTGCCAAGGCGCACAGGGAGCTAAAGGAAGATATTCATGCTGGGAGAAGTGACAAGGCGCAGATGGAAATTTCCGTCAACGTAGATGATGATAGTAGTGAAGACGAGATTGAAGACGACGATCCCAAAAGTAAAGATGACGAAGAATGGAAGATGATTAATGATACCAGAAGTGGATGCAGTGACATAGATGGTCTTTCCAACAGCTTGCCTAGACCGGATGACCTTCCACAGCAAGAAAAACCAGTTACTGACGTTGGACTGGAGGAGACAGTTAACGAAGACTTTGGTTCAGCTTTTGGCATCATGAGTTTGTACTGTGACAGTGAACTGCATACATGGTAGTCAAAATGAAGTATCATTTATAATTAGTGATGATATACACTCTATCTTTAATTACATCATAACCATCTTGTCTCATTTTGTATTTAGTTTATAAATATAAGATAAATGCACCACGTATTTAGGGTAAATAAGTCAAATGTAGTTTCGAGACAAAATGTCTTTTATGAAATATTTGCGCCGCATTTAGTTTTATGTTAATTATAGATAAATGATTTAAATTTTCTGTGATGTTAACTTAAGATATGCATTTTAATCTAATATTGTTTCTTTTTCTTTTCTATTGCAGGAACTGGAAGAATGAGTTCCATTGTCACTGAGCGAAGAGTGCAGTTGTGAAATATTACAGATAATTATTTATTAAAATATTTTGTTTAACTTTCTATGTTAAAATAGACGACCCAATTTCTGCGACAGTCTCTTTTCAGTTGACCCAGCCCGAAGATTTATATGTAATCAACGTACTTATCTTGAAAGTTTTAGCTCCATTTATGTCACGTTTTTCGGAAAGCACTCCCATCCCCTCCCCGTGGCTCATCCACACCGTGTTTAGGACCTCCCAGCGTACCTGAACTATTGGTGACGGTTAAGGCTGCTACCTTAAATTTTGCAAGTATTACCAGGAGATCTGAATAACACATGGCGGACAATTTGTGCATTATTCTCGACCAGCGAATTTGCCTAGAGTCTCTGTATATGAGATGGGCGAATTTTTGGGGTAAATGCCGTTTTCAAGGCAGATAACTCTTTTTCAATACTGGTGACATATGACTTTTAATGTATATCTTTGTTTCTTAGATGATTGTCCTTCAATATCCAAAGTTTGAAGAAATTCTATTGTTGGTAAAAATTTGGCTCATCTCCTATACAGAGACTCTAGCGTACGCCTTAAAGAACAAGTCCAATTTTTAGTGGCGACCATAGAAGGATGGAACATTGTGTTGTTGAAACGAAGGAAAGAATAGAGTGACAGTTAAACACATCTCACAGTAGTTTACAAACTAAAATTCCTCTATGTCTTAGAATGTTAAAGCATGCTTTTTCTGCATAATAGTTTCTCCTCAACAAATAGATTATCAAAATAACGACAAGTAGTTCTAACAGATTCATATACTTCTACCCTGAATTGCATGAAGAGTTGATAGTGTAACAAGATGATGCTATTCGGTCTCACCAAGATTTATATAGTTAAAACAAGTTCTTTCTTGTATAGGTAAGTTTTTATATCTCCCAGTGTCAAGTCTAATTGGTGCTGTACACCTCACCTGCAAATCCATATCTCTACGATAATGAAATGGTTAATGTTGCTTTATATCAGTCTCGAAGACGAATTAAAACATTCTGCAACTTCTTAACTTATTTACCATTTCCTGCAATTGCAGATACTCTTTCTAACGATTGTACTCATCATCAAACAATTTCTTTTCAACATTTGATAAAGTTGCTTTGGTATTCGACCGTACACCATAAAAGTATTTGTGGTCTTCGAGGCCAATATAATTAAGTATTCCATTTCCTTGATACGGAAAAAAACTTTCTAACTTTAGTGTCTGATGCTGATTTAGACCAATTAATTACTTTTTTGTTTAGTCTTGTATTTCGTAAATCACCTGTAGTTTCTGCAAAGAGAACAATATCATTTGATCATTAATTTATAAGTTGAAATGGTTGGCGACAAAAGGCGGCCTTGTTTAAAGCAGCAGTTCACTTCAGAACATGGAGATTCAAAACTATTTAGTCTAATACAACTCTGTACATCATTTTTAAGTGGCAAAACGCGAAATGTTTTTCCTTTATTCAGTTTTGACCATATTATAGATTAGATCTTGGGATAAAATTTTTCTGAAATCAATAAATGCAGTGAACGTATTTTCAAAAAAGAATGTACATTTTAACCGTACTTTTACCTTGTATAAAAAACCATCATGTTCATGAATTATTTCGTTTGACGTTCACCATTTCGTGATACGTTCATTCAAGCTACTACAATGTAGGGATAACGCATGTTTTTTCGTGTTATAACATCTGCAGAACCCCGAGGGATTAATTGGTTGGTGCCCAAGCCCGTTAGGTCAAGGGAACCAACGTATCCCGAGTGATTCTGAAGATCTTACATCACGAAAAGAACATGCGTTATAACACTATTCTAGCATAAAACGCGTAAAAAACTAACAAACGAATAAATTATCTCTCAACGTCATTAACTTTTCATGAAACGCGCGGGACTGTCTGCGTTGTTTTTTCATGTTGACGTCATTTGTTTTTCAATTATCCGTTTTGGGGCCGTAATGCGTTTACGCTTAGCCACGGACCGCGCATATATAAAAGGTGTTTTAACAGCACGTGAGCGCGAGAATCTCTCTGTTAACACACGTTTTCTCTCCTGTTAAAACACCACCGAAAGGTTTTATGCTAGAATACATTTTGTACATAGATGAGGCTAATTTAATACCCCTCTATGACACCGCCCGATGCTGATGATTTTGGAACAGGTGTGATTATTCCTTTAGGCCGTGTAGATGGAAACATACTTATATTGTAGCAGTGATTAGAACATTTACAAGTGTGTAAAGGGCAGAGATTTCACAGATTTACCAGATTTCAGCTCAGTTGTCACATCTTCAGTTGATACATTGCGTTAAATATAAAACATAATCATCCTTTCCATCAAGATCAGTATCAGACATTCAAAAAACGAAAACATAAAAACACTTGCATCATCTGTGTTCAAGAGAAATCATGCACATTGCTTAGGACTTCAGAATTTTTATTTATGAAATCGCCAGACCATTCGATTTCAATCTTTATATTTATTTTTATTCTTTCATTTCTAATCCTTACCTTTCTAATCGCTTTCCAAAATTCATTATCGATAAGATCATCAATATCATTTTGTGCCTGAACGACATATTTCATACACTTGCCTTTTGAACACAACGACTGAAATGCTTCCTCTTTTCCATATATATTTGTTTTAACTTCCGTTTTAAATGAGAGACATTTTAAGCCCAGCATTGTTCAGCTTTGTTCATGTCGTTCCACATACGGGACAGTTCACTTTTACGCAATGCTTAAAATTATCTAATTTCTTATTGGTGTGGCCAGACATGTTTTGATGTAAATTATCTCTCATTTCGTGGTAAAGGGGTTTCAACAAGACTTCTTAATTTGATTCCAGTTCATCTTGTGTTTTATTGAATATAACAATGACTATTTAACTTATGTATTACATTGTTTCCTGATAACTATATTTTTAAGTATTCCTGGTATTATAAATAAAGTTATTTTTTGCAATATTTTTCAGGAAATCGTTATCAAACATGTCTGAAAAATATATCGATAAACAAGCGTTAACTTTAGAGAAGTTGTTCGAGTCCGACATTAAACCTGATGTTTTGATAACTTTATGTCGGTCAAAAGCTACAGTCCATAAAATAAACAAACGTGTTTGTAAACATGGACGGTTCCAAACTGAAGGGGATCCATGCTAAAAAATAATGACAAAATACAATACAAATCCCATATCCGTAGCCTGACCAACCTATAAACAGGGCCAGTTTATTTTATAAGTACAACAACACAGTTGACCCATTTAAACGAGTTGTACTCCTCGCTAACAGTTTCTCTAATTGCAATAGGCTTTAAAAGCGAACAGCATGGATCCTGACCAGACTGCGCGGATGTGCAGGCTGGTCTGGATCCATGCTGGTCGCAAACGCACTATGTTGGTTTTCTCATGGCGCGGCTCAAATAGACTTGCTAATCCGCTAGTAAAACAAAACATAAAAGAATAATTATATGTAAAAATAAAAATAGAAAATATTGTGTGCAGCTTAAAAACAAAACATAAACATGTTGATGAGAACAGCTTTAGGCAGGTTCTTAAAAAAATAATGTGATATGAAAAATTTACGGCACAAATATCATTACTTACATGCTAAAAGTTGACGCCTTTGAAGATTAAAAATATGTTTTGGCACTAGTCTTAATCATATTTGGGTAAAAGCAACAATATACATTTACATGTTTCAGACGTGGAATGGAAATCATTAGAAAACTGTTCAGTCTATATCTGGTCAATACAACGATGAAATTATATTTTACTGACTAATATGAAAATCACAAAACACTCGTTATGTATTATGAAAATGAAATTCTTTTTTGGTAATAAATGATATTCTCTTTTAACATTTGACATATTTGAAGTCATTAATCAGTAAAAGTTTTTGAATGTAGATCAATGTGGCAATAAATACGTTCTAAAAAGGTCACACTATTTTACGTCATTTTGTGTTACGGAAGACTTAATAATGTAGTATATAAAAAATGGTTTCGCTAGA
Source organism: Mercenaria mercenaria (assembly GCF_021730395.1). Lineage (NCBI taxonomy): Eukaryota > Metazoa > Mollusca > Bivalvia > Venerida > Veneridae > Mercenaria > Mercenaria mercenaria. The sequence continues at coordinate 52,591,573 of NC_069373.1, forward strand.
CATTTTAAAGACATTAAACAGTCTAAACTTAACAATAATGAAGACTGCAAATTAACCAAATTAACAAATAAGCCAAGTTTAAGAAGTACCTTTTTTAAGTTTACGAAAAAAGCGATAAATACTTAAATAAGGATCATCGGGGTATATTTTACATTAATTATTTTTATCATGATAAATATTTTTTTCAGTATAAAATTAGTATATTTTTTACTAACTTTATTGTTAGATATTTTTGAAGTTAAGCCGATTTCAGACCTTTTGTGTCTTTTTTCCCCTCAGAATACTGGGCTTAATTGATTCTGAAAACGCATTTGAGCCGTACCATGAGAAAACCAACATAGTGGGTATGCGACCAGCATGGATCCAGACCAGCCTGCGCATCCGCGCAGTCTGGTCAGGCTCCATGCTGTTCACTTTTAAAGCCTATTGGAATTGGAGAAACTGTTAGCGAACAGCATGGATCCTGACCAGACTGCGCGGATGCGCAGGCTGGTCTGGATCCATGCTGGTCGCAAACCCACTATGTTGATTTTCTCATGGCACGGCTCATTTATCCGTTACAATCATTCTTTTGCGTTATATAATTTCACTGAAGACAAAACGTATCGATTACTGCGAAAATGCGAGAATTTTACCATTTTTGATAATTTCAACGGAATTCAAATAGAGCTGTGTTATGTCTTTAAGGTATTCTGCGTGACCCTTTGACCAAATAATCGTTACTTAAATACAATACTAAGCCTATTACTGGTGAAAATCTTATTTAATGCAATATTGAAATGTAAATGGACAAGAAGGAATTTTTGGTAATAAAAACGTTATAAAACATATATACATACTACAGATGTAATCATGGATTTGACTAAACTTCTACTTTCAACTTTTGTTTTATTAATAGCGCTGTTCGTCAAAGGTAAGCAATTTATCAGTTTTTCATCACAATTTATGACTTTCAAAATCATTTTTTAAGGTTATATAACAGTTTCCGAACTTTAGGTTGAAGACATTTCAACATTCCTAGTTCGTAGAAATTTTCAGGCCCAAGTGGGCTTCTAATGAAGAATACAACTTAAACACACGGACTGTCCTCAATGGAGATATCCATACGTCATTTACTTCTTCTACAGTTTAATCAATTTCTAAAGAAAATCACAACATATAAAAAAAAAACATCAGACTATTTGATGCCCCGTCATTGTTCTATTTTCATTTGTTATTGAAGAGGGGTCTTGTAGACCTATCCAAAATTATTCATAGTCGCCGCTGGTTGCCTGTATTGGTGACTCCTCCAACTGAAAATTAGTCGAGGTTTTGTGGAGCAGGATAAAGCTCACAATGCTTCAATTCCAGTCATTTCTTCTGGGTGTATTGTAAGATGTACAAGGGACCTCGATTTGAAGTCACCTCCTGCGATAGACTATTAGTAATGTTATATAGAAGGTACATCCCCTGGTGGTGCTCGAACCTATCGGCTTACCCTCTCCTATACGGTCTTACGCTAATAAAATCAATGCTTCATTGTTTGTTGCACAGCAAAAGTCAAGTCACCCTGTTTGGTGATAATTTTTTCTTGTTATATTTTTATCTTTTCAGATCAATTAGCACGACATTTATGTTGTGTTAGTAGTACTGTTTAGTTTTTCACCTTGAACATTTCGCCGTTGATGGTTTTCCTACCTTTGGGTATGGTTTAATCACCGCTTAGATATGGTGCCTACTTTTTAATTTTGTCTTTTGGCATTTCTGTGATATGCAGGCTCCATAACCTCAGATCCCCTCTCTAAATTCTAGTTTTTTAAGTTCTTTCCATTTGTTTCTCGTAAAGGGCCCGCCTATTCTTTTGACTAGGGACCATACGCCTCTTTTCATGCAATTGCAGTGTCCATATACACCGCAGTATGAACACAACTGCGTGTGTCTTTAAATTATGTTGTTGTTTTTTTTGTTGTTTGTGTGTGTGTGTGTTTTGTTGGGGGTGTGGGGGGGGGGGGGGGGTTGGTACTTTTAACCTGCGCAATTGTTGAGTTCTGCTCAACCCGTGGCTTGAGGACACGGACAGTAGCAATCTATCGTCCATGAACAGGTCCATTTAAATCGAACCTGAAACATTTTCATTTTTTGTCGTGTTAGGCGACCTGTGGAGTTTCCACTTTTCTATTTAATCAAAATGTTATTAAATGAAATGGGTTGTTTATTAATGTGACCTGTCATCTATCTCATCGGTCGTTTTTACATGAAAGTTAGTGTCCGTGTTTTCATGTGGATTTCTTATAGGTAAACTGAGTTTTTTTTAAAGACTCGCCACATTTTGGAATTTTTCGGCGAATAAGGACCCTGAATATAGTTATCCTTCCCTTGAGTAATCTAAATACATGCTGTGTAAAATCATGAAAATGAGAAACAAGAAACGTCTTTCAAAATAGACAAACAGCGTAGAGGTAATAATGTTTTGCCCATGGAAAATTCAGAATTAAACAGGGTGTACAGACAGAAAAGATTTGGATAAGCATCTATTAACACATGATTCATTTGCAAATATTTCAACTAAGCAGCCAATTTAAATGATCAATAGGTATCCTTTCAGTGATAGAACGTCAACATGATTTGACATCCTGGGCTGATTCTGGAATAATTTCGTGTTTAGTCCGGATCCTTCATAAGTAACCCACAATCACAATATCTCGACCCGCATACAATTATTTGGCTAGAAACAAAAATAAAACCCTAGAAGCTTTCGAATCACTAGTGACCCCCACAATTCTAATTACTCGATTAAGTTCTGTTTAAAGCAAAAAAAGTTGAAGTCAGTTGAACATGTGCAGGTTGGGAGAACTTCAGTTACTGCTGAAATATTTTTTCTTTGTTTTTTGGGTTTAACGCCGTTTTTTCAACAGTATTTCAGTCATGTAACGACGTTTTTCTTTGGAAAAAGTAATAGGTAAATACTTACATATATGATGGAATAGTTTTTTTGTTGTTTTTTTTTTTTTGTTTCTTTTTTTTTTCAATTTTATTAGCATATTGTTGTTGTTTGCATTGTCATTATTTTCATAAATTTAAGATTTTTCAGCTTACTTAATCGAGGTACCCAACGGGGAAAGAAGTTAATTTACTTTCGATATCTCTTGCCATAATGAATTACTAAAGACTTTCAAATGAAAAAATCGTTTTACTTTTGAGTAACAAAACTATTTAATCGTGTGACTTCTGACATTCAATGTCAGCGCACGCCTGTTCCGTGCCCCAATTATAATAGAATATAGGTCAAAATCCATGTTATACAGCTTACGCCAAAAAAAACGTACTTGTTTTTGTGGTTACTATTTTTAATCAACTTTTCCTGTAGGTACATCGGCTGGTTCATATTGTTACAACTCGTACTATCGTGAGACTTACGACTGCGAACATGGCTGTTGTGGGGACTACTACGATTATGACTATGGGTGTTGTTCAATAGGCGGGACTATTGCCGGCGCCGTCGTCGGAGCGATAATCTTCCTTGTTATCGTTGCTGTAGTGATTGTTTTGTGTTGCAAACACATGAAAAAAAGCACTGGAAGGGTTATCAACCATCCGCCACAGAACAATGCTTCAACGGTGACTGTGGTCCAGCCACCACCTTACCGTAAGTACGCAATATAACCATCTGGCAAAGCTTTTATACTCTCGCAAAAAACTGAGTTGTCGTTCTTTCTAATCTGTTTTAGGAGCATTCTGAAAGTGGTGCCAGGAATGACAAGTCTTTGAAAAAGATTTGAAAGTAAAACATTTTAAATTTATGTTTTAACTGCGGCAAAACATCCACACAATCTTAGATAAAAATCTTTTGCATTTTGTAGACTTGTTGAAGATGTATTTTAGGTATCATGACAAAATAAAGCTTCTGGTGCGATTTGGGAATGACGACATATCTTTAATTTGGTATATAATTGTTGTACATGAACATTTCAAAAACAAATGAATTGTTGTGGTAGAGAGTATTAAATAAAGATGGCATAAACCGATTTGTTCTTCACCATGGTACTTTACTTTCAACATATTAGGATATAATATTGTAGTGTCTTTTCATATTAAATCGTTACATGTGTCCATGTGATGATTTCGAGTACATGAAGTCGGTTGTTGAGTTGCACTAGTTAATTTTATTAGACCAGAGACCTAAAAGACTAAAAGACTAGGTTATGGACTGTTTACACCAAATAGGAAGTGACTACTCATGTCAGTTACAAGAACACTTCCGGGCTACCTCATTTTTCCCCCAGTTAAAGTGGAATTTTCATGTTTTATGTAAGCCAGTTCCTGTTTTTATTTCATTGTGTGACATTTTGGTAGCATTTTCAAGGAGATTTTTTGCATTTTAGAAATGTAAATAAACCTTATTACTCATGTGTTCATACCCGTATGTTAGCTGTCAGTTTGGAAGATATTTCAATAATGTTGACCTATCAAGGAATCTCTCTTAGAAGATACATAACCCCTACTTTTTTTGGTGTTTTTTTTTTTGTGGTTTATAGGTCATTTAAGAACATAAGTCTAGTGATTTTATATAGCAAATTTATTTACTACAGTAGGGCCTACATGTGAAGTAGTCCAAAATGTAGTTCCATGTTGCTGATGGTGATGAAATATGGTCTAATGAGTCATATAAGGACGCGACAGTTATATTTTTGACTTAGTTTCATAGCTTATTGTATTGAGAAAAGATCTAGGCCACTTCCAGTGTGAATTTCCAGGTTTAAGTTTTATTCATTGAGAAAATGTCTATATACGCATAACAGCTCAACAGCAATTTCATGGGGGCATTTTCAGAGGGTGTTGTTTTTCAAAACAGATTATTTTTCTTATATGAAACATAACATCTCATTTTTTTTTTTTGGTAAGATGACATGTTGTACTATAGCTTTTATATCATTGGAATTATATGAAATTAAAAGGTACTGAATTAGTGTAAGGTAACCTTACATGCAATTTTTTTCCAAATGTCTTTAATAACTGAGCCGACAATGTCAAGATTACAGAGAACAATTGCTCTCCTTTGACCATACCGTCGTTAGGATTGGATTGTGATCCATATGATGCATACATGTTGAAATTTTTAGACTTTCAAAGATAACGTTGTCTTTGTTTTATAGCATTTATTATATGAGATGCTAGTTCAATCATTTCTCCTCTCCCCCAGGAATCCTAGTGTTGTCCTTCAAAAACCTGATTGCACGTTTTAAAAAAAACCCAGCTTATTGCTAATTGCATACTCTGTACATTTTGCTTGTTTTCCTTCTTTTCAGAACCTCAAGGACCAGTTAATGCTCCTCCCACATACCCAGGACCACCTCCTGGAGGCCCAGGCTATCAACCCGGACCTCCTGGAGGCCCAGGCTACCACCCCGGAAACCAGCAACCGCAGATGTACCCTCCTCCTCCTCCGCCGGGCGGTGCAGTGTATGACTCCGCCTATCCACCAAAGTACTAGACTATCCGGTCTATTATACAAGCTATATAATGTTTGGTAACAAACATAAGTTTATTGGCATTGAAGAAAAACGTATTTAATTTGGATGTTACACATTTACTGCCTCTATATGCACGTATCATGTAACCTCTACAGAGTTTATGCTATAAAGAACTATATCTCTGTTAAAATGTTGGTGGCCGTGAGAAAAATCAAGGGCTTAAAATCAAGACTGCCACATATATACAAGTTTATGTTAAAACATGTTAAAGATATCTGTGATAAGATTTACATATTTTTTATATCTTTTCATACTATATATTAAACTGAATGTGATTAAAAGTGCCAAATATAGCTGTTAATTTAATAGTTTCCTTTATTCTTCTGAGGAAGTCATCCAGCTGGCTTGCGGAAGGTCGATGGTTCTACCCAGGTGCCTGCTCGTAATGAAATAATGCACGACGGGGCACCTGGGATCTTCCGCCATCAAAGCTGGAAAGTCGCCATATGACCTATAATTGTGTCGGTGCGACGTTACCCTCCCCCCCCCCCCCCCCCCACCCCACCTTCACACACACACCCCAAAATATCCTTTATTCTTCTAGTCTTCATGTCAGTTTTATATGACCTACTTGTGTTTTATACAAATAACTGTTAATCAGTCCCCTACCGATGGAACATCGGACTATAGGAATGACCTCCGTCTGTCCGTCCGTCCGTCTGTCCATCCGCAAATCTGAATCCTGCAATTACTCAAAAGTGTTCAAGCTAGGTTCATACAACTTGGTATGTGAATAAAGGGCAATATGTAGATTATGCACTTACATGACTTATGCTTGTAGGTCAAAGGTCAAGGTCACTATTTAAGGTCAAGCAAAAATTGTTTCTGCTCCAAAACTCATATGCATTGATGGATTATCTAAGTGCTACACACAAACGTTCCAAATGATGAGACAATGTGTCAACACATGATCTATGCTTGTCGGTTAAAGGTCAATGTCACTATTTTAGGTCGAGTAAAATGTGTTTCTGCTCCATATCTTTTAATGACGAACACTAAGCTTTCTACCGGTAGGGGACTTCTGTACAGCCACTGCAATACTCGATCACTTGTTTATTTAGAATATAGTATAAAGTTGAAGCTATTAAAACTCAAGCAACAGTTACAGTATATTAATTACTTCTGTTAATTTCATTGAATGAACTAGCATCCATCTCATTTCCGCCTTTATGTGTTAGTTTTCTTTGCAGCAGTATTTCAGTTAACGACGGTCTGTTCCTAAGCCTAAAAGTTGGACACTGCTAATTCCCTATAGGAGCAAGGGACAGTGAATTTGAAAATTCCACAAATCTGCGCTGATGCCTGGCGAAAAAAAAATCATAAAAATACAATTTTGAGACATTCCAGGAAAGTGTTGAGCGGATGTATTGCATATACTTAGCACTTCATCATGTGACATTTTCAGCCTGCCGGTTCCGTTGTTTCTATGAACTCCGGTTTCAGGACACTACAGTTTGAGGCAAAAATGACCCAAAATGCACACCTTGCGCTACTTGTACCATATTATCTACAAGTGACTGACCTAAAACATGTATATTTTAAAGCATGTGACCAGATAAAACTAATGGTGGGAAGAAAATTTACTTTTTCCGCAAATTTGAGCTGAATCTGAACGGATGGATGACCGTTTCCATTTTGTCTGACTTCCGTTACTTCAGATATGATTTTAGACCAGGCCATCTACGAGGAGCTTCAAGCATTATTTATTTTACACAATGATTACTCGTACGCTGGAATCCCTCGTTCTATAAGGTGGCAGGGGAGCGGGTTTTTGCTAGATTTTTAGCAAGTCCGCGATTCGCAACTGTTTTTCTTTATAGGTTATAAGTACAAAAAAGCAGTACTTCCGCCTTACATTGTGATGTGGCAATAAGGTAAGCTTCAAAATGAAAGCATTAATTTTGACTCATGTGGTCACCTTTAAAAGGAATAAACATTATAACCTACCCCTAACCCCCTTTAGAATCAAGAAAATTTGAGCATTTTTTCCTTACTTCCAACACATGCCATACACTCGTTTGTGTCCTTTCATACAATTACACCAGGTTTCCATATAAAGCAACCCTCAGGTTGCAAAGCCCTGCTAAGCAACGTATCAAAAAACACTGTCCGTTTTACTGTAGAAAACCCCTGATTCTCCAGAAATAATGACTCACAAAATATATGGATCTAAGATGTAGCTAAATAGTCGCATCTGCTATTTGTAGCTACATGCGTGTACACATTGATTTCTTTTAGAATAACTTTTCAGTAATTAAAACATTAATTATAATATACTTTGAACAAAACTACCCTAGGTCACAGCACCTGTGCATTGACTAAGAATATGTCCAGAATGTTTCGAGTAGTCCGAAAAGAATATACTTCAGGTTTTCTTTAGAAAAATCTGTTAAGCTCTTGTTCCTGACCTAAGAACAGTGTTCTTTTTTACTGCATTGACTTAAGAACATGACTCCATGCAAAATTTTGGAGAATCAATAAAATATGTCGAATATTTTATATAATCACAAAATTAGGGGAAAAAGCAAAGTCGATTCATTCAGGTACAGTAGTACTTAATCGGTAATCAAGCAGCAGATAATAGCAGAAAGAAAGAATCCTCCTCCATTTTTTCCCAGTTAAAGTGACATTTTCATGTTTTATGTAAGCCAGGTCCCGTTTTTATTTCCTTGTGAACCTATACCTGACAATTTGGCAGCATTTCAGTTCAAGGAGATTGTTTGCATTCATAGAAATGTAAACACACTTAAGTACATATGTGTTCATACCCACATTTTAGCTGTCAGTTTGGAAGATATTTCATAGTGTTGACCTGTCACACAAAAAATCTCTCTTAGAAGATACATGACCCCTACTTTTCTTGGTGTTCTTTTGTGGTTTATAGGTCATTTAAGAACAAAAGGCTAGTAATCCTTTTTAAAATGGGCCTGGCTTCAGAAGATTGCTAATTTTATATAGAACATATAGTAAAGTTTTTTACTACTGTCTACCCAACTCATGAGTAAAATCCTGATCTAACACAATCTAGCCTGATGTTTTCATTGAACATATCAACATGTTTGTAAAACAAAATAAAACAAAAGCGGGTAACACAAATGTGCAGGTGTTGTTGTTTTATAGGAGGCACCACAACCTCTACGCAAGCCTATTGTACCGATAAGGAGAAGGAATATTGCATGTGCCGGAGTTTTCAGGAAACAGTCTTGAAAAAAGTTCGTCTCAGTGTTCCGTTCAATAGCCTGTGTCTAGTGTAACTGCAATTGGCAAGGAACTTAATCAATGAAAAGAAAAAAATACAAAATAGAATGAAGAAGGGATTGGAGACATTGTTTGCGTCACTACAAGTATTCCTGACAGAAATGTAGAAACATAACTGGCTATTAACGTTCCTTAGTCTGTAAAAACATTCTTTTTGGACTTAAATGACGAAATACAATTGGTTACAAAAAGCCGGTCGAACATCTATGCAACGTAAACCAGACTTATTCTAATGGCCTTAAACCAATAAATACACGTTTTTTTGCTATTTGCAAAACTTCATTTGAGCCTCGCCACGAGAAAACCAACATAGTGGTTTTGCGACCAGCATGGATCCAGACCAGCCTGCGCATCCGCGCAGTCTGGTCAGGATCCATGCTGTTCGCTAACAGTTTCTCCAATTGCAATAGGCTTTAAAAGCGAACAGCATGGATCCTGACCAGCCTGCGCGGCAGGCTGGTCTGGATTCATGCTGGTCGCAAAGCCACTATGTTGGTTTTCTCGTGGCGCGGCTCATTTGTTTGTACTACGCCATAGTTTAATAAGAGATAGGGAGTAATTGATCAGAGTTTTGACATTTCTGTCAATTAATTTATAAAATCGGGCATATATCGTTATATTTAGACACATTAAAATTTATATATAGTGGACGCAACTTGACCCCGATGGTTGACCTTTGTATTATTTAGTTTAAACATATTTTATTGCCAATATATACATATATAAACAGATAACTACGTCAATTGTACATATAATAGGCAAAAGGGTCGACCCACAAGTTCTCGCAACATTAGTAACGGGTCTTCCCTAATGCAAATATTTACATATTTAATTTACAACAATGACAACTAATCAGGTACATGTGTGGTAAATAATAAATTTACAATATAATAGCTACAAAAAAATGGAAAGAAAAAAAAAGAGTTGAAATAAGTATGAGGTACAAGTACATGTGTACTTATAAAAGCAATCACATTTGTGATTACATGTAGTGGCAATGTATAGATAGATGTAAGAGTAAAAATGATGCAATTAATTTGCATTAACATGTACTACATTAGGGAAAAAAAACTTTAAAAAGGAGAAACGAGTACATGTGACTTATATAGACAAACATATTTGTGACTAGTCAGTGTACAAAAAGATATAAGAGTAGAGTACAAAAAAAGAAGATACAATTCAATTGCATTAACATGTACTACATTTGGGGAAAAAGAACATAAAAAAGAAACAACTGGGGTCTTGTCAATAATAAACTTGTATAATTATATATGAATAAATTGAATAATATTGCCTGCTAAATATGGTGAGTCTCAAAAGCGTTTGGTTGATTTTATGTAATGTTGGACTGAGCAGAATATTTTGCAGTTGTCTTCATATGACAATTCGGAATTACCAACTAAAAGAAGTTGGGTATTTAAAGGATGAAATTGCCTTAGATCGTGGAAAAGTTTAATCCTTTGATTTGTATATATCGTACAAGTGAAAAGAAAATGTTTAACGTCTTCAATATCTTCTCCACAAGAACAGATTGAGTCCTGAGACAGATGGTTGCAAAATAAATGAAAATTCAAATTACTGCACGCGTTTCTAAGCCTTGCATGAATTATAGAAAATTTTCTTTCTCCTACAAGATACCATTTTGGAGTTTCTGTAGTTGGAAAAACGGTATTTTTTAACAATCTTTTAAAACTTGATAAGGTGTTAGTGGCTCTTATTTCAGGACTCAAATTGTTCCAAATATCAATAGCAGAAGGCACAAAGGAATTAGAAAATATCTGAGTTCTTCGACTGAGGATTATAAAATTTTTAGCGTTTCTTAAGTTGTAATGTGTAGAATTGTTGACAATGTTTGGAAAAATATTATTCAAATACTCGGGCGCATCACCATTGCGAATTCTAAATGTGATTAAAAGTTTTTGATATAATCGTCTGTCAGATAGTGAGAGCCAGTTAATTTCCTGATATAAATTTTGAATTGAGACAGACCGGGTAAGTCCAGTTACAATACGGGCTGCTTCATGTTGAATTTTTTCTAGTGTTTCTTTTTCGTACTGAGTACAGCCGTCCCACACTACAGAAGCATATTCTAAAACAGGTCTTAAGAAAGATATATATATTTGATAAAGAGTCTGTCTATTAAGAGTATACTTTAATTTTCTCATCATACCTAACAATTTTGAAGCTGATGTAGTTATTTGGTCAATGTGGTCATGCCATTTTCCATTTGAACTTAGTGTTAAACCTAAGTGTTTGTGTCGTTCAACAAATCTTACAGGTACGTTATCAAATGTCAAAAATGGTTTGTTGATATTTTGTTGTAAAGTAAAAAACATTGCTTCTGTTTTATTCGGATTAAAATCTACAAGCCATTTTTTAGACCATGCATTTATCATGGCAAGATCATGGTTAACAATTCCTTCAAGATCAGTCAAAGAAGATGTAGTACATGCTAAAGAAGTGTCATCCGCAAAAAGACGTGCAATACATAACAAATTCTCAATGATGTCATTAACATATACTAGAAAGAAAAGGGGCCCAAGGACTGAGCCTTGGGGCACCCCGGCATTGACGCTGAGAGATTCAGATAAAGAAGAGCCAACAAAAACCTTCTGGTTTCTGTTTTCAAGATAACTCTTGGTCCATTTTAACAAATTTCCTTTGATACCATTTAGTTGTAGTTTATAAAGGAGACCTTTGTGCCAAACTCTATCAAAGGCCTTAGAGATGTCACAAAATACAATACAAGTATAAGTTTTGGTATCTAGAGATTGAACAATTTGATGGTACATATCTAATAATTGATAAACCGTAGAATGTCCTTTCAAAAAGCCGGATTGTTTAGAGTAAATAAGTTGATTAGCTACCAAATGGTTATACATGTGTTTGTGTAGAATTCTTTCCATAAGTTTTCCTAGACAACTTAAAAGTGAAATAGGACGATAATTAGAAGTCAATTTATTATCTCCTTTCTTAAAAAGTGGCATTACAATTGCTGATTTCCAAATTTCAGGAAAAACACATTTTGACAAAGACCTATTGAATAATGTACAAAGAGGTTTGGAAATTGTTTTACAAATATTTTTCAATACTTTATGACTAATTAGGTCTTCACCGACCGCTTTATTAATATCTAAGATTTTAATTATGTCCTGAATTTCTGATTCTTGTATTTCTATAGTAGATAAACTAGCATCTGTATAGTCGGGCATATGCGATGGCACTTCATCAACGTCATCAAGGTGTGATATTGATGCAAAGTATTCATTTAGACAATTAGCTTTTTCAGAGTCAGAGAAGTGGTACGTTTCTGTGCCGTCAGAATTACAAGTTTTCAAAGGGGGGATAACTTCTGAAAAATTTTTAGTTTTAAGAAAACTACGCAGAAGCTTCCAATATTGTTTTTGATTGTTTGTATTCAAATCGACAAGGCTGTCCTCCAAATTAACATAAAATTTTTCTCTGGCATGTTTTTTTAAATTGTTTACTTTGTTTCTTAATTTTTTATAAGTATTCCAATGGTTTGTATTATGAGTAGAAATTGCAATGGATTTTTGTCTATCACGTTTGCGAGAATACAGTCTTATGGTTGAATCATACCATGGTTTGTCGTATGGTCTGATAGTGACTTCTTTATATGGTATACACTTTTTCATATAATCTAATAGTATTTCAGTAAATAAAACTGCACCATCATTAACGTTAATAGAGTTAAGAAACGACCAATCAGCATTTGCAATATAGTTATTTAGGGACTGAAAGTCGGCTCTATTGTATAACCATACTTTCCTTTTATTGGACATTTGACAAGAAAACGGGGCTTTGAAAAATGCACAAGTCGCTTTATGATCACTGATATTGTCAGGAACTGTAAAAACGTCACTGTGTAGACACGATAAATCATCAGAAACTAGAATTGGATCTATAAGTGTAGATGAGGTCGCCGTGACCCGTGTCGGATTTGTGACTACATTATCTAGATTATACAAAAGCATGATCTGTTTTAAGTGGCAATTATGTTTACCTTTGTATTATAATACATAATGAGGCACAACCTATTATTGAAAAGGTGTGTACGTAAAACGCTTCATCTCTTTGCATTCATAAATTCAAAACTCACGTACATTTATCGTGATATAGATTTACCGCACCCCTTATTTCTACAATGAAATAATCGATATGAATAATCAACCTAAGGTCAACCATCGCGGTCAAGTTGCGACTACTATACGACTGTTAAATAGCAAAAGAAATTTAAACACAGACCATTCGTCCGTGGAGACCTAACAGATCAAACAAAGACGAGTTAATATATTATACATTTAAGTAAATAAAACATGGCCATTAACAAGTTCAAGATTGATATATATGTAAACGTAATTATGAAAATCTAAAATGAAATCTATATGAAATTGGATAAAGTTATCATTCTTTGATGGTGAACCCCGGTGAATGTAATACAATACACATTTCTTTTTTTTTTTTTTGCATTATTTATATATTGGTATTGGAATATTGATCAGTATTGAGTCCCATTTGGGAATTGACTTTCTTTGGTACCGTTAAACTTGCGCACGGGAATATTATCGACTGAATGCAGGATATAGAAAGTTAAATATTTAAAGGTAAGCGTTTATTCCTCCTTTTTGATAGTTTTAAAGCTGATTTTATTATTTTTTTGAGATCTTTCGGATACAATAAATATAGGAAAATAACTTAATCTATTGTATTATACTACTGATCTTGAATTATACATGTGAATTATACATGTGCTAAAAATGTGTACCTTGCACTCCTAGTGTATCGGAATGTTTGAACGGTACATGTACCGTTTACACAGAGCGACTTTCAGTACAGGGAGAGCGCAGGACTTCGATTATCGGGCCTGACATATTTTTACAGCGGACACAGAGGCCAAGTGGTGACACTGTTTGGCTACGAAACCAGGGATTTTGGGTTCGATCTCTCGTTCCTCCAAATAAATTAAGTGACATTCTGGTATGTGGATCGTGAATGGGTACTTTACTATGGTGGCTGATTTCTGCCATTTCGTGTCGGCGGGACGAAAACTCGAGAAAAAAACTAATTTGTCGAGTTTTCGTGTTGTCGTGTCGGCGGGGCGAAAACACGACACATTTTACGCGAAAACTCGACGTTTAGAGGGCGCCGACACGACAAATTTATCTGTCAAGTTTTCGTGTTGGCGGGTATAACTATGTCGTGTTGGCGCCCTTTATTTGTCGTGCTTTCGTGTTTTCGGCCCTCCGACACGTAAACACGACAAATTAGGTATTTTTCGACTTTTCGTGTTGTCGTGTTTTCGCCACGCCGACACGAAATTACGGCAAATACTTTTCAGACAATAAAGTTGTGATGTACTTCCGCTCTATTTCAGTTATTACTGCATGGATTTGAGTCAAACCTAAAATAGTAGTTACAACTTATTAGTCACATGATAGGACGCATGCAGAAATGTTTCATGAATTATGTCTCTTTTGTACTAAGTTTTTTGTTTGTTTTTTTGAGGCCCAGATGGTAACCCCGTTTATTATCCCCGTAAAATGGTATAATAGGGGTCGGAGAGCCATCCACCTATTAAACTGACAATATATATAATATATATGAATACAATATGAAATTATGAAATAATATAGTACAACAATATATATTTTGAACCCTACAGTATGTATGAATACGATATGAAATTATATAGTACAGCAATGTATATCTTTTAAACTCCAGCAAACACATGTACATACACAGTAAATGGATATAAGCAATCTACTTGATATTAAAACAAAACCATACATATTGGAATTTCGCAGATAAAAGGGATTATTTTTTGGAAGTGGGCCTCAAATGGACCTCAAAAAAGTTTTCCTGAAAAAAAAAAAAAAAAAAAAAAAACTACTGACCCAAAAAAAAGAAATAAGAAGATAAAAAAAAACATAAAAGGGTACCTTTTCCTGCTATCGCCAATTATAAACCCTTTATTTTTCATTAGATGCGGGTAATTTGAAAAGTAGCAAATGTAAATATTTTTTATACAATTCTGTAATTCTACGTATTAAGGTTTGGTCATATATTGAGTTTTGGACCAAGTTTGACCAGTTTTTTTCAAACTGTTGATACTCTGTTAAGTTTAGCTATATATTTCAGTGTTATGAATTTTTGTTTTAAATATTGAATAAACAATGGAATATTTAGACACTGTACACAATTTTCTTTAAACTTCGACTTATAAATGTAGTATTTAAGTAGTAATGATATAAAATTTCCTTTATGGTTATCTTTAGCATATTAGAAAAGAAATTGCTTTTCTTGTATATCTAAGACTATTTCATACTCATTTTTTATCCAGTTTTTCACTTCTATTAAATAATTTTGAACATATGGGCATATATAGATTGAATAAATGTTCAATCGTTTCTCTCTGAGTTTTACAATAGGAACATATTTTACTGTCGCTTTTTTTAATGACATATAAAAACGTGTCTGTAACAAGTATGTGTTGATTTATTTTAAACTGAAAATCTTTTAGCTTTACTTCTTTTATTGTCTGTAGATTTTTACAGTATTCCTTAAACTCTGACTCGGTAATTCCCATTGTTTGTATCCATTTATTAGGTACCATTATACTTTTCGTATCGACAAATGTATCATAAAAACTACGGCCCCCTTTCTTTTCTTCAATCAATTTTTTTTAGATAAGGATTTAAATACATATTAGTTTTATACTGAATAATATCATTTGCGTTTTGCCTTATTTTGTTTTTCCAGTCTATTGGTATATTAGAAATAATACAATGTAAATCTAAAAAGGTTCCATTTATTGTGTAATTGTTTTTTAGACCTTCTAAATTCAAAAACATTCCCTCATTGTCAAGTAAATCTATTACATATACGATATTATTACGATACCAGTTCTCTATGTATTCCGTTTTATTTCTGAAATGGTGGTTATACCATAAAGGTGAGTACAGAATGTCTTCTAAGTTGCTGATTTCACAGCATTCAATAAATTTACCCCAGCTATTAAGAACATTTCGCCAAAAAGGATTTTGTATTTCCATAGCGAGTATTTTTGAATATTGCGAACCTAAAGAAATAATCTTATCAAATGAAAATGTCAAAAGAGAGTTCCATGTATCACAGTTAAAAATAGCTAATCTTCTTATTCAACTAATTTTAAGACTTAAAATAAAAGCTTTGATGTTTACCATTCTCAGTCCTCCGGATTCTATATTTTTGACAGCGTTTACTCTTTTTATTTTATCTGGTCCGTTATTCCGTACAAAGTTATAGGCAATAGTTCTAACTGTTTAATAAATTCATCCGAGGGATATAAATATGTAAACGAACTTAGATAAGACGAGGGATTTTAGAATACTTACTCTTCCGAAAAGGGTAAGTTTCCGTTTTGACCGGCACTAAGGATGTTCCTACTATTTTTGGTGGCCGCTGCCACCAGTGTCAAAAAGAATACTAAGTTTGAGAAATTTTGTCAGTTCTAAAGACCATCCTAACAACCAAAAATAGTTCCAGGCTTTCCAGAGAAACAATTATCTACACAACGTGCAGAATATGCAATACGCTACAAGGTATGCCTTAATACCATTTTTAATATAAATTCGACGACTAAATTCAACATAAACTGAAATCAAAACAACCACATGTATGAATATAAATATGCAAATTTATGGTCACGTGAATAAACGATGACCTCATGTCACATGAACTGGAGCGATGATATTTAGCAGTTTATAACGTAGAAAAGGTGGAAACCTAGCCTTGGAATCCAGACAGACGATTCAAGTTCAGATCTTCGGAAACCTGTTTCCTAACCGCAGTGCCACATGTATAACACCCGAAAGATAAGACTGTATACATATGATAAAGAACGATCACTTCTGATAGCAATAATCCATGGCTATAAGGTTTCCGAACATTTCCGGCCCATAGACAATACCAGTTTTTACCTCCCATAGCTTTTCCAGCAAGTTGTAACAATTTTCAAATATGTCAGAATAAACTTAAATGTTCGTCATAG
This sequence comes from Mercenaria mercenaria, assembly GCF_021730395.1. NCBI lineage: Eukaryota > Metazoa > Mollusca > Bivalvia > Venerida > Veneridae > Mercenaria > Mercenaria mercenaria. The sequence continues at coordinate 52,608,391 of NC_069373.1, forward strand.
CTATCAAATTGTAAGATATTATATTAATACAATCCTAGTGATCTACGAATGTTGCCGAACTTTTCGTTTGAAACACGCGAAATTATGACCGCATGTTAATTAGGCTATTTATAGAAAATCGATAATCAACAGTGACGGCGTTGATACTGCCAATTATCACCAATTTAGCGCAAATTTAGTGAGATCTTTTATGCATAGATACACATGTATTAGGTATAATTTCGTCTGACAAAACACGAATTATCAACGTGGAAACCCACAGTTCGCCCGAACTGACAAATGCTGCAAGTTCGCTTTGGCTAAGTGGTATGAACCTGCAGCGATGATATTAATACTTGCCTTTTTGAAACGGCAATCTGTAGCAAGTCGTCCCATAACAGATTGATCAACTTAAAAATTAAAATCTTGATCTTATTAAATTTTAAACTTAATCTCCCGTGAAAAATTGGCGATGATAAACAAATACCTGTTTCGTCCTCACATTATTCACAAATAACTGATTTTTGTTAGATTAAAACCTGCATTAACGGTTACTCTTTTTGTCTCAAATGTTCTCAAAATTAAGAAAAATCTCATAGATATATAAGTTTCTTGACAGTTGTTTTAGATGTTGGATTTCTTTCCGTTTTCATTAAAGTGTTTTTAAATTTTAACAGTTCAATGCTTTTTCCTTAAAAAATGAACATTTCAATGTCTTTCAGCCTAAAACTAAAATTCCTGCCTCCATTACGTTTTCTCATTAATAGAAATATTGAAACATTCGAATTGTTTTAAGACAGATTCTGCTCACTTCAGCAAAATTCATTTGAGTCGCACCATGAGAAAATCAACATAGTGCATTTGCGACCAGCATGGATCCAGATCAGCCTGCGCAGTCTGGTCAGGATCTATGCTGTTCGCTAACGGTTTCTCTAATTGCAATAGGCTTTGAAAGCGAACAGCATCCATGCTGGTCGCAAACGCACTATGTTGGTTTTCTCATGGTGCGGCTCAAAATTTCTAGAAGAATATGTCTGGGTTGATACAAATATATGTAATAAAATTAAAACGGTTTTGTTTCGCCATTTACATATTTTTCGATTCTTTTCTCGGTCTGACTAAAGTTGTAAGTTTGTCTGACTGAATGTCCAACATTTTCGCGAAGCCTGCTGTTATGTATTGCGGACTTTGAGTATAAGTGATGGAGTGATAATGCACCTCTAAAATACACTGGCAGCAGAACTGACTTTCTGAGGTATATTTGTGGTGTATGTTTGTGGTGTTTTCTTTCACAAAAATCTCATGAAAACCACAGCTATTTGATAAGGACTAGATCAGTGTCTATATAATTAATGACAGGCACTGTTCAAAAGCTTTAGAATGAAATATTAAAAGCTGAATGATTTGGAAAAAAGCTTATATTATTTATTTATAGTAAAAACACCGTCGATGTAATTAATGTTGTAGTTTTCGTAACAAATAATCAAAAAGGACCAAAACTATTCGTTAAAGACTGAATCAGTGTGTATGTAAACAATGACTGGCAGTGAAAAAGGATTAATTTTGAAACAAAAGCTGAATATTTGGCAAAAAAAGTTCTTCTGGTTTATATTAAAAATTCCTCAAATGTCACTTTCTTTCCAATATTTTACACATTAATTAGCAGCCACCATCAGCGCTTTGAGAGCTTTGATTAAACCTGACATTGTATAAAAGTTATTAAGTGTTATCAAACAGTGTCTTAGCGATTCTTCGGACCCGTTTAAAACATCTGGGTGTCATCAGCATATTGACTGATTTTATATTGTTTATACTGCAAATTAATACCTACAATACTGTTATTTCGTCTGATCATTAGCCCTAATATCTCAGAACATAAAATAAATAAGTAAGGAGAAATTGGGTCTCCTTGTCTGCAACCCCTTTCAAGGAAGAAAAAATCAGATAGGTGACCATTTTGTAAAATGCATGTTTCACTCCCATTTTGAAATAAACGTACCCACTTCTTAAATGAGTTCCCAAAATTAAAGAAATCTAAAGTTTTATGTATAAATGCCCATGAGATTGAGTCAAATGCTTGCTGAAAATCTATGGAGAGCAGCAAGCCAGGTATGTTTTGAGAGTTAGTTTCAAACATGGTGTCATAAATAAGTCTGATGTTTTCCCCAATAAATCTACCGGCTACGAAACCTTTTCGATCTTGATGGATAAGTTTATCCAAGACGCGTTTTAATCGATTTGCTATCACAGTTGATGCTAACTCATCAACCACATTCAAAAGAGAAATCGCCAGTTTTTCATCAAACATCTATCTTTGTTTGGTTTTGGAAGACAGGTTATGACCCCTTGTTTTTGTGTTACTGATAAGTTGTTTACATTATAACCGTGGTTTAATGATCTCAAAACAAAATATGCGATGTCTTTCCAGAAAAACTTAAAAAATTCAACAGTATATCCATTTAACCCGGGGCTTTTGTTATTTTTCATATCGTTAAGGGATTTGCTTAATTCTTTTATATCTATTTCACCTTCTAGTTTTAAAGACTCTGACAGACTTAATTCCCTTGGATTATTTCCAATGATATTCACAAGTGGCGTTTCATCAACCTTTAAATAATTTTTATACAACTTTTCATAGTAACCTTTTTGATAGTTTAAAATGTCTTTAGTATTAGTATGGTGAACATTATTTTCATCAATAAGTTTATTTATTGTTTTGTTTGTAAAATTTCTGTTTTCGAGATTGAAAAAGTAGCTTGATGGCTTTTCTCCTAAATTTTCGTATCTACATCTTGACCTTACCATCACACCATCAATATTTTTTGTCTTAAAGTTTCTAATTCAGACTTTTTCTCCTGCAGTTCATTAATTCTATTTTCATTTACAGTCATGAAATGTTCATTGACATATTTTTCTAAATTTTCGATATCTTTTTCTAGATCTATTTCTCTTTTACGTTCTCTTTTCCTTTTTTCAGAGCAATATTTTATAGTTTCACCTCTAAGTATAACTAAAAACGTTTCTAAAAATAGTTGATCATTGATGTTTAATTAAACCTGTTTATTTTTGAAGGAATTATCGTTTGTATTATCCGCAGCAAATTCATTTCGTTCAGTTTTATGTTGTTCAATTAGATTTGCTAACGTAGTTTTAACTAATATAATATAATTTTCATCTTTTAAAAGGGAATTGTTAAACTTCCAGTAACCTTTTCCCCGTATGTTATCATTAAATTTTAGTATTAAAGTTATGCCATTATGATCCGACCTATAACCAGGAGTAATGTTTGAATCTGTTGCAAAATTCATAACACTGTCACTTATTAGAAAGAAGTCGAGTCTTGATTGTTTCTTAATTGGATTCAGTCTCCTCCATGTGAAATGCCTTATATTTTCATTTTGAATTCGCCAAACATCTACAAAACCACCATTTTCAATAAGATTAGTGATAACTTTTCTAGCTCTTTGATTATTGACTGAGTTATAATTTTCATAATCTAAAGTAGGATTAATAACCAGGTTCCAATCTCCACATATTATGATGTGATCATTTCCAATATTATACATTTTCTGTTTAATATTTTCATAAAATTCTGGTCTATCTTCGTTTGGACCATATAGGTTTATTAAGGTCATCCTATGATTATAAATATTTATATCTAAAATAAAGTAATTTCCATGTTCGTCTTTTGTACTAAGTTAATGTTTTGAAACACTTTCTCTCTGTCTCAGTAATGTGTACTGAATACATCTGACTCAGACTTAAAAGCTATTTCCAATACTGCCTTCCACATAAGAGTCATTAAACAATCCAGTGAGAGTTCAAGCTTCCTCAGATATGCTCAGTTTCACTATCCTGCATCGAAATAGCCGAGCGCGCTGTCTTCTGTGACAGCTCTTGTTTATCGTTACCGAAACAGTTAAGAATTATATGCCCTTTGATATTTCAGAAGTATGTATCGAGACGCGCCCCTCTAAGGTAACCCCGCAAAAGTCAATAGGTTCTATTAAAGCTTAACGCATTTTGAGTTTGTTTTTTTTTTTCATTGTTACTTTTCAAGAAAATTAACCAGTTTTTCACGATCTATTACCCAACAATTTTTATTAACCACTTTTTCATGATGGATAATTTATTCTAAAATAGTACATACGCGTTTTTGTTCATGTATTCTCTTTGGTTTTTTTTTTCGTTTTTTTTTTCGTTTTTGGTTTGACACTTGCTATTGAGGATCGCACCGATGTACTGTGTTTAACAAGGCACTGCAGTAAACTTGGATAAAATTTACAGAAATTCAAATTACGAGGAAAAAACTCGTATGAATTCCATAACTTATCGGCAAAGTAATGCAAAACAGAACAAAAAAAATGACACAAAATTTTCCTAAAAGTTTCTTTCTAACAGCTTAACGTTACATTTCTCAGAAATGTTATATTTTTTTATCTTTTCAGCTGTCTAGTTTGAAATGAAGCCGAAAGACAACGCAGTGTCAAGGCCGCTTCCAGCATGGCTCCGCTTCCATATATACGGCATGCAAGGGTTTCTGGATGAAATAGTTTTCACGGCCATATTTGACCTTTTCTTCGAGCCTCAAGGGAACACCCAGCTCAAGGGATATTCTTCATTGTTCTCATTCATCATTTATGGAAGTTGTAGCTTTTTTGTGGAGAGATTGTATGTGTATTTATACATACAACGCGGGGTGCAGTGGTACTTTAGACTTCCATTGTACATGTGTATACTTTACACGTGGGAATTCACGTTCGGCTTTGTTCTAAGGCAATTTGACGCATGTTCCTGGGACTACAGCCACTACCCGCTGAATCTGATGGGACTTATTACCCTCGTGTACGCCCCAGGGTGGTTGCTTTTATGTGTTTATCAAGACATTCTCGCACATTTTCTTCTTTCACTCAGAATTACAACGGAGGTTTATCACGACAAGATTGCAGATAAAAATGATTAACAACAATATCGTTGTTATAGTTACAGTTAGTTCTTATGGAGTGTAGAAAAAGATCCCCACCACAAAGAAATTCAACATCCGTCGGAAATTTAGAAGTGTTGAATTTAATCAAAGTGCTAACTTTTAATAAATGTATCGAGAATTTGTTTGACTATGGAGTGTAATTTCAACAGTCGTGATTAAAACAATAATATTTCAACAAATTTATGTCATTACAAATATTATTGTTATTACGTGTTTTTTACTTGTTTTCACCCTTAATTTGTTTTTGATGACAAATTTAGTCCCTATGTAGAATATAGATTTTATTGTTTATTAAAGTCTCATCAAAGTACACAAATCAATATTAAAGACATGATAAAATTCTATATATACATGTACTTTTGCAAATTTGAGCTGAATCTGAACGGATGGATGACCGTTTCCATTTCGTCTGACTTCCGTTACTTCAGATAAGATTTTAGACCAGGCCATCTACGAGGAGCTTCAAGCATTATTTATTTTACACAATGATTACTCGTACGCTGGAATCCCTCGTTCTATAAGGTGGCAGGGGAGCGGGTTTTTGCTAGATTTTTAGCAAGTCCGCGATTCGCAACTGTTTTTCTTTATAGGTTATAAGTACAAAAAAGCAGTACTTCCGCCTTACATTGTGATGTGGCAATAAGGTAAGCTTCAAAATGAAAGCATTAATTTTGACTCATGTGGTCACCTTTAAAAGGAATAGACATTATAGTCTACCTCTAACCCCTTTTAGAATCAAGAAAATTTGAGCATTTTTTCCTTACTTCCAACACATGCCATACACTCGTTTGTGTCCTTTCATACAATTACACCAGGTTTCCATATAAAGCAACCCTCAGGTTGCAAAGCCCTGCTAAGCAACGTGTCCAAAAACACTGTCCGTTTTACTGTAGAAAACCCCTGATTCTCCAGAAATAATGACTCACAAAATATATGGATCTAAGATGTAGCTAAATAGTCGCATCTGCTATTTGTAGCTACATGCATGTACACATTGATTTCTTTTAGAATAACTTTTCAGTAATTAAAACATTAATTATAATATACTTTGAACAAAACTACCCTAGGTCACAGCACCTGTGCATTGACTAAGAATATGTCCAGAATGTTTCGAGTAGTCCGAAAGAATATACTTCAGGTTTTCTTTAGAACAATCTGTTAAGCTCTTGTTCCTGACCTAAGAACAGTGTTCTTTTTTACTGCATTGACTTAAGAACATGACTCCATGCAAAATTTTGGAGAATTAATAAAATATGTCGAATATTTTATATAATCACAAAATTTGGGGAAAAAGCAAATTCGATTCATTCAGGTACAGTAGTACTTAATCGGTAATCAAGCAGCAGATAATAGCAGAAAGAAAGAATCCTCCTCCATTTTTTCCCAGTTAAAGTGACATTTTCATGTTTTATGTAAGCCAGGTCCCGTTTTTATTTCCTTGTGAACCTATACCTGACAATTTGGCAGCATTTCAGTTCAAGGAGATTGTTTGCATTCATAGAAATGTAAACACACCTAATTACATATGTGTTCATACCCACATTTTAGCTGTCAGTTTGGAAGATATTTCATAGTGTTGACCTGTCACACAAAAAGTCTCTCTTAGAAGATACATGACCCCTACTTTTCTTGGTGTTCTTTTGTGGTTTATATGTCATTTAAGAACAAAAGGCTAGTAATCCTTTTTTAAAATGGGCCTGGCTTCAGAAGATTGCTAATTTTATACAGAACATATAGTAAAGTTTTTTACTACTGTCTACCCAACTCATGAGTAAAATCCTGATCTAACACAATCTAGCCTGATGTTTTCATTGAACATATCAACATGTTTGTAAAACAAAATAAAACAAAAGCGGGTAACACAAATGTTCAGGTGTTGTTGTTTTATAGGAGGCACCACAACCTCTACGCAAGCCTATTGTACCGATAAGGAGAAGGAATATTGCATGTGCCGGAGTTTTCAGGAAACAGTCTTGAAAAAAGTTCGTCTCAGTGTTCCGTTCAATAGCCTGTGTCTAGTGTAACTGCAATTGTCAAGGCACTTAATCAATGAAAAGAAAAAATACAAAATAGAACTAAGAAGGGATTGGAGACATTGTTTGCGTCACTACAAGCATTCCTGACAGAAATGTAGAAACATAATTGGCTATTAACGTTACTTAGTCTCTAAAAACATTCTTTTTGGACTTAAATGACGAAATACAATTGGTTATAAAAAGCCGGTCGAACATCTATGCAACGTAAACCAGACTTATTCTAATGGCTTTAAACCAATAAATACACGTTTTTTTTTGCTATTTGCAAAACTTAATTTGAGCCTCGCCACGAGAAAACCAACATAGTGTCTTTGCGACCAGCATGGATACAGACCAGCCTGCGCATCCACGCAGTCTGGTCAGGATCCATGCTGTTCGCTAACAGTTTCTCCAATTGCAATAGGCTTTAAAAGCGAACAGCATGGATCCTGACCAGCCTGCGCGGCAGGCTGGTCTGGATTCATGCTGGTCGCAAAGCCACTAAGCTGGTTTTCTCATGGCGCGGCTCATTTGTTTGTACTACGCCGTGGTTTAATAAGAGATAGGGAGTAATTGATCAGAGTTTTGACATTTCTGTCAATTAATTTATAAAATCGGGCATATATCGTTATATTTAGACACATCAAAATTTATATACGACTGTTAAATAGCAAAAGAAATTTAAACACAGACCATTCGTCCGTGTTGACCTAAAAGATCAAACAAAGACGAGTTAATATATTATACATTAAAGTAAATAAAACATGGCCATTAACAAGTTCAAGATTGATATATATGTAAACGTAATTATGAAAATCTAAAATGAAATCTATATGAAATTGGATAAAGTTGTCATTCTTTGATGGTGAACCCCGGTGAATGTAATACAATACACATTTCTTTGTTGTTTTTTTTTTTGTTTTTTTTGCATTATTTATATATTGGTATTGGAATATTGATCAGTATTGAGTCCCATTTGGGAATTGTCTTTCTTTGGTACCGTTAAACTTGCGCACGGGAATATTATCGACTGAATGCAGGATATAGAAAGTTAAATATTTAAAGGTAAGCGTTTATTCCTCCTTTTTGATAGTTTTAAAGCTGATTTTATTATTTTTTTGAGATCTTTCGGATACAATAAATATAGGAAAATAACTTAATCTATTGTATTATACTACTGATCTTGAATTATACATGTGATTTATACATGTGCTAAAAATGTGTACCTTGCACTCCTAGTGTATCGGAATGTTTGAACGGTACATGTACCGTTTACACAGAGCGACAGCACTGGGTTATTTCAGTACAGGGAGAGCGCTGGACTTCGATTATCGGGCCTGACATATTTTTACAGCGGACACAGAGGCCAAGTGGTGACACTGTTTGGCTACGAAACCAGGGATTTTGGGTTCGATCTCTCGTTCCTCCAAATAAAATAAGTGACATTCTGGTATGTGGATCGTGAATGGGTACTTTACTATGGTGGCTGATTTCTGCCATTTCGTGTTGGCGGGGCGAAAACACGAAAACTCGACAAAAAAACTAATTTGTCGAGTTTTCGTGTTGTCGTGTCGGCGGGGCGAAAACACGACACATTTTACGCGAAAACTCGACGTTTAGAGGGCGCTGACACGACAAATTTATCTGTCGAGTTTTCGTGTTGGCGGGTATAAATATGTCGTGTTGGCGCCCTTTATTTGTCGTGCTGTCGTGTTTTCGTGTTTTCGCCCCTCCGACACGAAAACTCGACAAATTAGGTTTTTTTCGAGTTTTCGTGTGGTCGTGTTTTCGCCACGCCGACACGAAATTACGGCAAATACTTTTCAGACATTAAAGTTGTGATGTACTTCCGCTCTATTTCAGTTATTACTGCATGGATTTGAGTCAAACCTAAAATAGTAGTTACAACTTATTAGTCACATGATATGACTCATGCAGAAATGTTTCATGAATTATGTCTCTTTTGTACTAAGTTTTTTGTTTTTTGGTTTTTGAGGCCCAGATGGTAACCCCGTTTATTATCCCCGTAAATTGGTATAATAGGGGTCGGAGAGCCATCCACCTATTAAACTTACAATATGTATAATATATATGAATACAATATGAAATTATGAAATAATATAGTACAACAATATATATTTTGAACCTTACAGTATGTATGAATACGATATGAAATTATATAGTACAGCAATGTATATTTTTTAAACTCCAGCAAACACATGTACATACACAGTAAATGGATATAAGCAATCTACTTGATATTAAAACAAAACCATACATATTGGAATTTCGCAGATAAAAGGGATTATTTTTTGGAAGTGGGCCTCAAATGGACCTCAAAAAAGTTTTCCTGAAAAAAAAACAAAAAGAAAAAAAACTACTGACCCAAAAATGAAAAAGAAAAAAGAAATAAGAAGATAAAAAAACATAAAAGGGTACCTTTTCCTGCTATCGCCAATTATAAACCCTTTATTTTTCATTAGATGCGGGTAATTTGAAAAGTAGCAAATGTAAATATTTTTTATACAATTCTGTAATTCTACGTATTAAGGTTTGGTCATATATTCAGTTTTTGGACCAAGTTTGACCAGTTTTTTTCAAACTTTTGATACTCTGTTAAGTTTAGCTATATATTTCAGTGTTATGAATTTTTGTTTTAAATATTGAATAAAAAATGGAATATTTAGACACTGTACACAATTTTCTTTAAACTTCGACTTATAAATGTAGTATTTAAGTAGTAATGATATAAAATTTCCTTTATGGTTATCTTTAGCATATGAGAAAAGAAATTGCTTTTCTTGTATATCTAAGACTATTTCATACTCATTTCTTATCCAGTTTTTCACTTCTATTAAATAATTTTGAACATATGGGCATAGATTGAATAAATGTTCAATCGTTTCTCTCTGAGTTTTACAGTAGGAACATATATTACTGTCGCTTTTTTTAATGACATATAAAAACGTGTTTGTAACAAGTATGTGTTGATTTATTTTAAACTGAAAATCTTTTAGCTTTACTTCTTTTATTGTCTGTAGATTTTTACAGTATTCCTTAAACTCTGACTCGGTAATTCCCATTGTTTGTACCCATTTATTAGGTACCATTATACTTTTCGTATCGACAAATGTATCATAAAAACTACGGCTCCCTTTCTTTTCTTCAATCAACTTTTTTTAGATAAGGATTTAAATACATATTAGTTTTATACTGAATAATATCATTTGCGTTTTGCCTTATTTTGTTTTTCCAGTCTATTGGTATATTTGAAATAATACGATGTAAATTTAAAAAGGTTCCATTTATTGTGTAATTGTTTTTTAGACCTTCTAAATTCAAAAACATTCCCTCATTGTCAAGTAAATCCATTACATATACGATATTATTACGATACCAATTCTCTATGTATTCCGTTTTATTTCTAAAGCTGTGGTTATACCATAAAGGTGAGTACAGAATGTCTTCTAAGTTGCTGACTTCACAGCATTCAATAAATTTACCCCAGCTATTAAGAACATTTCGCCAAAAAGGATTTTGTATTTCCATAGCGAGTATTTTTGAATATTGCGAACCTAAAGAAATAATCTTATCAAATGAAAATGTCAAAAGAGAGTTCCATGTATCACAGTTAAAAATAGCTAATCTTCTTATCCAACTAATTTTAAGACTTAAAATAAAAGCTTTGATGTTTACCATTCTCAGTCCTCCGGATTCTATATTTTTGACAGCGTTTACTCTTTTTATTTTATCTGGTCCGTTATTCCGTACAAAGTTATAGGCAATAGTTCTAACTGTTTAATAAACTCATCCGAGGGATCGGGGAGTGATATAAATATGTAAACGAACTTAGATAAGACGAGGGATTTTAGAAAACTTTCTCTTCCGAAAAGGGTAAGTTTTCGTTTTGACCGACACTAAGGATGTTCCTACACTTCAGCAAAATTTCAGGTGCATTCAGATTCCAAATATCATAAACATTTGCAGAGAAACGGACACCAAGTATTTTAATGGGTTCTTGACTCCAATCTAATGGTTGATCATTGCATAACTTAAGTGCAGTGTTTCTTAATGAACCAATCCAGTAGGCTCTTGTTTTATCAATGTTTATTTTTAAACCTGACATTGTATAAAAGTTATTAAGTGTTATCAAACAGTGTCTTAGCGATTCTTCGGACCCGTTTAAAAACATCTGGAAGTCATCAGCATATTGACTGATTTTATATTGTTTATACTGCAAATTAATACCTACAATACTGTTATTTCGTCTGATCATTAGCCCTAATATCTCAGAACATAAAATAAATAAGTAAGGAGAAATTGGATCTCCTTGTCTGCAACCCCTTTCAAGGAAGAAAAAATCAGATAGGTGACCATTTTGTACAATGCATGTTTCACTCCCATTTTGAAATAAACGTACCCACTTCTTAAATGAGTTCCCAAAATTAAAGAAATGTTAAGTTTTATGTATAAATGCCCATGAGATTGAGTCAAATGCTTGCTGAAAATCTATGGAGAGCAGCAAGCCATGTATGTTTTGAGAGTTAGTTTCAAACATGGTGTCATAAATAAGTCTGATGTTTTCCCCAATAAATCTACCGGCTACGAAACCTTTTTGATCTTGATGGATAAGTTTATCCAAGACGCGTTTTAATCGATTTGCTATCACAGTTGATGCTAACTCATAAACCATATTCAAAAGAGAAATTGGTCGCAAGTTTTTCATCAAACATCAATCTTTGTTTGGTTTTGGAAGACAGGTTATGACCCCTTGTTTTTGTGTTACTGATAAGTTGTTTATATTATAACCGTGGTTTAATGATCTCAAAACAAAATATGCGATGTCTTTCCAGAAAAACTTAAAAAAATCAACAGTATATCCATCTAACCCGGGGCTTTTGTTATTTTCCATATCGTTAAGGGATTTGCTTAATTCTTTTATATCTATTTCACCTTCTAGTTTTAAAGACTCTGACGGACTTAATTCCCTTGGATTATTTCCAATGATATTCACAAGTGGCGTTTCATCAACCTTTAAATAATTTTTATACAACTTTTCATAGTAACCTTTTTGATAGTTTAAAATGGCTTTAGTATTAGTATAGTGAACATTATTTTCATCAATAAGTTTATTTATTGTTTTGTTTGTAAAATTTCTGTTTTCGAGATTGAAAAAGTAGATTGATGGCTTTTCTCCTAAATTTTCGTATCTACATCTTGACCTTACCATCACACGATCAATATTTTTTTGTCTTAAAGTTTCTAATTCAGACTTTTTCTCCTGCAGTTCATTAATTCTATTTTCATTTACAGTCATGAAATGTTCATTGACATATTTTTCTAAATTTTCGATATCTTTTTCTAGATCCATTTCTCTTTTACGTTCTCTTTTCCTTTTTTCAGAGCAATATTTTATAGTTTCACCTCTAAGTATAACTAAAAACGTTTCTAAAAATAGTTGATCATTGATGTTTAATTAAACCTGTTTATTTTTGAAGGAATTATCGTTTGTATTATCCGCAGTAAATTCATTTCGTTCAGTTTTATGTTGTTCAGTTAGATTTGCTAACGTAGTTTTAACTAATATAATATAATTTTCATCTTTTAAAAGGGAATTGTTAAATTTCCAGTAACCTTTTCCCCGTATGTTATCATTAAATTTTAGTGTTAAAGTTATGCCATTATGATCCGACCTATAACCAGGAGTAATGTTTGAATCTGTTGCAAAATTCATAACACTGTCACTTATTAGAAAGAAGTCGAGTCTTGATTGTTTCTTAATTGGATTCAGTCTCCTCCATGTGTATTGCCTTATATTTTCATTTTGAATTCACCAAACATCTACAAAACCACCATTTTCAATAAGATTAGTGATAACTTTTCTAGCTCTTTGATTATTGACTGAGTTATAATTTTCATAATCTAAAGTAGGATTAATAACCAGGTTCCAATCTCCACATATTATGATGTGATCATTTCCAATATTATACATTTTCTGTTTAATATTTTCATAAAATTCTGGTCATCCTATGATTATAAATATTTATATCTAAAATAAGGTAATTTCCATGTTCGTCTTTTGTACTAAGTTAATGTTTTGAAACACTTTCTCTCTGTCTCAGTAATGTGTACTGAATACATCTGACTCAGACTTAAAAGCTTTTTCCAATACTGCCTTCCACATAAGACAATAGGAGGATACTACGTCATCGCGCACCTGCTAAAACGATCGTCCGCGGACACCAAATGTAAACAAACCCGTCGCTCGGAAAGTAAAATTTGATCTTTATTTATCAACACTGACTTTTTGCAAAATCTCTTTCGGTGCATCGAAGAACTATATGTCCTATAGTGTCCCCGGTGTACTTTTCTAACAGTCCTTGTAGTTTTATAGATTACGATGTTTAAACATTTTTTCTCAAAGATCCACTGCGTAGACGGACCCATAGATTTGCATGTCTGGCTTAATAGCCGCTAATACATCCGTGCACGAGCTCGAACAATTGTCGTCGGGTCTTCCAAAATGCCCATACACTATCATCAACGTTCAAGTTTGTCCCGTGGTTATGTATTTAGGATGTTTTGAGAGAAAATTTAAAAAGATCCATCATGTAAACGGCTGATGAAAAGATCCACCATGTAAACGGGTGATAAAAAATCGATCCACCATGTAAATTTATAAAACATGGTTGGTAGCTTGACCTTTCAATAAGTACTTTAATACGGTACCACCTTGTTTCTCATTCTTATTCACTGTTACAGAGATGAGAAAAAAGAAGGCGACCTTGTCCCTTACACGGACAAAGCGATATCGGTCAAACAAGGAGTACAGGACTGCACTGAAAGCAAGTCATCCTGTTGATGGACCGTCAAAGTCACCACCACAGCCTAAGATATCAAATATCTTCAAGAAAAGGAAGTTCAGATCTCCTGTGAAGTCACCCATGACTAGGAAATTCATGACACCGACAAAGTCACCACACAGAAAAGGGTTTCGTCAACTGCAGTTTGGAACACCTTGTGGTAAATATATTTTCAATAAATTAGAATTTCGTTTTCCCAACATTTCAGTCTTAAATTGAACGCAGTAAAGTTATAAATGTAATATTCATAGTAATATTGCGAGAACAGACATATTAACAACAGTGTCATTATATGAGCCGTGCCATGGGAAAACCAACATAGTGGGTATGCGACCAGCATGGATCCAGACCAGCCTGCGCATCCGCGCAGTCTGGTCAGGCTCCATGCTGTTCGCTAACAGTTTCTCCAATTCCAATAGGCTTTAAAAGCGAACAGCATGGAGCCTGACCAGACTGCGCGGATGCGCAGGCTGGTCTGGATCCATGCTGGTCGCATACCCACTATGTTGATTTTCCCATGGCACGGCTCATATTTAACATTACCATGGTCAACGTTTTGATGTTATTTGATTCAATTATCAATCGAATATCTTAAATTGTAAATACTTCAGACATATTTCTTTTTTCTCTTATACATGTTTTGAATGCACACTGAGCACATTAATTACATGTTTCAATATTAAAATTTAATATAAACAGTGGCAGTGTAAGGACTTGCAAGCAATACATGTAACATTTATGTTCTTACAGATAACAGTGTTGGCTCGAGTGAGGTTGGCGTCTTCTCTTCACTTTTACCAGTCTCACGAGAAATGGTATTGACGTCGCCACCGGACAATATTGGCTCACCTGGGTACAATGAAATCCCAAACGGTATGTCGCCATAATTTGTTGATTAACTATAAGAAATTCTTAAGAAACCTGGTGTCAGTGTAGCGATGTAAAACACATTTTACAATGTAATTGAGAACAATATATGAAGCTTTTTATCTGCTTTTTGGTATATATGTCGTTTTTAAGCGTCTTTGAATATTCATTTTGTATGGAAGGAATTGACTTGATTTGACTTGATCCTGAGTTTATTTGTCAACTGATGCGGGTGTCCCTGGCTTCGGGATAGGCAGCAGATGGAGTTTCTAATACCTATAGGCTTCTCTGTTCTGTGGATCAATGTCACCAAGGCTGCATGTCCTCATGCTATATAAATCTGGTATTATCATGATTCATTTTATTCTTCTTTTTCTTCTTCTTCTTCTTATTATTATTATGATTATTATTATTATTATACAGATATAAGTGTTAGCTCGAGTCAGGCTGAGATCTTTACTGCAGTGGGTCCAATCTCACCAGTAATGCTGCTTACTTCATCACCGCCCACTATTGAATCACCTGAGACAGAGTACACTGACATTCCAAATGGTAGGTTGTCCTTAATGATTAATCCACTTTGTAATGTAAAGTTTTGTTTAGTCGAAATTCTAACTGTTTTAAGGAAGAATTTATTAGTTCAAATGTCTATCACGTTTCACAAATTCAGTATTTATAATTACAGTTTACATTCTAGTTTATTATTCTGTCTTTAAAAGTAAATTTAAACATATTATAATTCAAATATGTTAGAATAGAGATGTACGTATGTTCAAAAATATTTTGATAACAATATTATTCGTATTCTTACAAATATCAGTCTTATCCTATGTGTATCAATATGTATCCCTAAGAGAACGCTAGACTTTGTTTTCTACTCCAGATAACAGTGTCAACGATCCTAGTGAGCCCAAGGATACGATAATTTGAACATAATAAGTTGATTAAGTTGCTGTGTTTTTCTTTGAAATATCCGTATTTAATTTTGTAAGGGATTGTGTATGACAAAATTAGAGTATATCTAATCATTAATTCCACATGGTAAAATAGTCCAAAATAATAGTCAACAAGAAAATATCAAGCGTAAAGATATAACAAAATTGTCGGATGGATAATGTGACAAAGACAGTTCCATATCCGTACAAGGTTGACCATTTTTCCTAGCGCAAATATGTCTAATTAATGTATTATGGATACGCATGAAAAAGTAATCTGTGAGACTGTGACCATTCCTTATCCACCTCAGTCGCCGACACTAACATGATCTGGACATTGTCCTAATTTTGGACTTAACATTAGTCAACTTAACTTTCGTGGTTATCTTAGAAATCTGCGTTTTTCATCTAGCACCAATAACGTTGGCGTCAAAGCTTTCATACAATACCTGAGCTAATTTCCCATGGCGTAAATTTTATGTGCACTTAGATACGTGTATGTTTAACAAAGGTATCACCCGGGCCAACACTTAATTAAGCCAGACTTGCTTTTATATTCTTTAGCGCATAGCGCACAGACGAACATTTTCTGAAATATACAATTAATATTTATTAAAAGAATATCAGCATAACTAGAAAAAAAAGAAAAGGAGGAAGTTCAGGTTAATTTACATCCTGGTGGATCGATTTTTTATCACCCGTTTACATGGTGGATCTTTTCATCAGCCGTTTACATGATGGATCTTTTTAAATTTTCTCTCAAAACATCCTAAATACATAACCACGGGACAAACTTGAACGTTGATGATAGTGTATGGGGATTTTGAAAGACCCGACGACAATTGTTCGAGCTCGTGCACGGTTGTATAAGCGGCTATTAAGCCAGACATGCAAATCTATTCCGTCTACGCAGTGGATCTTTGAGAAAAAAATTTAAACAACGTAATCTATAAAACTACAAGGACTGTTAGAAAAGTATATACACCGGGGACACTATAGGACATATAGTTCTTCAATGCACCGAAAGAGATTTTGCAAAAGTAAGTGTTGATAAATAAAGATCAAATTTTACTTTCCGAGCGACGGGTTTGTTTACCTTTGGTGTCCGCGGACGATCGTTTTAGCAGGTGCGCGATGACGTAGTATCCTCCTATTGTAAGAGTCATTAAACAATCCAGTGAGAGTTCAAGCTTCCTCAGATATGCTCAGTTTCACTATCCTGCATCGGAATAGCCGAGCGCGCTGTCTTCTGTGACAGCTCTTGTTTATCGTTACCGAAACAGTTAAGAATTATATGCCCTTTGATATTCAGTCAGAAGTATGTATCGAGACGCGCCCCTCTAAGGTAACCCCGCAAAAGTCAATAGGTTCTATTAAAGCTTAACGCATTTTGAGTTTGTTTTTTTTTTCATTGTTACTTTTCAAGAAAATTAACCAGTTTTTCACGATCTATTACCCAACAATTTTTATTAACCACTTTTTTATATACGCGTTTTTGTTCATGTATTCTCTTTGGTTTTTATTTTTTTTTATTTTTTTTTTTTTTTTTTTTCGTTTTTGGTTTGACACTTGCTATTGAGGATCGCACCGATGTACTGTGTTTAACAAGGCACTGCAGTAAACTTGGATAAAATTTACAGAAATTCAAATTACGAGGAAAAAATTCGTATGAATTCCATAACTTAATCGGTGAAGTAATGAAAAACAGAACAAACAAAAATGACACAAAATTTTCCTAAAAGTTTCTTTCTAACAGCTTAACGTTACATTTCTCAAAAACGTTATATTTTTTATCTTTTCAGCTGTTTAGTTTGAAATGTAGCCGAAATACAACGCAGTGTCAAGGCCGCTTCCAGCATGGCTCCGCTCCATATATACGGCATGCAAGGGTTTCTGGATGAAATAGTTTTCACGGCCATATTTGACCTTTCCTTCGAGCCTCAAGGGAACACCCAGCTCAAGGGATATTCTTCATTGTCCTCATTCATCATTTATGGAAGTTTTAGCTTTTTATGGAGAGATTGTATGTGTATTTATACATACAACGCGGGGTGCAGTGGTACTTTAGACTTCCATTGTACATGTATACTTTACACGTGAGAATTCACGTTCGGCTTTGTTCTAAGGCAATTTGACGCATGTTCCTGGGACTACAGCCACTACCCGCTGAATCTGATGGGACTTATTACCCTCGTGTACGCCCCAGGGTGGTTGCTTTTATGTGTTTATCAAGACATTCTCGCACATTTTCTTCTTTCACTCAGAATTACAACGGAGGTTCATCACGACAAGATTGCAGATAAAAATGATTAACAACAATATCGTTGTTATCGTTACAGTTAGTTCTTATGGAGTGTAGAAATAGATCCCCACCACAAAGAAATTCAACATCCGTCGGAAATTTAGAAGTGTTGAATTTAATCAAAGTGCTAACTTTTAATAAATGTATCGAGAATTTGTTTGACTATGGAGTGTAATTTCAACAGTCGTGATTAAAAACAATAATATTTCAACAAATTTATGTCATTACAAATATTATTGTTATTACGTGTTTTTTACTTGTTTTCACCCTTAATTTGTTTTTGATGACAAATTTAGTCCCTATGTAGAATATAGATTTTATTGTTTATTAAAGTCTCATCAAAGTACACAAATCAATATTAAAGACATGATAAAATTCTATATATGCTTTTTTTACAAATTTGTGTCCCTTTTTTGGTTAAACTGGTATAACAGTTACCGCTAGTGGGAATGAATTTGAACCTCATATACTTGTTCCCTGTGAAAATCTGACATGCAAAGCACAGGTTCCGTAACTCTATTTTGCATATTACAAAGTTATTCTCCATTTTGAGTTGTTAAGTTTTTGTTGGTAAGCTGGCATCTCAGTAACCGCTCGTGGAGATAGATTGAAACTTCAAACATTACTTTACTGTAATGCTTTTAAGTGCAATATACAGGTACAATAACTCTGTTTTGCTATTTCAAAAAGTTATGCCCCTTCCTCGTCATCTGTTATATAATTAAACATCATAAAACGGTAAAAATCTAATCCTTTTTGTACTTGTTTATGTCTAAATACTTTCATTTGAGCCGCACCCTGAGAAAACCAATATATTGCATTTGCGAACAGCATGGATCCAGACCAGCCTGCGCATCCACGCAGACTGGTCAGGATCCATGCTGTTCGCTAACGGTTTCTCTAATTGCAATAGGCTTTGAAAGCGAACAGCATGGATTCTGACCAGACTGCGCGGAAGCGCAGGCTGGTCTGGATCCATACTGGTCGCAAATGCACTATGCTGGTTTTCTCATGGCGCGGCTCATTTTTAGTGACAAGGCTTTGAATAGTCGAGCGTTGCTGTCCTCCGACAGTTCTCGTTATAATGATCGCGGGTATAATTTACAATATGACAATTACGGTATACTATGTAGAGAAATACAAAATCGATTTTGATTTAAATGTAGGCAAACAATATTGTACACGCTAGGTTAGCAGTTAAAAGTAAATGATTGTTTCGGCATGATCAGGAAAAAAAATACGTTAGGCAAAATGAATTGTTTTTGGGCTCTCGTTTAAAGGAGTAAATCTATTTTGCCGTGAAAACGATATACGACTTTCGGAAACATTTTAATGTTGTGCAGCACACGACATACGAAAAATAAAGTTTAACTTTGACTTTTTATATAGACTTTTATGTATAGGTTATAAGCTATATACAGCAGTTTTAAGATATTAATTTCGAGCGTTAGCGAAAACTGCTGTATTCAACTTATAACCGGCTTACAGTTAGCCCCTACTCAGGTACAGTGTTACTTACTGGGTGCAGTCTATTAAATCGTAACATTTAACAATTAAATTGTATGTGAATTTGAATGGCCAGATTTGAACGAAATGGAGCAGTTCCACTGGCAGAGCAACTTGTGCGAACTGTAAATAGAACTGAATGCCGTTCAGCACGCAGTATATTTTCGTTGTACGGACAGTTTGTCTTATAACTTCACTTTACAGTTTAAATAGACGAGCCATGCACTTCAGAATTTGATGAATGAACATCGGCTTAAGGTAACCCTTATGAAGCACTTAATAAAGTCTATTTCAAGTTAGGCTGCCTACTTCCTGGTTTACAAGACCTAGTAGCGAAAATTGGATGACAAGCTTCAAATTATGCTGTTAATTTGCGACCGAATTATGAAGTCATGAGCCATGCCTCTTGCCGCCATTTTGAAAAAGGGGAGAACTTTAGAATGGACGCAGTGATCCAGTGGTAATACTGTCTGATTACGAAACCAGGGGTCACGAGTTCGATTCCCCGCTCCCTAAAAATTATCAACACTGGGATAAAAGTCCCGTGTATGGGTGCTTTACACCTGGCATGCTAAAGAACCAGGACATATTCTGGTATGGGATCTTCTTCTGTATCTTGCACTATCCCCTACTAACATTACTAACAGTCTTCTGGACGAGTTGGTCACATGGGATACCTGTGGCGACTAAACACACAGTCGTTGTCCAGGTGCTATTCACTATGCCATCAAAGACGTTTAACATTCAAATAAATGAAAAATGAGTTAAAGAAGGGACATATTATTCAGCTAAGAGTCACGGTTCTTGCACTCTAAACATCTCTAACTTTACGCAAATGGCTGTAATTATCAAGACAAACGATTACTTTTTCGCAGACTTGTGCTTTTTATGTACTCAGTTCGAACAACAAAATATTTTGGAAATTAAAATACAAAAGGAGAACTGCTGCTACTGTTTTTCGAAACAAAGGATTCTTGAACTGTCAATAATAAAGTGTGAATAGGTGAAGAAAAATACTAAGATAGGCCGAAATTTCCTATAAACATTTTTTTTCAAAATTCGCAGAAATGAAGCCGAAAGAGAAATCCATATCAGGGCCTCAAGCAGCATTATATGGTTTACAAGGGTTCCTAAATAAAATCGTATTTTCGACTATATTCCACCTTGCGTTGAACCTCAACAGTTCAAATGCTAAACTACTCTGTTCTCATTCTTATCAAGTCTTAACCCTGGCAGTACTGGACTCTTTTCAGCCCCAAAAACTTAAAACAAAGAATTTCTTCAGCCCCAGAAAGTCCAAAATTACCGGGACTTTCTTCGGCTCCAGAAAGCATAAAATAAGGACTTGCTTCAGCCCCAAAAAGTTTTAAATAAGGACTTTCTTCAGCCACAAAAAGCCTAAAATAAAGACTTTCTTCAGCTTCGAAGAGCTTAAAATAAGAACTTTCTTCAGCTCAAGAAAGCTTATGATAAGTTTGTTTGTTTGTTTTGAGTTTAACGCCGTTTTTCAACAGTATTTCAGTCATATAACGGCGGGCAGTGTTCCTGGATTCAGTACCAGTACAAACCTGTTCTTCGCAAGTAACTGCCAACTTCCCCACATGAATCAGAGGTGGAGGACTAATGATTTCAGACACAATGTCGTTTTCAAATAGTCACGAAGAACATACGCCCCGCCCGAGGATAGAATTCACGACCCCGCGATCCGTAGACCAACGCTCTACCTACTGAGCTAAGCGGGCGGGCTTAGCTTCTGATAAGGACTTTCTTCTGACACAAAAAAGCCTAAAATAATGACTTTCTTCAGCTCCAGAAAACTTAAAATAAGGACTTTCTTCTGTCCTAAAAAGGTAAAAATAAGGAATTTCTTCAGCTCCAAAGATTAAAATAAGGACTTTCTCCACCTCCAGAAAGCTTAAAATATGACTTTCTTCAGTCCTAGAAACTTTCTTCAGCTCCAGATTTAAAGAAGAACATTTTTCAGCCTCAGAAAGCTTTATGTAAGGACTTTCTTCAGACCCAAACAGTTAAATATGGGGGGTTTCTTCAGCTCCAGAAAGATTAAAATGAGGACTTTCTTCAGCCCAAGAAAGCTTAAAATGAAGGCTTTCACCAGCACAAGAAAGCCTATAAGGGCTTTTTTCAGCCCAACAAACCCTTTATAATGTGGACTTTCTTCAGGTTCGGAAGTGTGTATAATGAGGACTTTCTTCAGCCCACTAAAGCCTACATAATGACTTTCTTCAGCCCAAGAATACTTATATGTATAATAATGAGGACTATCTTCAGCCCAACAAAGCCTATATAATGAGGACTTTCTTCAGCCCAACAAAGTCTACATAATGAGGTCTTTCTTCAGCCCAACAAAGCCTATATAATGAGGACTTTCTTCAGCCCAACAAAGTCTACATAATGAGGTCTTTCTTCAGCCCAACAAAGCCTATATAATGAGGACTTTCTTCAGCCCAACAAAGTCTATATAATGAGGACTTTCTTCAGCCCAAGGACTTTCTTCAGCCCAACAAAGCCTATATAATAAGGACTTTCTTCAGCCTAAGCCTATATAATGAGGACTTTCTTCAGCCCAACAAAGCCTACATAATGAGGACTTTCTTCAGCCAAACAAAGCCTATATGAGGACTTTCTTCAGCCCAACAAAGTCTATATAATGAGGACTTTCTTCAGCCTAACAAAGCCTATATAATGAGGACTTTCTTCAGCCCAACAAAGCCTACATAATGAGGATTTTCTCAGGTTCAGAAAACCAATATAATGAGGACTTTCTTCAGCCTAAGAAACTTATAACGAGGAATAACACTTTAATCCATTAGTGATTCATTATTATAGTCAGATACTGAACAATGGAAGAACTATGGCATGCACGAATTGCCAACTTCTTGACTTTTTGAGACCATACACCAGCAAGGGAGACTGAATAGTAATCAAGACAAAACTAAAATTATTGTATCAAAGTGATCTCATTTTATTCAATAATAAATACAAAAGTCTAAATTCTATAGTTCCTCATGATAAAAAAAGTCAGATTCTATGATACTTGAACAATGACCACAACTTCATTGATTTCTAAAATCATTCCTACCAATTATTTCACATCAAGAAAAAGTATGTATTCAAACATAACGGTACCATGTATTCTGCGCATGCGACTTTGGCAATCTCCCAATTTTTACGAATAACCATTTGCTTGCTGAACTACCTTTATGGTTGAATGCCAAACAGCAATCAAGAATAATTATGTAATTGCATCAAACTTGCCTATTGTTAGTATGGGTGCATAACCTTAACCCATCACTGACCATTTACCAAACATGCATTAATCACCTTAACGATAAAGGCTTTTCCATATCTCCTTGTCAACTCATAACTAAGTTTGCAGGGACAAGCTTTTTTATTATTTATACATCTTTTAACAGAAATGATTTATTTCTTTATTTAATTAAGGGCTTTGTGTCATTAAAAGTTGTCTTCTCATAAAAGCAGATATAATTACAACACAGCATATTCATGTATGATAAATTAACTCTATAAGAAATTAATTTCAAAAACTTAAAAGAAAAATGGAAAAAAAATACAATTAAAAGCATTATAAAATGGGCAGGTCTCAAAAAGGCAAAAATATCAAAATGTCAAACAAAAACATGTTAAATAAAAATTCTTAATAGCACCATGTAGTGTAAAAGGGATATCTTGAATTAATTTCATGCTAGACACTACCTCTTACTTATGAACAGATTCAATATACAAGAGGGCCATGATGACCCTATATCGCTCACCTGTTATCATTGCACTTGAGGACAAGAAGGTCTTCTGAAAAAATATCTAAGCCCAAAGGACAGGAACAACAAAGGGAAGAAATTTAACCAAAAAGAAAAAAAAATCTTACAAGGTATAAATATGTTAAAATACACCTAAAAATTGGAGGTACCATCCATGTTGTACCACAGAAAACTGGTCTCGTGTTTTCCCTACGGCCAATAATAAAAAAGTTACTAAAAATAAGCTATTTATAGTAACGTAAAAGGGAAGTAATTAAAAAAAAAATATTGTAAGTGGACAAAAGATGGATCTGCCAAATAAATCTGTTGACATAAATGAAATTTCAGATCAGTATCTTCAGTAGTTATGGAGATATAACAATTTTAATTTGAAATAAAGGGAGGTAATTTGACATAAAATCAGTCCATAGTTATCTACCTTGATTGTCTCAGTCCAACTAATAACAATAATGAAATTTCAAATAAGTCCTTTAAGTACTTACTGATATAAATCTATTTTGATTCCAATCAGGGGAGGTAATCAGATATAAAATAAATCTGGAACCTACGATTGGATCTCATTTGTCATGGAATCCAAGATTTATTGTTGTTGAAGATATTTTGGAAGTTTGTATCAAATAAAACCATAAATGAAGTCTCTATATGGCTGCAAAAGCCAAAATAGCCAATTTTGGACCTTTAAGGGGCCATAACTCTGGAACCCATGAGGGAATCTGGCCAGTTAAAGAAAGGAAGCAAGATCTTGTGGTGATACAAGTTGTGTGCAAGTTTGGTTAAAATCAAATTATAAATGAAGCTGCTATTGTGCAGACAAAGTCAAAATAGCTAATTTGGCCCTTTCAGAGGCCATAACTCTGGAACCCATTATGGGATCTGGCCGGTTCAAGAAAGGAACCGAGATCTTATGGTGACACAAGTTTTGTGCAAGTTTGATTAAATTCAAATCATAAATGAAGCTGCTATTGTGCAGACAAGGTCAAAATAGCTAATTCTGGCCCTTTCAGGGGCCATCACTCTGGTTCCCATTATGGAATCTCGCCAGTTCAAGAAAGGAACCGAGATCTTATGATGATACAAGTTGTGTGCCAGTTTGGTTAAATTCAATCATAAATGAAGCTGCTATTGTGCAGACAAGGTCAAAATAGCTAATTCTGGCCCTTTCAGGGGCCATAACTCTGGAACCCATTAAGGAATCTGGCCAGTTTAAGAAAGGAACCAAGATCTTATGGTGATACAAGTTGTGTGCCAGTTTGGTAAAAATCAAATCATAAATAAAGCTGCTATTGTGCAGACAAGGTCAAAATAGCTAATTTTGGCCCTTTCTGGGGCCATAACTCTGGAACCCATAATGGGATCTGGCCAGTTCAAGAAAGAAACCGTGATCTTATGGTGATACAAGTTGTGTGCAAGTTTGGTTAAAATAAAATCATAAATGAAACCACTATCGTGCAGACAAGAAATTGTTGATGCATGGACGACGGACGAAGGGTGATCACAAAAGCTCACCTTGTCACTATGTGACAGGTGAGCTAAAAACCGGAGTTTCAGAATGCAGTGTTGCCATTGGTCAATTTCTACATGTGTGCTTAGAAATGACCAGTCAGATGCTGGAGTCTGGAATTGATCTCCAAATTCAGTTTCATAATATTGGGCTCGGGCATTGCATGATCAAATGAGACAGAATATGAAAAACAAGAGCATGCAATGTAGAGCAGTATATGCCCAAAGGTATGACCTTGACCCCTAAGTGTGACCTTGATCTTGAAGCAAGCCATCCAAAATGTGCGCTCTGCACGTCATCTCGATTAGGTGAACATTTGTGTCAAGATTCTTTGAAATTCTTCAAGGGGTTCAAGAGTTACAGAGGACATGAAATTGCTAACAGACAGATAGACAGACACCAGAGGAATAAAATAATATGTCCCTTAGGGTGTATAAAAAGTCATAAAAACATAACATGCAAGTACTAGAGCAAGTTACACAAAATAAAATTACCATGTAGAGATGGTACCTACCAAAATAAATCAAAGGGGGACAACTCTGAATTGATCAATAAACTGAAGCCAATTTTAAACATTGATCAAAAGTGAAAGAAAAATCAGATAGGTCCTTTTTCAAACAACTTATCAGGCAGACAAAACATGACCTACATTTGTTTAAATCCCTTTGTATTCAATATACAATATGCACGCTTTTCTCATGACTTACACTGACAGTTATTTTGTAAGTTGTAGTGAGGCCCTGATATAAAGTTTAGTAATGCATGAAGATTATATAGAATAATGCATAGTATTACATTCCTTTGAAGAAAATTAACGACATTAAGAAACGTTATTAAATTTTGATCTTTTAGCCAAAGTTGTTTATTTATTGTCCTCAAATGTGATACATTGGTTTACACAACATTTATATATCAAAATGTAAAATGTTTATATCCAACAATGAGAAATAATAAAAAAATTTAAATTGGTAACACAAAAAATCATTGTCGTCAAATATAATTACAATGTTTTAAGGTAGTGGTTGTAATTACTACATGTTAAGGTAGCTGACAGGTTACAGGTCAACTACCCTAAACAAACTAAAAGGTGTTTTATTTATTGTTGAAAACAAAGTAATCGGATAATTTCAGGTATCAACATTAATTTAAAACTTATACTGTTTACACAACTTGAAAAAAGGTTTTTGTTAGGGCCTCTCATTTACAAATATATCAACAATTATCACCTGAATTGAGTGCATTCATGAGTGGAAAATATTGATGGTAAAATGGTGTAGGGGTTTGTTTACAATATAAAATCTTTAATAACTTCTTTAAGGTACATTTTTGGTATGGTAAGCTTATAATAAAGAGCATGTCATTCTCTTTCACTCAGAATTTTTTCAAGCGTTTTAGACTCTTGGCTAGTCTTGGAATTTGACTTTATTAAAAGACAAAAGGAAGTTCAGTATAGGCTCTTTCAAAATGTTAAAAGTAGAGTAAACTTACCTTATACTCTATTGAATTTATTTAGCTGTGGGAGCTTTTGATATAGACTATAATTGGGGAAGTCCTAAAATCTTTGAAAAACGGTCAGTACAAGAGTTGTCCATTTTGCTTCAGATATTTTGAGAAGGTCATTTTTAGGTATCAAATATTTCTATTTTTGACATGGAGAAGAGGAAAACCATAAATATATTTAGAATATTGGTGCACTTAGCTATCATTTCACTCTGAAAAAAACCTATAAAGATGAATTTGAATTTTTTAGGTACCATCTCTATACCATGACAACAAATGATTTCAGCAGTTTATACCCATGTAAAATCTAAAAATATTACAAAATGCTGGCTAAACATAGCCTAGTAATAAAAAAAGACAAATAATTTTGTTATCAACACGTAACTGAAACAATCATCTGGAGGGAATGGACAGTTACTCTTGCAAATCTTTCAGAGTTATTATCATGCATTATATTGACAACCAGTACAGTTGCTTCCTCCGTATTGCTACAGAAAGTGTTGCGCGTTTTGTTACAATATTTGAATACAACAACAAATTAAACCCAAATCTTTCACATTTACAGAAGCTAACTTTAACCCTTTACTGTGTGTCACAATAGTTACAGTAGCATACTGTTACACTTTACCATGTGTCACAATAGTAACAGTAAAATATACTGTAACACTTTACCTCGTGCCACAATGGTAATAGTATCATATTGGAAACCCTTTCTCATGACACAATAGTAAAAGTATCATATTGGAACCTTTTCCTCGTGTCACAGTAGTAACAGTAGCTTATTAGAATCTCACTCCTCATGTCACAATATTAGCAATAGTATACTGTATTCCTTTCCCTCATGTCACAATAGTAACAGTCGCAAACTGTCTATCACAATAGTAACTAACCATTGCATAGACCATTTTAGATCATACTATTGTAGTGAAGGAAACTCCTATGTCATGACGGATATTATTTCCGGTAGGGACAGGCCGGTAGCTACCTTCATATTATGAAAGAGTATTCTGCATCCCACGTACGGTTCAAACCTACATAGGCAAGAGGCAAGTGGTTCTTAGGCAAAACATTAAACCCCTTCCTCCTTCCCCATCCCAGTGCTTAAGTAAGCAAGGAAAATACAACGTTAAAGATAATGACAGCAGTAAGCCCTGAGCAAAAAATGTGACTGTATCAAAGTTGAACAATGACCTATCTAAAAGTCAACAATATCAAAATGCATAAAAAGTATATCAGCATTTAAATGAAAGACAAGCTTTAACTGTACAAGCTAAGATATTTATACACTGCTGTATTTCAAACACGTAACAGTCTAAAAACACAAGTGATAGTAAACTGATTTTATTTTGTTGGGTTTAACGTTGAACTGACACAATTATATGTCATATGGCACTTTCCAGCCTTGATGGTGGAGGAAGAGCCCAGGTGCTCCTCCGTGCATTATTTCATCACAAGCGAACATCTGGGTAGAACCACCGACCTTCCGTAAGCCTGCTGGATAGCTTCCTCACATGAAGAATTCAACGCCCCAAGTGAGGCTCAAACTCACATCGATGAGGGGCAAGTAATTTGAAGTCAGTGACCTTAACCACTCGGCCACGGAGGCCCCGAAGGTAAACTGAAGTGTTGCCATGCAATACCCAGGTTTCTCTTTCAAAACTTTTGCATAACCTTATGATCTGAGATCTGTTAGTGGCAATTATGTAATACTGTGATATATATACAATATGCTGTAAGACAAAACTTTCATGTCTAAATAACTTCAACTGCTAATTGCTTTCAAATATTTTTACTACACTGAGAAAAATTTATAACTGGTCACCTAACATTTCAAAAGATTTCCAAAGTATCAAGAAGTAACTCAATGAACTTTCTAGCATTCCAATGGCGATGACTTATCCCAACAGAATCATTTACTTTAGAAGTGAGCCATATGTAAAAACAAAACAAATTGCAAAAAATATTATTAAACAAATAAATTATACATTTCTGGCATTCATATGCCACATGCTGATGAATCCCAGCAATGTTTATGAAACAGACATTCCCAAGTAAAAATGCTACTTCAAATTTAACATTCCAAATAGCCAGGTTCGCACTGAAAGTGCTTTAGGAGCATCTTGCAGTAGTTTTAAGACTTAAGACATCAAAATGTGCTAATGCATTACTATTAAAAAATTCAATGGCTATAATGATTTAAATTACAAAATAAAGAATAATTTTTTAGCTAATAAATAATCTTCTCTCAGCACAGTTAGTTTTGCTGCCCCCCCCCCCCCCCCCCCCCCCCCCCCACCACAAAAAAAAAACATATATATTTTACTGTACATGAAATGAAATCTCAAGCTTTTTTCATATAAAAGGGAGTTGATTTTAAAAAATTTCATTTCAAAATGTTCTAGCACAATCTCACAGTAATGTTATGACAAAATGTTATGTTTTTCCAATAAAATAATTCATTTTTCTATTTATATCAACAGCAACTGCATTGTTATGCAACAGGTGATTGATTTTACTGCCTGTTTTACATTTTTGATACAAGTAAAAACTCTTACAAGATGTATGACTTAGCCTGCAAGTGTAGCTTTTGCAGTTTCTGTCAAAGAACACGATATCAATGATAAAACAATACCAAGAATGTATTATATGAAATAAATGTCTGTAAAAATGAAACTGGCCAATCATAAGTTTTGTTTAGTCTACATAATATATATATATATATATATATCTCATTCTTAAATTTGTTAGAAAACATAAAAAGACCTAACATATTAAAGTGCAGTAATTCTGAAGAAAATATATCAGCAAAAATAAACAAGAAAATTTGCTAAGGTCTATCTGACACCTTGTCTTCTTAAAACAAATATTTATGACAAGACATCTGAATATTCATCCATGCATAAAAAAAAAGACTAACAGTGAATTTTTCCAACTATCTGTATCTAAATTGTTATCTGAGCCGCATCATGAGAAAACCAACATAGTGGGTTTGCGACCAGCACGGATCCAGACCAGTATGCCCACAGTCTGGTCAGGATCCATGCTGTTCGCTTTCAAAGCCTACTGCAATTAGAGAAACCGTTAGCGAACAGCATGGATCCTAACCAGACTGCACAGGCTGGTCTGGATCCATGCTGGTCGCAAATGCACTATGTTAGTTTTCTCATGGTGCAGCTCAATTAACTTTGTATTACCCCAAGACACATAATAAAAATTACAAAAAATATGAATATAAGAACAACTTTCAAATAAAACTAATTTAAAAAGTGCAGTTAAAAAATCCACTTTTTATGTAGAGTGAGTAAATAAATTTATCAGTAAGACCTTACATAAAAATTGCAGAAAAATATCAATAAAATAATATCTTGTACATAGCAATAATGATAAAACATATTGAAGAAGCAATATCATTAAATTCTGAGCAAAGTAAATAATAACAAGAGCTGTCTCCATAGGATGACACATGCCCCCGATGGCACTTTGAATGAATAGTTATGGCCAATGTTAGAGTTTAGGACCTTTGACATACGGAGCTGGGTCTTGCGCGCGACACATCGTCTTACTGTGTCACACATTCATGCATAGTTATTTTAAAATCCATGCATGAATGACAAAGATAAGGACCGGACATGCCCATCAATGCACTATCATGAAAAATGATCTTTAACGTCTAAGTGTGACCTTGACCTTTGAGCTACGGACCTGCGTATTGCGCACTGCACGTTGTCTTACTGTGGTACACATTCATGCCAAGTTATTTGAAAATCCATCCATCGATGACAAAGATATGGACCGGACACGCCCATCAATGCACTATCCTTTAACGTCTAAGTGTGACCTTGACCTTTGAGCTACGGACCTGGGTCTTGCGCACTGCACGTCGTCTTACTGTGGTACACATTCATGCTAAGTTATTTGAAAATCCATCCATCGATGACAAAGATATGGACCGGACATGAAAATTGCGGACAGACCGACAGACGGTTCAAAAACTATATGCCTCCCTTCGGGGGCATAAAAACAAGATAATATCAGATTTTTTTCTTTGTGATTTCAAGAGGTATTTCATCAGTCTGGATAACAAAATCTGACGAAATAAAAATTCCTGCAACATTTTGAACACTGATGTGACTTGGCTTACTCCCTGATTTACATCAGGAATCCCCAGTAGTCTGACTGGTACCCTGTATTCATCTGAATAATACCTGAGGATAACTTTGGTTCTTTCTAGAATTTATAAAAAAAACCAGTCTTAAGCCGGTGCTAAGGGGCGTGAGAGGTGTTGCACATTCCATTACCTCTCATGAAAAGACTCAATCAAACTGAGTCTGCTATTATTCTTCTTGGTTGCATTTGGTAGTGAAAAAAAGGGAATAACTGAAGCAATCAACTGCAAGACACTGGGTTGAATACCACCAAGTTCTAGAGTCTGTTGCATAATATATATCTGAAATGATTATGGCACATGTTCTGAACACAATAAGGAAAATACATTTTACAGAACCTGTATATTTCTTTTGTTCGGTTTAAAGTCTTCTTTCAGCAGAATTTCAGTAATGTCACACAGACAAAATTATAGGTCATACGACCATTTTAAAATTTCAGCTTTCCATGCAGAAGACCCCAAGTGCCCCTCTGGTCTTATTTCATCACAGACAGGCACCTGGGTAGAACAATTAAACATCCATAAGCCAGTTGGATGTCTTCCTCACAGGAAAGGGCAAGGTTTCTAATCAACAGTGATAAGGGGCAGGTGATTTAAAGTCAGCAACCTTAACCACTCATCCCCTGAGGTCTTTAATCAATCATCATGAGGACCATTTGGCTTTACCTAAGACTTGAACCTACATCCAACTGACCTGAAAGCTTGTGTTCCACTCAACGACCTAACACAGCAGGCTCTTGTAGAAACTATTTACCTGAGATAATAAAGAAGATTTTTTTTTAATGTCGGGAAGGAGTCTGGAAATTCATTTTAAATTTCTGTTGCCATAATATTCACTAGCTCTGATGCACATTTGACTAGTAAATACAATTGCATTTATGTGTGATTATAACATATACATGTGTATAAATGTTTACAATGAAATATACAATGAAAAATGAAAGTCAGACATAAAGCAAATTAAGTTATCAGGACAGACTTTGATAAAAGTTTTTACTGGCTAATTATGACTAAGAAATACAAACAGCGAAACAAGATGAATTATAAATGTAAAAATACTCAACCTTAATGTTCTGTATTTTAATATTTGGTGAAAAAAAAAAAATAAATGGTAACATATTCGGAAAATGATTTCCAACACGTCACTTACTAGAGGTTCAATCTATACCCTTGACAAACCTCAGATTCATTTCCAATATCTACCGGTATGTGGTGGGTACACATGCAGTAAGTTATCACTGAAAAGTAGTACGAGCCAATAATTTTTTTTCTAACGAAGAAACTTAACCAAAAAAGTTTTTAGTTCAGAAAAATACCTGCTAAAAATAAACTACAATACCAGTAACAAAACTGTTGTGTTATATGCAAATGAAATTGTGTTATAATGTATGCTCATAAAATTGTGTTATATGCAAATGGCACTGTGTTACATGCTAATGATTTTTCAATAGCATTTTTATTAGCACTACTAGAAATTATAAGTCATAATTAATATTTGGTGGGTATCTTGGAATGAAAGCCAAACCTTCTCTGTAAGGAACGTTTGGACTGTTTCAATGATATAATCAGTGTTGTAAACAAATCAAACCAACCATTACGTTGTAACAAAGGTTTAACCAAAGAAGCACAGAAAATGATTTTTACACTCATAGTCCCAACACAGAGAATTAGCCTTTAGCCTGTTGGCGGCAACTGATTTTGCATTTGCGACCAGTGCAGATCAAGATCAGGATGATCTTGGTCGGCACTGTTCGCTATTCAGTCAGTATATTTTCAGGCAAACATTCCTTTGAATAATAAGTGGTGTTGCCCAAATTTGAATGTTGGACCAAACCATTTTAGAATTTTAGCAAGGTAAAGGTTAAACACCCTCTACACACCACTGTTGAGCTAAACAATCCCACTTTATTTATGCCTTGATACAGACTAACCTGTCTTAAAGGCATCTCTTCAACAGAAATACCTACTAACAAAGATAGAAACTTTCTTTCTGAGACACCAGTAAACCCCTTCCGGTCAAAAACCTCTACCATGTAAAAATTTCAATCTTTCTCCACAGAGGCTTTATTGTAATAATGAAGAATGTAATACAGTCAAACGTGCCTTAGCGGCCACCTGTATTACAAAGGCACTTGTCTCAAGCAGCCAGCTAACGTCCTGAAATGACATTTATTCGAATTTCTACCATACTTTCACAGCCACTTGTCTTTAGCAGCTGCATTACGTCACTCCCTTGACTGTTGAATATATGTTTGACTTGACAACCTCCATGACATCAAAATGAGACAGGCACTGAAAGCATATTACTACACAACAAATTTATTTTCCTCACTATATGGCGGTGGAGGACCATGAGGCCACAGTAATTCCTTAGACGGAGACGATCTTTCTGCCCGCTGAAATTCCTTTGGCATTGGCGGCACCTGTGGAACAGGTCCCTCCTTTCTATAAGTCTGTTCATCAGTACTCGGCTGAGCATATACGTTTGCATTTGGCGATGATCTGAACATTTCAGAATTATTCCTCCCATCAAAACTTTCACTTAAACTGTTTTGAGCACTAGGTCGAAATTTATCACTCTGGTTACCAGTACTGGAACCTGGATTATCTATCCGTTGAAAGTTTCTTGGATCGTAAAGTCGAGTATTTGAAATATTTGGTCTCACAGCTGGGGGGTTGTTGTAACTATATCCCGGAACAAAATTATATCTCCCAGGATGTGTTTGATCATCCGTGGTGTCGTCTTCTGTCGTTTCAGAAATAGATGAGTCATTGTCACTTGTATGATCTGTTGTTGTTGACTCAACAGGGGCAGCAACTATTGGAGGCATAACCCTTACAGTCTCTCTCAAAGGAGTGATCTCCCTTGGTCTTGACCTATCAATGTCTTTTACAGGAGACTGTCTATAGGCAGTATTAAGGATCTTTCCTTCAGAATATTTTCTCTCAACAGGTTTTGCTTCAAAGTCAAAATCGTATACCACATACCTGAAACATACAAACCAAATATCTTATAATGCTTAAGTCTTACATCATCTTGCAATTAAATCAGAATATATATCCATTTCAGGGATATCAAGTAGCAGGTCTAAATCCAAAGAGTAGAAACCTAAACAAACACAGAAATGTATTAAAAGATCATATTAAAGGGACCTGCATCCTGATTTAAGTTGAATTTTTTAAAATCAGGGAAAATATGAGCCGTGCCATGACAAAATCAACATAGTGGGTTTGCGACCAGCATGGATCCAGACCAGCCTGCACATCCGCGCAGTCTGGTTAGGATCCATGCTGTTCGCTAACAGTTTCTCTACTTGCAACAGACTTTGAAAGCGAACAGCATGGATCCTGACCAGACTGCGCAGCCTGGTCTGGATCCATGCTGGTCGCAAAGCCATTATGTTGGTTTTCTCATGGCGCACCTCATATCATTTACAAAATAGCAGCAAATACAGAGAAGGTCTATAGAGGCCATGTACTGCTCACCTGAGCTAGTTCTTACACAAAATCGCTCTGTATCCAATTTGAGCTTGATTTCATTGGGAAAATTAAAAAAAAATTCTGATCCGATTTCATAGTTTTAACACGGTATTCCTACGATTGATCAGATTTCATAGTTTTAACACGGTATTTCTATGACTGTACCTAGAGACCTAGATCTTAAACTTGGGTCAGGCAAATTCAATCTTGACCTTCAAACTTCACAAAGAACAAACATTCTGATAAACTTTCATGACAATCAGATAGAAAATATGAACTCTAGAGCAGTCACAAAAGATGTCCCAATAACTTTTTTTTATTAAGTCGACTATGTTTCATTAACTTAAGTCAAACATGTGACCTCTTACATTCAAATTATTGACAACAATGCATGACAAAAGACAAGGAACACAGGGCGTTCACAGTAACTCAACTTGAGCAGAGTAAGAACTACACAGGCAATGTCGCCACATATGAAACCGATATGATTATCATAGGAAATTCATATGAATTTCATATGGTAATCATTTCACATAAGAATCAAATGTGGCGAAATTGGCTATGTATGAATTCTTGCAAACCTTGCATGGAAAGAAAAGGTTATTCAGGCAGATCACCTTATCTTTTATAACTTACAATGGGCACATACTGACATGGTAACTTGACATCATATTACAAGATTACAGTGTATGAGTGATTTTTAATTTACAGTATCTTTGAAAATGTTGTACCGTAGATACCCATGTATAATGCGCACCCGTGTATAATGCGCATCCCCGATTTTGGCCCGAAATCCTGGGAAAAAAACATTTTTGGTCAATTTTGAGGTGGATGGAAAACGAAAGTAGAGTTTACATCGACACCGGTAATAAATTTTATCTCCGCGGTGGAGAGCAGTATCGGTCTCACGGTACTATCGATTTCTGTTTTCTCGAAAATAAAACCAATAAAATATTGTTTTATTTGTTGTTTTACCTTTTTAATTAACTATTTTGAATAAATAAACAGCAGCTGATTTAATATTTCGTAATGGTATTTTTCAAAATGACATGAGCTTCTCAATTCAAACCAATAACAAATGGTGTGATAGTCTTTTTGTCACAAACAAATAGCCAATAATTACCGGCAATTAACGTGTCACCTCGTGTCAATTATGTTGTTCACAGTTTGATCTCGGTTAAAGATAATTCTCAATCTTTAATTAGTATCTTAATTTTTGTGATTTATAAACATTTCTTTCATCAAAATACTTTTAAATTTATATGAAATTAATTTTGTTTGAAAGAAAAATAAACCATCGATCTTTTACGGAACATAACGGCAATCTTAGATTTTAGCGGTGACAGTAAGCGCGGGGAGTAGTTTCCCTTTACAAAAATGGCGGACATCGGTAACAAACTTGTTTTGAAGTTAGAAAATTGTCTATACCTGTATATTATGCGCACCCACGATTCGCGGGTGGTCCCGGGGGTAAAAAAACTGCGCATTATACATGGGTATCTACGGTAATGATATTTATGTTTGGATAGAGAAATTATCTAACAGGTCTGCCCATGTAAGGCAGGTATTTTCCCAACCCTCCTGACAGCGTGGATATAAAAGTTCGCTAGCACTTCTTTTTCCATCCCATGCTGTCCAGCAGATTAGGGAAAACCCTGTCTTACAAAGGCAGTCATGTACGATCTTATTCCTTCTTGTTAATGAAAATGTGTATCTTCTTCCCGAGTAAGAGTAGTGATTGTGTTGAAACTAACAGATTTTAACAGTACTTAGCACATTTTACTTATACGTTTATATCTCAAAATTTTCATTACAAAGTGACATAAATCTCAACCACCAACCTTGTATCAGTAGGAACTGTATGCATTTCCCCATCAGCTGGGTACTTATAAACTTGGTTCTGCATCATATACTGAGACATCGGATTGGACGGAGTTGATGACGATGTAAACCCTGGGGTAGGGTTTAATTCCGAACCTGTGGGACCAAGTTTCGTCATCGGATACCATTTATCACCTGGCTGTGGTCCACGATCGATGTCAGAATAAAGAACTTGTTGCTGTATCTGACCTTGACCTTGGCTTGGATATTGACCCTGATATTGACCTCTGTTGGTTTGCGGCGGCTGGAATGGTGAGTACAGTCGTCTATCCAAGTTACTTATTATATCCGGCTGGTTCCGATCAACATTTGGGCGATACTGGGGACCTTTGTCTGAGCTGGACTTGCTTGAAGGAGGATTTCTCTCTATAGGTGCATATCTGTTTGCTGAAATAAATCAAAGGCATGGTGTATTCAGACTAACTCCCATCAATAAAATGGCAGGAGCAATTTTTTTATTGTGGCCTGCATAGACCGTCGGGTCTAAAATTTTACTCTAAGTAACAGAAGTCAGAGGAATTGAAAACGGTCATCCATTTATCTCAATTCAGTTCCAATTTGCAGGAAAAAAATAAAAGGTAATGAGACACTTTTCATACCACCTGGCCACTAAGTCTTCAGTTTCAATTTCAGTCCATCCCCTATTATTATTATTATACCAGATTTGTTGAGCGCCCTTTTCATATGGAATATACGTTCAAAGGCGCTTTACAATTAAACATGTGACACATCGCAGATATGTAGGAAAATAACAAAACATGACATATGCAATCACAAAACTGAAACTGAACAATTTGGTTAAACGCCTTTTTTTATAAATGATATATTCAATGGCGTTGTACATAATAATAAAAAATAATAGTTATTGCAACAATATCATAAAGAACAATGATAATATTTACAGCCTTATTGTAAGAAACCGCCATGACCGCACCCCCACCCTTGAGGTCGTTTTACCCCTATTGCCAATACCAGTGCTTTATACATCTGGTACACCCAGACGGGCTGCATATAGTGGTTCAACCTCCCAGTAAATGGTGCCATCATGTACTATATCAGATAGAAATACCACACACTTCAAGTGAAACTCAAGTCTTGCGAAAAAACACAAACATAGAACGCCATAACCCTTAAAATGTGACATGATGAAATAAAAGCTGGATTTTCAATTTAGTTAATTACATGATGAATTGTACAGTTAAGAGATCTTCGTCAAAAATAACAATGGCATATTTATTATGGGTAGAAACAGTCACAGTTGGTATCTATGTGTTGTAGAAAATTTTGAAAATGTGTGTTTTGAGAGCTCTTTTGAATGAATTAAGTGATGAATCTTTTCTGAGATTGTCAGGGAGAGAGTTCCATAGTTTTGCGGTGGCAACCCTGAAACTTCTATCCCTGTAGGTAACCAGTCGACTTTTTTGTGGCACAAGGGTTGTTGCTGCACCTGCTGACCTCAGATTCTAGTTGGCACGTACACCTCCAGTAAGTCTCTCATATACACCGGCGACTGTCCATGCAAGGCCTTGAATGTTTGAATGAGAATTTTGTATTTGATTCTATCTTGTATTTGAAGCCAATGAGGATCTTTAAGGATTGGTGTTATATGTTCAAAACGGGTTGTTTTCGTAATAAGACGTGCAGCTGTGTTTTGGACATTTTGCAGTTTGCTCCTTGTTGATTTTGGCATGCCGTACAAAAGGTGGTTTCTACAGATGGACCCGACTGGCTTTGTGTACATTGTGTAGAATTTTGGGCCTAGAACAGATCCTTGAGGAACACTGAATTTCATAAGGACTGGTTCAGAGAGTTTGCCATCGATGCATACTGTTTGGTAGCGGGCTGTTAGATATGATGCCACCCATTGAAGGGGTTTATCGGCGAATCCAAAATTAAATTCGAGTCTGTGAAGATGGTGTTATGGTCAATGGTGTCGAATGCAGCCGACAGGTCCAACATCCCAAGTACTGTGACGTCACCTTTGTCAAGGGATTCGAGAATGTCGTTCTGAACTTTTAACAATGCGGTTTCAGTTGAATGAAATTTTCCGTATGCTGACAGGTTTATTTCATGTAATTGATTGTTCGTCAGATGTTCCTCAATTCTTCTGTTTACCACTTTCTCAAGGATTTTTGAGAGGAATGGCAGATTGGAAACAGGCCTGTAATTCTTGAGTGTGTCTTGGTCAAGACTTGGCTTTTTTAACAATGGTCTTATTCGTGATGTTTTAAATGATTCTGGCACGGTTGCACTTTCTAGAGAGATGTTAACAATTTTCGTCAATATTGGAAGAAGTTCATTTATACAAGATTTCAAGAGTCTAGTCAAACGCGCGGTATCACATAGTGATATGCATCCGTCTTCTGGAGTAAATGATTCATTCTGATCCTGGGATGCAATATTAGTTCTGATTTTTTCTATTTTATCTATGAAGAAATCGCTGAACTCCTGTGCTAGTAGTTCTGGGTTCTTGCCTGATGGAAGTGCGGCTTCACTTGGACCGTTCAATAAATGTTTCGTTATTTTGAACAAGCTTTTTTGGTCTCGTTCACTTGATTCTATTTTCTCTGAGTAATAATCAGTTCTTGCCTTTTTTAACATTTTGTTAACTTATACCTCTATTTAATATGAAAGCTATTCCGAGTGAATATGGTTAATAACATGAATGTAAACATTTTCCCCAAACACATTAATCATATACTTACATCTGAGGGAGTAGAAATGAGGAAGGCTGAGGCAAGGTAGAGCATGCACAGGGCTAAGAGTCGTTTAACAGCCCTTGACAATTTAACTGTGACAAAGCACAATAATCAACATCTAGACATTCATGCATACTATGTGTTATTCTATACCTAATTTTCCCTTCCAGTCAGCGATTTCCATTTGTATCATGTGACTGGTACTGGAGGATGCAAACTCTTTTATTCAAATCTCCATGTTAGTTAACAATAGAACACTTTTACTACTAAAGTATCTGCATGAATATCAAATCAATATATGTTTGACACAATGTTTCTGCATTTAAAAGAACTTTTTTCGGCGTTAGCTGAATAACATGGATTTTGACCTAGATTCTGTAGTATTTGGGACACAGAATAGGTGCGCGCTGAGAAGATAAACCATTTATTAAGTCTTAAATGACATTGATTATCAGAAGGCACATATTAAATGGAACATATTTAGTAGTTTTGTTACCCTAAATTAAAATGATATATTTTAATTTAAAGTTTTTAGTAATTTATCACCACTAGAGAAATCGAAAGTAAACTTCTTCCCCCGTTGCATACCTTGCTAATGGATGAATGAGTTGTGGCTGGTTGTAACCGTAGAGTCGGTGTACCCGATGTCGGACTGTACGCGGTTTCGCACACATGGCAAATTCATGTTCTTCGTGAAAATAAAGCAGAAATTTTAACAATTCTTTGTTATCATTTCCCAAAACTGAGTTATTCCCTACATAATTTGACACCAGGGATTTCCCCACTGGAGCCTCGCTCTGGCAAGTGCAGACAAAAACAATAACAACACCAATGGAGGCCAGTAGGTCAGCTGAAATTTTTTAAATTTCATGAAAATAATGACTATGCAAACAACAACAATATGCAAATTAAATTTAACAAGAGCTGTCACTAATGGTGACAAATGCCCCCACAGCATCTTGACCTTTGACCTGGTGACCTTGACCTTTGACCTGGTGACCCCAAAGTCAGTAGGGGTCGTGTACTCAATAAGTACTATCAGCATGGGAAGTTTGAAGGTGCCTTCATGCAAAAAGTTAACGTTTGACCTGGTGACCTTGACCTCTGACCTACCGAGTAGTGGTCGTGTACTCAATAAGTACTATCAGCATGTGAAGTTTGAAGGTCCTGGGTGCAGTTGTTAGCTAGTAAAGTGCCTTCATGCAAAAAGTTAACAATTGAACTGGTGACCTTGACCTTTGACCTGGTGACCCCAACGTCAGTAGGGGTCGTGTACTCAATAAGTACTATCAGCATGTGAAGTTTGAAGGTCCTGGGTGCAGTGGTTTGTGAGTAAAGTGCCTTCACGCAAAAAGTTAACGTCTGACCTGGTGACCTTAACCTTTGACCCCAAAGTCAGTAGGGGTCGTGTACTCAATAAGTACTATTGGCATGTGAAGTTTGAAGGTCCTGGGTGCTTTGGTTCGCGAGTAAAGTGCCTTCATGCAAAAAGTTAACGTTTGACCTGGTGACCTTTACCTTTGACCCCAAAGTCAGTAGGGGTTGTGTACTCAGTAAGTACTATCAGCATGTGAAGTTTGAAGGTCCTGGGTGCAGTTGTTCGCGAGTAAAGTGCCTTCATGCAAAAAGTTAATGTTGTGACAGACGAACGAACAAACGAATGGACGGAGAGTTGAAAACTAATATGCCTCCCTTGGGGGGGGGGGGGGCATAAAAATAAACATGAAATAAAAATATAATTTAAACAGGAAGGAATTTTGTATGAAAGGCAATGTCCAACCACCTATAACACTGGGGAAAAAAATTAAAAATCAGATTACTATTGAAAAAGATACAGCATTTTAAGAAAATGGCTTACCATGGAGGCAGTCATTTTTAAATAAGTGTGTTTATGACATCATTTACACACGGCTAAATTATTTATTTAGCATACATTTGTATATATTTCAAAATAGACTAATTTGCACATTATTTTTTTCAGTTTTAGATGTAAAGCTGATAATTTCTTGTTTGTTTGTTTTAGGTTTAATGCCGTTTTTCAACAGTTTTTCAGTTCTGCAATAGCGGGCATTTAACCTAACCAGTGTTCCTGGATTCTGTACCAGTACAAACCTGTTCTCCGCAAGTAACTGACAACTTCCCCATATGAATCAGAGGTGGAGGACAAATGATTTCAGACACAATGTCTTTTATCAAATCGTCACAGAGAACATACGGCCCGCCCGAGGATTGAACTCACGACACCGCAATCTGTAGATCGGCGCTCTCCCTACTGAGCTAAGCGGGCCGGTTTTGATAATTTCTTGTATTCCTGTTCAAACAAGAGGGCCAAAATGGCCCTATATCGCTCACCTGTTATCATTGCACTTAAGGACAAGAAGATCAAAGAATCATAATCCAGATCAATCAAAAGAATATAGTTGAAATTTTCTTAAAGTTACTTCAAATAAAATCATTTTCAAATCAGGCCAGTAGTTTTATGCCCAAAGGATTACATCGAGCAAAATTTTGACTGATGAAGCCCAAAGGACAGGAACAACAAAGCTGCTATTAAGCCGAAAAGGTCAAAATAGCTAATTTTGGCCCTTTCAGGGGCCGTAACTCTGGAACCCATAAGGGGATCTGGCCGATTCAAGAAAGCAACCAAGACCTTATGGTGACACAAGTACTGTGCAAGTTTGATTAAATTCAAATCAAAAATGAAGCTGCTATTGTGCAGACAAGGTCAAAATAGCTAATTCTGGCCCTATCAAGGGCCATAACTACGGAACCCATAAAGGAATCTAACCATTTCAAGAAAGGAACCAACATCTTGGTTCGATACAAGTTGTGTGCAAGTTTGGTTAAAATCAAACCATAAATGAAGCTGCTATTGTGCAGAAAAGGTCAAAAAAGCTAATTTTGGCCCTTTCAGGGGCCATGACTCTGGAACCTGTTGCGGGATCTGGTCAGTTCCAGAAAGGAACCGAGATCTTATGGTGACACAAGTTTTGTGCAAGTTTGATTAAAATCAAATCATAAATGAAGCTGCTATGGTGCAGACAAGGTCAAAAAAGCTAATTTTGGCCCTTTTAGGGGCCATAACTCTGGAACACATAATGGGATCTGGTCGGTTCAAGAAAGGAACTGAGATCATATGGTGACACAAGTTTTCTGCAAGTTTAATTAAATTCAAATCATAAATGAAGCTGCTATTGTGCAGACAAGGTCAAAATAGCTAATTTTGCCCCTTTCAGGGGCCATAACTCTGGAACACATAATGGAATCTGGCCAGTTCAAGAAAGGAACCAAGATCTTATGGTGACACAAGTTGTGTGCAAGTTTGGTTAAATTCAAATCATAAATGAAGCTGCTATTGTGCAGACAAGGTCAAAATAGCTAACTCTGGCCCTTTCAGGAGCCATAACTCTGGAACCAATGAAGGAATCTGGCCAGTTCAAGAAAGGAACCAAGATTAAGTATCAGTGATACAAGTGGTGTGCAAGTTTGGTAAAAATCAAATCATAAATGAAACTGCTATTGTGCAGACAAGGTCAAAATAGCTGATTTTGGCCCTTCAGGGGCCATAACTCTGGAACACATAATGGGATCTGGCCGGTTGAAGAAAGGAACCAAGATCTTATGGTGATACAAGTTGTGTG
Organism: Mercenaria mercenaria; assembly: GCF_021730395.1. NCBI lineage: Eukaryota > Metazoa > Mollusca > Bivalvia > Venerida > Veneridae > Mercenaria > Mercenaria mercenaria. The sequence continues at coordinate 52,650,509 of NC_069373.1, forward strand.
CAAGTTTGGTTAAAATAAAATCATGAATGAAACCACTATCGTGCAGACAAGAAATTGTTGACGCACAAAATAGCAAATTCTGGCCCTTTAAGGGGCAGTAACTCTAGAACCCATGATGGGATCTGGCCAGTTTTTGAAAGGAACTGAGATATCATGCCAATACAAGTTTTGTACAAGTTTGATCAAAATTGCTTGCAAAATGTTGTCTCTATCTTGTTCACAAGAAATTCTGGACGGACGGACGACGGACGATCACAAAATCTCACCCTGTCACTATGTGACAGGTGAGCTAAAAAGCACAGAAAACAAGTGAATGAAGTATTGCCATGCAATACAAAGTCCCCTACTGGAAGGCACCTAATTTTCTCTACTGCAGTATAACATAATGAACTGATATCTGTCAATGATGTATAAACAATATTGTACTACATATACAATATGTTTTAACAACACACTTGGATTAAAATGTGCATATATAAAAACCGACAGTTGTTTTCATATTGAATTTTTTTGGCTGATTATAAAAATGATATCATGTAAGTTATTTATAGTAACAACAAAGGGAAATTAATCTTTAAAAAAAAAAAAAAAAAAAAAAAAAATCTATATAATATAAGTCCACAAGAAACTCTTTACCAGGTAGAGATAGGTCAAAATACACCTAAAAATTGGATGTAACATGCATGCTGTACCACAGAAAAGTGGTCTCGATTTTTCTCTACCGCCAGTAATAAAAAAGTTACAATAAAATCTATTTATAGTAACAACAAATGGACGTAATTCTAAAAACAAGGGTGCCTCATGGTGGTGAACATTTGTTCCAACTTACATCAAAATCCCTCCATGCATGAAGAAGTGTTCCGTACAAAGTCATTCTTGAATTTGACCTTTGACCTCTAAATATGACCTTGACCTTAGACCTAGGGACCTGGTTCTTGCACATGACATGTTGTCTCATCCAGGGGAATATTTGTGCCAACTGATATCTAAATCCTGCTTTGCATGACAAAGTTATAGACCGGACAGGAAAAAAATCCTCTTGACCTTTGATCTCAAAGTGTGACCTTGACCTTTAAGCTAGGGTACTGGGTGTTGCGCATGACACGTCGTCTCATCATGGGAAACATTTGTGCCAAGTAATATTAAAATCCCTTCATGGATGGCACAGTTATGGACGGGACAGGAAAAAAACTCTGTTGACCTTTGACCCCCAATTGTGACCTTGACCTTTGAGCTAGGGGTCTGGGATTTGCGCATGACACGTCGTCTCATCATGGGAAACACTTGTGCTAAGTGATATAAAAATCCCTTAATGAATGTCAGAGTTATGGACCGGACACGAAACAGACCCTGTTCATGTTAACATTTGACTGCTTAGTGTGTCCTTGACCTTTGAGCTAGGGGTCTGAAAGTTGTGCATGACACATCATCTTATAATGAGGTACATTTCTGCCAAGTAATATTAAAATCCCTTCATAGATGGGAGAGTTATGGACCGGACAGGAAAAAAGCCTTGTTGAACTTTGACCTCCAATTGTGACCTTGACCTTTAAGCTAGGGGTCCAGGTTTTGCGCCTGACACGTCTTCTCCTCATGGGGAACATTTGTGCCAAGTAATATTAAAACCTCTTCATGGATGGGAGAGTTATGGACCGGACAGGAAAAAAGCCATGTTGACCTTTGACCTCCAATTGTTACCTTGACCTTTGAGCTAGGGGTCCGGGATTTGGACACGACACATCATCTCATCATGGGGAACATTTGTGCCAAGTAATATTAAAATCCCTTCAAGAATGGGAGAGTTGTGGACCGGACAGGAAAAAAGCCCTGTTGACCTTTGACCCCCAATTGTGACCTTGACCTTTGAGCTAGGGGTCCGGGATTTGCGCATGACATGTCGTCTCATCATGGGAAACACTTGTGCTAAGTGATATTAAAATCCCTTAATGAATGTCAGAGTTATGGACCGGACACGAAACAGACCCTGTTCATGTTAACATTTGACTGCTTAGTGTGTCCTTGACCTTTGAGCTAGGGGTCTGAAAGTTGTGCATGACACATCATCTTATAATGAGGTACATTTCTGCCAAGTAATATTAAAATCCCTTCAAAGATGGAAGAGTTATGGACCGGACAGGAAAAAAGCCTTGTTGACCTTTGACCTCCAATTGTGACCTTGACCTTTAAGCTAGGGGTCCAGGTTTTGCGCCTGACACGTCTTCTCCTCATGGGGAACATTTGTGCCAAGTAATATTAAAACATCTTCATGGATGGGAGAGTTATGGACCGGACAGGAAAAAAGCCATGTTGACCTTTGACCTCCAATTGTTACCTTGACCTTTGAGCTAGGGGTCCGGGATTTGGGCACGACACATCATCTCATCATGGGGAACATTTGTGCCAAGTAATATTAAAATCCCTTCAAGAATGGGAGAGTTGTGGACCGGACAGGAAAAAAGCCCTGTTGACCTTTGACCACCAATTGTGACCTTGACCTTTGAGCTAGGGGTCCGGGTTTTGCGCATGACACGTCGTCTCATCATGGGGAACATTTGTGCCAAGTAATATTAAAATCCCTTCATGGATGACAGAGTTATGGACCGGACACAAAATTGCGGATGGACAGACGGAATGACGAAAAAGTGCATTCCTATAGTCCCCGAAACTGGTTTTCAACCAGTAGGGGACTAATAATTTGCAGAATTAAGGAAATCCAGCTCAAACAAATATCTGAAAATAACTTAAATGTGCCATTTCATTTTCTGTTGCCATGGAAACAAAATGGCGGCCATTTTAATCATATACAGAAAATCTTAAAACTTAAAATTTAGCCAATTTTGAAATTCTTTCATTGCCTTAAATGATTTAAGAAGCTCCTTAAGCCTTTTCCCTATCAGCTCGTCCAGTACATTTTTTCGAATGGTAACTTGACCAAGTATGTTGCCGTACTGTACAGGACAATGTGAAATAAGTTAGGAGTAAATAATATACTTCTCTATAAAGAAAGATAGTTTATAACACTTAACCTTTAGCCTGCTGGCGGTGTTATTTTGCCTTTGTGACCAGTGCAGTCCAGGATTAGCCTGCACATCCTTGCAGGCTAATCATGGTCTGCACTGTTCGCTATTCAGTCAATAAATTTTCCGTGAACACCCCTTCAAATAAAAAATGGTATTTCCCAAATTGAATGATGGACCAGTCCATTTTAGGAATTTAGCAGTCTAAGGGTTAACTTACTTGGCTGATTTGGTGTTGATCCTCTAACATTTCTGTCTGGCCTGCTGCTACTGGATGAGTGAGAGGCTGTGCTGGAACCATGCCTTTTCTTGTAACAATACATGATCCATCCGAGAACAAACAAGATAGATATGGTCCCTACAATTGCCCCAATAATTACAGCTGTCTGGCTCATTGAGCTCGGCTTTGCCTGTGGCTGAGCTACAATACTAGAATCTGAAATTAATGAAAAACAAGAGGGTCATGATGACCCTGGATCACTCACCTGAGTATTATGAGCTACATGTTTCAAAGATCAAACTGATGATAAAATATTAAGAAAGTCAGTAGGTCACATTCATGGTCAATGATATTCAGTTTTACGATTGATGTGCAAAACTGTGTAAGTCATCAAAATTTCAAGGCTGTATCTTAAAAAACAAGAAAGTAGGTCAGTAGGTCAAGGTCACAGTCAAGTGACATCATATAACTTGGGGTCATCAGGTAATTATTATTAAACAGTCTTGGAAATAGGATCAAATGATTTTTTAAGTATTTTTTCCTATATAACTCACATAGTAACTAAGTGACCCCAGGGCGGGGCCTCTTTTAACCCCAGGGGCATAACTTGAACAATTTTGGTAGAGGACTACTAGACAATGCATCATATCAAATATCAAAAGCATAGGTCGTATGGTTTCCGACAAGAAGATTTTTAAAGTTTTTTTCCTATATAAGTCTATATTAAACTTTGGACCCCCAGGGCAGGGCCTCTTTTCACCCCAGGGGTACAATTTGAACAATTTAGGTTGAGGACCATAAGACAATGCTACAAACCAAATATCAAAGGTCTAAATGTTGTGGTTTCCGATAAGAAGATTTTTAAACTTTTTTCATATATAAGTCTATGTAAAACTTGGGACCCCCGGGACGGGGCCATATTTGAACCTAGAGGGATAATTTGAACAATCTTGGTAGAGGACCACTAGATGATGCTACATACCAAATATCAAAGCCCTAGGCTGTGTGGTTTTGTACAAGAAGATTTTCAAAGTTTTCCCTATATAAGTCTATATAAACCATGTGACCCCCGGGGCGGGGCCATATTTGACCAGTTTTGGTAGAGGACCACTAGATGATGCTACATACCATATATCAAAGCCCCTAGGCCATGTGGTTTTGTACAAGAAGATTTTCAAAGTTTTCCCTATATAAGTCTATATAAACCATGCGACCCCCGGGGCGGGGCCATATTTGACCCTAGGGGGATAATTTGAACAAATTTGGTAGAGGACCACTAGATGATGCTACACACCAGATATCAAAGCCCTAGGCCCTGTGGTTTTGGTCAAGAACATTTTTAAAGTTTTCCCTTTCGGTTGCCATGGCAACCAGAGTTCTGCATGGAATTCAATACTTTGAACAATTTTGAAAGGGGGCCACCCAAGGATCATTCCTGTCAAGTTTAGTGTAATTCTGCCCAAGAGTTTTCAAGAAGAAGATTTTTTTAGAAAATGTTGACGGCCTACATATGGATACTTATGTGGCTACTCTTTTGTTCTCTCTATTGTTCTTTTAGCCACGTAAGAGAAAAATAGCCACATAAAAGCCTTATGGAATGAATGACATCAAAGAAAAAGTACAGTTACCTATTGTTCCTATAGCCACCTAAGTATGCAAATGTGAGCTCGTAAAGATGCACACATGGACGGATGGATGGACAATGCGATTTCATGCAGATGAAATCTGGCTAACAGTTTCTGACAAGAAGATTTTTAAAGATTTTCCTTTCTGTTGCCATGGCAACCACAGTTCTAAATGGATTTTAATTCTTTGGGCAATTTTGACAGGGGGCCACCCAGGGCTCATTTCTGTGAAGTTTAGTGTAAATCTGCCAAGTGGTTTTGAAGAAAATTTTTAAAATTTACAATATAGCCATTTAGGGAAAATAAGCCCCGCCCCCTGGTGGCGATGTTTTTTACAAAAAAAAGAACAGCTTAGGCAATCACCTAGAGATCATTTCTACAAAATATTTTTGAAATCCAGCTAAGAGTTTCTGACAAGAATATTTTTAAAGATTTTCCTTCCGGTTGCCATGGCAACCAAAGTTCTGCATGGAATTCAATTATTTGGGCAATTTTGAAAGCGGGCCACCCAAGAATCATTCCTGTGAAGTTTGGTGTAAATCTGCCCAGTGGTTTTGAAGAAGAAGATTTTTTTAGAAATTGTTGACACATGACGGACGACTGACATTGAGCGGTCACAAAAGCTCATCTTGAGCCTTTGGCATTGAGAAATATGAACAAGTTCTGTAGCAGGAATATTGCCCAATTTTAGAAGCCCAGTTTTATTTTCATTGGTCAGTTTCAAGACTGAGCTAAAATTAAACCAATAAGATCGTCAGTTTTATAACCTCGGGTCCTGGTGTCATATGAGAAGGCTCAGTTGTGGCCTGACTTAGGGTTTAAGCCAGCAATCTTAAGGTTGAATCAGCAACACCATACCCAAAAGGCTCCCTTGTCTCCAGATAATATTCATTAACATGTTGTTTTCAGGACAAGTGTTCACTAGTAATTTAAAAAAAAAAAATCTTTACAATCAAGCTAATAGTATAAATATTAACATAAGCCAAATAATATTTTTAACACAATATTTAACTACAGTTTCACTAATTTTGTTTATACCTGTAGTTAACTGCTCCAAAGTTCCACAAAATGGTTTAATTTCAAGCGAGATCTTGTAGCCCTTCCCTTCCTCTAGATGATAATTCTTCATCTCAGAGACAGTGACCTTCAAATCATTCTTACTGGAGCACCATAGCACAGGAGGAAAAGTGCGACAGTCAAAGGTCTGTGGAAAAAAAAATATATTTCTAGTACAACGTAAAATCAGACTTTTTTTTAGAAACTTAAAATTGACTTTTTAAAAATACAATTAGTTTGTGATGTAGAATACTGTAAAATTGTTTATATTTGGTTTATGGGGGAGAATTAATTTTGGAGGATTTCAAGTTTGGACAAACATACAAAACGAAATCCTAACCAACAAAGAAAATACTTATTATCTATTCATTTTATCAAAATTTGAAATCCAGAAATTCAGATTCTGAAATAACCATTTTGACTCAAACCATGACACACCTATATTCCAAGTTTGAAATCGATACTTTGAATAGTTTTGAAGTTGTGCTCTGGACACAAAATACAAAGAACAGATCTGAACTCAATTTGTTACCTTGACCTTTGATTGACCAAGTTCATGCTCTATGCACATCGTCTCATCGCCACTTACCTAAAAGCCAACTTTGAATTCAATACCCTGAATGGTTTTTAATTTATGCTCTGTACACTAAATATGAAGGACAAATTTGACCTTTCAGCTCCATTTGTGACCTTGACCTTGACCTAACAACCTTGTTCATATACTCTGCACATCTGCTTATGCCACCTATCTATATGCAAAGTTCAAAGTCAATATTATGAATAGTTAAAAAGTTATGTTCTCGACATGAAATATGAGGGTCAAAGTTAACCTTTGAGTTATATTTGTGACCTTGACCTTTAACCTAACAACTTACTAAGATATGCTCCAGACATGAAATATGACAGATGGATGGATGGACAGACAGAGCAAGCACCATCACATAATATGGCCGTTTTTCCAAAATAGGCAATTTTTCAATTGTTGAAAAAGACGCTAAACCTAAACACACACACTGTACAACAAACAATATGTTCATCCCAGCAGTGTTTGCTCTAAAGAGGTTGTACTGTATTTTAATGTACAGGTGAAAGACTTTATAGCAGGGTTTATTTCTGTAGATTTTATAGCAGGGTTTATTTCTGTAGATTTTCGAAGAAATTTGTTTTAAAACTACGGCAAAATAATGTCTTTAATCCTATCAAGCTTATAGGAATTCCATTCTGATGATATATAAAAAAAAGACTGTTCAAATATACACCACTGAGAAATTCATGATATTTTAAAAGTACGAAAATATACTCTCAATCGAGAATAAATTTACAGAATTACATTGGCAGACGGCCTGCAATTTAGAAAGTTTCGTCTGCTGTAATTCATTTCATATTCATCTCAATCTGCAATAAATCATGCACAGTCTGTTTCTAAAAGCTATAACTGTTTTTTTTTTTACCCAAAAGCCTCTTAAAATACTGCAATGTACTTAAAATACCATAATGTAATGCAGTTATAATGTTCTGTACATGAGGCGTAACAACTGTAAAATAAGGCTCACTTCAGAGTCAGGTCTGAACAGACAAAAACTGACTTTTTTGTCTAAATGTGTTAAAAGCTGTACTACTCTATCTGATGAATGTTACACATGTGGTATATATGAGCCGTGCCATGAGAAAACCAACACAGTGCATTTGCGACCAGCATGGATCCAGACCAGCCTGCGCATCCACGCAGTCTGGTCAGGATCCGTGCTGTTCGCTTTCAATGCCTATTGCAATTAGAGAAGCCATTAGCGAACAGTATGAATCCTGGCCAGACTGTGCGGAAGCGCAGGCTGGTCTGGATCCATGCTGGTCGCAAATGCACTATGTTGGTTTTCTCATGATGCGGCTCATATATAATTGTAAGATACCTATCTAAATATATAACTTGAGGATATCTATATAAAAAGTTCATGAAAATGTAGAAGTGAGTTGTAGGGGAAAACAGTTTTTGTAGCTGCATAATTTATTAAACACACGCAATACATCATAATAATAATTGGCCTTAATTTAAACCTATTTTATTTCACATCGATTTTACTGGAAGGTCTTACAACTTATTTTAGCTACACTTGACAACAGTTTCCCAGACTCAAGACCAGTACTAATGCGTTGGTAAGAAACTGTTGAGACCAAAGTCAAAGGGATTCTGACCGGCAACCTCCACATTGGGAGTCAGAGGCTCGCATTGGGAGTCAGAGGCTCGCATCAGGAGACAGAGGCTCTGAACTCCAGCACCACTGTGCTGATATGGTCTTAAAATGTCAACAGAAAAGAGCTTAGTAAAAGCAGAAAACTGGTCTTTAGGAAAATGTATGTCTAATGTCTAATTTTACCACTAGGCTGAGGAACTAATGCTCAAACTAAGAACCAGTGGTTAATGGTAAGAGAGGTGGCCTGACCAAAACTGGTATTTCTCAAGAAGTTATTTTCCAAGTGACAAATCCAGTGAAAATTCAAACTTGTCTTCACTATCAAGTTTAAGTAAATTCGAATGAACAAAAAAAAACTAAAAGTAATTTCTTTGATACAAAAAGTATACAAGTCTTATTACTATTCAACTTTATCGCGGCCAGAAATTTGTACAAACCGGACAGAAGTTGCGAAATTGTCATTTGTGCAGGAAAGAAGCGTAGAACCATAGAAAATGTTTGTATAAATGATGGTTAGTAAAACAGATTCATGTGTGGACGTTGTCATTTACTTGCAGATAAAGGTAAATTCTAGTTAAGGGAAACACTAGTTAGGTTAACTTGCTGTTGTATATTACCAAAATACAGCCGTAAAATGATGTTTAACTTAACAATACAAATAACTTGCTTGCAAAACAAACAATTAACCCTTACAAAAAATGTTTTAAACTGTTCATAACATGACAGACTTAAGAAAGCTCAAAAGGAGTTATTTTCAGGACAGATGGTCTATATTCATGGGCTGAAATACACTGCAAATTTTTAAACCTGTAATGAATCAGGCCTGAAGAGCCTTAAGAGCCTTGTGGTGGCAAGTGATTCTGCCTTTGCGACCAGTGCAGACCAAGATCAGCCTGCACATCCGTGCAGTCTGTTCATGGTCTGCAGTGTTCGCTGTTCAGTCAGTAAATTTTTAGTAAACACCCCTTCAAATGATAAATGGTACTGCCCAAATTGGAAGATGGACCAGTCCATAATAGAAATTTAGCATAGTAAGGGTTAAGAGCCTGGTGGTCAGTTTTCTCACTGGTGGTCTTTATAGCACAGGACCGACTGTATGTTTACTACCGTACCATTTTTTTTGCCATAGCAACAAAATTAAATCTGCGTATGTTTCATACTGCCATCAATACATATGCCATATTCATGAAAAAAATATCTTTTATTTTAAAGTTTGTGGGACGGACGGAGAGATGGGCTGAGGGACTGACTGACAGATGGACAGACAGAGGGAAAACCATATTCCCTCCAGTGATTTACTAGTTGGGGACTAATAAAAGAATACAAACACTTACAACTGGACTGAAATCATTTAGGCCATCATGGTATGCCATTTTCACCAGACAGCTTTCCATACTGTATCCAATGATCTTTACACACAGACTGAGGCAGGGCTCTGTATAGCCACTCCCATCAGCCCCTGACTGGATAAAGGTCAAAGGGCAGTTTCCATTATGTACCGCGTCTCTGGCCGATGCCAGGAATATATCCCCTGCCTGGTAGTAATGCGCATTGGTACAGCTTGACTGTTTGTCCATACCCACTGTATAGGAAAAAGTTTTACATTATATACTGCAAAGTACACAAAAAAGCTACAAATAACTTAATTAGTACAAATTAATACTTAAAAGTAGGTACTACAATGTATTCAAATTCATATTAAATACTTCTACAATGCAGATTCTTCACTTGGAACTACAGCCTGATCTATGACATAGTGCATTTTTTTGTTTTGGTTGGATTTAATCTCACACCAACACAATTATAGGTTATATGGCGACCTTCCAGCTTTGATGGTGGAGGAAGACCTCAGGTGCCCCCACAAATGGGTACTATGCGTATGGAACAATGGTAATTTATCTTCCTTTATGCACCAGTCAAATTTCTCAATGTTTCTTATTTCATACTTTGAAGTTCGAAAATAATATTGCCTTAATAGAAAAACTTGGATAACCTACTGACTTCCCATTCACTCTGACTTTCCCAAACAGCAATTAAAGAATTTAGGAAGACCCATGGTGCCATGCAGAGTACAATTTCAGGCATGGACGTGCACCAGGGTAGACTGCATGCTACCAAACTTTTGCAAGCTGAACTGGAAGATTCACAAAGTTCAAGGCAAGGCATTAGGAGTCAGTAACCTTAACCTGTGAACTTTCTTACACACATTTATTACTATTATAGGCAATTTGCTCTCTATAAGGCTACAAATCTAAAACCAGCCCGCCCGCTTAGCTCAGTAGGTACAGCGTCGGTCTACGGATCGCGGGGTCGTGAGTTCGATCCTCGGGCGGGGCATATGTTCTCCGTGACTATTTGATAAACGACATTGTGTCTGAAATCATAAGTCCTCCACCTCTGATTCATGTGGGGAAGTTGGCAGTTACTTGCGGAGAACAGGTTTGTACTGGTACAGAATCCAGGAACACTGGTTAGGTTAACTGCCCGCCGTTACAGGACTGAAATACTGTTGAAAAACGGTGTTAAACCCAAAACAAACAAACAAACAAATCTAAAACCAATTATGCAGTCTCAGAGAGCCCAGAAGTTTATGTAGACTATATATTATATACATGCTTCTGGGCTTCTGAGGCTGCATGTTTACAGTATATTCAAAAGATTTCTACAAAAAATACACTTACATGTGAAATCTCCTGATTCCACTTCTGACATCAGCAGGGCAGACAGACAGACAAATATCCAGTTTCCATGGTAACACCCAGTCATTGTGACAAAAATCCTTCTTTCTGTAATTCTCTACATCTCATCTTGTCTAAAAAAAATACAAAAAGATAAAATCATCAATTTCACAGTATATGATTATACCAGTTTAATGATTGACTTAACAAGTATTTTTGCAAGTTTCCTGGGTATCAGCTTCCAGGACCAGCTGTGGTTTTCATACTTTTCCCATCTGTAAAATTATGAAAAAAATACTGCAAAAATACCCCACTGGAGTGCTGAAAAATGTCTCATTCAACAGAAAAATCAGGCAGAGTGTTAGATGTTGATGTTTCAAAAACTTATATACATGAAATTCCCATCTTCTAACCTATCTAGTCTATATACTTGTTTCAGTGTAAAGCTGATTTTTGTCTCAAATTCATACCACAAGTCTCTCAGGTGAATAAATAATTGCTTTTAATTTCCTTCAAAACTTAAGAATTCTACCAAATAAGCAATATGTCATTATAGTACAATATTATTTTGATGATATAACAGTACAAATAATTACTGTGAAATCATTTTTATTCGCGTAGAGCGAATTTTCGCGTATTTCGCGCTAGGACCGATGCGCGAATTTAAGACCACGTTATTATATTTTTTTATTTTATTTTTTCATTTCTAAAATTGAAAATGCACGAATTAAAGCCTGTGCGAAACAGTTCTTTTTCACGTTTGCGCGAAATTTCATGCCAGCGAATTTAAATGATTTCACAGCAATGCCCTATTAAGCACAAGTGGTTTGATTAAATTGCATTGTTAGTTTTAAGACACAAATTCCAGGTGGAAAGACAGATGGACAGACCAATGGACATGTGTGACTCAAATATAGGGCTTAGCCAATTTACTTTTGTAACAGGGAGTGTAATTATGCTACTACTTGGATAATGGTAATATCCCAGCTTCACAGACAAAAAAATGAAAACATACTTTTTCTAGCAGGGGTGGCTAACTCGAAACTTACGATATCGCTGAATTTACGAGGTTATTTACGACAGTGTTAAGGTAACACTAAGGTAACGCTATTTCGATAACTCAAAGCATACCTTATCAACCTCGTATGTTGAGCCTGACTTGCGATACCGTAAATGTGAAAAGTGCATAAAAATGAAACGGGAATCTTTCACATTTGTAATTGTCCTATCTTTAAGGAAAAATTATATAACAACTTGTAATTATTTCCTTCATTTTTGTGTCGATTTAGTTTAACTAAAGCAATTAGAAAATACTTATTAAATCCCAAAGGTGTCCGTACCGGAGCAAGGATATATGGAGAATTTTGGAACTTCCTGAAATCATTCAAAAGGTCCTTTTTGCTGTTGTCTAAAAATGTCAGTATATATATTCATCGGATGTCAGATATTTCCGTATTTGAAAGCGGCAACCTAGACATTTCAGAAATATTTTTAAAATGAATTTCGTGTAATAATTGTTGATTCTACGGAAGCGTGAAAGGGCCATCAGACGCTAATTAATACGTTTTATTACGTTACGGCCGCGGAAAGGATATAATTATAGTTGATATAATTATTTATCGCCTTTTTCAGACATATCAAAAAACACCCGGCCCAGTGGGCCTATAAGCCAAAAGTGAATGAAATTCGTAAGAAATTAATGGCTTACAATAGGCACCCTAATGTGTTTTCTAGTAAAAGAAGTCAAGTGCCACATTTGTGATCAGGAAAAGTTAATAGGTTCTTATGTAATTGTACTAAAACAGTTTGTAACTGACCAATAATACATTGAATATATATAATAGCGACAAAATTATACACAATATGTATATATATGTTAGGTAGATTTGAATGTTAAAGGCAAAGCGCCGACAGTGGTTAGTTAGGATGGTTTGTAGGGGGGGGGGGGGTCCCCCAAGTAAATAGGATATATGATAGAACAACACAGCTTGATGCGCTGTTGTTATTTATAAGAAAAAAAATACTCTTTCCACTCCGTGGTCTACCCCGGGTATTAATATTAATTTATGGTTCATTGTAATGTGTCTCTCTTGCGATGGAGGTCTCGGGGTGCAACACAGGACTTACTTTTTGGGAGGTGAATGTATAATATTCTTTTTGATGGAGCTCCTGGTTTATCTCATACGAGTAAAATTAAATGTAAAAATGTTCAAACAATTATCCCTACAATCAAAGTTCCGTCTAATGTTGCTGTCATGCTGAAAAGGACATTAGTTTTCTATGAAAACAGTTCTTCTTTCGTACAATGACAAGGATGTTGCTAAAAAGACTGGATATCACACATATAAGAGCAGAATGCCATTAAATAAATTGTTTGCGACATAAAATTAAAATAAAACTTCATTAGGTTGAAGAGAAATCAAATACATATTAATTAATGATTACAGCATAAATGAAGTTTCATCAATTGACCACGATACCATATGTCCACGCGGCATTACCTATCGTCTGCATATGACGCTTCAACAGCAGCTTCGCGCTTAATATTCTTCAAAACAAGTGAAAATAAACCGCACTGTTGTCAATCAATGATATTTTGATAAAAATGAATTACATATAAACTATAATGATAAATCATTAAGTTTCAAATGATTTTGTTTTTGGCACCAACAAACTGATCGGTTTATTTTGAATCTTAACCATACTTTGAAATCAGATTAGGTTTGGAAAAAAAAAGAATTTATATTGAAGATAAAATAGCCAGAAAACGTTGGTATGTAAACTTTTCTGGCGGAGGATGTAATCAACCCTAACTTCCCAATTCCAAGGTTCCGTAAATTATTGCTCCGGTTATAAGTGCCAAAGTACGAAATGACGATGGAAGGGGGGCCAATTTCAATCGGATCCGAATGTTACGCGAATGAAAAATGCATTCCAGAATGTTTGGAAACAGCTATTTGGTGGGTTTTAACAGGCCTATTTTATTACATATATATGGGAGTCAGGGCGTAGCGCAACCAGTTCTGAAGCTACTCAGCGGGAGGATGTGAAAAGGGGAGTCCTCTTCCGTTTGTATGGGTCAGTTGAATCTCCCCACGGGTAAACATTCTGGGAATAGAAAGAGAACTTGTGGCTTCTTGTAAAAGCGACTGACCGGTATGACCTCCGTAGATCTATAATGCACATGACAGGCACGTAGCTCAGCACACTAATATACGCACAGACATATCGTCATTTTTCGACAATAAAAATATAAAAAAAGAAATTCAATAAATAAAATTTGAAGGCTAAGGGGATGAGATATAAGATGAAATGAAGATTCAAAGAAGCTTTTTGCACACATTTAAATGTTGAACTGTGATAGAGGTATACAGTACATCCTGCATTAGCGGTCACCTACAGGTATTAATTAAGCAGCCACTTGCCTTAAGTAGCCAATCTAGAAACTTCCCAAACTGACGTATCTATTGTTCCGAACGAAAAGCTCTAAGATATTGTTTTGATATAATTATGGGCAACACCTTTGACCCTCATCCTTGGCTGATACTACAATACTGGAGCTTATTTAAAACTGAAGATGAAGATCAAAGTTTATACTGGTATCTACAATGTATGACATAACTTATTTGAGACAGACCTTATGGATATACTTAAAGCTGTAAGACTTAACGTGTACTACACGAATATACTTTTTTTAATATGATAAATATATAAATTTTTATTCGTATAAAATACTCGTACAATTTTGAAGCAATGGTATGTGTAAACGTGTAACAAGAATTTATCATTAGGTTCAACACATCTGACCGTATGAGTTTTGCTGTTGTTGGTTTAAATTCTAAATTTGAGTAATTTAAGTCGAAGAATTTGACGGGAAACTTAATCCTGGTAAATCTTTTGAAGATTACTAAAATTTCTTTACTAACTGTCTGAATCATGAAAGGATCATGAAAGGATATCAAATTACGTTAACCTGTCATCCACTTTTTGTAATAGTGGTAAAACTTTTGTTGATATAAATCTACATTTGAGCACGGTAAGCATTTAAAGTGCGCGTCTACAATAGAAATTATTATAAGAATGACAGTTGTGAAATATTTACTAAACTGTAGGAATAGGAGTACCAAAATCTGCATTAGGCAAGTACATTTATTTTGACCGTATCCCAGAGTGTCAGATATGCATAAGCAACAGAAATGTTTTATCAATCACTGAACTAGCTAATTACATTAAAATGTGGAACATCGTAATTGAACGACTGAAACGTCGAGATCTGATATTTCTTCAAACATGTCCTCGTAAGTAGGAGTCCGAAATAGATGCGTTATAATCACACAGCAAAATATATGATATAAGACAGAAGAAAATATCAGTGTTATATAACTAACATACGAAATATCAATTTATATAATATTGACTGAAAATTTCCTATACACGTTGGGATTTAAAAAAAAAAATGTTTGATGAACATCGGAAGGTTTATACCATCAATTCAAAAAGTGACTTGCATGTTTGAGGTCATTTGAAGATCTTTGCAAATATTCATTAACACTCGTATCTCTTATGTGTTTTTTTACTAAATAAAATGCCATAGCTCAATACTTGTATTAAGGCAACTTTGTATAGTTTGAAATGATAGTTGCCTTGCAGGCAGACGAAAAAAACCCAGATTTTTTAGGAAATTACCTCTATATCGATTTAAAAAACAACAGGAATGAGAAAAGCTAGATTATAAATGAAAAATTAATCAGAAAGTTAAACAAAACTTAATTTCTTCAATTTTCAATCTATTTACGATATAGATAAGGCATCAATTTGTTTACCTTAAGATACGGCATTACTTAAGGTATCTCGTATCTTACGAGAAGATTGAGTTAATCAAAAATATCCCTACGAGCAAGAAAAGGAGACGTTACGACCACCTTAGGACTTAAGGGACCTTTGAGTTAGTCACCCCAGATCTGGAAACTTTAAAAAATAACTTGCTAGGCCTCAGTTTATTGTGAAATGAACTTTTAGCCTGCTGGTGGCAAATGAATCTGCAAGCTGATCATGGCCTGCACTATTCGCTATTCAGTCGGTAAATTTTCAATGAATACCCCTTGGAATAATAAATGGTACTGCCCAAACTGAATGATGGACCAGTCCATTTTAGAAATTTAGAAGGCTAAAGGTGAATTAACCTTAGTATAATAAGTAGTAATTAAGGTGTCTTCATTGATCTCACTTTCAATAAATCCTGGTGGTAAATGTTAGAACATACCAGAAGCCTTATGAATCAGATTCCATTCAGCACTTAAATCTCAAGAGCCTTTTCTACAGTTTTTCTTAGATCATTATCTATTTTCTCTATCAATGAAAGTGATATAAACAAACAGCCAGAGGTTTATAAGCATCTTGAAACAGTACAAGTGCAAAACAGTATATTGGAGTACATCTCTACGCTATAGAACCTTATGTACCATTTTCACTCTGTACAACTGGACACACCAAGTTCCAGTCTATGCTGGAAAAGTAACACCTAACTGCAGAAACTTCACAGCAGCAAGTTTGCATCCCTATAATTCCATAGTGTTACAGGGAACAACAGTTTTGTCCAATGTCCGCCATGCATTATACTACTAGAAAATCCTTCTTGTTAAATTAAGTCTATATATATATATATATGATAATTTCCATTCAATGGTCAACCTATTAATGATAAAATGTGTTACTGACTCATGGGCAAGACCAGAAAGACATGCCAGGTACATTTCTGCAGTGACATCAGAACATTATGACATCATAACAATGTTCTGTCATACACAGGTTAAGATCATAACACTGGAATTAATCTCTTCAAGTTGGATTTAATAATCAATCAACTCACTCACAGTTGCCTTTCAGGTTCAGTTAATATGAGGGTTTATGTCACTTTTTCCAGGCTGATAAACCCTCATATTTACTGCATTTAATGGCAGTTCAATGTGCCAGCTGTGTATATGTAGCTTTTTGTTACAAAAAACAAATTCAACAAATTCTGGATAACTAATGGCACTAAAAAATTTCATATCTGTATTACTTTTATGGTGCAACTTACCACTGCAAATCAAATCTAACAGTAATACAGTGTTTGAACTGTTTTTTCCCAGACATCATTACAAAGATAAGAGATTGATCTGGCTAGCTACCAGACTAGGCCAGCTATCAAACTGATAACCTTTAATACTGCCCTTCTCAAATACTATATTGATACAAACATACAAATTATGTGTTTACCAGGGTGGATTTTCCATAAATCTGTCAGCACTCTCTCATCAGGAACTTATTGTTTTATAAGCTGTTACTTGCAGGATACTATAGGGTCATTCTTCATACACAGTGGGTCAATGAAATGAGCCACACCATGAGAAAACCAACACAGTGAATTTGCGAACAGCATGGATCCAGACCATCCTGCACATCCGCGCAGTCTGGTCAGGATCCATGCTGTTCGCTAATGGTTTCTCTAATTGCAATAGGCTTTGAAAGCGAACAGCATGGATCCTGACCAGACTGCGGGGATGTGCAGGCTGGTCTGGATCCATGCTGGCCGCTAGTCTGTGTTCAGACCCTATGTTTTGTTCATAGGAGATAACTCCTGAGGCTATTCAAATTTTGTATAATAATGTCCCTTTTCTTCTCAAAACATACGTAATCAGAGCCAAGACTGATGAAGCCAGAATATATAAAAGATTTATTTTTTTTCTAAAAAAAAAAAGGATTATCTAGTTGGTAGCCAGACTAGCTGGTCACAAATGCAATATGTTGGTTTTCTCATGGTGCAGCGCATTTTATACTTTCTGAATGTCAAAATGAGTGTATGAATGGTAAAACTCAGTGGCAGGTTTGTGGCTTTGTCCAGCTCATACCATTATGCCTCAAATAATGCCAAGAGGGGAACCTGCTGTCTTGCTCCACCATTAAAGCAAAACCTTAACCATTACTGTCTACTTGAGGATAAAGGGGCATAACTCCCTGTAGCACAGTAATTACAATGAATTTTTCATGAATTTCTTCTGAATTTTGCTGATTCTACAGCTCTCCAGGGTTGGCACTAGCAGCCTCTTTTTGAATTTTGAAGTTAAAATTTCTTATCATTTTAATTTTATGAGCAAATAGGCAATTTTAAAAATCCCTAAACATTAAGTAAATAATTAAAATATATATCTAATGTTTCTACTTTCATGCAGACTTTCTTCTTATCAGGGGTACTGCTATACAACAAAATGACCATCACATTTGCTGAAAATCAAACAACAACAGCACAAAGGTTCAGATTCATTATAAAACAATTTCCGAGACAATGACTTGAGGAAATACGCCAACACACAAATAACTCAGCTCCTAATCTGCTGTCAACAACAAATAACTGACTTCTGTTAAGCATGCAGGTCTTTGTCTAGTCAGGCTACCGACTTTTCACTAGATAATCTTTTTAAATGTTTTATATATCATTTCTCTTATATATTCTGACCACTCTTTTTTGGCTCTGATTATCTATCTACCAGTGTTTTTAGAAGAAATGGGACATAATTACACAAAATTTGAATGGCCCCAGGAGTTATCTCCTGTGAACAAAAAATACTTTGAGGTCATTATCCACAATGGGAAACCAGACTCTGGAAATGACCATGATCTTTGAACTGCTCTTGAAACAATAGAAACCTCTCAAAAATTCAAACCATTTTCCATGTATCAAAGTGCATTTAACCCACGCATAATATATATGATGTATCAAAACTGAAAATAAAATTGTACTCTTGCTCTTCTATCTACTTGATTATGTTTTATGTAAAGCAGCTGTGTCATGAAAAAGATGGGAATTAAAGTAGTTTACTCATATATTTAGTCATATTTCATTTTTTTTTATCATTGCTTATCTAGATTGGAATATAAAGATATATTTGGCAGGCAGATAATCATAAACTATGCATTTTCTTATTATCATACTTTCTCAAATACATTTGCTTTATGACGTTCAGCCCCGCCCCCTCTGCAACACCCCGCCTACCAGTCTAAATATAATTTTCTGAATATAATTTTAGTACCAGCATTACAGGAATACAATAAAACTAAGTAATCATTTTCTTTTGACATTCACTTTTGATAAAAAGTCCCAAAATTTGGGAAACTTCACAGACAAATTTTGATTAAAATCAGCTATATACAAAATAAATTTCTACACATAATTAACTGGATTAGCAGAACTGACTAGATTTAACACTGTTTTTCAACAGTACAGCAGTCCATTAACCTTACCAGTGTTCCTGGTATTTGGGGCCATATAAAATTCAGCCCCAATCCGAATGGCAAATTTATAGTATGTGTTTTTCCCAATTTCAAACTAAAGCAAAAATTCCCAAAGTTAAAGATTTTTTCAAGACTGTACCTATAAAACCTTAAACGCAATACACTAACTTCATGCATTCATGGTCATTTTTGTGTTAAATGTAAAATTTTGATAAAAAATCACATTTTTAACAAATCCCAATATAGACGTTTTACGATCCATTTTTCCCAATTGTAAAGCCCCCAACCCCCATCTGCCACCCACATTCCAAAATCATTGGAAACAAGAGCTGTCTCCATAGGATGACATATGCCCCCGATGGCACTTTGAATGAGTAGTTATGGCCGATGTTAGAGTTTAGGACCTTTGACCTACGGAGCTGGGTCTTACGCGCGTCACGTCGTCTTACTGTGTCACACATTCATGCGTAGTTATTTTAAAATCCATGCATGAATGACAAAGATATGGACCGGACACGCCCATCAATGCACTATCATGAAAAATGACCTTTAACTTCTAAGTGTGACCTTGACCTTTGAGCTACGGACCTGGGTCTTGCGCGCGACACGTCGTCTTACTGTGGTACACATTCATGCCAAGTTATTTGAAAATCCATCCATGGTTGACAAAGATATGGACCGGACACGCCCATCAATGCACTATCCTTTAAAGTCTAAGTGTGACCTTGACCTTTGAGCTACGGACCTGGGTCTTGCGCGCGACACGTCTCCTTACTGTGGTACACATTCATGCCAAGTTATTTGAAAATCCATCCATCAATGACAAAGATATGGACCGGACACGCCCATCAATGCACTATCCTTTAATGTCTAAGTGTGACCTTGACCTTTGAGCTACGGACCTGGGTCTTGCGTGTGACATGTCGTCTTACTGTGGTACACATTCATGCCAAGTTATTTGAAAATCCATCCATCGATGACAAAGATATGGACCGGACACGCCCATCAATGCACTATCCTTTAATGTCTAAGTGTGACCTTGACCTTTGAGCTACAGACCTGGGTCTTGCGTGCGACACATCGTCTTACTGTGGTACACATTCATGCCAAGTTATTTGAAAATCCATCCATCGATGACAAAGATATGGACCGGACACGAAAATTGCGGACAGACTGACAGACCGACAGACTGACAGACCGACAGAGAGACAGATGGTTCAAAAACTATATGCCTCCCTTCGGGGGCATAAAAAACACTGCATTAGCAATCAAGCTGTATCTTGTTTGTAACAATTTCAAGTAGATTCACTGAAAATCTTATCACTGTCGACAGTTAAAACTTTTTTTATCAATTACCAACTGCAGCTGCAGATGAGCCGATTTAACTGCAAAATTTACGCAAGATAAAAAAACTTTGGAATGATTTAAACTGTCTAAATAATTTAATTATGAAAGATAATCTATCTTTAAATCTGTAGTGTGGATATCTTCCATTTCCAAAGCATTATGTTCTGGAATTAAATGAAGATTTTTTATCTTTCCTTTAAACCCATCAAAGCAAATATTTGTGTAAATTTACTGCGAGTCTAAAAGGTTTTGTTTTCATTTTGTATGCAAACATTTATACATGTAAGGCAGTGGCACCTGCCTGTGTAGAACTACTGATCCTCCAACCAAGTTGGATGGCTTCCTCCCATGAAAGAATTAAGACTTTAACCTTTAGCATGCTAGATAAATTGTCGTCTGCTGGAAATGTTGTCTGCTAAAATTGTAAAGTTCATTCAATTTGCTCCAAAATTGGAAGAAATATTGTCAGAGTAGCAAACAGCTTGGAACCTGATCAGACGCCGATTTAATCGGCGTCTGATCTGGTTCCAAGCTCTTTGCAAAGGCTGTTAAATTCGCCTGCAGCAGGCTAAAGGTTAAAACCCATTATGCTGATGTGCATGGCAATCTAATCTATAACAAGGAGCTGCTTTTTTAAAACGCAAAATCAGGCCTCCAGTGTATGATCAAAGATGTTCTTTACTGCAATTTTAAGGTCAAGGTGAAGATCATATATGAAAGTCAAGGCCATTTATATATAGGTCAGTTAATAGGTCTTGCCACAAGGTTTGTTGAGTGACAGCATGAACTAAATTGTGTCATTTGGGCTGTAGGACCAAACAATTTTGTTTATTAAGGTTTTCAGTTTGGAGGTGAAGGTCATATGAGGGTCAAGGTCATTTATATATAGGTCAGTTTGTAGGTCTTGCTACAAGAATTGTTGAGTGCAAGTATGAACTAAATCAGGTCATTAATGTGGACTGTAAGCAATCTGGTTTGTAAGACAGGTCATTAATGTGGACTGTAAGCAATCTGGTTTGTAAAGGATGTATGAACGTCAAGGTCATCTATAATATAGGTCAGTTTGTAGGTCTTGCTATAAGGTTTGTTAAATGTGAACATGAACTAAATTGGGTCATTTATGGGGGCTGTAGGACCAAAATATTGTTTATTAAGGTTTTAAGTTTGAACGTTAAGGTCATGTGCGGGTCAAAGTCATTTATATATAGGTCAGTATGTAGGTCTTGCTTAGTATGAACTAAACAACTAATTTTCATGTGTTTCCATAACATACAGTCAGGGGCCATAACTCTGAAACCCATAATGGGATCTGGCCAGTTCAAGAAAGGAACCGAGATCGTATGGTGATACAAGTTGTGTGCAAGTTTAGTTAAAATAAAATCATAAATGAAACCACTATCGTGCAGACAAGACATTGTTGACGCACGCACACACAGATGGACGCACAGACGACGGACGACGGACGAAGGGTGATCACAAAAGCTCACCTTGTCACTATGTGACAGGTGAGCTAAAAAGGCAAAACATCAACTAAAGAAATGAACTACATCTTAAAGGTTTTCTTACTTATATGCATGGAAAACACAAACTGGAAGCTTATCATATTTTTTTGCAAAAAAAACAAACACAAAGTACAGTATAACCTACATATTAAAAGTTTATATATATATATACATAAAAGAGTATGATTTAACATAAATTGCAATGAAATAATGTTAACAACAATGGTGGGGAATTTAGTAGTGTACTGGTGTTGTTGCATAGATCTGCATGATGTGAAATATACACATGAATAGCAAAATGATACGTCTGTTTGCATTTTTAACATATCTTTTACAGATTTTTTGCTAAAATGCAGAATGTGGCTATGGTGTTTAACAGCCCAACATAAATGCATCTTTTCAAAAAAAAAATCATCATCATTATAACTTTGTAAGAAGCAACATTAATCATTACTTGAACATGTCATAAAAGTACAGTGCATATAGTTAACAGACTCCTACTGGCAGAGAAACAAGAGCTGTCACAGGAGACAGAGCGCTCGACTATTTCGATGCTGGATAGTGAAACTGGGCACATCTGAGGAAACTGGAACTGTCTATGGAGTGTTTAATGACTGCAATGGTGGATGAAGATATTTCATAATAGCTTGAGTCTGAGTAATAAGACAGATAAAGTGTATCAAAACACTAAGTACGTATAGTTCTAAGCAGAAGGGGGCATAATTCATAAAATATTGGTGCAAGAGTTATGCACCTTGTGTCATATGATGTGGTTGATAAGGAGGAACAACTGTTTTAAATTTGAATCAAATCCATATAGTAATAACTGAGATAGAGTGAAAGTGCATCAAAACTTTAACCTGAAATTCTAAGTACAAAGGGGGGATAATTCATGAAATATTAGTGCAATATTATGTACCTTGTGTCATATGATGTGGCTGATTAGGTTAAACAACTATTTTAAGTTTGAATCAAATCCGTTCAGTAATAAATGAGATAGAGTGAAAAAGTATCAAAACTTTAATCTGAAATTCTAAGTAAAAAGGGGGGATAATTCATGAAATATTGGTGCAAGAGTTAAGACCCTTGTGTCATATGATATAGGTGATGATGAGGAATAACTATTTTTAAGTTTGAAACAAATCCATTCAGTAACAAATGAGACAGAGTGAAAGTGCATCAAAACTTTAACCTGAAATTTTATGTAAAAGGGGGGATAATTCAATAAATGTTGGTACCAGAGTTATGTACCTTGAGTCATATGACGTCGGAGATGATGTGGGACAACTACTTTAAGTTTGAATCAAGTCCATTCCGTAATAACTGAGACAGAGTGAAAGTGCATCAAAACTTTAACATGAAATTCTAAGTAAAAAGGGGGGATAATTTATGAAATATTGGTGTGAGAGTTATGGCCCTTGTGCCATATAATGTGGGTGATGATGAGGAATAATTTTTAAGTTTGAAACAAATCCATCAAGTAATTACTGAGATAAAGAGAAAGTGCATCAAAACTTTAACCAAAGTGCGGACGCGGAAGGACGCCGACACCGGGTCGAGTAGGATATAGCTCTCTATACTTCGTATAGTTGAAAGAAACCTCAAAGTCACTCTGCAATATCAAAGTGATGACAAATTTTATTACAGTATACTCCTACCTGTATTATTCATCAGGGAAAAATAATTACCTCCATAAATCAAAACATTTGGAGTGAGAAACTTATCCTGAGGGCCCCTAACAGATGCTTACAGAAATAGTATTATAGTTCTCACATGTTGAAATTATTACATTGCAGAATCTTATCCCCTTGTAACATCACTCTGTTGTGTCTAGAAATATTATGATCTGTACAGATCTATATACCAGCCAAAATATCGCCTTACAACATTACTATTCACTGACAAATTGGAAACCAAATTGGCGTGTAAGAAACTATTGTTTGTTTTCATTGCTACAGATAATGAGGGATAATTACTTCCTTGAATGTGCTATAACTGTTACAAAATGGTAGCTGAACACCTTTAAATAATAAACAGAAGGAAACAATGAAGTATATAGTTTTATATTCATTTTCACATATGATGATATTGGTCTGCCTCTCCATAAATTATTCTGCAATCTCGGTGCAGCTGTCACGGTATAGGACTTGAATAGGTCTTTGACATTGGTGCCCAACATATTGGTAATCAAGATCCATGTCATGGCTGGTATAAAATGCTCGAATAGATGGTACCATTTTTTAAGCCTTTGGTATCCGTAACACTATCATGACATCAAGTATGAAAAGCACTGGCTTGATCTCCACTTCCTCACATAAATGAAAGGTTGAGGACAAAGTTTTAATGACTTCAAATATAGTTATCTAATTTTAATCACTTTTCAAACTGCCTCAGTAGCTTAGTGGTGGAGCACCCCCTTCCAGTGCGGGATGTTGTGGGTTCTCTTCCTGGCCATGTCATACCAAAGGCTTAAACAAGAGCACCGCCTTGCGGGTGCTGACGCTCATCTGATATTTTTGTGTAATAGAAATATTGTCCTACCCATGATTTTCTAAGTCTAAAACGGGCCATCATTCTTGCAAAAAGCAGGATAGAGTTATGTTTCTTGATTTACAGCATCCGCTTATGATGGTGAAAAACTGTTGCAAGTTTTAAAGTAATAGCTTTGATAGTTTATGAGAAAAGCTGACTTAAACATAATACTCAACCAAGAAAACTGATTTTCTAAGTCCAAAAAGGGCAATAATTATTGCAAAAAGCAGGATGGAGTTATGTTTCTTGCTATTCAGGGTCAGCTTATGATGGTGAACACGTGTTGCAAGTTTGTTTAAGAGAAAAAGTTGACCTAAACATAAAACTGATATTTTCTAAGTCCAAAAGGGGCCATAAATCTTGCAAAAAGCAGGATGGAGTTATGTTTCTTGCTGTACAGGGTCAGCTTATGATGGTGAACAAGTATTCCAAGTTTCAAGGCAATAGCTTTGATAGTTTAGGAGAAAAGCTGACCTAAACATAAAACTTAACCAGGCAACGCCGAAGCAGACGCCGACACCGATCAAGTGATGACAATAACATCATTTTTTTTCAAAAAATCAGATGAGCTAAAAATGGTACAAGTAGCTTCCTCACTTCGTGCTCAGCATTAAAAGGACAGTACTAGGACTGGTCAGCCTGGTGTCAGTATAATGTGACAGGGTTGGATATCAAGTCACCTGTCTATAGCATGATATTTCAGTGAGACTAGAAATTGCACTCATTGCTAAAAGCAGACACAGTTGTTTCTATGACTGAAAATTGTAGAAAAAGACGCTAAACCAAAACAAACACACACACATCACTTTTTCATTTAGAGGATACACTCAGAAATGCAAAGCTTGCGGCAGGTCCTTCAATTTTTGTTAATTTTCCCAAGAGCTGCAATCATACATAAGTTCTTCCAGATTGTAAATGCACCATAAAATAGATGAAACTTAAAACATCCCCAGTGCTTTGGGCAAAATATTCATCATTCATTAAGTAGTACCAAGTATTAGGTAACCACAGTAAATCTTCTCAGGCTGCCAGTACTGCAATGTTATGTATAATTGCAGTCCCTGTGGGTATATTGTTTTATTTATAAAGAACTCACCTATCCCTGATGCCAGTCATAGTTACATGTTTCTAAATGAATATGTTTAGATTATCCATTAAAAATGTTAATTAATTTATACAGTTCACTGGACTTGAAACTGAAACTTAAGAAATACAAATACCTGTCTCCTATGCCATACAAAATTTTGTAAATTCTGTTCATCCAAAGTCTTGACATTTAACACTAAGGGCCTCCTTTGCCATACACATTTTTTATATGATATGTTTTTCAAAAAATCAAACCATAGGAGGCCATATGCAATATACAATTTACAAATTATGTCCAGCCTAAGTAGCAGTGATCTATATTGCGTTAATTCTCTAATTATGAGACAATCACCCTTCTAAAATGACAAGAAAATTTTAAAATTGCCTTGAAAATTACTTCAAAAATACCTAATTTACAATAATTTGGCACTAATAAAAAATATGTTTCTTCGGGTCAGGACCCAGTTGAGGCCCTACATGTGATTTTTATATACAATTATGCCTAAGGCATCTTTCCTACATTTAAAAGAGCAGATGTACGTAAGTGTTTCAATCCCACAAAACAGTATGCCAGAAACAGCAGTGTAAGAATATAAGAAACATAAATCTCGTATCTCAACAATCTTGATTTTAAGGTGCGCCATCAGTTACTAAGAATCATTTAAAAATGCCTGGAAGTCTTCAACTTCAAAATATTTTTACCATGCAAGATTTGCTGAGTTTTAAGTAGGGATGGGAACGAATACTGAAATCAATATTCGAATATTCGTTTTGCCATTGTTTTAATGGAAGCTTTAAATTCTTATTAAGTGATTGGCATATACACAACGTATTCATTTGTTTAAAGCGTGGATCATCGTACGTAATTAGGCCAAAAAATGTTTGTTTCGGGTAACCCGATCCTACCTAGCAAAACCCGCCGATCCTAGCGTTTTATTTCACGATTATGTCTGCATAATCATGAACAGATTGAACTAATTCAGTGTTTTAGCTTCAAAATGATACAAAAAATCAAAACGATTATAATTTAGACCGTTGCAATTTTATCTAAATATAGCAGGTCGTCCCATTTAAACACGTGATGCGCTGTTGTATTACCGCCGCCATTATGAAAATTTTCAATCGGCGTGTAAAAATCGTCGTGTTAAAAGCAAGTAAGGCAGACTTAAACCTCCTTCAACATGAACTTTTGCATCAATCATATGTTATTTCATGATTTTATTATAAAGTACTTCAAAATTTAATTCGAATACGGCCGATGGCGGATGAAAACCGATTCTGCGGATGGTCTGAAACATCGTACAAAATATTGTGAAGATCGACAATATCTACAAGTTTGGTATTGTTTTCAAAAAAAAAAAATTCTACAACTTGTTACATAAAACAGGCGCCAATAAAAATGAACAAAAGATAAAAAGATTATAAGGATCTTACATGCCTGCCTGTGTAAGACGGGGTTTTCCCTACCCGAGGGACATTGTGGAATGGAAAACCAAGCGTTAGTGAGGTTTTTTATCCATGCTGTCCCGAGGGTAGGGAAAACAGCTGTCTTACACAGGCAGGCATGTTAGATCATTTTTCTTGCCTATCATGTTCAAAATAGATCTGAAAAACAAATAAGTTTGGGTATTTCCTGACATTATTTATAAAGTTTATGACGTCACAATGGTACCAGTACTATGTGACGTCACCGTGGTGCACGCTATATTAGACAAGGTTTTTCCCTAGGGAAAGACAGGAATATCTATCCTCGGCGCGTGCTCTGATAAATGTATAATTTCCCCGATAGGTAGGCAAGAAATCACATTTACGCCTAATACAAACTGTTAATCCGTAGCGATGACCCCAGGTAATTATGCACTGCAATTTTCTTGTTAATTGGACATCTTTTGACATGCATCTGACACATTGACGCCTGTTGCAAACTGTTAATCCGTAACGATGGCCCCTGCCAATTATGCATTGCTATTTTCTTGTTAATTGGACATCTTCTGATACGCGATAAACAAACATGACATAGTTTTATTCTGTAGAATAAGCATGCTCATGTTGCCCAAAATCAATGATACTTATTTTGAAAAAAAAAAAAAAAAACAATAATTTACGAATATTCGAATTTGATTTTCATATTCGAATATTCGACCGATTTTCGAATATTCGAATATTCGTTCCCATCCCTAGTTTTAAGTAAAGACAAACTGACTCAAATTTAGGTCATATGGCGACTAACCTGAGCTTTGGTGGGTGAGGAAGAACCAAAGGTGCCCCTATGGACATTATTACAGACAGAAAGGGGCACCTAGAAAGAGCCATTGACCTTCCACAAGCCAGCTTTACATGGCTTGCTCATATGAAAGAACTCTACATCCTAAGCAAGGCTTCAAATTCAAAGCGATAAAGGGCAAGTGATTAAAAGTCAGTGAACATAACCAGTCTTCTACATAACCACTAGAGCTATACATAAACACTCTCAATTTGGGCAAGTGGGAACTGACTTCATGACATAAATTTTAGATAGTACAAGAGACTAACCTTAAACTTAATCCTTACCCTCCTAAACTTCTAAAATGGACTGGTCCATCATTCAATTTAGGCATTGCCATTTATTATTTGAATGGGTGTCCACTGAAAATTTACTAACTGAATAGCGAACAGTGCAGACCAAGATCAGCCTACATGGACGTGCAGGCTGATATTGGTCTGCACTGGTCATAAAGGTTAGCTTAATTAAATTATTGTACAAATCTTAATGTGAATTAAGTACTCGAAGTTTGCTTCCTGAAGAAAAACAATACTAATTGACTTTCCTAAGTTTTATTAACAATCATCACAACAACCATTTTTCCGGGCCCTCTGGCGGCTGTAAAAAGTTGTCCCTTATTTGGACTCAGTCTTGTTATTATTTCTGATCCTTTGGGACTATTGAGTGAATTCAATGTAGCTGAAAAATAGAGTTCTGCTTTATACCACAGTCACACAAACGGCGCAAATAGCTACGTCGAGCTATGGATAGAAACGTAGTAACCTGTATCGATCCGTACCTGAGCCGTACGAATTGATACGGCTTACTACATTAAGGTACGTCTCAGGTACGTTTCAATACGGGTCGATACGGATTACTACGTTTTTATCCGTGGCTAGACGTAGCTTTCCGCGCCGTATGTGTGACTGGGGTATAAAATGGAGCTAGTGAGTATTTGGGATGTTCCACATTTTGCTCTCACGAGCAGACTTAGTCAAAACGTGTCTGCTATTACTTTGCTTTGTTTCATTCTAAGATTCCAAAAGATCTTCTGTTAGATTTTATTCCTATGATAATGCATAGTTGTGTACTCAATGAGATTTGAATGTGATCCCGTGATGATACAGACTAACTGTTGTGAACTCAATGAGATTTAATGTGATCCAATGATGATGCAGTTGTCTACACAATGAGATTTGAATGTGAGCCTCCAATGGCAATGCAGTTGTGTACTTAATGAAATTAAACATGATCCATTGTGTACTCAATGAAATTAAACATGATCCGTTGTGTACTCAATGAGATCCTTTGAATGTGATCCTTTGATGATGCACAGTTGTGTACCCAATGAGATTTGAACATGAAATCTTCAAAGTTTTCCATATAATTTTATCACAAATACTTAAATGTACAGATGAAAGACATTTAACTATAAAAAAATTTAAAACAAAATAAATGCACTCATTAACATAATTATAACAGAGATCACAAAAATACTTACAGTTTTAAAGGTTGTAAAAATATAACATTACATTTAGGCTGTACTCTTCGCACTTAAAAAATCCAGTTTAATTGTATTTTACAAGGGAACAGTACAATATAAAACATAATTTTTGACCATCAAACAATTTTATGACAACAATATCGTATTAACACCTTGTTTTAAACTACATGTAATTCAAAATACACTGTTAATCTTCTTCGGAACTGTAAATCCATCAAAATCACATTAAAATTCCAAGAAAGAATAACAGCCTATGCATCTTTTTGCCCTGCATTCTAGAAGCCTGGAGCTCATGAGGGCAATAACAAAATATACAAAATTATCTGTTTTTCCAATTAGCTGAAATAACTTTGATCTAGACTTCCCTATCAAATGTGATTCACATATAAATGTTTAAGATAGCACTCAACACAGAGATTTCAAGCCAAGCTGCAGTGTAGGCATCAGTAGGTACAGGCTGTGTTCATAATTTAGATACTACTGTACAGGATTTGATTCTTACATTATTCTTCAAAGATCTGGATGTTACAATAATCAGACCTCAAAATGCTTTTAAAAAGTACCACATTATTACATTTTTTTATAAGTGCTGAACTTTAATTTTTATTATTAACGCTTTGTAAAATCACTGAATAACTTGGGACAGCAGCAGTTAGTCAGATGTAAGCCAAATTTCTTAACATTTTGCCACTTTTGTTTATTTTGTTTAAACAAAAAGACCCGAGGCAAAGAGTTAGGTGTCACTTAGAAAGGTATGTGTCACTATTTCTGTTTTGGAAATTTGGTAATTACTTCCCTTTAAAAAAGCAAACTTATAACTTTCTATTTCAATGTAATTTCTAGTTTTACATAAAATTTGCATTTACAAGACCTTGAGATATACTTCAACAACTTGTTTTACAATGTAGAATTCATTTATTTCCAATCTATATTGGTTGTACAATCAAGATATGCGAAGGGAGATACTAATCCCCAATGACAACGTGATTCCCGCCGAAACGCGAGGACGAGTCTAATTCATGATAACTGATGTAATAACAATTCATAATGCTCGCACATTACTTGACAAGCATATATATTATTAGTATTTCTTTCATTTTAGATATCCACTGTGTATATGGCAACATAGCTCAGTTGGGTAAAATGCAGACAAACAACTGCATATAAGCGAATCCTTTTATGGGTTCGAATCCTCATGATTTTTTTTCAGATTTTTGTTTTGTTTTTCCTTTTCGTTTTCATGTTTGCTTCCGTATTTTTGTTTGTTTCTTTGATGGTTTGTATTTGTATATATGTCTTTATATAACACAATAGTATGTTCATTATTTGCATGGCGTAAGTGCATGCATTTAATCAGTATCATCTTTGATATATTATAAACTGCCATACCGCAGTAGATACCTCTCTGTCGTGTTGTCACAGAGCTCATGAAGGAATCTGATTTTTTATGCAAAAGTGAAATAAAAATTAAATGTCGATGCTGAGTTTCGAACCCACATGGCAAAAGATCTGTTGAACTTGGACAGTATGCTTTACCACTGAGCTAATTCGTAATTGGTATAAAATCTGGAAATATTTAGATTGTAACATGTTAGAAAAATGTTGAATTCCCTATGTTCCATTTTAATCTATTTATAGTCATGTTTGTAAATATCAAGTTATTGTTGGGGCATAGTAATCATTATTTCACAAGCTTGCATTTCTAACGAATTTCCACAAATTTAATCATTGTTAATACAAATCTTTGACAAATATAATAACACGATTCTAATATTTGTATCGTTCCATAAGCATTAAAGTAAGTTTATTGAATTATTATAAGTTACTCTTAATAAATCTTATCTTGGTTTGCTTCCTAAATCAGGATAGAAAAGTCAAATTTTAAAAATACCTCCAGTGAAATTTTAACTCGCATCAACTTTTCAGTGTATACAAACATGCGCAAATGACGTGCAGTTGTTAAAATTTTGAAAAAATGAATTATTTGGCAAATTAAAACTCTGATTAACGACCTTAAAACTTTCTTCCTTTCACACTAATAAATTTGCTCAAAAGTTACATGTATGCAAAAATGCAGGGTGATAATTAAAACCAAGGAGATGCTATATCCCACTAATCATTCATATGTTTGACACCAACTTTATTATTATTTATGATGAAAACAGTGCCACAACAATAATATGAAAAGTAACTTGCAGAATAAATCATTCTTTCAGATTCAAAAAGACCAGAATCAAATGCATTAAATATACATGTACCTCCTAACATACTGAAACAGAGTAATTAAATTCATCATTATAAATATGTTTAGTACATTAATATTTGGTCCGTGTTTATAGGTATGATTACATGTGGGATAATGGGAGTTCCTCTGATCTTATATCTGCGCATACAGTAATTATACAGTACTGACCTCGGTGATAAGTTAGCCTAATGACCAATGTTCCAATACCAAGGAACCAGAAGAATGAACAATAAGTGTATTTTGCAGCAAAAATAGATGACACCCCATCTCTCAAGGAATTTTTTTACAAACAACTACAGCTCAAAATCTGATTGTTGACAAAATTTAACAACTAAGGTGGTCAACAATTAAGGGGTTAAACTAAACACTGCGATTTTCCCCATTTTACCCGGACAGGACCGTTTCCCAAAACAGCAAAAATCCGCTGAAAAATGTTAATAAATTTTACAACAGCCCTGTACCTTCACAGAGGAAGTATATTGAAATATATCACTTGCTGATAAGACAAATAAATAAAAACTCCTGATTCTGCATCTAAATTCTATATCAGACACATGGAAGTATTTACATAACAGGGTTAGTTTGTTAAGTAGCAAAATAATGAAAGATTTTCTTTTGAAATGATTTAAGAGCATTGAAAATAAATCATTTTAATATAAACCTGTAAGAACCATTTTCATGAGAAACTTGCACTGTACTGTTTCTGTATTCCTACAATTACAGGATATTGCTATACAAGAGACGTTACTACTTCGTGATAAGTCCCAAACTGTAATGAAGTCTGACACTTCACCATGCAAGAACAGAGTCTTGTGTGTGAAGTAATTGAGCCACGCCATGAGAAAACCAATATAGTGCGTTTGCGACCAGCATGGATCTAGACCAGACTGCGCAGTATGGTCAGGATCCAAGCTGTTCGCTAACTGTTTCTCTAATTGCAAGAGGCTTTGAAAGCGTTTGCGACCAGCATGGATCTAGACCAGACTGTGCAGGCTGGTCTGGGTCCATGCTGGTCGCAGTTGGTTTTCTCATGGTGCGTGTAAAGTATTTTTGCATTGATCATGCTCCATATTTGTGTAAATATAGGTTTAATTGGGTAAAAATACTTCCATAAAATGTGTAAATTAGGAAAAATTAAAATCAAACATAGAATATATCATAACAGAATTTTTAGAAACTAGAGCTATCACTAAAGGTGATGAATGTACCCCCCGCATGCACTGACACAGTACATTGCAATTTGACGCACACAAGATTGCATAATTATGTGGACTGTATGTATATAGACTGTATGTATACAGTATAGTAACAAAAAACAAAGTCCCATAACTATGCAGAATATTTATCTAAAAGAATGTAACATGCACCATGCACAACTAGGGTTGGTACTGATCACTTGTGTGAAGTTTCATTAAATTGTGTGTAAGGGTTTGGTAGATTAGGTATGCACAAGATTGCATATGCAGACTGCATGTACATAGTATTTTAACAAGAAACAAAGTCCCATAACTCTGCAATTTTTGTTGCTGAAAAAACCTAACATGCCCCATGCACAACTACTGTTGGTACTGATCACTTGTATGAAGTTTCATTAAATTGTGTCAAGGAGATGAGGAGAGATGGTGCGCACAAGATTGTGTCTATGTATATAGTATAGTAACAAAAAAACAAAGTCCCATAACTCTGCAAATTTTTTTTCTGAAAGAACCTAACATGCCCCATGCACAATTACTGTTGTTACTGATCACTTGTGTGAAGTTTCATTAAACTGTGTCAAGGAGATGAGGAGAGATGGTGCACACAAGATTGTGTCTATGTATATAGTATAGTAACAAAAAAACAAAGTCCCATAACTATGCAAATTTTTTTTCTAAAAGAACCTAACATGCCCCATGCACAACTACTGTTGGTACTGATCACTTGTGTGAAGTTTCATTAAATTGTGTCAAGGGGATGAGGAGAGATGGTGTGCACAAGATTGTGTCTATGTATATAGTATAGTAACAAAAAAACAAAGTCCCATAACTCAGCAAATTTTTTTTCTAAAAGAACCTAACATGCCCCATGCACAACTACTGTTGGTACTGATCACTTGTGTGAAGTTTCATTAAATTCTGTCAAGGGGGATAAGGAGAGATGGTGTGCACAAGATTGCGTCTACGGACAGACGGCCAGACGGACAGACAGACAACCTGAAACCAGTATACCCCCCCTTACAACTTTGTTGTCGCGGGGTACAATAATGTTTGAAATTGTTGGATGACATTTCAGTATTTGCTCAATAGAAGCTGTTGTTTACTTACCTACATGTAACATTGTTACAATACACCCACGTTCATAAAGTAGCAAAACCATAAAAAACAGCAAAAAACTAAAAATGAACAATAATCTAGGATTTTTTTTAGTTCAGAATGGTGAAACAAGAGGGCTATGACAGCCCTGGACCCCTCATGGGAATTTCAAAGCTTAACCAGGCTAGAGTGTGTGCAACTTCGAAAGAGGACCATGTATGTTCCAGGTGTTGAAAGTTCCAGAGGCAGTAAAGCATATTATATAAATAAGTGTGACAGATGAAAAACAATTCAATCTAGTGGCCCAAAAGGGAGCAATGAGCCCTCATTTGCATACAATCAGGAGAGGACCCTGTAATGATGCTACTGACCAAGTTTGATGATGACACATCAGGCAGTACATGAGAAGAAGTTCTTTAAAGGTGTATTTCTATATTTAGCTCTTGTGGCCCCTAAAGTGGGGCTGGTGCCCTGGAAGAAAGAGGCCCTTACTATGATGCTACAGACCAAGTCTGGTGATGATCCATCAAGCCATTCATTAGAAGAAGTTATTGAAAAGGTATTTCTATTTATAGCTCTAGTAGCTCCTGAACGGGGCAACATGCTCCATTTGAATAGAATTGAGAGCATACAGGTCTGCAGTACTGCTACAGACCAAGTCTGATGAAGATCCATAAATCGGTTCATGAAAAGAAGTTGTTTAAAGATATTTGTATTTTTAGCTCTAGTGGCTGCTACAAAAGGCAAAGCTCCCCTATTTTAATAAATTTGTGATTGCGACCGAAGAAGAAGAAGAAGAAGAAATTTGTGATAGGACCTAAAAAATTTATATGATGCTACAGATCAAGTTTGTTGAAGATCCATCAAGCAGTTCACAAGAAGGAATTATTAAAGGTGTTTCTGTTTTTTAACTCTAGTGGCCCCTAAAAGGGTTCAAGGGCCTAAATTTGAATAAATTTGTGAGAGGACCTTATACAGACCAAAACTGATGAAGATCCATCAAGCGGGTCATGAGAAGGAGTCATTTAACAGATTTTCTATTTTTAGCTTTGGCAGCCCTTTAAAAGGACCAATCTGACACATCGGAACCAGGGTTTTTTCTTGCTGTTTTGGGAACATAGCCTATACCCCAAAAATTGGGAATTTTGACGCGTAAATGTTCCGAATTGGGAAATATTTAGTCCCACAGGATAGAATAAATGTGTTTATTAAGTACTTTCTCATACACTTGTTTTACATTGTACAACCTCTTTAATATACTGCCATTACAAAATTGTCCATAATTTGGTCAATGTTTGTGCAATTTTTATGATTCTTTTTTCAGAAAGTAGATTGGGAATTTTTGCACTCATTTAGGGAAAAATATATACTTTTTGCCATTGGGAATATAGCCAATAACGGCTTAAAAAACGGCCGGAAAAAAACCCTGGGAACAAACTTGATTGAAAACCAGACAAGGACGCTACTGACCAAGGTTGGTGCAATTCGGACCAGAAGTTTAAGAGGAGATGTCACTTTGAAGAAAAGTGAGGACTGACAGACGGACAACGAGCAATCACAATAACTTCATGCTCGGGATGACCTAAGAAAAACCCACACTATTTGCCATCTGGATATGGGTCGAATTTTGATCGCATATTGACTTATAATAAAAAAAACACTGAACTGTCACAAGTATTACAGACAGCGCAAATTGATGAACGAGGCTCAAACTTTGTTCATGCGCAAGTTTCATTAAGGGGCTGAAGTATAGGGATTTACGCTTTAGTGATCTAGTGCCTCAACTACTTCTCCTACTTCTACTTCTACTTCTGTAACAAAGAAAGCTCCAAGTACAAAGGAGTAAGAAGACATTCTAGGCCTTAATTATCCTTCTGTGTTCCACCGGAAATTTTATTGCACTGGACATGTGACAAGGTTTAAATTTTTGTGTAACTTAACTTCACTTGCATATTTGCCAAAAAATCAAATTTCTTGACAAATGTATCAAAAATAAAAATTGCCTAGGC
Source organism: Mercenaria mercenaria (assembly GCF_021730395.1). Classification (NCBI taxonomy): domain Eukaryota; kingdom Metazoa; phylum Mollusca; class Bivalvia; order Venerida; family Veneridae; genus Mercenaria; species Mercenaria mercenaria. The sequence goes on from NC_069373.1 coordinate 52,686,323, forward strand.
ATCCAATAATCATTGAATACTCGTTTACTGTATTACTGGTGATGATGTTAATTGCTGTGGATAAGCTATATGATAAGTTGTCATAAAGATGCCTTATAACATATACTTAAATTGTAAAAAAAAATTAGAGTAGCCCTATAAAAATATCAACAACAATTTCCTTTCAATTACCAACTTTATTTATAAAGTAAACTATTTATGAGCACAATCGAAGTATAAAAGACTAAAGAAAGACATTCTAGGTCTTATCCTTCTGTGTAGCCTTACTCTTTCGGCTTAATGGGATGCATCATGGCTTATTTTATGATCTGATATTTTATAGTTGCCATCACTCTAAGCCTTACCTATATCTGCATTTTACTGTTAGGAAAACGAAGACAATCAAAAATGAAAAAAAAAACATCAAAAAAAATTGGTCAGACTTACTTGCTCCAATAAATTAAACATTAATATTCATGAAACTTCAAATGAGTTGACTATAACGCACAATTTCAGATAATAGATTTAAAACCTGTGATTAGGTGCAAGGGGATATCGGTTTCAATACACAGTGGACCGTCAATGACATTAAATTGCAGAAACAAAACACATAATACACATTCAAAAAAGGTCTGTGGGGCAATTTTTAGTCTTTTATATTTGTGACGGGCAATCTAAATGTCGGGAAAGAGTTTCTAAAAAAGCTTATTAGCTTTCTACTCGATCCCTAGCTTTTGTAAAAATGTATTGTAATTACATGCTATATTATTATTATTATTATTATTATACCAGATTTATCATTTTATATAGCGCCCTTTTCATGATCAATTTCACGTTCAAAGGTGCTTTACATACATGTAGTTCAAATGCAGCCACACAGGGCGCATAATTCATCCTCTACTGGTACAGACACAGAGCAATCTGACCAGAGGGACAGAGTGAGACCAAGCCCCCACGACAGAGAGATCAGAAATCAGATACAGGCTTGTCCGGCTAACTTAGCCTAGCTCGTTGTGAATAGACAGCCTGGTTCTTTAACGTGCGCAGTGTATAGCACTGATACACGCAAGGATTGCCTGACCAGTACACCTCTAGTTGGGTGGGAAACACTGAAAAGCATTTCTGAAAAGTCCCGAGTAGCTGCCGGGGATTGAACCCCCGACCTCAGGATTGGAAGGCCAGTGTGCAAACCACTGAGCTATCCGTCCACCACATGATTAATAAAATATTGTTTAAACCAATATAAACGTCAAAACTTCAAAGGACCAAAATAATGGAGGATAAATCACAGTACCCAGTCGTAAAGTTATTGGTTTTATGATGAATTTTATCGCTTGCACATATTGCGTGCAGACTAGACGCTGTAAACGTTAATTGCGTACAGTACATATATAGGTTTATATCACTAGAAAATTCGTAATTTTTGGAACTGTTTGATTATTTTTACATAAATCAATGACGAATTGAATCCCCTTTTGATACAGTCATGCAAGTTTTATTTATGTCCAAATTGTGACATAATCAGCATTTAAACCTATAGCATGTAAAGCGTTGACAGCACTATTTTGGTCTTTTGAAGGTTTGATGCGAGTAGAGATGTTGCCAATAAGAAAAATAACTCAAAATATGTATTTCCCAGGATTGCGTCAAATTTGTTGGTCTAGGGCAATTTTTAGTCAAAATAATTTGACGTTCAGATTTTTTTATATTTGTGACTGTGAGTGGGGATAATGCCTATATGAAAAAATTATTTCAATATTTCCTCGGATCGCGTCAAATTAGTTTAACATGGGCAATTTTATGCTTTATTGGCAACATAAATTCATAATCAGAGATGTATCATGTAATCATAACAAATACATCGTACATACCAGAAAATATTTCCAACAATTTCATTAGGGATTTCCTAACAGACATATGCAGAATAAGTTTGGACGTGACGAAGACAGCGACAGTCGAAAGTTATCACGCTGTCCCGAAACGTCCTATTATTTGGACTTACCTCACTACCTTCTGTGTTCCAACTGAAGTTATACAGCACTGGACCTCCGAACTGTGACAAGGTTTTATTTTTTGTGTGACGTCCAAACTAGCAAAAAAATTAAACTTCTTGACAAAGGAACCTGTCTTGTCGAAAGTTTTGCTCGATGCCAATATAGTCTATTGGTCGTATTTGTACATAAAATATATAACTTAAATAACGATAAAGAAGGATTGGTCGACTATGGACAGTGGTTCGTTTGCCCTATGGAAAATAGCCTTACCCCTTGACAAATGAGACCCTGTCTGTGTCGAAAAGTTTTAGCACGAATCGCAACAAAATTATTTATCTATTTTGGTTCGTATTTGTAGCTAGTAAATATCAGTATAAATTTGATAAACGTAACAGAAGACGATTGATCGTACAATATAAGGACAATGATCAAGAAAAGAGAGTTTTAATAATTTTTACCTGTATTTACATAGCGAATTATTGAAGAGCGGCATCTGGTGTGATAAATAAGAAAAGTTGTCTCCCTTGAAATCAGCATCCTGATGGTAAAAGGCCACTAAAATTCAAACCCTCTTTGTCTCTAGACTCTTCCACGCGTTTATGCTACATATGAACTGTATTGCTAGACAGATCAGTGTAATAGACTATCTTTTTCTCATGAATGCAAATTTAAAGAATTACCCCCTGTGGGAATCAGCTCAAAAATAGAAATACCCAAACTGTAGCTAAGGATGATACCTGACTTTAAAAGTTCCATTGAAAATTGTATTTCATGATGAAAATGCTTCCAGTCTGAACCATGAACCCTGATATATCAAATTATATATAAAGTACTAGCCTGGGAAGCCGTTGATAATATTTGTGCTTTGTCAGAAGAAATCATACCTAATATTTATGCAATAAAGATATCACTTAATTGCGCTAATTAGTGTTAATTGGCATTCATCGAGTTTCTGATATTATTATTAAAGGTGTCAATTTGCAGGTAGAAAAAAAAGTTACAAATTGTCAGACTGGATTCCCGGGCTAATAAAGTACAAGAATGCCTTCATTATTTTTATTATTATACACTAAATATTATGATAACATATGCTGACAGTTTGCATGGTGTTGATAAAATTTACAATAAAGTCCTTTGGAAGCATAAACGGAACAAAGCAACATAATAGCAGACTCGGTTTAACAGAGTCTGTTAACGAGAGGAAATGAAATATGCAAGACCTCCCACTATCAACGGAATTCTACTTAAGCAAAATTTGTATGTACTCCAGGCTCCCAAAGGACAGGAAGGTCTAATACGTATCAGTTGTTCCAGCAAAGGACCAGAAGTTGGCCCTGTCTTCCTGTTCTCACCGACTGACACGAGAAATCTAATCGCCGAATATACAACACTGCATTTTTTAAAACATTAAAAAAATCAGGATTAGTGAAATGAAATTTAATCAAACGATTTTTATATAAAACAACTCTTCGATATGTTTGCACTATTTCATTCCTCACAGTGTTAAATAAAACCTTTTTACTATCGGCCAGATATTTTTGCATGGGTTTTTGAAGCTTAATTAGATCATTGAACTATTCATTGAGCTTAAACAATAGGGTAGGCAAAATTTAAATCCAATGGTTTATAGGTCAATAGTTTCTATAACTCAAAGAGCTATATTTCTTTGTATAACTGTAGACTACTTTCGTCAATACTTACATTCATGTACGTGTTCTTGTATAGTTAGAATACCGTCAAACATAACGTTGTATATCTTGATCTTTTTGGTGCATCTTTTTTACGTTTTGAAATAGGTAAAAATACATTTGTATATAAAACGAAAGTTGTCACATATAGCTCAAAGGAGATATAAGTTTTGAGATTTAACTGGTAAACAAAGATGTCTACCCACTGCGAGGAAGAGTTTATGCTGAAAAATATTTGGTTTCATCACAAGAGACCAATCATTTTCGTCACTTCGCAGGTAACGTTTTGAAATAAAATTGATGTTAACTTGACAGACTAAAGCTTTCTCATAGATTTAAATATATTTCATACATTTCTAACACAGACATGTATTTCATACATACTGTTTACAACGACAAATGTGCACATATGTATTCTGTTTTAATAAAAGTTATTACATCATGAAGATTTATTATCTTTAAATTTTTGATTCACGAAAATGATAAGCAGTAAAATATTTATACTGCGGTAGGGTTTGGCCAAAAAACATGGAAAATACATTTCAGGTATTTTGAAAGGCTTAAGTTAACACTAAAATAGGATAGATATGGGGGGCCTCTGTGGCCGATTGGTTAAGGTCGCTGACTTCAAATCACTTGTCCCTCACAGATGTGGTTTCGAGCCTCACTCGGGGCGTTGAATTCTTCATGTGAGGAAAAAAAACAAGGAAGAATATTCAACAAGGAAAGCCACGTTCAAAAAATGCAGCCTCCCCAAAGACACACACGAACAACTCTCGCACACCACACACAAAAATGGACACAAAAGAACAAAACAAACAAATAGAGGAACACAGTGGGGTACCGCCTTGGAACGGTCAGTGGCAAAACCACCACTGGGGAGTTTAAACCTGTTTATTGCGCACCTAACCTCACTCTTATCCCCACTATGTTCCAAAGTCACAAGACAGTGTAAATAAAAGTAATCCCCGCCAGGTGAAAGCCATCCAGCTGGATGGTTCTACCCAGTTGCCCGCACGTGATGAAATTAAGCACGGAGGGCACCTGGGGTCTTCCTCAACCATCAAAGCTGGAAAGTCGCCGTGTGACCTATAATTGTGCTGGTGCCACGTTAAACCCGCCCCCCCCCCCCTCCCACCACCACCACCCAACCACCCAAAAAAAGAATAAAAATCCATTCCAACTGAAAGACCTTTCATAAAACAGAATAGCAGACTTTTAAAAATTATTTTGTGTAATAAACTTAAACTTCCTGGTTTCTTTAAATTGTTGTTTGATAAAGATCAAAAGGGATGGGACTAAGTTTGATAAAGATCAAAAAGGATGGGACTAAGTTTGATAAAGATCAAAAAGGATGGGACTAAGTTTGATAAAGATCATAAGAAAGCATTACAAAATTGATTAAAATGAGATCCGTATACTTGTTTTATTTTGTATCCATGGCATATTCTGATTAGCATTTTAACTATAAAATGACACAGAAAGAACAATGTATTATCTTCATGATGATTTCAGCAAAGAATGCGTTGAAAGTATCACACTGCAATGATATTAAGAAGCACCTATCCAATTTATGCCAAAATCGAATGCTGATCGAATGTTCCTAAACATAACAGCCGCTTTTATTTCAACTGTTTTCTTTTCCAGTTCGGACCGCATGCTTTATACCCGGCATGGAATGCGATTCAGCTGATCTACCACATCATTGTTCTGACTATTGACGGGTCCCAGGCAGGAAAACAAAATGACGAACCAACTGGAAACTATTTCTTGTATCTACCCAACTGGGCCTATATGCTTCTCGTTCTGTCAAATATTGTGGACTTAGCTGTAACATTGTATGTCCACTGTCTTGCAAAGTATATTCTGGAAGAACGTGAAAGTAGGTACACAATGTACACTAATTGACAGTAAAGGAAATTATGCATAGTGTTTTCATTCTATTATACGATTTGGGACTTGAAAAAGTAAAACTTTCTTATTTAACGTTGTTAATCGCTTGGATAGAGTGTAACAACTTATTTCCAGTCGAGACCATACCAGGTAGCGCATTTACATCCCCGGCATAAAGTCCAGACAGGAACTACTGGATACATTCCCACTTAAAAAGTCACCCAACACTGAACACTTGTCGGGATATCAGTTACAACCGGGAATCAAACCCGGATCACTAACACTGCTCCTGATCTCGCTGCATGATTCAGTGTGGGACACAGGTCCCCCGTCCCCTTTCACGAAATATTTCAGGGAGATCCGTCTTCGATCTTCTATTTTGTAAATTAGTGGTATAAAGCTGGGTTGCAGAAGGTCGGTTGGATCTACCCAGATGCAGTAACTGTGCCTGTTCTATTTTATTTCATTTGCAATAATTATAAAGGACAAACATTATTGTTGAATAATATAAGAACTTCAGAACGGATGAATAAAATAACCCTACTGGAATTTTTTTTTCAGATGAGAAGGCTGAAGCTGAGGTCGTCATGAGAAATAAAGCTGTAAAGATAAGTTACAAAACCATGGGTAAATATTTTATTTTTATCAAATACAATATATGAAGTAAATACCATATTGAGAAATATAGCAATGAAAATAAGTTGCAAAGCAATGGGTAAATATTTTCATTTCTGGTAAATGCAAAATATGTAGTAAAACCACATTGAGAGATATAGCATTGAAAATAAGTTTAAAAAACCCAAAAACAATGGGTAAATATAGTTCTGGCTACCATACTAGTAACTTAACTGACGCTATTTTTATATTCTGATGGTTGCGTTCAGAGATCCAAAACAGCATACCCGGTATAACATCTCTGTAGCTGAATTGTTTTAGCTAGGGTAAATATTTCATTTCTAGCAAATACAATACATATAGTAAATAATACCTTGAGAAATACCTTGGGTAGATATTTTATGCTGTCAAATATGTAGTAAATAACGCCACGAGGAATAAAACAATGGAATGACTCAGAGAATGCTCTATAGTATACGTACTTATACAGTTGAAAGAGGTTCATATCTAACATCTAAATTATTCATAGTTTAAATTTATGAATAAAGTAAACATCAAATACATTATATAGTGTGTTTTGTTTTTTTTTCACAGGAAAGTACTACAAAATGAGAGGCTATCTGAAGGTCTCATGGGTGTTTTTCACACTGTCTTCTGTTGTGGGCATCACAGTTACAATTTTGTATTGGACGGTACATTTCTACAGTGAGAAATTTGATTATTATTTTATACGTATATACCAATAATAAACTTAAATAGAAATGCTTACAATCAGTCCTATGTCAATCGTCACATGTGAACAAATGTCACCTGTCTTTGGAGACATTTAGCTGTACAATCAAACATGACTGTAAAGATCACCCTTAGAAATGAAAAAAGTGGTCTTTTTTGAAAGGTGATTTCTCAAAACAGGTACTTTAAAATAAAAATAAAATTTAGGCTATTCATGTACGGACGGAAAAGGAAAATGGTGGCCTATTTAAGCAAGTTTTACAGCACTGGCCTTTATTCAAAGGTGTAATTTAGCAGATGTCTGACTGTATGTCCAATTTAGCTCGAGTACAAACCACCTGCAGCAAATGACCTGGTTTTGGCTCTCATATGCATGATCTTTATGCACGGGTATGGTTGTATTTATTTTGTGTCCAGGTAATCCATACGATCCAAAACATTTCATTTTGTATTGGATTCTGCGGGAGAGATATTTTCCATAATGTAAAGCGACATGTTTCTGAGTACAATGAACATGTCGGTAAACCACCAAGCCTCTTTTTTGTTGAGTTTATGCTGAATAAAAGAGCTTTTCCATTATTTAGTTCAATACAATTCGTTTTGCTTCCTCTGAATCATTGTGTTACACTTTACAGGCGTACTGTTCAAAACTTCTTATGTCACTTATTTTACATCAAGAGCCTCTTCTTTACAAAATAAAAAAGTTAAAAAGTGTGAGGATTTCATTTGTACTACAAAAATCTGAAAAAATCGCTTTAAAATACATGTAGTTGTAATGAAGATTATCCATTGACAGGTTTACAAACTTCTTGATAATATCCATGTTCATTGTATTGTTAAAAACACAAATAAAACCTTTATTTCGTCAGTCTGTGTAATGTTCAGGTCTTGTTTTTAGGTGTTGGTATGAATGAATATTCAAGTGTTGGTTCGAACTACAACTTAAATGGCATGCGTATTGATGAAAATAGTAAGTAATGTACTTAGTCTAGTATTTTGTATATATAGTCTGTCTTTACGACAATAGCGCACTTTTCTTTGATTCAAATCTGAGTTTATGACCATCCGTGAACATATCCGATTGTTATACATTGTATAGCTAGCTTCATTTCTAGTTTTATTGTCTTTTCTTTTTTAACCTGATACGAATAAAAGAACAAAATATAAGTAAAAACCACTTTGGCTCTACAAAATCTGGTTTGAATATACAGCTTTCTATCTTATTGGCAGACTTTTAAAATGGGATGCCTTTTATCACAAAATATTACACTTATATTACTTGCATATTTTTGTGCATCGTTTTCAAAATGTCTTTTCTTCGGACTAAATCATTCATTACATCTTTCTCAGACAATTTTGCTTGTTTGTTTCTATTTATAGCACTGGATTTCGGAACTCTAGCCTTCACTTTTCTAAACACTATAGTGATCCTCATCCATATTACCATAACAGCGAAACCGTTTCGACTTCTCCATTTTTATATGCCAGTTATCTTTGTCGCAGCATACGTGGGTTTTAGTATCATTTACCAATGGTGCAGCGGAAACTATATTTACAATATATTAGACTGGGATCAAGTATTCCCTACAACGGGAATTGCCTACGGCGTCGTTTTTATAGTTGTTCCTTTGGTACATTTAGTGGTATATGGCCTTGTTCAAGCTCGAATCAAGGTTGGCACGTGGTGTCGAATAAAGTACTCCTTTAGAAAATGGAAAAAGAAGAAAATCAGGCCAGCAGAACCGGAAGTCGATCCTCAGACTAATGTTATGAGATGGCTGGCGTCAAGTGGGTTAGAGAAAACAGACAGCAGAAGAATTAGTGGTAATAGACCTAGTGCGTCTTCCAGCAGAGCAACAAGTCATAGGGCAGAGATATCGTCCGTGTAGTCCGAAACATCTCTTTGAGCTAAAGCAATTTGACCAATAACAAAATAAATGTAATTACATTAAAACATTGTGAAGAAAATAAAAATATTCATGGAAAACCATTAAAAAGAGTGATACGTAATTTCTTTCATTTCTTCAAGTATTGTTGGAATGTGTCATTCAATATTTATATTTGTCTAAATATATGTGTATGTTATTTCATTTCAAATGTTTATCATTGATATATGTTATATATTGTCATTTATTTTGCCTAAGCATTTTGTTCAAGTTTGTTCTCATTTTTACGTTGAGACGATATATGTCTGTTTGCGTCCGTCCTTTTGAAACATTCCGGACGTTTCGAAGTATTGATCCTTGCAAGTATAGAGCTTATGTTATTCTAAACAATATCACGCGAGTGTTTTCAATGATACAGCTATATGTAACATATTTGGAAAGGTATTTATGTAACCGAACTGCAATTAGTTTGCAGTCCGTATATATAATAATTGTTTCAAAATATTCGTATGTTATTATGCGAAACATATAGAACATCTTGAACATCTTGATTAAAGCCTTGAAAAAGGAATTGTATTCAAGTACACAAGTCAACGCAATTAAGCGATTAACGAATCCTGTTTTGGATATATCTAAGAATTATTTTTGACATCAGAAAGGAATTTGACAAAACTTAACACAAAAATACACATATTTGATAATATCCTATTTAAGGCGTTTAATGCATCTATCGTAATTCTTAGTCCGTAATTAAGTGGGGACAGGCTAGAACTTTTAAATCTTTAGTTACCATGCAAAGACAAAACTTGGTCTCGTAGAATCTTTCGCAGTTGATGCGCCACCACTCTCTAGCCTACATGTAATTTCAAAAGCGTTATTAAAACAAAAGTTTGAAACATATCAATTTGCTGTTGAATTTGTCTATGCTTTACTAGACGGGGAATTAACAATACCTTTAATATAAACTCTTCTACCAGCACTTTTTGAAAGAAAAAAGAGATACAAATACATGCATATTTTCCAACTTAAATTTAATTTCTTTGTAAATATTTTCCCCTATATAGACCAACAACGTCTGTTCAGTAAAAAGGAATGTTGTATGCAAAAGATGTGATACTTTCTCATAGCTTCCTTAGGTCACATTATAAGTTACTTGTTAACAAATGCCAATTTATTTTACAGACCTATAAAACGAGTTGAGATATAACTATATGGGTGCCCATAGGACACCCCCACTTCCTGCCACTGTACATGGTGAAATATTTTTAAGATATATGAACACGAACTATTAAGCACTTTATGTGTATTTTTCGCCATGTCAAGGACTGTAACTCTGGTCTAGCTGAGAGAAAGTCTAAAAGTAACACAATGTGCACAACTTCACATACTATTTACCAATACCATTATTTTATATTAATCTAATTCAAATACTTTTTAGATTCAAACTTGTATGCACTTTATGCATATTTTTGACATAATCATATCTCTGGTTTAACTGATAGATATTCCGAACAAAATCCCGTGCACAACTTTACATGCTGAATAATATTCCTATTAGGAACCTCCATGACCGAGTGGTTAAGGTCGCTGACTTGCTACAACTTGCCCTTCACTGATGTAGGTTCTAGCCTCACTCGGGGCGATGAATTCTTCATGTGAGGAAGCCATCTGGCTGGATTTAATACGGAATGTCGGTGTTTCTATCCAGGAGCCTGCCCATGATGAAATAATGCACGAAGGGACACCTGGTGGGTCTTCCTCCACTAGAAAAGCTGGAAAGTCGCCATATGATCTATGATTGTGTTCGTGTGACGTTAAACCCAACAAAACAATAACAAAAATATTCCTATAATGTTTTATGACCCAAGGTCAAATAAATTTTAAGATACGCGCGACACGAACTTTTTGCCCCTTTTATGCATATTTTTGACTAAATAAAGGGCCATAACTCTGGTCTGACTTAATGACATCTCTAACAAACACCTCGGTGCACAACTGCACATACTGAATAATATATCTAGGTGAAATACTTTCTGAGATATATGCGAACCAAACTTGTCAGCCCTTTTATACATAGTTTGACTATTTCAAGGGCAACAGCTCAGGTCTGGCTGTGTGAGATCCCAATTAAAATGGCAGGTGCACCATTTCAAATGGTGAATAACAATCCTGTAAGCAATGCTATGAGGTCAAATACTTATGTGATATATAGACGGACTGTCAGAAGGACGGACAGGAGCAACTCTCAGTACGTCTAAGGCCTCACAAAATGCGGGGGCGAGGGCACAAAAATCATCTAAATCTTTTTATCTTCGTTTAAAAATAATACCGATTTTATGTGTGCATTATTCTCCATAATTCATATATCAAATAGTGGTTCAGAGAGGTTTTCCAAACAGGTAGCCATGTTTTAAGTTATAGTTATACATTTTATATATTGCCCTAACCATTTACAAACAAATCTGCATTTACGGTAGAAACATTTAGAAAAATATTTTCCCAGTTTATGATAACCACATTCAATCTAGTCTTGAGACACTTTATAGATGTTGAGTTCACCACATCATCACTTAGTTAATTCCAGTCAAGAACAGTTTAAATAAAGAAAGAGTTTCTGTAGCTATCAGGCCTGTCTTGTTTAGTTACAAACTCTTAGTAATATTGTTGACAAAATTACCTATATTATTCTGGTATACATTTGTACATAATTTTCATTGACCTTTTAGATCGTTTCGGTCTGAGTTGATGCAAATTTTCGCCACCTTGTACAGAAACGTCAGCCGTTAAAGTCGTCATGATGCCAACCTGTTTGTTCTTTTCGTGGTATGCTAGCAGATCATGGACTATGACGACAAGTTTTGGTCTTGCATGTGTATCCTGAAAGGTAGCATGGTTCAGTGAAGTTAATACATTGTGGTAGTCCGCATGGTTCGTGACATTGTGATGTATTCCAGTAGCTTGAAAATAACACATTTAAATTAGAAATACTCGGCGGTAGATTTCTGTAGTGTGGCGACCTTTGTCTTGTTGACGGATGCAACTATATCTACTGACCGCTGGAAAATGGCTATGGTGGCTTCTGTAGCGCATGCCTTGAGAGCTCTATTTGGGAGTTCGTTTGTTCCTGTTGCTTTCCTGTCATTAATGTTCTTGTGTGTGCGTGCGTGCGTGCGTGCGGATGTGTGTGTGTGTTAGGGTTTAACGGCATGCACTTATTTGAGGATGAAGTCTGTCGAAAGATCAAATATTATCTTTCGGCTTCGCATTCTTGGGCGTCTCTACTTACCGCTAGATTCTGCCAATCTATATCCGGATAGTTAACGTCTCCAGCTATAATTGTAAACCGGTCTTTATTCTGTGTCTCCAAACCCGATGAATTTCTTAGGCTTGATAGCTTTAGCTATACTTCAATGGGGGCATATACAAGGAGTATACCGGAAACTTGTTCTTACCCTTGAGCTTAGCTTTAGCCCATTTAACTTCAAATTTGATGACCATAACGGCAATTACCTCCGCAACAGTATATAAGTACGAAAACATCACTTTTTAGTTTTCCACTGTCGTTCCTTAATATCGGTTTGTGGCTTTAGACTGCTTCACATGACAGTGTGGCATCTGAAGTGGGTGTTATATCTAGTTTGTTGGTGTAAGCTGCTTGGAGGTCTTCGTCCTTCCACCACCGGCTCTTTGACAATTGATATTGATGATGCGGAGGTTCCGTTTCATCGGAATGCAGAAAAGTGATGAGATTGTTGGTCCGTGACTAGTATGAGGAAGATAAACATTGCTGCGTAGTTGGCAGCCAGGTGGACTGAATACGTTGCTAATGTGAAGGTGTGAATGGAAGAATCAATCTAAGATAGCGAATGAAACATACAATGGAAATACTAATTGCATAGTTTCTGAAGGTAAAACTAGTGATATTTACACAGTCGCACTTGAGCAGAGCCACAGTACATGTAAGTGCTTCGTAAGAAGTTCTTAAATAGCAGAACAGAGTTTAATGGTTGGCGTAAAAGTACTATAGGAACCGGCGAGGGAGCCATCTGGTCTTGTCGCATAATGGCGAAAAGGTTATTTTAAACACTTGTTTCACTTAGATAGCCGCAGACTTTTAAACCAAAGTGGAATTATGCGTACTTTTCAAGTAAACATCCAGCTGAAATAGATGTGTGTGTAAAAAGGGTGGAGGAAATTATAGATTTTAACCCAATATAGCAAACTCTTCCTGTTACAAGTACGAAATAATAACTTTCCAAATATGACTTTTGTTATTTTGACTGGGACAGTCTCTTTAAGAAAAGTCAAACTGCACACAGGAGTTGCTTCTCTACGACTTTAGAAATCTCTACCTATAGGTTAAGGTGATCGCTGCGTAGAAGATTGAAGAAAAGAACTATTATTTTATTTGTCCGATTTCTCTATTTCTAAAGCATCAACTTCAAACACGTATGCGGCATCATCGTTAATTTAACACATTTAAATGTACAGCAACCGAAAATTGCTTTTATAAAACATTTACCAAAACACACTATGTGCAGTAAGGTGCGCATAATGCCACTTTAATGTGAGTTTTTGTTTGAATTTCATAGTGGGTTTAATATTAACATTTTGGTGAAACAAATGAGAGAAAAGGTTTTAAAACAAAAGTCAAGTTTGGTTTTAGTAGTTTAATTCCATGCCCCAATTTCACTATAAAACTTAAGTAATCAGTTGATGAAATCTGTTATTTTACAATCGTGTTATTTCTTATGTTATTGTCATTTAATGTCTATTTCTTTCTGTACCAATGTACGTATAGCTTAATTATACTATGGTTGATAGTATTTGTCTGCAGTTCTTGTTTCAGTCACGCAAATATCATATTTCTATTAAAGCACGATATAAGAATTTAAACTGCTTAAGGATGTACGAGCGTTTTTTTTTTCAGGATATCCGCCATTTTGAAAAATGTTTCTTCGAATATTGCTTTCTAACAAAAGTTTTGCCAAAAATTAATGCTAATTAATTAAAATATGGCTAATAATGTACCATTTAACCAAACATATTATGCGTTTTGCGAAAAAAAAATTTTCACCCTTATTTTTGGCTGGCATTTGCCGAAAATTGACGTACGATTTACAATGGGTAGGGGTAGGTAATTTCAAATATCTATTAAAGTAGATCAGGTTTGGTTTTGATATTTTTCTGACTGATACATAATGTTAAGCTTTAAAGAAAATGAAAGTTTTCAAGATAGCACTTTATATTATCTAGAAAATATAAATTAAAACAAAAAGAACAAAAAATATCTAAATTCACCACTTTTTAACAGTTTTTTCTTAATAAATCTCTTAGATGCACGGTGACCCCAACTTTTTTTCTTTCAATTTTGAAGCATTTTTGTGTGTCATTAATGCTGCAAAATATTTTGAAAATCTTAACATCAGAATTTTTTTTGTAGATCTAAATACGTTTTTTCCATTGAAAATAAAGTGGGTGGGGTAATTATGTCAACATGTAAAAATTAAAGAGATTTTTTAGTGACATTTATGCTTATATAATACTGACATCACCATATATTCATATTAACCTGTAAGACCTGAAATCCCTATAAGATTAAATAGGATATTATATGTTTTATAAAGTACCAACATTTTTTCAATTTTTCAAAATATCAGAAATGCGTATAACCAGTGGGTGAAGAAAATACCCTATAAAATTAAAACGAGTTCGGTGACCTATGTTTTTTCTGCTCTTGTTTGTCTTAGAAGTTAATGTTCTTCAAGCTCACAGGGTATGAAAAATTTCTTAACGTTAGAAAAAATTCGCTCGTACATCCTTAAGTACATTTCTTAATTATTTCTATACTTCATTTTCTGTAACATTCAGAATTGTTGTGTTTAGATCAATGAAATAGTCATATACGGTTCTTGTATAGATTAAAATCAACACTGAAGACGCATAAAGGGCCAAAAAAAAAAACCAAAACAAAAAAGAAAAAACAACAAAAAACAAGCATTTTAAAATAACAGAGTTAGCTAAGCAATTCCTCATTTTTTTCGTGATATTGGGGCTAGGTCCCAGTATAGACAAGCTTACTGTCGCTGAGTGGCTGCTTTTTAATTTCTGACTTTTGCAGCCACCGCAGTTTGACCGTTACAATATAAAACAAATCAAAGAAGTATAAAATACACAGAATGGCAACTGGCTGTAATCTCGCGTGAGCTCGTGTCAGAGCGTGATTCGGCGTTATCTTACTAAAAAAAACAAACATCGGCGAGCATGGAGTTACAATTTGTACCTTTAAAACTACATTTAAAATACACGTTAGCTTCTAAAACAAAATTAGTTTAATTAGAAACGGTCTTAAGACACGTAGTACACGTCTTTTTGCCATCGAAAGAAGCGTCGTCATACGGTGATAATTATTTTACCGATGAATAATTGCTTTCGCATACAAAATGGCGCGTGGAGAAAGCGCCACTTTCGGTAAACGAGATCTCGTTTTTTTTTTGTCACGGGAGGTTGGCGAGATTTGCTCTATGTGCCTTTCAAGTTGCCAATCTATTTATTTTTATAGCTCTTTGAACAAATATATATGTCGGATTAGTTCGACTAGGTCCCAGTAGTGAGATTTTGGTCTAAGTTTGTTCGGCAGCTCTCTTATTTTAGAAAATGTTATACAGGGGTACTAATCTGTTAACAGATCTGTCTAGCAGTACTGAGTCGTTAATTTGAAGTAAAAACGCGTGGAAGAGTCTAACAGAGGTACATGTCTACCTAAAATCGAAAATATTGGTGGCCGCTAACCTTTGAAACCGGAAATGGTATTTTATGACAGTGGCGGGAAAGCGAAAGTAGAAAAAATAATTTTCAGAAAATCAGAATACCGTCGCGAAAGGCATATGTCTAAGATTACGAAACTGTCTAGGTTGGTTAAAAGTATAGATGTACAGTTTAACAGGGTTAATTTTCAGTAATTAGCGGCATTTTAAGCCATATGGTTTGATACTGATGGTATTTTAATTTCCTTTCGTCGTTTACGGTATTCATTTGGATGGGATATTGTGGTATGACAACACCTTATCGTGATACAAATTTGAATGTTATATGAAATAAGGCAAAATCTCACAGCAAGCTGGTCTTTTTTTCATCATGTCATGCTGGTGGAATAAAGAAAATTATTTGCGTTGTTGTTGGGGAATTTTAAAAAAAAATTGAAACTCGAAATATGTAAAGATAACAACAGTTGTTATCTATAGCTATTGGTAAATTTTAGCTATAATTATCTTCTGTAAATCAAAGGTTTTTCAACAGGAGACGTTTTGCTTCCAGTTTCACGTTCTCAAATTCTGTTCATATTTTTTAAGGAGTCATATAAATCTCTCTCCACCACTTGTTACTATCATGAACTGACATGCCCTGTGCAGGTCCCATAACTCTACTTTGCATTTTTTCAAAATTATGACCCATTTTCCACGCTTCATTTTCCACTTAGCAATTTTTGGTTAAGTTTTTGTATGTAAGCAAGCAATTTTTGGTTAAGTTTTTGTATGTAAGCTGGTATCTCGGTATCCACTAATGGGAAAGGATTGAAACTTCACACACCTGTTCACTGTCATGATATCTCTTTGTATTTTTACAAAATTATGCCCCTTTTTCAACTTAGCAATTTTTGGTTAAATTCTTATATGTAAGCTGGTATCTCAGTACCTGCTACAGTAATTTGGAATGGATTGAAACTTCACACACTTGTCCACTGTCATGAGCTGATAAGCATTATGCAGGTTCCATAACCCTGTTTTGCATTTTTGACAAAATTATGCCCCTTTTTATATGCCCATCTCATACATGTCAAGTTCCGTGGACAATTTTCCAGGATATTCCAGTTGAAAATCCAGGATATTTGATGAAAATCCAGGAGATTTTTTTGACGAACGTTTCTTAGGAAATGTTTGGTTGCATATACTGCCAGTTTCAGAATAGTGCGCCGATTCAATGTTTGCACCATACACATGGAGTGACTGACTGATATCGATTTTCTTATTGTGAGTAGCTAATTTTGTAACAGTCATTTACATAAACTCCGCCCAAGACGCGAGACAAGTTATGTACATTTATATGATTTAATATTATGTGGGTTTTTCCCGTTAATTGTCTAAACAACAGATAAACTGAAAAGTCAGTTATGCAATGTATTTACGGTTTTTAAAAACTGATGATATTGCAGTTTTTAGCCGTGTCTCAGAATCAGTTTCAAGTCAAACATTTTTTACAATCTCTATCCAGAACGGTACAGAATAGATTTTCTTTAATATTGTGACAAATTCATAAAAAAATCACTCACTACAAAATGCAAATTTAGTCAGCGGGTGCATATAAGTTTTAAGATCAAAAGATGTCTTTATACATGTAAAATTACACATGTCCTAAACAACATGTGTATTTCTGTCGCTAGGTCATGGACTTTTCATGGTGAAAATACAATATTTGATTTAAACATAAATGCGCTGTTTATATACGAAACTCAAGTTATAAAGGTAATAAAGTTTTATGTGTTTGAGAATCTAGTAAGCATGTGATTGAATCAACTGGAATCATTTATTTTTGTACATTGAACATGTATTTACACCTAATCATCGCTTCAACTTTCAGTCCATGAAATCAAACGCCGAGTGGTTAAGGTCGCCAACTTCAGATCACATCCCCCTTATGGAAGTGGGTTTGAGTCTCACTCGGGGCATTGAATTCTTCATGTGAGGAAGTCATTCAGCTGGCTTACATATGGAAAGTCGGTGGTTCTACCCGGGTGTCCGCTCATGACGAAATAATGCATGGCGGGGCACCTTGGATCTTCCTACCATCAAAGCTGGAAAGTCGCCATAATTATGACCTATAAATGTGACGATGCAACGTTTAAACCCAAACAAAAATAAGTGCTGGACTCCTTCATTTAACTTTATATAATAGGGAATTAAAACTTGATTCGGGATTCATGACTAAGTAAGTTTCCTTGCCAAGAAACTTGCTCACAACGGAAAAATCTTCTCTTTTTTTCCTTGGGTTTAACGCCTGTTTTCAACAGTTCTTCCTGTATGTCGGGTGGGCAGTTTACCTAAACATCGCTCCTGGGAAGAACCAGTACAAGGCTCCCATCCTCCGTAAGAATCTGCCAACCGTTTGCACATAAAGAGATATGGCCGGCAGCAAGGCTCGAACCCATCCCTGACAGATTACAGTGATTTCAAGTCAGCGACTAACCACTCGAGTACAAGGGCGATCACATGATGGATGGTTACTACAATTCGGAATCTAGAAACAACATGGGTACATAGTTGCAGTAATGCCAGACTGAAGTCGACATAGAACTTCCAAATAGATTTATGTCGATGGGTTCGACTAACAGCTTATTTTTATCTCTACTTTTTTTTGTTTGACTAAAGTTTTCATGACATCGCATACCACATGTCTTCAGTAGGCAGTAATTATTTGACGAATTTCTATGAAATAATGTATATCTTTTCATATGGAATCTTTTCTTATCAATGTTAATTCTTTGGTTTGGTATTCTACAGTTCGAGAGAAAATATCGGTAAAATGGGAGACTGACAGTAGTAATCAGACTCAGATGAACGTATAATTATAATGACCGCATCACTTTGTATTTTTTACCGACGATTGTTGCGTAAATTCATACCAAGGAAAGGAAATGCATATACATATATTATGTTTAATGAAAATTGGCTGCGTGTATATCTGCACCATTTAGCAATTTTCGAAGCAGTCTAAAAATAAAAAGCTCTAAGACTGCACGCGATTTACCCGGTCGCACTCAGCGTGCGTTTTGGTCCGATACACGTGTAGAAGAAATGACTTACTGAACTAGACTTAGTGCTATTGTATTATAGTAACCTGAAAGCATGTTCAGTTAAAATAGCAATGCATCGAGTGGCGCCTGCGCAATAAACTTTTTATTACAAAATCGTGTGCATGGTCATAGATTTCCATTCCCTATGTAACAACAGCCAAATGTTCTATTATTTGCAACAAGCTGCAACAGAACTATGTGCCTTTTAAAACAGAAGGGCACTTCAAATACTAGATATAGTACAACTTATTTGAAGCGATCCTAGGAAATACTAAGATTTTTTTTCAAATGGCCAATATCCCTACTCGCGTCAAACACTCGAAAGACCAAAATAATTGAAAAATTTCCGATGAAATTTTCATCGCTGCCTGATGCTTTACATGCTATAAGTTTAAATGCCGATTATTTCACGAAATGGCCATAAATTCAAATAAAACTTACATGCATCGAAAGGGTATTCAAATCCTCATTGACTTGTGTAAAAATTATCAAAGAATATCCAACATTACGAATTTTCTGGTGATTTAAACCTATGTATGTACTGTACACGATTAATGTTTACTGTGCTGACACACTAATACACTAATATGCACAAACGATAAAACCAATAACTTTACATGACTGTGTTCTGTGATTTATCCTCCATTATTTTGGTCCTTCAAAGTTTGACGCATAGATTGCCCGTCACAAATTTATAAAACAATCTGAACATCGAATTATTTTGACTAATACATGTACTAGGTATTACCAAACGTTCACGAGTGTAGGGACAAAACTTCCAGTTTAATTTCGACAAGATACTGCATGTAGTTTTAAATAAATAAATGGATGATATAATATATATAATATATAATAATATAAGTCTTATAGTTTAATGTGTACAGACAACATCGAGTATGCGATATTTTCCATGACCGACATTCCTGGACATTTTACGAAGACTGGATACATGTACATCAATTTAAAATAAATACATGAAACCTACGAGACAAAATCTGCGTAGCAGTTTTGTGTTATTTCGAGAGTTGCTATATAAATACATGTATACACATCAATGTTCAAATCTATAATCTACATAGATTTAAGTGTATATGCTGCACATGAATATATTTATTATGCAGAATCAGAGCTATCTTGAAATAAATACCAGTGATATTTTGCTTTTGTAACTAACCCGTAACGATCAATAGAAAAATACTTTAAAGCGGAGCAGCTATCTTGAAATAAATACCAGTGATATTTTGCTTTTGTAACTAACCCGTAACGATCAATAGAAAAATACTTTAAAGCGGAGCAAACTACAAGTGTGATCAAATTAACCTCTCACCGATAACTAGCGTGACACCTACGTCATTTACTACCAGTGTTTGATGTAAACGCCCATTCGGCGAGCTTTTCTGAAATTGGCAGATGAACAGAAGCTAACATAGATTGGAAATAAATCTTTTTCACCATTTTTAATCTACACTGAACAATACTTTTTACTCATCAAAATGAAATACAAAATCGTAGCAGTTGTTTTCTCAATTATGCCATCAGTGGTAGCTATTGCCATCTCTCCAATAAAGACTGGCTTTTTATCTCTTCAAATGTATCCTTAAAAATATCTTTTCACACTAAATCTTCAATAAACAAGTTCCTGTCTTATCATCATATTATGTCAGTATCACCACTCGCCAATTAACACAATCTAAAAATAGCACAGTACACCTGTTTGCAGAATGTCATTAGTGCGTGACCTTGTTAAACTCTTATCAGTATACCAGTAGAGTGAAAATTTTGCAGGCACAGTGTGTAATTAGTGATTTAGTTTGATACAGGAAAGCATTAGCTTGGAATTTTGGATTTCCGGGAGAAATTATTGATTTCCGTATGTCCGGGAAATGGACAAAAAATCCGTGAGACTCCCGGACAATCCGGGAAACTTGACATGTATGCCATCTCTGAAAGAGGGGGGCGTATTATGTGAACACCCGTAGTGGGCAGGCAGCGTCCAAAAGCATGTCTGCTCTCTAAGTGGAACAGTTTTCATCCATTCTTCACCAAACTTGGTGACAATGTTTGTGGGTTATGGCCCTTGAATTACTCAAAATCTGCAAATTTAGCCTTGTCCGCCCTCTAAGTCAGATAGTTTTCATCCGATCTTCACCGAACTTGGTGACAATGTTTGTGGGCATAATATCTAGGCCACGTTTGATAACCAGGCAAATCACCCCAGGCACTCTTGAATTACGGCCCTTGAATTACTCGAAAAACTGCAAATTTAGCCCAAAATTGAAGAGTTTTCATCTGATCTTCACCAAACTTTGTGACAGTGTTTGTGGGCATAATATCTCGGCCAAGTTCGATAACGAGACAAATTTGTGCCAGGCAATCTTGAATTATGGCCCTTGAATTAGGCCAAAGCCGATGACGGGCGTATTTTGTGACAGTCTGCCACTCTTGTTAGACTTGTATTCATTCAATTGACAAGGCTGTTGAAAAGTTGAGCAATGCTGTCCTCCGACAGCAGCTCTTGTTTTATATTATACTAGCCTAATATTCTAAAGAAGAAACTAACAAGTCCTCTTTTGCCATGGAGATCATATAATCGTGTAGCAATGATAATTAATCCTTTTGTTTATCAATTTGTTTTCAAAATGTTGTTTTGCAGTAGCACATGTTGACAATTACATGTTGACAAAGTATCAAAGACGTAAAGAGAAAACATGCCACTGATTGTGTGAATACAATTGCCTCTTGTGTAACTGATAAATTGATTCACTTTTACACTTCTCCGGAAAATCTCACAAACACTTAGAAGTCTCCGGAGCTTTAATTAAACCATCGTAGGGTTCTTGACTGGCTGTAATCACATGTTGTGTGTGACATGCCTAAAGGCTTTGAGTTGTATGTTCAACATCCCATACTATTCCCGACATCCCTTAATTCCCCAAGCGACTTGTCATAAAAGCAATCCAATAAACATGCCATTTAGTCCCATAGGGTACTCAACTGCTGCCGCATGCCAATCAGTCGTTGATGTCAATTAAAATGAGCCAGAAACCATTGATAGCTTTGGATGAAGAACGCTTGACATAATTAGTTTGAATTGGGTATTGCTTAAATTGCATTGGATATTCCAAAACACGGTACCTTAAAACATCCTATGACTTTTCAAACTTGGCCCTGGTTTATGATATACTTTTTTCCAGTATAGATTTTTATTGAGTGAGGTGACCAAGCATTGTTGAGGTTGTGACAAATGTCCAAATTTGTTCAGTGACCAGACTGAGTGTCCCAAAGTTTTGTTGACCACAGTGTTAATACTGAGGATCAGTGGTGTTGAGACTTATGTGTACACAAGCGTAAGTTTTTTAATAAACTTTTAAGAGACTTTTTTCTCAGTGAAATAAATTAAATGCATTTATTTAAATTTATGTGAACATTTTAAATGTGGTTAAATGTTTTCTGTTTTAAAATAAAATGTTTAAATTTATGTCCAATTGTTAGTTGTTAGCAATGGTCGTTTGGGAGTTGGTTCAAACCGATCAAAAGTTTTTACTTATCAAGTACGACTTCGGGGTCATGGCTGTCATTTACAAAGGTCATCTTGTCAGATCTGTCAATAACTAAAAATACTGTTACACAAGAATTGGTCCGATGAGGCTACATACAGTTCATGAATTTGAAGATTTTTCAGTTAGTCAGTTCATAGACCAGGTGTATGAAATCATTTGAAATTACATTTTATTTCAAAATGGTGGGTTAAAATGAAAATTCACTTAGAAAGCAAAGATAAAACAAATAGGGAGTTTCAGACAATGTCATTGCATCAATCACTTAAATTTTTTCAATGTTTTAGAAAAATACAGTGAAAGTCACAAATTACCTTCAGTATGTAAATCATACAATAAAGATAGAATGTTATATTTTCAAAGATAGAAACACATCTATGGGCGGCGGTTACTGCCAAAATTAGGAAATATACAATCTATTCATAAACAAGTCAGTCAATGCAATACATTTCAATGTCGTCTAGTTCAAAACTCCATCCCATCCAATATATTTACACTCAATGCATTGTATTTTGAAACCATTTAATACAAAACTTCATTCCATCCATTTAAACATGGAACGATGCATTGGAAAACTTGTTGCGATGCACTGTAATATGAAATCATCCAATAAAACATGAAACCATGCAGCTCAATGTGAAGGCGTTTAACACAACATGAGTACGTGCAGTGTAAGCTGAAATGATTCATTTCAACTTGACGCTGTCTTATGCATATTGACACCGCTTTGTGTAATTGAGAGCGATGTATAAAAACTTGATGCCATGCAGTCCAATGTGAAGACGTTTAACGCAACACGAGTTCGTGCAGTGTAAAGTGAAACGATTCATTAAAGTTTGGCGCCGTCTAATGCATACTGAAACCGTGTCGTGTGATTTGGAGCGGCGTATCAAAATTGGATGCCATGCAGCCAAGTGTGAAACCGTTTAATGAAACACCAGTACATGCATTGTAAAAGGTTAATCAGACTATCAGTTCATAGGTTTGACCTTTCATAAATATTGATTCCGGATCAGTTTTACAATACGTTCCTTCTGTTGCCTTAACGTATGTTAGGGTTTCACCTGGCAGCTAGGTATAACATGGGGCTAAGAGTGAGGCTAGGTGCACTATAAACCGCTTTAAACTCCTCAGTGGTGGTTTTGCCACTAACCGTTCCAAGGCAGTGCCCCACTGTGTTCCTGTATTTGTTTATTTTGTCCTTGTATGTTTATTTTGTTTGTATGTGTGGTATGTGAGTGTTGTCCGTGTGTGCCTTTGGGGAGGCTGTGTATATCGAACGTGGTTTTCCCTGTTGGATATTCTTCCTTGTTTTTACATGAAAATATATTGAAATTTATTCTAAAACTGACCTTGTGGTAAAAATATTTAAAGGGACCTTATTTTGTGAAACATCTTTCTTCTCAGTTAACAAGGGGCAGGATGTGAAGTGGTTGCACACTTGGTTCAAGCGAGCGAATGGTTGCAAAATTACAAAATGGGGGATAATTTCTGAAATCATCGCGTGTTCACTTGTTGTTTTTATCGGGTAAGTGGGTATCTGTGATATTTTGAACTCTATGGATATGTGCATGCATCAGTTCTATTTCTACGTCACACTCGGTTTTGCATTTCAGCGTTGTAGATTTTGAATTCTCAAAGTTATTGAAGTTATGAAATTGTCATGTCCATGTTTTGGTATTTGAATTGCGTCATTTCTTGCCGTTTTTAACATTTTAATAATCAAACTAGCCTGTTTTAGGGCCCTTAAACGAGACAAAACAACTAATTGTGAAGATTTCTATAAACGTTTGGCTCTGCATGTTTTCGGGATAGTGCTATATCCGAATAAATTTTGTTCAAGCTCTTTTTTGTTGCAAACTTGTACTTCAAGCAGTTTCGGTTGCAAACTTTTTCTGAAAAAATATTGTCCATCTATCAGAGAATGTTCATTGTGCAACTCATGTACATTTCTTTTCTGTTTAGGGTCGTACATTTTCATAGCATCAAATGGCCCTTTGATATTTTAATGTAACTGTTGATAAAAAAAACCTTATCATGTTTTCTTGAAACCTTGTAGGATTAGCGTTAGTGTTCCTACATAATTTTAACATCTGTTTACAGATTCAGCTGTCTAGATTGCAAGCAGAAATAAAACTAAACTTTCAGAGACATTGTCTACAGGTACATTTTGTCTTTTGGATCTTGTCCAGCTATACGCATTATAAAGACAACGACTTTAACATGCAGTTGTTTTCTTTCAGAAGACACATAAGTATTGCTACAGAAATGAGTGGCAAGGACAAACATTGAAATGACGTTTACTTGCAAAATTTATTTTAATTATTAGAAACAAAACAAAAGCGTCAAGTGCAACAGTGTATTGTATGTTCAGTTCTTTATATTATATTAATTTTGCATTACATTGCAATATATTACACAAATTACCAGTGCTACTTTTTATTGCAGAGATCACGAGTTTAACTGAAGGAAAGGAAGCATACCAAAGTATGGAACCTTAAGAAAATTGAATAATATACCAAGAGGAGTTCGACCAGTTAAGT
Source organism: Mercenaria mercenaria (assembly GCF_021730395.1). Classification (NCBI taxonomy): domain Eukaryota; kingdom Metazoa; phylum Mollusca; class Bivalvia; order Venerida; family Veneridae; genus Mercenaria; species Mercenaria mercenaria. Next base: position 52,711,060 of record NC_069373.1, read on the forward strand.
CACATTACACAGTTGACGAGTCCACTAAGAATATGTTTTGAGCGAACTCACAAATTAAAATACAGCGCAACAGAACTTTACCCTGTATACTGTGGATTGAAATTGATAAACTATAATAAAAAAATGTTCGGCTGCGATTAAGTCCGTCTTCTCTGAAAATGAACAAACATAATTATGATGTTTTTAGCTCACCTGTCACAAAGTGACAAGGTGAGCTTTAGTGATTGTGCGGTGTCCGTCGTCCGTCCGTGCGTAAACTTTTGCTTGTGACCACTCTAGAGGTCACATATTTTATGGGATCTTTATGAAAGTTGGTCAGAATGTTCATCTTGATGATATCTAGGTCAAGTTCGAAACTGGGTCACGTGCCATCAAAAACTAGGTCAGTAGGTCTAAAAATAGAAAAACCTTGTGACCTCTCTAGAGGCCATATATTGCACAAGATCTTCATGAAAATTGGTCAGAACGTTCCCCTTGATGGTATCTAGGTCAAGTTCGAAACTGGGTCACATGCCGTCAAAAACTAGATCAGTAGGTCTAAAAATAGAAAAACCTTGTGACCTCTCTAGAGGCCATATATTTCACAAGATCTTCATGAAAATTGGTCAGAACGTTCACCTTGATGATATCTAGGTCAAGTTCGAAACTGGGTCTTGTGCCATCAAAAAATAGGTCAGTAGGTCTAAAAATAGAAAAACCTTGTGACCTCTCTAGAGGCCATATATTTCACAAGATCTTCATGAAAGTTGGTCAGAACGTTCACCTTGATGATATCTAGGTCAAGTTCGAAACTGGGTCACGTGCCTTCAAAAACTAGGTCAGTAGGTCTAAAAATAGAAAAACCTTGTGACCTCTCTAGAGGCCATATATTTTAAAGATCTTCATGAAAATTGGTCAGAACGTTCACCTTGATGATATCTAGGTCAAGTTCGAAACTGGGTCATGTGCCATCAAAAACTAGGTCAATAGGTCTAAAAATAGAAAAACCTTGTGACCTCTCTAGAGGCCATATATTTCATGAGATCTTCATGAAAGTTGGTCAGAACGTTCACCTTGATGATATCTAGGTCAAGTTCGAAACTGGGTCATGTGCGGTCAAAAACTAGTAGGTCAAAAAATAGAAAGACCTTGTGACCTCTCTAGAGGCCATATATTTCACAAGATCTTCATGAAAATTTGTCAGAACGTTCACCTTGCTGATATCTAGATCAGATTTGAAACTGGGTCACGTGCCGTCAGAATCTAGGTCAGTAGGTCAAATAATAGAAAAACCTTGTGACCTCTCTAAAGGCCATATTTTTCATGGGATCTGTATGAAAGTTGGCCTGAATGTTCATTTTGATGATATCTAGGTCAAGTTTGAAAGTGGGTCACGTGTCTTCAAAAACTAGGTCAGTAGGTCAGATAATAGAAAAACCTTGTGACCTCTCTAAAGGCCATATTTTTCATGGGATCTGTATGTAAGTGGGTCTGAATGTTCATCTTGATGATATCTAGCTCAAGTTCGGAACAGGGTCATGTGCGGTCAAAAACTAGGTCAGTAGGTCTAAAAATAGAAAAGCTTTGTGACCTCTCTAGAGGCCATACTTGTGAATGGATGTCCATAAAAATTGGTCAGAATGTTCACCTTGATGATATCTAGGTAAAGTTTGAAACTGGGTCACGTGCCTTAAAAAACTAGGTCAGTAGAGCAAATAATAAAAAAAACCTTGTGACCTCTCTAGAGGCCATACTTTTCATGGGATCTGTATGGAAGTTGGTCTGAATTTTCATCTTGATGATATCTAGGTCAAGTTTGAAACTGGGTCAACTGCGGTCAAAAACTATGTCAGTAGGTCTAAAATTATTAAAATCTTTTGACCTCTCTAGAGGCCATATTTTTCAATGGATCTTCATGGAAATTGATCTGAATGTTCACCTTGATGATATCTAGGTCAGTTTTGAAACTGGGTCACGTGATCAAAAACTAGGCCAGTAGGTATAAAAATAGAAAAACCTTGTGACCTCACTAGAGGCCATATTTTTCATGAGATCTTCATGAAAATTAGTGGGAATGTTCACCTTGATGATATCTAGGTAAAGTTGAAAACAGGATCACGTACCTTCGAAAACTAGGTCAATAGGTCAGATAATAGAAAAACATTGTGACCTCTCTAGAGACCATATTTTTCAATGGATTTTCATGAAAATTGGTCAGAATTTTTATCTTGATAATATCTAGGTCAAGTTCAAAACTGGGTCACATGAGCTCAAAAACTAGGTCACTACGTCAAATAATAGAAAAAACGACGTCATACTCAAAACTGGGTCATGTTGGAAGAGGTGAGCGATTCAGGACCATCATGGTCCTCTTGTCTGTTGATTGCCACCACAAATTTAAATGCCAACTCTACTGTTTTCAATTTTGCCTTCAGGGATTTTTTTTGGCCGTTTTTATAGCCGTTATTGGGCTATATTCCCAATGCCAAAAAGTATGTTTTTTTCCCAAAATGAGTGCAAAAATTCCCAATCTGCATTCTGAAAAAAAAAATCATCAAAATTGCACAAACATTGACCAAATTATGGACAATTTTGTAATGGAAGTATGTTAAAGAGGTTGTACAATGTTGAACACGTGTATGAGAAAGAGCTTAAACACATCCTTACTATATAATGGAACAAAATAGTTCCCAATCTGTAACATTTATGCATCAAATTTCCCAATTTTGGGGGTATAGGCTATGTTCCCAAAACAGCAAGAAAAAACCCTGGCCTTAATAAAGTTGCTTGTGTCCAAGATTACATCTTTTTGGATACCGTGCAACTTGGGTTTTGCCTTTTCCAAAGTCGTTTGTGGTACTTTTTTTTTCTGTTTAAAACCATTCAATTTTCCAATTAGAAACTTTAAACGACAAAAATTAAGCACGTGATAAAATGATGGGAACTACCATCATGTTTCTGCAGATGTTACACTGTAACTTAGAGGAGTTAAACATTTTATCTCAGTTTTACTTTCATTGAACAGCGTCCATGTGTTTTAGTGTTAGTATCGATTTATTTATTGTTTTGATACACAGTAGTATGACTTACAAGATATTCAAAGATGATGATTTATGTTTCAGAAACAAAATATGAACTATGCCGCATGTCCGTAAGGAAGGGGTATTTTACATGTATCTTATCAACAACACTCAATAGCCTTGTTTCGTATTATGATCATGTTATATCGACACAAGATTACACAGGTGGATGAGCAACTATTATAACTTTCTAATGAGTTCAAAACATCTTGCATCATATCTTAAGACTGGGATATATTTTTGTACATTTAATCTAGAAATGAAACATAACGTATGCATTTATGTCATTATGTTATTACATCACTGTTTTATTGTTTTTTCTATCAAAACTAACATTTTACGAAAAACAGTTTTTATGAACAGATCATGTATCCTGGTAGTTTGTTGTTCATGTGACGACAAATGACTTTGAAGCACAAACCGTGACAGGATTTCTTTTCGCAAATACCACATTCCAGAGGAGAATACCCATCGCTGTCTCAGTCTTGCGTTTTTGCCTGAAAAATGAATTGAAAAAGGAAATACAATACTGTAGATTTCAGATCGATTGAAATTAAAACATTTTGCTACATATTAGTTCGATTATAATATTTCTTTTATGTAAAATATCTTTAACAAATTTTCTGTCAATTATAAATACAAGTCAATGGAGATGAGAACTTAGAATTGGGCGAGAACTTGTCAGACTACACAGTTTGCATTAAGTAATTTCTTGGGCAAGATACACACAAGGCTAGTACACACCATAGCAAAACATCGACCATATTATTTCACTGATCTTCCAAAATCACAAAAAGCTAAAAATAAGTCTCTCTTTTGTGCCCAAACGTCTTTTTACGTGGTTAGAAATAGAATTATGAAATTTCGCGCAATCTGCAACTTTGAGGAAATTTATGATTTGCCTCTTCAACCAGTTACACAATAAATATTCTCTGTTAGTTGGATACTATTTTTTTTTTTCAGAAAAAGTTTGCAACAGAAATTGCTTGAAGTACAAGTTTGCAACAAAAAAGAGCTTGAACAAGATTTATTTGGGTATAGCACTATCCCGAAAACATGCAGAGCCAAACGTTTATAGAATTCTTCATAATTAGTTGTTTTGTCTCGTTTAATGGCCCAAAAAGAGGCTAGTTTGATTATTAGAAGGTTAAAAACGCAAGAAACGACGCAATTCAAATATCAAAACATGGACATGACAATTTTATAACTTCAATATTTGAAATATACAACCCTGAAACGCAAAACCGAGTGTGTGAGTTCAAAATACCATAGAAACCCACCTACCTGATAAAAACACAAGTGAACACGCGATGATTTCAGAAAATATCCGCCATTTTGTAAGTTTGCAACCATTTCGCTCGCTTGAACCTAGTGTGCAACCACTTCACGTCCTGCCCCTTGAGTTAAAGCTTTGTAAGAAGTATGCTTCGTGAAACAGACTCAGTAAAAGAAAAAATAATGACAAAATTGAGTTAATTTTTAATCCTATGAAATTTATGTTTACATGTTTATGCTTTTAGACAGTATATCAAACTTACATGTACTTCACATTTTTTGTTTCTTTGTTGCTTTTTTCGGGGTCCGGATGGGGGTGGAGAGGGGAGTTGTTTGATTGGTTTTGGTTTAACGCCGTTTTTCAGCAGTATTACAGTTATGTAATGACAGGCAGTTAACCTAACCAGTGTTCTTGGATTCTGTACCAGTACACACCTGTCCTCAGCAGGTAACTGCCAACTTCCCTACATGAATCCAAAGACCTATTATGTATATTATAGGTCTTTGATGAATCTGAGGCCGCATAATGTGAGACACAATGTCTTTTATCAAATCGTCACGGAGAACATAGCCAAGTCCGGGCATCGGACTCGCGACTCCAAGATCCGTACATCTGCGCTCAGCTCACCCTAATTGAGCTAAGCGAGCAGGTTAGAGATTGAGAGTGGGAGGGGAGTGGCGCCGGAAAATCGTTTTTAAACAGTCGTTCATTTAAGTTGGACAGTCACGTTCCTTGATTTCATACTAGTATTAACTTTATGAAACTGAAACTGAAACTGGTTTATTTGCTTAAACGCCTATTTCTACATTTAAAACATATTCAATGGCGTTTTACAATACAAGTTGAAATAAAATATTAAATATAAAATATTTTAAATAAGATTAATTAAAACGAATCAAAATAGCAATTATTAATTTAAAGTCAATGATAATACTATATTTTAAAATATTACTAACATACAATTATCACAGACAAACATTAAATTTCTATCACTGTCACCAGCATCACTGTTTAAAACTCAGTCAAAACTTAGAATAATGCAAAGTAGTCTCTGAAGAAATGCGTTTTCAACTTTTTCCTAAAGCAGTCAATTGAAGAACTTTGTCTGATGTTCAACGGCAAATTGTTCCAGAACTTTGGCCCTATAGTACTAAAGCTTCTATCACTAAAAGTTTTTCGCTTGTTGAAAGGGACGATGTAACAGTCAACTGATGACTCCGAGGATCTGAGGGAGCGCTGGGGGATTTTCGGTGTTAAGAGTTCAATCAAATATGCAGGCGCATTTATATCCACAAGTATCTGCTATGTTCGCTCGGATCCCCAAACAGGTCGTATGAAGTCCAGGAAACTGACTTTCCAACTTAAATGAAATGTTGTTTAAAAATGGAAAAAGATCCTGTCCAACCAAAAAACAAAAAAAAAAACAAAAAAAAACAGAAAACAACAAAAAAAAAAAAAAAAAGGCCTACTTCTGATTATGCTTAACCTAAGAAGAAAGAGTTTCACCAAAGTAAGGTCCCTTTTAATATTCAGATAAATCGCAAGAACAGTTTAAAATTAAATGTAAGAATAGTACTACAAAGTTGGTTTAAGGACAAATTTCAAGATGTTTTTTTTTTCCAATAAAAAACTGATCCATAATCTATAACAGGTCAAACTCGTGTTTCATTAAACGGTTTCACATTTGGCTGCATGGCATCAAATTTTGATACGCCGCTCCAAATCACACGACATGGTTTTAGTATGCATTAGACGGCTCCAAACTTTAAAGAATCGTTTCACTTTACACTGCACAAACTTGTGTTGCGTTAAACGTCTTCACATTGGACTGCGTGGCATCAAGTTTTAATACACCCCCAGGCGCGTAGCTAGGCCATTTTTAATAGTACGCAGATGAAATTGGGGTAGCGGGTCGGTGTATCCTTCCCTTGATTATTTATCAATGTGAGAACGGCAAATGGTGCCTTTTAGTGTGTATTTGAAACAAAAACATTGCACGAAAACCTTATTCTTTGTTAATTGTTTATATAAAATGTTTTATTTTTATGCCCCCGAAGGGAGGCATATAGTTTTTGAACCGTCTGTCGGTCTGTCGGTCTGTCTGCAATTTTCGTGTCCGGTCCATATCTTTGTCATCGATGGATGGATTTTCAAATAACTTGGCATGAATGTGTACCACAGTAAGACGACCTGCAGTGCGCAAGACCCAGGTCCGTAGCTCAAAGGTCAAGGTCACACTTAGACGTTAAAGGATAGTGCATTGATGGGCGTGTCCGGTCCATATCTTTGTCATCGATGGATGGATTTTCAAATAACTTGGCATGAATGTGTACCACAGTAAGACGACGTGCAGTGCGCAAGACCCAGGTCCGTAGCTCAAAGGTCAAGGTCACACTTAGACGTTAAAGGATAGTGCATTGATGGGCGTGTCCGGTCCATATCTTTCGTCATCGATGGATGGATTTTCAAATAACTTGGCATGAATGTGTACCACAGTAAGACGACGTGCAGTGCGCAAGACCCAGGTCCGTAGCTCAAAGGTCAAGGTCACACTTAGACGTTAAAGGATAGTGCATTGATGGGCGTGTCCGGTCCATATCTTTGTCATCGATGGATGGATTTTCAAATAACTTGGCATGAATGTGTACCACAGTAAGACGACGTGCAGTGCGCAAGACCCAGGTCCGTAGCTCAAAAGTCAAGGTCACACTAAGACGTTAAAGGATAGTGCATTGATGGGCGTGTCCGGTCCATATCTTTGTCATCGATGGATGGATTTTCAAATAACTTGGCATGAATGTGTACCACAGTAAGACGACGTGTCACACGCAAGACCCAGGTCCGTAGCTCAAAGGTCAAGGTCACACTTAGACGTTAAAGATCATTTTTCATGATAGTGCATTGATGGGCATGTCCGGTCCATATCTTTGTCATTCATGCATGGATTTTAAAATAACTATGCATGAATGTGTGACACAGTAAGACGATGTGTCGCGCGCAAGACCCAGCTCCGTAGGTCAAAGATCCTAAACTCTAACATCGGCCATAACTATTCATTCAAAGTGCCATCGGGGGCATGTGTCATCCTACGGAGACAGCTCTTGTTAGCTCAACTGTCACAAAGTGACGAGGTGAGCTGTTGTGATCGCGCGGTATCCGTCGTCCGTCCATCTGTCCGTGCGTCCGTAAACTTTTGCTTGTGACCCCTCTAGAGGTCACATTTTTCATGGGATCTTAATGAAAGTTGGTCAGAATGTTCATCTTGATGATATCTAGGTCAAGTTAGAAACTGGGTCACATGCCATCAAAAACTAGGTCAGTAGGTCTAAAAATAGAAAAACCTTGTGACCTCTCTAGAGGCCATATATTTCATGAGATCTTCATGAAAATTGGTCAGAATGTTCACCTTGATGATATCTAGGTCAAGTTCGAAACTGGGTCACGTGCCGTCAAAAACTATGTCAGTAGGTCTAAAAATAGAAAAACCTTGTGACCTCTCTAGAGGCCATATATTTCAAAAGATCTTCATGAAAATTGGTCAGAACGTTCACCTTGATGATATCTAGGTAAGTTCGAAACTGGGTCACGTGCTGTCAAAAACTAGGTGAGTAGGTCAAATAATAGAAAAACCTTGTGACCTGTCTAAAGGCCATATTTTTCATGGGATTTGTATGAAAGTTGGTCTGAATATTCATTTTGATGATATCTAGGTCAAGTTCGAAACTTGGTCACGTGCGGTCAAAAACTAGGTCAGTAGGTCTAAAAATAGAAAAACCTTGTGACCTCTCTAGAGACCATATATTTCATGAGATCTTCATGAAAATTATTCAGAATGTTTACCTTGATGATATCTAGGTCAAGTTTGAAAGTGGGCCACGTGCCCTCAAAAACTAGGTCAGTAGGTCAAATAATAGAAAAACCTTGTGACCTCTCTAGAGACCATATTTTTCATGGGATCTGTATGAAAGTTGGTCTGAATGTTCATCTTGATGATATCTAGATCAAGATCGAAACAGGGTCATGTGTGGTCAAAAACTAGGTCAGTAGGTCTAAAAATAGAAAAACCTTGTGACCTCTCTAGAGGCCATACTTGTGAATGGATCTCCATAAAAAGTGGTCATAATGTTCACCTTGATGATATCTAGGTCAGGTTTGAAACTGGGTCACGTGCCATAGAAAACTAGGTCAGTAGGTCAAATAATTTAAAAACCTTGTCACCTCTCTAGAGGCCATACTTTTCATGGGATCTGTGTGAAAGTTGGTCTGAATTTTCATCTTGATGATATCCAGGTCAAGTTTGAAACTGGGTCAACTGTGGTCAAAAACTAGATCAGTAGGTCTAAAATTATTAAAATCTTTTGACCTCTCCAGAGGCCATATTTTTCAATGGATCTTCATGAAAATTCATCTGAATGTTCATCTTGATGATATCTAGGTCAGTTCTGAAACTGGGTCACGTGCGGTCAAAAACTAGGCCAGTAGGTTTAAAAATAGAAAAACCTTTTGACCTCTCTAGAGGCCATATTTTTCATGAGATCTTCATGAAAATTAGTGAGAATGTTCACCTTGATGATATCTAGATAAAGTTCAAAACAGGGTCATGTACCTTTGAAAACTAGGTCAATAGGTCAGATAATAGAAAAACCTTGTGACCTCTCTAGAGACCATATTTTTCAATGGATCTTCATGAAAATTGGTCAGAATTTTTATCTTGATAATATCTAGGTCAAGTTCAAAACTGGGTCACATGAGCTCAAAAACTAGGTCACTATGTCAAATAATAGAAAAAACGACGTCATACTCAAAACTGGGTCATGTGGGAACAGGTGAGCGATTCAGGACCGTCATGGTCCTCTTGTACTAGGTATGTGCGTAATACTGCACGTGCAATCTGTGGTTTAATGATCCATGTTATATATGTGCAAGTATTAATTCAAAACAAATGATTAGTGGTGACACACTTTTAAAATATCATTATGATTGCATGCCATGGATATTTCATCCAAGAGATATGTCTGTAAGTATATATACGATAGTTGTTAAAGGAATTTGCAATAACTCTAAACTGAATACCAGACTATATAGTCAACAAATGCTAAGTTTCATGATACTGATACAAATGCGCCAAATCTGAAACTGATACCTTGCATAGGGAAAGCATTCTGGTATAGCGACGTCTTCATTACGTCAACTTCTTTATAGGTATTTCCTTATCTTTTTTTCTTTAATTAAAACAGTATTCTGCAAAATGTTTCTTACACCTTTTAAATTATTTCGCGGATTTGCCATTGTGATCTCGCTTGTGAAAATTCTCAATTTCACGCTTTGTCATCGTGATCTCGCGCTTTCTCATCATCATTTCGCGCTTTGCCATCATGATCCTGCGCTTTGCGTATCGCCTGCTCATGATAGAGAAGCGCGAGATCACAATGGCGATGTGTGAAAAAACAAAAGTTTCAGGCTTTAACATTAGCATTTGGAAGACATTTTACTAACAATATTGAATCATAAAAAATGTTAAAAACATAGCGTGACTGATGATATATCTCAACGACATCTAAAACCAAGTATTACACTGAAAACTTGATTGGATATTTTTTATGCCCCCGAAGGGAGGCATATAGTTTTTGAACCGTCTGTCTGTCTGTCGGTCTGTCAGTCTGTCGGTCTGTCCGCAATTTTCGTGTCCGGTCCATATCTTTGTCATCGATGGATGGATTTTCAAATAACTTGGCATGAATGTGTACCACAGTAAGACGACGTGCAGTGCGCAAGACCCAGGTCCGTAGCTCAAAGGTCAAGGTCACACTTAGACGTTAAAGGATAGTGCATTGATGGGCGTGTCCGGTCCATATCTTTGTCATCGATGGATGGATTTTCAAATAACTTGGCATGAATGTGTACCACAGTAAGACGACGTGCAGTGCGCAAGACCCAGGTCCGTAGCTCAAAGGTCAAGGTCACACTTAGACGTTAAAGGATAGTGCATTGATGGGCGTGTCCGGTCCATGTCTTTGTCATCGATGGATGGATTTTCAAATAACTTGGTATGAATGTGTACCACAATAAGACGACGTGTCACACGCAAGACCCAGGTCCGTAGCTCAAAGGTCAAGGTCACACTTAGACGTTAAAGATCATTTTTCATGATAGTGCATTGATGGGCATGTCCGGTCCATATCTTTGTCATTCATGCATGGATTTTAAAATAACTATGCATGAATGTGTGACACAGTAAGACGATGTGTCGCACGCAAGACCCAGCTCCGAAGGTCAAAGGTCCTAAACTCTAACATCGGCCATAACTATTCATTCAAAGTGCCATCGGGGGCATGTGTCATCCTACGGAGACAGCTCTTGTTTAGAATGTTCTTTAAGGTCTTCTGAAATATAAAACATATAATTTAGTTACCTATAAGGCCACTGAAAAAACTGTAATCACCAATTATAAAGAAAGAACATATTAATCTCACTGTGAATTGGTTGTGGGATACTGTAATATCGTATGACTTGTAACGGTGTCAAACCGTGGCAATACGCGTAGGATTTAACTAGGTGTAATTATTTCTATTATATTTTATTTTCTACAACATTGGGACCATGGAATAATTGATAATTTCATACATTTAAGTACAATTGTAAGATATATCTATGATATTTGAAAATAACATAATAATTATTATGGGTGACAAATTACGTCTGCAGTGTTATATAGATTGTCCTATTCGAAAGCTTTTAGTCTTGAAAATGTCTCTTTGCCGATTTCTCAACCAACAGTTTATCAATTTTTGACATTGTATTATAATTTTATTATAGAAATTTGACTCTTTAAACCGTTAGCATAGACGGCGTGTGAATGTAATATTTCACATGGTCAGGGTTATTACAGAATAAGCAATCAAATAGTAGGATAATGTACCTAAATTGCTATAAAACTAAAAAGACAATTATTGGTGAATTTCAGTGCACATTAAATCAACTAATATAAACCAGTTTGCTATTACTTCAGTTTACTGTACTTCAAACAAAATATGAAGAGAGCAATGCAGTTATAGAAAATTTACATACTCTAGCTTCTTTTCTAATTGTGTATAGCAAACAGTAAATTATAGACCATTTACATACTCTAGCTTCTTTTCTAATTGTGTAAATTTAACTCATGAAATTGTTACGACTTTCCTTTCTTCTCTTCTCTCTCTCTCTACCTTTCTTACTTTTTTCTTTTATATTGATGCATGCAGTAAGAAATACCAATTAATTACAATTCTCTGTTGTAACATTCAGCTCTTTCTGTATCATCGGCAGCTTAACTTCGGACGAGTATGTACGTTTCCGCGTGCGTTAGGAAATACCACGGACATGAGCAAAGGAAATGTTTTTACAAAAATCACCAATTTTTAAACGTCTAGGGAAGCAAGAAGACATTAAAATAATTTCAAAACAAAAACATATATAAAAAATTTATTGTCTGTAGAATACTTCAATAGGATAAAAAATATTCTCAAGTTATAAATAAAGTGACTACAGGGGAAAGAATAAGATATGTATCACAGGTTTTTGCTTATTTTATTTAGTAACTGTAAGCTATAAACTGAGACTGATAGTGGTGTTTTTTAATCGCCAAGGGAAGCATATTAATTCTTCATTTTAAATAAAAAAATTTTATATCTTTGTATAGAGAAAAGAATGACGAACACTTCAATAGGATAATAAATATTGTGTGTTCATTATAATGAAAACAATACTTATTCAAACTTTTTTTCCTTCTTTGTTTCTATTGGAAAATATCAACAAGATAAAAATCGATATCGCCCAGCCAGGTGTTTTCAAGGGGGATAATTTTACTGATAAGACGGCAAATTTTACCTAATTGTTGATCATGGATTGCGTATGAAGCAATCTCCGTTGCATGATATAGACTTCTTCTTGCAACCAAATAAATTAGCTAGTTTAATTGTGTATGCTTGCCAGATTTTCATTACGCAGCTGCGTATCTGCGTATAGGCAGCTACGCGCCTGACCGCTCCAATTACACAAAGCGGTGTCAGTATGCATTAATCAGAGTCAAGTTGTAGTAAATCATTTCATCTTATACTGCACGTACTCATGTTGCGTTAAACGGGTTCACTTTGAGCTGCATGGTGTCAGGTTTTGTTGGATGATTTCATATTACGGTGCATCACAACAAGTTTTTCAATGCATCGTTCCATGTTTAAATGGATGGAATGAAGTTTTGTATTAAATGGTTTCAAAATACAATGCGTTGAATGTAAATATATTGGATGGGATGGAGTTTTAGACTGGACTGCATTGAAATGCACTGCGCTGACTGACTTGTTTATGGGCGGGTTGTATATTTACAAATTTTGGGGGTAACTGCCGCCCATACACATCAAAGTGTAGAAATTGATTTTTAAATCCTTCAAATAACCAAAAATGATTTTACAGATGTTAAATTTATGGATGTTATGTTTATATCAGTAACTGAAGTTTTCATATTTATGTTAAAGCTGTGTTTGCAAAGAATGACAACACATGCCTTAGCCAAGTACTTACAAGCAGAGATATCTATAAGTTTAGTGCCCTTGCAGTTACACAACCGAATGAAAAATGAAAGCAGTTTTAGTCACAAAGACAGTTAAGAGTTTGAATTACCTTTCCTTCAAAAACTGCATCAGATGTTCTTGTCAGCTTTAATATTTATGGTAAAAAGATAACTTTTAACAAGCCACAATGAAAATGAAATATCACTTGATTAGTTTATAGTGAAGATAATATAGTTTTGCCTGTGTAAAAATGTCACATTTATGAACAGGCGGTGTAATACCTGACGGGTACATGTATTTAGTGCTAGTAAAGGTGCAGTTATATTGATATGTATAACCTATGCCTACATATAGATTTAAATGATCATAACTTAAAAGCTGTTTGAAGTATTTGCTTGAAACCTTGAATATAGGTAGGCGATGAGATGATGTCATCGTCTAACTGAAATACTGCTGAAAAAAGTGATGTTAAAATCAGATCAAACAAACTGTTTATGTTTATCAATAAAAAATTTCTATTTTCAGACTTAAACTCTTTTTGAAGTGATGTCACACCGACCAAGAGGTGGGGGTGGGCAATATCGACCCAGAAAATTTAATGACCAGGAAAGGCAACAATACAGAAGATGTATGGACCTTGGCATGCCTTATCCCCCAGATCGTATGTATATTTTGTTTGTTTCCCACCAACAAAGATGGAGAAATATTATATATTTTAGTGGCAGTAAAAACCTGGGTTCCACACTAACAGGATCCCAGGGGATCTTGATATTTCGGAGGACTTTTTCTCTCTCTGAGAGCTAGCGGTTCCGTCGGGGGATCTCTTATCTCAGTGTAACTCTTCCATTGAAAATGCTTCTTTGTTTCAAAGTGTAAAACATGCAGGTGGTTTGCCTGAAAAACATTTACATCTTCGTAAAACTTCAAAAATAGCAACAGTTTACATTTCTGGTTTGTTTGTCCCTAATCGATTTGACCCTTTGATTTACCGCGCTATAAGTGGCCTGCGACCTAGACGCGTGATCAGTTACCGCTACCTAGAATTGTGATCAGATGTTGTTATTGAAAGCGTAGGGAAACTGATTACAGTCTAACCTGTCTTAAGCAGCCAGCCAGGGGAAGCAGACAATTTGGCCACTTAAGCCAGGTGACCGCTGATCGGAGGTGCAGCCAGTATATATGTATTTTTCAGACTTCTGACCAGTTTAGCCCTTAGGCCCATTTCTTTTTCGGTTTTCTATTATTATTTTACCAGGATACAATGACGTGCATTTGCCTTCGCAATACAAATGGTCTTCTTAGCAATCTAAAACTCCGGCGTGTTTTTTTTACAATAAAAATTGTTACAGACAATTTTCCAACTTCAAAACAAGTTTGTTTACAATTTTCGCCATTTTGGTAAGGGAAGCTACTCTCCGCGCTTATTGTCTACGCTAAGATCTAAGATTGCCGTTACGTTCCGTAAAAGAGCGAGTGGTTTATATTTTGTTTCAAACACAATTAATTTCGTATAAATCTAATAGTATTTTGATGACAGAAGTATAAAAAAATCACAAACATTATGCAACTAATTAGTTATCGAATATTATCTTTAACCGATAACAACAACATGTGAACAACAAAATTGACACGGGGTGACACGCTAATTGCCGATAATTAACGGCCATTTGATCATAACAAAAAGGGATTACACCTTTGGTTATCAGTTTTACTTGAGAAGCTCATGTCATTTTGTCGTTCTTATGTTGAAGTCACGCGAAACTTAGCAATCACGTGCTTCTAAAAAATCGGGTATCTTCGGCGATTATCGCCTACAAATAATTGGTTTTGGAAGAAAAATGGCCGCTGAAAGAGGTCAAATACGACGGTCGGGAGGCAATTTCGCTGGCCGCTGGCCGCGGACGGCAGGTGGCCGCTGAATAAAGTGATAAAATAGAGGAAAATCCGTCGGGGGCGTCATAAAATGACCGCTGAACGGAGGTGACCGCTGATCGGAGGTGACCGTTAGTACAGGTTAGACTCTACAGTCAATGAAACATAAGCTGATTGGATCAAAAAGTAATGTTTACAGTAATAAAATGTGTGTGAAGATCAAGCAATGCTGGGTTGTCTATAAACTTTGGAACATTTTACAAGTGTCTAGCTGAATGCATGACTTTTTATTTGTCTCTTTAGAATAGTGTCAGTGAGCATTTTGCCTCTAAATGTCATTCAACAATGGGGGTATCTGCATTTGAAGAAAAATTGTAAATTAATTAATAATTAGATTGGATATAAAATCAGCTTATATAAAATTACTATTTCTTGTGTCTGACATTCTATCTTCTTGAAATTGTCAAATTTTAATGGTCATATCTCAGGTTTGGGGTATGTGACAAGGTCATTTAATTCTTATAATGGAAGCCTTTGGAAAATGAAATAGTAGTGCCTGAGACAAAAAGCTGGGAGACCTTCGAGATCCTTGGAAAACTATGTTAGTGTAGAGCTCTGATAACTCAAGTCTTATGTGCTTTATTTTGCATGTAGAGAAAACTGGGTTTGTTAACATGGTAAAATATGATTATCATAGATCTGAAATGGGGGCCTCCATGGCCAAGTGGTTAAGGTCACTGACTTCGAATCACTTGCCCCTCACTGATGTGGGATCAAGCCTCATTTAGGGCGTAAAATTCTCCATGTGAGGAAGCCATCCAACTGGCTTACGAAGGTTGGTGGTTCTACCCAGGTGCCCGCTTATGATGAAATAATGCCCGCAGGGGCATCTGGGGTCTTCCCCCACCATGAAAAGCTGCAGAGTCCCCATTTGACCTATAATTGTGTCGGTTTGATGTTAAACCCAGTAAAAAACAAAACGAAAAAGATCTAAAATGCTCTTGCAGTCAAAGTTTTATTGAAAATTCCATTTTCAGCACAACAGGTGTATGTGTTTATCCAGACATTGAAAAAAGATGCTGAGTCAGCTCTCAACAACCATCATCTGGAGCAAGCTTTGTCCTTGTACACAACAGCTCTAATGGGATTTCAACTGTTTCCACGGATACCACACATAGCGGAAGAACACCACAAACTGTTGTGTAATAGATCCCTGGTGTTTCTGAGAATGAGACGATTTAAAGAGGCAGAGAGTGACGCTGTAGCCGCCATAAACTCATGCCCTAGTTTCGTAAAGGTAGGTATATACTTTGGAGTTTTAGACCAAAAAGATTAATTATCAGGAAGAACATGTTTCTTAAAGGGTGAAGTGTGAAAAGTTCCTTTTTCTATAAACGTAACTACTATCTTCCTCACTTTGAGTTTTAAGCCTAGTGTCTGTATGTGTCTGCCTGAGGTATCATGTCATGTCTATGGGTGACATTCCATTATGACAGAACTACAAAGTTGGATATTGTGCTCACAGTTACATGTAGACCTTGTTAGTTAAAAATTGTTGAAAAAGATACTGAACCCGAATGTGTGCATGCATACGTGCATGTTTGTTAATGTTGAAGTTAGCTTCACTGTATGACCTTAACCTTGAAACTTTGTACTTTACCAGTTCAGTAAGTAAGCCTAGAAACATAGTTCTCTCATGCAAATTGTTAAAAATTAAGGCCCTTAATTACATTTTTAGCTCGACTATTTGAAGAATCATCGGCGTCGGTATCACACCTTGGTTAAAGGTTTGCATGCAAGTACATATGGCTATCATTTAAAAGCATATAGCTTTGAAACTTAATTTTTTCTTTTTAAAAGTTAATTACCAACCTCACTGGGTCAAGTCCCATAACTCTGACATGTAGTTTGGCCATATTATGCCCCCTTTTGGACTTAGAAAATCCTGGTTGAAGTTTTACATGCAAGTTACTATCTCCAAAACTAATGCAGATATTGAATTGAAACTTCTTGTGTGTCTTCGGGGTTATGAAACTAGTTGATTGCATCAAGTCCCATAACTCTGACATGCATTTTGGCCAAATTATGCCCCCTTTTGGACTTAGAAAATCCTGGTTAAAGTTTTGCGTGCAAGTACATATAGCTATTACTTAAAGGCATATAGATTTGAAACTTATTTTTTCTTTTTCTAGATCAATTACCAACCCCACTGGGTCAAGTCCCATAACTTTGACATGCATTTTGGGCAAATTATGCCCCCTTTTGGACTTAAAAATTGTGGTTTAAATTTTACATGCAAGTTACTATCTGCAAAACAAAAACAGATATAAAATTGAAACTTCACATGTCTTCAGTTTTTTAAATCTACTTGAATGCATCAAGTCCCATAAATCTGACATGCATTTTGGCTAAATCATGTCCCCTTTTGAACTTAAAACTTCTGGTTAAAGTGTTGCATGCAAGTTACTATCTTCAAAACTAATGCAAATACTGGATTGAAACTCTATAGACATTTTAACATTTAGGGTAATATTCCTGGGACAAAGATTGGAATAGTCAAGCACTTGCTGTCTAATGGATAGCTCTTGTTGGTTCAATGTTTTGTTTAGGTCCACTTCTGTTGAAATCTGTCAGAACCATAACTTTGAAATAAACCAAGTACAATTTGTTTATCAACATAAGATTAGTAAATAAGTGATGCACTGGAACTCAAGCATGCATTTTAGTTATTTTACAGGCTTTGTTTGTACTTAAAAACTTTAAAAGGCCATTTATTGATATATTAGGGATACTGGAGGGCATGCCAAGCCGTGAAAGGTGGATACAATGGTATACAAAAAGCTATGCCATACCTTGTAAACGGTCTAAGAAAAGCCATGCATGGAGAGGGGAACCAGCATGATATTGTTACCTTCCTGGCAGAAATATGTATACTGGTTACCAGGGCACCACAGACTGGTATCAATTTCTTCTTTTTTAGCTCACCTGTCACATAGTGACAAGATGAGCTTTTGTGAGCGTGCAGCGTCCGTCGTCCGTGCTTGCGTGCATGCGTAAACTTTTGCTTGTGACCACTCTAGAGGTCACATATTTCATGGGATCTTTATGAAAGTTGGTCAGAATGTTCACCTTAATGATATCTAGGTCAAGTTCAAAACTGGGTCATGTGCGGTCAAAAACTAGGTCAGTAGATCTAAAAATAGAAAAACCTTGTGACCTCTCTAGAGGCCATATATTTCACAAGATCTTCATGAAAATTGGTCTGAATGTTCACCTTGATGATATCTAGGTCAAGTTCGAAACTGGGTCACGTGCCTTCAAAAACTAGGTCTGTAGGTCAAATAATAGAAAAACCTTGTGACCTCTCTATAGGCCATATTTTTCATGGGATCTGTATGAAAGTTGATCTGAATGTTCATATTAATGATATCTAGGTCAAGTTCGAAACTGGGTCACGTGTGGTCAAAAACTAGGTCAGTAGGTCTAAAGATAGAAAAACCTTGTGACCTCTCTAGAGGCCATACTTGTGAATGGATCTTCATAAAAATTGGTCAGAATGTTCATCTTGATGATATCTAGGTCAGGTTCGAAAGTGGGTCACCTGTCTTTAAAAAGTAGGTCAGTAGGTCAAATAATGAAAAAAAAACCTTGTGACCTCTCTAGAGGCCATATTTTTTATGGGATCTGCATGAAAGTTGGTCTGAATGTTTATCTTGATGATATATAGGTCAGGTATGAAACTGGGTCAACTGCGATCAAAAACTAGGTCAGTAGGTCTTAAAATAGAAAAACCTTGTGACCTCTCTAGAGGCCATACCCTTGAATGGATCTTCATGAAAATTGGTCAGAATGTTCACCTTGATGATATCTATGTCAGGTTTGAAACTGGGTCACGTGCCATCAAAAACTAGGTCAGTAGGTCAAATAATAAAAAAACCTTGTGACATCTCTAGAGGCCATACTTTTCATGGGATCTGTATGAAAGTTGGTCTGAATGTTCATCTTGATGATATCTAGGTCAAGTTTGAAACTGGGTCAACTGTGGTCAAAAACTAGGTCATTAGGTCTTAAATTTGAAAAATCTTTTGACCTCTCTAGAGGCCATATTTTTCAATGGATCTTCATGAAAATTGGTCAGAATTTTTATCTTGATGATATCTAAGTCAAGTTCAAAACTGGGTCACATGAGCTCAAAAACTAGGTCACTTTGTCAAATAATAGAAAAAACGATGTCATACTCAAAACTGGGTCATGTGGGAACAGGTGAGCGATTCAGGACCATCATGGTCCTCTTGTTCAGTTTTTTGCAATACAATGTTGGAATGAACTCAGTTCAGCCTCAAACAAGACTTAAGCATTTATAAGAAACAAAACCTTATGTTTGGAACATCTGCTTTCATTATGCAACCCTGATCTGATACGTTACGAGTCAGTAGGTTAAAGGTCAAGGCCATAATGACCTCAAAATAACAGTTTCTCCTCAGTAACTTGTGAACAGTTAAGTCTTTGGCCAGGTTAGCTGACAGACTTCATAGGATGATAACCAGTGGTCAGTAGTTGACCCCAAGTGTTTTGGTAGTTAGAAGGTCAAAAGTCAAGGTCACAGTGATCTTTAGATTTAAGCTGTCGAGATCAATAACACCGATACTGAAGGTTTGAGCCTACAGCTTCATCATGTGCTGTTATGCTTAATTTTAGCGACTATTAAGCTTTACATTCAGTGTTAAACAAACAAATTTAACATCATGAACAGTGCAGCACTTAGACCATACAAGTCTGGTAAAATATAAATGCTACAGGTTGCAATCAAATTATTTTAGCAGCTTACTTTTTTCAGCTATCATTTCTAGTAAATCAGAATGCTTCAATAATGAAATAGTTACAACATTCATATCAGAACTTTTAGAACCTCCCTTGTATGAAGAAACACACTATTTTCTTGTTACGTTCCAGAGGCTATGGAGAATTTACTGATGGACGAGATGGAGATACCAGACGAGGAAGATGAGGTATGGACGAAAGTTGTTCACAAGTTGGCGAGTCAGAACCAGTGGGAGAGTATTTCTTTGCTTCTTACAGGATATAATGAGTAAGTCTTTATATGCAGCATTTTACAAATGGGATCCATAAGGGCAAAATACCATATTTATTTTTAGCTCACTTGGTGCTCATAAAGAGCTCAGTGTTAACTTTCCCCATCACCCAGTTCCTATCTTTGTATCCATCACCTAACCTATTGTCTGTTAGTCCCTGTTGTCAGTATGTGCTGAAAATAACATCAAATATCACAGGGATGTACCTTGGATTGGCATCTTTGTGAGATGTTAATAGAAATCTAATTTATTTAGAACCTAGCTTGCTTTGTCAACTCAAAAAAAACCAAAAAGAACTTAAAGAATTATTTTGCTTTGATTTCGAAATATTTGAACACATATGAGCCGTGCCATGAGAAAACCAACATAGTGGGTATGCGACCAGCATGGATCCAGACCAGCCTGCGCATCTGCGCAGTCTGGTCAGGCTCCTTGCTGTTCACTTTTAAAGCCTATTGGAATTGGAGAAACTATTAGGGAACAGCATGGATCCTGACCAGACTGCGCGGATGCTCAAATGTTCATTATATCACTCACAACCAGAAGCGTTTAGACTATTTTGATTAGTAAAAAAAACTTGGCCACTTTTTTAAGCTCGTCTGAACTTTGTGCCGGGTGAGCTATTAGTATAGGTGGATGGTCGGGCGTCTAGTTCTGCGTTCATCGTCCTACATCCTACTTCAACATTTCTACTAAGATATCTTCTTCTCTGAAACTGCTGGTCAGATTTACACCAAACTTGGTCAGTAGCATCCTGGCATGGACCTCTATCTAGTTCGTTTAAATGATTCAACTTGGTCCCATTTAGGGACTACCAGAGCTAAAAATAGAAAGAAAAAAACCTTTAAGCAACTTCTTCGTCAGAACTGCTATATGAATCTCCATTAAACTTGGTGTGTATCATTGTAAGGTCCTCTCCAAAATTTGTTCAAATGGGGGCAGGCAGTCCATTATAGGGACAGTTAGAGCTAAAAAAAAATAGAGAAACCTTTAAATGACTTCTTCTCATGAACCGCTTGATTGATCTTCATTAGACTTAGTCAGTAGTATTATTATAACGGTTCTGCTTGGTCCCTTTTAGAGGACACTAGAGCAAAAATTAGATGAAAAAATTAAATTAAACATCTTTGTATTTTGGAAGTTTGTTGTAATGGCTATGTTTTTTGGGGGCTTCAGGGCAAAACATAGAAAAATAACCTTTAAATAACTTTTTCTTTAATGAATGCTGAAATGATTTTAACCAAACCTGGTTAGAAGCAAGGTCAGAAGGTCAGGAGCCTCTTCAGTTGAGCGACTTAGGTCCATTTGGTCCTCTTGTTCCTATAAGTATGTAGTAGAAACTTTTACAATTTTTCTGTCAGAAAATGCTGGCTTGATCTTATGATTTCGTAGCAGTGTTTCTTGGGTGACCTCTTTATAAAGATTGTTCTAAGTAAATATTTGCTTTCTTTCGAAAGCATGCCAACCAGAGCCTAATTAGAAATATTTTTGAACAACATTTCCATGTAAACTTGAAGATTTTGAAATTATTTCACAGAAATAGTTTATTGAAATTGTTCTGATTTGTCCAGAAATTTGGTCACCAAGGCTTAACACTTTTAGAAAAATTTTGTTTAACCTGTTTGAGGTGTGTAACTCAGTTTAGCAATATAGGGCCATCATGGCACTGCTGGGGGTAGCCTGTTAAAAAGAAGGGAAAGAAACTCTATTTTAATTCAGACCTGATATGTTTTGTAGAGCATTGTCAGTACAATTACCAGTACAATTACCAGTATGATGGACAAAATATGAAATAAGAAAAAGAATAACTTGACACCCATAATTCGGTAAAAAATGTACCGTTATGAATACCACAGAGGGACTTTAGTAGACTTGTGTCAATGTCTAAATCAGGGATTTCTCAGGGGGTTTTGGGAAAAAGGCCCCTGGTCATATTGGGAAGTTTTAACGCGGTAAATTGTCAAATTTGGGAAAATATACTGACAAATTAAGTGAGTTTTTAATTAATATATGTTAGTTTAAATCTTCAGTTTCAAATGTTACTGGTAGACAGTATCCCCTTGTGAAATTTTGAGATTTTTAGCTCACCTGTCACAAAGTGACAAGGTGAGCTTTTGTGATCGCGCAGCGTCCGTCGTCCGTGCCGTGCGTGCGTGCGTAAACTTTTGCTTGTGACCACTCTAGAGGTCACGTTTTTCATGGGATCTTTATGAAAATTGGTCAGAATGTTCCCCTTGATGATATCTAGGTCAAGTTCGAAATTGGGTCACGTGCAGTCAAAAACTAGGTCATTAGGTCTAAAAATAGAAAAACCTTGTGACCTCTCTAGAGGCCATATATTTCACAAGATCTTCACGAAAATTGGTCAGAATGTTCACCTTGATGATATCTAGGTCAAGTTCGAAACTGGTCACGTGGGGTCTAAAACTAGGTCATTAGGTTTAAAAATAGAAAAACCTTGTGACCTCTCTAGAGGCCATATTTCTCAATGGATTCTTCATGAAAATTAATCAGAATGTTCACCTTGATGATATCAGGTCAAGTTCGAAACTGGGTCACGTGGGTTAAAAACTAGGTCAGTAGATCTAAAAATAGAAAAACCTTGTGACCTCTCTAGAGGCCATATTTTTCATGAGATCTTCATGAATATTGGTCAGAATGTTCACCTTGATGATATCTAGGTCAAGTTCGAAACTGGGTCATGTGGGGTCAAAAACTAGGTCAGTAGGTCTAAAAATAGAAAAACCTTGTGACCTCTCTAGAGGCCATATTTCTCAATGGATCTTCATGAAAATTGGTCAGAATGTTCCCCTTGATGATATCTAGGGCAAGTTCGAAACTGGTCACATGGGGTTAAAAACTAGGTCAGTAGATCTAAAAATGGAAAAAACCTTGTGACCTCTCTAGAGGCCATATTTTTCATGAGATCTTCATGAATATTGGTCAGAATGTTCACCTTGATGATATCTAGGTCAATTCGAAACTGGGTCACGTGGGGTGAAAAACAAGGCCAGTAGGTCTAAAAATAGAAAAACCTTGTGACCTCTCTAGAGGCCATATTTTTCAATGGATCTTCATGAAAATTGGTGAGAAGTTCAGCTTGATGATATCTAGGTCAGGTTCGAATTGGGTCATGTGCGGTCAAAAACTAGATCAGTAGTCGAAAAATTAGAAAAACCTTGTGACCTCTCTAGAGGCCATTTTTTCACGGGATCTTCATGAAAATTGGTGAGAATGTTCACCTTGATGATACTAGGTCAAGTTTATAAGTGGGTCTCCGTGCCTTCAAAAACTAGGTCATTAGGTCAAATAATAGAAAACCTTGTGACCTCTCTAGAGGCCATATTTTTCAATGAATCTTCATGAAAATTGGTCAGAATTTTTTATCTTGATGATATCTAGGTCACATGTGCTCAAAAACTAGGTCACTATGTCAAATAATAGAAATAACGACGTCATACTCAGTTCAACACTGGGTCATATGCAGCGTTCGACACTAACGGTGTCCCGGGATCCCGAGGACACCAAAAATCCGCAAGGGATCCTAAAGTTCACAATTTCGGTGTTCCGTCGGGACTCTTGATTTTCAGATAAAATATGATTCTAAACAATGAAATTCCCCAGTCTTGTTCGCTCAAACATCGGTCTTTTGCTAAGGCTTCCAGGGCGTTCAGTTGACCCGAGCTCCCGGGTTTTGACCCGCGAAAAACTCGTATTTTACCCGCATAAATTACGGCACGTGCGTCGGCTTGACTCGCGGAAATTTACTTAGATGCGTTCCAAGTTCGATAGTTCTGCCCCCTGTCAATCAAAATCCCAGTGAATTTCAATATTGTTCGCCGGCACAAGCGGAAATATGGCAGTAGGCGGAGCGTCGTATGTTAATTAGCTACCGACAGATGTCAGTCACGCCACGCGCCAAATGACACGTGCTTATCTCGCGGTTTGTATTTAGTACAATTTGCCTTGTCATTATCAAAGGTGTTTATTGATCAATGTTTACAAGTTTATTGATAAACAATGCAGCCTTAGATTATCGTGTTGGTACCATTATTTTGTGTGCTCGATACGATTACATGAGCCGGTCGGCCGTTACGGTCTATAACAAATTTATTATCATAATTGCCGAGGCTTTGTTTGGGCAAAACAAATTAAATAAGCAGAAATTATACGTGGTATGATGGGAAAATAAAGTTAAAACAGTTATCTTTTCAAGAACTTTAACTGTTACTTTTGTTTTTCGTATTTGTCACTCGTTTTCTAGACCGACATTTTCGAACATTTTTATTATTTCTTACAAGATTTTTCAAGTACAAACTAAAATAAAAAGCCAATAAAACGTCTGCATTTACGAAAAATATGATCACTGTTGCCAAAGCAGCTCTTATTTAGAAGAATTTGCTGATAATAAAAGCATGCAAACACTAAACCCCACCCACTTTTAGGCAATGTGCAAAATAAAACAACTAAAATATGAGATGTTTAAGAAAATCTGTTATGACCAATGTACTAGTTTTAGATAAAGTCTGTGGGAGTTGCATTAATAAGGACTAAAAAATCTTTGTATCTGGTAACATGCTGAAAAAATTAGGGTAGGTAGGTCGGAACATTTTTTTTTTGAATTTTTTTTATTTAAGGGAGACTTTTCGGAATTTTTTTTTTTATATTAAAAACATGATTACAAATAAGGGGGTTATAAGGGGGAATGAACTAGGCGGCATACATTTAGACGAACTACAACAAATGGCAGAGGAGTGCGATGGTAGTGAAGATGAGGGGGAAGAGGACTTGGACAGAAATGACATTATTCTTTTACAGCAAAAGTCATACAAGCTATTGTTGTCATTGATGTAAAATGGAAATAAAGTGGACATAAAATACATGTAGTACTGTAAACAGTTGTGTTTGTTAGATTTTAGTTTTTTCATGTTCTTACCACATTTTGTTATCAGGGACTCCTAATTTTCAGCAGGGATTCCTAAATTTCCCAGCAGGTATTCCTTCAGGATACCTGGCAAAAAAGTTAGTGTCGAACGCTGGTCATATGGGGATAGGTGAGCGATTCAGGACCATCATGGTCCTCTTGTTTCTTTTCAGGATTGTGTTCCAATATTGCCTAAAAATACAGTAACTCTTTATTTGTCATGTTAAAGTTTTTGTTTACAGTTTGTTTTCACCAAAGTTATAACTGAAAATATCCAAAAAGTAGAATGGCAAAGTGCGTGTATTTTCAAGTGTAAAAACTGGATCGCGAAAATATGTGACAATTGATTTTAAGGGTATAAGAACTACCTGTCAAAATGTTTTGGGTACTTAATTCAATTAATATTTGTGTTTTTATGCATTTTGAGAGGTTTTTGCATACAAATCATACATTTCTTCAGCAAAATCTTGTAATTATTTTTTGCCGAGGTTGCAGACGGTCGTGTTACTAAAAATAGAAATGGGTTGGTTTTTCCAACATTTTGTTTGATGTACTTGGCAAACAAAACTAATTGTGCAAGAATTATTATTGAAAAACAGAAAGTAACTGATTTCAGTTGGGAAATTTTTCATTGGATTGGGAATTTTTTGCTCCAGATTGGGAAAAATATAGCATATTTGGCATTGGGAATGGGGCCGAATATCGGCCCCTTGAGATAGGGTGAAAAAGCCCTGTAAATACCAAATGGTTCTGCTTTTTAGGGGTGTTTCATCAGATCTGGAGAATATAGAGGTATCAACATGGAAGTGTGATGATCTGAATATAGGTGTGATGTTGAAGTCTCTAACAGACACTAAGATACAGGCCTGGGGAGAGGATTTAGCCGTCGCACTGATTGATATGGGAGCATCTGTTGAAAAGATTGGACATCAGTTTGGCATGCCTACACTTCTCTACGTAGTAAAGCTATCCCTCCGGCTAGGTTAATATATTTAAATGAAAAATTACCACTTATAATACTCGTATCAAACAACTTCTTGGGGAATGTGTGGGGTGTTGGGGAGGCTTTCCGATGTCATTTTAACAATTTCACATTATAGGCAGCCAGCCAATAGAGCAGCACAGTCCAACTGCCTAAGACAGGTGGCTGCTTAAGTTAAAGTTGAAACAATAGATCAGTTTGGGCAGTTAGCTGACTGGCGGCTTAAGGCAAGTCTGTTTAATACAGGTTGCTGCTAAGGCAGGTTTAAGATGTGATAATACTTTCAAATGGTAGAGTGTCGTCAGACAGCTCTTACTTTTGGAAAAGAATGTGTGGTTCTTTGAAGGTTTTATCCCCATTTGGATTTTAGTTATAATAGAAGTAAGGCATTTCAAGCAAAATGAAGTTCTTTTGTTAGTGCAGACCACACACAATCAGTGTATTAACTTATCTACATGTTGAATTCAGTGCATCAGTTGATTCTACAGGTGTAACAGAACTTTTGAGTCATATTCTAAAGGAGTATGAAAGAACACCAGAGAAGAAAGATGAGGTGGACAATGATGGCAGTACTGCTCTACACGTTGTTGTTAAATCAAAAATGGCAAACCCAGATCATTCAATGGTTGTACTAGAATACCTGCTAGATGCAAAATGTGATGCTTCTATCACAGACAGAAATAACAAGAAGCCAATTGACTATGTGAGGGAAGGAGAAAAAGCTCATGATCTCTTAAGGAAGGCAGCTAAACCAGGTTAGTATGTTATGTCTAGAAAAGACTAAACCAGATTGGTGTATTATGTCTAGGAAAGACTAAACCAAGTCAGTGTATTATGTCTAGAAAAGACTGAGACAGGTTGGTATATTATGTCTAGAAAAGACTAAATCAAGTCAGTGTACTATGTCTGGAAAAGACTGAGTCAGGTTGGTAAATTATGTCTAGAAAAAGACTAAACCAAGTCAGTGTATTATGTCTAGAAAAGACTGAGCCAGGTTGGTATATTATGTCTAGAGTGGACTAAACCATGTCTTGTGTATTATGTCTAGAAAAGACTAAACTATGTTGGTGTATTATGTCTAGAATAACAGTAGAAAAAACACATGAATTTTAATTAAAGCAGTTAAACCAAGTTGTTATATTAAGCAAAGGAAGGAGAATAGCCCATGAACTCTATATGTAAACCAGGTTGTAATGGTAATAGTATGTAAAGGTAGGAGGAAAAAATGCACAGGGGAATTATTGTTGAAAAAAGCTTAACTTTTCTGTAAACAGAGTCCAGAGATATGTGTATATATTCAGTTGCAAAAAAATCTAGGTTGATCGTAAAGGCAGACTAAAAAACGGCTGTTTTTACGCTGTTCAAAATACCTTTAACCTTTAGTCTGCTGATGGCAAGTGATTCTGCCTTTACAACCAGTGCAGACAAATCATGGTCTGCACTGCTCACTATTCTGTCAGTAAACGTTCATTGAACACCCCTTCGAATAATATATGGTACTGCCCAAATTGAATGATGGACCAGTCTATTATAGAAATTTAGCAATCTTAAGGTTAAGGAACTTAACACTAGTTCTCCTTTCTCATGTCTAGTTGGGGAACTACGCAAGGACTTAGAAGTGTTCAAATCTCAGGGAAATGCAGCGTTAAAGTCAGGGAAACACCAAGAGGCCTTGAAATTCTATGAGAAGGCAATAAAGATCTCACAGCAGTCGAAGCAGCTTTACAAGGAGGCAGCTATAGTGTACAGTAACAAAGCTAATGTTCACTGCACATTGAAAAATTATACAGAAGCACTTACTAACGCTTTGGCTGCTATCTCTTGTGATAGTGCATACCATAAGGTAAGAAATAGTGCTCTTTTTGTGGTGAAAAACTAGGTCCTGTGGTAAAAACAGCATCCATTTGAATTAGTAATATGGTCTGGAAACAAATACTCCCTTTAAGGAGACAATACACTAGACCTTAGTCCGAAGCCCTGTGGTCAAGGCTACATTTTGAGGTCAGAGGTTTACAAACTTTTTTTTTTGTGGTCCATATGTATTTCATTCATCAAGGGATTTTAATAATCAGGATTCACACAGACCTTGAAAAGTCCTTTAATTTGATGATAGTCCTTGAAAACTTGAAAATGATTAAAATGCTAGAAACCAGAAAAGAGTTTGAAAAATACTCTGCTTAAATTTTACACGAAGCCCCTTGCAAAATGTTCTGTCAGCAGCTTCCTTTGTGGATAGAATGTATTTTTTACAGAGAGTCAAATTTCTATTATTAAACAGTTTTGGAAAAAAGTTGGTAACAGTTGTTCTGACCAAGATTTCTTTTTGAGTAACATAATCCTTGATGAAGTAATAATTTTACTTAAAAAGTCCTTGAAAAGTACTTTAATTTTGTTGCTGTTGTTGTGTAAGAACCATGAAAACAAGTTGTTGTCACACAAAAGATGAAAGCCTTTAGGTTATAGGTCATGACTCAGTATACACTGGGGGAATCACATGATCAAAATAATCTCTAAACCAAAGTTATATATATTTTGAAGAACATGACTAAATTTCCTTCCATTATAAGATATGAAATTTAAACATAGCCTAACATATGACTGACAAAAATTGTTGAATTATTATGTAGTTGACAATAATGATAGATATCCTGTAATTACAAACACTAAAGAAAATAAGAGGTCTCAGTTTCTTGAAGTGTTCCAGATAAGTTAAATCAATGTAGTTTTAGGATACAACTATGTTGTCATATGATAGGCTATATTTTAGATTTACAGCAAAAGATGCTTCAATATTATCCCATATTATTCATAAATTTATTTTGGTTCAGAGATTATTTTGACCATGTGGTTCCCCACAGTGGTATATTTTCATACAAGTTGTAATAAATTTTTCTCAGTATAGAATCAAAGTGCAAATAAGATAAATAATATGGCCTTGTATTTAACTTCATTAAATTTTTATCCAGTACTTGGTGTGAATCTATCTCCCTTTAAGAACTTTATATAATTTGCCAAAAGCTTTTGTTATAAACACCATATATGTTATTTTCTATGTACAGGGCCATTGGTGGAAAGCAAAAGTACTGCTTTGTATGGGTTCTACCCATGATGCCTTTGGTGCCTACATGGATGGTTACATCAAGTCCGAAGTGTCGTCCGATACCAAGTTCAGTTTCCTCATGGAAGCTGTTACACTGCTCAAAAACATTCCAGGTAAGACCAAAATTTAGCTGGGGTTTCACATAACCATACTAGAGTTATGGTCCTTGACTTAGTGAAAAATATGCATTAAGTGCTTAAAGTTTGTGTTGCATATATATCTTAAACAAAATTTTGAAACCATGTACAGTGACAGGAGTTGGGGGTGGGAAGTAACTGTGTCCTATGGACTCGCATCTAGTTAGTAATTAAACTATTATGACAGTTTAAAAGAAGTTCTTATTCCTGCACAAAGAGTTCTTTGATTTGATGTATGTTAGGAGTGGTAGTGTGGTATATCTGAAGTGAAATTAAGGAAAAGCCTAGATGACAGTACAAGTACTAAAAGTTCCAGTGAGCTGTATCACATCTCTGAAGTACTGTCGAAAATGGCTAGAAATTTAAATTCTTCAAATCACGCGCCACACCGCTGCGCTGTCATTTGGGATGAAGGATTCTTTTATGTGAGGTTGATGGTTCTGTCCGAGTGCTTGTCAATGAAAGATTACTTGGAGAGACACTTGGGGTTTTCTCTACCATCAAAAGCTGGAAAGTCAACATAATTTTGATGTATAATTTTGTTGATGTGATATTAAACCCAATATTGAAGAGAAGATCTAAGTTATCAAAATGACTGTTCTCTTTTTTTTTTCAGGTGAACATTTTATTAACTGTTATAATCAACTGCGATTCTTAAGTCGTGACATCTGGCCTCAGGTTTTGGGGCGTCTCAGTAGAAATACTGAGTGGAAGTGTATCGCATACCTCATTCTGGGACCAAACTTAGAGAAACAAAGATTTGGAAAGAAAGTTACGTGTAAGTTTTAGTTTTTTTAGCTCGACTATTCGAAGAATAGTCTAGCTATTCTACTCACCCTGGCGTCGGCGTCACACCTTGGTTAAGTTTTTGCATGCAAGTACATACAGCTATCATTTAAAGGCAAATAGCTTTGAAACTTATTTATTCTTTTTCTAGGTCAATTACCAACCTCACTGGGTCAAGTTCGATAACTCTAACATGTATTTTGAGCAAATTATGCCCCCTTTTGGACTTAGAAAATTCTGGTTAAAGTTTTACATGCAAGTTATTATCTCCAAAACTAATGCAGATATTGAATTGAAACTTCACGTGTCTTCGGGGTTATAAAACTAATTGATAGCACCAAGTCCCATAACCCTGACCTTCATTTTGGCCAAATTATGCCCCCTTTTGGACTTAGAAAATTCTGGTTAAAGTTTTGCGTGCAAGAACATACAGCTATTACTAAAAGGCATATAGATTTAAAACTTATTTTTTCTTTTTCTAGATCAATAACCAACCTCACTGGGTCAAGTCCCATAACTCTGACATGTATTTTGGCCAAATTATGCCCCCTTTTGGGCTTAGAAAATTCTGGTTAAAGTTTTACATGCAAGTTACTATCTCCAAAACTAATGCAGATATTGAATTGAAACTTCACATGTGTCTTCGGGGTTATAAAACTAGTTGATAGCACCAAGTCCCATAACTCTGACCTTTATTTTGGCCAAATTATGCCCCCTTTTGGACTTAGAAAACTCTGGTTAAAGTTTTGCGTGCAAGTACATACAGCTATTACTAAAAGGCATATATATTTGAAACTTATTTTTTCTTTTTCTAGATCAATTACCTACCTCACTGGGTCAAGTCCCATAACTCTGACATGTATTTTGGGCAAATAATGCCCCCTTTTGGACTTAGAAAATCCTGGTTAAAGTTTTACATGCAAGTAACTATCTCCAAAACTACTACAGATATTAAATTGAAACTTCACATGTGTCTTTGGGGTTATAAAACTAGTTGATAGCACCAAGTCCCATAACTCTGACATGTATTTTGGGCAAATTATGCCCCCTTTTGGACTTAGAAAATCCTGGTTAAAGTTTTGCGTGCAAGTACATACAGCTATTACCAAAAGGCATATAGCTTTGAAACTTATTTATTCTTTTTCTAGGTCAATTACCAACCTCATTGGGTCAAGTTTCATAACTCTTAACATGTATTTTGAGAATTATGCCCCCTTTTGGACTTAGAAAATTCTTGTTAAAGCTTTACATGCAAGTTACTATCCCCAAAACTAATGCAGATATTGAATTGAAACTTAACATGTTTCTTCGGGGTTATAAAACTAGTTGATAGCATCAAGTCCCATAACTTTGATATGTATTTTGGTCAAATTATGTCCCCTTTCGAACTTAAAACTCTTTTGATATTTAACATTTTGGGTAATAATTTCCTGCTTCTGTGACAATATTTCGAATAGTCGAGCTTGGCTGTCTTACGGACAGCTCTTGTTGTTATAACAACTTTTCTTTTATTTGTCTTGAACATGGTTGTGTATAGGCCATATTTCTTGTCTGCCTTCCGAAGAATTTTCAAAAATCTTGACACAGATATTTACCACAACGAGTTGACATGCAAGTTCCATCATGAAAGTTCAAGGTCAAAGACTTGAGGTGGGATCAAAGGTCAGGTATCGGCTCCATATTCTAAAGTTCTTAGGGTTTTCAATTTACCGGACACAAAACATTGCCACAGTGAGACAGCATGCGAAACACCTTTTATTAGCTCACCTGTCACATAGTGACAAGGTGAACTTTTGTGATCACCCTTCGTCCGTCGTGCGTGCGTCCGTCCGTCAACAATTTCTTGTCTGCACGATAGTGGTTTCATTTATGATTTTATTTTAACCAAACTTGCACACAACTTGTATCACCATAAGATCTCGGTTCCTTTCTTGAACTGGCCAGATCCCATTATGGATTTCAGAGTAATAGCCCCTGACAGGGCCAAAATTAGCTATTTTGACCTTGTCTGCACAATAGCAGCTTTATTATGTCTCCCCCAGGAGACATATTGTTTTTGCCCTGTCCGTCCGTCCGTCACACTTCATTTTCGAGCAATAACTGGAGAACCATTTGACCTAGAACCTTCAAACTTCATAGGGTTGTAGGGCTGCTGGAGTAGACGACCCCTTTTGTTTTTTGGGTCACTCCGTCAAAGGTCAAGGTCACAGGGGCCTGAACATTGAAAACCATTTCCGATCAATAACTAGAGAACCACTTGACCCAGAACGTTGAAACTTCATAGGTTGATTGGTCATGAAGAGTAGATGACCCCTATTGATTTTGGGGTCACTCCGTCAAAGGTCAAGGTCACAGGGGCCTGAACATTGAAAACCATTTCCGATCAATAACTAGAGAACCACTTGACCCAGAATGTTGAAACTTCATAGGATGATTGAACATGCAAAGTAGATGACCCCTATCGATTTTGGGGTCACTCCATTAAAGGTTAAGGTCACAGGAGCCTGAACATTGAGAACCACTAGGCCAAGAGTGTTGAAATTTAGCGGGATGACTGGACATGCCAAGTAGATGATCCCTATTGCAGCCAACCATCAGTGTCTCTTTGACTTTCGGTCCTGACCCCTATTGACTTCTTGCCTATAGGACTTTGCATTGGGGGAGACATGCGCTTTTTTACAAAAGCATTTTCTAGTTTATGATTTGATTTTTACCAAACTGGCACACAACTTGTATCACCATAAGATCTTGGTTCCTTTCTGGAACTGGCAAGATTCTATTATGGGTTCCAGAGTTATGGCCCCTGAAAGGGTCAAAATTAGCTATTTTGACCTTGTCTGCACAATAGCAGCTTCATTTATGATTTGATTTTAACCAAACTTGCACTAAACTTGTGTCACCATAAGATCTTGATTCCTTTCTTGAACCGGCCAGATCCCATAATGGGTTCCAGAGTTACGGCCCCTGTTAGGACCGGAATTAGCTATTTTGACCTTGTCTGCACAATAGCAGCTTCATTTATGATTTGAATTTAATCAAACTTGCACAAACCTTGTGTCACCATAAGATCTTGGTTCCTTTCTTGAACTGGCCAGATTACATAATGGGTTCCAGAGTTATGGCCCCTGAAAGGGCCAAAATGGGCTATTTTGACCTTGTCTGCACAATAGCAGCTTAATTTATGATTTGATTTTAACCACACTTGCACACAACTTGTATCACCACAAGATCTTGGTTCCTTTCTTGAACTGGCCAGATTCCTTCATGGGTTCCAGAGTTATGGCCACTTAAAGGTCCAAAATTGGCTATTTTGGCTTTTGCAGCCATATAGAGACTTCGTTTATGGTTTTATTTGATACAAACTTCCAAAATATCTTCAACACCAATAAATCTTGGATTCCATGACAAATCAGATCCAATCGTAGGTTCCAGAGTTATTTCATATCTGATTACCTCCCCTGATTGTAATAAATATGGATTTATTTCAGTAAATACTTAAAGGACTTATTTGAAATTTCATTATTGTTATTAGTTGGACTGAGACAATCAGGATAGATAACTATGTACGGATTTTATGTCAAATTACCTCCCTTTATTTCAAATTAAAATGGGTATATCTCCGTAACTAATGAGGATACTGATCTGAAATTTGATTTATGTCAACAGATTTATTTGGCAGATCCTTTTGTTCACTTATAATATTATTTTTTTTAATTACTTCACATTTACGTTACTATAAATAGCTTTTTTATTATTGGCCGTAGGGAAAAACAGAGACCACTTTTCTGTGGTACAACATGGATTGTACCTCCAATTTTTAGGTATATTTTGACATATCTATACCTTGTAAGAATTTTTTTTTTCTTTTTGGTTAAATTTCTTCCTTTTGCTGTTCCTGTCCTTTGGACTTAGATATTTATACCCCCACCAAACATGTTTGAGGGGGGTATATAGGAGTCAGTTTTGTCGCGTCCCGTCCCGTCCCGTCCCGAATCTATTATCTCAGTTATTACCAAATGGATTTGATTCAAACTTAAAATACATGTTCCACCTTATCACCCACATCATGTGACACAAGGTGCATAACTCTTGACACCAAGTTTTCATGAATTATGTCCCCTTTTACTTAGAATTTAAGGTTAATTTTGTTGTATTTTCACTATATCTCAGTTATTACTAAATGGATTTGATTCAAACTTAAAATAGATGTTCCACCTCATCACCCACATCATGTGACATAAGGTGCATAACTCTGACACCATTTTTTTATGAATTATGCCCCTTTTTACTTAGAATTTAAGGTTGATTTTAATGTATTTTGCACTTTATCTCAGTTACTACTGAATGGATTTGATTCAAACTTAAAATAGATGTTCCACCTCATCACCCACATCATGTGCCCACATCATGTGACACAAGGTGCATAACTCTGACACCAAGTTTTCATGAATTATGTCCCCTTTTACTTAGAATTTAAGGTTAATTTTGTTGTATTTTCACTATCTCTCAGTTATTACTAAATGGATTTGATTCAAACTTAAAAATGTTGTTCCACCTCATCACCCAGATGATGTGACATAAGGTGCTTAACTCTGACATAAATTTTTTATGAATTATGTCCCCTTTTACTTTAAATTTAAGGTTGATTTTGATGTATTTTCACTATATCTCAATTATTACAAAATGGATTCGATTCAAACTTAAAATAGATGTTCCACCTCATCACCCACATCATGTGACACAAGGTGCATAACTCTGACACCAATTTTTCATGAATTATGCCCCTTTTTACTTAGAATTTAAGGTTAATTCTGATGTATTTTCACTATATCCAATTACTACTGAATGGATTTGATTCAGACTTAAAATAGATGTTCCACCTCATCACCCACATCATGTGACACAAGGTGCATAACTCTGACACTATTTTTCTTGAATTGTGTCCCCTTTTACCTAGAATTTAAGGTTAATTTTGATGTACTTTCACTATATCTCATTCTGATTGGCTTAGAGCCAAAGGGAAGTAACCTTTTTTTAACCTTTGTACTGAGTTTCTTCCCCTTAAATTCCAGGAATTAGTCTATTTTTAGAAATCCTATTTTTAGATTTTCAATATTTTAGGTATTTTTCTAACTTTTTTATTATAAGTCCTATGTAAAAAGTAAAAACGTTTTTCCGTGGTAACATGGGTTGGTAAGACACTTTTTTGTATTCACTTTTAGTGTATCTCTAATATTAGAGATTTAATATATTTACTAGTATTACTATACTAGTATTATACTAGTATTACTTATATGTGGAAGCCCAGGATGAAGTACTTCAAAGTATTTTTAAGATTCCTTATGGTTGCCATTCTTCTGTGACAAGACCGTGTGGTGGGGGTATGAGTCACTCCTGTGACAGTTCTAGTTTTTTCTGAGGACCTTGTCCTCAAGTGCAATGATAACAGGTGAGCGATATAGGGCCATCATGGCCCTCTTGTTTTTCACACTTACATTGAAGTGATGTAGTATGGGGGGACGCTTTTTAGCTCGACTTTTCAAAGAATAGTAGAGCTATTGGACTCACCCATGCGTCGGCGTCGGTGTCCCGATTTGGTTAAGGTTTTGTATGTAAGCTGGTATCTCAGTAACCATTTGTGGGAATGGATTGAAACTCCACACACTTATTCACTATGGTAAACTGACCTACATTGCACAGGTTCAATAACTCTATTTTGCTTTTTTACAAAATTATGCCCCTTTTTCAACTTGGAAATTCTTGGTTAAGGTTTTGTATGTAAGCTTGTATCTCAGTAACCACTTGTGGGAATGGATTGAAACTTCACACACTGATTCACTGTGATAGATTTATCTACGTTGCACAGGTTCCATAACTCTATTTTGCATTTTTACAAAATTATGTCCCCTTTTCGACTTAAAAATTCTTGGTTAAGGTTTTGTATGTAAGCTGGTATCTCAGTAACCACTTGTGGGAATGGATTGAAACTTCACACACTTATTCACTATGATAAACTGACCTACATTGGACAGGTTCCATAACTCTATTTTGCATTTTTGTCAAAATTATGCCCCTTTTTCGACTCAGAAATTCTTGGTTAAGGTTTTGTATGTAAGCTGGTATCTCAGTACCCACCAATGGGAATGGATTGAAACTTCACACACTTGTTCACTGTCAAGATCTGACATGCACTGTGTATGTCCCTTAACTCTACTGTGCATTTTTTTCAAAATTATGTCCCCTTTTCGACTTAGCAGTTTTTGGTTAAGTTTTTGTATGTAAGCTGGTATTTCAGTATCCACTTACGGGAAAGGATTGAAACTTCACGCACTTGTTCACTTTATGAGCTGATAAGCTCTGTGAAGGTTCCATAACCCTTTTTAGCTCACATGTCACAAAGTGACAGTGTGAGCTTTTGTGATCGGTGCGCGCCGGGTCCGTGTCCGTCCTGGGTCGTCCGTGCGTAAACTTTTGCTTGTGACCTCTCTAGAGTACAATTTTATGGACTTATGAAAGTTGGTCAATGTTCACTTGATGATACTAGGCAAGTTGAATGGGTCTTTGCGGTCAAAACTGGTCAGTAGGTCTAAAATAGAAAAAGCTTGTGACCTCTTATAGGCATATTTTTCATCATGACTTTTGAAAATTTCAAATGTTCATCTTGATGATTTTTAGGTCAAGGTTCGAAAAGGGTCATGCTTCAAAAACTAGGTAGTAGGTCAAGTTAATAGAACAACCTTGTACCTCTCTAGAGGCATAATTTCATGTCTGATGAAAGTTGGCACTGAATATCATCATGATGATATCAAGGTCAAATTCGAACTGGTCAGTGCGGGCAAAACTAGGTCAATAGGTTAAAAATAGAAAAACCTTGTGCCTGTAGAGTCATACTTTTGAATGGATTTCATGAAAATTGGTCAGAATGTTCACCTTGATGATATCTAGGTCCAGTTTTAGAAACTGTTTCGTGCCATCAATAACTAGTCATTATTCATATAATAAAAAAACCTTGTGACCTCTTAGAAGCCAATTTTTCATGGGATCTTTATGAAGATTTGGTCAAAAATTTTATTTTATGATATCTATTCAGATTTTGAAACTGGGTCAGTGCGGTAAAAAACTAGTCTTAGGTCTAAAAACTAGAAAAAACCTTGTGACCTCTCTAGAGCATATTTTCACTGATCTTCATAAATTATGGTCAGAGTTATCTTGATGAAAATCTAGGTCAAGATTCAAATGGATCACTAGCTATCCCAAAAAAACTGTCATATTGCAAATAATAGAGAAAAACTGTTGGCTTCTAGAGGCATACTTGAATGATTTCATGAATTGGTCAGAATTGTTCATTCTTATGATGTCTAGGTCAGTTCGAAACTGGGTCACATGCCATCAATAACAGGTCTTGGTCAAATAATGAATAACATTGTGACTCTCTAGAGCCATATTTTCATGGACTGTATGAAAGTTGGCTGATGTTCATCTTGATGATATCTAGATCAATTTCGAACCTGGGTTCAGTATGGTCAAAAACAGGTCATGGTCTAAAAATGAACAAGCTGTGACCTCTCTGAGCCAT
The DNA here is from genome assembly GCF_021730395.1 of Mercenaria mercenaria. Classification (NCBI taxonomy): domain Eukaryota; kingdom Metazoa; phylum Mollusca; class Bivalvia; order Venerida; family Veneridae; genus Mercenaria; species Mercenaria mercenaria. Next base: position 52,748,411 of record NC_069373.1, read on the forward strand.
ACTTTTGAGGATCTTACATGAAATTGTCAGAATTTGATATTGATGATATCTAGGTCAAGTTTGAAACTGGGTCACGTGCCACAATAACTAGGTAATAGGTCAATAATGAAAAAACTTGTTGACTCTCCCAGCAGGCCTATTTTCATGGACAGTATGAAAGTTGGTTGAATTGTCTACTTGATGAAATCTAAGTCAGATTTCAAAACTGGGTCACAGAGCTCAAAAATAGGTCCTATGGTCAATATTTTAGAAAAATAACGACGTTTATATCATTCAAATGGTCATGTGGAAGTGAGCGATTCAGGGCCATCATGGTCTGTTGTTCCCATTTAAAACCCGGTTTTCAACGAAACCTGAGTTATTAGATTGGGTAGATGTCAGTTGGTCGGCCGCGGGGGTGCGTGGGCGGCGTCAAACTTCGTCAAATTTTTGTTGCGGTTCAAGAGTATTTGAAAAAAACTTGGTTGAAGTTGTGCTTATACCAAGCACAAGGCTGGATTGAATTTTGGGTTTCTGGTCAAGGTCAAGGTCACTGTTACTTCAAATAGAATAAAGGTTTCGGTCAATAACTTAACTAGAATGACTATCATGATGAAAACTTGGTATAGAAACTTTATAAATTGTAGCTTGGGATAGATTTTTGGTGTTCTGGTCAAGGGTCAAGGTCATTGTTATAAAAATATTAGGGTTAGTTAGGTTTAGGTTAGCATATGCATCTCTGAAGAGGTTTTGATGAATTTGTCACATTGTTCACATCATAGACTGGTTTCATGCACAGAGAACCAGGTCCTTGTCTAAGGTCAAGGTCACATTAGAGTCAAAGGACAACAAAATGAAAACTTGTCGGATCATATCTTCTCATGCATAGAGGATTTTGATGTAACTTGGCAACCATTAAATTACAATCATGAGAAGAAGTGTCTTGCGCACTTCCTTCTATTAGAAGTTATTCCTCTATTTGTTGTTACTATAAATAGTTATATTGTAACTTTTTCATTACTTAGCTAGGAAAAATCGAGACCACTGTTCTGTAGTACACATGCTGTTACATCCAATTTTTAGGTGAATTTGAACCAACTCTACTGGTAAGATCTCTGTGTGGACTTAAAAAAAATTATTTGATTTTTTCAAAGTTTTTTTTTATTTTTTGTTCAAGAAACCCCTAGTTGTACTATAAAAAACTTTAATGTAACTTTGTTTATAATGACCGTTAGGGAAAAAACCAAACCCTTTCTTGGTTACAAACATAGTTGGTTACTCTAATTTTAGGTATAAAAGGATATCTCTACCTGGTAAGGCATTTTTATATTGGACTTAGAAAAACAAAAGAATTACCAATGATTACTACAACACAAATTTAATTCCATCTGCAAATAAGTTGCTAGAGTAAAAACATTGCTGTACGGCTTATTGTGACAATTTGCACTCTTGTTTATTTATAAAAGTGTTGAAACAACCTGGTTTCGTGGCATTGCCACGTTTCTTGTTACAAAATTATGCCCCTTTTATCGACTTTTGTATTCATTCAATTGACAAGGCTGTTGAATAGTCGAGCGTTGCTGTCCTCCGACAGCTCTTGTTTACTAAATTATGCCCCTTTTTGGACTTTCGTATTCATTCAAGCGACAAGGCTGTTGAATAGTCGAGCATTGCTGTCCTCCGACCGCTCTTGTTCTTGAAGCAGTCTCTACTATTGACATTTTTCATGCCATTTTGAATCTTTGAACTGACCAGTTTGGAAATACATTGTACGGTAATGCGGTGCAAATTGTAATTTCTGTTTGGAAGGGAAATTTAGGTATGGAATGAATAAAGTGAAGTTTGTACTGAACACCAGCAAATTTCCTATTTTCAGCTGACAGTATTGAAGAAGTCTGCACAGGTGTGGCCAATTTCAGTCCTACTGTAGAAGTGCAAACCAACACAGTATTTCAGTACTTGGACAAATGCGATCCAAAGAAAGAGGGGCCTTGGTTGGATGCTGTATTGTTTGCCGTATATTACCACGGAAACGTTCAGACATTGAAATGTCTTGCGCAAGATGATAACGATTGCCCTATACATGCTGCTGTTAGATTCGCATTAAAGACAGGTGAGTTGTAAGGAATTCCCATCGTGTACAGAAGATCACTGGTACAAACATAATGTTATGTGTATTTAACGGGCCCTTCGTGGCAGTGTGGTTGAGGTCTTTGACTTCAAATCACTTGCCAAATTTCTGTGGGTTCGAGCCTTGCTCAGGTTGTCCTGTGAGGAAGCAATCAAGCCGGCTTGCAGAATGTTTGTGATTTTACCCAGATGCCCACCAATGCTTGCAGTAATTCCCTGAGGTCATCCTTGACAATTAAAATGCTGATAAGTTGCATAATGAAATAAATTTTGTCCGTGTGACGTAAAATGCAACCAAAATTTATGTAAAATAAGCATACAAAGCACAGATGAGTAAAGCATTTTGCAATATTTAGTTCACGAGGTAGAATATTTATGATGTTTGTCAAGCTTGTGAAATATTTAAGATCGTTTATAAAAATAATAAATTTGAGAGTATTTATTTTCAGTAAGACAGTCTGAAGACAGTTTCTGATTTTTCAGTGTTCAGTGTCTTTTTGGTTTTCATTGACAGGAAGGACGTCTTTGATTGAGGAATTTCCAGGTAGAGATCAAGACGCAGACAACCTAGGTGAAAATGCTGAAGGGGATTCTGTTTACCATTGTATCACTAAATTGCGCCCGCCACCTGAAGCTAAGATACTCAGTAAAGTTACGGAGATCATGATGAAAAAAGGTTTAAGGTAGGACCCCCCCTTACCTGTCGTAAATTGAGGAAAGTTAAGGCTCGTTTGCTTGAGTGATGTGCTCTTTACTTATCAAAAATTGTGATATTTAGTATGTTTAACTCTTTTTAGCTCACTGTTTGGCGTCCGTCCTGCGTCATCCATCCGTCAACATTTCCTAAATCTTCTTGAAGGCAGAATTACACCAAACTTCACAGGAATGATCCTTGGTTGGCCCCCTTTCAATATTGTTCAAAGAATTGAATTCCATGCAGAACTACCAAAAGGAAAAACTTTAAAAATCTTCTTGTCCAAAACCACAGGGCCTAGGGCACTGGCGCCAGACCAGAAAGAAAATGCCTCTGTACATGTTATACCCTACCCCTAGGTATTCTATAAGAACCATGGTCATGAAGAGGAAAATATACTAACCCGTTTCAGTTGCGCATTTCATACTTAAAACATGCAGTTGGGTAAAAGTGTACTATGGATATCAAACAAGTTGTAATTTATCTTCCATTGTGTACTGGTCACATTTTTTCAATACAACTTATCTTAGAAAAACAACGCATAGTTTATAGTTACTTCAATGTTACACAAAAACTTTGCTTGAACTTCCCTGGTGAAGTTCCGTTCTAGGTTACAAAACCATTCTGATTGGCTGTTGTGAAAATGTTTGTCAATCGTCATTTTATTACACGTGTTCGCTAAAATGTGAATATGCAGCATAAATGTGCAAAATGAATAAAATAAACGGAACGGATGCAGACCAATGTACAATTTCAAATTAAAGATCATATACAAGATGAATTTCATTCATCATTTCGAGTTTTAGTGTAAAATTGTGATTTTTAGCTCACATGTCACAAAGTGACAATGTGAGCTTTTGTGATCACGCAGCGTCCGTCGTCCGTGCGTGCGTGCGTGCGTCCGTGCGTGCGTGCGTAAACTTTTGCTTGTGACCACTCTAGAGGTCACATTTTTCATGGGATCTTTATGAAAGTTGGTCAGAGTGTTTATCTTGATGATATCTAGGTTAAGTTCGAAACTGGGTCAACTGCGATCAAAAACTAGGTCAGTAGGTCAAATAATAAAAAAACATTGTGACCTCTCTAGAGGCCATATTTTTCATGGGATCTGTATGAAAGTTGGTCAGAATGTTTATCTTGATGATATCTAGGTCAAGTTCGAAACTGGGTCAACTGCGATCAAAAACTAGGTCAGTAGGTCAAATAATAAAAAAACCTTGTGACCTCTCTAGAGGCCATATTTTTCATGGGATCTGTATGAAAGTTGGTCAGAATGTTTATCTTGATGATATCTAGGTCAAGTTCGAAACTGGTTCAACTGCGGTCAAAAACTAGGTCAGTAGGTCTAAAAATAGAAAAACCTTGTGACCTCTCTAGAGGCCATACTTTTCAATGGATCTTCATGAAAGTAAGTCAGAATGTTCATCTTGATGATATCTAGGTCAGGTTTGAAACTGGGTCAACTGCGGTCAAAAACTAGGTCAGTAGATCTAAAAATAGAAAAACCTTGTGACCTCTCTAGAGGCCATACTTTTGAATGGATCTTCATGAAAATTGGTCAGAATGTTCACCTTGATGATATCTAGGTCAGTTTCAAAACTGGGTCACGTGCCTTCAGTAACTAGGTCAGTAGGTCAAATAATAAAAAATCTTGTGACCTCTTTAGAGGCCATATTTTTCAGTGGATCTTCATGAAAATTGGTTAGAATTTTTATCTTGATGATATCTAGGTCAGATTCAACACTGGGTCACATGAGCTCAAAAACTAGGTCACAATGTCAAATAATAGAAAAAAAACGACATCATACTCGGTTTAAAACTGGGTCATGTGGGGACAGGTGAGCGATTCAGGACCATCATGGTCCTCTTGTTTTAAAATTCTGTTTCTGTTTGTTTACAATTCGCCAAACATGTGCACACTGCACTCTAGACCGGATGTTCATTAGGGAAGGTCAAGCAAGTTTTTTCTGTCACGTTGACGAAAGCATAAAATATGTTGATAATCTCAGCAATTGAGACAATGTGACTGGTGCTCGATGGAAGATAAATTATCGCTTGTTCAATATACTAGGTACCCATTCACCAAACTGCGCGTTTAAGTTGAGAAATGTATGACTGAAATGGGTTAGTGCATTTTTAGCTCACCTGTCACATAGTGACAAGGTGAGCTTTTGTGATCACGCAGCGTCCGTCGTCCGTCTGTCCGTGCGTCAGTCCGTCCGTCCGTAAACTTTTGCTTGTGACCACTCTAGAGGACACATTTTTTGTGGGATCTTTATGAAAGTTGGTCAGAATGTTCATCTTGATGATATCTAGGTCAAGTTCGAAACTGGGTCACGTGCCGTCAAAAACTAGGTCAGTAGGTCTAAAAATAGAAAAACCTTGTGACCTCTCTAGAGGCCATATATTTCACAAGATCTTCATGAAAATTGGTCAGAATGTTCACCTTGATGATATCTAGGTCAAGTTCGAAACTGGGTCATGTGCCATCCAAAACTAGGTCAGTAGGTCTAAAAATTGAAAAACCTTGTGACCTCTCTAGAGGCCATATATTTCACAGGATCTTCATGAAAATTGGTCAGAACGTTCACCTTGATGATATCTAGGTCAAGTTCGAAACTGGGTCACGTGCCATCAAAAACTAGGTCGGTAGGTCAAATAATAGAAAAACCTTGTGACCTCTCTAAAGGCCATATTTTTCATGGGATCTGTATGAAAGTTGGTCTGAATGTTCATCTTGATGATATCTAGGTCAAGTTCGAAACTGGGTGACATGTGTTAAAAAACTAGGTCAGTAGGTCTAAAAATAGAAAAACCTTGTGACCTCTCTAGAGGCCATATATTTCATGAGATCTTCATAAAATTAGTCAGAATGTTCACCTTTATGATATCTAGGTCAGGTTCGAAAGTGGGTCACGTGCCATCAAGAACTACGTCAGTAGGTCAAATAATAGAAAAACCTTGTGACCTCTCTAGAGGCCATATTTTTCATGGGATCTGTATGAAAGTTGGTGTGAATGTTCATCTTGATAATATTTAGGTCAAGTTTGAAACTGTTTCACGTGCCTTCAAAAATTAGGTCAGTAGGTCAAATAATAGAAAAACCTTATGACCTCTCTAAAGGCCATATTTTTCATGGGATCTGTATGAAAGTTGGTCTGAATGTTCATCTTGATGATATCTGGGTCAAGTTCGAAACAGGGTCATGTGCGGTCAAAAACTAGGTCAGTAGGTCTAAAAATAGAAAAACCTTGTGACCTCTCTAGAGGCCATATTTGTGAACGGATCTCCATAAAAATTGGTCAGAATGTTCACCTTGATGATATCTAGATCAAGTTCGAAAGTGGGTCACGTGCCGTCAAAAAATAGGTCAGTAGGTCAAATAATGAAAAAACGTTGTGACCTCTCTAGAGGCCATATTTTTCATGGGATCTGTATGAAAGTTGGTGTGAATGTTTATCTTGATGATATATAGGTCAAGTTTGAAACTGGGTCAACTGCAATCAAAAACTAGGTCAGTAGGTCTTGAAATAGAAAAACCTTGTGACCTCTTTAGAGGCCATACTCTTGAATGGATCTTCATGTAAATTGATCAGAATGTTCACCTTGATGATAACTAGGTCAAGTTTGAAACTGGGTCACGTGCCTTAAAAAACTGGGTCAGTAGGTCAAATACCGGTAATAAATAAACCTTGTGACCTCTCTAGAGGCCATACTTTTCATGGGATCTGTATGAAAGTTGGTCTGAATGTTCATCTTGATGATACCTAGTTTAAGTTTGATACTGGGTCAACTGCGGTCAAAAACTAGGTCATTAGGTCTAAAATTATTAAAACCTTGTGACCTCTCTAGAGGCCATATTTTTCAATGGATCTTCATGAAAATTGATCTGAATGTTCACCTTGATGATATCAAGGTCAGTTTCGAAACGGGTCACGTGCGGTCAAAAACTAGGCCAGTAGGTATAAAAATAGAAAAACCTTGTGACTTCTCTAAAGGCCATATTTTTCATGAGATTTTCATGAAAATCAGTGAGAATGTTGACCTTGATGATATCTAGGTAAAGTTCAAAACAGGGTCAAGTACCTTCGAAAACTAGGTCAATAGGTCAAATAATAGAAAAACCTTGTGACCTCTCTAGAGACCATATTTTTCAATGGATCTTCATGAAAATTGGTCAGAATTTTTATCTTTATAATATCTAGGTCAAGTTCAAAACTGGGTCACATGAGCTCAAAAACTAGGTCACTGTGTCAAATAATAGAAAAACAATGTCATTTTCAAAACTGGGTCATGTGGGAAGAGGTGAGCGATTCAGGACCATCATGGTCCTCTTGTTGCATTCATGACCATGGTTCTTATAGAATACCTAGGGGTAGGGTATAACATGTACAGAGGCATTTTCTTTCTGGTCTGGTGCCAGTGGCCTAGGGCTTTGATATCTGGTGTGTAGCATCATCTAGTGGTCCTCTACCAAAATTGTTCAAATTATCCCCCTAAGTTCAAATATGGCCCTGCCCTGGGGGTCACATGGTTTATATAGACTTATATAGGGAAAATCTTTTTGTACAAAACCACATGGCCTAGGGCTTTGATATTTGGTATGTAGCATCATCTAGTGGTCCTCTACCAAGATTGTTCAAATTATTCCCCTAGGGTCAAATATGGCCCGCCCCGGGGCTTACATGGTTTATATAGAGTTATATAGGGAAAACCTTGAAAATCTTCTTGTACAAAACCACATGGCCTAGGGCTTTGATATTTGGTATGTAGCATCATCTAGTGGTCCTCCACCAAGATTGTTCAAATGATTCCCCTAGGGTCAAATATGGCCAAGCACCGGGGGTCACATGGTTTATATAGTATTATATAGGGAAAACTTTGAAAATCTTCTTGTACAAAACCACATGGCCTAGGGCTTTGATATTTGGTATGTAGCATCATCTAGTGGTCCTCTACCAAGATTGTTTAAATTTTCCCCCTAGGGTCAAATATGGCCCTGCCTCGGGGGTCGCAAGTTTTACATAGACTTATATAGGAAAAAAAGTTTTAAAATCTTCTTAACTGAAACCACAACTAGACCTTTGATATTTGGTTTGTAGCATTGTCTTATGATCCTCAACCAAAATTGTTCAGATTGTACCCCGGGGTGAAAAGAGGCCCTGCCCTGGGGGTCCCAAGTTTTATATAGACATATATAGGAAAAAGCTTTAAAAATCTTCTTGTCAGAAACCATACGACCTAGGCTTTTGATATTTGGTATGATGCATTGTCTAGTAGTCCTCTACCAAAATTGTTCAAATTATGCCCATGGGGTTAAAATAGCCCTGGGTTCACTTAGTTATTATGTGAGTTATATAGGAAAAATACTTGAAAAATCATCTGATCCTATTTCCAAGACTATTTAATTATAATTACCTTATGACCCCAAAATATATGATGTCACTTGATTGTGACCTTGACCTACTGACCTACTTTCTTGTTTTTAAGATACAGGCTTGAAATATTGATGACTTACACAGTTTTGCACACAAATCGTAAAACTGAATTTCATTGACCATGAATGTGACCTACTGACTTTCTTAATATTTTATCATTAGTTTGACATTTGAAACATGTAGCTCATATTACTCAGGTGAGCGATCCAGGGTCATCATGACCCTCTTGTTTAATGAAAGCAATTTCATTTCTCCACCAGTCCTAATACTATGTAAGTAGAACACTCGTTTTCGTAAAACTTTGGTCGTTTGATTATTGGACCAGGGGTCAAATTTAACAATATTTTCTACTAGCTAAAATTAGCTAGTGCCTTTTTTGTTCACTAGCTAAAAGGAAAAGATACTAGCTAAAATCAAACACGGGTATTTTAACAACGCAAAGTATTTCTTTCTGTTTACATTTAAAATACTACAGTTGGAATTCCAAAATAGTGATCTATTTTTAGTTACAAATTTAGCGAGCCGACCATCCGGATCATTTCAATACTCTTTTCTGGGGAATATTCTGGGTTACTAAATTATTATCATAATGCAAACAAATCAATAAATATTAGATGTTTTGATACACTAGTCAGAGTCTATAATAACCTTTGATGAACTGTCAGTAGGCATACAGCTTGCATGTTTTACACGCCATCTTTGTCACAGTCGTTTGATCGCTGAGAACAATTTCAAGGTCGACATTAAGTTCTCTCTGCCATTTTTTTACTGTTTTTACACTGGCGGTTACTGGCCTTTCTTCCGGATCATCATGTTTTTTTGGCACACTGGCCTCGTCGGTATTGTCAGCTGCCGACCGTTTCAAAAAGTTGGTAATTTTCACAGACATTTTTTTTTAAATTTTGGGATTCCAGTAGGCTAATTATAGTTACTAAATTTAAACAACCAATTAGAGTCCTCGATACCTAAAAAACGTCATTTACCGCCCAACGTATCTGTCCGCGCATTCCGAAATGATTTACACTGGAAACGATTACGTCATACACATATTTGAACTTTTTTTACGATTGTGGTCGGATAAGATTCAACTGAAACTATATTTGGAACTTTTATTATTGTACTGTCATGTTTTTCTTTAGGAGTATTACATTTGCCTGGCATTTCATTGACTCGCTAAAATTAGCGAGTGCTTTTTCAGGCCACTAGCTATTCTAAATTTCCACTGGCTTTTAGCGAGTATGCGTGCTTAAATTTGAACCCTGTTGGACATGTATAACCATTTTTATTCAGAAATACATTCCAATTAGTGAAAATTACTACTATCTGTAACACATTAAGTTTAAGACAAAAAATTTTGTTTACAAATGTTGATCATGGTTTTGAATGTGTAATGTCTTTGTGAACTGTCAAGTTAGATTTTGTAACTTGATAATTTATTGTCACGAAACTTACTGAGTTATTACTCCCTACAATATATGAGCTGCGCCATGGGAAAACCAACATGGTGGCTTTGCAACCAGCATGGATCCAGACCAGCCTGCGCATCTGCGCAGTCTAGTCAGGATCCATGTTGTTCGCTAACAGTTTCTCTAATGGCAATAGGCTTTAAAAGCGAACAGCATGGATCCTGACCAGACTGCGCAGATGCGCAGGCTGGTCTGGATCCATGCTGGTCGCAAAGCCACTATGGGTATGTGTATTTGTATTTGGATATGTTATTGTATTGTACATGACTTAGGTCTGTATGACCTGCACCTTAAATTGTAATCAAGAGCAATGACATTTTGGCGAGGAATGTAGAGCAGTTATTGCCCTAATGTTAATTGATTGTACCAATATCTAGGAAGATTTGTTCATTGATTTTCTTTTACTTTTACATGTTTTCAGTGTGATGGCCAGAGATGCCAGTGGTAAATTAGCTGTGGAATACTTGGATAACAAATACCCTGGTTATGTTTTTGATATATTCTTCAAGGCAACCAAAAGTGAGTTGATCTTTTCAAAATGTTCTGGTTGAGCTGTTAGTATAGGTGAATAGTCCAGCATCAGTCATCCTTCATCTATTGTCAAAATTTCTACTCAAACATCTTCTCTTCGGCTAGTCCAGAATTGCACCAAACTTGGTCTGAAGCATCCTGACATGGACCTTACCATATATTTTCGCTTATAAGACGCATTCGCTTATAAGACGCACCCCAACATCAGACATGCAATCTGGGGTTTCTTTTTCTTTTAATTTCCTTGTAGTACACGCTTACAAGATGCTCCCCACTCTTTGAACTGGAAATATGACTCCTAATAATGCGTCTTATAAGCGAAAATATACGGTAATCTAAATTTGTGAAAATGGTTTTACTTGTCTGTTCTTAAGAGCCACTATATTACTAGAGCTAAATGTAGAAAAAAATTGAAAACTTATGAACTGATAAATGGATCCTCACCAAACTTGGTTGGTAGCATTCTTTGGTGGACCTTCCTCAGTTTTGTTCAGATCATTAATTTTAAGTACACTTAGAGCAGTCCAGAAGTAAGACTAGAAAAAAGCTTTTAAACAATTTCATCTCATGAACTGCTTCATGGATTTTTACCTAACTTTGGAGCATCCTTGGATGAACCTTTCTTAAATTTACTCAAATGGTTGCACTAGACTGCCAGGGCTTGACAAGCCTTAAAAAAGTTCTTAAACTTGAAGCTGGTCCTTGAAAATGACTAGAGCACTAAAAGAACTAAAAAAGTGTGTGGATTTATTAAAAAAAAGAATGCTATTAACACTTCATGAGCAATGTAATTTGTACAGTCATATATTTTGTCGACAAATTATTATTTGTTTTGTAACTATTTATGTGGCTAGTTGTAAAGTTGTCAGTGTAAAAGATCATTTTTACTGTTGTCGGTGTAAAAGATAAATCATCAGTTGATCTGAAATAAGCTAAATAAGTATGTTGTTTTGGTTTCATTCTAAAGTGCTCAGCAACTTTTTTTCAAATGCCGAATCTTATCAGATTTGTCTGTGTTTTATCGCAGACCTTAATATGATATATTTAAGAATTTACCATTGATAAAATAAAAATTGAATATGGATGCTTTATAAGAAAACACATTCAGATATCATGTTAGCATTTGATATAACAATAAGAAAGATGTAGCATGATAAATGTAAATAGTGAAGTGGTTTCATGTCACTAAGTTGTATTTGTACTCAGTAAACTGTTGAATAAAACTCCTGATTTGATCAGTAATACACTACATGGTAGATAACATGAACAAACTGTGCTGTTCTAATAGGTAACATAGAAACATACATTGTGCTGTTTTTATTAGCTCATCTGATTTTTTGAAAAAAAATGATGAGTTATTGTCATCACTTGAGCGGTTGTCGGCGTCGGCGTCGGCGTCTGCGTCGGCGTTGCCTGGTTAAGTTTTATGTTTAGGTCAGCTTTTCTCCTAAACTATCAAAGCTATTGCTTTGAAACTTGGAATACTTGTTCACCATCATAAACTGACCCTGTATAGCAAGAAACATAACTCCATCTTGCTTTTTGCAAGATTTATGGCCCCTTTTGTACTTAGAAAATATCAGATTTCTTGGTTAAGTTTTATGTTTAGGTCAACTTTTCTCCTAAACTATCAAAGCTATTGCTTTGAAACTTGGAATACTTGTTCACCATCATAAGCAGACCCTGTACATCAAGAAACATAACTCCATCTTACTTTTTGCAAGAATTATTGCCCCTTTTGGACTTAGAAAATCAGTTTTCTTGGTTAAGTTTTATGTTTAGGTCAGCTTTTATCCTAAATATCAAAGCTATTCCTTTAAAACTTGCAACACTTGTTCACCATCATAAGCTGACCCTGTACAGCACAGAAACTAACTCATCCTGCTTTTTGCAAGATTTATGGCCCCTTTTGGACTTAGAAAATAAACAGATTTCTTGGTTAAGTTTTATGTTTAGGTCAACTTTTCTCTCTTAAACTATCGAAGCTATGCTTTAAAACTTGCAACTCTTGTTCACCATCATAAGCTGACCTGTACAGCAAGCAACATAACTCCATCCTGCTTTTTGCAATATTATTGCCCTTTTTGGACTTAGAAAACATAATTTCTTGGTTGAATATTATGTTTAAGTCAACTTTTCTCATAAACTATCAAAGCTATTGCTTTAAAACTTGCAACAGTTTTTCACCATCATAAGTGGACACTGTACATCAAGAAACATAACTCTATCCTGCTTTTTGCAAGAGTGATGGCCCTTTTTAGACTTAGAAAATCATGGATAGGACAATATTTCTATTATACAAAAAAAATCAGATGAGCGTCAGCACCCGCAAGGCGGTGCTCTTGTTAGGTCATACAGTAGATGACATAAAATGACAAACATTGCTGCTTTTAATAGGTTATACAGTAGATGACATATACTTATAAACATTGCTGCTTTTAATAGGTCATACAGTAGATGACATATACTTATAAACATTGCTGCTTTTAATAGGCCATACAGTAGATGGCATATACTTATAAACATTGCTGCTTTTAATAGGCCATACAGTAGATGGACATAAACTGACAAACATTGCTGCTTTTAATAGGACATACAGTAGATGACATATACTTTTTTAATAGGCCATACAGTAGATGGACATAAACTGACAAACATTGCTGCTTTTAATAGGTCATACAGTAGATGACATAAACAAACTGAAAGAAGAGGGAAATGCACAGTTTAAGTGTGGAAATGTCCAAGAAGCCATAGAGCTATATGGGAAAGCCATCAACATATTCAAGTCCAGCAAAGCTCAAGCAGTAAGATACAGAATTAATTTATCCTTGTTTGTAATATTTAGGTGATGCAGTTTGTATCATAAGAGTTGAAACTTAGTACAGTGTTTTTGGTAATAACTTACTTGTGTTTACAGTTAAAAGTTTTATTTGTCTTACTAACATCATTAAAAGTTTTACTTGTCTCAATGATGTCATTTGTAAACTGAGGGGAAAAGAAATGCAAACTAATTGAAATGCATGTCTATGAGAAACATTGGGGAATTTGATTTTGGCACTTAACTGTAGATGTTTCATTACATAACATTTTACAGGTGCATGCAAAAGTAACGAACCATGAGATAGCAGTGCTGTATGGTAACAGAGCGGAGGGATTTCTGAAACTGAAGATGTACCAGCAGGCTTTTGAGGATGCCATGGAAAGTGTATCATTTGATGGCCATTGGTACAAGGTATGTGCAGAATAGATGTGTTTTTATCCTTTAGCCTGCCAAATTTCTAAAATGAATTAGTCAGTCATTCAGTTTGGGCAATGCCATTTATTATTCGAAGGGGTGTTCACTGAAAATTTGCTGACTCAATAGTGAACTGTGCAGACCATGATCAGCCTGCACGGATGTCTTGGTCTGCACTGGTCGCAAAGGCAAAATCACTTGCCGTCAGCAGGCTAAAGGTTAAAATTTTATCCTTCTGTTAGAGGGATATAGTTATGATGTAAGCCATCCGCGTTGAATGATATCTAAGGTATGGTTATGAGCATTTTAATAAAACTTTATAGAAATGTAAACTATATTGGGAAAGACTATGAAATTTCATAAGAATGATCAATATCAAATCTTACTGTGCATATTTAGTTGGTTTTGTATTTGGATAAATTTTGGTGACGGTATGAGCCTTGGTATAAAATTACAGCCACACCTGATTTCAGCCATACTTGTTATAAAATTTCAGCCACACATGGTACAAAATTGCAGCACAAAGTCAAGAGTACTGAAGGGATTATTTATGATGAATAAGTTTGTGAATTTTTTTGCAGGCCCATATCCGTGTTGGTAAAGCCCTAAAAGGTATGAAGAAACTAGAGAGTGCATTGAAAGCATTTGTGAATGCTTATAAAGACGTAGATGCTCATGTGGAAGACACGGTGAAAGTTGAAATCCTCATTGAATTAGCAACGGTGTGCTCAAATATACCGAAAAGTGTGTGTAAGTATTGATTAATGATTATCCCTTATTTTCATGCATCTGTTCCTGCATTCAAGAGATTCTCAATATAATACTTCCTTTTTTTGCTGAAATATATCCATTGATGATGACACTGATGTGTTATGCACTTTTCGAGGAGTGTGGGAAGCAATGAAGTTGTAATGCTATTGTTGTCATGCTTAAAGGCATGTTGCAGTTGTGATATACTAAACTAGTATTTATGATGAGCATTTGCACATGGTGAGTGGTTCACTCATGTTTGCCAATAGTTTTTCATGGTTGTTTTTATACAAATGATGATCAGTGGTTTATATATATGTACACGTTTCGTGATTATTCCATACCCTTGTTTTATTCAAGCAAACTTTACAGGTATGAACATACAGAAAATTAATTGTGGCTTAAAATGAATTGAAATGTATTTCTTAACATCAGACAAGGAAAGTGAATTTTTCAGGTCTGTATCTTTATGCTTTTAAGATATGTAAGTGTTTAAATTAGCAGTATATTACTCTTTATCATCATGAAATCTCCAACCTGTTGGCTCCTTTCATCCTCTGTGATTATACAGGAAAACATGATCGCTGTAAGCGGCAAGGGTATGAGCAAAACGCCCGAGTGGCCCAGGGTTTTGAATGATCCAGAATAGAAAATATTAGGAATACAGGCAGTGACCATATGAAGTGTTTGAGCAAGTGTTGTTTCACTGTACCTATGTTTGAAATATATTGATTAGAAATGTCATTATTTATCTTGCAGTGGATGTAAAAAAGAGAATTCAGGACATCCCAGTTGGACATGGACATATTTGGGCTCGGGCATGTTATGAACTTGTCAGCAAAGATGACTGGGTAAATGCAGCTGTGGCGCACCATCAGTATGTAGTCGGCAATGCCAGGCGGCCTCATCTTACATTCACACTTAAACCATTCTGTAACTTAACTAGACTCAGGGTAGGTATATTGTTGTTAATGTTATAATGTAAATGTTTACTTACTCAAAGTTTATCATTGGTCCCTCTAAAGTATTGACCTTTAAAATTTTATGATCATTTTAGAATCCCTTTGTTTACAGTCACAGGGAGAAAACACAAAGTTTATGTTTAAAAATCAGAAGTACAGAAATTGGTCATGAATATTTTGATACTAAAATAATTTGTTTGACGTGAAAATTTACTTCCAGTATCCATTATATTATTGTTTTCATTATATTCAGACAATAGCAATCCTTAAAACTTGAGTTTAATACAGAATTTTACAGAAGTCTTTACAACCGTTCTTCCATTGTCGCTGCTTGGATCTTTAGAAATTTAGAAAATGAGCCGCACCATGAAAAAACCAACATTATAGTGCATTTGCAACCAGCATGGATCCAGACCAGCCTGCGCATCCACGCAGCCTGGTCTGGATCCATGCTGGTCGCAGATGCACTATGTTGGTTTCCTCATATGAGCCGTGCCATGAGAAAACCAACATAGTGGGTGTGCGACCAGCATGGATCCAGACCAGCCTGCGCATCCGCGCAGTCTGGTCAGGATCCATGCTGTTCGCTAACAGTTTCTTCAATTCCAATAGGCTTTAAAAGCGAACAGCATGGAGCCTGACCAGACTGCGCGGATGCGCAGGCTGGTCTGGATCCATGCTGGTCGCAAACCCACTATGTTGGTTTTCTCATGGCACGGCTCATATGTTCTTTCTTTCAAGGTCTTGCAGCTTCTACTGTAATATTCAAATTTTTTTTGACCTGTACAGGAACATGTGTGGGGTGTGGATATGTTGCTGTACTTCCTGGAGTGTGGATGTAACAGGAAGACTATTACACTGGAGAACGGGGATACATATCTGCATGCTGTTGTTAGAATGACACTTCTCGTGGGTATGTCAACATTTCAGATGAAGTTTAAAGGCTGTTAATAACAACTGAAGAGGGAACAGACCTCTACAAGGGAAAACATTCTTTCCCACTAGAAAAATTTATAAGTCAACATATAGAGCAACAGTTTTCAAAAATATAAACATAATTTATCAATCCCCCGCCTTGTGTGGTGGGGGGGAGGGTTATAGGTCCTGTAATGGTCTCTGTTCATCCTTACGTCCTTCCGCCTAACATTTTGTGTCAGCTCTGTATCTTTTTAACCCCTTGAAGGATTTTCATGAAACTTTGGTCAAGTGATCACCTCATCAAGATGATATGCAGAACTCATTAGTCAGTCATGTCAGGTCAAGGTCACAACTCAAGGTCAAAGGTCTGAGCTCTGTTTCTCCTAAACCCCCTGAAGGATTTTCATGATACTTCGGTCAAATGATCACCTTATCAAGACGATGTGTAGAACTGATGAGTAAGCTGTATTGGCTCAAGTTCAACGTCACAACTTGAGGTCAAATTTTTGAGCCTTCCATTTTGTGTCTGCTCTGTATCTCCTAAACCCCTTGAAGAATTTTCAATTTCATTGATGTTGACAAAATGGACTATAAAATATACTTAACAACGTCAATGCTTCCACCCAATACCATCAACCCTTTCACTATCCATAAAAGCGGCGGGGGATATAGCTGTCTTTCAGACTGCCTTGTTCTTCTAAGAAGTGTTCATATAAGAGAGGCTGTATAATCATAGATTGGACAGAAACAGTCTTAAATGGACCATTCTTCCATTGTCTTTGCTTGACTGCCCTAAGGGGGTTACCAGAGGTAGAATATACAAACCATTAAACAACAGTGTCTTGTGAACATCATGGTGGATGTTCACAAAACTATGTCAGAAACATCATAATAAACTCAAGCTTATTGAAATAGTTCTGCTTTTTATGCCCTTAAAAGTTTAAAAGTTTAAAGTTCTAAGACCCTTATGATTAAATAGCACAGTGTTTAATTTTACAGCTCAGTCGTATTACCTGTGTCATTTGTGCCATTTTCAGGGCATCTGTGCCTGGCATAGTGTATCTTCATGTATTTCAAGATTTCCAGATTTATTTCACAAAATGAAAATTTTTGGGTCAATTTGATTTTTCAGAGGCAAGTGGAATGAGAATCTACACATTTTTTCAGTTGGCAAATTGTAAATATGCTTCATATCATTTACAGCAAGGAATCTATCTCTTCTGCAATACCTTACAAAGCAGTACTGTAAGTTGAAGGACATCGACCAACATAAATTGGACAACAATAACAACACTGTTCTACATACAGCAGCTAGAGAACCTCGGGTGGACAAAAATAGGAGGTAAGGTTCTTAAGTCGTGGAAATTGCAATTACTCAAAAAGTATTTGAGCTATGTTCATTAAGCTTGGTATGTGAATAGAGGGCAATATTCAGATAATGCATTTACATGATTTATGCTTGTGGGTCAAAGGTCAAGGTCACTATTGAAGGTCAAGTAAAAATTGATTCTGCTCCATAACTTTTATATGCTTTGATGGGTTATCTTAGTGCTACACAGAAATGTTTGGCATTGTCAGTCAAAAGTCAAGGTCACTATTGAAAGTTTTCCACTGGTAAGGGACTTCTGTATTGCCACTGCAATACTTGGTCACTTGTTATGCCCCCTTCCAAAAGAGGAAGGTATATTGATTTGCTGATGTCGGTCTGTCGGTCGGTTGGTCTATAGACCAATCGGTTTCCAGATGATAACTCAAGAATGCTTGGGCCTGAGATCATGAAAATTGATAGGGAGGTTTTTCATGACCAGCAAATGACCACTTTTGATTTTGAGATCTGTAGGTCAAAGGTCAAGGTCACAGTGACCTGGAACAGTTAAACCGTTTCCGGACAATAACTTGAGAATGCTTGGGCCTAGGATCCCAGAACTTAATAGGGAGGTTGATCATGACCAGCAGATGACCCCTATTGATTTTTAGATCATTGGGTCAAAGGTCAAGTCATAGTGACCTGGAACAGATAAACCGTTTCTGGACACTTGAGAACGCTTGGGCCTAGGATCACAAAACTTAATAGGGAGGTTGATCATGACCAGCAGAATGACCCCTATTGATTTTAAGGTCACAGTGACCCGGAACAGTTAAACCGTTTCCGGATGATAACTTGAGAACGCTTGGACCTAGGATCAGGAAACTTAATAAGGAAGGTTGATCATGACCAGCAGATGACACGTATAGATTTTGAGGTCAGTAGGTCAAAGGTCAAGGTCACATTGACCCAGAACAGTAGAACTTTTTGCCAAATAACTGGAGAATCCTTTGGTCTGAGATCACATTTGATACCAAGGTCACTTATGACCCATAATTATTGAGTGAGGTCAGTATGTCATATGTCCTGTGCACAGTGACCAAATAATTTCTGTTCCTTGTGCAGTTACTGAATGCATCAAGGGGGGCATTTCGTGTTCTAATATTAGAATAAGATACGATCTTTCAGTTGTTTCCTTGAACTAACACTATACAGTTACTTATAATTGTAGATATGATGTGATCATACTGTTGCTGAAATGTCAAGTTGACCCAAACCAGAAAAATCGGAACAAAGATTTAGCGTTGGAGTATCTGCCAGAGGATGAAACTCAGAGTAGAGAGGCTCTAAGAATGGCTATGTATAACAAAGGTTGGTGAAACATATTATTATGTCTCCCCCAGGAGACATATTGTTTTTGCCCTGTCCGTCCGTCCTTCCGTCCGTCTGTCCGTACGTCCAGTGATTCATTTTGAAATCTGAAGATACGAGTCCATGGGACTCACATATTTTGAAACAATGAGTCCCAGCCATTGAGTAATGAGTCAAAAAGGGACTCAATATAAAAATTATATATCATGAAACAGCAAGTCCCAAATTTGAACTGTTTGCTTTTTCACATCCTGTACATTCTATATTGGTTGACTGATTAATTGATTTAATAGGTTTTACATCCTATATATCTGCACCAGAACTGAACTAAACAGGATGAGGAGAAAAAAAAACTGTTAAAAGTTGTATTTTGAAAGTTTCTGTTCTTTGCAGCTTTGTTCATACCGTTCATTTTTATGTTGTCAGTACAGATTGTTCAGTACATATAATCTTCACTTTCGTCATAGTGTACTTTCGTCATAGTGTAACCACGAATAAAGAGTGAGCCATTTAGAAACAAATTTTCTTTTTTTCTTATCTTGATTTTTCGACGTGCTCGCAGCCGCTGCTTCATTTTCTATTGAAATGCTCACTTCTTCAGTACCCGACGATTCACTCAAAGTTAGACCAAAAAAAAACGGAAAGTTTTTGCTGTTTGGGATCTAACTTCTGCTGTTTTTTTCAACGGCATCCTCAGATTGTTAAAATATTTTGGCCGAAATATCCGGGTACTTTGGAAACAATACTCCCAAACATAAAATAAATGACTGTCACCGATTGGTTAAAAAAATCACCACTGTCCAATCAGAATATGCTTTACAAATCGAACGGTGATAAGGTAGTTTTGACGCATGAAAATTATCCACGACATCCGTTCTACTTTTTAAACCATTAGAGGAAGTAAAAGAAGGTACACATTATGTCAGTGAAATTGTTTGCGTCCCGCGGCTGCACACATTTCAAATTAACGAGTCCCCGGTGAAAAATATGCGTCTTTGACGCAGGACGCGCGGCAAAATGAATCACTGTACATCACACTTCATTTCCGAGCAATAACTGGAGAACCATTTGACCTAGAACCTTCAAAGTTCATAGGGTTGTAGGGCTGCTGGAGTAGACGACCCCTATTGTTAGCTCACCTGAGCAATGCTCAGGTGAGTTTTTCTGATCGCTCAATGTCCGGCGTCCGTCGTCTGGCGTCTGTCGTCCGTCGTCTGTCAACATTTAGCTTGTGTATGCGATAGAGGCTGTATTTTTCAATTAATCTTCATGAATATTGGTCAGAATGATAACCTTGATGAAATCTAGGCCGAGTT
Source organism: Mercenaria mercenaria (assembly GCF_021730395.1). Taxonomy (NCBI): domain Eukaryota; kingdom Metazoa; phylum Mollusca; class Bivalvia; order Venerida; family Veneridae; genus Mercenaria; species Mercenaria mercenaria. The sequence goes on from NC_069373.1 coordinate 52,768,507, forward strand.
CGAAAATGGATCATCTCGGGTCAAAAACTAGGTCACTAGGTCAAATCAAAGAAAAACCTTGTGTATGCGATAGAGGCTGTATTTTTCATTTAATCTTCATGAATATTGGTCAGAATGATAACTTTGATGAAATCTAGGCCGAGTTCGAAAATGGGTCATCTCGGGTCAAAAACTAGGTCACTAGGTCAAATCAAAGAAAAACCTTGTGTATGCGATAGAGGTGGTATTTTTCAATTAATCTTCATGAATATTGGTCAGAATGATAACCTTGATGGAATCTAAGCCGAGTTCGAAAATGGGTCATCTGCGGTCAAAAACTATGTCACTAGGTCAAATCAAAGAAAAACCTTGTGTATGCGATAGAGGCTGTATTTTTCAATTCTTCTTCATGAATATTGGTCAGAATGATAACCTTGATGAAATCTAGGCCGAGTTCGAAAATGGGTCATCTCAGGTCAAAAACTAGGTCACTAGGTCAAATCAAAGGAAAACCTTGTGTATGCGATAGAGGCTGTATTTTTCAATTGATCTTCATGAATTTTGGTCAGAATGATTGCCTTGATGAAATCTAGGCCGAGTTCGAAAATTGGTCATCTCGGGTCAAAAACTAGGTCACTAGGTCAAATCAAAGAAAAACCTTGTGTATGCGATAGAGGCGGTATTTTTCAATTGATCTTCATGAATTTTGGTCAGAATGATTACCTTGATGAAATCTAGGCCGAGTTTGAAAATGGGTCATCTGGGGTCAAAAACTAGGTCACTAGGTCATATCACGTAAAAACCTTGTGTATGCGATAGAGGGTGTATTTTTCAATTGATCTTCATGAATTTTGGTCAGAATGATTGCCTTGATGAAATTTAGACCAAGTTCGAAAATGGGTCATCTGGGGTCAAAAACTATGTCACTAGGTCAAATCAAAGAAAAACCTTGTGTATGCAATAAAAGCTGTATTTTTCAACTGATCTTCATGAAATTTAGCCAGAATGATTACCTTGATAAAATCTAGGCTGATTTCGAAAATGGGTCATCTGGGGTCAAAAACTAGGTCACTAGGTCAAATCAAAGAAAAACATTGTGTATGCAATAGAGGATGTATTTTTCAATTGATCTTCATGAAATTTGGTCAGAGTGATTGCCTTGATGAAAACTAGGTTCGTTTTGAATATGGGTTATCTGAGGTCAAAAACTAGGTCACTAGGTCAAATTAAAGAAAAATCTTGTGTATGCGATAGAGACTGTTTTTTTCAGTTGATATTTATGAAATTTGGTCAGGTTGATTGCCTTAATGAAATCTAGGTCGAATTTGAATATGGGTCATCTGAGGTCAAAAACTAGGTCACTTGGTCAAATCAAAGACAAACTTCTGTATGTGATAGAGGCTGTATTTTTCAGTTGATCTTCATGAATTTTGGTCAGAATGATTGCCTTGATAAAATCTAGGTCGAGTTTGAACATGGGTCATCTAGGGTCAAAAACTAGGTCATATCTAAGAAAATGCTTGTTTTATCGCAAGAGACCAAGTTTTTGTAGGTCAAACATGTTTTACACTGTTATGGAGTGTTTCTTAGGTGAGCGACCTAGGGCCATCTTGGCCCTGTTGTTTTTGGGGTCACTCCATCAAAGGTCAAGGTCATGAGGGCCTGAACATTGAAAACCATTTCCGATCAATAACTAGAGAACCACTTGACCCAGAATGTTGAAACTTCATAGGATGATTGGTCATGAAGAGTAGATGACCCCTATTGATTTTGGGGTCACTCCATCAAAGGTCAAGGTCACAGGGGCCTGAACATTGAAAACCATTTCCGATCAATAACTAGAGAACCACTTGACCCAGAATGTTGAAACTTGATAGGATGATTGGTCATAAAGAGTAGATGACCCTTATTGATTATGGGATCACTCCGTCAAAGTTCAAGGCCACAGGGGCCTGAACATTGAAAACCATTTCTGATCAATAACTAGAGAACCACTTGACCCAGAGTGTTGAAACTTCATAGGATGATTGTACATGCAAAGTAGATGACCCCTATCGATTTTGGGGTCACTCCATTAAAGGTCAAGGTCACAGGGGCCTGAACATTGAAAACCATTTCCGGTCAGTAACTTGAGAACCACTTGACCCAGAATGATGAAACTTCGTAGGATGATTGGTCATGCAGAGTAGATGAACCCTAACGATTTTGGGGTCACTCTGTGAAAGGTCAAGGTCACAGGGGCCCGAACATTGAAAACCATTTCCGGTCAGTAACTTGAGAACCACTTGACCCAGAATGATGAAACTTCGTAGGATGATTGGTCATGCAGAGTAGATGAACCCTAACGATTTTAGGATCACTCTGTTAAAGGTCAAGGCCACAGGGGCCTGAACATTGAAAACCATTTCCAATCAATAACTTGAGAACCTCTCGACCCAGAATGTTGAAACTTCATAGGATTATTGTTCATGCAGAGTAAAGGACCCTTATTGATTTTGGGGTCACTCCGTTAAAGGTCAAGGTTACAGGGGCCTGAACATTGATAACCAGTTCCGATCAATAACTTGAGAACCACTTGACCCAGAATGTTGAATCATCATAGGATGATTGAACATGCAGAGTAGATGACCCCTATTGATTTTGGGGTCAGTCTATTAAAGGTCAAGGTCACAGTGGCCTGTTCATGTAAAATCATTTTTTGGAAATAACTTGAGAACCACTTGACCTACAATGTTGAAACTTAATAGGATGATTGGACATGCAGAGTAGATGACCCCTATTTATTTTGAGGTCACTTGGTCAAAGGTCAAGGTCACAGGAGCCTGAACAGTGACTTAGGAACCACTAGGCCACGAGTGTTGAAATTTAGCGGGATGACTGGACATGCCAAGTAGATGATCCCTATTGTAGCCAACCATCAGTGTCTCCTTGACTTTCGCTCCTGACCCCTATTGACTTCTTGCCTATAGGACTTTGCATTGGGGGAGACATGCGCTTTTTTACAAAAGCATTTTCTAGTTGACCCTTATCATTCAATCAGTGTCTTTTTGGCAAGCACTCCTTTTAGCAGTTTATGGTACTGTCCAAATTGAAAGATGGACAAGTTCATTATAGAAATTTAGCAGGGTAAGGGTTAACTCACCAGAGCACATAGTGCACACTCACCGTCCAGCATTATTCTGTTGTCCAGTGCCTGCTGATATTTTCTTCACATGGCAATTTTTCTAAAACTGATTTGGACTGTACCATTAACTGTTAAAAGGGGTGCTTACCAAAAATGTACTGGCTGAATAGCGACAGTGCAGATCATGATCAGACTGCACGGATGTGCAGGCAGATCATGAACTGCACTGGTCGCAAAGGCAGAATAAATCGTGTCCAATATGGTAAGTGTTAAACTGTTCAGCTTGGTTGCTCACAGATGACACCACAGCTAAAACTTAAAAATCTATAAACTAATCTCAGATTTTAAAATAATTTCATATAAAATAATGTGCCTTTACTTACTTTTTGCCAAGATTGTTCAAATAGTTCTGATTCAACAGAGATCATGGCCGTCTGGGTTTGTGGTCAATTTTGTTGAGCCTGCTTGCGGATGCGAAGACATAGTTGTCCAAATGGCTGTTTGGTGTATGTGCGTGCATGCATCCGTCTGGATTTGTTTGCCCGGACCATAACTTTGACATGCATGGAGCAATCTTGTTTATATTTGTTAAGAATGTTAACCTCAATAAGAGGGAGTGTCATGTGCAAACCCCAGGTTCCTATCTCAAAGGTCAAGGTCACAGTTGGAGGTCAAATGTAATGTCAGATATTGTCCAGCCCATAACTTTGACATGCATTGAGTAATCTTGTTAATATTTGGCATGAATGTTAACCTCGGTGAGATTGAGTGTCATGCACAGATCCCAGGTTCCTATCTCAAAGGTCAAAGTCATAGTTGGAGGTCAAAGGTCATGTCAGATCTTGTCCAACCCATAACTTTGACATGCATTGAGGAATCTTGTTTATATTTTGCATAAATATTTAACTCAATGAGACTGACTCTGTCTCAAAGGTCAAGGTCACAGTTGCGGGCCAAAGGGCAGGTTTGACTTGTTGCCCGTGGGCATCTAGTCTATAATAGCAAGTAGTGGGGAATATGTCAAGAAAAATGGAAAGTTTGTATTTGTCATTGGATTGCTGAAAAAAATGGAAGATATAGAGTGGGCATGCTAGATTTCAGAATTTTTTGTTAAAGTTGTAAAATTCAGGTGAGCAGGTAGAATCACAGTAATTATACAATACAGCTGACTGAAACATCATACCTGTCTCAAAGAGAATGACATCGGTCCTTTAACTCTTTATGATCATTTTGATTTTTGGTTAGGCCATATTCTTTCAGAGTGATATGTTTTGAATGAGCAATAATTGCCATGCAAATTATTGGGATGTAACTTGTATGTTACAAGACTTGGTATGTGGATTCATATCTAGGTGTTTTGAATGTGGTGTACAGTACTTGAGCTGGGTCATTCCAATTGATTCTTGGGCAACTTGTGTATGAAAAGAAATGGAACCACTGTCTAAGCATTGCAAATCATAAAAGGCAGTTAATGGGGTGTGAACACATGGTTTTGCTGTATCTGTAATTCTGGCAGATATAAAAGTTATGATCTATTTCAGTGGAAATGAAATGTTAACCCAAAACTGTTTGTCTATTAAAGATGGCTCTTTGTTAGATAATCATCAATTAAGTGTTTATATTAATACTTCTTTAGCCAAACTGCCAGTTGACCTGTCCACTTTTGAAGCTATATCAAACAGTTTTTGGGAGATATATTTTGCATGAATACATGTACAGTTTTGTTGATTTTTTTTTCAGAGAACATTTCCAAGTTGCCATCATCTCTGCAGTCAAGTAAGGAATTCAGTCAATCCAAAAGCAAGCCTTTTTCTGAAGTTGGCCAGTCGTATGTGTCCAACTCCCAGTCTAGTCATAAGAAGGCATGTGATCAGTGTGATGACCTTTACTCACAAGGGGTCATCAAGTTTTCAGAGGGGGAGTTGAGAGAAGGGTATGAGAAGCTGACAGAGTTGATTAACCAGAAACACAAAGGATCAAGGCATGAGAAAATTGTGAAGAAGGCTGTGTCAGAAATAATAAAAAAATTAGCTGAGACGCATAATCCAGGTATTCCATATATTTTTTTAGCTCACCTGTCACGAAGTGACAAGGTGAGCTATTGTGACCGCTTGATATCCGTCGTGCATCAACAATTTCTAAAAAAATCTTCTTGAAAACCACTGGGCAGAATTACACCAAACTTCACAGGAATGATCCTTGGGTGGACCCCTTTCAAAAATATTCAAAGAATTGAATTCCATTTCCAGAACTCTGGTTGCCATGGCAACCGAAAGGAAAAAATCATCTGATCCTGTTTCCAAGACTGTTTAATTATAATTACCTGATGACCCCCAAGTAATATGATGTCACTTGACTGTGACCTTGACCTACTAACCTACTTCCTTGTTTTTTAATACAGCCTTGAAATTTTGATGACATACACAGTTTTGCACACAAATCGTAAAACTGAATTTCATTGACCATGAATGTGACCTACTGACTTTCTTAATATTTTATCATCAGTTTGACATTTGAAATATGTAGCTCATATTACTCAGGTGAGCGATCCAGGGTCATCATGATCCTCTTGTTTCTTATTAGAAATCAGTATGTGTTGGCTGATTAGCCTTGCTTTGTCATGTTTTATTGCATATTGCTATATTTTTTACAGCAGATATTCAATGGAGCTCTCTTAAACACAAAAAATTTGAGAAATATGAAAATGGGATATTTGATACTGCGAAATCATATATATATGGTGGGGACTAACTACACTCCCACCAAGAGGGGGCTACATAGGAATAACTTTGTCTCGTTCTGTCCGTCCCTGTCCTGTCGTGTTCTGTCCAGTCCCATCCTGTCCTGTCCTATCCCGTTCTGTCCTGTCCTGTCCGGTCTGCCCAATCCTGCCCCTTATTTGGAATCAGTACAGATATCAAGTTGAAACTTAAAAGATATTTGTAGGGTTATCAGACAAGTTCACATACCAGGTCCAGTAACTCTTGATTTCTGTTTTGACAAAGTTATCTGCACTTTTCAGTTGAAAATTTCCAAAAATTGACATTTTTATTCACCGCTGAAGGCGCTGTTTTGTTTTTTTGGCGTTGTCTGTCCATCTGTTCGTCCAGAGCCATATCTAGGAAGTGGTTTGAAATATGAAATAAAACTTCATATACATGTTCATCGCTATAGGGAAATGCAGCCGGTCAAGTTTCAGTCAGATTTCCCAAGTAACAAGAGTTATGGCTCTTAGTAGTGTACTATAAATATGGCAATTTCTGCTTCATAACTTATGACATATTTGACCTAGAACTATGAAACTTAAATTGAATTTAGATCACCATAATGTGGTAATGCACACACAGTTTCATCAGGATATCTTTAGTAACGAGAGTTATTGCCCTTCAGTTGTTTAAAAATCCACATATTTGTACATAAACTATCCAATTGATAGAATTTCATTAAACTTCTTTAATTTTTTTCCATGAACACTTATTATCAACATGTGAAGTTGTGTACCCACACCCGGTCACCCCCACTGCCCTGGTCACAACCCATCCCCCTCCCAACCCCACAAAAAATGTCTTTGCCATTCCTCACCACAAACCCATTTGGTTGGCAATACCAATTCATCAAATTTGCTTGTCTAACAAGGCTTTTAGTGGGGAATGAATCACATTTAGCAATAGCTGTAGTTTTCATGGGCTTCATGGTTGGTTCAAGTCCCTAAAATCTAATCCCAACAAATAAGCAAAGTTCCAATAGATAAGTGGAAATCAGTGAATTCGTATCCCTACAAAATAGCTTCATTTGGCTAAACCATAAAATTTTAAAACTCCTAAATTAAATGGTTTCACAGTGTTCAGAGAAAAAAAAAGTGTGTTTGTATTGCAATATTGTTGTGCCACTCTGATTTATTGTTACTCTGTATTTTAGAGATACCAAAGTGCCTTACATCTGTCGGCAAGGAGATGTATCTTATGATAGTAGATCATCTAGCAAGCAGTGGTAAATGGAGACAGTTAGATATGGTTGTTAGGAAGTATAGACAGATACATGGCTCAGACCAGCTTAAAGGTAATATGTCATTAGGTCAGCTGATCGTATTCTGCTCATTTTGGTCAGTTTTTTTGCCCCTGGGCATATAGCATTTGAACTGTCCGTCCATCAGTCTGTCTGTCCGTCTGAACCAGACCACTGTTTCGCCTACAGCCCACATTTATGGTCCAATTTAGTTCATACTCTTCAACAATCCTTCTGGCAAGACCTACAATCTGAGCTATATATAGATGACCTTGGCCTTCATATGATCTTTACCTTTTAAACTTAAAACCTCAAAATACAACATCTTTGGTCATACATCCGGGGGCATAATTTTGCATTTTGAAAACATAGCACCTTGTTTTTTCGACAATTAAGAATTTGAGCATCCTTGTAGTTATACTAAGAAAACTAAACCAATAGAAATGATAGGAATCATGGGCTTGCCTTTTGCCGTATTGTTTTTGATGAAACTTTTGCACCAAAGTATGATATTGTCTCTGATTTAAGGAACATTATGTATCTAGCTTACATGATTTGCAATCTTTCTTACAATTTCACTACAAATTTAACCTGAATAAGACCATTCAGTAAGAAGTTTAGCCTCTTCGAAAGCAGGCACAAACATGAGCTGGCACGTTGATACTTGGGTGTAATTATTTTCATAAAAAATACTTACTTCATATTCTGTTGTTTGGTTTGAATTCTCCTGAAAGCAGTATGAACTCCAATGCTCAATATCTCAGGCAGGGTTAGCACCTTAAGTTTTTGGTTTATAGCCAAGGCATCATATGTTGATTTTAACAACAATTCACTGATTCTTTTTTAGCTCACCTGTCACAAAGCTTTTGTGATCGCGCGTCGTCATGCGTGCATAAACTTTTGCTTGTGACCACTCTAGAGGTCACATTTTACATGGGATCTTTATGAAAGTTGGTCAGAATGTTCATCTTGATGATATCTAGGTCAAGTCCTTAACTGGGTCACGTGCGGTCCAAAACTAGGTCAGTAGGTCTAAAAATAGAAAAACCTTGTGACCTCTCTAGAGGCCATACTTTTCAATGGATCGTCATGAAAGTTAGTCAGAATGTTAACCTTGATGATATCTAGGTCAAGTTCGAAACTGGGTCACATGCGGTCAAAAACTAGATCAGTAGGTCAAATAATAAAAAAACCTTGTGACCTCGCTAGAGGCCATATTTTTCATGGGATCTTCATGAAAGTTGATCTGAATGTTCGTCTTGATGATATCTAGTTCAAGTTCGAAACTGGGTCATGTGTGTTCCAAAACTAGGTCAGTAGGTCAAATAGAAAAACTTTGTGACCTCTCTAGAGGCCATATTTTTCATGGGATCTGTATGAAAGTTGGTCTGAATGTTCATCTTGATGATATCTAGGTCAAGTTCGAAACTGGGGCAACTGCGGTCAAAACTAGGTCTGTAGGTCTAAAAATAGAAAAACCTTGTGACCTCTCTAGAGGCCATACTTTTGAATGGATCTTCATGAAAATTGGTCAGAATGTTCAACTTGATGATATCTAGGTCAAGTTCAAAACTGGGTCACGTGTGGTCAAAAACTAGGTCAGTAGTTCAAATAATAAAAAAACCTCATGACCTCCCTAGAGGCCATATTTTTCATGGGATCTGTATGAAAGTTGATCTGAATGTTTATCTTGATGATACCTAGGTCAAGTTCGAAACATGGGTCAACTGCGGTCAAAAACTAGGTCTGTAGATCTAAAAATAGAAAACCTTTTGACCTCTCTAGAGGCCATATTTTTTAATGGACCTTCATGAAAATTGGTCTGAATGTCCATCTTGATGATATCCATGTAAAGTTCGAAACTGGGTCACGTGCGTTCAAAAACTAGGTCATTAGGTCAAATTATAGAAAAACCTTGTGACCTCTCTAGAGGCCATATTTTTCATGAGATCTTCATGAAAATTGGTGGGAATGTTCACCTTGATGATATCTAGGTCAATTTCAAAACTGGGTCACGTGCTTTCAAAAACTAGGACATTAGGTCAAATAATAGAAAAACCTTGTGTCTTTACTAGAGGCAGTATTTTTCAATGGATTTTCATGAAAATTGGTCAGAATTTTTATCTTGATGATATCTAGGTCAAGTTCAAAACTGGGTCATATGAGCTCAAAAACTAGGTCACTATGTCAAATAATAGAATAAAACGATGTCATACTCAGTTCAAAACTGGGTCACGTGGGTACAGGTGAGCGATTCAGGACCATCATGGTCCTCTTGTTTCCTCAACGTTCGCTGCCTGTAAGCAATTCATAGCTAACTACTAATCATTTTTACCACTTAATGACTAAGGTGTGGATGACGGAAGGTTGCTACGACTTCTGCTTCATTAAAACATAAGTTGGTATTTGCCTGAGTGTACATACATGTAGATCTTTATCACTGCTTGATTTTCTACACAGTACAATAAGGACATAACATGTATTAGAAACAGCAGTACTCACTTAGCTTATATGGTGTTTACGTACGTCTCAAACATCGTAATGATGTATTACTTCCCTTGCTTGTTACCCGGACATCTTGCTGTATTGTAGCATTATTTCTTGCAAACTAGCGGACAATCAGTTAGAACATTAACAGGCAAATTTTAATTATGAGAGGTTAAAATGTGATTGAGCTGGTAATGTGTAGCTGTGGTAATTCAAATGTTTTTCACCTGTGATCAAAAATATTTTGAAAAAATACATTACCAAATTGTACAAAGACTGCTAATCTCAATGATATATCTTATAATGCACTATAGACAACAGGCAACGTTTGACAGCAAATGTATAATTGAGCCGCGCCATGAGAAAACCAACATAGTGGCTTTGCGACCAGCATGGATCCAGACCAGCCTGCGCATCCGCGCAGTCTGGTCAGGATCCATGCTGTTTGCTAACGGTTTCTCTAATTCCAATAGGCTTTGAAAGCGAACAGCATGGATCCTGACCAGACTGCACGGATGCGCAGGCTAGTCTGGATCCATGCTGGTCGCAAGCCACTATGTTGGTTTTCTCATGGCGCGGCTCATGTTATTTTAAACAGCCCTAATTACTTACCAATGTTATTCAGGTTTTGCATCGGATCTAACAGTGGTGCCTGTTATCAGAGAAACATCACTGAAAGCAGCGGAGGATCTCAAACTTCAGATTGTAACAAATATTCTAAACAGTGGAGGATCTTTAGGAAGTGACAGTAAGTACAGCCTTTTAAATTTGATTCTTTTGTTCAAAATATAAAATTCTTTCGTTCAAAATACAAGTTTTTGTAATTCACCTAAAAGAAGGTAATAATCGTATTTGAAACAGAATATTAAATTTGCCATCTCAACTTGACTTTTCAAACTATCTGTATGTGTTGAGAATCAGTTATATTGATTGGGATAATTTTTATTCCAGATGGACAGATGGCAGTGAAATGTGCAGTTGGTGAGGAGCATTTCAAAGTACTGACAGAGTTGGTGAAGAGAGGTGCTGACACTAGGAATTTGTCAGTGTACGAGGGTGACACACCCATACATGCTGCCATGACGATCGTTTTGGAGAAAGAAAAATGTAAGACACTTTCTTGGCCTGTGTTCACCATTGTCGATAAAAATACAGATTTTCAGTTGCAAGCATGTGGCTTTGTCTTTGACCAAAATGTACCAGTCTTTGAACTTAAATATCTTCTTGAGTGCTCAATGTCAAGAATCTTAGCAAAAAAAGAGATGATAGTATCATTTGCAGTTCTAAGGAAATTAAGGGTGTGTAAAAAGTTTTTTTGTTACTATTCAGGAAAGTAAACCAGTGTTGGAATAGAATGGAATGTAAAATCTGTACCAGTTGTTTATGTAAAAGTAACATTTTGATTCATTGCTGGATAGATATATTTGGTTGATTCTAGTCTTTAATAAGGGGAAAAAAAACATTGCAATTTATTGAATTCAAAACAGCATCAGTACTTGAAAACAAATGAACATAACTTCATTTATTAGTCATTACAGCAGCATTTCATATAAGATCCTCAGTATAATGTATGTGTAATAAAAACAAACAAAATCAATGGTATTGATTTATTGGACTTACATGTAGAAGAGCCACCCTCATTCAAATGACATCATGTCTTGGTCCGTTTTTCTTTTACTCTAACAGCTTATGAAAATAGTTATCACATTATTTTCAGCACCTGTGATACTTGAACTTTTACTGAACCAATTTGAAAATTCACCAGACACTCATTCTCATCTGGACCCAGAGCAGTGGGATAAAAATGGAGACTGTTTATTTCATTTGATTGCGAAAGCCAAGTTTAGCTCATATGTTCTTAAACTGACCGAAATGCTATGTAAAAGAAATGTGTGCGCTAATTATAACAACAAAGATGGTAAACTACCAACAGACTACATAACTAAAAAGAATGACCGAAGAATGCAATTTCTCCGATTAGCAAGAACAGTTCAGCCTTCAAGGGAACAAATCTATGGTCCCAAACATCGTAAAAAGGAAAGTAGTTCCATGAAGATTGAGATAGATGATGAGTTACATCAGTTGCCAAGACCTGCGGATAGCGAGACAAACCAGGCACCTGTCACAGAGGTTGTGAAAACAGTTAAAAATACTTTAAGAGAGAAGAGGAAAAGAAACATTGAAGAATTGATAAGACTTCTTCCTGATAGCAAACATTCAATATTTAAAGTGGAACATTCCCCAAGTAAGAGAACTGCAATAGAGAGGGTTAACAGAGAGACTGACGGTACAGTTGTGGATATAGAAGCTGATACGGATAATTACAAGAGAGAAAGCATTGTTTATTCTGGGACAGAGGGTTTAATGGATAACAAAAATGACCTTGTTGATGTGCAGGATGAAAGAAAAAATGTGGTTGCAGAGTCTGATAAAGAAAGAAAGAAGGAAAATATCAGAGGAGATGCTGAAAATAGACCTAAGCAGCCAGTTTTACTTGAAGTAGATCAGGACAATAAAATAGGGAAAACTATGGAAGATCTGTCGAGTGGTGTAGAAACAATTGGACGGAAAATTGGGAATGTTGTAAAAAGAACTTTAGAAGATGTTGCTGCCAGTTTTAAGCCTAAACCAAAAGAGGAAGATGTCAGTTTGAGCAATTCATTATCTGACACAGGAGAGGGAAATGGTACTAATGTGGATATGAAAGTTGAAAGTGATTCAGGACCACCATCACTGGAGAAAGATCAAGAAATACAGACTGCAATTAACACCTCTGAAAACATGGATGAAAGTATAGATGAGTTTGTAGATGCCCCAGAACCTTCAAGTGAAGATGAAATTGGAGAAACAGCTATGAATAAGGAAGATTTAGGACACAAAAACAACACACTTGCTGAAGACCATATATTGGAAAACATAACAGATGAAGCTAATAAATTCCTTGAAGAAAAGCCGGAAGACAGAATTCTGGAAACAGAAGAACACAAAATGAAAGAAAATTTGGAACCATTAGGTGAAGGAGATATCAGACCAGTTGGTATGGAACAAAATCAAGAAGTTGAAGAACAGGTCGAAGAAATTGAAGTTGAAGAAAGTGGTGATGAAGATACAGATGATGAGGAGGAAGATTTTGAAATAGATGTACAGGTGGGTCTTCTTATGTTTACAATGCTTCTCAAAGAAACATTGATAGTGGCTATAATGTTTTGTCAAAACAAAATTGTTATTATTTTTACATGACTGTCGTTTTCATTAATAGAACTATCAGTTTTTGAGTCAGATTTCAGATGAACCATAGAAACTTGTGTATAATTAATGCTAACAATTTTACTGTGAGGACCACCCACAAATCAGGGATTCCTATTTTGGTACTCGCTAAACTGTCTTGGCTAAAAACTTAGATTGCCGTTACAGTCTGTAAGAGATTATCTTGGTCTGTTTTGTAAACAAAGTTTTAAGTACTAAATTAAATAGTTCTTGAAGAAAGAAATATTAAAAATGATAATGATTACAACAGTGATTATTGGTATTATTTTTAACCAAGATCTAATTGTGAACAACAAAACTGACACAATATGACACAGTAACACCATTTGCTGATAGTTACTGGCATTTGAGCTTTAATGGGTCAGAACCTTTTGTTAATCGGTTCAGTTGAGCAGCTCTTGTCAACTCAAATATCCATTTTCCCAACACAAATAGTTCTAAAATTCTTTTGAGATCTGTCACTGGTAGCCTAACTTACTGATTGATAACAATGTATAATGCTTCTAAATTCTTGACGGCTAATGCTTCTTAAGGCTCAGATCGGGATTTATGTTAAATGTAATATGAAATTGTTCAAATAAATATTTCATAAAATGTTATTTTTTGAGAAGTCTGACGGAAAAAATTAGGTTTTTCTGGAAGTTAGATATTGTGATATCCAGGGCTTCCATTAAGCGGCGTCCCGGCGTAAAATACACCCAAAATTATGATCCATACGCCAATACATAATGTCAGAGGCGTACAAAGGACTTCTGATATCTTCAAAGGACGACAAAATCAATACACCGTGACGTAACTTCACTCGAATGACGTGATTAGCTCCGTCCCGTAACTAATCAAAGTGGTTTAACTCTTGATTGACAGCCTCGTAAAAACTGCCAGCATTGTTTGAAGTGTGAGACTAGTGTGAAAGCATCGTGTTTGATAGAGACCCTCTGTAAATTTTAACCGTTATAATATTAAACATTACATGCATTTGGCTCGGATTAAGTTGATGAAACAAGCTCCGAAGTCGGAAGACAAAGTAACTAATTGTGGAAAATTTATCGATAATTTCAGCACAAAAAACCTCAGCAAGTAACTATATTCTTCTAGCAAATGACATTTCACATCCAGTTTAAATTAAAACATTTTTTTCCGATTGGTAATAAATTTGCTACTTACTTTGGATTTTCGTAAATGATAAATCCTACAAATGATATATAATTTATCCTAAAAATGATAATCCAAAATTTTCCTTTATTGATTTTCTTTGATGTGGGATGAAAGTTAACTGGTTGGGTATTGCCAGGTGAATGACGTAATTATGTCTCCCCCAGGAGACATATTGTTTTTGCCCTGTCCGTCCGTCCGTACGTCACACTTCATTTCCGAGCAATAACTGGAGAACCATTTGACCTAGAACTTTCAAACTTCATAGGTTTGTAGGGCTGCTGGAGTAGACGACCCCTATTGTTTTTGGGGTCACTCCGTCAAAGGTCAAGGTCACAGGGGCCTGAACATTGAAAACCATTTCCGATCAATAACTAGAGAACCACTTGACCCAGAATGTTGAAACTTGATAGGATGATTGGTCATGAAGAGTAGATGACCCCTATTGATTTTGGGGTCACTCCGTCAAAGGTCAAGGTCACAGGGGCCTGAACATTGAAAACCATTTCCGATCAATAACTAGAGAACCACTTGACCCAGAATGTTGAAACTTGATAGGATGATTGGTCATGAAGAGTAGATGACCCCTATTGATTTTGGGGTCACTCCGTCAAAGGTCAAGGTCACAGGGGCCTGAACATTGAAAACCATTTCCGATCAATAACTAGAGAACCACTTGACCCAGAATGTTGAAACTTGATAGGATGATTGATCATGAAGAGTAGATGACCCCTATTGATTTTGGGGTCACTCCGTCAAAGGTCAAGGTCACAGGGGCCTGAACATTGAAAACCATTTCCGATCAATAACTAGAGAACCACTTGACCCAGAATGATGAAACTTCGTAGGATGATTGGTCATGCAGAGTAGATGAACCCTAATGATTTTAGGGTCACTCTGTTAAAGGTCAAGGCCACAGGGGCCTGAACATGGAAAACCATTTCCAATCAATAACTTGAGAACCTCTCGACCCAGAATGTTGAAACTTCATAGGATGATTGTTCATGCAGAGTAAATGACCCTTATTGTTTTTGGGGTCACTCTGTTAAAGGTCAAGGTCACAGGGGCCTGAACATTGATAACCAGTTCCGATCAATAACTTGAGAACCACTTGACCCAGAATGTTGAAACTTCATAGGATGATTGAACATGCAGAGTAGATGACCCCTATTGATTTTGGGGTCAGTCTATTAAAGGTCAAGGTCACAGTGGCCTGTTCATGTAAAATCATTTTTTGGAAATAACTTGAGAACCACTTGACCTACAATGTTGAAACTTAATAGGATGATTGGACATACAGAGTACATGACCCCTATTTATTTTGAGGTCACTTGATCAAAGGTCAGGGTCACAGGAGCCTGAACAGTGACTTGAGAACCACTAGGCCACGAGTGTTGAAATTTAGCGGGATGACTGGACATGCCAAGTAGATGATCCCTATTGTAGCCAACCATCAGTGTCTCTTTGACTTTTGCTCCTGACCCCTATTGACTTCTTGCTTATAGGACTTTGCATTGGGGGAGACATGCGCTTTTTTACAAAAGCATTTTCTAGTTTGACATAATTCTACTCCAAGTAAAATGTACTTTAGATTTTTTAAAGTGGATTTTCATTATGTAGCTGAACAACAGTAAGTCTGTTGATTTTAATAAAAATGCTGACTGTTGCTATACGTATTATGAAACAATAAAATATTTTTTTTGTAAAATAAAATATTTTCTAATCATTCTAGTGGTCCTTTTCTCTAAATTCTATTACTTTACACATTGTTCTGAACCAATTAGATATGATGGTGATAGTAATGATGATGACGATGATATTGAAGGTCATTGTACAAAGTGATACTACGTAGGACTCCAAGAAAATTTAAGAGGGACTCCAAAATCTGATTGTTAGGTAGTCCAGACTCCATGAAGTTGAATCCTAATGGAAGCCCTGGATATCTTATAAAATACATTCAAATAGGACTATTGCCCAGGAAAAGACTACTTGCTTCTTTCCAGAATGACCCTTCTAAAATGGTCCAACTCCTCTGTATTGTTTTAGTTTGAATGATGACATACAGCAAGTTACACATTATATGTTTAAAGGTGTTTGATAATCTGGAGTGGGAAGTGGAGTGTACAGCAGAGGTATGGAAGACGTTGCGGGACAAACATGTTATACCCGAGCTCAAACGCCGAATTGTGAGGAAAATACAGCTCTTGGCAAGTGGAGACTGGCAACCTCACCTCTGCAAGAAACTGAAAAATGTTCCTCAAGCTCTGAATTTGTTTGAAGCAAAATTCACAAAGGGTAAGCTGCCATAGTGCAATTTCAAGTTTCCTGCTTACTCATTTGAGCCGCACCATGAGAAAACCAACATAGTGCATTTGCGACCAGCATGGATCTAGACCAGCCTGCGCTAACAGTTTCTCTGATTGCAGTAGGCTTTGAAAGCGAACAGCATGGATCCTGACCAGACTGCGCAAATGCGCAGGCTGGTCTGGATCCATGCTGGTTGCAAATACACTATGTTGATTTTCTCGTGGCGCAGCTCATTTTATTAGCAGTGGTTGCATAAGTGAGAAAGATTTTCCACCAACTGCGCAACTGACTTGGTAACTTCTATCCAAAATTACTTTACTTCCACCAGTCATGTTTGATTAACTTATTCAAATAATTTTGGTTAGACTCAAAAAGCATGGTCACACAGACTTGTTATGTGTGACCATATAGAACAGACTGGAATATATTAGGGGTAGTGGATGTTTATGTAAAGCATTTACAGCTGGAATATTAAAGAAAATGGTGGCTAGGTTAACATAGGCTATTTTACACCAACAAGAATTGTTCAGGTCAATTTTGATTGTCAGAAAACGTAGCCAGAAGAGGGCGTGGCCTAGCTGGTATGAAAAACTAATGATCTCCACACTGTCAATGTTTTCAGTTGTTAGTAGAATTATTTCTTGAACAACCCTGTATTGATTTGATAAAAGTAGCAGAGTTGGGTAGCAGTAGATATATCTGAACTGTGCAACTCCATTGAGAATCAGACCCTCTTGTCACAGTTTTATGTCTGATAATTACATCACAGAATCTTACAGGGGTCACAATGGCAACATTCATATCACACAACAACTGTTGTTGTTTCTTCCAGGAAACAAACTTGTGAGGAATTGAGCTTAAATCTGTAGAAATCTTGTTTTTGTAGTATTGCAACAATTTAGTTATATATCAATTATTGAATATGGGTTGGTTCTATTCTAGGCAGCAGAATCATATGGGAGTTGGCTGTAGCATTTTCTCCCAGGTGTAGTGAGACTGCAGAGCGCCGCCTACAGGCAACTTCAGGAGAGATCACGCAAGCTGTTAGAGGTGGAAGAATCTATTCTGAGATCATCAGAGTCTGGGAAATAGTGCTGGACCATGATAAAATACACAGGTCAAATAGCTTTTTGTTTAAGTAGTAATAGTTGGTGTACAAACCATTCTTTCTCAGTTTTGTTTTTATGCCCCCGAAGGGAGGCATACAGTTTTTGAACCGTCTGTCGGTCTGTCAGTCTGTCCGCAATTTTCGTGTCCGGTCCATATCTTTGTCATCGATGGATGGATTTTCAAATAACTTGGCATGAATGTGTACCACAGTAAGACGATGTGTCGCGTGCAAGACCCAGGTCCGTAGCTCAAAGGTCAAGGTCACACTGAGACATTAAAGGACAGTGCATTGATGGGCATGTCCGGTCCATATCTTTGTCATCGATGGATGGATTTTCAAATAACTTGGCATGAATGTGTACCACAGTAAGACGACATGTCGCGCGCAAGACCCAGGTCCGTAGCTCAGAGGTCAAGGTCACACTTAGACATTAAAGGATAGTGCATTGATGGGCGTGTCCGGTCCATATCTTTGTCATCGATGGATGGATTTTCAAATAACTTGGCATGAATGTGTACCACAGTAAGACGACGTGTCACGCGCAAGACCCAGGTCTGTAGCTCAAAGGTCAAGGTCACACTTAGACTTTAAAGGATAGTGCATTGATGGTCGTGTCCGGTCCATATCTTTGTCCTCCATGGATTTTCAGATAACTTGGCATGAATGTGTACCACAGTAAGACGACGTGTCACGTGGAAGACCCAGGTCTGTAGCTCAAAGGTCAAGGTCACACTTAGACGTTAAAGGTCATTTTTCATGATAGTGCATTGATGGGCGTGTCCGGTCCATATCTTTGTCATTCATGCATGGATTTTAAAATAACTACGCATGAATGTGTGGCACAGTAAGACGACGTGTCGTGTGCAAGACCCAGCTCCGTAGGTCAAAGGTCCTAAACTCTAACATCGGCCATAACTATTCATTCAAAGTGCCATCGGGGGCATGTGTCATCCTATGGAGACAGCTCTTGTTTAATACTTCAACAAAGATGGAGGAATATTCAGAATAGTAGATATTTATTTTGTTGATCTGGCCTAAGGCTGCCAACTGTTTACTGACATTGCTTTTCAATGATGAATTTTGGTCAAACTTAGATGTATTAATATATACAGTAGACATTGTATGAAATGACCTCCCTTGTTACTACAAAAATGTGCCATTATGTAGTCACTTAAAAGAATGATCTCTCAATACAATTTACTAAAATACCAGGTCAAGAGCCAAGTTGCAAAAAAAAATAATTTAAAAACCATTTATGAAGTTATCCAAGCAAACAAATACTATTTACATCCAATTCATTTTAAAAAATTGAAGTTTACAAATTTATATCCAGGTGAAGTAGTTATTTTGGCAGAAACCATAGTAAACAATTGATGATAATACAAGGATGGTTTCATCTGAGAAGTGTGCCTTAATTTGAATATGGTATCAGATTACATGAGGTCTTGTTGGAGTAATTCCTTCTTTTCAAAATGTTCTTTCTTAGCGTAACAAATGATCAACCTTGAAGTGAAGAGAAAAATATTTCCGATGCCTCCCTTTTTAGCAGAATCATGGCTTTCTGGCTATTAAGCTCAGCTGAGCAAGGTTCAGCATGTGAAATTCAGAACTTTTTATTATCTGACCACCCATTTGAATATGTTCTCTTAAACTGCTTGGTAGATTTTCATCAAATTTATCAAAGATTGGTGTCTGTCTAAACATTATATTCCTTTTGGTGAAATGTTGTGCCTTCTGTCCATCTCAAGTTTGTCCATGGAATATTCTCTTAAAATGATATTTTCTCAGAAACTATTTGTTGGAAGTAGATGAAACATGGAAAGGATGTTCCCTAGATGGTACTTTTATAGGCAGTATCTTGTTGATTAAGTTCTAAGTCGAGGTAACTTGGAAAGTGTCTTTGGACATGCAATATTATTATACTGTTGTTTAAATATTTCTTCTAACCATATGACTCATGGAGATTCATTTCTGTTGCACAGAAGTGTTCAGAGGATCAAAAAGTCTCATCAGAGAGGAGAGACATGCATCATACAGAAGAAGTTACGTGGTATGAAGGGAGACAATCCCCAGCTAGCACAGGGGATGGGGAAGAGGTACCCGATGTTGTACGCAGAGGAGGACATTCCAGATGAAGAGCTTGAACAGCATCACCAGGTATAACTAGTTTCAGTGTTTGTTGGTGACTTGGCAGCGGATATACACTGTCAAACAAGCTCTAGTCAGATACTGGTTTCTGAGAGTATATCCTGTATCCAGTTACCGATTAACCATGCATATGTATTTTCTTGCCTACCACAACTTACTTTGGTTTTAACAATTTTTACTTGCCTACTACAACTAACTTTAATTTTTGAGCAATAATCCAACTTTTATCTAAAAATGAATAAACAGAAGTGGCAGCCATTTGTTAAAATCAAGAGTCCATATTGGACATTTATTTACTGGATATGAAATATATCACGCTAACACGTGGCATCTTTTGACCTGCGACATGAAGAAAGCGGGATGAACACTTTTGAATTAAATCATTTCTGATGAAAACTGCTTGCTGTTATCTGTAAAGAGTATGATGGTTTGGAGTTAATTTTTGGACCTAGCAACATGGTTTGAACCACATTGTTACCAGGGTTGCTCCTCTGCAAGACTTCATTAATGTCCCATGAAAACAAGTTTATGTTGATTCAGAAAAGTTTTCAAGATTGTATGAAAATTAGGATAAGATAACTACAAGCTACTTATAACTGTTGTTCAGTATTATTTATTATGTGGCTGAATGTTGTTCTTCCACAGTATAGGTAGAAATGCATTGTATAAGCTTAGCTGTTTGTGCAGTTAAACCAAAGACTGACCGTCTGTAATAATTACACAGGAGATGCAGCGATTTTTCCCACCAGCCAGTTCAAATGACACTGAATACCATATCCTGAAGTTTTACTCATTCTCATCCACACTCGTGAGCCATGTACTGCAGAACATCGAGACTAAAGTCGACTTCCCGTTCCGAGTGACAGATCTAGAACATGCCATCATCAACCTGAGGTCAAAGGCACCAATACTTCTACTGGGCCGTAGTGGAACTGGTATGAGTTTACTAAATGATTTGTGAACATTCTGAGTTTGTTTATACTGTAAAACATGTTATTTTGTGTGTAGTTTATTTTGCAAGTTTGCTTGAGTTATCCAATTTATTACTAAAATGTAGAATTCAGAATGTTTTAAAAAGTGAAACTTCTCAATATGCCATACATGTTCTGATGCAAACTTGTCAAATGTTTTGCGAAAATCTTTGAATATTAAAGGGATGAAACTCTCTAAATCTTAGTGAAAATATTGTTCTTGTGGAGTTGAATGTGTTATACAGTATACAGGAATTTGAGATTTGAAAACTGAACTTTGTTCATTTTATTATACGCCCGTCTTGAGCGGGGCATATTATGTGAACACCCGTGGCGGGCGGCATCCAAAAGTATGTCCACTCTCTAAGTCGAACAGTTTTCATCCAATCTTCACCAAACTTGCTGACAATGTTTGTGGGCATAATATCTCGGCCAAGTTCGATAACCACCCAAATTGCCCCAGGCACTCTTGGATAACAGCCCTTGAATTACTCGAAAAACTGCAAATTTAGCCTTGTCCGCTCTGTAAGTCAAACCGTTTTCATCTGATCTTCATCAAACTTGCTGACAATGTTTGTGGGCACTTTATCTCAGCCAGGTTTGATAGCCACCCAAATTGCCCCAGGCACTCTTTGATTATGGCCCTTGAATTACTTGAAAACTGCGAATTAAGCCTTGTCCATCCTCAAAGTCGAACAGTTTTCATGCGATCTGCACCAAACTTGGTGACAATGTTTTTGGGCATAATATATCGACTAAGTTAGATAACAACCCAAATCGCCCCAGGCACTCTTGGATTATGGCCCTTGAATTACTCGAAATCTGCAAAATTAACCCTGTCCATTCAAACAGTTTTGATCCGATTGTCAATTTCATCCCACATGGAACCTCACAAATACTTTGATTCCTTCTTGCTCTTTTTTCGGGTTAGTTAGGCATACAACATCAACATTATTACCTTTATGATACGTAACTGAATATTAAGACGGGCGTATTTTGTGACAGTCTGGCACTCTTGTTACATGTAATGTGCCATAATATGCAAAATTAGCAAAATGTGAAACTTGAGGGGGGAAAAATCACTGATTTTTATTAGTCTTTGATAGTTCTCTCTTTACATTGGTCTATGTTGATAAAAAAGCTTGAATAAAAGTCAGTTCACTTCTTTTATGTCTGCATATTTGTGTTTATGCTGTATGCAGCCACTTGACAGTAATATTTACAGGTAATGTAATGTGAATAAATATGTGATACAGATCTTCAGCCATGGAATGATACCACAGATTAATGATATATTACATAGCCATTTTGAAAACACATGTTCATTGACAGTTTTATTACACTACCACTTTGAAATGTTTTAGAATAAATGTCAATAGAATAATGTCTCTTGCCTGGAAAAAGTCCTTAGTTGTAGTTCTTATCAACATTTGTTGAAGCCTTTTAGAATGTAAGCATGAAAAATAAAAGGCTGTATCAGACATGGCAATACAAGTTAAATCCAGGTGATTTTGTAATGCCTGGTAACTACAGACCTGTCAAATAATGTTAATGGGCCTCTGTGACAGAATGGTCAAGGTTGCCAACGTTGACTCACTTGCCTCGTGCTCTCACTGATGTAGGTTCAAAACTTCACTTGGGGCATAGACTTTTTCCTGATAGAAAGCCATCTAACTGGCTTATAGAATATATGTGGTTCATCCCAGCCCTAAAAACAATTCCCAAACGGACATCTAGAGTCTATCTCTACCATCAAAAGCTGGAAAAGTTGCAATATGACCAAAATTTCTATATTTAACTAGAAAAATAATGTTCATGCTGACAGTGCATGAGTTTGAACAGCTTTTTGAGTGCTTATATGTATTGTAATCATGTGATAAATTACTTTGTTATGCACAGGCAAGACAACATGTTGTCTGTATCGTCTATGGAGCCAATTCCATTCCTACTGGAACAAGGCAAAAGCTGCGGATGCTCCTCTGTTACCCCGATGTATAGAATTTATCCATGAAGAAGCAGAGGAGACGAGTACTGATGAGGAGTCAGGTATAGTAGCCAGTTGTTAGAATAACTTGTCAGCTCTATGTAAAGACTACTGATATGAGCCACACAATGAGAAAACAAACATACTGCGTTTGTTGCCAGCCTGGATCCAGACCAGCCTGCGGATCTACGCAGTCTGGTCAGGATCCATGCTGTTCGCCAATGGTTTCTCTACATGCAGTAGGCTTTGAAAGCAAACAGTATGGATCCTGACCTGACTGCGCGGATCCATGCTGGTCACAAACGCACTGTGTTGGTTTTCTCATGGTGCGGCTCAATTATCAATGTTTATTACACGCCTGCAAATTTTCTGTCTGAAATACAGCTTGTATTTCCCTAATGAATACAAAACTCAACTCCCATATGATACAGAAAAATATTCAGTGGTTGCTTTAGTTATGACATGAAAAATGACCTGGCGTCCCATCTTTTCATGCACCAAAAAAGTTCCCCATTTCAAACAAGTTTTCAGCCTTATTTTTCTAAAATTATAGTCGGTTGTGGCTGATATAGCTCTAGAAATATGTAAATGTAGATAATAAAAGAGTCATTAAAGCATTTCCTCAATCTGCAATGATGCATTCTGCACATGTTGATTTAGCCAGACTGGATACAGGCCTTGTAAAATCTGCTGAAACCAAATACAATGTTACATGATGATAATTATCATGATCTATAGATAATTCTGATGATGATAATTATTATGATCTATAGATAATTCTGATGATGAGGCTAGTGATGACAACAGTGCTGATGAAGCTAATGCTGCAGCTGCTGAAGGAGCCTCAGGATGTTGTTGTTCAGGTCAGGAACCAGCAGAAGAAAATATGATTGGGGAGCAGTATGATCATATACATCAACTCTTCATCACCAAAAATGCCGTCCTCTCCAGTGAAGTACAGAAGAACTTCAGAGAGTTAAGTCACGCTGATGAATTGATGAGAGAGCATGTTCAGCACGAGGAAGAAGTGTTGCCATGCCGGCTGCAGGATGTACAAGACTATTCTTTTCCATTGTTTCTAACCTCTAGACAGTTGTTGCTTATGCTAGATGCATCCATTGGACCACCATACTTTTTTGAAAGGAAAGAGGATTGGTCCTTGAAGGTAGGTATTCTCTGTATGGAGTAATTGATGTTTTTAAAATGATATTTAAATTTTTGTTGAGATATTCTTCATGGTTTAAGACTTTAACAATTGATGAATTTTATTAAAATTGCCTATCCTTTATCTCTTTAAGGGTGATCTATGTTTACTTTAGTTTATTAATGAACAATGGTTTATGCAAAAATTCTGAATGTTTTTCTATTGTAAGCGTTGATGACTCTTCACAAGGGCTGATTAATAGGCATTTATCAGACTTTGTAATATATCTCTTATATATTGTTCTAACATTTACGATAGCACTGACAGGAGCAGGATTACATTGTAATAATAGAAAAAACAAAATCTTATCTCTGTATTGTCATTTCATTGACCGCTCTTGAATACTTTGAAATTTTGGTCGTATCTGCGATTTATTTCCAGATGAATGTTTTCATGCCAACAACAATTGTTACTTTTCATAAGACAGTTTGTCTTGACATATTATATTCCAGTTGAGCAACTAAGTACAATTGTGACCCATTTGTAACTGTTATTTCTGCATTATCTAGGTTGATATAGCAGGATGGACTGACCTGGATGGACCCCTAAGTTTTCTCCCTTTACTAGATGAAGATTCAGATGCAGAGGAAGAAATAGAACAGTATGAGGAAGATGATGATGACGATGGTGCTGGGGATGCTGGAATTAACACTGGTGGCAAAAAACTTAAGGTACATATTATTATAATAGGCCCCTTAATAAAGAAAGAAGGGATATATTTCTTGCGTGTGTGGGTTGGTCTTCCTGTCAGTGGTGCAATATGTTTCCAATCAATAACTGGAGATCACATTGATCTAAAACTTTATAGGATGATTGTAGTGGTCTGTAGATGATTTCTTTTGCTTTTTGGGTGGAGCCACTTGCTTAGTTTTGTATGAAGAGTGCAGATCTATGGATTGGTCTGAGTGAGGCAAATTTCTGTGAGATGATTTGATAAAAAGCATGTTTGAAATCATTTGTCCCCTACCTTTGATTCATGTGAAGAAGCTGGCAGTCATTTGCAGAGAACAGGTTAGTACTGGTACAAAATATAGGAACATTGATGATGTTAACTACCAGCTGTTACATAACTGAAATACTGTTGAAAAACAGCGCTAAACCCAAAACAAACAAATCAGCAGGTGAAGGTCACAGTAACTCTTAGACTGCAAATAACTGTTTTGTATATGTTTGTCAGACGATAGATTGGTCAGTCTTGTTGGTTTGTAGACCCTTTGGTTTTACTAGATATTGCCTGTGGTTAATATATTACTGTTATTGTTTTGTGAGTCTGTAGGTCAAAAGTGAAGGTCATTGTAAATGGTTTACAGTCAACTGGAGAAAGCTAACTTATAGGACTGTCATTCCTATAGGTTGATTGACTGTGGTGATCAGATGAACTGTATTGTTTGTTTGTGGTCAGTAGACCATACTTCAAGGCCACATAGGTCAAGTTAAGTAGAGAATGCTTGAACCTGCATGTGTTAAACTTGGTAAGATGATTGCATGTGGTCAGCAGTTGATGCCTATTGTTTTGGGGATTAAGTTATTCTGTTGTCAGTATAAGACTTCTTCTGTTTTAGCTCACACGAAGTGCTTAAGTGATCTGTTGTGATTACACTGAGTATGCTGTCAATCTTCGACTTCGTTAATTTTACTGTTAGCATACTACATGTCATAATTTTGGTCCAGTCTTAATGAAACAAAATGTTACCATTTTTGAAATCTTGGATGAAAATGAAACTAGGTCTAGGGTCAAAAGCTATGTTGCTAGGTCAGTTAACAGGGAAACACTGTTTCTAGAGGTAATATTTTCTGCCTAATCTTCATAAAAGTTTATCAGAATATTTGTCAGTATGAAATCTAGGTTAACTTTGAAACATGTTTAACTGTAGTAAAACACTAAGTCACTAAGTCAGATGACCTGTTCTTGCATACCAGACGGGGATTTCCGGTATTTTTACCGGTGCTGGAAAAATACATCTTACACCCCAGGGTGTAAGATGACTCTCGTGCTTTAAATGACGTATTACGAACTACATATATATAGAAGATTTATGTAGTTATTTATATTTTATTTCGAAAAACGGAATAAAAATCCAGTACCTTGACAGTTCCTCTTTATTCCTGATAGTATATTTCTCGATTCAAAACACGTTATTTTATCAAAAATCATAACGTTACTCTGCAACTGATCAAACAAAACCAGAACTAAACATTGTTATTTGTCTTTGAAACGTCATGACGTATTTCCTGTTTACGGACGTTGCTTTCCCGCGCTTTGTTTAAATACGCTGCTATAAGAAATAGTTCTAAAAAGAAAGCCATTCGACTGATTTTATTTTTATTATTATATCTTGATATCGGTATGCAAGAAAAAGATTCTGTCACTTGTTATAGGTGCAGATGGGAATATCTGGTTCTCGGGTAACTGTTTAGGCGGTAACTCGGTAGGAACCTCGTTACCGCCTAAACAGTTACCCTCGAGGCCGGAAATTCCCATCTGCACCTACAACCAGTGAAAGAATCTTATAATCTTAATAAAACTTTGTAGGAATGTTTATGAAGTCTAGGTTAAGTTTGGATTTGGGTTATCTAAGGTCAGAAACTTGTTCACTAGGTCAGATAATAGAAAAACCTTGCAGACATTTGAGACCACATTTTCTTCCTGATCTTCATAAAAGTTTTTCAGAATGTTAAACTATAAAATCTAGGTCACTGGCATAAAGTATAGAAGATATATAGAATATATTGTTAGGACTCAAGAGACTACATTTTCTACCTAAACGTTCTACCTGATTTAAGTAAACAATGGTCAGAATGTTTGTTTTAAAACTAGGAAGAAAACATATTAGTTACTAGGTCATCTGGGGTGAGAGCTAGATCAGGTGAGCTATACAGAGCTTTCTTGACCATCTTGTTTTGGTGTCACTATGAAAGGGTTACTGCATACTTAAGACTTTCAATTTCTTACCTTGTTATTTGTACGTACATCTGAGATTCTCATTGCATGAAGGGGAAATATATTGTGACAATATGGCATTCTTGTTTGTCAAATCATGTGTGAGGATTCATAAACTTTACTATGATAATAGACATACATGTGATACGTCCCGGATTGTCCCGGAAATTACATACTCGTCCCGGTGTCCCGGACAGTCTTAAAATGTCCCGGAAAAATAAAAATACAGGAACAAATGAAAACAATCCCCCAAAAAACTTGTTTTTGTCTATAATTTGTTAAATTTTACACAATAAACAGTCCCCGTTGTCACATTGTTTATTCCTAATCACTTTATGCCCTCGAGCGGGCGAGCGGGACACGTGTTGATTAAGCCTGCTTTGATCACGCGACGATCTTTTGATGACACTGATTAAGTTACAGTCAGTTATTATGATGACCCTGATTAAGAACTGACAGGATTATGCAATCAATAACTGTTTTATGATAGTTAAATTAGTCGTAAATCACTTTGTTTTTAGCACGGCGGTAAAGCTACATGTAGCCTTTATGGAAGAGATTATTGAAAACGGTCATTTAAACGATAATTATTTTAAAAGGTTGTAATTATTTAAGATCTAGATCGATTGTCACACATATTTTAAATTAAAATGCTGAATGCCTTTGCCGACCGACCCATGAAAATTGACCAGACTCCAAATATTTTATATTGTCGATTTTATCTACAAGATTTATTTTATTCCTTTAAGGATTCATTTAATTATTAGATAAATGTTTAAGCTTTAGAATGATACCAAATTAGCAAGAATCTAAATCACGATGACCAGGTTGATTCTTCGTATATAGTAAGTCTCCTAATTCTGTTCACCTCGGGAACGCAATAAATTCACGTGCCGAACTATAGATGTATTACCCGTATACATGTATTTACCTCCCTTAGAAAGCTAGACGACATTTGCCGCAAATTAATACAAGCGAGTGAACAATGTTTAGTCTCGGGGAAACTACATGTATATTATGATATTTTTGCATGAAACAGATGAATACCAATGTCACGGTGTATGTCCCGGACAAAAGGTAAAAATCCCGGAAATTTTAACTCAGAATCCCGGAAACGTTCTGAAAAATTATGGCATGTATGTAATAGACTTTTCTAACGTAAACGTAATTACGAAACGGAATACTGAATCCGTAAAATTTTAGGCTAATTTGTGGTCTAGGGGAGACAGTTTCATCCAATAGTAATGCAAAAGTATCTCCCTTAGACCATTATTTGCAAATAACATTAATTTTATGGATTCAGTAATCCCTTTCCGATTTACGTTTACGTTAGAAAGGTCTATCATAAACCTTACTGAAAAAATTAGGTCTTGAAAGTTTATCATGTAAAAATTGTATTGGTCTTGTAGCTTGATCCAAGAAGGGAGATAACTTACAGTGTATTTGTGGAGGAGATCTGGCCACGGATCAGGAAGAAGTTGGGCAGTAATTACCACCCCTCACTCATGTGGATGGAGATAATGTCATTCATAAAGGCAAGTAGCAAAAATGTCTGATGTTCTCCTGGAACAATGGGGTGGATGCAAATAAGATATAACTATGTACATAGACATCTTGTATTCTTCCTTGTCTACTGTCTTTTTTTGTGCAGAATTATTTTTGAAAAACTTACTTTACAAAATGCAGAATCTGTGTTACAAAATGAGTTGCTAAAGAAGTAGTAAAGATGAGCTGTAGAGGATGCCTTTGTCCATATGGACTTCCATTTTGTACCCACTTCATAAAGAACTCTACTGAAACAGCTTGGTGAATTTGGATGTAACTGAATAGAAGTCAGTCCGAGGGATAAATCTTTTCAGTCTGTTTGCAGTATCCAAACAATCTTGGTAACCATGGAAGTGTGTTATTCATCAAACAAAACTCAATGGTATATTAATTGATGGGAAATTTTTTAACTGCATTTCTTAGATTTGATTATTTATCCCCCGCCACAAGTGGTGGGGGGTTATAGGAATGGTCTCCCATCTGTCCGTAACACATTCGTGTCCGCGCCATATCTCCTACACTCCTTGAAGGATTTTCATGAAACTTTGGTCAAATGATCACATCAAGGCGATGTGCAGAACTATGAGTCAGCCATGTCGGCTCAAGGTCAAAGGTTTTAGCCTTCCATTTTGTGTCCGCTCTGTATCTTCTAAATCCCTTGAAGGAATTTTATTAAACTTGGGTCAAATTATCTCCTCATCAAGAAGTCAAGATTCAGCTTTGTAAACTCGAGGTCAAGGTCACAACTCAAGGTCAAAGGTTTGAGCTCTGTATCTCCTAAACCCCTTGAAGGATTTTCATGAAACTTTGGTCAAATGATCACCTCATCAAGATGATGTGCAGAATTCATGAGTAACAGTGGCGGGGGATTTAGCTGTCTTTCAGACTGCCTTGTTTATAATGTTGCAGTAATCTTAGAGGAGAACTGAATGTAAAATATATTAAAAAAAAGAAAAGTTAGTTCATGCAGTAATGATAATTATGAGCACTGTCGTATTTCTTAAACAAATGCATGGAGAGACCCTACATGTGATTCCAGTAACAGTATTCATACTCGTTTTTAATTGTGCCTGTTAAAGTTCTCATTTTAATGATACATGTATATTTAACCTTTACCATGCTGAATTTCTAAAATGGACTGTTCCATCATTCCATTTGGGCAGTACCATTTATTATTTGAAGTGATTTTCAATGAAAATTTACTGGCTGAATAACAAACAGTGCAGACCTTGATCTTGGTCTGCACTGGTTGCAAAGGCAGATGCACTTGCCGCTAGCAGGCTTAAGGTTAATAGACCTTGCAATTTCAGGGATCATATGAAGCGCTGTCTAAACCCTGCGGCTACCTGAAAAAAGAGGAGTACATTAAACTTGGTAGGAAGCGTGCCCCAAATTTCTCAGGAGAGAGAGACTCCGTATACTCGTTCTTTGTGAGATATGAGCACTTTAAGAAACAGAATTCCCTGTTTGATGAAACTGACTTGGTCCATGATGCTTTTCGTCGTCTGAGGCATTTAGGATCGAGGCCTTGGGCTATACACCAGATATATGTAGACGAGACGCAGGACTTCACACAAGCTGAGCTGTGCTTGCTAATACGACTTTGTCAGAATCCAAATGATATGTTCCTTACAGGTATGCGTATTTGATTGTTTTGAGAGATTAAAGTATGACCAGTGTTCCTGGATTATGTATTAGTAATGTTATGATCTCCATTACTGAAAGTCTGAGGAGGACAGACTAATTCAGACAAAATGTCTCTTGGCAGATTTCAGTTGAGAATATACACCAGGCCAGGGGATCTATCCTGCAATCTTTTGGTTCACAGTTTTGCACTCTACCTAGTAAGCCAACTGGGCTGATAGTAGGGAGAGACAACTCAGACAAGACCCCCAATCAGGAGTTCTTGATTGTGATATTAATGTTACATCTTAGTTAATTCCCTTGCAAAGACCTTAGTTATTTAACAGATAAATATTACACTTTTAAGGAGTCTATTTGTGTCATAATACATGTACGTTTTTGAGTACATATGAAATAAAAAATGGCAGATAAATGATATTTAGCATCATTTATCATGTTTTGATTTGTTTTACAGGGGACACAGCACAGAGTATAATGAGGGGTATATCATTCCGGTTCAGTGATCTCAGGTCTCTTTTCTACCATGCTAAACAATCCATGCAGGCCATGGGTAAAACTTCAGCTGTAGAAGTTCCAAAACAGGTAAAGTGTGGTTTATAAAGTATTCTAGGCTTTAAGTTTATTTTTACATTCTTTAACCTTAAATCTTAACTTTTATATCCATGAAATCTCAGTTTTTTTGCTCATCTTCTGACAAATGATTTCTCAATGGTTTGAGATGGTTCCATGTATTCCCTTCCCTCTACATGACTGAACCTCTGTGTTGCTGAAAGATGTCACTTTAGGTAATAGGCATGATTTCTTAAAAAAAAACACACACACACACACACACACACACACCAGAATCCTTGCCTGTTAATTGGTAAAACTTCCCATGTTTCACATGGTTAAAACATTAAAGGCTGTCTTTTTGAGCCATATTTGTGAAGGTGATATTGAGTGTATATTGCCGTAAGATCTAATTGGCAAAATTGCTCAAGTAACATTAAATTACTAACATAGGAATTATGGACCTTGAATTTGTTGACATTGCTTCATTTCATATTTTTAACACTTAAGTAGTCACAGTTTAATCAATACTACCACTTTAATAAATTTACTATATTTTTATCAGGTTTATCAACTCACCCACAACTACAGATCTCATGCAGGGATTCTCTCCCTTGCTACAAGTGTACTGGAACTGATGGTGGAGTTCTTCCCAGAGTCATTTGATCGTATGAATCCTGATCAGGGATTGTTTCATGGTCCGCAGCCTATCTTGCTTGAATCATGTAGTTTTGGTGATCTAGCTGTTTTATTGCGTGGAAACAGAAGGAAAACATCACACATCGAATTTGGAGCTCATCAAGCTATACTTGGTAGAACTAGTTGCTTAACTTCTGTAGAAATAATATTGAATGATTGTCTGTGGTCTGTCAAATGCCTCCTAATGTTTTTGGGATCAGCTCAAAGGTCAAGGTCAGTGTGAGCTAGAGACTGAAAAACAGTGTTTAATGTATAACTATGAAATAAATGGGCCTGCTGGCATCTAACTATATATTAAAGTGAACGCATGTGGTCAGTATGTCACCCAAGCATTTTTTGGGATGTCATGTCAATGGTTAAGGGCACTGGCCTCCAGACCGAAAACTGTTTCTGAACGCATAGGCTTATGATAGTCAAACTTCAGAGAAAGATTTACTGTTTTCAATAGTTGACAACAGTCAGTAATTGAAGTCAAGGTCACAGTTACAAGTGGCTAAGTGTTTAGGTTAACTTGCCCCTCACTGATTTGAGTTCAGAACCTCACTTGGTGTAAAGACTTTTTCGTGTGAACAGACTATCCATTTGGCTTACGTGAGGACCTAGGTTCTTCTTGGGTGCCTGCCCATACCTGAAAAATGGCCTTGGGGGGCACCTGGGATCTTCACCCTGAAAAACTGGAAAACTCGCCATATGACCCAAATTTTGTTGGTGTTACTCTAAACCCAACTAATAAATCAGTAGTTTTAGGACACTTTAGCCTATGGCTGTCCACCATTTTAGTATGCTCGGCCATGGTCAACAGATGGCTCATATTGTGTGAGAATCAGTAGCTTAAAGGTCAAGGTGACAATGACTGAAATAGAGAACTGTTCCTGATTAACAGCTAAAGCTTATGACTGTCAAAGTTAATGGGATGAATGCTTGTTGTCAGTAGATGACCCCTGTTACGTTTGGGGTGATAATTATGAAATACATTAACGAAAATTTAATAGAACCTTTTCTACCTAATATATCCATATTAATTGGTGCATTTGTTAATGCTAAACCCAACTTGCATTGTTAATGCTGTTAATTGAATTTCACTTATCTTGAATTTTAATGAATTTTGGTGAGCAGTTATAGCAAGTTTATTTTATAATGATATCACTTTAAAAAAAAATTGTAACCAGTTTCTAATTGCTGTTTGTTTGATATCAAAATTGATTGTAATATGTGTTTTTGTTTTAAGTTGTAAATGATGCAGCTAGGGACACCATACCGGAGGAATTGAGACTTGGACTTGTTCTAACTATCTATGAAGCAAAAGGTCTGGAATTTGATGATGTTCTTCTCTACAATTTCTTCAAGGACTCACAGGTAGATATTATTCAGTTTAATGTTGGAACATTGTAACATCATCACATGCACATAAGGATGGATGCAGATATTTTAGTTTTGAGGAATTGTCAAAAAGCACTGGTACACTGATGAACAATGTTTGACCATTATAGCCCTCTTGTTTAAATTTTTATAAGAAAGTGCCATTTATAGAATGCAAGACTAAGGCCCCACAAGGTCAAGGTTGCACTTAGGGGTCAGAGCTAATGTCTGAAATTGTCTGTACTGTAATTTTGACATGCACAGAATGCACTTTTTATGCCCCTTTTGAAGAAGAAGAGTGTACATTGTTTTAATCTTTGTTGGACTGTCAGTTTGATAGACCATTGTTTCTAATGATTAGCTACAGAATGCTTGGTTTAACAATGATAAAATTTCATAGCATGATTGCCTTTCTTCAGTAGATAACCATATATTATGTCAAAGGACCAGGACATTGACCATAAAACTGAAAATTATTCTGCTCAATAACTAAAGAACACTCTGGCTTAAGTTGTAAAACTTCAGAGAATGATTCATAGGATAATTGCTTGGCCAATAGATGACCTCTACTGTTATTATGCCCTATATTGTTTTGCTGATGTCGGTCAGTCGGTTCGTAGACCAATCGGTTTCTAAATGATAACTCAAGAACGCTTGGGCCTAGGATCATGAAAGTTGATAGGGAGGTTGGTCATGACCATCAGATGACCCATATTGATTTTGAGATCAGTAGGTCAAAGGTCACAGTGACCCATAACAGTAAAACGGTGTCTGGATGACAACGCTTGGGCCTAGGATCAAGAAACTTAATTGGGAGGTTGATCATGACCAGCAGAAGACCCTTACTGATTTTCAGATCTGTAGGTCAAAGGTCAAGGTCACAGTGACCCGGAACAGTTAAACTGTTTCCAGACGATAACGAGAGAAAATGCTTGGGCCTAGAATTACAAAAAATTAATAGAGAGGTTGATCATGACCAGCAGATGAGCCTTATTGATTTTCAGAGCAGTAGGTCAAAGGTCAAGATCACATTGACCCAGAACAGTAGAACTTTTTTGCCAAATAACTAGAGAATGCTTTGGTCAAAGATCACATTTGATACTAAGGTCACATATGACTGGTAAATGACCCATAATTACTGATTTGAGGTCAGTACGTGAAGTGCACAGTGACCAAATAATTTCTGTTCCTTGTGCAGTTACTGAATGCATCAGGGCTGGGGGGGGGGGGGGGGGGGGGGGTGAGCATTTCGTGTTCTACGAGCTTTTGTTTTAGGGGAGTGGGTTTGGACAGTGTATCAAAAGTTAAGGTAACATGACCTTGAGACTTAAAACAGTTTCAGCCCAATAACTTAAGAATGCTTTGGCCTACACTCGACAAACTTAATAGGATCTTTGCTTGTGGCCAGTAGATGAACCCTGATATGTTTGGGGTCAGAAGGTCTAAGGTCAAGGTCATAGTGATCTTGGCACTTAAAATGGGACAGGCATCATGGGGGGCATAAGTGATTTACAAACAGCTCTTGTTTGTTGGCAGAAATGTTTTTTCTCAGAAGGACAACTTGCGTTGTGCTAGTCCCAGGCCAGTATTTTAAAGATCAAAGTGACAGTTTAGTTCAAAATTGGGGCTAACCACAGGTGAAAGTATGATACTTGCACAAAATATGAAGTTTACTTTGAAAAGAACTTGTAGAAAAATGCTAGGCCTAAGACCTAAGATACATGTATCATTAGCCAGTGCCATAATGACCTCTTGTTTGTTATTAGGCAGGGAAGGAATGGCGAGTAGTGACAGATTTCTTGGAGCGACTGGCAGATCATCAGAAAGATGGAGGGGAGAAGCAGCATGAAAGCTTGGTGCAGATTGATCATAGTAAGTTTACTTCTTTATTTCATATTGGTTTAATGTCTGTTTTGCAACAGTATTTTAACCCTTATCTTGCTTAATTTCTATTTTAATGAACTTGCCCATATTTCAGTTTGGACAGTACCATTAACTGTTAAAAGGGGTGCTTACCAAAAAGATCTGACTGAATGGCAAACAGTGCAGATCATGATCAGACTGCATGGATATGCAGGCTGATCATGATCTGCATTGATTGCAAAGGCAGAACCAATTGTGTCCTAATGATAAGGATAAATAATAGAATTTGGTAGCCAGTAAACAGAGCCTGTATTTCTTTCTCGCGTAATACCAAAAAGTATTGATTTTTTCTCGTATATGTAAACTATCACAATAGAATGGGTTTTGCATTGTTTTATAGTGTCATACTCTTTATGTGCGTACTTATGACCTTGTAAAACTGAATGACATGAGATGTTGAACAGTGGAAAAGCAAAGCACTGTTGTCATAATCAACATTGAGGCTTGTTCCTCAATCCTGTTGTATCAAATACTTCATAAAAATTCATCCTTTAGTATCCAAAGGTACAACTTTATTAATAACTATATTCTCTGGAACAGACATCCTGGCAGCTTGCGTGCGACCAAGACCGCTCAACTTTGACCCCAACTTACACAGAGTTCTCAATTCTGAGCTAAAACACTTGTATACAGCATTGACAAGGGCTAGAGTGAATGTTTGGATCTTTGACGAGGACATGGAAAAGCGGGCTCCAATGTTCGAGTATTTTAAGGCTCGCATGTTAGTTAAGTGTATGCATGTGGAGGAGATCAATGAAACAAGTAAGTCTTTTGCCCTATTTCTGTAATATAAATTACATGGCTCTACTGTTTAGGTAGCAGACCTGTTATGACAGTTGAGAATTCCTGTATGATTACATCTGCTTGCATTTTGTCATTCTTCGACAATGTAGCTCATAGGAGGGCATAGTTTCCCTTAACAGCTGGAGAATACAGAAATTGCATACTGGTAATACATCATCACATAGCGATCGCTGATTGTTGTTACATGTCCACTACCTTAGTTTTATTCAGCAGAGGCTGTAGAACAACATTAAACTTTACCCTGCTAAATTTCTAAAATGAACTGGTTCATCATTCAGTATGGGTGGTACCATTTAATATTTAGAGGGAAAATTCACTGACTGAGTAGAGAACAGTGCAGACCAAGATCATTCTTGGTCTGCACTGGTCGCAAAGGCAGAATCACTTGCCGCCAGCAGGCTAAAGGTTAAAATTTGGCTTTTTCCCATGCTTGGAAATAAGTTTTTGCTTGCAAAAAAATAGCCTCATGCTTGAGAGTACTCCCGACTCATTGATCTTACGTTTTTGAACTTAACGTTAGTAACACTAAATGACAAATCAGTTTACATTCTGTTAGCTGTAAATATAGTAATATTAAAAGCTTAAGTGTTTTAAGAGCATTGAGGGACTAATGGAACTAAGAACAGTACAGGACTTCTTTTTTATGAACTGCTCGATAGATCATCACCAAACTTGGCCTCTTGCATCCTTAGAAGGCCCTTTGTGAAATGTTTTCAAATAATATCACTTTACTGGAGTTATGGGCAGCCAGGGCTAAAAATAGAACAGTTGTTAAAGAATATCTTTTATTAACAATTTGGTTGATGTTCACTAAACTTGGTCAGAAGCAAGGTCAAAATGTCAAGGTAAGGTGAGTAACTTGGGATTTTCATTGCTCTCTTATCAAATTTTAACAAACATTTAAGCAGGAAAATTATACTATGCTCAAAACTTCAACTTTGCAGGTCTGTCGGAGACAGTTTTTGCTGAGAAATCTAGCCAAGCTGACTGGATACGACGTGGTGATGACTTTATGAGACACTCGTTGTATGGAGTTGCAGCCAAATGTTTTGGTATGGGTGGAGATCATGAACGAGAGAAGATAGCTCTAGCACATGGACAGGCACTTACTGTAAGTAGCCTATAGGTGTAAAGATGATGGTAGGCACTATTTGTAAATAGCCTGTAGGTGTAAAGATCATAGCAGGTACTATGTGTAAAAAGCTTCTATTTACAGAGATAATGACCCTAGCACGATGTGGAAGTAGCCTATTGGTATGGAAATACTGGCTGTAACCTATAGGTATAAAGAAATGGGCAGGCTTAAAGTGCTAAAAGCCTGTATAAATAGTCTGTAGATTTAGAGAGGGGCTTCTGTTGCTTGGTGTCAAAGTCGTCAGTCCCTAAAATCAGGGTGGCCAATCTTTGGATGCCATACACATGGAGAAAATGTCCCAATTCAGGTGATATTTTGCCTGTATTTACCTATGACTTGATGGATTTTCGTAAGATAAAGAGGACATCAAGACATAAAGATCAAGGACAGCAAGATGAGTGCTGTCCACTGCACAAATGACTGCAATCAGTTCTCAGTACTTTCCCCAAACAATTCAGTCTTAAAATTGTTTATGTTATGTACACAGTTAGTCCATGAAAAGCAGATAGAGAAAAAAAGTGCTGAGAACTGGTGGCAGACACTTTGTGAGGAGGAAAGCACATCATTTTGCTGTCTTGAAGAAAATCCGTCAAGTAATATTAAAGGAAAATATATGCAAAATGTTACCTGAAGACATTTTCTCATATGTACAGTATCCAAAGTCTTGTAGGTTGACCACCCTTTATAATAATTGCTTGAGTGGAACCTTGGGGTCTTTCTCAAGCATTAAAATGTGTAAAGTTGGCATATGACTTAAATTATATCCTTACAGCTTAAAGCAGTGCAAAACAAACATTGGTACACAGATAATGACTCTAACATATTGCAAAAGATTCCATTGTGTAAAATTTGATTTTTGTATTAAATGAGATATGCAGTATATATGTGTAATCAATAAACAAGCACATGACAATGATAAAGGAAGCATTATACAATCAAAGGAGTTATTGCTGCTATTTCTCCTATTTACAGTGTATTTGCAAGCTATTTAATACACTGACAAATTAAATCATTAATTTTAGTTTCTTGGGTTCTTGCATGTCCCAAATGTATAGCATTGATAAAAAGGTTACACAGTAGAAACTTGGTATATCAAATTCCAGGGGATTGAGCATTTTACTTCGAGATAACCGTAATTTGTCTCGAAATAGTATTTTGTTCGCCTGTTTTTGGGATGGGACTTGCAAAATGTCTTCAAGATAGCCAGAACTTCATGATTCAAAGGAGGTATGGGAATAACACAGCACAGGAGTCGAGACTTTAGCTCAACATTTAGATTAGCACTTTACAATTAAGGATCATGTCATATGTAGTCCTGACTAACATTATCATATTTTACACAGCCTTTGCCTGACATTATTGCCTCAATGGGACAAGATAGTATTTGTTGAATATGTTCCTTATCAGTGTGACAACAGGTCATAAAGGACTAACATTGTTGTTAGTTATGGTTAGTTTTGATTGCTTACAATTTCTTATTAAAATTTCCCATTCTGTTTAACCCAAGATAAATTTGCACCACAGATAAGGTATCATTCAAAGGTTAAGTGTGTCCATCCCCCAGCACATCTCTTAGTTCTATGACCAGAAGTTGATATTCATTCGCCTTTCCATATAAATGGAAACATGTCCTTTTTCTAAAAACACTCTTTAGTGAAGGCACAGTGCAGCTCTATAAAGTAGTTCTGAAATAACTGCTTTATACACCATATTCATCCAATTAGGGATGTGGATCCTTTTTTTGTGGACTTAAAAACTTCTTAAACCAAAAATGAAGACTTGAAAGTTAAATTTAGCAGCAAGAAAGGAAGAAAGTGATCTTCATAAATTTCAGGCTTCACGATTAAAAGACAATCCACGTGAGATGCGGGAGGAGTTCCTGTATGCAGCAGAATTGTACATGGAGTGTGATAGACCTACTAAGGCTGCTATATGCTTGCAGAATGCCAAGGAAAGAGACCTTGCAGCAGGCTTGTTTGAGAAACTGGGACAGGTATGCTTTCACTTCAGACTGAAAAAATAAGAATGAAATGGATTGGCTGTGGAAATATATGTTTTCACACTTAGCCCTCCCTGCATACTTTTCTTTCAATGGTTAAAGTGGTACATGTGTAGCTTGCATGGAGATGCTTATGAGCTTACTAGAGTCAAGGTCACTGTTAAAATAGAAATAAAACGTTTGCTCTCAGTTGCAAGTTTGCATTGATGTATTTAAATTATACTTGACCTATAGGTAGCTTATAGAAAAACCAAGGTTAGGATTGTAAATGAGATCAGTGGGTGAAGTTCAACGTCAGCATAACGTAATTAATCTGCATAATTCCACCGTGGCGTAGTGGTCTACAGCATTGAGCTAATATACCTTTTGTAATGTGGAATGGATAGGTCATGTTTCTAATCAGTCTTGGCCTAAATCTTTTTTATCCCCCACCAAAGGTGGAGAGATATAGATTTGACATTGTCAATCCTATTGATGGATCATCATGAAATTTTGCACACATGTAGGTCACTATAGGTTGGAGGTACATGTGCAGTTTTGTCAGTATCATTTAATTAACATGAGAGTTATTGTCTTTTAGTTGTTTTATAATCCATAAATTCCCATTATAACAAAGTAATCTATTTTCGAACACCACCTTTTGCTGGAACTAATAGTCAGGTCAAGGCAAATCCTTATAAAAACGTATGTTGTTTGAAATTCTGAATCCCGGAAATAAACATGTAAACTGTGTGAGAAGCGCGCGGTCGTGAAAATTACTGCAGTACAATCACAATCACAGTTCTGCAGTACTGCTAGAACTACAGATAACTCTTAACAAATTTTGCCAGTCCCGTCGAGGTCGAGAGAACAAATTTTGACTGTATTTCTTATTGATCAGTTTCTACAGCAACCTTCATGAAATGTATATAAGCACATGATCTCTGACAATGTGTTAAAAGTTGCTTTCACTTGTTTGAGCCCTACATGTGTCAAGTGAGGAAGCTATCCAGCTGTTTTATCAAAGCTCAGTGGTTCTACGTGGTACCAAGGTATAT
This sequence comes from Mercenaria mercenaria, assembly GCF_021730395.1. NCBI lineage: Eukaryota > Metazoa > Mollusca > Bivalvia > Venerida > Veneridae > Mercenaria > Mercenaria mercenaria. Next base: position 52,807,881 of record NC_069373.1, read on the forward strand.
TGAAAGCCTGAAATAATACTGGAGGAAGGCACCTTAGGTCTTCCTGTACTGGGGGCCACTGTGGTTATCATGTGGATAAGGTTGCCGACTTCAGATAACTTGTTCCTCATCAATGTGGGTTCCAAAACTTGCTTGGGGTGTCATTTCTTCAGGAGGAAGCTATCCAGCTGACTTAGGGAAGGTTAATGGTTCTACCCAGGTGCCTGTCTATGTTTACAGGAGCACCTGGGGGTCTTACTCCACCATTTCCATCAAAAGTGGAAAAGTTGCTGTATGACCTGCATTTTGTTCGGTGTAATTCTAACCCCCCTCCCCCACCCCAACCCCTGGGGGAAAAAAAATTATATTATTATATGCACTCGAAAACCTTTATAACGCTATTTGATATACCGCTGTATTCGGTATAACGCTGTATGCTCTTGGCTCCCGGAGTTACCCAAGACCAAAAACAAAAATGCGCGCTTGAGGACATAATTTATTTTGACCATAACCAGTTATAAAACTACCTGTGTATTTTAACACCTTTTCAATGACAACTGTCAAAAATCAATTGTCTGCTAGTTTACTTGTTTGCGTAACGCCTTTGTTAAACTTTGAATACATGTAGGCATGCAACAATTAGGTAATCAGGACCTTGTCAAAATTAGATTGTTTGCATAACACGTGTGTAACATTAGTCTGTCAACTATCAAACCGTTTTTGTGATTGTACTGCAGTAATTTTCACGACCGCACACTTCTCACACAGTTTACATGTTTATTTCCGGGATTCAGAATTTCAACTTTCTTTTAGAATCACAACGAAATGGGAAGCTGACACTGCATTATAATCCTTTTTAGCTCACCTGTCACAAAGTGACAAGGTGAGTTTTGTGATCGCGCAGCGTCCGTCGTCCGTCCGTGCGTAAACTTTTACTTGTGACCACTCTAGAGGTCACATTTTTCATGGGGTCTTTATGAAATTTGGTCAGAATGTTCACCTTGATGATATCTAGGTCAAGTTCGAAACTGGGTCACATGCAGTCAAAAACTAGGTCAGTAGGTCTAAAAATAGAAAAACCTTGTGACCTCTCTAGAGGCCATATTTTTTATAAGATCTTCATGAAAGTTGGTCTGAATGTTCATCTTGATGATATCTAGATCAAGTTCGAAACTGGGTCACGTACCATCAAAAACTAGGTCAGTAGGTCAAATAATAGAAAATTCTTGTGACCTCTCTGGAGGTCATATTTTTCATGGGATTTGCATGAAAATTGGTCAGAATTTTTACCTTGATGATATCTAGGTCAAGTTTGAAACTGGGTCATGTCCAGTCCAAAACTAGTTCAGTAGGTCAGATAATAGAAAAACCTTTTGACCTCTCTAGAGGCCGTATTTTTCATTGGATCTGCATGAAAATTGATCAGAATGTTCATCTTGATGATATCTAGGTCAAGTTCGAAACCAGGTCAATTGCGGTCAAAAACTAGGTCAGTAGGTCTAAAAATAGAAAATCCTTGTGACCTGTCTATAGGTCATTTTTTTCATGGGATCTTTATGAAAATTGGTCAGAATGTTCATCTTGATGATATTTAGTTCAAGTGCGAAACTGGGCCACGTCAGATCCAAAACTAGGTCAGTAGGTCAAATAATAGAAAATCCTTGTGACTGCTCTAGAGGCCATATTTTTCATGGGAACTGCATGAAAATTGGTCAGAATGTTCATCTTGATGATATCTAGGTCAGTTTCGAAATTCGGTCAACTGCAGTCTAAAACTAGGTCAGTAGGTCTAAAAATAGAAAATTCTTGTGACCTCCCTAGAGGCCATATTTTTCATGGGATCTTCATGAAAATTGGTCAGAATGTTCACCTTGATGATATCTAAGTCAAGTTTGAAACTGGGTCACGTGGGATCCAAAACTAGGTCAGTAAGTCAAATAATAGAAAAACCTTGTGACCACTCTAGAGGCCATAGTTTTCATGGGATCTGTATGAAAGTTGGTCTGAATGTTCATCTTGATGATATCTAGGTCAAGTTTGAAACCGGGTCAGCTGCGGTCAAAAACTAGGTCACTAGGTCTCAACATAGAAAAACCCTATGACCTCTCTAGAGGCCATATTTTTCAATGGATCTTCATGAAAATTGGTCAGAATTTTTATCTTGATGATATCTAGGTCAAGTTCAGAAGTAGGTCACATGAGCTCAAAAACTAGGTCACTATGTCAAATAATAGAAAAAAGACGTCATACTCAGTTCATGTGGGGGCAGGTGAGCGATTCAGGACCATCATGGTCCTCTTGTTTCATATTCTCCAGTAGCATATATGGTAAATAAATGTCCCGTTTAACATGAATCAGCGTTCAAAATACGTCTAATGCATTATGGGTGGGTGGGTAATTACATATATGGCCAACTCGCGTTATAAATTTAACCCCGCTAGATCAGTGGGTCAAACCTTGGACCCCAACAACAGCGTTATGTAAAAAAGTTCGGTTTCTAAGGAATAACAGCAGTAGACTTGAGTTTTTTCAATAATTTTAATTCTTCACTGCAAGCACTTTCAATTGTACATTGTATATATTATATATATATAAAAGAAAACTCTACTGTTAAAAGCTTGAGAATCATCATGACCGAAATCATGCTAGTGTGACATTCAAACTTCACAAACTTCTCATTACAATTTGATAAGTCATTTATTATTTAGTACGAGAGAGCGGCAGAGATATACCGGAAGTTAAAGCGACCAGCGTCTAGCAGTAGATGTTACGAACAGCTGGGAAACTACAACAAAGCTGTTGAGGTCCTGTATGAAAGTGAAAACTTTGACTTAGCAATTGATACACTGAGGAGATATCACATGATTATGAAGGTAAGATCAGAAAATCTCAAAAAAAAAAATATGTTGGAAGTTCATTGAATTTTTTTATATATTTTTGGCAAATTATCTTTAACCATAGTGCAGCTTTACACCAAACCTTTAAAAGATTTTAGTGCCAAGCCTAGTTACGCATGTCATCAACATGTTCCATTTCAGTGATTTTCAGCAGATTTTTGGCCCTTGATTTAACATATTTCACTGTAACAGTGTTACACTACTTGCCATATACCATTAGGCTGACTTCCACCAAACATCACAGTGGATTAGTGTGAAGCATAGCTGTGCATATCATTATCTTGTTCTGATTAAATGATTTTCACCAGAATTATGACCTTTGATTTGTAAACTTCATTGAAAGAAGATTCTCAGAAATATAAATTTTAAATAGTATTTCAGGTAAATTTTGGACTTTATAAAATTATTCATATCAGCTCATGTACAGAAGTAGAAATTTAAGAAAATTTATCAGTACATTGAATTTGTCATGTCTTGTTTCTTTATGAAGGAATTACACCAGAAAAGAAGTCCCATACCAGCTCAGCTAGTAGCTAACAAACCCGAGGCTTTCTACACAGAGGAGAAACTTAGTCATAGGTAATAATACAATAGAGTTGTTGTAACAGCATAAACTATTATACAGTAGGGCTATTATAACAGCATAAGGTAGAATACAACAGGGTTATTGTAACAGCAAAGAATATGATACAATAGGATTGTTATAACAGCATAAGTTATAATACAACAGGGTTATTGTAACACCATATGTTATAATACAATAGGGTTATTGTAACAGCAAAGGTTATGATACAATAGGATTGTTATAACAGCATAAGTTATAATACAATAGGGTTATTGTAACACCATGATTTATAATACAATAGGGTTATTGTTACAGCATAGGTTATAATACAATAGGGCTATTGTAATAGCATAGATTATAATACAATAGGGTTATTATAACAACATAGGTAACTATACACGGTTAATTTAACAGTAGCTTGATCTGGAATGCTGTATTTGGCTCAATAGGACATTTCTAGATAATATAATATTCTAGACCTGGATTACCCAAGGTGTGCAACTGTCAAGAGCAATAGTCTGTGAAAATACCATTCCAGATAATATTCTTAGAACTCTTCCATTTATTACACTTTTGAAAAATGTCCTGATGTTTTAGCTCACCTGAGCACGAAGTGCTCAAAGGTGAGCTTTAGTGATCACCCTGTGTCTGTCATCTGTTGTAGTCCGTCCGTCCATCGTCAACAATTTGACTGTTAACACTCTAGAGGTCACATTTTTGGCCCAATCTTAATGAAACTTGGTCTGAATGTTACCCTCAATAAAATCTCGGACGAGTTCGATATTGGGTCATCTGGGGTCAAAAACTAGGTCACAAGGTCAAATCAAAGGAAAAGCTTGTTAACACTCTAGAGGTCACAATTTTGGCCCAATCTTAATGAAACTTCGTCAGAATGTTACCCTCAATAAAATCTTGGACGAGTTCGATATTGGGTCATCTAGGGTCAAAAACTAGGTCACCAGGTCAAATCAAAGGAAAAGCTTGTTAATACTGTAGAGGCCACAATTTTGGCCCAATCTTAATGAACTTGGTCAGAATGTTACCCTCAATAAAATCTTGGACGAGTTTGATATTAGGTCATCTGGGGTCAAAAACTAGGTCACCAGGTCAAATCAAAGGAAAAGCTTGTTAACACTGTATAGGCCGCATTTATAACTGTATCTTCATGAAACTTGGTCAGAATGTTAATATTGATGATCTTAAGGTCCAGTTTGAATCTAGGTCATGTAGGATCAAAAACTAGGTCACCCAGTCAAATCAAAGGAAAAGCTAGTTTACACTGTAGAGGCCACATTTATGACCATATCTTAATGAAGCTTGGTCAGAATGTTAATATTGATGATCTTAAGGTCCAGTTTGAATCTAGGTCATGTAGGATTAAAAACTAGGTCACCCGGTCAAATCAAAGGAAAAGCTAGTTTACACTGTAGAGGCCACATTTATGACCATATCTTAATGAAACTTGGTCAAAATGTTAATCTTGATGATCTATAGCTCAAGTTCAAAACTAGGTCACCAGGTCAAATCAAAGGAAAAGCTAGTTAACACTCTAGAGGCCATATTTATGACTATCTTCATGAAACTTAGTCAAAATGTTAAACTTGATGATCTTTAGGTCAAGTTCGAGTCTGGGTCATGTCGGGTCAAAAACTAGGTCACGGGGTCAAATCAAAGGAATAGTAGTTAACACTTTAGAGGCCACATTCATGACCATATCTTAATGAAACTTCATCAGAATGTTCATCTTGATGATCTTTAGGTCAGCAGGTCAGGTAAGCGATACAGGGCCTTCATGGCCCTCATGTTCTTATTTACACACATAAGGTTCCAGTTTTTATAAAGCATAATAAAGTGTTTAAAATTAATAAGAAAATAATGCCATTATCAATGGGTTTGCAATTTCATGTTAAAAGTGTGGTGATGGGGAAGGTGGAAGACTCTCCTGTCATTTTTAGCTCGACTTTTCGAAGAAAATGTAGAGCTATTGCACTCGCCCCAGCGTCGGCATCGCCGTCGCCGTTGGTTAAAGTTTTTGATAAATTCAAATATCTCTATTACTATCAAAGCTATTGACTTGAAACTTATAAAATACTTATTTACTATCAAAGTCTACAGCAAGAGAAACAGTCCCCATAACTCTGGTTTGAATTTTGACAGAATTATGCACCTTTTTAACTTAAAATTTTTGGTTAAAGTTTTTGTTAAAGTCAAATATCTCTGTTACTATCAAAACTATTGACTTGAAACTTAAAATACTTATTTACTATCAAAGTCTACACCAGGAGAAACAATCCCCATAACACTGAATTGAATTTTGACAGAATTATGCCCCTTTTTAACTTAGAAAGTTTGTTAAATTTTTTGATAAAGTCAAATATCTTTGTTACTATTAAAGCTTTTGACTTGAAACTCAAAATAGTTATTTACTATCAAAATCTACACCAGGAGACACAATTTTTTTAACTCTGGTTTGAATTTTGACAGAATAATGCCCTTTTTTAACTTAGAATTTTTAGTTAAAGTTTTTTATAAAGTCAAATATCTCTGTTACTATCAAAGCTTTTGTCTTGAAACTTAAAATACTTATTTACCATCAAAGTCTACCCCAGGAGAAACAATCCCCATAACTCTGATTTGAATTTTGACAGAATTATGCCCCTTTTAACTTAGATTTATTTGTTAAAATTTTTGATAAAGTCAAATATCTCTGTTACTATTAAAGCTTTTGACTTGAAACTCAAAATAGTTATTTACTATCAAAGTCTACACCAGGAGTCACAATTCTCATAACTATAATTTGAATTTTAACAGAGTTATGCCCCTTTTTAACTTGGATTTTTTTTTTACTGGCAAAGCTCTAATTCAGAGTCAAGCACTGAGAAAAGTGGAGTGCATTGTCTTACGGACAGCTCTTGTCTTTTTCAGTTTTCTAGCTCACCTGAACATTGTTCAGGATCAGCTATTAGTATAGGTAGATGGTCCAGTGTCCATCATCCTGCATCCTGGGTCAACATTTTTACTTAAACATTTTCTCCTCTGAAACTACTTGTCAGAATTACACCAAACTTGGTCAGTGGCATATTGGCGTTTCTCTATCAAGTTTATTCAAATGGTTCATCTTGGCCCCATTAGGAGCTGCCAGAGCTAAAAATAGAAAAAAAAATCTTTAAAAGAACTTCTTCTCATGAACTGCTTGAAGGATCTTCATCAAATATGATCTGTAGCATCATTATAAGGTCCTCTCCTAATTTTTAGCTCACCTGTCACAAAGTGACAAGGTGAGCTTTTGTGATCGCCCGTCGTCCGTGCGTGCGTAAACTTTTCCTTGTGACATCTCTAGAGGTCACATTTTTCATGGGATCTTTATGAAAATGTGTCAGAATGTTCATCTTGGTAAATTCTAGGTCAAGTTCGAAACTGGGTCATGTGCCTTCAAAAACTAGGTCAGTAGGTCTAAAAATAGAAAAACCTTGTGACCTCTCTAGAGGCCATAATTTTCAATGGATATTCATGAAAATTGGTCAGAATGTTCACCTTGATGATATCTAGGTCAAGTTTGAAACTGGGTCACGTTTGGTCAAAAACTAGGTCAGTAGGTCTAAAAATAGAAAAACCTTGTGACCTCTCTAGAGGCCATATTTTCCATGGGATCTGTATGAAAGTTGGTCTGAATGTTCATCTTGATGAAATCTTCATGAAAATTGGTCAGAATGTTCACCTTGATGATATCTAAGTCAAGTTCGAAAGTGGGTCACGTGCCGTCAAAAACTAGGTCAGTAGGTCAAATAATAGAAAAACCTTGTGACCACTCTAGAGGCCATATTTTCCATGGGATCTGTATGAAAGTTGGTCTGAATGTTCATCTTGATGAAATCTAGGTCAAGTTCGAAACTGGGTCACGTGCCGTCAAAAAGTAGGTCTGTAGGTGAAATAATAGAAAAACCTTGTGACCTCTCTAAAGGCCATATTTTTCAATGGATCTTCATGAAAGTTGGTCTGAATGTTCATCTTGATGATATCTATGTCAGTTTTTAAACAGGGTCATGTGCGGTCAAAAATTAGGTCAGTAGGTCTAAAAATAGAAAAACCTTGTGACCTCTTTAGAGGCCATACTTGTGAATGGATCTCCATAAAAATTGGTCAGAATGTTCATCTTGATGATATTTAGGTCAAGTTTGAAAGTGGGTCACGTGCCAGTAAAAAGTAGGTCAGTAGGTCAAATAATGAAAAAATGTTGTGACCTCTCTAGAGGCCATATTTTTCATGGGATCTGTATGAAAGTTGGTCTGAATGTTCATCTTGATGATATCTAGGTCAAGTTTGAAACTGGGTCAACTGCGATCAAAAACTAGGTCAGTAGGTCTTGAAATAGAAAAGCCTTGTGATCTCTCTAGAGGCCATACCCTTGAATGGATCTTCATGAAAATTGGTCAGAATGTTCACCTTGATGATATCTAGGTCAAGTTTGAAACTGGGTCACGTGCCTTAAAAAACTAGGTCAATAGGTCAAATAATAGAAAAACCTTGTGACCTCTCTAGAGACCATATTTTTCAATGGATCTTCATGAAAATTGGTCAGAATTTTTATCTTGATAATATCTAGGTCAAGTTCAAAACTGGGTCACATGAGCTCAAAAACTAGGTCACTATGTCAAATAATAGAAAAAACGACGTCATACTCAAAACTGGATCATGTGGGAAGAGGTGAGCGATTCAGGAACATCATGGTCCTCTTGTATACAAATGGGGACACTTGGTGATAGAGTTTAAATTAGAAATACCATTTAAACAACTTCTCATAAATTCATGGATGGATCTTCATCAAACATTGTAGCAATATGTTAATGTCCACTCCTAAATTTGTTCAAATGGGGTCAGTCGTCTCTTTTAGTTGCCACTAGTTTTATAAATAAAAATACATTTTAGCTACTTATGAACTGCTTGTTGGATGTTCATCAAACTTAGTCTGTAGCATCATTTTAAGGCCCTCTCCCAATTTTGTTCAAATGGGCGTACTTGGACCATTTATCACTACAAGGTCCTTCACCAGCATTGTTCAATTGGGTGCACTTGGTAACTTTAAGGGGCTGCTAGAGTTAGAAATAGAAATACCTTTAAATAGCATCTGATGAATTACATGATGGATCGTGCTCAAACCTGGTCTAGAGCATGAATATAAGGTCCTGTCTTAATTTGGGCACTTGGCCCCTTTAGGGGCCACTAGAGCTTAAAATAGAAATACCTTTAAAAGACTTCTTCTCATGAACCCCTTGTTTGATCTTTATCAAACTTGGCCTGTAGCATCATTATAAGGTCCTCTTACAATTTTATTTGATTGGGGGCACTTAGCGCCTTTAAGGGGCCACTAGAGCTAATATAAAATATTTGAATAAAGGTTGCAATAATGGAACCATTGCCTTATATGGATGATATGTATTTTAAAGTTCTTGAATGTATGAGCTTACTTTTTAGCTCACATGTCACAAAGTGACAGTGTGAGCTTTTGTGATCGCGCAGCGTGCGTCTGTGCGTAAACTTTTGCTTGTGACCTCTTTAGAGGTCACATTTTTCATGGGATCTTTATGAAAGTTGGTCAGAATGTTCATCTTGATGATATCTAGGTCAAGTTCGAAACTGGGTCACATGCGGTCAAAAACTAGGTCAGTATGTCTAAAAATAGAAAAACCTTGTGACCTCTCTAGAGGCCATATTTTTCACAAGATCTTCATGAAAATTGGTCAGAATGTTCACCTTGATGATATCTAGGTTAAGTTCGAAACTGGGTCACGTGCCTTCAAAAACTAGTCAGTAGGTCAAATAATAGAAAAACCTTGTGACCTCTCTAGAGGCCATATTTTTCACCGCATCTGTATGAAAGTTGGTCTGAATGTTCATCTTGATGATATCATGGTCAAGTTCGAAACTGGGTCAGCTGCGATCAAAAACTAGGTCATTATGTCTAAAAATAAAAAAACTTTGTGATCTCTCTAGAGGTCATACTTTTGAATTGATCTTCATGAAAATTGGTCAGAATGTTCACCTTGATGATATCTAGGTCAAGTTCAAAACTGGGTCACGTGCCGTCAATAACTAGGTCAGTAGGTCAAATAATAAAAAAACCTTGTGACCTCTCTAGAGGCCATATTTTTCATGGGATCTATATAAAGGTTGGTCTGAATGTTCACCTTGATGATATCTAAGACAAGTTCAAAACTGGGTCAACTGTGGTTAAAAACTAGGTCAGTAGGTCTAAAAATAGAAAAACCTTGTGACCTCTCTAGAGGCCATATTTTTTACAAGATCTTCATGAAAATTGGTCTGAATGTTCACCTTGATGATATCTAGGCCAAGTTTGAAACTGGGTCATGTGCCTTAAAAAACTAGGTCAGTAGGTCAAATAATAGAAAATCCTTGTGACCTCTGTAGAGGCCATATTTTTCATGGGATCTGTATGAAAGTTGGTCTGAATGTTCATCTTGATGATATCTAGGTCAAGTTTGAAATTGGGTCAGCTGCGGTCAAAAACTAGGTCATTAGGTCTAAAAATAGAAAAACCTTGTGACCTGTCTAGAGGCCATACTTGTGAATGGATCTTCATGAAAATTGGTCAGAATGTTCACCTTGATGATATCTAGATCAGGTTTGAAACTGGGTCACATGCCATCAATAACTAGGTCAGTAGGTCAAATAATGAAAAAACCTTGTGACCTCTCTGGAGGCCATATTTTTCATGGGATCTGTATGAAGATTGGTCTGAATGTTCATCTTCATGATATCTAGGTCAGGTTCAAAACTGGGTCACATGAGCTCAAAAACTAGGTCACTATGTCAAAAAATAGAAAAAAACGACGTCATACTCGGTTCAAAACTGGGTCATGTTGGGACAGGTGAGCGATTCAGGACCATCATGGTCCTCTTGTTGTCAAAAGGACCTCATACATTAGTGAAAATGTAAACAAAGTCTGGTAGTAAACATGACATCTTTGTTGACAATGAACCCCCCCCCCCCCAACATAGATTTGGTTTTGTCCGTGCATGCATCCGTCTGTCCGAAGTTTGTGGCGCACCTAGCTGAAAAAGTATTTGATATAAATTGATGAAACCTTGCATGAGCCTTTTATCATGATATGAACTTGCACACCTCCAATTTTTCGTCTGGCTCTGCCCCCTATTTTTAGCTCACCTGTCACAAAAGAGCTTTTGTGATCGTGCAGCATCCATCGCCGTGCGTCCGTCCGCAAACTTTTGCTTGTGACCAATCTGACTAAAGTACTTGATCTTCTAAACGAAGATCTGAGAACGGCCTATTCACATTCGTCTTCTGTATATTTTGGATTTCCATTATTGCTATTTTTATGTTATCCAATCAGACGACTTATTCGATTGTCAAAGGATAAGAAAAATATGCGGTTATTCCAGGACTCGAACCCGGGACCCCTCGCTTACAAAGCAAGTGGCCTACCGACTGAGCTAACCGGCTATCTGATACATTACGACATAAGAATTGTAAATATCAAAAGTCAATGCTACATGTAGACTTGCAAGATGTTGTAAGCTAGGCTCTGATTGGCTAGAGAAAGAGCCGTCAGAACGAGGCAATGAATAGGTCGTTTTCAGATCCTATGCGTAGCGTAATAGGATATGTACTTTAGTCAGATTGGCTTGTGACCACACTAGAGGTCACATTTTTCATGGATCTTTATGGAAGTTGGTCAGAATGTTCATCTTGATGATATCTAGGCCAAGTTCGAAACTGGGTCACATGCCTTCAAAAACCAGGTCATTAGGTCAAATAATAGAAAAACCTTGTGATCTCTTTAGAGGCCATATTTTTCAATGGATCTTCATGAAAATTGGTCAGAATTTTCACCTTGATAATATATAGTTCAAGTTTGAAACTGGGTTACGTGCGGTCAAAAACTAGGTCATAGGTCTAAAAATAGAAAAACTTGTGACCTCTCTAGAGGCCATATTTTTTATGAGATCTTCATGAAAATTGGTCAGAATGTTAACCTTGATGATATCTAGGTCAAGTTCAAAACTGGGTCACGTACCTTTAAAAACAAGGTCATTAGGTCAAATTATAGAAAAACCTTGTGACCTCTCTAGAGGCCATATTTTTCAATGGATCTTCATGAAAATTGGTCAGAATTTTTATCTTGATTATATCTAGGTCATGGGTCACATAAGCTCAAAAACTAGGTCACTGTCAAATAGTAGAAAAGACAGCGTCATTCTTAGTTCAAAACTGGGTCATGTGGGGACAGGTGAGAGATTCAGGACCATCATGGTCCTCTTGTTAGAGTTGTGGCCCCTGAAATGCACATTTTCACCTTGTGATGTGCCTCGCTCAAAAAGTATTTGATATGCTATTAGATTGATGAAACTGATATGCTATTAGATTGATGAAACCTTTCATGAGTCTTAATCATGATATGAACTTCTGCCCCTTATTTCTAGAGTTATGGCCCCTGAAATTGTCAAAAATGCACATTTTCACCTTGTAATGCGCCTAGCTCAGAAAGTGTTTTATTAGCTCACCTGTCAATAGTCACAAGGTGAGCTTTTGTGATCACCCTTCGTCCGTCGTCAGTCCGTCCGTCTGTCAACAATTTCGTTTCTGCACGATAGTGGTTTCATTTATGATTTTATTTTAACCAAACTTGCACACAACTTGTATCACCATGAGATCTCGGTTCCTTTCTTGAACTGGCTAGATCCCATTATGGGTTCCAGAGTTATGGCCCCTGAAAGGGCCTAAATGAGCTATTTTGACCCTGTCTGCACAATAGCAGCTTCATTTTTGATTTGAATTTAATCAAACTTACACAAAACTTGTGTCACCATAAGACCTTGGTTCCTTTCGTGAACCAGTCAGATCCCGTAATGGGTTCCAGAGTTATGGCCCCTGAAAGGGCCAAAATTAGCTATTTTAACCTTGTCTGCACAATAGCAGCTTCATTTATGATTTTATTTTAACCAAACTTGCACACAACTTGTATCAATATAAGATCTTGGTTCCTTACTTGAACTGGTGAAATTCCATTATGGGTTCCAGAGTTATAGCCCCTGAGAAGGCCAGATTTAGCTATTTTGATCTTGTCTGCACAATAGCAGCTTCATTTATGATTTGAATTTAATCAAACTTGCACACAACTTGTATTACCACAAGATCTTGGTTCCTTTGTTGAACTGGCCAGATTCCATCATGGGTTCCAGAGTTATGGCCCCTGAAAGGGCCAAAAGTAGCTATTTTGACCTTGTCTGCACAATAGCAGCTTCGTTTATGATTTGATTTTAACCAAACTTGCACACAACTTGTATTACCACAAGATCTTGGTTCCTTTCTTGAACTGGCCAGATTCCATCATGGGTTCCAGAGTTATGGCCCCTTAAAGGTCCAAAATTTGCTATTTTGGCTTTTGCAGCCATATAGATACTTCATTTATGGTTTTATTTGATACAAACTTCCAAAATATCTTCAACAACAATAAATCTTGGATTCCATGACAAATCAGATCCAATTGTAGGTTCCAGAGTTATTTTATATCTGATTACCTCCCCTGATTGTAATCAAAATGGATTTATATCAGTAAGTACTTATAGGACTTATTTGAAATTTCATTATTGTCATTAGTTGGACTGAGCCAATCAGGGTAGATAACTATGGACTGATTTTATGTCAAATTACCTCCCTTTATTTCAAATTAAAATGGGTATATCTCCGTAACTAATGAAGATACTGATCTGAAATTTCATTTATGTCAACAGATTTATTTGGCAGATCCTTCTTTTGTTCACTTACAATAATTTTTTTTTAATTACTTCCCTTTTACGTTACTTTAAATAGCTTATTTTTAGTAACTTTTTTATTATTGGCCTTAGGGAAAAACCGAGACCACTTTTCTGTGGTACAACATGGATTGTACCTCCAATTTTTAGGTGTATTTTGACATATCTGTACCTTGTAAGAAATTTTTTTCTTTTTGGTTAAATTTCTTCTCTGTTGTTCCTGTCCTTTGTGGACTTAGATATTTTTTCTGAGGACCTTCTTGTCCTCAAGTGCAATGATAACAGGTGAGCGATATAGGGCCATCATGGCCCTCTTGTATATTAAATTGATGAAACCTTGCATGAGTGTTTATCATGATATGAACTGGGGCAATGCACACTTCTTATTTTTCGTCCGGCTCCACCCCCTATTTCCAAAGTTATAGCCCCTGAAATAGTCAAAAATGCACATTTCCACCTAATGAGGTGCCTAGCTCAAGAAGTATTTGATGTAAATTCATGAAACTTTGCATTAGTCTTTATCATGATGTGACCTTGCACACTTGGCATTCTTCTTGAGATTTTAGCACTTTTTACAGGGTTATGCCTTGAAATAGCCAAAATAGTGTATTTTTTGTTAGCTCACCTGTCACATAGTGACAAGGTGAGCTTTTGTGATCACCCTTCGTCCGTAGTCCGTCGTCAGTCCATCCGTGCGTGCGTGCGTCCGTCAACAATTTCTTGTCTGCACGATAATGGTTTCATTTACAATTGTATGATTTTATTTTAACCAAACTTGCACAAAACTTGTGTTGCCATAAGATCTCAGTTCCTTTGTTGAACCGGCCAGATCCCATAATGGGTTCCAGAGTTATGGCCCCTGAAAGGGCTAAAATTAGCTATTTTGACCTTGTCTGCACAATAGCAGCTTCATTTATGATTTGATTTTTACCAAACTGGCACACAACTTGTATCACCATAAGATCTTGGTTCCTTTCTTGAACTGGCCGGATCCCATTATGGGTTCCAGAGTTATGGCCCCTGAAAGGGCCAGAATTAGCTATTTTGACTTTGTCTGCACAATAGCAGCTTCATTTATGATTTGATTTTAACCAAACTTGCACACAACTTGTATCACTATAAGATCTTGGTTCCTTTCTTGACCCGCCGTTACATGACTGAAATACTGTTGAAAAACGGCGTTAAACCCAAAACAAACAAAAATCCTTTCTTGAACTGGCTAGATTCCATTATGGGTTCCAGAGTTATGGCCCCAGAAAGGGCCAGAATTAGCTATTTTGACCTTGTCTGCACAATAGCAGCTTCATTTATGATTTGAATTTAATCAAACTTGCACAAAACTTGTATCACCATGAGATCTCGGTTCCTTTCTTGAACTGGCTAGATCCCATTATGGGTTCCAGAGTTATGGCCCCTGAAAGGGCCTAAATGAGCTATTTTGACCCTGTCTGCACAATAGCAGCTTCATTTTTGATTTGAATTTAATCAAACTTACACAAAACTTGTGTCACCATAAGACCTTGGTTCCTTTCGTGAACCAGTCAGATCCCGTAATGGGTTCCAGAGTTATGGCCCCTGAAAGGGCCAAAATTAGCTATTTTAACCTTGTCTGCACAATAGCAGCTTCATTTATGATTTTATTTTAACCAAACTTGCACACAACTTGTATCAATATAAGATCTTGGTTCCTTACTTGAACTGGTGAAATTCCATTATGGGTTCCAGAGTTATGGCCCCTGAGAAGGCCAGAATTAGCTATTTTGATCTTGTCTGCACAATAGCAGCTTCATTTATGATTTGAATTTTATCAAACTTGCACACAACTTGTCTTACCACAAGATCTTGGTTCCTTTGTTGAACTGGCCAGATTCCATCATGGGTTCCAGAGTTATGGCCCCTGAAAGGGCCAAAAGTAGCTATTTTGACCTTGTCTGCACAATAGCAGCTTCGTTTATGATTTGATTTTAACCAAACTTGCACACAACTTGTATTACCACAAGATCTTGGTTCCTTTCTTGAACTGGCCAGATTCCATCATGGGTTCCAGAGTTATGGCCCCTTAAAGGTCCAAAATTTGCTATTTTGGCTTTTGCAGCCATATAGATACTTCATTTATGGTTTTATTTGATACAAACTTCCAAAATATCTTCAACAACAATAAATCTTGGATTCCATGACAAATGAGATCCAATCGTAGGTTCCAGAGTTATTTTATATCTGATTACCTCCCCTGATTGTAATCAAAATGGATTTATATCAGTAAGTACTTATAGGACTTATTTGAAATTTCATTATTGTCATTAATTGGACTGAGCCAATCAGGGTAGATAACTATGGACTGATTTTATGTAAAATTACCTCCCTTTATTTCAAATTAAAATGGGTATATCTCCGTAACTAATGAAGATACTGATCGGAAATTTCATTTATGTCAACAGATTTATTTGGCAGATCCTTCTTTTGTTCACTTACAATAATTTTTTTTTAATTACTTCCCTTTTACGTTACTTTAAATAGCTTATTTTTAGTAACTTTTTTATTATTGGCCTTAGGGAAAAACCGAGACCACTTTTCTGTGGTACAACATGGATTGTACCTCCAATTTTTAGGTGTATTTTGACATATCTGTACCTTGTAAGAAATTTTTTTCTTTTTGGTTAAATTTCTTCTCTGTTGTTCCTGTCCTTTGTGGACTTAGATATTTTTTCTGAGGACCTTCTTGTCCTCAAGTGCAATGATAACAGGTGAGCGATATAGGGCCATCATGGCCCTCTTGTATATTAAATTGATGAAGCCTTGCATGAGTGTTTATCATGATATGAACTGGGGCAATGCACACTTCTTATTTTTCGTCCGGCTCCACCCCCTATTTCCAAAGTTATAGCCCCTGAAATAGTCAAAAATGCACATTTCCACCTAATGAGGTGCCTAGCTCAAGAAGTATTTGATGTAAATTCATGAAACTTTGCATTAGTCTTTATCATGATGTGACCTTGCACACTTGGCATTCTTCTTGAGATTTTAGCACTTTTTACAGGGTTATGCCTTGAAATAGCCAAAATAGTGTATTTTTTGTTAGCTCACCTGTCACATAGTGACAAGGTGAGCTTTTGTGATCACCCTTCGTCGGTAGTCCGTCGTCAGTCCATCCGTGCGTGCGTGCGTCCGTCAACAATTTCTTGTCTGCACGATAATGGTTTCATTTATGATTTTATTTTAACCAAACTTGCACAAAACTTGTGTTGCCATAAGATCTCAGTTCCTTTGTTGAACCGGCCAGATCCCATAGTGGGTTCTAGAGTTATGGCCCCTGAAAGGGCTAAAATTAGCTATTTTGACCTTGTCTGCACAATAGCAGCTTCATTTATGATTTGATTTTTACCAAACTGGCACACAACTTGTATCACCATAAGATCTTGGTTCCTTTCTTGAACTGGCCGGATCCCATTATGGGTTCCAGAGTTATGGCCCCTGAAAGGGCCAGAATTAGCTATTTTGACTTTGTCTGCACAATAGCAGCTTCATTTATGATTTGATTTTAACCAAACTTGCACACAACTTGTATCACTATAAGATCTTGGTTCCTTTCTTGAACTGGCTAGATTCCATTATGGGTTCCAGAGTTATGGCCCCAGAAAGGGCCAGAATTAGCTATTTTGACCTTGTCTGCACAATAGCAGCTTCATTTATGATTTGAATTTAATCAAACTTGCACAAAACTTGTGTTGCCATAAGATCTCAGTTCCTTTGTTGAACCGGCCAGATCCCATAATGGGTTCCAGAGTTATGGCCCGTGAAAGGGCTAAAATTAGCTATTTTGACCTTGTCTGCACAATAGCAGCTTCGTTTATGATTTGATTTTAACCAAACTTGCACACAACTTGTATCACCATAAGATCTTGGTTCCTTTCTTCAACTGGCCAGATTCCATCATGGGTTCCAGAGTTATGGCCCCTTAAAGGTCCAAAATTGGCTATTTTGGCTTTTGCAGCCATATAGAAACTTCATTTATGGTTTTATTTGATACAAACTTCCAAAATATCTTCAACAACAATAAATCTTGGATTCCATGACAAATGAGATCCAATCGTAGGTTCCAGAGTTATTTTATATCTGATTACCTCCCCTGATTGTAGTCAAAATGGATTTATATCAGTAAGTATAGGACTTAATTGAAATTTCATTATTATCATTAGTTGGATTGAGCCAATCAGGGTAGATAACTATGGACTGATTTTATGTCAAATTACCTCCCTTTATTTCAAATTAAAATGGGTATATCTCCGTAGCTAATGAAGATACTGATCTGAAATTTCATTTATGTCAACAGATTTATTTGGCAGATCCTTCTTTTGTTCACTTACAATAATTTTATTTTTAATTACTTCCCTTTTACGTTAATAAGCTATTCATATTATTATTGGCCTTAGGGAAAAACTGAGACCACTTTTCTGTGGTACAACGTGGATGGTACCGCCAATTTTTAGGTGTATTTTGACATATCTGTACCTTGTAAGAATTTTTTTTTTCTTTTTGGTTAAATTTCTTTCCTTTGTTGTTCCTGTCCTTTGGACTTAAATATTTTTTCTGAGGACCTTCTTGTCCTCAAGTGCAATGATAACAGGTGAGCGATATAGGGCCATCATGGCCCTCTTGTTTGTGATGCTCATAGCTCAAAAAGTATATGACCTAGAATAATGAATCCTTTATATAAAATGTTTGTTGAGGCAATACCCCTTTAAGACAGCAAACATTTGAATTATTTCCCCTTATTTGTGACAAATGTACATGTACCAGTGGGGGCACACCCTGTGCACTACAGACACATTCTACATGTAGTTATCTTCAGCAACTTGTATTATTTTCAGGGCAGCAGAGCTATTCCACAAATATAAAAATGTAGAGAAAATGTTAGATGCTGTTGACAGATTCCAGAATATCAATGACAAGGTGGAGTTTCTGAAAAACAAGAATTATATTCCAGAAGCTGCAAAAATACTTGAAGAAGATGGTATGTTTTTCCTTTTTTTATGCCAAGGTCACATTTGAGGTTATTACAATAGCTTGGCAAGTCATTCACCATAACGAGACTGTTTCACATATGAGATCCTGTCCCCTTTTTAAATCAAGGTAATATTAAAGGTTAAAATAACTTGGCAAGTCATTTACCATATCCAGACAGTACATAACATATGGATCCTGACCCCAAGTTAAATAAATAAAGATAATATTTATGTCTCCCACACAACTTTGTGCTGGGAAATATATTGATTTACTGACCTGTCTGTCCGTTTGTCTGTCACAAATCTTGTCCGCACTCTTAAGTTGAACATTTCTCATCCAATCTTCACAAAACTTGAACAAAATGTGTTTGCCAATAAGTCAGCCAAGGTTGATAACTAGCCAAATCGGCCCAGGCACTTCGGAATTATGGCTTTTGAAACATTGTTTTTGATAATCAAAGCACTGAAAGTCTGATTGGTGTCACAAATCTTGTCTGCACTCTTTAAGTCGAACATTTCTCATCTGATCTTCACTAAACATGAACAAATGGTGTTTGCCACTAAGTCCTCGGCCAAGTTCAATAACTAGCCAAATCAGCCCAGGCACTTCGAAATTATGGCCCTTGAAATATTGTTTTTGATAATCGAAGCACTGAAAGTCTGATTGGGTAGTGTCAAAGCACTTAAAGTCATATTGGGTTGTATCAAAGCACTGAAAGTCTGATTGGGTTGTTTTTGATAATCAAAGCACTGAAAGTCTGATTGGGAATTAAGAATATATAGAGAGTAGGGTTTACGCTTGAACATTTCTCATCCGATCTTATACTACTATTCGGATGATTAGGCAGTTGTGGGAGACATGTGCTTTTCTCAAAAGCAGCTCTACTTTATATAATGATAACTTTGCAAGTCATGCACCCTAACAAATTGATGCATGTTTTACGAGATCCTGTTATTCATTAATTCATCGTGATCAAACTTCCAGTCGCATGAGCCATAGATCTAAGTTCACCTTGTTGAGAAAAAACGGCCGGGTTCTTTGCACAAAACATTTAAGAGGAGATTTTTCTTATAAAGTCATGTTTGTCATTAGACCATAAGCTGTAGCTTAAAAGAATGATTGCCAGTGGTTAGTTGTTGACCTCTGAAACGACCAGTACATGAATGTCAAAGATTGCAGTGACCTCAATACTGTAAATGGTTCCCATTCAGAAACTGTTGAACTCTTTGGCCTATAGTAATCAAGTTAATGTTTGTCTCTGGTCCCTGGATATTTATGTCTCCCCCACTCTGGGGGAGACATATTGTTTTTGCCCTGTCCGTCCGTCCGTACGTACGTCACACTTCATTTCCGAGCAATAACTGGAGAACCATTTGACCTAGAACCTTCAAACTTCATAGGGTTGTAGGGCTGCTGGAGTAGACGACCCCTATTGTTTTTGGGGTCACTCTGTCAAAGGTCAAGGTCACAGGGGCCTGAACATTGAAAACCATTTCCGATCAATAACTAGAGAACCACTTGACCCAGAATGTTGAAACTTAATAGGATGATTGGTCATGAAGAGTAGATGACCCCTATTGATTTTGGGGTCACTCTGTCAAAGGTCAAGGTCACAGGGGCCTGAACATTGAAAACCATTTCCGAGCAATAACTAGAGAACCTCTTGACCCAGAATGTTGAAATTTAATAGGATGATTGGTCATGAAGAGCAGATGACCCCTATTAATTTTGGGGTCACTCTGTCAAAGGTCAAGGTCACAGGGGCCTGAACATTGAAAACCATTTCCGATCAATAACTACAGAACCACTTGACCCAGAATGTTGAAACTTCATAGGATGATTGGTCATGTAGAGTAGATGAACCCTATTGATTTTTGGGGTCACTCTGTTAAAGGTCAAGGTCACAGGGGCCTGAACATTGAAAACCATTTCCAATCAATAACTTGAGTACCACTTGACCCAGAATGTTGAAACTTCATAGGATGATTGTACATGCAAAGTAGATGACCCCTATCGGTTTTGGGGTCATTCTGTTAAAGGTCAAGGTCACAGGGGCCTGAACATTGAAAAACATTTCCGGTCAGTAACTTGAGAACAACTTGACCCAGAATGTTGAAACTTAATAGGATGATTGGTCATGCAGAGTAGATGACCCCTATCGATTTTGGGGTCACTCTGTTAAAGGTCAAGGTCACAGGGGCCTGAACATTGAAAAACATTTCCGGTCAGTAACTTGAGAACAACTTGACCCAGAATGTTGAAACTTAATAGGATGATTGGTCATGCAGAGTAGATGACCCCTATCGATTTTGGGGTCACTCTGTTAAAGGTCAAGGTCACAGGGGCCTGAACATGGAAAACCGTTTCTGATCAATAACTTGAGAACCTCTTGACCCAGAATGTTAAAACTTTATAGGATAATTGGACATACAGAGTAAATGACCTCAAATAATGTTGGGGTCACTCTATTAAAGGGCAAGGTCACAGGGGCCTGAACATGGAAACAATTTCCGGTCAGTAACTTGAGAACCACTCAACCCAGGATGTTGAAACTTCATAGGATGATTGCTCATGCAGAGTAGATGACCCCTATCGATTTTGGGGTCACTCCGTTATAGGTCAAGGTCACAGGGGCCTGAACATTGATAACCAGTTCCGATCAATAACTTGAGAACCTCTTGATCCAGAATGTTGAAACTTCATAGGATAATTGAACATGCAGAGTAGATGATCCTTATTGATTTTTGGGTCAGTCTATTAAAGGTCAAGGTCACAGGGGCCTGGTCATGTGAAATCATTTCCGGAAAATAACTTGAGAACCACTTGACCTAAAATGTTAAAACTTAATAGGATGATTGGACATGCAGAGTAGATGACCCCTATTTATTTTGGGGTCATTTGATCAAAGGTCAAGGTCACAGGAGCCTGAACAGTGACTTGAGAACCACTAGGCCAAGAGTGTTGAAACTTAGCAGGATGACTGGACATGCCAAGTAGATGATCCCTATTGCAGCCAACCATCAGTGTCTCTTTGACTTTCGCTCCTGACTCCTATTGACTTCTTGCCTATACCACTTTGCATTGGGGGAGACATGCGCTTTTTAGCTCACCTGTCACATAGTGACAAGGTGAGCTTTTGTGATCGCGCGGTGTCCGTCGTCCGTCCGTAAACTTTTGCTTGTGACCACTCTAGAGGTCACATTTTTCATGGGATCTTTATGAAAGTTGGTCAGAATGTTCATCTTAATGATATCTAGGTCAAGTTCGAAACTGGGTCACGTGCCATCAAAAACTAGGTCAGTAGGTCTAAAAATAGAAAAACCTTGTGACCTCTCTAGAGGCCATATATTTCAAAAGATCTTCATGAAAATTGGTCAGAATGTTCACCTTGATGATATCTAGGTCAAGTTCGGAACTGGGTCATATGCCTTCAAAAACTAGGTCAGTAGGTCTAAAAATAGAAAAACCTTGTGACCTCTCTAGAGGCCATATTTTTCTGGGATCTGTATGAAAGTTGGTCTGAATGTTCAAATTGATGATGTCTAGGTCAAGTTT
Organism: Mercenaria mercenaria; assembly: GCF_021730395.1. Classification (NCBI taxonomy): domain Eukaryota; kingdom Metazoa; phylum Mollusca; class Bivalvia; order Venerida; family Veneridae; genus Mercenaria; species Mercenaria mercenaria. Next base: position 52,829,673 of record NC_069373.1, read on the forward strand.
GAAACTGGGTCACGTGCGGTGAAAAACTAGGTCAGTAGGTCTTAAAGTAGAAAAACCTTGTGACCTCTCTAGAGGCCATATATTTCATGAGATCTTCATGAAAATTGGTCAGAATGTTTACCTTGATGATATCTAGGTCAAGTTCGAAAGTGGGTCACATGCCATCAAAAACTAGGTCAGTAGGTCAAATAATAGAAAAACCTTGTGACCTCTCTAGAGGCCATATTTTTCATGGGATCTGTATGAAAGTTGGTCTGAATGTTCATCTTGATGATATCTAGGTCAAGTTCGAAAGTGGGTCACGTGCCCTCAAAAACTAGGTCAGTAGGTCAAATAATAGAAAAACCTTGTGACCTCTCTAAAGGCCATATTTTTCATGGGATCTGTATGAAAGTTGGTCTGAATGTTCACCTTGATGATATCTAGGTCAAGTTTGAAACTGGGTCACGTGCCTTTAAAAACTAGGTCAGTAGGGCAAATAATAAAAAAACCTTGTGACCTCTCTAGAGGCCATCCTTATCATGGGATCTGTATGAAAGTTGCTCTGAATGTTCATCTTGATGATATCTAGGTCAAGTTTGAAACTGGGTCAACTGCGGTGAAAAACTAGGTCAGTAGGTCTAAAATTATTAAAATCTTTTCACCTCTCTAGAGGCCATATTTTTCAATGGATCTTCATGAAAATTGATCTGAATGTTCACCTTGATGATATCTAGGACAGTTTCGAAACTGGGTCACGTGCAGTCAAAAACTAGGCCAGTAGGTATAAAAATAGAAAAACCTTGTGACCTCTCTAGAGGCCATATTTTTCATGAGATCTTCATGAAAATTAGTGAGAATGTTTACCTTGATGATATCTAGGTAAAGTTCAAAACAGGGACACGTACCTTCAAAAACTAGGTTAATAGGTCAAATAATAGAAAAACCTTGTGACCTCTCTAGAGACCATATTTTTCAATGGATCTTCATGAAAATTGGTCAGAATTTTTATCTTGATAATATCTAGGTCAAGTTCAAAACTGGGTCACATGAGCTCAAAAACTAGGTCACTATGTCAAATAATAGAAAAATTGACGTCATACTGAAAACTGGGTCATGTGGGAAGAGGTGAGCGATTCAGGACCATCATGGTCCTCTTGTTTGCAAAAGCATCTTCTAGTTTCTTTTGTTTTGCTGGAACAACTGATACGGGGACTGGAATGCGGTATTAATCTTATCTTATGCTGTCATCCAACGGAAGCGTATGCCGTAGGTTATTCTGCTATTACTCACACACTAACGCCTTACAGTTTAACTAGTCCTTTCAGTGAAAATATGGGAAATCATTTGTTGATTTTTTTGTTGAAAAACAAAAGTTCTGCCATGAAATTATTGCCTGCATCTGTTTTTAAATGAGAAATACAGTAAAACACCGCTCGCTCGAGGTCGCAAGGGGATGAGCAAAATGCTCGAGTTATCCATGGTTTCGAGCGACCCAAACATTGACCAACATACGAAGAAAACTAAAGTTTGTTTTACCGTCATCGGGACCGTTTGCTGTGTAAATGGTGATGCGTAATAATAACATACTTGTGACATTTTCGAAAACAAACGTATTACAAACGTTATCTATTGATAGACGTTTCAGTATGTAATTTGTAAATGGCACATGCGAAGAAACAACTAAGATTTTTTTTTTTTTTTTTTTATTCATCAACAAGTGCAGATCATAATTATCGTCTCAATTTCATAAAACGGCTCATTTGCATGTAAACAACTGCTGATTAAATTACTAAGATCTCGATCCCGCAGAAAAGATGCTTTAAGTTATCAGTAATTGATCGATATTTGATCAATAAAACTTTTCTTTAAGCTTTTATCAATAATTAATCTCATCATAATATCAAATATACCGACAAACAAACATTTAAGATAGTATGGGAATAGACTACGCAATTCTCACGGTGTGTGAAAATGTGAACATTCTGACTGCCGAAGGTGTGAAAAATTTTGACACCTTTGCTCAAGTTAGCCAGAAGCAACAGAGAGTAAATTAATACACAGGGACCAGGTGTCATGCTCGAGAGATCGAGTTATCGATGCTCGACCCAGCCATGGTAATATCACATAGAAAATAGAAGGAAATCGGCCGGGACCACATGAATTGCTCGAGCGAGCCTGGGTGCTCGAGTCATCGATGCTCGAGCGAGCGGTGTTTCACTGTATCTACATTAATATTACATTTCGCCCTGTGAAAATGGCTAAATCTAGGCTTGTCTTACCCAAAGAGAAAGATGTCGTTTTTTAGCTCGACTATTCGAAGAACAGGGGAGCTATCCTACTCACCCCGGCATCGGCGTGAGTGTTAGCATGAGTGTCACACAAATGTTAAAGTGTGCGTACCACCCCAAATATTTTCAAAGTCCATTGAGATATTGCTTTCATATTTTGCATACTTGTTTACCATCATGACCCCAGTCTGTAAAAAGGAGGAGGCAACTATCAAGCATTTTGACTGAATTATGGCCCCTTTTCGACTTAGAATATGCTTATTGTAATGTTAAAGTTTTACTCATTGCTTATATTATACTATCAAGCACTGAGAATAGTCGAGCGCGCTGTCTACTGACAGCTCTTGTTACATGATATATTTGCCTTGTTGGTTATTTAGAACAATAAAATTAGGACATATTTTAATGAAAATAGCAAGTCGAAACTGTAAACTGTTGCCTGAAAATATTTGTTTATGATATTGCTTTGTTCTGCACCATTTAAATGCGTGTTAAACCTAGATGATTTTCTGCAGTTTTATCTAAAAGTTCAGAATACTAAATGTAGCTTCGTTGTCAGCTTTTTTATGCCCCCCTTTGAAAAAGGAGGGGTATATTGTTTTGCAGATGTCGGTCGGTAGGTCTGTCGGTCGGTCGGTCGGTCGGAATGTAGACCTATCCGTTTCCGGATGATAACTCAAGAACGCTTAGGCCTAGGATCATGAAAGTTGATAGGGAGATTGGTCACCACCAGCAGATGACCCCTATCGATTTTGAGGTCTGTATGTCAAAGGTCAAGGTCACAGTGACCCTGAATAGTAAAACGGTTTCCGGATGATAACTCAAGAACACTTGGGCCTAGGATCATGAAAGTTGATAGGGAGGTTGGTAATGACCATCGGATGACCCCTATTGATTTTGAGGTCAGTATGTTAAAGGTCAAGGTCACAGTGACCCTGAACAGTAAAACGGTTTCCGGATGATAACTCAAGAACGCTTGGGCCAAGGGTCACGAAAGTTGATAGGGAGGTTGGTCATCACCAGCAGATGACCCCTATTGATTTTGAGGTCTGTATGTCAAAGGTCAAGGTCACAGTGACCCTGAATATTAAAACAGTTTCCGGATGATAACTCAAGAACACTTGGGCCTAGGATCATGAAAGTTGATTAGGAGGTTGGTAATGACCATCGGATGACCCCTATTGATTTTGAGGTCAGTATGTTAAAGGTCAAGGTCACAGTGACCCTGAACAGTAAAACAGTTTCCGGATGATAACTCAAGAACGCTTAGGCCTAGGGTCACGAAAGTTGATGGGGAGGTTGATCATGACCAGCAGGTGACCCCTATTGATTTTGAGGTCAGTATGTCAAAGGTCAAGGTCACAGTGACCAGGAACAGTAAAATGGTTTCCAGGCAATAACTCAAGAACGCTTGGGCTTAGTGTCAAGAAAATTGATTGTTAGGTTGGCCATGACCAGCAGATGACCCCTATTGATTTTGAGGTCATTAGGTCAAAGGTCAAGGTCACATTGGCTAGGAACAGTTAAATGGTTTCTGATCTTCTTGTCCAAAACCATAGGGCCAACGGCTTTGATTTTTGGTATGTAGCAAAATCTAGTGGTCCTCTACCAAGATTATTCAGATTATTTCCCTGGGGTCAAATATGGCCCCACCCCTAGGGTCACATGGTTTATATAGACTTATATAGGAAAAAATCTTGTCCAAACCACAAAGTCTGTGGCTTTGGTATTTTGTAATGTAGCATCATTTAGTGGTTCTCTACCAAGTTTGTTCAAGTTATCCCTCTTGGGTCAAATATGGCCCTGCCTCAGAGGTCAAATGGTTCATATAGACTTATATAGGGAAAAACTTAGAATCTTCATGTCCATAACTTACATCTTTCAAATTTGGACCACATGTATAGTTCGGTCGGTCTGTCGGAATGTAGACCTATCCGTTTCCGGATGATAACTCAAGAACGCTTAGGCCTAGGATCATGAAAGTTTATAGGGAGATTGGTCATCACCAGCAGATGACCCCTATCGATTTTGAGGTCTGTATGTCAAAGGTCAAGGTCACAGTGACCCTGAATAGTAAAACGGTTTCCGGATGATAACTCAAGAACACTTGGGCCTAGGATCATGAAAGTTGATAGGGAGGTTGGTAATGACCATCGGATGACCCCTATTGATTTTGAGGTCAGTATGTTAAAGGTCAAGGTCACAGTGACCCTGAACAGTAAAACGGTTTCCGGATGATAACTCAAGAACGCTTGGGCCAAGGGTCACGAAAGTTGATAGGGAGGTTGGTCATCACCAGCAGATGACCCCTATTGATTTTGAGGTCTGTATGTCAAAGGTCAAGGTCACAGTGACCCTGAATTGTAAAACGGTTTCCGGATGATAACTCAAGAACACTTGGGCCTAGGATCATGAAAGTTGATTGGGAGGTTGGTAATGACCATCGGATGACCCCTATGTTTGAGGTCAGTATGTTAAAGGTCAAGGTCACAGTGACCTGAACAGTAAAAGTTCGGATGATATCAAGAAGCTTAGCTAGGGTCAGAAAGTTGATGGGAGGTGATCATGACCAGCAGTGACCCTATGATTTGAGTCAGTATGTCAAGGTCAAGGTCACAGTGACAGAACTAAAATGGTTTCCAGGCAATAACTCAAGAACGCTTGGGCCTAGTGTCAAGAAAATTGATTGTTAGGTTGGCCATGACCAGCAGATGACCCCTATTGATTTTGAGGTCATTAGGTCAGAGGTCAAGGTCACATTGGCTAGGAACAGTTAAATGGTTTCTGATCTTCTTGTCCAAAACCATAGGGCCAACGGCTTTGATATTTGGTATGTAGCAAAATCTAGTGGTCCTCTACCAAGATTATTCAGATTTTTTCCCTGGGGTCAAATATGGCCCCACCCCTAGGGTCACATGGTTTATATAGACTTACATAGGAAAAAATCTTGTCCAAACCACAAAGTCTGTGGCTTTGGTATTTTGTAATGTAGCATCATTTAGTGGTTCTCTACCAAGTTTGTTCAAGTTATCCCTCTTGGGTCAAATATGGCCCTGCCTCAGAGGTCAAATGGTTCATATAGACTTATATAGGGAAAAACTTAGAATCTTCATGTCCATAACTTACATCTTTCAAATTTGGACCACATGTATAGTTTTGAGTGGCAAGATGAACCTTGACATGAGTTGACCTTGATCTTGACCTAGTGACCTACTTTCACATTTCTGTACCTACAGCCTTCAAATTTGGACCACATGCATAGGTTTGTGTACTGAAAAAAACTTTGACCTTGTTATTGACCTAGTGACCTACTGACACATTTTTGATGGTACAGGCTTCAGATTTGGACCACATGCATAGTTTTTTGTTCCAAAATAAAATTTGACCTTGATTTTGACCTAGTGACCTACTTTCACATTTCTCAAGCTACAGCCTTCAAATTTTGACCACAAGCATAGTTTTGTGTACTGAAATGAACTTTGATCTTGAGATTGACTTACTGACCTACTTTCACATTTCTGAAGGTACAGGCTTCAAATTTGGACCACTTGCATAGTTTTGTGTTCTGAAATAAAATTTGACCTTGATTTTGACCTAGTGACCTACTTTCACATTTCTCAAGCTACAGCCTTCAAATTTGAACCACATGCATAGTTTTGTGTGCTGAAATGAACTTTGATCATGAGATTGACCTAGTGACCTATTTTCACATTTTTGAAGGTACATGCTTCAAATTTGGACTGCATGCATATTTTTGTGGTCTGAATTGAAATTTTACATTGATTTTTATCTATTACCTACTTTCACATTTCTCAAGCTACAGCCTCCAAATTTGAAGCACATGCTTAGTTCTGTCTACTGAAATGAACTTTACCTTGAAATTGATCTAGTGACCTGCTTTCACATTTCTCAAGCCACCGCTTTCAAATTTGGACCACATACACATTGTTTTGTACCTAAATGAAATTTGACCTTGATTTTGACCTTGAGCTAGTATTGAAATTTGGAACATTCAAAAATGGCTCAGTGGATGGCGCCAAGATCAATCTGTAATCTCTTGTTAGGTTAATAGATTAAAGGTCAAGGTCAGATTAAACCAGAATGGTAGAATTTTTGTTTACAGTGAGCATATAATTTCTGTTCCTTGTGCAATTACTGAATGCATCAAGGGGGGCATTTCGTGTTCGACGAGCTCTTGTTTTTCAAAAATTTTATTATTTTAATTTAAATACATTGTATTTTTCACACATCAGTTTTAAGATAAAATTAATTAAACTAATTTTTAAAGTTTATACAACAGTTTCGTTTGAAACATTCTCTGCGTTCAAGAAGAATTTTTGTTTCTGTACGTAGAAATCTGACATTATAAACAATTATAATTATGGCTCTACAAGATTAAGAAAAGGGTCAGCTTTCTGTTTTTTCCATTTTATTTATTCAAATCCAACAAAAACGGTCCTTTGATATAGGTTTGAAGTTACGTGGTAAAATATTTCTTCAGGGAAGTGAGCTCGAGTTAATTCATAATAATTAAGCATATACAGTCTTTCCTTCAGAATCCCTTTAGATCAATCTCTGATCATCTAATTATCGCCACTTAACATGTGACTGGTAAACCCTTTGAACAAAAAGTGTTATAGCTCCATGATTAACATGAGGTAATATGCTAATTACACGCTAATCGATAGTGGCGAAAACAAAATATCGATTGCTATTGACTGGTCGATAAATTACAGGTATGGACGACAGCATAATACAGATAAATGTATTGATTTATACGGAGTGTCTACTCCCCGTATTAGACCTTCCTGGTTTTGGGATCAGCAGGTACAACAACATCTGTGTTGACAAACTTCTTACTCCCAAAAATCTATATATGCACTAACATGCAATTTTCAGATGTCATATATTGATTTAGGTCTGTATTTGAACAAGAATTTCATTTTTAGCTCACCTGTCACAAAGTGACAAGGTGAGCTTTTGTGATCGCGCAGCGTCCGTCGTCCGTGCGTAAACTTTTGCTTGTGACCACTCTAGAGGTCACATTTTTCATGGGGTCTTTATGAAAATTGGTCAGAATGTTCTCCTTGATAATATCTAGGTCAAGTGCGAAACTGGGTCATGTGCGGTCAAAAACTAGGTCAGTAGGTCTAAAAATAGAAAAACCTTGTGATCTCTCTAGAGGCCATATATTTCAAAAGATCTTCATGAAAATTGGTCAGAATGTTCACCTTGATGATATCTAGATCAAGTTCGAAACTTGGTTACGTGCCATCAAAAACTAGGTCAGTAGGTCAAATAATAGAAAAACCTTGTGACCACTCTAGAGGTCACATTTTTCATGGGGTCTTTATGAAAATGGGTCAGAATGTTCACCTTGATGATATCTAGGTCAAGTTCGAAACTGGGTCACGTGCAGTCAAAAACTAGGTCAGTAGGTCTAAAAATAGATAAACCTTGTGACCTCTCTAGAGGCCATATATTTCACAAGATCTTTATGAAAATTGGTCAGAATGTTCACCTTGATGATATCTAGGTCAAGTTCGAAACTGGATCACGTGCCATCAAAAACTAGGTCAGAAGGTCAAATAATAGAAAAACCTTGTGACCTCTCTAAAGGCCATATTTTTCATGGGATCTGTATGAAAGTTTGTCTGAATGTTCATCTTGATGATATCTAGGTCAAGTTCGAAACTGGGTCACATGTGGTCAAAAACTAGGTCAGTAGATCTAAAAATAGAAAAACCTTGTGACCTCTTTAGAGGCCATACTTTTGAATGGATCTTCATAAAAATTGGTCAGAATGTTTATCTTGATGATATCTAGTTCAAGTTCGAAAGTGGGTCACGTGCCGTCAAAAAGTAGGTCAGTAGGTCAAAGAAGGGAAAAAAAATGTGACCTCTCTAGAGGCCATATATTTCACAAGATCTTCATGAAAATTGGTCAGAATGTTCACCTTGATGATATCTAGGTCATGTTCGAAACTGGGTCAAGTACGGTCAAAAACTAGGTCAGTAGGTCTAAAAATAGAAAAACCTTGTGACCTCTCTAGAGGCCAATTATTTCACAAGATCTTCATGAAAATTGGTCAGAATGTTCACCTTGATGATATCTAGGTCAAGTTCGAAACTAGGTTACGTGCCGTCAAAAACTAGGTCAGTAGATCAAATAATAGAAAAACTTCGTGACCACTTTAGAGGTCACATTTTTCATGGGGTCTTTATGAAAATTGGTCAGAATGTTCATCTTGATGATATCTAGGTCAAGTTCGAAACTGGGTCACGTGCGGTCCAAAACTAGGTCAGTAGGTCTAAAAATAGAAAAACCTTGTGACCTCTCTAGAGGCCATATATTTCACAAGATCTTCATGAAAATTGGTCAGAATGTTCACTTTGATGATATCTAGGTCAAGTTCGAAACTAGGTCACCTGCCATCAAAAACTAGGTCAGTAGGTCAAATAATAGAAAAACCTTGTGACCTCTCTAAAGGCCATATTTTTCATGGGATCTGTATGAAAGTTGGTCTGAATGTTCATCTTGATGATATCTAGGTCAAGTTTGAAACTGGGTCACGTGCGGTCAAAAACTAGGTCAGTAGGTCTAAAAATAGAAAAACCTTATGACCTCTTTAGAGGCTATACTTTTGAATGGATCTTCATAAAAATTGGTCAGAATGTTCATCATGGTGATATCTAGATCAAGTTCGAAACTGGGTCACGTGCCGTCAAAAAGTAGGTCAGTAGGTCAAATAATGAAAAAACCTTGTGACCTCTCTAGAGGCCATATTTTTCATGGGATGTGTATGAAAATTGGTCTGACTGTTCATCTTGATGATATATAGGTCAAGTTTGAAACTGGGTCAACTGCGGTGAAAAACTAGGTCAGTAGGTCTAAAATTAGACAAATTTTTTGACCTCTCTAGATTCCATATTTTTCAATAGATCTTCATGAAAATTGGTCTGAATGTTCACCTTGATGGTATCTAGGTCAGTTTCGAAACTGGGTCACATACAGTCAAAAACTGGGTCATGTGGGAACAGGTGAGCAATTCAGGACCATCATGGTCCTCTTGATCAAAGATTGTTTGAGGCAGCAGTTTTTATTCAGGTACTGGTATCCATAACGAATATTAAAATTATGTACTGTCATTTTAACTGCAGTGAATTATGGTTCGATATTTGTAAAACTGGAGGTTGCATTTTAAAATTTGAGCTGAAACATTGTCCTGATGTTTGAAGAATGAATGCTATTGATTTATAGGTAAATTAGAGGCTGCAGCCAACCTGCTCCTGATGTATGGTCTCTTGGACGAAGCAACCGTTATGGCAAAGAAAACCTTAAAGGAGGAAGTGATAGCACACTGCCTGCTTGTGAGTTGCAGAGTGATGCTGTCAAAGAAAGACAAGATTGAAATTCACAAAAGTTCTTTAGAGCAAAATCTGAAAGAGGCATTTCATCTGTTTCAATCTTGTGGTGATAACGATAAGTATGGCCAAGTAACACTTTTGCAGGCAGAGCTTTCAGGAAATGTTGATAGCATTAAATTTGGATGGAAGGCATTTTCTTCGTCTAAACCATTTTCAAACGAGGCTGGATTGGTTGAATGTGTTGACTGGCTTATCAGAAAAGAAGATCTAGGGAGTTTACAAACACTTCAAACAGCTGTACGTGGGATAGAACACATATTCAGCTTGTGTCAAGCTTTGTTGGACCCCAACACACAGACCAACATGGAGCGAGTGCAGAAATACGATCAGTTCTATGGACTTGGACCATTAACCCAAGACAAAGTTGTTATTCATACCAAAGAGAAGCCCATTTGTATGAGAATGATTCAGGAAATTCTCAAAAGCAAGTCTGAGACAAAGAAGAAGGCTTTAGAAGTATATAAGACAGACGTTCATGAAGCCATTGTAGTTTATCTGCTAAACAGAGCGAAAGGTTGGCTTAAACCAATGAACGATGCTTTAAATAAAATGCGAGATGTAACTAGAGTCTGTGATTACTTCCAGGCAGGATTAGACTGTCCGTTTATGGGTGATGTGGATAAGCAGTGTAGGCTGCTCCATTCGGTGCACACAAGAACAAGCTTCCAGCAGCTTATTCAATTAGATTTGTTGTTGATAGAGTTTGAAGGTAACATTCAAGAGGGCGCATCAAAGGTAAAAAGAAGGTGTCCAGCTGGAATCAGGCATGTTCTTGATGATTACCTTTTGACAGAGAATGCTGACCCAAATATAAAATACCAGGCGTGTGTGCAGCTCTGGAATGACTTGATGCCAGCTTCTGGTCATTCTTTGTATGTGGGCAATGAAAGCAGGTCTTTGTTACAGTACATCAGGAGAGATAAGGTTGTTGTTCACTTTAAACGATTTCTTTTGGAAAAGTGGAAGATGTTCACTGCTGGGGAGAAAAAGTTGAGGTCAGATGCAGCGAGAGAGACAGAGGTGTACTTGCTGTTCGAGTTTGGATACCATTTGTTTGGCCTTGATACAGGAAAGAGGAAGTTAGAGCGTTCGCCTGAAGAGGAGATGACAAAACTGGAGCGTATTTTTGATGCTGAGGTTGCTGCTAAACCAAACATTGTGCGCAGTCAGAGATATTATACCCTGATGATGTCTAGAGACAAAATATATGTCACCTGTGTTGCCCGTAGATTTACCGATGCATTTTCGCTTATTTCTAAAAGTGGAGGCGACCCATTTGAAGCCATGATGAAATTCAGTAAATTTCAAATCCAGCTCAGTCAGAGGAATACCACAGACTACAATTTCTACCCAGACCTTAAGACCTATCTGATGTGGCTAGAATTCTATACCTGTATCGCCATTTTTCTCATTTCAAAATTAAAAACAAAGAACTTTCCAGACTTCGTATTTATCTTGCCGAGCAATTATTTTGCTTTGATCCAGTTTATACAGTCTACATTTCCAAGTTCTGGGTATTCAGTTCTTGAATTGGTGAGCTGGTGGATGCCAGCTTACCACAAGCAGGTGCAAACAGAAAGTCTTATCTACGAACGGCTAAAAGGATTCTCGTTTGTAGTATCTGGACATGCACAAGAAATTCGTATTTTGGACAAGCTGCTACAGAACTGTAAAGAGGATCCTTGTAACTATGCCATGCTCGAGAGACTACTTATACTGAATATGACAATGGTATGTAATATTGGAAAAGCTGTACCTCATGAGAGTGAGTTCAGTCTGATGTCATCAATGAGCCACATCACTTTACCTGAAAAGTCGTCAGAAAGAATTGAACACGTTCTGGCATCTGTCAAAACTTGTAAAGGCATCTCAGATGTAGCCAATACATTGTGCCGTTTGTTGTCAAAACGTGACCAAAAGGAAGAATTATTTATCTGCAAATGGAAGATGGGAAAGAAACCAACATTAGAAAAGGCTGTTCTTCAGAATTTTAGTCTTTTTGAAGATACCTTCGTGAGTGAAAATACACTTCCTGCCATGCATGCAGCCAGAGTGTATAAGGAAGAAGTAACGCCCTTGGAGTCGCAAGTTGAAGCAGATCTTGATGAAGAAGAGATTGAGAGGGGCAGAAGAGAGAAAGAGGCACAGATGAAAAAGGAAAGGACAAATAAGGCAGTTCTTTACGTACAAAGAATGTTCCGTGCTAAACAAGAATTGAGGAGCCTAAGGAAGGCAAACTTGAACAAAAATGAATCCAGTAGTTCACTAGGCTCTTTGTTGGAAGGCATAAAGGTAGATGACAATATGTGTGGTGTTTGTGGTGTTTTCTTCTTTGAAAAACTTGAAGCTAGGTTAGAACTTGAAAAATCAGTTTTTGTTGGTGGAAAATCTGTACTGAATGAAATGCAGTGGGGAGCACAACAGGGGCCTAAGCAAGAAACACAAGATGGTAATCAGAGCACATGGGGATCTTCACAAGATAATCAGTTTCAGTCACAAGAACTCAGAAAACTGCAGCTGAAAAATATAAGAACACAGCATTTGCAAGAAAGTGGACACATTCAAAAGTGTATGGAATTGAATGCTTTCAAAACTAACTATAAGGTACACATTGCACCAAAGCTCATAAAAATGAATGAATTCCTATACGAGTCGGCATATGGCTTGATTGATCAAGATTACGTAGCCAGGAATTATGCCCGAGAGCAAATGGCAATTGAAAGAATGAAGAATAAAAGCAAACTGATTGAGAAAGAGGTGCAGTTATTGATGATAAGCCGCATGTGGTCGATAACAGCAGGGCTTATTGAACAGAAAATGAAGGAGTTAGAGACAGACTTTGCTAACGTGAGGCCATACGTTGAAGAAACATATGTTAAGCTGAAGAAGGTATTTTTTATGTAAATAATATCATGCTTCCAGTTCAGTTCAGTCGCTCTTGTAATGATATAAAAGATGCATGAAAAAGTTACATTAAACAGGATTTTTTTAAAAACACGGTCTACTTTACTTCAGCTTTATTTTAAAGCCCAGCTAGAATATTTGCAGGCATAGTTTCTTGTAAATGACTATTGATTGTAATAATATACATATAATCAGCTTAAAGTTTGCCTGTCTCCAATTCTATGGAGATGAATTGATTTTGGTTGGACCGTCTCAAGCAGACATAAAAAATGGCCTGTACACCTAGCCAATAAAATGCATTTTATTTGATACCAAAAATGACAATTTGATTTTTAAAAAATTAAATAGTATGGAGAAAACCTTCAGTGCACTCAATTTTTTAACATGCTTTGTATGTAAGGCAATAGTTAGGGGTCTGGTTATTGGAGTGGACACTTAGTTTCTGCCATATATATATAAAGATATAACTGTTATCTCTATATTGAAACCAGGAAGAAGAGGAGCGGCGGATAAGACAAGTTGCTGCATCGTCGAGTGCGATGTCACAACAAGGAGAGAATTGGGAAGATGAATTAGACGACATAGAGGAGGTTGTCGATGCACCAGTACCAAGGCATACTCGTGAGTTTAGGAATACCAAACATTACAGAGGCAGGAGGAAGCCATATCATTAGATTGAAAGGAATACTTTGTTTTTGTGACGGAACTGTGATTTAGTGTATAAGAAAAACAGTTTATTTGTTAACAATTTGGTTTATAAAGTTTGTGGAACAGTACAGTCCTGAAATCGGCGTTTATCAGTTTGATTATCGGGTGCCATCTGTCTGTATTAAAGCTTACTATAGGTTCTGAAAATGCGACCGGATGCTTACTCTTAAAGGATGAACTTTGATCTCATGATTTGTGCCACTTTTCGTGATAAAAGGTTGCCTATAAACATGTACCACTTTCATTTGTCATGGATTTCAACCAAACTAACCGTAAGACAATGGTTCTCTATTGGTCCTGATGTTTACATTGACTCGGGAAATATTAAGAACATCCACTTTTCTTAAGTTTAGCTTTTATGTAATGCAAGAAAGGTTATACACGTTATAATGTTATTAAGTTATATGTCTAAAGGATAAGTGATAATTTGATAGAAAATCTAATCGTAAGTATTATAAAAAAAGTGTTAATGTTTCATATTTTGAATTTATATAGGGTTATTCTCAGAATTACATTGAAGCATTATTGATACACCAGTTTCAGCTAATCTGAAATTGTTCTTGAAAATCAGTGTGGTATTGTCAGTTGATCGTCGACATTGGTATTAAGTTCTTTTGGGTCTTTAAACTACCTTTAGCTTGAATAATCGTGCATTAAATTATAATTATGAGTGAGCAGAGATTTTATCAGCATTATGATCCTTTTTGTACTTTTGGAATTTGTATTTTCTTAGTAAAAAAATGTGTTTAGGTCCACATTCTTAACACTTTTGAAAGATTTAGCCTTATATCATTAATACTATAACACTGTCAAGCATATTGCATATTGTCAAAGAACGGGACCAGTAGACAGTGCTGTTTAGTGGTTAAACATCTTTATACTCACTGTTATACCATTTTAGTTTCTGTTTTTATGTCCCCCACCCCCCATACACACACACACTCCTAGGGCAGACATTGTTTTTGCCCTGTCCGTCCATCGCACTTCATTTCCGACCAATAACTGGAGAACCATTTGACCTAGAACTTTCAGACTTCATAGGTTGGCAGGGCTTATTGAGCAGACAACCCCTATTGTTTTTGGGGTCACTCCATCAAAGGTCAAGGTCACAGGGGCCTGAACGAGGAAAACCGTTTCCTATCAATAACTTGAGAACCACTAGAGCCGGAATGTTGAAACTTCATAGGATGATTGGACATGCAGAGAAGATGACCAGTATTGATTTTGGGGTCACTATTAAAGGTCAAGGCCACAGGGGCCTGAACATGGAAAACCATTTCCTAGCAATAAATTAAGAACCACTTGGCCCAGAATGTTGAAACTTCATAGGATGATTGGATATGCAGAGTAGATGACCCCTATTGATTTTTGGATCACTTGATCAAAGTCCAAGGTCACAGGGACCAGAACATTGAAAACGCTTTCCGATCAATAACTAGTGAACCATTTGACCCAGAACCTTATTGTTTTTGGGGTCACTTTCATTTAGGTCAAGTCACAGGGGTCTGAACATGGAAAACGGTTTCTAGTCAATAACTTGAGAACCACTTGACCCAGAATGTTGAAACTTAATAGGATGATTGGACATGCAGAGTAGATGAATCCTATTGATTTTAGGGTCTCTTGATCAAAGGTCAAGATCACAGGGGCCTGAACATAGAAAATGGTTTTCGATCAATAACTTGAAAACCACTTGACCCAGAATGTTAAATCTTCGTAGGATGATTGGACATGCCTATTGCAGTCAGCCATTCGACTGTCTCTTTTTACTTTCGCTCCTGTCTCCTATTGACACTATGCATTGGGGGAGACATGTGCTTTTCTACAAAAGCATCTTCTAGTTTTGAATTATTTTAGTGCTTATTCTCTGTTATAAATGCATCTAGTCTTATATCTGTTACAGCCATATAATATTATTAGATCACTTATGCCATATGTTAAGGGTGATATACTGGTATAGATGGTTTCTGCATCGAGCATCTTCTTCACAAGTGTCAATATGGTTCCATTTGATTTCAAATGACAACAGTAAAAACAATTTTAAACGCCCTCTAGTGATTTATATGATAAATTTTCACCAACGTTTGTCTTTAGTATTCCTGCATGTACTTCACTTGCTAGTTTTAAAATGACTTTATAGATAGCAAAACATCATGAGCAACATAATGGAGTTTCCCTATTGCTACAGCTAAAAGACAACAATTGAACCACTTGTGTTAAGTTTGGGCTATCCATGACCCTCTAAAATAATACTGTCTCAAATATTTATTGTACCAGCATCAAATATTCATTGGGCGGGGGCAGTTCACATACCAGGTCCCATAGATCTAACTTCTTTTCTGACATTATTAGAAATTCTCAAAAAAAAAAAAAAACCCGACATTTTCTTAAATGTTTCTGAAACTTGTCCGCACAAAACTTTTGATCATTATTTTAGTTTATACATCAAGTTGGATAACTGCATTTTAATTTAACAACGTTACATTATTACCCTTTTGTACTTTAAACTTCTTCGAAATTCTGGGAAGGTATTTGCGCTGATCATCAAAACAGGTTGTAAGACAAGTTCATCAACAGTTTATAATTTAACGGTTTCTTTTTACTATTTGCGCTTGGAAAATGTCTTAAAAGCACAATTTCCTTCAATAAAACCTTCGCAGGAATTGATTTAAAACAACCCAAACCTGGGATCTTAATGCAGGTATAGAGATGAAGTAAAGTTTTTTATTAGCTCACCTGTCACAAAGTGACAAGGTGAGCTTTTGTGATCGCGCAGCGTCCGTCGTCTGTCCGTCAGTCCGTGCGTCCGTGCGTAAACTTTTGCTTGTGACCACTCTAGAGGTCACATTTTTCATGGGGTCTTTATGAAAATTGGTCAGAATGTTCTCCTTGATAATATCTAGGTCAACTTCGAAACTGGGTCACGTGCGGTCAAAAACTAGGTCAGTAGGTCTAAAAATAGAAAAACCTTGTGACCTCTCTAGAGGCCATATATTTCACAAGATCTTCATGAAAATTGGTCAGAATGTTCATCTTGATGATATCTAGGTCAAGTTCGAAACTGGGTTACGTACCATCAGAAACTAGGTCAGTAGGTCAAATAATAGAAAAACCTTGTGACCACTCTAAAGGTCAAATTTTTCATGGGGTCTTTATGAAAATTTGTCAGAATGTTCATCTTGATGATATCTAGGTCAAGTTAGAAACTGGGTCACGTGCGGTCAAAAACTAGGTCAGTAGGTCTAAAAATAGAGAAACCTTGTGACCTCTCTAGAGGCCATATATTTCAAAAGATCTTCATGAAAATTGGTCAGAATGTTCATCTTGATGATATCTAGGTCAAGTTCGAAACTGGGTCACGTGCCTTCAAAAACTAGGTCAGTAGGTCTAAAAATAGAAAAACCTTGTGACCTCTCTAGAGACCATATATTTCACAAGATCTTCATGAAAATTGGTCAGAATGTTCATCTTGATAATATCTAGGTCAAGTTTGAAACTGGGTCACGTGCCTTCAAAAACTAGGTCAGTAGGTCAAATAATAGAAAAACCTTGTGACCACTCTAGAGGTCATATTTTTCATGGGGTCTTTATGAAAATTTGTCAGAATGTTCATCTTGATGATATCTAGGTCAGGTTCGAAACTGAGTCACGTGCGGTCAAAAACTAGGTCAGTAGGTCTTAAACTAGAAAAACCTTGTGACCTCTCTAGAGACCATATATTTCACAAGATCTTCATGAAAATTGGTCAGAATGTTCATCTTGATGATATCTAGGTCAAGTTTGAAACTGGGTCACGTGCCTTCAAAAACTAGGTCAGTAGGTCAAATAATAGAAAAACCTTGTGACCTCTCTAGAGGCCATATTTTTCATGGGATCTGTATGAAAGTTTGTCTGAATGTTCATCTTGATGATATCTAGGTCAAGTTCGAAACTGGGTCATGTGCGGTCAAAAACTAGGTCAGTAGGTCTAAAAATAGAAAAACCTTGTGACCTCTCTAGAGGCCATACTTGTGAATGGATCTTCATGAAAATTAGTCAGAATGTTCATCATGGTGATATCTAGGTCAAGTTCGAAACTGGGTCACATGCCTTCAAAAAGTAGGTCAGTAGGTCAAATAATGAAAAAACCTTGGGACCTCTCTAGAGGCCATATTTTTCATGGGATGTATATGAAAGTTGGTCTGACTGTTTATCTTGATGATATATAGGTCAAATTTGAAACTGGGTCAGCTGAGATCAAAAACTAGGTCAGTAGGTCTTAAAGTAGAAAAACCTTGTGACCTCTCTAGAGGCCATACCCTTGAATGGATCTTCATGAAAATTGGTCAGAATGTTCATCTTGCTGATATCTAGGTCAAGTTTGAAACTGAGTCATGTGCCTTCAAAAACTAGGTCAGTAGGTCAAATAAAATAAAAACCTTGTGACCTCTCCAGAGGCCATACTTTTCATGGGATCTGTATGAAAGTTGGTCTGAATGTTCATCTTGATGATATCTAGTCAAGTTTGAAACTGGGTCACGTGCGGTCAAAAACTAGGTCAATAGGTCTAAAATTAGAAAAATCTTTTGACCTCTCTAGAGGCCATATTTTTCAATAGATCTTCATGAAAATTGGTCTGAATGTTCACCTTGATGGTATCTAGGTCAGTTTCGAAACTGGGTCACATGCGGTCAAAAACTATGCCAGTAAAAATAGAAAAACCTTGTGACCTCTCTAGAGGCCATATTTTCATGAGATCTTCATGGAAATTAGTGAGAATGTTCACCTTGATGATATCTAGGTCAAGTTCAAAAACAGGGTCACGTACTGTTGAAAACGAGGTCAATAGGTCAAATAATAGAAAAACCTTGTGACCTCTGTAGAGGCCATATTTTTCAATGGATCTTCATGAAAATTGGTCAGAATTTTTATCTTGATGATATCTAGATCAGATTCAAAACTGGATCACATGAGCTCAAAAACTAGGTCACTATGTCAAATAATAGAAAAAAGTACGTCATACTCAAAACTGGGTCATGTGGGAACAGGTGAGTGATTCAGGACCATCATGGTCCTCTTGTTTTTTAACAAAATTCTTTACTATTTTGGATTTGAAAAAAAAGTTGTTTTCCTTATAAAGCTATGAAAGCAGTGAAAGCATTTTGATGGAACTTATCATTATTAGTCCCCTGCTGGTTGAAAACCAGTTTTCTGGAGTAGGATTGTGCTTTTCTGTCCGTAAACAATTCCGTCCGTACGCAAGTTTGTGTCCAGTCCATAAAAACCCTGACATTGTTTCAAATCGCCACTACTAACTTCTTGTGATCCGCGGTCTAGAACTCTGATGCCAATATATCTTAAATTTTGTCTCCTTTTTAGCTTGACTATTCGAAGAATAGGGGAGCTATCCTACTCGCCCCGGCGTGAGCATGAGCGTCACACAAATGTTAAAGTTTGCGTACCACCCCAAATATTTTCAAAGTCCATTGAGATATTGCTTTGATATTTTGCATACTTGTTTACCATCATGACCCCAGTCTGTAAAAAGGAGGAGGCAACTCTATCAAGCATTTTGACTGAATTATGGCCCCTTTCCGACTTAGAATATGCTTATTGTAATGTTAAAGTTTGCGTACAACCCCAAATATTTTCAAAGTCCATTGATATATTGCTTTTATATTTTGCATACTTGTTTACCATCATGACCTAGTCTGTAAAAAAGAGGAGGCAACTCTGTCAAGCATTTTGGCTGAATTATTGCTCCTTTTCGACTTAGAATATGCTTATTGTAATGTTAAAGTTTTACTCATGGCTTATATTATACTATCAAGCACTGAGAATAGTCGAGCGCGCTGTCAAGTGACAGCTCTTGTTACTTACAATTTTAGGTTAAACCCTAGATGCATTTTTACTCTGTCTCTGTTACTACTAAATGTGTTTGAATTAAAATAGTTATTCAACATCATATTACACAAGGCCCATAAATCTGTCACACTCCTTAGAATTTCAGCTTAATTTTGATGCACTTTCATTTTATCCATGTTGTTACTAAATGGATTTGATTCAGATGTAAAATACTTGTTTCACATCATCACCAACATCATATGACACAAGATACATTTTCGCTCTCTCTGTGTTACTACCCAGCTTACTGAGATATGATTCAAACATTTGTCCAATGTCACCCTCCACATCGGGATCATTAATCACTCCATTTATAGCTCTAGTCTGATCCGGTTTCACTTTCATAGAGCTTGAGGAATTGTTTTCAAAAGAAAGCTTATATACAGCATTGTTTTATATAAGTAAATGACTAAGGCCCATTTGTTTTTTGAAGTAAAAGTTCATCTTTACATGTTTTTTTTTTCTTTTTAAATGTTTTTAGCTCACCTGTCACATAGTGACAAGGTGAGCTTTTGTGATCGTCCGTCCGTCCGTCCGTGCGTCAACAATTTCTTGTCTGCACGATAGTGGTTTCATTTATGATTTGATTTTAACCAAACTTGCACACAACGTGTATCACCATAAGATCTCGATTCCTTTCTTGAACTGGTCAGATCCCATTACAGGTTCCAGAGTTATGGCCCCTGAAAGGGCCAAAATTAGATGTTTTGACCTTGTCTGCACAATAGCAGCTTTATTTATAATTTGATTTTTACCAAACAAGCATACAACTTGTATCACCATAAGATCTTTGCTCCTTTCTTGAACTGGCCAGATCCTATTATGGGTACCAGAGTTATGGCTCCTGAAAGGGCCAGAATTAGCTATTTTGACCTTGTCTGCACAATAGCAGCTTCATTTATGATTTAATTTTAACCAAACTTGCACACAACTTGTATCACCATAATGATCTTGGTTCCTTTCTTGAGCTGGCTAGATTCCATTATGGGTTCCAGAGTGATGGCCCCTGAAAGGGCCAGATTAGCTATTTTGACCTTGTCTACACAATAACAGCTTCATTTATGATTTGAATTTAATTAAACTTGCACAAAACTTGTGTCACCATAAGATCTAGATTCCTTTCTTGAACTGGCCAGATCCCGTAATGGATACCAGAGTTATGGCCCCTGAAAGGGCCAAAATTAGCTGTTTTGACCTTGTCTGCACAATAGCAGCTTCATTTATGATTTGATTTTAACCAAACTTGCACAAAACTTATATCACCACAAGATCTTGGTTCCTTTCTTGAACTGGCAAGATTTCTTCATGGGTTCCAGAGTTATGGCCCCTTAAAGGTCCAAAATTGGCTATTTTGGCTTTTGCGGCCATATAGACTTCATTTATGGTTTTATTTGACACAAACTTCCAAAATATCTTCAACAACAATAAATCTTGGATTCCACGACAAATCAGATCCATTCGTAGGTTCCAGAGTTATTTTATATCTGATTACCTCCCCTGATTGTAATCAAAATGGATTTATATCAGTAAGTACTTATAGGACGTATTTGAAATTTTATTATTGTCATTAGTTGGACTGAGTCAATGAGAGTAGATAACTATGGACTGATTTTATGTTAAATTACCTCCCTTTATTTCAAATTAAATGGGTATATCTCCGTAACTAATGAAGATACTGATCTGAAATTTCATTTATGTCAACAGATTTTTGGCAGATCCTTCTTTTGTTAACTTACAATCATTTTTTTTAATTACTTCCCATTTACGTTACTATAAATAGCTTGCTTTTAGTAGCTTTTTTATTATTGGCCGTAGGGAAAAACCGAGACCACTTTTCTGTGGTACAACATGGATGGTACCTCCAATTTTTAGGTGTATTTTGACATATCTGTACCTTGTAAGATTTTTTTTTCTTTTTGGTTTAATTTCTTCCCTTTGTTGTTCCTCTCCTTTGGACTTAGATATTTTTTCTGAGGACCTTCTTATCCTCAAGTGCAGTGATAACAGGTGAGCGATATAGGGCCATCATGGCCCTCTTGTTTTTTGTTGTGGTTTTTTCTTTTACATTGTTCGAGGGATGA
The DNA here is from genome assembly GCF_021730395.1 of Mercenaria mercenaria. Lineage (NCBI taxonomy): Eukaryota > Metazoa > Mollusca > Bivalvia > Venerida > Veneridae > Mercenaria > Mercenaria mercenaria. Next base: position 52,850,946 of record NC_069373.1, read on the forward strand.
TAGAAACATAATGGAGCTGGATCTGTATGTTTTCATACTATGCACATTTTGTTAGCTCGACTATACGAAGTATAAGGAGAGCTGTCCTACTTGCCCCGGCATCGGCGTCTTTCCGCGTCCCCACTTTGGTTAAAGTTTTGGTGCACTTTCTCTTTTTTCAACTTATCTCTGTAATTACTTTATGGAATTGATTCAAACTTGAAATACTTATTCCTCATCATCATTTACATCATCTGACATAAGGATCATAACTCTGGCACCAATATTTCATGAATTATCCCCCACTTTTCACTTAGATTTTCAGGTTAAAGTTTTGATGCACTTTCACTCTGTCTCTGTTATTACTGAATGGATTTTATTCAAACTTAAAATAGTTGTTCAACATCAACACCCACATCATATGACACAAGATGCATAACTCTGGCACAATTTTTCATGAATTATTCCCCTTTTTACTTAGAATTTCAGGTTAAAGTTTTATGCACTTTCACTCTATCTCTGTTATTACTGAATAGATCTGATTCAAACTTAAACAATTGTTCAGCATCATTACCCTTATCATATGACACAAGGTGCATAACTCTGGGACCAATTTTTCATGAATTATTTCCCCTTTTTACTTAGAATTTTAGGTTAAAGTTTTGATGCACTTTCACTCTGTCTCTGTTATTACTGAATGGATTTTATTCAAACTTATAATAGTTGTTCAACATCATCGCCCACACTATATGACACAAGCTGCATAACTCTGGCGCCAATATTTAATGAATTATGCCCCTTTTTGCTTAGGATGTACTTATATAGACTCAGGCTATTGTGCAATATCTTCATCCACAATTGGAGTCATCAAACACTCCAGTGACAGCTCTAGTTTCCTCAGATGTGCCCAGTTTCACTATCCAGCATCGAAATAGTCCAGCGCGCTGTCTCCTGTGACAGCTCTTGTTATAAATTCCTGTTTGCCTATTTTGACTAAATGATTCCTTGACATCTTGGTAAAAACTACTCGGTACTTCTAAAGAGGAGGCTTAAAAGTAAATATACATTTAGTAAAAAGAGAAATGTTTTGTTCAAATTCTAAGATGTTGTAACTTGTATTTTTTAAAGCAAAATTCTGTTAAGACATCTTTCTTTGTTTAAATTGTTTTATTGTTTGGTTATTCATTACATTATTTTCTACATTGATTTGTATTTCAGTTTTGTCAGTATACGTATTGTAACCCTGATCTCAATTTTCACAAACTTAATTCTTCAGAATTTCTAAAAATAGAAACAAATCAGCAGTTTTCTTTTCATATCGTGTAATTGTGACTGTTTTACCAGGTTTTCAAAAGAAAAAAAAACAAGTGGTTATTAGATAGGCGAATGTCGTTGTGCGTGCACTCTGCATCAACTTATAGTTTTCACTGAGCAACTTGAGTTAGGATTGACCGATTGCAAATTGGTATATAGGTAGTTTGCATAGAGAGGGAGGTTTGGATTGCGTATGAGGTCCCTAGTTGCTAAAAATGAAAACAAAACGGTTAACGTTCAAAAACATCAGTTTGCATCGATATATTGAAATTGAACTTTGCTTATATTTAGCTTAGAAAAAAAAACAAGGTAGGGTTTGTATATGGGGTTTGTGGGGTCAAGTTCAAGGTCAGCATAAAATAATAAATCTGCATACTTAGAAAAGTCTGCCATGGCACAGTGTGGTCTAGAGCGATGGTCCAAAGCTACCTTTTGTGCTGTGGAAATGATGGGTCTTGGTTTAAATCGTGACATAACTTTTGTAATTTTAATGCCATAAGTTCCAGGTCACAGTTATAAAAAATAGGGTTTTTAAACTGTGATCATTAAAAAGGTGGTTTCCAGGTTATAACGTTAGTTTGTAATCTTCTTACTGTCACCAAACTTGGTGTATAGCAAGCTTATATGAAGAGTCAGCTTTGGGGTCACAGTTACTATAAATCGGAATATGGCTTTCACTCGATATCTTTATTTGGGTACATCTATTGTCAGCAAATTAGGTGTGTTGATAGCTTATAACAAACACTAAGGTTGCGAATGTATTTGTCACCAAATGCGATGTATAACAAGCTTATATCAAGAATTGGGTTTTGAGTGTATTTGAAGTATACCTATTGTCAGCAAACATGGTCTTTAGATCGCTTTTATCAAACACGGTTTGGAATGTATTTGGGGATCAATCGCGTCGATGCCACTGGTACTTAAAAGTAGAAAATTTTCCACTGAATATATACTTTGCGTCGGTACAGTTGGCTAAAGCTTTCGTCTAGTGTACCTCTTATAATGAGAAATGAACGGGTCATGGTTTAAATCCTGGTGTGGTCCTTCACTGCCATAGGGTCAGGAATTACATATGGCAATGACACCTCTATGCTTGGTGTATCTGTACTTCTGAATAGCATGAATGGATGCAGTCAGATAGGTATTACGGAAAATGACCCCTTTTTTAACGAGAACTTGTTGGCGTGATGCAAAGATTTCAGCGTTTCTTGTTTTTAGCTCACCTGAGCCAAAGGCTCATAGTGAGCTTTTGTGACCGTTCAATGTCAGTCGTCCGACGTGCGTCGTCCGTCTGTCAACATTTTCTAAAAAAAATCTTCTTAAAAACCACTGGGCAGAATTACAGCAAACTTCACAGGAATGATCCTTATATGGCCCCCTTTCAAAATTGTTCCAAGAATTGAATTCCATGCAGAACTCTGGTTGCCATGGCAGCCGAAAGGAAAAACTTAAAAAAAATTCTTGTCCAAAACCGCAGGGCCTAGGGCTTTGATATCTGGTGTGTAGCACCATCTAGTGGTCCTCTACCAAGATTTTTCAAATTATCCCCCAAGGGTCAAATATGGCCCCGCCCCGGGGGTCACACGGTTTATATAGACTTAAATAGGGAAAAAAGTTTTAAAAATCTTCTTGTCTGAAACCACAACACTTAGACCTTTGATATTTGGTTTGTAGCACTGTCTTATGGTTCTTAACCAAAATTGTTCAAATTATACCCCTTGGGTGAAATGAAGCCCTGCCCTGGGGGTCCCAAGTTTTATGTAGACTCATATAGGAAAAAGCTTTAAAAATCTTCTTGTCTGAAACCATACGACATAGGCTTTTGATATTTGGTATGATGCATTGTCTAGTAGTCCTCTACCAAAATTATTCAAATTATGCCCCTGGGTTAAAAGAGGTCCCGCCCTGGGGTCACTTAGTTATTATGTGTGTTATATAGGAAAAATACTTAAAAAAATCATCTGATCCTATTTCTAAGACTGTTCAATTACCTGATGACCCCAAGTAATATGATGTCACTTGACTGTGACCTTGACCTACTGACCTACTTTCTTGTTTTTAGCTCGACTATTCGAAGAATAGTCTAGCTATTCTACTCACCCTGGCGTCGGCGTCGGTGTCGGCGTCACACCTGGGTTAAGTTTTTGCATGCAAGTACATACAGCCATCAATGAAAGGCATATAGCTTTGAAACTTATTTCTTCTTTTTCTAGGTCAATTACCAACCTCTCTGGGTCAAGTCCCATAACTCTGACATGTATTTTGAGCAAATTATGCCCCCTTTTGGACTTAGAAAATGTTGGTTAAAGTTTTACATGCAAGTTACTATCTCCAAAACTAATGCAGATATTGGTTTGAAACTTCACATGTGTCTTCGGGGTTATAAAACTAGTTGATAGCAGCAAGTCCCATAACTCCGACTTTCATTTTGGCCAAATTATGCCCCCTTTTGGACTTAGAAAATTCTGGTTAAAGTTTTGCGTGCAAGTACATACAACTATTTCTAAAAGGCATATAGATTTGAAACTTATTTTTTCTTTTTCTAGATCAATTACCAACCTCACTGGGTCAAGACCCATAACTCTGACATGTATTTTGAGCAAATTATGCCCCCTTTTAGACTTAGAAAATTTTGGTTAAAGTTTTACATGCAAGTTACTATCTCCAAAACTAATGCAGATATTGATTTGAAACTTCACATGTGTCTTCAGGGTTATAAAACTAGTTGATAGCAGCAAGTCCCATAACTCTGACTTTATTTTGGCCAAATTATGCCCCCTTTTGGACTTAGAAAATTCTGGTTAAAGTTTTGCGTGCAAGTACATACAACTATTTCTAAAAGGCATATAGATTTAAAACTTATTTTTTCTTTTTCTAGATCAATTACCAACCTCACTGGGTCAAGTCCCATAACTCTGACATGTTTTTTGAGCAAATTATGCCCCCTTTTAGACTTAGAAAATTTTGGTTAAAGTTTTACATGCAAGTTATTATCTCCAAAACTAATGCAGATATTGATTTGAAACTTCACATGTGTCTTCGGGGTTATAAAACTAGTTGATAGGATCAAGTCCCATAACTCTGACCTTCATTTTGGCCAAATTATGCCCCCTTTTGGACTTAGCAAGTTCTGGTTAAAGTTTTGCGTGCAAGTACATACAGCTATTACTAAAAGGCATATAGATTTGAAACTCATTTTTTCTTTTTCTAGATCAATTACTTACCTCACTGGATCAAGGTGAAGAAATGCGAAGATCGGTTGTATTTCTTTTCGAACATCCAATGTATATTTAGATTGTTGCAGTAGTTCACATTTAGTTTGATTGATTAACTGCATGTTTCAGTAGTTAACGATTCATCTTCCTCATTTTTGTCATTGTCATCTAGATTGTTTGATTCACTGAAAGTGTTTCAGCAGTTTAAAAGTGAAGTTCATCTTCACTTTGGTTTTTTTTGCCATTATTTGTACATTTACATTATTAGATTCACTGCAGGTATTGCAGCAGTTTACAATCAAAATAAAGTTTATTTGTTTAGATGTTGTTTGTTTTTTATATCCACAAGCACACCACAAGCACACAAATCGGTCAGTCGTCCCCTAAAAAAGACCGAGCCCCCATTTGTACAAATTTGGGAGAGGATCTTACACTGATGCTACAGACCAAGTTTGATGAAGATCTATCAAGCGTCTATGAGAAGAAGTCGTTTAATAAAGAGGGCTATCCTACTCGACCAGGCGTTGGCGTCCGTTCCGAGTCCACACCTTGATTCAAGTTTTGATGCACTTCCCAATTATCTCTGTTATTACTTGATAGATTCCCTTCCAGCTTAAAATAGATATCCCTTGTCATCACCCACATCATCTGACATAAGGGCCATAACTCGTACCAGTATTTTAAGAATTACACCCCTTTATTACTTAGAATTACAGGTTATGGTAGTTGAAGAAAAAGCAAAAGGACATTACACTGTACTTCAGACTATGTTTTTTAAGACTGAAAAGTTTCAGTAAAATGTATATTGTCGAGATATTTCTATTCACGAAAATGTTACCAAAATTGTAAATTTCCCATAGCTGCCCATTACAAAAACCTGTGTGAAGTCCAATTTTTTCAAATTAGCAAAAAAATCCAGCCAAGTGGAACCAATGTTTTTTATATTCATGAATTATTCCCCTGTTCTGGATAAACGGGACGTATTATGTGATGGCGTATGCATCTGTCTGTCCGTCGTAATTCGTGTCCGGAGTATAACCGTTAAAGGTATTGACTTTAAACTTCGCATATAGGTAGATGGCAATGAGACGATGTAAAGAGCGCTTGAACTGGCTCTGAAGGCCAAAGGTCAAGGTCACAATTTGAGCTCAAAGATCAAAATCGTCAATCATATTTCATGTCCGGATCATAATTAAATAACCATGCAGGTATTGACTTCAAATTTGGCCTGTAGGTAGGTGGCGGTAAGACGATGTGCAGAGCACATTAACCGGGTCTGTAGGTCAAAGATCAAGGTCACAAATTGAGCTCAAAGACCTTTCAAACTATTTAGGGTTATAGGGCTTACAGAGAAGATGACCCCTATTGGTTTTGGAGTCACTCCATCAAAGGTCAAGGTCACAGAGTCCTGAACATGGAAAACCATTTCGATCAATAATATGACAACCACTTGACACAGAATGTTGAAACTTCATAGGATGATTAGACATGCAGAACAGACGGCCGCTTTTTATTTTGGGCTCACTCGATCAAAGGTCAAGGTCACAGGGACTAGAACATGGAAAACCATTTCTAATCCATAACTTGAGAACCACTTGACAGAGAACGTTGAAACTTCACGGGATGATTGGATATACCTAGTAAATGACCCTATTGATCTTGGGTCCTTCTTTCAGAGGTCAAGGTCGCAGGGGCCAGAACATGGAAACCCGTTTCCAGTTCATAACTTGAACCACTTGACCACGAACATTTTCATGGGATGACTGGACATTTCAAGTAGATGATTCCTATTGCATTTCAATCATTAAGTCAACTGTCAGTGTCTCTGACTTTCGCTCCTATTCCCTATTGACTTCTTACCTATAATTACTATGCTTTGGGGGAGACATGTTCTTTACTACAAAAGCATCCTCTAGTTTCACGTTAATTTTGACGGACTTTCACTATATCCGTTATTACTTGATGGAAATGATTCAGACTTAAAATAGTTCTTCCTTATCATGTTCCTTATATGACACAGGTTCATACCTCTTGCACAAATATTTCATGAATTATGTCCCTTTTTACCTAGAAATTCAGTTAAATTTTTTATGCTTTTTCACTATATCTCTTGTTTATAAATGGATTTGATTCAAACTTGAAATGTTTGTTCCACATCATCATCCACATAATATGACAGAAAGTCCACCAATATTTTTATTAAATATGTTCTTTTTGGGAATTTCAGGCCCCCTGTTCACAAAACATTTTAAGTCTCAGCTGAGTTTGATAATGAAACTTTATTTGTCATTAAACACTCCATGATCATTCCTGCTTCCTCTGATGTGCTCTTATTTCACTATCTAGCACAGTAATAGTCGAGCGCGCTGTCTCCTGTGACAGCTCTTGTCAATTTTTAGCTCTAGCGGCCCCTAAAATGGGTCAAGCACCCTCATTTGAACAAAATTGAGAGGGCCTTACCATGGTGCTACTGAAGATCCATCAAGCGGTTTATATGAAGAAAACGTTGAAAAGTTTTCTTATTTTTAGCTCAAGTAATCTCATTGGAATAAATTTGAAAGAGGACTTATAATGATGCTACAAACCAAGATTGATAAAGATCGAAGACGAAGCTTTCGAAAAAAAATTAACATGAAAATAATTCCAAGTATAACAACTTGGTGACCTTGGCCTTGGGTATAATGGGCACAGCCCCTGCACATTCTTTGTTTGTATGCTGGGCAATGCGTATATAAAGTTACAGTAAGATATAAGCAATAGTAACATATGGCAGAAAAACAAAGGTTGCCGAAAAACTTAACCAAAAATGTGAAACGCCGACGCCGACTCAGGGGCGAGTAGAATAGCACCCCTATTCTCTCCGAATAGTTGAACTGAAAACAATAGATCTAGATCATATTAAACGCGAAGTGTATTTAAGGCATCGCCCACAGTGGCGACCATTTGACTCCAAATTTTACATGCAAATTTTCATAAAATAAAAGATGACTAAGTGGTAACAGTAAACTCAGTAATTTTGTCATAATTATGTTTTAAATATCTATGTGAACACATGCAAGTAAAAGGATGTGCATTTCACTACCTGTATTATGCCTTTATTTGATATTTTTCTCTTGCCAAGATGACAAAATTTTGCAATTTTATGTGCAGTCAAACTCAATATATATTCAATACATATAAAAGATAATTACAGCCAATTGTAAAGCAGACTGTGAAGAATAAAGTCTAAAGAAATTATTTTGAAATTTTACCTGATTACTGAATTATACACAAAAATCCCATCACCATCAATATTTATCTAATTTGTGTTCACACATAATTTACATGTATATAAACAGGTGATATTATAGGATTATGTATAGGTTTACCTGGCTACCTGTGGTCAATAATGCAAGTACAAACAACATTTTAAATTAAATTTACATGGGGTTGTCTTTTTGTGTCTTATGCAATAACCAGGAACAATTTTGACAAAAATCCATAAGAGTTTGCAGTATACATATTGTACTTTGAAATGAACGAAATTTTGTCTTTGTAATATTTTTAATATTGGAGTTTGATTGCACGTAAGATTTCAATATTTTGGGGTAAACTTTCGGTCTAAACGAGACTCAAACATTTTACAAGCGGGATATGTACTATACATCATCATATGCTTCTTATGTTGATGATAATTTGACCGGCTGTTACGGCTTTAGTGCTATTTTCAAGAGAAAAATACTTGGCCTGAAAATATGAACTGATACCGATTTGTGACTGTGGCGATGCCTTAAACATAATTTGTGTTAATATTGACATATATAGTTAGAACTAGATTGATTAACTCGTGTTGGTTTCGTTGAAATTTAAATTTAAAAAAAAATAAATACAGTTTTAAAATTTTTTTTTTATGGGTAGATCTATGGGAATCGAACTCCGAATCACTCATTGTATCGTAAACGGTAGTGTATTGACTTAACGCCATAAACAATACCTATAACATACACGTACCGTGCTTCGATCAGATGATTGGTTATATTTTCTTGTACATGTATATTAAGCGTAACACCCCTATAACCTGGATTAGTCTATCCTGTTAAGTATTTGGATGCGGATAAATGATACCGTGAAATATGTTGAGGTGAGACAACAATGACATGATTTTACAGTGTACGAACATCGTTACTTTAAAATGACATAGTGTATACTGAAAATATGCATCCAGTGTTCAAAACCCGTAAACTGAAAGAAGGAAATGAATAAAAAAGTAGGACAATCAATAAAGAAGTAGCCTTAGTAGGACAATTCTACACAGTTTCGGAATTACTGTACTTTGCATGACGATTGAACAAATATAGTGAAATAATGGAGGTATCGGGGAAAAAGTCTGAGTATGACATCAATTGTCTTGGATTATTAGAAGAGGACGAAGACTTGAACTGTGACCCGTGTGAGAACGACGGGGAACTGCCAGGAGTATTTGTGTACGTCCTGCTTCAAAATACACCGACGTCCTGCAGTTTGGCGTCACCATGTTCTCCTAGATAAAGACGCGATGCCGAAAACAAAGAAGAAAAAGCTGCTTAATTATGAATGTACCGAACCTTGTGCTGAACACTCTACAAAGATTATAGAATATTATTGTCAGACACACGATCAACTAGGCTGTCCAGTTTGCATAACAGGAACTCACAGAACATGTAACGACATTGATTATATTCCGCATATAGCAGAACGATACAAGGAAAGCTCAGAAATCAATGAAATATTTGACACCCTGGAAACATTACAAGAAGAGACCGTTGCATATAGTATATACAGCTGCAGTAAACCATGACAAATTAAAAATCGCTGCGTATGAAAAAAATGCAAAAGCACGCATTTTACAACTGAGAGATGAATTTAACAGCATTTGCGATAGGCTGAAAGAAGATGTTGACTCTATAAAAAGGTCAGACGAAAGGAAAATGAAACAGTCTTTAGAGAAGTTTGAAGAAATTTCAAAGAAAATTAAAACACGTGTAGCTGTTTTGGAGAAAAAGCGAACAGAAATGAAAATTTCACAGTTGTTTACTGAAGCTTAACTGTCAAAATTGTCAGTCGATGAGTTCTCCAGAGAGGTCAAGTTAGCAAGAGAAAATGCAAGTATTCGACACTATGATAGCAACTTCGATATAGGAGCATTACGTGAAGGCCTTAAGCTGAATTTCCACGAAAAAGAAACAGAAACTGTCACAAAAGAAATTGGACGTAGTCCATCTGACTACAAGAGTATGCCGAGGCGTGTTACAGCTGTAAGTTAACTTAATATCTGCTATATTTTGCGCTTCTACCTTGCGCTTAAGACCACCTCCGAATATAGACCACAACTGAACAACCAGATATGTGAAATTCTCATATATTGAATCAACTATGTTAAATTTAACATATTAAAGTTTCAACAATCTCAGTGTGCTTATTTGTTCTATTTCTACCCATTTAAGTTAAGTCACAAAAATACACATGTAGCGTTTATCATTATATAGATTTTCCGCTGATAATAATCGTACAATATGATCGGATAAAGTAGTGATGATTTTTCTGCCTTTTAATGTAAATCTTCGTTTGTAAATTGTAGATCTTTATACGTATTTTTGTGACCTTTTTTAAACAGTGTTAATTTCGCAATATGCCTTAAAGGATATCATAGTAATGTTTGATTTTTTTCAAACTTTTATACCAAATATGTGTTTCTGAATATGTGAGAAATTTCTTAAATACCGGTATGAAAGATATTACCAAAACTATGGAGGGGCCTTAGAAGTTTCGCTAAGTGTGTTATTTATCAGCCCGCGGCATAGATAAGTCTATGTACATGTATTTACTTACTGATTAGAACAAACATATGTCAAAACACTATTTACTTATTAAACATGTAAAACTTTATATGTTATCTGCGAGAAATAGCAATCTTATTTGTGTTATTATACGCTATTGTATTATGTGATCAATACCTAAAATATTACTTGGCTTATTTATTTCAATTGTCAGTCTGTGGTTATTTGCTGCCATTTAGTGCAGATGTACTTGTAGTATCGCTACTTATCGATCGATCATTTATAACAATTGAATGCTGCTGAACTTTTCACATACCTACTCTAGACCCAGACCCAACAATTGCTCAAAAGCAGTTAATTTACAAAACCTATGAACAAACTTTATTTAGAAGTGTTGCAGTTGATTCGGTGCTGGAAAAACTCTGTCTTATAGCCTGGTGTGAGATGAATCTCTTGCTTTAATTTATTATTGAATATGTACATTCGTCATTCATACGCTACTATAATAAAATAGTGCTGAAAAGAAAAGCTATTACTCTATTACTTAAGATATCCAGTTGAAACCTGCTGTACTTAACTGTCTTCTTCAAGACGTTAAACCCGAACAAACACACACACACACACACACACACACACACACACTATCTTCTTCATTATTTAAGATATTCAATTGAAGTTTGCAGTACTTGCTCTAAGTGACAATGTATATTAGTGTGACAGAATGATTAAGTATGCCTGCAATATTTCCAGAGTAATGCCCTTTTGTGCCCCTTAACATTTTTGGAAGGGGTTAAAGGGGGGCGTTCAGACTATCCGCCTGTCTGTATTTTGGCAAAGTTATGCTCCTTTTCGGACATGAAAAATGTATATTAAAGTTTTGTATGGAAATTACTATCACCAATAATATTTGGTTGAAACTTCACACAGATGTTGGAAGCAATTGAACAAGATCACAGTTACTGTATTAAGGCTCATACCTCTTATATAGATCTACATTGAAAATCCATAATTATGACAATCCTTCGAATAGTCGAGCGTGCTGCCATGACACAGCTCTTATACTCTTAGAGTTATGGCCTTTTTTCGACTTCACAACTTTTGGTTGTTTGTCTATTCAATATTGTTCATACCGAGCCAGACGGCTACGTTGATTTAAAGTCATATAAACGAGTTTAAATACCATGTAGGTGAAATTGCATGTTGACTCGCATCTTATTAATCTCAGTATGGATTTTTGTATTACTTGGTATACATATTTAACACAAGGAAATGATGTGCATTTTTTCATGCAGCCATGCCTGTTTAAGGTTAGTATCATAATCAGAGGTCAATGATCAAATGAGCCGCACCATGAGAAAACCAACATAGTGCGTTTGCGACCAGCATGGATCTAGACTACCCTGCGCATCCGCGCTGTCTGGTCAGGATCCATGCTGTTCGCTAACGGTTTCTCTAATTGCAATAGGCTTTGAAAGCGAACATCATGGATCCATGCTGGTCGCAAATCCACTATGCTGGTTTTCTCATGGCGCGGCTCAAATAGATAGTTTATATGGGCCTAATGTTAAAACTGCCACAAACAGGTTGAGGGGAGTTGTAAATAATTACATAAGATAAAAATAGAACTCTTAATTGTACAAATGAATAATAGTAATTTTTGATGAACTACCATTTTGAAGTTTTACAAGAAAATTATTTCTCTCTGTTCTGTAGGAATTACACCAGAAAGGAAGTCATATGCCAGCTCAGTTAATAGCCAACAAACCCGAGGCTTTCTACACAGAGGAGAAAATTAGTCCTAGGTAATAATAGATGTTATATCTTTTCATAAATTATGGGTAAAGACACAGAAAATGTCGGTGTATGAACCATCTATCAACGCGGCATTTATTAAAAAGTCTTGGTTATTGGATGGGATATTGCCGACAATTTTGGTTGTAAGGTCACGAGAGCACTTTGTGCTCATGTGAACTATTATGATCACCCGCGTCCGTACGTCGTACGCTCGTCCTTTAACCATTTTTTACGCTCCCCGAAGTGGAAGCATATAGTGGCCGCTTCGTCCGTCCTTCCGTCCTGCAATTCTTGTTCGGAATATTTCTCAGCAACCACTGGTTTGAATTTAGCTAAACTTCATAGGAAGCTTTAATATGAAGAGGAAATGCGCATGTTATCTTTATGTTTTGGTCGGACGATTGCCCTTTGATTATTTAGCATTGGTATACCATAGTACAATTCTTGTCCGGAGTATTCCTCAGCAGCCAGTGGTTTGAATTTAGCCAAACTTCATAGGAAGCCTCACTATTAAGGGGAGATGCGCATAATTATTATCTTCATGTTTTGGTCGGATGATTTTCACCGAGTTATTGCCCTTTGATTTTTCAACTATAGTTCAACAGTACAATTTTTGTCCGGAAAATTTCTTAACAATCACAGAACGGAATTTAGCCAAACTTCATAGGAAGCTTTAGTATCAAGAGACGAGGTGCTTTTTTCCTGTTCCGGTCTAATGATTTTTATTACCGACTTATTGCCATTTGATTGTTCAACATAGTATACTATATTACCATTCCTTGTCCGGATAATTCCTCCGCAACTAATGGCTGGAATCCACCGAAACTTCACAGGAAGCTTCACTCTGAAAAGAAAATGCGCATATTTGTCATGTTCATGTTCCCGTGATTAATTTTCATTGTGTTATTACGCTTTGATTATTCAACATTAGTATACTACAATACCATTTTATGAACTGAGTTTTCCTCAGCAATCACTGGATGGAATTGATTGAAACTTCATAGTTTACTTCACACTCAGGAGGAAATGTGCATATTGTCTTCCTGTTCCAATCTGATGATTTTTTCACTAAGTGTATTCAACATTAGTATACTATAGTACCATTTCATGTCCGGAGTATTCCTCAGCAACCACTAGCTGGAATTCAACGAAACTTTTTTGGAAGCTCAACCAGAAGAGGAAATGCGCATATTATCTTCATATTCCGGTCGGATGATTTTAACTGAATTATTGCCCTTTGATAAACTATACCGCCATCCTAGTCAGGAGTATTTCACAGCAAGCAATGGCTGGAATTCAGCAAAAATTCACAGGATACTATACTGGTGGGATGATTTTTCAATGCAATGTTTTCCTTCAATTGTTCAAGATATGTAAGCTATATATGCCCAGTCAGTGAATTCTACTTCTGTTCTTTTAATATGGAATGATCATATTTCGGGGAGCATCCATCGGATATTCAGATATTTTCTTGTTTTAAACGACATCTCCTCTGAAGCCGTTTGGTGGAAGTTGATGAAACTTGGCAATGATGTTCCTGGTATTGTCCTCATTCATTTTTATGGCCAGGTTAAGGAAAATCTTTCCAAATCGACTTGTCAAAAACCATTGCCCAGATTTCAAAAAAATTTCAACACAAAGAAAGATTGAACTCATGCACAATTAATCTCATGGGTGAAAATACCTTGTAAGTCTAAAATGATGCACTAGATAGTGTCCTAAATTACAGAGTTAATTCAATAATAACAGTTAAACTATTTCACATCCAAATGTTTGCATTTCAATTTGTTAAACAATTAAATATCAATACCTTCATTAAATTACTTTGACATCGAACATAAAATGTTTACAATAAAAAACTAATTCCAAACTATTTACAGTCTTGTACAGTTTTTTTACCATTTAAATGCATTTTGGACAAAGGAACTCTTCGTCTTTTTCAAGACTTTTCACAGGAGAACAGAACTGCAAATGGACCCAGCCATTGCCTTTGTCACACTGACCCCAGTCTAGAAGTCTGATTGATTTCGATAATTTAAAAGCTGGAGGGGTCCACTTCTGGCATACTGTACATACTTCCGTGTCTTCCAACTCGTCCTCCAAGATGTTACTATCTACTATAACCTTTGAAAATCCACTAGTTCCAGCCTCTTGACTTATACCTTCTACACAATTTCTTTTATGAGGGTTGGTACTTTCATTTGCCTGATCACATCTGTCTGTTTCAGCTGATCGTTTTCTGCTGTTCTGTTTCTGCTTTTTCACTGACTTTTTGGCACTTTTCTTTTCATCCAGATCTTTTCTTCGTTCTTTCTCAAGTTTCTTGTTCTTCTTTTCTTCAAGTTCTTTGGTTTTCTGGTCCTCGAATTCTTTCTTCTCTTGTACTAAACTGAAGAAATCATCACACGTGACAGCTTTTCCACACTTTGGTATAAATAACCTCCTTGACGTGGTCTCTTGTTTAGATTTATCTTGTTTTACAGGTGTCTCTTCTGATTTCTGAAGTTCAATTTTTCTTTCCTTCTCGATAAACATCTGTTTCACCTCATTTACTTCCCGTCTTTCCTTTCTCGAGAGTGTTTTCGTGTTCTCATCTAAATCTGCTGTTTTCTTTGGCAGTTTATCAATCACTGCTTGAGGATTGAAAGGGTAGATGCCAGCAGTTCTGAAAGCACTTTGTAGATTACCTGGAGATAGTGCCTTGTCGTATGATTTGCCAATTAATTTAGGAAGCTGGTACCTTGTTATTACTTTATTGATATTGTTGTCTACATACCCATGACAAAGAGCACTAAATGTCCTCTTAAACGGACTGAAAACACCAACATCCAATGGCTGTAAGATGTGGCTGCTGTGGGGAGGTAACACAAATATATGAATTCCAACGAGTCTAGCCTCTTTAATGACATCAAAGGTAATGTGCGTCAAGTGCCCATCATACAGTACTATAGCTGGGGGATTGACGTACTTTAAGAAATGATTCTTAAAGAAATCAAGAAATGTTTCACTGTTAGACCAACCTGTGGCTGTGGTTGTATATTTAGTGTCAGGAAGACCATCAGAAACAAGTTCTTTGCAAAGACGTTCACCTTTATATATTACATAAGGTGGTAATCTGTGACCTATCGCATTCCCACAGGCGATTACAGTAGTAGTTGGTGACTTACCAGATGTTACTGCGTTGACTCTGGTGTATCTGGACGCAGGAATTTTAGGTGGATTGTAATCACATGTAATACCTGTTTCATCAATATTCCAGACTCGGGAGGGTTTGTCAAATAAGTCAATTTCTACTAAAGTTGATTTCAGTTCTTTATAGTAAGCATCTACTGTAGATGGAAACACACACAGTGCTCTCACTCTCTTTAACTTTTGGGGTTTTCTCATGATCATGTGGGAGAATCTGTTTACGAATCCGTTAAACCAATGCTTACTTGGTTTATCATTTCTAAATTTATCGGAGACTCCCGAAGCCTTTGCTAACTCCATAGCTATATCTAAATTTTGTGTAACCGTAACCCATTTGTGCCATAAATGCACAGTGGCCTGCAAGCTTTTGTTCTAGAGAGAAATTTATTACTGGAGACCTTCCAAGCGATATTTTTACTCCAAATTTTCCATTAATTTTGTTACGCAACGTCGTTTCAGGGACTCCGAATTCCCTTGCAATTTTTCAAAATCATAACTAAAGACTACTGCACCTGTCAAAATGCATAATCCCTCTGGGCATGATTGGTTTTATTTTATTACAAAAATTCTTATTAAGGATATTTACCTTTCGGAATATTAAATCATGGAATTCTTACGAAAGGCTTTCGACGGTGCCTAAAACGGCTATGCGTGAAAGACAATAGTGCATGTCACTTAAAGCTTGTTAGTGTAAACTAGGATCAACTCGTGGCCGACTTGGCACTCGTTTATTTTCAGGGAAGCAGAACTACTTCGTAAGAACCAAAATGTAGACAAAATCTTGGATGCTGTAGACAGATTGCAGAATATCAGTGACAAAGTAGAGTTTCTAAAAAGCAAGAACTATATTCCTCAAGCTGCAAAAATACTGGAAGAAGATGGTAAAGTATATTTTTGTTTTGCGTGAATTGTCATACAGCTACAGGTTCAAGTCTTCAACGCAGTGTCTTTCTTATTACTTGTCCTGTCGGAGAAAGGAGTCCACACACTGTTTCTGTTGAATATCTGTATATTTAAGTTCCAGTTGAGATGTCTTGCACATTTCATTACCTTCCATAAACAGACTTATTAGTCCCCTACTGGTGGAACACAAGAGGTAGGTGTGTGTTCGGGTTTAACGTCTTTTTCAACAATTTTTCGGTCATGTAAACGACGGTGTCTTCTTGTAGCAGTGAGCACAATGTCCAGCTTTAGTGCTGCCGCACTGGAATATCACGCCGTAGACACGTGTCATGATACCCCACCCAGTCACATTATACTGACACCGGGCTGACCAGTCCTAGCACTACCCTCTTAATGCTGAGCGCCAAGCGAGGAAGCCACTAGTACCATTTTTACGTCTTTGGTATGACGCGTCCGGGTATCGAACTCACGACCTCCCGCACTCGAAGCGGACGACTGTAGGATTGCACCCATTCAGTCCGTCCGTCCCCGTGTCCGCCTGTCCGTCCATAAATCTGGATCCTGCAATAACATGAATAACTCAAGAAGTATTCAAGCTAGGTTCATAATTTTTTGTATTTATATAGAGGGCATTTTGCAAATTACGCACGTACATGATTTATGCTTGTAGTTCAGAGGTCAAGGTCACTATTGAAGGTCAAGTAAAAATTGTTTCTGCTCCATAACTTTTATTTGCATTGATGGATTATCTTAGTATTACAAACAAGTATTCCCTATGGTGAGACAATGTGTCATGGCATGCTCTATGCTTGTCGGTTAAAGGTCAAAGGTCACTGTTCAAGGTGAAGTAAAATTTTGTTTCTGCTCCTTTACTTTTAATTGCGTTGAAGGATTTTTTTAGTACGACACAGAAATGTTTCCCATGATTAGGATATGTGTTGGGCACATGACCTATGGTTGTCGGTCAAAGGTCAATGTCACTATTGAAGGTCAAGTAAAAATAATTTTCACCGGTAGGGGACTTCTGTATTGCCGCTGCAATACTCGGTACTTGTTCAAACCGAGACATCTGTTGGTTGCTTGCTTGCGTTCTTTGTTTCAAGCGGATCTTCTTGTTGAATTGATAACATAAGTTTTAAAATGTTGTGGAGGACTTCCTTATCTGTTTGCTCGTTCAAACAAAGCTTGACAGATCCTGTCCCTAAATTGTATCGATGTGACTCTTAAACTCAACAGAAAAAGATCTTGACCTGAGCTGGATTAAGTTTGCGGCAATAGTTGGAAAGGTCATTATTTTCTTTCAACTATATGAAGTACAGTCCAACTTTTGTTAAATTCATTTCATTGCAACTTGAAATCCCAGCCATTCTACGAATTACAGTCAAATCCCATATTTTTTCAATACGTTATTAATTTTGTAGGTGTTGACTAACGATTACCACCAAGACAATAATAGCAAAATGTCAAATCATTGGGCGTATTTAGATATTATTTTAAGCTCATCTGTCACGTAGTGACAAGGTGAGCTTTTGTGATCACCCTTCGTCCGT
Source organism: Mercenaria mercenaria (assembly GCF_021730395.1). Classification (NCBI taxonomy): domain Eukaryota; kingdom Metazoa; phylum Mollusca; class Bivalvia; order Venerida; family Veneridae; genus Mercenaria; species Mercenaria mercenaria. The sequence continues at coordinate 52,868,685 of NC_069373.1, forward strand.
CGGTGTCCGTCCGTCCACAATTTCTCGTGAACACGATAGAGACCACATTTTGCAGTTGATTTTAATCAAACTTGCACACAACTTGTATTGGCATAATATCTCGATTCCTTTCGAAAACTGGACAGATCCCGTCATGCGTTCCAGAGTTATGGCCCTTAAAGGGCCAAAATTTGCTGTGTTGGCTTGTAAACACGATAGAGATCACATTTGCGCTCATTTTGTATTGGCACAATATCTCGGCTCCTTTCGAAAACTGGCCATATCACATCATGGCTCCTTAAAGGGCCAAAATTTGCTATTTTGGCTTTTGCAGCCACACAGAGACTTCATTAATGATTTGATTTGAAACAAACTTGCAAAATATCTTTAAAAATATAGATCATGGATTCCATGATAAATCCGGAAGATCCAATCATAGGTTCTGGAGTTACGGTCCCTGATTGACCCCTGAAAGATACTAAATCTGTTAATTTGTACCTTGTGAACAAGATAGATTGATTTTAACCACACTTACACACAACTTAAGTCTCATTAAGATCTAGGTTCCTGGATTCCGTCATGGGTTCTAGAGTTACTGTACCTTAAAGGCGCAAAATTTTCTATTTTGGCGCTTTCATTTATGCTTTGATTTTATACAAGTTTGCATAGAATGTTTATCTTGATGATCTCTAGGCCAAGTTCGAAACTGGGTTGTGTGAGGTCAAAAACAAGATCACTTGGTAAAATCAAAAGAAAAACTTGTTAACACCCTAGACGCCACATTTATGACTCTATCTTCATGAAACTTGGTCAGAATGTTTATCTTGATGTTTCTATGCCAAGATCAAAACTGGGTCATGTTGAGTCAAAAACTAGGTCACCCTATCAAATGAAAGGAAAAGCTTGTTAACACTCTGGAGGCCACATTTATGACCCTATCTTCATGAAACTTGGTCAGAATGTTCATCTTGATATGTCCTAGGCCAAGTTTGAAACTGGGTCATGTGGGGTCAAAAACTAGGTCACCCTCTCAAATCACAGGAAATGCTTGTTAATACCTTAAAGGCCATATCTATGACCCTATCTTCACAAGTGAGCGATACAGGGTCATCATGGCCCTCTTGTTATACAATGTTTTCTTAATATAAAGTTATTAAAATTAGAAGACAAATAGTACAAGCAAGAAATAGTTTACTACATAAATCTAAAAGCAAACAATCACGAAAATCCTCTTTTTAGGAGATAATGACTAAGTTATTATACTCGTGCTTATTGCATTTAAAGTCATACTTCTTGACTTGGTCTTCTAAACAATTCACAATTCCGCCATCAATAATCGCTGGTGACGCTTTCTTAAAATTTATTCGTTAACATAGCTCTTATTTTTAACTATAACAAAATTTTCCAAACAAAAACTTGAGAATACATTGACGTAAATGATCTTTCATGGTCGGTAGATGACCTTTATCGTTTTGTTTATCAATGTGACAAAGGTGAAGGTTACAGTGATCGAGGATAGGCATATTGATTTTGTCCATTCGACCATGTATCTGTATACCCGTCCCAGAAAACCCTGCAGTTCATATATTTCAACCACAATTTTTTTTAAAACGTTGGCACAATTATTAAGCATTAAATGATGATGTAAAGTATGCTACTTTCTGTCATGTCGGTTCAAGGTCAAAGTCTACCTTCTTAGATAAAAAAAGTCAGACATCTTAATTTTCATGACTGAAAGAAAGTTGATAATGTTATTTTGGTTTTAGTTCGTAAATGCCAAGGTCATACGGTGGGATCAAAGTCAGATAGGCAGTTCTTTATGTGCGCTCAGCGTCGTTTTAACATCTTTGAATAACTTTTGGAAATGTTTAGCAAATTAAAACGGAGGGAAGAACGCAACTTCCGACCATGTGGGTTAAAGGTCAAGGACTAACAATTAGATCAAACGTCAAACAGCAATGTTTAATAACCTTTACAACTTTTTAAACTCCACACTTCCTTTTTGTTATTATCTCTGCAAAAGCTCTACAAATTTCAATGAAAATCAGTTGCATTGTCAAATGATCATTTTATCTTTATATAATGTGACACTAATAACAATTGAACGTAAATTCATTCAACCGTAACAGTAAGATTACCATAGAAATTAGTAAATCCTAAATGAATGCTGGACATATTTGACGCGTGGAATTGATGTACCTTAAATTGTTTCATAGTCATTTTTCAACTTCAGTGAATCACTAATGAGCTTGGCCCGTATTCATAAAGCTCCTAAGGAGAAAACGTAGGAAAATCCTTAACTTTGTAAAATTTTCTGAACAACATAGCACAAAAGAAAAGTGTATACTTTATAAGATTTATTAATAATCTTGGGGCCATTGTGGCCGAGTAGTTAGAGTCGTTGACTTCAAACAATTTGCCCCTCATCGATGTGGGTTCGAAACCTCATTTGGGGCGTAGAATTCTTCACGTGAGGAAGCCATCCAGCTGGCTTACGGAAGGTCGGTGGTTCTACCCAGGTGCCCGCTCGTGCTGAAATTGTGCACGGAGGGGCACCTGGGGTCTTCCTCCACCATTAAAGCTGGAAAGTCGCCATATGACCTAAAATTGTGTCGGTGCGACGTTAAACCCAACAAAATAAATAGATAAATAAATAAATATTATTAATCTTCATTACAATGCCAGACTCTATGTGACAATATTGTTGGACATTCCAACTATCTCGACGATTGTCCACAAAATGCTTTGGAACTTTTCCCTTAGTTAGTCCGTTAGGGAAAACTTTCCCTTAGGAGCTTTATGAATACCAGCCCTGATATAAAAATGTGTCACGGCGCTCACAAAATACTGTAACGTCATTTAATGTTAAATTTTACTCATTCAAAATAACAAAATTTGTATCCATAATAAATAAAAAATAAATTTGTAACAAATAATGCAGGCAACCCATAAATAAAAATGCACAAAATAAGTGCAACTTGTTGCTGGTCGCTATGATCTGTAGATTAAACAATTTTGTGGTCAATCTTAAAATGAACGGACTTTAGATATAAGTATAATACTAACTTGCATTTTATCAATTCGATACGTCAAAAGTGTACTGCTGGCATTTGGCATTATTAAAACCTAACTGCAACCGTTACGACTAAGACTGTTACCGTTGTTATGTTTTATTGTAAAAAAAATAAACTCGACAAATTATCATTCAAGTCTGTCGAAATCTGGCTGAAATAAAAACAAAACAATAAGTGTGGAGTTAGAAAGGATTAACCATAATGAGACGACGTGCACAAATCAGTTCTCGGTGAAGGTCAATGCCGTACCGTGAGATTGAAGATCACTTTGTTTCCGCTCATTATCTGTTTGACCACTGTCGAAATATACACATGTTAACCAAGAGAAAACACGCAGAATGCAACTTTCGGTCATTCAAAAGTCACATAGACGATACAACTTAACGGTTAGATCAAGATCACATAGACAGTACTGTCACACCGCACGCCTCTTTGTAGGTTGCATAGATTAAAAAAGTCAGCCGTTTTTAACACACACGGGTTTATTTACAAGATGACCTATACTAAGAATCGATCCAGGTATAAGTACACCAGCTTTTTATTTTAAACAGTGTTTGTCCCAAGCCAAACTTTTAAATAATTTATACTTCTAAGCCGAAAAGTTATATGTTACAATAACCTAACAACCCTTTCCAAATCTTCCATATTCCTTAACCCTTTGTCTAACCCGATCTCGTATTGTTCAGTTATCCTATTCCATTTATGTAAAACATTTCTTATTCTCTAATTTTATTCTCCTAATTCCGCCCTCTTCTTAATAAAGTCCTCTCTTTCCTAAACATTTTCCCTAAGTATTTATACCTTTTTCACGAACTGCAGTGCAATAACATGTTGCAAGTTTTTCCAAATATTCGCAGAAATTTCAAAAACATGTCAGTTAAAACGTCCATTATGTACTCCTATAACCGTAAACAACAGATATAGAATCAATTATCATTGGGTATTTTTGTAAATAAATGACTGGTACCGAAATAGGCAAAATAATTAGGGTCAAATCTAATAGACAAAACATTTGACTGTGATTCATTTTGCTAAAGTAATGAATACCAACAATGACGTACACCTGTTAACAAAATGAGTATTATTTGTAAGAATCATCGGAATTTTCTGGCAAAATCAATAACATATAAAATAAACACAATGATTAATTAACTGAAAACTGACCTGCGAGCTATTATTGTGTTACAGTACATTTGTACCTTTTTTCGGTCGTCCTATAACATTTTTATATTACTTTGAACAGATTAGACGATTTGCAGACTACAATATCAGGCCACGTCAGTTCAGAGTCTATTTTATCTCTGCATGTTTTGTCAATTAAGTCCCTTATTGGGATTAAGGGATTGCAATATTACTGGGCATAAATATTCCCCATAAATGCGCAACACCTGGACCCCTAGCCCTGTCATACATTAAGGGATTTTAATATCTTTTGGCACAGATGTTTCTCATTATGAGACAACATTGTTTGCGCAAATACAGACCCTAGCTTAATGTCAAGGTCACAATTGGAAGTCAAAGGTTCAGTAGGGATTTATTTCTGCCCGGTCCATTACTTTATAACCTATGAAGGGATTTGAGTATTACTTAGCACAAATGTTCCCTATATTGAGACAACTTGTAATGCATAATACACAGATCCCTAGCTCAAAGGTCAAGGTCACAGTTGAAGGTTAAAAGTCAACATTGATCTTTTCCTGTCCAGTCTGTAAAATGTTTTAACATAATCGTATGGACTAAATTGAAAATATATTGGTTTATCTTTTTTAAATTACTTGACTTTCATATGATGATTTCTTGCATTTCAGCTCCACTATTCGGAGAACAGGGGTGTTATTCTACTCGCCCCGGCGTCGGCGTGAGCTTTCTTGGTTAAAGTTTTTCGGCAAACTTTGTTTTTCTTTGTTAATATTGCTTATATCATACTGTAACTTCACATTAGCATTGTTCAGCATACAAACAAAGTATGTGCAGGGGCTGGGCCCATTATACCCAAGATCAAAGTCACCAAGGTGTTATACTTAGGTTATTTTTAAGGTTAAAGTTTTTCAGCAACCTTTGTTTTTCTGTGATATCTTTGTTACTATTGCTTATATCTTACTGTAACTTCACATAAACATTGTCCAGCATACAAACAAAGTATGTGCAGGGGCTGGGCCCATTATACCCAAGGTCAAGGTCACCAAGATGTTATACTTAGGTTATTTTTAAGGTTAAAGCTTTTCGGCAACCTTTGTTTTTCTGTCATATCTTTGTTACTATTGCTTATATCTTACTTTAACTTCACACAAACATTGTCCAGGGGCTGGGCCCATTATTGTGCAGGGGCTGGGCCCATTATACCCAAGGTCAAGGTCACCAAGATGTTATACTTAGGTTATTTTTAAGGTAAAGGTTTCCGGCAACCTTTGTGTTTCTGTCATATCTTTGTTACTATTGCTTATATCTTACTGTAAAATCACACAAACATTGTCCAGCATACAAACAAAGTATGTGCAGGGGCTGAGCCCATTATACCCAAGGTCAAGGTCACAAAATGTTATACTTTGAATTATTTTATGTTAAAGGTTTTTGAAAGCTTCGTTTATAGACATATCTTTGGTACTTTAAAAGATAATGACTTGAAATTAAAACTATTTCTTTATAATCATCATCTGCATGTGTGGTTACAATCCCCATGACTTTAATTGTATTTTTGACAGAATTATGCCCCTTTCATATTTTTTTTTTGGCAGTCTTCGCTTGAAACTTAAAATGTATCTTTATCATCATCATCTGCATGTGTGGTAACAATCCCTGTAACTCTGATTTGTATTTTTGACCAAATTATGCCCCTTTCATACTTAATTTTGGTGACAAACTTCTTTTTCTGGACATAACTTTGGTACTATATAAGATAATGACTTGAAACTCAAAATATATCTTTTTATATATTGGTGTATCTTCCTTTTAAAGTAGAGGTCTCTTATTGAGACATAAATTCATTTTAATGTCAAATCGCCAAATAGTGGAGCGCGCTGTCTTACAGACAGCATTTATTTCTCATATTTTCCAACCAATTTTAAAAATGAAATGTTATTAAAATTGATACTAGATCCTTTTTATATTTGTAGATGTTACAAGCAATCAACAATTGTACATTTTTATATATGTAAATCTTAACCCAAACGTGTTTTATAACATATTGTATACATAGTACAGTATTGTACATACATCTTTGACACCGCTCGCCGTCCGCATTTTTAAGCTCAATAGTGAGAGCGCAGATCTTAGGATCGTTAGGTTTTGAGTTCTATCCCCGGCTGAGGCGTATGTTCTCTGTGACAATTTGATAAAAGACATTGTGTATTGAATCATTTGTCCTCCACCTCTGATTCATGTAGGGAAGTCGGTAGTTACTTGCGGAGAACAGGTTTGTACTGATACAGAATCCACTTACTCTGGTTAGGTTAACTGCCGGCTGTTTCATAGCTGAAATAATGTTGAATAATGGCCTTAAACAAACTAAAATATCATTGACAAATATCAGATCATTAGGTTATACTGCAGTTTAGATAATTAGTCACCTTCCTGTAGGGGACTTAGTATTGCATGACAATACTACAGTTATTTGTAATTCACCGGCTAAGGCGGAGGGTTATTGTTTTGGTGTTGTCTGTTCGTGCGTTCGTTCTTCTGCCAGAAATTTAAAATGTATATAATCCATAATGTATTTAAACTAGAATCACCAAACCTCACATAATGATTAATTAGCACATGACCTTTGCTCATATCTAGTATTATTCCTATCGACCTAGTTAAAGCAGAGTATTTCCCCTTAATTTGGTAGGGATTCATGACTGTATCTGAGTAACCTACTGATGGATCTTAATGAAAGTTTACACACATATATATTACTATAGGGCAGTGGAACATCTGCAGTTTCATTAGGATCACTTTAATTTTCAGCGTTATTGCATTTTAATTATTTTACAATCTATAAATGCCCACATAACAAAGTTACCGTTGCATGGTTGTTTTTGTTTACATAACTGGTGTATATCTGGAAATTAGATAGCTTTCAAAATATAGTCCCCTCATTCACGGCGGGGAATATAAAGTCAGGCGACATTGCTTTTTTACATATGAATTCATGCTTCCATTAAGATAAAGAGGTGTGTGGAGATGTATAATTTTTTCAACACAAAACCAATCTAACTTTTTAGTAAGTGATACAGGCACAATTTAGATCATATAGCTACTTTTAAGCTTAAAAAGTTAATGAAGGTGTCCCTCCTATTACTATTTCAGGGTAACCGATTTTATATAAGCCAGATGTAAGGTTATTAGTGAAAGAATCCAATGTCACACGCGATGTATCAAACCCAACGACGTTAGGGGCAAGTGATTTGAATTAAGCGATTTTAACATCATGAAGCACAATCATGCAAACTGAACTGAATTGATGTTAGACAATTGTTTTTAAAAATGCGCTGAAACGTTTTGTAGAAGTTTTATTGTTTAAAACTTTTAAATGTTCAATGTTATTTTATAAGTAAGTTAGAGGCTGCAGCCAACCTGCTCTTGATGTATGGTCTCTTTGACGAAGCAACTGTTATGGCAAAGAAAACCTTAAAGGAGGACCTGATAGCACACTGCTTGCTTGTGACTTGCAGAGTAATTCTGTCAAAGAAAGACAAGATTGAAATTCACAAAAAAAATGTAGAGCAAAATCTGAGAGAGGCATTTCAGCTGTTTCAGTCTGGTGGTGATTTCAATCTTGTGGTGATAGCGATCATTTTGGCCAAGTAACGCTCTTGCAGGCAGAGCTTTCAGGAAATGTTGAAAGCATTAAATTTAGATGGAAGGCATTTTCTTCTTCAAAACCATTTCCAAACGAAGCTGGTTTGGTTGAATGTGTTGACTGGTTTGTCAGATATGAAGATCTAGGGAGTTTACAAACACTTCAAACAGCAGTACGTGGAATAGAACACATATTTAGCTTGTGTCAAGCTTTGTTAGACCCCAACACACATACTAACATGGAGCGGGTACAGAAATAGATCAGTTCTATGGACTTGGCCTATTGACCCAGGACAAAGTTGTTATTCATACCATAGAGGAGCCCATTTGCATGAGAATGATTCCAGAAATTTTAAACAGCAAGTCCGAGGCAAAAAAGAAAGCTTTAGAAGTGTATAAAACAGAAGTTCATGATGCTATTTAAGTCTATCCGATAAACAGAGCGAAAGGTTGGCTTAAACCAATGAAAGATGCTTTAAATAAAATGCGAGATGTGACTAGAGTATGTGATTACTTCCAGGCTGGATTAGACTGTCCGTTTATGGATGATGTGGATAAACCTTGTAGGCTGCTCCATTCGGTGCAGACAAGAACAAGTTTCATGCAACTTATTGAGTTAGATTTGCTGTTGATAGAGTTTGAAGGTAACATTCAAGAGGGTGCTTCAAAGACAAAGAGGAGGTGTCCAGCTGGAATCAGGCATGTTCTTGATGATTACCTTTTGACAGAGAATGCTGACCCAAATATAAAATACCAAGCATGTGTACAGCTCTGGAATGACTTGATGCCATCTTCAGGTCATTCCTTGCTTTTGGGCAATGAAAGCATGTCATTGTTACAGTTCATCAGGAGAGATAAGGTTGTTGTTCACTTCAAAAGCTTTCTTTTAGAAAAGTGGAAGATGTTCACTATAGGTGAAAAGCTTAAGTCAGATGAAGCGAGAGAGACCGAGGTGTACTTGCTGTTCGAGTTTGGATACCATTTGTTTGCCCTTGATACAGGAAAGAGAAGATTGGAGCGTTCGCCTGAAGAGGAGATGACGAAATTGGAGCGTATCTTTGATGCTGAGGTTGCTGTCAAACCAAACATTGTGCGCAGTCAGAGATACTATACTCTGATAATGTCTAAAGACAATTTTGACAGAAGAATATATGTCACTTGTGTTGCCCATAAATTTACCGATGCATTTTCGCTTATTTCAAAAAATGGAGGCGACCCATTTGAAGCCATGATGAAATTCAGTAAATTTCAAATCCAGCTCAGTCAGAGGAATACCACAGACTACAATTTCTACCAAGACCTGAAGACCTACCTGATGTGGCTAGAATTCTATACCTGTATCGGCATTTTTCTCATTTCAAAATTAAAAACAAAGAACTTTCCAGACTTCGTATTTATCTTGCCGAGTATTATTTTGCTTTGATCCAGTTTATACAGTCTACATTTCCAAGTTCTGGCTGTTCAGTTCTTGATTTGGTGAGCTGGTGGATGCCAGCTTACCACAAGCAGGTGCTAACAGAAAGTCTTATCTACGAACGACTAAAAGGATTCTCGTTTGTAGTATCTGGACATGCACAAGAAATTCGTATATTGGACAAGCTGTTTCAGTTCTGTAAAGAAGATCCATGCAACTATGGTCTTCTCGAGAGACTGCTTATACTGAATATGACAATGGTGTGTAACACTGGAAAAGCTGTACCCAATGAGAGTGAGTTCAGTCTGATGACATCAGTGAGCCACATCACTTTACAAGAAAAGTCGTCAGAAAGAAAAGAACACATTCTGACATTTGTCAAAACTTGTAAAGGCATCTCAGATGTAGCCAATACATTGTGCTGTTTGTTGTCACAACGTGGCCAAAACGAAGAACTACTGATCTGCAAATGGAAGATGGGAAAGAAACCAACATTGGAAAAGACTGTTCTTCAAACTTTTAGTCTTTTTGAAGATTCCTTTGTGAATGAAAAGACACTTCCTGCCATGCATGCAGCCAGAATGTATAAGGAACAAGTAGCACGTGTGGATTCGCAAATTGAAGTAGACCTTGATGAAGAAGAAATTGAGAGGGAAAGGAGAGATAGAGAGGCACAGATGAAAAAGGAAAGAATAAATAAGGCAGTTCTTTACCTACAAAGAATGTTTCATGCTAAACAAGAATTGAGAAGACTAAGGAAGGCAAACATGAACAAAAATGAATCCAGTAGTATACTATGCTCTTTGCTGGAAGACATAAAAGTAGATGACAATATGTGTGGTGTTTGTGGTGTTTTCTTCTTTGAAACACTTGAAGATAAAAACTTGAAAGATCGGGTTTCTTTGGTGGAAAATCTGTACTAAATAAAATGCAGGTAGCATCGAGTTCATGGGAAGCACAACAGGGGCCTAAGCAAGAAACACAAGATGGTAATCAAAACACATGGGGAACGTCGCAACAAAATCAGTTTCATTTACCCCAACTCAGAAAACTGCAGCTGAAAAACATAAGAACACAGCATATACAACAAAATGAACACATTCAAAAATGTATGGAATTGAATGCTTTCAAAACTAACTGCACGGTACACATTGCACCAAAGCTCATAGAAGTGAAAGAATTCCTATACGAGTCAGCATATGGCTTAATTGATCAAGATTATGTAGCCAGGAATTATGCCCGAGAGCAATTGGCAATTGAAAGACTGAAGAATAAAAGCAAACTGATTGAGAAAGAGGTGCAGTTATTGATGATAAGCCGCATGTGGTCAGTAACAGCGAGGCTTATTAAACAGAAAATGAAGGAGTTAGAGACAGACTTCGCTATCGTGAAACCTTACGTTGAAGAAACATGGGTTAAGCTGAAGAAGGTATTTTATTAATAAATAATTTCATGAAACCTGTTCAGTTAAGTTGCTTTTCTAATGATATAAAATGCATGAAAAAGTAACATTAAACAGGATTATTTGATAACAAGTTCTTCTATTTTAACATTATTTCAAAGCCAAATAAGAATATTGTTTGCAGGCACAGTTGTCTTCTATGAAAATGACTTCTGGTTGTAGTAAAAGCAGGTAATTAGAATAAAGTTTGCCTGTCACCAATTCTATAGAGACGAATAGATATTGGTTCAGCTGTCTCTGTCTTACCTCAAAACATGGCCTGTTTGCAAAACAGATACACTCAGCTAATAAAATGAGTCAAAATTTGATACCAAACATGACAATTTGATAAAAAAAATGAAGATTATGGAGAAAACCATTAGTGCACTCACTTTTGGAACATACTATGTATATTGGCAATGGTTTGGGGCTTGGTTACCTAGTCTCTGCCAAATATATAAAGATTTAACTGTTACCTCTATATTAAAACTAGGAAGAAGAGGAGCGGACGGGAAAACAAGTGCGATATCGCAACAAGAAGAGAACTGGGAAGATGCATTGGAAGACATAGAAGAGGTGGTTGAAGTGCCAGTACCCAGGCATACTCGTGACGTCAGAAATACCAGAAACTATACGGGCAAGAGGAAACCGTATCAATAATTAAATTTTTGAAAGGAATATTTACTTTTGTAACGGACCAGTGCTTTGATGTAGAAGAAATTTAAAACAGTTCAGATATTTGCTATCAATTTGGGTTAAAATTTGTGGATCACTAGAGTCTTGAAAATCGCTTTCATCAATTTGATTTGATAATCAGGTGCCATCTGTCAGCATTTTAGCTCACCTTGGGAAGGATCTAAAAGTTCGGCTGAGGGGATACTGCTAAGGATGAACTTTGACCTCATGATGTTGCCTATAAATACCGTACCACTTTCATTTGTCAATAGATTTCAACCAAACTAACAAAGAATCTTAAGGCAATGGTTTTGTATTGGTCCTGATGTTTGCATTGACCCGAATTACGTTTCTTAAGTTTAGCTTTTATGTAATGCAAGAAAGGTTGTACGTGTAAAACTATTATTAAAAAATTATGTGTTTCTAATGGATAAGTTATAATTTGATAGAAAAGCTTATCGTAAGTATTACAAAAAAGCATTGGTATTTCATATTTTGAATTTATATAGGGTTATTCTCAGAATTACATAGAAGCATTATTTATGCATCAGTTTCAGCTAATCTAATATAGTTTCTAGCTATTCTGATCACTCGATGTCCGGCGTTCGTCGTCTGTCTGTCCGTCAACATTTAGCTTGGGTATGCGATAGAGGCTGTATTTTTCAACTGATCTTATGAAATTTGGTCAGAATGATTACTTTGATGAAATCTAAGCTGAGTTTGAAAATGGGTTATCTGGGGTCAAAAACTAGGTCACTAGGTCAAATCAAAGAAAAACCTTGAGTATGCGATAGAAGCTTTATTTTTCAATTAATCTTCATGAATTTTGGTCAGAATTATTACCTTGATGAAGTCTAGGCCGAGTTTGAAAATGGGTCATGTGGGGTCAAAACCTAGGTCACTAGGTCAAATCATAGAAAAACCTTGTGTATGCGATAGAGGCTGTATTTTTCAATTAATCTTCATCAATTTTGGTCAGAATGATTGCCTTGATAAAATCTACGTCTGTTTCGAATATGGGTCATCTGGGTTCCAAAAATAGGTCACTAGGTCAAATCAAAGAAAAACCTTGTGTATGCGATAGAGGCTATATTTTTCAATTGATCTTCATGAAATTAAGTCAGAATGATTGCCTTGATAAAATCTAGGTCAAGTTTGAATATGGGTCATCATGGGTCAAAAATTAGGTGACTAGGTCAAATCAAAGAAAACCCTTGTGTATGTGATAGAGGCTGTATTTTTCAATTGATCTTTATGAAATTTGGTCAGAATGATTGCCTTGATGAAATCTAGGTTGAGTTTGTTTATTGGTCATCTGGGATCAAAAAGTAGATCACTAGGTCAAATCAAAGAAAAACCTTGTGTATGCAATAGAGGCTATTTTTTCAATTGATCTTCGGGAAATTTGGTCAGAATGATAGCCTTGATGAAATCTAGGTCAAGTTCGAATATTGGTAATCTGGGGTCAAAAAGTAGGTCACTAGGTAAAATCAAAGGAAAACCTTGTGTATGCGATAGAGGCTGCTTTTTTTTTCAATTGATCTTCCTGAATATAAGTCAGAATGGATGCCTTGATGAAATCTAGGTAAAATTTGAATATGGGTCATCTGTAGTCAAAAAGTAGGTCACTAGGTTAAATCAAAGAAAAACCTCGTGTATGTGATATTAGGCTGTATTTTTCAACTGATCTTCATGACATTTTGTCAGAATGATTGCCTTGATAAAATCTAGGTCAGTTTCGAATATGGATCATCTGGGTTCAAACACTAGGTCACTAGGTCAAATCAAAGAAAATACTTGTTTTTGCTCCAATTTTAATGATAATTGGTCAGAATGTTTTTTCCATGAAATCACTAGGTCAAACATGTTTGCACTGTTATGGTGTATTTTGGTGTGTTTCTCAGGTGAGCGACCTAGGGCCATCTTGGCCCTCTTGTTAAAATTCGATGTGGTATTGTCAATTGATCGTCGACATTGGTACTGTTAAGTTCATTTTTCATTTCTTAAAAATATTACCTGTAGTTTGAAACACCGTGTATTGGTTTATCATCACGAGTAAGCAAGGCGATAAACATAACTCCCTGTTATTTTATCAGAATTATGGTCCTTTTTAAAATAAGAGAATTTGTATTTCTTGGTTAAAATTTGTGTTTAGGGATGGGACCAGTAGGTATTGCAGTGTAGAGGTTAAAATTCTTTATACTCACTGTTGTACCATTTTCCATTTCTATTATTTTGCATTATTTTCATGTTTATTCTTTGCTATGAATGCATCTAGTCTTATATCTGTTACAGACATATAATATTATCAGATCACTGGTGCAAAATGTTAAGGGCTATATGCTGATAAAGATGGTTTCTGCATCGAGCATCCTCCTCACAAGTGTCAATATGGTTCCATTTGATTTCAAATCCGTGTTGCTAGGATAACGGTAGAAACAACTTTGAATACCTTCTAATGATTGATTTGATAAATCTTCACCAACGTTTGTCTACAGTATTCTTACTATTCAGTACTTCACGTAGTGTTTTTAAATGATCTTAAAGATAACAAAAACAACTTCATGAACAGCATATTGAATTTTCATCATTGCTACAGGTAATAGAAAACAAAGAATTGAACCACGTGTGTTCAGTTTTGGCAAGTCAATGACCATCTAAAATTAATACTGTCTCAAAATATTTATTGTACCTACATCAAAATATCATTGGGTGGTGGCCATATAGGAATCACTTTGTTCCGTTTCATCTTTGGAACCTATTTGTGTATCACTTTGAAATTTCCAACAAGTTTTCAAGCTCGAAGGTCATGTTCACTTACCATGTCCCATATCTCTGGCTTCTTTTCTGACATAATTATTGGAAATTGTCCAAAACATGACATTTTCTTAAATGTTTCTGAAACTTATCCACACAAACCTTTTGATCATTATTTAAGTTTAAACTTTATGCTCGATGACTGCATTTTAATTTAACAACATAATTACTTTTGTACTTTAAAAGTATAACAAAATTGTTAACTTCCTCGAAAGTCAATGAAAGTATTGCACTGACAGTCAAAACAGGTTGTAAGGCAATTTCATAAACATAGTCTTATAATTTGACGATATTTGTTTTTCACTATTTGCGCTTGGAATATGTCCTAAATGCACAATTTCCTTCAATAAAACCTTTGCATACATTGATATGAAACCACCCAAACCTGGGATCTTAATACAAGAAAGGACATAAAGTAAAGTTCCATGATTTTGTTTTGTTTTAACAAAATTCTTTGAAAGTTTGGTATTGGCAAAATCCTTTTTTTCCCCTTTAAATAGCTATAAAAGCAGTGAAAGCATTTCGATGGAACTTAACATAATTCCAGGTGAGTTTTTCTGATCACTCGATGTCCGGCGTCTGTCTGTCTGTCGTCTGTCAGTCGTCTGTCCGTCAACATTTAGCTTGTGTATGCGATAGAGGCTGTATTTTTCAACTGATCTTCATGAAATTAGGTCAGAATGATTATCTTGATGAAATCTAGGCCAAGTTCGAAAATGGGTTATCTGGGGTCAAAAACTAGGTCACTAGGTCAAATCAAAGAAAAACCTTGTGTATGCGATAGAGGCTGTATTTTTCAATTAATCTTCATGAATTTTGGTCAGAATGATAACCTTGATAAAATCTAGGCCGAGTGCGAAAATGGGTTATCTGTGGTCAAAAACTATGTCACTAGGTCAAATCAAAGAAAAACCTTGTGTATGTGATAGAGGCTGTATTTCCTAATTAATCTTCATCAATTTTGGTCAAAATGATTACCTTGATGAAATCTAGGCCGAGTTCGAAAATGGGTTATCTGTGGTCAAAAATTAGGTCACTAGGTCAAATCAAAGAAAAACCTTGTGTATGTGATAGAGGCTTATTTTCCAATTAATCTTCATGAATTTTAGTCAGAATGATAACCTTGATGAAATCTAGGCCGATTTCGAAAATGGGTCATCTGAGGTTAAAAACTAGGTCACTAGGTCAAATCAAAGAAAAACCTTGTGTATGCAATAGAGGCTGTATTTTTCAATTAATCTTCATGAATTTTGGTCAGAATGATAACCTTGATGAAATCTAGGCCGATTTCGAAAATGGGTCATCTGAGGTTAAAAACTAGGTCACTAGGTCAAATCAATGAAAAACCTTGTGTATGCAATAGAGGCTGTATTTTTCAATTAATCTTCATGAATTTTGGTCAGAATGATTGCCTTGATGAAATCTAGGTCAGCTTCGAATATGGGTCATCTAGGGTCAAAAACTAGGTCACTTGGTCAAATAAAAAGAATTCTTGTGTTTGCACCAATTTAAATGATACTTGGTCAGAATATTTTTTACCATGCAATCACTAGGTCTATGTTTACACTGTTATGGTGTATTATGGTGTGTTTCTCAGGTGAGCGACCTAGGGCCATCTTGGCCCTCTTGTTTTATTATCTAATGGAAAACAAAAATATCCTCTGAAAGGATTTCATGAAACATGCTACGATACATCTCAGCAAGAAGAATTGGAAGGCATAATAACTATAACTCTGTCCTGAATAATGGTAAAATTATCTCCCTTTTGTACTTTTTACCATTCTTTAACATTGAAGGAGTAACTTTGACTCCATTAAAGGAAGTAAATGTGATTTAATGGAAGATAAGTTAACTTTATTATTTTCTACATTATGTAGATAGTAACATCAACAACTTTGATTGTTTTTTATATGAAATTGTCTTCATTTCTATTTATGTCTCCCCTAGGAGACATATTGTTTTTGCCCTGTCCGTCCGTCCGTCCGTCCGTACGTCACACTTCATTTCCGAGCAGTGACTGGAGAACCATTTGACCCAGAACCTTCAAACTTCATAGGGTTGTAGGGCTGCTGGAGTAGACGACCCCTATTGTTTTTGGGGTCGCTCCGTCAAAGGTCAAGGTCACAGGGGCCTGAACATGGAAAACCATTTCCGATCAATAACCAGAGAACCACTCGACCCAGAATGTTGAAACTTGATAGGATGATTGGTCATGAAGAGTAGATGACCCCTAACGATTTTGGGGTCACTCCGTCAAAGGTCAAGGTCACAGGGGCCTGAACATTGAAAACCATTTCCGATCAATAGCTAGAGAACCTCTTGACCCAGAATGTTGAAACTTCATAGGATGATTGGTCATGAAGAGTAGATGACCCCTATGGATTTTGGGGTCACTCCGTCAAAGGTCAAGGTCACAGGGGCCTGAACATTGAAAACAATTTCCAATCAATAACTAGAGAACCACTTGACCCAGAATGTTGAAACTTCATATGATGATTGTACATGCAAAGAAAATGACTCCTATCGATTTTGGGATCACTCCATTAAAGGTCAAGGTCACAGGAGCCTGAACATTGAAAACCATTTCCGGTCAATAACTAGAGGACCACTTGACCCAGAATGTTGAAACTTAATAGGATGATTGCTCATGCAGAGTAGATGACCCCTAACGATTTTGGGGTCACTCTGTGAAAGATCAAGGTCACAGGGGCCTGAACATTGAAAACCATTTCCGGTCAGTAACTTGAGAACCACTCGACCCAGAATGATGAAACTTCATAGGATGATTGGTCATGCAGAGTAGATGACCCCTAACGATTTTAGGGTCACTCTGTTAAAGGTCAAGGCCACAGGGGCCTGAACATGGAAAACCATTTCCAATCAATAACTTGAGAACCTCTCGACCCAGAATGTTGAAATTTCATAAGATGATTGTTCATGCAGAGTAAATGACCCCTATTGTTTTTGGGGTCACTCCGTTAAAGGTCAAGGTCACAGGGGCCTGAACATTGATAACCAGTTCTGATCAATAACTTGAGAACCACTTGACCCAGAATGTTGAAACTTCATAGGATGATTGAACATGCAGAGTAGATGACCCCTATTTATTTTGGGGTCAGTCTATTAAAGGTCACAGTGGCCTGTTCATGTAAAATCAGTTTTTGTAAATAACTTGAGAACCACTTGACCTACAATGTTGAAACTTAATAGGATGATTGGACATGCAGAGTAGATGACCCCTATTTATTTTGAGGTCATTTGATCAAAGGTCAAGGTCACAGGAGCCTGAACAGTGACTTGAGAACCACTAGGCAAAGAGTGTTGAAATTTAGCGGGATGACTGGACATGCCAAGTAGATGATCCCTATTGCAGCCAACCATCAGTGTCTCTTTGACTTTCGCTCCTGACCCCTATTGACTTCTTGCCTATAGGACTTTGCATTGGGGGAGACATGCGCGTTTTTACAAAAGCATTTTCTACTTATACTTAATTTTTCACTTCTTTAATATTTAAAATGATGACATTATTAGTTCACTACTGGTTGAAAACCAGTTTCCGGGACTATAGTGTTGTGTTTTTCTGTCCATCCGTCATTCCGTCGGTATCAAAATTTGTGTTCGGTCCATAAAAACATTGTCATTGGATTGTTCCAAATCACTACCAACTTCATGTGATCCATAACTCTGATGCCAATATATCTTGAATTTTGCTCCCTTTTTACTTACAATTCTAGGTTAAAGCTGTGCTGCATTTTTACCCTATCTCTGTTATTACTAAACGAATTTGAATTAAAATAGTTATTCTACATCATCGCTACAAGATAATACACAAGGCCTATAACTCTGGCACCTTAATTAATTGCAACCCTTAGAATTATAGCTTAGTTTTGATGCACTTTCACGTTATCTATGTTGTTACTAAATGGATTTGATTCAGATGTAATATATTTTTTTTCACATCACCACCAACATCATATGACACAAGACACATTACCCTGGCAGAAATAGTTCAGGAATTATGTCCCTTTGTTTTTATTTAATTTTGGATGCACTTTCACTGTCTCTGTGCTACTACCCAGATCACTGCGATATGACTCAAACTGTTGTCCAATGTCACCATCCACATCGGGGGCAATAATCGTGCCAGTGATAGCTCTAGTTTTATCCGGTTCCACTTTCATAAAGTATAAGGAATTATCAGAGCTTAAGGAATTGTTATCAAAAGAAAGCTTGTACACAGCATTGCTTTATGTAAGTAATTTACTAAGGCCCATTGGTTTCTTTGAAGTAAAAGTTCATCTTAACATGTTTTTTTTATTTGTTTTTTTTTTCTTTGTATATTGTTCGAGGGATGTTCGAAACGGAATGGAGCTGGATCTGTATTTTTTCAAACTATGCTCATTTTTTGATAAATTCCTGTTTGCTTATTTTGACTAAATAACACCTCGTTAAAAACTACTTAGTACTTCTAAAAAGGTGGTTTAAAGGTTACTAAACATTTATAAAAGGACAAAAATGTGTTGTTCAAATTCTGATATGTTGTAGGACTTGTATTTTAGCTCACCTGAGCACGAAGTGCTCAAGGTGAGGTATTGTGACCTGTCATTGTCCGCCGTCCGTCTGCGTCCGTTGTCCGTTGTTTGTCAACATTTGCCTTGCGAACACAGGTTTGACTCAATCTCTATGAAACTTGGTCAGAATGTTTGCCTTGATGATTTCTAGGTTACTTTCGAAACTGGGTTATGTGCGGTCAAAAACTAGGTCACTAGGCCAGATCAAAGGAAAAGCTTGTGAACACTCTTGAGGCTACAGTTGTGACTCAATCTTTATGAAGCTTGGTCAGAATGTTTGTCTTAATAATCTCTAGATTAGATTGGAAACTGAGTCATGTGGGGTCAAAAACTAGGTCACTAGGCCAGATCAAAGGAAAATCTTGTTAACACTCTATAGAGACCACAATTTAAGTTTGAAACTCATGAGAATTAGTAAGCATGTTTGTCTTGATGACCTCTAGGTCAAGTTGGAATCTAGGTCATTTAGGTCAAAAACTAGGTCACCCGGTCAAATCAAAGAAAAAGCTTGTGAACACTCTAGAAGCCACAGTTGTGACTCAGTCTTTATGAAATTTGTTCAGAATGTTTGTCTTACTGATCTTTGCTGTACAATTCATCATGTAATTAACTAAATTTGCAATTCATCCTTTATTTCATTACGTCATATTTAAAGGGTATGACATTCTATGTGTGTGTTTTTCAAGACTTGAGTTTCACTTGAAGTTGTTCTTATGATTGCATATGTCATGTTTTTGTGAGTTTCCTACATATCTGCGATATGTCACATGTTTAATTGTAAAGCGCCCTTGAACGTATATTTCATATGAAAAGGGCGCTCAACAAATCTGGTATAATAATAATATATATCTGACTACATCCAATCACACCATTCAGAAGTGCAGGTATAAGAAAAGTACATGTGTCATTTATCTATGTAATTTATGATTCTTTGATAAAAGCTACCTAAACACAAAGTTTGCTGACAATAGGTGCACCCAAACAAAAGATACTGAGCATAAACCATTTTTCTATTTTTGGTAACAGTGACCCAAAATACAACCCAAAGCCAGTTCTTATATTTAAAGTTACTTCCCCACATGAATTTGGCAGTAACTTGCGGAGAACAAGTTTGTACAGAATCCAGGAACACTGGTTAGGTTAACTGCCCGCCGTTACATGACTGAAATACTGTTGAAAAACGGCGTTAAACCCAAAAACAAACAAAATCAAGCCTTTCATAATGCTGAAAGAATTATTAAAATCGGATCTTGAGGATGGCTTTCATATAAAATTAACTTATTGTCAGGCATTTCTTGCTCTTTAACATAATCGCGTTTGTGTTATTCTGCTTATAAATAAATCAAGAAATGGATATGTACATAGAGTTAAGAATTTTGTACATTGCACTTTTCCTTAATGTCTTCTGTATGTTTATGCAGTTTGAATAAATTGCATGTAGTACTTTAAGAAATATTGTCTGGGCAATAAAATTTAAAAAGGGGAGATAATTCAAGAAGTAATAATGGTAGAACTATGGTTCTTTTACTCTGCACTTTTTGCTTAATTTCTTCTTTCATTGTTTGAAGAATTAACGAAATCCCCAAGATAGCTGCAACGTATGGCCCGTCAGATAGGTGTACTGATAGACAGACAGACAGACAGACAGAATGATTATAACAGAGTTTTTTTCCAAAAGGCGGGGCTCTTTCATCACATTTGCTCTAGTCTGGTTCGATTTGGCAGATATATTTAGTAAAGAAGTTACAAGCAATTTGTTACAAACGTTTTAACATATTTTGGTATGTCAAATCCAAATATGTTTGTCGGCCATGTGGCAAATGCTTCTGAAAGGAGTGACATGGGAGCAAAAAATGACACTTATTCTTTCTAATATTTTTGTCCATTTACATTTCTTTACAAAATTGTTTTAAAGTCTTGGGGTCCCTTTGCAGTCTTAAAATAATCATTTTAGACATGAACAAAAGGAACATTTAAAAGTTAATTTACATTTCTACGATGAACATTATATCACTTTATTCCAAAATCTAATTTTTGACCTTTAATTATCATTATATTAGTGGATACAAGTAACTAGGCATGATAGGGGTAAAGAAAACATAATGAGTATAAACAAAATGGGTCTTTGTCATATAAATTGTGACTGCTGCATTTATTTCATAGACATATACATACAAATTATGCACGTTAGGGAATTGTTTATCTGGCCGATGCACATCAGCTGCATCACAAAAAAAGAAGAAATGAATATCCAGCAGGGAAAGCCACCTTCCGTGAAGTCCATAAGTCTTGCATGAGTTCAAAAGTGACAGCTTTGTTGTAAACACCAAATTCAAACAAGTGGATCCTGATCGAAGCCAGAATATGTTGAACTAAACGGACAAAAACGATGGATAAATGATGGTACTAAGACAAACTCTACAGCTTTGGCTACATGGTCTTTATTAGACAACGTTACATCCCTTATAAGCTTTCTGACAAAGTGTATATACAAATTCAACGACGAAGACATTCATGTGCAGAAGAAAACAGAAAAAAAGCAGAAAAACTGTGAACCGATAAGCCGAGGAATCAGGAATCAGGAAGACCTCACCAGTGACACCATAACATGTCTCTACTGTCATCCTAACAATTATGTCAGGAACAGGTTAAAATGTTTGTCACGGACAGACAGCAATTTAAAACATAGAGAATGTACAGCTAGGTGATATAACAAAGAAAAAGAACAATCCATCTACATTTGCTTCGTTGTACATCACTGATAAAGCATCCAATTCAGTAGCTGAAAATGGCAAAATATCAAAAGCAGACCGAAATCTCTAAGTGATCCCGTAAAAAGCAGACAGGGATGTAAATACTAAAGCAGAACTCTGGAAACGGGCAAGAAGTCCACATTGACCAATGAACTTGTCAAGGACATTGAAATTAGTGATCAAATAAATAAACAAGGAAATGGATAGCCAATCACAAAGTACATAGTCTGAATATAGAAGGAGAAACAATTTGGTCAGTATGCTGATTTATATATTGATGCATTTCAAACAAAAGTCAAAACATTAATGTTTGATCGATATAGATTTCGTCAACATCAGCACAAGGGCACATCTGAAAAGAGTAAGCGAAAGAATGGTTGTAGCATTACGAAATATCTGGTCAAACCTTTTAACGCTTCTTGCGAAAAACGAAAATATTTATATACGGGTTTTATCATGCAAGCTCATATATGAAAGACATCGGCTGTTGTTGAAGGCTTCCAGGGAGAAGAAACCATTGAAAGCTATGCCAGCGAACGTGATTAAGAACAGTATGGATAATGACTGGAACAGCGAAAAACAAAGATGTATTTATGTCAGTACAGTGTTAGATATATCAGCAATATCTGAAGACTTGCGTATAAAGTTATTTGCCTTTCATGCACTCACCATCAGAGACACAACGTGATATTTCTTTGGAATTTCTACAACATTTGAATTTATTACTTTTACAGTCAATGCAACAAACTGATCTGACAGATGATTTTCAATATGTACAATTGTTTGATGGACACTGAAGAACTATGGATATATCATATTTGCAAAATGTATGCTAAATATTGTTGCTGACAGTACTTGACATGTTATATTTTGCAGGTCTAAAGGTCCTGAAAACATTCACACGACCAATGATGTTTGTTCATTTCACATGAAAAGAGCACTCATTATCAAGCTCTGGTATGGAATCAAACAACAGGGAATGCCACGTACCAAAAACGCAGCCTCCCCAAAACGAAACCCACAGCACGCAGACCACAAACACATACACATACACGCGCACACACACAAAGCCAACACATTACGACAAAACGAACAAACAAAGGAACACAGTGGGGCACCGCCTTGGAAAGTTCAGTGGCAAAAACACCACTGTGGAGCTTAAACCGGTTTATGGTGCGCACCCAACCTCACCCTGACCCCCACCATGTTCCAAAGACACGGGATAGTGTAAATAAAAGTAATTCCCTCCAGGTGAATCTCTAACACACGTAATGGAAACAAAAAGGCATGGCATGTAAAACACAAAAATGCTCGTGTATAAATATATAAAAAGCAAACCTTTAGAACCAAAAACGTATGTACTCAATGCCTTTTCAGAAGACAGAGCAACAAGAGAAACACCCTTAAGGGCCCGACGAAACAGGCCAGAAAACAGATATCAAAACAGTTCAGTCCTGGTAGAATTTAAAAACTGCTTATCATAGAGTCCTCCCCCTCTTTCGTCAGACACAATCAAAGAGGGGAGCGTAGTGTCCAACTGTAAAGGGGTTGAACACTAAACATGCGGTATGTCTCAAAACAGTTATGCCATATAGCAACTTCCAAGCTTTGATGCTGGAAAAGATCCCCGATGTCCTTCTGTGCTTTGTTTCAACATTCTAACATGGCTCGACTTGATTTCCAGTGAAACAAAAAAGGAAATCAAGCTATCTATATTCTGCGATAAACAACGGTGGAGGCACGGATCGGTAAGACAAACATGACAAATTGCCGCATGATGTCAGATCATTTACCTGAGACATTACTCCTCGGGTAAATGAAGTCCAGTATAATATTTATCAAAATAAGTCAATGAGCATGTCAGAATGAAAACAATCAAGGCCTTCTTGTGATTTATCGTAAAACGTGTGTTGATCGTGTGCGCGTTTGGGGATGCTGCGTTTTTAGAACGTGGCTTTCCCTGTTGGATATTCTTCCTTGTTTTTACCGCGGTTCATCGGTCAGATGCTTCAGGATTTAACCACTCGGGCTAATGCCCCCGTGGTTCGATTCCTACGCATTTATCTAAATGGCAGTCGTCATGGAACAATGCTTCATTCAATAAACTTCATGGTATCAAACCTACTCTAGGGGAATGGCACCAAGGGAACAGATCTGTTCGCAGGGAGGAAGTTGTTTTTTCTCGCTGTCGAATAGGTCATACCCGTTTGACTCATTCTTATCTTTTGAATAAAGAAGATCAACCCGAATGTGTACCATGTCAAACACCACTAACTATTAAACACATCTTAATCGACTGTGTGGGCTTTGCTATACAACGCAGTATATATTATGACCTTCAATCTTTGAAAGGGTTATTAAACCCCCGCTGTGGCGGAGGGATTATAGGAATGGTTGCGTCTTTCCGTCCGTAACAAAATCGTGTCCGGTCCATATCTCCTAAACCCCTTGAAGGATTTTCATGAAACTTGGGTCAAATGATCACCTCATCAAGACGATGTGCAGAACCCATGAGTCAGCCTTGTCGGTTCAAGGTCAAAGTCACAACTCAAGGTCAAAGGTTTGAGCCTGCCATTTTGTGTCCGCTCTATATCTCATAAACCCCTTGAAGGAATTTTATAAAACTTGGGTCACAAATGATCACCTCATCAAGACGATGTGCAGAACCCATGAGTCAGCAATGCCGGCTCAAGGTCAAGGTCACAACTTAGGGTCAAAGGTTTTGAGCCTTCCATTTTGTGTCCTCTCTTTATCTTCTAAACTCTTTGAAGGATTTTCATGAAACTTGGGTCAAATGATCACCTCATCAAGACGATGTGCAGAACCCATGAGTCAGTCATGCTGGCTCAAGGTCAAGGTCACAACTTAGGGTCAAAGGTTTGAGCCTTCCATTTTGTGTCCGCTCTATATCTCCTAAACTCCTTGAAGGATTTTCATCAAACTTGGGTCAAACGATCACCTCATCACGGCGATGTGCAGACCTTATGAGTCAGCCATGTCGGCTCAAGGTCAAGGTCACAACTGAAGGTCAAAGGTTTGAGCCTTCCATTTCGTGTCCGCTCTATATCTCCTAAACCCCTTGAAGGAATTTTATAAAACTTGGGTAAAATGATTATCTCATCAAAACGATGTGCAGAAATTATGAGTCAACCATGCCAGCTCAAGGTCAAGGTCACAACTAAGGGTCGAAGGTTTGAGCCTTCCATTTTGTGTCCACTCTGTATCTCCTAAACCCCTTGAAGGATTTTCATCAAACTTGGGTCAAATGATCACCTCATCAAGAACTCATGAGTCAGCCATGTCAACTCAAGGCCAAGGTCACAACTGAAGGTCAAAGGTTTCAGCTCTGTATCTCCTAAACCCCTTGAAGGATTTTCATGAAACTTGGGTCAAATAATCACCTCATCAAGACGTTGTGCAAAATTCATGAGTCAGCCATGTCAGTTCAAGGTCAAGGTCACAGCTAAAATCAAAGGTTTACCCTTTCACTATCCATAGCAGTGGCGGGGGATTTAGCTGTCTTTCAGACTGCCTTGTTTGAAAACGTTTCAGTCGGAAATATTTTATCGTTTTTAAAGCAGATAGGAATTTATCAAAAACTCTGACATTTCATATTTTCATTAACATCTTTTGCAATATTATTATGTTTGCAGCTGCTATTTTTTTTTACACATACATGTGTACATTTTTACATAATTGATTTTAAATATGCTTTACATTTTTACATAAATGATTTTAGATATGCTTTACATTTTTACATAATGTGTTTTACCTTTTTACATGAATAATTTTAGATGTGCCTTACATTTTTGCTTGGTTGGTTTAAGGTATGCTTTACAATTGGCGTTTACAATATAACTTCTCGGCGATATACGACCATTTTGTGTCGATTCGCCGTAAAACCCAACTCCCTCAATTCCTACGCATCTGAACTCTGATCCGTAGTATATTAGAAGACAAACCACTCGAATGCCTTGATTATTTGTTAAGTCTTCTTTCAGTTCGTTAGAGATAAGCTTATTCGAGTTCGTTAAAGATCACATTGTCTTTACGCATATAAAAGTTCAGGTACTATAAAAATAAAACATCTGTTGTGGTGCCTTTATTACATTTAAGGACAGTTATTTTTTAGTTAAATATCTATGTAATGGGGCCTCCGTGGCCGAGTGATTAAGGTCGCCGACTTTGAATCACTTGCCCCTCACCCATGTGTTAGTTGGAGTCGTTGAATTCTTCATGTGAGGAAAACATCGAGCTGGCTTACGGAAGGTAGGTGGTTCTACCCGGGTGCTCGTCTGTGATGAAAAAATTCACGGAGAGGAACTTGGGTCTTCATCCGCCATCAAAGCTGGAAAGTCGCCATTTGACCTGTAATTGTGTCGGTGCGACATTAAAAAACAACGATAAATATCAGTGACTGCCATGTTCCAAACACGCAGCCTCCCAAAAACGAAACTAACATAAAGCAGATGTGCACACTACCAACACCAACACCAACACCAACACACACGCACACGCACACACACACACACACACACACACACACACATACAGAGCAAATACAAGAGGACAAGGAACACAGTGGGACACCGCCTTGGAACGGTCAGTGGCAAAAATACCACTAGGGAGCTTGAACCGGTTTATGATGCGCACCCAACCTCCTCTTACCCCCACAATGTTCGAGACAGTGTAAATAAAAGTAATCCCCGCCAGGAGAATGTCTAACACTCGCAGTGGCAACAAAAAGGCATGACGTAAAACACAAAAGGTCCGGTAAAAAGCAAACCTTAAGAACAATAAACGTATGTACTCAATGCCTTTGCAGAACACAGAGCATCAGAAGAAACAGAACATCAAGAAAAACACCTTTAAAGGCCCGAATACATAAATAAAAACAGTTCAGTCCTAGTGGAATTGAAGAACTGCTTCCCCTCTTCCGTTGGACACAGTTCGAATCAAATTTTATTTTTATTGGTATAAATGCACCAGATGTGCTTAAAGGCATCCATAGAACACATAAATCAGCTTAAACTAGTTTGCTGTAGTGTTCCCTAAATTAGAGGAAAGCCTGTTAAAAACTGTTCATATCTGTTCAGTATTATAGATATACCACATGCGTTACGTGAAATATTGAACGGTTTCATGCTTAACAGCTTCCAGCTACAAATTGATAATAAACAATCTTGTCTCCTAAGGAAATATATTTCCCTACAGAATATATAAATTATATTGTATGCAATAGTTTGTGATAAAATATTTGTCATCAATATATGTTTTCCAATGGCAGGAAACTATATAATGGGTAAACTTTATTAAAATTATTATTTTTCAACTTTACAATATTATATACTGTATTAGATCTATTGCGCACATCATATAAAACAAGTAGAGCTAATACAAAACAAGACTTAGCCAATATGAGAAAAGCAGGGCCAGTACGAGAAAACAGGGCCAATACAGAATTCAGGCGTTCTGATTGGTTCAAAAGAAAGGGCCAATACGGAGAAGTCACTTCCGTTAGATGTTGCCTTGTTCTCGGTGCTTCCGAGGGATCTAGATTTCAGATTTTATTTACTTCACAACAGCGGGTGTTAAGTGCTGTGTGGCGGCCGTAAAAAGTTGCCCAGACTTCATCTTAGTGTTGTTCTATTTTCTGGTCTTTCGGGATCATTGATTTCAACTGATTCAGATTTGAAAATTGAATATTGCTTAAACCGGTGCTAGGGGGGCCAGAGTAGTGTTGCATTTTCCATTACTGCTCATGAACAGACTCAATCAAACCGAGTCTGCAATTTTCAGTTTGCCTTGTTCTCGGTGCTTCCGAGGGATCTACATTTCAGATTTTATTTTCATAAAATTATACATTACAATAGTTTACACATTTTTGACAAAGGTTCATGTAATAGCTATGCGTAAGACGGAGCGGACGTACGAGGTCGAAAAATGCAAAACTCCGATTAATTGAAAGGATGAGACTTATCTTAAACAGACATTTAGTTTCTCAGCTTGAACATTTCGACCTGGGTGATTTCAATACTCCCGCTTTCATAGCTTTGAGTATTGTATAATCACCCCTTGGATATGGTGCCTGCTTTTTAATTTTGTCTTTTGGCAGTTACTGTGATATGCATGCTCCTTTATGGCAGTTACTGTGATATGCATGCTCCTTTACCTCAGATCTCCTTTCTAAATTCCAGTTTGTTTAGTCCTGCTCATTGTTTTCTCGTTTAGAACAACCCATAATTTTAACTGGGGACCATAACGCGCTTTTCATAGAATTACATGCAAGTGTATCATTGAAGGTTTCATGTACACCGCCATATGAACACATTTGCGGATGGTTTTTTTTTGTTGTTTTTTTTTGTTTTGTTTCTTTTTTTTTTTGTTGTATTTAAACGACGCGTCGCACCGACACATGATAGGTCATATGGCGACATTCCAGCTTTAATGGTGGAGGAAGACCCCAGGTGCCCCTCCGTGCATTATTTCATCACGAGCGGGCACCTGGGTAGAACCACCGACCTCTCTAAATTATTTTTGTACTTGTAGCATGTGTAAATGTTGAGTTGTGCTCACCCGGGGCTTGAGCGCGCGGACGGTAGCATGCATTTCCACTTTCGTCCACGAACAGGCTCAATCAAACTGAGCCTGCAATATTCTCGTTTTTAGCTCACCTGAGCACTTCGTGCTCAAGGTGAGCTTTTGTAATCGCCCTGTGTTCGGCGTCCGTCGTCGTCAACAATTTGACTGTTAACACTCTAGAGGTCTCAATGTAGGCGCAATCTTAATGAAACTTGGGTCAGAATGTTACTCTCAATAAAATCTTGTACAAGCTTTTCCTTTGATTTGACATGGTGACCTAGTTTTTGACCCCAGATGAACCAATATCGAACTCATCCAAGATTTTATTAAGGTTAACATTCTGACCAAGTTTCATTAAGATTGGGTCAAAAATGTGACCTCTAGGGTGTTAACAGTCAAATTGTTGACGACGGACGGACACACGGCGATCACAAAAGCTCACCTTTGAGCACTTTGTGCTCAGGTGAGCTAAAAAACAACAAAGAAATACTGAATTTCTAAGTATAAAAAGGGCCATAATTCTGACAACATGCAGGTAAGAATTATGGTTCTTTGTCTGCTTACTCATCTAATGATGATAAACAAGTGCGCAAAGTTTCAAAGCTGTAGCTCTGATAGTTCGTGAGAAAAACTGGATCTAAACAAAAAAATTAACCAAGAAAATCAAATTGTCTAAGTACAAAAAGAGCCATAATTCTGACAAAATGCAAATCAGTGTTATGGTTCTTGGCTTACATAGTCATCTAATGATGACAAAAAAGTATGCAAAGTTTCAAAGGTGTAGCTTTAATAGTTTTTGAGATAAGGTGGACCGAAACAAAAAAATTAACCAACGCCGATGCCAGTGCTGAGGATAAAGTGACGACAATACCCCGTAGATTTTCTTAAAAAATCAGACTAATGAAGTGGGACATGCAAGGTTACAGTATCAACTGTAATTCTAACGAAGCTTGTAAATGTTATACTACAAGCAAAAAGAAACAAAGGAAGTGTTTTGTAATGCATTTTTTTGTATCTTTAGTGTTTAATATGAACCTTTATAGCAACATGTTACTATAAATAGTAACCAGTGCAAGTCTGTGGCATGTGGTTATTATTTATGAATTAAATATCCCCATTCCTCATAGTTTCAGGGTTTCTCATTTTCTCTTTTTTGCCTTAAAGTTGTCAAATGATATACTGTGTGGTATTTTCCAGACAGGTATGGTACAAATCTGACACACTGAAAATTTCAAGTGATCTGAATGCAACTTGGTGAAAATACTGGCATTTTACTGAATTTTCAAAACTAAACTAAATAGAAAAACCAGAAAGATCCACCCACATTAAATTGTAATTCACCTCCAATAGAAGTACAGTTCCTGATTTTTATTTAAAATATCTTTAAATCCAAGAAACGTGAGAGCCATGGTGGCCTTAGATCGCTCACCTAAGTTTCGCAGGCTGCTTGTACAATTTTGGTAGGAAGTGGTGCATGTAAAATATTTTTGAAATATTTTTGAAATTGGACCAGCATTTCTGACAAGATGACGTTTAAAATTTTCACTATATGCATATAGAAAATACTACATACATATATGAAAAAGTGACTACCCACTCTGATGGCCATGTTTCTGCTAAACTGGAATAATTTGAACAAACTTGTTAAGGGGTCACCAAAGGACATTCTCACCATGTTTTACAGAAACCAGGTAGATCGTTGGCCCTGTTTTTCAGAGCTCTGATTTAGTGACTTAGTTTTGTGTGTTAACATGGTTTTTCTGCAATGTCAATTTAACTTGAAGACCTAGTTTTTGACCTAGATAATCTAGTTTCAAACTTCTGACAAAACTTACGAGGATCAAGTAGAAATTGCGGCTTCCAGAGTGTTAGAGGCACTGGTGGTTTTGTAAAATATCAAATTCTTGACTTTCTGAATAATCTTGAAACGATTCGTAAAATATTTCCAAAACTATAAACACACCTTGTAGAGGGGTCATGGAGATACCAATTTCAAAGCTTCCAGTGTGGTCTACACTATTTTTATGCCCCCCTTTGAAAAAGGAGGGGTATATTGTTTTGCAGATGTCGGTCGGTCGGTCGGTCGGTCGGTCGTAATGTAGACCTATCCGTTTCCGGATGATAACTCAAGAACGCTTGGGCCTAGGATCATGAAAGTTGATAGGGAGGTTGGTCATCACCAGTAGATGACCCCTATTGATTTTGAGGTCTGTATGTCAAAGGTCAAGGTCACAGTGACCCTGAATAGTAAAACGGTTTCCGGATGATAACTCAAGAACACTTGGGCCTAGGATCATGAAAGTTGATAGGGAGGTTGGTCATGACCAGCAGATGACCCCTATTGATTTTGAGGTCAGTATGTTAAAGGTCAAGGTCACAGTGACCCTGAACAGTAAAACAGTTTCCGGATGATAACTCAAGAACGCTTAAGGCTAGGATCATGAAAGTTGATAGGGAGGTTGGTCATGACCAGCAGGTGACCCCTATTGATTTTGAGGTCAGTATGTCAAAGGTCAAGGTCACAGAGACCAGGAACAGTAAAATGGTTTCCAGGCAATAACTCAAGAACACTTGGGTCTAGTGTCAGGAAAATTGATAGTTAGGTTGGCCATGACCAGCAGATGACCCCTATTGATTTTGAGGTCAGTATGTTAAAGGTCAAGGTCACAGTGACCCTGAACAGTAAAACAGTTTCCGGATGATAACTCAAGAACGCTTAGGCCTAGGATCACGAAAGTTGATAGGGAGGTTGGTCATGACCAGCAGGTGACCCCTATTGATTTTGAGGTCATTAGGTCAAAGGTCAAGGTCACATTGGCCAGGAACAGTTAAATGGTTTCTGATCTTCTTGTCCAAAACCATAGGGCCTAGGGCTTTGATATTTGGTATGTAGCAAAATCCAGTGGTCCTCTACCAAGATTGTTCAGATTATTTTCCTGGCGTCAAATATGGCCCCACCCCTAGGGTCACATGGTTTATATAGCCTTATATAGGAAAAAACTTTGAAAAACCTCTTGTCCAAAACCACAGGGCCTAGGGCTTTGATATTTTGTATATGACATCATCTAGTGATCCTCTACTAAGATTATTCAAATTATTCCCCAAGGGTCAAATATGGCTCCGCCCTGTGGGTCACATGGTTTACATATACTTATTTACAGTGTTCATATAATTTCTGTTCCTTGTGCAATTACTAAATGCATCAAGGGGGGCATTTCGTGTTCGACGAGCTCTTGTCTTATCTCATCTTCCATACGAACAACCCTGCATCATCTTCTGTGGCCTTCTCGACCATATACCAAACATTTAACCTCTTCCCACGGAAAGGCTTGCCCGTATCTTTCCTATCTATATTAAATCGTTTCACTGTCAGTCCTCCAGTAGAATTTGGTACTATAGCAAAGTCTCTACCTACAATGAGAACAATATGGCATAATTTAAGAAATGTCTTCACATGGAAATCTAGAGCTCGTAAAAACATATTAAGATTATTCCAACATTAAATCAGAATTCCTTCTATGACAAAAGGGTAGACACTATACATCTGGCACATTAAAAAACCAAACTGTCTACTTGTAAAAAAGCCAAGCTAGGCTAAGTTAGCCAGACATGCCTGTATCTAAAAGATCTCTCTTTCTGTTCTTGGGGCTTTCTCTTGTTCTGTCCCCGCGGTCAGATCGTTATCTCATCTTGGTATTATTACACTTGGAGAGCCACAATATATAGATAACAGACACCAGCGTGGGTGATATAGAACATTGTAAACCTTTGAAAAGTAATTACACCAGATGCGCTTATCGAGGATGATATTATTTTTTGAAGAGTAATAATATCCAATATCACCCGAGCAGAACTGTATCATTTATTTAAATGTTAATAACAAACACCACATGCTGAGATATTTACCAAGCTAAGACCCCTCAGGATCAAACAAAACACATTTGTGTTCAATTATTTATAAGCTTCAACTCTTTCGCCTGATCAAATAATTGGAACGCTTTCGGTAATACCGCAGTCACACAAACGGCGTGGATAGCTACGTCCAGCCACGGATAGAAACGTAATCCGTATCGATCCGTACTTGAGCCGTACGGATTGATAAGGTACGACTCAGGTACGGATCGATGCGGATTACTACGTTTCTATCCGTGGCTAGACGTAGCTATCTGTGCCGTATGTGTGACTGGGGTATAAGGGTGTAATTCAAATGAATATCGCCACACAGATGTTATTTAACAAATAATCAAGGCCTTCGCGTTGTTTATCGTCTGATTTACCACGGTTCAGAGTTCAGATGCGTAGGAATTGAACCACGAGGGCGTTAGCCCGAGTGGTTAAATACTGAAGCATCTGAACGATGAACCGTGGTAAATTAGACGATAAATCACAAGAAGGCCTTGATTGTTTTCATTCTGACATGCATGTTGATATATTTCAATAAATATTATGCTGGAATTCATTTACGCGAGGAGTATTGTATCGGACGTCAGGCGGCTACATGACGTCAAAATTGACGTCATAATGCTCTCTTACCGGTCCGTGCGTCAACCGTTGTTTATCGCAGGATATATTGCGTTTGATTTTCTTCTTTGTTTAACTGGAAATCAATTTGAGCCATGTTAGAATAAAAAGTAACCTCTTTTGGTCTGTGGAGATCCTCCAGTGAGAGTTTACTTGAGGTATAACATATTATAACAAATGGAATAGGTTATCCCAAAACAGAAATTTGCCAAAGATATTATTTTTATAATACAATTAGAAAATAGATGTGTTCCTGTTGGTCATCTTGCAAATGTTTTTTTTCTGTAAATTTTAAATTACTGATAACCCTTACTAATATAGATTGATTAAAAACACCTAAAATTTAAACTTTAGGCAAAACTGTGCATATTTTGCCATTTAAAAACACGTTTGTGAGATTTTCTATAGTGCACAGCTGTCGACCAATGTTTTTATAGACATATATGCAGTAATCACGTTTGTCAGTCAGAAAGCAGGTAGAAAAATATCACAATCGCTTGTCTGTTTTTCTTTACATTATGATGCTCTTATGACCCATATATATACTCCCCAAAGTAATTCAGAATCCATATCTGAAAATCAAGCAGCTTAATTTTTTTTTCAAAATCAAAACGCGACTGATTATTTTGACTAAATACAACCCATTAATAATGCACGAAGGGGCACCTGGGGTCTTCCTCCACCATTAAAGCTGGAAAAATAATTATCTAAAATCTATACGTTTACTTATTGGTAATCAGAGAATAGAATGCTGGTGGAGACAATTGCATCAACTGTGTATAGAAGCTTGGAAGGAAATGTTTTCCGATCATGGATCAGAATAATGTTTTCAGGTGTTTTAAAATAGTCTGTGTGTTATCCAGAAAAAAAACAACACTTTATAAAACGTTTGCAACAAGTGGAAGTAGTAACTGACCGACCTCTCATCTGTAAAAAAAGTTTTACCAAACACTTAAACTCAATGTTGTATATCTTATAACATAAATCAACTGAAACATAATGACGCAACTACAAAGATGTTCTCCAACTAATGTAACAACAACTAAGGAATAAAAACAAAACCTAGAGTTTGAAATGTCGTCCCTAGAATAGCGGTCACGGGAGCTGAATGAAAAAGTTTAGTATGTCATCCCATACAAAAAGTCTCTTTATCAAAGTATCATTAGTGCTTCGTCACGTGTGCTCGCAGCCTCACTCGTATTGGGTGACAGGTTAAACTGACCGACCTCTCATCTGTAAAAAAAAGTTTTACCAAACACTTAAACTCAGTGTTGTATATCTTATAACATAAATCAACTAAAACATAATGACGCATTTACAATGATGGTCTACAACTAATGTAACAAGAGCTAAAGAGTCGTCCCTAGGAAAGCGGTCACTTGAGCTGAGTGAAAACGTATAGTATGTCATCCCATACAAAAAGTCTCTTTATCAAAGTATAATAAGTGTTTGTCACGTGTGTTCTCAGCCTCACTTATATTAGGTGACAGGTCAAAAGGCCGGTGCGTCATGCTAATTGACGAATATTTAATGCTAAACGTCACATACAAAATGCTATATGTCACATACGCAATATCGAATGCCAAATTTTAAATGCCAAATGGCTTGTGCTTATTGTCAAATAATAAATCGAGGGTTGATCGTGAAACTATTATATCTGCATTTTGTAATTTCAGGAGGAAGGAAAAACTATTTAATTTGAAGATGTAAATGTTGTATGGAATAAAACTCATCATTATAACATGAAATACTTTTATAAATTTATCCTTTTTGACAAAATGTTAATCTTGAAAGTATTTTTCAAGAAAATT
The DNA here is from genome assembly GCF_021730395.1 of Mercenaria mercenaria. NCBI lineage: Eukaryota > Metazoa > Mollusca > Bivalvia > Venerida > Veneridae > Mercenaria > Mercenaria mercenaria. The sequence goes on from NC_069373.1 coordinate 52,903,105, forward strand.
GAAAAAATGCCAGATACAATAGTTTCAAGCTGAAAATATTCAAAAAGTACCCTTGAAGTTCAGAATGAAACTATTGTATCTGCAGTTTAGTTGATGTTTTCTCTATAAAATGACTCTAATTTCAGTAGAATCATTAATTTATAAGTCATTATCATAGTTTTTTTTTTGTATTGTGTTGTATTTTATATAACTTTTTTTGTTCATTGCGAAACTATTGTATCTGCATGTTATTCTAAAACAGATCAATTTAGTTATGTCCGAGGTGGATTTATTTTCACTTTTAGACTCTAGTTATTGGAATATATACTTGGCGTCATTGAAAAGTTACCACTTAATATATACCTCTTTACTTGTTTATTCAATATCGACGTCACTTTTTCATGGCCTGTGCGCGGTCTATTACTCATAGACACTGTCTGTTTATGTCTCCTAACACATTTTATGACTGTCGAGTGAGAACAGCATATACGACGTGCAATTTCACGACATGAAAGTTCAGCGTCAACCATGCCAATGGCCTGATGGCGTTGATCGTGCCTTAAACATGGCATTCTTAGCAAGGATATTCTGGATTTTTTAACGTATTCCATTTAGTCTGTCGACTAACTTTCAAGTGCGATGAATGATTTGCGATAGAATTTTCGTACATGTCGACATTTCTGGAAAAAGCCATTTTGCACGTGCAGCCCGTGCCTCAAATGGAGTTAATCGAATTTGACAAATCTTTACAGCAGTGACGTCTCAGTTGCATCAAAAATGTAGTCGTGTTATGCTTTTAACACAGTGCAGTGCGATTTTTGGTGGCTACTGCCACCAGTGTCAAAAAGAATACTCAGTTTGAGAAATCTTGTCAGTTCTTAAGACCATCCTAACAACACAGCCAAAAATAGTTCCAAGCTTTCGAGGTAAACAATTATCTACACAACGTGCAGAATATGCAAAGCTACAATATATGCCTTAATACCATTTTTAATGTAAATTCGGCGACTAAAATAAATACAAACTGAAGTCAACGTTTTAATTAAAACAACCACGTGTATGAATACAAATATGCAAATTTATGGTTACGTGAATAAACGATGACCTCATGTCACCTGAACTGGATCGGTGATATTGATTAGCTATTGCATAGTACTGCCCCAGAGGTCACGTAGCTTATAACGTAGAAAAAGTAGCTTAAATATATAGAAACCTAGCCTGGGAATCCAGATTGACAGTTCAAAAATGTTTCCTAACCACAGTGTCACATGTATAACTCCCGAAATTTAAGGCTTTATTTGATAAAGAACAATGACTTCTGCTAGCAATAATCCGCGGCTAAAAATAGAAACGGAATTTCGACGGAAAAGTTTCCAAACATTTCCAGTCCATAGACAATACCAGTTTGTACCTCTGATAGCTTTTCCAGCAAGTTTTAACACTTTTCAAATACATATATGTCAGAACAAACTTAAATGTTCGTCATAGCTATCAAATTGTAAGATATTATATTAATGCAACCTTAGTGATCTAAGAATGTTACTGAATTTTCGACTGCATTGTCTCGTTTTTGCTTCAAGCACGCAAAAAGATGACCACATGTTAATTAGGCTATTTATAGAAAATCGATAATCAGCAGTGATATGGATTTCCTCAGGCGTTGATACTGCCAATTAACACTAATTAGCGCAAATTTAGTGAGATGATTTATGAACATTAAAACCGTTTCGTTTCGCCAGTTACATATTTTTCGACGTTTTTCTCGGTCTGACTAAAGTTGTAAGTTTGTCTGACTTAATGTCCAGCATTTTTGCGGAGCCTGCTGTTATGTCTAGCGAACTTTAGGGTATAACAGATGGAGTGATAATTAATGCACCTCTAAAATACACTGGCTGCAGAACTGACATTCTGAGATGCATTTGTTGTGCATGTTTGTGTTGTTTTCTTTTATAAAAGTCTCATGAAAACCACAGCTATCTGATATGGACTAAATCAGTGTGTATAATAATTCATGACAGACACAGCCCAAAAGCTTTAAAAAGAAATCTTAAAAGCTAAATGATTTGGAGAAAAAGCTTGTATTATTTATTCATAGTAAAAAAGAGAAAAGTGGAAACTTCACAGGTCGCCGAACACGACAAAAACGAAAATGTTGCAGGCTCGGTTTGATTGAGCCTGTTCATGGACGGTAGTGGAAATGCATGCTACCGTCCACGCCCTCTATCGATGTAATTTATGTTGTAGTTTTCGTCACAAATAATCAAAAAGGATCAAAACTATTCGTTAAAGACTGAATCAGTGTGTATGTAAACAATGACTGGCAGTGAAAAAGGATTAATTTTGAAACCAAAGCCGAATATTAAAAAAATGGAAAAAAAAAAAGTTCTTATGGTTTATATTAACAATTCCTCAGTTGTCGCTTTCTTTGTAATATTTTAAACATTGATTAGCAGTCACCATCAGCGCTTTGAGCGCTTTGATTAAAATATAAGGGCCATTAGGGTGGTAACTTTTCAGTGAGGCTGAGTATAATTGAAAGAGAAACTATTTCAAATAGAAACTGCTGCCAAAGTTGGTCCTATGGATGGATGGGTGGGCCCTTAGTATAATTATTTTTATGAGTAGTCTCTGATTTGTTCTGGTTTTTACTGTAGTAACTTACTAGAGATACAAGTTCTTAAATCATGTCAGTTAGCGTGACTGTTTTAGTAAGTTTAAATGTTAGTTAGTTCTTTGATTAACTTGTCATGCGCAAGAATCAGGTTCCTAGGTCTAAGGTCAAGGTCATATTTAGAGGTCAAAGGTCAAATTCAAGAATGACTTTCTCCGGAGCATTTCTTCTTCATGCATGGAGGGATTTTGATGTAACTTGGACCAAATGTTCACCACCATGAGGCACCCTTGTTTTTAGAATTACGCCCCTTTGTTGTTTCAATAAACATATTTTATTGTAACTTTTTTATTACTGGCCGTAGAGAAAAATCGAGACCACTTTTCTGTGGTACAACATGCATGTTACATCCAATTGTAAGGTGTATTTTGACCTATCTCTACCTGGTGAAGAGTTTCTTGTGGACTTATATTATATAGATTTTTTTAGGATTAATTTCCCTTTGTTGTTACTATAAATAGCTTATATGATAACTTTTTTGCGGCCAAAACATTTCAATATGAAAACAACTGTGGGTTTTATGTATGCACATTTTAATCCAAGTGTGTTGTTATAATATATTCTATATATAGTATAATATTGTTTATACATCATTGACAGATATCAGTGCATTATGTTTTACTGCAGTAGAGAAAATTAGGTGCCTTCCAGTAGGGGACTTTGTATTGCATGGCAATACTTCATTCACTTGTAACACAAGGTACTTATGAACGTTTGTTAAACCTGAAGTTGTGTCGTTCCGTTATTTATTATATACCTATATAAATTCGGTAGAGAAATCGGCTTGTATTTCAAAATTAAATCTAAACAGGCAGAAAAAAATCCTTATTTTTTCTTTTAAATTCCGTATTGTACCTTCCGTATTGTATGCTGCTGGACTACTTTCATTAATATGCATGATCTGACACAGTTATATAAATAGCGTACATAAAAACTTCACTTAGGTCATGGGTTCGATACCCGGCCGCGTCATACCAAAAGACGTAAAAAATGGTACTAGTAGCTTCCTCGTTTGGCGCTCAGCATTAAGAGGGTCGTGCTAGGACTGGTCAGCCCGGTGTCAGTATAATGTGACTGGGTGGGGTATCATGTCACGTGTCTACGGCGTGATATTCCAGTGAAGCAGCACTATAAAGTTGGGCATTGTGCTCACTGCTACAAGTAGACACCGTCGTTTATATGACTGAAAAAATGTTGAAAAAGACGTTAAATCCGAACACATACACACACACATAGTGCCATTTTGATATAAATAAACATTGGAAGTGTTCAAAAACAAAAAAAAAAGGTAAGAGGTATATAATAAAAAGGTCATTATAACAGTAGTTAGGTCTGGGATTTTGTATTCGGCTCTCATGGATTTTGCGAGATTGGATCACACTCGGCGCTTGCGCGCCTCGTAAAATCCGATCTAGCAAAACTCTACACGAGCCGAATACAACATCCCAGATCGAGCTACTGCTATAATAACCCTATTTTATCTGGAAACCGTAAACAAAGGCATGGATTCAGCGTACGGAAATGAAAATCATTTCAGGAGTTCATGGCAACAGGTGAGTGACTTTATCACAACGCCAACGTTACAAGTCAAAAGTTAAAATATGATATCAAAACATCTGACACTTTAAATAATTCCAAAAACTAGCTTGCAATGCAAGGATCTCTTTAATCGTAGGAAAATATCTATAAAAAAAACAAGCACCATATTATAAGATGTACGTTTATTTACGATTGTGAGAAGTTTCATTAAAATCTAAAATGCAGAAAAGTATTCTTTTCGCAGAAATGTTATCAAAATTGTGATTTTCCCTTAGACCCCCATTATGAAAAATTGAGTGAGCTTAGATTTTCTTCAGTTCAGTTTAGCAAGAAATCAAACACCCGACCCTATGATTTTACCGAATTTCTAAGCGTATTCTGAAGTTTTGAAATATCGGGCTTTAATCAAATTCTACGATGTAGAATTTTTGTCCGAACGTGCTGAACTACCTTAAATGCTGCTTAAACCGACACTCGTATAAAATAGGTCATGTGAAAATAGAAAGTGTGAAAATGTAAGTGCGATTTCAACTATTCTCAAGATAAAGACATTTAAAAGCATCCTTTATTTACTCGCTTTCTATGTCTTGTAGAAAAAGCTTCCAACAGTAGATTGTTGCATCTTTCAAGGCAATGTTGTTACTATCTTCTTCTGACTTGCAGTACACGAACAGAGAACAAAATGTAGGTCGATCAACTTCTTTGGCAGCATCGCAAAACAAAGGTCTGAATGCTTCCTGGTTACGTTTAACCAACTTCCATTAGTTAAGGCAATCCATCCCGGAGATATATATTATATTATACCAGATTTATATAGCGCCCTTTTCATGATAAACACGTTCAAAGGCGCTTTACAGCAACTGCAGCCACACAGGGCGCGAAATCATCCTCTACTAGTACAGACACAGAGCGATCTGACCAGAGGGACAGAGTGAGACAAAGCCCACTACAGAGAGATCAGAAATCAGATACAGACTTGTCCGGCTAACTTAGCCTAGCTCGTTGCGAATAGACAGCCTGGTTCTTTAACGTGCCCAGTGTATAGCACTGATACACGCAAGGATTGCCTGGGTTCCTGACCAGTACACCTCTAGCTGGGTGGGAAACACTGAAAAGCGTTTCTGAAAATTCCCGAGTAGCTGCCGGGGATCGAACCCCAGACCTCAGGATTTGAAGGCCAGTGTGCAAACCACTGAGCTATCCGTCCACCCGAGATGAACTGTGTAATTTCAGCTGACGTCCTAAAAGTAACTAGAAATGTGTCCATGGGACACAGATGCTCGCACTATATGACAAAGGACACAGATCAACTTGGGAAAACAATATGTTGCTATTTAAAAAAATGCAAAAAATAACCATATAATAATGTACATATAACATATAAGCTTTCTTGAGATTTTTAGATACCCGCCAATCACCGCATTTTAATGTTGCTTGAACTCAACGATGACTATCTTGTGGTCTGAGAAGTATATAGACAGGCATGAAGTTCTTGGCTGCTGTATACCATTGCGTACATACACCAGGTCTAGTGCAGAACCACTTCTATGCGTTGGACCCTGCACACACTGGGTGTGGTTTACCATATATAATGTACATATAAACGTAATTATGCTTTCTTGAGTTTTTTTTTAGATACATGTCCATCACCGCATTTTAATGTTGCTTGAATGCTGATGCTGTCAAAAAACTCATTTCTCTTTATAATTACTGTAGGTAAAATATTTATGGAGCTACGCGCGACAAAACATTAAAATGACAATTTTTTCCTCGGTCAGTGGCCATAACTCCTACAATACTGAATGAAACAGGACGCGAAACCCCAGGTGCACAACTGCACATGCTTTGACCAACATTCCGGTAAACTTTGGTGACTAAGTCGAATACTTTTGGAGCTACGCGTGACACAACATTAAAATGACCAATTTTTACAAAGTCAGGGGCCATAACTCCTACACGACTGAATGAATCCGGACGCGAAACCCCAGGGGCGCAGCTACACATGCTGACCAACATTCCTGTAAAGTTTTGTGACTCTAAGTCAAATACTTTTGGAGCAAGGCGCGACACATTCTCGGAAGGACGGACAAGGGCAAATCTATATGCCGCCCCACCCCCCTCCCCAAAGTGGGGGCATAAAATTGAAGAGTGTTACCTATAAAGCATTCAAAATGTGTGAAATCATTATATTAGAGTCCTTCCATTGAAATAATTTGCATCAAACCTCCCCTATGGAGACGTTTAGAAATTGCAGTGTCTGTAAATGTCATACATGAAGGTATTTTTATAAACAAGAGCTGTCACTATTGGTTACAAATGCCCCCGAAGCCTGCCCAAGAATGCTACAGTTGTATGCGAAAAAATCACACATCATTTCGTGACCTTGACCTAAGAGGCCCGGTTCATAAGCATGACACACCTTAATATTTTTAACATTTGTGTCAAATTATTTTCAAATCCCTTGATAAATGGCAGAGTTATGGACCAGACAAGAAACACCTTTGACTTCTAAGTGTGACCTTGACCTTGAAGCTAGGGGTCTGGATCTTAGGCATGACACCTCATCTTATTATAGAGAACATTTATGCCAAGTAATTTCAAAATCCCTTCATCAATGGCAGAATAATGGACCGGACAAGATACAGATCATATTAACGTTTAACCTCTAGTGTGACATTGACCTTAGAGCTAGGGGCCTGGATCTTGCGCTTGACATGTCGTCTCATTATGAGCAACATTTATACCGAGTAATTTCAAAATCCCTTGATGAATGGCAGAGTTATGGGCTAGACACGAAACATATCCTGTTAACGTTTGACTTTATAGGTGTGATCTTGACCTTGGAGCCAGGGGTTTGGCTCTCGCGCATGACACGTCGTCTCATTATGGTAAACATTTATGCCAAGTTATTTCGAAATCCCTTCATGGATGGCAGAGTTATGGACCGGACACGAAACAGACCATGTGTTAACCTTTGACCTCTAAGTGTGACCTTGAACTTGGAGCCAGAAGTCTGGATCTTGCGCATGACACGTCGTCTCATTATGGTGATCATTTATGCTAATTTTTCAAAATCCCTTTATGAATGGAGGAGTTACAGCCCGGAGAAGAATTTACCGTACGCACGCATGGACTGACGGACAGTGCAATTTTAATATTTCCACCTTCGGGGGCATAAAAACTTGGCACAAATGATCACCATGACATTACGACATGTCGTGAATAATACCATAGCCCGTAGCTCAAAGGGCAAGTTCACACTTGAAGGTAAAAAAAAATAATGCTCTGGACGGACGAACGGACAACGCCAAAACTATATAATGCGCGGGATAATTATGAACGGAATTCTTGTTTGCATGTCAAAACGTTTTACATGTCATCAAAAACATTAACTAATTACACTAGCATAATAAGCATGTTAAGGTAGTTCTGAACGTTTGTGAAACTGGAAGTGATGGTGTAACGTCGTTTATCCGGAAAACGAAAAATAAAGTCTGGATTCGGCGTAAGGAAATGGAACTCATTTCATGAATTTTTCGAAACTTGTAAGTAAATTTATTACAATGGCACTATTGCTACATTTCTAAAGTCAAAATATGATATTAAAACATAAGACACGTTAAAAAATCAAAATCATGTCTTAAAATTAGCGTGAAATGTCCAGTTCACTTTAATCATGGTCAAAATCTCAAAACTAAGCGCATGGATCTATACATTTTATTTCATCAAATTATAGGCTATGTGTTAATTTAGAACTGTGAGAAGTTTCATCAAAATCTACATTGTAGAAAAAAATTCTATTCGCGAAAATGTTATGAAAGTTATGATTTTCCCATTGACTCCCATTATGAAATATTGTACGATGTCCTTTTTTTCTAGCAAAAAATCAAGCACACAACCCTCATTTTGATCATTTTTATTTGCTGAATTTTCTAGGTATTTTCGGAAGTTTTGAAAAATCAGAGTTTAATTAAATTCGATCCAGACGTGCAGAACTACCTTGATAGACTGCTAAATACAGTAATGTATATAACATCACTAATTAAAGATAACAGCATGTCATCTTTAATACTGCAGTGTTTGACTGTTTTATTACTCGGGCGCAACAACAGCTCTTCAATGCGGGGCTATATACATGTATATGCTAAAATGGGACCAAAAGAAGTGAACATGAAATCTGAGGCTGAAACATTTTACCTTCCATTGTATCCTTAGGATTCCAAGGGGAACAATTTATAATCACCAGATACCTATATGTATTTTCTAGGCTTCAATTCAATCACTTAAATATGTTCATGTTATATTCCGCACAAGAAATACGACATCTTATCTCCATTTGTGCTCGACCTTTGACCTATGCGCTCTGTACATTGTCTCCTCGCTATCTACCTACATGCAAAGTTCGAAGCTAATACCTTGGATATTTTTTAAGTTACGCTCCGGACAAGAAATATGAGGACTGATTTGACATCTGAGCTCAGTTTGTGACTTCCGCCTTTGACAAACAGCGCCGGTTTATGCAAATAGTCTCACCACCAAATACATATATGCCAAGCCTTTAATGGTTTTAAAGTTATGCTCCGGACAAGAAGTATACGGATAGACAGACAGAGAGAGAGAGAGAGGCATTTTAAAATGTGGTAGATATGAACCACGTTATCGAAACTGTTTGATCATGGATCTGCGAAGTTTATTTTTAATTTCTTGGGTTTAACGTCGCACCGACACAATTATCGGTCATATGGCGACTTTCCAGCTTTGATGGTGGAGGAAGACCTCCGTGAATATTTTCATCACGAGCGGGCACCTGGGTAGAACCATCGACCTTCCGTAAGCCAGCTGGATGGCTTCCTCACATGAAGAATTCAACGCCCCGAGTGAAGCTCGAACCCACATCAATGAGGGGTAAGTGATTTGAAATCAGCAACCTTAACCACGAAGTATACTAACACTATATTTAAGAAACGGTGTTCATGCCAAATAAACGAAAGAATAGGATCGGATCGGCAAATCCGTGAATCAATAATTAGATTATTTGGAATTTGTAATTATGTAAAAATGTAGCAGACGGGTTTTTGAACACGGTTTTATTGTCTTTTGATTGAGAGGTAATGCAATGTGCAACACTATGTCCCTAGGCACTGGCTTCAGCGGAACTCTGTTTTATAGAAACATTTAAAATTACCAGAAAAATAAAACAAGAGCTGTCACAGGAAACAGCGCTCAACTATTTCGATGCTGAATAGTGAAAATAGGCACATCTGAGGAAACTGGATTCAGTAACTACAGTGTTTATAATGACTCCAATGTGGATGAAGGTATTGGGCAATAGCTTACGTTTGTGTCAGAAGAATTAAGTAATAAGAGAGATAAAGTTTTCAAAATATTAAATAAGTATAATTCTAAGTAGAAAGGGGGTAATTCAGGAAATATTGGTGCAAGAGAGATGCACCTTGCGTCATATAATGTGGGCGATGATGTGTAACAACTACCTTAAATTTGAATCAAATCCATTTAGTATTAAATAACCTAGATAGAGTGAAAGTGCCCCAAACTTTAACCTAAAATTGTAAGTAGAAAGGGGAGATAATTCATGAAATACTGATGCTACAGTAATCATCCATGTGTTATATGATAATGCCAAACAACTATTTTAAGTTTGAATCAAATCCTCTCTGGAATAACAGAGAGTGAAAATGCATCAAAATTAACCTTAAATTCTAAGTAAAAGGGGCATAACTCATGAAAAATTGCTGCCAGAGTTATGGACCTTGTGTCATATGATGTGGGTGATAAGATGGAACAACTATTTTAAGTTTGAATCAAATCCATTTAGTAATAACTGACATAGAGTGAAACTGCACCAAACCTTTAATATGAAATTCTAAGTAAAAAACTGGATCTAGAGTTATGGACCTTGTGAGAGTGAAAGTACACCAAAACTTTAACCATGAAATATTGGTGCAAGAGTTATGAGCCGTGTGCCATTTGATGTGGGTGTTGATGAGGTTATAACTATTTTAAGTTTGAAACAAATCCATCAAGTAAGAGAAAGTGCATCAATACATTAACCAATGTAAGGACGCGGACGCCTGGTCGAGAGGACAGCTCTCCCTCCATACTACGTTCAGTTGAGCCAACAACGTCGAGTCCAAGTCTGGTGAGACATTTACGGCCGCTATAATCGTATAAAGAGAGCTTTCTTTATCTAATCGTTGCACTCATATAAATAGGAAAAATGGCGTATTTTATCTTCCATGTTGTGTCTTGACGACGCCCTAGTCAATTAAACGACAACAGGACATACCAGAAGCGAGACACAGTTTGCTTTCTTGCATAACGAACTGGTGCTTCCGGAGGTAATACCCATGCCGTGTTATGATGATGTCTAACGAACTACATTTATATAGAAGATTCGAGGATTAATTATATATTAATATTTAAAACTGGATAAAAGTCAAATACGTTGATACTTGCTCTCCGATATAAAACCTGGCTTGCGTTAAATAATTTTGACAACATAAACCTAGATTTACATATAACATGTGACATGTTACGAGTATGAAAGTATAATTCTTGACTGGTACATTTTTTAGAAATCTGCTTACATGCATGCACTTTTTGTGACGCCGATGCCGACTGAAATGAAAGGGTGATAACAATAGCTTTACAATTTGAAAAAATAAATCAACAGTCGAGCAAGAAAAAAAACTAGTGAAGAACTCCTAGACACGTCATGGTTTCCTCTCTGTTTACGGACGCTAGTTTCTCTCGCTTTGTTTAAATACAACAAGTACTGTAAGAAGATATTCATTCGTTCTATTTTTTTATTCTATTATTGTAAAAACAAAGAAAAATATCAAACAGGGAATGCCACTCACCAAAAGCGCAGCCTCCTCAAAACGAACCCCCCAGCACGCAAACGCGTGCACCACACACACACACACACTCACACTCAAAGCTTACACATCAGGACAAAACGAACAACACACACACACACACACTCAAAGCCAACACATAAGGACAAGACGAACAATAAGCATACACACACGCGCGCACACAAAGTCAACACACAAGGACAAAACGAACAAACAAAGGAACACAGTGGGGCACCGCCTTGGAACGGTCAGTAGCAAAAACACCACTGGGGAGCTTAAACCGGTTTATGGTGCGCACCCAACCTCACTCTTACCCCCACCATGTTCCAAAGACATGGGACAGTGTAAATAAAAGTAATCCCCTCCAGGCGAATTTCTAACACACGTAATGGAAACAAAAAGGCATGGCATGTAAAGTATTGTACGCATGAAACAGATTTTTTCACGTATAGAACGTGCAGACTGGAATATCCGACTGAACTAAACTGAAAAACTTAACTAATTCGACAGCACGTACTGCGATAAAAAATCCATTTTTTACTTGTCATCTGGGTTGTTGTCCTGGCCATGCTCACAATCTCTTCGTCCTCGCTATTAGTTATGTCAATAACTTGGAAGGGAACTGAAGGTGTAGCCGTAGCCGTAGCCGATTCAGTAGGTATTTGCACGTTTCTTCTCTGAAAAGTAGAAATGTGTTTGTACAACTTATAACCTTAAATTAGATATTCATTATTTTAGTAAGTACATAAAACAATTTAGCAATACAATCATATCCAATAGACGAGATTGCTGTGTCATTTCTGATTTTAATGAATCAACAAGATGTGAGTTAGTGAGTTGGGTTTTACGGCGAATCGACATAAAATGGTCATATATCGCCGAGAAGAAGTCATATTGTAAACGCCAACTGTAAAGCATAAACATTGATGTAAAAATGTAAAGCATACCCAAAAAACATCCATGTAAAAATGTAAAGAACACTATGAGTAATGTAAAACATATCTAAAAACTTCCATGTAAAAATGTAAAGCATATCTAAAAACAGTTATGTAAAAATGTATATATGTGTATGTTAAAATATCAGCTGCAAACATAATAATATTGCAAGATGTAAATAAAAATATGAAATGTTAAATGTTTTGATATATTCCTATCTGCTTTAAAAATATTTCCAACTGAAACGTTTTCAAATAACTCTTTCAAAGATTGAACGTCATAATATGTACCACGCTGTGTAGCAAAGTCCACACAGTCGATTAGAATATGTTTAATAGTTAGCGGTGTTTGGCATGGTACACATTCGGGTTGATCTTCTTTATTCAAAAGATAAGAATGAGTCAAACGGGTATGACCTATTCGACAGAGAGAAAGAACAACTTCCTCCCTGCGATGTGTTTGCCAATAAGTCCTCGGCACTGTTCAATAACTAGCCAAATCGGCCCAGGCACTTCGGAATTATGGCTCTTGAATTACCGAAAAACGCTTAGGTCTTGGGACACATAAAGGACTCCTATACTACTAATCATTGTTAGTATAGGAGTCCCTTATGTGTACTTGGGGCACACAAAAACACATTAGACCTAATCATGTCAGATGATTAGGCAGTTGTGAGCGACATGCGCTTTTCTCAAAAGCAGCTCTAGTTTGTTTACATATTTTGACATAAATTTCTGCAAACCCATTTCCTGAGGGGTGATGTGGACTTGATGTATTATGCATAAAGTCCAATTCTTTACAAATATTTCGAATTCCACGGATGCCTAACATGGACTATAGTCAGTTCTGACCCATTCGAGCGAATATTCCTTAAATAGTTTTGTCCCCCTTTATATTGTTTAATTAATGAAATGTTTGTTGTCCAATGTAAATAGGCCTGAGGCAACCATTTGATAAGTCATGAATGTCACGAGACTGGAGTGTCTCTTCGATTTGTCAAATTTGAAATAAACAGTTTTACATCGGCACAAAGTCTCTATGTCGGTTAGGAGCTATACACAGCCAATGTTTCTCTTTTTATATATGAAATGACATTAAATAAAATTTGTGTTGTACAGCATTGTGTACTCTTTCAGATACTAGTGAATTCGACTTGTAGCTTGGTGGAAAATTGCAAAAATGGGAAATGGAGGTTTTAATTGGACTCTTCAAATAACCTAAGCTGTTCTTACAGCTTTGACATTGGGTCCAGCTAGGTCCAGCTCTTCTTGTGACGGAATGCTTAGCAAGAGCCATCTGCTCACGCCTACCGACCGACCAACACGCTCTCTCTAGAGGCTGTCAGCGAGGCCATTTGAGTAGAAAAAAACCCAACAATTTACCCTAATGGGCGGAAAACTACCAGCAACGTGCACATTCTTCAACTGAACGACTAAGAGTGATAAACTACATTAATATGTCTGTATAGAACTATTATTATTTGGTCTGTTTGGCATAACCTTGAGGACAAGAAATTGACTAGAAAGAAAAAAATCGCATTTTACAGTATGGAAAAGGCACCTAATAGGCAAAAGGGTTGGACTCGTCTAGCAGATGGTCTGTTTCTGCAGCTTCAGTTTTCCTTTTATAGTCTCTCGAGACTATGGAGGAAGGGCGATTTTGGACAAATTGCATGAGCTGTCCCTGATGTCCAGAGTTCTGTATTGGACTGTTTGGTCTGTTTGTTTAGCATAACCTTGTGGACAAGGGACTGGAAAAAAAATGGGAAAATTTGACCCTTATGGGCGGAAGACTTCACACATCCTTGTTGAGTCAGAGGCAAAGAGGTTGTGCTTCTTGTGTACATGGTAGAGTGAATTTTAATTTGCTCGGTCTTGTTTGTTTGGTTTGGGTTAAACGCCGTTTTTCAACAGTATTTCAGTCATGTAACGGCGGGCAGTTAACCTAACCAGTGTTCCTAGATTCTGTACTAGTACAAACTTGTTCTCCGCAAGTAACTGCCAACTTCCCCACATTAATTATCAGAGGTGGAGGACGAATGATTTCAGACACAATGTCTTTTATCAAACCGTCACGGAGAACAGCCCGAGGATCGAACTCGCGACCCCGCGATCCGTAGACCAACGCTCTCCCTACTGAGCTAAGCGGGCGGGCTTTTTTCGGTCTTGAATTGGAGAACCTGGAAAATAGAAATGGAAAATGGAAACAAAAAAAGTGACCTTTATGGGCGGAAGAAGACGTTGCAGAACAAAAAAAATGATTTAAAAACTTACACATTGCTTTCAAATCCACAAATGGCGGTATCATGTCGAGACCTGGCTAGGTCACATGAGATCACTTACTTATAAAGGTAGGCGACGTATTACGGAGGTTAGTTTACATATTCTGTAATGCATGGCTGCCTAATCCTGCACTCTCATACGCCGAAAAGAAGAGTGCGAAATTGGAAAACAAGTTGACTTTTATGCACGGTTGAAAATGTGTTTAACAAAATAACAACTGGTCCTTTACATCCGGAGGATGGCTGTGGAAAAGACAAACGTGTTAGAAAAACATAGAACAAGAGCGCCGCCAAGCGGGGCAATATACGCCCGAAGGGTTACACCAGAGGATGGGAACAAAATTTAAAGAACTTGACTGTTGAAGCCCAAAGGACAGGAACAACAAAAAGAATAAATTCAAAAAAAAAAATCTAATTCCACAAAAAAATTCTTTCCAGGTCAAGTTATGTCAAAATACATCTATAAATTGGATATACCATCCATATCGGAGCACAGAAAAGTGGTCTCGGTTTTTCCCTACGGCCATAATAAAAAAAGAGTTCAAAATAAGCTATTTATAGTAACAAAAAAGGGAAGTAATACAAAAAAATTATTGTAACACAAGAAAAAAGGGATCTGGCAAGTAAAAACAAGAAGCACTTCAATGCAGAGCAATATACACAAAGCAAAGGCATGTATGACCTTTGACCCCTACGTGTGACCTTGACCTTGAAGCGAGTCATCCAAAACATGCGTTCTGCTTGTCGCCTCATTGTGGTGAACATTTGTGCCACGTTTCTTTGAAATCCTTCAAGCAGTTCAAGAGTTACAGAGCGGACACAGCAAAGTCATATATGACCTTTCACTCCTAAGTGTGACCTTGACCTTGAAGCTAGTCATCCGAAACAAGCGCTCTGCGTGTCGTCTCTGTGTGGTGAACATTTGTGCCAAGTTTCTTTGAAATCCTTCAAGCAGTTCAAGAGTTACAGAGCGGACACAGCAAAGTCATATATGACCTTTCACTCGATGTGACCTTGACCTTGAAGCTAGTCATCCGAAACAAGCGCTCTGCACATCGTCTCAGTGTGGTGAACATTTGTGCCAAGTTTATTTGAAATCCTTCCAGCAGTTCAAGAGTTACAGAGCGGACACAGCAAAGTCATATACACGAAATTGCTAACGAACGGACGGACGGACAGACGGACACCGGCGTCATAACAAATTATGTCCCTTTGGGCGTATAAAAATTTACCCTTATGGGCGGAAGACCTACTTCATCAGTTACAGTTCAGATAAACCTTGCTGGTATTCTGAAAAGTAAAGGACATGAATAAAGTGGAAACTTACCCTTATGGCTGGGAGGAAGAAGACCACACAACAAAGTTGTCAGAATGGAAAGTTTAGTCTTGTTCAACATTATCCGGAGGCGGAGAAGCGTCGAAGCTCTCTAAAAACATACCAATCATCCAATTTTCTATTGGGTTATTAAAAAATGTGGGATTACCCGGAGAACGAGAGACTGTGCAAAAGACTGAAAAAAGTAACATTCTAAATTCTGAAAACTTTTACAGAGATCTGGAGGAATTCTCAAATGGTTCTGCTTAACCCGTTTTAGTGACTACATGGACTGATGTGTCAGAAATATAAAATAAATAATACAATAATAACGTCTATTAGCCCTGGATTTATTTAAGAAAAAGGCTGAGAGGGAAAAATGACCCTTATGGGTGCATGAAAATCAAAATAACTGGTACATATTAGGACTAAAGCAGGCTCGAGCACAATTCACAAGCCGACTTGGTCTTCAGTAATACAATAATAACGGAATAATTATCACTTAATATATTTAAGAAGAAATAAAACCTACTCGTTGATGACAAACGAGTCAGGTGGTGGCGGGACCCCATTCCCTTTACAGAACTCTCTTCCTTAATATTGCGAGGGAATACCTGCTTACATAAACTTAAAGCAGAGCGAGGGAAAGCAGATGTGTTAAGATTGAATGTTTGGTGTGGTCTCCTCCTGAAGGAAGAAAGGGAAAATTGACCCTTATGGGCGGAAAAAAGACATGGGTGAAAATGACCCTTATGGGTGGATGAAAATCAAAATAACTGGTCCTTGTTTAGGACTTAGGCAGGGTTGAGCGGAATTCTATTATATATCAATATAATAGCAGACTTGGTTTAATCAAGTCTGTTCATAAGTGTTTATTGCATCTCTAAGGTCTTACGCCCCTAGCACCTGCCTGCAAACCAAATCCAAACGTGACTTATATCACGTAAATAATCACACAATAGTGATCAAGACATCAATACACACGATCCAAATACGACTTATATCGCGTAAATGATCTCCCTAAAGTGAACAAACAACATAATGCACTTTATCTTTTCATTCCCGGTCGAAAGTGCAACCCGATGTTTGTGATCTGATACGCCATACGAAGTGCTGAAAATCGACGTAATGAACACTGTTATAATTTGCTTCGGTGAGCATTTACTTTACGAACTTTGCCAGGTCTGTGGTCAGATCATCGACTGTTACTTACTACGCTTTTCAACTGAGTTTGCCCTTTCCGAATAAATCAAATCGATAATACTGGGGCTGTATTTACAACTTTATGTTATGTTGACGAAATAGCCGAGTGCCATCTTCCACAATGAATTAGATGGGTCCATTGAACGATCATGTTAATCTTGGCTCCGCTTTTGTGATCACCCTGTGTCCGGCGTCCGTCAACAATTTGACTGTAAACACTCTAGAGGTCACAATTTTGGCCCAATCATAATGAAACTTAGTCAGAATGTTACCCTTGATAAAATCTTGGATGAGTTCCATATTGGGTCATCGGGGGTCAAAAACTAGGTCACCAGGTCAAATCAAAGGAAAAGCTTGTTAACACTCTAGAGGTCTCAATTTTGGCCCAATCTTAATGAAACTTGGTCGGAGTGTTATCCTCAATAAAGTATTGGACGATTTTGATATTGTGTCATCTGGGGTCAAAAACTAGGTCACCAAGTCAAATCAAAGGAAATGCTTGTTATAACACTGTAGAGGCCGCATTTATGACTATATCTTCATGAAACTTGGTAGGAATGTTACTATTGATAATTTTAAGGTCCAGTCTGAATCTGGGTCATGTGGGTCATGTAGGATTAACAACTAGGTCACCCTGTCAAATCAAAGGAAAAGCAAGTTAACACTGTAGAGGCAACATTTATGACCATTTCTTAATGAAACTTGGTCAGAATGTTAATGTTGATGATCTTTGGTTTAGTTTAAAATCTGGGTCAGGTGGGGTCAAAAACTAGCTCACTAGGTCAAATCAAAGGAAAAGCTTGTTAACACTCTAGAGGGCGCATTTATGACTATCTTCATGAAACTTAGTCAGAATGTTAAATGATGATCTTTAGGTCAAGTTCGAATTTGGGTCATTTTGGCCACATTTATGATCATATCTTAATGAAACTTGGTCAGAATGTTAATCTTGATGATCTTTAGGTTAATAGGTCAGGTGAGCGATACAGGGCTTTCATGGCCGTCTTGTTTTTCAATACTCGTTGAACTTTCATTGTTTGGAGGCCATGGAAGGTCAAAGTGATATCGTAGATATTAAAATCCATTATCAATATCATGGGTCGCAGAGATGTATCTTAACTGATTGCGCGAGTTCCAAATTATATGAAATGGATTTCTGTTATTTTCCTGATTATCTGCACGAAGACGTCCCGCAACTGAATAAGTTAGATTCCGTGAAACGTTACACGTTTCTAGACGATGAGAACACTTGTGTTGACATCACGCCGAGGATTTTTCATTGTTTTCTTAGAATAGGAATACAGGAACCGGTTCGGTAGGTTAAAGGTAGAGTTCATGGTCAGGTCAAAAGTAAAATGACACTTATTGTCGCGACAAAACCGATTTAATGTTGCAATCACTTAATAAACACACGTGGTTTATTTATGTTTGGCGCTAGTCAAAGTAATTCCACGTTCAGCTTGTTGTTCCTTCTCTTCTCTTGAGAAGGAACATTATAATTCGGTAAGTCATACTTGACTGAGCTACTGATATCGAAAGCTGTTGTCATTACAAGCTGGCAAATCAAAGTCCGTGACCTTAGAAATAACCTCTGACGTTAAAACTATTATTTCCTAATTGAGGCGACTCTCTGTCTAAACGTGTTCCGTGTATTACATATTACTAAACCCGAGGATAGTTGATTGATCCTTTTATTGCATCCATTCTTGAAGAACATAACATATGTACAAACAGATGGACATATATCAGCAAATTTACATGTAAACAACTAATATTATCGTTACCTTCAAATGCATGGTTATATGTGAAAACAAACCCCATTGCGACCCTCTAATTATGTGCAACAAATTCACGCATCGAATCGTAATGGATTGACCGGGTCAATGTCTTATTGCCGTATTTACTCAACTGAAAGTGGTAACAGATTTAATTTGTTGTTGGATTTAACAATTTATGTTAAATAACTAGCGTAAATACTTACTTGACATTTTTGGCAGTATAAAACAGATAGTGCAACCGAAATTTTACAAGATGATCATTATATATTTATATAGATGTGCCCTAGAAGGAACTTTTGTTATGCTTTAACTTGTTAGCTCACCTGAGCAATGCTCAGGTGAGTTTTTCTGATCGCTCGATGTCCGTCGTCTGTCGTCTGTCGTCTGTCAACATTTAGCTTGTGTATGCGATAGAGGCTGTATTTTTCAATTAATCTTCATGAATATTGGTCAGAATGATAACCTTGATGAAATCTAGGCCGAGTTCGAAAATGGGTCATCTCGAGTCAAAAACTAGGTCAAATCAAAGAAAAACCTTGTGTATGCAATAGAGGCTGTATTTTTCAATTAATCTTCATGAATATTGCTCAGAATGATAACCTTAATGAAATCTAGGCCGAGTTCGAAAATGGGTCATCTTAGGTCAAAAACTAGGTCACAATGTCAAATCAAATAAACCCCTTGTGTATGCAATAGAGGCTGTATTTTTCAATTGATCTTCATGAATATTGGTCAGAATGATTGCCTTGATGAAATCTAGGCCGAGTTCGAAAATGGGTCATCTCGGGTCAAAAACTAGGTCACTAGGTCAAATCAAAGAAAAACCTTGTGTATGCGATAGAGGCTGTATTTTTCAGTTAATCTTCATGAATATTAGTCAGAATGATAACCTTGATGAAATCTAGGCCGAGTTCGAAAATGGGTCATCTAGGGTCAAAAACTAGGTCACTAGGTCAAATCAAAGAAAAACCTTGTGTATGCGATAGAGGCTGTATTTTTCAATTGATCTTCATGAATATTGGTCAGAATAATTGCCTTGATGAAATCTTGGCCGAGTTCGAAAATGGGTCATCTCGGGTCAAAAACTAGGTCACTAGGTCAAATCAAAGAAAAACCTTGTGTATGCGATAGAGGCTGTATTTTTCAATTATTCTTCATGAATATTGGTCAGAATGATAACCTTGATGAAATTTAGGCCGAGTTCGAAAATGGGTCATCTCGGGTTAAAAACTAGGTCACTCGGTCAAATCAAAGAAAAACCTTGTGTATGCGATAGAGGCTGTATTTTTCAATTGATCTTCATGAATGTTGGTCAGAATGATTGCCTTGGTAAATCTAAGCCGAGTTCGAAAATGGGCCATCTCTATCACTAAAATCAGGTATGTGATCATGTAGTAGATGGACATACGTGATGGATCACATGAGATTTCCTACTTATAAAGTATTACGTTACGACTTTTACTTCTGTGATTCCATATAACGTTACTTTTCTTATGTATTTGTTAGCCAGAATACTTTTTGCAAAATATGTAATCTAGGACTTGTGCATGTGAATGATAAAGGCCCTGGGCCAACACGTTGTCGCTAAGAGTGATAATAAAGAGTTATTTATATATACAGAAGTGCTAGAATAAATCGTATTTATATACAGTAGGTCACAGTGACCCAGAACAGTTAAACACTTTCCTTATGATAACTCGAAAATGCTTGGGCCTAGGAGCAAAGTGAAAGTTGATATAATAAGGTTGGTGATGACAAGCAGATGACCCCTATTGGTTATTAGGTCAGAAGGTCAACGGTCAAGGTCACAGTGACCCGGAACAGTTAAACCGTTTCCGGGTAACTTGAGAACACTTTGGCCTAGGATCAAGAAATTTAATAGGGAAGTTGATCAAGACCAGCAGCTGACCCCTATTGATTTTGAGGTCAACGGGCAAGGTCGCAGTGACCTGGAACAGATAACAGATGGGCGGAAGACTTCACACATCCTTGTTGAGTCAGAGGCAAAGAGGTTGTGCTTCTTGTGTACATGGTAGAGTGAATTTTAATTTGCTCGGTCTTGTTTGTTTGGTTTGGGTTAAACGCCGTTTTTCAACAGTATTTCAGTCATGTAACGGCGGGCAGTTAACCTAACCAGTGTTCCTAGATTCTGTACTAGTACAAACTTGTTCTCCGCAAGTAACTGCCAACTTCCCCACATTAATTATCAGAGGTGGAGGACGAATGATTTCAGACACAATGTCTTTTATCAAACCGTCACGGAGAACAGCCCGAGGATCGAACTCGCGACCCCGCGATCCGTAGACCAACGCTCTCCCTACTGAGCTAAGCGGGCGGGCTTTTTTCGGTCTTGAATTGGAGAACCTGGAAAATAGAAATGGAAAATGGAAACAAAAAAAGTGACCTTTATGGGCGGAAGAAGACGTTGCAGAACAAAAAAAATGATTTAAAAACTTACACATTGCTTTCAAATCCACAAATGGCGGTATCATGTCGAGACCTGGCTAGGTCACATGAGATCACTTACTTATAAAGGTAGGCGACGTATTACGGAGGTTAGTTTACATATTCTGTAATGCATGGCTGCCTAATCCTGCACTCTCATACGCCGAAAAGAAGAGTGCGAAATTGGAAAACAAGTTGACTTTTATGCACGGTTGAAAATGTGTTTAACAAAATAACAACTGGTCCTTTACATCCGGAGGATGGCTGTGGAAAAGACAAACGTGTTAGAAAAACATAGAACAAGAGCGCCGCCAAGCGGGGCAATATACGCCCGAAGGGTTACACCAGAGGATGGGAACAAAATTTAAAGAACTTGACTGTTGAAGCCCAAAGGACAGGAACAACAAAAAGAATAAATTCAAAAAAAAAATCTAATTCCACAAAAAAATTCTTTCCAGGTCAAGTTATGTCAAAATACATCTATAAATTGGATATACCATCCATATCGGAGCACAGAAAAGTGGTCTCGGTTTTTCCCTACGGCCAATAATAAAAAAAAGAGTTCAAAATAAGCTATTTATAGTAACAAAAAAGGGAAGTAATACAAAAAAATTATTGTAACACAAGAAAAAAGGGATCTGGCAAGTAAAAACAAGAGCACTTCAATGCAGAGCAATATACACAAAGCAAAGGCATGTATGACCTTTGACCCCTACGTGTGACCTTGACCTTGAAGCGAGTCATCCAAAACATGCGTTCTGCTTGTCGCCTCATTGTGGTGAACATTTGTGCCACGTTTCTTTGAAATCCTTCAAGCAGTTCAAGAGTTACAGAGCGGACACAGCAAAGTCATATATGACCTTTCACTCCTAAGTGTGACCTTGACCTTGAAGCTAGTCATCCGAAACAAGCGCTCTGCGTGTCGTCTCTGTGTGGTGAACATTTGTGCCAAGTTTCTTTGAAATCCTTCAAGCAGTTCAAGAGTTACAGAGCGGACACAGCAAAGTCATATATGACCTTTCACTCGATGTGACCTTGACCTTGAAGCTAGTCATCCGAAACAAGCGCTCTGCACATCGTCTCAGTGTGGTGAACATTTGTGCCAAGTTTATTTGAAATCCTTCCAGCAGTTCAAGAGTTACAGAGCGGACACAGCAAAGTCATATACACGAAATTGCTAACGAACGGACGGACGGACAGACGGACACCGGCGTCATAACAAATTATGTCCCTTTGGGCGTATAAAAATTTACCCTTATGGGCGGAAGACCTACTTCATCAGTTACAGTTCAGATAAACCTTGCTGGTATTCTGAAAAGTAAAGGACATGAATAAAGTGGAAACTTACCCTTATGGCTGGGAGGAAGAAGACCACACAACAAAGTTGTCAGAATGGAAAGTTTAGTCTTGTTCAACATATCCGGAGGCGGAGAAGCGTCGAAGCTCTCTAAAAACATACCAATCATCCAATTTTCTATTGGGTTATTAAAAAATGTGGGATTACCCGGAGAACGAGAGACTGTGCAAAAGACTGAAAAAAGTAACATTCTAAATTCTGAAAACTTTTACAGAGATCTGGAGGAATTCTCAAATGGTTCTGCTTAACCCGTTTTAGTGACTACATGGACTGATGTGTCAGAAATATAAAATAAATAATACAATAATAACGTCTATTAGCCCTGGATTTATTTAAGAAAAAGGCTGAGAGGGAAAAATGACCCTTATGGGTGCATGAAAATCAAAATAACTGGTACATATTAGGACTAAAGCAGGCTCGAGCACAATTCACAAGCCGACTTGGTCTTCAGTAATACAATAATAACGGAATAATTATCACTTAATATATTTAAGAAGAAATAAAACCTACTCGTTGATGACAAACGAGTCAGGTGGTGGCGGGACCCCATTCCCTTTACAGAACTCTCTTCCTTAATATTGCGAGGGAATACCTGCTTACATAAACTTAAAGCAGAGCGAGGGAAAGCAGATGTGTTAAGATTGAATGTTTGGTGTGGTCTCCTCCTGAAGGAAGAAAGGGAAAATTGACCCTTATGGGCGGAAAAAAGACATGGGTGAAAATGACCCTTATGGGTGGATGAAAATCAAAATAACTGGTCCTTGTTAGGACTTAGGCAGGGTTGAGCGGAATTCTATTATATATCAATATAATAGCAGACTTGGTTTAATCAAGTCTGTTCATAAGTGTTTATTGCATCTCTAAGGTCTTACGCCCCTAGCACCTGCCTGCAAACCAAATCCAAACGTGACTTATATCACGTAAATAATCACACAATAGTGATCAAGACATCAATACACACGATCCAAATACGACTTATATCGCGTAAATGATCTCCCTAAAGTGAACAACAACATAATGCACTTTATCTTTTCATTCCCGGTCGAAAGTGCAACCCGATGTTTGTGATCTGATACGCCATACGAAGTGCTGAAAATCGACGTAATGAACACTGTTATAATTTGCTTCGGTGAGCATTTACTTTACGAACTTTGCCAGGTCTGTGGTCAGATCATCGACTGTTACTTACTACGCTTTTCAACTGAGTTTGCCCTTTCCGAATAAATCAAATCGATAATACTGGGGCTGTATTTACAACTTTATGTTATGTTGACGAAATAGCCGAGTGCCATCTTCCACAATGAATTAGATGGGTCCATTGAACGATCATGTTAATCTTGGCTCCGCTTTTGTGATCACCCTGTGTCCGGCGTCCGTCAACAATTTGACTGTAAACACTCTAGAGGTCACAATTTTGGCCCAATCATAATGAAACTTAGTCAGAATGTTACCCTTGATAAAATCTTGGATGAGTTCCATATTGGGTCATCTGGGGTCAAAAACTAGGTCACCAGGTCAAATCAAAGGAAAAGCTTGTTAACACTCTAGAGGTCTCAATTTTGGCCCAATCTTAATGAAACTTGGTCGGAGTGTTATCCTCAATAAAGTATTGGACGATTTTGATATTGTGTCATCTGGGGTCAAAAACTAGGTCACCAAGTCAAATCAAAGGAAATGCTTGTTATAACACTGTAGAGGCCGCATTTATGACTATATCTTCATGAAACTTGGTAGGAATGTTACTATTGATAATTTTAAGGTCCAGTCTGAATCTGGGTCATGTGGGTCATGTAGGATTAACAACTAGGTCACCCTGTCAAATCAAAGGAAAAGCAAGTTAACACTGTAGAGGCAACATTTATGACCATTTCTTAATGAAACTTGGTCAGAATGTTAATGTTGATGATCTTTGGTTTAGTTTAAAATCTGGGTCAGGTGGGGTCAAAAACTAGCTCACTAGGTCAAATCAAAGGAAAAGCTTGTTAACACTCTAGAGGGCGCATTTATGACTATCTTCATGAAACTTAGTCAGAATGTTAAATGATGACCTTTAGGTCAAGTTCGAATTTGGGTCATTTTGGCCACATTTATGATCATATCTTAATGAAACTTGGTCAGAATGTTAATCTTGATGATCTTTAGGTTAATAGGTCAGGTGAGCGATACAGGGCATTCATGGCCGTCTTGTTTTTCAATACTCGTTGAACTTTCATTGTTTGGAGGCCATGGAAGGTCAAAGTGATATCGTAGATATTAAAATCCATTATCAATATCATGGGTCGCAGAGATGTATCTTAACTGATTGCGCGAGTTCCAAATTATATGAAATGGATTTCTGTTATTTTCCTGATTATCTGCACGAAGACGTCCCGCAACTGAATAAGTTAGATTCCGTGAAACGTTACACGTTTCTAGACGATGAGAACACTTGTGTTGACATCACGCCGAGGATTTTTCATTGTTTTCTTAGAATAGGAATACAGGAACCGGTTCGGTAGGTTAAAGGTAGAGTTCATGGTCAGGTCAAAAGTAAAATGACACTTATTGTCGCGACAAAACCGATTTAATGTTGCAATCACTTAATAAACACACGTGGTTTATTTATGTTTGGCGCTAGTCAAAGTAATTCCACGTTCAGCTTGTTGTTCCTTCTCTTCTCTTGAGAAGGAACATTATAATTCGGTAAGTCATACTTGACTGAGCTACTGATATCGAAAGCTGTTGTCATTACAAGCTGGCAAATCAAAGTCCGTGACCTTAGAAATAACCTCTGACGTTAAAACTATTATTTCCTAATTGAGGCGACTCTCTGTCTAAACGTGTTCCGTGTATTACATATTACTAAACCCGAGGATAGTTGATTGATCCTTTTATTGCATCCATTCTTGAAGAACATAACATATGTACAAACAGATGGACATATATCAGCAAATTTACATGTAAACAACTAAATATTATCGTTACCTTCAAATGCATGGTTATATGTGAAAACAAACCCCATTGCGACCCTCTAATTATGTGCAACAAATTCACGCATCGAATCGTAATGGATTGACCGGGTCAATGTCTTATTGCCGTATTTACTCAACTGAAAGTGGTAACAGATTTAATTTGTTGTTGGATTTAACAATTTATGTTAAATAACTAGCGTAAATACTTACTTGACATTTTTGGCAGTATAAAACAGATAGTGCAACCGAAATTTTACAAGATGATCATTATATATTTATATAGATGTGCCCTAGAAGGAACTTTTGTTATGCTTTAACTTGTTAGCTCACCTGAGCAATGCTCAGGTGAGTTTTTCTGATCGCTCGATGTCCGTCGTCGGTCGTCTGTCGTCTGTCAACATTTAGCTTGTGTATGCGATAGAGGCTGTATTTTTCAATTAATCTTCATGAATATTGGTCAGAATGATAACCTTGATGAAATCTAGGCCGAGTTCGAAAATGGGTCATCTCGAGTCAAAAACTAGGTCAAATCAAAGAAAAACCTTGTGTATGCAATAGAGGCTGTATTTTTCAATTAATCTTCATGAATATTGCTCAGAATGATAACCTTAATGAAATCTAGGCCGAGTTCGAAAATGGGTCATCTTAGGTCAAAAACTAGGTCACAATGTCAAATCAAATAAACCCTTGTGTATGCAATAGAGGCTGTATTTTTCAATTGATCTTCATGAATATTGGTCAGAATGATTGCCTTGATGAAATCTAGGCCGAGTTCGAAAATGGGTCATCTCGGGTCAAAAACTAGGTCACTAGGTCAAATCAAAGAAAAACCTTGTGTATGCGATAGAGGCTGTATTTTTCAGTTAATCTTCATGAATATTAGTCAGAATGATAACCTTGATGAAATCTAGGCCGAGTTCGAAAATGGGTCATCTAGGGTCAAAAACTAGGTCACTAGGTCAAATCAAAGAAAAACCTTGTGTATGCGATAGAGGCTGTATTTTTCAATTGATCTTCATGAATATTGGTCAGAATAATTGCCTTGATGAAATCTTGGCCGAGTTCGAAAATGGGTCATCTCGGGTCAAAAACTAGGTCACTAGGTCAAATCAAAGAAAAACCTTGTGTATGCGATAGAGGCTGTATTTTTCAATTATTCTTCATGAATATTGGTCAGAATGATAACCTTGATGAAATTTAGGCCGAGTTCGAAAATGGGTCATCTCGGGTTAAAAACTAGGTCACTCGGTCAAATCAAAGAAAAACCTTGTGTATGCGATAGAGGCTGTATTTTTCAATTGATCTTCATGAATGTTGGTCAGAATGATTGCCTTGGTAAATCTAAGCCGAGTTCGAAAATGGGCCATCTCGGGTCAAAAACTAGGTCACTAGGTCAAATCAAAGAAAAACCTTGTGTATGCAATAGAGGCGGTATTTTTCAATTGATCTTCATGAATTTTGGTCAGAATGATAACCTTGATGAAATCTAGGCCGAGTTCGAAAATGGGTCATCTGGGGTCAAAAACTAGGTCACAAGGTCAAATTAAGGAAAAAATCTTGTGTATGCGATAGAGGCTGTATTTTTCAACTGATCTTCATGAAATTTAGCCAGAATGATAACCTTGATAAAATCTAGGCTGAGTTCGAAAATGGGTCATCTGGGGTCAAAAACTAGGTCACTAGGTCAAATCAAAGAAAAACATTGTGTATGCAATAGAGGATGTAGTTTTCAATTGATCTTCATGAAATTTGGTCAGAGTGATTGCCTTGATGAAATCTAGGTCGAGTTTGAATATGGGTTATCTGAGGTCAAAAACTAGGTCACCAGGTCAAATTAAAGAAAAATCTTGTGTATGCGATAGAGACTGTTTTTTTCAATTGATTTTTATGAAATTTGGTCAGGATGATTGCCTTAATGAAATCTAGGTCGAATTTGAATATGGGTCATCTGAGGTCAAAAACTAGGTCACTTGGTCAAATCAAAGAAAAAACTTGTGTATGTGATAGAGGCTGTATTTTTCAATTGATCTTCATGAATTTTGGTCAGAATGATTGCCTTGATAAAATCTAGGTCGAGTTTGAACATGGGTCATCTAGGGTCAAAAACTAGGTCATATCTAAGAAAAGGCTTGTTTTATCGCAAGAGACCAATTTTTTAGTCCAATCTTAATGAAAATTGGTCAGAATATTTGTTTCCATGAAATCACTAGGTCAAACATGTTTTACACTGTTATGGTGTGTTTCTTAGGTGAGTGACCTAGGGCCATCTTGGCCCTCTTGTTTTATATTTGTGACGGGTAATCTAGTCAAAACTTTGAAGGACCAAAATAATGGAAGATATATCACGGTACACAGTCATGTAAAGTTATTGGTTTTATCGCTTGCTAATATTGGCAATATCCTCAGTAAATGTTAATTGTGTACAGTACATACATAGGTTTAAATCACCAGCAAATTCGTAATTTTAGATATTATTTGATAATTTTTACATAAATCAATGAGAAATTGAATCCCCTTTCGATACATGTAAGTTTGATTTGAATTTATGGCCAATTCGTGAAATAATCGGCATTTATACCTGTAGCATGTAAAGCGACGACAGCGGTGAAAATTTCATCGGAAATTGCTTAAACTATTTTGGTCTTTCGAGTGTTTGACGCGAGTGGGAATATTGCACATATGAAAAAATTATCTCAATATTTCCTAGGATCGCGTCAAATTAGTTGGACTAAAACGTATCCATACTGATTTCACTGTGTTTTTGTGAATTCCAAGACTACGACACTTACATTCGCTAATGCTGTGCGAGGAGGTGTGCTGTTAATTTCACTTCCACAAAGTTCTTTAATCTTATTCATAATTATTTGACAAACGTCACTTCGCGGCATGACTTCATAAGATGGCTCTATAACGTATTGTGGCGCGTTTCGTCACGTCTTGGCTGTTTAACTGAAGAGCGGAGTCAGAATTTCGATCGAGATAAATATAAATGTGACAGGCGAGTACAGTAACTGAATATTTGCTTTTCGAAGAGACATTGTATCTGTAAAGGGCAAACTCAATTGCAAAGCGTAGTATATCACATTGACTTTTTAACTTCAGGTTTACTATGTTTTAGGACCGAGTACATAATCACGCCGAAGGATAAGATATCACGTAGATAATCACTAAAATCAGGTATGTGATCATGTAGTAGATGGACATACGTGATGGATCACATGAGATTTCCTACTTATAAAGTATTACGTTACGACTTTTACTTCTGTGATTCCATATAACGTTACTTTTCTTATGTATTTGTTAGCCAGAATACTTTTTGCAAAATATGTAATCTAGGACTTGTGCATGTGAATGATAAAGGCCCTGGGCCAACACGTTGTCGCTAAGAGTGATAATAAAGAGTTATTTATATATACAGAAGTGCTAGAATAAATCGTATTTATATACAGTAGGTCACAGTGACCCAGAACAGTTAAACACTTTCCTTATGATAACTCGAAAATGCTTGGGCCTAGGAGCAAAGTGAAAGTTGATATAATAAGGTTGGTGATGACAAGCAGATGACCCCTATTGGTTATTAGGTCAGAAGGTCAACGGTCAAGGTCACAGTGACCCGGAACAGTTAAACCGTTTCCGGGTAACTTGAGAACACTTTGGCCTAGGATCAAGAAATTTAATAGGGAAGTTGATCAAGACCAGCAGCTGACCCCTATTGATTTTGAGGTCAACGGGCAAGGTCGCAGTGACCTGGAACAGATAAACCGTTTCCTTATGATGACTTAGAACGATTACGTCTAAGATCATGAAACTTAATAGGGAGGTTGATCATGACCACCAGATGACAGCTATTGATTTTGAGGTTAGTAGGTCAAAGGTCAAGGTCACAGTGACCCAGAAAAGTAGAATTGTTTTTGCCAAATAACTAGAAATGCTGAAAATGCTTGTCTTGGTAAAATTACAAAACGTTTTATAAAAAGAGGTTATGACCCAACTGTTTTGAGACAAACCGCATCTTCAGTGTTCAACCCGTTTACAGTTGGACACTACGCTTCCCTCTTTGATTGTGTCTGACGGAAGAGGTGGGGGGATCTATGATAAGCAGTTCTTAAATCCTACCAGGACTGAACAGTTTTGATATCTGTTCTCTGGCCTGTTTCGTCGGGCCCTTAAGGGTGTTTCTCTTGTTGCTCTGTCTTGTGAAAAGACACTGAGTACATACGTTTTTGGTTCTTAAAGTTTGCTGTTTATATATTTAAACACGAGCATTTCTGTGTTTTACATGCCATGCCTTTTTGTTTCCATTACGTGTGTTAAAGATTCACCTGACGGGGGATTACTTTTATTTACACTGTCCCGTATCTTTGGAACATGGTGGGGGTAAGAGTGAGTGATGGTGCGCACCATGAACCGGTTTAAACTCCCCCAGTGGTGTTTTTGCCACTGACCGTTCCAAGGCAGTGCCCCACTGTGTTCCTTTGTTCGTTTTGTCTGCAATAACTTGATCTTGGAATATCAAAATTATATCTAGCACAACTACAGTGAAATCCATTTTGAACAGAGTAAAAATGGAAGAATATCAAACAGGGAAAGCCACGTTCTAAAAACGCTCCCAAAACGCGCACACGATCACCACACACACAAAGCAAACACACAAGGACAAAACAAACTAATAAAGGAACACAGTGGGGCAAGTCAGAGTTACGGATTAAATTCATTTTGACAAAAAAGAAGTACGGGAATTGATGTGAAAGGTGTTTTGTGACCACTCCAGTAGCGGTTGGGAGATATTAAAAGCAATCCACTAGTGTTATCTTCATCGCAGAAGTGGGATAATCTTGTAAAAAAGAATTTATTGGAATTGAAATGTTCTGGACATAGAGTGACAGACGGATGGACGGCAATTGTATACTAATAAATGCCTTTGTCCGAAGATCTAATCATTGCTGAAATAAGGCAAAAAATTATTTACACGTTCTACTCACTCTTTGCCGTTTAAATCTTATTTAGGTCTGTGTGCTTATCGGTGTTTCACATTCTGATGACTCGGCTGCCTTGTTTGCGTCTTTGAATCAATGAAATGCCTTTCAATACATGTACATCCATCTGGAAATCAAAATAAACTATACATTTAACTACTATTTACTCCCAGGTTCCTCGAGGAATTAAGGAGCCTTTTCATTTTCCACACAATAGTATTCGAGATGCCTTAGACCCTTACGTTGCGACACCATCGAGATGCCTGCGGCACTTATCTGAAAAGTCAAGGGATATGCCTTTTCCTGGACATGTATTGTATCTCAATCGATCAGAAATCATGTCTTTATATAATATACGACAGAAATATATCATTCCTTTTTAGCAGGAGGTGATGACTTGAAATATTCACTGCTTTTGGAATTTTCACGTTACTGTACCCGATGAAAAACACTCGCAAAATAACAATATTACATATATTTTTTTACAAACTGGGCATGGATATGTCTGCAAGATACAACAACATCCCACTGCATTCCCCGATTTCTTTTCTGCAAAAAGAAAATAACCAAAACATTGATTTTACTCACCATGCCCATTATTTCTGTCAACATCGTCAGAAGCGCGAAGCCTTCTTTTCAGCGGGCACATTTTGTGCCGCAGGCAACGTTTCATACCCGTGAATAAGAAACCGAAAAAAACCAACTATGTAATGCAAAATAAAAATTTCTTTGGACGAACGCAAGAATCAAATCGAAAAAGTATCACTACATCCACTCATCCTCAGCGCCAACAAGCCAGCTATTGATCCAAGTTCTTATAATTTGTTTTAATCTAGACTGACACTGTTTGCTTATTTACTTACAGTTAAAAGAAACGCTGTAATGTGCGGTACTTACATACACCGGCTACACATATACACCAAATTCTAATGTCGGGTACAAGTTGAAAGGAATAATAAAATACAGGGTAGACAGCTTTATACTTCCAACTGTACTGTTGATTATGCATTACCTAGAACTAGAATCACTAATATCATTTTGCTTTTTACGTTCTGATTCAAGCATCTAAATAAAAATATGCACTAAAACCAAATATTATTCCATATGTGTTGAAAAGAAGAACTGTATCGTATAAAAATTCAAATAACCAATGTTAATTCTTGGTTACAGAAAGGGTCAGGAAAACTGTAAAGACCAAACAAATTCTAACTTCCCATGGTACTCTACGTACCCAGACTTTACAATTTAACCCTTACTCTGCTGGACAACTTTCTAATTTAGAGTACCAGTAACTGTTAAAATGGGTGCTTACCAAAAATACTGGCTAAATAGCGAACAATGATCAGACTGCACGGGTCGCAAAGACAGAATCACTTGCCGCCAGCAGGCTAAGGGTTAATATATCGTGCCAGAATGATGCATCAGAAATGAGATGACCATTCAGTACAGGAAATGTAACTGAAATAGGAAGATTGTTCTCGAGGCTTTCAGGGAAAATTGCAATTAGGCAAATCATTAACGTTACTTTGCAATATCTGGAAAATCTATGATGGCTGTTATAATGTCTTTCCCTTTAAGAGGAAGGTCTCTTTCTAATGTCACCGGAAGTATATTTAGAGTAGAGACATCTTTTATAATTGATTACATCTTTTACTTAACATTAACATACCAAGATCAACACAGTTAATAATTTATCTACTTATTTAGTTTTCAATTTAACGTCAGACAAACACGTATTAAAGTCATACATTTTTTGTTGAATGAAGACCAAATGTGCCCCTCAGGGGTTTATTTCAGGCTCGGCTTGGGTCTATCACTATACTCGTTGTGATATGAGATTACGAAGCATCTTAAAGTCGGTTGTGGAGTTAACTTTGCAAATGAGTCATAGTTTTCCTCTTGTATAATAACAGTCAAATGTAAAGTGCATGACCACTAAAAACAGGCACACTGAAAGTTCACAGTAGATTTTCGCTAAATTACGGCGTAAAGATTTGGTTTCCGTTCACTAATTTTAAGTTTAGGTTGAAAAAATAGCATATAGTAACACCAAGGTTGGGATTGAAGTCAAGGGCAAGGTCGCTGTTACTGAAAATAGAAGAAAAAAAGCCTGTTTTGTTTTTCTTTTTGAAACAAGTCATTATGATGCCATCTGGCAAGGTGAATGTCATTTACTAAAACAGATATTTTTCTTAAATCGTCATGAAATGTAATGTCCATTCAATAATTTAGGTTTGGGTTGATATATTGAAATGAAATTTGGCCTATATGTATTCTTTATAGTACGACAAATGTTGAAAGTGGAGTGTTTTTGTTTCTGCTGGGTTTAACGTAGCATCGATACACTTATAGGTAATATGACAGCTTTCCAACTTTGATGGTTGAGGAAGATCCCCCAGGTGCTACTATGTGATTTTTTTATCACAGGCTGGCACCTGGGTAGAACCACCAACCTTCAGCAAGCCACCTGGTCAGTGAAGTCAAGATCACTGCTACTAAAAAAAGAAAGTTTCCGCTGAATAATTTAAGTATCGATTGATGAATTGAAATTAAACTGACAAGCAGCTTATAGACTAGATGCCTACGGGCAACATGTCGAGCCCGCCCTTCGACCCCTTACTGTGACCTTGACCTTTGAGACAGAGTCAATGTGTCAGTGAGCGAGAAACTGAAAACGCAAATTGTAAAGCATACCTAAAAGCATTTATTTAAACTAGAAATGTGTCCATGGGACACAGATGCTCCCACTACATGACAAAGGACTCAGATCAACTTTGGGAAAACAATATGTTGCTATTTCAAAAAAAAATCCAAAAAATAACCATTTTTTCCTAGGTCAGGGGCCATAACTCCTAAAATAGTAAATGAATCCGGACGCGAAACCCCATGTGCACAACTGCACATGCTGACCAACATTCCTGTAAACTTTGGTGACTCTAGGTCAAATACTTTTGGAGCTACGCTCGACACAGCATTAAAATGACAAATTTTTAACTAAGTCAGGGGCCATAACTCCTACACGACTGAATGAATCCGGACGCGATACCCCAGGTGCACAACTGCACATGCTGACCAACATTCCTGTAAACTTTGGTGACTCTAGGTCAAATACTATTGAAGCTACGCGCGACACAACATTAAAATGACCAATTTTTTACTAAGTCAGGGGTCATAACTCCTACAAGACTGAATGAATCCGGAAGCGAAACCCCACATATTGTGACTCTACGTCAAATACTTTTGGAGCTAGGCGCGACACAACATTCTCGGAAGGACAGACAAGGGCAAATCTATATGCACCCCCCCCCCACCCTCAAAGTGGGGGCATAAAAATGTATATTCGTATATAGTGTTAAAATCAGTTGCAAACATAATGATATTGCAAAAAAATGGAAATGTTCAGAGTTTTTGATAAATCCCTATCTATTTTAAAAAATTTAAAATATTTGCAACTGAAAATTTTTCAAATAACTCTCTTTCAAAGATCGAACGTCATGGTATGACACATTGTACTGCCCTGTGGAGGATAGTTCACACAGTCGATTAAAATATGTTTAATGGTTAGCCGTGTTTGGCATGGTACACATTCAGATTGATCTTTAATCAAAAGATAAGACTGAGTCAAACAAGAAAGAAGTATAACACTATGACCTAGTCGCAGGACATGTAGTACATGTATTTGACAATCTAAGCTTCCTGTCCTTGATACTGACTGGACACTTGGCCAGGAAATTTAAGATTTTATTGGATTTTAACTTTTGATAGGATGGTCTATTTAGTGCATATTTTATTGATAAATTTCTATATGGGAATATTTTATGTCATTCAGCCCTTGGTATGGACGGACGGACACCTACGTTTCCGTCCGCCTGACTGGATTATGTAAAGCTGCTTATTTAAACTAACGACTATTATCATCAGTGCGCATTCTCTGAGTAACTATCCAAGGTGCTACATCTAAATTCGAGCTGCCAATTTTTGCGTCAGGGCGCTCTTGGTAATTTTGTTGATTTTTCATTTATTTACGTAATATTTAAGGGGAGAGAAATAACTTTTCTGATTTAAACTGTATTTATGAAATATCTTAAAGGACTTTGATAAGAAATTAATAAACTTACATTGATCAAAACGGATTTGCACTTCCATTCTGTATAGTTAATTCACTCATCAGTCAAAACACAACGCGAATGGCTATACAGAACAACTTCCTCCCTGCGAACAGTGAGTGAGTTAGATTTTACGGCGAACCGACACAAAAAGGCCATATATCGCCGAAAACAAGCGCTTTGAAAACGTAAATTGTAATGCATATCTGAAAAACAATTATGTAAAAATGTATAAACATATAAAATGTACAGTAAATTGTAAAGCACGTCTAAAACATTTATGCAAAAACGTATACAAAGGGTTAAAATATTAGTGACAAACAACAATATTGATTTCAGATTTTGTGATAAATGCCTATCTGCTTTAAAAAGGACAAGATATTGCTGACTGTAATGTTTTCAAACAACTCTTTCAAAGATTGAACGTCATAGTATGTACTGCGCTGTGGAACGAAGTCCACACAGTCGACTAAAATATGTTTAATAGTAAGCGGTGTCTGACATGGTACACATTCAGATTGTTCTTCTTTGTTCAGAAGATAAGAATGAGTCAAACGGGTATGACCTATTCGACAACGAGAAAGAACAACTTCCTCTCTTCGAACAGATCTGTTCCCTTGGTGTCATTCACCTAAAGTAGGTTTAACATCATGACGTTTATTGAACGAAGCATTGTTCCATGACAATTGCCATTTACATAAAATGTATCTGTTCCGTCGGTGCCATTCCCCTAGAGTAGGTTTAATATCATGAAGTTTATTGAACGAAGCATTGTTCTATGACAATTGCCATTTACATAAAATGTATTTGTTTATATTTGGCCTAAAATCAGTATATGGTAATTTCAAATTAGATTGTGATAATGAAAGGGATTTCTTTGCTGCAGTATCGGCATCCTTGTTTCTAGGAATCCAACAAAATATAATAGCCTATTTTAAAGATAGTTCATGAATCCTGCTGAGAAATATCGGGACAAGATTTCTCAATGCATGTCAAAGTTATGGGCCGGTTAAGATCTTACATGATCTTTGACCTTCTATTGTGGCCTTGACCTTTGAGTAGGAACCTGGAATTTGCGCGTGACACTCCGTCTCACTTAGGTTAACATTCATGCCAAATATAAACAAGATTCCTCAATGCATGTCAAAGTTATGGTCCGGACAAGATCCGACATGACCATTGACCTCCGTGTGTGTGATCGGGTTTAACGTCTTTTTCAACAATTTTTCATTCATAAACGACGGTGTGTACTTGTATTAGTGGGCACAATGCCCAACTTTATAGTGCTGCCTCACTGGAATATCACGACGTAGACACGTGACATGATACCCCACCCAGTCATATTATACTGATACCGGCTGACCAGTCCTAGCACTACCATCTTAATGCTGAGCGCCAAGCGAGGAAGCTACTAGTACCATTTTTTACGTCTTTGGTATGACGCGGCCGGGGATCGAATATAATCACGATAATGGATTGCTCTATGCATGTCAAAGTTATGGTCCGGACAAACAAATTCGGACGGACGCACGCACATACACCGAATAGCCACTTGGACAACTATGCTTTTGCTTGCGCAAGCAGGCTCGACAAATAAACTAGGCTGGGATTGCAGTTAGGGTCTGATTTAAGTTCAGTACAATTGATTTGTGCAAAATTCCATCGTGGAGCAGTGGACTAGAGCGTTTGGCAAAAAGGTAATTTTGTGCTGTGGAATGATGGGTGGCGGTACTTTAGCGCTTTTTTCTTGTAATAAAAAAGCAATTTAGATGTAATAGGGTCAATGTCACAGTTACTAAAAGGAGTTTAATGATATATTGCTGGATTCATCAAAAAGGTGGTTTCCAGTTTTTAAGTAACGATTAACATACCGTTACCAAACTTTAATGTCAAACAAGCTAATTATGAAGAACTAGCTTTAAATTGTATTATGGGTCACCGTTACTAAAAATGGGAAAAACAATTTTCATTTAATAGCTCTAGCATGGAATGAGATACTGCAAATGTAACTTTGTATTTAGGTAGCATATTAGGCAAGAATGGTTTTGGTTTTTTACAACTAGGGTCAGTCGCTGTAAGGTCTAAATCATTTATACTAAACAAAAAATGTTTGAAAAACCTGGTTTGAGGGGAATTCCCACGCCTCTTGATTTTATTTTGGCCGTGACGAGCGACCTGTGGCGTTTCCACTTTTTGTTTTACAAGAAAAACGAATGCCATTGGTTGAAGTTCCCTACACATCAAGTATAGATCTATACGTGTAGATGTTTCAGCGATGTTTATTTTTGAATAATATTTTCAGTGCAACGTTTCTCGACAATATAATTATGACCTTTCGTAAAATCAAACTCTTTCATTCATTGCTCTAAGAACTCTAATAATTCGATCATTTGGACAGAAAATACCTTGCTTTTAGAAAATTGTGTTATATTTAGCTTATCAAGTAGACAACATGATATTATGAGAATTACTTGTTTATTTAGTCCTGACAAGTCACGTAAACTATCATGATAACACTTAGCGAAGAATTTTAAAATACACCAATTATCTGTTAAAAGTATAACGGGCTCTTTGCTCGACATGAAACGCGTACATTAGATTGACGGAGAACAGACGTCAGTCTATGTTTGAACTGTTTTATTTATTCAAGTTTACAAGAATTACTACGATAGGCTACCATACGAATGAATGATAAACGCAGTCTCTTGTCGGAAATCCCGCCGTTACATGACTGAAATACTGTTGAAAAACGGCGTTAAATCCAAAACAAACAAATCTTGTCAGAAACGTAGTTTCTATTAAACTTAATAGAAAAAGTGGAGAACCACTGGTCGCTTAACACGACATAACGAAAATGTAGCAGGTTCATTTTGATTGAGTATGTACCGTTCAGGCCCTCTAGCAGAAGTCAACATTTACACATGTTAGAAGTACCAGAACAAGATTTTGAGACACCTTCAGATGTATTCATACGTCGGTGCATAGAGTGTAATTCCATGAAAAGCGGCGTATGATCATCAGATAATTGATGGTTTTGCCCTTAGCAGGAATTTAGAGTGGGGGTCTTAGGTTATGGAGCCTCCATATCACAGAAACTGCCAAAACATTAAATTGAAAATGCAGGCACCACATTCAGTAGTGATTAAAAAACACCCGAAGCTGTTAAAGCTGGGGTATTGGAACCACCCAAGCTGAAAAATTAAACAGTACACTTGCACAACACAAATGTCATGCTGAACGATTTGATGAGATTGTTTTGGGTTTAACGATTTTTTTCAACAGTATTTCCGTTATTTAACCCAACCAGTGTTTCTGCATTCTATACCAGTACAAACCTGTTCTCCTCAACTTCCCCACATTAATCAGAGGTAGGGGACGAATGATTTCAGAAGGTGGCTTATCAAATCTTCACGGAGAACATATTATGCCCCACCCAGGGATCAAACTCACGACC
This sequence comes from Mercenaria mercenaria, assembly GCF_021730395.1. NCBI lineage: Eukaryota > Metazoa > Mollusca > Bivalvia > Venerida > Veneridae > Mercenaria > Mercenaria mercenaria. The sequence goes on from NC_069373.1 coordinate 52,940,974, forward strand.
CCGCAATCCATGGATCTGCGCTCTCCCTATTGAGCTGAGCGGGCGGGCGGGCGAAATATAACAGCTCTGGTCGAAGTCTTATTTCGGTATGTTGAAATTAAAATTACAAACCGAATCTGCTATTATTCTTGGTTGATCTTTTTGCTTCCAAAGGATCATTTACAGATTTTATTAACTATCATAACAGCAATCTTTAAGTGCCGTAATGCGGCTGTTAAAAGTCTCCCCGTACTTGGATTCAGTGTTTTTATATTTTCTGGTCCTTTAGTATCATGGAGTCCATTCAACAGATGTGTAATAGGGTTCCGCTTAAGCCGGTGCTAGAGGCATTACAGGTGTTTTCACATTTCATTACCTCTCATGAACACTATCAATAAAAAAAGAGGGCCCTGAAGCCCCTGTATCGCTCACCTGACCTAATTCTAACCCCTGATTAGTTACAATCGAAGTTTGCCTTGATTTCATAGAGACAAACATTTTGGCAGAGTTTCAGGAAGATGAAGTAGAAAATGTGACTTCTGGAGTTTTATATGAGTGTTGTACTAGCGCTCAAATTCAAACTTGACCTAAAGATCATCAGTAATCACATTCTGGCCAAGTTTCAGGAAGATATGGTCATAAATGTGGCATCAAGAGTGTTCACAAGCTTTTCATTTGATTTGACCTGTGACCTAGTTTTTGACCAATCATGATCTAGATTCAAACTTGACATAAAGCTCATCAAGAATAACATTCTGACCAAGTTACGAGACGATATGGACATAAATGTTGCCTGTAAAGTGTTGGCAAGCTTTTAATTTTATTTGACCTGGTGACCTAGTTTTTGACTCCACATGACCTAGATTCAAACATGACCTAGAAGACATCAAGACAAACATTCTGATTAATTCTCATGAGTTTCAATCTTATAATTAGGTCTCTGAAGTGTTAACAAGCTTTACCATTGATTTGACCTGGTGACCTAGTTTCTGACCCAACCTGACCTAGATTACAACTTGACCTCAAGATCATCAATATAACCATTCTGACCAAGTCTCATTTAGATATCACTGTATAGATTAACTAGTTGAAAACCTACAGATCTGTTCTGTTTTGTTTATTACCGCACGTGTACTGTTAACACCTATGATGTGGTCAATATTTCAGTTATTCCTCTAAAATGGTCCTATTTTACCATCACCGCGTGGACAAATTAACATAAATATATATCATATAATGAATCATCACCAGATTTAAAATCATTTCTTTAGCAGCTAGAGAAGCATTCCATATAAAATTATTATATAAATGTTACTTTCAACAGTATTTCAGTCATGTAACGACGGTTAATTAACCTAATCAGTGTTCTGGAGTCTCTACAAGAAGTAGCCCTTTCCCCGCAAGTAACTGCCAACTTCTCCATATGATTCAGCAGTGGAGGACGAAATTACTCCTGACAATGTCTATTATCAAATCGTCATGGAGAACATACATCTCTCCCGGGGATCGAACTCACGACCCCGCGATCCTTAGATCTGCGCTCTCCTTATTCAGCTAAAATACTTGGTTGTATACATGACAGTAAATTGATTTTAACTATTTACGTGAGAATTTCTATACATTTATATGTAATTCATTTTCCGATGTAGTCTTTTTCCACAAAACCTATCATATATTCTCTTTCGCACACATTTCTCAAAGGGTGTACAATATGTAAATATTCTTTTTATAGTCAGTTCAAAGCTTAAATTCAAATTTTATTGCTGCCTGAAGTGCAAGAAATGCATTTGCACTGTCATTTTATAATCATTTTTCAGTAATTTTTCTAACTCCACACCTGACTTTTGTTTTTATCTCTGCCAAATTTTGACAGATTTGAATGAAAATTGTTTAATGAGCAGTTCAGTTAAATAAACATAACAGCCCGCCCGCTTAGCTCAGTAGGTAAGAGCGTTGGTCTACGGATCGCGGGGTCGCGAGTTCGATCCTCGGGCGAGGCGTATGTTCTCCGTGACTATTTGATAAACGACATTGTGTCTGAAATCATTAGTCCTCCACCTCTGATAATTCATGTGGGGAAGTTGGCAGATACTTGCGGAGAACAGGTTTGTACTGGTACAGAATCCAGGAACACTGGTTAGGTTAACTGCCCGCCGTTACATGACTGAAATACTGTTGAAAAACGGCGTTAAACCCAAAACAAACAAACAAATAAACATAACAGCGATATCAATTGTGCGTACATTCGTTGAGCCATGGCAGTTCAAATAAGGTACCCCCCCCCCCCCCATCCCAAAACATTGTCACAAAATGAAAGCAACTTGGTGCTGGTCTGTATGCGGCAAGTACTGCCATCTGCGGGATAAAACATTTTTGTCATTAATGTGGTGTCATGGAGTACAAATGACCTTACGCTTACTGTCCTTAGTAAGCCCTTATGCAGGAACCATATGAATATTCACATTCTTCTTAAGTTGTTTCTTTGCAAGCTATTGCATATTAATATAAAGTACATTCTTTAGCTTTTAAAGTATTTTTTCTCAGTTAGTAAGTGGGTAGAGAACAATTCTGGTGATAAATTAGTCTGCTTTAATATACAGAAACCTGTATATATGTGCTGCCAGTCACCCCTCTCTAACAATTAATTACTTTTTCACATGCTCTCAGCACGGTGGCTATTGTCTGTAAAAGGCTGCTCTTGTTTCTCTCCCTCTCTCTCTCCATCATGATTCTTGCACCTCCCAGGAAGAGAAAACATGCTAATACTGGTGCACTTTGGAAGTACTGACCTTCCTTAACCCTTACCCTGCTAAATTTCTATAACGAACTTACCCATCTTTCAATTTGGACAGTACCATTAACTGGTAAGAGGGGTGCTTACCAAAAATATACTGACTGAATGGCAAACAGTGCAGATCATGATCAGACTGCACAGATGTGCAGGCTGATCATGATCTACAATGGTCGCAAAGGCAGAATCAGTCATGTCTAGCATGATAAGGGTTAAGACTTCACTACTTACATGCATGATTGGGCAGTTCATTACTCACCTGTGTCTAGCATCATGCATAGATGTGCAGTTTGCCAATGGAAGGCACTGCCTGGGTACTCATTGTGAATTCCCTGTGTTGAGATAAAGTACTGCCATTTCAAAGTTGAGAAGAAATTCATGTTACTCTTCCATACTGAAAATATACAAGCATATACATATTTTTACTGGGTCAAAGCCTTTTTTGAATAAAAAATAAAGCATCTAAGTGTTATGGTATGTTGCAGCACTGTCAGGCGGCAACCCATTGTTGTTTTGTTGGCGAAGTTTTTTTTGTATCCTGTCAGGTAAAAATCCTGTTATGTGTGTGGTTTATGTTTTCGACAGGAATTATTGTTTAGATTGTTAATTTTGGTACAGATCTTTTGTTCCCGTGGTATTCTGCAAAAATATTGTAACAACTATAAAGATTTAATGTAGTTTGTATGTATAGTGTTTTCACTGTAATTACTAAGAGTAGAAATTCTTTGAAGTTTTTATGTATGTGATTTCTTGACTGCATTCTAGTTGGAGGTAGGAATGAACAACTTTAGTTGGACAATAGGTATGATAAGTGCAATGTTTATGTACTTACTAGCTCATGGAGGCATGCGCTACATACCCCCATCCCTTCCACAACCTTCTTCTTGACAAAATTGATAATGATTTTATGTATATGTTTTGAAAAGGAAAAGTTACTAGTGTTTCCGTAAATCGGAATGTGGAGTGGTACCTGGGAACAAGGCTTAGCAAATGTTAGAATTACAAACCATGTACCCAGGTGCCATATGGTTGAAATGGACTTTGGATGCAGATTGATAGAACTTAATGTGCCATACAATCAGAAAGCCATGTTCAATAGAGAAATGGTTTGATGTGGTACTGACTGTAACAGCTGTTGGCCATGTCAGTGAAATACTGATTGAATTCACTTTTCACCATCAGGGTTTTGTTACTTTAAATAATGGTAACTTATAAATGGGTTAAAACATGTTTCAAGTCATTTATATAATATTGCCCTATTATGTTTGCGGTTTTTCAGGAGGAATGTGAACTCGTATTGTTATTTAGGGAACATATTGACAAGTTATCTTTCTTTGTATTTATAAGTTATATGTATAATTTCAGGGATGTGTATCATCAGTGCAGCCGCAGTCGAAGCATGTTGTTATAATGATGGATCATGAGAATTCACTGAGCGCTACTCAGATGTTAATGGCAAGGAGTATAGCCAAAAATCTTATAGCTTCATTCACAGAAAACGACAGAGTAAGTCAGGGCTTACAATAAAACAGATGTGCTGTATAATATCTATATGGAATATCCAATTTCTGTAAAGAAAATCTAATGTATGATATATTTAGATATTGGATAATTTTCATATGCCCATTTTGAAAAACAAGAGGGCCATCAAGGCCCTGTATCGCTCATCTGACCTATTGACCTAAAGATCATCAAGATTAACATTCTGACCAAGTTTCATTAAGATATGGTCATAAATGTTGTCTCTAAAGTGTTAACTAGCTTTTCCTCTGATTTGACCCGGCGACCTAGTTTTTGACCCTACATGACCCAGATTCGAACTTGACCTAAAAATAATCAAGATTAACATTCTGACTACATTTCATGAAGCTACAGTTATAAATTTGGCCTCTAAAGTGTAAACAAGCTTTTCCTTTGATTTGACCTAGTAACCTAGTTTTTGACCTAACCTAACCCGGATTAAAACTTGACCTATAGAGCATCAAGATTAACATTCTGACCAAGTTTCATTAAGATATGGTCATGAATGTGGCCTCTACAGTGTTAACAAGCTTTTCCTTTGATTTGACCTGGTGACCAAGTTTTTGACCCCAGATGTCCTAATATCGAATTCGTCCAAGACTTTTTGAGGGTAACATTCTGACTAAGTTTCATTAAGATTGGGCCAAAATTGTGACCTCTAGAGTGTTAAAACGCTTTTCCTTTGGTTTGACCTGGTGACCTAGTTTTTGACCCCAGATGACCCGATATCGAACTTTTCCAAGATTTAATTGAGAGTAACATTCTGACCAAGTTTCATTAAGATTGGGCCAAAATTGTGACCTCCAGAGTGTTAACATGCTTCCTATGATCTGACCTTGTGACCTAGTTTTTTTTATCCCAGATGACCCAATATCAAACTCGTCCAAGATTTTATTGAGGGTAACATTCTGACCAAGTTTCATTAAGATTGGGTCAAAATTGTGACCTCTAGAGTGTTAACAGTGAAATTGTTGACGGACGGACGGACACAGGGCGATCACAAAAGCTCACCTTTGAGCACTTCGTGCTCAGGTGAGCTAAAAACTGACATACTATATGATGGTGCGTGTGTCTGTCCATCCTTTATATTCTAAAGAATAAAAAAAAAAAATATTCAGTATCTTGTGGATACTAGCTTGTGGAAGAACGGAAGTTCTACCCATGTGCAAACCGATACCTGAAATAATGCAACTTAAAAGCCCAGTAAATGGACTACACACATTTATGACCAGAAAATTACACTCTGTTGCTGTGATTGTGTAATCGAGATTTTTTAGTATTTTGCTTTGTTGTTATGTGAAGTACATAGTAACTTTATTTAGTTTGGTCTATAAAACTGTAAGCAGATATATTTGTTTGTTTACAGATAGCTGTTATAGGGCTATCGCCGGAGGTTACGTATCCGAGAGATGATACATGCGTGAAGAACAGTCTTGTACCTATGACATTTGAATCCAAATTCTTCTTTAAACTTTCATTGACAACCTAGAAAAACAAGATGGTAAGGTTTTTCTTATAATCATATATATTATCTAGTTACCGTTTGTTTACTTTGTTTTGCCTGTCTGTGTCTTTTGAATCAAGAACACGGCTTTTTTGGTGCTTAAAACATTTTCCTCCATTTGTTAAAAATTCTTTGGTCAGTAAAAAAAATTATATCATGTAAGCAAATTTATCCCAAGATTTTAAAGTTCTATACATGTATGTTTTGCCATTTTATTTTTCAGTTTCAACAAATCATTCACTGGGTTTCCAGCAAACTTTCAAAATGATTGGCTCTTCATTGCTGCAATATAACAAAGGTAAATTTGGTATAAAAACGTCAGCGTTAGCTTAAAGGATGTAAAACTAAGACTGCTCAGTCAACTTACTTTATTTTTAAGCTGTTTACAAGATTGCATTTAGCCAGTAAGATCACACGAGTATGTTCCATTGTCTTGCTTCAGAGAAATGTGATCCAGTCAAAAGAAATCATCAGAATTCACTATTATTTTCAGCTGAAAAAGAAATTTCAAATGTTGGAAAAACTCTGATAAAAAGCATGCTATTTCTTTTGAAATATGTTATAAAAACATTATTAACCGTTAGCCTGCTGGCAGCAAGTGATTTTGCCTTTGCGACCAATGCAGACCAAGATCAGCCTGCACTGTTCGATATTCAATCAGTAAATTTTCAGTGAACACCACTTCGAATAATAAATGGTTTTGCCCAAATTAAATGATGGACCAGTCCATTTTATTTTAGAAATTTAGCAGACTAAGGGTTACATTCTGCATTTTGAAAATATAACCTGGAAAACATGCAATTTCATGAACGAAAAAAAAGTAATAGAAAAACATGTTACATGTTTGTCATAGGGTAAGAAATTATGAAAATGTAATGGAAACATGCAGTGTCGTAGGTTGTTGAGGTGCTTTTTTATTTGTTGGATTTAACGTCGCACCGACACATGATAGGTCATATGGCGGCTTTCCAGCTTTAATGGTGGAGAAAGACCCAGGGTGCCCCTCCGTGCATTAATTCATCACGAGCGGGCACCTGGGTAGAACCACCGACCTTCCGTAAGCCAGCTGGATGACTTCCTCACATGACGAATTCATCGCCCCGAGTGAGGCTCGAACGATGTATTTGAAATAAAGGTGAAAGTTTTGAAAAAATGAAAACTATGCAGATTTGTAGTGCAAGGTGCTTTTAAGATACACAGTTTTTTAGGGTAAGATGTTTTGAAAATATTATTGGAAAACAAGGTATTTCATGGAGATATTGTGGTTTGGAAAGATAATAGAAAATAAATGAAAATTTATGGTGTAAGGTGTCTTTTAAAAAAAAAGATTAAAACATGTAGTATCATGGGATATTGTGTTTTGAAAATGGATGAAAACATGCAGTTTCATTGAGGTAAGGTGAAGCAGAAATATTGCTGGTGAAATCAGGGAAAATGAAATTATGATTTGTGTTTCAGAAGAGGGTATGATAATCTACATCAATTGAGGTCTCTTGTCATCTCTGAATGAAGCCAAGGATGTAATAGAGACTATAGCGTACTATAATGTCAAAATGGACCATAGAATTATCATCAACACATAAGCAGTAATAGACAGTAAGTATAATGTCTATACATGCATTTTTACAGTTATCAATACATATGCCTTTATAGACAGTGACTTTAATGTTATCGCTCAAAATGAACCGCAGAATCAAAGATAAAACAAATTAGCAAATCGTAACTAAAGCAAATGAATTGTGGAATAATTCTGTATCATAATATGCAGTACTAACCATAAATTTATACATATAATCGGAATTTGGCTTCATTCTTTAGTACTATTTATAATGCTATTTGTTTTCGTACTCAAGATAATGAACAATAAGAATTAACAACTGTTAAAATCCACAATGTATGCATAAGTATCTTTCTTGCAGTCTCAATATTTTTTACAGTTTTAAAGGTGTACAGTTAAGTGACTATTTTTTTCAGACAACAAACCGATCATGTATGAGAAAAGTTTTCTGCAGGACATAGCTGACCAGAACTATACCAAGTACAGTGTCAGTCCCAGAAGTAAATCTGTTATCAGGGTAAGTGTGCTTGATATTCACATGTATAAAACATGTTTCGTTATAAAGTAAACCAATTATTGTTTTACTTATTCAAGTTATACTCAAGTGGCAAATCATTCTGACAGCTACCTTAATTACTGGTGTGTTGTTTTTTTTTACCCATAACTCTGTGAATACTTGTTTAAATGTTCATATTTAATGACCATGGTATTTTTATGCCGTAACATATATTTGCAATTTGTTATAAACACTTAACAAAAGATTGTTTCTACTTGAGGCTAGGCTATATTGTGATTGCATGGATACCCTATTCTAGCTGGCTGTTAATTGAAGAAGAATATACGATAAATTGTTTAAATTTGAATATAAGAGTATTCTGTAGAATAATACTGACTACAAATGTTATTGAGTATTTGTAATTATCATGGAACAGTTCTAATTTTAAATAATTACCTCAACATTTCAAGTGTGGGAGGTCAGGGGTTCAATTCCTGACCATTCCATGCCAGAAACATGAAAAATGGTACTGATAGCATCTTGTGGCACTACATACTCAAAAGATTGTGCCAGTAGGTAAATTCAGCCAAGGTAAAATCAGCAAATGCGTGACTGCAGTTTGCATCTAATGTAAACTATTGTTTATATGTTGGGTATAATAAAGTTTACATGTATGTATATATGTATATACAGCGTGGTATGATGTTGGCCATCAACGACACAAGAGATCGGAGTATGACGTGGGAAGATTTTATCTACCTTTCAACAAAACAACAGCAGAGGAAGCTGTGTTCTCACTGCCGTATATTGACAATGCTGATGGAGGTCAAAAAAAAATTGAAGAACATAATGCATTTATTATGGATTTTCCTTTAAACATTTTAGCTCACCTGTCACGTAGTGACAAGGTGAGCTTTTGTGATCGCCCGTCCGTCTGTCGTCCTTCCACAATTTCTTGTGAACACGATATACCACACTTTGCAATCAATTTTAATCAAAATTGCACACAAGTTGTATTGGCATAATATCTCGGTTCCTTTCTAAAACTGGTCAGATCCAATTATGGGTTCCAGCGTTATGGCCCCTTAAAGGGCCAAAATTTACCATTTTTGGTTTGTGAACACGATAGAGACAACATTTTGCAATCAATTTTTAATAAAAGCTTGCACACAACTTGTATTGGCATAATATCTCGGTTCCTTTCGAAAACTGGCCAGATCCCGTTACGGGTTCCAGAGTTATGGCACCTTAAAGGGCCAAAATTTGCTATTTTTGGCTTGTGAACACGATAGAGACAACATTTTGCAATCAACTTTAATCAAACTTGCACACAACTTGTATTGGCATAATATCTTGGTTCTTTTCGAAAACTGGCCAGATCCCATCATGGGTTCCAGAGTTGTTTCCCCTTAAAGGTCCAGAATTTGCTATTTTGGCTTTTGTAGCCATATAGAGACTTCATTTATTGTTTGATTCGATACAAACTTGCAAAATACCTTCAACAACAATAAATCTTGGATTTCTGATTTTCAGTGATGAATCTATCAGATCCAATCATAGGTTCCGGGGTTATTTTATATCCGATTACCTACCCTGATTTTAATCAAAATTAGTTTATATCAGTAAATACTTATAGGACTCATTTGAAATTTCATTATTGTCATTGATTGGACTGAGACAATCAGGGTAGATAACTGTGGACTGATTTTATGTCAAATTACCTCCATTTATTTCAAACTAAAACGGGTATATCTCCGTAACTAATGAAGATACTAATCTGAAATTTCATTTATGCCATCAGATGTACTTGGACAATTAGTAAAGATACATATTGACTGAATTTATGACAAATTACCTCCCTTTATTTTTAATGTAAATGAATATACCTTAGCAGCTTCTAAAGAGATTGGTTTGAAACGTTATTTATGTCTTCCATGGTAAGAAATAATCATGTTAGATAACTCTTGATTGAACGTTTATCGATATGAATACTTTTCTAATATATTGTTGTAAAGGCGTGTACTCTGTATCTTCTACATGCATATACCAATACATGATTACCTCCCCTGATTTTAATAAAAATGGATTTATCTCAGTAAGTATTTATAGGACTTATTTGAAATTTCATTGTCATTAGTTGGACTGAGACAATCAGGGTAGATAACTATGGACTGATTTTATGTGAAATTACCTCCCTTCGTTTCAAATTAAAATGGGTGTATCTCAGTAAGTAATGAAGATATTGATTTTAAATGTAATTTATGCCATCAGATGGACTCGGACAAAGTAGATAACTTTTGACTGAATTTATGACAAATTACCTCCTTTTATTTTATGTAAGTAAATATTACTCACCAGCATCTAATGAGATTGGTTTTAAATGTTATTTAAGTCTTCCAGGGTAAGGAATAGTCTTGCTAGTACAAAAATGCAGCATTTGAGCCTAGGACCCTTAAAAAAATCTGGAAAGTAGATCCCTCGGAAGCACCGAGAACAAGGCAAACAGTGAAAATTGCAGACTCGGTTTGATTGAGTCTGTTCATGAGCAGTAATGTAAAATGCAACACTGCCCACGCCTTAACCTTGGTATCGTGATTGACCCTGACTAGTACGTGACCCATAGGTCAAAAGAGACTGTTACAAGAAAATATGTATTCTGATGATATATAATATGTATGCCTATGTGATCTATGTCAAAACTTGATCTTATCTTGAAGAGCAATGGTACTCAGGTGAGCGATATAGGGCCATCATGGCCCTCTTGTTGTAATTGCGAAAACTTGACTAAATCTATACAAGCTTATACTGCTTAATTTTTTATTGGGAACGAACTAACGGTTACAGACATAAATTTAATCGCATTTGCATACTTTCGCAATCTGCAACTCAAATAATTTACCTGAACTTAATCAGTGCAAACCTTTTATCACCCAAGAATTGCTTCAACACGTGTTTTAATAGTTTTCCATGATCAATCCTATATCAGATAACTAATTTGTATTATAATGCTATTACATTGCACAGTAATAAGAGTTTGAAATTTTGCTACTTAAGCAAAATAAATTAATTGGCAACGGTAGAGCTATAGAAATAATCTAAGTGATACATCGAGCTTGAAATTTACGAAAAGTGAGCGAGTGAGTTGGGTTTTACCAAAAGTATATTATTTTATCTTCGACAATGTACTACATTTTATATTGTAATTATCCGAAATAACAAGCAAATTAAAACTTCAGTAAATAAACTATACTCACATGACACTAAAGTTCTGCCATATTTTTTATCTTACTGGTTGACGGTAACCTTTAAATACAGTATATTTAGTTATAGATTTTCATGCTTTCATCTTTTTTTATTAAACAGAAGCTTATCAAGAGGTATTTTAAAATGAAATAAAATACAATCCATCAATGTGAAAGGAAACATGTGCATTGCCTGAAGTATAACTTTAATTTCATTTTGTAAAAATATGAGGAAAATTGTAACAACTCTTTCTAAATTCCAGTTGTTTAGTTCTTCCCATTGTTTTCAAATTTAGGCACGGCCATTATTTTATCTGGGGACCATACGCTGCTTTTCACTGAATTGCACACTGTGCATCATCGAAGGTTCGTATGAATTCATACGCGGATATTTCTAAATTACATTCTGGTACCTACAACATGTCTTAATGTTGAGTTCTGCTAAACTAGGGGCCAGAAGGCGTGCACGGTAGCTTGTACTTTCTACGTCAGGTAAGTAAATGACAGTTTCATATATCATAAACTATGTATTAACAATGTATTGAAATGAAGTATGAATTATTTAGGTTTGACGGTATTAGGTTTAGGAGACGGGAGAGCCGGAAACCGAAAAGCAACCAGATCCAAGAGCAACGGCATCAGTGAAGGAGTTGTTCTACTCCTCTCGAAAGGAAGAGATTTGGGTATGGGGTGCTCTGTGCTTCTGGAAAATCTACAGTTAAAAACATCCATGTAAAAATGTAAAGCATATCTTTTACACTATTTCCGGGGCCACAACTCTGGAAATAGGGGGCGGACCCAGATGAAAAATAAAAGGTGCGCAAGTTCATATCATGATAAAGACTCATGCAAGATATAATAAGTTTATATTAAATACTTTTTGAGCTAGGCCTGTGATAATGTGAAAATGTGCATTTTTGACTATTTCAAGGGCCATAACTCTGGAAATAGGGGGTGGACCCAGATGAAAAATAGGAGGCGCAAGTTCATGTCATTATTAAGACTCATGCAAGGTTTCATGAATCTATATCTAATACTTTTTGAGCTAGGCATGTCACAAGGTGAAAATATGCACTTTTGACTATTCCAGGGGTCATAACTCTAAAAATAGGGAGCGGTGCCAGACGAAAAGTAAAAGGTGCGCAAGTTCATATCATGTTAAAGACTCATGCAAGGTTTCATTAAATTATATCAAATACTTTTTAAGCTAGGCGCGTCACGATCTTTGGACGGACGCACGGACAAGACCAAATCTATATGGTCTGTCGAGGGATGAAAAGGCAAGGTCGTGAATATGGCCAGGCATTTTCGAAAGGTACACACCAGCCTAGACCTGCGAGACTACCAACAAAGGAAGAAGCCTGCACGGACGTCCGAAGTTCGTGACGCGCCTAGCTCAAAAAGCGATGTGCAGATTGTCAGACCGTTACCATGAGGATGGGCCTTCACATCAAGAAGGTGCGTAAGGTGCAAAAACCAGTCCAGAGTACGTTTCGATGATATACGCCAGAATATAATAACCATTGCCCAGACCTTCCGCCAAGACATTAACAGGCAGGTGATGAGGAGGCTGGGCAAAACCCAGACGGGTCTATACAGTTACAGCCCTGGATGGCGGGCAAATACTTGGAGGGAGTCGAAAGTGACGTGGCCCGCCAGATGTTTCACAGCAAGATATCAGCCGGACAACCCCTGTCGCCACGTGAATGGTGCAATGTGAGGAACAGCCTCATACTACAATTGCTGGTTTATTTTTTTATTTGGGTTTTACGGCGCACCAACACAGTATAGGTTATATGGCGCCAAACAGGACTACAGATATTGGTCATGTTGGTATTGATGGAAACGAGGATGCTGATACTGCAGCAAAGAAATCCCTTTTATTATCACAATCTAATATGAAATTACCATATACTGATTTTAGGCCAAATGTCAAGAAATACATTTTATCTAAAAACTTCATGATGTTAAACCTACTTTAGGTGAATGGCACCAAGGGAACAGATCTGTTCGCAGGGAGGAAGTTGTTCTTTCTCGCTGTCAAATAGGTCATACCCGTTTAACTCATTCTTATCTTCTGAACAAAGAAAAACAACCTGAATGTGTAACATGTCAGACACCGCTTATTATTAAACATATTTTAGTCGACTGTGTGGACTTCGTTCCACAGCGCAGTACATACTATGACGTTAAATCTTTGAAAGAGTTGTTTGAAAACATTTCAGTCAGCAATATCTTGTCCTTTTTAAAACAGATAGGCATTTATCACAAAATCTGAATTCATATATTTTTTCTTTACACATTTTGCAATATTGTTGCTTATCACTAATATTTTAGCCCTTTATATACGTTTTTGCATAAATGGTTTTAGACGTGTTTTACAATTTACTTTACATTTTATATGTTTATACATTTTTACATAATTGTTTTTTAGAGATGCTTTACAATTTACGTTTTCAAAGCGCTTGTTTTCGGCGATATTTGACCTTTTTGTGTTGGTTCGCCGTAAAATCTAGCTCACTCACTCAGATTGTGGTTCCACAACTCGTTTACATCGAAATAAAAACATGAGGTATGGAATCAAAATTTGCATACCTGCTGGAATCACAGAGTTACTGCAAAACCAAGTGTTAAGACCCTCTTACGATCATGCAAGGGTAAGGCAGTGGTTCCAGTTCTTTTAATACACAGATCGTCCCAGAACCAGATGGGGCTACAATTGCTGGTATCAAACTTCAAGAGATCAGGGGATCTATCACACCTGGAGAGGAGTGTTGTCCTCGAGGCAACAGTTGACCCAGGTGGACCAAATGAGGAAGGTGTGGAGGTCTTCCCATGGGAACAAATTGTGAACCCCTTGTCGCAGATTTGTTTTTATATTGTTATGAAAGAGACTTTATCTTGAGCCTTTCTCCAGATACCACAAAGGAAGGCAATACAATTTCGCCAACCGTAAGTTCACTTCCAGCAATCATCCCAACCGTAAAGAAAGCTTACTTGGACGGCTTTCGGGAAACGAATAAAAGATGACCTGCCAAAACTCACGGATTCAGGCAACAGGAAGCTGGCTGTGACCACGCATCGGGAGACGGGTGCGGATAGGCAGGAGCGGACAGCCCTGGCGAGCCGCATTGCTCACAGAGTGGATACCGCCGACAGGTATTACAAGGGTCAATTGAGAGCCGAGAAATAATCTGCGGTGAAAAAAGTCACCTCAGCATATAAGGTAAAATGCATATGCTCTCATTTTGCTTTCAGCAGTTACTGTGTTACCAAATCACTGATACTTTGTCATCGTTGTCGTCCACTATACATCAACCATTGTTATCGTCATTGTCCGCCATACGGTCTCTAGTCAGTTGTTGTTATCGTTGTTGTATTGCACCCGTTGTGCGTTGTCCTTTGTAGCAGCCGTGGTCCGTCTTCTTCCATTGTCAGAAGAAAAGTCAACCCAAAGCAGTGAATGTATACCCAATCACTGATTGTGCGCCTATTACTTTGACAAAACCATTCATTTCACTTGTAATAAATTGATAACAAGCGATAAAATATCCCAACAATAATATAGTCAGCGCTACTTTGCAATTTGATGTCAGTTGAAGTGCTCCTGTCCGTTTTTCTTTATTGTTCCATAATGACAAAATCTATCTTCAGACTACAGCCACAGAGTCTGCAAATTTATTTAAGTAACCTGGCAAGGTTTATCGCTTTCCTTGGCCGTGAGCAGAAGTGGCGGGAGGTTGTTGGCGTGTCCGGCCAGGAGTGCATTGACGTTGTGAACAAGATGATGCGAAACATCATCGTCCAGCAGCTGGTGCATGACGTCCAGAAGAGGAATGTGCAGAAGTTGAGTGGTGGAGGATTCCGAAACCCAATCGAAGACTGGATGATTGGCATGTTCCTGCAAAGCCTAGATGATGAACTCGTCCGACTTAATGACATCCTATACGGGCCCAAACTTTCTAACAAGGAAATCCTGGGTGTACCGAGACAGCATCATGCTGATCCTTTTGGTGCAGAATATGAAAAGGGCAGGAGACGTTCGTAACCTTTGGATCCGTTCCTTGGATGACCCAAAGCTCGCCGAAGACGGCACTTATGAATTGTTTGTAAGAACTTGTTCTTCAAATTTGAAACAACATAAGTATAAATGTATTTAACCAATTATTACTCATTTTTCTCCAAAATGATATGAAGTGATCCTGTTTCATTTCCATTATTTCAGATCTATAAACATAAGGAGGCGAGATCTGGGAAGTTTTGCTCGATCTCCGTATCAGGACCTTGTTAAGGACGTACGTGGATATTGCCCTGGAGAATTTATTTATTTTGTTGGGTTTAACGTCAGACCGACACAATTGTAAGTCATATGGCGACTTTCCAGCTTTGATGGTGGAGGAAGACTTCAGGTGCCCCTCCGTGCATTATTTCATCACGAGCGGGCACCTGGGTAAAACCACCGACCTTCCGTAAGCCAGCTGGATGGCTTCCTCACATGAGGAATTCAACGCCCCGAGTGAGGCTCGAACCCACATCGATGAGGGGCAAGTGATTTAAGTCAGCGACCTTAACCACTCGGCCACGGAGGCCCCAGATTTGACCCTTATGGGCAAAAGACTTCACACAACCAAATTTGACCCTTATGGGCGAAAGACTTCACACAACCAAGTTGAGTTAGAATGGCATTACCCGGAGGCGAAGAGGTTGTGGTTCTTGTGTACATGGTAAGAGTGAATTTTAATTTGCTCGGTCTTCAATTGGAGAACTTGGAAAATGGAAAAGCCACCAGTCAGAAAGATTGCAAAAACAATGACCTTTAGGGGCGGAAGAAGACGTTGCAGAACAGAAAATGATTTAAAAACTTACACTTTGCTTTCAAATCCAAAAATGGCGGTATCATGTCAAGACCTGGCTAGGTCACATGATATTACTTACTTATAAAAGGAGGCGACGTATTTGTTTGTTTGTTTTGGGTTTAACGCCGTTTTCAACAGTATTCCAGTCATGTAACGGCGGGCAGTTAACCTAATCAGTGTTCCTGGATTCTGTACCAGTACAAACCTGTTCTCCGCAAGTAACTGCCAACTTCCCCACATGAATCAGAGGTGGAGGACTAATGATTTCAGACACAATGTTTATCGAATAGTCACGGAGAACATGCGCCCCGCCCGAGGATCGAACTCGCGACCCCGCGATCCGTAGACCAACGCTCTTACCTACTGAACTAAGCGGGCGGGCCGAGGCGACGTATTACGGTGGTTAGTTAACATTTTTCTTTAATGCATGGCTGCCTAATCCTGCACTCTCATACGCCGAAAAGAAGAGTGAGAAATTGGAAAACAAGTTAACTTTTATGCACGATTGAAAATGTGTTTAACAAAATAATAACCGGTCCTTTACATCCGGAGGATGGCTGTGGAAAGGACAAACGTGTTGGAAAAACAGGGAAAAATTTACCCTTATGGGTAGGAGCCCTACTTCATCAGATACATTTCTGATGAACTATGCTGGTATTCTGAAAAAGCAACAATTTACCCTTAGGGCGGAAGACCTACTCCCATCAGATACTAGTGGATGCTACTTGTACCCGAGTGGTAAAAATGCAACAAGAATAAACCCAACCCTTAGGGGCGGAAAACCTACTCCATCAGATACTAGTTAATGCTGCTTTTATTCTAGTGGAAAATTGCAAAAATGTTAGACAATGGAGGAAGGGCGATTTTGGGAGGCGATTGAGAAAGGGCGATAACCTTTCTTGGGGTAGAGATGACAGACGTTGCTGGTGTTCTGAAACGAAACGTAAAGGACACACGAATGAAGTGGCCAAATTGCATGAGGCTGTCCCTGATGTCGAGCGTTTTGTGTTGGAATGTTTGCTCTGTTTGTTTGGCATAACCTTGTGGACGAGGGACTGGAAACAACTAATACCTGGGAAAAATTGACTCTTATGGGCGGAAGAAGATTTCACACAACCAAGTTGTGTTAGAATGGAAAATTTCGTCTAGTTCAGCACTACCCGGAGGCTAAGAGGCTGTGGCAAAGACTAACATGTGAGAAAAATTGGAAAAATAATTGACCCTAATGGGCGAAGATGACGACGTTGCAGATGGACATAGAGATGGTTCACATGAGATATCGCTTACTTATAAAGGTATGCGACGTATTACGGAGGTTAGTTTACACTTTATTGCAATTGGTATTGCTTACAAATACACCGGAGGGAGCGAAATTGGAAAAACATTGACCGTTATGGACGGATGAAATCTAAAACGGTGACCCCCATTTTTCTTTTACGGAATCAATAGCGATTGAAATTTTGCACGCTTGTTCAAATTTATTCAAAAAACTATCTGGCAGTTTCCTAATTATGGGCGTCTTTACGCAAAATTTTGGGCGAAGTTCGACGTCAGTTTTACGTGTTTCGCGTTCATAAATCGTTTGCCTCCAATGTGACGTCGAAATAACTGGACAAATTATATATCATTGGAGAGAAAATTTTAATACAAACTTGAAAATAAAGAATTTTTGCCGTACTTCTGTAATATATAAAAACGCTACTTAAGGTATTAGATAACTAATAGTAAAGTTACAAAATGGCCTTTGCTTGGTATATTCTGAAAGGTAACCGTGTTTTGCACTATTTTGCAATTTTTAAACAACTTTTACCGTGCCGTTTTTTATATATATTTTATAACTTATGGTATCTCATCAAGCTCAAGTAGAGACAAATTTCAAAGTGATAGCCACTATCCAGAGAACTCATTTTACCATTAATTTTGATAAAAGAAACATCATACTATTGGTAAACAATTATAAAACACAAAATAAAAATGTCAACATCATTTTTTCTATGATGCCTCAGGTAAACGGATTTAATGAGGCAGAATTTATACTTCAAGATTGAAAAAATAAGGCCGAATGCTGTGTTTCTGTATTAAATTTTGCTTACTCCTTTTAAAAATAACCTTATGGCAGACGTAAAACCTACCTAAATTTCTTCCACAATATATAATCTAAGAGTGAAAGCAAAATAGAGAACTTTCACCGCGTGTAACTCAATATTTTTAAAGATGTGTAACTCGACCCCTTCTGTTTAAGTAGTAAATTCACTTTGAACACCAAGCAATCGCTTATAAGATTAATCTGTTTCCATTTTTGTACAAGAAATCAATAATAAGTATTGAAAGAAGTAAAAACTTACTAGAAAAAAAGGATATTAAGGGAAAAAAATTGGTCCCAGTAGGGCTTGAACCTAGGCCCCCCTAAGAATTGTAGTAAAAGTAGGTTTATGGTAGGAATCGAATACTCTTCAAAAAGGAGGTTTTCTATTAGTGATCTAATACCTTAAAAACCTTGTCAAGTACGTCATTTTGCACTCTGCTGAAAAAATAACGACAGTGGTCATGTTTGAAGATTTACAGCTGCAAAATGGAGAAAAACAGAAAACTGGAAAAATATCAGTCATTTGGAAATATCGTCAACTTTAATTTGGCAAACTTTCATAACAGTCCGTTTAGAATAATATATATCCGGGAAAAGTGGCATACGATGGCAAAGTGTGTTATACTTGACATGTTTGCTAATATTATATGTAGATCAACTGCAGAAATATTTTGGTGCTGTCGTATCCAAGGGTTATTTCAAAGAAATTTCAAGGTCATAGACATGTCAAGGTCAAACCTGCTTTTAAAATGATTTCTAAGTTATTAAAGGTAGCAAAATGGTGCGTATATTAATAAATATACTCAACAACTTTTCTAACTCACACATGTTTTTTCCTTTTATCGCCAAATTTTGACAGATTTAAATGAATGTTTAACACAATGTTAAATGATTATTTTATTATAGTATAACATAACAAGAGCACCGCCTTGCGGGTGCTGACGCTCATCTGATTTTTTTTGTATAATAGAAATATTGTCCTACCCATGATTTTCTAAGTCTAAAAAGGGCCATCATTCTTGCAAAAAGCAGGATAGAGTTATGTTTCTTGATGTACAGTGTCCACTTATGATTGTGAAAAACTGTTGCAAGTTTTAAAGCAATAGCTTTGATAGTTTATGAGAAAATTTGCCTTAAACATAATACTCAACCAAGAAAATGATTTTCTAAGTCCAAAAGGGGCAATAATTATTGCAAAAAGCAGGATGGAGTTATGTTGCTTGCTGTACAGGGTCAGCTTATGATGGTGAACAAGTGTTGCAAGTTTCAAAGCAATAGCTTTGATAGTTTAAGAGAAAAAGTTGACCTAAACATAAAACTTAACCAAGAAATTTGATATTTTCTAAGTCCAAAAGGGGCCATAAATCTTGCAAAAAGCAGGATGGAGTTATGTTTCTTGCTGTACAGGGTCAGCTTATGATGGTGAACAAGTGTTGCAAGTTTTAAAGCAATAGCTTTGATAGTTTAGGATAAAAGCTGACCTAAACATAAAACTTAACCAAGAAAACTGATATTTTCTAAGTCCAAAAGGGGCAATAATTCTTGCAAAAAGCAAGATGGAGTTATGTTTCTTGATGTACAGGGTCTGCTAATGATGGTGAACAAGTATTCCAAGTTTCAAAGCAATAGCTTTGATACTTTAGGAGAAAAGTTGACCTAAACATAAAACTTAACCAAGAAATCTGATATTTTCTAAGTACAAAAGGGGCCATAAATCTTGCAAAAAGCAAGATGGAGTTATGTTTCTTGCTATACAGGGTCAGCTTATGATGGTGAACAAGTCTTCCAAGTTTCAAAGCAATAGCTTTGATAGTTTAGGAGAAAAGCTGACCTAAACATAAAACTTAACCAGGCAACGCCGACGCCGACGCCGACGCCGACGCCGACAACCGCTCAAGTGATGACAATAACTCATCATTTTTTTTCAAAAAATCAGATGAGCTAAAAACGATCATAGCCTGATGTAAATTCATTTAACTGTAAGGGTAACAATAAGGTAACCCTTAAATTAAAAGTCACATAAGTAAATCCCATATCACAGTAGTACACTGATCCAAAGTAAGCCCACAACAAAAAGAAGCTGTAGGGGAGGAAGTAGAAAAATGGGGGGGGGGGGGGGGGGGGGGGGAGAGAGAGAATTTGAAGGGGGAAGTGGACGGATGAATATACAAAGGGAATGCTACGAACCTTTGTAACAGTCACACTACAACGTAAACCACAAAAGCGCAGACAGTCATGCACCAAAATCAAACGCACAACCACACCCAACTAAATAACATAGAGAAACAAACAAGAAAGACACAGGAAAACAACGGCTCAAAGACACCCATATAAGCAGGCATGGGCATGGGCAACCGTGCACCGCCACAGCTCTATGGTAGCCAGAATAGGCAGCCACGGAAACTTCCTAAAGTAAAAGGGGGAGGGGATCCAAAATGTGCCGCAAATGCAAGGGAAAGGAGGGGGCAACAGGGGAAGCAAGGACAAAAACGATTACAACAAACAAGAAAACATACGCAACAGACAATACAAGACAGACAGAAAACCAGTTGAAAATATGTGCACCGCCTTAGAACGGTCAGAAACCTATATAAAGGAAATTTGGGGTTTAAACGCGTTTAGGGCATGCCAACCTCGCATTTACCCTATTTTCAACAAGTTATACAATACTGTAAATAAAATCCCCTCTGAGAAAGGCTCTAACATTAGTGCTAAAATAACAGTTTAATAAAGTAAAACATAAAATTAAGGTAAATCTAAAAGTATAATTACACCAATGTATTCAACAACTTGCCTGAAGTCGGCACCAAGAGCCTCACTTTATGGGCACGACTAAGAAAACTGCGAGACAAAAATCAACTCCCTCCGTCCATTGTATGTAGGATTTAGGAGGAAATCATCCTGGAGTCCTACACTTTATTACTCATCGCACCATCAAATAGAAAAGCGTAGCGATTAACTGTCAATCACTAAACAAGCACTGTGCTTCACGATTTTCGCATCGTCTCCTCTTCATAACTTTTTATCATACATTACAAATATTTGATTAAAATAAGGACCAGTGAGTGAGGAGTGAGTTGGGTTTTACGGCGAATCGACACAAAATACTCATATATCGCCGAGAAGAAGTCATATTGCAAACGCCAACTGTAAAACCTAAACATTGATGTAAAAATGTAAAGCATACCTAAAAACATCCATGTAAAAATGTAAAGAACACTATGAATAATGTAAAACATATCTAAAAGCATCCATGTAAAAATGTAAAGCATATCTAAAAACAGTAATGTAAAAATGTATGTACGTGTGTGTTAAAATATAAGCTGCAAACATAATAATATTGCAAGATGTAAATAAAAATAAGAAGTGTTAGATCTTTTGATATATTCCTATCTGCTTTAAAAACGATAAAATATTTCCGACTGAAACGTTGTCAAATAATTCTCTCAAAGATTGAACGTCATAATATGTACTGCGTTGTGTAGCAAAGTCCACACAGTCGATTAAAATATGTTTAATAGTTAGCGGTGTTTGACATGGTACACATTCAGGTTGATCTTCTTTATTCAAAAGGTAAGAGTGAGTCAAACGGGTATGACCTATTCGACAGCGAGAAAGAACAACTTCCTCCCTGCGAACAGATCTGTTCCCTTGGTGCCATTCCCCTAGAGTAGGTTTGATATCATGAAGTTTATTGAATGAAGCACGGTTCCATGACGACTGCCATTTAGATAAAATGTATTTGTTTATATTGGGCCTAAAATCGGTATGTGGTAATTTCAAATTAGATTGTGATAATAAAAGGGATTTCTTTGCTGCAATATCAGCATCCTCGTTTCCATGAATACTAACATGACTAGGAATCCAACAAAATATGATAAACTTTTTTAAAGATAGTTCATGAAGCCTGAGAAGAATATTTTGAATGAATGGATTTTCCATAATTCGGTTATGAATTGACTGTAAAACAGAAAGCGAGTCGGAAAAGATAATAAATTTTTCTGCACTATTTTTTGATATAAAATTTAGAGCTAAATCAATAGCTTTGGCCTCGGCTGAAAATATTGTTGCATTATTTGGCAAACGTTTAATTACAAACTTTCAAAGCGGAGTTCGCAAACAACGCAGCACAACCGATCATCTTGTTCGACTGGAAAATTTTATTCGTGATGCATTTATTAAAAAAAAGCATGTAGTGTCTGTCTTTTTCGATTTAGAAAAAGCTTATGACACTACATGGAAATATGGTATTATGAATGACCTTAACGACGGTTTAAAAGGTCGTCTGCCAACATTTATATCACAATTTTTATCTGATCGAAGTTTTAAAGTACGTGTTGGTGATACCCTTTCTAACTCTTTTGAGCAAGAACAGGGAGTTCCACAAGGTTCAATTTTATCTGTCACACTTTTTAGCATCAAAATTAATAATATTGTGAAATGTTTGTTACCAGGGACAGACTGTTCATTATATGTTGACGATTTTTTGATATGTTATCGTTCAAAAAATATGCGTACGATTGAACGCCAATTACAACAGTGTTTGAATAAAGTCCAAACTTGGGCCATGGAAAATGGGTTTAAATTTTCCAAATCGAAAACTCAATGTGTCCACTTTTGCCAATTACGGAAAATAAGGACCATGTTTTCCGAATTTTATAAACTACATCACCTTAGTATTCCGGGTGTGTAAGTCTAAAGTTCTAAAAGTGTTTTAAAGTTGGTATTGGTATTGTATTTTTCTATCAGTTCCGACGATTTGTAGTAAAATTTACTGAAAGCTTTTCCGTTTGTTTGTTTGTTTTGGGTTTAACGCCGTTTTTCAACAGTATTTTTTAAGCATAAATTGAATGCTTGTGAATCCTGTCCTTAAACTGTTTTCACGTTAAGCGACGAAAACTATGTAATCCATAAGGCCATGTGCTCAGCCTGATCACATTTCTACGCACAAACACATTTTTGTGTGAAAAAATATGCTGAAATTTACATTACTTCGTGACCGCAACCGTTTCTAAAAATAAAATTGACACATCTGACTTTTATGTGTATTGGCCTTGTAATGATATTATGGATTTTTATCATAAGTACACATGTTTATTTCAAATCAATAGTGAAATGATGATGTCTGTATGAAAAAAGAGAAAATAAAAATTATCTGAAATGATCGACTCTAACAGGCCTTTTTATCAAATTTATTTAAAAAATGATTGCTCGCAGGAAGTAGATCTTTTATGTAGGTAGGTTTTGGTCACAATTTTAAACAGAATACTGCTTGCGTGTAGTAGCTGTCGATTTTGAAAAAAACATGACCTCCTAAAAATATTTTTTTCTGTCTTTTATCCGGATTTTCAGGTAAAAGTTTGCATTTATTTTTCAAGATATATACTTCAAAAGAGAGCTTAATCAATTTCAAAAGGCGTTTCATTCATCAAATTGTGAAATTTCTCAGTAAAAACTCGCAAAAGTGTAGTAAAGAAAAGCACTAAAATGTCGGTATTTTGGCTAAAGAATGAACCTTAAGGCATTTTTACTGTGATAATAACCATAAAGTATTCAATCATATACACGTTAAATGTTGTATCGTAGTGGCAACTAATAACCCGGTTGTTGGTATGGTAGGAAATTACTTTCAACTTGTACGACTTTACTAATATAAATAACTGCGCTGAAGTATATATATACCCCTAAAATACCTAAAAATAAATGCACTCCGCACACATTTTCTGAGAGCGATAAGTTCACGTGAATAATTTTGACTGAAAATCCATCTGTCGACTACTTTGAGCAATTTAGTACAAAATAGGAAAATAATGGATCTGAATTCTCAGAACCCGTCTGAAAATGGCTACCTTTTACCGCGTAAATAATTGACTTGAATTCTACAACGTCACATGGCATTATATTGTGTCTGTGCAGTTCACGATCCAGTCGGAGAACAAATTACCGTTTTCTGGTTAAAATTACGTTAGGTACAAGGGTTTTTAAATCAAGCATAGAAAATTGATCAAATTTCATTGATGTTGAATTCGTTAAGAAAGAACACTGGCCTCAATACCACATTAAAAGATCAACCCCGACTGGATTTACATTCCAAATGTTTGATAACACATACGGTGGTAATGTTGATTTTCTAGTTTTCGATGAAATACCGGAATAGTATATTTGCTGTTTCAAAGCCGTGAAAATATCATTTTTATTTTTTACTAGTGAGGAAGTATACTTGAATGCGAAAGAATATGAATAATCAATAATCAAACATTCTTTCTAAACTATACGCCAGTAGAGATATAGATGCATATAAATACCTATATAGATATACCCTCCAGCGCTTTCTAATGTAATAGAAACCTAGAAATCGTGAAAGATTATTCAACGTTTCTTCAAGATACAAATTGTGATGTCTTGACATTTTAAAATCATGAGACAGTGCAAGTGACTTTGCATTAGTTTGAATTGGTACACGAGAGGTGATCATCTCAAAACTGAATCTTTGAATTCAAACTTTCTTAGAGACGTGCATGAAAATTTTGAAATGTGTTCATTTTACTGTTTTCATCTTTTGATCTTTATTATATATACATACACGTCTGTTCGAAAAATTCTAAGCTTTAACTGCGAAACTATGTGACAAATTCAAGAAAATAGTGCTAGGACTTTTGAATATTAATTTTTGTTTACTTAGCATCCGCTTCAGATGCCGAGACTCCACAAAATGTGTTTGTCTTAATAAAAGAATGAGGATCTCTTTGTATGTCAACCAGTTTAGAAATTGTTTTGATAAAATCAAGTCGCGATGACCCCTCAGTTAGGGGAAAGGTAAGTAAGGATAAAGCGATGTCAAAAAGCACAAGACAACATTCATCTGAAAAAGGTACTATCTCGAACAGATAATAAATGAAATCTGTTAAAACGACCCCTTGGAAGCATAGGATTGATCAGAAGCATAGTATATTGCTACAGTCTATAAAAGAATCACAAAATTCTTACCTCATACGGCGACAGTTTTACTACACAATTCAAAATTACGGTGCAAGTTATCAGTATGACCCTCTCTAAAGTCTCTTTTCGAAACTTAAGTCCCAACAAACAAGTAAAAGCAAAGTAAGTCACATAAAAACAGTAATAAGTATTAACTCCAAATACATTTGGACACTGTTATTTCTCCTGCTTTCAGTCCCCTATATTTTTAGTTTATTTCTATTTTTGATCGAAAGTTTGTGTATATTCTGTTAACTATAAAATATGTATAGAATATCATCCGCTATTAAAATTTCACGGTTCAGTGAATATTTGTCATTGAGCAATTTGCACAAGAAAATGGTGGAACGGCGAGAAATAAAATCGCACGTGGTCAAGTTATATACTTTAACGACCCATATAATAAAAAAACTGTGGGACGGATGTATGTTCTATAAAGGGGAATGGCCGTGGGGCTTTTCAACGCTGGAGTCCCGCAATCACAGGTAAGTGTTAACTTATATAATACCATTATCATTTTAATATTTAAACGGATTTTATAATGTTAATAAATCTAGTGTCATCTGATTAATATTATCACAAATATTGTTATAAAGAGCTCGAGTGTATCATGCAGGTTGCAAGGCGAATTGGAGTGCTGATAGTCAAGTACAGAGTTAAAGGCGGCCCGGATAACCTTCCTCGCCGGCAACGCCGACGTGTTACAAGTACCGTACATGACTAGCAGATGGTACGGCGACGACACACTGCTGTTCAAACAGCTAGAGAAACACGAGGAATGTACTACCGCTTGATAGGCGGCTGTTTTAGTAACATGCGTTGTAGACGATCATTGTCCTTACGCAGAGACACAGAGAGACCGCTGGACACGGCGTCATCGTCGGGTCACGCAAGCAGAATGGGGTCATTTTTTCACAGATGAACGTAAGTTTCGTTTACATGGTAATGATGGTACACGAGTATATCCTGAAAGGGGAGAGAGATTTATTGAAAATGCCATCGAACGTGACAAGTACGGAGGGGATAAGTTATGGTTTGGGCAGGGGTGTCCATGCACCATAAGACGAACATAGTACTCATCGACGGCAATCTGAACGCGGTACAGTATTCCGAGGTATTTCCATGGTGCGAAACAACCGTAGTATTGGACTTGTACAGGACGAGCCTCCTGTCGCATCGCAAGAGCTACACTAACGTTGTTTGGTAGTAATAACGTTAACGTATGACTGGGTCCAAGTTTCTCGAATTGTATATTACGGAAAACCTTTGGGACGAACTCAATCTATGGGTAAAAAGACATGGCCACGTGCCGCAGACCCTCCCCCAGCTGAGAGCAAGGCTGCCAAAACAAACAAAAAATTCCGAATAAACACTATAAAAACACCTTATAAACCCTATCAAAACCGCTTCTTTGGTGTTTGTTAGTGCGATCCATTAGTGATCTATTGAAAAAAATCAAGAAATGGTTGCAATAGATCGCTAACGGAACGTGTTCCATTAAATGGATCGCGATTTTGAAGCGAGTTACTAACTTTACACAGCCATTCATAAGGCTTCCCCCTCTTTTATAAACTTATGGTTTTAATTCCATCCAATGTACCATTACAGCAGATCTTCTAGTTCTAGTTGCTATGGTTATGTTATCTAATCTCATCTAAGGTATAATATAGAGGGACAGAAATAAGTGCATTTTGTATGTAACAAGTGTAGAGGATGGACAGGATATGGATTTATTGAAGAGAAAATGGTGGTTGTTATTTCATATATTTCATATATTTTCTATGATTTACAACTAAAGGTATTTTATTAATATATGTACTTTCAATTCAGTATAAATAAATGCATGTTTACATTGTGATTCTTTATAGTGTGTGTGTGTGTGTGTGTGTGTGTGTGTTCGGGTTTAACGTCTTTTTCAACAATTTTTCAGTCATATAAACGACGGTAAGATTTCAATAAAGTAAGTGTATGTTAGAATTCAAAGATTTATTAAATATAACGTAATAGTTTTTGAAATGCTGATTCAAATGACCTGTATACTTAATTATATGGAAACTAGTTAATAAATGTATGTTTCTCTTTGTCTGTCAATATTTCACAAAGATGAAATTACTGTTAGCTACATGATTTATCAAATGATTTGTAAAAAACTGCATCCAAATGATCATGAAAATGTTGAACGATTGCTTAAGTTGTAAGTATTACCGTATATATATAGTTAACATTATTGTGACAAATTAATATTTGAATAATTTTGACAGAAAGGCCTTTTCAACAGTTACTGCATATCTCTGCAAATCCAGGCTACACCTAGTCACATAAACGATTTGCCAAAACTGAATGCATGGTTTCAATTAAATACAGCCTGTATTTAGGAATGTATCAGTTTGATGAAACGCATTCCATTGAGCGATCTATTAAGGATGTTGGATACATTTCAGGCCAATTTGTTCTACAATTAAGAATTTTTTCATACTTTGCATGTTTGAAGATCTTTAGTATCTATTTCATATAAAAGCAAAAAAACGGTAGGTCACCGAACTCCTTTTCATTATATCGGTCATTTTCTACACACACTGTCAAGACAAAAGTGAAATTTGAAAAACCTGGAAAAATCGGGGGTACATTTCAAAACACAAACTATCTTTATCAGTTGTAAAATAATTGTATTTCTAACAATTCAGTTTGAATATGCTATGAAGTCAGTATGAAATTTTAATGATTTTCACATAATACTGTTACTCATTTTCACAAGGCAATATAATTACCCCACCCACTTTTTTCCAATGGGACCAGTACTTATATCAGTCTAAAGATAGCATAACATTATTTCTACAATTAAGATTTTTGAAATACTTTTTGTATATATTGTGTCTCAAAACTGCTTTAAAATAAGGGTAAAAAAATTGGGGGTCACCGGACATATAAGAGAGATATTCTGTATTTTATCATGAAAGTACCAAAATTTTAGAATATTGGGGTTTGCTGGCAAATAAGCTATAACAACAAATATTTTCATGAAAAAAAAACGCCTAAACAATATGAACATGTGTGCAAAACATAATTTTAAATAACAAAATAGTTCCAAACCATTTACATCGACATTTCATCATAAAAAAACAGATGTAATATTACCCCA
Source organism: Mercenaria mercenaria (assembly GCF_021730395.1). Taxonomy (NCBI): domain Eukaryota; kingdom Metazoa; phylum Mollusca; class Bivalvia; order Venerida; family Veneridae; genus Mercenaria; species Mercenaria mercenaria. The sequence goes on from NC_069373.1 coordinate 52,969,124, forward strand.
CCCACTTTTTTAAAGTTAAGTATGAATTATATAGCATTGTTAACACTCCAGCATGAATATTACTATAACAACCTTCACCAAAGTAAAAAAACAATATGCATGGCTACATAATCTGGAACGTGTTGCATTATGGGGATGATCCGACCAGTATATCAAGAGTAATGTGCCCCTGATATAGTAAAAAATAGCAATATTTATCCATTTTTTACAACTGTATCATTTTTATTTAAAGCAATCTTGAATAAACTTAGAAAATTGTCTAAAATAGACAATGTGTACGGCCATAGGGTCTTGCAAGACCTAGATTTCAGGCATTTTCAGACTAGCAAGTCCAGAGTTATCTGTCCCTGTTATATAAAATGATGCAATATTTGACAATTTTAACGCTCTAGTTTGAACATTTTCATAACAATTTTGATCAGATTTAATGGCAATGTATACGAGCACAAGCTCTTGGAATAACTCGATTTTGGGTATGATCAGACCAGCTTGTCCGGAATTATGTGCTCCTGATATATCACAAAAGCTGTCTGTTAACAGCACACTTGAAGGGGTTTAGGAGATACAGAGCAGACACAAAATTGAAGGCTTTGAGTTGTGACCTTGACCTTGAACCGACATGGGAGACTCATGGGTTCTGCACATTGTCTTGATGAGGTGATTATTTGAACCAAGTTTCATGAAAATCCTTCAACATGTTCAAGGGGTTTAGGAGATACAGAGCGGACACAAAATGTTACGGAAGGACGGAAGATGGAAGGACGGAAGTAGAGAAGGATGGACAGAGACCATTCCTATAACCCCCACCACTTGTGGCGGGGGAGTTATAAACACCACGACAATAACCATGGAGGAAATGACCTTCAATTCAGCACCTATAAAATTTCATGTTGTGATTTAATTGCCTGCAAAAACAAGTCCCAGTACTGTACCGTATTATCATTTTCTAACAGATGGTTAACCACCTTAAATATTTCTAACAGGTAGTGAACCACCCCAAGTAATCTAAAATATTTCTAATTGTCACTCAAAAATGTTCTGGTATGTAGGACTCAATGAAAATTATCTTATATCATATATGATAATAAATCACCTTAATGTCCAGAAGTTGTGTTGAGTTACCTTAAATAATTCTTCCTGTAGTAAGTTACTGAATTAAACCAACAAGAGCTGTCAGTGGACAGCGCGCTCAACTATTCTCAGTGCTTGATAAGCAATGAGTAAAACTTTAACATTACTATAAGCATATTCTAAGTCGAAAAGGGGCCATAATTCAGTCAAAATACTTGATAGAGTTGCCTCCTCCTTTTTACAGACTGGGGTCATGATGGTAAACAAGTATGCAAAATATGAAAGCAATATCTCAATGGACTTTGAAAATATTTGGGGTGGTACACAAAATTTAACATTTATTCTAAGTCGAAAAGGGGCCATAATTCAGTCAAAATGCTTGATAGAGTTGCCTCCTCCTTTTTACAGAATTGGGTCATGATGGTAAACAAGTATGCAAAATATGAAAGCAATATCTCAATGGACTTTGAAAATATTTGGGGTGGTACGCAAACTTTAACATTTATTCTAAGTCGAAAAGGGGCCATAATTCAGTCAAAATGCTTGACAGAGTTGCTTCCTCTTTTTTACAGACTGGGGTCATGATGGTAAACAAGTATGCAAAATATGAAAGCAATATCTTAATGCACTTTGAAAATATTTGGGGTGGTACGCAAACTTTAACATTTATTCTAAGTCGAAAAGGGGCCATAATTCAGTCAAAATGCTTGACAGATTTGCATCCTTTTTTTACAGACTGGGGTCATGATGATAAACAAGTATGTAAAATATGAAAGCAATATCTTCATGCACTTTGAAAATATTTGGGGTGGTACGCAAACTTTAACATTTGTGTGACGCTCACGCTCACGCCGGGGCGAGTAGGATAGCTCCCCTATTCTTCGAATAGTCGAGCTAAAAACCTATCAAAGTATCTTTCAAGTTCAGAACTGACTAGTACTGAAATAAATAAATTTCTTTTTAATTCACTGCACAAGATATTATATTTGAAAATTTCTATTAATTGACTATTTGAGAAAAGTACCTTGGACCTTTCATCAACGAAATTTACCAAAATTCTCTAATATAAAGCAAAGAAAACCTGTAATTTGTTCAGGATAATATTAAACAGCAATGTTCAAATCAAATAAAAGTACATGAATTTGTATACTGGGTATAAATAACTCAAACAGATTTTCTGAAAATCTATTAATAGAACAGTATTACCTTATTCTAAAATTAGTTAACCACTGGACCAATGAAAAATCAATACTACCTTGTAATGAGGATGTGGAAAATTGCTGGAATCCCAAAATGTGTACAGTAACTAATAAACTGAATCAAAAAAGATAGGGCAACTGCCAAGTCTAAAAATAAATTCCATTGACTAAGATTAGTAACAAAGTACTGGCTTGTTGAATATACCTTTTAATTGTTAAATATATTGTTTTTAAAAGAAATTTTTATTTTGATGGCAATTTCAATAGATTTAAGAGATAAAATTTAGTTTGAAAAGAGATAGATAGAAGATACATCCAAAGAACTACAAAATACATTATAGCTATTTGATACAACATGCAGATTCCTTCACCAATTATAGTTTAATTCTGTTAAAATCCCTTTTACCAAGTTAATGTGACTTGTGAATTTTCTTTCTATCTTTTACAATAGCACATCATCTTGGCTGATAGTGATTCTTTTTTTTTTTAATTTATACTTTATTGAAATCACTCAAAAATCCTAACTGATTACTGAAATACTAAACAGTTGTAAAGTTTCAACATCCAATTTTGAAAAATTTTGATTGATTTAAATACACATTAATTTTACATTCACTCTAAACCTGTATGATATAATGAACACAATTCTCTCAGATCACTAGCTGTTTACTGGAGGAATCACCGTGTAAAAGTCAAATCAAAACAAGTCGAAAGATTTCCTGCGGCCAGAAGTTATACCGGCCAGAAATTGTTGATAGTAACTTATGGGCGAATAAAGTACTTGTTTTGTTTTTATCATACCATTACGCTTTAATGTAAGAAATATTACTCCATTCTACATGATTTACAAGTAGATATATGAACTATGTATTTCTTAATTCTGAAAGTTATTGTTTTGAGCAAAAATAACTATATTTCCCTTTCATGTATAACATAACTTTAAGCACAACTGGTCGCATTCCTTGATTATTGAAATACTTTACTAAAGCTTTCACAAATGTGATTCGTGCCTTCACCTGGACTTGCTTGACAACACAGGACCATAATCTAGAAAATTGAAGAGTAATTAACATAAAAACCCTTATGCACAACAAGGTATCAATATTGATCATTGCTGAAAGTTTGAATAAATTATATGAAATAATGAATGAGGAATTCAAGTCACAAACATTTCTCTATATATCATATAGAGTGCTAGCTATATTGCAAAAATGGCGTTCCATAAATGCGATAAGCCAATCGCATATCGGTAAAAAGTCACGTGAAATCACCCAGTCCCCATATGCTATACTACTTGTTGCATTCCAATATACCTGCGGCCTTCAGGCCGCAGGTAATAAGTGTAGACCAGTCTGTAAATACTGTCTCTTCTGTCAATGGTAAACCTGCTTCCAAACTTTTCCATACACTAAAAGTTTTCATTTTACTAGTATAACCTTTCTATGTATGTTGTTTCGTCAGAATCACCGGATTTTTTCTGCATCCTAAACTCAAGTGTTGTCGACCTCTGTAATTGACTTTGTACTTCTGTTCTGTCACCCACTAACATTCATAAAATTTCTTCACTTGACAAATTAATCACCACATATGTATAAATATCAACATATGTGTGAAGTCTGGAGTACATCTGACATTGTACTTATAATATAAAATTCTGGTTTACGTATTTTTTAAGAGTATCCTGCACAAAGCTCAGCAAAAATTTCTCTCAGAATTGATAATTTATAAATTAATGTTACTTCAAATACTTGTCAATCTGACTGCACATCATTTAACGACCACACATTTACAGTTGACACCTCATCACGAACTCTCACTGGGGCTGCATTATTGTACTCGCCCTTACTTCGAACTTTACCAGTTATAAGAAGGAGAAATGTGCTCTTTATTATTTCCTTAGTATCTGTTCTACCAAGACATTTCTCAAACTGTACTCTACTCATATCTGGTTCTGAAAATAGACATAATCATATCTGGTTCTGAAAATTGACAATCAATACAATTCGCATTGTTACAGAATACTAACTTGATTACTTATAATTAAATATTTTAAAATTATGTATACTAGGTCTTTATTAATTCATTCATAAATCATCATGATAAAACATATTTAAGCACGATGGTCCATTACTCCAGAAAAGATAAAAGAACCTTAAGGCCTCAACAGATATTAAGTTCTAGTTGTACAACACTAATTTAATTATCTCAAAGATGTACTATTTTAAAATAGGTACTGAAACGAATGTCTGAATGTAACCATTCTTAATAAAAAATAATATCCAATGAATTTGATTATGCATGACACAAATGAGCCACGCCATGAGAAAACCAACATAGTGGATTTGCGACCAGCATGGATCAAGACCAGCCTGTGCATCCACGCAGTCTGATCAGGATCAATGATGTTTGCTTTCAAAGTCTATTGCAATTAGAGAAACCATTTCATAGCGAACAGCATGGACAAGACTGCGCAGATGCTGGTCGGAAAGGCAATATGTTGGTTTTCTCATGACGCGGCTCAAATCTTACAAAATAGAACATGTCCTAATCTGTAGGTCAAGAAAGATTTACGAAATCAAGGAATAGCATCGTACACACGATAACATTTGGCTGTACATCTTAAATTTAATTCGTGTTGTACAACAAAAACCTACCGTCTGTTGAGGGCTTTAGAATGAACTAAAATAATTAACCAACAATTACAGTACAGTATGATCTACTATCAAATGACAATACAATATATTTTACATGACTCACCAGACTTTTGGAATCTGTAAACCATAAATGAACAGGAACAATGCCACACCACTCATGACAACTTCCGCATTCATTCTGGTGCTGTGCTATTTTGTGTTGATGTCGTATGTATTTCCATGTTGTTTTTTTTTCCAGTATTTATTTTGGAAATTTTATGGAAAATGTAGACAAGCTTTAATTTACTGTCGCGGAGTGGCTGCTTTTAAATTTCTGACTTTTGTAAGCTGCCTTGTCAAGTGGTCCAATTCAATAAGTCCTTCCTTCCTGCCATTCTGGAAACTGGATAAAGTCCTCATGGATCACTAGTGTAGGAATTCCGAATGCCAGACAAAATGTCCTTTTTTACGAACCATATTTAGATCTATAGAAATACTTCACAGTCTGTTCCGGTACTCTCGACAGCTAACAGTTACTGCCTAAAACTGATGGCAAACGTAAAACAAATGACAGACGTTGTGAGACGAAGAATTCGTCAACTTTTTAGCTAAAAAACTGCATCAAGACGACACTTCCGCATTGCGCCAAAACAAAAGACCGCTTTACGAAACCGGTGAATGTCGTTAAAAATCCCGCGATAAGCTTAGATTTAAAGCCTCAACAAATAGTTTCCTTCTACCTTTTCCATTAAGACGCCGGTTATTGAAGATTCTCTTGGATAGCAAGCAAAAAATAAGTAAAATTCAACACACTTAAATTTTTCGACTTTACGTAAAATGAGACCATTCGCGCATGCGCACAAAATGTATCGAACTACCTTAAGCGATCTATTATATATGCGTTCCATTAAGCGATCCATTATGCGATCTATTATGCGTTCCATTGAGTGATCTTTTTTTTTTTTTGGTTAGGTTTAACGTCGCACCGACAAAATTATAGGTCATATGGCGACTTTCCAGCTTTTGATGATGACCGTTCCAAGGCGGTGCCCCACTGTGTCCTGTATTTGATTGTTTTGTCCTTTTGTTTATTTTGTGTATGTGTGGGCCTTTGGGGAGACTAGCGTTTTTGGAACGTGGCATTCCCTATTTGATATTCTTCCATGATTTATTTTCACCTGGCGGGAATAATTTTCATTAACAATGTCGTATGACTTTGGATCATGGTTGGCCCGCCCGCCAAGTTCAGTAAGGGGAGCGTTGGTCTAGGAATCATGGGGATGTTAGTTCGATCCCCGGGCGGGGCATATGTTCCCCGTATGATTTGATAAAAGACAGTGTCTGAAATCATTCGTCCTCCGCCTCTGATTCATGTGGGGAAGTTGACAGTTACTTGCGGAGAACAGGTTTGTACTGGTACAGAATCCAGGAATACCGGTTAGGTTAACTGCCCGCCGTTACATGACTGAAATACGGTTGAAAAACGGCGTAAAACCACGAGGACGAATGATTTCGGACACTGTCGTTTATCAAATCGTTACGGAGAACATATGCCCCGCCCGGGGATCGAACTCGCGATCCGTAGACCGACGCTCTACCTACTGAGCTAAGCGGGCAGATGAAACATGGTGGGGGTAAGAGTGAGGTTAGGGACTCTTTAAACCGGTCTACGCTCTCCAGTTGTGGTTTGCCACTGACCGTTTAAATGCGGTGGCCCACTGTACTCCTTTGTATTCCTCGAGTGCGTGAGTGTATACACGTATATATGGTATATCATAAAACATTACTGCCATGCTGTTTGCCTCTGTGTTTTACCTTTGTCTTTTGACAGTTCCTGTGATATGCATGTTCCATAACCTCAGATCCCCTTTCTAAATTCCAGTTTGTTTAGTTCTGCTCATTGTTTTCTCGTTGAGGGCATACCCATTATTTTAACTGGGGACCATACGCCGCTTTTCATGGCGTGTAGCATTGAAGGGTTCCATGTGCACCGCCGTATGAACACATCTGCGGATGTCTCATCGCCGTATGAACACATCTGCGGATGTCTCTAAATTGTTTTTGTACTTTTAAGCATGTGTAAATGTTGAGTACTGCTCAACCCGGGGCTAGAGGGCGTGAACGGTAGCATGCATTTTAACTACCGTCCATGATCAGGCTCAATCAAACCGAGCCTGCAACATTTTCGTTTTTGTTGTGTTGAGCGACCTGTGGAGGTTCCACTTTTTCTATTTTAGACCTATTAAAACAAGAGGGCCATGAAGGCCCTGTATCGTTCACCTGACCTATTGAATTAGAGATGATGACAATTAACATTCTGACCAAGTTTCATCAAGATATGGTCATAAATGTGGCCTCTAAAGTGTTAAATAGCTATTCCTTTGATTTGACTCTGTTACCTAGTTTTTGACCCCCACATGACCCAGATTTGAACATGACCTAAATATCACCAAGATTAACATTCTGACTAAGTTTCATGAAGATACAGTCATAAATGTGGCCTCTAGAATGTTAACAAGCTTTTCCTTTGATTTGACCTAGTGACCTAGTTTTTGACCCAACCTGACCCAGATTTGAACTTGACCTATAGATAATCAAGCTTAACGTTCTGACCAAGTTTCATTAAGATGTGGTCATAAATGTGGCCGCTACATTGTAAACTAGCTTTTCCTTCTTAAAATGTAGTAAACTTGTTCCGTCTACGTATTTAGTATGAATGTTCATGGAAGCGAATTTTCAAAGATCTCCCAGTACGGCCAACATACTGAACAATTTGGTACGTTTCAGTACATATCATGATATGGGAAGTATTCAATCAATGTCAGAATTCAGTTTTATATCAAAAGTTCTTCCATTAACATTTGAAGTGTTAGTAGACCTGTGCGATAAATGATTTCTTCCATTAACATTTGAAGTGTTGAAGTGTTCCCATGGGAAGAAATTGTGCACCCCTTGTCGCAGATTTGTTTTTATATTGTTATGAAAGAGACTTTATTTTGAGCCTTTCTCCAGATACGCAGGCAGATATTATAACTGCATTTAATAATACATCACGCTATCTGGATGATATTCTTAATATGGATAACAAACAAGGAAGAATATCCAACATGGAAAGCCACGTTCAAAAAACGCAGCTTCCCCAAAGACACACACGAACAACTCTCGCACATCACACACAAAAATGAACACAAAAGGACAAAACAAACAAATACAGGAACACAGTGGTGCACCGCCTTGGAACGGTCAGTGGCAAAACCACCAATGGGGAGTTTAAACCGGTTTATGGTTTAATCCGTTTTTTGGTCAGTTGGTGGGTACTATTTATCCTAGGGAACTTCAGTTAATTAAAACTAACAATTCGGATACTTATGCTTCATTTTTAGATTTACATCTCTCTATTTATGACAATATTATACATACCAAAATTTATGACAAGAGGGATGATTATAATTTTAGTATTGTAAATTTTCCCCTTTTGGATGTACCTCAGGCTACATCTTATGGGGTATATTTTTCTCAATTAATTCGGTTTGCCAGAGCGTGTAGTCATGTCCAGCATTTCAATGAACGTAATCAATATATTACAAGTAAACTTCTTCAGCAAGGCTACCGTTATTACAAATTGCGTAAATATTTTGCTAAATTTTATTATTGTAATTCTGATTTAGTTTTAAAATTCAATAGTAATTTAAAAACACTTCTGCGAGAAGGTATTTCTTAACCCGTTTTTTATGGGGGTGTGGCTTACAAACTTAGTAAGATCTTGGGTCATGGTAATTTTCCAGATGTATTTGGTAAATTATAAAACGTGTTATTAAGTGTTTTGAGACATACCGCATGTTTAGTGTTCAACTACGCTTCCCTCTTTGATTATGTCTGACGGAAGAGGGGGAGAACTCTATGATAAGCAGTTTTTAAGTCCCACCAGGACTGAACTGTTTTGATACCTGTCTTCTGACCTGTTTCGTCGGGCCCTTAAGGGTGTTTCTCTTGTTGCTGTGTCTTCTTAAAAGGCATCGTGTACATACGTTTTTGGTTCTAAAGGTTTGCTTTTTATATATTTATACACGAGCATTTTTGTGTTTTACATGCCATGCTTCTTGTTTCTATTACGTGTGTTAGAGATTCACCTGGAGTGGATTACTTTTATTTACACTGTCCCGTGTCTTTGAAACATGGTGGGGGTAAGAGTGAGGTTGGGTGCGCACCATAAACCGGTTTAAGCTCCCCAGTGTTGTTTTTGCCACTGACCGATCCAAGGCGGTGCCCCACTGTGTTCATTTGTTTGTTCGTTTTGTCTTCTTGTGTTGGCTTTGTGTGTATGTGTGTGTTTGTGGTGTGCACGTCTGCGTGCTGTGGTTTTCTTTTTGGGGAGGCTGCGATTTTGGTACGTGGCATTCCCTGTTTGATATTTGTCTTTGTTTTTAGTAGACTTGTGCGATAAATGATTGCAACAATCGCACCTCTTGTAATTGCACTTGTTAAAAGAACGGTACCCTCTGCATCTCTGTGTAAAAAAAAAATGTATGTTTAATTTGATATTTCTTTAAAAGTGAGTGGCAGATTATTACGAAAGATAGCTGTAGAATGAATTAGTACGAGGAATACAAAATGACTCCGCAGAATGAAGCTTCAACAGAAAAAGGCTAATAAAAGGTGTATGTCTTTAAAAAAAAAAGTGTGTGTGGTCGGGTTTAACGTCTTTTTTAACAATTTTTCAGTCATACAGACGACGGTGTCTACTTGTAGCAGTGAGCACAGTGCCCAACTTTATAGTGCTGCCTCACTGGAATATCACGCTGTAGACACGTGACATGATACCCGACCCAGACACATTATACTGACAACGGACTGACCAGTCCTAGCACTATCCTCTTAATGCTGAGCGCCAAGCGAGGAAGCTACTAGAACCATTTTTTACGTCTTTGGTATGACGCGGCCGGGGATTGAACCCGCACTCGAAGCGGAAGCTCTACCACTAGGCTAAAAAGTATTAAGTCATTAGGCAGATGTATAGAAGATGCAGTGTAACCGAAGAGGTGGAAGAGTTAATTTCGGAACCCTATTGTATGTACTTTTATCATATGATCTAATTAAAATCTGGAAAGTAGATCCCTCGGAAGCACCGAGAACAAGGCAAACAGTGAAAATTGCAGACTCGGTTTGATTGAGTCTGTTCATGAGCAGTAATGTAAAATGCAACACTGCCCACGCCCTCTAGCACCGGCTTAAGCAGTATTCAATCTTCAAATCTAAATGAGTTGAAATCAATGATCCCGAAGGACCAGAAAATATAACAACACTGAGAAGAAGTCGGGGCGACTTTTTACGGCCGCCACACAGCACTTAACACCCGCTGTTGTGAAGTAAATAAAATCTGGAAAGTAGATCCCTCGGAAGCACCGAGAACAAGGCAAACAGTGAAAATTGCAGACTCGGTTTGATTGAGTCTGTTCATGAGCAGTAATGTAAAATGCAATACCATTCTGTGAAAAGTGGCGTTCGGATAGAGAAAAGCCAAAAGTTCAAAATTAAGAGAAAATGTCAAACAAAAATTAAACACAAACAGTACAAAAGCGCTGGCGGTCCCTAAAGGTACCGTGGGACGAGATAACTAAAATGGCCACGAATGCCAGTGAACACAGAACCTTCTACAAGGTATAGACAACTCCTCATCTTTGACAGAGGCCGTGCGTTTAGAATGCACAACAATCCCTGAAGGACGAAAATATAACAATATTGATTGAATGTACGGGGAGACTTTACGGCCGACACACGGCACAAACAACACAATTGTGAGCATAAAAACAAGAAAGAATATCCAACATAGAAAGCAACATTTCTAACAAGATGGCCCAAGGTCGCTCGTCTGAGAAACACATAACAGTAAGCATGTTTGACCTAGTTATTTCAAGTAAATATATTCTGGCCAATTTTCACAAGGGTTTGACCTTAAATAAGGTCTCTTGAGTTTAAACAAACATTTTCTTTGAGATGACCGAGTGACCTAGTTTTTGACCAAAGATGACCCATATTCAAACATGGCCTAGATTTCAATTAGGCAATCATTCTGACCAAAATTCATAAAGATCAATTGCAAAATACAGCCACTATCACAAGCAAAAGGTTTTTCATTGATTTGTCCCAGTGACCTACTTTTAAAACCCAGATGACCCATATTAGAACTCGACCTAGATGTCATCATGGTAATCATTATGACCAAATTTTATGAAGATAAATTGGAAAATACAGCTTCTATCACATACACAAGATGTCTTCTTTGATTTGACCTAGTGACCTACTTCTTGACCCCAGATAACCGATATTCAAACTGAGCTTAGATTTTATCAAGGCAATTAGACTGACCAAATTTCATAAAGATCAATTGAAAAATACAGCCTCTATTGCATACATATTTTTTTTCTTCGATTTGACCTAGTGACCTTGTTTTTGACCCCTGGTAACCCATATTCGTACTCTTCCTAGATTTCATCTAGGCAATCATTCTGACTAAATTTCATGAAGATCAATTAAAAATACAGCCTTTATAGCAAAAATACACAAGTGTTTTTATTTTGATTAAACCTAGTGACCTAGTTTTTGACCGAAGATGACCCATTTTCAAACTCGGCCTAGAATTTTTCAAGGCAATCATTCTGACCAAATTTCATGAAGTTCAATTGAAAAATGCAGCTTCTATTGCATACACAAGCTAAATGTTGACAGACGACGGACATCAAGCGATCACAAAAAACCCCAAAGGCCAACACGAACAGAACTCGCACACCACACACACAAAATAAACGTACAAGGACAAAACAAACAAATACAGGAACACAGTGGGGCACCGCCTTGGAACGGTCAGTGGCAAAATCACCACTGGGGGTTTAAACAGGTTTATGGTTCACTAACCTCGTTCATACCAACACTACTATAAGCAGTGCCCACTGATGGCATGTTATGTAGAACAAGATTGCTTACACGAGTGATATTTATGTAAATGGAAGTATCTGATATGTCATAAATATTAAACAAATGGACTGGGAATATAAATTCTATTGTGTGGTTAATAACAAAGGGAGGTAATCTGACATAAATCAATCCAGATGTTATTAACTTGGTCATCTAAGTACACTGATGACACTGATGAAATTTTAAATCTATCTTATCAGAAGTTACTGAGAAATATCCATTCAAATTTAAGTAAAGGAAGGTTATTTGTCCAAAAAAATGCACTCCGGATGTCTTGGTACACTTGATCACATAAATGAAATTTTGAACTAATCATGCAAACCGACCAAATTATGTAGATTTTAACTAATGACGAAGGCAATTAATTTGAAATAAATAAATCCAGAGTTATCTAGACCACCTGATTGATAATAGCTAAGGGTAGATTTCTCGGAAAACGTATAGCCCTTTTCGGAAACTGCATTTATCCGCCCTTAGGTACTCTTCAAAGGAGATAAGAATAGACGCGCAAAACGCACACCTGCACTTCCGGGTAGTATATTGCTGAATACAGAACGTTCTAAATTATTATCGATAAATCGACAAAAGCAGACATGCCTTCACACCAACGATACTGTTGTATATGTAAAAACTACGGCGGAAAGGTAGTTGATGGAAAGAAAGTGTCAATGCATCGATTTCCAGCTGATTTGCGTGTAAGAAAGGTGTGGATTCAACGTTGCAAGAACACTCGACCTAATTTTGTGTTTGTAAATAGTGATCAAACCAGGATGTGTGCTGTGCACTTTATCGGACGTTGTGGGCCAACAAAAGGAAATCCTCTTCCTTGTTTCTTCCCAAAGGCAGAAGGTGGTGAAAAAGTGTACAAGCTCTCGGTAATAATTTTAAAAAGTTGAATTTGTTTTCACAGTTTTGTGATTTTTTATGTGTTAAAACTTCAACTGTCTTGTATATTTATCTGAGTGGAATAAAAAATATATCTATGCTTGCCTCATCCAGACCTGTGGTCGGGACCTCTGTGTGGTTAAGGTCACGGACTTAAAATCACCTGCCCCTCATCGATGTAAATTCAAGCTTCACTCATGTGGAAGCCATCCAGTTGGCTTACAGAAGGTCGGTGGTTCTACCCAGGTCAAATAATAATGCACGGAGGGGCACCTGGGATCTTCCTCCACCACTAAAGCTGGAAAGTTGCCATATGATCTAAATTGTGTCGGTGCAACAAAACAAAAATGATTTAGACCAGAGTAATTTTTATCGGGTTGGTTAATACTGTAGTACTAAACACTTAAAAATGTACAGATTCCTATAAATAGTAAATCGAAAATTATTCGTACCTTTCGAAAAGGTAATTCAAAAATATTTCAATATTAACCTTATGTTACTTAAATAACCGTGTCAGGCTAAATATCTTGATAATTATATTGTGTGAGTGAAGATTTACTCTACTGAACAGTGATTTTTATTTTGTCGTTTTCTTTTTTTAGACAATGGAGAGTGTTGCAGACATAGACTTAGTGACAAGCACTGAAGAAAATAACGACACTTCCGAGATGGAGCTGACAACTGACAACCGGTCACCAGACATGAGCTTTGAGAATGACGCTGATGGAATACCAGTTGAAGGCAACGAATCAATACTTGATATATCACTAAGGGTAAGTCTTGTTTGTTGCATTTATCTCTTACATAATACTAAAGACTGTAAGCGTAATGTTTCTTGTTAGACGTGGGTAGTTGACGAAAGTCCCCACCTGGAATGGATGGAACAACTTATTTCCAGCCGAGCCCACGGCAGGTGTTATATTTATCTCCCCAGCATCCAGTCTGGACAGATACTGTTGGAAATAATACCAATTTAAATATATCACCCAGCACTGAACACTAGTCCGAATATCAATCGCGACTTGGAATCGAACCTGGACCGCCGGCATTGTAGTCCAAACTGCTAACCACTGCGCCACTGTTGAGTAAGGAACCGGACGTTCTAATGCTCTCAAACGGTCCGCATAGCAACCATTACTTAGTGCAGAACAGATATAGTTTGATCTTATTTTTGATTAACCATGTTAACTGGAAATCAAATCGAGCCATATTTTTTTTGAAAAAAGCTTTAATTGTTCTTTTTAAAGAAAGTGCACATGAAAGTAATTGCAGCCGAATTTTATTGTCTTATAAAATTAATTTAACATTAAAAGACTTCGTCTGTAAGGTATTATTAAAATATTTCAGCTCCATGACTATGGACAGTTCAGACCAGTGCCTTCCATAATTCGCCATCAGTGCCAACAGGCACAGCCACATACTGTTTCTGTCTCCACGCAGACAGATGAAACTAGAATTCCAAAGACGACATCAACACAGACTCCATTAGTGGAAACTGCTTCTAATGGATGTCAGGCGACAAGACCAGCATTCACTTTTGAAGATGTTACAGACGACAACAGTAAAGTCCTGTTCTTCACTGGAATACCAAACGCGGGAACTTTTAAGTGTTTGTTTGATGAACTTGAAAGTGGTATGAAAGTAAACAACTTAGGCCGACCAAAGTCTTTGAGACTTATTGATGAATTTTTCTTGGTTTTAATGAGACTCAGACTTGGACTTCTGCTTGAGGATTTGGCTTTTAGGTTTCATATATCTGTAGGAACTTGCAGTACGATTTTTAATCGTTGGGTGAATTACCTTGACACAAGCTTGAGTTTTCTCGTGAAGTGGCCAACACGCAAGAACATAAATGACACTATGCCTCAAAGATTCAGTCGTAAATATCCAAAGTGCCGAGTAATAATAGACTGCACGGAGATTCGAACAGAAACCCCATGTTCCTTGCAGCTTAAGTCGCTTCTATACAGTGATTATAAATCACACATGACCTGGAAGTCATTAATCGGAATAAGTCCATCGGGTATTGTGACTTTTGTGTCGGATTTATATCCCGGTAGCATTAGTGATAAACAAATAACTAAAAAGTGCGGCATTGTTGACTTGTGTGAAGAAGGTGATGCAATAATGGTAGACAAGGGTTTTCTTATTTCAGATTTAACCACACCTAGAGGTGTAGAACTTATAATTCCCCCCTTTAAAAAAAAGAAAAAGCAGTTTTTACCACATGAAGTGGAAGCAACAAAAACAATCGCAAACCTTCGTATCCATGTTGAAAGAGAAATGGAAAGGATAAAAAACTTTCGAATTGTTCAAGGCACAATGCCAATAACTATGTCGTCGCAGGCAACTAAAATCTGGAAAATTTGCGTAAGTCTGACAAATTTTTTGCCACCCTTAGTGCCAAATAGGTGAAAGCAAAGAAATGTGCACATTTCAGGACTGCAAATATGACATGTTTATGTAGTAATACTAGACAAATTATTTACTTTTATGAAGTGGTACTAGAAATATTATGCATTGATCTTGCAGTTAACATGGTTAAAGTGGTTATCTTTTTATTTATGTTAATAAATTTATTCAAAATTTATGTTGTTTTCTTGCTCTTACAATGTTGGTGCTCTGTATATGGTAGATTGGAAAGAAATGTGTAAGCCTATGTACAGTGTAACATTAGGCCTTAAAAAATTGTTTGTTTCCAGTAACATGCAAAAAAATTAACAAGTAGTACTTTTTTAAAATTACTTTTGTGCTGTTAACCCTTACCCTGTTGAATTTCTGTAACAAACCTGCCCATCTTTCAATCTGGACATTTATTTATTTGGGTTTTAGCACCATTAACTGTTAAAAGGGGTGCAGACCAAAAAAGAAACTGACCGAATGGCGAACAGTGCAGATCATGATCAGACTGCACAGATTTGCAGACTGTTCATGATGACCAGCACTGGTCGCAGACAGAATCAATCATGTCCATCATGGTAAATGTTAAATGAATACAAGTAGCAGGGTTATACCTTTTGAGCATAAGTTAGTTGATTGCCGACGTCACTGATCATGTTTAAATAATAAAACTTTTTTTGTTAAAAACTTTAAAAAATTCACCAAGGGACTTAAAACATTTAGGGTCAAGTCACCGGAAGCAAACAATTTTAAGTAAGACCTTACTGTACATAGCAATAATGTCTTTGGAAAATGAAAGAAAACGCAAGTGGTCTTTTGTGGAAAATATTGACCATTGAAAACAGGTTTTAAAGTAGTGGCCTTTATTCTGAGGTTTGACTGTACTAGCAACTGATGATAATCTGTAAATTCTGATCATATCTGAAAATGTTCTACCTCAGATGTTCCTTTTATCAAGTGACAATATAATTTTGGGGATAAAATTTTATCTACAGTACATTACTGATCTGTTATCTTTAACATGTGCATGTCATTTGGCCTGTTAACCCTTGGGGGTACAGAAATTATCATTGTCACTAGCAATTTGCAGATTTTTGACAATTTCCATTTAAACATTTCTGTTTATTCTTAATTAGTTACACACTTGCTCTTTATGAATATTAATGACTTCCATATCAGATCAAAGAAGAGGGTCTAAGGTTTCTAAATCAGCATGTTGCATTTTATATATTTCATCAACAACTACTGTGTATGAAAAATCCTATGTGGTTGCCAACTGTGCATTGTGTAAATGTGTTCAAGATTGTTCCATACAGCAAGAAAGAATGATAAAGTATTCAAGTCAAGGTCACTTAAAAAATAGTAATTTTTAAAAGTAGTTTTGGTAAAGGTTACCGTAAAAGAACAACTTTTAGGCCGTACTTTACAGTAAATGCACCTGACATAGCTGACTTTAGCTCCCAAAATTTTAGACCTTCTATTTAGGATGATTTTAAAACCAAACAGCTGTTACCTACACCTATAAGGCCATAATTAAAAATTGCTTGTTTGCGGTAACAGAACCCAATGTTTTTTTGTGTGGGTTGGTTGGTAGGGAATCTTTTCACTGGTAGGTCGTGTTACTGAAATCAATTTTTTTACTCCGTGGCAATCCTTTGCCCATTATTTCTTATATATTGGTGATACCGAAGAAAGTCAAATGTTCATATTTAAGGAATTGTAAAACCATGTAGGCTCTTTTGTGTATTTACTTCAGGCTGAATCAAATAAAATGTTAGATTCTCATTGTCTTAAAAATATTTGTATGGTATCAAAATTTATTGTGTTATTACATTGGGCACTAGTTTTGGACAAATTCTTATTTTCCAAATTGACTTTTTGGCTAACATTTAAAAAGCTTAAACATACTGTGTCCTTTGTGAATGTGGAGAATCTAACATTTAATTCAATCATGCCTAAAATTTTTACATAAAATAAAACATAAGAAAAAGCAAATTTTTATGATTTATACACAGTCAATAACAAACAAAATTATTAGTAAAAGGCTGAATATATATATAAATAATTATCAAAAAATATATATGTTTGAACATAATATTCAGTCAAACCAGTACCAGTAATTAACCCTTACTCTGTTAAATTTCTGTAATGAACTTGTCCATCTTTCAATTTGGACAGTATTATTAAATGTTAAAAGGGGTGCTTACTAAAAAAATACTGACTGAATGGCAAACAGTGTAGATCTTGATCAGACTGCACAGGTCGCAAAGGCAGAATCACTTGCCGCCAGCAGGTTAAGGGTTAAATTACAAATGTATTAAATTATTCCGCTAAAAAATGTTTTGCCTGGCTCAGGGGTGGGGGTGGAATGATTTCTGACAACAAACCAATTACTTTAAAGTGAATAAATGTAATTTTAGACTTGGTATCTCTTTTCAATTTATAATTACAGATCTAAGGGAATCAACTGTATGAGATATCATATTTCAACATTTATAATTTCAAGAGGTAACACTGAAAACTGGAAGATTTTCTATTGATCATTGATAAGTCCTGATCCTAATATAGTTTTTAACTTGTTCATGCACAATTCATTAGGCAAGTTTCTGACTTAAGCCTAATAAAGTTTCAATCCACGTTGTACCCTTCTTGAGAACAGTTCAGGTAAAACAGCATGCTGGTAAAAGTCCTTGAGTTTAACTAACATGCCCAACCAACATTCCTCATTGAATTCTATTCTTTCAACCGACATGCCACCTAATGTCCAGATCACAAAATCGCACCATTTCATGCCGGTCAGTGCCATCTGGCCCTGAACCTGGTAATAATACTTGTGACCGGTCTTTAAATGACACAAACCAGTTACTGGGTTCGACACACAACAGAAATCTGGATCTTTTGCACAGTCTGTTGGGTGCAGATTTCTCCATCTGTCCGATGCTGGACACTTAATTTCCAGAACACCAGTTTCCATCTGGCCCTGTGAAATGTAGGTGACGATTCCGTCAGGACTTGCACCAAGGTATGGAGTGTCTCCTTTCACGTACAGTCCACACTCTGACACTTTAAAGTCTTGGTATGTTTTTTTCATCGTCATCTCGTATTTTCTTCTAGCCGCTGGCTCATGCTTTATCCCCCATGTCACATATTTGTTTGTAATGTTAGAATACATTATTCTTTTTATTGGTCCTTCACGAGGTGTCTCGGATTTCAGTGACATCACCTCACCAAAGTTTGATGCGGTGACTCTCATTTTTCTTTCATCTTCCCACAAAATGTTTTTTCCTTGACCTCGTGTTAACCTTTCAACTGTCTTACAGTCTACATCACTCATTTTTAATTCATTAAATTTTGTGGTGATTGTCTTCTGTACATCAGCACATGTTAGGTCGACACTATCCTTAAAGTTAAAAGTTATATCAAGAAACTGGGGAACCTCCTCCACTGCTTTGCTCTCAACAAAGTTAAGAAGCCAGCCTGCAGCCGGATTACACTTTTCAAGACTTAACCGAAACCTGTCCTCATCTACAGAATTTATGAATAGTTCTTTTCGTGATTTCTTTTCTACCGCCTCCAATTTAGAATCAAATGTATATTTCCTAAATGTTAATTCACTAGATTTTTTTTGGAGTAAGTTTTCTTTTCCGTGGATTGTTAAACTGACCCCATACACATTTTTTTGAAGTCGACGCCAGAGTTCCATCCTTCTTCTTTGCTGTTAGGTCAGCAAGGGCGTACATCAGAGCTCCAATGTGATTACATGCTTCCCCACTCCTGAAAGTTAAGAAAAATTGATTGGTTTAAGAATTTTTGTACAAGAAATCTGAACTAAGAAAATAAAATTCTAACAGTGCTCCCAGTACACCATATACGTGTGTAATGTACATTAAAAGAATTAGGAAAAAGTACGCGAAAAAGTAAAGTTTCTGCAACAAATCATATATATCACCATCCTTAATGTGTGCGTACATGTGTAACATAACTTTTTTATTGTGAATATATGATTTAAATTGGGCCAACACAAGTTTCAACTCAGAAGACGGCTATCAACATCAAGGTAAATCAAGGCAAGGTAAATAAAATACTATGTTAACCTCAAGTTATATGTCAACCGGTTGAGAGAATCCTTGAAAATAAATCGCAACTATCAACTAAAACCAAATTCATTTTTAAAGCTTTAAGATTATTTTTCGACGATGTATTATATTTTAATATGGTGTATAAGTGAATGAAATGAGACAATGCACTCACCCCGCTGTACAATCACATTCTGCAGAATGGACCTGACCAGTAACTTTTGACAGGCAAAGCCAAACATTGTGATCTGGATTGTCTTTTACATTGGCACTTGGCAAGGATGGCAGAACTTTACATTTGACAAAGCAGTGTTCACATTTCTCGTTAATGTCATGGTACAATATGCTATGTACATGTCTATCTGCGTAGTACACTTTGGATCTCAGCTGTTTCTTTGTTTTCATTTTTAATACAAAATAATTGTAAATATCTCCATCACTGAAGTTAGGAAATTCCATTAGATCATTACTCCACGTTTTTAATGTCTCTGGATTCGGTAATTTCTCACCGAGCGGTGTTACAAGTTTCTCAGTTTTTCTTTTTTCAAAAATTTACTTCCGCGTTCCTTTGTTCCTGCTGGAGATCGTTTAAGCCTAACTTCTGTACACCTTTAGCTCTTAAAACAAGTTCATTCTTCTTCCCCGACACATACTGATTGTGAAACCGTAAATAATCTTTCAATTGTGACACATTTAACTTGTCAATTTCGATGTCTGACAGATAAGGTTCGTTTTCTTTGTTTACATTCGCCATTTTATCGGAAAAAAATACTACCCAGTGCCCGAAGCAATCCGATTTCAGGAGAGTTGAAAGGGGAGATAACCTACTTTCCGAAAAGGGCTATACTTGAAGTTTTAAACCAATCCTATACACATGATTAGGACTAAACAGTGTAAAATGTAGCGATTTTTTGTATGTCAGGGGCACATAACTTTTGTCCTATTTAACTAATTAAGCTCTTGGAACTCTTCCAAGGATCTTTCCATTCTGTGTATTACTTAAATTTGTGGGGGGTGGGGGGGCGATAATTCATAAAATATTGTGTCATATGATGTGAGTGATGATATGGAACAACTATTTTAAGTCTGAATCAAATCCTGTCTGTAATAACAGAGATGTAGTTGCTTGAGTGTGAATAAGAGACATTCCTGTATCAAGGGTGATTTACTCTAGTCCCAATTGTATTTCACTCGTAATAAAACTCCTCTGAGATGTTGTGCTCATACACATTCTATGTAAATAAAATCTGAAAAGTAGATCCCTCGGAAGCACCGAAAACAAGGCAAACAGTGAAAATTGCAGACTCGGTTTGGGTTAAAGTTACTATCGTAATTCTGATTTAGTTTTAAAATTCAATAGTAATTTAAAGACACTTCTGCGAGAAGGTATTTCTAAACCCGTTTTTTATGGGGATGTGGTTTACAAACTTCGTAAGATCTTGGGTCATGGTAATTTTCCAAATGTATTTGGTAAAATTATAAAACGTTTTATTAAAAGAGGTTACGACCCAACTGTTTTGAGACATACCGCATGTTTAGTGTTCAACCCGTTTACAGTTGGACAGTACGCTTCCCTCTTTGATTGCGTCTGACGGAAGAGGGGGAGGACTCTATGAGAAGCAGTTTTTAAATCCTACCAGGACTGAACTGTTTTGATACTTGTCTTCTGGCCTGTTTCGTCGGGCCCTTAAGGGTGTTTCTCTTGTTGCTCTGTCTTCTGAAAAGGCATCGAGTACATACGTTTTTGGTTCTTAAGGTTTGCTTTTTATATATTTATACATGAGCATTTTTGTGTTTTACATGCCATGCCTTTTTGTTTCCATTACGTGTGTAAGAGATTCACCTGGAGGGGATTACTTTTATTTACAATGTCCCGTGTCTTTGGAACATAGTGGGGGTAAGAGTGAGGTTGGGTGCGCAGCATAAACCGGTTTAAGCTCCCCAGTGGTGTTTTTGCCACTGACCGTTCCAAGGCGGTGCCCCACTGTGTTCCATTGTTTGTTTGTTTTGTCCTTACGTGTTGGCTTTGTGTGTGTGGTGCGCGCGTCTGCGTGTTCCATTGTTTGTTCGTTTTGTCCTTGTGTGTTGGCTTTGTGTGTGTGATGCACGCGTCTGCCTGCTGGGGGTTTCGTGTTGAGGAGGCTGCGTTTTTCGTGTTGAGGAGGCTGCCATTCCCTGTTTGATATTTGTCTTTGTTTTTATTGATTGAGTCTGTTCATGAACAGTAATGGAAAATGCAACACTGCCAACGCCCCCTAGCACCGGCTTAAGCAGTATTCAATCTTCAAATCTAAAGGAGTTGAAATCAATGATCCCGAAGGACCAGAAAATATAACAACACTGAGATGAAGTCGGAATATGATTTTGATTGCTGAAGGAATGAGGTTGTTATAGTTTAAAAAAGATAATCTCTAGGAATTTCGCAAAGTCAGTTTTATTTATTTATTATTTTGGGTTTTACGGCGCACCAGAGTTACAGCAAAACCAAGTGTTATGACCCTATTAGTCGTCTCTTACGATCATGCAAGGGTAAGGCAGTGGTTCGAATTCTTTTCGTACATAGATCGTCCCAGAACCACATGGGGCCCATAACTCTTGTTATACCTGTCCGATTTGGCCCGGCCGTATTTCCCAGTAAAAGCTATATTTATTACCATTTTCATTAAAATAGAAAAAGCGGAAACTTCACAGGTCGCTAAACACGACAGGAACAAAATGTTGCAGGCTCGGTTTGATTGAGCCTGTTCATGGACGGTAATGGAAATGCATGCTACCGTCCACACCCTCTAGCCCCAGGTTGAGCAGTACTCAACATGTACACGTGTTAAAAATACAAAAAGCAATTTAGAGACATCCGCAGATGTATTCAAACGGCGGTGCACATGGAACCTTCAATGATACACGTGTTGAGGCGTGTAATTCCATGAAAAGCGGCATTTGGTCCCCAGATAAAGTAATGGGTTTGCCCTAAACGAGAAAACAATGAGAAGAACTAAACAAACTGGAATTTAGAAAGGAGATCTGTGAGCCTGCATATCACAGGAACTGTCAAAAGACAAAATTGAAAAACAGGCACCATATCCAAGAGGTGATTATACAATACCCAAGGCTATGAAAGCTGGAGAATTGGAACCACCCAGGCCGAAATGGTCATGCTGAGAAACTAAACAATACCAATAACACGGCATAAAAGTCGTGCTGAACGATCTGAGAGTGAGTTGGGTTTTACGGCGAACCGACACAACGATCTGAGAAAAAGCCTTTAAATCCATATCCGTGACTGGATTCTAGATGCACAGAAAATGAAAGAATATCTTCTGTATTTGATATATAGGTCAATATATTTTTGGTCCTTTCAGATCATTGATTTCAGCCTTAAATATACATGAAGATTGAATATTGCTCAAGCCGGTTCTAGGGGACGTGTACAGTGTTGCATTTTCCATTTCTGCTCACGAACAGACTCAAATAAATCGAGTTTGCAATTTTCAGTTTGCCTTGTTCTCGGTGCTTCTGAGGGTTCTACTACAGCGTAGAAAGCAAAAGAAATGCTACATTAATGATTGCAACTTCAATAAAGTTGTTTCTGATGTAGCCAACGCATTCTCTTTCTCCATTAAATCTAACAATTTAAGGAATACGACTGACCTCATCGTCTGAAGCAAGTTAAAAGCCAGGGAAAACTATCCTAGTCGTCGGCTGACCGGTTTTGTCTACCGCTAAAGTGACTCCTAAATCGAATTGATAGACCTAGTGTTTGAGCGTGGCTTTCCCTATTGGATATCTATTATTGTTTTTGTGTGAGGATCTTTTAAAAGTTGCCTCAAAGGCACGAATTGTAAGCATTTGAAATTTAGAATATCTTTTAAAGATTAGAGAAAAGATAGTATTCTCTGTATCTGCATAGGAACCATCAACAATTACACGCAGTCATCTTATATTTTTTAAAACCATCTTACACACACATCATTGTCGATGCAGTCAAATGCCTCCAAGAATAAAACTTATTCACAGACTTCCGCCATTACCTTCAGAGCTTTCTTTTATACAAGAACGTTCTGCATTTAGAAACACATCCTTTCCAAACGAGGACAATGTTTTTACATTAAAGTGCACAGTTTTTTATAACTGAGAGTAAGTTGGTGTTTATTTCCTCTTCAATCCCACGCCCGTCGTTCTCCTCATTTACGCCCGTCTCTTTTTACTGCGAGTGAGATTATGTGCCCACCATATTATTGCTAGGCGGTGCCCCACTCTTGTTTTTTTTTTCTGATTGTGTGTGTTTGTGTGCGCGTCTGTGTAGTGGATTTACATTTTAGGGTGGCCGCTTTTTAGAACATGCTCTACTAGTAGCGTTTGTAACATGTCTTTCTCTTTTCTTAATTGTTCGATTTCGGCTGCCAGTAGACTTGATTTCCGCTGTTCATTGATATAGTCCTGTAATATCATAGTAACAACGAAACACTGACAAACATACTGCATAATCTTTTCAGTTGCGTCGCTGCATATGAAAATCTCTTGTAGATACTAGATATTGATAAAACTAATACCGGGGTATATATATATATTGGTATATTAAACATTATCCGTAGCAACAGTGGGAGGAATTAAAAAGATATATGAAGAAATTGATATAAAAGCTTAATATAACAATGAATGATTTAAGTGCATAACGCAACTTTATATATGTATATATTAAGATATATTATACACGTGCGAACGTTAATGCGTGATCTACTAGTAGCTTTTGTAACATGTCTTTCTCTTTTCTTAATTGTTCGATTTCGGCTGCTAGTAGACTTGATTTCCGCTGTTCATTAATATAGTCCTGTAATAGCATAATAACTACGAAACACTGACAAACATACTGCATAATCTTTTCAGTTGCGCCGCTGCATATGAAAATCTCCTGTAGATACTAGATATTGATAAAACTAATATATACTGGTATATTAAATATTATCCGTAGCAATAGTGGGAGGAATTAAAAACATATATGAAGAAATTGATATAAAAGCTTCATATAACAATGAATGATTTAAGTGCATTACAGAGTTTTGGACCGGACACAAAATTGCGGACAGATGGAATGACAGAATGACGGACGGATGGAAATGGCATTCTTATAGTCCCCAAAACTGCTTTTCAACCAGTAGGGGACTAATAATGTTCTATGTATGCATCAGCAGCAAGCATGGCACTGGCCCCGCAAAATACCAAAACCAAATCTGTTACATCCTCACACAAATGCCTGCAAGAAAAAAGTTCAAGTAAGATGTTTTGTTTATTTGTTCAATTTGGATATTATAATGTTTTTCAATGGTATTTTAGTTATGTAAAAGGCAGTTAGTGTTCAGGACTGACTTGTTCTTCACAAGTAACTGAAACTCCCTCACATGAATCAGATGCATTCGCCCTGGGCAGGGATCAAACTCGTAACTTCCTGTTGCATAGTCTTGTACTCTTCATTCTGAGCTGAACATGCATACTTCCAAAGGACTGTACCATGGATCTTAAGGCATAACACTATTATATTTTTGACTCATAACGCAAAAACCACGATAAAACTTTATATATGTATATATTAAGATATATTATACACGCACGTGCGAAATTTAATGCATGCTCTACTAGTAGCTTTTGTAACATGTCTTTCTCTTAATTGTTCGATTTCGGCTGCCAGTAGACTGGATTTCCGCTGTTTCATTAATATAGTCCTGTAATATCATAGTAACAACGAAACACTGACAAACATACTGCATAATCTTTTCAGTTGCGCCGCTGCATATGAAAATCTCCTGTAGATACTAGATATTGATAAAACTAATATATATATTAGTTTATATTTGAAGATTGAATGCTGTTTAAACCGGAGCTAGGGGAGGGGCAGTGTTGCATTTTCCATTACTGATCATGAACAGACTCAATCTAACCGAGTCTGCAGTTTTCATTCTTTGTCATGTTCTTGGTGCTTCCGAGGGATCTACTTTCTATATTTTTATTTGCAAATCGTAAGCTACATAATTATAGCAGCAAAAGCCACGCAGGTTTCGACAGTCAAACAAAATAGAAAAGAAAAAGTGGAAACTTCACAGGTCGCTCAACACGGCAATATTGAAAATTGCAGGCTCGGTTTGATTGAGCCTGTTCATGGACGGTAGTTGAAATGCATGCTACTGTCCACGCCTTCTAGCCCCATTTCTGTGCTAAATTGCTTTCAAATATATAACTGTGTAGCGATAGGTAAGTTTTGTATTACCCGACAAATAATTTGAAACAATATAATTAGCTAATAGCTGAAGATGTGTCCGCACTTTACTTGCATGGGTTGGTAATATACTGTTTCTTGTGCGAGCCTTTGGAAACACTGAAATTTAAGCATCTGTTATTCCGTTGTACCACAAATGTGCTCGCATTAAAAGCATAAATTGAATTTCAAACATAGTAGCGCCGAACAAGAACCAAGATACCTTGATTTGCTTGTTAGTGAATTTATCTTATGACTGCCATATAGTCACACCTTTACACGATCTTTTGACTGATAATCAACCAATAAGAAAACTGGAACAACAACGGGAGCATTTCAAAAACTGCAATCATGTGAAAAACAAATGAATATCCAATAGGGAAAGAACCCGCCCGCTTAGCTCAGTAGGTAGAGCGTCGGTCTACGGATCGCGGGGTCACGAGTTCGATCCTCGGGCGGGGCGTATGTTCTCTGTGACTATTTGATAAACGACATTGTGTCTGAAATCATTAGTCCTCCACCTCTGATTCATGTGGGGAAGTTGGCAGTTACTTGCAGAGAACAGGTTTGTACTGGTACAGAATCCAGGAACACTGGTTAGGTTAACTGCCCGCCGTTACATGACTGAAATACTGTTGAAAAACGGCGTTAAACCCAAAACAAACAAACAAACCAATAGGGAAGGCGACGTTGTGAAAACGCAGCCTTCCCAAACTTAAATCTAACACGCAGACGTGCACACGACCAACACAAAGAGTTAACACACATGGACTAAACACAGCAAGGCACCGGCGGCTAAACCACCGTAGGGAGCTTAAACCGTTCTATAGTTATTTATTTTGATGGGTTTAACATCGGAATTGCACACTTAGAGGTAATATGGCGACTTCGAGCTTAAACCGAGTTATGGTTTAACCCGTTTATAAGGCTTACCTTAACCTAATGTCATGTGCTATCATTTATAAATTCTGGTCAATCATGTATAACAGAAACTCCCTTGTGTTCAGAGAGAAAATAATTATCAATTTTTGGACCGTTTTATTTCAAGCGTTATCCTATGCCTTACCTACCATTGAATATATCACTGAGCGTTTAAAGACGGTGATAAAAAGAATAGCGTAGAAAGCAAAAGAAATGCTACATTAATGATTGCAACTTCAATAAAGTTGTTTTTGATGTAGCCAACGCATTCTCTTTCTCCATTAAATCTTAAATCTAACAATTTAAGGAATACGACTGACCTTATCGTCTGAAGCAAGTTAAAAGTCAGGGAAAACTATCCTAGTCGTCGGCTGACCGGTTTTGTCTACCGCTAAAGTGACTCCTAAATCGAATTGATAGACCTAGTGTTTGAGCGTGGCTTTCCCTATTGGATATCTATTATTGTTTTTGTGTGAGGATCTTTTAAAAGTTGCCTCAAAGGCACGAATTGTAAGCATTTAAAATTTAGAATATCTTTTAAAGATTAGAGAAAAGATAGTATTCTCTGTATCTGCATAGGAACCATCAATAATTACACGCAGTCATCTTATCTTTTTTAAAACCATCTTACACACACATCATTGTCGATGCGGTCAAATGCCTCCCAGAATAAAACTTATTCACAGACTTCCGCCATTACCTTCAGAGCTTTCTTTTATACGAGAACGTTCTGCATTTAGAAACACATCCTTTCCAAACGAGGAAAATGTTTTTACATTAAAGTGCACAGTTTTTTTATAACTGAGAGTAAGACAGTTTTTTTTGTTGATGTTTATTTCCTCTTCCATCCCACGCCCGTCGTCCACCTCATTTACGCCCGTCTCTCTTTTTACTGCGAGTGAGATTATGTGCCCACCATATTATTGGCCACCGGCCGTCCCTAGGCGGTGCCCCACTCTTGTTTTTTTTTCCTGATTGTGTGTGGTCGTGTGCGCGTCTGCGTGGTGGATTTACATTTTAGGGTGGCCGCTTTTTAGAACATGCTCTACTAGTACCGTTTGTAACATATCTTTCTCTTTTCTTAATTGTTCGATTTCGGCTGCCAGTAGACTGGTTTTCCGCTGTTCATTGATATAGTCCTGTAATATCATAGTAACAACGAAACACTGACAAACATACTGCATAATCTTTTCAGTTGCGCCGCTGCATATGAAAATCTCCTGTAGATACTAGATATTGATAAAACTAATATATATATATATATATATATATATATATATATATATATATTGGTATATTAAACACTATCCGTAGCAACAGTGGGAGGAATTAAAAAAATATATGAAGAAATTGATATAAAAGCTTCATATAACAATGAATGATTTAAGTGCATAACGCAAAAACCACGATAAAACTTTATATATATATATATATATATATATATATATATATATATATATATATATTAAGATATATTATACGCGGGCGAACGTTAATGCGTGCTCTACTAGTAGCTTTTGTAACATGTCTTTCTCATTTCTTAATTGTTCGGTTTCGGCTGCTAAAAGACTTGATTTCCGCTGTTCATTGATATAGTCCTGTAATATCGTAGTAACAACGAAACACTGACAAACATACTGCATAATCTTTTCAGTTGCGCCGCTGCATATGAAAATCTCCTGTAGATACTAGATATTGATAAAACTATATATATATATGTATATATATATATATATATATATAGGTATATTAAACATTATCCGTAGCAACAGTGGGAGGAAGTAAAAAATTATATGAAGAAATTGATATAAAAGCTTCATATAACAATGAATGATTTAATTGCATAACGCAAAAACCACGATAAAACTTTATAAATGTATATATTAAGATATATTATACACGTGCCAACGTTAATGCGTCCTCTACTAGTAGCTTTTGTAACATGTCTTTCTCTTTTCTTAATTGTTCGATTTCGGCTGCCTGTAGACTTGATTTCCGCTGTTAATTAATATAGTCCTGTATTATCATAGTAACAACGAAACACTGACAAACATACTGCATAATCTTTTCAGTTGCGCCGTTGCATATGAAAATCTCCTGTAGATACTAGATATTGATAAAACTAATATATATTGGTATATTAAATATTATCCGTTCCAATAGTGGGAGGAATTAAAAAAATATATGAAGAAATTGATATAAAAGCTTCATATAACAATGAATGATTTAAGTGCATTACAGAGTTTTGGACCGGACACAAAATTGCGGACAGATGGAATGATGGAATGACAGAATGACGGACGGATGGAAATGGCATTCTTATAGTCCCCAAAACTGGTTTTCAACCAGTAGGAGACTAATAATGTTCTATGTATGCATCAGCAGCAAGCATGGCACTGGCCCCGCAAAATACCAAAACCAAATCTGTTACATCCTCACACAAATGCCTGCAAGAAAAAAGTTCAAGTAAGATGTTTTGTTTATTTGTTCAATTTGGATATTATAATGTTTTTCAATGGTATTTTAGTTATGTAAAAGGCAGTTAGTGTTCAGGACTGACTTGTTCTTCACAAGTAACTGAAACTCCCTCACATGAATCAGATGCATTCGCCCTGGGCAGGGATCAAACTCGTAACTTCCTGTTGCATAGTCTTGTACTCTTCATTCTGAGCTGAACATGCATACTTCCAAAGGACTGTACCATGGATCTTAAGGCATAACACTATTATATTTTTGACTCATAACGCAAAAACCACGATAAAACTTTATATATGTATATATTAAGATATATTATACACGCACGTGCGAAATTTAATGCATGCTCTACTAGTAGCTTTTGTAACATGTCTTTCTCTTAATTGTTCGATTTCGGCTGCCAGTAGACTGGATTTCCGCTGTTTCATTAATATAGTCCTGTAATATCATAGTAACAACGAAACACTGACAAACATACTGCATAATCTTTTCAGTTGCGCCGCTGCATATGAAAATCTCCTGTAGATACTAGATATTGATAAAACTAATATATATATTAGTTTATATTTGAAGATTGAATGCTGTTTAAACCGGAGCTAGGGGAGGGGCAGTGTTGCATTTTCCATTACTGATCATGAACAGACTCAATCTAACCGAGTCTGCAGTTTTCATTCTTTGTCATGTTCTTGGTGCTTCCGAGGGATCTACTTTCTATATTTTATTTGCAAATCGTAAGCTACATAATTATAGCAGCAAAAGCCACGCAGGTTTCGACAGTCTTAAACAAAATAGAAAAGAAAAAGTGGAAACTTCACAGGTCGCTCAACACGGCAATATTGAAAATTGCAGGCTCGGTTTGATTGAGCCTCTTCATGGACGGTAGTTGAAATGCATGCTACTGTCCACGCCTTCTAGCCCCATTTCTGTGCTAAATTGCTTTCAAATATATAACTGTGTAGCGATAGGTAAGTTTTGTATTACCCGACAAATAATTTGAAACAATATAATTAGCTAATAGCTGAAGATGTGCCCGCACTTTACTTGCATGGGTTGGTAATATACTGTTTCTTGTGCGAGCCTTTGGAAACGCTGAAATTTAAGCATCTGTTATTCCGTTGTACCACAAATGTGCTCGCATTAAAAGCATAAATTGAATTTCAAACATAGTAGCGCCGAACAAGAACCAAGATACCTTGATTTGCTTGTTAGTGAATTTATCTTATGACTGCCATATAGTCACACCTTTACACGATCTTTTGACTGATAATCAACCAATAAGAAAACTGGAACAACAACGGGAGCATTTCAAGAACTGTAATCATGTGAAAAACAAATGAATATCCAATAGGGAAAGAACCCGCCCGCTTAGCTCAGTAGGTAGAGCGTCGGTCTACGGATCGCGGGGTCACGAGTTCGATCCTCGGGCGGGGCGTATGTTCTCTGTGACTATTTGATAAACGACATTGTGTCTGAAATCATTAGTCCTCCACCTCTGATTCATGTGGGGAAGTTGGCAGTTACTTGCAGAGAACAGGTTTGTACTGGTACAGAATCCAGGAACACTGGTTAGGTTAACTGCCCGCCGTTACATGACTGAAATACTGTTGAAAAACGGCGTTAAACCCAAAACAAACAAACAAACCAATAGGGAAGGCGACGTTGTGAAAACGCAGCCTTCCCAAACTTAAATCTAACACGCAGACGTGCACACGACCAACACAAAGAGTTAACACACATGGACTAAACACAGCAAGGCACCGGCGGCTAAACCACCGTAGGGAGCTTAAACCGTTCTATAGTTATTTATTTTGATGGGTTTAACATCGGAATTGCACACGTAGAGGTAATATGGCGACTTCGAGCTTAAACCGAGTTATGGTTTAACCCGTTTATAAGGCTTACTTTAACCTAATGTCATGTGCTATCATTTATAAATTCTGGTCAATCATGTATAACAGAAACTCCCTTGTGTTCAGAGAGAAAATAATTATCAATTTTGGACCGTTTTATTTCAAGCGTTATCCTATGCCTTACCTACCATTGAATATATCACTGAGCGTTTAAAGACGGTGATAAAAAGAATAGCGTAGAAAGCAAAAGAAATGCTACATTAATGATTGCAACTTCAATAAAGTTGTTTTTGATGTAGCCAACGCATTCTCTTTCTCCATTAAATCTTAAATCTAACAATTTAAGGAATACGACTGACCTTATCGTCTGAAGCAAGTTAAAAGTCAGGGAAAACTATCCTAGTCGTCGGCTGACCGTTTTTGTCTACCGCTAAAGTGACTCCTAAATCGAATTGATAGACCTAGTGTTTGAGCGTGGCTTTCCCTATTGGATATCTATTATTGTTTTTGTGTGAGGATCTTTTAAAAGTTGCCTCAAAGGCACGAATTGTAAGCATTTAAAATTTAGAATATCTTTTAAAGATTAGAGAAAAGATAGTATTCTCTGTATCCGCATAGGAACCATCAATAATTACACGCAGTCATCTTATCTTTTTTAAAACCATCTTACACACATCATTGTCGATGCGGTCAAATGCCTCCCAGAATAAAACTTATTCACAGACTTCCGCCATTACCTTCAGAGCTTTCTTTTATACGAGAACGTTCTGCATTTAGAAACACATCCTTTCCAAACGAGGAAAATGTTTTTACATTAAAGTGCACAGTTTTTTTTATAACTGAGAGTAAGACAGTTTTTTTTTTTGTTGATGTTTATTTCCTCTTCCATCCTACGCCCGTCGTCCACCTCATTTACGCCCGTCTCTCTTTTTACTGCGAGTGAGATTATGTGCCCACCATATTATTGGCCACCGGCCGTCCCTAGGCGGTGCCCCACTCTTGTTTTTTTTTCCTGATTGTGTGTGGTCGTGTGCGCGTCTGCGTGGTGGATTTACATTTTAGGGTGGCCGCTTTTTAGAACATGCTCTACTAGTACCGTTTGTAACATATCTTTCTCTTTTCTTAATTGTTCGATTTCGGCTGCCAGTAGACTGGTTTTCCGCTGTTCATTGATATAGTCCTGTAATATCATAGTAACAACGAAACACTGACAAACATACTGCATAATCTTTTCAGTTGCGCCGCTGCATATGAAAATCTCCTGTAGATACTAGATATTGATAAAACTAATACCGGGGTATATATATGTATATATATTGGTATATTAAACATTATCCGTAGCAACAGTGGGAGGAATTAAAAAAATATATGAAGAAATTGATATAAAAGCTTCCTATAACAATGAATGATTTCAGTGCATAACGCAAAAACCACGATAAAACTTTATATATGTATATATTAAGATATATTATACACGTGCGAACGTTAATGCGTGCTCTACTAGTAGCTTTTGTGACATGTCTTTCTCTTTTCTTAATTGTTCGATTTCGGCTGCTAGTAGACTTGATTTCCGCTGTTCATTAATATAGTCCTGTAATATCATAGTAACAACGAAACACTGACAAGCATACTGCATACTCTTTTCAGTTGCGCCGCTGCATATGAAAATCTCCTGTAGATACTAGATATTGATAAAACTAATATATATATATATATTGGTATATTAAACACTATCCGTAGCAACAGTGGGGGGAATTAAAAAAATATATGAAGAAATTGATATAAAAGCTTCATATAACAATGAATGATTTAAGTGCATAACGCAAAAACCACGATAAAACTTTATATATATATATATATATATATATATATATATATATATATATATATATATATATATATATATATACGTTACCAAATTCAAATTACATGAACTTGCATTACACAGAATTGAAAAATTACCGATGCAGCTTTGTGATGTTTTCGATATCATAACTCTACATGTAAGGCAAGCAATGATATCCATATCATTAGGAGAAATGTCAAGAAAAATAACGAGAAAATTAACATTCATTTGTCCGTCCCTACCTAGTAAAATTTAAATAGTTACACGGTATGTCTGCAACATGAAGCAGTGTTTTCCAAATGATAAATGCTGTATTAAATCATCCCTCTTACTGTATTTTACAAAATCAAATTGAACCTAGTCCATGTATCCAACGTAATGGGAATTCAAAATTTAAGCACTCAGTACTTCTCAAATTCTGCTATGAAAGCACAATCTAAATCCGGAAAGCTCTCCTCAGACATGTACAGTCCAGCTCGAGTGACTGGCCACTGTACCTTTTAATTAAGCTCTTTATGTCCTATTTCACTGTTCCAGTATAAACATTTAAACACGTATAAACTGGAGACTCACTGCACCAAAAGAGATAACTTTTAATAGCTGCCATAATACTTTTGGCTTCATAATGTTATCAGTTACGGTTACTTCCGTGTACCACATGTGATAGATTTTTTGAAAGATTTTTGTAATAAATAATTAAATATATGTTTTTAAGAAATATTTCTATGAAAACTAACACTGAATTATGAATAGCAGGTTGACTTTTCCTATATTTACAAAATTTTTAGTTTGTGACATTCATAGGTAACAGCAGAACGACCGCAGTACCATTTACATTACCTCCTTATATCGAAATGCAGTTTGTGCATATATGATCATAGTATTATCAATGATATCTGGACAATGACAACAGAACTAAAAGCATATTGTAGATGTACGATTATGTTATTTTCAGTATTACACAATCAAGTCCCCTTTAACTTTTAACTCTCAGTTACATCTGGAACATGTTAGTTGGTAAGGCTGAAGATGATGGAAGAAAACTAACACAGAAGTAAACAATGCTGTGACCTTAATTGAAAGTTACACATTTGTTTTCGGTTAGAACACATATTCTAACACATCTTCTTATGCTACATTTGAAAGCTGGCAAATATCTTTAAAACTCCCAAAACTGCATATCTTTGTTTAAATTTAATTAAGCAAATTTAGAATTCATAATGTAAATTATAGTCAATAAGTTAAGAAAGACACTTTTGAAAATGAGAGATTAGATCGTGGAAGGAGTAAAACCTCAAATTTACTAGATTACGTGTATGTTGAAATTCAGAAAATAGTTTTAAGACATTTTCAAATTATATAGTATTCCATGGGATTAGAGTTGGTAAATATGTTTCTGCCAAATATTAAATTTGTAAGTGGATAGCAAAAATAGCTTTGTATCATATTATGGACCAAAATTGCTAAATTCAGACTAAAATGGAGTTCCTGCATTTTAAGTATAAAGGAGTATATCTCAAGATACCGGGGTAAGCTATTATATTTCAAGTTCATCCTTGAAGTAAAACAACTATTACATGTAATACACATTTGTATCGTTTGAATATGATCATTTGATGTACAAACTTACTGAGAGGGCACAGGAAAAACTGAATTGTGTGCACATTGTGTATGATGATAATTTAAGTAACCTTTGACCTACACATATCTCTCATCATTTTACTCAATTTAATCAAAGAATGACAATTCAATTCCATATATTCCTCCTGCTCTAAAGGAGCAACATGTAGACATTAACTGTTATTCACAAGTTGTCAGAAAACGACATCTTAGCAATGAATAATAATTTCAACCCGACATCGTACATTTTAACTGTTATAGAAATTATATCCTGGAAGTACTTCACCTGTCTCCTGTCATTTAATATCATTCATGCTTATTTCACAAGAATAAAATTAGTCTTTTAAGCTGTTTTAATGAACAATATATTCATGTTTTCAGACTTAATAGTGTGCAAATTACAAGAGGTCCTACCTATGTAGATGTAAAGGGTATGTCACAGTGCAATTCTGGTAAAAAAAATATTACGTTACCGTTACGTATGTAACATTTCTAATGGCCATGCAACTTGATTATAAGTAAATACTTTACTGAAAAAGGAAGGTCTTATATAAATATATATAAGAGAAAGCCAACCTATTAAAATTCCATACACGCATCTAGCATGTAGCAAATACATAGTTGATGAAGTTTTGATGCGCTTTTCACACAAGTAAAGATCTTTGTACCTTTTCAATAGTTTAACTAAACATTTTGTTAAACATGCATAACTTCAAAGTGTTATCACGTTTTAATTACGAAAAGTTCTGTAACTGGCCTCTTGCTTAAATTATTCAAAAAGGAAAAGAAAAGGTAAAAAATCAGTCGTGTTATGTATTCTACATGGCTAATTATTGCGAAAAGCATTGACATTTTCAATTTACTTTACACAGTAAAACGCATACTTGCAGGAACGTTAGAAAATGACACGAAGTTTTCACATTTTTATCATTTTACATCAATATATATTATCTTGAAATGAATTAAAGGATTATATTTGTAACATATTTTTCATGTTTTTGCATAAATGGAACACAGGTTAATGTAGTAAAAGTAGTTTTAAACTAAGAAACATTAATTTTATATAGTTTGATCAGATTATGACTGAAACACTCTGTCTCAGATGAAACGTTTTTAGAATTAAAGTTTTGCAAGTGAAATCATTTTGAAACTATCATGATGTAAATTCTACAGTACCTTATTATGAAAGGTCATTTATCATCAAATAAAGAGTTCTAAAGAAATATCACCATATTTTCCTTACATTTTTTATATCAGCTGAATCTTTGAAATTTCAGTGTCATGTTAAATGCTTGTTTAGATCATATTTACACATGATAAGACAGAGAACTGCAATAAAACCCTGTATATACCCTACTGCAAGGTTCGGTCTCTTTTCTCTGTTATTCTACTGGACTACTATAAGTTTTTCTCCGGGCACAAAATACAAAGGACCTACTTTTTGGGGTGTGTGAGTCAGAGAGGGTGTAATGTGGCGGTTTGTGTTTTGAGTGGCGGCGATGACTGGTGTGTTTGTTTGTTTGTTTGTGTGTGTGGTTGGGGGGGGGGGGGGGGGGGGGGGGGGGGGGGGACTAATAATGTATATGTGAGGAAAGTGGTGTGGATTTTCGCACTGCTCAAATCGTCTTATTATTACCTATCTATATCCGAAGTTTAAAATCAATACCTTGAATAGTTTTGAAGTTGTGGTCTGGAAACAAGATACAAAGGACAGCATTGCCATTTGAACTAAGTTTGTGACATTGAACTTTGACCTACCAATCATGTTCATGGGCTCTGTACATCATCTCATCGCCTCCTATTCATATGCCGAGTTTGAAGTCAATATTTTGAACGGTTTTGAAGTTATGCTCTGGACTCAAAATATAACAGATCTGACCTCTTGGGCGGTAACTCGGCCAGCCTCGTTACTGCCCAATGCACAGGTGCCCTCGGGACGGATATTTCTATCCGATTTGTAAACACATGACAGATATTATTATTCTGGTGATTTCACCGGTGGTGGAAAACTCCATCTCTCGTGCAGTAAATGACGTATTATGAACTACATCTGTACAGAAGATTTGTGTAGTAATAATAATGTTTTACGTAAAAATCAAATACCTTGATAGTTTTTCGTTGTTCCTTATAACATATTTCTCGATTCAAAAAACGTCCTTTTAAGGAAATAACATAACGTTTTACTGCAGATGATAAAACTAAATCGGAACTATTACGTTGTTTTCGTGTTTGTAACGTCATGACGTACTTCCTGTTTATTGACGTAAAGTTCCAGCGCTTTGTTAATACGCTACTATAAGAAAAAAATGTGCTATAAAAATATCTGTTTGAATTTATTTTTACTATTTTTTGTTGAGTATAGCATACAAGAAAAAAATTCAATCACTGGTGGTAGGTGCAGATGGAAATATCCGGCTCTTAGGTAACTGATTAAGCGGTAACTCGACAAGAGCCTCGTTATCGCCAGAAACACTTACCCTCGAGCCGGATATTCCCATCTGCACCTACTACCAGTGAAAGAATCATATAATATGAAACAAACAGCAATCGAATATGATTAAAATAAAGAAAATTAAGTTAGCAGTTAACTGTTAAAACGTGAAAGTTCATTGTTATCACTACCCTCCCGTTTATTCATACTAAATTCTTACCGTTTTTATAGTGCTGTTTTAAGTGCTGTTTTAAAACAGACTCTGAGCGGTCATGTTTCGGGAGACCCGTATTCTAAATTTTTGCGTAAAAGTTTGGAAACGGCACCGATCTATCATATCTTATACCTCAGTTCATTCATATCATCCGGATTTGTTTCAAGCTAAAATTGAAAATGACAGAGATTTAGCATCTATATCCAGCTATAATATTCACGTTATTCGAATTTGAAAGAAAAGATACACATACTGATAAAAACGGTTGAAGTTTCTATCTGAGTGTCAATATCGATTCGGTAAAATGCTAGATGGCGCTTGACCTTAAGGTTCAACAAGTTTTAGCAGATGAGATTTTGACGTAACGTTAACTAAAAC
Organism: Mercenaria mercenaria; assembly: GCF_021730395.1. Taxonomy (NCBI): domain Eukaryota; kingdom Metazoa; phylum Mollusca; class Bivalvia; order Venerida; family Veneridae; genus Mercenaria; species Mercenaria mercenaria. The sequence goes on from NC_069373.1 coordinate 53,006,342, forward strand.
ATTAAACACCTTTTAAGTCCGCCTTGGCATGTCAAACGTTGCTAAATTTTATATGTATGTTATTATTATTGTATGTTTGTTATTGTTATTCAATGTCTTGTCATTCATATTCTAAAAGTCATTATTGTTATTCTATATTTCGTTATTCTTATTGTATATTTGATATTGTTATTCAATGTCGTGTCATTCATATTCTAAGTCTTACCATTGCTATTCTATATGTCGTTATTCTTATTGAACGTTCGATATTCTTATGGTAATCGCCATTATTGTTATTCTATATTTCGTTATTCTTATTGTATCTTTAATATTGTTATTTAATGTCGTGTCATTCATATTCTAAGTATTACCATTGTTATTGTATATGTCGTTATTCTTATTGTATGTTCGATATTATTTTCATAAGAGTCATCATTGTTGTTCAATATCTGACGTTTCTATTTACAAAACGTGCCATTCTTATTCTTATTCTATGTTACGTGATTGTATTTGTATAGCATCGCTGTGCTATTTATATCGCGGGAAATCGCACATACAATAAGAATATCAAGCTTTTAAAAACAATAATGAATATACAACAACAATAACGTCTTTTACAATAAGAATTGTAAAAGTTGTTAGTAAATTTAATGTTATCAATGTTTGTGCCATTCTAGTGCACTAAATGCTTTGCTTCTTTTTTAAGTTTTAGTCCAGTTTTTCCCAAGTACAGTGTTTTCTTTAATTTTATCATCTATCCTTACATTTTGATCAAATTTATGTATTTGATTTAATATCACCCTTTTCATAAATAACTAGCGAGCTAAGGTAAAGAAGGTGTAATTCAGCGACGTCTGGCGGAACGCCAAACGTTACGCTTCGCAACGTCGCGTCATTACGTTCTATAAAGCTGTTGGAAACAAAATGGCGTCGAGCGATGCAGGAGGGCGATACACCGGACACTTTGTTTTTTATTCTCGGCTGGATAATCTTGGTGGTTAAGCACTATATATGCTGTGTATGAGCAAGTCTTTTCTGTATGACAATAGGTACATTTAAGAATTTTGAAAGGCATATATTTTGAAGACAGCTGATGTGTATAAATGTTATTTATCATTCAGATATACTATAACATTGCTGTATTACATATAACCAAAGCAGTTATAAAGCGCATTGTCATCATAAACATGAAAAATTATGAATACATTTGATGTTTGTGTTCTGTTTTGTATTGTAGGTAGTGATGATATACTGACAATTTAACTGTTATTGTTTGCGAACACCCTATCGGTATTAACTTGCTCAACATTTGTTACTGACAACATCTCAACAAGTGACAAAAGCCAGTTGTCTGATGTTCAAAAACGAAAACTTTAGTCTGACTGGTTGAATCTTTCTATACATCTGTCTGAGTTTGTTTAGATGCAGTAGTTCCAAAAGATAAATTATAGCAAAAACAAGTATTTGGCGGTAGCTCAACCCCGAATATGTTACAACTTCACATGCAGATTACTATTTTTAAGATATATGCAACAAAATTCTTGAAGCACTTAATGAGATACATGCGACACAAACTTTTATGTATATTTTTTACTACGTCAAGGGCCATAACACTGGTCTGACTGTGTGAGATCAACACAGAACTTGCCTTGTTGGCGCGGACAGTAAAGAGAGTGACAGTGAGGGAACTATCTACTTCGATATTGAAGAATCCGATTTAGACTCTAATTGTAGTTTTTCTCGTGAGTCAACGTCATTACAGTCCAAAATGGCGCCCACTTTCTCTAAAGAAGATTTAAAAGAGATTGGTGCAACAATTGTGGAACAAATTAAATATGATCTTGTGAAAGAAATTAAAAATGAACTTCAGCTGGAAATTAAAAAGCTATGTGAAATTGAAACTGCAAAATTGCACGAGAAAATATCTTCTCTCCAAAGATCTAACATGGAACTTTCCACGAGCTTGAAGGCCACTCAACTTGAACTAGACGAACTAGAACAATATGGTAGAAGAATGTGCCTTAACATCTCCGGCATACCAGGAGACACCCACACTGCATCAGAGGATGTCGAGGCGAAAGTGGTAAAACATGTTAGAGATGTGGGTATCGAACTCACAAGTAATGACATAGATAAGTGCCATAGGATAGGAAAGCCCAAGGAAATTACGAATCGTACAGTCATAGTGAAGTTTACTAATTCCAAGGCTAGACAAAGTGTGTACGCAGCACGAAAAAGAATCGGCGATGGAATATTCGTCCAAAAAAAAACTTAACCCGTTTCCGAGAGAAACTCAGCTACGAAGCTAGGCAGCTTGTCCGAGCAAAAAATCTTTCTAAGACTTGGATTGCTGGATGCAAAGTGTTTGCCTCGATGTCGATTTCAAACCGTGTTATTCACAGTAAAGCGATGTCAGTGATCGAAGCTATACAGGAGGATAAAACCGTTTAAAAACGACTGAACTGAACTGTCACATCATCAATGTTTATCAACAAAAGTGTACTACTTTCTGACCTACTGTGTCATAATTATTTAGTGCATGAATAACTTCAATAAGCTGATAGATCTAAATCTATATATATACTTACTTGACGATGTGATATCACCTGTCTTCTGTTAATCCTAGCAGACGACACAAGTGATAATCCATCCTATTATTTTACTTGTAACACTTTATTAATTCCACCATTTATGTATTTTTTGACCATTTAGCTTCACGAGTTATCTATTATTTGCTTTTTGACCAGTCTTTAATATAACACTTTGCAATACATTACTATAAACCGCGTAATACAGTAAAATACACGTATTCCCGCACGCTTTCCACAGTTTATATGTATTTTGGTCCGTCTTCTGAAGTTCTTAAGTACATTGACAAGATTTTTTTTACCAGATGTTGTCAAATACACATATTAACCCGAGGGCAGAATGTCACCCGAGGCGAAATTAACGCTGCTTTGACTATGTCGGGAGAACGTTCCTTAGATGACGTCGCAGTTGTTCCGTCTGGTGAACAAAATATGTGCAATTTATAATATTATCTTGTCTACAAATAGAAAGGAAATATAATGTAAATATAAGAAATGAAACTATTTTTTCGGTGTTCATGCGAAATGAACGACAGAATAGGATCGGCAAATTAAACATGAATCGCATGAACCCCGAAAAAAATCATTTCATTTCTTAAATGTAAGTGCCTGAAGATAAGTACAACATTGAAAGCGCTTGCAGTGAAAAACTAAAAACATAGAAAAAGTCTAAGAAGTCTACTGCTGTTATTTCCCCGCGCTTCATACGTAGTAAGTACGGGGATAATATTAATGTATCTATTGCAATTTATACCAATAGTCATATTGCGCTTACAGCCATATTGTTGAAATGCGTTTATATACGGAATTCCGTTAGGGCCATCGCCTATGAATGTATTGATCTGAAACGCGATACTCGATAGTACGATGATGAAAACGCGAAATCACGAAACTACGACAACGAAAACGCGACAACACGATGATGATAACGCGATACTACGATAACGGAAATGGTGAAAACGCGACAGTACGATGGTGAAAACGCGATATCACCATCGTAATATCGTATTATCGCGTTTTCATTATCGTAGTATCGCGTTATCATCATCGTGTTGTCGCGTTTTTGTTTATCGTAGTTTCGTAATTTCGCGTTTTCAACATCGAACTACCAAGTATCGCATTTTCATATCAACACATTCAAAGGCGATGGCCCTAACGGAATTCCGTATTTATTAAGTAAGCGATTCGCGTGGCTTATTGTATGATTTACTAAGGTTCAGAATTCAAATTGCTTGAGCGCTAGGCTTTAAAAGTTTTATTCATTTATACCGATTTGAACGTTAATACTGCATTAAACATCGGATATGGCGATTCATTCGATGACAGGTTGAGCAACGCTGTGCGATAAACAGCCGTGCAGTTAGACTAGCCACTAGACTGATAATAAATATATTTCTACATTATTCCCCTTTTTTGTCGAATTCAATTTCATAGAGACAAAAGTCTATTTTAGTGATTTTCACAGAGGAATGATGTTGAAATTATCATTTATTGGACATAGGATATAGACTGGCTCAGTTCACTATATTCAATCATAAAAATGTAAAAGAAAAATATATATCATAGTCTAGGAGCTAGTGTATTGGACATAGGATATAGACTGGCTCAGTTCACTATATTCAATCATAAAAATGTAAAAAAAAATTATACATCATAGTCTAGGAGCTAATCTACCGTGCAGTCTGATCAAAGTCTATGTTTGCTTATACATCTCTGACGTGCCAATGACTTCAATAAGTGTACAAAATAATGTATAGGCTGCTAGGCTGCTAGGCCTCACCGATTGGAAATTGGCTCGGCTGGCGGGGAAAATCGTATCGATTTTTTTGGTTCGAATCGATTTTTTTTTCGTGTTTTACATCATTTTAGACGTTATATTTTTTTCAAATTTTGAAAAGTGCGGCGACGTCCTCTAGGACGCCAAACCCCAAAAAGGCGGCGTTGCCGCCGAAATCAGTGTGCCGGAAAGTGTCGTAAGGGGGCGAAAAGTGTCTGAATCGTCAAAATCGTCCGTCGGTATGTTAAGCATCGTAAAACAAATGTTTTCCAGTTTAAAATTCAAGAAAATATTGAAAAATGTGAAAAGTATCGAATTTTGAATTTTTAGGAAATTACGCAAAAACTGTCGGATTGTTCGCCGAAATCGGCGCAACGCCGCCGTGTCTGCTATTCAAAAAAGTGTAATTACTCGAAAAATTTTCGATCGATTTGAGTGAAACTTTGTCATCCGATACATATATTGATGTCTAATATTTGTTTAAAAAATGAATTCGGTAAATTTAATACTTTAAAAGTTATGAGGTTGTCGGATTTCCCTATATTTTTGTAGGACCGTGTCGGCTGTCGGATTTTGGCCTAATCCAGTTTTTTTCGCTTTAAATTCGTTCTTTCCTTTTTTTTTTGCAACTAAAACGACCTTATTTCGCTAAACTTATTATTTTTTTGTAATTTTAAAGTAAAAAACACGCATTTAAAAACACGAATGGGGTGAAGCGAGCCCGCCCGAGCCAAAAATGAAAAAAAAGAGAAAAACTCATTGAAGCAATTTGTGTCGCTTGCTTATGCATTTTTAAATAAAATTGATTCAAATTGTATATCATTTAATGCCCAAATCATATGTTTTTGCGACTGTATGTTTTTTAATTGTTTAGAAGGATGTTTTTGGATATTAGAGCCAGAAAAACGTCAAATTTCGACAAAACAGGAAGAAAGAGGAAAATTGCTAATATATCCCTGAATATCAACTGTTAATAGTGATTTTATTGTTTAAGTATTCATTGGCAAAGACAATTGTAAGGAGTAATAAATTGTTTTAAAGACAATAAAAGATTTATTCATGTGGTTAAAATAAAGTAGAAATAAGAATCCAAAAACGCCGCAGATGCCTCGTTTTCATTCGAAAAAATCTAAAATTATCAAAATTGAACCATTAAAAATGGAAGCTTGAGGTTTTATTAATTATCTGATTATTGATTGCCATAGGTCATTCTTTACATGATTTAAATAGCTATGTAATGTAGCCGAATGGAATAGTAACTATTCAATTCCAAAGACAATAGAGCCTGAAAATGCCGACGCCAGGTCCGGAAATCATCCCATAGTATAATGTTGGGTGAAATCGTAAAAACTCCGTCAGAAATGTTTACGGAATGTCGCTATATTTATAAATCGATTATTTATTGCTATATACCATTTCATAAATCAATGGCAGGTCTAAATGAGTTAGGTAGGTAGACGGCAGGACAGGGCAGTAGAGGTAGGTTTGGGAAGGGTAGGCTAGGGTAGGGTAGGATAGGCTAGGCTAAAAGTGTGCCAGGGTAGGGTGGTAGGGTTAGTGTATATGTAAGATAGGGCAGGGCAGGTCATGGCAGAAGTGGGTACAGGGCAGGGCAGTAGATGTAGGGGAAGGGGTCGGGAATCTTAAGCAAGGGTAGGCTAGTTTGTTAAGGGAAGATTAGGGTAGGAGAAGGGTAAGGTATGGTACGGTAGGCTATGGTAGGTGTTGGTTAAGGCAAGGTTGTGAAAGGCAGGCTGAACTAAGGCAGGGGTAGGGAAGAGTAGGTTACGTTTGGCTCTGCTAGGCTAGGTGGTTGTGGTGGGTTTGGGTAGGCATAGGGTAGGGGTAGGTAGGCTAGGGTAGGATAGGCTAGGGTAGGATCGGGTAGTGTAGGGTGGTTGGGATAGGGGTAGGGTAGGGTAGGGTATACTAGGGTAGGCTGAGCATTGCTTTGCTAGGTTAGGTGGTAGAGATAGGTTTGGCAGGCGTAGGGTTGGCACAGGGTAGGTTAGGTTAGGCTAAGCTGTGGAGGGGTAGGGTTGGATAATGCAGGGAAGGGTAAGCTAGGCTAGGGTGAGCTAGGCTAGGACGTAAAGGGTAGGTCGGGGTAGGACAACAGGCGGAAAAGGACAGGGCAGGGCAGTAGAGGTAGGGGTAGGGACGGGTTGGCTAGGGGAGGGTAGACCAGGGTGGTAGGAGTAGGCTAGGTTAGCATGGGGTAGGTAGGTAGATGACAGGGCAGTTGAGATAGGGTGGGAAAGAGTAGGCTACGGTAGGCCAGGCTAGAGTAGGTAAGGATAGGGTAGGCTAGACTAGGCTAGTGTAGGATAGGCTCGGCTATGTTAGGGTAGGTTGGCTAGGCTAGGCTACTAGTATGCTATGGTAGGGTGGTAGGGTTAGTGCAGATGTAAGGGATAGGGGTAGGGTACGGGTAGTGTAGGGTAGAGCAGGGTAGGGAAAGATAAACTAGGGTTGACTGGGCATTGCTTTGCTAGGCTAGGTGGTAGAGGCGTAGCGTTGGGGCAAAGTAGGTTAGGCTAGGCTAAGCTATGGAGGGGTAGGGTTGGATATTGTAGGGAAGGGTAAGCTAAGCTAGGGTAAGCTAGGCTAGGGTGTAAGGGGTAGGGTAGGGGTAGGGCAATAGGCGGAAAAGGGCAGGGCAGGGCAGTAGAGATAGGGATAGGGACGGGTTGGCTAGGTGAGTGTAGACTAGGGTGGTAGGAGTAGGCTAGGCTAGGCTAGGTTTGCATGGGGTAGGTACGTAAATGGCAGGGCTATGGTAGGATGGTAGGGTTAGTGTAGATGTAAGGTAGGACAGGGCAGCGCATAGCAGTAGGGGGTAGAGGGTAAGGCAGGACAGTAGAGGTAGGGTATGGACGAGTAGGCTAGGGGAGGCTAGGCTAGGGTGGTAGGGGTAGGCGTATAGAATAGGGGTCAGGGATAGGGATGAGTGTAGGTATGGGTAGCCGGGTATCGGCAGGGGTAGGGCAGGCCAGATAGTCTGTAAGGGTCAGTTAGGCTAGACTAAGCTAGGCTACGGGTAAGGGATCGGGTAGGGTAGGGAAGGCTAGTGTAGGTAGGCTAGGCTAAACAGGACAGTAAGGGTAGGGATATGGGGCAGGGTGCGGTAAGGTAGGATATAGTAGGGGGTATGGTAAGGTAAGTAAGGGAAGGGTTAGGGTAGTGGGTAGACTAGGCTAGGTGTAAGGGAAAGAGGTAGGGTAAGAGAAGGGAAGGTTAGGCTAGGGGTCATGGGGTGAGGTGTAGGTATGGGGAGGGTAGGGTAGGAGGGACCCTGCCGATGTCCAGCCCTTCCCCTACCCCAACCTACCCTACCACCTTACCCTGCCATATCCTTCCTACCTTACCCTTCCATACCCTACCGTACCCTGTGATAATTCTTAACCCTACCCCATACCATAGCCTTCCCTACCTACCCTACCCTACCCTTGCCTAGACTTATCTAGCCCAGCCTAGCCTTTCTTGTCTTACCCTATCCTACCCTATATCTACCATAGCCTAGCCTATCCTGCCCGAGCCTATATAACACCTAACCTACGCCTACCCAAACATACTCCTACCACCTAGCCTAGCAAAGTAAAACAAAGCTAGGCCTAGCCTAGCGTACCCTAGAATACCCTTCCCTACACATATCCCTACATCTAGCCTAGCCTAGCTTAGGCTAACCTAGGCTACCCTACCTACCCTTCCTACCTTCCCTAACCTTACCCTACCAATACCCTACCCTACTCCTACCCTAACCTACGAAACCAAGCAAAGCCTAGCATAACCTACCCTAGCCTACCCTTCCCTAACCAAACCCCTACCCCATACCCTACCCTACCCTACCCTTCCTTCTTTACTCTACCGATACCTACCCTACCCCTTCCTCAATCTACCCTTCCACCCTAGCCTAACGATGCCATGCCAAGCCTAGCCTACCCTAGTATACCATTCCCTACCCCACTTCAATTGTCCTGGCATCTAACCCCTTATGCCCGTCCCTGCCAAGCACTACCTTACCTCTACACTACCCCTACCATCAAACCTTAGCATACTAGTAGCTTAGCCTAGCATAGCCAACCCTAACATAGCCAAGCCTAGCCTAGAAAACCCTAGCCTACCTAGCTCCCTTCCCTACCCTTACTGCCTGGTGCTACCCTGTACCCCTACTGCCTTCCTCTCATTTTCTACCTTATCTTTACACTACCCCTACCATACCCTGCAACCCTAGCCTACCCTAGCCTACACTTCCTTAATTCTAGCATACCCTTCCCTGCCTCTAACTTACCCTACCTATCCCTACCTTACCCTGTCTAATCCCTACCGTATACTACCCTAGCCTAGCCTACCCTTCCGTACCTTACCCTACCCTACAACTACCCTACTCTAGCCTAGACTACCCTACCCGAACATACCCTACCCTAGCCTACCCTTCCCTACCTACCCCTACCCTATGCCTACCCAAACCTACCTCTACAACCTAGCCTAGCAAAGTCTAGCCTACCCTACCCTACCCTACCTTCCCTACCACTACCCTTAGCTTAGCCTGGCCTACCTACCCTACATTTCACTATCCTACAACCCTAGCCAAGCCTACCCCTACCACCCTAGCCTAGCACCCTCTAGCCTACCCGTCCCTAACCCTACCTCTACTACCTGCCCTCTTCCCCCTACTGCCCTGTCATCCCGTTTCCTACCTTGCCTTTACACTACCCCTACCTACCCCTGCCACCCTATTCTAGCCTAGCCTAACCTAGCCTTCCACTTTCCCTTACCCCTAGCCTAGCCTAGCCTAGTCTGTCATAGTCTAAACATCCATTCCCTTCCCTACCCAACCCTAGCCTAGTCTAGCCATCTCTTTTATACATACCCTACATTACCCTACCCAACCCTTGCCTAGCCTAGCATAGCATAGCATAGTCTACTCTGTCCTTGCCTCCCTGCCCTTTTCTACTCCACCTTATCCTACCCTATCTTACTCCACCCTGCCCCTTTCCTGTCCCTACCTTACGCATACGCATGCCTACCCTACCACCTAGCATAGATAAGCCAAGCATAGCCTACTCTAGCCTACCCTTCCCTACACCTAGCCTAGCCTACACCACCCGTACCTAGTCTATCCTTCCCTACCTTCCCCCTATCATAGCCTAGCCCAGCCTAGCTTACCCCTCTACTCCCTACTGCCCGTCCTTGCCCTGTCCCACCTAACGTCTACACAAACCCAACTACCCTTACCTAGCATACTAGTAGCCTAGCCTAGTCTACCCTACCGTAGCTTAGCCTAACCTAGCCTTACCTTACCTACCATAGCCTACCCTACCCTGGTCTACGCTTCCCTTCATATCCCTATCCTACCTCTACTGCCCAGTCCTGCCATCTACCTACACCTACAACCTTAGCATAGCCTAGCCTACCCCTACCACCCTAGCCTTCCCTAGCCTACTCGTTCATACCTACTTCTACTGCTTTGCCTTACCCTCTATCCCCTACTGCCTAGCCCTCCCCTTTCCTAATTTGCCCCTCTCCCTAGCCTAGTTTGGCCTAGCTTTCCCTACCTTACCCTACCCTACCCCTACCATAGTCTATCCTATCCTACCCTACACTACTCTATCCAACTCCTATCCTACCCCTACCCAAGCCTACCCTACTTCCCTAGCCTACCTAGCCTACAATAGATTACCATTCCTTACCACTAGCCCTGCCCTCTATTCCCTACTGCCCTTCCCTGCCCTGTCCACCTTATCTCTACACTACCCAAACCACCCTAACCTAGCATACTAGCAGCCTAGCCTACCCTACCGTAGCCTAGCCTACCCTAGACGTGTCTAGCCTACCATAGCCTAACCTACCCTAGTCAACGCTTCCCTATCTATCCTACCTCTACTGCCCTGCCCTGTCCTGCCATCTACCTACACCTACAGCCCTAGCATAGCCTAGCCTACCCCTACCATCCGAGCCTAGCCTCCTTTGACCTACTCGTCCACACCCTACCTCTACTGCCCTGCCCTACTCTCTATCCCCTACTGCCCTGCCCTCCCCTTTCCTACCTCTTCCCTTCGACCTAGCCTAGCCTACCCTACCTCTACCATAGCCTTACCTACTCCAACCGAGCCTACACTACACCTACCCTACGCCTTCCAAAACTTACCCCTACCATCTAGCCTAGCCAAGCAAAACCAAGCTTAGCCTAGCCTAGCCTAGCCTACCCTTCCCTACCTTAACCTACCCCTACCATAACCTACCAGACCCTACCATAACTTTACCCTACCGATACCCTACCCCTACCACACCCTACCTACCACCCTACCTACCCCTAACCTAGCCTAGCCTTGTTTAACATTGCCTAACCTAGCCACCCCTATCCTTCCTACCTTACCCTACCATACCCATACCACTGCCTACCGTACCCTACGATAACCTTAGACTACCGGTACCCTACCCGTACCCCAACCTACCCCTACCACCATACCCTACCCGAGCCTAGCCTACCTTCCTACATACCCTTCGCCTACCCAAACCTACCCCTAGCATCTAACCAGCCAAGCCAAGCGCACCTTACCCTTCCCTACCCCTAGCTTAGCCTAGCCTACCTTTCACAACCTTACCCTTACCTACACCTACCTTAGCCTACCGTACCGTACCCTCTCCTAGCCCTACCCCTACCCCTACCCTTCCCTTACCAAACCAACCCCTACCAGCTAGCCTAGCTTAAGCAAAGCCTAGCTTACACTAGCCTCCCCCTCCCTCCTTCCTACACCTATCCTAGCCTACCTCAGCCTTACCTAGTCTATTCTTCACTACCTTACACCTACCAGAGCCTAGCCTATCCTACCCTAGCCTAGCCTATCCCACCCTACCCCTACTCTACTCCAGCCTACCCTACCACCCTAGCATAGCTTACCCTTACCTACATTATCCAACCCTACCCCTCCCATAGCTTAGCCTAGCCCAGTCTAACATAGCCTACCCTGTCCCTACCCTACGCCTACACAGACCTACCCCTACCACCTAGCCTAGCCAAGCAATGCCAAGCCAGCCCTTTCCCTACATTACCCTACCCTATCATAGCCTAACCTACCTTGCCCTACCTTACCCTACACTACCCCTACCCTACCCTACCCTTACATTCTTAGCCTAGCCTACCATTCCCTACCTTATCCTACCCTACCCCTACCATAGCCTTGCCAACCCTACTCTAGCTTACCCTAACCAAACCTACCATTTAGCTTAGCCAAGCTAAGCCAAGCTTTGCTTCGCCTAGCCTAGCCTTCCCTACCTTACCCTACCCTACTCCTGCCATAGCCTAGCCTACCCTACCGTACCCTACTCTATCCTACTCCTACTTACCCCTACTAAAGCGTACCACTACTACCCTTGCCTACCTACCCTTGCAAAGCCTAGTCTTATATAGCTTACCATTCCCTACACATAGACCTGCCCTCTCTATCTCTACACTTACCCAACCACCCTAACCTAGCATACAAGTAACCTAGCCTAGCCTACCCTACCGTGGATAGCCTAACTAAGCCTAGTCTAGCCTACCCTACCATGTCCTACCTTACCTGCCCTAACCTATCCTACCTCTACTGCCCTGCCCTGTCATCTACCTACACCTACACCTAAAACCCTAGCATAGCCTAGCCTACCCCTACCATCCTAGCCTAGCCTCCTTTGGCCTACTCGTCCATACCCTACCTCTACTGCCCTGCCCTACCCTTTTTCCCCTACTGCCCTGCCCTCCCCTTTCCCTACTATCCCTTCGACCGAGCCTAACCTACCCTACCTCTACCCCTATCATAGCCTTACCTACCCCAACCGAGCCTACACTACATCTACCCTACGCCTTTCAAAACCTACCCCTACCATCTAGCCTAGCCAGCAAAACCAAGCTTAGCCTAGCCTAGCCGAACCTAGCCTACCCTTCCCTACCTTAACCTACCAGACCCTACCATAACTTTACCCTACCGATACCCAACCCTACCCCTACCACATCTTAACTACCACCCTACCCTATCCCTAACTTAGCCTAGCCTAGTTTAGCATAGCCTAGCCTAGCCTTACCTATCCTTCCTACCTTACTCTACCATACCCATACCACTGCCTACCGTACCCTACCATAACCTTAGCCTACTGGTACCCTACCCATACCCCAACCTACCCCTACCACCATACCCTACCCGAGACTAGCCTATCCTATCCTGGCCTACCTTCCTACCTACCCTACGCCTACCCAAACCTACCCCTAGTATCTAACCTAGACAAGCCAAGCATACCTTACCCTTCCCTACCCCTAGCAACCTTACCCTAACCTACACCTACCATAGCCTACCTACCGTACCGTACCCTTCTCCTAGCCCTACCCCTATAACCTTCCCTTACCAAACCAACCCCTACCACCTAGCCGAGCTAAGCCAAGCCTAGCTTACACTAGCCTCCCTACACCTAGCCTAGCCTACCTCAGCCTTACCTAGTCTATTCTTCACTACCTTACACCTACCAGAGCCTACCCTACCCTAGCCTAGCCTAGCCCACCATACCCCTACTCTACTCTACACTACTCTACTCTACTCCAGCCTAACCTACCCTGCCCTACCCTACCCTACACTACCCTACCCCCAACCTACCCTTACATTCATAGCCTAGCTTAGCCTAGCCTACCCTTCCCTACCTTATCCTACCCTACCCCTACCATAGCCTTGCCAACCCTTTCTCTAGCTTACCTTAACCAAATCTACCTAGCCTAGCCAAGCTAAGCCAGGCTTAGCCTCGCCTAGCCTAGCCTTCTCTACCTTACCCTACCCTACTCCTGCCATAGCCTAGCCTACCCTACCGTACCCTACTCTATCCTACTCTTACCTACCCCTACTACCCTTGCCTACCTAGCCTTGCAAAACCTAGACTTATATCTTACCATTCCCTACACATAGTCCTGCCCTCTACTTCCTTCTGTCCTTCCCTGCCCTGTCCCACCTTATTTCTACACTTACCCAACCACCCTAATCTAGCATACAAGTAGCCTAGCCTACCCTACCCTACCGTAGATAGCCTAACTAAGCCTAGTCTAGCCTACCCTACCTAGGCCTACCTTACCCTAGCATTCCCTTCCCTTCTCTACCCTACCTTTACTTCCCTGCCCTGTCATCTACCTACACCTACAACACTAGCATAGCCTAGCCTACCCCTACCACCCTAGCCTAACCTACCCTACCCTACCCTTCCCTTACCCAACCTATACCTACAACCCAAGCCTAGCCTTGCCAAGCCTATCCTACCCTAGCCTGCCCCTACCCTACTGTTATTCCCTGCCCTATCCTACCTTACATCTACACTAACCATACCATCCTACCTTAGTATACTAGTAGCCTAGCCTAGCCTACCCTAACATAGCTTAGCCTAGCCTATTCTAACCAACCTTAGCCTGGTCTACCCTAGCCTACCTAACCAATCCTAGCCTGGGCTACCTAGCCTACCCTTCCCTACCCTACCTCTACTGCCCTGCCTTGCCATGTACCTACCTACCCTTCTGTTCTAGCTTAGACTAGCCTACCCCTACCACCCTAGCCTCCCCTAGCCTACTCGTCCCTACCCCTACCTAGGGTAGGAGTAGGGAAGAGTAGGCTGGGCTAAGATGGGGTAAGGGAAGGTTTTAATAGGGGTATGAGTGTGGGTAGGTTAGACTTGTCTAGACTAGGGTAAGGGATAGGGATATGGATAGGGTAGGAGTTGGTAGGGTACGGGGTAGGATTGGCTAAACTAAACTTTGGATAAGGGATAGGGATAGGGTATGATTGGAGTAGGGAAGGATAGGCTATGATTATGGTGGTAGGTGTATGTATGGCAGGGTATTGGAAAGGGTAAGGTAGGCTAGGGTAAGCAGTAGTGGGTAGGGGGTAAGAATAGGTTAGGCTTAGCTATGCTTGGAGTATGCTAGGGGTAAGGGATAGCGGTAGGTGTTTGGTAGGGGTAGGAAAGGCTTGTGTTTGGTATGATAGGCTAGACAGGGCAGTAAGTAGCAGGGGATAGGAGGGAAGGTAGGGTATGGTAAGGTAGTTAGGGTAGGGTAGAGTAGGGGGTATGCCAGGCTAGGGGTAAGGGATAGGTAAGATAAGGAAAGGGCAGGCTATAATCATGGGGGTAGGTTTAGGTATGGGTAGGATAGGGTAGGCCGTAAGGGTTAGGTAGGCTTGGCTAGGGTAAAAGATGGTGGTAGGGGTTGGGTAGGCTAAACTAGGCCAGACTCTGGTTGTAGCGGTAGGTATGGGTAGGGTTAGGGTAGGGCAAGGTAGGGTCGGGTAGGGATATTGTAAGGCAGGGGTAGGATATGTTAGGCTAGTGATATGTCCCTCATCCGGTGTGATATGTCCCTGAAAAACATTTTTAGTGTCATAAGTCCCTGGAATTTAAGTGTGATAAGTCCCTGAACCAGGGTGATTTGTCCATGAGTAGTGTGATATGTCCCTCGTTCAAAATATTCGAAACAAGTGGGGGTTCCATCATAAGTTTTATGACCTCAAGGGCGTAACATCATGCATGCGATTTTAGGGCCCTTTTTTAAATTAGTAAAAATTTGCCCGGGGCATGTTTGTGTTTCTTTTATGGGGGTGTAAAATCTTTATTTATGATTTTAGAGCCCAAATTTTAAATAATTGGTGGGGTTGGGGGGCCCAAATGCAAAAAAAGTACAAGTTTAAGCTAACCCTCTAAAATGACAAATTTTTGGGGCATACCCCCAAAAAGGGACATATCAACATTTTAGAAAAAGTTAATTATATTTCGTTCCATATAGGGTTTTTTAACCAAATTTTTGGGTTATGAGTAGGTTTGTCCCTTTCCCTCCACCCCCCCCCCCACCCCCCCCCCACCCCCTTCCAACATACAGGGGATAACCAGATATAACCCTTTTAAAATTACCCCCTTAAAATGAGCAAAATTCCCTTTTTTTGCCGCAATTTTCCCCTATGTTTACCTTTTAAATTTACCACTTATTTTTTTTGCTGTAAATGAAGTTTTTAATCAACTTGGGATAAAAAAAATAAAAATACCCCATTGCATTTTTGGGCTTAATGTAGGGGCTCAAGTGGTACATCTTTGTCTTTTATTAAAAAGTGGTCTAAGTCACTAAAACAAAAAGTAAGTATTTATATATATTTTATTCTGAAATGAATCATCAAGCCAAAAAATAGTTTTTTGGACCCTTTCGAGAGAAAATTTTTTTTTCACCCCAAAAAACACACGATGTACCCTTAAAAAAATTTTTCTAAAAAAAATTTTTTTATTCCGATTTTTTTATTTTTGCAGAAATAAAGTTCAATCTTTTCACGAGGACCTGCCTCGAAAAAAAAAAAATCTAACCCCAAACAAAAGTTATGGGGTGTTAACCGGGGGGGGGGGGGGCATTTTCGGAAAACAAAAAAAAAAATCGAAACCCCCCCCCCCCCCCCGAAGTCGGGGGTCATTTATCCCCCTTAAAGGAAATAAAATATTTTATATATCTTTAAATTTTAAATCCTTGGCTTTAAAAAAAAAATAATGTGATAAATTTGGACACCTTTACGTGACCTTGCCCCCGAATATTGCCAAAAATAACGTTTTTTTAAAAAATTTTTGATTTTTAAATTTTTTTCGGAGAAAAGTATTAGATATATTTATTTTCTTTTAAAACATGTAATAAATTTTAGCTACAAATAAAACCCTAACCGGGTTTCCCTAGAGTATATCTGGGGTCACAGGCCCCAAAAGGGTGGAGGTCCGGTAGGGGCATTTTCCCAAAATCGCCATTTTTTACAGGTTGTCATCTGATGAAGCCTAACTACCTGCTACATATAAATGATACTAAACATGAGAATATACCATGGTACATTTTAAGACCATTCCCCCGTTCCCGGGTAGTCCCAGGGGTCAGGCGAAGCCATGAATTGTTAAGGTAGTGCTCAACTTGTAATTTGGCCCTTTTCAAGGATTTTTTTTTGGTTTTCGACCCATGAACCCCTATGACCAAACTAAACTTTGATAATGGATATTAGCTGGGGTCCCTTTCTACATTTTAAAGACCATTCCCCAAATTCCTGGGGTACCCTAGGGGTCAGGCCAAGCCCCTAGAAGGTGTTCGGTATGCCCAACTTGTAAAATTGGCCATTTTTATGGGTTTTTTTTGGTTTTCGACTGGTTTTGAGCCTCTATGACCCAAAAATATACCTATTGATACAGGATGTTTGCGGGGGCCTTGCTACATTTTAGACCATTCCCAATTTCCGGGGTACCCGGGGGGCAGGGGCCCAAACCATAGAATATTTTATGTGCTCGAACTTGTAAATTGGCCATTTTCATGGATTTTTATTGGTTTTCGACCTGGTTCGAGCCCCCTTGACCAAGCATATAACTATATATCATGGGTGTGTGTGGGGGGCCTTGCTACATTTTAAACCCTTTCCAAGTTTTTGGGTACCCCAGGGGGCAGGCCAACATAGAAGGTTTAAATAGTGCCGAAATTGTAATTTGGCCATTTTCATGGTTTTTTTTGGTTTTCGACCCGGGGCGGCCTCTTGACAATAGATATAAATAATATAAGGGGTGGTTTAGCTTGGGGTCCCTTTCTACATTTTTAAGCCATTTCCAAGTTCCGGGTAGCCCTAGGGCGGCCAAACCCAGAATATTCAGGGTGCCGAACTTTTAATATTTGGGCCCTTTTCATGGATTTTTTTTGGTTTTTTGACCCGGTTCGAGCCTTATCACCAAAGCTATAACTATTGTACTGGGTGTTAGCTGGGGGTCCCTTTCTACATTTTAAGACCTTTTCAAGTTCGGGTGCCCCAGGGGCAGGCCCAACCCTAGGGTGTTTAGGTAGTGCTCGCTTGTAAAATTTTTTCCCTTTTTATGATTTTTTTTTGGTTTTTTGACCTGTTTGACCCTTTTTGACCACAGCATATAACTATATATCGGATGTTACTGGGGGTCCTTGCTACTTTTTTAAAACCTTCCCCCAATTCCTGGGTGCCCCAGGGGTCGCCGCCAAGAAGAGTTCAGGTGTCCGAACTTGTAAAATTTGGCCCTTTTCATGGGTTTTTATTGGTTTTTTTGACCTGGTTCGAGCCCCTTGACCCTACAATACCTTTTTGATACATGGATTTGTAGCTGGGGGCCTTGCTACATTTTAAGACCTTCCCAAGTTCCTGGGGGAGCCCTAGGGTCAGGCCCAAACCAAAAGTAGTTTAGGTAGTCGAATTGTAATATTGGCCATTTTTATGGGTTTTTATTGTTTCGACCCGGTTCGACCTCTATGACCTAGCATATACCATATGATCATGGGGTGTACTTTGGGGGGCCTTGCTACATTTTAAGACCCTTTTCAATTTTCCCGGGGGACCCAGGGGCAGGGGAAGCCATAGAAGGTGTTCAGGTAGTGCTCGAACTTGTAATATTTGGGCCCTTTTCATGGGTTTTATTGGTTTTCGACCCGGTTTGACCTTTATGACCAAGCATATACTATATGAACATGGATTATAGCTGGGGGTCCTTCTACATTTTAAGACCTTCCCCAAATTCCTGGGGGGACCCTAGGGGTCAGGCAAACCTAGAGGTTCGGGATGCTCGAACTTTTAATATTTGGGCCCTTTTTTCATGGATTTTTTTGGTTTTTGACCTGGTTGGCCTTAGACCAAACAAATTTCAATAGATAATGGATTTTTGCTGGGGGTCCTTTTCTCATTTAAACCATTCCCAAAATTCCTGGGGTAGCCCTAGGGTCAGGGCCAAAACCATAGAAAAATTCGGGAGTGCTCGAATTGTAAAATTTTCCATTTTCTGGTTTTTTATTGTTTTTACCTGGTTCGAGCCTTTGCCATAGCATTACTATATATACATGGTTGTAGCTGGGGCCTTGCACATTTTGACATTCCCAATTCCTGGGGGAAACCTAGGGTCAGGCCCCAACCTAGAAGGGGTTAGGAAGGCCGAACTTGTAATATTGGCCCCTTTATGGGTTTTTTATTTTTTTTGCCGTTTAGTTTAACCCCAAACATATAATTTTGAACATGAAATTTAGTGGGGGTCCTTTCTACATTTTAAAAAACCTTCCCAAATTCCTGGTAGCCCCGGGGTCGGCCAACCCCAGAAGTGTTTTGGAGTGCTGAACTTGTAATATTGGCCTTTTCATGGGTTTTTAGGTTTTCGACCGGTTCGAGCCTTTGACCTAGCATTAACTATAAAACATGGATTGTGCTTTGGGTCCTTGCTACTTTTAAGACCTTCCCAAGTCCTGGGGGTACCCAGGGGGGAGCCAAGCCTAGAGGGCGGTATTAAGTTATTGGTTTTTGGGAAAAGGCATGGGGTTTTTCTTAAAACAAAAAAGGGGGGGGGGGGGTTTTTTTTGGGGGTTTTGTGTGGGGGGGGGGGGGGGGGGGGGGTTTTGTTGTGAACTTTAATTTATTTATGGGTTTTTATTTTTTCGCCGGGGGGCCCCCAAAAAAAATTTTTACTAGGCTTTCCCAATTTTAAAACATATTTTTAAAAATAATCGCCCAAACCCAAAAATTTTTAGTTCTTTTTGTCCAAAACTTTAAAAACCTTTTTCATATTTTTTTGGTTTTTTTGCCCGGGTTATTAAAAACCAGCAAAACCTATTAAATGATTTTTTTAAATGGGGCCCTTTTAAAAACCCCAAAATTCCCACCCCCCAAGCCAGCCATTTTTTCTCCCACGAAGGCAAAACTTCTTTTTGTTTTACTTTGACAAAATTTTTGGTTTTAAACCAAATGAAAACCTCTATTTTATAAAATGTTAAAATGAGAAAAAAATATTTAAAATAAAAAAAAAAACAGAAGGAAATTTGTAGAAAATAAAATTTTTAAACTCCCACTAAAAACAATTTAAAATAGTTTGTCCTTACTAATTAAAAAAATTTAAAATAGTTTGTTTTTTACTCTTTGATTTTTAAACTTTTGTTTTTTATACAATAAATCAACAAGGGTACTTTGTTTTGTACTTTTTTAATAAAAAATAAAAAATAATATCCACAGAGGTACTTGTTTTATCTTGTTTTTGTTGTTGTTATACTTAACCCCGGGTATATTTTAATTACTTTTTCGGCGGAGAAGTCCAAATGGGTCAAAAGTACAAAGTATTAAAGTAACAAACCCCAATGTTTTAAAGACCAACAGAGTCGTCCAAATTTATAATTCCCACTTTCAAAACCTTTTTTTTTCGTTTTGGTAAATTTTTTCTACAAATACCCCCCTAAATTTTTTAAAATTTTTTAATTGTTTTACCCATTGTTCAATTTCAAAGTTAAAATTTGGTTTTTTTTTTTTAAAATTTATTTTTTTTTTTTAAAAAGGAATTCGTTGTACGGCCTTCGTTGTGAATCATCTGTATACCCGGCCATGTCCCTTCCACTTAAAAAAGATGTAAAAAAGTTTTCCCTAACTAGCAGCCAACATACCTAAAACCCACCGTCTTGTTTTTGTTTTTGTGTTAATTTAAAATCACTCCAGTCCTACTGTTGCTTTCTTTGATTAGGTGAAAGAAGGTGATATATATTTCTTTTTTCATACTCCCAAAAATCATACCATTTCCAAGTATTTTATAACCAGCCATCCAGAAAGGGCTCCAATGCCAGAGGGGGTAATATTTTTGGAGCTATTTTTTGCTGCCATTGGAAAATTGTTTTTCCAAAAAACCATCAAAGCTCCAAAAACCACCATTTTGACCTTGAAGGGCCTTGTTTTTTTGAAAAGTAATTTTTAATCCCTTATTATTTGCAACACTTTTTTTAAATTTTTTAATTTGTGTTTTTGTTAAAGTAAAGGGAAGTTTCCAGTAATTGTTCGTTTTTAATTTAAAAAATTGTGGAAAATTTTTTTTTTAAGCTTGTCTAAATTTTTTTTTGTCCATCTGTAAATTAACTTTATATTTAAATTTTGAGCATTATATTTTAAAATTTTTTTTTTTAAAAAAAAAACAATTCATTTCAAAAGTATTTTTTCAATGTTTCTTCATACAAAACAATTGCGTAAACCGGCTGTCGCCGGCCGAAAATTTTAATTTTTCTGTTAATTAATGTGTTTAGGACTTCATAGTTTCTTCCTTTGTAATTCCAGTTTAAAAAGAACAAATCCAAACAATTTTTTAAAAAAGTCTATTTAAAAGACTTCCATAGTCTTATTTTTGTTTATTAAAAAATAATTAAAAAAATCATCAATATTCTTGTATATTTTAATTCTGTTTCTGGATAAAAAAAAAACCATTACCAACTTTAAGACCAAGTTTCCAATGTCAATCATCATCTGCTGCTTTAGCTTAAAGTTTTAAATAAATGCGGATTCTGTCTTTGTGCATTTCTTTTTTCGGGTCTTGTAAATAAACAAATACATTTTGGGTATTTTTATAAATTAATAAAAACCCCAAATTCATTAAAAATTAAACGGGGAAAACCCCATGAATTAATTTTGTTACAATTCACCACATCCACATTAGCTCAAAAAATTTAAATTCACTCTTTGTCACCTGCAGTTTTATTTGAATTTGACTTGGAGGTAAAAAAATATTAGTTTCTAAACCCTGAAAAAATGAATTTTTATTTAAGGGAATCTTAGCATTTACCTCTTACCCCCCTTCGTTTAATTTCCCTTTCTAAACCAAAAAACCACATTAAACCCCTTTGGGCAGGCCTGATTTCAGTGTTTCGCTGACTAAATGATAAATTCTTTGTTCAGTTGTTTTTGCATAATTTTTTCAGCAATTCAACAAATGTTTTAATTTACTACCTTATATAAATTTAATCAATCATAAAAATTTTTCCATTTTTTTAACCCTAATTGATAAATTAATAAACGCATTAAAAATTAAAGGAAATTGTTCCATCGCAAAATTTTTCCCATTAGCAAGCTTTTTTTACTTTAAACTTACTTCAAAAAAACCCTTTTAAAACCAAAAAAAATAGAACTTCTATCATTATTGTAAAGTGATATCGTTTTTTTTGCTTAACTTTTTTTTCCCAAGACAGATATTAAAGCTGTATCTAATTGAATAGGATTATTCGAAATCTTTCACAATATTGTTTTTTTCTAAACATTAATTTATATATTTTTTTATTTTTTTTAAATTTAAACTGTTAACGTTTTCGCGAGCTAAGTTCCAGATCCTGACAAATTCTATTTTTCTATATTTTCCTCTTTATTATTTTTATTTTTATTTATTCTTTTCTTGAATTCCTTAGCAATTAAAATTACCAATGCCGGGGCGGTTTTTTTTTAAATTTTTCAAAAATTTTATCGCAGCTAAATTCCCAAATTCCCCTTCCACCTTTTTGTTCCACTTTCAAGTGGCTTTCCGTTTTCCAAAGTTTTTTTCCCCCGTGCTAATTGAAGATGCAAAACCCCCCTTGAAAACAAATTTCGTTTAAAATGTCAAAATACCTGTACCGTTATGATTTCTTTTTTTCGGTCTGAGCATCAACAAAATAAATATTCCCTTTTTTTTGTCAAAACTTTTTTTTTCATTATATAAAACTAAAATTTTTTATTTCTTTTAAAAAATTGGTAAAACTTGTTTTAACTTCATTAAAATAATTTTTTACCAAATACATCGTAAATATATTCTATTGAATTTATAATTATTTATTAATTTCAGATATCCAATCTTGTGGGTTTTTTTTGAAATGAAAAAGCTCTTGTTAAATTGCAGTCTTAAAGCATAGATAATATCACTGAAATTACCATCAACAAGTGAATTATCAATAAGATCACAATGAATGTAAATTGTACCCACAGAGTTAGTTATATTTGGTGTTGTAGTTCCCCATTCAGTATTTTCCAATTTTTTTTTCTCAAATCCAAGCAATGTATGAAAATTTGATATTTCCAAATCCAACTTAAAATTATCTTTAATTGAAATCAAAATCTTAAAATTACTTAAATCAAATTTCAAACTTATTGGAGCAATTTCTGATTTATCAAATTCAAAATCATCATTACTTATTAATGTTTCCCTAATAAAATTATTAATATCTGTGTAACTGTAAGAACCTTTTTGTAAATATAATATCTTTCAATCCTTACCGTTATTATAACGAATTCTTTTATTGTCATATTCATCACTAATATTATGCCAAGAATAGGTCATAGTGTTAATACTATCCAAACCAACAACATAAGTTTTATTTTTATCTAAAATTAAAGAACGACTAAATCTGATTGTAAAATCACTCGGAGTATTTTTGTTATCATTTTTTTTACTGTTTCAGAACTTAATACTATTTTTTGTTCCATTTATATATTCAAGAAAAATAATTTTTATATAACATTTCATGTTGTTCTGGTAAGAGTGAATTCATTTTTAATAGTTCATCAATTATGTTAATACCTTCATTTTTTAGTTCTTCATTATTATTTCCAGCATCAATTGAACCACAAATTAACTCCAAGTCATTAACCAATTCTTTTGGATTACATGGACAAACGTCATAATCTTGTCCCCTAATTACTTTTTTAATTTCTTAAATAGATCTTTTATTGATGGGTAATCCTGATTTTTCTGTTAATTCTTTAAATATTTTTCTTGAATGAATTGAATGTTTTTTATTATTGTTATATCTTTTATTAATCAAATCAATTAAATCATCATCTACTTTAGTGTTAATGACTTCTTTTCCAGTTATTCTATCCTTAGCAATTAATTTGTTTTGACCATAAAGTTTATTTAAGTTAATAATTAAATTACCATATTGTCCGTCTGGTGAAACTTTATATGGGTTATGATATCTTATTCCTTTTCCCATATACTTTATTTGATTAAGAATATCTTTAATCGTTTTTCTATATTTTTTAAAATTTTTCTTCTTGGCTATAATTGCTTCCTTTTGCTTCAGATCATGCTCTGTTTTGTTTTTCTTTCTAGTTATTACACCAGATTTATTACCCAATTTTTTTTATATCCTTTGATGCCTTTTCTATGATATCCTCTAATTCTTCCCTAGTCATTATTTCATCACGATTTTCAGATTCGGTGTGAAATAATTCAAACACTTCTTGTGGCGTATAATATTGTTTTTCATCTAAAAGATCTAAATCAATTCCTTTATTAAAATCAACTATAAATTCTTTTGGTCTTGCTCCCAATTCTTTTTCTTCTGATTCTTCAGTTGTATCATACTCATCTTCTTTTAAATATTGTGGTAATGGTTGTAATAATGGTTGTTGTAGTTCCGGGGGTGGTGGTTATACAAATATTATACAAAAATAGTAAACTACTGTATACCATAGAATACAGTCCTTGAAAGAAAACTCCCTAAACTTATGGCCTGAGCATTGGTCCCCACATTTCTGCCTTTCATTATTTATGAACTGGGGTTCAATGCTCAAATGTTCCGGGTTCACACACAGAGAAAAGTGGCATATATGCGACACGTGTAGGCCTTCGGGTATTTTTAAAATATTTCTAGTGGCCTGACACATAAGTCTGTGCACATAATATTGTTTTCTGACAGTTTCTCAAGGCAGTTTTGTGGTTATTTTTCCATAGCTAGGATTTTTATTTACTGTTGTACAACCAAGCCATTTCCGACACCCTTTTTCCCCCACCGGTATAGAATTATCATTTATTTTTTGCTTAATTCTTTCAAAAATCAATTGTCTGGGTTGATGTGCCATGTTAACAAAAAAAAAAAATTATTTGCAGACGACAGAAAATTTTAGTAATTCTACCGGGTGACAATTCTTATAAGGAAATATGAAAAAAAAAATTTCAGCTTTTTTGCTCTCTATGTGAAGTTTCATCTATATTCAGCTTATAAAACAAGTCTCAGCCCAAACAAACCAGTAGTTTTCTCAAAATCACTATTTTTGTACAGCCATCATTTTGTCCAAAGACTGCGGTTTAAGCCGTTAAATTTGGCTGAATCACATATAGTCATTAAACGCTGTTTTTTCAAAAAATCCCGTAAGATATTACATCAAATATACCACCAGCAAGTGCGGAATAGTCAACCACACTGAAAAAAACTTATAATTATGCAACTGTGATAAAATATAGAACAAAATTAGTGTTTAGTGAATTTTTTTTGTTAAAAAAAAACTTATTTTTCAGTAAAAAGTGGGAAAATTGTCTTTTTTTTCATCTCAAATGCAACAATACTGCATATTTTTGCATTCTATAGCTAAAGTCATATCTCATGGCCATGGTATTCAAGTTCTCTCCAACTATTCATGTCAAAATGTAACTAAAAAGGTGTTGATACTGCACACCTGGTCTCTGCTCAAATGGAATGAAATGGTATCTAAGGATATTACTAAAGATCTTCAGATTTCACACCACACAGGTGATGGAGATTCTAAAGGTCATTCTGGTGTAGACAAAGGTCAATGAACTAAAACTGGGGCACTTGAAAGATGTGAGGCACCTAGCAAATTCTCTAAAAAGGCAAATTAACCGGGCACCATTTAGTGACAAAATGTTCCGTGGTAAACAAAGTCTAATCTAAAAAACAGATTTGCTCTATCTATTAAATCTAGGTGTGTTTCAGAGCTATCAAATGCACATAAGAAGTACAAAAGCAATTGAAAGTAATAAAACACAAAATGCCTAATATATTTCAGCAATAGTACTATGTTTCAGAGGTTACTGTGGTACCTCATGTTCTAAATACAGCTTGGTTTGTTCTGGCAACTACAGAAAAGCAAAAAACTATATGCCAGACAATGTCGGGCTTAAAATGACTGATGATGATGAGACTTTACTCAGGAAATGTATTGAAATTCTCCTTGGTCCAGAAAGCATAGAAAAAACTAAATTTTTAACATCTACACAGAAATGTGAAGCAGTGAACAGATCCTATAATGCATGCTTGCCCAAAAATGTTACATTTCTCCGCAACTGCCATGGCCGTATCCATGGCCAGATTCTAAACTAAATCATGGGCTTGCTGACACTGTATCCTTAAAACTAGGGTAAATGGTGTAAAACTGTCACATGGCTCTTCTGTTATCAGACACCTTTTAAAAACAGAGTACTACGACAAGTTGCGTAAAACTACCTAGGTACATATCGCGAGCAAGACGCAGTCGTTTTGCATCACGCCAGTATAGTACAAATTACATACAGATTTACACTATTCAAAGGGTCTCATGACCCCAAGCCTGACTTTTCTAGCACCCCAACACTAAAAGATCATGCTTATGCGTAGAGTGTGATATTAGAATGAAATAAAGTGGTTATAAGTAAAGCATTGTGCTGCCTTGTGGCCAGCTGAGCCCAGCACTGCACACATATAACAAGTTATTATTAACCGCACAAATGTAAATAATGCCTTGTATAAGTTGTTATATAATGTGCTTATATTTATCAAAAATTATTATACAAAAATAGTAAACTACTGTATACCATAGAATACAGTCCTTGAAGAAAACTCTCCTAAACTTATGGCTGAGCATTGGTCCACATTTCTGCCTTTCATTATTTATGAACTGGGTTTCAATCTCAAATGTTTCGGGTTTACCTAATACAGAGAAACGTGGCATATATGCGACACGTGTAAGCCTTGGTATTTTAAAGATTTCTGTGGCCTGACACATAATCTGTGCACTTAATATGTTTTATGACAGTTTCTCAGGCAGTTTTGTGGTTATTTTTCCATGCTAGGAATTTTATTTACTGTTGTACACCAGAGCATTTCGACACCATTTTCCCATTATATCTTTTTTTTATCTTCAAATCTTCTGTTATTCCATACGAAAAAATTATTGCGAGAATAAATTTAGTAATTTAGTACAATCTATAAGAATTATTTTTTTTCCTTTTTTTCTCTTTTGGTTCTCTATATTCTTTACATTTGCAAACACTTTTAAAATCATGATTTTGCATCATGGTTTTGTAGTCCGTGGGTTTACGTAAAAAAAAAAAATATTATGATACACAAGAATAAGTTTTAAGAACACCCGTACAATGTCTAAGAATCACATTTATCTCACTATTTATGCTTCATGTGAATTCGATCACACACTTAAAAAACATATTCGCACGTGATAAACTTAGGTTTCTCAAAATATTTAGTTTTGTGACCATATTTTTGTAAAAAACTTGTTTTCAAGCCGTTTAAAGTGGCAATAATTGTTATTAAAGCTGTTTTTTTCAAAAGAACAACATTCCATTTTTTCATCATAGCTAAATATATCATCTATGCTTTTCAAAAATCATGTCGGGATGCAACATAAAAAAAAAAAATTATATTTGACACGATTGTTATAATGAGGGAAATTATAGGAATGATAAAAAATTTCAGTTTTTGTAGTGAAGTATTTTTGTTAAAAAGTAGGAACAAACGTAGTTTTTAGATCAAATTTTGTAAAGCACATTTAAGGGACTTTGCGTAAATTTGGGAACAGAGTCATTAAACGTTTTTTCAAATCGTTGTTTCATTCAAATGCCAAGCAAGGTACACACCATGAAATAATGAAACAATGATAATTACATATGTTAGTAAGTTTTTTTGTAATAATAATGTTTTTCGATCAAATGGAAAGCTTTTTTTTTTCTTAAGAACATTCAATTTTGCATTCTATGTAAAGTATTTATGCTGGTATTAGTTCTCTCATATTCATTCAAATTCATAAAAGGTTAAATATAACTAAAAGGTTGATACTGCCACCTGGATATCGTTGCTCAAATGGAATAAATGATCTAAGGATATTACCAAAGATCTTCAGATTTACACCACACAGGTGATGAGATCTAAGGTCATTCTGTGTAGACAAAGGTCAAGGAACTAAAAACTGTGCACTTGAAAGATGTGAGGCACCTAGCAAATTCTCTAAAAAGGCAAATTAACCGGGCACCATTTAGTGACAAAATGTTCCGTGGTAAACAGAAGTCTAATCTAAAAAACAGATTTGCTCTATCTATTAAATCTAGGTGTGTTTCAGAGCTATCAAATGCACATAAGAAGTACAAAAGCAATTTGAAAGTAATAAAACACAAAATGCCTAATATAATTTCAGCAATAGTACTATGTTTCAAAGGTTACTGTGGTACCTCATGTTCTAAATACAGCTTGGTTTGTTCTGGCAACTACAGAAAAGCAAAAAACTATATGCCAGACAATGTCAGGCTTAAAATGACTGATGATGATGAGACTTTACTCAGGAAATGTATTGAAATTCTACTTGGTCCAGAAAGCATAGAAAAAACTAAATTTTTAACATCTACACAGAAATGTGAAGCAGTGAACAGATCCTATAATGCATGCTTGCCCAAAAATGTTACATTTCTCCGCAACTGCCATGGCCGTATCCATGGCCAGATTCTAAGACTAAATCATGGGCTTGCTGACACTGTTATCCTTAAAACTAGGGTAAATAGTGTAAAACTGTCACATGGCTCTTCTGTTATCAGACACCTTTTAAATACAGAGTACTACGACAAGTTGCGTAAAACTACTAAGTACATATCGCGAGCAAGACGCAGTCGTTTTGCATCACGCCAGTATAGGTACAAATTACATACAGATTTACACTATTCAAAGGGTCTCACTGACCCCAAGCCTGACTTTTCTAGCACCCCACACCTAAAAGATCATGCTTATGCATAGAGTGTGATATTAGAATGAAATAAAGATGGTTATAAGTAAAAGCATTGTGCTGCCTTGTGGCCAGCTGAGCCAGCACTGCACACATATAACAAGTTATATTAACCGCACAAATGTAAATAAGCCTTGTATAAGTTGTGTATATAATAGTGCTATATTTATCAAAAATATTATACAAAAATAGTAAACTACTGTATACCATAGAATACAGTCCTTGAAAGAAAACTCCCTAAACTTATGGCCTGAGCATTGGTCCCCACATTTCTGCCTTTCATTATTTATGAACTGGGGTTCAATGCTCAAATGTTCCGGGTTCACACACAGAGAAACGTGGCATATATGCGACACGTGTAGGCCTTCGGGTATTTTTAAAATATTTCTAGTGGCCTGACACATAAGTCTGTGCACATAATATTGTTTTCTGACAGTCTCTCAAGGCAGTTTTGTGGTTATTTTTCCATAGCTAGGATTTTTATTTACTGTTGTACAACCAAGCCATTTCCGACACCCTTTTTCCCCCACCGGTATAGAATTATCATTTATTTTTTGCTTAATTCTTTCAAAAATCAATTGTCTGGGTTGATGTGCCATGTTTACAAAAAAAAAATTATTTGCAGACGACAGAAAATTTTAGTAATTCTACCGGGTGACAATTCTTATAGGTTATAACACACTAAATAGCCACCACTATATATTCTATATAAAATGACAAGTTTTCACAATGCTGCAATACACACCTAGACCCATTTTAAATTTCTTTAACTTACATTTTCTTGTAGAGCAACATTTATACTGTAAAAATATCCAAAGAAAAGTAGGGGTCATGTTTGATGCAAGAAAAATATTTCTGGTCAAACGGACACACCGTAATTTTTACACTGAAATGACAATCACAATTTAGGGTAGGGGTGTATGAATAAATTTCACATGTTAAATCAGTTTGGAGTCTTTTTTCAACATGCAAATGCTACCAGTATGTCAAGTATAGGCATGCAATATGATTTCAACCAATATATAGCAATGATTTCAAGGAAAAATCCTTACAGCAAAAAAACTGAGAACTATTTGAATCCGCCATTATTTCATAGGTGCTCAGGCTATTTAGTGTCTGTATGCCACAAATCGTTGCGCAGATAACAAATTGGTTATTTGCGCTGCGCGATTTACCAAATGCGCAGATTAGCTATATGCGCGTAACACATACACATCTTGACTGTGTATTTCTTGACTATTACTGTTTTGACATAGACTGTTTCAGTAATTCATACAGTTTTTCCTTTTTTCTAAGTTTTGTTTAAATACCTAATTGATCAAATGTATTTGATATCATTTACTGACAATTCATTTGCATCGCACATAGAAATGACCGTTTTCTGGTACGAACAGTCTGCTTCTTTAATGTCACATCCATTATTAAGTCACAAAAATACATAAGTTCTTTTTTTAAACAGTTTATCACAATTTATAATAACACAGGTGTAGGTTTTGAATTTTTTACCCTGAAATGTTTGAATACGTATATCAATTCAGTAATTTTTAACATATTGGCAAAATAGGAAATTTAATGAACCGAAAATTATGGTATGTTTGTAAAATTGAAAAAAAAAAAGATAGTGGCGATTAGGCTAAGCGTGGTACAGGTATTTTACGATATTCAAGCAGACGTTACTCATTTTAATGTAACTACATTTCACCAATATATGAAAACTATTTGCAAAATAAAAATTATGCAAATATAAAAATGGCATGATAATTATATCTTGCAATTAAAAAAAAAAAATACCCGTAATTCATAACGCAATTATAGCCTTATCAGTGTTGTAAACGTCTGTGTTGTTTTAACGCTCTTTATTTAGAGGTAATTGGCAAGTTTTATTACCGGTCCAATAAAAAAAGGATTTACGCGTGATGCATACATTCTATACTTCTATAAACTATTATTCAATATGATTACAAATAGGTTTAATGTAAAATTATCTTGAATTGAACATGCACAATAAATTATGGAAGTAAATTAATCACGACGACTTTTATTTTAATTCTGTTTTAAATGCAGATACTTTATTTACATTGCAAAAACATTCTTGTACACAAAAATACTCCGGACATATTTTCCACCTTTAATTTGATCAAGGCGGTCCTTGAATTGATTTACTAAAATTTATTAATGTATGTGCTATTTGATGACACAACTGAAAGACTTCTGTTTGATATACCTTTTTATACTGTAACTGAATAGAAAAAATACCGACAGCTTGCATGTGTGATCTAAGGGCCGATAGAAAAACTTTTTCTTTTAATTTTTAATTGACATAACTGAAACTGTTATTTAAATGTAAAAAAAAACAACGTAAGAAGAAATGGGCATCTCTTTCTTTTTTAAAACCGGAATATTCATTGCAATATTTAATGGAATTTCATATGCTGTTATTTTGTGATATTAACACAAAATGAATTACCCGCGAAGCAAAATTACATAAATAAAACTTACACGAATGAAACATTAAAACACAAATTAACTAAACTGATTAAACCATTACTTTAACCTTATCACAATACCGCATGTTCAAGCAGCATGATAATATCGTCTGCATATGACACTACAACAACAACTTCGCGCTGAAGTTAATTTTTCTTCCAGATTAGTGGAAATAAACCGTCTGAGAACGAATCAAAATTTTATTTCACAAAAATGAAATAAATATCAATCAAAAGATGAATTCAATGAGAGTAGGAAATTACTTGCACCTAAGCTTTCTTATCAATGGTTTTGTACAAAAAATTGCTTTTAAGAAATGCATGTATGTGATTTTTACACATTTTATATGGAAAATAGAAGTGGAAAAATGATGAAATGATGGCAGTAAATATCATCTTAGGAACGAATCAAAAATAAAGATAAAATTTTATTTTAAAAAACAGCGTGATGAATCAAATGTTGAACTTTTGTAATATTTTTGCACCTAAGGTTTCTTATTTTTAGTAATTTAGTTATTAGGTAAAATGTGTACATGCCCTTCTTATTTCTATATAGAAAATCTGACCGCTATCGATTATCGGTATGCACTCCCCCCCCCCCCCCCCACACACACACACACACACCCCACCACCACCCCGAATATTAGTTTAGGGTAAGATATTTTATTTTTGAAGGCAGTTCCGTCGATGAAATAGATTAAACTCGATTTTTTTGCAAGAACCACCCCCCCCCCGCCCCACCACCACCCCGAATATTAGTTTAGGGTAAGATATTTTATTTTTGAAGGCAGTTCCGTCGACGAAATAGATTAAACTCGATTTTTTTGCAAGAAAAAAGAACAAAAAAAAATCGGAGACAAAAAATATTTTTTCGAAAATATTCAACAAGGTACACTTTACTATAACAAAAAAAAAATTGTCTCCGATTTTTTTTTTTTTTTTTGCAGGAAATCAAGTTTAATCCATTGATTGTGACCATGTTAATTATAATGACACTAGGTTAGATTTTGACCGCTGTTCGAGACTCTTAATCCCTAGGTATATAATATATAACTTTATTTTCTGAAGGTGACATACTAAGTGTACAAATACAGATATTTTACAACTTATTTCCAGTATGGCCTTCAACTGATATACATTCACATATACACACAATCATACAGTCAGTTTATAATTTAACATTTATACAAGAATACACATAGCAGAATTACTTACATTTTCTCGACAAACACGTCTCAAATTAAAGAAGTCTTAAATAAACGTAATATAACAATAACTATGTTTTAAAAGAATTACCATGCGTCACAAAGATTATTCATGACAATTAAGATACATACAAAAAAGAAAGTCTGTCCCATTAGATAATAAATAGTTCCAGATTTGAATAATAAGACAATATGAATATTATTATTATTGGAAACGAAAACAGTAACATCAATTCAACAAAATTCTTGTAATTACAAGTAATTAATTGCTAAAAACTAGTGTAACAAGAGAAAATTCTTTAAATCATGCTTGAAAGCAGTTATATTATTATTATGAAGTTTAATGTAAGAAGGAAGTGAATTCCATATGTATGCAGCTTTGTAGCTAAATGTTTTGTTTCAGGTAGTTCGTTTTAGGTTTAACAATAGAAAGATCCATGTTTTCGACTGAGCGCAGACTGTAATGATCATTATGAACAAAATGTAGTAAATCTGAAATGTATATAGGACAATCTCCTGTTTTACTTTTGTACACTAATAATGAAATATGGTATTTGCACCTGTTCTCAAAAGATAGAAGTTTTGAATTTTTTAATACTTCATCAAAGTTGCTACACTTTGATTTTGTAATTATTTTTATAGCGCGCCTCTGCAAAGATGTAATTTTATCAGTGTCCGATTTGTGACAAAGTCCCCAGACATTGCAACAATACTCCATGGTTGACATAATATATGCATTGTAATACAATAGTTTCATCTCATCTGTTAAGAAAAATGCAATTCTTCTAAGTAGAGCAATTTTTGAGTTTAGTTTATTGGCCACGTTACTAACGTGGGATTGCCAAGACAGAGTTTCATCGAGATATACACCTAGAACTTTCTGACACTTCACGTTTTCAATGACCGAACCGTCTAAAATTAACTCAAGTTTTTTAGTATGTTTTATTTTGACTCTAGTGCTCAATACCATACATTTTGTTTTTGAAGGATGAAGTGATATGTTATTTATTTTACACCAATTATGGACACTATTTAGGCTATACTGAAGTTCAGACTGAATTTTTGTAATACTGTCGGCGGATTTATGTAGGGTGGAGTCATCAGCATATAGATCAATGTTGGTAGTATTTGAAATTAACGCCATGTCAAAGGGTCCTAGTATGGATCCTTGCGGGACACCGGATTGTACTGTCATTCTTTTGGAATGCAGCTTCTTTACTTCTGGAGTCTGTGTTCGATTAGCTAAATAAGATTTAAATATATCCAATGTTCTGTCTGTAAAATGGTAAAGTTTCAGTATTTCATGATCCACCATATCAAAAGCTTTCCTAAAGTCAAGAAAGCCGATAGCACCTACATAGATAGTATCTACCTATACCTTATATGGATATGTTGGTAGATATCTAAGCTTTACATTTAAGCTACTTACAAGTCCATATAATGCCATCAGAGCTCAGGACAGGTATCAGAAAGACTAAGCTGGTCCGACCGGGGGAGCCGTGAGAATTGCTCCAATGGTGTCGTTGGACTCAGTGAATATAGTGCCTGCCTTGACTGCTCTAAAAAGTTCATATTTTGAGAATAATACCGAACTTTAACCTATGACCTTGACCCCTAGCCGACTGGATTTGAACCAAACTTGTTTTCTCTAGGTACTGGCTTGCCCTTTGCATTAAGGTATCATTTATTTATTAAAATCGGACATCAGGTTATGAAGATATGACTCTTCTGACAAGGCCAACCCCTATATTTAATATATGAAGAAGTATGTATATTTTCACGAAAAATGGTACATGTTTAGACTGTCCCACGACGAAACCGTAGATTGTCAAAATATGCAAATTACATGTCTGTTTAGACAATATTTACATTTAGTTTATAGAAGTTATTTCATAAAAATATCTTGTGTTTGGACATTTTAGAATTATTTGAAGTTAACACTTATCCTGCTAAATTTCTATAATGAACTTGTCCATCCTTCAATTTGGACAGTACCATTAACTGTTAAAAAGGGTGCTAACCAAAAAGATACTGACTGAATGGCGAACAGTGCAGATCATGATCAGACTGCACGGATATGCAGGCTGATCATGATCTTACACTGGTCGTAAAGGCAGAATTAATCGTGTCCAGCAGGCTAAAGGTTATTGAAAAACACGGACTTTTTCCGTACGGAAAAGTACGGAAATACAGCTGATATCCTAAATTACGTACAAACGAAGGAACAGATAATATTGTCTTTTTGACACAGACTTTCACATAGTGTCATTTTCTATAAAAAAAGTTTTATTTGCAGTTATTTACCCAAAATAAATATTTCATAAGCATCTTTTCCTTATTGTACGGCTAATATTTTAAGCAAAAATTGCAAAGTTCAGCAAAGTTTTACTTGGCGTGTAGAAAATTGTTTTCATACCCGTTTTCAGTCAATATTTCGTCGGCATTCAATGGGACACTAACCGGGATTCCGTAGTTTCCCTTTGTCAGCGGTGTAGCAGAATATTTAACCAACGGTGCTGTAGTAAGAAATAATCCCTATCACCGGGCGACAATACGACAATGCGACAATGCGAGGTTTTACTAATTCTCGCAACTATGTATATTGGATTTCAATTTCCCGATGCGAGAATTAAGAAAGACATGCGACAATTAAGACGATAATTGTCGCCCTCTTAACCTCGCGAGGATTGTTAAATCTCGCATGTAAGTATGTTTTCGGAAAGGCGACAACGCGATAATTATCGCGTTATCGCGTTGTCGCGTGTTGGCGAGGCGAGAATTTAAGTGGCACGAACAGGATTCCTTACTGAAGTATTGTTTATTTAACAACAGTTAAACAGGCAAGGGGTGGAGCAGATAGGTAGGGATTTAAATATACGTACGCACACGTTTCCGTCATATAATAAGTGTCTTTTTAAATTTTCTTTTCTATAATTTTGGCGACTCGATATACAATGATATATAATTTTCGGACAGAACTCAACATATAAACGTATTAGAATGTAATTTTATTTACGCGTACACACCTTTGATGGTCTACATTTTGACACATACGTTCATTGAATTAATTACGCACCTGTATTCGTACAAGTTTGAACTTTAAGCGTCTCTATTTAGAATATTTCTTACATGTGCTTTTGTATAACAGCCCATTTTATTTCTCTGTAAATTCATAGATTAGATGTCTGGTGTAACTGATTCCATAGAATATGATATTGTTCAAATATCTAGCTTCTATGACATTTAGATATGTAAAAAGTAAAACTACTCTCTAGAACAAAATTAATATCTAAGATATATTCACAGCCAATTGTTTACAGCAGATAAAATTTTCTTAAAACATTATTTCGCTATTTCCAAATGAAACAAACGTTTTTTTCCCCTCAAATTCGCATTCCTTTGAGTTTTCTATAAACGTCGAACATAAGAACACAGAATATTTTTGGCGGGATACAATATAACATGTACGTCTTTTGCGTGACGTCATTACTAATGTTACGTCATGAAAAGTCTGTTACGTTGTTATTTTTGCATGTCCATAGAAACAACTGTACACTTATCTGTACGAAAACGATTTATTCCCATATTAAAGGAATGCAGGGACTATTCAATTCAAATCGGCCCAAATCGGCCCTTGGCACTCAACGTAGTAAACAACATCGTCCCAAAATCGGCCGTTGGCACAGAAGTGGTTAAGAGGTATACGGTAAACTGCTCTATCGCAACTTCCGAGGTAGTGCACACCGCGATAAAAGAACATCAACAAAGGTGTGTGTCATCTTATTTTTTGCATTTTTACAAGCAGTGTATCGAATATCAAAAAATCGGGGAATGGTAGGCAATATGGTAATACATATTGAATATGTTCTTATATTTATTTTGCTTGTTTTTATGTAGTGCTGTGTTAACAAGTGCTAGGGTTGCCTGTAACTTTAGTGGAGGTGGCTCTGATACTTGTTCACACTACCTATATTATATTCGAGACATGATTTTACAAGGCTTGTAAAATTATATCCTAATATAATGATACCTTAATTATTTTTCGTTGAGGATACGGCCAGTTTGTTTGTACGTACCGGTAAATAAAATATACTTTTTACAAATATCAGAGTCACTGTGACTTCATCATTTAAATTTTCTTTTTATTTCATGTATAAAACACTACTTTTGTTGCGTAATTTACAAAATGTCGAAAATCGCGGGAAAGATCAACAGACAGCATAACACAAATGACGTCATTTTAACGACGTCATCGTCATTATGGTCCCCGGTATTCATAATGCTCGGTATATAATCTGACTCCGACGGAGGACCGGAACTAGTTCGGCAAAAACAGTGAAAAATAAAAATGATAATCTACTGTTTCAAAACTGTGGATTATCACTTTTATTTCACTGAGAAAACTCTATATTTCACTGGAAAACATAAAGGCGTCCGTCGTGCGTCGTCCGTCAACATTTCCCTTGTGAACACTCTAGAGGCCACATTTTTGACCCAATCTTTATTAAACTTGGTCAGAATGTTAGTCTTGATGATCTCTAGGAAACTTTTGAAACTAGATTAAGTGGGGTCAAAAACTAGGCCAGTATGTTAGATCAAAGGATATAGAGGATATTTGTTTGTTTCAGTGAAATATCAATTTTATTTCACTCGTGAGCACCAAAAAAGTCATTTTCACTCGTGGCTATGCCACTCGTGAAAATATCAGTTTTTGATGCTCACTTGTGAAATAAAATTGATATTTCACTGACACAAACAAATTTTCTTTTTATTTCATGTGTAAAACTCTACTTTTGTTGCGTAATTTATAAAATGTCGAAAATCGCGGGAAATATCAACAGAAAGCATAACACAAATGACGTCATTTTAACGACGTCATCGTCATTATGGTCCCCGGTATTTATAACGCTCGGTATCAACTGCGACGGAGGACCGGAACTAGTTCGGCAAAAACAGTGAAAAATAAAAATGATAATCTACTGTTTCAAAACTGTGGATTATCACTTTTATTTCACTGAGAAAACTCTATAATTCACTGGAAAACATAAAATAAAAGCTTGCTAACAGTCTAGAGACCATCAATCTAAATTTTATGAATATCCAGTGTAACATTCAGCCCCTACTGCGTACACAAGGTTTTTCTTGTCAAATGACCAGGTGACCTATTTTTTTTATCCAAGATGATCCATATTTCAATTTTACCTACATTTCATCCAGACAAACTTCTGATCAAATTTCATGAAGATCCGGTATAATATACAGTTCCAGTTGCAAACACAATTTGTTTCTGTTATTTTTCCTAGAGGCCTAGTTTTTGATCCAAGATAACCCATATTAAAAGCTGACCTAGATTTCATCAAGGCAATCATTCTGACCAAATTTCATGGAAATCAATTGAAAGACTTAAGCCTCTATCACATATTCAAAGCTTTGCTTTGAGTCAACCAGGTGACCTAGTTTTTTATTCCAGTTAACCTATATTCAAGTTTATCCTAGATTCTATCCAGACAAACATTCTCATCAAATTTCATAGAGTGTAAAATGCAGTTCCTATTGCATAGATAAGGTATTTGTTTAATTTGACCTAGTGACCTACTTTTTGACCCCAGATAATACATTTTCTTACTTGACCTAGATTTGAACAAGACAATTATTTTGACTAAATGTCATGATCAATTGAAAAATACAGCCTCTATTGCATAAACAAGCTAAATGTTGACGGAGAGACAGACGGACGACTGACGACGGACATCGAGCGATCACAGTAACTCACCTGAGCAAAAAGGTTAACAGAATGTACAACTATTCAAAATTTACAACTGTAACCTCATGAAAAACCTTAATCAAAACAATACTTAGAAATTCATACATATGTATATCAAATGGAACAATAATTTTATATTATTTCAAATGAGGACAGCCCAAAGTAAATATTAAAACGTTTAAACAATGAACACAGAGCTCTGTTCATGCAACACAGAGCTATCTCCTTAACGACATGACTATCTCCTTCACGACAGAGCTATCTCTCACAATAAAAAGTGAATAATTTTACTCCCCAGCCATTTTCAGTACACAATTTATTTCCAAATGCATTGCATATTTTACAGCTACCACACGCCTACTCGGTTTGCTTCTTGATATTAGTTAAAATGTAGATATTTGACAGTGAAAGTGCTTTCATGACGAAATGGCCATATTTACTGCTAAATCAGCTTGTTGGTAAACATCACCACGACCACAAATTAATAATGAATTAGCAAACTTAACGTTCTCTGTAAAGTTATCATATCTACATCGCCTATCATTCCCCGATTTTTGATATTCGATACACTGCTTGTAAAAATGCAAAAAATATAATGACACACACCTTTGTTGATTTCTTTTATCGCGACGTGCACTACCTCGGAAGTTGCAACAGAGCAGTTTACCGTATACCTTTAAAGAGGTAGCTCTGTAGTTTGCCATGCGTGTAGTTTCAAATATGAAAAAAATGTCCTTAACATATTTATAGATCTACACTGTATATCCATGGTTATAGAATACATGTTTATAAATCTAGATATATCATGACATTATCTTATATAATAATCTATCTTGTTTTTCAGATGGTGAGAACTCATATTATATATCAGATTAGCAATGCCATGATAGGTCAAGCGAACAGCACAGGCGTAGGATCAAACTTTTCAGACAGGAGGCCTAGGGCCTGCTGGAGTCTTCCCTGGTGGGCCCGAAGGTCCTAGAGGCCGGAAGCGATTCGATGCCCCCTTGAACTCCTGGGTGTTAGCAACCACTGTTTGTTCGTTTCTAAACTACAAATAAATCGTTAGGAAAAGACACGTACTTTTTCAGTTATAAGCATTTACATTTTCTGACGGAAGGACGCACGGACCAGAAGCCGGACAGACAAACAAACCCTTTGAAGTGGAATAAAAAAAATGTTGGTACATTTGGAAAATTCTTTCCTCCAAAAGGCATTCCCAGTACTTACGCTTTAATGGTCAACAGAGTTATTTAGCGCCAACATTAAACCGCCCCTATTAGATGTAAAGGTTATGGTTAAGTATTACATAGTTTTGATGATATTCATTCAATTCGTGCGTATACTGAATGCGGGAGATTTATTGCCGACCATTACTAATTTGGTAAAGTCTTGTTTTAGGAATCAACGTGTCATTTTATCATTGTCTTCCGAAAAGCATTTGCCGTACATATAAAACAACAATCACTGTAGATATTCCATTTCTGTATCAATATTTCCCTCAGGTTAAGAACAAAAAGGTAAGTATAAAAGTAATATGCCTAAATTGTTCAATACATATACATATCGTTTTTGCAGACGGCCGTATTGTATACGTATGCTGAGCTCAACCCAGTAAGTATGAATAGAACAATTTTCATCGTGTTTTGGGTTAAAATTTCTCACTTTCGATAAGGACATGAGATTAACATCAGAAATGTTCAAGATAATGCCATACTCAATGCTAGTTGAACAGAAAACTTGATTTTAGAAGGAAAAACAACTATTATAAATTAGTTTTTTTAATAAATTTGCTTGAAAATAAGCGTGCATTAATGATACAGATGGTATTAACGTACATCATGGACGACTTTCTATACGAGAAATAGGGCCCGGCAAGTAAGACACAGAACAGTATCCTTGCTTTATGCTTTCGTGTTGTTGTCCTAAAAAAATGTTAAATGTTAAGCGACCATAACAATGCAAAAGTACAATACATTAGACATGGTGGGATCATTAAAATGATATAGAACGCTCTAAATTCCATTATTGTGAGACTCTAATGACCTTTTTAAGACTGATAAGACTTCGCAAGTAAGACACACAACGGTATCCACTTGATTGCGTTACATACTGGTCAACCCACTCGAAACTGCGTTGCATTAGTTTTTTGGTTGATTTTTCAGAAACAAACCCAAATGATTCTATGAAAAAACACAGGCTTTGTTTTAAGAGGTGGCCCTTTAAATAAGAAGTGTTTTAATAACTACTTGTTCCCGATAAACACTATATTTAATGCGATATTGTCGAAAACTGTAAAAAAAATCTCCTTCCCCTGCCGGACTGTACAGAAGTGTTTGAATAAACGGCACAAATCTCAGCTAAATGGACACATGGGCTAAAAAATGGACACATTAAATTTTGTGCTTCAAGTGCATCCATCGTTTTTATTTAATCCGTTATTTAACAGGTAGAAATTTCTTTAAATCATACTTACAAGATCGGAAATTTATAGTATCGGCCACATTTTGCCATCTGAT
The DNA here is from genome assembly GCF_021730395.1 of Mercenaria mercenaria. Lineage (NCBI taxonomy): Eukaryota > Metazoa > Mollusca > Bivalvia > Venerida > Veneridae > Mercenaria > Mercenaria mercenaria. The sequence goes on from NC_069373.1 coordinate 53,046,227, forward strand.
CTGCGTAAAATTCACCGCTCAAACAACGTTGGAACCACTTGATCTGATAAAGCTATGGCCAGTGTGAATTACAGCCAATCTGAAAAATGACATTCACAACTAACTTTCGCTGAGGTTACCAGAGTTTCCATATTTCATCAAATGAGATGCACAGGATCTTGTTGAATAATACAACACAGTATGTTTGAATATTACCAACAAATGTGCATAAAATGCCCAATTTTCCAACCCCACCCCCTTATAATTTATAGAATTTTATGCAGCATAACCAGTATAACCGTTTTGCTCTGTACTTTAATTATTATGAACAAGGCCTGACATTGTTTTTACTTGGTTTATTGTTCAGTTTGTGAAAGTTAACATTGACAAAAGGCCAATTGCTGGCTAGCTGGACTAGTTTAGAAATAAGCCTTGTAAGGTAGGGGTCACTGAAACAGGTCCCACGGAAAACCTGTAAGGCAGATCAGGGTTGGTTGTGATACAAAATATTTTTTGCTGAAAAGTTTTTCCACTCTATTTCACATCATCTGAATAATTTGTGGAAAGGCTATCCTATCGTAATTCATAAATGAGATCAGTTCTTCTCTAAAAATTTATCTTTTTTAATATCTAATTCTGTCAAGGAAAAGAACTTTGGAAGAAAACTGTTAATGACTCTGTTAACAATTATTGGGCAAATGAAATTAAGAGAAATAGTGCCAACTTAAAAACTCTTGAAAATCTGAACGTTGAAATTGTGAAACCAAAAAAAACTACATCCGCTTATTCAAATGAAGCCAACTTCTTCTCGAGATGCAAATAGACTTGTTGTAAAATTAACGTTTATGTGTGGAATGTTCATCCTCCAGTCCGTAAGAGCTGCATTTAACCAAAATGAGATAGATAAAACATGCAAATTGTGTAACTAGAAGACGAAACAATGGAACACTTCATCTTGCGCTGTGAAATACTTTCTCCTTATGCGAGACCCCATTCTACTGGACCTAGTACATGAACTGAAAATGATAAATTTTGCACTCTGGGATCAACTCCAACCAAAAGAACAAGTGCAAATTATAATAGACTGTACCCATTTGTGTCAAAGACTCAATATCAAATACTCAAGGCTGGTTGTATTTTCAATGTAGAAGACTGCTCTTTAATTTACACACAGTAAGATACAGGTATTTATTAACTGTAGTTAAAAAATCAGAGAACTTCAGAGTGCACAAAACAGCGACGGCCACCAATATCTAATAAGTTTCCAGTGAATAATAGAACAGTCCAAAAATTAGAAACTATAAACTGTTCGTGACGTGTTCAGAACACGGTTTATCTACAGAGGCAGAGAAGACTTGCGACGGATAACGATAACGGTAACGATGCCGTTTTTCATGTATGAATCGATTTGCACAACTGCAGATAACTTACATTCACCATTTCAAATAATACTAGAATGGATACACTAGAAATAATCATACTCTGGAAACAACCAAGGTGAATATTCAACTAAAAATGCAAAGCAAACTTTCACTTCCCAATCTGATTGCTACGCAATAGATAATTTACCGGAGAATACGGAAATGCCCGATGTTGCTCGATTGTTTCACATCCTTGTTTACGACACCGTGTTGAAAATAGTTCTTACCCATGATGCACCGAGCGACCTCCGAGCGAAAGTAGTGTACACACAGGGATTTTAACTGACGATGTTAATGTCATTCCAATATGGCGGACACGGTGTGGTAGACATATATTTCTATATTTTATTATAGGCTCATCAGTTTACAACATAAATGGAACTGAAACATGTTATACTTAAATTTTGCTTATAACTAAAGTAGATCTACATTGCCATTCATAAATGAATTACAAAAGACTTGAAGAAACTACTTATAAACATGTACGTTACTCTGTTTACTTTATAAATAACAGTCAGAATTGTTATATCTACTTGTCCTAAAAACTATAGATTGTTACTGCTAATCCAGGGTTTAAATACTGCCATAAAATGTTTAGAATAAGATAATGAGAATAGAAAACGGGCGCAAACGCACACGAAAAAAAGCTGGTGTAAAAAAAAAAAGCTGTAAAAATAAAAAACAACAAAAAAACATACGAAGACGCACCTTGCTAATAGTGCGTCCGATTTTCTGACTAGAGTGCGTCTTCGTTTGTCTATGTGTGGTGAGTACACTTTTGGAGACAGTAAATGCAGAAAATTGCAAGGGCATGGTAAAATTGGGGAATTCCTATAGTTTTTTATGCGCATCTTTCTGCGAAGTGAAGTCAACATTTGTTGAAATATGTGACAGACATTCTTAAATATGACGAATCTTGAATAAATAACATTTTTGATAAGTTTTAGCAGTATTAAAATGTTTATACTGGTATATGTTGTATTGACAAGTACCATACCTGACAAGTGGCTTGCCATTTTTGTGGTTGTGTTTTCACATTGCATTTTAGTACAAAGACTGTTGTTCATATAATGTAAGACAATTAACTTAGTACTGATAAGAAAATATCACCTTTCAGATTATCTAGTATTCAATTATAGAAAGAATTGAGAATTTTTAAAACTTTTTTTTAACTTCTAGTAGATAATACATGTAGATCTAATCAATTTGGTCAGGTTTTCGCCATTTTCGTCCGAACAGGTGTTGTATTCAAGCAGTAGGTCTTAACATAAAATTTAGCGAATTCCGGGCCATTCACTCCAAAGTCTTTTCCTCCCCTGTCTTTTCCTCCCCTGACTATTCACTCCCAAATTTAGCCTGGTGACCCATATATTTTTAGCCATTTTTATGCTCACAATACAATTATTTATACACAAGAAAAACATGAAAAAATTCTATGAAATGGCTTTTTCAAAATTAAAAAAAAAAATTCTTCACTATGGGTATTTTTCATTGATAAATGTTCACAAAAGTGAATATGAAACAAGATTTTTTTTCCATTTGTACCCATTATTGTAAGGATCTACAAATATGACTATGATATCAAATAAGTATATATGATAAAATCTGTAAAAAGAATAAACCTTACTGTGCTGTCTTGTTCTATATTTTGGTTGATATTTATAAAAAAGCAGAAAATTATGAAAATGTTTAAAAAATCACTGGCAGTTTCAGCAACTGTGGGTGTGTTCAAAACAATTCGGCACAAAAACAAGCCTGGTGACCTATTGTTTTTATTAGCTCACCTGTCACATGGTGACAAGGTGAGCTTTTGTGATCGCGCAGCGTGCGTCCGTGCGTGCGTAAACTTTTGCTTGTGACCACTCTAGAGGTCACATTTTTCGTGGGATCTTTATGAAAGTTAATGAGAATGTTCATCTTGATGATATATAGGTCAGTTTCGAAACTGGGTCACATGCGGTCCAAAACTAGGTCAGTAAGTCTAAAAATAGAAAAACCTTGTGACCTCTCTAGAGGCCATATTTCTCAGTGGATCTTCATGAAAATTGGTCAGAATGTTCATTTTGATGATATCTAGGTCAAGTTCGAAACTGGGTCAGGTGCGGTCAAAAACTAGGTCAGTAGGTCTAAAAATAGAAAAACCTTGTGACCTCTCTAGAGGCCATACTTTTCATGGGATCTTTATGAAAATTGGTCAGAATGTTCATCTTGATGATATCTAGGTCAAGTTCAAATTTGGGTCACGTGCAATCAAAAACCTGGTCAGTAGGTCTAAAAATAGAAAAACCTTTTGACCTCTATAGAGGCCATACTGCTCAATGTATCTTCACGAAAATTGATGAGAGTGGTCACCTTGATGATATCTAGATCAGATTTGAAACTGGGTCATGTGCGGTCAAAAACTAGGTCAGTAGGTCTAAAAATAGAAAAACATTGTGACCTCCCTAGAGGCCATACTTTTTAATGGATCTTCATGAAAATTGGTGAGAATGTTCACCTTGATGATATCTAGGTCGAGTTCGAAACTGGGTCATGTGCGGTCAAAAACTAGGTCAGTAGGTCTAAAAATAGAAAAACCTTTTGACCTATCTAGAGGCCATAGTTTTCATGAGATGTTCATGAAAATTGGTGAGAATGTTCACCTTGATGATATCTAGATCAAGTTCAAAAGTGGGTCACGTGCCTTCAAAAACTAGGTCATTAGGTCAGATAATAGAAAAACCTTGTGACCTCTCTAGAGGTCATATTTTTCAATGGATCTTCATGAGAGTTGGTCAGAATTTTTATCTTGATGATATCTAGGTCAAGTTTAAAACTCGGTGATATGTGCTCAAAAACTAGGTCACTATGTCAAATAATAGAAAAAACGATGTCATACTCAGTTCAAAACTGACCAGAATCTTGATGATGTTTAGGTCAATAGGTCAGGTGAGCGATTCAGGACCATCATGGTCCTCTTGTTTGTTCATTGTTTTCAGCACAAATTTTCCTATCATATAATTATGTGAATTTGAAAAAATTCTATGAAAGGAAAAAAACTGTAGGAATTCTCTTTAAGATGATAATATACATGACATTTACCAAGAAACAAAGTGGGGGCCTCCGTGGCCGAGTGGTTACGGTCGCTGACTTCAAATCACTTGCCCCTCATCGATGCGGGTTCGAGCCTCACTCGGGGCGTTGAATTCTTCATGTGAGGAAGCCATCCAGCTGGCTTACGGAAGGTCGATGGTTCTACCCAGGTGCCCGCTCGTGATGAAATAATGCACGGAGGGGCACCTGGGGTCTTCCTCCACCATTAAAGCTGGAAAGTCGCCATATGACCTATCATGTGTCGGTGCGACGTTAAATCCAAAAAAAAAAAAAAAAAAAAAAAAAAAAAAAAAAAGAAACAAAGTGAATATTCAGCAGCATTATGCATAGAAATAAAATTCTGGTTCCCTAGCGGATGCATGGTATTTTTGTTAGAGAACCGGTTCCAGGCGAGTAAGTTTGCTGTCTAGGGAACCGATTCCGGTTCTCTAGCCACTGCCATAAAAGTAACTTGGTTGCCTTCAGTTTTGGTAGAAATTATTGCGCTAGTACATGAATGTATACATTGTAAAAAATGGTTCATACGTCTGCACTAGAAACAGAGTATTAACCCTAAATATATAGAATAAAGGTATTGGTGCACAAGTTTGGAGCAGTAGAAAGCCATTGAACCCTTTTCTGTTTTAAAGATTGCATTAACATATTTTTTTAGACTTCAAAAATTATGCATCATAAACAATAATTCGAGCACAGTTAAAGTATACTTGACAATTAACAGTAGAATCTAGAAGACAACGTGTTGAATGAAGTATAATTATGCATTATCATGTTGATACTTATCATATTAGTAGCTCACATCTTACAATAGACAACCACAAAACTATTCTGTCATGGCTTTCCAGAAATTAATAAACACAGCTGAGGCCACATTTAAAAAAGTCTTTTGTTTGCTGTCTGCCGACCCTACTTTTTATTTTTTTTTTGTGGGGGGATTATATTTTGCCAGTAGATATAATGATTGTTTCTTACAGAATATTTCTTCTGTAGAAATAAGACAAATCTGTAATGTTGTATAAAAGGATGAAATTAAATTTATAACACAATTTAAGCTTTTTTACTTATTATTTTGCTTACTTGAAATATATGTGGCACTTGTCATATCCAAACTTAAAAAAAAATAATTGACCAGCATTGTCCAATAAAAAAATTTGGGGCGCAGCATTTTATGCTGGTAGGTAGGGAGACAGCAAACAAACATATTTTTAATTTTGGCCTGATTCTTATTAATTACTTCCTATATATGTTCCAGTATTCTTGAACACAAAGTTTGAAATAAATGTAATGATCATCATGGGCGTAACCAGGGGGGATGCGACGGGTGTGACCGCACCCCACTTTTTCGGCAAAGCTTGCATTTTTTTATTACACCTAAATACCCTTGAATGTCCATTCTTTGATTTTAAATCTGGTATAATAATATTAATAATAAAAAACAATGGATTAAGCCCCGAGAGTGTTTTTACAAATTTTTATCTAAAGTTTCAATGTTGAATCTGGCCAACCTTCATCAAAGGAAACTCGAGCTCAAAACTCTTATTTCCTGAAAGTGCGAAAAGACTAGTAAATATCGAGGGGTGAAAGCGAAAATGTTCAACGTGACATTTTTTCTGAAAACCACTTTTTAACAGAAAAAGACAAAGTGTGTATGGGGCTAGCATATGGTGAAAGGCTACCTTTACTTGAAATTATTGCAAATTTGTCCAAAAGTTCTAAGTGAAAATTGTTCCAATTTTTAATGCGAAAAAGTTCCAAGTGCATGTAAGCACATTTATCCCAATATCAATTTGTGATTGACTTTGGACCTACATGAATATTTCTTTTAAGATAGGAGTTTTTAGCTTACCTGGGCAGTGCTCGGGTGAGTTTTTGTGATCGCTCGATGTCCGGCATCTGTCTGTCGTCTGTTTGTCAACATTTAGCTTGTGTATGCGATAGAGGCTGTATTTTTCAACTGATCTTCATGAAATTTGGTCAGAGTGATAACCTTGATAAAATTTAGGCCGAGTTTGAAAATGGGTCATCTGGGATCAAAAACTAGGTCAAATCAAAGAAGAACCTTGTGTATGTGATAGAGGCTGTATTTTTCAATTGATCTTCATGAAATTAAGTCAGAATGATTGCATTGATGAAATCTAGGTCAAGATTGAATATGGGTCATCTTGGGTCAAAAAGTAGGTCACTTAGTCAGATCAAAGAAAAACTTTGTATATGCGATATAGGCTATATTTTTCAATTGATCTTCCTGAAATTAAGTCAGAATGATTGCCTTGATGAAATCTAGGTCAAGTTTGAATATGGGTCAACTTGGATCAAAAACTAGGTCACTAGGTCAAATCAAAGAAAAACATTGTGTAAGCGATAAAGGCTGTATTTTTCAAATGATGTTCATGAAATTTGATTAGAACGATTGCCTTGATGAAGTCTAGGTCAAGTTCGAATATGGGTCATCTGGGGTGAAAAAGTAGGTCACTAGGTCAGATCAAAGGAAAACATTGTGTTTGCAATAGAGGCTGTATTTTTCAATTGATCTTCCTGAAATTTGGTAAGAATGATAACCTTGATGAAATCTAGGCCAAGTTGAATATGGGTCATCTGGGATCAAAAACTAGGTCAGTAGGTCAGATCAAAGAAAATACTTGTTTATACTCAAAATTTTTGAGCCAATTTTAATGATAATTGGTCAGAATATTTTTTTCCATTAAATCATTAGGTGAAACATGTTTACACTGTTACGGTGTGTTATGGTGTGTTTCTCAGGTGAGCGACCTAGGGCCATCTTGACCCTTTTATTTTGCTTTTTCGTTTGTTATTTTAAGGAATTATGAAAGTACTGATGTTTACAGTGAAAGATATCTGTATGTAAAATAAAATGTTATCGCTTAATAATCCTTGCTATATGCCAGTTTTTTGTGGTGGGGGCATATAGATTTGCTCTTGTCCGTGTGTCCGTCCATCCATCCGTCCAAAGTTCGTGACACACCTAGCTCAAAAAGCATTTGATATGAATTAATGAAACCTTGCATGAGTCTTTATCATGATATGAACTTGTGCACCTTCTATTTTTCGTATAGCTCCGCCCCCTAATTTTAGAGTAATGGCCCCTGAAATAGTCAAAAATGCACATTTTCACCTTGTGACACGCCTAGCTCAAAAAGCATTTGATATAGATTCATGAAACCTTGCACGAGTCTTAATCATGATATGAACTTGCGCACCTCCAATTTTTCATCTGGGTCCACCCTCTATTTCTAGAGTTATGACCCCTGAAATAGTCAAAAATGCACATTTTCACCTTGTGACATGCCTAGCTCAAAAAGTATCTGATATAAATTGATGAAACCTTGCATGAGTCTTTATCATGATATGAACTTGTGCACCTCCTATTTTTCATCTGGCTCCGCCCCCAATTTTTAGAGTTATGGCCCCTGAAATAGTCAAAAATGCACATTTTCACCTTGTGACACACCTAGCTCAAAAAGTATTTGACATAAATTGATGAAACCTTGCATGAATCTTTATCATGATATGAACTTGCGCACCTCCTATTTTTCATCTGGGTTCATCCCCTATTTCCAGAGTTATGACCCCTGAAATAGTCAAAAAATGCACATTTTCACCTTATGTGCCTCACTCAAAAAGTATTTACTGTAAGTTCATGAAACCTTGCTTGTGTCTTTATCATAATGTGACCTTGCACGCTTGGCATTCTTCTTGAGAATTTCAGCATTTATTACAGAGTTATGGCCCTTGAAATAGCCAGAATAGTGGATTTTTTGTTTGTGATGCTCATAGCTCAAAAAGTATATGGTATAGAATAATGAATCCATTTCATATTTTTTTGAGGCTATACCCCATTAAGACTGCAAACATTTGAATTATTTCCCCTTATTTGTGACAAATGTACCAGTGGGGGGCACACCCTGTGTCCTACAGACACATTCTAGTTTAACATAATATGAAATAAGGCACTGCCTCTAGTTGGAAATGATCATATAACTAATCACAGGGGAGGAACTGTTACACGAGATTCGGTTGTGGAGGATATCATGTTACAGATTTAGGATGCTACTGTTACAGTATTCCTGGATAACGTTACAGCATCCGCAGGATATTAATAGCTTTCGGTGTTTTGTTTGCCAAAGAAATGGTAAAGTTTTATCTCTTTTTTGCAAAAACAAAAATTGTGTATCTTATGGATCAGTGATATATATGCACATCTGTTGAGACATGGCTTAACCTGCGAAACACAGTATATTGATGTCAATCAAGCGTTTTATGACAAAATTCCAAATTTTGATAGAAAATTATCTAAAAGTAATTGATTAAAAGATATCCCAACCATATTTTATGCTCAGTATACTGTGTTTCGTAGGTTAAACCATGTCTCAACAGATGTACATACCATTGATCTAGAAAAACAATTTTTACTTTTGCAAAAAAGAGATAATCTTTACCATTTCTTTGGCAAACAAAACCCCGACAGCAGTTATTATCCTCGGAATGCTGTAACGTTATCCAGGAATACTGTAACAGTAGCATCCTAAATCTGTAACATGATATCCTCCACAACCAAGTCTTGTGTAACAGTTCCTACCCTGTGACTAATGTCTACTTGATACAGAAAAATGGTAAAATTACTTTTTCTCAAATTTTACACCAAGAATGTTTTAGGTGAATAGAAAATTATCTAACTAAGAAAATGAATGGTCACATCAATAATTATTATGTTTAGTTAAAAGAGGAAAGAATTATAGTCATTTTTAACTCGACTTTTCGAATAAAAAGTAGAGCTATAATTGCACTCGCCCCAACGTTGGCGTCACTTTTGGTTAAAGTTTTTGATCAAGTCAAATATCTCTGTTACTATCAAAGCTATTGACTTGAAACTTAAAAAAGTTATTTACTATCAAAGTCTACACCAGGAGAAACAATCCCCATAACCCTGATTTGAATTTTGACAGAATTATGTCCCTTTTTAACTTAGAAATTTTGGTTAAAGTTTTTGATCAAGTCAAATATCTCTGTTACTGTCAAAGCTATTGACTTGAAACTTAAAATACTTATTTACTATCAAAGGTTACACCAGAAGAAACAATTCCCATTTATATATAACTCTGGTTTGAATTTTGACAGAATTTTGCCCTTTTTAACTTAGAATTTTTTAAAAATGTTTTGATAAAGTCAAATATCTCTGTTACTATTAAAGCTTTTGACTTGAAACTCAAAATAGTTTTCTACAGTCAAAGTCTGCACCAAGAGGCTCAATCCCCATAACTCTGGTTTGAATTTTGACAGAATTATGCCCCTTTTTAACTTAGAATTTTTAGCCCACCATCTGATGATGGTGGGCTTTTCAAATCACTCTGCGTCCATGGTCCGTCCGTCAGTCCGTCCGTTAACAATTTCTCGTTATCGCAGCTCCTCAGAAACTACTAGGGAGATTTGGACCAAACTTTGCTAGAATGATGTATTGGTACCCTAGTTATGTACCTCTGAAAATCAGACTGGTTCAACAATTTTTGAGTGAGTTATGGCCCTTTGTTTATTTTTATAATTTACATAGATTTATATAGGGAAAATTTTTGAAAATCTTCTTGTCCAAAACCACAGGGCCTAGGGCTTTGATACTTGATATGAAGCATCATCTAGTGGTCCACTACCAAGATGATTCAAATTGTATCCCAGAGGGGTTTATATAGACTTATACATATATATACATATATAAATAAATAAAAAAGAAAAACATCCAATGGGTTTCCTCTATCTGAATTTCTGTCTACCTACTGGTTTCATATCATAATCATCAGGGCAGACATATAAAAAATGTGTATTATATATATATATATATATATATATATATATATATATATATATAGGGAAAAACTTTGAAAAACCTCTTGTCCAAAACCACAGGGCCTAGGGCTTTGATATTTTGCATGTGACAACATCTAGTAGTCTTCTACTAAGATTGTTCAAATTATCACCCTAGGGTCAAATATGGCCCTGCCCTGAGGGTCACATGGTTTACATAGACTTATATAGGGAAAAACTTCGAAAATCTTGTCCAAACCACAAAGCCTAGGGCTTTGATATTTGTTATGTAGCATCATCTTGTGGTTCTTTACCAAGTTTTTTAAAATTCTCCCCCTAGGGTCAAATATGGCCACGCCCCGGGGGTCACATGGTTCATATAGACTTATATAGGGAAAAGCTTTTGAAATCTTCTTGTCAAAAACACGTGTATAGTTTTGAGTGGCAAGATGAACATTGACGTGAGTTGACCTTGATTTTGACCTAGTGACCTACTTTCACATTTCTGTAGCTACAGCCTTCAAATTTGGACCACATGCATAGTTTTGTGTACTGGAAAAAACTTTGACATTGACTTAGTGACCTACTTTCACATTTTTGAAGGTACAGGCTTCAAATTTGGACCACATGCATAGTTTGGTGTTCCAAAATGAAATTTGACCTTGATTTTGACCTAGTGACCTACTTCAACATTTCTCAAGCTACAGCCTTCAAATTTGGACCACATACATAGTTTTGTGTATCGGAAAAAACTTCCTTGACATTGACCTAGTGATCTACTTTCACATTTCTCAAGCTACAGCCTTCAGATTTGGACCACATGCATAGTTTTATGTACCGAAAAAAACTTTGACCTTGACATTGACCTAGTGACCTACTTTAACATTTCTCAAGCTGCAGCCTTCAAATTTGGACCACATGCATAGTTTTGTGTACTGAAAAATACTTTGACCTTGACATTGACCTAGTGACCTACTTTCACATTTTTTGAAGGTACAGGCTTCAAATTTGGACCACATGCATAGTTTTGTGTTCCAAAATGAAATTTGACCTTGATTTTGACCTAGTGACCTACTTTCTTATTTTTGAAGGTACAGGCTTAATATTTGGACCACATGCATAGTTTTGTATACCGAAAAAAGCTTTGACCTTGACATTGACCTAGTGACCTACTTTCACATTTCTCAACTACAGCCTTCAAATTTGGACCACATGCATACTATTGTGTACCGAAAAAAACTTTGACCTTGACATTGACCTAGTGACCTACTTTCACATTTTTGAAGGTACAGGCTTAAAATTTGGACCACATGCATAGTTTTGTTTACCGAAATGAAATTTGACCTTCATATTTGGAATATATGTATAGTTTCGAGTGGCAAGATGAACATTGACGCGAGTTGACCTTGATTTTGACCTAGTGATCTACTTTCACATTTCTCAATCTACAGCCTTCGAAATTGGACTACATGCATAGTTCTGTGTACTGAAATGAACTTTGATCTTGAGATTGACCTAGTGACCTACTTTCACATTTCTCAAGCTTAAGGCTTCAAATTTGGACCACCTGCATATTTTTGTGTTCTGAATTGAAATTTGACCTTGGTTTTGACCTAGTGACCTAGTACCTGCTTTCACATTTCTCAAGCTGCAGCCTCCAAATTTGAAGCACATGCATAGTTTTGTGTACCGAAATCAACTTTGACCTTGAAATTGATCTTGTGGCCTACTTTCACATTTCTCAAGTTACAGCTTTCAAATTTGGACCACATGCACAGTGATGTGTACTGAAATGAAATTTGACCTTGAGCCTTGAAATTTGGAACAATCAAAAATGGCTCAATGGTGGGTGCCAAGATCACTCTGTGATCTCTTGTTGGTTAAAGTTTTTGATAGTCAAATGTCTCTGTTACTATCAAAGCTTTTGACTTGAAACTTAAAATACTGATCAGTGTTCCAGCCAGGATTTGAAAAGGGCAGGGTGCTACTGGATGAAAGGGCACTTGCCAGTCGCAAAGCGACGAACTGGGGGAGAGTGTGGTATCCCCCTCCCACAGGGGGCTTTGGGGGATCTCCCCCAAGAAAATTTTGAAAAACAGAAGGCTAGAGAAGGCCTCAGATCCATTTTCAGCATGAACTATCGTCTTTTATGTGATCCTGATTTGACTGGAATCATTGTGTGTCATGGACAAACATAATAATTTGTCAGAGTGAAACTACAGTTTCACTGGCGTGTGTGTGTGGTTGTCATATATGTCCTGGACCTCTGGATTTTTTTGCAGCCTCCATGGTATCAAAATTCTAAATTATTGTTATCATTTTATGTGGGAGTGGTGGACCTCAGTCTGGGTAGGATATGTAATGATGTAAAACGTATTTCAGTTCCGTAAGTTTTTTTTTTAGCTCACCTGTCACGTAGTGACAGGGTGAACTTTTGTGATCGTCCGTCATCCGTCCACAATTTCTTGTCTGCACGATAGTGGTTTCATTTATGATTTTATTTTAACCAAACTTGCACACAACTTGTATCACCATAAGATCTCGGTTCCTTTCTTGAACTGGCCAGATCCCATTATAGGTTCCAGAGTTATGGCCCCTGAAAGGGCCAAAATTAGCTATTTTGACCTTGTCTGCACAATAACAGCTTTATTTATGATTTGATTTTTACCAAACTGGCACACAACTTGTATCACCATAAGATCTTGGTTCCTTTCTTGAACTGGCGAGATTCCATTATGGGTTCCAGAGTTATGGCCCCTGAAAGGGCCAGAATTAGCTATTTTGACCTTGTCTGCACAATAGCAGCTTCATTGTACCCCCCGACAACAAAGTTGTAAGGGGGGGTATACTGGTTTCAGGTTGTCTGTCTGTCTGTCTGTCCGTCTGTCCGTAGACGCAATCTTGTGCGCACCATCTCTCCTTATCCCCTTGACAGAATTTAATGAAACTTTACACAAGTGATCAGTACCAAAAGTAGTTGTGCATGGGGCATGTTAGGTTCTTTTAGAAAAAAAATTTGCAGAGTTATGGGACTTTGTTTTTTTTGTTACTATACTATATACATAGACACAATCTTGTGCGCACCATCTCTCCTCATCCCCTTGACACAATTTAATGAAACTTCACACAAGTGATCAGTAACAACAGTAGTTGTGCATGGGGCATGTAAGGTTCTTTCAGAAAAAAAATTTGCAGAGTTATGGGACTTTGTTTTTTTGTTACTATACTATATACATAGACACAATTTTGTGCTCACCATCTCTCCTCATCCCCTTGACACAATTTAATGAAACGTCACACAAGTGATCAGTAACAACAGTAGTTGTGCATGGGGTATGTTAGGTTCTTTCAGCAACAAAAATTGAAGAGTTATGGGACTTTGTTTCTTGTTAACATACTATGTACATACAGTCTGCATATGCAATCTTGTGTGTGCCTAATCTACCAAACCCTTGCACACAATTTAATGAAACTTCACACAAGTGATCAGTACCAACAGTAGTTGTGCATGGTGTATGTTACATTCTTTTAGATAAATATTCTGCATTGTTATGGGACTTTGTTTTTTGTTACTATACTGTATACATACAGTCTATATACATACAGTCCACATAATTATGCAATCTTGTGTGCGTCAAATTGCAATGTTCTGTGTCAGTGCATGCGGGGGGTACATTCATCACCTTTAGTGATAGCTCTAGTTTATGATTTAATTTTAACCAAACTTGCACACAACTTGTAACACTATAAGATCTTGGTTCCTTTCTTGAACTGGCGAGATTCCATTATGGGTTCCAGAGTTATGGCCCCTGAAATGGCCAGAATTGGCTATTTTGACCTTGTCTGCACAATAGCAGCTTCATTTGTGATTTGAATTTAATTAAACTTGCACAAAACTTGTGTCACCATAAGATCTCAGTTCCTTTCTTGAACCGGCCAGATTCCTTAATGGGTTCCAAAGTTATGGCCCCTGAAAGGGCCAAAATTAGTTATTTTGACCTTGTCTGCACAATAGCAGCTTCATTTATGATTTGATTTTAACCAAACTTGCACACAACTTGTGACACCACAAGATCTTGGTTCCTTTCTTGAACTGGCCAGATTCCTTCATGGGTTCCAGAGTTATGGCCCCTTTAAGGTCCAAAATTGGCTATTTTGGCTTTTGCAGCCATATAGAGACTTCATTTATGTTTTTATTTGATACAAACTTTCAAAATATCTTCAACAACAATAAATCTTGGATTCCATGAGAAATCAGATCCAATTGTAGGTTCCAGAGTTATTTTATATCTGATTACCTCCCCTGGTTGTAATCAAAATGGATTTATATCAGTAAGTACTTATAGGACTTATTTGAAATTTCATTATTGTCATTAGTTGGACTGAGCCAATCAGGGTAGATAACTATGGACTGATTTTATTTCAAATTACCTCCCTTTATTTCAAATTAAAATGGGTATATCTCCGTAACTAATGATGATACTGATCTGAATTTTCATTTATGTCAACAGATTTATTTGGCAGATCCTTCTTTTGTTCACTTACAATAATTTTCTTTTTAATTACTTCCCTTTTACGTTACTATAAATAGCTTATTTTTACTAACTTTTTTATTATTGGCCGTAGGGAAAAACCGAGACCACTTTTCTGTAATACAACATGGATGGTACCTCCAATTTTTAGGTGTTTTTTGACATATCTGTACCTTTTAAGAATTTTTTTTCTTTTTGGTTAAATTTCTTCCCTTTGTTGTTCCTGTCCTTTGGACTTAGATATTTTTTCTGAGGACCTTCTTGTCCTCAAGTGCAATGATAACAGGTGAGCGATATAGGGCCATCATGGCTCTTTTGTTTTTTTTTTTTTGTTTTTTTTTTTATTTTTTTTTGTTTTTTTTTGTGTTAATTTAATTTTGTTCATTGGTTTTTTTTATCAGACGAACTTAATGTAGGGGGAGAGAGTGGTAACTGATGAAGCTACGGATCCATGGTAATGTGGTTTAATTAAAAGGATTCACCTAAAAAGGTCATGCTCCCAATATCTGGACGTCAGTCTAAAATTTTCCTTCCGTAAAGACTGTGTGCAAAGACAATCTGCATTTCAGAAACTTTACTTAAAGTAATTTACATAAGCCTCTAAATGTTGAAATGTATTCGTATTATGTTACGAGGAAAATATACACACATTTAATGATGAATTATTCGACGACATGAAACGCACGTGTCTTATTTTCCCGCCAAAATACGAGTTGAGGATTTTTGTTTACTGTCTGTTTTTCAAGTCGTGAAACGCAAGACTGTTAGCTATTTTCATATTAACATCCAATAAATTGATGCATTTTGTATGGCAGCATCGATTGAAAAATGGAGGCATCCATAATAAACGTTTTCGGTGGCAGCGTCTACCAGAGAGACTGGAGTTCCCCTTCTGCAAACACAATATCCGTCTTGAAACGCACATGCTTCTTTCCCGCCAAAATTTTAATAACATATCCACTAAGTAATAATTTTCGCAAGCATGCACAATCGATGACCAAAAGTATCCCCAGATGTTCCAAACAAAAACAAGAGGTTCTTGCAGTTTTCAGGGTTCTAGCCAGAATTTTCTGAAGGCAAGTTGCAGAAGGATATTTTTTGACGAGCAAAGGGGTGGGTGCGGGAGGGGCGTCCCCTCCTGCATTGGGGGTATGGGGGTCACCCCAGAAAATTTTGTGTTACTACAACTCATTTTGGTGCATTCTGGTGCATTTCAGAGTGAAAAACATAGTGGTATTTTCAGTGATTAATAAGCATCATTTACATGTACAACAAGAAAAGATGTTAGGTCATAAAAATCCTATGGAGTTTATTTGCTGAATGACAATTAGAAGTTCATCAATTTTAAGTTGCTAAAAATGTTCATTTACTATTTATTGTACATAAAACAACACAATTTTAGCACTGCACACAGATCTATTTGTATTTTAAAGTTTATGTCTTCAATTCCTGCAGAGTTTATTTGCTGAAAACATATCCATTTTAAGTTTTTGAAATTGTCAACTGTTTGTTGTACATACATGTAAAACAACACAATCTGAGACTGTCATCCAGGGAAACGCTGGTTTCCATTTTGGATCAATGCCCGATTTCCTTTGGCCATTTGGCGTGGCTGAGAGGGATTCTGAAATTGTGACCGGGGCCTCCGTGGCCGAGTGGTTAAGGTCGCTGGCTTCAAATCACTTGCCCCTTATCGAAGTGGGTTCGAGCCTCACTCGGGGCGTTGAATTCTTCATGTGAGGAAGCTCCGTTCGTGATGAAATAATGCACGGAGGGTATTTCAAACTTTTCTCTACAAGTTCTGTTTTGAAAGTGACGACAGAAAACATTAATTCTTGCATTGTCTTTTCGATATTCCGCCCGAGAAAACACATTTCATACATGTGAAAAACATTAATATTACGGCGATAATTGTTCAAAAGCATTTTACCGTGTTGCACAATTTTTGACTTAATTCCTTATATTGTCTTTCCTTGATTGCGAAAAACATTCGGACGATAATTGTTGAATCATCTGTCATTATATCTAATGACATGTAAGATATAATGACATGTATAATCTTAAAACTTGCGAAAACAGTCACTTTCATGTACACATCACAAGATACCGCCTGTCAAAGGATTTAAAGGCGGAGCTACGATGAAATTTACGTCACACGTTCCACATATAGGAAGCTGTCATTGGTTTACCGGTTATCTTAACTGGCATCGCTTTACCTAAACTATCGGGTAAGCACGTGGAAGCTTTTCGAATACACTATCGGAATTATCGGGGTGTTTATTGGGATGATTTTATGACATGTCGCATCTGCAATTAAGGGATGACGGGGGAAGTAAGAGATGTCGAATATACAACTCAAAGTCTGAAGGCATGTCGCACGCGACAGGCGATAATAGCCTGGCGAGAACCCTGGTTTTGTATATATAATTTTTGTAGTTCATTACCATTTTTTTTTGTCTTCTTAAGAAAGAACAACAGTGTTGCAGCAGACGACTTCGAATGAACTTTTGTTAATCGATAGTGTTCAACAAAATGTTTCAGGGTTCTTTACGTGCATTAAAATATTTTCAAAGTTTAATGGTGTTATTTGTTTGTAACATTTGCTAAAAGCCGCCGACGTATTTTCAAAGACTAAGTCTCACCTTTTTAGCTCACCTGTCACGAAGTGACAAGGTGAGCTATTGTGACCGCTTGATGTCCGTCGAGCGTCATGCGTTGTGCGTCGTCAATCAACAATTTGTAAAAAAATCTTCTTCTTGAAAACCACTGGGCAGAATTACACCAAACTTCACAGGAATGATCCTTGGGTGGCCCCCTTTCAAAATTGTTCAAAGAATTGAATTCCACGCAGAACTCTGGTTGCCATGGCAACCGAAAGGAAAAACTTTAAAAATCTTCTTCTAAAAAACCAGAAGCCCTAGAGCTTAGATATTTGGTGTGAAGCATTGCCTAGTGGACCTCTACCAATTTTGTTCAAATCATGATCCCGCCCCAGGGTTCACTTGATTTTACATAGGAAAATCTTAAAAAATCTTCTTCTCAAAAACCAGAAGCCCTAGAGCTTAGATATTTGGTGTGAAACATTGCCTAGTGGACATCTACCAAATTTGTTCAAATCATGACCCCGAGGTCAAAATTGACCCCCGCCCCAGGGGTCACTTGATTTTACATAGGAAAATCTTCAGAAATTTTCTAAAAATAAATCAGAAGGCCTAGAGCTTAGATATTTGACATATAGCATTGCATAGTGGACCTCTACTAAAGTTGTTCAAATCATGACCCCGGGGTCAAAATTGACTCCGCCCCAGGGATCACTTGATTTTACATATATAGGAAAATCCTCAAAATTTTTCTAAAAATAAACCAGAAAGCCTAGAGCTTAGATATTTCTCATGTAGAATTGCCTAGTGGACCTAGGATCATGGCCTCTGGGGTCAAAATTTAACCCCTCCCCAGGGGTCACTTGATTTTACATAGGAAAATCTTCAAAAAATTTCTAAAAATAAACCAGAAGGCCTAGAGCTTAGATATTCACTTGTAGCATTGCCTAGACCTCTACAAAATTTGTTCAAATCATGTCCCCCGGGGTCAAAATTGACCCCACCCCAGGGGTCACTTGATTTTACATAGGAAAATCTAAAAAAAATTTCTAAAAATGAAGCAGAAGGCCTAGATCTTAGATATTTGACATGTAGCATTGCCTAGTAGACTTCTACAAAATTTGTTCAAATCATGTCCCCCGGGGTCAAAATTGACCCCGTCCCAGGGGTCACTTGATTTTACATAGGAAAATCTAAAAAAAAATTCTAAAAATAAACCAGAAACATTGCCTAGTAGACTTCTACAAAAAATTTTAAATCATGACCCCCGTGGTCAAATTGACCCCCCGCCCCCATGAGGTTACTTGATTGTACATAGAAAAATCTTCAAAATTTATTAAAAATAAACCAGAAGGCCTAGAGCTTAGATATTTGACATGTTGCATTGCCTATTGGACCTCTACAAAATTTGTTCAAATCTTGACCCAGCCCAGGAGTTACTTGATTGTACTTGAGAAATCTTCATAAATTTGCTTAAAATAAACCAGAAGGCCTAGATCTTAGTTATTTGATATGTAGTATTGCCTAGTAGCCTTCTACAAACTTTGTCCAAATTATGACCCCTGGGGCAAAATTGGCTCTGCCCCAGGGGTTACTTGATTGTACATCGGAAAATCTTCCAAAAAAAATTTCTAGAAATCATCAGTTTGACATTTGAAACATGTAGCTCATATTACTCAGGTGAGTGATTCAGGATCATGTTTAGATTAGTATACTTACATCGAGATAACGACTGCTAAATCAAAAGTTTTAATTGCCTCTAATAACGATAATTACGAAAGTGATGCTCAAAAAAGGTCCCGAAAATATTTTGAGTTAATTATCGTCACAAGTTGACAGAAGTGTAGCATGTGCACAGTCCAGCCCTCGCGACAGATGTAAAACAAAACGATGCCTTGAAATTGCTGCGATTCACTAAATTGGTTTGATTGATGTGTGGGGCGGACCTAAAAGGCGGTCATGTGTGTATACGGAAGTGACCTTGAAGACTGGTAACAGGTGTAATAAAGTGATGTTGTATATTGCATAACGGAAGCAGCTCTCGCAGCGGGAGAGGACAATAAACAGGACACATGGGGCTTTTTTTACACTATGCAATGTTGGCAAAAAGCCGGTCAGTATGAGTATTGACCGGGCCGGCAGTCAATACTGGTTTAAACCGGTCAATACTGATCAGTACCAGACAATACTGATCGATTCAATACTATGGTCACTTTTGGTTGGTCAATACTGGTTTATTCAACACTTTTACATAATGTTCATTCACAGATTAGCACAGGCTGTAATAGTAATATAAAAATAATAAAGCAATTTGAATTATATAAAATTTTGATCATTAAAAAGTATAGTGGTCAATACTGGTCGTTTCAATTTTGGTCCTTAGCAATGTGTTCAAGCTCCATTTTGGACAACATACTTAAGACTGGTCAATACTAGTTTATTCAATGCTTTTATCTTCTTACAGTAGCCTTTATTTTAAATTAATTAAAGATTTTATTACTATACATTACACTCATTGAAATGGACAGTGCTGGTCAATTCAAATTTTGGTCCCACACAATATCCCTGATCAGTATATGTAGTGGTCAATACTGATCAATTGAATACTTTGATTGCATTACTTATTTTTAAAATAAAGTTATCAACTTATCATGTTCAGTCATTGAGAATTTTACAGTGGGATTATTGATCATGACAGCTAAATTAGTGACTCTGGAGATAAACAGGCCAGCAACATATTGTATATTGTGAGACATGGTGTCAATTAGGCAATGTGACAATTGCTATCAAAACACAAACCGCTTCCATGAAAAGGTCCAGGTGTTCACAGCAATTTTTCATTGAATTATTTACAACAGTAAAAATAGATTTATCACTTGTGAATCAAACACTTACTGCTACAGTTTAATACTTTCTGCAAATTAAGGTCAGTTAAATTAGTAGTTTTTAGCTCCTCTATTCAGAGAATAGAGGATCTATACTACTTGCCCCGGCGTCGGCGTGACCCTTCTTGGTTAAAATTTTTCGGCAACCTTTGTTTTTCTGTCATATCTTTGTTACTATTGTTTATACCTTACTGTAACTTCACATAAACATTGTCCAGTATACAAACAATGTATGTGTTGGGGCTGAGCCCATTATACCCAAGGTCAAGGTCACCAAGCTCTTATACTTAGGTTGTTTTTAAGGTTAAAGTTTTTTGGCAACCTTTGTTTTTCTGTAATATTTTTGTTACTATTGCTTATATCTTACTGTAACTTCACATAAACATTGTCCAGTATGCGAACAAAGTATGTACAGGGACTGGGCCCATTTTATCCAAGGTCAAGGTCACCAAGGTCTTATACTTAGGTTATTTTTTAGGTTAAAGTTTTTTGGCAACCTTTGTTTTTCTGTCATAACTTTGTTACTTTTGCTTTTACCTTACTGTAAGTTCTCATAAACATTGTCCAGCAGACAAACATAGTATATGCAGGGGCTGGGCTCATTATACCAAAGGTTAAGGTCACCAAGGAGTTATACTTGGAATTATTTTCCTATTAAATTTTTTTCGAAAGCTTTGTTTGATAGACATATCTCTGGTACTTTAAAAGATAATGACTTGAAATTAAAAATATTTGTTTATAATCATCATCTGCATGTGTGGTTACATACCCCATAACTCTGATTGTATTTTTGACAGAATTATGCCCCTTTTGTACTTATTTTATTTTTCCAATCTTTGCTTTCTGGATATTACTTTAATGCAATATAAGATAACGACTTGAAACTTAAAATGTATCTTTATCTCCATCATCTGCTTGTGTGGTAACAATCCCCATAACTCTGATTTGTATTTTAACCAAATTATGCCCCTTTTACACGTAAACTTTTTTAACAGACTTCATTTTCTGGACATAACTTTGGTACTATATAAGATAATGACTTGAAACTCAAAATGTATCTTTACCATCATCATCTGCATTTGTTGTAACAGTCCTAATAACGCTAATTTGTGTTTGATGAAATTATACCCTTGGTGTATCTTCCTGCTATAGTAGAGGTCTCTTATTCAGACATTAATTTTTTTTTTTATTCATTTTACTATCAAATCCCCGAATAGTGGAGTGCGCTGTCTTACGGACAGCTCTTGTTCCACTTACTGTGATATTTTTGTAGAAAAATAATATATCTTAGTTATCTATGATCTAACAGAAAATGTTCAATGACCAGTAAAAACTCAACCAGTATTGACCAATCAACCACTTCTGACCAATTTAGGAGTACTGATTAGGTTGCTTTAACTAAATAATAATGCCTGCATTCACCATAATCAAGCCCCAAATATTCTTAAACAGTCACTATTTAATTGTTCATAAACTTTGCAAAATATCTTAACAGTCAGTATTGATTAATTGACCAGTATTGACCAGCCGACCAGTATTGACCACTTCAGGGAGTATTGACCGGGGTGGTTTTAACATTGACACTAAGGCATATATTTACTGGACTCAAAAGGGCACAGGGCGCTATTAAAAAAGGCAGGGTGCTTTGAGAAAGCCGCAGGGCGCAGCGCCCTTCTATTCCGCGCTAGCTGGAACACTGCTTATTTACTATCAAAGTCTACACCAGGAGAAACAATATCCATAACAATGATTTGAATTTTGACAGAATTATGCCCCTTTTTAACTTAGAATTTTTTGTTAAAAGTCAAATATCTCTGTTACTGTTAAAGCTTTTGACTTGAAACTCAAAATAGTTATTTAATATCAAAGTCTACACCAGGAGACACAATTCCCATAACACTGATTTGAATTTTGACAGAGTTATGTCCCTTTTTAACTTAGATTTTTTTTTTACTGGCAAAGCTCAAATTCTGAGTCATTAAGCACCGAGAAAAGTGGAGAGCGCTGTCTTACGGACAGCTCTTGTTCTATTCCTGATAACTAGCCTGATGGTTTTTAATTTTCATATTTCTATAAAACTTGAGAGCACCAGTGTTACGTGTACAATGATGTCATTGATGAATTGTCGTTATTATCATGCCATCAGTATCAGGAACTTGTGCTGACCTTGGCATTTTATTTTGGAGAGTAATAATATCTGTCATGTGTTTATGAATCGGATGGAAATATCCTTCCCGAGGGCACCTGCACATTGGGTGGTAATGAGGCTTGCCAAATTACCGCCCATGCACAGGTGGCTGAGGAATGGATATTTCTATCTGATTCATAAACACATGACTGATATTTTTTCATGCATATCATATTCATGTTAGCATTTTATTATGGCAGATTATTTTTCTTGCATACCATATTTTACAGATAACAGGTAGAAATACTTTCTTTGTAGCACTCTTTCTTATAGTAGAGAATGAACACAAAGCGCATAAAATTAAGTCCGTAAGCGAAAGTGACATCACGATGTTTTGCATTAAGCACAACAACAAAGTTCCACTTTAGTTTTATTGTTTGTACATAGCATCCACTTTAGTTTTATTGTTTGTAGCATAACGTCATGTTCTTATTTATCCCCCCGCCAAAGGCGAAGGGGATATTAGAAATGCCCTCCGTCCGTGCGTCCATCCGTCCGTCCGTCCGTGCGTCCGCAACGATCTTTGTCCGGAGCATAACTCCAAAAGTACTTGAGGGATTTTCTTCAAACTTCATACACTGATAGAACACATTGGGAGGAAGTGCAGTGTGCAAGAACAATAACTCTACCTTGCCTATTTTTTGAGTTATTCCCCTTTATCATATTTTCTTAAAAAAATTTGTCCGGAGCATAACTCCAAAAGTACTGGAGGGATTTTCTTCAAACTTCATACACTGATAGAACACATTGGGAGGAAGTGCATTGTGCAAGAACAATAACTCTACCCTGCCTATTTTTTGAGTTATTCCCCTTTATCATATTTTCTTTAAAAATTTTGTCCAGAGCATAACTCCAAAAGTACTGGAGGGATTTTCTTCAAACTTCATACACTGATAGAACACATTAGGAGGAAGTGCAGTGTGCAAGAACAATAACTCTACCTTGCCTACTTTTTGAGTTATTCCCCTTTATCATATTTTCTTAAAAAAAAATTGTCTGCAGCATATCTTTTTCATGCATGGAGGGATTTTGATATGTCTTGGCACAAATGTTCACCACCACGAGATGGAGTGTCATGCGCAAGAACCAGGTCCCTAGTTCTAAGGTCAAGGTCACACTTAGAGGTCAAAGGATACAAGAATGAAAACCTTGTCCGGAGCACTTCTTCTTCATGCATAGAGGGATTTTGATATAACTTGGCACAAATGTTCACCACCGCAAGACAGAGTGTCGTGCGCAAGATCCAGGTCCCTAGGTCTAAGGTCAAGGTCACACTTAGAGGCCAAAGGTCAGATACAAGAATGACTTTGTCCGAAGCATTTCTTCTTCATGCATGGAGGGATTTTGATGTAACTTGGCACAATTATACACCATCATGAGACGAAGTGTCATGCGCAGTTCCCTTCTTTAGAATTACTTCCCTTTGTTGTTACTTTAAATAGCTTTTATTGTAACTTTTTCATTACTAGTCGTAGGGAAAAATGGAGACCACTTTTCAGTAGTACAACATGCATGCTACATCCAATTTTGAGGTGTATTTTGACCAATCTCTACCTAGTAAAGATTTTTGTGTGGACTTACAATTTTTTTTTTTTTTTTTTTTTTTTTTTTAGATTAACTTCCATTAGTTGTTACTATAAATAACTTATGTTGTAACATTTTTATAATTGACCACAGGGAAAAAACAAGACCACTTTTCTGTGGTACAACCTGGATGTTACTTTCCAATCTTAGGTGTATTTTAAGACATCTCTACCTGGTAAGGAGTTTTTTTGTGGACTTAGAAAAACAAAAGACTTACAATGATTACTAAACAACCACAAAATTAAAATTCCATTTGCAAATACAGCTGCTAGAGTAAAGAAATTTGCTGTGATGGGCATATATTGTGACATTCTGGCACTCTTTTTCCCTGTTAGCTTTCCATTCCTTCTTTTTACAGCAGCCATATAGAAAAACATCATACAGCTATACTGTTCATGAAAGTTAATAGAATTTAGCAGTAAACCACTTCACCACTGAATAATTCTTTCCTCCACATCTTTAAAACCCGTGATGTGGACCACAACTAAACGGTTTTTCAAAGCTTCTCCCAAAAAAAAATACTTTCAGACACTAACTTACCAGGAACTTTAGCCTTCAGTTATAATATGCCCGGCGGGGGGATTGGCCATGTCTAACATGGCTCTTGTTAGTGTATTCGCTTAGAGCCATATTTTGGGTCTCGTACGATTGGAAAAAAGATTAATGGTGACATATACCAATCTGTTCCATAATGTGTGAAGTTCATTATAAGCCATTTCGACAGTGTGAATTCTGCGACTGGACCGAGTTATGACATCATCAAAATGGCAGCCATTTTTTTTTTAAATTAAATATATCATCATCTTCAAATGACTGACAAAATTGTTTGTTTTTGTTGATTAAAGTGAAGTTTTTTTGAAGTTTACATTGTACACATACATAATTATTAGCATTATGTTATTTTAAATATTAAAAGGAATGTCATTTATACAAAATTAAAGATATATTATGCCCAAATTTCATATTTGAATATATGAACAATTATTGCATTTCATTTATAGAATTATAATATAACCATGTTTGTGAGTATGAAAGGTAGTATGTTAGGTTTAAATACTACATACTTTAAGTAAACATAGTATAATACATATTTCGCTAGTAAAACTCTGGAAGTTTGTTTGAAACAAATGTTGTTATTTTACAGATATTTAATTGTGATTGCAGTATAGTTAGTTTATATATTTAGCCAGGTAAAGATGTTTAATGAGAATTTACTAGATTCAGAGCAATATGCAATGATGAAATATTTATGTAGAAGGTGAGCATAGTACATCTTTAAAGGGAGGTGAAATAAAGGAAAAGCTTTGTTTAAGTAAATTCTGTGCTGCATCCTAATTAAATGTAAATCAAAAATAGAAACCTGTTGATAATTATCTAATAGTAATAATCTTACATAACTGAAAACAGTAATTATAGATTAAACAAACTTATAACCGAAAGCACAGTCATCTCGCTGGGACATGTACTCACGACTCTTCAAAATTATATATTAACATACATGTACTTAAATATAATTCTACATGTATCTTTCTGAATGAGTGCACAGTTTTCTTTCTAGTGACCTGTCCTTCTCTTGCTATTTAACACAGCTGGACATAACTGTAGAATAAAAGAGTATATTTGTATCTAATTTATCTTTCACAGTTATAAGTTACTTTCTACTTTTGGTTGCTGTTGTGACACTATTGACCCATTCAAATTGATGTGTCGTCGCTAAACCCTTTAACCATGAAATATCACTATTCCGTAAAATATACACAGTATTCAGTGAAAACTGACATGATGTCCGAGGAGCATTTACAATCATTTCAGAAATGTTTAAGCCGCTGTATGAAACATCAGTAAATTTGTTTCTATCATTTTTAGCTCGACTATACGAAGTATAAGGAGAGCTATCCTACACGACGTCCCCACCTCGGTTAAAGTTTCTGTAACACTTCCTCTTTTCTCATCATGTCTCTGTATTTACTTGATGGATTGGATTCAGACTTAAAATAGTTATTCCTTATCATCACCCACATCATCTGACATAAGGGCCATAACTCTTGCTCCAATATTTTTAGCCCACCATCATCAGATGGTGAGCTATTCAAATCACTCTGCGTCCGTGGTCCGTCGTCCTTCTGTCCGTTAACAATTTCTCGTTATCGCATCTCCTCAGAAACTACCAAGGGGATTTTGACCAAACTTTGTCAGAATGATGTATTGGTACCCTAGTTGTGTCCCCCTGAAAATCAGACTGGTTCAACAATTTTTTAGTGAGTTATGGCCCTTTGTTTATTTCTATAATTTACATAGATTTATGTAGGGAAAAACTTTGAAAATCTTCTTGTCCTAAACCACAGAGCCTGGGGCTTTGATATTTGGTATGAAGCATCATCTAGTGGTCCTCTACCAAGATAATTCAGATTATTTCCCTGGGGTCTAATATGGCCCTGCCCCGGGGGTCACATGGTTTATATAGACTTATATAGGGAAAAACTTCGAAAAACCTCTTGTTCAAAACCACAGGGCCTAGGGCTTTGATATTTTGTTTGTGACATCATCTAGTGGTCTTTTACTAAGATTGTTCAAATTATCCCCCTAGGGTCAAATATGGCCTCGCCCTGGGGATCACATTGTTTATATAGACTTATATAGGGAAAAACTTTGAAAATCTTGTTGTCAAAGCCACAAAGCCTAGGGCTTTGATATTTGTTATGTAGCATCATCTAGCGGTCCTCTACCAAGTTTGTTCAAATTATCCCCCTAGGTTCAAAAATGGCCCCGCCCCCGGGGGTCACATGGTTCATGATATAGACTTATAAAGGGAAAAGCTTTTAAAATCTTGTCAATAACCTACAACATTCAAATTTGGACCAAATGTACAGTTTTGAGTGGCAAGATGAACATTGACATGAGTTGACCTTGATTTTGACCTAGTGACCTACTTTCACATTTTTTGTAGCTACAGCCTTCAAATTTGGACCACATGCATAGTTTTGTGCACTGGAAAAAACTTTGACCTTGACATTGACCTAGTGACCTACTTTCACATTTTTGAAGGTACAGGCTTCAAATTTGGACCACACGCATAGTTTTGTGTTCCAAAATGAAATTTGACCTTGATTTTGACCTAGTGACCTACTTTCACATTTCTCAAGCTACAGCCTTCAAATTTGGACCACATGCATAGTTTTGTGTACCGAAAAAACCTTTGACCTTGACATTGACCTAGTGACCTACTTCCACATTTTTGAAGGTACAGGCTTCAAATTTGGACCACATGCATAGTTTCGTGTTCCGAAATGAAATTTGACCTTGATTTTGACCTAGTGACCTACTTTCACATTTCTCAAGTTACAGCCTTCAAATTTGGACCACATGCATAGTTTTGTGTACCGAAATGAATTTTGATCTTGAGATTGATCTAGTGACCTACTTCCACATTTCTCAAGCTACAGGCTTCAAATTTGAAGCACATGCATAGTTTTGTATACCGAAATGAACTTTGACCTTGAATTTAATCTTGTGACCTACTTTCACATTTCTCAAGCTACAGCTTTCAAATTTGGACCACATGCATGGACCACGTGCACAGTGATGTGTACTGAAATGAATTTTGACCTTGAGCTAGTCTTGAAATTTGGAACAATCAAAAATGGCTCAATGGTGGGCGCCAAGATCACTCTGTAGTCTCTTGTTACTTAGAATTTCAGGTTAACATTTTGATGCACTTTCACTCCAACTCTGTTATTACCAAATGGATTTGATTAAAACTTAAAATAATTCTTCAACATCATCACCCACATCATTTAGAATTTCAGGTTAAAATTAAACACTGTAGTGACATCTCCCTTTCCTCAGATATGCCCACTTCCACTATCCAGCATGGAAATAGTCAAGCAAGCTGTCTCCTGTGACAGCTCTTGTCTTGACATTGTTTTAACATATGTTTGTTAATATCTTCTCTGTATTAGTTTATACCTCTGTATTAGTTTATACCTATAAATATGTATCAAAATGTCTGCTCACAACAACACTAAGCTCCAGTAGCACAACTTTGCACGATATGGAAACTATGTAGGGGTATGATATATTAAACATACTGTTGTAAAATGTGCCCTAGTGCTTATGCAACAGCCTTTTCCATAATTCGAGAATGCATTTAATATGATGATCGCAATTTCTCTGACATAGACTGATTTTGCATCTTAGTAAAGAGACCATGATAGAACCGCGTCAGTAGGGACACAACTCGGATATGAAATGATTATGGTTACAAAAGCATTAGAGTCAAATATGACTGACAATTAACAAATGTTCTAGTACTAAATAGAAGTGTTATAATAATTCTTTTTTAGGAAACAAGAGCACTGCAATGCGGAGCAATATAGGCCCGAAGGTAATGACATATGACCCATAAGTGTGAAATACACTATGCATGTCATTTCGATGTGGTGAACATTTGTGACAAGTGTTTTTAAAATCCTTCAAGAAGTTCAAGAGTTACAGAGCGGACACAAAACAAGGGTCATATTTGTGGTGCTTATGTCAATTTCTTAGAAATCCTTTATGGGTTCAAGAGTTACAGAGCTGGCACGGAATTGCTTACGGATGGGCGGACAGACAGACGCACACTGGCCTCAATATAATATGTCGCCTTAGGGCGTAGAAAAAACTTGTTTGTTTTTGTCAAGATTGGCAATAGCAAATATTAGTTGTTGCAAGAGGCCAATGCTCTGTTAGTGAAAAAACACAAACAGCGATCAAAAAGTCTTAATACTATTTCAAATACGTCTAAATTCGACAATAAACAAAAAATATGCCAAACTATTGTCGATGAAACGAATATAGCAATTCAGTTTTTGGACGGAAAGGTTAACATACAAGAGATTCCCTCTTGAGCTAAATTTTTTAGGGGAAAATGATACTCATCCCTAAGGCTGGTACTTACAGGACCATGATAATCAAGATCTTATTTGGAAGTCCATACCTATTTTATTGCATGTTATCTACGTTGGTTGATTCTGGGTCCTTCAGTGGAAATCAAGAATGACAATTTAAGCATGATTGTAAAGGACAGTCACGTTCTGAACTCGTCTCATAATCGACCCTTACATGCATGCATACATCCACAAACCTGTTGCAACTTTTTGTGGTTAAAACTAATAACATTTACAGGTTGCAGCCGGTGTATGATACTTTAAAGATCAAGAAGTATAGAACTAAAATACTTCTTACACTGGGTTATATATTTATGTAGACTACTCTTAGCCCATTAGAATCAGATAGCTACTAATAACCATTCTTTAATTAGGTTGGACGCTCGTGATGAAATAGTGCACGGAGGGGCACCTGGGGTCTTCCTCCGCCATTAAAGCTGGAAAGTCGCCATATGACCTAAAATTGTGTCGGTGCGACGTTAAACCCAACAAAATTAATTAGGTTGGCTATATTCCAAGAAACTTTGTGAATTGTCGCCATATCTTCTTTGCTGTTGACAATTGTGATTTCAAGAAATCTGTCGCAGAACTGTTACGAAAATTCTCCAAAAATGTTAAATGTTGTGCCAGCCCTTGATAATTGAAAAATTATCACAGAACTTTCAGGAGTTCTCAGAATGCCAGACGATGGCAAATGATTCATTACACAATCGTGATACCCATCATGAAAAGTTTCCTTCTCACAGACTGGGCTAAAATGACTGACATGTTCTAATATGAAGGTAACAATCCAAATTATGTACTATGGAAAGTTTATTGTTTAAAGACTCCATTATTGCTCAGTAAAGTTTTGAGATCCTGTGGAAACTGTTAATCCTTACTTTAGAAAGGCTTCTATCAAAAGAAAACATATCTATCGGCAAAGAAATGTTAGAAAAAAGTTAGGAATTCTAACCATTGCATTTGATTACGATAAGTGGGAATGTTAAAGGGCGTTGTAGAGTTCAACGCGATACGAATGGTGGGTCAGCAAATTGGTACAGTGTTCGTGTGTAGCAGAGACATAAAGCACAAATAAACAGCTATGGCACTACTGGAATATGATTATATCTGTATAATTATGTTTATGGTATAGCATGTATTAAACAACTATATTCAACAAAAAATATTCTGCTGAAATAAAGTAGGTGGGGTAAGATATATTTTATTATTTCACATTATTGAATTGTTTATATACTTCAATACTGTTGTAACATTGACAACACGTATTGTAAAATGGAAAACCAGAGATAATAAGATCAAGTTTTGCTGTGTAACATAAATAAATAATGAATTAAGCAAAGTTATATTTTCAAACTTGGCTGCCATTTTGATGACGTCATAGATCGGTCCAGTTGCGGAACTCGGACTCTCGACGTCTTTATGTGACAGTTAGATCTTGTCTAACAGTTTGGTATATGTCGCCATTAATCTTTTTTCCGATCGCATGGGATCCCCCTTCTGAATACACTATATGGTAAACTTGCATATTTTGAATAGAGAAATATACTATAAGGAAAGGAGAGAAACTATCAAGGTACCTGCTTTTTAGCTCACCTGTCACAAAGTGACAAGGTGAGCTTTTGTGATCGCGCAGTGTCCGTCGTCCGTCGTCCGTCCGTGCGTGCGTGCGTCCGTCCGTCCGTAAACTTTTTGCTTGTGACCACTCTAGAGGTCACATTTTTCATGGGATCTTTATGAAAATTGGTCAGAATGTTCATCTTGATGATATCTAGGTCAAGTTCGAAACTGGGTCACGTGCGGTCAAAAACTAGGTCAGTAGGTCTAAAAATAGAAAAACCTTGTGACCACTCTAGAGGTCACATTTTTCATGTGATCTTCATGAAAGTTGGTCAGAATGTTCATCTTGATGATATCTAGGTCAAGTTCGAAACTGGGTCACGTGCAGTCAAAAACTAGGTCAGTAGGTCTAAAAATAGAAAAACCTTGTGACCACTCTAGAGGTCACATTTTTCATGGGATCTTCATGAAAGTTGGTCAGAATGTTCATCTTGATGATATCTAGGTCAAGTTCAAAACTGGGTCACGTGCAGTCAAAAACTAGGTCAGTAGGTCTAAAAATAGAAAAACCTTGTGACCACTCTAGAGGTCACATTTTTCATGGGATCTTCATGAAAGTTGGTCAGAATGTTCATCTTGATGATATCTAGGTCAAGTTCGAACTGGGTCACGTGCGTTCAAAAACTAGGTCAGTAGGTCTAAAAATAGAAAAACCTTGTGACCACTCTAGAGGTCACATTTTTCATGGGATCTTCATGAAAGTTGGTCAGATTGTTCATCTTGATGATATCTAGGTCAAGTTCGAAACTGGGTCACGTGTGGTCAAAAACTAGGTCAGTAGGTCTAAAAATAGAAAAACCTTGTGACCACTCTAGAGGTCACATTTTTCATGGGATCTTCATGAAAGTTGGTCAGAATGTTCATCTTGATGATATCTAGGTCAAGTTCGAAACTGGGTCACGTGGAGTCAAAAACTAGGTCAGTAGGTCTAAAAATAGAAAAACCTTGTGACCACTCTAGAGGTCACATTTTTCATGGGATCTTTATGAAAGTTGGTCAGAATGTTCATCTTGATGATATCTAGGTCAAATTCGAAACTGGGTCACGTGCCTTCAAAACTAGGTCAGTAGGTCTAAAAATAGAAAAACCTTGTGACCACTCTAGAGGTCACATTTTTCATGGGATCTTCATGAAAGTTGGTCAGAATGTTCATCTTGATGATATCTAGGTCAAGTTCGAAACTGGGTCACGTGCGGTCAAAAACTAGGTCAGTAGGTCTAAAAATAGAAAAATCTTGTGACCACTCTAGAGGTCACATTTTTCATGGGATCTTCATGAAAGTTGGTCAGAATGTTCATCTTGATGATATCTAGGTCAAGTTCGAAACTGGGTCATGTGGAGTCAAAAACTAGGTCAGTAGGTCTAAAAATAGAAAAACCTTGTGACCACTCTAGAGGTCACATTTTTCATGGGATCTTCATGAAAAATGGTCAGAATGTTCATCTTGATGATATCTAGGTCAAGTGCAAAACTGGGTTACGTGCCTTCAAAAACTAGGTCAGTAGGTCTAAAAATAGAAAAACCTTGTGACCACTCTAGAGGTCACATTTTTCATGGGATCTTCATGAAAGTTGGTCAGAATGTTCATCTTGATGATATCTAGGTCAAGTTCGAAACTGGGTCACGTGCGGTCAAAAACTAGGTCAGTAGGTCTAAAAATAGAAAAACCTTGTGACCACTCTAGAGGTCACATTTTTCATGGGATCTTTATGAAAGTTGGTCAGAATGTTCATCTTGATGATATCTAGGTCAAGTTCGAAACTGGGTCACGTGCCTTCAAAAACTAGGTCAGTAGGTCTAAAAATAGAAAAACCTTGTGACCACTCTAGAGGTCACATTTTTCATGGGATCTTCATGAAAGTTGGTCAAAAACGATGTCATACTCAAAACTGGGTCATGTGGGAAAAGGTGAGCGATTCAGGACCATCATGGTCCTCTTGTTTCATGTTTTACATAATATTATTATCAGTGCATGAACGCTAGTTGTCATTAACAGCATGAGAGTCATCTGGCATGGGGGGTGCCTGGTGGGTTTTACTGGCATGGGTAAAGTCATCGGAAACGCCAGTCCGGTGTGCAAGAAAAGATTTTCTAAAAGTACAGAAAAAAAAATTTTTTTTCGCTGATTCCTGAAGAGGAAAGAAGAAAATTAATACTGGTGAGTATAACAATTATTTTTTGAAAGGGTTTTAATTCTTACAGCAGTTATTTAGTTCACTGCTATTTTTAGCTCGCCTGAGCAATGCTCAGGTGAGTTTTTCTGATCGCTCGATGTCCGGCGTCTGTCTGTCAACATTTAGTTTGTGTATGCGATAGAGGCTGTATTTTTCAACTGATCTTCATGAAATTTGGTCAGAATATACCTTGATGAAATCTAGGCCGAGTTCGAAAATGGGTCATCTGGGGTCAAAAACTAGGTCACTAGGTCAGATAAAAGGAAAACATTGTGTATGTGATTGAGGCTGTATTTTCCAACTAATCTTCATGAATATTGGTCAGAATGATAGCCTTGATGAAATATAGGCCGAGTTCGAAAATGGGTCATCTGGGATAAAAAACTAGGTCACTAGGTCAAATCAAAGAAAAACCTTGCGTATGCGATTGAGGCTGTATTTTTCAATTAATCTTCATTAATATTGGTCAGAATGATATTGATGAAATCTAGGCCGAGTTCGAAAATGGGTCATCTCTGGTCAAAAACTAGGTCACTAGATATAATCAAAGAAAAACCTTGTGTATGCGATAGAGGCTGTATTTTTAGCCCACCATCATCAGATGATGGGCTATTCAAATCACTCTGCGTCCGTGGTCCGTCCGTCATACTGTCTGTCTGTTAACAATTTCTCGTCATCGCATCTCCTCAGAAACTACTGGGGGGATTTTGACCAAACTTTGTCAGAATGATGTATTGGTACCCTAGTTGTGTCCCCCTGAAAATCAGACTGGTTCAACAATTTTTGAGTGAGTTATGGCCCTTTGTTTATTTTTAGCCCACCATCATCAGATGGTGGGCTATTAAAATCACTCTGCGTCCGTGGTCCGTCCGTCCGTCATTCCGTCCGTCCGTCCGTTAACAATTTCTCGTTATCGCATCTCCTCAGAAACTACTGGGGGGATTTTGACCAAACTTTGTCAGAATGATGTATTGGTACCCTAGTTGTGTCCCCCTGAAAATCAGACTGGTTCAACAATTTATGAGTGAGTTATGGCCCTTTGTTTATTTCTATATTTTACATAGATTTATATAGGGAAAAACTTTGAAAACCTTCTTATCCAAAACCACAGAGCCTAGGGCTTTGATATTTGGTTTGAAGCATCATCTAGTGGTGGTCCTCTACCAAGATGATTCATATTATTTCTCTGGGGTCAAATATGGCCCCGCCCTGGGGGTCACATAGTTTATAATGACTTATATAGGGAAAAACTTTGAATAACCCCTTGTCCAAAACCACAGGGCCTAGGGCTTTGATATTTTGTATGTGACATCATCTAGTGGTCTTCAACTAAGATTGTTCATATTATACCCCTAGGGTCAAATATGGCCCCGCCCTGGGGGTCATATGGTTTACATAGACTTACATAAGGAAAAACTTTGAAAATCTTCTTGTCCAAACCACAAAGCCTAAGGCTTTGATACTTGTAATGTAGCATCATCTAGTGGTTCTCTACCAAGTTTGACCAAATTATCGCCCTAGGGTCAAAAATGGCCCCGCCCCGGGGGTCACATGGTTCATATAGACTTATATAGGGAAAAGCTTTTAAAATGTTCTTGTCAATAACTACAACATTCAAATTTGGACCACATGTATATTTTTGAGTGGCAAGATGAACCTTGACATGAGTTGACCTTGATTTTGACCTAGTGACATACTTTCACATTTCTGTAGCTACAGCCTTCAAATTTGGACCACTTGTATATTTTTGAGTGGCAAGATGAACCTTGACATGAGTTGACCTTGATTTTGATCTAGTGACCTACTTTCACATTTCTGTAGCTACAGCCTTCAAATTTGGACCACATGCATAGTTTTGTGCACTGGAAAAAACTTTGACCTTGATTTTGACCTAGTGACCTACTTTCACATTTTTGAAGGTACAGGTGTCATATTTGGACCATATGCATAGTTCCGTGTTTCAAAATGAAATTTGACATACTTTCACATTTCTCAAGCTACAGCCTTCAAATTTGGACCACATGCATAGTTTTGTGTACCGAAAAAAACTTTGACCTTCACATTGACCTAGTGACCTACTTTCACATTTTTAAGGTACAGGCTTCAAATTTGGACCACATGTATAGTTTTGTATTCCAAAATAAAATTTGACCATGATTTTGACCTAGTGACCTACTTTTACATTTCTCAAGCTACAGCCTTCAAATTTGGACCACTTGCATAGTTTTGTGTACCGAAATGAACTTTGACCTTTACATTGACCTAGTGACCTACTTTCACATTTTTAAGGTACAGGCTTCAAAGTTTGACCACATGTATAGTTTTGTATTCTGAAATAAAATTTGACCTTGATTTTGACCTAGTGACCTACTTTTACATTTCTCAAGCTATAGCCTTCAGATTTGGACCACATGCATAGTTTTGTGTACCGAAATGAACTTTGACCTTTACATTGACCTAGTGACCTACTTTTACATTTTTAAGGTACAGGCTTCAAATTTGGACCACATGCATAGTTATGTATTCCGAAATAGAATTTGACCTTGATTTTGACCTAGTGACCTACTTTTACATTTCTCAAGCTACAGCCTTCAAATTTGGACCACTTGCATAGTTTTGTGTACCTAAATGAACTTTGATCTTAAGATTGACCTAGTGACCTACTTTCACATTTCTGTAGCTACAGGCTTCAAATTTAGACCACATGCATAGGATTGTGTACCGAAACAAACTTTGACCTTGACATTGACCTAGTGATCTACTTTCACATTTCTCAAGCTACAGCTTTCGACTTTGGACCACATGCACAGTGTTGTGTACGGAAATGAAATTTGACCTTGAGGTAGTCAATAAGTCTTGAAATTTGGAACACTCAAAAATGGCACATTGGTGGGCGCCAAGATCACTCTGTGATCTCTTGTTATAATTTTCATAGATTTATATAAGGAAAGATTTTGAAAATCATCTTGTCCAAAACCACAGGGCCTAGGACTCTGATATTTGGTATGAAGCATCATCTAGTGGTCCTCTACCAAGATGATTCAAATTATATCCCAGGGGTCAAATATGGCCCCTCCCCAGTGTCACATGGTTTATATAGATTTATATAGGGAAAAGCTTTGAAAAACCTCTTGTCCAAAACCTCAGGACCTAGGGCTTTGATATTTTGCATGTTACATCATCTAGTGGTCTTCTACTAAGATTGTTCAAATTATCTCCCTAGGGTCAAATATGGCCCCACCCTTGGGGGAGGGGGGGGGGTGTGGTGGGTCACATGGTTTACATAGACTTATACAGGGAAAAACTTTGAAAAACCTCTTGTCCAAAACCACATGACCTAGGGTTTGATATTTTGTTTGTGACATCATCTAGTAGTCTTCTACTAAGGTTGTTCAAATTCTCCCCCTAGGGTGAAATATAGCCCCGCGCTGGGGGGACACATTGTTTAAATAGACTTATATAGGGAAAAGCTTTTAAAATCTTCTTGTCAATAACCTACAACATTCAGATTTGGACTACATGTATAGTTCTGAGTGGCAAGATGAACATTGACACGAGTTGACCTTGATTTTGAAAATCTTGTCCAAACCACAAAGCCTAGGGTTTTGATATTTGTTATGTAGCATCATCTCATGGTTCTCTAACAAGTTTGTTCAAATTATCCCCCTAGGGTCAAATATGGCCCCACCCCGGGGGTCACATGGTTCATATAGACTTATATAGGGAAAAGCTTTTAAAATCTTCTTGTCAATAACCTACAACATTCAAATTTGGACTACATGTATAGTTTTGAATGGCAAGATGAACATTGACATGAGTTGACCTTGATTTTGACCTAGTGACCTACATAGCTACAGCCTTCAAATTTGGACCACATGCATAGTTGTGTGCACCGGAAAAAAACTTTGACCTTGACATTGACCTAGTTACCTACTTTAACATTTTTGTAGGTACAGGCTTCAAATTTGGACCACATGCATAGTTTTTGTTTCAAAATGAAATTTGAACTTGATTTTGATCTAGTGACCTACTTTAACATTTCTCAAGCTACAGCTTTCAAATTTCGACCACATGCATAGTTTTGTGTACCGAAAAAAACTTTGACCTTGACATCGACCTAGTGACCTACTTTCACATTTCTCATGCTACAGCAAATTTGGACCGCATGCATAGTTTTATGTACTGAAAAAAAATTGACATTAACATTGACCTAGTGACCTACTTTCACATTTTTGAAGGTACAGACTTCAAATTTGGACCACATGCGTAGTTTTGTGTACCAAAAAAAAACTTTGACCTTGACATTGACCTAGTGACCTACTTTCACATTTCTCAAGCTACAGCCTTCAAATTTGGACCACATGCATAGTTTTGTGTACCGAAAAAAAACTTTGACATTGACCTAGTGACCTACTTTTACACTTTTGAAGGTACAGGCTTCAAATTTGGATCACATGCATAGTTTTGTGTTCTGAAATGAAATTTGACTTTGATTTTGACCTAGTGACCTACTTTCACATTTCTCAAGCTACAGCCTTCAAATTTGGACCACATGCATAGTTTTGTGTACCGAAAAAAACTTTGACCTTGACATTGACCTAATGACCTACTTTCACATTTTTGAAGGTACAGGTTCAAATTTGGACCACATGCATAGTTTTGTGTTCCAAAATGAAATTTGACCTTGATTTTGACCTAGTGACCTACTTTCACATTTCTTAAGCTACAGACTTCATATTTGGACCACATGCATATTTTTGTGTTCTAAATTTAAATTTGACATTGATTTTTATCTAGTACCTACTTTCACATTTCTCAAGCTGCAGCCTCCAAATTTGAAGCACATGCATAGTTTTGTATACCGAAATGAACTTTGACCTTGAAATTGATCTTGTGACCTACTTTCACATTTCTCAAGCTACAGCTTTCAAATTTGGACCACATGCATGGACCACATGCACAGTGATGTGTACTGAAATGAAATTTGACCTTGAATTTGACCTTGAGCTAGTCTTGAAATTTGGAACAATCAAAAATGGCTCAATGGTGATCTCTTGTTCATTTAATCTTCATGAATATTGGTCAGAATGATAACCTTGATGAAATCTAGGCCAAGTTCGAAAATTGGTCATCTCGGGTCAAAAACTAGGTCAGTAGGTCAAATCAAAGAAAAACCTTGTGTATGCGATAGAGGCTGTATTTTTCAATTAATCTTCATGAATATTGGTCAGAATGATTGCCTTTAAAACAATCTAAGTTGAGTTTGATTATGGGTCATTGGACTCAAAAAGTAATCTAGGTCAGGTTCAGATATGGGTCATCTGGGTTTAAAAACTAGGTCACTAAGTCAGATCAAGAAAAAAAACCTTGTGTATGCAATAGGGACTGCATTTTACACTGGATTTCATAAAATTTGGTCAGAATGGTTGGCTTGATGAAATCTAGGTCAGGTTCGAATATGGGTAGTCTGGGGTCAAAAACTAAGTCACTAGGTCAAATCAAAGAAAATACTTATTTATACTCAAGGGTTTTTGCTCCAGTTTTAATGATAATTGGTCAGAATATTTTTTATCAAGAAATCATTAGGTCAAATATGTTTACACTGTTAGGGTGTGTTATGGTGTGTTTCTCACGTGAGCGACCTAGGGCCATCTTGGCCCTCTTGTTAAGAACATATTTTATGTGTACTAGTATCCCACACATTGTCACTTTCTGGCAGGTGAGTCTGACTTTTCCTGAAGTATCTGAAGTGTTTCAACATCAGCTTAAGCTGGCCTTATAAATTTTCAGTTTTGACGGTCAAAGATGAGCAAACTGAAAAAATACACTCATCTATCATAGGTTTTTTTAACTCCAGTTTCAACAGCATTTCAGTTAACCTTAAAACTGATTTTGTCTGTGCTATTTTTTGCAAACTATTGGTCTGATTTCAATGAAACTTCACAGGACTAGTGTCAGAGAATAGGGGTATTCATTGTCTTTGTGATAGCTCTTGTTTAACATGTTTAAAGATTGCAGAACTTCAGTCTTTTTAGCAAAAAGGAAGTTTCCAGTGCCTGTTAGCAATAGTAAACCTTTTATCACTTGCTATTTAAACTGCTTTCTTAATACAGGTTTGACAATATATATTGCTCTTCATTTTAGGTCCCAAATTTCATACACAGTATGTATCTGGTGAAGTACTTTTATGGAGAAGATTTGCGAGAGAAATCAAGCACATTTATAGGCCTACTGACCAGATCACAGGTACTTGCTTAAAATAATCCAAAGGTGTTGTCCTTACTGGCTATACCCACTTTGACTGCAAACATTTGAATTATTGCCCCTTTTCTGTGACAAAATGTACCAGTGAGGCAGGTTCCCACAGTCAGGGAAAAGGCAAGTAAAAACTTACTTTTTTCAAGGTCAGGGAAAAGTCAGGGAGTTTGTAATTGGTCAGGGAAATTTGGAAATTGGGCAAAAGTCAGGGAAAAGTCGACAAAATTTTGGAATTAGAGGCCAAGGGTTTAGGAATCAGTTTGTAAAAAGCAGAAAGCATGTAATAAAAGGCTATGGCAGTTTCTTAAACTTCAGTTTCAACCTAGCACTTTTGCAGATATTTTAGTTTGCACTAAAAGTTATTCTGTATTTCATATCCAAAAATTATATTCTATCTATCATTAAATCTCTCTGTTTATCAAAACTAGTGTAGAATTTTAACAGAAAAATTAAGACTGTAGAACATAATTTTGTTAAGCAAGATTATATCCCTTCTGTTTGCTTCAAACTGTGTCATGTTTTGAAAATGCTATGAAATGTGTAAGTCCTGCATAGTTGAAAAGTTATTTCATTGTAAAATGCACTGACATAAAAGCCATTTAACAGTTGCTGTTCTTTTTAGCTCACCTGTCACATAGTGACAAGGTGAGCTTTTGTGATCACCCTTCGTCCGTCATCAGTCCGTGCGTGCGTGCGTGCGTCAACAATTTCGTGTCTGCACGATAGTGGTTTTGTTTATGATTTTATTTCAACCAAACTTGCATACAACTTGTATCACCATAAGATCACGGTTCCTTTCTTGAACTGGCCAGATCCCATTATGGGTTCCAGAGTTATGGCCCCAAAAAGGGCCAAAATTAGCTATTTTGACCTTGTCTGCACAATAGCAGCTTTATTTATGATTTGATTTTTACCAAACTTGCACACAACTTGTATCACCATAAGATCTCGGTTCCTTTCTTGAACTGGCCAGATCCCATTATGGGTTCCAGAGTTATGGCCCCTGATAGGGCCAGAATAAGCTATTTTGACCTTGTCTGCACAATAGCAGCTTCATTTATGATTTGAATTTAATCAAACTTGCACAAAACTTGTGTCACCATAAGATCTTGGTTCTTTGTTGAACCGGCCAGATCCCATCATGGTTTCCAGAGTTACGGCCCCTGAAAGGGCCAAAATTAGCTATTTTGACCTTATCTGCACAATAGCAGCTTCGTTTATGATTTGATTTTAACCAAACTTGCACACAACTTGTATCACCACAAGATCTTGTTTCCTTTCTTCAACTAGCCAGATTCCATCATGGGTTCCAGAGTTATGGCCCCTTAAAGGTCTTAAATTGGCTATTTTGGCTTTTGCAGCCATATAGGGACTTCATTTATGGTTTTATTAGCTCACCTGTCACATAGTGACAAGGTGAGCTTTTGTGATCACCCTTCGTCCGTCGTGTGTCCGTGCGTCCGTCCGTCAACAATTTCTTGTCTGCACGATAGTGGTTTCATTTATGATTTTATCTTAACCAAACTTGCACACAACTTGTATCACCATAAGATCACGGTTCCTTTCTTGAACTGGCAGATCCCATTATGGGTTTCAGAGTTATGGCCCCTGAAAGGGCCAAAATTAGCTATTTTGACCTTGTCTGCACAATAGCAGCTTTATTTATGATTTGATTTTTACCAAACTGGCACACAACTTGTATCACCATAAGATCACGGTTCCTTTCTTGAACTGGCCAGAGTCCATTATTGGTTCCAGAGTTATGGCCCCTGAAAGGGCCAAAATTAGCTGTTTTGACCTTGTCTGCACAATAGCAGCTTCATTTATGATTTTATTTTAACCAAACTTGCACACAACTTGTATCACCATAAGATCTCGGTTCCTTTCTTGAACTGGCGAGATTCCATTATGGGTTCCAGAGTGATGGCCCCTGAAAGGGCCAGAATTAGCTATTTTGACCTTGTCTGCACAATAGCAGCTTCATTTATGATTTGAATTTAATCAAACTTGCACAAAACTTGTGTCACCATAAGATCTCGGTTCCTTTCTTGAACCGGCCAGATCCCATAATGGGTTCCAGAGTTACGGCCCCTGAAAGGGCCAAAATTAGCTATTTTGACCTTGTCTGCACAATAGCAGCTTCATTTATGATTTGATTTTAACCAAACTTGCACTAACTTGTATCACCACAAGATCTTGGTTCCTTTCTTCAACTGGCCAGATTCCACCATGGGTTCCAGAGTTTTGGCCCCTTGAAGGTCCAAAATTGGCTATTTTGGCTTTTGCAGCCATATAGAGACTTTATATATGGTTTTATTGGATACAAACTTCCAAAATACCTTCAACAACAAGAAATCTTGGATTCCATGACAAATCAGACCCAATCATAGGTTCCAGAGTTATTTTATATCTGATTACCTCCCCTGATTGTAATCAAAATAGATTTATATCAGTAAGTACTTACAGGACTTATTTGAAATTTCATTATTATGTCTCCCACCACACAGTGGTGTGGGAGACATATTGATTTACTCCAGTCTGTCTGTCTGTGTGTCTGTGTGTGTGTCTGTCACAAAGCTTGTCCGCACTCTAAGTCGAACATTTCTCATCCGATTTTCACCAAACTTGAACAAAATGTGTTTAACCATAAGACATCGGCCAAGTTCGATAACTAGCCAAATCGGTCCAGGCGTCTTGGAGTT
The DNA here is from genome assembly GCF_021730395.1 of Mercenaria mercenaria. Taxonomy (NCBI): domain Eukaryota; kingdom Metazoa; phylum Mollusca; class Bivalvia; order Venerida; family Veneridae; genus Mercenaria; species Mercenaria mercenaria. The sequence continues at coordinate 53,087,999 of NC_069373.1, forward strand.
ACGGCCCTTGAATTTCCGAAAAAATTGGCCTTTTTACTCATGTCCGCACTCTTAATCAAACATTTCTCATCCGATCTTCACCAAACTTGAACAAAATGTGTTTCACCATGAGACCTCGGCCAAGTTCGATAACTAACCAAATCGGTCCAGGCATTTTGGAGTTATGGCCCTTGAATTATCAAAAAATCAGCCTTTTTACTCTTGTCCGCACTATAAGTCGAACATTCCTCATCCGATCTTCACCAAACTTGAACAAAATGTGTTTGACCATGAGACCTCGGCCAAGTTTGATAACTAGCCAAATCGGTCCAGGCATTTTGGAGTTACGGCCCTTGAATTATTGAAAAATTGGCCTTTTTTCTCATGTCCGCACTCTTAATCAAACATTTCTCATCTGATCTTCACCAAACTTGAACAAAATGTGTTTGACCATGAGACCTCGGCCAAGTTCGATAACTAGCCAAATCGGTCCAGGCATTTTAGAGTTACGGCCCTTGAATTTCCGAAAAAATTGGCCTTTTTACTCATGTCCGCTCTCTAAGTCGAACATTTCTCATCCGATCTTCACCAAACTTGAACAAAATGTGTTTGGCCATAAGACCTTACCCAAGTTCGATAACTAGCCAAATCGGCCCAGGCATTTTTGATTTATGGCCCTTGAATTACTGATTGGATCCACTCATCCAGACCATCTAATTGGATCCACTCGTCTAAAACATCTAGAGAAACTAACATTTTTCATAGGGGCAGTTGTGGGAGACATGCGCTTTTCTCAAAAGCATCTCTAGTTGTTATTACTTGGACTGAGACAATCAGGGTAGATAACTATGGACTGATTTTATTTCAAATTACCTCCCTTTATTATACGCCCGTTTGAAAAACGGGACGTATTATGGGAACGCCCCTGGCGGGCGGGCGGGAGGCGTCCACAGACTTTGTCCGGAGCATATCTTCTACATGCATGAAGGGATTTTGATGAAACTTGGCACAGTTGTTCACCATCATGAGACGGAGTGTCATGCGCAAAAACCAGGTCCCTAGGCCTAAGGTCAAGGTCACACTTAGAGGTCAAAGGTCAAATTCAAGAATGACTTTGTCCGGAGCATATCTTCTTCATGCATGGAGGGATTTTGATGAAAGTTGGCACAATTTGTTCATCATCATGAGACGGAGTGTCATGCGCAAGAACCAGGTCCCTAGGTCTAAGGTCAAGGTCACACTTAGAGGTCAAAGGATACAAGAAAGAAAACTTTGTCCGGAGCATATCTTCTTCATGCATGGAGGGATTTTGATATAACTTGGCACAAATGTTCACCACCACAAGGCGGAGTGTCATGCGCAAGAACCAGGGCCCTAGGTCTAAGGTCAAGGTCACACTTAGAGGTCAACGGATACAAGAATGAAAACCTTGTCCGGAGCATTTCTTCTTCATGCATAGAGGGATTTTGATATAACTTTGCACAAATGTTCACCACCACGAGGCGGAGTGTCATGCGCAAGAACCAGGTCCCTAGGTCAAAGGTCAAGGTCACACTTAGAGGCCAAAGGTCAGATACAAGAATGACTGTCCGAAGCATTTCTTCTTCATGCATGGAGGGATTTTGATGTAACTTGGCACAATTATACACCATCATGAGACGAAGTGTCATGCGCAGTTCCCTTCTTTAGAATTACTTCCCTTTGTTGTTACTATAAATAGCTTATATTGTAACTTTTTCATTACTAGTCGTAGGGAAAAATGGAGACCACTTTTCTGTAGTACAACATGCATGCTACATCCAATTATGAGGTGTATTTTGACCAATCTCTACCTGGTAAAGATTTTTGTGTGGACTTACAATTTTTTTTTGGATTTTTTTTTTTTTTTTTTTTTTTTTTTTTTTAAAGATTATCTTCCCTTAGTTGTTACTATAAATAACTTGTTGTGTAACTTTTTTATAATTGACAGTAGGGAAAAAACAAGACCACTTTTCTGTGGTACAACATAGATGTTACTTTCAAATCTTAGGCCAGCATTTTTTTATTTTCTGGTTTACGGGAGATTTTTCAAAAAGTTTGGGTCGGGGGGGGGGACAAATAAAAATAAAAATAAAAATCCCAATTTTGAGCAGTCGACCAAATAAATAAAAATAAAACGTCCGAAAGGATACAGTTTTTTTATTTTTTGTACACCCCAGAAAACAAAAGCTTGCAAGCTTAAATTGCATACACACTCACAAAATTTAACTGGTTTATATCTTATCATCTCAGTATACTGTTGTTTTCTTTATGTGTAGCTTGTATGAATAATGCAACTTTCAAAGTCACCAAAGATATGTATTATTTGTGTTTTTGTATGTATCTATTTTGTAGTAAAAATATACTTGCGGTTTTTATACGCCCGTTTGAAAAACGGGACGTATTATGGGAACGCCCCTGGCGGGCGGATGGGCGGGTGGCGTCCAGAGACCTTGTCCGGAGCATATCTTCTACATGCATGGAGGGATTTTGATGAAACTTGGCACAGTTGTTCACCATCATGAGACGGAGTGTCATGCGCAAGAACCAGGTCCCTAGGTCTAAGGTCAAGGTCACACTTAGAGGTCAAAGGTCAAATTCAAGAATGACTTTGTCCGGAGCATATCTTCTTCATGTATGGAGGGATTTTGATGAAAGTTGGCACAATTGTTCATCATCATGAGACGGAGTGTCATGCGCAAAAACCAGGTCCCTAGGTCTAAGGTCAAGGTCACACTTAGAGGTCAAAGGATACAAGAATGAAAAATTCAAGAATGACTTTGTCCGGAGCATATCTTCTTCATGCATGGAGGGATTTTGATGTAGCTTGGCACAGTTGTTCACCATAATGAGAGGGAGTGTCATGCGCAAGAACCAGGTTCCTAGGTCTAAGGTCAAGGTCACACTTAGAGGTCAAAGGATACAAGAATGAAAACTTTGTCCGGAGCATATCTTCTTCATGCATGAAAGGACTTTGATGTAGCTTGGCAAAATTGTTCACCATCATGAGACGGAGTGTCATGCGCAAGAACCAGGTCCCTAGGGGTAAGGTCAAGGTCACACTTAGAGGTCAAAGGATACAAGAATGAAAACTTTGTCCGGAGCATTTCTTCTTCATGCATTGAGGGATTTTGATACAACTTGGCACAAATGTTCACAAGCATGAGACGGAGTGTCATGCGCAAGAACCAGGTCCCTCGGTCTAAGGTCAAGGTCACACTTAAAGGTCAAAGGTCAGATACAAGAATGACTTTGTCTGGAGCATTTCTTCTTCATGCATGGAGGGATTTTGATGTAACTTGGCACAATTGTACACCATCATGAGACGGAGTGTCATGCACTGGTCCCTTCTTTTGAATTACTTCCCTTTGCTGTTACTATAAATAGCTTATATTGTAACTTTTTCATTACAAGTCGTAGGGAAAAATCGAGACCACTTTTCTGTAGTACAACATGCATGTTACATCCAATTCTGAGGTGTATTTTGAGCTATCTCTACCTGGTAAGGATTTTTGTGTGGACTTGTAATTTTTTTTTTTTCGATTTTTTTTTTTTTTTTTTTTTTTTTCTCTTTAAAGATTAACTTCCCTTAGTTGTTACTATAAATAACTTACATTGTAACTTTTTTATAATTGACCGTAGGGAAAAACCAAGACCACTTTTCTGTGGTACAACATTGATGTTACTTTCAAATTTTGGGTGTATTTTAAGGTATCTCTACCTGGTAAGGATTTTTTTTGTGGACTTAGAAAAATAAAAGAATTACAATAATTTCTAAAAAAAAACAACATTGTAAACAACTAGAAAATTAAAATTCCATTTGCAAATACAGGTGCTAGTGTAAACAAATTTGCTGTGACGGGCGTATATTGTGACATTCTGCACCCTTGTTCATAATAAAATATACAGATACCACAGTTGACATATCATAAGAACATTGCATAATGTTTATTATATAAACATGAATAAAACCTGCTATTAGAATGGGGATATGCAATGACTACTTTAGGTCGGCATCCTGCATACATGCATATTAATTGGCCTTAGATGCAAAGTCTTAAAAGACAGGCATTGTCATACTAGAAATTGATAAACTGGCTTTAAAATTAAATGGCTTTGGTTAAGTTTCAGTGGCTTGAATATTGTTTTATATTTTGTCGATTGTCAGTGCCACCTATATTGTACAAGTCAAAACAATCTGAATTTTGGTTCAGCTGAAATGTGTATACAAAATAACAACCTTATCGGCTGATGTTTAAACAACAGTATCGGATATTTATAATACTCTTCACTGAGATGGGACTTGGACTTAGTTATGAGTCCGAAAAAAACATTTATTACTGGATATGTCATTATGTGTTCCTCAGTGTCAAAGGCACATGTGACATATAGTGTCTGAATGTTTGTCCAAAACATACTTTCAAAGGGTCTTCTTACAGATTTTATCGGTATACTTCAAGTGAACAGGACTCATGAGAATATTGCCGAGAGTTTCATGTTTGATATTTATCTTTTGAGTTACAGTACCTGGCTAGAACTTTAGTCAAACTAATTTGACACGATCCTAGGAAATATTGAGATAATCTTTTCATATGAGCAATATCTGCACTCGGATTAGATTGCCTGTCAAAAATATTAATTTAAACAACCATTAATCTGCATGACTGTCCAATTATTTTGACTACATGTAGTTTGAATATTTTATCACATGTATCTTTATCAAGCATTTGCAGGGACATGTGTCATTTTACATTGAAACTGCACTTTGTTTTGAACAGAACTACTGAAAATTATGGTATTAGTTAATTTTTTTCTCCAACCCCCAAGACTTCAAAGTAAAAAAAAAATATGTTTAGCAAGTTGATACTCACTTTTGCTCTTCCATTTTGCCATTTCTTTGGTTTCTTTCCTTTTTATCAAGTGTGGTATTTTTCTGACAGTCCCATATGAATCTGATCGTTGTCCAATTATAATATACAGACAACAAATCTCGTGCCAGATTTTTCAACATCTGGACAGCGTTGATAGTGAAGGTCATTTTCGTATGTGATTATTCCTAATGTTGAGCTTTAGGTTTTGTAATTTCTACTCAGATCCAATTTGCTTACAATACTTGTTATCTCTGCAAACTTATTCCAAAGATTATTGTCTGTTAACGTGTATATTTTTCCAATTTAATTTCACAGTTTACATTCATGTAGGCTGCCATTTTTCATGCGTCTGCTGATCTTGATTAGAAAACCTCTGCCTTACAGTTAAACTTTTATTTTTGGCAGAAGCAATTATGGACGGTCGGCGGATAAAATAAAAATAAAAGTACTGAAAATGACTTTTATTTTTATTTTGTTTTGTCAAAAAATAGGGTCGGCGCTCCCGTAAACCAGAAAATTAAAAAATGTTGGCCTTAGGTTATTTTAATGTATCTCTACCTGGTAAGGAGTTTTTTTGTGGTCTTAGAAAAACAAATGACTTACAATGATTACTAAACAACCACAAAATTAAAATTCCATTTGCAAATACAGCTGCTAGAGTAAAGAAATTTGCTGTGACGGGCGTATATTGTGACATTCTGGCACTCCTGTTTTAAATTAAAATTGTTATATCTCCATAACTAATGAAGATACTGATCTAAAATTTCATTTATGTCAACAGATTTATTTGGCAGATCCTTCTTTTGTCCACTTACAATATTTATTTTTTTTAATTACTTCCCTTTTACGTTACTATAAATAGCTTATTTTTAGCGCACCTGTCACATAGAGACAAGGTGAGCTTTTGTGATCACCCTTTAGCCGTCGTCAGTCCGTCCGTGCGTGCATACGTCAACAATTTCTTGTCTGCACGATAGTGGTTTCATTTATGATTTTATTTTAACCAAACTTGCACACAACTTGTATCACCATAAGAGCTTGGTTCCTTTCTTGAACTGGCCAGATCCCATTACAGGTTCCAGAGTTATGGCCCCTGAAAGGGCCAAAATTAGCTATTTTGACCTTGTCTGCGCAATAGCAGCATTATTTACAATTTGATTTTTACCAACTGGCACACAACTTGTATCACCATAAGATCTTGGTGCCTTTCTTGAACTGGCCAGATTCCATTATGGGTTCCAGAGTTATGGCCCCTGAAAGGGCCAGAATTAGCTATTTTGACCTTGTCTGCACAATAGCAGCTTCATTTATGATTTTATTTTAACCAAACTTGCACACAACTTGAATCACCATATGATCTTGGTTCCTTTCTTGAACTGGCCAGATTCCATTATGGGATCCAGAATGATGGCCCCTGATAGGGCCAGAATTAGCTATTTTGACCTTGTCTGCACAATAGCTGCTTCATTTATGATTTGAATTTAATCAAACTTGCACACAACTTGTGTCACCATAAGATCTCGGTTCCTTTCTTGATCCGGCCAGATCCCATAATGGATTCCAGAGTTATGGCCCCTGAAAGGGCCAAAATTAGCTATTTGACCTTGTCTACACAACAGCAGCTTCATTTATGATTTGATTTTAACCAAACTTGCACAAAACTTGTATCACTACAAGATCTTGGTTCCTTTCTTGAACTGGCCAGATTTCTTCATGGGTTCCAGAGTTATGGCCCCTTAAAGGTCCAAAATTGGCTATTTTGGCTTTTGCAGCCATATAGAGTCTTCATTTATGGTTTTAATTGATACAAACTTCCAAAATAACTTCAGCAGCAATAATTCTTGGATTCCATGACAAATCAGATCCAAGCGTAGGTTGCAGAGTTATTTTATATCTGATTACCTCCCCTGATTGTAATCAAAATGGATTTATATCAGTAAGTACTTATAGGACTTATTTGAAATTTCATTATTGTCGTTAGTTGGACTGAGCCAATCAGGGTAGATAACTATGGACTGATTTTATGTCAAATTACCTCCCTTTATTTCAAATTAAAATGGGTATATCTCCGTAACTAATGATGATACTGATCTGAAATTTCATTTATGTCAACAGATTTATTTGGCAGATCCTTCTTTTGTTCACTTACAATAATTTTTTTTTTTTAATTACTTCCCTTTTATGTTACTATAAATAGCTTTTTTTTAGTAACTTTTTTATTATTGGCCGTAGGGAAAAACCGAGACCACTTTTCTGTGGTACAACATGGATGGTACCTCCAATTTTTAGGTGTTTTTTGACATATCTGTACCTTGTAAGAATTTTTTTTTCTTTTTGGTTAAATTTCTTCCCTTTGTTGTTCCTGTCCTTTGGACTTAGATATTTTTTCTGAGGACCTTCTTGTCCTCAAGTGCAGTGACAACAGGTGAGCGGTATAGGGCCATCATGGCCCTCTTGTTAGTAACTTTTTTTATTATTGGCCGTAGGGAAAACACGAGACCAGTTTTCTGTGGTACAACATGGATGGTACCTCCAATTTTTAGGTGTATTTTAACATAATATCTATACCTTGTAAATTTTTTTTTTCTTTTTGGTTAAATTTCTTCCCTTTGTTGTTCCTGTCCTTTGGACTTAGATATTTTTCTGAGGACCTTCTTGTCCTCAAGTGCAATGATAACAGGTGAGCGATATAGGGCCATCATGGCCCTCTTGTTTGATACAAACTTCCAAAATATCTTCAACAACAATAAATCTTCCATGACAAATCAGATCCAATCATAGGTTCTAGTTATTTTATATCTGATTACCTCCCCTGATTGAAATCAAAATGGATTTATATCAGTAAGTACTTACAGGACTTATTTGAAATTTCATTATTGTTATTAGTTGGACTGAGACAATCAGGGTAGATAACTATGGAGTGATTTTATGTCAAATTACCTCCCTTTATTTCAGATTAAAATTGTTACATCTCCATAACTTATGAAGATACTGATCTGAAATTTCATTTATGTCAACAGATTTATTTGGTAGATCCTTCTTTTGTCCACTTACAATATTTTTTTTTTTTATTACTTCCCTTTTACGTTACCATAAATAACTTATTTTTAGTAACTTTTTTATTATTGGCCGTAGGGAAAACACGAGACCAATTGTCTGTGGTACAACATGGATGGTACCTCCAAATTTTAGGTGTATTTTAACATATCTATACCTTGTAAGATTTTTTTTTTTTTTGGTTAAATTTCTTCCCTTTGTTGTTCCTGTCCTTTGGACTTAGATATTTTTCTGAGGACCTTCTTGTCCTCAAGTGCAATGATAACAGGTGAGCGATATAGGGCCATCATGACCCTCTTGTTGAAAGAATTATGGCCTCTTTTTGGACTTAAAAAAAACATGGGTAAGACAATATCGAAATCATGGATAGGAGAATATTTCTAATATATGGAGACAAAAGGATCAGATGAGTGCCTGCACCCAAAAGATGGTGCTCTTGTTAATCATATTAAATGATGATATGTTTTCATAATATTGCAGTTGCAGCAGTTTAGTTAATTTCAGGTTTTATTTTTGGTGAAAATATTTATTCTATACACTAAGTTCAGGAATTTTTAACTTTCTGAAATAAAATGTCTAATTGATTTCATGTCTGATCTTACCTTATTATTTTTATGCCCAACCTTTGAAGAAGGAGGGGTATATTGTTTTGCAGATGGCGGTCGGTCTGTCAGTCGATCGGTCGGAATGTAGACCAATCCGTTTCTGGATGATAACTGAAGAAAGCTTGCACCTAAGATTATGAAAGTGGATAGGGAGGTTGGTCATCACCAGCAGATGACCCCTATTGATTTTGAGGTCTGTATGTCAAAGGTCAGGGTCACAGTGACCCTGAATAGTAAAACAGTTTCCGGATGATAATTCAAGAACACTTGGGCCTAGGATCATGAAAGTTGATAGGGAGGTTGGTAATGACCAGAAGATGACTTCTATTGATTTTGAGGTCAGTGTGTTAAAGGTCAAGGTCACAGTGACCCTGAACAGTAAAACGGTTTCCGGATGATTACTCAAGAACTCTTAGGCCAAGGGTCACGAAAGTTGATAGGGAGGTTGTTCATGACCAGCAGATGACCCCTATTGATTTTGAGAACAGTATGTCAAAGGTCAAGGTCACAGTGATCAGGAACAGTAAAATGGTTTCCAGGCAATAACCCAAGAACGCTTGGGCCTAGTGTCAGGAAAATTGACAGTTATGTTGGCCATGACCAGCAGATGACCCCTATTGAATTTGAGGTCATTAGGTCAAAGGTCAAGGTCGCATTGGCCAGGAACAGTTAAATGGTTTCTGATCTTCTTGTCCAAAACCATAGGGCTTAGGGCTTTGATATTTGGTATGTAGCAAAATCTAGTGAACCTCTACCAAGATTGTTCAGATTATTTCCCTGGGGTTAAATATGGCCCCACCCTGGGGTCACATGGTTTATAGAGACTTGTATAGGAAAAAAACTTTGAAAAACCTCTTGTCCAAAACCACAGCGCCTAGGGCTTTGATATTTTGTATATGACATCATCTAGTGGTCCTCTACTAAGATTTTTCAAATTATCCCTCTAGTTTCAAATATGGCCCCATCCCAGGGGTCATATGGTTCATATAGACTTTTATAGGGAAAAACTTAGAATCTTCATGTTCATAACTTACATCATTCAAATTTGGACCACACGTATAGTTTTGAGTGGCAAGATAAACCTTGACATGAGTTGACCTTGATCTTGACCTAGTGACCTAATTTCACATTTCTGTAGCTACAGCCTTCAAATTCGGACCATATGCACAGGTTTGTGTATCAAAAAAACTTGTTATTGACCTAGTGACCTACTTTCACATTTTTGAAGGTACAGGCTTCAGATTTGGACCACATGCATAGTTTTTTGTTCCAAAATGAAATTTGACCTTGATTTTGACCTAGTGACCAACTTCCACATTTTTCAAGCTACAGCCTTCAAATTTGAACCACAAGCATAGTTTTGTGTACTGAAATGAACTTTGATCTTGAGATTGACCTAGTGACCTACTTTCACATTTCTGAAGTTACAGGCTTCAAAGTTGGACCACTTGCATAGTTTTGTGTTCCGAAATTAAATTTGACCTTGATTTTGACCTAGCGACCTACTTTCACATTTCTCAAGCTACAGCCTTCAAATTTGAACCACATGCATAGTTTTGTGTACTGAAATGAAATTTGATCTTGAGATTGACCTAGTGACCTACTTTCACATTTCAGAAGCTACAGGCTTCAAATTTGGCCCGAATGCGTATTTTTATGTTCTGAATTGAAATTTGACATTGATTTTTACCTATTACCTACTTTCTCGTTTCTCAAGCTACAGCCTCCAGATTTGAAGCATATGCATTAAGTTCTGTCTACCGAAATGAACTTTGACCTTGAAATTGATCTAGTGACCTGCTTTCACATTTTTCAAGCCACAGCTTTCAAATTTGGACCACATACACATAGTTTTGTGTACCGAAATGAAATTTGACCTTGACTTTGACCTTGAGCTAGTCTTGAAATTTGGAACATTCGAAAATGGCTCAGTGGATGGCGCCAAGATCACTCTGTAATCTCTTGTTAGGTTGATAGGTTAAAGGTCAAGGTCAGATTAAACCAGAATGGTAGAACTTTTGTTTACAGTGAGCATATAATTTATGTTCCTTGTGCAATTACTCAATGCATCAAGGGGGGGGGGGGCATTTTGTGTCCGACAAGCTCTTGTTACAATTCAAACTGAACTACAGTAATATAAAACATAACAAATAACTTCTAAATATATTGCAGCATACACATGACTGTGTTATTAAGTCTGCAAGGGGCCTACCATTTTAGTGAAAAAATGCTTTTTTCTATAAAAGTCATGTAGGAATAAAGGCAGTTTTTCATAGAATGTCATACATTTGTTTGAACTTATTCAGTAGTAAAACCCAAAACATAGTCATAGGTAGTCTTTCAGTGAATAATATAGACCTTTCTTATTGCCTGTTACATCTCACAAAAATAATACAGGATTTGTTTAACTGGAACAAACTCAATTTACACCATTGTTTTCATATAACAGGAAAGGTGGTAAAATTTAGCTGGTATGTAGGATTGAAGTCAATATTTAAATTGTAAATCTATGCCCACTAAACTTCTGTGAACACAGAGCGTTTTGGTCAGGGGAAAGTCAGTGAAAAGTCAGGGAATTTTATAAAGTCTGCTTTGTGGGAACCCTGTGAGGGCACAACTCATGTTCTAAAGATACATTATAGTTTATTTATTCTTTTTACTTTAAATGCAATGTTCCTGTCACACAGTCACTGAAGCAAAAGAATTTTTAAAAAATACATGACTTGTATAAGCTTGTCTGTCCAGTGGATACTATTTAAAGTTGTATTTTTATTTGCATGCTTTTTGATGCTTGACTAGCCAGTTGATGTGCAGTAGCATGTCATCATTTGCGATTTATCATATACTCGCATATAAAGTTAAGATAGTATACAGTGTAACCTGTTTATAGCAGTCATCTAAGGGATGGATTGAGAATGACCACTATAGACTGTAAGGTGGCCACTATATCCAGGGATATCTTTCATTTTCAGACAAAAAAAAATATACACAGACCTAAATGATACTGAATTGAGCTCAAACCTGTCCCCATTAAATTTAACAAAATTAAAAAATCATATTATAAATGCATTACAAAATTAATGTTAAATTTTAAATAATTGAAAATATACTGGTTGGGAACCATTTTCCGGACACATTTTCATATTTTGTCTCCATTATTTCCTAAAAATATATTTGACATAATTGAAGCCCACACTGCACAAACTTTAGCTCCCTCTGCATCCGATGTTGTAATCAGCATCGCGTTGTGACGTATAACACGGGTTCTATGGGGCCTCAAATGGGGTCACTAAAAGAAGTTACCGTATAAGTACTTTTTTCTGCGGGAACTTTATTTCTGCATTTTCTGCGGGTGACAGTAAGACCGCAGATTTAAAACCCGCAGAAAATTTTGCCCTAACATGCTATGAAACGACGACACAGGCTGCCATTGTAATCCGGTTAAGTATAAGATAATGTCCGATAGCGTTATTGGCTTTTGTCCCGCATGTAGCTTAAGGCAGAAGAATTAAGTTGAAAATTAAGTAGAAAGTTACGGTAATATAATAGAACAGTGTTATTATTGTTTTGCCTTTGAATAAACCATAATAAAATTATCGACATTGTTTTGATTTTCGTTCACCATTGATCGTTTTTTGATGGTTTGAATGGTCAGATGGTTTTATATTGTACAATATAGACAGTGTTAACACAACCATGTTATTCTTGTGTTGGTTGTTTTTTTTTTTTTTGCAATATGAGTATCCTAAATTTGCTGGAACCCTTCAAGGTGATTTTTTTTTTGCACTGACTTGTTTAAATATTTTCATACATGTCGATTTTTAAACAACAGTCAGCTGTCAGTTTAAATTATGTGACAAACACAATCTATTGTATTCTTTGTATCTATTGTTAACTGATCCGTCTGGCGTTTGTCATATTTAGCGTAAATTGCATGGGATTTGAAAAAGGCGTGATTAACAAAAATTATCATATCGTTACAATGCACAGATGAGAATGTTTGCAAAATATAGATTCAGGCATTTTTTCGTGTATGTATGGTATAATGGTTTTATAAAATGATCTGCAACAATGAATGAACATAATCCTCTCATTATCTTTATTTTACGGTCATACTAGTATAATAGCCTTATAATTTAAATGCCTGCTCCAGTCCTATCTTTTAACCTTAAATTGTCACTGAAAAAGCATGAAAATCCTGACTATGAACAGTGACGCCTGTCAAAATAGACTCTCGGGTTTAACACCTTACTGTATTTATTTATTCTTTCACAGGTGATTTTCTTCCATTGCAAATCATCTTCACTGGTAAAACTACTCGATGTCTACCAAGTAGCTGTATGCATGTATATGTATTTATGCTGAATAAAACTTTATGTTGTCCCACTGTTAACATCGTGCTTTTGTCATTTTTGCTTAGTGTTTCATGTTTCCCCTTAACATTATGTGATGATGACGATGTTACATCAGTATCCGTCAAATTTTACTTTAAAACCGAGGGTCGACATAACTGTCAAAATAACAACAAAATACGTATCTTTCTATCTGAAATTAATGAAACAAAGTTGAATACAGAACCGCAGAAATAAATTCCATCAATGTGAGAAGGAAGGCACGGCAGAAATAAGGTACGCAGAAATTTAATACCCCCTCATTTTTGAAAAATAGCAGAATTTGGAGCCCGCAGAAGTAAGTACTTATACGGTATTTTCCCTGTAAGGTAAACTAGTATCCGGACAAATATTTTGATGGTTTTTTGCTGTTAATTTGATATCGAAATAAGTAATTAACCTGTTTTTACGCATTTTTTTATCATTCATCTCTTTAAAAACGCACATGAAACATAGCCTGACGTTCAGTAGCAGCTACGAAAGCAAACCAAAGTTGGCAATAAAATCTCGAATTTGGGCTAAAGTGAATTCTTGATTATTCCAATAGATATAGAATAAAATTAGTGCAAATATCGACAGCCCTGCATTTTATGTAACTGTTACCGTGAAATTGTAAGTAGCACATGTTATCAGCAGACAATCAATATGTAGTTTAATTATTTCTTCCCCACTTTATACCTCGGCAAGTGTGAACTACTGCACATGTGCAATGCTATCTTCATGCCCCGTTAAGACAGAAATTTGTTTTGTAAACATAGGTGAGTTATCATCATAAAAACTAACATAAAACAGCCTTGTAATATAGTGGTTAGTTGTAGACATGAACAACAAACACCTTAATGATCTAGATGAAACAATAACATGAATAACAACGGAATAACGCGGATATTTTAATGTGTCAGGAAACTGGTCCTGTCCGGAAACTGGGTTCCAACCAGTATACATTAATGTATTCCTTTTTTCTTAAATAAAGAAGATTGTAGTCATGTTTGTACTACTCTAACCTCTAAGTATTCAGCTTTTCTTTTTATGGTTACAATAATGTTGTACTCCAAAAAGTTTTACTTGTGTTGCCATTATCGAGACAATTTTTAAAATCACGGCAACCCTGTTAAGAGGGTGTATTTCGCCTTTGAGATGCCGATATATTACACAGTATAACATCTGTTTATAACCCGGAAAGTTTTGATCTGTAACCGTCAAATTTGCATGTACTTCATAAATTGAAAATTCCAGATCAGATTAGCAATATTAGTCAAATTATCATAATCACTCTCAGTGTTTACATGGTTATTTGTATACGATTTATATGCCGTGAAATTGACCATCATGGCAGTGACCACTATATCAATATTTCGGCCGGTTTCTTTCTCTTTCCTGTTGGCCACTGATTGCGTTAGACAGGTTCATGATAATTAAGGTTCATTGTACAAGGATTTTAATACGACGGATCTCAAACTGGCTGTTACAGATAGGGTCAAGTTATTTACAGGTGACCGTTATTGCAGGTTAGACTGTACTTGAATCAGACTTTCAGTACTCTTGTCAGTCCATCCGTTGGTCTGTCTGTCAGCTTGTCTGCACTACTTCTTCTAAACCACTGGGTGGATTTCAACAAAACCACCAAAATTATTTGCGCCAAGTCTAGTTATGCATATCAGAGGGGCATTCCAGTTAGATATTTTTGACCGAGTTACGGCCCCCTTTAATGTAGGAAATTATCGATGCCCTCTATCACAGATTTGTCTTGTATTTATTGTAGGATGCTGTCCATTTAAGCAACATGCCACCAAGGCAATGAACAGTTCATTGGGTGCTGGAAAGCAGTGTACCACAAATTCTTTAGCAGCTATGGTATGTTCAATCACAAAGTCGCCAAAACACTGGACACCTATTGATCAAGAGGACATTCTCTCTAACGGAGACAGCTTGAGAGAACATTCGGACATTCCATTCTATAGCTTGTATGATTCACTCAAAAATACTGAGCAGTTCTGCTTTTTGACAATTGACTTTTATACTGTTGTCATTATACAGGATTACAGTTTGTACTATGTATTTGACCCTCGTAGTCGAACTGAGCTTCTGAGTGTTGAAAGAAACAGTTTGTTTGTGTTTCAACTTACCCAGAGATAATGTTGACATTTTTGCAAGGTGAACCTTTTTATTGAAGTTTAATGTTGACTGAGACATTTCCAGTAACATAGCTTAATGATTAAATAATATTAGGCAGACAGGCCACCAAGGCTACATTTACAGTCAAATTTCTGAATGCTACTATTAGCAAATTTGAAATGATCTGTGCATTTAAACTTACTTCAAGATGTTAACATTTCTTACATAATTGAAGCAGCTTTATAGTTTAAATTTAATTGTCCCTGCCCTTTGAAGCAAAAAGGTAGGCTGCGTCCTTCTGTCCGTCCTTCCATCATACTTTGTGTCTGGTACATAACTTGGCATAAATGATCCCTATAATGAGACAATGTCTCATGCGCATGAGCCACACCAAGGTCAAGGTCAAACTTACAGGTCAAAGGTAAACAGGATTCTGTTTCTTGTCCAGTCCGTAACTCTGCCTTCCATGAGGGATTTTGAAATTACTTGATATAAGCATTCCCTGTAATGAGACGATGTGTCATGCTCAATACCCAGACCCCTAGGTTGAAGGTCAAGGTCATACAAAGAGTTCAAAGGTTAATAAACAGGATCTGTTTCATGTCCGGTCCATAAGTCTGCCATCCATGAAGGGATTTTGAAATGAATTGGCACAAATTTCCACATAATGAATTGTTTTACAAAGAAAACCCAGGCGAGCAACTCAAATTATTCGAATAATAAAATTGTTTGTGTGTGATATGTCCTTAGTTGGGGGGAAGTTGATAACTTTGTTACTATGGATATTTTCAGGAAAAAGACTTTTTGTGCGCCCCCCCCATGAGTGGTGGGGGCATATAGATTTGGTCTTGTCCGTGCATCCGTCCGTCTGTGCATCCGTCCGAGCTCACATTTGCATACTTAGGTGGCTATAGGAACAATAGGTAACTGTACTTTTTGTTTGATATCATTCATTCTGTAAGGCTTTTATGTGGCTATTTTTCTCTTACGTGGCTAAAAGAACAGTTAATAGAGAGAACAAAAGAGTAGCCACATAAGTATCCATATGTAGGAGCGTCCGTCCGTCCGAAGTTCGTGACACACCTAGCTCGAAAAGTATTTGATATACTGTGAAATCATTATTATTCGTGGGGGATTAATTTTCGTGGATTTCGTGGTTGGGCTCAACCACGAATTTAAGCCCCAACGAACAAATTGTGCCCACGATAATTTAAATAGTACGCAAACCTACAGCTTTCGTGTAGTTTATGGAGGCTCCATCAACGATAAACATAGGTTTGCGTGGAAACAAAACCGACTTTTTAATTTAGAAATGTACCCATGGTTTGTTTATGACATACTTGTCAAAGTAAAAGTAGATACTAAAAATAGAAGTTTGACGTAGCGTCACGCACCAACCGCACTATAATACGGCTGTTATTTGATTTTTTCGGCCACGCTATGCAATGTTTATACACTAGCCTTTATTTTTACTGACATGTAGTAAAGTACTACAACTTTGGAACTATTAAATATTATAAACTAATAACTAGATTTGCGTCCGATGCATTGAAACTTAATTCACAAATTACACGTTTTTCGGCAGGAAATAACACATGCACAATTTCAACAGCATGTAATTTTAGATGCAGACGCACCATTCATTTTGAAAAAAAAAATCGGACCAGTTTATAATAGTTTATGAAGGATTACTATGGTTATACTAGTAATAAGGATTAAAAACAACATTATTTAAATTTATTATAGTTTGTTTTAATTTGCAGTATAATAACTAGTTTTTGTTTAAAACACTATCAAATGATTAATGATCAACTTTATATATTTGTTTCGATTAGAATGCTAACTGTGCAAGCTGCTACGGTTTTGACACTTTTTAATTGGCACCAACTTTTCTTATTGAATATTTCACAGTTTTGAAATGTTTTGCAAATTAGGGGTCGTATAATTATAGATAACGCGGTCGTTTATTGGCACATGATCACTCGCTAATCTCCTGCGGCGTAGATTGCAAATTCGGTAACCAAGGCAGCGCTGTTTGACACATTTAGGTTTCACATGTAAGGAACCCAAGTACCTGTAGATCTGTTCCTGTAGAAATTATGATTTATTTTTTTTTACAAAAAAAAAGAAAATCCATGAATTTACGTTCCCACGAAACAGCCGTTTTGGCCAAAACCACGAAATTTCGTGCCAACGAAAATAAATGATTTCACAGTAGATGAAACCTTGCATGAGTCTTTATCATGGTATGAACTTGCGCACCTTCTATTTTTCGTCTGGCTCCGCTCCCTATTTTCAGAGTTATGGCCCCTGAAATAGTCAAAAATGCACATTTTTAGCTCATCTGATTTTTTGAAAAAAGAATGGTGAGTTTTTGTCATCACTTGAGCAGTTGTCGGCGTCTGCGTTGCCTGGTTAAGTTTTATGTTTAGGTCAGCTTTTCTCCTAAACTATCAAAGCTATTGCTTTGAAACTTGGAATTCTTGTTCACCATCATAAGCTGACCCTGTATAGCAAGAAACTTAACTCCATCTTGCTTTTTGCAAGATTTATGGCCCCTTTTGTACTTAGAAAATATCAGATTTCTTGGTTAAGTTTTATGTTTAGGTCAACTTTTCTCCTAAACTATCAAAGATATTGCTTTGAAACTTAGAATACTTGTTCACCATCATAAGCAGACCCTGTGCATCAAGAAACATAACTCCATCTTGCTTTTTGCAAGAATTATTGCCGCTTTTGGACTTAGAAAATCAGTTTTCTTGGTTAAGTTTTATGTTTAGGTCAGCTTTATATCCTAAACTATCAAAGCTATTGCTTTAAAACTTGCAACACTTGTTCACCATCATAAGCTGACCCTGTACAGCAAGCAACATAACTCCATCCTGCTTTTTGCAAGATTTATGGCCCCTTTTGGACTTAGAAAATATCAGATTTCTTGGTTAAGTTTTATTATGTTTAGGTCAACTTTTTCTCTTAAACTATCAAAGCTATTGCTTTAAAACTTGCAACTCCTGTTCACCATCATAAGCTGACCCTGTACAGCAAGCAACATAACTCCATCCTGCTTTTTGCAATAATTATTGCCCCTTTTGGACTTAGAAAAATCATTTTCTTGGTTGAATATTATGTTTAAGTCAACTTTTCTCATAAACTATTAAAGCTATTGCTTTAAAACTTGCAACAGTTTTTCACCATCATAAGTGGACACTGTACATCAAGAAACATAACTCTATCCTGCTTTTTGCAAGAATGATGGCACTTTTTAGACTTAGAAAATCATGGGTAGGACAATATTTCTATTATACAAAAAAAATCAGATGAGCGTCAGCACCCGCAAGGCTGTGCTCTTGTTACCTTGTGACACGCCTAGCTCAAAAAGTATTTGATATAGATTCATGAAACCTTGCATGAGTCTTTATCATGATATGAACTTGCGCACCTCCTATTTTTCATCTGGCTCCGCCCCCTATTTTTTGAGTCGGCTAAAGGCTGAAAGCCTTTTGACGAGTCCTTGCTATCCAACGATTCTCTAAATGGACCAAATAACACAGTGAAGGGATGTAGTTCCATTAGATTTCTCAAACTTCAAACAGTTCACTGCATGAATGAAGTTAAGTTGTGTCAGTTCCCTTTGCTATGACCAATATACGATGTAATCTGTCATATTTATGACTTGTAATTGTGCAATTCTCGAATGTAACTCATTAAGCATAAATGTGCATTTTAAGAATTGCGCAGGCTTACAAAGCTTGGGTAACATCCAGCGAAAGACAAAAAATAGTTCCACAGGGCTCCAGATAAGATGCGTATTAGCGTAAATTACGTATAGAAATAATGCAAATACGCATGTCTAATAATTTCTAAGCTATAAAAACGTATATAAAATTACAGAAACGCACACAATGCTTTTTTAAAAACAAAATCTGAATCGTCTGGATGCGTTAGGTAACATAGCCGATCAGCCTTAATTCTCCCACATTGAACGTAAACACACATCGTATGATTTCTATAAACTTTGCGTGGGTTGAATTTTGCAGTAAGTAAAACAGATAAATTATCGGAAGAAGAAGCTCTTACTGGTTTGTTTAGTTACTACTGATATTAAAAATGATTTTAATTCTTATTTTTCGAGAAATAAAACAAATCGGCGAAACATTAAATTGTATTTTTCTTGTAGTTTTTGAAATCGAAAGTAGATCGTCTATGTTTGGCTGCTTTCACGAAACGAAACAACTTTTTTATGAAAAGATTTAAATAAGAGGTAATTTAACCGTAAACTTCAATGTCAGATACTGCCAATTGCTGCTAAATGTCTTCGTATCATCACAATTTGTAAAATATTTTGTTCAAACTGGAGAAAAGTGTAATCGTATCCGGATATAATATTTTGGGTAAATATCGAGCTGTGTTATGAAATTTTAAGAAAAAAACTAAAAACAAACTGAAACTGGTAGACTATACTGTCAGTACATCAATCATTAGCCGACTCAGGCCATTCAGGCCTTTGATTTAGAGTTGTGGCCCATGAAATAGTCAAAAATGCACATTTTCACCTTGTGACACACCTAGCTCAAAAAGTATTTGATATAGATTCATGAAACCTTGCATGAGTTTTAATCATGATATGAACTTGTGCACCTCCTATTTTTCATTTTGGTCCACCCTCTATTTTCAGAGTTATGGCCCCTGAAATAGTAAAAAATGCTCATTTTCACCTTGTGACATGCTTAGCTCAAAAAGTATTTGATATAGATTCATGAAACCTTTTCATGAGTCTTAATCATGATATGAACTTGTGCACATCCTATTTTTCATTTGGGTCCGCCCCCTATTTTTAGCTCACCTGTCACATAGTGACAAGGTGAGCTTTTGTGATCACCCTTCGTCCGTCGTCAGTCCGTCCGTGCGTGCGTCCGTCCGTCAACAATTTCTTGTCTGCACGATAGTGTTTTCATTTATGCTTTTATTTTAACCAAACTTCCACACAACTTGTATCACCGTAAGATCTCGGTTCCTTTCTTGAACTGGCCAGATCCCATTATGAGTTCCAGAGTTATGGCCCCTGAAAGGGCTAAAATTAGCTATTTTGACCTTGTCTGCACAATAGCAGCTTCATTTATGATTTTATTTTAACCAAACTTGCACACAACTTGTATCACAATAAGATCTTGGTTCCTTTCTTGAACTGGCCAGATTCCTTTATGGGTTCCATAGTTATGGCCCCTGAAAGGGCCAGAATTAGCTTTTTGACCTTGTCTGCACAATAGCAGCTTCATTTATGATTTGAATTTAATTAAACTTGCACAAAACTTGTGTCGCCATAAGATCTCAGATCCTTTGTTGAACCAGCCAGATCCCTTAATTGGTTCCAGAGTTATGGCCCCTGAAAGGGCCAAAATTAGCTATTTTGACCTTGTCTGCACAATAGCAGCTTCATTTATGATTTATGATTTTAACCAAACTTGCACACAACTTGTATCACCACAAGATCTTGGTTCCTTTCTTAAACTGGCCAGATTCCTTTATGGGTTCCAGAGTTATGGCCCCTTAAAGGTTCAAAATTGGCTATTTTGGCTTTTGCAGCCATATAGAGACTTCATTTATGGTTTTATTTGATACAAACGTCCAAAATATCTTCCAACAACAATAAATCTTGGATTCCATGACAAATCAGATCCAATCGTAGGTTCCAGAGTTATTTTATATCTGATTACCTCCCCTGATTTTAATCAAAATGGATTTATATCAGTAAGTCCTTATAGGACTTATTTGAAATTTCATTATTGGCATTAGTTGGACTGAGCCAATCAGGGTAGATAACTATGGACTGATTTTATTTCAAATTACCTCCCTTTATTTCAAATTAAAATGAGTATATCTCCGTAACTAATGAAGATACTGATCTGAATTTTCATTTATGTCAACAGATTTATTTGGCAGATCCTTCTTTTGTTCACTTACAATAATTTTCCTTTTAATTACTTCCCTTTTACGTTACTATAAATAGCTTATTTTTTGTAATTTTTAGCTTGACTATACGAAGTATAAGGAGAGCTATCCTACTCATCCCGGCGTCGGCGTCGGCGTCTTTCCGCGTCCCCACCTTGGTTAAAGTTTTGGTGCACTTTCTCTTTTTTCAACTTATCTCTGTAATTACTTGATGGATTTGATTCAAACTTGAAATACTTATTCCTCATCATCATCCACATCATCTGACATAATTATGGGCCATAACTCTGGCACCAATATTTTATGAATTATCCCCCTTTTCACTTAGATTTTCAGGTTAAAGTTTTGATGCTCTTTCACTCTGTCTGTTATTACTGAATGGATTTTATTCAAACTTAAAAGAGTTGTTCAACATCATCACCCACATCATATGACACAAGGTGCATAACTCTGGCACCATTTTTTCATGAATTTTTCCCCCTTTTTAGCTCACCTGTCGCAAAGTGACAAGGTGAGCTTTTGTGATTGCGCGGTGTCTGTCGTCCTTCCGTGCGTGCGTCCTTAAACTTTTGCTTGTGACCACTCTAGAGGTCACATTTTTCATGGGATCTTTATGAAAATTGGTCAGAATGTTCATCTTGATGATATCTAGGTCAAGTTCGAAACTGGGTCACGTGCCATCAAAAACTAGGTCAGTAGGTCTAAAAATAGAAAAACCTGTGACCTCTCTAGAGGCCATAATTTTCAATGGATCTTCATGAAAATTGGTCAGAATGTTCATCTTGATGATATCTAGGTCAAATTAGAAACTGGGTCACGTGCGGTCAAAAACTAGGTCAGTAGGTCTAAAAATAGAAAAACCTTGTGACCTCTCTAGAGGCCAAATATTTCACAAGATCTTCATGAAAATTGGTCAGAACGTTCAACTTGATGATATCTAGGTCAAGTTCGAAACTGGGTCACGTGCCATCAAAAACAAGGTCAGTAGGTCAAATAATAGAAAAACCTTGTGACCTCTCTAAAGGCCATACTTTCCCTGGGATCTGTATGAAAGTTGGTCTGAATGTTCATCTTGATGATATCTAGGTCAGGTTCGAAACTGGGTCACGTGCGGTCAAAAACTAGGTCAGTAGGTCTAAAAATAGAAAAACCTTGTGACCTTTCTAGAGGCCATATATTTCGCAAGATCTTCATGAAAATTGGTCAGAATGTTTACCTTGATGATATCTAGGTCAAGTTAGAAACTGGGTCACGTGCCTTTAAAAA
Organism: Mercenaria mercenaria; assembly: GCF_021730395.1. Lineage (NCBI taxonomy): Eukaryota > Metazoa > Mollusca > Bivalvia > Venerida > Veneridae > Mercenaria > Mercenaria mercenaria. Next base: position 53,110,250 of record NC_069373.1, read on the forward strand.
CTAGGTCAGTAGGTCTTAAAATAGAAAAACATTGTGACCTCTCTAGAGGCCAAATATTTCACAAGATCTTCATGAAAATTGGTCAGAACGTTCACCTTGATGATATCTAGGTCAAGTTCGAAACTGGGTCACGTGCCGTCAAAAACAAGGTCAGTAGGTCAAATAATAGAAAAACCTTGTGACCTCTCTAAAGGCCATATTTTCCATGGGATCTGTATGAAAGTTGGTCTGAATGTTCATCTTGATAATATCTAGGTCAGGTTCGAAACTGGGTCACATGCCATCAAAAACTAGGTCAGTAGGTCTAAAAATAGAAAAACCTTGTGACCTCTCTAGAGGCCATAATTTTCAATGGATCTTCATGAAAATTGGTCAGAATGTTCATCTTGATGATATCTAGGTCAAGTTAGAAACTGGGTCACGTGCCTTTAAAAACTAGGTCAGTAGGTCTAAAAATAGAAAAACCTTGTGACCTCTCTAGAGGCCAAATATTTCACAAGATCTTCATGAAAATTGGTCAGAGCGTTCACCTTGATGATATCTAGGTCAAGTTCGAAACTGGGTCACGTGCCGTCAAAAACAAGGTCAGTAGGTCAAATAATAGAAAAACCTTGTGACCTCTCTAAAGGCCACATTTTCCATGGGATCTGTATGAAAGTTGGTCTGAATGTTCATCTTGATGATATCTAGGTCAGGTTCGAAACTGGGTCACGTGCGGTCAAAAACTAGGTCAGTAGGTCTAAAAATAGAAAAACCTTGTGACCTTTCTAGAGGCCATATATTTCACAAGATCTTCATGAAAATTGGTCAGAATGTTTACCTTGATGATATCTGGGTCAAGTTCAAAACTGGGTCACGTGCCGTCAAAAACTAGGTCAGTAGGTCAAATAATAGAAAAACCTTGTGACCTCTCTAAAGGCCATATTTTTCATGGGAACTGTATGAAAGTTGGTCTGAATGTTCATCTTGATGATATCTAGGTCAGGTTCGAAACTGGGTCACGTGCAGTCAAAAACTAGGTCAGTAGGTCTAAAAATAGAAAAACCTTGTGACCTCTCTAAAGGCCATATTAGTCCCCTACTGGTTGAAAACCAGTTTTGGGGACTATAGGAATGCACTTTTCCGTCATTCCGTCTTTCCGTCATTCCGTCCGTCCGCAATTTCGTGTCCGGTCCATAACTCTGTCATCCATGAAGGGATTTTAATATTACTTGGCACAAATGTTCCCCATGATGAGACGACGTGTCATGCGCAAAACCCGGCCCCCTAGCTCAAAGGTAAAGGTCACAATTGGAGGTCAAAGGTCAACAGGGCTTTTTTCTGTCCGGTCCACAATCTCCATCCTTGAAGGGATTTTAGTATTACTTGGCAAAAATGTTCCCATGATGAGATGATGTGTCATGCGCAAATCCCGGACCCCTAGCTCAATGGTCAAGGTCACAATTGGAGGGTCAAAGGTCAACAGGGCTTTTTCCTGTCCGGTCCTTAACTCCCCCATCCATGAACAGATTTTAATATTACTTGGCACAAATGTTCCCCATGGGGGAGACGACGTGTATGCGCAAAACCTGGACCCTAGCTTAAAGGGTCAAGGTCACAATTGGAGGTCAAAGGTCAACAAGGCTTTTTTCCTTTTCCGGTCCATAACTCTCCCATCTATGAAGGGTTTTTTAATATTACTTGGCACAAATGTCCCTCATAATAAGACGATGGTGTCATGCAAACTTTCAGACCCCTAGCTCAAAGGCAAGGTCACATTAGCAGTCAAATGTTAACATAGCATGAACAGGGTCTGTTTCGTGTCCGGTCCTTTAACTCTGACATTCATTAAGGGATTTTAATATCACTTAGCACAAGTGTTCCCCATGATGAGACGACGTGTCATGCGCAAATCCCGGGAAACCCCTAGCTCAAAGGTCAAGGTCACAATTGGGGGTCAAAGGTCAACAGAGTTTTTTTCCTGTCCTGGTCCATAACTCTGCCATCCATGAAGGGATTTTAATATTACTTGGCACAAATTTTTCCCCATGATGAGACGACACCCAGTACCCTAGCTTAAAGGTCAAGGTCACACTTTGAGATCAAAGGTAAAGAGGATTTTTTCCTGTCCGGTCTATAACTTTGTCATCCCAAAGCAGGATTTAGATATCAGTTGGCACAAATATTCGCCTGGATGAGACAACAGGGTCATGCGCAAGAACCAGGTCCTAGGTCTAAGGTCAACGTCTATTTAGAGGTCAAAGGTCAAATTCAAGAATGACTTTGTATGGAACATTTCTTCTTCATGCATGGAGGGATTTTGATGTAACTTGGACCCAAAAGTTCACCACATAAGGCACCCTTGTTTTTAGAATTACGTCCCTTTGTTGTTACTATAAATAGATTTTAATGTAACTTTTTTATTACTGGCGGTAGAGAAAATCGAGACCACTTTTCTGTGGTACAGCATGCATGTTACATCCAATTTTTAGGTGTTTTTTGACCTATCTCTACCTGGTAAAGAGTTTCTTGTGGACTTATATTATTTTTTTTTTTTTTTTTTTTTTTTTTTTTTTTTTTTTTTTTTTTTAAAGATTAATTTCCCTTTGTTGTTACTATAAATAACTTACATGATAACATTTTTATAATCAGCCAAAAAAATTCAATATGAAACAACTGTGGGTTTTTATATATGCACATTTTAATCCAAGTGTGTTGTTATAAACATTTTTGTATATGTAGTACAATATTGTTTATACATCATTGACAGATATCAGTTCATTATGTTATACTGCAGTAGAGAAAATTAGGTGCCTTCCAGTAGGGGGCTTTGTATTGCATGGCAATACTTCATTCACTTGTTTTTCATGGGATCTGTATGAAAGTTGGTCTGAACGTTTACCTTGATGATATCTAGGTCAAGTTCGAAACTGGGTCACGTGCCTTCAAAAACTAGGTCAGTAGGTCAAATAATAGAAAAACCTTGTGACCTCTCTAGAGGCCATATTTTCCATGGGATCTGTATGAAAGTTGGTCTGAATGTTCATCTTGATGATATCTAGGTCAAGTTCGAAAGTGGGTCACGTGCCATCAAAAACTAGGTCAGTAGGTCAAATAATAGAAAAACCTTGTGACCTCTCTAAAGGCCATATTTTTCAATGGATCTTCATGAAAGTTGGTCTGAATGTTCATCTTGATGATATCTAGGTCAAGTTCGAAACAGGGTCATGTGCGGTCAAAAACTAGGTCAGTAGGTCTAAAAATAGAAAAACCTTGTGACCTCTCTAGAGGCCATACTTGTGAATGGATCTCCATAAAAATTGGTCAGAATATTCATCTTGATGATATCTAGGTAAGTTCGAAAGTGGGTCACATGCTATCAAAAAGTAGGTCAGTAGGTCAAATAATGAAAAAATGTTGTGACCTCTCTAGAGGCCATATTTTTCATGGGATCTGTATGAAAGTTGGTCTGAATGTTTATCTTGATGATATCTAGGTCAAGTTCGAAACTGGGTCAACTGCAATCAAAAACTAGGTCAGTAGGTCTTGAAATAGAAAAACCTTTTGACCTCTCTAGTGGCCATACCCTTGAATGGATCTTCATGAAAATTGGTCAGAATGTTCACCTTGATGATATCTAGGTCAAATTTGAAACTGGGTCTCGTGCCTTAAAAAACTAGGTCAATAGGTCAATTAATAGAAAAACCTTGTGACCTCTCTAGAGACCATATTTTTCAATGGATCTTCATGAAAATTGGTCAGAATTTTTATCTTGATAATATCTAGGTCAAGTTCAAAACTGGGTCACATGAGCTCAAAAACTAGGTCACTATGTCAAATAATAGAAAAAACGACGTCGTACTCAAAACTGGATCATGTGGGAAGAGGTGAGCGATTCAGGACCATCATGGTCCTCTTGTTACTTAGAATTTCAGGTTAAAGTTTTGGTGCACTTTCATTCTACCTCTGTTATTACTGAATGGATTTGATTCAAACTTAAAATAGTTGTTCAGCATCATCACCCACATCATATGACACAAGATGCGTATCTCTGGCACAATTTTTCATGAATTATTCCCCTTTTTACTTAGAATTTCAGGTTAAAGTTTTATGCTTTTTCACTCTATCTCTGTTATTACTGAATGAATCTGATTCAAACTTAAACAATTGTTCAACATCATTACCCTTATCATATGACAGAAGGTGCCTAACTCTGGGACCAATTTTTCATGAATTATTTCCCCTTTTTACTTAGAATTTTAGGTTAAAGTTTTGATGCACTTTCACTCTGTCTCTGTTATTATTGAATGGATTTGAGTCAAACTTAAAATAGTTGTTCAACATCATCACCCACACCATATGACGCAAGGTGCATAACTCTGGCACCAATTTTTCATTAATTATTCCCCCTTTTTACTTAGAATTTTAGGTTAAAGTTTTGATGCACTTTCACTCTGTCTCTGTTATTACTGAATGGATTTTATTCAAACTTAAAATAGTTGTTCAGCATCATCACCCACACTATATGACACAAGGTGCGTAACTCTGGCACCAGTATTTAATGAAATATGCCCCTTTTTGCTTTGGATATACTTATATAGTGTTTTGATACATTTTATCTTTACCTCTCTTATTACTTTAAGTTGATATTTTTGATATAGACTCTGGCTATTGTGCAATATCTTCATCCACAATTGGAGTTATTAAACACTACAGTGACAGCTCTAGTTTCCTCAGATGTGCCCAGTTTCACTATCCAGCATCGAAATAGTCGAGCGCGCTGTCTCCTGTGACAGCTCTTGTTTTATTATTGGCCGTAGGGAAAAACCGAGACCACTTTTCTGTGATACAACATGGATGGTACCTCCAATTTTTAGGTGTATTTTGACATATCTGTACCTTTTAAGAATTTTTTTTTTCTTTTTGGTTAAATTTCTTCCCTTTGTTGTTCCTGTCCTTTGGACTTAGATATTTTTTCTGAGGACCTTCTTGTCCCCAAGTGCAATGGTAACAGGTGAGCGATATAGGGCCATCATGGCCCTCTTGTTAGAGTTATGGCCCCTGAAATAGTCAAAAATGTACATTTTCACCTTGTGACGCACCTAGCTCAAAAAGTATTTAATATTATACAATTATCGACTTTTTAATAGGTTGATATCAGGATTTATCAACCCGAAAAGAGTTATATTCACCGAACTGAAGGTGAGGTGAATATAACTTTTTGAGGGTTGATAAATCTTGATATCAACCTATGAAAAAGTCAATAATTGTTTTATTACATGAATAACTGTAAAGTCAGTCTTGTTATTACAATTGTAACTTTAATAAAGAAATAAGGAATAAATTTAGACCAAATCAGGTTGATACTGGTTTTCCAAGCACCTACTTCAATCTATTTTCGTACTATTTATAACCCAAGATAGGTTGATATGATATGTAGTCATTACTTTTCGAACCGTTTTCAGCCAATCAGAGAAACAATAGAATACAGTCATGTAATAAAAATGGTTGAAAACTTGCATAAGTCTTTATCATGATATAAACTTGCACACCTCTCATTTTTTTGGCTGGTTCCACCCCCTATTTTTAAAGTTATGGCCCTTGAAATAGTAAAAAAATGCACTTTTTCACCTAATTATGTGCCTAGCTCAAAAAGTATTAGATGTAAATTCAGGAAACCTTGCAGGAGTCTTTATCATGATGTGGCCTTGCACACTTGGCATTCTTCTTGAGAATCTTACTCTTATTACAGAGTTATGGCCCTTGAAATAGCAGAAATAGTAGATTTTTTGTTTGTGATGCTCATAGCTCAAAAAGTATAGGGCCTAGAATAATGAACCCTTTTCATAAAATGTTTGTTGAGGCTATACCCCATTAAGATTGCAAACGTTTGAATTATTGCCTCTTATTAAATGTACCAGTGGGGGGCACACCCTGTGTCCTACAGACACATTCTAGTTTCAGTAAATTTCAGGATAATGTAGAAGAGAAGTTGAAACTTTTTACATATCGCTAACTTGCTAATTTTCACATTCATCTTTTATCTTGAATATATTTTACTGGACATTAATTGAGGAATAGACCAATCTTATCATCAGATGGTGGGCTATTAAAATCACTCTGCGTCCGTGGTCCGTCCGTCCGTCCTTCCGTCCGTTAACAATTTCTCGTTATCGCATCTCCTCAGAAACTACTGGGGGGATTTTGACCAAACTTTGTCAGAATGATGTATTGGTACCCTAGTTGTGTCCCCCTGAAAATCAGACTGGTTCAACAATTTATGAGTGAGTTATGGCCCTTTGTTTATTTCTATATTTTATATAGATTTATATAGGGAAAAACTTTGAAAACCTTCTTATCAAAAACCACAGAGCCTAGGGCTTTGATATTTGATTTGAAACATCATCTAGTGGTCCTCTACCAAGATGATTCAAATTATTTCTCTGGGGTCAAATATGGCCTCGCCCTGGGGCCACATAGTTTATAATGACTTATATAGGGAAAAACTTTGAATAACCCCTTGTCAAAACTACAGGGCCTAGGGCTTTGATATTTTGTATGTGACATCATCTAGTGGTCTTCAAGTAAGATTGTTCATATTATACCCCTAGGGTCAAATATGGCCCCGCCCTGGGGGTCATATGGTTTACTTAGACTTACATAAGGAAAAACTTTGAAAATCTTCTTGTCCAAACCACAAAGCCTAAGGCTTTGATACTTGTAATGTAGCATCATCTAGTGGTTCTCTACCAAGTTTGTTCAAATTATCGCCCTAGGGTCAAAAATGGCCCCGCCCCGGGGGTCACATGGTTCTTATAGACTTATATAGGGAAAAGTTTTAAAATGTTCTTGTCAATAACTACAACATTCAGATTTGGACCACATGTATATTTTTGAGTGGCAAGATGAACCTTGACATGAGTTGACCTTGATTTTGACCTAGTGACCTACTTTCACATTTCTGTAGCTACAGCCTTCAAATTTGGACCACATGTATATTTTTGAGTGGCAAGATGAACCTTGACATGAGTTGACCTTGATTTTGACCTAGTGACCTACTTTCACATTTCTGTAGCTACAGCCTTCAAATTCGGACCACATGTATATTTTTGAGTGGCAAGATGAACCTTGACATGAGTTGACCTTGATTTTGACCTAGTGACCTACTTTCACATTTCTGTAGCTACAGCCTTCAAATTTGGACCACTTGCATAGTTTTGTGTACCAAAATGAACTTTGACCTTTACATTGACCTAGTGACCTACTTTCACATTTTTAAGGTACAGGCTTCAAATTTGGACCACATGCATAGTTTTGTATTCCGAAATAAAATTTGACCTTGATTTTGACCTAGTGACCTACTTTTACATTTCTCAAGCTATAGCCTTCAAATTTGGACCACATGCATAGTTTTGTGTACCGAAATGAACTTTGACCTTTACATTGACCTAGTGACCTACTTTCACATTTTTGAAGGTACAGGCTTCAAATTTGGACCACATGCATAGTTTTGTATTCCGAAATAGAATTTGACCTTGATTTTGACCTAGTGACCTACTTTTACATTTCTCAAGCTACAGCCTTCAAATTTGGACCACTTGCATAGTTTTGTGTACCGAAATGAACTTTGACTTTAAGATTGACCTAGTGACCTACTTTCACATTTCTGTAGCTACAGGCTTCAAATTTAGACCACATGCATAGGATTGTGTACCGAAACAAACTTTGACCTTGACATTGACCTAGTGACCTACTTTCACATTTCTCAAGCTACAGCTTTCGAATTTGGACCAATGCACAGTGTTGTGTATGGAAATGAAATTTGACCTTGAGGTAGTCAATAAGTCTTGAAATTTGGAACACTCAAAAATGGTACATTGGTGGGCGCCAAGATCACTCTGTGATCTCTTGTATTAGAAAAAAAATCATTTTTACCTCCTGTTCATATTGTATATTTGGTAAGGTAGTTACTGTAGTGCAACTTCAGGGCCACTTTGAGCTCATTTGTTGATAATACAGGTATTTGATCATTTGTTGATAATACAGGTACAGTAGAAACTCGGTATCTCAAACTCGCTTACCTAGAAATTCCGCTTAAGTCGAAGAAATTTTCAAGTCCCGTCAAATTTCCTTCATTTCATATGTACTTCAATTCCGGTTACGTCAAAATTTGACTTACCGAGATTCCGGATATGTCGAAAGGGATTTTCAGTACCGTCAATAAAATTCAAGTGCATTGTAAACTCGGTAAGTCGAAGTGAGAAAAATATGCGGTAAAATTTCACACAGCTCATTGTGAATGTGGTTGGTTTTTAACACATGTTCATGTTTATTGCCTAACCAGAAAGCCGCGATGCCGACATATCAAAGGTACGGCCATTATCAAAGTGAGATGATGTCATACTTGTTTGCACGTGCCATAACGATAATTGTTTGATGTAAACACTAGATTTCTTAATCAGTGATCATTTGTTTTTGAAACGTTATGAAAACTGCTTTTAATTTAAACTAAATGAATTCATTAGTTGAACAGGTGGGATCTTTAATAAGGATTAATTAGAGGTAATCTCGATGAGACTGTAAAAAAATAACTTCTTTGGGAAAAGCATCATTCGTTCAAAATGTCAGATCGAAATGCTGTCAATCCTACGGGAGAGAAACATGGTACGAAAAGGAAACTTGCCTCAAAAAACATTTGAGGTTAATATCATTTTTATTCTTTCAAAAAACTGAAAACTTTGATAAACACAAACTGTACAGAATCGTGTACGCGTAAAGTGCCCAAAGCGTATACACGGCATCAAGTTTTTATTTCTTTTTAAATCTTTTCGTAACTTAACCAACTTTTTCCATCATTTCGTCCATATACATCCCTCCTCATAACTCGAATTTCGGTTATCTCAAAATAAAAAGCACGGTCCCTTGAAATTCGAGATACCGAGTTTCGACTGTATTTGATTATGTCTCTCCCCCCACATCCTCTTTTTGCCCTGCCTGTCTGTCTGTCCATCAGTCTGTCTGTCACACTTTGTTTCCACTCAATAACTAGAGATCCATATGACCCAGGGTCTTCAAACTTGATAGGGTGGTTGGACTATTTGAGCAGATGATGGGTCAGTAGGTCAAAGGTCAAGGTCACTGTGAACCTTATTTCCAAAATGGTTTCTGCTCAATAACTCGATCCTTTTGACCCAGAGTCTCCAAACTTCATAGGATGATTGGACTTAGTAGATGATTCCTATTGTTATTCCTTTCCTTACCACGACTCCTGTCAAAAATTCGCCATTCATTAATTCTCACCTATGACAATGCAGTAGGGGAGACATGCACTTTTTTAAAAATGCATCTTCTAGTTTTACTAGATCTGGATCGTATTCATAAAGTATCTTTATTAGAAATTTTTCAAAAAAAATTTCAAGGTAATCATTAATTAAAATGACTAAAGGGTAAAATTTCTACTAAGCTCAAACTGCTTTATGGATACAGGCCTTGTTTAAGGTTACAGATCAAGGAAAATAGTCTAGTTCAAATATTTGCATATTCTTACAGTTATATTTATTGTTCCTTCTCATGAGAAGGAACACTTATGGTGAACATGTCACACTTGACTGAGCAGGTAATGGATACAAGGGTATCATCAAAGGCATCCGAATTCCAGTAGGCACCGCCATTTTGTACTCATGCATATTCATTACAAATAGCCTCTTTGCCAATGTGTTTTTACGCATCTTTAAGACAATCTTTAGTGAAATACAACTACGAAATAAACAGACCTACAAAAACAATAATTTAGTTTAAACTATCTAACTCCTAAATCTTACATGTCATATTGTAGAATCGAGATTAACTAAATGAATATTCATCATCTAAAAATAGACTCCCGCCCAAAAATATCGTCTACTATTATTCTTCTCGGTTGCATTCTTTGCTGCTTCCAGAGGTTCTTTTTACGATTTTATTTCATACCAACTTTATTATTTTAACATTTTAAGTATAACCATCAAAACATACTGCACTAATAAAGTTATTCGAGATTTTTTACTTGTCTGTGAATGCTATTGCACGATACGTACCGTCGCCAGATTACGACATTTCAATTACTTCCCTTGTTTTTTATCTAGAATTGTACAATGCATTTCTTCACTTTACTGAGCTATAAATATTTCGTACTTTGTAATTTCATACCGTTTGATTAATTGTTTTGTAATTTTCAAGTTGTGAACTTTTTGTACGCACTTTTTTCAAACCCATTAGTTTGTTGGTGCCGACTTATATAAAAGCCCTTTTTCTCCTGGTTTAATCTACGTGGCATTTATATGCTTCATTGTGTCTGAAAGGGCGGATGGACCGTAATTAAACTTAAATAACTGAACCGGTTTAGTCGTTCTGGAGCTGTAAGTATCCATTCATGCAATGCGTTTACCGGCATTTGGCAGATCTTTGCTGCCATTGTATAGCTATTAAAAGTAAGCAGGCATTCGACCATGTTCTGATCTGTGCCACTAGGACAGCTGTCGACATTGGTTCCCGAAATTTTGACAGAGTGATGGTATTTATTATTCATTGTCCGCTGATAATATTTAGGTAGAATCGCTCATCTAAAGGTGTTTTCTTTATTATTCTAAGTTAAATAAATGTTTGTGTGAAATAATTTTAAGTATTCTTATAATAAATAGATAAGAATGCACGTAAAAAAGAATATTTAATATGCGCTAGAAGGAACCTTTTGGTAAGCTAAATCTTGTAATAAGGATAAATTTTGATGATATGTGAAATAAAAAGTTAATGATTGTTCATGTTGGTGTTAATCTTTATTTACACAATAGAATGTTAGTAGTAGCATAAGCATAACAAACGCATATTATTTATAAGAAGACTGATTGTAACACAAACATGAAGATCATCATGAATCTATATCCCCCACCTGAGTTAGCAGTTTTTAGAGGGAACATTTCTGTGAAGTTTTGTTGAAACTGGCCAAGCAGTTTAGGAGACGTTTTCACAATAGCTCACCTTAGCACTTTGTGCTCAGTTGAGCTAAAATAATGCACATCAATCTAAAACTTGTTTGAAGTAAACTGACTATAAAAATACAAGAGATATTATATTCTTTTGTGAAAAAGTCTTCAGTGATTTTGTTTACAAGAAGTAACATTGCGAAAAATGTCTATGTGATTTTTTTTTCACAATACTTTACTATTTTTGCTCAGGTGAGCTAAAAGCCAACTCTTTTGAGACTTATAGGAAATACTATATTCTCTACTGACTATAAAAATACAATAAAATAGTTCACAATTTGATTGTGAAAAAGTCTTAAGTGATTTTTTGACAAGAAATTAATATATTGCGGAAAAGGTTTGTGATTTTTTTTTCACATTACATTGCATTCACTGAATAGTTAAAGATGTACAATTTGAAATGAGGAAAAAGTGAAAAATTGTATACTTCAGGAAGTCTTTTTTTCTATGCAAATGCCACTTAAACCTTTTTTGCATTTAATATAACTGACAGAACAAATGCATTTTCAGCGCAAAAAAGTTCTAAGTGACATTTTCATTAAAATATTAATTTATACCCCCACCAAACATGTTTGAGGGGGGTAAATAGGAGTCAGTCCCGTCCTGTCGCGTCCTGAAATCTATTATCTCAGTTATTACCAAATGGATTTGATTCAAACTTAAAATACATGTTCCACCTTATCACCCACATCATGTGACACAAGGTGCATAACTCTTGACACAAAGTTTTCATGAATTATGTCCCCTTTTACTTAGAATTTAAGGTTAATTTTGTTGTATTTTCACTATATCTCAGTTATTACTAAATGGATTTGATTCAAACTTAAAATAGATGTTCCACCTCATCACCCACATCATGTGACACAAGGTGCATAACTCTGAAACCATTTTTTTTATGAATTATGCCCCTTTTTACTTAGAATTTAAGGTTGATTTTGATGTATTTTCACTATATCTCAGTTACTACTGAATGGATTTGATTCAAACTTAAAATAGATGTTCCACCTCATCACCCACATCATGTGCCCACATCATGTGACACAAGGTGCATAACTCTGACACCAAGTTTTCATGAATTATGTCCCCTTTTACTTAGAATTTAAGGTTAATTTTGTTGTATTTTCACTATATCTCAGTTATTACTAAATGGATTTGATTCAAACTTAAAATAGTTGTTCCACCTCATCACCCAGATGATGTGACATAAGGTGCTTAACTCTGACATAAATTTTTTATGAATTATGTCCCCTTTTACTTTAAATTTAAGGTTGATTTTGATGTATTTTCACTATATCTCAATTATTACAAAATGGATTTGATTCAAACTTAAAATAGATGTTCCACCTCATCACCCACATCATGTGACACAAGGTGCATACCTCTGACACTAATTTTTCATGAATTATGCCCCTTTTTACTTAGAATTAAAGGTTAATTTTGATGTATTTTCACTATATCTCAGTTACTACTGAATGGATTTGATTCAGACTTAAAATAGATGATCCACCTCATCACCCACATCATGTGACACAAGGTGCATAACTCTGACACTAATTTTTCTTGAATTGTGTCCCCTTTTACCTAGAATTTAAGGTCAATTTTGATGTATTTTCACTATATCTCATTCTGATTGGCTTAGAGCCAAAGGGAAGTAACCTTTTTTAACTTTTGTTCTGAGTTTCTTCCCCATAAATTCCAGGAATTAGTCTATTTTTAGAAATCCTATTTTTAGATTTTCAATATTTTAGGTATTTTTCTAACTTTTTTATTATAAGTCCTATGTAAAAAGTAAAAACATTTTTCTGTGGTAACATGGGTCGGTAAGACACTTTTTTTATTCACTTTTAGTGTATCTCTAATATTAGAGATTTAGTATATTTACTAGTATTACTATACTAGTATTATACTAGTATTACTTATATGTGGAAGCCCAGGATGAAGTACTCCAAAGTATTTTTAAGATTCCTTATGGTTGCCATTCTTCTGTGACAAGACCGTATGGTGGGGGTATGAGTCACTCCTGTGACAGTTCTAGTTTTTACTGTACTTTATTTAGAAGTTTGACAGTTTTTAAGGCAAATATAAGTGGTGATGCATATAATTATATTCAGTAAATGACCATTGTAAACTTCAAAAGGAAAAAACTGGAAAGTTTTAACCTTCTCCTGAAAAGTTTTCTAAAATGCACTTTGAACCTTTTCGCTTTCACCCCTCGATATGGATAAGGTGCTGATATGACAAATACATTAGGTAGAGACCATACCATAGCTCTTCGCATTCTTCGATTTTTCAAAAAAAGTGGTTTTTACAAGAGCACCGGTTACGATTAAAAATGTAAACAACGGACCCTGTCTATAAATTATTTGATCGTCAGTCTTAGTCATAATACTGATTGACAGTGAATGCTTATGACTCAGTGTGTTGCAGAAAGGTATTTAGTTTGTAACTGTAATTTCCTATCAGTTAATATCCTGTCGAAACTCACCAGGTAAAGTAATTGCTTATATTTGGACAAAGCCCGCTGTCTTTGCCATTCGCCAGCTTCTAAAATGTCAAATATATAAAATTCAGTGTAAGTTATATTTCACTGGTACTACCAGTTAGTAAGTTCATACTCTAAAAAACATGTCAGAGAAATTTGGGCAGTTTTGACCGATTAAAACGTTTGCAGTATTAGATTATATTTTTTCTTTACACGAAAATTGCCTTAAGGTAACAAAGCGAATACGCCGATAAACCGGCAGGGTTGTCAATAAGTTTTTGTTGAACAGGCTGAAATAGAAAAGTAGGCGGCCATCTAGGGGGTGCGAAAATTTTGAAATTCAGCGCTTCATTTCCTGCATTCTGGGGCATTTTGAAAGCATTTAAGAACATCTTTTCCACTGCATTTTTAAATACAATATACCCTTTTTTTCACATTTTTATGAGTTCACCTGGTAAATTTGGAGATAATGATAAAAGTGAGTTTTCATGTTCATGAATGCATTTTTCAAGTCTTGAAATGCTAATATCTAACTTGGCATCACACTTCAACTCTTTGTTGTACTTCTTTGCAAAATCAAATAGTTATTGCACTCCTGTATATCTAAATTCAAAATTCTACTGAGAATTAAACCTGTACTCATATTTCTTTTGTGGGGAACAAGATTCCCAAGATAAATTTTTACAATTTGGCACGACAAAAATGTCACTGTTAGAACCATCAAAACAAAATATACAGGGTTAGAAATAATACAAGTTTAGGTATAGAAAATTAACTGTTTGATTCTCATACCCACCTATCCATATCCAAAACCCCTAGCCTTGATTTTTTATTGATCAAAGTCCAGATATCCAAAATTGTATGTCCAGATACTGTTACACTTTCATAGACATTGACCAAATCTCCACTTTAAAGGATGTGTTTGACAAATTATGATGGTACAAAGACAGTTTAACAGCAAGTGACAGTATCTGATAAAAAAAAATTACTGTGACATTTCCTCTTATTAAAATGATTTAAGAGAAATATTTATTAAAAAAAAAAAAACGGCTGATACCGCGACAACTACTGTACTTTCGATTTCAAAAACTAACAGAAAAAGGTAAAAGCCAATATATTTTCTGATCTAAATTTGTTTGTGATTAATATTTTTTTATATAAATTTTTAAAAAATATCTGTCTCAGTTGTCACACATTAAAATCAACACCTGGCTTTGTTATAAACAGCACTCCACAGGTAAATAGGTGTGAAAATATCCGAAAATTGTTGTTTACAGATTAGTTATAAGCGATGTTGGATTATTAAATATAAAGGAGCTTGTGGATAAATTTTTATGCCCCCAAAGGGAGGCATATTAGTTTTCAACTGTCCGTCCGTTCGTTCGTTCGTTAGTTAGTTTGTTAGTCACAACGTTAACTTTTTGCATGAAGGCACTTTACTCGCGAACCACTGCACCCAGGACCTTCAAACTTCACGTGGTGATAGTACTTATTGAGTACACCACCCCTACTGACTTTTGGGTCACCAGGTCAAAGGTCAAGGTCACAGGGGCCAACGTTAACTTTTTGCATGAAGGCACTTTACTCGCGAACCACTGCACCCAGGACCTTCAAACTTCAGGTGGTGATAGTACTTATTGAGTACACCACCCCTACTGACTTTGGGGTCACCAGGTCAAAGGTCAAGGTCACAGGGGCCAACGTTAACTTTTTGCATGAAGGTACTGTACTCGCGAACCACTGCATCCAGGACCTTCAAACTTCACATGCTGATATTACTTATTGAGTACACCACTCCTACTGACTTTGGGGTCACCAGGTCAAAGGTCAAGGTCACAGGGGCCAACATTAACTTTTTGCATGAAGGCACTTTACTCGCGAACCACTTCACCAAGAACCTTCAAACTTTACGTGCTGATAGTACTTTATGAGTACACCAACCCTACTGACTTTGGGATCACCAGGTCAAAGGTCAAGGTCACAGGGGCCAACGTTAACTTTTTGCATGAAGGCACTTTACTCGCGAACCACTGCACCCAGGACCTTCAAACTTCACATGCTGATAGTACTTATTGAGTACACCATTCTTACTGACTTGGGGGTCACCAGGTCAAAGGTCAAGGTCACAGGGACCAACATTAACTTTTTGCATGAAGGCACTTTACTCGCGAACCACTTCACCCGGGACCTTCAAACTTTACATGCTGATAGTACTTTATGAGTACACCAACCCTACTGACTTTGGGGTCACCAGGTCAAAGGTCAAGGTCACAGGGGCCAACATTAACTTTTTGCATGAAGGCACTTTACATGCGAACCACTTCACCCAGGACCTTCAAACTTCACATGCTGATAGTACTTATTGAGTACACCACCCCTACTGACTTTGGGGTCACCAGGTCAAAGGTCAAGGTGCTGCGGGGGCATTTGTCACCATTAGTGATCTTGTTTGTTTTTTGTTGTCTTTTCTTTTAAATCGGGACCGTCACTCATAATTTCAAAATTTTTGGAAATTATCGCGGATGTCCCATCACCCTTTCTTCCGTAGCTTTTGTTACAAAATATAACTTTGACACTACGATAACTGATGAATATTTTTCATGTATATCTCTAATATTAATTCAGTCCATGAAACATGATTTTCATGGCTTTGACATTAGCTTGGATTTTGTCAGTTATAATGTATGTATATCATCATTTGTAAAGGCGGAGCTTAAATAGTTCTTCCGATAAAATATGTCACGCGTTCTACATCCAAAGTTGTCATTGGTTTATCGCGTATTTTAACTCGAGTCAAAGATCGACAGGCACGTGGCAATGTATGAAATACACCTCGGCAATTAAGATTCAATGAACATCGCCCGTGATGACACGCTGTGTATTAATTATGAACGGAAACGACCGTGGGTAATATCGATTTTTTAGACTGGATGGAGAGTTCTTTATACAAATTATATTTTCGTGACAGAATCGTGAAAAAAACTTTTAAAATACTATGGTTGGCGGTTAAGGTTTTCAGGTCCGATTTTTTTTTTTTTTTTTTTTGCGAATTTGAACCGGCCCAAATGCCATTTGAACCGTGCATTTCGGCCGGCGGCCGGTTCTTATTGACAACCCTGAACCGGAGTACGCCGATTATGTGTTATTGTCACAAAACTGTTCCAGTTCACGTAATGTAATCGGTGTATTTAAACTGCCTAGGTATAGCTACTGCTGTTATAGGGAAGTGGTAGTGTCTGCCTTAGGTGTGAGAGGTCCTGGGTTCGAGTCCCAGATAGAGCTTAACAATTTTCATTCTGCTACAGCATCTTTTTGCTGTTAAAGGACTGTTCCAGTTGTTCTATATTTTTAGCACACAGTATCATGGATCATTATTTAGAAATCCAGATCACAGTTGAATGTTAAATCAAATGCACCCAAGTAGAAAATATTCGCTATATTATGTCCCTTTGATGTTTCTGCTCTCCAGGTCCAAGAAGAGTTACATATCCTTGATCACAAAATTTTCTTTTACATGAAAATATTGAATGCTCATAACTCTAATTTTCTGGTTAAAATATAGTTAATATATATTATATTTTTGAGAAATATATGTACATATGTCTTCATTTCAAAGCTTCTTAACTTCATACCTATGATTTGAAAAACTTAGGTACTATCAGCATTCCCACTGACTTTTTAAAAAGTGGGTACATGTACCCACATACTTTAGAAAATGTGGGTACATGATAAAAAAGTTGGGTACAAACCATACAAATTGAAAAAAATGTTCCAACTGAAACAAAATTATAAAGAAGTACATGGGAAGTGACACTTTTATTCAGCCTGTGTTAATGACAGTGGTTTGTTTTACACATGCACCAAAGGGATACAGCTAAAAGTCACCACCCCCCACCCCCCACCACCACCACACACCCAGCAAGCTTGTGAAGCAATTTGAAAAGATGGCTATAATTTTCTTGTTTCAATATGGATAAAAACTATTGATGTGACCATTCATTGTCTTAGATAATCATTTTCCATGCAAAGAGTTTTTATGCAAAGAGTTTTTCTTTATTCCATAGTTCTGAAAAAAAAAAAACGTTTTCAAAAATTCAAGCAGACGCTGATAAGTACCACCCACCGAGTTTTTATAACATTTTTTTGCTGCTATATCTTGCTGCAACATTATAGCAACAAAAAAAAAATGTTATAAAATAAAAATTCGGCGGGTAATACTTATTTAGCATGAACAGTATCGGACTCGAATAAAAGATGAAAGTCAGTCCGCAACCAGTCATTTTGTAAATATTAATAAACAAGCAGCTTACGAGTCTTTCTTTTACAATGGAGACCAAATAATTGTGTAGTGGACGCCAGCTGACCACTTAATTATTCAACAACTTCTTGTAAAAACGTCCAAAATCGTTGTTTTTTGCACTCGCACATGTTGACAATTATCGGAAAGTGTCAAAGATGCAACTGCGTCGTTGATTGGCTGAATACTATCACGTCTAGTTTTACAAATTATTTGAATCGCTGTCACAGTTCTCGCGAAAATCTCACAAGTACATGGAGTAGGCGGAGCTTAAATCATGCTATCGGCATGTAAATTCAACTCGTCTTGACATGTAGCAAATTGTCAACAGTGTGTATTGCGGTAATTTGCGTGTACGGATCAAAAATAATGTCTGATTACTTGAATTTCGGCTCTTTTTCGACGAACAATGTATTTTCTGTCAGATTTTTTACGCGTGCATTGTACCTGAGGAATTTTAAAACTTGCATGCAAGTGACTTTTTATGCGTGAATTACGCGGATTTTTGCGTGAATGGGAATGCTGACTATCTCTACATTAGGCCTACTGTGTAAATGTTTATCTGTCTTGATGGGAAATTAATCTAACATAAGTTATTCTGTATTTTTTAGCTCGACTATTCGAAGAATAGTCTAGCTATTCTACTCACCCTGGCGTCGGCTTCGGTGTCGGCGTCGGCGTCGGCGTCACACCTTGGTTAAGTTTTTGCATGCAAGTACATACAGCCATCAATTAAAGGCATATAGCGTTGAAACTTATTTTTTTCTTTTTCTAGGTCAATTACCAACCTCTCTGGGACAAGTCCCATAACTCTGACATGTATTTTGAGCAAATTATGCCCCCTTTTGGACTTAGAAAATTTTGGTTAAAGTTTTACATGCAAGTTACTATCTCCAAAACCAATGCAGATATTGATTTGAAACTTCACATGTGTCTTCGGGGTTATAAAACTAGTTGATAGCAGCAAGTCCCATAACTCTGACTTTCATTTTGGCCAAATTATGCCCCCTTTTGGACTTAGAAAATTCTGGTTAAAGTTTTGCGTGCAAGTACATACAGCTATTTCTAAAAGGCATATAGATTTGAAACTTACTTTTTCTTTTTCTAGATCAATTACTAACCTCACTGGATCAAGTTCCATAACTCTGGCATGTATTTTGAGCAAATTATGCCCCCTTTTGGACTTTGAAAATTCTGGTTAAAGTTTTACATGCGAGTTTCTATCTCCAAAACTAATGCAGATATTGAATTGAAACTTCACATGTGCCTTAGGGGTTATAAAACTAGTTGATAGCAGCAAGTTCCATAACTGATATGCATTTTGGTCAAATTATTCCCCCTTTTGAACTTAAAACTCTTTTGATATTTAACCTTTTTATACGCCCGAAGGGACGTATTATGTTATGATGCTGGTGTCCGTCTGTCTGTCCGTCCGTCCATCCGTCCGTTAGCAATTTCGTGTCCGCTCTGTAACTCTTGAACCCCTTGAAGGATTTCAAGGAAACTTTACACAAATGTTCACCACACCGAGATGATGTGCAGAGCGCATGTTTTGGATGTCTCGCTTCAAGGTCAAGGTCTCATTTAGGAGTCAAAGGTCATATCACTTTGTTTCATGTACGCTCTGTAACTCTTGAACCCCTTGAAGGATTTCAAAGAAACTTGACACAAATGTTCACCACACCAAGACGATGTGCAGAGTGCATGTTCCAGATGACTTGCTTCAAGGTCAAGGTCACACTTAGGGGTCAAAAGTCATATCACTTTGTTTCGTGTCTGCTCTGTAACTCTTGAACCCCTTGAAGGATTTCAAAGAAACTTGACACAAATGTTCACCACACCAGGACGATGTGCAGAGCGCATCTTCCGGGTGACTCGCTTCAAGGTCAAGGTCACACTTAAGGGTCAAAGGTCATATATGACTTTGCTTTGTGTATATTGCTCTGCATTGCAGTGCTCTTGTTTTTATTTGGCAGATCTCTTTTTTGTACTTACAGTAATTTTTTTTTTGAATTACTTCCCTTTTATGTTACTATAAATAGCTTATTTTGAAACTTTTTTATTATTGGCTGTAGGGAAAAACCGAGACCACTTTTGTGTGGTACAACATGGATGGTACCTCCAATTTTAAGGTGTATTTTTACATACCTGTACCTGATAAGGATTTTTTTGTAGACTTTGAATATTTTTTTGGTGGACTTAGATTTGTTTTTTTGAAGTTATCCTTTTGTTGTTCCAGTCCTTTGGGGCAACAACAGTCAAGTTCTTGAACTTTTGCTCCCATCCTATGATGTAAGCCTTCGGGCGTATATTGCCCCGCTTGGCGGCGCTCTTGTTAGGTAATATTTTCCTGCCTCTGGGACAATATTTTGAATAGTCGAGCTTGGCTGTCTTACGGACAGCTCTTGTTTTACATGAACTGCTAATGAAATCAACTTTTATAGCTGTGCCTTTTCCTTTCAGTATATTTTCTAATCGTAGATATATATTAAGAAAAACACAGTGTCACGCTACAGCTGCTAAAAACAGAATTCTTTTCTGTAGAGCGTTTCTTTCATAGACATATATTTCCCTGCGCTTTGATGAATTAAGACCAGATTTGAATTGACGGAAATGCGTATTTTAACTCCCATTTCTTTTCTTTCTATAGCTGATGCCTAATTCTACATTTGACCCTGGTGCCATGCGATAATTCCTTGCGGAATTTTGGGCATTATAGATGGCTACTAACTACGGCTTACGTGTTCACATAATATACGAGCATCGTAACATTTTTCCAGACATGCACGGAGATTATACGGAAATCGTGCAACTTCAGTGCAACTACCGTGCAGTCTCTGCAAGCTTCCCACGGAAATTGTATGATGCCCGTACTGCTTCTGCGCATTCAGAGGCTGAGGAGAAGATACTGTGATGGTACAAGTCTGGACAGCAGTCTAGGTGCTTAGAAATTATGGGGGTCAGTCTGTCTACCATCTCCCGAAACATGGTTGCCCCGAGGCAAGCTTAGAAGTCCCTATGACATTCCCGCATCAACTCCTGTATCAGAGTGTCCTAGTGTCCAAGGGTGATCCGTCTCAGCAGCAACAGCTTCATGCACACCATCCTCTTTCTGTGTCTCTGTCACGTCTGTTGCTCATCAAGGCCTGTAAGCATCTGATCTCTTCTCTTGACCTGCCTCAACTGCAACCACAGGTATGCCGCTCTGAGTCTTAGTGGTACAATCATTACTCTGAAGAGACAAATAAAAACATTTTGGAGATGGCCAGTATATATAACCATCTGAAAAAGGTATGCTGCAATGATGCGGCTGCTGTAGGGTTGCCGCGCGATGATTGCTTAATATCTGTGCAACAGTCCCATGATTCTGTAATCTCTATACGATTTCTTTTGGGCATGAAACATTGTGCGTTGGCTGCACGGTCAGCGCAAGGCTTCCTAAAGATGGCCGTGAAGGGACTGTGACACGTCTACGAGCTACGGGCTTTTGATTTTTGTATAACTTTTCACTAAACAAAATCATAGAGGGTGCGGAGCCCGTGAATCCGTACAAAAATTGCACTGCCGCCTTATGCAGGGAAAGGATGATAAGGGCAATCTACTGGTGGTCAGATGCATCGCAGACCAAATGTGAACTAGGCATTATTTTCCAAATATTCTCAGATGTGTAGATATACATGTAATTATTCTTTGTATCAGAGCATTACTTTTATGCAAAAATGATTATGTATAGCTATATATACCTTTTCACAATTATAGTGGAATGAAATATATAAAAAGGACAGTTTAAGTTTACATCAGTTTTCCTATAATGGTACAATATAAACTTTGTTTCATAAACTACAATGACCTTATTCTATGCACATCGCATCTGTCAAATATTTCTTTAAAAAATAGTGTGTCTTTCTTGATATTACTTTTGTATCATTTTCATTATCTTAACTTAGTGATTACAAATAAAATAACTGAACTTTAAGAGAGTTTATGTATTATTCGCAGAAAAAAGCGAAAAAATGAGTCGCATATCAACCCATCAGTAAGCTTTCAAATACACGCCAAATTGCACGAAATGACTCCTGCATTAAAAAAAATTTCTTCGGGAGACCCCCCATCTGCAGGAGGGGGCAACCCCTTCCCACACCTACCCCCACTGGTCGTGTCACAACTCATACTCGCACCCCCATCCAAGAATTTCTGGTTACGCCTATGTGATGCTTGCTGGAGATATACAGAGGACTTTTGTTTGTTGCATTATGATAGGTATAGCAATGCTTTTGTTAATGAGCTTTACTTTTAAAATAAAGATTGTAGTTACTGTACATATTTGTTATAAGATGAATTTTAGGGATCATATTTCCACGTCTTATAGGCCCATACAACAAGGAAATTAAAAGAAAATCTTAAAAAATCTTCAATTTACAGCTCAGTACATCTTTATTTCTGTCACTGCAAACCGCTACTTTTGTTCTTCGGCAGCCATTTGCATAGTGGTGATAAAATCTGTAAAATTATTATGTATAAAAAAGGATTTTAAAACATTCTGTTTAGTTTTATGTTTTTAGCTCACCTGTCACATAGTGACAAGGTGAGCTTTTGTGATCACCCTTCGTCCGTCGTGGGTCCGTGCGTCCGTCCGTCAACAATTTCTTGTCTGCACGATAGTGGTTTCATTTATGATTTTATTTTAACCAAACTTGCACACAACTTGTATCACCATAAGATCTCGGTTCCTTTCTTGAACTGGCCAGATCCCATTATGGGTTCCAGAGTTATGGCCACTGAAAGGGCCAAAATCAGCTATTTTGACCTTGTCTGCACAATAGCAGCTTTATTTATGATTTGATTTTTACCAAACTGGCACACAACTTGTATCACCATAAGATCTCAGTTCCTTTGTTGAACTGGCCAGATTCCATTATGGGTTCCAGAGTTATGGCCCCTGAAAGGACCAGAATTAGCTATTTTGCCCTTGTCTGCACAATAGCAGCTTCATTTATGATTTGAATTTAATCAAACTTACACAAAGCTTGTGTTGCCATAAGATCTCAGTTCCTTTGTTGAACCGGCCAGATCCCCTAATGGGTTCCAGAGTTATGGCCCCTGAAAGGGCCAAAATTAGCTATTTTGACCTTGTCTGCACAATAGCAACTTCATTTATGATTTGATTTTAACCAAACTTGCACACAACTTGTATCACCACAAGATCTTGGTTTCTTTCTTAAACTGGCCAGATTCCTTCATGGGTTCCAGAGTTATGGCCCCTTAAATGTCCAAAATTGGCTATTTCGGCTTTTGCAGCCATATAAAGACTTCATTTATGTTTTTATTTGATACAAACTTCCAAAATATCTTCAACAACAATAGATCTTGGATTCCATGACAAATCAGATCCAATCGTAGTTTCCAGAGTTATTTTATATCTGATTACCTCCCCTGATTGTAGTCAAAATGGATTTATATCAGTAAGTACTTACAGGACTTATTTGAAATTTCATTATTGTCATTAGTTGGACCGAGCCAATCAGGGTAGATAACTATGGACTGATTTTATGTCAAATTACCTCCCTTTATTTCAAATTAAAATTTGTATATCTCCGTAACTAATGAATATACTGATCTGAAATTTCATTATGTCAACAGATTTATTTGGCAGATCCTTCTTTTGTTAACTTACAATAATTTTCTTTTGAATTACTTCCCTTTTACGTTACTATAAATAGCCTATTTTTTATAACTTTTTTATTATTGGCCGTAGGGAAAAACCGAGACCACTTTTTTGTGGTACAACATGGATGGTACCTGCAATTTTTAGGTGTATTTTGACATATCTGTACCTTGTAAGAATTTTGTTTTTCTGTTTGGTTCAATTTCTTTTCTTTGTTGTTCCTGTCCTTTGGACTTAGATATTTTTTCTGAGGACCTTCTTGTCCTCAAGTGCAGTGATAACAGGTGAGCGATATAGGGCCATCATGGCCCTCTTGTATAAACAAGTCTGCAAATTCTTGAATGAACTTGGTGAATACGCCAATCTTTTCTACACTTACTTTCGGCGAACCTTAAAATATACATAAAAATATGAAGATGACCATAAATATTGGACTTTTTCTGTGGTTATTAGCTCACCTGTCACATAGTGACAAGGTGAGCTTTTGTGATCATGCAGCGTCTGTCGTCCGTGCGTGCGTAAACTTTTGCTTGTGACCACTCTAGAGGTCACATTTTTTTTTGGGATCTTTATGAAAGTTGGTCAGAATGTTCATCTTGATGATATCTAGGTCAGTTTCGAAACTGGGTCACGTGCCATCAAAAACTAGGTCAGTAGGTCTAAAAATAGAAAAACCTTGTGACCTCTCTAGAGGCCATGTATTTCACAAGATCTTCATGAAAATTGGTCAGAATGTTTACCTTGATGATATCTAGGTCAAGTTCGAAACTGGGTCAACTGCCTTCAAAAACTAGGTCAGTAAGTCTAAAAATAGAAAAACCTTTTGACCTCTCTAGAGGCCATATATTTCAAAAGATCTTCATGAAATTTGGTCAGAACGTTCACCTTGATGATATCTAGGTCAAGTTCGAAACTGGGTCAACTGCCTTCAAAAACTAGGTCAGTAGGTCAAATAATAGAAAAACCTTGTGACCTCTCTAAAGGCCATATTTTTCATGGGAACTGTATGAAAATTGGTCTGAATGTTCATCTTCATGATATCTAAGTCAAGTTTGAAACTGGGTCATGTGCGGTCAAAAACTAGGTCAGTAGGTCTAAAAATAGAAAAACCTTGTGACCTCTCTAGAGGCCATACTTGTGAATGGATCTTCGTAAAAATTGGTCAGAATGTTCATCATGTT
This sequence comes from Mercenaria mercenaria, assembly GCF_021730395.1. Lineage (NCBI taxonomy): Eukaryota > Metazoa > Mollusca > Bivalvia > Venerida > Veneridae > Mercenaria > Mercenaria mercenaria. The sequence goes on from NC_069373.1 coordinate 53,134,872, forward strand.
GATATCTAGGTCAAGTTCGAAAGTGGGTCACGTGTCTTCAAAAAGTAGCTCAGTAGGTCAAATAATGAAAAAACCTTGTGACCTCTCTAGAGGTTATATTTTTCATAGGATCTGTATGAAAGTTGGTCTGAATGTTTATATTGATGATATATAGGTCAAGTTCGAAACTGGGTCACGTGCGGTCAAACAGTAGGTCTAAAAATAGAAAAACCTTGTGACCTCTCTAGAGGCCATACTTATGAATGGATCTTCATAAAAATTGGTCAGAATGTTCATCATGATGATATCTAGGTCAAGTTCGAAAGTGGGTCACGTATCTTCAAAAAGTAGGTCAGTAGGTCAAATAATGAAAAAACCTTGTGACCTCTCTAGAGGTTATATTTTTCATGGGATCTGTATGAAAGTTGGTCTGAATGTTTATCTTGATGATATATAGGTCAGATTTGAAACTGGGTCAACTGCGATCAAAAACTAGATCAGTAGGTCTTAAAATAGAAAAACCTTGTGACCTCTCTAGAGACCATACCCTTGAATGGATCTTCATGAAAATTGGTCAGAATGTTCACCTTGATGATATCTAGGTCAAGTTTGAAACTGGGTCACGTGCCATCAAAAACTAGGTCAGTAGGTCAAATAATAAAAAACCTTGTGACCTCTCTAGAGGTCATACTTTTCATGGGATCTGTATGAAAGTTGGTCTGAAAGTTCATCTTGATGATATCTAGTTCAAGCTTGAAACTGGGTCAGCTGCGGTCAGAAACTAGGTCAGTAGGTCTAAAATTAGAAAAATCTTTTGACCTCTCTAGAGGCCATATTTTTCAATGGATCTTCATGAAAATTGGTGAGAATGTTCACCTTGATGATATCTAGGTCAAGTTCAAAACTGGGTCACATGAGCTCAAAGACTAGGTCACTATGTCAAATAATAAAAAAACGAAGTCATACTCAAAACTGGGTCATGTGGGAACAGGTGAGCAATTCAGGACCATCATGATCCTCTTGTTTTTCTAGAGTTATGAGCCTTCCTTAATTTCACAAAATAGGCTATTATGAAGACATTAGAAATGTTCAACTCCTCATACACTTTTTAGCTCACCTGAGCAGGTGAGTTTTTGTGATCCATCGTCTGTCGTCCGTCAACATTTAGCTTTTGTATGCAAGGCACTTACACTTAAACCAAAACTAAACACTTGCATTTGATATGCACTTACAGTCAAGTCATGTGTGCCTATTTTTGATATATTTGGAAAGTTGGCAGTGCTTGTCTGGGTTGAAAAAAAACAAAAATAAAAAACATTGACATGGACATGAACTTAAAAGGCGTTTTGTCCATATTGATATTATCCCTACGGAATAACGTTAAGGCTGTATGCACTTATTATGCCCCCCTATGAAGAAGGAGGGGTATATTGTTTTGCAGATGTCGGTCGGTCAGTTGGTCGGTTGGAATGTACACCAATCCGTTTCTGGATGATAACTCAAGAACGCTTGGGCCTAGGATCATGAAAATTGATAGGGAGGTTGGTCATCACCAGCAGATGACCCCTATTGATTTTGAGGTCTGTATGTCAAAGGTCAAGGTCACAGTGACCCTGAATAGTAAAACGGTTTCCGGATGATAACTCAAGAACACTTGGGCCTAGGATCATGAAAGTTGATAGGGAGGTTGGTAATGACCAGCAGATGACCCCTATTGATTTTGAGGTCAGTATTTTAAAGGTCAAGGTCACAGTGACCCTGAACAGTAAAACGGTTTCCGGATGATAACTCAAGAACGCTTGGGCCTAGGGTCACAAAAGTTGATAGGGAGGTTGGTCATGACCAGCAGATGACCCCTATTGATTTGGAGGTCAGTATGTCAAAGGTCAAGGTCACAGTGACCAGGAACAGTAAAATGGTTTCCTGGCAATAACTCTAGAATGCTTGGGCCTAGTGTCAGGAAAATTGATAGTTAGGTTGGCCATGACCAGCAGATGACCCCTATTGAATATGAGGTCATTAGGTCACAGGTCAAGGTCACATTAGCCAGGAACAGTTAAAACGGTTTCTGATCTTCTTGTCCAAAACCATAGGGCCTAGGGCTTTGATATTTGGTATGTAGCAAAATCTAGTGGTCCTCTACAAGATTGTTCAGATTAATTCCCTGGGGTCAAATATGGCCCCACCCCGGGGATCACATGGTTTATATAGACTTATATAGGAAAAAAACTTTGAAAAACCTCTTGTCCAAAACCACAGTGCCTAGGGCTTTGATATTTTGTATATGACATCATCTAGTGGTCCTCTACTAAGATTGTTCAAATTATTCCCCTAGGGTCAAATATGGCTCCGCCCTGGGGGTCACATGGTTTACATAGACATATAGGGAAAAACATTGAAAATCTTCTTGTCCAAACCACAAAGACTATGGCTTTGATATTTTGTAATGTAGCATCATATAGTGGTTCTCTACCAAGTTTGTTCAAATTATCCCTCTAGGGTCAAATATGGCCCCGCCCCAGGGGTCATATGGTTCATATAGACTTATATAGGGAAAAACTTAGAACCTTCATGTCCATAACTTAGATCATTCAAATTTGGACCACATGTATAGTTTTGAGCGGCAAGATGAACCTTGACATGAATTGACCTTGATCTTGACCTAGTGACCTACTTGCAGATTTCTGTAGCTACAGCCTTTAAATTTGGACCTCATGCATAGGTTTGTGTACCGAAAAAAACTTTGACCTTGTTATTGACCTAGTGACCTACTTTCACATTTTTGAAGGTACAGGCTTCAAATTTGGACCACATGCATAGTTTTTTGTTCTCACATTTCTCAAGCTACAGCCTTCAAATTTGAACCACATGCATAGTTTTGTGTACCGAAATGAACTTTGATCTTGAGATTGACATAGTGACCTACTTTCACATTTCTCAAGCTACAGGCTTCAAATTTGGACCGCATGCATATTTTTGTGTTCTGAATTGAAATTTGACATTGATTTTTACCTATTACCTACTTTCACATTTCTCAAGCTACAGCCTTCAAATTTGAAGCACATACATAGTTCTGTCTACCGAAATGAACTTTGACCTTGAAATTGATCTAGTGACCTGCTTTCACATTTCTCAAGCCACAGCTTTCACATTTGGACTACATACACATTGTTTTGTACCGAAATGAAATTTGACATGTATTGATTTTGACCTTGAGCTAGTCTTGAAATTTGGAACATTCAAAAATGGCTCAGTGGATGGCACCAACATCTATTTGTAATCTCTTGTTGATTCGGCTAAACGCTTTCAAGCGTTTGACGAGTCCTTGCTATCGCCCGATTTCTCATTCTTAAATGGCCTTACAACACAGCAAAGTGATGTAGTTCCATTAGATTGTCTCTAATTTCAAAGAGTTCATTGATCGAATGAAGTTCATTTATGTCAATCCTATTTGCTATGACCAATATACGATGTAATCTGTCATATTTATGACTTTTAATTGTGCAATACTCGAATAAAGCCACGTATTTTCTTCCGCGGTAGCTCATTAAGCATAAACACGCATAACGATTCTGCGGGATTTGGTAATACATTTGCGCATATGATTATGGTGACGAATTTTATGCCCTTTTGTCACAAAATAGCAAATATGATGTTCACAAATTCAAATAAAAACTGCATATTAACTTATTAGCCAAATTATCCATTTGTTACCCAGTCCGTTCCAAAAAATAATCTTTAAAATCATTGCGCAAATAACAAATTTATTGCGCTGTGCATTTTATGAATTGCGCAGGCTTACCAAGCTTGCGTAACATCCAGCGAAAGACAAAATATATTTCCAGAACATACTGCTAGTATTTTATTGAGTGGGTACCTCTGAAAGCATTGGAATGTCTCTTATCAAAGAGTTTACCACATCGATGAAATTAAATTATGACAGCTTCATTTTAAATGACCCGAATAAGATATGCAGTACGTTAATTCTTCCGCGAGACTTCGCGGATGAATCCTAACTACATTCTGGACACTTGTCGGCGAACACGCGTGACCTGTTTATAACAACGCTTCTACGACTTCGCGTGGGTTGAATTTTGCAGTTAGTAAACGGATAAATTATCGGAAGAAGAAGCTCTTACTAGTTTGTTTAATTACTACTGATATTAAAAATGATTTTATTTCTTATTTTTCGAGAAATAAACAAATCGACGAAACATTAAATTGTATTTTTAGTTTTTGAAATTGGAAGTAGATCGTCTATGTTTGGCTGCTTTGACGAAACGAAACAACTTTTTTATGAAAAGATTTAAATAAGAGGTAATTTAACCGTAAACTTCAATGTCAGATACTGCCAATTGCTGCTAAATGTCTTCGTATCATCACAATTTGTAAAACATATTGTTGAAACTGGAGAAAAGTGTAATCGTATCCGGATATAATATTTTGGGTAAATATCGAGCTGTGCTATGAAATTTTAACATTCAAGTAACAGACATGATAGATATTATTGTAACAGAAATGATTCTAGGATTTATTTTTATAACGCCTACATATAATCTATATCAGACTCATATTCTAGTCCTGAGGCATGATCTGAAAGTAAAAAGATGAAGTGACAGTCATACTTTGGATATTGTAATACTAGAAAGAATCTAGGTAATATTTAGAAATTGAAACATAAGATTTTCAGTTAAAATCGCACCAAAGGCTGTATCAAGGGTCTACATATTGAAAACTTTCTTGTGGTGATACCCCAAACCCTACTTGCAGGAGGGGGTATCCTCCCACACCCTTCCCCCATATTGACACTTTACAGTTTGATACATTTGCCCTTTTACCACCTGCCGCAATGCCCATTTCAAAATCTGACTGCAATTTAAAGCAACATTTTTATTTCCGCGAACCATTCTTCAATTTTAGAGAAATATATTGCCAATGGGTTTAAATACTTGTATAATGTCAATCAAAGTTTTACTGGGCATCAACCGAATGTTCATTTAATTTACTGTAACAAAATCTCTCTTTAGTTGGGGAAAAAAACTAAAAACAAACTGAAACTGGAAGACTATACGGTCAGTACATCAATCATTAGCCGACTCAGGCCCTTCAGGCCTTTGATTAGGTTAATAGGTTAAAGGTCAAGGTCAGATTAAACCGGAATGGTAGAACTTTTGTTTACAGTGAACATATAATTTCTGTTCCTTGTGCAATTACTGAATGCTTCAAGGGGGGCATTTCATGTTCGGCAAGCTCTTGTTTTGTTATGCACTTGTATATGAATATGCGCTTATTTCCCAGATTAAACAGTATGTAAATGCTGAAAAGTTTGTATATCTAACTTAAAATATGTCAAAATGTTGAATTGATGATCACTTATTACTAAAGGGCACTTATTCAACCTGTATGCAAATAACCATGGAAATATTTCTGTTCAAATTCTTTATTTGTAATTTAATTGTCCTGTTATACAAGTGCTTATATGAGTTTTTATTTACATTTATTGAAAGAAGACAGTATTCCATATAATACTCTAAATATTCATCTCGAATAGGCTTATGAAGAAGCAAAGAAAAGACTGCATTTGGAAACAGAGGACCGTAAGAAGATTGTACCAGAGATACGAAAGAAGTCACGTCAAGATTATTTAAAGAAACGTCATGTTGACAAATTGGAAGAATTGGAGGCTGATGTTCATGATGAGGAATATTTATTTGGAGACCAAAAGTGAGTTTGTTTACTAGATTTATATAATCGTGAAAGAGATTGTCCTGATGTTGGATTACACATGTACTCTGGTTGCATATGTATGGATAGAGAGAAAGGAATTGTCTTAATAATTGAACATACTAAAACGGCTTTCATTTCATGTATATTTACTCAGTATGTTAGTTCAGAAATATCAGTAATATCTTAAATGTAGCACACTGTAATATCTTATTTGTACTAGGTAATATACTTTGCTGCAAGGAACATGGTGTATTATAACAAAATGTAGGTCTTAATTCTTAAAAACGTAAAAGATTGTGTGAGACTTAACTGATACCTGTTGGTATGTTTCATGATTCTACCCTCATTTTTATGCTGTCAAAATGACATTTATGGTTGCCAAAGACACTGTTTTTTAGCTCGACTATTCGAAGAGTAAGTAGAGCTATCCTACTCACTATGGCATCTGCGTCGGCGTCACACCCTGGTTAAGTTTTTCGTACCAGTCCACATTTTGACAAAGTCTTTTGAGATAAAGCTTTGAAATTTTCAACACTTGTTTACCATCACCATGTCCAGTTGTAGGCAAGAGTACATAACTCCATCAAGCATTTCGGTTGAATTATTGCCCCTTTTTGACTTAGAAATCTTACCGCATGGTAGCCTAGTGGTAGAGCGTCCGCTTCGAGTGCGGGAGGTCGTGGGTTCGATCCCCGGCAGCGTCATACCAGAGACGTAAAAAATGGTACTAGTAGCTTCCTCACTTGGCGCTCAGCATTAAGAGGGTAGTGCTAGGACTGGTCAGCCCGGTGTCAGTATAATGTGACTGGGTGGGGTATCATGTCACGTGTCTACGGCGTGATATTCCAGTGAGGCAGCAGTATAAAGTTGGGCATTGTGCTCACTGCTACAAGTAGACACCGTCGTTTATATGACTGAAAAATTGTTGAAAAAGACGTTAAACCCGAACACGCACACACACTTAGAAATCTTGGTTACGTTTTTCGTACCAGTCTACATTTTGTCAAAGTCTTTTGAGATAAAGCTTTGAAACTTTCAACACTTGTTTACCATCACCATGTCCAGTTATAGGCAAGAGTACATAACTCTGTCAAGCATTTTGACTGAATTATGGCCCCTTTTGACTTAGAAATCTTGGTTAAGTTTTTCGTACCAGTTCATATTTTGGCAAAGTCTTTTGAGATAAAGCTTTGAAATTTTCAACACTTGTTTACCATCACCATGTCCAGTTGTAGGCAAGAGTACATAACTCCATCAAGCATTTTGGTTGAATTATTGCCCCTTTTTGACTTAGAAATCTTGGTTAAGTTTTTTGTACCAGTCTACATTTTGACAAAGTCTTTTGAGATAAAGCTTTGAAACTTTCAACACTAAGTCTTGTTTATCATCACCATGTCCAGTTGTAGGCAAGAGTACATAACTCCATTATGGCCCCTTCTGACTTAGAAATCTTGGTTAAGTTTTTCGTACCAGTTTATATTTTGTGTAAAGTGTTTGACATATTATGGCTTTGAAACTTTTATATCTTGTTCAGTATTATAGTCTCTATCAATAGGCAAGAGTACATAACTCTGTCATCTTTTTTGGCTGAATTATGGCCCTTTTTGAACTTGGAAATTGGTTCTGTTTTCATATATGTCCATGTTTTGTCAAGACTATTTGACATATGGCTTTTAAACTTTAAACACTTGTTTATCATTATGATTTCCATCTGTAGACAAGAGTACATAACTCTGACAACTATTTTGGCTGAATTATGGCCCTTTTTGGACTTCGAAATTTTTGTCAAAACTATTTGAACTGTGGCTTTGAAACTTTTAACACTAGTATATCAACATGATTTCCATCTGTAGGCAAGTGTACATAACTCTTTCAACTATTTTGACTGAATTATGACCCTTTTTGGACTTGGAAATTAGTTAAACTTTTCATACAAGTCCATATTTTGCCTAACATATAACTTAATAACATATTTGCCATCATGGTCACACATTGCCACTTAGTGCAAGACTAATTGAAATCCACAGGTACAGGAACATTTTTTGTTTAATCCATTTTTTCTTTTGTCTGTAAATCTATGGAAATATTTTGACCCCATTCTTCAATCAATTCTTCGAATAGTCGAGCGCGCTGTCATCCGACAGCTCTTGTTAGCTCACCTGAGCAGTGCTCAGGTGAGTTTTTGTGATCGCACGATGTCCAGCGTCTGTCAACATTTAGCTTGTGTATGCGATAGAGGCTGTATTTTTCAACTGATCTTCATGAAATTTTGATTATCTTGATGAAATCTAGGCCAAGTTCGAAAATGGGTCATTTGGGATGAAAAACTAGGTCACTAGGTGAAATCAAAGGAAAATATTTTGTATGCCATAGAAGCTTTTTTTTCAATTGATCTTCATGAAATTATGTCAGAATGATTGCCTTGATGATATCTAGGTCAAGTTGGAATATAGGCCATTGCGGATCAAAAACTAGATCACTGGGTCAAATCAAAGAAAAACCTTGTTTATGTGATAGAGACTGTATTCTTCAATTGGTCTTCATGAAATTTGGTCAGAATGATTGCCTTGATGAAATCTAGATCGAGTTTTAATATTGGTCAATTTGGGGTCAAAAAAGAGATCACAAGGTCAAATCAAAGAAAATCCTTGTGTATTCACTAGAGACTGTATTTTTCAATTGATCTTCATAAAATTTGATCAGGATGTTAACCTTTATAAAATCTAGGTCAAGTTTGAATATGGGTTATCTGGGGTCAAAAACTAGATCACTAGGTCATATCTAAAAAAATACTTGTTTAAACTCAAGAGACCGCATTTTTTGGTCCAAGCTGAATGAAAATTGGCCAGAATATTTGTTTCATGAAATCACTAGGTCAAATATGTCTACACTTTTATGGTGTATTTCTCAGGTGAGCGACCTAGGGCCATCTTGTCCCTGTTGTTTATGCAGTCATTCATTTGTGAAATATATCTTCAGACTCACAGAGGAGGAGAAACATGAGCTGGAGTACAAGAAAAAAGTGCTGAAGTTAGCGAAGGAGCACAAGTCAGCTGGCGATATGGAGAAGGTCAACAAATACTTTATACCAAAGGAAGATGAGAAACCCTCTGATAAATACTTCCAGGAAGAGGGACCCAAAGGTAATCTTGCTATATATGCATTTTGTGAAAGATGTAACATGTATCATTAAACCTTTACCTTTATTACTCATTGTGTAGACTACCATGAAATCATTTAATTTAGTGGGCATGATTTCATGGTTTTGGTCAAAACGGCAATTTCCTGGGAATATAAATTCGTGGATTTCAACTTTTGAACATAAAATGAAATGGAATTTTACTTGTTTGTTGGGATTAAATTTGTGGATTGACTCAACCGCAAAGTCCACAAAAATTAGTCCCCCAAGAATATTAATGATTTCACAAAAGTAATAACTTTTGGCCCAACCCATTTGTATGTATTTGAATTTTACATAAGATATTTTGACACTTATTGCATGTGTTTCCTAAATCTTGCATATCTACAGCCTTATTGTACCCCCCGACAACAAAGTTGTAAGGGGGGGTATACTGGTTTCAGGTTGTCTGTCTGTCTGTCCGTCCATCTGGCCGTCTGTCCGTAGATGCAATCTTGTGCGCACCATCTCTCCTTATCCCCTTGACAGAATTTAATGAAACTTCACACAAGTGATCAGTACCAACAGTAGTTGTGCATGGGGCATGTTAGGTTCTTTTAGAAAAAAAATTTGCAGAGTTGTGGGACTTTGTTTTTTTGTTACTATACTATATACATAGACACAATCTTGTGCGCACCATCTCTCCTCATCCCCTTGACACAATTTAATGAAACTTCACACAAGTGATCAGTACCAACAGTAGTTGTGCATGGAACATGTTAGGTTCTTTTAGAAAAAAAAATTGCAGAGTTATGGGACTTTGTTTTTTTGTTACTATACTATATACATAGACACAATCTTGTGCGCACCATCTCTCCTCATCCCCTTGACAGAATTTAATGAAACTTCACACAAGTGATCAGTAACAACAGTAGTTGTGCATGGGACATGTTAGGTTCTTTCAGAAAAAAAATTTGCAGAGTTATGGGACTTTGTTTTTTTGTTACTATACTATATACATAGACACAATCTTGTGCGCACCATCTCTCCTCATCCTCTTGACACAATTTAATGAAACTTCACACAAGTGATCAGTAACAACAGTAGTTATGCATGGGGCATGTTAGGTTCTTTCAGCGACAAAAATTGCAGAGTTATGGGACTTTGTTTCTTGTTAACATACTATGTACATACAGTCTGCATATGCAATTTTGTGCCTGCCTAATCTACTAAACCCTTGCACACAATTTAATGAAACTTCACACAAGTGATCAGTACCAACCCTAGTTGTGCATAATGCATGTTACATTCTTTTAGATAAATATTCTGCATTGTTATGGGACTTTGTTTTTTGTTACTATACTGTATACATACAGTCTATATATACATACAGTCCACATAATTATGCAATCTTGTGTGCGTCAAATTGCAATGTACTGTGTCAGTGCATGCGGGGGGGTACATTCATCACCTTTAGTGATAGCTCTAGTTCATTTTTGTAAATATTTCAAGCATAGAAAACACAATAATAAATAAAAAGGGGACATAGAACTTCAAGCTTGAAAGCAGACTGATCCTGGTATGTACATCTTACGAATTTTTCAATCGGGTCTGCTACCTCTTGACAGTCAAAGTCCGTCAATTGGATGTCATGAGAATTGAGGCAACTATGTCTGTCACAAGTCATGAACCAAGCAAGTTTCTTAGACATATATAACTAGATGTATGTGTCTTCAACCTAAACATGACAAAGAGATGTAGACGAACTTCTATGGAAACAGTGCCACTTTGGTGCAAATGCCTTTTTAGCTCGACTATTCGAAGAATAGGGGAGATATCCTACTCGCCCCGGCGTCGGCATTTGCGTGAGCGTCACACAAATGTTAAAGTTTGCGTATCACCCCAAATATTTTCAAAGTCCTTTGAGATATTGTTTTGATATTTTGCATACTTGTTTACCATCATGACCCCAGTCTGTAAAAAGGAGGAGGCAACTCTTTCAAGCATTTTGACTGAATTATGGCCCCTTTTCGACTTAGAATATGCTTATTGTAATGTTATAGTTTTACTCATAGCTTATATTATATCAAATCAAAGGAAAAGCTTGTTATCCCCCGACGAAAGTCGGAAGGATATAGTTTTGGCATTGTCCGTCCGTCTTTCTGTCCGTCCTTCCGTCCGTCCGGAGCCATATCTAGGAAATGGTTGGGAATATTTATATAAAACTTCATATACATGTTCACCACTAGGAGTTTTTGCAGCCCACCAAGTTTCAGTCAGATTGCCCTTGTAACACCAGAGTTATGGCCCTTAGAAGTTTCTAGTGTTAACTATATAGGGTACTATAAATATGGCAATTTCTGCATCATAACTTTTGATATATTTGACCTAGAACTATGAAACTTAGACTTTAGATCACCATAATGTGGTTGTGTACACACAATTTCGTTCAGATTTATTTTATAAATTAAGAGTTATTGCCCTTTAATTGTATAAAAATCCACATATTTGTACATAACAAACTTACCATTTGGTAGAATTTCATTAAATTTCTTTCATTCTTTTCCCTGAACATTTATTGTAAACATGTGAAGTTGTGTACCCACACCTGGTCACCCCCTTACCTTGATCACACTCCCCCCCCCCCCCCCCCCCCAAACCCCACACAAAAAAAAAAAAAATAAAAAATTCCTTATTTTAGATTTTTTTCAAACAAACGTCATATACATGTACATGTTCACCACTATGAGGTTATGGGGCCCATCAAGTTTCAGTCAGATTGCCCAAGTAACACCAGAGTTATGGTCCTTAGAAGTTTCTAGTGTTAACTTTATAGGGTACTATAAATATGGCAATTTCTGCATCATAACTTTTGATATATTTGACCGAGAACTATGAAACTTAAACAGAATTTAGAGCACTATAATGTGGTTGTGCACACACAATTTCGTACGGATTTCTTTTGTAACTTCAGAGTTATTGCCCTTTAATTGTATAAAAATCCACATATTTGTACATAACAAACTTACCATTTGGCAGAATTTCATTAAATTTCTTTCATTACTTTTCCCTGAACATTTACTATTGACATGTGAAGTTGTTCACCCACACCTGGTCACCCACTTGCCTTGGTCAAACCCCCTTCCCCTCCCAACCCCCCTCCCCCCATGCCTTATTTTAGATTTTTTTCAAACCTTCCATGAATATTTATCAACATGCAAGTTGTACCATTCCCCAACCTCGCATTTCAATTAACTGCATTTAATTTTAAAAGCTAAGCTTATTACAGTAAGCATATCCCATTCAAAATAAATTCTTTAGTCAGGATCAAAGTGTCACACATTTATTATGTACTCTTTAATTAAACATTTGTTTTCTGTTAAATTGATTTTGACTAATGAAATTATTTGCTTCTTATTAATATCCTTAACTTTTTGCCGGATATATTTTTTTGCCATTCCTCACCACAAACCCTTTCGGCGGGGGATACCAATTCATCGAATTTGCTTGTTAACAATGTAGAGGCCACATTTATGACTGTATCTTCATGAAACTTAGTCAGAATGTTAATCTTGATGTTCTTTAGGTCAAGTTCAAATCTGGGTCATATGGGGTCCAAAACTAGGTCACCAGGTCAAATCAAGGAAAAGCTAGTGAACACTTTTGGTGCCACATTTATGACCATATCTTAATGAAATTTGGTCAGAATGTTTAACTTGATGATCTATAGTTCACGTTCAAACCTAGGTCAGATGGGGTAAAAAACTAGGTCACTAGGTCAAATCAAAGGAAAAGCTTGTTAACACTGTAGAGGCCACATCTATGACTGTATCTTCATGAAACTTGGTCAGAATGTTAATCATAATGATCTTTAGGTCAAGTTCGAATCTGGGTCATGCGGGGTCAAAATCTAGGTCACCGGGTCAGATCAAAGGAAAAGCTTGTTAACACTGTAAAGGCCACATCTATGACTGTATCTTCATGAAACTTAGTCAGAATGTTAATTTTGATGATCTTAAGGTCAGGTTTGAATCTGGGTCATGTGGGGTAAAAGACTAGGTCACCTGATCAAATCAAAGAAAAAGCTAGTTATCACTTTTAAGGCCACATTTATGACCTTATCTTAATGAAACTTGGTCAGAATGTTAATCTTGATGATCTTTAGGTCAGTAGGTCAGGTGAGCAATACAGGGCCTGCATGGCCCTCTTGTTTTCCAATATCAGCATTATGACATTATGGAAGGTGATATTATTTAGCATGGTATTTAAAACTGATTTCACGTATGAACATATATATAATTTATATTTTTGTGTCCCCCATGAGTGGTGGGTGCATATAGATTTGGTCTTGTCCGTGCGTGCGTCCATCCGAAGTTCGTGACGCGCCTAGCTCATAAAGAATTTGATATAAATTGATAAAACCTTGCATGAGTCTTTATCATGATATGAACATGCGCACCTCCTATTTTTCGTCTGGTATCGCCCCCTATTTTTAGCTCACCTGTCACATAGTGACAAGGTGAGCTTTTGTGATCACCCTTTGTCTGTCGTCAGTCCGTGAGTCCGTGCGTGCGTGCGTGCGTGCGTCAACAATTTGTCTGCACGATAGTGGTTTCATTTATGATTTGACTTTTACCAAACTTGCACACAACTTGTATCACCATAAGATCTTGGTTCCTTTCTGGAACTGGCCAGATTCACTTATGGGTTCCAGAGTTATGGTCCCTGAAAGGCCCAAAATTAGCTGTTTTGACCTTGTCTGCACAATAGCAGCTTTATTTATGATTTGACTTTTACCAAACTTGCACACAACTTGTATCACCATAAGATCTTGGTTCCTTTCTTGAACTGTCCAGATTCACTTATGGGTTCCAGAGTTATGGTCCCTGAAAGGCCCAAAATTAGCTGTTTTGACCTTGTCTGCACAATAGCAGCTTTATTTATGATTTGACTTTTACCAAACTTGCACACAACTTGTATCACCATAAGATCTCGGTTCCTTTATGGAACTTGCAAGATTCCTTTATGGGTTCCAGTGTTATGGCCCATGAAGGGGTCAAAATTAGTTATTTTGACCTTGTCTGCACAATAGCAGCTTCATTTATGATTTGATTTTAACCAAACTTGCACAAAACTTGTGTCACCATAAGATCTTGGTTCCTTTCTTGAATCGGCCAGATCCGGTAATGGGTTCCAGAGTTATGGCACTGATAGGGCCGGAATTAGCTATTTTGACCTTGTCTGCACAATAGCAGCTTCATTTATGATTTGAATTCAATCAAACTTGCACAAAACTTGTGTCACCAAAAGATCTTGGTTCCTTTCTTGAATCGGCCCTGGTTATTTTACTCTTGTCCGCACTCTAAGTCGAACATTTCTCATCCGATCTTCACCAAACTTGAACAAAATGTGTTTGACCATGAGACCTCAGCCAAGATCGATAACTAGGCAAATCGGTCCAGGCATTTTAGAGTTACGGCCCTTGAATTACCGAAAAAATCCGTCTGTTAACTCTTGTCCGCTCTCTAAGTCGAACATTTCTCATCCGATCTTCACCAAACTTGAACAAAATGTGTTTGGCCATAAGACCTTACCCATGTTCGATAACTAGCCAAATCCGCCCAGGCACTTTTCATTTATGGCCCTTGAATTACTGATTGGATCCACTCATCTAGACCATCTAATTGGATCCACTTGTCTAAAACGTCTAGAGTAACTAAAATTTTTCATCATCTAAGGGGCAGTTGTGGGAGACATGCGCTTTTCTCAAAAGCATCTCTAGTTTATGATTTGATTTTAACCAAACTTGCACACAACTTGTATAACCATAAGATCTCCATTCTTTTTTATACGCCCGCAGGGACGTATTATGTTATCGCCTCGGTGTCCATCTGTCTGTCTGTCTGTGTGTTGGTTAGCAATTTCCCTTCTGCTCTGTAACTCTTGAACCCCTTGATGGATTTTAGAGAAACCTGACAGAAATGTTCACTCATTGAAAGGATGTGCAGAGTGCATGTTTTGGATGGCTAAATTCAGTGTCAAGGTCACACTTAGGGGTCAAAGGTTATACGATTTTGTTTTATGTGAATATTGCTCTGCATTTGTGTTGCATTGCAGTGCTCTTGTTTTTATTTGGCAGATCCTTCTTTTGTTTGCTTACAATATTTTTTTTAGCTCACCTGTCACATAGTGACAAGGTGAGCTTTTGTGATCACCCTTCGTCCGTCGTCAGTCCGTGCGTGCATCCGTCAACAATTTCTTGTCTGCACAATAGTGGTTTCATTTATGATTTTATTTTAACCAAACTTGCACACAACTTGTATCACCATAAGATCTCGGTTCCTTTCTTAAACTGGCCAGATCCCATTTGGGTTCCAGAGTTATGGCCCCTGAAAGGGCCAAAATTAGCTATTTTGACCTTGTCTGCACAATAGCAGCTTTATTTATAACTTGAGTTTTACCAAACTGGCACACAACTTGTATCACCATAAGATCTTGGTTCCTGTCTTGAACTGGCCAGTTTCCGATATGGGTTCCAGAGTTATAGCCCCTGAAAGGGCCAGAATTAGCTATTTTAACCTTGTCTGCACAATAGCAGCTTCATTTATGGTTTGATTTTAACAAAACTTGCACACAACTTGTTTCACTATAAGATCTTGGTTCCTTTCTTGAACTGGCGAAATTCCGTTATGGGATCCAGAGTTATGGCCCCTGAAAGGGCCAGAATTAGCTATTTTGACCTTGTCTGCACAATAGCAGCTTCGTTTATGATTTGAATTTAATCAAACTTGCACAAAACTTGTGTCACCATAAGATCCCGGTTCCTTTTTTAAACCGGCCAGATCCCTTAATGGGTTCCAGAGTTATGGCCCCTGAAAGGGCCAAAATTAACTATTTTGACCTTGTCTGCACAATAGCAGCTTCATTTATGATTTGATTTTAACCAAACTTGCACACAACTTGTATTACCACAAGATCTTGGTTCCTTTCTTGAACTGGCCAGATTCCGTCATGGGTTCCAGAGTTATGGCCCCTTAAAGGTCCAAAATTGGCTATTTTGGCTTTTGCAGCCATATAGATACTTCGTTTATGGTTTTATTTGATACAAACTTCCAAAATATCTTCAACAACAATAAATCTTGGATTCCATGACAAATCAGATCCAATTGTAGCTTCCAGAGTTATTTTATATCTGATTACCTCCCCTGATTGTAATCTAAATGGATTTATATCAGTAAGTACTTATAGGACTTATTTGAAATTTCATTATTGTCATTAGTTGGACTGAGCCAATCAGGGTAGATAACTATGGACTGATTTTATGTCAAATTACCTCCCTTTATTTCAAATTAAAATGGGTATATCTCCGTAACTAATGAAGATACTGATCTGAAATTTCATTTATGTCAACAGATTTATTTGGCAGATCCTTCTTTTGTTCACTTACAATAATTTTTTTTTAATTACTTCCCTTTTATGTTACTATAAATAGCTTATTTCTAGTAACTTTTTTATTATTGGCCGTAGGGAAAAACCGAGACCAATTTTCTGTGGTACAACATGGATGGTACCTCCAATTTTTAGGTGTATTTAGACATATCTGTACATTGTAAGAATTTTTTTTCTTTTTGGTTAAATTTCTTCACTTTGTTGTTCCTGTCCTTTGTGGACTTAGATATTTTTTCTGAGGACCTTCTTGTCCTCAAGTGCAATGATAACAGGTGAGCGATATAGGGCCATCATGGCCCTCTTGTTTTATTACTTTCCTTTTATGTTACTATAAATAGCTTATTCAGTAACTTTTTTATTATTGGCCATAGGGAAAAACTGAGACCACTTTCCTGTGGTACAACATGAATGGTACCTCCAATTTTTAGCTCGACTTTTTGAAGAAAATGTGAGCTATTGCACTTGCCCCGGCGTTGGCGTCGGCCGTCGGCGTTGGCATCGCCGTTGGTTAAAGTTTTTGATAAAAGTCAAATATCTCTGTTACTTTCAAAGCTATTGACTTGAAACTTAAAGTAGATATTAACTATCAAAGTCTACACCAGGAGAAACAATCCCCATTACTCTGATTTGAATTTTGACAGAATTGTGCCCCTTTTTAACTTAGAATTTTTGGTTAAAGTTTTTGATAAGTCAAATATCTCTGTTACTGTCAAAGCTATTGACTTGAAACTTAAAATATTTATTTACCATCAAAATCTACACCAGAAGAAACAATTCCCACAACTCTGATTGAATTTTGACAGAATTACACCCCTTTTTAGCTCGACTTGTCGAAGAAAATGTAGAGCTATTGCACTCGCCCGGCGTTGCCGTCGCCGTTGGTTAAAGGTTTTGATAAAGTCAAATATCTCTGTTACTATCAAAGCTATTGACTTGAAACTTAAAATAGGTATTGACTATCAAGGTCTACAGCAGGGGAAACAATCCCCATAACTCTGATTTGAATTTTGACAGAATTATGCCCCTTTTTAACTTAGAATTTTTGGTTAAAGTTTTTGATAAAGTCAGATATTTCTGTTACTGTCAAAGCTATTGACTTGAAACTTAAAATACTTATTTACCATCAAAATCTACACCAGAAGAAACAATCCCCATAACTCTAATTGAATTTTGACAGAATTATGCCCCTTTTTAACTTAGACTTTTTTGTTAAAATTTTTGATAAAGTCAAATATCTCTGTTACTATCAAAGCTTTTGACTTGAAACTTAAAATAATTATTTACCATTAAAGTCTTCACCAGGAGAAACAATCCCCATAACTCTGATTTGAATTTTGACAGAATTATGCCCCTTTTTAACTTAGAATTTTTAAAATAAAATTTGATAAAGTCAGATATCTCTGTTAATTTTGACAGAATTATGTCCCTTTTTAACTAGGAATTTTTTTACTGGCAAAGCTCTAATTCAGACTCAAGCACTGAGAAAAGTCGAGCGCGCTGTCTTATGGACAGCTCTTGTTAACTTAGAATTTTTTGATAAAAATTTTGATAAAGTCAAATATCTCTGTTACTATTAAAGCTTTTGACTTGAAACTCAAAATAGTTATTTTCTATCAAAGTCTACACCAGGAGACACAATTCCCATAACCCTGATTTGAATTTTGACAGAATTTTGTCCCTTTTTAACTTGAATTTTTTTTTACTGGCAAAGCTCTAATTCAGAGTCAAGCACTGAGAAAAGTCGATCGCGCTGTCTTACGGACAGCTCTTGTTATACCACAGTCACACATATGGTGCAAATAGATACGTCTAGCTACGGATAGAAACGTAGTAATTCGTATCGATCCGTACCTGAGCAGTACGGATTGGTACGAATTGCTACTTTAAGGTACGGCTCAGTTATGTATCAATACGGAGAGATACAGATTACTACATTTCTATCTGTGGCTAGACGTAGCTATCCGCGCCGTATGTGTGACTGGGGTATTAGGTGTATTTTGACATATCTGTACCTTGTAAGAATTTTTTTTTTTTTTGGTTAAAGCAATGGTACTCGGATGAGCGATATAGGGCCATCATGGCCCTCTTGTTAGAGTTATAGCCCCTGAAATAGTCAAAAATGCACATTTTCACCTTGTGACACACCTAGCTCAAAAAGTATTTGATATGTAGATTCATGAAACCTTGCATGAGTCTTTGTTTTACCTCCCACCAGATTCTAGCCCTTTCATTGGTTGAGTATTGTCACGTGGTTGCCTTCTATATTTCTACAGAGGGTCAGTGGGGTGACCCTATATGAGAATTGCAATTCAAAATGGCGAAAAATTAAAACAATAAAATAAAGTTGTTGTTGAGTTAAGGCAAAATATTTCTTCTTTAATTTTGATTTAACATTTAAATTTTAAGGTTGACTATTCAATGAATGAGGGAGCTATCCTACTTGCCCGGGAGAAGTAATTAAGTGGTCGATAAAACAAATCAATTATTATGTCTCCCCCCACCCCCCCCCCCCCCACACCCTCTGGGGGAGACATATTGTTTTTGCCATGTCCGTCCGTCCGTACATCACACTTCATTTCCGAGCAATAACTGGAGAACCATTTGACCTAGAACCTTCAAACTTAATAGGTTGGTAGGGCTTACGGAGGGGACGACCCGTATTGTTTTTGGGGTCACTCCGTCGAAGGTCAAGGTCACAGGGGCCTGAACATGGAAAACCATTTCCGATCATTAACTTGAGAACAACTTAACCCTGAATGATTGGTCAAGCAGAGTAGATGACCCCTATTGATTTTGGGGTCACTCTATTGAAGGTCAATGTCACAGGGGCCAGAACATTGAAAACCATTTCCGGTCAGTAACTTGAGATCCACTTGACCCAGAATGTTGAAACTTCATAGGATGATTAAACATGCAGAGTAGATGATCCCTATCGATTTTTGGGTCACTCTGTTAAAGGTCAAGGTCACAGGAGCCTGAACATGGAAAACAATTTCTGATCAATAACTTGAGAACCACTTGACCAAGAATGTTGAAACTTCATAGGATGATTGAACATGCAGAGTAGATGACCCCTATTGAATTTTGGGTCAGTCTATTAAAGGTCAAGGTCACAGGGACCTAGTCATGTAAAATCATTTCCGGAAAATAACTTGAGAACCACTTGATCTAGAATGTTGAAACTTAATAGGATGATTGGACATGCAGAGTAGATGACCCCTATTTATTTTGGGGTCACTTGATCAAAGGCCAAGGTCACAGGAGCCTGAACAGTGACTTGAGAACCACTAGGCCAAGAGTGTTGAAACTTAGCGGGATGACTGGACATGCCGAGTAGATGATCCCTATTGCAGCCAACCATCAGTATCTCTTTGACTTTCGCTCCTGACCCCTATTGACTTCTTGCCTATAGGACTTTGCATTGGGGGAGACATGCGCTTTTTTACAAAAGCAATTTTAGTTGGGTTTGTTATTGACCCTCTACGGAAATACGTAGGGTCAGTATGCTTTATAGAGGGCGAGGTGAAGCCGAGCTCCCTATAAAGCATACTGAGTATTACTGACCCTACATATTTCCGTAGAGGGTCAGTAACAAACCCAATAATTAATATTATTATGATATAAACTTGTGCACCTTATATTTTTGGTATGGCTCCACCCCCTATTTTCAGAGTTATGCCCACTGAAATAGTAACACACTGGATAACCGGCTATCCTGACGCCCGCTGGAAATGTAACCCAGCTGGAAATGTCACCCAGCTGTAAATTGGTAGGTAAAGGTTTTCATTTATTTCTATTAAAAGGAAGCCAATTCTTGCAAATCAACTTGACAGTTTTGTCAAGGAATGACCATGGCTTACATTTACAATTTCTGGGCCAAAAATGATCATTACGTTTTGAGTAGGGATGGGAACGAATACTGAAATCAATATTCGAATATTCGGTTTGCCATATTCGGTTATTTTTAATGGAAGCTTTAAATTCTTATTAAGTGATTGGCATATACACAACGTATTCATTTGTTTAAAGCGTGGATCATCATAAATAAGGTCAAAAAATGTTTGTTTCGGATAACCCGATCTTACATAGCAAAACCCGCCGATCCTAGCGTTTTATTTCACGATTCTGTCAATATAATCATGACCATATTTAACTAATTCAGTGTTTTAGCTTCAAAATGATACAAAAAATCAAAACGATTATAATTTAGACCGTCGCAATTTTATCTAAATATAGCAGGTTGCCCCATTTAAACACATGACGCGCTGTTGTATTTCCGCCGCCATTTTGAAAAATTTCAATCGGCGTGTAAAAATCGTCGTGTAAAATGCAAGTAAGGCAGACTTAAACCTCCTTCAACATGAACTTATGCATCAGTCATATGTTTTTCTTGATTTTATTATTAACTACTTCAATTTTTAATTCGAATACGGCCGATTGGGGATGAAAACCGATTCTGCGGATGGTCTGAAACGTCGTACAAAATATTGTGAAAAAATCGACAATATCTACAAGTTTGGTATTGTTTTCGAAAAAAAAATTCTACAACTTGTTACATAAAACAGGTGCCAATAAAAATGAACAAAAGATAAAAATATATCACATTTGCGCCTAATACAAACTGTTAATCCGTAGCGATGACCCCAGGTAATTATGCATTGCAATTTTCTTGTTAATTGGACATCTTTTGACATGCATCTGACACAATGACGGCTGTTGCAAACTGTTAATCCATAACGATGGCCCCTGCCAATTATGCATTGCTATTTTCTTGTTAATTGGACATCTTTTGATACGCGATAAACTAACATGACATGGTTTTATTCTGTAGAATTAGCATGCTCATATTGCCTAAAATCAATGATATTAATTTTGAAAAAAATAATTACAATAATTTATGAATATTCGAATTTGATTTTCATATTCGAATATTCGACCGATTTTCGAATGTTCGAATATTCGAATATTCGTTCCCATCCCTAGTTTTGAGATATTCGCTAACAGTCTCTTCAGTTTGAAAAAATTGAGCAAAAGTCCAAAGTTTTGCACCAATTGTTTTGTTTATGAACAGTCTGTGAAAACTTTTATTATCTGGTTTAATAGATGAGTCCTTTTGAAACACCTGTGTAAAGTTTACGGGTTCTATGTTATTCCTGAAAAAGTATATTAGCAGTTCAATAGGCATGGTTGGAAAAAAAAAAGACTGTCGAAAACGGCCGCTAGTGCTGTCATTGAACTCGGATGTTAACATTTATAGACTATCCATTAACTCCGATGATTTTGAATACTTTTGTATGTAAAAAGTATTACTGGCAGTGATTTGACGGAAACGTAATATTTTTAAAAATGGCACTTTCATTTCAAGAGGCTTTATGGCTATATTCCTTCACATTCAAGCTGAATTTTAACCTAGTTCACGCATTCTTGCCATTTTTCCGCCATGCGAAAGCCAACCATATATTTTTTTGCA
The DNA here is from genome assembly GCF_021730395.1 of Mercenaria mercenaria. NCBI lineage: Eukaryota > Metazoa > Mollusca > Bivalvia > Venerida > Veneridae > Mercenaria > Mercenaria mercenaria. The sequence continues at coordinate 53,156,615 of NC_069373.1, forward strand.
GTTACACTGAAGCAATGTAGTACATATTGCCATTTTGCCAGCTTTTGATGGTGGAGGAAAACCACTACAGGTGCCTCCGGGCTACTACAGAAAGTAATTTCACCATGGGTTTTGCAAGTGCAAATGATTGCTTCTGGCCGTCAGTCCTTTGAATTTCGTTTGAAGAATTCAATATCTTTAATTAATCTCAAATGCACGTTCTTGTTTTGAAGTATTCTTAGTGGGGTGCTTGATAGGTGTATAATCTTATTTGCTCATACATAGTTATTTAATTGCTCCTAATGTAAATCTGCCATTTTGTTTTATTCATAAATACCTTTTCAATGAAAACCAGTTTATTATGTCTCCCACCACACAGTGGTGTGGGAGACATACTGATTTACTCCAGTCTGTGTGTGTGTGTGTGTGTGCGTCACAAAGCTTGTCCGCACTCAAAGTCGAACATTTCTCATCCGATTTTCACCAAACTTGAACAAAATGTGTTTGACCATAAGACCTCGGCCAAGTTCGATAACTAGCCAAATCGGTCCAGGCGTCTTGGAGTTACGGCCCTTGAATTACCAAAAATCGGTCTTTTTACTCTTGTCCGCACTCTAATTCGAATGTTTCTCATCCAATCTTCACCAAACTTAAACAAAATGTTTTTGACCATGAGACCTCAGCCAAGTTCGATAACTAGCCAAATCGGTCCAGGCATTTTGGAGTTACGGCCCTTGAATTATCGAAAAATTGGCCTTTTTACTCATGTCCGCACTCTTAATCGAACATTTCTCATCCGATCTTCACCAAACTTGAACAAAATGTGTTTGACCATGAGACCTCGGCCAAGTTCGATAACTAGCCAAATCGGTCCAGGCATTTTAGAGTTACGGCCCTTGAATTACCGAAAAAATCTGTCTGTTTACTCTTGTCCGCACTGTAAGTCGAACATTTCTCATCCGATCTTCACCAAACTTGAACAAAATGTGTTTGGCCATAATACCTTACCCAGGTTTGATAACTAGCCAAATCCACCCAGGCACTTTTGATTTATGGCCCTTGAATTACTGATTGGATCCACTCATACAGACCATCTAATTGGATCCACTCATCTAAAACATCTAGAGAAACTAACATTTTTCATAGGGGCAGTTGTGGGAGACATGCGCTTTTCTCAAAAGCATCTCTAGTTTATGGTCTAAAACTGCAAGTTGTTGATGTATAGAGGCAAACGATTGAAAACGATTGTTTCAAATCTAAATAAGCAGAACTTTGCAAAATGTCACATGACTGTTAATCAGTTATTTCTTAACATGGCAGCCACATGTAGCTTTAATCAACATATAACAAGGTAGATCGGAACTCTTCTTTGCTTGTTTACGATCTTACACAGTCAGCTATCAAATAAAACCACATGAAAAGAAAAGTTCTACTATATGACACAATATATTTGAAATTTTGTCTATGCATGTAGGAATTGCCAGTCTGACACAAAATACTTATTTATAGCTCTGTGTTAGATTTTTTTTTTGTTATACTGACATTGGAGGTAGTCATTAATGAATGGGCCTCACTGATACTTGTATCATTGGTAACACATGTTTGAAGTTTAAAAATCAATACTTAAAACTCAGTCCATGCATGTAGAATCAGAGCCCGGACAAGACACTGTGGGCAGACGGACGGACAAACAGACGAAAGGAACAAAGGACAATAATAATGAAATCAACCAGAATTACTCGACATGGCAATAAGGACCATACATAAGTATATACAAACTGTTTACTGACTGCAAGTATACACATTTTACACAAGTGAAAGATGAATTCAAAGAAATTGCAAAAACACAGACAGACTAAACAGATACAAAATATTCATAAAGAAGAGACACTACGGGGCATATAACATGTCTACAAGACAGTTTTTTTACTTTTATACAGCTGTATTCTCGATAGCCGACAGCTGACTTCAACAACTGCCTATTTCAAATACAGTGGCTGTTTTCGACAGTCTTTTTTTCTTGACCATGCCTATCTAATGGCTAATATACTTTTTCAGGAATAACGTAGAACACGGAAACTTCACACAGGTGTTCGGAAAGGACATATCCGTTAAACCAGATGATGAAAGTTTTCACAGGTTGTTCATAAACAAAACAGTTTGCGCAAAACTTTGGATTTTTGCTTGATTTTTCAAACTGAAGAAACTGTTAGCAAATATCTCAAAACGTAATGATCGTTTTTGGCCCAGAAATTGTAAATGTAAGCCATGGTCATTCCTTGACAAAACTGTCAAGTTGATTTGCAAGAATTTGCTTCGTTTTAATAGAAATAAATGAAAAACTTTACCTACCAATTTACAGCTGGGTTACATTTCCAGCGGGCTTCAGGATAGGGGGTTATCCAGTGTTAGTAAAAAATTAACATTTTCACCTTGTGACAAGCCTAGCTCAAAAAGTAATTCATATAAATTGATTAAATCTTGTATGAGTCTTTATCATGATATGAACTTGTGCACCTCATACTTTTGGTATGGCTCCGCCTCCTATTTTTAGAGTTATGGCCCCTGAAATAGTAAAAAATGCACATTTTCACCTTGTGACGTACCTAGCACAAAAAGTATTTTATATATTAAATTGATTAAACCTTGTATGAGTCCTTCATAACTAAGTTTATACTTTATTTAGAAATTCATGAAAATGATAATGCAAAAATCACTTTCCTTAAATAATTACTGTTTATAAGTTACAGCTAGACCCATAGAAAGTGGATATATTAGGCAGGAAACTGAATGCTATGCCGATTCTTCTCCTTAAATTCCTCAACTTCTCCCTAAATTCTGTGGAGAAGAGTCACTTCTCCCTAAAATTTTGACCTAGGATGATCCCTGTTTTGTATCATCAGCGAAGAGTTTTGATGCGCAGCTTAGAGCATCTGGTAAGTCATTGGATAAAGATTAGAAACAAAACCAGTCCTAATGCATCTGATGTTCTGTAACTGAAAGTTATTTCGATTTTATATTGAAACAAACAAATATCCTATCTACAATACATATTTTATGTCTTTTAGGCCCTAATTATGAACAGTTGAAATGGGAGCAAGAGCATATTGGGGCAGCACTCATGACATTTGGGGCCAAAGATTCCAAACAGAAAGCAAAAGAGAAAAACAAAGTGAAAGAATACGATGTAATCATGGACAAGGAGATTGAATTTGTCCAAGCCTTACAGATGCCGGATACCATCACTGAAAAAGTTAGATATTTAACTCATTAGCATAGAAATAATAGTGCAATTAGTCATAAAATTGAGCCTATGGTATAAATTTACTGGCATTCATTGTTTGTCTCAAAAGACGCATGATCAACATTTATTCTGACATTGTTTGCATTATCAAGGTTTTCCCAAAATTATGTCCAAGAAAGCAAAATATATCACACAGTGGCATCCAAGTCTGTCTAGAAAAGGTTTTGATTTATTTGGTATTTTCACTGTTTTTGCATTTCAGCATCAAATTAATAAATCTTTCAAAGTTCTAAGAACATAACATTGATGCCATCAATGTTATGTTCTTAGAACTTTGAAAGATTTAAAATGTATAATATGCTCAAGATTAAAAAAACCAACTGAGTTTGTTATCATGTTTCATCATGCAGCCTATCCTTTGGTCAATTTCAAGACTGCTCCAAAGCAACCATTTGTGTACTTGGTCCAAGGTCATAAAGCTTTGTACTTAAACCTGTCTTAAATCTCCAGGCATCTAGTTGGTTGTTGCTTAGCATAAGCTTGAAGTTGACCAATGGTAAGATTGCATTCTAAGACTGGATTACAAACAAAAGTTTTATGAGCTTGGATCCTGGAGTGATAAAATTTCAAGCTAAGCTTTTAAGGATGATATTCATGTGACTAATTTGGTTTTGTTTTCAGGGCAGGAAAGAACAAGAGATGTCTGAATCACAGAAGAAGAAGTTGTCGATCAAAGAAACACAGAGAAATTTACCTATATATCCATTTAAACAAGGTTTACTGGAGGCTGTGGAACAGTTCCAGGTCCTCATAATTGAGGGAGAGACTGGGTCAGGAAAAACTACACAAATACCTCAATATCTGTATAAAGCTGTAAGTTGCTCAAAGACTTATGCTTTCTATACTTAGGGATAAATCCTGAATTGAAAAGTAATTGTCCTAATCAGCCATTCCTGTTCGAATGATAACTGAATATGATTATGAAAATTCAGTAGTATGGCATTGGGAAGTAACTGGTCTTATCCATGCTCCATATAAAGGTAAATCCTTTCCATTCTACAAAATTGTAAGTAGCGTAGATACCCATGTATAATGCGCAGCTTTTTGACCCCCGGGACCACCCCCGAATCGTGGGTGCGCATAATACACAGGTATAGACAATTTTCCAACTTCAGAACAAGTTTGTTACCGATGTTTGCCATTTTGGTAAAGGGAAACTACTCCCCGCGCTTACTGTCACCACTAAAATCTAAGATTGCCATTACGTTCCGTAAAAGATCGAATGGTTTATTTTTCTTTCAAACAAAATGAATTTCATTTAAATTTAAAAGTATTTTGATGAAAGAAATGTTGATAAATCACAAAAATTATGATACTAATTAAAGATCGAGAATTATCTTTAACCGAGATCAAACTGTGAACAACATAATTGACACGAGGTGACACGTTAATTGCCGGTAATTACTGGCTATTTGATCGTGACAAAAAGACTATCACACCTTTTGTTATTGGTTTGAATTGAGAAGCTCATGTCATTTTGAAAGATACCATTTCGAAATATTGAATCAGCTGCTGTTTATTTATTCAAAATAGTTTATTAAAAAGGTAAAACAACAAATAAAACAATATTTTACTGGTTTTATTTTCGAGAAAACAAAAATCGATAGTACTGCGAGACCAATCAGTGATTCATTTTGAAATCTGAAGATACGAGTCCATGGGACTCACATATTTTGAAACAATGAGTCCCAGCCAGTGAGTAATGAGTCATGCAAGTTGAAAAAGGAACTAAATATGCTTAATATATAATAATATAACATAACTTATTTTTATTATTTCCTGTCTTTGTTTAAGTCTATTAATTTAAAGTAAATAAATTCACTGAAAATGTCAGTGATTCTGTTTTCTTATCTTTGTAAACCTTGTGAATCTAATGTGATTAAACTGCAAATTAAAGTTTTTTTCACTCTTGCAATGATTGCCCAAACCAAGAAAACCCTTTAACTATGAATACAATCAATTAAAAATGTTAATTCCATATCAGCAGAAAATAAATCAAGCTCCCAGTGCTAATGCACTCAAAGTCAGTCACTTTAAATAACAAGTATGTGAATTAAATACATGTCAACAGCAGTGACATCACTATGACATCACTCGAATACTGTCTTCTTTGATCTGCTGGTGTCGGCTCACATCAAAAGAAACAGTTGTCAAACATGTTTAACCCAATTTCTAAATTTGATGCAAGTGTCAAAAATTTGGGTAAATTTCAGTTGTTATTTTAATCTCAGAAAGTGTCAGTGATTAAAATTATGTTTCTAAAGTCTTGGTTTTGAAAAATATGAGTAAAAATAAGTGGATTTAAGGAAATTATTCGAGCCAGTCAAGGTAAGATACTTTCTAAAGGTCAGAAAAGCATGTGTAAGCTAATGTACCGGTAATATAAATCTCTACTGCTTTGTTTATCAACAGTCAGTTTACAAAACAAGTGTCACCTTCGCACTTTTCGGTAATCTGAAGTAGGCGGAGCTTAAATTATGCCATCGTATATTCCAGTGAAGTGTCAACAGGCTGATAGCGGATAACTGGTGGAGTGTGGATAAAAAAAATCGGGCGACTTGAATTTTGCTTTGATGTTAGATTAGAGCGAAGTGGGGAGCTACAAAGCGACTATTTCGCTCAAGTCTCTCCCTAGCTCAAGCCCTATGCTTTATAAATCGAACGGTGATAAGGTAAATTTTGTTTGCGTCCTGCGGCTGCACACATTTTAAATTAACGCGTCCCCGATGAAAAATACGCGTCTTTGACGCAGGACGCACAGCAAAATGAATTACTGCCGATGCTGCTCTCCGCTGCCGAAATAAGATTTATTACCGGTGTCGATGTAAACTCTACTTTCGGTTTCCATCCACCTCAGAATTGACCAAAAATGTTTTTTCCCCAGGATTTTGGACAAAAATCGGGGGTGCGCATTATACATGGGTATCTACGGTAAATTAAGCTCTACAGAACTTCTTAGTTTTTAGCTCACCTGTCACATAGTGACAAGGTGAGCTTTTGTGATCACCCGTCGTCAGTCCGTGCGTTCGTCCGCCCGTGAACAATTTCTTGTCTGCACAATAGTGGTTTCATTTATGATTTTATTTTAACCAAACTTGCACGCAACTTGTATCACCATAAGATCTCGATTCCTTTCTTGAACTGGCCAGATCCCATTATGGGTTCCAGAGTTATGGCCCCTGAAAGGGCCAAACTTAGCTTTTTTGACCTTGTCTGCACAATAGCAGCTTTATGATTTGATTTTTACCAAACTGGCACACAACTTGTATCACCATAAGATCTTTGTTCCTTTCTTGAACTGGCCAGATTCCATTATGGGTTCCAGAGTTATGGCCCCTGAAAGGGCCAAACTTAGCTATTTTGACCTTGTCTGCACAATAGCAGCTTCATTTATGATTTGATTTTAACCCAACTTGCACTAACTTGTATCACCACAAGATCTCGGTTCCTTTCTTGAACTGGCCAGGGTTGTCAATAAGTTTTTGTTGAACAGGCTGAAATAGAAAAGTAGGCGGCCATCTAGGGGGTGCGAAAATTTTGAAATTCAGCGCTTCATTTCCTGCATTCTGGGGCATTTTGAAAGCATTTAAGAACATCTTTTCCACTGCATTTTTAAATACAATATACCCTTTTTTTCACATTTTTATGAGTTCACCTGGTAAATTTGGAGATAATGATAAAAGTGAGTTTTCATGTTCATGAATGCATTTTTCAAGTCTTGAAATGCTAATATCTAACTTGGCATCACACTTCAACTCTTTGTTGTACTTCTTTGCAAAATCAAATAGTTATTGCACTCCTGTATATCTAAATTCAAAATTCTACTGAGAATTAAACCTGTACTCATATTTCTTTTGTGGGGAACAAGATTCCCAAGATAAATTTTTACAATTTGGCACGACAAAAATGTCACTGTTAGAACCATCAAAACAAAATATACAGGGTTAGAAATAATACAAGTTTAGGTATAGAAAATTAACTGTTTGATTCTCATACCCACCTATCCATATCCAAAACCCCTAGCCTTGATTTTTTATTGATCAAAGTCCAGATATCCAAAATTGTATGTCCAGATACTGTTACACTTTCATAGACATTGACCAAATCTCCACTTTAAAGGATGTGTTTGACAAATTATGATGGTACAAAGACAGTTTAACAGCAAGTGACAGTATCTGATAAAAAAAAATTACTGTGACATTTCCTCTTATTAAAATGATTTAAGAGAAATATTTATTAAAAAAAAAAAAACGGCTGATACCGCGACAACTACTGTACTTTCGATTTCAAAAACTAACAGAAAAAGGTAAAAGCCAATATTTTTCTGATCTAAATTTGTTTGTGATTAAATTTTTTTATATAAAATTTTAAAAAATATCTGTCTCAGTTGTCACACATTAAAATCAACACCTGGCTTTGTTATAAACAGCACTCCACAGGTAAATAGGTGTGAAAATATCCGAAAATTGTTGTTTACAGATTAGTTATAAGCGATGTTGGATTATTAAATATAAAGGAGCTTGTGGATAAATTTTTATGCCCCCAAAGGGAGGCATATTAGTTTTCAACTGTCCGTCCGTTCGTTCGTTCGTTAGTTAGTTTGTTAGTCACAACGTTAACTTTTTGCATGAAGGCACTTTACTCGCGAACCACTGCACCCAGGACCTTCAAACTTCACGTGGTGATAGTACTTATTGAGTACACCACCCCTACTGACTTTTGGGTCACCAGGTCAAAGGTCAAGGTCACAGGGGCCAACGTTAACTTTTTGCATGAAGGCACTTTACTCGCGAACCACTGCACCCAGGACCTTCAAACTTCAGGTGGTGATAGTACTTATTGAGTACACCACCCCTACTGACTTTGGGGTCACCAGGTCAAAGGTCAAGGTCACAGGGGCCAACGTTAACTTTTTGCATGAAGGTACTGTACTCGCGAACCACTGCATCCAGGACCTTCAAACTTCACATGCTGATATTACTTATTGAGTACACCACTCCTACTGACTTTGGGGTCACCAGGTCAAAGGTCAAGGTCACAGGGGCCAACATTAACTTTTTGCATGAAGGCACTTTACTCGCGAACCACTTCACCAAGAACCTTCAAACTTTACGTGCTGATAGTACTTTATGAGTACACCAACCCTACTGACTTTGGGATCACCAGGTCAAAGGTCAAGGTCACAGGGGCCAACGTTAACTTTTTGCATGAAGGCACTTTACTCGCGAACCACTGCACCCAGGACCTTCAAACTTCACATGCTGATAGTACTTATTGAGTACACCATTCTTACTGACTTGGGGTCACCAGGTCAAAGGTCAAGGTCACAGGGACCAACATTAACTTTTTGCATGAAGGCACTTTACTCGCGAACCACTTCACCCGGGACCTTCAAACTTTACATGCTGATAGTACTTTATGAGTACACCAACCCTACTGACTTTGGGGTCACCAGGTCAAAGGTCAAGGTCACAGGGGCCAACATTAACTTTTTGCATGAAGGCACTTTACATGCGAACCACTTCACCCAGGACCTTCAAACTTCACATGCTGATAGTACTTATTGAGTACACCACCCCTACTGACTTTGGGGTCACCAGGTCAAAGGTCAAGGTGCTGCGGGGGCATTTGTCACCATTAGTGATCTTGTTTGTTTTTTGTTGTCTTTTTCTTTTAAATCGGGACCGTCACTCATAATTTCAAAATTTTTGGAAATTATCGCGGATGTCCCATCACCCTTTCTTCCGTAGCTTTTGTTACAAAATATAACTTTGACACTACGATAACTGATGAATATTTTTCATGTATATCTCTAATATTAATTCAGTCCATGAAACATGATTTTCATGGCTTTGACATTAGCTTGGATTTTGTCAGTTATAATGTATGTATATCATCATTTGTAAAGGCGGAGCTTAAATAGTTCTTCCGATAAAATATGTCACGCGTTCTACATCCAAAGTTGTCATTGGTTTATCGCGTATTTTAACTCGAGTCAAAGATCGACAGGCACGTGGCAATGTATGAAATACACCTCGGCAATTAAGATTCAATGAACATCGCCCGTGATGACACGCTGTGTATTAATTATGAACGGAAACGACCGTGGGTAATATCGATTTTTTAGACTGGATGGAGAGTTCTTTATACAAATTATATTTTCGTGACAGAATCGTGAAAAAAACTTTTAAAATACTATGGTTGGCGGTTAAGGTTTTCAGGTCCGATTTTTTTTTTTTTTTTTTTTGCGAATTTGAACCGGCCCAAATGCCATTTGAACCGTGCATTTCGGCCGGCGGCCGGTTCTTATTGACAACCCTGGATCATTCCATTATGGGTTTCAGAGTTGTGGCCCCTGAAAGGGCCAGAATTAGCTATTTTGACCTTGTCTGCACAATAGCAGCTTCATTTATAATTTGAATTTAATCAGACTTGCACAAAACTTGTGTCGCCATAAGATCTCAGTTCCTTTGTTGAACCGGCAAGATCCCATAATGGGTTTCAGAGTTATGGCCCCTGAAAGGGCCAAACTTAGCTATTTTGACCTTGTCTGCACAATAGCAGCTTCATTTATGATTTGATTTTAACCAAACTTGCACACAACTTGTATCACCACAAGATCTTGATTCCTTTCTTGAACTGGGCAGATTCCATCATGGGTTCCAGAGTTATGGCCCCCTTAAGGTCCAAAATTGGCTATTTTGGCTTTTGCAGCCATATAGAGACTTCATTTATGGTTTTATTTGATACAAACTTCCAAAATATCTTCAACAACAATAAATCTTGGATTCCATGACAAATCAGATCCAATCGTAGGTTCCAGAGTTATTGTACCCCCCGACAACAAAGTTGTTAGAGGGGGTATACTGGTTTCAGGTTGTCTGTCTGTCTGTCCGTCTGGTCGTCTGTCCGTAGACGCAATCTTGTGCACACCATCTCTCCTTATCCCCTTGACAGAATTTAATGAAACTTCACACAAGTGATCAGTACCAACAGTAGTTGTGCGTGAAGCATGTTAGGTTCTTTTAGAAAAAATTTTTGCAGAGTTATGGGACTTTGTTTTTTGTTACTATACTATATACATAGACACAATCTTGTGCGCCACCATCTCTCCTCATCCCCTTGACACAATTTAATGAAACTTCACACAAGTGGTCAGTACCAACAGTAGTTGTGCATGGGGCATGTTAGGTTCTTTTAGAAAAAAAATTTGCAGAGTTATGGGACTTTGTTTTTTTGTTACTATACTATATACATAGACACAATCTTGTGCGCACCATCTCTCCTCATCCCCTTGACACAATTTAATGAAACTTCACACAAGTGATCAGTAACGACAGTAGTTGTGCATGGGGTGTGTTAGGTTCTTTCAGAAAAAAAATTTGCAGAGTTATGGGACTTTGTTTTTTTGTTACTATACTATATACATAGACACAATCTTGTGCGCACCATCTCTCCTCATCCCCTTGACACAATTTAATGAAACTTCACACAAGTGATCAGTAACAACAGTAGTTGTGCATGGGGCATGTTAGGTTCTTTCAGCGACAAAAATTGCAGAGTTATGGGACTTTGTTTCTTGTTAACATACTATGTACATACGTCTGCATATGCAATCTTGTGCGTGCCTAATCTACCAAACCCTTGCACACAATTTAATGAAACTTTACACAAGTGATCAGTACCAACCCTAGTTGTGCATGGTGCATGTTACATTCTTTTAGATAACTATTCTGCATAGTTATGGGACTTTGTTTTTTGTTACTATACTGTATACATACAGTCTATATACATACAGTCCACATAATTATGCAGTCTTGTGTGTGTCAAATTGCAATGTACTGTGTCAGTGCATGCGGGGGGGGGGGGTACATTCATCACCTTTAGTGATAGCTCTAGTTTTATATCTGATTACCTCCCCTGATTGAAATCAAAATGGATTTATATCAGTAAGTACTTATAGGACTTATTTGAAATTTCATTATTGTCATTAGTTGGACTGAGCCAATCACGGTAGATAACTATGGGCTGATTTTATGTCAAATTACCTCCCTTTATTTCAAATTAAAATGGGTATATCTCCGTAACAATGAAGATACTGATCTGAAATTTCATTTATGTCAACAGATTTATTTGGCAGATCCTTCTTTTGTTCACTTACAATAATTTTCTTTTTAATTACTTCCATTTTACGTTACTATAAATAGCTTATTTTGAGTAACTTTTTTATTATTGGCTGTAGGGAAAAACTGAGACCACTTTTCTGTGGTACAACATGGATGGTACCTCCAATTTTTAGGTGTATTTTGACATATCTGTACCTTTTAAGATTTTTTTTTTCTTTTTGGTTAAATTTCTTCCCTTTGTAGTTCCTGTCCTTTGGACTTGGATATTTTTTCTGAGGACCTTCTTGTCCTCAAGTGCAATGATAACAGGTGAGTGATATAGGGCCATCATGGCCCTCTTGTTTCATAGTTATTTCATAGTACACTGCAGCAGACCTATCAAAATTATTGTAACAGGTTCTTAAAGTAAATTATAAACTGTTAATGAAGAAGATAATTGATTAATTATTAAATTGATTGTTAACACCTGTACATATTTGAATGTTTAATGCAGCACTTCCCAATTTTTGTAACATATATCTCACAGGGTTATTGTAAAGATGGTATGAAGGTTGGATGTACACAGCCCAGGCGAGTGGCAGCAATGTCTGTAGCAGCTAGAGTGGCAGAAGAAATGGGATTCAAACTTGGAAATGAGGTTAGATTTTAATTACGTTTTACTTGAGAACTTAACGAATATTGATACTTGCCAGGAGCTTGATATAAATTTACCTGTATACAGTCAAACCTGTCTACAAAGACCACCATTGGCAGAGCCAAAATGTGGTCTTAATTTGAAGGTGGGCTTTATTCATAGATTAAAATACACTGTAAATGTCAAAGTGGGAAACAAAATATGTGGTCTTTAGAGCCAGGTGGTGTTTGTTTAGAGGTGGTCTTTAACACAGGTTTGACTGTAGTTGATATACAGTTACCTGGGAAGTTGATGTACATTTTACAAGGGAAGTTGATAAACATTTACCTGGGAGTTGATATACATTTTCTTGGGAAGTTGATATGCATTTTCCTGAGAAGTTGATGTACATTTTACCATGGAAGTTGATATACATTTTACCTTGGAAGTTGATGTACATTTTACCTAATACCCCAGTCACACAGGGCTACGGGACAGATAGCTACGTCTAGCCACGGATAAAAACGTAGTAATCTGTATCGATCCATACCTGAGCGGGACGAATTGATACGGATTACTACTTGAAGGTACGGATAGATACGGATTACTACGTTTCTATCCGTGGCTAAACTTAGCTATCCGCACCGTATGTGTGACTGGGGTATAAGACTGTAAATAATGATGCTCCTGATAATTGAATAGACATTTTACCAATGAAGGGCTTCTTACTTCAAGTATAAAACAAAGAATGGTGGTCTCTTATAGCAGTCTTTATGTGTACCTACTCTGAAAGATAAGAATCTTGACTAAATACAAGTATACGATGCTATATACAGTGGAATTATGTTTTTACCAACTGGTAAAGATGTTAGAGCTGTTAAAATTCCTATATACTTTTAGTGAAAAGATGATGCAAGGGAATGGGATTTTATCAACTTGATATTAGGTTAAATACACAATGCTTTGGGTTGCATTATTGAAGGTGGAAAAACAAATGTAAAAGTTGGGGAAATAAAAAAATGCAAATGTTGGAGATTTTGAAATACTCTGGTTTATGTACTTGTTTTCAAAAATGAAATAAATAATTAACAATATTTTGATAGAATGTTTTTTAATTGTTGCTGAACTTAGCTCAGATTTATAAAATCTTGGCACATATATACTAAGCAGTACCAAGTAAATTTTAGTTGCTTTGCTTCTGTTGAAGAAATATGCCATTAGGTCAGAAAGCAAGCAGTTTGATGATTATTTTGTGCTACTATTTATAGATATATTTTGGACTGTCTGTTTTATATAGGTTGGTTATAGTATCCAGTTTGAGGACTGTACGTCAGAAAGAACTGTAGTAAAATATATGACAGATGGTATGCTGTTAAGAGAGTTCCTCAGTGAGCCAGATCTCAAGACCTACAGGTATATTTATGTTGATATTGTATAACTTTGACCTTGCATATTTATTTAAATGCATATTTTCCTTCAATTTTGGAGAAGTGTTTCTTATTCTAAGAAAAACCCATGCAGGAAGGTGATCATGCAACTGAATGAAAATATACTTCCTCTTTTGATGCCTTCGAGGAGTGGTTAAAGCTACTGACTTCAAATCACTTGCCGATCACTTCTGTGCGTTTGACATCTTGTTTGGTATTTAGAATTCTTTCATTTAAAGAAGTCATCCAGTGTGCTTGCTGAAGGTTGGTAGGTGTAAACAGGTGTTGCTGGTGTCAGATATAATGCTTGGAGGAACACCTAGGGTCTTCCTGCACCATTTAAGTCTGGAAATTTGCCATATGACTTATGTCATGGTGACTTAAACCCCCAATAAGAACTATATTGTCCATAAATGAAATAAAAGATCATTTTTCAGTGTTCATAGGGTTCAGTAAGGAGATTTTTTACCCTCAAAATTTCTTGTGAAATACTTAGTAATTCCAGTTATCTTTTGGTTAGAGACCACCAATAGATTTCCCATAGACTTACATTGTAACATTATGGCATATTTCTCTTCTAGTCACAGGGAACATGTTCTTTTTATAACATGGTTAACTATCAATGCACAAATTACGGTTCTGTCCTTTCAACGCATATAATAAAATGAATATGAGTTTTTGTACTTTTAATGTCAAGGGTTTAGCATTAAAGAGAAAAGATTGCAAGTATTTGAATGGCTTAACCAAAACAAATACTCACTCACTTTTTTTGCAAGAAATTCATTGTACAGTACATGATTATGAGGAATGGAAAAAAACAGTGGAAAGGCAATCTTTTTATAAGTGGAAATAGCACCGGAGTCGTCATTTTTATGCCCCCACTTTAGGGGGTGGGGTAGGAAGGGTGCATATAGATTTGCCCTTGTCCATCCTTCCGAGAATCTTGTGTCACGCCTAGCTCCAAAAGTATTTGATGTAGAGTCACAAAACTTAACAGGAATGTTGGTCAGCATGTGTAGTTGTGCACCTGGGGTTTCGCGTCCGGATTCATTCAGTCATGTGGGAGTTATGGCCCCTGACTTTGTAAAAATTGGTTATTATGCCCCTGGCATCTACTGATGCAGGAGGCATATAGTGATTGTCCTGTCTGTTCATCCGTCAGTCTGTCCGTCCGTCCATTCGTCCGTCCGTACCAGGTTAACCAAATGGGAACGCTTCGTCTAGCATCAATATCCCTTACTAGAATGACTTGATACTAATGCAGATGTAAACTGTGACCATTCCTTATCTTCAAACATCACCTGACCTCAGTTAAATTCCTGTACATATTTTAAATCTTACTTCAACTAATCTTTCAGGTAAGATTCGATCAAAAGTTTGCGAACATGGTGAATTGTATCTCTGTCATGAGTATTACTTTCAAAAATTACAAAAGCATATTCTTTTACAATGTTTGGTACATGCGTCGAGCTTGATTCAGTATTTTCTGTTTCATGGCGATATAAAACAGTTAATGTATAGATACTTCATTTCGTGAAAAATAATCAGATTGAATCTCGTCCTGAAGTTCACACTTGAAGTCCTCCGAGTAATCATGTACCATGACAGCATGCCCTTCCGGTAAATTATCTACAATACTATGTAGTTGTTGTCTTTGCCAATGACACAAAAAATTGTTTGTGGAAAATTTGAAAGTGAGTTTTTGATGTCATCCCACATTTCTTTCATTGTGGAAGTAACTTTTACAAACTGTTGCTTTTTAGCTCACCTGAGAAATGCTCAGGTGAGTTTTTCTGATCGCTGGATGTCTGGCGTCTGTCTGTCGTCTGTCAACATTTAGCTTGTGTATGCGTTAGAGGCTGTATTTTTCAGCTGATCTTCATGAAATTTTGTCAGAATGATAACCTTGATGAAATCTAGGCCAAGTTTGAAAGTGGGTCATCTGGGATCAAAAACTAGGTCACTAGTTCAAATCAAAGAAAAACCTTGTGTATGCGATAGAGGCTGTATTTTTCAATTGATCTTCATAAAATTTTGTCAGAATGATTGCCTTTATGAAATCTAGGTAGAGTTTGAATATGGGTCATCTGGGTTCAAAAAAGTAGGTCATAGGTCAAATCAAAGATAAACCTTGTGTATGCAATAGAGACTGTATTTTTCTATTGATCTTCATGAAAATTGGTCAGAATGAATGCCTTGATAAAATCTAGGTCAAGTTTGAATATGGGTCATCCTGGTTCAAAAACTAGGTCACTAGGTCAAATAAAGGAAAAACCTTGTGTGTGCGATAGAAGCTGTATTTTTCAATTGATCTTCATGAAATTTGGTCGGAATGATTGCCTTCTTAAAATCTAGGTCAAGTTCGAATATGGGCAATCTGGGGTAAAAAAACTATGTCACTAGGTCAAACCAAAGAAAAACCTTGTGTATGCGATAGAGGCTGTATTTTTCAATTGATCTTCATAAAATTTTGTCAGAATGATGGCCTTTATGAAATCTAGGTAGAGTTTGAATATGGTTCATCTGGGTTCAAAAAAGTAGGTCATAGGTCAAATCAAAGATAAACCTTGTGTATGCAATAGAGACTGTATTTTTCTATTGATCTTCATGAAAATTGGTCAGAATGAATGCCTTGATAAAATCTAGGTCAAGTTTGAATATGGGTCATCCGGGGTCAAACACCAGGTCACTAGTTCATATCTAAGAAAATACTTATTTAAACTCAAGAGACCACATTTTTGGTCCAATCTTAATTCAAATTGGCCAGAATATTTGTTTCCATGAAATCACTAGTCAAACATGTTTACACGGACTGTTATGGTGTGTTTTTCAGGTGAGCGACCTAGGGCCATCTTGGCCCGCTTGTTTATATCTTTACCATTTCTGTCTTTCTTACCTGTAAATAACATACTCATACCTGTTCCAGGTTACAAAACTTGTACTATCATCCAATTCTTGTTCCATCAACTTTATGTTACTTACACCACATTTTGTACAATCACGTTTTAAACAGGACATTCTAAACATTTTTATATGCCCGAAGGGACGTATTATGTTATGACGCTGGTGTCCGTCCGTCTGTCCGTCAGCAATTTCTTGTCCACTCTGTAACTCTTGAAACCCTTGAAGGATTTCAAGGAAACTTTACACAAATGTTCACCACACCGAGACGATGTGCAGAGCACATGTTTTGGATGTCTTGCTTCAAAGTCAAGGTCACGCTTAGGAGTCAAAGGTCATATCAGTTTGTTTCGGTCCGCTCTGTAACTCTTGAACCCCTTGAAGGATTTCAAAGAAACTTGACACAAATGTTCACCACACCAAGACGACGTGCAGAGCATATGTTCCGGATGACTCGCTTCAAGGTCAAGGTCACACTTAGGGGTCAAAAGTCATATCAGTTTGTTTCGTGTCTGCTCAGTAACTCTTGAACTGCTGGAAGGATTTCAAAGAAACTTGGCAGAAATGTTCACCTCACTGAGACAACGTGCAGAGCGCATGTTCCAGATGACTAGCTTCAAGGTCAAGGTCACACTTAAGGATCAAAGGTCATATATGACTTTGCTTTGTGTATATTGCTCTGCATTGCAGTGCTCTTGTTTTTATTTGCCAGATCTCTTTTTTGTACTTTTTTTTTTTTTTTTGAATTACTTCCCTTTTATATTACTATAAATAGCTTATTTTGAAACTTTTTAGCTCACCTGTCACAAAGTGACAAGGTGAGCTTTTGTGATCACGTGGCGTCCGTCGTCCGTGCGTGCGTAAACTTTTGCTTGTGACCACTCTAGAGGTCACATTTTTCATGGGATCTTTATGAAAGTTGGTCAGAATGTTCATCTTGATGATATCTAGGTCAGGTTCGAAACTGGGTCACGTGCGGTCAAAAACTAGGTCAGTAGATCTAAAAATAGAAAAACCTTGTGACCTCTCTAGAGGCCATATTTTTCATGAGATCTTCATGAAAATTAGTCAGAATGTTCACCTTGATGATATCTAGCTCAAGTTCGAAACTGGGTCATGTGGGTTCAAAAACTAGGTCAGTAGATTTAAAAATAGAAAAACCTTGTGACCTCTCTGGAGGCCATATTTCTCAATGGATCTTTATGAAAATTGGTCAAAATGTTCACCTTGGTGATGTCTAGATCAGATTCTAAACTCGGTCACCTGCGGTCAATAACTAGGTCAGTAGGTCTAAAAATAGAAAAACCTTGTGATGTCTCTAGAGGCCGTATTTCTCAATGGATCTTCATGAAAATTGGTGAGAATGTTCGGCTTGATGATATCTAGGTCAGATTCGTAACTGGGTCATATGCGGTCAAAAACTAGGTCAGTAGGTTGAAAAATAGAAAAACCTTCTGACCTCTCTAGAGGCCATATTTTTCAAGAGATCTTCATGAAAACTGGTGAGAATGTTCACCTTGATGATATATAGGTCAGGTTTAAAAGTGGGTCACGTGCCTTCAAAAACTAGGTCATTACGTCAAATAATATAAAAACCTTGTGACCTCTCTAGAGGTCATATTTTTCAATGCATCTTCATGAAAATTGGTCAGAATTTTTTAGCTCACCTGTCACATAGTGACAAGGTGAGCTTTTGTGATCACGCAGCGTCCGTCGTCCGTCGTCTGTGCGTTCGTCCGTGCGTCCGTCCGTCCGTAAACTTTTGCTTGTGACCACTCTAAAGATCACATTTTTTGTGGGATCTTTATGAAATTCGGTCAGAATGTTCATCTTGATGATATCTAGGTCAAGTTTGAAACTGGGTCACGTGCCTTCAAAAACTAGGTCAGTAGGTCTAAAAATAGAAAAACCTGGTGACCTCTCTAGAGGCCATATATTTCACAAGATCTTCATGAAAATTAGTCAGAATGTTCACCTTGATGATATCTAGGTCAAGTTCGAAACTGGGTCACGTGCGGTCAAAAACTAGGTCAGTAGGTCTAAAAATAGAAAAACATTGTGACCTCTCTAGAGGCCATATATTTCAAAAAATCTTCATGAAAATTAGTCAGATTGTTCACCATGATGATATCTAGGTCAAGTTCGAAACTGGGTCATGTGCCTTCAAAAACTAGGTCAGGAGGTCTAAAAATAGAAAAACCTTGTGACCTCTCTACAGGCCATATATTTCAAAGATCTTCATGAAAGTTGGTCAGAATGTTCACCTTGATGATATCTAGGTCAAGTTCGAAACTGGGTCACGTGCGATCAAAAACTAGGTCAGTAGGTCTAAAAATAGAAAAACATTGTGACCTTTCTAGAGGCCACATATTACATAAGATCTTCATGAAAATTGGTCAGAACGTTCACCTTGATGATATCTAGGTCAGGTTCGAAACTGGGTCACGTGCCTTCAAAAACTAGGTCAGTAGGTCAAATAATAGAAAAACCTTGTGACCTCTCTGAAGGCCATATTTTTCATGGGATCTGTATGAAAGTTGGTCTGAATGTTCATTTTGATGATATCTAGGTCAAGTTTGAAACTGGGTCATGTGTGGTCAAAAACTAGGTCAGTAGGTATAAAAATAGAAAAACCTTGTGACCTCTCTAGAGGCCATATGTTTTATGAAATCTTCATGAAAATTGGTCAGAATGTTCACCTTGATGATATCTAAGTCAAGTTCGAAAGTGGGTCACGTGCCATCAAAAACTAGGTCAGTAGGTCAAATAATAGAAAAACCTTGTGACCTCTCTAGAGGCCATATTTTCCACAGGATCTGTATGAAAGTTGGTCTGAATGTTCATCTTGATGATATCTAGGTCAAGTTCGGAAGTGGGTCACGTGCCGTCAAAAACTAGGTCAGTAGGTCAAATAATAGAAAAACCTTGTGACCTCTCTTAAGGCCATATTTTTCAATGGATCTTCATGAAAGTTGGTCTGAATATTCATCTTGATGATATCTAGGTCAAGTTCGAAACAGGGTCATGTGCGGTCAAAAACTAGGTCAGTAGGTCTAAAAATAGAAAAACCTTGTGACCTCTCTAGAGGCCATACTTGTGAATGGATCTCCATAAAAATTGGTCAGAATGTTCATCTTGGTGATATCTAGGTCAAGTTCGAAAGTGGGTCACATGCCGTCAAAAAGTAGGTCAGTAGGTCCAATAATGAAAAAACATTGTGACCTCTCTAGAGACCATATTTTTCATGGGATCTGTATGAAAGTTGGTCTGAATGTTTATCTTGATGATATCTAGGTCAAGTTTGAAACTGGGTCAACTGCGATCAAAAACTAGGTCAGTAGGTCTTGAAATAGAAAAACCTTGGGACCTCTCTAGAGGCCATACCCTTGAATGGATCTTCATGAAAATTGGTCAGAATGTTCACCTTGATGATATCTAGGTCAAGTTCGAAACTGGGTCACGTGCGGTCAAAAACTAGGTCAGTAGGTCTAAAAATAGAAAAACATTGTGACCTCTCTAGAGGCCATATATTTCAAAAAATCTTCATGAAAATTAGTCAGATTGTTCACCATGATGATATCTAGGTCAAGTTCGAAACTGGGTCATGTGCCTTCAAAAACTAGGTCAGGAGGTCTAAAAATAGAAAAACCTTGTGACCTCTCTACAGGCCATATATTTCAAAGATCTTCATGAAAGTTGGTCAGAATGTTCACCTTGATGATATCTAGGTCAAGTTCGAAACTGGGTCACGTGCGATCAAAAACTAGGTCAGTAGGTCTAAAAATAGAAAAACATTGTGACCTTTCTAGAGGCCACATATTACATAAGATCTTCATGAAAATTGGTCAGAACGTTCACCTTGATGATATCTAGGTCAGGTTCGAAACTGGGTCACGTGCCTTCAAAAACTAGGTCAGTAGGTCAAATAATAGAAAAACCTTGTGACCTCTCTGAAGGCCATATTTTTCATGGGATCTGTATGAAAGTTGGTCTGAATGTTCATTTTGATGATATCTAGGTCAAGTTTGAAACTGGGTCATGTGTGGTCAAAAACTAGGTCAGTAGGTATAAAAATAGAAAAACCTTGTGACCTCTCTAGAGGCCATATGTTTTAATGAAATCTTCATGAAAATTGGTCAGAATGTTCACCTTGATGATATCTAAGTCAAGTTCGAAAGTGGGTCACGTGCCATCAAAAACTAGGTCAGTAGGTCAAATAATAGAAAAACCTTGTGACCTCTCTAGAGGCCATATTTTTCATGGGATCTGTATGAAAGTTGGTCTGAATGTTCATCTTGATGATATCTAGGTCAAGTTCGGAAGTGGGTCACGTGCCGTCAAAAACTAGGTCAGTAGGTCAGATAATGGAAAAACCTTGTGACCTCTCTTAAGGCCATATTTTTCAATGGATCTTCATGAAAGTTGGTCTGAATATTCATCTTGATGATATCTAGGTCAAGTTCGAAACAGGGTCATGTGCGGTCAAAAACTAGGTCAGTAGGTCTAAAAATAGAAAAACCTTGTGACCTCTCTAGAGGCCATACTTGTGAATGGATCTCCATAAAAATTGGTCAGAATGTTCATCTTGGTGATATCTAGGTCAAGTTCGAAAGTGGGTCACATGCCGTCAAAAAGTAGGTCAGTAGGTCCAATAATGAAAAAACATTGTGACCTCTCTAGAGACCATATTTTTCATGGGATCTGTATGAAAGTTGGTCTGAATGTTTATCTTGATGATATCTAGGTCAAGTTTGAAACTGGGTCAACTGCGATCAAAAACTAGGTCAGTAGGTCTTGAAATAGAAAAACCTTGGGACCTCTCTAGAGGCCATACCCTTGAATGGATCTTCATGAAAATTGGTCAGAATGTTCACCTTGATGACATCTAGGTCAAGTTTGAAACTGGGTCACGTGCCTTAAAAAACTAGGTCAATAGGTCAAATAATAGAAAAACCTTGTGACCTCTCTAGAGACCATATTTTTCAATGGATCTTCATGAAAATTTGTCAGAATTTTTATCTTGATAATATCTAGGTCAAGTTCAAAACTGGGTCACATGAGCTCAAAAACTAGGTCACTATGTCAAATAATAGAAAAAACGACGTCATACTCAAAACTGGATCATGTGGGAAGAGGTGAGCGATTCAGGACCATCATGGTCCTCTTGTTATCTTGATGATATCTAGGTCACATGTGCTCAAAAACTAGGTCACTTTGTCAAATAATAGAAATAACGACGTCATACTCAGTTCAACACTGGGTCATGTGGGGATAGGTGAGCGATTCAGGACCATCATGGTCCTCTTGTTTTTACCTTGTGAACACGATAGAAGTGACATTTTACATTTTATTTTAACCACACTTGCACACAACTTTTCAATTTTGTTCCTTTCAGTCATATTGAGGTTTCATTTATGCTTTGATTTGATACAAACTTGCAGAGAATGTTTGTCTTGATGATATCTAGGCCAAGTTCGAAACTGGGTCATGTCAGGTCAAAAACTAGGTTACCAGGTCAAATCAAAGGAAAAGTTTGTGAACACCTAAGAGGCCACATTTATGACCCTATCTTCATGAAACTTTGTCAAAATGTTTGATGATTCTTAGGCCAAGTTTAACAGGTGAGCGATACAGGGTCCATGACCCTCTTGTTTATTATTGGCCATAGTGAAAAACCGAGACCACTTTTCTGTGGTACAACATAGATGTTACCTCCAATTTTTAGGTGTATTTTTAGCTCACCTGTTACAAAGTGACAAGGTGAGCTTTTGTGATCGCGTGGGGTCCGTCGTACGCCGTGTGTGCATGCATAAACTTTTTGTTGTGACCACTCTAGAGGTCACATTTTTCATCGGATCTTTATGAAAGTTGGTCAGAATGTTCATCTTGATGATATCTAGGTCAAGTTCGAAACTGGGTCAACTGCGGTCAAAAACTAGGTCAGTAGGTCTAAAAATAGAAAAACCTTGTGACCTCTCTAGAGGCCATATTTTTCATGAGATCTTCATGAAAATTGGTCAGAATGTTCATCTTGATGATATCTAGACCAGGTTTGAAACTGGGTCACGTGGGATCAAAAACTAGGTCATTAGGTCTAAAAATAGAAAAACCTTGTGACTTCTCTAGAGGCCATATTTCTCAAAGGATCTTCATGAACTTTGGTCAGAATGTTCATCTAGATGATATCTAGGTCAAGTTCGAAACTGGGTCACATGGGTCAAATACTAGGTCAGTAGGTCTAAAAATAGAAAAACCTTGTGAGCTCTCTAGAGGCCATATTTCTCAAAGGATCTTCATGAAAATTGGTCAGAATGTTCACATTGATGATATCTAGGTCAAGTTTGAAACTGGGTCATGTGCGGTCAAAAACTAGGTAAGTAGGTCTGAAAATAGAAAAACTTTGTGACCTCTCTAGAGGCCATATTTTTCATGGGATCTTTATGAAAATTAGTCAGAATGTTCATCTTGATGATATCTAGTTCAGTTTCGAAACTGGGTCACGTGCGGTCAATAACTAGGTCAGTAGATCTAAAAATAGAAAAACATTGTGACCTCTCTAGAGGCCATATTTTTCAAGAGATCTTCATGAAAATTGATCAGAATGTTCATCTTGATGATATCTAGGACAAGTTCGAAACCGGGTCACGTGCGGTCATAAACTAGGTCAGTAGGTCTAAAAATAGAAAAACTTTGTGACCTCTTTAGAGGCCATATTTCTCAATGGATCTTCATGAAAATTGGTGAGAATGTTCAGCTTGATGATATCTAGTTCAGATTCGAAACTGGGTCAGGTGCGATCAAAAACTAGGTCAGTAGGTCGAAAAATAGAAAAACCTTGTGACCTCTCTAGAGGCCATATTTTTCATGAGATCTTCATGAATATTGGTGAGAATGTTCACCTTGATAATATCTAGGTCAGTTTCAAAAGTGGGTCACGTGCCTTCAAAAACTAGGTCATTAGGTCAAATAATAGAAAAACCTTGTGACCTCTCTAGAGGCCATATTTCTCAATGGATCTTCATGAAAATTGGTGAGAGTATTCAGCTTGATGATATCTAGGTCAGGTTTGAAACTGGGTCATGTGCGGTCAAAAACTAGGTCAGTAGGTCGAAAAATAGAAAAACCTTGTGACCTCTCTAGAGGCCATATTTTTCATGAGATCTTCATGAAAATTGGTGAGAATGTTCAACTTGATAAAATCTAGGTCAGTTTCAAAAGTGGGTCACGTGCCTTCAAAAACTAGGTCATTAGGTCAAATAATAGAAAAACCTTGTGACCTCTCTAGAGGCCATATTTCTCAATGGATCTTCATGAAAATTGGTGAGATTATTCAGCTTGATGATATCTAGGTCAGGTTCGAAACTGGGTCATGTGCGATCAAAAACTAGGTCAGTAGGTCAAAAAATAGAAAAACCTTGTGACCTCTCTAGAGGCCATATTTTTCATGAGATCTTCATGAAAATTGGTGAGAATGTTCAACTTGATGATATCTAGGTCAAGTTCAAAAGTGGGTCACGTGCCTTCAGAAACTAGGTCATTAGGTCAAATAATAGAAAAACCTTGTGACCTCTCTAGAGGTCATATTTTTCAATGGTTGGTCAGAAGTTTTTATCTTGATGATATCTGGGTCACATGTGCTCAAAAACTAGGTCACTATGTCAAATAATAGAAATAGCGACGTCATACTCAGTTCAACACTGGGTCATGTGGGGACAGGTGAGCGATTCAGGACCATCATGGTCCTCTTGTTACATACCTTGACCTAATAAGGATTTTTTTGTAGACTTCGAATTTTTAGCTCACCTGTCACAAAGTGACAAGGTGAGCTTTTGTGATCGCGCGGTGTCCGTCGTCCGTCCGTGCGTCCGTAAACTTTTGCTTGTGACCACTGTAGAGGTCACATTTTTCATGGGATCTTTATGGAAATTGGTCAGAATGTTCATCTTGATGATATCTAGGTCATGTTCGAAACTGGGTCACGTGCCTTCAAAAACTAGGTCAGTAAGTCTAAAAATAGAAAAACCTTGTGACCTCTCTAGAGGCCATATATTTCAAAAGATCTTCATGAAAATTAGTCAGAATGTTCACCTTGAAGATGTCTAGGTCAAGTTCGAAACTGGGTCACGTGCCATGAAAAACTAGGTCAGTAGGTCTAAAAATAGAAAAACCTTGTGACCTCTCTAGAGACCATATATTTCACAAGATCTTCATGAAAATTGGTCAGAACGTTCACCTTGATGATATCTAGGTCAAGTTCGAAACTGGGTCACGTGCCTTCAAAAACTAGGTCAGTAGGTCAATTAATAGAAAAACCTTGTGACCTCTCTAAAGGCCATATTTTTCATGGAATCTGTATGAAATTTGGTCTGAATGTTCATCTTGATGATATCTAGGTCAAGTTCGAAACTGGATCACGTGCGGTCAAAAACTAGGTCAGTAGGTCTAAAAATAGAAAAACCTTGTGACCTCTCTAGAGGCCACATATTTCATGAGATCTTATGAAAATTGGTCAGAATGTTCACCTTGATGATATCTAGGTCAAGTTCAGAAGTGGGTCACATGCCCTCAAAAACTAGGTCAGTAGTTCAAATAATTGAAAAACCTTGTGACCTCTTTAGAGGCCATATTTTTCATGGGATCTGTATGAAAGTTGGTCTGAATGTTCATCTTGATGATATCTAGGTCATGTTCGAAAGTGGGTCACGTGCGGTCAAAAACTAGGTCAGTAGGTCAAATAATAGAAAAACCTTGTGACCTCTCTAAAGGCCATATTTTTCATGGGATCTGTATGAAAGTTGGTCTGAGTGTTCATCTTGATGATATCTAGGTCAGTTTCGAAACAGGGTCATGTGCAGTCAAAAACTAGGTCAGTAGGTCTAAAAATAGAAAAACCTTGTGACCTGTCTAGAGGCCATACTTATGAATGGACCTCCATAAAATTTGGTCTGAATGTTCACCTTGATGATATCCAGGTCAAGTTCGAAACTGGGTCACGTGCCTTAAAAAACTAGGTCAGTAGGTCAAATAATAAAAAAACCTTGTGACCTCTCTAGAGGCCATACTTTTCATGGGATCTGTATGAAAATTGGTCAGAATGTTCATTTTGATGATATCTAGGTCAAGTTTGAAACTGGGTCAACTGCGGTCAAAAACTAGGTCAGTAGGTCTAAAATTATTAAAATCTTTTGACCTCTCTAGAGGCCATATTTTTCAATGGATCTTCATGAAAATTGATCTGAATGTTCACCTTGATGATATCTAGGTCATTGTCGAAACTGGGTCAAGTTCGGTCAAAAACTAGGCCAGTAGATATAAAAATAGAAAAACCTTGTGACCTCTCTAGAGGCCATATTTTTCATGAGATCTTCATGAAAATTAGTGGGAATGTTCACCTTGAAGATATCTAGTTAAAGTTCAAAACAGGGTCACGTACCTTCGAAAACTAGGTCAATAGGTCAAATAATAAAAAAAACCTTGTGACCTGTCTAGAAACCATATTTTTCAATGGATCTTCATGAAAATTGGTCAGAATTTTTATCTTGATAATATCTAGGTCAAGTTCAAAACTGGGTCACATGAGCTCAAAAACTAGGTCACTATGTCAAATAATAGAAAAAACGACGTCATACTCAAAACTGGGTCATGTGGGAAGAGGTGAGCGATTCAGGACCATCATGGTCCTCTTGTTTTTTTTGTGGACTTTGTTTTTTGAAGTTTTCCTTTTGTTGTTCCAGTCCTTTGGGCTACATCAGTCAGGTTCTTACAATTTTGCTCCCATCCTATGATGTAAGCCTTCGGGCGTATATTGCCCCGCTTGGCGGCGCTCTTGTTTCATCATTGATTGATACAGGCGGGCATAGACTTTCTTCAGTAATATCAGACAAACTTTCCCATAAAACATAATCATCTTTTAAATTTGGTGTTTTGTCCAAAATCGACTTCTGCACTTTTTTTGCTTTTTAGCTCACCAGAGCCAAAGGCTCAGGGTGAGCTATTCTGATCAGTCACCGTCCGGTGTCTGTCGTCGATCTGTAAACTTTTACTTTAAACAACATCTCCTCATTAACTGCTAGGCCAATTTCATCCAAACTTCACAGGAATGTTCCTTGGGTGAAGCTCTACAAAAATTATTCAAAGAATTGAATTCCATGCAGAACTCTGGTTGCCATGGCAACAGAAAGGAAAATCTTTAAAAATCTTTTCAAAAACCAGAAGCCATAGAGCTTTGATATTTGGTGTGGAGCATTGCCTAGTGGACCTCTACCAAGTTTGTTCAGATCATGACCCCGGGGTCAAAATTGACCCCACCCCAGGGGTCACTTGATTTTACATAGGAAAATCTTAAAAAAATCTTCTTCTCAAAAACCAGAAGACCTAGAGCTTAGATATTTGACATGTAGCATTGCCTAGTGGACCTCTACTAAAGTTCTTCAAATCATGACCCTTGGGTTAAAATTGACCCCGCCCCAGGGGTCACTTGATTTTACATAGGAAAATCTTCAAAATTTTTCTAAAAATTAACCAGAAGGTGTAGAGCTTAGATATTTCACATGTAGCATTGCCTAGTGGACCTCTACAAAATTTATTCAAATCATCATCCCTGGGGTCAAAATTAACCCCGCCCCAGGGGTCACTTGATTTTACATAGGAAAATCTTCAAAAATTTTCTAAAAATAAACCAGAAGGCCTAGAGCTTAGATATTTTACGTGTAGCATTGCCTAGTGGACCTCTACAAAATTTATTCAAATCATGACCCCCAGGATCTAAATTGACCCTGTCCCAGGGGTCACTTGATTTTACATAGGAAAATCTTATTTTTTTTTCTAAAAATAAACCAGAAGGCCCAGATCTTAGATATTTGACATGTAGCATTGCCTAGTAGACTTCTACAAAATTTGTTCAAATCATGACCCCCCCCCCCCCCAGTTAAGTTTTCCCTTCAAGTACTGAATTTGTTCGGTATTGTTATTTGGGATACAAGTGTCTAATCATTTTCCATTTAAATTTCAGATGAACAGGTATTGTTTTTCATTTGAATAAACCTATATGTTTCTTTTTTTGTAACTTTAATCAATGTTTTTTTTTTGTCAAATCAAATTTTTTAACTTCTGTTTGATTGCCATTACTATTTAATATCTGTCAGGTGCGGGGAAGAAATTGACTGGTCAGTTCTTTCCCCTTTGCATATACTTGACCTATCAGGTGCGGGAAAAAATTGACCAGCCAGTTCTTTCCCCCCAAGCCAGTACTTGACCTGTCAGGTGGGGGAAGAAACTGACTGGTCAGTTCTTTCTCCCCTAGCATATACTTGACCTATCAGTGGGAGAAAAAATTGACCGGTCAGTTCTTTCTTCCCTAGCATTATACTTGAACTGTCAGGTTGGGGAAGAAATTGACTGGTCAGTTTTTCCCCCCAAGCCAGTGCTTAACCTGTCAGGTGGGGGAAGAAATTGGCCTGTCAGTTCTTTCCCCCCAGCCAGTACTTGACCTGTTGAATGGGGAGAAGAAATTGACCAGTCAGTCAGTCAGTTCTTCCCACCCCAAACCCCCGCCAGTACTTGCTCTGTTAGGTGGGGAAGAAATTGACCAGTCAGTTCTTTTCCCGCTAGCATAATAGTCCACGGCCATTTGTAATCCCGCTCGAAAGTAGTTGAGAAATATAGCCACATATACCAAATTATTCCTTGGTCCAAGACAAAAATAATATGTATGTATCTCTTCTGAGGACCGCGACTGGATCCGGAAATGACGTCATCAATATGGCGACCGTTTACGAAAATAATACTGCTGAATAATGATTGAAAATATTAGTAAAATTGCTTATAATATCGCATACGATGTTATTAAACAAGCCAATTGGACATATCAAATATATTATATTTGCACTTTCTCAGTAGAAAGTATATTTAAGTTATTTTAATTGTTTATTTTGTACCACACCCACCTAATTTACAATGCATTTTTACAAGTCGCTTCTAGCTCTTGAAATAAGATGTTTTCGATTAATCTTATGGCGTTGAATCTGAAATAAGATTATTTCCAAACATTACAAGAAATATAACATACAATAAGGGAAAATACGTTATTAATATCTGGTTTTAATCAGTACCTATAGAAGGAAAGGATTTTGTCGAAAATGCAATACGAATCAATGTCGGCACAAGTAATTGTCTATGCTGTTATTATTAGAACATGTGCATATTATATGCATTGTTTGCAATTTAATTTAAACAAGATTTAAGTACGATCAAGACGACTATGCAGGTGGAAATTTAACAGCTATACTTTTCTTAAAGTTAGACTCATAATAGTCGACATAATTACTCAGAATTACTGGTTAATCATATGCACTCAAACTCGACATCAACACTGAACGCGTTTTACTTAATTCGTCTTCAGCTCCGCAATAACAAAAGTATCTATAAACAATATTATTTATCAAACCTGCATTTAAACATTTATTATGGGCTTTCCGTAATTATGTATAGCTAACTGCAGGAGGAGGGGCATCAGGGACAGGGAATAATCATTTCATTTTCTTTCTTTCATCATTCTTTCTCTGAAACTGAAAATATTTCTCAATAGATCCGATTTGTGACAAACTCTGATTCATGTTAATGCAACGCATCTTTGAACCGTAAAACTCTGCAGCAATGCATGTATAGGTGAGAACATGATAAATACATGAACTATGTAAAACCAATAGACAGAAAGCTTAAAACATAAAATAAAGGAACGTAGTGTGGCAAAGCCTTGGAACGGTCAGTTGCAAAACAATGCTGGTGTGCTTGAACAGTAGTTTGGCAATAATGCTCACACTCTATATCTCCACCATATTCCAATGTTATAGAACATTATACGTAAACTTAATCCCCCGACTGCTGAGTGTCTTATTCACGCAAGGGAAACTGAGGGCACGCTATTAATTGAAACACAAAAATGATCGAGTAAATATCTACATTAAATATGTAAATAGCCTCTGGTCCTTTAGGATTATGAAGTTCGTTAAATATCATTATAATATAATTCAGCTTAAGCTGGTGCTAAAGGGCATGAGATTTTTTTCACCTTTCTAAACATCTCAGGAACAAAATTAGTCAAACCAAGTCTTCTATTATCTTGATTATTTGCATTCTATACTTTTAAGGAATCTTCTTAAAGCTTTTAACAAATCATTTGCGCATGTTCTCCACGCCGTTACAGAAAGCAAAATACCAGCAGAACATTATTAAGGATCCGACAAATCAGGAAAGTAGAAATATATCAAAGCAGCTCAGTCCCAATGGCCTTTAAGAACCACCAGTCATGGCGTGGTCCATCTCTTTCGTTGGTCACGATCAAAGAGGAAAGTGTAGCACCCAGCTGACAAAATAATGAACACCGAATATGCAACATATCTCTAATTAAGAGGGTCAGAACCATATATGATAAAACATTTCATCATTAGTGAAAATTTTCATTGAAATTGATAAATAACTACTTTTTGATACACTTAGTAATAGAAATGTTTTTAAATTGCTATTAGACTTAAGAAATAACCCACACAAGTCTGAATTACAATCGTGAAATTTAGTAGAATATTCTTGCACTTGATAATAGCAGTATATCTGCAAAAGGACATATTGATAACGTTCATTGAATTCTTGAAAGTCGCTCTTGCAAATATATGAGGATTATATAAAAGTTAAGGAAAGTGTATTTATTAAACGTCGCATATAACCGACAAACAACATGACCTACAGCTGATTGTGACAAACTACGTATCTAGAAACATATAGTTATCTAAGCTGTGATATATTGCAGAAGATTGTATGGGGAACATCCCCATCTGAATAGAGAAAAACTCCAGTACATAAACTTGAAAGTGTAAATCATTTTAAGATATGGAGATACAAGTATATCAGTCCCAAGCGATGCAGTATTGTAGTCTTTGAATTGTTAGTTTCATTTGATAACTACACCTTCCTGGCATAAAAATGTCAACTATTCGAGCAACAACTGATTGTTTGTATTGAAAACTTCATCAAGAATGCTAGAATTATTTTTCATATAGTAGCCACACATAACTGTGTTTAACGTTTTCTAAATCATACGACAAGTAGGCAGAAGTAGTTCTCAAGGATTACTTATTATCTCTCCAGGCCTCCTAGTGAAACCTTTAAAACCTTTAAAAACCTTTAATTTCAGAACAAACCTTTAAAACCTTTAAATCTTCTGAAAAAAACCTTTAAAACGGCCAAATAGCCTGTAATTTTCACACAAAACCTATATTTTTGTTCAGACTGCTTGCCGTGCCAGTTTAAAGCAAGTAATGGTTATACAGTATGTATTTCTTCCCCCCTTTCAAGTGTTGTTATTAGGATACTGCTTGTGTATCTTTCGTCTTGAGTTTTTCAGAATACTGTTGTGTTCACCAGACCACATACATGTAGATGTTTTTAGTAAATACCTATATATATTATGTGTTTTCAACGAGAATTCCGATAAAAATAGCCTTTATTTACTCTTTATTTTTTAATATTTTACACTAAAAGGCCTTTATTTCAATAGTTTGGAGCCTTTATAAAAACCTTTATTTTTGTTCAGGCCTACTAGGAGGCCTGTCTCTCGAAAAACTCCATTCCCTTACCGGACATCGTTTAATAAGGAGATCCTTGACAAACTGCCTCACAGGTTAACATGGAAATTATTTTTAACAATGTTACAAGCAGAAAAAGGCTTAACTGAAATTAAATATACAAGAAAAGGCATTTAATCAAAGCAGTTCCTTTTTAATTCATTGGATTATTTGGTAAATAGGTATAAAGAGTAAAGGAATCATATGAAACGATGGAACAGCACATCCTGTACTTGCTAGATTTTAATTTTTCTGGGAATGTTTTTTTTCAGAATCTGCATATACTTTGTCGCAATAAATTTTTTTCACGTGAGGTAAATATCAGTTCGACATGAAGTTATATGATTTAATGAATTAGAAGTGGTACATGTATTAGAGGTTAAATTATCTATGAAACGAGCATAATCTAATTGTATATGCAATTAAGGAGGTAGGTTACCTTTATATTTGTATGTGCGCATGTCCAACCGGAAGCTAACGTGATGATTTACGACGACGTTTACGACAAACTAAATGTGTTTGTATATTCATTCTTCTGAAAACAAATCATAGACCTGTCTTCGATCCGACGCTTTATGGTTTAATAATGCAGAAATAATGAATAAATTGGCGCAGAAACGCTTCAAAACAATGTTGCCTTAAAATGACGTCATGACGTTACGTGTCAGTTACCGCGCAAAATTTATAGCTTTTATCTTGAAAGTACGTAATTCTGTGCATTTTCTTTATTCAAACTATTTTCAAATAACCATTATTTGCTGAAATATTTTTATGAGTCTTTTGCTATAAATAATAATCAATATTTTGCTTCTTTTATGTAGTTATATTGAAATGTTATGCGGAATGTAAGAAAATGGATGATGGTAACCAATGTTATTTGGAATATAGTTGGGTGAGAGGTTACTTGTTACGGCCATTTTCAAATAAAAAATCTAGCAGTTTGATTTGTAATACCTATTTTTCAGGTTCCGCTGATAATTTGTTACTTATATACTAAAACTAAGATCTAAAATTGTTCAAATTTCAGTAGAAAATTGTGGTTTCTTGAATTGAATTAATGTTACCATGGAAACGAAGCCCGTGACCTATGTATCTAAATGTAAAATTCAAAAGCGTTGACACTAGTCTATTTAAGAAACACAGCTTTGGATTTTTATTTTCATTTCAACAATATCCATGAGAATAATAGTAGCATGGTGAACGATTTTTTCATGAAAAATGCCAGACGAGGGGTACTGCTGTAAGTATTCTAAGCTTAGAAATTTGTTTGAATAAATGCAGATAACACGAAAATATAACTTACGTTAGAAATAATATGTTTTAAAGCTACATCAGCTAGAAAGATAATCTTATTCAATATTATTTTATAAGAAATTACGACAAAAAGCAAGATATGAGCCATTTTAAACATCTCTGTTGCCATGGTTATTTTAAACTTTAAGAAAAATAGGGTACCATGTATAGAACTTGGTATTTTGCTAATAATATTACCCAAATATTCTATGTTGGTCATTAACAGAATGGCACTGAAGCCGTCAAAAATCCCTATTTTTATACACAGTTGTTTAAAAATGAGAGAAAATGCGTTACCATGGAAACACGAGCCCCGCGACATATACATTTTAAGCTTATATTAGAAAGCTAACGCGCATACTAGTAAAATTAGAGATTATGCTGACTTCTACGGATATCAGTGAAACGAAAATACTCTGAAAAGTGTTAAATATCCGTATTTTCCTTCTTCTTTCAATATGAAATACCTTTGGAGGGTCATGTTCTTAAAGGTCCAATACTAAGGAAAGTGAACATTTTAATTTCTTTTAAAAAGCACGTAAACTATTTCATTTTATTGGAAAATGAAAGTTGGTATGTAGAAATTCGAAATAAATCGCAGTATATGTACAATTATTTTTCTATAAGTATGAAGAAAGTTAAAAAGACCTGGGGGGTCTTTCTGTCGATTCATTGAAATTTCAACATAATACACATACATTTCTTTGAGTTCCAAAGACCTTCTGTAAATTTTGACCTGCCAATCTTCATTATTTAGTGTCTTGCAAAAGTCTATGCACTGGCTATGAAAAAAATTGCCTACTCTCTTTCCCTTAGTAATGGACCTTTAAAACCTGGATAAAAATTGAACTTGAAGGGACAGAGACAAACGAAACTGAGATTTTAGCAGTTAAAACTTCATATTACACGAAATACAAAAAGATGCTGCGGTTCAACTAATTTGAATTTACCCTTGTAACAAGGTAACCTACCTCCTTAAGGAATCGAAAATAATATTGCTGATCATATATGCGAGCTTTGCTTGAAAATAAAAATGAAGGGATGTGATTAGTGAACAAATCCTGTTCATTGAAAGGACTGAAGGTGTAGTTTTTAGTATTATGAATTTTCTTCTGTAAAACGTGAATATACTGTAGCGCTAAACGACGATGACATCAAAGACCACTAGTGTGCTGGACAAAAACATTCTTAGAGAAATCTTCTGATGATTCCTTTCGTAGATGTCTTTAACTTAGTTTTACTGGGAAGTATGTATTAATTGATTGGATTTATCAATTTCAATAGGAGAATCTGCACTACAAAAATAGTTTACAACAAGC
This sequence comes from Mercenaria mercenaria, assembly GCF_021730395.1. Lineage (NCBI taxonomy): Eukaryota > Metazoa > Mollusca > Bivalvia > Venerida > Veneridae > Mercenaria > Mercenaria mercenaria. The sequence continues at coordinate 53,190,195 of NC_069373.1, forward strand.
TGTAAATGCATTAGAAAAAACATTCTTAAAATTGTAACAGATATTTTTTCTATTGATTTTGAGTTCTGACCACAGTGTCAGGGCATTAAGCTGATCTGACACACTCATACAGATATAAAGGGTATATAGATACATATGATTATGCTAATCGACTATTGTAGTGATAGATTATCAGACTATTTCTATTTTAAATCGAACATACTGCGCCATTAAATAGACATTTGCTCACTTAATATCGTTATTCAGTCGTTTTCGTCATTTTTTGATATTTATGGATATTTTTTTTTCATTTTAAGCATAGCGAATTCCATCCTTTTCCATAAAAGTGTTTTATCTGCTAGAATAAACATTACGTTCACTAAATATATCAATTTTGCAATCATAACATAGTTTTCAAAGACGTTGTCACCTGTAATTATTCAGCAGCCAACGTTTTTTTTATTTTCTCTTAAGCCGCCATATTTATGACGTCATAACTTTTTCCAGTCGCGTGTCTGGAAAGAGATACATGGGAAATTACGATAACTCACTTCAATCTACAATGTGGTATAGGTCTCTATATTTCTCAATATTTTTCTCACGGCGGCCCATATTCCCACAAATTGACATGCACTATAAGCTTGACCTATCAGGTGGCGGAAGAAATTGACCAGTCAGTTCTTATCCCCTAGCATATACTTGACCTAGGGAAGAAATTGACCAGTCAGTTCTTTCCCCCTAGCCAGTACTTGACCTGTCGGGTAGGGAAATGACCGGTCGGTTCTTTCCCCCCTAGCATATACTTGACCTATCAGGTGGGGGAAGAAATTGACCAGTCAGTTCTTTCACCCTAGCATATACATGACCTATCAGGTGGGGGAAGAAATTGGCTGGTCAGTTCTTTCCCCCCAGCCAGTACTTGACCTGTCGAATGGGGAGAAAAAATTGACCAGTCCGTTCTTTTCCCCCTAGCATAAGCTTGACCTATCAGGTGGCGGAAGAAATTGACCAGTCAGTTCTTATCCCCTAGCATATACTTGACCTAGGGAAGAAATTGACCAGTCAGTTCTTTCCCCCCTAGCCAGTACTTGACCTGTCGGGTAGGGAAATGACCGGTCGGTTCTTTCCCCCCTAGCATATACTTGACCTATCAGGTGGGGGAAGAAATTGACCAGTCAGTTCTTTCCCCCTAGCATATACATGACCTATCAGGTGGGGGAAGAAATCGGCTGGTCAGTTCTTTCCCCCCAGCCAGTACTTGTCCTGTCGAATGGGGAGAAGAAATTGACCAGTCAGTTCTTCCCCCCAAGCATATATTTGACCTCATCAGGTGGGGGATGAATTGACCGGTCAGTTCATTAGGAAGGGAAAGAACTGACCAGTCAGTTTCTTCCCCCACCTGACAGGTCAAGTACTGGCTAGGGGGGAAAGAACTGACCAGTCAATTTCTTCCCCCACCTGACAGGTCAAGTACTGGCTAGGGGGGAAAGAACTGACCAGTCAATTTCTTCTCCTCACCCTACAGGTCAAGAACTGGCTAGAGGGGAAAGAACTGACTGGTCAATTTCTTCCCTACCTGACAGGTCAAGTACTGACTAGGGGGGAAAGAACTGACTGGTCAATTTCATTTCTCCACCTGACAGGTCAAGTACTGGCTAGGGGGGAAAGACCTGACCAGTCAATTTCTTCCCCCCATCTAACAGAGCAAGTACAGGCTAGGGGGAATAGAACTGACTGGTCAATTTACTTCCCCCACCTTACTGGTCAAGTACTGGCTACGTGGGAAAAGAACTGACCAGCAGTAATTTCCTTACCTTAGAAGAAATTGAAACAGGAAAAAGGCAAATAAAAAAAATACAACAGAAATTAAAATAAGTTCATTTAAAAACATTTCTTTAATTTACACAAAATATTAAACATATTTCTTATTTTATATGCAATTTAAATGAAAACCGACTATTGGAAATGAAAAACAAGCTAGGTAAGAATAACCAAGAATAACCGGTTCCAGTTCACTAACAGGGGAAATAATTGACTAGCCAGGAAAATTGATGAGGGGGGAAAGAATTGACTAGTTAGTTTTTTCCCCTCATAAGAATGATCAAGAGTAACCAGTTGCGATTGGGGGGAAAATTGACTAGGGGGGTGGGGGGAAAAGAACTGACCAGTCAGTTTCTTCCCCGGGGAAAAAAAATGACTAGTCAGTTCTTTCCCCCGGGGAAGAAACTTACTAGTCAGTGTTTCCCCGGGGAAAAAACTGACTGGGTTAAAAACTGACCGTTACACCTGGGTCAAAATTGACCCCACCTCAGGGGTCACTTGATTTTACAAAAGAAAACTTCAAAAATTTTCTAAAAATAAACCAGAAGGCCTAGATCTTAGATATTTGACATGTAGCATTGCCTAGTAGACTTCTACAAAATTTGTTCAAATCATGACCCCGCCCCATGGGGTTACTTGATTGTACATAGAAAAATCTTCAAAATTTTCTAAAAATGAACCAGAAGGGTCAAATTGACCCAGCCCCAGGAGTTACTTAATTGTACATAGGGAAATCTTCATAAATTTGCTAAAAATGAACCAGAAGGCCTAGATCTTAGATATTTGATATGTAACATTGCCTAGTAGACTTCTACAAACTTTGTTCAAATCATGACCCCCGGGGTAAAATTGGCCCTGCCCCAGGGGTTACTTGATTGTACATCGGAAAATCTTCCAAAAAATTTCTAAAAGTGATCAGTTTGACATTTGAAGCATGTAGCTCATATTACTCAGGTAAGCAATCCAGGGTCATCATGACCCTCTTGTTTAAATAAGCTAGAAACTTCAACGTGCTGTTTACATAAACAGGTAATTCTATCTTTTCTTTTTGCAGATTTAATGTAGTATGGTTTTAGAGATTCAAAGAGCCGTTGGCCTATTTTGATATCAGGATTTTCCTTAACAAAATTTAAATAGATACTTGATTGTGTTGATGTTAGGATATGTTTAGGATGTTCTCTATGTATGTTTTCAGACCAATGTGTTCTCTAATAACCTTTCTTTTATCATTGAGAGGTTGACTGTTTTTGACCCAGTATTCCGCTGTTTTATTATGGGCGCCTTTGCTCGGTTTGTCTTTTCTTGTCTTGCGCGTGTGTGGTAGATTAACAGCTTTAAACTTGTGTCTATTAGTAATTATTACTAGATATTTTGTACAATGCTTTTTTAGCTCACCTGTCACATAGTGACAAGGTGAGCTTTTGTGATCACCCTTCTTCCGTCGTCAGTCCGTCCATGCGTGCATCTGTCCGTCCGTCAACAATTTCTTGTCTGCATGATAGTGGTTTCATTTATGATTTTGTTTTAACCAAACTTGCACACAGCTTGTATCACAAAAAGATCTCGGTTCCTTTAATGAACTGGCCAGATCCCGTTGTGGGTTCCAGAGTTATGGCCCCTGAAAGGGCCAAAATTAGCTATTTTGACCTTGTCTGCACAATAGAAGCTTTATTTATGATTTGATTTTTACCAAACTGGCACACAACTTGTATCACCATAAGATCTTGGTTCCTTTCTTGAACTGGCCAGATTCCATTATAGGTTCCAGAGTTATGGCCCCTGAAAGGGCCAGAATTAGCTATTTTGACCTTGTCTGCACAATAGCAGCTTCATTTATGATTTGATTTTTACCAAACTTGCACACAACTTGTATCACCATAAGATCTTGGTTCCTTTCTTGAACTGGCCAGATTCCTTTATTGGTTCCAGAGTTATGGCCCCTGAAAGGGCCAGAATTAGCTATTTTGACCTTGTCTGCACAATAGCAGCTTCATTTATGATTTGAATTTAATCAAACTTGCACAAAACTTGTGTCACCATAAGATCTTGATTCTTTAGTTGATCCAGCCAGATCCCATAATGGGTTCCACAGTTATGGCCCCTGGAAGCGCCAAAATTAGCTATTTTGACCTTGTCTGCACAATAGCAGCTTCGTTTATGATTCGATTTTAACCAAACTTGCACGCAACTTGTATCGCTACAAGATCTTGGTTCCTTTCTGGAACTGGCCAGATTTCTTCATGGGTTCCAGAGTTATGGTCCCTTAAAGGTCCAAAATTGGCTATTTTGGCTTTTGCAGCCATATAGAGACTTCATTTATGGTTTTATTTGATACAAACTTCCAAAATAATGTCAACAACAATAATTCTTGGATTCCATGACAAATCAGATCCAAGCATAGGTTCAGAGTTATTTTATATCTGATTACCTCCCCTGATTGTAATCAAAATGGATTTATATCAGTAAGTACTTATAGGACTTATTTGAAATTTCATTATTGTCATTAGTTGGACTGAGCCAATCAGGGTAGATAACTATGGACAGATTTATGTCAAATTACCTCCCTTTATTTCAAATTAAAATGAGTATATCTCCGTAACTAATGAAGATACTGATCTAAAATTTCATTTATGCCAACAGATTTATTTGGCAGATCCTTCTTTTGTTCAGTTACAATATTTTTTTTTTTTTTTAATTACTTCCCTTTTATGTTACTATAAATAGCTTATTTTTAGTAACTTTTTTATTATTGGCCGTAGGGAAAAACCGAGACCACTTTCCTGTGGTACAACATGGATGGTACCTCCAATTTTAAGGTGTATTTTTTCTTTTTGGTTAAACTTCTTCCCTTTGTTGTTACTGTCTTTTGGACTTAGATATTTTTTCTAAGGACCTTGTCCTTAAGTGCAATGTTAACAGGTGAGCGATATAGGGCCATCATGGCCCTCTTGTTCGTTTTCTTTTCATTATTCCCTATCGATGAAATCGGGAGGGGGTATTGAAATGGCGTCCGTCAGTCCATCCGTCCGTCCGTCCGCAGCCATTTCTCAGTAACTACCTGGTAGAATTTCATGAAACTTGAAATAAACATGAACCAACATACTGCGATGATGCCCGTCAAGTTGTTTTTTGATTGGTCAATTTCCCTTAGAGTTATTGCCCTTGATTTAATGAAAAATGTCCGTCTGCAGCCATTTCTCAGTAACTAGCAGGTAGAATTTCATCAAACTTGAAATAGACATGAACCAAGATACTGCGATGATGCCCTTCAAGTTTTTTTTTTTTGGTTGGTCAATTTCCCTTAGAGTTATTGCCCTTGATTTAACTCATTAAGGACGCAGATCACATTTATGCGTTCATTTTAACTCTTATCGAGTACCGCATGTCGTATTTATCCGTCAAAAGATAACAGGCGTGTATGCCGAGGATCGCAAAAATGTGCTATCCGTCTGATAGTACTGTATGCCGCGTGACGTGATTTTACATTTATAAGAGTACTAACGACTGGACTGCTGTCAAAGTCAACCAATGAAAATATTTTACTCTAAGGATTTATAAAACCCAAAAGCGATCGAACCAATCAAAATATTTATTATTTAAGCATGCAATTTTAATATACTCATCACTAAATATCGGAATTAGAAAGTTATTTCTAGGTATTGCCGGTTTTATCTTCTCATTCAATTATACTGCAGAATCTTCCGTTTTTATTCAGTATTTTTAATTTTATTAAATAAAGTATAATTTTGTTCTTTCATAATGTCATTTGCTTTAAAGTTTAGCAATGGATGATACTTGAATAAATATAAAATAATCAAATAATGGCTGTTTTTCTATGTCCAATCTTTCTTGAATATTGCCTGTAAAACAATTTTGCAAATCGAGATAATAGTAAATTTTAAATTATTGAATAGATCATGAATTGTGGTATCAGTTGTGAAAATTTCAGTTTTGTTCATCTTCTATAAACAGATGTTTGTCCCTGATATTGATCAAAGGATGCCTAGATCTTATCGATTATTGATTATCAGTGAAAATCTGCAGGCATACAAAGCAGATAAATTGGTAAGTGGCTCAGGAATGTATCGGAAAATTGATACCAGTAATTAAGCGGCGATATGGCTGCAGGTATTAATGAGTTAATAAAAAATGCACAAAAATGTCTGTCCGCAGCCATTTCTCAGTAACTAGCAGGTAGAATTTCATCAAACGTGAAATAAACATGAGCCAACATACTGCAGTGATGCCCGTCTTTTTTTTTTTTTTTGATTGATCAATTTCCCTTAGAGTTATTGCCCTTGATTTAATGAAAAATACACGTCTGCAGCCATTTCTCAGTAACAAGTTTGTAGAATTTCATGAAACTTGAAATAGATATGAACCAACATACTTTGATGATGCCGGTCATTTTTTTTTTATTGGTCAATTTTCCATACAGTTATTGCCCTTTAATTGTTCAAAAATCCAGAGATTTGTACATAACAAACCAACCAATTGGAAGAATTTCATTAAACTTCTTTCATTCTTTTCCATGAACATTTATTATAAACATGTGAATACCTGGGGTCGCCACCTTGCCTTGGTCCCCACCCCCCCCCCCCCCCCCATTTTTTTTTTTTTTTTTTCATTTTTAATTTTCCATCAATATTTATAATCAACATGTAAAGTTTTGTACCCTCCCTCCCCCCCCACCCCCCCAAAAAAAAGCATTCATTTTCTGTTAATTTGATTTTGACTAATGAAATATTTTGCTTCTTTGTAATATTCTTAACTTTTTGCTGGATATATTTTTGTGCCGTTCCTCACCACAGACCCTTTTGGCAGGGGATACCAATTCATCGAATTTGCTTGTTATTTTTAGCTCGACTTTTCAAAGAAAAAGTAGAGCTATGGCATTCGCCCCGGCGTCTGCGTTGCCATTGGTTAAAGTTTTTGATAAAGTCAAATATATCTGTCAAAGCTATTGACTTGAAACTTAAAATAGTTATTTACTATCAAAGTCTACACCAGGAGAAACAATTCCCATAATTCTATTTTGAATTTTGACAGAATTATGCCCCTTTTTAAGTTAGAAATTTTGGTTAAAGTTTTTGATGAAGTCAAATATCTCTGTTTACTATCAAAGGTATTTATTTGAAACTGAAAATAGTTGTTTACAATCAAAGTCTACACCAGGAGACACATTTCCCATAACTACGATTTGAATTTTGACAGAATTATGCCCCTTTTTAACTTAGTATTTTTGGTTAAAGATTTCTATAAAGTCAAATATCTCTGTTACTATCAAAGCTTTTGACTTGAAACTTAAAATACTTATTTACCATCACAGTTAACACCAGGAGACACAATCCCCATAACTCTGATTTGAATTTTGACAGAATTATGCCCCTTTTTAACTTAGAATTTTTTGTTAAAAATCAAATACTTCTGTTACAATTAAATCTTTTGACTTGAAACTGTAAATAGTTATTTACTATCAAAGTCTACACCAGGAGACACAATTCCCATAACTCTGATTATAAATTTGACAGAGTTATGTCCCTTTTTAACTTGGATTTTTTTTACTGGCAAAGCTCTAATTCAGAGTCAAGCACTGAGAAAAGTCGAGCACGCTGTCTTATGGACAGCTCTTGTTAATACTTATGCTCAGTTTTGTATATACCAGATTTCTCAGTAAATTACTATTGTTCTAGTTATCCTTGATTTTTGGAACCAGATTTCGGGTTTCTGATATTTAATTTAATTCAGTGACTGGAATTTGAATTAAAGTAAAATCAAGTTGAAATATCACTCTTCAATAAATGCAAATATATCGGATTATAACTAGCATTTAGTAGCTTTTCAAACGACATGTCCATTTTATTTGGCAAGGAAGAACTATGACAGTGGGCCTTTATTCTCAACTGATCCCCTCACTTTAGCCAACAAATTCACTTTTATACAGTTGCAAGTAAAATATTGTTGTGCCTTGGTGGTTAGTCTATCAGTCGTGCGAAAATGTAAAAGATAGAAAGTTTTATTTTGCATAATTGCAAAATATTCTAGGTTGTTGACAATATCTGACTATATATAGCACCATACGGAAACTTTAAAATGACACCCTAAAATATAACAGATCAAAAGAACTTTACCAGTTTCCATTTTATGTGATCTTGAAATGCGGTAAGATTTTAATTAACAACAATGTAAAAGTGATTCCCCCCAATCAAATAGTTTTAGGCTTGCCCCGAGTTTTTTATTCGAAATCTTAAAGTTAATAATTTGATATTTTATTAGTATGTTAGATCTACAATTTTCTAAGTGCAGATACATCTAAACATAGCCTTTTTTTATACACTGCGTGAATTTTCTTCTAAAAACGCAATGCAGAGACTCGCTTAATCGCCTTATTGACTTTTACTATTTAGTTATTATAATTACTTACAAATGAAAGTACAGTCAAACTTGTGCTAGCGACCACCCGTGAATAGCGACCACCTGTTGACAACGACCGGTCTCTGGTCCCCCCGTAGAAAAATGCTCATAAAAAGGCCATGAATAGCGACCACCTGGCGACCGCGACCAGCGACCGGCCTAATTCATTCCCAAGGGTCATATTTGCCCCCCAATAACGACCAGGCTGGACCGTTCCGGCATGAAAATATTTGAAATCCGCCGAATTTTCATGACTTTCGCATTATGACAAACATAATAATTACTATAAGTTTGCACTGGCCGAATTAATGCATAGATCATAAAGAAAGCAAGAAGCTGTAAATATACTTTTTATCAGCATGATAATGGCTAACTGAGAAGTGACCCTTTCCCCCGAATAAAGACCACCTGTGAACAAAAACCACTTTTGCTTGTTCCGAAGAGTGGTCTTTGTTCACAGGTTTGACTGTACTTTAAAAGAGGCATCATAAAATCTCGAGACATTTTTCGGCTTCAAATAAATACTTGCAAATTGGTCACAGTAATCAGAAAACCAACCTGATGTCAATTAAGAAGGACCGTCCCGCATGCTGTCATATTCGAGCACAAAAAGAGAATTAATTGAATCATTATGCCTATAATACCAAATTACATTATAGAGCGCTGACTGTCTTTTTAATCATTTAATCAAACACATCTTCTCATTGTTTGTATTAGTTTTTTAGTGCGAGTTTTAAGCTTTACTTTCACTGATAATATAATGAATATTTATAGAAATGAAGTTTTCATTCATTTCATTATGAAACCAACTGGCAGGAAATGTGTGAAGAAGTCTTAAAAAAATAAAACCAAGAATAAAATTCAATTTTGTCAGATATTTTATTAGAAAGAACGATTATTACAATATATCAATATGTCCACCCAACAGTTTGCGCCTCGTTTTGGATAACAATGTGCAGATAACTCTGCATGTAACCACGGAATGGGGAAAGGATTTATTCATTGTTACAGGGCACCAGATAATGTTTTTGGCCTATGAGTATTTACTCATCATAATTTTTGTGAATGAGTAAAATGGTAAAATCTGAAATTTACTAGGAGTAATTTTACTCCTGAAAATTTGTAAATGTGAAAAAAAGAAAACGGTTTTATAACATATTTATCAATTTGGTGTAACACCCATGAATTTGTTTGCAGTTCAGTTTCAATTCAGCATTCAGGTTTTTGCTTTTTGTTCTCCCTTGGCTTACTTTGGTTTAAAATACTGCTACTGAATCCAATAGAATACTCAATATAGCTTTAAATATGTTTTAATGATCGTTTTTGTTGGTTTAAAGATGCGTAGTGTTTGTTCACTTTTTACAATCTTAGAAAGAGACATTTTGTTGTTTACTCTACACTGGAGGTTGATATTCGCCACCACTTTAAAATACACTATCGTACCATCAGTATTGTTTCCCAACTATTTGATTTACAAATGCATTGGGTATATAATACAGTTTAACTTATAAAGTACCATTCAATGCGTGTGTACATTCTGTGTGGGAGAATTAATGCTGACCTTGCTTTGTTACGTAAAGCCTTTAGATGATTCAGATTTTGTTTACGCTAGTAAAAAGTCATTGCAGGAGCTTCTGTAATTTCTTATACGTTTTAATACGCTTAGAAATGATCGCACATGCGTATATGCATTATTTCAAAGCTTAATTTACACTAATACGCATCTTACCTGGAGCCCTGTTGTTATATGTTTCTATATAAGTTTGGAAATGCTATGTACTTGTATTACTTGCTTTATATACTTTTGTGGAATAAATAAAATGGAAAAAAAACCATTATGGCATATACGGCCTTCTATACATGGAAACATGTCTATCTAATTACAAGTTTTTATGCCCCCAGCATCTACTGATGCGCCAGGCATATAGTGATTGTCCTGTCCGTTCGTTCGTCCGTCCATACGAGGTTAACCAAATGGGATCGTTTCATCTAGCATCAATACCCCTTACTAGAATGACTTGATACTAATGTAGATGTAACCTGTGACCATTCCTCATCTTCAAACATCACTTGACCTCAGTTTGACCTTGACCTCATTTTGGACTTAGGTTGTTTTATATGGGCCATCTCTTGGTTAACCAAATTGGACCATTTCGTCTAGCATCAATACCCCTTATTCTTCAAACATCGCTTGACCTCAGTTTGACCTTGACCTCATTTTGGACTTAGGTTGTTTTATATGGGCCATCTCTTGGTTAACCAAATTGGACCGTTTCGTCTAGCATCAATACCCCTTACAAGAATGAATTGATACTAATACAGATGTAAACTGTGACCATTCCTCATCTTCAGACATCACCTGACCTCAGTTTGACCGTGACCTTGACCTCTTTTGGACTTAGGTGCAAAATCTGTCGACAAGGATGCCACTGGGGGCATCAAGCATTTATTGAACGCAGCTCCTTGTTCAAGAACTATCTTAGTTCTACCAAAATATCAGATGAAAAACATATAAATAGTGATACTTTATTTAAGTAATTTTGTGTGAATGAGATGACCCCCTGTTTACATCACTGGCATGGCGGGAGAAATTCATTTGATAAAACTTTTTTCAATACACATAAAATGTAGCAAAATTTTGTCAAAATGTATAATGAAATACTGTAAATGCAGTGAAAACATATCAATTTTGAAAAAATAATCACTTCTTGGTTTTGTTTACATGACTGACCAGTCAGAATGCACAGACATTACCTTATTCCCAGGTATACACTTACCTCATTCCCAGTAAGTTCCCTGTATTTTTTTGAATTGGTGGTCTCTGACCTGCTAACAAATGTAGTAGTACTTTTGTCTGCATAGTTGGTGTTTGTGTTAATTTTATATACTATCTGGATTGAATAATTATGATAATAATTGATATTCAGTCAAGAATGATATAATATCATAATATCATAATGTCAGAATGAATGCTGAATGACTCCTGAACTCAAAAAGTGTAACAGTTTGTTCATCTACAGTTGCATTTATTTTATAACTTTTTAAGTCATTCTGCAATATGATCAAAATTGGTTCTAATTAATATATCTGAGTTGCAATGTTATTATAGCAGTAATTAATTAAAAACATAATGAGTTCTATATTTTACCTGACAGTGCACTGATTATAGATGAGGCTCATGAAAGGACATTACATACTGATGTTCTGTTTGGGTTGGTGAAAGATATTGCAAGGTTCAGACCGGACCTCAAGCTGCTGATCTCCAGTGCTACACTAGATGCTGAAAAATTCTCACAGGTATTTTTTTGTATTTGTTGACTTTTTAGCTCATCTGATTTTTTGAAAAAAATATGATGAGTTATTGTTATCACTTGAGCGGTGTCGGCATCGGCGTCTGCGTCGGCGTTGCCTGGTTAAGTTTTATGTTTAGATCAGCTTTTCTCCTAAACTATCAAAGCTATTGCTTTGAAACTTGGAACACTTGTTCACCATCATTAGCTGACCCTGTATAGCAGGAAACATAACTCCATCCCAGTGTTCACGAAAGACCCTGAAAATTCACAGGACAGTCGGTCTGGTAAACATGATTTTTTTACAGGACCGGATAATATTTTACCAGACCGATTTCTTTTTAATAAATTTGATATCTGATCTTTAAAACTGGTATTATACATAGTCTATATAGACAGCATTAGACAAATTACATCCTTTAAGTTTATTTCCACGTCATATTAATTGAAACAGATTTCAGACATTAAGTTTTCAGGCTGTAAAAAATCTCCCTGTACTTGGATTCAGTGTTGTTATATTTTCTGGTCCTTTGGGACCATGGAGTCTATTCAACATATGTGTAATAGATCTAGAGTCCCACTTAAGCCGTTGCTAGGGGGCGTGAGAGATGTTGCACATTTCATTACCTCTCGCGAACAGACTCAGTCAACGAGTCTGTTGTTAATTCTTCTTGGTTGCATTCTTTGCTTCCAAAGGATCTTTTAGTAATTTTACAGATTTTATTCATATTCATTTGCTATATCATCGCTGTTTTTTACCCCACAAGTCTATTGTTTGCACCGAGTCACGTTGATGTTGACATAAAGAGAATTTCTGGAAATTCCCTTTTGGTTCCCACGTACATAAATCGAGTACCATCCACGATTAGTACGCATCCAATGATAACGCGCGTTCTTAGAATAATAAATTTGTCGTGAGGGGTTTCCACTGTTTCTATTTTAAGTACCAATGAAACAGGGGCTTACTAAAATATAGTTTGACATCAATTTCTCGGGATTCTATTTTACAATTTAATGATGAAAGTCGAACTTTCGCGAAATCGCGGAGGACTTTCTTCTTATTTTATCATATTGACCTGCAATTTTTATCGGACACTCGGTCTTGTGAACTTGATATATCATGCCGGACCGGATCAGAATTTACAAGAAATGTCCGACAGTCCGACAGCTTTCGCGACCTCTGCCATCCTGCTTTTGCAAGATTTATGGCCCCTTTTGTACTTAGAAAATATCAGATTTCTTGGTTAAGTTTTATGTTTAGGTCAACTTTTCTCCAACCCTATCAAAGCTATTGCTTTGAAACTTGCAACACTTGTTCACCATCATAAGCTGACCCTGTACATCAAGAAACATAACCCCATCCTGCTTTTTGCAAGAATTATTGCCCCTTTTGGACTTAGAAAATCAGTTTTCTTGGTTAAGTTCTATGTTTAGGTCAGCTTTTTTCCTAAACTATCAAAGCTATTGCTTTGAAACTTGCAACACTTGTTCACCATCATAAGCTGACCCTGTACAGCAAGAAACATAACTCCATCCTGCTTTTTGCGAGAATTATGGCCCCTTTTGGACTTAGAAAATATCAGATTTCTTGGTTAAGTTTTATGTTTAAGTCAACTTTTTCTCTTAAACTATCAAAGCTATTGCTTTGAAACTTGCAACACTTGTTCACCATCATAAGCTGACACTGTACAGCAAGCAACATAACTCCATCCTGCTTTTTAGCTCACCTGAGCACAAAGTGCTCAAAGGTGAGCTTTAGTGATCACCCTGTGTCCGGCGTCCGTCGTCGTCCATCCGTCTGTCCGTCCGTCCTTCGTCAACAATTTGACTGTTAACACTCTAGAGGTCACATTTTTGGCCCAATCTTAATGAAACTTGGTCAGAATGTTACCCTCCATAAAATCTTGGATTAGTTCGATACTGGGTCATCTGGGGTCAAAAACTAGGTCACCAGGTCAAATCAAAGGAAAAGCTTGTTAACACTCTAGAGGTCACAATTTTGACCCAATCTTAATGAAACTTGGTCAGATAGAATGTTACCCTCCATAAAGTCTTGGATGAGTTCGATACTGGGTCATCTGGGATCAAAAACTAGGTCACCAGGTCAAATCAAAGGAAAAGCTTGTTAACACTCTAGAGGTCACAATGTTGACCCAATCTTAATGAGACTTAGTCAGAATGTTACCCTCCATAAAATCTTGGATGAGTTCGATACTGGGTCATCTGGGGTCAAAAACTAGGTCACCAGGTCAAATCAAAGGAAAAGCTTGTTAACACTCTAGAGGTCACAATTTTGACCCAATCTTAATGAAACTTGGTCAGAATGTTACCCTCCATAAAGTCTTGGACGAATTCGATATTGATTCATCTGGGGTCAAAAACTAGGTCACCAGGTGAAATCAAAGGAAAAGCTTGTTAACACTCTAGAGGTCACAATTTTGGCCCAATCTTAATGAAACTTGGTCAGAATGTTACCCTCCATAAAATCTTGGACGAGTTCTATATTGGGTCATCTGGGGTCAAAAACTAGGTCAACAGGTCAAATCAAAGGAAAAGCTTGTTAACACTCTAGAGGTCACAATTTTGGCCCAATCTTAATGAAACTTAGTCAGAATGTTATTCTTAAAAAAGTCTTGGACGAGTTTGATATTGGGTCATCTGGGGTCAGAAACTAGGACACCAGGTCAAATCAAAGGAAAAGCTTGTTGAGGCCGCATTTATGACTGTATCTTCATGAAACTTGGTCAGAATGGTAATATTGGTGATCTTAAGGTCCAGTTTGAATCTGGGTCATGTAGGATTAAAAACTATGTCACCTGGTCAAGTCAAAGGAAAAGCTAGTTAACACTGTAGAGGCCACATTTATGACCATATCTTAATGAAACTTGGTCAGAATGTTTATCTTGATGCTCTTTAGGTCAAATTTAAACCTGGGTCAGCCTGGATCAAAAACTAGGTCACTAGGTTAAATCAAAGGAAAAGCTTGTTAACACTGTAGAGGCCACATTTATGACTATATCTTCATGAAACTTAGTCAGAATATTAAACTTGATGATCTTTAGGTCAAGTTTGAATCTGGGTCATGTTGGGTCAAGAATTAGGTCATGGGGGCAAATCAAAGGAAAAGCTTGTTAACACTCTAGAGGCCACATTTATGACTGTATCTTCATGAAACTTAGAATGTTAAACTTGATGATCTTTAGGTCAAGTTCGAATCTGGGTCATGTTGGGTCAAAAACTAGGTCACGGGGTCAAATCAAAAGAAAAGCTAGTTAACACTGTAGAGGCCACATTTATGAACATATCTTGATGAAACTTGGTCAGAATGTTAATCTTGATGATCTTTAGGTCAATAGGTCAGGTGAGCGATACAGGGCCTTCATGGCCCTCTTGTTGCAATAATTATTGCCCCTTTTGAACTTAGAAAATCATTTTCTTGGTTGAGTATTATGTTTAGGTCAACTTTTCTCATAAACTATTAAAGCTATTGCTTTAAAACTTGCAATAGTTTTTCACCATCATAAGCAGACGCTGTACATCAAGAAACATAACTCTATCCTGCTTTTTGCAAGATCGATGGCCCTTTTTAGACTTAGAAAATCATGGGTAGGATAATATTTCTATTGTACAAAAAAATCAGATGAGCGTCAGCATCCGCAAGGCGGTGCTCTTGTTGATTTATAGTACTGTAAGTCTTAGATAATAGCAAAATTATGGAGACATTTGCAATTTGATCCATATAATGGATGCTTTTTGTATCACTTATATATGAGTCTTACTTTGTAATAGTGTTAATCATTTAAAGTTAGAGATTACTTTAGATCATCTTTGATTTGTGTTTATGATATTTTTTGTACCATCCCCCTCCCCAGCCCCCCAAACCCATGAGTGGTGGGGGCATATAGCTTCTTTATCCTGATATGAACTTGTGCACCTCCTCTGCCCCCGATTTCCAGAGTTATGGCCCTTAATTATTGTACCCCCCGACAACAAAGTTGTAAGGGGGGGTATACAAAAGGGGGTAGAATACAAAATTATAACACATACATATAAGGCACTCAAAGATCAATCACCAGCTTATGTAGCGAACATGCTAGAAATATATACACCATCCAGAAATCTGAGATCGCAGAATAATGCATTAAAACCAGTGGTGCCCAAATGTCGAACAATACGATTTGGTGACAGGAGCTTTCAGACAGCTGCTGCGAGGTTATGGAATGCCCTCCCATCTGGCATAAGAGAGTGCAAGACCGTGCAAAGTTTCAAAAAAGCGCTAAAGACGCATTATTTCATACAATTCTTTGGCAACTAACATCTCACTGATTACCTGATTTATAATGTAGGTACTTTGCCGGCCAATTAATTACTTTAATTAAGAACTCCAGTGTGACAGAATAATATTGGCGGTGTTTTTTTCTGTGGGATGTATCGTGGATGTTCTCCGGACCGTTTAGGTAGGGATTGGCCCAATCATCCGGGACGGTTTGCATGCTGTGATGCATGTCGCAGACATCATACCGTTTAATTCTGTCTGTTCAAAATGTAAGATATCTTCTGTTCTATTCTGCTCTGACCTGTGTCTTTGATAGGTCAGTTAATGTTTTATGATATTGTATTTTGTTTCATGTTTTGATCTGCCTACCTTCCAATTTAAAATGCTTGGTATCTTATTACCGTAATGTAATTTTAATTTCTTCTATAATAGTTCAATTCCCATTTTTTATTGAACATTATATAAATGTTTTTATGTAAAGCACTTTTGAACGTATTTTTATATGAAAAGAGTGCTATATAAATGTGGTATATAATAATAATAGTAATAATAATACTGGTTTCAGGTTGTCTGTCTGTCTGGCCGTCTGGCCGTAGACGCAGTCTTGTGCGCACCATCTCTCCTTATCCCCTTGACAGAATTTAATGAAACTTCACACAAGTGATCAGTACCAACAGTAGTTGTGCATGGGGCATGTTAGGTTCTTTTAGAAAAAAAATTTGCAGAGTTATGGGACTTTGTTTTTTTGTTACTATAATGTATACATAGACACAATCTTGTGCACACCATCTCTCCTCAGCCCCTTGACACAATTTAATGAAACTTCACACAAGTGATCAGTACCAACAGTAGTTGTGCATGGGGCATGTTAGGTTCTTTTAGGAAAAAAATTTGCAGAGTTATGGGACTTTGTTTTTTTGTTACTATGCTATATACATAGACACAATCTTGTGTGCACCATCTCTCCTCATCCCCTTGACACAATTTAATGAAACTTCACACAAGTGATCAGTACCAACAGTAGTTGTGCATGGGGCATGTTAGGTTCTTTCAGCTACAAAAATTGCAGAGTTATGGGACTTTGTTTCTTGTTAACATACTATGTACATACAGTCTGCATATGCAATCTTGTGCGTGCCTAATCTACCAAACCCTTACACACAATTCAATGAAACTTCACACAAGTGATCAGTACCAACCCTAGTTGTGCACGGTGCATGTTACATTCTTTTAGATAAATATTCTGCATAGTTATGGGACTTTGTTTTTTGTTACTATACTGTATACATACAGTCTATATACATACAGTCCACATAATTATGCAATCTTGTGTGCGTCAAATTGCAATGTACTGTGTCAGTGCATGCGGGGGGGTACATTCATCACCTTTAGTGATAGCTCTAGTTTGTGATGCTCATAGCTCAAAAATTATATTGCCTAGAATGATTAATTCTTTTTCATGAAATGTATTTTGAGGCTATACCCCATTAAGACTGCAAACATTTGAATTATTGCCCCTTATTTGTGACTAATGTACCAGTGGGGGTTGGGGGGAGTGGGGCACACTCTGTGTCCTACAGACACATTCTAGTTGTAAAGTTTATTATGTCTGATATATTGTTTTTGCCCTGTCCATCCGTACGTACTTACGTCACACTTCATTTCCGATCAATAACTGGAGAACCATTTGATCTAGAACGTTCAAGCTTCATAGGGTTGTAGGGTTGCTGGAGTAGATGACCCCTATTGTTTTTGGGGTCACTCCATCAAAGGTCAAGGTCACAGGGGCCTGAACATTGAAAACCATTTCCGATCAATAACTAGAGAACCACTTGACCCAGAATGTTGAAACTTCATAGGATGATTGGTCATGTAGAGTAGATGACCCCTATTGTTTTGGGGGTCACTCCATTAAAGGTCAAGGTCACAGGGGCATGAACATTGAAAACCATTTCTGATCAATAACTTGAGTACCACTTGACCCACAATGTTGAAGTTTCATAGGATGATTGGTCATGTAGAGTAGATGACCCCTATTGATTTTGGGGTCACTCTATTAAAGGTCAAGGTCACAGGGGCCTGAACAGGGAAAACTGTTTCCGGTCAGTAACTTGAGAACCACTTGACCCAGAATAGTGAAACTTCATAGGATGATTGGTCATGCAGAGTAAATGAACCCTATTGTTTTTGGATTACTCCTTTAAAGGTCAAGGTCACAGGGGCCTGAACATTGATAACCATTTCCAATCAATAACTTGAGAACTTCTTGATCCAGAATGTTGAAACTTCATAGGATGATAATGAACATGCAGAGTAGATGACCCTTATTGATTTTGGGGTCACTCTGTTAAAGATCAAGGTCACAGGAGCCTGAACATGGAAACAATAACTTGAGAAGCATTTGACCCAGAATGTTGAAACTTCATAGGATGATTGAATATGCAGAGTAGATGACCCCTATTGATTTTTGGGTCAGTCTATTAAAGGTCAAAGTCACAGGGGCCTGGTCATGTAAAATCATTTCCTGAAAATAACTTGAGAACTACTTGACCTAGATTGTTGAAACTTAATAGGATGATTGCACATGCCGAGTAAATGACCCCTATTTATTTTGGGATCACTTGATCAAAGGTCAAGGTCACAGGAGCCTGAACAGTGACTTGAGAACCACTAGGCCAGGAGTGTTGAAACTTAGCTGGATGACTGGACATATGATCCTTATTGCAGCCAACCATCAGTGTCTCTTTTACTTTTGCTCCTGACCCCTATTGACTTCTTGCCTATACGACTTTGCATTGGGGGAGACATGCGCTTTTTATGCCCCCAAAGGGAGGCATATTAGTTTTCAACTGTCCGTCCGTTAGTTCGTTCGTTCGTTAGTCACAACGTTAACTTTTTGCACGAAGGTACTTTACTTGCGAACCACTGCACTCAGGACCTTCAGACTTCACATGCTGATAGTACTTATTGAGTACACCACCCCTACTGACTTTGGGGTCACCAGGTCAAAGGTCAAGGTCACAGAGGCCAACGTTAACTTCTTGCATGAAGGCACTTTACTCGCGAGCCACTGCACCCAGGACCTTCAAACTTCACGTGCTGATAGTACTTATTGAGTACACCACCCCTACTGACTTTGGGATCACCAGGTCAAAGGTCAAGGTCACAGAGGCCAACATTAACTTTTTGCATGAAGGCACTTTACTTGCGAACCACTGCACCCAGGACCTTCAAACTTCACATGCTGATAGTACTTACTGAGTACACCACCCCTACTGACTTTGGGGTCACCAGGTCAAAGGTCAAGGTCACAGGGGCCAATGTTAACTTTTTGCATGAAGGCACTTTACTCGCGAACCACTGCACCTAGGACCTTCAAACTTCACATGCTCATAGTACGTATTGAGTACACCACCCCTACTGACTTTGGGGTCACCAGGTCAAAAGTCAAGGTCACAGGGGCCAAAGTTAACTTTTTGCATGAAGGCACTTTACTCGCGAACCACTTCACCCAGGACCTTCAAACTTCACATGCTGATAGTACTTATTGAGTACACCACTCCTACTAACTTCGGGGTCACCAGGTCAAAGGTCAAGGTCACAGGGGCCAACGTTAACATTTTGCATGAAGGCACTTTACATGCAAACCACTTCATTCAGGACCTTCAAACTTCACATGCTGATAGTACTTATTGAGTACACCACTCCTACTGACTTTGGGGTCACCAGGTCAAAGGTCAAGGTGCTGCGGGGCACATTTGTCACCATTAGTGACAGCTCTTGTTTACAAAAGCATCTTCTAGTTTTCTTTCTGCATTGCAGTTTTTTGACGATGCTCCAGTTTTCAGAATTCCTGGCCGACGGTTCCCAGTTGATATTTATTATACTAAGGTAAGTTGACATTTTTTTTCAAAAGTGTAAGTACAGAATCAAGACCTATTTATTTCAAATATGCAGGTAAAATAGACTTGCTGTGGTTGTTTCCTGGAATATCTTTGTACGTTTGTTTAACCTTTACCCTGCTAAATTTCTAAAATGGACTGGTCTATCATTCAATTGTAGCAGTACCATTTATTAGCTCACCTGTCACATAGTGACAAGGTGAGCTTTTGTGATCACCCTTCGTCCGTCGTCAGTCTGTGCATCCGTCCGTGCGTGCGTGCGTCAACAATTTCGTGTCTGCACGATAGTGGTTTCGTTTATGATTTTATTTTAACCAAGCTTGCACACAACTTGTATCACCATAACATCTCGGTTCCTTTCTTGAACTGGCCAGATCCCATTATGGGTTCCAGAGTTATGGCCCCTGAAAGGGCCAAAATGAGCTATTTTGACCTTGTCTGCACAATAGCAGCTTTATTTGTGATTTGATTTTTACCAAACTGGCACACAACTTGTATCACCATAAGATCTTGGTTCCTTTCTTGAACTGGCGAGATTCCTTTGTGGGTTTCAGAGTTACGGCCCCTAAAAGGGCCAGAATTAGCTATTTTGACCTTGTCTGCACAACAGCAGCTTCGTTTATGATTTGAATTTAATCAAACTTGCACAAAACTTGTGTCACCATAAGATCTTGATTCCTTAGTTGAACCGGCCAGATCCCTTCCTTAATGTGTTCCAAAGTTATGGCCCCTAAAAGGGCCAGAATTAGCTATTTTGACCTTGTCTGCACAATAGCAGCTTCATTTATGATTCGATTTTAACCAAACTTGCACACAACTTGTATCACTACAAGATCTTGATTCCTTTCTTGAACTGGCCAGATTTCTTCATGGGTTCCAGAGTAATGGCCCCTTAAAGGTCCAAAATTGGCTATTTTGGCTTTTGCAGCCATATAGAGACTTCATTTATGGTTTTATTTGATAAAAACTTCCAAAATAACTTCAACAACAATAATTCTTGGATTCCATGACAAGTCAGATCCAAGCGTAGGTCCAGAGTTATTTTATATCTGATTACCTCCCCTGATTGTAATCAAAATGGATTTATATCAGTAAGTACTTATAGGACTTATTTGAAATTTCATTTAGTTGGACTGAGCCAATCTGGGTAGATAACTATGGACTGATTTTATGTCAAACTACTTCCCTTTATTTCAAATTAAAATGGGTATATCTCCGTAACTAATGAAGATACTGATCTGAAATTTCATTTATGTCAACAGATTTATTCGGCAGATCCTTCTTTTGTTCACTTACAATAAAAAAAATTTTCAATTACTTCCCTTTTACGTTACTATAAATAGCTTATTTTTAGTAACTTTTTTGTTATTGGCCATAGGGAAAAACCGAGACCACTTTTCTGTGGTACAACATGGATGGTACCTCCAATTTTTAGGTGTATTTTGACATATCTGTACCTTATAAGAATTTTTTTTTTTTTTTGGTTAAATTTCTTCCCTTTGTTCTTCTGGTCCTCAAGTGCAATGATAACAGGTGAGCGATATAGGGCCATCATGGCCCTCTTGTCTGTTGAAGGGGTGTTCAGTGAAAATTTACAGACTGAATAGCAAACAATGCAGAACATGTTCAGCCATCGAGGATGTGCAGGCTGATCTTGGTCTGCACTGGTCGCAAAGGCAAAATCACTAGCGGGCTAGAGATTAACTACCATTTACTCATAAACACGCAGTAATAAAACAAATTATATGGAAGACAAACATAAAAGTTGCACTGTTGAGCTCCTGTGTGTTGTCTGAGAATTGAACATGATGACAGTTAGTTTTGACTGGCATATTTGATACACAATGTATTTTTTAGCTCACCTAAGCACGAAATGCTCAAGGTGAGCTTTTATAATCGCCCTGTGTCGGTTAGTCATCTGTCGTCAGTCACCTGTCGTCATCAACAATATGACTGTTAACACTCTAGAGGTCACAATTTTAGCCTAATCTTAATCATAATGAAACTTGGTCAGAATGTTACCCTCAATAAAATCTTGAACGAGTTCGATATTTGGTCATCTGAGGTCAAAAACTAGGTCACCTGGTCAAATCCAAGGGAAAGCTTTTTAACACTAGAAGTCACAATTTTGGCCCAATCTTAGTGAAGCTTGGTCAGAAAGTTACCCTCAATAAAGTCTTGGACGAGTTTGATTTTGGGTCATCTGGGGCCAAAAACTAGGTCAAATCATAGGAAAAGCTTGTTAACACTGTAGAGGCCACATTTATGACTTTATCTTCATGAAACTTTGTCAGAATGTTATCTTGAAGATCTGAAGGTCCAGTTTGAATCGGGGGTCATGTAGGATCAAAAAGTAGGTCACCAGGTCAAATCAAAGGAAAAGCTAGTTAACACTGTAGAGGCGACATTTATGACCATATCTTAATGAAACTTGTTCAGAATGGTTATTTTGATGATCTATAGGTCGGGTTCAAATCTGGGTCAGGTAGGGTCAAAAACAAGGTCACTAGGTCAAATCAAAGGAAAAGCTTATTAACACTCTAGAGGCCACATTTATGACTGTATCTACATGAAACTTAGTCAGAATATTAATCTTGATGATCTTTAGGTCAAGTTTGAATCTGGGTCATGTGGGGTCAAAAACTAGGTCACCAGGTCAAATCAAAGGAAAAGCTAGTTAACACTGTAGAGGCCACATTTATGACCATATCTTAATGAAACTTGTTCAGAATGGTTATTTTGATGATCTATAGGTCAAGTTCAAATCTGGGTCAGGTAGGGTCAAAAACAAGGTCACTAGGTCAAATCAAAGGAAAAGCTTATTATCACTCTAGAGGCCACATTTATGACTGTATCTTCATGAAACTTAGTCAGAATATTAATCTTGATGATCTTTAGGTCAAGTTCGAATCTGGGTCATGTGGGGTGAAAAACTAGGTCACCAGGACTGGTCAAATCAAAGGAAAAGCTAGTTAACACTTTAGAGGCCACATTTATGACCATATCTTAATGAAACTTGGTCAGAATGTTAATCTTGATGATCTTTGGGTCAATAGGTCAGGTGAGTGATACAGATTTGCTCTTGTCTGTCCGTCCAAAGTTCGTGACGCACCTAGCTCAAAAAGTATTCGATATAAATTGATGATTTCTTGCATGTGTCTTTATCATGATATGAAATTGTGCACCTCCTATTTTTCATCTGGGTCTGCCCCTTATTGTCAGAGTTATAGCCCCTGAAATAGTCAAAAATGCACATTTTCACCTTGTAACACGCCTAACTCAAAAAATATTACATGCAAATTGATTAAACCTTGCATGAGTCTTTATAATGATACAAACTTGCACACCTTCAATTTTTAGTCAGCCTCCGCCCCCTATTTTCAGAGTTATGGCCTTTGAAAAATGCACATTTTCACCTTGTGACACACATAGCTCAAAAAGTATTACATATAAATTGATGTGTTTGTGATGCTCATAGCTCAAAAAGTATATGGCCTAGAGTAATGAATCCTTTTCATAAAATGTTTCTTGAGGCAAACATTTAAATTATTTCCCCTTATTTCTGACAAATGTGTCAGTAGGGGGCACATCCTGTGTCCTACAGACACATTCTAGTTTGCTTTTTTCATTGTATCACAAACTTTCCCAAGACAACTGGCCATGTGACCAAAATCATTGTTAGCAAACATAATATGGTTTTATTCATTTGTCCCCCTAATACTCCCCAACCCCACCTTTATCCCACTTTGGATTGGGGAGGGTGAGAGGTTCTAAAAATTTTCCTTCATGCATAGATTCAACTGACAAAATTTGTTCCATCAATAGTAAATTATTTTTAAGTATTATTCACCAAACATTATAGGGATGTAAATCAACATACGAAACTGTTAACTTGGGGTTGAGGTTTGACAATTCAGTTATGGCCTGCAAAAATATGAATTGGAGGATCTAAAACATGATAAGAATAACCAAAGTTGGTAAGCAATAAGTAAACAAAGTAATGGCTATGTGTCTCATTCAAAAATGCTTCTTTGAGAAAATAATACTATGTAGGGAGATATTAATGTTTTTATTTTATTAATAATGCAAGAAAAAGAATCAAACACTTGAAATTTTGTATGGAACTATCTCGCTTTCAGGTAACTCACAGTTTAGGCAGTAACTCAGTGCAGCTTCATTACTTTGTAAGCAGTGGCCTTCCTACAACTAGTGAAAAAGTAAAAAAAATATAACAGAAGCGTAATACTGCTAAGTGTAATACTGAAATTAATGAAAAGTCTCTTTTTAAAGAAGTAAAAAATATAAGCATCTAGATATATCAGTGAAAGAATTCCAATCTTCCAATCCAGGTTTCAGTTTCACTATGTGGTATTTTTCTGTTTACAGGCCCCTGAAGCAGATTATATAGATGCAGCTGTGGTCTCGGTTCTACAGATACACTGTACACAAGATGAAGGTGATATTCTTGTTTTTCTTACTGGACAGGAGGAAATAGAGACAGTCAGTGAAATGTTAACTGTAAGTGGGAATTAAAGGTTCATTCTTAGCAGTTACTCGTTGACATGGTATTGTTACTCATTGCCATGGTAGAATCACAGAGTCTCATTTGCATTGTATGGTTACTCATTGACATAGTCTCATCTGTCAGAGGACACAGTTCCATATGTTTACTGTTGGTTACTTTCTTTTTTCAATGGGCATGGACATAATATATATATAAGTAGTAATGTTGCCCTTCAATCCAACTGGTAAAAAGGTTTCCTTTATATGAAACTTTTTTTTACCTGCTAAATTGAACATAAGACTTCCTTGTTTATTATTTATATTCATACAAAATTAAAAATAATTTTATTGCTGTTTGTAAAAGGACATTGTGTGATTTCAATTACCATTATCTTCAAGTAACCTTAAAAATACAATTTCTACTAAACTTTAATGGAAAGAAAAATATGACCCTAAAAAATGAATAACAAGAGGACCATGATGGTCCTGAATCGCTCACCTGTTCCCACATGACCCAGTTTTGAACTGAGTATGACATTGTTTTTAGCTCACCTGTCACAAAGTGACAAGGTGAGCTTTTGTGATCGCGCGGTGTCCGTCGTCCGTCCGTGCGTCCGTAAACATTTGCTTGTGACCACTCTAGAGGTCACATTTTTCATGGGATCTTTATGAAAATTGGTCAGAATGTTCATCTTGATGATATCTAGGTCAAGTTCGAAACTGGGTCACGTGCCTTGAAAAACTAGGTCAGTAGGTCTAAAAATAGAAAAACCTTGTGACCTCTCTAGAGGCCATATATTTCATAAGATCTTCATGAAAATTGGTCAGAATGTTCACCTTGATGATATCTAGGTCAAGTTCGAAACTGGGTCAAGTGGGTTCAAAAACTAGGTCAGTAGGTCTAAATATAGAAAAACCTTGTGACCTCTCTAGAGGCCATATTTTTCATGAGATCTTCATGAATATTGGTCAGAATGTTTATCTTGATGATATCTAGGTCAAGTTCGAAACTGGGTCAAGTAGGGTCAAAAACTAGGTCATTAGGTCTAAAAATAGAAAAACCTTGTGACCTCTCTAGAGGCCATATTTCTCAATGGATCTTCATGAAAATTGGTCAGAATGTTCACCTTGATGATATCTAGGTCAGGTTCGAAACTGGGTCACGTGGGGTTAAAAACTAGGTCAGTAGATCTAAAAATAGAAAAACCTTGTGACCTCTCTAGAGGCCATATTTTTCATGAGATCTTCATGAATATTGGTCAGAATGTTCACCTTGATGATATCTACGTCAAGTTCGAAACTGGGTCATGTTGGGTCAAAAACTAGGTCAGTAGATCTAAAAATAGAAAAACCTTGTGACCTCTCTAGAGGCCATATTTCTCAATGGATCTTCATGAAAATTGGTCAGAATGTTTATCTTGATGATATCTAGGTCAAGTTCGAAACTGGGTCACGTGCGGTCAAAAACTAGGTCAGTAGGTCTAAAAATAGGAAAACCTTGTGACCTCTCTAGAGGCGATATTTTTCAATGGATCTTCATGAAAATTGGTCAGAGTGTTTACCTTGAAGATATCTAGGTCAAGTTTGAAACTGGGTCACGTGGGGTTAAAAACTAGGTCAGTAGATCTAAAAATAGAAAAACCTTGTGACCTCTCTAGAGGCCATATTTTTCATGAGATCTTCATGAATATTGGTCAGAATGTTCACCTTGATGATATCTAAGTCAAGTTCGAAACTGGGTCACGTGGGTTCAAAAACTAGGTCAGTAGGTCTAAATATAGAAAAACCTTGTGACCTCTCTAGAGGCCATATTTTTCATGAGATCTTCATGAATATTGGTCAGAATGTTTACCTTGATGATATCTAGGTCAAGTTCGAAACTGGGTCAAGTAGGGTCAAAAACTAGGTCATTAGGTCTAAAAATAGAAAAACCTTGTGACCTCTCTAGAGGCCATATTTCTCAATGGATCTTCATGAAAATTGGTCAGAATGTTCACCTTGATGATATCTAGGTCAGGTTCGAAACTGGGTCACGTGGGGTTAAAAACTAGGTCAGTAGATCTAAAAATAGAAAAACCTTGTGACCTCTCTAGAGGCCATATTTTTCATGAGATCTTCATGAATATTGGTCAGAATGTTCACCTTGATGATATCTAGATCAAGTTCGAAACTGGGTCATGTTGGGTCAAAAACTAGGTCAGTAGATCTAAAAATAGAAAAACCTTGTGACCTCTCTAGAGGCCATATTTCTCAATGGATCTTCATGAAAATTGGTCAGAATGTTTATCTTGATGATATCTAGGTCAAGTTCGAAACTGGGTCACGTGCGGTCAAAAACTAGGTCAGTAGGTCTAAAAATAGGAAAACCTTGTGACCTCTCTAGAGGCGGTATTTTTCAATGGATCTTCATGAAAATTGGTCAGAGTGTTTACCTTGAAGATATCTAAGTCAAGTTCGAAACTGGGTCACGTGGGTTCAAAAACTAGGTCAGTAGGTCTAAATATAGAAAAACCTTGTGACCTCTCTAGAGGCCATATTTTTCATGAGATCTTCATGAATATTGGTCAGAATGTTTACCTTGATGATATCTAGGTCAAGTTCGAAACTGGGTCAAGTAGGGTCAAAAACTAGGTCATTAGGTCTAAAAATAGAAAAACCTTGTGACCTCTCTAGAGGCCATATTTCTCAATGGATCTTCATGAAAATTGGTCAGAATGTTCACCTTGATGATATCTAGGTCAGGTTCGAAACTGGGTCACGTGGGGTTAAAAACTAGGTCAGTAGATCTAAAAATAGAAAAACCTTGTGACCTCTCTAGAGGCCATATTTTTCATGAGATCTTCATGAATATTGGTCAGAATGTTCACCTTGATGATATCTAGGTCAAGTTCGAAACTGGGTCATGTTGGGTCAAAAACTAGGTCAGTAGATCTAAAAATAGAAAAACCTTGTGACCTCTCTAGAGGCCATATTTCTCAATGGATCTTCATGAAAATTGGTCAGAATGTTTATCTTGATGATATCTAGGTCAAGTTCGAAACTGGGTCACGTGCGGTCAAAAACTAGGTCAGTAGGTCTAAAAATAGGAAAACCTTGTGACCTCTCTAGAGGCGGTATTTTTCAATGGATCTTCATGAAAATTGGTCAGAGTGTTTACCTTGAAGATATCTAGGTCAAGTTCGAAACTGGGTCACGTGGGGTTAAAAACTAGGTCAGTAGATCTAAAAATAGAAAAACCTTGTGACCTCTCTAGAGGCCATATTTTTCATGAGAGCTTCATGAATTTTGGTCAGAATGTTCACCTTGATGATATCTAAGTCAAGTTCGAAACTGGGTCACGTGGGGTTAAAAACTAGGTCAGTAGGTCTAAAAATAGAAAAAACCTTGTGACCTCTCTAGAGGCCATATTTCTCAACGGATCTTCATGAAAATTGGTGAGAATGTTCAGCTTGATGATATCTAGGTCAGGTTTGTAACTGGGTCATGTGCGGTCAAAAACTAGGTCAGTAGGTCGAAAAATAGAAAAACCATGTGACCTCTTTAGAGGCCATATTTTTCATGAGATCTTCATGAAAATTGGTGAGAATGTTCACCTTGATGATATCTAGGTCAAGTTTAAAAGTGGGTCACGTGCCTTCAAAAACTAGGTCATTAGGTCAAATAATAGAAAAACCTTGTGACCTCTCTAGAGGCCATATTTTTCAATGGATCTTCATGAAAATTGGTCAGAATTTTTTATCTTGATGATATCTAGGTCACATGTGCTCAAAAACTAGGTCACTATGTCAAATAATAGAAATAACGACATCATACTCAGTTCAACACTGGGTCATGTGGGGATAGGTGAGCGATTCAGGACCATCATGGTCCTCTTGTTTCTATTATTTGACATAGTGACCTAGTTTTTGAGCTCATGTGACCCAGTTTTGAGCCTGACCTAGATATCATCAAGATAAAAATTCTGACCAATTTTCAAGAAGATCCATTGAAAAATATGGCCTCTAGAGAGGTCACAAGGTTTTTTTATTATTTGACCTACTGACCTAGTTATTGACCGCACGTGACCCAGTTTCAAACTTGACCTAGATATCATCAAGATGAACATTCTGACCAATTTTCATGAAGATCCATTGAAAAATATCGCCTCTAGAGAGGTCACAAGGTTTTTTTATTATTTGACCTACTGACCTAGTTATTGACCGCATGTGACCCAGTTTCAAACTTGACCTAGATATCATCAAGGTGAACATTCTGACCAATTTTCATGAATATCCATTGAAAAATATGGCCTCTAGAGAGGTCACAAGGTTTTTTTATTATTTGACCTACTGACCTAGTTACTGACCGCACATGACCCAGTTTTGAACTTGACCTAGATATCATCAAGATGAATATTCTGACCAATTTTCATGAAGATCCATTTGAAAGTATGGCCTCTAGAGAGGTCATAAGGTTTTTCTATTTTTAGACCTACTGACCTAGATTTTGACCACAGTTGACCCAGTTTCGAACCTGACCTAGATATCATCAAGATGAACATTCAGACCAACTTTCATACAAATCCCATGAAAAATACAGCCTCTAGAGAGGTCACAAGGTTTTTCTATTTTTAGCTCACCTGAGCAATGCTCAGGTGAGTTTTTGTGATCACTCGATGTCCGGCGTCTGTCTGTCGTCTGTCGTCTGTCTGTCGTCTATCAACATTTAGCTTGTGTATGCGATAGAGGCTGTATTTTTCAACTGATCTTCATGGAATTTGGTCAGAATGATTATCTTGATGAAATCTAGGCCAAGTTCGAAACTGGGCCATCTGGGGTCAAAAACTAGGTCATTAGGTCAAATCAAAGAAAAACCTTGTGTATGCGATAGAGGCTGTATTTTTCAATAAATCTTCATGAATTTTGGTCAGAATGATTACCTTGATGTTATTTAGGCCAAGTTCGAAAATGGGTCATCTGGGGTTAAAAACTAGGTCACTAGGTCAAATCAAAGAAAAACCTTGTGTATGCAATAGAGGCTGTATTTTTCAATTAATCTTCATGAATTTTGGTCAGAATGATAACCTTGATGAAATCTAGGCCGAGTTTAAATATGGGTCATCTGGGGTCAAAAACTAGGTCACTAGGTCAAATAAAAGAAAAACCTTGTGTACGCGATAGGGGCTGTATTTTTCAATTAATCTTCATGAATTTTCGTCAGAATGATTACCTTGATGAAATCTAGGCCGAGTTTGAAAATGGGCCATCTGGGGTCAAAAACTAGGTCACTAGGTCAAATCAAAGAAAAATCTTGTGTATGCGATAGAGGCTGTATTTATCAATTGATCTTCATGAATTTTGGTCAGAATGATTACCTTGATAAAATCTAGGCCGAGTTCGAAAATGGGTCATCTGGGGTCAAAAACTAGGTCACTAGGTCAAATCAAAGAAAACCCTTGTGTATGCGATAGAGGCTGTATTTTTCAATTAATCTTCATGAATTTGCTCAGAATGATTACCTTGATAAAATCTAGGCAAAGTTCAAAAATGGGTCATCTGGGGTCAAAAACTAGGTCACTAGGTCAAATCAAAGGAAAACATTGTGTATGTGATAGAGGCTGTATTTTTCAATTAATCTTCATGAATTTTGGTCAGAATGATTGCCTTGATGAAATCTAGGTCAAATTTGAATATGGGTCATCTGGGTTTAAAAACTAGGTCACTAGGTCAAATCAAAGGAAAAGCTTGTATATGCGATAGAGGCTGTATTTTTCAATTGATCTTCCTGAAATTAAGTCAAAATGATTACCTTAATGAAATCTAGGCCAAATTTGAAAATGAGTCATCTTGGGTCAAAAAGTAGGTCACTAGGTCAAATCAAAGGAAAACCTTGTGTATACGATAGAGGCTGTATTTTTCAATTGATATTCATGAAATTTGGTCAGAATGATAGCCTTGATGAAATCTAGGTCAGGTTCTAATATGGGTCATCTTGAGTCAAAAACTAGGTCACTAGGTCAAATCAAAGAAAATATTTACTTATACTCAATATTTTTGCTCCAATTTTAATGATAATTGGTCAGAATATTTTTTTCCATGAAATCACTAGGTCAAACATGTTTACTCTGTTTAATATGCTGTGTTATGGTGTGTTTCTCAGGTGAGCGACTTAGGGCCATCTTGGCCCTCTTGTTAGAACTACTGACCTAGTTTTTGATCGCAGTTGACCCAGTTTCAAACTTGACCTAGATATCATCAAGATAAACATTCAGACCAACTTTCATACAGACCCCATGAAAAATATGGCCTCTAGAGAGGTCACAAGGTTTTTTTATTATTTGACCTACTGACCTAGTTATTGACCGCACGTGACCCAGTTTTGAACTTGACCTGGATATCACCAAGATGAACATTCTGAACAATTTTCATGAAGATCCATTTGGAAGTATGGCCTCTAGAGAGGTCATAAGGTTTTTCTGTTTTTAGACCTACTGACCTAGATTTTGACAACAGTTGACCCAGTTTCGAACCTGACCTAGATATCATCAAGATGAACATTCAGACCAACTTTCATACAAATCCCTGAAAAATACAGCCTCTAGAGAGGTCACAAGGTTTTTTTTATTATTTGACCTACTGACCTAGTTATTGACTGCACGTGACCCAGTTTCGAACTTGATCTAGATATCACCAAGTTGAACATTCTCAACAATCTTCATGAAGATCCATTGAAAAATATGGCCTCTAGAGAGGTCACAAGGTTTTTTTATTATTTGACCTACTGACCTAGTTATTGACTGCACGTGTCCCAGTTTCGAACCTGACCTAGATATCATCAAGATGAACATTCTGACCAATTTTCATGAAGATCCATTCAAAAGTATGGCCTCTAGAGAGGTCACAAGGTTTTTCTATTTTTAGACCTACTGACCTAGTTTTTGACCGCACATGACCCAGTTTCAAACTTGGCCTAGATATCATCAAGGTGAACATCCAGACCAACTTTCATACAGATATCATGAAAAATATGGCCTCTAGAGAGCTCACAAGGTTTTTCTATTATTTGACCTTCTGACCTAGTTTTTGACCGCACATGACCCAGTTTCAAACTTGACCTAGATATCATCAAGTTGAACATTTCGACCAATTTTCATGAAGATCCATTGAAAAGTATGGCCTCTAGAGAGGTCACAAGGATTTTCTATTATTTGACCTACTGACCTAGTTTTTGACCGCACATGACCCAGTTTCGAACTTGACCTAGATATCATCCAGATGAACATTCTGACCAACTTTAATAAAGATCCCATGAAAAATGTGACCTCTAGAGTGGTCACAAGCAAAAGTTCACACACGCACGCACGGACGCCGGACGCGCGATCACAAAAGCTCACCTTGTCACTATGTGACAGGTGAGCTAAAAACAGCCCCACAATGTCTTCATTTTCACAAAAAAATTGTAAAAATACTTTCCCCATATATTTCATATACAATTTCAATTTCAAATTGCATGACCCCCCCCCCCCCCCCCCCCCCCCCAACACACACACACACACACCCCGCCCACCACTCCATGCATCAAGAAGCCACTCATGGAATATGTGTATATATCAATAACAACATTATGTGTTAATATTTTTCTGATGCATTGGGGTGGGGGGGGAGTACTTTTATTTCCAAAAAATGCACATACAGGGTGTACTATGATTTTTGACACATATACATTTTTTATGCCCCCGGCATCTACTAATGCGGGAGGCATATAGTGATTGTCCTGTCCGTCTGTCCATTCGTTCGTCCGTCCGTACGAGGTTAACCAAATGGGACCGTTTTGTCTAGCATCAATACCCCTTACTAGAATGGCTTGATACTAATGCAGATGTAACCTGTGACCATTACTCATCTTCAGGCATCACCTGACCTCAGTTTGACCTTGACCTCATTTTGGACTAAGGTTGCTTTATATGGGCCATCTCTTGGTTAACCAAATGGGACTGTTTGTCTAGCATCAATACCCCTTCCAGAATGACTTGGTACTAATACAGATGTAACCTGTGACCATTCCTCATCTTCAGACATCACCTGACCTCAGTTTGACCTTGAACCTTTGTATCGATTGTTTTTATTTATTTATTTGTTTTTTTTATACCGCCACTTTGAGGGGTGGGGGGCGGGCATATAGATTTGCCCTTGTCTGTCCTTCCGTCCGTCCTCCATCCGTCCGTCCTTCCGAGAATGTTGTGTCGCGCCTAGCTCCAAAAGTATTTGACGTAGAGTCACAAAACTTTACAGGAATGTTGGTCAGCATGTGTAGTTGTGCACCTGGGGTTTCGCTTCCAGATTCATTCAGTTTTGTCTGTCTTTCCGTCCTCAGTCCGTCCGTCCTTCCGAGAATGTTGTGTCGCGCCTATCTCCAAAAGTATTTGACGTAGAGTCACAAAACTTTACAGGAATGTTGGTCAGCATATGTAGTTTTGCACCTGGGGTTTTTCGTCCAGATTCATTCAGTTGTGTATGAGTTAAGGGCCCTGACTTCGTAAAAATTGGTCATTTTAGTGTTGTGTCGCATGTAGTTCCAAAAGTATTTGACCTACAGTCACCAAAGTTTACAGGAATGTTGGTCAGCATGTGCAGTTGTGCACCTGGGGTTTCGCGTCCGAATTCATTCAGTTGTATAGGAGTTATGGCCCCTGACTTAGTTAAAAATTGGTCATTTTAATTTTATGTTGCACCTAGCTCCAAAATTATTTGACCTAGAGTCACCAAAGTTTACAGGAATGTTGGTCAGCATGTGCAGTTGTGCACCTGGGGTTTCATGTCCAGATTCATTCAGTATTGTAGGAGTTATGACCCCTGACCTAGGAAAAAAATTGTGTCCTTTGTCATATAGTGGGGGCATCTGTGTCGCATGGACACATTTCTAGTTTGTTTTTTTTGCTTTTTTTGGTTGTTCAGGTTTCGTTTTCTATGGACATTTGCCTTTAGATTTTAAATACTGTAACCTCTTAAGTACCTCAGCTTATATTATGTGTCAGCCGCATTCATCACAAGTGGCTATTTTCTGCCATCTCTCCATATTTTACAATACAGTAACCCAGGTATGTACAATGTACTGAGATTGATACATAAATCAGTCCAGATATTGACCACTACGTGTAGAAACATACCATCTGTTTATACATGTCCTGATTTATACACAATAGAGTGGTAAAGTTTAATATGAATACGATTGGGTGATTTCAATGATACAGGGTGGACTATAAGTTTTATTTTGATTTGATGTTTCTCTGTGCAGTTTTTAGCTCACCTGAGCAGAAAGTGCTCAAAATTGATCTTTTGTGATCGCCGTGTGTCTGTCGTCGTCCGTCCGTCCGTCTGTCGTCAACATTTGACTGTTAACGCTCTAGAGGTCACAATTTTGGCCCAATCTTAATGAAACTTGGTCAGAATTTTACCCTTAATAAAATCTTGGCCAAGTTCGATAAAGGGTCATCTGGGGTCAAAAACTAGGTCACCAGATCAATCAAAAGAAAAGTTTGTTATATTGTATTTGCCCTGTCCGTCCGTACGCCACACTTCATTTCCGATCAATAACTGGAGAACCATTTGACCTAGAACCTTCAAACTTCATAGGATGGCAGGGCTTATAGAGTAGATGACCTGTATTGTTTTTGGGGTCACTCCGTTAAAGGTCAAGGTCACAGGGCCCTGAACATGGAAAACCATTTCTGATCAATAACTTGAGAACCACTTGATGCAGAATGTTGAAACGTAATAGGATGATTGGTCATGCACAGTAGATGACCCCTATTGATTTTGGGGTCACTCTGTCAAAGGTCAAGGTCACGAGCCTTAACATGGAAAACCATTTCCGATCAATAACTTGAGAACAATTTGACCCAGAATGTTGAAACTTCATAGGATGATTGGTTATGCTGAGTAGATGACCCCTATTAATTTTGGGGTCACTCCGTTAAAGGTCAAGGTCACTGGGGCCTGAACATGTAAAACCATTTCCAATCAATAACTTGAGAACCACTTGACCCAGAATATTGAAACTTCATGCAATGATTGATCATGCAGAGTAGATGACCCCTATTGATTTTGGAGTCACTCTGTTTAAGGTCAAGGTCACAGGGACCTGACCATGGAAAACCATTTCCGATCAATAACTTGAGAACCACTTGACCCAGAATGTTGAAACTTCATAGGATGATTGGATATGCATAGTAAATGACCCCTATTGATTTTGGGATCACTATTAAAGGTCAAGGTCACAGGGGCCTGAACATGGAAATCAGTTTCCAGTCAGTAACTTGAGAAAAACTTGACCCAGAATTTTGAAACTTCATAGGATGATTGGACATGCAGAGTAGATGACCCCTATTGAATTTGGGGTCACTCTATTAAAGGTCAAGGTCGCAGAAAACAGAACATGGAAATCCATTTCCGTTTAGTTACTTGAGAACCAGTTGACCTAGAACCTTCAAATTTCATAGGGTGATAGAAGTTACAGAGTAGATGACTCCTATTGTTTTTGGGGTCACACCATCAAATTCCAGGTCACAGGGGGCTGAACATAGAAAATTCTTTTCAATCAATAATTTGAGAACCACTTGACCCAGAATGTTGAAACTTTATTGAATGATTGGACATGCAGAGTAGATGACCCTACTGATTTTGGGGTCACCTGATCAAAGGTCAAGGTTACAGGGGCTTGAACTTGGAAAACAGTTTCCAATTCATAACTTGAGAACCACTTAGCCCAGAATGTTGAAACTTTCTGGAATGATTGGATTTGCCAAATAGATGATTCCTATTGCAGCCAGCCATCAGTGTCACTTAGACTTTTGCTCCTTTCCCCTATTGACTTCCTGCCTATATGACTATGCATTGGGGGAGACATGCGCTTTTCTACAAAAGCATCGTCTAGTTAACACTAAAGTTACCCTCAATAAAATCTTGGATGAGTTCGCTGTTGGGTCATCTGGGGTAAAAAGCTAGGTCACCAGGTCAAATTAAAGGAAAAGCTTGTTAACACTCTAGAGGTCACAATTTTGGCCAAATCTTAATGAAACTAGGTCACAATTTTACTCTCAATAAAATCTTGGAAGAGTTCGATATTGGATTATCTGGGGTCAAAAACAAGGTCAACAGGTCAAATCAAAGAAAAGCTTGTTAACACTGTAGATGCCACATTTATGACTGTATCTTCATGAAATTTGGTCAGAATGTTAATCTTGATGATCTCAAGGTCCAGTTTGAATCTGGGACATGTAGGGTCAAAATCTAGGTCACCAGGTCAAATCAAAGGAAAAGCTAGTTAACACTCTAGAGGCCACATTTATGACCTTATCTTAATGATACTTGGTCGGAATGTTTATCTTGATGATCTGTAGCTCAGGTTCAAATCGGGGTCAGGTGGGCTCAAAAACTAGGTCACTAGGTCAAATCAGAGGAAAAGCTTGTGAACACTGTAGAGGCCACATGTATGACTGTATCTTCATGAAACTTAGTCAGAATGTTAATCTTGATTATCTCTAGATCAAGTTCAAATCTGGGTCATGTTGGGTCACCAGGTCAAATCAAAGGAAAATCTAGTTTACAGTCTAGAGGTCACAATTTTTGGCTCAATCTTAATGAAACTTGGTCAGAATGTTACCCTCAATAAAATCTTGAACTATTGATATTGGGTCATCTGGGGTCAGAAACTAGGTCACCAGGTCAAATCAAAGGAAAAGCTTGTTAACACTGTAGAGGCCACATTTATAACTATATCTTCATGAAACTTGGTCAGAATGTTAATCTTGATGATCTTAAGGTCCAGTTTTAATCTGGGTCATGTGGGGTCAAAAACTAGGTCACTAGGTCAAATCAAAGGAAAAGCTAGTTAACCACATTTATGACCATATCTTAATGAAATTTGGTCAGAATGTTAATCTTAATGATTCCTAAGTCAAGTGAGCGATTCAGGGCCTTCATGGCCCTCTTGTTGTATAAAATTATCTTAAACTCTTAAATAAAACATATTTTCTGCTAAACTATATATTAAATGTGTATCAAAATTGAAATTAGTAATGGGGATTTTTTTTTTTTTTTTTTTGCTAGTTCCAGATTACAAAAATTATGTTTTTCCCAGTTAGTTGAAGAAAATTCCCAATGAAATGCCTGTTCAAAAAATGTTGAAAAGCAAAAAGTGCTCAAAAGTCATCTGGGGGCCTCCGTGGCCGAGCGGTTAGAGTCGTTGACTTCAAACCATTTGCCCCTCATCGATATGGGTTCGAAACCTCATTTGGGGCGTAGAATTCTTCACGTGAGGAAGCCATCCAGCTGGCTTACGGAAGGTCGGTGGTTCTACCCAGGTGCCCGCTCGTGATGAAATTGTGCACGGAGGGGCACCTGGGGTCTTCCTCCACCATTAAAGCTGGAAAGTCGCCATATGACCTAAAATTGTGTCGGTGCGACGTTAAACCCAACAAAATAAATAAATAAAATCAAAAGTCATCTGAATAGCCATAGTGTTAGAGTTTGGTATTAAAATGAAATAAAGACCATTTTAAGAACTCTTGCAAAATATATTATTCATTTTGTACTATTTCCCAATTTTGTGGAAAACAATGTGAAAATTCCCAGTTCAAAGGGTAGGGCAATGTTCCAAGCATGTCAAAAAAATCCCTGATTACTTGCCAGTAATCCTAGATCATTACTAAGTGAAAAAAATACTCAAAAATATTTTTTAAAAATTCAACCCTTGCTAATTTAATCTTGTTATTTTTCTTTAAATAATCGAAACTCAAAGAGTTATTCAGTGAATTGGAGACATATCAAACTACAAGATTTAACTCACTTTTTTGCCCTTGTTTGCCCACTCTTTGAAATATTCATGGTTGAAAATGAGGACCAAATACCATCAAATCGTATGATGTCCTTGATAACTCTTGCTTCTTTTTAACAAAAATATTATATGATTAAAGAAAATGTACTCAATTTTGGAAAGATGAAAGGTATAACACAAGTTGAATTTATAAAATAAGTTAAATGAAATGATAAAATGTGAGCATTTTATCAGATTTATTAAAAGAATTTCCCTCATCGATGTGGGTTCGAATCCTCATTTGGGGCGTAGAATTCTTCACGTGAGGAAGCCATCCAGCTGGCTTACGGAAGGTCGGTGGTTCTACCCAGGTGCCCGCTCGTGATGAAATAGTGCACGGAGGGGCACCTGGGGTCTTCCTCCATCATTAAAGCTGGAAAGTCGCCATATGACCTAAAATTGTGTCGGTGCGACGTTAAACCCAACAAAATAAATAAATAAATAAATTAAAAGAATTTAACAATTTCAATGTCCAAAGACATGACTGTTTATTCTTTTATCACATGTAAGCTTTTCCTGCTGGAATATCAAAAAAATTCTTCTTTACCTATTATAGACAAAATTAATTCAACCAATATCTCCTGTTCTTGAACAACATCATTACTCCAGGTTAGTAACAAATGGCTTTACTTCTTTCCCACAGCACAGAACATGTGAATTATTCTGGTGACTTATAACCAATTTCGAATGTATTGATTTAGGTAAAACACAATTTTGCTATACATTAATTCGAATCAAATATGCCTTAATCTAAAGCAGTAGATAAAATATAGCAGTGCTCTTTCTTGGTAGCAACAAAATTGACGTCATCACATGTTTTAAAGAAACAAGCATATTAGAATTTTGCTTATTGTCAGTAGTGGTGTTTTTTCTTTTCTTCAGGAAAGAACAAGGAAACTGGGATCCAAAATCAAGGAACTCATTATAGCACCAATTTATGCAAATCTTCCAACAGACCTACAAGCAAAAATATTTGATCCAACCCCCCCTGGAGCTCGTAAAGTTGTGTTAGCAACAAATATTGCTGAAACTTCATTGACTGTTGATGGTATTAAATATGTGTTAGACCCTGGGTTCAGTAAACAGAACAGTTATAATGCAAGGACAGGAATGGATTCATTGGTAGTAACACCTGTGTCAAAGGTAAGGCATTTTGTACCTGCCAAGTGATGATTATAAAGTAGTTCTCCTCTTTGCTAATCAGTGACATATTTTTCAGGTTTCCAGTTATAGATTGATGAAAAAGTTATCGACTTCTGTGAATTTTCTCTATGTTTTCTCTATTGTTAGAAATTTACCACTTACTAAAAAACTTTACAGTTTCTGAACTCTTTTCTATATTTAAGCATTTACATAAAAGCTTTGTATAGAATTAACATTCAGGTTTTATCGAGCTGGTTATTTTTGGAAAGTATATACTGCAGCATAATGAACGAAGTCTGTTCTGGAGAGACACTGAATAAGTGTGTAGTAAATGTAAATAAGACTGTATTGCTTTTTTGCAATTATCAGGGCTCTCGGGGAGTGGGCGACTTGATATCTGCACTCACTAATTAGGGTCCGCTACCCTAACTTTTGACAGTTTGCACGGTGTCAAAATGAGTGTTGAATACACAAACACACACGCAGAGAGCATAATTTAAACTCTGCCTACTTCGGATACTTGCGAGATTTTCCCCAAGAAGTGTAAAAGCGAATCAAATTATCCGATACAACAGAGTCGATTGTGTTCAGCCAATTAGCGCAGCAGTTATGTGTTTAACACTTAACGTTAATTGTCAACATGTTCGAGTGAAAAAACCTAATGTTTTACGAAAAAATTGCGGATTAACCGTGCCATTAATTGGAATATTGTACACAATTAGTTGTTGCCTATGGGAAAAGAATGACATGTAATGTAACTATGTTTAATCGACTTTTATCGATGAATTTATTTGAATGTATATATCTAGTTTACACAGTTTACTTACAGTTTTATTCAGGTGAGATACTGTTCGCCGAGTTGATGACTTGGTGTTAATAATAAATACTTCATACAAGATACAGCAAAAAAATTGGCTAATTAAATTTACAGCGTCGTCTTGAATTTTGAAAACAACTTTTTTCAGAATTTTGTAATGAAACAGTAACGACTGTATGGGAAATGATCTAACTAAGAAAGTGAATGGTACATCAATGTTTTTATCTAGAAACAAGAAAATTTCCACTTCTCTCTGAAGTCTCCCCACTTCTCTCTAAAGTCTCCCCACTTCCCTCTAAAGTCTCCCCACTTCTCCCTAAAGTCTCCCCTTCTCCCTAAAGTCTCCCCACATCCCTCTAAAGTCTCCCCACTTCTCTCTAAACCAACTTGAGGGAGAAGTGACTTCTTCCAAAGAAAAAAAAAAAAAAAAAAAAATAGACCTAGCTAGACCCCTGAGTTATTTCTCTAAAATTGGTAATTTTGATGTTTCTGAGTTATTGAAAGCAGATCAGGGCCCTCACTCTACTTTTGGGGAAGGGGTCTGCAGCCCTCAGGCGGGTGAATTTTCGCGTCGTTTTAGCCAAAAGGGGGAATTTTCATTGCCTTCAAAGAATAACATACTATGGAAAAACTATAACAAGTATAACTTTCATTTCTCAACATTTTTAGCTCGACTATTCAAAGAATAGTCTAGCTATTCTACTCACCCTGGCGTTGGCGTCGGCGTCACACCTTGGTTAAGTTTTTGCATGCAAGTACATACAGCCATCAGTTAAAGGCATATAGCTTTGAAAATTATTTTTTCTTTTTCCAGGTCAATTACCAACCTCTCTGGGTCAAGTCCAATAACTCTGACATATATTTTGAGCAAATTATGCCCCCTTTTGGACTTAGTGTCTTAAGTTTTACATGCAAGTTACTATCTCCAAAACTAATGCAGATATTGAATTGAAACTTCACATGTGTCTTCGGGGTTATAAAACTAGTTGATAGCAGCAAGTCCCATAACTCTGACCTTCATTTTGGCCAAATTATGCCCCCTTTTGGACTTAGAAAATTCTGGTTAAAGTTTTGGGTGCAAGTACATACAGCTATTTCTAAAAGGCATATAGATTTGGAACTTATTTTTAGCTTGACTATTCGAAGAATAGGGGAGCTATCCTACTCGCCCCGGTGTCGGCATGAGCGTGAGCGTCACACAAATGTTAAAGTTTGCGTACCACCCCAAATATTTTCAAAGTCCATTGAGATATTGCTTTCATATTTTACATACTTGTTAACCATCATGACCCCAGTCTGTAAAAAGGAGGAGGCAACTCTGTCAAGCATTTTGACTGAATTGAGGGTCCTTTTCCACTTAGAATAAATGTTAAAGTTCGCGTACCACCCCCAAATATTTTCAAAGTCAATTGATATATTGCTTTCATATTTTGCATACTTGTTTACCATCATGACCCCAGTCGGCAAAAAGGAGGAGGCAACTCTATCAAGCATTTTGACTGAATTATGGCCCTTTTTCGACTTAGAATAAATGTTAAAGTTTGCGTACCATGCAAAAAGGAGGAGGCAACTCTATCAAGCATTTTGACTGAATTATGGCCCATTTTCGACTTAGAATAAATGTTAAAGTTTGCGTACCACCCCAGATATTTGCAAAGTCCATTGAGATATTGCTTTCATTCATATTTTGCATACTTGTTTACCATCATGACCCCAGTCTGCAAAAAGGAGGAGGCAACTCTATCAAGCATTTTGACTGAATTATGGCCCCTTTTCGACTTAGAATATGCTTATTGTAATGTTTTACTCATTGCTTATATTATACTATCAAGCACTGAGAATAGTCGAGCGCTCTGTCCATTGACAGCTCTTGTTTCTTTTTCTAGATCAATTACTAACCTCACTGGGTCAAGTTCCATAACTCTGACATGTATTTTGAGCAAATTATGCCTTTTGGACTTAGAAAATTCTGGTTAAAGTTTTACATGCAAGTTACTATCTCCAAAACAAATGCAGATATTGAATTGAAACTTCACATGTTTCTTCGGGGCTATAAAACTAGTTGATAGCAGCAAGTCCCATAACTCTGACCTTCATTTTGGCCAAATTATGCCCCCTTTTGGACTTAGAAAATTCTGGTTAAAGTTTTGTGTGCAAGTACATACAGCTATTACTAAAAGGCATATAGATTTGAAACTTATTTTTTCTTGTTAGTCCAATTTATAAGTGAGTTATGACCCTTTGTTTATTTCTATAATTTACATAGATTTATATAGGGTAAAAACTTTGAAAATCTTCTTGTCCAAAACCACAGAGCCCAGGGCTTTGATATTTGGTATGAAGCATCATCTAGTGGTCCTCTACCAAAATGGTTCAAATTATTTCCCTGGGGTCAAATATGGCCCCGCCCCGGGGGTCACATGGTTTATATAGACTTATATAGGGAAAAACTTGTAAAAACCTCTTGTCCAAAACCACAGGGCCTAGAGCTTTGATATTTTGTATGTCACATCATCTAGAGGTCTTCAACTAAGATTGTTCAAATTATCCCCCTGGGGTCAAATATGGCCCTGCCTTGGGGGTCATATGGTTTACATAGCCTTATATAGGGAAAAGCTTTGAAAATCTTCTTGTCCAAACCACAAAGCCTAGGGCTTTGATATTTGTAATGTAGCATCATCTAGTGGTTCTCTACCAAGTTTGTTCAAATTATCCCCCTAGGGTCAAATATGGCCCCGCCCCGGGGGTCACATGGTTCATATAGACTTATATAGGGAAAAGCTTTTAAAATCTTCTTGTCAATAACTACAACATTCAGATTTGGACCACATGTATATTTTTGAGTGGCAAGATGAACCTTGACATGAGTTGACCTTGATTTTGACCTAGTGACCTACTTCCACATTTCTCAAGCTACAGCGTTCAGATTTGGACCACATGCATAGTTTTGTGCACCGGAAAAAAACTTTGACCTTGATTTTGAACTAGTGACCTACTTTTACATTTTTGAAGGTACAGGCTTCAAATTTGGACCACATGCATAGTTGTGTGTTCCGAAATGAAATTTGACCTTAATTTTGACCCATTGACCTACTTTTACATTTTTCAAGCTACAGCCTTCAAATTTGGACCACATGCATGGTTTTAAGTACCGAAACAAACTTTGACCTTTACATTTACCTAGTGACCTACTTCCACATTTTTGAAGGTACAGGCTTCAAATTTGGACCACATGCATAGTTTGTATTCCGAAATAAGATTTGACCTCGATTTTGACCTAGTGACCTACTTTTACATTTCTCAAGCTACAGCCTTCAAATTTGGAACACTTGCATAGTTTTGTGTAACGAAATTAACTTTGACCTTAAGATTGACCTACTTTCACATTTCTGTAGCTACAGGCTTCAAATTTAGACCACATGCATAGGATTGTGTACCGAAACAAACCTTGACCTTGACATTGACCTAGTGACCTACTTTCACATTTTTGAAGGTACAGGCTTCAAATTTGGACCACATGCATAGGTTTGTGTTATGAAGTGAAATTTGACCTTGATTTTGACCTAATGACCTACTTACACATTTCTCAAGCTGCAGCCTTCAAATTTGGACCACTTGCATAGTTTTGTGTACCGAATTAAACTTTGACCTTAAGATTGACCTAGTGACCTACTTTCAAATTTCTCAAGCTATGTACAGCCTTCAAACTTGATGCACATGCATAGTTTTGTGTACAAAGAACTTTGTCCTTGAAATTGATCTAGCGACCTACTTTCACATTGCTCAAGCTACAGCTTTCGAATTTGGACCACATGCACAGTGTTGTGTACGGAA
Source organism: Mercenaria mercenaria (assembly GCF_021730395.1). Classification (NCBI taxonomy): domain Eukaryota; kingdom Metazoa; phylum Mollusca; class Bivalvia; order Venerida; family Veneridae; genus Mercenaria; species Mercenaria mercenaria. The sequence continues at coordinate 53,233,026 of NC_069373.1, forward strand.
ATGAAATTTGACCTTGAGCTAGTCAGTAAGTCTTGAAATTTGGAACACTCAAAAATGGCACATTGGTGGGCGCCAAGATCACTCTGTGATCTCTTGTTCTAGATCAATTACCAACCTCATTGGGTCAAGTCCCATTACTCTGGCATGTATTTTGGGCAAATTATGCCCCCTTTTGGACTTAGAAAATTCTGGTTAAAGTTTTGCATGCAAGTACATACAGCTATTACTAAAAGGCATATAGATTTAAAACTTATTCTTTCTTTTTCTAGATCAATTACCAACCTCACTGGATCAAGTCCCATAATCCTGACATGTATTTTGGGCAAATTATTCACCGTTTTAGACTTAGAAAATCCTGGTTAAAGTTTTGCGTGCAAGTACATACAGCTATTACTAAAAGGCATAATTATAGATTTGAAACTTATTTTTTCTTTTTCTAGATCAATTACCAACCTCACTGGGTCAAGTCCCATAACTCTTGCATGTATTTTGGGCAAATTATGCCCCCTTTTGGACTTAGAAACTTCTGGTTAAAGTTTTACATGAGAGTTTCTGTCTCCAAAACTAATGCAGATATTGAATTGAAATTTCACATGTGCCTTCGGGGTTATAAAACTAGTTGAAAGCAGCAAGTCCCATAACTGATATGCATTTTGGTCAAACTATGTCCCCTTTTGAACTTTAAACTTTTTTGATATTTAACCTTTTTGGGTAATATTTTCCTGCTTCTTGGACAATATTTCGAATAGTCGAGCTTGGCTGTCTTACAGGCAGCTCTTATTTATTTCGATGTAAATGAGATGTGGAACCAAAATTTGTAGTCCTGTTTGGCGCCATATAACCTATACTGTGTTGGTGCACCGTAAAACCCAAATAAATAAATATTTTTCTCAACATGTAACTGCAATTATATCATGTCAAGATCAGCTTTTCAGGGGTCAAGCTATACTGTTATTAATGCAACTTCCACAAACTTTATCTAAAACAAGTACATTTATCATTACAGATTTTTTTAATCAATTTATATTTTAGTTGTCTAAAAGTGGGTGGGGTTTGGTGCCTTTGCATATTTTACTATCGAAAAATGCTTCAAATAAGGGCTGCTTTTGCAACAGTGATCATATTTTTGTTAAATGCAGACTTTTAAATGGCTTTTTATTAGCTCACCTGTGACGTAGTGACAGGGTGAGCTTTTGTGATCGCCCTTTGTCCGTCGTCCGTCCTTCTTCCATCCACAATTTCTTGTCTGCACGATAGTGGTTTCATTTATGATTTTATTTTAACCAAACTTGCACACAACTTGTATCATCATAAGATCTTGTTTATTTTCTTGAACTGGCCAGATCCCATTATGAGTTCCAGAGTTATGACCCCTGAAAGGGCCAAAATTAGCTGTTTTGACCTTGTCTGCACAATAGCAGCTTTATTTATGATTTGATTTTTACCAAACTTGCACACAACTTGTATCATCATAAGGTCTTATTTACTTTTTTGAACTGGCCAGATCCCATTATGAGTTCCAGAGTTATGGCCCCTGAAACAGCCAAAATAAGCTATTTTGACCTTGTCTACACAATAGCAGCTTCATTAATGATTTGAATTTAATCAAACTTGCACAAAACCTGTGTCACCTTATGATCTCGGTTCCTTTCTTGAACCGGCCAGATCCCATAATTGGTTTCAGAGTTATGGCCCCTGAAAGTGCCAAAATTAGCTAATATGACCTTGTCTGCGCAATAGCAGCTTCATTTATGACTTGATTTTAACCAAACTTGCACACAACTTGTACCACCACAAGATCTTGATTCCTTTCTTAAACTGACCAGATTCTATTATGGGTTCCAGAGTTATGGCCCTGATAGAGCAAGAAGTAGCTAATTTGACCTTGTCTGCACAACAGCAGCTTCATTTATGATTTGAATTTAATCAGACTTGCACAAAAACTTGTGTCCCCATAAGATCTTGGTTCCTTTCTTGGACTGGCCAGATCTCATAATGGGTTTCAGAGTTATTGCTCCAGAAAGGGCCAGAATTAGCTATTTTGACCTTGTCTGCGCAATAGCAGCTTCATTTATGATTTGATTTTAACCAAACTTGCACACAACTTGTATCACCACAAGATCTTGATTCCTTTCTTGAACTGGCCAGATTCTATTATTGGTTCCAGAGTTATGGCCCCTGAAAAGGCCAAAATTAGCTATTTTGACCTTTTCTGCACAATAGCTGCTTCATTTATAATTTGATTTTAACCAAACTTGCACACAACTTGTATAAGGTCACACTTAGGGGTCAAAGGTCATATAACTTTGTTTTGTATGTATATTGCTCTGCATTTGTGTTGCATTGCAGTGCTCTTGTTTTTATTTGGCAGATCCTTCTTTTGTTTCACTTACAATAAATGTTTTTTAATTACTTCCCTTTTATGTTACTATAAATAGCTTATTTAGTAACTTTTTTTATATTGGCCGTAGGGAAAAACCGAGACCACTTTCCTGTGGTACAACATGTATGGTACCTCCAATTTATAGGTGTATTTTGACATATCTGTACCTTAAAGAAAATTTCAACCATATTTTCTCATGATTCTTTTGATTGATCTTGATTATGATTTTTTGTCCTTAAGTGCAATGATGACAGGTGAGCAATATAGGGCCATTATGGCCCTCTTGTTTAGATTGTACTAGAAGAAATGATAAAAATGTGCGAAAATCACGGTCGAGAAAATGGGTGACAAACATGGAAAACGGAAGTAAACATTTAAAATTCTTGATAGAATAACTGTTTTAAATTTCTTTTTTTTTTCACCATACCTATTCAATACTTATAATTTCTGCTTCTTTAAAGCATTTAATTTATTTTGGACCATAGCCTTGGCAATGATAATAAATTTTCTGTAGACCGTAACGGTTGACCGGCTCACATAATTGTATCAAGCAAACAAAATAATGATTTTAATTATCCAATTTGTTGTTCTATTTTGTAATAAGATAAGATAATTTTTATTTTTAAGTAGGCAAGACTTAAGTTGCATACCGCTAATTAACAAGTGGTGCAAAGACGATAATCTAAAGCCACATTGTTTATCATTTAAGTTTTACACATTGATCAATAAACACCTTTGATAATGACAAGGATTATTGTACTGAATACAAACCGCGTGATGACCACGTGTCAATTGGCGCGTGGCGTGATTAGCATCTGTTAGCAGCTAGTTAACATATGACGCTCCGCCTACTGCCATACTTCCGCTTATGACGGCGGACAATATTGAAATTGACTGAGATTTTGATTGACAAGGGGCAGAACTTTCGAACTGGAGACGCATCAAAGAAAATTTCCGCGAGTCAACCCAACACACGGGGTATATTTTGTACGGGTCAAATACGAGTTTTTCTCGATTTTAGCAGGTCAAAATCCTGAGACCCCAGGTCAACTGAATGCCCTGTATTAAAGGGGGAATGTTTTTCTCTGAAGGGGGAAAATAGGATACTATTTTGGCGGGGGAAGCAGCCGATATTCGGTGTTAAAAACAGCTGATCGAGGGCCCTGCAGATGCAGAAGTATTTTACTTTTGTCAAAAGGTAGGTTGTCCCAATAGAGACATGGAGAAAAAGCTGTTTTGCTGAACAGTGTAAGTTAACTTTAATTAATGTGTATAATTATGTATAAACCTTAAAAAGCAGCTAAGTAATTGATACCCATCCATTTAGATAACAGAATGGAAAAATTGTTCTATTTTTCAGGCATCAGCCAATCAGAGAGCTGGACGTGCTGGTCGTGTCTCAGCTGGAAAGTGCTTTCGTCTTTACACAGCGTGGGCATATAAAAATGAACTTGAAGACAATACAATACCAGAAATTCAGAGAACTAATCTGGGAAATGTTGTGTTGATACTTAAAAGTTTAGGAATAAATGATCTCGTTCACTTTGACTTTATGGACCCACCACCTCATGAGACACTTGTGTTAGCTCTGGAACAGTTATATGCCCTTGGTGCACTGAATCACAAAGGGGAGTTAACTAAGCTAGGAAGAAGAATGGCCGAATTTCCTGTAGATCCAATGTTGTCAAAAATGATCTTAGCATCAGAAAAGTGAGTATTGAACAAAATTCATCATTCAGATTTTTAATCTATTCAATTCAGTTATCCTACAACAATTTAGAGACCTGTCTCAAAATAGAACTTTACCATTGGGTAATCCAAAGTGTTTGCGGACACAGCCAATTAGAATCTGCTGTTTTCAGACTGGTCTTCAATCAATAGGTAGTTATTCAAAGGTTACTAAGGCATCTTTCATTATCTATTTACCTTATTATTGTCAAGTGTAATTCTTAACATACTTCAAAGGTTGCCATGTGTAGATGAAAAGTTGTTAAAAGGATTTATATTTATATGCCTTACTTGACACAATTTGAACAAAGAACAATACAGCATCTTTAGTCAGTGCTAGCATTATTATGTCTTCTCCCCCTTCCCCCCCCCCCCCCCCCCCCCTCTGGGGGAGATTGTTTTTGCCCTGTCCGTACGTACGTACGTACGTCACACTTCCATTTCGGATTAATAACTGGAGAACCATTTGATCTAGAACCTTCAAACTTCATAGGATTGTAGGGCTGCTGGAGTGGACAACCCATATTGTTTTTGAGATCACTCCATCTAAGGTCAAGGTCACAGGGGCATGAACATTGAAAACCATTTCCAATCAATAACTAGAGATCCACTTGACCCAGAATGTTGAAACTTCATAGGATGATTGGTCATGTAGAGTAGTTGACCCTTATTAGCTCATCTGATTTTTTGGAAAAAAAATGATGAGTTATTGTCATCACTTGAGCAGTTGTCGGCACCGGCGTCAGCATTGCCTGGTTAAGTTTTATGTTTAGGTCAGCTTTTCTCCTAAACTATCAAAGCTATTGCTTTGAAACTTGGAATACTTGTTCACCATCATAAGCTGACCCTGTAAAGCAAGAAACATAACTCCATCTTGCTTTTTGCAAGATTTATGGCCCCTTTTGTACTTAGAAAATATCAGATTTCTTGGTTAAGTTTTATGTTTATGTCAACTTTTCTCCTGAACTGTCAAAGCTATTGCTTTGAAACTTGGAATACTTGTTCACCATCATAAGCAAACCCTGTACATCAAGAAACGTAAGTCCATCTTGCTTTTTGCAAGATTTATGGCCCCTTTTGGACTTAGAAAATATCAGATTTCTTGGTTAAGTTTTATGTTTAGGTCAACCTTTTCTCTTAAACTATCAAAGCTATTGCTTTGAAACTTGCAACACTTGTTCACCATCATAAGCTGACCCTGTACAGCAAGCAACATAACTCCATCCTGCTTTTTGCAATAATTATTGCCCCTTTTGGACTTAGAAAATCATTTTCTTGGTTGAGTATTATGTTTGTCAACTTTTCTCATAAACTATCAAAGCTACTGCTTTAAAACTTGCAACAGTTTTTCACCATCATAAGTGGACACTGTACGTCAAGAAACATAACTCTATCCTGCTTTTTGCAAGAATGATGGTCCTTTTTAGACTTAGAAAATCATGGGTAGGACAATATTTCTATTACACAAAAAAAAATCAGATAAGCGTCAGCACCCGCAAGGCGGTGCTCTTGTTGTTTTTGGGGTCACTCCCTTAAAGGTCAAGGTCACAGGGGCCTGAACATTGAAAACCATTTCCGAACAATAACTTGAGTACCACTTGACCCAGAATGTTGAAACTTCATAGGATGATTGTACATGCAAAGTAGATGACCCCTATTGATTTTGGGATCACTCTGTTAAAGGTTGTGGTCACAGGGGCCTAAACATTGAAAACCATTTCCGGTCAGTAACTTGAGAACCACTTGACCCAGAATGTTGAAACTTAATAGGGTGATTGGTCATGCGGAGTAGATGACCCGTATCGATTTTGGGGTCACTCTGTTAAAGGTCAGGGTCACAGGGGCCTGAACATGGAAAACTGTTTCCGATCAATAACTTGAGAACCACTTGACCCAGAATGTTAAAACTTCATAGGATAATTGGACATGCAGAGTAAATGACCCAAATTAACTTTGGGGTCACTCTATTAAAGGTCAAGGTCACAGGGGCCTGAACCTGGAAAACCGTTTCAGGTCAGTAAATTGAGAACCACTTGACCCAGAATGTTGAAACTTCATAGGATGATTGGTCATGCAGAGTAAATGACCCCTATTGTTTTTGGGGTCACTCTGTTAAAGGTCAAGGTCACTGGGGCCTGAACATTGATAACCATTTCCGATCAATAACTTGAGAACCTCTTGATCGAGAATGTTGAAACTTCATAGGATGATTGAACATGCAGAGTAGATGACCCCTATCGATTTTGGGGTCACTCTATTAAAGGTCAAGGTCACAGGAGCCTGAACATTGAAAACTGTTTCCGATCAATAACTTGAGAACCACTAGGCCAAGAGTGTTGAAACTTAGCGGGATGACTGGACATGCCAAGTAGATGATCCCTATTGCAGCCAACCATTAGTGTCTCTGTGACTTTCACTCCTGACCCCTATTGACTTCTTGCCTGTATGACTTTGCATTGGGGGAGACATGCGCTTTTTGTGCCCGCACCCCCCTCCCCCACCATGAGTGGTTGGGGCAGATAGATTTGGTCTTGTCCGTGCATCCGTCCGAAGTCGTGACGCGCCTAGCTTGAAAAGTATTTGATATAAATTGATGAAACCTTGCATGAGTCTTTATCATGATATGAACTTGTGCACCTCCTATTTTTCGTCTGGCTCCGCCCCATATTTTTAGAGTTATGGCCCCTGAAATAGCCAAAAATGCACATTTTCACCTTGTGACACTCCTAGCTCAAAAAGTATTTGATATAGATTCATGAAACCTTGCATGAGTCTTAATTATGATATGAACTTGTGCACCTGCTATATATCATCTGGCTCCGCCCCCTATTTTCAGAGTTATGGCCCCTGAAATAGTAAAAAATGCACATTTTCACCTTGTGACATGCCTAGCTCAAAAAGTATTTGATATAGATTCATGAAACCTTGGATGAGTCTTAATCATGATATGAACTTGCGCACCTCCTATTTTTCGTCCAGCTCCAGCCCCTAGCCCCTATTTTCAAAGTTATGGTCCCTGAAATAGTAAAAAATGCACATTTTTACCTTGTGACATGCCTAGCTCAAAAAGTATTTGATATAGATTCATGAAACCTTGCATGAGTCTTAATCATGATATGAACTTGTGCACCTGCTATTTTTCATCTGACTCCGTCCCCTATTTTCATTTTCAGAGTTATTGCCCCTGAAATAGTCAAAAATGCACATTTTCACCTGGTGACATGCCTAGCTCAAAAAGTATTTGATATAAATTCATGAAACCTTGGGTGAGTCTTAATCATGATATGAACTTGCGCACCTCCTATTTTTCATTTCGGTCCACCCCCTATTTTTAGAGTTATGGCCCCTGAAATAGTCAGAAATGTACATTTTCACCTTGTGATGCACCTAGCTCAAAAAGTATTTAGTATAAATGGTTGAAAACTTGCATAAGTCTTAATCATGATATAAACTTGCACACCTCTAATTGGCTGGCTCCACCCCCTATTTTTAAAGTTATGGCCCCTGAAATAGCAAAAAAAATGCACTTTTTCACCTAATTATGTGCCTAGCTCAAAAAGAATTAGATGTAAATTCAGGAAACCTTGCTGGAGTCTTTATCGTGATGTGACCTTGCACACTTGGCATTCTTCTTGAGAATCTTAGCTCTTATTACAGAGTTATGGCCCTTGAAATAGCCAAAATAGTGGATTTTTTGTTTGTGATGCTCATAGCTCAAAAAGTATTTGGCCTAGAATAATGAATCCTTTTCATAAAATGTTTGTTGAGGCTATACCCTCAAACTGAGACTGCAAACATTTGAATTATTGCCCCTTATTTGTGACAAATGTACCAGTGGGGGGCACACCCTTTGTCCTACAGACATATTCTAGTTTACAAAAGCATCTTCTAGTTTCCCTTTAAATTTACTTTTTCAGATACAAGTGTTCTAAAGAGATTCTTACAATAACAGCGATGTTATCTGTGAACAACTCGGTTTTCTATCGACCCAAAGACAAGGTTGTACATGCAGATACTGCACGACAGAATTTCTTCCTTCCTGGAGGGGACCATATGACATTGATGAATGTCTACAATCAGTGGGAAGAAACTGGGTACTCAACTCAGTGGTGCTATGAGAACTTTATACAGTACAGGTAGGTCCTTCATCTGTTACATAGGAGGTTCTGTACTGTTGTGTAATGAGTGTACAGTAAAAGAGAAAGTTGATTTATGAATGTTTAAGGAAAGTTCAAAAAACAGTTTTGAGGAAGGAAGGGGAGACAGCTTTTCAACTGGTGCCAGAGGTGGATAGAACATGGGCAACAGCTCTAAATGTGGTTTTCTACTGTTCCCAAAATGCATTAGAAATCACTATTTTAATATCTTATTGATTTCTTAACAAAAGAATTTGTGTAGTAGCATTTCATATAATAAACAGTCCTTTGAAATGTTTCCAAAAAAAAAGGGTGACCACAATCAAATAAGAGATGGACTTTGAAAATTTTTGTTCAGTTTTTCTGTGCATGAAACAGTTCCTTGTTGAAGGTAACAGATAAGACTACTATATATTACTATATCCCTTTCACCTTTGAGGAAGGATGAACAAGTTTTTTTATGCCCCCGAAGGGAGGCATATAGTTTTTGAACCGTCTGTCAGTCAGTCGGTCTGTCCGCAATTTTCGTGTCTGGTCCATATCTTTGTCATCCATGGATGGATTTTCAAATAACTTGGCATGAATGTGTACCACAGTAAGACGACGTGTCGCGCGCAAGACCCAGGTCCGTAGCTCAAAGGTCAAGGTCACACTTAGACGTTAAAGGTCATTTTTCATGATAGTGCATTGATGGGCGTGTCCGGTCCATATCTTTGTCATCCATGGATGGATTTTCAAATAACTTGGCATGAATGTGTACCACAGTTAGATGACATGTCGCGCGCAAGACCCAGGTCCGTAGCTCAAAGGTCAAGGTCACACTTAGACGTTAAAGATCATTTTTCATGATAGTGCATTGATGGGCGTGTCCGGTCCATATCTTTGTCATCCATGGACGGATTTTCAAATAACTTGGCATGAATGTGTACCACAGTAAGACGACGTGTCGCGCGCAAGACCCAGGTCCGTAGCTCAAAGGTCAAAGTCACACTTAGACGTTAAAGATCATTTTTCATGATAGTGCATTGATGGGCGTGTCCGGTCCATATCTTTGTCATCCATGGATGGATTTTCAAGTAACTACGCATAAATGTGTGGCACAGTAAGATGACGTGTCGCGCGCAAGACCCACAAGACCCAGGTCTGTAGCTCAAAGGTCAAGCTTAGACGTTAAAGGTCATATTTCATGATAGTGCATTGATGGGCGTGTCTGGTCCATATCTTTGTCATTCATGCATGGATTTTAAAATTATTGGGCATGAATGTGTACCACAGTAAGACGACGTGTCGCGCGCAAGACCCAGATCTGTAGCTCAAAGGTCAAGGTCACACTTAGATGTTAAAGGTCATATTTTATGATAGTGCATTGATGGGCGTGTCCGGTCCATATCTTTGTCATTCATGCATGGATTTTAAAATAACTACACATGAATGTGTGGCACAGTAAGACAACGTGTCGCGCACAAGACCCATGTCCGTAGGTCAAAGGTCCTAAACTCTAACATCGGCCATCGGGGGCATGTGTCATCCTATGGAGACAGCTCTTGTTGTAATTATTCTTTAAAACAATAGTTTATTGAAGTATAAACTTCTAACATTTTGTAACCAGAATAACTATATAAATGTTTTACTTGAACAGGTCAATGAAAAGAGCAAGAGATGTACGTGATCAACTGGAGGGTCTGATGGAAAGAGTGGAAATTGAGGTCTCATCTAATCCACTTGATACCATCAATATCAGGAAGGTAAGAGAAAATTGATGTCCATGAGATTCTGTCAGTAATAGGAAAGTAAGTGAAAGTCTGTGTAATCATCTAAATTATAAGAAACTGTCAATATTTGGAAGGTAAGTGGAAATTAAGGCCTGATCTAATCCATTAGAAACACAGTATTAGGAAGGTAAGTGGAAAATTAGGTCTGATCTATGTATTAGATACTATAATAAATAGTAGGAAGGTAAGTGTAAGTAATTAGAAACTGTGTCTCATACTGTCAGTGTAAGAAAGGTTAATTGAGGTCTGATAAACTCCTTTAGATGCTGTTAGAATAAAAATGAGTAGACTTGGGATTTCTGTAACTTGCATTAACGTCAATTAGGTACCACCATTTTACAAAAATTAGTTGATATTGTGGGTGTATTTAATACATGAGAATGACATTAAAGTTGTGGTCGTTCATTAATTGTTTACATTTTTTTATCTTCAAAACAGTTGAAAGTTGATATCTGAAACTCACTTAAGGTATCTCAAAATTCTGGCTGTCTTGAAGGCATTTTTAAGTACTGTCCAAAACTAACTCACACAAAATACTATTTTAAGTCAAATTTGGGATATCTTAAACATTTGATCATTTGGAATTAGGGACACCAAGTTTAACATATGGTTTGAAACTACAGTCGAATTTCAAGTGACCATGCTTTTTCAGTTTGAGATACCCTGTAACCAAAATTCGAGTTATGAGGAGGGACTCATTCTTTTTATTACACTCTATGTCTCTATATCAAGATTGATATAAAAATTTTAAGACCAGTTTCAAATTCAAAATCAGAGGTGTTCAATTAAATTACTAAATGTAAATGTGTAATTAATTATCTGTTGACTATAACATGTGTTAAAAACCAACCACATTCACAATAATGTGTGAAATTTTATCACATAGTTTTTAGCTCATCTGATTTTTTGAAAAAAAAAAAATGATGAGTTATTGTCATCACTTGATCGGTGTCGGCGTCAGCCTTGCCTGGTTAAGTTTTATGTTTAGGTCAGCTTTTCTCCTAAACTATCAAAGGTATTGCTTTGAAACTTACAACACTTGTTCACCATCAATAGCTGACCCTGTGCAGCAAGAAACATAACTCCATCCTGCTTTTTGCAAGAATTATGGCCCTTTTGGACTTAGAAAATATCAGATTTCTTGGTTAAGTTTTATGTTTAGGTCAGCTTTTCTCCTAAACTATCAAAGCTATTGCTTTGAAACTTGCAACACTTGTTCACCGTCATGAGCTGACCCTGTACATCAAGAAACATAACTCCATCCTGCTTTTTAGCTCACATGTCACAAAGTGACAGTGTGAGCTTTTGTGATGGCGTAGCATCCGTCCGTCCGTAAACTTTTGCTTGTGACCACTCTAGAGGTCACATTTTTCATGGGATCTTTATGAAAGTTGGTCAGAATGTTCATCTTGATGATTTCTAGGTCAAGTTCGAAACTGGGTCAACTGCGGTCAAAAACTAGGTCAGTAGGTCTAAAAATAGAAAAACCTTGTGACCTCTCTAGAGGCCGTATTTTTCATTGGATCTTCATGAAAATTTGTCAGAATGTTCATCTTGATGATGTCTAGGTCAAATTTGAAACTGGGTCACGTGCAGTCCAAAAACTAGGTCATTAGGTCTAAAAATAGAAAAACATTGTGACCTCCCTAGAGGCCATATTTTTCAATGGATCTTCATGAAAATTGGTCAGAATGTTCATCTTGATGATATCTAGGCCATGTTCGAAAGTGAGTCACGTGCGGTCAAAAACAAGGTCAGTAGGTCTAAAAATAGAAAAATTTTGTGACCTCCCTAGAGGCCATATTTTTCAATGGATCTTCATGAAAATTGGTCAGAATGTTCATTTTGATGATATCTAGGCCATTTTCGAAAGTGGGTCACGTGCGGTCAAAAACTAGGTCAGTAGGTCTAAAAATAGAAAAACCTTGTGACCTCCCTGGAGGCCATATTTTTAAATGGATATTCATGAAAATTAGTCAGAATGTTCATCTTGATGATATCTAGGTTAAGTTCGAAACTGGGTCACATGCTTTCAAAAACTAGGTCAGTAGGTATAAAAATAGAAAAACTTTGTGACCTCTCTAGAGGCCATATTTTTCAATGGATCTTCATGAAAATTGGTCAGAATGTTCATCTTGATGATATCTAGGCCATGTTCGAAAGTGAGTCACGTGCGGTCAAAAACAAGGTCAGTAGGTCTAAAAATAGAAAAATTTTGTGACCTCCCTAGAGGCCATATTTTTCAATGGATCTTCATGAAAATTGGTCAGAATGTTCATTTTGATGATATCTAGGCCATTTTCGAAAGTGGGTCACGTGCGGTCAAAAACTAGGTCAGTAGGTCTAAAAATAGAAAAACCTTGTGACCTCCCTGGAGGCCATATTTTTAAATGGATATTCATGAAAATTAGTCAGAATGTTCATCTTGATGATATCTAGGTTAAGTTCGAAACTGGGTCACATGCTTTCAAAAACTAGGTCAGTAGGTATAAAAATAGAAAAACTTTGTGACCTCTCTAGAGGCCATATTTTTCAATGGATCTTCATGAAAATTAGTCAGAATGTTCATCTTGATGATATCTAGGTTAAGTTCGAAACTGGGTCACATGCTTTCAAAAACTAGGTCAGTAGGTATAAAAATAGAAAAACCTTGTGACCTCTCTAGAGGCCATATTTTTCCATGGATCTTCATGAAAGTTGGTCTGAGTGTTCACTTTGATGATATCTAGTTCAAGTTCGAAAGTGGGTCACATGTGGTCAAAAACTAGGTCATTAGGTCTAAAAATAGAAAAACCTTGTGACCTCTCTAGAGGCCTTATTAGTCCCCTACTGGTTGAAAACCAGTTTCGGGGACTATAGGAATGCACTTTTCCGTCATTCCGTCATTCTGTCATTCCGTCATTCCGTCCGTCCGCAATTTCGTGTCCGGTCCATAACTCTGTCATCCATGAAGGGATTTTAATATTACTTGGCACAAATGTTCCCCATGATGAGACGACGTGTCATGCGCAAAACCCGGACCACTAGCTCAAAGGTCAAGGTCACAATTGGAGGTCAAAGGTCAACAGGGCTTTTTTCCTGTCCGGTCCACAACTCTCCCATCCTTGAAGGGATTTTAGTATTACTTGGCACAAATGTTCCCCATGATGAGATGATGTGTCATGCGCAAATCCCGGACCCCTAGCTCAAAGGTCAAGGTCACAATTGGAGGTCAAAGGTCAACAGGGCTTTTTTCCTGTCCGGTCCATAACTCTCCCATCCATGAAGAGATTTTAATATTACTTGGCACAAATGTTCCCCATGAGGAGACGACGTGTCGTGCGCAAAACCTGGACCCCTAGCATAAAGGTCAAGGTCACAATTGGAGGTCAAAGGTCAACAAGGCTTTTTTCCTGTCCGGTCCATAACTCTCCCATCTATGAAGGGATTTTAATATTACTTGGCACAAATGTACCTCATAATAAGACGATGTGTCATGCACAACTTTCAGACCCCTAGCTCAAAGGTCAAGGTCACACTTAGCAGTCAAATGTTAACATAGCATGAACAGGGTCTGTTTCGTGTCCGGTCCATAACTCTGACATTCATTAAGGGATTTTAATATCACTTAGCACAAGTGTTCCCCATGATGAGACGACGTGTCATGCGCAAATCCCGGACCCCTAGCTCAAAGGTCAAGGTCACAATTGGGGGTCAAAGGTCAACAGAGTTTTTTTCCTGTCCTGTCCATAACTCTGCCATCCATGAAGGGACTTTAATATTACTTGGCACAAATGTTTCCCATGATGAGACGACACCCAGTACCCTAGCTTAAAGGTCAAGGTCACACTTTGAGATCAAAGGTCAAGAGGATTTTTTTCCTGTCCGGTCTATAACTTTGTCATGCAAAGCAGGATTTAGATATCAGTTGGCACAAATGTTCCCCATGATGAGACGACGTGTCATGCGCAAATCCCGAACCCCTAGCTCAAAGGTCAAGGTCACAATTGGGGGTCAAAGGTCAACAGAGTTTTTTTCCTGTCCTGTCCATAACTCTGCCATCCATGAAGGGATTTTAATATTACTTGGCACAAATGTTTCCCATGATGAGACGACACCCAGTACCCTAGCTTAAAGGTCAAGGTCACACTTTGAGATCAAAGGTCAAGAGGATTTTTTTCCTGTCCGGTCTATAACTTTGTCATGCAAAGCAGGATTTAGATGTCAGTTGGCACAAATATTCCCCTGGATGAGACAACATGTCATGCGCAAGAACCAGGTCCCTAGGTCTAAGGTCAAGGTCATATTTAGAGGTCAAAGGTCAAATTCAAGAATGACTTTGTATGGAACATTTCTTCTTCATGCATGGAGGGATTTTGATGTAACTTGGACCAAATGTTCACCACCATGAGGCACCCTTGTTTTTAGAATTACGTCCCTTTGTTGTTACTATAAATAGATTTTAATGTAACTTTTTTATTACTGGCGGTAGAGAAAAATCGAGACCACTTTTCTGTGGTACAGCATGCATGTTACATCCAATTTTTAGGTGTATTTTGACCTATCTCTACCTGGTAAAGAGTTTCTTGTGGACTAATATTATTTTTTTTTTTTTTTTTTTTTTTTTTTAAAGATTAATTTCCCTTTGTTGTTACTATAAATAACTTACATGATAACGTTTTTATAATCAGCCAAAAAAATTCAATATGAAAACAACTGTGGGTTTTTATATATGCACATTTTAATCCAAGTGTGTTGTTATAACATATTGTATATGTAGTACAATATTGTTTATACATCATTGACAGATATCAGTTCATTATGTTATACTGCAGTAGAGAAAATTAGGTGCCTTCCAGTAGGGGACTTTGTATTGCATGGCAATACTTCATTCACTTGTTTTTCAATGGATCTTCATGAAAATTAGTCAGAATGTTCACTTGATGATATCTTGGTCATGTTCGAAAGTGGATGACGTGTGGTCAAAAACTAGGTCATTAGGTCTAAAAATAGAAAAACCTTGTGACCTCTCTGGAGGCCATACTTCTCATGAGATCTTCATGAAAATTGGTCAGAATGTTCACCTTGATGATGTCTAGGTCAGGTTCGAAACTGGGTCACATGCCTTTAAAAACTAGGTCCTTAGGTCAGTTAATAGAAAAACCTTGTTACCTCTCTAGAGGCCGTACTTTTCATGAGATCTTCATGAAAATTGGTGAGAATGTTCACCTTGATGGTATCTAGGTCAAGTTTGAAACTGGGTCAAGTGCCTTCAAAAGCTAGGTCATTAGGTCAGATAATAGAAAAACCTTGTGACCTCTCTAGAGGCCATATTTTGCAGTGGATCTTCATGGAACTTGGTCAGAATTTTTATCTCGATATCTAGGTCAAGTTCAAAACTGGGTCACATGAGCTCAAATACTAGGTCACTATGTCAAATAATAGAAAAAAACGACGTCATACTCAGTTCAAAACTGGGTCATGTGGGGACAGGTGAGCGATTCAGGACCATCATGGTCCTCTTGTTTCAAGAATTATTACCCCTTTTGGACTTAGAAAATCAGATTTCTTGGTTAAGTTTTATGTTTAGGTCAGCTTTTCTCATAAACTGTCAAAGCTATTGCTTTAAAACTTGCAACACTTGTTCACCATCATAAGCTGACTATGTACAGCAAGAAACGTAACTCTGTCCTGCTTTTTGCAAGAATTATGGCCCCTTTTGGACTTAGAAAATATTAGATTTATTGGTTAAGTTTTATGTTTAGGTAAACTTTTCTCCTAAACTATCAAAGCTATTGCTTTGAAACTTGCAACAGTTGTTTACCATCATAAGCTGACTCTGCACATCAAGAAACATAACTCCATCCTGCTTTTTGCAAGAATTATGGCCCTTTGTCCGTCGTCCGTCCATCCATCGTCAACAATTTGACTGTTAACACTCTAGAAGTCACAGTTTTGGCCCAATCTTAATGAAACTTGGTCAGAATGTTACCCTCAATAAAATCTTGGACGAGTTCGATATTGGGTCATCTGGGGTCAAAAACTAGGTCACCAGGTCAAATAAAAGGAAAAGCTTGTTAATATTGTAGAGGTCACATTTATGACTGTATCTTCATGAAACTTGGTTAGAATGTTGATCTTGATGATCTTTAGGTCAATAGGTCAGGTGAGTGATACAGGGCCTTCATGGCCCTCTTGTTTTTTTGTCATTTTATAATTTGTTATAGGCTGTCATATTGCTCTTGATATGAGCAACTTAATCTCGATTTTTTTTTTGTCTTCATCTTCAGGCCATTACAGCAGGTTTCTTCTATCACACAGCAAAACTAGACAAGGGAGGTAACTACAGAACTGTCAAACATAACCAAACAGTTATGGTCCATCCAAACAGCTCTCTATTTGAAGACAGACCTAAATGGCTCATCTATCATGAACTAGTTTTTACAACAAAGGAATTCATGAGACAGGTAATAATTAAATGATAAATATAATTTCCTTTGCAGCTGCAGTTCTCAACAGGTTTAGGTACTGATTGAGAGAAATGACAGTTCAACATCTAGTGAGCTCGTGTGACCAAATGGTAAAGACTACTATAATACGGGAGCCTTTAACCTTAACCCTGCTAAATTTCTATAATGAACTTGTGCATCTTTCAATTTGGACATTACTATTAACTGTTAAAAGAGGTACATATCTAAAAGATACTGACTGAATGGCGAACGATATAGATCATGATCAGACTGCATGGATGTGCAGGCTGATCATGATCTACACTGGCAGCAAAAGCAGAATCAATTGTGTCCAGCATGATAAGGGTTATTATGGCAGATAGTGGTTTATGGGTACTACCAAGGTGCATGCCAGGCCTAATATATTGCCCACAGAAGAACCTACTGTCTTTCTCTTCTATTAACCAAGTTTGAAAGTCATCATACAGCATTACCTGTGAAATCTAGTCATTGACTTGTGTTTGAAACTAACTACATAATTGAATCTTGTATGGTATAACAAACGAGAACCTGTTTAAATCTGACCTACCTTACATCTGTTTACTAATGCCCCTGAGTGCATTACATCTTGCATTTATTATGATCCAAAAATATTAAAAAAACATCCCTTTTTAACAATATTATGTAAACTATAAATCCAACTTATTATGCCCCCCTTTGAAAAAGGAGGGGTATATTGTTTTGCAGATGTCGGTCGGTAGGTCGGTCGGTTGGTTGGAATGTAGACCTATCCGTTTCCAGATGATAACTCAAGAACGCTTGGGCCTAGGATCATGAAAGTTGATAGGGAGGTTGATCATCACCATTTGATGACCCCTATTGATTTTGAGGTCTGTATGTCAAAGGTCAAGGTCACAGTAACCCTGAATAGTAAAATGGTTTCCGGATGATAACTAAAGAACACTTGGGCCTAGGATCATGAAAGTTGATAGGGAGGTTGATAATGACCAGCAGATGACCCCTGTTGATTTTGAGGTCAGTATGTTAAAGGTCAAGGTCACAGTGACCCTGAACAGTAAAATGGTTTCCGGATGATAACTCAAGAACACTTGGGCCTAGGATCATGAAAGTTGATAGGGATGTTGGTAATGACCAGCAGATGACCCCTATTGATTTTGAGGTCAGTATGTTAAAGGTCAAGGTCACAGTGACCCTGAACAGTAAAACGGTTTCCGGATGATAACTCAAGAACGCTTAGGCCTTGGGTCACGAAAGCTGATAGGGAGGTTGGTCATGACCAGCAGGTGACCCCTATTGATTTTGAGGTCAGTATGTCAAAGGTCAAGGTCACAGTAACCAGGAACAGTAAAATGGTTTCCAGGCAATAACTCAAGAACTCTTGGGCCTAGTTTCAGGAAAATTGATAGTTAGGTTGGCCATGACCAGCAGATGACCCCTATTGATTTTGAGGTAATTAGGTCAAAGGTCAAGGTCACATTGGCCAGGAACAGTTAAATGGTTTCTGATCTTCTTGTCCAAAACCATAGGGCCTAGGGCTTTGATATTTGGTATGTAGCAAAATCTAGTGGTCCTCTACCAGGATTGTTCAGATTATTTCCCTGGGGTCAAATATGGCCCCACCCCTAGGGTCACATGGTTTATATAGACTTATATAGGAAAAAAACTTTGAAAAACCTCTTGTCCAAAACCACAGGGCCTAGGACTTTGATATTTTGTATATGACATCATCTAGTGATCTTCTACTAAGATTATTCAAATTATTCCCCTAGGGTCAAATATGGCTCCGCCCTGGGGGTCACATGGTTTACATATACTTCGGTAGGGAAAAACTTTGAAAATCTTCTTGTCCAAACCGCAAAGTCTTTGGCTTTGGTATTTTGTAATGTAGCATCATTTAGTGATTCTCTACCAAGTTTGTTCAAGTTATCCCTCTCTGGTCAAATATGGCCCTGCCTCTGAGGTCAAATGGTTCATATAGACTTATATAGGGAAAAACTTAGAATCTTCATGTCCATAACTTACATCATTCAAATTTGGACCACATGTATAGTTTTGAGTGACAAGATGAACCTTGACATGAGTTGACCTTATCTTGACCTAGTGACCTACTTTCACATTTTTATACCTACAGCCTTCAAATTTGGACCACATGCATAGGTTTGTGTACTGAAAAAAACTTTGACCTTGTTATTGACCTAGTGACCTACTTTCACATTTTTGAAGTACAGGTTTCAAATTTGGACCACATGCATAGTTTTTTGTTCCAAAATAAAATTTGACTTTGATTTTGACCTAGTGACCTAGTTTCACATTTCTCAAGCTACAGCCTTCAAATCTGAACCACAAGCGTACTTTTGTGTACTGAAATGAACTTTGATCTTGAGATTGACCTAGTGACCTACTTTCACATTTCTGAAGGTACAGGCTTCAAATTTGAACCACTTGCATAGTTTTGTGTTCCGAAATAAAATTTGACCTTGATTTTGACCTAGTGACCTACTTTCACATTTCTCAAGCTACAGCCTTCAAATTTGAACCACATGCATAGTTTTGTGTACTGAAATGAACTTTGATCTTAAGATTGACCTAGTGACCTACTTTCACATTTTTTAAGGTACAGGCTTCAAATTTGGACTGCATGCATATTTTTGTGTTCTGAATTGAAATTTTACATTGATTTTTATCTATTACCTGCTTTCACATTTCTCAAGCTACAGCCTCCAAATTTGAAGCACATGCATAGTTCTGTTCGAAATGAACTTTACCTTGAAATTGATCTAGTTACCTGCTTTCACATTTCTCAAGCCACCGCTTTCAAATTTGGACCACATACACATTGTTTTGTACCTAAATGAAATTTGACCTTGATTTTGACCTTGAGCTAGTCTTGTAATTTGGAACATTCAAAAATGGCTCATTGGATGGCGCCAAGATCAATCTGTAATCTCTTGTTAGGTTAATAGGTTAAAGGTCAAGGTCAGATTAAACCAGAATGGTAGTACTTTTGTTTACAGTGAGCATATAATTTCTGTTCCTTGTGCAATTACTAAATGCATCAAGGGGGGCATTTCGTGTTCGACGAGCTCTTTTAATGAATGAATTTTAATAATGATAGCACATCATAGTGCTGATATTGCCTTATAGCTTGAATCTGTTTTATATTGGGTGTATGTTTATAAGGGGAGGGTGTTAATTAGGGAACATATGGTATTTTTATTACTTTTATAATTTCAATATTTATATCAGGTGATCGAGATAGACAACAGCTGGTTACTAGAAGTTGCTCCCCATTACTACAAGGCCAAGGAACTGGAAGATGGATCTGGAAAGAAAATGCCCAAAAATACAGGAAAGATACAGGAAGAAGTGACAAGGACATAAGTTGTTGCTGATATTGCCATGTATTCTGATCTTTACCAAACCTTGTGACAATGTTTATGGGCATAATATCTCAGCCAAGTTTGATAACCAGTAAAATCCCCTCAGGTGCTCTTGAGTTATGGCCCTTGAATTACTTGAAAGTCTGCAAATTTAACCTTGCCTGTCCTCTAAATTAAACAGTTTTCATCTGATCTTCACCAAACTTAATGACAGTGTTTGTGGGTATAATATCTAGGCAAATGTCGATAACTAGTAAAATCACCCCAGGCACTCTTGAATTATGGCCCTTGAATTACTTCAAAAATTGCGACTTTAGCCTTGTCTGCATTCTAAGTCCAACACTTTTCATCTGATCTTCAACAAACTTGCTTTTAACACAGTATGATGGTGCAGAATTTGTTACTTTTTAGCTCACCTGTCACATAGTGACAAGGTGAGCTTTTGTGATCACATGTTGTCCGTCATCAGTCCGTGCTTCAACAATTTCTTGTCTGCACGATAGTGGTTTCATTTATGATTTTATTTTAACCAAACTTGCACACAACTTGTATCACCATAAGATCACAGTTCCTTTCTTGAACTGGCCAGATCCAATAATGGGTTCTAGAGTTATGGCCCCTGAAAGGGCCAAAATTAGCTATTTTGATGTTGTCTGCACAATAGCAGCTTTATTTATGATTTGATTTTTACCAAACTGGCATACAACTTGTATCACCATAAGATCTTGGTTCCTTCCTTGAACTGGCCAGATTCCAGTATGGGTTTCAGAGTTATGGCCCCTGAAAGGGCCAAAATTAGCTATTTCGACCTTGTCTGCACAATAGCAGCTTCATTTATGATTTGATTTTAACCAAACTTGCACACAACTTGTATCACCATAAGATCTTGGTTCCTTTCTTGAACTGGCGAGATTCCTTTATGGGTTCCAGAGTGATGGCCCCAGAAAGGGCCAGAATTAGCTATTTTGACCTTGTCTGCACAATAGCAGCTTCATTTATGATTTGAATTTAATCAAACTTGCACAAAACTTGTGTCACCATAAGACCTCGGTTCTTTTCTTGAATTGGACAGATCCCATAATGGGTTCCAGAGTTATGGCACCTGAAAGGGCCAAAATTAGCTATTTTGACCTTGTCTGCACAATAGCAGCTTCATTTATGATTTGTTTTTAACCAAACTTGCACAAAACTTGTATCACCACAAGATCTTAGTTCCTTTCTTGAACTGGCCAGATTCCTTCATGGGTTCCAGAGTTATGGCCCCTTAAAGGTCCAAAATTGGCTATTTTGGCTTGCCAAATAGAGACTTCATTTATGGTTTTATTTGATACAAACTTATAAAATATCTTAAACAACAATAAATCTTGGATTCCATGACAAATCAGATCCAATTGTAGGTTCCAGAGTTATTATATATCTGATTGTATATCTCCCCTAATTGTAATCAAAATGGACTTATATCAGTAAGTACTTATAGGACTTATTTGAAATTTCATTATTGTTATTAGTTGCACTGAGACAATCAGGGTAGATGACAATCAGGGTAGATAACTATGGACTGATTTTATGTCAAATTACCTCCCTTTATTTCAAATTAAAATGGGTATATATCCGTAACTAATGAAGATAGTGATCTGAAATTTCATTTATGTCAACAGATTTATTTGGCAGATCCTTCTTTTGTTCACTTACTATATTTTTTTCAATTACTTCCCTTTAACATTACTATAAATAGCTTATTTTTAGTAACTTTATTATTGGCCGTAGGGAAAAACCTGAGACCACTTTTCGGTGGTACAACATGGATGGTACCTCCAATTTTCAGGTGTATTTTGACATATCTATACCTTGTAAGAATTATTTTTTTCTTTTTGGTTAAATTTCTTCCCTTTGTTGTTCCTGTCCTTTGGACTTAGATATTTTTTCTGAGGACCTTCTTGTCCTCAAGTGCAATGATAACAGGTGAGCAATATAGGGACATCATGGCCCTCTTGTTAAGTCTGTATTCATTCAGTAAGAATACATACTGATTTGGTCAGTGGAAAAGCTTTCAAAAGAAGTATAATTTGTCTTCTTTTGTCTACAAACTTATTCCCAAGACAAACCAACAAATGCTCGACAATCATATCGAGGTAAATAACAATTGTATAAAAAATATTTTGATACTTATTACCAGTCAGCTTTAATCTGCGAGGCAACATCTTGACATTCAATGTTTTTAGGGTTTTACCAGTGAATGCCTAGTTTTTACAAAAGGGCACAAATGTATATTCTTTCAAACAAAGTTATCATGGTCATCGAAATTCTTTTCTTCCTGATCAGTATCTAAGCTATATTGTCATAAAAATGTATTGTTCTTCAACAAGCAGACATATTTTAATGACTCAGTGTTATATTTACCAAAAACAGAATTGTCAAATGCAACGGCAAAACAATACTAAGGAAGAACGGTGTGTCGTGCTAACTGCTAAATGACAAATAATTAATGCAAAATGCTGAATGTCAAATATTGACTGATATGATACAGATCTTTATTAGCTCGACTATTCGAAGAATAAGTAGAGCTATCCTACTCACCACGGCGTCGGTGTCGGCGTTGGCGTCGGCGTCACACCCTGGTTAAGTTTTTCGTACCAGTCCACATTTTGACAAAGTCTTTTGAGATAAAGCTTTGAAACTTTCAACACTTGTTTACCATCACCATGTCCAGTTATAGGCAAGAGTACATAACTCTGTCAAGCATTTTGACTGAGTTAGGGCCCCTTTTGACTTAGAAATCTTGGTTAAGTTTTTCGTACCAGTTCATATTTTGACAAAGTCTTTTGAGATAAAGCTTTGAAACTTTCAACACTTGTTTACCATCACCGTGTCCAGTTGTAGGCAAGAGTACGTAACTCCATCAAGCATTTTGGTTGAATTATTGCCCCTTTTTGACTTAAAAATCTTGGTTAAGTTTTTCGTACCAGTCTACATTTTGACAAAGTCTTTTGAGATAAAGCTTTGAAACTTTCAACACTTGTTTACCATCACCATGTCAAGTTGTAGACAAGAGTACATAACTCCATCAAGCATTTTGGCTGAATTATGGCCCCTTCTGACTTAGAAATCTTGATTAAGTTTTTCGTACCAGTTTATATTTTGTGTAAAGTGTTTGATAAATGGCTTTGAAACTTTCATATCTTGTTCAGTATTATAGTCTCTATCAATAGGCAAGAGTACATAACTCTGTCATCTTTTTTGGCTGAATTATGGCCCTTTTTGAACTTGGAAATTGGTTCTGTTTTCATATATGTGCATGTTTTCTCAAGACTATTTGACATATGGCTTTTAAACTTTAAACACTTGTTTATCATTATGATTTCCAACTGTAGGCAAGAGTACATAACTCTGACAACTATTCTGGCTGAATTATGGCCCTTTTTTGACTTTGAAATTTTTGTCAAAAACTATTTGAACTGTGGCTTTGAAACTTTTAACACTAGTATATCAACACGATTTCCATCTGTAGGCAAGTGTACATAATTCTGTCAACTATTTTGACTGAATTATGACCCTTTTTGGACTTGGAAATTAGTTAAATTTTTCATACAAGTCCATATTTTGCCTAACATATAACTTAATAACATATTTGCCATCATGGGCACACATTGCCATTTAGTGCAAGACTAATCGAAATCCACAAATCAGGGAACATTTTTTGCTTAATCCATTTTTTTCTTTTGTCTGAAAATCTGTGGAAATATTTTGACCTCATTCTTCAATCAATTCTTCGAATAGTCGAGCGCGCTGTCATCCGACAGCTCTTGTTTTTAGCTCACCTGTCACATAGTGACAAGGTGAGCTTTTGTGATCACCCTTCGTCCGTCGTCAGTCCGTCCGTGCGTCTCGTGCGTCCGTCCGTCAACAATTTCTTGTCTGCACGATAGTGGTTTCATTTATGATTTTATTTTAACCAAACTTGCACACAACTTGTATCACCATAAGATCTCGGTTCCTTTCTTGAACTGGCCAGATCCCATTATAGGGTCCAGAGTTATGGCCCCTGAAAGGGCCAAAATTAGCTATTTTGACCTTGTCTGCACAATAGCAGCTTTATTTATGATTTGATTTTTACCAAACTGACACACAACTTGTATCACCATAAGATCTTGGTTCCTTTCTTGAACTGGTCAGATTCCATTATGGGTTCCAGAGTTATGGCCCTGAAAGGGCCAGAATTAGCTATTTTGACCTTGTCTGCACAATAGCAGCTTCATTTATGATTTTATTTTAACCAAACTTGCACAAAACTTGTATCACCATAAGATCTTGGTTCCTTTCTTGAACTGGCCGGATTCCTTTATAGGTTCCAGAGTTATGGCCCCTGAAAGGGCCAAAATTAGCTATTTTGACCTTGTCTGCACAATAGCAGCTTCATTTATGATTTGAATTTAATCAAACTTGCACAAAACTTGTGTCACCATAAGTTCTGAGTTCCTTTCTTGAACCGGCCAGATCCCGTCATGGGTTCCAGAGTTATGGCCCCTTAAAGGTCCAAAATTGGCTATTTTGGCTTTTGCAGCCATATAGAGACTTCATTTATGGTTTTATTTGATATAAACTTCCAAAATGTCTTCAGCAACAATAAATCTTGGATTCCATGACATATCAGATCCATTTGTAGGTTCCAGAGTTATTTTATATCTGATTACCTCCCCTGATTGTAATCAAAATGGATTTATATCAGTAAGTACTTATAGGACTTATTTGAAATTTCATTATTGTCATTAGTTGGACTGAGCCAATCAGGGTAGATAACTATGGACTGATTTTATGTCGAATTACCTCCCTTTATTTCAAATTAAAATGGGTATATCTCCGTAACTAATGAAGATACTGATCTGAAATTTCATTATGTCAACAGATTTATTTAGCAGATCCTTCTTTTGTTCACTTACAATTTTTTTTTTATTGCTTCCCTTTTACGTTACTATAAATATCTTATTTTTAGTAACTTTTTTGTTATTGGCCATAGGGAAAAACCGAGACCACTTTTCTGTGGTACAACATGGATGGTACCTCCAATTTTTAGGTGTATTTTGACATATCTGTACCTTGTAAGAATTTTTTTTCTTTTTTGTTAAATTTCTTCCCTTTGTTGTTCCTGTCCTTTGGATTTAGATATTTTTTCTGAGGACCTTCTTGTCCTCAAGTGCAATGATAACAGGTGAGCGATATAGGGCCATCATGGCCCTCTTGTATAAAATCAGTGGACAGTTAGAATTATCTTTCGGCAATAAACATTAGATATTTGAAATTTTCGAATTATGAGAGCAAGAATATGGTATTTAGCTATTAACATTAGATGTCTGGCAATTAGAATGGTGCACCAGCCTTCCATATATGCATCTACCTTCAATAGTTTTTCCATTTATCAATCTTTGTTAAGAAAATAAAACCTCTTTTCTTTTTGTAATCCCCTGCCACAAGTGGTGGGGGGTTATAGAAATGGTCTCCATCCGTCCTTCCGTAACATTTGTGTCCGCTCTGTATCTCCTAAACCCCTTGAAGGATTTTCATAAGACTTGGGTCAAATGATCACCTCATCAAGACGATGTGCTGAACCTATGAGTCAGCCATGTCGGTTCAAGGTCAAGGTCACAACTCAAGGTCAAAGGTTTGAGCCTTCCATTTTGTGTCTGCTCTGTATCTCCTAAACCCCTTGAAGGATAATCATGAAACTTGAATCAAATGATCACCTCATCAAGAGGATGTGCAGAACACATGAGTCAGCCATGTCTACTCAAGGTTGAGGACACAACTCGATGTCAAAGGTTTGAGGCTACCATTTCGTGTCCGCTCTGTATCTCTTAACCCTCTTGAAGAATAATTATGAAACTTACACTAATGATCACCTCATCAAGACGATGTGCAAAACTTATGAGTCAGTCATGTCGACTCAAGGTCAAGGTCACAACTCGCGGTCAAGGGTTTGAGCCTTCCATTTTGTGTCCGCTCTGTATCTCCTAAACCCCTTGAAGGATTTTCATCAAACTTGGGTCAAATGAACACCTCATCAAGACGATGTGCAGAATTGATGAGTCAGCCATGCCGGCTCAAGGTCAAGGTCACAGCTTAGAGCCAAAGGTTTGAGCCTTCCATTTTGTGTTCATTCTGTATCTCCTAAACCCCTTGAAGGATTTTCATTAAACTTTGGTCAACTGATCACCTCATCAAGAACTCATGAGTCAGCCATATCAACTCAAGGTCAAAGGTTTGAGCTCTGTATCTTCTAAACCTCTTTTAGGATTTTCATGAAACTTTGGTCAAATGATCACCTCATCTAGATGATGTGCAGAATTTATGAGTCAGCCATCTCAGTTCAAGGTCAAGGTCACAGCTCAAGGTCAAAGGTTTACCCTTTCACTATCCATACCAGTGGCGGGGGATTTAGCTGTCTTTCAGACTGCCTTGTCTTTTTTGTTTGGTGCTGCAGTGACTGCATATCAACTCAAGGTCAAAGGTAATTCATGGGTCAGCCATCTCAGTTCAAGGTCAAGGTCACAGCTCAAGGTCAAATGTTTACCCTTTCACTATCCATACCAGTGGTGGGGGATTTAGCTGTCTTTCAGACTGCCTTGTCTTTTTTGTTTGATGCTGCAGTGTCTGCAGTACGGTAAATGGAGATCACTGAATAGAAATCATTTTTGCTGACACTTCTGTGAGTTTCTTTCAATTTTGGGACAGCTTTCTCATAATTTTGTCTAAATGCAGGAGTTTAGACTGCTCAGTACAAAAATGTATGTGCCAATTCCTATATAAACTGTTAAATGGCTTTCCAATGGGACAACAAGTCTCGGTTTTATTAACACCTTTGAAAAGTTTTATATGGTAGCATTTTTGCCACATATAATACAAAGCAGTTTCTTTATTGTAGGAATAAACTTGACAGCTACATATCTTTTAAAATGTGCTTTTGATAGTAACATGCTGTAAGAAACTTTTAAAATCCATTCTTTAGTATCAGAATTTTACTGATTAAAATAATCCTTTAAATAAAATAAACATATAAGTGAAAATAAATATATTTCAAGAGGACCCATCAAGATTTCAAAAATAGCAAAGTGGTTTATTCTAGATGAGAATGGTTCACCATTAAAAACCATTTAGGTAAACCGATTTAAGATCAGCAGCGTATTATATTATCCAATATGTTCTTCCCGCATCCAAAGCGGGAGCTCTGCCACTAGGCTACTGAGGCGGTTGCTACCAATACTAGACAGTCTGATACACACTGAGAAATTGTAGTGATAAACACGTTTTTATTAACGTCAGCAGAAGCCCGTGGAATTGTGACCGAGACCGAAGGTCGCCATTCTTCATAAAAAAAAAACATGACACGAAAACTAAATATATTATTTTGGTGATGACTTTAAGACTCGGATACAATTTTAATTCCAATTCTGTTGTTCTTGGAAACGGTAAACATGTTTTAGATATCCATAACCGGGGCATATAACAACACTACCAAAAGAATGTATTAAAGGTTTTTAAACGATTTGTTTTAGTTCTCGTTATTACAAACATGACATGTACATACTTTTACTTAAACATTTGGTAAACAGAAGCACAATTTCAAGAACAGTAATTTTACTTGTAACAGTAAATGCAAGTCTTTAACTCTGTCAAAGCGTTTTAAAATGGAATACGGCGCAATTTAGCTGTTGTTTCGAAGAAAACTTCGAAAATATTGAACTTTTTCAGAATACTAATCATACTTATGAATTTTGTTGAGATATCTTCTCAGCTATTATTGTTATATTTTGAGCCAAAAAGGTGATATGAATGTAATAACAATAAAAATAATAAAACGTGCACTGAAAACAACAGTTGTTCTTTTTAGTTGCGTTAGTTGAAGCTTTTTTCCTGCGATCCACATGTAACTTATTATTGACAGTTTATAATCTTTACGAGAGTACACGTATCTACTTCTTTCAAAAGGTACGACCAATATTTGGAATTTGTTTGAAGAGGTAAAGTGACACAAAAATAAGAGATCGTATCAAGCGGTCGGAAGAAGGCGAACAAGTGTGTTGACAGTTGGTAAGTTTAAAGCACTGTATGTATACTGCTCGCACTGTCTGAGCTTCGATGGTAAACCGTCAATACTAATGTCATTTAGACCTGTCTCCTGTTACTGTAAAAATATCTGATTAATTGAGCAACTTTATAATGTTAGAATTAAGAGATACACATGGTTTTCAAACGTCAAGGACAAGTTGACATAACGGATGTATACACATAATAAACAGACAAAATAAAACAAAAGAAAAAGGAAGCACAACAGTCACATTAAGCTCTGCCTTGAAGGAATGGTCAGTGGCGTTTGCTTTAGGGTTATTTCTTTCCTGTTGAAAAGTAAAACCCCCGTTTTTCTAAATATCTGATTTTTGAAAAATTAAATCAAAGTTTTATGTACAATTTATTATTTTTGAAGCATCTATTTAGACATGAATCATAATCATTGTACATTTATACATATGAACGGATAGCATGACTGTGTTACAGCATTGGAAGTTTTCGACAATTTAAAACAAAGTCTGCAATTTCGACAGTTTCTTTGGTTTTAACACATTTACATAACAGTATAAAACCTACACATTAGACATATTTCAATTCATATGACTGACTTTGAAGGATGACCTTTAATTCAATGGGTTAAACGTTTTACTTTAAGAATCTGAAACGAAGTATTTATCTTCTGTGCGATAGTAAATTGATAAAAGTATAGTCTTTGTTTCGTTAAACTATAAAATTACTAAAGGTAACCAAAAACAACAACAACAAAAAAAAAAAAACCTCCCGTCCACACAATAGGTTAATAATGAGCATAGGATGCGCATAAAATTTGTCTTTTGAAAGATTTGTCATATTTTTTACTCTTGCGGACGAGAATGCTCATCTTACACCTATTTCTCGAAAAAAAAATGCTGAGGTGCGGATTAAAAACGTCATGAAATTCTGTTACGCACTTCTACTTATACTGGCGATCATTCACCGTATTTTAACCAATTTCTGCAGGAAATGTGGAACCCGTGCGTGGATGTTTATCAGAAATGTGCAGATATGCGTCACGCATTTATACCTTTGCTGGCACTAGGATTATGCTCATCAAGTTTCAGATCGTTTAATATTCCAAGAAATGTGCAAGTCCATTGTCTATGTAGTAGTTCACCACATACTATTTTGCTATGAGAGGCCGCAAATCAGGAAAGCTTCGCAAGATCTGAGCAAAGACAACGACCGTCAAATTTACTCCGAAATAACCGTCCGACAACTTAGCTGGGGTGGGGAATGAGTGATGGCGGTGCGGTCAGATACTAAGCAAAATTCATTTAGATCATGACATCGTCTCTGTGAAGAGCTTCAGCAATCTTCATAATATAAACATTCTATAAACTAAACGTTCTATTTAAACTAAACATGCAATGATCAAAGTTAATTTCCGTATACCTGAATGTCTATTTCTACTGTCCCCATTTCATTTTCTTTGCCAAGGTCCGTTTGTCAATAACACTGAACATATGGGATGAGATGGTGTACTGTAAACACGCATTTTTTCTTTATTTTAATATACTGCGCTTGGGTGAAACGTTTAGCTAATAATTGCTTTAAATACAGTAATGGAAATATCTTAGATACTACCTTAGCCCCGTAGATCCGTAGACCGATGCTCTGCATATTGAGCTAAGCGGACGGGTTCGAAAAGAAAAATGAAATCGCTAATATATTAGAGAAATTGTGACAGAAAAACGAGCAGTTGATGTGAAAAATCGGGGGTCACAAAATGGCGCTATTGACGTGGACGCACAAACGTCGAATCGAAAACAAATACATACATTCTAGAAATATAGAGTTTGATCTACCACTGAGCCAATTACATACTTTTCCGTCAAACTTCCATATTCCGGTCCTAAGGTGTGGATCGACTTTATAAGGGCGGATCACTGACAAGATACAGGCCTGGATTTTGCGCGCGACACATCATCTTGTAACTGTGATCATTTGTGACAAGTTATTTTAAAATCCCTCCATGGATTACAATAATATACACCAAAGAAAGACATCAAGCAAACATACAGTCCCCGAAAGGTAATGGACTAATAAAATTATGTATCGGCATGGAGCCTTATCTTTCTAATATTCACTGGTAACTGTACGCTTTTCCATTGAGATTGTGTGGTCCGTACGAACATTAATTAAGGCAGCATATTCAGAGACATTTCAGAACAAGAGCTCCGCCAAGCGGGGCAAAATACGCTCGTAGGGTTATATCAAAAGAGGTGGTGGTTGGTTGGGGGACACAATTTAAAGAACTTGACTATTAAAACCCAAAGGACAGAACCAACAAAGGGGGAAAATTAAAAAAAAAAATCCTAAGTCCACATAAAAGCCTTACCAGGTACAGATATATGAATATACACCTAAAAATACACAGAAAAGTGGTCTCGGGTTTTTCCTATTGTCAATAATAAAAAAAGTTACAAAATAAGCTATTTATAGTAACATAAAAGGAAAGTAATTAAAAAAACAACAAATATTGTAAGCGAACAAAAAAGGGATCTGCCGAACAAAAACAAGAGAACCACAATGCAGAGCAATATAAACACAAAACAAAATCATATGACCTTGATCACTGTGTGTGACCTTGACCTTGACACGCTCTGCATGTCTTCTTGATGTAGCGAACATTTGTGCTAAGTTTCTTTAAAATCCTTCAACAGTTCAAGAGAGGACACAAAACAAAGTCATATGATCTTGACCACCAAGTGTGACCTTGACCTTGACACGCTCTGCATGTCTTCTCGATGTAGCGAACATTTGTGCTAAGTTTCTTTAAAATCTTTCAACAGTTCTCAGAGCGGACACGAAACAAAGTCATATGACCTTTGACCACTAAATGTGACATTGACCTTCAAGCCAGCCATCGGAAACATGCGCTTCTGCACGTCGTCTGGATGTGGTGAATATTTGTGCCAAGTCTGTTCGAAATCCTTCAAGGTGTTCAATAGTTACAGAGCGGACACGAAATTGCTAACGGACGGACATACGGACAACGGGGTTATAACGTAATACTTTCCTTCGGGCGTATAAAAAATCAGTTAATACAGATCCGAGAACAAATGAACAGGACAAGATGGGATAGGTATTCTATTGTTCATTCTTCTTCCATATTCATTTGAGGAAGTTGCCATTGACTTGTGGACAGAAGTTGATACTGGTTAAGAAACAGGGAAACTTGACAAGTAAACTGGAATGTAGCATTGAACTACTGCTAAAAACAGGTGTAAACCCCAAATAAACAAACCAACGCAGATCTAAATTGCCCTCATGAATATTTGGTTACTGAATATATAAATGAAAGAAAGACAAAAATGGTTCTTACAAATTTTAATTGCATTTAGTAACGTAACAACATGAAACCAAGTGGAAACATTACAAAACATCCTAACAAATCTGTCACTAAATGATGTTGTAACAAAATTTAATGCAAATAATAACTTCTACATTATATTATGGAGACAGTAATGAATTATAAAATATTCGAATTCATTCAGGTGAAAGGTGTTTCTCTTCATCTACTACTGCACATGTTTTGCTTCATTTGTAAGGTTTGAATCCATTAAATCAGTCTCCAAAAGCTAAACCAACACCAAAGCTACATGTAAAATCACAACATTATCTCTTTCACAAACTAAAAGTTATACAGTAAGTAATGAATATATTGGCTTTACCTGTTATTGCCTGATATGTAATTTTATGAAAATTTATGTTAGACATACATCGTATAACTAAACAGGCATCCTCACCTGTGATTTTTGCACATGTTGCGCAGAAGTTAAATAAGTATTTAGTTCAGTTTTAGTCGTAGAGAAACTTTAAGAAAACAATGAAAATTACAGTCATGAAATGATAACTGAACTCTATTAAATCTAGCTTTAAATTACTACAAAGTATTTTCAAAATTTAAACCTATCTGCCATATAATTGTCAGAACAATTGAAAAGGGGCCATAACTCTGTCAAAATTATTGCACCAGAGGCAAAATTGAACTTTGACTGCATTTTATGGTTACATAACTTTGTACCAAAAATGAATCAAATCCATTATCCTTTCAAAATTTATTGAGCGGACAAATTTTGACACAGACAAACTAACTAAATGTTCATTCATAAAGGGGCTACACACTTTAACTTTACCTGCGCATTATGGATATATACCTGTGTACCAAAATAAATTCAATCTATTAATCCATTCAAAAGTTTTTGAGCATACAAGTTTTGAAACAGATGGACTAACAGACAAACTAACAAAGGATCTATTAAATATGTATGCCATGGTACAGTTGAATATCTTTGGTAGTGTACTATTAAATTATTGAACATTATAAAAATAATGGAAATTTCTAATAAAAGTTATAAAAATGGCATCACTCTAAAAATCAAAACTGACCTAAGGGAATTGCTTTCCATGGTGATGTTGATAGTAAAGAATCATTTCAAGTTGCGGCTTAATACCTTTGAAAGTATTCAAGATAATAGACCAAGTCAAATGTTTTATCGCGGCCAGAAATTTGTACAAACCGGACAGAAGTTGCGAAATTGTCATTTGTGCAGGAAAGAAGCGTTTACCATTATGTCCAGTACTGGACAGGTATAGTGAGAGACCATGCACGGACACAGCCAATTTTCTCAGAGGGGGTCCGATCCCCTGCCCCCCACCCCCACCCTGGAAATTTTGAAATTTAGCACTTCATATTTTGCATTCTGGGACAGTTTTGTGGACTAACCTGTTAAATTTGGGAAAATGTTAAAATCAAGCTTTCTTGAAGGTAAAATTCTTAGTTTCTTTTAGATAAATAATATGAATTATGTCGGGGTCGTATGTAGCAGCAGCCGTATATACTTTACATGCAGTCCTAATGTTG
Organism: Mercenaria mercenaria; assembly: GCF_021730395.1. NCBI lineage: Eukaryota > Metazoa > Mollusca > Bivalvia > Venerida > Veneridae > Mercenaria > Mercenaria mercenaria. The sequence goes on from NC_069373.1 coordinate 53,265,841, forward strand.
CCTTTTTCGAAAAACATTTTCTTTCCTTCTTGTCTTCTTTCCTTTTTTAAAGATTTTCCAGAGGGGGTCTGGACCCCCGGTTTGCCCCCCCCCCCCCCCCACCCTCTTGATCCGCGCATGGTGACATATCATGTTTTCTGTTTATGCAGGTAAACTTGTGTTTGGTTAAATTTCAACAGAGCACAATTGTCTGAACAGTGGACAAACTCATTACTGTTTTTTCAGGCAAGGGTGGAAAAAAAGTGGTAGACAATGAAAGCAGTAACATTTTTATTTAAAAAAAATAAACAATGAGACAAACATTTCCAACATCTTTGGACGGTTCAAAAATCCCATGTTAAACATACGATAAAGCCCGAAACGCGTGAAAATGTTCCGAATGTAAATCGGGTGAAGTAAGCGCTCTATGTATAGTTAGATTATGCGTCTAGATTGATTAAACTGGGCGAGTCTACTTACTTATTACTTGAGGATGAAAAAAAAACGTGTTTTTTAAATGTTGCTCTTAAACAAGGGTGGCGGTTGAACTACTAAAAGTACAACAATAGTTAATTCACAACAAATCGTACGGTATGTTTTATAATCAGTAGAAGTTTAGTTTAATAATATTTTATTGTATTTGTTATTAGGCATATGTACAATAGTATGAACACAAAAGTAACATATACAAATGGATTGGGCCACGAGTTATATCAACATCAGCAAACGGCCCGTTCCACTCAGTCCGTTCAATCAGTAGAAGCTAGTCGTATTTACGCTTATGAGACCTGTTTCACCCACAAGTAAAGAATTCACAGGTCCATCATGAAATATTTTCCCCAGCGCGCATATACTTGTCCTATTCAATATGAGGGCCGCGATCAATTACAAAAAAAAACTTTACCCAAGATCTGCAATTTAGAAGAGGCATAAATCTGTCAAAAGATCAGAATAGAGTTATGAGGATTCCTTAACCTGGCATAGACTTTGATAGTAAATATAAAGTATTTCAAGTTTCGAATCATTTAATTTGATAGCATTCAAAATATCAGACTTATAAAAAAATTAAGGGCTGAAAGGGGCATAGCTCTGTTAAAGTTCAAGTCAGTTATTGAGGTTGTTGTGTAGACTCTGAAATGATTTCAAATGTATATGCCATGATTTAGTATTCATACACATTTATGTACCTCATACTGTATTCAGAATTTGTTGAATGGTTTGTGTGTCTACACATAGCACCTCATAATATAAGTATGAAGTTGCCCGTATCATGTATGTATAATGTTATACGAAATATATGTAAAGCTCTGTCAAAGTGAATGAATAAACATCTCTGTTGTCTGGTCTCAGAGTCTAGCTATGGTACCTCTGTAGATTTGCATACAGTAGGCGATGAACCTGAAAACAATGCACCCACTTCCATCAAATTTTAAGGGCTAAAAGGGGCGTAACTCTGTTAAAATTCAAGTCAGTTATTGAGATTGTTGTGCATAGTCAAAAGCTCTAACTAATTAAGGACACAGATCGCATTTTTGCGTTCGTTTCAACTCTTATCGAGTACCGCATGTTGTATTTATCCGTCGAAAGATAACAGACGTGTATGCCGAGGATCGTAGAAATGCGCTCTCCGCTTGATAGTACTAACAGATGCCGCGTGACGTGATTTTACGTTTGTAACAATACTAACGGTTGGACTGCTGTTAGGCCTAAACTTTTTTAGTTCTTTCTATCAATTTCTGCCAATGAAAATATTTCACAGAAAAGACTAATTTTACCCGGAAACAATCGAAACAATCAAAATATTTATCATTTGAACATGTATTTTCAATCTATTCATCACTAAGTATCTGAATTAGAAAGTTGTTTCTAGATATTGCATGTTTATCTTCACTTTCTATTATACTACAGTGTTTTTCCATTTCAGTAGTTTTAATTCTATTACATAAAATATCATTCTTTTCTTGCATAATGTACGGTGTTCCGTTAGGGCCAGCGCTTGCTCCCTGTGAACGCGAAGCGCGAAGGTACGACGGTACGATGGCGAAGCGCGACAGTACGATGGTGACAATACGACGGCGAAATGCGACAGTATGATGGCGAAGCGCGACAGTACGATGGTGACGGTCCGTTGTACTGTCGCGCTTCACCATCGTAGTGTCACCATCGTACTGTCGCGATTCGCCATCGCACTGTCGCGCTTCACCATCGTAGTGTCACCATCGTACTGTCGCGCTTCGCCATCGTACTGTCCTGTTTCACTTTCTTTTCTCTGTTTACTTAAGGGCCGACTTTCATTAAACTCTGTATTATATAGTATTGTCAACTCTGTCTAATGATCAAATAATTGGAACGCTTTTCGGCACGGGTATTATTGAAATGAATATCACCAGACCATCTGGTATGATGATATTATATAAATATTGCATTCCTGAGGGTGATATGAAAAATGTTCACAGCGAGATATATGTATATAGACCGAGGGTGAACATTTTTCATATCACCCTCTCAGGAATGCAATATTTATTCTATTATACCGAAAAGATATAAAGGTCAAACCATATACTGGAAAATCAACATAGATCTTATGATTTTAATGATTTATGTAACATTAAAAGGAATTACTAACCAAATAATGAAGACAGAATTAAGGAGTCTTTGCTTGTTAGCAATCGTGGCGACTTTGTTGTGCTATAAGACTGTTTTGATATGTCAATACATGGGCGGATCAAATAAAAAAAAAGTTGTTTTTATGCAAGAATTTACGGAAATATACGGAATATTCATGAATGCCAGGTCAGTACAAGACTGTTTTGATATGTCAATACATGGGGGGATCAAGTAAAAAAAAAAGTAGTTTTTATGCAAGATTTTACGGAAATATACGGAATATTCATGAATGCCAGGTCAATACTTACGGATAATATGTCTCCCGTTAAATAAACATATACATGATTCCAATTGTATTTTCCTCGAGTGCTCTCAAGTAGCATCCATACACTCATTGTATTCATAAAAATAGTTAATAAACTAGTGAAATTTGAAAGGAAGTTCTTCAAATTCACAGGTATATAAGCCGGCATATCATATTTCGCCTTTTACCTTCTACCTGTCTGTCTCACGACAAGAGAGGATGGCTGGATTGACGAACTGCCCGGACATAAACATGGTGTACCATTTGGGTCGAAATCGGCTTTGCGTGCGCGCACATTTCAAAATATACTTTCACTGATATGGAGGTCATTAGAGGATATTGCATAAGTCTTTTTTCATATTGAATTTATTAGACGAGTTCAATAAAATATCAAATTCTGCCTCGCTTTTAAGTATTTTATTCAACTAGTTTAACACATTCAATGTGGAAAGACACATATCGAGCGCTGAGCGCGAAACTATTGTATCTTGTTCTTTATTTATATACAGTTACAATAGTTTCGCGCTCAGCCCACGATATGTAATATTCTTTTCGTCACATGTAAATTCTTTTTCTGCTGAAACATCAAAATTTCTCCTTTCTTTACCTATCATAGACCAAGCGAATTTATGTAATAGCTTTATTTCATTCCCGCGACATCAAACATGTGATAAAAATACATGTGCAAACGCATGCTTATATGGATGTGCGCGTGATTATAAAAGCACTCGTCCATATATACATGCATGCGTATATATATGTGAACCTATAATTGCAAGTGTACGTATAAATTTTCGATTGCTTGCATAGCGAGTATACGCATAAAATTATACACGTACAGTGCTAAATATATAGGTGCACGCGTATATATACTAGCACCCAGAATTACGCAGGCGCGCGTTAAGTTATACGTGTACGTATATATACTCGTTAAAAAAAGTCCTGCACAGCTGAATGTTTTCTTCATTATAGCGCAAATTAAAAAAAAAGTACATTCATTTTTTGATTTACCATAGTAAACAGAAATCTGTTACTAGGACCCTGGTCAAAACAGAATGAGACCTTGGTCAAAACAGAATGAAAATCGATACATAAACGATCAAGTTATAACCGTTTATATGCACTTGGGGTAAGCCTTCAAAAATGGCAGAATTAGCAGTAAATTTGAAAAGTGCTCAGAATAGTCTTGCATTCTTTCCACACACACTGACCATACACACAGACAAAGTCCTGAATATGAGTGATTTATTCTATTCTTGATCAACCAAACACCTAGTAAATTAATTAATTACTTAATTACTTTGTTTGTAAAATGAGTTTTATAAAAGAAAATAAACTTGCGATCCGTTTTCAAAGTTTGGCCACTGTCATAGTAATGGCTATTCGGGTGGACGAATAGCTCAGTGGTTTGCACACTGGCCTTCCAATCCTGAGGTCGGGGTTCATTTCCCGACAGCTACTCGGGAATTTTCAGAAACGCTTTTCAGTGTTTCCCACCCAACTAGAGGTGTACTGGTCAGGAACCCAGGCAATCCTTGCGTGTATCAGTGCTATACACTGGGCACGTTAAAGAACCAGGCTGTCTATTCGCAACGAGCTAGGCTAAGTTAGCCGGACAAGCCTGTATCTGATTTCTGATCTCTCTGTCGTGGGGGCTTTGTCTCACTCTGTCCCTCTGGTCAGATCGTTCTGTGTCTGTACTAGTAGAGGATGAATTATGCGCCCTGTGTGGCTGCATTTGAACTATGTAAAGCGCCTTTGAACGTGAAATTGATCATGAAAAGGGCGCTATATAAATCTGGAATAATAATAATAATAATAATAATATTGTAGAGCCAAAGCGTCCGTTGAAACGACTAAATGATGAAGACCGGGCTCGTGCCCTGGGACATTTACAAGCTGGTATGCGACTCCAGGATGTTGCAGCGATATTTAGAATTCACAGGAGTACTGTTGTTCGTCTTAATCAGCGGTGTCAAGCAGAGTGTCACATTCAGCATGGAGGATATACGCATTATTAGTGTTTGGTAGTAAAATAGTGATTTGACCATTTTTGACAGGGGACTATTGGGGACTTCTTTTATGGATTACTCAAGAATGGATAGTTGGATTTTATTTTCGTTTTCAGTTCTGTGTTAAGCTTTGATTAAAGTTTAATCTGGTATATTCATGTTTGATGTATGTCATATAATAGAAATATAGTCACCCAAAACATCCGTGTGTGCAGAACTTTTTTTACCGAGTATATTTACCAGTACATTTGAAAAAGTATAAGTATACGCGTATATTTAAGTGCAGCTAGAATGTGCGTGCACGCTTATATATATACGTCTACGTGTATATATTCTAAATATGTTGATGCACCCGCACATGGACATACACGCGTAAATTTATACGTGCATGCATTCTGACAAGTGCATGTATATTTACACACGCAGGTCCATATCAGCGCGCACCTACATATTTACCCGTGCACGTATAAAAATTACACGAGGACGTATATATTTACGGGTGCACGTATAAATATAGACGCGTGCAAGTTCATTTAAGCGTACACCTACATATTTACTCGCGCGTGCATATAGAAAATATGCACGCGGACGTACATATTTACACGTGCACGCATGTTTTATACGTGCACGTATGATTTGAAAAATGCGCGAACGCAAAACAAACTTCCGACCCTTAATTGCTGTAACTAGTGTGAATGTATTGGTGCGTGTCGTAAGTTCCTGTAAGGAAATACATTTATACAAAGCAAACATCATCCGTAAACGACTTACAAATTATACTGTTAATGCAAGAGATCAACACATATGATGTGACTAGGTCATATAATGACCATGTCTAATTTTTTGCTCGGTGAAAATCATGTGTATATATATGATTTGTCACGGATGGACTGAAGGACCCGACATTACTTTACTGCCCAAAATTTACTGCCCAAAACATTAAACTTAGTCAAGGGGTTTATCTACATTGCTTGCTCCAAATATAAACTTTAACACTGAAATATTTTATGCCATGACAAATATACATTTTACACGGACGAAAGTATGGAAGTGCCCCGTTTACTTATCAAAACCAGAATGATTTAGCCAAAATCAAAGAAAGCATTTTAATTGTTGAACTGAACAAGGAATCGACACTTGTATGAGAGTGTATAAAAGTTATGTGGGATTATAGGGGATTTATCACCGGCGCCAAGCGCCGGGGATGAAAATCCCCGAGACGGTAACGTCCGTATATAGATATTCGTCTTTGCTGTTTGCATATACTGAGGCAATTTTTTCGATGTTTTCCGGTTCCGGTTTATGTAAAATCCGCTGACTGGTTGTCTTTATGAACATCCGAGCACCCCGAACCAGTCATAGAAACTCGTAAACCGCGCTAACATGATTATTTTACTTCTTTTTCGTAATGAAAACTGTACATGCAACTGAAAAACACTTTTAAAACAGTAAGGAAGTGTAAAGACCGTCAAGTTTCTGCGTGGAGTGCAAACAAACAAAACAAAATTCTAAAAGCTAGTGCGAGAACGCTGAATGACGTCACCGGCATGGCTTCCGTAAATTTTGCAAAGTATGATATTCGCTGTAAGAGGTATGATGACACTAAATGTAAACTACAGTTTAGAGCAAAGTTTCACTTTCTTGAGCGTTGAATATTTCTTTCTAAGCGGATATATAAAAGATAAATCCCCAATGCTAGGCGGTGCCTTAATTCATATTATTTTACTTTAAAAACCTATTAAGAAAAATCAGGAACTTTTGTATGTTGGAGTATTGAAATAATGATATCTAAACGGCTTTATGTAAATATTTTAATTGTTTGCAGTGTGGCACCTTTAAATGTCGCAACACCGCTGAATTTCGCAACCACCGTTAAATGTCGCAAGGTTGACGTTAGATGTCGCAACCACTGCTAAATCACCTGCCACTAAATGTCGCGCTTTTAACGTTAACACCAACGCTATATCTCGCACTTCATATTTGACACTATGACATACATAAAAGATTCCTTGTGTATATTTCAAAATGGTATTTTACGTAATTAACGTGAATCTTCAAGGATAAAATAATGTGGTGTTAGCTTTAAATCCGATGGAAGTCATACTCATACGTTCTTGTATACTTTTTCGAGGGAAGAAGTATTAACATGTTTATGTTGTACAAATAATTATCTTAATAATAAGTGTTGTTACGTATAAAAACAAGAGGGCCTTGGTAGCCCTAGATCGCTCACTTGAGTTCCACACCTTGCTTGGGCATACACTTATTTGTGGAATGGAATGAGATACTTATTACATTCCATTCCATTCCAGTATCTCATTCCATTCAAGTATCTCATTCCATTCCATTCCAAACTTTCATTCATTTTGGAATGGAATGGAATTATAATATATAGTAGTTGTCAGAGGGCCCAGTTATCATTCCAGAGGAGGTACATAGGAAAATCTGAAGTTGCCAAAAATGGGGCATACACTTATTTGTGGAATGGAATGAGATACTTATTCCATTCCATTCCATTCCAGTATCTCATTCCATTCCATTCCAAACTTTCATTCATTTTGGAATGGAATGGAATGGAATTATAACATATAGTAGTTGTCAGGGGGTCCAGTTATCATTCCAGAGGAGGTCCACATCTGTGTGTACATAGGAAAATCTGAAGTTGCCAAAAATGGTGGGGTTCAGGACCCTCGGTCCCCCAAATGGATCCACACGTGCACATTTAGTCAGGAATTCCAAGAATTTCAAGCTCCGTGATTTGACTGACCTGTCCCAAGAGCAAGCATTTCCCTAGAAAGACATAAAAGACATAGTTTAAACGTACTTTTGACAACGTTTAAGCCAAAGGTACCTATCAAACAAACATTCTGCAGTCTCATAGCCGGTATAGGCCTTTAGATGTAATTAGTTCTTAAATCCTATACAAGTATTGTCTGAATAATACATATCAAGGACAAACCAGCGTACTTCGAGTATGATGCACTGTCTTGGCAAGTAGTCTGAAGCTGTGGGATCTAATCTTGTCATACCGTTTTTCATGCCACGGATGCTGTGTCCTCACCTACACAGTACTCTGTATCAGTTCAAATGGAATAAAAATGTCTGGCTTTGGATCCAGATGACTGTGTTGTGGATTGTGTTTTGGAGTTTAACGCCCTGGTTCAACTTTTTCTCAGTCATATCAAGGCGGTTAGTTTAGTGACATACCGTTTCTGGGCAAGCTGCCGCAGTTTACCAGTACTTGGTACACAATTTCCCATACGAAGTAACAATTACCCTTAATTGGAACAGAGGTAGGGGGATAGCCATAGAAGAAACTCCCTGTCTAAACGCAATGGGTAATGCTCCGACCCGGATTCGGGATCGAACCCAGGTCCCCCGCATGAGGTACCAGTGCTCCAAATGAATATCAAAATAAATAGCCTGGCCCTATGTTTCAATGGTTCAAAGCAAAACAAATAATCCATTCTGATATCACTCCCTATCCCCCTTTCCCTCCCCACCCAACCCTTAAATAAAATCAGACCCAAAGGAATCTAATGACCTTGTTATTCCTGGCAAAACAACAATAACATAGCCATCTGAATAATTTCAAATATAAAAATAACATAACTGTGAGATAAATTTCTGCAAGTCATATCCCTGGAGATTGTCTAACAGTTCAATGAACCAGTTCAGTCTACCTGAAGTTGAACTTTGGTTTGGCAATCTGTTTCAAAGAGCAATGGGCAATGAGATATGACCAAAAGATGTAAACAAATTAGTAAGTTTTGGAATGGAATGGAATGAGATACTGGAATGGAATTGAATGGAATAAGTATCTTATTAAATATGTGTATGCCAAATTACTGACCTTGAACCTGTAAGAACAGTCTATAAATTTCGTGATTCTTTTTTACTTTATTGTTAAACTATGGGCCTTTCATTAGAATAAATATAATATAATTTGTTGAAATGTTTCGGTTACAACAAATCTTTTGCATTCATTGTTTGAAAATGTGAAAAATATTTGCCGTCGTAGATTTCCTATCATATTAGTGAGGATGCTGGCGCGTGGATTTCAGAACGAGGCTTAGCGTGGGTTTTGTAAACAGAGAAAAAAAAAAGAGGGTTACGGTTTTGGGGTAACTTTAATCAAGGATGCGGCGTTTTTCAGCATTTCAACGGCATGCAATACACTGCAATAGCAGTTACAGCTTTATTAGCCATTTTTCCAATCCAATCTTCGAAATATCAGCCGACAGCTCTCCGAAGACTTGATGCTCTGCATCAAAATTTTACTTGTGTTCGCTTGTTAGTGTTATAAAACATACGTTTTCTACTGCATGTTTCACGCTGTAATTTTGTTGTTTATTATCGTCATTATATGGACCCAGCATTATCTAACAAGTAAAATACCCGCAATTAAAAGAAATATTTTTTACATTCTTATTCTCTTTGTACGCTGAATCATATTGCTGCAATATCTATAATCCTACGGCACCGTGTAAAATATGGAGTGGAGTCGTTGAGTGGAGTCGTGGAGTGGAGTCTGGAGTCGATTTTGGAGTCAATTTTGGAGACAAATTTGGAGTGGAGTCTTTTTTAGAGTCAATTTTGGAGTTAAATTTGGCGTGGAGTCAGTTTTGGAGTCAACTTTTAATAAAACCTTAAAATTCATTAAAAGATCCGGCGTTTATATGTCACCTCCAAACGATTATCCACATACAATATTTCATACTTACATTTACTAGTAAACTGTTGAATCATGAATGGGCTCAGTAACATACTCTTCTAGAAATAACAATAACAGTACTAGTTACTGACATTTTCTCAAATGACCCTTATCAGATTGGTAAGGATAACTTGTCATTACATTGGATAGTTAATTACAAGAAATCACACTCTGCTTTTTCATACCGAAGAATATTCCTCCGGCCAATAATCGATAGCGGTCAGATTTTCTATATAGAAATAAGAAGGGCATGTACACATTTCACTTAATAACAAAATTACTAAAAATAAGAAACCTTAGGTGCAAAAATAATACCAAAGTTCAACATTTGATTCATCACACGGTATTTTTTAATTTAATTTTATTTTCATTTTTGATTCGTTCCCGACATGATGTTTGATGCCATCATTTCGTCATTTTTTCCCTTCTATTTTCCATATAAAATGTGTAAAAACCTCATACATGCATTTCTTAAAAGCAATATTTTTGATACAACCATTGATATGTAAGCTTAGGTGCAAATGATTTCCTACTCTCAATAAATTTATCTTTTGAATGATATTTATTTCATTTTTGTAAAATAAAAAATTGATAGTTAATTACAACAAATCACACTCTGCTTTTACTTATGATGACAGAGTTCTATAAAATTCTGCTGGTGAAGGTATTGGTACAGCCTATATTAGCACCTTAGCATGATATCTCATTTTTATCAGGACTTGACCCCTAGTTCCTTCATGGTTTGTTATTTATGATGTTAGGCTAGATGTTACCTGAAGATTACTCAGAGAGTTAATAAACATTTCTAACTTGAAATATGAAATAATGAGAAATTATCGTTTTAAGATTTTAAAATGAATCGGGAAAATGAAAACAAGGAAAAAAAACTTAGGTAATTAAATATTTACTATCTACTACAAACGGCATAATATAATAAGACACACATAATAATACTTGATAATACTTGATAAAATTAATGAAGGATAGAATACTGTGTTATGCAATTATGTTTATAATAGACAATAGTACAATTTACAAAAAAAAGAAAAATACATTTGTACTTTTATTTTCGTATTATAAAATGCCTATGGACATATATATTATAAAAAGAACTAGGAATGTGATCTACAGTCAACCTGTGGTAAAAACCACCTGCTAACAAAAACAAACAATATTTCAAAACTTGTCTGCAAAAACCAGGATTTTTATCTCCAATCTGACCATTTTCAAAGATATCATACATGTTAAGTGAGACTATCTATCCGCCCAAAAGCACTTGTTGCTGTTTCCATGGGTGGTCCGTCCAGACATGTTTGACTGTAAATTCACTATGATTTCAATGAAGAAAAAAAACTTGGTTTTCTAGCACCGGAAAAGCACGGGAAAATTCTGTCCAGCATGCAAGAAATGCAATTTCTGATTTCTATAAAAACAGAGTGGAGGAAAACAAACATAGAAGAAATTTGCCAAATTATAGTTTGCAACATTTTCATGTGCCACTTAATCCAGCAAAATAATTGAATTAATAATTGAGCCACACCATGACAAAACCAGCATACTGTAATTGTGACTAGTCTGATTCTTGATTAGTCTGCTCATTCATACAAAATTTGCTTTCAAACCATATTCGAGTAAGACAAATTGTTAAAGAACTATATGGATCCTGATCAACTGCATGCCTGTGCAGGCCATTCTCGCATACCAGAGCTCTACCACGGTTCACGGGTACCATGTTTAACATCTGATGAATGAGACTGGTGCAGCTGATCTAGTTCGATGCAAATGCAGTAAACTATGTAGATTTTCTCATGGTGTGGCTCAACTATGAATAATGACAAAATATCTGCATTTTATAAGATTTGCATTTTGTAAATTTTAAGTTCAGACTGTTATAGCAGGTAAATAGTTCTGCCTTCTGCAAACAATGCCATGGTCTTCGCTGGTCAAAATTCAGAATTTATTATTGATACCTATAAATAACGAAGGGCGTACTGAAAAATAACAGAATTTATAAATATCCATGTTACTCTTGAGTAAGTTATAAAGATTGTATCATTAAAAACATGTAAAATAAAAATTGCTATACATTTTTACATAGCTCATAATTTTCCATTTTGTGAAGTATTATTCAACCAATGAATGATGTTACCACTGTTAAATACACATTCTAGTTTCTCCTAATATATGGGGGTAACAGATGACTGATGAATCTAAGGCCCACTGACCAATCTTGGTCTATCAGGATCATAGGTGGTCACAGGTCACTGTAACTCGCCAATAAAGTAAGCAATATTGATGCTAAAATATTTAAACTAATATTCATTAAACCCTAAAGGTAGTTAATAAAAAGTATAAGTGAAAAAGATAAAACCATTAATTAATTTACTTACAGAACATTAATTTTTTCTGATAGTTCGTTGATATAATTGTGTAAAACAAGGTTACTTTATACCATTTTATGGATTTAAGTCATTTTTTCAATAAAAACAATTAAATTGAAACGTAGTTTTTGCAATACCGTTCAAAAATATTGTGCTGTATTTCTGTTGTACACTTAACTTAAAAAAGCAATGCTAGGATTATATTTTCAGCAGAAAAGGCCGATATCTTTCTTGGTGAAATAAATGCTACTTGAAATTATAATATCCAAAGTGTTCTTGGACTTTAATACCCTTGGCAAACCATAATATTACCAATAATGACATGATTTTCTTAAAACACAGACTCTAATAGAAATTTTTTAACCAGGAAAACCATGATGAAAACAGTTATTACCAGTGTTTTCTTCGACCATAAAATCAAGGAATTTCATTCCTCAATTCACCACAAAAATGATAAAAATAATTAATATAAACCAAACACTTCAGTAACATTAAACACCAATGAGACTCCACTCACAAAAATCCCTTAACATTTACCAAAAAGTCTTGCTTGACAGGCCGCATAAATTTAGAGACCATTTGTCTTAAGTTCCATTTTATCAGTCAAGACTGTTTCATCAAGACTGTTTCATTAAAAGACAACTACATATATTTAGTGACTCCAGGCCTGAGAGAAATCACTCCCATGACTCCACTCCAAAATTGGCTCCAAAAAAGCCTCCACTCCAAATTTGACTCCAAAATTGATTCCAAAATCGACTCCAAATTTGACTCCAAAAAAGACTCCACTCCAAATTCCAAAATCGACTCCAGACTCTACTCCACCACTCCACTCCATATTTTACACGGTGCCTAATCCTACGTACTAACAAAGCAACAATCTATTCCTTGTTATTTTTCTGTAGGTTATTCCGGACAACATATCCTGGTAATTTTCCCCAACCAATGGACATTATTGCAACACGAGTGTCGAAAATCTCATTATTAAAGAGAACATTCAATACGTTTCAAATAAGACATAAAATCAAGGCCGTCTCGCTAACATACGTTTCCATGGTAACGATTCTTGGGAAAGCTTAATATCCCGTTTGATTTGCGAATAAGATACGCTCCACCGATACTACATATGTTAAAATGTTTACCTCGGATATACACGTTAAAAGACTTATATGAAAGGTATACTGGCTATAATGTATTATAAGTATAAGACGGTGCAAACTATGAAATAGGTTTCAATTTTCTCACATAGGATCCTGTTTATTCTATTTGGAGGATCACATAAACTATTCCTTCATACAACAATAAACACGTGCATCTGGAAAATATCACATCAGGTAAGTTGTATACTTTGTTACCGAAAAATAACAGTTACTTTGCACCTAATGTTTACAAATATCGAGACTTTGAATGAAGTCTATGAATCATTGATAATACTATTAAAGGTTCAATAAATATTTACTGTGAATAATTTGAAACGAAAGATATAGCCCGTTCCTGTGTTCGGTACCTGCTTTTCTATTTCGTTTTATAAATATGAAGTTTTTATCCACTCAAATTTGTATACCGTCTATATTTTTAATGCAAATAAGAATAATTGTGTCTTCCAGTATTTTTCAAACTTTTGACGATCGCGTTAAGAAAATAAATAATCTATTTGAGTGCAGCATTAATCGAAATATATCAAACTCGTTGCTGAAAACATGTTAGCATCCATGTTACTAAATTAACAAAATAGTTATAATACTTCTTGGATCGTAAAGCATTTTAAGTAGAAATTTCCTTCATATTAACATTACATCATAAACATTCTAGAAACTGACAGATATTGCAGCATTTCGAGAAGCCTTGATGTCAAAATCAAATATTTTATGTTTGCTGCTCTGCCAGTAGAGCAGACGGCATTAGAGAAACTAATGATTTACTCGTTGTAAACAATGAGAAAACAGCAGGGGGAAATTAAATGTTAGAAGACAGGGTAAACATCTTCGTATGATTAAATGTTTGAACATGTAGATGAGTTTTAAGATGAAGAGAATGGAGTGGTGAAACATCTGCGTATTAATCTCGTGAACAAACATCTTTTCCTCATTATTGTGTGTGGTTGGTTCCATTAAACAGCTTGTTCTGTCAGTTAAGAATATATGTTTTGCTAATATTCGATTTTTTTCAAGGGCTAAAAATTATGCAACATACTGCTTGTTACTTATAATTCCTACGCGCATTGAAATGAGCGACAACTGGCATATTAAATTGTACAAAACATCTGAAGACAAATAATAAAACAAGATACCAGAAGCTTATTAGCATTTTCTGTGCAGGTAATGAGATTTAGATGCGTGCACAACGCTGAAAATTGTACACTATCCTCAAGTGAAAAATACATAGGTTTGAAAAAAATAGATGAATAAATACTTATGTATGTAACTGTTACGACATTTCATTGATTATAATGTATAGAATTTATCATCAGACCGCCTCGATAATCTAGAGGTAGAACACTCGCTTCGACTGCGGGAGGTTGTAGGCTTGATCCCTAGCCGCGTCGTATCAAAAACGTGAAAAATGGTACTAGCAGCTTCTTCGCTTGGTCCTCAGCATTCCTTGATATTACCAGAACTGGTCAGCCTGTTGTCAGTATAATTCTACGGGAAGGGGTAACATGTCACTTGTCTACAGCGTGATATTCTAGAGAGGCAGCACTATAAATCTTTTTCAAGTATACATCGAAAAAGACGCTTAATATACACACAAATTGATCATTATCCAACGTAATTTCAAACAACGTTATAATGTTGCTATAAATAGTTAGATGTGTACATGGTATATATATATAGTTATTAGATTTGCGTGATAAAATTTGTTTCGTATATGCTCCTCTATGTACAGTTTTTGGTTATGTTTATTAAACGATCGACCTACTTTCGGCCACTTTTATCTTCTTTCTTTTCTCTGCTCTTGTACATTATATCTGTCAGACATTACGCATGTACATGAATGATCGGCGCATTGATCTGTTGTTGATATGATTACATTAGTGTGATTGTTGCCATCAATCATTTTAGATGCGCTGCTTTTTACAGTCCGCTTACATGTTAACATGCTATAACCCATTGTCTACTTCTGGTATGCATTTCGTGACTTAAAATTGATATTTCAAGGTAAAATAAATAATAATCTAAAATCATTGCGGGTTACTGAGTGCAGAAAAAAGGAGCTTAACCGATATATGAACTATGTTTTCGACTTTTCAATTTTTTGTTTCAACAGGAGTAGGTAGATTGCACCAGTTTTGAGGCTAAAATTCTTTGTACCAGTATGATTCACATGCAGTATAAATATGGTAAAATTTTCTGCTAAAGTTTTAAATATACGTTGGCGTCAAAACATTTCAAATTGTGGGCCATTGCATGTATGTGAATTCAATACATCATATGAGTGAGTGAGTTGGGTTTTACAGCGAATCGGCACAAAATGGTCATATATCGCCGAGAAGAAATCATATTGCAAACGCCAACTGTAAAGCATTAACATTTATGTAAAAATGTAAAACATACCTAAAAACATACATGTAAAAATGTAAAGCATATCTAAATTTTATCATGGATGATTTTAGATATGCTTTACATTATGCAATGTGCTGTACATTTTTACATGGATGTGTTTATAGGTATGTTTTACATTTTTACATAAATGTTAATGCTTTACAGTTGGCGTTTGCAATATGATTTCTTCTGATCATCGACAAGTAAACATATAATGGCATCATCATTAAAACTAAAACAGGACAGGGAGGGCATTCAACATACTGTTTTTTTGTTGTTGTTTTTTTTTGGGGGGAGGGGGGGGGGGTTGGCTAACGCTATATATTTTAAGGGATACCTTCATTATGTACAACTCCACTGTCTGATATCTTACTTTCAATCAAAGCCATTAGATATACGCAATATATTTTATTTGATCGAATGAGTAATCACCTTGTGCGGTATGTCATTTATATTTGTAATAGCTTAAGCATGTTAATATAATTACAGAATCAAGATGGGCCTTCGAGGTATTGGCAGCTTCATTAAGTATTCTATGTTCCTCTTCAACGCAATCATTTTGGTAAGTGCATATAACAATCCTCCTGTTGATCAAGGTTTTATCCAAATGTTGTGTTGCTCAGAGTAGAAAGTTGTGTTGCTCAGAAGGGAAAGTTGTGTTGCTCAGAGAAGAAAGTTGTGTTGCTCAGAGGGGAAAGTTGTGTTGCTCAGAGGGGAAAGTTGTGTTGCTAAGAGAAGAAAGTTGTGTTGCTCAGAGGGGAAAGTTGTGTGGCTCAGAGAAGAAAGTTGTGTTGCTCAGAGGGGAAAGTTGTGTTGCTCAGAGAAGAAAGTTGTGTTGCTCAAAGAAGAAATTCGTGTTACTCAGAGATGTTTACAGTTCAGTTAGATGGCTTAGATTGATCAGATCTCGTCACTTCAGTTTAGTTGTAGCTTACATAGCTTTCAAAATTTGCTGAATTAGTCACCAAAATTTGTAAACATTAATAAATGTGAACTATAAGCGGTATATTTATTAAAGGTTTTTAATTTTGTGTAACAAAATAATGTGAAACATTGGAAATAGAATTCAACATTGTTCACTGAACTCAGGTGAGATCAAGAGAATTCCGTTCATATTTGAACAGGTACGATATCTTATGTAGACCGACGATTTTTTGATGAGCTAAATCATAGCTAATATCTGCTTTGAAGATGCTGTTAAAGCCTACAAATTCAACGAAATGGATCGTGGAGTAAACCACATTATAAATTATTGTACACGTGCTGAGGTACATGCTTACTTTTTGATCTGATAAGAGATGTTCGTGTATGTTCAGGTATATAATAAAAGTGTGAGAAAGTCTGTAGATGAACGGCAAAAAATGTCAGAAAGACAATAAAGAATATCATAAATATTTAATCAAGGCAGCATCGTGAATGTTTCAGTACAAGCAAAACCTGTATATACATTTCTTTATGAAATATGAGTATGTAATGGAAATTCCGCTGTTGCAATGTTTTTAATAGGATAATTACACACACACACATACACACCTTCACCCCCGAGGCTAAGAATGATTTTTGTTTTAAATTGAAGTTTGATCATATTATGAACATAAGAGCATGAGTTTTTATTTCTAAACTACCTTAAAAATGCATTGGATTTTTATTCCGTTTTTTTTTTTTAAATAAAATACAAATTAATACATAAATCTTCTACATAAATGTAGTTCGTAATACGTCATTTACAGCACGAGACCGGGGTGTAAATGGATTTTTCCAGCACCGGTAAAAATACTGGAAATCCCCGTCTGGTATGCAAGAAAATTAATCTCCGGTACCCCGTTACAAACACTTTTCAATTTTGAATGAAAAAAATAGTCAAAGAAACTGATTCTTCTGTGTTTCAATAACAAATTTCTTATGTGTTTCAATAACAAATTTCTTTTGTGTTTCAATAACATATAATCTGGCAGCAACTAAGTTTCATAGCAATAAATTTCTGATATCTAAAGATTTTCTATGTATTTTGTTGTCGTACGAGCTGGAGGTCAGTGCCTTTAAAATATTCCAATATTTAAGTTTGATACCCGATTATTGCGTGTTTCTATTATGCATTTTTAATGGTCTCATTATACCACATTTTGTTATATTTTATACGACTCTTATGGCTGAAAACCGTTAAAAAAGACGTTAAACCCGAACACACACACACGCACGCACGCACGCACATACTTTCTACTAATACGATAAGTAACTGCAACATGATGTATTTTTATTTTATTTAAAGTCTTTTCAAACGATGTGGATATTGACAGTCTATATAAAATGTCTGATATCTAATGTTCGATATCATATGATTGCTTTACTATCATTTCTCATAGAAAATCTCTAAAATATTTGTTATTTTAGGTTGCTGGCTGTGCTCTTGTCGGTTTTGGAATATACACAAAGACCAGTTCTGCGGGCGTTACGAAATTCTCTTCCATTTTGGGTTCGAACCATAGCCTCCTTTCGACCTTTCCAGTGACAGAAAGTCGATGCAGATAACTTCCATGGGAAAAGACGACTGAATAGGGACGAGTTTTGCTCTTGATGGTAATTGCTTTCTCCTGAAACATCGTCCACATTTTCTCACCATTTCAGCTATATCTGCATCCATACCGGGCCAATAAAACCTTTCTTTGAATAGTGAGGTGGTTCGATCACGACCTTGGTGGCCGAGGTCATCGTGTAATGCCCTGAATACATCAATCCTGATCTTCTCCGGAAGTATCAATTGCAATCTTTCTTCACCAAAGACTCGATGTCGCCTGTATAGCACTCCTTGCATGAGGACTAATTGTTTCCAATCCCGTATGTATGCACTGATACCGGAAAATGTATGGTCGCCCGACTTAATCGGAATCGAACCTTTTCTGAGGTGATCAATGACATACGAAATTAGTCCATCTTGCATCTGTGCTTTGCTCCAGTCTTTGGTGGAAAGACTAAAAGTGAGGAGAACTTCTGTTGGAATGTCAGGGTCATTTCCGTCTGTTGCCTCTTCATCTGGGAGTTGAAGATTGTCTACGAAAGGACCCGTGTCAATAGTTGCTGCCATGCTTAAAGCCTGGATAACCTCGGGATCCACTTGATGTCGCCGCCTCGATAATCCGTCTGCGTCTGCATTTTGTAGCCCGCTCCTGTATTTTGGCGTGAAATCGTAATTGCCGAGTGCCGCAATCCATCTCTGGCTTGTAGCGTCGAGCTTTGCAGTCGTGTTTACATAGGTGAGAGGGTTATTATCCGTCACAACCTCGAATTTCCCGCCATATAAGTAGTCGTGAAATTTTTCAGTCACGGCCCACTTGAGAGCGAGAAATTCGAGCTTATGTGCTGGATAATTCCTCTCGGCAGGTTTCAGGCTTCGGCTGGCATAAGCTATCACACGGTCCTTGTCATCTTGCCTCTGGTATAACACAGCTCCTAATCCAGTACAAGAAGCGTCGGTATGCACTTTAAACGGCTTGGTGTAATCTGCATAGGCCAACACTGGAGGACAGGTAAGTATATCTTTTACTTTTTCAAAAGCCATCTGATGTTCATTTTCCCACTTGAATTTTGTTTTCTTGATAGGAGTCTTCTGCTTTTGCTTTTGTTTTCTTGTTGGGTGACCAATAAGAAGATTGTTTAGAGGGCGTACAATTGAGGCAAATCCTTTTATGAAACGTCGGTAGTATCCAGAAAATCCCAGAAATTGGCGAACCTCCTTCACTGACTTTGGAGCTGGCCAAGATTGTACAGCCTCGATCTTTTCTGGGTCTGCTTGAATTCCATCGGCAGAGATTAAATGGCCTAAATAAGTGGTCTTTGTTTTGAAGAATTCGCATTTTGATGGTTTAAGTTTCAAGTTATACTCTGCAAGTTTTTCAAATACTGCGTCCAATTTTTCGATGTGACTTTCAACGTCTGAACTGAAAATGATGATGTCATCTAAGTATATAAGACAGTCACGAAGGTTCAGATGACCCATGCAACGTTCCATAAGTCGTTGGAAAGTGGCTGGGGCGTTGCATAATCCAAAAGGCATTCTATTGCATTCGTAGAAACCCAGTCCACTTCCAACCTGGAATGCAGTCTTTTCCTTGTCCTGTTCTCGAAGTTCTACCTGCCAGTACCCAGCTTTGAGATCGAGTTTCGAGAAATATTTCGATCCAGACAAGAGATGTAAAGTGTCTTCGATCCTGGGTATGGCATAAGCGTCCTTTTTAGTGCGTTGGTTCAATTTCCTGAAGTCCAGGCAAAAGCGGATCTTTCCATCCTTCTTCCGCACGATTACAACATTAGACGACCAAGGGCTGTTAGACTGCCTAATGGCATTGCTGTCCAACATCTCCTGAAGGTGTTCTCTGACTTCAGTAAATAAACCTGGTGGTACACGACGACATGGCTCTTTGAATGGCGTATTATCTGTCAACTCTATTTCATGCTTCACTGCTGATGTGTGGCCTAAATCTGTGGAATTCTTCGGAAAGATGTTTTGCCATTTATCGAAGAGATTATATACCATTTGCTTTTGTTCTGGTGTGAGGTTAGTATCTTCTAGATCCACTCCATATGTATTAGTTGTTTTGTCTTTATCTGTTGTATCATTTGTACTTTGATTTATGCTTTTGTTTTCTTTTTCAGGTGCCGTCTGATGTTGAAGACTAGCTGATGATACAGATGTTGGTTTATCATTGATGTTTATTTTACTTGCCTTTTCAGATTCTTTAGAATGGTCGGTGTCCTTCGATGGTGTCTTTTGTTCGAAAATGGGAGCTTCCCGGATAACATTGACTTCTTCAAGTTGACATATGTTTGCCTTTGCAGGAATCTTTATTATCTTTGCTGACAGGTTACAGATTCGAACTGGAACGCGTGCACTTTTCCCTGGGTTGTTTAAGGTTACGACCCTTGGACATACTGTTGCCCGGTTTTCGAAGGTGTCATCTAATGGTTCAGTTACAGCTGCATTTGTGTAGTGTTGCTTTCGCACAAATCCTATAACTGTTTTAGTTTCCATTGGATGTAGTTTTATGTCTTTGGTGGCCTTTACTAGTCCTACTGAAGTATTATTTATAGTGCTGAAAGCCATATTCCAGGACTCGGGTAAGGTGTGGTTGTCAGATATTTCAGACTGTTTCCTTATTTCACGGATTAAATTTGTGCCAATGATGAGAGGAACCTTTTCATGATATTCGGTATCTTCAACCACAAGAGCAAGAATTGGAAGGGCTTCATCTGTTAATGACGGTACCTTGATATTAAGTTCTGTGTATCCTACATAAGGTAACCGTTCTCCACTTGCACATCTGATGTCTAGTTCAAAATCATCTAATGAGTGTAAAGTTGGTTTTGTGTGAAGAGAATTGTAAAAGTTTGATGAAATTGTTGTTACCATGGATCCGGTGTCTATAAGTCCTTTTGTCAGTTTATCTTCAACAAGTATTTCACTCTCATTACTAGCTCCTATTATTCTATCGAAAAGATGTTTCTTATCTAAGGGGCCATCAAGTTTGTCTCCAGTTTGCCCCTCAACGGAGACCTCACTCAGTTTAAATCCTTCTTGTCTGTCTTGTTATCTTTCTCTTGTGGTGCTTGTTTTGACTTGGAGTCTTCCTCTTGTTTACTATCATCTGGACGTGAATTTCTAGACTCTTCGCTGGGCCTATGATCTCTAAATCCTCTTCTGTAGCCATATCTTCCAGCACCTCTTCGTCTATATCCTTCATTATATGATCCATATTTGGGTGTATATCCATATGCATCTCTTCCTCTATCAAGGTTTTCTGTTTGTTGATTTCTCTTGACTTCTCTTATTTCTCTCTCTAGCTCCTCCATTTTCTTCAGAAGTTGATCCATTTTACCTTTAGTCTCATCTGTTTTGTGCAAGGGCTGGCACACCTTTATTTCTTCTGTTGCTGTTTTGGTCTCTTGAGATGCTTTCTCTTTCTCAGGTTTTACAGATGAACTTTCGAGTTTCATTTCCATTTCTTCTATCCTTGCTTTTCTTCTCAGTATATCAAAAGAATCACTGGATTCATAGGATGATCTTGTCGTAAGCTTTATCTTCTCTGATCTGAGGCCTCTCCAAAATCTTTCTTTCAGCTTCTTGTCTTTTCTAGACTCTTCTATTTCTCCTCTCTCTAAAGCCTGATTAAACAGTGTCTCTATCCTGACTCCCCACTCAGAACATGCTTCTGTCTCATTTTGTCTGGCAGAGTAAAACTCATGAATTATTGAGTCACCACTGCGTATATTGCCATATATATCCTCCATCTTTTTCATGATCTCTTTGGTTGAAGCTGATGGTCTTAAAGTTTGCAACACCTTCCTCGCATTCGATGTGATGGAATTTCTAACGGCTTGTGCTAGAACATAGTCCTGATAGAGACCAGACTGTATCAAACTGGTGACCTCTAGTTTCCATTCCTCAAATTGCGTGCCATCAAATTGAGGTAACCTAGGCTTTCCGATTGGTTTATCTGTAGAAGCCGTTGAAGTCTTGCTTCTCTTTGTATTCTTCTTTTTGCTATCATCTTTGCTCTTCCTCTGTATTCGTTCCTGTAGACATTCCATTTCTATTTTTAGATTGGCCAGTCTCTCTTGTATGATAATATCTTCTTCATCTTCTGATACCTCAGATTCTGACAATACTTCTTCTTTCTTTAGATCCATGTCTTTTTCTATGCTCTTAAGATTTTCTATCCTTTCAAGCAATTTCAATTCTTCTTCCTTCTGTTTTTCCCTCTTTAATTTTGCTAACTTTTCCTTTTCTTCTCTTTCCATCCTTTTTCTTTGCTCTGCCATTTCTACACGCTTTCTCTCCTCTATCTCTTTTCGGATTTTCTCTTCCATTTGTGTTGCTATTGTTTGTTCAATTTCTCTGCGCACTTGGGTTTCTATTTCTCTCCTCAATCTGTTCTCCAGTAGTTCTTGATTGTGATGCATTTCCTTTTCACTTCTTCTTTTCTCTTCCAATAACTGATTTCTGTAGTACTCTACTTCTGCCTTTAACATTTGTCTTTCTAATCTGATATCGTTTTCTTGATCTCTCTGTTCCGTACTTTTCTTTTGATGCATGCTTTCCTGCTCTTTTAGCAATCTTGCTAATTCATATTCTTTCTGTTCTAATTTCCTTATTGTATTCTCTTTTATAAATGTTTCTGCATCTGGTTGCAGCTGTCTATCTTCAGATGTCTCTTTTATCCTACTTTCCTCTCCTTTTTGTTTTCTTTCAGTCATTGCCAATCCTCCTCTATTAAATGGTGTTAGCCTATACTGGTTATCTGATGTTTCATCTCTCCCTGTTTTATATGCTATTTTCCTATAAACTTTATTTCCTCCTGTACTGACACTATTATGCTCTATTAATTCCGTATCAGGATGTTCGATTATGTGTACTTCGTTATAATTGGATTTATTCTCATCCATATATCTCCCATTACTGTTTATGCTTATCTGTTCTCCTGTATACTGTTCTCGGTAGCTTTGCATTTCATATCTCTCCCTATTTCCAGCTGTGTCCTTTCTTTTTGTCTTATTGCTATCTTGTTCCTTGTTGTATTTGCTTTCCATCTTTGCTTGGCTACTCACTATGGGAGTCAGGTTTGTTAGCTCTTTATACAGCCTTTCAGCTTGCTCATTTAGTTGATGACTCTCGTCAGCCTTATTCTCATATTCATCCTCTTCATATGAAAAGCTAGAATTCTTGCTTATCTCTTCTGCATCGAAACCTATTTCATCTATTGTACTAAATACTCCTTCCTCGGCAACACTATCTCCAGGGGCGTAGCTTGCTCCTAGCTCAACATTTCTCCTTGTAGAGTCACTTTGTCTTTGGACTAGTAATTGTTCCCTCTGTTTCCTTATTAACTCTATCTCCAATTGTATCCTTTCTATTTCTGATAGATCATTTCTTTTCTTTTCCTCCTCTTCTCTTTGTTGCTCTCTTCTCCGAAGTCTCATTTCCCTTTCCGATATATTTGAAGCCATTCTCCTTTAGAATACTCCTGTCCGTATTGTACGAATTATATTTCACTTTCAATTTATTTACAGCGTCACTATCACTTTTCAATTCACTATATTTCCTTACATGTCACTGATGAACACAATTTTTCATTCAATATTGTTTTGAACACTACAGCTAAAAATATTTCTATTTCACAATGTGCAATAGAATTCACTTTGGATACACAATGGGTTTATTTTCAGGGGATAGGGATTCAGTATTTAAAGTAACACAACAACAACAACAATGAACACTTCAGTTCAAAATCATTCACACACTTCACACTGTTATATACATAAAATTGCAAACTGTAATTCAACAAGGCGTGAACTATAAGAACTCAGTTCACCAAACCCAAACAGTCACACTTTATAGTAAAATGGAGTCAAAATACTTCAGTACAGTTGCAAATACCAAGCTTAACTATATAATGATATTTGCTATATAACTACTTTGTATATCAAACAGTTACTTCCCTTAGCAGGTTTTATCTATTCTACTTAATTCGTACTATTTCTAATATTCCTATTCCTGATACTTACTTGGTTACTCCCCTTTTCAAGGTATACGCCATTTGTTCCCTTTACTTACCGAATGTCTGGTACTCACTAATGAACCATTTAGACTGATACTAATTATGAATATTTATGTCTAACAATTACTCTTTTTACTTATATGCACTAAATATGTAAAGAAAAATCTTTGGTAACTAGTACGTCTCGAACCTCGGACCTTCAGATCTTAAGTCAAACGCTTTACCACTACACCAAATCGGCAACTGTCAACAATAGCCCTGATAAACGTATTAGTCAATAATACGTCCACTCACTGGAACAAGACTGTTTTATCTATAGTACTTTATAAAGAGCTTATGAACGCATAGAACAGTATGTTGTTGAAAAATGATGTATGAAAGTAAATTTAACTTTCAATAGTAGTTTGAAAATATTCCGTTGTATATCGCGTGAATGTATCTGTCGCGAATAAGTATGTGTTCCGTCGCCGCAGCTGTACGTCTTGAAAAATGTTTCGGAAGATACACAGAAATTCTGTTATTTCTTACTTATTTATCAAGACTTTACAACATTTGTGTAATTTCTTGAAATAACGCGCTAATGATATTTACTCAGCGATGCGATATTTTTATACTTTCTGACGAATTGTATTACCCGAGCAAAATTCAATTTTAGTTTTCACTTTAAGTTCTTATCGCATCATGCTGGTGCGAAAAGAAACAAAACTGCACATATCACAAAAAAATGTAAAATTCTTTGAAAAAAAAATTTGGCCTGAGCTGGAATCGAACCCGCACAAAATAGTTTACAAGCTTTACAATGCGCTATGTCCAAGCGCCTCTACCCACTCGGCTATCAAGGATATAGGTATTATAGGTATTGGTTTTATATTTATAGCAACTATAGGACTATCGGGATGTTAATAACAAGGTGTTATGTAGTGCTTGTGACCCTGAATTTCCCAAGACGAATATACTTGCTTTGTTTTAGCTTACTCAAAAAGCGTACTTTTTCAAATTGTATTAATAACGGGCTATATTTACCACTGAAGTTTACCAAAATATGTAAGGCAAAAATAGAGCTTATATAAGACCTATTGTCAAAAAATTATCAAAATTTAAACAAAAATCAAAATTCCTAGAAAATACACTTACTTGATTGATCCTAACTCCAAATATATATTAAAACACTAACCACTTATTCCACTATATCACTAAACACTAAAACACACGTAGAACCATACTAAACATGTATGTCAAACTGTCAAATATTTGACATCAATTCAAAAAGTTAAGTGTCATCCGTAGGAATCCTCTGTGCTGATCCTCCTCGAAGATTATAACGTAAAACAGTTCCTGTAGGCCTACATAATTCTAACGTCGGAGATCTCCATCCTCAGCAGCTCAACGAGTAGGGATATCAGTACACGTGTTAAATGTAAGGTCCGGTTGAATGTAAACAAATTACATATTTGACCAGGTCAATCGGATAAAATATCCAATAGATGTGCAGAGTTCTTGTGACGTCACATGGCAGTATATTACTGATTATTTAAATTTTCCATGTAATCCAAAATAAGAACATATTTTGTAGTGATAATTCCAATGTCCAAAATCCTGTCTGGGCGCCAGTTGTCACGGCCTGCTTCCAGCCGGCAGAGCTATTAACTGCCCATTTACACCCTCATTGGTGGCTATGGCCTCAGCCTTATAACGTGGCAACAAATTTGTTATTGTTGGTATGTGGACGTGGGTCCTTTTGGACTGGCTGGACACTACAACTGTAAGACAATATCCAAGATATATATGTATGTTTATTTACTATATAAGTAATATATGTAGACAACGTAGCGATTACTATAGTATAACGAAGGTGAATGCAATGTAAATAATCATGATGGAAGTACATGTATATGAGAATGAAACAATGATTCCTTTTAATAAAGTAATTATTGATAAACTATGAAAATATATTACAGTACATATTTAGAGTATAATGAATGAGTAAAATATCTAACTAACCTGTAAGACAATATCCAAGATATATATGTATGTTTATTTACTATATAAGTAATATATGTAGACAACGTAGCGATTACTATAGTATAACGAAGGTGAATGCAATGAAGCGTTGCATTCATCATAAACGCTACGGGTCACAGGTTAGTAAGATATTAGTGTACTATAACGGGACATATAGATTATATTGGATACAGGTACGAATAGAGTATTGGAGGGTTGTGGGCGGTTATGGGGAATACTGTATTTGATTATTTCCCCTGGACCAGTTGTATTTAAATAAAACGGATAGTAATGGAATTAAAAAACAACATGTCTGATAAATTAATTATGCTTTACCGTATACTTTATTCAAAATCACAAGTTAATATACAAATTAGCGTGAGATAATTTGCCCTACGACAACGGTATCATATAGAGCCCACATTCCTGATTAGACATTTATCCAACTTGATCAGAATAATGACCCTGATAACATATGAATTAAGTTTGAAACTCAGCCATATTTGATGAACAACCACATCAACCGACCGAAGTCAAGAACAACCATGAGTAAATTCCATAAACCTAAATTTAAAATGATTTATTAAGGTCAATTTTGCATATGGGTCATGATCAGTAAATAAGATTGTCACTAAATACAACCATGAAATATCCTGCTTACACCACAAAGGCAATGTTTCTGTTCCAACATTCATGAAACTCCATTAGACTGTATGTTTGCCTAGGGCCTACAACAAAGACGCCAGCATCGTTAAATCAACCTCCTGTTCTATCAGTACAATATACACTGCCTTGTTTGGCGAGGAGTTTCCTTTTTGCTGCATCTTACATCAACTTTCTTACTTGTTGAATAAAAGTGATGAATACTTTCTAATCAATCTAATTAAGTGGGCAGTTAGTGATAATATACATTGAGGGACAAATATGTTTGAACAACGTAAAACCTGACAATCGCTGTGATACAGTTGCTTAATAGAAATCCGTTTTGAAACAACAAGTGGCGGTATATTTCCTTTGCTTGCACGTTGATATTCAGTGCAATCTTTGGTGTAATTCCTTATGTGCTCTTAAATTTTATTTTGAACACGTCTGAAATAATTCTTCTATTCTGGAGACTCAACAGATTCTTTGCGTCATAAAAAGTTATATTCTCGCATGCGGTGTTGTGTTTTTGCCACAGGCGATGACCAACTGTGTTCCTTTGTGTGTTTGTTTATGCCATATCTTTTTGTTTGAATTTGTCCACGAATTTTGTGTTTATGCCTACAGTTGATGCACAACGTTCTATACATCTGCTTATGTAGGGCTTTGTTTTGGGATGATTGCGTTCTTCTTATATGACTTTTCTACTGGACGTTTTCTCCTCGTTTGAATTCATTTATATTCCTAGCACTGTTTATATATATATATATGTGGTTTTAATTTACTCTTCACAAGATAAAGATCGGTTATCCACTTGATAGAACGTCAGACTTGTAGGTGAAATATTGTGAACTTAAATATGCCGATGACAGTAATGTCACCCCGAAGATGGGTTCCTCTTAGAAACGGCCATCGTGCAAGCGAAAGCTTAGACTATGGGAGGTGATTCATATCGTGACTTCTTGGAAGTTATAAAATTGAGTTATTTACCTTTTCCCATATATTTTTGAAAACCAAGCGACAATCAGTTCTGCATTGTGAGAACAATTAATGCATTATTGTGAATTTGGAAAAAGGCAAAAACAAAACATATTTTATTTATAGTTTGGCGTTTGACATTGTTTGTCGAAACTAACATGCTTCGTTAGTGATTTTGTCTAAGCAGTTGTATAACTTTATCAATAATTACTTGGATTTTTTTTTTCACAAATGTATCAATCGCTTTGTGTTTCTATTTTTGATGACATAAAATTATTTTTATATTGAAACCAATCAATTTTAGAATAACCTAATCAATAAAATAAAGATAACCATATGTAAGCGGCCATCAATGAAAATAACAAATGTGGAAAAGTCTTGTTTGATAAAAAAAAAAGTGGATAACAAGGAATTAGATAATTTACCGATGTTCAACTTAAACATTTTGAAACCGGCGTGTATGTTCACCGGACGGATTTTATTTTTATAGTTAGTAATTGTAATTGTTTCTGTTAATTATTAATGTTATGGCTATGCTGTTTAATATCTGTTCATACATGGGATTTTTAATCGTAGTGAAAAGAATTTAGAGATATATTTTCGGTATTACTGGATGGAGCAATATTTATTAATAGTGCAACTAAGACAGAAGATAAATTTAACACATGATGCACATTATATAAGTATTGGTTGGTGTTGTACGTTTAGTATGGAATAGCTTTATGTAATAAACACGATATGTATGCTTTTCTATCTTTAACGTATCTTCGAATACTCTACTTCCGTTAATTACCACTTAACTAAACAAATCTGACTTATTTAGAAATATTTGCGTTGTAATATCCAAGTTCGTGTTCAATATCAAACACTTATTTTTAAAAGATTGTTGTTTTATTTTTGGAAACGAAACTATTATAGTACCTTTGAGTTTGATACGCAAATCTCTTATTTTTTTCATGTTTGGTATTGTTTTGTGTTTCATTCTTTATTGTTACAGAGGTAATGCTATAAAAATAAAGTATTGTTGTAAATAAAAAGTATTACTAAAGGCTTACCATACAAAGGAACATTTTTTAAATATGTTGCTCTTTTGTTAAATATCAAAATTATATCCTTTTGTAACATATGAATATTTCAGCCCTTTTAGAGATTTATTCAATATTTATCCGTTTATTGGCTTTAGATATTCTCACGAAATGTTTTATGATGGAATAAATATATTCATACAACAGGAATTGTAACAGGTTTATTTTATGTATCAAAAATTAAGAGATATATCATGCTTATCAGAAGGTAAATTATTATTTTTGTAGACTTAAATGATTATTTCCTCTCTGTCTGTTTGCATGTGCATTAGCGTTTGAATTTTATGTTTGCATTTTTTAATTTGCATATTACTAATGTGTAATTCGATCTATACATTTCTTAAATAATTATGCCTTAATCCTTAAATTATCTAAATAATGTGTATGCATTTTTATGATTGTATGATTTTATACACACACTTTTGACTGTATTTTATTTTTAAACATATAATATTCGCTTTAAGGAGAATAATGAATATAAAAAATTCATTAATTACTAACCAGTTGACGTATATGAAAAGAAAACATTAATAGCCATTTATTTTTCACTCAGTTAAAACATTAAAGCAATAAAACGTTTAGTTAGTTGAGTTTAGATGCAAATAGATCGCGTCAAATGAAATATTTTTAAAAGGCAAAGTCAAGAAATAGATAGGAGCTTATTAATGAATTATTTTCTGATTTTATATACGCCCATGTTTTCATCCTACAATCAATAATATTCATTCTGTTTAGATTTTTTTATCGGTCCCAATCCAAATTTGACCAGTCTGACGATATCTATTTCTTGGAAATAAGGAAATGAAGCTTTGAAATATAACTCGGACATGAAGCTGCTTAAGTATTTCAAACAAACACTATGAGTCTTTTCAGTTAGAAAATGAAGTTCACTGTGAATACAGGACTAAGTATACAAACATTTAAAGAATTACTGGTCTGTGTTACTCAACTGAAACTAACCTTCCCAGTAATAACGCATTTTCATGAAACTGGCTCAATTCCAGTCCGCACTGTGTTACATCTTCCGCAAAGTAGATACAGATATTGTTCATAACCATACACAACTACAAAATATATTAAAATAATAAGTCTCGTTTGCCTAACTGTTCATTTCCATTTAAAATACCAGAAAACTACCCAATGTGTCTAAGAATATCAATTTATATTTGAACAAAATACGAACATTCATACCTGTTCAATGATCTGGATTTTACTGAAATAAATGTTCGAGTTGTCTTAATTAAACACCAAATATAAAGCGAAATGTATCAGAAAAATACTCTATACATATTTTAGTCCAGAAAGGGCTTTAAAAATACTCATTTTATTGAAAGTGTGCTTCCGTTAATATGATGACAATTCGAATCCCAGTACTGCCTTTAAACGAGACTCCAAAAAATAAACCTTCCTCACGATCATTGTCAACATTTCTAACGTAGCACAACCTCGTATATCCATAATGTTCCATCTAAATAAAACAAAGCCGCATCAGAATTCAGAAAGCATTCCAAAAACGACAGAAGTCGTCTAGAAGAAATTGCCCTTCTTTTGTTGATTCGTGGAATATTTGCTGATGAATTTTGCATTTTCAGTAACTCCACTTCCTGAGTTTAAAGGGAAAAAACACGGTGAAATAATCCAAGAGAGACTGCTTACCGTGTTTTTTGCCGGGTAAACAAATGTTTGTGATTATACGAGCGACAGTCGTATTGAAGGTAGGTTTTACAACATTGCCATAATAATGGCGCTGACAATTAGTGATTTTATAAGTTTCACTGTTCATGACACCGTAAAAGATGCCACATTGTTGTATATTACTTTTTAATGAACAATACATTTTTAAATGCAATATGACATGTATTTGAAAGAGATTAAAGAAACTTTCTTTGTTATAGAAACATACAAGACTAAAGCCTTTCAACAAACTCTGGATAATGAAGACAACATTTTATTGGTTATTTAATAAGTTGGTTCATATATAAACAAGAACAACACTTTTAAACCGTGATTATCAAAAATAATTGGCCGATCGACTTTAAAACTCGGTTGCCTAGCAATTGCTTGTACTTGTAAGTCCTTTACCAAACATTTCTTAAATCCTTAAAATGAAAAGGAAGCTCAATTTTGTTAAATGTAAGGTACAGACATGGAATCTCACTCAGAACGGTCATTCCATGGTGTCGGAGACCTCTTTAAGAAGTCCAGCTTTACTTGAGAAACCTGCTTGCACTGCAAAACAACTTTCACCATACTTTCTTCATTAAAAGGGGTCATACTTTGAAAAAAGAATGCTGCAACATGCCCTCAGAGACCGTCACATGACCGCAAAATGCATGTTTATAATTTGAAAGCACCAGTCCAGTAGTATCTGGCAAACTTGTTACAAGGTGAAAGCAATACCTCTGCTAACTGGAAATTATACGCACTGATAATAAAACAATTTATATATACAATTCCAAAGGAAAGATATTTTCAGATTCCGTAATCTTGAAACCTTCTCGGTCATGTAAAACAATGCTCAGAACTTATAGCATTACATTTTATGTGATTAGCACGAACAATTTTAATAAAATAATTGTCACCTATTTCATCAGATTTTAGGTTTGGTACGGACAAGTAAATAAAATAGTGCATTATTCATATGTTTGATAATCAAACGTGTTGCAAAAATATAAATAGCATAATAAGCTATCGTGGAATTAATTAATTGGTTACGTGTATGATTTAAAGATTAATTGTGAGGACAATTAACCGCTTCGATCAAGTAAGGAAAATACATTTAAATCCCATGATATGACATCATAAAATGTTTCATGCTTTAGATCATTTGCTTCTGCCGTTAATGAAACCGCTTATCATGGAATTATCAGAGGAAATGAAATATACATATTCTGAGAATAATTAAGCTTTAACTACACACATGGGTACATAATTCCATCTTGGGATATGGAGTTTCAGTGCATGTGATATGCTTGAAAACGAACAGCTATTTAGATGATGACACATGACGAAACAATGCCGCTTCAATGGTCTCTGTACAACCAGAAGCTTCGTTTGTCCGCACTGTTTTGGAGGAAAGTAAAAGCGTGTCTGGTGTTAAAGGTTATCGAATGAGATTTAAATGAAAGGGCATCGCAAGCCTAGGGTCTTGCTTTAAAACAAACCAAGCGTCTGGCATCATCTGTGTGGTTTTGGTGACGGCGGAAAAAGATAAAGTGCCGTTTTTAAAATGAAAACATTTTACTCATTATGGCTTTGCTAGAATTAATATCGGCAAAATATTATCACTTATATAGCTCATGGCAGAAAACAGAAGCCGAGTTATTCTGAATGTTATAATTATGTTGTTTCCACATGGGAAATTAAAGTTTTCTGTAGAATACAATTTAAAGATCTTGCGGCTGACTGCTTGGGGAGTGTCGTTTTGAACTCAGATTATAAAATTTGTTAAAACCTAGTTCGTAGTCGTCAGTATGCCTATAAAACAGAACTTGTTTGTTAAAGTAGTTTTGTATATTTGATTGACTGGAATTCACGTGACGTTTCGTCATTTTATCAGATTATATAGAATTAATCAGATTATATATAACAATATCCTAACTGCACGGAACTAAAATTAACTGGCAACTTCTGCGTTATTTTGTAAAAAGGGGCAACATTATTATCTTTCTCATAAGTTATAATACAATAACAAAACAAACTGTTGTCACGTGAAAAAAAAATCAATCAAATCATGTACACAAAAATCAAGTGGACAATGGTATGTTCTTTTAATTTTCTTAGTACATCATGAAATCTGGAAATCAGGTTCTACATTGTGGAAAAAATATCCGAATGTGCAGAAATACCTTAATAAATGGTACATGTGGCCTAATCAAGATCATATATATTTAATAAAACAATATTTTACCATTTGCACGTGACTAAACAAAGGGAAAATATGACATTGTTCATTAATGTATGGAATGTGTAATATACCAAACTGTAACAACATTTAGACGTTAAAATTTGTTAAAGCGTTGTTTAACATATCTTTTAAGTTTATGCCGTGTAATTATATACTAATTTAGCAAGCAATGACACATGCTTACAGAACGAACTAAGACCCAATATCATGAGAAGCTTACAAAAAAAAAGGGAGAAAAAGGTTCTTAATTGAAGTAGATCCCATCATATATTTACAATATCTTGTTTTATGTATCTTTTATGTTGTTAACTTATAAATTGAAATGTAATCTAAACTTTATTATTGTATATTTCTCACCTGTTCATTTAAATATGTTATCTTAAGATACAATAGCCTCATCAATTGTATCTAACCTGTCTAAGTATATATCATAACGGTATACACAGAGTTTTGGCCGGTATATGTTGCTGCTACCTGAAAAGTAGACAGAAAAAAAATGAAACAATACTGTTATATCAGCTATAAAACATCATAGAAAGGCAGATTATAACGAAGGTTTTGACACAAAACTAAACTCTAAACATTGATAATGAGCGACCAGTTCTAACACTAATTGTGACTCTTGCTATGAAATATGCAAATATTTATAATATTTTTTCTAAAACGTGTAGTGTTGACATAACACGTGTGAAATATGTGATCTGTATAAAGTAATTTATAGCTTTATATTCATGTGTTTATAATATTTTGTATTTATATCTAATATAAACTGCGACTGGTTAACAGAAATAATTATTTTCATTTATTTATTTGTCTTAAGGGTGTAATTCGGTATTATCACATTTCAATTCTGAAATTCTATTTTCCGATATATTCTCCCTAAGGTATATTTTGATAAATCGTCCTTATAATGAATACAATGCAGATCGCCTAATGTCGAAAAACCTTGAATGTGCAGAAGTGTAGTCATATGAATTATTATACTGCACTGAAAAACACTGTCTGAATATGTTTTGTGTTTTATTTTCTGTTTGTACTAGATACAAGAAAAAAGAAATTTAAGAGTTGGTTTCGAGTTACTGTCTTTATATAAAGTAGCGGCCATTGATCAAAGAGTGTTGGCGTGCGATTGCCGTTTCTGGGGGTCTAATGAAATTACCTTAATTACTTTAAAGACTAAGGTTAGAAACTGGGTCATGTGGGATCCAAAACAAGGTCACTACGCCTGATCAAAGGAAAATCTTGTTAACACTCTAGAGTTCACAGTTTAAGTTTGAAACTCATAAGAATTGGTCAGAATGTTTGTCTTAATGATCTCTTGGTCAAATATGAATCTGGGTCATTTGGGATCAAAAACTAGGTCGTCCGGTCAAATCATAAGAAACGCATGATAACACTCAAGAGGCCACGTTTATGACCCAACCTTCATGAAACTTGGTCAAAATGATGATATTTATGATCTTTAGCCCAAGTTCGAATCTAGATTATCTGGGGCCTAAAACTAGGTCACCTGTTAAAATCGAAGAAATACCTTGTGAATGCAATAGGGGCTACATTTTTCATTTGATGTGCATGAAACTTGGTCAGAATGTTTGTGCATGAAATCTGATATAAATTTTTATCTTGGTTATGTTGGGTCAAAAACTAGGTCACCAGTCAAATAAAAGAATAAGCTTGTTTACACCCTAGGGGGCACATTTTTGATTCTATCTTCTTAAAACTTGGTCAGAATGTTTGTTATCATCAAATCTTTTATGACATTAAATCTGGGTCACCTGTGGTCAAACACTAGGTCACTAATTTGCATTTCAGTATTGTCAATATACGTATGTTAACCCTGATATCACTCTTAACAAACGCCATTCTTCAGAATTCCTTAAAACAGAAACAAATCAACAGTTTTCTAATTGTGACTGTTTTTACCAGGTTTAAAAAATAACTGGTTATTAGATTGGCGAATGTCGTTGGGCGGTCAGGCAGCGTCAACGTTTGGTTTCAGCTGAGCAACTTGAGTAAAGAGTGACCGATTGCAACCAAACTTGGTATATAGGCAGCTCGCATAGAGAGGGAGTTTTGGTTTGCATATGAGGTCACTAGATTCAATACCGCTGTTGCTAAAAGTGAAAAAACGGTTTCCGCTCAATAACCAGTTTGCACTGATGTATTGAAATTTAACTTGGCTTATAGGTAGCTTATAGAAAAACAAGGTTTTGATTGTATATCGGGTCAAGTTCAAGATCAGCATAACTTAATTAATCTGTGTACTTTGAAAAGTCCGTCATGATGCAGTGGTCTAAAGCGATGGGTCAAAGCTACCTTTTGTGCTGTGGATAGGATGGGTATTTTTCTAATGATAAAAAAGTGATTTAATGCCATAAGGTCAAGGTCAAAATTACAAAAAATAGGTTTTTTACACTGTGATTATTAAAAAGGTGGTTTCCAGTTTATAACTTTAGTTGGGATTTACTTACTGTTACCAAACTGGGTGTATAGAAAGCTTAAATGAAGAGTTGGCTTTGGATGATATTTGGGGTCATTAATGCTATAAATAGAATGGCTTCCACTCCATATCTTTAGTTTGGTTACACCTGCTGTCAGAAAACTAGCTTATATCAAACACAAAGGTTGGGAATGTATTTTGGGGGTCACTGTCATGGAAAAAATGGTTTCCGCTCAATAATTTCAGTTTGGAATCAGATAACTAAATTAAAATACAGTTTGAAATGTCACTCTGTGTCACAGTGGTCTAAAGCGTTAGGCCAAAGTGATCTTATTTACTGTGGAACAGATGGATCGCTGTCCAGATCACAGTCTGGGCCTAAATGTTTTATTATAAAAGTCATTTCAGTGCCATTGGGTCAAGGTCACAGCTACTAAAAATAGTTTTTAGTCCCCTACTGGTTGAAAACCAGTTTCGGGGACTATAGGAATGCGCTTTTCCGTCATTCCGTCCATCCGTCCGTCCGTCTGTCCGTCCGTCCGTCCGTCCGCAATTTCGTGTCCGGTCCATAACTCTGTCATCCATGAAGGGATTTTAATATTACTTGGCACAAATGTTCCCCATGATGAGACGACGTGTCATGCGCAAAACCCGGACCCCTAGCTCTAAGGTCAAGGTCACAGTTGGAGGTCAAAGGTCAACAGGGCTTTTTTCCTGTCCGGTCCATAACTCTCCCATCCATGAAGGGATTTTAATATTACTTGGCATAAATGTTCCCCATGATGAGACGATGTGTCATGCACAACTTTCAGACCCTGGCTCAAAGGTCAAGGTCACAATTAGCAGTCAAATGTTACAACATGAAGGGTTCTTTTCTGTCCGGTCCATAACTCTGCCGTCCATAAGGGATTTTAATATTACTTGGCACAAATGTTCCCCATAATAAGACGAGTGTCGTGGCACAATCCAGACCCTAGGCTCAAAGGTCAAGGTCACACTTAGCAGGTCAAAGTTACAAATAATCTGTTTTCGTGTCCGTCCAGAACTCTGACATCAATCAAGGGATTTAATATACTTGGCACAAATGTTCCCCATGATGAGACAACGTGTCGTGTGCAAATCCCGGACCCTTAGCTCAAAGGTCAAGGTCACAATTGGAGGTCAAAGGTCAATATTTTTTTTTCCTGTCTGATCCAGAACTCTGTCATCAATCAAGGGATTACAATATCACTTGGCATAATTGTTCCCCATGATGAGATGACATGCCATGCGTAACACCCAGTACCCTAGCTTAAAGGTCAAGGTCACACTTTGAGATCAAAGGTCAGTTGGATTTTTTTCCTGTCCAGTCTAAAACTTTGTCATGCAAAACAGGATTTAGATATCAGTTGGCACAAATATTCCCCTGGATGAGACA
The DNA here is from genome assembly GCF_021730395.1 of Mercenaria mercenaria. Taxonomy (NCBI): domain Eukaryota; kingdom Metazoa; phylum Mollusca; class Bivalvia; order Venerida; family Veneridae; genus Mercenaria; species Mercenaria mercenaria. The sequence goes on from NC_069373.1 coordinate 53,302,399, forward strand.
ACATGTTATGCGCAAAACCCAAGCCCAGGGTCTAATGTCAAGGTCACACTTAGAGACCAAAGGTCAGACGCAAGAATGACTTTGTCTGGAGCATTTCTTCTTCATGCATGGAGGGATTTTGATGTAACTTGGCACAAATGTTCACCAACATAAGACGGATTGTCATGCGCAAAAACCAGGTCCCTAGGTCTAAGGTCAAGGTCATATGTAGAGGTCAAAGGTCAAATTCAAGAATGACTTTGTCCGGAGCATTTCTTCTTCATGCATTGAGGGATTTTGATGTAACTTGGACCAAATGTTCACCACCATGAGGCACCCTTGTTTTTACAATTACGTCCCTTTGTTTTACTATAAATATATTTTATTGTAACTTTTTTATTATTGGCCGTAGAGAAAAATCGAGATCACTTTTCTGTGGTATAACATGCATGTTACATCCATTTTTTAGGTGAATTTTGACCTATCTCTACCTGGTAAAGAGTTTCTTGTGGACTTATATTATATAGATTTTTTTTTTTTTTTTTTTTTTTTTTAAGATAAATTTCCCTTTGTTGGTACTATAAATAACTTATATGATAACTTTTTTATAATCGGAAAAAACATTTCAATATGAAAACAACTGTGGGTTTTTATATATGCACATTTTAACCCAGGTGTGTTGTTATAACATATTGTATATAATAGTACAATATTGTTTATACATCATTGACAGATATCAGTTCATGATGTTATACTGCAGTAGAGAAAGTTAGGTGCCTTCCAGTAGGGGACTTTGTTTTGCATGGCAATACTTCATTCACTTGTTTAAACTGTAATCATCAGAAAGGTAGTTTTCTGTTTTTATCTTTAATTAAGATTGACTTACTGTTACCAAATGTGATGTATAGCAAGCTTATATGAAGAATTGGGTTTTGGGTGTATTTGAGGTCACTGTTAAAGAGAAAAATAGCTTCCACTCGGTATCTTAAGTTTGGGTACACATATTGCCAGAAAGCATGGTTTGTAGGCACAAATGATTCGGAATGTATTTGGGGATCAATTGGGTCAAGGTCACTGTTACTTAAAATAGATTTTTTCCACTGAATAACTTAATTAATCTGTATACTTTGAAATTTCTGTCATGGTGCAATGGTGTACCTCTTAAAATGTGGAGTGAACGGGTCACGGTTCAAATCCTAGTCTGGTCCTTACACTGCCATAGGGTCAGGAATTACATATGGCAATGACACATCTATGCTTGTTGTACCTGTACTTCTGAATAGCATGATTGGATGCAGTCAAATAGGTATTGCAGAACATGACCCCTTTTTTAACGAGAACTTGGCGTGATGTAAAGTTTGAAAACATGTTTTGGTGGAATTTCAGCGTTTCTTGTTTTTGTTGTTATTTTCATTCCAAAGTTTGTTTTCCTTCAATAGGTCCTATTCGTGTTTCGTATCTTTCATACTAGAAGATAGGTTTAGAGTCAGTGTTGCTTTGAATGGACCTTTTCTTGACGAACATACAATTGTTTGACTGCGTGAAATATTTATTGAACATACCAAAAACGTCAATTTTAACAGCTTTGTTCCAATCTGACTTAAAAGATGAAGAAATGCAAAGATCGGTTGTATTTCCTTTCGAACATCCAATTTATATTTAGATTGTTTGTTGCAGTATTTCACATTCAGTTTGATTGATTAACTGCATGTTTCAGTAGTTAACGACTTAAGTAAGCATTCGTCTTCATCATTTTTGTCATTGTACATCTAGATTGTTTGATTCACTGAAAGTGTTTCAGCAGTTTAAAAGCGAAATTCATCTTCATTTCGGGTTTTTTGCCATTTTTTGTACATTTTCATGTTTGATGCACTGGAAGTATTGCAGCAGCTTACAATCAAAATAAAGTTTATTTGTTTAGATGTTTTTGTTTTTCATCGAGCACCGAGCACCCATTTGAACACATTTGGAAGAGGACCTTACAGAGATGCTACAGACCAAGTTTGATGAAGATTCATTAAGCGTCCATGAGAAGAAGTGTTTTAATTATAAAAAGGACTATCCTACTCGACCCGACGTTGGCGTCCGTGCCGAGTCCCTACCTTGGTTAAAGTTTTGATACACTTTCAGTTTATTAACTCGTGGCGGAGAGTTGATGGAACGATCTCCTTCCGTCCGTCAGTAACATTTTGTGTCCGCTCTGTATCTCCTAAATCCCTTGAAGGATTTTCATGAAACGTTGGTCAAATGATCACCTCATCAAGACGACGTGCAGAACTTATGAGTCAGCCATGTCGGGGATTTTAATATAGCATGTGAAGTTGCGCACCTGGTGTTCTGGGATTTCACTCAACCAGATTGGAGTTATAGTTCTTGACTTAGTGAAAAATACACATAATGTGCTTGTGTTGCATATATCTTTAAAAAAGATTTATTTTTTTCACTTTGTTTTACTAGAGTTATGACCCTTGACTTAGTAAACAAATAAAAGTTTGTCAAATTGTGCTGCATGTATGTCAGATCTTTCCATTCTATTCAAACGGGGGAACTTGGTTCCTTTTATGGTCAACTAGAGCTGAAAATAGAAATTATGCCTTTCAGCGACTAGATCTCATAAACGGCTTGATGGATCTTGATCAAAGATGGTCTGTAGCATCATTGTAAGGTCCTCTCTAAAATCTTCAAATGGGAGTTTTTGACCTGTTTTATGTTTTATAAAAACCCAATTGTTACAATTTATGATTCACTACGTCATACATATATTCAAGGTCAAATAGTCATGGTCAGGTGGGCGACTTGGGGCCACTATGGCACTCTTATTAACGATTTATTGCAAACGCGTATCAGTGTTGTTATTTATCACAGGTAAATGTGAACATCATTATTTCTTCCCCTTGATGAAATAGAGTAAAAGAACTTGGTTCAATGACTTCCATCTTGCAGAAAATTCGCACTTTCTTTTTTTTCAACAAAAATCTGTTTGTGACTGCCAGCGAAGTAGTATCTAAGCAACTACAAAACACATCAGAAAGAGATTTCACACATACCTCTCTCATGATAATACCAAATGAATGACAAAATCCGTACATCTGCAATAACAAAAATTTTACCGAATAAATGGTTCCATAACTCTTGCTTTCATTTGGATGTAAGTATAAGTATGCCCCCCCCCCCCCCCCCCACCTTTTATACTTTGGATTAGTATCTAAGCAACTACAAAACACATCTGAAAGAGATTTTACACATACCTTTCTCATGATAATACCAAATGAATGACAAATTCCGTACATCTGCAATAATACAAAAAATTACCGAATAAATGATTCCATAACTCTTGCTTTCATTTGGATGTAAGTATGCTTCCCCCCCCCCCCCCCCCCCCCCCCCCACCTTTATACTTTGGATTAGTATCTAAGCAACTACAAAACACATCTGAAAGAGATTTCACACATACGTTTCTCGTGATAATACCAAATGAATGAAAAATTCCGTACATCTGCAATAATAAATTTTTTACCAAATAAATGGTTTAATAACTCTTGCTTTCATTTGGATGTAAGTATCCCCTCCACCCACCCACACACACACACCTTTTATACCTTGGATTAGTTTCTGAGTAACTACACATCACAGTTAAAGTAAATAAAAATAATTCTTTTTCAAGGTAATAAAAACCGAATGACAAAAGAATGTCGTGTGTTCTCTTTCTCTGTGGGTGGGGCGTTTTGGCACAAAAACAAAACCTTGATAAATGGAAATATCAGAGGAAAAACTTCAGGCGCAAGCCATCAAGAATCTATTTTCCAAGTGCAATTCAATAAATACAGCGCCGAAATACATACATATGATATGGAAAGATGCATGAATACATGGCGAAATGAATGCAATAACAATTACCTGTAAAGGCACAAAAACAAAACCTTGACAAATGAAGTTATCAGAGAGGAAAAACTTCAGGCGCAAGCCATCAAGAATGTATTTTCCAAGTGCGCATTCGGGAATTTTTTTAAAAAAATTGAAAAATGCAAATCTTGTTAAGGCATTAATAAACTGGTAAGTGTCAGAAAATGTTAGATTGATGAATGAAATGAAAATGATATAGGAATTCCTATAGGATCGGACTGTATGGAAATAATACAAAGAAATAACACATAAAGACATTTTATACAATATATACAAGGCACGAGGACAATACAACACAGACAAAATACTGATATTCAGTGGTTTTGGACCTCGTCACACGAAGTTCCATAATTACTGCTTTCATTTTGATAAACTTATGCCCATTTTGGACATATTTTCTTGGGTTTTTAGCTCACCTGAGAGCTATTTTGATCAACCGGCATCCGTCCGTCCGTCCGCACGTTTCTTCTTCAAACATCTCTGAAACCGTGCGGTGGAAGTTAATGAAACTTGGCCTGGATGTTCCTTGGGTGGTCTTCTTCCAAAAATGTTCGAACCGTTCCACTTGGTTGCACATAGGGACTGCCAGAGCTAAAAATAGAAACATCTTCAAAGACATCTCCTAAACCGCTGGTCCTTTTGTAACCCTCTGCCAAGATGTTCAAAGTACTCCGATTAGTAAAAAAACATGGCCGCCATTGGGCGTGTTCACATTTCCCTATATGTATATAATGGAAACTTTAAAAATCTTCTTGTATGAAACAGCTGACCCGATTAACAAGAGCTGGCCGTATGACAGCCAATGCTCGAATATTCGAATTGTTGTCCCAAAAGCAGGAGTATTACCCTAAATGTTAAAGTATCTATAGAGTTTTAATCCAGTATCTACATTAGTTTGGGAGATAGTAACGTGCATGCAAAACTTTAACCAGGATTTTTGAAGTCCAAAAGGAGGCATAATTTGCCCAAAATACATATCAGAGTTATGAGACCTGATACTGTGAGATTAGTTATTGACCTAGAAAAAGGAAAAATAAGTTTCAAAACTGTGTGGATTTAAATAGCAGCTATATGAACTTGCATGTTAACTTTAACCAAGGTGCGACGCCGACGCCGACGCCAAGGTGAGTAGAATAGCCCGGACTCTTCTTTGAATACTTTCCCCTATATGTAGGCCATATGTAGTGAAAAAATAAGTTTCTTGTGTTCTTGATATTGGCTGCCCCCTTTCCCTCTCCGAAAAGACCCATAGTTTCTTCAGTTGTTTCATGTTGTTGTCTCTCTTTGTATCGCTGCGTCTTCCTTCGCTACCCATCCCTCCCTTCCCCCACCCCACGCACTTTTGTGGGTTTTTTTCTACATTTTGCGTTTCTCACTGTTGTTTCTGAATGAACCAACCCCAAGCAAACACACAATAATCCCTCCCCTTTTAGAATGTGTTCATCTTTAAGGACGACTTTCGTTGTCTACTGACAATTTTGCCGATTTTAGCAATTTTCTGAAATTCTTTCTGCGATTGGCAATATATTACTGTCTCAGTAACTACCATCAAAAACTGACTGAGACTTCACGCATACCTACCCCGTGATTATACCAAATGAATGACGTAAATTCCATAACTCTGTGTCATTTTGTTGAAATAACACCTGCTGTTTATAATGCACTTTCCCACAGGGTTCTCGTGCCATCTCCCATTCGAGCTAAGGGCGATTTTATGATACGGAGAGTACGATTGGGCGATTGCTCGATGCATTAGTGCAAGTAGACTCACTCTTAGATTATGATTTTTTTTTCAAGTTGCGAATAGTGCCAATTTATATCCTGGGGGCAATGTCATATACATGATATTACAATCAGTTCTCTGGGAAGATCTCTAAAATGGACTGGCATTTGTTACCATTACACAAAATAAAAGAAAAATCACAAATATCTGAAATTTTATGATAATTTCTTTATTTTCATTCAAATGGCTAGTCTACCTTGCATGGTATGTTAAAGGTCCATTACTAAGGGAAAGTGAGTTGGCAATTTTTTTCATAGCCAGTGCATAGACTTCTGCAAGACACTAAATAATGAAGATTGGCAGGTCAAAATTTACAGAAGGTCTTTGGAACTCAAAGAAATGTATGTGTATTATGTTGAAATTTCAATGAATCGACAGAATGACCCCCCAGGTCTTTTTAACTTTCTTCATACTTCATAGAAAAATAATTGTACATATACTGCGATTTATTTCGAATTTCTACATACCAACTTTCATTTTCCAATAAAATGAAATAGTTTCTGTGCTTTTTAAAAGAAATTAAAATGTTCACTTTTCTTAGTATTGGACCTTTAATTCGCATTATCGCGCCTTCCTTTATGATATGTGCGACATAGGTTATGAAATATAGGACAATTTAGTTGTCATCCAGGTCATTTACCGTTTGTGAGATCAGGACATATGAAGTGCACTAATATTAACGTGGCAGTATGCATTTAAGACTAAACATTCTCGTCAGTTACGCCATAATTCAACAATATTTTGTGAGCTACAGTGATTTCTACCGAAATGAATTGTTTTGAATCATCTTTGTCCGACCGTATGACCTTTTCACTATGAAGCATAGGAATTTCAGCATATTTTGTCCAAAAAAAAAATCACTTACTTGAACCACTAGCACAAGATCAGAAAGAAAATGCCATTTTACGTGTTATACTCTCACCGAGTAAATTTTGAGAATCGTAGTACTCAACGGGGAAAATATACATGCCGAACTCAATCGTGGATTTGTCATCGAAGTTCTTCCATCTTTCCTCAATGTTTCATATCGCAGAGACAATCCGCGTATTTTATGGCTTCGTTAAGGTTTAGGAGTATATCATCAAAACACAAAAACATTTGATAAATAAACAATATCTTTCCCAACAATCTACCTGACCAGTACTGTCCCATAAGATGGATGCATAAATTATTCTGTAAAAGTTGTGCCATTTGTAAAGAAAAGAAAATAAACAATTGCATAAAACTACGTTCCACCTATTAATAGTTATGTGAAATTTCAGCACTGGGGCATTATTGCAAAATGCAACAAAACGAGGATATGTAACAGTTCTTTGAAAATGGTGAGTTTTTAAAGGCGTTGAACTGTCCGAATGTGTGGCCCTTTATGCAGTCCTTTTCCGGAATTCAATGTAGATATCAGTATACTGACAATTGTTTTATAGAGTAATATACATGTTATAATTTATATGCTGTTCAATTTTCATGTAAAACAACCGTTTCTTTCTATGATTTGGTGTTGTTTTTTTTTCAAAATATAAGGCTAAGTGTTAGTGAGATTACATTGTAATTGCCATACCGACTATAAGTGGGGCACGAACTTCTCGTGCAAAAGTAAATCACTGGAAGGCGACGTGAATAAAAAGAATTAGTGTCAAACGTTAAATTATAGATAAATAAATAAATGTACACGTTTGCAAACTAGTATAGTTACCAGAAATTGACTTCGTGTTTTATGAAGCATAAATATAAAAAAATTCGTCGTATAAGTCAGAAACTTTGAAACATGCTGATTTTGGTCTTACAACTGAAATAAAACTAATTCGCGCGGCGGACCCGGGCTCGCCTCGGACAATTGTTTGATCGTCCACGCGAAACAGACTTACGGTTACAAGAGGACACTTCCGAAGCAAACCTCGCACTGTATCTATTACATGTAGATTACAAATGATCGAGGTCTTACCAAAAGGGATGTAACTTAAGTATTTATCTCATTTAAAGATGCATTCTGCTCATCTTTCATTGAAATATTTTGTATTAAGATATTTACTTCAAATGCAGATAATCCTCATCAAATGTATTCAACTTCACTAAATATATAAATAAACTGTCTATATAGAGCTACATTCATAATCAAATGTCATGTAGTAACAGCTGATTGTGTAAAAACTTCCAGTTTTTTTATGATAGTACACATTTATACTGCTTTCAGCTGTACATGTATACCGTGTGTACTATTATCAACCAAATTCATCAGTGTTAATACACATAAATCTGTTTATTCTATGTTTACATAAATTACTGGTAGTATTTATTTTCATGTTTTCAAATATGAAATTTGGGTCTAGTATACCTTTAAAGAACAGTATATTTTCCTCTGAAAGCGATTATAGTATGGATAAATTTGAATGCTAAAATCCCAATTAAATTGTTGCAAAATGCTGCTTTTGTTTCAGCCTTCTAACATTTGAGTGTTGAGAATGTTAACAACGCTCGATGATTGCTCCATGACAGTGCTCGCGCCCTGCTAGGGATTGTGGAGACCACAGTAGTATACGGGATTCGAACCCGCGAGCTCCGGACCAGGATCTTACGCTTGGAAAAACTGCGCCTTTCTCAGTACTACCTGCAAACAACATAAACTGGCGTCTGATAAACGGCTGACATCTTGTCTGTTACAAAGCACCTGTCTGATTTAGTGATTATAAGTATTGAAGACGCACTTGTATCAAGAAAAACAAGTCGGCTGAAATTGTTTAACTGAAAATGTCAGAAAGCATGTAGATTCACTAAATGTTCGTCCCGTTTCCTTAAATGACCTCAAAATCTGGTATCACAAAATCGTGATTAAGATTTTGACATCTAATGCAGAATGACGTTAACAGTTTTAGGTCAGTCACAAGAAGATAAGCTTGTACTAGTTTGTTGTGAGTGGTGTACTTTAAGTACGTCTTGCCTGTCACAGATCTCGTTGCCATTATCTGTGTTTTAGGGTCTGATAGCACATAAATTAGTGCTACTGGATTTCGAAGCTGTATTTCCTCATATTAACAAACGAACTTCTTTTCTGCCAAATCCGCCAGCAAAGCATTTCCTTTGCTTACGGGCCGCATAGTGTCCGCACTCGATTTGCAAAGCTGGTCGTAATCGGGCTGCTGCCTGGGGGACACAGTGTCTTCGCACTCAATTTGCAAAGCTGGCCATAATCGGGCTGATGCATGGGGATCGCAGTGTCTGCGCACTCGATTTGCAAAGATGACCGTAACCGGGCCGATGCCCGGGGATCGCAGTGTCTGTGCACTCGATTTGCAAAGCTGGCCGCAATCGGGCCGATGCCCGGTGATCGCAGTGTCTGCACAGTCGATTTGCAAAGCTGACCGTAATCGGGTCGATGCCCGGGGATCGCAGTGTCTGCGCAAAGCTGGCCGTAATCGAGCTGATGCTTGGGGGTCGCAGTGTCTGCGCACTCGATTTGCAAAGCTGACCGTAACCGGGCCGATGCCCGGGGATCGCAGTGTCTGTGCACTCGATTTGCAAAGCTGGCCGTAATCGGGCTGATGCTTGGGGGTCGTAGTGTCTGCGCACTCGATTTGCAAAGCTGACCGTAACCGGGCTGATGCCCGGGGATCGCAGTGTCTGTGCACTCGATTTGCAAAGCTGACCGTAATCGGGTCGATGCTCGGGGATCGCAGTGTCTGCGCAAAGCTGGCCGTAATCGAGCTGATGCTTGGGGGTCGCAGTGTCTGCGCACTCGATTTGCAAAGCTGACCGTCACCGGGCCGATGCCCGGGATCGCAGTGTCTGTGCACTCGATTTGCAAAGCTGACCGTAACCGGGCCAATGCCCGGGGATCGCAGTGTCTGTGCACTCGATTTGCAAAGCTGACCGTAACCGGGCCGATGCCCGGGGATCGCAGTGTCTGTGCACTCGATTTGCAAAGCTGGCCATAATCGGGCTGATGCTTGGGGGTCGCAGTGTCTGCGCACTCGATTTGCAAAGCTGACCGTAACCAGGCTGATGCTCGGGGATCGCAGTGTCTGTGCACTCGATTTGCAAAGCTGACCGTAACCTGGCCGATGCCCGGGGATCGCAGTGTCTGTTCACTCGATTTGCAAAGCTGGCCGTAATCGGGCTGATGCCTGGGGTCGCAGTGTCTGCGCACTCGATTTGCAAAGCTGACCTAACCTGGTACATGGGGATCGAAGTGTCTCCGCACTCGATTAGCAAAGCTGGTCGTAATCGGACCCTTTTTTTTAATTTAGTTTTACTGTTTGAATACTTAATACTTAAAGAAATTCATACTTCTGATGTATTGATATTGAAGAATTAGGTGTCTGACATTTCGGTGGAGATGTTGAGGTTGCAGTGTATATACATAGTATACGCGTAGGTGTAGATTCAATTTGTTCCAAGACTGTGGTACAATGTGTCAAATAAATCAGTAGCATCTTCAGGATAGTATACACGGTATCTTAATGATATGACACATTTTGTTACTTTTCACTTCTTTTCTCGATGAGCTGAACATTATTGTTAACATTGTTGTTATTACAACTAAACGTAATTTCATCCTTCAGACTAGATAAAAGGCATATAAAAACAACAACAACAACAACATGAATGCAATAACTATCTTTTTTATACACGTAATTTACAGAGAATGTTTAAAGAGAAAAAAAGACTGGAATATATCAAGGTTTCGATGGAGGCCTTGAGAAACAAAAATCAAACAACACCAAATCATAGAAAGAAAGAGTTGTTTGACATGAAAATTGAACAGCATGTAAAACATGTATATTACTTTACGAAACAAGTGTCAGTATACTGATATAAATATAGAATTCCGGAAAAGGGCTGCCTAAAGAGGCTCCACTTCCGGACTGTTAAACGCCTTTAAAAACTCACCATTTTCAAAGAACTGTTACACATGTTCGTTTTGATGCATTTGCAATAGCGTGCGAGTGGTGAAATTTCGCATAACCAGGTGGAACACAGTTTTCAGCAATTGTTTATCATTATTTCTTTACATATGGCATTCATTTTCAAAGGGAGACAACTGTTCCCGATTATTTTATGTACAAATGGCATTCATTTTCAAAGGGAAACAACTTTTTCTGATTATTTTATGTAATCTTTGAGAAAAAGTTGTCTCCCTTTGAAAATGAATGCCATTTGTAAAGAAAAAAAGATAAACAATTGCTGAAAACTATGTTCCACCTTGTTACGTGAAATTTCACCACTCGCACGCTATTGCAAATGCATCAAAACAAACATGTGTAACAGTTCTTTGAAAATGGTGAGTTTTTAAAGGCGTTTAACTGTCCGGAAGTGGAGCCCCTTTAGGCAGCCCTTTTCCGGAATTCAATGTTTATATCAGTATACTGACAGTTGTTTCGTAAAGTAATATACATGTTTTACATGCTGTTCAATTTTCATGTCAAACAACTCTTTCTTTCTATGATTTGGTGTTGTTTGATTTTTGTTTCTCAAGGCCTCCATCGAAACCTTAATATATCTACAACCTGTCTACTTCACGTGTCCCCTCTGTGCTTCCATATTTATTGCCATACATTGCTTATTCGTCTTAAAAACACAAAACTTTCAGAAATATAATACAATTTATTGCCACGAAATGGCCCCTTATAAAACTGTTTAGTTCAGCGAAAACAAGGTTTTTGATACTTACTTTGTTTTTTGTGATGTTTACAAATACATGTATATCGTTGCGCTTTACTTAGGTTTGTTTCAGTTCTGCACGTTAAAAACTGTAATGTATGTCGCTGATAGAAAGTAAAGATAAGGTGTCTACATAGGACTTGTGATAAATCGGACACCCTTGATATTTCGGCGTGACTTTCATATGCACGATTTCTTTAGAACCAACCTTGACAAGTTTACAAAAATATTGGTTAGTCACGATATAAGGGTTATATACTAGTAATTGTCCTCTGTGAAAAATCACAGCAGGTTCGAGATAAGATTTGTTTCTGCTATAAAAGGGCTTGTGATTTGTCGCAGTTACACCACTATTATACGTGAACCATGCTCAGATATATTGTTTTCTGTGTTTTAATTGGTAAGTAAATTTTTCTAGACATAGATTTCCGATTAGCTTAATCGTATTTAATTTTAATTTAAAGAAATGTAGCATAAATATGAAACTGGAACTATCAATATTTTAAACGTTAAATTTATTAAGTAAAAAATGTTTTAAGTGAAATTAAAACAGTTTTAACCTGTCCTAGCGGGCACCTGTATTAAGCAGTCACTTCGATCAGCTAACTTCCCTAATTGAGACTTTTTATTCTAATTCCAACTTGTCTTAAGAAGCTAGAGCTACCTAAGGCGGCCAGATTGTTTCACCCCTTTTGATGGCTGCAAAATTCAAGTTTGCATGTACCTTAACAATGTTTGACAGACAAAATATGTATAATATCGTATAAATATAAAAAATATGAGATACTTACCTACGTAGGTACAATCTGGGAAGAAGATAGAAATTTATATAAATTTATATCATTGCTCCAGGTACAATGACGTTACTTATTATATAAGAAAAATATCAACCCAAACGATTTTATCAACAGAGTACCATTTAATGACTTATTTGCTCTACAAATATTTGACTCGAGAGTTTTCCGCTACAACGCATGCGCTGTTGCATTCAAACATTTATTCTGTTAACACGCTCAACATTTTGAAATGGTCACTTAATCTTTACGACATTTTTCATGTTTCTAATTATCTTATTTATGAACGTATAGTAACCGAAGGCAATGAATCTTCACGAGTATTTACATGTCTATTTTTAGCCGCTTCAGTGGCGGTATCCATCCGCCAGAACAGCCATCACTGTACAACAGACGCTGATTGCAATGACGCGGATTGTGCTGGGAGTTCCAATTATTGCGAACAGGGAAAATGTCAGTGTCATGACCATAATCATGGAAGTAAGTGAATCGCTCAATTACTCATTTAGATATTCTTGGGTTTCTATAGTTTCTTACTCTGATTCTCTACTTGTCCCGAGTGTGTAATCTATTACCGGAACGGTGAGCACGGTCACTGCATCTGTCCTACATGAGTTGTTGTACATTTTACATTTTTCATCAATGTCCATTTTCGATGAAAAGAAAGGTTGACACGATTTGTGTTACTTTCGATACTATGGAAAATCCAAGGCTGCCTCTCAAGTCATAATTCCAGCGGGCACCTGGATTATACTCAACCTTTAGAACGCCAAATAAATGGCTTCAAAACTTGAAATTCTGCACACCTAGCGAGGTTAAAAACCTATAGCGTTGAAGGCAGTAATCCGGCACGCCGGCTTCCTCCATAATACAGACTTTTCTAAGTCAGCCTCACTGTCTGAACACATATGGTCAATAAACACGAAGATTTTTCAAGTAGTTCTTCTGCTTCTAAGTGACCAAGTAGTTCTGATATGTGTAACATACAACAAAACAAAGGTTATGAAAAATGACACATCAAAATACCCGTAATTTAAGAACACACAGTTGTGTCTATGAAATTTAATTAAATCAATTAGTAATCATCTTGAATATATAAGGTGGGCTTGTGTTACAGATGCAGAAGAATCTGTCTTTTTATATTCTAAATACTGCACGAGGTTTTTTTATAGATAAGACTAGTTCTTAGAGCCCACTTCATAACTTTTTGTTTAAAAAAACAACAACAAGTGCATGTACCAAATACAGGTAACGAATGTTGCAACATTCTAACTTAGGCATAGAGGGGTGTTCCTTTAACTATAATTGTTTTATTGCACAACGATATAAAAAAAATTAAGAAAGGGCTCAGGAAACCTGTAAGACCGACATAGATTGCGCAAATCATACATGTCATCATGGAGCACCCCACTGTGAAGTTCATGACCCGAATAATGAACATGGCCACTGCAACTGCCATGTACCGCATAGTAAGTATCTTTTGTTTGGGAAATCAGTTAAAGAATTATTACTCTTATTACATTTCCGATGAAATGTTAAGACAGCTTAATGAATGTTGTGTCACTCCTGACCTTACGGAAAACAATCAGCACTACTTGGCGTCTTACACCAATATATATGGAATTCATATTTGTTTGTATATAACTGAGTTTTAAGTCAGGCCAATAATGATTAGGTAATATGACGCTTTACAGTTTTTGGTGGTGGAGGAAGACCCCAGGTGCCTTTCCAGGCATAATTTCAGGCACAAGCGGGCACCTGGGTAAAACCTTCGACCTTTTGTAAGCCAACTGAGTGGCTTCAAAACATGAAATTCTGCACTCAAAACGATGTTTCGAACCTACAGCATTTAAGAGCAAGTGATTCAAAATCACTTTACAGGTGACGCAGGCTTCCCTTCTGATACAGATGGTCCTGAACCAGTCTGAACAAGCATAGTCAATAAACATAGAGATTTTTCACGTAGATCTCCTGCTCATATTTGATCAAGTAAATTGTCTAACATACGACAGTCATTCTGAAATTAATGACAATGGTGTTGGAATATGCTGCAGACTTCAAATTTAGACTTTCCTTCAGATATTCAACTTGTATTTCACGGTCTTCCGCAGTTCGCAGTTTGAAGAATTCCAAGGTAAAGTTTTCTTGTATGATTACAAGTAAAGTTGAAAAATGCCACTCTCAATGCACAGTTATTCGAAATATATTTGCGAATAGATGGCATCCTTTCGCTCTGGGAGGTGGTAATAGTCACTAGAACTCAGATCCTTTTGACTAAGCGATATGATGATTTGTATCATAGATAAGTATATTTCTTAGAGCCCACTTCATAACTTTTTTTTAAGAAAAACAACAAGTGAATGTACCAAATTCAGTAACAATGTTGAGCATTCTAACTTAGGCATAGAGGAGTGTTCCTTTAACTATAATTGTTTTATTGCACAACGATATAAAAAAAAATTAAGAAAGGGCTCAGGAAACCTGTAAGGTCGACATAGATTGCGCAAATCTTACATGTCATCATGGAGCACCCCACTGTGAAGTTCATGATCCGAATAATGAACATGGCCACTTCAACTGCCATGTACCGCATAGTAAGTATCTTTTGTTTGGGAAATCAGTTAAAAAATTATTACTCTTATTACATTTCCGATGACATGTTAAGACAGCTTAATGAATGTTGTGTTACTCCTGACCTTACGGAAAACAATCAGCACTACTTGGCGTCTTACACCAATATATATGGAATTCATATTTGTTTGTATATAACTGAGTTTTAAGTCAGGCCAATAATGATTAGGTAATATGACGCTTTACAGTTTTTGTGTGGAGGAAGACCCAGGTGCCTTTCCAGGCATAATTCAGGCACAAGCGGGCCCTGGTAAAACCTTCGACCTTTTGTAAGCCAACTGAGTGGCTTCAAACATGAATTCTGCACTCAAAACGATGTTTCGAACTACAGCATTTAAGGCAAGTGATTCAAAATCATTTACAGGTAAGCAGGCTTCCCTTCTGATACAGATGGTCCTGAACCAGTCTGAACAAGCATAGTCAATAAACATGAGATTTTTCACGTAGATCTCCTGCTCATATTTGATCAAGTAAATTGTCTAACATACACAGTCATTCTGAAATAATGACAATGTGTTGGAATATGCTGCAGACTTCAAATTTAGACTATTCCTTCAGAATATTCAACTTTGATTTTCACGGTCTTCCGCAGTCGCAGTTGAGAAATCCAAGAGGTAAAGTCTCCTCTTGGTATGATTTACAAGTAAGTGAAAAATGCCACTCTCAAGTGCTTTATTCGAAAAATATTTGCGCAAAGCTGGCATCCTTTTCCGCTCTGGGAGGAGGTAATAGTCACTAGGACTCAGATCCTGTGACTAAGCGGAATGATTGATTTGTATCATAGATAAGTATATTTCTTAGAGCCCACTTCATAACCTTTTGTTTAAAGAAAAACAACAAGTGAATGTACCAAATTCAGATAACAAATGTTGTAGCATTCTAACTTAGGCATAGAGGAGTGTTCCTTTAACTATAATTGTTTTATTGCACAACGATAAAAAACTTTTTTTCAGAAAGGGCTCAGGAAACCTGTAAGGTAGACACAGATTGCGCAAATCATACATGTCATCATGGAGCACCCCACTGTGAAATTCATGACCCGAACGGTGAACATGGCCACTGCAACTGCCATGTACCGCAGAGTAAGTATCATGTATTTAAGATTGTTTTTATTTTCCATAAATGTACGCTTTTATCATGTTTATTATCATCATCATACAAGAATTATAGAGCACTCTGTTCAGACGTGTACTCGTTCAGTAGTGCTTATTTTAATGACATATTTAAAATAAAAACTACTGTGTCAGCTTAAATTTAAACTTAATCAGCAGGATAAACAATCATAGAGTATCCACTAAATCTGTGTAATGCTGAATAACAAATGGCCTTTAAACGTGTTTGTCATATAAAATTTGGTATAACAGTAATTTCATTTACAAAGTGGAAACACGTTTGGGAAATCAGTTATAGAATTATTACTCTTATTACATTTCCGATGAAATGTTAAAGACAGCTTAATGAATGTTGTGTTACTCCTGACCTTACGGAAAACAATCAGCACTACTTGGCGTCTTACACCAATATATATGGAATTCATATTTGTTTGTATATAACTGAGTTTTAAGTCAGGCCAATAATGATTAGGTAATATGACGCTTTACAGTTTTTGATGGTGGAGGAAGACCCCAGGTGCCTTTCCAGGCATAATTTCAGACACAAGCGGGCACCTGGGTAAAACCTTCGACCTTTTGTAAGCCAACTGAGTGGCTTCAAAACATGAAATTCTGCACTCAAAACGATGTTTCGAACCTACAGCATTTAAGGGCAAGTGATTCAAAATCACTTTACAGGTCACGCAGGCTTCCCTTCTGATACAGATAGTCCTGAACCAGTCTGAACAAGCATAGTCAATAAACATAGAGATTTTTCACGTAGATTTCCTGCTCATATTTGATCAAGTAAATTGTCTAACATACGACGGTCATTCTGAAATTAATGACAATGGTGTTGGAATATGCTGCAGACTTCAAATTTAGACTATTCCTTCAGAATATTCAACTTTGATTTTCACGGTCTTCCGCAGTCGCAGTTGAGAAATCCAAGAGGTAAAGTCTCCTCTTGGTATGATTTACAAGTAAGTGAAAAATGCCACTCTCAAGTGCTTTATTCGAAAAATATTTGCGCACAGCTGGCATCTTTTTCCGCCCTTGGAGGAGGTAATAGTCACTAGGACTCAGATCTTGTGACTAAGCGGAATGATTGATTTGTATCATAGATAAGAATATTTCTTAGAGCCCACTTCATAACTTTTTGTTTAAAGAAAAACAACAAGTGAATGTACCAAATTCAGATAACAAATGTTGTAGCATTCTAACTTAGGCATAGAGGAGTGTTCCTTTAACTATAATCGTTTTATTGCACAACGATAGAAAACTCTTTTTTCAGAAAGGGCTCAGGAAACCTGTAAGACCGACACAGACTGCGCAAGTCATACATGTCATCATGGAGCACCCCACTGTGAAATTCATGACCCGAACGGTGAACATGGCCACTGCAACTGCCATGTACCGCATAGTAAGTATCGTGTGTTTCAGATTGTTTTTATTTTTCATAAATGTACGCTTTTATCACGTTTATTATCATCATTATACCAAAATTATAGAGCACTCTGTTCAGACATATACTCGTGCAGTAGTGCTTATTTTAATGACATATTTAAAATACAAAATACTGTGTCAGCTTAGATTTAAACTTATTCAGCAGGATAAACAATCATAGAGTATCCACTAAATCTGTGTAATGCTGAATAACAAATGGCCTTTAAACGTGTTTGTCATATAAAATTTGGTATAACAGTAATTTCATTTACAAAGTGCAAAACTCGTTTGGGAAAATCAGTTATAGAATTATTACTCTTATTACATTTCCGATGAAATGTTAAAGACAGCTTAATGAATGTTGTGTTACTCCTGACCTTACGGAAAACAATCAGCACTACTTGGCGTCTTACACCAATATATATGGAATTCATATTTGTTTGTATATAACTGAGTTTTAAGTCAGGCCAATAATGATTAGGTAATATGACGCTTTACAGTTTTTGATGGTGGAGGAAGACCCCAGGTGCCTTTCCAGGCATAATTTCAGACACAAGCGGGCACCTGGGTAAAACCTTCGACCTTTTGTAAGCCAACTGAGTGGCTTCAAAACATGAAATTCTGCACTCAAAACGATGTTTCGAACCTACAGCATTTAAGGGCAAGTGATTCAAAATCACTTTACAGGTCACGCAGGCTTCCCTTCTGATACAGATGGTCCTGAACCAGTCTGAACAAGCATAGTCAATAAACATAGAGATTTTTTCACGTAGATCTCCTGCTCATATTTGATCAAGTAAATTGTCTAACATACGAGGGCCATTCTGAAATTAATGACAATGGTGCTGGAATATGCTGCAGACTTCAAATTTAGACTATTCCTTCAGAATATTCAACTTTGATTTTCACGCACTTCCGCAGTCGCAGTTGAGAAATCCAAGAGGTAAAGTCTCCTCTTGGTATGTTTACAATTAATTATTATTGATTTTAAGTGCTATTCGAAAATTTTGGCACTAGGCGCCTTTCCGCTTGGAGGAGCCCGGTGTGGAGGTAACTTATAGACCACTTAGACCAGACTTGTAACAAGCGGATGAATGATTGATTCTAGATGTACAATACTAAAAAGCCCACTTCAATGTTTTTAAAAAAAATGGAATGCCATTTTCGCTGAAAGTTATAGTCATCTAACTTAGGCATTGGGACTTGCGAATATAATTGTTTTATTTCAAACATTTGAAAACTCTTTTTCAGAAGGTCAGGAAAACTGGGACAAAGACCCCTCAGACGGCATGTTAATTCTAATGGGCTTTAATTTTTCACACCGAACGGTACATGGCCATGAAATGATTACCCTAGATCTAAGTTTGTTTCAGATTGTTTTATTTTCATAATTTCCTTGATCATGTTATTCTTAATACATTACAGATTATAGGCACTATTACAGACTGCTGTTCGGCTTATTTTAATACTATATGTTAAATTACACTAAATACGTCAATAGATTTTAAACTGTATTTCACGCGGATTAAAAATAGGATTCATCAAGATTTCGAAATTCTTGATAAAATCCCCTTTAAAAACGTTGCATATAAAATTTGTTAAGTATTTCATTACAAAGTGCAAATACTCGTTTGGGAATCATTATAGATTATTCTCTTATTGACATTTCGATGAAATTGTGTAAAGTTCTTAATGAGATGTGTGTACACGACCTTAGTAAAACATCAGCACTTCTTAGCGTCTTAAATCCAATTTAATGGTATTCTATTTTTATGTTTATAAAGAGTTTTAAGTCAGGCCAATAATATTAGGTATATGACGTTTATGTTTTTGTTGGTGGAGAAGACCCAGGTGCTTCCACATAATTTAGACAAATCGGGCATCTTGGGGTAATACCTTCGACTTTTAAGCCAAGCTGGATGGCTTCGAAAACATGAAAATTCAACTCAAAACGATGTTTCGAACCGTAGCATTTTAAGGGCAAGGATTTAATCACTTTAAGTAAGCAGCTCTTTATACAGTGGTCCTGAAACCAGTTGACAGTTTAGTCAATAAATAGGTTTTTCACGTAGATTCCTGCACATTTTTGATCAAGTAAATTGTCTAACTATCAGCATTCTGAAATTAATGACAATGGTGCTGGAATATGCTGCAGACTCAAATTTAGACTATTCCTTCAGAATATTCAACTTTGATTTTCACGCACTTCCGCAGTGCGTTGAGAAATCCAAGAGGTAAAGTCTCCTCTTGGTATGATTTACAAGTTAATGAATATGCCACTCTCTAGTTGTTTATTCGACAAAATTTTGCGTTTTTTTTTTTTTTTTTTTTTTTTTTTTTTTTTTTTTTTTTTTTTTTTTTTTTTTTTTTTTTTTTTTTTTTTTTTTTTTTTTTTTTTTTTTTTTTTTTTTTTTTTTTTTTTTTTTTTTTTTTTTTTTTTTTTTTTTTTTTTTTTTTTTTTTCCCCCCCCCCCCCCCCCCCCCCCCCCCCCCCCCCCCCCCCCCCCCCCCCCCCCCCCCCCCCCCCCCCCCCCCCCCCCCCCCCCCCCCCCCCCCCCCCCTTATCCGGATAAACAATCATAGAGTATCCATAAACTGGATGCTGAATTCAAATGGCCTTTAAAAGTGTTGTCATATAAAATTTGGTTATAATAATTTCATTACAAAGTGCAAAACTCGTTTGGGAAAATCAGTTATGAATTATTACTCTATTACATTTTGATGAAATTTAAGAGCTTAAAGATGCTGTTACTCCTGACTACGGAAAACAATCCAGCCTACTTGCGTCTTACACAATATTATGGTATTATATTTTGTTAGTATTAACTGGTTTAAGTCAGGCCAAAATGATAGGTAATATGACGCTTTATATGTTTTTGTGGTGGAAGAACCCAGGTGCCTTTCCTGCATAATTTCAGGACATCGGGCACCTGGGTAAACCTCGACCTTTTAAGCCAACTGATGCTTCAAAATGAAATTCTACTCAAACGATGTTCGAAACCGCAGCATTTAAGGGCAAGTGATTCAAATCACTTTACAGGTCAGCAGGCTTCCCTCTGATAAGGTGGTCTGAACCAGTCTGAACAAGCATAGTCAATAACATAGTGATTTTTCACGTAGATTCTGCTCATATTTGATCAAGAAATTGTCTAACATACGAGGTCATTCTGAAATTAATGACAATGGTGTGGAATATGCTGCAGACTTCAAATTAGACTATTCCTTCAGAATATTCAACTTTGATTTTCACGCTTCCGCAGTCGCAGTTGAGAAATCCAAGAGGTAAGTCTCCTCTTGGTATGTTTACAATTTATTTAAAAATCATCTTAGTTTTTATTTTTTTTTTTTTTTTTTTTTTTTTTTTTTTTTTTTTTTTTTTTTTTTTTTTTTTTTTTTTTTTTTTTTTTTTTTTTTTTTTTTTTTTTTTTTTTTTTTTTTTTTTTTTTTTTTTTTTTTTTTTTTTTTTTTTTTTTTTTTTTTTTTTTTTTTTTTTTTTTAAAAAAAAAAAAAAAAAAAAAAAAAAAAAAAAAAAAAAAAAAAAAAAAAAAAAAAAAAAAAAAAAAAAAAAAAAAAAAAAAAAAAAAAAAAAAAAAAAAAAAAAAAAAAAAAAAAAAAAAAAAAAAAAAAAAAAAAAAAAAAAAAAAAAAAAAAAAAAAATTGTAATGTGAATAACAAATGGCCTTTAAAACGTGTTTGTCATATAAAATTTGGTATAACAGTAATTTCATTTACAAAGTGCAAAACTCGTTTGGGAAATCAGTTATAGAATTATTACTCTTATTACATTCCGATGAAATGTTAAAGACAGCTTAATGAATGTTGTGTTACTTTCTGACCTTATGGTAAACAATCAGCACTACTTGGCGTCTTTACACCAATTATATGAATTCATATTTGTTTGTATATAACTGGTTTTAGTCAGGCCAATAATGATTAGGTCAATATACGCTTTACAGTTTTTGATGGTGGTGGAAGACCCCAGGTGCACTTTCCAGCATAATTTCAGCACAAGCGGCACCTGGGTAAAACCTTCGACCTTTTGTAAGCCACTGAGTGCGCTTCAAAACATGAAATTCTGCACTCAAAACGATGTTTGCGAACCGACAGCATTTAAGGGCAAGTGATTAAAATCACTTTACAGGTCAGCAGGCTTCCCTTCTGATACAGATGTCCTGAACAGTCTGAACAGCATAGTCAATAACATAGAGATTTTTCACGTAGATTTCCTGCACAATTTTGATCAAGTAAATTGTCTAACATACACAGCATTCTGAAATTAATGACAATGGTGTTGGAATATGCTGCAGACTTCAAATTTAGACTATTCCTTCAGAATTTCAACTTTGATTTTCACGGTCTTCCGCAGTCGCGTTGATAAATCCAAGAGGTAAAGTCTCTCTTGGTATGATTTACAAGTTATAAAAATGCCACTCTCAAGTGCTTTAATTCGAAAAATATTTGCGACAGCTGGCATCTTTTCCGCCCTTGGGAGTGGTAAGTAGTCACTAGGACTCAGATCTTGTGACAATTAAACCAACTAGAGCTGATGCGGCTTATTATTACATACTCGTTTCTATTCCCCGTTAAGTTACACTGGTACCGGAAACGTCAATATTTTTCCATACACTGACGCCTGAATTTCATATCGGGTGCGTGACCTTGTAAAATAGGAATTTCATCAAGGAATTTCGAAATTACTTGGCATAAATAGTCCCCATAACGAGAAAACGTGCCATGCATAACAACCAGACCACTAGCTCTAAGGTCAAGGTCACATTTAGAGATGACGGTTTACGTGGTCTGTTTCTTGTCCGTTCACTAACTTTTCCATCGATGAAGAGATTTTAAAATTGCATGGCATAAACGTTCCTTATATTTAGATGACGTGTCAGACACAAGCCTAAGACCCCTAGCTTCAAGGTCAAAGTCACACTTAGAAGTCAAATGTTAACATGGTATGTATGTACTTATGTGTTGAGACGATGTACTTCGTACAAGTCTATAATAAAATATCTGTTCTGTTCTGTTCTATGTTTCTTGTTCGGTCAATAAATCTGCCATTCATCAAAATAACTTGTCACAATTATTCCCTATGGTGAGTTTGTGTGGCATGCTCAATACCCAGACTTCTAGCCCCAAGGTCTAGGTTGACTCCGGAGAACATTTTTTTATCTTATCGCAAAATGATTCATACCTAAACTATTCTGGCATGTTTTGTGCAGACAACCGTAGCATTTTTGGGCACATTTCAGGGGCGTTTGTCACTAATAATGCCAGCTCATGTTTGAGGTTCAATTCTAAATACTAAGTACATTTTGAGAGTTATATATACTTGTATATACTTTGTTTCCGGGAACGAACATTTTGTTACGCCTAAAGTCAAATATGTCTGTTACTATCAAAGCAATTGACTTGAAACTTAAAATAGTTATTTACTATCAAAGTTTACACCAGGAGAAACAATCCCCATAACTCTGGTTTGAATTTTTACAGAATAATGCCCCTTTTTAACTTAGAGTATTTGGTTAAACCTTTTTATAACATCAAATATCTTTGTTACTATCATAGCTATTGACTTGAAACTTAAAATAATTATTAACTATCAAAGTTTACACCAGGAAAAACAATCGCCAAATCTCTGGTTTGAATTTTGACGCCCCTTTTCAACTTATAATTTTTGGTAAAAGTTTTTGATTAAGTCAAATATCTATGTTACTATCAAAGCTATTGACTTGAACCTTAAAATAGTTATTTACTATCAAAATCTACACCAGGAGAAACAAACCCCATAACTCTGATTTGACTTTTGGCAGAGTGATGCCCATTTTCAACTTAGATTTTTTTGGTTAAAGTTTTATAAAGTTTTTACTGACAAAGCTCTAATTCAGAGTCAAGCACTGAGAAAAGTCGAGCGCGCTGTCTTACGGACAGCTCTTGATTAAGATTGCTTTTGTTCTTGTCTATTGTGACTCATAAAAGTGTATTTCATCTCCTGTTACAAGCTGTGACATTGTGAGGTCTTCTAAATTAAAGAAAATTTTTCTGCGTTTCTTTAGTACATTTGGCCTTATTTGCCTTTAACTGATTGGTTAACATGCGAGGCACCCATCGGGCAAAAACCATTCTTAAACCCGAGTACTCGATAAGACTCTCATGAGTTCTCCCCCTGGATATGCCCAAAAGACGCAATCTCGCACATCGTTCGCCTAACGTCTTCAACAATTAGACGTCTTACAACAGTAATGTTTTTTGACGTCACTGCTGTTTTGGGACTGCTAGGACGTACCCTGTCTTTAATGGCTGCCTGGTCATCCCTTAAATTTACGTACCCACTTGTAGACAGTTTTATCTGACACTGCAGACTTCCCATATGAAGTATGTAGTTCACTGATTGTCTGATTTGCAGGCTTTTCTAAAGAATAACGTACTTTAATCTACGCTTTAATCTCAGATTTTAGCTCACTTTTTATAGCTTCATGTATATTGCTTAATGCATATGAAATACCTTATACAATACTAGATATCTCCGAAACGGTTCGATAGTTTTCAAAAAAAAAATATTGGAAACTTCTCAGGTCGCTCAACACGACAGAAGTGAAATGTTGAGCCTGTTCATGAACAATAGTTGAAATGCATGCTAAGCAGTAACAAGTACAAAAAACAATTTAGGCCACACCAGCTTTTAAAAATAGATCTGGTTTGGTTCTGATATTTTTAATTAATATGTAAAATGATAAGCTACAATTAAAATAAAAGTTTTCAACATAGCATTTTCTAACTTTTCTAAGTTAGCCTCACTGTCTGAACACATATGGTCAATAAACACGAAGATTTTTCAAGTAGTTCTTCTGCTTCTAATTGACCAAGTAGTTCTGATATGTGTAACATACAAAAAAACAGGTTATGAAAAATGACACATCAAAATACCCGTAATTTAAGAACACACAGTTGTGTCTATGAAATTTAATTAAATCAATTAATATAACCTTGAATATATAAGGTGGGGTTGTGTTACAGATGCAGAAGAATCTTTTTTTTATATTCTAAATACTGCACGAGGTTTTTTATAGATAAGACTAGTTCTTAGAGCCCACTTCATAACTTTTTGTTTAAAAAAAACAACAACAAGTGCATGTACCAAATACAGGTAACGAATGTTGCAACATTCTAACTTAGGCATAGAGGAGTGTTCCTTTAACTATAATTGTTTTATTGCACAACGATAGAAAACTTTTTTTTCAGAAAGGGCTCAGGAAACCTGTAAGGTAGACACAGATTGCGCAAATCATACATGTCATCATGGAGCACCCCACTGTGAAATTCATGACCCGAACGGTGAACATGGCCACTGCAACTGCCATGTACCGCATA
Organism: Mercenaria mercenaria; assembly: GCF_021730395.1. Classification (NCBI taxonomy): domain Eukaryota; kingdom Metazoa; phylum Mollusca; class Bivalvia; order Venerida; family Veneridae; genus Mercenaria; species Mercenaria mercenaria. The sequence goes on from NC_069373.1 coordinate 53,327,051, forward strand.
GTAAGTATCATGTGTTTCAGATTGTTTTTATTTTTCATAAATGTACGCTTTTATCATGTTTATTATCATCATTATACCAGAATTATAGAGCACTCTGTTCAGACGTGTACTCGTTCAGTAGTGCTTATTTTAATGACATATTTAAAATACAAAATACCGTGTCAGCTTAGATTTAAACTTATTCAGCAGGATAAACAATCATAGAGTATCCACTAAATCTGTGTAATGCAGAATAACAAATGGCCTTTAAACGTGTTTGTCATATAAAATTTGGTATAACAGTAATTTCATTTACAAAGTGGAAAACACGTTGGGAAAAACCGGTAATAGAATTATTACTCTTATTACATTTCCGATGAAATGTAAAGACAGCTTAATGAATGTTGTGTTACTCCTGACCTTACGGAAAACAATCAGCACTACTTGGCGTCTTACACCAATATATATGGAATTCATATTTGTTTGTATATAACTGAGTTTTAAGTCAGGCCAATAATGATTAAGTAATATGACGCTTTACCGTTTTTGATGGTGGAGGAAGACCCCAGGTGCCTTTCCAGGCATAATTTCAGGCACAAACGGGCACCTGGGTAAAACCTTCGACCTTTTGTAAGCCAACTGAGTGGCTTCAAAATATGAAATTCTGCACTCAAAACGATGTTTCTAACCGACAGCATTTAAGGGCAAGTGATTCAAAATCACTTTACAGGTCACGCAGGCTTCCCTTCTGATACAGATGGTCCTGAACCAGTCTGAACAAGCATAGACAATAAGCATAGAGATTTTTTCACGTAGATCTCCAGCTCATATTTGATCAAATAAATTGTCTACTGTAACATACGATGGTCATTCTGAAATTAATGACAATGGTGCTGGAATATGCTGCAGACTTCAAATTTAGACTATTCCTTCAGAACATTCAACATTGACTTTCACGCACTTCCGCAGTCGCAGTTGAGAAATCCAAGAGTTAAAGTTTCCTCTTGGTATGATTTACAAGTAACTGAAAAATGCCACTCTCAAGTGCTTTATTCGAAAAATATTTGCGCACAGCTGGCATCTTTTTCCGCCCTGGGAGGAGGTAATAGTCACTAGGACTCAGATCTTGTGACTAATAGGAATGATTGATTTGTATCATAGATAAGAATATTTCTAAGAGCCCACTTCATAACTTTTTGTTTAAAGAAAAACAACAAGTGAATGTACCAAATTCAGATAACGAATGTTGCAACATTCTAACTTAGGCATAGAGGAGTGTTCCTTTAACTATAATTGTTTTATTGCACAACGATAGAAAACTTATTTTCAGAAAGGGCTCAGGAAACCTGTAAGGTAGACACAGATTGCGCAAGTCATACATGTCATCATGGAGCACCCCACTGTGAAATTCATGACCCGAACGGTGAGCATGGCCACTGCAACTGCCATGTACCGAATAGTACGTATCATTTGTTTCAGATTGTTTTTATTTTTCATAAATGTACGCTTTTATCATGTTTATTATCATCATTATACCAGAATTATAGAGCACTCTGTTCAGACATATACTCGTTCAGTAGTGCTTATTTTAATGACATATTTAAAATACAAAATACTGTGTCAGCTTAGATTTAAACTTATTCAGCAGGATAAACAATCATAGAGTATCCACTAAATCTGTGTAATGCTGAATAACAAATGGCCTTTAAACGTGTTTGTCATATAAAATTTGGTATAATAGTAATTTCATTTACAAAGTGCAAAACTCGTTTGGGAAAATCAGTTATAGAATTATTACTCTTATTACATTTCCGATGAAATGTTAAGACATCTTAATGAATGTTCTGTTACTCCTGACCTTTCGGAAAACAGTCCGCACTACTTGGCGTCTTACACCAATATATGGTATTCATATTTGTTAATATTTAACTGAGTTTTAAGTCAGGCCAAAAATGATCAGGTAATATAGATAGATAGATAGATAGATAGATAGATTTATTCAGGTATAAGATCATATATACAATCTAAAATTACTATTATCGCATTAAGTAAGACAAGTTTTGTAAGATATTTAAAACTAAGCGAACAAATTATAAAACTAACATGTGACTTACATTCACATAATATTGCTTAAACATAGATAAAGAATACAAATAGATAGTTTGATAAAAGTTATAAAAAGACAATGATTTAATACTAATAAAAATCATAAAAAAGTTATTTCAAGTTTAGTCGTGCTTCCTAAATTATTCTCCGCTGATCTTATACCAAGGATAACCCATGAAAGTAGCTTGAAGAGCACTTATTTCCAATGGGGTCCTCGCTTTTATATTAATATGACGCTTTTATATTTTTTGATGGTGGAGGAAGACCCCAGGTGCCTTTCCAGACATAATTTCAGGCACAAGCGGGCACCCGGGTAAAACCTTCGACCTTTAGTAAGCCAACTGAATGGCTTCAAAATATGAAATTCTGCACTCAAAACGATGTTTCAAACCTACAGCATTTAAGGGCAAGTGATTCAAAATCACTTTACAGGTCACGCAGGCTTCCCTTCTGATACAGATGGTCCTGAACCAGTCTGAACAAGCATAGTCAATAAACATAGACATTTTTCTACGTAGATCTCCTGCTTATATTTGATCAAGTAAATTGTCTAACATACGAGGGACATTCTGAAATTCATGACAATGGTGCTGGAATATGCTGCAGACTTCAAATTTAGACTATTCCTTCAGAATATTCAACTTTAATTTTCACGCACTTCCGCAGTCGCAGTTGAGAAATCCAAAAGGTAAAGTCTCCTCTTGGTATGGTTTACAAGTAACTGAAAAATACCACTCTCAAGTGCTTTATTCAGAAAATATTTGCGCACATCTGGCATCTTCTTCCGCCCTGGGAAGAGGTAATAGTCACTAGGACTCAGATCTGGTGACTAAGCGGAATGATTGATTTGTATCATCTCTCAGAAACTTTTGAAATATGGCACTCTTTTGTGAGCCGCAACGTTGTCATGGATAAACTGGAGACCAAAAAGACCCCTCATTGACGCATTGTTTTATATTTTCGTTTAACAGCTTTTAATACTTTGTCACCACAAAACTTTCCATGCCATGAATATACTGCCACTTTAGATTCCCTACAGTTTGTTAACAAAGCGCCGGGTTTTAGTGTTGAATATTGCCAGTATTTCTTTCCCTCTGATCCATGACATTCTGTAAATACATGTACACTGCTGACTAGTGCACAAATTAAACCAACTAGAGCTAATGCGGCTTATTATTACATACTCGTTTCTTTTCCCCGTTAAGTTACACTGGTACCGGAAACGTCAATATTTTTCCATACACTTGACGCCTGAATTTCATATCGGGTGCGTGACGTAATTCAGTGTGTGTTGTTGCACTATTTTTTCTATTTAGTTCAGTAGTGTCAATCCTATTCAGGCTATTGAACAAATTTATGATATTTTCATTATATTTATACGTGTCTATGCGTATGTAATAAAAAGGTTATTATCTTTGCATCGGGAAATAAGCACTCCTTCTTCAGCGGAAGAATATTGCGCTCCTAAAGTCACGCATTATTTCCGCTGAAGAACTCGTGCATATTTCCCGATACAAAGCTAATAACCTATAAATATATTACGTTATTATTAAGTTATTTAGTATATATCTATTTCAAGTATTTTGCAATTTCAAGCATTTGATAATTTTAAGTTTTTATTTATTTATTTATAACTTCCTTACTTCTTTTACGATGATCAGCAAATAACTTTTTATTTACAATACAGTATGTTCTTTGATTTTTATGCCCCCGAAGGTAGGCATATTAAAATCGCACTGTCCGTCCGTCCGTTCGACCGTAACTTTGTAAATTCTTGTCCAGGCTGTAACTCTGCCATCCATGAAGGAATTTTGAAATAGTTTGGCATAAATATTAACCTAAACGAGACGATATTTCATGCGTAATACTCAGACCCCTAGCTACAAGGTCAGTGTCAAACTTTAATAGGGTCCGTCTCGTGTCCGGGTCGTAACTTTGCCATTCATCAAGGGGCTTTGAAATTACCTAGCATAAATGTTTATTATAATGAGATAACGTGTCATGGACAAGACCAAGACCCTAGCTCCAAGGTCAAAGTCACACTTAGAGTTAACAGTGTCTTTGTTTGTGTCCGGTCCATAACTCTGCCATCCATAAAGAGAATTTGAAATATCTTGGCATAAATGGTAACCATAATCAGACAATGTGTCATGCGCAAGACCCAGATCCCTTGCTCTAAGGTCAAGGTCATACTTAGAAGTCAAAGGTTATTAGGATGTTTTTCGTGTCCGGTATATAACTCTGTCATCCATGAAGGGATTTTGAAACAAGTTTGCATAAATTATTACGATAAAGAGGCAATGTGTTAAGCGCAAGACCCAGACCCCTAGCTCCAAGATCAAGTGTACACTTAGAAGTCAAGACAAATGTTAATAGGGTCTGTTTCATGTCCGGTTCGTAACTCAGCGATTCATCAAGGAATTTCGAAATTACTTGGCATAAATAGTCCCCATAACGAGAAAACGTGCCATCCGTAACAACCAGACTACTAGCTCTAAGGTCAAGGTCACATTTAGAGGTGACGGTTTACGTGGTCTGTTTCCTGTCCGTTTACCAACTTTTCCATCGATGAAGAGATTTTAAAATCGCATGGCATAAACGTTCCTTATATTTAGATGACGTGTCAGACACAAGCCTAAGGCCCCTAGCATCAAGGTCAATGTCACACTTAGAAGTCAAAAGTTAACATGGTATGTTTCTTGTCCGGTCAATAAATCTGCCATTCATCAAAATAATTTGTCACAATTCTTCCCTATGGTCAGTTGGTGTGGCATGCTCAATACCCAGACTTCTAGCCCCAAGGTCTAGGTAAACTCCGGAGAACATTTTTATCTGGTCGCAAAATGATTCATACCTAAACTATTCTGGCATGTTTTGGGCAGACAACCGTAGCATTCTTGGGCCCACTTCAGGGGCGTTTGTCACTAATAGTGCCAGCTCATGTTTGAGGTTCAATTCTAAATACTTAGTATATTTTGAGAGTTATATATACTTGTATTTTTCCCTATAAAATGTCAAGGTCAGTTGTGGCTATTGTCAAGTTACCTTAAAGATACACCACAAAATAACTGTAACCTTTTTTATTTCCATGATGATAATTATACATTTTTTTTTTGTATGGAGAAATGAGAAATAACAAGTATCTAGTTACAATTTGACATTAGTAGATATAAGGCTAAGACAATGTATTTAACCTCTAAATATATTATTCAATTAATGTAGTGCTATGCACGGTACTTCATGTATTAAGGTGAATTTAAACCACACTTTGTTTCTACAGTTTCAGATAGTTATTATTCTATGTTTATAAAACTATACTGAGAAGAGAATGACTGAAAAAGTTTGCAGATGAAGTTGTGAAAACAGGGCCTAGATTGTCCACCTGTCATTTTGTAGAATAGAAGTATTATACCAGTATTACCAGAATTATTTGCACCTACTTCGTGTGGGAGGAAAAAGTAGACTACTAGGTCGCGGTGGGTCTTTAACACTTCTAGCAATTTCTTGAATACTGATGGATAAAAATAAATACTATATAGCCTATAATTAACGGTTAATGCGAATACGATAATATTACACACCTCTAGCCGCACGAGAACTTCATGCAGATATAGACTTGCCATAGTTCGCTACTGCGAAAATATAAAGTGGCAGTATTGGTCTGGGAATTCATGGCATGCAGTGCCTCTTTTCCTGACGATGTAGAATTTGTACAACAGTACCCATTGGATTAAGGAAGATGGAATACAGTTTCAGTTTCAATTTTTTATTTAAAAAATCGGCAAGTTATTTGCCTTTGGCTATTAACATAAACAATACACTATGGTAAAGACATAGCAAAATACAAGAAATTGCATCAGATACATACTGGTAGATATCAACTTGTTCAAGTTTTCGATAATAATCTCATGAGTTCTTCCCCTTGACATGCCAAAAGACGCAATCTGGGACACCATGTGCCTGGCGTCTTCAGTTGCAGCAGTTATGTTATGTTTAAAGTTTTTCATAAGGCCTATAAAAATTCTTTGTTTCCGGTAACATGCTCAAAAAAATTAGGGTAGGTAGGTCGGATTTTTTTATCTTGATTTTTTTTATTAAGTGAGACTTTTCGGAAATTATTTTTGAGTAAATAAATGAATACAAATAGGGGTTATGACTTTAGAGCATTATAGTAAGTTGATTTCTAACATCACTGGCCATGTTTAAAGCACAATAAGTGCAGTTTTGCAACTTTTTGTTAAAAAGTTGAAAAAAAAAATTCTGCAAGGCCATAAAAACATTTTAGGGTCGGGCTAAAATTTAGGGTAGGTCGGGATACCGGAAACGAACATTTTTTTACGCCTAAAGCCAAATATCTCTGTTACTATCAAAGCTATTGACTTGAAACTTAAAATAGTTATTTACTATCAAAGTTTACACCAGGAGAAACAATCTCCATAACTCTGGTTTGAACTTTTACAGAGTAATGCCCCCTTTTTAACTTATAGTATTTGGTTAAACCTGTTTATAACATCAAATATCTTTGTTACTATCATAGCTATTGACTTGAAACTTAAAATACTTTTTAACTATCAAAGTTTACACCAGGAAAAATAATCGCCAAATCTCTGGTTTGAATTTTGACGTCCCTTTTTAACTTAGAATTTTTGGTAAAAGTTTTTGATTAAGTCAAATATCTCTGTTACTATCAAAGCTATTGACTTGAACCTTAACATAGTTATTTACTATCAAAATCTACACCAGGAGAAACAAACCCCATAACTCTGATTTGACTTTTGACAGAGTGATGCCCATTTTCAACTTAGATTTTTTTGGTTAAAGTTTTATAAAGTTTTTACTGACAAAGCTCTAATTCAGAGTCAAGCACTGAGAAAAGTCTAGCGCGCTGTCTTACCGACAGCTCTTGATTAAGTTTGCTTTTGTTTTTGTCTATTGTGACTCATAAAAGTGTATTTCATCTCCTGTTACAAGCTGTGACATTATGGGGTCTTCTAAATTAAAGAAAATTTTTCTGCGTTTCTTTAGTACATTTGGCCTTATTTGCCTTTAACTGATTGGTTAACATGCGAGGCACCCATCGGGCAAAAACCATTCTTAAACCCGAGTACTCGGTAAGACTGTCATGAGTTCTCCCCCTGGATATGCCCATAAGACGCAATCTCGGACGTCGTTCGCCTGGCGTCTTCATCAGTTAGACGTCTTACAGCAGTAATGTTCTTTGACGTCACTGCTGTTTTGGGACTGCTAGGACGTACCCTGTCTTTAATGGCTGCCTGGTCATCCCTTAAATTTACGTACCCACTTGTAGACAGTTTTATCTGATACTGCAGACTTCCCATATGAAGTATGTAGTTCACTGAGTGTCTGATTTGCAGGCTTTTCTAAAGAATAACGTACTTTAATCTACGTTTTAATCTCAGATTTTAGCTCACTTTTCATTGCTTCATGTATATTGCTTAATGCATAAATTATGAAATACCTTATACAATACTAGATATCTCCGAAACAGTTCGATAGTTTTCAACAAAAAATAGAAATAGAAATATTGAAAACTTCTCAGGTCGCTCAACACGACAGAAGTGAAAATGTTAAGCCTGTTCATGAACGATAGTTGAAATGCATCCTAAGCAGTTACAAGTACCAAAAACAATTTAGGCCACACCAGCTTTTTAAAGTAGATCTGGTTTGGTTCTGATATTTTTAATTAATATGTAAAATGATAAGCTACAATTGAAATAGAAGTTTTCAACATAGCACTTTATTTTATCTAGAATGTATAAATTAAAACGAAACGGAACTAAAAATATCAAAATTCACCAGTTACTTAATATATCTCCTAGATGCGCAGTGACCTCAGCTTTTTTCTTTCCATTTTAATAAAAATATACATGTATAGAAAGTGTACTTAACAATTGTAGGGTATTCAAACTTTCTACAGAGTATTGTCTTATGTATCAAGGGGATCAACACATTTGCGAACAACACCAATTATAGAATTATTTTCATAACATCTACATATATTTCCAGAAAGGGCTGGGAAACTATGCACAGTAGACAGCGACTGTGCTAGTATTACATGTCATCATGGAGCACCTCACTCTGAAGTCCATGACCCGAACAATGCACACGGACACTGTAACTGCCATGTCCCACATAGTAAGGATGATGGTGTTGATGTTTTTTCCTTTCCTAAGTTTTTACCAAATTTTTAGATCTTTAGAACAGTCGATGACAAATGAGCCGTGCCATGAAAAAACCAACATAGTTGGTTTGCGACCAGCACGGATCCAGACCAGCCTGCGCATCTGCGCAGTCTGGTCAGGATCCATGCTGTTCGCTAATGGTTTCTCTCATAGCAATAGGCTTTGAAAGCTAACAGTATGGATCCTGACCAGACTGCGCGGATGCGCAGGCTTGTCTGGATCCATGCTGGTCGCAAACCCTCTATGTTGGTTTTCTCATGACTCGGCTCAAATGTTCTCACTTCTTTAAATAAAACTAACAAGGCAGTATTAATTGCAACATAATAATCTTACAAGTCTTGAGCAAAAAAGAAAACATTTGAGCCGTGCCATGAAAAAACCAACATAGAGGGTTTGCGACTAGCATGGATCCAGACAAGCCTGCGCATCCGCGCAGTCTGGTCAGGATCCATACTGTTCGCTTTCAAAGCCTATTGCAATGAGAGAAACCATTAGCGAACAGCATGGATCCTGACCAGACTGCGCGGATGCGCAGGCTGGTCTGGATCCGTGCTGGTCGCAAACCCACTATGTTGGTTTTCTCATGGCACGGTTCATTTGTCATCGGCTGTTCTAAAGATCTAAAAATTTGGTCAAACTTAGGTAAGGAAAACATCAACACCATCATCCTTACTATGTGGGACATGGCAGTTACAGTGTCCGTGTGCACAGACGCATATATTTTTAGATGAAAATGCTGAAACATTATACATTCTAACTATGAGTTGCGTATAAAATTCTCTGTTAAATGATATAGGCTCCTAACTGTGACCAAACAGATTCAATGCTTTTGTTATTTGAAATTAAGTTTTGTACGAGTTGTCTTTAGAAAAGCCAATTAATTTCTTAAGTTCTCCATTACCGATTCCGAGAGGATATTTTCTTTTAAGCATATTAGTAATTGAAATCGTCGTTAAAGACACGCATTGCCAAGCTCCTCTGAAGCTAGGACACATCGTTTGCTAGCATTGTACATGTAGCATAAACAGGTACTATTTATAAAAGATCAGCCTATCAAAGTGCAAACGATGATTCAATGCGAATTGGTGATTATGGTATTATATACATTGGAAATAGAACACTAGCTTTCCATTGAAAATGTTTATATCATTTTATTATATATAGATGTTGATTTAGAATTTCGAAATTAGAAAAAAAATGCACTTGGTATAATTCATGATATCTAAATTTTATTTACTATCCTGGTATTGTATATTGTCAAAATGTATTCCAAAAAGTATCATCCTAAATCTGTAACACATCCAGAAGTAGCACCCCACAACTGTAACATATCCAGCTAAATTGTAACATTTTATAAAACCACGAAAAATTAGACCCACAGTGATTTTTCTACCTCGTATTATAAGTGCATGCCTAAAGAGGGTTTTTATCGATGCAAATGAGCATAAAATATGGTTAAAATATATTTTAATCAACTTCTTTTATATAATTTTCTATCAAAATGACGAATTTTGTCATAAAACGCTTGATAGACATCAATATACTGTGTTTCGCAGGTTAAACAATGTCTCAACAGACGTACATACCATTGATCTAGAAAAACAATTTTTACTTTTGCAAAAATGAGATAAATCTTTACCATTTCTTTGGCAAACAAAACACCGACAGCGATTATTATCCTCCGAATGCTGTAACGTTATCCAGGAATATTGTAACAGTAGCATCCTAAATCTGTAACATGATATCCTCCACAACCGGGCCTCGTGTAACAGTTCCTCCCCCGTGTTAAAGCCTGCTTCATATGATTTTGTCAGCTTACGTATGGTAAAACGTTAACTTTTAACAAGCCGATAATAAAATGAAATACCAGTAAGTATTTTATAGTGCAGATAGTACAGTTTTGCTTGTATCAAACTGTCACAATAGAAGCAGCACTTTTGCAGTACAGAACAGATAGGATTAATAAAAGTGCAATTATATTGATCTCTATTTCCTATGCCTACATAAAGAAATACAGTTTTGATTCGGTCATTTAACATCTGTTCTTGTCCTATAATAGTTTTCGTAGTATACAATACACAGACAATCAGTGAATTCTTGTGTTCCGAAAACTCGATCGATTCGTCGTTAATTAAGTCAGTTTGTATCGGATTATCTATAATGATGCAATGAAATTTGATTTAAACGTGAGTTATGGTCCTGGAATGTTTAAACAGATTACAAAGCAGGACTATAGGCGTAAATATAATTGTTTGTCGAAGTCCTCATTCGGTTTTTAGGGGATTTCATTCACAAAATAGATGATCTGAAATGATGTGAAGAAAAAAAAACAGCAGAGAAAATAGTATGATCTGTTGCCTCTATTAGGTTTAGTCTCCGGACAAAAGTTTTATGTATAAAAAGGAAAACAGTTTGGTTTATGGTTCCTGTACACTGTATTTTATCTGTTATTTCAGCATGATGAGCAGTTATATTAACCTTTAGTCTGCTGACGGCAAGCGATTTTGCCTTTGCGACCAATGCAGACCAATATCAGCTTGACGTCTGTGCAGGCTGATCATGGTCTGCCCTGTTCGCTTGTCAGTCAGTAAATTTTCAGTGAACGTCCCTTTGGATGATAAGTTGTGCTGCCCAAACTGAACGATAGACAAGTCTATTTTAGAAATATAGCTGAGTATAGGTCATGTATTAAGTAAACCAGAGTAATATCCCCCAGAGTTTCGTTTTATCTATATAGTAAACAACGTGTTATCTATAAAGTAAACAACATATTATATATATATATATATATATATATATATATATATATATATATATATATATATATATATATATATATAGCTTATGTTTTACTAAATACATTTTCAGAGAGGGCTGGTGAACAATGTACGACTGATAGCGATTGCACTGGTACTACATGTCATCACGGAGCACCTCATTGTGAAGTCCATGACCCGAGCCATGAGCATGGACACTGCAACTGCCATAGCAAATAAGGTAAGGATTATTTAATGTTTATGCAGACACATCTTTAAGCACCAGTCTACAATTGTTTTACAAAATTCAAATCAAATGCCCATAAATTTTATCTTTAAAAATGAAATCTTCTCCATCAAATCCTCATGAAATGGCCGTTTGGGCCCAAACCACAAAATGCACGAAATTAAATGAGTTTGCTTAATGTTCAACATGAAATATTAACATTATTTCTTTTTAAAGTAAGCTTTTCAACATGTTCTTTTTTAACCTTAACGCTGCTAAATTTCTGAAATGAACTGGTTCATCATACAATTTGGGCAATACCATTTATTAATCGAAGGGGTGTTCTCTGAAAAATTATTGACTGAATAGCGAACAGAGAGACCATGATCAGCCTGCACTGGTCGCAAAGGCATAATCACTTGCCGTCTGCAGGCTAAAGGTTAACGCTCTTTTTTTTTCGTTTTTAACAGATTGAAAGCGTTTCATATGGTGCAGAGAAGACGTTTGAGTATGTTGTTATTTATTTCAAATTAATGCATACAATGTTTATTATGAATACATAACTTCAAAAAAATCGTTTGTTTGTTTTCATTTAAAGAAAAAGAATGCGGTTCTCTCTTTCTGGTCGCCAATCCTTGTTGTTGTTTTTTCAAAAAGGCAGATGTTTAAATGTGTTGTGCTGAACTGTGAAGGACAGTGATAAAATAATCACATAAGTAATGACATTCAACATTTAAACATTGAAGAATGCAATTTCCCAAATTACTAAATATGGTCTCAATCTACCGGCCCTATTTTTATGTTTTATGACAAAATTCCTAGCCCGCCTTGTTCGTCTTTCCTTTCGCTTGTTCGTTTTCCTGAAATCCATGTCAAGGGACTTCAGGGAATCTGGTCCAAATTTACAATAACGTATCGCTTTTAAGTGAAGTTGTGCACACTTTTTATAACAACTGCGGAAATTATGACATATTTAAGAGCTAACAATATTATTTTTCTATTACTTAACATAGTAACTTAGGTATTTCTCTCAGACAACTCAGTTTCAAACTAGGACAAGTTTTTGCTGAGACAAAAGTTTAAAAAAGAAATTGTACATGCCTCCATAGTGTTATCAATGTCCTTTAATATTTTTGAACTAGTTACCTTGTTATTGACTTTAGATAACCAAGTTTTGAATTTGACCAGGATTTCATAGAGACAAACATTCTGAAAGTTTTATAAAGATCAAGCCGAAAATCTAGCCTCTACAGTGTAAGCATTTTTCTATGATTTGACGTAATGACCTAGATTATGATCTCAGGTAATCCAGTTGCACGAAGACGGACGACGTAAGCCGGCACAAAATCTCAAGTTGAAAACTTAAAAGATGCATTGACATTTCGGTCTAATAAGGGGAATTATCTAGAAATCAACACTTTTCCCGTAAACAGGTTTGCTTTCACAACCAAACTGAACACGTAAAATACAAGTTCGCAAAAGAAACCAACAAAAGAAAATGTACTGAAGTGACAAGGCTTTCTTGGCCTCATATGATGCCAAACAATGATGAGCGACTGCATCTAGAAGTTGCTTTTAGCATTTGAATTTCCTGGGGGTAGTTGTATTTCGCTGGAATATCTCTTCTATTTCATTGAGATAAGCTCTTCTATTTAACGTGGATAGCTCTTCTTGTTCCTAGGATTATCTCTTCTGTTTCTCTGGGATCAGCTTTTCTATTTCACTGGGATTCGCTGTTCTACTTTGCTGGGATAGCTCTTCTTGTTCTCTAGACTTATCTCTTTTGTTTCACTGAGATGAGTTCTTCTAATTCATTGGTATTAATTAACTCTTCTATTTAACTGGTGTAGCTCTTCTATTTCACCAGGATTAGCTCTTTCTTTTATACACTCGTCTTGAAGAAAAGGGGACGTATTACGGAATAGAGTTTTTTTTCTGTGTTAATCTCAGAATGTATGTCTTCTTTTGAGATAATAAAATAAGATCCGAAATATACATAGGTGTGAAGTTATTCAGTGCCTTTTAAACCGTAAATCCTGCGATTTACTTGCATCGACTTGGAAAAGATTTAAAACTAACAGCCATTTAAGAAACATTTTAAGAGAATAAGCTTTCAGAGCATCTTTAAAATGATTCAGGCTGTTGTATTTTTCTGCAGTTTTGTTAGCTACACAGATCTGATTTGTTAGTTTTATTCCAGGTAATGCATCCCTAGTCACATGTGGGGACAATGTAAGCATTATAAAACAATTCTGAAATAGGGTTATAGGTTGGGACAATGTAAGCATTATAAAATAATTCTAAACGTGGGTTAAGGGTCTGCCCCGGAAAAAGAAGAGTTTTTAAATGCTAAATCCTGCGTTCTGGTGAGTTTTGAGATAAATTTTTGTCTAAAGTTTCACAAGTTTTATCCAAATAAAAGGTAATATTCTAACAGATTTTCTTTTCATATTAGAGTTTAAAGTTATGAATGTCATTATTTACATTTTTGTCTGAGTTTGACAGCATTTTTATAAGCCCGTTTCTGAAAAAAAAAAACAGACGTATTATGTGATGTCGCGTGCGTCTGTCAGTCCGTGCGTCTGTATATCTAGCCGTCTCTCCGTCCCTCGTATTTCGTGACCGGGGCATAACTCAATCACCAGTCAAGGTATTGAGTTTAAACTTGTCATATAAATAGATTGCGATGAGTCAATGTGCAGAGCGTATGAGCCAGGTCAAAGGTTAAGGTCACAAGTGGAGCTCGAATGTCGTATTTGTCCTTCGTAGCTCGTGTTCAGAGCATATTTTCATATCCATTTAAGGTACTGACTTCAGTCTTGGCATATAGGTAGGCGGCGATAAGACTATTGCATAGCGTATGAACTTGCTCTGTTGGGCAGGGGTCAAGGTCACAAATTGAGTTCAATAATGTCCTTTGTATTTTGTGTCTAGAGCACAACTTTAAAACTTTTTCAAGGTATTGACTTGCAAGGCAGATCTCTCCGTCATATTTTGTGTCCATCGCATAGCTTAATAACCATTCGAGGTATTGATTTTGCACTTGGCATGTAGGTAGGTGGCAATGAGACAAACTTGGCCGGTACAAAGGCAAGGTTACAAATTGAGTTAAAATCTGTCTTTGTATTTTAATCAAAACCATTCAAGGTATTGACTTTAAACTTATATTGAGGTGGATGGTAATGAGTTACTCTACACCCCCACCCCCACTACCTTCCAGCTCACACACCCAAGAAAAACCTATCTTTAAATTTTACCTCCTCTTTCGCTGATCTAGATCTTCGGGTACATATTGCTCTCGCTTTGCAGATCTCTTCTTCAATAAAATGGTCATCTCTTTATAGAAAGTGTTGTAGCATTTCTGTAGGAGAGGTGATTTTTTTAACTTGTGAATGCAAAATCCTAAAGTCTAGTGGGTTTTAACCTGGAAAATATGGTTGCCAGTTATATAGTGACAAATAAACGTAAAACCAAGAACTTTCGGAGGACAGACAGCTTAACTATTCAACAGCCTTGTCACTATAGAAAGCTTATTTAATGAAAACTAAAATCAAAAAGAGGAATAATTGTGTTAACATGCGAAACAGAACCTGTACAGTGCATGGCAATTAACCACAGTGGACAGTTGTGTGCAGTTTTAATTAGTTTCCATTAATGGGTACTAATTTAAAATCTCAAGTCGAAAAAGTGGCATAATTTTGTATAAAATGCAAAGTAAGAGTTATAGACCCTGTGTGCAAGATTATCACAGTTAACAAGTATGAGAAATTTCAATCCATTTCCATTTGTGGGTGCTGAGGTGCCAGCTTACATGCAAAAACTTAACCAAAAATTGCTAAGTCGCAAAAGAGGCATAATTTTGTAAAAAAAAAAAAAAGCAAAATAAAGTTACGGAACCTGATCACTGTAAGTCAGTTCGTCACAGTATATAAGTGTAAAGTTTCAATCTATTCCCACAAGTGGTTACGGAGATTCCAGCTTACATGCAAGAACTAAACTAAATCGGAACGCTGACGCCGACGAATGGGAGAGTGCAATTTAGCTCGAGCTGTTCTTCGAATAATGGAGTTAGAAAGGTATTTTTGAGTAGGAGTTTTTATTAGGATGTGTGAGAACCGTGTAGGAAGCGGTAACGTGATAAGTTTGGATCTTTCAAAAGCCAAATACTGAGCCGTATTTCAGGTTTCAGGAGAAGTTATCAGTATGACCTTTTCAATAGAAAAGACACTTGTTTTCAAAAGATGGCGCCCATTACCCTGCTACTACGTAAGTTAAGAGTAAGGCCCAACCGTATAGTGCCTAGTTTGTGTGTTGGGAGTCCGCGCAGTCCGGTCAGGATCCATACTGCTCGCTAACGTTTTCTCTAATTGCAAAAGGTTTTGAAATGGCTAAAAAATCAGCTCAGAGATGTTTATATGCTGTTACGGATCTCTGAGCTGAAACAAAGCCCATACTGAAACCTAACCAGGAATCGTGCCAGAAGTCTGTCACTAGAATTTCATAAAATGAAATGCAAAGACCTCACCTTTTACTTTAAAATATTTCTAATCTGTTTTTCTTTTGATCTGACTTAAAATAATCCATGCAACATAATTTGAACACAGGTTATACATACAAGTTTCAAATGGGTACCCTTGTCAGCAATATTTTGTCAGCCATTGCTGTTGTCACCTTAACAGTGTAGCCTACTCTTCATTCTGAAAACAAATGGGTGGTATAAAGTCGTTATTTATTGACCTTTTCTGAGAATTTAAACATTATAAGGTATGTCTTTTTATGAACTTTGTTGAAAATGGTTATATCTATAATTCAATTTAATACATAAATATGCAAAATTTTGATCAATGATTGATTTTTAAAAAAAAAACCACGTGCTCTGAGCTTTTGCATGACGTCATCAGTTTCTGACGAGAGACTGTCCGAGATGTTGCAGTTTGACATTGGTTAGTTAACCTAATGGGGTTTCGCCATAACTTAATGGACGCGACCGTCAGAAAATAAAAACAGCTTCAGTTATGTTATGGTAGCCAGAACTATGATGCGCAGGCTGGTCTGGATCCATGCTGGTCGCAAATGCACTATGTTGGTTTTCTCATGGTACGGTTCCGCGCAGGCTTTCAAGTGGCCCTAAAAATCCTAAAAAATCCAGATTTTTTTAGGACTTTCTAAAATTCATAAAAAAACACTAAGAAAGGGCCAAATTCCTAAAAAAAAGCCCTATTTTTTAAAAAAAACTTCCTAATTTTTAGTTATTTCTGTCTAAACTTTAAAAAAAAAAATGCACAAGGTCATGCATATTATGAACCATTTAAGTTATTGAAGTTAATATGCTTTAAGATTCATTTACAGAGGATGCGTCTATCGGTTTCCGTGAGTTCCTAGGCTACAGCTTCATGAAACATAGATATACTTCATTGAGCGATGATGAAAAGCAACTGTATATATGGTCAGAGGGCGGATACTCATCAAATATGCACCCTACTATTTGGCAAAGGAATAATATTGTTACGGGAAAAACGACTGATACTCGGTCCTGTTCCTAACGTCCGTTCGGCTACGACGGCAGACGACAATTTCCGTATACTTACTGAGGGTCGAGCAGAATTTAATAAAGGGAGAAATAAATAAGCTGTATGTTTAACGAATAAATATATTTAATTACAATAGCTAAAATTTAGTAAGGTTAGTAATATTAGTTTAAATGTTAATCTGATTTAATAGATCTAATCAAATGTTCTGGTAGTCTGTGTGATATCCGTATTTTATCTAAACTTATATTTACATTGCTGCTGGTCGGCTCCTGTATGGTTCTCTGATCCTCCAGGGAAATGTCAATTATAATATTACGTTAGTATTGTTAACTTTATAATGATTTATTAAAGAAATTTGATGACTGTAATTTTGGGTGGTCCTGGCCGAAAATAGAAAGTGAAAAGCTGGCGTTCCGGGTGCGCATGCAGTTTTATATGTTCCGCGCCATAATACTTCGATTCCAAGACTGAAAGCGGTAATTTAACCGTCCATCCAATCAGAATCCCGGATTCCACCGAAATGGCCATTTTCAACCAATCAGAAACTCTGCGGAATTTCCCTTTCTGTGTAACCATCCGCCACTCCAGAGGAGCAAGAAATAGTCTTCCCTTAGGTTTACTATAATGTTCTTAATCTTACGCTGGGTAAAAAGGGCTGCTACCATTTATAAGTCACAATATAAACTATAAATGATCGGCGATACAGTATGGTAGAGTTTTACCAATAACAGGAAATATGACGACAATGTTTACAAGAGAATGTGGCGCCGACAGTCAAACAAAATTTTGTCAGTTTTTCAAAGTAAATACTTGTGAGATTTCTGAATAACTGAATATTCTGCATCTTATTTAGGTAAGCAATCGATGCATTCATTCGTTTGTCATTGACATATAGTTTAGAAAGTTCAGTTATACATAAAACAGCTTTCGTTTTGGTGAAATGTCATACATTTTCACGACCCGGAAGAAGCTGCAATAATGAGGTTCTCGTATGAAACAATGAACGTCTATACGTTTTTGAATGATAAAATGTTGAATAATATACATGTATGAATGATTAGCTTATACCTTGACAAATTAGTTGTCACAAGAGTACCTCATATTACAATATTTTCCCAAAATTTAGACCTAGAAACGCACAGAGGCCACCATTTCATACCAGTATTTCAATTTTTTCCAGGGAAACAACCCCTGACCATACCCCGCCCTCAAGAGGGGAGTAACTTTTCCTCATTACCTCAGAATTAAGACCTCAAAATGCACCAGAGGCAACCATCTGTAATTCAAAAACTTTCGGGGGGAGAGCCCCCTGACTTCCTGAAATGAGCGGAGTTTCCCCGCCAGTAAATGCACCAGAGCCACCATTTCATACCAGAATCTCAAAAAATTACAGAGAGTCAACCCTCTACCCCGCCCCCACCCCCCTCCCCAACAAGAGGGAAGTACCCACTCCATTTAGACCTAAAAATACACCATATGCCACCATTCCATGCCTGTATTTCAAAATATTCCGGGGAGAGAGCCACCTGAGCCCCTCCCCCTCAAATGAGTAGAGTACCACAACAAGTAAATGCATCTGAGCCACCATTTCATACCTGTATCCCCCCCCCCCCCTACACACACACTCCCCCTTCCCCATACATGTATCTTCCCGCTCTCGGCTCTATGTGCTCGGCAGTGACGTCTTTGTTCTAGACTGGTGCCCCCAGTTAAATATCTTTGGCAAAACATAGCCCTAATTTTAGCCCTAGTTTTTGGACAAATATTGCATGAAAGCCTGTATTAAAAATAGCGTTCTTGCCGTGAACATATGAATTTCGCAGAATCACGTTCGTGCAACTGGACAGAAATTCAAAATGAATTACTTGTTCACATCTGTTGCACTTTTAGTGTAAGAATTTTCTTTCGGGTCAATGTAATTTTCTTTACAAAATGTCAGCAAGTACGTTAATTAGTGTATCAAGTGAGAAATGATAATCATTTTACATCCATTTAAACAATCAAATAGTAAAACATGAACTTTCCTATTCATTTATATTATTGCAAACTAATGAATAACAGTCCATAGGCTATTCTGTTATGCGAAATCTCAGTGCGTATCCCAAGATTGCAAAAAAAAAAAAATCTGTACAGAGCACCAAGATAAATATGTTGGCGTGATTTTCATATTCACGATTTCTTTAAAGTCGGACATTAAAAGTGTTCAAAAGTGTTGGTCAGTCACGACATTAAGGTTAAATTGTGGCTACTTTACATAATCATTCCCCTCTGTGAAAAATCACAGGTGGTCTGAGGTGGTAAAGATTGTGTATATGATGTTTCTGCTATAAAAGGGGTTGTGATTTTTCAAATGCCATTCATTGCAATTATAGCAATAAATCGCTTAAGATGTTCAGGTACATTGTCTTCTGTGTTCTAATTGGTAAGTAGCTTTTAACCTTGATATAGCAATTTAATCTTAATATGAGCCGTGCCATGACAAAACCAACATAGTGGCTTTGCGACCAGCATGGATCCAGACCAGCCTGCGCATCCGCGCAGTCTGGTCAGGATCCATGCTGTTCGCTAACAGTTTCTCCAATTCCAATAGGCTTTAAAAGCGAACAGCATGGAGCCTGACCAGACTGCGCGGATGCGCAGGCTGGTCTGGATCCATGCTGGTCGCAAACCCACTATGTTGGTTTTCCCATGGCACGGCTCATATGAAACTCGGACTATGAGTATGTAAGTGACTTCTATAATTTAACTATTATGAAAAAGTAAAAGCAAAACAAAGTGTGAAATTAAATACTTTTAGAATGTTTGACACGCAGACAATGGTTTGTTAAGTAAGGTTTTGATAATGCTCCATTACATGACTCCTTTTATAAATCGCCGGTCCATTTTGTGCGGTATGACCTGTCTATATTCAGCCTAATAAGTGAATTTGTTTTTAAAAAGCTTTGAAAAATAATGTCTTATTTCATGTAATGAAATACTTACTGAATAGCTTGCCGGTCAGTTGCCACAAGTATTGCCGGTCAGTTGCCACAAGTATTGCGGTCGGTCCTTCGGATCTCAGACATTAGTTTTGACTATTGACCGGCAAGTGTCATTCAATAAGTGTATATTATTGTCATTTAGTGATATTTTAATAGGAGTGTTACTGTAACTTACACCATTTGTATGGTACTGGGTAATTTAATATGGTTATTAGATGTTTGTAAACCTATACAAGTCTCTTGTAATTCAATACTTAAATTAGAATATAAGTGTATTTTATGTTTTAATCATTGTAATATTTATGAGACTTCTCTGTGAAAAAAAAAATGTAAAAGATAAACTATCAGATATTTCAGTCAATGTTATAAACATCATGACATGCCTATCCACGAACCTTTACTTGCAGTAAAGTTACTAATTCTGTAAATGCAAACACCAAATCTAACGTTTTTGTTAACTGAATATCATTTGATGACTTATTTTTACTGCAATGTTGGACTTGGTGGATGTTTCGCAAAAAACATGAGTTATTTTTACAGCCAAACATTTATTTAGTTTACACATTCAACACACTTTATCTTTGCGAGTTTTGTCATGCTTCCAATAATACAGTATATCTCGACCGAAACATCAACTATGATTTTCCAATTCTATTTTAGCTGCAGCAGTGGCGTTGTCCATCCGCCAAAACTCTCATCACTGTAAAACCGCCTCTGATTGCTCTTCCTTGGGATGTTCGGGGAACGACTATTTTTGCCTTGAGGGCAAATGCCTGTGTCATGACCATAATCACGGAAGTAAGTGAATCGCTTAAGTCTAGTAAAGCTTTTCTTCTTCATTGGTGTCTTACTTCGCTACTCTATTGTCAACACAGTGTGAAACCAACGAACCGGATGTTGAGCATGCACACTACACCTGTCCTCGATTGAATTGTTATATATTTTTACGTTTTCTTCTAAGTCTATTTTTCGATCAAATGTTAAGGTAACTCGAAGCCTATCCTGTTGCTCCCGTCGCCATGGAAACAAGCAGTGGTATCTTATACAAATGTATAGAGATTTGCTTTCTTTGTTTATTGTAAGTTGGATTAAAAGTCGCATCCACAAAATTTAGGTATTACGGCAATTTTCCAGTTTTTGGCGGTGAAAGAAGACCCTACAATGGCTATGGGCAAGTTTTTTCAAAATAGCGACCTGAAACACTAACCCGGTCACGGAGGCTTCCCATATAAGAAAGGCGGTTCGGAATACGCATATAATTAATGAAATAAAAATGCTTTACATGGAAGATACTCATTATATATAAAGTGAAAATTTATGGTAGAAATGTCTAGGAGAGTGGCACATTAAAATATCAGTCTATATAAAATGGCCGGGAAGATATATCTATTGAAAATGAAAAATAATAAATCCAGGTTGATGTTGATAGATATTGTATACAGTTGCGTCACAAAAATAGCAGAAGCAATCTTATTATAATCTAAATACTACAATAATATTTTGATAAGAACTCACTGCATATCTTTATGATCTTATTATTTACAATAACTACCAAATGAGCATACAAAATATACATTGTGAATGTTGAAATACTTAGCATAGACATAAGAGGGTGTTCCCTTAATGCTATTTGTTTCATTGCAAAAAGAAGTATGATATATTTTTCAGAAAGGGCTCAAGAAACGTGTAAGACAGATATGGACTGCCAAAATCATACATGTCATCATGGAGCACCTCACTGTGAAGTCCATGACCCGAATGGTGAACATGGCCACTGCAACTGCCATGTACCGCACAGTAAGTTTATGTTTATGTAGTGATTTAAAAGCTTATCTGAATACTCTTGCGTTCATGAAAAGAATCAGAAATGTTTTAGTTTTTATTTGGAGGCGACATTGAAGAAATCATTGTTTTATACGAGCATTGCTAATAAATTTTGAAAAGGATGTACGTACGAGCCACTCTGCTCAATAGTTATGTAGTTTATCAAGTGACGGAATCAAGATTAATAAAATTAGTTTTATAAAATATATTTTTAGAAAGGGCCCAGGAAACATGTAAGACAGATATGGACTGCCAAGATCATACCTGTCATCACGGAGCACCTCATTGTGAAGTCCATGATCCGAATGGTGAACATGGCCACTGCAACTGCCATGTACCGCATAGTAAGTATTACGTTTCTTTTGCGATCGCCCTTCGTCCGGCGTCCGTCCACAATTTATTGTGAACATGATAGAAACCACATTTTGCAATTGATCTTAATCAAACTTGCACACAACTTGTATTGGCATAATATCTTGGTATCTTTCGAAAGTTGGCCAGATCCCGTCATGAGTTCCAGAGTTATGGGCCCATAAACGGTCAAAATTTGCTATTTTGGCTTGTGAACACGCCACATTTTGCAAACAATTTCAATCAAACTTGCACACAACTTGTATTGGCATAATATCTTCGTTCCTATCAAAAACTGACTAGATCCCATCATGGGTTCTAGAATTATGGATCAAAATTTTGGTCAAAATTATCTATTTTGGCTTTTGCAGCCACATAGAGACTTCATTTATAATTTGAATTGATATAAACCTGCAAGATATGTTAAACAACAATAGAGTTTGGATTCCATGATGAAACCGTCAGATCCAACCATAGGTTCCGGAGTTACGGCCCCTAATTCACCCCTGAAAGAGCCAAAATTTGTTAATTTTTATCTTGTGAACACAGAAGTGACATTTTACATTGATTTTAACAACTTAAGTCACAATAAGTTCTCGGTTCCTTTCAAAAACCGGGTAGATTCCTTCATGGGTTCTAGCGTTCAGGGTTAACATTTTCTATTTTAGCCCTTTCAGCCATATAGAGGTTTCATTAATGCTTTGATTTAATACAAACCTTCACAGAATGTTTATCTTGATGATCTCTAAGCCAAGTTTGAAACTGGGTCAAAAACTAGGTCACCAGGTCAATCAAAGGAAAAGCTTGTTGACACCCTAGAGGTCACATTTATGATCCTACCTTCATGACACTTGGTCAGAATATTTATCTTGATAATTTTTATGCGAGGTTTAAAACTGGGTCATATGGGGTCAAAAAACAAGGTTACCTGGTCAAATCGAAGGAAAAGCTTCTTATCACTCTTGGGGCCACATTTATGACCCTAACTTCATGTAACTTGGTCAGAATGTTTATCTTGATGATTCCTACACCAGGTTGGAAACTGGGTCATGATGGGTCAAAAACTAGGTCACCTGCTCAAATCAGAGGTAAGCTTGTTTTCACACTAGAGGCCATATTTATGATCCTATCTTCATGAAACTTGGTCAGAATGTTTATCTTGATGATTCCAAGGTGAGCGATATAGGGTCATCATGACCCTCTTGTTTTCAGATTGTTTTTGTATTTTATAAATGTTATATTTGTAAAGTTAACAACACATTTGGGAATAGCAATTATTACATCAAAATAAACGAACATATTTTTTTTCAGAAAGGGCCGGTGAAGAATGCAAGGTAGACAGCGATTGCGCTGGTATTACATGTCATCACGGAGCACCTCACTGTGAAATCCATGACCCAAACGGTGAACATGGTCACTGCAACTGCCATGTACCGCATAGTAAGTACTATTTTTATAATGTTTTTTTTAATGATGTGTGCTTATTTCATTATACCACAAAAATATAGCACTGTTTTCATACGTTTACACGTCCAGTAGTGTTTGTTCCAAATGTCATATAAATACAGAATAGTGGATCAGAATAGATTTAAAGGCTTATTCAGCGTGATAAACAATCATTGAGTATTTACCTAACATGACAATGCTTATAAACAATAAGTAACGTACAAACTCTCCGCATAGTTTCGTTATATTTATAAAGTGAACAATTCATTTGGGAAAAGCAGTTATAGAATTACTTTCATTACATCGAAACAAACGTACACATACTTTCAGAAAGGGCCGGTGAAGAATGCAAGGTAGACAGCGATTGCGCTGGTATTACATGTCATCATGGAGCACCTCACTGTGAAATCCATGACCCAAACGGTGAACACGGACACTGTAACTGCCATGTCCCACATAGTAAGGATATTGGTGTTTCTGTATCTTTAGATATTTTAAATCTCTCATACCCAAGTTTTATTAAGTATTGAGGTCCTGTTACATAAATGATTCTTCTTTACAATATCTACTTAAAAGTCGATGCCTTAACTGTTTTATCGCTCATGACTCTAAGATTCGATGGTGCAATTGATATAGCGTAGATTATTGGCCCTTGTTTGATTTACATAATACAAAGAGAAAACTGTTTGTAATTGAGTTCATTTTCTTTTCAAATAGTTTCCAAGTTTATTTTTTTCAAGTTTATTCAAGCAAATGTTAAGTCCCACTTATGTGGGCAGCATTAACAGCATATAATATATACAAATACATACATTTAACAAACAGTGACACATTGGAAAACGGCCATTGTTATTGTCTTCCATAATTTTTTTTTTTTTTTTTTTTTTTTTTTTTTTTTTTTTTTCAGTTATGCTCCTTTAATAACTTTATGTTTTACCATAATTATACACATAATAACTTTGTTATACCATACTTATAGGACATGGTGAACGTATTGAAACACAGTTTTGTTATACCATACTTATAGGACATGGTGAACGTATTGAAACACAGTTTTGATCTGATCAGTTTTCATTTGTACTGGCCCTTGTATTGTTTTCGAAGTAAACGATATAGCTACAACCATATGACGTGTCGAAAACTCCATTCGCTATTAGTTCAGTGAATTTCTTTAAAATTATGAAAAAATAATGTGAAGTTGTGAATCAATATACAGAATTTGAATTCAGTCACCTAAACGAGAGTTATGGTCCCTGACTGTTTTCACAGATTACTCATTCGTTCATGAAAAGAATCAGAAAAGCTCTCAACATGGTTTCGTATTATTTGTAAAGTGACAATAAATTAGGAAATAACAAATATATAATTCATTTTATTACATTACACATATTTTCAGAAAGGGCTGGTGAAGAATGCAAGGTAGACAGCGATTGCGCTGGTATTACATGTCATCACGGAGCACCTCACTGTGAAATCCATGACCCGAACGGTGAACATGGACACTGTAACTGCCATGTACCACATAGTAAGGATGATGCTGTTTCCGTTTTCTTTGAAAAATCTAATCTCCCTTACCTTAGTTTAAGTTTTTCATTCGTGTCACTTTAACGATTTGGCGTCACAATATCTACTGAATAGTGGGTGACTTAAGTGCTCTGTTACTCATATTGCGTGATAATGGGCCCTTGTAAACCCTTCATAATGCAAAGCGCATAACAGTTTATTAGTCAAACTGTGTTCCTTTCAAATGAAGTATGGGAAAAGCTTTTCTTGACTAACATGTATGTACAAATACTTATACTTTCAGAAAGAGCCGGTGAAGAATGCAAGGTAGACAGCGATTGCGCTGGTATTACATGTCATCATGGAGCACCTCACTGTGAAATCCATGACCCGAACGGTGAACACGGACACTGTAACTGCCATGTTCCACATAGTAAGGATTATGGTGTTTCTGTTTTCTTTAATATTTTAAATCTCTCATACCTAAGTTTTATTAATTATTGAGGTCCTGTTACAGAAACGATTCTGCTTTACAGTATCTATTTAAAAGTCAATTCCTTAGATTCTTTTATCGCTCATGACTCTAAGCTTCTATGGTGCAATTGATATAGCGTGGATTATTGGCCCTTGTTTGTTTTACATAATACAAAGAGAAAACTTTTTGCAATTTGAGCTCATTTTCTTTTCAAATGGTTTTCAGTTATGCTCCTTTAATAACTTTATGCTATACCATAATTATAGCACGTAATAACTTTATGTTATACCATAATTATAGCACATGATGAACGTGTTGAAACACAGTTTTGATCGATCAGTTTACATGTGTTCTGGTCCTTTAATTGTTTTCGTAGTATACGATATAGCTACAGTCAAATTGCGTGTCGAAATCTCCATTCACCATTAATTTAGTGAATTTCTTTAAGATTTCTATACTCGGATTATCAAAAAATAATGTGAAGTTGTGAATAAAGATACAGAATTTAAATTCAGTCACATTAACGAAAGTTATGGTCCTGGACTGTTTACACTGTTTTCTAATTCCTCCATGAAAAGAATCAGAAAAACTCTAAACATTGTTTCGTAATATTTGTTAAGTGAAATAACAATTATAGAATTACTTTTATTACATTAAAATATATGTACACATATTTTCAGAAAGAGCTGGTGAAGAATGTAAAGTAGATAGCGATTGCGCTGGTATTACATGTCATCACGGAGCACCTCACTGCGAAGTCCATGACCCTAACGTTGAACACGGTCACTGTAACTGCCATGTCCCACATAGTAAGGATGATGGTGTTTCTGTTTTCTTTGGATAACATTTATCTCCCTTACCTAAGTTTTATCAAGTTTTGTGCTCGTGTTACTTTAACGATTTTGCTTCACAGTATCTACTGAACAGTCTACGCATTTACTATGTTATCGCTCATGACTCTAAGGTTCAGTGATGCAATAAATATATTAGATGATTGGATCTAGTAAATGAGGGCATAGCAGTTTGTCAGTCGATCTCCTGATTTATTCAAATGACTTCTCAGTTATGCTTCTTTGATAACTTTACTTTGTACATTATGTGCGTTAAGAAACGTAGATTTGATTCGGTCATTTTTCAAATGTTCTGCTCCTTTAATTGTTCTCATAGTATACAATATAGAGATAATCGATTGAGTTCTTCTGTGACAAAATCTCCATTCATCATTAATTAAGTGAATTTCTTTTAAATTTCTATACTCAGAGAATCACTAATGATGTGAAGCTATTCATCAAGAAACAGAATTTGAATTCGACCGTTTAAACGAATGTTATAGTCCTTTATTGTTTTCAAAGATTACTCTCGCGTTCATGAAAAGAATCAGAAATGTTTCCGTTTTATTCGGAGGGCCACCATAAACAATTCATTGTTTTTACAACCATTGCTTATAACCTTTGAAAATTATGCACGTACGAGACATACTGCTCAATATTTTACGTAGTTTGTCAAGTTTAAGGAATAACATAGATATTAATTAAATCAGTTTGATTAAATCTAAATGAAAACTAAACTAATTTTTCAGAAAGGGCTCAAGAAACGTGTAAGATAGATATGGACTGCCAAAATCATACATGCCATCACGGAGCACCTCATTGTGAAGTCCATGATCCGAAAAATGAACATGGTCACTGCAACTGCCATGTACCGCATAGTAAGTGTTAAGTTTTTAAGATCGTTTTTTTTGTTTTTTTAAATGTTTGTTAATCATAAAGCACTTTACGTATACGCGTTCATGGTGCTTGTTTTGCATGACATATGAATACAGAATACTGTGTCAGATTATATTTAAAGCCTGTTCAAAGTGCTAAACAATCGTAGAGTATTCAAACTATCTACGAGTTTCGTTGAATATATATCAAGGGATCAACAATTTTGAGAATAACAACAATTATAGAATTACTTTCATTACATCTACATGAACGTACATATATTTTCAGAAAGGGCCGGTGAAGAATGCAAGGTAGACAGTGATTGCGCTAGTATTACATGTCATCACGGAGCACCTCACTGTGAAGTCCATGACCCGAACGGTGAACACGGACACTGTAACTGTCATGTCCCACATAGTAAGGATGATGGTGTCTCTACATTTTCTGGATACATCAGTCTACCTTACCTATGTTTTATTATAGAGACAATCAAATGAGTTATTCTGTGTCGAAATTTCCATTTACCACTAATTAAGTGAATTTCTTATATATTTCTTTACTCGGGTAATCAATAATATGAAGCTGTGAATAAAGAAAAAGAATTTGAATTCGACCATTGAAACGAGTGTTATGGTCCTTGATGGTGTCCACAAATTACTCTTGCGTTCATAAAAAGAATCGGAAATGTTTCCATTTTATTCGGAGTGCGCCACTACTAACAAATCACGGTTTTTAGAGGCTGCTAATAAATTTTATAAACAATATTGAATATTCACAAAAATTGACTTAATGCTTAATAACAAAAACAAATGACAATTTCTCTACAGAGTTTTGATTTGTTTATCAAGTGAACAACACATTTAGGAGTATCAGTTATAGAACTGCTTTTCTTGACATAAATGTACGTTCATATGTTTTCAGAAAGAGCTGGTGAAGGATGCAAGGTAGACAGCGATTGCTCTGGTATTATATGTCATCACGGAGCACCTCACTGCGAAGTGCATGACCCGAACGTTGAACACGGACACTGTAACTGCCATGTCCCACATAGTAAGGATGATGGTGTTTCTGTTTTCTTTGGATAGCATTTATCTCCCTTACCTATGTTTTATTAAGTTTTGCGCTCGTGTTACTTTAACAAATTTAAATTTGCTTCACAGTATCTACTGAACAGTCTATGACTTTAATGTGTTATCGCTCATGACTCTAAGGTTCAGTGGTGCAATAAATATTGCGTAGATGACTGGCCCTAGTAAGTGATGTGCGTAAAGAAACACAGTTTTGATCCGGCTATTTGTTTAAGGGTTCTGGTCTTTTATTTTTTTTTCGTAGAATACATTAAAGAGACAATTAAATGAATTCTGTTGCGTCGTAAACTTCATTCACGATCAATTCAGTGAAGTTGGATAGAACAGAAGTTAATATTATATCAAGATATAAGTTTCCCGTTCGGGAAATAGAAAAAAAAACATATATTGATTTCCCCGAACGTGAAGTTACCCATTCTGGTAAAGCTGTCCCTCAAAAATACATTGTTTATGAGGTTGGGCGGGGAAGAACCTTTACTTTCTCGTCCATATTTTCATATTAATTAAACTACTGTCTGAAAAACTTTGGCCTATAAATATTTAAATTGATTCCCTATGTAGGCTTGACCACTGCTGATACAAGTATGTTTTACTGTTCTTAATTTCGTATTTTACAGATTAAATGTGTTACACTTGGTGCAGTGCAGCATATGGTCGAGCTATAGTGTTGTTATATATTTTTTACTTACATCGTACAATATTTGTTATGATTATTTCAAAATAAACGTTTTGTTATATCTACAAAATTATTTGCTTTTATTCTGGCCTAGAATTAATTCGGTACAGGCAATTGTTTTTCCTCGCATGTCTTTTTTTTTTCATAAAAAGGTCAATTTTAAAGTGTATTGTGCTTGCCTACATTAAGACAAACTGAAGTAACCGAGATGTATATAATAATATCCATATGAATAATTACATCACTCAAAAAATGAATAAAGTCACGGTACAAATAATGAAAAGTATGGTGGCATAAAACTGCCACCACTTGACTATTAGTTTTCATGAAAACTTTCGCGAAAATAAAAAAAAAGGTTTTCATGAAAACAAAAAAATATCGTGAAAACATTTTTCATGAATGCAAGATAAATATCTTAACATGAAAATTCCAATATTGCTATTTTTATTTCCACCAATCTAATTTTATTTGAACCAACCAGACGACTCGTTTCAACAAGCGCTTGGCTAAAAGTGGCTTGACTCAAGTTTTGGCTCAAATAATTTTTCTTTAGAATAAAAGTTTCGTCATATTATGAACATGATAACATGAGATTTTGTTTTTAAACTATCTTAAACTATCTTAAACTATCTTTAAAAAATGTGAAATCAAGAAATAATCACGCCCGAGTCGGGAATCGAACCTGCGCCGCCGCGGCAATAAATATGTTCCTGCCACCACAGAGGAACACGTACTTATTGACGGTTAAATAGAAAGCTTTATAATTTAGGCTGTTTACCTCCGGTACCCCTTACGAACGCTTTCTAATTTTGAATGGAAAAAATAGGAAAAACAACTAATTCTCATGTGTTTCTATAAGCTTTCATTTTATAATTCTAAACCCGTACGTAATAATCATGTATCGAAAACCGGAATCCCAGGCTAAATATAGATTTTTTTTAAACTTCTGCTTTCACTTTCAAAATGTTGAAAGCAATTTTCTGATTGGTGAACGTGAGTCTCAGTAGCCTGTCCTCAGATCCAATGCGTAGCATTAATAAGAGATGATTTTAATCAGACTATTAATGCTCATCGAAAACTGTCAGTGTTATGCATATAGTTGCCGCTCAGTCCAACTGAAGATAAAATAAATCATTTTACTTGAACTCTAAGGGGTCATGAGTTCTATCCCCTGGCAAGGCGTATCTTCTTTGTAGACGTTGTGTCTCAAGTCATTCCGTCTTCAACCTCTGATTCATGTTGAGTTGTTACCAGTCACTTGCGAAGAACAAAACCCTTCTTCTTCAATGTTTTAAGTTTGACTGGAGAAAAGCAAATATTCATATTGTTATAATTTATTTATAGCATAACTGTACTAACGAATTTTGCAGATCTGCCTGTAGCTACAAAATGAATATCTAATAGTATACAAAGTTTTATTACTCTATGAGCTAATTTTAGAACAATAAAGTAAAAAATAGCAATTTAAAGCCTAAGTTTAAGACTTTAACCTTTAGCCTGCTGGCGGCAAGTGATTCTGCCTTTGCGACCAGTGCAGACCAAGATCAGCCCACTGGCACCAGATCAGAAAGAAAATGCCTCAGTACGTGTTATACCCTACCCCTAGGTATTCTATAAGAACCATGGTCGTGAACGGGAAAATATACTAACCCATTTCAGTCGGGTATTTCATACCTAAAACACGCAGTTCAGTAAATGTGTACTTTTAATATTAAACAAGCAGTGATTTATCTTCCGTTGTGTACCGGTCACATTTCTTCAATACTTCTTATCTTAGAAAAACAACGTGTAGTTTACAGTTTTTTCAAAGGTACACAAAAAACTTGCTTGAACTTCCCTGGTGAAGTTCCGTTCTAGATTACAGACACACTCTGATTGGCTGATGTGAAAATGTATGTCAGTCGTCATTTTACTACACGTGTACACTAAAATGTTTATATGCAGCATAAATGTGCAAAATGAATTAAATAAACAAAATAGATGTATACCAATGTATGATTTCAAATTCAAAATCATATACAAGATGAATTTCATTCATCATTTCGAGTCTTATCGTAAAACTGTGAATATATTGCATTCTGTTTTTGTTTGTTTACATTTCGTTTAACATGTGCGCATTGCCGTGACCTCTAGACCGGATGTTCATTAGGGGAGTTCACGCAAGTTTTTTCTGTAACGTTGACTAAAGCATAAAATATATCGAGCATCTCTGCAATATGGAATATTGAGACAATGTGACTGGTGCATGATGGAAGATAAATTATCGCTTGTTTAATATCAATAGTACACATTTACTGAACTGCGTGTTTTAGGTATGAAATACGCGATTGAAATGGGTTAGTATATTTTCCCGTTCATGACCATGGTTCTTATAGAAAACCTAGGGGTAGTGTATAACGTGTACAGAGGCATTTTCTTTCTGATCTGGTGCCAGTGGATCAGCCTGCACGTATCATAGTCTGCACTGTTCACTACTCAGTCAGTAAATTTTCAGTGAATACCCTCTTGAATAATAAATAGTACTGCCCGTATTGAATAATGGACCAGTCCATTATAGAAATTTATCAGTGTAAGGAATGATAACGTTGATGAATGTGGGCCCAGGTTAGTTCTGGTACAGAATCCAGAAACTCTGGTTATGTTATTTACCCGCCGTTACATAAATGAAATATTGTTGATAAACGGCGCTGAATCCAAACCAAACAAACTATGTATTTTATATAGCAAGATGTTAAATCCCAAAGAGTGATTTGTCGTCATTCAAAAAGCAAACTAAATCGCGGCAATTAAAATTCAGTGAAAGCAAACAGCTAAAAACTATACGATTTTTTCTTAGATTTAATTATTTTCTAAATTAAAATTTAACATGGGCGGATCTTTTTGGCTGTTTATTTATTGTAAAGTCGATAGTCGAAAATTTGTTAGGATACGATTTTCTTATATAAATTTATTGAAATACATCTAATATTTTTAGTAAGCTTCTTCTCGTTTACACAGGTATATTTACATTCAGTATATGAGCCGCGCCATGAGAAAACCAACATAGTGCATTTGCGACCAGCATGGATCCAGACCAGCCTGCGCATCCGCGCAGTCTGGTCAGGATCCATGCTCTTCGCTTTCAAAGCCTATTGCAATTAGAGAAACGGTCAGCGAACAGCATGCATACTGATAAGACTGCGCGGATGTGCAGGCTGGTCTGGATCCATGCTGGTCGCAAATGCACTATGTTGGATTTCTCATGGCGCGGCTCATAGATCTTATAACGGTTATTTTTGTTTAAACAATTTTTATTAAAACAGCATATTTATGCCAGAATAATGAGTATTACAATAACTGTTACTTATCTGCAATGGTTACCTTATTACCTCTGTTTTCATTGATTTTGGTTACTCGAACTGAACACATGTGTATACCATAGAACAATTGTTATTATTATTATTATTACTATTTATCAAATAAGAAATAATATATAGCAGAACCATGTTTTAACATATCGAAACGATACGAAGAAGTTTTACACCTGCGAAATAATTTCACAAGGGCTAGCGTAAATGCGCGTTTGGTTCATGAGGTTTTCGATACCCTTTGTTACCATTTTAATGGATTTGCTGGGCGGGCATAACTTTTATTTATCCACAGAGTCCTACATTCTAGGATAATACAGTAAAAGTGTGCAATGTTTACACTTTCTATAACAAAATATTTATTTCTGTGCCACCCATCTGTCTCATGAAAAGCTGGTGGTGCTACCCTTGTGAAACTGAGTCTGGAGGGGCATCTGGAGTTTTCCTTTACCGTCAAAAGCTGGAAAAGACGTTTTGGTGGAGTGACTTTAGACTTAGCAAAATAAGTAAATAAATAAATTATAATTATAATGTGTCTGTATGTTACGTTTAAAATTGTACATATCTAAAACATGCATAGCTAAGCACAATATAAATGTATCCTACAACAAAAAATCTGGAAGTTTCTTTTAGACAATTGAGTATTCTGCATGACATTTAATAGAGAATGTAGCTCCACACAATTAGTTTATAAATTAAGTCAAATTAGTTATATTTAATTACAATTTGCTACATTTAAAGTTACTATCTAAAAATAAACTATTTTAGTGAAAGATGTACATTGGATACCTTTAACCCTTACCCTGCTAAATTTCAGTAATAAACTTGTCCATCTTTCAATTTGAACAGAACCATTAACTGTTAAAAGGAGTGCATATCAAAAATACTGACTGAATGGCGAACAGTGCAGATCATGATCAGACTGCACGGATGTGCAGGCTGATCATGATCTACACTGGTCGCAAAGGCAGACTCAGTCGTGTCCAGCATGATAATGGTTAATAAAACTGAACTGATTCTCTCAGCCTACGTTGCGGTTTCAACTCATCTGTGACATTTAGTTTATACCTCTGATGACAAGATAGTTGTCGTTAATGAACTGATCCATTATTATATACAAGTGTATGTACATTGACAAGTCACCTTAAAGCTGGTTTCGACGCCGAAAACGTGACGCGGTAGAAATAAAAAAGATATATAACAACTCGTCTTATAGCTAAGTAAGTAGACGTCAGTTCTAGGACTCTTTTTGACTATTTATTTTTTCAAATACCACAAGAACGAAAATTTACATAAGAAAAAACGTTTTGACTGGTCAAAATAATCTCAAAGATCAAAGACGAAACATGACTTACCAAATTGGATGTTTTCAACTGTCTGATCGAAAAAAAAAAAGAAAAGTGATGACAAATAAAACATTAACACAATTGCAAATTCTATTTGTTACACAATTACTGCTGTAACAATTGTTTAATCTTTAGCCTTCTAAATTTCTAAAATGGACTGGTACATTATTCAATTTTGGCAGTGCCATTCATTATTCAAAGGGGAGTTCAATGAAAATTTACTGACAGAATAGCGAACAGTGCAGCGTGAAGGCTGATCTTGGTCTGCACTGGTCGCAAAGGCAGAAGTACTTGCCGCCAGCAGGCTAAAGGTTAAAATACAATGATATTTACTCATTGGTATAAACACTACCACGAGGTAGATGATAGTTTTTTTAAATCAACAATTATTTTGCTTTTTCCTGCTCGGTAGGAAGGTTTTAAAAAATAATGGGGACGCTAAATAAAGGTTCAATTTGATATGGTCTAACAGTTTACCGGTCGTTGTTAAAAGATACTTGTGTGTAATAGATGTCGTTTTATGCGTTTTTGCAAATGTGCAGACACCATGCACTGCTCACGACTTACAAGAATAGGAAAAGCCAACATTTTTTTATTCTTTGGTTTTCAGGGAAGAGCAGGGTGAATACATAAGACGTAGAATATTTCATTGTACGTCATTTCTAGATGCAAATTTGAGTGTTATCGATTTCGGTCATTTGCTACTACTTTGGTAGTACATCTGTTTTGGCTTACTTTCGACGTGTCTAAAAACATGCAACTACCAATTTTCATGTTATTTTCTTCCTAAACCTAAAATACCAACTTTTCCTTGCCATCTCAGCGTTCTTGTTGCGGAAGGTAATACCGACAATCATAGGAGGTCGAATCATTTTAAGCGGCGTATCACCGGCAAAGGGAAAGTAGCGAAGGCCATTTACGTAGTAATGAGACAGGCCTATCTGAAAAGCATTTAAGAAATATTTTTTTTCGGTGTTCATACGAAATGAACGACAGAATAGGATCAGCAAGTCCATGAATCGCGCTATTTAATTTTCCGATCTTATTCTGTGGCAATTCGCATGAACACCGAAAAAAATATAGCCTTTTACATTATATTTCCTTTCAATTTGTAAACATTGTCAAGATTATATTATAAATTTCACATATATTGTTGCATTTAACATTAAAATCAGCTTCCCTTCCATTCAGTTCACCAGACGGAACAACGTCATCTAAGGAACGTTCTCCCTGACTATACGCGGACGTCGTCAAAACAGCGGCCCGTTATTTCTATGCAGCGTTGACGTAACTTTCGCACCTTTACTTTTGCCGTTCATACGTAATGATCGTCATAATTTTCAGTGGAAAAGAATAGGGCGAATGTAAATATATAATTAT
This sequence comes from Mercenaria mercenaria, assembly GCF_021730395.1. Lineage (NCBI taxonomy): Eukaryota > Metazoa > Mollusca > Bivalvia > Venerida > Veneridae > Mercenaria > Mercenaria mercenaria. Next base: position 53,361,975 of record NC_069373.1, read on the forward strand.
GTATATCCAACGTATACAGCTTACGTATGCTGTATTCGTTGCATGCTCAAGGACACAGCTCATTGTAAGCTGTATGCGTTGTCAACCACCGAATAAAGCCCATGCGTGAGCTATATAAAGCGCAAGCTCTATACGGCGTAACACAGCATGTTCTGCACAGTAGTAAAATATTGAGGGTTTCCGTATTCTTTGTAAAAAAAAAACACACTGTGTAACATAAATGCGGAGGGGATCAGACCATGCAGACTGGTCCAACACAATGATTTGATTTTCGCGGCGTAGGTTGGTCCGCTGCGTTCCTTCGAATAATGAATGAAAAAAGTATACAAGAAGCTGGTTTCTCTGACTAAAAACCGGAAGAAAAAAAACATTTTACTACATAGACCCATCTATACTGTATGAATCTACAGAGGTCTGTCTACGTTTTTTACGTAAGTGTTCACTCAGGTTTTACTTGACATTAAATGGTGTAAAACTACAAACGAGACAGCTTTAAGTCTAAACACCACCAAATGTGACAAGTCATGGTTGAATTATTCGTTGTTTTTGCTATTTTCCTACGTCTTGTTTATCTGAAAACTGATTTGTCAGTGTGCTTATTTCTACATTAATGCACACAGTATTGAGATGCATTGTTTTTGGAGCATAGCATAATTTATGTCTTAATTAAACTGTTGCTAAATGATTGAACTGACGCTCGTGTTGCGTGAATCATTCAGAAGGTGTAGGCGCATTTGATAGATTAAATTCATTGGTATGGATTATTGTGCTTTGTGGATATTTTGATATCTTCATACAAATAAACTGAATTTCTCAAGTCAATTTAAAATAACTATATGTACTTATATTCTTATTTATAGAAAAAAATATCGCGGGTTGGACAAATTCTCAAAATGGATTTACGGATAATTAGCGTGATGTTGGCCGCTTCAATACAGGTATAACTTAACATTTTCTGTTTAATATGTGTTGACTTCAAATCATTTTTTCTCGAAAGTGGATTGGAGATGATATCAGAAATAGAGAATTATAATACTGCGATACATTAAATGTCATTTATGACATACATCTATGTACTTATCTATATTGTGTTTATAAAGTGTTCCTTTCCTGTATTTATATATTTATCATGTAAATGCTCTTCAGTTATGGAGGAAATAAAGATAATAATAATATATTTTTTTCGTAGACGAGCCTAATAAATTTTTAAAAATTCAGACAGTAATCTAATATTCTATTTATCTTACCTGCTCAGAACATTGGGAAAAAGTCGTTGGAAAGAGCAACAGCGTGCAGACTTGACGTCATATTATGACGTTTGCAAGGGCAATTCAATTTGTGGATACAGTTGAAAAAATGCAATAACGTTTTTGTTTCTGGAGAAAAACTTTTGATATTACCATTTATCTTCTTAGTTAGAACATTTCCAATACAATGATAACGGTTTCAATGAAAATTCATACAAAATTGTTTTCAAAATTTCTGGCTGAAGTGCTGTAGGCCTAAAAGTAAAAAATAGCAATAACTTTTTTTGTTTCTGGGTAAAAACCTTTGATTTGACCATTCATTTTCTAAGTTCTGACATTTCAAATACAATGTTGATTTAAGTGCAAAATTTTGATAAAATAAGTGATTTTAAAAGTTCCCGCAAAAGTGATATCTTGACACTGACTAGATAAAGCAAAGTTTATAAGGCAGGTCGATTTTGTGCTATAGGCCTATCTTGTATGAGGGTAGGATAAAAAGCTTACATAATGCCAAATTAGTTTGACCATAAAAGCCGAAAGATACAGTATTTTGGCATTTTTCGTTCGAATGTCCCTAGATTACTTTTCTGATAATAATTAATCTATTGCAGTACTATGATATCTACATAACTATAAAATGTTTCTGATATTTGTTGTAGGCCTAAGTCTTATTTGAATAAATAGACAGCTGGAAAAGACTATATGTAGTGAAATGGTATTTGCAAGAAGACCGAAATCTTGCCCTATCGCAATGGTAGTAGGGCGTATTGTATTTGTCAAGATTATACTGACTTACGTTGTGATCGATCGTAAAGAAAAAAACACAACATTTGCGTGTATGTGCGGATCATAATCTAAACCCGCGACCTATATTTTCTAAATATACTTTAACTAAGACGTGATAAACTAGTTGTAGATGGGATGTTCTTAAGTTTGATAAACCGGAAGTAGGCCTAATGGCGTGACGACATTATCAAGATAATAGAAAGAAAGAAGCGTAGAAAGAAGCCTGGACTAAGTATACGGAAATGAAAATCGTTTTTTGAATAAATGGCAACCTGTGAGTGAACTTATTAAAACTGCTATGTTATTATCTTCCCTAAGGTAAAATATGATATTAACACGTTTGTCACATTAATAATTCCAAATAATGTCTAAATATCAGTGTGTAATTATCGGATCTCTTTAACCAAGGGCAAATATCTAAAACAAAAACAAAACCAAAAAAAACAAGCACACGGACGTATACATTTTACATCACCATATTATAGACCATGCGTTTATTTATCACTGTGATAAGTTTCGTTAAAATCTACATTGTAGAAAAAAAATCGCGATTAAAAATTATGATTTTCCCGTAGACACCCATTATGAAAACTTGTGTGAGGTACAATTTTTAACAAATCAGTCTAGAAAATCAAGCGCACGATTCTATCGGTTTTATTCCCCGAATTTTCTTAATATATTTTGAAGTTTTAAAAAAAAATGAGGGTCTTGATAAAAAAAAACGTGCAGAACTACCTTAAACAAATTTTACCGTAGTAGAACTCTTTTGACTAGGACATTTTGAAGAGGGCGTGCTTAAACACACTGGGCTCTATTCTAAAAATAGAACAGATGACGATGCTGACGAGAACATGATAAAACACAAGATATGATAAATAGACCAGACTATGCAGGGATCAATACGAATAAAACTACACAAAGTAGAAGAAAATAAACACTATACTGACTAGGAAAGATCAAATCTGTCACGACTTAGGCAGAACAAAACGGACAGTGACAGAATGGGATAGAATAACGGTAATTCTTTTAAAAAGGAATGGCTTGCATATGTAAGAAAATATAGTACAAAGAAAGCAAATGTTTCAGGTTAGTTAGTGTCAGGGATATACACATTATCCCTGGTAGTGTCCGGTTGCATGTTAACAGTTTCCTGAAAATACAAATTTGTTTCTAAGCTATTCGCATAAAGCGTTTACTTGTATTTGTTTACCATCACCATCCTTTTACACACTAATTAATGGGATCTGCCACAACATAAAAATTAATTGGCAGCAAAATTTTCTCTGCGATACCCAATTGGTAGATTACATTACTTCAGGCGTGTGTTTAGTACAGTCAGTACGAATTTCCATGTCAGTAAAGTCTTAGAACGTGTATATTACTCACCTTTTGTTCATAAAAACACCCTTGAACTAATTATAGATATCATAAAATGCCTGGTTGAAAGCGAAACATCAATTGGACTGACACAGGTAGCATTGGCCAATCGATGGACTCCTAACATCTTACATTTTGCCAGCATGACAGTATAAATACAACACTAATATAAAAAAAATATAATGACTAAGAAAGAAATAAACTATCCTGAATAGGACATCATAAAAATATACTGACTAACAAAATACTGACTAGTACGGAATAAAAATATACTGAATTGAAATAGGACTAGGACCTTGTAAAAGAACGCTGACGAGGACAAAATGAACATTCAGTAATTAGGACAGAATAAAGATAATTTTTGCTGACAAGGACAGAAAAAATGACTAGGGCTATACAAGTTATGACAGAATAAAGATTTACTGACTTAGACAAATCAAAACAATAAGAACTAAGACATAGTCGACATTTGCTGACACTGTACGGACGATAACAAAATAAAAGGAATAAATAAAACTATGTAATGCTGACTAGGACAGGATAAAACTATAAGAATACTGACTATGACCATATAAGCTTTACTAATGAGAATGTGCTTGCTAGGAAAGAACAAAAGTACATTGTATACTAATAAAGAGAGTTTGTTTTGTTTGTTTTGGGCTTAACGCCGTTTTTCAACAGTATTTCAGTCATGTAACGGCGGGCAGTTAACCTAACCAGTGTTCCTGGATTCTGTACCAGTACATACCTGTTCTCCGCAAGTAACTGCCAACTTCCCCACATGAATTATCAGAGGTGGAGGGCGAATGATTTCAGACACAATGTCTTTTATAAAATCGTCACGGAGAACATACGCCCCGCCCGGGGATCGAACTCGCGACCCCGTGATCCGTAGACCAACGCTCTCCCTACTGGGCTAAGTGGGCGGGTCTAATAAAGAGAGATCAGAATAAACGGACAATATAAAAGTATATTGATTAGAACAGAAAATAAGAAAATATAGTCATGTACTGATGAGTACAGCAGGAAAGAAATATATCATTTTATATAATATTTTACTAATGAGGACAAGACAACAAAAGGTTAATATAAAAAACTAAGCTTTAATCAGAATAAAAAGACGATAAAACTATACTGATTATAACAGAATAAATGGACAATATAACGCTATACTAATCAGGACATAATGAAAGAACTATATATATATACCTTTGCTGATGAGGACAGAATGAAAGGACAGTATAAAACTATACTGATGAGGACAGAATGAAAGGACAATACAAAACTACAATATAAAACAATGCTGATGAGGACAGAATGAAAGGACAACATAAAACTATACTGATGAGTACAGAATGAAAGGACACATAAAACATACAATGAGACAAAAAGACAATAAACTATACGATAGAAAAAAATAATATATGATAAAAAAAGAAGATAAATAAAGGACAAAAGAAAGGACAATTAAATAGATGAAAAATAACAATATAATCTATACTGATGAGGACGACAGAATGAAGACAATATAAAACTTACTGAGAGGACAAATGAAAGGACAATATAAAACTATACTGATGAGGACAGGATAGAATGAAAGGACAGTATAAAACTATACAGATGAGGACAAAATGAAAGGACAATATAAAACTATATCGATGAGGACAAAATGAAAGGACGATATAAATCTATACTGATGAGGACAAAATGAAAGGACAATATAAAACTATACTGACGAGGACAAAATGAAAGGACGATATAAAACTATACTGACGAGAACAGAATGAAAGGACATTATAAAACTATACTGATGAGAACAGAATGAAAGGACAATATAAAACTATACTGATGAGGACAAAATGAAAGGACGATATAAAACTATACTGATGAGGACAAAATGAAAGGACGATATAAAACTATACTGACGAGGACAGAATGAAAGGACAATATAAAACTATACTGATGAGGACAGAATGAAAGGACAATATAAAACTATACTGATGAGAACAGAATGAAAGGACAATATAAAACTATACTGATGAGAACAGAATGAAAGGACAATATAAAAACTATGATACGATGAGGACATAAAATAAAGAGACATATAAAACTATACTATATGAGGACAAAATGAAAGGACATTATAAAACTATACTGATGAGACAGAATGAAAGGACAATATAAAACTATACTGATGAGGACAAAATGAAAGGACATATAAAACTATACTGATGAGAACAGAATGAAAGGACAATATAAAACTATACTGATGAGGACATAATGAAAGGACAATATAAAACTATACTGATGAGGACAGAATGAAAGGACAATATAAAACTATACTGATGAGGACAGAATGAAAGGACAATATAAAACTATACTGATGAGGACAAAATGAAAGGACAGTATAAAACCATACTGATGAGGACAGAATGAAAGGACAATATAAAACTATACTGATGAGGACAGAATGAAAGGACAATATAAAACTATACTGATGAGGACAGAATGAAAGGACAATATAAAACTATACTGATGAGGACAAAATGAAAGGACAATATAAAACTATACTGATGAGACAGAATGAAAGGACGATATAAAACTATACTGATGAGGACAGAATGAAAGGACAATATAAAACTATACTGATGAAGGACAGAATGAAAGGACAATATAAAACTATACTGATGAGGACAAAATGAAAGGACGATATAAAACTATACTGAGAGGACAGAATGAAAGACATAAAACTATACTGATGAGAACAGAATGAAAGGACAATATAAAACTATACGATGGGACAAAATGAAAGGACATATAAAACTATACTGATGAGGAACAGATGAAAGGACATTAAAACTATACTGACGAGGACAAAATGAAAGGACATTATAAAACTATACTGATGAGAACAGAACGAAAGGACAATATAAAAACTATACCGATGAGGACAAAATGAAAGGACAATATAAAACTATACTGATGAGGACAAGACAGAATGAAAGGACATATAAAACCATACTGATAATAAACTATAACTATACTGTATGACATAATTATTGGCATATAAAATCATACTGATGAGACAGAATGAAAGACAATAAAAACTATACTGATGAGGACAAAATGAAAGGACAGTATAAAACCATACTGATGAGGACAGAATGAAAGGACAATATAAAACTCTACTGATGATGACATAATGAAAGGACAATATAAAACTATACTGATGAGGACAGAATGAAAGGACAATATAAAACTATACTGATGAGGACAAAATGAAAGGACAATATAAAACTATACTGATGAGGACAGGACAGATTGAAAAGACGATATAAAACTATACTGATGTGGACAGAATGAAAGGACAATATAAAACTATACTGATAAGGACGGGACAGAAAGAAAGGACAATATAAAACTATACTGACGAGGTCAAAATGAAAGGACATTATAAAACTATACTGATGAGGACAGGACAGATTGAAAAGACGATACAAAACTATACTGATGTGGAAAGAATGAAAGGACAATATAAAACTATACTGATGAGGACAAAATGAAAGGACGATATAAAACTATACTGATGAGGACAGGACTGGATGAAAGGACATTTTAAAACTATACTGACGAGGACAAAATGAAAGGACATTATAAAACTATACTGATGAGGACAGAATGAAAGGACATTATAAAACTATACTGATGAGGACAGAATGAAAGGACATTATAAAACTATACTGATGAGGACAAGACAGAATGAAAGGACAATATAGAAACCATACTGACTTAAACAAACTGTTCGCATTTATTATTCATATTGATTAATCAACTAGTGTCGGTGAGAAGACCTAAATAAATAGACTCGTTTAATTCAAACACAAAGCTACAGTGGTAATTAATGCTTTCCTTGACAAGTTACTTTCCTTTCTTGAGTGAAATGACGGTCATAACTGTCAGACTTATATAATAGCATATGTTAAAATATCATCATTTTGTTAACCTTAAGTATGCAATGTATGATTATTGTCAGACGTGTGAATAAAAGTTTGTTGTTTAAGACATTTCCCGGAAGCTTCCTGGTTACTGTTAATTTGGATCTGACACGTTTGTAATAAAAAAAGGTATCTTGGAGAAAACAAATGAATGACGATTTTTGGGAGTTACCGCTGACTCGGTCATCACACAACAAACACAACTCAGTCTTTAAGTGAATGAAAAAAAAAAAACCCATCAAAGCTAGGTATCGTTTTTATTGGAATGTGTATGACTTTGGCATTTCCTAATGTAACATCTTAACAATTCGTTAACAATATCCACACAGTCTTAAATAGACCAAAGAAATATATATTACAGAAGTACAACAACAACAGAAAAAGATTGAATAAATGATTTATGAAATAAATTTGCTTCATCGACTCGGTGTCACATGAAACGTAGAACTAGATTTGGTAGGGCGTTTTCATTAACCCTTATCATCCAGGACACGATTTATTCTGCCTTCGCGAACAGTGTAGATCATGATCATCCGTGCAGTCTGATCATGATCTACACTGTTCGCCATTCGGACAGTATATTTTTGGTAAGCACCCCTTTTAACAGGTAAGTTCTGTTAATATTGAATAATGGACACATTTATTATAGATATTAAGCATGGTAAGGATTAAAATATTAGGAAGAGTATAAAGCAAGTCAGGTTTATTTTAAAGATACATTTAATGTAGCAAGAATTCAATTTTTACCTTACCCTGAAGAAGACTCGTGGTAGTCGAAACGTCGGTTGCTTCTCAATAAACAACTCTTAAAATCAACTTGTGTTGATTGTTCGTTCCACTTTTCCCACTTTTCATAGTACGTTTAAAAAAACACCGAGGTAACTGCCTCGGCATGCCTCACAGCTTTGTGTCCTTACTGATTAAGGCAGTAGATCGACAATTTTCGTTCCATTACGTAGTCTTTGTATGCATTCGGCATTCTCCAGTTGACGCCTATTAGGTTAGACCAGCATAGATAGATAGATAGATAGATACTTTATTTCCTTCAATCGGGACCATGACTTGATAAGTAAAGTTAGTGTCATTCATAACTACAATACTGCGCTTAAAACGCCATGAAAAAATGTAAATGTCAGTAATTTGTCGGCCTACAGCAAGCTTGTACATCACAACCTTATAAGTTATAGTCTCCACATACTTGGATTCAGTGTTGTTATATATTCTGGTCCTTCGGGATCATGGAGTCCATTCAATATCTTTGTAATAAAGTTCCGCTTAAGCCGGTGCTAGGGGGCGTGAGAGGTGTTGCACATTTCATTACCTCTCTTGAACAGACTCAATCAAACCGAGTCTGCTATTATTAGTATCCTGCTTGGTTGCATTCTATGCTTCCAAATGATCTTTTTACAGATTTTATAGGATTACGAATACAAAAAGAGAGTGGAATAAAACCCGTCCGGTAAAAATCCCTTCCGCTGCACTTTTAACAACTGGAGCAAACTTTCTATTTTTTTTCTATTTTAAGAAATCCCGTGGACAGTTACTGTACATTAAGTTTTAAAACCAGTTGTTGAAACTTCTATGGGAAAATAAATTGATATAAATCATTCCCTTAATTATGATTATTCTGTTAAATGCATGGGAAGAGTATTGTCCGCTTCATGAAATATCTGCGAGAGGTTTTTTTGTCCGGGAGGGGTTTTGTCCAGCTCGCATACAAAACACTGACTAGCATTCTTAAATCAGACTTTCCAAGGGCTGCATTGCATGCCTTTAGGTTACATTATGTCAAACTGAATAACTGTACTCATATGTGATAAAATAAAATTTTCTGTCTGTGTATGCGTATTTTCTGAATTGTTGGCACTGCTTGATAAGTTATGATACTGTCAAACCCTGCCAATAAAAAAGAACTAGAACACATATATGGGTCATCTTATACGGCCATTAATCAGTACATGTACGTCAAACTGTGAATTATAATTATCATAATGGTCATTTTTCTTGTATATGTCAGTTGCCTCAGGCAACCAATTGTTTTCACAATCATTGCGGTTGATTGGTAATTTTTCCTTCATATTTTGACACATTTTTTTCGTATATGGAGACATTTTGGGCTGGACCGTCGCAACTGAATAGATTTCTGTGTTCATATCAATCGTTAAATCATATGACATCTTTATACCATTAAATAATCAAATATGTATGGATTATTCATGTCTGATTCACATATATATGCTGTTTTGTCTTTTTTATACTTATGATAATTATTTGAGTTGTACGTATAGAAAACATTACAGGAATCTATACGGGTTTTCAATAGGAACTGTTGTTGTTGTTTTTTCCAGTATATCGCCGAGAGTCATTATGATGCACAACATTTTCGTGAAAAAAAATATTTCAGAATTTTTTAACATTCAACTATGTAATAACTTCACGGACCAAACGTCTAGCAGGTGGTCGATTGACGAAATACTCCTAATATTTAAAAAAGGAAAAAAAGATCAAATAGATTAAAGGAGTATTTACATGGCATCTAAGCAGTACTAGATAACGCTTAGTTCCGCCCTCATTTGGATTCTGGCCCTGTTCACTTGCTTATTATTATACACCAGTGTGCACCCCCCCCCCCCCCCCCCCCCCCCCCCCCTTTTTCTGCTACATCAATTGACATCTTCCTGGATCTATAAACATTATCACACCAGACGGAGTCTAGGTCGACCTGATGATGAAGTGCCGGTCGGTCAAGTTAGAGGTCAATTGTTCCGATCCCGCTGTGACCACGGCTGCACTTCTTTCAAATACACCACTGAGTATTGGTTTCGAAAGTAATAAATTTAAAATCGAGCAAAAATGTAGATGAAAGTAAATGTTTAATATGTAGAAAAAATCTGGAAAAATGTCTGCAGATATTTTACTTTATATGAAATGTCATAGGCAACGCAAACACATTCCACGTAGGTGTTTGTTCAAAGTTAAGTTAAAATGAACTTCCTTAAGGAAAGATTCATTGTCCTCACCAATATGCGCGTGAGTGTTAGTCACACAGACACCATCAAATGAACTGTGTTTTCGTTGAAATTGACGAGTGCTAATGATAATGATATAACCACAAAGCAACTTCATTTCTTCATCAAAAGATACCACAACACTACTGGATATATGTAAATTAAGGAAATACACAAACACCTATCAATTTTATTTTAACCACAACACGTAAAGTGACGGTGAATTTTGTCATTATACCTCATGTCACGGTACAAGTACCGTCTTGCAGATAGCCGTTCGGCTGAGAAAGATTAAATCCCAAAATTTCTATAGTCATCAAAGTTAAGACAGGTCAGAAACCTTTCATGGTTTATAATTACTTAAAGTATTTGGTGTTTAAAAGGCGCGTTATAATTTTGTTCACAAATATAGTCTATGTCAGTAGCACAGGTTAGAATTGGTACGAAAGGGTAAGTTTTAGTTTTCAAAAAAAAAAAAAAAAAAAAAATAAAAATAAAAAAAGACTATGTTGCAAGTGTCCGAAAAATAATCCAGATTGCCAGAACTATCCTGACGACATGTATAAAGGGAAATAATTATGCGTCAGAAACTGCCATACGTGATGTATTGCACCTATTTACTTAAATATGCATAGAATACATTATGCCTATGCTAATGTTAATTTATATGTCAACGTATTCGTATGTGTACTTGCAAAGAGAGGTTAAGTGTCCCAGACAGGTTACCGTTGATAAATACAATCAATGACAATATTTTTTATGGTTTATACTAGTTTTAACTTTTTTCTGCTATTATCGTCTAATCGCCACATTGCCGACACTTTCTCGTAACTAAAACTTCCATCGTCGTGATATTTTACGGGGGTCTATCCGTTAGGAAATGTGAACCCATTACTTTTATTTTTGTTGTGTTTTTTTTACGTCGCACCGACACGGTCATAGGTCATATGGTGACTTTCCAGTTTTGATGGTGGAGGAAGACCCCAGGTGCCTATCCGCATACGTTATTTCATCACGGACAGACACCTGCCCTGGGTAGAACCACAGACCTTCCGTAAGCCGTCTGGATGGTTTCCTCACATGCAAAATTCAACGCCCCAAGTGAGGCTCGAATCCACATCGGTGAGGGGCAAGTGATTTGAAGTCAGAGACCTAAACCACTCGGCCACGGAGGCCTCTGTGAACCCACTGAATTGTATTGAAACCCAGCGGATATTGCGCACTGCTTTATGACATAGCTAATTATATTTTAATATAAAACTTTTAACTTTGATGTGCCTTTGTTTTGCTTTCCATGTATTCTAATGTCAGGTTAGTATATGTCGGATGCTTTATGACAACTGCAGATCGGCATGTTTACATGTTTTATACCAAAAAATGGTAAGTCTTTTGTCCCTATCGTGCTTGATGAATTATTGCAATTAACGAAAGTCATTTTGACTATTTTAGAGTAATTAAGGTAGTGGACCAGTATTGACAATCGGTAATTTTCGTTTGTTTACGTATTCTCTGTATGCGTTTTCGGATTGCTTCGGTCATAACAGAAAATGCTTTTTCATAACAACCGGAGAATGCCGAAATCGCATACGTAGAATACGTAAACGAACGAAAATTGCCGATCGTCATTTCGGATCCACTACCTTAACCCTATGAGTAAACCCTTTTATTGCATTTTTCTTCACTTTATATCACCCTTGGCTGTAAAAAACAATGATAACTTTCAGTTTCAAACGATAAAAAAATTGTCACATACAATCAAGCACAAAGAACTTTGTAATATAGCATAAAGCATTTCGCATCGTGGCATACACTGTGACAAGAGACTTGCTCTAGGATTTTCATTCAATTCAACTAATTGTAGATTATATAAGGACTACTAGTAACATTACAAGCTGTATTTTTTAACTGAAATAAATTGTGAAGGTTAATATGAAAAATACCCTGGTGCCCGCCCGTGCATTTTCGCAAAATTCAGTTAAATAACTTCATTTTTATAACACACAGCAAAACATTTACCATTCACATTAAAGAACCTGAATTATCTAATACAGCCCACAACTACACATAAAAGGTTTGTTTCGCTTAATGATGATTTTTTCTTAGTTTTTGTATTAAAGTATCCATGTTTAGCGCGGAAAATGTGGTTTAAATTATTACATTTAAATAATACAAATTTGGCCTTTAGACTTTGTTAAAAAATCTCGTATACATTGTGAAGTTATATGCATGTAACGTTTGATAAATCTGCAGACTTTTAAATACGTTTTGTAAAAATGATAATGTATTTACTTGAAATTGTCTTTCGCAGGCAGTTTGTAGTAAACATAGAGAACAAGTTAGCTGTTTGCCATACTTTAGTACAAGTCAAATGGTTTATCGCGGCCAGAAATTTGTACAAACCGGACAGAAGCTGCGAAATTGTCATTTGTGCAGGAAAGAAGCATTTACCATAATGTCCAGTACTGGACAGGTATAGTGACCATGCACGACACAGCCAATTTTCTCAGAGGGGGTCCGATCCCCTGCCCCCCCCCCCACCCTGGAAATTTTGAAATTTAGCACTTCATTTTTTTGCATTCTGGGACAGTTTCAGGGACTAACCTGTTAAATTTGGGAAAATGATAAAATCAACCTTTCTTGAAGATAAAATTTTTAGTTTCTTTTAGATAAATAATATGAATTATGTCGTAGTTGTATGTAGCAGCCGCCGCATATACTTAACATGCAGTCCTAATGTTGCCTTTTTCGAAAAACATTTTCTTTCCTTCTTGTCTTATTTCTTTTTTTAAAGATTTTCCAGAGGGGGTCCGGACCCCCCCCCCCCCCCTCTGGATCCGCGCATGGTGACATATCATGCTTTCTGTTTATGCAGGTAAACTTGTGTTTGGTTAAATTTCAACAGAGCACAATTGTCTAAACAGTGAACAAGCTCATTACTGTTTTTTCAGCCAAGGGTGGAAAAAAAGTGGTAGACAATGAAAGCAGTAACAGTTTTATTAAAAAAAAATAAACAATGAGACAAACATTTCCAACATCTTTGGACGGTTCAAAAATCCCATGTTAAACATACGATAAAGCCCGAAACGCGTGAAAATGTTCCGAATGTAAATGGGGTGAAATAGGCGCTCTATGTATAGTTAGATTATGCGTCTAGATTGATTAAACTGGGCGAGTCTACTTACTTATTACTTGAGGATGAAAAAAAACGTGTTTTTTAAATGTTGCTCTTAAACAAGGGTGGCGGTTGAACTACTAAAAGTTCAACAGTTAATTCACAACAAATCGTACGGTATGTTTTATAATCAGTAGAAGCTAGTCGTATTTACACTTATGAGACCTGTTTCACCCATAAGTAAAGAATTCACAGGTCCATCATGAAATATTTTCCCCAGCGCGCATATACTTTACCTATTCAATATCGGCCGCGATCAATAAAGTTGCTGTAAAGCGCCTTTGAACGTGTTTATCATGAAAAGGGCGCTATATAAATCTGGTATAATAATAATAATGATAATAATAATAAATCATAATAATATGTGAATACCATTGCGTTATTTGTACCGCAAGTTCTCTGGGGTTTTTTGTTTTTGTTTTTTTTTTTTTAAACAAATGGATCGCTGAAATGGTCACGGTTGCTCACCAGATATTCACGTGAAGAAAAAATATTTGAAAATTGAAAATATGAGTTTCCCTTCAACAAGTGCTTTCAAGTCAAAACTCGTCGAGATACCAAGACTCAAAAAAACTTATACACCCATTTAATAAAAGACTGCAATTTTACTTTCATGAAATTTGTTTCTTGAGTTAAAATTACTGGTTTTAGGACTTCTGCAGTACAATTTCACACCCGCAAAAAAAATGCAGAAATAGATTGTTTTATCTCTGGTATTCATTTACGGTTGTTTAAATACATCTTATTTATTTCACGCTATATATATTACTTCAACATATACTGTGGGGAAAACGCTTTTTGGACTTTATTTGCATTTTTACAGAGCACACGTGTTTTTTATGTGAATAAATACAAGTTAGAAGTGTGTGAAAACCTTGTTTTTTCTTTTATATTCACACCGGTTAACAAATAAAAGTACTTTCGAATATTCAAATCATTAGAATATACATGACATATTAATCACATCAAAGAGAACATTCTCTGACAAGTTTATGTTTTAACTAATACAGTTCTATCACATTTTCGACACCACTTACTACACGCTATTTTCCTTATGAATAATATGTATACATTATTAATAATTTTCAGGCCGTTCACGCGTGTTATCGTCGTGCAATGTGTGTGTCATATGTGGCTTTTAATTTTGCCCTTTAGCATGTTTAAGCATGCTAATTGTAGCGTCAGTGTGCTTCACATAGCTAGGATAGGGTTAACTTTAATTTGCAGACTGTCTTTACTCAAAATAAGATAACCCTACTTCCTGATACCAATATTCCGAGTACCTTTCTTGAAACCCAACAACAGGTTTCCACGTATTAAGATTTAGATCCTTTTCAGACGAGTGAAGATCAGAATTATGTTCTTTACACGTGTGAAGATCAGGACCGTATTCTTTACATGTGTGAAGATCAGAATCATATTCTTTACACGTGTGACCGTATTATTTTACACGTATGAAGATCATGACCGTGTTTATTACACGTGTGAAGATCAGGAACGCATTCATTACACGTGTGAAGATCAGGACCGTATTCATTACATGTGTGAAGGTCAGGACCGTATTCATTACCCATGTGAAAGTCAGAATCATATACATGTACTCTACACGTGTGAAGATCAGGATCGTATTCCTTACACGTGTGAAGATCAGAATCATATAGTCTACACGTGTGAAGATCAGGATCGTTTTTCTTACACGTGTGAAGATCAGAATCATATACTCTACACGTGTGAAGATCAGGAACGTATTCCTTACACGTGTGAAGATCTTGTTACCACTGGACTAATGCGTCCGTTTTCACTTAAAATGTTTTCTCAGAGCACCATATGAACTGCAACAACAAACAAAAAGGAATACTTAAGAAATATTTGATTAAAAATGTATGCCTCTATTTCAGATCGTCTCGAGCGACACCTGGTTCGAACTTCGTCTGATAAGGTTTGACAATCCGTCGGGAAGAGAAGAAGACGGCGACTGCTGTGATTTTCCATGTTCCGATCCGTGTGATCCAGATATTGCTATATGCTTTGACAAACCGTAAGTGTGCATATTTTTTTGTATTATCTGTACTTCATACATACATCAAACAAAAGGTATATTTGGTCAGTTTCTATTTGTAGCTATTCATTCATCAAAATAATGTTTCTTTCATCTTTTCATCTGTGCTTTTGTTTCCTCGATGGAGACTGCAGAATAATCACTTGCTGTCTTGAAAGAGTTATCACTCCTTGTACCAAAACTGAAAAGTCGTCACAGTCACGTGCAGGTGCTATAATATTGCAGTTTCTGTTGAAATAACAAGAAACTAGAGCTGCTTTTGAGAAAAGTGCATGTCTCCCACAACTGCCTAATCGTTTTGTGATTCAAGGTTGTTTGGGTGAGTGGTTCCTATAGTGATTCAAAGTGGTTTGGGTGAATGGTTCCTATAGTGATTCAAAGTGGTTTGGGTGAGTGGTTCCTATAGTGATTCAAAGTGGTTTGGGTGAGTGGTTCCTATAGTGATTCAAAGTGGTTTGGGTGAATGGTTCCTATAGTGATTCAAAGTGGTTAGGGTGAATAGTTCCTATAGTGATTCAAAGTGGTTTGGGTGAGTGGTTCCTATAGTGATTTAAAGTGGTTTGGGTGAATGGTTCCGAACAGTAATTTTTGGGTGGTTTGGGTGAATGGTTCCGATCAGTAATTCAAGGGCCATAATTCAAAAGTGCCAGGGCCGATTTGGCTAGTTATCGGACTTGGCCGAGGACTTATTGGCAAACAAATGTTTGTTCCAGTTTGGTGAAGATCGGATGAGAAATGTTCGACTTAGAGTGCGGACAAGCTTTGTGACAGGCAGACAGACACACAGACAGACAGACACACACACACACAGAGGAGTAAATCAATATGTCTCCCACACCACTGTGTGGTGGGAGACATAATTCAGTTATTATGAAGTGAAAACACAACATATCATTCGAACTTTATACTGGGACATTTCTCGGGACCATTTTGAAATATTACCTCACTTTCATATGGATTAGTTGATGTGTACAAAAAAAACCAGTTTGTATATACGAACATTTTTCCACCCTTTCTGTCAACATTAAATCTCTGCTGACAGTACTTCATTAATTCGCTGTTAAATGAGTATTCAGTTTGTAATTAAAATCCTTATAAATGTTGAAATTGTCAGTGGGTGTGTTGTGCATGAACACATTTGACTTCAAGGAATTCTAATGTTTAAGGTCTTAAATTTGCAATCAAATTGTTCTTGAACATCTTTTGAAATATGATTATTATTTAATGTAAGGTTTCCGGCTCCAATATAAATAGTGTTTTAAATTGTATACCTATGGAGCCCCTAAAGTGATATCCTACACTTTTGTTATGCCCTTAGGGTGGCATATAGTAATGTCCGTGCCTTTGTTCGTCCCGAATTCGTGTCCCGTCTGTAACTTTGTCATCTATCAAGGGAATTTTAATATTACTTGATAGAAATTTTCCCATTATGAGGTGAAGTGTCATGCTTAAGACCCGGACCAAAATCTTAAAGTTCAAGGTCAAATGTTAACAGAGTGTTTTTCTTGTTTGGTCTGTAACACAATCATCCATCAAAAAAAAATACATGTTATATCACTTGGCACAAATGTTACCCATAATCAGACAATGTGTATTGCGCAAAACCCAGAACCCAAGCTCAAAGGTCAAGGTCACACTTGGAGGCCACAGGTCATTAGTGCTTTTTCTGATGTTGTCCACGACTCTGTCATCCTTGAAGGGATTTTAATATAACTTAGTACAAATGTACCCCATTGTAGGAAATGTGTCACGCATAGTAACCAAACCCACAACCGCAAAGGTCAAGGTCACACTCAGAGGTCAAAAGTTAAAAATGATGTTTTTCCTGTCCGGTCCATAACTAAGTCATTATTGAGGCGATTTTTATAATATTTAGCACCAATGTATCCCATAACAAGACGACGTGTCGTGCAATACACGCAGACCCATAGCTCAAAGGTCAAAGTCACATTTGGAGGTCCAACGTCTGTAGATTTTTCTTCCTGTCCGTTCAGTAATTCTGTAATTCTTGAAGGGATTCTAATATTACATGGTGCAAATGTATCCCATAAAGTGATAATGTGTCATGCGCAACACCAAGACCCCTAGTCTAAAGGTCAATGTCATATTCAGAGGTCAAATGTCAATAGGTTTTTGTTTTTCCGAAGTTCCGGCTTGGCCCAAAACTCCGTCATTAACCAAGATATATCTATGGAGCCCCTGAAGTGACATCCTACACTCTTGTTTTGCCCTTAGGGTGGCGTATAGTAATGTCCGTTCCTTCATTCGTCCCGAATTCGTGTCCCGTCTGTAACTTTGTCATCAATCAAGAGATTTTTATATTACTTGACACAAATGTTTCCCATATCAAGACAATGTGTCATGTGCAAAACACAGATCCCTAAATGTCAAGGTCACACTTGAAGGCTAAAGTTCAATAAGGTTTTCTCCCGTGCTGTCCATAACTTTGCCGTCCCTCAAGGTATTTTAATATTTTTGTAGTACTATATCCCAGAATGAGACAGATTGTCATGTTCAACTCCCAGACACCTAGCTCAAATAGGAGGTCAAAGGTCAATAGGGGCTTTCCTTGTCCGGTTATGCAATATCATTTTCAAATTTTTGAAAAATTATTTTTGATAGTTATTTTGTTTTTACTAAATACAAATAAGATGTCACATTTAAAATGTTTCTTTAGGGATTCCGTGTATACCCTATTATCATAAACACCATGTTTATGTATTTGAGCAGACGTGAACGTGCTAACATTGTCGATTTTAGGTGACAAACTAATAGTTTTTATGCTAAAACTGTCATTTGAGTATCTATTATTTAGTCTTACATGTATTGTATAAACCACTAATCAGCATGAAGTAACACCATATTTGAACTGGACATTTGCAGTTGTCAGTACAGCTGTATGTTCAAGCAAACCAAGAGGGCCGTTTAGGCCCTATATCCTCTCACGCACGGACAAAAGCATATCCCTTACCTTATGGGTCTTTGACACGATGTAGAATTCTGGGAGAAAATATTTTAAAACTCCTTCATAACTGCAATATAGGGAAAAATGAGCTAACAGTTGGTGTGTAGCTCATGAGTCGTAGTTTTATGGAATATAGAAATTGTCTGCCCGATTTTGATAAAAATTCATGTAGTTCCTAGTGTTAACAGCAGGCTTATTTCGGGATAGTGTTAAAATGAATGGCATATGGGAATGTATTTTTAAATTATGTCATTTATTTGATTAAAGGACGCGTCCAATACACCCAGTCGGACTTTGGTACTCAGTACAACACCCGGTCGAATTTTTCAGTACCAAAATGCATTAACACCATTTGAGCCGCGCCATGAGAAAATCAACACAGTGGCTTTGCGACCAGCATGGATCCAGACGGTTTCTGTAATAGCAATAGGCTTTGAAAGCGAACAGCATAGATCCTGACCAGACTGCGCGGATGCGCAGGCTGGGCTGGGTTCATGCTGGTCGCAAACGCACTATGTTGGTTTTCTCATGGCGCGGCTCACTTAGTGTTGCAACAAAGCTTAGTGAACAGTACTTTTTGAATGATACATTGCTCACCACTATAAATAAAGACACGCTCTACATTAGTTTATTTAAGAAAGTAAAATAAATCTAACAATAAGTAATTATGCATGCATAGATGGATCCATTCATTATTGTGACATATCCGCATTTTAATTTATTATATCTCTTTGCCGTACATTTATAGCTCTAAACTGTTTTATGGTTCACCTAGATTGACTGCTGCAGGCGACTTCATTTGTTTAACAGCCTGGTTTTGTCGGTTGCATTTGTGGATGAAGTATATTGGCGTGTTTCAAGAGCCTCCGCAGAACCAAAGTACTTCATACCGATATTGAGTGTCTTACATTTTCTCCTTCCCTGATTCAGTGTTGTTATAAAGTGAGCCGCACCATGAGAAAACCAACATAGTGCATTTGCTAGTAGCATGGATCCAGACCAGCCTGCGCATCCGCACAGTCTGGTCAGGATCCATGCTGTTCGCTTTTAAAGCTTATTGCAATTTGAGAAACCGTTAGCGAACAGCATGGATCCTGATCTGGATCCATGCTGGTCGCAAATGCAGTATGTTGGTTTTCTCATGGTGCAGCTCAAATATATTTTCATATGGTAAGACTTTAACCCCTTTTTCTCGTCCTAAACCAAACATGAATAGGTGTTTCATTTAATCATAATTGGTTGCGTTCTATGCTTCCAAAGGATCTTTTTCACAGGTTTTATTTCATTTAATCATAATTGGTTGCGTTCTATGCTTCCAAAGGATCTTTTTCACAAGTTTTATTTCATTTAATCATAACTGGTTAAAGGATCTTTTCACTTAACCATAATTTTTGACACGTTTGAAGCTATATACTTGATAACGATGTTTTTATTACTTTATATGACAAAACTACGAAGAAACTAAAATAGAATACCGTACATATGCGATTCACAACATTATTTCAAGATCGGGTTCACATACCGTAAGACAACGTACTTGTACAATGATTGATGGATCACTTTCATATGAATGGATAAAATTGTACTCAGTCCGTAACTTAAGTCAATGACAAGCCCTTTTAACTTGTTAAAAATGAAATTTACACGTTGTACTTGTAATTTGATGATTTTTTTTATTCTAGTAAAGTTTAAGTCTTCCGACTGATTTCTGTATCTGAAATACTGACTGAGGGGACGGTTTCATCTGGTATTAGGGCTTGATATTATTACCGACTCATGCCCTTCCGAGCAAACATTGTTATATAGGACCAATGCCGGCAAACCGAAATATGTTTGTGATATTGGTCCAATATCCGGCCGATATTTGACATTATTCTATACCTATTTTATCTTTTCAATCGCGAACGTTCATTTGCAACACGTGACCGTACAATATATTACGGTATTTAGATGCACGTGCGTACAAAAATCCTGTATTTTCTGTATTTGGACGCACGCGCGTACAAAAAATCCTATATTTTCTGTATTTGGACGGTTCAACAGTCCCATATCAAACATACGATAAAGCCCGAAACGCGTGAAAATGTTCCGAATGTAAATCGGATGAAGTAGGCGCTCTTTATACAGAGTTTGGTTATGCGTCTTGGAATCTGGATTTAATTTGAGTTTTTTTGGTTTTTTTTGTTTACAACACACAAAAACGATTCAAGGGATAACAATGCTATCTGATTTAGATATTAAAACGTTCCTTAATAATCAAAAACTTAAAAATACAGTAAAAAGGATCATCAGATGTTGGACAATTTGAAAAGTCGATTAAAGGAGCCGTTTCGGACGAAACCTAGAAATTGGTATCAGCCCTGACTGTCTGAATAGCTACCTCAGCAGTTTTTATTTAACGATTAAGAAACAAAATGGAGAAGATTATGAATGGCAATGGACGGGCGATCAGCATCCAAAACATGTCTGCTCTATAATTCAGTTTTCGTCGGATCTTCACCAAACTTGCTGACAATGTTTGTGGGCATTACATCTCGGCCAATTTCATAACTAGCCAAATTGTACTAGGCACTCTTTGATTATAGTCCTTGAATTACTCGAAAAACGGGGAATTTAGCCTTGTTCGCTCTTTTAAGTCGAACAGTTTTCATCCGATCTTCACCAAACTTGCTGACAATGTTTGTGGGCATAATATCTCAGCCAAGTATTATTACCACCCAGATCGCCAAATGGCTGTTGTAGGGAGGTTGCACCATATATTTTTTTAATGATGATACGCAGAAAAAACAACATTCAACGAATTATGTATATTACGTATGAAGTGAAATAAATATAGATGAAAAGGGTTATTTAAGGTCTAACATTGTTCTGTATAATATATATTTGCACTCAAACCAAGCTGAGAAAAATTAGAAAAGGCAGGAATACAATATTCAGTGAAACATTTTTAATTTAAACTATTATTATAGTAAGATCAAATAGATATAGAATAAAAAGGTTATTTAACATTGTACTGTACAATACGAGATATATTTGGGCTCGTACCCAGCTGAGAAAACCATATTGAACTCGCCTAGCGGCTCGTCCAAATATATCACCGTATTGTACAAAACAATGTTAAATAACCTAATATTAGCGTCCATACGTTTTCTGCCGCAAGCAGTATTAGACCGATATCAAAACAGCATTGGGCCGATTTTGAAAATCATATTGGTCCGACATCGGTCTGATATGTAGTGTTTGTTGATTCAATGGCCGCAGTTAGCTCAACAAAAGAAAATACATACGGCTTTGGCTACTAAATCATGGTTAATTGTGACTTTTAGAAAGTACATTACCGACAGTCCATACATAACGTATCAGGGCCTCGCGCAACTCGTTACAGATGATTAGAAAAAATACAATGCGTTTGAACTCATCCGTCGATATGCATTGGTTCATTTGAGGACGTTGTCATTTGTTTTCGAAAAACAAAATGGTACAACATGGTATACTGTTCGTTGACCGCAATCACATAACAACAATGTGAATCATTATGTCGAAAATTAGCATTTAACATATGACTTATATAAGATTAATCATATTTACGATTAAGTATAAAGATAAAAAATGTCATTGTTACAGATGGGTAAATCAAACAAATATGATTAACATAATTATAAAGAACTGATATTATGTATAGTTCTATCCATTAACAGGTGTCACCATTGCACTTCATAAACACGATTAGAATACTCATTGTTAGACACGCTACAACTAAATTACAAAACATTGTACAGTTTAACAAGTACATTCACATTTTCTTATTTTTCCTAAATTGGTTGCTTAATTTGTAACACCAGTGCGGAAGCAATTTATTACTTTTATTGTTCTTCTCCGTTTTGCAGGTCCACACTTACGTATAAAAAATGAATCTCAAATTGTGACATAAAACATAAAATGAAGATTCGTGAAACTTAAAATCTACATATCTTAAAAGTAAAACCTTGTTCGTAATTGAAGCGTTTTGTTTTGAATTACATGCGTGTAAGAAAGTAAGAAAGCTTTGTAGTAACTTGAAAGATAACTTAAAGGAAAAACATCATAGACATTCTAACATCTTTTCTCTCCGTGAACATGACTTGGAAAATTATCTATGTCTTCAGTCTTGGTGCATTTCCCAGGTATCGCCGTTAGAACTTTGCAATAATAATAGCCGCAGCACAAGAAAACCAACATAGTGCATTTGCGACCAGCATGGATCCAGACCAGCCTGCGCATCCGCGCAGTTTTGTCAGGATCCATGCTGTTCGCTTTCAAAGCCTATTGCAATTAGGGAAACTGTTAGCGAACAGCATGGGTCCTGACTGGACTGCGCGGATGCTGGTCGTAAATGCACTATGTTGGTTTTCTCATGGTGCGGCTTATATGCAACTATGGCCCTGTGAATGTTAAGAGATCTGGCCATCAGCACTTTTAATAAAACGGGTAAAAATCATTGCGTTCTGAGCGAAAACGTCATCTAATTGTCTTTCGGTATGGCAGTGGCTCTATCTGTCGAGATGCCCGTCCATGCCTTACGTAATACCCGTAGGGGCACGTGGGGTCTTTCTTCGAAATTTTAATTTCAAAACTTCAAAACTTACCACATAATAAAATACACACCTACAGAATTTGTACCTTCGGTTGCGAAAGGGACTACTAACAGTTTGTTTGCGTCCAACTCAGTAATGGTCGAGCTGAACCAGATTTATTGAAGGAAAAGTAAAAAAAATGCGGAAATAATCTATTTTAATACTTCAGTATGAGGAAATCTTGACTACCAACTCGAAAGGTTTCGAGTTCAAAGCCCGGGCGAGTCAAATAGTTAATTACTGAGTAGCTTCAGATGTGTTACCACGTATTTTAAGTTTATAAATACATGTGTGTTCAAGTTCAAAACATGTACAATTTTTAAACTTAAACCTTGAGATGTCGTAATGTGGTTATGTCATTTATTAACATTCAAGGAATACAAATTAAGCTATATGCACATAATTAATTTTCGTCTTTGCAAACGTTAAAGTCACACACAATTCATCATTGTCATAAACCTGAACAATAGTGCACCAGTCATGAATATTTATAGAAATAAGTTTTTGTCCGCACTATAGTTTAATTAAATTTACATTTTATTATGTTGCCATTTAAAATGTTCTACTTGCATATCTCTTGTAAAACATCTTGTTAAACAAACGTCCTACGCCCGATAGTGTGGCTTTCTGACGCAGTTATTACCGTTAGTTTAGTTTATACTAATTTGTTTTAGCTCGATTATGATGAAAGCTACAAGCTTATTGGATCCACTCTCTCGAGTCCGCTTCCTGAAAAAAAACAGTACTGGTGTCATGGGAGAAGTCATGGTCGTGACCCCAGTGGGGCACGAACCCACGAACCCTGGATTGAGCGGCCGGCACCTTATCCAGTAGACCACCGCTCCCTTTCACCGTTCTAGCCATGGTTTCCAAAAAGAAACTACACAATAAGACCTGCGAAGTTGTAATCAGAAAATTTCTTAAACCCTAAAAAGATAAAAAGGGACAAATCTGTTTAAATTGAGCCGCACCATGAGAAAACCAACTTAGTGCGTTTGCGACCAGCATGGATCCAGACCAGCCTGCGCATCCGAGCAGTCTGGTCAGGGTCCATCCTGTTCGCTAACAGTTTGTCTAATTGCAAAATGCTTTGAAAACGAACAGTATTGATCCTGACCAGACTGCGCGGACGCGCAGGTTGGTCTGGATCCATGCTGGTCGCAAACGCACTAAGCTGGTTTTTCTCATGGCGCGGCTCAATTTTAATTGATTCAGTTATCGTTGTAGAAATTGTAGGAATGTTGAAAGAAGTCGAAATGCTGTCACAACTTTGCATTCAAATGTCATAAGAAAATGTGACATTTCAGAAGACAAGATATAATGATATGATTTACATGCCAGACTGTTTTTATACCGGTGGTGGTTCTAAGATAGAAGCTCTTAAAATCACTTCTAATTTTTGGAGTTTATACAGTTTCATGTTAATACGATGGGTTACATACTTCAAATTTCCGATCTTTGAAAATTTGTAAAATGTAATATTTTGTGTTTGAAAATGATTATATTATTTTAGTACATGCACGTAGTACTTATTTTAAGATAGTTTGAAATAAATACCTAGAAATATACGATATAGTTTGAAACGTTGCTCAGTCTGAATTTAAGGTAATTGATCCGTAATTTTCCGTTCGGTTACATATTACGGTTGCGATTTCGGAATTCTCTGGCTGTGACTAAAATATGTCAGACTCCGGTATATACCGGATTCAAGCAATTTGAACGAAAATTATCTTAAATGTATATATTTTGTAACCATAGTGATACTGACCCTAACCTTTAGTCAGTATATTATACATATTATACACTAAATGCGTGCGGACATACAAAAAATTGCGTATTATTGCCGTGCGCTCCAACTGATAATCACTCCCGGGCATGCGCAGAACGGCTGCACCAGATCTGTAATGAGAAACATCGGAAATATTTTACAACAAAACGACGTCGCACGGAAATAGCCGATTGTCATTACGGGTCCATTACCTTATCCTTTACCCTGCTAAATTTCTAAAATGGACTTGTCCGTTATCCAGTTTGTGCAGTACCACTTATTATTTAAAGAGGTGTTCACTAAAAAGTTACTGACTGAAAAGCGAACAGTTGCAAACCATGATCAGCCTGCACATCCAGGCTGATCTTGGTCTGCATTGGTCGCAAAGGCAAAATCTCTTGCCGCCAGCAGACTAGAGGTTAACATATTTCGGATAATCATTTTCATCTTACGTCACACCTTTTTCAGGGATGCGGGAGAATGTAGTCACCATAAAAGATTCACTGGTCATTATCATTTAAACCAATTCAGCTTCGGACCAAACTTTGAGAACGGCGCAGTCAATCCAATGACAGTCCTTTTTGAAGAACCATGGCCGGTAAGTAAGCTATCCCCATGGACGTATTATACATTAACGGTCAAAACAGTGAAAAGCAGGTGTGTAGATTTATACCAAATTGTTATTAATGTCCAATATGGCTGCCTGGAAACTGCTCTGACGTCATCCTCGCGCGTCAGCAGTCGTGACATTAATCTATCTCATTAATTATACTACCTGTACTTTTTACAACAAATATGAGTGCACTACTCTTCGAAAGAACAGGATACCAATCTAATAATGGTTTTATTATATAGGCAACTACAATTATAACTATCAGATAGAATGTGGCATTTTGTTCTTTAGCACATATCGTCTTTTATGCTTTTTTAACGCGACGACACATATGGAACTGGCGTCACAAAGAAGTCACGCACCTGATATATAATTTGGACGTCAATAAGAAAAATATTGACATTTTAGGTTCCATTGCAACTAAAGCCGTAAACAAAAGCATCCAACTGCGCTTTGTATCATTAATAGTTAACATTCGTTGGTAAATTTGAACACACGGTAATGTGAAGTTATTTTCATTACACAGAGTAATCGGTTTCCAGGATAAACAGTCTCAATTATAGTGTTTTATTTTTTTTAGAGCACATTGTATATCACGGTTAAAGTAGAAGACAGAGACAGTATAAATCGCAATGACCCGATGGGAAAGGTCAGGAAACTGTTTACCAGAGCGCCGGCAGCAAGCAAGAAGGAAGCCATTTGGAATAACCTAGACTTCGACTTTAACTACCAAATGTGCGTGTGCATTTATTCTAGTATATACATGTAATGATTCTGTAAAAAAAATACGACTTGTATTTCAGTATTTCACAAGTAAATATGAACAGACAGAAAGCATATTCTGAATTGTACTGTAAATCCTGTATTGCACATGCTGCTGGACTACTTTCATGACATGACATAGTTCTATAAAAAAAACGCGCAAGGAAACCAACCAGTTCCATTTTAACCTCGATAAACCCAATGTGCATGGGTCAGAAACAAGACAACAAACTAAAACATGGAGATATTTAATCAAAAGTTATAATATTTAGCTAGATCACATATTTGCATAAAGCTATTTGTAATGAATATGCATGAATCCAAGAGGGCGGCGCCCTACTGTTAATCGGATGCTTTTGAGGCAGATCACAACCAAATCAAATGTAAGCCTCCGCTGGTCTAACAAGTAGTCCAAATATAAATAGTGTTAATCTTTGTCTCTTTCCTCGTGCCGTTTCTCAATAGCATCGTGTTTTCTTTTACTCTACCGCGTTTCAGTATGTATCACTTAGCATTCTATGGAAAAAAAATTTCAGACCCCATAAGGGTAACCCCATTTATTTTCCCCGTCATGGGCATAATAGGGGTCAGGGAGCATCCGCCTATCCGATGAGCCTTACAGTGTTATAAAATTAAATATCATTACGAAATAAATAGAATCAAACTTTAACAATAGTACACGTATTAACAAGCAAATAGTCGTAGTGAGACTAGGATGAGAAACGTACTTTATTACGTCCCTTGCCTAAACCACAATCCGTTACTACAATTATACTTCTATTTCAAATATAACTTTTAACATTTTTCCAATAATAAAGTGATTACTGTGTTTGCATAATTTTACAGATAACTAATACATATTTTTTTTGGAATATATTAAATAAATGTGATATAACTTCATTCTCTTCGGAATTGCATCGTATATTCATTGTTGACGTTTAAGTTACAGATCAGTGTCGCTTTTTTTCAAAGCCCTTACTTATCTCTGAAAAGAAAACGAAACCAGCAAGCAAGATGGCAAGCGACGAGAAAATATAGAATTGCAATTTGCTTGATAACTTGTTCGAAATCGAAATGTTAGAAATTGAACAAGCTATACGAGGCAATGCTACTTTAAATGTCACTTATAATGAATGCCTGAAAAAGTTTAGTTTTAATTAACACAGGCCATGCTCGCAATCCTCCCCCCCCCCCCCCCACCCCCACCACACACACACACACTCCTCTTGTTCCACCTATTATTCGGTCACAGGCGGCCATATCATTGAACGATTTTCTTCGGAGTTTCTGTTTTTATCAAAATGCTACAACGCCGATTATCGCATAATTCATGTCCTTGGAAAAAAGCAAATAGATGATACCATTTCTGGATAAACAGTTTCATACTAGATCTATGTCTTATTGACTAACTACGCCATTAATTTGCTTAGTTTGCTATAAAGTAAAAAAGTATAAAGACGAATAAACATTATTTTTCTATTTTACAGAATTACAGCACAGGCACGTGTATACTGTGGAACTAATTTCTATGGCGAAGACTGCATGACTCACTGTATACCAAAGAATATCGTTGGAGAAGGTCATTACACATGCGCGAAAAATGGCTCCAAAATATGCATGGAGAATTACCATGGTCCCTCATGTCAGTTTTATTGTGCTCCTACCGATGATGAATCGGGCCATTATTACTGTGATAAAAATGGCGTCCCTGTTTGCTTAGAAGGTAAATACTTTCGGTCCAGTCTTCGAATGCTACTGCTCGACGTCAGTCTAGTATTTTCAAATATTGAATGTTTCATTAATTTACCATACTCTTTAACCTATAAAGTATTTTGCATTTTATCATTTGGCAATTAGCGTAAATAATTTTGGCTCTTTGGCAGTTAGGGTTATGGTTTTGGCACATTGTTATGGTATCTGATATTTAGCAGTAATTATTTTCTACTTTGCATTTGGCAATTAGCATGCCGCGCCGGGTTCTATACCATGTATTTTTATAATTTATCCACACGATACGATAACGGCTATGTGTGCGAATTCGTTGCTAAATCTGGTCAAATGCCTAACCATGCTGGACACGGTTGGTTCTGCCTTTGCGACCAGTGTAGATCATGATCAACCTGCACATCTGTGCAGTCTGATCATCATCTGCACTGTTCGCTATTCAGTCAGTATGTTTTTGGTAAGCAACCCTTTTAACAGTTAATGGTACTGTCCAAATTGGAAGATGGACAAGTTCATTATAGAAATTTAGCAGTAATTACCATCTTATCCTGTATGATTTGTACTTATAATTTCAGGATGGACAGGAGATAACTGCGCCATAGACATTGACGAATGTTATAATGGAACCAACAACCCCTGTTCTCCTCATGGTGATTGTGTAAACACGGAGGGTTCTTACACGTGTAATTGTTCGGATGCTTATACAGGCAAGAATAATTTGTTATACCCGGTACGAGACCTCAAAGAAATTTTGGCCCGTTAATGGAAATTCTAAGCCACTTATAGGAAAAAAAAGTTGACCATTCCAGTCAAACTTTTGCATTTTCAAGGTTGTACAGGTGGTCATGACCGAGTATTCCCATATAGTTTAATGCATCACTCTTTACAGAAAAGTCGACGATAGGACCATCTCGCAAATAAGATCATCTTTCAGATGTGACAACTATTTTTAGATGAACCACCATTGGCCTTAGTAATGTGGTTCTACTTTACGTTTTCGTAACATTATTTTACAGGGCCAAACTGTCAAGAACTAATATTGTTCTGTGATGATGCCTCTTGTAGCAACAACAGTGTATGTAACGACACCGTCGGCGGCTTCCAGTGCATCTGCCACCCTGGATGGACTGGGACTCTTTGTAATGACCTCGTTACACCCTGTACCTCGGCGCCGTGCCAGAATAACGGGATATGTACACTTACTCCGAACAGACGAAATTATTTGTGCAAGTGTGTAGGATTATGGACTGGTAGAAACTGTACCGAGAAAGTTGTGCGCATGTTAAATGGTAAAGAATTATTCTTTCTAATTTATAGGTTTTTTTCTCTTCGAAAGAGAAGAAATACAGACCTGTATATGGAATGTAAGATTAAGTTTGATAGCATAGCAGAGATGGATTGGATCTAAATATTGATCCAAGAACGTACAACTCGTTCTAAAGTGGAGCAAACGTTTTTTACCCTAGCCATTTATCATCTTGAACCAGTGCTTGACCTCTTTTTGTGACCCCCTTAAGTTATTTACCTTTTTGTGGGGATGGAGCACTTAGAGTTGCCCTTGTCCGTCCATCCGGCCGTCCGTCACCCGCCCATCCTTCTGTTTGTCCGGAAGTCTGTCTGTCCGAACTTTGCCGTACATATCTCATAAAGCTTTCGACAAAAAGCCATCAAACCTAATAGGATTGTTACTCAGCATGTGAAGTTGTGCACCTGGGGATTTTATTGGGATTTCATCAGACAGCTACACCAGAGTTATGGCCCTTGACTTAATCAAAATTATGCTTAGAAAGGGCCTTAAAGTTAATTGTGTATCACGTACGTTAAAACATTATAGGAGTCGTTTCCAGCATGTGAAGTTATGCATCTGGGGATTTGTTCCAGATTTCTGCCTGTCAGACCAGACCCGTTATTGTCAAAAATATGCACAAAGGGCATATAAGTTTCTACCGCATGTATCTCAAAAGTAAAACATTCGCGGATAATTAAATAACATGTGAAGTTGCACATCAGAAGTTCTGCCTGGAATTTCACACAGTGCGACCAGAATTATGGTCTTTGACTCCGTGAAAAATACACATAAAGTGCTTAAAAGTTTATGTTGCATTTATTTAAAAACATATCACATGGGGTTATGATACCATATACTGAGAAAGGATGTGGTGGCACCAGTGTCGTTTGGACACACATCTAGTTTATCCTCTTGAGTCATTGACTCTTATTTCGTCTAAAGCCATTGACTTTATATCTTTTATTGTCTTTAGCCATATACTTTTTTATCGTCTTTGCCCATTGCCTCTATCTTCTATCTCTTTTAAACCATTTACTTTTAAACCATTGACTTATGTCTTTTTTATAGTCTTAAGACAGTGACTCTATCGCTTT
Source organism: Mercenaria mercenaria (assembly GCF_021730395.1). Taxonomy (NCBI): domain Eukaryota; kingdom Metazoa; phylum Mollusca; class Bivalvia; order Venerida; family Veneridae; genus Mercenaria; species Mercenaria mercenaria. The sequence continues at coordinate 53,392,447 of NC_069373.1, forward strand.
GCTGAAGTCTTATGCATTTTGTTCGCCTTAATCCATTGACACTATCTCTTTTTGATATTCATAAGCCGTTGACCCCATCTCTTTTTTCGTCTTAAGCCATTGACTCTTACTTCGTTTTTTTATCGCCTTAAACCAATGACTTGTCTTAAGCCATTGCGTCCAGCACCTCTGATTCATGTTGGAAGTTGTCTGTTACTTGCGGAGAATAGATAAATACTTGTAAGGAATCTATGTAAACTGGTTAACGGACTACAGAATATAAAAACTGTTGGAAAAGGCATTAAATCCAATGAAAACAAGAAAAGATAAAACTATAAAATATGTAAATATGGTAAAAAACTAGAAAAAATATGTTTAAGGCTGCCATATCTAGGGAAAATGGTATATAAACAAAAAAAATTAAATAAAACGGTTCCATAAGCCCCTGATTAGTTCTGAGAAAAAATAGTACATGTATTTTAATTTGCTGAATGGTAAGCAAACATCTGTATATCCGACCAATATCGCATAAGAGATATCTATTGACGATATTGGTCCGAAAATATTATATTTGTCCAATATCGGCCCAATATGTAATGCTTGCTGGGTAAAACCTTACAGTTACATGTTTTTTCTCTCACGTTATTGTAGATACAAAAATAATCTACCTGTCTGGCAATCTGCCAGAGAACCAGTGGGATGATCTCACACTTGGAATACGTCATCTACTGAAAGATCTTCTACAAATATCAGACGTTGCCATAGAAACTACAATAACATATCCAAACGAGTGAGTCAAATATACTGTTACTTCAAATGGTACCTTCTATGTATATAACATTATGAATACCCAAAATAAGATGCTTTATTTGTTTGAATTAGTTAAATTGAATCAGTTCAGTATTTCTGAAATAGTTTTTCGTTATGGATATCTAAACGGTGATAGAAATAAAAGGTTTAGTAAATGGCTTATAAGCTTTTATTCCTGTTTGTTGTATCTTGGTGGAAAAATGAACTAAGCTCGACTATTTTCGATACTCCTACAATGTTCGTTTAGTTTGCTTGTGTATAACTGAAAAACAGGACCGAAATAAAAATGAGCTGCTAAACTCTCTCATTATTTCTAACTGACATATACAGTCAAAACAGTCAAATAAGACTTCTATCAGAAACCGTCTTACCTATCGAACCTGATTCAAAATTGGAGTAGCTTTTACTTCCGGAAATATTTAGCGGCAGCAACACACTAAATATCTGCTATTCTTTATTCTAACTTCTAAGGGCTGTACTATATACCTGAACCCTTTTAAAAGTTTATAATGCACATTTTCATGAATGTGGTCACTGCTGAATAAAAAAGAAAGCGAGGGATCATGTAAAAATATATTTTCGGTCACACTGTAAACACATTTTGAAAGAAAAGCGAATTATCGAGACCTCAAACTTTAGTGGTGCTGTGTGACTGAATGCTAATTATTTCATAATTGAATTCTAAACGACGGGAAGCACATATCTGTCATGGCACATACCTGCAATGAGATATCAGCAAAGTTAAGAACACATGTTTAGCAGAGCAAAGTAACTGAGATACGTGCAAGTCCGTCATTATGCGATTACCGCTTATTTAAGAGAGGACTTGATTTCGCAGATGTATAGCAACTAAAATATTTTTGCAGATTTTGTACACGTGTTTAATACACATAATTATGTACATACGTACATATATTAAATTGTCCTTTACATTTTGTTTATGTTATATTTCAGAAAGCAGACGAGAGTTGAGATATTTGTAGAGTCACAAGATCCGCAAGTGCGACACTCTCTGGATAAAATCTTAGTTCTGCCGGAGGAGGAAGTGAAGACCAGCTTTATTTTACCATTGTCTGAGAAACAGGAACTGATCCGAGAACAACAATTAAAACCGGTAAACTTTGTTTATTATTGCAATAACTTTTGTATTAGATAACTTTTCTCCGCATTTGCCGATTTACACATTTTTGCCTAGAGATTAGGACAAAAAATAGACGTATATGTGAAGGCCATAGCAGATTCTGAAACAAAAAAAAACCCAACAACATCTGATCGGTGATCCGACTCGATTTAGGTTCGCTGTATATATGCGAAATGGCATTAACTGGTGCTTGAATGACATATTTAAATGTTGTCCGCCACAAATAAATGTAAACTTCACAAATTTCACCCTTTCTGTTGAAGGTACATAGATATCAGTCTTAACGGAGAATATATGCTTCGCCCGAGTTCGAGCCTACATCCCCCTATATCATGTTTTCTAGTTACCGAAACTTACTAAGCGGGTCTTGGTATATTTCAAATTGCCCAAAATGTGTTCCCTGATACTCAGATTATCGTGACCTGAACTATTTGTTAAAAAATTTTAATTGTATATTTTAAGATTTTTCTCTTTGTTATGGAGCCGTATCATTCAAACTTACCATCTTTCAAAAACCGCACTTCATACTTTTTCTGTTGTTTTCTTTGCGAAAATTCATATTCTAGAACTTCTTGGCTGTTTACTATTATCAGCTAGGCCTAAATATTTTATTTATTTAGAGTAACCCGGCCATACCTAGCTAAGATTTTAATCTTAGTCCAGTCCGAGAGTTTTTTTCACGATGTTGTAGCAAATATTTCAAATGTTAGTTAAAGGGGAATAATTGCAAGTGCATACTTATTTATTTTTGTCCATACATTGTCTTAAGTTTTCTATTTATGAACTATGACAATGACAGTTATGTAACACTGACATTCCTGCTGTCCTATCCAAGAGAAAAAAAAGCCTTACCTATCCTACCTAAAAAGTTTGGAAAGGTTACCCAAACTAAACAGTTTATGTTAGGTCCTAGTAGATTCTGGACTTAAATAGTTTTATATTTTATGCTTTTCAGTATTCCAAGACCTTAAACTCAGCAATGACTTTTCCGTCAGTCGTTCCTGTTCTTTGAGATCTACCAAATTACAAGTGCGCATGCTCACCAGATTAAATGATAAAAATAAATCAGATTTTTTTCTTGGGAATGTCGAACCTCTGATTGATAAAAACGATGTTTCTCTGTCCGCTAGTTACCGTAAAATAATTTTATTTGCGGGAAAGAAACTTCGTGGATTTTGGTTAAAACTGCCATTTCTTGGGGTGATGAGATAATGGATTTCAAATTTAGATGACAAAATATATGGAAATGGTATGTGTTTGTTAGGATTTAATTTCGTGGTTTTACACAACCGCAGACTTCTCAAAAAATATCCCCCACGAATTTTAATGATTTCATGGTAATTATGAGAGTGTTTACTGTATTCCAGGACCCCTGGGTGAAGAAGCACTGGTATGTTGTTCTGACAGTGGTGCTATCGGTGCTCATCATCCTCACCATTGTTGTTGTTGTCATGTATGTTGTGAAAAAAAGAAAGTAAGTAATAGTTTTTATCTTCACACTCACTGGGGTCTGCATGGCCGAGTAGTTAATAAGGCCGCCGTCACCTGTTCAAAATCCCGTTTCGTTAAAGAGTACTTTCATAGGAGGTATGCTATGCTACCATCAATAGTTGTTGATTCTGCCTGTGTGTTTGCCCATGCCAACATTATCGCCCGTACGTAGTCTTTAAACTACGATTGTATAACTTAAAAGCTTATTTTCGGTTGACCACATTTGTTGATATATTCAAACTTATCCAGATTTTGCCATTGTAAACTGACGGATAATTTGCTATTTTCATAAACAAAGCAAACTGTTGAGTAAACATTTCCTAGCTGACGCTTAACATTGATCATCTGATCTTTCCGACCACAGTACCAACATGGCTATGTAGAGAACGGACTACGAGCATATCACATGGATAGCTCGAAATAGAGTACTAAATACTCTTCAGAAGACAATATGAGCCGCGCCTTGAGAAAACCAACATAGTGGCTTTGCGACCAGCATGGATCCATGCTGTTCGCTTTCAAAGTCTATAGTAATTAGAGAAACTGTTAGCGAACAGCATGGATCCTGACCAGACTACGCGGATGCGAAGGCTGGTCTGGATCCATGCTGGTCGCAAAGCCACTATGTTGGTTTTCTCAAGGCGCGGCTCATATAAATAAATTACAACAAATAGTATGAAGCAATATCTTATTAAAAAGTACTCCATATCTGTTATAGGAGAGCTGCAAACAGAAAGAAAGCTGCTTTCGCCAATCCAAGGTCAGCTTCTGGCAGAGAATCCCTCCCTGATGCAGCTATCGGCTTCGACAATTCCCTTTACTTTGATTCAAGCCAGCCAGAAAAAGTTCGAGGCCTACCAGAACTGCCAAAGCAAGCTCCGCAGGAGAACGGTCGAAAGTATTAAGCGTTCAGATGGTGACTTCCCTTGGTTCTTTACATTTGGAACGGTTCTACGCAATTTAAGAATACAGACTATTTTAGAATTATAGAATTAACGTGTATAAACTATGCATGACAAACAAAACTAGTCAGACCTATGTTTAGCAGCCAGTAAAGGAAAAGGCGTAATCTGGCTGCTTATGACAAGTTGACAACAGAAGAAAAAGTCCTATAAAGTCAGTTTGGGAAAATAGCTGACTGGCTGCTTAAAGCAAGTTGTTACTTAATAGAGGTGGTCACTATGTTAGATTCAAGTGTATACATATGAATTCAAGATAACAGATCGGATATTTAATACTGAGATTCAGTTGTATATTTCGTAGGAACTTTAAATAGTCTTTTACAAGTAATAGGGATGCTTAAATCTACTGTATCGTTTCTAGAAACTAAGTTTAGAACTATTGTGTATTTTCCATTGGTTGTACATATACGAAAGAACGGAAAGGATGCTGAAGTTAAAAACTGCTGCGTCGTTTCTGTAAACTTTTAGCGAAAGTGTCCAGGTACGGATATACTGCGTCGTTTTTCACTGAGCGCAGAATGGGTATTTTCATTAGATTTGTGCGGAAGTGTTCAGAAACAGTATAGATAACATTTTTTATTACTAAAATTATGTATAAAATTAACAATATTGTTACATTTTTTCAATAGTCATCAGTACACTGATAATCGTTTGGTTAAAATATCAGACATAATTTCATTTACAAGGCGCGAAAACACGCGAATTATAAATAATTTGAAATTTATATACAGACGAAAATGGTCATTATTTTTTTAAAGAACACTGAAAGAACGATTACTTCACAGTGGAATGATAAATGTAAACGACATATTTTGTGAGGACTTGTCATAGCGCGTGTTATGATAAAGTATTTAAAAGGCATGAAAAAAAAATGAAATGTGTTTATTGTGCATGCTTGAGATGAAATCTGCTTAACAAGTTTGCTACGAACTCCCATTAGAACTATTCGCTTATAATGCTTTTTCATGTTTACTGTATTAATTGTTACAAAACTTCAACGAATGAATCATTTTAGCGGGTCTGTGAGTATAGTAGAATTATTTGTAGTAATGTATAACACAATGTGTGAAAGGTTTTGTTTTGTGGAACTAAATTTCACCTGTGATTTTATTTTTGCCATATCATATGTTTCTTTTATGTCTACCTGTGATTCTTATGTCTTTTGTTTATATATATCCATATATAATATAATCAGTCCATTTTGCTTACCTTTTATTTTGGTTGCACGACAACAGACGGTTCCGGCTTGATTTAGAAAAAAATCCTCTTTGACAAATCTGGCAGAAAATGGCATGGCAGCAGTAGAGACAGTGGTTTTATGTTCTATGTGAATAGCATTTATAAACAGTAAATTCTAATAAAAACAGTTATAATTTTATTAACAAATATACTTCTATTTACATTTATAGAAGGCCGGTGCGCTACGCTAATTGCCAAATTTTAAATGAGAAATAGTTAATGCTAATAATGCTAATTGCCAAATGCTAAATGACAAATAGTTAATGCCAATAATTTAATGCTGAATGCCGCACACTATATGCTAAATGCTACATATCAAAAGCTGTCTGCTATGCATGCACTTAATGCAAAATGCTAATTGCCAAAGAGCTAATGCTTATTGACAAATAATAAATGTCAATCGTCAAATTCTTTGTTAATGATCTGTATCTTTTGACTAATGAATGTAACTCTTAATTATGTGAAAACATAATATTATACTGTTCTACAATTCTGATTTGAAGCAATAACATTTCTACCAGTAATTGGAATATATGACAGAAACTACCCTAAATGTTTTTAAAAAAGTTTTTTAATAGACACAAAAGTTATGTGACAAAGGCCATTAATATTTAAAAGATGCATTCATTCACTGATATATTCAGCTCTTTATTTAAATAAGCACTTAACAATAAGCAACTGGCTTTTCGCAGTTAACAATTAGCAATTATCGTTTTTCAATTAACACTTGACAATCATTATTTAACATTCAGCATTTAGTAAATAACACTTTGCACTGACTGTTTCGCATTTAGCATAGGGCAATTAGCATGGCGCACATTATATTTATCGATGGCTTACATATTTCTCTATCTACGACGTGGGAAAAGGGTTTTCTCGTCTTCGTTGTTGAAAAAAGTCAAATAACAAATTATAGCATGGTTATTTTTCATATTTAACCTTTAGCCTGCTGGCGGCAAGTGATTCTGCCTTTGCGACCAGTGCAGACCAAGATCATCCTGCACATCCATGCAGGCTGATCACAGTGTTCACTGTTCGCTATTCAGTCTGTTACTTTATAGTAAAAACCCCTTCGAAGAGTAAATGGTACTGCCCAAATTGAATGATGGAACAATTCATTTTAGAAATTTAGCACGCTAATTAGACGGAACCGTACCACAATGTGAACTGTATGACTGCTGATACAGGTGGCTGAAAATTTCGCATTTTTATATTCATTATAAATAGTGATATGTAAAATAGTATGTACATAGTCTCTTTTGCTTAGAACATGTGCCTATGATTATAAAAAGACATGAGCCTATTATGTAATACTTGTTGTTAATATAGAGGGGTATTTAAGTCTGTGTTTTTTTTTTTTCAAATTCATGAGTGCATATCTGTATACGGAAGAGAATTAATGCGATGTGTTTGCTATTTTAAGCAAAGAAGTATAAAGTACAGTTTAGTTTTATAGCTCTTTGTTTTAAGATGTATATCTGTAACTCGATATTTCGAGATAATGTAACTCGAGTTACAAATTCGCTAAAGTAAACTAATTTTTTATCAACTATAAAATCTTTAAATTTCGACTTACATAACTCACGATTTCGATTTAATAAACGCGAAAATCAGACATAGCTTAGAATTAAGGATTACGTAACATTTCGCCTTACTAACTGCCATATGTGTGTAGGTCTTGGTCAAGATCAGTCACACTTGTCAGTCCTAAAGGGTTATAGTAGGTGGCCGGATGGTGCTCGTACTAAACTATTTTGACCATGTTCAAGTCTTAAAAGCTTTCGACCCGTTTCGACAAGAAAACTCTTTTATAGGTCCTGGCACCATTGAGATAACGTTTGTGTACCTGGATTAGCCTTAGAGTCCAGGGTAGGTCATTCATTGATTACGGTAAGGTAATTTTAAGTAAATGTCAATGTGTATATGGGGACACTATTACGCATGACCCGGGTCCGACATCCAACATTCTGTGTACACATAAGCACCATATATTGAACTAGGTACCAACTATATTTTTTTCTATTTAAGAGTCAGTAAAATGGCTTTATAACTCAGAAGAAGTGAGATATTGAAGCCAAACCAGTTATAAACAGTACGGTGCTGGTTTCGACTATGCGGACTTGATCCAAAGACCAGACATGACGTCTATAATGACAGCTTTGGTCTTAGTTTATATAGTCATTTTATTCCCGTAAACATTTTGACTTCCAAGAAAAGTCATGTCTTAAGATGCAGACCGTCGGGTTCGAAACTGATCTGACCCTTTCTTTCTTTCTCACAGGGTTTCACATGTAATAAACTGACGTCGAATTATAAAGGTATGACTGATGAAATAAAACCCACCCTCCTGGCCTGTGTCTAAAGTTCAAGGTTAAAATTTCAAGTTACGCAAATCAAATGAGTTACATATTTCATCTAATGACCAGCACCTGACATTATTGTTCTGAGTACATATCTCTTGATGATAACTTGCGAGTATTTTGCAATAGTTGTATATATAGGGCACTTCCAACAGCCTTGCTGGCATATGACTAAATGCTTATTTGCTTCTTCACCAAAAGGAAGAGGCAAATGTAAAAATAGAATACAGACTTCTAGTGTTATAGCTTACTGTATAAATGGATAGTGTTTTTCATTAACATATGCTGCTTTGTAAAACCTGAATTATGACATATTCATTTAAAATCGTTGGACAGATAATAGGTAGCTTTTGCTTATTATATCTTGATTATTATATCAAATAGAAGTTCACTGAAATCCTTTATGTAACGCTCTCGTAATTTACAAATATTGAAATATTACACTTAAAAAGCAAATTTCGTAACTTGTAACCAGGACCTAGTTGTACAAAACTTTCAAGCATAACATTTCTATTGACAATTGTGTCGCAGTCACTTTCAAATATGAAATGAATTTATTATATTGTTATCCCACTTGAAAAAAAAAAGAGAAAAAACATTCTTGCCAGTGTGTGTAGCGATGCTGTAAAATAATTACACATCGTAAGACAAAATGATATACTGAAATGAGGAGTACGGGGAAGTCTCGTATAACCCAGCCATTGCATACATAGGATTTCTTATCATTATATGCTGCTGTAATAATGCTTGAGGCTGACTCATCATAATAAAGTCTATTCATCTTGTAGTGATGTTGTACATTTTGCCGCTCTGTACAGTATGGCTTATGATAAAAGTACATAAAAAGCTTTTTCGGTGGACATAGTTTGAAGCAGCTCGGACCTAAGGGTCACGTTGGTTTAATATATGAGCCGTGCCATGGGAAAACCAACATAGTGGCTTTGCGACCAGCATGGATCCAGACCAGCCTGCGCATCCGCGCAGTCTGGTCAGGATCCATGCTGTTCGCTAATGGTTTCTCTAATTGCAGGAGGCTTTAAAAGCGAACAGCATGGATCCTGACCAGACTGCGCGGATGCGCAGGCTGGTCTGGATCCATGCTGGTCGCAAACCCACTATGTTGGTTTTCTCATGGCACGGCTCAAATAATCTAGGCATATCTAAGTAATTTTGTATTCCACATATAGCTTAAGGAAATGAAATGTAAAGCCAATGAAACATATTTCTGTAAAAAAAATAATTTATGCTGTATTTGTTTATTCATTATACATATGAAATCAGCATTCAAATAAAGAAGTTATATTTCTACACACGTACTTCACTGTTAATACTAGTACTTTAGACTACCAGATCGTTCCCGGTGACGATTTCTTCGCAATCAAAATTTTGAATCACAGTTTGTTTTGTCTTTGTCATATACAATATGTAATGTAGTAAGTGCAAATTTCTCAGCTTAGGATTGTTCTTATAAAAAGTTCAAACTTGCAATTTCTTATACTCTAAACCTTTTTCAACATAGCATTGTCAGAATAATTTGTATATCTGATATTTTGATAACGTAACACATAAGCACAGATAGTGCTTGACTCCCTTTTCATGGTGCCTTTGCTATAATTATTGTTGAATTGCTGTTTATAATAGGACTTGGGTCATTTGTGACTGATTTGGCTTCATTATGTTGATAGCTGGATCCCAGCATCACACACTATGTCATATACAACAGTTAAAGGGAACCAGATATTTGTTAGTAGAGCAAGTACTCGTTGAAAAATACTATGTATAAATTTGGACCAATCAGAACACGTTCTATAAATAGCACCAATCAAAGCTCGCGTCTGCTAAGGTATAAATAGGTAGATGAATGACAGAGATCATTCGGTATCCAGCGATCGAAGAAGACACATCGAGGATTTTACTAATAATTTATCCCAGTACCTTGATGAGGAAGTTATTGCAACTATACTCTCAGGGCGGATAAATTATTAAAAAGACAACGTTTGAAGTTCATAGACTAAAGAAGAGTTGCATAATTTCAACAAGGTTTCGAGCTATAGGGCCTGCGCATAGGTGTTTTACCTTAAGGATAACATGGTGTAATGGGCCTCAATTTCACCAAAAGCGTACATACAACTTGATAATGTAAGCTTTAAGAATGTCTAACAATAGAAATAAGGTGCATATTGACAAGTTATATAGTGACAGAAGTTCTCTAAAATTTCCTTTAGATTACCTCCCCTGATAATTTTGTTTTTTCATGAGTTATCTCCTCTGAAAACCAGAACTTTTCCTTACGGGGAATTTTAAATTTCTTTTTGATATTTGTATCAGAATCATATAATGCAGCTTTCTACCGCAAAATTTTCTCGAAACTCAAGTTCAGATTCTAATAATCAAAGAAATTATATATTTCCCATAGACATCAATGTTAACTTCAATACCGATTATCTCCCCAAAAAATGATAAAATTTTTGAAAAATACCTTGGTGAAATATTTTTAATTATGAATGTCTTTAAAGTGACCAAATTTCATTTAAATATTACCATCCAGTTACAAGATATGAAATATGGCTATTACACCATGTTATCCTTAAGGGTCGATGAATGCTATAGACGCTGAGCATCGGAAAGCTGAGGCAGAGACATAGGTGTTAGTGGTCTACTGAGAAGGTAGGAGAGTTCCAGCTTATAGACGTGGTTCAGCGTTATTGGCGAAGTACAGCCAAGGCATCAAGGTTATACCTATATGGTAGTTGAATGCTATAAGTGATAGCGTATAGGCGCTGAGCATCCAGGAGTCAGGGCAATCTTACTGAGCTATAGCTTTAATTAAGAGAATATAGGCTGAGCATCTATGCGATAGGACTCGTACGTTGTTGTTAAAGACATTGTCTGACGGGAACTTCGACACAAAGACCAGTCAAATATAGTATCTTCAGCCTATAGGAGTTTACGCTGCTGATTTTGAGTTGAAGGTTGATAGTTGAAACATTGAATGATTTTTGCCTGATCCCTGAAATTATCTAGCTCATAACTGAAATCAATTTCGAATCATTGGTACACGAATTATTTAGGCAAGGTAGCCAGAGGAAAATTTAATATAAGAGACATTTGGTCTCACCAGCTATACGTTTTAACAAAGGACATTCTATTACGTTTGTCAGCTAGTCTAAGACATAGTCACCTTAGCGATTGGACCCATTTCATTGCCCAAGATACTAATGGCGTAGGCACTTCCTAGGGTCATATAACACGTATCCTGACAAGCATGATGACTGGCTCAAATACTATGGAGTGGTGGTTTAGTGGTTAAGGCGTCGGCCGCTCAACCCGGGGTCATGGGTTCGAGCCCAACTGGCTTCACGATCATGACTTCTCATATGACACCAGTACCGGTTTTTTTTCCAGGAAGCGGACTCAAATATGGTTCAAATAATCTTTAACCACAATCGGGCTAAAATTAATCGGTATAAACTTAATTACTATTTGTACAGATGTAATAAGTACAATGGAAGTTGGATTTACTGTAGTCTTAACTCTCTGAACCATTTCCAGCATCCTGTGTTTTTATAAAACTTTTCGACTTCACGTCGAAATTTTACATCAAAGCAGCCATAGATAAAGACATTGGCCATGTTGTTGATATACGGTGTGTAACGTATAATGTTAACAAACACGACTTCTGAGGGCGTCTGATTGGTGATGCTTTTGGAATATATCAGAATGGTAAGAATCAAGTATGGCATATAGCTGATGAAAAATATTACTGTGATCAGGATGAAAGCAATGGTCGTTTTCTTTGCTCTGTCAAGCTTTTTACGATCATTACTTTCCGTGTTTTGGTCCGTTGTTCGCAACTTTCTGCTGCTCTGTCTTTCAAAGTTGAAATTCTGCTCTTGTGAATCAGCCAGTATGATTTCTTTACTGTTTTTAATTGACGTTTTACGATCAGATTCTGTCGATGCCTCAGAGACGATAAACTTGTACCTGTTTTGTTTCAATGCGTTGTACTTTCTAACAACTCTCCATATCAATGTGTACATGACGACAAGTGCTACAAAGCAAGGGCATACCATCAGAGACAGGACTATATGATAGTATATCTGGTATGCGCTGTAATTCTCCTTGTTCTCAGTGGCGCAGATTGAATCTGTGATCCGCGGTGTAGCTGTTGGAACCGTTGTTGTTCCCACCAAGATGAGTACAGGCCAAGAGGTCGCTGTGGTGACAAGAAGGATGATAACACAGGACAAGGTAGCTACTCGGCGTGTTAGCTGCCATCCCAGGGGAACACAGATCTTTCTGTATCTGAAAATAGATATTGTGACTATAGTGCTTGTTTATTTTTCTCTCCAAAAGGTGGCAAATCATATTTATGCAATATTTAATGACATTTTTCACTTTTCTTATATTCTGTGAGTCTCAGAGATTTATTATAGAACAAAAAGGCCCATTACAAGAGAGTTAGATCCCTATTAGATATGTATAATTTATTGATTTTCACAATATTTTGTAATCACCTCTTCTCCCCCTTTTCAAAAGCAGTGCACTTCTGTTTGTTATAATGTCTAATTCGTAGTTTTACATTTATAAAAGATGGATTTTGGAATAAATCAACAGCTGTACTGAAAAGCAAATTGTAAAACTGCATATTGGAATTCATTTATTTCTAAGCGATCAAAATAGACAAAGGGAGGTAATAATATTTCAAAAGTTCGTTTCTACCGACTTTCAGCTAAGTGTTTTATTTTTCATGTAATCTTTATCAAATGTAATACAGTAGATCTTATACTTATATCATTCCCAAGCCAATATGCAGCAACTTTGTTTAAATTCTAAAATAACTCTATCTGGGCTGGGCAACTAGGATAGGGAAATCAAATTTTAAAAATACCTAACCTGAAAATCTTACTTCTAGAAAACAAATATGAGCCGCGCCATGGGAAAACCAACATAGTGGCTTTGCGACCAGCATGGATCCGCGCAGTCTGATCAGGATCCATGCTTTTCGCTTTCAAAGCATATAGTAATTAGAGAAACTGTTAGCGAACAGCATGGATCCTGACCAGACTGCGCGGATGCGCAGGCTGGTCTGGATCCATGCTGGTCGCAGACCACTATGTTGGTTTTCTCATGGTGCGGCTCATATAAATGTAATTGATGAGATGTTAAAGTTTCCAACATATCCGCTACATGATTAAAGCCTGATAACCAACTTAATGTGATACAGAGTGATACTACAATCTTGATCATCATCAAAATCTAAAGATGTAAGATCAATCGGTACATGAAATACGTGTATTTTAAAAGCCTGTATTTGATCAGTGACAAAATTGAAATTCGTACTTAAAACAAAAAGTATACAGTTATTTGAATAAAATACAAATAGTAAAAAAACTGCTGCAGCCTTGCATCTGTGCCGATAAGGGGAAGTAATACTATGTCAGAGTTACAATTGTCGGCACAGACATTGGATACAAAAATGACGGCAAATGTAATGAGCTAAGTGGATGAAATGAACGATTTTATATACATGCAAATAGCATGTGCTTTTATTAATTACTTATTATACAGTGCAAATATAAAAGAAATTGAATTCGCCATTTGCCTGAAAAGATCTGTATATTTCTTATTATAAACCTTTTTTGCCTGCAAAACATACTCGGAAAAGTGTGAGGGGGCTGGGGAAAAGATATTTTTCCCATGACTTTTCAAGCGTTTGTATAACAATAAGACCGACCCCGAAGTTAATAGAAGTTAAAAAGCATACCAACCAGGGAATACCAACCTTTCAATCGCTATTGCCAGCAATGCCAGACCGGATGCAGAGCACAGGAAATAGTTGACGAACCAATATAATTTACATGTTGGTGTCTTTGTAAAAGTCTCTGGTTGTCTGAGGGTGATCACAGTAAACGGCATAGCGAGGCAGGACGCCAGGAAGTCCAGGACGCCAAGAAAAAGTATAAATATTCTATGGTTCGAAGACTTCATACGAAACATATACACGAGAAGAACGTGCAAGTTTCCGATTAATCCAGTTATCATTAGCACAGAAACAAAAACTACTCCTCCAACTAAACGTTCAGCAAGTATATCATATAGTTCTGGAGTCGAAGCCATTCTAATACATGTATTCACCAAGTAAAAAGTTTTTTAAAAAACCCTCAAAATTCATTCATACAGTATATAATTCCAATACTAAGACCACAAATAACATTTAATGACCCATTTCATTCGAAAAAGTAATAATTGTAGACTAAACAATTGAAATCGAAACAAATAAACAAAAAGTAAGAGAAATTAAAGTCTTAGGAAGTATGGATGGTCATTTCCGACAAATTGATTGTTTTTGAATTGCAGGAAGTGAATCATTTGATACTAAGTGATCCTACATAGAACAATGACATTTGTTTTTGTTCATTGTTGATGACTAAGAATTTATCAAAAGAAAACAAGCAGATACATTTTCATTTTATAATTATAATACAATTTTCCCGCCTAGTAAATGCCATTTTCATGCCAGATATCCTTCAGCGTATTAATATACAATACGTATGTTTTAACAACACAGAAAATGACGTCAGATGACCGGAAGTAAAGAAAATGAAAGTATACAGGCTAAACTTGAAAACGAAAGTCGCATTTGCATTTGGTCAATAGCCAGGGTTCGCGCGCAAGGGTCACCCCGTCTAAATGTATGCGCGTGGACTTTATTTATTTATTTATTTTGCTAATGATGAAAACATATTTGCACTCGGAATAAACACAAATCCCACAGGGGTCCGTAACGGAGCAAGGGTATATGGAGATTTTTGGAACTTCGTCAAATCGTTCAAAGGTCCTTTTCGATGTTGTCTAATAGTATCAGTGTATGCCTCAGATGTCAGATATTTCCGTATTTGAGAGCTGCAGACCTAGACCTTTCAGCAATATTTTCAGACTTAATTTTGTATAATAAATGTTGATTCTACGGAAGCATGAAAGGACCATCAGACGCTAATACCCCGTCTAAGTGTATGCGCGTGGAGATTTTTGGAACTTCGTCAAATCGTTCAAAAGGTCCTAAAAGTGTCAGTGTACACCTCGGTTGTCACACATTTCCAATTTTGAGAGCTGCAGACCCAGACGTTTCAGAAATATTTTCAAAATGAATTTTGTATAATCTATGTTGATTTTACGGAAGCGTGAAAGGGCTATCAGACACTTATACGTTTTATTACGTAACGGCCACGGAAAGGATATAAGCTTTATTGATGCTTAATTGTAAAGAGGAATGTCTGCGGATGATTTTAAGCTACGTTATATGCTTCAAAATTTGTGTCGTTCACCCCTGTAGATGTTAGACTTCTTTTTTCTGTGGTAACATGTCGTCATTTGACAGGAACACACTACTTGTTTAACTTATATAACACTCCTCTGGAATAACAAACTAAAAAACAAGTAGTTCTGTATCCAAATTTTCCGGTTTCAAAATTCAGTTCTTTCAATCCAAAATGCAATATTGACCTAAGTGAGTCTTACTTTAGTGTGTAATAAAGTTTTGCCTCAGACACAAATTATTGTTATATAATCATTCATAAGAGTGTGAGCCAAAGTGCGACTTGATCTTTACGTTTAAGCAAGGGAGCCAGGTAACATCGATTAAGGAACCAGTTCCTTATTCTTATTCCTTATTCGGTTTTTCGATCTGACTTACTCGTGTTATCATTTAACGTGTTGATTTTATGCCGTGGAACGTTTTCAGCCGCGTGTAAGGATTATTTTCTCACTTCTTTTACCAAACAGTCTCCGAATAGGGAATAAGAAAAAGTTCCTTATACCTTACCTTATTTGGAAAAGGAATAAGGAACCAGCCTACTTTGAATTTCGACCCTCAAGCTGTTTGAAAGTGGCTATTGACTGTCAACAGATTATGCAGCGTCAGCTAAGTTCTAAATCCGTACATCAGTCTTCACTGTTAAGGAACTTAAATTCTGTGAGATGTGACGGAAACATGGAGAATGTTCAAGTATTGCCCATAAAAATAACAATATAAAACGCTTATAAAACGCTTTATCCTGAAAGCGGAAGTTAATATGAAACAATTGGTAAATGAATTCAGGTTACTAAGCAGGTGCGCAATGGTCATAAAGGGAAAATATTAAATATTCGTAAGGACAGATACTTTTATTTCCTCCAATATTTGAAAAGTTTAACAAATAAAGCAATATTTACATATATAAAACATGTGAGAAGCAAGGCAAACAATTATGTACAGCAAATACAAAAAAAAAGTTACGAATGTATTATTTGTTGTGTGACAGTTACTACAATGAATCTCGCCAACAGTACGGGGGAACCTAGAACGAAAAAGCGAAAATCTAGAAACCATTGTGATTCATTGTAAATGAGCTGTGCCATGAGAAAACCAACATAGTGGCTTTGCGATCAGCATGGATCCAGACCAGCCTGCGCATCCGCGCAGTCTGGTCAGGATCAATGCTGTTCGCTAATGGTTTCTCTAATTGCAATAGGCTTTGAAAGCGAACAGCATGGATCCTGACCAGACTGCGCGGATGCGCAGGCTGGTCTAGATCCATGCTGGTTGCAAAGCCACTATGTTGGTTTTCCCATGGCGCGGCTCAAATGTGTTTTAACCTTCAGCCTGCTGGTGGCAAGTGATTCTGCCTTTGCGACCAGTGCAGACCAAGATCAGTCTGCACATCCGTGCAGTCTGATCATGGTCTGCACTTCGCTATTCAGTCAGTAAACTTTCAGTGAACACCCATTTGAATAATAAGTGGTACTGTTCAAACTGAAAGATGGATCAGTCTATTTTAGAAATTTAGCAGGGTAAGGGTTTATATAAATACAACAAATGTCAATGCACCGAAATAAAAAAGTTAGACATTTTGTACTCGTCTGCCATGCGTTCAACATAATTGACACTTAAAGATTTATGAAGTACATAATTAGACTGGCAAAACATTATCCAGTTACGGACAAGGCAACTTTCTTTAGTAAGAGTCTCTTTGGGTTTATATGTTATAAAACCTGGTTCTTAGCGTGCCAGAGCATTTGCAATTGCTCGCATAGAAAGCAAGGTGCAAAGTAAAAACGGTTCCACGCGATTCGAAAGTCTGTGTCTTTTTCATTGTTTTAAAACAAAAATCATATCCTTATACCGACTCGTTGAGACGGGCTGGAATTAAAAGAGCTTTTAAACTAAGCTACTCTGACGCTAAAAATGGTGCTTATGGAAGTCTCCTTCAGTCTTCAAAGTGTATGTGAGGTAGACCTCTGAATTGTAAAATACGGTTGCATATGCTGTTTGTTTAATAACATATAAAATCTATGACTAAGAATGTGAAAATAATGTCAGAAAAATCATCTAAAATATTGGAATGAATAAAAAGAGGAACGCCAGAGAGTCAGTCATCAATTTCACAATTCTACTTCCCTATCTTGGCCACATTTATAGAAACCAATGAAGAACATGAAACATACATAAAATTTATTTGTTTTACATGTAAGATCAAATTTATTTTACTCGCGAACAGCAGCCCTGACATTTCTTGTGAAAACGCTGCGTCGTGTGCACACAGAATTAAAGATATTTCGATCTTACACTGAAACAAACACATTCCTTGTATGTCGTCTGCTCAGATTGCAAAACTTTATGTAAACCTTAGACAACAGACAAACGTAAGACACCTTAAAACCTATCTAAATAAACAAATACGTATTCTAGAACTTTCTTCTTGATTGTCTTTAACATCTGTTGACATAGTATATAAATATTGCCTTCCTCAGAGTAAATAGGAATATCAGCCGAGGCGTCATATCACCCTTTCAGGAATGCGATGTTTATCTATTATACCGAACACATATAAAACATTTACTGAAAAATCAACAAATTTATGTAAATGCGTTTTAGAAATAATCATTAAAAAGTAGAATATTAACACCAGTTTGATAATGACATATTACAGTAGGTCTTGTTTGATCGATAAAGAGTTTAAAGAATACTCAGACATTGTGACAAATTTGCTGTAAGCCCTTTTTCTTCGTTTTTTAGTTTAGAAATATTCCTGTCTGTAATTAAATAATTCTAATACATTTGTATCTTTTCCTTTCCGATGCTCATAGTTTCGTTTCAAAATTTGATAAAAAAAAATATTTTCGAACTTTTTGACGTAATTTAATGAGTGTCGTTGCATTAATTGTTCTATTTAGTTAAGCACTGTCAATTTTATTTAGGCTATTGAACATATTCATAATATTTACATCACACACACACACACACACACACACACACACACACACACACACATATATATATATATATATATATATATATATATATATATATATATATATATATATATATATATATATATATATATATATATACGTGTAGATACGTATGTAATAAAAGGTTATTAGGTTTGTATCGGGAAATATGCACATACACAATTGTTTGCTCATAAAGCAGCGACGTGGCAAAAAGAAAAAGGAGCATTTTAAAAGTCCAAGTTTCAATTTCAGATTTCAAACACTGATGTATCTGGGCCGTTCTTTAGCGGAAGAATGCGATGCTCCTAAAGTCGCGCAATATTTCCGCTGCAGAACACGTGTATATTTCCCGATACAGAGCTAATAACCTATAATTGTATTTCAAGTAACTCATATCCCATGCCTACACGTGCATAACTTTTTGCATAACCTTTTGCATGACTTTCTAAACAGGGTATCCAAAATTCCATATATAACTGGATTGATAGCATTGTTAATAAAGTACGAATTTAGAAAAAAATTGTTCACGGACCTACCGATATCATTTAAAGATGTCAAGAAAGTTTTGTCCAGCGACTTAATCAGAAATAAAATAATAATAGGTACAAACGAGACGATATACGCCAGTGAAACCATAAACATTACTAACGTCACTTTGTTCTTCCGTGGCCTCTGACGTTCTTTGCGTAAATCGAAATTTGAAGATGGTATTTTGTTATTGTGGTGTTCATCTTTTTCTAATTCGAGAGTTGCCGGTTCCACCACGTTTCCTTTGTTAGCTGAAACAGAGTTCAAAACATCAGTATTTACAGCTGTGTCACTCTTCGGTCCTTCGGTCTCTTCTGATTGTTCTACAACTGTTTCGTTATTGTGGTGCTCACTTTGTTCCATTTCGAGAGTTGCCGGTTCCACCACTCTTACTTTGTTAGCTGAAATAGAGTCCAAAAGACCAATGCTTACAGTTGTGTCACTCTCCAGTCCTTGGGCCTTTTCTGATTGTTCTGCGGCAGTTTTGTTACATACAGGAGTCATTTCCAATTTCTTTCCGCGGATTTTAACTCCAGCTTGTTTCTCGCATTTCCTGTTCCTCTGCTTTTTAACACGCCAAGCTATACTGCCATAGAAAAAACTAATGCCGATGAAACTTACCAAAAAGAAAATTGTCAGCATTATGTTGATAAAACGCATAAATGATGTGTTCTTAAAATTGTCTGTTATTTCACATTGAGATATTGTCACGTTATAAACACTATGTCTACTTTTCTGTATACCGTAGATCACTGGGCAAGGCCAAGCGCAGGCTATCCCAACAGCTGCTGAAGCTATGCAAGCATATTTTGCTGCCCTGAGTGATACTTGCCGCCCTAATGATGTACACACCTTTCGGTACCTCTCAAAGGCAATGCAAAACAATACGCTTCCAGATGTAAATGATGTCCATGTGCACAGAAATGAGGAGATTTTGCACAGCTCAATATTGTCAAACGTATATTGCCATTGTTTCGAAATCAATTCTAATGGAATGACAATTCAGCATGTGAAAAAATCTATTATAGAAAGAACAGTTACAAACTTATGATATGTAGAAAGCTTGCGCTTTTTTGCAAATACATTGTATATAGCATACCAAAAAATTTCCAGCAGTTCCAGATATACAAAGTATTGTTAAATATACAATTAGCGGGATTTGTCGCACCACTTCTTCATCGTTAAGTTTCTGTAAAGTTGCAGAGTCATCAAGTGATTCCGTGTAGTTCATACTGTTTGATTTCATGTGATGTGATAAAACTGACAAATCCATACAACATGTGCTAGACACTTTTATAACGCGAATGTTTTTTTTTTTTTAATTAACATTACATCCAAAAATATGCTTGGCATTGTCAAAAAGCGAAGGACGTTAAACAGTCTAAACTGACAGCAATTTCTTGATGCAATGAAAAAAGCATTCTGAGTACATTTCTATACAACAAGATTTTTATTCTAAATATATCTAAGTACCTAGTATTCATTTCAAGTGGGATTCTGAGAACATTTAAAGAACTACTTTGACTTGGTACAATTCAGTGCTTTGTCTACGCATGAAACAGGGAAACAAATACAATAAGGACGTTTACTAAAAACAATCATATTGTCCATCATAGCCGTACTTATGTGGAAGCCGTAATTTTTGTATATGTACACAAATCATTACGATTTTTGAAACACTTCTTCATAATATGCGGACAAATATAAAACCACTGAAACATTATAGACTTATTGGATGAATTGCTGGTCAATAGCCAAAACTATTGCAGGATGTCCGCGAGCCAGTAGTTTACTATTGGCCGGTTACATAATATAAATGTACTAATATACGGCTGTAAGGCAGATGCAACTGTTACAAAAAAAGGACACAATGTAACATTTGTCAATGCAATTGTTACAAGCAAGACCACACCGTATTACCGGCGCCTATCCTGGATGATAGACCCCAAAATTTACAGACAGTTAATACGTAGGTTAGTTAATTGGTTGCGATAATGGTATAATAAAAGCCAGGGTACTTCAGTATTGATGAGTTTGTTGTACATTAACTAAAGATATCATTAGGTAGTTTTGGGCTAGATTTTCCAATTATCAAAATAATTTTGACGAATTAAATCACAGTTTTGATCCAGAAGGTGAAAATATTTGTTTTCGCTTCATTATATTTTTTGAGTGAATGAACTCTAGTAATTTTAGATTATACACGAACACAATCATCCCCCAGGAACACCAAGTATAAACTATACACGTCTTTTCTGGAAAAAGTTACAGGCTTTCAAACTAGTCCGGGTAAAAACAAAGTGCTGCCGTGATTGGCAGAAACATTTATCAAGGGCTGCCTTATATGACAGAAACGCTCAGAAAACGGTTAACAGTTTGATAGAAATACGAAATCGCTCTTTCATTGATTATTCTTTTTATATGGATTTGAAGAGTCTGACTATCATTTGTTACATTTTCTCTGGGTAGAAAGTATATTATTGCGCTTCCTACTCTGTTATCGGATATCAATGTTGGAACCATTCTATCAAAAACAGATAGTGCAGATAGTGTTGAAAGCAATAATGGAACATCGAAAATGTGTTTCTTTGACAAATTTTTCATACAACAAAATGTTTAAAGTATATGTTATAAATTCTAATTCATATACTTTAAAGCTTAGAAATTCCTATTTAGAAGTAATAGCTTTTTAATGCTCAAGTCGTTGTTCCAAATATTGAAAGCTCTATATCTGAACATATGTATTATTATTATTGTGAGTCTGCTTTAGATCTGCATAACGATGTTGTAGACCACCTTGTAGATTGCCAGAATACATTCAAACTTAAATGTAGGAGACTGGGACTGAATGAGGAAATAGAGAGACATGGATATCGTAATAGGCATACGAAATTGTTCCTGTGAACGACAAGGTGTTTGTTACTGCCGATGATCAAATGGGCATTATCTCGTGATGACCAGGCCAAAAAAAACATCAACAACAAACAAACCAAGAAAATGTGACACACCATTGAAAGAATGACATTTAACCGAAAATGTTTAATATGTATTAGACACAGATGGATGCACGGTCCAAAGTAATGAACTCCCTGCTGTGTTATCGGATATGACTAACGGGAAACATTCTTTCAGAAACAGACACTAGTAGTGAAGAAAGTGTTGAAAGCAATGGCGACTGAGCTGTTTGTCAGGATACGAGTTACATGACCCAGGGAAGTGCCTACGCCTTTTGTATCTTGAACAATGTAATGGGTCCAATCGCTAAGGTGACTGTGTCTTAGACTAGCTGACAAACGATGTAGAATGTCCTTTGTTAAAACGTATAGCTGGTGAGACCAAATATCTCGTATATAAAATTTTCCTCCGGCTACCTTGCCTAAATGATTCGTGTACCAATGATTCGTAAATGATTTCAATTATGAGCTATATAATTTCAGGGATCAGGCTAATCACTAAATGTTTCAAACTAAAATCTTCGATTAATAATAATTAGCTCAAACTCCTATAGGATGGAGACAATGCTTGACTGGTCTTTTTGTCGAAGTTCCCGTCAGACAATGTCTTTGAATCAACAACATACGAGTCCTATCGCATAGATGCTCGACCTCTATCCTCTTAATTGAAGTTGCAACTCTATATGATTGCCCTGACTCCTTGATGCTCAGCGCCTATATGCTATCACATGTAGCATTCAACTACCATATAGGTATATCCCCGGTGCCTTGGCTGTACTTCGCCAATAACGCTGAACCGTCTATAAGCTGGAACTCTCTTACTATCTCAGTAGATTACCAAACACTGGGTCTCTGTCTCAGCTTTCCGATGCTCAGCCTATTTGCTTTTGTCTATAGCATTCAACTACCCTTAATATTCCTATGCGCT
The DNA here is from genome assembly GCF_021730395.1 of Mercenaria mercenaria. Taxonomy (NCBI): domain Eukaryota; kingdom Metazoa; phylum Mollusca; class Bivalvia; order Venerida; family Veneridae; genus Mercenaria; species Mercenaria mercenaria. The sequence goes on from NC_069373.1 coordinate 53,415,114, forward strand.
GGCCCTATAGCTCGAAACCTTATTGAAATTCTGCAACTCTTCTTTAGTCTATGAACTTTAAACGTCTTCTTTTTAATAATTTATCCGCCCTGACAGTGTAGTTGCAATAACTTCCTCATCAAGGTACTGGGATAAATTATTAGTTGAATCCTCGATGTGTCTTCTTCGATCGCTGGATACCGAATGATCTCTCTGTCATCCATCTACTTATTTATACCTCAGCAGACGTGCTATTTATAGAACTTGTTTTTAATTGGTCCAAATTTATACATAGAACTTTACGAGTACTTGCTCTAACAAATATCTGGTTCCATTTAGGTTATAATGCAGTAATTCGGTCAAAAATGTTCTTCCGTGGTGTAGTCGAAAGAAGTCCATAATAAATAGATCCTAATTTTCCCATTTTTCGCGCATTTGCGCGTAAATCGGGGGCCAAATGGGCATTATTTCACTCGTGGAATGAATTTTCCATAAAATAGGACACTTTTCATGCTAATATTCACATGTTTTCGAGTTGTTTACTTGAAAACGAAAGTAGGGTGTTTATTCTGCGGACCGCTTTCTGAAATGCGGCAATATGAGGGTACCTGACTTCAGTTGACTTGCATTTCACTGCATACTATTCAACACCCCTTTTTCTTTTCGTTTTCTTGAAGTAAATGTATGGAATCTTGTGGACAATAGGTCTACGACGTAGTGAAAATCTAGAAACTGTAACAAAATTGTTCTGAAGTAGCTAGATTTTATATGAAACAAAGAACAATTTCTTTTATTGGTATATAGCCTTTAACTGTTGTATATGACATGGTGTGTGATGCTGGGATCCAGCTATCAACATAATGAACCCAAATTAGCCAGAAATGATCCAAAATCTGTTATAAACAGCAATTCAATAATAATTATAGCAATGGCACCATGAAAAGGGAGTCAAGCACTATCTGTGCTTATGTGTTACGTTATCAATATATCGGATATACAAATAATTCTGACACTACTGGAAAACAATCTACCTCAGTGTTTTAGCACATTTAAAGGATTGTAGTCATTTAGATATACAAGAAATAGCGTAACTTGATAGTAGAAAAAAATCCAAATGAACAATATATTATTTTCTTTATCTAGTTTTCAAATTCAACAATTTCAAAATGCGTTTACGTAAGACCTGAAACGAAAAGATTCTGTGAGGTTGGTTATCGTTTGTCCAAAGGCAAGTTTCTTGTTTTATGTTTGGACCTCACAATGCATGTCAAGTTGTTGCAAAGAACAGGAGAATGTTCATCATCTGCTTAAAAATTAAATTTTTTGTTCCGATATTGAAAACTTTGTGAAAAGATGAGTTAGATCCAATATTCTAATATGCTTGCCTCTGTTAAAACACACTTACGCTAGAATGACGTCACGTTAACGTGCGGTGACGTCAACGGTTTTGTTGCGACCAAGAAAGAGCGCTACTATACTTTATCTACTGTTTTAGATTAAAGGCATATTAGAATTGAAATAATTCATAGCAAAATCGTGTTTTAACACTATTTATCCGATAGTGAAAACTTTGTAAAAAAAAATGAGTTAGATCCAATTATACCAGGTGTAAGGGTCAATCAGTTGAAACTATATCAGAGTCTATGTAGTGACAAGTAAAAGTTTATTAATATTGGAGTTGATAAAAAGAAAATAACTAGATAAAGGGTAAACTAATGGGAGATATAGACCTCCCTGACGTCCTGATTCTTCAATCAGTTCCAAAAAATCTCTATATCTAAGTTGGAATATATTATTGCAATCTATAAGGTGGTCTACATCACCTTTATGCAGATCGAAGGCAGACTCGCAAAATATCATTAATGACTCTTCATAGTAATCTGTAATACAGAAATACATGTTCATATATTATAGAACTTTCAATATTTGATTTAGAATATACAAAGACTTAGGAATTACTATTACCTATAAACAGGAACTTCTAAGCTTTAAAGTCTATGAATTAGAATTTACAACATACACCTTAAATATTTAATTGTACGTATAAATTGTCAAAGAAACGCATTTTCGATGTAAATCATGAAGTAATATATTTTCTATCCAAAGAAAGTGTAACGAAAGATAGCCTGGCTCTTCAAATCCATATAAAAGAATAGAAATCTGAAATCAATGAAAGAGCGATTTCGTATTTCTGTCAAATTGTTAGCCGTTCTCTGAGCGTTTCTGTTATATAAGGCAGCCTTTGAAAAACGTTTCTGCCAATCAAAGCAGCAATTTGTCTTTACCCGGACTAGTTTGAAAGCCTGTAATTTTTTCAAGAAAAGACGTGTATAGTTTATATTTGTGTGTATGCTCCTGAGGGATGGATGTGTTCGTGTATAATCTAAAATTACTCGAGTTCATTCACTCAAAAGATATACAGTACAACCTCTGCAGAGCGGCCCTCTCCGAAGTTAAGCAAAAACCTCTCTATAAAAACATCATCAAAATTTCTCTAAGCTAATATTTTTATCTCCCAAAGGGTGTTGCTCTATAGAGGCTGCATGTATTGAAGCGAAAACAAATATTTTCGCCTTCTGGATCAAACTTACTGTGATTTTTAACGCGTCATAATTATTTTAATAACTGGAAACTCGAGTCCAAAACTACCTAATGATATCTCAAGTCAATGTACAACAGGTTCATGAGTACGAAAATGCCCTTGCTTAAATTATACCATTCTCATAAACAAATAACTAACCTACGTGTTAATTGTTTGCAAACTTTAATGTCTGTCATCCAGGCAGTGATCTGTCATCACTGGCGCCGGTAATACGGTGTGGAGTTGGCTCGAAATTCAATCCCCGTTTGAAATCTGGCCTTTGAGAAATTTGAATTTCGAACAGCGAGCAGTCGTTCTTTTGACAATTTTATTGTTTGATGTTTAATTTCAATCTCTGAGCTGGCTCGAAATTCAGTTATAGTTCAAACTTAAATTTTGATCTTCAGCCATCTATAGATGTCAGCACCAATTTCTCGGAGCTCCGCAATAAAGAGATTGACGATGAAAATTAGATGATTTTTATTTAGTAAAATATAAAGTTATATAGAAAATAAAGAGCTCATATATATCTGAAACAAAAAAAAACACAAAAAACCCTAAACAAACAAGATAATTACTATGAGAAAAAAATGTTAATCAAAGACTGGCAGTTACATTTTTCTAGAATTCATATAATTCAAACGTATTACTGTTTCAACGATAAATCAATTTTTTTGCAGTAAAAGTCACTAGATCACAGAATTTCGCATCCACAGCAGCACTGGTGGGGATAATCCGGGGCATAAACTTTCCGTTCATTTCCGTACACCCAATATCGTGTCGTGATATCATCCCATTTATACTTCACCTCAGTAACTGGGACACCCCGCAATGTCTGCCTCTGAAATGAAAATTATCGTATTTGTTGTACTGTCTCTGCTATAAATAGATATTGTCATTTTGAATGGGGCCATTATGTACAACGACGTTTTTGTTGAGACGTCGTATTGAGGCGGAATGCCTCAAATGCCCGTATTCTTTAGAACGGTAAATTTTATACATGTAGTCATTTTAGCACGACTCGATTTAACTTTCAGTTAAACAAAGAAGGAAGTCAAGGGTTGCATATTCTGCGATAAGCAACGGTTTACGCACGGACCGTTGAGAGACCATTTTGGCGTCAATTATGACGTCAAATAACCAGGAGCTGTGTAATTCATTACTACACGGATATGTAAAGTTCAGCACAGTTTTTTTTTTGATACCTTGTTTTAATAAGTACGTTTGTCTGAAAATATACAAGATTTTCTTGTGATGTATCGTCTTATATACCATGTCTCAGACTTCTGATGCTTGGATATTTATAACTACCAAGGCTAACACCCTCGTGGTCCAATTCCTGCGCATCTTAACTCTGAACTTCTGTAAATGTAGACGATAAACAAAGGCCTTCCTTATTTAATAAATTATATACCATAATTTTGCTTTGTTGATCGTTGTAGTAAAGTGCACATACTTGCAGTTTTACGTTTTCAATTTTTTTTCTCATAAAGCAACGACGGGGCAAAAAGAAACACTAGCATTTTTAAGTCCAAGTTTTAGTTTCAGATTTCAAACATTTATGTATATGGGCCGTGGTGCATGTCTGTTTCAAACGTTTCCAGTATGAGCAACAGTATAGATAACTGGAAACTTCCTGAATCAATTTACTTTCGTTTTCATGTTACAATAAACAACAAATGAAAGTGCATGTATTTTTTAAAATTCAAACGAAATGGCACAGTGCATGACACACAAAAGGAAGTAAAATTAGTATGAAGCAGATGATTCGTAAAATTAAATCACATGTACTCAACTTCCATCCATCATACAATGCAAAGTGCGGACGGTTTATTTTTTTTTCCAGTAAAATAGGTACATTTTCCGCTAAATTTTGTATCAATATTTATATATATCCGCATATCCAAATCTACTATAATAACATGACTATTATTTTGTTTTATTCATTGTTTACTTGAATGATAACTTATTCATTTTTAAATTAATTCAATTAAAAATCTACTGTAATGTTCAACATGAAAAATAATGTTCTCACTGTATTAAATCACCCACTTGTAGTATATACTAGATATCAGGAAATTAATACTTATCTATACTAATAGCTACTCAAGATGAAAGCCTGTTTTTACTTTAGTCAGACTTACTTTGAACTTTGACAATAACGTACACCCAAGTGAGACTTCAAATAATAAAAAGTCCTGGCAGACTGTAATAACTTGATATTCACTGTGTTAGGAATTCAATGAATTTCTGATAATTTCTTATAAATGTGTAAACCGCCAAAAAAGTATTTTGGCGAAGGACTTATATATGTTTTTGCCAATGAAATATTTGACTTGACTTGACATTATTTAAACCACATGCCAACAGAAGATCGTCAAAACTTCAGAAAAAAAGCAACATATAATGAATTTTCTAACATGGCTCGATCTTTTTTGTCAGTTAAACAAAGAAGTAAGTAAAGTGTTGTATATTCTGCGATAAGCCACGGTAGCCTCGCGGACTCATAAGAGAACCTTATGATGTCAAATGTGACGCCATATAGCCACATGACGTCCATTTCATTACTACTAACTCGTATTAAGTAAATTTCAACATGACATCATCACCATGTTTAAATGCGCATGTAAGAAAGAAAATAAATGCTGCCTTCTTGTGGTTTGTTGGCTGATTTACCACGTGCTCGGATATCCTGAACTCTGAACCGTGGTAAGTCAGATAATAAATAGCACGGAGAACTTGATAATTTGATAAACAAAATTCTAACACGATCCGATTCATTTTCCTATTAAACAAAGAAGGAAGAAAGCAATGAATTATCATACAACAAATCACTGTTCTGACGTCACATTTATTACGTCACGGCGTCAAGCAGCATAGCAGCGCGCTGTAAAAGAAACCGATTGAAAACGGGCAAATATTTAATGCATGTCATCAAGGATGTACTTTAAAATCCTTTATAACGTGTTAGAATCGAAATAATATATCTCATTTAGTGATTTGCTCTTGAATAAATCACTGCTTGTCGTTCAGATGCGTATTATTATATCACTCGGGCTACGCCCTCGTGATATAATTCCTTCACATCTGAACTCCAAGCAGTGATTTATTCAACGACAAATCACTGGATGAGATATATTATTTCTTAAACAAAAATATAAATAAGCTTTAATTTTACGTTGATGTTTAACGAGTATGATAAAACATCTATTCAAGAACACATTTATATTGCGTGACTAACCCTTTAAGTGTTTTTGTCTGTGTAAATTAGGTATAGACTACACGAGTGTTTGATACATATACATGCTACCTAGCACTCAGTTACTATCTAATAAAATCAACTTCAAAATTTACTTTAAAAATCTGGAGGTTTACTTGTTAACATAATAGTTACCGCCCACTCTAAATAATGACGTCTAAATTCAACCCACAGTCAATGTGTGCTCTTTTGTTCGGATACACTGAACACAGAGGAGTAAACAAATCAGTTTTCTTCTTGAATGTAGCTTTAGCGTAATCAAATGCGTGAAAATGTTCTTGAAATATTACGAAACGACGCCTCGGACATTTTCTCACAAAACCAACCTTGTCTGACTTCGTTCTATTTAAAACGCAATAAAGCATTACAAAAAAAAAAAAAACAAAAAAAAAAAACGAAAGAAATACTTTACCTGATTCAACAACCTTTCCGTCGGCCATTTTCCCTTGTGCGAATTAACAAGTCTTACAGAATTGTCGTTGATTTCTTTCACCGGATACATTGTAATTGGCCAAACCTTAAATTAAAAAACAAAATATCAAAACACCTCTTCATGCTTGATCACATTTGCCCAAATTTTCCGTACGAAATCTGCTACTGACTTGCTTTTATATTAAAAAAATTGTTTTGCGGAAACAGGTCTGTTTTCCCTTTTCAAAACGGGAAGTTAGGACACAGGAAGTTAAAACTGGTTAAAGAATTTGAAAACTCATCCACAAAACGACGACCAGGTCAAATTTCATCACTTGTTCCAAAGTTAAAGTTTTATAAATTTTGGAACATACATAGTCAACAACGAAAATTCGAAAGTCAAAGTGATCGCAAAGTTATGCGAGTTTGAACGAGATAGACAAATATATGAAGAGTCTAGATTTTTTTTACAAGATTACAATACAAAGTCGTTGTATTGGACTTGTAATGTTAATCGGCAAATTACGTAAACACTGTATGCGATTTCGGCATTCTCCGGTTTTTAAGGAAGGCCACGTGCGAGCTGAGCTACATTTACGTCCGAAGAAAGCCGAATTACTGAATACGTAATCACGGAAATTGCCGAGTGCCATTGCTAGTCCACTACATTAAGGTTCGCGAGAACGTAGCCAATATAGTGTAAATTAACTTTAAAACTAAAAATACCAACCAAAAGGGACCAAATTTGTTTTTTTTTGTAATTTCATACCATTTGTGCAACATCTTCAAACACGATGGTTCCTCCAACTTCACGTACCAGCTCATCAGGCATATCAGTAGTCTCTAGGATAAAATCTTCCTTGTGATTCGTGCTAAAAAGTAAACAGTTTTTTGTTGTTGTTTTTTTCTTTTTTGTTAATGTAAATAATCATTATGATGTATCACCACCAGGAAATTTGTATGAAAACAAAACTTATACGGAAGAATTCCGATACTGGTGGCCTAGAAGCGTTTTCAAAGCAGGGCAGTGGACGGGCGTAATCTGCAAAACCTGACCGATTTCTCCAAAAAAAAGCTAAATTTGTTGTTTCAAGCTCAATATAACAAAAAACTTTTCTGTTTTCACTTAAAAGAGAGGTATAGCGAGCTCGACACATCTAACGTTGTTACTTACAAGGAAAGAGAGCTAAATACAGCGTCTTAAAACAATACAACACAACATTAACGTTATTACATACTATGAGATAGCTGACTCAATAAACATCTACTATAGTTACTAACCAATAGATATGGAAATCCACACAACAGCTAGTTTTCTTACTTACAAAGAGGTAGTGAAATCTAAACAACATCTTACGTAGTTACTTATAAAGAGATAGTGTAATCAACACAACACATCTACCGTTGCTGCTTACAAAGAAATAAAAAAACCAGTATAAACATCTAACGTTGTTCCTTACAAAAAGATACCAAAATCAATATGACATTTAACCATGCTGCTTTCACAGAGATAATAAAATCAATACAAAATGTAACGTTGTTGCTTACAAAGAGATAATTAAATCAATACAACATCTAATCTTACTGCTAACAAAGAGATAATAGAATCACCTAACGCTGCTGCTTACAAGGCGATAACGCACCTAACATAGTAAAATCAAAACAACACCTAACGCTGCTGCTTATAAAGAGATAGTGAAATCAACGCAACACCTAACGCTGCTGCTTATAAAGAGATAGTGAAATCAACGCAACACCTAACGCTGCTGCTTATAAAGAGATAGTGAAATCAACGCAACACCTAACGCTGCTGCTTATAAAGAGATAGTAAAATCAACACAACACTAAGTTTATTCTAATTTGTTTTAGCTCGATTGAGATGAAAGCTTTAAGCTTCTTGTAACCACTCTCGAGTCCGCTTCCTCGAAAAACCATTACTGGTGTCATATGAGAAGTCATGGTCGTGACCCTAGTGGGCCTCGAACCCACGACTCCTGGATTGAGCGGCCGACACCTTATCCGCTAGACTACCGCTCCCCTTTGGGAGAAACACAACACTAAACGCTGCTGCTTATAAAGAGATAGTGAAATCAATCTTGATTACGAAGAGGTTGTGAGCTAAACACAAAATATAATTGAGCAATTGTGCATCTAACGGTGTTATTTACGAAGACACAGTGAAATGAATATGACAGTTTACAATGTAACTTAAAAAGAGAAAGTGACTTCTTATTAAAAACTGATGTAACTTCTTAAAAAGAGATAGTAAGCTCAATACAGTCATCACTTCCAGAGGGAAATAAAGCACAAAACAACATCTAACGTCGTTATTAACAAGGAGATAGTGAGCTTAATACAACATCTAACGTCGTTACTTACAAGAAGATAGTGAGCTTAATACAACGTCTAACGTCGTTACTTACAAGGAGATAGTGAGCTTAATACAACATCTAACGTCTTCACTCAGAAGAAGATAGTTAAGGTGATCGTGAGCTTTAATTATACAACATCTAACGTCGTTACTGACAAGGAGATACTGAGCTTAATTCATCACATAACGTCGTTACTTATGAGTTAGTGAGCTTAATACAACATCTAACGTCGTTACTTACAAGGAGATTGTGAGCTTAATACAAGATCTAACGTCGTTACTTACAAGTAGATAGTGATCTTAATACAACATCTAACGTCGTCACTTACAAGGAGATTGTGAGCTTAATACAACATCTAACGTCGTCACTTACAAGGAGATAGTGAGCTTAATACAAGATCTAACGTCGTTACTTACAAGTAGATAGTGATCTTAATACAACATCTAACGTCGTCACTTACATGGAGATTGTGAGCTTAATACAACATCTAACGTCGTTATTTACGATATAGTGAGCTTAATACAACATCTAACGTCGTTATTTACGAGACAGTGAGCTTAATACAACATCTAACGTCGTTACTTACAAGGAGCTCGAGATTGTTAGCTTTATACAACATCTAACGTCGTTACTTACAAGGTAATAGTGACCTTAATACAACATCTAACGTCGTTAGCTTAATACAACATCTAACGAGGTACTTACAAGGAGATAGTAAGCTTAATACAAAATCTAACGTCTTTACTTACAAGGAGATTGTGACATTAATACAACATCTAACGTCTTTACTCAGAAGGAGATAGTGATCTTAATACAACGTCTAACGTCTTCGCTCAGAAGGAGATAGTGAGCTTAATAGAATATCCACCGTCTTACGTACAAGGAGATAGTAAGCTTAATACAACATCTTACGTCGTTACTTGCAAGGAGATCGTGAGCTTTATACAACATCTAACGTCGTTACTTACAAGGAGACAGTGGGCATAATACAACATATAACGTCGTTATTTACAAGGAGTTAGTGAGTTTAATACAACATCTAACGTCGATAGTGAGCTTAATAAAACATCTAACGTTGTTACTGTATAGAGATATTGTGAGCTCAATATAATAGTTAACGTTTATATTAATTAATTTATCAAATATGGTTACTAACAAAGTTATATTGACTTCAATATAACATCTCACAAAGAGATAATGAGCTCAGTATAACATGTAACGTTGTTACTTACAAAGAGATAGTGAGCTCAGTATAACATGTAACGTTGTTACTTACAAAGAGATAGTGAGCTCAGTATAATATGTAACTGTGTTAATTACAAAGAGATGGTGAGTTAAGTATAACATGTAACGTTGTTACTTACAAAGAGATAGTGAGCTCTGTATAATATGTAACTGTGTTACTTACAAAGAGATAGTGAGCTCTGTATAATATGTAACTGTGTTACTTACAAAGAGATAGTGAGCTCAGTAGAACATGTAACATTGTTACTTACAAAGAAATAGTGAGCTCAGTATAATATGTAACTTTGTTATTTACAAAGAGACAGTGAGCTCAGTATAACATGTAACGTTGTTACTTACAAAGAAACAGTGAGCTCAGTATAACAAGTAACGTTGTTACTTACAAAGAAACAGTGAGCTCAGTATAACATGTAACTGTGTTACTTACAAAGAGACAGTGAGCTCAGTATAACATGTAACTGTGTTACTTACAAAGAGACAGTGAGCTCAGTATAACATGTAACTGTGTTACTTACAAAGAGACAGTGAGCTCAGTATAACACGTAACTGTGTTACTTACAAAGAGACAGTGAGCTCAGTATAACACGTAACTTTGTACCTTACAAAGAGACAGTGCGCTCAGTATAACACGTAACGTTCTACCTTACAAAGAGACAGCGAGTTCAGCAATACACGTAACGTTGTTACTTACACGTAACGTTGTACCTTACAAAGAGACAGTGCGCTCAGTATAACACGTAACGTTGTTACTTACAAAGAGACAATGAGTTCAGCATAACACGTAACGTTGTAACTTACACGTAACGTTGTACCTTACAAAGAGACAGTGAGTTCAGTATAACACGTAACGTTGTACCTTACAAAGAGACAGTGAGTGCAGCATAACACGTAACGTTGTTACTTACACGTAACGTTGTACCTTACAAAGAGACAGTGCGCTCAGTATAACACGTAACGTTGTTACTTACAAAGAGACAGTGAGTTCAGCATAACACGTAACGTTGTTACTTACACGTAACGTTGTACCTTACAAAGAGACAGTGCGCTCAGTATAACACGTAACGTTGTTACTTACAAAGAGACAGTGAGTTCAGCATAACACGTAACGTTGTTACTTACACGTAACGTTGTACCTTACAAAGAGACAGTGAGTTCAGTATAACACGTTACGTTGTTACTTACAAAGAGACAGTGAGTTCAGCATAACACGTAACGTTGTTACTTACAAAGAGACAGTGAGTTCAGTATAACACGTAACGTTGTTACTTACACGTAGCGTTGTACCTTACAAAGAGACAGTGAGTTCAGTATAACACGTAACGTTGTTACTTACAAAGAGACAGTGAGTTCAGTATAACGCGTAACGTTGTTACTTACAAAGAGACAGTGAGTTCAGCATAACACGTAACGTTGTTACTTACACGTAACGTTGTACCTTACAAAAAGACAGTGAGTTCAGTATAACATATAACGTCGTTACTTACAAGGAAATGGTAAGTTCAATATAACATCTGAGCATTCGATATCCTTGACACTCTCGGCATGTTATACGACCATCACCGCCACATTTGAAACACCTGAAATAAAAAAAAATCACGTTTCTCTGACGTCATTATTCTTCTCGATGTAAACAGCCTTGGCCCAATTTGCATGTCTTTTGTATATTTCCATTTATTTCGACTGATCAGCAATATCAGAAAAAAGTCGATGACAGTTAAAAAAGATAAATCAGCCGGATGAATGTGTGCGAATGGTTGTTCTCGTATGTGGGCAGACAATACCAAATATAGCTTCTTGGGTACATACGTACTTCAGCATCTTCACTCGGACCTATAGTTTGGTCTGATGGTGCAAGCCCGAACGTACATATAAGAAATCGTGCGAGGTATCCAATCAAATAACTTGATGCGTATCTATTGGTTTCCATTGGTTTCTGCGCACCATTGAAACCACAGTCAAGGAATTTAAAAACGCTTCATTCATGTATGGGAATTATTCTTTCTTGCAACTTTTATTCAAATGCTTTTCTATTTACTTATTATCATTCATTAAATCTGATCCAATATTGGGGTTTCCTCTGTGATATTTGAAGCGTGACCGTTGCTATATGTGCACGTGTTCGCGTCATACAAAATCCACTGCGCGCATTCGCAAAAGATTGTTGAAGTCCATAACAAACTCATTAACAAATTTTTTTTTTCAAAATGTCCCGATTTTTATTGCATTAAAGCAACATTCATTAAAATAATTACTGACTTAGATCCTTCCCAAAGGTAGGTGTTTCTAAAAATCTTTTATTGAAACCCTTTAAAGCGACAATATCACGTTAATGTGACGTCAGAGAGACAACTATGTCGTTGACATTTTAATTAAAAGTTCTTACTAACATGGTTTCAAGTTAAATCCAAACGACAGAATTTGACAAAAATTACCGTTTAAATGAAAACTTTATTTTATTAAAAACTATAAGCCATCGGTTCAATGGACCTTGGGCAAATAATTTTGGCTGTTGACTGTCTAGCCATTCATTATGTACATATAGCCAACTTGATTGCCTTAAGATGTGGTCTTTGCACAGATTTTTTATTTTATGAGTGTTTACCTGTTTCGTCCAGAACCATGACATCTGTGGCACTGTCGCCGGACATGCCTCTTTTCCTGATGGCTGTAAGTATTGCATACACCATCCCCATGACATGTTGTACACCGTACGCGTCCGTCCCCGCCACATCTGTGACACCAGTTCCACCCCCTCTGGTCACAACCTCCGCATGGCTTGAAAAATAATCAATCCTTCAGATATACTTCTCAATGTTGGATATTATACGATATTCAACAAAAAAGGGCAATATTGACCAGAACGATGGGCCTAATTTTCGGACAATAAAATTAGTTCAATTATAGAGTATAAAAACATTAACGTAACTAGGCAAATATTCGAGCATTGCAAAAGACTTTGCCATCAAACTTACAACTGCTCCTCATCTTTAACTGATGTAACAAGCCTCGTTTTGGAATACGAGCAAACATTTGTGAGTCTGCCTTGACTTCTGATATTTTATTTCCTTGGTTTCGCGCCTTTTTAACATGAAAAGATGATAATGTACAAAGATGATAATGTACAAAGATGATAATGTACCCTGCACAACCGATATGAGCTGCATTAAGCGACTTGGAAGTCGCCACGAAATAGTGCTTCACTATTTCATCTACTTGTTTACATAAAAGAAAATATTAGAATCAAAATAAAATATCGGTAATGTACCTCGCATGGATTTACTCGGGTTACACCCTCGTTAAACCATTACGCAGATGTTTAAGCTCTTCATCATGTTTAAATAAATTTAAACATTGTTTTCCTAAGAAGTTAAGGTAGTGTACCCGTGATAAATATCAGTAATGTCTGTGCGATTACGTCTTCTACGTATAGAACTTCGGCATTCTCCGTCAGGTGGATTGTACGAGCGCTTCATTAGCAGCCGGAGAAAGCCGAAGCAGCATCGGGATATTTCGTAATCTTACGTAAATAGTCGATTGTCATCACTAGTCCGTTACTTTAGGGTGAAAACACAGAATGCTTTACCTGTACCACAGATGTATGAGGAACTTCCTTTTTGATATTATGTGTCTTAAACATCTCATTCGGAGCACAAGGTATTGACCAAGGTGGTGGTGGAGGCCCATTCTGTGGGCCGTCAACTGGTCCACCTCTGTAGGGCTCCCTGGCATTCTTTGTATTTCTACCTTCGCCAAAAGTTTCCAAGATATACTGAAAGAAAGTGATAAAAATGACACTGTGTAGTTTTCATCTATGTGGAGTATTTGTGTGAGGTCATATAGCTTCACCAGTAAGGTATATAAAACTCCGGAAACGGTATTCGGGTCACGTTGTGGCTCCACAGAAGTTCCGTCTGTACAACTGTCTACACAAAAGACTTGTTTTGTTTTTATTTGTGGTAAACGCTCAGCTTCATTTGATGACATTCATTTTAAGTGAAATATTTACCTCGTAGAATCTTTGGAACCAAATTTAGCAAACGCCAATCAATGTTGTGGTAAACCATTCTTATTCTGTCTGGATCATATATTTTGTTGTAACATTTGCCGTAAAGCTCACAATGAAATGTTTCTACATAAAACATTGAATATTAAGCTACCAACCACTTATACAGCTAAAACTGTATTTGTAAACCTTTAGCCTGCTGGCGGCAAGTGATTTTGCCTTTGCGACCAGTTCACTGAGACCAAGACCAGCCTGTACATACTTGCAGGCTGATCTTGGTCTGCATTGTCCGCAATTCACTCAGTAAATGTTTAGTGAGCACCTTCGAATAATAAATGGCATTGCCCAAATTGAATGGACCAGTCCATTTTAGGAATTTAGCAGGGGAAAGGTTGATCAGTAAGGATATTCTAACTGTAACTTACATGTAAAGCGGTTATGCCTTCATACTTTAGGACACTCATTTCTTTGGCGGGTTTGCTACCATAACAACAATGCTCCGACACGTGCTGTAACATCGCCGCCCGGCATGCTTCTTCATCCAATTTTGCCATACTGCAAGTGACAAATAAACCCTTAAAATTGACATATAGCCAGGGTGCAAGTGGCTAAACACGTTATATTAAATTAAGGTGAACTGTAAGTGGCAAAAATGCTTTTTCACAAGTAAACAAGACTGAAAAGAGCAAAATATCACTATCTATAAACGTTACATCAGACTGCATTTGGAAAACTCCACTTCATGTTAACGTTAATCAGAGCTCATTTGGCGAAATTCACTTCGAACTAAAATTGAGCCAGAGTAAAGATAGCAAAAAAGCATTACAACATTTATCCAGGTTATAAAATTGTGCAATACAGATGAAGAGTTTAGCAAAACTGTGCATGCCATTGGCAAAATGTACAGTACAACATTCGGGTAGGCTGCTTTAGAAAAAAAAACATATGCACTGCCATATTTACCTAGATCAGAACTAGTAAAATAGAATTTGACATTTAGCTTGGAGTGCAAATACCCACTTATTAATAATTCTAAAGGTGTAATTCGCCAAAAAGTTCTAAAAAACTGGTGTAAAATTTAGGAAGATACTTTTAACGTATGTGTAGGCGTTTACGTGGAAGCGACGCCAAAGTGACAAAAAAAAAATGACATTCAGTTTGGAGTTAAAAGTTACCATTAATCTGGTCAAACTTGACTATTTGAAAGCATATTGTTCGGTCACGAAAAAAACATGGTTTTCACATGTAAATGTGATGTTAAATCTTTACAAAGGCTATGGACAAGAATAACGAAGCCTCCCCGTAAGGAATTTTCTACATTATGATTTTCTGAAAGCCCAATGTCTGAAAAGCAAATACCCGTTTTCTATAATCTGGACGTCAGGGCGTTACGACTGTTACAATCAGCGCAGTCTGGTCAGGATCCATGTTTTTCGCTTTAAAAGCCTATTGGAATTGGAGAAACCGTTAGCGAACAGCATGGATCCTGACTAGACTGCACGGATGCGCAGGCTGGTCTGGATCCATGCTGGTCGCAAACCCACTATGTTGGTTTTCTCATGGCGCGGCTCAGTTATTATCATGTACGCTATTGCCTTATGTATACAATACAACACCTTCATAGTAAGTATGAAACAGAAAATTAATTTAAAATATCTGAAAAGCAAGAAATAATTAAACTGTCGGATAAAACTATACATAAAAGTGCTAAGTAACCATGGAACTCACATTTCATAATATCTGGAAATAAAGGTGTATACTGAATTACGTTAGATTATAAATTGAACTCAATAGTCACTTCAACATTTCTTTTTATACAAAAAATGTTTAATGACTTTATAATCATAACACAGTAATATGTGTACATGCACCAAGTTACCGAGCTTCGCCTATACATTCATAGACAAATTTTAGTTTGGTACCAAATTGCGGTATAAGCCGTAAAGTCGGTCCCGGGGCAGGGGGTGTAGATGACATTTTGATAAAAAAAATCTTGTAAATCAACTGTGAATTCTTAAATCAACTATTGATTCGTGACAAAAAAAGCAACGGCAACAATAATAGAATGGCGTCAGTAACTTATTTAAATTTTAGTTCATGATTATTCGTAATTATTTAAGTATGATGCTGATATATGAAATTATTAGCATTTAACCTGGAGAAAAAATTTTCTTCAGTTCATTGTACGTATATTTATTGCAATTTATTTATTTGATTCACACTTACTCTGTGAATGTTTGCGGTGGCGGGTCTCCCTGGGGTTGAGGAGGCATCGGGGGCGGGGGCATTGGTTCTGAAACACGAAAATACATTTAAATAATGAACAACTTCATAATACTGCTTCAAGATGCTGTTTAAATTTTAAAAGTCAGTATTTCTACATTTTGTAACTTCATATTTATGCGATCTGTCATCAAATGCATTATTAAAAACCCACGCAGAATATTGAATGTATTTGTTCCATAGCCCTTGTCACAGCCAGTCTACAATATCTGCGTTTTGCACGACAATTTAAAGTACAAATTGAGACCCAACTACCATGGAAAAAAAAAGAATTTTCAACTTGTATTTAATTTAGGCATAGCGTGTAAAATAAACATTGCAAACTATAACAAAATCGGATATGTCTTGCACATTATAGCTTTTATATTCATACCTTAGCTAAAACCCAACTTACTTGCTTGCCCGAAACCAATGCCCTCATATCCAGGCATGGGCGGGTAGGCAGGGTCCGAGTTTTGCATCGGAGGTGGCTCCTCGCTGATCTGGAACCCAGGCGGGGGACCACCTGTGGGTTTTGGATCCATTCCAGGGTGCCATTCTGAGAAAAAATAATACAGGTATGTGACCTATGAATGAAAATTTATTTAGCTTTTCATTAGATATGATACTATTATTTTCATGAAGGTCATAAAAATGGGATAGTACATGCATGTGTAAGTAACTAGTCAGCACACCCGTTTCTAGCCGTCATTGGACCAATATCATTTGTCCATCTGATAGATATTGTTTATCCATCGGTATTGATGACATCTGACCGATATTGGGCTATTTTATTTTTTTAAAAATGTGAGAGAAACACATAAACATACATCATAATTATAATGGTTCTGCTTTTTTTATTTTATCACGGTTTAACAATACATACCAATTACATGTATGTCAACATCTTTGAATTTTTATTTATTTAGTTGAACGAAAGTTTGGTTTCATTTACAAAGCTTTTATTAAAATAAATCGAAGATTACTTACGCCCCGGCGCTCCGCCACCTAAAAAAGAACATAAACTAATATCAATACTACTTAGACGTTTTCATTAATCATTTTGTAAAACGGCTTATAAATAATTGAACAGTATAAATGTATATTTGCAGAAAGTATGACAATCGTTAATACGAAGATTATAAATTCTTCCGCTATGTGGCGCTTTATTCTATACCAGGTTACGACCTGCGATTGTTTCTGACATCAAAAGTCGCAAAATGGTTTATTATACTAATGTTCGACATAGCCGAATCTGAAAGATATGTGGCTATAACCAAAATTTGAACAGTGTCCGCATTCACTTCAAAGAAAAATTAAATGAGTCGTGCCATGAGAAAACTAACATAGTGGCTTTGCGACCAGCATGCTGTTCGCTAACGGTTTCTGTAATTGCAATAGGCTTTGAAAGCGAACAGCATGGATCCTGACTAGACTGCGCGGATGCGCAGGCTGGTCGGGATCCATGCTGGTCGCAAAGCCACTATGTTGGTTTTCTCATGGCGCGGTGAAATGTCATTAAAGTGACACTCCTGGGCCAAATAAACAAAAGTAATAACCATTTTGTGACTGATTTATATATATATTATACATGCTTTGTATCTGAACATTGAGAAATTACGAATTGCCTTAAATTTATAGTATAGCTTTAGTTAAACTTTTTATCAGAACGATGTTCACGAAATTCTTGTGAGGAAAAAAGTGCCCGTAATGAAGCAAGCTATAAACCCTATAGCGACCTGCGTTTCAATACATATTCTAATTACTATAATGTATCACAATCAAATACTGTACATATTTAAGTTGTAACACAATGCCTGTATAATAATGAAGGTACTCTTATTCATGCAAAATATTATATGCTTTAATTATTATACCATGGAACCATGTTGGGCTTTAATTTTCATTAGAATACAGGCCTAATCTTTAATTCATGATGTTATTAACCGATGTGTTCAATTTTATCATTCAAATTTTGCTCTGTTAATTTTTAATATGCTGCATTGGTGAGTATATAATTTCCTTGTGGGGAAGTTCATGGCCAATATTCATTTACTTTTTAAGTCTGAAAAATAGATGTTAAATATCTTTTTTTCTTAACCAGTGTCACATTATCACATAGTTCAGCATTACAAGATAACGCTTAACAAAATTATGGCGAATGGAATATTTGAGCCGTGCCTTGAGAAAACCAACATAGTGGCTTTGCGACCAGCATGGATCCAGACCAGCCTGCGCATCCGCGCAGTCTGGTCAGGATCCATGCTGTTCGCTAACAGTTTCTCCAATTCCAATAGGCTTTAAAAGCGAACAGCATGGATCCTGACCAGACTGCGCGGATGCGCAGGCTGGTCTGGATCCATGCTGATCGCACACCCACTATGTTGGTTTTCTCATGGCACGGCTCATTTCATGTTTGTTCAAGTCTAAGGGTAAATCTGATAAATATATTGACACAGGTCTTCCATCGCTGGACCCACTTCGGACAAGGGTATATAACTTAAGCGTACACCATTTGAATCACATTCATTTTAACAATTTGGCTATTCTTAGAATCTGAGCCATAGACTTGTCCTAAAATTGAATCAACGGCACATTTTTCAAAGGATACACGTTAAACCTATGAAATAAATGAGTTTTAAAAAGCCCATACTTATAAAGGAACTTAAGGTGATACTTTTGAACTTCTGTGAAACTGGCCCTAGATCGATTGCCGTGAAATGTTAAACAATTCAATCTGCAGTTTCTTTCTCTTTATTTCTTTTTACATTCTTACGCACTGAAATAGGTTCATTTTAAAGCGGAAAGGAAAACGTATTCAATAATTAAAACGACGCAACTCTTTGAATTTAATTTCTCAAATGAAACCGAGGTCGTCTTGCAGAAATTATTATCAGAATTTATAAATTATGCAATTTTATATATTCATTACTCGTCTCTATGGTAAGATTTATACAAGAGTTGCTTTGATATAGTTGCTGATGTAAAATAAGTCAGACGGTCACAAGATACAAAACCATCAAATATAAATTAGTAGAATAATGTTATTATGAAGATGAAATATGAACTCGTAAAATCAGTTGACGTGACAAAATATTTGTGTGCGTATGAAGCAATTATAATTTGCAATTGACTCTTAAAGCAAGCTTGATATTTTTTTGCAAATGCAATTTAGTTTTAAGTGATATGCATAAAATAGTATATATTTGTATACGTTGGGTATATAAATCGATTGTTTGTTTTGCTAAACATGTAAACTTGACGAAATCTGGCATCTGGCAGTTTTATAAAGTTCAAAACTATTGTAAGGAAGAAAGTGATCATGTTTAGTAAACAAAAACCTTGCCACTTAATAGTAGTTAAACCTTGATCTATTTCTCAATTATCAGAAATAAGAATGTTAAGCTGGCATATAAATCACCTTGGTTCCCACCCTTCTTACGTCCCTGCATTAAGTATAGATGTAGGCCTATATATCTTAAGACGATTTACTGTAGAAGTTTTTTTCTATTAATGTCACAAAGGTCACCAAAAGACTCGATTGTTTCCGTAAAAGTATAGTGGAAACATTATCTGTAAACAAGTTTAAATTGTTTGAAAAGTTTTAGGTTAAAGCTAACTGACTGAATGAAATAGGATTTTTTTAGCTGTGTTTAACGTCACACCGACACAATTTTGGCCAATTGGCGACATTCCAGATGCGGAGGAAGACCACAGGTTCCGCTCTGGGCATTGTTTCATTACGGGCGGGCACCTGGGTAAAACCAAATATCTTCCGTAAGCTCCATACATGAAGAATTTTACACTCCCCTGTGAGGCTTGAACCCACATCGGTAAAGAGCAATTGATTAAGATCAGCGACTTTAACCACTTAGCTATGAAAGCCCCCGATTAAAATTTTCATGCTAGTTGTATATACATTTGCATCCATAAAGGAAATAAAGATTTCAAATACAAAAAAAAAAATATTTATTTTTTTTTTCATTTTGAAAATACGCACAATCGGGAGTTTTCAAATTAAATGCAATAAACGATATGTTTGGAAAAATACTTCAAACTGACCATAAACCGACTCTGTAGATCTAAATTATGGATTTTACTGAGGATAGATGCAATATAATATCAATTTAATAATGATTTTTTTAATAATTGATACTTTTTGACAGTATGATATAAACATATCGTATTACTGAATGCTCAAAGTACATTTGTAAAACAAAACATTTCTCCATTGTGGTAAACTATAATATTTACTTATTTAAATCATATATATATCCATAGTCATTATATATTTATTGTTTTTTACTAATCGGGAAATTTTTTTGTATAATTATACCTCTTGGGCTTTTTAGTGTAATGGAAAATATGAAACAAAACTTGAAACTTGAAAATCTGACTTCCAGGATCTCAAACAAAAAAGTCTGACCATTGCACACCGGTCACTCTATTATAACACACTCTCATAACTTAAAATGAATTTAATTTACAATAAATAATTCTTACCTGGATGAACCGCTGTCATATTCCAACGTCAGGTGTAGGCCTAGTCCAGTACTACCGAACTGATACTTTGATATGATCTTTTGTACAATTTTAAATCTGCATGTATATATTTAATTCCAATACCAAACTGCCCCGTGTCCACAACAATGTCATAACAAAGGCAAAATGAATTTTACAATTGGTAAAGTCTTTTCGTATACCTTTGTATCCGTTGGCTTTTTTGATCGGTCATAGTTCAAATATTGGTAAAATGTAGGTTGAAATATCAATTATTCAACACTATTTTAATGCAGTTTGATAAATCCTTTGGTGGAAATATACGGTATTTATATAGTGAAAAAATAGTTTAATTATAATCCATTTAAGGATTAGCCTAAATTTGCCGGAGACAACGTCCAATTTAAAGATACAGTAAAACTTGGAATCGAACGTAACTAGCTGATTTGAAATAAGCCGAAAGAAAAAAAAAAGGTTCGCTTGAATTTGGAAATACTATTTTTACCTTTAATACAAGGCCTCGTTTTTTGTTACTGACATACTGACCACACTGTATAGGATTTTTTACTTTTATCATATTGATATAGGTGACTAGGTTATTGAGACTGACCGTTACAAGAATTTAGTGATGATGTATGAAATATGTGACAGACTACCAGGACCTTTCCAACTACAATATTGCAATTACAATATTTTCTGCATGTTTGTAAGTAAAGAATTTGTATACTTGAGGGAAATATACTGCGGTAACTTCACAGTAAAATACAGTTTTCTCTGGTGCGGAACTCAAAAAATGGTAAAAATGGTGACTTGCAAATAAAAAGACAATTGTTTGTTTTAAACGTAAGATAAATTATCTTTCACTCATGAATGCCAGATCCTACCATTTCGAGGGGTAAGTGCCAGAACCTGCTATGTGCATTTTTTAAAATTCTACAGGAGAGCGTTTTTTTCTTTTTTCTTTTTAATAGTAGGGTATTTTGAGATATCAAAACTATGGTTTTAATTACATTATCATTATTCAATACGTGATATATGTATTTTGATGATATCTTTAGTAAATTAGGTCAAATCCAAAAAAATTGTTTTGGCACAACTAAAAGGCCATTTATTTGCAAATATCAGAATAACTAAAACATTCCATTGAAAGATATCTGGTTTTGGCATGTACAATTCTGTTAAAACTTTCGAAACAATACTGAGCCAGAACATGGTATAAATTGATAGCTGGTGAGAATGTTGCATATCACAGTTTTTGCAAGTGTCGAAAACATTCTATAAAGCAACAGTATCTTCTAGCATATGCAAAGTTGACATAAATGTAAGTTTTTTGGCATACAAATACATTCTATAAAAACATAGATTCTTATGGCATGATGCTTTCTTTGTCTTAGCTTAAGACTTTTCAAGTCACAAATAGCCTATATGCATATAGCTCCATTTAGCTCTTATTAGACTGTCTTATCATGTATTAAGAATCATCTACAACGTTTTAGTTAATGTGTTTATGTATTTCAAAATACATTAATGTAATGGTATGAAATATAAACACTGCATTAATAGAGAAATAAAGTTTGATACACATGTTTATGACTGTAATCTATGTAACTATCATTATTGTCTCACACTAAAATAGATAATAGGCAAGGGTAGATTTCTCGGAAGCACACAGCACCAAAAACACAGCCCCAGAGCCACGCATTTACATAGTAGGCCCACAACAAAAAGAAGCTGTAATGGAAAAATATTTCAGACGGGTTGCTTCAAACATCCAACAAGTACATATTAATATAAGCTAAATATTGATAAAGGGGAAGGAAACGGTAAGGGGCGAAATTGGGCCGGGGGTAGGGGAGGAATCCGAAGGGGAAAGTTGAACAAGGACAAATATACAAGGGAATGCCATGTTTTTTAAAAACAGTCGCACTACAACGTAAACCACAGTAGCGCAGACATTCATGTACCAAAGACAAACACACAACGAAGATCAACTGAATAACATAGAAAAACGAACAAGCAACACATAAGAAAACAAAAGGGGACCGTTATAGACTCACAAGCTTACAAACACACATACACAAGTAGGAAAAAACAATCAAGTACCGTCTTGGGATTCGGCTGCCAAAATAAAGAGGAGCCACGAAAACTTACTAAAAGTAAAGGGGATGGGATGCAAAAAGTAGCGTAAATGAAAGGGAAAGAAGAGGGCTAAGTCTTGGGAACCCCATTGTCAGTCACATTTAAAATGTAGTGGTAAATTTATCTGACTCTCAGTGTTAAGTTACTATTGGAGTCATTGCTTGAATCTTGAACAGCATTTGGTTCTGGTAAACAATCTCTGGTACTGTTTTTACTGTTAATTAAAGCTGTGTAATACATGGAAATATTCAGGAATATTACCACTCTTGCATAGTTGGGATAGACACTTTTTCTCTGCGGCAGAAATAGGTAGCTTTAAATGATACTTAATTGGCAACAGTATTTGCTTGTTGTCTTCTGGAGGGAAACATTTTCAGTTTTTCAAATTCATTACCTATAACCTTTTTAAAACTCCTTTAGTTCACTGATACATATAGAAGAGAGGTTATATATAAAACCAAATATTAAACTTTTTATGTCAAAATATGTTGTTTTAAAAACTATTGTCCCTAATTGTTGAGTCTTAATATCTACTGATCACTACAAATATTGTTTTATAAAATTGTTTATAATTAAATTTTTACACCGTAAACTTATTAAAACTGTCTCATAAACCTAAACAATGTTTGGAAAGACAGTTAAGTTTGCAAGCTTGCGCAATCTTGTTATGTTTATAAGGTTGCACGGGACTCGCAAATGTTTTTCAGTACACTGATATATGTGTGTGTAAGCTTGCAAGTTTGCGCAAGCTTACAATCTTGTTATGATTGTGCGAGTTTGCAAGATTGTGCAAGCTTGCAATCTTATTATGATTGTGTAAACTTGCAAGGTCGCAATTAAGATCGCTAGGGTTCCAATCGCAAGCATGCGCAACCTTAAAAGCTTGCAAGATCTTAAATAGGTTGCTGGAAGCGCGCAAAGTACTTTGCGCAAGCTTAAATTATGGTTGCGATGGTTCCAATCGCAATCTTGCTGCATGCTTGTTAAGATCACAACTGCAATGTTGCTGCAACCTTAATGCAAACTTAATTAAGCTTGCCATTTTGGTTTGGGTTCTTTCTTTGCTTAGGTTTATCAGAAGCATTATTTTGTTCATAAATCATAATTCATTCTTGCTGTGCCATGTAAAACTGATTACATCTGTTGCACTGGTCCTTCTTAGGTAAAACATTAATCTGTATCCTTCCAATAAAACTGGCTTTGTTTTAATTGTTTTACTCCTCCAGATAGAGGTCATACATTTTTGGCAGTGTGAGATGCAAATCAAGGAACTGTCTCCTTTTCCCTTCTCGTACATAATGTGAACTTATGGGTGGGAAAGATTCAGTATGCTTTTTCACTGCATCTACTTTGAGAAATTACGTTATGAGGGTTTTTTTCCTCTCTAAGCACTTCCTGTAAAATGTCCGTCCTTTTTTGTTCTTCAACGTATGATCAATATAGTTATGCCTTACCTATTGAAGTTTTCTTAAAAAAAAACGTCTTACAGACTGAATACCTTTTTTTTTCAATTTCGAAAGAAATTCTTCTTGACACCTGTTTTCATTTTGATTTGGCTTTGATATGTTTTAGTGTCTGTCTCTTCTACAATTGACAAACATCTTTTTGTCTATCATAATTTGACAGTGACCAAACTGATTTAAAGAATTGTTGCCCTTGTTCTGATGTAACTTTTGTGTCACATTTTGTCTGCAGTTGCTACAGCCTACGTACTGGCTCAACTAGTGGTGTTTGGCTTTCCATCTGCTGATTTATACTCTGCACCTGACAGCCTGTAACTTTTTTTCACATTGATTCCATGTTTCTGGTATTGCTTTTCCTTTTCTAGTATGGAACTCCTCAGGCATTATAAAAACTGCTGTTTTCTTGATGTAGCTCTTTTCTGTGGTGTTGATTTATCATTGGTGGTAGGTGTATATTTGTTGTTTCTGTTAGTCAAATTGTTCATCTTGTAACGGCGAGGTAAAGTATATTTTAGAGTCTGGATTTTAAAGGTATCTTTCAAACTGATCCAAAATTCCAGAAAGGATGTATAGAAGTTACACTTACTTTTATCTGCAGTGGCAAGTAAATCACTTTTGGTTGGTTTCATTGTGCTGACTGCCTTTTCAACATTATTTGTGTAGAAGATAAAATTGCGCTTTTTGTAATTAGCCAGTACTAATGGGAAAAGGTCTGCCACTGACACGTAATCAAGCTACAGTTATTCCTTCATAATCTGAATAATGCCAGTTTAACACAAAGGCAATATACTTTCCATTCTTTCTTCAAGAGTGTCATAAATGTGAAGGATTTTTGCCAATGTGTTTCCAACTAGCTTATAAAAAGCAGTTACAATTAATAATGTTTGATTTTTCCTCTTCCAAGCTCATTTGCTGACAGTAATAAGTCTACTTCACTTTTAATAACTTCCACTCTTTTTTCTAAAACATTTAAACAGGATGAATGTTCAACATTCCAGTGCAAAATACAATATCTGCCACACACTCTAAACTTGATAGTCCGTTTTCATCACCTAATTATTGAAAAAACAGTAAAAGTCAACACTGCCAAATAAACCTATCGTGGAATGTCTGCTTCTTGACATGCAAATGACAAACAATCTTACTACCGGGCCTTCAACCAGAATCTTCTATCATAACATAGCACAATATGGCTGTTGCACTACTGTAAAATATCAGTAAGATTTAGGTCCTCTCTTTACATGACTTTTTCTGGCTCAGTTGGGTTAATGCATAATATATAGAAAACTGCTCTGCTAAAACGTGCTATCTTTACATAACATGTTATGGATTTTGAAAAATCCTTCCAAAGCCTTAAAATGCAGTCTACCAAAAGCAGCTATTAGTATATAGATTGTTTTGGTTCATTTCAAGTAAGATAAACTTACTTTGATAACATGCTATGTAATGAAAACTGTTTTTGGCATAACTTATTAACATAGATTCCGCAATGACTGGTTTGATCCCAATTAAATAACTTAGGAAAGAAATATGATATAATGACGCAAATTGGTGCAAAATGTGCAGCTTGAAAAACTCTACCAGAAAATGCAAAAAAGTGAAAAACGTAAAATATGGTACATAGCATCTTCTGGCACTTACCCCTCGATTTTCACTCGTTGGTACACATTTATGAACTACTGTATCTAGTCTTCACTCGGTGAAAGAATATAAGAATTTCTCATTGGCTGATTAAAATGCCGATTAAAAAAATCTGGCTCGCGGGTAACTGTTTAGGCGGTAAGGAGGTCCCGCCGTGTTACAGCATAACAGTTACGCTCGACCAGATATTTCCACGGCACCTTAATCTAGCGATTGATTCTTTTTCTTTCGTACCGCATTCTTCATTTAATAGAAGAGAGAATTAAAACTAATGCTTTTCCTTTAAGCATTCTTTTATTATATTAGTGTTAGTTCTATAAATAAACGTCGGACTTCAATATTTTACGATTTTGACATTTCATATAGTCCGACGTTTTATCGAAAGTATAAATTTCCCGGTAGAGCTTTCCGCAAAAGTTCTTGCG
The DNA here is from genome assembly GCF_021730395.1 of Mercenaria mercenaria. Lineage (NCBI taxonomy): Eukaryota > Metazoa > Mollusca > Bivalvia > Venerida > Veneridae > Mercenaria > Mercenaria mercenaria. Next base: position 53,441,394 of record NC_069373.1, read on the forward strand.
GAAGGTTTTACAAGTTCACAGTAGAAGTGACTTGAAAGCGATAGCTAAATACCAACAACAGACAAAGAAACCTAATTTATACATCCATTGAACATACTGTCTTACTGAAGATATTGAAGATCAGTTCGCACTTTGAAAATGAAATTTACATCCATTCACTTTCACAACACAACACCAACTGTCAAATCTTCTTTATTATAAAGATTAAGTTTAGACGAAAAAATATTATCACGGTCGGATTTGAAAAAAAAATGCGACCCGTTACTAACCTATAGTCTATGTAGTATGCATATGTTTATAATCGATGGGTGTAATCAGCATTTACTGGCTGTAATTTTATTAAAAGTTACTTAAATTAGTTGTAAAGTCCTATCAAAGCAGTTTAAAAGGCTAGTACACGTGCGTTCGGCGGTACCCATGCGTTAAATAATGGCCGCAGATTTTTTACATGTGTCGTAGGCTAAACGTATTTGTTTTCGTCTAAGCATGTATAATTGATTCTATATATTTATTCGGTGTTGTATTGTTCGTGATATTTCAATAAATTATGCTAGAAGTTTCTGTGAAATGCGTCGGGGAAGTGATTGGTGGTGCAGTTTTAGTTACGGTAAACCAATGTTTCACGTATTTGAGAGTTTTCCTACATTACACTTCAATAAAATAAAGTTGTAATCTGTGCTATGCAAATGGCTGACATTCGATTAAACTTGACACAGGGACATGTTCAACGTCCAAATAATATGAATAAAGGCACCGCCTAGCATTGGGGATTTATCTTTTATATATCCGCTTAGAAAGAAATATTCAACGCTCAAGAAAGTGAAACTTTGCTCTAAACTGTAGTTTACATTTAGTGTCATCATACCTCTTGCAGCGAATATCATACTTTGCAAAATTTACGGAAGCCATGCCGGTGACGTCATTCAGCGTTCTCGCACTAGCTTTTAGAATTTTGTTTTGTTTGTTTGCACTCCACGCAGAAACTTGACGGTCTTTACACTTCCTTACTGTTTTAAAAGTGTTTTTCAGTTGCATGTACAGTTTTCATTACGGAAAAGAAGTAAAATAATCATGTTAGCGCGGTTTACGAGTTTCTATGACTGATTCGTGGTGCTCGGATGTTCATAAAGACAACCAGTCAGCGGATTTTACATAAACCGGAACCGGAAAACATCGAAAAAATTGCCTCAGTATATGCAAACAGAAAAGACGAATATCTATATACGGACGTTACCCCCCATTAGACGCCCTGTGCAAGTTTAATGTTATTGAACTAATATTAGCGTATGAATTTACGAGTTTATTGATAAATTACATCATGTGAGTCATCTCACACACGACGATTTTTTCCAGCACCGGTAAAATCACGGGGAAATCCTGTCTAGCATGTGGGAACGAAACATGTTACACAGAAACAAACTGGCATGTATCTTATATTGTTTTGCTTTATGTGCTCCGACACATAAAATTAGCCGAAAAAAAGAAAATATTATTCGAGTCGTGCAGTTAAAGAAGTTACAATTTCGGACGGTTCGACCAACCTGAAATAACGATCCGTATATTTTTTTGTTTGTTTTGTTTTTGTATCTGAATGTTTTTTTTTGTTTGTTTGTTTTTTCATGCTGTGCTGCGTGGCCATGGCTGCTTCCAGCAATGGCTAATCTGTCGGTGGACCAGTAAATTTTAAACTTCAGTTAAAGAAGCAATACCTGCTAGGTTGCGACTCCAACATTCTTGGATATTTGTTAGGCTTTAATAACTAGTAAGTGTCAATGTTAAATGTGATTTATGTATGAATGATGGCTGAGGTATGTTCTTTACGTTTCGGTACATTAATAAAAATGATTCTTGCATAATTTTGAACTTGTTTAGTTTTGGATAGGGACTAGTAAAGGCAAAGTCTGTTCCGGCTGTTAAGCTTTTTATATTAAGTGTGTGAAGTTGGCGAGAAGTTCGACATTCAACATTGAACATTGGATAAGAGAACGACGTTGGACATTTAAAGCGTGAAGTTGGCGAGAAGTTAAACATTCGACATTGGACATTCGATTTCAGAATGACACTGGACATTCGAACCCAGAACAACATTGGACATTCAATCCCAGAACGACATTGGACATTTGAATCTAAAACGACATTGGACATTCGATTTCAGAACGACATTGGACATTCGAACCTAGAACGACATCTACGAGTGTTCCTGAAAGTGTCGCAGACCGTTTTTAATGGTTAAAAAAGAAACAAAAACTACTTGGTTAGTGTTATCTCTCTTGGTACCGGTTCTTGAAAGTCTGCGAGTCCTCCTGAAAATGTCACAGACCGTTCTTAATGGGCTGAAATGATAGTTCTTGTTTCTTTCTTAAATATTATAAACGGTCTGCGACACTTTCAGGAACACTCGCAGACTTTCAGGAATAGATGCCAAGGGAAAAACACCGTCCCATTAACCTCTGTATCAATTCAACCCATTTAAAATGGTCTGTGACACATTCAGGAGGACTCTCAGACTTTCAGGAAACGGTGCCAAGGGAGAAAACGTCGTCACAATAGTTTATGTTTCTTTTTCAATCATTTAGAATGGTCTACGACACTTTCAGGAGGACTCGCAGACTTTCAGGAAACGGTGCCAAGGGAGAAAACATCGTCACAATAGTCCATGTTTCTTTTTCAATCATTTAGAATGGTCTGCGACACTTTCAGGAGCACTCGCAAACTTTCAGGAATCGGTGCCAAGGTAGAAAACACCGACCCAGCAAATCATATGTCCATTCAAACCATTCAGAACGGTCTTTGACACATTCAGGAGGACTCGCAGACTTTCAAGAACTGGTGCCAGGAGAGACAACACTAACCAAGTAGTTCCTGTTTCTTTTTAAATCATTTAAAACGGTCTGCGACACGTCCAGGAGCACTCACAGACTTTCAGGAGTCGGTGCCAACGGAGACTACTAATTTCGTTTTGGATTCGAATGTCCAATGTCGTTCTGGGTTTGTGTGTCCAATGTCGTTCTGGATTCGAACGTCCAATGTCGTTTTGTGTTTGAAAGTACAATGTCGTTCTAGGTCCGAATGTCCAATGTCGTCCTGAAATCGAATGTCCAATGTCGTTTAAGATTCAAATGTCCAATGTCGTTCTGGGATCGAATATCCAATGTCCTTCTAGGTTCGAATGTCCAATGTCGTTCTGAAATCGAATGTTCAATGTCGTTTTAGACTCAAATGTCCAATCACGTTTTAGATTCAAATGTCCAATGTCGTTCTGGAATCGAATGTCCAACGTCGTTCTAGGTTCGAATGTCCAATATCGTTCTGAAATCGAATGTTCAATGTCGTTTTAGATTCAAATGTCCAATGACGTTTTGGGTTCGAATGTCCAATGTCGTTCTGGGTTCGAATGTCCAATGTCGTTCTAGGTTCGAATGTTCAATGTCGTTCTGGGATCGAATGTCCAATGTCGTTTTAGATTCAAATGTCCAATGTCGTTATGGGATCGAATGTCCAACGTAGATCTAGGTTCAAATGTCGAATGTCGTTCATAGTTGGAATGTCCAATGTCGTTCTAATATCGAATGTTCAATGTCGTTTCAGATTCAAATGTCCAATGTAGTTTTGGGTTCGAATGTCCAATGCCGTTCATAGTTTGAATGTCCAATGTCGTTCTGAAATCAAATGTTCAATGTCGTTTTAGATCCAAATGTCCATGTCGTTCTGAAATCGAAATTCCAATGTCGTTTTAGATTCAGATGTCCAATGTTGTTCTGAAATCGAATGTCCAATGTCGTTTTGGATTCGAATGTCCAATGTCGTTCTGGGTTCAAATGTCCAATGTCGTTCTGGTACCGAATGTCCAATGTCGGTTTGATTTCGAATGTCCAGTGTTGTTCTGGATTCGAATGGCCAATGTCGTTCTAGGTTGGAATGTCCAATGTCGTTCTGAAATCGAATGTCCAATGTCGTTTAAGATTCAAATGTCCAATGTCGTTCTGGGAGCGAATGTCCAATGTCGTTCTGGGTTCGAATGTCCAATGTCGTTCTGAAATCGAATGTCCAATGTCGTTTTGGATTCGAATGTCCAATGTCGTTCTGGGTTCGAATATTCAATGTCGTTCTAGGTTCAATGTCGTTCTGAAATCGAATGTCCAATGTCGTTTTAGATTCAAATGTCCAATGTCGTTCTGGGATCGAATGTCCAATGTCGTTCTGGGTTCGAATGTCCAGTGTCATTCTGAAATCGAATGTCCAATGTCGAATGTTTAACTTCTCACCAACTTCTCGTTTTAAATGTCCAACGTCGTTCTCTTATCCAATGTTCAATGTCGAATGCTCGCCAACTTCACACACTTTTTTATATTTTCGCTCGTGTGTGCTGTCTCAAATGTTGAATTCACATTTTGACAAAATTTAAAAATGGTTTTGTCCGTTTTAATGGAACTATTAATGTTCTTGAAAACAATTTTGGTTTTATATACATGATTCGGTTTTGAGAAGTCAGTATACTTTAGAATGCCATAATGCAAATCAATGGAAAAAATAATTGATGGAAAAATAACTGAGATAGATTCGGGTCGAGCTTCATCCCTTTGATCATCCCAGCATTTTGAGAATCGTGTTTCAACAATTAAATATTAAATTTGTCTGCTTGTTTAAATGTGTAATTCTCGAGGGGTTTCTATGTGCTAGCAGTTGCATCGATTAAGCTGATAACAACGATAGAAAAATAGTTTGCAATAAAATATTGAAATATTGGCAGTTACCATGTCAATCTGTAAATAAACGATGCATTGGAAAAGATATCCATTTACAATGGCAGTACAGTCAGCCCTCCCAAGTTGCGGTACATCGTATCTATTTTTTATATCTTAAATGACAAATGGGGAGAAATTATGCTAATTCTTGTAAAAATAATTACATGGGCCAAAGAACACGTCCGATAACTCATCGAGACGCAAATTACCGGGGAAAAAGACCTAATGTGGGGGATAGCAATCTCCTGGTGTCATTGAAACAAAAATGTTTAATGATTTTGCTGGATAGAAACTTGAGTATACATTCTTCACTCAAAATTACTTCTTTTGTATATAGGTTAAAGCATTTTGGCTGCCAAAATATCAGGGAAACACTTCAATGGCACAACTTTCAGTAACAGCCTCATAATTATATATGAAATTGTAATCTCTGAACAAAGAATCATAAACAACGTATGAAAGTCAAACTTCATTTTCCAAACAATTTGCATGTTTTCAAGTTTATAAGCGGAAGTTCACGTTTTTATTGATGTTTCTTCGCGCGTTTTTTCACAGACCGGCATAGATCGTCCATGATAAATCAGCAAAGATGCTGCTTGATCAAGAACAGCGCACTTGCTTATACATTTTTTTTTAATTTAACTTGAAGAAAAATGCCAATTTGCGTGTTTTTTACGAACTCTGTAAAACACAGAGTAGAATGTATTTAGCAATATTCCTTGTCATTTGTTAGAAAATATGGTGAGTTTCGAGGTTATAAACCACGGGAAGTTGGGTGTCACACTGGAGAAAATCTTCTTTGGAAAGAATTCGGCGCAAGGGGCGAGACGGGGCAAGTCGGGCATGGTCTTATAAGGCTACAACGTTCAACCGGTCCAATTCCAAACTTACAGGGGTGTGATAGAAAAGAATCAAGAACAGAGAAGTTGATCAGTTGCTGTACTATCCAGATATTGTAGATGTGACCTTCGGCTGCATGTCGCTACCTGAGACAAGTCACCGCCAGCACAGATCAGATGTATCGCCATATGAGCCGCGCCATGAGAAAACCAACATAGTGCCTTTGCGACCAGCATGGATCCAGACCAGCCTGCGCATCCGCGCAGTCTGGTCAGGATCCATGCTGTTCGCTTTCAAAGCCTATTGCAATTAGAGAAACCGTTAGCGAATAGCATGGATCCTAACCAGACTACGCGGATGCGCAGGCTGGTCTAGATCCATGCTGGTCGCAAAGGCACTATGTTGGTTTTCTCATGGTGCGGCTCATATGAGATACAGCAACTGATTCCGATGCGCACATCCTGGCCAAAGTCTATCAGCATCAAGTTGAATCGGCATTTGTATGAACTCCCGCCACGAAATCATTTAGGAAGGTATAAATTGCTACACAGAAAAGAGGTGGGGTGCAATGACCCGGTAACTCTAATTAGACCACGATAATCCGTAAATAGCCAATCGCAAAGCAGACTTGTACCTGTCTATATTTCATATACAACAGTAGCGTTGTATATATATCGAGTGAAACTTGGGCGAAAAACGCGTGAATTTTGTGTCAATTTACCATCTAACAATACAGGCTAACGCCGGAGTTAAATGACCTTGCAATATTCTCACCAGTTATCAATGGGATAAAAAAAAGATTGACTTGAAGGTTAATTCAGTTGACAACGTCTAAATATTAATATCGTAAAAATTACCCCACGTTATTGGATATCAATAAAAGGGTTCACATGACTGAAATACAAGACTGGAATTTACAAGAAACTCCATATTTGTAGTGTAGAACCGACTGGGTAAATACGTAATTTACACATTCACTGAAACGTTTCCAACAGTTGTAACTTTTTATGTTTACATGTTATAAAATAGACAGACATGTCAGCATGATCCTTACATTTGCAAACAACTGGATCCAGTTGTTTGAAACTTTAACAGGCGATTGAGCTAACGGTCGATTAACTTTATTACTATATTTCGACAGTTCAGAAAACCTAGAAAAACAAATGTACTTGTTAAGTATTAGTAACACTAAATCATCTTTACAGTAAAATTAAAACATCATACTAGTGTTTCCCACCCGCGCAGGCTAGTATCTTGAATAGAAATTTAACAGGCGGTTAGTTTAACAGCTTAATGCAGGGGTCGTGGGTTTGAGCATCATTGGGGTCACGACCATGACTCATATTACCCCAGAACTGGTTTTCCCAGGAAACGGAATAGAGAGTGGTTACAGTTGCTTGAAGCTTTCATCACAATCGAGCGAAAACAAATCAGTATAAACTAAACTAAACTAAACTAAACTAACAGCCCGTTAAAGTTTCGAACAACTGGGCCCCGTTAGAAAGTAGAACAACTACATCATTCTTACAAGAAAGATAAGATAACTTTATTACTTTCATATAGGCTACAAAAACCCATGATGACATATAATTTTCATAATACAAGATATAGCAAAACAGTGGTGAACATCACACTATGCGAATTTTTTTAATAGGAATTTAAAAAATTCTGTTCCGGAGAAGGTCAGAAATATCTATGAGAAAAAAAAAAATCTGTCTCTAAACTGTAAATTGTTAAACAATTTGGGACTTGTGGCAGTAACTACTCCAAAAGTGTTTGTTTTACCTGATACTCTTAGATATTTCTGACATTATCAAAATACCGACAGTGTAAGGAGTGCAAAATTTAGAAATTGTTATCGGTATATAATAGATACATTTACATACATGAAAACAATAACAAACACATATTACACCTATCTATACAGATATAAATGTGGCACATATCAATATATAATTAAAAGATTACGAAAAAAATTACACTCACAATTTTACATATACATACATATAATTATGTACCACATATAATATAATAACAAAGATGATATGTGACTAAAATAACAGAACAAAACTAAACAGTTAACCTTTAAACGAAAGGAGACAAAAGACAAAGGATAACTGAATGAGTTTCATTCCGACGAGATAGTACAAAATTCAGGGTTTATTTATTTATTTATTTATTTTATTATATATATATATATATTGTTTTTGTTTTGGTAGCTCTTACCGAAAACCGAAAGCGTAAGAGGTTTTTTTTTTTGTTTTGTTTTTTTTCCCAATTTTGCACACAATCGATGCTTAAAACAAAAGTCGTTCCTAAATATTTATAATGAAGATGAAAGCAGAATGTTTTGAAAATGTAATGTCCTACAAAATTGTTTTTCTGATTTCAAATGCATTATGTATGAATTTTCCTAAATTTCGTACTATATTTTGATTTTCTGAATTTAAAAGTTCTACGAATTTGAACATATTCGGTCTGTGCCAGTATCTTTTTGGTATGAATTGTTTTCTTAAGTCCTTAAATATTTGACACTCTAATACAAAGTGATACTCGTCTTCAAGTGTTTGACATACAATACATTTTCTATCATTTACAGGAATACTAACTGGTCTAACCCATCTTCCTGCCTCAATCTGTAACCTATGAGAGGAAACTCGTAAACGCGAAATTGACTGGCAAAATTTATTAGTATTAAAACAACTAAGATACGGTTGAAATCTAAACGACGCAATGTGTCTGTACAATAAAGCTCTACTTGAATTATTTAGTCTTGAATTCCAATTTTGAATAAAATGGTCGCTTAGTCGTTGTTTAACTAAACACAAGAACAGATCTGAATTGCCCACACCTTGAAATGTCCAAGCATCAACAAAACCTAAAGAACACAGTAAATCTTTAATTAAAGAACACCAATTACGTACATTGTTTTGTTCAAGATCATCCTTTAACAAGTTATATGTCATATACACATACTTATTGTGACTAAGTTGTAGTATTTTTAACCAGTATTTTATAACATTATACATATGAACTGTTCTAAAAGAGACACGACCTAATTCACCATATATAAAATCATTTTGTGTACACTTTTTAACGCCTAAGAGTTTCTTACAAAATTGCATGTGTACTCTTTCAACTGACGGATCGTTAACAAAACCACATACTTCACTACAATAATTCAATATGGGTGATACAAGCTTATCAAATAGGTCCAACTGGTGTTTTGGCGGTATGTAGGTAAATTTATGTAAATATTTATTTAACTTAAATATAGCTTTTTGTGCTTGACCAGAAAGCGTATTTTGCGCTGTGCTAAGTGAACCACCAGAGGTAAATGTAATCCCCAAATAACAAAATTTGTTAACAATTTCTATAGGCTGACCATCATATAAAAACTCCGTATTTCTAGAAATAATTCCACCTTTTCTAAAAATCATTACTTTTGTCTTATCAACATTTACTTTAAGTTTCCAAGTCTCACAATAATTATGTAATAGGTTAATATTATTTTGTAATTCCTCTGCTGAATTAGCAAATACCACTATATCATCTGCATAAAGTAATAAAAATATTTTAAACATACTAACATCTATACCACTAGCATCACTATTTATAAATACATCTTCTAAGTCGTTAATGAACATGGAAAATAAAAAGGGAGATAAACACTCCCCTTGTCTGACGCCTAGCATGCAACTATATTCTTCACTTAACTTATTACAATGTTTAACTCTAGATTTTACTGATGTATAAATAGATTTAACTATGTCTAAAATTTTACCTCTTAAACCTAATTGTATTAATTTGTACCATAAATTTTCCCTTACGACATAATCAAAGGCCTTAGTGTAGTCCACAAATAATGTGTAGAGTTGCTTCCCCTGATTCAAAACATGTGAAATTAAACCATTTAATACAAATATGTTATCTACAGTACTCATTTTAGACCTGAAACCCGCTTGAGCTTCGATATAAACGTTGTAATTTTCCGATTAAGCTTTCAATCTGTTATTTATTAATCGAGTAAAAAGTTTTCCGATACAGCTTAGCAGAGTAATACCACGGTAATTTTCTACATTATTTATCACGCCATGTACCCGGATAATCTTAACTCTATTCAGCGGCCCTAACTCAGTGCCAACATGGCGGATGTAAAGCCGATACAACTTAGTTTTCTGTGTAATTACAATGTATAAAGGAATGTTCCTGTTGTTATATCCCTCTCCATTGATCAAGTGTATATTTATTTCAAAATGCATCATGTTAAATATATCAACCCTTGTGTTTTCAGGTGGAAAAACGACGAACAAGGCAACTTTTTCAATGAAAACTTTTACAAAAAATCTTTAAAAATACTTCTATGCTTTTGATGCCTCGAGTGTTTTGTTGTTTGAAAGCAAAAATATACTGCTTTATAGGCCCGTTTACACTATGTTGTTAACCCTCTACATGTTGACACAATACATGTTCAAATGTACTGATAGCGAGAAAAAGGATAAAAACCTAACTTTGAGAGGATAAAAACCGAACTCAGTTTACATGAGGAATGGATAAAAACCTAACTTACACGAAATTGTGTGACGGACAAACACCTATTTGACTAGTATTCTATAAAAACGAATGAGTTGACATGTACATGTTGTGATTATTGTAAACATTACTTTATAAGCGGTATTGTCGGTTTAAGTTCCGTGGACAAGTGAAAAATGTAAGGATAAAAATCTTCATTAATTAATTTGTCATTAATTTTACAAGATGTTATATGTATGCCCACTACAGTCAAATATTTTTTCATAATTTTAATATTATGCAAATAGCAATGTTTGGAAAAATCTGGATAAATCCTCAAAAATTACTCAGTATAAAAGTCAAAATTATTATATTTATATAAGAAATTATTTAATACCACCGATGTTCGAAGTTCTGTAGTCCCCAACCCTCTCCCCCCCCCCCCCCCCCGCTCTCTCTCTCTTATGATCAATTATTAAATATGATATTTTTCAGACGGTAAATAGGGAAGAAAAGTGTGTGTGTGGTGTGGTGTGGTGGGGTGGGGGAGTGATGGATGGACTGACGGGACAGGGGTGTGGGTATCCTTACATTTTTCACTTGTCCACGGAACTTAAAAATCCACTTGTCCATAGTCAAATTTCCCTTGCTATGATTTGTAATATCATACCTTCATGAAAGCGCATATAGACTGGAGATCGAGTTCTTTATTTAGGACAATGAAAAGAAAAGCATATCACAGTAACTGTGGTAAAAAATAAGTTGTTGAAATATTTGCCTTTTAACGTTTATAAAAGTCTGAAATCGCGTAAGCAGTGTTCGGGATCTTTTGAGGTCATGCCTGAAACACTGCCCACGCAATGGTGCAAAGCCAGATGAATTCAGAGAAAGACTCTTAAAACGTTCCGACTTGTTTTAGTCATTTTGCGATCTCTGTGTGCTTTTGATTTTAATTTGGCTGACTACTGGCTCAAATATTTCCTTTGACAGTGACTTATTGTCTCAACAGTTGGAATTCTACTTACAAACTTGTCATAATACTTTTTTAAAGTTGTTTACGTTTTGATGTCTTTAAATGTCCTTTTAGTTCTCTGTGTGTAACCCTTGTTTTCCGTTTTTAGTTTTAGTTACAGAATGCTATATGCTGATGATGCAAATATTTTTCTTCAGCTACTTTAAGTAGTTCTTATGTTCCCTTTAGCATGTATATGATTTCTTCTTTTATGTTTTTTTTAATGCAAGTTGTAAAATGTGACTCTTCTTATTTCTGTGTAGTGTCAGCTAATCTTTTTTATGTTGCTTTAAATGTGCTAAATCCGTATGTGATAAATTATTTTTTCCTTTTACTTGCTAGTACCTATGTGCTATTTGTTTTAATGCGCTGTAACATGTATGTGATAATTTGTGATTTGTTTCTTATCTACTTAGAGCCAGATGCTTTATTTGCTTTGATGTGCTTTAACATATTTGCATTTTATTACAGCTGATTTACTTATGTCGAGCTTATTTACATGTGTTTGCCGGAAAATAGCTTTAAGCTAGTGTTATATGTTTATACTTATCCGACGTTAAATAAATCTTCTTGTATCTAAATCTTCTCTGATATTTTATCATAGTCACCGAGTTACAGTGTGCGCGAGACCTAGTCAAAGAACCCATTATCTTATCACCTCCATACATTTGAAGCAACACACAATCTAAATGGTATTTTATGTTTTCTCATTTTATACCTGAAAAAGTATGCTTGTCCGTGGACACACAGAATGAAAAATGCACTTGTTCGCCGGCAAAAAAAAATCACGAGTCGGATAAGTTGGACATAGGAATCCCATATCCCTGCAGGGTGGGTAGATCAAAGAACTTCGAGCATCAAAAGTCCATAAAAAAAGCACAGACGAACAGCCGTTTTCGTTTGGTTAGGTGTTTATCCGTTCTAAGTTTGTATTTATCCAGCACTGTTTCCTATACCAGTTAGGAATTATCCGCAAATTTAAACCCACCTCATAATCAATACAATGTTTAAGCTATAAAAATCAATTTCAAACTTTGATACTGTTAAACATTGTCAAAGAGATATTTATGGAACTAATACATTTAATAAGTAAGGTCTAACTTCAATTTCTGGTACTTTAAAACAGTTAGAAACATAAAACATGTTCATTTTGAAGACTTTTTTGAGTACATTTTAATGAATTCCAGCCACATAATGTGACATTTCGATTGAAATATTTAGTACACAAAACATGTTATCAATACAGGATATTATGACTATCAAAAGTTTTAAGCTAACATTGCATACTCACATAAAAACATGAAAAAAGACGAGGAAATTAACTACATACATCGTCTTTCTGTCAGCCATGTTGGCACTGAGTTAGGGTCGCTGAACAGAGTTAGGATTATCCGGGTACATGGCGTGTTTATGCTCCCTTTTTTATGTAAGGGTATAACATACCCTTCTGACCATCGTTCAGGAAAGTATCCAAGTTCAAAAATCTTGTTAAACAAAGAATACAAAACAGGTACTAGAATATGTTTGCCATGCATAAAAAATTCATTGATAATTAAATCTGGTCCGCCATTTCTATTAGTTTTTAATTCTTTAATTGCCACCTGTATCTCATCTATGGAAATTTGACGATTCAGTTCCTGAAACATTACCTTGAACTCATTTTTTTCATAGCGATTTACAAACCCGATAATGTCTTCATCTGGACAGAAAAATCTATCATTTGGATTATTTACAATTTTGAAATACTGCTCAAAAGCCGACAATGGTATACTTGATTGTTTTATCCCAGTAGACTCCTTTAACATGTTCCAGTATAGACGTGCATTTTTGTATCGAGCTTTCAACAACTGATTTGTTTTTTCTTTATCAAAATTAAATCTACATTTTCTTAACAATGTTTTGTATTCGGATCTTGCATTTACCATATTTTTTCTATTTACATCAGTTTTATAATTTCTGTATTTATTCAGGCACTTGTAAAACAATTGTTGTTTCTCATAGCACTCCTCGTTATACCACGGCTGATTAAATTCAAAAGTTTGCGTCGATAGTTCGTTACCTACTTTTATCTTTTTAATAAAAGGAGAAGCTACATCACTAAAAATAGATTCAAAATTTTGTATACAGTTGTCAATATCTGACGGTGAAGAGCTAGATGATATATCGTTCGATAAAACATTAAATTATTCTTTATTTTCAGCATTTGACAGTGACTCAATATATTGATCTTTCAACCCAGATTTCCATACATACTTAAAACCAGGACACATGTATTCACATTGTGTAGTGCACGGGTTGCACTCGCACTCTGTACTTTCAAATGAAAAGGTCACTGACAATAGGCAATGATCTGATAATATATTCGGGCAATCAACCTTAAAATCATGAATACTATCAAACAAAGCAGGTTTACATAATAAATAGTCTATCACACTACATCCCCTATTATTTACAAAAGTATATTTCCCCATATTTAAATCTTCTCCCTTTCGGCCATTTACAATCCTGTATCCTGTTTGTCTACAAAAATCGAGTAATAATCTTCCGTTACTATTCACATGCCCCTTATCTTGAGAAAAACGATTTAAAACTGAGTCTTTTTCGTAATCATCCGGTTATATATCATTAATGCCACTATTTACGTTATCATCGACCACAAAGTCTGGTAATGTAGAAGTGCGGGCATTAAAATCGCCAAAAATCCAGGAATAACATTGGTCATTTGAGATATTTTCTACATGTATAACAGAATCAACCAATCTATCAAACACATTATTTTCAACAACAGACTGTCTACTGCTATTATCCGGTATAACATAGCAAAGACCAATAAAAACATCCCTATCTAATGACAGTTTTATCCCAGGTATTTTTACCCAAATAATGTCATCCTGCGAAGTAAATACCAAAGTTTCGTCTGATACGAAATCATTTTTAATATATATTATAACACCACCTGAATTTCGTTTCGCCCTGCCCAGATAGCAGACATGCGTTGGCCCAACGTTGGGCCAACGGCAGACTCTTCGTTGGCCCAACGCCATTTTGCTAATTGGCGCAACGTTGGCCCAACGGTTGGTACACCGTTGGCCCAACGACTGGTATCCTACACTCATCGTTGGCCCTCCATTGGGCCAACAACTGATATCCTACACTCATCGTTGGCCCAATGGAGGACCAACAACTGATATTCTACACTTATCGTTGGCCCTCCATTGGGCCAACAGCATTTTTTCGTCTATCACGGTTGGTCCAACGTTGGGCCAACTCTGTTTCTTTGTTGGCCAAAGATGGATGCCAACGCTATCCCAACGATTACGAAATTGAAAAAAGACTAAAACTAGCATTGTTTAATACATGTTTTATTTTCAAATTGTTGTGATTTTGTTAACATTTAACAAAAAGAAATCTAACATTTATTTAAAGTTTGTTTGCAATTTTCCTGAAGAAATATAACAGAATATTTCAACACTACAACATGTAAAATATTGTTTCCAGTCTTTTATAAATCTAAATATTTTTTCTTACTGCAGTCACTAATTAAATCCTACTAAAGTGAATTACTGTCTGTATATTAACTCATTATATATCCAAGTTCTGTTTGTTCGTTTTCTTTTCTCACTGAAGTTGCAGCTTTTTATATTTTTATTTTTTCCTGTGCACCACAGTGCTAGGCACTCCATTATTACTCCCTTGAACAGCACCCTGTAAAAAAAAACAAAAATCATAATGTTGATTAAACCATCTAGTCAAATTGATAACAATAACTAATGTATGAAATTAATTTTTGTCTGTATTTAACCGAGAAAAATATGTTAGAATTAACAAGAAAATGAGTTATGTTATTTACAGAATTTAATACTCATAACAAATACCATCCGCCAGCTTTAGATATTAGTATTTAACATATGTTCAAGTCATATGGATATAACATGCATACAGGACATAAAAAGAAATTCTGTATAAGATGCTATAACTTTATCAAAAAATATTTTTAAAAAAACTTCTACTTACAGTTTATAGCTGGAAGACCGGGTTTTTGTTAAACCTAGACCTATCACATGTATAATAGTTTCCTTTACTTCACATGTCTAAAAAGCTAGAAACCTGGCCTAGAGAGTAAAATTAACCACATTTTCTGGGATTTCTTACATAACTCGGGTTAACGAGAGTTCATGCTGTGGAATATTCAACAGATTTATTGTAAACATTTTATGATTGTATAAAATTAGATATTTGTTATAGAGTTAGTAAGGGGTTTTTTCAATACTTTTTTCACAATTTTTTCATGGTAGTAGATTTGAAATAGTTCAAAATATCATTACGGCTGCAGATAAGTTTTTAGTTTAATTAGCCCAAATTTAACTGATTATGAATTGGTGCAGAAAAGTGTTTAATAATTAATTAAATATTGCATGTTACAGCTACACAACCTGTGTATACCTGTGGGGGCTTGTGATAAAACAGTGACCTGTAAAATATACAATTATTATATTATTACTTCTAATGGACCAACGTTGGCCCAACGTTGGGCCAACGATGTTTTCTCTGTATAAGTCTTTCCCTTAAAATCAATATCGGGCCAATGCAGAGATATCTGTGACTGAAATTTAAAGTTGGTTCAACGTTGGCCCAACAGCTGTATTTACAATACTTATTAATCATTGTTGGGCCAACAGTGGCCCAACAACGATTATCCTTTGACGGTTTTCCGTCGTTGGCCCAATGACTTCATGTTTACAGGGTGCTTTTCACATCAGTTCTATGAAGGACATAATTCTCAAAACCGCCAACCTGTAAATCAGAGTACGCATCTGTCCATGTTTCTGTAAACAAAATGATATCGTTTTTAAGAAAAATATCTTTAAGAAAATCTGAGTTCAGTTTATTTGTACGTTGAGTCTGCAAACCATTGATGTTCATATACGCACAACGTACACAGACCTTCTCCGTAATGTCCTACCTATTAACATCGCGTCCACGATCTGGTATTTCCCGATTTCTATTTATAGAAGCCGGGGAAAACCTGTTTCTGTTGGATGACACGCTTCTCCTGTAAGGACTTGATGACTGGTTGCGTCGCATAGAGCGACTTCTAGCACGTGAAACGTGTGTAAAGTGTGTTGTAGTGTTACAGTCAATAGATTTTGGTATAGTCTCATCATTTGATGAATTTGGAGTGTTTGATTCATTGTGCGGATTATATGTTTGTGTTTCATTCAGGATAGTGGACGTATCTCTTATCAAGGTGAGTGTTTCTCCTAATGTAATTCTTCCTGACTGCACTTCCTGGTCGTTATGTGACAGAACATGTGTTGTTACCTCCGTGCTCGGCAAAATATCCTGTCTGAATTCTGTGTCCTTAGATACCGTATTCACATGGATTGATAACTGCTCAATATTGTTACACTGTACAGTTAATCCCGATTGCATCTCATTATGCACTGCCGGCATCGCGTTTGCTATACACGGTTGACTGGTCGTACCTGTAAACACACCTGTTGAACTGAGCAAATTTGTAAATTCACCCAGTTGTTTTGACTGATCTGGGGTGTAGATTGTCTGACCGAATCCGGGGGGAGGTCTGACAGGACCAATATTTGTATTAGCATTGTTTTGTACCTGTGTATTTTCACCTTGGCACATTTGCTGCATGTTTAGACTTGTGTTTGAGTCGAACTCGGTATGTCTGTTCATAATATGATCACTGATGAATTCGATTTGTGTGAGTCTGTCATAATTTACATAGTAGTTCCAGTATGGGAACTCATCATGAATGACCCGACCATCAGCAATTATCTTAGCCGGATATGCTATACTAACTTTGGATCTTTGGTGCTGTGATCTGTATTCCTTAAATTTTGGCCAGAGTCTAGATCTAGCTGCTTGTATTTCCTTCGAGAAATCTGAATCTATAGAATACCCGGGAAAGTCTCTCAACTTGGTCACTCTACTCATTATATAGTCTACATCTCCATAATCCCTAAAATTCACTATAATGGGTCTCTTATTGAAATTCTTACCGGGTTTCTTTGCTCCAAGCCTGTGTGCCCGTGCAATGTAGATTTCTCTCGTATCAATATCCAACTTTGACTCAAGAAAATCACATATTACAGAAAAACATCTTTCGTTCCTGTTTTCCACAATGCCCCTGAATATAAGATTGTTCCTTCTGGAGCGGGCCTCCAAATCGATTGACTTATACGCCAATGCTCGTGTAAGTTCCGTATGAGCGTTTGATACTTTAACCACTTGCTTAATTTTATGACTTATTTGACCCATAGAGTTCTGAAAAATCACTAAATTCGTGCTGCATGACACTTGTTCATTTCTAATAAACCTTAGTTCATCAAACAAATGTGTTAACTTGTCATCAACTGAACTTGCAATAAAATCTTGTCTAGTAAATTGCGTAGTATCATTGTTGTCCATTTCCCGCGCCCCAAGACAATGGAAACGATTTTGTATAGGTAATTGAAAAACTGAATTTACATCCATAATGAAACATATAAATCCAATTTTGTTTCACAAGTATACGTATACTATAGTTAAGTTCCTTTCTGACAACACAGTCTAACCGATCGTTAAGTTTTCACCAATTTTAAGCACAAAAAATGAGAGCGATATTTTTAAGTGTCGCCACTGTCCGCCATCTTGTTTCACAAGAAAGGCACGATATAGTTAAAAGTGTTCGTAGTCCTACGAACATCTACGTACTAACTATATATATATATATATATATATATATATATATATATATATATATATATATATATATATATATGTATATATATATATATATATATATATATATATATATATATATATATCCTGATAAACAAAATAAATAAATAAATAAATAAATAAACACCGACTCTGGTTCCTGTTTTTGTAAGAACAAAAATGAATATAACCATAATCATTTTGTCACTTTATACAGATTGTTGAAAAGTGATTTCTAATAGAATCTGATAATTTATCTGATAATTTGTATGTGATTATGTATATTACCAGTAAGCACTAGTCCATACTTAAAATACCAGATTACTTCAAACAACAATATTTTTTATCCAACATGTTTACCTCCGATTTGCTGTCAGCCATTTTTTGTAGTCTCGGAACCTGGCTATCTTCTTGAATCAACGTATCTGTCATCGTGTTTCGCCAACATGCAAATTCCTGACAAAAACTAATTGTTCAGCAGTTCAATTTTGAGTATTTTTGAGAAATCCATATTTAACCGTTTAGCATTTGCGATTGCAAATGAATCAAAATGTTAATGAACGTCAAATTTTAGTAAATCCGGTATTTGAGTAAACACGCCATGTACCCGGATAATCCTAACTCTGTTCAGCGACCCTAACTCAGTGCCAACATGGCTGACAGAAAGACGATGTATGTAGTTAATTTCCTCGTCTTTTTTCATGTTTTTATGTGAGTATGCAATGTTAGCTTAAAACTTTTGATAGTCATAATATCCTGTATTGATAACATGTTTTGTGTACTAAATATTTCAATCGAAATGTCACATTATGTGGCTGGAATTCATTAAAATGTACTCAAAAAAGTCTTCAAAATGAACATGTTTTATGTTTCTAACTGTTTTAAAGTACCAGAAATTGAAGTTAGACCTTACTTATTAAATGTATTAGTTCCATAAATATCTCTTTGACAATGTTTAACAGTATCAAAGTTTGAAATTGATTTTTATAGCTTAAACATTGTATTGATTATGAGGTGGGTTTAAATTTGCGGATAATTCCTAACTGGTATAGGAAACAGTGCTGGATAAATACAAACTTAGAACGGATAAACACCTAACCAAACGAAAACGGCTGTTCGTCTGTGCTTTTTTTATGGACTTTTGATGCTCGAAGTTCTTTGATCTACCCACCCCTGCAGGGATATGGGATTCCTATGTCCAACTTATCCGACTCGTGATTTTTTTTTTGCCGGCGAACAAGTGCATTTTTCATTCTGTGTGTCCACGGACAAGCATACTTTTTCAGGTATAAAATGAGAAAACATAAAATACCATTTAGATTGTGTGTTGCTTCAAATGTATGGAGGTGATAAAGATAATGGGTTCTTTGACTAGGTCTCGCGCACACTGTAACTCGGTGACTATGATAAAATATCAGAGAAGATTTAGATACAAGAAGATTTATTTAACGTCGGATAAGTATAAACATATAACACTAGCTTAAAGCTATTTTCCGGCAAACACATGTAAATAAGCTCGACATAAGTAAATCAGCTGTAATAAAATGCAAATATGTTAAAGCACATCAAAGCAAATAAAGCATCTGGCTCTAAGTAGATAAGAAACAAATCACAAATTATCACATACATGTTACAGCGCATTAAAACAAAATAGCACATAGGTACTAGCAAGTAAAAGGAAAAAATAATTTATCACATACGGATTTAGCACATTTAAAGCAACATAAAAAAAGATTAGCTGACACTACACAGAAATAAGAAGAGTCACATTTTACAACTTGCATTAAAAAAAACATAAAAGAAGAAATCATATACATGCTAAAGGGAACATAAGAACTACTTAAAGTAGCTGAAGAAAAATATTTGCATCATCAGCACATAGCATTATGTAACTAAAACTAAAAACGGAAAACAAGGGTTACACACAGAGAACTAAAAGGACATTTAAAGACATCAGAAACGTAAACAACTTTAAAAAAGTATTATGACAAGTTTGTAAGTAGAATTCCAACTGTTGAGACAATAAGTCACTGTCAAAGGAAATATTTGAGCCAGTAGTCAGCCAAATTAAAATCAAAAGCACACAGAGATCGCAAAATGACTAAAACAAGTCGGAACGTTTTAAGAGTCTTTCTCTGAATTCATCTGGCTTTGCACCATTGCGTGGGCAGTGTTTCAGGCATGACCTCAAAAGATCCCGAACACTGCTTACGCGATTTCAGACTTTTATAAACGTTAAAAGGCAAATATTTCAACAACTTATTTTTTACCACAGTTACTGTGATATGCTTTTCTTTTCATTGTCCTAAATAAAGAACTCGATCTCCAGTCTATATGCGCTTTCATGAAGGTATGATATTACAAATCATAGCAAGGGAAATTTGACTATGGACAAGTGGATTTTTAAGTTCCGTGGACAAGTGAAAAATGTAAGGATACCCACACCCCTGTCCCGTCAGTCCATCCATCACTCCCCCACCCCACCACACCACACCACACACACACTTTTCTTCCCTATTTACCGTCTGAAAAATATCATATTTAATAATTGATCATAAGAGAGAGAGAGCGGGGGGGGGGGGGGGGGGGGGGGGGGGAGAGAGGGTTGGGGACTACAGAACTTCGAACATCGGTGGTATTAAATAATTTCTTATATAAATATAATAATTTTGACTTTTATACTGAGTAATTTTTGAGGATTTATCCAGATTTTTCCAAACATTGCTATTTGCATAATATTAAAATTATGAAAAAATATTTGACTGTAGTGGGCATACATATAACATCTTGTAAAATTAATGACAAATTAATTAATGAAGATTTTTATCCTTACATTTTTCACTTGTCCACGGAACTTAAACCGACAATACCGCTTATAAAGTAATGTTTACAATAATCACAACATGTACATGTCAACTCATTCGTTTTTATAGAATACTAGTCAAATAGGTGTTTGTCCGTCACACAATTTCGTGTCACACAATTTCGTGTAAGTTAGGTTTTTATCCATTCCTCATGTAAACTGAGTTCGGTTTTTATCCTCTCAAAGTTAGGTTTTTATCCTTTTTCTCGCTATCAGTACATTTGAACATGTATTGTGTCAACATGTAGAGGGTTAACAACATAGTGTAAACGGGCCTATAAAGCAGTATATTTTTGCTTTCAAACAACAAAACACTCGAGGCATCAAAAGCATAGAAGTATTTTTAAAGATTTTTTGTAAAAGTTTTCATTGAAAAAGTTGCCTTGTTCGTCGTTTTTCCACCTGAAAACACAAGGGTTGATATATTTAACATGATGCATTTTGAAATAAATATACACTTGATCAATGGAGAGGGATATAACAACAGGAACATTCCTTTATACATTGTAATTACACAGAAAACTAAGTTGTATCGGCTTTACATCCGCCATGTTGGCACTGAGTTAGGGCCGCTGAATAGAGTTAAGATTATCCGGGTACATGGCGTGGTAAAACTGAATGTATATAAAGTAACCTGCATTCTTTCATATGCCCTACTGACAAATAAGCGCTAACGGTACTCTTATAAAAACACGTTAATCTTAATTTCTATAGAACGCGTGGGACAGTTTTCAATAATTACAGTTTTTATGTCACGTGGTGTAAGTCGGATAGACAACTCGTGCCGTTGTCTACGGGATATATACAACTCGCTTTTCTCATTGTATATATCCCGTAGACAACGGCACTCGTTGTCTATCCTATACTGACCTCGTACAAAACATATTGACACAATCTTACACAATTCACTCACCCTTTGTGAATCAATCAACACGTTATTCCCGGGGCACTGTTTATGCTCAGTTCACCTAGCACGTGATTTTCATGACTACATATTGTTGTTATTGTAAGCGTTAGCGTGGGAACTTTTCAGTTTTCAAAGGGGCACGTCAAAAGTGGTATGTATTTTTGTTTTTCTTTGATTTCTTTTCTATTTTCTTTCTATATCTGTCGCTCTTTCTTTTCTCATTTCTTTAGTTAAACTTGTAAATGATTCATTTTGTGTTTATTATCCATTTTACCTGCGATTATCATTCAGATTGCTGTGGACGTAAGAAACTGTTTCTAGGGAAATAGAGCTATAATTATAATAATGCCTCTGTTTTCTTTGGACTAATAATAATAAATAATACCAAAGAATATTCAGAACTTTTATGTAATTTACTGGGAGTGAAAAGTCGGTGTGTTCTGAAGATTTTTTATACACACAATCATTTCGTATAGGGACCGACGCCATGATTATATGGCCAGATGGAATTATCGCCTGTACATGTTGCTATTGCATGAAATGAACGGTTGCTATGGAAACAGTCTGACGATACATCTTTGGCATGTACAACAGCTAATATTGCAGATTTGGAAGGTATTTCAAACCATGACTTGTTAATTGTGTCTCAATGGGCTCATCAGTGGCTTGTAGATTTTAATCCAAATAAAACAGAGGCAATTCTTTTTTTCAAACGTAATGCCACACAATGTTAATCTTACTTTTGATAATGTTCCAGTTAAATTTGTTAGTGATCACAAACATCTTGGTAGGTATTTCAGTGACTTTTTAAGATAAAGACTTTTCATTTCAAAAATGATGCAGATGTGTTCATTAACACTATATCTTTCATAATAATACAGTATTTTACCATATATATTGTTTTACAAAAAACTACAGCACTTTCAACTTTTGCCTCCCATATTTTGTAGGTCACTATTTTTCATAAAAAATTGTGTAACTAATTAATTTCAGCGACAAATATTTTAATTCTTGTATTTTTCCTCTAATTATGTGTTTAGGTATTGGGCATGATATGATTTATCATTCCAAGAGTTAGCAGTTTCTCAGAAATTTTCATATAGATGAAGAAGGAATTATTGGAAGTGGTCACATTTTTCTAATTTTTAACTTATTTTGGACAAAAAGAATTTCTGCAAAGTTGTATCACCAAATTCAGAATATTATTAAGATTAATAAACAAAGTGTTTTGGATGAATTTATTGATTCCTGACTAAGCTAAAGACACTTTCCACTTTAAAAAGCTTTGTTGACAATAGGGGTCAAGGTCATTGAAATACCTAATCTTGGTGTGACTTTAAGTAGCAATGGTTAATGGCATGAACACATTGAAAATATATTACTGTCCGCTTCCAAAACTTTAGGCATTATGCGCAAACTGAAATTTTCATTTCGCAGGAAAGCTTTGAATCAGATTTATATATCGTTTCTCCGACCATTGTTAGAATATGCAGCTGTCGTATGGGATAATTGTACAAATTTTGAAAAAGATAATCTTGAAAAACCACGAAACGAAGCTGCAAGAATTGTAACTGGTACAACGCGTTCAGTATCGTTAGAAAATCTCTATAAGGAAATAGGATGGATATCTCTGTCCGAAAGACGGATATATCAAAAATTAATAATAATGTATAAAATAAAACATAATATGGTCCCAGAATACTTAAGTAATTTATTTCCTAATGTAGTCGGTGACAATAACAAATAATGAAGATTATGTAATCTTAAGAAGACGTACCGAAATATTTTCTAGTTCATTTATTCCATCTTCTATCTCATTGTGGAATGAATTACCCATTGAAACAAAACAACTAGAAGGCCTATCAGCTTTCAAAAAGTTATTATTGACCACACGGTTTAAAGCGCCAGAAGTACCGGAGATATATTCCTTTGGAGAACGAAAGTATTCAATTTTTCACTCTCGACTAAGAAAAAATGCAGCAACTTGTGTTTTGATCTTTTTAATAATCATTTAGCTACCGATTTTAGTTGTAGTTGTGGATATCATATTGAAGATTGTGAGCACTATCTTTTTCAGTGTCCTGACTTTGTAAATCAAAGAATAGTTATGTTCCAGTCAACCAAGGACTGTCACCCTTTAAGTACAGATACATTACTTTTTGGAAACCCTTCTTTATCAGTAAACGATAATATTAATATTTTCAGAAGTGTTCAAAAATTTATTAAAGATACAAAGCGATTTGAGAATTAAATACTACAGTGACTTTTTGTGTCCAAATTCATCTAGATTTAGTTTTGCAACAACAAGACCAACAATAAAACTCTACAAAGCAAAAACTAAAATATTAGTATCAAGCGAAATATAAACATTATGTTGTACGTGATCTAACTAGATTTCCTATTACTATTTCTCTATTCTTTTAACTTCAATTATATAAAATTTTGCATAGCTTTATGAATACACATTTTGAAGCCGAATCTCATGTAAGTGAAATTTGTTAAGGGGAGGGTATGTAATAATGTTGATAGAACTTATTACCCAACCCTTTTGCATATAATATTGTTAAGTTTTGTACTTGAGATGTAGATATTATGTATATTATATGCAATAAAATATGTTTAAACTATGGAAACAGTCAAATTAGTATTGTGCAAGGTTTTTTTTTAAATGGGAACATGTTTAAGTCTCATTTAGTTGACCGTGACAACAACCTGGCATCCATGAAAAATTGTTCTTAGGGCTTACAGGTCAGCCATCAAAATTCAATATGCCAAGCCACGTTAGGCAAGTAACCCAAAATTAATTCATTTTAAGATCAACTACTAGTATTAATGTTACACTTATCCTTGAAATGAAAATGGCTAGGCCCGAAAGTCTTTGTTTGAAGTTTTAAAGTTCTATACAGATTCTGAGTTTCTATTAATTGTCAAAGTATCATAAGTGGTGTTGTCACGAAAACAAACGTTTTAAAATTACTTTGTTAGCTTTAATGGCAAGTGAAACATTTAACGTTTAACAGAATTATGTTTTTATTTTTTTGCAGTTTTCCAGGTTGCCATGATGACATAGATGGCAGTCCATACATACACAACATTGACGGAGGTCAGATTTGGAGCATATACGACATGTATGTTTTCTTTTTCCTTTTTGTATGAAATGTCTTTAGGAAACACAACGATAAATGTTGACTTGTTTCTGTTAGGCTCGTCTGATTGATTTTTTGAAGAAAAAAAACAAACAGCAAAACTACGAGGTATTCTCGTCACTTGATCGTCGGCGTCGGTTAGAAGTTTTGTTTAGGTCCACCTTTTTTAAAAAACTATAAGAGCTACAACTTTGCACACCTTTTTATAATCATTATGTGACTTTGTAGGCCAAGAACCATAACTCTGATTTGCATTTTATCAGAATTATGGCCCTTTTTGTACTTATAAAATTTGAGTTTCTTGGTTTAATTTTTTGTCTTTTCTCAGAAACAATATAGCTAACTTTGTTGAATAAGTTTTTCGCCTAAAAATTCGGTTAAGTTTTACATGCAACTAACAGTATTTCAGTAACAAACTACATGTACTGGATTGAAACTTCACATAATGCTAGAGTTCTATGAATCTTGGTTGTATTGAACCAGCTTTTGAAACTGCACGCAGGACATCCATCTCATCAAAATTACTTCCATAACAAAGTTAAAGAACTCTTGGTTGATATTAATTGAAATTCTGTCCCTTATTTCCCTTTAGTTTTGCATGCTAGGTGTTGCCGTAATAAAATTTTTAATTTTACTAAATTATAATGAAGTGACTCTGTTATTTAAGTCTTGCCAAGTTACAGCTCTTGATCGACTTTAGTTGTCGAAGAGTCGAGCGTGCTGTCTTATAGACATCTCTTGTATATATTCAATTTGATCACCATGGAAACGTAAAATCTTCATCTGCTAGACGTATAACCGACGTTCAGTAGCTTGGCTGTAATATTGATCACTGATTTTGAGCCATTTGTCTCATACAAGTGATGTGTGATGTTGTCATGGAAATAGTTCCATTGGCAAGTAGGGCATTTACGTTTAACAAAATCATGTTTTCTTTTTTATGCAATTTAAGTTGTGTTTTAGTGGCAAAGATCTAGAACATACAAAAAGATCATAGACGAATGTGTCGTCAGATCTGGAGCGTGTATGATGTGTATGTTTCCATATTTTCTTTGTCTGGAATTTCTAAGGCACCACTACAATTGATATTTGTTTCTGTTCTCACACATGCCTTCCTGTGTTCTTAAACACTTACCAGGGTTAACATGGAAAGATACAAATACATCTATAAAATAAATGAATGAACGACATTCAGATTTGCAAAATGATACAGCAAATTTTTGGACAAAAGGTGTGTATATCTATTTGAGCCGCGGATGCGCAGGCTGGTTTGTATCCATGCGGTCGCAATCGCACTATGTTGGGTTTCTCATGGCGCGGCTCATTTTTCCAATCTTGAGGCAAGAGTATAGTGTTTGTTTCTGTTTGGTTTTTTTGGACATGCCTTTCTGTATCAAAACACTTAACAGAGTTACCATGGAAACATACCTCTACATCCGGGCAATGATATAAAAGGATGAGCGACGGTCAAGTGTACAAAGTTATAGAGCAGATTTTGGATCATATGGGGTGTGTATGTTTACTTTTTCTTTGACAGAAGAAGATGACAGACTTCCAAGATGACCGATCTACAAAGTTATACAGCAGATTTGGAGCATATAGGGTATGTATTTTTCGTTTACCTTTCTTGTATAAACACTAAGACATGTTTTTCTGCTTTAAGACATGTCACTCTATACCTAGCAACTTAATCTCAACAGGGTTACCATGGAAACGTATCTCTACATCTAGGGAATGGTATAAATGGATGACTGGCGTTCAGATGGTTACCATGGAAACGTATTTTTACATCTAGGCAATGGTATAAATGGATGACCGGCGTTCAGATGTACAAAGGTCTAGAGCAGATCACCCTGGAAATGTACCTCTACATCTAGGCAACGATATAAACGGATGAGCGATGGTCAAATGTACCAAGATTTTGGATCATACAGGGTGTGTATGTTTACCTTTTCTTTCTTATGGCAACACATTGATATATTTGTTTCTGTTTTTACACATATCTTTCTGTATCTACATACTCAACAGGGTTACCATGGAAACGTACCTCTACATCTAGGCAACGATATAAACGGATGAGCGACGGTCAAATGTACCAAGATTCTGGATCATATAGGGTGTGTATGTTTACCTTTTCTTTCTTATGGCAACACCTTGATATATTTGTTTCTGTTTTTTACACATATCTTTCTGTATCTACATACTCAACAGGGTTACCATGGAAATGTACCTCTACATCTAGGCAACGGTATAAACGGACGAGCGACGGTCAAATGTACAAAGTTATAGAGCAGATTTTGGATCATATAGGGTGTGTATGTTTACTTTTTCTTTCTGGTGGCAACCCTTTGATATATATTTTTTTGCTTTTACGCACAGTTTTCTTTATCGATACGCTCAACAGGGTTACCATGGAAATCAGTATCTACATCTAGGCAATGGCATTTATAAATGGATGACAGACTTCCAAGTCTACAAACAGCAGTGAGAGAAATCTTGCAACCGATCACGTGATAAACGCTTAGCTTTCAACAGGCTAAGCCTTGCTAAGACCTGTTTATGAATTCAGGCAAACTTGAATTTAAACAAAATCTGGATTATAGGTGCGCTTATTGAGAAATATAAGTTGTATGTTTTTTCGTAATACTTTGTGTTCAGTGTTTGCTGTTTTTGTTAGGGATTTGTTTACAGTGAGTGGCTATGTGATGGTGTTTGTGGTGGTGGTGGTTGTTGTGTTGGGTGTTTTTAGTGGTGTCACGATGACGGTGTTTGTGGCGGTGTTTGTGGTCTTGTGGCGGTTGTGGTGGTGTTTATGGCGGTGTTTTAGTTTGTGATGGTGTTTGGGGTGTCTTCGATGTAGTCTTTCGGTTGTATACCTTATGGTTTGTGTTGTTTTGTCAAAAAGGTCTTTTTGTTGGTGCAAATTGTTTGTCGCATTGGGTTCTTTGCCTTTCCTTCCGTTTCAATGTGTTGTTTTTTCTTTCTGCCACAAGCAATAAATTACTTCTAGATTATTAGAATATGTTAAAATATTGCGATGTGTTTTAATATTTTTTAATATTTTTTTCTGTCCAATCAATTTTAGATAGCTGGAAAGACATACCATGAAATATGCAGACAACAGCAGACGACACCTGGGTAATCGCGCGCCATGTTCCATTCTATTTCTGCTCTTTATTCTTTTTGTTTTGTATTCTTTCGTTGTTTTTTTCTACTAGAATGACGGGGTACATGGAGAATAAAGACGCAGACGGATATGGAGATGCAGACCAAACCAAATGTGCGTTTCTCTTTATCATGAACAGGTATGTATATTGCTAATAATATTATCCTATTTTGTATGCATTTCCCTGCAGATTGTTCCAAAATAGTGGCTGATGTTGACTACAAACAGGTGTGAAGATATCATGTTGGTTAATTGGGTGATGCAGCAATGGCGGCTGTTGTTGACTATACAAGCACGTGCAAGGATGTCATGCTGTAGATTTCACAACGGTTTAGTGAACGGTGCAGCTAGGTCCTTTGTCTCGGGCGCAATGAGGTATGTGTTTTGTCTGTACAATTAGTTTATTTCCTTGGCTAGCGTTATATTAGCCGTGCAGCTTTCAACCAAGTCATGCGCATTCATTTTTATTTTAATAAAGTTTCTACAAATTTGGTATTTTCTGGTAATATAGGCCTACGTTGTTTTAATTCTTGTTTTATCTTAAAGCCATTATTGTTAATTGTTAAGTAATGACTGCCAGTATTCAGTCAGCAGTGCATAACTTTAAAACTTTAGAAAGCAAAGGTCGATTATTCTCCCGCGTAGGAATGGGCATACAGTTTCTGGCTTTGGTGAAAGTAAACCTTAAAGTATCCGGGACGAGAAACTTAGAACTATTCGATGAGAAATTCAAACCATTCGACGAGGAACCCGAACTATCCAACGAGAAGCAGTTTCTTGGACCATACACGTAAGGACTTGCTTACAATTTATGACGCACTTTGGATACAAGGCGATAATTCAGTTTAGATACACTAAACATATACAAAAAAAAGTCAAATGTTTTCATGATCGGTGTAATTTTCGTCAAGAAAAAGTAAACTTTATTGGGCCCATTGCAGTGGTGTAATGTAAATATGACAGGTGTTTGCTACCATATCAGCCTGAGGCGTGGTTCGAATCCGCGGTCACTCCGTGTGTGAGTTTGAGACCCGTTTTTTTCTCAAATAGTAAGATTTTAATACGAACTTTTATTTTCTGTCAGTAAAATGTAAAAAGGAATAAAAGTGGCTTTCATTTTTAAAGAAAGTTGAAACAACTTAAGTTTTTTTATACGGTGATTTTAGTGTAAGTAAGTACTGGTGAGAAACCCAGTAAAAACAATGTGACTATTTATGATTATATTAACAGGAGGAAAATTTAAGTTGATGGAACAACAGTTGCGGTAGGGCTGTCTTGCCGGTACCATAAAGATGCAGATAACCAGAGGTGCACTGGTTCCCTATCGAGACGCGCTGATACCCTATCGATGCCGGTCATCAGAGGTGCGCTGGTTCCCTTTATGTCAGCATTATAGTAATCAACTATTTTCAACAAGGTAAGCTACAAAATTACTTAAGAGTTGCCATTTACACGGTGCGATTTCGAGCAAGAATTCAAATTACGCTTAAGGTTTCTGACATAGCTGTATGCTTGTTGGAGAGCTAAATTGTACTAGTTAAGGAACTGAATTCGATTGTCGAAATATTACTATTACGCCAGAACATTCACGGTCCACTCAAGTCCTACAATTCTAATGAAACTTGGTAAACATGATCAGCTTGAAGCAGACATGTGCGTCTTTTCTAGAGTTTGGTGTCCTATGTTGTTAGAGTTTTGCTACTTTTTTTAATTTTCGAACATTTTAAGGGGCCATGTGTCATACAATGTTGACATCATTCTCGTCTTCTTTCGACAATTACTAACAATTGTAATTTTACCCTTACATATTGACATAGTTTGGTTTGTTTTGGTTTTAAAGGCATTGATTCAGGTGGTCTTGATAAATCTTGCATTTGTAATTATACATCTTCCCTCCTTGTCTAGAGATAAAGCGCACTTTACTGCATTAAGCATGGTTTGGCGCCAATACTAGTATATGACCGAAACATTGCGAAATTTTACTTATTTCATGTTACACTTTACTCGGACTTTATCACAGACTCTCTGTTTAAAACCTCAAACTTTATTTTAAAACCAAAATATTTAATCAATGAAGAATTCAAATGAAACTTTAAAAGTGTTTTAGTTTTTGCATCCTCTAGGACATGTGAGGTTAAAACTGAATTTGATTTCTAAATTACTGCGAATCACTACATGATCATTTAAAAACGCCTCGTTTAACTCGTGTGGAAAATGACAGTAATTGGAACTTGTCAGTTAGAATTCTTAATCTGTTACTACTAGTAAGCTATTCCAAAGTAAGCATTTCAATGTTATAACCATTAAATTCACTCATTATTGCTCAAGTTGTTAAATTTAAATATTGACCACTAACCGTCAGCAAAACCTTGAAGTGAAAGAATTCAACGACCTCGAGAGAGGCTCGAACCACAACAGGGATGTATAAATGATTCGAAGTCAACGACCGTAACAACACATATTTTATAGTAAAGAGTTGTCTGGAGAATTATTGTAAGAAGAGCTGTCTGATAACCAGTTGCCAATCATTAAACGGTACCTAGCATATTTCATTGAATTCCATGGATTTCGCTGGATATTGTAGCATCAGGTCTGTAACTTTTGAATTTATTTCAGGTTTAAAAAGGCAAGAAGACAGTGTTTGAAATCATTTAAAGACATAGAAAAAGAATCGATTGCAGAAAACCAAAATAGCTTTATGCCGTCCTGTGTTCTGATGTTTCCGACAGCCGACAGACCAATGCATGCCGGGTAATACCTTTCAAACTTTATGTTTGATATTGACTCTATCTGTCTAGCAATTTATGATTAATTTTGTGCCATTTGTTCTGCTATATAGTTTGTTTCAAGCACGACTATATGGATTATGTAGAAAGCTATCCTACTCACCATTGCGTCGTCGTCCACATCTGCGACCATTCTAGATTCTTGCCTAAAGATTTTATGCGCTTTCACTTTATCTATGTTGTTACTCAAACTTAAAATACTTGTCCCTCGTCATCATCCACATCATATGGCATCAGGTCCTGGCACCAATCTGTCAAAATACTTTCCACTTTATACTTAATTTTTTATGCCCCAGATGTCGAAGGCCCCGAAGGCATATAGAGTCTGAGCTGTCCGTCTGTCATTCTATCCATCTCTCACACTTACTTGTGTGTTCAACTCTTTCTACAGTTTCCTTCAAATTCAATTGAAACTTTTTGGTCTTAACAATATGACAAGTGCGTCTGTCTGTACTTTGTGTACCAATTCAAATGAAGCCCGGCATACATCATCAACATGTTTTTTTTAGTTATGCTCCTTTTTAGCTCATCTGATTTTTTGAAAAAAAATGATGAGTTATTGTCATCACTTGAGCGGTTGTCGGCGTCGGCGTCGGCGTCGGCGTCGGCGTTGCCTGGTTAAGTTTTATGTTTAGGTCAGCTTTTCTCCTAAACTATCAAAGCTATTGCTTTGAAACTTGGAATACTTGTTCACCATCATAAGCTGACCCTGTATAGCAAGAAACATAACTCCATCTTGCTTTTTGCAAGATTTATGGCCCCTTTTGTACTTAGAAAATATCAGATTTCTTGGTTAAGTTTTATGTTTAGGTCAACTTTTCTCCTAAACTATCAAAGCTATTGCTTTGAAACTTGGAATACTTGTTCACCATCATAAGCAGACCCTGTACATCAAGAAACATAACTCCATCTTACTTTTTGCAAGAATTATTGCCCCTTTTGGACTTAGAAAATCAGTTTTCTTGGTTAAGTTTTATGTTTAGGTCAGCTTTTATCCTAAACTATCAAAGCTATTCCTTTAAAACTTGCAACACTTGTTCACCATCATAAGCTGACCCTGTACAGCAAGAAACATAACTCCATCCTGCTTTTTGCAAGATTTATGGCCCCTTTTGGACTTAGAAAATATCAGATTTCTTGGTTAAGTTTTATGTTTAGGTCAACTTTTTCTCTTAAACTATCGAAGCTATTGCTTTAAAACTTGCAACTCTTGTTCACCATCATAAGCTGACCCTGTACAGCAAGCAACATAACTCCATCCTGCTTTTTGCAATAATTATTGCCCTTTTTGGACTTAGAAAAATCATTTTCTTGGTTGAATATTATGTTTAAGTCAACTTTTCTCATAAACTATCAAAGCTATTGCTTTAAAACTTGCAACAGTTTTTCACCATCATAAGTGGACACTGTACATCAAGAAACATAACTCTATCCTGCTTTTTGCAAGAGTGATGGCCCTTTTTAGACTTAGAAAATCATGGATAGGACAATATTTCTATTATACAAAAAAAATCAGATGAGCGTCAGCACCCGCAAGGCGGTGCTCTTGTTTTGATTTAACAATGATGCAGCTACATACATACTTTGTGCATTCAACCCCTCCTACACTTCCCATCCAGTTCAAATAAAACTTGCTATACTTTATTAACATGAAGTGGACACATGTGTTTATTGTCCGGAACTTATTTGTGATTATTAGTTTTTGAGTCATGCCACGTTTTTAACTTTACAATATTACAACAACATTTGTAACTGTGTATTCCATAGTATTCAACACTTCCTACATATTCCATCCAACTTAAATGTAAAAGCCTGAAGTGCGCGTGCGCATAATTTATAGTTTGGACTTTTATGTCCGATTATTATTGTTGGCGTTGTCCGTCCGTCCGGAGTCATATCTAGAAAGTTGTTTGAAATATTTTAATAAACCTTTATATACATGTTTACCACTATAGGGAAATGCCGCACGTAAAGTTTCAGTCAGATTGTCCAAGTTACACCAGCGTTATGGCCCTTAGTAGTTTCTAGTATTAGCTATACTGGGTACTATAAATATGGCAATTTCTGCTTCATAACTTGTGACATATTTGACCTAGAACTATGACACTTAAACTATTTTAGATCACCATAATGTTGTAGTGCACGCACAATTCAGTATCTCTTCAGTAACTTCAGAGTTATTGCCCTTTAATTGTTTAAAAATCCTGATATTTGTACATAACAAACTAACCAATTGGTAGAATTTCATTAAACTTCTTTTATTTTTTCTATGAACATTTATTATCAGCATGTGAAGTTGTGTACCCACACCCAGTCATCCCCACCACCCTGGTCACACCCCTCCCCAGCCCCTCCCCCCCCCTCCCTCCCCACCTCCACATTTTTTCATTTTTTTCTATTTTTAAACGTTCCATGAATATTTATCAACATGCAATGTTGTACCCTTCACCCCACCATCCCGATCATGCACCCCCCCCCCCCAAAAAAAAATAAAATAAAATCTTCACTTTTTATTTTCCATTATTGTTTATTATCTACATGTGAAGTTTTGTACCCTCACCCGGTCACCCTCCCCCTCCTCCCCACTCCCGAAAAAAAAGTTCATTCTTTTGCCAGATATATTTCTTTGCCATTCTTCACCACATACCCATTCGGCGGGGGATACCAATTCATCGAATTTGCTTGTTTTGTTTAGTTATGCCCTTTTTTGATTTAACAATATTTGTGTTACAAATACATCTGTATATTAGTTAGAATAAAACTTGGTATATTCATCAACATGAAGTGGTTATGTGCAATAGGTCGGGATATTAATATATGTTTTTTTGTGTGAGATAAGTCCCTTTTTTTACTTTATAATCTTATTCTATCAAGCATTTTGAAGGGGCATGTACATCGGTCCTATTATTCATTGGATTTGATTTAGTTTCTCAGTATTATCAACAGCATGTAATATAAATCCCATAACTCTGTCACGGATCTTTTATGATCTATTTCCACTTTTAAGCCCGTTACGGCGTAAATCATGTGAGCTATTCCTATACCCTAGACATATTATTCATGATACTCAGCAAGCTGATATTTCAGTTCTTTCTCATCGCAACTGAATGAAACTATACAAATTCATTCCTCATATTAGCAACAAGTCAATGTTGTGTACACTTGTTCACTGTGATGATCTGACATGCAATGCACATGTTCCATAACTCTACTTTGCATTTTTACAAAAATATGCCCCTCCTCCGACTTAGCAATTTTAGTTAGTTTTTGTATTTAAGCTTGTATCCTTGTACCCACTAATGGAAATGGACTGAAACTTCACACCCTCGTCCGCTGTGATCTGCTGCAATGTGCTTACCGGCATGTCAGACTGCGCAGATCCGCAGGCTGGTCTGGATCCATGCTGGTCGCAAACGCACTATGTTGGTTTTCTCATGGCGCGGCTCAAATATTGGTACAAGAGTTATGGACCTTGTGTCATATGATGTGGGAGATGATGTGGAACAACTGCTTTTAGTTTGAATCAGATCCATGTAGTAATAACTGAGATTTAAATTGCATCAAAACTTTAACCTGAAATTCTAAGTAAATAGGTGGGGGGATAATTCATGAAATATTGAAGTGAAGTGTGAAACAAATCCATTAAGTAATTACAGAGAAAAAGAGAAAGTGCATCAAAACTTTAACAAAGGTACGGACGCCGACGGACGCCGACGCCGTGTCGAGTAGGACAGCTCTCCATACTTCGTACAGTCGAGCTAAAAAGTATAACTTTTTATTACAGACATTTAAAAATGTATATGCTTATAGTATTACTTTTATGAATTATTTTCCTTTTTGCTTAGAATTATACTTATTAAGTGTTTTGATACACTTTATCTTTCTTATTACTTAATATTTTTGACACAGACACAAGATATTGTCCGATATCTTCATCCAACATTGGAGTCTCCAGTGACAGCTCCAGCTTCCTCAGATATGCCCAGTTTTACTATCCAGCATCGAAGTAGTCGAGCACGCTGTCTCCTGTGACAGCTCTTGTTAGGTTGACTATACGAAGTATATGTAGAGCTATCCTACTCAACTGCGTCCGTTCCGCGTCCACACGTTGGTAAAATTTTGATGCATTTTCTATTTATCTCTGTAATTACTTGATAGATCTGCTTTAAACTTATAATAGTTATTCCTCATCAACACTCACATCATATATAATAAGGGCCATAACTCTAAAACCAAAATTTCAGAAATTATCCCCCTTTTTACTTAGAAAAAATCAAGTTTAAGTTTTGGTGCACTTTCATGCTATCCCAGTTATTTTATTTAAACTTTAAATATTTGTTCCACGTCGCCACTTTTATCATTGATACAATGTACATAACTCTGGTACCATTTTTTTATGAATTATGCCCCCTTTTTAATTTTGATGCATTTTCGCTATATCTCTATGTTGAAGCATTAGTCCCATTCAATTCTATGAAAATTGATTTGGAATACCCATGAACACTCTTGAATGATTAAGAGTGAAATAATAACTAGTAAAGAATAATTAAAAAATCTGGATACAGTGCTATTCCATGCGTAAGTAAAATTATAAATTGCCGTAATGATACTTAAATATTTCAAGTTATAGTTTCACTTAATAATAACAAAAATATCTTTTTATTTATGAAAACAAATTGAAGACAGGGAACATTTCTCTGTTTTATCAAGGATGCAAGGATTTACATCCTCATTCATGTAATAACCTTATTCGTTGCAGATATAATGTTTATACAACGGATTGTTTAATAAAACATAACTTAGACTTGGAAAGGGGTTAATTTCATATTCAAGAAGAGTTGTTCAGAGTCTCTTTTAAAAAAATAAAACAAACATTGATTTGAAAAAGAAACTTGCAAGCCTTTCTTTCTCTATAATCAAGTATATTTTTTGTTAACAATTCAATGTGGAAAGACACAAGTGTAATATTCTTTTTATCACATGTAAGTTTTTCCTGTTGAAACAACAAAATTTCTTCTTTCTTTACCTATTATAGACCAAGTAATTTCGCCCAACCGCACCTATAAATAACGTCAAAACTTTACCACACTATTTGTATATTATGAAATGGCTTTATTTCACACCCACGACGCCAAACATGTGATTATAATTTTTATATCTATTTATGTCCCCCATACCCCTCTGGGGGAGACATATTGTTTTTGCCCTGCCCGTCCGTCCGTACATCACACTTTCTTTTCCTAGCCATAACTGGAGAACCATTTGACCTAGAACCTTCAAACTTCATAGGTTGGTAGGGCTTATGGAGGAGACGACCCCTATTGATTTTGGGGTCACTCCATTGAAGGTCAAGGTCACAGGGGCCTGAACATTGAAAACCATTTCCGATCAATAACTTGAGAACGACTTGACCCAGAATGTTGAAACTTCATAGAGTGATTGGCAATGCACAATAGATGACCTCTATTGATTTTGGGGTCACTCTGTTGAAGGTCAAGGTCACAGGGGCCTGAATATTGTAAACCATTTCCGGTCAGTATCTTGAGAACCACTTCACCCAGAATGTTGAAACTTAATAAGATGATTGGTCATGCAGAGTAAATGACCTCTATCAATTTTGAGGTCATTCTGTTAAAGGTCAAGGTCACAGGGGCCAGAACATCGAAAACCGTTTCCGATCAATTGCTTGAGAACCTCTCGACCCAGAATGTTGAAACTTCATAGGATGATTGTTCCTGCAGAGTAAATGATCCCTATTTGTTTTTAGGTCACTCTGTTAAAGGTCAAGGTCACAGGGGCCTGAACAATGATAACCGTTTCCGATCAATAACTTGAGAACCTCTTGACCCAGAATGTTGAAACTTTATAGGATGATTGAACACGCAGAGTAGATGACCCCTATCGATTTTGGGGTCACTCTGTTAAAGGTCAAGATCACAGGAGCCTGAACATGGAAAACAATTTCCGACCAATAACTTGAGAACCACTTGACCCAGAATGTTGAAACTTCATAGGATGATTGAACATGCAGAGTAGATGACCCCTATTGATGTTTGGGTCAGTCTATTAAAGGTCAAGGTCACAGGGGCCTGGCCATGTAAAATCATTTCCGGAAAATAACTTGAGAACCACTTGACCTAGAATGTTGAAACTTAATAGGATGATTGGACATGCAGAGTAGATGACCCCTATTAATTTTGGGGTCACTTGATCAAAGATCACAGGAGCCTGAACAGTGACTTGAGCACCACTATGCCAAGAGTGTTAAAACTTAGCGGGATGACTGGACATGCCAAGTAGATGATCCCTATTGCTGCCAACCATCAGTGTCTCTTTGACTTTCACTCCTGACCCCTATTGACTTTTTGCCTATAGGACTTTGCATTGGGGGAGACATGCGCTTTTTTTACAAAAGCAATTTCTAGTTATAATTAGTATCATAATTTCGTCTACATTTGTTAGAAGGTCGGCAAAGACGCATGCAGTTATTACATACATGCAGGGCTATTGAAAAGTACGTACATAGCTATCGAAAAGTACGTACAGCGCTATTGAAACGTACGTACATGGCTATTGCAACAGCGCTATCGAAACGTACGTACAGGGCTATTGAAACGTACGTACAGAGCTATTGAAACGTACGTACAGCGCTATTGAAACATTTAAACTATTGTTTATTTTTGCCAAATTATTTCTTGTTGTTAATACGCTGCCTTTGTCAAATACTTTCATTGTCAATTGTTATTCCCTTGCGAAGGAAGAAGAGATATATTATTTGTATTGATTATTATTAAAAGGAAAAAAACTGGAAGATTTAGTTTAATCTGATTTGACCTTACATCTTAAAGTATTTCGTGTCTTAATTACTCATCCTCATTTTCGGTATCTGCAGAAAGAAGAACCTACAACAGACCTGGCACCAGCATAGAAGCATGGCACCACCGCAGTCGCCCTGACACATATTAGACACATATTAGACTTTTATATATATGATTATATCCCCACTTACAAAGTATATGGGGCTATATAGGAGTCACGCATGTCTACCGGTCCGTTCGTCCTTCCATCCATCGTGTGCACTGGGTACTCCTCGGAGGTTAAAGGTCAAATAGCTTGGAAGATATTTAGCTCGACTGTTCGAAGAATAAGGAGGGTTATTGTACTTGCCCAGGCGTTTGCGTCACTGTCGCAAATTTTATCTTCTTTACTACTGCTTCTATTAATATCAAACTTCACATAAGTTCTCTAAGTGTTCAACTGACAAAGTATGCATTGTAGATGATGAAGTGAAATCAGTGAGCTTTATTCGATATCTAGGTGCATTCCTGGATGAAAACTTGAATCTAAAAGAGCATGTAAAACGAAAGTGTAGAACAGCAATGCTCAACTACTTCAGAATAAAATGTATCCGGAAATATCTTACCAAGGAGGCTACCGAAACCCTTGTCCTGTCATTAGTGATATCCCATTTAGATTATTGTAATGTCATTCTGTATGGTATTGCTCAAAGCGAAGTAAACAAAATGCAACGAATTCAGAACATGTGTGCAAAACTTGTCCTAAATCGAAGAAAATATGACAGTTCCAAGCAAGCGCTGTATGACCTTCACTGGCTACCAATCAAAGCCAGAATCACATTCAAAATGCTCACCTACATGTATAATTGTTCAGTTGGAACCTCTCCAGAATATCTTTCTGAACTTCTCATAAAACAAACACAGACAAGAAACTTGCGTTTTTCAAACTCCGTTACTGGGTGTTTCGTTGTTCCTTTCAACAAGCGCAAAACGTCCAGCGACAGAAGTTTTGGTACTGTTGGACCTAAACTCTGGAATGAATTTCCTCTCGAAATAAGGAACTCAGACACAATAGATGTTTTCAAAAAAGAAGTTGAAAACTCATTATTTTGGAAATTACTTTGCACTCTTTTAGAGACTGTGACTGTAATTTTTAAGAAATTGAAGTAACGTGAACTGGATGATTTTATTGTGTAAATACATTCGAATATGAACTATATTATAACAAATACAAAATACAATTGTTTGTAATAACGTCTGGACATGTCGCAATAACCCACTTATTCTTACTTAATAACAAACAGCTATCTTACTGTATCTTAATATATATTCTAATATTTTATTAATCTTATCTGATGTCTGATCTTTTTTTTTTAATGCTTACTAAATAGTTTATTCACAATGGTATTTATGCTAATTTATGTTATATGTCATTAAATATCTTAATTTTTGTCGTATTTTTATGTATTTGTAAAACGCCATTGAATATGTTTTGCGTAAAAATAGGCGTTTAATCAAATAAAACAGTTTCAGTTTCAGTTTTTCATAAGGGTTGGCCTTGGTAAGGGGCGGACAACTATTAGTTTAGTGTCAGGCATCCTAAAGGTCACTGGGGTCAAATTGAAACGGTATTGATTAAAGTTTTATGACAAACTTCTCAATTTGATTTATAACTTATAATGTTTCTTAGCAGTGGTATCCCTCATACCGCACACTTTTAAGCCCTACCCATAGCTCCTCTACCCCATCCCCACGCAGCCCTACACCTCCCCAAAAGTAATTTCCTTACACAAACGTATCTCATATTTTTCGTAGATTCCCTCATTTTCCCACCCCCTACCCCCGTCATCAACTACCTTCACACGCCCGATTTCACCACCTCTCGCCCTCAACAAAAATATTTATTTTCCATTTTCCTTACACTTAAGTA
The DNA here is from genome assembly GCF_021730395.1 of Mercenaria mercenaria. Taxonomy (NCBI): domain Eukaryota; kingdom Metazoa; phylum Mollusca; class Bivalvia; order Venerida; family Veneridae; genus Mercenaria; species Mercenaria mercenaria. Next base: position 53,480,821 of record NC_069373.1, read on the forward strand.
CAGGGTATCTTGTATCTCATTTTCATACGATGTTCAAGTATCCCTTATTCCCTCACTTCTACCCTCACCCCAACCCACTTCTATTTTTTTTTCCAATATTTTTAGCTCGACTATTCGAAGAACAAGTAGAGCTGTCCTACTCAACACAGCGTCAGCGTCACACCTTGGTTAAGTTTTTCGTACCAGTCTACATTTTGACAAAAGCTTTTGACATATGGCTTTGAAACTTTCAAAACTTGTGTACCATCAGCATGTCCAGTTTTAGGCAAGAGTACATAACTCCATCAAGCATTTTGTCTGAATTGTGGCCCCTTTTAACTTACAAATCATGGTTAAGTTTTTCGTACCAGTCAGTTTTTAGCTCAGAGTTTTTCTGATCACTCGATGTCCGGCGTCTGTCTGTCTGTCGTCTGTCTGTCCGTCAACATTTAGCTTGTGTATGCGATAGTAGCTGTATTTTTCAACTGATCTTCATGAAATTTGGTCAGAATGATTACCTTGATAAAATCTAGGCCGAGTTTGAAAATGGGTCATCTGGAGTCAAACACTAGGTCACTAGGTCAAATCAAAGAAAAACCTTGTGTATGCGATAGAGGCTGTATTTTTCAACTGATCTTCATGAATTTTGGTCAGAATGATAACCTCAATAAAATCTAGGTCGAGTTTGAAAATGGATCATCTGGGATCAAAAACTAGGCCACTAGGTCAAATCAAAGAAAAACCTTGTGTATGCGATAGAGGCTGTATTTTTCAATTAATCTTCATGAATTTTGGTCAGAATAATTGCCTTGATAAAATCTAGGTCAAGTTCGAATATGGGTTATCTTGGGTTAAAAAGTAGGTCATTAGGTCAAATCAAAGAAAAACCTTGTGTATGCGATAGAGGCTGTATATTTCAATTCATCTTCATGAAATTAAGTCAGAATAATTGCCTTGATGAAATCTAGGTCAAGTTTGAATATGGGTTATCTTGGGTCAGAAAGTAGGTCACTAGGTCAAATCAAAGAAAAACCTTGTGTATGCGATAGAGGCTGTATTTTTCAATTAATCTTCATGAATTTTGGTCAGAATGATTGCCTTGATAAAATCTAGGTCAAGTTTGAATATGGGTCATCTTGGGTTAAAAAGTAGGTCATTAGGTCAAATCAAAGAAAAACCTTGTGTATGCGATAGAGGCTGTTTTTTTCAATTGATCTTCATGAAAATAAGTCAAAATGATTGCCTTGATAAAATCTAGGTAGAATTTGAATATGGATCATCTTGGGTCAAAAATTAGGTCACTAGGTCAAATCAAAGAAAAACCTTGTGTATGCAATAGAGGCTGTATTTTTCAATTGATCTTTATGAAATTTGGTCAGAATGATTGCTTTGATGAAATTTAGGTTGAGTTTGATTATTGGTCATCTGGGGTCAAAAAGTAGGTCACTAGGTCAAATCAAAGAAAAACCTTGAGTATGCAACAGAGGCTGTATTTTTCAATTGATCTTCATGAAATTTGGTCAGAATGATTGCCTTGATGAAGTCTAGGTGAAATTCAAATATGGGTCATCTTGGGTCAGAAAGTAGGTCACTAGGTCAAATCAAAGGAAAACCTTGTGTGTGCGATAGAGGCTGTCTTTTTCAATTGATCTTCATGAAAATAAGTCAGAATGATTGCCCTAATGAAATCTAGGTAGAAACTGAATATGGGTCATCTGTAGTCAAAAAGTAGGTCACTAGGTTAAATCAAAGAAAAACCTCGTGTATGTGATAGAGGCTGTATTTTTCAACTGATCTTCATGAAATTTTGTTAGAATGATAGTCTTGATAAAATCTAGGTCAAGTTCGAATATGGGTCATCTGGGTTCAAAAACTAGGTCACTAGGTCAAAATCAAAGAAAAACCTTGTGTATGTGATAGAAGCTGTATTTTTCAATTGATCTTCATGAAATTTGGTCAGAATAATATGGGTCATCTGGGGTGAAAAACTAGGTCACTAGGTCAAATCAAAGGAAAAACTTGTTTCTGCTCCAATTTTAATGATAATTGGTCAGAATATTTTTTTCTATGAAATCACTAGGTCAAACATGTTTACACTGTTATGGTGTATTATGGTGTGTTTCTCAGGTGAGCGACCTAGGGCCATCTTGGCCCTCTTGTTTTGTAAACTATTTGATATATGGTTCACTTGTTTATTATAGCAGTCTCTACCTGTAAGCAAGATTACACAACTCTGTCAAATATTTTGGCTTAATTATGGCCCTTTTTTTTGGACTTGGAAATTGGTTCAGTGTTCGTATAAGTCCACGTTTTGTCAAAACTATTTGACATGTGGCTTTAAAATTTTGAACACTAGTTTATCATAACAGTCTCTATCTGTCGGCAAGAGTACATAACTCTGTCAAGTATTTTGGCTGAATTATGGCCCTTTTTGGACTTTGAAATTGTTAGTTTCCGTACAATTTCCCATGTTGAAAAACTATCGGACATGTGATTTTGAAACTTTGAATACTTGTTCATCGTCACGATCTACTTTTATCACTTGTTTATTATTACAGTATTTATCTAAAGGCAAGAGTACATAACTCTGTCAAGTGTTTTGGCTGAATTATGGCACGTTTTGGACCTGGATGTGAATTGGTTAAATTTCGTACAGTTCCACATTTTGTGTAAAATATTTGACATGTGGCTTTGAAACTTTGAATACTTGTTCATCGTCATGATCTCCATCTGTACGTAAGTGTATGTAACTATGTCAAAGATATTTGACTGAATTTCTGGCCCTTTTTGGACTTGGAAATCGGTTCAATATTTGTACCAGTCCATATTTTGTATAACTGTTCGACATATGGCTTTGAAACTTTAGTCACATGTTTGTTATAACAGTCTCTATCTGTAGGCAAGAGTACATAACCCTGTCAAATATTGTGGCTGAATTATGAGCCTTTTGGATTTGGAAATTTGTACAGTTTTCGACCAAGTCCGTTTTTTTAAAAACTGTTTGACATATGGCTTTGAAACTTTGACCACTTATTCACCATCAGAGTCTCCATATTGCATAACTAGAACAAGGGTTTTGGCTCATTTATGGCCCTTTCTTGAAATAGAAATTAGTTAATAATAATGATATGTTACACATTGCCATATAGTTCAAGACTTCTCCAGTTCCACAAATATAGGTTCATTTTTGTCTAATGTATTACTTCCTTTCTCTGAAAATCTCTGGTTATATTTTGACCCAATAATTACATCAATTCTTCGAATAATGGAGCGCGCTGTCAAAAGACAGCTCTTGTTTTAAATCCTCTCGCACATCCCTACTTCTACAGCTCCACACTCCCCGCATCTTTATATTTGTACATCTTTCATACTCATTTGTATGTCGTGTGGGATCTTAGTATCCCACATAAACCTTACCCAACCCTTTTCTTACATTTCTTAAACTAACTTGTATCTAATATTGTTTCTTAGATTCCCTCATTCCCCCGTACAACTCCCCCACCCCATCCGCAAAAAAAAATCCTCATCTCTCATGCTTGCTTATATAATAATTATAACAATAATAATAGTAATTATTATTACTATTATCATCATTATTATTATTATACCTATAGGTAAACAGTGTCGAATAGCTGAGAGGGCAAGGTCGTACTTGATAACAACATTTTACTATCCCTTTATCAAAGCCGTATAGCTGGGGGTATTAATCGTCTTCAGTGATAGCTCTAGTTGATCACATTCAAGCTGCCTAAATGTGTAACATTTGATTAATTGTATTTGATAAGTTTTTTGAAATGTTAGGAAAAATATCTAGAGTTAAAATGAGGAAATTATTTTTTCAGAACACTGATACAGTCTATATTTAGACGCAACGTAGGCCTATATTTGTACCCCCCGACAACAAAGTTGTAAGGGGGGGGGGGGGTATACTGGTTTCAGGTTGTCTGTCTGTCTGTCTGTCCGTCTGGTCGTCTGTCCGTAGACGCAATCTTGTGCGCACCATCTCTCCTTATCCCCTTGACAGAATTTAATGAAACTTCACACAAGTGATCAGTACCAACAGTAGTTGTGCATGGGGCATGTTAGGTTCTTTTAAAAAAAAAAATTGCAGAGTTATGGGACTTTGTTTTTTTGTTACTATACTATATACATAGACACAATCTTGTGCGCACCATCTCTCCTCATCCCCTTGACACAATTTAATGAAACTTCACACAAGTGATCAGTAACAAAAGTAGTTGTGCATGGGGCATGTTAGGTTCTTTCAGAAAAAAAAATTGCAGAGTTATGGGACTTTGTTTTTTTGTTACTATACTATATACATAGACACAGTCTTGTGCGCACCATCTCTCCTCATCCCCTTGACACACTTCACACAAGTGATCAGTAACAACAGTAGTTGTGCATGGGGCATGTTAGGTTCTTTCAGCGACAAAAATTGCAGAGTTATGGGACTTTGTTTCTTGTTAACATACTATGTACCTACAGTCTGCATATGCAGTCTTGTGCGTGCCTAATCTACCAAACCCTGACACACAATTTAATGAAACTTCACACAAGTGATCAGTACCAACCTATGTTGTGCATGCTGCATGTTACATTCTTTTAGATAAATATTCTGCATAGTTATGGGACTTTGTTTTTTGTTACTATACTATATACTATACTGTATACATACAGTCTATATACATACAGTCCAACATAATTATGCAATCTTGTGTGTGTCAAATTGCAATGTACTGTGTCAGTGCATGCGGGGGGTACATTCATCACCTTTAGTGATAGCTCTAGTTCTAGCTTGGTTTGTTATTAGTCATGAAATTATGCATCTTTATTCTTATCGGGTTATTCTTTTTTAAAAATAGTTTTATGAAAACTAAATGCACATTTGATTCTGATAAATAAAAAAACAGGGACAGTCAGTGTTTGTAAGAAGCCACATAAGATATTGATTTGATTCATCCAAACGTTTTACTCCTTTATAATATTTTTCTTTTGTTTTCAAACTGGACAGGGATAGTTTTCAAAAATAAGTGTGCGCGGATCAGTTTATGTACAAAGAGTCACTTTCACAAATAATAAATTTTTGGGCAGGAGATAAACTCTGATATTTGTTCAGTGTAAGATCGAAATATCGATAGATACAGCTCGCAAAAATGTAAACTCTAGTGTTCTAGCGTGATAAATAAATCGATTTTACATGTAAATCAAACAAATTATATTTTATGCATTTAAATATTTGTGTATAACACTAAATTGTATACATTTTACCAGTGTATTGTCACACGCAATGCGCAACTTTACGCTTACTCTCCTTATGGCAATACAATGTATATGCCTATGCTGGAAAAAGTTATATAGTTCTACGAGATTGATTTCTTTTACATTTTAATATAATTATTTTCTTAAGTGTTCGGGATTTTTTTTATAAGTAATTCATATTCTTTCGTGTTAAATTGATGTTGTGTGCAAGTGAAAATTGCATTTGGATTTATCACTGTCTGAAACTCGGTTTATCAGGGTATTATGTAGCGTTATATTTCAGTAATACTCTGAAAGCTTGACATGAAATTCCATACTCTAGTAACTGCAAAATAAAATCATAGCTCTTTTATTAAAAATCACACTCTACCGTACTTTATCTCGGTCGTCTCTAAGTGTAGCCTTTTAAAGTCATTTTGGCCTCATTTCTTGTTGCACACTGAAGTTTACACTGTTTGTCATAACTCTTAACCGGTACCTAACTCTGAGCACTAACATTAACTGTTGGGGCTTAAATGACTTTTAAAGCAACGTCGTCTTTTAAAGAAACAATGGAATAACTTTACACTGATATATTTTTAGGAATGATGGGTAAAAAGATGATTATCAAATGTTTAGTAGAATTATGGGTAAAGTTTAAGGTTTTTAGTGCGCGCTTTTAAAGAATTACTGGAATGTAACGTTAGAATATAACAAGATAAACTAATTGTTTCAAAAAGAGAAATCCAAATATGATTTTTACTAGTACGGAACTACACTTGAACACGAAAGGATATAACTTGTAAGGACTTGAAATGTGCTCCAAAAAGACAAAGATGCATAGTAATGCTTACAAAAACACTAAAGTAAAATACTAAAACGCCAAACCAACAGAATGTAAAGAAAACATACACATCTCGTGGACCTATTTAACTTTTTTCCAACACAAGCATTTTGACGTCATAAATTATATAGCGTGACGTTACGCATGGCGCATGTCCATGCACGGTTGAATAAGATAAGAGATGAATTGATTTTAATTCAACAAGACAAAAATAAACATAAGCTCTGAATGAACGTTTCAACTGACTATACATATTGTGTACAATACCGTTAAATTTTTAGAAAGATAAGAATGACAAAGAACGTGTCATACTGAATTATCTTTCACTCGAGAACACCAGATTTAGATTACTCGGTTAAAGATATTTCTATTTTATACTGAAACAAACAAATTGTTCCCTTGTATTAAGCACCCCCATTTTGAGAAAAAGGCTAACAAATAAGATGACACAACCATGAAAGGAACTCTTTATTTTGTTTTGAAATGACGGTCAGCTAAATATATTTTTGTTTTATAAGACCGGTGCCTTTTAATATTTGAAAATTTCCTACACATTTTGAAACGACAGTGAAATCTTCAGTACATGTATCTGCATTTAACTTTTGTTAGATTTCTTTTGGTTTATAATCCTAGGAAGAGTGCGTTTTCACATTTGAAAATTAATTGTTTCCGTATTTTTGTATCTTACAGATCTATTAATTATAATTAATTATATTGTGTGTTATTTTCATTCTCGCTAAGTCAGACAGTCAGACTTTTAGATAAAGCTTACCTTTTTCTAAAGGAGTTTTACTGTTTAAGATGGGAGCATAGATCAATTCATTGATTTTTTGTAATGTATTAAATTAAAAAAATATTTGTTAGAACTTAAACATTGTAGTTATACTTTAAAATGTCAGTTGTGACTGTAAGTGCTATTTATTGCTGCTTGAAAAAAAATGAATAAAACGCCATACAGATGTGTTGGTTATTTCTTTACAGAAATCAGGTCATACAATTGCATTTGATTATAGATGTTTCGGAAAATTACCCGAAATTAAATGAAACTTTCCTTTAGTAGGTTTACCTTCTCCATACCATTTGCAAACTTGTAGGTGGTTCAGTTGGTCATACTTCCTTGCAAAATACAGAGAAGAGTATAATTACCTACTTACATTTTGTCATCAACGTACAGTTCCTCTCCTTTCATTGACGCTTTCTTCCATCCAAGGTTACTTTCCCTCCTAGACGCCATTTGCAAAATAAAGGGGAGGTCACCCTCACTCCAACCAGAGTTACTTCCCCTACCCTCGTTGACGCCGAGGTCACCATTACCGACCTATTTTTTTCCAACCAGAGTTACTTCCCCTCCCCTCGTTGACGCCATTTGCAAAATAAAGGGTCGGTCACCCTTATCGACCTATTATCTTTCCAACCAGAGTTACTTTCCCTACTTCCGTTGACGCCATTTGCAAAATAAAGGGGAGGACACCCTTACACCTTAAGAGGAATCATTTCATCTTTTTTTGTGTTATCCCTGGTATTGGTGAGCATTACATGGCTTTGCTGAGTAATATGATATAACTGTCTAATGATTTGTTGGTTTGTCACTATGTAATATTTATTATGCATTGATTTGTCATTTGTTTTATCGCTATATTGCCATGTCATGTACACTTGTGCCAAATAAAACTTACTTACTTACTTACTTACTTACAGACCTATTTTTTACAACCAGTTACTTCCTCTAACCCCGTTGACGCCATTTGCAAAATAAAGGGGAGGTCACCCTTACCGACTTATTTTTTCAAAAAAAAAATTACTTCCCTTACCCCCGTTGACGCCATTAGCAAAATAAAGGTGAGGTCACCGTTACCGATCTTTTTTTTACAAACAGAGTTACTTCCCCTACACCTGTTGACGCCATTTGCAATATAAAGAGGAGGTATCCCTTACTGACCTATCTTTTCAAAACGGAGTTACTCCTTACCCGTTGACGCCATTTGCAATATAAAGGGGAGGTCACCCTTACCGACCTTTTTTTTCCAAACAGTTATTTCCCCTACACCCGTTGACGCCATTTGCAATATAAAGGGGAGGTCACCCTTACCGATCTATTTTTTCAAACAGAGTTACTTCCCCTACCCCCGTTGACGCCATTTGCAATATAAAGGGGAGGTCACCCTTACCTATCTACTTTTTTTTAAGACAGGGTTACTTCCCCTACACCCGTTGACGCCATTTGCAATATAAAGGGGAGGTCACACTTACCGACCAATTTTCTTCAAACACAGTTACTTCCCCTACACTTGTTGACGGCATTTGCAATATAAAGGTGAGGTCACCCTTACCGACCTATTTTTTTTCCAAAAAGTTACTTCCCCTACACCCGTTGACGCCATTTGCAATATAAAGGGGAGGTCACCCTTACCGACCAATTTTTTTCAAACACAGTTACTTCCCCTTCACCCGTTGACGCCATTTGCAATATAAAGGGGAGGTCACCCTTACCGACCTATTTTTTTCAAAAAGTTACTTCCCCTACTCCCCTTGACGCCATTTGCAAAATCAAGGGGAGGTCACCCTTACAAACATTTTTTTTTCAAACAGAGTTACTTCCCGTACCCCCGTTGACGCCCTTTGCAATATAAAGGGGAGCTCACACTTAACGACCTAATATTTTTTCATACAGTTACTTCCTCTACCCCCGTTGACGCCATTTGCAATATCAAGGGGAGGTCACCCTTACCGACCTATTTTTTCCGAGTTACTTCCCCTATCACCTCTGACGCCATTTGCAAAATAAAGTGGTCACCCTTACCGACCTTTTTTCAAACAGAGTTACTTCCCCTAACCCCGTTGACGCCATTTGCAAAATAAAGGGGAGGTCATCCTCACCGGCCTTTTTTTTTAAAAAAAAAAATTACTTCCCCTACCCCCGTTGACGCCATTTGCAAAATAAAGGTGAGGTCACCGTTACCGATCTTTTTTTCCAAACAGAGTTACTTCCCTTTGACCCGTTGACGCCATTTGCAATAAAAAAAGAGGTCACCCTTACCGACCTATTTTTTCAAAACGGAGTTACTTCCTCCTACCCTCGTTGACGCCATTTGCAATATAAAGGGGAGGTCACCCTTACCGACCTATTTTTTCAAAACGGAGTTACTTCCCCTGCCCCCGTTGACGCCATTTGCAATATCAAGGGGAGGTCACCCTTACCTATCTATTTCTTTTTTAAACATAGTTACTTCCCCTTCACCCGTTGACGCCATTTGCAATATAAAGGGGAGGTCACCCTTACCGACCAATTTTTTTCAAACACAGTTACTTCCCCTACACCCGTTGACGCCATTTGCAATATAAAGGGGAGGTCACCCTTACAGACATTTTTTTTCAAAAAGTTACTTCCCCTACTCCCCTTGACGCCATTTACAAAATCAAGGGTAGGTCACCCATACGGACACTTTTTTTCAAACAGAGTTACTTCCCCTACCCCCGTTGACGCCATTTCCAATATAAAGGGGAGGTCACTCTTACCGACCTTTTTTCCAAACAGAGCTGCTTCCCCTACCCCCGTTGACGCCATTTGCAATATAAAGGGGAGGTCACCCTTACCGATCTATTTTTTTTCCGAACAGAGTTACTTCCCCTACCCCCGTTGACGCCATTTGCAATATAAAAGGAAGGTCACCCTTAACGACCTAATTTTTTTTCATACAGTTACTTCCTCTACCCCCGTTGACGCCATTTGCAATATCAAGGGGAGGTCACCCTTAACGACCTAATATTTTTTCATACAGTTACTTCCTCTACCCCTGTTGACCCCATTTGCAATATCAAGGGGAGGTCAACCTTACCGACCTATTTTTTCCGAGTTACTTCCCCTACCACCTCTGACGCCATTTGCAAAATAAAGTGGTCACCCTTAACGACCTTTTTTTTAAACAGAGTTACTTCCCCTACCCCCGTTGACGCCATTTGCAAAATAAAGGTGAGGTCACCGTAAGCGATCTTTTTTTCCAAACAGAGTTACTTCCCCTACACCCGTTGACGCCATTTGCAATATAAAAGGGATGTCACCCTTACCGACCTTTTTTTTCAAAACGGAGTTACTTCCCCCTACCCACGTTGACGCCGTTTGCAATATAAAGGGGAGGTCACCCTTACCGACCTATTTTTTCAAAACGGAGTTACTTCCCCTGCCCCCGTTGACGCCATTTGCAATATAAAGGGGAGGTCACCCTTACCTATCTATTTCTTTTTTAAACAGAGTTACTTCCCCTACACCCATTGACGCCATTTGCAATATAAAGGGGAGGTCACCCTTACCGACCTATTTTATCAAAACGGAGTTACTTCCCCTGCCTCCGTTGACGCCATTTGCAATATAAAGGGGAGGTCACCCTTACCTATCTATTTCTTTTTTAAACAGAGTTACTTCCCCTACCCCCGTTGACGCCATTTGCAATATAAAAGGGAGGTCACCCTTATCGACCTAATATTTTTTCATACAGTTACTTCCTCTACCCCCGTTGACGCCATTTGCAATATCAAGGGGAGGTCAACCTTACCGACCTATTTTTTCCGAGTTACTTCCCCTACCGCCTCTGACGCCATTTGCAATATAAAGTGGTCACCCTTACCGACGTTTTTTTTTCAAACAGAGTTACTTCCCCTAACCCCGTTGACGCCATTTGAAAAATAAAGGGGAGGTCACCCTTACCGACTTATTTTTTCAAAAAAAAATTACTTCCCCTACCCCCGTGACGCCATTTGCAAAATAAAGGGGAGGTCACCGTTACCGATCTTTTTTTCAAAACAGATTTACTTCCCCTACTCCCCTTGATGCCATTTGCAAAATCAAGGGGACGTCACCCTTACGGACCTATTTTTTTCAATTTGAAACAGAGTTACTTCCCCTACACACGTTGACGCCATTTGCAATATAAATGGGAGGTCACCTTTACCGACCTTTTTTTTCAAACAGAGTTACTTCCCCTACCCCCGTTGACGCCATTTGCAATATAAAGGTCACCCTTTCCGACCTATTTTTTCAAAACGGAGTTACTTCCCATACCCCGTTGACGCCATTTGCAATATAAAGGGGAGGTCACCCTTACCGATCTAATTTTTTTTCAAACAGAGTTACTTCCCCTACTCCCCTTGACGCCATTTGAAAAATCAAGGGGAGGTCACCCTTACCGATCTATTTTTATTCAAAACGGAGTTACTTCCCCTGCACCTGTTGACGCCATTTGCAGTATAAAGGGGAGGTCACCCTTACCTATCTAATTTTTTTTCAAACAGAGTTACTTCCCCTACACCCGTTGACGCCATTTGCAATATAAAGCGGAGGTCACCCTTACCGACCAATTTTTTTCAAACAGATTTACTTCCCCTAACCCCGTTGACGCCATTTGCAATATAAAGGGGACGTCACCGATACCGACTTCTTTTTTTCTCAAACAGAGTTACTTCCCCTACACCCGTTGACGCCATTTGCAATATAAAGCAGAGGTCACCCTTACCGACCAATTTTTTTAAACAGATTTACTTCCCCTAACCCCGTTGACGCCATTTGCAATATAAAGGGGAGGTCACCCTTACCTATCTATTTTTTTTCAAACACAGTAACTTCCCCTACCCCCGTTGACGCCATTTGCAATATAAAGGGGAGGTCACCCTTACCAACCAATTTTTTTCAAACACAGTTACTTCCCCTACACCCGTTGACGCCATTTGCAATATAAAGGGGAGGTCACCCTTACCGACCTTTTTTTTAAAAAGTTACTTCCCCTACTCCGCTTGACGCCATTTGCAAAATCAAGGGGAGGTCACCCTTCCGGACTTATTTTTTTTTTTCAAACAGAGCTACTTCCCCTACCCCCGTTGACGCCATTTGCAATATAAAGGGGAGGTCACCCTTACCGACCTTTTTTTCCAAACAGAGCTACTTCCCCTACCCCCGTTGACGCCATTTGCAATATAAAGGGGAGGTCACTTTTACGGACCTATTTTCTTCAGAGTTACTTCCCGTACCCCCGTTGACGCCATTTGCAATATAAAGGGGAGGTCACCCTTATCGATCTATTGTTTTCAAACAGAGTTACTTCCCCTACTCCCGTTGACGCCATTTACAATACAAAGGGGAGGTCACCCTTACCGATGTTTTTTTTCAAACAGATTTACTTCCCCTACCCCCGTTGACGCCATTTGCAATTCAAAGGGGAGGTCACCCTTACCGATCTATTTTTTTCAAACAGATTTACTTTCCCTAACCCCGTTGACGCCATTTGCAATAGAAAGGGGAGGTCACCCTTACCGACCAATTTTTTTCAAACAGAGTTACTTCCCCTACACTCGTTGATGCCATTTGCAATATAAAGGGGAGGTCACCTTTACCGACCTTTTTTTCCAAACAGAGCTACTTCCCCTACCCCCGTTGACGCCATTTGCAATATAAAGGGGAGGTCACCCTTACCGATCTATTTTTTTTCATTACTTCCCCTAACCCCGTTGACGCCATTTGCAATATAAAGGGGAGGTCACCCTTACCGACCTTTTTTTCCAAACAGAGCTTCTTCCCCTACCCCCGTTGACGCCATTTGCAATATAAAGGGGAGGTCACCCTTACCGATCTATTTTTTTTCATTACTTCCCCTAACCCCGTTGACGCCATTTGCAATATAAAGGGGAGGTCACCCTTACTGACCTTTTTTTCCAAACAGAGCTACTTCCCCTACCCCCGTTGACGCCATTTGCAATATAAAGGGGAGGTCACCCTTACCAATCTATTTTTTCAAAACGGAGTTACTTCCCCTACCCCCGTTGACGCGATTTGCAATATAAAGGGGAGGTCACCCTTACAAATCTATTTTTTTTAAACAGAGTTACTTCTCCTACACCCGTTGACGCCATTTGCAATATAAAGGGGAGGTCACTTTTACGGACCTATTTTCTTCAGAGTTACTTCCCGTACCCCCGTTGACGCCATTTGCAATATAAAGGGGAGGTCACCCTTATCGATCTATTTTTTCAAACAGAGTTACTTCCCCTACCCCCGTTGACGCCATTTACAATACAAAGGGGAGGTCACCCTTACCTATCTACTTTTTTTTCAGACAGAGTTACTTCCCCTACCCCCGTTGACGCCATTTGCAATACAAAGGGGAGGTCACCCTTACCGATCTATTTTTTTTTCAAACAGATTTACTTCCCCTAACTCCGTTGACGCCATTTGCAATAGAAAGGGGAGGTCACCCTTACCGACCAATTTTTTTCAAACAGAGTTACTTCCCCTACACTCGTTTGCAAAATAAATGGGAGGTCATCCTTACCGACCTTTTATTTTTTTGGTATAGTGTAACCTTTAGCATAAAACCAGCGCTTTTGCCTTTAATTTGAAGTGAACTTATGGAAAACGACAAGAAAAGCAGCTTTTTTCTCTTCACTAGATATCAACCATTTAGTCATAAATATATTCTACCACACTTCGGCATTTTAAAGGAAAATAATCCTTTCTACTCATATTCTATCAGTGCAGTATTTATTTAGTGCACAGGAGAAATAAGGACAAGATCCGTATGTATATATACTATAGGGATACCTTAAATGCTTACTTTTCAACTCGCTCTATTTTTCTACATTTCAATGTAAATTTTACGAAATTTGTCAGTAGAAAAGACGTAAAAATCTGGGTCATATGAAAGGGTATTGTCTATCAAGTGTATATCATTACAAATCAAATTTTCATTTATAAATTGTTTATTTTTTATCTTGATCGTTTTTTTTTTATAAACAGATACATACAAAACAATATTTTTTTTAAAAAATGACCATAGCGTTCCGCTAGAAAATAAATAGGACAATGTTCACATTTTGAAATATCAGCCTTATTAAACATATCTTGTGACAAATGTGTTTGTCTCTTTCAAATAGCTGCTACTTGTAGACATAATGTTTTGACTCAGCATGAAAATTATAAATAATATGTACAAATGTTGACCGCAAATTTTCTTGAAATCAATGCGTATGTAAGTATAATGTTAGTTGTATACATAAACAATTATTAAATTCTTTCTCCAGCTAATCATCAGCAACTAGTTCATCAATCAATGATGCGCAAGGACAGGTTGATCGAACAAACGGATGTAATAGTACGAGCATTTTATATTGTAAAATATCTTATATCATTTTAATTTTATGGAACAAAATATTTTCATATGCAACTCTCTTTTTTTGGCCAACACAATTTTCAATCTTTTTTAAATGTATGTTGTTTTTATGCTTACAAAAATATTCTTGAAGTTCCGTTGTTCGAAATTCGCTATCAAAATGAACTCTGACCACAAATTCTAAATTGACTGTGATATTACAAAAAAAATAGTTCATATTAACACCACTAGCGTTGTTTAGAATGCAGAACAACATCAATGGTATTGAAAACTTTTTTGAGTCATATTTACGAACACTGACTCAACACAACACGTAACCACTTAAAGCTATATAATCATTTCCGGGAAATTAAAGGTTTAGGGTTTTTTTCTGAATCTTTGCTATTCTCTGGTACGTAATAAAAAATCGTCTCGTAAAACGCTACGCATAGTAAGATTGTGTACTTCAGAAACAAATTTATAAACACTGGTTACAGAATCAAAAGCCAAGGAAGTGGTTGGTTGTTTAAATACGATTGTCTATAAAAAGGGGAAATCATGACGTAAAGTTAAAATGAAACCTTTATGCGTTTGGCATTTGATGGCAATTTTGAATAAGAAATATAATTAAAATCAATATATAATGAGACGGCTTTTACATACTGTACAATATGTTAAAATAGCAGTAGTATTTTGATAGTGCAACTATCAAAAATTTACAATTTTGCAAATAAATCACTTGGGTCAAACCAAAAAGCTATACATATACATGACTAAAGTACAACCTGGACGTTCTGAAATAAAAACAAGTACATTTTTGTAGTGAAAGGTGCAGAATACTGTCAGCTGCCAACAGCATGATTTCGTTTTCCAAAGAGCGTTTTAGTCTAAAGAGCTTTACGACCGTCCCGCCTAAAGTCAGTGTCAAGGTTAGAACTTATTTGGATTAAAGTTACTAACATCAGTTTCGTATTCATAAGCGTTTTATCAATGCACACATTTTTATGATGCTTCATTGGAAACGAATGCTCACGTTACTACAACGTCGCGTTTAATTCTTTAAACTGTGATATTGCGTTAGATTCTTCGAACGTGTTTCCCCATAACAACAGCTTGAGTTTCGGATTTGATGACGTCACAATTCTTACTCTGTATTTTAGATTGTCCGAAGTTGCTTCTGGGTTCGAGTGCTCACGTCCTAATCTATTATAGCATAGTTTCAGCATTGTCAATGTCGCGTTTCCCTCTAAAATATCTAATAATTTTGAAAAGCCGTCGTTTGATATGCCACACATATTGAGTCCCAGAGTTTTGATATGTTTATTTCTATCTAGCGCATTTGAAAGCTTCAAAATCCCTTGGTCCCCTATGAAGTTTACGCTTAAGTCCAAATTTCTGAGGGACTTGTTTGTAAGTATCACATCAGAAAGGGTAGAGCACCCTGCTGCAGTTATACCACAGTTTTCAAGATTGACCTCCCTTAGAGAAGAATCGTCCTTCATATGGCGTAGAAACATTTCCACACCGGTGTCACCAATAAAATTTCTGCTTAAATCTAATTCATTGACTGTTTTGCCGATTTCTATTCCTTCTAACAGGAATCCACAACCTATCCACGTAATGCTGCCACTTCTAAGACGTAATTTTTTCAAACATCGATTCTGTTTTAACATTCCGCTCAAAGCTAGGCATCCGCTATCGCCTATATCTAGAAAACTCAGATCAAGGTCAATGAGGCTAGTGTTTGTTCTCAAAGAATCTGCCAAAAGCTTACACCCCTCGCTATCAATTCCCGTGGAGGAAAGGTTTAGCTGCCGTAACGTCCTATTTTGATACAGGACATTCGCCATGTACACAGCACCACTGTTGCCAATGTTGTTGAGCCTGAGGTCTAAGACACGTATACAGGTATTTAACGCCAAGGCTCGGCTTATATGCTCCATGTCGGACCCGCGGAGATGCGTCTTCCCAATGTGGAATTCAAGAATGCAGTAGTGGTCTTCAATAACCGTAGCCAGGGATCGAGCTTTTTCTAGACACAGAACGTGTCCCGCAATGGACACCGTAACCATTGGAAGTCCGTTTGTAATGATATCCTCACTAAATATACTTGACGCTTCACTTGTAAGGGATTGAAAGGACTGGAATGAAAGACGGGAATTGCGTTTGTAGGACAGCAGGTCTCGGGAATGACGTTTATTTTCAGAATTTCTCAACTTTTCCAGTTCAACAACCGATCTTATTTTGCCAGTTTCTAGACTGTAGTAAACGACGTCAAACGACACCGTTTTTTCGTCATCAAGTATTGGTGACGTATCTCCGTTACTTATTTGAACTTCGTAAATGACGTCATAAACAGCTATCATGGCGTCAAGAACGGCTGCTACGGTTGTATAATCCGTCACACTGCGTAAAATATCACAAAACTTTAGAAATGAGACATAATCTCGATCCATAACTGATTGCACTATATTGTCACATAATTGTCTACTTTCATACGGATTTCTAAACACGTTCAAATCGCTTGCGTCCATTAAACCGGCGTCGGCTAATTTCTCAATGACAACAAATGGGTCTATCTTTTGACAAATAAGTTCAGCTGCACTTTGAAGTATAAGAATATGTCTGTCTCCCGCCGTTATTTCAGCCGATTTCTTGCGAGGCCTCGGTGGAACTTTCCTCGTCAGCTCAGGGGAGACAATTCTGATTTTCCCTGACGATTTTGGTGGCTGCCTACGCGTGACACTAGTTGGTCCAAGACTATAATTTGGCAAGGAACAACATTTTTGTGAAACTGTCAATGGCACACTATCGACCTTCTCTGATAGACAGATATTTATTCCCTCAGAATCAACATTCTCATAATCCTTTACACTGGTTTGAACAGGTGATTTGAACTTGTCGTCTGCGTTGACTGAAACAGGAAAAGTTTCGTCTGGACGTTCACTTTTGGCCGTGTTAAGAGCATGTTTCCCGTCAGCAATGACAGGCCCACATGGTTTGGATGTCTTTAAAGAATTTGTGCGAAGAATAAACGACCTTGGTGGCTTAGGAGGAGGTCTATAACTCAAACTCCTTGTAAATTCGCTTTTCTCAATAACATCTGCAAGTTGGCTGTCCAGATTCGGAAGTGAAGAATCCATCTTGACGGGTTTAGATGAGGGCTTCGAACTCCGTAATGACATCGACTTCCAGAACTTCCAAGACCTGCCATTACCGGAGTGCGAGTCTTTTTTGTCGGACTTCAGACCATTGTTGTTGTTGTTGTTATTGTAGTTGATGACCAGTGGAATTGGTTTTGATATGTCTGTAAGTAGAAAAAGTAGCATGTTAACTCGATTTGGTGTAAACGTAAGTAAGACTAGTCTAGTTGTTATCTTTCTATGTGCAACGCATGAAAAAAAGCGTTTTCCTGGTCAAAATATGAATGCATAAGCTTTTCATGTTTCGGCTGAAACTTTATTATCGCACTGTCATGTTAATTCTGAGCATTGTTTAAAGACAATTTTACATCTGAAGGACTAAAACTTTGATTCTGGCTTAATAAAACTCCTCATCGAGATTCAAATTTCGACGTTAGTACGTCTCATTACGCCTCTTATTAATCGTCAATGATTGATTATGTCGCCTATCTCCCCCCCCCCCCCCCCCCCCCCCCCAACATACTTCCATAGTTTTAATCTTAAATTTTCTACATTTTACATACATGTCTACATACTAGTGGCTTATTGTACAAACACTAGGTGATTTATTGGTATCTGAAATATTTGAAAGAACGCTTGAAAATGTTTATTTATCGACGATAAGCTTATTTTGAGTACCGCCCTTGAAAACATTAACTCATATGTTGTTTGAACGAGCATTAATAAAACTTCAGTAAATCTTGTTAAATGGTCAAAAAAGGCGTTCTGCTTTCAATCAAAATGTATCTTATTATCAATCAAGAAAAAGGCATATCTGGCGTTCAAAGATGACAAATGATTTTTTTTTATTTATTCCGTCCATTTTACATCTTAGCCCGTCCCCAGAATAGGTGTGCATATATTACAATAGCCGCTTGAAAATGAAGACTTTGTCACAACCTCTCAGATATTTGTAGTTTTTCTAGCATTTTATGAAATAGTGATACACGCCAGTCTGTTTTAGAGATTTTGTCACAGAACTGATTAGAAGATTGTGCTTATATACATTGTACTCACTGTTACATCAAAGACACAACGATTTCTAAGTTAACGTAAAAGATCCCAAGATTTCTTACGTTAAAGACCCTGGGATTGTGAACTGAACCTATATTTTTCAGTCATGGAAGTTTTGTAATTATGTAATTTATTTCTAGTCGCCATGTTGAAAATGGCTATCATTTAACAGTTGTTACATGTTATTTTTTCAAACTCCAGATTTTACAGACAAAATTACACAACTTACATGTTTTATCATATCAATTAGCTTTGAGGAAAACCTACAAGTATGAACGACATGACGTTAACACTTTAAATGTTCTAAGAAAACGTTATTTTTGACGTTAATCATAATGGTACACGCCAGTATATTTTATGTTAGAGATGAAATTTGCTTAAGCTACACGATGGACATTTTCGACAAGTCTGCAAAATGGTCTATACAAACATAATTATGCGCCAAAAATGCCAGATGTTACAAAGCATTCGGCTTGTCAAACCAGACAGGTATTCTCACAGAAAATATATGCTTGGCTCATTTAGAAAGTACAATGCTTAACGTCAAATCTGGCTCATTTTCCGCACATATACGACTGAAATATGATAGAAACAAGTCAGTTATACAAAATGATGGTTGATTAGCTGTGAAAAAATGTTTGTACCTGCCAACGACACGCTTTCACGGATAACATCCAAACGTATCGAGTAATGGCGTTTCCTTGGCAAGGAATGAAAGTCGTACATCCTGCGCGGTTTTGTTTGAAATATTTTTTTTTGCAAATCTTATCCAGCTGCACAATTTGTTGTCAGTTTAAATTCCGCTACATTAATTTTAATTCTGAATAAATTTGTTTTTCACAGAAGAATGGCGTAACGCAATAGTACTTAATATTAAAAGAAACTGGAAGCCCCGATTCATAAGAGGACCTAATAAATAAAATTCCACCGGAAGTGTATGTGCGTCGGTGGTTCAGAACGAGGCCACACTAACATGAAATTTGTTATTATCGGAAATGGCGGCAAGTAGATGGTACCAATTTAGATCAGCAAACAGATGGTATCGAACAGTACTGGAGAAAATTAGGGATAATTGTTTCCGTCTGAGCTCATGTCAAATATACTTCGTGTATGAAATCTGATTCTATTTTACTACAACTCTCATGAAGTCATTGACAACCTGTGAAAATACTAGTACACTATTTCCGGTTCTTGACCATAGTACGCATTTGTTTGCATGCAAACAGAATTTAGACTTGCGTCAATAAAATTACAGTCCTCCTTAATGTTAACAAAGAAAAACAAACATGTACCTCTATTTCTTGTAACTGAGCTTAGCCTGTGATGTAAGTAGAGTTGTTTAAAAGTTAACGTCTGCTTTAACAAACACTGATTATCTCAATCTAATAACAAATCCATATTTTAACACGTCCATACCTCGCGTGAAAAAAAATCTGTCTCAAATGAACACAAATATATGGTCAGCCTGGGGTAAATATAACCATCGTTGTATCAAAGCTTCGGTAAAAACAAGGGCTGTAAAACACGTATGCCCCCATCCATAATGTGTTGTCCCGTTTTCAGTTCGTGATCACTATGACCTTGGCCTTTGACCTACTAACAACCAAAGCAATAAGGGTCATCAACTTCATAAGCCCAATCATCCAACCAAATTTGAAGGTTCTGGGTCAAGTGGTTCTCAAGTTACCGTGCAGAAATAGTTTTTAATGTTCAGGCCACTGAGACCTTGACCTTTTACCTACTGACCCAAAAAATAGGAGTCATCTACTTCATAAGCCCAACATTGCTATCCAGTTTGAAGTTTCTGGGTTAAGTGGTGCTCAGGTTACAGAGCAAAAACCGTTTTCAACGTTCAGGCCCCTGTGACCTTACTGACCCCCAAACAATAGGATTCATCTACTAAGTTTGAAGGTTCTGGGACAAGTGCTTCTCAAGTTATTGAGTGGAAATTGTTTTCAAGGTTCATTCCCTGTGATCTTGACCTTTGATCTACTGACCCAAAGAAATATAGGGGTCATGTATTTTATACGCCAAATTATGCTGTCAACTTTGAAGCTTCTATGTCAAGTGGTTCTCAAGTTATTGGACGGAAACTGTTTTCAAGGTTCAGGCTTCTGTGACATTGACCTTTGACTTACTGATCCTAAAAACTACAAGGGTCATTGACAATCATGCTACCACGATATTGATCGGAAACCGTTTTAAAGGTTCTGGCCCATATGACCTTTGACCTATTGACCCCAAAATAATAGGGGCCATCTACTTCATAAGCCCAATCATGCTACCAAGTTCTGAGTCAAGTGGTTCTCAAGTTGTTCGCTCTACCGAAAGACCGACTGACAGACGCAAAGTGCAAAGCGATCGGAGGGAGGGTGGGAGTTGGGGGGTGGGGGGCATAAAAAAGTGAAATTTGTTTTAAGACTAGACAGTGTCTTTCTCTCTCCACTCAGTAAGTATGATGAAACTATTTCGTGTATACGAAAAATGTAAAAGAAATAAATCGGAACGATCTTCATAGAAAATTTTAAATACGCAAAAAACTGCGTCAGTGAATACTCTTTCATCTAAATTATTTTATAACTTTTATTTAAAAGGTCATTCTACGACACATAGTTTGTGTACATGTATTTCAATTTTAAGTTTTCAGATTACTAGACGTTTATAAAAATCGAGGAGTGATATCAAATTTTCAAAATATTTTGAAAACGTACAAGAAACCGAGTGATGTATATTAGAAATTAATGGTAAGAAACTAAAGTGTTGTTTATATAATAAATACGTTACACACGTCAGGGATACATTTTTCAGTAGCCCTCAGCATCCGTAAAGTAAATTTGTTATTATTCTTCAAGAGGATTTGTTAATATTAATTACTACCCTAAATACTTTAGCAGACTCCGCATATTGCTCACAAAACGTAAGTAATAACAATTAACATTGTTTTACATATTCCTTGAGAACTTTTCTGAGAAAAGAAAATACAGCGTTTAACATAGGGAGGGGTGTCAAACAAAGCTGCAGCCTGACACGCGAGGGAGACGGACACAGATTCAGTTGTGTTGAGAAAATTATGATCTGGAAATAGATGAAAGGGAGGACGACATGTGAAATATACAATTATCTCACTTTTGAAAACAATTATTAGTATCATGATATTATTTTATATATGTTTTTGACATTTACCGGAAATAATATACACATATTCACATAATGAAGTATACCCTATTGTGTGCGAGATAACCCTTACCATGCTGGACACGATTGCGTCTGCTTTTGCGACCAGTGTAGATCATGATCAGCCTGCACATCCGTGCAGTCTGATCATGATCTGCACTGTTCGCCATTCAGTCAGTATCTTTTTAGTTAGCACCCCTTTTAACAGTTAATGGTACTGTCGGAATTGGAAGATGGACAAGTTCATTATAGAAATTTAGCAAGGTAAGGGTTCTTCTGTATTATGAATAGTATGGTAAAACTGATATAATCAAGCGAAGTGTTATAATGTGATAGGCTACCCGCTTGGCCAGGATTCTGACTGCACTCGGCACTAAGGCAGTTGTATTTACGCACACAGAATATTTCTTGAAAGCGGACTTTTGAATCAACCCTGTATACTCGAGAGACTGTAAATTACAAGGTCTTGCGCTAAACAATTGCAGCCGGTGAATGGAATGAAGGAATGCAGTTTTGTGCACGTGCAAAGAATGTTTATCTTAACTCATTCATTCTGTAGTTCTGAGGAACTTCAAAACACTAGTGCCAATAAATATGGGCGTCTACGGTATAAAAACACAATAGGGCGGATATTCACTTCATGATTGAGTGTGTTTTGTGACCTAGTGCCTTCTTTATAATGATTTAGAAACTATGTACATAAGATCATTAAAGATATATATACATAAGCTATGCCTCGACATCATGTTGATAACGACACCTTTTCCTTTTAACTTATTTTTCTTTTTTTTTTTTTAGTATTTTTTTCAAAATATACTCAAGGCCAAAAAGGTAGTTTCCGTCTAAAAGCGGGATTTATTTAAGCTAAATTTACATGGCATTTATTCCAATATATTTATAGTAAGTAGCTTCAACAAAAGGTCAATAGTTTACCCAACTAAAGATAATCCTTATAATGTTGAAATAGCGTGCACGAGAAATCTTTCCATACGAATATCCCTATGTGTAATTAAGTATTGTTTTATTTGTGTAAACTCCGTTTCAGTGACCAGCTGACCTAACCAGCGAGTTCATTTACTAGCCCGTTATTAACATGTTCTCCACCAGTAACTGACAACTTACCAACATGTATCAAGCGGTAAATAGATACAGATGGAAGACAATTATCTTAGACACACTGTATTCAATTCATCACCACGGAAATATGCGGTCAGGGATTCAAAACTTCGACATCCTGTGCACTTGATATGGAGCTAACTAGACCGGCGATCAACTCAGTTTCGTAAATCTCATTTAACTAGGTTTTTAGGTTATAAAACTAACTGGTCTCAGAATTCAGCCTTGCTATTGGTCATGTCAGATTTCTGCTAAGGAACAATCAATCAATTGCTTGAGTTTCGTGTTTCAGACCACAGATTTATAAACTTGGATCTAGGTTAATAATGTACTATTATTTTGTGGGCTTAAGTAGATCAGTTTCATTTGCGAGCGTGACATATATACAGATATAAAACGATATTGTTTGCGTGACATGTGAACATACATCCTTCATAAATATGATGGTTTTAAATAATAGGATCAGAGGTTAGCTAATTGCCAACTTGGTTGTAAGTCTTTCTGGAGCCCACATCACGCTCTCCGTGTAATTATGAAACATTTGAGCCGTGCCATGGGAAAACCAACATAGTGGGTGTGCGACCAGCATGGATCCATGCTGGTCGCAATCTGACTAAAGTACATCTCCTATTACGCTACGCATAGGATCTGACAACGAGCTATTGATGGCCTCGTTCTGACAACCCTTCCGCTAGCCAATCAAAAGTTAACTTACAACATTCTGCAAGCTTTAAAAAGCCTTGGTATTTGATATAAACAATTTTTATGTAAAAAATGGCAGATAGCCGGTTAGCTCAGTCGGTAGCGCACTTTCTCTGTAAGCGAGAGATCCCGGGTTCGAGCCCTGGATTAACTGCAAATTTTTCTTACTCTGACATTCGAACAAGTTGTCCGATTGGTTCAAACAAAAACAGATTTGCGAAAATAAAAATAGCAATCTTGGAAATCCAAAATATACAGAAGACGAATGTGAATGGGTCGTTCTCAGATCTTCGTTTAGAAGATCAAGTACTTTAGTCAGATTGTGCTGGTCGCAAACCCACTATGTTGGTTTTCCCATGGCACGGCTCAAAATTTTAATATGAGATTAATTCGGTAGTATGTGAGCGAATCCGTCAGATGCCTTTCTTGTGTCAGTTTTCGTATATTCCATGAATACTATCACGTGAAAATGAAACAAAGACATGAAGATGTAAGGCATTTTTAAGTTCACCGGTACCAATCCAGGAAAAAAACTCATCGCTCGTTCCTACCCCGCCCCTATCTCTCTATTTTTTTTTTCTTCAATTTTTTCATGTTTTAGGAGGATTTTACGATAGACTTTACTACAACATCGTTTAAGAGATACCGACAGAGATTTAAAAGCCGATTATACGGCTTCTGATTTTAATAGTTGAAATTTTAATAAGACTAACATACAGCGCTTCGTATAAGATACGTATCAAATACATCAACACTTAGTTACCCATTCTAAACACCCCTAGGATGGAAAATGGCCTTCAGTAGATCTTGATTAGTGACCTCTTTGGTCGATTTAAATAATGTTTAGTGCAACGAGCTCTAACTTTGGTAGGTTAAATGAAATTACCAGAAGTTTGTACTGATTGTTTATGTTCCAGGTTAGCCCACCTGGTAGCTCAATAGGAACAGAGCAGACATACGAATCGCAGGTTCGTGAGTTCAATTCCCGGCAGATGAGTATATTCCCTGTGATGATTTGAAAAAAGACATGTCTGAAATCCTCAGCCTCTGATAGAGAGGTTTACAGGTACATAATTAAGGAACACTGGTAAGGTTAACTGGCCGCCGTTACACACCTGAAATACTGTTTAAAAACCGGTGCTAATCCCCGCAAAAACAATCAGTTCAGGTTATATTGCGACTGTCGTGTGGAAAGGCCGCACGTGTTCCGGAATAGGCAGGTACTTGTCGCGGGTAGAACCACCGACCTATCTAAAGCCAGTTGGATGGCTCTCTCACATGGTTTAAACTGAGGCGAGAGAGGTAAGGGATTTTGATATCAACGAATTTAACCGACCGGTCATGGATGCCTCTCCGGTAAGATCAGGGTGCACTAGAGGGTCACTCAGTCTGTAAGGCATTGGAACAGCATTCTGAGGCCCGCGGCCAGTTATTTTCTGGTATGTCCCGATCTGATTGCTTAGTACATCTCACCCTGTGGCATTCTTTTTGTGTTAACCCTCACCCTGCTAAATATATATAATGAACTTATCCATCTTTCAATTTGGACAGTAGCCTGGGAAGCCGTTGATAATATTTGTGCTTTGCCAGAAGAAATCATACCTAATACCTATGAATTAAAGATCACTTAATTTGCGCTAATTAGTGTTAATTGGCATTCATCGAGTTTCTGATATTGTCAATTTGCAGGTATTAAAAAAGTTAGAAATTGTCAGACTGGATTCCCAAGCTATTTGGACAGTACCATTAACTGCTTAAAGGGGTGCTTACTAAAAAGATACTGCATTTGGAAATGTTATTAATTTTACTTTAATTTTTCTACATATAACCGCAACTAATGTGGTTGCAATTGATTCATTGTCGTGGTTATAGATATTTTGTTACACGTGCATTTTGTTAATGTCTTGCGGTGGTTACATTTGATGCATTTTGTATTTAATTAGAATTCTGTAAAATTTTACTTGCAAAAAAAGCATTATTATACAAAAGCATTCAAGCTAACGTTTAAAATATCTATTTTATTTCTGTCGTTTGAAAAATCTATAGTTCCATAACCCATAAAACTGTCTGTTTATAATTTCAAACAGGGTTCGAACTGAAAGGAGAGGGCCAGTGATTTGATGCCATCGACCTTAAACGATCGTCCATGGATGCCCGTAAGGTTAGATTAGGGTGTACTAGAGGGTCGCTGAGTCTGTAATACATCGGAACAGTATTCTGAACCCAGGCCAGGGCTAGTTGTGCCCTAGTGGCTTGTCCAGGTCCGACCACTTAGTATATCTCAGCCTGTCGAATTCCTTTTTTTATTTTAATATATCTACAGATAGTACGTCAAGAACATTATTTACATTCAGTATATAAATTTCTGTTTTACAATAAAGTTCTTTTAGGAAGGTGTTTGACAATTTGATTAATTTTACAATAATGTGGTTGCACCTGATTCACTGTCGTGATTATAAACACCCCGGCAACGTGCATTTTGTTAATGTTTTGCGGTGGTTGCATTTGATGCATTTTGTACTTTGATGCATTTGACGAATTAACTTAATTAGTATTCTGGGCATATAAAATCTTTATTTGCCAAAAGAATATGTCTATACAGAAGCACTTATGCTAACGTTTAAAAAAAAAATCTATCTGAACAATCTGAATTTTTTTATAGGTTTTGTATCCCATTAAATTGTTTGTTTATGATTTCTTACTTTTATCTGCGAAGATAAACGGGCTTGAAACTTCTTTTGTATGACGTAAATCATACAGGGATTTTGCACGTGAAAAAAAACGATATTAAAATATCTTATGAAATGTTTGTTTACTTCTAAACTGAAATTAAAACATGATCTATCATTCACATAGCAGCCATAAAAACATCTACAAGATTTAAATGAATCACGCATAAATTAAATTACAATAGGCAACTGACGAAGCCAGACAAACTTTGCAATCTATATGTAGTCACTTGTCAGCGAATAAGAATTTATTTATTTATTTATTTGGGTTTTACGGCGCACCAAAACAGTATAGGTTATATGGCGCCAAACAGGACTACAAATTTTGGTTCCACATCTCATTTACATCGAAATAAAAACATGAGGTATGGAATCAACGAATAAGAAGAAATCTAAAGGGAATGGGAGATTACTAGAATTTGCAATCAAATGGTGTTCAGACAAGGAAAACATGTATAAGAGGCTAAATCACCAACTGATCTTCCACAAATGCATTCCTAGATGTAAATGCATACTGAAAATGATAACTAGACATCCCATGATCAGATACAGATGTCACGATTACACAATTCACTTATTGCTCTGGCCTCGACATGATATTCTTGTCAAAATAATATGCAATTAAAGATAACTAGTATATTTATTTAGTAAATCTCTCCATGATATTTTTTTAAAGTCTCTTTGTTCTTGGTGATAGAAAAATTGAATTAGTATACCAGATTAAAAACCGGTTCAGCTGTTTATATGATTAGCGTACCTTGCTAAATAAATGGTCAAAGATACGATAAACAAAGACTTGATAACAGATATGATAGTGGACAGCTGTTGTATCGATTTGTCCGAAGAGTTTAGTGATTTGTTGCCCTTTCTTCGCCAGTCTTTGTTACAGTTGATGAGAACTTAGTATACCGTATATATCTGGCAAACAAAAGTGTTCATGTTTTTAGTTCTAAAAAAAATAAAATCCCTAAAATCGTATCTAATACTTTGCTTCTTCAAAACGTTAAAATATATGATATATAATTATACATGCGTATCAACAGAAAATGGTATTCGTCTTCAACGTCTATGTTTTGGCAAACGGTACAAGTTTTTCTTTCTTTAACTCAACCTTCGTAGTTTAGTTTATTGAAATAGTCAATGCTCATAAAAAGCATGAATCAACCAGACTGTGGTCATCATTCCTAGTTTAATATTTAGCAAAGAATGCTGTTATTTGTCATTTTTCGATAAATTTCGAAGTTAAAGTTATCTCCTAAATATCACTACTGCAATATGTAAAAGATTTTTGCTACAAATGGATATTTTATTATTTAAGCTGTATTGAAACATTATTTATGTAGAATTATGCCTAACCGCAAACCTATCCCTTTTGTCAAGTAGCTTCGACAGAATGAAAAAAAAAAAAAGACGGTCGCCTACACATAAGTCCGTGTCAAGATGCGGAATTTTGTTTATTTACGATAATTGATGTTTAAATTAAGTTTTTCTCAAGTGTTTGTTGACCAAAATCCATGGACAAAAATGCGACCGATATGGAATAAAAATGAAACACAAGCATAATATTAAGTACTTTTGAACGTGTACATGTGCATGAAAAGAGTGCTATATAAATGTGGTGTAATGATAATAATATTCAGCCTGATATTTTAATTTGTACATTGTACTGAGAAAAGAAATGTAAATATTGTGTTAAAAATGTAGCTATGTGTATTTTTCCTGTATCATGCTGAACTGGCATAGAAAATAATGTAAAACTTTATAATTTATATACATGCATTAAAATACTTAAGAGTAACTAAGTAGGAAGGTGTCTAAATAGTCTATATTAGAATCTTATATTTTTTCATGGGAGATAAGTCTTGAAGTTATAAAAATTGGTAGAAGTAAGAAAAATGTTTAATGTTTAAAAAAAAACTACTAGACTATTTTCTAGTGTGTCGCCAGACGGACGCAAGATGCCAGCTGGTGAAGTTTTAGGGTATTAAAACTCTTCTTCCTAAAAGCATGTCACACAAAACCTAAAAGATAACGCCAGTGACAAAAATTATCTTTCATACATTACAGTTTGCTACAAGAACTGTTCGTAAGACCTGGTTTTAATGATAAATGCCAGCTTTAAGAAACATCCAAAAACATGTTAAAGCAGGTGTAGCTCATCGTAAAAATAGTTATCTGTAAAGATATTCATTGTGGTAACAATGTTTACAAGGTCCTTCTACATGAAACCAGACATAATGCAAGAGCTATCAATCATACAGATAAAGGTTATGAACATGTTGAAAGGTCCCCCTGATTGTTCTCAAGATATGTGGGCTACTTTATACAGCGTTTTATAAGTGTTCAAACAGTTTTATCAGATTGTACACACCGACTTGTTTATACGTTTACAGCCCAAAAAGTTTTAGTCTGTTTTAAATACCTTTTTAAGAGTTATTTGTTTACATCTTTATAGACCAGAAAATCCCTTTAAGTGTTATTTGCCTGATTTGAAAGACGGTAGACTTTATTACATATCCAACAGTTTAAAAGAGACAAAAAAATTGAATGAATTTCTAACTGAGCATAATGTGAAACGGATACATGCATTTGAAATCAAGAGAATTCTCAACAATATTACATACGTACAGGAGTTAAATTTAAAAAAAAAAAAACATGCTTATGTAGGCGTGAAGAGGAATGGCTGAATTTATCATCTATTTCGTCTTAGTGATATAAAAATGAAAATTATTTACCTGTAGTATCATTCGGTGTCAGTTTCTCTTGTGGTTGCACAATACCGACAGGCTTTGAAACCGGAGCTCCGTACGGCAATTTGTCGTCTGCAACAGGTCGGTGACCTTGACCTCCGCATGACAAAGTTCCGCCCATCCTTCCCACTGTATTAGTGAATGCTGTTACTTGCTAGTTGCAACCGGTGACTCCTGCTCACTCACTGCAATTATAAAAGACAGATCAATAGTTTTATCCTTGTTGCACCCGGTGATCTCACATTAGAACATGATACGAGCAGCGAGGACATGATAGGTTCAAATCTGTGATTCATTAATGAACAGACGACAGTAATGTTAGACTTTGCTAAGCTCGCGATTTAGCACGTGTTTCGTGAGCATGCGACCCTCAACGTAGGATCCATGTAGAAAGAAAATATATTGACAGCGGCCATCACAATCCTTTGTTTTAGCATCTTTATCCACTTACTTCAGAAAAAAGAGCTAAAGACTGCATATTAAACAGTTATAAAGCACCCCTTTCTCTCTTCCAGTGAAAAGAATACATAACTTTACACAATGCACTTTTTACAATTTTCTTTTCATAAAGCATCCATATGTCCGCATCGAGTCCAGTGTTCAAACTTTCATATAGAACTATAAATCATCCAAAAGATAGAAGACAATGTAATTGCATGCCTTAACTGAGCTAGGAACTCATTTTATGTCCGTACAGATAATTAACTGTGTTCGATATTGGTCCATTACAAGCTTGATACATGTAGTGATCATGTACAAAATGCAATAAGAATTTTCCTGGAGGGACTAGAAACGAGCATATTGAATATCTGGTCATTTAGATCTATAGAAAATAACACATTCGGAGGCATTCGGGGTTTTTTTTGCAGCCGTCACATGATGCTGGCGGTATTTTTTTTTTCATTAACGCGACAAGTATCTCTGTAACAATGTCTAAACTGATATAATTGTCGCGTCTAGACAATGGTGAATCGATAGTTACAGCTTCAAAGAAAATTTAGAATTGATCCATTGGGAACTTCCGGAACTGTGGAATTTATAGACTTTTAGCATGGTTACTGTAATATTGTTTAATTGATCCGAT
Organism: Mercenaria mercenaria; assembly: GCF_021730395.1. Classification (NCBI taxonomy): domain Eukaryota; kingdom Metazoa; phylum Mollusca; class Bivalvia; order Venerida; family Veneridae; genus Mercenaria; species Mercenaria mercenaria. Next base: position 53,510,768 of record NC_069373.1, read on the forward strand.
CCTTGCCGTGGGTCCTAAAGATTCAAAGTACTTTCGTATGATGCCTAAAACGGGAAAACGACATAAATTATTCTCTAAGATATACATGAACAATTCTGATTCTGTTTATAGTTTCATTAGTGTATCAGGCACTACTCCTATTCGAAAACACGGTATTCACATGGGTTTAGCTCTGGATATTTTATTAGCATAAAAGGCGGTTGGTTTACATACTCCATTGTTACGAAAACGACTGAGAACCAGCCATATTCTCGAGACACAGTTCTCTGTACAACATGTACGGATATAAAGTCAAAAATCTAAGGTATTAAATTTACCAATACAATCTCCGCTCATTCCCCACTTGAAAACAAAACCATATCTTCCTTTTATCATATTTTTTCACAGAATAATGATAAAAACGGAGAAAATATGCCTATGCAAAAGTAGAATTGCTTTCTTGTCTCAAAATCCAGTATTACTGTTAAAAAGTGTCTAGTCATTCTTGTAAAAACTTGTAAATTATCACCATTTTCACTTTCAGTCCTGTAATGTGTCTCGTCCATTGATTATCCCAAAAATGAAACTGACTGTATACTAGATTTTGTGTCGAAAAAAAATGTTCCCTGTACAAATAATCCGTTGTAGTGCAACGTCAATGTCAATGGGTTAATTTCCTGGTAATCTATCACCATTTATTGTCGTTCCTTCCACTTATCTTCCGTTTGTCAAGATAACGAAGTTAGCCCAATTTCCATAGACAGTAAACAAATTTAGTCACTTAAACCTATGACCCGAGGATAGCTTCCCTGACAGTATATTTTTATCTTTTTATTATTTTATTACCTTTTTCTTTCCTCATCTATTTTAGAATACAAAGTTAAGTATGATGGTGTACCTATTTATAGCATGTCACTAACTGGTACGAAAATGGGAGATACACGTGTATACAAAATACGTTTGATGAAAGGTGTTCCACTAACTCTCCCTGATAACACTTACAAACAAGTATAATTAAAAATTGATTATCTCATTTTGTAGACACGTAGAGTTTTATCATTTATGCTATATTTTCATCAGGCCATAATTGTTCAGTCCTCGTTTTGACTATAATTGTACGGAATATACTAGTATTAGAATGTTTCAGAATTCACACTGGTCTTAAGATTATGTTCAAGTATAACCTTAAGGGTCGAGGGGCAGTCGTGGCGGGGGAATATAATGGATAATGTGTTGCTAGTTGAATTCGGAAGTTAATGGTTCGAACCCATCGGCTGTTATACCAGCACTCCCTCTTATCGGTACGTATGTCCAAAGGAGACTGACACAAAAATCTAACCTACATGTGTGCCGAAATCTGGTACATAATGGTCCCATTAACACAAACTGTCACATCTGCTCTATAATCACCACAATCAGACACGCTACTTCGAGTTCAAACACTGATCAATTTATCCCTTATCTAGTTTCGGTGAAGGTTTCAATTTGTTTCTACTCTGCACGCAAAATTAGCATACCGGTAGATGGTAAATTGCTATTTACTCAAAATCAAACAATATTTGATCAAGACAAATGTTCTCTGGACCGAAATAGACCTAATGTAGACCACATCACTGACAAAATATTGTATGCCCCTGTAATATGATTGAGCGGCAACAGGCTGCTCTTTTAGATCAATTAAGGGGAATAAGTAGAGAACACGCGCTGAAAATTGACATGAGCAAGTCACTTAAGATCGATTTATACATATATTGCATAGCTGTAATATCATTTTATGATCGTACACTTACAAAACAAGATCAATACGTTAGAGATAATTAATTCAGCCTAAACAAATAACATTATACACAGTAAATAGAACTATTGGTGTGCGCCTTATGGCGAACCTATTTTAAGTAGTTTTAGACTAAAGACCCGTAAATAAATAAACTTTTATAAGTAATGAAATTATGTGTGATTTTAGACCACATGTATAGTTCCCCTGTGTCATGAATAGTGCTGACCAGTGTACTACAAATCCGTAGCTCCTTTTGGACAAAATACACAACTTGAAACACGTGCGTTTAAACCAGATCTCGAATTGAATCATTATCTATACAGAAATATATGATATTTACCTATTTCAGCATATCATTAACCGCGTTCGTAATTCCATCACATAATTTCAAATCTGTTCACTGGAGTAAAACTTCCTTTTATACTGTTTTTATCCCGCACAGATTTCATACACGTACAAATTACAAATCCCCTTTGATCTTAAAACACATCTATTCAGTAGCTAGTTTTACGATATTAATGTCCTTAATCACATGTAGGTATGGTAGCAACAAATAACGAATAAAATCCCGGATCTCTGGAGATATGATGAACATGCAAAGTCTCTCACAGATAGTTGTGCTCCCTGAAATGTGCTCTATCTAATAAAGAGATCTGACAATAAAATGGCACTCAAGTGCGTAAATAACTCAAACGTGCCAATATTCCGCGAATAATGAGCACAGTCTATCATAGCATTATAAGCAAACTTTCCGTATTGCTACTAATTATCGGTATTGTAAAGATATTTTTCGCCCCAAAAATGAAACTAATTAACAGAAGAAAAAAACACGGCCACAGGTGTTTTAAGGTGATCGTATCTGTTTTTAACAAGCATTTCCTTTCGAAAATTTGATTGTCCGTTATTATCTAATTTTAAATTTCACCAATTTTCAAAACACATGCCATATAATTAAACAATTGTGTAATTTTCACAATGATTTATTTCCGCCTTGACTAACATACTCGCGGTATTTTTAAATATTTATTTTCGATTAAAGTAATTATCATCCCCAAAGCCTTTACGATTAAACCGTTTTTATCGCTTTAACTTCCATGTTATTCTTATCAAGATTGAAAATATTGTTTAAAAGTATTACACTTTTTATATTTTAACCTTCTTTACGTTAAACATAGTTCCTTAACACTTTTAAACCCACGCTTTCAAAATTCTAATAACTCAAAACGAAACAGGTAAGTGTATTTTACGTGATACATGTACAAATGTAAATCCGTGTTTGGTTTTATTATCAACGTGCGTTGAATTTCTAATTAAAGACCTAAGCTAAAATGTAGAGAACATCCAACTATGTCTTAAGTAAATTTGTCTAGTTTATCGCCGTGTCAAATTCCTCTGTACCTCTAACCATATACGATCCACTTACATGCATTTTCACATCATTTCGTATAAAGATTGAAAATTTAAATAAATTTGATAACAGGATCTTTCAAAAATGAAAGACATTTACACTTTAACTTAATTCTTGCACAATAGATATTCATAAAGTCCAACTCAGAAGCTATGGTACTGCAGAATCGAGCTAAAACTTCAACTGTTAATGTATTTTTTTTTATAAGAAACTAAAATTTCGTATCATTAACAAATCTAATATCAACTCGTTGCAATGTATGCATATTTGCATATTACCTTTAACATAGTGTATTAAAATGGGTAGGCATTTGTAAACATGCCACAATCATTATGTAAATATAAAGGGCTGTAATTCATTCATTCATAGTGTGACTGGACGTGATAATAAATAATTCACTTTCATATAATGTAAACAAAGCCTGCTGTTCAAACCTTTCAACACAGTTTGATTTCTCGCAACAAAATGTGCTGAACACCATTTGGCCGCAGGACCTCAGCGTTACAGACGCCCTGAACAGGGTCGACGGGTTGATAAACCTGCAAGTACGAGTCTGTAAACATTACTGTTTAAAGGCTTCAAATGTGCTAGCGCCTAAATTTCGGACATCTATAGTCCAAAAGGTTTGACACTATATAAAAATTCTTTATTTCATATATAGTCAATACGGGCAAATTTTTTAGACTTCTCGAGTATTAATAATAGAATTTCAGACTCCTGTGCCTTATTATGATGCAGCCGCCCACGCGGATAACAAGTGGGGACTTAAACATAGACGCGAGCACTTGTCATAAACAGACAAACACATCTTCCAGTTTTATATATATGAGCCGTGCCATGAGAAAACCAACATAGTGGGTATGCGACCAGCATGGATCCAGACCAGCCTGCGCATCCGCGCAGTCTGGTCAGGATCCATGCTGTTCGCTAATAGTTTCTCCAATTCCAATAGGCTTTAAAAGCGAACAGCATGGAGCCTGACCAGACTGCGCGGATGCGCAGGCTGGTCTGGATCCATGCTGGTCGCAAACCCACTATGTTGGTTTTCTCATGGCACGGCTCATATAACGTTTAACCAGACACTGAAATACGAGGTTACACCTTTCAAGAAAAATATACTCAGGTCTGACTGGTAAATTCACGAAGCTGATCTGTATAAAAAATGTTAACATTTATCTCAGAAGCACATCTATAGGTTAAATAATTTCAACTCATTTAAAAACAGGAAAAGACAATCACTATTGTAGCTTTGAAGTCAACAGTAAGTGCACATATCATATATCCATATCTGTCTCTAATTAGGCTGAGGTATGCTAAAATGGTCCGTAATTAGTATATATTAGTAGTTAAACTTCTGTCACTGTGAAATATAGTATTCATAGTATCCAAGTTTATTTCATAAAACAGTTTACGTTTTTTTCCGTATATATAGAACAAGAGACAGAGTGTATGGGTAGGGACAAGTAAGTCTTGTCCACTATTTATCTATTGTCCGAATCTGCAATTTTAGATTTGCACTATCAAATATTTGCTCTATGCATACATACATTAACAAAATTCAGAAAGAACCTAGCTCTGCAAAATTCCAGGTAAACAAATTTGCAAAGTAGAAAATAATTTAAACAGTAATTTTGAGTCTATGGCTTTTGATTCAACTGCACCATATACTTTGCTCATAATAATTAAATATAAATCGTTGATTTAACTTTACTTGTAGTTGATATAGCCATGCAAAGTTTCATGATAATATCTCAGCTCATGCAACAAATGACAGAAAATGGTACATGTAATCTTAATTTTAAACCTACATTGATAAATGCAGGGAGATACCAATAAGTTACTTGATAAATGCAGGGAGATTAGACTTGTTAAAGAGATTGCTGACTCATGAGTTCTGCACATCGTCTTAACATAATGAGGTGATCATTTGACCCAAGTTTCATGAATATCCTTCAAGGGGTTAAGGAGAGACAGAGTGGACACAAAATGGAAGGCTCAAACCTTTGACTTTAAGTTGTGACCTTGACCTTGAGCTGACATGGCTGATTCATGAGTTTTGCATATTCTCTTGATGAGGTGATCATTCGACCAAAGTTTCATGAAAATCCTTCAAGTGGTTAAGGAGATACAGAGCGGACACAAAATGAAAGGCTCAAAGCTTTGACTTTGAGTTGTGACCTTGACCTTGAGCCGACATGGCTGACTCATGAGTTCAGCACATCGTCTTGACAAGGTGATCATTTGACCCAAGTTTCATGAAAATCCTTCAAGAGGTTTAGGATCAAACCTTTGACCTTGAGCCGACATGGCTGACTGATGAGTTCTGCACATTGTCTTGATGAGAAGATCATTTGACCTAAGTTTCATGAAAATTCTTCAAGGGGTTTAAGTTATATGGAGCGGACATAACTGTTACGGACAGACAGATGGATGGACCGACGGACGGATGGAGACCATTCCTATAACCCCCCACCATGGGGTATTAAAAAATTGTTGTATAAACTTCTCTAGCTACATTTCTACACAGTGGTTTGACATATTGTTCTAATAAAACCTATACAGGCTGTGCACAAAGCAAAATTTGCATCAATAATGCATGACATTGTCTGCAATTAATGAAATAAATAATGACATAGCAAAAAATAGACAAACTTGTTTCTACAATATTTCCTCTGAGATTTAATCTCTTATTGACTGGCAGTCATTAAAAGCATTTGTTAATTTCACTTGTGGTATTTTGCTAAAGTATTTCCGCTCTGCTGCATCTATTACATTACTCTTGACAAAAATAGACTAGCTATAGGTCAAAATGTTTTTTTTTTTATTTACTGGGTTTTATGGTAATTATGTACAGTTGAAAATGGTATCTCAAGTTCCAAAGGACTGAGCATGAAGCTTTCAAACACGGTATTAAATATAAATTCAACTTAGATGTTATACTTGTTGCAGGGGTTTTTCACTATAATATCTGTTGCCACAGCCTGATACACCATTTAGGTTCAAACCAGCAACCAAGCTGACTGAATAGCCATTTCCTTAGTGAATGCACCAGTGTTTATTAGGTGTCGAACAAGAGTTCATTGGTTATTCTGCTCAGTCTGACAACTGACCAATAGCAGACTGTGCACGACTGGTCTTAGTTCTATAGTCATTAATTTTCTAACATAATGGACTGCCTCATTCAATGTAGGCAATCCATTTATCATTTGAAGGTGGTGTTCACCACTCTGGGTAATTTGACTCACTGAATAGCGAACAGTGCAGACCATGATCAGACTGTACAGATGTGCAGGCTGATCTTGGTCTGCACTGGTCGCAAAGGCAGAATCACTTGCCGCCAGCAGGCTGATCTTGGTCTGCACTGGTCGCAAAGGCAGAATCACTTGCTGCCAGCAGGCTAAAGGTTAAATTGTAATCACCACTGAAAAATTTTCCGCTTTGGTCTATGCATTTTTAAAAAAATCCTTCTGTATCTTCAAACCTTCCAGACTGTTTGTTTAAGAGACGTTTTACTGTATTCATGAAATGTGTGTATAAGAATAGTCCCAACCCTTGACTCAGTTATCTCAACTGAAGGTCCGTCTACTAAGTCACCTAAGCACTCCTCACTTACTACAGCACATGATTGGTTGAGCTTCTAAAATGTTTGATATTTCTTACTTGTTGAACCTTTTTATGATTTTTGAAACTATGGTCTAATAAAAAATAAAATAAAGGTCAGATAAAAAATTAATGCTATAAAATGACTTAATGACAGAATGGAAATAAAGGAAAATTCAATTACTTTAGTCCCTTTGAAATGATATAATGTAATTGAAAGCAGACAAATCAATTTCACATTCATGCACACAAATTTCAAAGAATCACAATTTCTCTGCTCGGTATATGTTCAATAATCAGTCTGTCTTTGTGCACTAGTATTTTTTTGTGTGTGTCATTGGGGAATCATTGTGTCATTGTAAACTAGAGATTTTTCATGTGATGTAATCAAATACACTGTGAAATCAGCCGATAATATGACAGTAAAATTAGATAAAAGCAAGTCTTGTTCCAGTAATAATTAACCTTTACACTGCTAAATTTCTAAAATGGACTGGTCCATCATTCAGTTTGGGCAGTACCATTTATTATTCGAAGGGGTGTTCACTGAACATTTACCGAGTGAATAGTGAACAGTGGAGACCATGATCAGACTGCGCGAGTGTGCAAGATGATCTTGGTCTGCACTTGTCACAAAAGGCAAATTCCCTTGCCGCCAGCAGGCTAAAGCTTAATCATGGGAGTGGTAATACAGTGGATAAGGTGTCAGTCACTCAACCCCTTCATTCACTGGTTCAAGTCCCCCGCCCTACCCCACTTACAGAGTCATTAACAGACCAAATGAGTACTAACCAGCACTTGTCTATAAACAATTAACTTAAATTTTCAAAGGTTTGTCTCTTTATTTTTATTATATTTACAATGTATATGAACCAACATATTGTAGGAAATCTTAACAGATAAAACAAAACTGATTATATTCTTTTTCACTAAAAAATATATAGGCCACTAAATGGGATGAAATATCCTACTCATCAATTTTTGACCAAGGCTTATAATAAGCTAGTGGTGACCCCCTGTATTCACAAGTTTAACTGCATTTTTTTCAGGAATCCTTGCTCAGGGGGAACAATGTCACAGAGTTTTAATATCTGTATTCAGAAACTATTATTTCACCAGTGAACAATCGGACCACACATTAATTTTTCACTTCTTGAAGATACTGCACCATAAAAAATATATTGAAATAGCACAGATAAACAATAAACAAAATGATATCTGCTATATATAATGATAAAAGAAGGATCCTCTTTTAGAGGAAATAAATATGTCGTTATCATAAGACCACAAGAGTTCACTCCCTTCCCTAACATAATGCGTCACTATTAGGTGGAAATTCAGTACAATTTATTAATACATAAAAAAAATATATTAAGCTTCTGCATAAAAGCAAATAACGGACGGATTCTGATAAATAAAATTTTAGCAAACTGAAAAGAACATACACTTTGCTGTATATAATACATTTGCTCAAATTAATTTTAGTTTGGCGTGTGCCAATTCAATTTTGTTTTTCACAAGTCATTTTATAATTCACAGAAACACACAGGGGCAGGAAACATAATTTGTTTTAAGTATCTTAAGCATCCATTAAAAATTGTCCAATAAATCTACCAAGCTGTTTTCTCCAGATAAAGATACAAAGTTTTAAACAGTAAAATCATATTTCTTAAGTGTTCTGGAACATTCAACTAAATTTTGTTAAAACTGCAATGTTCAGAACTTTAGCACAAAAGGTGCATACCAAAGCATATAATAAAATATCCCACTCGTATGCATACCCAAACAAGTACAAAATATCAACCTCTTGTGTAGCTTACAATCTATACAGCTGGCAAACGATTTGGACCTATTATCATTAAGCCACGGATGCCCCTATCTTTGTTAATTTGAAGGAAACATCAGATAGAAACTATGATAAAGTTCTATTTTAAAATTCTAAGTTAATAGTCCATGTTTCAACCCAGTATCATCTAAAAGAACATTTTACCATGTTCTTAACAACAACAACATTAATCAACTAACATTTAACATTATCCTTAAGCATGTTCAAAACTAAAATTGAAAGAACAAATATTTGTTAAATTGACTTACAACCAGCAGTAAGTTGACGAAATCTGTTCATTTATTTGGTTATGAAATTGTCATATTTATATACTATTTTCATTTCAGAGACCTCTTGGCTCATATTCGTTCCATTAGTCCAAGAAATCCGTTCCTAAAAAGGGTCGAATTGTGCACTTTTTGTGAAAAGCATGAAACTTGGCATGGTAGTAGATAAATATATTACTCTTCATTTAAGAGTGGGAGCAGCGTCTTAAATCCAAAATGGCCACCAAAATCCAAGATGGCCGCCATAATTCAAAATTTTATGAAAAAATTAAGGAAATCATTAAACAGCTATGTAAAACATGCAAAAAGCATGCACATGGGAATTAGTAGAATATCATAATATAATACCTGGAATAAGTCTATCATTTGTATTGACAAAATCCAAAATGGCTGCCAAAAAATACAAAGCATTGTTTACTTTAGGTGGAAGTAATGCATTGTTAACAATAATACTTAATTGAAATGCTCTCTAGTACACAGACAAATAAACAAAACATGTTTTCTACCATATTTCAAGAACAAAGTAAATGAAAATGCAATTTTATTGAATAAATACTAATAGAAGTATACAAGAAATACTGTTTATGCTGTATGGATTCAAAATAAAAGTTAAATTGTTATATATCAACTATTTGATTTGATATTTAAAACAAATTTTTAAAAAGTTCCTTCCTTTTGTTTAAATGCATCAATTATTAACAAAAGTTGTTCCCGTTTGTTTAAATTTAGCCATTTATAATATATGTCAACAACATAAATACTGACACATGTTCCCGCAATTCAAAATAACAAATATAATTTCTGTTCCAAGTAAATCTATCAAAGATATATCAACTGTTTATCTACACATTTTAACACCCTGACTGTATAATTTTCACATCAGTCTAACATGCAGTGCACATAGTTCCATGCATTTCAGTATATGTTTACCTACTATAGCTCATGTATTTATCTGTATATATTCAATCCTTCATGTATGCTACTAACATATAGCACTCTACCCATTTGTTGTTTGGATAACTACAAACTGTAGCCTTAACTAGTGTTCATTTTTTACTTTCAGCATGAAACAATAGTAGTAGTAGTAGTAGACCTAGTTTTTAGCTCGACTATTCATAGAATAGTAGAGCTATTGGACTCGCCCATGCGTTGGCGTCCGCGTCGGCGTCGGCGTCTGCGTCCCGATTTGGTTAAGGTTTTGTATGTAAGCTGGTATCTCAGTAACCACTTGTGGGAATGGATTGAAACTTCACACACTTATTTACTGTGATAAACTGACTTGTACTGCACAGGTTCCATAACTCTATTTTGCTTTTTTACAAAATTATGCCCCTTTTTCAACTTAGAAATTTTTGGTTAAGGTTTTGTATGTAAGCTGGTAACTCAGTAACCACTTGTGGAAATGGATTGAAACTTCACACATATATTCACTGTGATAAACTGACCTACACTGCACAGGTTGCATAACTCTATTTTGCTTTTTACAAAATTATGCCCCTTTTTCAACTTAGAATTTTTTGGTTAAGGTTTTGTATGAAAGCTGGTATCTCAGTACTTACTAATGGGAATGGATTGAAACTTCACATACTTGTTCACTGTCATGATCTGACATACACTAAGCAAGTCCCATAACTCTACTCTTTTTTTCAAAATTATGCCCCTTGTTCGACAGCAGTTTTTGGTTAAATTTTTGTATGTAATCTGATATCTCAGTATCCACTAATCGAACGGATTGAAACTTCGCACTCTTGTTCACTGTCGTGATCTAACATGCACTGTGAAGGTCCCATAACTCTACTTTGCATTTTTACAAAATTATGCTCCTTTTTCGACTTAGCAGTTTTTGGTTAAGGTTTTGTATGTAAGCTGGTATCTCAGTATCTACAAATTGGAAAGGATTGAAACTTCACACACTTGTTCACTGTCGTGATATGACATGCAGTACAGAGGTTCAATACCTCTATTTTGCATTTTACAAAATTATGCTCCTTTTTCAACTTCTGCATTCATTCAATTGACAAAGCTGTTGAATAGTCGAGCGTTGCTGTCCTCCGACAGCTCTTGTTAGTGGAGGTTATTACTGCATGTTCTTGCTATAGATTATTGCATTGTTGGACAAATAACATACCTAATATGCTTATAAACTACTAACTTTTCAAATGATACCTCAAACACAGATAAGGAGGGTATTGAAATCAATTGGCATCTCTGTATCATATGCCAAGAAACTACAAGAGAACCCCTACAATGCCCTGCTAACCTTAACCCTACTCATCCAGGCTTTGGAAAGGAGTATACCTCATTTTGTGATAATATCTATAAATTCATAGAACCAGGGGTTTGTCTTCCAGTACTTTTAAAACTGGAAAGTTTGAAAAGGGAAACATCCATAGCTGATACTTTGACAAAGAACAAAGGTAAATGGCATAAGACATGCAGAGTAAAGTTCAGAGACCGAGAGCTTGATACGGCAACTAAGCGGCTGCATCAGTATACAGTGATGCAACACCTATGAAAGTTACACGGAAGAGCACTGCAAATGCAACTCTTCTTGATAATAACACACGTTTTATTTGAAATAAATGAGGTGGGTCAACCTTGCATAAAGTATCTACATTTCACAGTTCACTCAACAAGATTGAAAACTAGACTCATGGCACATTTTAAAGACATGCATGCATATAATGAAGGCCGAGAAGTTTTTTGGCATTTAATGATGATGTAGGATTTGCCTTAAGAGAAATCGAGGAATATATTGATTATGACAATGATGCATTGTTCAAAGAGTGTGTATAATTGCAATCAACGTGAACCACCGAGACTGACAGACCGAGATCATGAAGCTTATCCACAAAACCACGCTTTCTGGTCTCTGCATGTACAATGAGTCCTACATATATTGGTAGAAATGGTTCACGTTGCTTGCAATTATACACACTCTTTGTTGTGTCTCTGCGACGAGTAGATGTGCTGTTAAATATCATAAGTTGTGCTCTGGACATGGCGGATTGAAACTCATCAACTTTCGATGTCCTAGTCTTAATATTTGAACCCCCTAAGATCATCTCTACAATAGTCTGTAGGAATTTTGGTATAGCCTTCTGTTAGCAAGTTTCTTGCAATGTTCCATTAAAAGCACATTTTTACCACTGAACATATCCCGGCCAACAATGTTTGCTGCTTTACATGATATGACTGCATCATTGTCATAATCAATATATTCCTCGATTTTCTGATATATCAATACTTAGTTGCTTGAAGGCAAACTTAAAATGCACCGCGCTGTGTAAATGTAGTGGTGACTGCGAACAATAAATATCAAGGTCTGTTTGGTAGAATTGAAATGACACTTGAAATATGTAAAACATCAGTATGTATCCACTAAACGATGTTGTTTTGCAGTTTTGTTTTAACATACATACATATATATGAATGCATATAAAACATTCGATGGTCAGAACTGGTCCAGTGAACTTTGATATATGGCATTTTTTGGAAATGATAACTTTTCTGTAATATGTAAAACTACATCTATTTTTTAAGGTCGCCATTTTGGATTTTGTTTGCCATACTAATTGATTTTATTAACAAATGTTAATGTTATTTCAGGAGTGTACACTTATATGTTATTTCAGGAGTGAACACTTATGCATGAATTATGTAAATTTCATAAATATTCACACAAAAAGTAAACCCCAATGGTTGCGTGATTCACTTATGAAAACATGATGGCAGCCATCTTGGATTTTGTCAGCCATATTGGACTTTTTTATTAATTTGTCATTCTTATTGGAAGCTGAGTATGATTGTATACAATTATTTGCCAAGTTTCAAGATAATTACAAAAATGCTCAATTGTAGTGCGTTTTTGTTTCGTAAACATAATATTTTGGCCGCCATTTTGGATTTTGGCAGCCATATTGGATTTTATTTTTGCTTTTACATCATGCCTATTTGATATTTGATATAATTATATAATAATATGCCAAAATATGTTATTTCAATGCTATCTTAACAGTCGTCTCAGTATTTTCCTATAGAACTGTAAGTTTTGGCGGCCATCTTGGATTTTGGCAGCCATTTTGATTTTCACAGCCCGCTTCCCACTCTTAAATAAAATGAAATATATTCATCAGCTAGCATGCCAAGTTTCATGCTTTTCACACGATGTGCACAATTATTTTACGAATTTCTCGGACTATATGCGTATGTTCGATTCTTGGCACCAACAACTCACGGACACCAGAAATTTCCTCATACTAGTATTCATTTTATTTTAACAACATGAGGTGCCAGCAGTTCTGGGTCTATAAGAGACTTTTCTAGCGGGACGTCAATGTTATACTGGTGTGCTGTCTGGCGTCTCTGTATCCCGCGTTGACTACGCTGTGGTATCGGCAGTTCCGAATGGTGAGCAGGTAACGGTTCTGTGAAGAAGTAGGGATGTACCAATGCCTGCAGTAGTAGGTAAAAAGATTGATAAAATACAGCATTGTGTTTTAAATAACTGTCAAGTATACTTCAGCTAAAAACAATCTGACCAGTTTTCATGTTTATCAGGTTAAAATAATGACTTCTAAAGTGTTAATATGTTTTTTATAGGGACGATTTCAAAATTTTGAATCCGGTTAATCCTTTGTATGAAATCGAATCGAATAATCAGCTGCCATATTGAAAATCCTTTTCCATATCAAGGTACTTCCGGCAGCTGACTTCATTAGGAACTTATTGCAAGCAGTGTGATAACTGATAAGTCATATTTTCGTGTATTTTATTTTAAATATATCACAACTGGCAAACCAGAGACTATTGATTATGTTGATGTGCTTTTGTGGAAATATACTGCAGGTGTATGTACTGGTCACAGAAATGTATAAAGATAAAGTAACAAATGTTTATGTTACCCCTATACACCCCGCGATTGATAAAATAAAGATCGATAAACACATTCAGGCATGTTGCTGTCAAGGATGTAATGTATACATGCAGTAATATACATTTTATTGGGTTCGTGGGATGTTTATTGTTTAAGAGCGATTAGCGGTTTTGCAAAATATAAACCGGTTTCACCTAGTAATCGAATCATATCTGATTAACCGAGTAATCATCCCAGTCCTAGTTTTTTATATGATTTACCCGCATGACTCAGTTGCAAACTTTGCATAGGTTTTATTAGACAAATATTTTGACCATGTCTTACACAGATCAAAGAAGTATAAAATACACAGAATGGCAACTGGCTGTAATCTCGCGTGAGCTCGTGTCAGAGCGTGATTCTGCGTTATCTTACTAAAAACAAACATCGGCGAGCATGGAGTTACAATTTGTACCTTTAAAACTACATTTAAAATACATGTTAGCTTCTAAAACAAAATTAGTTTAATGTAAAATGGTCTTAAGACACGAAGTACACGTTTTTTTTGCCATCGAAAGAAGCGTGGTCATACGGTGATAATTATTTTACCGATGAATAATTGCTTTCGCATACAAAATGGCGCGTGGAGAAAGCGCCACTTCCGGTAAACAAGATCTCGTTTTTTTGTCACGGGAGGTTGGCGAGATTTGCTCTATATGCCTTTCAAGTTGCCAATCTATTTATTTTTATAGCTCTTTGCACAGATCAGGTAGAAAATTTGTGTTTACAAATTTTTTCTACTATTTCTAACCAAAATAGCCCAGTAATAAACTCTTCCAAAATATTATTGCAGCAAACATTTTGACCAAGTTATTTGAAGGTTTTGTCATAATTGTGACCTCTAGAGTGTTAACACTAAAACTACAGATGATAACATACCGGATTATACACATACACTACCTTCGGTTCAGGACAGCTAAGAAGGCATAAGGGAGAGGGAATCTTTAACAAACTTTTCTAAGTGAATCAAAGGTTTTAACTAGGTTAACTACATCAATTTTCTGCTTACCTCCTTAGCTGAGATCCTCTGTTTTGACTGATAAACCAGAAATTTCTTCAACAAATCTAGTGCCTCTTTAGAAGCATCGGGGACTACTTCTTCAAATGGCACTGGGTCAGTTTCTGGGAATGTGATTTTGTTATAATCTGGTAACTCGTGCATACCCTGGAACAAACAGGAAATTAGTGATGCACAGACCTATTCAGAAATCGAATTCCTTAAAATAATTCTGCCATTTATGATGGACAGACCTGTCGACATCATGGACACATCATGCACAGAAACATTTGACCATTTAAACTTTCAATGATAGCTAAAACTCCTTTTTCTCACATTAAAGATCAAAACTGAACCAACACAACTATGTAATTTTTCCTTGGATTTAATATTTTTGATAACAAGAGCTGTCCATAAGACAGCCAAGCTCGACTATTCGAAATATTGTCCCAAAAGCAGGAAAATATTACCCAAAATGTTAAAATATCAAAAGAGTTTTAAGTTCAAAAGGGGACATAATTTGACCAAAATGCATATCAGACTTATGGGACTAGTTTTATAACTGGAAGGCACATGTAAAGTTTCAATTCAATATCTGCATTAGTTTTGGAGATAGTAACTTGCATGTAAAACTTTAACCAGAATTTTCTAAGTCCAAAAGAGGGCATAATATGCCCAAAATACATGTCAGAGTTATGGGACTTGACCCAGTGAGGTTGGTAATTGATCTAGAAATGAAAAAATAAGTTTCAAATCCATATGCCTTTAAGTAACAGCTGTATGTACTTGCACGCAAAACTTTAACCAGGATTTTCTAAGTCCAAAAGGGGGCATAATTTGGCTAAAATGCAGGTCAGAGTTATGGGACTTGGTGCTATCAACTAGTTTTATAACCCCAAAGACACATGTGAAGTTTCAATTCAATATCTGCATTAGTTTTGGAGATAGAAACTTGCATGTAAAACTTTAACCAGGATTTTCTAAGTCCAAAAGGGGACATAATTTGCCCAAAATACATGTCAGAGTTATAGGACTTGGCTCAGTGAGGTTGGTAATTGATCTAGAAAATGAAAAAATAAGTTTCAAATCCATATGCCTTTAAGTAACAGCTGTATGTACTTGCACGCAAAACTTTAACCAGGATTTTCTAAGTCCAAAAGGGGGCATAATTTGGCTAAAATGCAGGTCAGAGTTATGGGACTTGGTGCTATCAACTAGTTTTATAACCCCAAAGACACATGTGAAGTTTCAATTCAATATCTGCATTAGTTTTGGAGATAGAAACTTGCATGTAAAACTTTAACCAGGATTTTCTAAGTCCAAAAGGGGACATAATTTGCCCAAAATACATGTCAGAGTTATAGGACTTGGCTCAGTGAGGTTGGTAATTGATCCAGAAAAAGAAAAAAGAAGTTTCAAAGCTATATGCCTTTAAATAATAGCTGTATGTACTTGCATGCAAAACTTTAACCAGAATTTTCTAAGTCCAAAAGGGGGCATAATTTGGCCAAAATGAAGGTCAGAGTTATGGGACTTGGTGCTATCAACTAGTTTTATGACCCCAAAGACACATGTGAAGTTTCAATTCAATATCTGCATTAGTTTTGGAGATAGTAACTTGCATGCAAAACTTCAACCAGAATTTTCTAAGTCCAAAAGGGAGCATAATTTGCTCAAAATACATGTCAGAGTTATGGGACTTGAGCCAGTGAGGTTGGTAATTGACCTAGAAAAAGAAAAAATAAGTTTGAAAGCTATATGCCTTTAAATGATAGCTGTATGAACTTGCATGCAAAAACTTAACCAAGGTGTGACGCCGATGGTGACACCAATAGTCTTTGAATAGTCGAGCTAAAAATCATGAACTGTATTTTCATTGGATCAAAATATTTTTTGTATTCTTATATTTATGGAAAGGAACCTTATATTTTTTGTAGTAAGCTACTATCAAATGTAAACATAAGCACTGTTATTTCTTGTGCATTCATATGGGTATAAACCACATAAGGACTTTTATCAAATAATCCAAGAATAACTACCGGTAGCACAGTTCATGGATTTGCCTTAAATGCAAATGTAGTTTATACCCTTCTACAAATGCACAAGAAATAACATTCAATCCATAAATGAGCCACGCCATGAGAAAACCAACATAGTGGCTTTGCGACAAACATGGATCAAGACCAGCCTGCGCATCCATGCAGTCTGGTCAGGATCCATGCTGTTCGCTAGCGGTTTCTCTACTTGCAATAAGCTTTGAAAGTGAACAGCATGGATCCTGACCTGACTGCGCGGATGTGCAGGCTTGTCTGGATCCATGCTGGTCGCAAAGCCACTACGCTGGTCTTCTCATGGCGTAGCTCAAATACTTCTTCTAAACATAAACTGATACAAAAACTAAAAGTCATTGCTTCTCCATCAGTGAAGATCTCTTCACTTAATATCTTAGCACTATATTATGTTAATTTAAAGTTCAAACTTATTGATTATACACTGCCTAGAAAGTTTACACTATTTACTTAACTATGCTCAAAAGTTGTTCCTAGATTTTTTACCAGTTCTGTGGTGCCTTAGTAAGAGATTGCAGAGACCATATCAAATTCTGCTCCCAAATGGCTTCCAACCCATAACCTCTAGATGAGTCTGACACAACTAATACATTGTATATTGATGTGCCTTCATATTTTTTACTTGTGCAATCCGTATATAGTTGTCAAATTACTGCCAAATCCATCCAAGGTCACCAAATTCATCCATGGTTGCCACATACATCCATGGTTGCCAAATACACCCATGATACAGGTCTGATCCCTTCAAGTCACTGGCCCCTCTACCTTGTAGGCTCGAAACCCCACTTTGGATACAGAATTCGTTTATGTGAAGAAGCTATCCAGCTGACTTACAGAAGGTTAATGGTACTACCCAGGTGCAGGCTCGTGCTTAAGGGGCCCAGAGGGGCATCTGAGGTGAACCTGCACCATCAAACATCAAAAGCTTGAAAGTCATATGATCTAAATTGTGTGCGACTAAATACACACAAACACACACACACAAAAAAATCTTTGGTTCTAGCTTAAACAATATACATTTAATTCCGAGTGACAAACAACAACAACAAACTGCTTACTTACAGGCCAGATCTTTTCATTTGGTGTACCAAGTACCCCCTGTACACAACACAGCTGTTTGATATCATTTTCACCCTGAAAAAAAAGGTGTTACATAATTATGTTGCTAAAAGTAAAGGTGTTGATATAAATTATCATATCTTACCTGAATAAATACATAATGAATGGAAATCTGGTATCAGATATTTAAAATGTTATGTGAACACCAAAAGCATGGCAATGTTAATATTGAATTCTGCTATACATTGAGTCTAAAAAGGTAAATTTTGCTTATAGCAGTGGCTTGGCTTTAATATGATAATTTTAGATATTTTTCCTTTTTACTTAAAAGAGAGGATGCAGAGGCCCATAGCTAACACTGCCTCACTACAAAACCAGAGGTCAGGAGTTAGATCCCCAGGTCCTCCAGTGTAACAGGCCTGGTATCCATCCTTTATTTTTTTCAGACTGAAAATGACTTGCATGGAGGACACATATTTTGTCTTACACTGGTTAATGTTCTAATGTTTGAATTTGAGTTGCACTTTCCTCTAACTAAAAATTACTAGCAGCCTTCTTGGACTCTGGTGGCATCTATAAATAAGCCTACAACAAACCTTTTACATCGTTTCTGGGAGATTCTTAGAAAAGGCTAAGATTACATGTCACACTGTTTAGACCATGTCCCTAAACTATTCACAATGAATAAATTTAGTATTCTCTCAAGATAATGAATCTGAGAAGTTCAACAGACAATACGATTTGACAATAAATTTTGTTTTCTGCAAAAAAGCATTCTATGAAATAAAAACATGGGGAATCAATTTGAAACTTACTGGAAAGAGAGGCGAGTTATTCAACAACTCTCCAAATATACATCCAACAGCCCTGAAAAGCAAAATAAAGCACTTTTTTTTCATAAAAACCATAAGGTACAAAAAATTAGAGTTTATCTCTACATGAAGTATTGCATTCAACACTGCTTTTCAATATTTTCAGTCAATATAAAGTATTCATGGACATATTACCTGTATGTCTCTAGAGTTTGAAGCATTTATTGTTACAGTACTGTTGGCCTATTTACAGGCACAGCTAAATTCTTGCTTGACTGTGTCAATTTTTGCTACTACCTGACATACACTTCAGGGATTTTTTCTTTAAAGTTTCATACAAGAAAAACAGTTGAATTTCATCCGCTTGAACCCGACAAAATTTGTTTGAGTTTAATCAGTAATTCCCCCATAAAAATATACATGATAAAGGGATTTGCCGGGACTTAATGAAGAGTTTGAGTAAAGGCTGGTGATCAAATGATCCGAGTTCGAGTGAACAACTGTACCGCCTTGACCTTAACTTTGGTTGTTGTTGATAATTCATGCAAAGTTCATAAAATATATTTAATATCTATGCACTAAACATCTCTTTCTAAACCGACACTGTTTAATGTTGACAGAGTTGCCAATTTGCTAAAAAAAACAACTAGATTTCCAAACTTCATAAATGAGCCGTGCCATGAGAAAAACCAACTTAGTGGGTTTGCGACCAGCACGGATCCAGACCAGCCTGCGCATCTGCGCAGTCTGGTCAGGATCCATGCTGTTCGTTTTCAAAGCCTACTGCAATTAGAGAAACTGTTATTCAACAGCATGGATCCTGACCAGACTGTGCGGAAGCGCAGGCTGGTCTGGATCCATGCTGGTCGCAAACCCACTATGTTGGTTTTCTCATGGCACGGCTCAAATATAACTGAATCACAACTGATTCATGTTTTGTTTACAAAATGTCCCCTAAGCACAAAACTGCATATAAATATACACGCAGAAGCCAACACAATAGTTTCACACTGAGGCAATGAAATTTTAATTCATCTTTTAATTTAATACTAATAACATTTCTAAATTTTGAATAATCTGTTAATTATGAAGACCTGCATGAACAATGCTTTAGATTCCTTGTTAACACCATCTCAATCTTGAATCTTCTAAAGTCTTAAAAAGTTGCCCATGAAAATTAATAAAGAAATACCATAAATCAACTCCCTCATCATATTTTCTTGCTCCATACAGCAACTCAGGTGCTCTGTACCATCTGAAGAAAACAGAAGAAACCATTTTAATTTCTAAAACAGTTAATATATACTGTATAAGTGGATATATTCGGATTCAAGAAATTTGCAAATTGCCAATTCAAGATGTTTTGCAAGCAGAAATACTCCTGAATTGCTGAAAACTGAAGAGCCAAAGCTAAGTTTGTTAAACTTTACTTTGACTATACTGATGTGTCTTGGTGGACATGAAAATTTACGCTGGCTGATATTTTCGCTAAATTTTTTAATTCGCGAGATTCGCAAACATTTCCTCCTTACAAACTCTTCCACTTATACAGTAAGGTAGTGGACCAATAATGACACTTGAAAATTCCATATTTCCTTAAGATTTAATAATGTACCGGTACTCCTGTTAGTATGTATGGCTTTTGTACATGCACTGTCTGACAAGGTTCAGGCACTGACTGACAAGGTACATGCACTGTCTGACAAGGTATATGCACTGACTGACAAGGTACATGCACCCTCTGACAAGGTTCGGGCACTGACTGACAAGGTAAATGCACTGCCTGACAAGGTACATGCAAGTTCAGATAACAGTGATAAAGCCTTCTGTTAAATTTTAAAATTCAGTAACTCTTGAGATGGAATAATACATGTATGTTCAGATATTCACAAGTTCACTTCACAGTGATTCATATCTGTAAGTTTGGACCAAGCTGATTGAGAACTAGGGAGTTACCAGGACAACCATTTACTAGTAAGGGTTCTCAGGATAAGGATTTCAGGACAGACAGATGCCTCAACAACTAGACTAGCATGAGTTATCAGGACAAGTATTTCAGGACAGACATATGTCCTTACAACAATACTAGTAAGGGTTCTTAGGACATGAGTGTCAGTAGAGACAGATGTCCCTACAACTAGACTAGTATGTGTTATCAGGAAAAGGATTTCAGGACAGACAGATGCCTCAACAACTAGACTAGCATGAGTTATCAGGACAGACATATGTCCTTACAACAATACTAACAAGAGCTGTCTGATGACAGCGCGCTCGACTATTCGAAGAATTTATTGAAGAATGGTGTCAAAATATTTCCACGGATATTCAGACAAAAGAAATAAATAGATTAGACAAACAATGTTCCTGTATTACTTTGATTTCGATAGGTCTTGCACTAAATGGCAATATATGAGCCAATTTCAAAGTCCAAAAAGGGCCATAATTCAGTCAAAATAGTTATGTACTCTTGCCTACAGATGGAAATCATAATGATAAACAGGTGTTCAAAGTTTAAAAGCCATATGTCAAATAGTTTTGACAAAACATGGACTTGTATGGAAACAGAACCAATTTCAAAGTCCAAAATGGGCCATAATTCAGCCAAAATAGATGACAGAGTTATGTTCTCTTTCCTACAGATAGAGACTATTATACTAAACAAGTGATAAAAGTTTCAAAGCCATATGTCTAACACTTTACAAAAAATATGAACTGGTACGAAAAACTTAACCAAGATTTCTCAGTCAAAAAGGGCCATAATTCAGCCAAAATCCTTGATGGAGTTATGTACTCTTGCCTATAACTGGACATGGTGATGGTAAACAGATGTTGAAAGTTTCAAAGCTTTATCTCAAAAGACTTTGTCAAAATATGAACTGGTATGAAATATTAACCCAGATTTCTAAGTCAAAAAGGGCCATAATTCAGCCAAAATCCTTGATGGAGTTATGTACTCTTGCCTATAACTGGACATGGTGATGGTAACCAAGTGTTGAAAGTTTCAAAGCTTTATCTCTAAAGACTTTGTCAAAATATGAACTGGTACGAAAAACTTAACCATGATTTCTAAGTCAAAAGGGGCCATAATTCAGCCAAAATGCTTGATGGAGTTATGTGCTCTTGCCTATAACTGGACATGGTGATGGTAAACAAGTGTTGAAAGTTTCAAAGCTTTATCTCAAAAGACTTTGTCAAGATGTGGACTGGTACGAAAAACTTAACCCAGATTTCTAAGTCAAAATGGACCATAATTCAGCCAAAATCCTTGATGGAGTTATGTGCTCTTGCCTATAACTGGACATGGTGATGGTAAACAAGTGTTGAAAGTTTCAAAGCTTTATCTCAAAAGACTTTGTCAAAATATGAACTGGTACGATAAACTTAACCATGATTTCTAAATCAAAAGGGGCCATAATTCAGCCAAAATCCTTGATGGAGTTATGTGCTCTTGTTTATAACTGGCCATGATGATGGTAAACAAGTGTTGAAAGTTTCAAAGCTTTATCTCAAAAGACTTTGTCAAAATGTGGACTGATACGAAAAACTTAACCCAAGGTGTGACGCCGACGCCGACACCCACGCCGTGGTGAGTAGGATAGCTCTACTTATTCTTCGAATAGTCGAGCTAAAAAGGGTTCTTAGGACATGAGTATCAGTAGAGACAGATGTCCCTACAACTAGACTAGTATGTGTTATCAGAAGAAGGATTTAGGACAGACAGATGCCCCTGCAACTAGACTTGTAGGGGTTACCAAGACAAGGATTTCAGGACAGAAAAATGCCCTTACAACAATACTAGTAAGGGTTCTCAGGACATGAGTGTCAGTAGAGACAGATGTCCCTACAACTACAAGACTGTTAGTCACAAAAATTGTGAAACGTAACCAGTTCTAGCATGCCTACCTGGTTGCAACCTGATGACTGTATAACCTATTGCCTTTGTTCTGGAATACTCTTGCCAGTCCAAAATCAGCTATCTTCAAGTGACCTGTTGAGCTAATCAGCAGATTGGCTGGCTTCAAATCCTGAAAAATTGTTACAGTATATCTTTTTTTAATTACACACCTAACATCTCTGTTACAAAAGCAACTACATTTAGTTCCATTCAACAAAAGTCTTAGTAAAATGACCTCTGCATAGCAACAACCTCTGCATAGTAACAACCTCTGCATAGTAACAATCTCTGCATAACACCAACCTCTCTACAACAAACATATTTTAGTCTTCCTCTGAAGACTTTACTCAGAAGGCACACCGTAGAATGAACTGCAAACAAACCAGATAAGATAATTTCCTCAATCAAGCTGGGAGGTTTGTTTTACCTGAAAGACATTCAGTCTGAAGCCAGCTTTAGATCAAAACTAAAAACACATTTGTTTAGTCAGTTTTATGAACAATGAGTGTAGTCTTGTTAAAATACAAAATATCAGTAGTGGTGTAAAATAGTATCTATACATGTCCAAATCTCTAAATCTAAGTTCTAGAATCCTGTTCATTTTTGAATGTATATATTTTAAATGTGTGTTATGTAATTGTAAAGCACAATAGAATATTTTATAATTTTTGCGCTATATAAATGCCATGTATTTGTATTTTGTATTTGTATTCACCACCCCCCCCCCACACCATCCCCGAGATGGATTTTCCTGATTCTTATGATGGAGCTTCCTTGTTTAAAATCAAAATTACCATTTTGAATTTATTATTTACAGTAGGTATATAAAGTTGAAGTCTTTTTCACGGAAACAATTTACTTTTATAAATTGACATGAACACGAAAAATAATCCCAACGATTATTAAATATTTTACAGTGCATAGTGTTTATCAAAAGATAAGAAGTGTGTATACAGAAATATCAGATATGTCTGTGTGACAATATTTTAGAAACCCTCCTTTTATATGAGGTTTAACCTTCCTGTTAGGTGCAGTATTTTCATTTACATAAATAAAATCCAAGTTTTCTGTTAAAGACATATTTTCATGAAATATTAAAAAGCCCGTGACTTTTCTCTAAAGGGCTGTATTGACAAGTTTTCATGTTTTACTTTATGATTTTTCTGTAAATCACTGTACTGACAGCAGGGCCATTGCCACACTGAGGCAAACAGAGGCACTTTATACCTGTAAAATTTGAGGTTCAAGATTTCTAATCATTCATTTATTTTTTGCAAGTTTTTTTTTGTTGGGTTTTACATCACACCGACAATTATAGGTAATATGGTGACCTTTCTTCTTTTTCTGGTGGAGGAAGACCCCAGGTGCCCTCCAAGCATTATTTCATCATGGGCAGGCAGCTGGGTAAAACCACCCGCTTTCTCTAGGTCAGCTGGATAGCTTCCTCACATAAAGAGTTCTACGCCCTGAGTGTGGCTCGATCCAGCATCAGTGACTGGCAAGAGATTCGAAGTGTTTCTGCTTAAACTGTAAGTTCTCTAGTAAAACTTTGTTATTTCTTGCATATCATAATTTTAGTAACAGTTTATCAGAGTAAAGTTGTAGCCTCGGAGAACAGCTAGGTCTTTGGAAAACAAATAATCACGAACATAATGCAACATACCCATTTGCTAGCTAAAGATGCTACGACTGATTTGATACTACTTTGCAGGATATTTGCAGTAAAAACGGTAATTGCAGTAACTGTTTACTTGCCAGAAGAGCTTAAAAACTTGTTTTAAGGTCTGCCCCTATCCCCCACCCTAAACACTGGGATTCTGCCTCCAGTAAAATAAATTCCTGGCTGTGGCCCTGGACAGGTGTTTAAGTTCCACCCCTATTAGACACTGTATTGACTGGTTTTCAGGTTTTACCTCTTTTAGACCTTTTTTTTAATTTAGAAAAAAAAGTTATCCTAATTCAACAGTACATACCCTATGCATGATGTTGTTCTCATGACAGTATGCCACACCTTTCAGCACCATTAACATATATGATTTCACCTGGGCTTCCGACAATGGTTTGTCAGAATTACGTATAACTTCTGACAAATCTGAGAACATGTACTCAAACTCCAGAACAAGTGAGCTTCCATGTGGAAACACCTCTCGTAGTTTCACCACCTGTAATTAATAAAGCAGTTCTTGTGAAAATTTCTTCACAAACAGTGAAACATCGCTGGCTCAAGAATCAATGGCTCAAGCACCACGACTGACAGCAGTCCTGACAAGTTCCCATATATTTGCTTAAAAGGATGATCTTTCTTCTACTCAAGGTTCAAACTATGGTTATTGCATGTAATAGGCATACACATCAAATCATTTTAAAAGCATTTAAAGTGAAAATACAGTCAAACTTGTGCTTAAGATAGTATGTAATCAGACACCACTTAGCTCTAATAAGACAATTATTTGCAATAGTGTGGAATTATTAATAGTCCTGGCAAGCAACTTTTATGAATTTCCAACCACAATACGCAAAATTATATCCAAATGAACAAAGGTCACATTCTTTTATCTCCAAAAGTGGATCTGCAAAAATATTTTGCAATACTCTGGGGCTGAACATATTTTACTTCAGCTCTTGATTTCCCAGAATATGTATTCAGAGCCTGGGTTAAAAAATAAATTTGGAGACCAGTCACAGAATGTTACCTTGCTATTGGTCCTTTCCAGAAATGATCTAAGGAAGAACCAATCAGATACTGGCTTGTTTAGACTGGTCTCCAAACTTATTTTTCATAACCACTGGCCCAAAAGTTTAATTAAAATTCAAGCTTTCATTGCCGTACATTAAATTTTAATGACAAATTTGTGTCCTGACAATAATATCAATGTACCACTTGGTCACCCCTGAATACTTACATATGGATTGTCTTCAATTTCTTGCAAGGCCTTGATTTCTCTTAAATGCAAAAGAAAATATTCTCAAATAACTACATTAAATATCTGTACATGTTTACTTTAAAACACAAAGCAATGTGAACTATTATATCTTCTGAAATGTAACATATTTATCAAATATGCCACTTTTTAAAACTCCCCTTTATTCCTTTTTCCTTCAAAATGACAAAAAATTCTCCTATTCATGGCCCAATCCTATATCCACTAAAGACAAGACTTAGTGCGGCCCATTGTAAATTTATAGGTGGGCCGATGGTCTAGTGGTAACACGCTTGGCTGTCAATCCAGAGGTCTGGGGTTCGAATCCCCGTCCAGGCACTGGATATTTCTGAGATGCTCTTGAGTGTCTCCCACCTAACAAGAGACCTGTACTGGTTCTTCCCAGGAAAGATGGCTTTTCGTGTATCTGTGCTATACATCAGCCACGTTAAAGAACCAGACTGTCTATTCGCAAAGAGATAGGCTATGTTAGCCGGACACATCTGTATCTAAAACTTTCTCTCTGTCTGTTCTGGGGGCTTTATCTCATTCTGTCCCTCTGGTCAGATCGCTCTGTGTCTGTACTAGTAGAGGATGAATTTCGCGCCCTGTGTGGGTATGTCTGCTATATGTAAAGCGCCTTTGAACGTGTTTATCATGAAAAGGGCGCTATATAAATCTGGTATAATAATAATAATAATTTGTAGGTAACACTTACCTGAGGGCAGTATTTGGAATTCCATCCTCCAATTTTCTCAGAGGTATTTTCTTCAGTGCAACTACCTCACCACTCTGAAACAACCAAAACACATCATCTAAAAACACATGTCACAAGAGCTGTCTAACAGCAGCGTTCTCTACTTTCTGAAACTCTTCAAAATAATGCCGGCTCACATACAAAAGCTTACATACGGTACAAAACTTCAACCAAAATTTCTGTTAATAAAGGGTTATTTTTTGACAGAGTTGCGTAACTTGTCTTGGTAAGTCATCATCATGATGCTGAAGACATTTGTGAAGTTTGAAAGCATTTGACCTTGTAGTTTCTGAGAAACCTGTTTATATGTAGAAAATTTGTGATGAATAATGAAAGGGCAACAGCAAAAGCTCTACAATTTGAAATTTTCAAAGAGTTTGTAAAAGAATTAGGGTATAGATGTCAAAGTCTATCTGGCTGGTTTGAACTTGGCTAAGGTAACATTTCCATGAATATTCTGACTAAGTTTGATGAACACAGGATAAGTACCGCTTAAATTGATAAGTGGATATTGTAAATTTTCACAATTCTAAATAATTCAAGAGGAATAACCCAAAATGGTATATGTTCACACTGAATGAATCTCTAAAACAAAACAATTGTTACAAAGATTTTTATTTGATATTTTACTGATAACCTTCCTTAACTTTTAGACATCATGGTATTTGTGGAAAATAAGGAAATTTTATTCATTAAATGAAGCAGTCTTTTTTCATAACATGTAAATATGTTGCTTACCAACAGAAAAAGAACTAGCACTTGACATACAAACTGTCTATATAAATGCAACTGGATTTTCATATAAGTTAATAAGATACAGGGCAGTACCCAACAAATCCAAGTAGAAATTCTGCAGGGCAAGTGCAATTCTGACTAAGATATAATAAATAGCAAAGCAGAAGCATCTCAACAATTGAAAACTGAAGTTGATTTATTTGTTCTTTATCCTTCTCTTTCCATTTATAACATTCCCTAATATGATTGCTTTAGCTACATGCTCAACAGTCTATCAAGATTCCTGTACATACCATTTTCATCAGACTTCAAAATAGGCACTGCAGATGAAAACTGTGTTTCTTTAGTTAATTGCAGGATAAGTACAAACTGCAGCAGTGAAAATTCTAGCAGCTTGTTTGTTTATTTGTTTTGGGTTTAACGCCATTTTTCAACAGTATTTCAGTTATGTAACGGCGAGCAGTTAACCTAACCAGTGTTCCTGGATTCTGTACCAGAACAAACCTGTTCTCCACGTAACTGCAAACATCCCCACATGAATCATAGGTGAAGGACAAATGATTTTAGACAGAATGTCTTTTATCAAATCGTCACGGAGAACATAAGCCTCTCCCAGGGCTTGAACTCATGACCCTGCGATCCTTAGATCTGCGCTCTCCATACTGAGCTAAGCGGGCGGGCTTTTTTAAGCAGCTTGTCCTACAAGACTACTTTCTTTCAACCAATCTGATGAGCCCTATATAAGAGAACCCCCATATCGTATCAAGTGTTAAACTCACGTCAGATAAGGTTTTTTTACTACACTGTAAGGTGGAAAGAGGCCTGGGCCTATTATTCAGAAAAACAGCTTGGTTTTTGGGCACAGGAGAAGTAAAACCCAGAGTTCTAAAATCAAAGTTGTGGAAGAGGCTATCTAAATGGCCTCTACCTAAAAGAAAAAAAAAAACACTTACATAATTAAAATGATGAGATAGATTAGTTAAATATAGATGCATTGTCTTGCAACATTGTAAGAATCAGCATGACTTTTAACTTTAATGCAACTAGCAATCTGTTTGATTACTTCTATATCAGGCAAAGGGCATGTAAGATTTACAACTTCAATTACGTGTAATTAATATTTGAACTTTGACTCTTCAAATATAGAGAGAAAATCAGTCTATCTTTTGTCAATACCTCAATATGTTTTGCCTTCAGCACAATACCATGGGCTCCCTCTCCAACTCTACCAAGTATAGTGTACTGTTCCATTTTGTTTCTTTAAATACTTTTTACTCATCTAAAACACCACATTGTGCTTACATTTCACACTTACTTCATCTGAAATATGGAAATGAAAAGTTCAGGAATAAATTTCAAATTGTACATGATTTGTCTGTTAAAGCATTTTGGATTGCATTTGTTTTTATTATATACCAACAAATTTTCTGTCTGAAATTCAACTAATGAAGAAAACAAGAAGCTGCATTCAATAAACGCTTGATGCCCCCAGTGGCATCCTTGTCGATAGATTTTCAACCTAAGTCCAAAACAAGGTCAAGGTCAAACTGAGGTCAGGTGATGTCTGAAGATGAGGAATGGTCACAGTTTACATCTGTATTAGTATCAATTCATTCTTGTAAGGGGTATTGATGCTCGACGAAACGGTCCCATTTGGTTAACCAAGAGATGGCCCATATAAAGCAACCTAAGTCCAAAATGAGGACAAGGTCAAACAGAGGTCAGGTGATGTCTGAAGATGAGGAATGGTCACAGGTTACATCTGCATTAGTATCAAGTCATTCTAGTAAGGAGTATTAATGCTAGAGGAAATGGTCCCATTTGGTTAACCAAGAGATGGCCCATATAAAGCAACCTAAGTCCAAAATGAGGTCAAGGTCAAACTGAGGTCAGGTGATGTCTGAAGATGAGGAATGGTCACAGGTTACATCTGCATTATTATCAAGTCATTCTAGTAAGGGGTATTGATGCTAGACGAAACGGTCCCATTTGGTTAACCTCGTATGGACGGACGAACGAACGGACAGGACAATCACTACTAGTATATGCCTCCCGCATCAGTAGATGCTGGGGGCATAAAAACATGTATTCAACTCCCTTCGGATACAGAAAAATATTCAATGGTTCATTCAGTTGTGACATCATTGATAAAATATGACATCAGAAATGATGAAATGACAGCATCTTGACGTTCCATGCATCAAAGAGTCCACCTTTTGAATGTGTTTTCAGTCATATTTGCCTAAAGTTATTTTCAATTCTGGCTGATATAATTTTAGAAATACGTACATGTTTACAAAAAAAACCCCTGTCATTAAAGCAGTAACTTGATCTACAACGATGCATATATGTCTCTTGTGGACTTTTCCAGGCCTGATCACACTTGGCACAAAAGCTTCATGGGATACAGGCCTGGAAAAATCCTGTCGATTCAAATGTAGGGATAACATGCGTTTTTTTGTGTTATAACATCTGCAGAATCCCGAGGGATTGGTTGGTGCCCGAGCCCGCCAGGGCGAGGGTACCAATGTATCCAGAGGGATTCTGCAGATGTTATAACATGAAATGAAAATGCACTTAACGCTATTCTAGCATAAAACAAACGCATCCCGAGGGATTCTGCAGATGTTATAACATGAAATGAACATGCACTAATGCTATTCTAGCATTAAACCTGTAAAAACTGATAAATGAATACAAAGTCAACGCCATTAAATTTCCACGAAATGTGCGGGAATGTCTGAGTTGTCTTTTACGTTGACGTCATTTTGTTTTGAATTATCCGTTTTGGGGCCGAATGACGTTTACGCTTTGACACGGAACGCGCGTATATGAAAAGGTGTTATAACAGAAAGTGAGCGCGAGAATCTCTCTGTTAACACACATTTTCTCTCCTGTTAAAACACCCCCGAAAAGTGACAAGAACAGCAGTTACTAGAATACAACATTGCAGATAAAGGTATTGTTATAATAACCCATATTATACTAATAAGAAATTACATATTGACTACCGTTTATTCATCAGAAAATCAGTATTTTTTGTCATATAATAAATGTCAACATCTTGAGAACCGAGACTATAATGATAACATTAGTATACTTTCACACAGTGATAGATTTTAGAACTTTCTCTGATGCTAATAAGGTGCACCTGGAGGTCAGGAACTTGTTTCCCTTCAGTGAAAAGAGAACTTCATTCATTTCCTCAAAATGATTTATCACTCAAAAAGGCTAAAGGAGAAGTTTCGAGCAAAAATAATTAACTCTTTTTAAAAGATAACAAGACCGCCGCCAAGCGGGGCAATATACGCCCAAAGGCTTACATCATAGGATGGGAGCAAAATTTTAAGAACTTGACTGTTGAAGCCCCAAAGGACTGGACCAACAAAAGGAAAACTTCAAAAAACAAATCTAAGTCCACAAAAAAAATATCCAAAGTCTACAAAAAAAAATCCTTATCAGGTACAGGTATGTTAAAATACACCTAAAAATTGGAGGAACCATCCATGTTGTACCACAGAAAAGTGGTCTCGGTTTTTCCCTACGGCCAATAATAAAAAAGTTTCAAAATAAGCTATTTATAGTAACATAAAAGGGAAGTAATTAAAAAAAATATATATTGTAAGTACAAACAAGAGCACCGCCTTGCGGGTGCTGACGCTCATCTGATTTTTTTTGTGTAATAGAAATATTGTCCTACCCATGATTTTCTAAGTCTAAAAAGGGCCATCATTCTTGCAAAAAGCAGGATAGAGTTATGTTTCTTGATGTTCAGTGTCCACTTATGATGGTGAAAAACTGTTGCAAGTTTTAAAGCAATAGCTTTGATAGTTTATGAGAAAAGTTGACTTAAACATATACTCAACCAAGAAAATGATTTTCTAAGTCCAAAAGGGGCAATAATTATTGCAAAAAGCAGGATGGAGTTATGTTGCTTGCTGTACAGGGTCAGCTTATGATGGTCAACAAGTGTTGCAAGTTTTAAAGCAATAGCTTTGATAGTTTAAGAGAAAAAGTTGACCTAAACATAAAACTTAACCAAGAAATCTGATATTTTCTAAGTCCAAAAGGGGCCATAAATCTTGCAAAAAGCAGGATGGAGTTACGTTTCTTGCTGTACAGGATCAACTTATGATGGTGAACAAGTGTTGCAAGTTTTAAAGCAATAGCTTTGATAGTTTAGGATAAAAGCTGACCTAAACATAAAACTTAACCAAGAAAACTGATTTTCTAAGTCCAAAAGGGGCAATAAAACTTGCAAAAAGCAAGATGGAGTTATGTTTCTTGATGTACAGGGTCTGTTTATGATGGTGAACAAGTATTCCAAGTTTCAAAGCAATAGCTTTGATAGTTTAGGAGAAAAGTTGACCTAAACATAAAACTTAACCAAGAAATCTGATATTTTCTAAGTACAAAAGGGGCCATAAATCTTGCAAAAGGCAAGATGGAGTTATGTTTCTTGCTATACAGGGTCAGCTTATGATGGTGAACAAGTATTCCAAGTTTCAAAGCAATAGCTTTGATAGTTTAGGAGAAAAGCTGACCTAAACATAAAACTTAACCAGGCAACGCCGACGCCGACAACCGCTCAAGTGATGACAATAACTCATCATTTTTTTTCAAAAAATCAGATGAGCTAAAAAGAGATCTGCCAAAATAAAACAAGAGCACCGCAATGCAGAGCAATATACACAAAGCAAAGTCATATATGACCTTTGACCCTTAAGTGTGACCTTGACCTTGAAGCGAGTCATCCGGAACATGCGCTCTGCACATCGCTACAATGTAGTGAACATTTCTGCCAAGTTTCTTTGAAATCCTTCCAGCAGTTCAAGAGTTACAGAGCGGACATGAAACAAACTGATATGACTTTTGACCCCTAAGTGTGACCTTGACCTTGAAGCAAGTCATCCGGAACATGCGCTTTGCACGTCGTCTTGGTGTGGTGAACATTTGTGTCAAGTTTCTTTGAAATCCTTGAAGGGGTTCAAAAGTTACAGAGCGGACACGAAACAAACTGATATGACCTTTGACTCCTAAGTGTGACCTTGACCTTGAAGCGAGACATCCAAAACATGCACTCTGCACATCATCTCGGTGTGGTGAACATTTGTGTCAAGTTTCCTTGAAAATATTGCAAGGGGTTAAAGAGTTACAGAGCGGACACGAAAATTGCTAACGGACAGATGGATGGACGATCCTACATATGGATACTTATGTGGCTACTCTTTTGTTCTCTCTATTGTTCTTTTAGCCACGTAAGAGAAAAATAGCCACATAAAAGCCTTACGGAATGAATGACATCAAAGAAAAAGTACAGTTACCTATTGTTCCTATAGCCACCAAAGTATGCAAATGTGAGCTCGGACGGACAGACAGACGGACACCAGCGTCATAACACAATACGTCCCTTCGGGCGTATAAAAACTGAAGAGAAATTGTTTAAGTCTGTAATTTATATTCCTAAAGAAAATGCAGTGAACAGCAATTGAATAACATCACTGTGGTTGCATTGCCTCCTTGAGTATGGCAGATACAGAAGAGCATAGGTTCCAGGAATGTTAAATGCAAGGGAAGCTGTGACTGCTATGAAAAGTTAAGTTGTAAAAAATGGAATAAGAAATGATCATTTTCAGATAAAACAGACACCATACAAGACATTTTCAGCAGAGCAGAATCAAACAAGAGCTGTCCATAAGCCAGCCAAGCTCGACTATTTGAAATATTGTCACAGAAGCAGGAAATTATTACCCAAAATGTTAAATATCAAAAGAGTTTTAAGTTCGAAAGGGGACATAATTTGACCAAAATACATATCAGAGTTATGGGACTTGGTGCTATCAACTAGTTTTATAACCCTGAAGAAACATATTAAGTTTCGATTCAATATCTGCATTAGTTTTGGGGATAGTAACTTGCATGTAAAACTTTAACCAGAATTTTCTAAGTCCAAAAGGGGGCATAATTTGCTCAAAATACATGTTAAGAGTTATGGAACTTGACCCAGTGAGGTTGGTAATTGACCTAGAAAAAGAATAAATAAGTTTCAAAGCTATATGCCTTTTGGTAATAGCTGTATGTACTTGCACGCAAAACTTTAACCAGGATTTTCTAAGTCCAAAAGGGGGCATAATTTGCCCAAAATACATGTCAGAGTTATAGGACTTGGTGCTATCAACTAGTTTTATAACCCCAAAGACACATGTGAAGTTTCAATTTAATATCTGTAGTAGTTTTGGAGATAGTTACTTGCATGTAAAACTTTAACCAGGATTTTCTAAGTCCAAAAGGGGGCATAATTTGGCCAAAATACATGTCAGAGTTATGGGACTCGACCCAGTGAGGTAGGTAATTGATCTAAAAAAGGAAAAAATAAGTTTAAAATCTATATGCCTTTTAGTAATAGCTGTATGTACTTGCACGCAAAACTTTAACCAGAATTTTCTAAGTCAAAAAGGGCGCATAATTTGGCCAAAATAAAGGTCAGAGTTATGGGACTTGGTGCTATCAACTAGTTTTATAACCCCGAAGACACATGTGAAGTTTCAATTCAATATCTGCATTAGTTTTGGAGATAGTAACTTGCACGTAAAACTTTAACCAGAATTTTCTAAGTCCAAAAGGGGGCATAATTTGGCCAAAATACATGTCAGAGTTATGGGACTTGACCCAGTGAGGTAGGTAATTGATCTAGAAAAAGAAAAAATAAGTTTTAAATCTATATGCCTTTTAGTAATAGCTGTATGTACTTGCACGCAAAACTTTAACCAGAATTTTCTAAGTCCAAAAGGGGGCATAATTTGGCCAAAATGAAGGTCAGAGTTATGGGACTTGGTGCTATCAACTAGTTTTATAACCCCGAAGACACATGTGAAGTTTCAATTCAATGTCTGCATTAGTTTTGGAGATAGTAACTTGCATGTAAAACTTTAACCAGAATTTTCTAAGTCCAAAAGGGGGCATAATTTGCTCAAAATACATGTTAGAGTTATGGAACTTGACCCAGTGAGGTTGGTCATTGACCTAGAAAAAGAATAAATAAGTTTCAAAGCTATATGCCTTTAAATGATAGCTGTATGTACTTGCATGCAAAAACTTAACCAAGGTGTGACGCCGACGCCAACGCCAGGGTGAGTAGAATAGCTAGACTATTCTTCGAATAGTCGAGCTAAAAATTGTACAGAAGAAGAAGAGAGCAAATACTTTTCAATAAAAAATCAGCTGCTGTGTGGCCATAGTAGATTAAGAAATCATTGGTCGAAAATCGATAAGAACTCATCCAAATACTGCAAACAATGCCAAACCCCAGAAACAGTTGATCACATTATTTTCAAATGTTTAAGCTTCGCTTCATAAAACCATATACTTGAAAAGACAGCTGAGGTATAAGACAGCTGAGGACATACTGTACAGGAAAAGTACAGACTGCAGCACCATTTCCCTGTCCACACTAGCAGAAGAAATTGAGGATGTGACAGACACTGCAAAACAACTTCCTTCAGAGCAATATTTAATGTTTATATTAATTTGTTTTAGCTCGATTGTGATGAAAGCTTCAAGCTCATTGTAACCACTCTCGAGTCCGCTTCCTGGAAAAACCAGTACTGGTGTCATATGAGAAGTCATATGGTTGTAACCCCAGTGGGGCTCGAACCAATATTTAATAAGAAACAACAGTGAAAAAGCACATTAGGTTAGCAACTTATGATGACAACGATAGTATTGAATAGTTTGAAAAATCTGAATCCTTTAAACTTGCTCTGAGATTTTGTCTTATTTATATTAAGATTCAAATGGTTTACCCAAACTAATCCAACTAATTGTATGCGGGTCGCGATGTTGTTATAATTTTTGCACAGGTCAATATCTCTCCTCCACGTACAACCCACTTACCATTCAAAACAATGCATTAAGTTTTCTTTCTATGTGTATATAACCAGTGACGCAAATCGCGTCACTAACTTTGGAGGCTTTAAATACAAATTTAACCCCAATTTTTCGCACTAAAAATTACATGTCTGGAAAGCTCATTCCAAATACAATCATTATATGTTCTAAGTAATGAGAAAACCTCTGTTTTGTAGGCATAACACTATCAAACTCCATGTTTGCCAGTGTGTTTTCCGCTTACATCGTTAAATTTCTACCTCAGTCATGAAAAGCTGTGTATGCATCGATCAGTTTATTTTTAAACCCTGTTATGCTCCGCGCATTTCAATGGTTAAACGTTTATACATTTCAAATTTACAATATGTATATGGAAGGTGTCATTTAACTTTTAAGGTTGCCATTTTTTAACTTTTGTTTATCTTTGGGCATTATTAATCATTGTTTACGTTTTCCTAGTGAAAAATAACCACACTTAAATGAAAAAAATGTCTATATAAAACTATAAATCATGAAGTTTAAATCCCATCACTTTCCACCACAGTTTTGATCCAAACTACTTGAGACGTAGAGACAAACATATGAGCCGTGCCATGAGAAAACCAACATAGTGGGTTTGCGACCAGCATGGATCCAGACCAGCCTGCGCATCCGTGCAGTCTAGTCAGGATCCATGTTGTTCGCTAACAGTTTCTCTAATTCCAATAGGCTTTGAAACCGAACAGCATGGATCCTGACCAGACTGCGTGGATGCGCAGGCTGGTCTGGATCAATGCTGGTCACAATCCCACTATGTTGGTTTTCTCATGGCACGGCTCATATGGTAAATGTCAGTCTGTGAAATCGGTCTGCTTTGCAGTCGAAAAATTGAGACTATACATAAACTTGATATTGAAATTTATTGTCTTAATATTGTTCTGTCAAAAATGTTTCCTTTGTATTTTAACAAACATACAGTAACTTCAGCTCTAACTGTGGATGTAAACAAAGTAAAATAATAAGTACTTCATATCCGAAATTTGTATACTTTTCTCTTTAAATTTCTAATTGAATTATCGCAAAGCAAATGAACGTAGATAAAGAAATTCTACAAACCCTCTAATTTACATACGTATTATTTCTTTATACAGTTGAAATACACGTCATACAGCCTATCATATGCGAATTATTCGCATTTATTCCTGAAATAATTGGATTTTGTTACCAAAACAACTTCGGATGCCTTCTGTTTCCTACGTTAAAAAGTACTTCGCGACGCTTCATAAATGTATGCGCCACTTTATAGGTTTCATCCGTCTGATATTGAATTTAATTTATTGACTGTGCAAGTTATTTTACTTCAATAAATTTGACTTTTGAGATACACATCACGGTACCAATATTCCCCCTGTTTAGCATCTTTGATCCGATAATAAGAAGACGTCAAAAATCGTCAGCGCTTAGCAACGTCATTAGACGTCATATGAGCGAGATGCGGATACAACAAATGCGGCTGCAATAAAACGCCCATTGCATTTAATTTTCAAACTAGAATAGAATGGGTTAGATTGGAATTGAAATGACCACTGTGTCTGTCGTAGAGTGCGTCTCACCCGTGTCACTCAGGACATGTGGTTCATCAGTCAGCTCACTCCTTCTGAACAGGAAAAGGCTGCAGGTTGGTTTTTAGTTTTAGCATGAATGTGGAGAAAATCTGGATTTTTTTATTTATCATAGACTCTAGGACTGCATTCTGACACCAAAATCGTATGAAAAAGTATGAGAACTTTTAACAGATATAAAGTTTGAGAAAAAATAGGCCTTTTAGCTGATTCTGTTCAAACTTTGTGACGCTATTAAAGCCACGAAAAAACTCTTTTTTCATAATTATGTAAGAAACTTCTGTAAAAATTTTTTGTAAAAGGCTTAAATGAATGATTTATACAAATACCGCTAAATGGCAGTGTTAATCGGACATAAATAAATTTAGATCTAAGTTGTTTGCCATGGGTGCAAAATATTGGACTAATTTAACTTACAAAGCAACGGTCTAAATATTTTACTTTTAAAGGCTGAATTGTATCTTTTTAGAAATAATGTACAAATTGGTTTTAATCTCTAAACGGATGACAATCTTTAACCCATTATCCGGTATCATTGGTTACTAGTTTTACATCTATGAGTAACCCCGTCTACCTCTCAAGTTTATATCTAGGGTAACCCCATTTACCTCAGGTTTACAACCAGGGGTAATCCCATTTTCCTCAAGTTTGCATCTAAGAGTAACCCCCGTTTACCTCAAATTTACAACTAGGAGTAACCCCGTTTACCCGTCAAGTCTAAATCTAGGGGTAATCCTGTTTGCCTCAAGTTTACATCTACGATCGAGTGAAGCCATTTACCTCAAATTTACATCCAGGAGTAACCCCGTTTACCTAAAGTTAATAATAATAATTATAACTTTATTTAAAGAAGGTAACACATAAAGATATATAACAGTGTTAGAACATATTAAACATCTTAAGTTTCAATGTGGTCTTCTGTAAAATTAGTACTGTAACAACAGTTCAACACAAAAAAATAGATAAAAAACGATTATCTAATTACAAAAAAAAAGACAGAATTTAAGTGATAAACATTTGAATTCAACATTCACTCTTGACAAACACTCCATTTAATTAGAATTTTTTTTATACTTTTATATCAATCATAAAAAAAGAAGAAAAAAGTCAAATCACTCAGATAAACATTCATCCACACAAAAGAAAAAACAATAACAATGGCAGTAAAAAATATGCAGCTTATTCAGATCCTAATAGATATTTTTTATATTTGTTTTTGAACGAAGAAAATGAATCCAAACAACAAATATTCTGTGGAATGATATTCCATACTTTAGCACTCTTATAGCCAAATGACCTTTTCATATAATTTGTGCGATATTAATTTAGGTATTAAAATATCATTATGTACAATTGATCTAAGGCCATAAATTTCATTGCTGGAAAATGTTAAAATATCAGATATGTAAGATGGTACAAGATTTTTTGTAGTTTTATATATCATTACTCCAGAATGGTATTTGCATCGTTCAGAAAATTTCATTAACATTTCAGATTTACTTGTCTGCAGTTCTTTATTCAAAACAATTATAGCAACTCTTCCTTGAAGTGCAAAAATCTTATTTAATGAACCTTTACTGCCTGTATACCAAACTGTACAGCAGTAATCTAAAACAGACAAAATATATGCATTGTAGAATAGTTTTTTTCATATCCTCTGTTAAAAAATAAACAATCCTTTTCAAAAGTGCAATTTTTGAGTTAACTTTTAAACATACTTTATCTATTTGTTTATCCCACGAGAGTGTACTGTAGATATAAATTCCTAAAACTTTTTGAACTTTTACATTTTCTATGATAGATCTACCAATAGTTAAGTTCATATTGCTGCAATTGCGTTGCTTGTGTTTTGTACATATTAGCATACATTTTGTTTTTGATGGATGTAAAAGCATGTTGTTTGAAAAACACCATTTTCCAATTTTATTTAAGTTTTCTAGGAGTTTATTTTCAACAATTTTCATATCATAATCAGATTCATATATTGTCGAGTCGTCAGCGTATAGGTCAATATTACCTTCGTTTGTTGATAATGCTATGTCATTGATATAAAGTAAAAATAACAGGGGACCGAGAATTGACCCTTATGGAACGCCGGAAGTAACGGTCATTTATTCGGATTTGAAGTTACCAACTTTGATCAACTGTTTCCTGTTAGATAAATACGACTGGAATAATTTAATTGTACTATCTGTAAATTTATACAATCTTAGTTTATGTAGTAAAATAGTGTGATCAACAAATTCAAATGCTTTCCTTAAGTCAAGAAATACAGCACCTACACATTTTCCAGAATCTACGTCTTAAAATTTTAACCAGGCATCTATTAATCGCGTAAGAGCTGTATGGCATAAATGACTGGGTCTAAATCTAGTTTACATCTAGGAATAACCCCGTTTACCTCAAGTTTACATCAAGGGATCGCTCCGTTAACCGAAAGTTTACATCCAGGAGTAAACATGTTTACAGATTATAGCGATTTTATTATTTGATTATTATATGCCATCTTAACTTTCTTTGAACAGTTCTAGCAAGTAGAAAGAAAACCGGACAAATTTTGCGTTTATTACACATCCCATTGTTCGCATCATAAGAATACTGTTCAAGAGGGATGTCATTACTAGAGGCAGGAAGGTCTAATACGTATCAGTTGCTCCAGCTAGAGGTGATGATGATAATGATAATAATAATAGCGAAAATTCATATGAGGACGATGATGGTGTTTTATTTTATGTTTTTCGGTGGTTTATCGAAATATAACGGTGAATTATATCCTGATAAACTCACTGGCCACTCAGTGAAAATTATCAAATCTGATACCCGGATTAACGTCAAAAAGTTTACCGAGCGTACTGAAAGCCGGAAACAATATGACGATGACGTCGTTAAAATGACGTCATCTTTGCGATGCTTCCTGATAAAAATTCCCGCAAATTTCGACATTTTATTGAAATAAACACAACAAAAGTAGAGTTTTAGACATAAAATAAACAGAAAAATTGTTGGTATCGATGTAATATCACGGTAATTTCACTCGTGAACACCAAAAGTTGTTATTTTCACTCGTGGCTGCGCCACTCGTGAAAATATCACTTTTGGTGCCCACTCGGTGAAATTATAACGTGATATTACACCGAAACCAACAATTATCCTCTATGTATTGAAAAATAATATCTTGAGATTTTCATGCGCTCAGTAGCATATTTGTCACGTGGTTAACCACAAAATTTACTGAAAATGAAACAGAAATAGGTATTATCATGTGGTGCTTGAAAATCATTTGAATCATAAGAAAATAAGACTGTTTATATCTGTACTGGTAAAAGTTCTGATATGTTTTCAGATTAGCCATGTTTATCTTGATTTTAGAAAAATCAGTTGACTCATAAGAATGAAAGATGTTTATATCTATTTTGGTAAAATTCCTGACATGTTTTCTACATTAGCCTTGTTTGTCTTGCTTATATATCTTGTGTAGTCGAAGTGCATATCTCCGAGAGTACGAAGTTCTCAAAATAGGCCATCTTCTCAAGATATAAGGGACGGCGGATTAGAAGCAACATTGGTGTCCTCGCCGATTCCTAGTCCGATTCCCCGTGCTACGATTTCATTGTGGGGAGGCCGTGCATCAAGAAATAAAATTACAAAGGTAAACATAACATCTTTTATAATGCTATCATTAAAAAACATTTGTTTGTGGAAATACAACCTACCCGTAAAAATCGCTGCGATCCATCTTTTTTTTTTTTACATAACTCATTCAAAAGAACTCCAAGCTTGTTAGTATCTACTTTTTATTTAGAATTTCTTAAGAAGTTTTGAATTGATATTAGTCTGCCTATATATCCAGAAAAGTGGCCTAGAAATTGCCTTTGATGGCATTTTTTGTTAATGCCCGACAGCCATGTTCATTGTTAACTTTATAAAAATTGGAAAAGTTTCAGGGGGGCTGTCGCCTTCTAAGGGTCATAGTAAGGTCACAGCACAAGGCCAAAGGTCAATAAGTGCATTTTGTTATAAACGTCAGATTTTCGCCACTTTTGTTACCTTTTAATATAGTTTTTCGGTAATAATTATGAATTTGAGAAGTAAATAAATTACTTCGTGTATATTTATTGCATTTGAGGCTGGCAAAATTCAAAACGATTAAAGTTTTTTCTATAGTATGTGCTTAATTTTTCGTACGCTCTGATTTTCTGTTCATTTATAAAAGCTATCCTTTTCATGTTTGATATTCTAAAACTTCCGTTTCCAGGCACTTTTTAAAAAGGCTAGTTGATTGCCTGTATGATTGTCTGTATGAACAGTACAAGTAGAAAAAGTCTTTGGCGCGTATTATAAGACTGGTACAATTAAACTTCGTTTGCTCGAATATCGATTATTCGCTTACTACTGGCTCGAACTCATCGTCAGGTCTATATAATGCGTACTTCACGTTGGCTTGTCCTACTGATATCTCGAACACATTTTGTTTGTCCCGTCGAGCTCTAGCGAACATATAGTTTGACTGTAATAACTGTTGATAGATCTAAAGATTCCTTCGGAAGTATAGAACTCAGTTTGATTAAGTCTGTTTGTGAGATAGTATGAAATGTAATTCTCTCAAGCATTATCTAAAATGGTCAATGCTGTCAATTAAAAATCTATTCAAGTCGCTTATGCATGTGCTGTATTAATTTCAGGAATGTGTGGGTGTTGAGAAATACCATCTATGTATAAAAATTAAGCGATATCAAAGTTTAAATATAGATATTAGATAACTGCAAATGTTATGTTGTTTTTAATTTTATTCCATTAGATTGAAATTGGTACTCTTCATATTTTTGAATTAGCTAAAAATATTACTTTGCACATTAACGTTAGGCTAATGTAAGAACTGGTAACCGTTCTTCATGTGTTTTCAATATCTACAATTTTGTAACTACCGGTATTTGTTTATATTAGTTCTATAAATGTCGTAACTTCAAAAAGGCTTAATAATTGTCAGTGACTTTGAAAGTATATCGAATATTATTAGTATTATCTTTATGACTGTGAATATAGGGGGCAGCATGTTTGTTCTCCTGTTACAACGCCTTTAGATTTCCGAGTATTTGGCTGGTGATAGGACCGGGTAGAGCAAACGTACCAATGTATCACGAAGGAATCTGATGTTATAAAATGAAACAAATGCTCTTCTCGTCATGTAGGAAGTTATTTTTACACATTATATATCTCTTAGTTACTATCGAAACACCATATTTCACCATTTTGATTAGCTGAACCATCATCTGTTAGTAATCATGAAGATATCAAAAGGTATATTTTAATATTTTACTGAATGCGACTTAATGCTACTATTATGAAAAATCTAAAGCAATCTTTCTGATGTTTTTATATCTTTATTTTTACATTTTAATGTGTAAAACATCTGAATGACTAATGTTTCAGTTCCACGATACTAGCTTTCTCTTCACAATGTAATCAAGGACATCCTGTCTGAAACTAAATAAAATAATGCAAATATCGCATTAAGAGCTTCGGTGATAGTTCTTGAAATGTTCTACTTAAGAAATAATATATCTCATTGGTGATTTGTCGCTGAATAAATCACTGTTTGGAGTTCAGATGCGAAGGAATTATATCACGAGGGCGTAGCCCGATTGATATAATGCTACGCATCTGAACGACAAACAGTGATTTATTCAAGAGCAAATCACTAAATGAGATATATTATTTCGATTCTAACACGTTATCAAGGACTTTAAAGTACACCTTGTCGGCATGCATTAGATATTTGCCCGTTTTCAATTGGGCTCTTTTCCAGGACGTCGTTACGCCGCTTGACGCTATGACGTAATAGTTGTGACGTCAGAACAGTGAATTGTTGTTTATTCTAACATGGCTCGATTTGATTTCCAGTTAAACAAAGAAGAAAATCAAGCTCGATATATTCTGCGATAAACAACGGTTGACGCGCGGACCGGTAAGAGAGCATTATGACGTCATAATTGACGTCATATTGCCGCATGACGTTCGATACATTACTCCTCGCGTAAAGGAAGTCCAGTATAATATCTATTAAAATATATCAATGAGCATGTCAGAATGAAAACAATCAAGGCTTTCTTGTTATTTATCGTCTAATTTACCACGGTTCATCGTTCAGATGCTTCAGTATTTAACCACTCGGGCTGACGCCCTCGTGGTTCAATTCCTACGCATCTGAACTCTGAACCGTGGTAAATCAGACGATAAACAACTCGAAAGCCTTGATTATTTGCTAAATAAATCACTGTCTCCAGCCTTCTTTGTAGCCTATAATAGGAAAATGAATCGGATCGTGTTAGAATTAATTACAAATACATAAAATATGATGATAAATTTCTGACCGATAATAGGAAAAAGGAAAGAAATTACAGCAAATCAAAGACATGGTGTATAGAGTACTTAGTTGAATTCCAACAGATCTGTTCTGTTTTGTTTATTACCGTACATGTACTGTGTACACCTATTATGTGACCAATATTTCAGTTATTCCTCTAAAATGGTCCTATTTAACCATCACCTCGTGGGCAAATTAACATAAGTCTATATAATATAATGAATTATCACCAGTATTGAAATCATTTCTTTAGGAGCTGGAGAAGCATTCCATATATGTAAATGTTACTTTCAACAGTATTTCAGTCATGTAACGACGGTCAATTAACCTAATCAGTGTTTCTGGAGTCTCTACAAGTATTAGCTTTTTTCCGCAAGTAACTGCCAACTTCTCCAAATATTTCAGAAGTGGAGGACGAAATTACTCCTGACAATGTCTATTATTATATCAAATCATCATGGAAAACATATACCTCTCCCGAGGATCGAACTCATGATCCCGCGTTCCTTAGATCTGCGCCCTCCTTATTAAGCTAAAATACTTGGTTGTATACATGACAGTAAAGTGATTTTAACTGTTTATGTGAGCAGTTTTATATATTTATATGTAATTCGTTTTCGTTGTAGCCTCCCTCCTCAAAACCAACCATATTTTCTCTTTCGCACACATTTATCAAAAGGTGTAGGCTACAATATGTAAATAATCTTTTGATAGTCAGTTCAAAGCTTAAATTCAAATTTTATTGCTCCCTCA
Organism: Mercenaria mercenaria; assembly: GCF_021730395.1. Taxonomy (NCBI): domain Eukaryota; kingdom Metazoa; phylum Mollusca; class Bivalvia; order Venerida; family Veneridae; genus Mercenaria; species Mercenaria mercenaria. The sequence goes on from NC_069373.1 coordinate 53,554,409, forward strand.
CTTTTGTTTTTATCTCTGTCAAAGTTTGACAGATTTGAGTGAAAATTGGACACATTGCTTAATGACCAGTTCAATTAGATAAACATAACAGCGATATCAACTGTGGGTACATTCACTGAGCCATTACAGTTCAAATGGGTAATCTAAAATTTGCAACTTGGTGCTGGTCTCTATGTGGCAAGTACTGCCATCTGCAGTATTAAACAATTTTGTCATTAACTGGTCTCTTTAATAACGTCCAAAACCTGATATAAATTTAACATGTTCATATTGAAAATATTGACGGATGTTCCATTTCAACTAAACATAGTTGAACATTCAGAATATGGTACTTTGAATTTCTGCTGTGATGAATTTACTAATTATGTGAAATTTAATTTAAGGGTTACCTTATTGTTACCCTTACGGTTAAATGAATATAATTCAGGCTATGCTCGTTTTTATGTTTTAGTATAATAAAATAATCATTAAACATTGTGTAGAACATTCATCCAAATCTGTCAAAATTTGGCGATAAAAGAAAAAAAAAAGAAAAGTTGTTGAGTATATTATTAATAAACGCACCATTTTGATTCCTGTAGAAGTCATTTTCAAAAGTTCATTTTTGACCTTGACATGTCTGTGACCTTGAAATTACATTAAAATAATCCTTGGACACGGCATACCAAAAAATATTTTTGCAGTTGATCCAAATATATAGATTAGCAAATATGTCAAGTATAACACACTTTGTCATCGTATGCCACTTTTTCCTAGATATATATTAATCTATATAATTTAATATATATAATATATATATTTTTTAATATAATCATCAGTTTTATTTACAGAAATACTAAAGGGCGTTGAAAAACAATATTTAAACCAATTTAGATGTTTATAACAAAAATGAGTGCACACCGATGTAGTTTATTCGTAAATGCACTAATTTGACCTTTGACCCCATTATACTGTAAGGAGGAACCCTAGAAGGCGACAGCCCCTTTTCAATTTCATGTTTGATCCTAATGAACACTTTTATAATAATATCCGAGCATTAACAAAAAATGCCATCAGAAGTCACATTTTACTCAGATATTGGCAGACTTTATTTAAATATTGTCTCATCAAAACAAATTATGTTCGTCTTTAACCGTTTTCAGTCCCCTTCGTCCAGATCTGTCGAAGCCATCGAGGTTGACGCCGACAAGGAAATAACACGTACACAATCGGCCTTTGCATCGGACCTATGTGTGGTCGGCTCAAAACCCAGACTTTATGGCATGTGGGAGATAACCGACAGTCGACCCATCACCGTAAGTTTAAACTGGGATACACTACATTAGCCAAAATGTTTTATCGCTACTTTATATGTCTGCATGTTCTTTGGAACGCAATGGTTTGCATGGATTCGAAATTGATTTGAGCTGTTCATATAAGTATTCATGGGATTTTCATTTATTTCTTCTTCGTTTTTAGTTTTAAGCAATTTAGAGTTAAACTTTAGCCATTTTAAAAAAGCATCGGACCTATATTGATTTTTACGGTGGTATGTTTAGGACATGCCATTATTTTTTTAGGATTAAATTATCTTGAGCGATCAACATCTTATCTCGTGCGCACGACATCTTATCTTGAGCGATCAACATCTTATCTTGAGCGATCAACATATTATCTTGAGCGATCAACATCTTATCTTGAGCGATCAACATCTTATTTCGTGCGCACAACATCTTATCTTGAGCGATCAACATCTTATCTCGTGCGCACGACATCTTATCTTGAGAGATCAACATCTTTTCTCGAGCGATCAACATATTATCTTGAGCGATCAACATATTATCTTGAGCGATCAACATCTTATCTCAAGCGATCAGCATATTATCTTGAGCGATCAACATCTTATTTCGTGTGCACGACATCTTATGTCGAGCGATCAACATATTATCTTGAGCGATCAACATATTATCTTGAGCGATCAACATCTTATCTCGTGCGCACGACATCTTATCTTGAGCGATCAACATATTATCTTGAGCGATCAACATCTTATTTCGTGCGCACGACATCTTATCTTGAGCGATCAACATATTATCTCGAGCGATCAACATCTTATCTCGAGCGATCAACATATTATCTTGAGCGATCAACATCTTATCTCGAGCGATCAACATATTATCTTGAGCGATCAACATATTATCTTGAGCGATCAACATCTTATCTCGTGCGCAAGACATCATATCTTGAGCGATCAACATCTTATCTTGAGCGATCAACATATTATCTTGTGCGATCAACATCTTATTTCGTGCGATCAACATATTATCTTGAGCGATCAACATATTATCTCGAGCGATCAACATCTTTTCTCGGTCATCTTATCAATATCTATAAAGGACCTTTGTGTGAATTCAGAACATTAGTAAAAACAAACGGCTGCCACCGTTTTTGTTTTTATTTAGATTATACTTATAACCGTTTCACATGTTTGCAGGGTTAGACATTTAAATAAGGTAACTGATAAAAAAAGGCAGCAAAAAATCAGTGATGATGCAAAGAAATAAATTTAAGTCCTTGACAAAAAAAAAGTATGTAGGCTTCGCTATGGAAGCCCTGGAGGGACAATTGATTTCCGTACTTCCCACTTCTGACTTCTAACTTTTGCACTTCTCACTTTCAACTTCTTGACTTCCTACTTCCTACTTCTAACTTCCACACTTCTGACTTCTAACTTCCGCACTTCTGACTTCCAACTTCCCGACTTTCGACTTCTGATTTCCAACTTCCACACTTCTTACTTCTGACTTTTGACTTCTTACTTCCTTCTTCTAACTTTCGCACTTTTGACTTCTAACTTCCGCACTTCTGACTTCCAGCTTCTTGACTTCATACTTCCGACTTCAAACTTCTACACTTCTTACTTCCGACTTCCAAAAAAAAGAAAGTTGGCAGTCAGAAGTGCGGAAGTTGGAAATCAGGAAGTTAGAAGTCAGAAGTGTGGAAGTTAGAAGTCAGAAGTGCGATAGTTAGAAGAGGGAAGTAAGAAGTCAAGAAGTCGGAAGTTAAGAAGTGTGGAAGTTGGAAATCAGAAGTCGAAAGGCAGGAAGTTAGAAGTCAGAAGTGCGGAAGTTAGAAGAGGGAAGTAAGGAGTCAAAAAGTCGGAAGTAAGAAGTGTGGAAGTTGGAAATCAGAAGTCGAAAGTCTGGAAGTTAGAAGTGCGGAAGTTAGAAGTCAGAAGTGCGGAAGTTAGAAGAAGGAAGTTAGAAGTAGGATGTAGGAAGTCAAGAAGTTGTTGGAAGTGAGAAGTGCAAAAGTTAGAAGTCAGAAGTGGAAAGTACGGAAATCAATTGTCCCTCCAGGGCTTCCATACTTCGCCCATATATTAAACGATTTTCCTTGTTTTCCCTTAATTCATACATGCAACTTTTCTGCGCGAATTTATCAGTAGAACTGAAATTTGTTGCTGTTCTAACATGCAGTATGCATCATTGGTTATGTTCGTTTGATTTTGAAGATAGGATGACCAATTATATGCATTGCTTTCCCAATTGATGTGATAAACTTGTACATGTACTTGTGGGAAGTTTAAATAACAGCAGAATAGGCGGGACCCTAATTAACAACTAGTCCGTATGTTTTACTGATGACCTAAATGCACACACAAAGGGCCTTAATATATATAAATAAGATGTCGTACGCTCGAGATAAGATGTTGATCGCACAAGATAATATGTTGATCGCTCAAGATAATATGTTGATCGCTCGAGATAAGATGTTGATCGCACAAGATAATATGTTGATCGCTCGAGATAAGATGTCGATCGCTCAAGATAATATGTTTATCGCTCGAGATAAGATGTTGATCGCCCGAGAAAAGATGTTGATCGCACAAGATCATATGTTGATCGCTCGAGATAAGATGTTGATCGCTCAAGATAAGATGTCGTGCGCACGAAATAAGATGTTGATCGCTCGAAATAAGATATTGATCGCTCAAGTTAATATGTTGATCGCTCAAGATAAGATGTTGATCGCTCGATATAAGATGTTGATCGCTCGAGATAATATGTTGATCGCTCGAGATATGATGTTGATCGCTCGAGATAATATGTTGATCGCTCGAGATAATATGTTGATCGCTCGAGATAAGATGTTGATCGCTCAAGATAAGATGTCGTGCGCACGAAATAAGATGTTGATCGCTCAAAATAAGATGTTGATCGCTCAAGATAATATGTTGATCGCTCGAGATAAGATGTTGATCGCTCAAGATAATATGTTGATCGCTCAAGATAAGATGTTGATCGCTCAAGATAATATGTTGATCGCTCAAGATGATACGTTGATCGCTCGAGATAAGATGTCGTGCGCACGAGATAAGATGTTGATCGCTCAAGATAATATGTTGATCGCTCAAGATAAGATGTTGATCGCTCGAGATAAGATGTTGATCGCTCAAGATAATATGTTGATCGATCGAGATAAGATGTTGATCGCTCAAGATAAGATGTTGTGCGCACGAGATAATATGTTGATCGCTCGAGATAAGATGTCGTGCGCACGAGATAAGATGTTGATCGCTCAAGATAAGATGTCGTGCGCACGAGATAATTTAATCTTAAAAAAAAATAACATATGTCCTAAACATAGCACCGTAGATTTTCATGGCGTTCGATTGTTTTTATATCGTTCCAATAATGGTCTGCTGATGAAAATAGTGTTGATCCTATTTCAGACCGAGCTTGCCCTTATGGCAGGTTGGTGGTTCTATACAGGTGTCTGTCCGTTCCGGAAATAATGTTCGGAGGGACAAATGGAGTGTTCCTATATCGTAGAATCTGGGAAGTCGTCGTGACGCTAAATGTTTCGGCGTAACTAAAATGAGTTTGTATGTACATAGGTTTAAGTAATGCAAAAGCTAGGTAACTATTATTTGTTATGACGACTTACAGCATATAAGCATATAATCAACAGAAACTACTTAACAATTTTTCCATTACAAATATGGCCTTTATTTTCCAAAGGCTTTGACATGTTACACACCCAGCGTTCCGAACGAGGATGGCCTCTTTGATCCAATACAAGCCTGCGATGACAGGATGTGCGGTACAACCCCGGACAACCCTCCTCCAAGCCTCACCAACTCCATGAGTGACATAGAGGGATTCGTCATGGACGGTCATAAGCTTATGTGCCCTGAAAGGGTTGAACCAGGTCATGTAAGTATATAATGTCCGAATGCTCCTCTCCCGGTATACACTGGTCCGTCAGCCAGTGACTCCAAAAAGAAGTTATAAGGAATGGTAGTATATTTCTAGAGTATTTTCACAAGAATTTAACACAGCTGTGAACAGACCTGGCTGGTTCAAGAAGTATAACTCTACCGGATATTGTATCGCGCATGTCTTTCGTTCGCTGGCCATGTCTACAAAAATAAGAAACAAAAGCAAAAACAACAACAACAACAAAAACAACAATAAAAAAGAAGAACAATACTAATAGTTCAAGAGCTAATTATTTTACCTCTGTTGATAATTGCAAAGCTACTTCCACGTACACTACATGTTTATTTAAAAATCATATACATTTGTATTTAGAAATAATTATCATTTTAATATTTATGAACAGAATCGAGATTTCAACCCTGGGTTTGTGAAGCAGCCGCAATATCACTGTGTTAAATGCCAAGGTCGTATCTTCGAAGAAGAAATGTCGCAAATCACCTTACAGAGGCGGTAAATACCTTGTCTTGCAATCTGTCTGTTGCGTTTGAATAAGACTTATATAAAGCACAGACTCATCAGTCAAAATTGAATATTCTTGATTTATGTTTGTTTGTTTTGGTTTAACGCCGTTTTTCAACAGTATTTCAGTCATGTAACGGCGGGCAGTTAACCTTACCAGTGTTCCTGGATTCTGTACCAGAACAAACCTGTTCTCCGCAAGTAACTGCCAACTTCCCCTCATGAATCAGAGGTGGAGGACTAATGATTTCAGACACAATGTCGTTTATCAAATAGTCACGGAGAACATGCGCCCCGCCCGAGGATCGAACTCGCGATCCGGCGATCCGTCGGTCTTGAGAAATACCTGTGAATATGAATCGCCAGACGGATCTTAATCAAACTTGGTGGTGCTTGGTCCCTATTAGATGTCACTAGAGCCAAAAATATAATTTTGAACCGCTTGTATATATTTACAGTGGAATTTAAGTTGACATTATATTTGTCTGATATTCTTTTTGACAAATATCTGTTACACATACCTTATTATATATAGCAACAAAATTGCATAGGACAAACTCCTGTAACCGAGAGCGGACACTATAACTGGTTATGGATGAGAGACGTCATTTTGACGACATTTTACACGATGTCGTTGCAATATAAATTCGTTACTGTCGATATTTTGTATATGATTAACTGATACAATCAATCAAGTAATCGATAGGTTATTGTATTTAGGTATATAATAAACAACTCATTAAACGGCAATTACATTCCTTGCGTGGTTATTAGACCTCAAAAACCTTTATAAGGTCATACACCAGTAAATATTATTCCCTATTATATTCTATATAAAACTGACCAAACATAGCTCAACCCATTTCAGAGAACAAATCCTTACCTCATTTTAAAGAGTTATGATAAAACTGATATAAAATGAAGAGAAAAGTAGGGCCATGTTACTCATGTATCTTCTAAGAGAGATTTCTCTTGTCACATTTACTGTAAAATCACATCAAAGTCATACTGCTATGACCTGGAAGTACTACCCGTACTAAAATTGAGTTTCACTTCACCAAATACAACCTCCTCTCCCATTTTTTCGACTAAAATGTCAAAAATACATCCACAATGACCAGCTTTAATTTAGACCTCTGTGGCCATGCCAAGTGAAACATTAGTGTTTAAAAACCTGTCCGCCATTATAGACCAGATGGCTCCCGCGCTGGTTCCTTTTACTATAGTTAGGCCTATACTAGTAAGCATGCGGGTAACGCCCTCGTGCAATATAGGCTCAGTCATGCTAATAACCACTTAAGGTCCGCCATTGCCTATTAAGTTTTAGCCCTTGTTGTCTGATATCGGCTAAATGTAGACCAATATCATAAACATGTGGATATCGATTTGCCGATGCTGGTTCGTTTTGTATATTCTCGTTTTTGTTATTCCATTCTTATTTCTGTTTTTTTTTTTGCTGTAATTAGAATACTAGTAAATGAAATAGGTACGTTATCAATTTTAATATCACCTTTCAGGGTAAGTTCAATTATAAGCCGGCATACCTCCAAACATAACGTTTCTGCTTATGCAATGAACGATTGTAAAGATCATCACATTGAGCATCAGTTCATGACGCCCAGACTTTCGGACACGTATGATTGCACTACACTTGACGAAAAGTCATCATTTTACGAAATTTACGCAGAAAAGAAACGCTTAAAGGCGGAAAAGGAGCGCTTATTGAAAGAACGGAGAGAGATACTTAAAGAAGAAAAACGAATAGAAGAACTGACAAAATTAAAAGAGAAAATACAAAGAAAAGAAGAAAGATGTAAGCAAATACTGAATAAGAACTATACACATGGATATTGTACAGTTAAAGAAACAGTAGAGATATTTGAGGACACGGTGAAAACAAAGACGACAGAGGCCGTTGAAGATCTGCAAAACAGTTACCTGGAAAACAGTAAGTAACTAGTCTGCTGTAATAGTCAAGAGCCCATACTCATTGAAATGTAACGAACGTTTAAATTAGTCAGTTTTCCATAAATTTGTCCATAGTGAATATTAATATGCTTTCATCAGCTGTAGCAGGCATATTCAGGCCAAGTTTAATAACAATCTGAGCTTATTGAAAAATAGGACATTTGTCGAAGTCATCCTTAGGATTTTAGAAGTAACGCCTTATACGGAATGTTGTATAATCAAACGAACGGTAAAACTAGCATTGAACAAGTGTTTCAACATGTAAGTCCTTTTCGTAACTCAAATTTCCTTCCGAATAAAAAAAAAAGAGTCAACTTAGTATATAAAATAGAGTTTTGGTCTCGTCAGTATTTGTATATTCAATGCATAACATCACAATTGCTATAGATATAGAACCGTTATAAGATGATTATTAATATATGGAAAAAATGAAGAAAGGAAAATTCTTGTTTCGAGATATGCGTTGTCTAATGTTAGGTATCATTTCGTCACTAGATTAAGGACTTTTAAGCCGTCCTTCCATTTTTGGTTACATAATGTACATTAGTATCAAAGCACGATCCTAGATTTATATAAAGGGAACATTAAACATTTTCCCAACAGCAAATTACTGCACACGGTGTTTTTCGATAAGGCCGTGCTAGTCTATTAGTATTTTCACAGAAAACATTATTAACTAAAGAAATTATTAAAATCATCTTAAAATATTACTATTGTTATACATGGAAAATATATAGACACACAAACTGGACTGAATCACAAGTTAATTCTATTTAACAAATATTATTTCCACACAAGTAACATGTTTGAAGACGAGAAATAAATAATGAATTACCCTAAAATAATGTTGCAAATGTACACGAATATTATCGAAAATGGCGGAATTACCGAAAAAAGTATACTGATTTGTATCCCCCGTGACACTTGAAGATTTTTAGCAGGCATACCCTAAATGCGGATAACTTTGTACTGCAAAAAATCATCTTTGACATTAAAATGGGTTCACAATGTCAAATTAGTACCTTGATGAATTAAAGACTGTAAATATTACGAATGAACATAGTGACTGTATGTGTAATCAAGAGAAAATAAAATTTATGTTTAATATATGAGCCGTGCCATGGGAAAACCAACATAGTGGGTATGCGACCAGCATGGATCCAGACCAGCCTGCGCATCCGCGCAGTCTGGTCAGGATCCATGCTGTTCGCTAATAGTTTCTCCAATTCAAATAGGCTTTAAAAGCGAACAGCATGGAGCCTGACCAGACTGCGCAGATGCGCAGGCTGGTCTGGATCCATGCTGGTCGCATACCCACTATGTTGGTTTTCTCATGGCACGGCTCATATATCCATTCAAAATATACATAGAATACTTAAATAAACGCAGATGTATGTATTATAGATTATAATGCCTATCTATTTATTTGTCATCGGAAATATTATATAATATGGTTGGGCGACAATTAGGCAATTCAAAAAGTTGAACCCGGACCCAGATTTTAACAAGGCAAGTTATATACCAAAATGTTCGTAAAGGTCTGAAGTTCATCAGGCTTCCGGCATAAATTGGCATAAATGATAGAGATCTGGCATCCAAGATGGCCGCCACAAAAGTAATGATGACTACAATTTTAAACACACCATCATGTCTTCATTTTCGTATGAATTTTAATTATTTCCTGTTTAATACTTTACTACGATATGTCAGATTTTATGAGTATCTTTTTAACATAAATTGCCTAAAATTCTTACGCAGATTACAGGTCAAAGAGTCAAATAATCATAAAACTCAAATATCGGATAGATAAAAGTATATTTAGTATATGATTTCAGGACAATTTTCAGATTTCAAAAGTATTTATGCAAAAACATGTCCTTAAGTTCATTCTCTGTATGCAGTACTCACAGTGCCGTGATCACTACTCACAGTTCCGTGAATACTACTCAGTGAGCAATACTCCTGGTAATGTGAACACTACTCAGTGAGCAGTACTCAAGGTGCCGTTAACACTACTCAGTGAGCAATACTCACAGTACCGTGAACTCAACAGTACTCACGGCGCCGTGAACACTACTCAGTGAGCAGTACTCACAGTACCGCGAATACTACTCAGTGAGCAGTACTCATGGTGCCGTGAACACTACTCGGTGAGCAGTATTCACGGTAATGTGAACACTAGTCAGTGAGCAGTACTCGCAGTGCCTTGACCACTACCCAGCAATACTCACAGTAGAGTACCATGAACACTTCCCAGTAGGTAGTACTCAGAGTGAACACTACTAGATGATCAATGCTCTGTGAAAAGTACTTAGAGCTGTCATCACTCCACACTGAGCAATAAAAATGATCACTGAGAAATTGTTACCTCAGCACACTTAGAGTCCTTCCCACTGAACATTTCTCACCACACTAAAAAGGGACACCGTTGTAAAAAAATGTGACCGTGCGACCACATACACGCATCAAAGGATCAATGTCCCTTTCTCTAACGAAAATGGGGCGACATTTTTGTCCACCTACCATATCCCGTTTTGGGATAGGTTATCAGTCAACTATTAGAAAAGTGGTTTGAAGATATAGTTTATATATGGCATCTTTCTTACGTTTAAGCAGGGTAGTAGTGTCAATTTGTTTTCAGTTTTGACATTTAAAATCGAATATGATTATATATTTGTTTAGAAAATATGACGATGTTTATATTTTTAGCTCCTGTAAAACTGATTTATTAGACTTTTAATGACTGTGACGTCGAAACGTTTTAAAGGAGTTCATCACAATATTTTGTGCGCAGCTCAATCGCGCAGCAAGCGATATTCACTGTAAAGTTCAGAATTCGCCGCTGAAAGTGCATCATTGTCGGATATGAGGGCACTCGCGCAAAATATATCGTATGTACTGACAATATAGGTCGTGCATCCATATTTTACCTTTAAAAGTGATGGTGTTTTACTGGAGGAGTAGTTGTAGGAAGTGCTCGAATCGAATACATTGTGGACAGCCAATTTGAAAGTAAACTATTTTGTCCAGTAATGATGCAGCCGACTCCAAGTCAAATAAAATTCCAGAAAATCTTAACGTAGATATATCTCCTTCAAGTTCAAATGTGACTTCCTAAAAACGTTGTTTTACTTTTTGTGCCCCATCCCGCATTTCACGTAGTAAGACCAGAGTTATGGCCCTTGATAGTCAAATTATACATAAAGGGTCTAAACATTTGTGTCGCATGTACCTCAAAATTATGTGCGCCAAGAGTCATGAAACCAGACAAGAATTAAATTCAGCATGCGAAGTTGTGCACCAGTGCTTTTATTTGAGGTTTCACTCAATAAAAACAGATTTATGTCCCTTGACGTGGTCAAATATATACGTAAATGGGATGTGAAAGCTTGTGTAGCACGTATCTCAAAAAGTATTTGACCTAGAGGCATGCAACCTTAAAAGAGCATTATTCCGCATGTGAGTAAGAATATTGGTTAAGGAACTGATAATAACATTGTGCAATTTGTTTTGTAAGAAAAAAAAATGTTCATAATTTTTAGGTGGGTGGGGTAATGAAAAAATACTTTTGTGGGTGGAGTGAATATTTTTTTTTTTTTTGAAAACAAGCACGGGTTGATATTATTTTTTTGGTTTAGATTTTTTTGTCTTAGTTCTAGCTTACATAATATAAAATTTGGAAAAATTCTGTCCGCTAGATTTTTCATATCATAAAGAAATACTTCGTGTTTTTCTCAGTTTCAGATACTTTCGACATCTGTCAAGAGTAATTTTTCTGAGTTAATATATCTATATGTTGACATTTTATGCATAGTTATAGTGGTGTTATTAATTCGGATGCATAAACAGTAATATCAGAGTGAAACTTCGAATAAATAATTGTTTGCAGTAGTTTTATAATGACATGTATGTACTGTTTCTTCAGACAAAAATACCGATTTGGTGTTCTTAATAAACTTTGAATATTGAAAAAAAGAAGCACGGGTACCTATTATTTTTATTTTTGATTTTAACTTGTCATACATCAATCTATAAATATGCAAAGGTACAAAAAAATCTGTCCGCTAGAAATAATTGTGAAAAACATCTTTAAAAACGTTTTATAATGTTCTATCGACAAGGTGCATATATTTCAAGTTATGCAAAAATATACTCTATTTTGTATGCAAATCTTTGCTTGAGGCAATATGCGCACAATAATTGAATAGCATTGAAAACCTGTCTATGGATAATACCACATTATCCGTGTCCATGGTAATAAATATAAATAAATGTACTAATATACAGAATTTAAAACAATTACCGTAAATGAACCAAATATGTATAGCTATTCTGATGCTCTGAACCCATAATGGTTAAAAATCCCTATCCTTGGGGAATACAAAACATAAAATAGAACTAGAACATTTTTTTTCATACCTGCATTACTCGAGGAAGAAAATTAGAGACATGTATCCATATGTTTCAACTTCTTCAAGTACTTTTTCTGTTTACCTGCTTGTAATGCGCATATAAAGGCACATTAGTACGAGTACCTTTTACAATAAATAATTGTCATTCTTTGTATCAGATAATCCTTTTGTGCTATTCTTTGAGTTCTTTCAAAAGGATTTATAAGTTCTAATTTTCAAAACTACAAATAAGTGAGAAATGAATGGGTAAAATTTTTATTTTTAGCAGGAATCTGGTCTTTTGACATATTTTTTTTTACCTTTAAATGTTTTACAATTCATGAAAGGTGCGTTGCAATAATTCTACAAAACAATGCATGCCAGCAGTTTATTTCATCAAAAGTGAATGAAGAAAATCTTATTTTTTACATAAAACACTTTTTTCATTTTATGGCGGCCATCTTGGACGCCATCTTGGATTTCTTAGCTCGCCATCATTCATGCCAATTTATGCCGGTACTTTCAGAATCTACAAACTTTTACAAACATTTCGGTATATAACATGTCTTGTTAAAAATTGGGTCCGGGTTCCCCCTAGAAATAGTGGACTTTCTTGGCCGAAGTCACCCTACCAATAATGTGCCATTTTTGACTCGACAGGAAAACCAAATTTAATTGTGCACGGGAAATGTACAGGTCATAAACGTGCACAAAATAAAATGTAAAACCGCCTGAACACATGTTTGTAGTAAACCTTCATTTGTTTTAGAATGGTAAATAATATTATGTCCTTTTACAATATATGTATTTTCTATTTTGATCCAAACGGATTTTATTTTGCGAATAAAGCTACTCTCCCACAGACTGGCTAATTTTTATTTTTCAACTAAGTTTGGCATAGATTTGTATTATATGAAATTTAGATGATAAAGTGAGAGAATATAAGTTTTAGATTTTGTTAATAAAAGCTGGAAGGCTGTTGGCTTTACTCCATTAAATGTACTTCAAAAGCGTTGCAACAATTTACGCAATTCTGCGCAATAGTTACAAGGTTATTTAGTAAAACATCTTACAAAAGTCACAGGCCAGTAAGTTTATAATACTGGTCATTTTCACAGCACCCACATTTTATGGATTTTTTTAGAAAAAAAAATAAATCGCCTAAAATATGTGCACGAGTCGCTTTAAGCGTAATCCTAGTGCTAAGACTGCGCAAAGTATGCAAAAAACCGTTCATTATTGAGGTAGGATATTACCATAAAACAAATAAAGTATCAAATAGATAATGAAGCTAGAGCGTATTATATAAATTGATTTCAATAACCGATCGATGTAAATGTACAAAAAAATGAAAAATATGACATGTAGATATTGAATTGTTCCGCGTTATCTGTTTGAATGCCCTCAGTTTACTATGTTATAATTGATTGAAATACAAAGCACCTTAAACAGGTATCGGTATAAAGCATTTCTGAGATGATATGTTTTTCTAGAACTGCCATGAGAATTGATTTTGCTATTGTTAGAGGCTTGGTAGATACCGTACATTCCATGATAGAAATATCAAGTACAAATACTAATTAAATTGAAGATTCTGTCAATGCATGGTTTTCACGGCACCTGGTCAAATGTTTCATCCAATCAAAACATAAAGAAGGTAAGAAAAAATACCAGTGGTATACTAAAAATAGTTAGATAGATAAGGTATGTCATTAAAGTTCGTTTTTAACACCAGGAAATGTGTATTAATGGTGGAACGAGGAACGGACTGTGAAGGTTTTGAGCTTGAATCCACTTGGGACTGACTAAGAAGTTTTATACTGAAGATTAACCTGTCCTTTTCGTAAGAAAGATAACCATTTTGAAACTCGACCAAACCTTAGTATTTGATGTGACTTGAAAGTGCATGTAGGTTAATCTGAATATTTATATTGTAGGCAACACCGACTTGAATACACACAGCAGCAACAGCAACTTACAATTACCACCCATTTTTACGAAACTATCGGCACCCAAATCAGCTAGCTCTACAAGAAAAGATGCGCCTAAATCGACGCAACTGACGTTTGCGGCATCAAAAATGTATACGGAATCGGATGGAAGAGAAGAAATGTGTATAGAATTCGAAGTCCGGCGTAGTAGGAGCGATACAGTTGGAAAAAATGAAAGTAAGGTGCAAAAGGGTTTAGAGGAAAGGATTGTAACAGATACAGAAATTGTCAAGAGGAAAAGGTTAAGCGCAAAGAAAAGATCGGATCTTGATTTTCCTCCATCTCGGAACTTGTCATCATGGAAAAAGGAAGCCGAGACGGTGAGCATAGATGGTTTTGATTCGTCAACGACTTTGACATCGGCCAAGAACACATGCGTGTCAGTTCCAAGAGAGGAGAACTCCGAACTGCAGAAGAATGAATTCTACTCATCAGACGACAATTTTGTTGAAAGTGATACTTCGGAACTGGGCATGTAAGTACGTTTAATCGACTGAAAGAGACATTTGTGGTACCATATTATCAGTATCGTTACGTACTTCTTAAAAAAAAGTCTGAAAAAGTCGGATAAGTTTGCATTCCACGTAACATAAAATGATGTCAATTTGGCTCTATTATCTAAAAACGTATGGAACAGAATTAGGGCAAAAACTGCATTGTGCTTTCGTATATCCAATCTTGCTATTTACATATATGCATTTGTTATTCTTCTGTTCACATGCTTCTTTCGGTCATCCCATTTTGCATTGTTACATGTCCATTTGTGCATCTTATGTTTATGTGTTCCTTTCTGACATTCATACATGCTTAATTGTTTCATTTTAATATCATGGTTACTTCTTCATTATAGCCGGGGAGCCAAAAGTGCGAAAAGTGCCTAGAAACAGGATTTACCTGTCCGGTCATGCTATAGTCAGTTTCTATACATATTATGAAAGTGCAAGGTCTCGCGGATCAGAAAAATCGGGCCTGCAAAACAAAAGCTCTTGCGAAATTTGGGAATATTAAGGGGAGATAACTCTGTATATTTGCAGTTTTTTTTAAGATTCAAAACGCTCTTTTACTAACAAAACATGGCATCATGTTTCTAAAATCAGTTCAAATATATATTTTAACATTGCTTTTACGCATAAGGCTTATGCTTGAAAAATTCGCAAAATGTACTCATTTTATGTACATTTTATTATAAGATTTGGCACCTAAAATACCAAAGAATAAAATAAAAATATTTAACCTAAAATTTACAGTATGAAGAAGTAACATTTAAAATAGTCTTATTTCTCAAAGTCCTTTATTAATACCGCTGCGAAACAGTCTGTTAGAATAAAAAATCATCTAGATACTCTAGTTTAGGTTTGGCTAAGAAATACGCAAATCCGGGGTATTTTATGTACCCCACCCACTTTATATAATGCAAAAAATGTATAATAAAAATATTCGACCAACAACCAAGAAGATATGTTCTTTTTATCACGTATACAATATAAGCTATATTTTTGACCATATAAATCTTGATGAGGGGTATTTAAAAGATTTTAAACAGAAAAAGGGGGTAGGAAAAGCCATGTATTTTACAACCGATAATTAGAATAAACAACCCGTTATTAGATAAGAGCAACACTAATGGAAGTCGAAAAAACCTTTACTTGCAAACTATTTATTTGGAAAGTAATTTATTTAGATACACTATAATGCAATCTAGTTCAGGTTTGGCTAAAAAATACGCAAATCCTGGGTATTTTATGTACCCCACCCACTTTATATAATGCAAAAAAATGTATAATAGAAAAATTGGACAAAACATCAATGAGATATATTCTTTTTATCACGTATACAATATAATCTATGTTTTTGACCATATAAAGCTGGATGATTAGAATTTAAAAGATTTTAAGTAGAAAAAGGGGGTACCCCACCCACTTTATAATATTATAATTATATAATGCAAAAAATTCATAATAAAAATATTCGACCAAAATAAAGGAGATATACACTTTTTATCACGCATACAACGAAATGCATATTCTTGACAATTTAAAGATGGATGAGGCCTGGGGTATTTAAAAGATTTTAAAGGAAAAAGGGATATGAAAATGATGCCTTTTTCAACCGATAATTAGTTAACAACCTGTTATTTACCATTTGACAAATACGAGCAAGACTAATGAAAGGGATGAAACCTTTACTTGCAAACTACTCGTCTGAAAAGAAATTCATTTTAATACTCTTTCGTGCGATCTAGTTTAGGGTTGGCGACAAAAAGCGCAAATCCGTGGTATTTTATTTACCCCACCCACTTTATATAATGAAAAAAAAATGTATAATAAAAATATTCGACCATCAATCAAGGAGAGATATTCTTTTTGTCACGTATACAATATAATCTATATTTTGACAACTTATAGATGAATTCGGAGTATTTAAGAGATTATAGATTAAAAACAGTAGCCAATAATTAGAATTAACAACCTGTTCATTGTGATGTGATAAAATGCAAGCAACACTACCGAAAAGTACTGAAACCTTTACATTCAAACTTTAATTTTTTACTATCTCATTTAAATTATTAGTAACTTTCGTTTGCATGTTTGTCAAATCCAAAAAACAGTAGTAATTTATTCACCAACCCACCTTGAATAAGGCAAATGATTATACCATAGGGGCAAAAATAGCGAAAATGCACGGAAAACGATATTGCTAGTCCGATGTTCTCTTCAAATGATTATGGTTAAATGCTGATTTTTTTGGAAAGTTCGTGACTGCAAAACTTATCCAACTGCTAAATGAAACGTCAAGGGCAGTTACTCTTTACTAATTTTAAAACATATCTTAGAATTATTATTAAGGTGATTTGCACTAAATATGAGCCGCACCATAAGAAAACCAACATAGTGCATTTACGACCAGCATCGATCCAGACCAGACTGCGCATCCGCACAGTCTGGTCAGGACCCATGCTATTCGCTAACGGTTTCTCTGATTGCAATAGGCTTTGAAAGCGAACAGCATGGGCCCTGACTGGTCTGGATCGATGTTGGTCGCAAATGCACTATGTTTGTTTTCTGGATCTATACTGGTCACAAATACAAGTAGTTACGTTTGTTTTCTCATCGTGCGGCTCATATAACGATGGAATTTATCTGAAGTTATATAAAATATGATATAAAGAAGGGGTGTTTGTAAAAAACATATATCCCCATGAGGTTTGTTGAAGGCAAAGGGGAGTGTAAGTTCTAATTTTATAACATTAACCTTGACCTTATTAACATCAGGAGTCTTGTACAGACTACAGACATTACATTTTAAGGGGATTGACAGGCAAACGTTCCTTATTTACTGAGTGGTAATCATATTAGACTTGAGCTAGGTAGTTGTGACCTTTTTCCTTGATCAGTTAAATTGTCGCAAAACAATATTGCTCATTTACTGACCGCAGAAAATAATTCTTTTAAATTCAATGATAGCTGATTTTTAACGTCATTGAACGGAAACCAGACTTTATTCTGTAAAGGCACGAATGGAAAATGCTTAAGATATTGTATCTGCGCCAAATCTAATATAAAATACACCGTATCCTACTGGTGTAATGCAATGCATTGTGTCGCAGAATAAAACACAGTCTGTTTGACACAGAATTAGATGAATTTGATTAATACTAGTGTATAAGTTGTGAAAAAGACATATTGAACTGTTGCAGTCTAAAATCACATATTTAAAGTTAAATAATATAACGTATTAACATTTACACTGCCAGTGCAAGTTATAGTACGAGATAAAATCATTTTTGTGGTGTAGCTGTAAAGTTTAAATTGATACCAGTATTTCTATATACAGATCGGAAAATTGTTACGCATGGTATTATGAAGTATTGTGTTAATGTCTACTTAAATTGCACGTACAGATGTAACTATTTGTCGTTAGTACTGCAGGAATGTGTAACTAAAATTGTGCTCCAGATGGACCGCATATAAATAAAATTCTAATTACTATTATAGCCTTTAGTGCCAAACCAGTAGATGTTATCTAAAATGATATGACTCTGTATAAATACTTGGTTCATGGCACTTTGTTGTTCAATTCGTGAAAAAAAAACAAATGTTTAATTCTAATGTCATGTATAAAAACACTAATTGAAGGGTTTACCTATCAATATTCAAAATTATTTGTTGTTTGTCATCCAGACATAGAGCAATATACCAGGTAATTTATAAGTAATGGCAAACAAGCCATTCAATAAGTTTATAATTTAGATTATCTAAGACTTATACTACCATTTTCTGAGAAAGAACGGTCATGTATATCGTTCACCTGTTACATTTGGCCTAGGGATCATCAAGATAAATATTTTGACCAAGTTTTATGAAGATAGGGTAATTAATATGACCTCAAGAATGTTAACAGCCTTTTCGTTTGATTTTAGCTTGTGACCTAGTTTTTAATCCCATATGACCCAGTTTCTAACTTGGCATAGGAATCATCAACACAAACATTCTGACCAAATTTCATTAAGATAGCATCATTAATGTGGCTTGTACGGTGCTATCAAGCTTTTCCTTTTATTTGACCTGGTAACCTAGTTTTTGACCCCACATAATCCAGTTTCAAACTTAAGATTATCAAGTTTGCAAGTTTGTGTCAGATCAAAGCATATATGAAACCTCTTTATGGTTAAAAGGTCAATCAAATCGGTTTTCGAACTGAACCGAGATCGTATCGTGACTTAAGTCGTAAGTGTGGTTAAAGTCAAACGTAAAATGCCATTTCTAGCCTGTTCATAATACAACAATTAACAAATTTTGGCACTTTAGGTGTTCAAATAGGGGTCGTTATTCTGGAACCTATGATTTGATCTGATGAAGTCATCATGGAATGCAAGATTTATTGCTGTTAAAGATATTTCGCAAGTTTGTTTCAAATCAAACTATACAGTGAAGTGCCTGTGTGGCTATAAAAGCCAACATGGCAAATTTTGGCCCTTTAAGGGACCACCACTCTAGAACACATTATGGGATCTCACCAGTTTTTAACAGGAACCGAGATATTATGCCAATAGAATTTATGTGCAAGTTTGATTAAAATCAATTGCAAAATGTGGTCTCTACCCTGTTCACAAGCCAAAACAGAAACTTTTGGTTCTTTAAGGGGCCCTAACTCTGGAACCCATTATGGTATTTGGTCAGTTTTCAAAGCGAGATTTTATACCAATACAAGTTGCTATGTTGTTTCTCATCAGTGTTAGGATTCCTCCCTTGCTCCTACCCAACCTGTCACAACGGAAGCACTGGTAGCCTCTTAACATTGAAGGATTTGTCCTCGCTAAGGTGAATCTCTTCGATGCAGCAGACCTGAATGTCCTTATCAAACAATATGTTCTCTAATTCATTTTCTTATTGAGGAGTCTTTCTGCATTCCAATGCATAACCTTGAAAGGTTGCATTGACTTCTTTTTATTGTTCCTGGTGGCCAGTAGATTTCCTCCCTCGTCTCCTAGCTCTTATACAAGTTGCGCGCAAGTTTGATTAAAATCAATAGTAAAATGTGGTTTCTATCGTGTTCACAAGTAGTTGTGGACGGACGTATGGACGGACAAAGGCGATCACAAAAGCTTACCTTGTGTCACTACGTAACAGGTGAGCTAAAACTCTGATAGAATCCATTTGAAATATATATGTTTGGGGGATATAATTACGACTTTTTTGTACGATTTGTAAAACTTCTTGAATAGTGATATAATGAATTATTATTACATTAATTAGTTTTAAAATCTTCTGAATAGTAAAGATTATTCAAAATGTCTCAGTTTATAAACATTAAAGTTACACATTATGTCAAATTTCTACATTACATTCAGCACATAGAACTACATTCCATCTATCTGTTTATCATGAGAAAGATAAAAACAGATATGTACAACCCCGAAGCAAGCATTTATACTTTGTTAATTTGTAAAAACTGTATTGATCGATCAATCACATTTTATACATAGTTTTAGATGGGCGGGGTAATGTTCATACCCATACAGTTTCACAATTTTGACAAAATTGCACAAAAGAGTATTTAAATAATTAACTTTCAAATGAATAGTTAGCAAGTAAAGATTTCGTCGCCTTTTATTATTGATGCTTGTATTTATTAAAGGGTAAATAATGGGTTGTTTGTTCTAATTATCGGTTGTAAAATACTTAAGTTTTCCTACCCACTTTTTCTATTTAAAATCTTTTAAATACCCCTCATCCATCTTTAAATTGTCATAAATATAAATTATATTGTATATGTGATAAAAAGAATATATCTCATTGATTTTTCGTCGAATATTTTTATTATACACTTTTTGCATTATATAAAGTGGGTGGGGTACATAAAATACCCCGGTTTTGCGTATTTCTTAGCCACGCCTGGAGTAGATTGCACGAAAGAGTATTTAATTAAATTACTTTCCAACTAAACAATTTGTAAGTAAATGTTTCATCGCCTTTCATTAGTGTTGCTCTTAATTAATAACGGATAGTTAATTCTAATTATCGGTTGTAAAATACATAGGTTTTCCTACCCCATTTTTCTATTTAAAATCTTTTAAATACCCCTCATCCAGCTTTATATGGTCAAAAATATAGATTATATTGTATACGTGATAAAAAGAATATATCTTCTTGGTTGTTGGTCGAATATTTTTATTATACATTTTTTGCATTATATAAAGTGGGTGGAGTACATAAAATACCCCGTATTAGCGTATTTCTTAGCCAAAACCAAACTAGATTGCACGAAAGAGTATTTAAATAAATTACTTTCTAAATGAATAGTTTGCAAGAAAAGGTTTCATCGACTTCCATTAGTGTTGCTCTTATTTAACAACGGGTTGTTAATTCTAATTATCGGTTGTAAAATACATAGGTTTTCCTACCCCCTTTTTCTGTTTAAAATCTTTTAAATACCCCTCATCCAGCTTTATATGATCAAACATATAGATTCTATTGTATACGTGATAAAAAGAATATATCTTCTTGGTTGTTGGTCGAATATTTTTATTATACATTTTTGCATTATATAAAGTGGGTGGGGTACATAAAATACCCCGGATTTGCGTATTTCTTAGCCAAACCTGAACTAGAGTATCTAGATGATTTTCTACTCTAACAGACTGTTTCGCAGCGGTATTAATAAATGACTTTGAGAAATAAAACCATTTTAAAGGTTACTTCTTCATACTGTAAATTTTAGGTTAAATATTTTTATTTTATTCTCTGGTATTTTAGGTGCCAAATCTTATAATAAAATGTATATAAAATGAGTACATTTTGCGTATTTTTCAAGCATAAGCCTTATGCGTAAAAGCAATGTTAAAAGATATATATTTGAACTTATTTTAGATACATGATGCCATGTTTTGTTAGTAAAATAACGATTTGATGCTTAAAAAACTGCAAATATACAGAGTTATCTCCCCTTGATATTCTCAAATTTCGCAAGAGCTTTTGTTTTGCAGGCCCGATTTTTCTGATCCGCGAGACTTTGTACTTTCATAATATGTATAGAAACTGACTATAGCATGGCCGGACAGGTAAATCCATTTTTTCATGCCTTGGCTCCCCGGCTATTAGTCTATGACATTATCTTGCTTTCGGTCATGCTGCAATGTTACATGCATCACTCGGTGTATTAGCTTGTGGTTAACCTAGACACACCTTCCCTATGTGTTTATGTTGTCTATATGCTGATGATATGGACAGAAATGGCTCCTGGACAGGTTGAATGTGCTTACTCGTACGCATGAATAGCTAACAAAGTTTTAAACAAACACAATCTCACTTGTCACAATGCAGAATGCAGCATAGCACTAAGCATAATGAGGTTACCATAATGTACATTTCTCATTATGATACCAGAGGGCGCTTTTATATTCGTGCTCGGAAGCTTCCGCTAAGTCACGGAAAAAAATACGACACTGCGCATTTTGGCTAAGTGTCCGGTGACCGGACCTAACCTGTTTGATTTGTCTAAGCGCCCGGTAATCAAGTTCGAAAAGGCCTGTGTATCATCAAACATGTACGCATCTTACTTATTGCATTACGTCAATTGAGATACCATTCGTTTTAGCACTACTATTCAAAGAATAGTCTAGCTATTCTACTCACCCTGGCGTCGGCGTCGGCGTCACGCATTGGTTAAACTTTTGCATGCAACTACATAAGGCTATCATTTAAAGGCATATATTTTTGAAACTTATTTTTCCTTTTTCTAGGTCAATTACCAACCTCACTAGGTCAAGTCCATATAACTCTGACATATATTTTGGCCAAATTAAGCCCCCTTTTGGGCTTAGAAAATCCTGGTTAAAGTCTTACATGCAAGTTACTATCTCCAAAACTAATGCAGATATTGAATTGAAACTTCGCATGTGTCTTTTCGGTTATAAAACTAGGTGACAGCACCAAGTCCCATAACTCTGACATGCATTTTGGCCAAATTATGCCCCTTTTGTACTTAGAAAATCTGGCGGGCAAGTTACTATCTCCAAAACTAATGCAGGTATTGAATTGAAACTTCACATGTGTCTTCGGGGTTATAAAACTAGGTGATAGCATCAGGTCCCATAACTCTGACATGTATTTTGGCCAAATTATTCCCCTTTTTAGACTAAGAAAATCCTGGTTAAAGTTTTGGTTGCAAAGTACATATAGCTATTACTTCAAGGCATATGGTTTTGAAACTTATTTTTTTCTTTTTGTAGGTCAATTACCAACCTCACTAGGTCAAGTTTCATAACTCTGACATGTATTTTGGCTTAATTATACCCCCTTTTAGACTTAGAAAATCCTGGTTAAAGTTTTGCGTGCAAGTAACTATCTCCAAAACTAATGCAGATATTGAATTGTAACTTCACATGTGTCTTCGGGGTTATAAAATTAGGTGATAGCATCAAGTCCCATAACTCTGACGTGTATTTTGGCCAAATTATGCCCCTTTTTAGACTTAGAAAATCCCGGTTAACTTTTTGCATACAAGTTACTACCTTCAAACCTTAAATACAGATACTGGATTGAAACTCTATATAGATATTTTAACATTTAGGGTAATATTCCTGCTTCTGGGACAACAATTTGAATAGTCAAGCATTGGCTGTTTTACGGACAGCTCTTGTTAAAAGCAGCATTTAAAAGCAACTTTTTTGACAGGCAGCTACTTTAATTGATAATTATGTATATAAGAGTGTTGAACTTAAAAAGTTTCGGTGCTGCCGGTGATACCGCGTTGGCCGAGTAAAATTTTAGTCGTAAGTTATAAAGTAAACAAGAGGGCCAAGATGGCCTAGGCCGCTCACCTGAGAAACATACCATAACAGTGTAAACATGTTCAACTTGGTGATTTCATGGAAACAAATATTCTGACCTATTTTCATTAAAATTGGACCAAAAATGTGGTCTCTTGAGTTTAAACAAGTATTTCCTTAGATATGACCTAGTGACCAAGTTTTTGATCCAAGATGACCCATATTCAAACTTGACCTAGATTTTATCAAGGCAGTCACTCTGACAAATTTCCATGAAGATCAATTGCATACAGTCTCTATCGCATACACAAGGTTTTTCTTTGATTTGACCTAGTGACCTAGTTTCTTTACCCCAGATGACCCATATTCAAACTTGACCTAGATTCCATCAAGGCAATCATTCTGACCAAATTTCATGAAGATCAATTGAAAAATACAGTCTCTATCGCATACACAAGGTTTTTCTTTGATTTGAGCTAGTGACCTACTTTTTGACCCCAGATGACCCATATTTAAACTCAATCTAGATTTTATTAAGACAATCATTCTGACCAAATTTCGTGAAAATCAATTGAAAAATACAGCCTCTATCGCATACACAAAATTTTTCTATAATTTGACCTAGTGACCTAGTTTTTGACCCCAGATGACCCATATTCAATTTAACCTAGACTTCATCAAGGCAATCATTCTAACCATGAAGATAAATTAAAAAATACAGCCTCTATCACATACACAAGGATTTTCTTTGATTTGACCTAGTTACCTAGTTTTTGACCCCAGATGACCCATTTTCCAGTTCTTTCTGGATTTCATCAAGATTATCATTCTGACAAAATTTCATGAAGATCAATTGAAAAATACAGCCTATATAGCATACACAAAGTTTTTCTTTGATTTGACCTAGTGACCTAGTTTTTGATCCCATTTTCAAACTTTTCCTAGATTTTATCAAGGCAATCATTCTAACAAAATTTCATGAAAATCAATTGAAAAATACAGCCTCTATCGCATACACATTTTTTTTCTATAATTTGACCTAGTGACCTAGTATTTGACCCTAGATGATCTATACTCAAACTCAACTTAGATTTAATCAGACAGACGCCGGACATTGAGCGATCACAAAACAGGTGAGCTAAAAATACTACTGATACAGATGTAGCGCTACATTACATCTCAATTTAAGGCTATCAGATATACGCTCGTCTGCGTATGTGGGGAGACAGTTAATTCAGTTGACATAATTATGCTGTGTAGGCTATTTAAAGCGCGTTATAAATATCTGCTACACAATAGTAAAGGTAGTGTTTCGAAAACTATGTCTATTTCAGAAAATAATTTTGTTGTTTGTCCGGTTACCGGACGTGTAGTCTTAACACTCTCGGTACAGTTCGTGTGTTTCCGTATTTTAGTACAAGGGGGTTATCTCCACTTGAACAAGAATTTGAGAATGTAAAAATGTATGTTGTCACAACGCATCATAACCCACAGCTAAATTTATATGTAAGCATCAAAACTCCTTGCATTTAAACATTTTAGGAACCACTTATGTTCTTTTCATCAATAAGCATACACCTTTGACGCTCCAAAGAAGACACAATGCAAGTAATCACTAGTAAATAAACCGAATGATGGATGTAGTTTGTCAGATTATAGCATGTCCGAAAGCAACACGAATATTTTAGAAAAATGAAGCAAGCACAGATCATTTCTCAGAATTAAGCATGTATGAATATTAGAAAGAAACACGCAAACACAGGATGCACAAATGGTCATGTAACAAAGCAAAATGGGATGTCAGAAGGAAGCATGTGAACATGAGAATCACAAATGCATACAAGTAAATCGCAAAAATGGATATACGAAAGCACAATGCAGTTTTTGCCCTAATTCTGTTCCATAAAAACGGTCTACAATGTATACGAATATCATCTGGTATATTTCTGTCAACGTTCACTTCAGGTGCCGTTAGACAGCAATTATACTTGTAGTGTATGCCATCACGAATGTAATAATCACAGATAACATCATATCGTTTCAATTAAAAACATGCCTCTATATTCACAGGCAGGTCTAATTTCCCTGTCATCTGAAAAAGAACCCTAGTATAAAAAGACCTGAACATAAAAAAAGACTATATGCATGAAAACATTATTCTTATTCTTTGATCACAATGAAGTGTTTTCCCTTCTTCAATACAGGTTTTATGGTTTCTCTTTCATTGAAAAAATACCAGATTCTCGTATTTCAGCCAATTAATTTAAAACCGACAACTGCATTATACGAAGTAAATAATCAAATGGAAGTGCGGCATTATTTACTGAAGGCCGATCAATAACCAATTGATATTGAAAATGAGAAAAATAAGAAGTAAAATGCTCTTCAAAATTGTTGAACGTGTTCGCCATAATTTAGACGTTTAATTGGTAATTTTTCAAGGCTTTGAAATGGATTTGACATGTTCTTTTGTTGCGGAAAGGTTAATATTGATGTTAAGCACATTATGTATCTCGTAAAGTGAAATTGCAAAACAAGGCCCTTGTACCTAACACTCAACGGTAATATATTTAAATTGTCTATCGGGCGATTAAATCGTTTGCAAATTTAGTTTTTATAACATTTTAAATATTTGTTTATTGTAATAATGCAGGATTTTTTAACGTTGATTCATATTTATTGGATTATTTCTTGTGATCAAAGGGAACACGAAGGACTTTTCAATATTATTGTTGGAAATGTACACACAATACGTCGGATCAACTGGATATACCAAATCATGACGTTAATTTAAATAATTCCACTCAATTGAAAGAGCTGAAAAAAGTGTATGTTTACAAAGTCAAGTGGGTGGACTGGTTCATTTAAATATCAAATTGGATATAGTGGAGTTTCAAGTAACTAGTCTGCCTTTTAAAGTTTTAACAATTGAATAAAAATGAATAGATTCTGATTTAAAACTGGAATCGGTGTCTAAGGAACAAATACTAGCTGTACAATAGAATGAAACACAGTTGTCGGAAGAAGATACTAGTGGACGTAACACAATGCGCACAGTCGCTGAACTTGGAAATGAAACTCTTTTATTGTTATAATATACGCATTAAATAATTAGAGAAACTCGTATATAAACGAGAACTTTTATGGATTATAACATGTAGGAAACTTCTCGATCGATGGAGAACAACGATATACTTTCTTTAACAAACACGCGGATTGTTAATATTTTAAAATGAAATGAAATATTAATTGTTGCATGTTGGAAAATATTTGCAGTATGTGAAACCGTTTTAATCACATATAGACGCAAAGGAAGTGTATGAATTTTGCTGCACTTAACTAAACCAAGGCTTGGGACTATTTTCTTTTCTTAAAAAAGGACGGACAATTATTTTTGTATGAACCGGAAAAGGGAAACAATGTATAATAAACAAGTACAAATTGCTCCAGGTGCTTGCGTCGTCTAGTAAGTATATGAAATAATATCTGTCACAATTCTGCTACAGTCAGCTACTGACCCGGTGTATTTTAAATTCTTGTTCATTTTATAACAAGGCAAAATTATATGTAATTCTGTCTTTTAGCACAACAGTCTCAGGAAGGGATCGATTTGTTACATTTTTTGTAGTCCAGTCAAAACAGAGCCATTATATGTTTACATTTATATCTACATAGGCGTAGGAGCGAATTTAACTGGTGGGGGGGGGGGGGGGGGGGGGGGGAAACCTTTTCGACGGGGGGGGGGTCTGGCCAGGGATCCCCGGTGCATTCATTACAAAACTTTGTCCAGGGGCCAAAAGGGCCATAGGCCTCCTCAAGCCCCTGTGTTTTGGCAGTCATTGAGTTATTCTGATGCATTTCTAATAAACTAATAAACAACACAATGGTGTTACTTAATCGGTCATAATATGTATTGTTCTGAATCAAGAGTGCCATTTTTCAAAAGTATTCGGTTGAAGCCCTGGAGATACAAACGAATAGCGCTGCATTTGTCTACTTGTGATATAAAGTTGTTGAAATTATTTCCCTTGAATAGACCATGAAAAATGTAAATACATAACGTTTACATGCGTAAACAGGCTAAATACTTACAACGTTTTTGCAGACGCTCAAATCGGAACTGTAGTGATGCGCTAGATATTATACTCTTTTTATAAAATATAATCGAACAATCCTAGGCAAGTCAGAATGCAAAGAAAGGCCAAATGCAAATCAGAAATCAGGTTGAAAAGAATTATATGATTCTAAATAAATGTTATATTAGACTGCAAGTTATATCTCTTTTCCAAAATATTGCAGAGGCCAAACTATAGTCCCCCCTACCCTAGCTTTGGGGCCCCCTGCCCCCTCCCCGGCTCCTACGCCTATGATCTAGCTACATATTGTTATCATGATCAATCGGCTATTGTCCTTAAATTATTCCTAAAAATGTCAAAATTTATAATCAGTTCTAGGGTACGTCGTGGAGTTTGCATATAGGGTCGAGCTGCTTGAAACAATGAAGTCTTTTTTTCGAACTTAAGGACAATAGAATTTTGTTATCATATGCGTTGCTTATTTAATAATTTAAGCAGAGGCATTGTGCTATCTCCTCTGAACACAATTAATGAATAGAATTAGTACATTAACTATTATATTCTGTTATAATTGATGTCTGGCTGCTGGTTCTGCATGGAACAATAGAGTGGTGGAAATATTTCTTCTTGTAAAATATTTAGGCGTATGTCTGTTACACCGTGTAGAAGTTAGCAAAATATAACAGAGAAACGTGAAGTTTTGAGAATACCCCGATGTAATATCTAAAACAGTTTTTCACGTCATATTCATTAGTATTTTGTCAGTCAACGAATTAAATCATAGTCAAAATTGAAACTTTTCAAAATTTTGGAAAAAAACCAAAATTGCTAAACTTTTGAAAAAACAACAACAAAACAACTGAACAACAACAACAACAACAAAAAACAACAACAACAACACCCAGTCGTGCTATAATACAGTAAATCAAAATTAAACATTAAAACTATTTTAAAAATTAAACAAAAACTGATGCCAGCTTCCTTCCAATACTAGGAATACCATTATTTCAAAAGAAGAAATTGACAAACTCAATGTGAATTTTGGAAACATTAGAATAGAAACAGACTGTTGATTCCCCTATCTTCACACACCTTTTAATATTATTTTATAGAAAATTAGATAAGTAGAAAAGTAAAAAAAAAATAGGATTTCTTCGGACTGATTTTAAGCGCATGTATGCAAAGCCACCATTGTTAAGGTCAATTTGTAAAGGCAGATAATGTATCTTTAGCGTGTAGAGTTACATCAAGACGAGTTTTAATTAAATTAAATGAAGGAGTATTAATGACATTTTCTACAGTGTGTTAAATTTCACCACGATGGCATATCAATAGTAAATAAATTCAAATGAACTTTATATAATACAGCATGAAAAATGCCAACGTTTATAATATATAGACATGTCAGTTTAAAATGAATAATATTAAAAAAGTCGACATATCAAGATCTTCAGAATTTATAGATTTTATTTTCAATCAGGGTCCACTAAGGGCGGCATGTTATCATAACATAAACATATTAACAAAACACACAAATAAGCCGTGGTAAGCAATAGTTATACGGAACACATCATAAAAACTATACAATAGAAATCAGTATGTATCAAATAGCGGAGAATAGTTGCACATTTTTACCGAAAGCAGACACTATAATTTTACAAAAAAGTGCCAACTTTAACACCTAGTGTTTTATCTTTTTACCAAATTGAATGCCTGTACATGCACGTGTGCGTGCATTAGTTTTCTGCATATTAAATGTATGCAATTTATAACGCCAGTTTATTCGAGAATCTGGCTACGTATACGGTTTTTGAAAGGACAACAATAGGTTGTTCAAGTGTTTTATTAACATGTAAGTCTGCGTCTGGTTAAGTTTGCAACATTGAGACACCCAACACCTCTGCACTAACCTCTCGTGAACATTTTCAGCACGATGTCGTCAACAATGATAGTTCCAGAGCGAGACACACATTACTCACAGTGGATCTCCTTCAACGGTGATAACGAACCGGTGCTGAACACCTCCCCGGAGGTGGACGAAGGGTGTGATACATTCCTGAAACGTCTGCAGAGAACAAAACTCATCAATCAAGACGGTATGTAACAATATGAGCCGCGCCATGAGAAAACCAATATAGTGCGTTTGCGACCAGCATGGATCCAGACCAGCCTGCGCATCCGCGCAGTCTGGTCAGGATCCATGCTGTTCGCTAACAGTTTCTCTAAATGCAATAGGCTTTGAAAGCGAACAGCATGGATCCTCACTAGACTGCGCAAACGCACTATGTTGGTTTTCTTATGGCGTGGCTCATATTGTATACAAAATATTCAAATATGCACGACACCGGCCACTTCATTAGTATTAAAGGCGTATGCTAGAGTCTCTGTATATGAGATGGGCGAAAGTTTTCCCAATAAAAGAATTTCTTTAAACTTTGGAAATTGAAGGACAATCATCTAAGAAACAAAGATATGCACTAAAAGTCATAAATCACTAGGACTGAAAAAGAGTTATCTGCCCTTGAGGGAAATGCCGTTTTCAAGGACAGATAACTCTTTTTTTTTTCAATACTGGTGACCTATGACTATGATACTCTAGCGTGCGCCTTTAAATGTTTAATATGTCCAGACTGGGATTATCTTTACATTTTTATCATTAGAATGATAGGCCTGAAAACCTGATTTCTAAAGCCTGAAATATTCTTTATAGATAAGTTATATAATATATGGAAATTCTGACAGTCAAAAGCCGGAAAATTAGGACCAGTCCTGAAAAATCTCAGGCAAGGATAATAACAATGATGATAATAATAATAATAATAATAATCCAACATTTTAGGCCTGTATGTTGTTCCAAAGTAAAATGAATCAGATGAATATTAATGCGCACCCTCCCCACCCCACCCCTCCAACCCCCGCCCTCCAACCGCCTAAATGTACTAAATGTATAAAGATAATAATTCCTTCAAACTTCTGCACACAATTCTACATATCATAGAAGACAATATCTTGCCCCAATTTTAAACGGCAAAAAACAAGCATTTGAAATAACGGACTTAGCTAAGCAATTAGTTGTTGTTTTTTTTTTTTCGTAAAATTGGGGCAAGGTCCGACATATACCAATACTATCGTATTTTCGGTTGTGCTTGTATTTCCCCAAACATGGAACAATATAAAAATAGCCCCACACTATA
Organism: Mercenaria mercenaria; assembly: GCF_021730395.1. Taxonomy (NCBI): domain Eukaryota; kingdom Metazoa; phylum Mollusca; class Bivalvia; order Venerida; family Veneridae; genus Mercenaria; species Mercenaria mercenaria. Next base: position 53,585,023 of record NC_069373.1, read on the forward strand.
GCTTATTATACCACCACATTTATGGTTGCTGCTGTGCGTACGTCCGTCCCGAAATCTTGTGTCCAACGTCTCCCGCACTATAAGCCTGATTTACTTGAAACTTTCACAGTTGAACAAGCTTGATGTAAAGATGACCATATAGGAAAGAACTTTTGTTATTACTAGCTTTACCGCAGTAATGGCTCTTTGATATTATAGAATATTGAGAAAAATCTTGTGTGTCCAACTCCCCAAACACTATTGAAAGGATATATATTAAAGCTTCGTGGATGAAAGACCTTGATGTGAAGATGACCATAAATAATGGACTTTTTCTGGGGCTATTTTTTCTAGAAATATGGCCCTTTCTAACTCTTCATACACTTTTTGAAGGAATGGATTCAATGTTGCTCAGATGCACAATCTTATCTAAATATAATTTGCTTCAAACATTTAGCCGAATATCCTTCATGTGAAGATGGTCTGTACTAAAAACTTTGCTATTTAGAGGATGACGCAGTATGAGGGGGCGTCTGTGTCCTTATATGGACACTAGTTTACGTCTTGGATTTATTGGCGAAGTATGGGTATTGAAAGACTTGAACGTTATTCACGTGTTTGTTTCATTCTGTTAAACAGATCCAGCATTACCTTCCGGCCAACAATTTTGTTTTGAGGCAATGGTTGACAAACGTTACAACCGATGGAAAAGACGCCGACGGAAGAAGCGATCAGAAGCCAGACGGACAAATGTGGCACAAAATAGTGAAAGTTCCGACGAAGACGACGACAGGTTAGTTTTCTGCCTGATTACTGCTATGAATGTGGTTTCATTTGGAATCACATCGTTTTTTTGTTGTTAATTTTCATACTGAAAAGATGAATTAAAAAGCTAAAGTCCAAATTTCATTAAATGCTAGACATTTTAACTGAGGCTACGGGTTAATTTACAAATAAGTAAAATGAATTTAAGGTAATAGTAAACATTTATAAAACCGACTGAATCAGGCGACCATGTTAATATTTTTGAATGTAAACAAGGTGTTACTTCTGTCAGGGATACAGTCGGGTGAAATTATTCATTGCACATTACACTTATATATAACCTTATTCATTTTCAGCAGGCGTTATAAACAATAGCATTGTGGATTAATATGTTTTTACTTACACTAATAAGAATAAACGTTTTTAATAAGCTAAACCGCATTCCGTTTACATGTTTTCGTCTTGTTATAGAAATGCAGAAATGGAAAAAATAATTGATAAAATGTACGAAGAGATCCACGGTCCTGTTCCACAGACACCAAACGGATCACGTGACACACCACGTTCCCGTAACAGACGTCGACGTAAAGAGGCAAAAAGCGCACCAAAAGTGCAAGAAGACAATGACACCGAAGAGCAACTGTCATCTATTTCATTGTACGAAGTCAGTTCGGAATGGACATCTGATGGTGCTTTACCTAGTTCGTCGTCTGTTGGACAGATAGAACAACCCAAAGTCGGGAGTGTGACTTACGAACCGGAACAGGAAACGCCAAAACCAAGCGGAAGCGGAACTCTTTCAGACGACTTATGTTCTTGGCCGTACCTAGAGCAATATAGAACTGAAATACTAAAACGACTGACAAGTAGAAATTCAGGTAAAGAATAGTGTTCAACTAATATATATCAATACTAAATATTCCATTATATTCAATCTTATTTCTTATTTTACAAATCCATGTCATACTGTATCCGAATTGTGTGACTTTAACAATTCTCTCATTACAACTATACTTAATTCCTTTTACTTCAGATCGATTAGAAGATCAAAACGACTGGCTTCCAGAAATAAGAACTCCGGAAAACGGTATCCCTGGTGACAGTTTTCAAGAGAAATGCAACCTTCTTGCTAATCAAGAAAATGGCAAGTTTTACCTTGATGAACTCGACGGTGAACCTGAAAATATTCCTGAAAAATGTAGCCAGGAAAATATACAAATTGACACTATTGATATCGAAGATGAACATGAAAACGTTCGAGAGGAGATAAACAGCACAGAGGAACAGCAGCAAAACGCTGACAACAACACAGTTGAATACGAGCCATACATTAGGTAACATTTTTAAGATGTTTTCGGAATCATGTTTGCATTATTCATTGTTTTTTTTTTCTTATTTGAAATATATGCATTTCACTATTAGTTGGCACGATTAAAAACGTTACTGCATACGTTGCGCCTACAGTAACGTCACGTTAATACAGATGTCTGGCATGCGCTAAAATCGTTTTCAACAATGACAATCTTTCTGGTAAAGGGATTTTTTTCTCAACCTCGACAGAAAACTGTTTCTTTTCGTTTTCAGGGTAGAAGAAACACCACGTCAGAGTCCTTGTCAAGTGCCTGCCAAACAGATATATTCGTACACTAACTGGTTGCGTTCTCAAAGGCCAGCAAGGTACGTTCTGTATAATCCTGACCATATTCGCTATATAGAGCATTAGTTTTATTACTTGGTGAGTAAAACGGGTATGTGGACTGAAAAATAAGGCAAGTGTGTAAGAATATTAACATACGATTACAAGGAATAGGTCCAGTCATTCCAGCCCATGCATTATAGCAGGGATGTCTTTCTTGTTATAACATCTGCAGAATCTTGAGGGATTCGAAACACTTTTGAAATGGTTTGTCGGCCAATAGACAACACCATTTGCCCTCGGCCCTTCGGATTTCAGGCAATAGTTTAGACTATTGACCGGCAGGACGTCGAACAGTTTTTACTATTTAGCAGCAAGCCTTTCTAAAAAGTGTATAAGACTGTACATTTTTGGACAAATCTGCGTAGTATAATGGGCCGGCAATACGAGTTTTTTTCTTGTAATGCTCGGTCCAACATCTCTCGTAACGTCTATTTTTACAGTGACGATATAAATGCCAGCATGACTCCAAACATAGGATCTTCTTTCCAGGAACAGAAAGTTATATTGACATTGAAAAAGATCGTCAAAAATGTTTGAACTTCTGTAATAGCCGTTCTGCATAGTGAAAACTTCTCTGATGGAATAGTAGAAGTTGATTTTTTCATATTCTGGCATTTTATGTATGATAAAAAATCGGCAAAATAAGAAGCAAATTATAAAAAATCATTAAAAACTGAAAAGGAACGCGTTTTCAAAATGGTCCTTAATAGATATTCAATCTCGGCCGCAAAGTTCGGGCCAATACATCACGTAACAGTACGTTTTGTTTTTGTTTTCGAAGTTGGCAACAGCTTTGTCAATAATGCATGATTGCGTACGGAGGTTTTACTTAACTGCTTGCAGAAAACTGTGCTCCAGTGAACAAAAGCTAAAACCCCTATCTCGCACGAACGCCAACAACTGGAGCGAGATGGGTTACGACCAAGGTTTCCCAGAAGGCACCGACACAATATCAGCAGGGGATACAAGTACGGAGCTCTTGGAATTTCGTCCAATCATTAATCAGGAAACCATTCCGTGCACAAAGGAGAGATTAGCCAAGAAAAGCAAGTATACTTCGAACTTTTTAAATGTAACTTGTTTTCAGACTGTCTAAAAGGGTCCCATTCGCAATTCTCATACATTTTAGTTTGATAAGCTGCGACCACATTTTTTTAATTAGTTGTCTAATTCATCATCCATGTGATTTCTTCTAAGATAGAAGAGTGACATGGGACTTGTAGGACAGAAGTGGACATGGTTCAGTGAAAACTTTACAACAAATGTTGCTTTTCAAAATGAAATACCCTGTACGGCTCTGGTGCCTTTCCATGACAAACCTGTACTAGTGACAAAAAACAAAATTGAGATAACAAAATATTCATGAACATTCTTTTACCTTTCAAATCTGAAGAAATTACCTTTACTATTTCAAGACTTACATTACTTTTAAGTAAGGCATTTAGAGATATGACGTTAGGAACGTCATGAAAGCAGTATGACGTCGTTATGCATGGTGTGTATTTTTCATGTCGTTTATGCGACAAATTATGCATATTACTCACCAAACATCATACCTTTGAATATTTAGAAACAGTTTAAAATGATTTTACTAAAATATAACTAAACCATGTTTTTCTGGTTTCATCACGGGCCTTTTATCTGATCACCTCTTTATTCTATAATACTTGGCCTTCTCGTAGAATGTGCTTTGGAATTTCGGTTGCCATGACAACACAAATAACATTCGTATTTGGTAAAATATGGTAGAATTTGATTTTCCTTAGATATCTGAATTACAATATACTACTTTCTAATTTCTGCATTAACATAAGAAAAACAATGATTTTCCAGTGTTTTAAACTAAAGTGCAATAATTACATCAAGTCACAAATACAGGTCTTCTCGTAGAATGTCTCATATATAAAAATGCAGACGTCATAGCTTATAAGATTCGTTTCCGGTCAGTGGTGACTCAATCTGGAATTTGGTAGCATAAGAATACAGAAATATTCATGAAAACATTTTATTCGAAAATATTTTTGCACATGTGATGTACAGACCGCTGAAATTCAAATACTAAAATTGTTTACTGGATAGAAAATTCTTGGCAGATATATTTGTAAAATAATTAAATAATATTATGAGAAATTTACATAATGTCAACCATGAGAATATATACTGCTTTTATATGCCACCATATCTTTACTGAGTATTACTGTATTGCCGTATGGGCCTCAGACCTTCTGAATAAAATTAAATAAACTTGCCACATATTATAAACACGTTTTTTTTTTCAGTATCTTTATCTTTTATTTTTACAGGCCAGAAAGTAGCACTGAACATAAAGAAACACAATGTCAATCTTCCATCACTGACCAAGAACTCAAGGTCACAAACTTTGCCGGATACCAGCGGCAAAACCAGTCGTGAGAAACTAGACAGGCCTGCGAAGGTATTGTTTTATCAGGTCATTTTAGAATCCGGTACAAGTGCGAAATTTGCAGAAGCTATAGAATAGGTTGTGTGTCACGCAATGTATAATCTATATTGATATTTCAACTTAACATTTGTGCTAGAAATAGTCTGGATCCAATAATTCATCGATGTGCAAAAATGTTTAGCTCACCTGTCACGTAATGACAGAGTGAGCTTTTGTGATCGCCCTTGTCCGTCCGTCGTCTGTCCACAATTTCTTGTGAACACGATAGAGACCACATTTTGCAACCGATTTTAATCTAACTTGCACACAACTTGTACTGGCATAATATCTCGGTTCCTTTCGAAAACTGGACTGACCCCATCATGGGTCCCAGAGTTATGGCACCTTAAAGGGCCAAAACTTGCTATTTTTGGCTTGTGAACACGACAGAAATTGATTTTAATAAAACTTGCACACAACTTGTATTAGCAAAATATCTCGGTCCCTTTCGAAAACTGGCCAGATCCCATCATGGGTTCCAGAATTATGGCCCCTTAAAGGGCCAAAATTTGCTATTTTTGGTTTGTAAACAAGACAGAGACCACATTTTGCAATTGATTTCAATAAACTTGCACACAGCATGTATTGGCATAATATCTCGGCCCCTTTCAAAAACTGGCCAAATCCCATTTTTGGTTCCAGAGTTATGGTCCCTTTAAGGGCCAGAAATGTGCTATTTTGGTTTTTGTAGCTATACAGAGACTTCGTTTATGGTTGTATTTGATACAAACCTGCAAGATATCTTTAACAACAATAGATCTTGGATCTCATGATGAATCCGTCAGATCCAATCGGCCCGTAATTGACCCATGAAAGAGCCAAAATTTGTTAATTTTTACCTTGTGAACACGATAGAAGTGAAATTTTACATTTGATTTTAACCACACTTACACACAACTTAAGTCACAATAAGATCACGATTCCTGTCCAAAAACGGTTAGATTCCAGAATGGTTATAGAGTTACTGCCCCTGAAAAGGCAAACTTTTCTATTTTGGCCTTTTCAGTCATATAGAGGTTTCATTTATTCTTTGATTTGAAACAAACTTGCACAGAATGTTTATGTTGATGATCTCTAAGCCTAGTTCGCGTTCGCAACTGGGTCATATGGGGTCAAAAACTAGGTCACCAGGTCAAATCAAAGGAAAAGCTTGTTAACATCCTATAGGCCACATTTGTCACCCTATCTTCCTGAAACTTAGTCAATATGTTTATCATGATGATTCCTAAGCCAACTTCAAAACTGGGTCATATGGGGTCAAAAACTAGGTCACCACTCAAATCAAAGGAAAAGTCTGTTAACATTCTTGAGGCCATAAATATCACCCTTTCTTCTTGAAACTTGGTAAGAATGTTTATGTTGATGATTCATAGGTCAAGTTCTTAACTGGGTCATGCGGGGTCAAAAACTAAATCACCCACTCAAATCAAAGGAAATGCTTATTAACACTCTAGAGGCTATAATTATCACCCTATATTCATGAAACTTGGTAAAAATGTTTATCTTGATGATTCATAGGAAAAGCGCGAAACTGAGTCATGTGGGGTCAAAAACTAGGTCACCACTCAAATCAAAAGGAAAGCTTGTTAACACTCTTGATGCCATATTTTAACCCTATCTACATGAAACCTGGTCAGACTGTTTATCTTGATGATTCCTAGGCCAAGTTTGAAACTAGGTCGTGGGGTCAAAAACTAGGTCACCCGCTAAAATCAAAGTAAAAGCTTATTATCGCTATAGAGGCCATGTTATGACTCTATCTTCAGGAAACTTGATCAGAATGTTTACCTTGATGATTCCAAGGCCAAGTTTAAGATGAGGGTCATCATTACCCTCTTGTTTGTCTTTATTGAACATACAAAAATGAACATGCCGACAGACGAACAGCACACCGAGATGCAACAGGCTTCTTGTTTAACTATCGCACATGTATGAGATTTAGAATGAAATAATCGTAAAAAGTTGAAATATGAGTATACGCAAAAAATACATAATACACGGTTTTTTAATTAAAAATAGAGGCAATGTCCTTTCAAGGGGTCAGAAGTTTTATTGGCTGGATGTATATATAGAAACATTTCAATAACTGCGACGAAAGCTGGTTTGTTTGCGGAACATAATTGTTGTTTTCAAGTTTAATTCGGCATTTTTTTTGCTTTTGTTTGGCGATACGGTACCTGCCAGATTAATAAATTTGAGATGTGTCAGAAGTAAAAAGTGGCCCGGCATATTTATGCAAGCATGTATTTTAAAGTTTTTTTTAATTGGATAGATATCCAGTATTTTCGAAGAACATGCGGCATTATAAGTAACTAACGACTGAAAAAGATTATTTCGCCAAAATGTGTATACGGGGTTTTCGACATCAGCCGATGTACTTTTAATCACTCTATTTCGTTACAACCTCTTATTATGAAAAAATGAGTAAGATTACTTTTTTTTTCATACCAAGGTGAAACAGAAGTCAACGAAAACCTATGAAGAGAAACCAAAAACACAGACACCTCGTAATGCAACGCCGACAAAGAGCACCTTAAGGGAAACTCAAATTATTCCAGAGTTTCTATTTAAAGATTATTATCTGAGGTCCTTGTATGGTGATAAGAGAATCAACTCACACGTGGATTCAAAAAAGACTGGTTTGTCATACGTTTTTACTATCGTTATGGCATACACTTTACTCTGTATGATTTCCACGTGCTTTCTCTTTCTTTAACTAAACAGGTATACCGAATTGATGGCTGCAAAATGTTACAGTCAGTTCTTGGAGGACTTGTGACACACGGAATACCTTTGTTATTGACGGACTTTAAAAACTATGTACATATCTGTAGTTCTTGCTACAATCTATGCCATCCTTCAAAAGAATTTGTTGTTGCATTCTGTATTATAAATACATACTTTTATCAATTTTACGACTGCCATCTTTTAGACGGGTTAACAAATAGACGTAAAGCTTTAAAGACCCACAGTACAATAATAATTATTGTATTTTAATACCTGTCGTAGTATAGCTGTAGCATACCTGTATTATCAGATCAGCTTTCACGAAGCTTTTTAAGCATGGGCCGGCTAGGTTACTAAATTGGTTTGTTTGTTTTGGGTTTAACGCCGTTTTTCAACAGTATTTCAGTCATGTAACGGCGGGCAGTTAACCTAACCAGTGTTCCTGGATTCTGTACCAGTACAAACCTGTTCTCCGCAAGTAACTGCCAAATTCCCCACATGAATCATAGGTGGAGGACTAATGATTTCAGACACAATGTCGTTTATCAAATAGTCACGGAAAACATACGCCCCGCCCGAGGTTCGAACTCATGACCCCGCGATCCGTAGACCAACGCTCTACCTACTGAGCTAAGCGAGAGGACAGGTCACTAAACTGGGGTAAGTCTTTTAAATCGGTGTACAAATGAGTTATTTCCATTCCAGACAAAACGCTGAGGAAGACCCTAACTGTTGACAATCTGGAGATCCTCGCAAAGAGACCGGCAAAGAAAACAGAAGTCTCCAAACCCAATGAACTGTCTTTCACTCGCTCATTTACCTTTTCTATGTTCGATCTTCCAGAGATGTACAAGTTATATAACACAAATTTAGAAAGACGGGCGAATGGTGAAGAAATTGTGACACAGGAATAAATATGGATTTTTAAATTAAAACATGTATTGTATTTTCATAAGAGATAATTTAAATTTTAACATGTGCAACGCGAATAAAACAGTGACGGTTATAAAATGTTGAACTTTGAAACTATTTGCCAATAACCATAATAGTGATATATAATTCAACCGTATGTAGACAAGACTCGTAAAACGCCAACTTTTAAAGAGATTAGATACGCTTTTGTAGTTTTCACTGGATATACAACATTTGCTAGTATTCAAAGACCTGCTTTAAAAGCATCCAATGAACTTTCCATAGTGTTTTTTTTTCTCTTTATACATACTTCAATTACCAAAATTTAAAATCACCCGACAATAAAATATGCTGGAATTACAAAATCAACGACTTGCGACCATCTTATATTTTAGTAAACAAGAAGCAAAGCTCGAATATTAAAGGTCCAATACTAAGGAAAGTGAACATTTTAATTTCTTTTAAGAAGCACAGAAACTATTTCATTTTATTGGAAAATGAAAGTTGGTATGTAGAAATTTGAAAAAAATCGCAGTTTATGTACAATTATTTTTCTATTAAGTATGAAGAAAGTTAAAAAGACCTGGGGGGTCATTCTGTCGATTCATTGAAATTTCAACATAATACACATACATTTCTTTGAGTTCCAAAGACCTTCTGTAAATTTTGACTTGCCAATCTTCATTATTTAGTGTCTTGCAGAAGTCTATGCACTGGCTATGAAAAAAATTGCCAACTCACTTTCCCTTAGTAATGGACCTTTAAACATGTTAAAATACAATGTCACTGAAAAAGACTGGTACCAGTATCAGCCTTAATCAACCCTTACCCAGCTGAATTTCTGTAATGAACTTGTCCATCTTTCAATTTGGACAGTACCATTAACTGTTAAAGAGGGGTTCTTACTAAACTGATACTGACTGAATGGAGAACAGTGCAGATCTAGATCAGACTACGGTATTCAGGATGATCATGAGTAGATCTACACTGGTCTACACTATGAGAGAATCAGTAATGTCCAGCATGATAAGGGTTAATCAGCACTCTTATACAAGATCTAGACCATTCTTGATTCCCAAAAGCATTTTAAGCTACCAACAACATTTACTTTCTGAGTTCAGTTTATTCAGTAATAACATATCCAACAATTATTTCCACAGACGTTTCCCTGGCTTTATCATTCTGTTATGGTAAATAATTAATAGAACAATGTCATGAAGAGTTCAAGACGTAATATCTTTAATATTATACCAGTCTCATTAAGTCATTAGGATGCTCTTTTAAACATTATAGCCAGTCACTAAGTACAATGCACATATATGCCGAATTTACTAAATAATTTGTACTTTGTAAGGTCATATATCAACCTTTGCACCCAGACTAGGATCGTAACTGTTGTTAAAGCATGAACCTTCATCATCAGAGTTTTTTTGAGCCGTGCCATGAGAAAACCAACATTGTGTATTTGCGACCAGCATGGATCCAGACCAGCCTGCACATTCATGCAGTCTGGTCAGGACCCATGCTGTTCACTAACGGTTTCTTTAATTGCGATGGGCTTTAAAAGCGAACAGCATGGATCCTGACCAGACTGCGTGGATGCGCAACCTGGTCTGGATCCATGCTGGTCGCAAACGCACTATGTTGGTTTTCTCAAGGCGCGGCTCATTTCATTCTTACCTGAATACTACCCTTCCTTATATATAAGCCAACATGGAAACCATAAGCAGCCAGAAATTAACAAAAACAACACAGAGGCAATAACTCATTAACAAAGTTGGACATTGCTTCTTGCCTCTACATTTCTAAAGTGACCATCAAGAACCCAAGGTTCCAATAAGAAAAAGATTCACTCATGGAAAAGGAATTATATATAGCCAGTTTAATTTTCCTCATTTTAAATGTAAGAAAAGTTATTTTGAGTCAGTCAGACATCGACCTGACACAATGTAAATCACGAGCTAGTCTTTGATCACAACTGGGAGAGGGGTTGTATGCCCAACGAGGCAAGTCCATTTATCATCACTTGATGAACAGCTTTGAGAAGATAAAGTCTTGCATACATTGTGGGAAGAAGCTGTGCCCTAGGCTCCTGTAAATACAAAATAACATTCATATAATAAGGTAAGAAAAATTTTACAACACTGTATACCTTTGTGAAATACATTAATACTTCCAAGTGTATAAAACGGTTCATGGGTCAAAAAGCTATACAATGACACGGCTAAAATATGCCTCTGTTCAAATATTTTATTGGACATCGAAATAAAAACAAAATCAAGAAATCTTAAAAAGATAAAACAAATCCCAAAGAAACAATTACAATGTAAAAGTGACAGATTACAGCTTTAATTCGGCAAGATAGACAGTACACTTTGCAGTATATTTACTCACCCCTAACACATGGTATCTACTGTAGTAAGAACTCAAGCTTCGGCTTAAACTGCTCAGCATTTGACACACCTGGAAATAGTAACATTCAATAAGTCCTTCTGCGTTACTGATAAACAAACTGGTAAACAATGGAATTTGTTTTTTAAGCTATTAAAAGGATACAGTTATAGGACATATGTGACTAGTTTCTGATGACTGAGAAAGACCTTGGTGGGCCCCACAGACATTATTCCAGCCACACATGGGACAGTTGGTAGACATACCAACATTCCAGTGGTTTCCCTACATGAAAGAAATTTACAACTTGAATGACCTTTCAAACACATAACAGTACGGGGCAACTGATACAGTAAACGACCTTAACCAACAGACCATGAATGTCCATAAAATGCAGACTGGAGTCCAATTTTATTTACAGCATAGTAATTTGAACATTATATCCATGCATGTCAGCAACAAAGAGAAATTTCTTCTGTAAAAAACTTGCAGATTTTCCACTACAGTTGAACTTTGTTAGCTTGAACTTGTCGGGACTGATACAATTGGTTTGAGATATCGGTAGTTCAAGTCATCAAACAATATATGAGCCGCACCATGAGAAAAACAACATAGTGGCTTTGCAACCAGCATGGATCCAGACCAGCCTGCACATATGCGCAGTCTGGTCAGGATCCATGCTGTTCGCTAACAGTTTCTCTAATTGCAATAGACTTTAAAAGCAAACAGCATGGATCCTGACCAGACTGCGCGGATGCGCAGGCTGGTCTAGATCCATGCTGATCGCAAACCCACTATGTTGGTTTTCTCATGGCACAGCTCATATAATTATTATACAGGGATTTTGCCGGAATTTGTGTGAAGGGTGGTGTTTGAATTATCCGAGTTCAAACAAACGAAGTTGACTGTATTTTCCGTATAAGGGCAATTGATAACAGTTATATTACTCCTATGCAACATACCTTCTGCGTATGTATCTTGGCACAGATTGTATCACAGTTATCCACGTTGTCTACTGTCTGTTCCACCAGCTCAGGGAATGTATACACATAGTTGAACAATAAACTCCACTCCGCCTGCATAGAATTTAGAAACATATTTAACAAATATCATAAAATATTTCCGTTTAAATGTAAATACTGTAGCTTTTGATTTTGTGTTTTTGCTGGGTCTAATATCACACCATGTAGCGACTTTCCACCTTTTCAATGTGGAGAAAAAACAGGTACATCTCCCAGTATTATTTTGAGGCCTGGACTGGCACCTGGGTAGAATCACCTACCTTCTGCAAGGCAGCTTCCTCACATGAAAGAATTCTACACACCAAGTGAGGCTTCGAATCAACTGCGTTAATGGGCAAGTTATTTGAAGTAAGAGATCTTGACTGCTATGCAGAATATGAAAGTGACAAACAGTCGGCAGTAGTACAATGGCAGTCAGATTACCTAGCTCCTGGATTACTTATGAGTACTAATGCATTCTCTCTAAGAAATTGACAATTTTGCGGAAGTAAAGGAAGAAAGACTTCAAACATCCCACTGTGAAGTACTACATTCACCTTAATGAAAGATCAAACTATAAATTGACACTTTTTAGCTATACCTAGCAGGCTTAAAGACAAATATTACACATTAATATCGAAAAGTGGATAACGTTGAGGCATCAGATAATGACAAGATAGGGTGGTTACTGGCAAGGTGGGTATATGTGTGTGACTGGCAAGCGGATCAGTTTTGTGACTGGCAAAGAAGATACAGGTTTGTGACTGGCAAGGTGGATACAGGTGTGTGATTGGCAATGTGGATCAGTTTTGTGACTGGCAAAGAAGATACAGGTTTGTGACTGGAAAGGTAGATACAGGTGTGTGATTGGCATGGTGGATACAAATTTCTAACTGGCAAGGTAGATACTGTTGTGTGACTGGCAAGGTAGATACAAATGTATGATTGGCAAGGTAGATACAGGTGTGTGACTGGCATGGTGGATACAAATTTCTAACTGGCAAGGCAGATACAGATGTGTGACTGGCAACATGGATACAGATTTATGACTGGCAAGGTAGATACAGATGTTTGATTGGCAAGGCAGATACATGTGTGTGACTGGCAAGGTTGATACAGGTTTGTGACAGGAAAAGTGGATTCAGATGAGTTACTGAGCAGAGGGAGAACACACCTTATGTAACAATAAAAAAACTACATGTAAATTGGTAACTGGGAAATATTGTATAACAGTGACAAGAGAGCTGCAAAATATTTGACTTTACTCAATAAGCGGGCATTATCAATTGTTAAAATTTTGACTCATTCACGGGTCATAACTTTAGAGACACCTATTTGACTGGCATGTTATCAAACTTGAGCAAGATTTTACAGAAATACACAATTTGTATAAGTACGGTTCAGATCAAAGAGAAAATACTGTCCTGCTAGTTATCAAACTTGGCAGAGATATTGTTCTCACATACATTCTGACTAAGTTTGGTGAACATTGCATATTAAGAACTATTCAAGTTAGTAAGCTGACAATTTTTTTGGCTGCAAGTCACCTGCCACCAATTGCATGGGCATAAAATAATCACAATTTATCACATAAAAAGCTGCAGTCTTCAATGGAATTTTTATTCTAAGATATCATTATAAGCAGTATACTGGCCAAAATTTTCTCTGTAATACTGCCTTCTTTGAAAATGGAGAAACTTTAAAACTGTTCTCTTGATTTAAATGTTTTACTGGAAACTGCACTTACTTAAGGATGTACGAGCGAATTTTTTCTAACGTTAAGAATTTTTTCATACCCTGTGAGCTTGAAGAACATTAGTTTCTAAGACAAACAAGAGCAGAAAAAACATAGGTCACTGAACTCATTTTAATTTTATAGGGTATTTTCTTCACCCACTGTTTACGCATTTCTGAAATTTTGTAAAATTGAAAAAATGTTGGTACTTTATAAAACATATAATATCCTACTTAATCTTATAGGGATTTCAGGTTTTACAGGTTAATATGAGTATATGGTGACATCAGTATTATATAAGCATAACTGTCACTAACAAATCTCTTTAAGTTTTAAATGTTGACATAATTACCCCACCCACTTTATTTTCAATGGAAAAAAAATATTTAGATCTACAAAAAAAATTCTGACGTTAAGATTTTCAAAATATTTTGCAGCAATATTGACACACAAAAATGCTTCAAAATGGAAAGAAAAAAGTTGGGGTCACCGTGCATCTAAGAGATTTATTAAGAAAAAACTGTTAAGAAGTGGTGAATTTTGATATTTTTTGTTCTTTTTGTTTTAATCTATATTTTCTAGCTAATATAAGGTGCTATCTTGAAAACTTTTATTTTATTTATAGCTTAACATTGTATGTATCAGTCAGAAAAATATCAAAACCAAACCTGATCTACTTTAATAAATATTTGAAATTACCTACCTCTACCCCATTGTAAATCTTACGTCAATTTTAGGCAAATGCCAGCCAAAAATAAGGGTGAAAAATTTTTTTCGCAAAAAGCATAATATATTTGGTTAAATGGTACATTATTAGCCATATTTTAACTATTTAGCATTAATTTTTGGCAAAGCTTTTGTTAGAAAGCAATATTCGAAGAAACATTTTTCAAAATGGCGGATATCCTGAAAAAAAAAATGCTTGTACATCCTTAAATAAAAATAAAGAAAAATTATAGAATTCCCATGTTAGGAATAAACCACCTTCTTTTTTTTTTAGGTTTAGTGCCTATTTTCAACATTATTTTAGTTACGAATGGCAGGCATTTTACCTAAGCAGTATTCCTAGATTCTATACCAGTACCTGTTCTCCACAAGTAACTGCCAACTTCACCGCATGCATCAGAGGTGGAGGATGAAAATGAAATGACTTGACACACAATGTCCTTTATCGAATCATGATGGAGAACATGAGACTTACCCAGGGGTTGAACTCATGACCCCGTGATTCATAGATCTGCAATCTCCCCATTGAGCTAAGTGGGTGACCCCGCTAGTAATTAATGAAGATATGTATAATGTGAAGACAGGATGTTTTCTTGATGGGATAAACTGGAAGTTAATTTTGAAGTATTATACCTACCTCTTCCCTTAACATGCTAAAGTCAACATCACTGACTGGTGGGAGAGGCGGATAGGTGTCTAAAAATAAATTACAAAGATCAATGAATCACTCATCAATGCAAAATACTGCCTTATTGAGGGAGTGTCCGTATCAAATCATGGCAATCAAAAATAATTTATTAATTAATGTTTTACAGTAATCTAATATGTAATTTTCATGAATGATTAAACAAGCAAGTAAACATTAACTATAAACTTAAACAAGAGGACCATGATGGTCCTGAATCGCTCACCTCTTCCCACATGACCCAGTTTTGAGTATGACGTCGTTTTTTCTATTATTTGACATAGTGACCTAGTTTTTGAGCTCATGTGACCCAGTTTTGAACTTGACCTAGATATTATCAAGATAAAAATTCTGACCAATTTTCATGAAGATCCATTGAAAAATATGGTCTCTAGAGAGGTCACAAGGTTTTTCTATTATTTGACCTATTGACCTAGTTTTCGAAGATACGTGACCCTGTTTTGAATTTTATCTAGATATCATCAAGGTGAACATTCTCACTAATTTTCATGAAGATCTCATGAAAAATATGGCCTCTAGAGAGGTCACAAGGTTTTTTTATTTTTATATCTACTGGCCTAGTTTTTGACCGCACGTGACCCAGTTTCGAAACTGATCTAGATATCATCAAGGTGAACATTCTGACCAATTTTTATGGAGATCCATTCATAAGTATGGCCTCTAGAGAGGTCACAAGGTTTTGTTATTATCTGACCTACTGACCTAGTTTTTTATGGCACGTGACCCAGTTTCAAACCTGACCTAGATATCATCAAGATGAACATTCAGACCAATTTTCATACAGATCCCATGAAAAATATGGCCTTTAGAGAGGTCACAAGGTTTTTCTATTATTTGACCTACGGACCTAGTTTTTTGATGGCACGTGACCCACTTTCAAACTTGACCTAGATATCATCAAGATGAACATTCTGACCAATTTTCATACAGATCCCATGAAAAATATGGCTTCTAGAGAGGTCACAAGGTTTTTCTATTTTTAGACCTACTGACCTAGTTTTTGATGGCACGTGACCTAGTTTCGAACTTGACCTAGATATCATCAAGGTGAATATTCTGACCAATTTTCATGAAGATCTTGTGAAATATATGGCCTCTAGAGAGGTCACAAGGTTTTTCTATTTTTAGACCTACTGACCTAGTTTTTGATGGCACGTGACCCAGTTTCGAACTTGACCTAGATATCATCAAGATGAACATTTTGACCAACTTTCATAAAGATCCCATGAAAAATGTGACCTCTAGAAAGGTCACAAGCAAAAGTTTACGGACGGACGCACGGACGGACGACGGACACCGCGCGATCACAAAAGCTCACCTTGTCACTTTGTGACAGGTGAGCTAAAAACATTTGTTCAGTTTTAAACAAATATCCTGTTTTTCTAAATAGTTCACCATGTGTACAGTACAAGTTCTGCTATTACTGTAAAATGACGAGTTTATCTGACTTTATGGTAACAGCATTCAGGGCCCAGTTGTTTGAAACTTTAACCACCTATTAAACTAACTGCCGGTTAAATTTTTATTAAAAATATTAGTCTTGATGGGGAACACAAGTAAAATGTATTGATTTTACTGTAAATACTTTTTAGAGTTCATAATCCTTAAACCATACATGTACATTTGTTTTTCTAAATCTTCTTAAATGTTGAAATATAGACCTATATATCAGTCAACTGTTAACTTAATCACCTGTTATCAGTAAAATTTTTGAACAACTGGGTCCAAAGGTGTGTTAGTATAAACAAGAAAAAGATCAACAAGAAGAACTTTTTTTCAGACTCACCACATTCAACTTCTTCCTCGAAATGTTTGAAAAGGGTAGCTAACCTTGCACAATTATACATCACAAATGATCCCACTGACGTAGCTAGACCACTCCCTTCCATATCTTCTTCAGATAAATCTAACTTTAACTGTAACATAAAATTAATATCAACGAAATCTTACTTTGATTCTACATCAGTACACGAATATCAAAAAATGTTTACTTCTAATGAATACACAGTAGTATTTAAAGTTGCTTGAACTTTTAAAATAACAGTTGAAACTGATGTCTTTAACTCCTTCATTTTAAAATTACGGCTACCTCAAAGACAATTTCAAGTCCCGTCCAGAAAACACAGGCATAAACTATCATTTCAAGTCAAAGCCTATTTCAATTAGAGAAACTGTTAGCGAACAGCATGGATCCTGACCAGACTGGGCCGATGCGCAGGCTGGTCTGGATCAATGCTGGTCGCAAATGCACTATGCTGGTTTTCTCATGGCGCAGCTCAAATCTTTAAAAAAAATCAAGCCTGCGTAAAAAAGAAGCGAGAATTTGTACATGTATATACAGTTATAAATAATGCCAAACATAAGCTGACACAACATGCTGCCAAACATGCTACCAATGTAACAAACAAGGAAGCTTACAGTATTTCTGGGTACACAGGACAACATTTCAAACTTGATACATGCTGCTGTGAGGGCTTCGAGTGTGGCTGCCCAACCTTCACCTGAAATAGAGCAAGGGAGATCAATCATGTTATAATGTACATTTATACACACATGCTCTATACCCAGTTCCAAATGAAAAACCTTGAAAAACTTTGATAATAAAAATGTTATCCAGTAACTTTGATCAGACATAGGAATCAATTTGTTTGTTTGTTTTGGGTTTAACGCCACTTTTCATCAGTACATGTATTTGAGTTAATGGCAGGCACCTTACCAGTGTCCCTGGATTCTGTACCAGTACAAACCTGTTCTCAACATGTAACTGCCAACTTTCCCACATGAATCAGAGGTGGAGGACGAATGATTGCTGTCACAATGTCATTTATCAAATCATCACAGAGAACATATGCCCCACCCAGGGATCTGCGCTCTCCCTACTGAGCTAAGCGTGCCGGCTAAATGTAATCACATGGTAAACACTCTGATTACATTTAGTTTTCCTTCTAGTATGAGACACTGTTTTCTCTTTAGTTCAAATGAAGTGATCTTCAATGACCTATTTTCAATTGAAAATGACCCTTACACATACAATCAGCTGGCCATCTTTATTGGTTAGCTGTTTTGTTGTGCTTAAATAGTCTCACATGCGGCTGTCATATTTTTTGTAAGCAACATAAATTAAACAAGTTTCTTGTAAAATCTTATTTTCGGCAAACATTTTCACATAAACTGGTAAAATTTTTTTATATTGTTTGAAATAGTATTACTGAATTCCATTGTTTTTTATATACTCCATTTACGGCTCAAACTGTAATGGGTGCCTCTATGGCCAAGTAGTTAAGGTCACTGACTTCAAATCACATACCTCTCACCGATGTGGGTTCAAGCCTCACTTGGGGCATTGAATTCTTCATGTGAGGAAGCCATCCAGCTGGCTTATGGATGGTCGGTCAGTCGTTCTACCCATGTGCCTGCCTGTGATAAAACTATGCACAGAGGGGCACCTGGGGTCTTCCTTCACCATCAAAGCTGGAGAGTCGCACATGACCTATAATTGTGTTGGTGTGATGTTAAACCCAACAAAGACAAACAAACTAACCTTGTAAGTTTATGAGCAGTATAGACTGCAGTGCTTTTCTAGCCATGACTTTGTAGTTATGCATAACATCTAATTTGACAGCAGTTTCATCATTTTTGAACATAAAAATTAACCCTTACTATGCTGGACACGACTGGTTCTGCCTTTGCGACCAGTGTAGATCATGATCAGCCTGCACATCCCTGCAGTCTGATCATGATCTGCACTGTTCGCTATTCAGTCAGTATCTTCTTGGTAAGCACCCCTTTAAACAGGTAATGGTACTGTCCAAATTGGAAGATGGAAAAGTCCACTATAGAAATTTAGCATGGTAAGGGTTAAAGCAGTTTAACACCATTTTTTCCAGCAGTATTTCGGTTACATATGGCTGACAGCTCAACTATCCAGAGTGACTGGTTTACTTTCCAGTATTAGCCATCGTTTTTCAACAGGTAATTTAAAACAAACATGAATCAAAGATGGAGGACAAATTACCTTATACATGTTGTCTTTCGTCATTTTCCCTGGACCTGAACATACAATCTCTTGCCTGAATGTTTAGTAAGCTGCTTAGTGAGCCACTTGCTGAGCTAACAAAGCAGACTAGAATTTTCTCAAAAATAAATTAAAAACTACAAACACTGACCATGTACAGCCTCTCCATACTTCATAATAGCGGCCTGTCTAAGCTGTGCATATCTCAACCTGAAATATCACATAGCAAAGAAATATAGTAAAAATCTGTAAATTAACCATTAACCTGCTGAATTTCTAAAATGGACTGGTCCATCATTTAATTTGGGCAATACCATTTATTATTTGAAGGGGTGTTCACTGAAAATTTACTGACTGAAAACGGTGCAAGCCAAGATCAGCCTGCATGGATATGCAGACTGATCTTTGTCTGCACTGGTCACAAAGGCAGAATCACTTGCCGCCCGCAGGCTAAAACCCCTCTTGAAAATTAATTTGCATACCATTTTCACCTATAAAGTCTGACTGCTAGATCTTTTTAAAGTAGCTGACCAGCAATGCCTGTTTGATTATATATTATCAAATGTAATTAATCCTTTGGCTGTGAATGTAGCTCATAAGCTTATGTATTTTGTTGGCTTTCGATTCAAACCAATACAATTTAAGTCATATGATAACATTTTCTGCCTTTGACTGCAGATGCCCCTCCAGGCATTGTTTCAGGTGTGGGCAGGCCCTGGGGTAGAACCACCTGCAGCCACTTGGATGGCTTCCACACATGTAGAATTCTACACCATTAGTGACATTTCAAACCCACACTGGCGAGGAGCAAGTTAATCGAAGTTGGCGTCCTTAACCACTCCACCAGCAGCTCATAAGAGTAAATAACTTTTCATTATAACTGGATAAAACTTAAATCTTATGTGCTGAATAGATAAATAAGACTGCTGAACAGGAATTACCAGACTGTCATTATGGGCCTACAATAACAAAAACTTGCATTATAATAAATGTGACTTCTGGTTTATACCAATGCAAACTGCAAACAAACAAAAAAAAAAAAAAATAATAAAATAAAAAAAACATTGAATGAAATGGAGTAAAAGTTGTGAAGAGAAGCTTTTGAAGAGATTCTATAAATCAACTTAAACTTCCCTCATACTATTAATACTGAGAATTAAATTTCATTACTTTTGTTATTTTTCAAAGTAAAATGTGCCTTTTACATCAAACGCTATTAAAATGAAGATATTCCAAAGTGTCACCCAGAAGCTGTAGTAGTTAAGCTATAAATTCTGGATAATCTGTTGACCAAACGTATCAAGTTAAAAAGCATTTGGTATAAGTGTTCTTTGAGTTGCTATGCAAAAATTTTCATTGAGGTCAATGTGGCCCTAGCCTTTGACTTACTGACCCCCATAATAAAAGGGGTCCTCTGATGACTGCATTCAATCATCCTATGAAGTTTGATAATTGTAGGCCAACGAGTTCCTCACTTACTGAGCTAAAACCATTTTCAGTTTAGGGGTCACTGTGACACAAAACTCTGACTTACAAACACCTAAAACAAAAGGGTTATTAACTGACCAGTCACCATAGAAAACTGTTCTATGAAGTTTGACAACACAAAGGCAATGAGCATAACAAAATACCATCTCTTTTTAAAAGGCAGTGGTGGGAGGGGTGCAGGTGGGTGTATAAAAAACCTGAAAAGATTATCTACAAGTAAAATTCCTGAAACGGTCATCAATAAACTGAATAACACATGAAATGTCTATCTAATGTATCTAAGAATAAAGAAAATATCAGAAGAGATCCTGGGTAAGAAAAATACCTGAACAGGTCATCAGCACTGACTACATTGCTGTCAGAACATTCCTGTCTTCTTGTGACAGGACCATACACAAAATGTTTCTGAAAACATGATAAATGTTCATTACAAATAAACAAATATAGGAATATAACAATTAAACACTGTCATTTAACAATCTCATTCTCAGTTTTATTAAACAGTTATTTTATTAACACTATTACTACATAAATTTAATATAACAATTATTCCAGTGGGGCCTCTTTGACCATTTGGTTAAGTTCACTTGCCGCTCAACTCTTTTGGTCTGAGCTTGCTCATGTAATCATGTAATGGCTGTGCAACCAAGATAGATTTGAAATAAATGAATTCCAAAGTTACATACAGTTTTTTAACATCATTTTTGGTCCAGAATGTTGAAATATCCCCATATCTATCAAGTGAAAATGATAAACTTGAAATTAAATTGAAGCAAAAGAATTACAGTAACTATACCTTTTACTTGTTATGTTTCAGAGGATGGGCTGAGTGTGGAGGTAACGGTAATTCAAAAATTTATTTTTAAAAAATCCCCCCAAAACATACAATGTCATATCTTTTAGGGGTCAAATTCTATTTAATGGACCTTTCTGTCCTATAAATCTTGAACAGAATGTAAGAAAAGTGAAATATGTGATAAAATGTTGTGATTTACCACCTTTTAACATGTAGTATAATTATACTAGATGAGGTATATGTCTTTACCTGAGAAATACACCTGCTATTTTTTTCCACTATTTCTTGCAAAATAAGGTGAACTTTTTGTCTTGAAAATGCACAGCTCTGCCCAGTTATATGAAGACATTTTTTAGCATTTTTATCCTGAAAGAGAACAATACATCATAGAGACTTATGTATATTTACTGTACACGAGGTAATATATCAAGTTAAGAACCTACTTTTTCTTGAATAACAGGGTAGAAAATGTAAAGCAGTTTTTTTTAAACTAATGCAGTTTTTACCAGTTTTGAAGCTTCTTTGCCTGAAACACCACACACTCATCTAGCAAACAGTTCTTTTCATGTAAATAAATGGCAGCATAGAACATAACAAAGCAAACCAGAAGCCGAGTGACTCAGTTTGATTGTGTCTGTTAAGAGTGGTAATGAGAATGTGCTACATCTCTTACATGCCTAGCACCTGCTTCAGAGGATCTGTTGTTTGTTTTTTTTTATAGTTAAAATATGTTTTTCAACAGTATTTCAGTTATGTAACAGCGGGCAGTTAACATAACCAGTTTTCCTGAATTCTGGCCAGTACAAACCTGCTCTCCGCTAGTAAATGCCAACTTCCCCACATGAATCAGAAGTGGATGATGAATGATTTCTTTTAACAAATTGAGAACATACCCCTCAGCCTGTGATTGAACTCATGAACCCATGATCCATAGATCTGAGCTCTCCCTATTGAACTAAGCAGGCAAGCTTTGCTTAAGAGGAAGTATAACTATTATACAGGATACTGAGAGGACCCCATGATCCCAAAGCATCAGCAACAATAAGACTTAGTCAAAGTACCCTGACAAATTCTATTGCCATTACACAGTTCTTAAAGATTGCTGATAGATTACAAATGAGCCGTGCCATGAGAAAACCAACATGGTGCATCTGCGACCAGCATGGATCCAGACCAGCCTGCACATCTGCGCAGTCTGGTCAGCATCCATGTTGTTCGCTTTCAAAGCCTATTGCAATTTGATGCACTATGTTGGTTTTCTCATGGCATGGCTCAAATTATGAATCAATATGATACAAGACCAGAAAAGTACTACTATACTCATCTTGTTATTGTGGGGAAAATGGAACAAGAAACTGGATATTATCCCACAATACAAGAAAGTTTTACCTTTTGCCTACTGAATTTCTAAAATGGACTGGTCTATCATTCAATTTGGGCAATACCATTTATTATTCAAAGGGGTGTTCACTAAAGATTTACTGATTGAATAGCGAACAGTGCAGACCATGATCAGGATGTGCAGGCTGATCTTGGTCTGCACTGGTAGCAAAGGCAGAATCACTTGCCGCCAGCAGGCTAAAGGTTAATGACATTTACCTGAACAACAAAACATAGCAGATTTACCTTTATTATATTATTAATCAGCACTGATGTATTTAACAGTTCTGTAGGTGCATCACAACTGAAAACTTGAAAATAAAATCAAAATAATGATATTATTCAAATAATGTCAGTAAGCATTATTTTTATAAGTTAAAAAACCCCATCGTTTTTGGATATTTTTAAAATCATATTGGGAATAATTTTTTATAAGCTAAAATCTAAAAAATCATATGTAGATATGTCTATAACATCAAATATGTATCTGGCATTAGTTTTATAATATTTTTTATATTAGGGCTTAACATCATATTTACCATCGTTTTTATCACAGGCATCATCTAATGGTATCCTTATGGTATGGCATTTATATAGTAAGAAAAAAGAAAAATCTGTGATTTTTATAAACCTTAACATACAACTAAAGCCCCCATTAAAGAGACAAGAGGAATTCTAAGTGTTCCACCAAAAATATTTTGGGTGCACAAAAAATCCATTCTTGTTACAAAAGGGCAAGCACGGTCATGCTTACTGCACTGTAAGTCTTAACAATTTTATAAACACTATACTATTCATACCTTCACACATGGAGAGATTCTTATCAAACCCAGTCTTTCCAACAGTAAGACCTTTTTCTTGCAAGTATTTCTTCATATCAAACTCATATACCAATCCAATATCCTTTTCACTTTCAGGCCTTTCACAAGTACCCTCAGTTTTATATTTTCCCCCATTGCTTTTCCCATTGTCATCTGATCTTGTAATATAAGGACACTTGAGAAATTCAGAAATCTCAGGTTTATCAGTATCAGTGTCTGCAGCAGCTTCAACAAAATAACTCAAGCCTGTTCCAAACTGTGAAAATAAACTTTTTAAAGTTTCAAATCTTTTCTTTTCCACTAATTGCAAAACATTGTAACTGCAAAATAAGAATAAGAAAAACTATGTATCAATGCTCAACTGTAATATTTCAGTAAAATATATGTAAGCAAAATTAATATACTCAATGGCTTCAAAAATGGTTCATGTATTAATTGCAAATTTGCCAGTGGTTCTTGGTTGTTTCAAACAGTGTGGAAATAATTAGCTTCAATAATCTTTTTGAAAAAAAATGTTTGCAGCAACATGTAATATGTAATTATTGTAATCCTTCCATCAATTAATATCAACAACAATGCAAATAAATCATGTAAGATCAAAATACCTTTCACTCATGAACACCATATCTTACATTTTCACTCTTAGGCTATGCCACTTTTGAAAATATTGTATCTGGTTTTCAATTATGGAAGATATTTCAATTTTACACTGGAGCAATAAATGAGCTGCACCATGAGAAAACCAACATAGTGCATTCGTGACCAGCATGGATCCAGATCAGCCTGCGCATCCGCACAGTCTGGTCAAGATCCATACTGTTCGCTAACGGTTTCTCTAATTGCAATAGGCTTGGAAAGTAAACAGCATGGATCCTGACCATACTGCATGGATGCAGCAGGTCTGGATTCATGCTGGTCGCAAATGCACTATATTGGTTTTCTCATGGTGCGGCTCAAATATCCTCTATTTATCACATGTGTACATCAGAACAAAGACACTGAAATAGAGGATACTTGTTTGACTGCACATGTACAATACAAACCTTTGACTTTGTAACAGATGAGTAATGTGCTCCTGCATCAAAAATGATCTTAAATCTTCCAAAGAAATATCATCAGCATTATCTGACTTCCCACATTTCAACAAACTTTCATTGCAAAGAATTACTGTCTCATCTTTTTTTTCTTTCCCCAAGCCATATCTTTCTTTTTCAGCTGTTACCAATCCTACTGTCTCTTTGAAGATTGAATTTCTGTCTAAATATATAGCTACACTGTTGAAATCATCTCCAGATATTTTTGTTACAGGTACTCCTGATCTTTTCAAATCTTCAAATAATGTCTCTCTTAATTTGCATAGAACCTAGACAGAAAAGAAACAAATTTGTGAAATAATTAACAGTTTACAGCTGAAAAATTCAGAACTGTAATAGAAATGCTGTATGTAATGTTTGTCAGTAGAAAAGGCTCATGTAGGGTGGGGAACAAGGAAAAGAAAGTGGAAGGTGTATGAAAAAGAACCAAGAGGCCAAAATAGTCCTCACAAATATAAAACAATCTAAATGTTGAATTATTTTGACTACCTAAGACCTATCATGAAACTTCAAGAAATGTACCTATTGACCATCACCTTTGGTTTTTGATTTGATTATAGTTGATAATAGGGAATTGATCCTACCGATTTTTCGTCAACGAAAATCATGATCGATCCCTCTACAGTAACATGCAATATAAAGAATGGGACATTATACTATCAAATTAAAAAAGAGCTGTCTGATGACAGCGCGCTCGACTATTCGAAGACTTGATTGAAGAATGGGGTCAAAATATTTCCACAGATATTCAGACAAAAGAAATAAATAGATTAGACAAACAATGTTCCTGTATTTCTTTGATTTCGATAAGTCTTGCACTAAATGGCAATGTATGAACCAATTTCAAAGTCCAAAAAGGGCCATAATTCAGCCAAAATAGATGACAGAGTTATGTACTCTTTCCTTCAGATAGAGACTATTATACTAAACAAGTGATAAAAGTTTCAAAGCCATATGTCAAACACTTTACAAAAAATATGAACTGGTACGGAAAACTTAACCAAGATTTCTAAGTCAAAAGGGGCCATAATTCAGCCAAAATCCTTGATGGAGTTATGTACTCTTGCCTATAACTGGATATGGCGATGGTAAACAAGTGTTGAAAGTTTCAAAACTTTATCTTAAAAGACTTTGTCAAAATATGAACTGGTACGAAATATTTACCAAGATTTCTAAGTCGAAAGGGGCCACAATTCAGCCAAAGTCCTTGACGGAGTTATGTACTCTTGCCAATAACTGGACATGGTGATGGTAAACATGTGTTGAAAGTTTCAAAGCTTTATCTTAAAAAGACTTTGTCAAAATATGAACTGGTACGAAAAACTTAACCATGATTTCTAAGTCAAAAGGGGCCATAATTCAGCCAAAATCCTTGATAGAGTTATGTGCTCTTGCCTATAACTGGCCATGGTGATGGTAAACAAGTGTTGAAAGTTTCAAAGCTTTATCTCAAAAGACTTTGTCAAAATGTGGACTGGTACGGAAAACTGAACCAAGGTGTGACGCCGACGCCGTGGTGAGTAGGATAGCTCTACTTGATCTTCGAATAGTCGAGCTAAAAATGTGTACTTCCGGCACGTGCACAGAGCGTCTAACTTCAGATTTTTTGGAAGATTATGCCTTTTCCTTGTGCCTAATAAGCGTCCAAATATCTTGTTCGAACCGCAACGTCTTGCACACCAGTACAAATATGGATATATTGTATATATACACTTCTAAATAAAAGCACTTAGTGAGCACAGTTCATATAAATAAATATATCTCTCTGGAGATAGGCGGAAATTACCTGTAATACAATACATTATCAGCAGTGTTGTTTTTATTCCAAAATCTACTTTAAATTGATAGGGAATCGATCCTATGCTTAGCAAGGGATCGATCCTTCTATACTATGGTAGCATGCGATGTACTGAATGAGATATTTACTATCAAATTAAAAAATATGTCCTTCTGTGCTGCCATTAGACAGTTCTTTTCAAATGTTATTGGATGAGTTGAAGTTGGATCGATCCTGGATTGAGGCAGTGCCTTATTTTATATTATATATCATGCAATAAGTTACAAATAACAAGAGCTGTCAGCGCGCTCGACTATTCTCAGTGCTTGATAGTATAATATAAGCTATGAGTAAAACTTTAACATTACCATAAGCATAATTATTCTAAGTCGAAAAGGGGCCATAATTCAGTCAAAATGCTTGATAGAGTTGCCTCCTCCTTTTTACAGACTGGGGTCATGATGGTAAACAAGTATGCAAAATATGAAAGCAATATCTCAATGGACTTTGAAAATATTTGGGGTGGTACGCAAACTTTAACATTTGTGTGACGCTAACACCAACGCTCACGCCGACACGAGTAGGATAGCTCCCCTATTCTTCGTATAGTCGAGCTAAAAACAAACATATGTCACCAGTTTTTGAGTCACTATTTTAGTGACCAGTAACAAACCTTCATTATTCTATCTAAAAACACAGAATCCTGTTCACACAAATTTGATAAAACAGACTTAAATTAGCAAAAACAACTAATTCTCATGAATGTGTTTCCAGAACATATAGTCTGTTAGTAACTAACTTTCAAAGCTTTCATAAGCTAGAATCACACTGCCACGAATGGGCTAGTGGATTAGTTCTGGATAGCATCCATAATGCATTTGTAAAACTCCTAACTCATTTGTAAGTCATCCGGTGTCTCCGTTCAGGGCCCTCGTTTGCCGATTTTTGGGGCCGAAATTCGGCCCCATTCCCCCCTCGAAATAGTATGTTTCTTTCCCCCCAAGTATAGAAAAATTCCCCCTCGAAAGAAAAAAAAATCAAGAAAAAAATCGATACCCGATAGTCTTAGGAGCCCGGGTCCGGGAGATTTTCAAAAGACGCTCAAAGGACCATGATAATTGCCTGTGCGTCACTCGGGACCCGGAGACATTTTCCTTTGATAATCCTTCCTCTTATC
This sequence comes from Mercenaria mercenaria, assembly GCF_021730395.1. Classification (NCBI taxonomy): domain Eukaryota; kingdom Metazoa; phylum Mollusca; class Bivalvia; order Venerida; family Veneridae; genus Mercenaria; species Mercenaria mercenaria. Next base: position 53,612,673 of record NC_069373.1, read on the forward strand.
AGTCATTTCCCAAAGTAAAACTATGTCCACGATAAACACGTGTATTCAAAGTAAACACTCGCGGTCATGCCCTCCTTCCTGCCTTTGATCTTCTGCTAAATTCCCGCCCTTTATCCTGTGGACATGCCACGCTGATTTTTCTTTATCAGCAAGTTACGTCACGGCGAGTGCACATAGGTAATGAGAATCAATGAAGTGTTAACATTAATTCATTGATAAAGCGTTACCCGTATTGAGCCTGCATACATCTTCTTAAACCATATTGGCTACGTAGCGATAAGACGTTATTTTTATCGGTGCGTTGACCGTACGTATGGTATAGCAAAGTATCGACAAGTGTCATACTTAGCTTCGGTAGGTGCTCGAGTAGGGCAAATAGGCTCGTCCTGTGACTTATTCCTCACAACGGTATGCTCATAGAACCACTCGATTAATTGGCCGTCGTTGGAAATCTACGTTGGACACCGGACAACCGCCACTTTTAAGGTATTTAGGGTCTATTTATCTACGTGAAGGTATTTTGATCTTGATCAAAATACTTGATCGTAAAGCACTTTAACTAACACTTAAAATAGGTTAAATTCATAACTTTCACATAAAAATCGTGCGCGTCGCTTTACATTGTTAGGCCGCAGGCGTTATAAGATTAACTGATCGTATAGGTACAATAGGATTAACTAACACCACTGCACTTTACTGTTAGTGTAGATAAATTACAAGGTTTATACTGACTTATAGAGAGTCAGTATCTAGGACATAGTGTACAATATAGAAAATTGACGGTTTGATATATATTGTACAATTACAAACAAGCTAATTAATAAGGCAATTAGTGCATATAGTAAATAACTGCATAGAGCGATAATATATATATATATTATAGGTTATTACGGATAGGTAAAACAGTCAATAAAAACAAATTAATTAAAGTAGACGATTTTGGCAGATAAAACTTAACGGATAAATTCATAAATTCTGTATAAGAATATATTCGTAAATCTAAAATTAGTTACTTAATAGGAATAAATTAAATTAATCAAGCAGACATAACAACAATGGGTAAATCATCAGGGAAAAAGTCCAAGTCACATGGGGGATCACCCGGTACAACCCCCATAGTAAAGGCCAAGGGGACGGCTAGAAAGCTTCTGTGTGCCGACTTCGCCCCGGCGGGCGGCTCGACACCAGTTAGTAATATGCAATCCCTGGGGAAGGTAAAGGGGAAGAAAAGAATGAGAGAAACTTCTCTCAACTCTTCTTCAGGAAGTCCTGCAAACAAGGCCCAGGCAATATCGGACTCGGCTGACGGATCCCTGGATCTGTCTGCCACTAGGTTACACCCTTTGAGTAACGTGACATATCCTGTCCCTAGTCCGGTAGCCAACCCTAATGACACGGACTCAAGTTTAAGTCCTGGGAGGCTCACTATTGATAGTGATCCGCCAACACCACCTAGTGAATGCCACACCGGTGTACCGTCACCCAAGTGTGATGGTAACATCGAAACACCCCCGATCCCTAGCCTACCAAGGTTAAACCCAAGGCAGGACCAAGACCCTGTCTCATTTAATGAGACAGAAGCACCACCCTGTACAACAGGCAAAGCCCACCCTGGTGCACCGGCACTAGATGATGTCAACTACCCAGAGCTTGGCATCCCAGTTACACCAGCCACGGCTAATGAACAATGCCGATCAACACCAGGGTGAACAGGTACCACCATATACCGGTGTACCACCCCGTACCACCGGCGCCAATAGTGAGCAGTCGACAAACATGTCGGTGCAGGCTGACACTGAAGGCACATGGGAGACTAAGAGCTCTAAGAGATCAAAGGGGGCATCGCCAGCGGCCAACACAACCACTCTGTGCTTTGTGGCAATGACACTGCGTACAGTGTCATGTGTGTTCCCGAAGCAGAGGATTCAAGAGATATCCTCGGCTTTCATAGCCTATGTAGGCGGATCATTTGTCAAGGACCCATCCACCGAGGGGGGATGTCCCACTTTCATGATTCGCAAAGACAAATTGGACCTGGCCAAGCAATTTACTTATCAAAAATATGACTTCGTTCTAGAGCCACTAAACACAGACAAACGCTCTAGTCCGAATAAGAAAATAGAGTCTAAAGGGGTCATTTACATAAAGGACATCAACTATAATGATAACGTTAACACATTCGCACAAGAGAACAACATAAAAGTCTACCACCGGGGCTACGAAATAGTCAATGGAAGAAAGGTGCCTTCATCAACAATAAAACTCACGTTTAGTTCTGAAAAAACACCATTGAAGGTGAAACTAAATGATGGCACCCAAGTACCAGTATATCCATCCTTGTTATCTCCCCTAAGGTGTAACAAATGCCAAAAGCACGGACACTCAGCAAACAAGTGCACAGGTAAAACAATTTGCCCACATTGTGCAGGGCCACACTCGCATTATGAATGCCAATACCGAAACATCAAAAAATGCGCAAATTGCAACGGTTTACACAGTGCAGCATTCAAAGGGTGTTTGGCATACACAAACTATTTACAAAACATTCACAAGAAAAATGACGCAATCAAAACAGAATATGAGGCCAGAATGAGAAATGCTGGCCTTACATCTGGTCAAACAACACGTGCAAACACACCAACACAAACACTACACAACAATAAAGAATATATACATAAGACCAAGGTTATGGAAATAATCAAAAACATAGCACCTAAGATACAAGGTCAACAAATAAATGACCAGGCACTTGAACAAATGATAGATGAAGCCATATCACAGGGCAATAGCGCACCAGAACAGCAAGAAGAAACACAAACCGCGGGGGCAAGGAAAACCCCCACCCCACCCACTTCTTCACATATAGGCAATGCACCCAGATACCATAACAGAAGGTTATCTGGACCCCGCAAACACAATAGGTTCAATAGACATGCAAGGCCACATGGTACAATGGGCCACAGACGCCCTCGGTGGGTACCTCACCACCCCCCACCACCACCCCAGTGGTATGCCGGATATGGTCCCTATTAGGTGACATCGGATCTAACTCCCTGTAAATTAATTAACAATAACCCCATACAATTAATTAATTAATAATGTCCGGTGTAGATTCCAAGACGGCATGTAATCGTAATTTTAATATAATGTCTTGGAACGCCCGGGGGTTTGCAGGGGACAAAAATACAAAGGTCACCGAATTAAACAGCTTCCTTAAGTCATCCACAGATACAATACATGCCGTGTGTATTCAGGAAGCGTTTAGATATGGAAAAAAAATAACACCACCAAAGCTTTATGACTATGAAATTGCAACATATCAAAAACGCATAGATCAAGAAGGAGGCGGTACAATAATATATGTCAAACAGGGCATCAAATTCACAGTTGAAAGGTCAATAATTCACAATGAATATGAAATTAACGGCATAACTATATATGGTCACAGCAAAAACATAACAATTTATAATTGTTATGTAGCATATGAAAAACATAACACCGAAGAACACTATCAAAAAATGTTCTCTAACATACGAAACCACTCAGTAATTCTGGGAGATTTCAACATTAAAAACCCACTCTGGAATCCCCCGGGCGATCCAAGGTGTGACTCGGCCTCTGAGACTATGTTAAATCTATTATCACAGAAAAATCTAGTTATATTAAATGATGGAAATATAACAAGGCTAAGTGATTTACCAAATCAAAAAGACTCAGCAATAGATTTGGCAATAGTTTCTCATACATTGGCACAATATGCATTCTTTGGAGTTATCAATAATACTTTTGGCAGTGACCATTTTCCAATATTGCTGGGATTAGAATTTTCAATAAAAACAGAGGCGATTCATACCACCCGCAAATATAAGATAGGTAAAGCAGACTGGGACCAATATCATGACTTCGCAATCAGGCATTTCCATTATAACACTGAGGGCAAGACAGTGGATGAAAATCACACACAATTTATAAATGATATCTATAGTATTAGTAAAAAGAGTATACCAATGGTCAAAGGCAAGAACAATAGGAAAAAGGTTATACCCTGGTGGACTGAGGATTGCGCAAATGCAGTTAAACTAAGGGAGAATGCTAGGAAAAATTATAGCAGAAATAAGAATGATGAAAATCTGCAAAAATACAGGTCACTCCGTAATAAGGCTGTAGAGATCATTAAAAAAGCAAAACGCACCAGTCTTGAAAAGTACATAACACAAATAAACCATAAAACAACATCAAAAGAAGTATGGGACGTTGTCAATAAATTTAGAGGCAAATCATCTAGCTCTATTGGTACACTTCTGAACGACAACGATCCGGTGGTTATGGAAAAAGATAAGGCAAATTTTCTGGTGCAACACTATAAGAAAATCAGCAGTAATGACAATTACAGTGCTGAATTTTTGGCAAATAAACAATATAAAGAGCAAGAATACGATCTCTACATTGAAAATAACACAGCCCCACATGACGATATTGTGTATAATAAACCATTCTCCCTCCTTGAATTAAACATGGCCCTTGATCAATGTAATAGTTCTGCCCCAGGCGAAGATGCGATCCATTATGATATGATCAAAAATTTACCAATACATGCCAAAGAAAAACTCTTAAAGCTATATAATCAGTCTTGGAAAGAAGGCTCTACCCCAGAAAGCTGGGGCGAGGCCATTATAGTACCAATACTTAAGCCCAATAAGGAAAAAACAAACCCTGCTTCATACCGCCCCATCTCCCTAACGTCAACCCTCACCAAGGTCATGCAAAGAATGATAAAACCAAGACTTGAAACTTATATTGAAAATAATAATCTGTTCTCCCCATATCAGTCAGGATGTAGGAAAGCCCATTCGTGCGAAGATCACCTCCTTCGCTTCGAATCAGACTGTAAAGAGGCCCATCGGAAAGGTTATTACCTACTAGGCATATTTTAGATCTAAGTAACGCATTTGATAGGCATTGGAATAAAGGGTCTCTCTTGAATTTAATATCTCTAGGCATTAAGGGGAGAATGCTTACATGGATCGCTAATTTCCTGGAAGGCAGAAAAATTAAGGTAAAGGTCAATGACCATTTGTCAGATACAGTAGAACCTGACAATGGCACACCCCAGGGAAGTGTGATTAGTCCACTGATCTTTAATCTCATTATGAACACTCTAAACACGGCTATAGATGCACACAACAAACAGTCCCCTCCCGGTGACCGGACCGAACTTGCCCAATTTGTAGATGATGGAGCCACATGGGTAACATCACCAAACCCACATAGTGCATTACTAAAAGGCCAAAAGGTCCTTGAGGTAATAGAAAAATGGAGTAATGAATGGGGATTCACCATTAACCCTAATAAAACACAAGTGCTAGTGGTGTGCCGGCAACCATATCTTAAAGTCCTAGCAAAATCGAATAAAGTAACGCCGGAACTTAAATTATGTGGTAAAGCCCTTGAAATAGCACCGACCGCCAAATTCTTAGGAATGTATTTTGATCAATATTTAACGTGGCACCATCATATAAATAATCTAATTAATAGGTGTGAAAAAGATATTAACCTCTTGAGACTAATATCTGGAACAAACTGGGGAGCTAATAAGAAAACTAAACTCATGTTATATAACTCCTTAATTATGAGCAAAATTAATTATGGTAGCACAGCATATGCGTCAGCCTGCAAATCACAGTTAAAAAGGCTAGATGTAATACAAAGTAAGGCCCTAAGAGTAGTCACTGGAGCATATAAAACAACTAATAAAATGGCAGTATTAGTAGAAACGGCCCAGCTACCATTAGATATAACAAGGAGGTCAATATGCTCAAATATTGGGCCAGATCCAGCCGCCTAGGTGAAAATCTGCCCATAAATAATACAATCAAAGCACTGAAAGAATGCCCCAGTACCATCGAAAGGGTTAGAAACGGTCACACTGGTAGGAAAGAGCTTAGAACCCAGCCGTACACTCGAGAGGTTAATAGGTTACTAGATAAATACCAATTAAGTGAAGTAAATATACAAGAGCCGGTGTTTTCATATAATGCTGGGATCATGGTCACAACCCCCGACTTAAGCCTTAAATGCTTCATTAATAAAACAGAAGATACCACCCAGGCCAAACATATAACAGAAATGCATATAATGAAGCATTATAGGTCACATTACCATATATATACAGACGGTAGCAAAAATCCCAGCGAAAATAAAGCGGGCGCGGCCTTTGCTGTCTTTGATCCCTATAGCAAAGAAATTTGCTCGTCGGCTTTCAAATTAGACCCTAGGGTCTCCATATTCACGTGTGAGGCAACAGCCATCCAACATGCACTGAAATGGATACCCGAAAACATGCCCAGAAACGTAGCTATATTTACAGATAGTTTGTCTGTATTACAATCAATAAATACAGGCAGGTCACAATCAAGATCTGATATAATAGTTGACATTATTCATAAATCAGCCATCTCAGTAAAATAGGTATACATGTTTCCCTAATATGGGTCCCGAGTCATGTTGGCATTATGGGAAACGAAAGGGTCGATCAACTAGCAAAGCAAGGGTCCGAAAATGGAGCCCCAAAACAGGTCAAATTAGCAGTATCTGAGGTTAATAGCATAATAAAGGCCAAATCAAAGGAGTTTTTTAGACAGAGATGGCTACAACAAGACACAATGCGCTGCGCCCTCTCAGAACATATCCCCAGTAAAATGCAAATTTATAGCACAAACACCGGCCATGATAAGATCATTACCAGATTAAGGCTGGGGCGGAACGGTCTGGGCTGGGAGAACTACTCAGATAAACATCTATGCCCACACTGTACAGAATACGAAACATTCAACCACGTATTCTTTGACATACACAAAGAGTGTACACGAAATGCAGAACACAGATTGGAACTTGAATGTGGACTCCTGAAACTCGGGTTGGTCTGTATAGACAGAAAAAACACTCCTCTTCCCTCCGAAGGAAGTCGAGCAGCAGGTCTACAGCCTCCTAATACATTTCATCACCAAAATAGGCTACTTGAACAGAATATAAACAAAACATAAACATTACATAGGAGGGGCCCGACCTAACAATGAATTTTATAACTTTGGCCTTAATTTAATATCACAAAGTACCAGGGGGTTTGAATCTCTATATGCACCCCGTCTGGGGGTACCATGTAAGGCTTAACGGCACTGGTGCGGTCAATAGAGATAATATAATCTCAGGGGAAACGTGTATAAACATGTTAAAATCCTAAACTTCGTTCAAAAAAGATGGCGTCAATAACCAGGGGGGCTGAGCTTGTATATGCACCCCGTCTGGGGGTACCATGTAAGGCTTAACGGCACTGGTGCGGTCAATACAGGCGATATGTCCTCAGGGTGAAAGGCGCTATCTATTAAAGTTGCTAGGGTCGGGCCTCAACTATGAACAGCTAGAAATAAATCCAAGAATAACATAGTAACAGGAGCCGACTGTATATGAAGCATACCAAAATAAGCCCGAAAGAGGTTTTAATATTATAATTTATATTATAGTATTTTACTTTTTAGTTGTTAAAATGTATATATACATATGTTATTTTTATTGTTTTATATAATAATCAAAAGGCCAAATACTCTTTTAGCAACCAGTATCTTTTAAATTGTTATAATTTTAAACATATACGTAATTTTAAGCCATGACTAGGCTAATTTTAGACAATGATTTTAAAAACTAGGAGACACATCCTTGCAAACACTTTACATTTCGGCAAGGATGGTCACCTGTTTTTACTAAATTAGTTTTAAATATATTTTTATAACTTAATTTTATTAAAAACTTTAGGCAAAATAAAAATCAGAAATAAGAGTCTTTGTGTTTTCGTTTTTCGGCAAAGGTCGACTGTGATTTTATCAAATTTTATCAAATTCTAGCTAGCTTTTTAACCAACTTTTATTCAATTTTAACTTTTTTATACAAATTCTATAATAACAGTAATAAAATCATAAAACCATAAGCAACCAATATCAAATAAAGCTATAAAATAATATAAAGTATTGGTCAGCACTGTATATATGTGATAGGGACCTATGGTGGCATGCATAAGCATGACCCAGTCCGAGAAAGACGCCACCATAGGAAAATCCAGTAGTGATGATGATCCGGAAACATACAGACGTCGACACACAACGGTAAACAAACAACAGGTAAACAGGTAAATTTTAAGTAAAAATTCTTACGCGTAATTTAGGCGACGGGTACACAGGATTCGCGTGTAAAACATTTATTAATATATATTTTATCTTTAAATTTGCAGAATCGCTAAAGAACACATATAGCTATATTGCTAGACCATTTTTAGGAAGATAAGTTCATTAAAATGACCAGAATCACGTAGAAACGGTCGAATTTTGATAAAAACAACCGCAAAATTTCATACAGCGCGATCGTAAATATCTTTTACATATAATATGTAAAGTAACTAATACCGATATAATCATTAAATTTAGACTTTGGACTATAAAGTGCAAAAAACAGAACTGAAAAACATTAAAAAATGACAAAATGACAGCATTTTAAAAATATAAGTAAACGGTATCGGTGAAGCACATTGACTGTTTACGAGAATATAAAATAAGCATATTTATCGATATGACACATTTATGCAGTAGGCGTGGCGTGTAATCTATAAATAACCTGTGTACTGTCAACAATCGGACGTATATAGAGGCTATGTTTTAAACGTATTTTTAAAGTTTTAATGTTTTTAAAGTTTTGATATTAATAAAATAAAGCTTAAGAGTATAGATGTAGTTCATGGTCAGTGGCAGTTTTTCTCAGGCGCTTCAGGAGTGTTAGTAAGGTAGTCGCGGCTCTTACCCTGGATGACAAAATTTAATAAATTTAAATACTTTTATAACCTATTTATTATTTCGGAAATTATGACACAGTTTAGGGGGGTATAACATTTAAAAACAATATAATAACAATAAATACTCCAGCCAAGACCCAGACATGTTCAAAAATAACACCCGGGCCTTGAATTAAGGTCCCTTTTTAACTATATCATATGAATCTAATTCTTTGGAATCGATCCAGGCGCCGACCTGTATCTGGCAACGGGTCTCAAAATTCAAATCTCGCTGGGCCTACGATTGATTAGTTAGACTGGAAACAGTCATAACTACGCAGCGCAGCGTAAACAAATAAGAATGAATAAAACAAAACAAAACATGAGCCTGCATACTGTCAAAAAAGGCGCCAATTATTAAATTATCGTAATTAAGCGACCAGCTGATTACCGAGCATGTGAAAAGTGTCCTGCAAGATTTCTTCATGCAAACTTTAAATTAGATCATTGTTTAATGATTGTACCTTAACTTCAACGAGAAAATCCACAAATTTAAATGAATTTGGAAAGTAAAAATAAGTATAGAATGTCCATTCACGATTCTAATTACACCCGATGACATATGCAATTTTTCCAAAATTCACTTAAAAACTTGACTTTCAATGCAATTTTTAATGAAAAGTAGCATCATTATTTGAGGAACTATCTCTGGTTTACCTTAGTGGACCAAGTAACTGGCAAAAAACAACATTTCAGACGACATTCCAGAAGTGTACCAGTATCCGGATAGTACGTTTTTGGATACATTTTTACAGAGTGTTTTAGCACTTTTCTGCTAACAAACAAAAATACTGAAGAAAAACCTCATCAAATTAAAATGAATTTTGATAAAAATTTATTTACAATATGAGATTATATGACCTGAAACAGAAATTGTTATTATGCTGTAACATGTTCTTGGTTGTAGTAGCTATTAATTACGTAGTATTACTTTATAAGAAAATATAGTCAATTGTATCGATGTGTTGGGGCAGGACTCTTGTATTTTGAAAAGGGACCCTTCAAAATTTGGACCCAAGGGTCCCGGGACTCTTTGGTTTTCAGGTCTAGTGGAACCCCTGGTTTTACTGATCCGTATAATACGCTCGTTTTTCAGTTCCCCGGGTGCGTGTATGCAAAGTTACTTCCCTTTGAAAAAAAATGTTGGCGTTCTGAAATCAGGGGTATCCAGGGGCAAGGGTGCTAAGTTTTGAACATGCTCAAAATTTTGCAATGGATAATATATCCATAAGGAATCCATAATAAATCCATAATAGTTCTGAAAAAATCGTAACAGATCTTAAAAGATTGCAACAGTCTAGAAGACAATCACTGTGGTACAAAAATATGAGTTATTATGGTTTTATTCCAGTTCTAATAAAGTTAATTAAGGTTCTGTTACGATTGCATTAGAAATTCATAACAAAACAAATTTGCAAAACCCATTTTTTCTTACACATCCTCAGCAATCCGGGATGGGAATCCGGAACTCATCTGCAAGCCCCATTGGGGCGCCATTACTTCAGAACTAGGGGCTGAACTAGCAGTCAGGGTTTCTTTGTGTTTTTGAGTCTTCCCAAAACCTCATACAAAAATCATGTATAAACAAATATACTTTTTAGCTCACCTGAACTTTATTAAAGATGTTACAGTTATCCTCAAACAAGGTATAAGGAAAAAAATGGAGATTCTTGGCATCAGAAGTTTAAAATGCAAAGATTAATTGTTCGGAATTGCCCAGGACAGGAAACATTACAATGTGGGCCTATATGGAAATTTACTTTGTTCCATCTCAAGCCTGTTTTTCATCATTTTGGGAATGCGACCAATACCAGTGGAATTGGGAAAATGCTCTCGGAGATTGTCATAATTGGGAAAATTTGCAAATTACCAAATTCTATGTAAAGATATTTTTGGTGTAAAAAATTAATTTGTATTTCAGTAATTGTTAAACAGTATAGCTGTTTAAAACACATGGTCCGAAAATGAATTTTTAATTCAGAAACAAAGCATACTTTTTGCTTTGGGATTACCTCCTTTTACAGGAGGTAGATTTATAGGGGGGTAAAGCCCTGCCACTGACCTGATGTAAACAGGTCAGAGAGATGGCCTGTTTGCACCAGGCTGGTTCGTTTGAACCAGGCTGGTCCAATTGACCCGTAACAAGACATGTACACATAGGCCAAATGAACCATACTTGTCATAAATATCAAATTGTGTTGAAAGACTTGTAAAAATACGCGCTTAGAAACACATTCGCAATCTTGTTTTGGCGTGTACGCTTACTTCTTGCTCAGGTAAGCTATTTATAAGCTGCCTTGACTAGATTTCTGCCGCAGAATGAAGAGAATATGGAACAGATTTAGAACTGTCAGTAAAGCAGGAGTTATTTGCATTGAATTTACGTTAATTTTCAATTTATATATGTTAGTTTGCTGTGTTTCATCAGTTCGCCACTATTTTGCAATTTTCCCAGCTGTATTATGATCATGTGACTGAAAGTAGCTGGCAGAAGCAGGGAGATACCCGAAATTGTACAAAGGGAGAAAACTGTTGCCATATTTTAGTTACGGATGCAGGGGGAAACGAATATTCAGCTGCATCTCAAATCCGCAGAAGTCAGCAGATTTTCTTCCTCCTTTATCTCTTGGATTTTACAAATGTCCAAAATAAAGATTTTCCAACAGATATATTACTTTATTTTAAGAATTTTGTAAAATCTATGGTGACAATTTAAGTGTACAAAAAAACGTACCTGTTTGCAAAGTGATTCGCAGATTGTTGTAAGTGTGAAATTCATTGAAATGTAGTTGCATTGCATAAGTAAAAGTTCAGTAAACCATAAAATACCATGATGCGAATATCCAAACAATGATCGTTACTCCGCATCTCATGATTTAATGGTTCATTAGGCCTATGTAAACATTTCTTATTATGGATCAGTTGATCTAGCCTGGTTCAACGGAAACAGCCTGGTGCAAACAGGCCATCTCTCTGACCTGGTAAACAGGTATTTTTTAAAGGTTTAAATGGTCGTGAAAACACAAGACAAAAAAATCAAACCGTATCATCTTGTTTTTCGTGACATCCTGCAGGAATGACAATATCTCCGCTTGAGAAACGATCCGACTTGCGTACGACGGCAATCTTTTTCACATTGATATTTCTCTTATTGAAGGTTTCTAGTGCCTTTTTTTCGATGACACCCAACAATTCTATGGGTGCAGCCATCTTTGTTGGGAATCGATAGCAATAAAGCCTGTCCCTTCACGTAGTTTCCGGTATTTGTTAGATTTACAGGCAAGTGGATGCACGTCAGTTGTTAACAAAAACTGAAAGACAGTACCTTAAGCAACAGCGAGATCTGAAATAGTGACAGAATTGTTAAAATATAAAAAATAATATTTAAAGAGATAAACAGGATTTTAAACACAGCTTCGTAAATTGAGTCACTGTCGGTACACCTGCATGGGAAGCTTCAGACTTTAAAGAATATACTGCTAAGGTTAACGAAGCATCTTTTATAAGAATAACAAACATAGCCAAATCATCATAAGTTAATTCCGCACTGACAGGACCAGTAGGCAGTGAACTCCCTGTATATTACAAGAGAAGATGTTTATGTAAGTTGTTGCATTGACGATGGACATTGGGCGACGGATAATGGAAGCCGGACCATCCACCTACACTAAAAGATCGATCACTTTGAACCTTAATTTCAGGTGAGCTTACAAATTCTTTCTACAATTTTGGCGAAAAGGGTTGAGGATGGAAGAATGCAAGAATGGAGACCTGATTACTATATATCCCATTCTTCTTTTGCCAAGAAATAAACAAGGGCTATTGATTTTTTGTTTGTTTTTGGTTTAACGCCGTTTTCAAACAGTATTTCAGTCATATAACGTCGGGCAGTTAACCTAACCAGTGTTCCTGGATTATGTAAGTAACTGTCAACTTCCCCACATGAATCAGAGGTGGAGGACTAATGATTTCAGACACAATGTCGTTTATCAAAAAGTCACGGAGAACATGCGCCCCACCCGAGGATCGAACTCACGACCCCGCGATCCGTAGAGCAATGCTCTACTACTTGAGCTAAGCGGGCGGGCTTTCACAAAGCCTTGTGAGTAATAATGTTAAAATAGTGAAAAAATAGACATAAACAAATACAAACATACCGAAGAATATTCCTCCGGCCACTAATCGATAGCGGTCAGATTTTCTATATAGAAATAAGAAGAGCATGTACACATTTTACTTAATAACAAAATTACTAAAAATAAGAAACCTTAGGTGCAAAAAGATTACCAAAGTTCAACATTTGATTCATCACAAGGTTTTTTTAAATTAAATTTTATCTTAATTTTTGATTCGTTCTTCGCATGAAGTTTGATGCAATCATTTCGTCATTTTTTCCCTTCTTTTTTCCATATAAAATGTGCAAAAATCTCATACATGCGTTTCTTCAAAGCATTTTTTGTATAAAACCATTGATATGAAAGCTTAGGTGCAAGAACTTTCCTACTCTCATTGAATTTATCTTTTGAATGATATTTATTTCATTTTTGTGAAATAAAAATTTGATTCGTTCTCAGACGGTTTATTTTCACTAATTTCGAAGAAAAATTAACTTCAGCGCGAAGTTGTTGTTGTAGCGTCATAAGCAGACGATATTATAGTATGCCGCGTGAACATGCGGTATTGTGATCAAAACGTTAAAGTAATGATTTAATCATTTAATGTAATTTTACTTCGCGAGTAATTCATTTTGTGTTAATATCACAAATTAACAATATAAGAAATGCAATTAAATATTGCAATTAATATTTCGGTTCTAAAAAGAAAGAGACGCGCATTTCTTCTTATGTTGTTGTTCTCACCTTATTTCATATACATTTAAATATCAGTGTCAATTATGCCAGTTATGTCAATTAAACATTAAAAGAGATAGCTTTCCTAACGACCCTTGAGTCACAAATGCAAACTGTCGTATAAAAGTAAAATACAGATTTTTTTTTTGTATATATTTTACTTAATAATTTTTAGTAAATAAATTCAAGGTCCGCCTTGTTCCAATTAAAGCTGGAATATTTAATTATGTCCGGAGCATTTTTGTGTACAAGAATGTTTTTTGCAATGTAAATTATATCTGCATTTAAAACAGAATTGAATTTTACTTCAGTAACTTAATGATATATTTTTGTTTACCTGATTTCATGATCTTTTCAGTTATCATAAATGTCGTCGTGATTAACTTACTTTCATAATTTATTGTACATGTTCAATTCAAGATAATTTTACATAAAACTAATTTCTATACTGTAATCCTATTGAATGATAGTTTATGGAAGTAATAAAATGTTATATGCATCACGCATAAATCCTTTTTATTGGACCTGTAATAAAACTTGCCAATTACCTCTAAATAAGGAACGTTAAAACAACACAGACGTTTATATCACTGATAAGGCTATAATTGCGTTTTGAATTACGGGTATTTTCTTTTTGTAATTACAAGGTATAATTATCATGCGATTTTAATCTTTCGCATATTTTTTATTTTGCAAGCAGTTTTCATATATTGGTGGAATATGTGTAGTTATATTAGAATGAATAATGTATGCTTGAATACGGCAAAATACCTGTACCACGCTGATTGCCACTATCTTTTTTTTTTAATTTTACAAACTTCCTATTTTGCCAATATTTTAAGAATTACTGAATTGATATACGTGTGATGTTCAACCATTTCAGAATAAAATAATTCAAAACCTACACCTGTGCCTGTGTAATTATAAATTGTAAACAGCTGTTCAAAAGAAAAAAAAAAACAAAATAACTTACGTATGTATTTTTGTGACATAAGAATGGGCGTGGTAGTGGCAGCAGGTATAATACATACCAATCAGACAATTTTAAAATATATTCGTCAAGTTTATTTGTATTTTGTGACTTCCCTGTTTGATATTTGTCTTTGTTTGTTTTTTTGACAAGAATGTGTTATGGCCGTAAAAGTTATAAAATCGTCTAAAACATGGTTCGATCTTCGGGGGGGGGGGGGGGGGGGGGGGGGGGGGGGGGGGGGGGGGCGGTGGTACCTAGGTCTTTTACACATATTATACTTAAAGACAGCGTTATTTAAAACAATGTAAAATCAGATCATATTTCTTAAATATATACGTCTTCATCGATATTTGCCTTTAACTTGAATCTAAATGGTTTACAGATAGCAATGTTCACCGGATTTGTTACATTGTTTTTCGAAAACATGTTAAAATATGCATTCTTATATAAGAATACGTATGAAAATAATTTTAAATATGAAAATATGGTTTTTATTGCTGTTAGATATGTTATACTGATATAAAAATTAATTTAATTATTATAAAATAACATTTCTAATGAAAAATCCCTTTTCCATAGTTTGTAACTCCAGTGACATTTCAATTAAGCTTGTTTAATTATCTTATGAAAAACCTTCTCTTTTATTACACTTGATATTGAAATAAACATCCAGGTGACAATACCCGGAGGCAGTAGATATCGACATCGCAATACCGGTCACCTGTTACCAATACCAAATAGCTGTTGTCTCCCCTGATATCGATTTTCTGCAATATCGGTCATGAGGTCAATTCTTCCTCATGAGGGGCAACAAGTTTGAGTCGTAAAAGTCTTCCCCTCTAAATGATGCTTAACAGATTTCACATTAAAACTAGAGATTGTTTTTCACAAAAATGTGTATCTCCCACCATAAACCATGCAGAAATTGTAAAATGCCACAACTTACCCCGTAAAATAACACACAATTTTCAGCCGTCTTTGTTTAATAGGAAAATGAATCAAGTCGTGTTAGAATGTTTTTCATTTCAACCTTCTTTGAAAATGGAACAAGCCGTGTTAGAATGTTAAATAAAAACACTGGTAATTGTTAAACTCTTATCCAGCTGAACTTTGTGCTGTTGTCAGTATTATTTCTGGCTAGTTTTTTTCATGTAGATATCTAACATAATTTAAGTGATACCGATTTAAAAGTTTTTAAGTCTTGATTTTTTTCGTATGGTTGCCGTCACAACCAGATTTCTGCATAGAAGACACAGATTTAAAGGAATCCAAGAAAGGCTACCCAAGAAATATTATCTTATAATACCTGTTTTACAGTATAATACAAAATATTAGAATATTATGCAACATCTACGATCCTATATACGGATTCGTACCTGACCCAGACCATTAACATTTGTCGTACTGTTTAAAGATATGCAATGTCCACCTTTCTCTAAAGTGTTTTGTCTTTAGATATTTACTTCGAGTGTAGCAAATCCTCATCAAATGTATCACTACTATATAAGAGGATAACTGTGTATATTTGTATGAAGTGCCAGCCAGTAACATATATTTCATAAAAGAACTTCCAGTTTTTATTGGTAGTACAGATTTATACTTTATTTAGCTATGTATGTATTAAGTCTGTATGTTTCAAACCTACTGCATAGCTCTTTTCATACCATACGGATTAACTTAAAAAGTTTATGTTCACATGAACTATAATGTAGTAAGATTGGAGTAAAGTATACCTTTAAATTGTTGGTTCGTGCTCATACATCAAACTGTCAAGAATGCACGTGTCCAAGTGATGGTTTCGGCGTGAATGTGAAACGCACATACATAGTTTCTATACCATTACAAGTGATAATGATTTATTTTGAGATAAAGGAATAACATTAATAATAATATGTAGTTATTCAGTGCACTTTAAACCGTCAGTCTAGTGAAGTATTTACATGTATTTTGAAAAAAATCTAGCCTTTTTAAATGATTAACCACCAACATGTACTTTTTAAAGATAAGCAACTATCTCAGAAAATAAAATATTACTCGCAAGTTTTGGAAATGTATAATTTTTTTAGATCTGCTAATGGTTTCAATTCTAATGTTAGCCTTGATGAGTTTAAAAATCATTTTCAAAATATATCAAATGATACTCAAAATCAGTTCATGAATAATCAATTTCATTCAGAACGTGATGAAGCTGTAAATGTGGAATATCTTGATAGAGCCATTTCTTTAGAAGAAGTTAAAAAACAACATGTTCTCTTAAGAGATATAAAAGCTATGACTATGATAGTAATGTTTCTGATTTCTTTATTGATGCAAATAATGTTGTATCCCCTTATTTATGTACCATTTTTAATTACATTTATGATAACCGTGTATACCCTGAGGCATGGTCTGAGGCGGTTATTGTTCCAATATATAAGAAGGGTGATAAGGATATACCTTCGGATTATAGAGGTATCACATTAATAAATGTTATTGGAAAAATATTTTCGTTAGTGTTAAGAAATCGTATCAATAACTGGAGTGAACAAGAAAATGTATTTAATGATTTTTAATATGGTTTCCGTGATGGGCGTTTTACAGCAGATGCTATTTTCTTATTACATGCTGTTATACTAAAGTTTTTATCCAAAAAGTCTATTATGGTGCATTTTTATTGATTACCAGAGGGCTTTAATTTGATACAGTTAATAGAGATGCTTTATGGACTAAGTTAGTACAATCAAGCATAAGCTGTAAAATGACTAACATGCTAAAATGTATATATTGTAATGTTCAAGCCTGTGTAAAAATGTCAAGTAATATGAGTATTTCTGACTTCTTCAATGCAACTATCGGTATGAAACAGGGTGAGCCCTCATCTCCCTTGCTCTTTATACTCTTTATAAATGATATTGCTGAAAATATGAATTTTGATGCATTAACTGAATAAGATTTTGAACTATTGTCTATGTACATGATCTTATTTACTGATGACATAGTATTGTTCACTACTGATCAAAATAGTCTGCAGTCACAAATAGATGCTATACATCATTACTCTGTAAAATGGGGCTTAAAAATCAATGTTAGTAAAACGAAAATATGTGAGAAATTCATCTACATGTACACTGGTGGCATGGCAAATTCTGTTAAAGCACTACATGATCAAGCCCTTAGAGCATATAATAATCTGTTAAATGTTTTTGATAATGTTAGTCTTGATATTAGAACAAAGTTATCTTTATTTGATTCTATGATTGTTCCTATTTTCACATATGGATGCGAAGTATGGGGTGTTTATAATTACAAAGAGGTATATAAATTACACATTCGTTTTTGTAAATATATACTGGGCGTTAAAAGGCAAACCCCTACCTATGCTGTATATGGCGAACTTGGACGCATGCCTTTATCAGTTATTTGTAAGGAAAGAGCTGTTAAGTTCTGGTAAAAAATTATGAAAATTAACGAATTACCTATTTATCACATGTATAATGATTTATGTAATAATGTTTATACTGAGTGTTGGGCTAGCAGAACGAATTCTATCATAGAACACCTCGGATATTCGAATAACAGATTATTCTTTGATACCAATGTAAATTATTATAATTTGTTAAAAACAAGAATAAGGAATCAATTTGTCCAAGAGTGGAGTGTTAATGTAAATGCCATTTCAAAATTAGATAGTTATTGTAAATATAAAACTGCATTTTGTTTTGAAAAGTATTTAGCTGTCATATCAAATGACAACCTAAGGAAACAAATGACTAGTTTAAGATTATGTTCACATAATTTAGAGATAAAGCTAGGAAGATATGTTAATGTAGAAAGGAATAATAGATTACGTAAATTATGCAATCAAAATGTCATCGAGTCAGAATACCATTTCATATTACGTTGTTCACATTTTAGTTGCATAAGATCCAAATACCTAGGCCGATGCTCATGGCCTACTGTGCAAAAGTTTCATGCACTAATGTCATCCAGTAGTAAAAGATATATATATAGTCTTGCAAGATATATTAAAGAAGCATTAAATGTAAGAAAGAACACTCTTGAAAATCTACTTGTCTTCTGATCGAATACAATTATTATGAGTGTTTTGTTCTTTGTCTTTTGTATATATGTTCACTTTCTCGTGTATGATTGTCTTTGCCATAAGTTTTTATATTTGTAAATGGCCAAAGGCAAATGTATTGCTGATTGCCAATAAACTGAAACTGAAAACTCTTTATATTTTACGGTAAGTCGTTAAGTCAAGCCAAATATTATAGTTGCATTTCATCACCATATATTGCCTTACGTTACAAAAATACATCGGAAGAAACAAATCTCATTAATTCATTTATTTATCGCACTAATTGAACCGTTCTTGTGTCTGTTATTTGAAGCCGCATTTCGAAGTCCTCTTTTTCTAGCTGATTTCTTTTTCAATATCACATCCGATATAAATTTTCCAGACATTGTCACCAAACACTCGTAACCTTTGTTATTCATGTATTTGCACAGTAACCGTGAGCCACCGGGCCATTTATCATATTCTACGGACATTATATCTATGTTCACTTTATCCCAAGGAATAGTCTCAAGAACTCCACGCTCGTCTCCTTCCACATCAAGGCTCAGATAATCAATTGTTGTATAGTTTAGTGCCAAAAGTATGGAATACAATGGAAAACACTGGACTAAAAATGACTTTTTGTTTGTTTTGCGCTTCTTTGATGACTTTTGAGGAAACGTTCTTGCCTGCAAGAAATCGTCCGTTATCATTTTCTGCAAAATATAAATACAGATTGTTAATGTGAAAAAGGAGTATTTATAAATTAAAAATGCAATATATTGAACGGTTATCTGCAATACTTTCTTACACAGTAAAAAGTTGCAACAGTTACATTTAGCAATTACAATTAGCAACTCCACGACGTACGGATGTAGATTTGGAGTGTATTCCGCACCGTTTAATTTCTCTAATTTCGACTTTTTACAGCGCGACTTTTTGCATTTTCGTTTTGTAAGTGTTACGTGATACAATTATCATTGTGGCTAATATGTGCCATTTCGACTTTTCGCCCCGCGACCTCGCCGAGCGAAAACACGAGGATTAAGATGGTTAAAATGGCGGGGACGCAGGGCAAAAACTCGCTATTTTAGCGGGGATGCGGAGCAGAAACACGATAGTTAGCGGAGTCGCGGGATGAAAAGTCGAGATTTAGTAGCTGGAATGCCGGGGGCGCGGTGCGAAAAGCCGAAATGGCACAAATCAGCCACAAAGATAATTGCAACACGTAACACTTACAAAATGAAAATGCAAAAAGCTATTTGTTCTTTGTTAGTTGTTTTCTCTAATCTATATCAAAGATTTGAATATTGATTAATATTGATTGATATTGATTCGTGGTTCTAGCGTGCAGTAATGAAAATATTTTCATGCTATTATGCATAACATCTATTTAAACATATGTTTCAATACAGATTTAAAGCTTTGTTGATGTTTAAGTAAAACGAACGCACTTCCCATTTATGGCACGTTTAACGCTCGTTCTCCAGCTGTATTTAATCAACACGAACAAAAACGATGATATTGGGTGTTTTATGGTTATAAATGAAAAAAAAATATGCTCATATGGAATGTGTTGTATACTTGGGTTGTGGGAGCCCGTATTTTGGTTAACCAGTCACAGTGTAACTAACCTTTGACGGATAAGGTTCGGTGCTAAGGCAAGCATTTACTGCATAAGATCTTCTATTCTTCTTCATCAGCTTCGCGAATGCAGCAGGATTTGGCTCTATCAGTATACCATCCCAGTTTCTCATGCGTTCGAACATCAATGTGTTTGACAATGACTCGCCGTCATAGGCACCACTTTCAACGTAAAACCCTTTTTCCTGTTGGAACAGGCAATTCTAATGTGAAGCTACACGTGATTTTAGTGAATTTGTTTTTCAAAGGGAGATGTTTGAATGAAATATTTAAGCGAATAGTTCACAGTTTCTCAGGTAAAATGAAATTTTCCAAAAATTTATCAAATCTGTGACACTGTGTTATCATTTCATGGGCATCAAATTTCGTGTTTTTGCCAAAACGGCTATTTTGTGGGAATTTCGCTGGTTTCAATATTAAAAGATGAAATGTTTTTTTTTCTTTTTAAGTTTAATCTCGTTGACTGAAGAAACAATGAAATCCTTGAAAATTATACTATATGAAATGAGGATATGCAACAGTTGAAATAAATATAAAACAATAAAATATCCTAGTGAAAGATGGGCATATGATGTTTTTAAAATTAATGATATAAAAGAAGTTTCCTGACATTGTTCTAAAAAGTCTCTCATATGGTTTACTGATAGAGACTTTCCATATACCTTGATACTCATTCATTTTTTTTCCAGCTTGCAGTTCTATTGTTAAAAGACATTTTCTTGTTGTCTAAATGATTTTTTATGAATATTTTTCATAATGAACGTTAGTAAAGGTACTATAATAAATAGCACATTCATTAAATAGTGTAGGTAAACAAATTCAAGGGGACAACTTATTATCAGAAAATATTAATTACTTTTCAACTGTGTGATAAACTAGGTACTATCAAATAAAAACTGATAAACACACTGTTATCAGCACATACGACATTTAGGGAACATACATATATCATACTTAACTTACTTTGTAATGTAGTCTGCTGTCTATAAATGGTGCTTGGCCTCTTGAATTGTCCAAGGCGCCTGGAGAATTTAGACGATACGGTAAGTTGGACGGGGCTACGAGATAATAGTCCCGAATCAATTCCACTAGACGACGGTCATCAGCACCGACCCGTTTCTTATTTAGCTTTATTATCTCTTTTTCAAAAATAACATCTTTTGTAAATGGTTTACTTATGCTCTTTGACTTGTCTATATGTTTATTGTCTTTAATAACGTTGCAGCTACATGTTGTTTGTTTGTCACGTGGCTTAAAATACACAAATTTCCCTTTATCTCTCTTGAAAGACGGGATCAATAAAAATAATCCGGCACACATAAGAACAAAAATAAAGATATACAAACTAAACTTTTTCAAAGTCAGTGCAGGCATTACGATGTCCTTGGAGGAAAAAATACACAATTATTTCGTTACTTTCAAACCAGTATAGTTCACATGCAAACATAATTGTGAGTAGACAGATTAGGTCTAATCCCTCCAATCTACATCTTGATTAAAACTTGATACTTGAACATGTTGAAATTATCATAACTTTTTTTAACTACGAATATCATACCGTGATATAAAGTATATTGAGATACAGTCAAACTCATATTAACATGCCATCCAAGGGAGAGACACAGTTACCTGCTAAAGCCAGGTTGTTGCTTAAGTCAGGTTGAAATAATAACGAAAAAAGGGAAGTAAGCTGACTGACTGCTTAAAAGGTAAGTGACTGCTAAATACAGGTTGCCTCTTAAATCATGTTTAGCTGTAAAGGAGAGGTTATGTGTTTACATTGCGTGTATAACAAACCAAGCATTGTTAATTATCTTACACAGTACCGAAAACACGTTTTACCAAAAGCACTTTTACTGGTAAGATACGTTTCAGAGCGAAATATATACTTTCAGCATGGTATGTCGACATTTTTTTGCAGGATCGCGATTTGAATATCAACCATCTGCGCTGCTCTTACTTGTTTTAGTAACAGTCGATCCTGTTTTTCAGAATCTTTACAGACTTTATGCCAGTGAAGGACTTCGTTCTCCATCAACTTTGGAACCGTAGATTGTTTTAATACTTAGGTTACCCTTATTCGAAGTGTGTTAATACTAATGTTTTAATCTATATAATGAAAGTTAATTCTTAGAAAATGGATCTACATGAGCATTATTTAAAAACAGATGTTAATATATGGCTGCACATTGATCCATAAATTTTAAGTGTCAATAGTTTGGAAGAGTGCTTTAAGAACATTTAATGCAATCAACTAATCTCAAGTTATTAGTCAATAGTTGCTTCCCTTTGACCTGGGCAAAAGAGCACTGAAATGAAAATGCCACGAGCTACAGTGGCTATGACACATGTGAAATATAGCAGATAGTTTTAAAAATGACTCGATGGAAGATCTTACATTAATTTGAAATACACAAATACTCTCTATATATACATTACCTTCTGTATGAGTTAATTATTTACAAATTGGTTTATTGACCAGGAACTGCACAGCGTATATTATGGCGCTTGTGGCTTAGAGTTCATATACATTTATATATATTATACGAAGAAAACTATTGAAAACGTTATAAGACCGACAGATATTGGCTGAAAGATGAACTTTTGTTTGGTCATATCATTTTTTTAGTTAGTAAGCAACCATAAAAATGCCAAAATCAAGAACAAGAAAAAATAGTAAGCTATCATAAAAATGCTACAATCAAGAAAACAAAATACACGCCGGAGTCAGGAATCGAACCCTGGTCGCCGCGGCTACGGTCTTGACTAATACACCATGGAGGAATACGTACTTTTAAACATAAAGGTTTATATAAATACAGTTCACCTGCGGTACCCCGTTACAAACGTTATTCAATTTTGAATGGAAAAGATAGTAAAAAAATCTAATTCTTATGTGTTTCCACAATTTAAAATCTGTCAGTTTCAAGGCACTCTTATATATAACAATAATTTTCTGATATCTAAAAACAGTCCTTTTTTGTTGTCGTACGATCTGGATGTGAGTGCCTTTAAAAGTGAACCCGATCGCGAGAGTTCGATACAACGTGTAGTTCAGCACAAAGTATAAGATGCCGTTGAACCACCCACTTCTCTTAGTAACGATGATCTTGCCTATTTACATTTCCTCCTGCTATGTCTATTTGCATATTTGTTTCTAACCTTCAATCAGGAAGAGTAAACTCGTGCCAGCTCGAGGTTTTATGGAGGGGACATCTTCAGGATTAATGGTGTTTAAATTATTCCTAATAACAAACATCTAAGTGAGGGTGGCTCTATAATGACTCATGCAAATCTGGTAACTAAATTCGAGTATTAATGGATCCAAATGAATATCGTATTACCATCATCCATTTGGAAAGTAACTTGATTTGATGGAAATACAATTCAGAAAAGTAAAAGGACAATAAGGAAGCGAATAAATTAGGAGACCGCATCTTCGCATTCTTTCCAAGTTTCTCGAAAATACAATGTTTTGCATAAAATCGCCAGAGACCCTTTTAGAAACAATTTGACGTGATAATCTCTTGATAACCAGTTTTATTTACACAAACTGCATCATGTATACAGACAGAACAAGTTATTGAAAACCAGGCATTCTGTAACTTGTGTGTTGTAGTTTGCCCACAAAAAAGGCTTGTGTGGTCAAATTATTTCATAACATGTGTAGAAAACTGGTTGATCAATGGAATACAAATATGATCCTTTTGTAACGCTTGTGTCCGAGTTTGCACTTTTTGTACTGATATGACAGGAACCTTGCTTGTCTTTTATTTGAATATGGAATGAAGACAGACAAATTTGATCTGACATCGGTCATTATCCTATACAAAGAATATAAATTTAAGTGAGATTTTCATTACATACGAGTAATAGAGTATCCGTCTAGACTACTTAGAAGAAAATTCAATTTTGAAGTGCTTTTGTAAATTATGTCACAGACTGATTCAAAATATTTACATTAGACGTATAGACCAAGACCTAATGGAACAAATGAGGGGGTGGGGGGGGGGGGGGGGGGCATTTTCTATACGGTTTCAGTCAAAGATACTTAAGGGAACCCTAGTTCTTTAGGAAATAAAACCTTCATATTTAGCGAAATATTTACTTGAAATCACCATTGAACTCATGCCTTGATAGCGCCAGAATTGTATTGCCATGTTCTTATAACGTACTAATTCGTGTATTGAAATGCTCTATCATCACTTTATAGATGTAATTTGTTTAATTATAACATTTTTATAACTGTGATACAATAGGGATTATTATATCAGTAGCTCGATCTGGGATGCTGTATTCGGCTCGAGTGGATTTTACCAGATTAGATCTCACGAGGTGCGCAAGCGCCGAGTGTGATCCGACCTTGCAAAATCTACGAGAGCCGAATACAAAGTCCCAGATCTAGTTACTGTTTTAATGACCCTTTTATTATATACCATTGACTTTTTGTTTGTTGTTTTGTTATTGAGCGAAATCTTCAATGTTTATCGATATTAAATTGGAACGAAATGAAGTTTTTATGTACGCTATTTATAGAACTGTGCCAGGTCATGCATGCATATCAATGAAAGTAGTCCGGCAGCATACAATACGGAAGGTACAATACGGAATTTAAAAGGTACAATACAGATTTTTTTTATCATGTTTTACCTTTTAATTTGTACTGATCAAGGAATGTTTTACACTATAAAAATGGTTTTAAACATTCTACGAATGTTAGAAGTATACACATAGTTGAAGTCATCTCTCGAACAAAAAAAAAAATAATTAAAAAAAAGATTTACATTTCATTTATTTGTATTCTTCTGCGGAATGAAATCATCTTATTTTTTTCTCTACAGCTTTATTTTACACGATTATAACAAATGCAGATTTATGAGAATATGATGATCTGATATTACATGTTGATATGATTTTGATTATGATGATGATATGGTATAATGAATATCTGATATGTTGATGATGATGATTGTATGAAGATGATGACAATGATTGTGATATTACGAAATGATAATGATATGATATCATGTTGGTACATTATGGTGCGTTATTATAACGTTACTATAAATAGTAACAGAAAAGCCATTTAAAACGGCCATTACGGCCTCTATTGACAAATCCATAATGGCGCAGTGCGCCTCACCCGCCTTAATCATAATGGCCTCGGTGTAACCGGAACGTCAGCGCGTTCTGACGTTGACGTCATCTAGCAACGTGATTATGGCGGGCGAAAGGGTGCTGAATCATTTTCAGATCGATTGCCAAATACTGATGGCACTGTTGATGAAAAAATCAATACAAATGATGCTTAGGCCCTGTAAGTTTGTAGAAAAAATATGTAAAATGAAAATACCAAGATAAAAATGAAGCGAAGGTATATAATAAAAAGGTCAAAAAACGGCTGGTTGTGCCTTCTAGCCATAATGGCACACCTAGTTTCATAATGGCCCTCGGGCTAAAACCCTCGCGCAAATATGACACTAGACGTGCCATTATGGCAAGAAGGCACAATCAAGCCGTATATTAACCTCTTAATAATGACGATGGTGACGTCGATGATGGTAATGATGATGATGGTGATCGATAATATTCTGATGACGATATAACAAAAATAGCGATGATGATGATGATGATGATGATGATGACCAATTACTGCTCTGATTAATTGTGATAATGCTCCATATTACTAATTCGTTTTAATGTATTGTAACCATTAAGTATTTCAGTTGGTAAGCGATCCTCGAACATTCGGGGGATACACCAGGCAAAATGAATAAAAGGTAAAAATTAAAAGACAAGTTAAAGGTAAAATCACATTTGACTTGGTTTTGAAGTTGTTTGAAGCTGTTTAAGTTTTCAGGAACTTAATTAAAAAAAAAGTAGTAATATATTTATGAAAATATTAAATATAATGCATTTTAAGTAGGCCGTTGCGGTCGACAAATTTTTGTCATAAGGTACGGATCACTTGTCCCTCTCGGTTGGGTGTTCGAACCACGTTCGGAGTTAAATGCAGCATGTAACAAGCAATCCAGCTGGCTTATGAAAAAATCAAATCGATTGTTCTACTGCAGCACTCGCCCTTGTCCTTATCATACGTTGTTTCCAACACGGGCAAGGCTGTTCGTTAAAGGATATCTTCTGTGACTTCAGTACGCAGTTATGACATTGCAGGCATTCGGATTTGAGCTTGAGGAGAGTATGATGTCTAGTTTCATACTATTTTACTATTTCTGTCAGTAACATTAAACCTCAATACATATAAGCAGACCAGACATATTGGCATATGTTTTGATCATGTTAAGTACTATATATAACCGTTGGCAAATTTAAAGATTTATATATTTTTTGTTACTTTTCATCTAGATTATTTAGATGTCACAAGTTATAAATGTTCTTATACCGTCAAGTCCTTTGTTTTTAGATTTCAGCACAAGAAAGTGCAACGACTGTCATAGATGTAGTGAACCTTATAAAATATGTCTATGTTCTACCTTGATCGTAACCGGTCTAAAATTGGTCCTTGCATCAAGACTTAGGCAGCCGTCTGCCTTTGGCAACTGCATGGGTTCATTCATGTCTGTGTCAACGAACTTTTGAAATCTCGTAATATATTTCAACGTTTACATTAAGGTAGTTCTTCACATTTTAATCTTTTTTTTTCTACGACGTAGAATTTAAATAAACCCTCATTAAAAAAAACACAAAAAAACACACACACATATACATATCGTAAAATTATAAAGTGAATTCACACGCTCGCTTAGTTTTTCTTAAATTTTAATATAAAAGTCACAAACTGATTGGAACAGTGTTCGTAATGGGCGTTTATGGGAAAACATAATTTTGATAACATTTTCGCGAATTGATATTTTTTCTACAATGTAGATTTCATGAAATTTCTCACAGTTGTAAGTAAACAGGCTGTCTATAGTAAATGGTGAGATAAGATTTGTAAGCCCGTGTGCTTGTTGCTTTTTAATATTTGCTTAATATTAAGGAGATCCGCAAATTACACGCTTATTTGAGGACAAAATCTGGAATAATTTAACCTGTCAAACTTTTTGATTTTATACTTTACCTTTAGAAAGATAGCCACGTTGCCGTTTTTATAAGGTTACTCACGGGTTTGCCTTAACTAATAAAACGACTCTCTTTTCCTTATACCGAGTCCGTCATTACTTCCTGCTAATCAGACGTGCAGAACTACCCTATTGTTAGTACAGGTATTAAAAAAAATACTGTACGCTAAATATATCTATTCTATTCAAATAGAGTAATTCAATTCCTTTAAAAGTAAAAGCAGATCAGTGTCGAATAAAACGCATTGTATTACCAGCGAAGGACATATATCGAGTAGAGAAATAGGACTAGTTATTTAATAATTTGATCCAGCTACAATTAAATCAGAACAAAAAAGCTTACAATATGGAAGAGGAAATAGATAAAGTGTTTTTTGCGCTTGAAAATTTTGACAAGGAGACTGTTTTAGAACTACTGAATGGTGATATTGATCCAAATTATTATGTATCAGACGGAACCGCTACTGGCATAACGTGCTATTTATATAAAGCTGTCAGAAGAAATGAGGTGGAGATAGTTGAAAAACTGTTAAAGAAAGGGGCTGATCCAAACTTTGAAGACGAGGAAGGGGAAACGCCATTATTTGCAGCTTTAGAAAATGATATGGATTCAAGTATACAGAAGGTACTGTACGCATACGGAGCTAACAAAAATCATAAAAACAAGGCAGGAAACACACCGCTTATGTACCTAGCTTTACGTGGTTCGGACCATGGGTTTAAATGTACCGATGAAACATTGTTTAATCTATTATCAGGATGTGCAGGCTTTTCCGAAATGAATTCAAGAGAGCAATCTTTGAGTCATTTGATACCTTATGTACACACATGTGAACGAATACTACAAGACGAGGAACATATCTGTAGAAAATATTTAAGGATTCTTTTATCTAATGGTGTTTCAGTTAACATGACAGACGGATCTTCCCTAACACCTATACATTGCGCGTGTAAAACATGTTGCATGGACGCTGTAGACTTTCTTTTCGGAAGTGGGGCTGATCTTAAACTGAGAACTAATACCGGGCAATCGGTTGTACATTTGTTGGGGTGTAATCCTAATCGACCCGATTTCCAGAAAATACTTGAATTTCTTTTGAGCAAAGGATGTTCAATTTCTGACACCGACAGCAGAGGAAGAAATATTCTACATTATATCACTGAATCGAACAAGGCGAATAAAAAAGCTATTGAATGTGCCATTGACCACGGATTAGAACCAAACCAAAAAGATATCTTTGGTCTATCACCATTACATCTTTGTATGATTCCTTCTCTTTTCACATCATGTGACCATATTGAAGATGATGAAGAAATGAAATTTGATGTATCAGACATTGTTAAAACACTGGTCGATAAAGGTGCTGACATAAATGCCACAGACAAAAATGGACTAACACCACTTCATTACATCCTAAGATATGAAGAGAAAGCCACAACAGTAAGAACACTTCTGTCATGTGGTGCTGATGTCACACTGCGCACAAAAACCGGAGAAACCGCTCTACATAGAGCTACTCTATATCCAAATCTGCTGCAAGTATTGTTAGAACATATAAACAGTAATGGTTTAAAACTCGACCTAAACCTGAAAGATGGATTTGGTTCCACCGCGCTGCACTGGGCAATTTATTACTTTGAGTACGATTGCATTAAAATGCTGATCAGAGACGGTGCTGATATTAATAGTATAGACGACGAAGGTCGTACGCCGACACAGTTTGCTATATATTTGAAAAGAACAGAGGTTTTTAAATCTCTTGGTATTTTACATTGTAAGGAGACAGACCCTCTGCCATATATATTACCAGAAAGTGTGAAGACTGTCTCCCAACAGTTAGATAAAACAAGTGATGATTTGGGTAAAGAATATGTAATTTATAGAAGGGTTTTGCAGGATGATCAGTTAGAAGACAAATTAAAGAAAGAAGAAGTTGGAGCACATCTTTGTGATTCTACAAAATCAGTTACTGATGAAAATTGTATGACAGCTGACGGATCCCTATCAACTGTTTCAACGTCAAATGATTATTCAGCTATGTCAGAAGAATCAGAAAATAAATTTGGGTACTTTGCTACAAGTAAATCTTTAGGCAGTCAGACCGATGAATCCGAAAGTTGTGTCGGAATTGACCACATGTGGTGCGATTGTCCTATTCTTAAAACACTTTGGTGTGAAGAGAGGCGCATACATATGGATGACTGGAAAGAACACATAGAGAAACATAGACGATCTCTCGCTTCTTATATTAAGCTTATCTGTGACTCAAATGAAATGGGGTTATATCATGAAACAAAGGAAAACACTTTGATTGAACAGCATGTCCACCGTGTGATGGATTTCTTAGCTAATGAGGTCAAAACAAGAAATCCTGCTCTTCAATTTAAATTGAAATTAGCAGGAAGTTGGAGTGAAGGAACCAAAGTAGTCTATCCCGAGGAGTTTGATTATAAACTAATTTTGGAGAACTTTGGGCAAATATTTGAGCCCTTAGAGACAGAAGAACCAGGACTTCAAGGCTTTGTGCAGTTTGTTTTAAAGAAGGAAGTTTGTGCCAAAGAATTTTCACCTTATTTGAATGCAAATGGATTTCTGGATGGTAGAAAAGTAGTACGTGCTCTCTATGTAGCTTTAAATTCCATTTTGGTTGACCTACCAGCCGACATCCTTGAGCATTTTTATCCAATAAAGTATCTGGATACCGAAAAGGGATCTGTTGACCATATTTCATTCCGGTGGGTTGGCTGGTCATATAAAAACATGTTAATAGACATTGACATTGTTCCCTCCATTGTTCCTTCCGGTTGGATTCCGAAGTGTTTCATACACACTCGAAAATTGCTTCAAAAAGGCGCTGAAATGCCCTTCCCAGTTGTGATTAAAACACCCAATTCAAGATACACAAAGAATTGGAATACATACTTTCGGATATCAATGGCAGACAGGGAAGTAGCGATATTTAAATCTTTACCTACAGAAGTTTTGAAGGGTTACATACTTGTTAAATCTCTTCTTCGAACTCTATATTTTCCACAGGTCTATATTGCTGAAGATGATTACTACCAACAAAGGTGCTTGACCTCATATCTATTAAAGACATCCTTCTTGCACGAATTAGAGAAAAGAAATTCGGAAACGGATTATATCGATAAAAACGATTCAAAAACAGCAATTGCAATCAAAATGGCTCTGTCTATAGTACGTCGTCTAGAAGAAGCTATAACGGAAAAATATCTGGAGCCATACTTTTTGTCCGGAGTTAATACACTGGTGAATGAAAGTTTGTTAAGATTTAATCACGAATACTTTTATGAATGTGAAGTAAAATGTCTCACAGCGTTGCTCAATCTCGGCTACACGGACATTTCAAACGAAGAAAAACATACCAATACGTCTGAGTAATGAGAACCATATTGAACGTTTTATCAAACGGAATTATTTTTTCAACCGGTTTATGACTGAAAATAAATAGCCATAATTAGTGAAGACGCAGCATTCCCACAGTCAGTTGTAAGAAAGATTGAAATTATGATATATCTCTTAAAGGCCGAGATCCACTTCTAAATAAGTGTCCTCATCATTCCAATAAACAACACTAATATGCTGCCTTTCAGCGGTATATAATAATAATGAATTGGAGGACCATAAGCACAGCAGGAGACCTAACTAGACCATAAAGATAATGTGCATTGAAGGTGAAAGAAATTAATTATTTTTTTCAGTGAATGTATAACAACAACAACAACAATAATAATAATAATGATAATAGTAATAATTATGATAATAATAAAAGTAATAATAATAATGATGATATAAATTTTATTAATGAAAAAAAAAAAAAATGATGACAACATTTATAACAAAATAAACCACAGGTATTGTGAAAACTGGATAATTTGGCTTTATTGACAAAACATTTTATTACATGACTGTATTCTATTGTTTCTCTGATTGGCTGAAAATAGTTCGAAAAGTAATGAGTACATATCATATCAACTTATTTTGGGTTATAAATAGTACGATATTAAAATACATCGTAATAGGTGCTTGGAAAGCCAATATCAACCTTATTTGGTCTAAAAATAGGCGGCAATCTTTCCAATTTCAATCGTCCAATATAACGAGAATACAAATGTAATAACAAGACTGACTATACGTCTATTCATGTAATAAAACAATTATTGATTTTTTTCATAGGTTGATATAAAGATTTATCAACCCTCAAAACGTTATATTCACCTCGCCTTCGGCTTGGTAAATATAACTTTTTTTGGGTTGATAAATCCTGATATCAACCTATGAAATAGTCGATAATTGTATAGTAATATATATCAATATCATAGTAATGAAATTATGGTGATACATCTATATTGAATTTACAGTTTCAGCGATAAGTTGCTTACTGTGTATCTATTTTTCATGCTTTATTGTACACGTTACAATAAGTTACAAACAAGAAATATTTGCCCATAGCATTTTTATACGTCCCTGTGAAAGGCATGACGTATTATGGGAATGCCCCTGACAGGAGGGCGGGCGGCGTCCACAGACTTTGTCCGGAGCATATCTTCTTCATGTATGGAAGGATTTTGATGAAACATGGCACAAATGTTCATCATCATGAGACAGAGGGTCATGCGGAAAGAACCAGGTCCATAGGTCTAAGGTCAAAGTCAGACTTAGAGCCAAAGGTCAAATTCAAGAATGACTTTGTCCGGAGTATTTCTTCTTCATGAATAGAGAGATTTGGATTTAACTTGGCACAATTGTTAACCGTCACGAGACGGAGTATCATACGCAAGAACCAGATCCATAGTTTTAGAATTACTTCTCTTTGTTGTTTCTAAAATTAGTTTATATAGTAACTTTTTATTACTTGTCGTAAGGAAAAATCGAGACCATTTTTGGTGTACAACATGACTGTTACATCCAATTTGAAGGTGTATTTTGACCTATCGTTACCTGGTAACGATTTTTGTGTGGACTTATGCGTATTTTTTCAAGATTAACTTCTCTTTGTTGTAACTATTAATAACTTATATTGTAACTTTTTAATAATTTACCGTAGGGAAAAACCAAGACTACTTTTCATATGTGGTACAACATAGATGTTACTTTGAAATTTTAGGAGTATTTTAAGGTATCTCTATCTGGTTCGGAGATATTTATGCGAACAAGATATAGATTTCGAAACAAAATATAGATTTCTTATGGACTTACTTCCCTTTGTTGCAACTTTATAAATAATTTTTTCCTTAAAACATTTTATAATGGTTGTTAGAAATAAATATAAAATAGAAATGTCTTTGTCTGGGCTTACTGCCTATCAAACTAATACAGAATAAGATTTACTGTAACATTTACATGACGGGCGTATATTGTGACATTCTGGCACTCTTGTTATTAATGTTAAGCGCATTTGCAAATGCTAGGACCTAGTGAATGTTGTTATACCAAAGAGTATAACCAAGCTTATTATACACCCTAAAGAAACTGAAGGTAAATAAAGGTTTATGTTAATATTTTTGAATATAGTCTTGACACTGTTTATCTGAAATTATTCGAAGCCAGTTTAACATTTTATCTGCCGGGATATTTTTTTTTCATTGTCCGGTACTTTGGTTTTTAAAATTTGAAAAAAGTAATAGTTTTGTGCAATTTACAAGTTTACACTTCTCACTTATGTGCTGCCATTGAACGTTCCAACATATTGCCCCGATGGGTTTATTTAATTCGTTCATTTTTTTTCCTTATGGCTGGCTGGTTTAGTTTGGACTTTAGTTACTCATAGACATTTCTCCAAATCCACTTATTGAGTACACTGAAATCAATTGCATTACGGTCACGCCTTGACGCAGTAAAGAACAACGACAACAACAACAAAAACAAAAACAACAAGAAACAAACATATCAATGGACAGTAAATTGATGCAAACTATTTAAAACTAGATATAGGCAATTAAATATAGATCTACGAAAACTAGCCTAACAAGGTCATTAGTCACTTCCGGAAACACACGTCGTAGAAACCAATATTTACATTTAAAAATAAAATATGTAAAAAGATCCTTTGGAAGCAAATAATGCAACAAAGAAGAATAACAGCAGACTCGGTTTGACTGAGTCTGTTCATGGAGGTAATGAAATGTGCAACACCTCGCATGCCCCCTAGCACCGTGTTAATCTTAACTCTATTACACATACATCTTGAATGTTGAAAAGACTCCATGATCCCAAAGGGCCAGAAAATATACCAAGACTGAATCCAAGTACGGGGAGACTTTTTTCAGCCGCCACACCTTACTTTAAAGATTGCTGTTGTGATATTTAATAAAAAATGTAAAAAGGCCTACAGATCGGTTAATTCATGTAAATTCTGAGCTTCTTAATTTGATTTTACGAGAGTTAGTAATAATATTAAAAGATGCCGTGATAAAGGTGATGTTTACTTAACGGGTGATTTGAACACAAGAACAGGCGAAAAAGCGGATTATGTGTGACGGGGAGACTTTTTACAGCCGCCACACCTTACTTTAAAGATTGCTGTTTTGATAGTTAATAAAAAATGTAAAAAGGCCTACAGATCGGTTAATTCATGTAAATTCTGAGCTTCTTAATTTGATTTTACGAGAGTTAGTAATAATATTAGAAAATGCCGTGATAAAGGTGATGTTTACTTAACGGGTGATTTGAACACAAGAACAGGCGAAAAAGCGGATTATGTGTGACAATTAAAGACCTACTGCAGTCCTACCTTTAATCTTATATTTTCGCTGAAAAAGCATGAAAATCCTGAATATGAACAGTGGCGCCTGTCAAAATAGAGTCTATTTTATATAAAATACTATATAAAATACCTGTTGTTTTGCGTACTAAGGTGTGGCCCGTGGCCGATAGCTGTTACTTATTGTAATCATAGGTTGCATACGCAGAATAGAATTTGAACAGCCGCCGATCAGGGCTTTAAACTCGGATCGATATGAAAATTTGTCATATCCAGAGGAGCATGTGTGCGATATATCTGCACGGCGTAAACATATATAAATGGTTTTAGTAATGTATTACTGACACTGTAAAGAGAATAATTTTCATATCGAGAATGGTCGCCTAGGACATGGTAAATGTACATACCACGCTATACACAGATGTAAGCCTGTTGCTAGCACTGTGTATTATGTCATTGCAAATCACAGTAATTTTTATTCTTTATCGGAAATGTATATACATGATTTAACCGGGTTTTGGATCACTGTCCATTAATTTTTACTATAAATTATGACAGTAGTATTGTTCATTATTGCCGATCCTCTAAGATAATATGGAATTCATCAGAATTGACTCCTTTTACGATATATGTAATTCTGATAAGCATATTTTTATGATATTATGTTTAAACTTGATACTGGCGAAAATGATGTTAATACATTTAATAAGTATGTTAAATGCTATACATATTATTTCATTCCTCTGTTTTGGCAAAACTTACTCCGCAACTTCTTAATCTACCCAAATGAAATGCGTATGGTTTAATGAAAATTGTCTTATTGTAAGACACAATTTTACTAATTTCAAGTTAAATCCATCTGAAAATAATAAAATGTCCTTCTTATCAAGTCGAAATGTTCTTGTCAAAAACAAAGCGTAAAGCTAAATGTGATTATTTAGCTAAAGAAAAATGTCAATGATCTGATATGGGTCGACACTCTCTCAGAAAATTTTGAAGTTATTTTAAAAAAATCGAACTTAAAAAAAAGAATGATAATACTGATGTCGACATTGAAGACTTTTAACATACCTATATCTGCAAATAGTTTGATTCCGATACTTTTGCTCCGTCTCGAGATGATCCATTATATACCGACTAGTTTGATCTGCCTTTTACAGCTGAAAAAAATTGTAAAACTATTTCTTTTATCAAGCCAAGAATATCTTGGATTTTATGACACGCTAAGATAAACACAGGTTTTCTACTAGCCAGTTACGACGCGGTATAAGGGAAATAATTGTGTTAAGCATACAAGTGTCGCTTTTGAAGGATTGCCTATTGCACCGAATGTATTGAAAACTCCCAGGTAAAGGCACTGACCTCTAGATTTTTAACTTTATATATATCATGAACGTAAGACCAGATGATTTTTTTTCTTAACTACCTTTAAAATCCCAAATCAAGGGGGGAAATACGCACGAGCCGGGAATCTACTTTAGGTAGCCGCGTCAATAAGCATTTTCTTGCGGTCTAGGAGGAATACGTACTTAAAAGATGATAATTAAGGCAGTTTACCCCCGGTACCCAGTTAGAAACATTTACTATATTACATTTCAAAATGATTTTAGAAAGGAAAGAATGTTCTTTTTTCAAGTTCTATCTGAAAATGTGCACTCATTCAAATTTGATATTTAAGACAAATGTGACATTCTATCATCTAAAATTCTATTTAACTGCCTTCTGAATATTGAAAAGGACATTGAACCTTGCTTGTCTTTCATTTAAATATGGAATGAAGATAGATTTTGATCTGACAATGGTCATTATTCTATACAAAAATATATATTTAAGTGCGATTTTCATTACATACGAGAAATAGAGTATCTGTCTAGATTACAAAATTCATTCTTGAAGTGCTTTTGAAAATTATGTCACAATCTCATTCAAAATAATTGCATAAGGCGTACAGACCAAGACTTAATGGAACGAATAGGGAAGACATTTTCTGTGAGTGATACAATTAAAGAAAATACTTAAAACAAGAATTTCAGTCAAAGATACTTAAGGAAACTCTTTTTGTTTAGATAAAAATCCTCACAATCAGAGACAAATTTGCTTGATTGCGCCATTGAAAGATCACTTTATTGGCATCCCTCGATAGACCATTTTATTGCCATGCTTTGATAGAGTACATGTACATGTGTACTCATACACTAGTATGTTTAAATTTTGCTGTAAAGAGGTTTTAGTGTTCATATTCCTTAAGCCATATATTTGTATTTCTAAGTTTTCTAAAGTTCCGAAATTTTACGCTATAAGTTAATCGACTGTTAGCTAAATCAACTGCTAAAGTTTCGAACAACTGGCTCCAGATCGATAAGTAAACTTAATTCAAAATATTACCAAAGTATAACAGTTTAAAGTGCCACATGTCATAGCTATTAACATGACATAAAAATACAAACAAATGAGACACATCTTTTATCATGTTTCATATATTAAATTATGTATAAATAAACATCTCTTGATAAGTAAGAAACTAAACAAACAAGAATGTGCGTCTCATTTATTTGAATACTTATGTGGTATGAAAACACCGCAATTTCTCTATACGGCTTTACTTTATCTTTACTTTATACAATTGTGACAAATGCAGTTTTATAGAGAGGTACCTACTTAACACTTATATGGATATTTTACTTTACCACGGAATCCACAAAATGATTCTTTGTATGTCGTGATTCTGTCTTACATGACCAGCGTCGTTGATATGCACTGTAACTATGCATTGTAAATCCATGGATCTCTACCACTAGAAGTAAAATCATTGGCGATCATACAGTCTAAAAACATTAAAGGTTAAATGATGATTGTTTGAAGTTTGTAAGTTTGAAGAACGATGAGCCCGATTGACTTTAAACGTTATAGAAACATACTGGCTACCCTAAAGTCTAAGTGAAAAGTCAGGCTGTATGCGTTTCTCAAATCCGTAAAAGATGAACACGTGTATCAAAAAGCGTGTTGAAATGTCGTAATATATTTAAAAGTTTATATACATGTAAACTATATGTTAAATGAACCGATAATGCACAGGTATTACAAAAATCATACTGTGCGCTAAACATATCTATTCTATACAACAAGTACAATGATTCTATTCTTTTAAAAATCGATCAAGATCAGTATAAACAGATCAGTGTCGAATAAAAGGCATTGTATACCTTAAAAGGACATATATCGATTAAAGAAATAAGACCTAATGATTTAAATGATATTAAATTAGAATAAAAACTTACAAAATGGAAGTGGAAATAGATAAAGTGTATTTTGCGCTTCTACATTTAGACAAGCAGAATGTTTTAGAACTACTGGATGGAGATATTGACCCAAATTATTATGTATCAGACGGAACTGCTACTGGCATAACGTGCTATTTATATAAAGCTGTCACAAGGAATGAGGTGGAGATAGTTGAAAAACTGTTAACGAAAGGGGCTGATCCAAACTTTGAAGACGAAGAAGGGGAAACGCCATTATTTGCAGCTTTAGAAAATGATATGGATTCAAGTATACAGAAGGTACTGTATGCATATGGAGCTAACAAAAATCACAAAAACAAAGCAGGGAACACACCGCTTATGTACATAGCTTTGCGTGGTTCGGACCATGGGTTTAAATATACTGATGAAACATTGTTTAATCTATTATCAGGATGTGTGGACTTTTCGGAAATGAACTCAAGAGAACAATCTCTGATACATTTGTTACCTTATTTACACACATGTGAACAAGTAATAAAAGACGAGGAACATATCTGTAGAAAATATTTAAGGATTCTTTTATCTAAATGGTGTTTCAGTTAACATGACAGACGGATCTTCCCTAACACCTATACATTACGCTTGTAAAACATGTTGCATGGACGCTGTAGTTATTCTTTTCGAAAGTGGAGCTGACCTTAAACTGCGAACAATTTCCGGACAATCGGTTGTACATCTATTGGGATGTAATCCTGACCGGCCCGATTTTCAGAGAATACTTGAATTTCTTTTGAGCAAAGGATGTTCAGTTTCTGACACTGACAGTAGAGGAAGAAATATTTTATATTATATCACTGAATCGAACAAGGCGAATAGAAAAGCTATTGAATGTGTCATTGCCCATGGATTAGAACCAAACCAAAACGATAATTTTGGTCTATCGCCATTACATCTTTCTATGATTCCTTCTCTTTTCACATCACGCGACCATATTGAAAATGATGAAGAAATGAAATTTGATGTATCAGAGATTGTTAAAGCACTGGTAGATAAAGGTGCTGACGTAAATGCCTCAGACAAAAATGGACTAACACCACTTCATTACATCCTAAGATATGAAGAAAAAGTCACAACAGTAAGAACACTTCTGTCCTGTGGTGCTGATGTCACACTGCGCACAAAAACTGGAGAAACCGCTCTACATAGAGCTACTCTATATCCAAACCTGCTGCAAGTATTGTTAGAACATGCAAATAGTAATGATTTAAAACTCGTCCTGAACTTGAAAGATAAATTTGGCTCCACCGCGCTGCATTGGGCAATTTACTACTGTGAGGACGATTGCGTTAACATGCTTATCAGAGACGGTGCTGATATAAATAGTATAGACGACGAAGGTCGTACGCCGGTACAGTTCGCTATATATCTAAAAACAACAGAGGTTTTTAAATCTCTTGGTATTCTACATTGTAAAGAGACATACCCTTTGCCATATATATTACCAGAACATATGAAGCCTAACATTCAAAAGTTAGATAAAACAGGTGATGATTTGGGTAAAGAATATGTAATTTATAGAAGGGTTTTGCCAGATGATCAGTTAGAAGACAAAACAAACAAAGAAGAAGTTGGAGCACTTCATTGTGATCCTATTAAAGCAGTAACTGATGAAAATTGTACAACTCGTATGACAAATGACGGATCCATATCAGATGAAACTGTTTCAAATGATTTTTCAACCATGTCTGAAGAATCAGAAGATGAATTTGGGCACTTTGCTACAAGTAAATCTTTTCACACTAAGGCCGATGAAACGGAAAGCTGTGTCGGAATTGACCACATGTGGTGCAATTTTCCTATTCTTAAAACGCTTTGGTGCGAAGAGAAGCACATACATATGGATGACTGGAAAGAACACATAGAGAAACATAGACGATCTCTCGCTTCTTATATGAAGCTTATATGTGACTCAAATGAAATGGGGTTATATCAAGAAACAAAGGAAAATACTCTGATTGAACAGCATGTCCATCGTGTGATGGATTTCTTAGCCAGTGGGGTAAAAACAAGAAATCCTGCTCTTCAATTTAACTTGAACTTAGCAGGAAGCTGGAGTGAAGGAACCAAAGTAGTTTTCCCCGAGGAGTTTGATTATAAACTGATTTTAGAGAACTTTGGTCAAATATTTGAACCTTTAGAGACTGAAGAACCAGGACTTCAAGGCTTCGTGAAGTTTGTTTTAAAGAAGGAAGTTTGTGCCGCAGAGTTTTCAACTTATTTGAATGCAAATGGTTTTTTGGATGGTAGAAAAGTAGTACGTGCTCTCTATGTAGCTTTAAATTCAATATTGATCGACTTACCAGTCGACATTCTTGAGCATTTGTATCCGGTAAAGTATCTGGATACCGAAATGGGGTCTGTTGACCACATTTCATTCCGATGGGTTGGTTGGTCATATAAAAACATGTTAATAGACATTGACATTGTTCCCTCCATTGTTCCTTCGTGTTGGGTTCCGAGGTGTTTCATACATACAAGAAAATTGCTTCAAAAAGGCCCTGAAGTTCCCTTCCCGGTTGTGATTAAAACACCAAACTCAAGATACACAAAGAATTGGAATACATATTTTCGGATATCAATGGCACATAGGGAAGTAGCGTTATTTAAATCTTTAGCTACTGAAGTTTTAAAGGGTTACAAACTTGTTAAATCTCTTCTCCGCACTCTATATTTTTCACAAGTCTATATTGCTGAAGATGATCACTACAGACAAAAGTGCCTGACGTCATATCTATTAAAGACATCTTTCTTGCACGAACTAGAGAAAAGAAATTCGGAAACGGATGATATCGATAAAAGCGATACTAAAACGGTCATTGCAATCAAAATGGCTCTGTCTATAGTACGTCGTCTAGAAGAAGCTATAGCGGAAAAATATCTTGAGCCATACTTTTTGTCCGGAGTTAATACACTTGTGAATGAAAGTCTGTTTAGGTTTAATGACGACTTTTTATGAATGTGAAGTAAAATGTCTTACAGCGTTGCTCAACCTCGGCTACACGGACATTTTAAACGAAGAAAAAAAATAAACATACTCCGGATTCGCTAATTTAAAATTTAGTGACGAGCTTGTATCAAGTCAACGATTTGAAATACGTTTGAATAATGAGAACAGAACAATATTGAAAGTTTTATCAAATGGAATTATTATAGGGTGGACGGATAGCTCAGTGGTTTGCACACTGGTTTCCAATCCTGAGGTCGGGGTTCGATCCCCGGCAGCTACTCGGGATTTTTCAGAAACGCTTTTCAGTGTTTCCCACCCAACAAGAGGTGTATCAGTGCTATACACTGGGCACGTTAAAGAACCAGGCTGTCTATTCGCAACGAGCTAGGCTAAGTTAGCCGGACAAGCCTGTATCTGATTTCTGATCTCTCTGTCGTGGGGGCTTTGTCTCACTCTGTCCCTCTGGTCAGATCGCTCTGTGTCTGTACTAGTAGAAGATGAATTATGCGCCCTGTGTGGCTGCATTTGAACAATATAAAGCGCCTTTGAACGTGAAATTGATCATGAAAGGGGCGCTTTATAAATCTGGTATGATAATAATAATAATGATAATAATAATAATAACAAGTTAAAGCATAGCAAAAGTTCCTTCTAGGGCACATCTATATAAATATATAATGATCATCTTGTAAAATTTTGATTGCAAAATGTCAAGTCCGCTATTTCCAAAGTATTTACGCTAACTTATGTTGTTAAATCCAACAACAAAGTAAATCCGTTACCTCTTTCAGTTGAGTAAAAATGGCAATTAAGAAAACACTGGCTATACACATTGACCCGGTCAGTCCATATCCACATATAGTGTACCATTCGATGCGAGAACTTGATGCGAACAATTAGAGGGTCGCAATGGGGTTTGTTTTCACATATTGACCGTGAAGGTAACGACGTTTGTTAACCTTTGTGACAAAATAAGAAGTTTGGCATGTTTCAACAAAGCCACTTTTCCATCCTCGGGATTAGCAATATGTAATCCTCGGAGCGCGTTCAGTCAGAGAGCCGCCTCAATTAGGAAAGAATCATTTTAACGTCAGAGGTTTTTTCTAAGGTCACGGAGTTTGATTGGCCTGCTTGTAATGACAACAGATTTCGAGGCCAGTTGCTCAGTCAAGTGTGCCTTACCAATTCTAAGTGTTCTTTCTCAAGAGAAGGAATAATAATAATAATAATAATAATAATAATAATAATTAATAATAATGATAATAATTGTAATAACGAAAAAAAATGATAATAACATTTATAACAATAATAAACCTCAGGTATTGTGAAAACTGGATAATTTGGTTTTATTGACAAAACATTGTATTATTTGTCAATATCATAGTAATGAAGTTATTGTGTACATCTATTGAATTTTCAGTTTCAATGATAAGTTGCGTGTACCTATTGCTCATGCTTTATTGTACATTCTAATACGACTAGCAATGCTTAAATCATCACAACGATATTATGATGACGTCACGTAGCGAAACTGTCTTGATTAATTTACATATATACTGAGTTAGATATTCACCTTGCAGAATAATTCGCCAACAGTTTCGCCCAAATTGAACTCTTCTGCAAGACTTATTACCATTTCCGGTCCTGGCGTGCATCAACAAAGGAGCGTGACGACCTACCATTTGGCTCCATGCATGCTTGAAGAAATCGTTCAATCATATTTGATCTAAATTTTACAATAAAAGACCTATTAGAATCAAAATAATTTTTTTTCGCAAACTATTTATTTGAACTCTATTTATACATACCGGGGGTAATACGTCGTTCAAAATAATTTCACTCGGGCGCAATGCAGTAAAATAAAAAAGGTGTGAATGTCACATTTTTCTAAAACATCCAATCTGAATTTATGCGCACCTCAAAATATATTACCCAGATGACTTAATTCAGTCTAAGTACAGATGACAGGAATGAAATTCATTTCTTTATTTTTTTTGTATATTTATAAGTTTAAAAATGTTAACATGAATCAGAGACGACTTAGAAAATTAAAAAAACCTGTCTTTTTTCCTAAAAGCATGTTAAGATTTGCAATTTATTCCTTAATAAGTTTTTTTTTATCATTATCATATCTGAACAACAAACATTTAAAAAATATCTTGCCAAAAAAGTGTAGATTTTGAAGTTATCATATAATTGTTAAATAAATTCACTTAATATAAATTTGACAGATTTCCGATAAACAATGACCTCTATTTATTGGAACCATACTGTGAAAGTCACAAGCCAAAATTGTGCTAATGAAGACAGTAAGATCTTAAGAATAATGTAAATAGCAAGATACAGTAGTCTGTCATTTATGTTGGGTTGAACGCCACACCGACACAGGTATTGATAATATGGCGTTTTCTCCCCTTTTTATTGATGGATCCCCAGGTGCTCCATTCAGGCATTATTTCATCTTAGGCGGGCACCTAAGTAGAACCACCGACCTTCCGTAAACCAGCTTGGTGTCTTCCTCCTTCCTCATATGAAAGAATTCTACACCCCTAGCGAGGTATCTCATCGAAGAGTGTCCACTTAGCGGCCGCAAAATGTCACTCTTTACCTGAACTCATTGTTGTTATTATTTCTTGGCCTTTGGGGTAAAGGAGTATGTTTAGTACTTTGTGTAATGCATTTCAGCTCAAAGCGGTGCTTTTTGGGGTGTGAGGGGTACTGTACTTGTCATATTCTGCTGTGCATAGATCCAATCAAACGGAGTCTGATATTGCTTTAGTTGGTTTCGTTAGGGTTTCTGGTTCTTTCATTTAGCTTTTTTTTCTCGAATATTCGAATAGTGAAACAGTATTTGGATATTTGTGTAATGAACGAACATTTGAATATTCGTTGCCGTGCCTATTATATTTGTTTTTTACATAACATAGTAGACTTCTGTTTTTACGTTACGTCTGAAGTTACAAACAAGGAATATTTGCCCATAACATTTTTATACGCCCGTCTGAAAGACGGGACGTATTATGGGAACGCCCCTGACGGGAGGGCGGGCGGCGTCCACAGAATTTGTCCGGAGCATATCTTCTTCATGTATGGAGGAATTTTGATGTAACATGGCACAAATGTTCACCATCATGAGACAGAGTGTCATGCGCAAGAACCAGGTCCACAAGTCTAAGGCCAAGGTCAGACTTAGAGGCCAAATGTCAAATTCAAGAATGACCTT
Organism: Mercenaria mercenaria; assembly: GCF_021730395.1. Classification (NCBI taxonomy): domain Eukaryota; kingdom Metazoa; phylum Mollusca; class Bivalvia; order Venerida; family Veneridae; genus Mercenaria; species Mercenaria mercenaria. The sequence continues at coordinate 53,656,333 of NC_069373.1, forward strand.
GTCTGGAGCATTTCTTCTTCATGCATAAAGAGATTTTGGTTTAACTTGGCACAATTGTTGACCGTCACGAGACGGAGTATCATGCGCAAGAACCAGATCCATAGTTTTAGAATTACTTCCCTTTGATGTTACTAAAATTAGTTCATATTATAACTTTTTATTACTTGCCGTAGGGAAAAATCGAGACTACTTTTTTGTGGTACACCATGAATGTTATATCCAATTTGTAGGTGTATGTTTACCTATCGTTCCCTGGTTAGGATTTTTGTGCGGACTTATACGTATTTTTTCAGGATTAACTTCTCTTTGTTGTTACTATAAATAACTTGTATTGTAACATTTTTATAATTTACCGTAGGGAAAAACCAAGACTACTTTTCATATGTGGTACAACATAGATGTTACTTTCAACTTTTAGATGTATTTTAAGGTATCTCTACCTGGTACGGAGATATATTTGCGGACAAGATATAGATTTCGAAACAAAATATAGATTTCTTGACAATGTGGACTTACTTCCCCTTGTTGCTACTATATAACTAGCTTATTTTTGAAACTTTGTTTATAGTGGTTGTTAGAAATGGATAAGTCTTCCACTTTTCTCTATTTTGTTTGAGCTTACTGCATACCAAAATAATACAGAATATGTTTTACTATAACATTTACATGACGGGCGTATATTGTGACATTCTGGCACTCTTTTTAATGTTAAGCACATTTGCAAATACTAGGACTTAGTGAATGTTATGTAACGGATATACTTACTAGTCTACCGGATAACATTTATTTAATAATCATATTAGACAGTTTAAATGCCTAAAACATATATATTTTAAGTCTGGCCTAATTCGTGTTCAGTCAACTGGAACTTTTCTACCTATTTTTGTATCTTTTACAGTGAAAAGCGCATGCATTTCTTGCTTTTATCGTTTTCTACATTTTATTTGAATTAGTAAATACAAAAAGGGCAGTTCAATAAGCTCTCAAACAGCTACTTTTATTCTTTGGCATTTTGAAACTTATGTAATTTTATACAGTATAAAGCTATTTTTATATCATCCCTTTTTCAGATAATTTTATCAGTAGGTTGTATTTCATGCAAAGTATGATTTTTCTAATTTTGGCGGGAATATTTTGCTATATATACTGAATTTTCTGCATGTACTTTGGGGCCAGGTCTACAGACGCTCAAGGTAACGTTTACCTATTGTCGCTAGGCTGGTCATTTCTCCCGTTATCATTCTTTCCTCTCACTAAATTTATAATTCAGATTTTATTTTCGAGTGTATTTCAGATAATTAACATTGATAAAATGTAGTAAAACCTTACAAGTAAAATAAAGTATTTGTGTACTCTGAACTGGTTTTTGTTTTAGTTGCCAAACAAAATAGATTTCAATTTTATACAATAATGAACCTGGGTTAATTTAAATCAGGAATTGTGACCACTCTTTGTCCGTATGTCCGTCAATCAAATTCTTTTCAAGTTGATACGTTGGTCAGTCCTGTTAGAGTTAATACACCAAAGAGTATAACTAAGCTTATTACACATCCTAAAGAAACTGAATGTAAATAAAGGTTTATGTTAATATTTTTGAATACAGTTCTTGACACTGTTTATCTAAAATTATTCGAAGTCAGTTTAACATGTTATCTGCCGGGATGTTTTTTCACTGTCCTGTACTTTGGTTTTGAAAAAAAGTAATATTTGTGTACAATTTACAAGTTTAAACTCCTCACGGGTGTGTTGCCATAAAACGTTCCAACATAGTGCCCCGCTGAGTTATTATAATTCGTTCATTTTTTCCTTATTGGCTGGCTGGTTTAGTATGGGCTATATCTATAGACATTTCTTTAGTTCCATTAATTGAGTGCACTGAAATCAATTGCATTACGGTCACGTCTTTACTCAGTAAAGAAGAAGAACAAGAACAACAACAACAACAACAAAACAAAAAAACAACGAATAAACAAATCAATCGACATTAACTTGATGCAATATATTTAAAAATAGATATAGGCAATTAAATATAGATCTACGAAACCTAGCCTAACATGCTCATCAGTCACTTCCAGAAACACACATCGTAATAACAAATATTTACATTAAAAAATAAAATCAGTAAAAAGATCCTTTGGAAGCAAATGATGCAAGTAAAAAGAATAACAACAGACTCGGTTTGATTGAATCTGTTCATGGGAGGTAATGAAATGTGCAACACCTCGCACGCCCCCTAGCACCGGCTTAAGCGGAACTCTATTACACATACATTTTGTATGTTGAATGGACTCCATGATCCTAAAGAACCAGAAAATATAACAAGACCGAATCTAAGTACGGGGAGACTTTGTACAGCCGCCACACGGCACTGGTACTTGATGTTTGCCGTTGTGATATTTAATAAAATCTGTAAAAAGGCCTAAACATCGGTTAATTCATGTTAATTCTGAGCTTCTTGAACTTGATTTTTCGAGAATTAGTAATGATATTAGAAAATGCAGTGATAAAGGTGATGTTTACTTAACGGGTGATTTGAACTCAAGAACAGGCGAAAAAGCGGATTATGTGGAACAATTAAAGACCTGCTCCAGTCCTACCTTTTAACCTTAAATTCATGATAGTATTTCATTCCGCTGTTTTGGCAAAACTCTCTCCGCAACTTCTAAATCTACCCAAATGAAATGTGTATGGTTTAATGAAGATTGTCTTATTGCAAAAAACAATTTGATTAATTTCAAACTAAATCCATCTGAAAATAATAAACTGTCCTTTTTATCAAGTCGGAATGTTTTTGCCAAAACAAAGCGTAAAGCTGAATATGCTATTTCGCTAAAGAAAACTGTCAATGATCTGATAGATCTATAGGTCGACACTCGCCCAGAAAATTTTGAAGTTATATTAAAAAATTCGAAAGTAAAAAAAAGGAAAGAAAATACTGATTTCGACATTGAAGATTTTAAGCATGGCTACATCTGCAGATAGTCAATTTGATTCGGATACTTTTGCTCCGTCTCGAGATGAACCATTATATATCGACCAGTTTGATCTGCCTTTAACAGCTGAAGAAATTTGTAAAACTATTTCTATTATAAAGCCGGACATACCTAGGATTTTATGACACGCTAAGATAAGCACAGGTTTTCTGCTAGCCAGATACGACGCGGTATAAGGGAAATAATTGTGTCGAGCATAAAAGTGTCGCTTTGGAAGGATTATGTATTGCACCGAATGTATTGAAAGTCCCACAGATAAAGGCACTGACTTCCAGATTTTGGCTAAAAGATGATATTTCTCTAAAATAGAACTTTAGTCATATCGTGAACATAAGACCATGGGTTTTTGTTTCTTAACTACATTTAAAATCCAAAATCAAGGGGAAAAATACGCACGAGCCGGAAATCGAATTTGGGTTGCCACGTCAATAAGCATTTTCTTGCGGTCTAGGAGGAATACGTACTTAACAGCTGATAATTAAGGCAGATTACCCCCCGGTACCCCGTTACAAACGCTTTCCAATTTTGTATGGGAAAAAGTAGTAAAATCATGTGTTTCCATAACTTATAATCTTTCAGTAACTAAGTTTCAAGGCTTTCTAAAAGGCCAAGATCTTGGCAGTTAAAATTAACCAAGGTATTTCTGTCTTCATCAGCACTGGCTGGGGCTAATGACTTTCACCGTATAGTTTCAATAAACAGGGGTCACAGTTTATTGGAAAGTCAGTCTTCCTTATAACTGTATCAATAAGTGAGTAGAGGAAACAGTGTATTATATTATCAAACTTTTCTTTTAAATTAATGAATATGTGATAACTTTAATATTATATCTATTTTTGGCATTTCCTTAAATGTTCATTATTCAATAATAAGAAACTTTTTAAGAATATATTACAAATTTCAACATGATTTTAGGAAGGAAAGAAAGTTCTTTTTTTCAAGTTCTATCTGAAAATGTGCACACATTCAAATTTGATATTTAAGAAAAATGTGACATTCATTCATCTAAAAATTTATTTAACTGTCTTCTGAATATTGTAAAGAACATCTGTGGAAGAATGAAAACCCAAGGTGCACTTTAGTGTTTTAAAGATCTAGGCCTTTATTAAACATAGCAATAATTTTCTGATATTTAAAACAATTCTTTTTTGTTGCCGCACTCTCGTCTGGAAGTCAGTGTCTTTAAAAGTGAACACGAGAGTACGACACAATGATCACTCAGTTACGTGTTGTTCAGCACAATTTAACCATCCATTTCCTCCTGCTATGTCTATTTGCATATTTATTTTATACCTTCAATTAGGAAGTGTAGATTCGTGCCAACTCGAGGTTTTATGGAAAGGGACAGCTTAAGGATTAATGGGTTTCAATTATTCCTAATAACAAACATCTAAGCGAGGGTGGCTCTATAATGACTTATGCAAATCTGTTAACTTAATTCAAGTATGATGGATCCAAATGAATACCATTTTATGTCTATTAATTACCATGTTCCTTTTGGAAAGTAACTTGATTTGATGGAAAATGCAATTCAGAAAAATAAAAGGATAATAAGGAAGCGAATAAATAGGGAGACCGCATCGTTCTTTCTAAGTTTCTCGAAAATATGATGTTTTGCATTAAATCGCGAGAGACCCTTTTACAAAAATAAGAATATGACGCTATCTCTTGATAACCTGTTTTATTTACAGAAACTGCATCATTTATACAAAAAGAACAAGTTATTGAAAACCAGGCATTCTGTAACATGTGTGTTGTAGTTTGCCGCAAAAACGGCTTGCGTGATCAAATTATTTTATAACATGTGTAGACAACTGGTAAATCAATGGAATACAGATAATGATTCTTTTGTACCGCTTGTGTCCGGGTTTGCACTTTTTGTACTGATTTGACAGTAACCTTGCTTGTCTTTCATTTAAATATGGAATGATGATAGACAAATTTGATCTGACAACGGTCATTATTCTATACAAAAAATATATATTTAAGTGAAGTTTTCATTACATACGAGTAATAGAGTATCTGTCTAGACTATAAAATTCAATTTTGAAGGGCTTTCGTAAATTATGTCACAGACTGATTCAAAATAATTACATTAGGCGTACAGACCAAGACCTAATGGAACGAATAGGGGAGACATTTTCTATGAGTGATACAATTAAAGAAAATACTTAAAACAAGAATTTCAGTCAAAGATACTTAAGGAAACTATTTTTGTTTAGATAAAAAATCCCTCACAATCAGAGACAAATTTGCTTGATAGCGCCATTGAAAGATCACTTTATTGTCGTCCCTCGATATCGCCACTGACAGACCATTTTATTGCCATGCTTTGATAATGTACTCGTTCATGAACGGAAATACTCCATCATTACTTAATCGAAGTAACTTGTTTAATTTTTAACATCTTTATAACTGTGATACGACAAAACTATTAGAAAAAGTTAAAGCTACCCGCCCAGAGTTTGGGTGAATTTTTTCAACATGCTCATATTCATCTAGTTTGGCATAGAATGTATATATGACACTGAAACATGATAAAGTGGGTGAAAATAAAAGTTAGATATTGGCAAAAATGCAAGAAGAATGCAAATTTTCTGCATTATTTCAAAAGTGTTGCAACAGTTTACTACCTACTGCACAATATTTTTGTTTATTTATTTGAATATCTTGCTAAAATCTTATGTCGATAAGTTCGTACCAGTAGTCACTTTCAGGGTACTCATTTTTTATGAATTTTTGAGAGAAATTATTGTACGTCTAAAATGTGTACGTTAGTACCTTTAAATACAGTAACGACTCAGGCATCCAATTGTATAATCTAAAAATACCATGTTAGCCACTGTTATCTCTTATTACCAAAGTATAGCAACGTATTTATTTATATAACAGTTTAAATCGCCACATGTCTTAGCTATTAACATGACAGATGAACGCGTGTGTCACAAAAAACATACTGAAATCTCGTAATATATTTAAACGTTTATATATATGTTAAATGAACCGATAATGTATAGGTATTACAAAAATCTTACTGTACGCTAAATATATCTATATTCTATACAACAAGTACAATGATTCTTTAAAAATCGATCAAGATCTGTTTAAACAGATCAGTGTCGAATAAAAGGCATTGCATACATACAAAGGGCATATGTCGATTAAAGAAATAAGACCTAGTGATTTAAATGACTTGATCCAGCTACCATTAAATTAGAGAAAAACTTACAAAATGGAAGAGGAAATAGATAAAGTATATTTTGCGCTTCTACATTTAGACAAGCAGAATGTTTTAGAATTTCTGGATGGAGATATTGATCCAAATTATTATGTATCAGACGGAACCGCTACTGGCATAACGTGCTATTTATATAAAGCTGTCACAAGAAATGAGGTGGAGATAGTTGAAAAACTGTTAACGAAAGGGGCTGATCCAAACTTTGAAGATGATGAAGGGGAAACGCCATTATTTGCAGCTTTAGAAAATGATATGGATTCAAGTATACAGAAGGTACTGTATGCATACGGAGCTAACAAAAATCACAAAAACAAAGCAGGGAACACACCGCTTATGTTCCTAGCTTTACGTGGTTCGGACCATGGGTTTAAATGTACCGATGAAACATTGTTTAATCTGTTATCAGGATGTGTGGACTTCTCAGAAATGAATTCAAGAGAACAATCTCTGATCCATTTGATACCTTATGTACACACATGTGAACAAGTAATAAAAGACGAGGAACATATCTGTAGGAAATATTTAAGGATTCTTTTATCTAATGGTGTTTCAGTTAACATGACAGACGGATCTTCCCTAACACCTATACATTACGCTTGTAAAACATGTTGCATGGACGCAGTACGCTTTCTTTTCGAAAGTGGAGCTGATCTTAAACTGAGAACTAGTACCGGACAATCGGCTGTACATTTGTTGGGATGTAATCCTGATCGACCCGATTTCCAAAAAATACTTGAATTTCTTCTGAACAAAGGAAGTTCAGTTTCTGACGTTGACAGCAAAGGAAGAAATATTTTACACTATATCACTGAATCGAACAAGGCTAATAGAAAAGCTATTGAATGTGTTATTGCCCATGGATTAGAACCAAACCAAAAGGATAACTTTGGTCTATCGCCTTTACATCTTTCTACAATTCCTTCTCTTTTTACATCACGTGACCATATTGAAGATGATGAAGAAATGAAATTTGATGTTTCAGACATTGTTAAAACACTGGTCGATAAAGGTGCTGACGTTAATGCAACAGACAATAATGGACTAACACCGCTTCATTACATACTTAGATATGAAAAGAAAGCCACAACAGTAAAAACACTTCTGTCATGTGGTGCTGATGTTACACTGCGCACAAAAACTGGAGAAACCGCTGTGCATAGAGCTACTATATACCCAAACCTGCTGCAAGTATTGTTAGAACATATAAACAGTAATGATTTAAAACTCGTTATAAACTTGAAAGATAAATTTGGCTCCACCGCGCTACATTGGGCAATTTACTATTTTGATGTCGATTGCGTTAACATGCTTATCAGAGACGGTGCTGATATAAATAGTACAGACGATGAAGGTCGTACGCCGACACAGTTCGCTATATATCTGAAAAGAACAGAGGTATTTAAATCTCTTGGTATTTTACATTGTAAGGAGACAGACCCATTGCCATATATATTACCGGAAAATATGAATCCTAACATCCAACAGTTAGATAAATCAGATGATGATTTTGGTAAAGAATATGTAATTTACAGAAGGGTATTGCCTGGTGATCAGTTAGAAGACAAAACAAACAAAGAAGAAGTTGGAGCACTTCATTGTGATTCTATAAAAACAGTTACTGATGAAAATTGTACGACTCGTATGACAACTGACGGATCCATATCGAATGAAACTGTTTCAAATGATTATTCAACCATGTCTGAAGAATCAAAAAATGAATTAGGGCACTTTGCTACAAGTAAATCTTTTGACACTAAGGCCGATGAAACGGAAAGCTGTGTCGGAGTCGACCACATGTGGTGCAATTGTCCTATTCTGAAAACACTTTGGTGCGAAGAGAAGCACATATATATGGATGACTGGAAAGAACATATAGAGAAACATAGACGATCTCTCGCTTCTTATATGAAGCTTATATGTGACTCAAATGAAATGGGGTTATATCAAGAAACAAAGGAAAATACTCTGATTGAACAGCATGTCCATCGTGTGATGGATTTCTTAGCCAATGAGGTAAAAACAAGAAATCCTGCTCTTCAATTTAACTTGAAATTAGCAGGAAGTTGGAGTGAAGGAACCAAAGTAGTTTTCCCCGAGGAGTTTGATTATAAACTGATTTTAGAGGACTTTGGTCAAATATTTGAACCTTTAGAGACTGAAGAACCAGGACTTCAAGGTTTTGTGAAGTTTGTTTTAAAGAAGGAAGTTTGTGCCACAGAGTTTTCAACTTATTTGAATGCAAATGGTTTTCTGGATGGTAGAAAAGTAGTACGTGCTCTCTATGTAGCTTTAAATTCCATTTTGGTTGACTTACCAGCCGACATCCTTGAGCATTTGTATCCGGTAAAGTATCTGGATACCGAAAAGGGATCCGTTGATCATATTTCATTCCGATGGGTTGGCTGGTCATATAAAAACATGTTAATAGACATTGACATTGTTCCATCCATCGTTCCTTCCGGTTGGATTCCGAAGTGTTTCATACACACACGAAAATTGCTTCAAAAAGGCGCTGAAATGCCCTTCCCGGTTGTGATTAAGACACCCAATTCAAGATACACTAAGAACTGGAATACATACTTTCGGATATCAATGGCAGACAGGGAAGTAGCGATATTTAAATCTTTACCTACTGAAGTTTTGAAGGGTTACATACTTGTTAAATCCCTTCTCCGAACTCTATATTTTCCGCAAGTATACGTTGGAGAGGATGATTACTACAGGGAACAGTGCTTGACGTCATATTTATTAAAGACATCATTCTTGCATGAATTAGAAAATCAAACTTTTGAAACGGATTCAATCCATGGAAACGATTCTAAAACGGTAACTGCAATCAAGATGGCTCTATCTATAGTACGTCGTCTAGAAGAAGCTATAACGGAAAAATATCTAGAGCCTTACTTTTTGTCCGGAGTTAATACACTTGTGAATGCAAGTCTGTTTAGGTTCAATGATGAACATTTTTATGACTGTGAAGTAAAATGTCTTGCAGCGTTGCTCAAACTTGGCTACACGAACATATTAAACGAGGAGAAACGAAGATATGCTCTGGATTTGCTAAAAAAGATTTGGTAACGAGCTTGGTATCAAGCCGATTTTGAAATGATGTGCTAAACGTAGCTCGAATAATGAGACCCGTATTGAAAGTTTTATCAAATGGAATTCCTTTTTAACCAGATAAAGATTGAAAGTAAATACAGTTATAAAATGTCAAGACGCAAAACGAACAATGCAAATGAGGATGTAAATTATACTATACCACTTCAAAGCCTAGATCCACTACTAAATAAGTGTCCCATAAATCCAATAAATAACTCTCACCTGTTGCTTATCAGCGTTTATAGAATAGAAATCAGTTGGAGGACAATTAGCACAGCAGGGGACCCCACTAGACCATGTAGATTATGTGCAATGGAGGTGAAAATGATTAATTTTCTTTGATTCAATGCATATTACTATTACTACTACGAATAATGATTAACCTTAGGTATTGTGAAAATTCGATAATTTGGTACAATTGACAAATAATATCTATCATGAAAAATGATCATAGCAGGAACAGTGATGTTACCTTTACATTTATACATAATAATTACAAAAAATGTAATGTTTTATCATAAACTGCAATCACTGTTACTGGAGTATATCATAATGTGAAAAATGAAATTATTGTGATGCATCTACTTGTATATTAAACTTTATGTTGCGTAAAGTGTACCTTTTTTCATGCTTTATTTTACAATATTCAAATTCGAATGGGGATTTAAATCTTAGACAAGTGTTCTTGTCGGTATATTTTCAGCCTGAACATTTGTCTTTAAAATCCAATTTGAATTCGTACATAGCTGAAGAAATGTTCACGATATTATGATTTAAATTCACTCGGAGAATAAAGTTGACAAGAATGAAATACAATTTCTATATCTCTAAGTTTAAATTTGTTCACTTAAACCCGATAGAATTTGAGAAGTTAAAAACATGCTTTTCTTCTTAAAACATGGTTATATTCCTAAATAAATTTCTTAGTTTCCTTTTATCATGACTGAACAACAAATATTTTTCTGTAAATAAAAATGTACCAAATAGGTATAAATTTTGAGGTTATCACATTATTTTTGTTGTTTTTAACGTCGAAGCGACTCGATTTTATATCATATAACAATTTTCCAAGCTTTTGATGATTAAATCCCCCGGGTGCCGCATACGGGCGTTATTTCATCATGGACGGGCACCTAGGTAAAACCGCCGACTGTCAGTAAACCAGCTGGATAACTTCCTCATAATTTTGAAAACAATCTACACCCCTAGCGAGGTTTCGAACTCACAACGGCAAGGGGAATGAAGGTTAAGTATTTGAGCCACGCCATGAGAAAACCAACATAGTGGCTTTGCGACCAGCATGGATCCAGACCAGCCTGCGCATCCGCGCAGTCTGGTCAGGATTCATGCTGTTCGCTAACAGTTTCTCTAATTCCAATAGGCTTTGATAGCGAACAGCATTGATCCTGACCAGACTGCGCGGATGCGCAGGCTGGTCTGGATCCATGCTGGTCGCAAACGCACTATTGGTTTTCTCATGGCGCGGCTCATTTTAATGGCGATTCTGCTCATATATCGCACAAAACATGCTCTAAGGACACGTCATGGTTGAGATATTTTAACATTATTGCAATACACAATCGGTATTAAAATTGTATTTCCAATACATGTGCTAATTAGATAAATCCTCAATATCTATGCGAAAATAAGAGATGTGTTTTGTATGATTGCAACACTGTGAGTTGCTCTAATTAGTGACAAATGACTGAAACAATAGGAATTCGTACGTGACTTGGATAGACAAAACGACAGTGAGGTAACAATATATGCTTATATTGTTTTTATTCACGAGTTGTAAGCTACAATATAGAATACCCATTTTTAAGAAAATCAAACTGGAAGTTAGAAATAACTGAAAAAAATTAATTAGGTCATGAGTCATCATATACCTGTCAAAATTTGTCAGTAGTTTTCACGAGCTGTCAAAATTATTTTTATCTCTGTATTCTGCAAACGCATTTTTTTTGTAAGCATCTTGGTCGGATATTGTAGTGTGTAACTTACTTTACATTCCACATTAATGTTTGTGCTTGCAATTGCTTTGTTGAGTTCCCCGAAGTCACGTATATGAATTTTTATTGTTTTAGTTTATTGTCTGTTATAAAGGTACCAAACCTCAATATTAAGATACAAGAATTGTTTCTTTCTGGTAGACAAAGGAAACTATTTGGTTGAATCATAACATAACGGGTTTTGGAAAGAACTGAATATTCTTTGGTTTTTTGTTATTCACCGGAAATTCAAAACGTGACATCACCTTAAATGTTTTACTAATATGCAAAGATATTGCATGGCGTTTGTGCATGGAAAATGTACCTACGTAAGTCAAGTTAGGAAATTTATTACAGTGTATGGTCTCATTGAATGGTTTTCTGTCAATAGTCAAATTTATCTGCACAAGGTCGAGGAATTATCAAGTAAAGTAGTCCATGAGGCCGTTAAATATTGCATTAGAAACGAATTTTCAAATACAGCTCAGCAAATCTTTTTCAAAAAATGGATGTGGTATCTCGAAAATAAATTTGAATAAAGTTTTTTTTTCTAGTTTTGACACGGTGTTGTAATGTTACATCTTACTTCCATCGGTTCTTTGACAATGTCTTAATTGTTTGACATCAATGCCTATAAAGTTACCATTGACCCTTAGAGCTGTTTTTATATACCATACAAGTGACAGGCAGAAACATCTCTGTTGTAAGTAATAAAAGGATAAGATGACACATATCTGATAGATTTAGGCAAAGACATGTATTATGTTAAATTAAGTCTTCGTTTTAAGTAAACTCTTTTATCTTTTCGAGTTCACAGAAAGTTATTTTACTGTTGACGACAACTGATAGATACGACTGTCATTCTTTAGTGTCTTCCGGGCGGGACGTTACAATTTCGATGAATTCAGAAAAGATATAGACAGATGATACGTGATTAAATAAAGACCCTTGTATAAAGGGTGTAAAAAGAACTGACAAATGGAATTTGGATTGTTATTCGGTTTAAAGTATACCGTTTGAATGTACCGTGACTGTATCATGAAAATGTAATAATTGTTCTTACTTTGTGTTAAGTCTTTATCAAGTCAAGCAGAGTGCATTTGCAATATGTCGATATTCTTATTGGATGAAAAAGGACCTACAAGATCATAGCTTTCAGTATTTTAATGACCTACTTAGGCTGATTGCATTTTGCTATACTACAATACTTGACAGACAGGCCTATTCATCTAGAACGTTCAGTTGAAACAAAATAGGTAACTTCAGAGATATTTTGTCACTTTTTATTTTTGAAAATAAATCGCATTAAATACAGTTATGTTCTTGTACTACGTTTGTCTTATTTTTGTTTAGACTTATTTACTTTCCATCGGTTGCCTTCCAGTCCGTATTACCTGCACACTGCTGAGAATAAAGACAAAACACTGCCCGCGGAACAATACTTACATTTCTGACGACTACTATGCAAGTGATTACGGAGATATGGACATTTTCGTTTCAAACTACATGATACATGATGACTTGTATGAAACAATAAGATTATACCATGTAATTGATAATGTAGATTTATATTAAATTTCAAGCCCGCTCGCTTAGAGCACAGATCTACGGATCGCGGGGTCATGAGTTCGATTCCCAGATAATGCACATGTTCTCCGTGATCGGATTATTTCAAGGGGAGCTAACCTCGTCACTATTATATTGCCACTTCATGAATGACCTTGAAATACGCTTACAAGAAAATAACGATTGTGGCATTCTATTAGACCAATTATCAATTTATTTAATCCTTTTCGCGGACGACAGTGTATTGCTGGGCGACACCTCAGAAGTTTAACCAAATATAGGTGTATTGTAAAAAGTGGGGCTTAACAGTTAACGTCGAGAAGACAAAAGTTATGGTATTCCGAAAGGGCGGTCCGTTATCAAGAAACCTGTCATGGACATATAACGGACAAAACATTGATATTGTTGACAGCTTTAACTATCTTGGCTTTTTACTTAGTGGTGGTTCACTTCGCAAAGGAATAGAGGCATTAGCAGATAAAAACTCTTAAATCGATGTTTCCATTATGAAGCATTACCCGAGACATACAGATTCCTCTACATATCAATTTTAATCTATCTGATGCATGTGTAACGTCTGTAATGTCATATTGCTCTGAAATTTGGGGATTTTCTCAAGCAGACAAACTGGAGCGGCTTCACAGAAAATATTTGAAGCGGATATTGAATGATAGAATGAGTACATACAGTTATGCACTATATGGCGAGACTGGTCGTTTTCCATTAATCTTGAATAGAAAAGTAAAAATAATAAAGTATTAGTTCAAGTTGTTAAACTGTCATAGTACAAATTGTATTTTATATTCTGTTTAAAATGATCTATTTGAATCACACAAAGTAGTAAATAATTGGCCATCAAATGTCAAGTTTATGTTGCAAAAGACAGGGTTCAATGATGTATGGACTTTTCGTACATCGGTTATAAACATAGGATGTTTTATCACACAGTTTAAAATGAGGTTAAAGACATTTATATAGGACAAAAGAGAAAAGCAGTAAACACGTCAACGTCATTGTTGTTGTACAAGGAAATAAGACAAACTTTTGAGATGTCCGAATACCTACATACAATTGACAATAGTAAATCCAGAAATTCTTTGGCCAAACTTAGACTTTCGTCCCACTCTTTGGTCATAGTGCAAGGTAGACACAGGAACCAGACAAGAAGTGGGCGAAAATGTGTATTATGTAGTAAGAACGATATAGAAGACGAGTTTCATACAAAGGGTTTCGAAAATCATACATTTCCGCCTATTACAGAAATCGACCAACTATGTTCAAGTTTGTTGAGCTTTTAAAAAGTAGTAATCGTAAACTATTGTATAGGCTAGCAATTTTTACTATAAGAGCACTTAAAATAAGAAATGACCTGACTAATGTTTATGTTTAAAGTGCATGATATGTGCCTTCTATGTAAACTTAAACCCCCAACTGCCATATAAAAGCCAGAAAATGGCGCTGGGGCAGGTTTTTAAATAAAGTATGCATGCTTCACATCAGAAAGCCCTTTTTCAAAATTTTGAATTAATTATTGAATAAAAAGTTATAAAAAATGCATAAATACACAATGAAATAGAAAAATATGGAAACTTCATAGGTTGCCCAACACGACAAAAACGAAAATGTTGCAGGCTCGGTTTGATTGAGCCTGTTCATGGACGGTAGTGGAAATGCATGCTACCGTACACGCCCTCTAGCCCCGGGTTGAGCAGAACTCAACATTTACACATGCTAAAAGTACAAAAAGCAATTTAGAGACATCCGCAGATGTATTCAAACGGCGGTGAACATGGAACATTCAATGATACAGGTGTTGAGGCGTGTAATTCCACGAAGAGCCGCGTTTGGTCCCCAGATAAAGTAATGGGTTTGCCCCAAACGAGAAAACATTGGGCAGAACTAAACAAACTGGAATTTAGAAAGGGGATCTGAAACATTCTTGATCAGTTGGTGTAATTATTTTTAGAACAAAAAATTATGAAGTATAGTTGCAAAAAATTATTTAAACTTTACTGCCAAACATTTGAATTTGCCGGGAGGAACTAATGAGTTCATGAACCCTAGAGAAATAGAGAATGTAAACAATTCCCACGTGGTAAATGTAATCAACAAACCTGATAAGCAGAAGGCTTCATGTATCAATGGAATTAACACCTAGAGTGCATTGTAAAGCTCTGGCCCGAAAAGTAATTTTGAATTTATAAACTGAGTAAAATTTTACAATCACTTCCTCAGTTATATTTTTATGTTAGGTTTCAAATCAAAATTTAAAGAACAACTAAACTACATACACAGTGTGATAAATTATATCAAATAAGTTATCATTCTTAAGATATGGAATGATCACTGACACTCCCATTGTGCTTACTGGTATAGTAATCATGCATGCTGGCACCTTTAACACGCTTGTTGACAATGATACCACGCTTGTTGACAATGATACCATGCTTGCTGACAATGATACCATGCGTGCTGGAAGTTACAACTTCTTTGCTGCTTAGACCCTGATTTCATTTGGCAAAATGACAGTGCCGTGTACCGTATTGGAATATTTCAACATGCTATGGTTATACTGGTTAATCTGTAACGCATTCAAGAACAAAATTCACGAAGTGATCAATCAGTAAGGAAAATGTAATCAGGCACTAGGCAAAATAGGAGTAAGCATAATGTCATTTTAAAAGTATATGTCACATTTTGATAACAGGGGGCGCTATGTTCAAGTGGTCGTGTTTTTTAATCCCCCGCTACAAGTGGTGGGGGGTTATAGGAATGGTCTCCGTCCGTCCTTCCGTCCGTCTGTCCGTAACACTTTCGTGTCCGCTCCATATCTCCTAAACCCCTTGAAGGAGTTTCATGAAACTTGGGTCAAATGATCATCTCTTCAAGACAATGTGCAGAACCCATGAGTCAGCCTGTCCGCCCAAGGTCAAGGTCACAACTCAAGGTCAAAGGTTTGAGCCTTCCATTTTGTGTCCGCTCTATATATCCTAAACCCCTTGAAGGAATTTTATAAAACTTTGGTCAAATGATCACCTCATCAAGACGATGTGCAGAACCCATTAGTCAGTCATGCCGGCTCAAGGTCAAGGTCACAACTTAGAGTCAAATGTTAGAGCCTTCCATTTTGTGTCCGCTCTATATCTCCTAAACCCATTGAAGGATTTTCATCAACTTAGGTCAACTGATCACCTCATCAAGGCAATGTGCAGAACTCATGAGTCAGCCATGCCGGCTCAAGGTCAAGGTCACAACTGAAGGTCAAAGGTTTGAGCCTTCCATTTTGTTTCTGCTCTGTATCTCCAAATTCCCTTGAAGGATTCATTTTTAACTTTGGTCAAATTATCACCTCATCAAGGCGATGTGCAGAACTTATGAGTCAGCCATGCTGGCTCAAGGTCAAGGTCACAACTCAAGGTCAAAGGTTTGAGCCTTCCATTTTGTGTCCACTCTATATCTCTTAAACCTCTTGAAGGAATTTTATGAAACGTGGGTCAAATGATCACCTCATCAAAACGATGTGCAGAACTTATGGGTCAGCCATGCCGGCTCAAGGTCAAGGTCAAAATTTAGGGTCAAAGGTTTGAGCCTTCCATTTTGTGTCCACTCTGTATCTCCTAAACCCCTTGGAGGATTTTCATCAAACTTGGGTCAAATGATCACCCCATCAAGAACTCAATAGTCAGCTATGTAAACTCAAGGTCAAGGTCACAACTGAAGGTCAAAGGTTTGAGCTCTGTATCTCCTAAACCCCTTGAAGGATTTTTATGAAACTTGGGTCAGATAATCACCTCATCAAGACGTTGTGCAGAATTCATGAGTCAGCCATGTCAGTTCAAGGTCAAGGTCACAGCTAAAGGTCAAAGGTTTACCCTTTCACTATCCATAGCAGTGGCGGGGGATTTAGCTGTCTTTCAGACTGCCTTGTCCGTACTTTGAATAATTATTTGCCGGAAAGATTATCGAGGATATCCGAGTATGTATAGAGATCTAACAATAATTACTTCCCCTTTTTGCAAATCGCCATTTGTCTTAACTTTATTTATTTTTTATGTTGCGTTTATTTACAAGTGACGTGTTATATAAATGGAAGACTTACAGTTTGAAATTTCTGAGATTTCACATATTAAACTGGCTGTTATAAAGGACACAATTTTGCAGATTGCTAATAATGTATCAAACTGTCATTTTGAACATGCAGAATATGAACTTGAGTCAGTGATGACTGTTTTGACACTTAGCCAAGAGCTAATTAAAATCCGTTATAGGCCGGATATTCCCGTTATCTTTCGTGAAAACTACGAACTTGCGCCCCCTGGTATCAAAATGTGATCGATTATTATTTCTGTATTGATTGCCAGATTTTCTCAATTAATGGGCCTGTCAGTTAGGACAGAAAAGCTTAATGACTGTTTGATTTTGAAGTTTCACTGTTCAATTTACAGGAATTAAATGTCAGGAATGCCAGTCTCAACTATGAACTGATCATAAGTTTGATTCTAATATAGATGCACAAAATATGGATGATATTCATTTGCAACCCTGAAAATATGCATGTTCATCAAGTTTTCTTTCTTAAACTGCCTATTGTTTACATTTGCTTGTGCGTAACTGAAAGTGAGTTATTTTTAACTGACAGAAGCCTACAGAAGCGTTATTACTTGATAGCCTCCTCCTACAAAATTTACTGCCAGGGTAGTAAATGTTGGGGCTTTAAATATTTTGCCATTTTCATGTGCATGCCATTGTAATATATTTTCATGTATGGACGATAAGCTGTATATGCTTAAGTCAAAATAAATATTCCGTTCTGTTCTGTTCTTATCATTTGATTAAAGACATTGTGTCTGAAATCATTTGTCTTCCACATTTGATTCATGTAGAGAAGTTGGCAGATATTTGCGGAGAAGTGTATGAACAAGTTAAAACATACCAAAAGTTTCTTCTAGGGCACATCTATATAAATATAAAATGACCATCTTGTAAAATTTTGGTTGCAATGTCTGTTTTATACTGCCAAAAAATTATCAGGTAAGTATTTACGCTAGTTATTTAACATAAATTGTTAAATCCAACAACAAATTAAATCAGTTACCTTTTTCAGTAGAGTAAATATGGCAATAAGACATTGACCTGATTCCATGTGTGTATTTCATTTAACATAATTAGAGGGTCACAATGGGGTCTGTTTTCACATATTAACCATGCATTTGAAGGTAACGATAATATTTGGTTGTTTAGTACATTTAAATTTGCTGATACATGTCTATCTGGTGAATGTACATATGTTATGTTCAGGGGGAAATAAAAGAATCAATAAATCATCCTCGGGTTTAGTATTGTGTAATCCATGAGTCGCCTCAATTGAGAAAGAATAGTTTAAGGTCAGAGGTTATTTCTAAGGTCACGGAGTTTGATTGGCCAGCTTGTAATTACAACAGCTTTCACATCAGTAGCTCAGTCAAGTGTGACTTATTGAATTAAGATATTCCTTCTCAAGAGAAGGAATAACAATATAGAATTTGCATTATAAAATATTTGCACAGTATTATTCATCACGAAAAATTGTCAGTTACCACCACTAAAATTTGATCTCAATTTTAGCTGATATTATATTTGTTTGTTTTACTTTTTTCTCTATTTCTAAAGCACGACCACGATTCTCTTTTGACTTATGTTTTGTATCGATAATGTTCTTCATGACCAGGTAGGTAACAGATATTTAGAAATATTGTTTTCTTCAGTTTTGTAAGTTTCTTAATTGAAATAGAAAAAAAAAGGTCCCGCATTTTGGTATGTGTTAGACTATGTATCACTCGCAACCAAAGTAATAGAACTCGTCGTAAAATTCATCTTAATAAAACGAATTAATTGTGATGTCTCGAGCCAGCATCCTATTTCTGCATGTTTATTGGGAATAAAATACTTCGTTACTAAATGGTTTTGGCATCTAGATGTTGCTTACATCAGTGTCGTGGGTTTTGGTAGTAAAGGGTCAAGTAAATATCACATACTATGATAAGTTTCCACTTTTTGTGATGTGATATTAAGTATAAATTGCATTTTTTTACTGTCTCAAGAATTGAATTTTTTGTTGAAAGAATACCATGTCAGGCCATTTCTATTTAGCAAATGATAGAGTATCAGGTCATTATATTGGAATTTCATGAGGAAGAGACGTAGGCTTGGTGGAAAAAATAAATGCACATCTTCTATAACTGAAATCTTTAACAAACAATAGACGGAAAGTGGTGAGCACAGACAAGTGAATGTACTTAATGAGAGACTTTGTATTTCAAAGTATTGTCTTTAACGCTCAGATTTGTCTAAAACAAGTCTTTCAATGATGTGGAACAAAATGATGTCGCAATATTTTGGAAATAAATTAGAAAGGCAGAACTATTGTTAATGAAGCTATAATACTTTGCCACTCGACCTTTTTCTTTATTGAATGATTCGTATAATTAATAATTCAATTGAAAGCAAAGCAGTTACAACAATTAGTAAATTAAGTGTTGACACATGAAGCTAGAGCTAGAATAGGCTTACATATGGAATTTAATGTCCCCCTTATTTACCCATAATATCATGTTAATGGGTATTTGAAGCCAACAGTCTGCAATATCCTTCCACAACAGTGTGGGGTTGGCCTACTACATTGTTATTAGTGGCGTTGGTCCTGTTTGTTGTGCCGATGCTTCATGTGAGTCAACTCCTACCTTTTACTTTCTTTGGATACTGCAAATGACAGGTTTGAAGCTATGTTTTCCCATACTGGTCTCAAATTCAAAGTTCAGTTGTTTATACATTTTATAGTTCAAACTCTTACAATTCCTGGAAAAGAGTCATTCGGAAAAAATTTGTCAGTGTATACAGAAGGCATCAGTAAAATAAAAAACAACAACAACAACAACAAAAAAAAACAAGCGATAAATTTGTCATTTCCGAAAGCAACATGTATGAGCTCTCACTGATAATTACTGAGCACATTTCCTACCAGACGATTAAGGTTTCAAGTCATAATCAGTTGGAAAAAAATATTTTTAAAGATTTTGTGCTGATCAAGCCCCCTGTACCTGATATTTAATATATATTTCCGTTTTAAACTCGATTCTCATTCAATACACAAAGTTTTAAGAAATTCTGTAAAATTATTTTTTTGCCTATGTGTATATAGAAAACTGTCAAATATGTCTTTATATAAATCCCCAACAACGCCGTATATCTTTTTTAAAAATGTATTTCCCGTTGATCGTGAACAGTAATGCAGGAAAAATTACTGGCATGATTATATTTAAAAGCAGAAAATTGTATTGTTTCTTTATTTCTTGTAACATAACTAGTAATGCAAATTAAATACGAGACAGCGTGGATATATGCTTTTGACGTATTGATATAAAATGAGCCGTGCCATGAGAAAACCAACATAGTGGGTTTGCGACCAGCATGGATCCAGACCAGCCTGCACATCCGCGCAGTCTGGTCAGGATCTATGCTGTTCGCTTTCAAAGCCTATTGGAATTAGAGAAACTGTTAGCGAACAGCATGGATCCTGACCAGACTGCGCGGATGCGCAGGCTGGTCTGGATCCATGCTGGTCGCAAACCCACTATGTTGGTTTTCTCATGGCACGGCTCAAATGTCTTATAATGAATATTTACAGTTGTGCAATTTGATGTGTTATGAACCGGAAAAATGATATTAACTCTTTTGTCATACGAAAAGTAAACATATGACTTAGAAGCGAATATAACTGCACTTATAATTTTATAAACATTTTCTTTTCAGTAGCGTTCAACGTGTTATATTATGAATTCAACATCATACATAAATTGGAGTAGATATTTAAAGTAACTTTGAAATATAATGAATTATGCACTGGTTTTCAATTACTAAAGTTAAAAATTATGCATCATGTGGTATTCTATGCAGTGGAAGGGCGTTCTGAAGATCAACATATCTATCATTCATGAATACCATATCATACATTTTCATTCTTGGAAAAATACTGGATCTTGTGTTCACTCGGTGAAAGACATTTTGATCTTACACTGAAAACAAAAAACAAATGTCCCATTTTTCACATAACATTCTATAAGTTTCTGGCAGTCATTTTCTAGATTCTTGTGTCAACACTTTATTTACTAATTATTGTCACTGCTTTGCTTTACATTGGATTAATTAATTATACATTAATCATTCAATAAAGAAAAAAGGTCTAGTGGCGAAGTGATATCGCTTCATTAACAATAGTTCTGCCTTTCTAATTTATTTCGGAAACATTGAGACATCATTTAGTTTCACATCATTGAAAGACTGGTTTTAGGCAAGTCTGAGAGTTAAAGACAATATTTTGTAATACAAAGTATCTCCTTAAGTGCCTTCGCTTGTCTGCGCTTACCACTTACCGTCTAGTTTTGCTAATGATTTCAGTTATATATAAGATGTGAATTTATATTTTCCACCAAGCCTACGTCTATTCTTCGTAAAGTTCCGATATAATGACTTGATAGCCTAAGTGATTGGCTCAATAGGAATGACCAGACATGGTATTCTTTCCGGCATGTTCTAATCTCTGGCCTGGCCTGGCCCGATGAGCCTAATTTCCGACTGAGCCGGGCCAGGCCAGGCCAGGTCAGGCCAGGTCAGGCCATAGATTTCAATTTCGTGAAAGTGATTTCTATAGCAACTTTAAAATCTGACTTTTGGAATAAGTTTGGATATTTCAGACATTGTATAAATACATTTTGAACTCCCACTCTGTAAAATTATACACCTGGGAGTAAGCCTGTAGCTAATAAAACTATTATGTCTAATCTAAAGGTGATGCCTGATTAATTGTTATGACTATTATCAGGGGACCTCCACCTCAATTGACCCTTGACTGGTGGTTTGGTTTTCCCCAAATTGAATAACCTAACTAATTTTATTATTTTGTCTATTGATGATTATTTAGTACTGTCCGAAATTATTGAACTAGCACTCAAGAATATATTTTGTATGCTTCTGTAAAAAAAAATGTGCCCAAACATAAATAAAAATACAAATATTGAAAATCAAATAAAATATAAACATTTCTTTACTGCCAGGTCGTAGATGCAGATAAAGTTGTGCTGATAAACGTTCAGCTACCAATCTCGGGACTGTAAGTTCGAAACACCTGTTTGATCATTTTCATTATCTTTTTTTTTTTAATTTCCTCTGTAATCTTAGAATGCAGGAAAATTACCACTTATCGTGATTTATTGTTCATTTATTGAAAGAAATACACAAATATTTGACATTATTCTACATACAAGTTATTACCATAAAATGTTGTAAGAATAAAACCAGTATCAATAAAATGACATTATATTGATTTAATGAAAACAATCAGAATTGAAACCGAACCCACGGTAACATGTGTGAAAGTCGGAGAACTTATCACTACAACACTGTGCCATTGGTAAACTTTGCATGTTATTTTGGTCAATTTCAGTTACAAAAATGATGTAAAATAAAGAGTGGCACCTGTCAATACTAACGGACAACAACTTTCAATTTCTAAAATAATGCTTGTAACCTCCGTTCTAGAACCTGGGATAGTATGGTGCGGGGAAGCGATATATAAATTTTGTAGATTAGGTTATACACATACTGAATATTTTTGTAAGATTGTTTTTATATTGATCTAAGTATGTGGAAAAAAATCATACAAAGTCTTGTGAAACAGGCTCAAGAGCATGAATGATTCACGTGGGGAAGTTGGCAGTTACTTGCGGATAACAGATTTGTACTGGTACAGAATCCAGGAACACTGGTTAGGTTAACTGCCCGCCGTTACATGACTGAAATACTGTTGAAAAACGGCGTTAAACTCAAAACAAACAAACAAACAAATCATTTAGCATGAAATATGTCACTTAGAAATAACATAAACACAATGCACCATTATTTTTTGTGCAAGAAAAATATCAATAATCTAAAATGCCAACACCCTGACAATGAGTTAGAGGACCCAC
Organism: Mercenaria mercenaria; assembly: GCF_021730395.1. Taxonomy (NCBI): domain Eukaryota; kingdom Metazoa; phylum Mollusca; class Bivalvia; order Venerida; family Veneridae; genus Mercenaria; species Mercenaria mercenaria. Next base: position 53,679,224 of record NC_069373.1, read on the forward strand.
AACTAATGAATATTATTTTCTTTACTTTTCCAAAGATTGAACCTCAGCTTAACTAAACCAAACACATTAAAGGTTCAACTGAACAGTTAAAAGGTCAGCTAAGGATAGTAGGGACACAACCTGTAATTACAATTCCCATAGAGATGTGTTCTCAGTGCATGTAAATATTCAGTTATATTGCAGCAGGTAAACTTATCAATGAAATTAGCCATTAGTTTTAAAACCAAGTGTTAAAGTTGACTTTAAATAATTTAATTACAGAAAAAATGGGTAGTTATCATTTAGTTACACCATTTTCTTCAGTGTAAATCTGTATTTCAAATAAGATGAATGACGACTAATTAATGATTCTCCAGAGGACTGGTTGACATGCAGCAAGTAAACAATGCAGGTTAATACTGCCTGCTATTGTAATTGTATATTTAGATTTTATGCCATTCATTTGTCTATGTATAATAAAATCTGGCCTGGCCTGGCCTGGCCCGGCCCAGTACAAAATAGAGCTCATCGGGCTAGGCCAGGCCAGGCCATAGATTAGAACATGCCATTCTTTCCTCATCTAATTCTTGAGACAGTAAAAAATGCAATTTATACTTTACACCACATCAAAAATGTTGAAACCACGGCAAAACGTGCCATGATGTGTGACATTTACTTGGCATACACTTATTTGTGGAATGGAATGAGATACTTATTCCATTCCATTCCAGTATCTCATTCCATTCCATTCCATTCCAAAACTTACTGATTTGCTTATATCTTTAGGTCATATCTCATTGCCCTTTGTAACAGATTGCCAAACCAAAGTTCAATTTCAGGTAGACTGAATTGGTTCATTGAACTGTTAGACAATCTCCAGGGATATGACTTGCAGAAATTTATCTCACAGTTATGTTATTGTTATATTTGAAATTATTTACATAGGTATGTTATTGTTGTTTTGCCAGGAATAACAAGGTCATTAGATTCCTTTTAGGTCTGATTTTATTTGATTAAGGAGGAAGAAGGCGAGGAGTGGGGAGTGCGGGGGGGGGGGGGGGGATAGGGAGTGATATCAGAATGGATTATTTGTTTTGCTTTGAAACATTAAAACGGTTATTTATTCTGATATTCATTTGGAGCGCTGGTCCCTCATGTGGGGGACCTGGGTTCGATCCCGAATCCGAGTCGGAGCATTTCCCATGGCATTTACTCAGGGAGTTTCTTCTATGGCTTTCACCCCCTAACCCTGTTCCAATAAGGGAAATTGTTACTTTGTATGGGAAATTGTGTACCAAGTACTGGTAAAATGCGGTAGCTTGCCCAGAAACGGTATGTCACTAAACTTACCGCCTTGATAATATAAATTGATATGACTGAAAGAAGATTGAACCAGGGCGTTAAACTCCAAAACACAAACCACAACACACTCATTTGGATCCAAAGCCAGACATTTTTATTCCATTTGAACTGATTCAGAGTACTGTGTAGGTGAGGACACAGCATCATGAAAAACGGCATGACAAGATTAGATCCCATAGCTTCAGACTACTTGTCAAGACAGTGCAACAAACTCGAAGTACGCTGGTTTACTCTTGATATGTATTATTCAGATAATACTTGCATAGGATTTAATTTAAATATTCTGGGGCATTACCAGCATGTTTCACATATGTTATAAAAGTATATATGTATCATGCTACTATTGTTGTTTTTTTTATTTGTATTTTTTATGACAAATTAGTTCAAATTTGTTACTGTAATTATTACTAATGTTTACAGTGAATGAGTGTGTTGTATTTTTAACATTTCACAGACTATATCAAAGACTATTAACACTTCAAATTACAAAATGTGATAAATGATACCAGCATGTTTCACATATGTTATAATTCCATTCCATTCCATTCCAAAATGAATGGAAGTTTGGAATGGATTGGAATAGAATGAGATACTGGAATGGAATCGAATGGAATAAGTATCTCATTCCATTCCACAAATAAGTGTATGCCCATTTACTTGACCCTTTACTACCATAGCACAGGGCACTAGCGTAAGCAACATCTAAATGCCGAAACATTTAACTAACGAAGTACAACATTTCCCGCTATACATGCAGGAAAAGTATGACAGACACGCTTGAATCGTTTTATTCACATGAACTTTACGACGAGTTCTTTTACTTTAGTTACGAGTGATACACAGTCTAACATTTGATCTATCAACATATTCTTTATTTTCTATTTCAATTAAGAAACTTCAAACACTGAATGAAACACTACTTGTAAATATCTGTTACTAACCTGTTCTAGAAGAACATTGTCGATGCAAGATATAAGTCAAAAGAGAATCACGGTCGGGATTTAAGAATAGAAAAAGTGAAACAAACACAATATAATGTCAGCTAAAAGTGAGATCAAATTTTAGTGGTGGTAAATGACAACTTTTGATGATTATGATGCAAATTCTGTATTGCTCATGCACTTGGTTTCGGCAAGATTTTACTGTGAAGTTTTGTAAAAAGCGCTACCAAAAGAAATGAAACATGAAAACTATTTAAATTCTGTTCAAAGCAACTACCATTTATATCGCGTCATTTGGCTGTTTTATGGTAGTATACTTAGAAACTGATCATATTAGTGGCATTAAATGTAAACCATAGCACTCTGTTTTGTGAAAAGGACGCTATACGAAAATTTATCTGACTGGCGGCCTTGAGCAGATACGACGAAAAGTACAATAAGATAAAAGATTCGCATTGAATATGTTATGAGTGAAGTGTCAAGAGAGTAAATTTGACAAATGAACATTGTTGCCGTTTCATAAATCGTTTATCACGTGATGTGGTACAAAATATGATCTATTTTTGCTTTCGTTTCGGGTTTAACGCCGTTTTTATCAATAATATTTCAGTCATATAACGGCGAGCAGTTAACCTTACCAGTGTTTCTAGAGTCTGTACCAGTAAAACATGTTCTCCGCAAATACCTGCTAACTTCTCTACATCAATCAGAGGTGGAGTACAAATGATTTCAGACACAATGTTTTTTATCAAATCGTGATCGACCTTATGCTCTCCCTATTGAGCTAAGCGGGCGGGCATTAACTTTAATCTAAATCTACTTTATGACTTACATAGTATAATATATCACGTGGTTTGGAATGAAACTATCCATATCTCCGTAATTACTTACATAGTACTCGTCAGAGATGTAAGTATTGCTCCACTTGTAGTGTTTTGGTCATTATTCTCAGCAGTGTGCAGGTAAGAAGGACGGTAAGACAATCGATGGAAAGTAAATAAGTCTAATCTAAAACAAGACAACATCATTATAAAATTTAATGCGATTATTTGCAACTTTAACAGTGACAACATATCTCTGAGGTTGCCTATTTTGTTTCATCTGAACGGTCTGTCATTCAATTATTGTGTTATGGCAAAATGCAATCAGCCTTATTAGGTAGGTCATTAAAATAATGAAAGCTATGATATCGTTGGGCATTTTTCATCCAATAAGATTACGGATATATTGCAAATGCACTCCTCTTGATAAAGACTTAATACAATAACAAAATAATTATTACATTATCATGAAATAACATTATCTTGCCAAAATGAATAAAAATGAAGTAGACAAAACATTTTGCATTTCATACACGTAATGATCAAAACCGCAGGTATATTAGGCTTCATGCTTAAATACTTAACTGTCGGTTTCAAAGTTGCGTCCTTTGATCTCGGCAGCTTCTAATTTATGTTAGATCAAATGCTAGGCTCATTCGTGTCATGTGTGGCTTTTTGTATGTCTGAGATTTAAAATAATTTAGACACCAGAAGAAAGACTTGTTGAGCGATTGTATTTTAATTCGGTACATTTCAAACCGGATAACATTCCAAATTTTATTTGTCAAGTTCTTTTTATCCCCTTTAAACAAGCTACATTACAAAAGAAAGTTGTTTATCACAAAAATACCAATAGCAAAATAAAAATACGGAACATGTTTAATTATTATTGCTATAAACATTGTAATAATGTTTTATGCGAATAAAATCTTTGGTATTGGTATTGGTATTGGTATTGGTATATTCTTATTTCAAATGTAATACCTTACTATTTCTGTTAGTAATTGGTTCTGTGTAGTAAACAAAACAATGTGAACCAAAAAAACTGAATGGAATCCAGGAGAGCTTGGCAACTTCATTATTCCAAAACATATTGTGTTCTTATTACGATACCTACCATATTATTTACATGTTCTAACAAGGTCGTAATCAGACAGAACAGGCAATTAAAAGGTATTTCTTTAAACCAGGTCATCCGCTATGTCTCTCATGACAACAGTCAAGGAAACTTGATTTGTAATATCGTCTTTTGATATGCGTATTAACTGCATTTACAGATCTTGTCCTTAAGTATCACATATACTGCAAGTTTTGACCCACTTATAAGGAATGGCCAGTCCAGAAACCCCTTTGTACAAAATGTGCGTACTCATTTTTATCATTATAAGACATGATTCTAAGTTGAGTATTGTAAGGCTTACCGATTTAAATAGAGATTTATCCCTAGCAACGTCTTATGATGTACATACTTATTGAGATGTTCGAATGTTGAGATTTTGAAAACATTTATGCTTGAATTAAGGCATACCTCAAACAACATTAGAACCTGACTTTTATGGGGATTTTACAAGCAAACTTCGTGAAACCCTGGGTTATAGCAAAGTGTCAAATACAACCATTTTCGTCATAAGACATTAAAGACACTGACATAAGAAACATAACATTATACGACCTTTTATTATTAGGAAACTGTCATTTCTAGCTCAGACAGGAAATGCTTTAATGTAAGACGATAGCATCAGTTACGTTCCGGTAATGGTACAGTATGAGCGTCTGTTGTTTTACAATAATTGAAGAGATAACTTTAAATTGAGAACAGGTCTTTATTTAATCACGTATCATCTGTCTATATCTTTTCTGAATTCATCGAAATTGTAACGTCTCGCCCGGAAGACACTAAAGAATGACAGTCGTATCTATCAATTGTCGTCAACAGTAAAATAACTTCCTGTGAACTCGAAAAGATAAAAGAGATTATTTAAAAACGAAGACTTAATTTCACATAATACTTGTCTTTGCCTAAATCTATATATGTGTCATCTTATCGTTTTGTTACTTACAAAAAATTGTTTCTGCCTGTCACTTGTATGGTATAAAATACCAGTCTGACACCTATTAAAATAGCTTCCTTGACTTTTCTTCGTTGCTTGATTTCAGACCCGCCATTGTCCAAGAGATTATCGCTTGCCCCTTACCGTTGAAGTAATCTCTATTAGAGAATAGAAAAAATCGCTCAACACGACAAAAACGAAAAAGATGCAGGCTCGGTTCGATTGAGCCCGTTCATGGACAGTAGTGGAAATGCATGCCACCGTCCACGCCATCTAGCTCCGGGTTGAGCAGAACTCAACATTTACACATGCTACGAAAACGATTTAGAGACATCCGCAGATCTGTTCATACGGCGGGGCACATAGAACCTACAATGATACACAAGCGTGTAATTCCATGAAAAGCGGCGTTTGGTCCCCAGTTAAAATAATGGGATTACTTAAACGAGAAAACAGTGGGCAGAACTAAACAACTGGAATTTAGAAAGGGGATCTGAGCAGCTGGCATGCTTGCAGAAGGTCTTTGCTCTACAAAGGTATAAGCAGGTGCATGCAATAATGCCTTGAAGGATATATGGGGTAAACTGCCACGATTACAGATGAACACCCACCATGTTGATCTGACATTATGAAAAAAGCAAACAGCTTCTTCACTCTTTTCAAAATTAATTTACCGGACTTACGTACCACAAAGGAAAATACCATTAGTACAAGACGCTTTAGCATAAAGTCTGTCCTTCTAAACGTTTTTTACGTATGTGTTCATCCTTTGTGTAACATGTAATTTACTTAATGAATTCTGAAACTGAACTCAGAGCAAAGAAAGTAAACATAGATGAAAGTTATTGACTATTCATTGAAACCCCTACAAGGTTTCGGAATAAAATTTATATTCGCCCCCAAACACTAACACTTTGGAAAATAAATATATATGTCGATATTTATAACAATCATTACGCTGTGTAGTGAATGAAATCATTTTAATTGCGGATGTAAGTATAATGTCAATTTCTTCAGTGTGGTGTTTACTTCGCAAAGGGTCATTAACTTGTTAGTAAGGCTTTTCTATGAACAGAATTTTTAAATAAACGATATTTATTTAAGGTCATCAATATAACCGCTAATCCTATATCCACATGTGTTCTACCTATTGTTCAGTTTTCGTGTACAACAATCTTGGCCTTAATATGTTCTTAAAATGTAAACCTTGTTCACTTGACTCGTCGGCAAAAACAAAAGTCACGTAGTTGTTGACTCAGTAAAGCTATTCTGTTAAATAATTAGTCAATGACAATGATTATAGGTATAAACCGACATCTGTATTTAATTAAATTTGTACCTGGTTTTCTCAAAATTGATTTCAATCTATTTTAATGGTACCGGCTAAATATATGAGCTAGCCGTTTGGACTTCGTAAGCAAACTAAAAGGGCTGCCTCCACAATCAGCCATTCTCTTAAATTTCAAACTGACGTATCTGTTTAAATAGTAAGTTTAATAATAAAAATATTTTAGCATTATGAAAAACTTGACAATGATTTTCTCTAAATACCGCTAGGCATTCCTTCCTCTTTAAAAATAAAATCTAAAATTTAGTTAAAAATGATGACTGACATTGCAGTGGTGTTGTATAATCTTTGTAATTATAGCTTCCTGATGAAAATGATATATCAAATTGCTAAGCCTAGACCTTTTACATGATTTCAGCAAGATTTTGCTGATTGGAAATGATGAAAAACGCCCTACAAAGTTGAAAATTGTAAATTATGCGATCAAGTCATTTTGGCTATTTAGTGGTGATTGCTCTTATTAAGCACTTACATAAAGTTATCATGGTTAAAATACATTTCTTTGTTTTGTAAAAAGAACACTAGAGCTGCTGCGTAGAACAAATCCTGAAAAAGGTAAAATAGAATAAATTTTCTGAATCTTAGAGGCAATAATGTATGAGATATATTATGTTAAAAATTCGTCCTATCTTAAAACTGCTTATTTTGACAAATCAACATCGCTGTCAATTCATACATCATCTGATGCGTATAACAGAGGAAAGTAGGAAAGTAAAATGGAAATACATCTTGTTTTGAATATGTTACGAGTGAAATGCAGAAGAATCTTAGCAGTAATTGCCTCTATAACTGCCAAGATACTAATTTATAGTAACTTTGAAAAATAAGTATCGTAGTCGAATCTTACATCACTCATCCCGTGAGTTGGAACGAACTTTTACCAAAATCTTCATAATCCCTTAAACAACCCACATTATTACCACAGATGCATTACTTCGCGAAAGAACATTTTTCTCAAAAGAAATTAAAATGATCCATATAAATTTGATTGATTTCAACAAGACAATGCTCTTTAGTAGACGAAATGGCCATAGTTAACCCCAATCATTCTGGACACGATTTATTCTGCCTTTGTGACCAGTGCAGATCATGATCAGCCTGCACATCCATAAAGCATGATCATGATCTGCACTGTTCGCCATTCAGTCAGTATCATTTTGGTAAGCACCCCTATTAACAGTTAATGGTATTGTCCAAATTGAAAGACAGACAAGTTCATTGTAAATATTTTTAAAAGGTAATGGTTAATCTTTAAACTCAGAACTTACATAACTGCCCCTACGATACTTCGGCTGCAGTGGAGTTGCGTTCTTTAACATTGGAAAGTTGCATTAAAAAGTTATGTGCAGTTATCATTTGTGGTAAAAGTATACGTGTTTCTGCTATTCAAAGCCATTCATATGAAATGCTTCTTGCAAATGAAACATGTGCAACACTGTGTTTTGCTCGGTACAATATGTACTTTGATATAATTTAAGCTAAACAATATTCTTAAGTTCATACGTAAAGTTCTTGGTTTGTGCTCCCTCTTCATGAGGGCTATGTCTTTTGTGAACCTGCAGGAGAACCAAGTATTGTTGCAAAATTATTTATTATTGGAAAAATGAAATCAGTAACAACGTATATTGAATTTTTATTTCCGGTATATAACTCGGATATTTCTATTATTTATTCTTCTTGTCCAGTAAAGCAAACACTGGTAAAATAAAGAAACAGAATCTATGAGACTCCGGTACGCTAAATTGCGCCGTTAATATAATTGTAGAATATTCTCCATCTCAAAGATAATGAGGTATTATTAAGATTCTGACCATAATACTTCCGTGTTCGTGATGGGAGAAGCCAGACCAGATCACCCTTTAATTGTTAACTGTATCTGATGATTTTCATAATGACACCGGTCAAGAAAATCCTATTTATTCCATAAAACTGTTACTTTTCTTCATTTGAAGTCAGTATAAATGCCTTTGTGTATATCCTGGCTTTACTACAAAATTGTATTTACTTAAGAAATAATAAGTTCCCAAACTTTGTTTATCGTAGAATAACCCGAGTTTTGAGTTCTTATGCGTGAGAATATATCACGAAGGCCGTAGGCCTGAGTGATATATTATTTCGCATAAGAACGAACTGCTTTTGACTGACAGTGGTTTATTATACGATAAATCACACTTGGTAACTTATTATTTCGATTCTAACACGACATACTAGGATCAACAGTGTTAGAAAAAGTGGTAACTACTTTTTGCGACCGTGGTACGCGCCTGGATCGGATTACGTCATTGCACGCGAGTGGTTTATTGCAGGATAACCCGAGATATATTTTGCTCTACATGTATGTAGGTTATTTGCTGGTCGTGTTAGAATTCTAATGAATTGCTAGACATCTAGAAACTGAAGTCCACCATCGTTTTTTCTTAACCTTTGCCCTGCTTGCTTTCTAAAATGGACTGGTTCATCATTGAATTTGGGCAGTACCACTTCTTATTCAAATGGATGTACACTAAAATTTTACTGACTGAATAGCAAACATTGCACGGACGAGCAGGCTGATCTTGGTCTGCATTGGTCCAAAAGACAAAACCACTTGCCGCCAGTAGGCTAAAGGTTACGTAGGCACGAAACATTAAAAGCATATTTTCAAAAAAGGAAAAAGGGCTTCAGTTGACGCAGTATATCATACGTCAAGTTCCGGACTGAATAGTCAGTATAATTATTTTGTTTCGTTTATTTTAAGAGGAAATATAGAAAATAATAAGAAAAGTCAGAGAAGGTAAAACTGTTTTTAGAAAAGTAAGAGTAGTGCCGTAAAATACATCTAGGAGCCACCGTCAGTCAAAAGCAGACTTTCTTTTTAGATTCTTGATGTATTTTATGTAGATATATCATACCTTAGCGTCTATACTTTTAAAAATATTTTAAAGAAAAGTTTAACCAAAAATCGCTTTGTCTACAATTAAGAAGAGACAAACTGTGTTCACATGCCTATTTTCCTTGAAGATTTTCAGGATATAAGTAATCCAAAATACTGACCCCTTTTAACAAATGTTTTCCAAAACTGAACAATGCAACATTTGTGCATTTATTTCCATGTAATGTGTTTCTGCTATCGATTTTCCTTAACTATAAATTATATTCAAAACAAAATGGGAGACTCAGTCTCTGAAATTGTTTATTTCGTCTCCAATATTCAAGTCAGGCATTATATTATCTTAGGAGGGTACAATAAAAGTGGCAGTCGGTATAAAGAAGTGTATTAGAAAAATAGAAACTATAAGAAATATCATCTGGAAGCATAAACGTATCCAAACAGATTACAGCAGACTCGGTTTGATAGAATATGTTCATTAGATGTAATGAGTTGTGTAAAACATGTCACGCCCTTAAGTTTAAACAGATTACTATTAACTAGACAGGAAATGGAATGGACCCCGTGACTCCCAGTGACTACAAAGTATAAGAAACACCAAGGCCAGACTTTCACTGCCGCTAAACAGCAAACCATGGACTGCTATTGTGATCTTTAGAATGTTTTTCAGAAGTACAGATACTGGAAGTCAGCCTCCAGAAATCCTTCGCCCCTGCCAACTGTCGGACAATATCTTTCAGCGTTTTGAAAACACACTTAGCAGAGCGTCTTGATCATAAAACATCTTTGTAACAATATCAGCATATTCTAAAAGTTTGGCATTTACTATCAATTCTGTTATAACTAAAGAATAATGTTTACTTTAAGATGATGGATACAACTTCCTGGTCCAAGGACTTCGAGAATTGATCCAAACGAGGTCCTGCGCAGAAAGCCAAGGCACAGACGGTGTCATCCTTGATTATAGGAGATGTTCTGTCATCATCAGTAATAGTCTCCACTTGTCGAGATAATTCAGGCGCTTGTTTCTCAGAGATAATTCAGGCGCTTGGTTCTCTGAGATAGTTCAGGCGCTTGTTTCTCTGTCTGCTTTTTGTCATGGCCGCCGGTTAAATGTTTTATGGTCGACAGCTGTTTTAAATTTGTTTTAAAAGGCTAAAATATATTAGATGATAATTGGCAATGGCGGAGCAGGGGAGAGGGCTCACCCAACAGGAATCTATGGAATAAATATATATTCACTCTTTCAAAAAGAAATGAGCCGCGCCATGAGAAAATCAACATAGTGGCTTTGCGACCAGCATGGAGTCTGGTCGGGATCCATGCTGTTCGCTAACGGTTTCTCTAATTGCTATAGGCTTTGAAAGCGAACAGCATGGATCCTGAACAGACTGCGCGGATGCGCAGGCTGGTCTGGATCCATGCTGGTCGCAAAGCCACTATGTTGGTTTTCTCATGGCGCGGCTCAAATATGAAATATTTGTATACAGCTGCTAAAGGTATGAAAATACAGTGACTGTTCTAAAGTGTTCACCTGTCCTCTTGTGATATTATCAGTTTTACGATTTTAGAGAGGAAACAATATGTCCTTGGTGTTAATATATGTTTCATGTAAGCTAGTTCAGTCAATACCAACCATTTGAAAACTGTATTTAGAGCTAATTACTACAAATAGTTCGAATATACAGTATGATCTATATAAAATCTTATCTACAGAGATAAGGAAGACACTTGTCCTGGGACTTTACAAAACATCACCATTTAATGACAAAAAATGGGGACATTATATTGCCTTATTTCTATTTTCTTTCTAACACTTTTTGTCGGTATGTACTTAACATTATATGACTCAATTTTTCGTTCCTTCGTCTAAAGCAGGTTAATCTCATTGCTATCGTTATTTTTTGTTTAGTCAGTAAAAATACTATAATAAATTTTGAATTTTTATAGATTACAATACCATTGTTATCCCCACGACGAAGTCGGAGGGATATATTTTGGCGTTGTCCGTACGGACATGCGTCCGTCCGTACGTCCGTCTTTACGTCCGTCCGTTCGGAGCCATATCTAGAAAGTAGTTGAGAATATTTAAATAAAACTTCATTTACATGTTCACCAGTATAAATTTATGCGGCCCGTCAAGTTTCAGTCATATTGCCCAAGTAACACCAGCGTTATGGCCCTTAGAAGTTTCTAGTATTAGCTATATAGGGTACTATAAATATGGCAATTCTGGTTTATAACTTGTGATATATTTGCCCTAGAACTTAGACTAAATTTAGATCACCATAATGTGGTTGTACACAAACAATTTCGTTAGGATTTCTTCAGTAACTTCAGAGTTATTGCCCTTTAATTGCTTAAAAGTCCATATATTTGCACATAACATACCTACCATTTAGTATAATTATTTCAATTTTTTTCAAACCTTCCATGATTATTTATCAACATGCAAAGTTGTACCGTTCTCCCACCTTGCTCCTACATCCAATCATGCCCACCAACCCGATCATGCATCATGCATCCCTCCCCCTCCCAACATTTTTTTTTCATTTTTAATTTTCCATCAATATCTATAACCAACTTTGAAGTTTTGTACGCTCAGCCGTTCACCCTCCCCCCCCCCCCCCCCCCCCCCCCCCCCCCCCCCAAAAATTTCCATTCCATTTTTTTTTTTAATGTTCAAACCTTTAGCATGTGAAGTTGTAACCACACTCACCCCGCCGCCAGCAAAGTTCAAGATATCTTACTTGATTGTGCTCTCTTAAGGACATCTGTTCTTTTAAGTTCAAATGTACTTGTTAAACAGCAACACTTGGTGTCAAACTACTCGAAGACAATATTTCGTTCTAGGTGCACTTCAAGCTAACATTTCAAATAACACCATTTAATTCTAAAGCTAAACTTATTACAGTAAACATATTCCATTCAAAATTATTTCTTTAGTCAGGATCATCGTAACATACATTTATTATGCACACTTTAAACATTTGTTTTCTGTTAAAATGATTTTGACTTATGAAATTATTTGCTTCTTACTAACATCCTTACTTTTTTGCCAGGTATATCTTTTTTTTTGCCATTCCTCACCACAAACCCTTTCGGCGGGGGATACCAATTCATCGAATTTGCTTGTTTAAATTTTTTATCACATTTCATAGCTTAACTTTTCATACATTGATGACGTCATTTTAGTAATAACTTTTGCACATGACATCTTTTCTGTAAATGTAAAGATGCATTTTATTAAATGTTGCGTATGTGAAATAGTTACATGCAATTTAAAATCTCGTGCGATTCCTGACAAAGTCACGAGATAATGTCATTGTTGTTCTTAGTGTTGAAAAAACTGACATATTAGGAAAACTGGATACTAGTAAACACATCTTGAATCATCATTTGTCATGAAAATATAATATTTTTCCTACGTGTTCTAATATTAGATAAAAGAAACACGATGCACGTTCGTTTCAACAACTCTTTTAATTGTCAACAAACTGATAAGTAAGCAGTGGAAAAATTATTTGAAACATTATTTTATAATATAGATGGACTCAAAATCACACTTGTACTTCAACAAAGACGTATGTTTAGAAAAGGAGTTGCGGTACTTTTCATTTTGAAAAGGAATACATAAGCATATCTAAAGGGTTTGGTGTCTGGAAGAGAAATTAAGATTACTCAAACTATAATAAAGAGTATGACTTTTAGACAATCCAATACCCAACTATCGGCAGTTGTTATAACAGGCATGTTGTTTAGCTTCGCCTAATTGTGCACTCTTTTCTTTGACAACGTCCGATAATTTTCCGAGTTTTATAAAACATCCGTGAACAATCAAGGGTAGTAACCACGTAATAGTAGAACTGTTTTGAGTCAATACTCGTGAAATCGAGAAGTGTGATGTATAATTCATAAATTTTCAATTTCTTAATATTTTCTATTTTCTATGATTATTTCAGGCCTAGGTGCATCAGTAAATGTCTACTATATCCCAGATACATGCATTCCATTACTACGTGACAGATGTTCCAACTTGACACGCACTGTCCTCTGTTACGATGGACAAGTATTCGATGACTGGTGAATTTTGATCATTTAATCATCACAGTTTTGTTCAAACTTTATTGATAACATGTCGGCTTTTATTTTTTGTCACATAACGTAATGATGTCAATGCGCAAAATTTCACCATTTACGTCAGCAAGTTGACAAGTCTTTGAACTAAAGCGTCCCCTTTACATTATTCATAACCCAACTAAAAGTTAATTTAAAAGGCTTAGCTAAATGTCACTTTGTATTCACAGTTTTATTAAACCACACTCAGTAGCTATGGTTATTATGATGATAAATTTTTATCTTTGTATTACAGCGCTCACTTAACATCATTTATAAACTAATTGAAAGTTAATTTCAAAAGCTAATCGTCACTTTGTTTTCTCAGTTCATTTAAAATTAATCACAATCAGTATCTTAGATTATTTTCTGGACAAAATATGTTAGACAAAGATAAAGTGAAGATGGTTAATAATTATAAAGATAGAGATTTCGTAATTATAAAGACAGAGTTAAAATTCTATAAAAAAATCCCTTCAATGAATTGAAAAGTATGTCTTAAAAACGAGAAAATTGGTCAACAAAAAAGATTGTGTAAACAATCAAGGCAAATTTTAATATATTAGTTTGTTTTGCGTATTTGCTCTTACTGACAGTTATCGTCGGTTTCTGTTTAGTGGTCCTTCCTTGCTTCAAGTTAAGACAAGGAAATGGAATAGTTTTTTCCATGAAACTAAATGAAGAGAGAACTGACAGACGAACGGGACGGACAAAGAAATTATGAACTCAACTGACTGGGGGTAATCATTAAAAAACATATTATAGAATCACACTTAGACTGTCAAAATACAATTCAGCTTTGACGACATTATATTATTTCTCATTCTTAAAACAACCTTAGCTAATATTACGTAGAAACATTTAAAATCCGCCTACATTTACGACTATGTGCGTTAATAAATCATTGATATTAAACTAAATGTCATGATTGCGTCTTTTATTTTTGCTTGTGAAATTGATCCTATATATTTTTTGTACTGAAGGTGCTCTTTCGCGAATGCTGGATGTGATGGAAAGCTTCGTCCAAATGTTACAACTGTACATCTACCTGTCAACGCCTCTTGTGTGGTAATATTCCTCATTAGGAATCACGTAGCAACACATCGTCCACATACAACAACTCCCGTAACACTGACAGCATTTGAAGTAAGAGAATGATCTAAATTTTCATTCAATGCAATACGTGTTTTAACGTTCTAAGATTTTTGTTTTTGTTTTTAGAAATACAGAATGAATACAAATATATGCTGCCATAAACATATTGTGTCAATTTTTAATCGTATCCTGAAATATTATTACAGTAATAACAATGGTGTTTGAATTTACAGTTGCTTGCTTTTCGATCACCTTATAAATATTTTGTATATGATTATTACACAAAACGTTACAGGTAAAGGTAACTTGTCGAACCATTTGATGTTAGGCACATAATGAAGTTCTGATCTTGTCGAAATACTCAATACTGGGCAGTATTAAAAACGATGGGGTAGCGACATTTTAATTTCTAACGAAAACTGTCATGTAAATATCCAGTAGCCTGGTTTAGTTAATCCATTTACGAAATTTTGACTTGTATCAATGACTCTAGATTAATAAAATATATTTTCAACAAAAAACCAGGCGTTACTCATTTTGAAATAAGAAATGAAGTTTAGAATAATTTGTCAACAAATAGTTACGGATAACTTTTTTCTGCATATCATATTAACCATATAATATGCATTTTATTTAGGACTTTAGGTATCTAGATGATGATAATTTTAGACGAGGGTGATTGTAACAATTAATCATTTGTCTTTTATGCCGAGTTTTGATTTTCCAGGAACATTTCTACAATGCAGCAATTCATGGAATCGACGATCTTTTGATTAAAGCAAATGCATCTGGAGCAACCATAGATGTACAGAAAAAGATTTTCTCTGTACAAGATCACAACCAAAAGCGATACCTGCGAAGTGACAAATGTTGGGCATACTCTCTTGACTTAACCCCGATATCTCCGTGGAATAGCATGGGCCACACACGAAAAGCGGGAACTTTGATAAGCCCACGCCATGCTCTATGGGCCAGACATTACAGTATGAAGGTAAATACCACTCTTCGATTTGTTGACAAGAACAACAATGTTGTAGACAGGTGTATCGTCAAAACGAGCTTAATTCCAACCCACGGACACCCGTATCTACGAGGATATGACATAGTTGTTGGTGAACTAGATCGGGATGTTCCGTCAACAATATCCTTTGCAAAGGTGTTGCCTAGAAATTTGACGACCATACGTCCTGGACGTGTTCACATTCCAGTATTTGATACCGACTTTGAGGAAAAGGCGCTTGTTGCTAATCTTAACTACGAGAGCAGTAATATGATTTGGCTTGGTACACCGTCGCATTCTTCTATTCGCTATCCATTTTTTGAGACGAAAATTAAGGGTGACAGCGGCAATCCAGTGTTTCTAGTTGTAGACAGTGAACTAGTGCTACTGTTTGTATTTACCTACGGTGGAAGCGGTGGTGGAACATCAATCACTTACCATTATGACGCGGTCAATGACATCATGAAGCGTTGGGGCACAGGGTACCAGCTCACAGAAGTTGACTTGACAAAATACCTCGACACGGGGAACCAAATTCCTAATATTATTGGATAAATCCAAACTCAAATTAATATCCACCATATCTACATATGAAGTTCAATACCTGAATAAAATTATTAAATATAACTAGCTAATGTTCAGCTCAAAATAATTTAATTGTATCTTGAAAGAACGCTTATAAATGTTCAGTTCAAAGAACGATAATCTTTTGAATATCCAACTTTCAGTTTCCCAGTTAATTAATCGACATTATTGCTTTTGATGCATTGTATAAAAAGAATAAATTCGATTAATTTGTTATTTACAAAATGGTAATTTCGATTTTGCGTCAGTGGCAAAAGTTTTTTTTTTTTTACATTTTCCTTCTCAATGATGAAATAACTTCATAAGCTTAGATTTTTGCGCTGTATCAGAAACATTTAGAGTTATTTTGGATTATCTTTAATAAGAAGCATATAATTTTACGCTCAGACAACGGCTACTCTTTAAGTTATAATGAAATTGGCAAGATAGAAAACGACTGTTCTGGTAACTGTCTCTTGGACCATTTTTCTGCTATATTTAAGCAATAGTACATTATCCAGGATGATAATGAAAGTCCCGGCTGCCAATAGAAAATAAAATCTCATGAAAGATATTGTTAAGCTGCTATCTCAATTCAAAAATGACGGGGGTTTTGCAGCAAAATAAGTACATTGTTGCACACGTGTATGCCGCTGTGCACGCTAAATAAGTTTGTAGAAAATGTATTATTGAACGTTCTCATATTCAGTAAATATTAGGTGTCATTTTAATCGTTCAAGCTCCAAAGAATACATAGCAGTGCCTGCATACACTTGGTTACAAGCCCAGAAGTTCTTGTAAGGAAAGATTGCCTTTATCCACAAAAGGCACTATATATTAGCGTCCCAATATGTGGTTTGATGCCAAAAATATATAATTCGGCAGCAGACATTTTTCATAAAACATTGAAATGAGAAAGCTGGGTATTGCCGAGATGCTTGTTGAGGTATCAGTGAAGGAATAAACAGGTTTAAAATATAGGATGACCACACCTGTGAAATGCTCGTGCGTTAAATTTATTAATAGTATCACGCTATATTATATGGACTGACTAAATAACTAAAAAGAAAAATACAAGAATCTAAACCGCCATAAACATATAGACATGAAAGATCATTTTTCTTGTCTAACATGTTCAAAGTAGATTGTGAATACAAATAGATTTGGATATTTCTTTTTATTAATATATATTTTATGATGTTATACTAGTATCAGAGCTGTATGACGTGACTCAAGTGCACGCTATTTCAGACAAGAGTTTTCTCTGGATATCTGTCACAGGCACGTGATCGGACAGGTCAATAATTTCCTCGCTAGGTAGTCAGGAATATATAGCCATGTAGGCGTGCTATAAACTATTGCTAATTCATTTCTCAAGAGAACATTTACTTTGTTGATTATTGCTTCTAACTTGCTTTCAGTCTGTAATTTTCTGATCTCACAAGTTGGTCTTGCGTTTCGTTATCAGTTGTCATACATGTAGTCCCCAAACTAAGATGAAAATGTTTGGTCAAAAGTTAATGTTTAGTTATTCAAAACTGGGACAAGTAAATACTATGTGAAACTCAACTCTTTGAACTGTAACATGTTGGCAACAATATTAGGTAAAAGTAGACTGTCTAGTTTGGTTTTACTGATTTGATACAGACTTCATATCGTAATTACATCTGAGTCGATTTGATATCATGTGTATATAATGCAATTTGTTTTTCAAATGCCATAATTGTACTGGGAGTTTAAATTACAGGAAAAGATAAATGTAAACCGACGAAGAACGAGAGCTCGAGTACTGAAAATATGTTGATGAAGAGCAATTTTGATAAACTGTAGCTAATGATTTTGATTTTACCGAATCCAGTCCGATGTAAAAGTGAAAACTCATATAGGTTGCACATGAAAGATATATGCCGCTGGTTAGATTTTTTCAGCTTTCACAAACTCTACCGTATCCGACTCAACGCAAGTAGGAACCGTAAACGATATTAAACGCCATAGTAATATCGGGCTTCTATGACTTACGTTTTTTAAATATATCTTTGTATTAAGATTGTAATCTTCAATTTGAGGAGCTTCACTGACGATTCAGTTCATTGTTTAAGGCAGGATGACGGCATCAGTTTGGAGTAAAATTTAAAATCTTCAGCGAAAATGTTTCTGTACGTGGCAAATGAAAAATATATGGAACTGGGAAATTTCTTTCAGCTTTCACAGAACTCAGTAGGACTCAACACAAATGAGAATCTCACACAATATTACAAGTCTAAGTAATATCTTGCTTCTATGACATAAGTTTGTGTTCTAATCAAGCATTGAATAAATATCTGTATATTAAGCTTCGATCTACAATTTGAGGAGCTTCACAGCTAAATCGGTTTAGCAGTTAGTGTAGGATGACGGTATAATTTTGGAGTAAAAATTGGAATTTCACAAAGCAAAAGTTAATAAGCAAGGCCTGTGAAATATATTTGGCGCTAGTTGAATAGTTTCAGCAGTCACAGAAAGTCCATATACGACTCAACGCAAGTGAGGGCCTAACATGATGATACAAGCCTTAGTAATATCGGGATACTATGACTTAAGTGTATGTCCCTCTCTATCATTGTAAACATATATGTGTTTTAAGCTTATGTTCTGAAATTTGAGGGGTTCACTGCCGAATAGTTATAATGTATAGGGGAGGATGACGGCATCATTTTTTTCAGCTTTCACAGAATTCGTCCGTATACGACTCAACGCAAGTAGGAACCACACACGATATTACAAGCGTGAGTAATATCGGGCTACCATGACTGTCTTTATCATTTGAAATACATGTATATCTTAGTATTTAGACTGAGGGACTTCACGGCCTATTGAGTTCATTGGAAATGGGATGATGACGGAATCAATTTAGAGCGAAATTTTGTATTTACAGCGCAAATGTTACTATACGTTGCATATGAAAAATATATAGTACTTGGTAATTTCTTCCACAATACTACAAGCCTTAGTGATATCGGGCAACTATGGCCTAAGCTTTTGTCCATCTCTGGCATTGAAAATATAATATGGTTATCATAACATTAGCTCGATCTTGGAGGCTGTATTCGGCTCGGCTAGATTTTTGCCAGATCGGATCTCACGTGGCGTGCAAGCGCCGAGTAAGATCCGACCTTGCAAAATCCACAAGAGCCGAAAACAAAATCCCAGATTTAGCAACTGTTATAGTGACCCTTATTTTATACCTCTACCTTTTTATTTGTTGTTTTGTTATTGAACGAATTCTTCAATGATTATCGATATTAAAATGAAACTAAGTGAAACTTTTATGTGCGCTATTTATAAAACTGTGTCAGATCATGCACATTAATGAAAGTAGGCCGGCAGCATGCGACACAAAAGGTACAATAGGGATTATTTTTCTGCCTGTTTATATTTAACTCTGAAATACAATCCGATTTTTTACTGCCGAGTTGGATTAGTGGTACGAGCAGGATGACGGTATCAGTTTTGGAGTGAAATTGATATTTTACATAGCACAAGTTAATATTCTTGCTATGAAATATAACTGGCGCTGGTTGTCACAGAAATCATCCATATACGACTTAACGCGAGTGAGAACCTCACATGATGTTACTGGTCTAAGTAATATTGGGCTATTATGACGTTAGTGTTTGTCCCTCTCTAGAATTGAAAACAAAAAGGTGTATTAAGCTTTTGATGTATAATTTGAGAGGCTTCCCTGTCGGATCGGGATATTGTTTAGGAGAAGACGACGGTATCCATTTGTAGTAACTAATTATTACTTACAGAGCAAATGTTACTATAGGTTGCATATGAAAGATATATGGCACTGGCTATTTTTTAAGCTTTCACAAAACTCGTCCGTATACGATTCAAAGCAAGAAGGAACCGCACACGATATTTCAAGCCTTTGTAATATCGGGTTATTATGATTTATATGTTGTCCCTGTCTATCATTTAAATTATATCTTTATATCAATATTGTGATTTACAATTTGTGGAACTTCACTGCCGATTCAGTTTATTGGTTAGGGCAGGATGACGGTATCAATTTGGAATAAAATTTGATATTTACAGAGCAATTTTTACTATACGTTGCATATGAAAATATCTGGTACTGGGTTATTTCATTAATGTTTAAAATCTCATCCGTATAGGACACAACGCTCATACGATATTTCAAGAATTAGTAATATCTTGCTTCTATGACCTATGTTTTTTTATGAAAGTATATCTGTTTATTATAAGCTTTTGGTCTACCATTTAAGGGGCTTTACAGCCGAATCGGATCATTAGTTAGGGTAGGATGACGGTATAAATTTGGAGTTAAAATTGAAATTCGATAAAGCTAAAGGTAATATGTAAGGTCGTGAAATATATTTGGCGCTGGTTGAATAGTTTCAGCAGTAACAGAAATCATCCATATACGACTCAACGCAAGTGAGAACCTCTCATGATGTTACGAGTCTAAGTAATATCGACCTTCTATGATTTAAGCGTTTGTCCCGCTCTAGCAATGTGAACATTATATGTGTTTTAAGCTTGATATGATTTATAATTTGGAAACTTCAATGCCAAATCAGTAAAGAGTTTAGGGGTATCAATTTGGAGTAACAAATAATTTTACAAAGAAAATATTACTATAGTATGTATATTGCACTGTTTTTTTTCACGCTTTTACAAAACTCTTCCGTATACGACTCCACGTACGAAGGAACCGATTAAAGTCTTCTAGGTAGAGAAATGTCTTCAAGACCATTGTTGTATTTATTCGTCGTAGAACAAACGAACCAAAATTGCACACATAAAAACCTATATGAAAAATTAAAAGAGAACCATTTAAATTGTTAAAATGTTTAGTTTTGATATTTGTAAAAATTTAGGTAGATAATAGAATAACACAAATCATATTAAAACATCATAAACGTCTTAGTACTATTCGCCGGTCATCTATTTTTAAAGATATTTTTTGTATGTCATGACCGTGGGTTAAATGTTTCACTATTTTTTCTTACTCCCGATATATTAATATCTATTGCAACTGACCTACCTACCCCTGTGCAGGCATTAATATAGACATGTTTTTGTTAAAATGTGGCCAGTTAATATCTCTATAAGGCGGACAAATTTCCGCGAAATAACGTGACGTTTACAGCATGCACTGGCGTAGTTACTTGAAAATTTCAATGTCATACCTCTCTCCGTTCAAATTTTGCTGTAACTTTAGTAACATTGCTGTTAGAAAACAACATCGGCATGACGTCCACATGTGACATCGGGTTACGGAGTGTCGTAGGCCTTCCGAAAGAAGCGACCAAATGCAGATCTGGACTGTATTATTCTACACTAGGACAATCCACCGGCTCATTGAGCGGCATCAACACAGCTTGAGATCAGCGTCTTTGAATTCGAGTTGTTAGAGCATCCGCCCTACAGACCTGATCTGGCTCCACGGACTTTTCTGGATATCAAGCCCAGTTACGCGGCCAACGCTGTCGACCTCTGACCTTATGCAAACCACACAGATAATTGTTTCTAGTCTTGACAAAGAGTGGTACGTGTAAACATCAAAGAAATGGATCAGCAGACACCGGAAATGTGTAAACACCGGCGGAGATTATGTTGAAAAAGCGGTCAGGGAACTTGTAACGTTTTGTTAACGTCATCGACATCGTATGTGCTCCGGGAGCTCCGTGATGGGTGACTTCTGTACATCCGTTTACGGATTCATGTTTATTGTAATCTTTTGAATCTTATACATTTATGTTTCGAAATATTAAATATTGTCCTGCTGATTTCTTTGTTTAAATAACCAGTATTATGAAAGTTATTTAAAAAATCCACGAACCTCTGGAACACCCCTCGTATACTAGTAAATATATCCGCTCTTTTAAAATGAGAAAAATAATATTTCTATATAGCTGTTAAAGTTGCGAAATTTCAGTCCTAAAATGTCCGCCTGTCATCTTGTGGTATATCAGTTTTACGATTTTCATGAAATTATTGTAGAGAGAAACAACATGTCCTTGGTTTTGATATAATTAGTTGTACTTCATTCAAGCTGGTTCAGTCGGTACATTTGGAAATACATATTTACAGCTCAGTAATAAAATTGTTCAAATGTACAGTGTGCTCTACATAGCATCTTATCAATAGAGATAATGTCGACACTGATCTGTTCTGTTGCATACTGGGACTTGAAAAACACCGCAGTATAATAACAAATAATGGGGACATTATCTTGCCTTATTTCTATTTTCTTTCTAACACTTTTTCAATATGTACTTAACATTTTATGACTCAATTCTTCGTTCCTTCGTCTAAAGCAGGTTTGTCTTATAGTAATCTTTAAATTTGCGTTTTTCAATAATGAAAATTATCATAAATTTCGAATATTGTAAGACTACTATACAAATGTACATATATGTCTTAATTATATTGCAAAGCTTTCATATATTTATGACGTCATCTTAGTCATAACCTTTTCTCTGTAAGTTTGAAGATTCATTTTCAAACTGAAAAACTATTGCGTATGCAAAGTTGTTGCCATATACATAAGAAACATTAGAAAAAAGGCAATCCTGACTTATTAAACAATGGTTATCTACAAAATATTTCTTATTGCTCACGTGTTTTTCGGAAATTCTTACAATTTCTGAAGCAGATCAAGAACAACCCTAATCTACTTTTATGTCAGACTTATGGGGTTCTGAAACATTAAGTAAACGTAGTAAGTTTACATTATCATAAATCCATTACCATTTCGATATACAAACATTCGACTGGGCAAATAAAGACAATTTTGATGTACGACAAGTTTAAGCCTGTTGCCTTGTGTTGGCTGATTTTCGTCCAGTGTACTCAAGAAAAGGTTCCGTAACTATTTAAAATCCCGTGCGATTCCTGACAAAGTCACGATATTTTGGCATTGTAAAAGCGTTTATAATTCTAAGTGTTGAAAGCAATGACATGTGAAAACTAGATACTAGTAATCACGTCTTGCATTATTATTTGTTTTGAATATGTAATATTTTTCCTCGGCATTCTCATATTAGATTTAAGTTTGTTATTTAAGTTTTAACTTTAAGACAATCCAGTAGCGAAATATCGGCAGTTGCTAGAACAGCGCATGTTGTCTGGCTTAGCGTTACCAGCACATGTTTTCTTGACAGCGTCAAGTAACTTTTACGTGTTTCATTTAACACCTGTAAACAATCAATGGTTGCAATCACGTAAAGCTACAGTCACACATACGGATATGTCTACGGATCAATACGCATGACTACGTTCACATATAGGTTTAGTAACGGGTCGGTAAGTTTCATATTTACAGGCCACGTGTAGCCAGCGTTTTCATTACGATTACCTTTGACATACTGTCAAACTACGGCAAGGTACGTTTCAGTACGGATAACTACGTTTAGTACGTTTAACTACGGATGAATAAGTTTCAACCAAGTTTGACTAAAGTCACGCTCAAATGGCTACGGATCACTCAAATTTTTGTGCATGTTCAAAAGTCGGAGAAACTTGCATATTTGGGACAAGTCTTGAATACGTTTTGACCAAGTGTTGGTATGGATTGATACGGATTACTACTTTGAGGTACGGCTCAGGTACGGATCGGTACGGATTATTACGTTTCTATCCGTGGCCAGACGTAGCTATCCGCGCCGTATGCGTGACTGGGGTAAGTAGCACTGTTTTGAGTCGATACATGACCGACCTGATGGAATTTTGAAATGTCTTTGAAGGGTACGGATTGAGTCTGTATTTGTCAAATTGTCACGGTTGATTGCAAAGGGTGACAAAAATAACGGGTTAAGGTAGCTGCCGCTCAGCAGGGAGGTCATAGGTTCTGGTCCTGTAACAGTTATAGCTTGATAATATCAGAGGATTCCAGATGGGGGAAGGGTTTTTGGTCTGTTATTTGGTGGAAAATAACACGGTACTTGAGCAAAGATGAAAAATTCTGATGACAAATCAATTTCTAGGGTGCAACTGCATGGTTTAAAAACTTTTATCAGGGTGGCCCACTGCGAAAAAAGGGTCAATATACGGGAGTGTACGGTCCCGTATATTTCGAAAATACGGGAGTATACAGGGTGTATATTACAAATATACGGACCTAGTATACAATCCCGTATTCGGAACATCTAGTATACGGGAAGTCCGTATATTTGTCATGCATATACGGGATCCCGTATACGCCGAATATACATACATGTATATTTCCCGTATATATTAAATATACGAGTTTTCAAAACAATCCATTAGAAATGGTGTTTATTCGTGTCCTGCTTCAACATATATTTTATTTTCATGTATTTGAAGGGTCTTGGACATTTTACCCGTATACTTGCTGTATTTTAGAATATAGTATATAGAACAAGTATACGAGCCTGTATATTCCGGATATACGTAGTATACGGATCCCGTATTTTTGACATATACGGACTGCAATTGCATCTAATATATGGGACATATACGGACCTGTATTTTCTAATATACGGACATCGGATTTTTTCCGTATACGCATGATATACTTAGTATACGGATCCCGTACTTTTGACGTATACGGGGAATATACGGAACTGTATTTTTTCTATACAGATCCCGTATTTGTGCCACTTACAAACTGAATTTGTTTTTCGTATACGGGGAATACATAGACCAGTATTTTTAAAATGTACGTTGACCCGACTTTTCTCGTATATGTACTATCCCGTATTTTTATTTTTTGTAAACTGATTTGGTATATGGGGCACACACTGAAAGATGACATAGAATGAAGGCTAAACAAACCTGTAGCAGAATACGGTATGTTAGGAAAAGCTAAGACAAAGACGGGGTATAAGAACAAAATTATCATCAATGGAGACAAGTCGGAATAAATTAACATTGTATTCAACATTTAAAACAGTTTTTTTTTTCGTACGATTATGAGTTATTTTTATTTCGCCCAAATGAAATAAGCAGGAAATGTAAGTAATCAATAACATTATGCATTTCTAGATGTTCGTTTCTAATTTTCTAATTGAAAAACTAACAATTCGCACATTTGATTCTGCGCCGTTCACGCAACAAATCAGTTTAGTACCACTTCTTTTATTACTGTTTGTAAATGTTTTCGTTATTCCAATGAATATTGATTACCGCTATAGGCTTTTCGATTTGCCGTCTACTAAGAAGAGCAGTACACCCCTTCTAATGTCCGAAGATGTATTCAAATTTAGCGCTTCGAAAAGACGCATGTTGCATTCTGTGTTGGAATTCGATATGTAAGCAGGTTTCAAATGATGCACCCCATAGAAATATTCAGTTTCCTGATCTCAATAAATGTAAGCTTTTATCTGTTGAGGTACGAATGTCACTGAGAACGAATGGCTCATCCGGACTGTCTGTAGCATTTGTTGACCAAACTTCTCACATAAGCATAATCTCTATCGCGAAAATAAATCGTCGTCTCGGATTTGTAATTCCAGTTGCAGTTAATTGAAAAAATCTCTTGTGTCAACCTGAAATAAAAGTGCACGCATTAAAAGTTATATACATGAACTCTTGCAGTTAACAGATACAGAAAATTATATCTATTAACGCTATAAATGATGTGAAAAAATATGACGAATGAAATGACGTGTGGGCATGGATGACATCGTTTAAGTGTACTCGTTTCGTCGCGAAAAGAAAATAGATATACAAGTTATTTAAGGTGTTTCATTTGCGTTTAATGGTTATATTACGCTAAAAGCTATCTCCTACATTATATTTTATACAATGCATGGTGTTCATTGTGCCGACACACGTAGCCAGGCCAGTCATTACTTCATTTTGAAGGATTGTCTTCAAACTGACATAAAGTAATGACATAAGTAGGGAAGATATTTTTCAAGAGAGATTTTACCTACAACAATTATTTACTTCAAAAGCATATTAAGAGCAGTGATGTCATCGAAATAACACTTTCCCATTTTATTTCTACCAAAATGTCAAAAATACATCCACAATTTAAACCAAAGCTAGCTTTAACATAAACATTCGTAGCCATTTATTGTGAAAAAAATAGAGCCCCATAACCTGTTCGCCGTCATTATGTTAAGTTAGTGTTCTATATCCTGTCTGCCATTACGCGATTCCCCGTGGTTTTCCTATATTGTTAGATGCACAATAATTCTTTTGTACAGTTTTGATTAAATATATGAAAGCCACATATTGAGTCGCGTTGCTTTTTTTTTATATTTTATTTCAAACATCTCTTAAAACTTTGTGACTGAACAAGTTCTGAACGATATTTTGCCACTAAATGTTTTGATTTTTTGGTTAAATGATCTGAAGAGTTTCCAGAAAGATGCCTATCAACGACACTGACTATAGGGAAAAAATCATAATAATCTATAATTTTACAACCTTTAAAAGTCATTTTCAGTTTCTTAATATTTCTAATTATATGTGATTATTTCAGGCCTAGGTGCAGCTGTATTTACAATATCCCAGATACCTGCGTACCATCACTACGTGACAGATGTTACAACATTACAGACACTGTCCTTTGTTACGATGGACAAGTTTTCAATGACTGGTGAATTTTGTCCATCTAATCATCACAGTTTTGTTAAAAAATTATTGTACTCCCAATGAACGAAGTTGTAAGGGGTATACTGGTTTCAGGTTGTTTGTCTGTCCGTCTGTCTGTCTATCCGTCTGTCCGTAGACACAATCTTGTGCGCATCAACTCTACTCATCCTCTTGGCATACATTAATGAAACTTCACACAACTGATCAGTAACAACTGTAATTGTGCATGGTGCGTGTAAAGTTCTTTCAGAAAAAAATTGCAGAGTTACGGGACTTTGCGTTTTGTTTCTATACTAATACATAATTATAGTCTGCATATGCTGTCTTGTGCGCGCCTAATCTCCCGAAGTATTTGTACACAATTTAATAAAACTTCGCACAGGTGATCAGTACCAACCTTACTTGTGCATGGTGCATGTTATTGTTTTTTTCAGAAAAATATCTGCAAAGTTATGTGACTTTGTTTTTTTACTATACTATATTTCCTGAACCCAGCACACAATTCAATGAAACTTAACACAAGTGATCATTAGTAATCCTAGTTGTGCATGGTGCATTTTAAGTTCTTTCAGTTGTTGTTTTGTTAATATACTATATACATACAGTCTGCATATGCAATCTTATGCGCGCGTAATCCCCCGAACCCTTGCATACAATTTACTGAATCTCCACACAAGTGATCAGTACCAACGCTAGTTGTGCATGGTGCATGTTACGTTCTATTAGATAAATATTCTGCAGAGTTATGGGACTTTGCTTTTTGTTACTATGCTATATACATAGAGTTTGCATTTGCAATATTGTGCGCGCCTAATCTCCCGAAGTATTGTACACAATTTAATGAAACCTCGCACAGGTGATCAGTACCAACCTTACTTGTGCATGGTGTATGTAAGGTTCCTTCAGAAAAATATTCTGTAAAGTTATGTGATTTGTTCTTTTGTTACTATACTATATCATAGAGTCTTTATACATACAGTCCACTTGATTATGCAATCTTGTTTGCGTCAAATTGCAATGTACTGTATCAATGCGTGCGGTTGGTACATTCATTACTTTCATTGGCTTTTATTCTTTTTCACATAACGTAATGATGTCAATGCGCAAAATTTCACCATGTCAGGATCAATGCTGTTCACTAGCGGTTTCTTTAACTGCAATAGGCTTTGAAAGCCAACAGCTTGGATCCAGACCAGACTGCGTGGATGCGCAGGCTGGTCTAGATCCATGCTGGTCGCAAACGCACTATGTTTGATTTCTCATGGCGCGCCTCAATTCGTTATAAGTTAATGTTCAATTATTGAAAACTGGGACATATATATGAAAACTGAACTTTCTGAACTGTGACATTTTGACAACAATATTAGGCAGAAGTAGAAGATTTATTTAGGTACAGCTTTTGTAAAGAGCCTATGGCGCCAGATGTTATCAATGATTTGATACAGACATGGCATATGTAGATATATCGTAATTACATCAATGTCGATCTGACATCCAATGTAATATTATACAATTTGCAAATGCCATAATTGTACTGGGAGTTTGAATTACAGGAAAATTAATGTTAACTGATGGAGAAGGATGGATATTTATGCACAACCCGAGTTCTGAAGATATATTGATATAGAGCAACTTTCGCAACTGTTTTCATAATTATAATGATTTTGATTTTACGAGTATACTGAAAATTTAATAATTTGGTTTTACTGACAAAAATATCAACCTATATCACAATAATGAAAAATGTCGTTCCAGTCAAGGTGAACTTACGTTTTTATTTATATACAATATTTACAACAAATGATAAATCTATTTTAATACCAAAAGCTTGCAATCGCTATTTTAACATGATGGAATAAAATCAAAATAATTATTGTGTTTTTTTTCTACATCAGCTGATATTCATAGAATGTACCTTCAGCCTTGGTCTCTTGTGTTATAACTTTATTATGTAATAAGCCTTTTCTCTGGCCAATGTCAGGGGCGTAGCGTGATCAATTTAAATGTTACTCAAGGGGAGAATGTGGGGGAGATGAATCCCCTCCTCCGGCGGGGTCCATGCGCGAATCATGAATTTGCAAGAAGTACCCGTATAAACGCACAGAAAATAGCATTCAATTCTTAAATAAAGTACACATGTGTGCATAAGTGTTACAACGGATTATATGCAAATCACCTTGCAGCAAATACTCTGAACTGCCTAGGAACTGATCAGACTGCTGAGGCGAACTTTAACTTATGCACAATTTCAAAACAGACAAAATGATGAAGCTATTTCAACAGATTCTTATTTTATTCTTCAAGAACATTTACGGTAAATTCTCTTAAATATTGCAGTTATTGGGAAATGTTGATTTCTAGACCAAGGTTACTAAAAGTTATTGTTTGCCATCTGTTGCATGTTTGCATGTTGCATTTTAATTTTACAGTCGTCCTTGCCATGAACATTGATTTTCAAAAAACTTACAATTTCCGTTAAATGTATCTCTACATTCATAGAAATCAAGTAAAAAATGAGACAAAAGATTTGTGACAGATATTTAGGCTGAAATATAAAATATAAATTCACGAGACTGTTAGGAGCATTTATTACATATGTGTATCATAGGTTTAAAGAAATCGAGGTATTACCGAATTTCAAAGGTATATATATAATATATATATAAAGGTGTAGGATGTATGATTATTTCGTGCGTTAAATAATTTTGATTGATGTATGGGTGTCAGGGCATAAGAAGAAGGTGACTGGTGTTGAAACTTGGTTTCTTTAAACTACCTCCTCCCACGACAGAGTGAAGTAGGGTTGAGTGGGTTCATTGCAGCATACGACCCGGAAAGTACATTCATAACCGTATGCGTTCCATGTAGAAATGAATGAATTGATAGTTTATATGACTGACGTTGAGTGTTATACTTTGGCAATGCGGATAAGCCTAAATGTTAATTTATGGATCTGGTCAGTTTGCTCCCGTTGATTCTCTTTCATTATGGGATAGATAATTTATTTTTGTTTGAGCGTAGGAAATAATGCCTGGGAATTCATAGTTGTTATAGACACAGTTGTTTATCCTTCTAAATGTGTGAATAAGTCGCATATTAAGCTTACATTACCTATTCTTTAGCACAAATACAATAATGTTGGCATTAAATAATGTCAATATACAATTTGATATTGCGACGCATTCTGTAATCGGCTTGTGTCAGAGACATTACCATATGTGTCTGCCATTCATTTATGGAACAAAAGCCATTGTGGTACCATCAGTCTGAACTATGATTAAATCTTTCTAAATTGGAAATTTTTTTAAAACCAGACATAATTTGAACGCTTTTTAGGTGATGAATGGCATTACGCATTCAATTATTTCTGTCACTGGCTTTTTTGTACCAGTTCTAAATATATCAGGACTTCACTCGGGTTGCACTCCATCAAATTAAATCTAATTTTGACTGACATTAATAAATGAGCAAGACGTAAGTAAGTGAAGAGCTTTAATGTACAATTGTGAAGCTACTTTAAAATTAAGCTGATCCGAGGAATTGATAAATTGTATTACTAGAACGCTATATTAATGTCTTGCGCCTGTATGTAATAAGATTCAACAGAAATAGTCTTAATGAAGAAGCCCTGTCTTTTCAAACACTGGTGCATCTTACAAAATTAGAGTGTAATATTCATCTGTGATTTGGAGTAAGTCTAACCATCTTACTATATTCCCTCCGGAAAAAAAAACGAACTCACTTCCAGGCAAAAATTAAACTCGCTTCTGGGCAAACAATGAACTCGCTTGCAGCTCTCTTCCGGACAAAAAAGACACCGTTTTGTTTTTCGACGATGAACCAGTTACATGTTTGTCCTTCAAACTATATTTTCTTAATCTTCATAAATGTTATACAAGACATACCACCAGAACTGTTTGTTGTGAAAAAATATAACACATGTATCTGTTATATATTACCAACAAATGAATTCTTTATAACACTTATACTAAGATTGGCATTGTATGAAAATGCATTGTTAAATCGTTCATATCTTATAATTTAGTTGTCGGAACTCAGAACGTAATTCAGTTTATGACACTACGCATATCCTGACATTTTGTAATCACAAATGAGTCTTGTCAATATAATATATTAAATCTTTAACATATCTTGATAATCTATCATTTAAAATATATTTCTATTTTTTCAAACACATTAATTCGTTTCCTCAGTACGAACATTTTTATCAGCTTTTACCGTGCTTATATACTGTTCATTTAATAAATCAAATATCTCAACTGCTGCAGCCTTTGAAATCTTAACAGATGTGTGACTGAAACGATTTTGCACTCATTTTTAAAACATGATCGTCTAAATAAAACTATTATATAACTTCAAGTTTCCACGTTCCTACATATACTATGACTAGAAAGTGTAAAATATCATTACACTGTGTATTTGTTTCCATCCAGAATATCAGTACGTTGTACCAGATGATAAAAAATATTGAAAACTGATATCCTTTTGTATAATTCATATGACATTGTACCTCACAGGAATAGCAATGCCTTATTATGCCAAATATGTATAACAAAACTTGTTTATAGCAATTTTACTTGCGAATCATTTTGGCATTTCTTAAAGCAAGGTCTTAGGTAATGGCAACATTTTCAATAATAATTAATTAATTAAAAAAAATACGAAAAGGTTTTGCGCTATTTTTATCCGTACCAAATTAGCAAGTAATCAAACTTCTTCTTTAAGTTTCCATCAAATCAGGCACATGGTTTGTGTTATACCATTATACCATAAATGTATTGAAGTGTTGCACTTGCAATTAAGAAATGTAAATGGAAAGAGGCATTAATATGATTAAAAGCAATTCCTTCCATAATGCAAACTTCCTGAAATTGTTCTGCATAATCGGTTCAGGAAGTGCTACCAGGTCACATGAGATAAATCTAAATTGTCTGTTTTAAGCAGAACATGTTGGGCGACTGCGGTTTTCCACTTTTCTATTTGTGATACAAATCGTCGGCGGACAATCTTTGTGTTTAGGCTGTCTAAGATAATTGTTTGAAACGACATATCATTGCAGATACGGCAAAAGAAGAAAACAGGCACAAATATTTGATATGAATAGCCAGAAAATGGCTCTTTTAGTAAAACCCTTGCAGCAGTGTTTGAATGTATATGTATCTAACATAATTTATATGTATATAGACACAAATACAAATTTAACAACAACGGGTGACAAGGCAAACGTATAAGGGGCCTTGCCTAGGAATGGACATACAGGAATTTAAAACGAGGACATTAATGTTTTAATTAATAGTATTTTGAATATAAAATTGTGATTTCTTATTGTGAGACAAACTCATACGAAAAATACACCACAATCTTCGTTTCCTGTCGGCTCATTTGTTTTGAAAAGAGGTCTTCGGATAACGAATAAACAAATAAATCGCTCAAGACGTCCATTACATGATCTATCCTACTTCTTATATGTGCTATAAGCAGAATATCAATGTGACAAAATCGGAACATACAGCCTGTAAACAAAGCTCAAGAGCGACTTATGCAATTAGAAAAATACAGCCTGAAAAAATTCACAAGACTGTCAGGAGCATTTATTACATATGTGTATCCTATGTTTAAAGAAATCGAGGTACTACCGTATTTCAAAGGTGTTGAGGTGTAGGATGTATGATTATTTCATGCGTTAAATAATTTTGATTGATGTATGGGTGTCAGGGCATAAGAAGAAGGTGACTGGTGTTGAAACATGGTTTCTTTATACTACCCCCTCCCACGACGGAGTGAAGTAGGGTTGAGTAGGGTCCTCGCAGCATAACGACCCGGAAAGTATATTCATAACAGTATGTTTTCCATGTAGAAATAAATTATTTGATAGTTTATATGACTGACGTTGAGTGTTATACTATGGTAATGCGGATAAGCCTAAATGTTAATTTACGGACAAAAAAGACACCATTTTGTTTTTCGACGACGAACCAGTTAGATGTTTTTCCTTCAAACTATGTTTTCTTAATCTTCATAAATGTTATACAAGACATACCACGATAATTGTTTGTTGTGAAAAAATGTAGCGCATGTATCTGTTCTATATTACAAACAAATGAATTGTTGATAACACTTATACTAAGATTGGCATTGTATAGAAATACATTGTTAAATCGTTTATTTCTTACAATCTAGTAGTCGGAACTCAGAACATAATTCAGTTTATGACACTGCGCATTTCTTGACATTTTGTAACCACAAATGAGTCTTGTCAATATAATACATTAAAGCCTTAACATATCTTAATAATCTATCATTTAAAATATATTTCTATTTTTCAAACACATTAATTCGTTTCCTGAGTACGAACATTTTTTATCAGCTTTTACCGTGCTTATATACTATTCATTTAATAAATCAAATATCTCAATTGCTGTAGCCTTTGAAATCTTAACAGATATATGACTGAAACAATTTTGCACTATTTTTAAAGCATAATCGTCTAAATATAACTAGGAAAAACTTCAAGTTTCCACGTTCCTACATATACTATGACTAGATGGTGTAAAATATCATTACATTGTGTATTTGTTTCCATCCAGAATATCACAATTCTACCAGATGATAAAAAATATTGAAAACTGATATCCTTCTGTATAATTCATATGACATTGTACTCCACAGGAATAGCAATGCCTTATTATGCCAAATATGTATAACAAAACTTGTTTAAAGCAATTTTACTTGCGAATCATTTTGGTATTTCTTAAAGCAAGGCCTTAGGTAATGGCAACATTTTCAACAATAATTAAAAAAAATGTGAAAAGGTTTTGCGCTATTTTTATCCGTACCAAATTACGAAGTACTAATTTAAAAACTCATTTAAGTTACCATCACATCAGGCACATGGTTTGTGTTATACCGTTTTATTTTATGCTTATTGGTGAAATACTGGAAAATAGCAGTGAGATATAAATCGATATCACTCACAGTGCCGAACTTCTTTTTTTTCCAGATAAATTATCTCCCTTGAAATATTTTCTTTTATTACCTCCCTTTGCTGCCTTTAAAATTATTGGATTATACTAATACTCAAGCCATACAGAAGTCATGAACTGCTAGACAATTCTGTATAGAACAGGCTAGCTATATAATTAAATTGTTACCTTTGTCAGCTTGGTTGCTAGGCCTTGTCATGTAGCTACAGATATGTGTGTTTCCTCTACTTTTTTCCATTGGTTAACTCTCGTGTGGTAGATTTTACTGGCGACAGCACATTTAGTTGGTTGTTGTCTTAGTTAATTATCACAAGACATCAACTCAACCTTACGTAATATGCCAGCATTTTCGTCGAAGTACTTTCCCACTTCAACTCCAAGCCCAGCCAGTATGTTCCAACTTCCATCCATTTTGTTACGCTATGCAGCTCCTAGATCAATATTTCCTAGCTATTTCTATTGAATCCATGATGATATTTAATTATGCAGCTTGATTTTTCAAGGACTTACGCATATTCCACAGTTGTTTAGATTTTTAGTGTTGTTTTTTTTAAATCTGACCTTCAGCGTGTGTTTGGTAAACAAAGCAAGCTTCCGGTTATTCAACGAACTGACGGATTGACCCGAAAAGTTTTAAATATGCTTCTACTTAACTACCGGTAAATCTATTTGTCAATGTCTCTGTTAGCCGCGGACTGTGACAGACTGTGTATTTTTTTACACAAAATATTTAAATGCAGTTTAAAAAAAAAAAATGGCGTCGTGTTGATTTAATGAAGCTAATCACCAATATTCGATATTAATGTGCCTAAGTGTCCATGGTAATTTAGCGGATGTATCATATGTAAAACGCTAGCTTAAATAAATCCGAATTTCGTCATGAAATATTGGATTTATATGAACATTTATGCACGTAATAAACAGAAAATTCGTTGTTCTTCATAAACTAGCATAAAATAAAAAGAAAATTTGTTTGTTTGCAGTGAGATATCGAAATATATCATCACCGATAAGGGAGACAATTCTGATATTTTCACTCAGGCTCCGCCTTCGTGAAAGTATTTAATTGTCTCTCTTATCGGTGATGATATATTTCGATATCTCACTGCAAACAAACAAATATCCTCTATATATCATAAATGTATTCAAGTGTTGCACTTGCAATTAAGACATGTAAATGAAAATAGACATTATTATAATTAAAAGGAGTTCCTGTCCATAATGCAAACTTCCTGAAATTGTTCCGCATAATCGGTTCAGGAAGTGCTACCAGTTCACATGACATAAATCTAAATTGTCTGTTTTAAGCAGAACATTTGCTACACTTCATGTTGGGCGAACTGTGGTTTTCCACTTTTCTATTTGAGATACAAATCGTTGGCGGGTAATCATTTTGTTTAGGCTGTCTAAGATAATTGTTTGAAACGTCATATAATTGCAGATAAAAATAAGAAAACAGGCACAAATATTTGATATGAATAGCCAGAAAATGGCTGTTTTAATAAGAACCCTGCAGCAGTGTTTGAATGGATATGTATCTTACATAATTTATATGTATATAGACACAAATACAATTTTAAGGGTGACAAGGCAGACAAATAATCAAACAATTAACAACGAAATGATAAATTACAGAATAGCTTTTATGTTTTCGTTCCAAAAACAAATAGATTATGTATCGCTGAAAGCATAAACTGTGATCTGAGCAATTTGATCTGATGACAGTCGCAATTTCTATATGAAATAATATACAAATAGATACATAGTTAGCCATAAAAATGGAATTTGGAATGATGGTTACTCTGCCATACAATATTGTTATTAGAACAGTAAAGGTCGACCACCTAATAAAATAGCAAGAAATACACAAAATCTCTTTACACACAACAACAAATGAAATAAATAAACCAGAAAAAAAATTAGTAAGAAGTCACATATACTGCAGTACGTTTGGTGTGAACTTATCAACTTAATTTCTCATCAAGTCAAACAGCAATAATGTTATAATTATGTCAAACAGAACAGTTATTTCATGTCGTCTTGGCACCTAGTGATGGGATCTTGTCTATGGGCATGTTATCTTTTTAACACAGGGTGGTGTTTAGTTAAACAGATATGATGTTCGCCGATTCTTCTGTTATGCCAACTCAATGCTTTACCTTGTTCGCTTCATTTGTTGTCTTATTGAAGTATTGTGTGAACTTGACAATGAATACTTTTATTTTCTCGACATCCTATGTTTTCTTTTCAATGTATCTTGGAAACTTGGCTGTCTAACCTTTTTTAATGTTAAACTGTGTTGTCCTGTAAAACTGTCACGTGAAATTGTTTCTGTAACGTATTATCATACCAACTGCCCATGTTGTCTCGTCATAAAAGTCATATGAACTTATCTGTGCAAAGTGTCATCATGTCAATTTCTATTGTGTCATTTTATTAAGTGTTTGGAGAACTTGTCTAAATATCGTCTTACACAGTTATGTTAATATGTCACATTTTGATATAAAACGGGTATTTTCGCAAACCAAAAGACTCGAGGCGGCTCGACACAGAAATAACTTCCGAATTCTCTCATGATAGCATATGTTTTCCAGTTGAATATTTAATGTTCGTGATTATGTTTAGGACGTAGATTATTAGAATTGAAGGCCAATAATTGAACAATATTGAAACAATGTCAATCGCACTTTAACTACTCTAACTGTTTTACCTAATTGTAATTGATTTGCCTTAGTCTTTTAAGTACATCAAAAATGTAAGAATATTATCCTAAAAGAATTATTCTGCAACTGAAATCAATGATACACTTTACATTGTTTTCATCTTAGAAATTGAAGTGATGTAAAGAAGAAAAATATAAACCGGAGTCACATCACATTACATCAGATAAACTAATACCTCGTATATAGCTAAAACGTTTTCCTAATTCCAGAGTAAAATTCTATCTAAATGCAAAAGGCAAGTTGACAATTTCTAAGTGATTAGTCATGACCAATGTACTCAAATCATGCACCGATGACAAGTATTGACTTAAATCAGTATTTTGCCCACGCTGAGTTTCACCGCAAATATAAAGTATTTGATAAAGAATCGGTCTTATATTGAATAATAGGATCTGCTAGCTCTCTTTACTTTGACAATATTCTCGATTTGTACAATGTTTTCAGTCCCATATGCATAATTACAGAACATTAGAAGTGCACGCAAGTGTATGATGAATTATATGCGATCGTGTGTTGCTATTAATAAGGACAGGAATGTATGTTCGCCATAGATTAATAATATCAACAAAGACAAATAAAGATTTGATTAATTTTACTTTCATGTTCGTTGTAATTCTCTTATCTTAGTCACCACTATTCAGAAGAAGCTATAACTACGTCTATCTCGAGCTACGCTGATTAACCTTTACCCTGCTAAATGTCTTAGATGGAATGGTCCATCATTCAATTTAGGCAGTACCATTTATTATTGGAAGGGGCGTTCAACGAAAATTTACTGACTGAATAGCGAACAGTGCTGATCATGATCAGCCTGCACTGCAGACAGACTGATCTTGGTCTGCACTGGTCGCAAAGGCAGAATCACTTGCTGCCAGCAGGCTAAATGTTAAAACTACGCATAAACTCTAAATGCATTGTTCATTCGCCGGTGGCGAGTATAAATAAACTTATCAACGCTCAAAACTATTTTTGTTGTATATTAACACAGTTATTTTTACCTTTGTCTGTGTCAGACTTAAAAGGGGTGTGTTATATGAAATAAATTTGAATAATGAACGAGAAGAAAATAGCAATGCATTTTCAGAATAAGGTTGATGGATGTTAAATGTAGACAATGTAGAATAAAAATATGCTATCAAGTCTATCAAAAATGTTAAAAATTCAATTAATTTGGTTCTGTTAACAAGCAATATTTTCGCGGAATAAAATTTGTTCAAAAAGATTTGCTATTTTATACCATATTCAGACACAATGGTCTTCTTTTTCTTTTACATAAGTAAATAGAGTATGTTATAAAATCATGTCTGGCTTTTTATATTAGAAGTCAATTTCACCTGTTGCAGTCTCTTATAATTCATATATGAATGACATTGTACACTGTATTAATGTGAAGAGACTATAATAAAGAATAAATATAAATAGAGAAACCGCTAGCAAACAGTATGGATATTGACCAGACTGCGCGGATGCGCAAGCTGGTCTTGATCCTTGCTGGTCGCAAATGCACTATGTTGGTTTACTCATGGTGCGGCACATTTCTTTTGCATAAGTTATAAGTCTGAATAAATTATACTGATTGCTTATGCCTCTGTATTTCTGTATTTACCATGTGAAAGACGTGTAAAATTACATAATCTGCTTGCATCATCAAATTTCGCTGTCTGGTTTTAGGTTGATATAATCCTGTAATTTGAATTTTATTGATATACTCAGTCCCAAGACAATTTGTTGGGTTTAATGTCGCACCGACACACATTTACAGGTCATATGGCGACTTTCCAGCTTTGATGGTGGAGGAAGACCCCAGATGCCCCTCCGTGCATTATTTCATCACGAGCGGATACCTGGGTAGAACCACCGACCTTCTGTAAGCCAGCTGGATGGCTTCCTCACATGAAGAATTCAACGCCTCGAGTGAGGCTCGAACCCACATCGATGAGGGGCAAGTGATTTGAAGTCAGCGACCTTAACCACTCGGCCACGGAGGCCTCCAGTTCCAAGACAAATCAATGATAACGTGCAGGATACTAAATATTGCGTTGGTATGCAAAACTTACCGTACCTGAAATGAAATGTTTTCATATGTATCTTACAGATTTCAAGAGAGTTTAACTACCACTTTGAAGAGTAGACATTCTAGACCAGAGACCTTCAGCAGAAGCAGATTATTGGTTATATATTGAATAATAATCGGTCGAACACACAGCATGATTTCTTTTAAACACATGATTTTCATTAATACTTCAATTAAAGTACTTCTGCACGTTTGATAAACCGGAAGTGATGGCGTAACGTCATTTATCCGGAAAACGTAGAATAAAACCTGAATTCGGCGTACGGAAATGAAAATAATTTTCACAATTAATCGAAACATGTGTGTAAATTTATTACAATGGCACAGTTTCTATATTTCTAAAGTTAAAAAATGTGACTAAAAGATATGACACGTTAAAAGATTTAAAATAATGTCTTAGATCAGCGAGAAATGTCCGGTTTACTTTAATCATGGACAAATATCTCAAACATAAGCACATGGACCTATACATTTTATTTCACCAAATTATAGGCCAAATGTTTATTTATAACTGTGAGAAGTTTCAGTAAAGTCTACATTGTAGGAAAAAATCTATTCGCGAGAATGTTATAAAAGTTATGATTTTCCCATAGACTCCCATTATAAAATATTGCGTGAGGTTCAAATTTTCAAACCAGTCTAGCAAAAAATCAAGCACACGAACCTTTCATTTTTATTTGCTGAATTTTCTAGGTATATTCTGAAGTTTTTAAAAATCAGAGTTTAATCGAATTCTACATTGTAGAAAAAATTCGATCCAAACGTGCAGAACTACCTTAATAACAAAGAAATACAAAAAAAAAAAAAATAAAAACGGAGGCAGGCAAGGTATTTGACTGCGGTAAAGAGCGTGCGTTATATTTCTGTTAAAACCAATAAAATATATATCAATATTCTATAAATTATATAGTCAAAGCTTTTTTATTCATAACTAACTCGTTCCCGTCCAGACATAATTTAATGGAAACAAACATTGTTATTTCCGTTTAGCTGATTGTGAACTTGAGCATAAGCGGTAAATTTAATTTCATGGTATTTTTTATATAATATGTAGAGTGCTGAAGGATTGTCATAGAA
Organism: Mercenaria mercenaria; assembly: GCF_021730395.1. NCBI lineage: Eukaryota > Metazoa > Mollusca > Bivalvia > Venerida > Veneridae > Mercenaria > Mercenaria mercenaria. The sequence continues at coordinate 53,718,826 of NC_069373.1, forward strand.
TGTGATCAATCATAAAAGAACAATAATCATGAATTGGTGTCTGTTTACTTCTTTTTGTTGCAGTTAATGGCGATAGTTTGCGATATACAAGTCTATGAAAGATAATTGTTCATTCTATTATTTTTTTTGCAAAGTGGTAATTTTTTAAGTATTATTAAAACATTCATCATACACATTCACCCTTGGATATAGTAGATATAGTCTAAACCAAGATTTATTTCGCCAATAATTTCAACATTTGACTCAAAGATCAAGAAAAGCATTCTGCCAGTCATATGTTTAAGACAAGTTATTGTGACGAAATTATATCTAATCCTCATAATCATGCCATGCCAATTGCATAGATGCATTGGAGATAGTTTTTATATTCTCGGTGGGTCTCTTGTTTTGCAGTCCCGTTACATAGAATAAAGTGTCCTGCTTGAATTACATAGACCCAGTGAAATCATTGAAACTTTATCGAGCATACACAAATCAGGCTGATATTATGCATTTCTAGCCAATTTAAACTATGTCAAAAAGCACGCACAAAAGTAACAACACCAGCTGTTTGTTGTATATATGCATTGCAAGAAAAAGGTAGATTGAGAAAATGACATTGAAAAGAATACTGTAATGCGCATCTCTTCAAATAACACCAAGTATGTGATATTAAGCCAATCCTTGGAACAAATCATTTGAGAAATATATAGAGTGGTGTGCATATGAGGGTGGTCTTTTTTTCACAGATGATCTTTAGCTCAAAATGACTATAAAGTCTAAAACTGTCATCTAAACACACTGACAAGAGAAAAATAATCGCAACTATTCGACATTGTATATTATTGTAATACATTGAGGTTAAAAAAGTCGCCTGAAAAGAATAAAAAAAGTTTACTTCCGGCCTTTTCAATAATTATATGATTATATGACAATAAACCAAATGGACAGGTATATCCGTGAAATGTAAATGATAAGTGAATTTATAGAATGAATTATCCTACAGACAATAATAACTCATGATTGACCCGAATCATGAGAAAACCAGCATAGTGTTTTTGCGACCAGCATGCATCAAGACCAGCCTGCGCCTCCGCGCAGTCTGGTCATGATTCGTGCTGTTCGCTTTCAAAGCCTATTGCAATTAGAGAAATCGTTAGTGAACAACATGGATCTTGACCAGACTGCGCGGATGCGCAGGCTTGTCTGGGTCCATGCTGGGCGCAAATACACTATGTTGGTTTTCTCATGGTGCGGCTCTTATGTTGGAAACGATTTTGGCTAAAGTTAATATTACAACATGGCATATAAATGTTTAGAAAGGGATTGGTCTCGTAATGTAATTTAACGTTGAACATAATTTATGGATGATCTTGTTTTAATTACTATTCATTTTAATCTTTTACCAATATATTTTCATGTATGTATGTGTATGTATGTTTTCTTTTTGTTTTTGTAAAGCACTTTTGAACGTATATATTTTGTATGAAAAGAGTGCTATATAAGTTAGGTATAATAATAATAATAATAATATAAATATAATCACAGTTAACAGTAATATTTACAATGGACCAAGAGTTATTCCAACGAGTGAAAGACCAGTTCCACTGAGAATACATTTGGCCTTGGCTATAAATGTTTAAGTTTTCACACGATATCCGCACTTATACACATTTACCTTTCATCGAACCTTTGGAGTTATCCTCTAACTGAAATGTTAACTGACTGAAGTATATGTATTTTCACTAAGTAATACGACTAAAACATTAAATTAACCTTTAGCCTGCTGCAGGCGAATTTAACAGCCTTTGCAAACAGTTTGGAACCAGATCAGACGCCGATTAAATCGGCGTCTGATCAGGTTCCAAGCTGTTTGCTACTCTGACAATATTTCTTCCAGTTTTGGAGCAAATTGAATGAACTTAACAATTTTAGCAGACGACATTTGCAGCAGACGACAATTTACCTAGCATGCTAAAGGTTAATGTGCACACATAGTGTACACATGAATTATTGCGAATCATTTACTGCATAAATACCAAATATTTACAACTATATTATCACGGTTTAACATACGAAAAATACCACAATCTTCTGTCTGTATTAAAAACAAAACAAAGCGGATAATTCCAAAATATAATCCAAGAAGAAAATGTTGGTCTTACATGATTGTGTTTTCATCATCACTAGATCGTTGGGCAGAAAATGAAAAATAAAAGTTACTAAAACGTAAGGAATGGTACGGTGCTTCCCGAAAGAAACGACAGCTTCCTTGTTTGAAGACCGCCTTAAATTTCGTTTTGTTAAGTTGCATCCCTAATATTTCTCTTTGCTCCAAAATAAAGCAAATTCGATTTGACAATAATCAAATTATCAACTCAAGACACAAATGAAGCACACAATCCAAAAAGACATTTAACATTATAAAACAAGCTTAACAAAATTATTTATGTAGAGAATTCCCTAAGATACACATTTTCTAAAGTAATTAACGGAAGGCTTATGATGTGTGTGCTTTGTAATTTTGTAATTAATTTTGCACAACGATTTACGTTTCGTTGAATTGAAAATTCGGCAAAAAAGCGTCGATACCGCTGTTAGAAATATCATACAAATATCTGTTTTTAAGATGTGTCAAAATACGTGCAGAGTTCATATCTTGCACATACATGTACTTAGCACTTCATGACATAGCAATCCACTCATTCCGTCGTTTATATGCTATAAACAAATTTATAAGAAATGGATCATTATCCACCTACTAAATCCTGTCCCATATGATCTTCGAATGACTGGACTATAGCAGGTGTATATGTTTATAGTATGAGAAAAGACGTGAATAATTGTTGTCAGAAAGGTGTCTCAGTACCACATTACCATTTATTTGAGCTGAATATGCCAGGATGGATGACCGCATGGATGACCGTTCCATTTTTGACCGCCACCGGCCCTTAGGTAATTATTTTAGTTCAATCCGTCTCTATGGAATTCGGAACCGGAGTCATGCACTCACTTTTTACGCAAAAGAAATCATTCGAAGGAATCCTTACAGATATAAACATCTCAAATATGTATTTGAATATAAATGTCTATAAAATCCAACGACTAACTTTATTTTGAAAATCAACCAGGGCAAAAGTACGACACTGCCCCCTGTGATTTTAACAATCCCTTGGAAAGCGCCGATATAATTTTCAATGCAAATATCCAATTAACAGATAAAAACTAGATATTTAACACTTTTTCTTTATCAAACTTGCATCTTTATTGACTAATTGCATTGCTTGCTTCTGTTTGCAAAGTAAGACTACTCCACTTTTGTATGTGTTTCTAAAGACAAATTTGCTTGGCACATTCATTTCGAGTGAAAATTGATTCTACCACAGCCCACACAGTGAGATCAACAGGTAGAGCACAAGACCAACTTTCTGGCCAGTAGGGATAATGTAATCTATTTAATGTATATGTATAATAGTGACCCATTTAAGCAAGTGTTTTTGGGCTTGAGAGGTATAACACATTACATAGATCTACAATCTCAAGAATAGTCTCATTTAAACTGACTCTGCTAATATTATATTGCTTGGTAACATTCAATAACACCTTAGGATTTTATAGGTTTCTATTCTAGTTATGAGCACAAAGGTCTGTAACATACTGCTTTCCTTTGCAGAAATATATTTGCCTGAGATAGCATTCTGACATCTAATGTTTCTGTAATTTCCTTGAAAATGTTTTATCAAATTCCATATTTGTTGCAATCACACAATTTTCCCTAATGTCTCTCCTGGTTAGCTGATAAGAAAATAGCAGAAGAGTGATATTCATTCTACGTAACTCACTATCAGACAAATCAATAATAACGTGCAAAACAGGAATAAATTAAAGATGCACTTTGATATTCAAGAGTGGTTGTGTGTAGGTAAAAATTTAGGCATGTTAGTTTCAGTTGCACGAGGATTTTACGTAAATTAAACTCGCATAAACAACATTTGTTGTATACGACAATTTACTCTCTCAGATTAAAAGCCGAAATAAGTCATTTTTTGTTTATTTAGTCAAAGATATCATTGAATTGCTTTCAATATCCGTTATACAACAATATTTATAATAATCGGGTTTCTAGTCTTGTTTTCAATGTATGTGTCTCTGATCGTGTTTGCAATGTAGGTCGGCATTAATTCTCCCGCACGAGTGTACGCACGCATTGAATATACACTATTAAACCTATGTTAAACCTAACTCTAAAACCTTAAAAAAAGTCAGTATATTGTGCATTCAATACGTGCATACATCCGATAGGGGCGATTTAATGTTGGCGTTACAAGGTCTCTGGTCGTGTTTACAATGTTTGCGTCTCTGGTCGTGTTTGAAAAGTTTGTGTCTTTGGTCGTATTTACAATGTTTGCGTCTCTGGATGTGTTTACAAAGTAAGCGTCTCTGGTTGTGTTTGCAAAGTATGTGTCTCTGGTCGTGTTTATAATGTTTGTGTCTCTGGTCGTGTTTACAATGTTTGCGTCTACAAAGTATGCGTCTGTGATTGTCTACAAAGTATGTGTCTCTGGTCGTGTTTATAATGTCTCGTTGTGTAAACAAATTGTGTGCCTCGGGTTATATTTTCATTGTATGTGTCTCTGGTCGTGTTTACAATGTATACGTCCCTAGTCGCGTTTTCATTGTATGAGACACTGGTCGTGTTGACAATGTATGTTCCTTTAGTAGTGTTTTAATTGTACCTGCCTATGGTTGTGTTTGCAATGTATATGTTTCTGGTCATGATTACAATGTATATGTCTCTGGTTGTGTTTACAATGTATGCGTCTCTAATCATGTTTCCAATGTATGTGTCTCTGGCTGTGTTTACAAGGTATATGATTCTAGTTGTATTTACAATGTATGTGTCCCTCGTCGTGTTTAAATTGTGTCCCTGGTCGAGACTACAATGTATGTGTCTCTGGTCGTGTTTTACAATGTATCTGTCTCTGGTTTGTGTTTATTATGGTCGCATCCCTGGTCGCGTTTCCAATGTATGTGGTTCTGGTTTGTGTTTAAAATGGCTGTTTCCCTGGACGTGTTTTCAATGTATGTGTCTCTGGTCGTGCTTTCAATGTATGTGTCTCAAGTTTGTCTTTACTTATTTACGGCCGCAATAATCATAAGCTTGCCTTGAGCAAAATACAAAACTTGAATATAAATCACAGAAATCAGAGGTACATTCCATTTGTTTAATAAAAAAAGCATTTGTAACATAACAATTTCTTAAGTTTAGTTTATTTGCCTCGAATGTAAGGTTTTGCCTTTAACACGTATCATATTGGAAGAAAATGATAAAACTGAGAAATTATACAAAGGGGTTTTAATTTATCAATTCTTTTAAAATATGTAGGCTTCCTTTTGCAACTGAAAACGTAATTCATATCACTGAAACAATAATTAGAAGTTTCAGTTAATTCTTCATTTTGAAATAGTTCTCTGTGCGAAATTTCTGCATAGTTTCCAAGTAAACAAGACCAGGTCCCATTTTTCACACACATGTCCAACAAATACCAAACCCTACTTTTGATTGGCTGCGTTTTCAAAGTATATCATGAAGAAAAATTTAATCTAATTTGATCATTAAAAAAATATTTGAAAATACAGTTAACGTAAGCCCAATATCAGAGCAGTGTCTTAATCTTATGACATACCGACACATAACGCCACGGTTTGAGAATTCAATGCTTAAAGTCGTAAAACATTTTAATGGAACATTCCTTACGCTCAACCTTTTCAAAAAGTACTTTCCTTCATTTGTTTCTAAATTCAGATCGATATTATTTGTTCACTGACGGTAAATTGACATTTCAATTTGAGCGAGATTCAATAACATCAACAAAATATTTTAGGCATATTTAATCTAGTTTAATGAAGGCAAGATAATTTGTGATGATTTTTTATACCGAAATATCAAAAAGCTGCCAAAATGTGTAAACATACATCAACAAAAATATAAAGTTGTTCCACTGATTGTCAAACCATTGGACTATTCAATTTCAGCAAGCTTCTGTAACGTCAAAATGCAGTTTTAGCAATATCATAACTAATTTACCGATTATAGTGGGAAATAATATACTCTCAGACTGTTTATAACACTACTTGCCAGATACAATATGGGTGTCTGATTGGAATTATTTGTTGTGTTCTGACTCACAACGACATATTAAGAGCTTCCACCTACCACTGGTATAGATAAACATGATGTTGAATACGATGCTGAATAATCCGTGTGGAAGACCCCATGTGGAAGTATCCATGCGGAAGACCCCATGTAGAAATATCCATGCGGAAGACCCCGTGTGAAAAACCCCATGTGACTTTGCGAACATTATTGTAGGAACGCATTGGTAGAACCATTTACCTTCCAAAAGCTTGCATCATGTACAATTGTGAACTCTTATGGGTGACGACTTACATCGTGAAGAAAACAATTCAAAAAATAATGCCCACAATAAACATTTTAAGCAGAAATGAACAATTACCAGAGTACATGTAACAAATAAAAAAAAAACGAACAGACTTTTCGAAATATTTACACATTTAATTTACATGAATATAAGCTGAAAAGATTTAAATTCTGTAGCTGGATTGTTAAAATAGCAAGAATCTTACACCGTGCTATGGGGCTGAAAGGGGTGCTATGATTTTGAAAATGTCTTTATTCATTTCAATTTTATGGACAAAATGTATTTTCCAGGGAAACATTCCAGTGTACAATTATTCTTCATAACCTTTTCGATGAGATAATATTTTCCAGTGTTTACAAAAAGGATATCTTTGTTTTAGTAAAAGATTGAAATTTATTTAGTCATTGTAGGTAGGAGAGACCAAAAATGGCATAAAACCTTTTGCTTAATTTGGTAATCTAGGCATTGTAAACTGGGCATTTCAGAAGAGGAACATTTTAGCAAGCAGACACTGTACCAAATTAAACGGTAAAACTAAAGAAATTATCAATATATTTATGGTTTAATACAGAATACGGTAAATGTTTTTATGGTCGTAGCAAATTACCTTTTACACTTCTTCACTAAAGAAAGTCCTAGTTTTTTAATTACAATATGGCTTCAATATACAATGGAAGAAACCCATCAAAATAGATGTTTTACGATCATTTTAAAACGAATTAATATAGTATTATCATTAAGTTTTTATAACAAAATAGACGAAAAACCTTAGTAAGGAAAAGGTTGATCCAATAGTAGCTGGAAAAAACTTATAGTTTGATGGTCGTATGAGATTACAGCGGCTCGCCCAAACATTTAATGCAAAAATCCATAACAAGTGGGTACCCTGTAAGTGACTAGTGGTAAAAAAATATTGACCTATGTTTTTTTCCAAAATATCCATTTAAATAACAAAACGTTTTGTGCAGAATTCGAAGGTAGTAAACCGTTTCAATTTTGGAATAATGCAGAAAACTGAAGAGTACTTTTAATACAGAAAGAATACATTTAGCATGATTTTACTTTTGATAGAGTTTTGTCCGATGCTCCAAGAGTCATCCGCGACATAAACCCTAACGGCATTCAGAGTTAGGATCCTTCACGGCATAACGCTAGATACACCAAATCTCGGCTTTTCACTTCTGGAAAGCTGTGTCAGGTATATTTCTTGAAAAACAAACTCAACTAGGTGCAATATCTATGACATAATGGCAGTAAAAATGTCAATGCATAATTATGATTTTACAATTAATCAAAACTTGAATACACGACGTAATTTCTATAACAATATACTCAGAATATATCACTGACAGATTACAGAGGGAGTGCATCTCACATGTTTACTCTTGGTGAATGGTGATTGCATTACGTAAGCAAGTCTAGACAATATGTCAGTGGAAGTGATAGATTGAATTAATTTCACTACTAGTAGATTAAGTTGGGAATAATTTCTATTTCAGCCGTTACAAGCAGCAGAAAATTAATACTGCACCACCGTCACAATCTATAATGTCATTTTCCGATTACAGATGTGTGAGTAATGCGTAATCACTCAGAACAACAACTGACAATTCAAAAATGTATTAAAGATTACCAATAACTGGTATCTGACTTTCATGGCAAAATCCATATAAGAACGTAGGTTGTTGTTTCTCTCGTTTTCTTTATCCTGATAAATTAAATTAATGCCTTAACTCAACCGAAAGTTTTCAACATTATTGGTACACTAGGAAATGTGGACACCCACAGTTGCCCAACACGACAAAATGAAAATACAACTGAGTGCTTCTTTAATAGTTCTTTAGCGAAGTTCGGTAGAATAATATTGTATTTACACTGCCGTGTTCTTCTGCTTGACTTAGAAAATAAAATAAATATCGTTCAAAGGAGGCATTTGTCAACCTGTTACCTGTTACTTGTTTGTACTGGGTTGCGTGATGTTTTTCCTTTTCACATCAGATTTGCGTTTCATATTCGTCAATATTAGCAATTGATTTGTAAACACTTGAACCTCTATATCAAATCCGCCCCTTAAACTGTAAATCAAATATACGTCCCTATCATGTACACCAAGATTTTGTTTGTCGGCAATGCCACTCATACTGACGTGTAGATTTAGTAGTCAATATACAAGAATGGTTATGACGTCAGCTCTATATACGTATATTTATATATTTTTTTATATTTTACGTAAACTAGAGCCTCCTAGTGTTCTGTTTGTTTATTCTACCTTTCTGTCATCAATTCAACTGGCCGCGTACCTCAACATGGAATCAAAGTCCTATTATCAAACCGAATGAAAGATAATATAATGTAGATTTACAACTGTGAGAAGTTTCCTTATAATCTACGTGTTGTTACTATTTTTGTACACGAATACGTTATCAAAATTGGGCTTTTCCTATAGACTGCTATTATGAAAACTTGATTAAATGCCATGTTATTCAAATAAGCCAAGAAAACATCAAGCTTACGACCTCATGCACATTTATTACTGGTCAGATGTTCTTATATATATTGAGAAAAAACGTGGTTTGATTAATTTCTGCATTGTAAAATAATTACCTAGCTTAATTTATTATGCATCGGGTTAAGAGAAAATAATGTTTACTACATTCGACAACTGCTCTTTGGGCCGTGTACAAGATGCGTTGAAAGGTAACTGCTCCTTTTTGGTGATTGAATGACATCATTGTGTGTTCTTAGAGAATTTTCTGCAGGTCTGTCCAAACAATCATTATTTATATATACTCATTATTTCAACAAATTATTAAAGCCAAAAATTGTTAATCATGTTTTATAAATTAACTGATATCTTATTTGCCTTTATAATAGAACGCAGTTATACCAACTCAGACAATTTCACGTAATAGGCTCAGGTTTCCTTAGCAATATTGGCTTATGCTGATCTTTAGTATAAAGTTGGGTTTGTAACCTAAACGTCTGAACATAAAAACATAAAATGCATTCGACTTCTGTCGATCTTAAGTATTTATAGGTATGCAACCTTACAGTCTGAAAATTTGACATAAGAATAGAGAATGCTAAATCCTATACTTCATTTTTCTTGATAAAATGCTTAGAGTATTATGAAACTTTACATGAATATGCATTTAATAGTGACAGACAGTGCAATTGTTTTGATTTGTTATAAAAGGTTATTACAAGTTATTGTAAACTGAACTTTAGGCGCTTTAAGTCTAAGTCTAAATTCATGGCTTTAAGCGTTGGTGAATACTGTCTCCAGACCTTTACCAATACACGAGGCTCGGCAAACGGGTATCGACTAAACGGTCACAGTATCCTTTCAACTAGGTTTTGTACCTGTGACACTCTTATCGGAAGTCTGACGTTATATCCTTGCGTCAGTAAGGATCTTAATGCGAGATATTACGATTTTCTTTTTTGAAGGGAGCCTTAAAACACCTCTTTGATCGGTTCTGTGATATTTTATTGACTGTAAACATAAACTGCTCACTTGTCTTTCAAATGCTTCTTTGATACCTGTTATTGATGCATTACAAATTGTAAATTGTAGTTATTGCGATTTACCCACACAATATTTCACTAACGTAATCTGACACATGCAAAGTACAACAATAAAATACTTTCGCTTGCATTATTCTGTTGCATAAGGTGTTTTGGCACGTTTTTTAATATCAATGCAATGCATTCTTTCTATAAGCATAAAATACGCTCGTACAAGTGTAAGAGTTTTTGATATAGTTTTATTTTCCTGTCTTGCAAACAGCTTAGCTGCAACTTAGCAATTGAACGTCGGAAGAAATCAAAGGCTGTGTCGCGCAGGCTGTAACGAGAACGATTCTCGTATTGTTCGGCCCTAACATTTTAGTCAATAAATATGCTTGCTTGTATATGATATCCTCTGCGACAAAATTAAAAAATCTTGTAATAATTGATTGAATGGCATACCGGACTGAGTCAATATTCTAAATTATTGCCCGAGGTCCGAAGGTTTTATTACCTGGCATCAACAATTTTTTTTATAATTCCTTTCCTTTAAGATATGACTTAAGCCCAGAAAAAAGTTTGTGTTGAACTAGAGGCAGGTATATAGCACGAACTATGGACCGGCGATTTACATAAGGGGTCCTATAATGACTATAATAATCATTGTTTGGTACAGATAAAAAAAAACATGTAGACGGAAGTGCGCAATGATAGGGTTATTTTAACAGTACTTTAATCCAGAATGTTGTAAAATATATGAGAGCTGAGCACATCCGTGATAAAGCTTCTGCTTTTTGTTATACTTCATGTTATCGAGTATTGCTCATTTTTAAAAAGGAAAATGTATAACAAGAGAAAAGGTTATATAGAAAAAGAATAATTGTTTTAACAAATTATACAACGAGACTTTTAGGATCACTTTATGGTACACACAATACCATTGTGGGCATAAAATCAAGGATGTCTATAAATTATATTTTAGCACTCCTAACACATGTAAATTTTGAGTTATGTTCAAACTAGGGCTAGAGGGCGTGGACGGTTAGAACAAGACTCAACATTTACATATGGTACGAGCACAAAAATATAACAGACACCCGCAGATGCATTCATGTACGGCAACGTACATGGAACCTTCAATGATACACAGAGTGCAATTCGATAGGAATAACAGGAAGAGATTAAACGTTTTCACTCAAACTTTGTACTCCAGCTGGAACACAAACAATCCGCTATCTGGCAGATAGCTGTAGCTATAGATTTTGTAGGTCAATAATACATTAGGATTATAAAGGATTATATATTTCTAAAAAGGTGCCTACTTAAGAACATTTAACAAATACGGCTGGCAGTTCAAAATGTGTAGATAGTCAAGTGATTAATTTGTTACCAAGTTCAAGCAAGAATAAAGATCTCATTCACACACGGATACATGTTCCACTATGGAAACTTAAAGTCTTTTAACTTGTGTGACTCATATTATATAACCATGGTAATTGTTTTTGAAAAAAGAAAAAAGACCAAACAACTAGACTTAAGATGCAAATATTTTTATTACATAATTATATAAGATTCGTACATTTCCAAATTCCCGAAACAGAAATTACTGGAAAAAAAAAACATTTACCATTTATACTTTCGTACTATATCATTGGCGTGAATGTAAAGTATTATTTTTGCATTTTCTATTCCCTCTTATGTTCAGACTCGATCAATCCGAGCCCTCTATCTTTTTTGCTTGGTTGCATTCTGTGCTCCAAAGGATCTTCTTACAGATTCAATTTCGTACAGTTTTGAAATATTTACATCTGCAGATATTGATATTCATAATTACTAGAACAGGAGGTTTCCAAAATATGTAAAATATGTAACATATGTAAAATGTAGCAGTAAAGTACTTTTTGAAGGAGATTTCAATGGCAATAATATTAAATTTTTGAGATTAGAAGTTTCAAATAAAAAATGCTTTTGAATATTTATATCATAAACCCCGATGGTTTGCGATTATTGAAGTTATTGCTTCCTGTAGCAATTGAATTCATACGCGAATGTTCCAGTGTCAGTCTCTACTTTGCAACCGTTGGTCTCCGAGTCGTAGAAATCCGGTCCAGTTCCAACATCTTCTGGAGCATTGAACGATCCTTCAATAGTAGCTACATCATCAGCGTCTTCCTTGCCACTTGATAGAGAACCTTCAGTATAGTTTCCTCGACAATACAACTCCTGTGTCGTGGTCGTATTGGTGATGACTGTACCGTTGGGGTGTGTACGAGTGAAGGTTTCTTCAACCGTAAGGATATCTATATCGAGGTAGACAGTGGTTATTTCATTTTCTTTACTACATCGGTACTTCAGAAATATGAATATATATGTTTCGTCAGTAGAAAATTCCATTTGAGCGACATCGATAAAATAGAAATTCGATTCATCCTGTTCCCATACGCTGATTCCTGTCACTTGCGGTAAGTTTGTTAGGGTAGTTGCATTACTGAAAAAGTTCCTTTCATCTCTGAAAGCTATCCGTGCAGTACAATTGTCCGTACCAGCTGGGACTGGTTCGTAGCTCGGTAGTTCTGGTTTAAAGAAATGAAAAGACGGCTGTGTTATGTCAGAGCTTTCGCAATCATTTCTGTTGGTATAAAATAGACCTGCATCGTCGGAAACCAAATTAACGAAAACGTCTAGCTCATTTGGAGCAGTTGCATATTGAACAGCAGATAGTGCTGATTGTATAGAGACATCATAATTAATAAGTTCCTTGGGAGTAAGGTATGTTATGGACGGTAAATTTATTCCTACTACAGAAATAACTTCTGTAGCAGACATGTTGATAAATCCAGCTAGAGTGGTGTTAGGATCACTGACAACCGGACATATAACTTCGTAGCAGGTAGTACTAGGTTTTGTTGTATAGGCGGCGTACATTCGCAAATGTTGTCCAATGGAGGTATAGGCAGTTATTTCCGGTCTAAATGAAGTAGTTGCACTACTCGTGATCTCATCCCCGCTAGTTTGGTCAAATATTCTACCTTTAAAGTAGCATCTAGGGGCACCAGGGATCTTATCAATGCTGTACCAACGATCGCTTTCAATGCTGATTATGTCATCAAGTGTGACCTGACGCTTTTTTCTAGACTGAATAACTCTTGCAGGTTCCCATAAACCAGTTACCGTATTTAGTTCCCAAACTTTCATACCGTCCCTTCTAGTGAATTTCTCTGGACCTGAAAGTTTGATAGATTTTCCGTCTTGACATTCGAAACTAAATGAGGCCATACCATCTGTAATGAGATGTTCTATCGTACCATCATCAATGGTTTGGAATCGACCTGGGGGCTGCTGCATCTGAGTTGCCGTCAGAGTTAATGAATGTTACACGTGCTTTTACTTTTCCAGTGTAAGGTTTACCCTTCAGATCTGTGAACCAATTAGCTGGAATTTCAATGACGGTATTACCAGCTTTTGTGTCAAGTGGATCGTTTGAAAGAGAAAGTACTGCACCTACCGTTGAGTCAATTTTCAAAGGTTTAGATTTCTGTACCATTATAAGCTCAACTTCAACCGGGCCTCTAAAACCTTCAGGTATATCAACATTTTTGACAGTATCCATGTATTTCCTACTCTTGTCTTTTGTCGTTACCACAATAGACCTGACACTTGATTTTATCGTTGATTTAAATTGACCATCTTCCACAGTGCGAGCAACAGGTTTGCGATTGAAGTAAACATTAATCTTATTAAGTGGCACAACAGTAGCTGAGTCTTTAACAACACCTTTGACAATGACACTGTCATTTTGTTAAGGACACCTCACGGATGAGGTAATTTAGGATTGTTGTAATACACAATAGGTATTGAAATTGTATTTGTAATTTATATGCTCTTTAGATGTATCCTATATCTGCTATGTGAAAATAAGGATCTGATCTGTCTTACAATATTGTGAATTGCTCTTAGTGTCAGCTGATTGATAAAAATTATTGTAGAATTTGGATAGAGAGCTAGCAGATCGTATTATTCTATTATTTTATATGTGATTAACAATAGAAAGTTAACAGTCGGTTTTTTTTTATTGTTTTGAATTATTAGTTTTTAACTAGAATATAGAAGAGCCATTTTAGGTTGCATTTTTCGTGAACAAGATGACCTATATCATTTGGCATAAACGCATGAGTAAGACACTATATGGACAGCAAAGAATGATTTCGCATGCCATAAGGCGGCTCTCTATAGAAATAACTGCCTAGTTTTCTGACGACAGCATATATTTTCTCAGTGAATGTTTAATGTTTGTGACGACATTTAGGACGTTGTCTTTTAAAATTGAAGGACAGTTTTGTAATCAACAAATCACAAAAATGGAAATAAAACATTTACCGCTCTTACATAACCTATGTATATGTGTTTTAGTGATTTAACTACATCAAAACTATCTCAATACTATCCGAAATGAGTCATTCTGTAAATTAAATCCAGGATACCTTGTAGATTGTTTTCATCTCGGAAATTAATGTCATGTAAATAACAAAATGCATAAAATGGAGTCACATCACATAACATCAGATAAACTAATATCTCTAATATAGCTCAAGAAACTTTTCCAAATTCCAGAGCAAAATTCTATCTAAATGCAAAAGGCAAATTGACAATTTCTAGGTAATTAATCATGTTCAAGCTACTCAAATCGTGCACCGGTGACAAGTATTGACATAAATCAGAATTTTGTCATTGATAAAGAGTCGGTCTTATATTGAATAATATGATCTGCTATTTCACTTTTCTTTGACAATATTCTCTATTTGTACAATATTTTCAGTCCAATATGCATAATTACAGAACTTAAGCAGTGCACACAAGTGTACGATCAATAATATGCGATCGTGTGTTGCTATTAATAAGGACAGAAACATAGGTTTCCCATAGATTTATAATATCAACAAAAGACAAATTAAGATTTTATTCATTTTACTTTCACGTGAGTATAAATAAACATCAACGCACAAAACTATTTTTCCTGTATATTAAAATAGTTATTTCCACCTTTGTCTGTGTCAGACTTAAAAGGGGTGTGTAATATAAAATAAATTTGAATAATTAACGAGAAGAAAATAGCAATGAATTTTCAGAATAAGGTTGATGGATGTTAAATGTAGACAATGTAAAACAAAATATGCTATCCAGTCTGTTAAAAAGGTGAAAATTTAATCAATTCGGTTCTGTTAAGAAGCAATATACTATATGACCACACAGGCAATCAGTTGACAATAGAAATAAAATAAGCTAGTTTTACGCCCATAAAAATGAGAATGTTTGTACACAGTCGTAAATATGCAACTGTTTACCTTGTGTGTTAATGATCATTTCTGCGGAATAAATTTTGTTCAAAAAGCTTTGCTATTTTATAACATATTTAGACACAAAGTTCTTCACTTCTTTTAACATAAGATGTTCGTCTGCAGACATCATTTTAATTGATTATGTGCCTGTGTTTACCATGTGATAGACGTGTAAAATTACATAATCTGCTCACATCAATGAATGTTGTTGTCTGGGTTTAGGTTGATAAAGCTCCTAAATTTTGAATTTTATTTATATAATCAATTCCAAGACAAATCAATGATAACTTATATGATACTGAATATAGCGTTGGTATGCAAAACTTAATAACTCGGATTATTTTTGACCATTGTGACGCAGAAACAATTCATTGCAGACCGTTTTTAATGAATCAAAAAGTTATACATCCGTACATTAAATGAAATATTTTCATATGTATCTTACAGATTTCAAGAGAGCAGAACACCACTTTGAAGTGTAAGACGATACACGAATGCAGCGCATTTTTCTTTAAAGGAGATTTTAGACCAGAGACCTATAGCAGAAATCGGTTATTGTTCATATATTGCATGTTAATTATTGGATAATAACCGGTTGAACACATCGTTTATAGACATCGTTTATAGACATGACTGTTATAATACTTCAATTAACAATAAAAAAATGGATAAAGACAGGGTATTTGATTGCGGTAAAAAGCGTGCGTTTTATTTCTGTTAAAAACAATAAAACATTTATCAATATTCTATAAATAATATAGCCAAAGCTTCTTATTTATTACTTACTCGTTCCCGTCCAGACATATTAATGGAAACACACATTATTATTTCCGTTTAGCTGACTGTGATCTAGAGAGTAAGTGGCACGTTCAATTTCCTGGTAAGTTTTATATAATATGTGGAGTGCTGAAGGATTGGGAGAATGTGATTAATTGTAAAAAACAATAATCATGAGCTGGTGTCTGTTTACTTCTTTTTGTTGCATTTAATGGCAGATAGTTTACGACATACACGTCTATGAAAGATATTTGTTCATTCTTTTTTGCACAGTGGCAATTTTTCAAGTATTATTAAAACATTCATCATACACATTCACCCACGGATATAGTCTAAACCAAGATTTTTTTTTTCGCCAATAATTTCAACATCTGACACAAAGATCAAGAAAAGCATTCTGCCTGTCATATTTTAAGATAAATTAATATGCCAAATTTATATCTAACCCTCATAACCATGCCATGCCAATTTGATGCATAGATGCACTGGAGAAAGTTTTCATATTTTTGGTAGGTCTCTTGTTTTGCAGTCCCGTAACATAGAATAAAGTGTCCTGCTTGAATAACATTGACTGATATCAGTAAAAAATTATCGGACATACACAAATCAGGCAGCTATTATGCATTTCTAGCCAATTTAAACTATGTTAAAAACACGCACAAATATAACGATACCAACTATTTGTTGTACAGATGCATTGCAAGAGAAAGGGAGATTGAGAAAATGAGATCTAAAAGACTACTGTAATGCGTATATTTTCAACTAACATCAAGTATCTGATATAAAGCCAATCCTGGGAACAAATCATTTGAGAAATATATAGAGTGGTGGTCTTTATTCGCAGATGGTCTTTAGCTCAGAGTTGACTATATAGTCTAAAACTGTTATCTAAACACATCTGACAGTCATGTCTATAAATGAAACCATGCGGTGTGTTCAACCGGTTATTATCCAACCATTAACATGCAATATATGAACAATAACCTATTTCTGCTGTAGGTCTCTTGTCTAAAATCTCCTATACAGAAAAATGTAGAAGCAGATTGGAATATCAGGCTCTCGAGTAACTGTTTTGGCAGATGAAGCCACGTCAATTAAATGAAATTATTCTCGTTCCGAATCATGATGACACTCTGTGGTTTGGTAAACAGGGTACTGTTACTGATTGTTTGTATTTGTGGGTAATTACTTTCCAGGTTTATGAAGAAACAATAATGGTCAAGATCAAGGGGATAACGATGTATCTTATATGCTAATTAAATGACGATGGCGATGCATGTAAAAATTATTTAATAGCTAAACGGGCACGTTTGGATACAAACTATGGCGTATCACACATCAAACTCTTGACATGTCTGAATATTTATTTGTAATATTTTGTACTGCCAATATATGAAGTCTTATTCCCTGATAACTGTTTGTTGTTCATTATATTTGTCATTTGAGCATAGAATGTCACCGATTCTCTCTTGAGAATACAGATAGTAAAGCAAAATTAAGAAACTTTGAAGGAGACTAAGGTCACAGATTAAAACTAGGGATAGCTTATCTATTATTTAGGCTCAACTCAGAACAAACAAAACGGATGTAAAAGTACATGATTTTCCTATAAAAAACGGAAAATTTGTTTTGCTGGATTAGTGATCTTAAAAGGGGTGCATAACAAAAAGATACCGGCTGAATAGCAAATAGTGCAGATCATGATCAGACTGTACGGATGTGCAGGCTGATCATGATCTACACTAGTCGCAAAGGCAAAATCAATCGTGTCTAGCATAGTAAGAGTTAAAAAGGTTTGGAACACCAGTGTTAAGGTCGAGTTTCAGTGATATTTAGTACAAATTTCATTTGACTCAAATGATAATAATAACATTGCTACATCAGTTTGATTTAGGTATCATACCCATTAGCAATGAAAGGTATTTTGATTTGCCACTTGATTTGGCGCAGACGCTTGGTTTGGCTATAGAAATATGAATGAGCTCCATAATCGGACAACCAAATGTAATTACGTAAATGTGTCTCTGTACATCTAATCAAGTTTTTATTATTGGGATAGTGTGTATGTTCGTGAAAAATAGCCCACTCAAAGATCTAAACTCTAAACGTAGTACAGAAAGACATGAAAACCCAAAAAGAGGATTTAGTAAGAAAAATCTTTTAACTCCCAAAGCAGCCATAATTACACGATTTGAAAAAGACAATATCTCATTTTTTTCGATTTTTAGAAATTCTTTGAAGACGGAAGTGTGTAAGGTTTAAATGCGTTTATTGACAAGGCTGAACTACAAATTAATACAGGAACTGTGAAATAAACGCCCTTAAAATCAGAATTTTCAAAAGAACAAAGATATTCAATTACAATTTGATTAAAAGAATAACGAAATCCTGCAACACCTTATAATTTTTTAACAAAACAATATTGTCGTTTTCGAAACGTCTAGTTATCTGGGTATATATCCAAAAGTAGACGTCAAAATGTCTAATTTAGGGGTCAGATACTGAGTACGAGGAGACATCATTTAGACATAAAAACTGAAATTTTTAACAAAATGAGCATAATTTGTAAAATACAGACCCAGTTGCAATTCTTTTCAAAAAACCGTCGTATAAACAAAACTGAACCAATCAATCAAAATCGTGCCCAGCAGGTACGGCATTATATTTACCTTGTTATTGTGGACTGATTTGACATACATACTATTCGTTTAAATGGGTCAACAGTGTCGTTGTACTTACAAAATAGACTGGCCCGGTTTATAGGTTGGTCAGAGCTACGGATATGCAATATGTATTGTATTTTGTCATTATTTTTGAGCACGGATCCCCTTCAGTTTGAAATCGTCCATGTTTACAAACACGTTTGAGGAGTACTATGATTCAGTTCTTAAACTATATACCTGTACCTATCGTGTAACGTCGCAAACGGGTGAAAACTGTTGCTTACTTAGCTAAGTGGATTAGTTGTTATGTCCCCTTACTCGCACTTTTCTTCTTACAAATTCACTGACGTGTGCATTGTATAGTCAATTTCTTAGGCTTCAGTCAGAGCTGTTATATTTCGATCTTTTCAGATCTTTCAGCACGACTTTTATGTTGTGTTACTGGTACAGTAACAGAAAGTTTTTCAGCTAAAATATTTCGGCTTGGGTAGTTCCAATACTCCCGCTTTCTTAACTTTGGGCATGGTATAATAACCCCTAGGATACGGTGCCTGCTTTTTACTCCACTACCGGTGGAACACCGGAGTGGACTACAGGAATGCCCTCTGTCCGTCCGTCTGTCTGTCTGTCCGTCCGCAAATCTGGATCCTGCGATAACTCAAAACGTATTCATGCTAGGTTCATGAAACTTAGTATGTGTATAGAGGGCAATATGTAGATTATGCAGGTACATGACTTTTGTTTGTAGGTCAAAAGTCAAGGCCATTATTGAAGGTCAAGTAAAATTGTTTCTGCTCCATACCATTGATGGATTATCTTTGTGCTACACACAAACGTTCCCTATGATGAGACAATGTTTCAACTCATGACCTATGCTTGTCGGTTAAAGATCAAGGTCACTGTCAAAGGTCAAGTAAAAATTTGTTTCTGCTCCATTACTTTTAATTGCATTGAAGGATATTTTAGTACTACACACAATTGTTCCACATAATTAGACTATGTGTCGAGCGCATGACCCATGGTTGTCAGTCAGAGGTCAAGGTCTCTGTTGAGGGTCAAGTAAAAATTTGTTTCTTCTCCATTACTTTTAATTGCATTGAATGACTTTTTATTACTACACTGAATGTTCCCAATGATTAGACTATGTGTCGCGCACATGACCCATGGTTATCGATCAAAGGTCAATGTCACTATTGAAGGTCAAGTAAATTTTTTTTCTCCGGTAGGGGGCTTCTGTATTGCCACTGCAATACTCGGTTACTTGTTAATTTTGTCTTTTGACAGTTTCTGTGATATGCAGGCTCCGTAACCTCAGATCCCCTTTCTAAATTCCAGTTTTTTTAGTTCTGTCCATTGTTTTCTCGTTCAGAGCAAGCCAATTATTTTAACTGGGAACCATATGCCGCTTTTTATGGAATTACACGCTAGTGTATCATTCAAGGTTCCATGTGCATTGTCGTATGAACAAATCTGCGGATGTCTCTAAATTGTTTTTGATATTTATTAAGTTCTGCTCAACCCGGGGCTAAAGCGCGTGGACGGAAGCTTGTATTTCCGCCACCGTCTATGAACAGGCTTTTTCAAACAGATGCTGCAACATTTTCATTATTGCCCAAAGCAAAGGAGTGATAGGCAAGAGGTCAAATTAGGGACAGGTGCGAAAATCAAAGAGACACTGATGGGTGGCTTGGTGACTGAAACTAAACAGAGTTCATTTACTCGGCATGTCCAGTCATCCCATGAAGTTTCAATGTTCTGGTCAGGTAGTCCTCGAATTATGGATTGGAAGCGGTTTCCTATATGCTGCACCCTGTGACCTTGACCTTTGATCGAGTGACCCTAAAATCAATGGACTCATCTAATTTGTATGTCCAATCATCTCATGAAGTTTCAACATTCTGGGTCGAGTGGTTCTCAAGTTATTAATGGGAAAATGTGTTCCTTCGGGCCCGTCTGACCTTGACCTTTGAATAAGTGATCCCAAAATAAATAGACGTCATTTGCTCCGCATGTTCAACCATCCTGTGAAGTTTAAACATTCTGGGTTAGGTTGTTCTTAAGATATTGAAGGGACATGGTTTTCCATGTTCAGGCCCCTGTGACTGTTAATGGAATGAACCCAAAACAAAAGGGGTCATTTACGTTGTAAACCCTATCACTCTGAAGTTTGAAGGTTCTAGGTCAAATGGTTCTTCAGTTATTGATCGGAAATGAAGTAGAAGGGACTCGGACCTCTGTGCCCTTGACCTTTGATGGAGTGATCCCAAAATCAATAGGGGTCATTTACTTTGCATGTCTAATCATCCAATAAAGTTTTGAACATTTTTGGATCAAGTGGTTCTTAAGCTATTTATCGGAAACGGTTTTCCATGTGCAGGTCGAAGTAACCTTGACCTTTGATGGAGTGACACCCAAAACAATAGGGGTCATCTACTTCATAAGTCCTATCACCTTATGAAGTTTGAATGTTCTAGGTCAAATGGTTCTCCAGTTATTGATCGGAAATGAAGTATGGCGGACGGACGAACGGGCGGACATTCCTACATATGGTATTTATGTGGCTACTCTTTTGTTCACTCTATTGTTCTTTTAGCCACGTAAAAGAAAAATAGCCACATAAAAAGCTTACGGAATGAATGATATCAAAGAAAAAGTACAGTTACCTACTGTTCCTATAGCCACCTAAGTACGCAAATGTAAGCTCGGACGGACTGTCAGACGGACTGACGGGCAGGGCTAAAACAATATGTCTCCCCTACAAGAATGCATTCAAATGACTAGGCTTGAAATCCAGACGGTAGAGGTTGACTTAGTTTAATGCTCATATTTGTCAAAAGTTTGCAGGAAAGTTTCGCAAGTCTGTTTGTATTGTATTGCTCTTGACGACTTATCCTCAAAAATGAACACAGAATATTAGGTTACTGCCTTGAAAATTCACATTTGTTAGGTGACCCGTCTTTTATATTTTCTTTGACGTCACCTAATAATTTTAATTTTATAAGACAATAACCTAATATTTTATTTATCCTACAGTCTGATTAAAAAAAAATTTCTCAAAATAACCTACCGAATAGGTAAGTGTCTGATTCAACAACAGTCTAAAAATTTGTACGCCACTGATAGGTGTGGCCAATTTACACAGCCTCTTTGGTAATTAGATTTGAAATAGCTCTTAAAAATCCATAACATGATAAAATAATAGAGGAAAAACTAAGGCTAACCTCACATTTCGTATCCGACATTTGTAAACTGCGAAACATGATGAAATAACATGGGTGGACGGATAGCTCAGTGATTTGCACACTGGCCTTCCAATCCAGGTCGGGGGTTCGATCCCCGGCAGCTACTCGGGAATTTTCAGAAACGCTTTTCAGTGTTTCCCACCCTAGAGGTGTACTGGTCAGGAACCCAGGCAATCCTTGCGTGTATCAGTGCTATACACTGGGCACGTTAAAGAACCAGGCTGTCTATTCGCAACGAGCTAGGCTAAGTTAGCCGGACAAGCCTGTATCTGATTTCTGATCTCTCTGTCGTGGGGGCTTTGTCTCGCTCTGTCCCTCTGGTCAGATCGCTCTGTGTCTGTACTAGTAGAGGATGAATTATGCGCCCGGTGTGGCTGCATTTGAACTATGTAAAGCGCATTTGAACGTGAAATTGATCATGAAAAGGGCGCTATACAAATCTGGTATAATAATAATAATAATAATTTGCTACCAAGTGAAGTTTGATCCGAAGTTCAGTTGCTAGTCGGATACCCATATTCAACAAGCAACCGTTAGACCTGGGCTAAATTTGTCGACATGCCATAAACGCCACTTGAAAGAAAAAAAGTGCAGAAATCAAAATATCATTCGCAAACGCTCTGGATGACTCAGCTTCCGTTTCTTTGTGCGATTCCGTTATAAAACCTTCTTGTGGAAACTGCAAATAGTTTACATTGCCGGTCCCATGTACCTAACAAAAAGGTCGTTTATGAAAATGGCTGCGGCTTAATCGTTGCATAAATATGTCTTTAGTAGTTGGTATAAAAAAAATGGAAAAACAAGATGGCGTCGTTTTCAAAACAAGTAAAGAAAGGTCCGGCAAAAGTTTATTTAGTCACTGACCTAATAAAGCAAACATTATTTTACCCCTAGATTGTGCCCTTTGTTTCGCATGAAGGTAGAATAAAAATAAAATCAGTATAGGGCCCGTATTCATCAACGTTTGAAATCTGAAATTTAGTCTTTTATTCTCTGATTAGTTCATCACCAAATTGGGATAAGATGTACATGTTTCGATTTTAGGAAATCAGTTTAAGATAGAACGTTTAAATGCTTGCATGTGGTGAAATAATTGGTGGTCTTAACTGGTGCGAGCTTCCGGTTTCCTCTATAAATGTTACTGACTGTTCCAAGGCGGTGCCCTGTTTTCATCTGTCTTTTTGTCCATTTCATATTTTATGTTGCGTTTATTGTCTTGTTTTTTTTTGTTGTTGGTGTTTCTTCCCCCTTACTCCATCGCCCCCACCCCCTGCATTTACCCTCCTTTAACTTTACTATGAGAGTGAGGTTAGTCTCTTGGGCGGTGACCTACTGTGTTGTTTTTTCCTACTTGTCAGTTTGTTTGCTCTGTGTGTCTGTGTCGGTGTATTCTGATATAACGACTTTTCAATGACTTTTTTTCTCATAGGAACGATGGTGTCTACTTGTAGTAGAGAGCACAATACCAAACTTTATTCTGCTGCCTCACACCGTAGACAAGTGACATGATGATACCCCCCCCCCCCCCCCCCCAAAAAAAAAAAAAAAAAAATACATCGAACTGATGCCGGACTGACCAGTTCTAGATTTATCCTCTTAATGCGGAGTGCAAAACAAGGAAGGAACTAAACACATTTTTCACGTCTTTGGTATGACACTTCCACGGAGTGAGCACACGACATCCCGCATTCTAAGCGGGTACTCTAAATTAGGCTAGGTCTATGAAGTTGGCTGGAAGATGGGTATTGCGAATTGGATATTTAATATCTAGTTACGTTCTAATTCCCAGCCAGCTCTGAGTTGGGTATTCAAACGATCTAACGCTAACATCCAGGTCTGAGGTTAATACACAGCTAGCTATTACTTGGGTTTTCAAATAACCTATGACGTATATCCAGTCAGAGGTGAATACACAGTTAGCTATAAGTTAGGTATTCACGCCACATACAAAAAAATGAATACACAGCCGGAATCGAATATCTAGCTAGCTCTGAGTTGGGGATTCAAATAAATAAGACGAATTGCCAGTCTGAGCTATATATCCAGCTAGCTCTGAGTTGGGTATTCAAATTACCTAATACGAATATCCACCCAGAGGTGAATGCACACCTAGCTCTGAGTTGGATATTCACGACACATAAGAAAACTGAATACACAGCCAGGATTGAATACCCAGATACCTCTGAGTTTGGTATTCAAATGAAAAAGACGAATATCCAGCCAGAGGTGAATATTCAGCTAGTTCTGAGTTGGGTACTCAAATTACCTAAGACGAATATCCAGCCAGAGGTGAATACCCAGCTAGCTCTGAGTTGTGTTATCATATTACCTAAGACGAATATCCATACAGAGGTGAATACACATCTACCTCCGAGTTGGATATTCACGACATATAGGAAAACTAGTTACACAGCCAGGACTGAATACCCAGCTAGCTCTGAGTTGAGTATTCAAATAAAAAAAAGAATATCCAGCCAGAGGTATATACCTAGTTAGCTCTGAGTTGGATATTCAAATTACCTCAGATGAATTTCAACCCAGAGGTGAATACCCAGCTAACTCTGGGTTGGATATTCATGACACATAAGGAAACTGAAGATACAGCCGGGATTGAATACACAGCTAGCTCTGAGTTTGGTATTCAAATATAAAAGGCGAATATCCAGCCAGAGGTGAATATCCAGCTATTACTGAGTTGGGCATTCAAATATAAAAACGAATATCCAGCCAGAGATGAATACCCAGCTAGCTCTGAGTTGGATATTCATATTAATTAAGACGAATACCCAGCCAGAGGTAAATACACAACTATCTCTGAGTTGGATATTCACGGCACATAAGAAAACTGAATACACAAACAGGATTGAATACCCAGCTATCTCTGAGTTGAGTATTCAAATACAAAAAGACGAATATCCAGCCAGAGGCGTATACCCAGCTAGTTCTGAGTTAGGTATTCAAATTATCTAAGACGAATATCCACCAAGAGGTGAATACACAGCTTGCTCTGAGTTGGATATTCACGACATATAAGGAAACTAAATATACAGCCAGGATAGAATATGCACCCAGCTCAGAGTTGGGTATTCAAATAGAAAAGACGAATATCCAGCCAGAGGTGAATATCCAGTAAGCACTGAGTTGGGCATTCAAATATAAAAGACAAATATCCAGCCAGAGGTGAATACCCAGCTAGCTCCTAATTGGGTATTTAAATTACCTAAGACGAATACCTTTCCAGAGGTGAATACACAGCTAGCGCTGAGCTGGATATTCACGACACAAAATAAATCTGAAAACACAGCCAGGATTAAAAACCCAGCTAGCTCTGGATTGGGTAGTTAAATAAAAAAGACGAATATCCAGCCAGAGGTGAATACCCAGCTAGCTCTAAGTTGGGTATTCAAATTACCTAAGACGAAAATCCAGCCAGAGGTGAATACCCAGCTAGCTCTGAGCTGGGTATTCAAATTACCTAGGACAAATATCCAACCAGAGGTGAATACACAGCTGGCTATGAGTTGGATATTCGCGAAAACTGAATACACATCCAGCATTGAATACCCAGCTAGCTCAGAGTTGGGTATTCAAATATATAAGACGAATATCCAGCCGGAGACGAATATCCAGGTATCTATGAGTTGGGGTTTCAAATATATAAGACGAATATCAAGTCAGAAGTGAATATCCAGCTAGCTCTGAGTTGGGTATTCAAATTACCCAAGAATGACACTTAGGCTACTTGGACAGTGTTATCTCTCTTGGTACCGGTTCCTGGAAGTCTGCGAGTGTTTCTGAAAGTGTCGCAGACCGTTTTAATGATTTAAAATCTATATTTCTAAAATGGATTTGTCTATCCTTCAACTTGGACAGTACCATTATTATTTAAAGGAGTGTTCACTGAAAATTTGCTGACTGAATAGCGAACAGCGCAGACCATGACTAGCAGGCTGATCTTGGTCTGCACTGGTCTAAAAGGCAAAATCCCTTGCCACCAGCAGGCTAAAGGTTTATTGTTAGTTTGTTGTGTCACAAGCCATTTATATAATTGTATAGTGGCAAAACAGCAAATATTGTTTTAAATGTTGGCTTTGTCTGTCTGTTTTTCTGTCAACAGTCGTATCTAAGACATGTTTTGGAGTATTTCAATAAAAAATTGGCAAAATTGTAGACCTGCATGTTTCGTTTAGATTTCCTAAGGAAGACAAGAGTTATGGCACATGTTCTTGTATATTTAGTACATTTAAAGTGTTTCAATCCATTTGTAAGTCCCTCATCAGCCATATCTTAAACATAATTTGAAGGATTTCCATACAACATTGTTAAAATATTAATTGCTATAGGTAAATATGTGTCTGCAAATTTCAGTAAATTTGCTTGATAAAGGCAAGAGTTATGTCTCTTAATACATACTAACAGTTAATATAATATTTTTACTCTTGTCCTTCCAGAGTCATGTCATTTACATAATTACCGGTAAGAGTATTTCAATATAACATATTAGAAATGTTAAAAATACTATTTGGAAATGCAGACCTGACATTTCAGTGACATTGCTTAACACAAAAACAAGGAAGAATATCTAACAGGGAAAGTCGCGTTCCAAAAACGCAGCACATGACCAACACACACACACGCACGCACGCACGCACGCACGCACGCACGCACACACACACACACACACACACAACAAACACACAAGGACAAAATAAACAAATAAAGGAAAACAGTGGGACACCGCCTTTGAACGGCCAGTGGCAAAACCACCGCCGGGGAGCTTAAACCGGTTTATGGTGCACCAAACCTCACTCTTAGCCAGAAGACATGTAATATAAAACACAAAAATGCTCTTATATATATAAATGCAATCCTTAAGAACCTAAAACGCATGTACTGAATGCCTTTGCAGAAGACAGAACAACAAGGGAAACACCCTTAAGGGCCCGACGAAACAGTCCAAAAGACGGAAAGCAAAATAGCTCAGTCTTGGTGGGATTTAAGAACTACTTATCATAGAGTCCTCCACCTGTTCCGTCAGACACAATCAAAGAAGAAAGCGTAGCGTCCAACTGTAAAAGGGCTGAACACCAAACATGCGGTGTGTCTCAAAACTGTTGGGTCATAACCTCTTTTAATAAAGACTTATGACCCCTGCGTGAACTTAGAGTATTTCTATGCAAATGACAGACCCATTCCTTGTCTGAACTACTGCGACCAATGTTACGGTAGTACAAGGTAATACTATTCCTTCAGCGGTCAAAGGTCACTGTGAAAATAGAAAATTGGTTTCTGGTCAGTACCTTCAGTTAGGAATAAGGCACTGCAACCAAACGTGGTATTTTAAAGCAAAATTGCATGGAGACCATGGTTAAGATGCATTTGGGGTTGCTTGGGTCAAGCTCAAGATTGTTATTACTAAAATAAAAAAAATGGACTTCGATCATACAACAACTTCAGTTAGGAATGAGACAAAATAGACAAAACTTGGTAAATAGGTAACTTGCATAGAGGCCAACGTATTCTAGCTAAGGTCAAGTCATTTGTGTTTGAAGGGTTTTGAAGTTTTACTAACTGAACTATACCAAGTAAAAGTTAGACTTTTAACCATAAGCCTGCTGGCGGGAAGTGATTCTGCCTTTGCGACCAGTGCAGACCACGTTCGTGTAGGCTGATCATGGTCTGCACTGTTTGCTCTTCAGACAGAAAGTTTTCTGTGGACACCTCTTCGAATTATAAAAAGTATTGTCCAAATTGAATGATGGACATGTTCATTTTAGAAATTTAGCAGGCTAAGGGTTAATGGAGTGAAATTACTGTTTGATCCACTAAATCAGTAACACGTGTTTTTTTTATATTGGGCTTTATTTTGTAAGATCTAGATATTAGATACACATCATTCTAAAGGTATCTCTGTTAGTTGGCTCTTTACAACTTGTAAGATATATGTAAAAAATGTATTTTGTGGTTAAGATTATACTTGCCCTGTGTAAAATACTCTTAAAAATATTCTTTTTGGACAATATTGTCAAATTTAAGATATTCTGAAAATTCAAAAAAAAAAAAAAGTTACTGTTACCACCTTAAGGATAAATCCAGGAAAGCCCTTGTTACAGAAAAGAAACAACAAGCAGGAGATTTCAGTCAGTTCTTTATTTCTGCATTCTTAAAAACATAGGTCAATATTTTAGGCTCTGGAATTGCAATAATGATACAACTGATACTTTCTCGTTTTAATTTACTTATTACATCATTAAACAGTTCAGGGTTCGTTTTCTAAATTTTGGTTTATAATTATTTGACAGAATTTCGAGTAAGAATTAAGTTGATTAGTGTAAGTAGACTATACTGGCTACATAAAAAATACACCAAAGAGGTAGGTACATGTACAAAAATAACTGTAGTAGTTTAATCACTTTTAAATAAAAAAAACTGAATAGATATGAGCCGTGCCATGAGAAAACCAACATAGTGGGTTTGCCACCAGCATGATTCAAGACAAGACTGCGCGTCTGGTCAGGATCCATGCTGGTCGCTGTCAAAGCCTATTGCAGTTAAAGAAACCTTTAGCGAACAGCGTGGATCCTAACCAGACTGCGCAGGTGCGCAGGCTGGTCTGGATCCATGCTGTTCGCATATCCACTATGTTGGTTTTCTCATGACACGGCTCAAATAGATGTTTATTTGTTGCAGTGTAAGATTGATATACCTATATAATTTCAGTCACCATCCCCTACAACTTTTCATAACCTTTATTACTTCATGTTCCTTCAAGTAATTGATAACATTTATTACTGCAAGTTTACAATCTTTTATTATATTCAAAACTAAGTTCAGTCACCATCCCTTTCAATTATTGATAACCTTTAAGACTGTATGTTCAGACGTCATCCCTACAATCTGATAACCTTTCATACTGTATGTTCAGTCACCATCCCCTACAAGCTTTGATAACATTTAATACTATAAGATCAAACACCATCCCCTACAATCTTTGATAACCTTTGATACTGTATGTCCAGTCACCATCCCCTACGATCTTTGATAACCTTTCATACTGTAAGTTCAAAATTCATCCTGTGCAATCTTTGATAACCTTTAATATAACCTTTAATACTGTATGTTCAATCACCATCCCCTACAATATTTGATAACCTTTAACAAGAGTGGCAGACTGTCACAAAATACGCCCGCCATCAAACTTGGCCTAATTCAAGGGCCATAATCCAAGAGTGCCTGGGGAGATTTGGCTGGATATCCACAGTGGTCGAGATATTATGCCCACAAACATTGTCAGCAAGTTTGGTGAAGATCGGATGAAAACTGTTCGACTAAGAGAGCGGACAAGGCTAAATTCACAGATTTCAAGTAATTAAAGGGCCTTTAATATTGTAAGTTCAGTCACCATCCCCTACAATCATTAATAACCTTTAATACAGTAAGTTCAGTCACCATCTCCTACAAACTTTGATAACCTTTAATGCTGTAAGTTCAGTCACCATCCCCCAACGATCTTTGATAACCTTTAATACTGTAAGATCAGACACTATCCCCATCGATCTTTGATAACCTTTAATAATGTAAGATCAGACACCATCTTCTACAATATTTGATAGCCTTTAATACTGTAAATTCAGTCACCATCCCCTACAATCTTTGATAACCTTTAATGCTGTAACTTCAGTCCCCATCCCCAAACGATCTTTGATAACCTTTAAAACTGTAAGTTCAATTACCATCCTCTACAATCATTGATAACCATTAATACTGTAAGTTCAGACACCATCCCCCAACGATCTTTGATAAGCTTTAATACTGTAAGTTCAATTACCGTCCTCTACAATCATTTATAACCTTTAATACTGTAAGTTCAGTCACAATCACCTACAATCATTGATAACCTTTAATACTGTAAGTTCAGTCACCATCCCCTACAATCATAGATAACCTTTAATACTGTAAGTTCAGTCACCATCACCTACATTATTGATAACCTTTAATGCTGTAAGTTCAGTCACCATCCTCTACAGTCATTGATAACCTTTAATACTGAAAGTTCAGTCACCATCTCCAACGATCTTTGATAACCTTTAATACTGTAAGTTCAGTGACCATCTCCTACAATCATTTTTAACCTTTTATACTGTAAGTTCAGTCACCATCCCCTACAATCATTGATAACCTTTAATACTGTACGTTCAATCACCATCCTCTACAATCTTTTTTTTAACCTTTAATTCATAACTTTATTATGACATCACAGTACATTAGGGGTTCTAACTGACCAATCAGAGAGGTACATTTTCGAGTACCTGCCAGTTTCCACTTGGGTATAACGAAGCATAGTTACAATGAACATATATTGACTTTAGAAATAAATATAACACTAATTTAGAAATCAAATTTAGATTTCTCACTGCAAATGCCCCAGTTGACGCTACAAACAACAAAACTTTGAAGTTTCATTGAAATATTATATCGATTTAATACCTTTATTTTAGTTGAAAGTTTGAGATTTTACACAGGGAGTCTATGATAAAGTCCGAGTAAAATGTAATCATTACCCAAGTGAAGTAAGTATCATTCCGCAATGTTTTGGACATGTTAAAATTATGAATACTGTAAGTTCAGTCACCATTCCCAACGATCTTTGATAACCTTTAATACTGTAACTTCAGTCACCATCCCCTACAATCATTGATAACCTTTAATACTGTAAGTTCCGTCTTCATCACCAACGATTTTTGATTACCTTTAATACTGTAAGTTCAATCACCATCCTCTACAATCATTGATAACCTTTAATGTTGTAAGTTCAGCCACCATCTTCTACAATCATTGATAACTTTAAATACTGTAAGTTCAATCACCATCCTCTACAATCATTGATAACCTTTAATGTTGTAAGTTCAGCCACCATCTTCTACAATCATTGATAACCTTTAATACTGTAAGTTCAGTCACCATCCCCTACAATCATTGATAATCTTTAATACTGTAAGTTCAGTCACCATCTCCTACAATAATTTCTAATTCCAATTTTTAATACAGTAAATAAAATCTGGAAAGTAGATCCCTCGGAAGCACCGAGAACAAGGTAAATAGTGAAAATTGCAGACTTCAGTCTCCATCCCCAACGATCTTTGATAACATTTTATATTGTAAGATCAGACACCATCCCCTACAATCTTTGATAACCTTTAGTACTGTAAGTTCAGTCACCATCCCCAACGATCTTTGATAACCTTTAATACTGTACGATCAGGTACCATCCTCTACAATATTTGATAACATTTAATACTGTACATTCAGTCACCATCCCCTACAATCATTGATAACCTTTAATACTGTAAGTTCAGTCACCATCCCCTACAATATTTGATAAACCTTTTTGCTGTAAGTTCAATCTCCATCCCCAACGATCTTCGATAACCTTTAATACTGTAAGATCAGACACCATCCCCTACACAATCATTGATAACCTTTAATGCTATAAATTCAGTCACCATCTCTTGCATTCTTTGACAACCTTTAAGACTGCAAGTTAACTACATTTGATAATATTTAAAACTAAATTCAGTCACCATCCCCTACAATCTTTGATAACCTTCAATACTGTGAATTTAGTCACCTTTCCCTAAAACTTTGATAACGTTTAAGACTGTAACTTAACAATCTTTGATAATATTTTAAACAGTAAGTTCAGTCACTATCCACAACAATCTTTGGTAACCTTTAATACTGTAAGATAAGTCACCATCCCCTATGATCTTTAATAACCTTAATTGCTGTACGTTCTGTCATAATCGCCCACAGGCTTTGATAATTTTTATTACTGTAAGTTCAGTTATCATCCTCTACAATCTTTGAAAACATTCAATACTATTAGTTCAATAAATAACCTCCTCCAATATATGTGCATACATTTAATACTGTACGAGTTCAGTCACCATCCCTTACACTCTTTTGTAACCTTTAATACTGTAAGTTTACAATCTTTGATGATCTTTAATACTGTAACCTATGTCACCATCACTTACAATCTTTGGTAACCTTTCATACTATCAGTTTACAAGTTTTGATAGTCTTTAATGCTGTAAGTTAAAGGGCTAGGAATGCCTGGTAATTTTATATGAAAGCCATTCTGAAGCCTTCCATAACACTGAACGAATTTTTAAAATCGGACCATTATTGAAAAAGATATGGCAGTTTGAAATTTAAGAAAATTGGTGATCATGGAGGCAGCCATTTTAGCGTGTTTAATTATAACGTCATTTACACACTGCTGAAATTATTTTAGCAAACAACATTTTAAATATATTAATTTGATTTTTTTTTCATATGTTTCTTGAGTGTACAATGTAAAGTATGGTAATCTTTTTCATAATAGCTGGAAAAAGTACACAAATTAATTTACAAAAATAAGTAAATACAGTTCAAATATGTATCTAGAAATTTAATAAATTCGCCATTTTGTTTTTTGTTGCCATGGAAACCAAATGGCCACTATTTTGATCAAATATTTAAATGCTCGTATCTTTCTCATTTTCAAACCGACTTTGAGAATTCTTTCTCTTCTTTAAATGATTTAAGAAATCCTAGAAGACAGAATTAACATAAGAACAATATTGCCCTTCCCTTTAATTCACCATCCCACAATCTTAAAGCAGCATGCTTCCAGATTTGGCTAAAAAATAATCTTTCTTTCAAATTGAAGTTTGGTCATATTATGAACATTAGAATATATTTTTTTGTTTCTAGAATATCTTAAAAGTTCCAAATCAAGAAAAAAAATATGACCGCGCCGGGAATCGAACCCCCGGACCGCCGTGGAAATAAAGACATTTATCCGTCGTCGCAACCAATAGCGCTATAGCTGAAGTAGTGAATAATGACTTCGAAATATAGATATTTATAATCGAGACAGTTTACCTGAAGGAAAAGCATGACAAACGCTTTTCGATTTTCATCGTAAAAAGTAGTAAAAACAGCAAATTCTCATGTGTTTCCGTAACATAAAGTTTGTCGGTAATTTAAGTTTTAGAGCCTTCTTAAGAAATATATCATTTATTTCAAGATATCTAAAAAAATAAAAACTTCTGTTGTCGAACGATCTGGAGGCATGCTGCTTTCATATTGATATTGATCAATACTTTATGACCAGAGTTTGTACAGAGTTTATGATGTGTCAGTTTATCAAACTGAAATAAATGTTGTAAAAAAAGAAACACAATATCTCATAACAATAAAACACATCTCTTTATTGTACAATAAAGATGTTAGATTCATACTTTATTTTTTCATCAAATGAAATGCTAGAAATAAAAGAAAACATCTGTATGTTATTATACAACACAGAAGTATGTTCAAGCCTTTGTCTCGAGGTCAGGGGTCGTTTGGGGAGTAAAACCTTCACGACAAACCAACCAGTATGTCTTCACGTTCCCTTTAAATGCCATCTGCAGGTCATGGTCATTCTAAAGTAAAGAGATTTTTAGTATAAATATACACACTTATATTGTTGTTTATCTTGAATAAATGGTTGTCAGTGTTGTAGGACAATTTCCATTCAAGTAAATGAGTAAAATGACTTAAACATACATAGACATAAACTTGAATATTAAAGTAGAAAAGATACATTGTATTTTCATGACAAGAATGTGAAAAAATGAACATGATGTATATCTTTCTTTGTATTCCGATCCTGTTGAATGAAAAGTTAAAATCTTTTTATGGGTAGTGTCTGGCACAAATTTGTTTTTTCTTCTTGATATTGTATCTTGGTACCTCTTATCTACAGCCTATATCCATACATATACCCACTAAGCCGTCGCTGTTGTTGTTTTTTTGTTTCTTTTTGTTGAGTTTATTTCCTTATTTCTATTTTTAATGGCAAGCTTCCATCACCTCCCCCTTCCAACCTCCAAACAGAATTGAGCCGCGCCATGAGAAAACCAACATAGTGCGTTTGCGACCAGCATGGATCCAGACCAGCCTGCGCATCTGCGCAGTCTGGTTAGGATCCATGCTGTTCGCGAACGGTTTCTCTAATTGCAACAGGTTTTGAAAGCGAACAGCATAGATCCTGACCTGTGCTGGTCTGAATCCATGCTGGTCGCAAACGCACTATGTTGGTTTTCACATGGCACGGCTCAATTGCTGTTTTAAAGCCCATTTTACTGCCTTGATCTACTAATATTCTGCTTGCTGACGGGCGTATTATGTCCAATCAGGCATAAATCTTGTAATATTTTTGATGGACACACTAGGGGACATATGTCAACTTACAGTGAGAGCTCTTGCTTTACTGAACGTTTATTCCATGTACTATAATTGTAGTGTATTATAGTTTTCATAGCAACATCAGGTTCCATAAAATGACTCCGTCTAGTATTTCTTTCATTTTATTTATTCTTTATTCCATGCAAAATATACCAAATAAACTTTGTATGTAAAAAATTGCAAGCACTAGAAATGAGTATACAAAGATGGTTGACTTTTGATATCTGTTTAAATTCCTGTTGAATGATAAATCGTCGCCCCAGAACAAAAATGTGAAAAAATGTAAGTAAATGTTTTTGTATAATGAAGAATTCGCAACTTTTTTTTTGCTGAGGTGAGAAATATATAAAAATATGGAAGAAGAATAGTGCTAACATTTACCTTTTCGGGAAAGTCCTCTCTCTCTTTGATCACGTACCCTCCAACCTCTGTGAGAATGTCGGCTGTTGTCTTACTCAAGTGGATTTTACAGGCTGGCAAAATACAGGAGATCTTGTTGAAATATCATACTTATAATGCCCAGTAAAATACTGGTATTAGAAAATGCCTGTGATATGAAGTTATGATACCATACATATCATGTTTAATGAGTACAAAGACCAATGAAAAATGGAGTTTTCCCTACAGTCTTTATCAAGATTGTTGTCAAAATTCGAACTTTTTTTTTCTTCCTCAGATATATAAACTGATCATTTGCTGTATCTACTGACCTGTATACAAGTATGCTTTCCTAATTGCAAGCTGAAGCTATACACGGCCATGTTCAGGTGGTTTTGTTTGTTTTTTTTTCTCGATAGAACATATCATGTTTATTCATTATGTAATGGGCTTTTGGACTTACGTTTGCCGAGCGCCTCCATCTTGTTGGCCACGTTCACGGCCTCACCAAAGACACAATAATGAGGCATCTTTGTACCAACAACTCCCGCCACAACCGGACCTGAAACCATAAAATATTTCGAGTAAATTATGTATTAAAATGAAATTGTTTCCAGAATGTTTGACCATCAGAACAAATTTTGGGTCTGCTATGACTCCTTCAATCTTTTGACGGCAGTTGTTTTATTCTTTCAGTTGCAAAAGCTGTTGTAGAAAGACCAGTAATTTCTTCATTTAGAAAATTTCATGCTAATTTGGTAAAACATAGCGGGTGTTAGAAAGGTATAGCGAAATATTCAATTTCATTTCATTCCTAAAATACTGGTCGGTACGTGCGAATTAATAACGTCTTATGAATCTTATAGTATCTGAGGTTCATATATTTCTGTAGCGTTCTTAATGCAGTATTCGCAGAACAATATTAAAGTCTCTGTATATTGGATGTCTAAATTCAGTATTTCATGACTTTAACTATACATTGTAAATCAAGCATGTTGCATATTACATAGTAAAATCAACTTTGGTTAAATTAATAAATGCTTCGTTCTAACTTATTATCGTTATGTATTGCTGGCGTTACTTGCTGACGCACAAGCGGCTTTCTTGATGAGTACTACTAAAAAGTACCTACCGCTATGGCTGCCGATTCGCAGTCTGACGTTTGTTCCAGGTATGTGTGGGATTTCCATTCTATTCACGTGCTCTAGAATGTCAAGTGACAGCGAAGCTATCTCGGAGGCGTGTCGTTTACCATTTGGTTTAGGGAGACCTAAATTAATAATTAGTAAAACAACAGTATGTGCAAGAAATGAGGATTATTTTAATTTCTAAATTTTATATACTTAGGTGTCTATAGCGAGTACAATTCAAGCTGTTTCAAGTTCCATATAAAACTAATCATAATATTCTTCATAGAATAAAAGGGACACAGATTTGTTGCCTATAAGAAGCGTATATAACCCTGCCAAAACCTGTTTGAAATGAGACTTTTGTCGAAATAATCGAGAGAAGGCCGTGGATCACAACACCGGGTCTCTATCTTCCATTTATGGTTACAATAGTAGCTGCTCTGTACGAACTACTAACTAGAGAACAATCCATCAAAGACAATAGGCAACTTACCCGATACTACGAGATAAGCATCTCCGATAGTTTCTACCTTGTAAACATCGTACAGATCTATTCTCTCATCTAAACACGAGTAAATCGTGTTCAGCATCTCAACTATCTGAAAGTTTTACATGCGACATGATATTCACCGAGTTATTTGGACAGTAAAATCAGTAGTTGATATCGTTTGTCTTGTGTTTTTATGCCCCCGAAGGTGGGCATATTAAAATCGCACTGTCCGTGCGTCCGTGCGTCCGGTAAATTCTTGTCCGGGCTGTAACTCTTCCATCCATAAAGGGATTTTGAAATTACTTGGCATAAATGTTTACCATAATGAGACGAAGTGTCGTGCGCAAGACCCAGACCCCTAGCTCAAAGGTCAAGGTCACACTTAGAGGTCAAAGGTTAACGTGGTCTGTTTCGTGTCCGGTCCATACCTCTGCCATCCATGAAGGGATTTTAAAAGAACTTGGCATAAATGTTTACCATAATAAGACGACGTGTCATGCGCAAGACCCAGACCCCTAGCTCAAAGGTCAAGGTCACACTTACAAGTCAAAGGTTAACAGGGTATGTTTCGTGTCCGGTCCATAACTCTGCCATTCATTAAGGGATTTTGAAATTACTTGGCATAAATGTTCACCATAATGAGACGACGTGTCATGTGCAAGATCCAGACCCCTAGCTCCAAGGTCAAGGTCACACTTAGAGGTCAAAGGTTAACATGGTCTGTTTCTTGTCCGGTCCATAACTCTTCCATTGATGAAGGGATTTTGAAATTACTTGGCATAAATGTTCCCTATAATGAGATGAGGTGTCATGTGCAAGACCCAGACCCCTAGCTCCAAGGTCAAGGTCACACTTAGAAGTCAAAAGTGTTTCTTGTCTGGTCCATAACTCTGCCATTTATCAAGGGATTTGAAAATAATTTGACACAAATGTTAACCATATTGAGAAGATGTGTCACACTTATGATCGAGGCCCCTTAGGTCAAGGTCACAAAATGAAATGTGATATTTGCGAATACAACTGTGGCATTCTTGGGCCTACTTAAGGGGGCATTTGTCACCAATAGTGACAGCTCTTGTTTAACAATATTTTTATCAGTTCCGTACCGACGGTCAGTTTACCTAACAGCATTCCTGGATTCTGTACCAGTTCTAACTTGTTCTCCACAAGTAACTGCCAACTTCTCCGCATGAATCTGAAGTAGGGGCATTTCTTCTATAGAATCGTCATGGAGAACATAAACATTGCCCGAGAACTCAACTCACGGCTCGCCGATCCGTAGATCTGCGCTCTTCCTATTGAGTTAAACGTGTGGAAAAGCGCAGAAAAAATTGATGCATATAGTCATGAATGAAAACTATTTGCAGAAGATAACTTTTAATTAAATGTCTTATTCAAATCGGTTATCACACATCATAAAGCTGAGAAAATGAAATACAAACGGCTTTGGTCGCTACCAGTATAT
The DNA here is from genome assembly GCF_021730395.1 of Mercenaria mercenaria. Taxonomy (NCBI): domain Eukaryota; kingdom Metazoa; phylum Mollusca; class Bivalvia; order Venerida; family Veneridae; genus Mercenaria; species Mercenaria mercenaria. The sequence continues at coordinate 53,756,518 of NC_069373.1, forward strand.
TGATTTTACTAGAAAGAAACGAAACGTTAATAAGGACATTAAATATCTTAGAATTTATTTATAAGGGTTAACACGTTGATGGAATGCGAGTGAAAGAGCGAAGGAAAGCAAATTTACCTGAAGTGGCGAGCTGCGTGAAGAAATATTAGTGAAGCCGACAATATCACTGAACATGATGGTAGCTTGTACAAACTCCTCGGTCCTCACTTCCTGATTCTGCTTCAGTTGCTCGGCAACCTCCTTGGGTAACATCTGATACAGCAGGGTATCTGTTCTCTTCTTCTCCTTGCTTAAAGCCTTAGTTCTGAATCACATCATCAAACAATGTTCAACGTTAATGGGAATCTGTTTAAGGCTGCTTAAAATGCTTATTCTCGTGAATATTTCATGCAGTTTTATTTAGATAAGATTTCTTCTTCAGCTTCCCTCAAGGAAATCTTTTGTATCATTTACCTTATAGATAAAAAGATTAACTTTCTCTCCACATAGCATATTGTAAGAGATGGAAGAAAGACCCTAGGCGTATAAATACAGATAGAATACCTAGAATAGGTACAGTGTGTAAGATGCGATTCAAACGTACCACACTTATTTGTATTTATATGAAATTCTAAAGCCTGTCTGAAATATTCAAGACAATTCCTTGGTGTGTAAGTTTCGGAAGAAAAATAGCCTATACCTGTGTGTTGTCCGTCAGTTAGGAGTCTGATGACAGTTCTATCGATATCTCTGGATTTTTACAGAGAGCTTACAGACGTCGCAGATGATAACAGGTCAGAGTATAAAGGACGACAATGATGGCGAGTCATGTTAAATGGATTAGACGGAAGCTTAGATTATATTGATGACAGGCCTTCTAGCTAACATAATCTAAATATTTAGTTCCTATATATTCTATATAAAGACAGGACGCGTTTAAAGAGTAACCAAATTGTAGACCATCGAAATAAATCCTCTACTTCTTCGGTGAGATCATAAACGTAGTAATAACAGAGGAAGTAAGGGCATGTTTCTAAGAGAGATTCTAGGGAACAATTTCTCTCGTTAGAACATTGACTCACAATGATATACACGAGCTGATGACGGGTAGAGTACTATACGAACTAAATAGCTTCACTTCACCAAATACAACCTGCTCTCCCATTTTTTCCTACCAAAATGTCAAAAATACATCCACAATGAAATTTAAACAGAAACTAGCTTCAATTTAGACCTCTGTTGCCATGCCAAGTGAAAAATTAGTGTTCAAATACCTGACAGCCATTACGCGACTAGACCAGATGGCTCCCACGCTGGTTCCTTTAGTTTAGTTAGGCCTCTACCTAACCGCGATATTTAAGGCATATCTCTAGATGTCTACAGTGATATCATACACTGTGTATACGATGACAGGACGGAGTAAATGGACGACGCTTAAGTAAGGACATCGAAATTAAATTACCTACTCATCTTCGATATGAAGAGAACAACTCTGGACTTCTTCAGTGAGTTTATAACGACATAGATGATAACAGGGTAGAGTAAGGGCCGAAGTTTAAATTAGGAGATCAACAAGAAACAATCTACTCATCTGCGATATGAAGGAAGCAATTCTGATCTTCTACAATGAGATTATAGACGACGAAGGTGATGACAGGGTAGAGTATATACGGAAAACATAAACAAAGAGATTGATGAGAGTCCACCTACCTATCTGCGATATGAAGGAAACAAATCTGGAATTTTACAACGAGATAATAAACGTCGTTGATGATCAATGGGCACAGTATAGGGCCGTTGTTAAAGTTAGGCGATAAACCAGAGACCACTTACCTATCTGCGATATGAAGAGAACATCTCTGGATTTCAACAGTGAGATTGTAGACGGCGTAGATAATGACGGGACAGAGTATAAGGACGGCACTGAATATGATACAGATGATGATGATATTAGTGAGGTCGGTCTGTTGTCTTGCCGCAAGAAGACCGTCAATTGTTAGAGCCAGTGACACCTGGGCCTCGCGGATAATATCCTTAACAAAACGAAAATATTACATAAGTTTCATATGTTTAAGATTTTTCCATAAAACTATGTTTTGGGCGAGACAACTGCATCATAAAATTAGTTGTTGATGTAGTGAATTCTTAAAAAAAAGGCGGAATTAAAGAAAAGCAAAAAGCTTGGAGCTCAAGTTTTACCATACACTGCATGTACTGTCCACTCAAATTAATAAAAGAACAGTTGCTGCTAAAATCAATGGCGGTATCGCCTTTTTGAGTTAAAAGCTAAACAATATAAAAGTTTTTGCTTGAAATGATTTTTTCAAACCTTGCGCATAAGAACGCTCTGACAATAGTTTATGCTGACTGAAGTTTTATTAGTATCTTTCCATCAATGGTTTGATATGTTTCTCCGACTCGATTATTAGCTAGGCTAGACTAATACCTAAAATATTCAGTATCTATATTTTTAAATATGCTGTAAATCGTGTGCCAGTGCCTTGAAGATACTCCTGTTTTGTCTCACACTTACGACCTACCTGAAAGTATGTCATATTTTCAAACCAGAATTTGGCATCTTGCAGAGACCCCACTGTATTGATGACGGCCCCAGAGTTCCGAGAGCGAATTTCTCCCCTTTTATTCTGGATGGTGCGCATGATTTCAGGATTTCCTTTGATTTTAGCGTCGTAGATCTCCTTCGCTATTGTCGAGTACTGCCGAGCAGCGGCGAATGAAGCGTTGGAGGTATCCTGGCTTTCCACGAAATACAAGTATTCTTCTCGTGTCGGGAACTCGCCAAGGGTGTAAAATATAACACCCATCGCACGTTCACGACCGAGGTACTCCGATGCAACCAGTAGTTCTTGGTATGCAACGAAAGCTTTCCATACCTAGATCATGTTGAAGAAATGGTATTAGTGGAAGTACTTTCTAGGACATTGCTGTAGCATTTTATATAATGTCATGGTGGATCGCCTGTAAAACTACATATGAGCCGCACCATGAGAAAACCAACATAGTGCGTTTGCGACCAGCATTGATCCAGACCAGCCTGCGCATCCGCGATCAGGATCCATGTTTTTCGCTTTCAAAGCCTATTGCAATTAGAGAAACCGTTAGCGAACAGCATGGATCCTGACCAGACTACGCGGATGCGCAGGCTGGTCTGGATCCATGCTGGTCGCAAATGCACTATGTTGGTTTTCTCATGGTGCGGCTCAATACATTTTTCTCCATTTCAGTTTTAAGTATATAATTACTGTTATAACATAAACAAAGACTTTGTTTATTTGGCAAGCTTTTACGGGTAGCTCGCTCTGCGGACAGAGCATTAGACAGACATGACGTCGTGGCGTTATCACTTACTTTCAAGGAATACGTTAGAAATGGTCTCTACCAGTTTAGTTGGTAAATGACAAATACTGGCACTGAAACGTAGTACAAAACATGCGAAAACAAATCAAGGATATTAAAATCTACAAATGAGCCACGCCATGAGAAAACCAACATAGTGATTTGGACGATGGATCCAGCCAGCTGGATCCGCAGTTGGTTGATCATGCTGCGCAAGCACATGTGGTTCTCAGGGCGCGCTCAATATGTTATTTTTTGCCTAGTTCCATATCCTATCGATTTTGACTCGTACCTTTTCTGCACGTGCCTCAGTGATAGACTTGTAGAACCACTTGATGAAAACTTCAATCCAGTCCGAGTATGTGATCAATTCCTCGTGAAACGTTACTTTTAACGTATCTAACTCATATCTATCAATGTAAGACGAAACTTTGTCATTTGCTATATCTTTGAAACTGACACAAACGCTTCCATTTAGTTAAAAGCAACAGACGGTATCGAAAAAAAGACAAAAAATACTGTCCAGACTGCTAAATATACAGAAAAATACATGAGCGTTTTCATTATACATGTAGGCATAAAATAGGTTTCTTCAAGGGTTAGATATTTATATATATTCTATTTTCATTTCATATATAGATACAAAGTAGTATGTTTAACATCTTTAATTGTCTTGATCAAGATGTTGGTAACTGATCATTAACTGGCCGAGCGTTATGCTACAAATATACCTGTGTCGATTCAAAGTCTTTAAGAAGGTCTCGCTGGAATCGAACTCAGATCTAGTGTTGCTGAGTGAAGTCGGCCACTCTGGCAGATTCTGCACAGCTTCGTCTGTATCAAGATAGCGTTGTAGTAAGAAGTCTTTTGTCTCCGGACGGATTGAACTTAGGTAGAGGGCGCTGCCGTCTCTCTCACGCTGCAGAGACCGAATCATGTACGCCATATCCAAACTGAAGTTTAACCGGTGATACTTAATGTGAAAAACATAATTGAGGCACACCATGAGAAAACCAACATAATTCGTTTGCGACCAGCATGGATCCAGACCAGCCTGCGCATCCGCGCAGTCTGGTCAGAATCCATGCTGTTCGCTAACAGTTTCTCTAATTGCAATAGGCTTTGAAAGCGAACATCATGGATCCTGACCAGATAGCGCGGATGCGCAGCCTGGTCTGGATCCATGCTGGTCGTAAATCCACTATGTTGATTTTCTCATGGTGCGGCTCATATTGTATTTTCATAGAGAATACAATATTATCTAAGGTAAGTCAACGAAGTGTATTAACACAAAGTATATTTCCTTTGTTATTTTTCACTGAAGAGCCGGATTATGGAAATGTGAACAGAAATACTCAATGTTAATATAGATAGATTATGACAGACATTTTTAATTGACAAATAGAATTGTAAAGATGTTAAAAAGTAGTGGGAACCAAAAAAAATTGAAAGGCAAAGTTTGGCAGATATTATCTACCATTACTGTAGCAGCATTAACAAGCCATGACCTGCTTAACGATACCAAGTGTAATAATTCGATTGTCATACAAGCAAGCGTTTTCAATTTTGTTTGAAACACTTCTTTCTGGTGGAACCTCAGTCAATGCATGTTGTTAAACTTGTCAGAAAAAAAACTAAGTGCCTGTCTGCAGCAGGAGTACTAACCTGAAGAGAAGTGTAGATCTGATGGACGTTGAGTAGAGGTAGTTGTTGAGCGTCGTGCCAAATGAGTTTCCGGTGAGTCCGACAAGAATAGAGACAGGTATAAGAATAATGGCTAACATCTTGATCATCTGGTTCCGCTGACCAGCCGTCGTGATTGGGTCACCTTGACAAAAAATGGACATTCATTTTTTACTATAATAGAACAATAAAATCCGCAAAGTCGGTGACAGAGGGCGTGAGGGATGTTAAACATTTCATTTCCTCTCATGAACAGTCTGCTATTATGTTGCTTGGCTGCCTTCTATGCTTCCAAAGGATATTTTCATAGATTTTATTAAATGCTTACAAATACTTGCTGTACAATAATGATGAATATGAGCCGCGCCATGAGAAAATCAACATAGTGCGTTTGCGACCAGCATGGATCCAGACCAGCCTGCGCATCCGCGCAGTCTGGTCAGGATCCATGCTATTCGCTTTCAAAGCCTATTGCAATTAGAGAAACCGTTAGCGAACAGCATGGATCCTGACCAGACTGCGCGGATGCGAAGGCTGGTCTGGATCAATGCTGGTTGCAAACACACTATGTTGATTTTCTCATGGTGCGGATAATATCTTATGAACCACAATGAGATGCTCTTGAGTTTCTCCCACCCAACAGAGCTCGTTAATGAAACAGGCTGTCAATTCACAGAGAGCTAGGCTAAGTTAACCTGACATGCATGTATCTCGCTGTGTGTTCCGCGGGCTTTGACTCGTTCTGTCCCTCTGATCTGTATCTGCATTGGTAAAAACTGAATGTCGCCCCATTTGTGTATATGCATTTGTCTGCACATGTCTGTTAATTTAGTGTAATATATTATGTAACATAATACATGTTTGTCGTCGTATTTTACTTCTTAATTGTTGTTTACAACTGATTTATCCGGTTGCACGTATGTCAACGCTTGCAGAAACTACTATTTGTAAATTCTTTCGCACAGGCATTTGTAAAGGCATCGCTTGTTGTAAAGCTGCATGTTCGGGAATGAAACATCACCAAATCAATTTGTACATGATCTATAATGTCAGAAACTATGCGAAAAAGAAAATGATACTTTCAAACGGGGAAAGAGATCGGTGCGTGTATTCACATGAAATGGCTTGCAATTTGTTTTGCGCTTAATCATTAATCACAGGATTGGTACCTAAACCTCAAACGTTATCTGGTTTTATAAAATGGAGGGTTGATTGAAAATCGAGTCTCTAGCGTTGTTTGATTTTGGAGAATCACATTATACATGAAGCGTAAGTTGCGACTTTTTACAAAAATAGCTTGCCCTTACAAAACCACGAAAAGTGAAAAGGAAAACAAGCGTTGAGAAGTACATGATTTTCTAATTAAAAATACCTGTTGTCGTGATTACATAAAATGTTTACAAAATTCACGACGCAGTTTTTGGTACTGTGCACATGTGTTCCATTTACAGACAATCCCAAGCATGGCACTCAGAAGCTGTGGGATAACCAATCTTGTTACCATTATTATTTGTTTCCGTCGCAACGTGTATGTTTAACAAAAGTATTATCAAATTAGTATATCAAACATGATTAAACATTCGTTTCAATAAAAAAACAGAAACTGCGCAGTTCAAAGAAATTAATAACTATGAAAACATGACATCCAATTTGCGTTATCTGTTTAAATTTAGGAAACCTACCTCTGCAAGCGTTTAAACACTGGTTCCCGGTGTTGTTCACGTGCAGCATGTCCATGATGGCTGCATTTAGTTGAGATGGTGACAGTGATGTCATCGAGGAGGTCATTGAGGGCTTAGCAGGGGCAACCTTACCCCCAGATTTCTGCCAAAACGGCATCTTGAACTGAAATTGAAATTCTAAGACTTCATAATTATGTATCAATACAACCACGAAGAATAAAGATAATAACACTTTTATATGCGAAATCTACAATGTAGGTCCGTTCTATTGTTTGCCCCGGGTTCTTATTATGTAATATTGAACTAGCAAGAATGAAAAATCCTTCGGGTACACTCCTGCTTGCAACAACACTTCATATTTTATCGTATATGAAGCATATCCACATCTACGTTTTAGTTACTTTTAAAAGTAAATATGAACAGTAATGATGGATTTCTAAGACCCCTTTCTCTTTGATCCACCAGGCGTTATCTTGAAATTCTTAGGGAATAATTTTGCATAGTTAAAAGTTTTTGACTCAAAAATACTACATTATTTCTTGAAAAAAAATAATGAACATGAATATATAAAATTTAACAATATTTTACCTGTTGTCTAACTCCTTTCCTTTACAAAGACTGAGTAAAGACCCACAACTCGCTAATGGTTACCATTGCAACGGCTGAACGTTTTTCTCGGTAGCGGAAAGGTGACAAGAGCCATTGATTTCTTAATTCTCATTATTATCACCTCTTCTCTTCTCGTTTTTAGTTATTGATGTTTATGTACTGTTTATTCCTTATGTTGAAATATGGTAGATGATATCATTAAAGGTGCCTCTGTCCGAATAACTCTACATAAATGTGAGAATAATGGATTCGATGCAACACCTTGTCAAAAACTTCTATTCCTGTAAAACTTGATTATTAATTTACAATTCTACATTTTGCACAACAATATGAGATGAATTTCCATGCTAAAGTAATATAAGGTTTGCACTGAAAAAGCGTATTTAACCTTTAGCCTGCTGGGGGCAGGTGATTATGCCTTTGTGATCAATGCAGACCAAGATCAGTCTGCACATCAAGGCTGATCATGGCCTGCACTGTTCGCTATTCAGTCAGGAAATTTTCAGTGAACACCCCTTTGGATAATAAGTGGTACTGCCCAAATTGATTAATGGACAAGTCGACTTTAGAAATTTAGCAGAGTAAAGTTAAACAGGCAAAGCCGGTTAGCAATAGGCGAAACAGAAGACAATCTTACGTTTTGTGTTCGAATCTCGAACGATGTGATTTTTTTTTTCATTTGCTACTGTAAAGACTTGTCTTAAAACTCAATTTTTATGTAACAAAAAGGAAGACAAAATATGGAGGAGAATATGCTTTAATATGACAGTTATTTCTTCGAAAAGTGTCAATAACTTCACCAACAAACTGAGTCACGGGTATGAAACGTTGCCTGCGGCACAAAATGTGCCGCACTGAAATGAAGGCATCGCGCCTTCGGCACAGGCATTGCGCAGGATGTTTACAAAAATAACGAGCAAGGTGAGTAAAATTGAATGTTTTTGGTTATTGTCTTTTTACAGTAAAAACTTTTTAGAAATCGGGGAATGCAGCGGAATGTAGTTGTGTCTTGCCGACAAATCCATGCCCAGTTTGTGAATAAATATGTAATATTGTTATTTTGCGCATGTTTTTCATCGGATACAGTAACATGAAAATTACAAAAGCAGTGAATATTCCGAGTCATTTCATATCCTGCTGAAAAATGAATGATGTATTTCTGTAGTATATTATATAAAGACATGACATCTGATCAACTGAGATAAAATACATGTCAAGGAAAAGGCATATCCCCTCGTTCTGCCGACTTTTCAGTCCAGTGCGGCAGGCATCTCGATGGTGCCGCAGACATCGTGAGAAGCGCAGTCATCTTGAATACTATTTTAGTCGGTAGTACGTGTAATTTCTACCATCTAACATGTATTGAAGTACAAAAATATCAATTTAAATCTATTCAATGTAACAGTTTATTGAGATAGTTAATACATACTGATACAAGTGTTCGATAATCGAAATATGCGTTCAATGATCGAAGATTTATCTAATATATACTGCTGTATGTGTTCGATAATCGAAGACGTATTTGAAAGACATTAATGAAATCCGAATATTTATATTCGATAATGATTGGTTGAACCACAACCGTACACGTGTTCTGCCTACGTTAACAATATAAAAATTATAAAAATGACTAAGGTAAATCCTGGTGGGAAGCATTTCAGCCTGTAAAGAATGATTTGGTACATCTCAAAACAGTTATCTTATACATCTGCTAGCTTATCGAACACATAAAGTAGTATCCAAGCAAATCACGTGAAGATGGTTCAACCATGTGATCCTTAAAATGGCGACATTCTTGGCATTGCCTGGTAAATTAAATGCTTGCTATAACCTTAAGGCAACTTGACAGTTCATATCACACGGTTTTGTTTCGAGCTAAAATTGAAAATGACAGTAATTTAGCGGCTATATCCAGATACAATATTCACGTTGTTTAATTTGAAAACAATTACACATACTGATAAAAACGGTGCAAGTTTTTAACATGAGTATTGAATATAAATACGGTCAAATGCTGACAAACGTTTAGCCATATTTTTACTCTAATTATAAATAAATATTTTTGTTTTGCTTCAATGCGTTATTTCTAGCTTTGATGGAAAAGAATGATATCAGAAAATATATTTAAAGTAAGCAGTAGTTATTTCAACTCCTTTTATGTACTACAAGTAGATATTTAATTGTTTAGATATGACGAAAATCTAGATGCGAAATGAAATCTTGAGCATAAAAGCTGTTTACCGTCAACGCTTAGAACGCAAAGACGTGGCGTCGTCAAACATAATATGTCACGTTCCGCTAGATGGCGCTCTATTGCGCCCCCTTGACCCTAAGGTGCAACAATTGGCAGCAGATGAGATTTGGACGTAATGTTAGCTACAACATTTAACATTTGTTAAGTCCGCACGCTCGGCGGACATAAAAACTGAAATGCATAATTTATAATCAGCTCCTCTCAATTTCGGTTTATATATTTGCTAATTTACTAAGGACTATGCTATTTTGAAATGCATGAATTAGGTAGGTGGGGTACATGATATTGTTTCTGAGGAATGTTGAAGTTACTGTAAAACAAACTTCATTCCAAAGTGACAATAAGTTAGAACCATGAAGTACTGATCTCTCATTTTAATCAAAAGACTTAATAAAAGTCATCAGTATGTTGGTGTCACAATTTTCGGTACTAGTATTCTGTATCATCAGGCATAAATGCATAAATACGTAAAACTATAACATACATAATATAGCTCTGTGTTGGGTATTCAGATCCATGTATATGAGCTGAGCGCTATTGTTCTATTTCCATTTATTACTTTATTACATTACAACTAACCAAGTGTCGGCAAAATTTGTCATTTTTGTGCACATGCTTTTACACATTTAAGAAGTATAGTGTGCGAGAAGGGTCTGAGCACTTACGTAGAGCGCATTTACAGTGATTTTACTGCTCAGATAATATTATTTATTTACAGGCGTATGCCTGACAAATGACATCGATAGTTCTAGATGACCATTCAGAAAGCTGCATTTTCAAGTACCTAATATTTTCCACTTTGGTTAAAAAACACATTTTAACGATAGATATTGACTGATACAAAAGGAATATCACGATAATAAAAAACTACGCTTGCCCTAAAGGATCATTTCAAAGTTTCAGTTTAATATTATATTGAACATGATAAAAACCGAGTGTAACTTAGTGAAATAGTACCAAGTCGCAACGTTTCGGACATGTAAGACAGTCTCGTACGTATTGTTTAGCATGGATGATTTTGAACTTTGAACCATGCTATCTACATTTAATTCCATAAGTACAGATACACTACACTAGAAAAAATCGTTCTTTTAATGCTTTTTCTTTGAAACATTCAAATATTAAAACGTATATCTTGTAATTTCACAGGGACAAATGCACGTATAAAATTGACATTTTATTGATAAGGAGGTACAAAATCGGTAAAACTTAGTTAAAACTAGTCAAAATAATAAATGAAAAGGAAATATGTTAGATCAAAGTATTAAATCCCTCGTGAAAATATTACTTGTGGCATTGACCGTCGATGTAATATATTATGGCGTTAAGTTGAAACAAACAGAAACATTTTGCATACAAATTTAGATAACAAATACAAACAAACAAGAGCTGCCATGGGTTTTTTACAGATTTTATTCAAAGGGTGATTGGGAATCAAGAGCAGATAGCCCCTATTAATTTTGGATCAATAATTACACCGCCCCAGTAGCCTCTGTATCATTCCAACCCATTAAAAATGGTATGTGACACTTTCAGGAGGCCTCGCAGACTTCCAAGAACCAGTGCCAAGGGAGAAAACAACATCCTAATAATCCTTGTTTCTTTTTTATTCATTTAAAACGGTCTGTGACATTTTCAGGAGGTCTCGCAGACTTTTAGGAACCGAGAGATAACACTAATCAAGTAGTTCCTATTTCTTTTTTAATCATTTAAAACGGTCTGCGACAGTTTCAGGAACACTCGCAGACCTCCAGGAGCCGGTGCCAAGGGAGATAACACCGTCCCAGCAGCCTCTGAATCATTTTAACCCACTAAAAACAATGAAAATACTTGAAACCCAATAAACTAATTCCAAAACGTAGGCATACATTACCGTCATAAAATGTTTTAAATATGTAAGCCATATTTTCCACAGATGTGAGAGAGTATGCCTCAAAGTGGAGGTAAAAAGTTCGAATAAGCCACTGGACTGAATAATATTAAATAATGCACTGCCTCAATCAGGAATCGATCCGACTTCAACTCAACATTTAACATTTGAAAATTACTTTCTAATGACAGCATGGAAGGACACATTTTCCAATTCGATAGTAAATATGAGCCGCGCCATGAGAAAACCAACATAGTGGGTTTGCGACCAGCATGGATCCAGACCAGCCTGCGCATCCGCGCAGTCTGGTCAGGCTCCATGCTGTTCGCTTTTAATGCCTACTGGAATTGGAGAAACTGTTAGCGAACAGCATGGATCCTGACCAGACTGCGCGAATGCGCAGCCTGGTCTGGATCCATGCTGGTCGCAAAGCCACTATGTTGGTTTTCTCATGACGTTGCTCATATCTCTTTCGGTATATCGCGTGTTACCGTAGATTCGTCACTACGCGTACGATCGATTCCCTATCAATTTAAAGGTAGATTTTGGAATAAAGTCAACACTGCCCATATTGTATTGTATTAAAGGGCTGGTAATTTCCGCCTCTTGGATAGGCGCACCATCCGGAGAGGTATATCTATTTATATGAACTGTGCTTACTACAATTCGTTTTCGTAAACATCATGTTTGTAAACATTAAAGATTGTGTTTTATAACCTTAACTCAGGGTTCCATATTTTAGTATGTCTTGTATAAGAAAAAACGTGAGCTGAAGCTAAAACAAAACATAATCAAAAAGTAGAAAGTTTATTTTGTAAGTAGAGAAATTATTGTTTGAAAAGTATGAACACGTATGACCTATTAATCGAACTGTAGGTGATTTTATTTACAAATGCACACTACGTGTATATATATAATATATTCTTATTTGAACTGATGTGCAAGACGTTGCGGTTTGGAAAGGAAGTTATGTGGACGCTTATTAGGCACAAGGAAAAAGCATATTCTTCCAAATAATCCGAAGTCAGACGCTCTGTGCACGCACATTTTTAATTCGACAGTATATATCTCATTCGGTATGTTGCATGTTACCGTAGAGGGATCGATTCCCTATTAGATGGAATTGTCAAATAAGGAATCAGAAACTGGTTCACTATTCCTTTTTCAAAAGTCAAATAAAGAATAGAACACAAGAAAATGAAAACACTGGAAATGCAATAGAATCTTTCAAATACCGTCATAAAATGTTTTAAGTATATACATGGTATTTTGTACGGATATGAGAGAGTGATACCATAAAATAGAGGTAGAAAGTTCGAATAAGGAACTGGACATATATATGATGTAAATGTCCAATAATAAAAAGGTTCCCTGTTCCTTTTTCAAAAAAAAAAATGTCGAATAATGAATATTACACAAAAAACTGGAAGTACTTGAAATGCAATAAAATCTTTACAGAAAGTAGGTATAAATTAACGTAATAAAGTGCTTTCAATATGTCAGCGGTATCTTTAACGTATATATGAGAGAATATACCTTAAAATAGAGGTATAAGTTCGAATAAGGAACTGGACTAAATATCAGATGGAAAAGTTAAATATGGATTAAGGACCTGGCCCGGCTATCTGCGTTGAATGGGACCAGCCCCATGTCTGTGCACCCATCTGTTCGCAAGCAACAATTTCCTGACATAGTTTCCCCGTAATACAGCGAAAAGGCGCTTTGGGGCGACCCCGCTTTTCTGTTTTTAGCTTAGGCTAGTGAAATCGTCGGCGGCTCGTCCTCAAAACCTTCAATTGTCACGAGTTGCTCTGCTAGTTACGTCAAATGAGATCGGTCCCATTACCTGCGAGCTTCTTATTTGAAATTGTCACCTGATATATTTCAGTTTCCTTATTCGAACCTTGTACCTCTATTTTGAAGCATACTCTCTCAAATTCTTGGAAAAAACTGCTTACGTAGTTAAAATATTTTATGACAGAAATGTAAGCCTACTTTTTGAATAGATTTTAGTGCAACGGTAGCATTTACATTTCTTTGGGTTCTGTTCCGTTTTTCGGCTTTTGAAAAAAGTCCAGTTCCTTATTTGAACTTTATACCTCTATTTTGAGCCATACTCTTTAATTTAGTTTAATTATAGTTTATTGCAATTATCACACAAGACATGATTGTAAAAGCACATCAAGACAATAATGTACAGATACATACCGTATATATATAATTATATCCGTTGAAAATATCGCTTGCATATCTAAACATTTTATGACGGCAATGTATACCTACTTTTTGAAAATATTTTATCGCATATCAAATATTTTCATTTTTCGTCTGTTCTATCTATTCGAAATTTGAAAAAGGAATGGGGAACCTGTTCTTTATTCCTTATTGGACAATTCCATGTAATATAAGTCCAGTTCCTTACTCTAACTTTGTAACTCTATTTTGAGGCATGCTCCCTAATATCCGCTTACATATAAAGGAAAAAAAAAAACATTCTATGGTAATGTCCTACTCTTTGAAAAGATTTTACTGCATTTCGGGTATTTTCATTTCTTATGTGTTCTGTTCCTTCATTCGATATTTGAAATAGCTATATGGCAGACAGATATAGCGGAAATTGAAAATTGTAGATTTCGTACGGAAATAATACTTTAGGATTATTATATATTTCTAAAAAGCCCCTGCTTCAGAACATTGAAAAAATTGACTGGCAGTTCAAAACGTGTAGACTGTCGCGAGATGAATTTGTTACCAATTTCAAGCAAGAATAAAGATTTAATTCAAACAAGGATACATGTTCCACTACGAAAACTTAAAATCTTTTAATCTGTGGACTCAAATTATATAACATTGGTACTTTTCTTACTCCCTAACACGTATGGTTTGGAAGAAAATATATTTTCTGAAAAAAAAAAAACAACTAGACTTGAAATACAAATATTTTTATTACAAAATTATATAAAATAAGTACATTTCCAAATTCCCGAAACAGAAGTTAAAGAAAAAAAGAACATTTACCATTAATACTTGTGTACTATTTCATTTGCGTACACATAAAGTATAAATCTTCCTACTTTTCCTTAGTTGCATTCTGTGTTTTCAAAAGATATTCTTGCAGATGTTATTTCCTACAGTTTTGAAATATTAACATCAACATTGAAATTCATAATTACTAGTCTCGAACAGAAGATTTGCAAACTGTGTGAAATATGTAATAGCTGTAAAATGTAGTAGTAAAGTACTTGTTGAAGAACATTTCAATGTCAATTATATCAAAAGTTTGAAAATATAATTTTTAAAGAAAAAAAAACCCTTTTGAATATTTATATTCATAAACCCCGATGGTTTACGATTATTAAAGCTATTGCTTCCTGTAGCAATTGAATTCATACGCGAATGTTGCAGGGTCAGTCTCTTCTTTGCAATCGTTGGTCTCCGAGTCGTAGAAATCCGGTCCAGTTCCAACATCTTCTGGAGCATTGAACGATCCTTCAATAGTAGCTACTTCATCAGCGTCTTCCTTGCCGGTTGATAGAGAACCTTCAGCATAGTCTCCTCGACAATAAAACTCCTGTGTTGTGGTCGTATAGGTGATGTCTGTACCATTTGGGAGTGTACGAGTGAAGGTTTCTTCAACCGTTGGGATATCTATATCGAGGTAGACAGTGGTAACTTCACTTTCTTTACTACATCGGTACTTCAGACATATGAATATATATGTTTCATCAGTAGAAAATTCCATTTGAGCGACATCGGTAAAATAGAAATTCGAGCCATCCTGTTCCCATACGCTGATTCCTGTCACTTCCGGTAAGTCTGTTAAGGTGGTTGCATAACTGAAAAAATTCCTTTCATCTCTGAAAGCTATCCTTGCAGTACAAATGTCCGTACCATCTGGTACGGGTTCGTAGCTCGGTAGTTCTGGTTTAAAGAAATGAAGAGACGGCTGTGTTATGTCAGAGCTTTCGCAATCATTTCTGTCGGTATAAAATGGACCTGCAACGTCGGATACAAAATTAACGAAAACGTCTAGCTCATTTGGAGCAATTTCATATTGAACAGCAGATAGGGCTGATTGTATAGAGACATCATAATTAATAAGTTCTTTTGGAGTAAGGTATGTTATGGACGGTAAATTTATTCCTCCGACAGAAATAACTTCTGTAGCAGACATGTTGATAAATCCAGCTAGAGCTGTGTTAGGATCACTGACAATCGGACATCTAACCTCGTAGCAGGTAGTACTAGGCTCTGTTGTGTAGGCTGCGTACAATCGCAAACGTTGTCCAATGGAGGTATAGGCAGTTATTTCCGGTCTAAATGACGTCGTTGCACTACTTGTGATCTCATCCCCGCTAGTTTCGTCAAAAATTCTACCTTTGAAGTAACATCTAGGGGCACCAGGGATCTTATCAACGTTGTACCAACGATCGCTTTCAATGTTGATTATGTCATCAAGTGTGACCTGACGTTTTCTTCTAGACTGAATAACTCTTGCAGGTTCCCATAAACCAGTTACCGTATTTAGTTCCCAAACTTTCATACCGTCTCTTCCGGTGAATTTCACTGGCCCTGAAAGTTTGATAGATTTTCCGTCTTGACTTTCGAAATTAAATGAGGCAATCCCATCTGTAATGAGCGGTTCTCTCGTACCATCATCAATGGTTTGGAATCGACCTGGGGCTGCTTCATCTGAGTTGCCGTTAGAGTTAATGAATGTTACACGTGCTTTTACGTTTCCATTGTAAGGTTTACCCTTTAGATCTGTGAACCAATTAGCTGGAATTTCAATGACGGTATTACCAGCTTTTGGGTCAAGTGGATCGTTTGAAAGAGAAAGTACTGCACCAACCGTTGAGTCAATTTTCACAGGTTCAGATTTCTGTACCATTAAAAGCTCAACTTCTACCGGGCCTCTAAATCCTTCAGGTATATCAACAATTTTGACAGTGTCCATGTATTTCCTACTCTTGTCTGTTGTCGTTATCACAATAGATCGGACACTTGATTTTATCGTTGACTTAAATTCACCATCTTCCCCAGTGCGAGCAACAGGTTTGCGATTGAAGTAGACATTTATCTTATTCAGTGGATCCTTAGTAGCTGAGTCTTTAATAACACCTTTGACAATAACACCATTGTCTTTGCAACAGCCACAATGTTTGACATATTCGAATCTCCTCTTTCCAAATACTCCACAGAATGCAGTTCGGGTCTCGGTTTCGGGGCATATATAGCCGTCATCGGGACAAAACTCAGAAAATTTAAGTTTAGTTGAGCAGAACCCAACTGGGCATGTACCAACATCAACTCGGCAAGATCCAATCAGTGTTCGCATCTGTGGAATTCGTTCCGTCGGTTCTGGACTCTGAGCTACAAGCAAAACAGAAAATATTTTAGAAAATGATTATCCTGTTCTATTAACATTACTTCAATTAATTGAATAATATGCAAAACATACAACAGAACTTAAAACTAGAAACAGCAAAATAAAACATTATCTACATGATTAATCCGCCGGAACATTGTTAAAATAAAATTTATAAAAAGGTCATTTGGGAGCATAGAAAGCCACTAAATAAAATATGAGCCGCGCCATGAGAAAACCAACATAGTGCGTTTGCGACCAGCATGGATCCAGACCAGCCTGCGCATCCGAGCAGTCTGGTCAAGGTCTATGCTGTTCGCTTTCAAAGCCTATTGCAATTAGAGAAACCGTTAGCGAACAGCATGGATCAGGCTGGTCTGGATCCATGCTGGTCGCAAACGCACTATGTTGGTTTTCTCATGGTGCTGCTCATATAAAAACAGACTCGGTTTGACTGAATCTCTCCACGAGAGGTAAGAGCATGTAAAAACACTAATACCTTTAGCATTACATAAGAATTATATTACTCAGAAACAGTGTTAAAAAAGTAAACCGGTTAGATGTACACGAGCAATAAGAAAGAAGTATTACCTTTTCCTACCCATGGCCAGTTGTACCATTGGGAACATAAGAACTCTGAAAGAATAAAGAATTCTAATTTTTAGAAAGTACTATTATCTCATAAAGTAAAGAAAAAAACACTGGTGTAAACATATAAATAACGTGACTGGTATCTGATGTTTTGCGGCTTTTAAATATTCTGTTCGTTTTGTTACATGTAGTTTCTCAGTGTGTCAAAATTTAACGCGAATTTCATTTTCCTGCCGTCTTGAACTCATTTTTATTACACTGTAATATTGTTAAGATAATGTTAATGTTTCTTAATTCTCTGTCCTAAATGTTGCTACATTCGGCTTTAGTTTACACAAATAATATATAAAATCATATCAGGTTAGACTTTAACGGATAAAGGCAAATGATTATATGATGATTTTTGGTGAATACCACAATGAATTATATTGGGTACTTTCACAAAAAATGTATTTTCTACTGATATTAAACTATAAAATGGTTGAAATTTAGTTAAATAGAAACGCCATAATACTGTGCGGGACTTACAGTTTAAGTATAAAGCAAAAAAGAGAATAATAAATTAACACATAAACAATAAATATTACGAATAATAAAAGTTCAGTCATTAAATTAATCAAATAACTAATACATCAATTTATAAAGAAATTAAGTAATAAAAAAGTATTATTAGATAAATCCTGAACATCATATCTTACATAAACACACACACACATATTTTCAAACTCGACGTACTTACAACAGGAACTGAGAGATGTAAAGTTTATTAGATTTGTATCGAGAATTGCACGAGCTCCGTAGCAGAAATATTGCACGACTTGAAAAAAAAACAACATATTATTTCGCGAAAATTTCTTAGTACACATCTAGAACATGAAAGTCAATATCGATAATTATTACATACTCGTTTTTATTCCTCCTTAAATAAAATGGTACTGGAAACCTCAATATTTTTCCATACACTGACGCCTGAATTTCATATTGTAGGGGTGCCTGACGTATTTTAATGTGTGTCGTTGCATAAATTCTTTTATTCAGTTCAGTATTGTCAGCATTTAGGCTATTGAACAAATTCATAATATTAACATTACATTTATACAGTACATGTAGATACGTATGTAACAAAAAGGTTATTATCTTTGCATCGGGAAATATGCACTCGTTCTTTAGCGAAAGAATATTGCGCTCTTAAAGTCGCGCAATATTTCCGCTGCAGAACTCATGCATATTTCTCAATACAAATCTAATAACCTATAAATATTGACGTTTCAGGTTTCATTGTAACTTAATGTAAATTAAAAATATGTATGTGATATTCTTTCGTACTGACGCGTACATTTCATATTAAAGAGCACACTTCTGTCATTTATATAATAGTTATAAAAGTAGATGTGTATGTTGTAAAAAAAGGTTATTAGCATTGCATAGAAAGACATACACGCAAATTTTCGCGGAATTATATACAAATCCAACAATTTCAGTTCACATAAAAATGCAGTTTGATTACACTTGGAATTATTTGAAAAGATAACTACTCACTTTTCCACCACTTAGGCCTAATTGGCTTCCACGTGGGGTGCCCTTCCAACACAGCTGCTAAAACTACCACGGTTAATGCGAAAAGAAGTTTTCCAAGGCGCATTCTTCTTTTTTATGCTATAAATTAAAATAATGAAGAAATTAAATAATATATATATATAATAAAAATTCAGTTATTAAATGAATCAATTAACCAATAAATTAACAAAAAATCAATAACAAATATGAAAAGGTCAGTTATTAAATAAATCAAGTAACTAATAAACAGACATGTAAACAAATAAAATAATGAATAAATGAGAGGTATGAAATAAGAGATTTACAGACTGCCTATAATTGTAAACTTATTAAAATTGAAAACATAGATAAAACATCATATGAATTAAAAAAAAATAATGACGAACATTGAAAATGAAAGTTAAATTGAAACAAAAACGAAAAGTTATTGTTTCTAACTATTTTTTTTTTTGTATTTGTATGAATTAAATTCATTTTAAAGCCATCCCGAGAAAGGCTGTACATAATCTTAACAGTACATTCTTTCATTTTGATAATTAGCAAATTGTATTTTAGATGAAAAATATTTGTCTAAAAACCAAATTAATGAAAGAAAAAATGCAAGTTACCTCGTCCAGAGTTGAAATTCTGGCTGTAAAATTTAACACTCAAAATTAAAATTTTGAATACCAAACTGACCGCAGACGTGACCATATATACCTGAGCTAACCCGGACATCTGTATCATCAACCCGGATGTCAGATATATTGTTTATCGAATTAATCGGGTAAGAACACCAGAGTCATGTACCAACATTTAATCTATTGGTCTGATTGGTTACCAACAATAAAAGCCCGAAGCACTGACCTTTTGGTCCTCATTTCACCTTGAAATAATTGCGTGTTAGAAATAAACAAACTGAATCAGCGGAGGGTCATTACGAATTTGATATAACCGAGATTTTTTTTTCTGATTTATATTTATTGTTGACATTGTTGTTCAAGAAATGTAATGCATTTCAAAGTAGGGATCGTCCATGGCCGAGTAGTTAAGGACGCTGACTTCAAATCACCTGCCCCTTACCGACGTGGGTTCGAGCCTCGCTCTGGGCGTTGAATTCTTCATGCGAGGAAGCCAACTAGTCTTCCTCCACCAGCAAAAGCTAGAAAGTCGCAGTATGACCTATAGGTGTGTCAATGTGACGTTTAACCCAACAAAAAAATCAAAGTATTTTTCCAGTAGAGAACCTGGAATGGTTTGTAATTCACCTAAGTTATAAAATGCTAGCATTTGTGAAGTGACGTCACGTATGTTAGACTGTGACATCATTAATAATCTGCCACTGATACAGCACAAAAGTGCAAAATATATTGTCATTCTGTAAATGATTTCGTGCTTTTTATAAAGGACAATATTTTTGTAAGCTTTAAAAATAGCCGCGAAACCATCGCTTACTAAATATCGTGAAAGCCGGTAATATGGCGCGGCCGGTAATATGGCGCAAATGACGTTGCCGTTGAAAATACGTGCAAAATACGCGGGACGTTGACGTTTTTGCAGCACCTGTTGAATAAAAACACGTTCTGTGATGTAACCATGTCGCTGCGCAAGAACAGTCGGCCATAGAAATTTTTAACAACTGTTTGTTTACACTTACTGCAACTTTAGACTCATTATCCAACACAACAGTCCTTGTATAGGTAGGTATTTAACACCCTATCGGCCGTTTCCAGCTGCAGTATAAAAATGTTCTATCCACAATCGGCCATTTTGACGCTTGTACACAGCAACTATTTACGTCATATATGTCATATTGGTATATCGCTACTATTTACACGTATAACGGCTGTTTTTGATCTGCGGTATTTATGATAAATAAAGATGATAAATAATGTGTTTTTGTCTTTTCTTTTTTTTAGATTGAAGATATGTCTAAGCGACGTACATATTCGAGTGATGCCGTTTTTGCAGCTGTAGATTTTGCAAAAGAAAACAAGAACTTTTCTGTAAGAAAAATTGCAAGGGAATTCGGAGTCCCTGAAACGACGTTGCGTAACAAAATTAATGGAAAATTTGGAGTAAAAGTATCGCTTGGAAGGCCTCCAGTAATAAATTTCCCTCTAGAACAAAAGCTTGCAGACCACTGTGCATTTATGGCACAAATGGGTTACGGTTACACAAAATGGCAAGTTTTAGATATAGCTATGGAGTTAGCAAAGGCTTTGGGAGTCTCCGATAAATTTAGAAATGACAAACCAAGTAAGCATTGGTTTAACGGATTCGTAAACAGATTCCCCCACATGATCATGAGAAAACCCCAAAAGCTAGAGAGAGTGAGAGCACTGTGTGTGTCTCCATCTACAGTAGATGCTTACTATAAAGAACTGAAATCAACTTTAGTAGAAGTTGACTTATTTGACAAACCCTCCCGAGTCTGGAATATTGATGAAACAGGTATTACATGTGATTACAATCCACCTAAAATTCTTGCGTCCAGATACACCCGAGTCAACGCAGTAACATCTGGTAAGTCACCAACTACTACTGTAATCGCCTGTGGGAATGCGATAGGTCACAGATTACCACCTTATGTAATATATAAAGGTGAACGTCTTTGCAAAGAACTTGTTTCTGATGGTCTTCCTGACACTAAATATACAACCTCAGCCACAGGTTGGTCTAACAGTGAAACATTTCTTGATTTCTTTAAGAATCATTTCTTAAAGTACGTCAATCCCCCAGCTATAGTACTGTATGATGGGCATTTGACGCACATTACCTTTGATGTCATTAAAGAGGCAAGACTCGTTGGAATTCATATATTTGTGTTACCTCCCCACAGCAGCCACATCTTACAGCCATTGGATGTTGGTGTTTTCAGTCCGTTTAAGAGGACATTTAGTGCTCTTTGTCATGAGTATGTAGACAACAATATCAATAAAGTAATAACAAGGTACCAGCTTCCTAAATTAATTGGCAAATCATACGACAAGGCACTATCTCCAGGTAATCTACAAAGTGCTTTCAGAACTGCTGGCATCTACCCTTTCAATCCTCAAGCAGTGATTGATAAACTGCCAAAGAAAACAGCAGATTTAGATGAGAACACGAAAACACTCTCGAGAAAGGAAAGACGGGAAGTAAATGAGGTGAAACAGATGTTTATCGAGAAGGAAAGAAAAATTGAACTTCAGAAATCAGAAGAGACACCTGTAAAACAAGATAAATCTAAACAAGAGAACACGTCAAGGAGGTTATTTATACCAAAGTGTGGAAAAGCTGTCACGTGTGATGATTTCTTCAGTTTAGTACAAGAGAAGAAAGAATTCGAGGACCAGAAAACAAAAGAACTTGAAGAAAAGAAGAACAAGAAACTTGAGAAAGAACGAAGAAAAGATCTGGATGAAAAGAAAAGTGCCAAAAAGTCAGTGAAAAAGCAGAAACAGAACAGCAGAAAACGATCAGCTGAAACAGACAGATGTGATCAGGCAAATGAAAGTACCAACCCTCATAAAAGAAATTGTGTAGAAGGAATAAGTCAAGAGGCTGGACCTAGTGGATTTTCAAAGGTTATAGTAGATAGTAAAATCTTGGAGGACGAGTTGGAAGACACGGAAGTATGTATAGTATGCCAGAAGTGGACCCCTCCAGCTTTTAAACTATCGAAATCAATCAGACTTCTAGACTGGGGTCAGTGTGACAAATGCAATGGCTGGGTCCATTTGCACTTCTGTTCTCCTGTGAAAAGTCTTGAAAAAGACGAAGAGTTCCTTTGTCCAAAATGCATTTAAATGGTAAAAAAACTGTACAATCTGTAAATAGTTTGGAATTAGTTTTTTATTGTAAACATTTTATGTTCGATGTCAAAGTAATTTAATGAAGGTATTGATATTTAATTGTTTAACAAATTGAAATGAAAACATTTGGATGTGAAATAGTTTAACTGTTATTATTGTGTTAACTCTGTAATTTAGGACACTATCTAGTGCATCATTTTAGACTTACAAGGTATTTTCACCCATGAGATTAATTGTGCACTATGGAGGTCCCCATAAAGACTTGAAAAACTACCCGATGTACGTATATATAGCTGAACAGCTGATTACAATACACATTACACGCGGTGACGTCTTTGTTCGCCATATTACAGGCAACATAAACATGAGAGCGTAGAGATGGGTTGTGTTGTTGCAGACGTGTTAACAAGTAAGTTTTGCGATAAATAGGCTTGCAGATCATATTGTTAGATCAAGTATGGTTTGATTTTATTATAAATATACTTTTTATCAGAATAGTATGCATTTAGGTGTTTTTAGCGTGTCAACAACCCTTAACTGCGCCATATTACCGGCCACAGGGCTATACATGTAATTCTCTAATACCACGAGGGGTGTTCTTAAAGTTATGATAGCATCTACTAGCCTCATAATTTTATTATAACTGTTTGGAATCATGTGCAAGAGGGGTTCATAGAAAAGGTACACATCTATCGGATTGCGTCGTACAGTCGAATACACAGGGCTGTTTTGCTACATTCTGCTGTGCAAATTACATAGTAAATACGTGACTTTATAAAGTCAGTACTGTAGATTAATATATCTTTAATTTCTTTTACAAACGTTCATGTATTGCAATTCGAGATAATGATTTATTCAAAATAAAAATTAGATTATTCAGATATAAGCTTTTTTTTTAAATTAAGTTTTATGACATCATCTAAAAAAATTAACTTGATAAGACGTCATTTTTAAAACGGTCCATGTTAATCAACAGTGAACTAAAATATTTACATCTTACAACAGTAACTATCCATCCTAATAAGGCAGTCAAACGAAATATAGTTTAAAGTTTAATTGAGTGATTGAAAACTTTACTATAAACTTTAAGTAAAGCGCGTGGAACATGCGAACACACGTTATGTCAGAAATCTAAGCAATATGATATTTGTGGTGTGTAACTTCGGTTAAATATAATACTTTTCTGTTCTTTTTACCTATTATTTCCAACCGGATTTACTTTTGCTTTTAACCGCCATATTTCAGCATATGCACTTCTGATACCGGAAGCAAACGATATTGTGTGGATGTGCGCTGACAGATGTTACGGGGCTGACGAATCCCACACTACACCGAAAGACCCGTGGTGACATTTCAACTTCATTATTTCACGATTTCTGCTTCCTGATTTCACGATTTCCACCTCATGAATTCACGAATTCACGATTTCTGCTTCCTGATTTCACGATTTCCACTTCATGAATTCACGATTTCAAGATTTCCACTTCATGAAATCACGATTTCACGATTTCACGAAAAAAACTTCACGATTTCTTGATTTCACGATTTCATGATTTCACGATTTCTTGATTTCACGATTTCCACTTCATGAATTCACGATTTCACGATTTCTGCTTCCTGAATTCACGATTTCTACTTCATGAATTCACGATTTCACGATTTCCACTTCATGAATTCACTATTTCCACTTCACGAATTCTCGATTTCACAATTTCCACTTCCTGAATTCACGATTTCACGATTTCCATTTCACGAATTCACTATTTCCACTTCACGAATTCTCGATTTCACAATTTCCACTTCATGAATTCACGATTTCACGATTTCCATTTCACGAATTCACGATTTCACAATGGTGAAATCGTGACTTCATGAAGTTGAAATTGTGAAATCGTGAATTCGTGAAGTGGAAATCGTGAAATCGTGAATTCATGAAGTGGAAATTGTGAAATCGAGAATTCGTGAAGTGGAAATCGTGAATTCATGAAGTGGAAATCATGAAATTGTGAATTCGTGAAGTGGAAATCGTGAATTCAGGAAGCAGAAATCGTGAAATCGTGAATTCATGAAGTGGAAATCGTGAAATCAAGAAATCGTGATTTTTTTTTTCGTGAAATCGTGAATTCGTGAAATCGTGAATTCATAAAGTGGAAATCGTGAATTCAGGAAGCAGAAATCGTGAAATCGTGAATTCATGAAGTGGAAATCGTGAAATCAAGAAATCGTGAAATCAAGAAATCGTGAAGTTTTTTCGTGAAATCGTGAATTCATGAAGTGGAAATCGTGAAATCGTGAATTCATGAAGTGGAAATCGTGAAATCAGGAAGCAGAAATCGTGAATTCGTGAATTCATGAAGTGGAAATCGTGAAATCATGAAGCAGAAATCGTGAAATAATGAAGCTGAAATGTCACCACGGGTCTTTCGTAGGTATCCCATATGTTCAATTCCTCCAAAGGCTGTCAGTGACGTTAGTTGGAGGAAAATGCAACATACAGAAGACTACAGTTCCAGAAGCTTCTCTTATTCTTTAGAGTGCCAGGTGTAAAGCATCCATACACGATACTCTTATCACAATGCCAGTAATATGGTTTGAGGAGCGGTGGCTCGAACTCACGACTCCTGTTTCCTTGTCAGACAGTGTTACCACTGTACCACTGCGTCCGCTCTGCATTATTTGTACCACGTATATGTTTATACAGAATAGAACTATATACATGTATATGATAAAAGCTTATACTATTATACAAGCTAAAAGTAGAATCCTGTTAAACTGCAATTTTGCATTGAAGGAAATACAGGCAATAAAAGGTAAGGTCGAGTATCTTTTTCTATATTGTTAGACTAGACAGTTTTGAAAATATTCATCCTCCGGTCAATTTGTCACATTGACATTCTCGCGTGTGAAAAAAAATCTACAACATAGATTTTAAGAACATTTTTCATAACTGTAGATTTTGTATTTTCAATCATATGGCTGTATAAAATATACTAAGCATGTGCTTTTTTCACTGTTTACAAAATATTAGTTGGAGTCCTTACATTTCTTGTTATTCTATGTTATTGTTTCAAATTATTTAGAGCCAGTAGCGCTGACTGTTTAACATTTAATACACGGGATATAATAGATTCCGACAGCATTTATGCTACCCGTATAACGGGTACCAGATTTTTACGCCGTCACTTCCAGTCCATCATATCAGGCCTAAGACCACAGTTATTTTTACTATATGTTCTATATAGGCACTGGACACTATAGCAATTTTGCATGCATTCCAACCCCTATAAAAATACCTGAACTCAACAGAACTAATCAAGAGAAAAAATTCCAGCCACAGTAAACATTGAGTTGGCCGGCTCTTTTTCCACCATTTTGAACCAAATCACATGCGTATGAAGAATACTCTCTAGATGGCCGCAAACAGGCAAAACAGGCCCTATCAAAAAGTCATGTTATGCATATTCTGACATTTTCATTCTGTCAAATTGTACATGTACCTACTATTTCATATCTCCTCTATTTATGCCATTTATTGCAGGTCTTTCACTCTAAAATTCACCAATATTCACCATCTAACAGAGGAACTATTTTCCGCGTAACTACTTCCGTATTGGGTCAACCAAGGGCAAATAACTGTGGTCTTGTGCCATATGTGCAGAAGAGGTAAGAACTACACAGAATATTCATAAACAGAAGCTCAGAAACAAGTCTGATAATGGGCAATAATGTTTAATAGCACCAGAAGTAAAGCCCTCGCACCAAGCAAAATTGTCATAAATCATTTTGTCGCCTTATTTCCACAATGCTGTTACTAGCTTTTTGATAGTTTTGGGAAACGACTTTAAATATTTTAGTGTAAATGACTTTACACTACTTACAGCTTTGTTGAACTAAAACTTAGCCTGTTTTTGATGGTTGGATATACGTTTTACTATTTGTTCTAATTGGGGATGTTTTCTATATCTACATAGTTCATCTAAGGTAGTTTTGAGTTCACGAGGTCATGCCTCCTTAACTTTATTTTCTTCCTTCTTTTAAACCAAACGTTTCCATGCGTGAAATAGGATAAATATTACGACCGTAAGGCTAATTAGTTGTTTTCTTTGTTTATCAATGACTAATATCTATATAACGTTAATGTTGGTCAGTGATTGGTCGAAATATAAACCTATCAGTGTTACCATTTATATATTGTATTCATTGGAGGATGTAGTCTGGCCACTGACTACATAATCTTTTTATTATTTGTTTAATCATTTCTCTTATATTTTCTGACCGATCTTTCTTGGCTCTGAATATGTCCAGTGTTTTTAGAAGAAAATGGTCATAATTATACAAATTTTGAATAGCCTCAGGAGTTATCTCCTGTGAACAAAACAAAGGGTTTGAACACAGACTAGGGAGGATGATACGAAAAATGTTCACACCAAGATTTATGAAATAGACCGAGGTGTCAGCCAATTAATATTTCCGCGGGGTGACAATTTTTCATATCAACCTCTTAGCAATGCAATGCTTATTTTATTTTATCGAAAATATATAAAGGATCTGAACATTTATTGGAAACATCAACATACTGAGATATTTGATTTATTAAAATAATCAAGAAAAGTAGACTGTTTACTCCAATGAAACTAGCTACACCAATAAAATTAGACATATCACAAGCCGTGTAGTAGCCAGGAGAGTATACTCTGAATCAAGTATTGTCTATAGTGTATAAGTATCTTAAACCGGACTTTGGATACGCTCCATACCTAAATATTACCAAGAACAAACATCATCGACATTTGCTAACAAAACTAAGAATATCGGCTCACAGTCTACGAGTAGAGTCAGCTCGATATGGCAGAAACAGGCTGGAAAGGCAAGAGAGAAAATGTCAGATGTGCAATAACGGTGACATTGAAGATGAATATCATTTTATCCTGCGTTGTGATAAGTACAAAGATATTAGAAAGGAATATATACCAAAAAAATATTCTATCAGACCAAACATGTTTAAACTGTTGGAACTGTTGAGCTCTGAAAATAACAAAGTCTTAAAAAATTTATGTAGTTTTATTGAAAAGGCGTTGAAAATGAGAACAGTTACGCTTCATGTAAGAACATAATGTCAGCATTTTAGTTCTAATTTAGTGTCAATGTCTGTTATCATACCATGAGGTAAAAGTATGATAGTTCACCTCGTTAGACTGATTTACTAGAATGGTTTATATGATTGACAAATTAGATAGATATGTTGTATTTTTTTGTTTATGTATTGCAATTTAACATTATATAAATATCATATGGCAGCGTGTGTGACATTGATATTGTCAACCCGAGGGCAGAATGTCACCCGAGGCGAAAGCCGAGTGGTGACATTCTGTTTCGAGGGTTGACAATATCAATGTCGCACCCGCTGCAATATGATATTTATTTTATTATTCCGAACAAAATTAAGCACATAAAGTTTTGAAAATGTTTTTAATTCATTTAATTCAACAGTTTCATCTTTAGCGCGGTAATCACCTGCGTACACATTGAATAGTGACTTCATTACAATATGACATTGTGTACAAGGGAGGCAATCATTTGGCTAAAAAATGAAGCAGTTATTTGCCCTTATATGACATTCAAAATATCAGCGCGGTCACATGACTTGACAGTCACTTTCGATCGGTCACGTGTCAAAAAGTTTGAAAATGTTTCTGATAGTCAAAATATCTCTTTTTTGGGCAATGGGATTTTACCACTGTAGACAAAAGTGATGTGTAATAATCTGTAATTTAAACTGTATTTGTGTGTGTAAATAATATATTTTGACCTTGTATAATACTATCAAATGTGTTTGTATAGAATAAGAGCCATTCAGGCTCATTTCTGAAATGAATAAAGTATATGTTCTGTTCTGTTCTGTTCTGAAATTGTGGCAAATTTGCTGGATTCTTTTTCCCTTTTTATTTCGTGTTAATCAGGTCCGGCTCATGTAGACATATCTTTTACAAAAGAATATCACCCAAAGGAGGATACGGAAACTAATATCATATACGCAGAAAACCAAAATAGTACAGTTATAGATAGATAGATAGATAGATAGATAGATAGATTTCAACATAAAATGTACAATTACATGGTAAGTATGATATTAATACATACAACAAACAATAAACAATGTATGAATTAATCAACATTATCATGTTGCGCATGTGATATTGAATTGCTGATAATATCACATGATTATTGAGCAGAAAACCAAAATAGCGATTTGGCGCATGAGATATGAAAACACACGGCAATATGATTATATTATTCACATTAATCAAATGGTGAATTTGCATTGAGCATTTAGGTATGCGAGGTATAATAAATACAGTTCAATTATCTTAAGTATAAATGCTACTTTAATCAGAGAGTAACTCAAAATATCATGATATATTTAGATTTTTTTCAAATGTTTTGTCACTTTATCTCTGGCAAATACGTATTCAAGTGCATGTGGCTTTGTAAGTCGTGTTATTAAATAATTTGAAATAATGATTATTACATTAAAGAATGCCAATTTCTTTGAAATTGACCGGAGGTCAAGGTAACAAACATCCCTAGGGCTTTTACATACGTTCATGCACAAAATAAGCATGTATTCTTGCATAAAAACATAACATATATAATAAATTTATTGTTTTCAAAGGTGATAACTTTACGATTCTTGCACACTATTTATTTACCATTCTGTTATTCTTGGAATTAGTCAACATGTTTTAATTAAGTATCCATAACCGGGCGCACAAATCAACAACACTTGCAAAAACATATATTCAATGTTTTAAACGACAATTTTTATTTTTCGCTATTACAAATATGATATTGATCATATTTCAGCATATCTCTTCAAAAGTCGGTAAACAGGAACACGATTTCAAAAATAATGATTTTACATGATAAGTTGATAATTATGAACTGTTATTTTGGAAGCGTAGTGATACGAACGTAGTGGTCTGCTTTCAAGATTTATATGAATTCTGCCTGCAATTAAACAAAAACATACCGACTGATGCTTCGCTAAATCACTGATATGATTCCTAAAAACAAGCAATGGCACAGGTTACACTCGATTAAATATATTCACTGTTATTGACAAAAAATGAATTAATGCTGAATTCGAAACGGTGTAAACAGAAGTAGTAGCGAGTAAGCACATTTGCAGCTCTGTAGGGAAGATGACATTGCGTTTGGGGTTATTAACTGACTTTGGATTCGAATGCATTTTCTATGCTACGAAAGGATCATATTATGGAAGGACCAAGACGTACATACCAGAAGTCCATCTGAATAAGAATAAATATGTGTACCTGGCAAAGCATTTTAAATTTAAAACTTGAATCACCTTACTAAATACACGTTTTATTTTCTCTTTAATACATAGATTCAGTGAAAAAAATAGTTTTCATGCAAGAATGAGAATTTATCAACCAACATGGGTAAATATTATTTGCTATTGACCGAAATACAGGTTTTTCAGTATAGCAAAGGTAAATGTGATTACACGTGGCTATCTGATAGTTAAAGGGGCCTTCAGATTAATGCCAAAAGTTATTGTGTCAAAGTCAGTTTTTCCAGATTGTAATTATAAGAAAAAAATAAATGTGGCAAAATCTTTTTATCAGACACATGCCAGTAGTAAATAAATTCTGTAGAAAAGCGCTCTGGGGCATCCTAGGCATAGTAGTTAAGTAGCTGACTTCGAATCACTTGCCTCCTACTGATATGGGTTCGATACCTCGTTTGGGGTTCAGAAATGTGAGGCAGTTATACAGTTTGCTTACGACAGGTCGGTGGCTCTACCCAGGTGCCCGCTCATACCTGAAACAATGCTGGGAGGAGCACATTTGGTTAGAAAGATGAAAAAGTCGCAATGAAAATAAATTTAGCAGGACGTTGTATTGATCAATTTATGAAATGAAGCACTGCTTTTCTGTAGTTAAGTATTAAGTAAATTATAAAATATTGTAAAGCGCATAAGTCACTATGATGGTCTTTTTGGAAGCAAATGGGTATGTAACTTTGTATGCTGTGACGTTCACCATTGACTAAATGACATCAAGAAAGAAAGTATTATCTGCTTACTACAGACATTCATCTTATGAAACATTGACAGTCAAAGCTTTCATTAACTATTGAGCGGAAACCAGTTTTAGTCTTAGTGACCTTGACCTACAGATATTCAAAATAAAGGAGATAGTCTACTAACCACTGGAAAACAAACTGTGAAGTTTGACGACTGCAGGCTAAAACGTTTTTTCAGCGGCTGAGCGGAAACCGTTTTCAGTTTTAAGGTCACTTTTGCCTCCATCTTTAACCTAGCGATCCCCAAAAATAGGGGTAATCTACTGACCACAAACGGCTATTGTGTGAGTATTCTCTAGTTATCGGTCGGAAAGCACATGGTCTACCGACCGATAGAAGAACGGACAGATCAACCGACCGACAGTGAGAATATACCTCTTCTCTTTGGCTTGAAAGATAAGCATACTAAAGCAATAAATATGTACCTAGTAAAAATAACGTCGAGAGGAATATTGATATTTTCTATTACATAATTATTCTATCTTTTTTAACATAAATGTGTCTTTTTGTGTACTTTGCTAATAGCATACAAAGAACTCCAGCCAATCTATAGAGATAATATATATAATCAGAATTTAAAAAATGAGAACGACATTTTGGTACATGTTTTAGCATAATATTTCATTTTGGCGATTTGCGCAACTACTAACATCAAAATGAAAATATTTGAATTGCCTCCAATAAGGTTTGAACTCACGACCCCTGGTTTACGAGACCAGTGCTCTACCACTGAGCTATAGAGGCGGTTAGTATATTGATCGTCAACTATGCTAAAGATTTATGCTCATTGAAACACAACAGAGTACAGTTATCCTGTGATGGGTCTTTAACCTTTTATTTTGTACAATGTATTTGAATTCATAAATCTGGAATATTCATGACATTCAACAAACAATCAACACTTTCCATTTTGTCCACAATTTTAAGGTGATATTAAACCTGTATAAACATGCTTAACGTCCCACCGACACAATTATAGGTCATATGGCAACTTTCGAGCTTTGATGATGGAGGAAATCCAAGGTGCATCGTGTCTCTCCGTGTATTATTTCATCACGGGCGGGCACCTGGGCAGGACCACCGACCTTCCATAACCCAGCGTATAACATGTAGTCAATAATGATCTAGAATTCAGGATTTGTCCATATAATAAACAATGTGGTGATCTGCAATTTTGAAAAAAAATGTCATTAAAATCTAAACTGCGGAAATGGTTCATTTGGTGAAAATGTCGTCAAAATCGGGATTTTCCTATAGACGTCTATTATGACAATTTTTGGTGAGACTCAGTCCAATTTTTTTAATCAGTTAGCAAAAAGTCAAACACACGACCAAATCGCTTTTATTTGCTCAAAATTCTAAGAATAATCCTGAAGTTCTGAACAATCAAGATATAATAAAATTCTACATGGCGAGTGCCAGTTATATAGTTTATTGTTTACATTTCTTTGACTTATAACAATCCAATACACGTGAGCAATAGAAATTGCATATACAAAACCCATATCTACCATTTTTATTTTAAAAAATACACTTTTTGAAACGAGAAAGTATCTCACGGCCACGACTAAATGATCGCCTGGCCACAGGTTATTAAAAAGCTATTATTCGCCTTGAAATAAAACTTAACATGTTCTTATATGAATATTTAATTTAAAGAAAGATTCAATATGAAGACAAATGTCAGACTTTCACTAAAAGCTTAATTTCCAGCTGCAGAAGATTTCAATGTTTCTCATGTCATACTAGATACTAATACCGTTGTGTCACGTCATAAAAAATAATACCCGTCGTACTTAGTCTCGTCTGCTAAACATCACATAGACGCTAATATGACACTTAATGCGGAATACAGGACATAAACAGACACATGTACCATTTAGGGTTGGAGAGACGATCTCTACGAGCTAACAGGTACATCTGCGTTTATGATAAGGGAGATAACAAGAGCTGTCACAGGAGACAGCGCGCTCGACTATTTCGATGCTGGATAGTGAAACTGGGCACATCTGAGGAAACTAGAGCTGTCACTAAAGTGTTTAATGACTCCAATTGTGGATGAAGATATTGCACAATAGCCTGAGTCTATGTCAAAAATATCAACTTAAAGTAATAAGAGAGGTAAAGATAAAATGTATCAAAACACTATATAAATATATCCTAAGCAAAAAGGGGCATAATTCATTAAATATTGGTGCCAGAGTTATGCAGCTTGATGTCGAACAACTATTTTAAGTCTGAATCAAATCCATTCAGTAATAACAGAGACAGAGTGAAAGTGCATCAAAATTGAACCTAAAATTCTAAGTAAAAAGGGGGAATAATTAATGAACAAGAGCTGTCTCCGTAGGATGACACATGCCCCCGATGGCACTTTGAATGAATAGTTATGGCCGATGTTAAGAGTTTAGGACCTTTGACCTACGGAGCTGGGTCTTGCGCGCGACACATCGTCTTACTGTGTCACACATTCATGCATAGTTATTTTAAAATCCATGCATGAATGACAAAGATATGGACCGGACATGCCCATCAATGCACTATCATGAAAAATGATCTTTAACGTCTAAGTGTGACCTTGACCTTTGAGCTACAACCCTGGGTCTTGCGTGTGACACGTCGTCTTACTGTGGTACACATTTATGCCAAGTTATTTGAAAATCCATCCATCGATGACAAAGATATGGACCGGATACGCCCATCAATGCACTATCCTTTAACGTCTAAGTGTGACCTTGACCTTTGAGCTACGGACCTGGGTCTTGTGCACTGCACGTCGTCTTACTGTGGTACACATTCATGCCAAGTTATTTGAAAATCCATCCATCGATGACAAAGATATGGACCGGACACGCCCATCAATGCACTATCCTTTAACGTCTAAGTGTGACCTTGACCTTTGAGCTACGGACCTGGGTCTTGCGCACTGCACGTCATCTTACTGTGGTACAAATTCATACCAAGTTATTTGAAAATCCATCCATTGATGACAAAGATATGGACCGGACACGCCCATCAATGCACTATCCTTTAACGTCTAAGTGTGACCTTGACCTTTGAGCTACGGACCTGGGTCTTGCGCACTGCACGTCGTCTTACTGTGGTACACATTCATGCCAAGTTATTTGAAAATCCATCCATCGATGACAAAGATATGGACCGGACATGAAAATTGCGGAGGGACCGACAGACTGACAGACTGACAGACCGACAGACGGTTCAAAAACTATATGCCTCCCTTTAGGGACATAAAAATTGGTGACAGAGTTATGCACCTTGCGTCATATGGTGTGGGTGATGATGCTGAACAACTATTTTAAGTTTGAATCAAATCCATTCAGTAATAACAGAGAAAGAGTGAAAGTGCATCAAAACTTTAACCTAAAATTCTAAGTAAAAAGGGGAAATAATTCATGAAAAATTGGTCCCAGAGTTATGCACTTTGTGTCATATGATAAGGGTAATGATGTTGAACAATTGTTTAAGTTTGAATCAGATCCATTCAGTAATAACAGAGATAGAGTGAAAGTGCATAAAACTTTAACCTGAAATTCTAAGTAAAAAGGGGAATAATTTATGAAAAATTGTACCAGAGTTATGCATCTTGTGTCATATGATGTGGGTGATGATGCTGAACAACTATTTCAAGTTTGAATCAAATCCATTCAGTAATAACAGAGGTAGAGTGAAAGTGCACCAAAACTTTAACCTGAAATTCTAAGTAAAAAGGGGGAATAATTCATGAAAAAATGGTGCCAGAGTTATGCACCTTGTGTCATATGATGTGGGTGATGATGTTGAACAACTATTTTAAGTTTGAATCAAATCCATTCAGTAATAACAGAGATAGAGTGAAAGTGCATCAAAACTTTAACCTGAAAATCTAAGTGAA
Organism: Mercenaria mercenaria; assembly: GCF_021730395.1. Classification (NCBI taxonomy): domain Eukaryota; kingdom Metazoa; phylum Mollusca; class Bivalvia; order Venerida; family Veneridae; genus Mercenaria; species Mercenaria mercenaria. The sequence continues at coordinate 53,791,245 of NC_069373.1, forward strand.
AAGGGGGGATAATTCATGAAATATTGGTGCCAGAGTTATGGACCTTATGTCAGATGATGTGGATAATGATGAGGAATAAGTATATCAAGTTTGAATCAAATGCATCAAGTAATTACAGAGATAAGTTGAAAAAAGAGAAAGTGCACCAAAACTTTAACCAAGGTGGGGACGCGGAAAGACGCCGACGCCGACGCCGACGCCGACGCCGGGGCGAGTAGGATAGCTCTCCTTATACTTCGTATAGTCGAGCTAAAAACGATTACAAAAAAAATAATGGAGCAAAAATGCTTAAATATTATACGTAAACAGTATTCGCTCTGATATAGATGTATGAATATCACTTTACAATTTCATAATTAATACATAAAGGGGCCTCTATGGCCGAGTGGTTAAGGTCGTTGACTTCAAATCACTTGCCCCTCACCGATGTGGGTTCGAGCCTCACTCGGGATGTTGAATTCTTCATGTGAGGTAGCCATCCAGCTGGCTTACGGAAGGTCAGTGGTTCTACTCAGGTGCCTGCTCGTGATGAAATAATGCACAGAATGGCACCTGGGGTCTTCTTCAACCATCAAAGCTGGAAAGTCGCCATATGACCTATAATTGTGACGGTGTCACGTTAACCCTCACCCCCCCCCCCCCCCCCCACCCCACCCCCGCAAAAATAAATAAATAAATAAAATAAATAAATAAAATAAAACATAAAATTAACGATGATTTAGTCGAGACTGTAACATAAGTTTTAATGATAAGAATAATCTTATACAAAGTACGTGAATTTTTTTATTTTGCCTTTATATAAAAGATGCCTCCAGTGAGGTTTGAACTCACGACCCCTGGTTTACGAGACCAGTGCTCTACCACTGAGCTATAGAGGCTGTCTTCTCACCATTTTGTTCATCTTCTTATGTTTTTAAGCCCGCATAAGTCACACTGAAAAATAAAATAGTTTACTGATAAAGCAGCTGTGCATGACAATAAATCTTTAACAAACCGTTACATTTACAGAAAATAGACTCATATGAAATTTCATTTGCACCATATATAAATGACATGGACACTTTGCTGCGTTGGTATTAAATTGCATTTTGAGCAGATGCATTACGATTATTTTGAACATAAACATCAACAAACTGATTCTGCTTTTAAATTTGCTGTATTTTTTTCCAGATATTATGATGACAGACACATTAATAGGTTAATCCAAGCGATTTTCTTTGAAACTTTTGAACATAAACTTGAATATAGAGGATGTTTGTTTGTTTTAGTGTAAGATCGAAATATATTTCACCGAGTGAACACTATAATGCAATATTTTCACGAGTGACGCTCTGGTGTTCACGAGTGAAATATATATCGATCTTACACTGAAGCAAACAAATATCCAGTTTGTCCGCGCAACGTCACGTGCATCTCATCCTGACGTCATAATGCCGTGACGTAAGGATATCTTTGTAGAGAAACTGTAAATAGTTCTATTACGTTTTCTGATTTCTGTTACACTTTGTTATGATAGAATGTATATATTTATGATCCTGTTAGTATTCCTATACATCTATATCTTTACTAAAGTATATTTTGCATGGAATTTTCTATTATTTAAAATTCATATTCTTTCGCATTCAAGTGTAGTTCCGTACCAGTGAAAAAAAAAGATATTTTCACTGTTTGAAACAGTGAAAATATCAATTTTATTTCGCTGATAAATATCAGTATTTCGCTGAAGAGCATAAAATAAAAACAATTTATAAATGTGAACAAAATCAAATATTCTGCTTTTAAATTTGCTGTATTTTTTCAGATAGGCCTACTATGATGACAGACAAGTTAGTAGATTGATTAAAGCGATTTTCTTTGAAACTGTTTAACAATAAACTGTTTATAAATGTGAACACCATCAAAGATTCTGCTTTCAAATGTGCTGTATTTTGTCAGATATTTGGATGACAGACAAGTTAGTAGTCTAAGATTGATTAAAGAGATTTTCTTTGAACCTTTTGGGCCATTCGGAGAAAACAGGTAGAGCAAATGATGAAACCTAGTACACGTGTAGTATAATATACACTGTTCAAGTACTTTTGAATTAAAAATTTTGTATAACGATAATAACATATTTCTACCAAAAACTTCGTTAGACCCTTTTCGAACAAATTCTAATTTGCTGACGGAGAAACTGTAATTTTGATACTTTAATGTTGTACGAATAATTCATAATAACCTTTTTACTTCTAATGCTGCTTGTTTTGCAGCAAAAGCAAGAAAACGAATGAGGTTATCCCAGCTGGGAGTCAAAACAAACAGATCTGCATCGATATGTCACGCTCCAAAGCAAATCAACATTAACTTTCACATTTGTCTGATGAATAAAAAGTAAAATAATACACAGATGCCACTTTGTCCCTGATACTATCGTTAGATTTATGGCGTCGCGTTGGTTTATGAGACATCCACTCTATGTGTTGCAATTTTCATCAGCTCATTACAGAAATAATAATGATAACATACTGTACTAATCCTCTTGTGGAAATGAAACAGACATAAACAACGTCAATGACTGACAATTGTTTTCCTAGTGGAAATATTTCGAAGATATTCATTTATAAGATTTAATTAAAGTCTATCAACGAAAATACATTATTCTTTGTTATTAACTAAATGATATAAAAGCACGATTATTTCGTAGATTTTTTATATCTGATAACAATGTGTATTGAGAAATATCCATGACTACAGCTCGTTTAATTGGGTCTACCGTGTTGTTGTACTTATAAAATAGACTGGCCCGGTTTATAGGCAGGTCTGGGCTACGATATGTATTGTATTTTGCCATTGAAATATTTCTATAAAATGCTTCTTTCCCTTCCAATTGGACCCGTCCATGTTTACAAACACGTTTGTTTATTTTATGGACTGTAACAGTCGAAATAAAGGACATGTATAATTAAATATCTTATAAAGTTTCTTTAACTCTAATGAAGTCGAGTATTCGTGTCAGGTTAGCAATCCTACATATGTAAATCAAATTTGTATATTATTTTTAAAATAATATTTTGTTGTACTAGTGTACTATACACAGGTCGAAGTAACAAGAGGAATACTTGGACGAGTCTCGTTTTTTTTTTTTTTTTTTTTTGTTGTTTTTTTTTTTGTAACAGTTGTGACGGCTATCAGTTCGGCAGCTTGCAAACATTGTAATAGAAGAAATAGAATTATAACAATTTGCCTACACATTTATGGTACATGCACTGCTGTCTTTGAAAAACTCTGATTTTTTTAACAATAACGTTAAGTATAGGTGTGACTTGACTTGACCTGACTCTTGATGTTTTGGTAAAGAAACTGGTTTTCAAAAAGAGCATTCAATGACCGCATGAATAACAAACATTATTTTAATTTAAACAAATACATGTATAAACCAAACAGATTTTGAAAAAAAAAACAACATCACACAATACGATACAAACAAATGAAACAGAAACATGTTATTACACACGCCTCTTTTGAAAGGTTGGTTCCAAGGAAAAAAGCATTTTTGTCTTGGCCAAAAAGGTCTCACGTATGAACCAAATTAAGCTCTCAAATAGAAACTGCACTCAAGCACCCTATACTTCCTCATGAATAAGAGCATACAAAGCAAAAACATCTAAGGCGTAACAAAACATTCCATTGAAACCAGTGATTGGAAATCTTAATGCCAGTTACTTCTCTCAGTAATAACGTATTACTAAAACAGCCATCTGTTAAAAGGAAAATGACAGGCCAGATCATTACGTTGGTGCAGTATTAAGTTTCTTTGGTTTGCTCAAAGGAAATTATCCTCAATTTTGCAACCAATTATTCCAGTTTATCATTTTGTCTGGTATAGAATAATAGGATATCTAGACTTGATTACACAATGTATTTAGGAAATTCGTGATCAATTTCTAATGCAAACGCAAAAATGCAGGGGAAATGGAGACGTTTCTCTTGAAAAATGGTTTGTGTCATCTTGCACGTGATCTGTTTAATAAAACTATACTGAACAAAACAGCTACCCCTCCATTTACTATTTTGCCAACATTTTTAAAAATACTAAACTCACCTCTTTGAAATTAAATGTACATTCAGATAATGTTCGGCCTACGGTCTCGGTCACAAACAATCCCGCGGGCTTTTGCAGACGTAAATACACAAAAAACGTGTATTATCCCTACATTATATAACGTAATGCATAATGTAACGTAATGTTCTTTCAGAATGTAAATAGTCAAATGATTGCGATATATCAAAGGTTATAATGACTTCTCAATGACACTGCCATCTTTCAGAATGATTGAGAGTCAAAATTACTTTTGAGGAAGCTATTTACATCTAAACTCATTTGTATTTTAACTTGTATGTTTTATATGCTGGGGGTTTCGTTTTAGGAGGCTACGTTTATGGTGCGTGGCATTCCCTGTTTGATATTTTTCTTTGTTTTTTTTTATAATCAACACGATTGTCTCTCTACAACTCAACAAATTACATTCATTGTATATTTATTCCATTTATATTTAGCTGAAATAAGTTTTGGATATCATGAAAATTGAAATCAGGAAACTGTAATGATGAAAGTCGAAATCACAATAGTTTTAACACGAAACTACCATTGTAAAAGTAAACAAAAATATCAAAATTAGAATGACGAAAATGCAATATACCAGGCACGTGTCCAGGTGGGGGGCCAGGGGGCACGGGCCCCCCAAGCTGGCTGGCTAGTTACGATTTTTATTACTATGGGCCGCTCAATTAACAAATTTATACACCAGCGCAACTGGCTTGATTTGACAGCAATACACAGGCTAAAGAGCCACAAAACCGTGTCCGGTAGTGGAAATTAGCCCCAGGCATGTCACAGGTAAAAGTTTATCTGTGCATGCTTCATTGATCGCTTGATGGTATTGATTGGGTAGTGGAGAAACTATTATATTTTTTACTCTTTGGAAGTGTTATAAAATGATCAGAACATTGTTGGTTTTGTTAAGTAAATCTTAAAATGAATCTGAAAATTGAAACATTATGATGGTTGTATTTTGTTTTTACATTAAGGCACATTCCCCAAATTTATTAAATTGATAGATATTTATCCTGTCTTTTTATTTTACAACAATTATGAATTTGAAACTACTGTATCAGTTTTACTCTTTTGGGTCCAATAACCTTACTAAAAAACTCTCATAGTTTTAAAAGTAGTTTCTCAGTAAATCTTACAAAACGCATCTAAAACTCGTTACTTATGAGGGCTTTCATACATAAAAATATCATTTAATATGTGCTGTGATGTTATAGTTTGTACAGTCAAAGAAGTATAAATTACACATCTATTTATTTTTATAGATCTCTGGTACAGTTAAGAGTTCATTGTCATTTCAAATCTATGATGTAAATAGTAATTGTCATAATACTTCGTTTGTTTTGTTGGGAATCTAAAAACATTTGGCCATTTTGCAAATAGGATACCCTTTATAATTAGACTAGCCACTAGACTGATCATTAAGATATTTCTATGATTTTTTTTCTTTTTTATGTTCATAGAGACAAAAGCCAGTCTATTCTAGAGATTTTCTAAGAGGACTGATGTTAAAATTGTAATATTGGACATAGTATATAGACTGGCTCAGTTCACTACATGAAATCATAAAAACGTGAAGAAAAAAATTATCATAGTCTAGGAGCTAGTCTACTTAATAATCATCTTAAAACTTCAACATTTTTTTCAACTGGGTATCATACAGAAAAATAATTCCATACACTGTGACTGTACAATCATCCATACATTGAAAAGGCTTGATGAAATGATTAAAAAGTAGACTTTTCCTTAAATATATGATACATTCATGCATCCTTAAAGATGTTTCAGGTAGCAGGAAAATGCATCTATTCATGTGCCATATAAAAAAAATTTCGCAATCGGGAGGAGAAACCCCTCCCGAACCCACCCCAGGTTGGGCCCCCCAGCAAACAAATCCTGCACACGGGCCTGTATACTTTCGAACTCTTTTCACTTTAGTTTTTATCTCCATTATTCGTAGTTTTGAATTTCATTTGGATGGGTAATGGCATTCTTTGAATATTGTTTTACTGTCGGATTTTTTTCCGGGTTTTCTTACATTTAAAATCTCTGAAATTTTATTTTACGAGCATCCTCTTTAGAAACGCTTCGCCATACAGTCACCCATTGTTGTGTTATTTTTTGAGATTGCATTACACATACGCAACAGGAAGTCGAAACTACAATAATGGAAGTTTGGAGACAGTAAACAGTTTCTAGCCCTATATTCGAATTGGCCATGGTTAAATTATCAATGATAAATAGCGAGTACCTGTTGAGAAATGGCGGTGAATGCGAAACTATGTTTGTTTTGCAGCTAGCAGGGCCGTCGCCGGCTTCGAAAAAGCGGTCCGGCCATGGGATATCGAAGGCGTGCTGCGAGTGCCGAAGGCAAGAGAGGGGGCAGAGCAAGAGAGAGGGGGTAACCCCCTCTTGTAAGGGGGGTTTGGGGTCTCCCCACGAGAAAATTTTAAGATTTGGGATGCCCGTAAGTGCGTTTTCCTTGCATCTTGAAAGCATTTTCCATCAAGATTTTCAGTCAATTTTATAACAGTTTTCAAGGATAACTATCCGACATTTGCCCAATGAATGTTGATGTATTTCACTTCTGAGTGTCAGCCAATACAAAAGAAAACAACTATTTCGACCCCTCTGTGAGTCTCATCAGGCGGTAGCCTTTATAATGAAGGCTTTATCAAGATTCGAACTCGACAACTTGCCGTCTGTGTGAGCAACCATAAACACATTACAATAAGCGAGGTCATTAGTTTCATCGTAATGCAGCCACAATCTATTGGCGAACCACGATGGCTGAAAACTTTTATTCACTGGATTTTTCTGACCAAAGGTGCGTTTCGGAAATTTAAATGTATTATATAGGTTGATTTGGAATTTCATGTATGTCTATTTTGCAGCAATACGTTAAGCAACAAGTTAAGCATACGGTTTCAGAATTTAGAGTAGACAGAAACGAAGTTTATATTATTTTAAAGTTGAGATGTACGTCAGCATTTTAATGGATTTAAAGCAATTATTTAAGACTATTCAAAATAATTAGAAGAAATTAGCTTTCAGTTAGTTTTCTTTATTATACCACGAAAACACAATTGTTTCCAAATTTTTTTAAACATACGACAATTTTTTTCCATCAAAGCAATTATTATAAATTATAAAAAAAATCGCCCTTTAGATCATACCGGATTAAAGATATATCAGATAAGCGTTTAATTATGATTAATCCAATCAAGCAGGGTCGATACGTTTGACACGAAGTGCCGAAGTTTTCACACCCTGCGGGCAAACATGACAGATACCGCTCGTTGCGGACAATTAGCAAGGCAATATTTCGGCACTTTTAATCTAAGCAAAAGCTGAAAAAAAACTGGTACGGCCGATATCATGCTCAGCCAAAAAAGTGGTCCGGCCATGACCGGACCGGCCGGACCGCCCGCGACGGCCTTGGCTAGTAAGGAGAATCTAAGTAGTTCAAAAACGGTTCGGATGGCACATACTTCTGTATACATTTTCAGATTTTGGTGTGTCCTGGAATTCTAGAAAAGAAAACTAAATGTTTCTATCATTTGCAGGTAAATTTCTATAAAGTTTTAAAGTTTGGCAAATTTGTACGTTTTTGTCACCAGATTTCGCAGCCATTTTCCACGGAGGTCCAGGCTAAGTTGTACCTAAGACGACAGATAAAAAGCTGTTTGACCGTGTTTTGAAGAAAGCCAGCCATTACGAATCCAAAAATGTATGTTGTCTTTTTTCAGGTATGCTTGTTTACATTTACAGATTGGTTTGATTCTTCAGGGCGTAACGGCTTGTTTCGGGAGCTCAGAAAAAACTGTTTATTGTCACCTAGACGCTACAACGGTGAAATACAAAACCACAGTGACAAGGTACTACATGATGTTTGTTCCACCTTTACATTTATTTAATGTATAAACGCTAACACAACAACACTTTCGGGCGCTTTACACATTCTAGACTTTGTAAAACCAAGTTAGATCTTTTAGATATCTTATAAGTGGTTTTCTTATTTAGAATATGTAAGATCTTTTAAAATGATCCCGATTCAAATTTGGCGTGATATGAACAATAAGGTTCGATGACAAGAAATCAGTACTGGCTTGATTTCCACCGTGATCTCTACATCACAAGTGTACATTGTATTCTTGCATTAAAATTTCATTGATGAAGAGTATTCCAATAAAGACATAGCTTGCGTTACAGGTACAAAAATGTCTTTCATATTCAGCTTATCAATCTTTTGTATTAATTATGCTTGTAAATGCCACTTTGTTATTGGCAAATACTACATAACAAGCTATGTAATTCTGTCAACAGCCTGGTGCTTCACTGGTTGTGTTGCCTTGGTTGTGTTGCTATGGTTGCTTTGGTTGTGTATGATCTACCGATTGCTTCCAGAGTTTCTCCTGTTACTGTTATACAATTGCTGTCAATGAATATTATAAGAAGGATATAGAAATGATTCAAACATCTATTTCAAAACTGTCTTTTATATGTCTTTATTTACATCACCTAAGTGTACCAAACAAAGAAATGCGAAAGAAAGGAAAAAAAAACGACTGTAAATAGAAGGAATAAATTTTGTAGTTACGGTCTGACCCTAACATATATTATGTTGTTTAGGCCTTCGTCTTCCTTTAAACCAGTTAATGTAATTTATATCCAGATGGTATTTACATATTGACAATCTGTTGTTGAAAGCTGGTTTCATATAGACGCTATAGGATTCATCTTACGTTGCTCTCACTTGCCATTGTTTTTCAGGAACTTTCCCAAGTTCAATAATACGGGTGTATAGGAATATTCCATGTCAAAATCTTATCTAAATTTCAAAATTTTGGTTCAAAATTCGATCATTGCTGTACACAGAGAACAGATATCTCACTGTGGCATTCGGCGCAAAAATCACTTACATAAATTATAAGACAGAAAATATTCTTACAAAAAAAAAACACCGTTAATATACATACTTTATTGCTATTGAATTATTTTGATTCCTTTGCAGGCTACAATCATGTTAAACTAAGTGCAGACTTTGACTTTATACGTGCAAGTCATAAATGGACCGCCTGGAAAGATGGTCTACATCTGTCAGGTGTCGGACCGTCAGCTTGCGGAATGCCAGCGTTATTATCTAGATACCCATCGATGCACACAGGAACGGCTAGTGTTCTCTTTTACAACAAAAGAGCTGAATATTTGTCATAATCCCTTATTTTTATCTGTTTGGCATACTCAAAACAGACAGCCTTTATGACATTCAGTGTTATAAATATGACGTCTTCTATATTTGCCATAATACCTTATTTTTATCTGTTTGGCATAAAACACGACAAAACTCAAAACAGACAGCCTATATGACATTTAGTATTATAAAAAATATGACGTCTTCTATACTAGCACAGTCATTAAACTGGATACGACATACCAAGAACTATTTCCTGGCGTAAGTGTTCCTGCTCAAATTGAAGTTTCACAGTTATGAATGTCAGGGGAGAAACTTTAAAGTATTTTTGCGATATTGTTTTATATATCTTGTTAGTTTTGCGTTAAAATTAGACATAAAATCTTCTTTTTAATTCTGCGTATTAGTTCTATAGCCTTCATCAAAGTAAATTAGATATACATTTAATTATTTCTTGACGGAAGAGAGGCCTGCTAAAACTTAAGTGTCAAAAGTATTGAGTGTCAGCGGAGCTATTTTACAGTATTTTATGCTATGTTTCTAGACATTTTGTCATGCAAGGAAGTTATTAGACATAAAAAAACGTTTCTAAGTCAGCATTTAATTAAAGGCCTGTCATACAAAACCTTATATTAGTTGATCTGGGTACCAAAAGGTAATTTTACTGAGGCTTCTTCTAATTCAAGAGAAAACGGAAAAAAGGTTTGTTCTCAAAATGCGATTCCATGATCTTAACTATAACTGATATCTCTAAATAGATTTGTGTTCATAGAGACGGAAACAGCAAAGACATTTTCATCCCGAGGAGTGTAGTATTTACACAACAAATATACTACATACGAGCCGTGCCATGAGAAAACCAACATAGTGGTTTTGCGACCAGCATGGATCCAGACCAGCCTGCGCATCCGCGTAGTCTGGTCAGAATCCATGCTGTTTGCTAACGGTTTCTCTAATTGCAATTGGCTTTGAAAGCGAACAGCATGGATCCTGACCAGACTGTGCGGATGCGCAGGCTGGTTTGGATCCATGCTGGTCGCAAAGCCACTATGTAGGTTTTCTCATGGTGCGGCTCATATGTTGGCACTGTGTACACTTAAACAGCAGTTTGGGAGGGCAGCTTCTATGGCATTTACAAAACGCTTTTAAATTGGTTCTGAAAATGTAATTCCGCGGGGTAAACAGTGAAAAATATTGTGTGTAAGTGCTTTTTCATAGAAACGTAAACCAAAACGCGATGATAGATTAACTTCTTCCAAATATTGTCACTTTGCGCTACGAAAAAAAACGTGGTGGTTATTATGTGGCACTCAGTGTCTTTCATTGATAAAAACTAGTAACATTGCACTTTACTCATACCAATAAGCCAGTGATACAGAACAGAACAGAATTTTATCACAGAATTGTACATGGTACATCGTCATACATAATAAGCATCATCTTATTATTATTTATTTACCACGTTTATATTAGAACGTACTATTAATATAGTCTTGGGTGTTTAAATTCAAGGATCTAAATATATATCACGTTCAATTTCATTTCAGAATAATTGTCAAACATTTAGTTTCTTTATTAATTTTGCTGTTATCATTTAACACCTTGATTCCTATTCATTTGTTGCATGTTTACATTTCTATGTCGGATCAGGTTTAAGTCTAGATTATCTCGTATAGCTGTGACTTCCGGTTAATGAAACATGCGAAACAACTTTAAACATTTTTTTCTGGAGAGTTGCAAAAAACTTATATACTGCTAAATATTACATTTCCCGTGACATAAATGTTTAATTATTAAAAGATATTAAATAATCATGTGCATATTATATGTTCCTTTTGAATGGAAACCATGTGGTTATCATTAGAAACAAAGATTTGTTTGTATGTAGGTCATGTTCGTTAAAACGGAACTTTGAAAGACATTCTCCAGGGACACATCATGTGCCAATAATCTGCTAGGAAAAATGCGTCATTAGAAAAGTGTTTAACATGTAACAACAGACCGAACAAATAACTTGGTCTTGGCAGCTCTAGATATAATTCATTTGCGGCATATATCTTATAGATGGATTATTGGACGCTATGGTTTGTGGTCTTTTGAGATATTAAACAAAATAAAATTGTAGGCGAGGTATGTGATGAAATTTCACACGCGACAGAATCATAGAAAATAACGCTTATTTCACGAATGTTAGTGTTTCATTAAAAATAGAATTCTCGGAAATACTAAGCATCCAACACACAATATAGCCAACATACATAATGAAACAAACTAACAATACTTCGCCACTCTAATGGAAAAAAAATGCATGAATTCAGTGATGAAAAGCAGAAAGCAATTATCGACATGTTCAGACTTTAACTCGACGACAGACATCCGTTATTTCGGCTTTAAACACAATTTAAGCCTCGGATATGCTTCCTCGCACGAAATGTTTATTACATCTGTTTCTATACTTGACAATGTGATCAAAATTGTGATTTCCATTTCTGCTATGAAAACTGACTTGTGGTCCATGTTTTTCAAGTAAATTCATTAATCAGTGACAATGCTTGAATTTCCTTATGTTGCTTAGAAATGAGAGAAATTTAGAAGAATAACTTATCTGAGAGTACAGAACAACCATTATTATAGATATAACAGCAGGGATGTAAGAACCTCGCACGAAAACAAGCATGACATTGTGTTACATAAATACACAAAGTCTTATTGAAAATTCAAGGTAAAAGGCAAGAACATGATGAACATTTTAACACCCGATAAAAATCTCAACTATTTTACTTGCAACAAAAATCTGATTTGAACCTATTTAAGGTGAAGGAAAAGTTACATTTATGCTCAACATTCTAACAACTAGTACGAAAGAGGATACCATGCTTACATCGTAGCTATTTTACCTATATTTGTTAAACAAATGATTCTGCAAATATAAAAGTTGCTGTCCCATTTTACTTAAAAAATACCGGAGATAATTGCCGTTCATTGTGGTCCGATTATTAATGTGACAGGACGAATACCATCTTACGGACTGTATTAACATTTTGTCTCTTGACGGCAAGTGATTTTGCGTTTGCGACCAGTGCAGACCAAGATCAGCCTGTGCAGGCTGATCGTGATCTGCACTGTTCGTTATTCAGACCGTGAATATTCAGTGTACACCCCATCGTCCAAATTGAATGATAGACCAGTCCATTTTAAAAAAGTTAGCAGGGTAAAGTTAACAATCACAATCAACCAGATGCCTTTAAGTACAATTTGGTGGCCTTTAAAGTCTCTCCGGGCTTGGACTGTGTGTTATTGTGTATGGTACTTTGGAATGACAATGTCCGTTTAAAGCATCTGTATAATGAAGTTAATCGGAAGCTGGTACACTAAGGCATGGTCAAGTTTGCACATTTCATTTCAGTTTACAAGTACACTTTGAATATATTGAGCTAAAACGTGTGAAATTGTAAAACTCTGAATTTTGAAGCAAATTTAGTAAAGAATGAAGTTTTCCTACACGTGGGCCTACTCATAGAAGTTTTTGTTAAGAACTGTTGTCTCTGCCATTATCATTTGATGATGGACAAAAATCATATGCATCTTGTAAGTATGACTGTAAAAAAGCAACAACAGCACAATTTTGTAACAAATGGCTTAAGTAAATATATTAATCAGTAAAGTTAAATATTTAATTTAAATATTTACTTTCTTGTTTTTAATAGCAACTTTTTTCATGATAGAGATACAGTGTCATTTTTCTTAGACTATGGAGATACAATGTTTCTGTCATTTTTCTTAGATTATCGATTGGAGCTTTTATTCCACAATGTAGTAACAGGTTGACATGACTCAGCTAATATTTTAATTACTGATTCTAGCAATGATGCCTAATCTTTGCTGGCAAGCATATAATATTGTAATCATTTTGACTTCCTAAACGCCCACTTAATAAGCTTAACAATTAGAGCTTTACACACCAAATTAGGTTTGACTCACGGGTGAGCTGTATGATAATTGATATAATGATAGGAGAGGATACGTCATACGGTCATTCGTACTTCATCTTTGATTCATATGTGGAAATTATCAGTCGCTTTATACTTGTACAACGGGTTAGATTAAATGACGGCCGTATATATAACTGAAACACTGTTGAAATCTGCACAACACACGCTTATTCTTTCAGCCGTGAGAGTAAATAATTGCATCTTTGAATCAAACGAACATACACCAGTGGTCACCTACATCCATATATAATGAAATATTTGATCGTTCCACTTGTTTTATAGACCACTACCAACACAGATTGAATTTATCACCTGCGTAATTGTCGCACTTCCTGAATTCGTAAAAAAACATTTTATAGCATTTATTTTCTATTTACAATTGTCATGTTAAATGGCAAAATTGCAATGTTCCAGTAGGGGAAAACCATGAAAAAACCAACATAGTGCGTTTGCGACCAGCATGGATCCAGATCAGCGAATCCGCGCAGTCTGGTCAGGATCCATGCTGTTCGCTTTCAAAGCCTATAGCAATCAGAGAAACCGTTAGCGAACAGCATGGATCCTGACCAGACTGTGCGGTTGCGCATGCTGGTCTCGATCCGTGCTGGTTGCAAACGCACTATGTTGGTTTTCTCATGGTCCTGCTCAATTATTCTTGTCATAAGCCTTGAAATAGCAGACAACAGTCGCAATAATATGTATAAAATGCATTCTCTTTAGTGTAACACCGTTGAAAAGAATGTAATTTACGTTTGACAATGACTGTTGTTCCGGATAGGCAAAGTTACTGAAAGACTTGATATATCTTCAACAGAAATAGATTAAACTGCATTCTTGCATACCAGTGCATCTTTAATGCTTGTTCTGCAAGTTATGATTGATTTGTCTGGAATGAATTATATAGAAAGAATATCAGTCTTTTGTGATTTTCTTATCAGCCAGGAGAGCCTTTAGGGATACTTGAAGGGATGAGACAAAGCATGATATTGATACGACAGTTTCATGGTAAGCACAGAAGTATTAAACATTAAAACCTTTACTTCAGACGATATGATTTCTGAAAGTAACATGAATACATACATTTTAGATAAACGTGTGGCTAAGATTGCTGCGATAAACACCTGTTTTACTTTGTTTTGTTATTGGTGGGTTTAACGTCACGCGAACATGATATGTCACATGGCGTCTTTCCAGCTTATGACTGTTGTGGAAGACCCAAGGTGCCCCTCCTTGCATGATGTCATCACGGGCGAGCACCTTGATAGAACCACCGACCGTCTGTAAGCCAGCTGGCGGAAATATTATATGCCCCCAAGAGAGGCTCGAACTCACATCGGTGAAGGGCAGGTGATTAGAAGTCAGCAACTAAACCGTTACGACCACGGAGGCCCCTACCCATTTTATGGGATCCCGTATACATGTTCTAGACACAAGAAAACGGCATGTAATTACCAATCAGTAATTATTACTTAGGTCCCAAGTAACCCTGAATTCATGGTGGTGAAAAAGACGACCAGTAAGTTTACATGTTGCGCAAACGTACGATGCAAACACATTCAAGATGCAAGACATGTAATGCCGAAATATATCCTTTTCCAAAATAATTTGTGACAGTCTTAAGTTTTATCTCCAACATTAATAAGTAATATCGAATTTATGAAAAGGACACCTGCGCTTATATTGGTGGTACATAGAAATATAAAAGATGTACGGAGAAAATGTCATTCTAATCTCAAAGAGGTAACATGCAAAACGCATGTCTTCTGTTCATTGTTTTGATAATTAATTAATTTGAAAGTTAATTAGTTTAAGTTCGTCTTACACTTTTGTTGATGTTGATGTTTTTGTTTGTGTGTCTTTGCGATTAAACCGGAAGTTTACATTGTTATGTTATAATTCAAAGTATTATATAGATTTCTTACCTTTACAATACAAATTATTATTAGATATAGTCAGTGGGAAGTTAGCTTCCAATACTTCCCGTAACGGCTAATAACGTAAATGTACGTAATCGAATGGTAATAGAAGATTCTACCTTAAAAACATAAAGACAATGAGGACAAAACAAACAAATAAAAACAGACCGTGGGGAACCTGATTTGAACGAATCACTAGGTAATTTCAACCGAATGATACCAGCTTTAAGAAATAAAAATTGACAATGCGGAGCGACATCGCGACAATGCGATACGACACACGTAATGCCAAACAACGCTTGACAATGCCGAACGACAGACAACAATGTGAGTGGATTATGTCGCGATGTCATATTGTATTGTCGCATGTCAATAGCAAGATATATCGCGGTGTCACTTCGCATTGTCGCGATATCACTTAACATTTTCATGTGTCGTGCCCTGTCTTTTTGATGACCGCGACGCACGACAACGAGATATGACACACGACAAGGCGAAGCGACACTCGATAATGCGAAGTAACATTTTAAATGATTCCTGGGAGAAGAAAATAAAAGAATAAACACTTAATAATAGATACATAGCCGATATCATGTATTATTCATAATGATGTAAATGTAATTTGAAAGAAGATTACTTTGAATCCTAAAACTTTGATTGAGAGGAGCTGAACTGTGCAACACCACTCAAACGTTTCAAAGTGGGAAAAGACTTGTCAAAATGACTATATAATTATTTTCTTATTCACTGTATGCTGTCACGTGACCTGGTGTACGGCGAGAAAAATGCAAGATGGCGGACGTGGATATTGGGGAAAGGTAGGCTCCTCGTTTGTTCATTGATTTCTCTGTTAATACTTCCTTTAAGGGAGAATGTTTTGTCGTATAACACGGCACTGACATTTGTCTTTCAACGGTTGTATACCATTACCTCCGACAACGGCTTAAATTTCTAGACTTTGCTCCTGAATGCAACAAAAACAACGGAAAATAAATTTAAGCGAGGAGAGACTCGGTTTTTCGAATTTTCCATCCCTTTCATCCACGATTTCTGCCAAATTATGAAGTACACAAAGGCTATGTACATAGACAAAACGTGTGTATCAGCCAGTTCAATGAAAACCGCATATTTACTAAAAAATATTCGTTTTAAAATTCGCCAAATGTACGGTCGGAAGGCCGAGGGTATTCTGTCGGTGTACGGTAAGACGACGAAAAATCAAAGATTTTGCTACGAAATGATGTACGGAAAGAAGACAAAATCCTGACACGATCACCAGCTGCCTTACCCTGGAACTTAGAAGGATTAATGTGGTCTATTTTTCGACATTAGTGCTGCCAATTTTCAATGTGTTTCCAAAGAATTCTCCAGTTTCTCTAAACCGTACAGAATTTTAAAGATTATTGAAAAATTAGAATGAACTTGTTTCTGTTTTTAGCTCATTTGAATGATGTTTAATATCTGCATATAATCTGATAGATATATTCTTTCATGCACTTGCTTTAGGGGACCTTAAATTGTTGGGAAGCAAAGTATATGGAGAGATAACAGTATTGTGTTTTAGCTGATCGTGTGAGCTAACTTGAACAAATGAATATACAAGCTACAATTTTCTTTCGATGTATCACTGTATGTCAAAAACAGATGCCTGCATTGCAATTTGTTATCAGTTTGATTGTGATTCTGTTATATTTTAAGTAAATAAAGAGTCCAGTCATAAATCAGCCTAACACAAGCTGTGTTATGGTTCGAATCACGGACTCGGAATATTTCCGCCAATTTTGTGAATAGTTCTTCCAGAAACATTGTCATATTAAAGGCCGAATTTAGAGTAAATACGTACTGGTCAAAATGTTCACAGAAAACATCACTGAGTCTAAAATTGCCAAAAGGCACAGATAACATAAACCGTAACACAAAAGTGTTAAAGGTATTGCATGAATAAGGTTTCTGTTTTTGCAGTCAGAGCATACACCTAATAACATTGAAAATAACATAACGCAGGTATATACTCACATTTTCCGTTACAACTTTACATTTAGTAGCCAAACTTGATTTCTAAAAGAGTTTGGAGCTCTTTACTCTTTAGTGACATACCTACTAAATCAATACTTTATAACTTTTATTGTTGTAAGTGTATTTTCTCTATTAAGAAATAGTGAATTTCATTTTGCATCAAAAGGCGCTCAAAAGCCACCTTTTGATCTCTATCATGTCTATGTTGATTTTCTTAAGGATGTACGAGCGTTTTTGTTGTTTTTTTCATATCCGCCATTTTGAAAAAAGTTTCTTCGAGCATTGAATTTTAACAAAAGTTTTGCCAAAAATTATCGCTAAATAATTAAAATTTGACTAATAATGTACCATTTAACAAAATAGATTGTACTTTTTGTAAAAAAAATCACCCTTATTTTTGGCTGGCATTTGCTTAAAATTGACGTAAGATTTACAATGGGGTAGAGGTAGGTAATTTCAAATATCTACGAAAGTAGATCAGGTTTGGTTTTGATATTAACCTGACTGATACATATAACAATAAGCTATAACTGAAATAAAAGTTTTCAAGATAGCACTTTATTTTATCTAGAAAATATAGATTAAAACAAAAAAAAACAAAATAATATCAAAATTCACCAGTTTTTAACAGTTTTTTCTTCATAAATCTCTTAGATACACGGTGATCCCAACCTTTTTTTTCCGTATTGAAGCATTTTTGTGTGTCATTAAAGCTGCAAAATATTTTGAAAACAGAAATTTTCTGTAGATTAAATACATTTTTTCCATTGAAAATAAAGTGGGTGGGGTAATTATGTCAACATGTAAAAATGAAAGAGATGTGTTAGTGTCATTTATGCTTATATAATGCTGACATCACATTGTATACCTATCAACCTGTAAGACATGAAATCCCTATAGCATTAAATGGGATATTACATGTTTTATAAGGTACCACCATCGGTGACTTGTGTTTTTTCTTCCCTTGTTTGTCTTAGAAACTAATATTCGTCAAGCTCACAGAGTATGAAAAGATTCTTAACGTTAGAAAAAAAAATTCTCCTACATCCTTAAACATTAATGATAGTACCTACAAGGTGTTAAATATACCTAGGGAAAGGTGTTCATTTGAACTTCAACATACTAACATCAGTATTTAGCATATTTCAGTAAATGATCTTATTGAAAATCAACACCTGATATTGTCTAAGCCGATACGTCAAAATACATTTCAAATGTCGATCATAAATAACTTCTCAAATGGCGACTCCAAAGTTTCTTCTAAAATAGCAGCATGCCATACTTTAAAATCGTGTTAAATATTAAAAAAAATTGTATTTGCACGAAGGATTCATATAAATATGTCAAAAGTGAGCTCCAATGTTCAGGTAAAAAAGAACACTACAAGGTTAGAATCCCTTTGTACTTTCCTTCCCAACAAATTAAAATCGACTAAAGAAAACGTATGTAAGAATAGATCTATCAGATTATATGCCAATATACTTATCATCCAAGACGATTCTGAGTCAAATGAGCTAAATACAGAAACATAGTTTTTCATTAATCTTTAAAATTCCAATGTTTTAAAAAACATTGAAAATTGGTAGCACTTATGTCGAAATATAATCAATAAATGATCGTGTCAGGATTTTGTCTTCTTTCCGTACACAATTTCGTAGCAAAATCTTTGAATTTTTGTCTTCTTATAGTACACTTTTGGCCGTCGTCTTTCCGTACACCGACAGAATAACCTCGGCCTTCTGACCGTTCACTTGGCAAATTTTAAAACAAGTATTTTTTTAAGAAATATGCGGCTTTTTGGGAACTGACTGATACACACGTTTTGTCTATGTACATAGTCTATGTCTACTTCATAAACTGGCAGAAATCGCACAAAAAGTGATGGAAAATTCGAAAAACCGAGTCTCTCCTCGCTTAGATTTATTTTCCGTTGTTTTTGTTGCATTCAAGGGCAAAGTCTAGAAAATCGAGACGTCGTCTGAGGTAATGGTATACTACCGATGAAAGACAAATGTCAGTGCCATGTTATACGACAAAACATTCTCCCCTAAAGGAAATTTTAACAAAGAAATCAATGAACAAACAAGGAGCCTACCTTTCTTCAATATCCACATCCGCCATCTTAACTTTTTCTCGCCGTACACAAGGTCACGTGACAGCATACAGTGTTATTATCTCATTTCTAACATCATGTGCAGCATGTGCAATAAAATGCAGATTTCTGTTTGTTCCGAGGCACTCGATTAATAGTTATGTTAAATAGCTTCAACAAAATATATAGTATCAAACCAGGTGATGTACCGCATGTGTATGACATTTTGCTAATAGCTTATGTGTAAGTTTTTTCTTTCGAAATATTATGTTCCTGCAGAAAGACCTTTATTAGGAAGTGATGTATGATCTCTATCTCTATCATATCTATATGAACTCCAACAAGAAAAAAGAAAAAATATAAATGACTCGATGTGATTAAGTTTGTTTATTAGGGGTAATGAAGTATAAAACAAGTTGAAACTCCACAGGTCGCTCAACACGACAAAAATGAAAATGTTTCAGGCTCGGTTTGATTGAGCCTCTTCATGGACGATAGTGAAAATGCATGCTCCGGGTTGAGCAGAAATCAACATTTATACATGTTACACGTATCAAAAACAATTTAGAGACATCCGCAGATGTGTTCATACGGCGGTGCACATGAAGCCTTCACTGAAAAGCGGCATATTGTCCCCAGTTAAAATAAATGGCTTGCCCTAAACGATGGACAGAACTTAACAAACTTGAATTTAGAAAGAGGATCTGAGGTGACGGAGCATTCATATCATAAAAAATGTCAAAAGACAAAATTAAAAAGCAGGCACCACATCAAAGGTGTAATTATACAATATCCAAAGCTATGAAAGCGGAAGTATTGGAACCACCCAACCTGAAAAATAGCACAACATAAAAGTCGTGCCGAACGATCTGAGAAGATCGAAATATAACAGCTCTGATTGAATGTACGGAGCAAACATTGTTAGCATTTTTATTTCTTGTTACTCGTAAGAAACAAATTGTGTTATGATAGTATCAGAAAAGCAAATGTCAAAGCTGACAACAAGCAGAACAAATTATTCAATTTTATCAGCACCAGACTCACCATTGATTTGTTCTATGGTATCTTACAGACATAAGGGTTTGTGGTCTGTTGTCTACTAGTATCCATATTTTTATCAAACTAGTTCGTTCTCTCAGTGATATATAAATTAACCTTTTACATGTATATCCATTCTATAAAGGATCCAATACAGGTCAACAACCAATCTTTAGTACAACATATTTGTGAACTTTAATCTACTGACTGGGTCATATTATGTAAAATGAGGTACACTGGAAGTGTACTTACATACAACTACTACTGCAAAATGAATATTCACAACCTCAGCATATGCTTCTTTTCAACGAATTAAAGTGCAGGATTGACCAAAAATGTCCAAGAATTAGTAACAAAAAACAATGCTACGTGGTATTCTGGCTTTGTAAATAACGTCAAATTGTACCATCCGTACCATCGAAAACGTTTTGGACATGAGTTTGAACAAGAATTACCAGCAACTATTGTTTATCACTTTTTCTATTGAATTTCAAGTTTAGAATTCAGACTTGCTATAAAAATTCCTACAGATAAAAAGCAACACAGCAATTGAAAATTATCAAATTTGATTGGAACTCGCCCTCTAAACTGATTATCTTGACTTGCACAGTTTGAAGCTTTGCTAGATTAATTTAGCTGATGATATCAATAGGGAGTTAGTATCAGATTGTGTTTGATACAACAAAACAGTCATTCTTTGTCTTTGCATCCGCATATAAGTCAAACACAGCTTACCTCAAGTATTTAGGGTAGCGTACGGTGTGAACACGCAATGTTGTGGGATGAAAACATTCATTTATAAAGACGTCCTTCTTCCTCTTGACAATAATTATCTATACAGAAGCAGTTGTCTCGTTATTTGTTTGTTGCAATTTACAATTTTCCAATGAGCAACAAATGCATTACATCTGTCATATGTCTATTTATAAGAGTATTATAAAGCTGCCCAGTTCCATCAAGACGTTATTTTACAGATAAGCTGCAATTGTGTAGTTTGATTTTGTTGGGTTTTAGTCACAGGGACACAGTCTAGACCATATGACGACTTTCTAGATTTGGTGGAAGAAAACCCCCAATTGTCCACCTGGGCATTGCGTCCGGAACTGAGAGACACCTTGGTGGAACAGTCTACTTTTCGTAAGCCAGCTGACTGTACGAACTTAGCAGCTCCACAAATGTTAGGGGCAAGTGATTCAAAGTCAGCCGCTCAGACCCCCTTTAGGTTATAAAAAGATGTGAACTTACCATAATACATGCATTTTCCCCATTGATGAATTTGACATCAAAATTGTTAAGCGGAATCGATACCAGTTGCAATATTTTCAACTGCCAGAATGCAACGTCATTTGGATAATGCAAAACCAGTATTGTTGTATTGCATCATGTAGTGCATTCATTTTACTGTAATAGAATTCCGCTTAAGCCCGTGTAAGGTGGCGTTAAGAGTGTTGCACAGTTCATTACCTCTCACTTTAGATTTTCTGGATGTAAGATATATTTCAAAGTTTGTACTATCTACTAGAACGAAGCTATAATATGAAATTTAAATGTTATTATGACGACAATAAAGGGAAACAAACAAACATTAGAATTCAGGTTTTTCAAATTTTCAAAATTGTCGTTTCCTGTTGGCCAATAAAACTGATACCTTACATAAATTGCATCCGCAAAAGTAAACAAATACCAGTCTGTCATCATTGACTTTAAAATTGATCATGAAGATAAATATTTTGCACGAAATGCAGCCATAAAAGTAAACAAACACCAGTACATGATTATTGATTTTAAGAATGATCCTTTATTACTTTAGTTATTTCAGGGAAAATGTAATTTACCGGTTACGCACCGGTCCATATTAAGCCAATCGAAAACATGCACATAGATTGAACTGCAAGAACGAAATACTCTGAATCAGACATTTTTTTCTTTTTCTTCACAAAAGACCTAGAAGCTGTGACTATATCATTTAACGAAAATCAATGATTACTTCATTGAAATTGTGTGCCTTTCTAAACCACGATAGCACAGTGCAAGGGAGTTGGAAATATATAATTGAGATGTTTGGCATATCTCGTGGAATGAATAAAGAAATCTTCAGTCTTCTTACTATCTTGTACATAATTATTGATTTGTCAGATTTAAGAGGATTTTTCATCAGCCTTAAAACAGATAGAGGCTATACAGAGGATGAAAGTCAACATGACTGTCACAATTTAAATGTAGGGGCTTAGAGAACATAAATGTTATTTCTAGCAAAAGAAAAGAACGTTGCCGCCGACTACGCAATAACACAAAATTTATTCAACGGAAAAATAAGTTACATGATATGTTATTCATTAAATGCTTAAATTGTTAATTTTCATACTGAATTCGAACAAATTCATCTCGCAATGCATATAATATTTGCATTTATATTTTACAGGATATATTTTAACAAACAGTTCTTAAGATATGTTTGATAGACTGGATTAGCAATGCATAATGAAATTAATTTGTTTTTTATTGTTTTGTATTTGTGTCCAGTAGATACTGATAGGTATAGCCACTTCTCCTTATTGAATTTTATTTGTACATATGTAATCAAACGCCTTTTCACAAGTTCCATATTGAATCCTATGATAAGATTAACGAGGTAAGATATAGGTTTATTTATTTATTAGAGTCGGAAGAAAGCAAAGCATTATAACATAAGCTCTGAAGAGCTTTTGAACCGACTATGATGTAAATACATGTAACTGTATCGAGACATTTGCAGCTGGATCACAGATTGCAAAAGTTTTCAAAGTAACAGTATTTTAGGATTACACAAGTAAGCTGTATTAAAGCGACAGTAAAATATCTGTAACAATAGTTGCTATATTCTTGTAATGCACGGAAGGGCACCTGGGGTCTTCCTCCACCATTAAAGTCTGAAATTCGCCATATGACCTATAATTGTGTCGGTGCGACGTTAAAACCAACACTAACAAAATATATTCTTACAAAAATAGCTGTACCTACGTTATTTTGCAAAACACTTCTGCATATTTAGCCAGTTGTTTCACTTTTTTCTGTGTTGTATTAAATTAAAACGGCGTACACATTGAGCAAGATTTTAGCATGTCAGTCTCAAAGAGACCGAGGCTGTCTGTGAACATCGAAAGATTGGTTCATTTTATTTAACACGCAAAAACTCGTTATAAAATTATTCAAATTTTCGGCGACAGAATATCAAAGTAGGCTTAATTTTCGTCGTAAATTCATAACACATTTTTGATTTCATTCAATACTTGTCATCGGTACAACATTTAAGTAGCTTTGTCGTAATTTATTGCAGTGATTTTGCCTTATTTTTGCGTTCTGCATTTTGCTATAGAATTTTTAGACATTAAATTGTTACATCTGTGTGTGTGTGTGTGTGTGGGTGGGTGGCTGGGGAGGGGGGCAGCCCCATTTGCAGCCCCATGCTGATACTCCTGGGCTTCACTATTTGTTTTATTTACGATTTTCTGTTTTAATTATATATCTTGTCTCGTATATCATGGCGTTTTAGTTATATATTTTGTCTCGTATGTCATAGTAAGGCTTAGGGTCATCGATACGGAATGTCTCCTTGTATCAGAATAGTTTTATTATGATGACTCCAAGCAATATATGGACATTTGTTAGTGTATCCTCGCCTTGTGGAGAAGTATTTTTTACACATACAAGTGTTTAAAATACCAGCTCTGATATCAGAGATTGTTTCTGGATTGTTTCTAGAAGTAGTCTGATGTCTTGTTTCGGTGACCCTAGTGAATTACTTAGCCATGATACAGAAACACCGTTCATAGAAATAGTTTTAATGTATAGTGATTGTATACGGGATTTCATTTTATATCTACATAGCATGCAAGATTTGTCTTGTTTTAACAATAATTGAAATTGAGAAAAGTTCCAACAATAACTAGACTGAGGCTACACAGTTTGCTTAATAACTCCTTGTTCATATGTGTAATAAAGATACGTTATGTACATGTAAACAGGAATATTATCAATATATTTTTGAAAGGAAATGGCCGAACGGGGCGGAAGGAGACTGATAGATGATCCATTATTGCTTGATCGTTTTAAATAGATCATTAAAATACTTTCCGTTGGTGTAACAATTAACAGAATGCATCTAACGTTCACCTTCTGTCACTTCAAACACTTATAGAACAAGCTTGCGTAACTGCCGTCTTCTTAACAGTAAAGAGTTCGATGCCAATATTTAGAATGCGGATAATGAAACTCAAGATAGAACAATAAAGAAGTAACTTACGGTTTAAGAAATAATCAATGATGCTCGAAAATAAATGTCATATTGTCTATTGCACTTGGTAGAGGTGTCTCCATGCCGAGTGGGTAATATGTAGTTGGATTTAATTGTTTGCCCTTGATCGTTATGAGAACTAAACCACTTTTGGAATGTTGACTAGCTGTGAAGCTACGCAAGTATCCGCACGTTCCTGAAACATTGTCCGGAGGAATACACCTTTATTTCATAATCGTGAAAAGTTTTTTTCCCTTACGTCAAATTGATTCAAGGTAGTTCTTTGGTAATGACAATTGGCAATTTCTGTTTAATTATAGATTATTCATATACAATTTAAGCATTTCCCGACAGGTCAGAAATTCCATGTTCTTTCGACCGCTGCCGAAGTAAGATATGGAAAATATAATATCGCACGGAAATTAAAATTCAGTAATCGTAAAAGCTCATGATAATAATTAATGACAAAGAGCTTTGTATGGTGGTTCAAATCTATTAATCAGCTTTTTTTCAGGCGTGAAATACTCTTTTGAATTTAGAATCACGCATGCTACAAAAACTTTCAAGTATATATAGGTAGTTAATGATTTGTTATAAGCCCCTGAACCAACAGAAGTTATTTAAAAAGTTGATAGTTTTCCACAAAATTATGTAGCTAACATCTGTTTTACCTTCACAACTGGCTAATGTATGGCGCTTGGGTAACTGGTAGCTCCCATGTTTGGCACTCAGAATTTAAAGGGTTGCATCAAGAGGTAAACTTTATCCAGTGTATCTTCCACTAAAATATTTTTATTTAGATATTTACTTAAGATGTAGAAAATCCTAATAAAATATATGTAACTTACTAAATATATAAATTAATTATTGATGCAGAGCTAAATTCATAATTAAATGCCATTCAGTAACAATTCGATTGTTTAAAATCATCCAGTTTTTTTCAGTCGTAGTACACATTTTTACTGTGTTCAGCCTGACATGTACACGTCATGTACTATTTTAACCTAATGCCTAATGCCTGATATTGTAAACACACATAAATTTGTTAATTTAATGTTTACATAAACAATATATAGTATTATGTTTTCAAATATGAAATTTGGATCTAGTATACCTTTTCGTTAATTATATGATAACACTCAGAACCAAGTGAAAAATGTTTATTCTATTCCATTCCATTCCTTCCATTTCATTCTATTCTAAGTGAACTAGTATCTCACCCGTTCCAAAGACCCTGTGGCCATTTGAAACGCGTATCTATTCTTTCTCCATCCTTCAGAATACCAGGGACATATATACCAACATTCCCTGCAGCAATGTCAGCCTGAAAGTATAAATACACAAAAAAGCGATGTGTTTCAAAATTGTAAAATAAAAAAAAAAGGAAAACAACGTTGCCCAAGTACAAGTGGAAAAATATGTCCATGACCATGAACTTACAAAATATTAGGCCATACAAATTTTTGATAATTCGTTTCGTCGAATTGTCTACCACTCAATTTTATTACACGGAAAAAATAATAATAAAGATTACGCCCGCACGATACTCATAAATAATTCACGATTTTTGTTTTTTTGTTTCTTCGATTACGACGTTCCTCGGATTAATAACGAAAAACTCAGGTTTTTATCTCCGTTTTGATTGCGTTCAATTGATATTGATCGGATTCATGCGTCCGAATACATGTTGCTGATGATCCAAACTCAAAAAGTCACGGAATTATGGTGTTGTTCATATTTGTTTTAAATCTGGAGTGTCTTTGTTAGTGCCACACATGGCCTTCGATGTGCCGGTAGGTAATGAAATAGGCACATTCTGCTTTTGTTCAATACAGTGGAAAGAACGAAGCCCGACTTGTAAGACGTGCACGGGGATGCAGTTAAAAATATTTGGAAATATTGTTCAGATATAAAGTTTTCAAACCATTTGTTATCAGTTGTTTAATTCAGCATGTTAGATCTAGAGCCCAAAGCTGAGGCCAACTACTATCTTAAAAAAATATTTGTTCACAGATCCTGACCGACCTATCGCATTGTCTCGGCCCAAATCTTTTTGAACGTAACTTCTTTAGTACAGTAGTGAGATTTCCTATCAAAACGCATTTAGTCAATTTAAAAATTGTTTAGCTTTTCAAATAAGTAGTGTTGATATGAAAATAATTTCAAACAAAATCTGTCCTTTTGTAACCCTAGTTTTGCCCTTTTTGTACACATGACGCCAGGATATATTTAAAATTGGCTGTAAATTGATTGAACGAAAGAAACTGAAAAAAACAGACTTCCCCAACTCTAAATTTCAAGTTCAGTCAAAGCACAACAAACAACACTTTTAAGGGTGGCCATATTGTAATCATTCTTTGTCCGTCTGTTATTATTTTTGCCTGAAATGAATCTCTACCACAGTAGGTTAAGCTAGCCTGATCATGATCTGTTAAGAAATTATTCCAAAGGGATTCGAGCAATGTTGAAGCATCTGTATGCCCAACTCCGTTTGGTCTCACTGGTCAAGTGGTTTATTACTTCCCCTGTCACCTCTATGGGTTGGAGTTCCACTAGGGGCACAAATTTGTTCATGTGTGAAAGCCATATAACTGTGTTTCAGAAGAAATGTTATTCCACACAATCATGTGCCTGTTTTGTCTTAAATATTCCTCATCCTTTGCCATTAAATAGGCACGTCTTCAGATTAATGTAGAAAAATCAAAATTAAAAATAAGACACTCATTTCTTAGTACTTAAAATTACAAAATAAAAAAAAATAAAGTGATTCAGTGAGTTTTGGCAAGAATTTATTTGCAAAATCATTCATGTAGTCTTTAAAACATATAGAAAAGCTATATACTGTGTTACCCACACTGTAATGTTTGATTTCTGTGTTATTTCTAAAGAAATGTTAACTTTATACATAATCATAACCGCCTCCTCAAGGGTTCAAGGTGGGAAAAAAAATATAAAAAAGCCCGCTCGCTCCATGTAAAATCTACCCGCCTCTGAAAAAATCAAAATTGAGAAAAAAAAAAATAAAATAAAAATTTCGCTCGCCCGCTCCTATTTTTTTTGAAAATTTTCCGAAGAACTATTAATCAATTTGGTATGGTCTTATAAATAGCAATGCAAGAAGCTTATTTTGTGAATAATCCACAGTTTCCACGCACATTTTATTTCTGACAATCTGGATTTTATGTAAAGGTCTGAAGGTTTGCATAGAAAAAAATAGATCCCTTGGATACACCAAGCCATCTGCAGGGTACCATAAAGTCACTTGCTATACGTTAAAACTGTATTCGTTTCACATGGCACTTCACTTCACTTACAGTTATACGAGACTGAAAGTTTTTATCTTTTCTCTATCTTTTGAAAATCTGAATTTCGATCTTCGAGCTGGCTCGAAATTCAACCCCAGCTCGAAATTCAACTTTTTGAAAATCTGAATTTCGATTTCGAGCTGACTCGAAATTCAACCCCAGCTCGAAATTAAACTTTTTGAAAATTTGAATTTCGATCTTCGAGCTGGCTCGAAATTCAACCTCAGCTCGAAATTTTATCTTGAATTTCGATCTTCGAGCTGGCTAGAATTTCAAAGCAAGCACGAAATTGATATTCAATGTTGAATTTCGATCTTCGATCTGGCTCGAAGTTTAAAGCTGGCTAGAAATTTAATTTCGATTTTCGATCTTCGATTTCAGCGCTAACTTCTCGATGCTAAGATATAGGCGGTATGGGCTGGTTGAGGTAAATTATTGATAAAGTTTTTCAACTATAATAGTTTTAGTACACTTTTAATTCTTTTACATTTAAATAAGAAGTTGCATATACTTATGAAGTATGTAATGTCTCTGGGGTTGTTGAAGAATACTGTATAATATAATAATGGAATGATCCGAAACCGGGTATTTATGAATAAGTCGTGGCAAGCGATAAATGTAATTCAGCTAATTGCTTGTGAGCCGAGATTAAATTTAACTTAATGGGGGAGTCTGACCAAATACAGAAATTTTTCAGACTCAACTCGGAATGTCAAATCATTTTGACTAGCTATTAAGATTGATATGATATCTGTTGTTTATTTAAATTTGCTGCTTAAATTAAATATTTTCAAATTAATCCTGTTTACTGTAAATACAAGGCTGCTTCAAAGATGTCCACATTTTTTCTGTCTATAAGTAAATGTAATTAGACAATTAGTTTGGTGCTATTTTCTGTTCATACATCAAACATTATTTCCTCTACGTCACTTAGGCCTACTCAGTTAATAAACATTGAACATACAGATAGTGTTGTTTTAACACAGAGAATAAACCAGATGCAATACCGGTATTTCCTCGAGTGAAGCAGTAAAAGATGGTATTCTGGAGAGAAAGATAATAAGATCTGTCACTTAAAACATTTACTGTAAAAATTCTCGCACAGATAGAGAATATTTTACTAGAATCGAATACAATTCGTTTTAATTAATCTGAAGTGTTACAAGCCATGCTGATAATAGTACCAAAAAAAATGTATATTGTACTTAATGCTTTGTTACACGATGCGAACTCACTCAGTAAGTAGATTGTTTTGTTATTATTCTACTTGCAAAAAAAGAAGTTCAGAAGTTATGTCGGTTATCAATTTTTGTTTAGAAGCGTTTCGAAGTAAATAGCACAACAATAGTAACCTCGCTTCAACTAAGTCTGTTCATTCTAAGTAATGAAATTTACAACACCCTTCGCTTCCCTCCATTCCCCTAGTTCCGGCGTGAGCAGAATTTTATTATTCTGATACACTCAAATGGTTCCAGGGCCCCTAAGAATCAGATAATAAAGCATCACTGAGTAGACTGTTAACTGAGAAATGGAAAAGGCGTTTTTATTTTCTCTTCTGATTTTTTTATGAGAAGCCTATATACCTCATAATAACTGTCATAAATATATCTTTATTCCTTTTAAAAATACATCTAGCTTTCATTGCGTATCCGACTTCTATTACATAATTATATAGATTAGTGTCAAATGAGAAAAAAATACATCAAATCTGCCTAACATATTTTTAACAGTACAGATATTTCTTGAAAACACCAGTCCATTTTCCATGCTGGTCATTCATTACCGTGAGAAAGTTCATACAACGCAGCAATTTGTTCAAATGACTATTCATTGCTTTTATAAATTGGTACAAGAGCTAAATTACTGAGAACAGATCCCGTATTGTCACTTTTAAGGAGAAATCAATGTTACTGATGTTAGGTTTAGTTTTACGGAGCTGTATTGCTGGAGGTAGATATTTGTATAACATATTTGTCCTCTTACTCTCTATGCAATAGTGTGACATTTTAGCTTTTAGTTAACATTATAAATATATTACTTGTCTTGTATTGCAGAGTTAAAATGTCATCAACGTTCTAAATCTTTAATAGAACAGATTAATTATATAGACAGCGTGTGCATTGATCACACCGTCTGAACCTTTGTTCAGAACTATTTAAGGAAGTTTGCATGCTGGACAGAAAAAAATGTTTTTAATACTATTAACGTTTGTTTCTAGACTAATTAAATTCTTGATTGCAAGAATGCAACACACAAAATATTCTGTGATGCTTGCATACCACCAACGGCCATTGATTCGGCTTGAAATGATTTGTGTGAACTGATTCAGTTAATTTTCTTATCAGTTCGAAAAACCGTCCGAGATATTTTTGGATGAAAGCAAGGCATGAACTTTGAAACCATTTTTACAGAAACAAGAAAGTTATCTTCGGACACTCGTATTACGAATTTAAAGTGAATACAGAAAAAATAGGTTCGTACCTGAGTATCTGATAACATTAAAAGGCTATTGTTGATTAATTGAACAGTATATTTATATATTACACAGTAATATGAAATTAGGTGCTACTTAAAAGGCAGAGCTCCCTTGAAAAATCACAGTGCCCCTTAAAAATTAAAGGAGTGGTGTTGGAATTGTCTGGAATTATGGATTCTTGACATGTGAAATACTCGAAAGATATTCTGTATATAATTAAAAGAAAGTTCGATATAGATTAAAATCTGCACCAAGATAAAGAAAAAAAAACGTATTTGAATAATTTCTGTTATTCTTATTAAAACGTACTATATCAACAATTTTACATAAATTTATTATCATACTGGAAACCAGTCACAAATGATAACTCCTTCAAATTGAAAAGCTTCAAACCTAACAGAATCTCATTAGGCCAATAGCCGAAGGAATTCTGTCTCTTTGCGTGTGAATGTTTGGCAATAAGGACTTAATGTAAAAAGTTAATGTTTCAGTTCCAAAGTTAATAGAAATTAGAATTTACGTAATCCTGGAAATGACTATTGTAATTCTTTTAAATGTCATTTATATTGTCAAATATTGTTCTTTCTGAAAGGAAGAATGATTGTGTCCAACTTTCATAAAAAAATACTGCTATAATAGACGCCTGGTATGGGAAAATTACTATCATTTACATGACTGTACAAGGCTTGTTTTAAACCCAAAAGACTAGCAATTTTTAAAAGTTAATGATCAGAATTTTACCTAGAGAAAAACGGTGTTTGCCGAAATTCTCGAAAAACCCTGTTTATTTACTGAACTTCTAAGTTAACATTTCTATGGCCTTTTTATGGTTAATCTTTTAGCACTATGGAATAGGGATGATAGTAAGAACCTTTTTGATGTTTATTGATAATTAATCGCCAATAGTTTTAGTTTTTTTGATAAACTCTGGTCAGTGATTTTAAAGCTAACGGATGAAATATATGCGAAGGGGAGAGGAGCATTATTTGCTTTTCACAGTTCAATGCCTGTATATTTTGATCTTAAAGCTTTTTTTTTTAAAGTTATGTCTACTGGCTACTGCACAGGCACTACATTGGAACCTGACATCAAAACTAAACACTTGTTAAATTTCACATGAATGACTTTAGTTATACAATATTTTTAAAAGTCATAATAATACAACAAAAAAACTGAAATAAAAAAAGGGATTGAGAAAAAAATCTGGTCCAGGCGAGGTTCGAACTCACGACCTCAGGTTTTCAACGCGAACTCGCTAACCACTACACCACTGTGGAGTTATGACGTCATCGTGACAAACATAAGTTTATATAATAAAGTTCGGTAATGGCAGCGTGACGAAAGTCGTTTCAAAATGAAAATATTGTATTTTATTTCTTTTCTCTTCGTAGAAAATGTATTTATCACTTATTGTTTATTATCAAACGCGCATTAACATTTTTATTCAATATTCAAAGCAGTAAGCGAGACGCTTTTGTCAACCGTAAACAGTAAGCGTCTACTGACGTCTTTACTGATTAATTACTATGTGCATAGTGCACATGAAAAAATCCGAACAACACCGATTCCAAAAAGTACCACGAATTTCAACTCGATAGTATACACAGTTAGATCTCTCTATTCGTTTTCTTGTTCATACGTCTAACTGTAATGCGACGCTGTCGGCGCCGCTTCGCGGCGCCGGTAGCTCTGCTATTAGTCTGTAAACTTATTTAATATATTAAAACTAATGACTTTGTTATAATGTAGTTTGTTTGTTTGTGTGTCTGTTTTGGGTTTAACGCCGTTTTTCATCAGTATTTCAGAACCATATTACAATTGTTAATATGATGTCAATGTTTATCTTCAATATTTATGAATTTTAGAATGTTTTTATATTGCCAGTGTTACAGGCGCTTGCGAAATGCCAGGATTGATCTTCACACATTTCAATAAGATAAATAACATCTAAGTTTCAAAAAACAATTCTAAATGATTTATTTTAAAGTGAAAACTAGTCAATGCATTTCCGTAGAATGTCTGGAATTCATTTTCAATGTCACTTTCATTTAACAACAACATATTTTATTATATGTTCTAAAAATAATCTAAATTTCATTGGCCGAAACCGCTCATCATCTTTCAAAATATCAAAATTCGTTGAATAAAATTGATAAAATGCTTGGCAGAGACTCGCATTTTATTATTCTATACAACTCTTTTAATAAGTCAATATGAAAAGACACTCATGTAATATTCTCTATTTTATGTATTTTTCACATGTTAAACGCCACAGAATTTTTCTATCATTTAGATTCAAGTAAAACGTTCAGAGTATCCCAGTTTGCAATGTTGTATTTTTCCTGGCAACTTCACAAATTACGTATATCACTTCTTTTTTTACCTTCTAAACTGGAAAAATATATGACGCTGGATACACGAAATTCTAACTTAACGCTTTACTAAGACACATTGGTTTGAAATAAGTTATTTTTAGAAACTCATTTGGTAAATACATGTAACTAGATTAAAGCTTTATTTAGAATTGATCCTAAGGCAAGAAACGAAATAAGAGAGTTTTTGTATTTATGGATACATTAAGGAAAAAAGAAATTGAATCAGACTTACATTGTCTTTTAATGACACAGTGTGTTTTGACATATTGGCACAAAATAACGTTTAACAGTATTATTCGATTTTTTTTTATTTCTTTTATCTTTTAATAAGATATATTACAGGTATATAAAATCTAAAAACATATACACGTATACAGCATGTACTATTTTAAACTTGGTATAACATAAAATAAACAAGTCAATATACCAAGTTTAAAATAGTACATGCTGTATACGTGTATAAAAACACACAGTATAAATGTGTACTACCACTAAAAAACTTGTTGTTTTTTACACTCAGCTGTTACTGCATGTTCATTTAATTATGAATAAAGCTATATATGCAAACTTTATTTATATATTTCGTAAAGTTAAATACATTTGATTACGGATTTATACATTTGAGTAGAAATCTAAACATAAAATATTTTGTTGAAAGATGGCAATTTGACATCTTTAAGAATCTTGCTTACTGTTGTACCAGTTCCTCGTAAAGATATGGACTATAAAGAATATTTCAGAATGTCTTACCATTCACAATGACGACGTGTTAGCCTATTCTCGACACACATCAGTTCCTCATTCATTAACTGTTAAATGCGTTTGTATATCTAACTCACAAAGTCCAAAGCACAAAGCACTGAATAATTGCACGAAAATGCCAAAATTTTTAATCGTCTAACACGCCCTAATACCTAAAGAAATTTCTCTCGATTACATTCTTATACATCTTTGAATAATTAATTTTTTTCAGAACACATTATTAAAATACCTTTAAATATAAAATAGCTCCATCTCAAAATAAAACAAGTGGTTGTATGTTTTCAAGATGTAAGAAGGAATATCCCGTTTATTAATCATGGCTAAATGCATTGAAACAAATAAGTGTTAACGACTAAAACGACGGTAGAACATTTTTCAACAGAAAATAAATTAAAAAATAGCGTTGCCTCCAGTGAGGTTTGAACTCACGACCCCTGGTTTACGAGACCAGTGCTCTACCACTGAGCTATAGAGGCTGATACATGAATTTATATAAAAATCTCATAACAAACTCGACATTCGTTTGCCTTAATTTAACATCGATTGCAGTAATTAAAAAGTGGCATCTATCCATTACGCTTCAGTACTAGAAAAGCATGGAAATTCACTTAATATAGATGAATCAGTTAGATAAATGTTTCTCCCACTGGCACCAGACCAGAAAGAAAATGCCACTGTACATGTTATACCCAGCCCCTAGGTATACTGTAAGAACTATGAACGGAATATGTACTTTCGAAATCATAATTAAGATAATAAAACAACTAAAATGATTATTAAATATCTAGTACATTGCTATGACTGTCGACGTTTTCATATAAAAAAGTCCTAAAATTGAATTGTAACAAAACTGACACTGCACATGTAAATATTTTCATGCAGGACATCAGATCTGTGCATGTCAGTCAGTACATCTAGCATGTATAATTAATTTGAGAATAAGTTGAATACGCTGGATAGATAACTAAAAAGCCCGTGCATTTTTATCTCCGCGAAACATTCATATCTTATATATATCTAATACTTTATCTCAATGATATCAGTTTACACATCTGAACTCTTTTAAATAATGAATATGTCACTATCGATAAGGATTTTCTGATCGAACGAAATGTCACTGAGTGACTCCAGAGGTGAAAAATTCCACTCGCCCGTTCGCAGTAGCGAGTTCAAATCGGGCTGGGACGAATGAAACTTCCTGTACTTTCGACTGACTGGGCGAGTGCAAAAGAAATTTTAATTTAGCTGACGAAAGAAATTTTATTTGGGCAAGTGAGAGTTCACTACGGGCGAGTTGATTATATTGACTACTAGTCCTACAGGGCATGTAGTAAAAGAAAATTACTACCCTGGAAAAGGCAACGACAAACCTAACAAAATAAAGAAATCTAAGTTCAATTTTTGCTATTGTGCGTTCAACCGCAAAAAAATATCTAAGGCTTCCAATTTAGAAATATGTAAGTGTATCCAAAGTGAACACTTGGACAAATTAGAATTTAAATCCGTTTAATTTGAAATCTTAAAGTAATATGACATGAATGTCAGTACTATGACTTAATAAGACCAGAAGTCATGGCTCCAAGTCATTTATCCGAATTTACACCAATAATGTATTGGGTTAGGGATTTATAAGACTCTAAATTTCTTACAATGGAAGAGGAGAATGTCTCAGTGTAATTTTGTCTCCATGGTAACGTTGTTTGCAGATGTCACAGGTACAATACGTGATTAGTTTCATAAGCTATCTTGACATATAATCAAGCAAAATATTGTTCCGTGTTGTTGGTTCTAATATTGTACAGCTTTGTGTTGTCATGCTTACCGGCGGACTCATTAATGAAATGGTTTGAAATTATGTTATCTAGCACTGTCTACCAACCGTTATTTTCACTGGCAATATGTTTGTCATTGTTGTATTCACATGTCCAAAACCATTTTCGTGGTGGATGTTCTTCGTTAATACAAATTTTATAACAACAACTAAGTACCGTAAAACAAAGGCCGACATGTCCAGTTAATGTATTGGTCTATATTTGTAACATGTAAGACAAGAAATTAATACATTTAAAATGTTCTGAGATAGATTGCAATACAAAACATGAGATCGAGAACTCCGTCTTGGCTGCTGATTTAATTATCTTCTTTTTTCTCTTCTAACTTTCACAAATTTTAACCTTAAGTTCAATGTTAATTCATACAGCAAAGCCAGGAAGAGAACATCACGTTATATAGCCTAACTTTGGCTCACACGAAGGAATGTAATTATATAAAAAGCTGAATACAATGAGAAAAAGCAAAAACTCTGAAAGAACAGTCTAAGATAACGACAAAATTATCTTTCTTTTGGAAATATGATGGTAACTTTGACTCTCTTGATTGGTTGATATATCAAAGATGAAAAAGGAAAAAGTGAAGACAAAACAAATATAGTTTAATATTGAATATCTAAAAAGCGTTACCCTTCAAATATTAAGTTACTTACATTTTTGTGCCCACAATATTTTTACTAGCTAAAAAGGCTTGTATAATGAATCTTAATAAAATGCCAGATTGCTTAGAGATAAAATAAAGACAACAATATCAGAGAAATATTGCGATTGGGTATGAGTCATGTGGGTTGAAAGCTCTTACCTATTTGTTCCACTAAAGGGTGAAGTAATGCAGAAATAATGGATAAATAACGTTACTGACGTCACGATGATTTGTGAAAGGAAGAATACAGTACGAGCCAAGTTGTTTCATATCGGATGTGTGACCTCATTTTAACGTGTCATTGCGCCGGACTGTTCATTCACGTTGATATTTTTTAATTTTACTCAGGCTTATGAACACCATGAATGTATAGTATGAGGTATTTGAGCATTGCGAAAAACAGACTCGTACCTTCACGAAGTGATACTGTGTTCTTCACGCAGTACCTTTGATACAGAACTCATTCATATATTTTGTCCAAGTCAGCTTTTCTTTAAATAAACATTATCTGTTAAAAGACAGGAAAACAATTTACATAATTCGAAATCAAAATTTGGTATTTAACGGAAACATATTGACATTAAACAGAAATTGCGAAAACAAACCCTACTTTTGCATGACCCCTCAACTGTGTCTAAGGTAATCTACAAAAATGTTTTTGCCAGTGCATACATCTACTATCAAAAACAACATGTGGCCGAATGACATTTCAAAATAAAAATTGTCGAAAAGAGTTTAAATATAGGCACTTGACCAGCACCGTGTTGTCCGTTTCTTATACTGGCTTTATGATGTAAAGACAGTGTATTTGTTTATATTTACGCAGTGCTTTAGTAAGCACATGTTCCATGTTTGCGTACATCTGGTAGTAACATATAAAAGTCCTTCAGTAAACTATTTCAGTTACAGAAGAATACCATATGTACTTATCGTACAGCCATCTATATTAGAATGTTGGTTTGTTACATGTGTCTATGATTTCTGAAAATGCTACAACTAAGTAAGTCCGCTTAAAGAGGTGATTTCGGGCTCTGTACGTGCCATATCTGTCACGGACTAAGTTTTCTATAATTGTGCTAGATTGTGTTTTCAAATTAGTTCTATACTGAGTATGTCTAGAAACGCAACACTTGGTCTACAGTCAATATTTTTTTAACCTGATAATTGACAAGAAATCTGCACTTACTTGATATTTGGGGGGTTTTGGTTTTGGATGATGGTCAGATTTCTACACGATTTTACAATTCTACTACACAAACTTCAAATATACCTGTACAAGGAAAGTATGAAAACATCGAGGGGAAAAACGTTGCGTTTCTAGATGTACTGAGCATATAAATAAAAAATCATAACTTAGATACTCCGGAAGGAAGTTTTGACCTCATAGAGTTTACGTTATAGAGTTTATTACTGATATCTCCTTTTTTCATCGACCTTACCAACTCGGCCACGAATGCCCACTGGTCGTCGTGATCGAATGATTATGGCCGCTGGCTCCGACCCGATTGCTCTTGGCCGATGTGGGTTCGAAATGTATTTTCTATCAGACGACCGATATAAACAAGAGCCTGATCACTGCTATAATAAATAACCAAAGTATCTTGAATACAGGTTTGTCAATGTGAAGTTCTCTCACTGAAACTGTGGTTTTCTATTTCGAAATTCAGGCGCCAATTTCATACTCTTTCCAAGCGCCTACTTTGCTTTTTGAATATTAATTTATAGTAATAAATGACATTAAAACGTCTAGAATAGTTAAATCATTTTTGTCAATACAACACTGAGTAATTTATTTTCTGTCTGGACGGTATCTAGAAACATAATTACATACTATTGCCTTCAAGGTCACAACATTGCAGCTCACATTACATTTTCAAATTCATTGGGTTTCGATTTCGAGGAGACGGGTTGGGTTTTGAAATGCTGCATTCTTGGAATTGCGCTGTTATTTCATGTATTTTGTTTTAGGCATATCTCTAAAGAGACAAATAGTCACAACTTTACTTATCCCCGTCCTATGATGTCCTATAACATTTGAGCCGCGCCATGAGAAAACCAACATAGTGGGTTTGCGACCAGCATGGATCCAGACCAGCCTGCGCATCCGCGCAGTCTGGTCAGGCTCCATGCTGTTCGCTTTTAAAGCCTATTGGAATTAGAGACACTGTTGGCGAACAGCATGGATCCTGACCAGACTGCGCGGATGCGCAGGCTGGTCTGGATCCATGCTGGTCGCATACCCACTATGTTGGTTTTCCCATGGCATTGCTCATTTATTCTTCAATTTGAAATTTTGTTCAAACAAAAATACCTAATGATATAATATTGACTTCTTTCTGCGACCTTTAGCTAAAATGATAATGAGACACAAGTCTTTCGTCCGCCCGTCATTTATTCGTAATATTGTTTAAGGTATTTTATCCTGGTAATATCTATTTGTATAACGCTTCTTGAACATCTATGAAGGAGTAATTAATCTCGTTTTACTTCTCAATGAAAATTACATTTCGTTTGTCGAATAACCATAGGCTTTGTTGAAATGATAAATTGTCATTTTCCTTGACTGAAATCATTAGCTAAAATATATGTAAAGTGGTGAGCACAGACAAGTAAAATCACTTAAGGGTCGATTTGATTTTGCAAAATATTGTCTTTAACTGTCAGGTTTTTCTGATAGCGGCCTTAATTCCCACGTCAATATTTTCAATTAACATGATAACTCAATATTTTTGAGACAATGAAAATGGCACTAATCTCTTCTTTTTGATGAAGAGATTTCACTCTATCAACATTTCTTTTCATTACATGAATTGTATACCGACTTTCTGAATTGTGTATATAACGTTTCTCCTTAAAGAGAATGTGTGTATTAAAGTAGTAATGTCAACCAAATACTGAAGTTTTGACAACGGATATGATAGTTTACTGCCACAGTAAAATACTTATTAAATACCATACCTGTACTTTTTTAAGTCAGATTAGTTTTGTTTGAGGGTTTCCCTTTGTTTTCAGAAAATAATGCGTTTATCATTTAATTGCTTGGGATTACCACAGATCGCTGGCTGTTTACAACTGAGTTTCTTCGAAAACACGCGTACGGTAAGTGTTAAGTGCAATTGCATCTTTCGAATAAAATAAATAATACCATAATCTAAACTGAGAGCTTAAAATCATTTTGTTATCGCTGCTTATAGTTTCTTTCTTTTATAAGCTCCTGTACACTATGTACGTTTACAGCACTTCTGATGAGTTGATATTATTACCTGAACTATACTTTAATTCCTCTTACCGGAGCCGCTCAGGTTATAAATCTGGCAACCGTACGCTACATCATGTGATAGCATGTCTGAAGCAATTTGGCAAGAAAATAACGTAAGTTATTTATTGGAAAGAGCTTCACTGTCCACAATCAGCACTGATTTAATTTTGTTGAAGTACGTTTCATTCATTTCATCGATTGAAGTGAGTACGAAATACCAAAATAGTTGCAGAGTTAAGTTATTTAATAATGTCATTAATTTGATGGCTGTTATTTTAAAATGAATACCACATAGTCTTTCAACCAGTTTCAAAGGACAATAATTCAAGTAAGTGAAACAAGTAAAACTGAAAATTACAGGCATCATTTTGTACAGCACTGCAAACTGTTTAACTATGTGTTGACATCGTCAATGATTAAGTTCTAAAATAACATGATGAGATTGTAGTAGAACAGCCGACACCCTTAGTTCAATATCGGGAGCTAAGATAAGGATGGCAGCGTAGTTCTACGTGACGATTTGATGAAAGGCATGATGTCTGAATTTATTTGTTCTACACCTCTGATCGATGCGGAGTAGGAAACAGTAGCTAGCAAAGAATACGGTAGCACAAGAACAGAATCCAGAAACAATGGTTGTATTAAACGCCCGCCGGTACATAACTGAAATATCGTTGAGTAAATGATGCTGGCCCCAAAAAAGTAAACAAAGCAAATAAGGTTAAATTCACTCACTATGTTTTGTGGTACCAGTGGCTGACGTTGACCATCACAATTATTTTAAGTTAGTTATTACATGCGTTCTGGCGGCCGCAGGTATATTGGAAGTAGTGCAGCACATGGGGACTGGGTGATTTCACGTGACTTTTTACCGATATGCGATTGGCTTATCGCATTTATGGAACGCCGTTTTTGCAATATAGCCGGCACTCTATGATATATAGAGCAATATTTGTGGCCTAAATTCCGCATTCATTATTACATATAATTTATTAAAACTTTCAGCAATGATCAGTATTGATACCTAGTTGTGCATAAGGGATTTTAATTTCCTGGATTATGGTCCTGTGTTGTCTTGCTCTATACTAAGTATGTCAACGAAGTCCAGGTGAAGGCATGCCGCTCTAGTAAAGTATTTCAATAGTCAAGAAATGTGACCAGTTGAGCTAAAAGTTATTTTTGCTCAAAACAATAACTTTGAGAATTAAGAAATACATATTTCATAGATCTACTTGTAAATTATGTAGAATGGAGTAATATTTCCTACATTTAAGCGTAATTGTATAATTAAAAAAATCAAGCACGTTATTATTTTTCTTATCAGTTCGAAGGACCGTATGAGATATTTTAAGATGAAAGCAAAGCATGAAATCTGAGACCATCTTGTCATGGTAAAAACAGAGAAAGGAAAGTTATCTTCAGACAATCGTATTATGAATGTTAATGCAAAAAATCAGGCGCGGCTACAGCAATTTAATATTGCTGATATTCCGAACAATACATATGTATATACAGTATCAGTCAGTTAACTAATTCAACATATTTAAACTAATTACTTTCTTACAATGCAGAACCATCTTATAATAGTTAGATATTAGTGGTTACTTTCAGTATTCATGAATATTGATATATATGATTTTATATAGCAAATTTCAGAGCCGCTTGCAAAATGCAAGGATTCGGCTGCAAACATAGTACGTGGTGCTCAGGGATCAAACACAAAATAACTATCTGAATTTTAATAACAGTTTCCAAATGATGTATTTTGAACTGAAAATTATTCAATATATTTCCATTCATTTAAAACGCTACTAAGACTTAAAATACAAAACATTAAGATTACTTTGAATTCATGAAACTCTTATCTAATTTAAGGCTTTACTAAGGCACATTGGCTTGAAAGTACGCTATTTTCAGGAACTCATTCGATAAATACATGTAACTCGATTAAAGTTCTGCTAAAACTGATCTTTTGGCAACATACGAAATATCAAAGCAATGAAATAGAAAATGACCAATTACTTTCAAGAGAGTGTAAATTTTTGTATTTATGGATACATTAAGAGAAAGAAATTTAATCGGACTGACACTGTCCTTTACTGACAGTGTGTTGTGACAGACAGGCAAAAATGAAGTTTTAAACATTATTGATCGAAATTTCATTTCTTTTACATTTTAACAAGCCTTAGACATGTTAAGACTGTACTTGTTCATCGAAAGTTCACAATGACGACCAATCTGACTAAAGTACATATCCTATTACGCTACGCATAGGATCTGAGAACGACCTATTCATTGCCTCGTTCTGACGACCCTTTCGCTAGCCAATCAGAGCCTAACTTACAACATCTTGCAAATCTACCTGTAGCCTTGACTTTTGATATTTACAATTCTTATGTCATAATGTATCAGATAGCCGGTTAGCTCAATCGGTAGGCCACTTGCTTTGTAAGCGAGGGGTCCTGGGTTCGAGCCCTGGAATAACTGCACATTTTTGTTACTCTTTGACATTCGAACATGTCGTCTGATTGGATAAAATAAAAATAGCAATACTGGAAATCCAAAATATACAGAAGACGAATGTGAATGGGTCGTTCTCAGATCTTCGTTTAGAAGATCAAGTACTTTAGTCAGATTGCAATGACGACGTAGAAGCTTTTTCTCCATGCACAACATTTTATCATTCACTAATTGTTAAATGCCGTTTTTGTGTATTGAAGTCACAAATTTAAAGCGTTGAATAATGGAATGAACATGAAATAAAATCTTATCGTCGAACACAAAAGATAATAGATAAGGGTAGATTTCTCGGAAGCACAGAGCACCACAAACACAGGCTCAGAGCCACGCATTTGCAAAGTAGGCCTACAACAATAAAAGCTGTAGCTGAAAAAATATTATAGACGGGTTGCTTCAAAAATCCAACAAGTAAATCTTAATTTTATGCAAAATATAGAAAAAGAGAGGAAGAAGAGGTAGGGGGTAGAGAAAGGGAGGGGGTTGAGGGGGAAGTGGAACCAGGATGAATATCAAAAAGGGAATGCTACGTTCCTTAATCACAGTTACCCTACAACGTAAACTAAGGCAACGCAGTTATACTCGATTCATTTTTTAGAATGTTTCATTAAAAGTCTATTAAATATACATTATCTCAAGATAAAAACAAATGACTGTACAAATGTTAGGATGCAAAAGGATTAGCCCGTTAAATAATCATTATAAGCTTGACCGACTAAATGCATTTACAGTTTCAAAGCATGAACAAAACAGGTGTTAACGAGTAATTGGCACATTTTTCAAAAAACAATTACATAAATAAAACGTTGCCTCCAGTGAGGTTTGAACTCACGACCCCTGGTTTACGAGACCAGTGCTCTACCACTGAGCTATAGAGGCAGATATATGTATATGCATAAACTATATCTTAATCATTTAACTCTACAACCTAAACATTCCTTCGTTAAACAAACATTTATCCATTATTCCATTACACTTCAGTAATCCTCTCATAAAGTCATAAAAATTTATTTAATGTACAGTGAGACGCAGTGACACAATGACAAATCAGGTTTGTGTTACTCCCATAAATAATAA
This sequence comes from Mercenaria mercenaria, assembly GCF_021730395.1. NCBI lineage: Eukaryota > Metazoa > Mollusca > Bivalvia > Venerida > Veneridae > Mercenaria > Mercenaria mercenaria. Next base: position 53,834,099 of record NC_069373.1, read on the forward strand.
AAAAAGCTAAAAACTGAACGAAAGTGATATGAATATTTACTGTATTAATAACAAATATTAAATATCCAGTACATTGCTGTTACAATCGCCTTTTTCATACAAAACAATTTTAACATTGAATTGTAACAAAATTACTGTGCATGTAAATATTCCAACTTTAACGAACCTGCACGAAGCTTTGAAGGAAGACAATGTGTGGTTAATACCTGTAGATAAGAAACATACCACAAGACAAAATTCGCTGACTTATTTGGAATAGGTCACAATAGAAAATCACAATGAGTAAGAAATTTGTTACGTTTTACATGCAGCTCACGTGACCGGTGTACGCAAGAGCGTTCGTTTATTATAAAACCGGTGATATATTTTTCTTGCCGCACACGTTACGGCGTGTTCCGAGTTGGGTGAAACGAATTTGCCAAATGACAGTGCCAACCCTAAATATAATCTAATCTATATACATCTGAATTTCAATTTTTGTATTGTTCGTTCAACCACAAAAATATCCAAGGCTTCCGATTTGGAAATATCTATGTGTATCCAAATTGAACACTTGGAAAGACTAAATCTAAAACCGTTAGAAGAATGTGACATTGCAGAATTTGCTTTGAAATCTCAAAGTAATATAACGCCTTAATGTCAGTTTAATTATTTAATGAAGACCAGAGGTCATCGCTCCGCGTCATTTATCCGGATTACATGGAATATATTTTTATCAATAGTACATTAGGTTAAGGATTTATAAAACTCAAATTTCTTACAATGTAACAGGAGTGTCTCAATGTAATTTTGTGTCCATGGTAGTGTTCTTTGCAGATGTTAAATGTACAATACGCGATTAGTTTCATAAGCTATCTTGACATATAATTAAGCAAACTATTGTTTAGTGTTATTGGTTTTAATATTGTATGGCTTTGTGTGTTTACCGGCAGACACATTAATGAAATAGTTTCGGTATTATCTAACACTGTCTACAAGACAAGCCGACAAGAAGAAACAAGTCACAAGCTGTACACATGTATCAAAATGGGGAAGTCAGCATACACAAAAACTCATAAATGAAAATGTATTATGACTTATGCGGTAGATATAATCATTACTATATGTTTATGTTATGATTATTTAGTTGTGATGTCTTGTGACTGTATATATGCTCACCAGAACATGAAAACAATGTGTGACGTCATAAGCGGCTAACTAATAGCCAACTTCATACTTAACATATATAAAGTCATAAGGGTAGAACAGCTAAGTAATCATTAAAGAATCGAAGAAATGGCTATTCAAAGTAACTTGACTCAATACTAAATGGTACATGTATCAAGAGAAAATGAAAATAGAAAAATATTTTTTTTCTACCATGATGTTTTAAGATAGATCCATATTTTTGTGATTTTCTTTTCATATGTTTAACATGAAAGACAAAAAATTAATGTTCTGAGATAGATTGCAAAGAAAGGCAGAACATAAGATCGAGAACCTGGCAGTTTCTTTAATTATCTTCCTTTTTTCCTCTAATTTTCATAAATTTTAACCTTAAGTTCAAGATAAATTGATACAGTGATATATTGCAAAGCCGGGAAGTGAACATTTCTTGTATGCAACCCCCTTTCTTGCACTGGAGTTTTAGCATGTGTAAACAATAAAGACAGTGAGTGACTTTGGCTCCGACGAAGGGAAAGTACTAATGCAATAAAGCTGAATACATTAGAAAAGGCAAAACAACAGAAAGAACATTCCTGGATAATGATAAAATTATCTATCGTTTGGTAATACGATGATAACTTTTACTCTCCTGATTGGAATCAAATGCAACTTGATTCATCATAGATGAAATGGGAAAAAGTGAAGACAAAATTAAACATAATTTTATGTTAAATATTAACAAAGCATTACCCTTATGAATCAGGTGTGTTGAAAGCTTCTATTAAAACAACTGTCATCTTTCTTTCACTACATGGTGAAGTAATGCAGAAATAATGGATAAAGAACGTTATTGACTGTAAAAGGAAGAAAAACGGTACGTTTTCTTTAAAGTTATTGATTTCATATAAAATGTTTGACATCACTTAACACGTCATTTTGATGTTTCATTGTGTTGGACAGTTTATATACGTACTAGGTATTTTCAGTTTTACTCAGGCTTATGAACATCACGTGTATGCGTGAATGCATGTGTAGTATTAGCTATATTTGCTTACCATGGCGAAAAACAAAAGTTTACCATTGCGAAAACGGACCCTACCTTCGTGAAATGATACTGTGTTCTTCACGCAATATCTTTGGTACAAAACTCATTCATATATTTTGTCCAAATATGCTTTTCTTTAAATAACAATTATCTATCAAAAGGCACATATAATTTAGAAAAGCAATATAAAGATAAGAAATCAAATCGGGCAACTAACGGAAATGCATGGACATTAAAGGCAGAAATTGTGAAGAGACTTTTGCATGATCCTCATCAGTGTTTTGTGTAATCGCAACAGCTTTTGTATTCACATGAGGAAAGAAAAGTTAAAGCGATTTATCAAAGAAACAAAAAAAATTGTTTTCTTAACGTGTAAGATTGAAGTATCTTCCATTAGTCAACACCGTCTTTTACCATTAAAATATTGTACCAGGACTTCACTCGGTGAAATATATTTCTATCTTGCGCCAAAAGAGACAGTTCTACACTATATCACTTTGCTTTGTGACCTTCTTCAAATTTTAAGAAACCTTTTGTGAAAGTCATTGGTATAGTTAATTGCAGTAATCAAATATGAATTAGGAATTTTAGAAATTAAACATTTTGACTAAAATAACGTCTGGTACAGGATAATTTATACACCAGTAACCGAACGTAATTGTATACCTGTAAGAAAAGGGGACACGTTCGGTTCTACATGTAGATTCTTTGGCAAATTCGTGTTATTTAGTTTGACAATAAACGGTTAAAATGATTGTTTCTATTTTAGTTCTTCTGTCTAGACTTTGCAAATCAATGATGTTTCACATCAAAATTAACTTCAGATCGTTGAAAAGCCATGCCGTGACGACGTGAAATGTCTGGCTAAACTCGGACCGATTTAACATAACTTTAGCTTCTATTGCCAAATAACGCATGAGATTATATATTAGATGTCGTGTGACTAGACGAGACTGTTTATTTTCTAGATCACATTGACTGTCGTTACTTACATCTTCTGGTTTATATGATCCTTCTACAGTGTATTTTCTATCTGACGACCATTATTAACATGAACCTGGTCCCTGGCAACTCCTAACGGCAGTTATGAATTGTCATTGTATCTTGAACACAGGTTCGACGGTTTGAAAGTTCTATTACATCTCTCGTTAAAATTGACGTTTCCTTTTCACAAATTCAGTCGCCAATTTTACACTCTTTCCATGCCCCTAATCCGCTTTTTGAATAGAAATTCATAGACTAAATGAATGGCATTAAATGTCTGGGCATAGTTAAATTATCTTTGCCATTATAGTACCGTGCAATTTTCTGTCTGGACCATAATCTAGTAACTTAACTAAATATCATTACTACCAGAGTCGTAAACAATACAGCTCGTGTTGCTTTTATGTTGTTTTGCTGTATTTCTTATAATCCATTTAATAGGTGTTTTATTTCGAGGAGACATGGGTTTGGCTTTGAAATGTTCCGAGGTTTCCACTGATATTTTAATATACAGAGACAAATAGTTACAACATTACTTGAGCCGTGCCATGAGAAAACCAACATAGTGGGTGTGCGACCAGCATGGATCCAGTCCAGCCTGCGCATCCCCGCAGTCTGGTCAGGCTCCTTGCTGTTCGCTTTTAAAGTCTATTGGAATTGGAGAAACTGTTAGCGAACAGCATGGAGCCTGACCAGACTGCGCGGATGCGCAGGCTGGTCTGGATCCATGCTGGTCGCAAAGCCACTATGTTGGTTTTCTCATGGCACGACTCACTTATCCGTTATGATGTCCTATAATACTTATTCATCAGTTTGAAATTTGTTCCAACATAAAATGCACTGTCTGCAGTATCCGTTACCAAATGATTCAATATCAAGGACTTTCTGTGACATTTTGCTAAAATGATAATGAAGCACAAATCGATCGTCCGCCTGTCATTTATTCTTATCTTGTTTAGGTTATTTCATCCAGTAAATATTAATTTGCCTAAATGCTTCTTGAGCATCTATGAAGGAGTAGTTAATTCATTTTACTCTATTCTCGTTGATAAAAGCACCGAACAGACTAATGTGTGAAAATTCGTCGTAAAATTCGTTTAAATAAAAACAGTTTAAAAGTGCTGAACAATGTTTAAGACACAACGTAATTTCACGTTCAATAATATTTCATTGTACGAATTGTAACATTTAGTTGTACGTATTGTGGAATGTTACACATAAAAATTTTTCTCATACAAGTCACAGCGGACGCGGCCATTGGGTGACAAGTATATGTCCTAAAATGTGACGTCATTAAACATTGTAGGTATACCTAAAATAACCTGTTTCTTACATCAAGTTATATTTACTCTCTTGACACTTACTGTAGAGAAGGAATAAAAATGCGATTTCTGGTCCAGTTATTCCGAAGAAGCAAACTTATTTTAGAATAAGTTTTGCTATTATATCGAGAACGTGTTCAAAGACATTTCATATGACGAATTACCATAGATAAAATTGCTATATTCCCTGACTGAAATCATTAAAAAAAAATGATGTAAAATGGTGTGCACAAACAAGCAATATCACTTTAGGGGTGATTCGGTTTTACAAATAATTGTCTTTATATGCAGCCAGGTCTGTCTGATAGCGGTCCTAATCCCCATAGAAATATTTTCAATCTACATAATTACTCAGTTTCTTAGACAATAGGAATGGCACTTTTGATTTCGCTTTGTCGACAATTCTTTATATTACATAAAATTTATATTTATTAACTGAATTGTATATGTAATATTTCTCCTTAAAGAGAATAAGCAAATGAAGTTTTGAATATGAATATAACAGATTACTGCTACAGTAGAAGACATATTTGATACTGAATATTATATCTTTGTTCTATACTCTTTTTAAGTCAGATCTGTTTGAGAGTTTCTCTTTGTTTTCAGAGAACTGAATATGATTATCATTTAAACTGACTGAGCTTACCATAGCTTTTAATTCCTCTTTACAACTGAATTTCTTCCAAAAACACACATATTGTAAATGTTCCGTGTACACATTCAAAAGCAGTTGCATTTTATAACTGTCCGCAAAAAATATATAATAGTAAGCTAATCAAAACTGATCGTTTAAAATCATTTTTTGATTTTTTTATATTGAAGAGACAACGGTAAACTGTTAGCAACTGTCAAATGTAAATTCTTTGGCACACGACAGTTAGTTTGACTCTCGGGTTGCTTCTTTGCCAGCACACTATGTACTTTTATAATAATTCAAAGGATCCGATAGGTTTATTTGATCTTTAATTTTAATTCGTCTTGCCAGAACCGCTTTGAGTATAAATCTGGGAACTGTACGCGACATAGTGTGGTAGCATGCCTGAAGCAATTTAGCAAGAAAAAGAGTGTTTCACTGTCGGCAAATGCTTAAATGTTGACGATAAGCACTGTTTTAATTTCATGTACGTTTCATTCATTTCATAAATTGAAGTGAGTAATATTTAAATAAATTGCAGAAGAAAGTTGGTAATGTCGTTAATTTGACGGCATGATCTTAGAATAAAATTCACTTAGTCTTTCAATCAGTTTCAAGTGAAATAAAAATGAAAACGATTCAAAAAAGTGAAACAACTAAAACTAAAAGTTACAGGCACTATTTTGTACAGCGTTGCAATAAGTTTTGCTATATGTTGATAGTCGTCAATGATTCTGTTCTAAATCAGCCTGATGATATTGCAGTAGAATAGCTAGCTCCATTAGTTCAAAAGCGAGGGCCATTCCAGTGAAAATGCCTCTGACAAAATATTTTTTACTAGTCTTTTATAATTATTTATTGAAATTACAATGTGATACTTGTAGAACGTTATCTTATATCATTTTACATGACGTGATATCACTACTGACCGATTTATGTCTGATATCAACTAATGATGGCTGCATAAAACCAAACAATATAAACACGACGACGAATTTAGACATATGTTTCATTATTTCAATTACTATGTAAAACTACTGAGACAAACTAAAACTGATACATCTGCCTCCAGTGAGGTTTGAACTCACGACCCCTGGTTTACGAGACCAGTGCTCTACCACTGAGCTATAGAGGCTCTTGGTAAACTGGCAATTCAGTTAATTTCTGTGGTATTGCGCTAGTTTGTAGTTCTGTCGTGTTGGTGCTCTTCAGACGCACAGACACGCCAGAGCGAGATGGCAGAAATCAGCGATAATAGAAAGTGTGTTAATTCTTCAGAAACTGTTTGGTTTTCAGTCCTGATTTTCAAAACTAGTAAACCTAATCAATATATAAAACATCACATATTTAACGGAGATTATAGAGATCTGAAGTATTATTTATAAACTGAAAAACCTGTTCATCAAGAGCCCCTATAGTTCAGTGGTAGAGCACTGGTCTCGTAAACCAGGGGTCGTGAGTTCAAACCTCACTGGAGGCAATCATACTTTTTGAGTTTGTATCGGTGGTTTTACATTGCATACAATCTGACTAAAGTATTGTGCTATTTTTTAACCTGTCAAATGTGCATACATTACACGCTCTGTGCATTCGATATTATAATATTCGGCCCAACTTCGGTGCTATCCGTATGTTTTACGGAAAGAAATTTTGGTTAAGTGTCCAAATTTCATTATTAGTATTGTAAGTGGAACACGTATCCGTCGTTCGTATCTGTGGCTCAGTGGTTACAGCACATGACTCAAATGCTGGAAATCGCTGGTTCGAGCCCATTAGGGAGAGCATTTTTATTTTTCATTTTTAATTATTTATATGATTTATATGACTCGATAACAGCAGTACCGACACCGCGAATAAACTGAATGATGAATTTAGCTGGTTGTAATTTACATGTATGAATTTTGTAATGTAGTGAAATGAACTGTGAATAAAATAACATAAACATATATTTAAAATGAGAAATTAAAAAACGAGATTAAAATATAAAAAAATACTTGTGAAAATACAATGAAGGGAACATTGCATAAAAATGTACATGTACAAAGTGTTTCTTGAAATTTGTGAAAAACAACAACAACAAAAAAACCCAACTAGACTCTGAACGGTTTCGATCTTGAGACCTCCAGGTTTCAAGCTATCGACGATGACCACTGAGCTATCGTGACTTGCGTACATCCGTATGGACGCTTTAAATATAAATCACTTTAATTGCTGGTTATTTTCCGTATACTATACGGAACGTACCGAAAATCAACCGAAGATTAAAATATTCTGTGCACCGCCCATATAGTCAGTATGCATTTTACAGTTCAATAAAATAGTACAATACTTGATCTTCTAAATGAAGATCTGAGAACGACCTATTCAAATTTGTCTTCTGTATATTTTGGATTTCCCATATTGCTATTTTTATTTTCGCAAATCTATTTTTATTTGAACCAGTCAGACGACTTGTCCGAATGTCACAGAGTAAGAAAAATGTGCAGTCAATCCAGGGCTCGAACCCGGGACCCCTCTTTTACAAAGCAAGTGGCTTACCGACTGAGCTAACTGGCTATCTGACATATTATGACATAAGAATTGTAGATATCAAAACTGAAGGCTAACTTTTGATTTGCAAAATGTTGTAAGTTGAGCTCTGATTGGCTACCGAAAGGGTCTCAGATCCTAAGCGTAGCGTAATAGGAGATGTACTTTAGTCAGACTGACATTGCATACTGCATCAAAGAACATATGCCTAAATCTGTCGTCACGTTTGTATAGTACTGTTTCTGCAACACTCATTAGTTTAAATATATGGTATTCTATTAGTGATATCACATCATGTAAAAATGAAATAAGATTAATATTTTAATTTATATATAAATAAAAGCTAATAGAATTTTTTTTTTCGTCAGTGTTACTTGCACTAAAATGAGTAGCAAACTTAATACCTAAGTAAGTTGATATTACACCACCGAATGCTTGAACTGAAAAGCCAAGCTTCATTTTGCAAAACAAACTTTCCACCTGCAACATGAGCACTACAGGGGCATTCGGAATACTTCGGAATACACGGAATTCGTTTAAATGCATTCTTTAAATACATTTTGTTTAAATAGGTCTGGTACAAATATCACAATAATGTCTCAGATAGTTCCTTGGAAGCATAGAAAGTAGCCAAACAAATTGATAGCAGACTTGATTAGATTGAATCTGTTAGGGCAGGTAATGAAGAATTCAAAACCATTCACGCCTACAACCCTGCCATTAATAAAAACGATAGACTCCATAATTTAAATATAAGTACATGTCTTATACATGAAAACTATTCCTTACAATCATCAGATATGCGCATTATTGTGGTATAAACTCATGTTACACCATTTATAAAAACAAATCATGTCCATCTGATACCTTGTAAAATCAATATTCTGTTCGGTTCTTTTCTTATTATCGGAAGCTGATGAATAGTCCAAACTTTTAAGGTTTTATAAATAAAGTCTGATACGAATGTTTTGACAGGGAACTGTAGATCGTTGTCAACCACATATGAGCCGCGCCATGAGAAAACCAACATAGTGCGTTTGCGACCAGCTTGAATCCAGACCAACCTGCATATCCGCGCAATCTGGTCAGGATCCATACTGTCCGCTTTCAAAGCGTATTGTTATTAGAGAAACCGTTAGCGAACAACATGGATCCTGACCAGACTGCGCGGATGCGCAGGCTGGTCTGGATCCATGCTGGTTACAAAACCACTATGTTGGTTTTCACATGGCGCGGCTCATACACAGTTGAAACTCAGTATCTCGAATTCCAGGAGATCAAGCGTTTTTTTTTTCGAGATAACGGAAATTCGACTTACAACGATATTTTGTACCCACGTTTTCGGGACGAGACTTGAAAATAACTGCGAGATAGCCGGAACTCGAGATATCGAGTTTCAAATGTATATTTTGAATTACATATAGATATAGCTCGATTTCAATATGACTCAGATTTTCTTCTTGTCAGTTTGCTTTTCACCATGATACTTTTGTTACTGAAACACCTTAATAATAGAATGTATTGCAGTTTATATAAGGCAATCATTTACAATATAATTTACCCATCAGAATAGATGTAATTCAGCATGTCTTAGAGTTTTAACTCAATATGTTCAATATGTCTAACACTGGATACTTTATAGATGGAAATAGCTGTAAATCAGCCTGTTTTAGAGTTTTAACTCAAAAATATATGTAACAGTGGATTATTTTATAGTTTTAACTCAATATGTCTAATACTGGATACTTTATACATGGGAATAGCTGTAATTTAGCATGACTTACAGTTTTAATTCAAAAATATAAATATAAAGTTTTAATTCAAAAATATGTGTAACAGTGGATTGTCTTAGAGTTTTAACTCAATATGTCTAATACTGGATACTTTATACATGGGAATAGCTGTAATTTAGCATGACTTACAGTTTTAATTCAAAAATATAAATATAAAGTTTTAATTCAAAAATATGTGTAACAGTGGATTGTCTTAGAGTTTTAACTCAATATGTCTAATACTGGATACTTTATACATGGGAATAGCTGTAATTCAGCATGACTTACAGTTTTAATTCAATATGTCTAATACTGGAAACTTTATACATGGAAATAGCTGTAATTTAGCATGACTTACAGTTTTAATTCAAAACTATGTGTAAAAGTAGATACTTTACTCATGGAAATAGCTGTAATTTTGGCTTAAAGTTTATTTCAATATGTGTAACAGTGAATATTTTGCTCATGGACATAATACAGCGTGTCTTACAGCTACAATTCAGCATGATTACTGAACACTGAATACTTCACTCATTGAAAAGCTTTAAATTTAAACTTACAGGACTGGTAGTAATCAGCATTATACATTCAATTTAATTCATTGGAACAATTCAAGTTATATTTACTTTACTCATTCAAAGAGCTTAAATTTGGTATGTCTTTACCGCAGATCTGATTACAATTACATACATTTAACTTTACTCAAGGAAACATTTCAGTATGTTTTAAATCTGTACTCGAGTCTTTGTAAAAGCTGAACTTTGTAGAAATGAGATAATGTCAAACTCTTAAGGCTTTATCGTAACAAAATGTCCATAGTTCAGATCATTACTTCAGCCTGTAAAAGTCAGTTTACATATCTGAAACAGTTATACGACCTCTGTTCCGGAAGAGTTTTGATTAATGTAATATCCTGTATGATATGTCATTCCGGACTTGACTTTGATCATCTGAAATAAATTGCATTTGAATGTCGTCTAAAACCTAATGTTCTGCAGTAATGTTGGAATTACAGGAAATAACAAGATTACAGTGAATTGGCTTAGTCTGCTTTACCAGTCAAGACTTTACCGACATGCACATTGTTTGATTTGTCTGTACTTTTAGAAATTTCTTGCTTAAAACGAAGCCGGATAGCAACAATTTCTTCGAAATGAATGATCAATGAGTAATGATTTTAGACATTAAACAGAATCAACAGAAACAACAACGCTGATACTGAGACAACAAATTTAACATGGCAACTGAAGAAACTTCTCTGCAAATTATCTCTGAAACAATATACCATAAATCTATGACATTGTTATTTATCCATTCTCTTACAGCCTTTCATGATTGTCCCCCTAAGGTAATTACTATAATTTCGTCTTTAGCCTATTTAGTTTTGCAAATACGTATACCTACTGTAGCCATTTTCAATCAGTCCGACCTTCTGGAATCAAACCATATAACTAATAATGCATACCATAACACTGTATGAGCGGTATATTGTGGTAAAGGTGTCGGCTGCTTCACGCCTTCTAATACGACACCAGGACTTGATTTTCCAGGAAGCTGACTCGAGAGTGGTTCAAATTAGATTAAAACTTTTATCATAATAAATATGTATAAATTCAACACTGTATGAATCTGTACTACAATTCTGCAACTTGTTCTAAACGTGACGGTTTATTTGCGAATGCAGCTCTATATAAACAGAGTTTATTATTATGCCAAGGGAAATGTATTTGATTTTCAACATTTTATTCATTAATAACTACTGATAAATATTTCAGTGATAAATTTGCACAGTATCTCTTTTATTCATTTTAGGAATGAATTGCAACACTGACTGTTGAGTAAAATTGCTTCATTAATTATTATACATTCTAACACGGTCCGATTCATTTTCCTATTAAACAAAGAAGGCTGATAACAGTGAATTATTATACAACAATTCACTGTTCTGACGTCACAATTATTACGTCATACAGTAGCGTCAAACGGCATAGCGGTGCGCTGGAAAAGACACCGATTGAAAACGGGCAAATATTTAATGAATGCCATCAAGGATGTACTTTAAAGTCCTTGGTAATGTGTTAGAATCGAAATAATATATCTCATTTAGTGATTTGTTCTTGAATAAAATCATTGTTTGTTGTTCAGATGCCAATAAGCAAATCAATATCAATACACTCTTTAAATAAAGCATTTTAGGTATGAATGTTCACCATTGGCCCAGAAGTGCGTACATACGTCACTATTGTTTTCACCTACAATTTACATAGGTTTTACATGGATTATACTCATAGAACTTGTCTGTCAGATACCTTACAATGATGAAAATTAACCAATAACGAGGATGTATTCGTAGAGAGGCGTGACCTGTTAGAGGCGTTGCCTGTCTCCGAAGGCTGCCTCGTTATACTGTCCCAAGGAACGCTAAAGTCTTGTCTCCAAACCAACTCACGTTCATTTACCTTGAAACCTGCTAAAAACAAAAAGGAATTTATTTGAATGTTGACCATTCACAATAGAAATCAAAACAAAAAGTTTTTTAAAATTCAAAACCGTGTTCATTGTGGTCGGAAACGCGTATGTTTGCGATACATTGCTACCATAGTGGTCGCAAAGGCAGGATCAATCGTGTCCAGCATGATACGGCTTAAATGGTTGTACATGACCAGAGTCACACTATCTGGAACACTTACATTAACCTCGAGATTCGCTTTCGCTCAATAGCAAAATCCAGTGTGATATATCAAGTTACATGTCCTTTGTGTTTTATCTGGGACTCTTGAAGTATGCATTGCTTATATGCTATGTAGCCGGTGCTCGGATCAGTGTGTTTAACGTGTGCTAAGGTGTGGTCTGACGTTCTTGTACGGACACAAACTTACTGTATAGCAACACGCCTATTATTTTGTTCTTGCTCAGAACAAAACAGCTTTTTCTGTTTTATGTAGTTCGCGTTTCCTTTGTAAATACGTGTTATTTTTGTTCTTTTGTGGTGGATGGAATGCAAACATTCAAAGAATGTACATTTGTCAACGGTACAAAATCTATAACTGTTATTTGTTTTTGTATTGACACAATGTCTCTGTGTGTCAGATTTATATTTGTACAATGATGAATTTTGAAACATATTTTCACGTTGCTTTCCGTTGCTTTCATTTCTTCTGTACTTGTGTCCATAGAGTGAACGAATGGATCACTACACATTTTTGACATGAATTCAATGTGATTAAACAAAACAAGATAAAGAACAACAGTGATTGTCAATTTTGATATAAGACGATATCGTCTGTCATCTCACTGTTTATCCTTCTTAAGGAACAGTTCATCAGTGTATAACTAGAACACACAAACAGTGAAAAGATACAGTTAGTCCATTTTTGTCATAATCATTATAAAAATGTATAGAAATTCCAATGCTTTAGTATCGAATATTAAGCTAAATGTTTTGGAAACACATGATTTTGCCCAATAAAAAATCATTAATGGACAATTTAAACCTCAGTATTACCTTGGCATATTACTCCAACCCGAGCATTAACTCCTAAAGAGTAAAACTTAACGAAATTGCCACGGTTTCTCGTGACTATTGTCAACTTTGCTGATGAAACAAAACCACGAATGTTCATAGGTTCCACCTAAACAGATCATAATCTGCTCAGAAATAACAATTTTTTCTAAATGTTTTCACATTTTACTTGCACTTTGTTTGCTGAATAGTGCAGTGTTGAGTGTTGAGCTGTTGAACCTTGCATTTTCCCGCAGCTTTCCACAAAACTAGTTAAACGTTTCTGAGGAACTACTTCTTTTGCTTGCATCTGTCTTTATGTCTGTAATCTGAACTCTGAGATCATACGAACGTTTGACACAATATTAATAGGTGTTGTAATACTAGGTCGTCTCTAAAACGTTTCCACAAATTCCACCAATACAATTTCTATTGCTTTGCCAACATATGATAATCAGCTTAAAGAAATGTTTTATCCGATCTAATTCCTCACCTTTTTCATACTCGTTATGAAATATTAATCTAAAAAAAGCCTAAAAACTATGCTGTCGGTTTTGTCACCTGTTTTCGGGGGTTAAACCAAAATACAAATATTAAATATTGTACTTATGAAAACAGTAAAATGCACAAATTTGAAAATTTCGTGTTTTGAACAGTGTCTGCTATTTTTTGTCAAATAAGTCAATAGAGTGGCTTTGTTTACATATTAGAACTGTTGTATGAATACGTCCTTTTAAAATGGGTTACACTGTGCAATATAGTCATGTTAGTCATTTTTATTTCAACCAGTGTAACTGCCCTGAGTGGAGTGTATGCTATGCTGAAAATGGGGCATGTGTAATAAAAGGTTTGTTTATTATTGTTTTTTACTATTACTTGTCCTGTTCATTCGTAGAGTTAGCGATACCTATTTTGAAACATTGTGTATGTATAAAAATTGTTAGGCCCAACAGGGTTCAAAATTGGAAATAAAAGATTTTCTTTTCTATTCAAACAAACCTTTTCAAATTACTTTCGAAAGATTTGAATAAATCTCGGCAATAATCAATTTTTTACGTCAGAGTTTTTTTAATAGAATATATGTAAAAATGTCAAGATACTTGCCGTTATTATTTTATGTAGGTATACGTACATATATACACATATATGCGCACACATATGTGATACGTGTTTTCTCTAACAGAATGTCTTCCTTTGCCACCTCTTCATAATGGAACAGTCTATGGGAATATGAATCACCCTGGAGCGACCAAACTAGTCGACTGTTCTACAGGATTCTTTGAGATTAATAATGCCAATTTAAAGCCAATCAAATGTTCTAAATCAGGAAATTGGAGTTTTATCACACATTGTCAAGGTAAAATTGTTTTGTTTTGTTTTTGTTTGAGGGGAATGAGGCAGCATTATACATCAATGTATATGGTTTTCACCGGGTATAGCACCTCGGGGAATTGTATTCGGAACACGATTTCGTATATAGGTAGACTGGACTGCCAAAAATTGATGAATACATGGAAAGATTCTTCGACATAGCATATCGCTAAGTGTGATTTATTCCCTTGACAGTGGTTATTATGGTAATGGTAATGAACGACAGATTTGAATTCGAGCTTATAAAACTGATATTAAATCTTTCAAAAAAGGGGAGAGGGACTTCAACAACTATATCTAATAAAAGTAGTTATAAGTATAAAATCTGACCGTGTTGTTTAATCTGTCCTTGGACCACCAATGGGCTTTTCGAGTAATTATAGGGTAAAAGTAAGGGCCCTATGAAAATAAAATCAACACATTTTGAAAATGTTTTACATTATTTGTAGGTTCTGATTTGGTTGAGCTCAAAGAGAAAAACCAATGTCAGTTTTTGGAAACAAACAGTTTTAGGGGGATATTAATATCAACAAACTTTAACTTTAAATGTTTGTTGTATAACTTTTAACAACAACCCACAAATGCTACTGACAAATGACTTTTTCTTTCACATTTAGTTGACGTTGAAATCGATTTTAATTTTGCGGACCCGTATCGGCATTTTCCTTTAGAACTCATATCCTGCGTATCCGATTTCAGCATTTTCCGCTTGTTTTGAAAAATGTTATATGAGCCGCACCATGAGAAAACCATGGATCCATGTTATTTGCTAACGATTTCTGTAACTGCAAAATGCACTATGTTGGTTTTCTTATGGCATCGAATTCGAAATTGCCGATTGTCATAAGGGGTCCATTATCTAAAGTATTGTTACAGAATATGCATCCACAGAAGTGATGATTTCAATCTCATAGACGTACGGAAAATGTAAATAGCTCTAACTTACAGAATGTCCTGTTTCGGGAGAGGTGTTCAAGTTTCTTCTATCCACGTCTCATGGAGGTTTCCAGATTTTCATAGACAAAAAGACCCGACAAAACGCTAGTGACATGTGTAATGCGCAGAGTGCTCATCTTAATAGATTTAAAAGATGGTGGCAAATGCTTTACATGAGGAGCATATCAAGAACATGTATAGGTATATTTCAGGTACATCATTTACTTTATATTAAAATTCTTATGTTCTTGTTTTGTATTGTTGTTGTTTTTTATTAGTGGAAAACCAGTATTTTGTCTGCATTTTCACTTATACACATGTTTGTTTAACTTAGTGATAAAGTTTACTTGGGGTCAAGATAGGTAACAAGCAGAAAAAGTTTTAAACACATTTTTGAGGAAAGTAACTTGCGTTTATTGGCAATGAGCTTGCACAATGGGGAAACTATTACTGGCATGTGTTCTTGTGTTGTGGCAAACAGTACTGTCTATGCGATAATACCGCTGTCAAATTTTATGACATGGAGGATTACGATATATTCCTTCTTACCAGAAATACACTTTTATCTTACATAGGAAACAAATATAAACTATACTAAATATACATAAACATATTCCGTTCTTTCTGCCCCAAGAGCAGGTACTGCTTGCTGGTATCATCAAGAGTATTACATTCAAAATTTAAATCAAACAGTTTATGTATAGAGCGGAATTGGGTCGCATCTTTTTAGTACAAAGGCCAAAAGTGAAGTATTTTACCTTTAACATGATTTCAAATGTAAGGTTTTTCATGGTGTCACTACAACCAACGTAAAATATAATAATTTGAGTAAATCTTACAAGAAAAAGGCTTTTATCGATTTTAGATGCTACTGACATTAAGAAAATTACGTTCTGGACGGATGGTAAAGTAGACAGCGATGGAAACTGGACATATTCAAATGGTGAGAATGTTGATTAAGTATTCTGTAGTAAACGCAAAGCAGATGGGAATTGCTTACGATTGCTTAACAAACTCAGTGGAAGTCAGTGCGATTCAAAGAAGCGTTTTGTTTGCGAACGTGATTAGACGTATCATATTAAACAACACGTGGATACTCTAGTTCTTTTGATGCAATGCTGAAAAACTTGAACATTTTTCAGCATATTATAATCATTTTAGAATGTAGTTGTGTTTTTTTTCTTATTTGAGCCGCACCATGAGAAAATCAACATAGTGCAATTGCGACCAGCATGGATCCCTTGGTATATGCAACATCAATGTGTCAACATTGTGTCAACATTTGTCATAAATGTATTCTATCTATCTATCTGCCGTTGACGTCAAACCCCTTGCGGGAACGTCGACGTTTTGCGCGTCAAAATCAAGAAGAGAAAGAATTTAGTGATAAAAAATTAAGGGTGAAAGAAACTAAAAATAAATTTGGTGATATAAAAATATTAAAACTTGAGTTTGCAGGATAACTAGGGCGAGACATGTTCTAGGCTGCAAACTGCAGCACTGAACTGCTCTAGGGTAGGAAGGTGGGCGACATTGGAGGGAAGTTGGTTCCAATGGTACACTGTTCTCGAAAAATAAGAAAACTTGTTATAGTCAGTGGTTGCAGTAATTAACCTATAACTTAGGGAATGGCCAAAGCGGGTCAGGTAATCTACGATTGGGATAGCAATCAGATCATGATGAATCTTATAGAAGAGTGATAACCTAGAATCTATACGCCTTAAATCCAGTCAACGTAGGTTTAGGGAGTGTAGCATATCTGTTACACTGGAAGTACGGCCGTAGTCGGTCTTGATCCAACGGGCGGCTCTCCTTTGGACGCTTTCAGTTTGGTCAATTTGAGTTTAGGTTTGGGGCGACCATACCTCTGAGGCATATTCAAGCTGGGGTCCGACTAGAGTCTGGTAAGCAATGGTCTTAAAGGGTTGGAATTTGACCTTAATGTTTCGTCGTAAAAAACCTAGGGTTTGGTTAGCTTTCTTGGCTGACCTGTTTATGTGATTGTCCCATGATAGGTCATTTGAGATATCCAAGCCTAGGTATTTAGCTGAGCTGACCGATTCAAGTTGGACTCCATGTAGGTAATAATGGATAGGGATAGGATGTTTCCTTCTAGTGGCGTGGATCACTTGACACTTGGAGGGGTTGAACTCCATATCCAACTTCAACTCCCACTTTTCTAGAAGTCTGAGGTCACTTTAGAGTGTGACAGATTGGTCTGCAGATGTCAGAGTTAGATATATTGCCGTGTCATCTGCAAATAGACGGACTAGCGAGTTGTTTGTTTATTATGTGTTTTAACAAACATTAGAAATTCTCTGTTTGGTAACATGTCTGTCAGACTATTTTTTAACATTGTTGTGTATAGTTTTTGCAGAAAAAAATACAAAGACCCCAAAGTGAGAACGATAATCTAATATTTTGTTAACATAGTAAAATATATTTATAGAAAATCCGTCCGCTATGAAATAAAAGAAAGTACATTATTACCTGTCATATAGTAACAATACACAAGCCGGAAACGGGGGAAAGCACGCTTTATAGATAATATATTTTACTTTGTCCTTTAATTCAGTGGTTACATCGATTTTACAAGAGTCAGTTGATTTCGAATGAACGTTAGAAACAGGAATAATATGATTTGCTTATTTATAGACAGTCAAACGTCATTTACTCTTCAGTTATCAAAATTGAGTCTCTGTCGTCAGTTAAAACAGTGCATGCTTACCACATTCAGTGAGTGATCTTGAAACTCTGTTTTATTCTTCTTCTTTTTTCGCCAGATGTAAACATTATTTCGCTTTTACTAATTGTCACGTGTTTTGATTTTGTAAATGTAACGTAGCACGTGTTTCTCATAGAAATGCTTTACTTGTTATTTAAATTGGAACACCAAGGTGTTTTGTCACTTAACGCTAATGTCTTAAATATGTGAAGTCCTCTTATTTCTTTCGTGTTTAAAAAAGAAACAATACGAGTTAAATTGTTCAAAATATCTGTAAGAAATCCTTAACATTTGGCCTGCTGCCGGCATGTGAGTCTGCCTTTGCGATCAGTGCAGACCAAGATTCGTGCAAGCTGATCAAGGTCTGCACTGTTCGCTATTCAGTCAGTAAATTTTCAGTGAACACCCTTTGGACATATAGGTTCGATAGGTGGCCTCTGGTGTATTTTTTGGTTTGGGTCTAAATTGTGAGAAAATATAATTCCTTTGCCAAAAGAGTTGCAACTTTGATGAGTGCAGGTTCTAAATAAATTCTATAAATAAATTGGCAAAACTGGCGAATTTTAAGATTTATAACTTCAGAAGTCTGTAACATTGGATCTATAAAACAATATGAATAAACGCTGTGCATGTAACAAATGAAATCGTAGTTCGTGTAATTTTTATCTTGAATTTCCTTTCTTAAATATTCTCTAGCTCACAAATATTAATAAAATATTTAGGTAAAGAGCTATATTTATATTTAGACTAGTCTGTCACCATTAATGCATCGGCATATATCGACCAATCTGTGACCATTAATACATCGACCAGTCTGTGACCATTAATTCATCGACATACATCAACCAGTCTGTCAACATTAGCACATCGTTATACACCGACCAGCCTGTTACCATTAATACATCGAGCAGTCTGTCACCATTAATACATCGGCATACATCGACCAGTCTGTCATCATTATTCGTCATACATCGACCAGTATGTCAACATTTATACATCGACCAGTCTGTTACAGTAAATATAGCCAACCAAATATTAATACATATAACCAGTTTAACATCGACCAGTCCGATAGATATAAACAATAATATATCTAGTTAAACATCGTCACAATAGGTATAACTAATAAGTAACTGAAGCATGTATTGTCCAGAATATAAATAAGATAGTCCAAGCCTTATATGCCTTTCAAATATGGTATTAAGATGTCCGATCAATTTGTGAAAGAACAAGAATATAGACGTCAGTAAAACTAGTTTGTAGACATAACAATGACAATGTGAGGCCTCCGTGACCGGGTAGTTAAGATAGTTAAGTCCGTGGACTTCGAATCATTGTGGATTCATAACCCCACATGGGATATAGAGCTTGTATGAGATGGTTTAAGATGGCGATTCTACTTAGATGCCAGCTCTTTCCTCCTACAATATTAGGAACTGCACCAGGAATCCTCACTGGCAATGCCAAATGGCATTTATGAATTTTTCTGTTGACAAACACAATTCAAACTTGTAACGTTCAAATGGGTAAACGCAATATTGATATCTATACGCTCTTAAGTTTAAAAATTGCTTTTTGCTTGTTGTTTTTTTTTTTTTTTTGTTTTTTTTTTTTGCATACAAATGAAATTACTTTTCAGTCCGTTCACACACTTTTTAAAGAGACGCGGACATTTTGCATGATGAATGAACGACTGAGTAATTTAATTGTGATTGCATTTTAGACCAAAGAGAGTGTTTTTAACGAAACTGTCATTGATTCATTAGGCATCAAATTAAGTTGGTAACGATTTTAGAATTGTATAATAACCTTCCCGCAAAATCTTTCCGCATTTTGGCGTTGATTGGCAGAAATTTATTTGAATATCGTCCAACGTCGTAGTATCAATATTTGCAGCAATATCGGAAATTGTTTCTAAAGTGAAAGTTTGTGATATAAAAGATGCACCTGTGTATCAGATTTGATCAGATTGGTACGGAATGATATGTCATATACACAAACTGTATCAAGGGGGGCTCCATGGCCAAGTGGTTAAGGTCGCAGACTTCAAATCACTTGCCCCTTAATGTGGGTTCGAGTCTCACTCGGGGCATTGAATTCTTCATATAAGCCATCCGGCTGGCTTACGAAAGAAGGTCGGTGGTTTTACCCAGTTGCCCGCTCGTGATGAAATAATGCAGGGTGGGGCACCTGCGGTATTCTTCCAACATCAAAGCTGGAAAGTCACCAAATGACCTAAAATTGTGTCAGTGCGACGTTAAACACAAAACGTGTTACCCAATTAACAAATTGTGTGCTACATGATCGTGTAAAAACAGGAAAAAAACAGCGTATGCAATATAAGTTTGACTATGTGTTGTTTTCAATTTCCAGTTCTTTGCATACACCATTCAATATTTAATTAATATTCAATTTTGCCAGTGCAAATCAGTTTGTTGATGAAAATGCACATTTTAGTATCTTTTCTGAATAGACGCAATTAGATAGTGTAAGCATTTTTATTGTGATTCCAAATGTTTTATTGAGAAACGAATACAATGGAACCGTTTACAGTATTTACAATAAGAAATATTGTCAGTTTAGCGGTAATATTCCGTTACACTTGAATTTAATTGAGCAGATTTTATATTCAGTTTACGGTTCTGTATGCTTGCTGCAGTTTGCTTTGTTATATAGATACACAAAAACACGTTTGTGTTTTCCATTCAATGCTTTCTTTTACGACTTAAATTTATACTGTCCTGTGACACTGAAACATTGTGGGGTTGGAAGTGTAGGTTAAGTTTGCACCATAATCCCCAGTGGTGTGTTTTTTTTTTACTGTTCGTACCAAAGCGGTGCCCCAACTGTGTTTCATCCTCGTCAGTATGCTTTATATTATTTATTTGAATGTAAATTGTTAATCAATTCTTAACATGATTGCAGTTTAAGGAGTCTGCGTTCTTTGGAAGTGGCGAGCGAAGAGTATCGTTATTTATCTACCATTATGTTTAAGTATTTAATGAATTCAACACTGATTCAAAATCTTATTCATGGACTATTGTAACTTACTTTTTGCATTTTACTGACAGGTAATATAACAAAAATGATGTAGTATATAACACAGACTTTTATACCATGTTATAACAACAGGCCAAGTTGGTGCAGCTTTTATAATCCAGATACTTCTGGCATCAGTCGGAAACAGTTTCCGTCATTGCTGCAAAGTCTGTAAAACTTTGGACGATATTCAAATGGCAAAAGTTGTAAAAGTAACGCAGACAGGATATCATATTTTTACAAATCTTCCGGATCAGAATCCATCAGACAGAATTTGTTTATATTATATGTAAATATATATGTAAACCAACACAACTGTTGGTCTGTAATGCAGTCATAAGTAAACTCAATATTTCGTATTACGTCATACAAAATATTCGAATTTCTTTTAAAGATTGACAAACTTACGGAAAAATAATAGAGAAAAAGCATGTCTAATCTTCAGACAGTAAACGACCATTTCGTTATTTTATTTACCCGTCAAGGTTTGTTGACAATAAAATCTAGATGTCAGTTGTATCCATTTACATTACGTGAAAAAGTTTTCAATTTTCCAAGTTAAAACGGTAGAATTTATCAATGTCATATAGCGACATGTCCAGTTTGATGGGAAGCAGTGAGAATCAAATTTCACAGTCCAGCTGGATTGCTACCATACGTAAAACATACTTGCAAAGTTTTGAACCCACAGCGACCAAAATCACTTTGCTACGGAAGCTTTGTAATTCGACATCTATTTTATGTCGATATATCTGTGTCACTAGCGTTTAGTTTATTCGTTTATTCACAAATTTAGTACCCGACTTTCCACTCTCATAGTTAAAAGCCAAACATTGCTTCATAAATATTCAAAGATTTTGCACTATCGAATTTAATTCTAGACAATATTGTGAAATACATTCTTCTGTTACTATCCGGTTTTATTAGTTGTGACAGATTCATTAATGTACAAATGTAATAATCTAGGCTATTGCCGAGATATTCAAAAGTATATTTGTCCGATATATTTTATGATAGAACATTAGAATAATTCAAGCGTGTTGGTTCCGTTCAGATGAAATGCATTGATTGTGTTTAAGGAGGCCGAAGACTTGAAAGATACCCATCTATTTCATACCATACACACATCGCGATTCATATCATAATTAGATCTCTGTTTAATCGTGTAAACAAGTGGATGAAATAGGGACGCACTACATCACGGCTCATCGATTGCTCCACATGTAGTACATGAAGGTGGATTTGAAGTCAACGTAAGAACTGTGTTTTAACTATCAATTACCGGTAACACGTGTTGTTACACGTACCAAGGAATAATTTAGAAGTGCGTAGACGTCTAGTGAGATATTCTGAGCACCTTATACTCGATTGTAAGTGTATCACACTTGTTTTTGAATTATTTCGATTTTGACATGTTATATAACAGACTGACCGCTACCAAATCAACTGTAAACCTACTTGGGTTTCGTCACAAGTCATCTATATATAAATAATTCTAAATTTTCTTCGTTTCCCCGTACCCTTTCTAAATAGCATCGTGTTTTCTTTTACTCTACTACGTTACAGTATTTATAAGTAACAGTCTATTGAAACCTGTATGCTGTTCTACGCATGCTAGATAAACATGGCATTGTAAACCTTTATGTCTGGAAAAGCGACACTAGAAGAAGCACTAAGGCATATAATCAGAGGGTTGTATGTAATGAAACATAACCTTCCTATACATGTATAAAAATAAACACCCTGTTTTCTTTTTTTTTCTGTAGTAGTGATATTATATAGCTCGTTTCGATAATAAGACTAATGACAACTGATACGCTGGAAAATGTCAAAGTAACGCAGTAAACAAAATGTAATTAATATAAAATCAAGAATAGTTTAATCGAGTGGTGTTAAAATGTAAATCGAAATTGGTAGCACTCTTTCTTGGTGCCTATATGGCGTCAAATAACATGTCGAAATGCGGCGAATATTGCCGTTTTGTAATGAATACGTACAAGATTTGTTCAAATTAGAAGTTCTTTTAACATAATTACTTATTTATGCGAATCTCCCTTGAGATTACATGTTAATACACTAATATTTACACAAACATAAACTGAGTCAGATAATACCATCTGTTACACAGAGTTTATTTAATATAAATATTTTAATGATATTTGCTACTCAAGATATAACCTGATACAATTATGTTCATTCATTTCTTAATTGTGGAATAATATGTACGTTCGTTAGATGGAAAAAGTCCTTATTTTATACTTTATTCACAGACAAATGAAGAACATTACAGCTTCAAAATCCAATCCCTTGCCTATATAAGTGCAGCTCTCTCTAAATATTCTGCACAAATTGTAAGTGCCGGATGACATTTGAATGAAACTGCAGACAATCAGATTCACATTGACCACAATTTATCACTGAATCACAGATCACAGACTAAAACTCTTCCGGGAAAGACGCCATGCAATTGCGCCGAATGTATATTAATGCATGTACAGAGTTTCTGACAAAATTGGATGGATGGTTCTACTCGGGCGCTCAAAATACTGTCTTGAGAGGCACCTTGGCTGTCCCCTATCATTAGAATTTGAACCACTATGTTATGGTACTGCCTACGGCAGTTATTAATACTGTTAAGTCAACTTGAACAGGGACGTACATGTAATCATATTTGTACTATTTGATGTTCTAATTTAGATAGTCGAAAAGCATTAACAACAATATAGAAAAAAATAACGTGTTAGATTCTAGCTTTAAACTTGAGCAAAATGTAGGCGATATTTATGGACTTAAAATTATTACGTCAGGATGAACTTCGTAATACGGTGTAACAACACATAACAAATATTTTAAGTTCGTATTTTTAATTGATATTTGTTCAATGCATAGAAGGTAAAACATATATAACATGTAACAAAATGATGACCTGGCTATCATGCTATTTTTATTGTTCAGTCATATTGATAGTTTTGTTCTAGAAGGCTATATCTGTAGTGTATTTTGTCTGTTGTTAGATTTTTATTACTGTATTACTGTATATGTGACTTTAGCACGATCTTTTTACCAAAATCAATGTTTTTTTGGTTTATCATTTGGGATGAATTTTACAATTTTTCTACAGAAGTTTATGTTGTGTTGAGGTTTGCCTACTTTTACTTTGTCCAGTGCATCTCGCAGCTATTCTACGATATCATGATAGTGAATAACTCTATTTTCTGAATTATTTTGCAACATTTTGAACATAAACATAATAAACATAATTCTAAGACTCATACAATATGAACATTTATAGATCATGTCATGCAATAAAACACATATTGAATGTATTTCCAGTCAATAATTATATACTAGTGTCTGAATCTAAGTCTAGTCAATAACATTTGATGTTAAGGTCACGATTCATTCTGTGATGTCCATTCGTGTGACAAAATAAACACTGCAAGCGTGTGTAAATAGGAATTTGTTGACAAATTAGTAAATCTTAACTTACTACACGGCCTCATATGATAAAGTAACCGATTTCTACAAACAAAGTTTGTTTACCAAAATTTCGATGATATTAATTTACTCTGCTTCAAAAGACAAGAAGCGTTTGATGTAAACAGTAGTTTGATGTCACTGATCAAATCTATAAGTAGTGAAATTATACAAAATTTAATTCAATTCTTAAAAGAAAAAGTGGTAGCATTTTCCTGTCACCTACACAAATTTATATAATATATAAATTTGTGTAGGTGACAGGAGAATTATATATATATATATATATATAAACATTACTATGTAGACAGATATCCATTGTTATGAACAAAAATCATGACTATCATTCTAATATATTAGAGAAGATGTTATATTTCAAAAGCATATTTAAGTGTAAAAGTTTAACAATATCAACTTAAGCTTTGATTTGTGTACACAGTTTAACTAGAAGTTCTTAAACGGAACAGACTGCTTACAATATTTTGAGGTAGATGTGCGAAATAAAGTGGAAATAAAGTGAAAAACATGAAACCACAAATCCCACCTAGAACCAGAAATTCTAGCTACGTAGTGTACTTTGTATTGCAAAGTATTACATCTCTAACACAAATACGAAAACAACACTATTTTAAGTCAATTCGGTTGCGATTCCTGTTGGATCCTATCCCTTGTATTAATTTTTGACCAGCATCCAGTGTGTATTGTGTATTAAAACGCTGTATTTTCGGGCGGGGGGTGGAGGGGTGTGGAGGGAGTGGGAGGGTGTTTTTGTTTTTTGTAGAAAAAAAAATCACATTCAACTTCTGTTCGAAGATTGCGAACCAGAATCAAATGCGTAGAAACTGAAAGACATTTTCAAATACTAGTAGCTCAGTTACAGGAAATATTGCATTGCGTATTTTGTCACAATGAAATAGACTGGGAAGGTGTCGAAGTGTTTCAAAATGAAAAGAGTAACTAAGGAAAGCAATATCAATATACAATTTCCTTCTGTCAGTCTTATGATGTTATGCAGTAGAGTTTTACCTTAACACTTTTGACGAGAGAAAAAGCTCTTCTCCTCAAAATTAGGGAGTTATACTTCAATGGTACAATCTATATCGTTTTCATTACAAATTAGAATCAATTTCACGTGGTGGCCGATGTCTTTTAAATAATGACTCACACAATAATACTTCTTATAAGAAAGAATTAATCTGGTACGTAAATCTTCCCATTGTTCTTGTACGACTTGATTTAATTTGTAAAGATAAAGCAATATTAAATACATGATGATCATCTGCCTTTATTAGTAGATCATTGGTCTCATTAACCTATGATCGTAGGTTCAAATCTTACTCAGATGTAACATTTCTATTGGTTTTGCATATTTTCGGTTGCATTGCACATACATGTAATCTATAGCAAATCAAAAAGATAGTGATGCCTTTGCAATGCTCAGTCTGTTAGACTTTATCCATTAAATTTACACTATATCATTCCAAATTCCTCGTTTTTATTTTACTAATGTCCGTCTAAACAATGAATGAATTTCTTAGAGACCACGGGGCACCAGTGTCTATAAACACTATTTGGAAGTTACTTGGAAGTTAAAACTGGTATAATGTACTAACTTAATACACATCACTATGTTCCAAATTCACAGGCCTGTGTACCCGCCAAGTGAATAGCAAAATCCAAGCCATGTAAATCACAGAGAAATGAACAGACGAAGACGATGTAAATACATTTGTATAAGATACACGGATCGCAGTTAATGCCCATTTGTGAATGAAATACAGGGGCGAGTTTCCAGACGTTCTTCTGAAAAACCCAATGCATTTCATACTAAAATGGAAACAACAGAGCGAGACTTATTTACATGTCAGACAAATATAATGCAGACTTTGAATATATAGGTGATGGCCTAGATTATTACATTGACCAGACTGTCACAAACAATAGCCATTAATATATCGGTCAGTTTGTCATAACAAATGAGACCAATCAGGAAGTGAAGCACATATTATCAGGAATATAGTCGAACGTTAATAAGCTTTCAATATTTATTAAGCATTATATGACCTTTTACTGTAACATAAGGAGTTTTGGCACATTTGTGAATGAGCGAATAAACCCTGATCTTTAGTCATAACAGAGATGTCGCATTACATGGTCTCCGTGGCCGATAACTTAAAATTACTATTTCTTACAGTACCGCTTTTGGTTTGAAACCCCGCAAGGATAATCTCATAGATGGTCAGAACAAGATTATAGTCAGGTTCTCGTACGTATTTTGAATAATGCCCAGAGAGGAACTTATTGTCCACCACAAAAAGGTATGATCTAAACTGATTCACTCCTCTCCTTGACAAAACATTTAATATATTTTTATGAATGTCAACGAATTAGCCAGTTAAATATCATCAAATCTCAACACAAGCCTTTAACAATGAACTCAATACAAAAATACCATTCTACAAAAATTTACATTTCGTAATGCTAAATTGTCTGCTTCTCTATTTTGTTGCTGTTATTCTTCCGTCATTCCACATACGTCTGAAAGAAACTCGAACGCTTTATATATCATGTTATTACAGATCAACAGAAGAGTCTGCTGATTACACTGTCACTGCTATCTAATCCAAGACACACCAGTCAGCAAATTAATTCAGCACATATCTGAAACTTTTGTACGGATTCTGGTTGGGACAAGTTAGGAATATGTAATATCCTGCCTCCGTTATCTTTCCAGATTTTGTCATTGTATGTCTAAAGTTTTATTAGAATGTTCTCAGCAATAACGGAAAATGTTTTCCATTGATGTAACTGGGTTATAAAATTTGACAATTTTGCCTCTAAATGGTATCCAAGTGTGTCTTATTTACGTAATACAGCAAATTATTTCTTGTCTGCCAGATATATATGCAAATATTGTGCCATATTATTGTGCAAAAGCAGAAAGGTAGAAAGTGTATGCAATAAAAACTAGACTCGGTGTTGTTATCATTTCTGGTCCTCTGGGATTGGGGAATCCATTTAATTATTCTGTATGACAAAGTTCTACTTAAACTAGGCCGATAGGGATGATGCACCATTCATTACTTCTCACAAGCGGATCTAATTAAATCGAGACTACTATTTGTTTTATTTGTTTGCTCTCTATGCTCTTTGTGAACTTTTTACAAAGTTCGAAAAACCGTCAGACTACTCATTGTTTTTACAATTAAGAAGATCATCGGTTAACTGTTTAATTTCAGAGCTTATTGTGGTATATTTACAGAGCAACTTTAGCAGAAGCAAAACCGTTTGGAAACTGAAACTATATCTTGCAGGAGTTTCAGTGAAGGTAATGTTTTTCTACAATCTGTTCATTTATTTGTTACAGTAAACAAGCGAAATTCAATGAAATATAATATTTCTATTTAGCTTTTTTATGGCTATACTGATATCTTTTAGATATCTGTAGTCCAGAACAGACACACGCTATCCATAAGACACTATATGTAGGCATAGGAAATAGGTATCAATATAATTGCACCTACTAGGTGTTCTGTATTACAAAAGTGCTTCTGTTGTGACATTTTGATACAAGCAAAACTGTATTATCTGCACTATTAATTACTTACTGGTATTTCATTTTATTATTGGCTTCTTAAAAATTAACTTTTTACCATAAGTAAATTGACAAAATCATAGCAACCATGTTTTGAGGGGTAAATCAAACACCTATGAATAAATCAGAAATGTTTTTGTTGTGCAAAAAGGTATGATATTGTGTCTAAAACAGTTTTCATTTTCCACTCAATGGTGTAATTGCAAGGGAAGTAAACTAATAGATATCTCTGCTTATAAGTACTAGCCCAAAGGCAAGAGTTGTCATTCTTTGTTGATCATAACTTTAAATTAAAAATTAAAACTTCTGTTATTGATATTAACAAAACAATGATAAACTTCACATTTGTGAAATCATTTTTGGTTATTTGAAGGACTTGGAAATAAATTTCTAGACTTCATTTAATGTATAACTATCACTGAAAATTTTAGGGTCTATCTCTACTATATGTCACATTCTAAGTTGACATGCTACAATTTCCAGTCATTTTATTGAATTCACACATGTAACAAGGAATGAAATGAGTGCCTCAGTTTATTGTTGTATGTCATCATAGAGAAATGTCCATAACTGAATCGTAGTGCATCAAGTAATATCTTTATAAAGTGAAACATGCAATAATTCCTGTAAATCAAGCAAAATATTGTTCAAGTTCTTAAATATTCAAACTATGAAAATAAAACATGTATTAGTGACATTATATAATTATTTCATAATTAATGGCTTAAACATTGCCAAATTTTTGCCTTTCCTGTCTTCATGCTTGAATATTGTAATTCACATGTCTAAGACAAATCAAATTTTATCATATTTTACAAAACGAATTTTATTTGTGTTGTTGTCATGACAACCGAAATTCCAAAACACCAATGCATCAAAAATAGACAGAAGTGTAGATAACAGACCCGTTGTGAAACATACAAACAAAAGCACCTGGTTTAATCGTGTTACGGTAACATGATTTCAAAGTGTCTGTAAATCTTCAAGTAAATGATATAAATATTTAATGTACACTCCACGCACGATGATGTAATAATGCTTTCACTACGTTCTTGAAGCCTCGTCTCTTCGTTCAGTGACTTACCTAATTTACCTAATAGTAACTCTTAACAGAGAGAAGATAATTTATTCAATTGTTTAGAGAATGTTCTCTATGAATATTTTTTTGTCTCAATTTTGACCTTTTTTATTGGTCGCTAAAACAGGTTTTGTCATGGAACGACCCACGTCGTGGACATTAAAGGCATCGTGTACATCTTCATTGGCTATCAAAACACGGAAAGATGTTAAATATCGAAATAAATGAATAATATCTTAAGCGAACAAGACAAAGGAATATTATTGATTCAGCTGAAGCAAATTGTCATTTAACAATGAATGATTTCACTGAAAATGTCGTAACTTGTTATTTTCATATCCAATCCTCTTATAAATCTTGATTCTTGTGTTTGAAAGGTAATCATTGAAATACGGTCTCCAGTTTGCAATGGAAAGATGCGTCCTTAGAAATGTGTCTAGATGTGCTCATTTTCAAGGCTTGATACATATCCGAATTTTGCTGCAATATAATTGTTTGAACTCAAAAAAGTAAAACGAAAAAAGAAAATAAACCGATAAATGTAAACCAGAATGACCACGTTGCTATCACTGATTCGAAGAATATACCACTAATATGTTCTCATTAATTTTAAGCCTGTATAGATTATCCTATTGAACTCTTCTTTTTTTTCCTTTTTATGGGATTCCGCATCCGCGTCCGCCTGAGTTTTGTAATGAACTGACACATAAATATATATTGGTAAAACTTGTGGTCCAACTCTTTTGTATTATCACGCTATTGCAAAATTACCGAATGTATTTTGATGTACTATAGTATTATATGTCTTGATGTACTGTTGCTGTTGTATATATCTGTACTGTATATTCATGTCTTGATGCACATTTACTATCAAGTCTTGTGTGATAATTGCAATGAAATATGATTAAACTAAAAAAATATATATATATTGCGACTTTTCATATGATTTCCTTTACAATCTTACGCCTCATAAAATCTGTTTATATCTTTAAATACAAAAGTGCCATTAACAGAATCTGTTGTGCTCTCACTATCTTTATTTTCTTTTGGATATGGTTTAATGCAGGCCATTATTTCAATAAATATCAGACAGTTTTATTATTTATCACACCAATGAAATAGCGATATAGAATATCGTTTACAATTTTATAATTCATTTCATCTATTCGTATTTGTACCAATTTTATGTGCAATTATTTTGGTACATGTGAATAAAACCAAACTTTATTAGGATTGTTTGAAGTTTTTACATTCTTTCATGGGAGGTATGACGTTCTTCACTGGAGACTGTATATTTTGTGAAATACACATGACAAAATGGATTACGAGCTAAATATTATTGTCCGTTTTAATCATGTTAAGAAAGAACAGGGAATTTAATTTCCACACACTTTCCAGATGCAATCGGAAAATCATGGTAAGTGTTTCTTTACTTGTACGTCTTTTTATCTGTTTTGTTGAAACTTATATATACTAATAAACTTTGATAATGTGGCAGTTGAGTCCAATATGTCCTTGTTGTTCAAAGATAATCCGTCATAAAATTATCTTGGAGCTATATTGTAAAGGAAGTATTAGTTACCTGTATTGAAAAATAAACAGTGTCGATTGTTTTGAGGTCAACTGCCACATTATCACGTTTTTCAGTCATATAAACGACGGTGTCTACTTGTAGCAGTGAGCACAATGCCCAACTTTATAGTGCTGCCTCACTGAAATATCACGCCGTAGACACGTGGCATGATACCCCACCCAGTCACATTATACTGACACTGGGCTTACCAGTCCTAGAACTATCCTCTTGATGCTGTGCGCAAAGCGAGGAAGTACCATTTTTACGTCTTTGGTATGACGCGGCCGGGAAGTTTATTAATAGTAGCTACGCCCTAATGAGACCTGAAGTAATATAAACTGATTTCGCATTTGCTACATTGTAAGGATATGCAGTTTTTAAATGTATATTGTGATACCGATGTTAAATATACAATGTACACAAATGCAGGCATACAGTATGTTTGGTCATTTGTAATAACATACAACCTTTTTAACCTTTTAGCTACTAGTAGTATCACTTATATTATGAAATTCGTATTTGTCATTAAACAGCTGTTGATTTAAATATTTCTATATATAAACAACAGTTATATATACTATATAAAACCTAAAAAAAAACAGACATAAGTCAATAATCGTCATTTTTCTATTGTCGTTATCTTTTATCATGTATAATTTGCAGATCTGATAGAATGTATTTAACATTTAGTTGCTGGTATCATGCGGTTGAAGTTGGCAGTTTGCTACTATGCATGTATTTCCATGCTTACCTACGACATTTTTACTGTTGTAACATAGAGATGTATTAACAATCATCTAAATTACATATTTCTTTAAAGTTTAAAAGCATTGCATTCATGATTGAAAATTGAGTATTCTTCGATGACTGTGTTAATTTTTATGGTTTTCTATATTCTGTGAAATCATTAAATTTCTGTGGGAAGTTATTTTTGTGGGTTTAATGCCACATCATATTATAATCAAAGGTTAAAATCCCAGAGTTTATATCGTTTTGGTCAAAACCATGAAAATCCACTCCTACGAAATAAAATTATGTCACAGTTTAGTATAATATGTGCATATGAGTTTGGGAGTACTTCCTAAATGATAAATGTCGCATTTTGTTCGACAGTTCAGCTTAAAAATAATTATTATTAATGTCGTTATCATCTCCAATGTGTATGTACTTCAAATATTTAATTAACCTTTATATCTTGGAAGCAATTTTATTCACACTTTGAATCGTTTGTTAAATTACTTTTCTGCTTCAAAGAGAGTTAGATGTATTTATGATATTCGTTATAGTAAAATTCATGAGTGAAAACTGCTTTTCAACTTGTCAATTCAAATGTTCTGCAAAAATTCATAATTTAAATTAATGTTAACTATATAAAACACATTAAACTAACTGTAAAAAAACTATATGTATAGAGATTTAGTTCAATTCAATACGTTTAGATCAATTATAGATACTGAAAACATTGAATTTTAGCAAACGTTTTAAAATCCTAGTACTTTATAATGATTGTTAATACTGAATATAATCAAGACATTTCGAATATGCTCGTTATGATACATAAGTGTAATCGCATATTGTGTAAAATGTTCACATTTAAGAATAATGTTGCATATCGTGCAACACTTATATAATGAATGAGTTTTAACCAATTACTCAAGTGTTTTATAAGTATTACAGACATTGTTCTTGGTTGTATCAATTATGCTTATTACGTTGCCTAATTTCACAGAGTACACTTGTGCAAGCCCTTACAACTGCCAAAATAGAAACATCTATTATGCCTAAAATTGTAAGCTGTGGATATCATTTAATTGTGGGTCAATGTTGGACAGATGTCAATTCTTAACTTATGTAGATTCTAGCCAAAGCCCCATTTGCAGTGAGTAAACATATTTAGAAAATCAAATGCTAACTTTATGAATGCAGCTGCTGATTTAAATCTGTAAACATTATCGATGAAGACCCAAAGTATCATGAGAATATTTTTAATGCGGCAATTTTGTCACTTTTTGATTTTGTCGGCCGGTAGGTCTGTTCTTATTGCCCACACTCTTATAACATTGCGACTAAAACGTACAATGCTAATTGTTCTTTTTTTGTACTATGCTTTCGTTAACACATAATTAAATGAAAAAAAAGTTGGCTATACATGGTAGCAAAAGTATGTTATTACTTTTCTCTAATCCCCAGGCACACTTGCAGCTGTTTCATTAAGAACATCACTGCCTAGTAAATGCCAGGATATAACAGAAGATAATATATGTCATAGGACGACTTTTCAGATTTTAATGGTGAAGGAAACCCATTTGCCTCTCAAAACTGCTTTTTCTGAGCACGCGAGGGCGAGTGTGTAGAACCACCAATCATCTGTCAGGACGCTAGATTAGCATATTGAATTTAAAAAACAGGGTTTCAAAGCACAGAAAAAAAAGACCAGTAGTGCAATACATGTACTAGTAAACATCTGAACGGCGTCTGTCTTGGAAGAGGTTTTAATAGTGTTATATCCGGTCTGCGAAAACTTCTCAGATTGGCTTTGGTTGTCTGCAATTTCATTTAAATGTCGTCTAACACCTTCCCTGTTTGCGGATATATTGGCAGAGAAATGCAGCTAATTTTGGAAAGTAATTGGATTTGGAAGCTGTACACGTCTTATTTGTCATGGAATACCATCCCTGAAATCAACCGAAGTATGATGTATAAACTGAAGGATTTCGTAGACATTATAATCATTTGATTATGTCTATCACACATATTTGTCCATAGTCAAGAAGATAAATTGTTATTATGATATTAGTTAATATATGTTGAGTAACAAATATAATATGATATAATTGGTGGCATTGTACTTTTTATCAATTTTATATTTGTATGTATCTTAATATGTGTACAATGATGGCACTCAAATAAACGATAAAATATGCAAATATATGAGATCACAGGATATATTCGTATTTTCATACCCTGTTTCACCACTTTTATACAGGTTTTTCATGCATTAATGCTCATCACTGGGGCTGACTTCTTGCGCTATATACAGTATGAATTTTAATTAGTACCAGTTCTTTTTCTCAAATTAGCATTTAAATTCTTATAGATGTAATACTCGGGTTAATTGAATATTGGCAGTGTAGTTATCTTTAGCTTGATACTGAACAATATGTCATCAGTCACTCCTATGAAAGTATTTGATCAAT
The DNA here is from genome assembly GCF_021730395.1 of Mercenaria mercenaria. Classification (NCBI taxonomy): domain Eukaryota; kingdom Metazoa; phylum Mollusca; class Bivalvia; order Venerida; family Veneridae; genus Mercenaria; species Mercenaria mercenaria. The sequence goes on from NC_069373.1 coordinate 53,868,024, forward strand.
TGACGTGGGTATATTACCTAGCTGATATTAATTTTAATAATGGAATTAACTTATTAATTTTTGCCAATAACTAATATCCATAAACTTTCATAATTACAAATTTAACAGAATCCCTTCTGTATAAGCAGTTGATTAGTTCATACAAATAGAAGGCAGTGTGGTCTATACGATTAAAATATTGATCAATAGGTCATTAATCACAGAACGAAGAAATTTAAAGGCTCATTATTCATTTGGTTCAACCGCAGCCGACATATTGGTCCAGCTCCCGTTTCTCCAACTAAATTATTACTAGCTAAGAGAGTATGGGTGCTTTACACGCGGCACGATAATGAACCAGGGAAGCTTCTGGAATTGTAGCGTCTTCTGTATCTTGCAATATCATCCCACTACTTTCAGTCTTCTGGAGGAGTCGCCAATATGGATTACCGGCGGCAACTATAAATAAACTTACAAATTGCAAGCTTGTTTTAAACGTGACTGTAGCGTTTTTCTTATTTTTTTCTTATAAACATGTGATATACTTTTAAAATCTGTTCTGATAACTGTTTTCTCGTATAATTTTAAACGTTTGAACATTGAATCAATTGCCTTCATGGTTCTAACAGTTTAAGTTTCGTTGTAAAATTGAAAGTAATTTTGGAGAATTGCTTTATCTGTTTTGTATAAATAACAAAATTATTCTTGGGAAAATCTAGTATTATGGATTTTATCACTTGAAAAAAAATTTCATGTCGGTGATTACTTTGGCAATTTGTTTGGCATTTTTCCAACATATTATACAGATGTGCAATGTTAACTTTTTGTCCAATTAATATTTGTTATTTAAGGAAAATCATTTCACTTACTACAATTTATCATACCTTCATGCAAAATAAAGGCAAAAATCAAGGGGTATGATAAAATTTGCTTTATCAGGTCAGTGACTAAATAAAGCTTGCCGGTCTACCCTTTTTTTTAAATGAGGTCATCTTCTTTTTTGAGAGTAACTGCTAAAAGACATATTTATGCAATTATTTTTATAAAGGCTCTTTTATTAGGTACGTGAGACCTTGTCAGTAATGTAAAGCGTATGCGTACCGTATTTGCAATTATCATAAAACGTTTTTATAACGGAAACGCTCAACGAAACCTATAGCGTTTGTTCAGGATTTTAGCTTTCTGCACTTAAATCAAGGAATATATTGCATCTGGAATGGAATGTCATTGACTAAAATCATCAAGGAAACGATTTGCCTATTTGTATTCTGTCAAGCGGCGTTATGGCGTGTGTATAAGTCACGTCTAACATTTGCTTGGTGAGAATGGGTATCCGACTTGCAACTGAACTTTCAATGCAGCATGTGTTATATGGAGGGCGTATTGATTTTTAAGTTTCTTTGCAAGGCAGACACAGTTCTAGTTGGTGGTAAATTTTGAATTTTAATAAAAAATTATTTTAATCAAAAGGTAGGATAAATAGAACATTAGGTTACTGTCTTATAAATTTAAATTTATTAAGTTCGTCTACGAAAAAAATAAAAGTGTCGGCTAGAGCCTCGATTTTTATATTTTCTTCGACTCACTTAATAAATTTAAAATCATAAGACAGTAACCTAATATTCTCTATTAAACATTGATTAGTTTATCTGTATAAGTTTTATCATGCTACTAATCTTGTAATATTGTACTATGAATTACTTAATTCGCCGATTTTAATTGATTACACATACTTCTGCCCGCCGGTAGCATCTAATAGTGCATATTGTAAATTCTTTCTATCGTTATATTTTGAATACATTAAATGGACAGTTGATTGTGCTTTACAGTAATGTCGGAATTTTTACAATCCGCCATCAGCAAATGTTTTGCAGTCTCTTATTTTGATTTTGTTTCAATTCTGGTCCATGGGTGACATGTTTGCTTTGAAAATTTCAATCCTTGTGTACAATATTTTGCCAATAATTTTGTCAAACGTATGTCAAAGTCACTTTATTTTCTACAGTTTAATACTTTTATAACTAAAACGATAAAATGTAATAATGTTTAAGTGACTGGAAGTTTTTATTCAAATTTTGCCTAGAATTAAAATTAACATCAAAATTTGGTTTTCTTAATTTCTAACTTAATTTTTGTAAGTAATTAAACTTCTTAGAATTTTCGACCATGTTCTTACCCATTGCTAACACTTTCTAAGTTCACAAAAAATCGTTTTTATGTTTAATGAAAAGTTGACGAACTGTTTGTTTGTCATTAATCTCAGGTTCAGATCTGATAATGATCACGTCATTAGTTCCTGACCCATTCAGTTTCTTAGCACACCTGAGCACGAAGTGCTCATGGTGAGTTATTGTTATCGTCCGTCGTGCATGCGTGCGTGCCTGAGTCCGTTCAACAATTTATTTAAACGACATTTCCTCCAAAACCACTGAACGGATTTTAGTGAAACTTTACACAGGTAATCTATGGGTGGCCCTGTTTCAAATGGTTCCAGTACATTGAACATATGGGTCTCTGTGGGTAGAAATAGGCTTTCAGTGATCAATTTTAAAACTCTCTTCTCTGAGAGATAAAGCCTCAATGTTTGACTCTCTACCGTTATTGTTCAAACTATTGCCCTAGAGTCAGAAATGGCCACGCCTACGGGTGTGGCATTTATATACTATATGCTTATAAATAAGTAAACTTCTTCTCTGAATCCAAAATAAGTAGAGTCTTGATATTTTGCATGTGATTTCAGGGTTTACCATAATTAATCACATTATTGCTCTAAGTTAAAAAATATCCATTCCCATGTGTTTGACATGTATATAATATATAATTTAGGCTTATATAAAAGAAACTTTTAGTATTTTCTTCTCTGAATCCAGACTTGATATTTATATGAAATAGAAAAAGTGGAAAAACAAAGGTCGCCGTACTTGTACCATTACAAACACACTTTAAGCCTTTTACACATGTGAGCGCTTAGGTGTCAATGACCCTCTTGGTGTAAAGAAACATGTTAATCACTCGCCAATACAGATGCATCTATAGATATGCCGTTACATGCAACTTGCATTTGGGATAAAAAAAAAAACACGAAAATTCCATGTGATAATGCAAGATCATGCCGTTGCTTCCCCTAAATAAATACAGTACGTGAAGATGATATTATAAATGTTTATAGTTATCACTTAAACCTAGGTAAACAATGATGATGGCTTTCTTTTAAAAACCCAAATGTGTTGTCCAAGTACGATAAAGTAAATGATAGTAACAAATGAAGTATGTTTACCAAACTCTTCAAGATATTCATTTACACTGATTGAAACGACCAGAAGCGTTTGACGTGCACATTAGTTAGATATTTACTGATCAAATCTAGGAGGTTTTCACTGACAGTACTTGAAGCTTCGAGTAGCCATTTTATATAAATTCAGTTCTTATTGAGTGGTAGCATGAGGTCATTTATCATCGTGGCAGGACTATCATACACTATCATACACTTATATTTTATATAAGCCTTTTGTTGTATGCAATAATTGTGTTGGTTATTTATCACTGGCTAATAGTTGATGTATAAGAAAGGAAAGACTTTCATAACTGAATTGAGACGATTTTGTCAGAACAAATTAACAAAATGAAATAAGGACACTTACTGTGAAATCATTAATATTCGTGGGGGACTAATTTTTGTGGATTTCGTGGATGAGTTAATCCACGAAAATTAATCCAACGATCAAGTAAAATTCCCATTCATTTTAAGTTCAAAAGTTGATATCCACGAATTCAAATCCCCACGAAATTGCCGTTTTGACCAAAACCACGAAATTTTATGCCCACGAAATTTAATGATTTTTTCAGTATGTTCATTTAATATTTCAGCTAGGATGGTATTTATCCGATATCAATAATTAGAGTTTCTGATTTTTTTCAAATCCCTTGTTGAATGTTAAAGTAAGAAACAATATCCAATGGAGCTTTGCTTTGTGTACGAAATGTAACTGGTCAGAAAGAATTTGAATTAAGAAATGATTATAGATTTGAATAATGCTTTAAGCATCTTGAAATAAACAATACAACTTATTTCAAATAATTATACGATATATGCTTTAGGTTGCGACTTTAAGACAATGAAACAATCTACAATTAGGAAAATAATATAATTGTATCAACAAATTAAAAAATTTTATATTGCTTTTGCTGCAATACAAATAATGTCTTTATACGAATGTACCATTACATGTAGTTGGTCAAATAGTTTGCATATTAATACACATATCTATTCATTATATTTCATATCATCATCTAAACTTTTTTCATATGGCTGTCATATGTTAAAAATTGTATATGTTAGAAATTTGTAGCATTATATATATTATATTTTGGTTTCACTATCATCATTTTTGTGCTGGCTTTTTAATTGCTACATTAATATACTGGCTTTAAAATTATTAATTTCCAAGCAGTCATTTGTGCTTTGAAGTCTTTATTTGGATGTTTTCCAAAATGAAATTATCTTAAAACTGACTGTTTCTAACAGCTCCATATAAAAAATGATAACGGTAGTTCATAAGGAATATCGAAAAAATATTATTCAAATTTATTTCCTTGTCTGTCTTGTGTGAAAGTTTCTTACAGATATCTGGGCAAAATCATCCTCAAGCAAAACAAGGGGGAAAACAAAATGTTTTACAATGAAGCGGTTTTGGTTTTTCTGTTCTGAATGGGTAATTTGTCGTCATCAATAATAGTTACAGAGAAATCACTATCTCGAAGCGAATAGATCATTATATTACAAATGACACATGAGCGCACCATGAATAAGATGAAATAAACAACGGTCTGCTTTCTATAAATTACCTCTTTCTGTACTTTCTAACGACACGGTCATCCGTAATGAAACAAACATTACCGTTAGACGTGAATCAAAAGCAATCACATTTTTAACTTTAGTAAGATTATTAGAAAACAGAAGAGAAACACATACAGCCTAAAAACAATATCTTGAACTCGATTTTTATAAAATTGCGACTTTCTCAAAGACATTTTCAAGGCCTGTCCCGAAAGCACGTTAATATAATTTCGTTTATCTCGAAGTAAACCGTTCTATTCTTTGGAATTCGAGTTACCGAGTTTAACATTTGCACACCAGTTCTCTCTGGGTGTCCAAAACAAGCGTTTTAGATAATATTCGCGATAACATATTAAGTGCATGCTGTATCGTTTTAAGTTGTTATTATTATTTTTTTAAAAATCAATCTGTATAAATATCATTCGGAAGCATAGAATGCAACCAAATAGAATAATAGCAGACTCGATTTGAGTGAGTCTGTTCATGACAGGTAATGAAATGTGCAACACCTCTTACGTCCCTTAGCACTGGCTTAAGCGGAATTCTATTACACATCTATTGAATAGACTCAATGATTCCCAAAAATATAACAATAAGTACAGCTGTAAAACTGATGCCGCCATTTTATTTTACCGAATAAAGTCCCGAATATGAAAAGTAGAGTTGCCACTGGAAGTACGGCTAGAAATAAGTGCGCACTAAGATTTTTCACCCGTTTATGACGTCACATCATCATGACTTTACAATGTTAAGATAAAAGAATTCTTTTAAGTTTATTATATTATTGTTAGGACGTTGGAGACAAACAAGAGTAAAGATCAAACAGGAATAACCCCTTGAACTTTATATGTCAGTAATTGATGATGAGAGCATTTATACATATTTCTTTCAGTGTAAAAGAAAGACACTGCGCGCAATAAATTAATTTTTTGAAGGGACAAATTGCACAAAAGCCGTAGAATTACTGTACGTTTACCACCTGAAAATTCAATGTAAAGCTATTCTTTATCTTTTGTTGCTTTTATATATATTTAAAAGAGATTTATTGATTATTGCTAAGAAATTGATGACAGAATAATAATCCTTCATAGAGTGTTAGTTTACACTTTTAACCGTCTTGAGCAAGACAAATTTATTATTTTCTCCTTATGACCTCCATATTTCCCATTGTTCTGCGTACCTGACATACATATTCCGTTTACATTTAGGAACTACATGTGGGTGGTGATTTCATTCCTATGTCCTAAAAACAATGTACATTTAGAGTAAACAGACCTTTTTTGAGACACACACACAATCTTGTCTTCATATGACAAAGTAGCTGATTTTGTTTACCAACCTGTTCAAGATATTTATTTACACTGATTGAAACGGTCAAAAACGTTTGAAATAAACAGTAGTTGGATATTTACTGATAAAATCTTGGAGGTTTTCACTGACAGTACTTGAAGCTTCGACTAGCCATTTTATACAAATTTCATTGTTATTAAGTGGAAGAGTTCTGTCAATTATCACCCTGGCAGGGCATGTAATAACTTGTATAACATTTATATAATTTGAACCATTTGCTGTATACAGATTGATTATTGGCTAATAATTGAAGAATAATCAAGGAAGGTCTTTTGTTACTGAATTGTGACAATTTTATTAGAACAAATGAACTATATTATTCTATATAATATTTCAGCCTGTACGTGTTTGCTAAGATGGCATCTACCAGATATTAATAATTACGGTATGCTTTGTTGAATGTTAAAGAAAGAAACACTTGTCCAGTGGAGCTCTGCTTTTTAAACAATATGTAACTGTACAGATAAGACTTATAACATTTTTACGTAAATCGTTCATTTCATAGATTGCGCTAGAAATGAGAAATGGTAAATATAGTTGATCAATGTTTCAAGTATTTTGAAATAATTAATACAATCCATTTTATTTTTTACATATACGGCATATACTTTAAATCTTGAAACTCTACTTTTTTGAAATTAATGAACTTATATAAACTCATTTGGGTTTGATAATGCTTTTGCTGCGATACAAATAATACCTTTGCACAAATGCATCATAACATATACAAATAATAAATTTGCACAAATGCATCATAACATACAGGTTTCTAATTAATTAAAAAACTACTCTAAACTAAGTAATTGCTTAGAAGTGATTATTTTCCAAACAGTCATTTGTAGTCTAAAGTCTTACAGTTTTTTTTTTTTTTTTTTTTTTTTTTTAAAGTTCCCAAGAAAAAGTCAACGTGGAACGGTCTCTAACAACAACAAAAGAAGAAAATGGTAAGGGTAGTTTATAAAAAAATATAAGATATAAGAAGTAACCTAAAGTGTTGCAACCCAGAACGTACTAGACCCTTCTTTTCTTGTCTAACGCTCGAAATGATAACCGAGCAAACCAAACCAAATGGTTTTACGATGAAACGTTTTGGCTGTTATGTCTGTATGGGTATTTTGTCATAATCAGTCATAATTATAAAGAAATAACTATTTTACAGCGGATAAATCGCTGTTACAAGTGACATATGAGCATAACGTAAATAAAATGAACAAAACAACGGTCTGTTTTCTATAAATTAATTCCGTTTCTACTTTCAAGATACGGGTTATCCGAAACGAAACAAACGTTACCATTAATTGTGAATCAAAAGCAATCACAATCATTTAGGTCTTTCAACTTTATTTGAAAACAGAAAAGATGCACATATTTGCATGGCAGTTCCAGCTGAGTATCCAATACGAACATTTTAGATACAATCATTCGCAATAAGAAATTAATTGCGTGCTGTGTCATCTTAAGTTATTATTATAATAAATCCCGTGATGTTATGTTTCGTTTCTTTGGAATCCACTTGTCTGAGTTCTAATCTTCTTCATAAATAAATTCAAAATGCATGCAATGTATATCAAAGCAATACAGAGTATAGCAAACTTTATCTCTCATTTCTGATAGTTCTATACAGATTTATCACAAGGAATTGCAGCTGTATACGTGACAACATCATGTCACAATGCATCATGCCGCCAATAAAATGTATATCACACACAATCGCAAACTAACTGCGAATGAAAGTTGGCATCGCTTTTTCTTCCGCTTCAGTTAAGTATCGTCGAAAGTCGTATAGTTTTAGTTTTTACAGCAATATTAGATAGTTTTACAGTTGGTGTATGAAAGAAAATGGGTTGTTTTAAAAGGTGCTGGTCAAATTATATTCCATGAGCCACGAAATTATATCCTAAAGTCTGTCTAATTTTACTCAATCGCTGACTTGTAACTGTGTCATTTTCAGTTAAAAGGTGTATCTGACCTGATTATTAATTTACTATGGTTTATCAAAGTTTATTGTCTATTCCATCACATGCTTACATATAATACATGAAATCAATTCAATAAAATACATGTATGGCCAATCTTAAAAGATTTGTAATAGACATCAAATCAAACATTAAAACAGTTTAACAAATCAATGGCACCTTACTTAATATATAGTTACAAAGAACTACAAGAGACTGCATAATCTCAATCATATTATACATTACAACTATATGACTGAGTATTAATATCTACATGATAAAATGTAGACTATAACTGCTAATCAAGACTAAAATCTGCCATAAAAGGATTCTAGAACTAAGACACTGACAAGGAAGTTATGCACTAATGCGCTAGGGAAAAAATGGTGTTAAGAAACTAAGTATCACCTCAGATCAGATCTGAAATGAACAGATTAGCAGTAATATTCTACATAAATGATAAAAATAATGTACATATGTACTAAAAGTAAAATACAATGGACATTATTTACAAAGAAAACACATTCTTCTTTTAAGTATACTAAAACAGGTTTTGGCACTAACCCTTATAACATCATGGTTGGAAAATATAAACTTAATTTTATCATTATCAGTGAGTGACATAAAATTTTCATCAATATCACAAGCTCTGCTGAACAAGGCATTTCTTAAATCACTATATACCTCGCATTGCATCAGTACATGTATTTCAGTTTCGACATCATTACAGAAAGGACAAATTCTGTCATCAAATCTGAGACCTTCATAGCGCCCAGTTTCTATTCTGAGAGGTGCAACACCTAGTCTAAATTTACAAAATGCTGATCTATGTGAAGGCGGTAAAATCATTGAACAGTATTTTTCTACAACATATTCTGATTTAAAAGTGCAATAAGTACGAAGTTTGTTACCACCATTTCTAGAAGGACCAGTATTATTATTTATTTTTGTTAACCAATCTTGTTTAAATCTACACATAGCAAGATCTTTAAGTTTCTGCACATTGGAAGATATAATTGGTGAATTAATACATGTATTTAACATACCAGTATCATGTATTTTCTGACAAACATAAAAGAACCAGTTCTTACAACGACTGCCAGCCAAGTCCATAGACCAAAGCGCAACTCGTTTATTCAAACGAGATTCATTGGTGCGGGAAAGACGTACCAAAAGCCGGTAAACAGAGACTAATTGACGGACCTGCGGAGGATCCCAAGCCAGCTCACCATATAAACCCATAGTAGGTGAGTACCTGCCTACTCCCAGAAAAAAGCGCATTGCCCTATTCTGGACTGTGTCTATACATGAGCGAGCCCTGAAGCCCCAAATGCTAGAACCATACTCAATAACAGGCCACACCAATGATTCATATAATTTCTTAAAAACATCATGTGGGAAACCTCCTGCCGATTTACTTTTAGCAATTAGTAAGCCTAGAGCACGACCAGCGCTTTGTGCCACAGCCTTGGCAGTAATACTATAGTCTAAAAATTCATTTAATACTAAACCAAGGTAAGTGTATCTATAAACTACATCTAATGTTTGATTACCACACATAAAACTGAAAGAAGACCTCTGAACAGATTGTTTTCTAAAATGCACAACATTACTTTTGTTAACATTGATAGTCATATCATTTGTACCACACCAATCATGTAAGGCGTTCAATAAAAGTTGCAAATCCTTGGCTGACTCTGCCATAAGAACTATGTCATCAGCATACATGAGAAGGCAAACTTTCTCATTATTTATAGTTACACCAACATTCAAAGCTTTTATATATGTAGCAAGATCATTTATATACAGATTAAATAAAAGTGGCGAAAGAACACAACCTTGTCTCAACCCGCACGTTACATCAAACCAATCTGTATGTAAATTATTGACTCTAACGCAAGAGTATATGGATGAATACAATGACCTTAAACAAGAAAACAATTTACCGGACACTCCAATATCTGAAAGACGCTGCCAAAGCTTATGACGATTGATTGAATCGTACTTCTTGCGAAAATCAATGAACGCACAGAAAGTCGATTTCCCGAGTGCCTTACGAGTCTCAATAATTGACGTAAGGGACGATATCTGATCAACCGTACTACGATTCTTCCTAAAGCCATTCTGTTCATCCACAATCTTGTCATTTACATTACACCAAGAAGTCAATCTATCATTTAATATAAAACAAAACATCTTGTACATAGCAGGGGCTAAAGCTATTCCTCTGTATGAAAGAAGGTCTCTTGGATCTAATGTAGAAGACTTAGGTATTGGATTTATGATGCATTTGCTCCAAACAGATGGTAAACTACCAGAATTAAAACAAACATTATACAGTGCATGCAAAAATAATACTGAGGTATCATTTTTCAAAACATCAGCTGGAATTGTATCATACCAAGAAGCCTTACCACGCTTGGCATTGTCAACGGCTTTTTTCACTTCCAATATTGAAATATTATCGTTAAAGATTCTCGGACTATCATCATTGGACGACATTGTATAAAAGTGGCCAGGTGTATTTCCATGGTTAACATTAAAAAGTGAGCTAAAATCAGACTGCCATTTTCTAAGAACCTTGTCAATGTCATGCGTGATAGAGCCATCACTATCAACAATTTCTACAGGGATTTTTGATGGCTTAGAACAACCAACCCAAACTTTACCTATAGTTTTCCAGAATGATGTATTATTATCATTACATTCAGCAATAATATCCTTTTGTAGATTATACCAATATGTTCGTTTAGCTCTTTGAACCTCCCTATCAAATTGTTTTCTTGCTTGTACAAAGTTACTTTTACAATTTACATTACCATTACTTTTACGCCAATTTCTTTCCAGCTGACAGACAGAGCTCCACATTTCAGACAATACAGGATTCCACCAGGGCTTACCTGGCTTAAAACGCTTACTTTGAGAGCCAGATTTGAACGTTTTATATGGCACATTATTGTACATATTTTGTTTAACAATATCACACCACTGAGTATATACAGCATCTATATCATGTTGTCTTTGTAAACCTTGTTCTAAATTTACAATACTTTCATTTAAAAGCAACAAAGTGGTTTCATCCTTCATAAAATTATCTGGAATTTTTGACAAGTCAAATTTAACATATGACTCTGAATCTTTGTTATTTTCAAGCAAATTACAATCATAATTTTCAGTACATGTATCAATATCAAGCAAAATATTCCACAGTAAAACAGAGTGATCTGGTAAACAATTTGACATCACACCACAAATAGGGTTATTACTACCCACTAAATCAGATGGTGGAATAACCTTAAAATCAGTAAAAACATTTAAGTTCTGGTGTTTACAAATACAATAATCAACCACTGAAAGTCCTTTAGTTGAAACAGACGTATAAGTATTGAACATCTCGTCAAATCGACCATTGAGCATACACATGTTTGTATTTATTAAAAAATCTATAAACAATTCACCATAATTATTCACTTTAAAATCAACAACTTTCCGAGGTCTAACATTATCTACCCCAATAATCATATCTTCTAGCTCACCACATCTACTATTAAAATCTCCGCAAATAAAAGGTAAACCAGTTTTTTGATATTCATAAAAATTACATAAAAGATTGTCGTAAAAAGAAATAACATCAAAATGCCTTGAAGAATTTTCAGGAGGAAGGTAGCAGACACATGGTAAAATTGTGAAACTTGTAAGTTTACGTACTAACTTTAACCAAAGAATTCCTTCAACTGAATTGTCTAAAATTGAAACATCAAAATCATTATAAAGTTCATTTTTTATTAGAAAGCCAATTCCGCCGGACCCAGTTCGAGCATTCTTGTGTAAGTGAGATCTGTTATGCCCGATCCACTCGTAACCTGTAATGTTGAGCTCATCAAGTCCTACCAGGTGTGTTTCGGCTACCCCTAAAATGTCACAAGAAAAGTTCTTCAAACAAAATGATCTAAAAACACTGTTGTCAGAATTTGGATCACTTTTCCAACCTCGAACGTTCCAAAACCCCGCAAGAATCTATCTACGGGAATTGTACCCACGACCAGGTCCTCCACGACCCGAGCCACGGGAATTACGATGTCTACCCGCAGAACTCCACTCAGAATCACGATCACGGTAGTCATTTCTCCTGCTGTTATCATCACCGTGGTTACCACGGCTATCACCACGACGATCTCGATTATCTCGACCGTTATCATTATCACGCCTACCAGATGAGTCCCTCCGGTTCACAACATGCGTACCACGCATTTCAAGGTTGGAATCCCCAGTCCTCATTGCAGAAAGAATTTTTCTAAAATTGTTTGCAAAGACACGTTCACTTTTAGGCTGATCATGGTTTATGTAAACTTGTGCATATTGTCTAGATTTCTTGGCAGACATAACTTTCTGCTTATCTTCCCTAGAGGAAAACTTCACAATCACCACTCCGTCACTGTCTTTGTTGGCTGCTCGTTTTCGAGACACACTTGAAATTCTAATGTCACGAATTTTCAAGCCTTCACGGACTAAAGCATTCACTTTGGTTTCAATGTTCTCACCTCTAGACTCTGGGAGGTTTAGTATTGCCACACTACGATCAAAATCTCTCGACACTTCACTTCCTGTTTGTTGTGAAAACTGTTCAATTTTATTATTCAACTTGCCAAGTTCTGAATTCACCTCAGCCTTTATTTCACCTTTAATTTCTTCCTTAAATGTGTCAAATTTTACATCAATCTTATCATCAACTTTCTTCTCCAACTTATTCACTTCAGTTCTAAAACGTTTGTCAAACACATTGGATATCCTGTGCACAATTTTATCCTCAAGAACTGATTCTAATGCCTCAATTCTACTATGTAAGTTCTCATACATCTTATGCATGTCAATAGAAAGCTTACTTATCAGTTGTTCCACACTTGTACTAGCGTTCACATGTACTTCCGCACTAGTTACCACAAACTGACTGTCATCATCACCACTATCCTCACTGCTGTTGGACTCCTTGGAATACAATCTGCGGTTCACCTTACGCTTGGCACTCACAGTTCTACGATCACTTTCAAAGTCAAGAGATTGCAAAGGCTCAAGATTTAGGCTTTTTAACTTCTTAGCTGACAATTCACCTGACCCTGGTGCTGACATGTGTCGTTTACGTGCACCTGTAGAAGGTGTGGCCACCCGAGTGATCCTCTGTGATCCCATAGTACACTCCACATACTCCTGTACCTCCTTACTAGCCATCTGACACCTATACTTCACCAGAATAGTCTCAAAATTGTCAAAATAATAGTCGCGAAAACCAATTACACAATTTCTCAGGCGGTGTCACCATAGAAATATCCCCCGTTTTTCCACGCGCCCAAACAGAGTTTCTCAATATGTCCAATATACCTCGAAATATCGACTCGTTATCACTGTCGCTGAATCAAGTCTGTCAAGTCAATTATCCACATCAGTTTATTCAATAATTCAGCTTGATTAGTCTCTCAAATAACGAGAAAAACTTCAAAATATGCACTGTTTATTTTTACCTCGCACTCTCACTTAGGTGACAGACTACTATGATGGAAACACTTCTGTTCTATGAATTAAGCAAACATTACCATGACATGCGTAATCACCTTAAAGGGTGCAAAATCAGTATTCAGAGGTTTAATTAAATAGTTGTCATTATCTCGTCAAAATATTCACGAAAACATCTTAGTGATTACCTTAAACAATAATACAAATCTATGTAAGAGCACGCATTTATCAATATAAATTTTCAAATTGCTTTAGCTGAAATTACTAATTTTCTTTTATTAATTTTCGTTAATTGCTCAAGTTAAACATAAAAAAAGAAAGTAACATTTATTTGTCTCGACGTTTAAAACATTCCCGTGCTTTGATATTGTTGAATATGTACAGGGTGAAAGGTTTCAGCAATACTCACGTGAAACACGTCAACATTGATTACATGATATTCTTTTTTCAGATATCTGTTGATAAACCACATATCAATGGAAACTAGACATGTTTTGAGGACAGTCAAAATTACGTGATGTCCTTGTGCAAAGACATTAGATAAAAAATTTTACGGTTGTGTATCCTTGCTACAGTTTGCTTTGTTATATAGATATGCAATACAAATTTGTGTTTTACATCAAATGCTTTCTATTACGACTGTAAATATTATGGATTCTTCTGAAGGGGATAACTTTTATTTACACTCTCCTGTGACTCTGGAATATGGTGGGGTCAGAAGTGTAGGTTAAGTTTAAACCATAATCTGGAACTATCAAAGCGGTGACTCCCACTGTGTTCGCTTGTGTGTTTGTTTCATCCTCGGCCATGTGTTTTACATTATTTATTTGTATGTAAATTGTTAATCAATTCCTAAAGTGATTGCAGTTTGACGAGTCTGCGTTCTTAGGAAGTGGCATTTGAATACTTATCTTTCATCTTTAAAGGACAAGGGTTACATTTGATTCCCACATTTTCATTTGGAGCACTCTTAATCAAGAATAAAATATCACACGAGTGGCAAGTGAAGAGTATCGTTTCTGAGCTGCCGGAGATAAAACTTTAATGTATTCAACACGGATTCAAAATCTTATTCATAGACTATTGTAACCTTCTACTTGCATTTGACTGACAGGTAATACAACAACAAAAAATGATGTAGTGTATAACACAGACTTTTATACCATGTTGTAGCAACAGGCCAAGTGGATGCAGCTTTTATAATCCAATTACTTCTGGAATCAGTCGAAAATACGATATTCAAATGGCAAAATCTGTAGAAGTAACGCAGACAGGATATTATATTTTCAGAAATCTTCCATCAGACAGAATTTATATTAATTATGAATGCAAGGACAGTGTAAATCAATACAAATGCAATCAGAATGAAACTCAATATTTCTTATTACGTCATACAAAATATTCGAATTTCTTTTAAAGATTGACAAACGGAAAATTAATAGAGAAAAAGACCATTTGGCATGTCTAATCTTGAGAGAGTAAACGACCATTTCGTTATTTCATTTACCTGTCAAGGTTTGTTGAGTATAAATTTTAGATGTCAATTATATTCCATTTACATTACGTAAAAAAGTATACAAATTTCCAAGTTAAAACGATAGAATTTATCAATGTCATATAGCGCCATGTCCAGTTTGATGGGAAACAGTGAGAATCAAATTTCACAATCCGGCTGCATTGCTACCATACGTAAAACACACTTGCAAAGTTCTGAACCCACAGCGACCAAAATCACTTTGTTACGGAGGCTCTGTAATTCGACATCTATTTTACGTCGATATATCAGTGTCACTAGCGTTTAGTTCATTCGTTTATTCATAAATCTAGTATCAGACTTTCCACTCTCATAGGTAAAAGCCAAATATTGCTTCATAAATATTCAAAGATTTTGCACTATCGAATTCATTTCTAGATTGTGAAATATATTCTTCTGTTACTAACTGGTTTTATTAGTTGTGACAGATTCATTAATGTACAAATGTAAATATCTAGGCTATTCCCGAGATATTCAAAAGTTTGAATTTTATTTGTCCAATACATTGTATAATAGAACATCAGAATAATTCATGGTGTGTTGGTTCCGTTTGGATGAAATGCATTGATTGCTTTTATGTAGGTCTAAGACTTGGAACAAACCCATCTATTTCATACACCCATTGCTATTCATATCATAATTAGACCTTTGTTTAGTCCTGCATTCGTTTTCATGTAAACAAGTGGATGAAATAGGGACGCACTACATCACGGCTCATCGATTGCTCCACATGTAGTACATGAAGGTGGAGTTGACGTCAACGTAAGAACTGTGTTTTAACTATCAATTACCGGTAACACGTGTTGTAACACGTACCCAGAAATAATTTAGAAGTGCGTAGACGTCTAGTGAAGTATTCTGAGTACCTTATACTCGATTGTAAGTGTATCACACTTGTTTTTGAATTATTTCGATTCTGACATGTTATAAAGCAGACTGACCGCTACCAAATCAACTGTAAACCTTCTTGGGTCTCGCCACAAGTCGTCTATATAGTTATAAATAGTTCCTCCTACCCTTTCCTCTCGCGTTTTCCTTAAAGCTACAGTCACACATACGGATATTTCCGTGCGTTGAGGTACGGTGCGGATCGGATTGATTTGTGATGGAGTGGACACGGATAAGTACGGAGCAGTACATCTTAGTACGGACAAAATGGTGAGAAACGGGGAACAAAAAGATACAGGACGCGAATAAGTACGGACAGGTACGGCGTACTACGTTGAACTACGTTTTACTGCGCCTGACAACTAGCCCAGCGCGTTGACGGATCTGCGGTGAACTACGTTGAACTACGGTTAAGTACGGACAGCCTCGGATAACTACGTTAACCTACGGATCAATACGCATGACTACGTTCGCATTAAGGTTTAGTAACGGGTCGGTAAGTTTCATGTAAATAGGTCACGTTTAGCCAGCGTTTCCATTACGATTATCTTTTACATCATGTAAAACTACGGCAAGGTACGTTTCAGTACGGATAACTACGTTTAATACGTTTAACTACGGATGAATAAGTTTCGACCAAGTTGGACTAAGTCACGCTCAAATGGCCACGGATCGCTCAAACTTTTGTGCATGTTCAAAAGTTGGAGAAACGTGCAAGTTTGGAGTACGTCTTGAATACGTTTTGACCAAGTGTTAATACGGATTGATACGGATTACTACTTTGAGGTACGGCACAGGTACAGATCGATACGGATTACTACGTTTCTATCCGCGGCTAAACGTAGCTATCCGCGCCGTATGTGTGACTGGGGTATTACTCTACTACGGTACAGTATTATAAGTTTCAGTCTATTGAAATATGCATGCTGTTCCTGTCGCATGCTAGATAAATGTGGCGTTGTAAGAACTTTATGTCTTGGAAAGAGACACTGGAAGAAGCATTAAGGTGTAATCAGAGGGTTGTCTTTAATGAAACATAACCTTCTTATACGTGTATAAAAATAAACACCCGTTTTTTCTTTTTTTCTGTAGTAGTGATATAGCTATTTTAGATAATCTTAGACTAATGACAACAGATATGCTAGAAAATGTCAAAGTAACGCTGTAAAGAAAGTGTTTTGATATGAAATAAAGAACAGCCTGATTTAATGATGTTAAGATGTAAATCAAATGTGGTAGCACCCTTTCTTGGTACCTAGCAAAACTCTTCCGGGAAAGATTCCATGTAATTGCGCCGGATGCGTATTAATGCATGTACAGAGTTTCTGACAAAATTTGCGTGCAGACATCAATCCCATTTTTGATGTCGATATCTGTCACTACAAGATGCGGATGGTTCTACTCTGGTGCTCAAAATATTGTCTTGATCTGGGTTGTCCCTTACCCTAAAATTTGAAACGTGGATTGTAATCTACTATGCTATTGAACTGCTACGGCAGTTATTAATGCTACTAGGTCAACTTGAACAGGGACGTACATGTTATCATATGTGTACTATTTGATAATGTTCTATTTTAGATGGTAAAAAAGCATCAACAACAATATAGAAAAATAACATTTTAGATTCTAGCTTTAAAGTTGGGCGAAATGGAGGCGATATTTATGGGCTTAAAATAATTTCGTCAGGATGAACCTTGTAATACAGTGTATTATTAGGTTATTTAACATTATTCTGTACAATACGGATATATATTTGGACGAGTACCAAGCTTAGAAAACCATATTAGATGAGCCGCTAGGCGAGTCCAATATGGTTTTCCCAGCTGGGTTCCGAGTCCAAATATATCTCGTATTGTACAGCACAATGTAAAATAACCTTTTTATTCTATATCTATTTTATTTTAGTTAAGATTAAAAAAGGTTCACTGAGTATTGTATTTCTGCCTTTTCTGTATTTTCAAGACGCATAATCAAACTCTGTACATAGAGCGCCTACTTCACCCGATTTACATTCGGAACATTTTCACGCGTTTCGGGTTTTATCATATGTTTAACTACTTTTATTTTGTCCAATGCATCTCGCAGCTACGCTACGATATCATAGTGAATAACTTTATTTTCTGAATTATTTTGCAAGCACAAACATACACATAATAAACATAATTCTAAGACTCAAGGAACTGTTTGCATTATACAATATGAACATTTTTATCTTGTGGCATGCAAGAAAACACATATTTAATGGTTTGCCTAGCAATAATTGCATACTAATGTATGAATCTATGTCTGGCCAATAACATTTAATGTTCAGGTCACGATTCATTCTGTGATGTCCATCCATGTGACAAAATAAACACTGCAAAGCATGTGTAAATAGGAATTTGTTGACAAATCAGTAAATCTTAACGCACTACATGGCCCCTCATAATAAAGTAACCGATTTCTACAAACGAAGTTTGTTTACCAAAATCTCGATGGTATTCATTTACACTGCTTGAAGCGACAAGAAACGTTTGATGTAAACAGTAGTTTGATGTTCCCTGATCAAATCGATTAGTTATGAAGGATTCGAATAGCAATGTTATACAAATTCAGTTCTTACGGAGTGGTAGAATTCTCCTGTCGCCTACACAAATGTATACAAATATACATTATTATATAGACAGGTATTCATTCTGTTATGAATATCATTCTGAGTTATTAGAGAAGCTGTAAAAGAGTTAGAGCGTTTTCTCGTTTCTTCACACTTCAAAGTTTTATAATATCGAAAAGAATAGCCTCACATATTCAAAATGTAAAATGTGTCGTCAGCGTGCATAGAAGTATGAACTGACTGCACCTATTAAAAATATGTTCAGGTGGCATTTATCCGCTGTTTAGTATTCAGGGTGTTTGGATTTCAAAAGCATATTTAAGTGTAAAAATCTAACAATTACAACTTTAACTTTGAATTGAATACACTGTTTAGCTAAAAGTTCTTAAACGAGACGGACTGCTAACACTATTTCGAGGTAGACCTGCGAAATATCATCACTAAATCAACCAATCATCACAAATCAGAATGAACTCCGTGTGATGAACGCATCTACTAAAATGATGAATCACACAGAAATACATAAGATTAATTCGATAACTTAATCTTCTCATTGTTCTTGTACGATATAACTTAATTTGTATAGACAAAACAATAGTCAGTACATTATTATGCGCTGCCTTGTTTTGTAGAGCATTAGTTTCTTTAACCTATACTCGTAGGTCCAGATCTTTATAAAATGTAACTTTTCTATTTGTTTTGCATCTTTTTGGATGCTTTGTACATATCCTTTCCAGCAACAAAAAGTTAGGTATGACTTTGAATTGCTTACTCAGTATGTTAGACTGTATTCCTTACTTTTACATTATGTCATTTCACATTCCTCGTATTTATTTAGTAATGTCTGTCAGAACAATTTACGAGCTTTTTAGTGACCATGAGGCAACACGAATGAACTATCAGTGTCTATAACACTACTTGGACGTTAAAACTGGCATAATGAGCTTAAGTTTACTCATCACCATATTCCAAAATTATAGTTCTGTGTAAATAAGATTTATCCCGGTCGTGTGAATTCACACAAGATAGCAAAATCCAAGCTGTGTACACAACATTGAAATGAAAGTGAAGGAGACGATGTAAATATATGATACATGGATCATTTTAATGTCTATTTTAGTATGAAATACATGGGTGCGTTTCCAGTCGTATGTCAAACAAAACTATACTCAAATGGAAACAACAAACAGCGACTCATTTGTTAAATGTCCTAGCAGACAAGACGTCAGACAAATATAATGCAGTCTTTGAATATCTGGCTGATGGCCTAGAATATTACATTGACCAGACTGTCACAAACAATAGCCATTAATATATCGGTCAGTCTGTCATAACAAATAAGACCAATCAGTAAGTGAAGCAAATATTATCAGGAATGTAAGTCGAACGTTAATAACCTTTCAATATACAATATGCTGTTTATGGCCTTTAACAATGACATTAGGAGTTTTGACACACTTTTGAAAGAACGAATAAACTCTACGTAAAATAGAGAAGTCGCAATACATGGTCTCCGTGGGCGAGTGATTAAGGCCGCTAACTTAAAAATAACTTTTCCCTACCGCTATTGATTTGAAACCCCAAAAGGATGAGCCAACAGATGGCCAGAACAAGATTCTACTCAAATACCCGCTCCCGCCTTTATCAATGCCTTGAGGGAAACGTTTTTCCCACCAGAAAAAGGTGGAAATATCGCAATATGACATAAACTCAGCCCTTTCCTTGGCAAAACATTTATCTTCTTTTTTGTAAATGTACACTTATAAGCCAGTTAAATACCATTTAATTTTAAGACAAGTTTTAAAAAATGTCTCAATACTAAAATATCATACTACAAAAATTTACATTTCGTTGTTTTCTCTCTACAATGCTAAATTGTATGCTCCTCTATTTTTTTATATTTTTTTTTTGTTATTCTTCCATCTGTCCAAACACACCTGAAAGAAACTCGTACACTTTATTTATCATATGAAGTATTGAGTGTTTCACTTCTGGCTGTATTACAGATCAACAGAAGTGTCAGCTGATTACACTGTCACTGCTATTTAATCTAAGATACACCAGTCAGCAAATTAATTCGGCACATATCTCATTATCTGAAACTTTTTTACGAATTCTGATCCGGACAATTTAGGAATATGTAATATCCGCTTGCGTGATCTTTCCAAATTTTGGCTTTGAAAGTCTGAAGATTTATTAGAGCGTAGCTCAAGGACTTTTCGTGCAGCAATAACGGAAAATGTTTCCCACTGATTAAGGAATGTAACTGGGTTATAAAATTTAACAATTTGGCTATAAATGGTATCTATGTCTGTCTCATTTACGTAATACAGCAAATTATTTCTTGTCTGCCAGATATATATGCAAATAGTGTGTCATATAATTGTGCAAAAGCAGAAAGGTAGAAAGTATATGCAATAAAAACTAGACTCAGTTTTGCTATAAATTTTGGTCCTCTTGGATTGTGGAATCCATTCAATTATTCTATATGGCAAAGTTCGACTTAAACTAGGCCGATAGGGATGATGCACAATTCATTACTTCTCGCGAGCGGATCTAATTAAATCGAGACTGTTATTTGTTCTGTTTGTTTGCTCTCTATGCTCTTTGTGAACTGTTTACAAAGTTCGAATAACAGTCAGACTACTTATTGTTTTTACAATTAAGAAGATCATCGGTCACCTGTGGAATTTCAGAGCTTATTGTGGTATATTTACATCTAGCAACTTTAGCAAAAAAAAAAAACGTTTGGAAACTGAAACTATATCTTGCTGGATCCTTTCATTTATTTGTTAGAGTAAATAATCGAAATTTGATGAAATATAATATTTCTGTTTAGCTTTTCTATGGCTATACTGATATCTTTCAGATATATGTAGTCCAGAACAGACACACACTATCCATAAGACACCCAATTTCACATTCTAAGTTGACATGCTGCAATTCCTGTCAATATTGATTTTATTGAATTCACACATGTAACAAGGAATGAAATAAGTGTCTCAGTTTATTGTTATATGTCTTCACAGAGAAATGTCCATAATTGAAACGTAGTGCATCGAGTGATACCTTTATAAAGTGAAACATGCAATCATTCCTGTAATTCAAGCACAATATTGTTCCAATTTTTAAACATCCAAACTAGGAAAATAAAACATGTATTAGTAACATTATATAATTTATTACATACTTAATGGCCTAAACACTGCAAAATTATTGCTTTTCTTGTCTTCATGCAGAAACTAGATGCTTGAATATTGTAATTCACATGTCTAAGACAAATCAAGTCTTATCATACTTTACAAAACAAATTTATTTGTGTTGTTGTCATGACAATCAAAATTCAAAAACACCAATGCATCACAAGTAGATCAAGACAGAAGTGTATATAACAAACCTGTTGTGAAACAGACAAACAAAAGCACCTGGTTTAATCGTGTTACGGTAACATGATTTCAAAGTGTCTTTAAACCTTCAAGTAAATGATATCAATATTTAATGTACACTCCACGCACGATGATGTAATAATGCTTTCACGACGTTCTTGAAGCCTCGTCTCTGCGTTCAGTGACTTGCCTAACAGTAACTCTTAACATGGTGAAGATAATCTATTCAATTGTTTAGTGAATGTTCTCCATGGATATTCTGTTGTCTCAATTTTGATTTTTTTTTGTCGCTAAAACAGGTGTTGTCATGTAACGACCCATTTATTTTTTAAAATGTCGTGGACATAAAGGGCATCGTGTACATCTTCATTGGCTATCAAAACACGGAAAGATTTTAAATGTCGAGATGAATAAACGATATATTAGGCGAACAAGACAAAGGAATATTATTGATTCACCTGAAGCAAACTGTCATTTAAACAATGAACGATTTCACTGATGCTACCTATCCATTTGCTTTACTGATTCGGAGAATATACAACTAATATGTTCTCATTAATTTTTAGCCTCTATAGCTTAGCCTGCTGAACACTTTTTCATTTTTTTATTATTTTTATTGGAGATGGCGTTTTCCTTAATTACAGTCGCTTTTGAGTTCACCTGAGTTTTCACTTTTGTTATATTTTCTGGTCCTTTGGGATCATGGAGTCCATTTAATATATGTGAAATAGAGTTCCACTTTAGCCGGTGCTAGGGGGCGTGAGAGGTGTTGTACATTTCATTACCTCATGAACCGACTCGATCAAACCGAGTCTGCTATTATTCTGCTTGGTTGCATTCTATGCTTCCAAAGGATCTTTTTACAGATTTTATTGTAATGTTTTTATATGATTTTCTATAAAATCTTATGCCTCATACAATCTGTTTATATCTTTAAATACAAAAGTGCCATTAACATTATCTATTATGCTTTCACTACTTGTATTTTCTTTTGGATATGGTTTAACGAAGGCCATTATTTCAATAAAATATCCAATACATAGACAGTTTTATTGTTTATCACACCAATGAAATAGCGATATAGAATATCGTTTACAATTTTGTAATTCACTTTATCTATTCATATAGTAAATTGCAATTTTTACCAATTTTATGCGCAACTATTTTGTTACATGTGAATAAAACCAAACTTTATTAGGACTGTTACAGTTTTTAATTCTTTCATGGGAAGTATAATGTTTTTCACTAGAGACTTTATATTTTGTGAAATGTACTTGACAAAATTGATTACGAGCTAGATAGTGTTGTCTGTTTTAATCATACAGGGAATTTAATTTTCACACACTTTCCAAATGCAATCAGGAAATCATGGTAAGTGTTTTTTTACTTTTTTGTCTTTTATATCTGTTTTGTTGATACCTGTATATAGTAGCTATGCCCTAATGAGTCCTTAAAGGGAATTCCGATAGTTTTTTATGCGCATCTTTCTGCGCAGCCGACACTTTCTATGGAAAACTAAACTGAAGTCAACATTTGTTGAAACATGTTACAGACATTCTTAAATTGAGGAATCTTGAATGAAATAACATTTTTGATAAGTTTTATCAGTAATCAAATGTTGATACTGGTTTATGTTGTATTGACAAGTATCATGCCTGACAGGTATCTTGCTATTTTTGTGGTTGTGTTTTCACATCGCATTTTGGTACAAAGACTGTTGTTTATATAATGTAAGATAATTGACTTAGTACTGATAAGACAATATCACCTTTCAGATTATTTAGTATTCAATTAAAGAAAGAATTTTTAAAAGTTTTTTTTAACTTCTAGCAGACATACATGTAATCAATTTGGCCAGGTTCGCGCCATTTTCCGTCCGAACAGGTGTTGTATTCTAGCGGGCTTAACATAAAATTTAGCCTGGTGACCCATACATTTTTAGCCATTTTTATGCTCACAATACAATTATCTATATACAAGAAAAACAGGAAAAAATTCTATGAAAGAATGTTTTCAAAATTTAAAAAAATATTCTTCACTATGGGTATTTTTCACTGAAAAAAGTTCACAAAAGTAAATATGAAACAATATATTTTTTTCATTTGTACCCATTATTGTAAGGATAGAGTATTACAAATATGACTATGATATCAAATAAGTATATAATAAAATCTGTAAAAAGGAAAACACCTTATTGTGCTGTTTTGATGTATATTTTGGTTGGTATTTATAAAAAAGCAGAAAATTATGAAAATGTTGAAAAATCGCTAGCTGTTTCAGCAACAGTGGGTGTGTTCAAAACAGTTTTTCACAAAAACAAGCCTGGTGACCTATTGTTTTTATTTGTTCATTTTTTTCAGCACAAATTTTCCTATCATATATGTGAATTTAAAAAATTTCTATGAAAGGAAAAAAACTATAGGAATTCTCTTTAAGTAACATGAAATGATTTCAGTTTGCTACATTGTTATACAAACTAGTTTCATGATGTCTTTTATTTTACTAATGTTAAATATACACTGTGTACTAATGCAGACATAAAGACATACGGTGTAAAATAGCATATGGTGTAAAATGTTTACATGCATATCGTGCAACACTTATATAATGAATGAGTTTATAACAAAGTAATCAAGTGATTTTTTTTTTGTTCTTACGTAGATTCTAGCCAAAACACAATTTGCAGTGGGTAAAAATATTTAGAAAATCAAATGCTAATTTTAATGAATACACCTGCTGATTTAAATTTGTAAACATTACCGATGACCACTTTAAATATCATTTGAATATATTTAATGCGACAGTTTTGTCACTTTTTTATTTTGCCGGCCTGTAGGTCTGTTCTTACTGCCCATACTCCTTATAACATTGCGACTAAAACGTACAATACTAATTGTTCTTTTCTTGTACTATGCTTTCGTTAACACATATTAAATGATACTCTGAAAAGTTGGCTGTACATGTTAACAAAATTATGTTCTCACGTTTCTCTTATCCCCAGGCACACTTGCAGTTGTTTCATTAAGAACATCACGGCATAATAAATGCCAGGATATATCAGAGGATAATATATATCATAGGATGACTTTTTAGATTTTAGTGGTGATGGAAACCCATTTGCCTCTCAAAACTGCTTTTTCCGAACACACGAGGGCGAGTGTGTAGAACCATCAATCATCTGTCAGGACGCTAGATTAGCTTATTAAATTTAAAAAACAGGGTTTCAAAACAGAAAAAAGACCAGTAATACAATACATGTACTGGTAAACATCTGAAGAAATAGAACGGCGTCTGTCTTGGAAGAGGTTTTAATAATGTTATATCTGGTCTGCGAAAACTTCTCAGGTTGGCTTTGATTGACTGTAATTTCATTTAAATGTCGTCTAACACCTTCCCTGTTTGCGGATATATTGGCAGAGAAATGCAGCTAATTTCGGAAAGTAATTGGATTTGGAAGCTGTACACGTCTTATTTGCCATGGAATACCATCCCTGAAATCAACCAAAGTATGATGTATAAACTAAGGGATTTCGTAGACATTATAATCATTTGAGCCGCGCCATGAGAAAACCAATATAGTGCGTTTGCGACCAGCATGGATCAAGACCAGCCTGCGCATCCGCGCAGTCTGGTCAGGATCCATGCTGTTCGTATTCAAAGCCTATTGCAATTAGAGAAAGAAACTGTTAGCGAACAGCATGGATCCTGACCAGACTGCGCGGATGCGGATATGTCTATCACACATATTTATCCATAGTCAAGAAGATAAATTGTTATTATGATATTAGTTAATATATGTTGAGTAACAAATATAATATGATATAATTGGTGGCATTGTATTTTTTATCAATTTTAAATTTGTATGTATGATAATATGTGTACAATGATGGCACTCAAATAAACGATAAAATATGCAAATATGTGAGATCACAGGATATATTCGTATTTTCATACTCTGTTTCACTACTTGTATACAGGTTTTTCATGCATTAATGCTCATCACTGGGGCTAACTTCTTGAGCTATATATAGTACATTTAGTAAAAATATTGATTAATACCACTTCTTTTTTCTCAAATTAGCAATCTGAATTCTTATAGATGTCATACTCGGGTTAATTGAATATTGGCAGTGTAGTTATCTTTAGCTTAATAATGATCAATATGTCATCAGCCACTCCTATGAAAGTATTTGATCAATTGACGTGGGTATATTACCTAGCTGATATTAATTTTAATAATGGAATTAACTTATTAATTTTTGCCAATAACTAATATCCATTAACTTTCATAATTCCAAATTTAATAGAATCCCTTCTGTATAAGTAGTGGATTAGTTCATACAAATAGAAGGCAGTGTGGTCCATACGATTTAAATATTGATCAATAGGCCATTAATCACTGAACGAAGAACTTAAAGGCTCATTATACATTTGGTTCATCCGCAGCCCCCGTTTCTCCAACTAAATTATTACAAGCTTAGAGTGTATGGGTGATTTACACGCGGCACGATAATGAACCAGGGAAGCTTCTGGAATTGAAGCGTCTTCTGTATCTTGTAATATCATCCCACTAAAATTACTTTCAGTCTTTTGGAGGAGTCGCCAATATGGATTACCGGCGGCAACTATAAATAAACTTACAAACAAATAGCAAGCTTGTTTTAAAGGTGGCTGTAGCGTTTTTCGTATTTGTTTTCTTAAAACATGTGATATACTTTTAAAAATCTGTCTCAATAATTGTGTTCTCATATAATTTTAAAGGTTTGAACATTTAATCCATTGCCTTCATGGTTCTAACAGTTTAACTTCCGTTGTAATATTGAAAGTAATTTGGAAAATTGCTTTATTTGTTTTTGTATAAATAAAATAAAAATAAAAGCCTTATGGGCATATGATCGATTTAGTGACGGACACAAATGTCGACTGACAGATATTTCAACAGTTGTACTGAAAAACAAAAAGCCTTTTTCTTTAATTTCAGTTTGTGAAGGATACGGTTTGGGCATATTATTAATATTCTTGGGAAAATCTATTATTATGGAATTTATCACTTGAAAGAGAAAGACGAATGTTTGTTATTTAAGGGAAACTCATTTCACTTACAACAATTTATCCTACCTTCATGCAAAATAAAGGCAAAAATCAAGGGGTATGATAAATTTTGCTTTATCACGTCAGTGACAAAATAAAGCTTGCCGGACTACTTTTTTATTTTTTTAAACGACGACATCTCGTTTTTTGAGAATAACTGCTAAAAGACGTATTTATGCAATTATTTTTATAAAGGCTCTTTTATTAGGTACGTGAGTCCATGTCAGTAATGTATAGCGTATGCGTGCCGTATTTTCAATTACCACACTTAATAAATTTAAAATCATGAGACAGTAACCTAATATTCTCTATTAAACATTGCTTAATATATCTGTATAAGTTTTATCATGCTACTAATTTTGTAATACTTAATTCGCCGATTTTAATTGATTACAACATACTTCTGCCCGCCGGTAGCACCTAATAGTGCATATTGTAAATTCTTTATATCGTTATATTTTGAAAAGTGATGCGACATACATTAATGGACTGTTGATTGTGCTTTACAGTAATGTCGTAATTTTTAAAATCCGCCATTGGCAAATGTTTTGCAATTTCTTATTTCGATTTTTTTTCAATCCTGGTCCATGGTTGATAAGTTTGCTTTGAAAATTTCAATCCTGATGTACAATATCTTGCAAATAATTTTGTCCAACTTATGTCGAAGTCACTATACTCTCCACAGTTTAATATTTGTATAACTAAAACGATAAAATGTAGTAATGTTTAAGTGACTGGAATAATAATAATTTTGTCAAACTTATGTCAAAATCACTTTATTCTCTACAATTTAATATTTTTATAACTAAAACGATAAAATGTAGTAATCTTTAAGTGACTGGAGGTTTTTATCTGAAATTTGGCTAAAATTAAAATTAACACCAAATTTTGGTCTTCTTAATTCTAACTTATTTTTTTAAATAATTAAACTTCTCAGAATTTTCGACCACGTTCCTTCCCATTGCTAACACTTTCTAAGTTCACAAAAAAATCGTTTTTATGTTTAATGAAAAGTTGACGAACTGTATGTTTGTCATTAATCTCAGGTTCAAATCTGATAATGATCACGTCATTAGTTCCTGACCCGTTCAGTTTCTTAGCTCACCTGAGCACGAAGTGCTCATGGTGAGTTATTGTGATCATACTGTGTCCGTCGTACGTCGTGCATGCGTGCATGCCTGCGTCCGTACAACAATATTTTTAAAGGATATTTCCTCCAAATCCACTGAACGGACTTCAGTGAAACTTTACACAAGTAATCTATGGGAGGCCCTCTTTTGAATTTATTCAAATGGTTCCTGTACATGGAACATATGGGGCACTATGAGTAGAAATAGGCTTTCAGCGATCAATTTTTAACAATTTTAAATTGTTCAAACTATTGCCTATAGGGTCAGAAATGGCCACGCCTACGGGTGTGACATTTATATACTATATGCTTATATATAAGTAACCTTCTTCTCTGAATCCAAAATAAGTAGAGTCTAGATATTTTGCATGTGATTTCAGGGTTTTTCTTTTTACCGTAATTAGTCACATTATTGCTCTAAGTTAAAAAATAGCCATTCCCATGTGTTTGACATGTATATAATATACAATTTAGGCTAATATAAAAAAAAAAACTTTGGAAAAACAAAGGTCGCTGTACTTGTACCATTACAAACACACTTGAAACCTTTTACACATGTGAACGCTTTGGGTTAACGACCCTCTTGGTGTAAAGAAACATGTTAATCACTCGCCAATACAGATGCATCTATAGCTATGCCGTAACATGCAACTTGCATGGATAAAAATACCCCGAAAATTCCAAGTGGTAATGCAAGACCATGCGCTGCTTCCCCTAGTCAATAATTATCTAACAATACATGTGCCTGCTTAAACCTTAAGTTATTAATTTTAGAATATAAATAAATACAGTACTGTGAAGATGAGATTATAAATCTTTATAGTTATCACTTAAACCTAGGTAAACACTTATTGGTGGCTTTCCTTTAAAACCCCTAATGCTACTTTCAAATATGCTACCCAAGTACGATAAAATGAGTGATAGTAACAAATGAAGTTTGTTTACCAAACTCTTCAAGATATTCATTTACACTGATTTAAACGACCAGAAGCGTTTGACGTGCACATTAGTTAGATATTTACTGGTCAAATCTTGGAGAGGTTTTCACTGATAGTACTTGAAACTTCGAGTAGCCATTTTATACAACTTCAGTTCTTATTGAGTGATAGCGTGCGGTCATTTATCACATTTATGTAATATTTATGTAAACCTTTAGTTGGAAGCAATTATTATCTTAGTTATTGATTAACTTAGTTATTGATTAGACCTTACATTTTAACTGAGAATGATTATAAATTTGAATAATGCATCTTGTAACAATTAATAGAAACTATTTTATATATTCGATATATGCCTTAAATCTTGACTTTAGAAAAATGAAAATCTACAATCAGGGAAATAATGTAATTGTATTAACAAATTTAAAGTCTTGATAATGCTTTTGCTGCAATACAAATAATGTCTTTGTACAAATATGTCAAAACATCTTGTTGATAAAATAGTTTGCATAATAATACATATCTCTAATTATAATATTTCATATCATCATATAAACTGTTTTCGTATGATTGCAGTATACTAAAACAATATCTGTGTGAAATTTACAGTCTCACATATGTACCATGTTTTCACTGTTTACATTTTTGTGCTAGATTTTTAATTGCTACATTAATTAATCATTTTCAAGCTGTCATTTGAGGTTTAAAGTCTGTATTTGGAAGTTTTCAAAATAAAATTAACTTCAAATAGACTCTAACAACTCCGCAAGAAAAAGTGGTAACGGTAGTTCATAAGGAATATCGAAAAAAATATTCTTCAAATTTATTTCCTTATCTGTCCTGTGTGAAAGTTTCTTATAAATATCAGGGCAAAATCATTCTCAAGAAAACAAGGGGGGAAAAACAAAATGAAGCGGATTTTTTTTCTGTTCTGAATTCGTAATTTGTCGACATCAATAAAGTTACATCGGAGCGGATAGATCATTATATTACAAGTGACATATGAGCGCAACATGAATAAAATGAAAAAACAAAAGTCTGTTTTCTACAAATAGTTATCGCATATTTCTGTTCTTTCCAAGAACACTTTCATCGATAATGATACAAACATTGCCGTCAGTCGTGAACAATTTACCTTTTGTAAGAATATTGAAAACGAAAAGAGCGACATACAACCGAAACACAATATTTCGAACTCGCTTATTACAAAACTCCGTCTTACTCAACGACATTTTCAGGACATGCCCCGAAAGCACGTGCACAAACTGTCATTTTAATAGAAATATAACGCTCGATCTCTCGGAAATCGAGATACCAAATTACACATTTGTACATCAGTTCCACCTGGGTGTCCGACACAAACATTTTAGATAATACTTGCGATAAGAGATTAAGTGCGTGCTGTGAGGTTATTATTATAACAGTTATCGTGACATTGTGTTTCGCTGGTCTGAAATCTATTTTTCATATTTTCTTCTTAATGTGTGTAAGCAAAAATCATACAATATAATTTATATCAATCTCTATCCTATCTCTCATTTCTTTGTAGATTTGTCATCAAGAATTGCAGCTGTAAAACTGATATCGCCATTTTAATCAAACACGATACATCAGACTGCAAAAAAAGTTTACAAGACAACACATAATGGAGATTTTACTGACATGACTTTGTCTTCAATTTCATTTAGATAATGTCTCAAATCGTACAGTTTATGTAGCAATAATGGGTAGTCTTTTAATTTGATAAATGAAAGTAAATGCAATAAAAGATGTCTATCGCAATGTAATCCATAAGCCGAGAAATTATATCTTGAAGTCTGTCTAATTTTACACACTTTCTGCATTTTCGTCTTGTGGGCATGAGGATTTATTGACAAAACCTAAGAGGCAACAATAAGATATGAAATTTAAACATTTGCAGAGGCTGAAATAATTTATTCCTGGTACAATTCTATCATATTAAACAAACAAACGAAGACGCAATAATTTAATGTTTCTTTCTGATGATTTAAGATAGGAACAGTTTTCGCCAGTTGTGTTTTTACGACGGTGCCCTATTGTGTTCCTTTTCTTTGTTAGTTTTATATATTTGAAAATGAAAATGGACACTTATTGAATGTCCGATGTCAGTTATTAGGTTTGCTGGGTTTTACTAATGCATACCGCATGCAAAATTTAAATCCCCACTGAAAACCATAACTAAGATTATTCGACCAAAATTTGGGAATTTGATAATTATAGTATTCCTGAGATAATTCTGAATTCGCAATTCTGTCATATCATGTTGTTTTTAATGTTTAACAGGATGCGTTTGTTTTTACTTTTATGGATTTTTTAACGAAATCAGTGAAATCAGTTTCTTGCACATCAGACTAGTGTTTCCGGTAATTTTAGCCATGCCGGCAAACTAGTCAGACAAACAAGAATTAAGATCAAACAGGAATAACCTCTTGAACTGTATATGTCAATGATTGATGATGAAAGCATTTATACCTATTTTTAGTTTAAAGAAACACACCGCGTTCAATAAATTTAATATTTTGAAGCCACAAATTGCACAAAAGCAGTAGAATTGCTGCATGTTTACCATCTGAAAATTTAATCTAGAGCTATTCTTTGTCATTTATTTTTGATATTTAAGAGAATTATTGATTATTGCTAAGAATTTGCCGACAGAATATTAATCCTTCATAGAATACTAGTTTCACTTTTAATCGTCTTGGGCAAGACAAAATATATTATTTTCTCCTTATGGCCTTCATGTATATTTTCCATTATTCTGCGTACCTGATATACACATTCCGTTTAGCATGTCCTAATATCTGGCCTTGCCTGGCCTGGCCCGGTCCCGATGAGCCCAATTTTTGACCGGGCCAGGCCAGGCCTGGCCAGACTTTATTGTACATACAGAAATGAATGGCATAAAATCTAAATATACAATTACAGTAGCAGACATTATTAACCTGTATTGTTTCCTTGCTGCAGGTGAAACAGAATGAGAAACCAGTCCTCTGGAGAATCATTAATTAGCCATCATTCATCTTATTTGAAATAAGGATTTCCACTGAAGACAATGATGTAACTAAATGATAACTACCCGTTTTCTGTAATCAAATTATTAAAAGTCTACCATAACACTTAGTTTTAAAACTAAGGGCTAATTTCATTAATAAGTTTACCTGCAGCAATATAACTGAATATGTGCATGCAGTGAATACATCTCTTTGGGATTTGTAATTACAGGTTGTGTCCTGACCTCTTAACTGTTCATTTGAACTTTTAATGAGTGTTTGGTTTAATCAAGCTGATGTTCAATTTATGGGTAGGTAATAAAAATAATATTCCTTGTGGGGCCCCTTATAAGGGTGTTGGCATTTTAGACTATTTGACATTTTTTCTAACACAAAAAATTAATGGAACATCTAAGTTTTCTTTTTACTTTCTGTGACAAAGTCACAAGAGTTATTAGAGAGCTGAAACCCTCCCGAACCCACCACCGGCGCCGGCACTTGTCTGTTCATCTGTCTGTCCGGAAGGAAGTAATGGTTTTCACTTAGACTCTAAGTGTCCCTTCTCAACTCCCTCCCATCTTTGTTTCAGTTATTAAATTGTTTTTAGATAAGTTCCTTTTTTGTTTTTTCTTTGACATAGTTTTTACTTTTACTTGACTGTGTTTCTCAGTATTGTTTCTTGCTCATCAACACATCCCTCACTCCAATACACCAATAACTGCCATTCAGAATGTGCACTTGTTAAGATTTTCATCTTTTTAGTCCATCTTCATTGCCAATGCAGAACTTATTTGTTTTTGCAAAGTATGAAAGAGAAGTAGTTGTTGATATGTGAAATAAGGTAATCTTTATTCTTGATTAGTATATGCATGTACATGTTTTTGATATGTAATATGTTGTTATGTTATATATTACAAAAATATTTATCACTGTGTTTATATTATTTCTTACTGATATATCTAACGCTAAAAGGTGCTCTTGAGCCTGTTTTACAAAACTTTGTAGGATTTTTTTCACATACATAGAACAATGTAGTCTTACAAAATATATTCAGTACTAACCTAAACTACAAAATTTATTTCTCACTTCCTCGCATCATACTATCCAGATCCCGGGACGGGGATCACATGTAGTTTGAAAGGTAACATGACAAAACTGATTCTACACTTGATTGCTAGTGGTAAGTTCTCTGACTTTCACGCACGTTACCTTAGGTTCGAATTCAATTCAAACTGTTTTCATTAAATGGATATAATGCCATTTTATCAATACTATTCTTACAACATTTTATTAAATATGTCTAACACTTTTGGTAATAATTCGTACGTAGAGAACGTCGACTACTTGTGTATTTATTTTCAATACATCAACAATAAATCACGATAAGTGTGACATTTTTTTCTGCGTTCTGAGTTTAAAGATGAAATTTAAAAAATATATATATAATCAAACAGGTGTCTTGAACCCACAGCTCGGGGATTGGTAGTTGTAATTTTTTCAGCACAGTTATATCTGCATGTACGACCTGGTTATAAAGAAATGTTTATATTTCATTTGGTTTTCAATATTTATAGTTTTATTTAGGTTTGAGCACCGAAAACTTATTTATGAAAGCATATGGAATATTCGTGAGTGCCAGGTCAGTAGTTACGGATAATACTTTATAATCCTCAATAGACAAAATAATAATTAGTTTTGTTATTCAACTGGGGGGAAACCAAGCCACCATCAAGAGTCAATTGAGATGAAGATCCCCTGATAATAATCATAACAATTAATCTACGCATGACCTTTAAATCAGACTTAATAGTTATGTTAGCTACAGGCCCTGGCTTATTCCCAAATGTGTAATTTTGCTGAGTAGAAAAATACCAACAAACATTCAAAATGTATTTATATAATGTCTGAAATAGTCAGACTTATTCTTCAATTAATTAACTGCAGTTCCAAAAGTAAGATTTTAAAGATGCTATAGAAATCACTATCACCTTTTACGAAATTGAAATCTATGGCCTGGCCTGGCCTGGCCTGGCTTGGCCTGGCTCGGCCCGATGAAAAATTGGCCACATCGGGCCAGGCCAGGCCAGACCAGGCCAGGCTAAGTCAGGCCAGATTTTAAAACATGCCATTCCGTTTACATTAAAGGAACTACATGTGGGTGGCGATTTCATTCCTGTGCCCTAAAAATGTACATTTAGAGTAAACAGACCTTGGTTGCGGCACCCATATAATATCTATTATTACTACTTGTTTTCATATGACAAAGTAGCTGATTTTGTTTACCAAACTGTTCAAGGTATTTATTTATACTGATTGAAACGATCGGGAACGTTGGAGGTAAACACTAGTTTGATATTTACTGATCAAATCCTAGAGGTTTTCACTGACAGTACTTGAAGCATCGAGTAGCCAATTTATATCTAGTAGCCATTTTATACAAATTTCATCGTTATTAAGTGGCAGAGTTCTGTCAATTATCACACTAGCAAGACAAGTGAGCCGCGCCATGACAAAACCAACATAGTGGCTTTGCGACCAGCATGGATCCAGACCAGCCTGCGCATCCGCGCAGTCTGGTCAGGATCCATGCTGTTCGCTAACAGTTTCTCTAATTCCAATAGGCTATGAAAGCGAACAGCATGAATCCAGACCAGACTGCGCGGATTCGCAGACTGGTCTGGACCCATGCTGGTCGCAAAGCCATTATGTTGGTTTTCTCATGGCACGGCTCAAGTAATCACTTGTATAATATCTACGGTATATAAACCTTTTGGTGTGTACAAATATTATGTGACTGATTGTTTATTGGCTAATAATTAAAGAATTAGGAAGGAACGCCTTTGGTAACTGAATTGTGACAATTTCATCAAAACAAATGAACAAAATAAATATTTGATATAATAGATCAGCTTGTACGTGCTTGCTAAGATGGCATCTACCAGACATCAATAATTAGGGTTTCTAAATTTTCTTCGAATGCTCTTTTGAGTGCAAAAGAAGAAATAAAGTCCAATGCAGCTCTGACATGTGAACGATATGTAAGAGATGTATACGATTTCTACGTAAATCGGTTATTTTATAGATGGCGCTAGAAATGAGAAATGGTAAATATAGTTGACCAATGCTTCAAGTATCTTGAAATGATTAATATAATGTATTTTAATTTTTACATACACTACATACGCTTTAAGTCGTGAAACTCTATTCTATGGAAATTAATATAATTTAATTGTCCATATTTAGGTTTGAAAATGCTTTTGCTGCCTCTGCACAAATATATCATATCATACAGATTTCTAATTAATTAAAAACTCAGTATATTGTTTTTTATCACCAGGCGTAAGTTCTATCGAAACTTTCTTCATATGAATTTCATATATTAAAGATTTTTTTGTATCACATATATACCGTTGAATCACTGCTTCCATTTTTGTGCTAGAATTTTTAATTGCTATAGTTATGTATCTGCTAAGAAGTAATACATTCCAAGCAGTTATTTGTAGTCTCAAGTCTTATGTTATTTTTTCAAAATTTGCAGGAAAAAGTCAACGTGGAACAGTCTCTAATAACAACAAAAAAAAAGGAAAGAAAATGGTAACGGTAGTTTATAAAAATATAAGAAGTATCCTTAAAGCGTTGCAACCCAGAACGAACTAGACTCTTGTTTCCTTGTCTATCCAATGTGAAGGTCGTTCAAAATGAACAAAACCAAAACAAATAGTTTAACGACGAATCGTTTTGTCTTTAATGTCTGTATGGGTATTTTGTCATAATCAGTCATAATTATAAAGAAATCACTATTTTACAGCGGATAAATCGCTCTGTTACAAGTGACATATGGGCATAACGTAAATAAAATGAACAAAACAACGGTCTGTTTTCTGTAAATTGATTCCGTTTCTACTTTTTAGAGACAGGTTCATTCGTAACGAAACAAACTTTGCCATTAATTGTGAATCAAAAGCAATCGCAATCATTTAGATTTTGCAGCTTTATTTGAAAACAGAAAAAATACATATTTGCATGACAATTCCATCTGAGTATTTAGATACTATCATTCGCAATAAGAAATTAATTGTGTGCTGTTTCATTTTAAGTTATTATGATAAAAGATCCCGTGATTTGTTTGGAATCCACTTTGTCTGAGTTTCAATCTTCTTCATAGATAAATACGAAATGCATGCAATGCATATTTTAAAGCAAATATAGATTAAAGCAAGCTTTAACTCTCATTTCTGACAGTTCTGTAAAGATTTATCATAAGGAAACGCGGCTGTATACGTGACATCGTCTAATAAATCCGAGCATGATACATCATACTGAAAATTAAGCCGCCAAGAAAATGCATATCCCACACAATTGCAAAATATCTGCGTATGAAAGTTGATATCGCTTTCTTCCGCTTCTTTAAGTATCATCGAAAGTCGTACTGGTTTAGTTTTTACAGACATGCTGGGTAGTATTACAGTTGTTATATAAGTAAATAGGATTTAAATTGTAATCCACGAGCCACGAAATTATATCCTAAAGTCTGGCACATTTAACTCTTTTTGTGGGCTTTTAGTGAGGACAATATGACGATTTATTAACCAAACCTAAAAGGCAACAGTAAGAGATATAAAATCAAAACATTTTCAGAAGTAAGAATATTTTTCCTTGTAATTTAATGTGCGCTAATCTTGTTGTATAGCCAGTTAACGCGGGGCTA
The DNA here is from genome assembly GCF_021730395.1 of Mercenaria mercenaria. Lineage (NCBI taxonomy): Eukaryota > Metazoa > Mollusca > Bivalvia > Venerida > Veneridae > Mercenaria > Mercenaria mercenaria. Next base: position 53,904,931 of record NC_069373.1, read on the forward strand.
TTCGGTTGACATTCATAAACATGTGCATTGGGTTGAGTAAATACGAGAATGTAAACATTTACTTGATTAATGAAAATAAAAAAAAAATGAACAGCTGACAAAGAAATGTTCTCATAATAATCCCCGAAGTAACTGGGATTAATTCTTCTTTTTTTTTCTAAAAGTTTGGAACTATTTTACAACAAATGCTTTCTAATTACATGCTCGTCTATAAAAATGTAGAGCAGCCGCTATGCCGGTGTAATGAAGTATTTCGACCCCCATAGAATAATGACCCCCCGGTCATTATTCTATAGAAAAGGTGACCCCCCGGTCATAGTATTATGACCTCCAGATCATAGTACTGTGACTCCCCCACGTGAAGTAAACTGAACCTCACGAAGAATATTGACTCCCATAAAAAAACGACCCCCGGTCATTTGGTCAAATTTAGTGATAACTCATGTATCTAAGGCCCAATTGCTGCATTTTATGCCCCCACTCGGGGGAGGGGGCATATAGATTTGCCCTTGTCCGTCCGTCCGTTTGACCATTAGCCCCAGATATCATCACTTGACACAGAAATCAGAGCATTCCGCAACGGGAAAAGGGATTCTATTTCTAGACGCTGTATCTTGGTGTATACATTTTTTTCAGGAAAATAACAATTCACAATACGTTCACAAAACACACCAGTGTCAATAATCCCTGCAAACCTCGGTATGAAGTAATTCTTCAGAAGAAAACTGCACAAGAAACTGCTAGCATAGAACTTAGTATTAATAGACGTTGCAATACTTAGCAGTAGCAGTAAAGTACGGTAGCGGCAACAATAGAAAGTAGTAGTAGTAGTAGTAGTGGCAGTGGTAGTGGCAGTTGCAGTATCAGCAGCAGCAGCAGCAGCAGCAGCAGCAGCAGAGGAATAAGTGACAGCAACAACAGCAGCAGGGGAAGAAGAGGTAGATGTACAAGACGTATTAGTGGAAGCAGGTATAGTAGTATCAGTAGTAGTAGTTGTAGTAGTAGTAGTAGAAGAAGTAGTAGTAGTAGTAGTAGTAGAAGAAGAAGTACATGTAGTAATAGCAATAGAAGTAGCGGCACCAGTAGTAGTAGTACAATCAAAATGTTAACTATTGGCAATGGAGGGTATAAGAGTTGTAGATCTAGTAAAATTGTCCGTTAGGTTTGGTGGGGATCACTTTTTAATAGATATCATCGTCGAAAGACTTTTTAGGAGCCGGTGTTTTACACGGAAAGAGTAACTTTTTTAAATAGAATAATGTCCGGGAATCGCTATTGTATGAGAGTTCGAATGTAGTAATTTCGGCAGTGAGAATTTTACATGGAAGGAGTCACTTTTTCTATAGAATAATAACCGGGGTCGTTATTTTATGAGATTCGAAGGGAGTCATCTTTAGGGAGTCAGTATTTTACTTGGTGGGGTCAGTTTTTCTATAGAGTAATGACCGGGGGGTCGTTATTCTACAGAGTTTTCAAAGGAAGTCAGTTTTTTATAAGGGGAGTCAATATTTTACAGGAAAGGAGTCACATTTTCTATAGAATAATGACCGTGGGTCGTTATTCTATGGAGGTCGAAATACTTCATTACACCGGCTTCGGCTAAGTGTGAAACTATAAGATACAAAGCTACAATTACTTTTTGTATGACGTCACAATATCACTGCATCGCAATTTTGTGACGTCACTGTTGACCTATATATCCTAGAGTCTTACCTTAAAAAAAAGATTCAAACATAGCAGGTAAGAGACCACCAAGTTTTCTCATAGTCTTCCATTCAGACATTACGGCGTCTACGGTTTTTTCTAAACCAAAACATGTATACATGTGGCATTTTATTCGAGAACGAATAACATAATAATTGAGCCGTGCCATGGGAAAACCAACATAGTGGGTATGCGACCAGCATGGATCCAGACCAGCCTGCGCATCCGCGCAGTCTGGTCAGGATCCATGCTGTTCGCTAACAGTTTCTCTAATTCCAGTAGGCTTTGAAAGCGAACAGCATGGATCCTGACCAGACTGCGCGGATGCGCAAGCTGGTCTGGGTCCTTGCTGGTCGCATACCCACTATGTTGGTTTTCTCATGGCACGGCTCATATGAATAGTGATACTTCACTTGAGTACTCTGAACTCACCGTAAGGTTCAATTTCGAAAATAAGACTATTCTTGGGTTGTTTACGCCCCAAAGGAAATCGCATAAACGAGAATAGAAGTCTGGCCCTCTGCTCATATATCATTGTGCCTCCTAAAAAAGAAAATAAAACATTACATGTCAACATTAAGTGATCACAATGCGTATTAGATGAAACATATATGCGATGATTATAAACATTCAAAAAATTGTGCTGATTTGGTACACCATTGTGAAATGGCTTAAAATATGTCTTTTGATATCCATACGTGGACTACCTGTGATTAACACTGTACATGATAGGCATTAACATTGATGTTTGGTATGTTTGTGTGTAAGGGATTCACCTGGAGGATAACTTTTATGTACACTGTGCTGTGACTCTGGATCATGGCAGGAATCAGAAGTTAGGTTTAATACACAGTTAGGGGCTTAAGGGCCGACCATTCGAACTTCGGAATTTTACTTTGAGACAAAAAAAAAAATGTTTTCGCTTTCTATAAAAGTCAGAATCTCTTTTTTTAGAACTAGCCATATAGAAGGTCAGAATATCTTTTTTCAGAGTTAATCAAAGACAATTTCTTTGCTTTTAAAAGATTGTTGTTAAACACGTTAAAGAAACACGTTCTGTACCGAGTAATTTGCTTTAATAAGTGCACATAAAATGGTTAATTCCAAGTACCTTTGTTATATTTTTATAGTTCGTAGTTTCATATGCACCGCCGTATGAACACATCTGCGGATGTCTCTAAATGCTGAGTTTTGCTCAACCTGGGACTAGAAGGCTTGTACGGCAGCATGCATATACACTACCGTCCATGAACACGCTTAATTAAACCGTGTCTGCTACATTTGCATTTTACATGTATTTCTAAAGCTTTCAGTGTGTACTGACAATATTGCCGTCGATTTAAATCAACGACAAGATATATTTATACTTAATTTATTGAGAATGGATCTCACAATAAAGAGACAGCCTTAACGACCCCCTTAATTTAGCGACTCCCTGTCATGTGCGTCCCTTTTTTATGCTCCAGACGCAATTTACTATTAAAAGAGCCTGAATTAAGCAACCCCTGCCTTACGCGACAAGCGACTGTGAAATCAGGCTCCCGAATCGATCATTAGACCGTTTTCAGCGACTTTGAGACGCTCCCTCGCAAGATTTTACCCGACAGAGTTACTGTTCGTTATCTCGCGTGAAGTTGTTTGAGGCGAGAACGTATTTGTTTATAAAAAATGGCCAATGACAAAAAACACTGGTTTGACATCTAGAACAGCGTGTTAAGTCACTTGAGTTGCTCGATTGGGGAAAACCAGCGTATAAAGTCGCTGAAGAATTCGGAGTAGGTGCATAAATTAACAATGTTCCTGGTGAAACAAAAAGAAGTTACTCACATTTCACTGTGAGTAAATCAATTATTTACTAATTTCGTATTCCTATACTACAAAAACAACAACAACAACAGGTCTTAGGTAACAGGCATTAGTATTTGGCAGCATTTCAATCAACATGTATTGGCAGCAAAAATATATATTATATTATATACAAGCGGTACATAAAGCTACTTCTTAGATATTAAGTAGCGAAGTGTCTTTAACACATCAGCACTTGAATGTTATTTTACGTACATAACTCCATGTATCCGAATAAGAATTGTTCACATTATCCATAAAGGTTATGAATGTTCTGCGTCATTATATAGATCCTGAGGGCGGCAAATGTTCCAATAGTAACTGCATCTCAAACTACTTATTACGTAAAATTCCATTCAAGTTTATTGTTATTTGTTCTGTAGGAGATATAAATAGTAGGAACATGACCAATGCGATGTGTCTGACATCAGTATCTGAAAAAGACTAACTACATATGTTAAATATAATGTCAAAATTAAGCAAAGACACAATATCAAAACGTATGCAGCAGTTCTTTGCAACTGTAAAAGAAACAAACTTCATCATTACTGAAGAGACTGTAGACTTGCTTGATGCTGAAAGAGGGAGGGTGGGAGGGTTAGTATGCAACAAAAACAACTTCGGTGTGTAACTGCCAAATACCTAGCCTCGAGTGATTGACAAAGGCGAAATCCCCAGTAAATAACGCTATAGAAAATCGCTCAATCGAAACAAAGAAGCGCGAAACTATCAAACCTTGAAAAACATAGACTAGCTTAAAACCCAAAATAGACTAGCAACCACATACTAGTAACAGCGAAAAACGTAAATAATTTTATACAGGAAACGACGAAGTAAACATAGTTTAAAGATGCAGCCAATAAACTAATAAATATCAATAAAGCATTAATACACAAAGAAACAAATGAACATAAACCTCAGTGTGTAAAATAGTTCTAATGGAACATTTATATTTTAAAATCCCAATTACTGCTCGCCTTTATTCTCTTGCCAGATCATGAGCTTAAATTTGTTTTATCAACATCATACGAACGAACGAATGATGCAAACTATTTTAAATGTTATATTTTATCAAAGTGCAATTAAAGAAATAGTATTTAAACATTTTTTTTACTCCTACCTTAAAACAGGCCTATATATAAGTATCCGATATACATGTACCTGAATTGGAAAAATCATGCAGATATATGAACCAGCGTCACCCAGTTAAGTGAGACTGTTTTAAGAGACTCCCTGTCATATGTGACCTTTTTTGCTGCTTCCCAAAGTCGGTCTCTTAAAACAATCTCGACTGTACATCCTTACAAGGAAGTGTGAATACTTTATTTCATACGAATTAATGCAATCGAAAGCATTAAAAGGGTCGTTCAACGGTGAGAACGGTGTTTATTTGCTCGACATGATTAGTTTAAATTCTTATTTTTTCGGCAACAGATGCACTTAACTTATTCGAAGCAGAACTCTTTCACATTTTCCATATAAAAGAATTGTGATCCCTCTCCCTTCTAACAATGTCCCAAAGCTACAGAACAGCGTCGACTAAAAACCTTCCAACCGATCGAATCCATTCTACACAATGTGGTAATAAAAACACTATATGTAAATCACAACAAAGTATAAAATGGAAAAATAAACATGACGAATCATGTATGTCTTTGCTTAATGCATTTGCTGAAGGTAAGGTTCGAAATAGAATGCCATATAACCCGATGAAATATGCCTAAAATATCGGAGCAGCCGTTAATGAAATATTCCATCTGTTTCATCAGGGAAAAGAGAATTCTACGATATAATCTAGATGCGGTTATTCACTAAATAAACAGTGCGTCACATATAGTCTGGCCCTTACCATATTAAATAAACCTCTCATAATATAGCATAAACACAAAAAACAAAGACAAATATCAAACAGGGAATGCCCCGTACCAAACACGCAGCCTCCCCAAAACGAAACCCACAGCACGCAGACGTGCACACCACAAACACACTCACACATACACGTACACGCGCACACACACAAAGCCAACACATGAGGACAAAACGAACAAACAAAGGAACACAGTGGGGCACCGCCTTGGAACGGTCAGTGGCAAAAACACCACTGGGGAGCTTAAACCGGTTTATGGTGCGCACCCAACCTCACTCTTACCCCCACCATGTTCCAAAGACACGGGACAGTGTAAATAAAAGTAATTCCCTCCAGGTGAATCTCTAACACATGTAATGGAAACAAAAAGGCATGGCATGTAAAACACAAAAATGCTAGTGTATAAATATATAAAAAGCAAACCTTTAGAACCAAAAACGTATGTACTCAATGCCTTTTCAGAAGACAGAGCAACAAGAGAAACACCCTTAAGGGCCCGACGAAACAGGCCAGAAGACAGATATCAAAACAGTTCAGTCCTGGTAAAACTGCTTATCATAGAGTCCTCCCCCTCTTCCGTCAGACACAATCAAAGAGGTAAACGTAGTGTCCAACTGTAAACGGGTTGAACACTAAACATGCGGTATGTCTCAAAACAGTTGGGTCGTAACCTCTTTTAAGGACGTATGCTAGAATTTGGTGCGAAAATTTTCCCAATAACAGAATTTCTTCAAACTTTGGATATTGAAGGACAATCATCTAAGAAACAAATAAATGCAATAAAAATAATAGGTAACCGGATTCGAAAAAGAGTTATCTGCCCTTGAAAACGGCATTTCCCCCAAAAATGACGTTTCCAAGGGCAGATAACTCTTTTTCGAATCCGGTGACCTATGATTTTTATTGCATTTTTTTGTTTCTTAGATGATTGTCCTTCAATATCCAAAGTTTAAAGAAATTCTGTTATTGGGAAAATTTTCGCCCATCTCATATACAGGGAATTCTAGCATACGCCTTTAATAAAACGTTTTATAATTTTACCAAATACATTTGGACAAGAGCCATGTTAAACATGGCCAATCCCCCCGCCGGGCATTTTATAATTGAAGGCTAAAGTTCCTGGCAAGTTAGTGTCTGAAAGTATTAATTTTGGGGAAAACTTTGAAGAACCGTTTCGCTGTGGTCCGCATCAGGGGTTTTAAAGATGTGGAAGAAAGAATAAGTCAGTGGTGAGATGGTTTACTGCTAAATTTTATTAATTTTCATGAACAGTATAGCTACGATGTTTTTCTATATGGCTACTGTAAAAAGAAGGAATGGAAAGCTAACAGGGAACAAGAGTGCCAGAATGTCACAATATACGCCCGTCACGGCAAATTTCTTTACTCTAGCAGCTGTATTTGCAAATGGAATTTTAATTTTGTGGTTGTTTAGTAATCATTGTAAGTCTTTTGTTTTTCTAAGTCCACAAAAAACTCCTTACCAGGTAGAGATATCTTAAAATACACCTAAAATTGGAAAGTAACATCCATGTTGTACCACAGAAAAGTGGTCTTGTTTTTTTCCCTACAGTCAATTATAAAAATGTTACAATATAAATTATTTATAGTAACAACTAAGGAAAGTTAATCTTAAAAAAAAAAAAAAAGAAAAAAAAAATTGTAAGTCCACACAAAAATCTTTACCAGGTAGAGATTGGTCAAAATGCACCTCAAAATTGGATGTAGCATGCATGTTGTACTACAGAAAAGGGGTCTTGATTTTTCCCTACGACTAGTAATGAAAAAGTTACAATAAAAGCTATTTAAAGTAACAACAAAGGGAAGTAATTCTAAAGAAGGGAACTGCGCATGACACTTCCTCTCATGATGGTGTATAATTGTGCCAAGTTACATCAAAATCCCTCCATGCATGAAGAAGAAATGCTTCGGACAAAGTCATTCTTGTATCTGACCTTTGGCCTCTAAGTGTGACCTTGACCTTAGACCTAGGGACCTGGATCTTGCGCATGACACTCTGTCTCGTGGTGGTGAACATTTGTGCCAAGTTATATCAAAATCCCTCTATGCATGAAGAAGAAATGCTCCGGACAAGGTTTTCATTCTTGTATCCTTTGACCTGTAAGTGTGACCTTGACCTTAGACCTAGGGACTTGGTTCTTACGCATGACACTCTGCCTCGTGGTGGTGAACATTTGTGCCAAGATATATCAAAATCCCTCCATGCATAAAAAAGATATGCTCCGGACAATTTTTTTTAAGAAAATATGATAAAGGGGAATAACTAAACAAAATAAGCAAGGTAGAGTTATTGTTCTTGCACAATGCACTTCCTCCCAATGTGTTCTATCAGTGTATGAAGTTTGAAGAAAATCACTCCAATACTTTTGGAGTTATGCTCCGGACAAATTTTTAAGAAAATAAGATAAAGGGGAATAACTAAAAAAATGGGCATGGTAGAGTTATTGTCCTTGCACAATGCACTTCCTCCCAATGTATTCTATCAGTGTATGAAGTTTGAAGAAAATCCCTCCAGTACTTTTGGAGTTATGCTCCGGACAAATTTTTTTAAGAAAATAAGATAAAGGGGAATAACTCAAAAAATAGGCAAGGTAGAGTTATTGTTCTTGCACACTGCACTTCCTCCAAATGTGTTCTATCAGTGTATGAAGTTTGAAGAAAATCCCTCCAGTACTTTTGGAGTTATGCTCCGGACAAAGATCGTTGCGGACGGACGCACGGACGGACGGACGGAGAGCATTTCTAATATCCCCTTCGCCTTTGGCGGGGGGATAAAAAATTACCATGACCCAAGATCTTACGAAGTTTGTAAACCACATCCCCATAAAAACGGGTTTAGAAATACCTTCTCGCAGAAGTGTCTTTAATTTACTATTGAATTTTAAAACTAAATCAGAATTACGATAGTAACATTTAGCAAAATATTTACGCAATTTGTAATAACGGTAGCCTTGCTGAAGAAGTTTACTTGTAATAAATTGATTACGTTCATTGAAATGCTTGACATGACTACACGCTCTGGCAAACCGAATGAATTGAGAAATATATACCCCATAAGATGTAGCCTGAGGTACATACCCATCCAAATGGGGAAAATTTACAATACTAAAATTAAAATCATCCCTCTTGTCATAAATTTTGGTATGTATAATATTGTCATAAATAGAGAGATGTAAATCTAAAAATGAAGCATTAGTATCCAAATTGTTAGTTTTAATTAACTGAAGCTCCCTAGGATAAACAGTATCCACCATTTGACCAAAAAACGGATTATCCATATTAAGAATAACATCCAGATAGCGTGATGTATTGTTAAATGCAGTTATATCTGCCTGCGTATCTGAAGAAAGGCTCAACATAAAGTCTCTTTCATAACAATATAAAAACAAATCTGCGACAAGGGGTGCACAATTTGTTCCGATAGGAATACCAACTACTTGTCTAAAAACTGCATTCCCAAACCCAGGGCCCACGCTGTCGTTCGCCACTCGAGCCATTTGGCGAATCTGCGATGAAAGTGGCGAAGAAAAATCGCGAGTGGCGAAAATGAAAAAAATCTTCGTAATTTTGACCGCCATTTTGTTTCAGACGTTCTAAATCGTAACCTCCAAGAAATTATGTTAAAAAACAGCTGACTGGTTCCGATAATTTAACCTTATAAAATTAACTTATTTCGGGATAGTAATACCCAGTCTGCGTTCACTTTACATTTAACAATGTGTAATAAACATCTTGACACGCGAGAAGATGCAATTTGCAATCAATTAGCAACCAATTATCGGGTAAGAATAGTCTTTTTGTGTTGTTGTCATTGCGGCCGATTAAATGTTTGATGCCTTTAATTTCCATGGATCAAATTATTAATAAACAAATCGGCAAATCGGCAAAATAATGAACGGTTTGATGAATTTTTTAACGTTGTAGCCACTGTCAGATCTTAGTAAGTAATTAGTAAAGGTGTTTGCCATGATTTTTTGAATGTCTTTAAAAGTTAGGAATGGATTTGAAATGTAATCCTGTATTGGTTCTACCAAAGTTACCAACACAGAAGATAATAGGTATGGGTAGATTTCTCAGAAGCACAGAGCACCAAAAACACAGCCCCTGAGCCATGCATTTACATAGTAGGCCCACAACAAAAAGAAGCTGTAATGGAAAAATATTTCAGATGGGTTGCTTCAAACATCCAACAACATTTTAAAATACAAAACTTGCTTTAGAGGTATACCCACTTTCATTCCAAAGTCCCCCTATATAGCTAGAATATCACCATTTGCTTAAGGGAAGTGAAAAAATTTTCAACGCGCCGCGGGAAAGGAAACCTCTCCAGCACCCTCCCCACCGTTCCCGAGAAAAAAGGTGGCTCCAACATTTTTCAGCCCAGTGTGGGCCCTGAAACCTGATGTAAATGGTGTTATATTAATATCTATTTTGTGATCACTCTGTGTCCGTCATCGTCTTCGTACGTTGTCAAATGTTTAGCTGGTAACACTAGAGAGATTATAGTTTTGGCCCAACCTTAACGAAACGTGGTCAGAATGTTATCCGCTATAAAATCTCGGAAGGGTTTGTTCCTGGGTCATTGGGTTTGTTTTTAATTTTTGAAAAAAATATTTAAGCCCAAACAATACACAGGAAATCCACGTACTGTCTTAAACATTAAGGAGGAAAGGTGCAGACTTTAATAGCCTTTCGTTTCAACAAGATGGTGCTACACCACATACTTCAGGAGAAGTTATTTCATGACTCGAGAGGATATTTGGCACTAACTTTATTTCTTACAGGACAGATAATGTATGGTCCCTAAGCCCACTGGACTTTTTTCTTTGGGGATATCTCAAAGATAGAGTGTATAGCCATGCACCAACATCCCTAGAAGAGTTGAAAGTAGCAGTCTAGCGTGAAATTAGAAATATTTCAATGGACACGTGCTAGTTTGTTATCAGTACCCTCTATAAACGTTTGGACGTTGTTTAGCGACTGAGAGTACGTCATCTTTGGCACATGTTGTAAAAATGAAACGTTTCTGTGAAGGGGCATTTATGTGTGCATTTTAAGTAAACCTGCTGATGCTATGTATCAAATAAAACTTTATTATATCTCCTATAGTGATTTTCATTTAATAGTTCATTCCATATTTTGAAAAATAAATAAAACAGCGAAATGGTAACAGATAGTATGAAACACCCTGTATGACCGACTAAAGATATTGCTAAACTTAAACATTGATGTGAATCGTCGACACTGTTCTTAAATGATGTTAAGCATAATTGACCCAGTGTGGCTATTGACTGAACTAGGCCATATGTCCTTCCACAGTGGTCATTCGTTTGACTAAACAAATACAGCTCGTCGTATGCAAATAGAAATGTGTTGATTTACCCATAAGCCAATAGTTCATCATGATATACTTGTTAATATTTACGACCGATTCTTAAAAGTACTTGAAACAACAAGACCGTCTGACACAGACTTGATGGTATACAATAGCGGTACTGGAAATAGCAATAAGCATGCATTTAGTAACAACGACACATGAAGGTGTAAACAACTCCAGGCTCCATAACCTCAGATCCCTTTTCTAAATGCCAGTTTGTTTAGTTCTGCTCATTGTTTTCTCGTTTAGGGCAAATCCATTATTTTAACTGGGGACCATACGCCGCTTTTCATAGCATTGAAGGTTTCATGTGCACCGCCGTATGAACACATCTGCGGATGTCTCTAAATTGTTTTTTGTACTTTTAGCATGTGTAAATGTTGAGTTCTGCTCAACCCGGGGCTAGAGGGCGTGGACGGTAGCATGCATTTTAACTACCGTCCATGAACAGGCTCAATCAAACCGAGCCTGCAACATTTTTGTTTTTGTTGTGTTGAGCGATCTGTGGGGTTTCCACTTTTTCTATTTGAATATTGGCTTTAGTGGAACTCTACAATAAATGTTAATTAAATCGCCTCTGTGACCCAAAAGAAAGGACAAGAAGAAATGATAACAACAATGACACAATCACTGCAACGGAAAGCACGATTGTCATTAGTCCTATCAATAAGACCTGACATAACATATTTTAACATTTTGACGTCTATCGGTTATGTCAGGTCTTATCGGATCGCCATTTATAACATGTAGTGAGAAGCGAACACACTTTATGTCGCCTTTAATCTTCAAATTATGAACAACATGAGCCAATCCGAAGTGAAAGAACACAACTTACACCGAAAATAATCCTTTTTACAACTGCATATGTGAAAAATTACAAAATAAAAGTTACTTTTCATGTATAAATATCGAGTTGTTTCTTTCCACTGTATGTATTGCCGTGTATCTGTATTATAGTTTGCAACATTGCCGGTCTATTCCGAATGTTGTGTAACACAGTTTATTTTGAGAATAAATTTTAGACGAAATATTTTTCCTCTAGATCAACTGGCAAATAGTTCACGTGGAAAATTGTTTTCGTCTAAGTCGATTCTAAATATATTATAACCTGCTGAATATGCTGGAAAAATGGCGGAATGTGTATTGAAAACTGTACACAATTGACATATATTGAATAGGAGGGAATTTAAACAATATATTACTAGACTATGATAAATAACGGTAGCCTAAACTGTTTAAACTTGCGTTCATCGTATATTTTAAGTGTGAGAAAATGCTATATTCTACTGATTAGGGCCCTTTTAGACGTTACAATGCAGGTTGAAAATGAAATGTAAAATAATAAAATAATGAATGTTGAAGGTAAAATGAGCATGTACACGTCTAATATTTTGGACTAGATTGTCATCGATTGACGTTGACAATATTTACATCTCTTTTTCAAGTGTACAAGAAACACATATTATTTATTAAAATGAATATATCATTGATTCTAAATAAGAATGTAAATTTGCTCTCATTTTGTGTCTCAGACAAGTATAGGATAATCTGACTGGTATATTTGGGTCTATTGGGTTTTGTTATGCAAAACTACAATACATCTAAGCAGACAAACACTTACTTTGTACTTTTGATGTCAACATTAGGTGAGATATTCCATTTATCAAAACAAAATAATGAAAATGTTCATGTCGCCACTTCAAAGTATTCAATTTGTCTGTGTGTAAATAACAGGGAAAACTTATTTCCGGTGCTATTTAGTGTTTTTTTTGTATTTAGCATTGTCAGAGTAGGAATAAAAATATCACCAGAGAAATACTTCATGTATATCTTGTTTGATAAAATCGTAAACACGTTGTCTCCAAAATGGCTGCAAGATACGTTACATGGAAATCTCAGTACAAACATATAATTAAGAACGATCTATTGTGCCTCAAATAGTGATTTCCGAACTAATGAATCAATTTGCTACCCCGAATTGATATCATATACATCCACCAATAACACCTGATCTTTTTAAAATGGGTCAAATATTGAAATCGGCAATGCTACTTTAACCCATGCAAGATACGTTACCTGTAAAAGCAGTTAAAGCTTTGGAATGAAGCAGAATGGTCAAGATTTAAAAGTATTGCTGACTCGCTGTTCACATAACATTTAACAGAAACTTAATTTTAAACAATATGAAGTTAATTTTCTTTCATGAAACCCTAATCAACTTTAATCTCGCAAGATACGTTACTGCAAGATACGATACAGTCTAGCAAGCACTTAGACGCAACAATATATTTATGATGTAATCGCATCGATTTCTGACAGTACTAAAAACATGATTCAGTGTGTCAATAACTTCGTAATTTTGGAAGCCATTTTACCATTGTTTTGTGTCTGTATACTGCTCTCTGCATCATCTGAAATCGGGGTAAGTCAATTTTATATCTAAATAATGATATTATTCTGGCAGATTTTATTACACCAACTGCTGTTTATGTCTTTATGAAACTGTTCTACTACGACAAACAACAATTTCAGAAATCGAAATGAAATGCCTGTGTCATTTGGACGTGTAGTTATGGTAACGTTTCAGACAGTAACGTATCTTGCTGTTTCGAAATATTGTCCTTACGTCATATTTAATCGTAAAAATAACATTTCCATGGCAGGAAAACTTTTCTTTAACAGTGGTTGAGGTATCTTACGCACAACGTATTTCAAACAAAATGGTTTGTCCAAGTATCGCGTCCATTTTAACATAGGCATTTCATGCATCATGTAGATATAGTCAGTTCTTAAATGAACAGCTGATGTTTTGAAGAAATGTCTACCATTTTTCCTTATATAAGAGGAACATGTCGCAGATGTGTATTTGCACTAGCACAATGAGCATGTATTTCTAGTTAAAGTGTTTGATTTTTTACCCAATGCTAACAATTGGACTTTATGTGTAGTGGTAACGTATCTTGCTGATAGAACGACTGAAATCATACAATCCTATCTTTATATATATATTACATTTTTGCGCACTGGACAAACAACAACAACACGATAACAACAATACAAATATAACATGTATAATGATAATTATAATAATCATCATCATCATCATTATAATAATACTTACTATATTGGTAATATAGATCTAATAATAATAATAATAATTGTAATAATAATAATAATTCATAATTAATACTATTATTATGATTTGTATTTTTATAATAATGATTAATACTGATGATAAATATTAAAGATAATGATAATTATTGTTATGCGTGGAAGGTTCACCGGATCTACGGTAACAAACGTGAAGGTGATACTTCCGAGAAAGGTATATCCCTTTTTAGTTGTAAATGACCATAGAAACAATTGCAAACATACTGAAATCAGATTTAGGCACCAAGACTCGAAGTATTTTATATTTGGTAAAAATAACTATTTTTATTTTTAAGATATACCTCTTCTTACTCAATCAATTCTCTGAAACAAAAAGTGTCAAAAGTCACGAAAGTACTTGTTGTTAAAAACCACAATTATTATGCTGCAAACTGTATAGACCTAAAAAAGTGGCAGCTGATCCGGATCTGTATTATTTACTGCTCAATAATCATGTCTTCGCAAACTGACACACATCAATTTGTCTTTGTCTGTGTTTTCGATAAAATCGCGATGTTGAGTCATTTGGGGCCGCAACTTACAACGGGAAGTGATACTTGGCCAAAGTGATGGATACCGATGAAGAGGAGGCACACATTAGTTTTATGAAACTAAATCATGAGATGGTGTTTTGTACAAATTTTGTAGACGAATTTTGGGTTTCCTTTGCTGATATTCTAGTCACCGCAAACGAACACAAGCCAGCTGAAAATTTTGAGATTTCATTTCTCCTAGACAAAAATAAAAAAATAATGTTATTGTAAACAAGTTGCTGACCGCAACTAGAGTATGCAAGATACGTTACCAATGAGTTTCTCTGTGTTCCAGTATATCTGCGATCTGAGTATATATAAGTAATTAGGGTTCCGGTATATAACATCTGCTTTGTAGTTTATCAGGTGTTGAGATTTAATTGTTTTTGACTTCTCAGTAGAATGTTTGAATACAAGACAAGATACGTTACATTTGGTATCTTTAGTTTAGAATTAGTTCTTGTTCCAGTTGAGCTTATTTGTGTTAAAATTATCAATAAACTGTAGCCTACTGGTTTTATTATGACATAATTTTGGTGTTTAAAGTTCAGTTGATGTCAGAAATTTAGCTTATGCTGAACTGTTAAGTCAGTAATAAAGTTAACTGTAGATATGTTTACTGTTTTGAAATAATATCTACAAGAAACGTCTGTAAATTTTTT
The DNA here is from genome assembly GCF_021730395.1 of Mercenaria mercenaria. NCBI lineage: Eukaryota > Metazoa > Mollusca > Bivalvia > Venerida > Veneridae > Mercenaria > Mercenaria mercenaria. The sequence continues at coordinate 53,920,089 of NC_069373.1, forward strand.
TCAGTAAAAGCAAAGTTTAAATCAGTACCTATGGGTAAAGAAAATATTATACCAATATGAATGATAAGATATAGTACTCTGTAAATAGGTACCATTCCTTTTATATGTGCATAAAACATACCCAAGTAGTTCAGTAACGTATCTTACATGTTAAAAACACTAATTTCATTCAGACTAAATTTTCTTAAACACTATTTCTGATCAGGATCAACGGCAACTAGATTCATATTACTGATAGTTTCAAGAACATATTAAGTGCACATATACGTAAAAGCAAAGAAATTATTTTTTTGGTGCCAAGCTGTTGTTATTTTGTCATTCTTTTGTAGAATTAATGATATATTCAGGGAAAATTTGCATAAATTAAAATGGTAAAAGAACATTATAAATAGCTTTTAATTTTTCATTTTTGATGAAATTAAAACTTTCAGATTTATGACTGATCCATATTTCATTATTTCTTATCTGAAATGTTGACAAAGTATGTTTATACGATATTCCATAGATTGCACGTAGGTAAATAATATCTAAAATATTGTATTGACTATCCGGAACATGGGTCAAGAGATGAGAAAATTTCTATATCATTTGCTGATAGAAGATGAACCTACCATAAAGTCAACTGACACAAATTTATCATGAGATACTTTATGTCCATAGGTCACATTTATCTTATATTTTGTAAAAGATACAATCAATCATATATGTAATATTTAAAGTAAATATTATGGTAAAACAAATTAGTATGTGCGGCTGCATTTTTATGTTTATTCAATGATTAAAAGAGATCAGAGTAGTTTATAATTTTTACATCGAGGAAGTTGAAACTCAGTGTTGTTATATTTTCTATTATCTTGTCCTTCGTGCTCATGAGGTCCATTCATTTTTTCTGGATAATGGAGTTGTCCTTAAACACCTGATGACAACAGGAAGGCTGTTGCACATTTCATGACATTGTTTAAAAAAAACTTATTAGATTCTATTAGATACATCCGCTGAGCTGTTCTTAATTCTGTTACATATAAAGTTAATTAAGAAATAATATATCTCATTAGTGATTTGTCGCTGAATAAATCATTGTTAGGAGTTCAGATGCGAAGGAATTATATCACGAGGGCGCAGCCCGAGTGATATAATAATACGCATCTGAACGATTTCGATTCTAACAAGTTACCAAGGACTTTAAAGTACACCCTTGACGGCATTCATTAAATATTTCCCCGTTTTCAATCGGTTTCTTTTCCAGCGCGCTGCTATGTCGTTTGACGCTATGACGTAATACTTGTGACGTCAGAACAGTGAATTGTTGTATAATAATTCACTGTTTCCAGCCTTCTTTGTTTAATAGGAAAATGAATCGGATAGTGTTAGAATGTTGCTTTAAATATCACATTGCGGGAATTTAACTGCATAAAACCGAATGTCACACATGCTCCTAACATGTTTAATATTCTTCAGTGAAGCGTCTTCGTTTTTGCAAACGTCTGCTATCAAACTATTTAAGTTGGTTCAAAGCGTACTTTAATAATTCAAAGTTGTTACCAAATGTACATGTAAAGACATTTACGGTATAATGATAAAATAAATATCACAAGCTGGTAAGTATGACATAAACATATACTTATTTTCGTATTCAGGCCATTTCCTAGATCATGGTAGATTAAAAGCTGTTTTTCGAAATTTTCGACGCCAAGAAGAAAATCATTTAGAAAATTAAAAACATATGAAAATGAAAAAAAAAAACACAGTGCGGAGACAGGTTTACTGGAAATTATGGGGATTAAAGTAATTTTCGGGGCTTTCTGTTAAATGTATGCGTTAAAGACTGGGTTTACATGAACACCAGAAGCAAAATTTATTTTTACAATGAACCTTTACCACCAACACGAGATTTCATGATGTCACAAGACGTCTGACGTTATTTTCCCTCGCAGAGGTTTGTTTCCCGCGCCGAGATTCAATTTTGTTGCAAAATGTGAATTAAACTAGCATAGATTAAAATGAAATTTTCCTTATACATTTTATCTGACTAAATAATAGACAGTATGTAGGATATGCAGTTGTGATCTTCATTGAAGGAAAATGTTTACTCGCGGAAATGTCTTTTTCTACGGATTGTCATTAAAGATACTTGCTTGTGGTCCATATCTTTCAAAATAAGTTAAGCATTATTTCAACATACTCCTTAAAAAAAATGTGTTTCTTGTACTTACCTAAATAACGGACATAAATGACACGCATTAATGTACCAGTGAGTGTGTATTTGTACAAATGGGGTGTTTTACTCATTTCAAACTCGAATTTTTGCATCTAACGGAAATAAGTGGCCAATTAGTGTAGACCAAAAAGACGTTTTGCTCATTTCTAACTCGTTTTTGTTCGTTTAAAGGCATTTATTTGGCAGTTAGAAGTAGTTGTAAAGCACGAAATAGCAGGTCAAACGCAGTGTCGTGTTCCTCACTACTTCATACCAGGCATGGAAGAATACTTCCACAGGGGAAATCTCATTGATTATTAATTTCTCCTAAAAGAATTTGCGACGAAACGTTTAGACAATCAAATATCTCTGATCAGATCTTCATATTGTTATCATATTGTCGTCATCATATGTTTTGTATTGCCCTGGTATAGTTGAAGGAATATTTGTCTGTGTTTCGTTATAACGACCATGGTGGGTTAAGCGAGCCAAAAAGAAACACTGAACATGACAGAACGAAACATTTTATTGCGTGCTGACGTTCGCGCCATTAACAAAAATCACAGTTCGCACTGTATCGTCACGTGTCGTATAGTACCGTAACACGTCTTATCGTACCGTTAAATGTCATATCGTGCTGTCACACATCATGCATTATCTCGTACGGTACACTAAATCTTTGTGATGAGCTTAGTAAGCAACTAAACGCCATAATGTAAGACTTAATAAGTATTTTACCTTGCGTACAAGACAATTAGTCAAACGGAGGAAAATAATTTCTATCTAGGAGTAAAGATTAAAAAGGGTTTTATGTAAAGGGAACTTTAAGAAAATTACTGAGTGAATATATTTAAAAATGAATCAAATTATAAACAACTCAAGCAAATATATACGTTAAAAACGAAACGTCTAAATGACTATGTTAAACAATTTTAGCCAATGTTTCTTATATTCCATCTGCTGTTGATGAACTGTTCGTGATATTTCCGCAAACTTCTCCTAGAAAACGAAACTTTGTTATGAGGAAAAAAACCTGAAAAGTGCACATTTGTCAAACATCGGAAAAATAATTTTGTTAGCTCACAATATAGTTATTTTTCTTTTTTGTACTCTAACGAGCTACAAAAACGCAATTTCTGGCGAAAGAAAACACTGTGTCCTCATGAACAGTTGCAAATCTTGTTGATGTCTAGAAAAATCTTTAGCTAGTCAAATTATTTACAAGAACGTATATATACATCCCGCACGATAACTCAAACGATAACATGTTTGATAATTGTGATTTTTCTTCATTAAAACGTTTCAATACAGAAAATACTTTTGTATAACATTACAGTATGCGCTTAACTTCTATCATTGACAACCTTTTTGAGTTCAACGATGCATGAGAACCATAACAATCAAACGATAATATAAACATTATGTCGTTTAAATTATCGTGCGTAGTACTTTGATTAAAATATGTCTGTTTACAAATGTATCATTCCGATCTTTTCAATTCTATGTCTGTATATTAACTGGTTCGTCGCAAATATATCACATCATTTTTCTCACATAGAACCATCTATCTGTGAAAAGAAAGACTGTGTTAGATCGGTGCCTAATTATTCATGTGTTTTGTATTCTAATAAGACATACATCATCATTATTCAGGCATGCGTTATCTATTCCAATAAAGCGTAATAAGACTTACGGTGCCATTATTAATGCAAAATTTAAGATATACGACGACTTTGTATGATGAAACAATGAATGTTTTCCATAATATTGTATAATAATTGATCAAAATAAACTGCTTGGCATTGTATGATTTTTCCATCATAATATCTGAATGAATCCTCCACCAGCTTATAATGTCTTTCTGCTAATTTTAAGAGGACTTTTACATAGTATTGCTTTACTTCTTTGTTAATTTCCCGCGCTTTGTATACATGATCTACTATAAGAAAGAGTGCTACAAAGAAAGTTATGTCTATTTGCTTTATTTATTCTATTATTTGTAAAATACGGTATTCAAGAAAAATAATCTGTCACAATAAAAGCTTATATGTATACGATATGCAAGAAAAAGTATCAGTCATGTGTGAGGCAAGCCTCGTTACCGCCCAATGCGCAGGTGCCCTCGGGACGGATATTTCTATCCGATTCGTAAACACATGACAGCTAGTATTATTCCTGGCACTTGACAACGCTTCATGTCGAAATTTTAAAGTTTCATTGGCAAACGCGCCATAACGAACCACTGGACGCCCCCCCCCCCCCCAAAAAAAAAATTATTTTGCGTTGGCTCGTGCGGCATTTTTCAAAAAAAGAGTCGTAATGCTGCGTTGACGTGCATGCCAAAATTAAACAAAATTTTTCTTTGTCCGGCGTTTGCGCGCAGCATGTAACAGCACGCTATGACTGTTTAACGCGGTGTGTGACGTACGCTCCGTTTAACGCGGTGTGTGACATACGCTCCTAAGAGTGACTTTAATATGCGACGGTACAACGCATGTGCGACGCAACATGGCACGCAGAAATACGATACGAAAGACTGTGTTCGAAACAGAATTTATATAAATTCAACGCAAACATCACGATTAATATCATTCCAAGATTAAAACTATATCAAATTTCCATATTGATCGATTTCATAAGGATTTCAAATCAAGTTTTGTATTTTATTTCGGACATTGTAATGATTAATCTACTGTATTAATGTAAATGAGCCGCGCCATGGGAAAACCAACATAGTGGGTTTGCGACCAGCATGGATCCAGACCAGCCGCGCAGTCTGGTCAGGATCCATGCTGGTCGTAAACCCACTATATTGGTTTTCTCATGGCGCGGTTCAAATATTGCTGAAGTAACATTAACGCTGAATCTTTAAAAACGGCTTAAAAATTTATACGTTAAAGTAAATAAATTATGCTTTAAAATAGATTTCAAAACGAAAATTGCTTTGTCTGCATTAGAACAAAAATAAACACATGTAGTTATAGTCGTCCCGAAGCAGTTATGATCTTTATCACTAGACAAAAAATAGTTTCAGCGATAACTTTAATGCTTTTTTTTTAATTTTCGGGTCCAATTTTGAAAGAGTTTTTCGAACTGAGTCATTTTGTTCCTGTTTTAATGACGTCAGATCGCGTGTGCAATCTCGCGGAAAGGGCATTGATAATATTGCACCAATACGTATAAGTTAGATAATACATAAAAGTGTGTTACCGGCTGGTATCATCATGCGTGGGGGAATCTCAGGGAACGTAATTTGGGTAGCAAACGAGCCTCGTAGAGGCGAGTTTGCTATCAAATTACGTTCCCTGAGAATCTCCCAAGCATGATGATACTCGGTGGTAACACACGCGTATGTATTGTCTAACTGATTTATTGCATGACTGATAACAGTAAACTGAACACATTTTTTAAATATTTTAATTTAAAATATTTAAAAATATTTCCCCTCTTGAGCCTCCCTTAGAAACATTTCAATGACATGATAAACCCCCAACTGCCATATAAAAGCAAGAAGGTGGCGACGGGCAGGTTTTTATATAAAACAGTAAACTGAACACATTTTTTAAATATTTTAATTAAAAATATTTAAAAATATTTCCCCTCTTGAACCTCCCTTAGAAATATTTCAATGACATGATAAACCCCCAACTGCCATATAAAAGCAAGAAGGTGGCGACGGGCAGGTTTTTATATAAATTATGCATGCTTCACATCAGAGATCCCTTTTTCAAAATTTTAAATAAACTACTGAAAAAAATGTTATAAAAAGTGCATAAATACACATAGAAACATTCCTTATTAATCAGTGTAATTATTTTTTAAAACAAAAAGTTGGGAAATAAGAGTTTCAAAAATAATTTAAACTAAGTGCTAAAATTTTGAATTTGCCGGGAGGCCCTAATGAGGTCATGAACCCTGGAGAAATAGAAAAGGTAAACACTTCCCATGTGGCTAATTTTATCAACAAAGGTTATGTATCAATGGAATTAATACCTAGAGTATATTGTAAACCTTTGCCAGAAACAAAATTTGAATTTTTAAACGGAATAGAATATCATAATCATTTTTGCCGTTATATTTTTATATTACTTAAAAAATCAAGTTTTAAATCAAGATGCAGAAAACTTAACTACAGAAATACAGTAATAAATTATTTCAAATAGCTTATCATTTTCAATATCAACTTATCACAGCAACACTTGCTAATTTTGTGTGTATTGCTCTACATCCCAGAAAGAGAAAACTGTGAGCAATACCTGTGTGCAGCGGAATTTAGAGCACGGCTAACCGTGGCGATACCAGAATTTAGAAAACACAAAACTTCAAAGAAAAATGCCGCAGTCATGCAATAATGTTTATATGATTCAAAATTCAAGCTGTTTATACGAATATAAACGCTTTTACCTTTCTATACAAATAATATAATGTAAATGTTAATATTCATGCGTAAATCTGCATTGTGAAACCAATATAGTTTCTTTAGGGTGAACAGAAAAGGGAATACAATTACATTTCACGTTCCCTGTCCTGTTAGATTTTTATAATTAACCCTGTCAGTGTGATGAGCAAAACTATTTTCGTTTGGCGGATGTAATTTAAAATTAGATTAATTCATTATTAGAATAGTGTTTTAAACACTGATTTCATTGATAAATACAGACTCTATCATATATATCTGATTAAATATCATTGTTTGATATAGATTCTCATAAAAGTTTCGTATTTAAATCTCCGCCTTTATCCGGAATACAATAGTCCTATTAGCATAATGTTTTGTGCTCATTTTATTGCGTCCTGGGCGGTACTTTTTTATGTAAAACGGAAAATTATACCAATAAAATATGCAGTAAAAAGAGAGATATATTAAAATTTACGTTCTGTCCCCATTAAAGTGTGAACCAAAATGTGATCCAATATCGAACAATTTGATTTCAGTTGGTGTTTTCATGTGTTACGGACACTGGCAAGATATTTTTTATGTTTGTTTGCTTGTTTGTTTGTTCGTTCGTTCGTTTGTTTGTTTGTTTTTATTCAAGCACTTTTGTCTGTTATTGGTGAAACTTACTTTACTTATTATAATAAGGTAGTGCAATATATATAATCCATTTCAGTGTTTACTAACCGAAAACCATCTGGGATAATAACAGGTTATACAAAAAAGCTTCAAAACCTCCGGACAGGAATAAAAATACACTACAAGAGGATGTCAACTGAATACATGTGTGTGGAATTTTAATTCTCAGTCAAAGTTTACAGTTGGACTTATAGTATGGTACGTGATTTCAGTCTATTTATTACTGGTTCATTTTGACATTCCTTTTATCGATGTATTTGTCTACTTTCGGCAAGTAAAGATAAACGATCTGAAGTTGAATGAAAACAAGAGAAAAATATATAATCAGTTTTTGTAGACAGTATATATTAATCAAAAAAAGAGTTACTGTTAGCAAATACACTATATTGGTTATGAATATAAGAACAAAATGTAAATAATTCCCTTTTTATATATTGGACTTTACTGAAATGTTGCTATCTAAAGAACACTCCCATTCCATTTTACTATTACCCGGAGTGTCATATGATGAAAATTTTAATTAAATCATTTGATATGAAAAAAAAAAATTTACCTTCGGTATTGTCTGATAAATTGTTAATTATAGTGCATTCTTAGCTTTAGCGCATGAGGTATTCAATACTGTATTCAATGACTAGTCAATTATTTATTTTCCTCTTTGAATGAAATTCGCAATTAAATGTTTGACAGATTATTAGTTGCATGCGTTTGTCTCCTTCTTCAGTATGAATTAATTACATACAAAGGTTCATTGTAGTCTCAAAAAAAATGTAATCTATATATATAAGCAAATATTAATCATATATGACACAGTTTTGTCGATGTATTCTGTGTCGGAACCTAAGCTGTAGAAAAACATTTAAAAAGAGTCAAAATGGGGAATATCTGGATTCCGAAAGAAGGACTCAAAACTGGGGATATCTGGATTCCGAAAAAAAAATTCAAATTATAATAAACACGTTACTGATGCAAATATTCAAGAACGTCATGGTATGCTTAGATGGGAAGTTGACGTTGCTCTCTTTTTCATTCTGCCTGTTTGGTCTTTAGCAATATTTGGTCTTAATTGCTGCGAGATTGTTACCATGGCAACAAAAAGTAAAATTTGTTGATTTAATTTATCATAAATACTTACTTGAATATGTTTTTCTTAATATTGAAAAATATATCTACATCCAACATGAACAACTCAAGAAAAGAAGGGTATTTGGGAGGGTATTTGCTAAACAAACAATTCAGAAATATGTAAATCACGTAATAGGCACATAAGGTCCGCCTGTATAATTTCAAACTTTCATCAGTCGTATTATTCAAAATATGCTTACAGCTTTATGAATTACTTGGCGATAACTTTCATGCTAAATACAAAGTACTTGCCCTTGAGAACCTTGAAAGTCAAATACTTATTGAAATAAAGCATATAATAATAATACCAGATTAATGTTCACCTGCTTCTTCGAATACTTGCCTCTCACCACTATTGGTTCAAAACCTTGGGTTTAGAATGAAGTAATTCTACTGGCTTACTGAAGGTCGATGGTTCTACACAGGTGCCCACCCGTGCCTGAAATAACCCTCCTCTACCAACAAAAGCTGAAAAGACGCCATTTGACATATAATTGTGTCAGAGTGACGTTACTCTAATAAAAAATAAAACGACAGTTGTCGGAAATATGTAACTATGATATTGCGCAGTTGCCAGTAACTTTTTGTACGTTATAGCCCAATAAAACTACTGAAAGTGTCAACCACTTTTACACTGCCTGAAAAAACCTGAAATATTTTGTGAAAGAATCAGCTTTTTGATCAAATACTGAATACTCGGTGTCTACTCATGTGTGACCTGCTTTGCTGTTCACGTGTTCTGTTCACAGTGTCTCAGGGGATTGTGTATTTTAATTAACTGTTTTATATTTCCAGTAGCCAGTTGCACACATATGGTTCTCATCTCATGGTAGAGGTCTTTACATATAGTCTTCAGTCACACAGAAAATATTTAAGATCACTATTTGTTCTATAAAACAAGATATCCCAATATTTAAAAGCTTACACGGATTTTAATTTTAAAAAATGTCCTAAAAACCAACTCTGTAGTTCAGTGGTTAAGCAAATGATTTGTTCATGTATGATGAATGGCATTAAAAAGAAAGGAAAATAATCGATTAATTATGTGTTGTGTATTTTCTAAATTAGCTAACTACCGCGATAGTGGATGACAATAATCTGAAATGGCTTAGATGAAAACTATTTATAGTTTTGTTTGATGTGCCAATATAACTGATTTCCATACGTATAATAGAGGGAGATTTTAAGTATTCTTAATATTTCTGTGATGGATGTTATACACTAATTACAGAGACCTTTCATGTGTCGGTGCGACGTTAAATCAAAACAAAAACAAAAACAAACAAAACAGAGGTTATAATAACTTATCAGTATGTATTGAAGCTTCAAATATGAACTTTTATCTGATATCTTAGTAATACACGTAACCGAGACGTCGTTTGCCCAACATCAATAATCAAAATTGATGGATACACATTTTGATCAAGTGTAAAAGAAACAGCATTATTATATTTACCTTAAAATTCGTTTATTTGGAAAGGAAATGTCACTAAATTTACTGAAAAGATTTCATAATGTGATAGATGATGCGGAAATGGGGAAATAAATTAACGTATCTGTGTTTTGCATTAAACCTTTAAAGCTTTACACGACGGAATAGTCTCAAATTATGAATCTTTATTTACTATGTACTTGAATTTCTGGAAAGTTCATTGGTGCATTAATACAAAGCAAAGGCAATACAAAGTCGAATTTAAAACAATATAATTCGTTTGTTCAGCCCCTAGAAATAATAACAATTATGTATACTAGATAAAATTCGAGATGGTTTGTTTTCGCTGTAATTTGTGAATAAGAACTACACGCGAATTAAAAACTCTCGCGAACATTAAGAAATATAAAAATGATTGCAAAACGCCAGTTCATAGCAACACTTAGCTATTTGTTTTCCATCAAATCTTGAAATAAAATTGATGAGAATGTTACCTAGCTTCTAGTACTAGTATCCTATTATCAGCAATGGTTGCAATTCCCATTTTGTCACATTGTGTCACGTGAACTTTATTACATTGAAGTTTCATGATAAAAGTCAGTAAATATTTCAGTTGTCAGTATACACAGTGGGGAATCACATGATCAAAATAATCTCTAAACCAAAATAAATGTATGAATATTATGGGATAATACTGAAGCAATTTTTGCTGTAAATCTAAAATATAGCCTATCATATAGCAACATAGGTGTATCCTAAAACTACATAGATTTACATCACAATCACTTTCTGATTATCCCGAACACTCCGAGAAACTGAAATTTGTTATTTTCCTAAGTATTTGTAATTACAGGATATCTAACATTATTGTCAACCCAATTATCATAAGTCATATGTTAGGCCATGTTAATTTTCATATCTTATCATGGTAGGAAATTTATTCATGTTCTTCAAAATAAAACTTTGAGGTAGAGATTGTTTTGATCATGTGATTCCCCACAGTGATTTACTAAGTGGGCGTATTGAACTTGTTTTAAGGTATTAGGCCCATAATAGAGTACCTCCTTTTTGAAGAGTATTCAATTCCTACCATAAACCTACTTTGACTGCAATTCTCGGGGGGGGGGGGGGGGGGGGGGGGGGGGGGGGGCGTAGGTTCAAGCCCCACTGAGACCAATTATTTTCTTTGTTTTCCGTTTTTTCTAGTAAGTGTTTACTTCTTTCAAGACTTTTTATTCACTTATTGTACAAAAGTGGAAAAAAAATCATTTTATAAGCGATTTCTTGCTTTTCAAAGTAAATTTACCTCTGAAACAGAAGAGGTAGAGTTAGACATCTTTAAAAATACTGAGTTACATGCGGTAAAAGTTCTCTATTTTGCCTTCATTCTTTAGATAACAATCATAACATATTGTCAAAGATATATAGGTAAGTTTTACTTCTGCCCCAAGGTTATTTTTGAATGAAGTGAGCAAAATTCAAAACAGACCCGCAGAATTCGACCTTAATTTTTCAATGTTGGAGTTAGAATTCTGTCTCATTAAATCCGTTTACTTGGGGCACCCTAGAATGATATTGACAGTTTTATTTTAAGTTTTATAATTGTTTATCGATAGTTTTGATGTTTCTTTCATAAAAAATAATGGTATAATGAATTATCTGCAAACGTTTTAGATAAAGGCCATCATTTTGAAATTTGTCTCAACTTTAGCTTGAGGAAATACCACAAATTACACAAAATTTATAAAAAACGACACGGTAAAAGTTTTTAAGAATTTGCAACACAATGCGAAGCACGGTCAACTGTAAGAATATACCAAGCAAATGCCATTTTTTAAACATTACTATTAGGGGCCTAAGACCTTAAGTTAAACGTGTCTGCGTAAACTGCAGCCTTTTTTGATACTTCACTATAGCTTTCCCAGATATAATTCCATAATTCTTTGAATAGCTTGCCACAAACAGGCATTATTTAACATGTAATAAAGGGCATTTTCTTTTGAAATTTATGTCTGTTCTAATTGCATCGGGCAAAAATAATTCAATGTTTTACTTAATGTTTGCATTTTTATGAGTTATAAGCACTTGCAATATATTTTGGTTTATTTTGATTTTTTTCTAATTATTACTAAACAATCACTTTTTTTTTTAAAAAAAGAATGCTATAAAGTATTATTCACCTGATCATTCCTTAAGTAAGTAGTAAATAGCTGATCAAGCAACTCTTAGGGGCTAGTCAGATATTGGCGGAAAGGGAAAGTCATCTTTACTTCTGTTTTAAAATAGTTATTTTAATGTTTTGTGTAAGCCAGTTTTTAATCTTACGAAATTGATTTTAACATAACTCGGCCGAAATGTTTATGCCTTTGTTTTCTTCGTTTGTTAAGTTTTACATCACGTTTATAATTCATTATTATAATTTATTTATTTATTAATATTTTATATTGATCATTACTATGATCATATGGTCACTTTCCATTTTTTCTAATACTGGAGAAGACCAAAGGTTCCTCTCAGTACGTGTGTATTTGTAGTTTTATTTTGCTGGTCGATATCGTTACAATTTAACTGACGTAATGCGAACAACATTTTTTTTGCAGCTGGTTATCGTTTCTTACTAAAACTCCAATTCGAGTCCATACTAAAGATGTCGTACTGGTAACAAGGACTTTTCTATGACATCGAAGCATTTTGCTATTTTCATCAGTTACTGTTTGGGCGTAAGTGAACGTTTCTTTGGCGTAACGTTGGTTATCTTTGACATTTATTATGCCTCAGACAACTTAAACCCATATATGATAAGTGCCATTAAATTTTAGAAACATTTTTGTCAAAGATAGTTCAACTATGTTCCGAAACTTGTAAATGGTTGATGATAAATAAAAGCTGTGGCGTGTAGGTTTTACCAACTGATAAATTGCTCTGCAGTCTGGGGGACTATTATTTTCATATCGATAACACATTCCAGTCTCCAACAACAAGAAAGTAATTATTCCCGATGTATAAGAGACAGTTTGTTTAGTACGTTACATTGACATATTCTTATAATTTAAATCATCTTAGCGGGATCTGCTACGTGGGAAATAAAACAGTATAAATATACGTTATTTTTATTACTTTACTCTCAACCTCCTGCTCCATTAGATACATAATGTGTCTGAAAATATAATCAAATTGCCATTTTAAAATCGTTTCCAGAATTTTTATCGCATTTCATTTGTTGCTCCGATTAAAACTGGATACTTTGAAGAATATTTTTCTGTCTCCTTTTCTGGATAAAGAGTCAGATTAACACATTTAGTCTTTTATATTTGATGACAGAGAAAACCCCTAGGTGCCCTCAAGGCATTGTTTCATGCTTCGGTGATCACCTTGGTAGAACTACAGACTTCCTCATGCGAAGGAGTCTTCACCTCAAGAAAGTTGTCGTATCAGCGCGGTGAGGGCAGGTGATTTGAAGTCAGAATTCGAACCCAACCGACCACGTAGATCACCCTTTGATAAATGAGACAGTATTAATATGTAATCTGTAATCAAAGAGTAACCTAGTATAGTAAGATAAAACTCGATTATAAAGGTCATACAAATTAGATGGACGATTTCATGAAAAAACCTAATATATCCTATATATAAAACTTTTGTTCAAGATTATTTTACAGTCCCTCTGTGTCCGATTCCTTTCTGTATGATACATGAAATGTATGTCAGTTCTATTTCTTTTTTAGCCCAATAGACATTACGGTGTAAGGAACACCCACCACTCAGAAATATAGTCTACATCTGAAAGTCCCTGAAAATTAGTACAAACCTTTCTGTCAGATATATTCACCTATATAAAGAAATTTGTCTCGCGGAAAGTTTGTGCGTTAAAAAGATACCAAGAACTTTATGAAAACTGTCTGTGTTGGTGTTATGTTGTGTTTTGTTACAATCCGCATTCAGACGAATGCCGCTTCGTTGAGATATCGCATATTAGCCAACTTGTGGAACATTTCAAGTCTGTTTCACTGTATCAGTGTATGTATTTGAGTTTCAATTTCACTATTTTAGAGCTTCTGATTTTATTACGTTCTAAGCGGAAAGAGGTGGCCTACATTATCCATTAATCCTGTGACATTTTGTGCATGTGCATCCTCACATTGTAAAGTCATTTGAGCCATGAATAAGTATTTAACTAACATACAAAACTTTTTTTTAATTTGAAAAAAAAATGTGTATCCGTTTAATCGTTGCTTTCATATATTTTGCCCAATTGTTACCTTATAAATACATTAATGGTTTAGTGCATCTAAAATATGAAAGTTTGAGTAATTTTAATGTTCAAACTTTTATATGAGAAAAAAAATTCATCCTCAAGGTTTTAATGCGCATAATATAGTCTGGAAAAAAAAGACAGACAATTGCCTTAAGGCATATTGTTCTTTACCGATAATTTGCCGGTCTTAGAAGAATCTTTATTCTATGATAATTGCCACTTAGATGCGAGGACATCGTTCCCTTCTCTACAGACAATACTTTCTTATGGCTGATGAGGATCTATGGCGCATGAATAATGGAAAATAATTTGATTGTGAACTGAAATTGGTCTCCCATTGGTTAGCAGCTGGTCATTATCAAAGTAATTTTTCATATAATAGTTTCGTAATTTAGAAACATTAGGTTTCAGTTTACAATCTTAGATATGTGTGAACTGACAATTTACAACAAAAATGAGGCTTCTTAAAAGATGGAGTATTCGCAGAAAATGATTTTTTTTTAAATTAAAAGTCTCATCGTATCAGTACACAAAACATGTCCTACCTTGTTAAATGTTTCAAACGTGTATTTATTTCTCCGTAAAACTAAACAAATGGCCCGAGGTCTTAGAATGGAAATGCGTGTGTGCGTGCGTGTGCGTGTGTTCGGGTTTAAAGTCTTTTTCTACAATTTTTCAGTCATATAAACAACGGTGTCTACTTGTAGCAGTGAGCACAATGCCCAACTTTATAGTGCTGCCTCACTGGAATATCACGCCGTAAACACGTCGCATGATATCCCACCCAGTCACATTATACTGACACCGGGCTGACCAGTCCTAGCACTATCCTCTTAATGCTGAGCGCCAAGCGAGGAAGCTGCTAGTACCATTTTTTACGTTTTTGGTATGACGCAGACACTATGACCACTAGGCTACTTAGGCGGTATTAGCGTGGCTTAAACATTGTTTTTATTCATAATTACCACGTCAGAATATATTAGCTTAACTTTTATTTGCAATATGATTTACACACTAGTGATTTGTTCTACACTTTTACAGACTGAAAGCGTTACTATTCGTTTCTTCTTATTAACAAACAAATGACAGATGGCAGACAAAGAGTAACATAATTGTGATTTTTCTGTAACTTTATGTGTTACAGTCGAATATTGACGATTTACGTGTCAAGATTATCTCTGAAAATATAAACTAGTTTGAACACATTGTTCATGAACTTAATTGTTACTTAACATTTAATTGTGGTAAATAACATTTCAACTCTGCATCTTAAAATAGAATTCGCAATATTTTGCTATTACAGAACTCATTATTCATAGTTTCTCCCAAACAGCTTCTGTTTGATTGTTTTCTGAACATAATTAGCTCCAATTTTAGAAAACAATTTCGGTTTCTCATTTCGTTAGCTTGTGAGACAAACAAGACCAATTTAATCTTTTGCTTTGCTTTTGATTGTTGTTTTAAAAGCAAACATGGATCGTGCAAACACACCAACGGTTTACCATTTTATTGGATAATAGATATGATGAATTGTTTTGAAAAACATATTAACTTAGTCAATAGAATTACCTGCACAAGCGATACTCAGTTTCGTTCTGTCTAGATAATGCCTGACTGAATCTAGGGTGCTTAACGCAAAAACATCACAGCAATTATGTCATCAGGCGTTGGTGTAAATAAATGTAAAAAAGCAGAGTATACCCTTTGAACTTAAATTAGCTGCTGGCTCGATTTCAACGTCTATCCCAGAGGTTTTAGAAAAATGGAAAAATGATTTCATTATTTCGTACTGATTTGTTGACTTCAGTGGTTTCAGATGATTTGGATGTAGATAGTAACGCAGACGCAGAAGCATCACAAAAATGATGTCATCAGGCGTTGTTTGATTTGAAATTAAATATAGAAATTACCCATAAGTCTTGTAAATTTAATACTGATCGACAAAAAGATCAAAAAATGGAACATAACCAAGCAAAATAATACTGACTCTATTTATTTATGAGAGCTAATTTAATTTGCAACACCCCTTACGCTCCAAGTCGCTAGATAAAGTAGTACACAACTTTGAATGGACTCCATGATCGCAAATGGTCAGAACATATAACAAAACAAAAATATGACTAAAGTCTAAATTTTACGGCTGCTTGATATTTCAGGTAGTCACTGTACCAACTAATATACATTATAAATGAAAATAACAAAGAACATTACTACTTATTATGGAATGTCATTGAATGCATCATTCCTTTAACGCTACCTTACCTTCAAGGAGTATGCGGTCTAATGGCTACGATGTCGGCCGCTCAACCCTAGGGTCAAGGGTTCGAGCCGCAATGTAGACATGGTCACACCTCATGTGACACCAGTACTTTTTTTCAGGAAGCTGACTCGACAGTGGGTCAAATAAGATTAATGTTTTAATCACAGTTGGGTTTAAACAGATTAGTGTAAGCTAACGCTACCTTTGTGTATTCCTTTGTGTTTTTAAAAATCAGTCATAGAATAATTTTATGCTTCTATTTATACATGATTGGCATTGAAAAATTCAGAAATACAAGAATATACTTTGTTTTTCATGGTTTCAAATAGATAGTCACATTCAGAAGGGATATGACATCGTGTTTTATGTCTAAACATTGAACTGAATACGTGCAGCAGTATGCACAGTGCTTAGTCTATTTAGTTAAGGTAAGACAACATTTTGCTTCTACTTTGTCAGGTAGTAATTTAGCTGTATCTTTTCAACTTTAAAGTACACTATCAAGAGATGGACTGATTAAAAAAGCTAGAAAGTTAGTATGTAAAATTGTGAAACACATTATCACAGGAAGAGCCTTAAAATTGCCCACGTGTCATTTATGTACTATCACAATGATTTTCATGAGGTTCATGTGCGGAGGCGAGAGAGTATGTCACTACGTATTGAAAAATCTGTCGCTGAGGCTACAGAAAGACACATGTGAGAACATGAACTATATTGTAATCTCCATTTCCTCTGTAACTGTGATATATATTGATTGTATAAAGGTCAGAAGGTCGCTTGCTCTCTTAAGAAAATGTTTAAACAAACGTATACTGGCAACAGAATCCTGTGTTTTCTAAATTGCTTTTTCTCAACGCTAGAAATATGTTAGCATATCAGATTGAAACATTTCTACCTAAAACGTGTGTAACTGAATTAACACAACATACTACTTTACACGACGAGATACTATTCAACTATCTAATTGATTCAAGGGTTACTAGAATCTAGAAATCTTCTTCATGGGACAGGACACCATTTTTGTTTAAATGTTGCAAATATGCTTTGATACCAGTGCCCAACAAATCATACAATTTTTAGGTTTTAAAGGATGAACATATCGTTTTGAATATCGTATGAATATCGTATGTCATTTTCAGCCGGTTTTACATTTATATTTCCGATTAAGCATTAAGAGTTCCATAAGGCTTTTAATCATTTGTAAAAAACATATAAAGCAACTGACCAATAGGAGTATACGCACACTTACATGATTAGATTTTAGTAGAATTCTGAAAGGTGAGTTCTGACTTTTTTACATTTTACGATATATACATGCAATCAGACTTATACATACAAAGTCATGGTAACATGTTTTACTGAATTTCTGAACGCTTCTTATTGTGACAAAAAACACGGTATGCTAATAGTGAATAATGAATATCAATATCATTTTAAGACAAGAGGGCCATGAAGGCCCTATATCGCTCATTTGAATAGAGTTGCTTGCTTGAACAAGTTACTTAGCTAAATCTTTAAAAACAAGAAAATTAGGAGAGTGGGTCAAGGTAAAGATTACGCAAGATCACTTTTGAAATCTGTAAAAAAAAATATTACAGGTGGTCCAAATCCTTTTGCTGTAGCTTAGAAAACAAGAAAGTAGGTCAGTAGGTCACATTGATGGTCACTGAAAGTCTGTTTAAAGATCGGCATGCAAAACTATACATGTCATCAAAATTTCAAAGCTGTATCTTAACAAGAGGGCCATGATGGCCCTATATCGCTCACCTGAGTTTAATTGCTTTCTTGAAAAAAATTCTTTGCTAAAGCTAAACAAGTAACCCATGGGGTGGGGTCAATTTGACCCCGGGGGCCATGATTTGAACAAATTTTGTAGAAGTTTACTAGGCAATGCTACGTGTCAAATATCTAAGATGTAGGCCTTCTGGTTTATTTTTAGAAATTTTTTGAAGATTTTCCTATGTAAAATCAAGTGACCCCTGGGGTGGGGTCAATTTTGCCCCCGGGGTTCATGATTTGGACAAATTTTGTAGAGGTCTACTAGGCAATGCTACATGTGAAATATCTAAGCTCTAGGCTTTTTGGTTTATTTTTAGAAAATTTTTGAAGATTTTCCTATGTAAAATCAAGTGACCCCTGGGGCGAGGTCAATTTTGACCCCGGGGTCATGTTTTGAACAATTTTAGTAGAGGTCCACTAGGCAATGCTACATGTCAAATATCTAAGCTCTAGGGCTTCTGATTTTTGAGAAGAAGATTTTTTAAGATTTTCCTATGTAAAATCAAGTGACCCCAAGTCATTTTTGACCCTGGGGTCATGATTTGAACAAACTTGGTAGAGGTCCACTAGGCAATGCTTCACACCAAATATCTAAGCTCTAGGGCTTCTGGTTTTTGAGAAGAAGATTTTTAAAGTTTTTCCTTTTGGTTGCCATGGCAATAATTTTTAAAGAAGACTATCCAGGGAACATCCCTGTGAAGTTTCATCAAAATTGGCCTGTTGGTTTAGGAGGAGATGTTGTTTAAAGGAAAGTGTGGACGGACGACAGACGGACGTACAATGGATTGACGGACGCCGGACGGTGAGCGATTACAATACCTCACCCTGAGCACTTTGTGCTCAGGTGAGCTAAAAAAACAAGAAAGTAGGTCAGTAGGTCACATTCAAGGTCACTGAAAATCAGTTTTAAGATCGGTGTGCAAAACTGTACATGACATCCAAATTTCAAGGCTGTATCTTAAAAAACAAGAAAGTAGGTCAGTAGGTCAAGGTTACAGTCACATGACCCCTAATTACTTGGGGTCATAAGGTAATTATAATTAAACAGTCAAGGAAATATGATCAGATAATTTTTTAAGTATTTTTTCCTATATAACTGACCTTCGGGGCGGGGCCTCTTTTCACCCCAGGGGCATAATTTGAATAATATTGTTAGAGAGCCACTAGGCAATGTTACATACTGAATATCAAAAGCGTAGGCCTTGAACTTTCAGTCAAGAAGATTTTTAAAAGTTTTTTCCTATGTTAGTCTATGTAAAACTTGGGACCCACAGGGCAGGGCCTCGTTTTACCCCAGAGGCATAATTTGAACAATCTTGGTAAAGAACCACTAGGCAATGCAACATACCCAAAATTAAAAGTCTAGGCCTTGCAGTTTCAGACAAGAAGATTTTTAAAAAAAATTCCTATAAGAGTCTATGTAAAACTTGGGACCCCCGGTGCGGGGCCTCTTTTTACCCCAGGGGCATAATTTGAACAATCTTGGTAGAGAACCACAATGCAATGCTACATACCAAACATCAAAGGCCTAGATCTTGTGGTTTCAGACAAGAAGATTTTTTTTTTAAATCCTATTTAAGTCTATGTAAAACTTGAGACCCCCGGGGCGGGGCCTCTTTTCACCCCAGGGGCATAATTTGAACACTTTTGGTAGGGAACCAAAAGGCAATGCTACATACCAAACATCAAAGGCCTAGGTCTTGTGGTTTCAGACAAGAAGATTTTTTCCTATATAAGTCTATGTAAAACTTGGGACCCCTAGAACGGGGCCTCTTTTCACCTCAGGGGAATAATTTGAACAATCTTTATAGAAGACCATTAGATGATGTCACATGCCAATTATTGAGGCTCTATGCCCTGTGGTTTTGGACAAAAAGATTTTCAAAGTTTTCCCTATATAAGTCTATGTAAACCATGTGACCCCCCAGGCCGGGGCTATATTTGACCCTAGGGGAATAATTTCAACAACTTTGGTAGAGAACCACTAGATGATGCTACATACCAAATATAAAAGCCCTATGACCTGTGATTTGGACAAGAAGATTTTTAAAGTTTTTCCTTTCGGTTGCCATGGCAACCAGAGTTCTATATGGAATTCAATTCTTGAACAATTTTGAAGTTTCATCAAAATTGGCCTGATGGTTTAGGAGGCGATGTTGTTTAAAGGAAAGTGTGGACGGACGCCGGACGGATGGACGGACGCCGGACGGTGAACGATCACAATAGCTCGAGCCTTTGGCTCAGGTGAGCTAAAAAACACACAGCTTTACCTGTTATTTATTAAAGGGAGGATTTCAAATGGTAATTTCTGATATAGAAGTGTGTATTCTCTGCAAACGATAATAACTAGTAGACTGATTGTCCAATCGAGACATTTTTACATAATTCTGGCGATTTATTAACCCTTATCATGCTGGACACGATTGATTATGCCTTTGCGACCAGTGTAGATCATGATCAGCCTGCATATCCGTGCAGTCTGATCATGATCTGCACTGTTCACCATTCAGTCAGTATCGTTTTGATAAGCATCCCTTTTAACAGTAAATGGTACTGTCCAAATTGAAAGATGGACAAGTTCATTATAGAAATTTAGCAGGTTAAGGCTTTGCTGATTTTGAACGATCTTCACAAAATGTCAAGAATGATAAAAGTAAAATTTCATCTTGGAAAGTGCCGAAACCACGCATAAAGTCTAAAATGCGGTTAAGATGTTGTACTTCAGTCAATAACTATGGTGCTATAGGCATCCCTTGCGTCACTTATAATTGATAGATCATTTGTTTTGCAGCTAATAAAGTTTTAAGAATTGCGTAACCAAAAGAATTTGATTTATCTAGTATGACATTTCCATATTTATCTAGACTGACAGTAGTCTGGGCAGTTGACATAGATTTCCAATATATTCCATTAGTAAAGTACAATCCTCTATAACTCTCTTTAAATATGCAAAACATTATCTAATGTTTATTTAACGATCAAAATATTTGTATAAAGCACCATGATAATATTAGTAAAACAATCCAGATCGAAAGTAATTAAATTGTATTGAAAGAGCAACACAACTGTTCAATATCTCAAACGATGCAAGTTTCAGTATTAGCAACCATAAATTCACGTGACATGCTGTTTTACACTGGCAAATTCATCGATAGCATTGCCATGTGAAACGACTTCAATATCCACATAGTTATGCTATTAAGTTATTAACAGATCATAAAAGAATCGACGCTTGTGTAATAATGAATGGCTTTGCTGCTATATACTGTTTCAGAGTCGTATACACTTTTTCAAGAAATCACACCTTTTTCTAAAATAAAATAATACACTAAACATGCTATGTCTGTAAATTGTGATAAGTCAAAGGTTATACATTTTAGAGCTAAAAGTACAAATCTGACATCTTTTAGCTTTAAAATATGTAACCAAAATATTGATATTGTTCATAATTATAGATATTTGGGTCTAATATTGAATGTGTTTATGGATTACGCTGAAATGGCAAAGTCAGTAGCACTGTCTGCTGGAAGAGCACTTGGTCTGCTCATATCAAAAAGTAAACAGGTAGGGGGTTTTCAATACACGACATTCTCGAAGCTGTACGACAGCACGGTTTGGCCTATTTTAAACTATGGTGCTTCTATTTGGTGTGACCAGTCCTTCTCTTGTATAAACGCTATTCAGAATCGAGCAATGCGGTACTTCTTAGGGGTCGGAAAATATACCCCAAATGTGGCGGTAATTGGAGAAATGGGGTGGAAACCATCCATAGTACGGCAATGGGGGTCGGTTGTACGGCAGCTTTGTAGAATGTCAAATATGGATAATGGAAGGCTTAACCAAAAGATCTTTGATTGGGCCAGACGGAGTGCTTCGTCCAGGTGTAAAAACCAATATTTCAGAATATGTAAAATGTTTAATAGCATTGATGTAGATGTTAATAACACACAAGTTTTAAGTGCAAAGAATGTTGTTGACATGGTAGAAAGTAAAATAGTATCAGTTGAACTTGATAAATGGAAAATGTTATTAAATAGGAATGTCTCAAATAGAAGTAGTGGTGGTAACAAACTTAGAACTTATAGACTGTTTAAAGAGGAACCTGGTGTTGAAAAATATTTGCAATATAATTTACCATTTCATCATAGAAGTGCTTTGTCAAAATTTAGGTGTGGTGTGGCACCAATCCGTCTTGAAACCGGTCGGTTTGAAAATCTGGATGTTAATAGTAGAATATGTTTTAATTGTAATTTGTGTGTTGAGGACGAGATCCATGTCCTTCTGCACTGTCCGGTATACAATGAAATCCGTGAGGAATTGTATGTGGAAATACGAAATGTTTGTAACACTTTTGAGATGTTGTCTGATAGAGAGAAACTTTGCTTTATACTTCAGAATTCTGATATAGTAAAATTTTCTGCCAAAGCCTGCTTCCAAATACTTCAATTTAGACGCTTAAAACTGTTCAGGAGATAAATTTTATAAATTCAGTGTTCACTGATGAACTTTGTTTTTAGAACTTTTAACAAGTAATGTTAAGTTTTAGAAGAAATTTTAAAATAAGATGGTAAGCGGAAATGACTCTGTAGTTGTAATATATAGTATTCTGGTTTTATATTTTACAACTTAGGTGCAGATAATTTTGACAAATCTGGTGTTCACTGTGAACTTTGTTTTTTTTTTTTTTTTAGAACCTTTGAGAAGTACTTTTAGTTTAAGTAGGAATTTTAAAATAAGATGGTAAGCTGAAATGACTCTGTAGTTGTAATATATAGTATTTTGATTTTATATTTTACAACTTAGGTGCAGATAATTTTGACAAATCTGGTGTTCACTGTGAACTTTGTGTTTTAGAACCTTTGAGAAGTAATTTTAGTTTAAGTAGAAATTTTAAAATAAGATGGTAAGCTGGAATGACTCTGTAGTTGTAATATATAGTATTCTGGTTTTATATTTTACAACTTAGGTGCAGATAATTTTGACAAATCTGGTGTTCACTGTGAACTTTGTTCTTTTTAGAACCTTTGAGAAGTAATTTTAGTTTAAGTAGAAATTTTAAAATAAGATAGTAAGCTGAAATGACTCTATAGTTGTAATATATAGTATTCTGGTTTTATATTTTACAACTTAGGTGCAGATAATTTTGACAAATCT
This sequence comes from Mercenaria mercenaria, assembly GCF_021730395.1. Classification (NCBI taxonomy): domain Eukaryota; kingdom Metazoa; phylum Mollusca; class Bivalvia; order Venerida; family Veneridae; genus Mercenaria; species Mercenaria mercenaria. The sequence continues at coordinate 53,943,368 of NC_069373.1, forward strand.
GGTGTTCACTGTGAACTTTATTTTTTCTTTTAGAACCTTTGAGAAGTAATTTTAGTTTAAGGAGAAGTTTTTAAAATAATATGAATTTTTGGCTGTAAGTTTGAAATGACTCTAGCAGTAATAAGTAGCAGTTTGTTTATATATTTTATCAATACCTTCTAATGACTCAAGAAAATTGGAAATTATGAATTAGCTTAATATGAATTTTGTACATCATGCTTAAAAGATTATAAATAGGAATAGTCATAAATTTTAGCTAATTTTTTATATATATATATATATATAACTATATAATATCATAGCCAAACAAAATAGAATATATACACTTCGTAATTAATGAGCTAAATATTGGTTATAATATTTAACAGAACAGAACTGTTCGGGTTATAATATTGGTAGAATGTAAATAGAATTTTAATAATGATTTTTAATAGGGATGTTTTATAGTCTCTTATAATTCCTATGAAGGAGTGGCTTTGTGTTATGTTAATGGTTTTATCTGTATATTGTAATGTACACAAAGATGAGACTCTAATAAAATATGACTTGACTTGACTTGATATGACACTAAACATTGTTGAAATTTTAAATATTTTATCAGACTGATTTTGTTTACAAGATATGTTAATATCCTCCTGAAACAAATTTATCAAAATAAAATCACAAATGCGTGATTGGCTTGTTAAGAACAGGAATAAAGATATTTAAGAAAGACTTCTTAGTTTTGCGTACATATTATTATATTAAGTCCTCTCTTAATGTTTTAAAACTTAAAATTCACACAAGTGGTCTAATACATGAACTTACTTACATATGATTTTTAAAAAGTAATATTTAGATTAAAATAATGACTGAGACGATTTTCATATAAAAACCAAATTGAATACTTTTTATGGCCATTTACCAAGATGTTTATGTACGATTTCGATGTCCGTTGTATGCATTATAAGTGTAACGTACCATTTTACGACATATGCCATCTTTAATATCACTAAAATTATCTATTTCACAACAATTGATACACACTCTCAACGATGATGTGAACTTTATTAAATGACGCGACAAGTCAACGGCGGCCTCTATGACTATTAAAGCGTGGTTTGAGTTAGTTTCTCTTCACAGTAAGGTATGTCAAAATCTTGTCTGTTAGTTTTCCCTTCCTTTGTTCATTCTCAATATCTGATACACATTTAAATCAAACTCGGTTTTTGATTTTGTCATCCAAAGAATTTAGCAATTATACGCAGTATATGTCAAAAGTAAACAGCTCTCATTCTTTTTTCTGCATGTACAATACGACAAATTAATAATGAAATGATAATCGAAGAGATGAAGGATGAAAATGTTGTGACATGATCAGGAGATCCTTTGGTTATATCATGATATTATCATTTGCAAGTATGAATGACAAAAGCCGGGATTTGGGAGATAAAACTCTAGCCTAATGTCTAATCAGCCTGTTGTGTATTATCATATTACACATGGCAATCCCTAATTAGTACTTACAAGCTTAAGATACAGGTGGCAAAGAATCATTACTATTTGCAGCTGTTGGTGTTGATTAACGTATTTGAAAATGTATAAAATATAAGCGTATCAACATTCTGTCTAAGCATTTCTTACAGCATTAAATGAGCCGTGCCATGAGAAAACCAACATAGTGGCTTTGCGACCAGCATGGATCCAGACCAGCCTGCGCATCCGCGCAGTCTGGTCAGGATCTATGCTGTTCGCTAACGGTTTCTCTAATTGCAATAGGCTTTGAAAGAGAACAGCATGGATCCTGACCAGACTGCGCGGATGCGCAGGCTGGTCTGGATCCATGCTGGTCGCAAAGCCACTATGTTGGTTTTCTCATGGCACGGCTCAAATGGTAGTTCTACACAAACAGTGTAAGAATTAATGTATTAGCTGCACACTTCATTACCTTTCGCGGATACGCATACGCTCACGTGCTTGCTGTTATTTTGCTTGGTTTCGTTCAATTTCTTTAAAAGTTACAAATTTGCAGGAATAAGCCTTAAAGGTAAAAACGGCTAAATATTGCGTTTTAATGAACGGCAAAGTAATAATTGCGTAATATGTATGGAAAACATAGGATAATAGATTGGCTAATAAGAACCATAATTTGGTCTTTTTGTACTTGCTTATAGCGAAAAAATACGTCCAGTTCATTATAAATTTGAGAGTAATATTCCAGTCTGCTGCTAATTGAAAATACTATCCATAGCTCTAACGACAATTCCATTTGAAAGAAATATATTGACAAGAAACACAAAAGACGATATTGAAAAGAAACACTTATCTGCCACTTAAAACTTCTCTCATTTAAAGACATTTTTATAACAAAGACATTTCTAGAAGGAACAAATAATTGTTTCCTTCGTAAAGAGGTGATCTAAAGTTTATGAAAAAATGAGTTCAATTTCTGTGTATTTCTTATCAGTAAAGTTCATAACATTCGTCTTTTTTAAAAGCATTTCCCGGTAGTAACAGAACAATCCCAATCCCGGTATGTCCACGTCAACATAATTGTAATGGTTCTGAGACGTCAGTTAGAATTTAAAATATAGAGGCGATCAGGGTTAATTGTTAATTCTTTTCTCATGTAAAAGTGATCATTTGATAAATAAGTTTGATTTGCTGGATGTTTAGGAATATACGATGTCTTATCAGAATCAGCTTTCATTTATCAAAACCTTGACAAAATGCATTTTTCCAGGTCAACCTTAATTATTTCCGGTGAAAAGGTTAATCTAAGGTTTGTATTGTTGAATTGTTTTTCATCACTGAAAACTACCTGATACATAGCATCTTGTTAAAAGCTTTTTATTGTAGTGACAAAATGCTACCTTAAAGTTTCAGTTGTAACGATTTTGATAAAAAAGGTTTTAATGTTTTATTGGATTTCTAAAAGCAATTAGTAAATTATCATTAACTGTCATACTTACTCATTTCTAGATTTTTATTTGCACAAATGATGTTTCAGAACTTGTACATCCTTTTAGAAGTTTTACTATGCTATCTTAATCGCACAATTGACATTCTAAAATGAGAGAAATATAATGCTTATGAGAAGATGAGTGAAAAGAAATATTTACACAAAATGCATTCATGTTTTAATAGCAAACACTTAGAAAAATTTCTTATGATTGTCGAAATGCACCCTAACTCTGTTCTCTGTGGACGCGTAGTGGTTAAGGTCGGTGACTTTGGATAACTTGCCCCTGACTGATTGTAGGCTCGAGCCTCACTCGGGGCGTTGAATTCTTCATGTGACAAAGCCATCAAGCTTGCTTACTGAAGGTCGGTCGTTCTACCCAGGTGCCCGCCCGTGATGACATAATGCACAGAGAGGCACCATCAGAGCTGGAAAGTCGTCATATGGTCTATTACTGTGTCAAAACTCAACAAAAATCAAATACAACATCATTTTAAATTCAACTACATTTTCTTTGAATGAATTGGAGTGAAACTATCATAACAAGGTGATATTCTAGTGCGTTTCATTTAAAAAGGTTCATCATTGCAAAAAGATGAAATATGAACGAGTAAATTTCAGAAAGGTCATAGTTTTTTATATACTTTTATATTTTGACATTTTCTGGAAACTATCAAATGATACTGATAATATTACCATATAATTATGTATTTTCTTTACAGTACAGTCTTTGCATATTAATATTACCTCAAACAACTAATGGTAAGGGACATTTACTTTTAAACAGAACAGAACATATATTTTATTAGAATTAAGCATAAACAGCTCATCTTCTTTTATAATACAATATATTTGCATGCATACGAGAGTGAATAAAACCATTGGGCTACAATTTGGAGGATATTTTCTCCAACACAGTACATATATATTTACACTACAGTACATATATATAATTTACACTCTAATGATATTTTCTAAATCTTTAAGGATACGCTCTCTGGTGTACAATTTCGGTGAATAAAAGGTTAATTGTATGCGCTTGTAAAATTGTGAACGTGCAGCGATTCGCACGAAAAAAACCTATTGTCAATAATTTTCCGATGAAACGATTATAAGAACAACTCGATTTACTGCTAGGCAATAGAGTTGTTTTTAGTATTTTCTTTCACTTTAAAAGAATGAATCACCTTAAATAAAGTTATTTACGTATTTTGCTAGGTTTGTAATCGAAAATATTTTTTTTTTTGTAAATAGGAACTCACTCCGGTGAGTGAAAATTGTAAATGTTCACTTCCTGTATCAGAGCGATTAGCATAATTAAGAAATGTTTTCAGGCTTTTTAAACTTTACAGACAAGTACACATAATTATAGGTATAAACTGATAATTAATAAACAAGATTTTGATATTTATGGATAATTAAAAGATATTTTTAAACCACGTCCAAAGGTCATAATTCTTATAGTAGAGTTCAATATATAATATACGCACATTTTACATACTATTTGAAAATTCGAAACAGTGTGAATATATGATATTTTACACCTATGAAATTGTTTCATGTTTTCAGTAAAGTCTCTCTTGTTGCAGACAAGGAAAATGAATATAAATATGAGTGATAGTTTTTGAGGAATTTGCGCTTGAACCATGTGTCATTTTATACAGGAAACTAATACATTCGCTTTTTGTAATGAAAGCAATGTGTCGGTAACACAAAAAAGCAATAATGATGACATGAATGGCGATAATTATGATAATGCTAATTATTATAAATATCATTATTATTATCATTGTTATTATTAGTTTTATTATTATTATTATTATTATTATTATTACAATAATGAAAGCATCACTTTCAAGACTGATAATGACATATGCATACAGGTTTTGCTGACTACGAAGTCTTCCTTTTACATATGTACATATTCCTTCCATAATAACTTAATGAACAAACTATAGGAATTCAATAAACAGAATTAATACATCACCGATTAGGTTTTCCTAATTCATTTGTCATATTCGTTAGTTATTTATCCGATACAATATGTAGTTCCTATGGTGAGCTTAATATTGTGGTTTGCCTATTTGCGTATTGCAGAGGACAGAGGACAGAAGAAAGAGGCATTGTAGTGCAATGTTTTCATTGCATTTTTACACAATTAAATAAAGCTGAACGACTGGAATAAAGAGTTTTCTTCTTTAAAACAAAAGCCGCTGTTATACATACAGTTATAACTAAATATATAATGCATTAATAAAGAATTAAATTTCGTTATCATGGAAAAGAATTTAAGTGTATGTCAACGTTACAGTGAACAGTACAGTGTATGTGAACAGCTTAGAAAGCATTTCTAAATTTGTTTGAATATATAACGCAATGTACAATCTGTTAAACCATTAGTTATATAATTTACTCGCTTTTATTTGATACTAAATCAATTTGTTGAAATTACATTTTGTTATTCAAAAAGCACTGGATATAAAACTAGCAAAATGGTAAGTTCACTTGTTTTGTTTTTGTCAAAAGATGCATTTTCTAATGCTTTTGACGAGTTTAATATGTTTCATTATTCTATTCATCTAAATTTCTGTTTAGATCGTTTATGTGACCTTTTTGATGCAGGTTACGCCCGTAATAGCAATGTGATTATTAGTGCACAGTGCAGGGGTGATCAAACAATGTACATGGTAACAAAGCTACTACCCCTTCTATCAAAATGCAGACAATACCTATTATGCAATGGTATTGCTCCGCTAAATTTACTTTGTATTCAACTTCTTATGTACCATTGTAACATATTGCAAGTATTGTCGAATAGTATTTTCTAACAATTTTTTTTTTTCAGTCTCGTAACAAGTAGAAAAATTCAGGAAGTATAATCACTATTCTTATATACTACGCCGACAAAGTACTTATGTTAATCATTGTTGATTTGGGTTTTCCTGTGCAACAACAATGTACAGGTTATATGGAGCCAAACATCACTAAAATGTTTAGTTTTATATTTCATTTACATCAGAAAAAAGGTATGAGGTATGGAATCAAAACTTTTATACCTCCGAGAATCACAAAGATACAGACAAACCAAGTGTTTGCAATTTATAAGTCGCCTTTTATGATCATGCAAGACAGTGGTTCCAAACTCTTACTTCACATGCAGTTATTAATTCTTGTTGTACTTGTGGAAATGTTTTATTGACAAGAGGAGAAATTTATTTCGCAGATGGCTTTAAAGAAAACGTAACAAATTATTTCCTTGAGGATAATTTGCAACAATTTTCCCGTTTCCTAATAAATATTTAGACCTGTGACTGAGATTTCCAATATATTCCATTAGTGAAGCATTCCTCTCTATATGCAAATACGTTACCTTATGTTTATCTAACTATCTGAATATTTGTACAGAATGTTTCTAATGATTTTATCAAATAGCATCCTGATAAACATTAAAAATTATTAAATATACAACAATTCTTTTTCAATTTCCGTACTTTAAACTGTGATCTAATCACATGAAAGGAATTACTTATTCAAGTGCTTACGCACGATTGCATTCTAAAGCTCTTCTAAAAACAAATTGTTAGTTTCTTTGTGTTAATACAAAGTGTCATATTCGACAGAAAACGATAGTGTCTATTTTTAATTATGATGCATGTATAGGAACTGCTGATTTACAAACGAACCGCCAATTAAAATTGAATGTTTTTATAGGTACAGTATTCTTACAATCTGACTAAAGTACATATCCTATTACGCTACGCATAGGATCTGAGAACGACCTATTCATTGCCTCGTTCTGACGACCCTTTCGCTAGCCAATCAGAGCCTAACTTACAACATCTTGCAAAACTACCTCTAGCCTTGACTTTTGATATTTACAATTCTTATATCATAATGTATCAGATAGCCGGTTAGCTCAGTTGGTAGGCCACTTGCTTTGTAAGCGAGGGGTCCTGGGTTCGAGCCCTGGAATAACTGCACATTTTTCTTACTCTTTGACATTCGAGCATGTCGTCTGATTGGATAAAATAAAAATAGCAATACTGGAAATCCAAAATGTACAGAAGACGAATGTGAATGGGTCGTTCTCAGATCTTCGTTTAGAAGATCAAGTACTTTAGTCAGATTGAGTATTCTTATTGAATGTCGTTGTTGAACGATATTTAGTATTGTTTACTTCATCGTATCTTAAATATACCCGAACACGTAGTCTTGCTAGCTTCCATTTGTAATGTTTTTGTGCTTAGTCTTGCTTACTTATGTGTATCTATCTTTTATCTGCAGAGGACAGAAGAATATGAATATTGAAAACTAAATTAGTTCCTTTTTTTAAATGCAAATATGATGTGACTACATTTAAAATTGCACTTACCTGCCTGTTTGTAGTATATCTAGAGAAAGTAATCGTAAATATGTACATTGTGCATTATATTTCATTTTAATATATTCTTGATTCTTCATATACATTTACATCACTTTATGGCAAATATGTAATGTTACATAAGTGACCAAGCAATATTTTCATTGTGTTTGTGATATTTAAATTATTACTGACAATATTTTACTGACAAAAAGGCAAAAATGTTTCTATTGATATTCAAGAATAGACTACGATATATCGAGTTTGTTTCCCATCAAACCCAAATCAAAAATCATATTAGACAATAAACTTTATAATCTTATCTAAGTGTTAGCGGATGTTTCGTTTAATTTTATCAATATAATACAATATGAACTGTTTTTTAACAAATTTCATTTGGAAAGAAATTTTACCGGAATTTGTAATCTGTTTATATTTAGTAAAACTATCTTTCGTACAAAATCAAGTGAGGTCACACTTCCGTATGCTCAACCTACATTTCATTGACAACTCTGAAAGTGTTGAATAAATAAGCGCGTGAATTCTTTTAACGTAATGCCTGGAATTTAACAAATCACTAATTCAATTACAAACGCCTTATGCGACCATGTGATAAACCAATACCGCGTTCAGACTACGTTTTTAATCCTATGTTAACTTGGGTTTATTTTTAAACTCGTTTGCGTCCACACTATTACCGTGTTCACTTAATTGGTATTTGACATTTAAAACCCATCAAAATATAATATAGTTTGCGTCCACACTAGGCAAAGAAATGTGGTTTAAATATATACAGGCAATGTTGGAAGTTAACAAATATCTTGCAGTAAGCAAGAAAGGTTACAAAGAAAGAGACTAACAGAAACAAGAAGGGGTCATCAATGTTTAAACTTCTGTGTTCATCTAAGAATTTCTGTTCATTCCATCCATTGTCCATTTTGAGCGTCAGCATGACTCCATATCGCAATTTAATGTTTTTGTTTTATCAACACTCCAATTACTTTTGCCAGCCACAGCATCAGTTGTTTGATGCAAGAGAGAAACACATGGTATTCTTCCACCAAAAGGTAAGATTTGTGGATTTGGGATTGTAAAACAAGTTATAACTCACATTTTCGTTCACATGTGTAAAATAATGTAGTATTACATTTTTAATATAGTATTAAAACCACCTCCCGAAGTAGTTTTAATGCTATATTACAGAAACCACTTGACCTTTACAAAAATACCAATTATAACCAATTATTGTCTGATAAAAATAAAACCAATCTGCTAGTGTGAACACGGTACAAGATTGATTGACACCAGAAAATAATAAAGAACTACAACTACTACTGAACTAGTCTTCCACATATTGCAGTTTTTAGCAAAGATAAAATGAAACCGATCTTTTTAATAAACAATATATTTTTTACCATTTTGCTGGCATGTAATTTTTGCACGTTCCTTTTGCAGTTCTATGGCTTTGTGAGTTTGTGATTAAAAATAAATTTCTGCAATTTCTGCTTTTTGCATCTGTTGGAAATGTAAGGTTTTGTAAGTTCGTCATTTTGAATTGAAAGCAACACTGCTGCGAAATCCATTAAGACTGGTAAGATTAATCATAACACAGTGTGGAAAATTTGCTTTAATTCACCTTATAATTTGATGTGACATTATTTTAATTCTCAGTCTAATAGATAATAGTTGTTGAGCGTCATTGTGGTAAAGTTACTTTTGTCTGATGACAATAGAACGAATGAAATTTATATGATAGAAAAAAATCGAATGCAGTAAAACGTATACATATTAAAACATTTTAGGCTAAAAATGATTTCTGGGCCAACATAAACGTAGCGAGAAACAAGAAAACGGCGTATTTAATACCAATAACAAGTTTTGTCTACTTATCAAGTGGATTTTTTTTTAAAAAAGCAAGCTGAAACAATCGTTCTAACATTACTTTCTTAAGGTTACACAAGAAAATAGAATCATGTAAAACCGACAGATGCTCTCTGAAGTATGACTGCACAAAAATGGACTAAGCACATATCTCGTCCTGGTAGTGACGCAGTCGAAGAAGTTTGTTAGAACTCTAGCCAGTAGTTGTGGAGAAAACACACGCACAAGATATGCGCATTTCCCTTTGAGAGTGAAGCTACTATGTAAGCCAGGGAATGCTGATAAATACTCCGGACGAGGATGGCGCTAAAGTTTACAAATATTAAATCATCAGGACAATAACTCCGTGAAAAAAAAAATATTTAAAAAATATGCTCATTTATTTTCAGAGTGAAGCTTCCTATGAATTTTCGCTATGTTTTCAATAGTAGCAATGCAACAATTTTGTTTACAAAGCGATGAAAGCAGTTGAGAGGTAAAAATATCCGCATAACATTCAATTATTTAGACTACTTCCAGTGTCTTATAATTTGTATATTACTCGAGGTCAGAGGTAATCCACTTAATATATCTGTTATCTGTTTGATATGTTACTGTGCTTATCAGCATGACACAGGCTTTCCAAAATGATTTGCATATGTGTTTGACAAGCTTGACTCGAATGTCTACTAATTAAACAAAATACAATCAGGCCTTGATATCATATTACTTATTTACATAATGATCACATACTAATGTTCATTCAAAATATTGATAACTGAAGATGTCATTTAACAATCATCTTTCATTTTAATAACTCTGTCAGGTACGTCAATAAACCTTGTCCATTTCTATCGCGTTCTGTTTATTATTATGTAGAGGGAAAACAAGCATATTAAAAACGAGTTTTAATGTATATGTGGAATAGTGGAATAAAAAAAAATCTTTTCACTATTGTAAAAAATATATTTCTTACAGTTATTGCCATACTAAGTTAAATAAGATGGATTGTTTCTTATTTTCATGATTTGCTTCCGGACAAGACCTAATAGAGTTTGTCACGTTTTGTCACATATTTTCACTGACAAGGATCCGTTTCTTGAAGAAATCCAAAGGAATTTACCTTGCACTTTGTGGACATAATTGGACGGAAGCTTTTCTTGACGAAAGTTATTAAAGGGTATTTACTTATGTTAGGTACCTATGGGTATTTCTCTTTTGTCATAATTATTAATTATGTGTCCCCCAGGAGATATATTGTTTTTGCCCTGTCCGTCCGTCCGTACGTCACACTTCATTTCCGAGCAAAAACTGGAGAACCATTTGACCTAGAACCTTCAAACTTCATAGAGTTATAGGGCTGCTGGAGTAGACGACCCCTATTGTTTTTGGGGTCACTCCGTCAAAGGTTAAGGTCACAGGGGCCTGAACATTGAAAACCATTTCCGATCAATAGCTAGAGAACCACTTGACCCAGAATGTTGAAACTTCATAGGATGATTGGTCATAAAGAGTAGATGACCCCTATTGATTTTGCGGTCACTCTATCAAAGGTCAAAGTCACAGGGGCCTGAACATGGAAAACCATTTCCGATCAATAACTAGAGAACCACTTGACCCAGAATGTTGAAACTTCATAGGATGATTATACATGCAAAGTAGAAAACCCCTATCGATTTTGGGGTTACTCCATTAAAGGTCAAGGTCACAGGGGCCTGACCATTGAAAACCATTTCCGTTCAGTAACTTGAGAACCACTTGACCCAGAATATTGAAACTTAATAGGATGATTGGTCATGCAGAGTAGATGATCCCTAACGATTTTTGGGGTCACTCTGTGAAAGGTCAAGGTCACAGGGTCCTGAACATTGAAAACAATTTCCGGTCAGTAACTTCAGAACCACTTGACCCAGAATGATGAAACTTCATAGGATGATTGGTCATGCAGAGTAGATGACCCCTAACGATTTTAGGGTCACTCTGTTAAAGGTCAGGGCCACAGAGGCCTGAACATGGAAACCATTTCCAATCAGTAACTTGAAAACCTCTCGACCCAGAATGTTGAAACTTCATAGGATGATTGTTTGATTGTTCGTGCAGAGTAAATGACCCCTATTGTTTTTGGGGTCACTCCGTTAAAGGTCAAGGTCACAGGGGCCTGAACATTGATAACCAGTTCCGATCAATAACTTGAGAAGCACTTGACCCAGAATGTTGAAACTTCATAGGATGATTGAACATGCAGAGTAGATGACCCCTATTGATTTTGGTGTCAGTCTATTAAAGGTCAAGGTCACAGTGGCCTGTTCATGTAAAATCATTTTTTGGAAATAACTTGAGAACCACTTGACCTACAAACTTGAAACTTCAAAGGATGATTGGACATGCAGAGTAGATGACCCCTATTTATTTTGAGGTCACTTGATCAAAGGTCATGGTCAAAGGAGCCTCAACAGTGACTTGAGAACCACTAGGCCAAGAGTGTTGAAATTTAGCGGGATGACTGGACATGCCAAGTAGATAATCCCTATTGCAGCCAACCATCAGTGTCTCTTTGACTTTCGCTCCTGACCCCTATTGACTTCTTGCCTATAGGACTTTGCATTGGGGGAGAAATGCGCTTTTTTACAAAAGCATTTTCTAGTTTGCCCCTGATCCTGTGACGTAGCTTTTGCGCGTGCGCATAAGCGCCGAAAAGATTACCATGGAAGTTCAGCAAAGATGGTTTTTAATTTTAAATGATTAGTTATAGGAGTCCTTCCCTATTTGACTTATTATTCCATGAACAAATATGGAATAATAAAAATTTGACCATTTTCAACTTTATGGAGTTACATCTTTAAAACATCTGCTTGTGGTTATCTGTTTTTGTGTGTAATATTTTTTTTTTTATTTTATTTTAAATATTGATTTATTATATTTAGCATTGTTATTTGCCACATTTATTTAATATGAACTATATCATTTTCATACTTGCATGCTCTATTATCTCAAAGTAGGTTTCTTACAGGCTGACCTTTAGCAATATCAGAACAATGGTCTTACTCGAGAGGTGGCTGATTGCTCAACCTTCCAAAATACTAGTTGATCAGTTTATGACTGTATATAGTGGTATTTATAGTAGTGAACTGTTTAGTCAATATTCATTGCTGCGTATTCATAAGCTGTTCTCCTACGAAGACGATGAAGAAAACAAAAACAACAATACCCTCTAAGTAAATACACCAACGTAATCGTCAACATATAACACTTGGGTTATAATTTTCTTGTTAATGTTATAGTGACAGTGATACATCCTGTGGTGTATTGAATATCCATTACATTTGTTAAGTTTAGACTAAATTTAAAATTCATCGTGTTGCTAAGTCTAGTGAAGTAGCATATGGGAATTTTGAAATTCGCTCTGTTAGCTGTAGTAACCGAACACACTTTCTTTCAGATAGTTCAGTTTGACTAGATTCAGAATCCTGGCAGAAGTCATAGTCATCTGAAGGATTTATAGGGAATATTCTTGGGACATGTTTCTTATGAAAACGCTTTTATAAGTACGGTTTTAATGTAAAAGTTAATATAAGATAAACGTTTACCCTTTTGTCAATGATTCTTAATTTGTTTTTCCATTCTAAACATAACAAAGGAAGTGACATCAACGTCAAACGACGTCAATGACGACACCGTCAAAATTTAACAAAGATTTTGGCGTAAAAATCATAAACAGGATTATAGTATGATACATAAATACTGGTGAAAAATGCTGTATAAGTGCAATGGTTAAGGGAAGGCACCAGTAAAAACTAATTATGGAATATATACACAACATTGATATACAAGTATATAACATGTATTTTTGAAAGGCATTAATACAAAATTTTTGAATTCATTCCTTGTGGAGACACAGTGCACAAACGATTTTTCCATTATAGAAAGACGATCACAAGCGCTATAATTTAAAACCAAACAACAAAGAAATAATACTTTATGACGCTCATCATCGTGGTCTTTTATTTAGAAACATACTTTCCTGCAAATATAGCTCCTCAATAGTAAAATATTGCTTTATCTGCTGTAACAACGTTTTTGCATTTTATCGTTCCTTTGAGGTAAAGCTTTTAAGACCTCTGTCTTTTTTTCAAGATTTGACCTGTATTTAACTGACAAGCCCGGCACTTCTTTCTAAGGTGTTTTTTTTTATTTTCAAAATGTAGTTCCTGGAGCAAAGCCCAATGTCGCGTCATTTCGGATTTTTTCTGATCATTAGTGCCATAGACCGAACATTCCCAAACATGGCACTGTGTGCCGTTTTTAAAAACTTAGCACTGTATTCAAGATAGCAGCAGCATGTGCTCACCTTTGTATGGTAAATATTACTGGACCAGGTGGTGCTTAGAGATAAATTAGTTACAGATTAGTATAACCTTTGCATGCTTCTGTGAAATATCAGTGTCCTTGGTAGTCCAAATCTACACATTCTGCAATATAATTTATAATTATTTTGAATAAATTAATTTTGACAATACAATCATAAAAGTGTCAAAATTTCAAAGACTGGTTTGTGTTCTACTAAAAGGAAAATATAGAAACATTTTAAGATATATATTTTGCATAAAAACTACTTTTTTCACTGGATCCGCCCATGTATTAACGGGAGAAAAATCGTGTGCAAACAAGGCAATTCACATGCTGTTAATACCCGATTTTTATCCCCCGCCGATGAAATCGGGAGGGGGATATTGAAATGGCGTTGTCCGTCTGCAGCCATTTCTCAGTAACTAGCAGGTAGAATTTCATGAAACTTGAAATAAACGTGAACCAACATACTGCGATGATGCCCGTCTAGTATTTTTTTTGATTGGTCAATTTTCCTTAGAGTTATTGCCCTTGATTAAATGAAAAATGTCCGTCTGCAGCCATTTCTCAGTAACTATCGGGTAGAATTTCATAAAACTTAAAATAAACATGCACCAACATACTGCAATGATGCCTGTCAATTTTTTGTCAATTTTCCTTAGAGTTATGGCCCTTTAATTGTTTGAAAATCTACACATTTGTACATAACAAACCAACCAATTGGTAGAATTTCATTAAACCTCTTTCATTCTTTTGTTGTACCCACACCTGGTCACACCTCCTCCCCCTCCCAACCCCACCCCCACCCCCACCCCAAAAAAAATCATTCCTTTTTTAAATTTTTTTCAAACCTTCCATGAATATTTATCAACATGCAAAGTTGTACTGTTCTCCCACGTCACTCCTCTACCTCGCTGAGTCATGCCCACCATCCCGATCATACATCAACCCAAAAAAAAAAACAAAAACAAAAAAAGCATTCATTTTCTGTTCAATTGATTTTGACTATTGAAGTTAATTGCTTCTTAGTAACATCCTCAACTTTTTGCCGGATATATTTTTTTGTCATTCCTCATCACAAACCCTTTCGGCGGGGGATACCAATTCATAGAATTTGCTTGTTATTTTTGAAATGCTTTCCCAGAGCGGTATATATTTTGCTGTATCAGTAACTTACGCCAAATGCGCTGCCCCCAACAATGTTCGTACTCGTTTCTTCCCTTGTTTATTCCCCTTTCAGAACTCGGCGTCGATTCGGATTTTGTAGACAATCGTGAGTGTTAAAGAACCGCTTGTAACTTTAGCGATTCTTTGTTTTTCGGAATCACATTTATGATTTTGGTAAGTTATGTTATTATCGAATTTCTCGAAAAATTTATATAAATAGCTTGGAAGCTTGACACTACGTTCGTACTCATCCGTACTCCTACTGTGTCCGTACTCAATATAACTCGAATGTCAAGTTATTATTCTTGAAATTGTGCTCGAGTCCACCAAATTGTGAAGTGATATGAACAATTATTATGTAATTTTATGTTTGTAATGACGAGAGAGTAAAAACACCGTTTAAAAAACTTCGGAATGTGCTTTTGATAGTGTTGTTTATTTCTGGGCCCAGGATACGGATATTTAAAACATGTTTACCGTTTCCAAGAACAACAGAATGGTAAATAAAAAATGTACCGGGATCGTCAAGTCATCACATATGAAAACAATACATAAAGTCGTCGTGTAATGTTTTTATGCAAGAATAGCGACAATACACGTTTGTTTTGTGTATTAACGGGTCTCGGTCACAAACAATCCCGCGAGCTTACACAAAGAAAACGAGTATTATCCCTACATTGATTATTGTTGATGGAACAAAAATGTTTATAAAATCTATTTATTGCAGAATTTGTTGGGTTTGTCATGGAATACCACATAACTAAGGATATTCCACACGAACTGTTTCATCAAAATCATTCATGGTAATTTTAAATGTTTGGTATCCGACCAAAATTGGCTTTATAAATTTTTCAAGAAAAAAAATGGTTTCCCATTGCCAAAAGAATAAAGTCCATTTCAGTTGCTTGAAATAATTACGCATTTATCATTCTATGAACTCTTGCTCAATCAAGTGAATGAATACGGTTTTTTTTTCACTCCAATATCCTTTTTTTAAACTTTTGATCATAAGGTTAATTCATAAGTTGAAACGTAATGCACTGTTAGAATAACAAGTGTATACAGAAGAGTTCTTTTACTGGAGGGAGTGAAAAGTGCTACACATGCCCTAGCAGCTGATTAAGCGGAATTTTATACAAAAACATTGAATGAACTCAATGATATTAATGATATTAAGGCATCGGAAAATAAAAAAAAAACAAAGGCCAAGTACGCGGAGACTTTAAAATCATATTTGTTTTAAAGGTACATGTAAAAGTCTATCACACTATTTAGTACGACATGTTAAGAAACATTTGAAGTTCTTACTTTTTTGTCAAGACAGATTTTAGATGTTATGACTTAGTCAGTGTCAAGTGAGTCTCTACTACTGAAGTTTCGTAAAAATAATTTATATGTTAAATAAATGAGGGCTTTGAGAGTCATTTGCAATTTGTAATCAAATGAATAATTGATCACATTTCTGAGGAAAAATATTAAAATAATTTTTGCTATAAATGTCTAGAGGTATCAAAATTTGGCATGAATTTCCCATAGGCACCACTCCTTGTGTATGCAAAGGCTTTATTAATGATAATCTAACGATTGAAGTATTTGAGCCGTGCCATGAGAAAACCAACATAGTGGGTTTGCGACCAGCATGGATCCAGACCAGCCTGCGCATCCGCGCAGTCTGGTCAGGCTCCATGCTGTTCGCTTTTAAAGCCTATTGGAATTGGAGAAACTATTAGCGAACAGCATGGATCCTGACCAGACTGCGCGGATGCGCAGGCTGGTCTGGATCCATGCTGGTCGCAAACCCACTATGTTGGTTTTCTCATGGCACGGCTCATTTGTAGAGAATTATTTGCAATGAAACTGACAAACATGTGCTTATTTATGTAATTTGAAGTGAAATTATGATTTCAAAGTTCTTGGCCAAGCTTTACAACATTAACATTAACTCTGTAAATGTTGACGCTGTTCTGTTGTAACATCTTTAATATTTCGGTATTGATGAATATTTGCCGAGCTTTAAAAGGTAATAATAAGTACATATTTAGGCAGTTTAAACTCTCCACTGTCAATGGCCGTTTTTAGGCGTTACCCGACTGTGCTTATTTTTGTCCTCGTTTTCTACTAGCATTATTCTACCTTAAAGTTTGTTATGTATCCGATGTGTACACATATTACATACACTTATGTAGGGTTTCTGTTTCTGTTTATGTTATAATTACACGAATTACTTTCCAACTCATTCGTGAATTTGAAGGAGAACTTTCCGAAAATATAGCGTTTTAAGTAAAAGTTGAAACTGCAGATATTAACCGCTGAGTGTTCTCTTCAAACTATAAATCCATAAAAACTGGAGCAACAAAATTTGTAGTTTTATGCTGCATTGTCTAGTGAAGCACTTATATGAAATACATTGGTAGCACTTTGCTTGATTAAATCGTATCACATCAATAATAATTGTTGTTTTGAGACGGAAAATATGCTTTTATATCTGTTTTATGATAGCTGCTTATTATTACTTTTTTGCATGGACTGCATGAATAATTTATGAATAACTGTTATAAATAATTGATCTTTTATAGAAAGCATGCTTTGGACATTTGGTCTTCCTGTCACTTTCTTTGCTATATCGTAAACGTATATTTTAAATAGAAAAAGAAAAAAGCGTTACTGATCTAAAGGCTGTTTACGGATATGTTAAAATTTATTCTCTCATTTTATGAAAACATTATACATGTGTATTATAAATATTAAATGGGCTTGTGCCTGTGATGTAAAGTATAACACACAAGTATTGCTGTAGAATTATTCTAAATCTATGAAAAATGTTATGAAATTATAATCAGCAAATCTTTTTAAACATATACACCAAAGCTATTATTTTGTTTTCATATACAGATTAAAACATATTCCTCACAAAGGCATTACAACAGTATGTCGAAATCCCGCTGCAGTAGTTATATATTCGTGACTTTTTGGGGGAGGGGTTGTTAACGTCTCCCAGTAATAAGTCATATGGCAACTTTCCAGCTTTTGACGGTTGAGGAAGACCCTGAATACCCCTCCGTGCATTATTTCATCACGGGCGGACACCTAGGTAGAACCACCAACCTTCTGTAATCCAGCAGGATGGCTCGCATGAAGTATTCAACATCCCGAGTGAGGCTCGAATCTACATCGGTGAAGGACAAGTAATTGGTAGTCAGCGATCTTAACCACTCGGGGGCCCCCATCCACTGACTTAGACAATTTAGGCCGTTAAACTGTAAGGAAAATACAGGTTGTTCAACAGTTGGGAAATATAGGTCGTACAACATTTAAGAACGAAAATACAGGTCGTACTGAAATCTTTAAACGAAAAGACAAAGACAAAAATACGTATTAGAAAAATAACGATGTTGAAATAGACAATAAGTAATCGACGAGCATAGGTAGTTTTATTTATTACATCAAATGTAAAGAAAGTAATTATTTCAGCAGGCAAAATAAAATAGTAGTTTGTGGACATCAGTCTTAGTTTTTGTTTTACCGTTGTCTACATAAACTCTTACAATGAAACGCCATTTGCAAATACATGTATATTAAACAGTTAAAGATTGGTTTAACTGAAGCATGCTCTTTCCTTTTAGAATAGTATTATATCATATGAAAAGTGTCTATAAATCATCGTGTGTTCTGGTGTAAACATATTTCCCAGGCAGTTAAATTTGCTGTAATATTGGAGAAGAACCTATACAGTCAGGGAACTTGCACAACAATGTGCTAGATCCAGCATAGCAGATTAAAAAATTTGGGGGGAAAAATAGTTGAATAAAGGCTTTATACAAAGTAGTGCACGTTAACACACCAACAAGTATAAATTTTGTTATTTACTTATTTGCATTTCGCTTTGAACACAAACATTTATCAACTGATATTTTAATTGAGCTCTTGTTAGTTTTAAATTGGACACTTCGTAATGTGATGATTTGTCGATAAATGCGTATAAGACCATTATGGTATTTTTAAGACACTTTTACACAGCCGCAGAAGCTTAATTAAAAAATGTGTCAGGTAAGGCTTCATAGTGGTAAGTGTGGGATCATGTTTTAATCAAAAGCTTGGTATTTTGATTTTAGTTAGGGACAAAGTTTATTACTTTTTTCTCAGGTGAGGTAGTCGACTGTAAAGTATCAGTTATACTGAGAAAAGTCATTTCTTGATGAGCAATCTGTTAGTATTCTTTCAATAGCATTGTATTTGTTATCAAATACTTCGAAATTCTAATATCCAGTCATAATATAGTATCGGAGCTAATAACGCCAAACTGTAGAATAATAATAATCTGATAATAAATGGTACCAATCATGATGTTCCAAAACGTTGCATCAAGGTTCGTTAAATTGCTCATGTTTATAATTGTAGGCATTTGTTAATTGCTTCCTCGTGTAAAAGTACATATCAAGTGACTTTTAATTTGTTTGAATTATAGCTTATACTGTTTTTATCGTGCTCCATTTAAATTTGTCTTTTTTTTCTGCTGTTTGTAGCATGTAAATCAGTAGATGTATTTTAGGATTAAATAGTTAAATTTGGTGCGGCCTAACATTCACACTGTTTATTTTCTTTCTAGACAGTCAAGGATAATCTAGAAGGTGTACATTTTCCATTATTATTATTTTGTTGTCTTAGTTTGAGATAATTTCTTAGTTGTCTTAGTTTGAGATAATTTCTTAGTTGTCTTAGTTTGAGATAGTGCTTTTTTCCTTGAAAAAAAAATACATATTAAAATAATCACAATTTTTAATTTCGATGATGACCAAAAACAAATATTAGCAGATGCAGTCATAATTTGTTTCTTTCAAATTTGCCGAATCTGCAGAAAGCACTCTCAGGCACTTCTATCGGCCATAATACTTCTTAGAATAAGCATCTATCTTAACAATGGAAAATGTACCGTCCTAAAATTCGCTTTCATGCTCGTTCGAACGAGCACACTAAAAAGTATTCATCTTTCGAACATTTATTCTACAGCTCTGAACACGTTTCATGTTATTGCATTTTGTAAACGGCATATTTTACAGATGGTCTTCCAGCATTGCATCAAATCATAACTCTTTTGGATCATGTAGATGTTGAAAGATATTGGATTTCTGTGAATTTTTCGAATTGTCTTTATTTTTTATATATATAATATATACATGTAAAGTAAATTCAAGAGTAAGTTTAGCTCATGATAGTTCAACATACAATTGCTTTTTATATGACATAAATGTCTTCATTCATATAAATTACACGATACACTCCTTTTTCTAATATATTGGTCACACCCATCAATGTCAGATCAAAGATACAAGTTACTTGCCATAGCGATTGATTACACTTTTTCATTTATGCCTTTCTCTGTAGTGACCTGGAAACTGTTTAATTGTTTATCTTCCTGGAATTTGAATCTAAACGACAATGGAACCTTGTAAGCAAAGAACGCAATAGAGCAAAACAGTAGCCATCTCTGCTTGACTGATTCTTTTAATGAGATTTAATGAAACATGCAACACCAGTTTCGACTTCAAAGAAGTCTTTTATGAGATTAAATTGAATGAAGTCCATGATACCAAAGAACCTGAAATAGTAACATTCCCCAGTCCACGTACGAGAGATTATTGTACCTTTTAGATAAACTACATGTTCCTTTCGTTATAAATTTTGCTAATGACATATTTGTTCGAAATTGAAAAGTAATACTGTTTGTAATGTCGACACTTTATGCAAGATGCCACTGACATGATAATGTATATAAGTATGTGTTTATCCTGCCTTTGTAAATTGTATTTACTCACCTTTTAACTGCAGTCTTCACTAAATATTGAAATTCGATAAATAAACAATTACTTTGTGAAGCAAGATTAAAGCTTCACTCTTTACAGTTTTTCTTGTGCTCTTTGCCATATCCAATACTAACCTGACCGATGGTTTATATTTTAGTATGATCGTTTATCGTACAGATAGAACTCCGAGTGCAAAACAATTCCATATTTATTGAATAGATCGTATATGGTGTATTAAAGAGACAAAAATATAAAAAACGAAATGTATTCATGTAGGATTTCGTCATGGAAAATATATTGGAGCGTTAAACTTTGTATATATTTTTGCGAATAGGCAGTGTGTTTATGTATTGTACAGAAATTTTTAAAGTTATAATCGGCTTGAAAAAAAAATAAAGATTCTGATGAAAGAAAATTTTAAAAAATGATGTTGAAATTGCCGTGTTTGGATAATTTGATTACTTTTAAATAAAAAGAGTAACTTCAAGAATATTGGACCAGAAACTATTAAAATGGTAAGTTCAGTAAGTTGATTATACGCTGTGTTTTTTCTGAAATAATAGTACTAAATGAAGTGACGTTCCGTCGTTGTTTGTAACAGAACAGCGTGCAAAATAAGCATTTTAAATTTTGTTTTTTTGATGGAGTGATTGTTATTGAAAGACTATAGATTACTTGATCACTGTTATACTTATTTTTCGCTCTATTTAGTCCATTTTACATGTAAATAGTACGTTGTTTGGACACAATTTTACCTTATCTTGCCTAGATAATGTTCACAATTTTATGACATTCATTTGTGACATATATAACGGCTCAAATCTTAAACTGAATTTACCTTTTTCAGAGTTTAAAACAACCCAACTTGGCACTATTTTCAGTAATTGCTGCAAATTGTGTTCATTACTAGTTAATGTATTCATTACAGTATTTTGAATCGTTGTTCAAATCGGGATATTTCAATAGACACATGAAACAATATTGACAATGTCAAAGAATCTGTTATCTTTTAATTGCAATCGTTAATACTTCATTTTTGTAACAATGTAAATTAAAATCCGACAAAAAAGTCTAAATTATGGAGCGATCAAAGCAAAGTGTAAAACACGCTAACAAGGATACAGTAGAAGTTTGTGATCGACCTACAACATTAATACTTTCTACTTAGATAGTTCTTTCAGTAAACATCTAATATGAAAATGTTAACCGTCTTTTAAAACTTGTTCTGGTAAGTCATCACCTGACTAATGAGCTGAGAAGGAAACCCCCTTCCCCTATCCCATATCGGAAATGTAATTAAATAAAGAGATAATATTACCCGTAATGTTCACATTAACAATATCAAAATATTTAAGATATAGATTTCCAATATATCCCATTAGTGAGACATTGGATTTCGTAATCTAATGCGCTCGATATTTTCGCGATTTTAAAAAAAAAGACATTGTTATGATAACATTGTTATGCTTACCGTCACAACAAAAAAATTAAAGGTAATAAAACGTTTGAGGGGGCGACAGACTTCTCTGTTTACGGAAGATCAATTTGGTTTTCGAGAAATATATCAAAATACATAACGATGTTTAACTTTAAAAGTCGCATATATGTTTTATTTTGGAAATGTACCAATGACTCGAATCGAGTCTTAATTTTGGATAGACGTAACGTTGTAAAAATTGCATTGGCAATAAAACATGTCAGAGTTCTGACACAAATTTATTATTAGACATAACAGTTCCAGTTTTGTTTGTGACCAATGACCAAAACAGAAACATTTTAATGCCATTTAAACTCGAAACATTTATATTTTACATAACATATACACTGTATATGCTTTAATATAAATAGAATTTACAATACTTATACATGTTTATACTGTTTCTCAGTTACATACAATTATTAAAGGCGTACGTTTTATAACTACCACATTCCAATGAGGATGACATTGATATGGTCAACTTGAGAAACGGCATATTTGCTGAGGTGAAGCCGAGCTCAGATTCGAGGGTTGATTTAATTTAATCCTTACTTGCATGCAGTATTTATTTTATTATTATCGAAATTATCTTATTTCATAGTTTAAATTTAACTTTTATAATAATTCATTTTACACTGGAATTCACAAACCTTAATTGTTTATGTATAAAGGTGATCATTATACGTTTATTGAAACGAAGAGCAATAGATGCTTAACTTAGTAACATTGAAAGCGTGGCTAAAATATGAATAAACAGTGTTTTATAAAATACCACGTAGCGTATGTTTATGGCAAAGCAAAGCTGCTGAGCGGTGAAAACAATCTGAAGACTAAAACTATATGAAAATGTCTTTTCTTATTTAATTGACCCCTATATCAAGGATCCCAACATGACGATGTCAGCTGTTTTTGAGTAACAGGAAACCGTTTCTGCCTTTTTAGAAAATATAACGAATAATGATGGTGAAATGTCGGACGTCTTCAAGTTCCATAACGTGGCCGTTCTCAGAGTAAATAATTAAATAAATTGATAAAAGCTGTTTCTATGACACATATGAGAATCAATCCTTTTTCTGCTGTTGGTTTGCAGATTAGTTAGAAATTGTTAAAATACATTAAACAAGAACTTCAAATATTTTTATATAGAAGTTGGAAATCTGATTTCAAACTGAATTCAGTTTGTCACTTGTATCAAGTCACCTCAGCTTAAACGTTTTTCAAAATATTTGTTTTCATTATTGAACTTTTTGGAAAAGGTCAGATTACACTTTTAATTTAATTTTCTTTCTACACATTATGATTAGAATTATACATCCACGTCATTAGATGGAGATCAAACTGACCAGAACAAGTTTAAAAAACATTATACAAAATAAACGACTTCCTAATTAATTTTAGTGTCATTCGTCTCAGTTAGGACCAGGCTCCCAAAACTATTTAGTAACATGACTGAAAACAAAATGTTTGTGTAATGAAATGTATTGTATCAAGACTTGTTTAGGCACACCAAAATTGACTGAATTATCAACCGAAGGGATCATGGAGTCCATTCAATTTTTACTGCAATAGAAATTCGCTTAAGCCAGTGTTATAGGGGTGTTACGGATTTCATTAATTCTCATGAGCAGACCCAATCAAACCAAGTCAGCTGTTATTTTGCTTATTATATAAACCTTTTCTAAGCTAAATGAAAGATCACAAACTCATTAGGGATATCCTTTGAAAGCATAAGATGTAACCAAAATAGTATCAGCCATGATATTTTGAGTCAGTTAATGAGAGTCTATTGAACGTGCCGCACCTCTCTCTAGTGGCGGCTTCAGCGGAACTCATGAGAGAAAAGTGAATAGACTCCATGATCACAAAGAACTGAACAATGTTTCAAAGGTCAATCAGATTTTCTTTGAATGATTGTTTCCTTATATTTTACGAAAAATCTCAAACTCACATTTCATAACGAAATGTTGGAAAGCTTTTAAAAGACTTATAACAATACCGTTTTTAAACGTTATGGTCTAAGTCGTTGTCAACAAGTTATGAATGCGTCTTAAAAACAAGCCTGAATTAGTTAAATGAATGAGATCTAGGAATGTGATCAACAACTTGTTATGGCATAAGCAAACCTTTTCTGAGAAGACATGTCACATAAGCACTCCTTTTACTGACAATTGACATTGACGTTTGACATAGATTTCCAATTTATTCCATTAGTAAGGCATCACTCATTGTTGATATCCGAAAGCATTTTCTAATGACTGTATAACGATTGAACTATTTGTACAAATTTCTATGTAATGACACTGTCAAAAAATCAAACAGAAAATAACTAATGTAATTCGAAAAGAAGCCGCAATTTATCATTATACACTCGTCAAACTTTTGCTTTAGGGGTTTGGGCTGTTTAGAAATATTTTTTGCCGGGTCTGTCCCTTGTCCCTCCCCTCCACAGAATGTATGTATCTGAAGAGATCATTACACAAGTTGACCTACCTGGACCCATAATTCTGACTTTTATTTTGAGAAAAAAAAATCCCCTTTTCATTTACATATCTGTTAAACCAATGAACATATCTCTTTGGAATTTTATAGACCTCTAGGTTTATACAGCAAGCTGCCCTATTTCTGACTAACTTTTTATAAAAAATTGTCGCCCGTTGTAATTGTATTAGTATCATTTTAAAATGTTATAATTAAAAACAAGTGCCTTTCATATACTGAAAGAATTTCTATGCAACTGGAATACCCTTGATGGAAGATAGAAAATAATGTTAGTAGTTATAATGATTTTGATATGATTGAACCTGTCAACAACAGGAAAATTATAAAGCTCTGTCCTAAATAATACATTATTTCCTTATTTGTCTTATTTTTGTTCAATTATAAACATGTTGGCGATACTTTGACTCAACGGAATGGAATTAAATTTAATTTTACAAAATAAAAGTTAGCCGGACAAGCCTGTATCTGATTTCTGATCCATCTGTCTTGGGGGCTTTGTCTCACTCTGTCCCTCTGTTCAGATCGCTCAGTGTCTGTACTAGTAGAGGATGAATTATGCGCCCTGTGTGGTTGCATTTAATCTACGTAAAACGCCTTTAAACGTGAAATTGATCATGAAAAGGGCGCTATATAAATCTGGTATTATAATAATAATAATTATCAATTGTTATAAAGTGAAAATCAACCGTGTCTTTTCGCGAATGTGTGTAGAATTAAATATCTTTTAGTTATTCCTTCTAGAACTTGATGTTTTACATTTTTATTTAACCATGTGCGTGTGGTTAAGGCCGCTCACTTAGAATCACTTGCTCATCGGTTTTAAAGACCTGCTCCAGTCCTACCTTTTAACCTTAAATTGTCACTGAAAAAGCATGAAAATCCTGACTATAAACAGTGATGCCTGTCAAAATAGTCTATTTTATATAAAATTCTAAAAAAAATATCTGTGTTTTTGCGTGCTGTTACCTATTGTAATCATGGGTTGCATACACACAATAGAATTTGAACAGCCGCGGAGCAGGGCATTGCACTTTTCAGTTGGTCACTACACTTTCGTCTTTGACGAAAGATAGAGAACACCATGGCAACTAGCACTTAATTGCCACTTTTCAGACGGACGGGCTTGATCTTTGTCTGATCTGTCCTGCTTCGCCGTGTCCTTAATGGAGTCTCCTTTGGTTCTCTGCCTTCTTCAAAATCACCGAATACGTATGTTTAGGGTACCATAGGTTTTGCTTTATATATCTTGACTTGAGCATATTTTGCATTTTACAATGTGTTCCTATGGTTACTGTTAAATGAGCAAGGGATTCAAATGTTGATTAGTTATTTTATTTACACTATCTTGTGACAAAGGAACATGGTACGTATTAAAGACTAGTCGTTCGTATATATATGGTATGTATGTGTGTTTGTTAATCTGTGTTATTTCATATGCGATCAGCCACTGTGTACGTGTATATAGTTTCTCATGACCATATTTCCATTGTTTTACTAGATAGTCTAGTACGGCTTAAGAATAGGTAACATGTCGATGCCTGGTGACCCCATGTTTTTGGTATCATTTGAAAGAGTTGTGTCTGCTGAACAAGAATTAGTAAATAACATGACCATAAATAATATGCAAGAATCATTTCACTCATATTCTATACTGCGAAATGATCAATCTTACACTGTAATTACTGTATTTCTGTTGAAGTATCACTGAAGACTATAAAGTAAAAACATAAAAATTCTGTAACATATTTTTGTCATGTAATTTATATTTTCTTTTTCAGTAGACAATACAATTTCAAATGATACAAAAATTATTTGAGTTTACCGGGCATCAATATTTGATATATTTTAATAGCACTGTTATATAGAACTTGCTTGATTCATATGAGCTGTTACATTAAATCGACTCTTTGATCCCAAAGGGCACGACTGATCCACTCACTACAAAAGGCTGAAACAAGAGCAATTAGAGCATTGATAAAACAATATAAAATGTATCTTCAAGCAAATAAAGTCACATTAAATAAGTACCTTTACACGAAAAACCAATTAACTACTTCAACAAACAGAAAAATGAGTGATTTACAGAACCGTGAAAGTGATCCACCACCTTTGGGAGCATCATGAAAGGTACAATTGACGTTATTGGCTCTTGGTTTCAATAGTAGATATTATTTTGTGACTGGATATTAGAAAATATTTGATAAGTAATTCTAAGTCGATGAAATTATGATTTCTCCGTCAAAACCATTATCACGAAAAATAAATAGCTTATCCAGAATTTTCATGCAATATCTCTATTTATTTATTTGATATAATGATGAATGTTCCTGATCTTTATTTACTATTTTGAACAGCAATCTCAAACAAGTGCAATATTTTATAGGGTTTTGTTTGGGAAAAACTCACCTTTCTCAGGCAAAAGGAAGAAGCTGTTTCGCTAAATAGCATTAAGGCCACAAACAATCGTTACTTTCTGTTATATGCTTCCAAAAACCACGATTTTACGACTAACGCAACTGTCAAATTTTGTCATTTTTTACAAATTTATTTCTCAGAAATGAACGACGACATGTAAATGATCAACCCGGTAACTGAAAGATATATTCAACGGGTTTTGCTGGCATATAGATATTTGGCCATATCTGTTTTGGTTGGAAAATGATCAGGAAACGAAGATCGGCGTGAAAAGCAGCACTGCCGGCTAAGATACCTTAATTCAATTAATATATAGTAAATGGGTGCTGGAGTTATTTTTGGGTCCTGGACCGTCCATTGGTGTTTTTTTTATCATATCTATATAGCATCATTATTGACCAAACAAATGTGCCGAATGCCTATGCTGCCGCATAATTAGATTCTATTCCACAGTGTTGAACACATTTCATATGGTACATGTATTGCATTTTGTAAACCTTGGCTCTCATGCTTTACATAGAGTCTTGTTAAAATATTTAAAGGTGTGTTTTTATTGTCTTCAGTCTTTAAGGTATACAACATGTAGATCGTACGTGCAAAGTAAATGAAAACAAAAGGCAGAACAGTCAAGCGTATCTAAGAGACCGCACCTATTAAGAGAATACGTTTACTGTTAAAGAACAAATTATAGCATATCAAGAGACAAGCTCTATTAAGAGACCGCATTTTGCCCTATTGGTATCTTAATGCAAGTTGTGTTTTAATTTATAAAGCAAAATAATGCAACAAGGTAAAACAGTAGCTAAATCTGCTTGATTTATTCTTTAAAAACTATATGTTGGATTAACATGAAATATGAAATAATAAACGCCCACCCTCTTAGCTCAATAGGGACAGGCTCAGCACAGATCTACGGATCGCGGGGTCGTGAGTTCGATCCCAAGTCGGGGCGTATGTTCTGCGTGACGATTTGATAAAAGACATCGTGTCTGATACCATTCGCCCCCACCTCTTATTCATGTGGGAAAGGTGCACTGGTTCGGTTAACAGCCCGCCGTTACATAACTGAAATGTTGTTAAAAAGCGGCGTAAACCCAAAACAAAACCAACAAAAACAAAACAATCAATCAAATAATAAAATAAATTTTGCATTAGACGTTGCTAGTTTTCGTATTTTGATTAAAATCAGTTAAGCGGTTCATCTTCAAGAGTATCGGAAAAAAATTAAAATGTTTAGCAAAATAGTTTAATTATACGTAATAAGTGTGTGAAGTTGGCGAGAAGTTCGACATTCGACATTGAACATTAGATCTCAGAACGACATTGGACATTTGAAGCGTGAAGTTGGCAATAAGTTAAACTTTCGACTTTGAACATTCGATCTCAGAACGACATTGCACATTTGATACCAGAACGACATTGGACATTCAATTTTAGAACGACATTAGACATTCGAAACCAGAACGACATTGGACATTCAATTTTAGAAGGTTATTAGACATTCGAATCCAGAACGACATTGGACATTCGATACCAGAACGACATTGGACACTCTATTTCAGAACGACATTGGACATTGGATTTCAGAACGACATTGGACATTCGCATCTAGAACGACATGGGACATTCGATTTCAGAACGACATTCGATAACAGAACGACATTGGACATTCGATTTCAGAACGACATTCGACATTCGATACCAGAACGGCATTGGACATTCGGTTTCAGAACGACATTGGACATTTGATACCAGATCGACATTGGACATTCGATTTCAGAACGACATTCGAAATTCGATACCAGAACGACATTGGACATTTGATACCAGATCTACATTGGACATTCGATTTCAGAACGACATTGGACATTCGATTTCAGAGCGACATTGGACATTCGCTTTCAGAACGACATTGGACATTTGATACCAGATCGACATTGGATATTCGATTTCAGAACGACATTGGACATTCGATACCAGAACGACATTGGACATTCGATTTCAGAACGACATTGGACATTCGATTTCAGAACGACATTAGACATTTGATACCAGAACGACATTCGACATTCGATTTCAGATCGACATTGAACATTCGATTTCAGAACGACATTGGACATTCGATACCAGAACGACATTGGACATTCGATACCAGAACGACATTGGACATTTTATACCAGATCTACATTCGACATTCGATTTCAGAACGACATTGGACATTCGATTTCAGAACGATATTGGACATTCGATTTCAGAACGACATTGGACATTTGATACCAGATCGACATTGGACATTCGATTTCAGAACGACATTCGACGTTCGATACCAGAGCGACATTGGACATTCGATACCAGAACGACATTCGACATTCGATTTCAGAATGACATTGGACATTCGATTTCAGAACGACATTGGACATTCGATTTCAGAACGACATTGGACATTTGATACCAGAACGACATTGGACATTCGATTTCAGAACGACATTCGACATTCGATTTCAGAACGACATTCGACATTCGATACTAGAACGACATTGGACATTCGATACCAGAACGACATTGGACATTCGATTTCAGAACGACATTGGACATTCGATTTCAGAACGACATTGTACATTCGAATCCAAAACGACATTGGACATTCGAATCAAAAACGAAAATTGGCTAAAAGTAGCATCTTAAGTAAGTAGGTCTTCGTCCTTGAAAGGTGGCCTTTAAATTGTTAATCATGTTATATATCTGTTTTTTGCGTATCTGTATTTTTTTTTTTTTTTGTATTTATTAATTGCGAGTTCAAAACGAGCTATCGACACATATCTTTTTTTTATTTTCATTCTTATTGCGTTGTTTGTTTTTAATGTATAAACATGATGGAAAATGAACACAGGAATGACACTTCTGGTTATGAGTTATTTATGGTTTATGGGCATTTATCTCATCTAAGCTGAGCAAAGATTTTGTTTATAAACACAGGTGCCCTGAAGCTGGACAAATGGCCACCGGATTGACTGCACCGGGGCCGTGATATGAACAATTTTTATCTTAACCTTGTTTATTTATGAATTGAAATAATACTTTTTTCTGATATGAAATGAATTTTTATAGAGAAAAAAGTAACAGAAAACGAATGGGAAAACTGATTTGTTTGTTTTGGATTTAACGCCGTTTTTCAACAGTATTTTAGTCATGTAACGGCGGGCAGTTAACCTAGCCAGTATTCCAGGATTCTATACCAGTAAAAACCTGTTCTTTGCAAGTAACTGCCAACTTCCCAACATGAATTATCAGAGGTGGAGGACGAATGATTTCAGACAAAATGTCTTTCATCAAATCGTCACGGAGAACATCCACCGACCCCGCGATCCATAGACAAACGCTCTCCCTACTGCGCAAAGCGGGTGGGCACGAATGGGAAAAATGAAGCAAAATAATTCAAAGCAGTAAATATTGAAGTCCAGGCAATAAAATATGTTACGTACTTTTTGAATTCTGATTCATAATACAATAAAAAGAAATTCTGTTGGGGTTCGAACCCACAGGTTGTTTGCATGCCATGTATCAGGGGCAATCGCACTTACCAATACGCTGAACAGTCTTTGATCGCAAACCGGTTCATTTCTTACATTACATACCTATTTCTTACGTAAATCATCAGCCGGCTGATAATTGTTGCACCGCCCAACTTATTGTATTGCTGCTCATTTGGTACACTAAATGAAAACCCCACTTCTGTTGTCAAATCAAATCGACTTGAAAATATGTCCCAGCATGTTGTCCATTTAACTCATAAATGGTCTTATAAATGTGCCCGAGGGAGAAGACTTAGAAACGTATACTGTTTAGTATCCCACCTGGGAGATATTGGCATGCATATTGTCACATTTTTGAAATATTTGAAATAAACTATACTATTAAGACATAAAAAATAAAGAACAAAGAAAGAACTAAAAATACAGCTACTACAGCAAGCCTCCGCACTGGGGGGTTGTTATTGAATGAAAAAACGTACATACAATACGTAGTGCATATTCTAATTTATTACATTCTATCAGCCAAATCTGAAAACTTATAAATAAAAATCTAAAAGTCGTTTTCAGTTCGAAAATCTAATATAGTTACGGTATTTAATCTCCACTGTCGTATTTGGATTCAAATGTCCAATGTCGTTCTGAAATCTAATGTCCAATGTCGTTCTGAAATCGAATGTCCAATGTCGTTCTGGTATAGAATGTCGAATGTCGTTCTGAAATCGAATGTCCAAAGTCGATCTGGTATCGGAAGTCGAATGCCGTTCTGAAATCGAATGTTCAATGTCGTTCTAGATGCGAATGTCCAATGTCGTTCTGATGTCGAATGTCGAATGTCGTTCTGAAATTGAATGTCCAATGTCGTTCTGAAGTCGAATGTCGAATGTCTTTCTGGTATCGAATGTCCAATGTCGTTCTGAAATCGAATGTTCAATGTCGTTCTGGATGAGAATGTCGAATGTCGTTCTGAAATCGAATGTCCAATGTCAATCTGGTATCAAATGTCGAATGTCGTTCTGAAATCGAATGCCCAATGTCGTTCTGAAATCGAATGTCGAATGTCGTTCTAGATGCGAATGTCGAATGTCGTTCAGAAATCGAATGTCGAATGTCGTTCTGAAACCGAATGTACAATGTCGTTCTTGTATCGAATGTCCAATGTCGTTCTGAAATCGAATGTCCAATGTCGTTCTGAAATCGAATGTCCAATATCGTTCTGGTATCGAATGTCCAATGACGTTCTGAAATCGAATGCCCAATGTCGTTCTGGTATCAAATGTTCAATCTCGTTCTGAAATCGAATGTCCAATGTCGTTCTGGTATCGAATGTCCAATGTCGTTCTGAAATCGAATGTCCAATGTCGTTCTGGTATCGAATGTCGAATGTCGTTCTGAAATCGAATGTCCAATGTCGATCTGGTATCGAATGTCGAATGTCGTTCTGAAATCGAATGTTCAATGTCGTTCTAGATGCGAATGTCCAAAGTCGTTCTGGTATCGAATGTCCAATGTCGTTCTGGATTTCAATGTCCAATGTCGTTCTGAAATCGAATGTCCAATGTCGTTCTGGTATCGAATGTCCAATGTCGTTCTGGTATCGAATGACGAATGTCGTTCTGAAATCGAATGTTCAATGATGATCTGGTATCAAATGTCCAATGTCGTTCTGAAATCGAATGTCCATTGTCGTTCTGAAATCGAATGTCCAATGTCGTTCTAGTATCGAATGTCCAATGTCGTTCTGGATTCGAATGTCCAATGTCGTTCTGGATTTGAATGTCTAATGTCGTTCTAAAATTGAATGTCCAATGTCGTTCTGGATTCGAATGTCTAATGTCGTTCTAAAATTGAATGTCCAATGTCGTTCTGGTATCGAATGTCGAATGTCGTTCTGAGATCGAATGTTCAATGTCGAAAGTTTAACTTATTGCCAACTTCACGCTTCAAATGTCCAATGTCGTTCTGAGATCGAATGTTCAATGTCGAATGTCGAACTTCTCGCCTTCACACACTTATACGTAATAAATTTCACCGATTTAATTGTAGAAACAAATAATCAATCGAAATAAATAATCAGTATTTCTAGTATAATGGCATTATAAAGTTAGCTTTTTTTTCGTTTATGTGAACAGTGTTATACTTACTGGTCACTCTGTTTAGCCCTGTTTCCATCGACTGTTTGGTTCATAAACTCATTTTAATATAAACGGCTACATCAAAGTATGTTAATACATTCAACTTTTAAATGTTTCTCCTTTGCTCCTTTCAAACTGCAGTGCACGCTTCTTGAACTCCTGACACGCCTGAGAGTAGATGCATTTATTAAAGGTATTTCATTGAAGAGAAACTCTAAACTTATTCCTATTTCCTGGAGTTGACAACAGGCTTTGGGAATTTGTCATAGATTTCCAATATATTTCATTATAAAGCATTGTTCTTGGTAAAGGTGTATTAAAATTTATCAAACGGTTAAATATTTGTTCAGATTTGCTGAAATAATACCAAGAAACAAATCAAACAAGGAACAGTTAGAATATTTGTAAAAGACGACGGAAGTTTCTAGTTTCTGAACATCAAACATGTTTATCTTTCACCAGTAAGAACATTAATATTCGTATTTTATGCCCTATTGCATTGAAATTCCCTGACTGATTGTCTTTGTGGATGATTATTAATATTTCTCAAAGAAAAAGAAGTAATGGTTTATTCTTTACAGTCTATAGCCCCCATGCGTCCCACAATTCCTGATATAGACTCTACAATATCAATTAGAGTTTGCGTGAAACCTTGCCTTTTTAATTAAAAAACAAGTGAAGGATATGCATACTGAAAGCTACAAAATGCCTTTTAAGTTTATATTAGTAAAAACTTTGTGGCATCGTTTTTCTTGATTATGGCATTAAATGTTTTGAGAATCGATGTCAGCCATTAAATTAATCGTCATGTCAGCGCAATAACTCAATAAGTGCTTATGTAATATATATGCCCTTATTGAGTTATTGCACTGACATGACGTAATGTAAAATAAGCCCTGCTGTGAGCAAAACGTTTTGAAATGTAGACAATACGGTAGTTAGAAATAAAACTGTTTCTTTAAAAAAAGAGAAGCATCGGAGCGTACTTGTTTGTGTTTATCCTAATGTATTAAACAATGTTCCTGTATTAGAATATTTTAGCAAATTCACTTAACTACCTGATATATATCTCAGGCACGGAAGCGAAACCACATTACATGTATTCGTTTTGTGAATGAAATAAACCAGTTCGTGTTCATATTTGGATGTCGGATACTTGTGTGTACTTTTTATCTGAAAGATGTTGTCGACATTTAGATTTTTGTACGAACTAGTTTTAAACAAGTTTGTGAATTAATCCATAGCAACATCATCTGCATTTATTAACTAAAGACGATTGATATTATCAGCTTTTTTTTACAGTCATGACTGGAAAAGAGCTTACCTGTTCAAAAGTGGTACACTATCGAGGTTACATTTACCAGCGATGTGGTACATTATTTATTTCTCATTTAAAGTTTCACAATAATTGGCATAGTGGCATCTCCTTTAGTCGTCTCGAACAGAAGACAAACTAACCGAAAAGACTGAGCCTTTTACATATGTACGTAAGCACAGGGTACGTGTTGTGTTGGTACTGGCTTGATTTTTTCCTTTTTGCTTGTTTACTCTATCTTGACAGTATATAGGATACAAAAACAACATTCTTGTCCAATGTTCCAATTTCCATGTACGGGATTCATTCATTTTAGATATGAGTAAAATCTGGATGTCGAAATACAGACACGTTGTAACGCAGAACAAATATGTCATCTGTATTCAAATGCTCAACACTAAATTTGTCGCTGAGGTCAGAACCACCTATAAAGGTGCAAAGAGGGAAATTAGCACTATATACAGCAAGCAGGCATGGTCAATTTTTTTTAAATCGAAATCAATTGTGGTATAATACAGCTGAATTTAACATACATACTCGAACTGTTAAAAGTAAACGGAAATAGTATCATTATCTACATTACCTAGTCTTTATGTGAATTTTAGAATATAGCTTCTTTAGTCCATGCATTCTCGCATACCAGAGATCTACCATGGTTCCCCGGATGAACTCGGGATTTTAACGAACCTCTGATGGATGAGAATGTAGTCCATGAGACTGTTAATTCTAACACGATCCGCAGCAGTTGCTATATAAACATATAGCGAAATCGCCTATACATGAATCTACGATAAAATATAGCTCTTCCATTCCGCCCTACGATTGTAACACGACTGAGATTCTACTCTGCTTCCGTTATATACCGACTAAATACTCGACTTTTTCAGTGTTATGAAGTAGTAATAAAAAGTACATCAAATTTTCTGAAACAAACAATATCTAACTGATGAATTTATTTGTTTATATTTTACCGTAAGAATATGTATCAGCCCGGTAAGTTTCAACTTCAACACCAGTGCATCTATGTCTGGTCGTGTGTGTAGTTTACAATTTCTGCGTTGTAGGCACCACAAATGTCAACTAGATTCTACTTTGACAGTAAATAAATTATAATTAATTTTCCAATCTTCCAGACTCAAGTTTTTACGTGTTTATATGCCGCCGCAATGTTCTGGCGTGTATGTTTCAGTGCCATCATGTAGGTGACGTGTACTATTTTTAGAAACTGCATATATAAACCTTGAATTAAGTATTTACCTCTGATTTCTATATCCGACCTTTGATGTTATTGAAAATAACATTTTCACGGCAATAACTACTTAATACTTTAATTAAAATTTACTGAATATCGGAAAATTCCGTTTGATGCAACGCTTTCCATTCGTGGGGAGGTTTTTATAATAGCATATGGCCAGCCGAATGACAATCGCGCTAAAATGTAGTGCTGTAAAATGCGAAGAATTTACGTGGTTAGAATCGAAATAATAAATATGTTCCAATAATTTTATCAGTTAATAAAATATGGGCAGTCGTTCGGATGCGAATATTTAATCACTCGTGCTACGCACTCGTGATTTAATTATTACGCATCCGAACTCCTGCCCATATTTTATTAACTGATAAAATATAGGCACATATTTATTATTTCTTAAACACAGTACAATTTATAATGACCACAAATTGAAAGGATGCAATAGAAACAAAAAAAAACGAGTCAAAATAAAGACGATTTTTTACAAAAATTGAATACAGTGTGCGGTTAAGATTTTTTCTCCAAGGTACGAAATACACTTTAAAAACGCGCATGTCTTTATATATCCAGAAAGAACTTACAAGATCGCGGGTAAAAAGTGAGCATCAAAAACACAAGTACACATAAGTCTCTTGCCTGTTTGCATGTGTGTACGGTTGTTTGTCATTAGTAAGGTTTCTAGCACATAACTTTTTCTGTCATAAACATCATTAATAAGTGTTGCAATTGCTGAATGATGAAATCTTCTCTCATGGTCAGCCTGTAAAGAAATCGATATCCAATATCGGTTTATATTATTTGCTAAATCAAAACATATTTCGTCATCCGTCTTCATTTAAGGTGAAATGTATGTTAGAATTAATTTTAGTGTAGGGTTTTGATTAAATGCTGACTTTTCGAAACTTCAGAATAGACTAACTAAGAAAATTCAGCAAATAAAAATATAGGGTTGTGTGCTAGACTAATTAAAAAAATAGGAACTCGTGCTGTACTCGTGCCATTATTAGTGTCTATGGGAAAAATCAAATTTTTGATTACGATACGCCTTGACCTCCGGTTTATCAAACGTGAACAACTACCTTAAGTCATGAACCTGACTCGTCTGGTACTGGATCATTATATTTTGGATGATATCCCAACTGTAGTCAGACTGTTTATACTGCGGACAATGTCGAATATTTCTTATAACAAAAGACTGATATTTACATATGCGATCTTGTAACAGATTAATTCCAAACGCTTGATTAAATAAATTTCTCCAAGCTATAAGCTATTCTGATAAAGTCATTTCCATTTATCACGATTTTTCACTAAATATTAAATAGACAACGTAGTTAAGATTAGTAACATTAGGTCCCTCGTCCTTTGGGAATATTTAAATACGAATTATTTGGCCACTACCACGAAATGCTTTTAGCACTGATAATTTTATAGCAGATGCTATGTCGTCGAGAGATTTATAAACTTTACTGACATTATGTACATCTCAATGGAATAAAATTCCAAATTGAGATAATAATCTGGACGAAATGTTGGCCATCTTGAGTTCTAGTACTGGCAGTTCATTCTACTTTTAAGTGATATTTGTCATGAGAGTATATCGTTAGAGCAATTGTCGCACAATAATCTCTGGCCTGAAATTGTATCTCGCAAATCACTGACAACGGCTATCTGGGTAAACGACATAATTGTGTTCTTAATACTTGAGTTTTGTCTTACAATAAAAAGCATCTCATAGTTTTTTTCATGAGGTACAATTTGTCATTTGTTCAACAGTGTAATAGCATAGCATATGTAATATTCTTTATTTCAATTAAAGATAAATATTACTGTTTATGTCGTTATATATGCAAGATACATTTTCATACAATCGTACAGACTACTGTCTCAGAAAATACGTTCTGCATATTTTATCAAATATTGTAAGTAATCTGTGAGTGAGATTTAACAATTATTAGTTTTCTTTTACTTGAAATACTGCTGAATACAATTTAATTGCATTTTTTTATATTCCCATAACATTTATTGAGTACACAGAGACGCGAGTTAATTTTGGTTTTGTCCTGAATTTTCAATCTTCATTTTAGTTCTGCGTTCAATAACAAACGTGACCTTTTCAGTTACTACATTTCCTTCAGTTCCTGGTATAAGTGGATATGCAGTTTTCATTTTTTTCTTTGAAATATCTCGTTCAAGTTACTAAATCTTATCTTACCAGAAGACCCCTTTGACGTATACAGTGCACCCAAGCCTCGGATTGATTGAGTCTCTTCGTGTTAGGTACTGCTTGACCGAGATAAAAAGAATTTGGCTCGACTTCATTGAGAATTTGAAAATTGAGAATAAAATATATGAGCCGCCCCATGAGAAAACCAGCATGGATCCAGACCAACCTGCGAATCCGCGCAGTCTGGTCAGGATCCATGCTGTTCGCTTTCAAAGCCTATTGCAGTTAGAGAAACCGTTAGCGAACAGCATGGATCCTGACCAGACTGCGCAGTCTGGTCTGGATCCATGCTGGTCGCAAACGCACTATGTTGGTTTTCTCGTGGTGCGGCTCAGTTATGAGAATGGTATAGAAACAAGAAATATCTTTAAAAATGATGGTCGGCGAATTGTAATAAGGAAAGAAGTTTATGAATTTTCATCTAACATTCATCTTTCATCTAACATTTTTCAAATTGCAAAACTAAACACCGCACTTTAATAATTTAAATGGTTCTCTTTTAATTTTTCGCAAAGGTTTCGTAGGGTTGCAATTTTGTTTCGTTTATCCTTAGACGAATAATTACAGCAGTAGTTTGATGAAGATTCATGAAGCGGTTAATGAGAAGAGGTCATTAAACGTGTTTATATTTTTAGCTAAATTGGTCCCTATCCCCATTTGTAACAAAATAGCAGGAGACCTTACGATATTGTTACACATCGAGTTTGATAAAAATCCATTAAATTTTAGTGGTTAATGCGAAGAAAGGCATATCTACTTTTAGCTATAGTGGTCCCTAATAGGGCCCAAGTTCCTATATAAATAAATTTGGAAGAGGATCTTATAATGATGCTCCAGACCAAGTATGACAAAGATCCACCAAGCTGTTCATGAGACGCTGTATAAAAGCATTTCTAGTTTTAGCTCTAGCAGCCCCTAAAAGGGGTCAAATGTCCCAGCTGAACAAAGTTGGCTGCGGGCCTAATAAAGATGCTACAAATCAAGTTTGATTAGAATACATGAGAAAAAAAATCAATTAAAGGATATTTTTATTTATTATTTTTATTTATTTCTAAAATAGGCCAACTGATCCCGCTTTAACAAATGCATATTCGCTATTCATGAATCTTTGGACAATGACGTCACACCTATAAAAAAGTGAAGGTCAAGCAAAACATACAATTGTAATTATTTCAATATTTCTGTGTTATAAGCAAAGTTTAATCGTAGTCATATCACATAGATAAACTGTATGCAGCGTACCTTCAGTTCAGTGTAATGAGATTCAGTCATTATATAGCATATATATATAATGAAACAGATTTCAACTGAGTTCAATATTTGCATACCATACTAAAGAAAATATTCATATATAATAAATCAGTTAAATAATTTATAACAAATATATCAAAGCAAACAAGTACTCATTTTAATATGCAATCTGAATAAGTCACAAAAGCAAGAAACCTTTTCATATACAGACGACAATTGTAACAAGGAAAATCTTTTAAAAAGCATTTCTCTACATAAAAAGCTCTTATCACACCCCTATTCATGTGATACGCAGACCGTATTCAGCTCTTTCTTTAATTTGATATATGTTGGTATTTGAACAGGCTTTTATCATATTTATTAAACTTACTGAACATTTTGAGATATATCAATATTCTTGCTAAATATACTGAGCCAAAGTTAGCTTTAAAACTGTGAACAGCGTCGTTTAGGATAAACGCTTTGCCTACATTTCACTCAGCGTAGCACAATCAACAGAGTGAAAGAAATTGACACTCTCGTCCAATCAGGCAGAGTGTTGCATAAATCTTCCATTTTGATAAATTATCTATAATGCGTTATCAAGTAGTTTGATTTGCAAACTGAAGTCACGTGGCATAGGTAACGAAAACGAATTTAGACGGCGTCGCCGAAAAAAACATGTCTTTTTCTTAAGAAGCGCCTGGTAGATTTCCATCAAACATAGTCTGACGGAGCATATGGCATCATATGGAAATCTGTCATACGCCCCCTCCTTTGAGCTACTCATTTTCTCTAAACTTATTTGGTTACATTCTCGGACAGCCATTTGACAGACTGAAGTATTTATATTATTTGGCTCATTCATTTAGAGTCCACCAGGGTTTAAGATATTAACAGATCCGTTGGCATCTTAGAATGCAACCAAGAGTAAAAATAGCTGACTCGTTTTTATTGAATAAGGTGATGAAAATGCTGAAAAGGTCATTTCTTTCATACCCGCTATGGACCAGCTTATGCGTAATTCAATGATTCAAACGATCCAGAAAATATAGCAACAGTTAGTCTAGGGAGACTTTTTCTGGTCGTTATACGACACGTAAAGACTGCTGTTATAATAAAAGGCCTAATTTCTTCCTTCAGGTCTGTCTGTGTGCAGATGAAAAGCAGACGCAGTCATCATTTCTGTGTTCCAACTTAGCCAAATCTGCACAGAGCACATTCAAAAACCTGTTTCGACCATGGTACATGTAATCCATGACATAATTAGTATCAAGGTATCCTTTATTTGTGAATTGCATACATAAGTTTAAATGTGCGCACTGTACTGAACTTTAGTACTGCATTAATGTTTACACACTATACGTTTACGCATGAAATACTTATTTTAGATATATGTGTAGTAAATAGCATCGAAGTTCAAAAATCTGATCATTTAAGGATCACTGTCTGGGTTTTTTGAGTCTCTCTAAAATTAATATTTGGGAAAGTACCAGGGAAATCAAAGCGCTGACAGCACAAAAAGGTTGAAACCCGCATTTGATCTCCGCTGTAACAATCATTAGTCCTCCACCTCTGATAATCCATGTGGGGAAGTTGGCAGTTCCTTGCGAAGAACAGGTTTGTACTGGTACAAAACCCAGGAACACTGGTTAGGTTAACTGCCCGCCGTTACATGACTGAAATACTGTTGAAAAACGGCGTTAAACCCAAAACAAACAAAAAAACTTCTATGAAAAAGTATAACATTCAAACCATTTGCATCCATGTTACATTATATACT
The DNA here is from genome assembly GCF_021730395.1 of Mercenaria mercenaria. Taxonomy (NCBI): domain Eukaryota; kingdom Metazoa; phylum Mollusca; class Bivalvia; order Venerida; family Veneridae; genus Mercenaria; species Mercenaria mercenaria. The sequence goes on from NC_069373.1 coordinate 53,983,707, forward strand.
AGAACTTCTGCCCGCCCGCTTAGCTCAGTAGGTAGAGTGTTGGTCTACGGATCGCAGGGTCGTGAGTTCGATCCTCGGGCGGGGTGTATGTTCTCCGTGACTATTTGATAAACGACATTGTGTCTGAAATCATTAGTCCTCCACCTCTGATTCATGTGGGGAAGTTGGCAGTTACTTGCGGAGAACAGGTTTGTACTGGTACAGAATCCAGGAACACTGGTTAGGTTAACTGCCCGCCGCCGTTACATGACTGAAATACTGTTGAAAAACGGCGTTAAACCCAAAACAAACAAAGAAAACAAAAAAAGACTAAAACCATCAAGTGTCTTGAAATGCCTTCATCTGCTAAATTAAAATTTAAAGTAATTGTCTGTTTCATTAAAAAAAAACACAAATATTCACAAAGAGAATAGAAATATTAGATCCATGTCTTTTTATTCATATTAACATTTAACAGTTAACAGTTTGAAAGATATAAATGTTAATCATAACGCTAAAAATCTATAGAAAATGCTATTCTTAAACTGCCAGTGTGTCATAGTTTCTCTTTCGGTTTTCTCAGGATATACACCATTAGAAAGCTTGAGACCTGAGCTTTTCAAAGATGTATGATTATATATATTTTCTTTTATTATGCAGGAACTTTAACATAGAAATTATGTAAATAATCAATAAAAGTAGTGCGAGAATAGAACGGCGGATTAATCTGCTTAGGTGAAAACTGTCATTATTGAATTCTTGCAGTCAACAGAATACGGTAACCGTTGTAATAGATTTAAACCGCTTCGCAGTTTCAAACTAAAAATGAGACAACTCCGCTAATATAATGATCCTTAAAAAAGTCTATATTTCACACGGAACTGCATTTTGGAATTCGAAAAATAGATTTCATCATCATTACACCAAATCCTAGCTCATTCGAACCATATAAATATATTTAAAGGTTGTTTGAATTTTTAAAGATATTCTGGTCGTTTTCAATTCTTGATATATAAATGGAAAGTAAATTGAAATAAATAGAGAGTTTCGCTGAGCAATTAACATGTTGTTTGTTTTTACGACATAGTTGAATAATGTTATCAACCACTTTCTCTTTCATGTTTGTGGCATGTACTGTTTGCAAATCTAACATACAACCAATCTGAAATTTCGGGAAATTAGACTGATTCATTAATACCAAACGCTGGTGTACTTTGTATTTTTCAAGTCTTCTTGATACAAAAATGTAACACTTTACTGCATTCGAATGTGTAAGAAGGTCCTTTTCAAGCAAATAACGCAACAATGCAAAATAATAGTAGCCAGCTCTGCGTGATTTATTCTGTTCATTTAAAGGTAAAGAAATGTTCAACACCAATTACGCCGTAAGCTTTTAAATACATCAGTGATACCAAAGAACTAAAAGTAATACACATAGTCGAAGACCTTTTTAGCTCAAAGACTGATGGTCTGAATGTTCACCAAATCTACAAGAGCATAAAACGCAACTACTATAATAAATTAACTACATTATCTTCGTTAAATTTGCACTAAAGTTGTCTAATGATATGTATTTGTTTTAAGTTGCAAAATGATATTTTCACTGTTTGTAATGTCGACAAACTGTATGCAATATGCTGATGACAGTCATCAGAATGCACATGTATAAGCATAATATTTCCATTTCCTTTGTAGTTTGTATTTACTCACCACTTAACTGCAGTCTTTAGTTGATATTGAAGTTCGATAAATAAACCGAGATTTAAGTCACACTCTCTGTGGACTAGATTTTCATAAGCCATTTGCCATCTCCGGTGGTAATTGGACCGGTTGTGTGTATTTTAGAATGGTAGTTTATCTTATTTTAGAGGGGCTAAAAGATAAATTTGACATCCGAGTTCAAAACAATTCCAAAAATGTTAAATAAACATTTATTAAGTAGATTTTAAGCATCTTAGTTGTGCAAATAGCTGAAAATGTAAAACAAGATATATTCAAGATTTAATTAAGAGTTGAATTCAAGTATGGATAAGTTAACTCGTCTTTACTTTTGTGAGTGGACAATATGCAAACGTCTTGTAGAATAACTTTGAAAGAGATTCAAGATTCAAGATTCTTTATTAAGTAACGTAAACATATAAACGTTTGAAAGAGATATTCAGTTTGGATAAGCATGAACATTACATGTTGGTGTAGAAATTGAAAGTTTACTGAACTTCTCTTTATTATTGCATTTAGATTTTTTTCTTCAAGATCGGCGTTTTGTAGAATAATTTAAAACGTGATATTCGATCAGGTTGGGTAAACATGAAATTTACAAGTTGTAGAAATTGAACGTTTACTGGCCTTCTCTTTATTATTAATTTAGCAGTTTATCTTCAAGAATATTGGATCGAACACTGCTGAAATGGTAAGTAAATTATTTTAATTTTGAGTAATTCTTTTTCGCAGCAATAATAATACCACATGCATTAACCCTTATCATGCTGGACACGATTGATTCTGCCATTGCGACAAGTGCAGATCATGATCAGCCTGCACATCCGTGCAGTCGCACATCCGTGCAGTCAAATCATTATTTGCACTGTTCGCCATTCAGTCAGTATCTTTTTGGTAAGCACCCCTTTAATAGTTAATGGTACTATCCAAATTGAAAGACTGACAAGTTCATGGGTTAATGTAGTTGAATCCTATTTAATATGTTAATAATATGTAAATACATAGCACCGGCAACACTACGTTATATTTTCCTTTATCTATGTCAAATCCTAGTTAATGTGCTAATAATATGTAAATACATAGCACTGACAACACTACGTCATATTTTCCCTAAAAAATATTGAAAGAGGTCGTTTTACATTCACTTGTGACATGTATTAAATAGTCATATCCTAGAAGGAACTCAGAATCAGTCTCAGAATTTACAGTAAAATTGTCGCTTTTTAAAATGATAATTGATATTAGTTAAAACTGACTTTCCAATTAGAAATTAACTTAATGTTATCTTTTTCATTGTTAGAAAATGCTATTCCATTTGACAATAAAAGAAGTGCTATGGGGTGTATGAGAGTATAACAAAATTTGGAATCGAAATAAAACTGCCTTTGAAACTAGCCAACAGTTAATTCTTTACCCTGTAAAATTTCCAAAATGGATTAGTCCATCATTTAATTGGCAGTACCATTTATTATTAGAAAGGGTGTTCACTCAGAATTTACTTCCCGAATAGCGAGCGAACAGCCTTGGTCTGCACTGGCCACAAAGGCAGAATTACTTGCTGCCAGCAGGCTAAAGGTTAAACAAAGGAGAATGTAGAATAACATTTATAGAACGATCCACTCATACTTAATTTAAGACGGCTGTAATAAACATTGATTTCAAAACATATAATATCAAATACTTTTATGAGAATATAAGGATGAATGACACGACTGAAATGAACTGAAATTCAATAAATGTATATTACATAAAATGATTACACCCCACATCGAATTTTATAGGGAATCGATCCCATTAATTTTCGTCGAAAAGCGACGCAAATCGGGATCGATCCCTGTGCGGTAACATACGATATATACCGAATGAGATATACTATCAAATTAAAAAGTGTGGTCTTCCGGCACGTGCACAGAGCGTCCGACTTCGGATTTTTTGGAAGAATACGCCTTTTCCTTGTGCGTAATAAGCGTCCACATAACTTGTCCGAACCGCAACATCTTGAACATCAGTACAAATATACTGGGCGTCCTTGAAAAGTTACCACTTAATATATACCTCTTTATTTTTTTATACAATATCGACGTCACTTTTTTATGGCCTGTGCGCGGTCTATTACTCATAGACCCTGTCTGATCATGTCTCCTAACCCATTTCATGACTGTCAGGTGAGAACAGCACATACGAGGTGTAATTTCACGTCATGAAAGTTTGGCGTCAACCATGCCTATGGCCTGATGGCATTGATCGTGCCTTAAATGTGGCATTCTTAGCAAAGATATTCTGGTTTTTAACGTATTCCTTTTAGTCTGTCGACTAACTTTCAAGTGCGATGAATGATTTGCGATAGGATTTTCGTACATGTCGACATTGCTCGAAAAAGTCATTTTGCACGTGCAGCCCGTGCCTCAAATGGAGTTCATAGGATTTAATAAATCCTTACACCAGTGACGTCTCAGTTGCGTCAAAAATGAAGTCGTGTGATGCTTTTAATACAGTCCAATGCGTTTTTTAAAATATAAGGGCCATTAGGGTGGTAACTTTTCAGTGACGCTGAATATATGTGCAATATTGTTCTTTTTATTCCAAATTATACAAACGCATATTTCTGGGCAAGCGATTCCCGACTGAGGCATTACCTTATTTCATATAACTAATAATTGTGTTTGACATAGACGTCCAAAATATTCTGTTTAGTGAGACATCAGACTTTTAGGCGTTTCTAAAGTGTTACCTCAATTTTCACAGACATATTGAAATGATTATAGACATACCGTGTTATTGATGTTAATCAAACTGTTTAAGGAGACGACCGACTAACCTAAAACAATTTTAATATTTCTTCAAATAACTTAAAGTATACTACAATGTTTTACATAAAAATAGCATGTATTATAGACATATCGATTTTGTTCCGAGTGAGGAAATAAAATCTGTCTCATTTTAATTTGAAAGGTTCGTATTCCAAAGTTGAGACAGACACTATTTATAAAGTGTTATTCGAAATGTTCAATGTAAAAAAGAAATTTTATCAAAACGTTCTAGATGGCACAATACACTTACCAAAAGCCCTACTACCAGAGTTGATCAGGATCCCTAACAATGGTTCGACTTACCAGTAATGACATACTTTATAAGCTTTAATTTGATAAAAGCTTTTTAGTCATTCTGGCACACATTGAAATTAAAAATGTACATATTGTTCTGTAATTTTGTCGTCAGTTGGTTTATGTTTTTTAGGGGGAGGGGCTTATACCGATCCGTGTTTTGGTCTGCTTCTCTGAAAGTTCAATTAAACTATGGTAACGACGCCAGAAAAGTAATAAATACTTAATATAGCGATAATAACAGTTTCATCAACAAGTTAATCGACGGAATGACATAAATCTATTTATGATACGTAGTGTTTTGTTAGAAGTGCATCAGCATGGCACAATTATTCTGACAGATTAACAATAAAACTTGGCAGACCCGAGATCCAAATATATAAAACGTAACAATTATATTTCTTTTCTGACCAATAAACCATCTTTTATTACATTGATAATCAGTGGTAGAACTCTCTTCCTTTTATATTCTTCTTTTATATTCTATCGGTGAAAAGAGAATTTACATCACTTGGGGTAGCTAAATTGTTTCTTGGTTCCATAAATCTATCAAAGGTGTATACTCTAACTACAGTGAGATGTCAAGTTTGAGCTAATGTTCATGGATATCGTCGTCTACAGAAATTGTTTCTTGCTTCGTACAGTTGGGCGTATATACAAATGTAATAGATGGCCCTCAGATTTTATATCAGTAAATAATAATGTAGGTAGTCTCATGCACAGTCGGCTGAAAAAGACATTATTTTTCTCCTGCTGAGGTAGCGATATATTAGGCAGCTATTACAATGTTGTCATAAAAACCCTTGAAATTACATTGGCAACGGAATTCTGTTTGTGATTTGTTTACGCTCTGCCCAGTTTCTTCTTAAATAAGTATTGAAATTCGATAGATAAACAACTTCTGCCTGGTACAAGATTAAAGCCACACATACCATTTAAATGGTTTAAAATAGAAATTGGTAATACAAAGGCGCTTGCAGATCGAAGTATCATTCAAATGCATAAAATCATCAAACCAATTATTATCGCATTTAACCTTTAGCCTGCTAAATTTCTAAAAAGGACTGGTCCATCATTCAATTTGGGCAGTACCCTTTTTTATTTGAAGGAGTGTTCACTGAAAATTTACTGACTGAATAGCGAACAGTGCACTATGATCATACAGCACGGATGTGCAGGCTGATCTTGGTCTGCACTGGTCGCAAAGGCAGAATCACTAAGTCTTGCCGCCAGCAGGCTAAAGGTTAATGTACATTAATGTAACTGAGTTACAAAGAAAGCGGCAAATGAAAACTAAAGAATATTATCAAGCGTGAATTGTTATATCTAAATCCCATTTTGTTACTTTGTAATTGCTTATTTTTCATGGAGTACCCAAACCTATTATTAGTACATGTACGTGAAACTGAAATTAAATAGAAATTTCATTGGTTTTCCCATATGCCCAAAAATCCCTGATGTAAAACAATGGACAGTGGTGAGCAGTAGTTCCAAGATTTCGGTTAGATAATTTGACCGTAACTTGTATGTTTTGCTTTACGAAGTATTAATTATATTTCCAGATAATCGTTAATTGTTCTGTCTCGATTTCCTAAGGCCTGACATACATGCGGAAATAGATGTCTACGTATGTGCCGAGGTAAACTGTACTATTTTTTAATTTTTTTAATTGCACAGTGATATGGACGACAGTTAGTGGTTACGTAGTATCTCCAATCGAAGTATGCCGATTTATCAATTTTCTCTGCTTCAGTATTGAAAATGAAATTACATTATTGTATTTGATCACGTAATCCTTTTTCTGTAACTAAATTTCTTTTTCTCTGCAAAGTGACGAAGACACTTTCTCTAATGATCTGTTGACAGACATGATAGTAACGGCATTTCATTGGCTATATTTCATTGAAAAACAAATGCTAACTAAAGTGGAAAACTGGCTTGGGATTCGACAAAGATTTCCAATATATTCCATTAGAAAGCATCGTCGTTTGTAAAAGTATAAAAACGTTATCTAGAGTTTATCCAACGGTTAAATATTAGTTCAAATATGCTGCAATGATATCGGTAAACAAATCGCACTAGCGGTAATTAAAATATTTGTAAAGGACGATAGGCATTTTTTCAATTGATGTTCGAATCCAAACAGTAAGAACAATTCATTTAAATGATTACAGCTGTATTACACTAAAAAGCACTCACATTAACAGTAGGTATGGGGTTTCACTGAAATTCTCTACTTATTTGCAAGCCCGCCCGCTTAGCTCAATAGGGAGAGCGCAGATCTGGGCGGGGCGTATGTTGATAAAAGACATTGTGTCTGAAATCATTCGTCCTCCACCTTGATTCATGTGGGGAAGTTGACATTACTTGCGGAGAACAGGTCTGTACTGGTACAGAATCCAGGAACACTGGTTAGGTTTATTGCCCGCCGTTACATAACTGAAATACTGTTGAAAATAAAACGGCGTTAAATCCAAAACAAACAAACAAACAAATCTACTTATTTGCAAATGACTATTAGTTCTTTAAACTAAACTCTAGGGATGTTTGACTTAATGTATAACCATAATTTTTCTATATTCTTTATATAATATGTTATTCTATAACCGTAATGATCATGTAAAACCTTTCTGGTTTTAATGCAGAGGGTTGCGATAATAGAAGATACATCTTAACGGAGAAGCAATATAATTTGAGGTAATAATTATTGTTAAATACGAGTACTTAGAGATAGAGTCATCTTTGAATATTTACATTCACTCTATAGTTCGTATGGAAAGAAAAAAAACCGGCGTTTATTTTTGTAAAAACAATAATGGTGTAATGATATCAAAGATGGTCCTTTCCGCGAGATTGCACGCGCAGCCTGACGTCATTCACAAAACACATGAATAAGATGGTGTTGTTCGAAGAATTCTTAACACCTGGACACCAAAATATTGAAAAGAATATTAAGATGAAGCTAAAACTATTTTTCTGACCGTAAAGATCAAAACTGAACCGACACGGCTATATGATTTTTACTGGATTTAACGATATCTTAAATAAAAACCTGTAAGAAGACGAACTACCACTTAAAAGGGACGTGTTTTAGGCTGTTCTATTTATATGTCTGACTGATCGATATCCTGACATGATTTTCGGATACTGATGGAAAGCAAATTATCTTTTTTCGAAGCTCCTGTAAAAATCTAAACATAAAAATTGAATGCTCTTTTTATGCGTTTATACGTGTAAAAACACATTAGGACTTTTTTGCAAATCATGCAAGAATCGCTATCGCTAACTAGAGTTATTTTATCCGTACGAAAAAGTTCTATTTTTAAATCGATAAAATTACTGAAAGGAATTGAGAGCATCTATCCCATACTGCTTTACGAAATTTCTTATATTTAAACGGTGAACCTAAAATCGCAGTAAAAGAATTTCAAATTGGGTACTACAATATACTATTGTGTTTAAAGTACCCAACTACACTTTATATATATCCGTCTACACTCAATGACTTTAAAAACGCCCAATTATGCATTTGGGAAATTTGCTCGAGAAGATTTTTGTAATGCAATAAGTGGTAAAGTTTCTGTGCTAAACGAAGCGTGACTATTGTGCGTTTTAATCGACCTGGCGGGACGAGGTTGTTGACGGTCCACTGTATAGCATATTCGCAACTTCATTTCTTATTCAGTGGCTATCTACGTTACATAGTAACAAATGTAGCGTTGGATTTTTGTCGTTGGTTACGGAATTAAACAATTATTTTACCTATTTTGCTCGTATTTTGAGATTACCATTATTTGCACAAGTTAGAGATTAACTCCGCCCCGCCAGGTCGAATAAAACGTACTGTACCACTCACGAAGCTCATATTCGGATTAGTGTAGAGATCCGCTTGTCGTCGTCGGGAAAGAATATCGAATATCCGTTTAAGGTGTTACATCGTTAATTAAGGTCCCAAGTTCTTTCAGTGATGAAAGGTTATTTGTTTTTACGTTGCAAATTGCTGATGCAGGTGACGTTGATGTGATCAAAAACGTTTACGTTGTGGTGTAAAACATATTACTCTGGAGTCGCTGTCTGCCCAGTACAAATTCGGTGACTTATGGATGGTGTTTGATATGATTGCTTTATGACGTAATATGTAATAATATCTAACTTTTGTAAAAACGCGCATTGAATTATGTATTACGTGATTTAGAACACGAGCTGACAACAGACATGCTTCAAGTATCAAAAACGAAACTGCCATAATGCATGCGATTATAAGAATACTAATAAATGAACATCAAGATATTTTAATACAAACTGACGTCAATGGACGGGTCGTTCTTAACTTCGTATCCTAAGTGAATGTACAAAACCCAAAATTAACTTTACAGAGTTGAGAACAAGGACACCTGGTTTCTCTAGATGCACGCAACCAGCAAATAGATAACTATAAATGAGCATCAGATTCAAATTATTCTATTGCCGGTTTGCATGTCTGTAAGATTGCCTGTCATTAGTGAAGCATCAATCACATACCGGATGATGCATTGCCTATTACGAAAACGTAATAATAAGACGTCAAAAGTCTGACTGATAACAATTTTCTTTAGAACTACATTGAACAATGTGACAAGGACCAGTGTTGTACCACCCTACTGGATAATGTTACGATATATCATGAAATTGGACATGAGGCCTAAAACAATATTGTTTGTTTCCGGTAACATGCCCAAAAATATAGAGTAGGTAAGTAGGATTTTTTTACAATGAAGAAAGAGCAACACAAAGCGAAATGTATAAAAAAAAATAGTGAAAATAACGATTTTTTTCCCAACGCCATAAAAACATTTAGGGTCGCGTGGCAACAAAATATCAGTGCAACTACAAAATTTTACTATCAATTTGTTTTCGCACACGATTTCAATGTATGTGTTCATAAACATGTTACTTAAGACAGCCCGACAGAGAGTGTTTTATAAAAGTATTTCATATTGGAAAAAGTGCAGTTATTTGTTATTTTTTCATCATTCTTTTAAAATTGATGGGGATATATTGAAGCGACTCGCTTACTTTTTTTCAATAGTCGAAAAAGAAAGAAACAAATACCTCACAACTTGCTAAAATGAACGAGCTACGAATTTTATTTTGTCTTATTGAATTATAAATTTGCGTGCAAAGTACTCTTGTAAACTTCAAAAATGGTATTTAAAAGCAAGCATAGCGTCAATTACAATAAGAAGAAAAAAAAAACATTTGCATAAAAAATTTACTTCCATGATTTTATTAAGCGTAACATAGTTTATCTATTTTTAGCCAGCAAAAAAAAATGCAAATTTGTAATCTAAATATTGTGCGTGTATCTTCATAAAGGCGGATAAAATGAATTGTTATTTCAAACAGAAAAGGTTCTTTCACATTGTTTAATGCTCAACATCAATCGTACGTGGATATTATTGCACCGAGCCCAATCAATTGCTAACGTGGAAAGAATGTGCATAAAATTTAGCTCCTATTCAACGCAAAGTTCGGGTGATGAATACCTGTCCAAGGTTAAAATAAGAAACACAATGTTAATTAAGTATAATAAAATAATATATAAAATTATTGAGAGAACATAAAATCAGGGAATGCTGAATACGTCATTAATATCCGCTTACAATGTGTCTTTAAAAGCTGGTTCATTGCAATTTTAATAATTTATTTGTATTTGAATGAGTTCAGTTTATATACATCATTAATAAATCACACATCAGGTAAATCCGACAGAAAAGGTCTCATTCAAAGCACACAGCCAACCATATAGCACATGTTTATCATATCTTGTTGCTTTCTTCGCATGGTACTATAAATTTACAAAATATTAATGCAAATGGGCGGATAAACGAAGAATGGGTATTCATGTTATATATTAAAATACTAGTAAAAGGTTCGGAATATGAGGATTAGGCAATAGCACTCCTCATCGATATAGGCGAACATGTAATTGTACACACGTGCACAAAGGCTAAGCATTTAGGTGCTGTAGTAACAACGTGTTGACCCTGATATATGTTTTGAACTGTTTTGACAAAATACAAAACAGGCAATAGTTAAAACGATACATTTTGAACTTCTTAAGATCGAGATAATAAGAAGGCTTGACACTTCAATCAATTATAATAAAAACATTAATACAATGAATACTGCACGAAGGAATCTCTTGACACACACGATCATTGAAGAGAAATGCTAAACTAACTCTTGTATTCCCTAAAGTTGCCAGCAGTCTGGGCGTTCAACATAGATTTCCGATATATTCCATTACAAGACATCGTTCTTTATTAAATCATAAAAGCATTATAAAAGCATTATCTAGTAATTATCAAATGGTTGGATATCAGTTAAAATATATGATATCGCCAAACAAATGGAATTGTTGATAATTTAGCTGCAAAGGACGACACACTTTTATAGTTTGAGGACTTCAGACAATATAAAAGACAATACATGCAAGCAGTTTTATTCACAATAACTGTAACGTGTCATGTAATATATCAGCCGCGCCATGAGAAAACCAACATAGAGAATCTAGTGCGTTTGCGACCAGCATGGATCCAGACCAGCCTGATTCGAATAGGAAATTCATAACTGTTATTCCTGTTTTTGGTAATAAATGATGTACCTCAGTTTATACATTTAGTTATGCTTTGTGGATCAACTGCAATAAAGCATATACTATTATAGAGGTTGTTAGAGAATACCAACACTACGATGAGCTTTTGACATATTTTGGAAATGCTGGTAGATATTTTGGAAATACTGGTAACATTAAACCTGAATTCTAACATGGCTCGATTTTATTGCTAGTTAAACAAAGAACAGCTCTGTATATTCTGCAATAAAGAACGGTTGACGCGCTGACCGGTAAGAGAGCATTATGACGTCAATTATGACGTCAAATTACCGCATCACTTCCGGTTATTTACTTCTCGAATAAATGAAGCCCAGAATAATTTTCACCAAAATATTTCAATGACCATGTAAGAATGAAAACAATCAAGGCCTTCTTTCGTTTGTCGTCTAATTTACCACAGTTCATCGTCCAAATGCTTAGATAAACTAGTCGGGCTGACGCATGTGCATCTGAACTCTAAACGGTGATAAATTAGACGACAAACCACTCAAGGCCTTGATTATTTGTTAAACAAAAAATGACATATTGTCAATTTAACAATAACGTTAAATTGAAAGCGACATTAGTACGAAAGAGTAGCTATTTCACATTATACGTTATATGAGAAAGGAAACATATAGCCTATACTATATCAAAGTTAATGGTCATATGGATCAAACTCAGTGATGCAGAATTTCTTATTAATAACAGCAATAAAAATCCAAATTATGAGGACGAACAAGAAAATACGTGAAAACTGTATATTATACTACCGTATTATTTCGTTAAAACCTTTTGAAACAAAGTCATTTATAAGATTTTCTTAAAGAAATTCTATATTTTACATGATTCCTACTGTTGTTTACTTAAGTTTGACAAACACTGAGCATTCATTAAATAAGATGTATGACAGTTCAGTAGAACACTCAGAAATTCATCAAGGACGATATCTTTAAAACATATAGCCGCATTATGTACATCTATTTATTTGGCATCTAGATGTTACCAGTTTATTTCTGTATTTATTTAATTCATTGTGTTGAGAATTATTGTACTAAAAATAAAGCATTAAATATTTTTATACAATGTTTGTAATCTTTCACGTCACGATAATTTTGAAACCCAATAGCCCAAATATTGTAATATCAGGGACGATAATTCTGGATTGGCTGTACTGTCATCTGTGAGTTGTGCATTTTCCTTGATGGTGCAAATCAAACGCTTGTGTTGTGATACGTTGTAAGAATGTTTGGAATTCTAAAAGCCATCGTAAGTTAACGATTTTGTCGGTTCTGAAGTTACAGCTTCAAATGTTTGATAATTTATTTAGATTACTTTGAATATGTCAAAGAAATAGGGGATATTACACTTAAAACGACGTCAACGCCAAAGTTTTATTACACTAGTGTAATACCGAAATAAAGTAATAGCTTTATTTTACTCTCACGACGTCTTACAGTTGATAAAAATAAATATTTATTTGTGGTGAGTTAATTTCCCTACGAAATGCATAGTTGGGATTAAAGAATGCGAACACGCACTGTTAACTTGCCAATGTATTTCATGTTCCAGTAGAAATAACCTAACAGTGAATCCCTTCCTAAAGGAAGAATTAAAAAGACATTGTTTCAGAAAATTTTACGCGAACATCAAAAAAGTCTGACAAGTTATCATTAAATTCGCAAGTGCATAATTATTCCATTGCCTGTTTCCCTGTTTCTGTGATAACTGGAGTGTTTGCCGTCTGTAATGCATCAATCACAGGGCAGTTGCTACATTACATGTTATGAAATGTCATGAAAGGGTGTCATAGTTTCTGAGTGATGACAGTTTCTAATGGATCGCATTGAGCAATATTTGTTAATGGTCTTTGAAAGTTCAAGTTTAATTACCTTGAGTGCTGCCTTCGAGTTATCATGTAAAAGCTCAAAAGCAAATATAAAGAAGAATTTAAACATACTTAAACTCTTAATAACATTTTTCATGAGTTGCTTCAGTTTAAACAAACTGGACTGATTTAAAAGTACATGTTGATGTATTGAGTACGTAAATTGTACAAAAAATACAAGATGAACAATCTAGAATGAAATTGAACTCATCTTTAAGACCATTAAATACAGTATATTTTCTATCGCTAATGGACTACTTTTTGGTCTGTATAATTAGCCTTATATGTTAAACATATTTGAGCCGCGCCATGGGAAAACCAACATAGTGGCTTTGCGACCAGCATGGATCCAGACCAGCCTGCGCATCCATGCTGTTCGCTTTCAAAGCCTATTGCAATTATAGAAACCGTTAGCGAACAGCTTGGATCCTGACCAGACTGCGCGGATGCGCAGGCTGGTCTGGATCCATGCTGGTCGCAAAACCACTATGTTGATTTTCTCATGGCGCGGCTCATTTCGTCATTCGTGTTCATTTCAACAATGATAAAGATCCTTTAGGAATAGCAACGTTCAAAGAAAGTAGACCCACCAAACGAAACTGAACAGCAGAATATGTATTGTTGATTTGCATTTACACAAAACTCGTAAACAAAATAAAACAATAAAAAAGGAACAAATAGGGGCACCGCCTATGAAAGGTCAGTGGCTCCAAACTTAAGTTCAGTTACAGTGTATATAAAAGTTATCCCCGCCAGGTGAATCCGTAACACAGGCATGCAAGCACACTGATAACAAAAACTCACAATATGTCAAACACAAATAGTCCCGTGTAAAACTATTAAAATAAACTAAAATTATGCACACGTGTACGCAATGCCTTTACAGAAGGTAACAAACGTTTAAAGGCAAGACACAAACGTTTAAAGGCAAGTAATTGACTTTCGTCAATTGCATGACAACTACATTGACGTTTTGGCTAAGTTTTAACAAATATTATCCCGACTGCTTTATTAAAGTTGAATTATGAAAACAAAGTTTTTATACAAGCGGGGGTATCCATTAATATCAGGCTAAATTGTTGCTTGTTACATGCACATCTATTTGTTGTGTTCTTGACTGAGAATGATTACGAAAACTCAATGCAAATAAATCTTCCTAAGATCAAACAAGAAATATCTTTAAAAATGATACTCGGCGAATTGTAATAAGGAAAGAAGTTTATGAATTGTTTTATCTAACATTCATCTTTCATCTAACATTTTTCAAATTGCAAAACTAAACACCGCACTTTAACAATTTAAATGGTTCTCTTTTAATTTTTCGCAAAGGTTTCGTAGGGTTGCAATTTTGTTTCGTTTATCCTTAGACGAATAATTACAGCAGTAGTTTGATGAAGATTCATGAAGCGGTTCATGAGAAGAGGTCATTAAACGTGTTTATATTTTTAGCTAAATTGGTCCCTATCCCCATTTGTAACAAAATAGCAGGAGACCTTACGATATTGTTACACATCGAGTTTGATAAAAATGCATTACATTTTAGTGGTTAATGCGAAGAAAGGCATATATACTTTTAGCTATAGTGGTCACTAATAGGGCCCAAGTTCCTATGTAAATAAATTTGGAAGAGGATCTTATAATGATGCTCCAGACCAAGTATGACAAAGATCCACCAAGCTGTTCATGAGACGCTGTATAAAGGCATTTCTAGTTTTAGCTCTAGCAGCCCCTAAAAGGGGTCAAATGTCCCAGCTGAAAAAAGTTGGCTGCGGGCCTAATAAAGATGCTACAAATCAAGTTTGATTAGAATACATGAGAAAAAATCAATTAAAGGATGTTTTTATTTATTATTTTTATTTATTTCTAAAATAGGCCAACTGATCCCGCTTTAACAAATGCATATTCGCTTTTCGTGAATCTTTGGACAATGACGTCACACCTATAAAAAAGTGAAGGTCAAGCAAAACATACAATTGTAATTATTTCAATATTTCTGTTTCATAAGCAAAGTTTGACCGTAGTCATATCACATAGATAACTGTATGCAATGTACCTTCATTTCAGTGTAATGAGATTCAGTCATTATATAGCATATATATAATGAAACAGATTTCAGCTGTGTTCAACATTTGCATACCATACTAAAGAAAAATATTCATATATAATAAATCAGTTAAATAATTTATAACAAATATGTCAAAGCAAACAAGTACTCATTTTAGTATGCAATCGGAATAAGTCATAAAAGCAAGAAACTTTTTCATCTACAGACGACAATTGTAACAAGGAAATTTTTTTTAAAAAGCACTTCTCTACATAAAAGACTCTTATCACACCCTTATTCATGTGATACGCAGACCGTATTCAGCTCTTTCTTTAATTTGAGATATGTTGGTATTTGAACAGGTTTTTATCATATTTATTAAACTTACTTATCATTTTGAGATATATCAATATTCTTGCTAAATGTACTGAGCCAAAGTTAGCTTTAAAACTGTGAACAGCGTCTAGAATAAACGCTTTGTCTACATTTCACTCCGCGTAGCACAATCAACAGAGTGAAAGAAATTGACACTCTCGTCCAATCAGGCAGAGTGTTGCATAAATCTTCCATTTTGATAAATTATCTTTAATGCGTTATCAAGTACTTTGATTTGCAAACTGAAGTCACGTGACATAGGTAACGAAAACGAATTTAGACGGCGTCGCCGAAAAAAAAAATCCACAAAGAAAGCTTCATCGAGTAATGTCATTTCCAATTAGTAGAAACACAATTTTCGTCTATATATCAAACAGACAACGTAGTTCCAGAATAATTTCATATGGGTCCTCGTCCTTTGGGAACATTTAAATGAGATTTATTTGGCCACTACTATGAAACGCTTTTAATACTAGCGTTTTATAGAAGATATAATATTACCGGGAGATTTATTATAACTGTCAACAACAAATACACTTTAACTGAGTAAGTTCATGATTTGATAAATGTTCCACCGTAAATACTGTTCATGTTGAGTTCAACCGGAAGGACTAACCTGTCTTCATACAACGAATTCTCTTCTCTGATATCGTGTAACATTAAACACTGAAAATGACAATGCACAATGATTTTGAAAAATAATACAAGTCGTGGTTGTTCTTATACTTTTCCTCCTACATAAACGTCTAGCATAAGTAATTTAAGAGTTGCAGTTTTCTGATTGTTCCACAATGGAGTTTGACGATCATTGTACCTTACACAAGAAATAGTTTTTATTTGTATTACTGGTACAAACTATCATCTTTTATGACGTCATATATTCATGACGTTGTTTATTTCATATCATATTTGTTTACTTGCTGAAGAAGACTAATAAAAATAGTCGAAAGGTTGAATGAAAATTGAGTTAGCTTTGTAATTCTCCTGTTCTCTGGTAGAAACTACAGTACATTGCGTTTCTGTGTAACTTTGTAAATTAACTTATAAGTACCTCTAAAGGGATACATAAGCGGAACAGTAGATGAATATCAAAATCCTCTTTAAATCTTGTGGAACTGATGTTTCTTATATTTTAATGGCATGCTTAAATGATATAGATAAATTATTAATTACCCTTTGACGTAAGTGTGCAGTTTTCGTTAATTTTCTAACCTGACCTATGTATGCCAGGTTCGGAAAACACATGAAACGTGTTTTAAAATGTCATATTTCATTTTTCGTTTTAATTGTATTCATTCTTGTTAAAGATAAGGTGAGATAATTAGATTTTCGTGTTCAGGTTTTTGATCACACTATTTGTCCCATGTTTTCGCGACAATGTTTATTCATATAGTGACTATCATACCAAGATTTAGTTTGATAAGGCATCTTCTGTCTGCTTCCTTTAATTGGCTGAGTACTTTAATAAAGGTAAATCGGGCTTTACGTTGAAAGCAGGGTTTGCACATGTATGAACACCGGAAACAGTACGAGTAATTTAATGCTTATGATTCCTTGAAAAATGATTAAATTCTTAAAAATTCAAAAGTAAACATCTTTTTGCATCGATTTTTCATTTCACTAATTTTGCTCTCCGAACCAAAGTGTGTGAGCATCTCGGCTAAACAGATCAAATGTTTAGCGTGATACTGGAATTATAACATCTCTCATGCCCCTAGCACTGGCTTGGATGTTACTAAAACCAAATACTTCTCGCGCCCCTTTCCTCCAAGCAACAAAAATGTTACCAAAGCCAAACACCTCTTGCGCCCCCTAGCGCTTACATAAACGTAACCAAAACGAAACACCTTTCGCCCTCGTCCCACCTCTTTCCCCTAGCTCTGGCATATTCGTAACCAAAGCGTAACCAATCATTCACATAAAAAGTTGATAATGTATATAAAACAGTATAACACTAATTCTTTTTCACTTTTACATTTTGTGCATGGTAATGACTGGAAATATGATTAAGATTTACTGGCTTTCTATTTCTCGTTGTCAGATGTTTTATATAAAATTCATGTTGACGAAGGTATTGGAATTCATCAAATAAATTATTGGCGGGTAGCTTTTGATAAAAAAGACAAAAATCAAATAATGTAATAACTTATACAATAATGGCATGGAACAAATTATTCATGGTCTTTTTCAGAAACTTGAAAATGTGCTGTTAAATCTGGTCAGTTGTGAGGAAAAGGTTTTGTTTTATTATTTTGAAAAAAAAAAATTGTTTCATTTCTTTGAATTCAGAGTTACTCTCGCTTGGATATGCACAATGTGAAGCTCCTACTGTTATAATAAAAACTGTTTAAATCCATAAGACCAGTTATGTCTTTCCAACGTATTAAATATATATATATATATTA
The DNA here is from genome assembly GCF_021730395.1 of Mercenaria mercenaria. Taxonomy (NCBI): domain Eukaryota; kingdom Metazoa; phylum Mollusca; class Bivalvia; order Venerida; family Veneridae; genus Mercenaria; species Mercenaria mercenaria. The sequence continues at coordinate 54,001,858 of NC_069373.1, forward strand.
AATATATTTGTGTATCAATTAGCCTAATGAAGGCTTTAGCCGAAACTTTGATGCGATAAATTACTATAGACAAAATTTATGTCGTTTTTACGCGTTGTTGTTGAAATTCCTACCACATTTCCAACACATTGTCACTTTGCTGGTGACTGCTTTGCGATGTTTGCCTTTAGCCACGCTAACTACTGAGTTAAATGCTAACAGTGTTTTTACACCACACAAAATTACTTCATTATTTGTAACTACATAATATGCCTGACAACATTATCAACACGTAGATGTCAATTTTCTGCATATATGGTATAATTTGTTAAATGAGCCGCATCATGAGAAAACCAACATAGTGCATTTGCGACCAGCATGGATCCAGACCAGCCTGCGCATCCGCACAGTCTGGTCAGGATCCATGCTGTTCGCTAACGGTTTCTCTAACTGCAATAGGCTTTGAAAGCGAACAGCATGGATCCTGGCCAGACTGCGCGGATGCGCAGGCTGGTCTTGATCCATGCTGGTCGCAAATGCACTATGCCGGTTTTCTCATGGTGCGGCTCAAAAGTCTTTATGGTTGGCAAGACTTTGAAGTAATACGTTTATTTTGATATAATTGAACTTTTGTCATTTTGATCTCATATACACAGCAAGAATATAACGTGGGAAAAACGTCAAACTATTATTTTGTGTTTATGTAAAACAAATAAATATGTGTGGCATTTTAAATACACAACAGTTCGTTCACGTGCGTCATCAGCTGTATACTGAAATTGTTTCATGATGTCCAATCGATAGATGACGTAGAAAGAATGTGTATTAATCGTGCCCTATTCAACGCAAACATCAGGTGATGAATACCTGTCCTAGAATAAAATGGGAAAAACCTTAATAGAAGTAGCAGTAATAAAATAACTGACAGACCAGAAAAGGTTTTGAATTATATCTTCTTAGCAGAGAGTGCAGATGATTGAATACGTTCATTAATGGATATGGTGACTTTAAAATAGTCTTTAATAGCTGTTTTGCCGCAGCATCTTTGATTTATCAGCGCTCAAATGACCCATTAAAAAGAAATATGCTGTGTATGCAATAAAGGTGATGAATTAGTAGAATGACACAGTTGCTCTCAAACAAACAAAAAATAAACACACAAGTTCAACTAAACTCATTTGGTTTAAGTTTTGCATATGATTGCGAAAAAAGCAACAAATACATATATGGAATGAGATGATTACGCCGCAAACAACATACAATAAAAACTATATACACGTACTTGTAGTTTCAAACAAGACATAAAATTTTGAGATCTGATGACGACCTGAGATTGCCAGTTAAAGCTCTGAAGCATTTATTTTCAATCGAATTCTAATCCACCAAGAGCAAAATTAAGGTAAAATACATCATGGTATATAACAATCACATTTTTTAAAAAATTTCATATCTTATGAAAACCACTTTCTATCAATATTATCCGCTGTATGTTATATTGTCATACTGTGTGAAACAGCAAGTTTTATATACAAAGTTTTTTTTGTTATTTTTAAACAAAAATGAGCGAAGAACAGAGTAAATGTTTCCGTTACTGCAAAACCGCTGTGTGAATTAGGAGCGTTTGGAACATTACCCCTCAAGAACTGTCAGGCCGAGTATGCTATACTTTGATTGCTTGGAATCTATGCTTATACTTACAATCAAATAGATTTTTGTTATACATATAAGCAACTGATATTTTTGTCAGAATTCAATGGAAAAAAACTATTTTTGTCAGAATTCGGTAAAAATGATATTTTTGTCAGAATTCAGTGGAAAATTTTTTTTGTCAGAATTCGATTAAAAAAAAATATTTTTGTCAGAGTTCAATGAAAAAAAATGTTAAAGTATTATCGTATTATAAAACACAGTTTAAACTTAGTAGAATATTATAAAACGTTAAACAAAATATCTTCAATAAATGTATGTGTACATAGTATTGAAATTCAGTAAATAAATAAACAAGCAGTACTTGAAACGGTAAATAAATCAAACACAACTAAACTCTACTTGTTAGAGAGAGAGAGAGACCTAATCCAATAGCTATCTATCCAGTCGCCTTGTAACCAATCCTGATATTATTGCATGTTTGACAGACGCTGGCAATTCAAACAAACGTCCAAGAATAGAACGGTTCCAAATCAAAGAAAAAATTTCTGTCAATTAACTTGCAGGATTTTATAAATTTTGAATAACAATGACATAGATATTTGGATTATGTTTTAGGAAGATTGACAAATTTGACAATAACAGAATTAAAGTACATCTTTTTCGCTTTAATAATTTTTTTTTATAATCTACTATTATTGGATTTCAGTATGGAGGGGTATTTTAGGACTTTAGCTTCTGTGACAAAAGATCAATTACATAGTCATACATGTGATAGAAGAATTTCATCGGAAAGCTGTTAGAATTCGATCGGTTTCTGTTAGTTAGTATATATTTCATTCAAAGACGTCGGATATACAAATCCTTCTGAAATGGTAAGTATGAATTTTAAACACGTGCATGCATTGCATGAAACTATAATATTGAATATACGAAAATAGTATGAGAAGAGGTTGGACGGAAAATTAAGGGCTCATTGTTATTTATCCTAGGCCAAATCTAGGGCCATTTCCTACTAAGAATGACAAGGAAAATTAAAAAAAAATTACCTGATCTAATTTTATGACGTTTCTTGATCAAACTTCTTGCATTTAAGGGAAAGGCATGAAATGTTTTAAAGTCTTTTAAGTAAATATTGACAGTGAAAGATTTAACAAAACGGTTTATAATTAAAAAAGTAATGACCATTTCAACATTTGTTAAAATTTCCAAAGCGCAAATTTGTTTTCACGTCAACGCAAAATATTTTGTGAATAAAATCCGTTTTTCTGATATACATGATTTAATCTTTATTTACTGAAGTTTGAAAAAAAAAATCCACTGGCATGAAAAATACCATGTATTACACCTTAAATTCGAACAAATATTAATATACTTTTTAAAAGGGATATAAGCTGAATTCTTCATTGTTAATGACGTCATAATAATCAAAATTTCAGTACATTTTTGATAAAAGTTCAATTACGAGAATTCTGTTTAAACAAGTGAATGAAGTATTGCCATGCAATACAAAGTCCCCTACTGGAAGGCACCTAATTTTCTCTACTGCAGTATAACATAATGAACTGATATTTGTCAATGATGTATAAACAATATTGTACTATATATACAATATGATATAACAAAGCACTTGGATTAAAATTTGCATATATAAAAACGTACAGTTGTTTTCATTTGGAATTTTTTGGCCGATTATACAAAAAGTTATCATAAAAGTTATTTATAGTAACAACAAAGTGAAATTAATCCTAAAAAAAAATATCTATAAAAATGTAAGTTCACAAGAAAATCTTTACCAGGTAGAGATAGATCAAAATACACCTAAATATTGGATGTAACATGCATGTTGTACCACAGAAAAGTGGTCTCGATTTTTCCCTACGGCCAGTAATAAAAAAGTTACAATGTAATCTATTTATAGTAACAACAAAGGGACGTAATTCTAAAAAGTGTGCCTCATGGTGGTGAACATTTGTGCCAAGTTACATCAAAATCTCTCCATGCATGAAGAAGAAATGCTCCGGACAAAGTCATTCTTGAATTTGACCTTTGACCTCTAAGTATGACCTTGACCTTAGACCTAGCGACCTGATTCCTGCGCAAGACAATTTGTCTTATGGTGGTGAACATTTGTGCCAAGTTACATTAAAATCCCTCCATGCATAAAGAAGAAATGCTCCAGACAAAGTCCTTCTTGAATTAGACATTTGACCTCTAAGTATGACCTTGACCTTTGAGCAATGGCTCCGGGATTGGCGCATTGTTACAACCAGATTTGTAATAAAAACCAGATTTGTAATAATTATTACATTTCTCGTTCTTATTACAAAAGTGGTTAACCAGATTTGTAATAAAACTCGCAAACATTTTTTTCGGGAGATGTGTTTTCCCACGTGATATTCAAGCTTATGCATACGTTATTAAGCACGTGCAGGTCGAACTAAACTGTCATGGGTCATATAAGACTCCAAATGTTTTACCCGAAATCCTTGTTCATGGACATATTTTATTTTAGAAAAAAGTGGTTGCAAAGGTTCAACCACATTTGTAATAACCAGATTTGTAATAAAAATCGCAAACACTTTTTTTTCGAGAGATGTGTTTTCCCACGTGATATTCAAGCTTATGCATGCGTTATTAAGCACGTGCAGGTCGAATTAAACTGTCCTGAGTCATTTAAGACTCCAAATGTTTTACCTGAAATCCTTGTTCATGGACATATTTTACTTTAAAAAATCATTACATTTCTCGATGTTATTACAAAAGTGGTTGCAAAGGTTCAACCACATTTGTAATAACCAGATTTGTAATAAAAATCGCAAACACTTTTTTTCGAGAGATGTGTTTTCCCACGTGATATTCAAGCTTATGCATACGTTATTAAGCACGTGCAGGTCGAACTAAACTGTCATGGGTCATATAAGACTATAAATGTTTTTACCCGAAATCCTTGTTCATGGACATATTTTATTTCAGAAAATTATTACATTTCTCGTTGTTATTACAAAAGTGGTTGCAAAGGTTCAACCACATCTGTAATAACCAGATTTGTAATAAAAGTCGCAAACTTTTCTTTTCCGGAGATGTGTTTTCCCACGTGATATTCAAGCTTACGCATGCGTTATTAAGCACGTGCAGGTCGAATTAAACTGTCCTGAGTCATTTAAGACTCCAAATGTTTTACCTGAAATCCCTGTTCATGGAGATAGTTTACTTAAAAAAATTATTACATTTCTCGTTTTTATTACAAAAGCGGTTGCAAAGGTTCAACCACATTTGTAATAACCACATATCAGGTAAAACATTTGGAGTTCTAAAATGACCCAGGACAGTTTAATTCGACCTGCACGTGCTTAATAACGCATGCAAAAGCTTGCATGAATATCACGTGGGAAAACACATCTCTCGAGAAAAAAAAGTGTTTGCGATTTTTATTACAAATCTGGTTATTACAAATGTGGTTGAACCTTTGCAACCACTTTTGTAATAAAAACGAGAAATGTTATAATTTTCTGAAATAAAATATGTCCATGAACATGGATTTAGGGTAAAACATTTGGAGTCTTAAATGACCCATGACAGTTTAGTTCGACCTGCACGTGCTTAATAACGTAGGCATAAGCTTGAATATCACGTGGGAAAACACATCTCACGAAAAAAAGTGTTTGCAAGTTTTATTACAAATCTGGTTATTACAAATGTGGTTGAACCTTTGCAACCACTTTTTGTAATAAAAACGAGAAATATAATAATTTTCTAAAGTAAAATATGTCCATGAACAAGGATTTCAGGTAAAACATTTGGAGTCTTAAATGACCCATGACAGTTCAATTCGACCTGCACGTGCTTAATAACGTATGCATAAGCTTGAATATCACGTGGGAAAACACATCTCTCGAAAAAAAGTGTTTGCGATTTTTATTACAAATCTGGTTATTACAAATGTGGTTGAACCTTTGCAACCACTCTTGTAATAACAACGAGAAATGTAATAATTTTTTTAAGTAAAATATGTCCATGAACAAAGAATTCAGGTAAAACATTTGGAGTCTTAAATGACTCAGGACAGTTTAATTCGACGTGCACGTGCTTAGTAACATTTGCATAAACTTGAATATCACGTGGGAAAACACATCTCTCGACAAAAAGTGTTTGCGATTTTTATTACAAATCTGGTTATTACAAATGTGGTTGAACCTTTGCAACCGCTTTTGTTATAAAAACGAAAAATGTAATAATTTTTCAAAGTAAAATATGTCCATGAACAGGGATATCAGGTAAAACATTTGGAGTCTTAAATGACTCAGGACAGTTTAATTCGACCTGCACGTGCTTAATAACGCACGCATAAGCTTGAATATCAAGTGGGAAAACACATCTCCGGAAAAAAAATGTTTGCGATTTTTATTACAAATCTGGTTATTACAAATGTGGTTGAACCTTTGCAACCACTTTTGTAATAAAAACGAGAAATGTAATAATTTCTAAAGTAAAATATGTCCATGAACAAGGATTTCAGGTAAAACATTTGGAGTCTTAAATGACCCATGACAGTTCAATTCGACCTGCACGAGCTTAATAACGCATGCATAAGCTTGAATATCACGTGGGAAAACACATCTGCCGAAAAAAATAATGTTTGCGTTTTTTATTACAAATGTGGTTGAACCTTTGCAACCACTTTTGTAATAAAAACGAGAAATGTTATAATTTTCTCAAATAAAATATGTCCATGAACATGGATTTAGGGTAAAACATTTGGAGTCTTAAATGACCCATGACAGTTTAGTTCGACCTGCACGTGCTTAATAACGTAGGCATAAGCTTGAATATCACGTGGGAAAACACATCTCACGAAAAAAAGTGTTTGCAATTTTTATTACAAATCTGGTTATTACAAATGTGGTTGAACCTTTGCAACCACTTTTTGTAATAAAAACGAGAAATATTATAATTTTCTAAAGTAAAATATGTCCTTGAACAAGGATTTCAGGTAAAACATTTGGAGTCTTAAATGAACCATGACAGTTCAATTCGACCTGCACGTGCTTAATAACGTATGCATAAGCTTGAATATCACGTGGGAAAACACATCTCTCGAAAAAAAGTGTTTGCGATTTTTATTACAAATCTGGTTATTACAAATGTGGTTGAACCTTTGCAACCACTCTTGTAATAACAACGAGAAATGTAATAATTTTTTAAAGTAAAATATGTCCATGAACAAAGAATTCAGGTAAAACATTTGGAGTCTTAAATGACCCAGGACAGTTTAATTCGACGTGCACGTGCTTAGTAACATTTGCATAAACTTGAATATCACGTGGGAAAACACATCTCTCGACAAAAAGTGTTTGCGATTTTTATTACAAATCTGGTTATTACAAATGTGGTTGAACCTTTGCAACCGCTTTTGTTATAAAAACGAAAAATGTAATAATTTTTCAAAGTAAAATATGTCCATGAACAGGGATATCAGGTAAAACATTTGGAGTCTTAAATGACTCAGGACAGTTTAATTCGACCTGCACGTGCTTAATAACGCACGCATAAGCTTGAATATCAAGTGGGAAAACACATCTCCGGAAAAAAAATGTTTGCGATTTTTATTACAAATCTGGTTATTACAAATGTGGTTGAACCTTTGCAACCACTTTTGTAATAAAAACGAGAAATGTAATAATTTCTAAAGTAAAATATGTCCATGAACAAGGATTTCAGGTAAAACATTTGGAGTCTTAAACGACCATTGATAGTTCAATTCGTCCTGCACGAGCTTAATAACGCATGCATAAGCTTGAATATCACGTGGGAAAACACATCTGCCGAAAAAAATAATGTTTGCGTTTTTTATTACAAATGTGGTTGAACCTTTGCAACCACTTTTGTAATAAAAACGAGAAATGTTATAATTATTACAAATCTGGTTTTTATTACAAATGTGGTTGTAACAGCGCATGACACGTTGTCTCATCACGGAGAACATCTGTGCCAAGTAATACTGAAATCCCGAAATGAATGACAGAGTTATGGACCGGACATGAAACAGACCCTGTTCATGCCATGTTAACATTTGACTACTAAGTGTGACCTTGACCTTTGAGCTAGAGGTCTGAAAGTTGTGCATGACACATCGTCTTATTATGACATACAATTTTGCCAATTGATATTAAAATCTCTTCATGGATGAGAGAGTTATGGACCGGACAGGAAAAAAGCCCTGTTGACCTTTGACCTCCAATTGTGACCTTGACCTTTAAGTTAGGGGTGCAGGTTTTGCGCATGACACGTCTTCACATCATGGGGAATATTTGTGTCAAGTAATATTAAAATCCCTTCATGGATGAAAGAGTTATGGACCGGACACGAAACAGACCCTGTTCATGCCATGTTAACATTTGACTACTAAGTGTGACCTTAACCTTTGAGCTAGGGGTCTGAAAGTTGTGCATGACACATCGTCTTATTATGAGGTACAATTGTGCCAATGATATTAAAATCCCTTCATGGATGAGAGAGTTATGGACCGGACAGGAAAAAAGCCCTGTTGACCTTTGACCTCCAATTGTGACCTTGACCTTTAAGCTAGGGGTCCGGGTTTTGCACATGACACGTCGTCTCATCATGGGGAACATTTGTGCCAAGTAATAATAAAATCCCTTCATTGATAAAAGAGTTATGGACCGGACACGAAATTGCGGACGGACGGGACGGAATGACGGAAAGACAGAATGACAGAAAAGCGCATTCCTATAGTCCCCGAAACTGGTTTTCAACCAGTAGGGGCACTGGCGCCAGATCAGAAAGAAAATGCCTCTGTATATATAATACCCTACCCCTAGGTATTCTATAAGAACCATGGTCGTGAACGGGAAAATATACTAACCCATTTCAATCGCGTATTTCATACCTAAAACACGCAGTTCAGTAAATGTGTACTATTGATATTAAACAAGCGATAATTTATCTTCCATCGTGCACCAGTCACATTGTCTCAATATTCCATATTGCAGAGATGCTCCATATATTTTATGCTTTAGTCAACGTTACAGAAAAAACTTGCGTGAACTCCCCTAATGAACATCCGGTCTAGAGGTCACGGCAGTGTGCACATGTTAAGCGAAATGTAAACAAACAAAAACAGAATGCAATATATTCACAGTTTTACGATAAGACTCGAAATGATGAATGAAATTCATCTTGTATATGATTTTGAATTTGAAATCATACATTGGTATACATCTATTCTGTTTATTTAATTCATTTTGCACATTTATACTGCATATGAACATTTTAGTGTACACGTGTAGTAAAATGACGACTGACATACATTTCACATCAGCCAATCAGAATGGTTTTGTAATCTAGAACGGAACTTCACCAGGGAAGTTCAAGCAAGTTTTTTTTTTTGTTTAACGTTGAAAAACAGTAAACTACACGTTGTTTTTCTAAGATAAAAAGTATTGAAGAAATGTGACCGGTACACAATGGAAGATAAATTACCACTTGTTGAATATAAATAGTACACATTTACTGAACTGCGTGTTTTAGGTATGAAATACGCGATTGAAATGGGTTAGTATATTTTCCCGTTCACGACCATGGTTCTTATAGAATACCTAGGGGTAGGGTATAACATGTACAGAGGCATTTTCTTTCTGATCTGGCGCCAGTGAGTAGGGGACTAATAATTGCATTTCTAGGAGAACAATTTAGCATATCTTGTCCTGTTTCCCCAATCATAAGATAATATAGATAATGTACATGTATATGGGTTTGACACAGATTTCCATTACATGTCATCTTACGACGTATTCTAGTAAAAATTTCGGCGTCCTTCTGCCGCAGCGCATCACAGCCGGGTCATGCCGAAAGATCGTAAACGGAGCATACGAAATCGGACGGAAAATGCCGATTGCCATAACGTGTACGTTAACAAGCAGTTTTAAAGACTTTTAGAGAATTGGCTTTTCTAGTGTTTGATATTTTTATTGCCACCTGTATACACTAACAGCACTCTCTTTTTATATATGTTGTGTTGGACTGAAAGTCAGCTTCATTAGTACTCAAAGAGTTTGTAATTTAGAATTGTTATCCCTAAGCATGCTGGACACGATTGATTCTGCCTTTGCGACCAGTGTAGTTCATGATTAGCCTGCACATACTTGCAGTCTGATCATGATCTGCACTGTTCGCTATTCAGTCAGTGGGTTTTTGGTAAGCACTCCTTGTAACAGTTAATGGTACTGTCCAAATTAAAAGATGGATAAGTTCATTATAGAAATTCAGCAGGGTAAGGGTTAAGACAAGAAAATATGAATGGACATAGCATTGTGATGTAGCATTTACAATACAAATGATTGATGTCTTATTAAATTAAGCAGAACAAGCATGCCATCATGAATAAGTTGAGAGGTGCAGTCTTCTTGTGATATTTACCGAGGAGCAGGTCTAATGAGAGAGAAGAATGTGACATTGTCCGATCTGAAGACATTTCTAAAATAAATGAAGTAAAACAACTTAGAATGTAATCTGTTTGCTTGAATCAGAATCTGCAACGAGTGATCAAAGTAAGTTTGGATACTATCAGCCTATATCAAGATATTTTATCTAAATCTAACAAGTAATCACCTAGAGGAAAACATCATTCATAGTTCCTAATAGTACGAATATTCGTAAAATATAAAAATGAGAAATATGTTATATCTCAGTTAAATACAGTGCATTTTAACGATGTTTCACGGTTTATATGTCGTTGATATAGTGTCTCTTAGACAAAACGACACTGACCATAATTCGTTATCCGATAAATATATACAATCTGATTATATGGTAATGAAGCCGACAGTCGTAATGAAGCTGGCTGCCATCGTAATACTTCTTATACTATACTTATACATTTTGTATATAATCTACGACAAACAAGAACAAATAAAACGTTTATACACTGGTCTTCCCTAGGTCACAAATATAATAAAGACAATTCGTAAATATAATAAAGACAATTCGTAAATTTGATAAAGAAGATTTGTGAATATGATAAAGAGGGTTTGTCAATATAATGAAGAATATTCGCGAATATGATAAAGAAAATGTATCAGTATAATAAAGATTATTCGCAAATATAATAAAGATGATTTATCAGTTAAATAACGATGATTCATCAATATAATAAAGGTGATCCATCAATAAGATAAAGATATTTTTTAATTAAAAAAGAAAAGTCATAAATATATCAAAGATAATTAGACTTTTATCACTGTTCGAAATATACTGCACGTGTTTAAATAGTTCTGTTTAGTACTCGAGTTCGTTTTAGTACTGACGCTGAATTAAAATATGCGTATACATAATGTGTAATTATCATTTGTAAAACATGAACAACTTTTGCAACAAAGATCGTCACGTTTGTTCAGGATGGAACGTTAATGAAAACTAGAAGAAAAGATTTAAGATTCGTTAAACCGATTCATTTTGTTCTTCATTTTGTTTTCTTTATAAAAAAATATGCTAATTACACTTTTATGTATACACGTTTTCTTCCACATGTATAACAGTTATTTGTTGAAAAGTCTGCCATTTTAGTAATAGTACATATAATTTTTTTATACATGCTTTATGTGTGTACTGTTTAAGTTATAAACTTTGTGTTTAGACAGGCCTAGTTGCGCATATTTTTAGATGTGAATTTAATTCTTATATAACTTAAACAGACGGTACAAACAAAAATAAGTATTCATAAACAACTACAGAATGTCGTCTACACAATTACTTGAAAGAAATTAGTAACCACAAAAATGGGCACATTTTCGTGTTTTAAGACATGATTATTGAAAGTTTCCCTTCAGACTATACGCAGTAAACCACAACCTTCCGGTGTATCAGCATGTATATTACAGGATGGTTTGATTTTGTTGGGTCTAACATCACACCGACAGAATTATAGGTCATATGGCGACTTTCTAGCTCTTCATTGTGGGGGAAGACCCAAAGTGCCCCCAAAGGTTTTAGCACATGTAGTAACTGTAATGTTAAAACATACCTACTAGACAGTTAATCTACATGCAATTTAAAAAAGAATTAGTATTTTAAGATTATCCTTAAATTATGATTTTAAAAACATTGATTGTAAAGAATTTTAAAAGTGAGTGGAAGAATACAAGACACTGCCATATTTACAAATGGTCTATGTCCTTAGCTTTCAAACAATATTAAACATCGTCTAGAAGATATTATCTTTCATCAAAAAGATTTGTCATAACAATGCTTAAGGTAAAACTAATTTGAATTAATAGAGAAAACTTTTCTATTTAGTTTAAACATATTTTATTGCATATAATACATGTAGTTATATAATTACAGCATAATGAAATTATAGCAATAGGGTCGGGCCATTACAGAACTTTTCTGTCGAATGGATTGTCATGAATTATAACAGCAAACTGTGCAGTTCTTATCCTATAGGGAACGACGTTTCTTTGAAAGGCAATACACAGTGTAACTATTTCTAATATTGTTTGAATTCTTTTCGTGATGATGACGTAAAATATGATAATAATGATGAATAATATAAAGATAATATTCTTAATTAGTGAAAACACAAGTTATGTTTCTCTGCGATCTGTCTTTTTTTAGCATACCCCTATGGTGTTTCGTTGATAATTACTCCCCCCCCCCCCCCCCCCCCCCCCCCCCCCCAGCATGCCTAAATGTCTTTCACGAACATATAATCATCTTGTGTTCATATATGCTTAAGTATCGCTATCAACTGAAATATTGAAATATACTTGCAATTTCTATAACTTATTCTCCTTCTGAATTATGTGTATAAAAAGCAAACACTCAACTCTATTAACTAACTCACGAGTTCTTGTAGTATCACAATCAGTTGACTTATAATTAAACAGAGAGAATATTTAGTATTTAGGTCGATATCTACTGCTTTTGAAGTGGTATGCTACTTCCTATAGTAACGTTTAGTGTACATGTTAACAATGAAAAGAAGCTGCAAGTCCGCATGAAATAATAGCGGTAGAAATCTTATTTAAAATCAGTAACCATGCGTTATCTGTTGAATGTCACACACAATCCTATATTGGTAGCAAAAAAATGCAATTGTATCACATCATACATAAATATACAGTCTGAAAAGCCATTGAAAGCGACTCGGATTATTATCTGTAAAATGAACTGTTTCTAACGCTTAGATTGATTGCACACGACCACATCTATAGGTGCGATTTGACGCTGATATAAAGTTATATTGAGACGAATTCAAGAACGGTATAAGGATAACTGACAAGTGATGTCTTTTTAAACTATTCATATTTTTTTTCTGAAATTAACCTCTAATTAATTGCTGAATAATAGACAAGTATATTCGAAAAACAATATGAGGCACATAGTTAAACAGTCAGGAACATCGCTATGTCGCTAAATAGTTAAATTTTGAGACAGGCCTGTGCATAGCAAAAACGCAAGGCATGCAAACTTATTTACAGTATGACATTCATTCAGCTACACACTTTTATGTTTGGAGTGTTCACAAAAGAATACAGAATAAATATATAGACAAAGACAATACAAACGAATAAATGAACACAGTGTGGCACTGCGTTTGTACGGTCATTCGCAACACAAACACCATTACGACTTTCACTCTGTGTCCATATTTTTCCTCCCCAAAGCGCGACGTTAGATACATGTTTAGCTGTTACTTCACGGAAACAATAGATGAGTGTTAAGTTAGAGTTTAAGGTAGTTGACCCGTCATGTAATTCGGCATTTTTCGTGCGATTTCGTATTAGTTCGGTATTTTTCGGCCGTAAATGTAGCTAACACAAGCAACATTTTCCGTACCAACCGGAAATTACCGAAGTCATACACGAAGGAAAATTAAATCGAATGGAAATTACCGACAGCCATTACGGTTTTTTACCGTAATTAATGTAAAGTAAGTGCTTCTGAAGGTAAACTGCTCAAATACATTAGCATTGACGCTCGAATTATGCAACATATCTTGTTGAGCGATGTAAGTGTGAGTTACTTCAAACAATAGACCTTTTATAGATTGCATGGAAGCAGATGGTTATCTGAAATGAAGTAAAGTACAGCTACACCCAAAAGCTATTGAATATGTCTCTAAATAATTTACGCTTAATGGCACAGTACAATTAACGCAGGTATAATATTTGGAAAAGATCAATGAAATCTCAAATGTAGGATAAGGATAGCTGCTATATATACAATCAGCACATGATGTACATTTTTTTTGACGCTCGAGCCATTGAATATGATGTAATACTAAGACGATCTTGGTATTACATTCAGCTGGTGTATATAACATCATATTCACCGGCTTAAGAGTCGACATTGTTTTATTGTGTCAAAACAAGCATATTCAGACGTCAAAATAGTAGGAACTTAAATCTGTCATGTACTACATTTAAAGATATTTTTTTAGATTTTATGTATAGCATGACACACTTATATTAATCATACTAAAACAGTTCTGTTTTTGACCTATACCAAAGGGTTTGTTATTACATTTTACCTTTTTTCACATTTGACTGCTTTATATATGGAAACACGCAGTTCTAGATTGAGGCCATTTGTACCACAGACAAACCCAAAGAAAAACGTTGAAAACGCTGTAACTTTGATTGAGTTAACGATAGTGGAAATCAGTAAATTTATAGTTGCATATCATTTAATATACATAGTTTCTTTTCCAATCGGCAGTTCATATTTGCACCACACGGCCGCACAGTATATTTTTTTATTTGTTGTAGATACAATATTTTCCATATGGTCACACACCAGTAAATAGTTTTCCCTATATAAAACTGACATTTTTTAAAGAGCTACCAAACATAGCTAGACCCATTTCAGAGAACAAATTCTTACCTCATTTTAAGGAGTTATGATAAAACCGATATAAAATGAAGAGAAAAGTAGGGGTCATGGATTTCTCTTTTCACATTTGCTTACAGTAAAATCACATCAAAATCACACTGCTGTGACCTGGAAGTACTACTCATACTAAAATCATGTTTCACTTCACCAGATACAACCTCCTCTCCCATTTTTCCTACCAAAAACGTCAAAAATACATCCACAATGAAATTTAAACAGAAACCAACTTTAATTTAGACCTCTGTGGCCATGACAAGTGAAAAATTAGTGTTCAAAAACCTGTCCACTATTACGCGATAGACCAGATGGCTCCCACGCTGGTTCCTTTACTATAGTTAGGCCTATGATTATGTGAATACGAATTCTTACGTTAACTGAACGATTAAAGCAGTTGCCGGATAGGGTATCCGCATTAAATTCATTACTTGACGCACTGTTTTATAATTTAAGCTAGAAATTTGATGTTGTGAAACTTCTGTTTATTTCAGTTCACAGAATAAACAGAAGAAACATAATTTTGAAAAGAAGACAATACTACAATACAATACAACACGGTTGTAGAATGTCAATGCCAAATCAAAATCAGAAACATATTTGAATTTCGACTTCATTGTTTCAAAACAACCCACTTAAAATGCACATCAACGGTCACTCTTCATATGTAGGGGTTTGTTATTCCAACCGGAAAAAGAATAGCTGTCCAAAATCAGATCCCTACAGCATGTATCGGTCTGCACATATGTGATTTCATTCAAGGCTATGAATTTACTACACGTATCTATCAATCCAAGTGATGCATTTAATTGTTATGCTTTCGGTGACAAGAACTCCTTAGATATTTTTTTTACTTTGTCAAGAGCAATCTTTAGATGCCTCATAGCGGTCGTAAAAAAGGATTTAGTTTTATTGTCCGAGGGGATCATCCAGTCCATTCTATTATCTGTATAATAGAATTCCGCTTAACCTGATGCAAGGGGATATATGGTCTACTGCAGATTTCATTTCTACTATTATTTTGCTTAGTTACGTCCACTACTTCCACGGGATATTCATATAAAGGCAGAAAAGAAAGTTTCGATCCATTTGACAGCTGTAATACATTATAATTTAGGGAGGGGTAAACGAACTAAAAATGTCCATACTATTCACTGAAAGACTGCCGATGATCATGTTGTGTTTTTCTATGGATAAGTTAAGATAGATGAATAATATTTTTACAATATATCTGTGTTTGTTTATGGTGAAAAAAAATACTGAAGATTTGACTTAACATTTGGTGCTATTATTCATTTAGTACGTCTCTTTGTAAGTTGCGACAATAGAGCTTTTCCAACGGAAAAATTTGAAATTAATCATATTTTTTTTGTATCAACAATATGTCAAGATATCACGTGACATCTTACTTTCCATGTTGTTCAGTTTTAAATTTGGAACAAACTTTCCTTACACCTTCATAGATAATAATTTTGTCTTAAAAGTACTTTTAATGTTGCCATTGCTTTTGTTATAAAAGATAAAACTATCCATATTTCTGAGGCTGTATAACTCAATAACAATTAATCATACTGAATATATTCATTGTTATAGCCGTTACTTCCCTAGTTTTTTTGTCTTAGGTCAATGGATGCCATTTCTAAATACAATGTGATATTAAGGTCTTCAGTAATTGTTTTCTTTTACATAAACATTAGTACATTTAGCAACTTGGTGATTCCAATTTGGTACAATATAGACCACATTCTGACAGAAATCATTTTTATGCAGAACTGAGGAGAATTATATTCAATTTGAGGCTTTGTTGTCGGTGATTAACTTTATAATTATTGGACAAAAGAAACGAGGTCAGCTTCCGTCAATACCCTGGTTAATGAAAAGGATAGAAAATATCTACATGTCGAGTTGTTAACATTTATTTGAACCCTTGTTTAACCTTATAGAATAAACAGCTTTTTAAGACTGTAGATATGCTGAGAGCAAAACTGTATTACCAATAAACGCCTTCAGAAACGACACTGTTTTCAAAGGTTGCACTCTTTTGACTGTCACAAATCACAACGAATTTTGGGTCGGGGCATTTTTCCTGTTGTTTTTGAAAAAAAATAATAAAAGAGGGATTGACCCAGCTGCTTTGAGACACACTGAATATAATTTTGTGTACAGTTTGACGCTTCTTATTACTCATCTCAGGAGAGATGGTTGACACCGTGGTATCCGTTTCTTAAAGCTTATTGGGATAAACCTTTAGATTTTGCTTGATGATCTGTGACATGTAGTCGGAAACACGAAAACGCGAAAGCGGGGCGTTGATTCATAAAACGCTGGTGAAAAGATAAATGTGTTATCTTTAGATGCCTGATTAAGAAATTTGAATGCTGATTTACTAGTTCTAATGCTGATTAAATAGTTCTAGTATTTTAGTGCTGATTGAATAATTTTAATACTGATTAAACTATTATTGTATTGATTAAGTAGTTATAGTAGTTTTAGTGCTGATTAAATAGTTCTGGTGCTATTTAGACAGTTCTAGTGCAGATTGAATATTTCTAGCGCTGATTAAATAGTTCTAGCGCGTTTGTGATGTTGAACTATTGTCTTTACATTTATTTTCAGACAGTTTGATGTTGTAATATAACATGATAGTAAGTTTCTTAGTGTGTATGTTCTTTTCATTTGGTTTTGAAATGCTTCCATCGCTTTAATAGTGTCTATATGTTTTGTAAATATGTTGATCAATGCCATAAATAACGGTTTCCTATTTTGTATATAATTGTTTTTAACGGCCCGAAGGATCAAATGAATACAAGAAAACAGCGCATATAGACTTTTCTTTGATGTGGTCTGGGAGATTGTGATAAATTAAGTCAAACATTAGAACTATTTGTCTCGGTCCCTAGTGAGGTTTATCAAACAAGACGTTGTTTAACAGAAATGAATGAAAAGATGACCTGCTTTCTTCAATCGAAGATTATTTACATTCATTCATATGTTGAATCTAACTAACAAGATGTTCCATCAGGATGAAATTATTCTTTGTGATGTAAATAACTCGTTCTTGACATGTTTAAGCCTGAATACACATACGAACAATCGGTTCGTACTATTTATATGCCGGACTGTATCGTCATGTAAGAAATGTTAATATATTAACTGCGTCATTTGCCGGAAAACGGGTATATAAGAGCATTAGATAGAATTTATAGACATTAAGTAATTTTGGTATAAGATAAATCTGCTTTAATAATATCTGTTATAATATTAATTTGAAATAAGTAACAAAGGCGGGCTTTTTTTAATAATGTGTATGACTAGTTTCCGAACCGTAACGTGAACACTAAGGAAGAATGTTAAGATACGTTAGATAAGCCGTGCCATGAGAAAACCAACATAGTGGCTTTGCGACCAGCATGGATCCAGACCAGCCTGCGCGTCCGCGCAGTCTGGTCAGGATCCATGCTGTTCGCTAACAGTTTCTCTAGTTACAATAGGCTTTGAAAGCGAACAGCATGGATCCTGACCAGACTGCGCGGATGCGCAGGCTGGTCTGGATCCATGCTGGTCGCAAAGTCACTATGTTGGTTTTCTTATGGCACGGCTCAGATATAGTTCAAAGAACTGGTGAGATTATTGTTGCATAAACTATGTGGTTCTTTTTTCTCTTTTCCTTATTTAAGGCAGAAAGAAAATAAGAAAGGGATATATTTATAAGATAAACAAGCAAATTCAATAAATTGGTATCCCCCGCCGAACGGGATAAAGGTTTTGCCCTTGGAGAAGCATTCTCTGTAAATGCAATTGCATTTCAGTGTTTCTGAAAGCCACTTATTCTTAATTACTGATAAAAAACCATTTAATTTTCTATATTTAGTAACAATGACCTTGACCCAAACTACCTAAACTGAAACAAAATGGTGTCTATGAAAGCTACCTGTTTACTAAGTTTGGTTTTCTTACCTCATTCCTTGGGAAAACCAATTTTCTATTTTTAGTAACATTGATATTGACCTTGACCTAAGCAACAAATAACCTTCCATGCAAGCTTTCTAAATTCCATGTTTAGACGCAATACCATATTCCTTACTGAAGTTAATGAGCAAATGTTTTCTGTATTTTTAGTAACAGCGACATTGGCCCTGACTTCAGAACGCATACCGTATATCAGTTTCTAAGAAACCATATATGTATTATGCTTGGTCATAATATCCAATAGTAATAGTAAAAAATGGACCTTAAAATGACATTATTTGCAAAGTAAGCATTATATAAGTAGTAAAGGCCATATATCGTGTGTTCCTGAAGCAATTTCACTAAATCTTGCATGGTCACATATTCCATTATTACAATGTTTATTGAATTTATTCAAACTATGTATGAGATATGACTTCGGACAGACAGAAAATGCAAACAAAAACACTACTTATTCAATACCAAGTCAAAATATGTCTAAAATGGTAATAAGACAATAAAAATATATTAACAAAGTGAATGCAAGAACGCAGACACAGCGTTTTCAAGGCTGATAAAACGAGTATACATGTTTTACTGCAAGAAATCTGTTTATCTATAATTACAAACCTTAAGAACAAATGTTTATTTTATATTGTTGTATTTCAGTATGGACAGATACATGTTTGTGTGCGGGAACTAGTGGAAGAGAAATTTGGTGCAGAAGCTTGGAAATCCGTACTGTAAGTTTAATGTTGAACTAAAATGTAAATGTTGTTATAAGCACTAACACTCATTGGAAACAAGCTTTCAAATCTTCAACTCTAAAAGACACCCAATATTATTTACAAGTTACTGCGTACGTAAGCACAGCAGACTTTATACTTCAAAATCTTCCAGCATTTATAAAAAGAACATTACACATTTTCAACGACAGACATACTATTTTTAAAAGAAAGTGTTTTAATAATAACATTCGTGAAGCACATAATGCACGTAACAAAAATTGCTGAAAGTTTGACACCAGATAGAATTCTTTTGCAGGTTTGCATATGAAGTATGACATCACCACTGCGTATATTTTCACCTGACAAATCAAATCTAAGGTTTTTATAATGCATATTCATATGAAAACACGCACAGAATATATGCTGCTCCCGCTTCTACATTTTCTCGGAACGTTAACCCTTACCTTGCTAATTTTCTATAATGAACTTGTCCTTCTTTCAATTTTGACAGTAACATTAACTGTAAAAAGGGGTGTTTTTATTTACCAAAAGGGAACTGGCTGAATAGCAAACAGTGCAGGTCATGATCAGACCGCACTGATGTGCAGACTGATCATGATCTACACTGGTCGCAAAGGCAAAATCAATCGTGTCCAGATGGTAAGGGTTAAGTGTTACGTATGCTGATTTACAATAGATGATAGATTTTTCGAGATAGCACTAGTCCATGTTTCAATATTTGTCATATTTGCATAGAGTACGTATCAGGTTATGTTCGTATGGCAATTACATGTTGTTTCTATATATAGACCGAAATATGTAACAAGATTGTAAAACTGCAATAAGTCATGCTCAATCAACGAACTGCATGCATAGCAAACAAAAGAACGATCAATTTCTTGGTTTTCTTTCTGCTTCTCTACATCAACGAACTAATAATAACAAAATTAATCTACCACCACAAGGCCCACTGTGCAATTTCTGGTATTTTGTTATTATTATTATAAATGCTATTATTAGAAAAGGAAACAGAAAAAGAGGTGTTTACTTTTATATAAAAAGTTACGATTCATTTTATACATCCGTACGAATGTACTCCTTAAGTCTCTTTTTCGAGACATAAAACTCTGACGCCTTCATTGATCGCGGCCGATCATTTTGAATAGGACAAGTATATAAGCGCTGGGGAAAATATTTCATGATGGACCTGTGAATTCTTTACTTGTGGGTGAAACAGGTCTCATAAGCGTAAATACGACTAGCTCCTACTGATTATAAAACATACCGTACGATTTGCTGTGAATTTACTGTTGTACTTTTAGTAGTTCAACCGCCACCCTTGTTAAAGAGCAACATTTAAAAAACACGTTTTTTTTTCATCCTCAAGTAATAAGTAAGTAGACTCGCCCAGTTTAATCAATCTAGACGCATACATAGAGCGCTTACTTCACTCGATTTACATTCGGAACATTTTCACGCGTTTCGGGCTTTATCGTATGTTTAACATGGGATTTTTGAACCGTCCAAAGATGTTGGAAATGTTTGTCTCATTGTTTATTTTTTTTTAATAAAAATGTTACTGCTTTCATTTTCTACCACTTTTTTTCCACCCTTGCCTGAAAAAACAGTAATGAGTTTGTACACTGTTCAGACAATTGTGCTCTGTTGAAATTTAACCAAACACAAGTTTACCTGCATAAACAGAAAGCATGATATGTCACCATGCGCGGATCCAGAGGGGGGGGGTGCGGGGGTCCGGACCCCCTCTGGAAAATCTTTAAAAAAGGAAAGAAGACAAGAAGGAAAGAAAATGTTTTACGAAAAAGGCAACAGGTTAGTCCATAAAACTGTCCCAGAATGCAAAAAATGAAGTGCTAAATTTCAAAATTTCCAGGGGATCGGACCCCCTCTGAGAAAATTGGCTGTGTCCGTGCATAGTTACTATACCTGTCCAGTTGTCCAGTACTGCACATTATGGTAAACGCTTCTTTCCTGCACAAATGACAATTTCGCAACTTCTGTCCGGTTTGTACAAATTTCTGGCCCCGATAAACCATTTGACTTGTTTTTATTTAGCATGCGACAGCATCATTGATCGCGGCCGATGATGGACCTGTGAATTTTTTACTTATGGGTGAAACAGGTCTCATAAGCGTAAATACGACTAGCTTCTACTAATTATAAAACATACAGTACGATTTGTTGTGAATGAACTGTTGTTGTACTTTTAGTAGTTCAACTGCCACCCTTGTTTAAGAGCAACATTTAAAAAACACGTTTATTTTCATCCTCAAGTAATAAGTAAGTAGACTCGCCCAGTTTAATCAATCTAGACGCATAATCTACATAGAGCGCTTACTTCACCCGATTTACATTCGGAACATTTTCACGCGTTTCGGGCTTTTATCGTATGTTTAACATGGGATTTTTGAACCGTCCAAAGATGTCATCATGCGCGGATCCAGATGGGGGGTGGGGACCGGGGGTCCGGACCCGCTCTGGAAAATCTTTAAAAAAGGAAAGAAGACAAGCAGGAAAGAAAATGTTTTTCAAAAAAGGCAACATTAGGACTGCATGTAAAGTATATGCGGCTGCTGCTACATACGACCCCGACATAATTCATATTATTTATCTAAAAGAAACTAAGAATTTTACCTTCAAGAAAGCTTGACTTTATCATTTTCCCAAATTTAACAGGTTAGTCCATAAAACTGTCCCAGAATGCAAAAAAAATGAAGTGCTAAATTGCAAAATTTCCAGGGCGGGTGGGGGCAGGGGATCGGACCCCGTCTGAGAAAATTGGCTGTGTCCGTGCATGGTCACTATACCTGTCCAGTACTGGACATTATGGTATACGCTTCTTTCCTGCACAAATGACAATTTCGCAACTTCTGTCCGGTTTGTACAAATTTCTGGCCGCGATAAACCATTTGACTTGTACAGATTTCGATATAGTGCTGAAGAAACATTCTGAAACACAGTACAGTAAAACAATACATGATGCTTTTGAGAAAGGGCAAAGATTAGGACTATTTCTATTTGGACTACTTGTGACTAACCCTGCATAGGCTTACATTTCATTTGGTAGTGATCAGCTTTAAGGTAGTTCTGCACATTTGATAAAACAGAAGTTATGGCATTGCGTTATGTATCCGGAAAACGTAGAATAAAACCTGGACCTGACATAAGGAAAGGAAAATCATTCTATGCATAAATATCACCTTTTATGTACATTTATAAAAACGGCAACATTAATTTCTTTCTAAAGATGAAAAATGGTAACGAAATAATTCCTTTAAATCTGTTTGAAATTTGCGGATCTCTTAACCCACAGGCAAATATTTAAAATAAGCACACGGGCCTGTAGAATTTTTAACGATATGATGGACATTATATTGATTTACAACTTTGAAAAGTTTCACTAAATTTTACTCTGCATTTATAAAGAAATATGTCTATTTGCAAATATGTTTTCAAAACTTTGATTTTCCCGTAAACACCCATTATGAAAATTTGCATTAGGTCCAAATTCTGTCTAGCAGTACAAGGAACAAGCACACGACCTTATCTTTTTAACTGAATATCTGATGATATTTTTTTTTCAAGGAAGTTTATTCTGAAGGTTTGAAAAATCAAAGTTTAATGGGTTTGCACTTATACAAAAAAGTAATAGAAACGTGCAGAGCTACCTTAACGCACTTGTGGCATTTTATCAATGATAAGTGTATGTCGGGTCCAAGTTTTGTAATAGAAGATGTAAAACACGACTACCGGAGAGTTTGAATTTTAAAGATTCTTGTAAACTCAAATTCTGCCTAAACAGATAAATATATGATGAGATCAGAAATAATTTTTATTCATAATTGTATCTTACCTTGCCTTAAAGACTAATATTGGGTCGATGAGAGCAATTACTATTTTTTAGCTCACCTGTCACGAAGTGACAAGGTGAGCTTTTGTGATCGCGCAGTGTCCGTCGTCCGTCGTCCGTGCGTAAACTTTTCCTTGTGACATCTCTAGAGGTCACATTTTTCATGGGATCTTTATGAAAATGGGTAGATAGATAGATAGATAGATTAGATTTATTTCAACATAAAATGTACAATTTACATGGCAACTTATAATTAAAACATACAATCAAACAATAAACAAACATGTATGAATTAATATAGCCATGTCAATCAACATTATATGTTAAGGATTACACAAAAAAGAGTTAAAATAAACTCTTATTTCCATTGTGGTCCTTAAGATATAGTATTGTATGACATAGGAAGAATAATTTATCACAGTAAAAAAATAATCACAGAAAAATGCCCGAAGATAAGTTTGTATAAAAATCCTATGCTTAAAAATGATTGACTAGTATAAAAAATGATTGACTAGTAAAAAAAAACACAATGCAAAAATCTATCTATAATGCAATCTAACTAAAAGTCATATTAAGCTTAAAAAATGTTCCTTAACCTTACGTTTAAATGAATACATGGTTGTGGCATCCCTAACATTTTGTGGCAGACTGTTCCATAAACAACAATCATTATAAGCAAATGTTTTTTTCCCAAAACCTTTGACCACTGGGAGAGCATATCTCTTACTATCTGACATTGAAAAACCTGTACCATCAAGGGAG
Source organism: Mercenaria mercenaria (assembly GCF_021730395.1). Classification (NCBI taxonomy): domain Eukaryota; kingdom Metazoa; phylum Mollusca; class Bivalvia; order Venerida; family Veneridae; genus Mercenaria; species Mercenaria mercenaria. The sequence goes on from NC_069373.1 coordinate 54,025,702, forward strand.
GCATTTGCCTTTGCTCTGAACCTTGTGGGATAATCATGAACAGTATTGATAGGGGTAAAGTGTTCACTTAAATATGAAGGAGCAATATCAGAATTTATTTTATAAACATGACAGAGAGTTATTTGATTAACTCTACTTGAAACTGGTAACCAGTTAAGACGTGAAATGAGTCAGAATGTTCATCTTGGTAAATTCTAGGTCAGGTTCGAAACTGGGTCACGTACCGTCAAAAACTAGGTCAGTAGGTCTAAAAATAGAAAAACCTTGTGACCTCTCTAGAGGCCATAATTTTCAATGGATCTTCATGAAGATTGGTCAGAATGTTCACCTTAATGATATCTAAATCAAGTTTGAAACTGGGTCACGTGCCTTTAAAAACTAGGTCAGTAGGTCTAAAAATAGAAAAACCTTGTGACCTCTCTAGAGGCCATATATTTCACAAGATCTTCATGAAAGTTGGTCAAAACGTTTACCTTGATGATATCTAGGTTAAGTTCGAAACTGGGTCACGTGCCTTCAAAAACTAGGACATTAGGTCAAATAAGAGAAAAACCTTGTGACCTCTCTAAAGGCCATATATTTCATGGGATTTGGATGAAAGTTGGTCTGAATGTTCATCTTGATGATATCTAGGTCAGATTAGAAACTGGGTCAGGTGCGGTCAAAAACTAGGTCAGTAGGTCTAAAAATAGAAAAACCTTGTGACCTTTCTAGAGGCCATATATTTCATATAATCTTCATGAAAATTGGTCAGAACGTTCATCTTGATGATATCTAGGTCAAGTTTGAAACTGGGTCACGTTCCATCAAAAACTAGGTCAGTAGGTCAAATAATAGATAAACCTTGTGACCTCTCTAGAGGCCATATTTTCCATGGGATCTGTATGAAAGTTGGTCTTTAGTTCATCTTGATGATATCTAGGTCAAGTTTGAAACTGGGTCACGTGCCATCAAAAATTAGGTCAGGTCAAATAATAGTAAAACCTTGTGACCTCTCTAAAGGCCATATTTTTCAATGGATCTTCATGAAAGTTGGTCTGAATGTTCATCTTGATGATATCTAGGTCAAGTTCGAAACAGGGTCATGTGCGGTCAAAAACTAGGTCAGTAGGTCTAAAAATAGAAAAACCTTGTGACCTCTCTAGAGGCCATACCCTTGAATGGATCTTCATGAAAATTGGTCAGAATGTTCATCTTGATGATATCTAGGTCAAGTTTGAAAATGGGTCACGTGCCTTAACAAACTAGGTCAATAGGTCAAATAATAGAAAAACCTTGTGACCTCTCTAGAGACCATATTTTTCAATGGATCTTCATGAAAATTGGTCAGAATTTTTATCTAGATAATATCTAGGTCAAGTTCAAAATTGGGTCACATGAGCTCAAAAACTAGGCCACTATGTCAAATAATAGAAAAAACGTCATACTCAAAACTGGATCATGTGGGAAGAGGTGAGCGATTCAGGACCATCATGGTCCTCTTGTTTTATTTACAGGTGTGTCTCTCATTTCATTTCATAAGCATAATACGTGCAATCATTCTTTTGTTTTGTATTGTAAATAATAATCACTTATTTAATGTGGCAGATAGGTCACTGGGCCGGGTGCTGTTTTATTGGGTAACTACGCTGAAATTAAAATCACACGTTTCTCCTTATTTCAGAACCAAGTCAGGGTTGGACGAACATGATCACTTCCTTGTCTTCCACAGATATGAAGATCCTGTCACATTCAAACTTATAGGAGCAGTTTGTGAAACGTTAGGTATTTAAGGGACACTCTTCCAGATTCGTATATCTTTCTCTTCAAAACATATTTAGAATAAAGTTTAAGAATTAAGAATAAAAAATCTTTGAAATTTATTTTTATGTTATGTAATTAAACGCTTACTAAAATGCTACATAAAGCTTCTTCTGACATTCCGTTTGAAAATGTTGTATAAAGAATATTCATACTGTTTGAACAACCTTGTCAGTAACATGGCTGTCTTTGATTTCTTTTTAATGTAAGATAATACCATGCGATTAATAACTTCTTAAATTTGTAAAATATCTTGATTAGTTATGAATTTGTCATCAAAAATGGTAGTCTAAGGGTAATTTTCCATTTTTCCATTGTAAATTTAAGCCATATTTTAAAACAATTCTTCGAAAAACTCGATTTTGACTTTATTTTGAATGGCTTGTTATCAGTCTTTCGGGATATCTGTATAAAAATAAATTATTTTTGAAATTGAGCTTTTTCCCCGACTTTTCCATGAGGAAAAACATTTTGGTCATAAAACTGACATTAAGATATTTTTAAAAATCAGAAAGATCCTACTACAACCTTCGGACATCTATAGAATGAAGTACAGCTTATATACGCATCTAGAATAAGACCGCAATTCACGAAACCCCCTATTACGGCTTAGATAATTCAAACATTTGTTTCATATCCTTATGCAACATTTTCAATTATATTTTGTATTTGATCTGCAGCATAAACTTGGTTCATGCATTAACCTATGTAGTGTAAATACCGTTCTTGTTCTTTTCTTAAGGAACTTAAGTATGTTTCTGAACCTTTCTATGTAAAAGTTAAAACAAATAAAAATCATCATGTTTTTTCTATTTTAGGCGTAGAATTACCCGCAGTTCTAGAGATTTTTGGGGACTACTTTCTCCAATACTGCCTTCGGCATGGGTATGATAAAATGTTGAAGACACTCGGAGGCAACTTTAAATCATTTATACAGAATCTCGACTCCCTACACGCGCTTTTAGCACTCACGTACAAGAATATTGTAGCACCATCGTTCAGGTAAAGAATACTTCTTTCTAGGTATATATGCCGGTCTTACGTGCGCTATTGGACTGTCGGTGTGTACGTCTTTCGAGGCATCTATAACTTGCGGGAGAGGTTGTTCGAGGGCGGTTGTACTATCTTTGTGGAAGGGTTAAATGTTTCTTTGATTTCCTCTTGTTGGTGCCTAGTAAATGAATCTGTTCTGTAGCTTTAACAGTTAACTCGAATATTTCTTTGCGGAAATGATTGTTGCAAAATTGTTGTCTTAAGGTAGTTGACCCGAAATGAAAGTCAGAAATTTTCATCCATATTCGGATGGTCCCAGATAACCTTATGCAATTTCGGCATTCTGCGATATAAATGAAAAGTCAGATGCTTGTATAAGCTATGTTATTGTCCGAAGTATGCCGAAACACCATACATGAATGGTTTGCCATTACGGATCTTCAAGTTTCAAGTTTATTTCTACATCAGGGCATATAATATGCATGTGATGAGAACAATGATACACATATTGAATCAGTAACTTCAAAGACAATGCTAAGTATATAAACAACAAAGCAGCATATTGTTATCTAAACAAATAAATCTACAAGTCATTTTACTGTTTCTAAGAGTTACACATATGTGCATCCAACTATGAGATCAATATATTTTACATGGAGAATGAAATTATTTAAACTTAGACAAAATGGTTTTACAAAATAATGCTAGTTTAATAAGTTTTGACTTAGTTTTACAATTCATAAGATCATCTAATTTAAATGAACTAGGATGGTTAAAATAATACTCTGGCACTGACTTTTTTCTACTGGCACTGAAGAAGTCGCATTCAAATAGATAGTGATATTCATCCCGAATTGAATGTTTGTCACAAAGTGTACATTTTCTTTCACAGCGTTCAATGTTATAATGTCTTCCCTTCTCAATAGGTAAAGAGTGATTCATAGTTCTAAATTTACAAAGGGTCTTAGCTAAATTATGTGGCAAGATATCCAGATATTTTTCAAAACAATGTACTGTTTTATACATACGAACGATATGCAAGACATTTAGGAGAGTTATCAACAGAGTTATTCCAGTTTTGCAATCTAGTCTTAACCAGTGATTTGAAATGTCTCAAGTTTGTAACCTTTTGGTTAATAAAATATTCAGACAAACCAAGCTCGTCAAGATCTACTTTCTGAATCCCATTTTCCTCCAATAGTGTGCGAATTTCTTTCTTCCCACACTTCCCTATGATCAAAACAATTTATGTACGATACTATGGTTGTAATTATGTTAGATAAATCACTAAGATAACTAAATATGTTTTTACCACTGTATGAACTAGTTGCCATAATTCGTCCATACACGTTACACTATTCCCAAATGTGTACTTACTTTATTAAATGTACTCCCACTATTGGCGATGAATTAATCACATAATGGTTTTTATTGTCAGATTTTTAGCGTTTTAGAAATATAAATGTAACTGGTATACAGACAGCCCCGAGAGCTTCAAATAGAAATGATACTGCATTTGAAAAAAATGTATGTCTGATCTGTAACAGACTAGAACATAAATACTTTTTTTCTGTTTTCTATATTGTTTTAAAAGACAATGCATGCACAAAGCAATCAAATTGTTAACATCCGAAAACATGCAAATCATCAGAAATCTAGCTGCTTTCATATAGAGTATCTTTGAAACAGAAAATGTTATGTATAAAATATCTAACCCGAAGTGAGTAACTATAAATACGCAGACATTTTTTTTCCTTTCTGTACTTCCACCGTACCTGAGCAGAAAACTACGAATATATTCTCCTGTCGCAACTTTGCAATTGTTAGGTAAACATTTTGTATTAAACAACGAATTTGTTGGTCATAAGGACATATGTTTTTCATGACTTTAGTATATTGATAATATTCTGCCATTGACAAATTTTGTCACAAATTTATTTTACAGTAATACTTGTCAAGTTTTGATCATGGGTTATCTTTACCTACATCAGATGTGTATTGAATGAACTCCTTACTCTAAGATGACTATTTATGAAGACTCTAGCTTTAAAGCAGCTTTGGAATATGCATTTAGACAGTAAAGTAGTTCCCATGTGTTGCTTAAAAGCGAATAACTAAAAATAAGAATATATATTTGTAGTGTCACTGAATGAGATAAAAGTCTGAGTTACAGCCCGTCAATTATGCCAGTGAAATATAACATCATTATAGTCAGTCCGTATTACCTATAGGGTCTCTGAATTAACCATGCCGTAGATAGGCATATTTGTACTTTTAAAGAGCTTGTCGCAAAGGCGCATATTGTGTCTATTATGTATGTCTTGTAAACGAGCTATCTCATGTGAGAAACCCGTCAAGTACATTGCTCTAGAAAAATGTTATCTGGGACAATCCGATTATCTCCTTCGCAATCCAGAGAGCATATCGGACAAATTCATACAACAGCGCAATTTGTGTGAATGACACTTAATTGTCAGTTAGTTATGGTGTTACAAGAGATGGAGTGCTAAGAATTAGAGGAGTTTTCTCTCATACATCAAATTGAAATTGGCACTTTTAAGACAAATCGATGTAAATTGGCACGGTACTTTTATCTTAACATGACGACTGACAGAAGGCAATATCATTGTCTGTGTTTTAATGATATATAATATGTCGGAAGTAATGCCGAAATGAAGTGGTCTGCAGAACTCTACACCAGAGGTTGTTTCTGTTACAATGTTAAGCGCTTTGTCTACTTTAAGGTTTTTCGCCCATGTACGTTTGTCTGTCTGTCTGTACGCCAGTGTGAAATACAATTTATTTACATTTCTTACGATATATATGAAACATCTGACTTGTAGTCTGAAACACAATAAACAGTGTTTGTTTCAAAACAGAAAAATAATCAAACACAGTCACCAGTTAACATCAAACTATCACGCGGAATGATTTGAAATTATAATAATGTGAAGTAACGTTTTCCTGTCGTCTGAAGTTACAGCTTTTAGGACATTATGACATTATCATAGAATAAAGTTTACTTTGAAGCACTAACGCTTGTTACTTTTTAGTAATATAATGTGGGCTACGTCGTTCTTCGTAACCATGCCTTCTCGCTTTCTCGAGAAGTATGCAGTGAAATTATTCCCGCGATATTTACAAAATATAAAGGATAAACTTACTTTTATACCTTTTTTTTCATTAATTTTCTTTAAACACGTTTCAGGACAACAGAGACCTAACTTCTTGATTTACCCTCGAATATCGTTATCTAATATCCCAAAGCAGTTATATTTCGACAAAAAGTATTACTGTCAAAGCTGTAAAATGAAAAGTATTACTGTCAAAGCTGTAAAACGTTGCGTTCATTTTATATACTGATCTTGCGTTGCAAAAATAGATCATCCAGTGTCTACGTGTTTTTTTAACTTGATTATTTTCTTGCAGGTGTGAAACTAACGAGGATGGGAGTTTGTCTTTGCATTACTACACTATAAGACCTGGACTTTATCCAATTGTTTTAGGTATTTTTTTTATTTACATATGTCTACATGTCGACATAAAAAATCATAATGTAGCATTCATGAAAAAAACCTTGTGTAAGTGAAATAAAAATAATTTAACATACAGGGGAAACCATTGGTTTTATTTCTGGTGTTCATGCGGAAACTAGTATATTGTAATTTAATTTTCCAAGACGAACCCAATTCTTGAAACTAGTATATTGTAGTTTAGTTTTCAAAGACGAACCCAATTATTGAAACTAGTATATTGTAAGTTAGTGTTTCAAGACGAACCCAATTCTTGAAACTAGTATATTGTAATTTAGTTATCCAAGACGAAACCAATTCTTGAAACTAGTATATGGTAATTTAGTTATCCAAGACGAACCCAATTCTTGAAATTAGTATATTGTAATTTAGTTTTCCAAGACGAACCCAATTCTTGAAACTAGTATATGGTAATTAAGTTTTCCAAGACGAACCCAATTCTTAAAACTAGTATATTGTAATTTAGTTTTCCAAGACGAACCCAATTCTTGAAACTAGTATATTGTAATTTAGTTATCCAAGACGAACCCGATTCAATTCTTGAAACTAGTATATTGTAATTTAGTTACCAAGACGAACCAAATTCTTGAAACTAGTAATTGTAATTTAGTTATCCAAGACGAACCCAATTCTTGAAACTAGTTTATTGTAAGTTAGTTTTCCAAGACGAACCAAATTCTTGAAACTAGTATATTGTAAATTAGGTATCCAAGACGAACCCAATCATTTTATAAAATCATGTTATTTGCGATGTCTTTACAACAAAAATTAAAAACAAACACTTATTGACCAGGAGAAAACAGTGGATCCTAGCCAAAAGACCCTCGATGAAACCAAAACTAGAGTTAAATAATATTTCATTAAACAGTTTACAGTCTACCCAGCGGGGAAAGTATACAATTGTGTGATCATGTGCTAGTGATAGATATTCCTGTTTTTCCCTAGGGTTTAGAGAAAGACTTTGTCTAAAATATCGTACACTAAAGTGACGTGACAATAGTACTAGCCATAGAATTACGTTATAAACTATTTACATAATGTCAGGAAATACCCACATCTATTTGTCTTCGCGTGATAGGAAAGAAAAATGATCTAACACGTCCGCGTCCGCATGACGCTATTTTCCCAATCCTGTCTCACACAAACAGATATATAAGACCCTAGACTAGCATCAGTCGTAAGAGCTCTTTAGAATAAATATCTGTACCATACAATCCTCTTTAATAGCACTTTCCGAAGACAAAAAAAAATCTCTTATCTCTGTTGAGCCCAGGGAGAAAATGGTTTTCTGAAAAAAATGTGGTGTCTGTATGAAGAAAGATATAAAAATTATTACAGATTTTTAAACCTCAATAGACAAGACCATTATAATGTAATGTATGTGATTCACGTATTTGTCGTAAAAAAATAAAATATACGCTTTGACGACGTTCTTGCCGTAAAAGCATTGTGACTCTTGAATGTAATTCTTTCAAATTTTCAGATTTGAACGGAAAAAGAATGTCCTTCGTGAATATAAGGGTTCATCCTACTTTTTCAACCAATCACTTGCCAAACATTTTCAAAATCTTCCAATATTTATACCTGTAGAATAGAATATTAGCAAACACTTCCCAAAGTAAAGTGTTACAATAAGGCTGACCTATTTAGTATTTCATAAAATAAGTATGAGCAACTCTAAGCCGGACAGAGTTTATGAAATGAAATTTTCAGCGTTCCGTCGTTTCTATTTAAGTTTTCACTTCGTAGCCTCTGTCCTGTATCAAGTTACCTCAGTTTCGATTTATATGTCATCAAAATAAGTCTTTTTTTCCAAAAGAGCAACCATTGTAATGAATATGTAAGAGCCCAATCCCCGTACAGCTGTACAATTTCCATGGCATGATTTATTTCATAAACAATGTCGCAATGTAATTTGTCTAGTAGTACTTATTACCCCATTGTTTATTATTTCAGGACTTGTCAGGGCAGTCGCTAGAGACCTTTACAATCAGGAAGCAGATATCAGCGTTGTGGACAAATCTCAGGAAGTTATTTCTGGCGGGAAAACGCAAGAGCATGTGACATTTCGCGTGGTTCTCACGAGACAGGACGATACTAAATCATTAACAGAATTCCAACCATCGTTTCCGTCTGAATTTTTTATAAGTGCTGAACAATTTTGCAATGCATTTCCATACCATATCATTTTTGACTCCAACCTTGAAATCAAACAGTGTGGAATGATGATTCAGCGATTATTACGGACGCAAGTAACGGAGCAAAATATGTGTGATATATTTGAACTTACACACCCTAGGATGCAAATGTCTGTGATAAATATAAGAATGTTCATTAATGCAGTATTTATGCTCAAAGTCAGAGTCCCAAGCAAAACAGTACTCAAAAATGGTGATTCGCAACATTCTTTGATATTAAAAGGTAAGAATAGAATACAGTATAATAAAATAGAATAAATAGAATAGAATAGAATAGAATAGAATAGAATAGAATATATTTTAGTAACCAATCATGGGCCATCAGTTGCATGTGAATCGGCGCAAAATGCAAAATAACAAATTTCATAGCTAAGTGTAATAAAAGTTGCTAGACATTTCCGACCAGAGGCATAATTCAGGATAATAGTAGCATTTTATACGAAAAATAAATCACCTTAGCGGCGTTAGACTATGGTGGCTAGAGTTACTTTTGTCAATTAATTGGCAATATTTCACCACCACTGTTGTCATATTACTACTTAAGAACAAAGCAACGTACACCTGCCCATATAAGATATTTTGCTAATTAAAGTTATAAAACGGAAAATGACAGAATTACAGTAATTAAATTTGATCTTTTTTGTAAGTGGAGATGTTGCAGAAGTTTTTCTGTTACAATAATTACCTTGTGCAGTACGTAAAAGTGAAATTAACTGTCAGATTAAATCAACCTTTAATAAGATAGACAAGCAAAAACAAACATTTGAACTTTGCGCCACACATGTAATTTCGCAGATTAATCATTTATATTGTGGAAAACTGATACCAAGAAAAATGATAAATGCACGACATACAAAATTATATGAATTAGTGTTAAAAAAACCAAACGCCTTTTTTCATTTTCTGTTGAATTTAAAGTTCTCTTTACCAAACAGATACGGCTTCCTGAATTTAATATGATGATTATTATTATTATTATTATTATTATTATACCAGATTTATATAGCGCCCTTTTCATGACCAATTTCACGTTCAAAGGCGCTTTACATAGTTCAAATGCAGCCACACAGGGCGCATAATTCATCCTCTACTAGTACAGACACAGAGCGATCTGACCAGAGGGACAGAGTGAGACAAAGCCCCCATGGCAGAGAGATCAGAAATCAGATACAGGCTTGTCCGGCTAACTTAGCCTAGCTCGTTGCGAATAGACAGCCTGGTTCTTTAACGTGCCCAGTATATAGCACTGATACACGCAAGGATTGCCTGGGTTCCTGACCAGTACACCTCTAGTTGGGTGGGAAACACTGAAAAGCGTTTCTGAAAATTCAGGAGTAGCTGCCGGGGATCGAACCCCCGACCTCAGGATTGGAAGGCCAGTGTGCAAACCACTGAGCTATCCGTCCACCCATGATAAGATATCAGATACATTCCTTCCTTCCTTTTAGAGCTGTTTCTCTTTCATCAGACAGTTACAGGAATTTATGTATTTAATAAAGTTATCCCCAACTGTAAGGTGTTGAAATATTTAGTTGCGAAATGTAGGCGTCTATTTCTTTCATTTTCAAAACAGTTCTTCATATAGAATCAACACGCATTTCCAATTTATGCGAAACAATTCTATTTCAAAGTGTTTAAACATTTGTATGTATTACATCTTTTAATATGCGTTTTTATAAATGCTGAAAAAAAGTATGAAATATCTTGTATTTGCAAAGATATGCAATTGTATAGGAAAATCGTTTTGTGGACTTTAAACTGGCACGTAATTTTACAATTATTTCATATTGAAATTACCATATAATTCCAGTAGAGCACTACTATAAGAGAGAATTTATTTAGGACATGTTAGTTTTACACTATCCTTTCATGATTTAAGGGAATCTTATACTTGAACCATAACACAACATTTAAAGTGAAAGTCCATACACGTTCTTTAGGTTGACCGCGATAGAGCTACCTGACGCTTTCAAGGTATACTGGACCCACTATTCATATTTGAAATTATTTTAAAAAGTCTAAGGCTGATCTTAGTCTGCACTGTTCACTATTAAATCAGTAAATTTTCAGTGAACATCCCTTCAAATAATAAATGGTATTGCCCAAATTGAAAGACAGACCAATGATTTTGTTTACTTTTTCGTGCTATGTCTGAACTGTGTTGATTTCTTAAAGTTTCTGTTGTTAAAAAAATAAATGCCTGTCCCAAAATTTCCAGTTAGCGGAACCGTATCTATTTCCGACTTATGACCAATGTTTATGAATGATTAATTATTAAAATTTTGTTTCAGGTCAGATGATGTGGCTAGATGACATTCAACATATGATATTCATTAGTTCTCCTCGTTTATCAAGTCTAACCGAGTTGATGGAAATGAACGTTTATCTCGCTGACATTCCACTTTATGACGTCACAAGAGAATTAGTTCTACTTAACCAACAGAGAATTGCAGAAATTGATATAGCGTAAGTCATAAGGGCTTTACTGACATTTTAGTATAGGGCGGCCCAAAAGCAGACGACTTACGAAATCAATTAATGGATTTAGTGTTACCAAAAATAGTTCCCTTTAACGCGCTGGTAATTCATTAATTCCGTCATTCTGTGACGTCCCAACAGAACAAGTTCTAAAATGAAAATGAAAATAATGACTTTGATTTTGATATTTTTAAAATAGTAGATGTGTACACTAATTTCAGCTCATTTTATAGATTGTGACGTTGTAGTTATAGATGTTGAGCTTAAAGATAACCTTTCATTTCACACCAGAAATGTAAGCGATTGCGTTCTAGACCAGTCAGATTACAATCCGTTCTAAAATATTAGTTACATTCTTAAGTTTCTTTTATACGAAGAGTAACACATTCAAAATTACAAACGAAAAAAAAACAAACAGAAAACTTTGATATTCATACGCCTTCAAATTGTATTTTATTAACCGAAAATCACCAGAATTACGAAAAACCCTAAATGATACCTTAATTAGAAAAGAAATCATCCTTACTTAACCCGATATGTTCTCCTTGGTGGCTCTAATGTTCAGTAAGGCTTTTTAAATTCTATGCTAAAAACAGATAAATCAGTTGTCTAAATAGCACTACATTACTACATGACTTTCGATATACAATGACCTTACACAGTTAGAGCCGTAAAAGAAGGTTATCATAAACAATGGATTCAATAATATTTTCAGCTATGTTAATCAATATTCAAACCTTTGGCAAACACAGGAAAAACTAATTATCGAAAAAAGGATATAACAAAAAAAAAAACAACAACAAAGAACAACAGACATATTATTATGTTCATAAGAAAAATATGGCCGCCACATCGTAAATAAAGGTATTATGGACCTTTAAAGATAAAATGACTTCTGAACATATTATAAGCAGCTCTTTATGAATTAAGATTCGTAGGCTCTTGGAATAAACGCAGTTACGTAAATGCTGCTGGAGTTAGGTTCCAGATATAGTAAGAAGGATTGTAGCTTTAAAATCATATCTTAAAATGTTAATTAAATGTAAGGCTAATTAAATGTAATGTCTTATTATCGTTAGGTAATTGTGATATTTGATTTTTTTGCCATTCGATGCATTCGGAAGTATTTATCACCATTAAAAGTATATATAGAAGCAATAGTAGCCTAGTTATTCTAATGTTCTATATGACTTACGTGTGCAAGGTTTATGTTGATACCTGAAAATGTATAAAATACCAAAGTTCAATTTTCTTTTCTAATTAACTCGCGTTTAACACGGAAGAACAACAAGTTTGATGTTCATATTGTGAACTGGATAATATGTTATATGTTTTCGCGACATGAAAAAAGTCTTTTGCCGACTTCTGTGCGCTTCCTTTATTTGAATGAGTAATATAGTATAAATAATGGATCTGTTTTTGTAAAATGAATAAATGAATATTTCGGTAACCTATCTCAATTTACATTGCTATCTAGAGTTAATAAAAAGATATGACAATCATTTGTTTTAATAGGTTCGTAATTATAAAACTTTATAAGTTTATTACACATTTTACTCTGAACAGATTGTGTATTTTTAGAAAACGATTAGATGAAACTACTATAGAATTAAGGAAGACGTCAAAGGCACTGGAAGAGGAGAAGAAGAAGACAGATCTGTTGTTGTATCAGATGCTGCCAGAGAAAGTGGCAATTGAACTGAAAAATGGCAGACCAGTTGCTGCAGGTAAACGGTGTTTTCAGTGTTGATTTAAAAATTCTAAACCTTCAAAATTAATGCAGTGAGTGAAATGGTGTATATTTAGTCTTTGAAATATATTAAAATATTTAGTCAAATGTAACACAAACCTTGTGTACTATAAATTTAATACTCTGACCTAAAAATCAAATAAATTATATTACAAATATAGTGTTGTTCTAAACATATTACATACTTCCAAAGTGTCAAATCACCTTTTGAATGTATACTTACAGTTTGCTTGAAAGACTTGTAAGATTTGTTAACTTGACACTTCATATGCTTGAACGTTCAGTAATATCATGTATTTTTGTCTACTTCCAGAGAAGTTTGAGCACGTGACAGTATTATTCAGCGACATTGTTACCTTCACAAATATCGCATCTGCGTGCCCGGCAATATCAATCGTTCAAATGCTCAATGACCTTTACAATAGATTTGATGCGAGGTCAACTGAACATGGCGTCTACAAAGTAAGTCATGTCTCAAAATATTAATAACTGTGTTATATTATTACAGTTCAAGTCATGTGACAACGTTTCGTATTTGAGGAGCGGAACAAATCCCAAATATGTGCCCTCAGAGCAGTATTTAGGAAACGAGGGAACATTTACGTAAATCCGCCGGCGATTCGCAAGCCAACTGGCTGACTAACTCACATGACGGCATAAGAAAGGCTCGAACCATCAGACTTTGGGGTTTTATTAAAACGAAGGCGATCCGTAAAACTGTTCAGTTCAAACAATAGCTATATTATAGATAAAAAAAGTCACGAAATTAATGAGCTTGGCAGTAAACTGACAATTATATCTTGTTTCACGTCCATTTCATAAGCAAACACAACCAAAAGAAGATGAGATCGACGGAAACTTTACACAAACCCTGATATCTAGTCAATCTAGCGCATTCCTGTTAATAGATTTATTTTAAAATCTGGTTGAACCTTAAACTAACAGTTTACCTATTTTCAGGTAGAGACCATAGGTGACGCATATATGGTTGTTAGTGGAGTACCGATCAAAACGACTGCGCATGCGCAGCCTGTGGCTAATTTTTCAATGGATATGGTAGCTGAGGCAGCAAAGGTCATGTCTCCTGCAACTGGAAAACCGTTACAGGTGTGAAATTTCTTAATATATTACCGTCCCTAAACTTTTCAGTCCAAATCAGTCTGAGTTGACTTCTTTATACAGACAATCAAACTTCGAAACTCTGACAAAAAAGTTTTACTGCAAAGGTATTACTTTAAGGTCAACAGTTAAAACAAAATTGAAAAAAAAAATCTGTGCAAAAATAAAAAAAGATTTGTTAAATTGCTATACTAAAGGCAAAACTTTATTACTTCTAATTGAAGTTAGCAGTTTTTGTCTCTTTACTCTAAAGACTATTGGCATTAAAAGACGAGGACAATGAAAGAATATTTCTTGCTGTTCACCACTGTATTGAAAAATAAGAACGGTTTGACTGAGGCGATAGAAATTTTCCGAAGTAATGATTAGGCATCAGTCCCCAAGTCGCTACCCATCCGCTGTCTTTTACATGTTCGTACTCAACATATCTCTAATAAACATTATTACTTCTCCTATACTTAGTTTACTTTTTTGTTATTTCTTTTATAAAACGTTCTAAATAACCTTAAGCTTAAGCTTTCAGTTATATCCACCTGCCTATATTATATCAAAACTGTTGAACTGTCATTTGCTGTGAGACATTATATAGACAAATAAATATGTTTAAACCAAAATTTTATTTTCTTTATTGAAGGCGATTAAATGAGTGTTGCTATAAACAAGGAAACTTGTACAAAAGACTGTTTAAAACTTGCATTTGTTCGAAACTCAAATTGAATTATACAAAATTCGCATTTTCAGATACGAGTAGGTCTACACAGTGGACCAGTAGTTGCGGGCGTAGTTGGACAAAAGATGCCGCGATATTGTTTGTTCGGAGATACTGTAAATACAGCATCAAGAATGGAAAGTCACGGGGCTCCAGGACGTATACATCTCAGTCCTACGACCTTTAAGTAGGGAACTCTTTTGGTCTTTTTTTAAGTACATCCATTCTACTTTGTTCAATGTAGGACAATACTGAACGGAGTGTAACCGTCATTCACAGTAAAACACTAGAGTAGGTAATAACATTTGTACTTAGAAATATGCACGAGTTCTGCAGCGGAAATATTGCGCAACTTTAGGATTGCACATTTCTGGGTGAAAATTTAATCACATTTTTATAACATACGCATCAACATTGAATATTTTACAATAAATTGACCTAATCCCGATGTTGAGGGTGGGCGAGGGGACAGACCTTAAACAATCTTCTAAGTTATTCGTGGAAATCATTGGTCTTACCGCAAATATCCCGCGAACTAGTATTAAATTAATCGCAGCCTCTACGCAGCGCGAATGTTCGCAGCATGGACCATTTTAAGGGTTAACAAGGCAGTCTGAAAGACAGCTAAATCCCCCGCCACTGCTATGGATAGTGAAAGGGTTAAACCTTTGATTTTAGCTGTGACCTTGACCTTGAACTGACATGGCTGACTCATGAATTCTGCACAACGTCTTGATGAGGTGATCATTTGACCAAAGTTTCATGGAAATCCTTCAAGGAGTTTAGGAGATACAGAGCTGAAACCTTTGACCTTCAGTTGTGACCTTGACCTTCAGTTGACATGGCTGACTCATGAGTTCTTGATGAGGTGATCATTTGACCCAAGTTTGATGAAAATCCTTCAAGGGGTTAAGGAGATACAGAGTGGACACCAAATGGAAGGCTCAGACCTTCGACCCTTAGTTGTGACCTTGATCTTGAGCTGGCATGGTTGACTCATAATTTCTGCACATCGTTCTGATGAGGTAATCATTTGACCAAAGTTTTATAAAATTCCTTCAAGGGGTTTAGGAGATATAGAGCGGACACGAAATGGAAGGCTCAAACCTTTGACCTTCAGTTGTGACCTTGACCTTGAGCCGACATGGCTGACTTATAAGTTCTGCACATCGCCTTGATGAGGTGATCATTTGACCCAAGTTTGATGAAAATCCTTCAAGGGGTTTAGAAGATATAAAGCGGACACAAAATGGAAGGCTCAAACCTTTGACCCTAAGTTGTGACCTTGACCTTGAGCCGGCATGACTGACTCATGGGTTCTGCACATCGTCTTGATGAGGTGATCATTTGACCCAAGTTTTATAAAATTCCTTCAAGGGGTTTAAGAGATATAGAGCGGACACAAAATGGAAGGCTCAAACCTTTGACCTCGAGTTGTGGCCTTGACCTTGAGCCGGCATGGCTGACTCATGGGTTCTGCACATCGTCTTGATGAGGTGATCATTTGACCCAAGTTTTATAAAATTCCTTCAAGGGGTTTAGGAGATATAGAGCGGACACAAAATGGCAGGCTCAAACCTTTGACCTTGAGTTGTGACCTTGACCTTGAACCGACAAGGCTGTCTCATGGGTTCTGCACATCATCTTGATGAGGTGATCATTTGACCCAAGTTTCATGAAAATCCTTCAAAGGGTTTAGGAAATATGGACCGGACACGATTTTGTTACGGACGGAAGGACGGACGGACGGACGGAAGGACGGACGCAGACCATTCCTATAATCCCTCCGCCACGGCGGGGGATTAACAAAGAGACGAACAAGATCTGTTCAGAATTATTTGACCGACCATTTATTTCGAGGCTACAACTATACTTTGATATCTGTTAAGGAAATAGTATGCAAGATATGACTTATTGTTAGCTCTACTAGAGAAGTCGTTTTTTAAGAAGTCTGTTTTCCTAAAATAAATAGATGATTAAAAATGTAGAAGGAAGCAAGTATCACCGTTTGCTTAAATGTGGCTATGGCTCTGTGTGACCGACACTATTTTATGAGCTATAATCATTTAGCAACATTTATGTTGTTGTTTTTCTTTAAAGTTTAGTTCAAACCATTTGACTTCAGGAACCTTCAAGAATCAAAAGATTATTCGTTTCGTTGTCGAGGAGAAATCGACGTGAAAGGCAAGGGCAAGATGACGACGTTTTTTCTGATTGGTACCAAGAACAAACGAGTGAAGGAGCCCGATGATGACTTCAGTACTCTTGAAGTTCTTGGCGAGGACGATCCTATACCAAACATAACATATCCTCGGGGATCCAAACAAATTTCAAGGGGAAAGAGTAGTACTTGTACTGTGATATAACACTCGCATGTCATTGCATATTGCCCTTAGACACTTTGACCAATAGAATTCTTATAATGGTCATGTTGTTATAAAAGACGATGTGTATGGGATATACTGTACGGGGTATCTACGATCGAGCAAAAATTGAATCAAAAATAAATGAAATATTTTGTATTAAAGCTATAAGAACACATAAAATTGTTCTTTTTCTCTATCTGCATTGTTTTCGCTTAAAGTATTTCTACCTTTGAAAGTAAAGTAACAATCGTAATGAATATATAATAAAAGTATGCTGTGTATTACACCAGTCAGAATACTCGGTCACTAAAACCCATCATCCGAGCTGTATAGGGCATTTGTCCGATTATTAGTCTCCTACTGGTTGAAAACCAGTTTCGGAGATTATAGGAATGCGCTTTTCCGCCTGTCCTCAATTTCGTGTCCGGTCCATAACTCTGCTATCCATGAAGGGATTTTATTACTTGGCACAAATGTTCAACATGATAAGACAACGTGTCATGCGCAAAACCCGGATCCCTAGCTTAAAGGTCAAGGTCACAATTGGAGGTCAAAGGTCAATAGGTTTTTTTCCCTGT
The DNA here is from genome assembly GCF_021730395.1 of Mercenaria mercenaria. NCBI lineage: Eukaryota > Metazoa > Mollusca > Bivalvia > Venerida > Veneridae > Mercenaria > Mercenaria mercenaria. Next base: position 54,043,226 of record NC_069373.1, read on the forward strand.
CCGGTCCAGAATTCAGTCTTCCATCAAGGGATTACAATATAACTTGACATAAATGTTCCCAATAATGAGACGATGAGTCATGCGCAACACCCAGACCTAGTTTAAAGGTCAAGGTCATAACTGGAGGTCAAAGGTCAACAGGGTTTTTTATTGTCCGGTACATAACTCTGCCATCCATAAAGGGATTTTAATACTACTTGGCACAAATGTTTCCCATGATGAGACAACGTGTCGTGCTCAAAATTCGGACACCTAGCTCAAAGGCCAAGGTCACAATTGGAGGTCAAATGTCAATAGGTTTATTTCCTGTCCGGCCCAGAACTCTGTCATCCATCAAGGGATTACAATATTTGCTTGGCATAAATGTTCCCCTGCATGAGACAACGTGTCATGCGCAAAACCCGGGCCCATAGCTGAAAGGTCAAGGTCACACTTAGAGGTCAAAGGTCAAATTCAAGAATGACTTTTTCCGGAGCATTTCTTCTGCATGCATGGAGGGATTTTAATATTACTTGGCACCTGCATGGTAAATTGATTCACCGTCAGTTTCATGTTTCTGAAAAGGGTATATAGATCTTTCGCAATAAAGTTCTACAAATGAGTGAAATTATGGAAAGTAAACCAAAAAAAAAAAACGCTTGTTAAAATGCTACGCTTATACATAAAGAGCAGCATGCCTTGGTGGTATATAATACGCATGATCAAGTTATATTATCGTTATTCGTTAAATGCAAAATGTAGTAAATTGTTCACTACAAATCATGTTGACCAACAGTATGACCGTACGTGGAATGTACTGTTCCATATTAAATATCAATGTATGTAAGGCAAGTCGAAAAAAAAATCTGTTAACTGGGCTCCTGAACAGTGTCCATGACAACAAGCCCCTACGACATCTAAAAACAAGCCAGTTTTATGATCAGGGTGTCATTGTGAACCTAAAGCTCCACCATTTCCATTTACAACATGTTAAAAACCTATACTGAATTGAAGATCCAGTTAAGATAATATGTTATGAAAAATGTTGTGAGTGGTTTTTATCTCATAAAGACGGTATCTTCAAAACTGATCAAGATTTTTTTTCTTGAAAGAGAAAATCTGATGAAAAACTGTGTTATTTACAAACCATTAAAACGTTTCAGCGTAAATCATTGATCTAATTACGTTTCTTAGACTTTAAAACGTGCCCTTAATTAAATCATACAATATGCATGAATACGACAAGTATTGTATAGACAGACAAGATCTCCCCATAATAATCTAATTATAAACTTATTTTTGATATTGTAGTGTATTTTGCCTCAAAAATGACTCACATTGCGCACATTATGTAAATAAAAACTAAATGCTATGTCAATTTGTTTCTTAAATGTCACAGATTTCAAAACAACCCGTGTTTCCACGTCACGGATTTCTGTGTACAGTATGACAGATTTATTACTTAGAAATATGGAAAATTTTGACATTTCTATTATACAAACTCGTCTGTGATACATCACAGAATCGCTAAAAACAGAATCTGAGGTAAGGGTGTGTTCGATCGAACTACATTGTGTAACTATCACTCTGTAACTGTTCTGGCTGATATACATTGCCATTTATTTTCGTGAACACAACAATGAACTTGCCTTTCGTAAGATCTCCGAGGTATTATAGGGACCAATAAGGCCTTATCTTTTTGAGACAAATCGATGGGCTTACGTTACTATTAAATATGCGCGCTAACCACGGCTTTGATTTCAGAAGCAATTTTTAATATTTTACGCTAGGTTAAAGAACATTGTTGAACATTTGTACATTAAAGAAACAACATTTCAGTTTGCTGAAACCCAAGTTTGAAAATGATATTAGGAGTAGTGAATAACATCTTTTTTTTTGGTGGGGGGAGGGGGGGGGGGGTCTAAATTACATTTCTTTCAACTTCACTAAAATGTAATATTTTTCCTGGACTACTGGACCACATGCTTTCAGTTCAGTCTCATCATAATTCTTCGGCATCATGAGATGAACCATTTTGGGCTAAGTTCCAGTGTACAAAATTATGCCCCCTTTTCTGGTAAACCAGCATTTGGTGCTAGAGTCTCAGATAGTTATGCGGTCAAAATAACTAAGCTCTAATTTCTTTTCCAAAACATTGATAATTTTTGAGGTTTTAAGTCTAAATATTTTGGTTTAATGTAGTGTTAATGTAAGTCACACTATAAAATCTTTTAATTCTTATGTGAACACACATGTACAGCAAAACCCTAGTAATGAGACAATCTGTTATTTCAAAATGTGATCTTGATAACGCGGGTTGTCACGTTATTGGGTTTTCTTTTTTCTTCTTAGTATCTTGTCTTTATAGCGGAGGTGCGAGGTGGTATTTTTAAAGAAGTTTGTGACCACTGAAATATAGAATGCCATTCTGAGAAAATTAGTCTTAACAACGAGGTCTTATCCTCTAACAGTACAGACATAAAGCGATCTGACCAGAGCAACAGAAAGCCCCTGGAACAGAGAAATATCCTTTAGATACAGGCCCGTCCAACTAACTTAAACTAGCTCTTTGTGTGTAGATCTTTAACACTGTCACAAATTGACATACGGGCCTTATTTTATCTGTAGTGTAAATGCAGGTATTCCATCATCTTTTTGAAAAATTTTGAGTTATTGAGGTAAATGTCAGATTTCACGCATGCAATACCTCTCATGTTTTTCTGTATTTCATAACTTAAATTTCCATGTAAATTTCATTAAATTCGGTTCAATAATAAGAAAGTTGATATTTTATAAACTTCAGTAATTAGGTTTTTATCCCCAAAACCACTATAATGGGCCTCAAATTGTCAATTTCAATCCGCGCCAATGTAGTTAGATTTCCCGGCTATATCGTGAATCCCGTGGAAATACAAATAGTCAGAGCTCACGACTTAGCCGTGAGTCCCACGAAACTTAGTATTTGGCGGGACATTACAATACAAATAGACTGGACTAGATATGCCTTGCGCACACCACCTTTCGACATTATAGACGAATCTAAGTCTGATTAATTTTTCTTGCTAGAAATTTATGCTCGATCGAGCTCCTTCCGCCAGACGATTTTACCTGGTGATGTCATAACCCGGAAGTACAATGCCCGAGGTTCACTTGTCTTCACTCGCCTGGATGTGATTTTCCCAGCGCAGAGCTTTCGTCCCATGGTTGTGCCGTAAACCGCAGACGATGATTTTTGTTATCCTCTGAAGTCAGCTCAGGGATGCAATCACCTACAACCATAGGGAGCCAAAACGGAATCAACGTATTCACGGTTTAAAGGGACTTGATTTAAAGATACGTCATATATTGTTTGTGCTACTTAAAGTTAGCAATTAAATTAAAGAACTGTGCCACGTCACATTCGAATGGAACTATACGAACTTTGTATCTGGTGATACTGAACTTTTTTTTTCTTTCTTATAATCAGTTTTTTTTTCTTATCATCTATTCATTGTTAATAATCATCTTACGTAAATAAATTTGTAAATATTGTAAAGGGTGTTGATTTGTTCTGATGGTTACTGTCGCCGGTACGGCCTTTCCTGTCACAAACATGCCCGGTGAATAACACCGATACACGCAAAGCCGTCTTTTCTGGAATTATCCAGTAACTGTGCCTAGGCGAAGAAGCGATATATCTATAAAAGATAGTTGTGGTTCTTATACACTGCCTCTCACTGGTATCTATCTATATTTCAAGTTTCTGACCACTGGAGTTATGTTTGACAAGAAAAGTGTGACAGACAGACAAACAGGACAAAAAGAAAACAATGTGCTTACTGTATGCGGTACTGAAAACATACACCTGAATCTGTCTCTTTCTTTTAATATACACTAACATCTTATGATCATCAGTACTGGTCAGTTTCAATTGTAAAAATAACTAAACAGATATATGAGCCGTGCCATGAGAAAACCAACATAGTGGGTGTGCGACCAGCATGGATCCAGACCAGCCTGGTCAGGATCCATACTGTTCGCTAACAGTTTCTCCAATTCCAACAGGCTTTAAAAGCGAACAGCATGGAGCCTGACCAGACTGCGCGGATGTGCAGGCTGGTCTGGATCCATGCTGGTCGCACACCCACTATGTTGGTTTTCTCATGGCACGGCTCATATGTCAACAATCATATAAACATGCAAGTTCAAATAGTCATACAGAACATAACAAAACGGCAACAAATTAAGTATGCTTTTACCTTGAATATATGCTTATAAACATACTTTTATTCCCAAAAAGATTCAAACCCACAATCTTCTTCTCAGATTCTTTGCTCTACCAAGGACGTAAATTGACAGATATAATTGGTAGATGTTTATGCCCTTGGCTCTAATGTTTGAGCTTACAAGCAAACTTAAACGTGGGTGATGTCTTTCTCTCTAATGTCACATTAGTAAGTCTGAATCAATTATGTCCTTTTCACACAGCACATCAGTAAGCCTGAATCAATTATGTCATTTTCACATTGCACATCAGTAAGCTTGACTGTAAGAACCTTCAGGATCCGTAATGTCGTTCTCTTCAACTTCGTTGTTGTCACTGCCTTCATTATCCAGCTCCTGTTCAAAGACACATTAATTATCCCTTATTATTTTAATTATATGCATATCAACAATATTTTCAACAAGAGCTGTCCATAAGACAGCCAAGCTCGACTATTCGAAATATTGTCACAGAAGCAGGAAATTATTACCCAAAATGTTAAATATCAAAAGAGTTTTAAGTTCGAAAGGGGACATAATTTGACCAAAATACATATCAGAGTTATGGGACTTGGTGCTATCAACTAGTTTTATAACCCCGAAGAAACATATTAAGTTTCAATTCAATATCTGCATTAGTTTTGGGGATAGTAACTTGCATGTAAAACTTTAACCAGAATTTTCTAAGTCCAAAAGGGGGCATAATTTGCTCAAAATACATGTTAAGAGTTATGGAACTTGACCCAGTGAGGTTGGTAATTGACCTAGAAAAAGAATAAATAAATTTCAAAGCTATATGCCTTTAAATAATAGCTGTATGTACTTGCATGCAAAAACTTAACCAAGGTGTGACGCCGACGCCGACGCCAGGGTGAGTAGAATAGCTAGACTATTCTTTGAATAGTCGAGCTAAAAAGCATGATGTCAAAATTGAACGTCACATGCCCCCTGAAAATTGGGCATGTTCACTTAATGCTGAGGATGTATACCAAGTTTCATTTGAATTTAAGTTGAGAACATAATAAAGGTATAGACGCAGTTGTAACTTTAAAATGTTTAAGTAAGTAATGAACAAAAAATCAGTATACCACATCACTGAGGTCATCCTCATCTGGTAACGTTTCCCCATCGCTGTCACCACCTTGCTCTGATATCACTGACGACTGAGATAAAATCTCCTCTCCCTGTTAAAAACATTCTATATTAAAACAAGTCATATTTATCAATAGGACACAACTTTACACTCTTAACTCATTAGCCAGCTTATTAACTCAAAGGGTCCAGCCTGTAATTTGTAGGCCTAACTGAATAAGGTAATACTGACATTAACATAACAAAATTCTCAGAAATATATTTTTAGATACTTACTACCCTCATGATTCATTAACAGTCAAGTTAAAACTACAGAATGTAAACACTGTGTCCTGTTTTTAAGCCATGGTCTTTGAATGGACCATGGAACCTTTAACATTTCATATTTTTGAAAAAAAAAAGGTTTTCAACTCTTATCAGCCTTTTAAAACCACATCACTCCTTCAATAAATCTCCACATATCTGGAAATCATTTACTGCCTGAATAGCTCGGCTTCAAGTGTGAGAGGCCGGGGCTTTGATCCCTGACTGCATCTCACCAAAGACCATGAAAAATGGTAATGGTAGCTCCCTTGCTTGGCATTCCGTATTAGAAGGGTTGTACCATGAGATAAAATAAGCACAGGAAAGTGAAAGTATCTGTTATTGAACACCATGTTGGTCACACAAGAGCTTTTTAGCTTACGTTGTCAGTTGATAATATGGGATGTTAAATACATTTTACCTTTACCCTTTAACATGGGCAAAGCCGTAAGAAAAAATGCATGGAAAATGTACTACATAACCTCAACTGAGTGCAGTATAAAGCAGTAATTCAATTTGTGTATTCAATTTACGCAACATATAAACAAGAGCTCCACCAAGCAGGGCAATATACACCCAAAGCTTTATATCAGAGGAGGACCGAAGTAAAATTTAAAGAAAAGCAAAATACCTTGTACGATTATATAGTTATGCATATATGATGGCCAATTTTGACCTTTTAGCTCAATTCATGACCTTGACCTTTGAGCTACAGATCCTGTTCAAGTGCTCTGCACATGGTCTCATCGCCATCTACCTATATGCCAAGTTTCAAGTCAATACCTTTAACGGTTATAAAATTATACTCTGGACACGAATTATGACGAACGGACAGACAGATAGAAGCATGCGCCATCACATAATATGTCAGTTTTTTCAAAACGGGCATATAAATATAGAACAACTAGGAAACTGGCTATATCATATTCCCTGGATAGGCAACTATATCGCAAAATTGACTCCCCCAGCTTAAATTCCAGTTGCCCCTGGTGATTGTCAAATAACATCTGTCATCAAGATACATGATAAAATCTTAAAACAAATATACCTTAAGATCCCTGTTTTTCAGATTTCCCATCCAGAAAGCCTCGAGACATTTATTGACAGTTAGCATGGCTTTTACACGAAAAACAAACACCTCTAGTGATCGCTTCAACATTGGCACATTGTTCGTCAATGCCAAATCTTTCATGATCTAAAACAAAAACACATCGTCATTCAGTAATGTCTCCCGGTTGTAATAGTGCATGTTGTTATCAATATACAGTATCAGTGTAATGCAGTCCTATTCATGCTTATACAAACATCATTTCCTCAACTTTTACAAGGTTATGGTAGTCAAACAATTTCTAGTGGTCAAGTATTCTGTTGCCGTTGCCATGTCGATGCCCTTTTTTTTCGATACTGGCTTTTTTGATACGTCAAGTTTAACACAAGTATGGTGTTCCATTAGGGTAATCAGTGTTTCACTCTTTTCTCCCTGTAGATTGGTAAGGACAACATTTGAACAAGATGTGACGGTGCTATAGTAAGATGTGAAAACGTGATATCAGTTTTGCACTATGCAACTGTTTTCGCATTTGCACAACACTTCCTCTTAAGAAAGTAAAATATCAATACAGCACCTTCGTATTGTGTTATCAGCCATCATCCCTTTAAACTAAGGGTTATATTATGAAAGTACAGTATCAGACTTATGTAGTAATTTTGCCCTTTAGTTGAGAGGCAGATATTGCAATAAAGCAATGCGAAGTAGTCAACATTGTATTAAGAGACCACGCAAGGGACTGCTAAGAAGTGGTCTCTTAATGGAATGGTCTCTTAATGGATTTCAGTCAGATGAAAAGAAAAGATATTTTTAACTGTTAATGTAACTGTATTTATTATGAACATACATGTATGGTTTAAAAATCTATTTTAACATCGTGAACACTTTTCCAAGTCCACAAACAGTATAAATTATGGCTAGATTGTTTGTCAGTTCGACTGATACAAAGGTTAATTGCATTCAGTCACGTGCAAAACGTACTTGCTAATTACATAGATGAAAATATGCCCGGTAGAATTTGGTACCCAGTCGCTTAACAGATATTTTTGTCGAATATTTTACCTGTCGGGACTTCATTAATGTGGTCGCTAGTCGTTTAATAAAAAAGTCGTTTAATGGAATGAATTTATGTACTGAAAATGTTCGGGAGGGATTTTGACTGGTCGTTTAATACAAAAATCGCTTAATAGAGGTGGTCGCAAGTACGATGTTGACTGTATTACGAACAAAAAAGATGTGAAAACATGATATCAGTTTTGCACTATGCAACTGTTTTCACATTTGCACAACACTTCCTCTTAAGAAAGTAAAATATCAATACAGCACCTTCGTATTGCGTTATCAGCCATCATCCCTTCGAATTAAGGGTTATATTACTAAAGTACAGTATCAGACTTATGTAGTAATTTTGCCCTTAGTTGAGAGGCAGATATTGCAATAAAGCAATGTGAAGTGTGATATACATATATATTACCAACAAAAAAGAACCCGGAACGGGAAAAAAATATCGTAAAATTACAAAATGACTTCACACACTTGTTTAGATTTTCTTAAATTTTGATATAAAAGTCACACACTAGTTTCGCCATCGGTAAGACAATTACCTGTAAGTAGCCATATAGACTTTTGCTGTACAACAGAGCCAAAATTTACTATATTCCCAATTTATAAAATGAAAACTAACAGTTCATCAGCTAGATTAACAAAAGAAAAATACTTCATTGACTGTTTTAAACCGAAATTAAACATGCAGAACATTTCACATGATACGGATTGATAAATAACATTATAACTTCATTAACTCCCCTGTTTGACGTCGAAATTACGTCCCTTGTATTTTAGACGTCAAAACAACTGAATTAATTCCCTTTATCTTATTGTTATATATATAGACACACTGATGAGCCATTCACGGCGAAACTAGTTTGTGACTTTTATATTAAAATTTAAGAAAATCTAAGAGAGCATGTTAAATTATTTTATAATTTTACGATATATATATGTGTGTGTATAGGGTAAAGTGGTAACACAATGTGTCCTACAGAAATACCATACAAAGAAGAGTAAATTTTCAATGCTTCCCTTTATTCTAGAATGAAATAAATTTTCAAGTAAAGCTTTCTAATCAGTAATTCTATCTTTATAAAGATAATTACAAAATCATATCAATAATCACAAAGGTTGCAATTTATTGTTGCAGGATTCAAGCTCCAATATACTGTATCCAGGCTTTATTCTATGCTATCCAGACAAATGCCACCAGTTTACCAAACATGTGGGATAACATTATGCCCAAAATACTAAAACTTACTTTTGAATGGCCACACAAGTGATGCAGTGCTCGTGTACTCAGTTGCAAGTTTTTCAGAAGTCCAAGTATATCCTGTCTGCGACTTTTAAACATATGGTCTAACAAAGGCATTCCAAGTCTCAGGAAAACTTCCACAAAAAATCTGCCATACTGAAACATGAAGGGTACATTTCTAACTTCATCTTTTTAAAAGCAGTAAAAGTCCCATAATAAGGGAGCCGATATTTTTCTAATTCATTTAAACCTTACCATTATATACTTCTCCAAAAATCCTTGCACATCTTACAGGCATGCTTAAAATCACACCTTAATGCATATTCCTTTGAAGTTTTTTAAAATAGCTTACCTTGATATTTCCATCAAGTTCAATCATATCAGCTCCCTTATAAGCATTCATAGCTTGCCTTGATAAATGTTCCCTCATTCACATTTCTACTTTAAATCAATACATGTTCCCTATATTCATTCATAGATTATCTTAACATAATAATGTTCCCTCTCACCTACACATGCATTTAAGTAGCTTGCCCTGAAACATGTTCCCTAACATTTATTCATAGCCGTCTAGATACATGCTCCCTAATACACATTCAAAGCTTGTCTTGATACATCTTCCCTACTATGGATTAATAAGCTTACACATACAGAAGTTCCTTTTATGCATTTAAATGTAATGCCGATACATGTTCCCAAACTTATGTAACAGTTGAACCTGCCTCAACAGTCAATGTATTAAACAGTCATCTGCCTTAAGCAGTCAGTCAGCTAACTTCCCAATATAGGAATCTTTCACTGGTTGAAGGTGCAAGTGGGAATATCTGCCTCGAGGGTAACTGTTTAGGTGGTAACGAGGCTCAGCCGAGTTACCTCAAAACAGTTTCCCGAGAGCCAGGTATTTCCATCCATACCTTCAGCTAGTGATAGATTCTTTTTCTTGCATGCCATATTCTTCAATTTGTAGAAGATACAAAGAAAAAGGTGCTATTTTGTTATAGTAGCGTATGAATTTACACATTCATTCATAAATTATAGCACGTGAGTCATCTTACACCCCTGGGTGTAAGATGAGTTTTTCTAGCACTGGAAAAGCACGGGAAAATCCTGTCCGGCATGCAAGAAACTGTCTGTCTTAAGCAGCCACTTGCCTGAAGCAGCCTGCCTGTGTTGCCCCCTTGGCCGGCTGCTTAGTACAGTTTGACTGTATATGCAGTTACAATTTACCTTGATACATGTTCCCAAATTTCCTCTTCCATCAAAGGTCTGAAAAGTAACAGGTCTGTTAAGTCAAGCTGCAGTCACATCTTTCTTGTAATGTAACTTCCTAAGAATACGGTAACATGTAACAATTTCCTGACATAACTGTATGCAAAACAAAAATCCCTCTTTTACGAATAAAAATAGCAAGTCATAAAACAAAATGGTTCATATCCCAAATGAAATGTGTAGAATATCACCATTGGCAGGTTTAAACCATACCTTATCTTGACTGCAGTGACAAGAATATGGATAATATCTCGGCACCATACATTACTTTCACTATAGAGAGAAGAATAGGGAGAATATGCCTGTTTAGACAGATTGAATCATGTGTTACATTTACGTATGTCCAGTTTAAACAAGTTAAACCACACTTTAAAGAATGATATATTCTAATAGGTTAAAGCATACATTACCTTGACAAGCCTGACAAGAATATGGGAAATATAGTCACTTAAGACAGGTTTAACCATCTTACCTTGACTAAGTTGACAAGAATGTGGAATATACGGACAGCAACGCTCCACCGTAACAACCTGTCCATCCATGTCTGTAAATATTGCAGAATCACATGTGTGCACAAACAGGTTTGGTAGAAATTATATCAAGTGTAATGTGGGAAATCATTCAGTGGCGACTACACAATAATGCTACTAAACAAAGGTTCTATAAGTAATTTGTAATATCTGACATCATTTTATAATTTGTAGTTTTGCAATGAAAAGGACAGTTGTTTTCAAAATTCAGCCACTGATACTGAATTGTTTCTATTATTAACTTATCAAATAAAAAGTTTACAAAAGTCACTCATCAAAATTATATACTTTTTAAAATTCATTCATTACAAATTGAAGTATTAAAAATTTCACTTCTAAATTCGAACAGTTTTTAATATTCACTATCAAAATTGATCAGTTATTAAAATTTTACTGAATAAAACAGAAAAATTTCTGAAAATTTACTATTAAAACTGAACAGTTTAATTTACTTTCAAAACTAAACACTTCATTTCTGCACCTGTACTTTTTCCCAAAAGTCACCAATAGTCTTTAATTATGCCCCCCTTAGAAGAAGGAGGGGTATATTGTTTTGCAGATGCCAGTCGGTCTGTCGGTATGTAGACCAATCCGTTTCTGGATGATAACTAAAAAACTCTTGGGCCTAGGATAATGAAAGTTGATAGGGAGGTTGATCATCACCAGCAGATGACCCCTATTGATTTTAAGGTCAGTATGTCAAATGTTAAGGTCACAGTAATCCAGAACAGTTAAATGGTTTCCAGATGATAACTCAAGAACGCTTGGGCCTAGGATCATGAAAATTGATAGGGAGGTTGGTCATGACCAGCGAATGACTTCTATTGAGTCTGAGATCAGTAGGTCAAAGGTCAAGGTCACGGTGATCTGTAACAGTTAAATGGTTTCTGGACGATAACTTGAGAACGCTTGGGCCTAGAATCACCTAACTTGATCGGGAGGTTGTTCGTGATCAGCAGATGACCCCTATCGATGTTGAGGTCAAAGGTCAGTGACCCGGAATAACGATTTCCGGATGATAACTCAAGAACGCTTCGGCCTAGGATCATGAAAGTTGATAGGGAGGTTGGTCATATCCAGTAGATGAACCCTATTGATTTTGGATCAGTAGGCCAAAGGTCAAGGTCACATTGACCCGGAACAGTTTCCGGACGATAACTTGAGATAGCTTGGTCATAGGAACACGGAAATTAGTAAAGAGGTTGATCATTACCAGCAGATGACCCCTATTGATTTTGAGGTCAATAAGTCAAAGGTCAAGGTCACATTGACCCAAAACAGTAGAACTTCCGTGTACAGTGATTAAATAATTTCTGTCCCTTGTGCAGTTACTGGATGCATCAAGGGGGGCATTTCGTGTTCTACTAGCTCTTGCTTTGTGTTGGTCTCTAAAAGCCTAGCACACAAGTAAATCTTTAATGTAAAGTGACTTACATCTAGAAGATCTGACTGTTTGACTGGAGGTATATTTTTTGCTGCCTCGATAAGTTCACTGAATAACACACGGTAATACACAGTATAGGAGGATCTGGAATAGAAAATAATGTAACGACAGTGTAGGACGATGGGAGACAGAGAAAAATGTACTAACATCAGTATAGGACAGGGAGCAGAGAAGTATGAAACATTACAACCAAACTGTGAACAACAAAACTGACATAAGGTGACGCAGTATTCCTTCCTACTAACTGGCAACAATCAACACCTGTTTGATATTTAATAAATGAAAAAAAAAGACAGTCACACCTTTCGTTATTGGTTTGAATTAAAAACCTCATGTCAGCTCAAATGTCTTCTTCACCATGTACAAATAAATTTGACTGGAATTCTTTTGAGACTCATCACAGATAGCATAACTCGCTGATCAAGAGTGGTGCAGAAAAAGCAAATGCAGGAGTTGTCTAAGAGCTAGTGATAATTTTGACCCCAGTAGGCTTTGAGCTTGCTGCCAACAAATTAAACTTTCAAACTTCTTAACATACCATATAATAGATGCATGTGAATTCAATCTTATTCTTTCAGTAAAATGGCAAAACAAGATGACATTGCGAACTTATTTATATCAAACATGTACAAAAGTCAATACTAACCTGCTCATGGTGGGGAATGTTGCTGAGCAGCCATTTTTATCAGTCTCTAGCAATTCCTGTACAGCTTTAGTTGCTATAGGTTCAATAGCTGTCAGTGGATCCTCTGAATTAACAATGAATGACCTGAAAATCATAATATTGTTTGTATTAGGAAACCTGATTAAACTAGAATTGCATCCATAGGACAAGGATGCCCCCACATACTCTGCGACCCTCTATTTGGCAAAAACTATCAAATGGCTGTAACTGCAGTAAAAATATTCACAGAAAAAATTCCTTCCTAGATGGTCATTTGTATATCAAGCTTGTTCATCTATGAAAGTTTGAAGCAAATCAGGCTGATTTATCGAAAGGCCATAACTGCGGTAAAAATAGTCACAGAAAAATTCCTTCCTTTATAGTCATCTGCACATCTACATGTAGCTTATTCATCTGTGAAAGTTTAAAGCAAATCAGGCTAACAGTGTTAGACGAGTTGAACACACAAGATTTCGGGAGGTATGGACAGCAGCAACGCTATATGCCCCCACATAATTGTTTGGGAGCATAACAACAGCTGTTTGTGAATACATATACTCCATATGATAGCATGTCAGTGGTAACTAGGAGTGTAATTTTCAGTCTTGCACATACTGTGACCTTCACCTTTCACCCAATGACCCCAAAACCAAAATAGGGTTTATCAATGACCATAAACAATCATGCCAAGTTTATTGGCCATCACCCCAAGCATTCTCCAGATACAGATCCTAAATCATTTACATGTATAGCAGTCGGGTCACAGTGACACTGAGCTTTGACCTTCTCACCATGGAAGAAACAAGACATTAAACTGACCATAAATAATATTCTTATGAAATTAGGGTCTACAGAAACTTTTTTTTTTTTTTTTTTTTTGGTTTAACGCCATTTTTCAACAGTATTTCAGTCATGTAAAGGTGGGCATTTAACCTAACCAGTGTTCCTGGATTCTATACCAGTACTAACTTGTTCTCCGCAAGTAACTGCCAATTTCCCCACATGAAATATCAGAGGTGGAGGACGAATAATTTCAGACACAATGTCTTTTATCAAATCGTCACGGAGAACATATGCCCCGCCCGGGGATCGAACTCACGACACCGCGATACTTAGCATGCAGAAATTTCAGAACTTTTTTCGTATTTTTAAGGTCTTACTTTTCAACATTTTTAAGAAAGTAAAACAGTTTTGAATTCAATTTCAATTCCTTTCAGTCAACAATATAGTTCTGATACACCTTTAACTTCCCAGCTGTTAGTTTAACCCAAGTACAAATAAAACATTCTATACGGTGACTATATTTACCACTTTCTTTTTTCATCCTTTCTACATGGTACGAAACTTTAGTAATTTCAGGAAATTTATAGCATTTTTAATAACTTTTTAAGCACTTATAAAAGGTCAGGAACAAATTTAACTACATTGTTGGACACTTTAGCATTTTTCCAGAGTTTTTAATAATGGGAACCCAATTAAACGTACTTTCTAAACCTGTGTGAACCCTGGAAATTTGATTGCCGTTGGCCCAAGTATTCATTAGCTATACTGATCTGAGACCTTTTTACAATGTAAGAATCTCAGTGACACTGTCATTTGACCTGAGACCACTATGTGATAGGGGTTACGTACTGACCATAAGAAATAATCTTATGAAATCTGTAAAGTCTAGGCTAAAGCATTCTCCAGTTATTTACTGGAAAACTGTTTTTAGTGCTAAAGTCACAGTGACTTTAACCTTTAACTTGCTGGCAGCAAGAGACTTTGCCTTTGCAACCAGTGCAGACCAAGATCAACCAGAACATCTGTGCAGGCTGATCATGGTCTGCACTGGTTGCTATTCAGTCAGAAAATTTTCAGTGGACACACCTTTGACTAGTAAGTGGTATTGCCCAAACTGAATGATGGACCAATCCATTTTAGAAATTCAACAGGGTAAACTTTAAAATTAATGACCCCTTTAAGGTATCTTAGTGACCACATGCAATTATTCTAAGAAGTCTGACCTTTGTATGTCCTAGTGTTCTACTGTTAATGCTCATTTTTTCTAAAGTTACTTTGACCTTTGACCTACTGACACTTGAAACAATTGTGGCTATCTACTGACCACAGGCAATCATCATATAAAGTTAGACCAGAGTGTCAAAGAGTTCTCTAAGCTTTTAAGCATATACTGGTCAACTGACTGGCACAAAACAAATACATTCCCTTCTCAAAAGGGGGTTCATAATAATTTTAGCCAATCAATTTACTGAAATCTGAATTTAGAATGAAAGACCTGGAGCAAAAAATAATATCTCAATTTGTTTAAGAGCAGTTACCTACAGCCCATCTACATATTCCACAAGACAAGGCCTTTTTCAGTACGTTCTACCTGGACCTCACCAAATCACTGCATTATTATATTTTTGTAATTTCTAACAAAAGCAAACCTTTCTAAATTTGGAAAAATCTTACACAGATACATTAAAAAATACTCCTAATACTTTTTAACTGTTTACAAGGGTTTTTTTTGGCATTTGGATTACCTGAGTGTACAAATACAGTGGAACTTTGTTCGTTCCAACTAGACAGGACCAGCAAAATTTGTTAAAGTTATCAGTAGTTTGAGCCATCAAAAATGATAATTATTCAGGGCTTTTGCTGAGATCGGAAGATTAGTTTAGGCAAAGGGTGGCATTCAAATTACAATGTATACAAGTCTGAGGGTAACAAAGTTTGATTGTATGTACATGTGCATTTACAAAACTTACTTAATAATGATATGCAAATGTTCATTGAACTTGCTTCCTTTTTCTCGTTGTCCATCATGACCTAACCATTCTCTCTTCAGAAACTCCTCAGAAATAGGAACTAGAACAAAATTAAAAGTCAACAACAATCAATGTTATAACTTGTGAAAACTCGTCGAAAAACCAAGTTCCTGTCTGCACAATCAGATATTACCATGATCACATGTGAAATCACAAAGCAAAAAGTCACTTTCAAAATTCTGATTTTTAGCTTGATCTCAAAGTGCACATTATTAATCTGAATCTTCTGAAAAGCAGAATTCATTGAAGTATTTACACACAAGCTAAAGATGTTAAATGAAATTTTATCTTCACTTTTAAAGTTATTGCAGAATCCAACTTTGAGTGACTGACAGATGAAAAGGTGGGGGAGGGGGCAGCAAACTTCAAGTCCCCTTTGGTGAATCACCAGTAGGTGCTAATAAAAAATTAAGATTTACCAAGGGTTTTTGTGAGTTGTCGGTCCTCAGTTTTCTCACAGAGAGTGGTGAGCACTTTCAGCAACGCTACTGCAGTACTGATATCAGGTACCGTGTTTGCAAAATTTGATATATACTTTATCGCTGTCCTGTAAAAAGAAAGTATAAATTATCATCATATGTAACAGAAAATAAAATCATCTCAACACTACACACTCAGATTGTAATTACAATGGAAACTAAGTTTTTCCTTTGAGGCAAAGACATGCACCAGCAGAACAAATGGCATTCGTAACAATTCAGTCACAGAAGCCACTATGAATGCTAATAAGAGACAAAACAACTTGTAGAATTTTTGGTATACTACTTGTTTGTTTTGTATGGCAACACAACTTCAGGTCATATGGTGGCTTAACAGCACCTGGTGGTGAAGGAAACCCCAGGTTCCCTTTAGAGGTATTATCATAGGCATGTGCAGTATGTGGGTAGAACCATAAACCATCAGTAACCACAAACCTACAGTAAGCTACCTGGATGACTTCCTCACATGAAGAAATCCTACACTTAAGCAACGTTATGAACTTAAAGTGGCCTGGCAGAAAAGATCAAGGGGTCAGCGGAGACCAAACACTTTCAACCATATTTAAAACACAAACACTATGCACACCTCATTACTTACAGTTAACTTTTCTCTTAAAATATTATGACATCAATCTTGTTTTCAGCACAACTCTCTTGAGAAAATATTATACTAACAGCACTTGTCACATCTGTAGGTTCTTTGGTCATAGGTTTTCACTAACATGCCGTAAAATGCATGTAACTTGCTCAGCAAAATGATAAATGAAAACAAGCGAGACTAATGGAACAAGTATGCCCATGGGCAGAATGTCGAGCTCGCAAGCTGTCAAGTTTGACCTTGACCTTAGACCTAGGAACCTGGTTCTTGCGCATGACACTCTGTCTCAAAATGGTGAACATTCATGCCAAGTTTTACATCAAAATCCCACCATGCATGAAGAAATGCTCCGGACAAACTTCAATTTGACCTTTGACCTCCGTGACCTTGACCTTTCAGATAGGAACATGGAGTTTGCGCATGACACTCCTTCTCATTGAGGTAAACATTCAAGCCAAATATAAACAAGATTGGTCCATGCATGTCAAAGTTATGGTCCATACAAAATCAGACAGACGCACGCACATATACCGACCCGCCAAAAGTGACGATTAAGTCTAGCTCACCGCAAGCGGGCTCAACAAAAATGATGAACAAATGCTCAAACTGAGAAGTAAACTTAAATCATCATGATTTGTAACACCAATGATGTACAGAGATTTTTTAAATATAACACATCTTAATTGTATACTAATATAAAATATTGATACATAAAGCCTTAAAATACATACTTGACAAGATCTTTCAAAGACATCTGTGAATGTCCCGATGTTTTAATTCTCTGTACAAGGACCCCCAGAGCCTCCTTCAGTAAATCACGATTCTCCACCATCTGGAAACCATTCCTGAAAGTAAAGTGGTCTACAGTGAATTCTAACCAACTAATTATAGTGCTGGGAATGAGACTTGAACGTCACAACACCATCACAACTCTATATTAATTAAATAAACCTGACTGGCCAGTTCAGTTAGTAAAGGAAAAGACCATGAACTGAGAGGACACTTTTTTTTAAAAACCAAATCAAACTATAAGAATTGGCTGCCAGTATATATTTTGGAATGCATGTGTGGATGAGTTAAAATCTACGAGTTTTACATTTTAAAATTGCACCGCCTCGATTTGTTTCAAATTTAGCAACTGCAATCAAAAGACATTTTAAAGTGATTCCATGCATTTTAGGAACTTTTTACCCATCATAACATTTCTTTAGCAAAAAAGTATGTAGAAAACTCTCAAAAGCATTAGTCACACTACGTTCCTTTAACCTGAAGTTACATTTTTGTTTGTTTTGGGTTTAACGCCGTTTTTCAACAGTATTTAAGTCATGTAACGGCGGGCAGTTAACCTAACCAGTGTTCCTGGATTCTGTACCAGTACAGACCTGTTCTCCGCAAGTAACTGCCAACTTCCCCACATGAATTATCAGAGGTAAGTAAAATACTGCTGAATTTTAGATTTCCACACATTTTCAAATAAACAGTCAAAGTCAAAGTGCCATTTTATCAAAATAAGTAAAACCAGATAAATCTTATACAGTTGAAACTCGGTATCTCGAATTCCAAGGGATTGAGCATTTTACTTCAAGGTGACCAAAGTTAGACTTAAAATGATATTTTCTGCATGTGTTTTCGGGACAGGACTTGAAATTCTGAGATGGGGAGTTGGGAGTTTCAACTGTAGATCAAATCCTTGAAAAACACATGTGCATACACACCCACGCACAAAAAATATGATGTACATGTACATGAATTCATTTCCTGGGTACAAACAGTTAAACTGTTTTAATATTACAGTTTAATTGAGTTAATATGAAATTAACTAGATGTACTAACCATGAGAAGATAGAGAGAAGGGCCTGTAACAGCTGTTGAAAGCAGACTGCTGACATCTGCGCCTCCGGACTGTGACTTCCTGGACCATCTAACATACCGTCATTGTCTGCAATCAACGTCTGAAACAACAATAACAGTTTGTAAAACAGGTAAACAGTCAATCCTGTATTAAGCAGCCAGCCGATTGAGTGACAGGCTATTCAGGCAGATGACCGCTTAAGCTTAAATTAGAACAAGCTCTCCTTCCTCTAGTACAGCTGAACCTGCTTTAGCAGCCATCTGTATTAAGCAGCAACTTGCCTTAAGCAGCCAGTCAGTGGACTGCCCAAAAATTATCTGCGCCGTGCCATGGGAAAACCAACATAGTGGCTTTGCGACCAGCTTTGATCCAGACCAGCCTGCGCATCCGCGCAGTCTGGTCAGGATCCATGCTGTTTGTTCTTATTTTAATCTGTCTTTAGCAGTCCCACTGCACTGCTCCCTTGGCTGGCTGCTTATAAAAAGTTTTGATTGTAGATTTACGTATGAAATACTTTTTTTATAAATATAATAAGGTAAACATTAACAATGTAAAAAAAATCTGACTTTTCATAAGTGGTTCCTGATTCTCGACAAAAATTCATGAAAAACAATTCAATTTTATCATGTTTGTAAATAAATACCTATAAATAAATTCTTGAATAAATGAATTACCTGGAAGAAACCACTAGCCCCTTCAAGGTGGTTGCAAAGGGCAGGTAACAACTTGACAACTTTTGTTGCAACCTGAAATGGAGTTAACTGATCCAAATTTGAAAATCCAATCTTCTTCTCTGCCTTTACCTGAAATAATTATTGTTAAGTATGAAAGTATATGATGAATGGAAATTACTAGGAACAAGTACATAATTCAAACTGTAAACAGGATTATTTCAGTGAAAGAATACCACGATGTAGAAAATCACATAAAATTTGACATTTTGATAAAGGCCATAAAGCCAAAACATCAAAGTGTAAAAAAACTATAGAGTCTTTATATACTTAATGTAACACAGATCCCTTTTAGGCATTGCTATCAGTTAAAATCTAATATTGTAGCTTATACAGTACAATCTCTCCAGAGCGACCCTCTCTTAAGCAAAATCCTCTCTGTAACAACCTCATCAAAATTTCCCTAAGCTGAAACATACTATCAAATTTACCTCTCCAGAACAACAACCTCTACATAACAGTCAATATTTGTATCTCCCAAAGGGTGTTGCTCTACAGAGGTTGCACTGTATCCAAAGGCTTGCCCCTTTAAAAAACATGTATCTAAAATATAACAATTAAATTCTTACTTTGAAAAAAGTTTTCCTTTTTGAAGCTGAGGCTAGCAGGGAATGTTCCAGTTTTCTGCAAAGGTCTTCCATCAGAAAGTTGACCTGGGCCATCTCCAGAGACAGCTCTGTTACACCCTGTTTTATAAAACAATCAATTTGTTGTTTTGTGTTTGTGTGTGCGCTTCTTTTTTTTTTAAGTCAAACCACAAAACTTAAACTGCTATGGTGAATTTGAGCTATTGATGATGTATGAAGACCCCCGGTGTCCCTCCAAGAATGACTTTCGGTATGGTGGTGGAATACCAATTCAGTTAGTCAGCTACTTTCTCTCTTACATGCAGGAAAAATTTCTTCAACCGAAGCATAGTTTCAAACCCAAAGCTGTGAGTACAAGTGATTGGAAGTCTGCCACATTAGCCATTTGGCCACAGAATCCAAATATGCAAGAATCACACGAAAGTGTAGTCAAATCTGCTAATTATGATCACACATTAGACAGTCCAACAGCATTTTTTATTTGCAGGTGGGGCCTCAATGGCTGAGTGGTTAAGGTTACTGGCTTCAAATCACTTACCCCTCATCCAGGTGGGTTCAAAGCTTTGCATGGTGTTTAGAATTTTTCATGTGTGAAAACCATCAAGCTGGCTTATGGAAGGTTGGTGGTTCTACCCATGCCTGAAATAACTTTACCACAAGGGGTCTTCACTCTCCATCAAAAGCTTGAAATGTTACCATATGACATAAATTGTGTTGGTGTGACTCTTAATAAAACCTAACAAAAACAAAAAGAGTCACCAAAGAAACATTTTTTGTAAAACTATTAAAACTGGGTAAGCAGAAACTGAAATTAAGAACATTTTTAAAGTTTCCACTAGTTGGACAAAATCAGCAACCTTAACAATTCTGTTACAGCATGTAATGTAACATGTTTAAAACTGCATATGATTTTTATATAAACGGCCCCACCAATAGAGAATAATAACAATCGCTCATCTTTAAACATGTAGTTTGAGAAGATATAACCTCTAACAAGAGCTCCACTAAGCCGGGCAATATACACCCGAAGGGTTACATCATAGGGTGGGAGCAAAATTTAAAGAACTCGACTGTTGTAGCCCAAAGGACTGGAACAACAAAAGGAAAACTTCAAAAACAAACAAATCTAAGTCCACAAAAAAATTATTCAAAGTCCACAAAAAAATTGTTTTATCAGGTACATGTACCGTAATCGGCCGAATATAGGTCGCACTCGTGTATAGGACGCAGTGAAAAAATATCAGCAGAATTCTGGAAAAATGCTTATACCCACTTATCACTTATCCAAATTTATGTCTGTCATAAATTCGCTATAGTTTCTACGAACTTGCCGGTTTTTGCTAAATCATTGTCGATATTTTTGCATGTTGTGCAAGTATTTAAACTGAAAAGCTTAAACTCTGTGTAAGCACTAAACTGCCGCATCCTCTGATCACTCAATGAATACTGACGCCAGTGAAAATGAAAGTACACTTTGGCACGTGGCGGTAAAATGACGTAATTTTAAGACTGGTTTGCAAATTGTTTTGACCATTACGGATCAGCGACTATGATCATATTGGATCAGTCTAAAATCTCGCATGCACATGTTTATAATTGCCTCCGGGTATGATTAAACGGTTAATTGTTTGCAGATTGTGAGAGTAGGTGTAAGATAAGTAATGCCTCGGGCCTGAATTTCGATGAACAAGAGGATTATAGACAACTATCAAAATTATGTTTGAAGACTAGATAATCAATTTCCGGGCTACTTGATTTGGAGTTTCAAGTATTTTAATGCAAAATGTGTGAAAAACACGCTGGGAAAGTTTTACACAGGTCTTTTTAAAAACTTAATGATCAGTTACAGAAATGCGTTGTAAAATATATTTTAATGAAAAACAGCATTTATTTATCTTAAGATTTTACGTGAGCTCTAAATTTTACATTTTATACAAAAGTAATTTAAGACACCAGGTCCCGATACCGGCTATTAGCTGTGCACGAGTCATTGGTATTTACACCCCTTGAATTCTCTTCAATATAAAGGTACACAGTGTAAACAAAGATTGATTTTCTTAATTTTTGAGTCGGCGGAAATGTTTGGTCTTTTTCTATCCCCATATATAGGACGCATCAGTCCCTTGAGACAAGAATCTCGGTAAAAAAATGTGCGTCTTATATTCGTAAGACGACAGTATGTAAAAATACACCTAAATATTGGAGGTACCATCCATGCTGTACCACAGAAAAGTGGTCTCGGTTTTTCCCTACAATAAAAAAGTTTCAAATTAAGCTATTTATAGTAACATAAAAGGGAAGTAATTCAAAAAAAAAGTATTGTAAGTGAACAAACAAGAGATCTGCCAAATAAAAACAAGAGCACTGCAATGCAGAGCAATATACACAAAGCAAAGTCATATATGACCTTTGATCCTTAAGTGTGACCTTGACCTTGAAGCAAGTCATCCAGAACATGCACTCTGCATGTCGTCTCAGTGTGGTGATCATTTCTGCCAAGTTTCTTTGAAATCCTTCCAGCAGTTCAAACTGATATGACTTTTGACCCCTAAGTGTGACCTTGACCTTGAAGTGAGTCATCTGGAACACGCGCTCTGCATGTCGTCTTGGTGTGGTGAACATTTGTGTCAAGTTTCTTTGAAATCCTTCAAGGGGTTCAAGAGTAACAGAGCGGACACGAAACAAACTGATATGACCTTTGACTCCTTAGTGTGACCTTGACCTTGAAGCGAGACATCCAAAACATGCGCTCTGCACGTCATCTCGGAGTGGTGAACATTTGTGTCAAGTTTCCTTGAAATCCTTCAAGGGGTTTAAGAGTTACAGAGCGGACACGAAATTGCTAACAGACAGACGGAAGGAATGACAGACGGACAGACAGACGGACACCAGCGTCATAAATTGACAACGTAAAGTTTTATGACTCTGACTAATTCAAGAAAATAACGTCTGATGATATGATGTTATTGCATCAATCTTGCCTAAATGTCAATTTTATTTCCATTTCTCATGAAACAATGTCTGAACAAATTGAGATGTTCCTATTTTATTCAAATGTGACTGAAACACATGACAATTCATCTTGCCCAGTCTTGCAACACGAAAAAACACGAACGTCAGACTTTTAAGTACATAAGAAAGTGATGATGTGAGGACATGTGAAACTACAAGAAAAAACACTTACTTTAGTATTCATGTCAGAATCAAGCATAGACTGTCTGATGGATCCAGTGTTTAAAATGGTAAACACAGAAATATCCAGCTCCCTGAAAGCACACACATGAAATTATCATAAATGTGGGTAGAAATATGTAAGGGATTCCAAGCTTGCTCTAAAAAATTTAACCCAAAACAAATATTAAAATGAAATTCCTTTATCATTACAATTTTAAAATCAAGAAATTATGTTCTCATAAGATGGCCGTTTTAGACTAGTGGAAGCCACAGTTTTATGTCGAACTTCTACTGTACGAATGCGTACAGTAAATGAGTACTAATGCTCTGTCTTATCTTGTGTTTAGAGCTGCTTATGCAGTTGGGACACAAAGTTTTTTTAACCTTTACCCTGCTAAATTTCTAGCAGGAAGCATCATTTATTATTCAAGGGGGCGTTCAATGAAAATTTGCTGACTGAACAGCGAACAGTGCAGACCATGATCATTTGGTCTGCACTGGTCGCAAAGGCATTTTCACTTGCCTGCAGCAGGCTCAAAGTTAATAGATGTTTGAATTTTGGTTATGTTACATATTTAATATTGCTTCTGACATGACAAAAATTAACTTAGATTCTCTTTATTCATTGTTTATTTCATGTATATGTCTTATACAACCGAATCTTTGTTTGTTTGTTTTGGGTTTAATGCCGTTTTTCAACAGTATTTGTCATGTAACGGTGGGCAGTTAACCTAACCAGTGTTCCTGGATTCTGTACCAGTACAAACCTGTTCTCCGCAAGTAACTGCCAACTTCCCCACATGAATCAGAGGTGGAGGACTAATGATTTCAGACACAATGTTGTTTATCAAATAGTCACAGAGAACATGCACCCTGCCCAAGGATCGAACTCACGACCCCCCGATCCGTATACCAACGTTCTACCTCATGAGCTAAACAACCAGATAAAGGATGACATAACTTTTAATTCAGCTGCCTCCATTCTAACCTTGTGTCCTGTTTATCTGTCCTTGTTGTAAACACTGACACCATTGAGACAACTCCTGCTGGGCGTAATTAATGCAGAAGATTCCTTCATACCAGACTTCTTTAATGAACAATTTTCTTTTCAGTGGTGTAAAATTCCACTCGCTCACTCACATTGGTGAGTTAAAGTCTGGATAGGATGAGTGGACCTTGCTATAAACTCGACTAACTGGACGATGCTTTTTACTTCGTAACTTCACCAAAATTCAGCAGAAAAAGTTTTGAATAACATTGCGAAAAATGATAATAACCTTTGCGTCAGTAGACATTTTAAAATTCAATTGATTAGCGATAATGACTGCATGCTAGACTATGTTTATAATCATTATTGATGCAATTATTACAAGAAAACCATGTACTGCAAGCCAGTCAAGATAAATTTATTTATCTGAGTTAATGTTTTTACCATCATCATTTATTTTTCTGTACTTTGTCAAAGCATGGCAAACCAACATCCGTAGTTTATTTGGAGAGTGACTGGGTTGTCGAGATGACAAAAATACAGTGAAAGAAAAAGAAAAATGTCTGCTGTGAAAAGAAAATTTAAGCAGAACGAATATGATTGATTAAAATGGAAATGTAGTGTACAAGACAATATTATTTGTCTATTGTGTGTTATATTTGAAATTTGTTTGTTGTACATAATACTTCTTTCATAAAAGTGACAGTATTAAAAATGTCATTAAGATAATTGTAATTTTAGTAGGGCGAGTGACTGTTCACTAGGGGCGAGTACATTTTACTGGCTACTAGACCTGCAGGGCGAGTGGTGTGAAAAATGTTTTTACACCCATGCTTTTCTTAAAACAATCTTTGATGCATTTAAGCAGATTCAAAAAGAATCCCAAAAGATACTTTCTAATTATTGCCAGTCAGCTTTTATACATAACAACTTGTGAAATTCAAATTCCTGGTAAAAAAGGTTTATTGGTCGGTAAACTTGACTGTAGCCTTCTTGACACCGTCTTTCATAAATGTGGCATCCCTACACTTTCCCTTCAATTAACTTTAAATAACTAATCAAAGACCTAAAGGGCCTGAGTCGGCTAATGATTGATGTACTGACAGTATAGTCTACCAGTTTCAGTTTGTTTTTAGTTTTTTTCTTAAAATTTCATAACACAGCTTGATATTTACCCAAAATATTATATCCGGATACGATTACACTTTTCTCCATTTTCAACAATATATTTTACAAATTGTGATGATACGAAGACATTTAGCAGCAACTGGCAGTATCTGACATTGAAGTTTACGGTTAAATTACTTCTTATTTAAATCTTTTCATAAAAAAATTGTTTCGTTTCGTGAAAGCAGCCAAACATAGACGATCTACTTTCGATTTCAAAAACTACAAGAAAATACAATTTAATGTTTCGCCGATTTGCTTATTTCTCGAAAAATAAGAATTAAAATCATTTTTAATATCAGTAGTAACTAAACAAACCAGTAACAGCTTCTTCTTCTGATAATTTATCCGTTTACTGACTGCAAAATTCAACCCACGCAAAGTTTATAGAAATCATACAATGCGTGTTTACGTTCAATGTGGGAGAATTAAGGCTGATCGGCTATGTCACCTAACGCATCCAGACGATTCAGATTTTGTTTTTAAAAAAGCATTGTGTGCGTTTCTGTAATTTTTTATACGTTTTTATACGCTTAGAAATTATTAGACATGTGTATATGCATTATTTCTATACGTAATTTACGCTAATACGCATCTTATCTGGAGCCCTGTGGAACTATTTTTTGTCTTTCGCTGGATGTTACCCAAGCTTTGTAAGCCTGCGCAATTCTTAAAATGCACATTTATGCTTAATGAGTTACATTCGAGTACTGCACAATTACAAGTCATATATATGACAGATTACATCGTATATTGGTCATAGCAAAGGGAATTGACACAACTTAACTTCATTCATGCAGTGAACTGTTTGAAGTTTGAGAAATCTAATCGAACTACATCTCTTCACGTGTTATTCGGTCCATTTAGAGAATCGCTGAACAGCAAGTACTCGTCAAAAGGCTTTCAGCCTTTAGCCGACTCAAAAAAGGGTTGAGCTGATAAACTAGCCTCACTATTTTTTCCCTCTATTAACTTGCCTAGAAAAAGTGTTTATAAACAGATAAACATACTGTAGCCTTCCTATCTTTGCCTTCCATTAACTTAAATGAAAAGGGTTTATAAGCTGATAAACTAAATGCAGCCTTGCTGACATTGCCTCCATTTAATTACCTGAAAATGGGTTTATAGTTTGACATACTGACCAAAGCCTTGCTGACATTGCATTCCATTAACTTACCTGAAAAAGGGTTTATAAGCTGATAAACTGACTGCAGCCTTGCTATCCTTGCCTTCTACTGCTTCAGGATTCTGGGTAGCTGCCTGTGTGTTGTTCTGCAATGGAAACGAGAAATGGAATGTATATGTGGTTCGCTATGATCTGCCGCGAAAAGTCTCTGACTGGCTGAAACGTTTTACCTGTAATGTAACCAAACCTTAAATATCGGCAAAATGTGCCATAGGTTAAACTAGGGAACCATGGTAGACCTCTGGAATGCGAGAATGTATACTTCATACAAAAAGGTAAATTTCTAAACAGATATTCATTTCGTAAGTATTAATATTACAGGTAGTTCATTACTACCATGAGCCAATATCAGATTCTACATGTGCTTGGGTAAACGACATGGCATTGCAAGACTGGTTTTGTTGTGTACTAGCATATTCTGTTATTTGACTGCGAAATGTCTGTTTGATAACCTACAATTGTAACATTTTTGACTGTGAACAGTCTCTGCCATGTTCCTAACATTGTTGTATTATTTTTCTTGGAACAATCTCTGTATGATTTACCAACCATTGTTGTATTATTTGACTGAACAGTTTCTACAACGTACCCACTACTGTTGCATTATTGGACTGTGAACTTTCTGAACAATGTACCTACCAATGTTGTATTATTTAACTGTGAACTGTCCCTACTATTTTCATCACTGTCTGAAGTCGGCTTGTCTACTTTCTTTCCTACTGTCTTCCTGAAATAATTTAAACTCTATGTAGTTACAGTCGAACTCGTATGAAGAACACCTGTTAGTTTAACTTCCAATTTAAGCATTTCTAGTCTACTTTTACCAAAGTATAAAAATCCATCTGCATGAAAAAAGACCCTTTTCCTTTTTTGTTTCCGATTTCATATACAATGGTGTGACAGTAACATAAAGATTTGAGCCGTGCCATGGGAAAACCAACATAGTGGCTTTGCGACCAGCATGGATCCAGACCAGCCTGCGCATCCGCGCAGTCTGGTCAGGATCCATGCTGTTCGCTAACAGTTTCTTCAATTCCAATAGGCTTTAAAAGCGAACAGCATGGAGCCTGACCAGACTAGGCTGGTCTGAATCCATGCTGGTCGCAAATCCACTATGTTGGTTTTCCCATGGCACGGCTCATTTGCTTTTGGCATCATTCAGCTTTATCAAACAAGAGCACCGCCTTGCGGGTGCTGACGCTCATCTGATTTTTTTTTGTATAATAGAAATATTGTCCTACCCATGATTTTCTAAGTCTAAAAAGGGCCATCATTCTTGCAAAAAGCAGGATAGAGTTATGTTTCTTGATGTACAGTGTCCACTTATGATGGTGAAAAACTGTTGCAAGTTTTAAAGCAATAGCTGATAGTTTATGAGAAAAGTTGACTTAAACATAATATTCAACCAAGAAAATGATTTTTCTAAGTCCAAAAGGGGCAATAATTATTGCAAAAAGCAGGATGGAGTTATGTTGCTTGCTGTACAGGGTCAGCTTATGATGGTGAACAAGTGTTGCAAGTTTCAAAGCAATAGCTTTGATAGTTTAAGAGAAAAAGTTTACCTAAACATAAAACTTAACCAAGAAATCTGATATTTTTTAAGTCCAAAAGGGGCCATAAATCTTGCAAAAAGCAGAATGGAGTTATGTTTCTTGCTGTATAGGGTCAGCCTATGATGGTGAACAAGTGTTGCAAGTTTTAAAGCAATAGCTTTGATAGTTTAGGATAAAAGCTGACCTAAACATAAAACTGAACCAAGAAAACTGATTTTCTAAGTCCAAAAGGGGCAATAATTCTTGCAATAAGCAAGATGGAGTTATGTTTCTTGATGTACAGGGTCTGCTTATGATGGTGAACAAGTATTCCAAGTTTCAAAGCAATAGCTTTGATAGTTTAGGAGAAAAGTTGACCTAAACATAAAACTTAACCAAGAAATCTGATATTTTCTAAGTACAAAAGGGGCCATAAATCTTGCAAAAAGCAAGATGGAGTTATGTTTCTTGCTATACAGGGTCAGCTTATGATGGTGAACAAGTATTCCAAGTTTCAAAGCAATAGCTTTGATAGTTTAGGAGAAAAGCTGACCTAAACATAAAACTTAACCAAGAAATCTGATATTTTCTAAGTACAAAAGGGGCCATAAATCTTGCAAAAAGCAAGATGGAGTTATGTTTCTTGCTATACAGGGTCAGCTTATGATGGAGAACAAGTATTCCAAGTTTCAAAGCAATAGCTTTGATAGTTTAGGAGAAAAGCTGACCTAAACATAAAACTTAACCAGGCAACGCCGACGCAGACGCCGACGCCGACAACCGCTCAAGTGATGACAATAACTCATCATTTTTTTTCAAAAAATCAGATGAGCTAAAAACCACTCTTTTATAACAAACAGAGAATGCCGAAATCTCATACGGAGAATGAAACCTAATGGAAAATACCTGCTGTCCTTACCTTCAGTGCTGGTACCTGTGTAGAACAAGGAACATTCTACAAACCACCTGAATGACGATCTCTCATACGAAAATGATTCGGCAAGAAAAATCTTTTTTGTTTTGTTATCATGAAATTTCATGGTCTCAGTTAAGTGGCCATTTCCTGCGGACATGACCCCTGAATCTGTGTATATTAGTTTTTAAAGATAAAACACACAAGATTTTGTCAGGATTTAATTCTTACAGAAGATCTTTTCAAGAACTTTTTTTACTTTTACAAGTACAGTGTAACTTCCGAAAACTGCACACCCTTGGGAACAGAAGAAAAGTCTGGTTTTCGGAAGTTTCCAGTATTTAGAAGTACGGAGTAATTTGGACAAATACAACTGCCTACCATATGTTGTTCTCTGTAATTTAGAGGAAGTTCATACTCCCAAATTATTTAAATTTTGTCCTGTAAGGACGTTCAGTTTTACAGTGTTTTACATTGTCTAAGTCATTTCAATTATGAAAATGAGAAAGATTTCATAAAATGTTATGGTTTTAAAAGGTTTACTCAATTTTTTACATCCAGACATCCAGCTTTGAAGTTGCGACAGTTTGAGAAACGTTTTGACCAATATCGAAATCAAACCATTGTCCGAAATTAAACTTCATGCTAGCTAAACTAAATGCTCGCTTTTAATGATACCGCTATTAGAATTATCATGATTTTCAGTTGTGTTTGATCCTTTGATCGACAGGCTGTGATTCTAATATGAGTCAAAATAATTGATCACCGCTAATAAGTCAATTTTTTCTGAAAATATTGTACAGTGTTCTGAATTTTGAAGTTCCAGTATTTAGGAGTATGGTCTATATATAAAACAGGAGAAAAATCGGGACCGAGAAAATCGGGAGATTTTCAGAAGTTTCCGGTTTTTGTAAGGTCTGGTATTCGGAAGTTTCACTGTACTATTTTTCTCGAAACCACATATACTTTATCTGATTAACTTTAATCAACTTTTCCCAGAAAAATCCATGTTACAGCAGGGATTGCATTCTATGTACATAACAATACACATTGGCACAGACCAAGATCTGTTACTGACCAAATATCATAAAAAAAAATTATTTTCTTTTACATTTTCTTCATTTATACACTTTCTTTTCACATGATAACAGAATTCTTTTCAGCAAGTTTTGGGTGAAATTTGAGCTCTTTTAAAAAAAATCATGCTTTTTGCTAATGTTTTTTAATGGTATTTTCAAGGAATTTTCACGGACAAGCATCAAATTCAAGGACTTTCAATGTCGCATGCGTCCCGGTGTGGTGAACATTTGTGTAAAGTTTCCTTGAAATCCTTCAAGGGGTTCAAGAGTTACAGAGCGGACACAAAATTGCTAACGGACAGACGGACGGACAGACAGACAGACAGACGGACACCAGCGTCATAACATAATACGTCCCTTCGGGCATATAAAAACAGCCAACAATTTTTACCTTCCTTTCCGAGCTTTCTTTTTTGTCTCTCCCTTACCAGTAGTTCCAGTACTTACTGATGGCGAAACTGCTTCATCTAAGTCAAAATTGGCCAGTGGGGGCTTAAAATTGGGTGTTTCTGTAACAGAAAATTAAAATAGACAGTTATTTAAAACAAATGTAAAGTATATAGAAACTTTAGCAAGACTTTTTTTAAAAAGTTCTTACATCTATAGGGTATCAATGAGAGCTGTTTGTGAAACATCTATGTAACCCCACCATGATGGCATACTGAAGGCAACTGTTTATGTAATTCTGTTTGCTGTGACCTTGATCTTTGACCTAATGACCTAAAAACCAAACTGTTTTATCTACATACTACAGGATATTATCAAGGTCATAGGTCAAAGCATTCTCCAGATTTTTATTAGAAACCATCTGCTGTCTTCACTGTGAACTTGACCTTGATGTACCAATACCTAAAACGGTAAGTCATCTACTGACCACAGACAATTATTCTATAAAGTTTGACAACTGTATTAAAAAGCTTTCTCTGATATTAAAACGAAAGGGTTTTCATTCTCTCAATGTTGTGATCTTGACCTTTGACCTGCAGACCCTAAAAGCAATAGGGACCATCTACTGACCTCAGCTTATCATAGTATGAAGTTTGAAGGCAGTAGACTTTCGGGTTGTTTAGTTATTAAGCCTAAACCATTTATAATTAAATAACACATTAACAGGACATAGTATACAGACAACGTATTACCAATATTGCTTTCCAGTCTCAAGGTCACTGTGACCATGACCTTTGACTTACTGACCCCCAAATAACTGAACTTAGACAACTGAAACCCTAAGCATTCTTTAATTATTCTGTAGAAACTGTTTTCAGTATCAGTCATTGTGACCATGACCTTTAACCTACTGACCCACAAAATGACAGAATTATCAAGTTACTGACTAAAAACTAACCAGAGCAAAACAATATTTCCCCTCTTCTTCACAAGGATCATAATAAATTTCTTTTGTTTTTGATGGGTAAAAGTCACACTGACACCATTTTAGGTCATATGGCACCTTTCCAGCTTGTTCCTGGCTGAGGTGGGAACTCCTTTAGAGCCACCTACAGCATGTAAATCTTCCTAACATGAAAGAAATTTACAACCAAAGCCATGTTTTTGAATCAATAGAAGAGAGCAGCATGTGATTCAGTCAGTGACAAAGACCCTAATAGGGGCCATTAATAGGCCCTTTCCTCTCAGAAAATTTCTTTTAAATTATGCAGTTTTCCCCAAAAATTGACTTTACATCAGGTTTTTTATTCCCCTTTGCCCAAATACCGAGCTATTTTTCCCCCAAATCACAGGCCTAGGCCCCTTCCCCTCCTGGTAAAACAAAAATCCCTGAAGCCAGTAATGATGTAGTGAATATGGAGTTGCCTACTGAGCCAATAGATCAGTTCAGACACTGCCTGGATCATTGTCTCCACATCAGGTCATAAACCAGTCACAAAACTCCATCAATGACAGTTTATTTCTGTGCATGATCTTGAAAGTGACCAATGGCACGGCTGCATTTCAAGATTGGCCTCCAAACTCTGGTTTGAGCACAAAATTAACCAATGTCAAGTCTGCATTCCAAGATGGTCTCTAAACAAATTAATGTGTGTTTAAATCTTCAAACTGAGCAGTGGTGGTAAAGCTTTGCACAGATTTCCATGACTGGTCTCCAAAATCATTTATGTACGTGTACTATCTTCGAAATGACCAATGGCAAGTCTGCAATCAAATATTGGTCTCTTAAACACAGTTACGTTTAATTGTAAAATACATGTAGCTATTAAACACCTAAAGTATTAAGAAAAGGTGTTCAATCCATACCAAACAAATTTTTCAGCTTTAACAAACACTGAAACCAAGATTTACTAGCAGTTACCTGACAAGCAAGTTAGAAGTATCTTCTGTAGCTGGGTTATATTTTGCAGTCTTGTGATCACCTTGGCTTTAGTTTCTGCATCTGACTGGATCGAAAAGCCATTTACCATCTATAATGTATATTTTCTAGTAGAGATTCAAAGGACAGTAATTTCACACAACGTGAACAATCAGATTTATCTCCATGGTTATCTGATTAACAGTCAATACAGCTGAAACTCAATATTTCAAACTCGTTTTTCTAAATTTTCTAGCTATCTTGGAGACATTTTTTAAGTCCCATTTCGAATACACACACATAAAATATCATTTTAAGTTGAATATCTCTGATCTTGAAGTAAAACGCTCGATCCCTTGGAATTCGAGATACAGAGTTTCAACTATATTCCATTATTTTTCTCTTGCATAAATCAGTCATCTTATTATGTTGTCTCCACTCTCCATATGCATTTCTTTAGTAACTGATGTTGTTTAAATCCCTGAATAAAAAGCATCTCATATGACTTTGTGAAATCATTTGCTTTGCAGCAAAAGCAATATTACTATTTTTGAATTTGAACAGGGGCCAATGCAGATTTGTGTGCAGAAGCAATGCAGACATTTCATCAACTAACAGCATTTGTTTGTTCTTTACCTCACTGCCTTTAACCTCTCATAAAATCAAACAATTCAAATCAACCTAGAAACTAGAGCTGCTTTTGAGAAAAGCGCATGTCTCCCACAACTGCCTAATCATCTGAATAGTAGTATATGAGTCAACCATGCACGAAGATCTCAACTGCCGTAACAGACTTTTAGTGCTTTGATTATAAAAAAAAAAACAAATTTCAAGGGCCATAAGTCAGAAGTGCCTCCGCCAATTTGGCTAGTTATCGAACTTGGCCGAGGACTTATTGGCAAACACATTTTGTTCAAGTTTAGAGAAGATCGGATGAGAAATGTTCGACTTAAGACTGTGGACAAGATTTGTGACAGACACACAGACAGACAGACAGACAGACAGACAGGAGTAAATCAATATGTCTTTCCACAACACTGTGTGGTGGGAGACATAATAATCAACCACAAAAAATAGTTGCTCATGAATAATACTGATTTCACAGTACACAAAGAGTGTTTTTTTTGCTATTTCTTACAGCCGATTACAGACTGTTTCCCCCAGCCAAAAATAGTTACTTTTCCCCTAAAATTGTTATATTTTCCCTAGAAGAAGGTCTGACTCATATTTTCCTCTTGGAATTTAAAGGATATGTTCCCTAGATGCACAGTGAATGACAAGTTGGCATTTATATATTCTTCAACCCCAGTAACCTCCATGTTGCTTAAAATTGCTGTTATTGACTGACAATACCATGATAACTGTGTTTACTACTAATTACATGTCAAATTCAAAAGTACATGGGCACAAATTTTTGAATATTGGTATTGTCCCAATTATCATGAAAATCTAATGAATAGGTTTCAATTTGGATTTCCCCCTTTTTGACAAAAAGGAAGAAAAAAAAAATCACTGGACAAATCTCTAAATGTCTCACCTCTATAAACCAGTTAATACAATAAAACAGTGAGGAGATGATGATCTCCTTTTCTCTCTGGGACAACGGCTCAAACTTCTCATACACATCTTCCTTCGTCAAGTACACCGGACATCCTGCAATAAAGTTATATTTGATTTAGTTTTTACCACATATACCAGACGGTGTTTACTTAAGACATGAAACAGGATTTTTCAGGTCTTCACTAGGGCATGAATTACATATGGTATAATTAAAGTATGCAAGGTATTTACATCGTACACATTCCATGCAGTAAATGAGATCATCCAAGTTCATATTCAACTACACTTACACAGAAGAGCTGCAAACTTTCAAGTTGCCATTTTTTTGTTCAAAGTACATATGAGCCGTGCCATGGGAAAACCAACATAGTGGGTTTGCGACCAGCATGGATCCAGACCAGCCTGCGCATCCGCGCAGTCTGGTCAGGATCCATGCTGTTCGCTAACAGTTTCTCCAATTCCAATAGGCTTTAAAAGCGAACAGCATGGAGCCTGACCAGACTGCGCGGATGCGCAGGCTGGTCTGGATCCATGCTGGTCGCATACCCACTATGTTGGTTTTCTCATGGCACGGCTCATATATGGAAATTTTGGGGAACTTTCCATAGTCTATAGATGCAAAGTTTCATTACATCCCTTGGTAATTTTACAATGACAAAACAAAAAATAATTTTTCATATATACTAAATTTCTGACATAAAATGTTGACAAGTTAGAGCCCTGAAATTAGATCAGAAACTTGGACACCTGATGATTAACACTATCATATCTAATGTGTATGTATTTTCATAGCCAGGAAAGTGTTTTTTTTTCAAATTCAGACTTTCCCTGCTTTCCAAGATAGCCTGGGTACCTTGTGTACTACAAATAATCAATGCTTATAATCTATTACCATAAACATTGATTTTTCATTTCCTATGAGCAGAAGTAAAAGATGGATCTACCCAGAAAAAAATACAAGAAGGTAATATACTCTGTTCAGTTTGTTTAATACGAAACACAGCATTGGTTTCAAAATGCATCTATCGTGAAACCAGTAATTGTGAAAAAGAATGATATTCATAAACTCTGACAACATTTGTCAGTACAGTAGATCCTAGCCTTATGACCACCTCAAAATAAAGATCAATCCGCCAAAATGGGCATCTTTTTAAACAATAACTTTGATTTCTAAACAGTTTTCTTACCGAGTAGAGCGTCGATACCTTCCAGAGTTCCATGCTGTCTTTCTTCACACATTCTCAATAACCTTACAGATGGGGAAAGACATAGTGGGTCTGTTACTGCACTGAAATAATCATGTGTACTACTGTTGACAGAAAATAATGAATTATTGAAAATATGTGAGTACAACTTGTAGTTAACTTAAACGTAACCTCAAAGAAACATCAATGGATTTAACCTTTACCTTGCTAAATTTCTAAAAGTACCAGTTAATATTCAAAGGGATGTTCACTAAAAATTTACTGACTGAAAAGCGAACAGTGCAGACCATGATCGACCTGCACCTCCACGGACATGCAGGCTGATCTAGGCAAAACCACTTGCCGCCAGTAGGCTTAAGCATAAGACTAAACCTGTGAACAGACAAAAATGTTTAATTTGACAAAAATTTGCTCATTTATAAATATAAGGCAAACATATTTTACTGTCAAGTCTGTGCTAAAGACCACCTCCTAATAAAGGTCACAACTATAAACCATTTTATAAAGGCCACTACTTCTCTTTTCCTATTTAACCAGTGTAAATTTACCTGTTCTGAGAGACCACCATCTTTTTTCATTTCCCAAGTGTGTCATTTACAAACAGGACTTAAAATGATTGTGTTCGAGATATCGAGTTTCGACTGTATTTAATTTGGAGATAAAAACCAGTAGTCTTAAGTGTCAGGTTATCTCTGTTAATGGATGGTCTTTAACTCAGGTTTGTCTGTATTTATACCTTTCAGTGTAAGCAGTGAGTGCAGTTCTGCAGTTATGTTTCTGTACCACCAATGGTAGCAGATTAATGGCAATTTCTGCTTCACTCTCATCATTTAATCCATGCTGACTGGATAAAGGTATATTGCCACTTCTGTGAAATATAAACTACATAAATTCAGGGGCCTCCATAGAAGAGTGGTTAAAAGTAACCGACTTCTAACCGTTGCACCTCAACAATGTCACAGCCAAGCAACTTAAGTACACCTTATCACGATTAGTGCACCAAATGAATCTGGAAATATGTTACTGTATTTCTCAGTATTTCTGAACATATTTTGATAAATTTATGTTGTAAAAAAGCACATGCCAAGTCTGTCAAGCATAAAGTAATAAACTGTGTAAGATCCTTTAAGTTGCAATCACACAAAATCCTACTTTAATTGCTATTGTGAGTAGAATTTTAAACCAGTGATTATATTATCAACACCGAGCAGCTGCTTCCAGGTTACAAAATCATGTTTGTCACGACTTTCTGTGAAACACAATTTCATGTCGTATTTTATCTAATTGGCATATAAAGGCAGTTAAATAACACCTTTAAGACATATTATGCCCAAAATTAATATCTGAAAATATAAACAATTACAACAAAGTATCAATGCATCTACATAATCATTTAAAAATATTACACACTAAAAAATGCATCACTGTGAAATTCATGGACATTTTGTTCATGCAGTTCTACATAAACAGTTAAGAGTATATTTTATACTGGATTTTCTTGACTAAAATCAGTATCTAATGATAGAATATTTCAATGAAAGATGAGCAAATTCATCTTTATAAATCAATAAATACATACTCGTCAGGGACACCATCCACTATATCAACAACGAATGATTCCTGGAAGTCTAATGTTAAATTCTCACTTATCCAATCCTGAAAAAGTATCAAATAATGTCGAAATCAAGACACTGTTCAATATATTGCTTTGAGTAACTGATCTTTAAAGTTCAAATTCTGATGAAAAATAAAGGTTCCGCCAATTTCTTTAACCATCAAAAAAGTTTGGTAGATTCAACAAACAAACTTAATTTTTTTTTTGAAATAATGTAGACAAGCTTTTTATATTTAAAATGTTTGTTCATATCTTTTCATTCCCATCATTTTTTGTTACAACCAAATTTTACCTATTTGGTCTGCACATCCAAAGTATGGTACATATGGTATTTTTCTCTGTGTGAAATCAACGGATTTCTTTTACAGATATATTTCAATAACTTACCAAAAATATATTCAATCTCGATGAACAACAAACATATGAGCCGTGCCATGGGAAAAGCAACATAGTGGGTGTGCGACCAGCATGGATCCAGACCAGCCTGCGCATTCGCGCAGTCTGGTCAGGATCCATGCTGTTCGCTAACAGTTTCTCCAATTCCAATAGGCTTTAAAAGCGAACAGCATGGATCCTGACCAGACTGCGCGGATGCGCAGGCTGGTCTGGATCCATGCTAGTCGCACACCCACTATGTTGGTTTTCCCATGGCACGGCTCATATATATACAGAGCCATTACAGGTGGCAATATACTACCTCAACTTTAGACTGAAGTTTTCCCTGTGCTATGATGGTGGACAGTTCATCCATAAAGAGAGAGAAGGCTTCCGGAGATTTACTGCTACTCGATCGAACCAGGGTCAGCAGGCTCGTCACTTGTTTATATAGGTCATCACTGAGCTCCTCTTGTGTGCACGAGTTCTCTGTACTCTCTTCAGTATTGCTATAAAATAATGACTGTTTTTAATAGGAATATGCAACCTTAACTGAAGAAACAAGAGCATTTTACAAACACATATTCTACCCCTCTCCCACTTCTCCCTCAATGATGGCCTGTCCCTGGTAACTGGGTGTGTACTTTTAAGTCTTGAATATTACATGATCTTGGCCTTTGACCTAATGACCTAAAAGCATCATAAAGGTCATCAAAGGATACCATTTGAGCCACGCCATGAGAAAACCAACATAGTGCATTTGCGCATCTGCGCAGTCTGGTCAGGATCCATGCTGTTCACTTTCAAAGCCTATTGCAATTAGAGAAACCATTAGCAAACAGCATGGATCCTGACCAGACTGCGCTGATGCGCAGGCTGGTCTGGATCAATGCTAGTCGCAAACGCACTATGTTGGTTTTCTCATGGTGCTGCTCATTTTATGAAGTTTCTCTGCTGTAGGGCATTCAGGTCACCTACTCACTGCAGGCATCCCGACTTCCACGAAGAAATTTAAAATTAAACTCCAAAGAACAAGCAAACCTCCCATTCTCTTCAAGCAGAAATTAATGCATTCAAATCCTCATGAAACAGCCATTTTGGATCAAACCACGAAATTTTATACCCCGGAAATTAAATGATTTCACAATACATAGGAAAACAGTATAAAATCCATAACAAACAAACCTGCTCTGTGCTATACAGCTCACGATCATCACAGCCCCTATGACACCCATTCTCTTGTACCTGAAAACACAAATATATTCCCATTCACTGTATGCTCAAAGTTGTAACTCATGAATACATATTGTCACAAAGACAGAAACATGAAATTTGAATGATTTTATGTCCACAAACAATTTCACAGTATTTGATGAGAACATCAGTTTGTGGATTCAAAATAAATAGGAATTTTATGTGTTTTTGGAATAAATGTAGCATCTCCTCAAAAATATAAATGATTTTAAAATATTATTCAGTAAACAGAACAAAATCATTCAGTAAAGCACTTACTTGGGGTTATTGTTGGAAAGCTGCTTTCGGATCACAATATGTAGGTCATCCTGCAATTAAAGAAACATGTCATAAGTACTTTGAAACAAACTATATCTTACTGGAGCTAAAAGTAATGCACTGTACTGTCATTACAGACAGGTACCAGTAATTATATCATAAGTAATTTGAAATTAACTGTATCTTAATGGCTTAAAATATTTATATTTTATTTTTGGTTGGGTTTAACGTCGCACCGACACAATTATAGGTCATATGGCGACTTTCCTGCTTTGATGGTGGAGGAACACCCCAGGTGCCCCTCCGTGCATTATTTCATCACGAGCGGGCACCTGGGTAGAACCACACACCTTCCGTAAGCCAGCTGGATGGCTTCCTCACATGATAAATTCAACGTTCCGAGTGAGGCTCAAACCCCCATTGGTGAGGGGCAAGTGATTTGAAGTCAGCGACCTTAACCACTCAGCCACGGAGGCGCCTCTTAAAATAATGTACTGAATGTAGATCATCCTGTCAGTACAGACTGGCATCAGTAATTTGAAACTAACATTATTGTCTAGTAGCTTAATGTATGTAAGTCATTCTATAATTAGAGACACCCACATCTAACAGGTTATTTAAAACAAACTATATTCTACAATGTTTACTAGTTATCCTGCAATTAAATGAAGTAACATGTGACTGGTAATTTGAAACAAACTATATCTTATAGTAGCTTCATCTAACATTGGTAATCCTGTAATTAGACAGTAGTGTTCAGTGGCATGTAGTATGAAACAAACTATACTTTGCTGAAGCTGACTACAGCACTAAACATGAACATTACCTGTTATGACTTCATGGTCATTCTTGAAGGCTACAGCTCTTCGCAGATATATTATCAATATTAAATATCTTCTCTCTTGGGAAAATTAAAGGTTAAACTAGAGATGCTTTTGAGAAAAGCGCATGTCTCCCACAACTGCCCCTACGAAAAATGTCTAGTGTCTCTAGATGGCTTAGATGATCCAATTAGATGGTCTGGACGAGTGGATCCAATCAGTAATTCAAGGGCCATAATTCAAAAAAAGCCTGTGCAGATTTGGCTAGTTATCAAACTTGGCTAAGGTCTTATGGCCAAACACATTTTGTTCAAGTTTGGTGAAGTTCGGGTGAGAAATGTTCGACTTAGAGAGCGGAAAAGTGTAAAAAGGCAGATTTTTCAGTAATTCAAGGGCCGTAACCCCAAAATGCCTGGACCGAAGTGCCTAGGCCGATTTGGCTAGTTATCGAACTTGGCTGAGGACTTATGGACAAACACATTTTGTTCAAGTTTGGTGAAGACTTGACTGAGCATACAGAAAGTACCCCAAAAAGACTCCTATACTACTAATGATTAGTACTTTAGGGGACCTGAGCGTTTTTCGGTAATTCAAGGGCCATAATTCCAAAGTTCCTGGGCGGACTTGGCTAGTTATCGAACTTGGTCAAAGTCTTATGGTCAAACACATTTTGTTCAAGTTTGGTGAAGATCAGATGAGAAATGTTCGACTTACACACCACTGTGTGGTGGGAAACGTTATTACATGTATAGTACCTCCTTCCTGGAGATTCTAGAAGGCTAGAGCACTTTCCTTGAAAATTACCTGTGTAAAACCTTCTTCCTGTGGATTCTTGAAGGCCACGTAAATACAGCTGAAACTCGATATCGCGAACTCGCTTTAATATCTTAAAATCTCCAACACATTTTCAAGCCTTGTACTGAAAACTTGTGCACAAAATATCATTTTAAGTTGAATTTCAGTTATCTAAAAGTAAAACGCTCGATCCCTTGGAATTCAAGATACCAAGTTTCAACTGCACCTTGGGATTCTAGAAGGGTACAGCACTGGGCATGTAAAATACCTGTATCAGACCTCCTTCCTGGGGATTCTTGAAGGCTAAAGCACTTAACATGAAGTAGAGTTTTCTGATCTGGCACACTGAAAGATTATCAAGGTAGTCCAATACACTCTGAAAAATAAAATACTGTTAAATGCAAACATATGTATTCATGAAACTACAAAATATTTTTCTTTTTTTACTGAATATGGATAGAAATAAAACCCTAAACGAGACCATGATGTTTGTTTAAAACACTTACATTCCACCAGTCAATATTGCTTCACAGCTCCACAGAACATACATGTACATGCATAAGAATTTTCATAGCAAGAGTTTTCTAATGACAGTGCACTTCACTATTTAAATCAATACAATTACACATTTACAAAGGAGTCACCTTTTTCTTTCAATTTAAAATCATGTTTAATAATCCAGCTATATGAAGAAGATTGTATCAACATTTTATATTTCAATTATTTCTATAAGAATCAAACTATATACCTTTACAAGGATAGCAAAAGGAGCCATTTGCTGTAAATGGTGGTTGACCAGGTACGCTAGAATATCTAGTGATGCATCTATCTCTCCCTCCAATCCACTGCCTATATGTGCTACAAGGTTGCCTACAATCTCCTGCAAAATGTTCAAGTAAACATTAAGGTCCATTACAAGATCCCAAGTTTGTACCTGTACCAGTTTTGGCCAACCACAGCATAATATTTTTAGACAACATTCTGTCACATGAAAGCATATGCAGTTTCAAAATACTGAATTTTTTTATCTGAAGATTGTATTAACCTTTAGCCTTCGGACGGCAAGTGGTTTTGCCTTTGTGACCAGTGCAGACCAAGATCAGCCTGTACGGACATGGTCTACACTGTTCGCTATACAGTCAGTATATTTTCAGAAACAGCCCTAATTGAATGATGGACCAGTCCATTTTAGAAATTAAGCAGGGTAAAGGTTAATTATAGTTATGTTTCAGTTATGTTTCAGTTGATCAATCAGTTTCTGATATTTTTAGGCTAATTTTGTTTATTTGTTTATGTAACTTGCAAAAGGCTATTACCTTGCAATAAAGTCTTGTACTGGAAGGAACATTTGTCACTATATCATGACGTATATCTGAAGGCACGACACCTTTAACTCAACAAAACAGAATTGTCTCGTTACCTGTTGATGATATGCATCAAAGGCGAGGAACGTCTGTTTGTACAGAGCTGATCCAAAATACGACACCGGTAGTTCCGGAGACCTCAGTAAAACCTCAGACAGACTTAGTAATGACTGGAAATATCCCTTCAGCACCTGAAACACAGAACATATGATCCCTGTGATTTAAGTATAATTACAAAGATTTCCCAATCAACAGACCCGACAAGACAACATCTGGAAATTTTTTTGTTTATTTTTAAAAGTAGAAGATCAAAGGATTTGTGAACAAAAGAACATCAGATGCAGTATTATCACAAGTGACAGATATTTTGAGCTTGCATGTAAAATAACCATATCTTCACTTCTATTTAATGTTGTCTTTTCAACGATTTAACTAAATTTTACCATTTCGCCCAATGAACTTCATGCATATCATCAAGGCATTGGGATTTGAAAGACGCATATTGACTTGTTAGAAATTTTGCTCAGCTTTGCATTGATTAAAGTGTATTATGACAAGGATATCTGATTATCTGACTTATTCTTCATATTCCTCCCCTTCAAGTGTAGTTTGGTACCATTGAAAAATAGATTTATTTTTTTACTGCAAAATTACTGGAATGTTTCAGTTTCCCTTCAATAATCCACTGATATCTATGTAATAATGTTCATCAGTATGTTTTCTCTTTAGACATATTTTTACAGATGATACTTTTGCATATTTGTTTTAATTTAGAATTGGCAAGACATCTAAATTTTCTTGAAT
The DNA here is from genome assembly GCF_021730395.1 of Mercenaria mercenaria. Lineage (NCBI taxonomy): Eukaryota > Metazoa > Mollusca > Bivalvia > Venerida > Veneridae > Mercenaria > Mercenaria mercenaria. Next base: position 54,085,557 of record NC_069373.1, read on the forward strand.
AACATCTGGGGAACTGAATTAAGCTCGACTACCAATGAAAGGTTTAATAATATTGTGCTAATATATTGGTCAATATTATCATAAAGATAAACAGTGATATACCTGAAAGGTGATATAAGGCTACGATAAAATGCATTTTTCTAAACGACAGAACATGTTCCATACCTTGAATACACGTAATGAGATGATTAACCCGTAAACATCACTGCCTATATTCTACAACTTTGACACCTTACTATTCTGGCCTACCAGAAAAAGAACAAGAAATATGTATCAGGCATTACACATTCAAGATGTACCTAACCATTTAGGTCTAACAATCAACAATCACATAACATAAAACTTGTCTAAAGAGCTGTCAATAAAGGTGACAAATGCCCCTGCAGCACCTTGACCTTTGACCTGGTGACCCCAGTCAGTAGGGGTGGTGTACTCAAGTACTATCAGCATGTGAAATTTGAAGGTCCTGGGTGAAGTGGCTCCCATGTAAAGTGCCTTCATGCAAAAAGTTAATGTTGGCCCCTGTGACCTTGACCTGGTGACCCCAAAATCAGTAGGGGTGGTGTACTCAATAAGTACTATCAGCATGTGAAGTTTGAAGGTCCTGGGTGTAGTGGTTCGCGAGTAAAGTGCCTTCATGCAAAAAGTAAACGTTGGCCCCTGTGACCTTGACCTTGACCTGGTGACCCCAAAGTCAGTAGGGGTGGTGTACTCAATAAGTACTATCAGCATGTGAAGTTTGAAGTTCCTGGTTGAAGTGGTTCGCGAGTAAAGTGCCTTCATGCAAAAAGTTAATGTTGGCCCCTGTGACCTTGACCTTTGACCTGGTGACCCCAAAGTCAGTAGGGGTGGTGTACTCAATAAGTACTATCAGCAAGTGAAGTTTGAAGGTCCTGGGTGCAGTGGTTCGCAAGTAAAAGGCCTTCATGCAAAAAGTTAACATTGGCCCCTGTGACCTTGACCTTTGACCTGGTGACCCCAAAGTCAGCAGGGGTGATATACTCAATAAGTACTATCAGCATGTGAAGTTTGAAGGTCCCGGGTGCAGTGGTTCACTAGTAAAGTGCCTTCATGCAGAAAGTTAACGTGACGAACGAACGAACGAACAGACGGACAGTTGAAAACTAATATGCTTCCCTTCGGGGGCATAAAAAGACAAAACTGAGTGCATTCTGTAGAATAAAACATCTCAGAGCTTTTGTCAATTTCAACATTTTAGCCAACATTCTGCACTCGTTTACTATATACTTCACCTCAGCAAAAGGCTATTTAGGTATTCTAATTCTCATACAGCAATGGTTAGAATTTCAAGGCATTTCACCAAAAACACGTTAGGTCGTGTTCTTATTAGAGACCTACGAGGCTCTGTGCTGCTGAGTGATTAAGATCACAGACTTTAAGTCACTTTCCCCACACCAATATAGGTTCAAATCCTCACTTTGGGTGTTGAATCCTTTCATATGAGGAAGCCATCCAGCTGGCTTACAGAAGGTTGCTGGATGGTTGTTGGATATACCAAGGTGCCCACTCAAGTCTGAAATAGTGCTCTAAGGGAACCTTGGGTCCTCCTCCATGAAGAAAAGCTGAGAAGTCCCCATATGACCAATAATTGTGTTGGTATGAAGTTAAACCCAACAAAACAGAACTCAGAGACCTCAAGGCTATATGAGCCGCACCATGAGAAAACCAACATAGTGGGTTTGCGACCAGCATGGATCCAGACCAGCCTGCGCATCCGCGCAGACTAGTCAGGATCCATGCTGTTCGCTAATGGTTTCTCTAATTGCAATAGGCTTTGGTCAGGATCCATGCTGTTCGCTAATGGTTTCTTTAATTGCAATAGGCTTTGAAAGCGAACAGCATGGATCTTGACCAGACTGCGAGGATGCGCAGGCTGGTCTGGATCCATGCTGGTCGCAAAGCCACTATGTTGGTTTTCTCATGGCACGGCTCATATGATACCCTCTAAAAACACTTGGCTAACAGAAAGACAACGACTTTATCGAAAACTTCACCAGTAACGGCACTCTTGATAAATATCTTGATCCACTGAGCTGAAATCTATCAGAGCACATAATGTATGTTACACTGATATGTCAAACTATTGATATAAACAAATGAACCTACTTTTATAAGGGCATCACCAACATGCCTCTGAAACCGTACCGCAGACTTCACTGTCTCTAGAATAATTGACTCAACATCTTCACTGGAGGTAGGATCTACACCACTTGACCTAGTTAAATATAGATAAATTATATGTTAATGAAATTTGCTAATTCTCATTTGGAAGGCATCTCAAGAATATGTCACCAAAATGCCTCTGGAATCGTACCTCTCTTTTAAAGTGTATTTGTCTATTAAAACATTTTTACTCTTACTTTGATCTTAATTATCATATCAATCAAACTATAGCCACAAGGAATTTGTTGTTGTTTAATTTGTTTGATTTGACTGTAACCCAATTTCAACAATATTTCTGTTCTGTAACAGCAGTCAAATAACCTTACTTGTGTCCCTCGATTCTGAACCAAATACTATATTGTTCTTTGCAAACAGTATGGAAATAACAATTATTTTGTGTTCATGAAATTTCGTGGTTTTGGCAGAAAAGGCTATTTCATGGAGATATGAAATTGTGGAATTCACATGATTTTGAAGATGAAACATGAAAAACCTGTCTCCACCACTTACCATGCAGAGATCAGGGTTCCCGCTACTGGTCGCCAATGGCGCCAAATGCAACAAAAAATAAGTTCTGGCGCTAAGAATCTTCAAATGGTGAATTTCAGTGGCGCCAACAAAAAAATTAATACAATGAAAAAAATCAGTGATCTGATCTTTCTCACGGATATAAATTTTATAAATTATGCACTGGAAAAAATCAGTGATCTGATCTTTCTCACGGATATAAATTTCATAAATTGTGCACTGGAAATCGATGCAAGGTAAAGGTTGTGCATGATTGATTATACATGATGTGTTATGCACTGAAAAAAATCAGTGATCTGATCTTTCTCACGGATATAAATTTTATAAATTGTGCACTGGAAATCGATGCAAGGTAAAGGTTGTGCATGATTGATTATACATGATGTGTTGTTTATTTCACCTTAATGGGGCTTGGCGCTGATCACTCCTGTAAGGTTTGGAAGAGAAGTGGCCAAAACATAAAATTTCATAAATCAAGTGTAATAACTGTGCTGCAAATCATGGAACTGGAAAATGCTGACAATATACACAATGAGGCTTTGCACTGACCACACTTCTGTAATGTCTGGTGGAAATCTGCCGAAGAATGTGAAAGAAGTGGAAAGTCACAACATTTGATGAATCAAGGGCCATAACTCACTGAAAATCATCAAACCAGAAAATATTGATGTTATGCACAACTATGCTTGACAATGATCTTTCTTGTGAAGTTTGGTTATCTGTTTAGTGATGTTGGAGGAACTGCGTGAACAAACTTTGTGACATACAACACTAGATCAATATATCTCCCCAATCACATGTGGGCAACATAATGAATGTGAATTTTACATGTTCAGTGGATTTAACTTTGTGACTAATGCAACCAAAAAATCTGCTAAAATTAGTCAATGTCAATGTTATGGTAATCTTGTTTGTCTTTCTTCTCTCAAGGGTGTTTTCTCAATTTTAATAACTTTGAAGGGCAGTCCAAATAACAGCTTTGAAGGAATTTACCCTTTTTTCTTACTCCCGCTCCCTTTTTTGGCAGTAGATGTATCAAACTCCAAGTTTGCCCTCAGTTCTGTTATGACCTGTAAGTAACAAAAATTACAGAGATAAAGTGAAAGTGTATCAAAATGTGTGGACGTGGAATGGACATCGTTGCCAGATTGAGTAGGATAGTTCTCAATATACTTCATATATTTAAGCTAAAAGAATAAATTTGTTAAAATTTAATGATTCTTTTGCCTTTGTCAGTAAGTGATTACTTCATGACTTCTGCAAAAGTTGTTAGTAATGAATTATGACTATTTTCAACGGCCATAATCACATGTGATCAATGATTATTTTTTTTTTTTCTTTTGTAAATGACAGGTCAAAAACAGATCTGTGAATCTTTGAATATTATTTCAACAGTGCAATGAATATTCAAATAACATTACAAATTTTGTAATTGATCAGATAAATCCAGAAATGAATGCTTTGGAATGTCGGTATTGTGCTTTAACAATCCAAGCTGACGGTACATCACTACTTCTGATAATTAACCCATGTCTGACTGTAAATTTTACTCATCCCTACTATCAGTAGGAGACAACCCTGAAGTAGAAAATGAAACCAAAGCGTCACCTGAAGAGCATCTACACCAGTCACAGACTGCAGCAAGAACTTGATAAGTACAGGTAAATCCTCCAGTTCCACTGACACTAATGACTGTAGTACAGAGTCACGAACCTGTAAATAAATTACAGTTTTTGAAATCTCTTTTGAATTTAACCTTTACCTGCTATATTTCTAAAATGGACTGGTCCATCATTCAATCTGGGCAGCGCCACTAATTATTCAAAAGAGGTGCACTCTGAAAATTTACCGATTGAATAGTGAACAGTACAGACCATGGATGTGCAGGCTGATCTTGGTCTGCACTGGTCGCAAAGGCAAAACCGCTAAAAGTTAAAATAATCAATATAAATAATAAAATAATGAATCCATCTGATAACATCACTAGTCTCATTCTAACGATGAATACTACCTGTTTTTGTAAACAACTGATTTTATTTGATATACAGACAATTGACCCTACACCCTACTGCCTAATGGTACCTAATTTATCAATCATTTGCACACTATACAAACACAAAAGTAAAGGATGCCACAGCTGGCATAATAACAACCCTTCACTTAATCTTGAAGAAGCATATAAAATTGTTACAGATATACAGACTTCAAACTCGCAACTCTTCAGGCAACAACAGCAGCCAATATTTACACACCCCTTTCATAATATATACTTCCTGAACGCCTTACCTCTGACAGTAAGCCAGGAGTCAGTATGAGGTTAGACATTGCATCTAAAACTGTCACAGTCAACTGCTGATTCTCATTCATAAGATCTCTACAACAAATAAATACCAAAACATCATTACATATACACACTGTCTCACACTGAAATCTGAATATAAACTATACTTACTAAAGTATCAAACAAGAAGATTTTAAAAGTTTCCATAATATACATACAAACGAGTGACCACACCCCTTGGCGTCTATGATTTTTGATGTTACAGAATAATTTGTACAATCTTGTTAAAGGGTTGCCAAAGAAATATTTGTTTAAAATCAAATAAAAATCTTACCAGCAGTTTCTGACAATGACCATTTCTGTGAAATCATTTAAAACCATTTGTGAGAAATTACTTTAAAATCGGACAAGTACTTTCATACAGGAAGATTTTAAAGTTTCCAGGGGAATGATCTTAATAACTCAGGTAGAGAATCCTCCTTTCTGAAGTTCCTGCATTCTTAACACAAAAACACATCATCCATTTGGTCCACATAAAAGCTAACCAAACCTCCTGATCAATGTGAGTGTTACCTCCTCAAGCATAAAGACATTGTCACAATCAAAAGATATATTTACCTCAAAGCTATAGCAACCTGCGTGTGCTCAGAGTCTTGAACAATATCAGGCAAGCATGAGATTATCTCCCTTTGAACATCTTCACAAGTGATTGACACCATCTCCAATAACTTTTCAGTTACTTCCTGTGTTCAAATACATGCAAAAATATTTAATATGTTCAATTACATTTTATGGAATCAGTTTATTTGTAGTGAACTGATTATCATAGATTCTGTAACTGTGTCAATTCAGGAAACTGAATCAAAACAATGTCTATTTATTGCATCTAAAAATCCACAAATTCTTGTTTTCTCATGATTATTTTGGTCCAAGCCATGAAATTGATGCCTAAGCACCATATAGTAAGGTTGTCAGTAAGTGAAAATATCTGATATCACAGTAAGGAATTCTTCTCAACTATTAACGGAAGAGTAAGTAAGCTGCTGCAGTTAATTCAGAAGAATGAAAAGAATCTCATAAAATGTTACTGGTCTTGTTATCTTTAGAAGTTTCTGAATAATGTGTTTCTTCCTTTATATTTATATTTTTGTCACTGACAAACCTTGCTGTTGACAACATGATCCAGCCATTGGAACTGTGAGAGAAGTAAGTGAGGTATGTTCACTTTCTGTCCTTGCTCTAATATTACACAACTGCAAGAACAAAGTAAATATTTAGAGGTTATTATACAGGGCTTATGTACCTTAAGGCGATATTGGCATAATAGAAGAGGTAAAGTCCTGAAAGTTCATGTAATGTGTGGGAACATCAACATTGCCTAATGTCATTACCTTCCAAACATTTGTTGTAAATTTATTCATTCTAGGACTGTAGTCTTTTGTGTCATCCTTTTTTAACCATGCTAGAAGAGGAAGCTAATGAAATTATTAAAGTTAATTCATCATGTTTTCTATTGTAAAATAAATGTTAGTGTGTAGATATTTGTCATCCTGTTGGTGGCAGTATAAAATCTGGATGTTTTGCACATCTTGAAGTGTATCGATATCGATATCAACACAGCTTATCTGCAGCACTGATATAAAATGCTTACTCTTCTTCCCCAGTAAACTCTGGAAGCTTTTCCAGTAATACTGTCATCAACGGAGGCTACAATATAGAAATTATCAGAATTAGAGATATACTAGGTGCACCTTTCATTCAAATATCTCATCACTAGAAATTGACTTAAATAAATGTACAAAAAAAATCCACTTTGCTATATATAAAAGTTATCAATATATCTGTACAGCTGCACTGCCATTTGTCTTGTAGTAATGGTTATTTACAGTTTTTCATGGTAGTATGAATTCATACTGTGGCTGTGTATACATTTACTGACTGTGTGCTCTTTTCAACATATTTATGAATTGCGAAAATTGGAAACACAATGCTTCAGCCATGGATGCATAGGGCATGAAAAACAGATTGTGCATTGGTTTCACCAGTTATTTGCAATACATTGTACATGTATTAGTATCATCTGACAAAAAATGTTGGACATTCGAAAAATGCAGGACTAGTGAACTCTGTTGCAGGACAAGTAATAATACACACAAAGGAGAAGTTGCCTCTGAAATCAATTTTGTCCCCTGATGTGAAAGGTTTTTTTCCAGGCATTTTTCAATCAGGTATATTATCCTATCTAATCAGTAATTTTTTTGTGTGTTTTGGGTTTCCCTTCATTTTTCTATGAAGTAACAGTAAGTAAGTCTTCCTAATCTGTATCAGTATATATCTATTCTCTGTTCATCTGTAAGCCACATGAATCAAAGCTGAAGGACATAATGTTTTTCTTAAGAACAAATACTTTGTTCCATGATCGACCTCAAAACCCTGTGATATGTAGATCTCTCTATCTAGCTAAGCAGGTGGTTAAAACTGTTCAAGTTCATTAACATTTTCTACCGGTATGTATTAGAAAAGTGAACAGATTAACATTTACTCTAATTTCATTTTTAAATTAGTGAAAAAATATACCTATCTGCATTGGAGCGGGCCCAGTGGAACATTTAAAATAAGCCCTGACTTGAAGTGTCCGTCAACATACCTGTATCACGTCAACTCCCATCAGAATTTTTACAACACTTTCTTGGAATCCACCTCTAGCACTAAAAATATATATTCCAAATCAGGCATTCATCACAAATCCTTTGTAACTTGAAGTCAATGTATTCAGGGAGCATATCTGAAGTATTTTTTAATTTTTTTTTTCAAATTCTCGATAAATAACAACATAAAATATCTAAAGGGATGTGTTATGAAAATGCTGTATTTGTGATATGTAAAATACACACTTACAATAACCTCAGCACAACAACTTCAACAGCAAGACATTAATATCTGATGTCCATCAAATGCTTATGGTAACTATTTCATACAAAAACATATACAGGAAAATCTGGCTTTGACATACATTAAAATCTGTACTACAGATCATCTCCAAATTTTTGTTTTTGTTTTTTGTTGGATTTAACATTGCAACAACACAAACAGGTCATATGGCGACTTACCAGCTTTGATGGTGATGGTAGAACCACCTGCCTTCCGTAACCCAGCCGGATGGATCCCTCACATAAAGAATTCAGCCCCCCAAGTGAAGCTCGAACCCACAATGGTGAGGGGCAAGATTTTCGAAGCCAGCGACCTTAGCCACTCGGCCATGGAAAGGACCAGTAACTAATACAGGTTATAAAATGCTTGAAAAAGTAACTGAAATAGGTTACATAACTTAAAACAGTTACACCCCTGACTGTACACTGTACATGTATTAGTAGAACACACTGTTCTACTAATACATGTACAGAACAATGTTAAACTGTGTGCCCCCTTTTGTACAACCTTGGGAGCGGACCTTATATTGATGCTACAGACCAAGTACTAAAAACCCTGCTTAAAATGAAGGCCACAATATTCTACCCCTGCCTTGATCATAAATAGTGTGAATTTATCTGTGTCAATTGATTACCTGTCAAAAAGACCACTTAATCATTTCTCCATAGACAGGCTGGTGAAATACTTTTGATCAAACTACTAAAATTCCAGTTATTTCATGGTTTGGTTTGCATCAGAAGTTACCCGACGGACAGCAGCTGAAGTTTTGATAACAGAACTGAGTTAATGGAAGCAAAGTTGGACTGTAAATACCGGTAACTAAACTGGTAAGTAGCAACTCTTTACCTATCACAGTCTGGTGATGTTACTGTTGGCAGCAGACTTCTGTGCAACCTGCAGAATAAAAACATTTTTTAACACACAAACTTTAACCACAATGTATTTAACGAACATTAAAACCCATGCAGAGGGCAAAGTGAACTGGTTATAACTTCCCAGTGTTTTACCCAGTGTCAGACCTTTTCAAGATGTCGGCCCACTTTGTTTCTTTTATTTGTTTTGAACCTGTCCTTATCTATTCGACTGATTTTGTCTTAAGGTTTTGGTACAAATGTCAATCATTTTCCCATACTTGCTAAAAGGTTTCATTACAACTGCTGCTTTCTTGGAACACAACTGAGCTGCATCATGAAAAAAAACAACATAGTGCATTTGCGACCAGCATGGATCCAGACCAGCCTGCGCATCCACGCAGTCTGGTCAGGATCCATTCTGTCCGCTAACAGTTTCTCTAATTGCAGCAGGCTTTGAAAACGATGCGCAGGCTGGTCTGGATCCATGCTGGTCGCAAATGCACTATGTTGGTTTTCTCATGATGCAGCTCTGCCGCTCAACTATTCCTATGGGATCTTTGTATTTTGGTCTTTACACAGTGATCCATTTTCCTAATTTTGTGTTCTTGATTAATTCTGAAAATTAGACCATGTGAAATGGATTTTTGACCATGTGTATATATACAGATGAATAACTAGAAGATGCTTTTGTAAAAAAGCGCATGCCTCCCCCACTGCATAGTCGTATATGCAAGAAGTCAATAGGGGAGAAGAGCGAAAGTCAAAGAGACACTGATTCAGGCCTCGACCTTAGCGGTGGACCGTTGGACCGACGCAACCAAAATATTGGCAGGTCCACTAACTATCAAAAGTTGGGTAGACCGACGGTCAACCAATGTTCAGTCAAGGTCTGCAAATAAAAAAAAACCCTTAAAAGTGAAAAATCAGAGGAAAAAATCGTACCCATATCGGCGAATTCACAAAACGAAAGTTAGTTGATTTTGCATTAAGTACGGCATTCTACAGTTATAAGCATTGGCGAGTAAAAGTCGGGATAGCACGAATGGACTACTCCACCGATCGGGCGAGTGGTTTTTACGTGGTAACTTTACCAAATTGAGAAATTGCATCGGGCAAAATTACCTGGGTTGACTGGAATTTACCCGCGAATCGTAAAAATATCAAAATGTCATGCTGGTAATTTTCCATTCCACAAGCACGTGCGCTCTATCGTAATATCTAATTTACATCGCGGTTACTTTTGACACAAAAAAAACGCGCGTAGTGCATTCATGCTTCAAATTTTCAACACCGCTTGAGAACTAACACAGTTTGAATTCTATAACAATTTTAATAAGATATCGCCAGGAATGTAGGCAAAATTCTTTAAAAACGATCAAATTTTCATATAATGTTTTGTAAAATTTCAAACAGCCCGATCTTGATTATTTATTTATTTCTTAAAGTAAATAAACGGTACATACTATGGTAATAAAATTCAGACTTTTGACCAGAAAGTACAAAAAACACAATTAAAAAATCTTAAATAATGAAAAAGCGGCAGCAATTTAAATACATGGAGTAAAACGATTTTTGGCAAACAGATTTCTGTTAGCACGGCAGAATAGGTTACGTGACCTCGTGAACGTAAATAGAAATGTGGTTTTAAAATAAAGCAGTATGATGTCGTTGCGGTTTTTAGTAAGTTTTAAATGATTCTTTGTACATATATTTTTTGACACAACACTTTGTTAGATATTCTTCTCAAACAATAATGTAAATTCCTTGAGGGCAAATAGGTCACAGAGGTAGGATATCCACTATCATCGTTCACGGTTTAACCATTTACATGTCAGTTTATTCGGGATATTGCACATTCGCTTTTAAAAAATTAAAGAAAAAACTTTTTTTATTGATTTCTTCTCAACAATTTAAGGAATCGAGAAAGTACAATCAAACAGTGATGTGTCACATGGCGCGAAAACATGACGTAATGTCATGACAATCTCGGGCAACTATACCGCTTTGATCTCCACTTCAGATGCCATAATATACCGACACACTTCATTTAGCCCTTTGAGAGGTGTTAATTGATAATGAAAATAAGGCCAATTACTTAGTTTATCAACAGAATAATTACCGACAATTGTTAATGTTTTTTTTTTTTTTTTTTTTTTCATTTTCAACACGGGTCGGGTGGATGATGATTATTGTGTCCATATTTTGGGACACTTTTCAAAATAATTATTTTCGGGATAACAGATTGCTATGTACAGTCTTCATTTTTAATTATTTTAGAAATAAGTCCTGTTTCTTTGAGTCATATGAAGTTATGACGTCTACAACATCACAATTTATGTGATAGAATTGGAGGTCCACTAAAGTCTGAGCAGGTCTACTAGATTTTAGCAGTTGGTGGACCTGCTGGCAACTGCTGAAAAAAGTTAAGGTCGAGGCCTGATGGTTGGCTGCAATAGAGATCACCTATTTGGCATGTCCAATCATCCCACTAAGTTTCAACATTCTGGGCCTAGTGGTTCTCAAGTTATGAACTGGATATGGTTTTCCATGTTCGGGCTGCTGTGACCTTGACCTTTGATCAAGTGACCCCAAAATCATTTGGGGTCATTTACTCTGCATGTCCAATTATCCTATTAAGTTTCAACATTCTGTGTCAAGTGGTTCTCAAGTTATTGATTGGAAAGAGTTTTCTATGTTCAGTCCCCTGTGACCTTGACCTTTGAAGAAGTGACCCCCAAAAACAATAGGGGTCACCTACTCTGTTATTCCTATCTCCCTATGAAGTTTGAAGGTTCTAGGTCAAATGGTTCTGAAGTTATAAACTGGAAATGGATTTCCATTTTCTGTCCACTGCAACCTTGACCTTTAACGGAGTGACCCCAAAATCAATAGGGGTCATCTTCTCTGCATGGCCAATCATCCTATGAAGTTTCAACATTCTGGGTCAAATGGTTCTCAAGTTACTGAATGGAATTTTTTTTCCATGTTCAGGCCCATGTGACCTTGACCTTTGATCAAGTGACCCCAAAATCAATATGGGTCATCTAGTCTGCATGTCCAATCATCCTATAAAGTTTCAACATTCTGGGTAAAGTGGTTCTCAAGTTACTGACCGGAAATGGTTTTCCTTGTTTGGGCCCCTGTGACCTTGACCTTTAATGCAGTGACCCCAATATTAATAGGGGTCATCTACTCTGCATGTCCAATCATTCTATGAAGTTTCAACATTCTGGGTCAAGTGGTTCTCAAGTTACTGACCGGAAATGGTTTTCCATGATCAGACCCCTGTGACCGTGAACTTTAACCGAGTGACCCCAAAATCAATAGGGGTCATCTACTCTGCATGACCAATCATCCTTTGAAGTTTCAACATTCTGGGTCAAGTGGTTCTCAAGTTATTGATCAGAAATGGTTTTCCATGTTCAGGCCCCTGTGATCTTGACCTTTGACGGAGTGACCCCAAAGACTCCAAAAAACAATAGGGGTCGTCTACTCCATAAGTCCTGCCACCCTATGAAGTTTGAAGGTTCTAGGTCAAATGGTTCTCCAGTTATTGATCGGAAATGGAGTGTGACGTACGGACGGACGGACAGACAGGGCAAAAACAATATGTCTCCCCCAGAGGGGGGACATAATTCCAATATTATTAATTCAAGCAATGTAGCTGCTTTAGCACAGACATTCACACATCTACTGATCCCTTGTTTTATCATTTTTTGAAATCATGTACATATTTCCAGTAGCACCAGTGCAAAGACCAATAGCAGTTATACTTGCAAACATGCTTTATCTTTCTTATTTCTAAATGAAACACTGACAGCATTCATTTTCTTAGTTAGATCATTTTTCATCAGATGGTCTATTTATTAAATAAAAATTTTTATGCTGATCAAAATCATTAAACAAATGGGCCATAATGGCCCTAGATCGTTCATCTGAATTTCAGAGCGTAAACAGGCTGGAGAGTTTGCAACTTTGGAAGAGGCCCTTAATATGCTGTAGGTGTCAAAAGTTCCAGAGGCACGAAGTTAATTACATAAATTAGTGTAACGTGACAAACAGTTCAAACCCTATATGGTTCTTAGGTCTTTAACATAGGATGGAAAAACACAGACACTGGAGCAGGATGAGGGTATTTTTACGAGGTCTTTTTTATAACAGTTCTTTTTCCATCTCTAGCACCCCCTAAAATGGGTTGAGTGTCCCCATTTGCATGAAATTAGGAGAGGACCTAACAAAGATGCTATATAATTTGATGAAGATGTATCCAGCTGAAACTGTTTAAAGGTATTTCTATATCAAGCTTTACTGGTTTGAGACACAACCTTACAATGATGCTACAGACTAAGTTTGGAGATCCATCGAGCTGTTCATGAGGAGGCATTCAAAGGTTTTTCTATTTTTGGCTAAAGTGGCCCTAAAAGCGTCCAGGTGCCCCCATTTGAATGTTAGGCAGCGGACCTTATGATGCTACAGACCAAGTTTAATGAAGATCCATCTAGTGGTTCTTGAGAGGTCATTTAAATGCATTTTTATTTTTCTATTTTTAGCTCTAGTTGCCTAATAGGGGGCCAACATCTTCATTCTATGAGGTTTGGGAAAGGACCATATAATGATGCTACAGATCAAGTTTGATGAAGATCCATCAAGCAGTTCATGAGTAGAAGTCGTTAATTTTAAAGATATTTCCATTTTTAGCTCTTGCAGACCTAAAAGAGGCCAATAAAAGACCAAAGACAGTTACCGTTTGGGCTCTTCTATATACTCCTGAAATCCTTCAACAAACTGTTCCACACCCTACAACAATTAAAACATAATTATATAACATATTTACCAGACTACCTCTTTAAAGTGTCATGATAGTTATAATATAGCATATATATCCGAGACACCCAAAAAATAAACATATCTGCAATCCATAAACTGCAAATTTTTCATGCTTTTTTACCACTTTCCAACAGTGGAAAAAAAATCCAAATGCATACCAGGAAACTGAGCAAAACAGAATCAAAGCTTTCTCAAATGCTTAAATCTTGGTAAGGTCTAAAACATGTCAATTAAAAGACAACAGCTAAAATGTTCTACTGTGCTTTACCTCTGGAAATACTTTTGCCATCAATTTATTACTTTATAACCCCTGACTATGAAATAAATATCACCAAAACTGTTTCTATAATATTTTCTAAAACTAATATTTAACTTACATTTCCACTTTTACCACGTAACTCTTTCAACAGATTTTTCTGAAATACCGCTTGATCCATAGCTGAAAAATAAATTAAAACTTTTTTTGTGTGTACAGCTTCTATAAAGAAACTTGGTTCTCAGTGTTCAGTAAAACTAGCAAGAACAGGGCCTTTCATCAGGAAATTGGGAAGAGGCCCTGGCCTTTCAAATTGGGAAATCCATATGCAGTAATTGCTCATTTTGGGAAAAGAGCATTTTATTGAAACAGGGCCTTTTTTTCCTTCTGCAAAAGAGGTATATAACAGAGGACACAATCTGGTGGATTCCTAATCATAAATGAGCTCACTTCTTCCTATTTGTGATATATAATTGCCAAAAAAAAAAAAAAAAAAAAAAAAAAATTTTTTTTTTTTTTTTACATAAAATTTTTGGGAAGTTCCTCTGCCATAGTTGGGAAAAAATGACCTTATTTTTAATTGGGAAGTGGCCGAATATCGGCCTCTGTTACATAAGGATGAAAAGCCCTGAAGAACTTGTTTCTCCGTGTTCAGTAAAACTATCAAGAACCATCAGAAGAGACAATAGTAAAATGGGGCATACTTGGCGGAAGTGCTCTAAGTAACAAGAGCTGTCTGTTGATAGCGCGCTCGACTATTATAAACAGAGATTTTCAAATAAAAGAAAGCAAACAGGTAGGACCAGAAGACAAATAATGTACCTGTATTTGTGGATTTGAATAAGTCTTGCACTATATGGCAATGTGTGACCATGATGATAAGCAAGTGTTCAAAGTTTCAAAGCAATACATCAAACAGTTTAGACACAATATGGAATGGTATGCGAAACTTAACTAATTTCTATGTCAAAAATTGGCCATAACTGAGCTAATGTCCTTGTCCTAGTTATGTAGTCTTGCCTAAATAATCATGTTGACTATGATGGTAAACAAGTGGTCAAAGTTTGAAAGCCATATGACAAACAGGTTAGGCAAAATATGGACTGGTATGAAAAATTTAACTGATTTCCAAGTCCAAAAGGGGCCATAATTCAGCCAAAACACTTGACTGAGTTATGTACTCTTGCCTATAGATGGAGAACATGACGATAAACAAGTGTTCAAAGTTTCAAAGCGACACATCAAATAGTTATAAGGCCATAATTCAGCCAACATACTTAACAGAGTTATGTATTCTTGCCTACAGGTAGAGACAAATATAATAAACAAGTGTTCAAAGTTTCGAAGCCACATGTCAAATTGCTTTTACAAAACATGGACTTGTATGAAAACTGAACCAATTTCCAAGTCCAAAAGGGCCATAATTCAGCCAAAATAATGGACAGAGTTATGTACTCTTGCCTACAGGTTAAGACTGTTATAACTAGAGCTATCACTAAAGGTGATGAATGTACCCCCCACATGCACTGACACAGTACATAGCAATTTGACGCACACAAGACTGCATAATTATGTGGACTGTATGTATATAGACTGTATGTATACAGTATAGTAACAAAAAACAAAGTACCATAACTATGCAGAATATTTATCTAAAAGAATGTAACATGGACCATGCACAACTAGGGTTGGTACTGATCACTTGTGTTAAGTTTCATTAAATTGTGTGCAAGGGTTTGGTAGATTAGGCACCCACAAGATTGCATATGCAGACTGTATGTACATAGTATGTTAACAAGAAACAAAGTCCCATAACTCTGCAATTTTTGTCGCTGAAAGAACCTAACATGCCCCATGCACAACTACTGTTGTTACTGATCACTTGTTAAAAGTTTCATTAAATTTTGTCAAGGGGATGAGGAGAGATGGTAGGCCTACACACAAGATTGTGTCTATGTATATGGTATAGTAACAAAAAAACAAAGTCCCATAACTCTGCAATTTTTTTTCTGAAAGAACCTAACATGCCACATGCACAACTGCTGTTGTTACTGATCACTTGTGTGAAGTTTCATTAAATTGTGTCAAGGGGATGAGGAGAGATGGTGCGCACAAGATTGTGTCTATGTATATAGTATAGTAACAAAAAAACAAAGTCCCATAACTCTGCAAATTTTTTTTCTAAAAGAACCTAACATGCCCCATGCACATCTACTGTTGGTACTGATCACTTGTGTGAAGTTTCATTAAATTGTGTCAAGGGGATGAGGAGAGATGGTGCGCACAAGATTGTGTCTATGTATATAGTATAGTAACAAAAAACAAAGTCCCATAACTCTGCAAATTTTTTTTCTAAAAGAACCTAACATGCCCCATGCACAACTACTGTTGGTACTGATCACTTGTGTGAAGTTTCATTAAATTCTGTCAAGGGGATAAGGAGAGATGGTGCGCACAAGATTGCGTCTACGGACAGACGGCCAGATGGACAGACAGACAGACAGACAACCTGAAACCAGTATACCCCCCCTTACAACTTTGTTGTTGGGGGGTACAATAAACAAGTGTTCCAGGTTTGAAGTAAATATCTTTGATGGTATACAAGATATTACCATTTCATAACAAGAGGGCCATGAAGGCCCTGTATTGCTCACCTGACCTATTGACCTAAAGATCATCAAGATCAACATTCTGACCAAGTTTCATTAAGATATGGTCATAAATGTAGCCTCTAAAGTGTTAACTAGCTTTTCCTTTGATTTGACCTGGTGACCTAGTTTTTGCCCCTTACATGACCCAGATTTAAACTTGACCTAAAGATCATCAAGATTAACATTCTGACTAAGTTTCATGAAGATATAGTCATAAATGTGGCCTCTAGAGTGTTAACAAGCTTTTCCTTTGATATGACCTAGTGACCTAGTTTTTGACTCCATCTGACCCAGATTTAAACTTGACCTAAAGATCATCAAGATTAACATTCTGACCAAGTTTCATTAAGATATGGTCATAAATGTGGCCTCTACAGTGTTAATTAGCTTTTCCTTTGATTTGACCTGGTGACCTAGTTTTTGACCCAACATGACCCAGATTCAAAATTGCCCTAAAGATCATCAAGTTTAACATTCTGACTAAGTTTCATGAAGATATAGTCATAAATGTGGCCTCTAGAGTGTTAACAAGCTTTTCCTTTGATATGACCTAGTGACCTAGTTTTTGACCCCACCTAACCCAGATTTGAACTTGAGCTATAGATCATCAAGATTAACATTTTGACCAAGTTTCATTAAGGTATGGTCATAAATGTGGCCTCTACAGTGTAAACTAGCTTTTCATTTGATTTGGCGTGGTGACCTAGTTTTTTTATCCTACATGACCCAGATTCAAACTGGACCTTAAGATCATCAATATTAACAATCTGACCAAGTTTCATGAAGATACAGTCATAAATGCGGCTTCTACAGTGTTAACAAGCTTTTCCTTTGATTTGACCTGGTGACCTAGTTTATGAACCCAGATAACCAAATATCGAACTCGTCCAAGATTTTATTAAGGGTAACATTCTGACCAAGTTTCATTAAGATTGGGCCAAAAATGTGACCTCTAGAGTGTTAACAAGCTTTTTCTTTGATTTGACCTGGTGACCTAGTTTTTTACCCCAGATGACCCAATATCGAACTCGTCCAAGATTTATTGAGGGTAACATCCTGACCAAGTTTCATTAAGATTGGGCCAAAATTGTGACCTCTAGAGTGTTAACAAGCTTTTCCTTTGATTTGACCTGATGACCTAGTTTTTGACCCCAGATGACCCAATATCGAACTCGTCCAAGATTTTATTGAGGGTAACATTCTGACCAAGTTTCATTAAAATTGGGTCAAAAATGTGACCTCTAGAGTGTTAACAGTCAAATTGTTGACGACGGACGGACGGACGGACGGACGACGGACGACGACGGACGCCGGACACAGGGTGATCACTAAAGCTCACCTTTGAGCACTTCGTGCTCAGGTGAGCTAAAAACTTTAACCAACGCAGACACCGACACCGGGGTGAGTAGTATAGCTCTCCATATTCTTCAGAAGGTCGAGCTAAAAAATGGAAATAATTCATGACAGACTGGTACCAAAGTTATGGACCTTGTTGTAATATTTATCTATAATGATGTTTATGATGATTTGATAAAGAAACCCTATAGATTTCCATTTAAATCAAATCCACTGAGTAAGAACAGAGATATAGCCAAAACTCTAACCAGAAATGTGGATACTGATGCGGACGTTGAAGCAAGTGTGAGCAGGACTGCTCTCCAAATACTTTGTGTCTACAGTCTTGAAAGTAAAAAATGTCAATATCATTTATCTTTTTCAAGTATCTTAAAATTTATCAAATATAAGAAATGTTTCATACCGAGCCTGTTGTACTTGCTGCCATTTTTAAGCTGTAGTCCTGCACGTTTACATGCCTCAGAGAAAAATGTGCTGCCACTGTAGTCATCATCATCTGATGATGATCCCTTCTTCCTCTTAGCTGGCTGACCTAAATGTAAATATAGTTATCTGGATGCTCCTTTCATTTTTCAAAAAAAAAATTGATAAATAGCTTGAAAAGTGAAGAAATTGTTCAGAGTCTGAGACATAAAGTTAAAACAGTATAGGAACAATGCTATGCCTTTTGGTGTCTTACATTGCCTTTGTTTTGTAACTTGAGACAAGAAAAAAGTATTATTTTACTTTATCATCAAGATACATTAATATTCCTAAGCAATATATCTACTGTACAGCCTATAATAAATGCCCCCACATCTTTAAAATATAGCCTTGTTATTAGTGAACACAAACTCTGAAACCTCAAATGTAATTTATAAAAGAATATTTTATTTAAAAAAAGCTGTAACACTGACTACAGAAAAGTACAAGTTGTAAATATACCTTAATGGGTTAATAACCAAATTAAAACTTCAAATTTTAAGGTTAGTTCAAAAAATACCATTTACCACCAATTAAATGCCCACCCCCAAGTTTTTAAATGTCATAAATACAGCTATAAAACAAACTGGACTGTTCTACAAAAATTACAAAATATAATTCTGAAATTCACTTGTGAAATTATTTTTTATTTATGTGACAGAAAAAGCATTTAAATGAAAATACATGGCAACTATAGCTACTATGCTCAAAACACTTCTATAAACAGTACCTTTACTCTGGTCTGCAAGTTTTCGTTTCACATTGCTAGAAGATTTGTCAAGAACCATTTTCGTTGTTGTTAAAGTCTAGAAGTAAACGAGACTAGACCACTGGCGCTCCCACTTACTGTTACTGTAAGTTATATATATGTCACTTGTTGACAATGCAAAACTACATTTATATATATGTCTAATTACTTGTCCCAGAGCAAGTATGTCGGACCAATATTTTATGATTTTTTTTATTTTTTATTGTCTTTGTTTTCCTAACAGGAAAATGTAAATTCTGGTAAGACTTAGAGGAACGACAAATAAAAACTAGAAAATGCTTTTGTAAAAAAGCGCATGTCTCCCCAAATGCAAAGTCCTATAGGCAAGAAGTCAATAGGGGTCAGGAAGGAAAGTCAAAGAGACACTGATGGTTGGCTGCAATAGGGATCATCTACTTGGCATGTCCAGTCATCCCGCTAAATTTCAACACTCTTGGCCTAGTGGTTCTCAAGTCACTGTTCAGGCTCCTGTGACCTTGACCTTTGATCAAGTGACCTCAAAATAAATAGGGGCCATCTACTCTGCATATCCAATCATCCAATTAAGTTTCAACATTGTAGGTCAAGTGGTTCTCAAATTATTTCCAAAAAAATGATTTTACATGAACAGGCCACTGTGACCTTGACCTTTAATTGACTGACTCCAAAATCAATAGGGGTCATCTACTCTGCATGTTCAATCATCCTATGAAGTTACAACATTCTGGGTCAAGTGGTTCTCAAGTTATTGATCGGAACTGGTTATCAATGTTCAGGTCCCTGTGACCTTGACCTTTAACGGAGTGACCCCAAAAACAATAGGGGTCATTTACTCTGTATGAACAATCATCCTATGAAGTTTCAAAATTTTGGGTCAAGAGGTTCTCAAGTTATTGATTGGAAATGGTTTTCCATGTTCAGGCCCCTGTGGCCTTGACCTTTAACAGAGTGACCCCAAAATCGTTAGGGGTCATCTACTCTGCATGACCAATCATCCTATGAAGTTCCATCATTCTGGGTCAAGTGGTTCTCAAGTTACTGACCGGAAATGGTTTTCAATGTTCAGGCCCCTGTGACCTTGACCTTTAATGGAGTGACCCCAAAATTGATAGGGGTCATCTACTCTTCATTATCAATCATCCTATGAAGTTTCAACATTCTGGGTCAAGTGGTTCTCCAGTTATTGATCGGAAATGGTTTTCAATGTTCAGGCCCCTGTGACCTTGACCTTTGACGGAGTGACCCCAAAATCAATAGGGGTCATCTACTCTTCATGACCAATCATCCTATGAAGTTTCAACATTCTGGGTCAGGTGGTTCTCCAGTTATTGATCGGAAATGGTTTTCAATGTTCAGGCCCCTGTGACCTTGACCTTTGACGGAGTGACCCCAAAATCAATAGGGGTCATCTACTCTTCATGACCAATCATCCTATGAAGTTTCAACATTCTGGGTCAAGTGGTTCTCCAGTTATTGATCGGAAATGGTTTTCAATGTTCAGGCCCCTGTGACCTTGACCTTTGACGGAGTGACCCCAAAATCAATAGGGGTCATCTACTCTTCATGACCAATCATCCTATGAAGTTTCAACATTCTGGGTCAAGTGGTTCTCTAGTTATTGATCGGAAATGGTTTTCAATGTTCTGGCCCCTGTGACCTTGACCTTTGACAGAGTGACCCCAAAATCAATAGGGGTCATCTACTCTTCATGAACAATCATCCTATGAAGTTTCAACATTCTGGGTCAAATGGTTCTCTAGTTATTGATCGGAAATGGTTTTCAATGTTCACGCCCCTGTGACCTTGACCTTTGACAGAGTGACCCCAAAAACAATAGGGGTCATCTACTCCAGCAGCCCTACAACCCTATAAAGTTTGAAGGTTCTAGGTCAAATGGTTCTCCAGTTATTGCTCGGAAATGAAGTGTGACGTACGGACGGACGGACGGACAGATGGACAGGGCAAAAACAATATGTCTCCTGGGGGAGACATAATTACCCAATCATAAAACATGTTAACCCTTTTTACAAGCCAAATGAGTAAGGCTAACAACCAGTAAGAAAATGCGGTGAATAGGAAATTACGTCACCATGACACCAGCTTCCCAGAAATTATGTAAACTAGAAAATGCTTTTGTAAAAAAGCGCCTGTCTCCCCCAATGCAAAGTCCTATAGGCAAGAAGTCAATAGGGGTCAGGAGCGAAAGTCAAAGAGACACTGATGGTTGACTGTAATAGGGATCATCTACTTGGCATGTCCAGTCATCCCGCTAAATCTCAACACTCTTGGCCTAGTGGTTCTCAAGTCACTGTTCAGGCTCCTGTGACCTTGACCTTTGATCAAGTGACCTCAAAATAAACAGGGGTCATCTACTCTGCATGTCCAATCATCCTATTAAGTTCCAACATTGTAGGTCAAGTGGTTCTCAAGTTATTTCAAAAAAATGATTTTACATGAACAGACTCCTGTGACCTTGACCTTTAATAGACTGACCCCTAAATCAATAGGGGTCATCTACTCTGCGTGTTCAATCATCCTATGAAGTTTCAACATTCTGGGTCAAGTGGTTCTCTAGTTATTGATCAGAACTGGTTATCAATGTTAAGGCCTCTGTGACCTTGACCTTTAACTGAGTGACCCCAAAAACAATAGGGGTCATTTACTCTGCATGAACAATCATCCTATGAAGTTTCAACATTCTGGGTCGAGAGGTTCTCAAGTTATTGATCGGCAATGGTTTTCCATGTTCAGGCCCCTGTGGCCTTGACCTTTAACAGAGTGACCCTAAAATCGTTAGGGGTCATCTACTCTGCATGACCAATCATCCTATGAAGTGTCATCATTCTGGGTCAAGTGGTTCTCAAGTTATTGATTGGAAATGGTTTTCAATGTCAGGCCCCTGTGACCTTGACCTTTCACAGAGTGACCCTAAAATCGTTAGGGGTCATCTACTCTGCATGACCAATCATCCTATTAAGTTTCAACATTCTGGGTCAAGTGGTTCTCAAGTTACTGACCGGAAATGGTTTCCAATGTTCAGGCCCCTGTGACCTTGACCTTTAATTGAATGACCCTAAAATCGTTAGGGGTCATCTACTCTGCATGACCAATCATCCTATTAAGGATTAACATTCTGGGTCACGTGGTTCTCCAGTTATTGATCGGAAATGGTTTTCAATGTTCAGGGTCCTGTGACCTTGACCTTTGATGGAGTGACCCCAAAATCAATAGGGGTCATCTACTTTTCATGACCAATCATCCTATGAAGTTTCAACATTCTGGGTCAAGTGGTTCTGTAGTTATTGATTGGAAATGGTTTTCAATGTTCAGGCCCCTGTGACCTTGACCTTTGACGAAGTGACCCCAAAATCAATAGGGGTCATGTATTCTTTATGACCAATCATCCTATGAAGTTTCAACATTCTGGGTCAAGTGGTTCTCTAGTTATTGATCGGAAAAGGTTTTCAATGTTCAGGCCCCTGTGACCTTGACCTTTGACGGAGTGACCCCAAAATCAATAGGGGTCATCTACTCTTCATGGCCAATCATCCTATGAAGTTTCAACATTCTGGGTCAAGTGGTTCTCTAGTTATTGATCGGAAATGGTTTTCAATGTTCAGGTCCCTGTGACCTTGACCTTTGACTGAGTGACCCCAAAAACTATAGGGGCTGTCTACTCCAGCAGCCCTACAACCCTATGAAGTTTGAAGGTTCTAGGTCAAATGGTTCTCCAGTTATTGCTCGGAAATGAAGTGTGACGTACGGACGGACGGACGGACGGACAGAGCAAAAACAATATGTCTCCTGGGGGAGACATAAATATAATATGCACTTTAACAGGTATGATGACACTAAATGTTAATTCTTTTTCAGGGGAATAAGTTCTGGCGACTTAGTTTCACTTTCTTTTGTGTGGCAGATTTGTCTAGTTTCTTTGTAATAACCAGGTCTAGGATTTCGTTGTTTTTACAGATATTCTGTAAATATATTTTTACAGATATTCTATCAATATATATTAATGAACAATCCATAACTAAAGATTTTTCAGTCTATAAATTTGGCAGTGGCTAGAGAACCCGAATCAGTTCCCTAGCAGGGCACTCATTTGACCAGTGGTCCCGGGTTTTGACACACGAAAATTCCCCAAGACGCAGCAAATATGGTCCAAGAGCCAACCTGACCCAGGGCAATTTTCCGCCATGCGTCAATAGATATCAAAGTCTATGTATTCCACAAAAGGAGGTTGACTGAGAAGTGAAAATTTATTAAGGGGCGTGACTGATTGAATCTGACCCGGAGCGTTTTTCAGCCTCGTGTCCAATCAATTTCAGCCGCGTGTCAGTCATTATCAAGTGTCTGTAGGATGTCGATTGTGAAGTAAAGATTGATAAATGCGCATGACTGACTGGATCATTATGCCATTTTAACACGCCTCCCTGCCAATTAGCGAATCTCTCGTTATTTATCGCAGGTAGAATCAAAAACAGGAGTCGAGGTACGAATATTGCAATTGATTAAAATAATGTTAATCCGTCAGGTAAGAATAAACGGCCTATTAGTTACACATGTGTGTCAAACATTGGACACCTTTCTTTCCAGCTGTCTCAAAGGGCCGATATTCCCCATTTTTCCCAGTCTGGAGCAAAAAATTCCCAAATTGGCAATCCAAACTGAAATCAGGTATTTTTTGTTCACTCAAATATAATTCTTGCATAGCAAGTTTTGTTTGCCAAGGAAATCAAATAAAATTTTGGAAAAATTTTATTTTTAGTAACATGACGTCTGCAACCTCGGCAAATATTAGATACAATTTCAGGGTTCGAATTTAAGCTGGCATACAAGTTTGCGAAATGCGAGTGCAAATTTCAAACTGCGAGGTGAGATTTCAGATACCAGCATTTTTTTGCGAGTGAAAATTTTTGGCCGAATAATGTGCATTTCTAACAGTCCTCTCGATCTTACACTGTTCTTTCTTTAACAACTCGCGGTCATTGCAGCGCATTGTCATTTGCAGAACGAATTTCGGAGCACTCTTTCATCTTTCGTCGTAAACGGAAGTTTACACTCGATACATGTCCCGTAAAATATGTGCAAACTTTTGGGTGCATTGTTTAAAACAGTGACAAACTCTTGTTTTGCTGTTTATTCACATAAACATCAACTGAATGGAAGGGAAAAATGGAGATTCTTTCAGGTATCTAAAATAGATCTATTATTAATATTTTTTTATTAATAGTGTGATTTAAAAATTGCCGTGTAGAATCGTCACGGAAGGTTCAACACAGAAAAGGTCCTTCCTATGTTGTACGTGGAGGAGCGATATTGACCTATGCAAAAATTATGTACGAATAACTTCAGTTCTAAAGATTATGAGTACGAATTCAAAATTGGCACCGCATTTGTAATAAATCGATAAGATCGAATCCATCAAACTCGCTCGGTAAGGTGTCTTTGGACAATAATAGTAATATTAATTAGACGAAGAGTAATTTTAATTTTATAGATGGTAAATAATTCATACATTAAATCTTTGTTTACGTTTTTTTTCACTTTTCCCGCATTTTAGCCGGTGCGTCTGTAAATGTTCATATTTCGTACGTTTCGCACTTCATGAGAGCAAGAGGGAGATTTGAAAGAAATGTTTGGTAAACAAGATCATTTTGTATAAATTGTTGTTGCATGTAAACAATTTTGATATTCAGTACTCCACCCAAAATGTTTTGTTAAGTCGAAGAAAACCTGAATCATTCACAAGTCAATGCAGAATGAGAATTATAATTATAGGCTGAACCCCACTAAATCGGCTGTTTTTTTTTATTTCACATAAAATCCACTTGTTGTGGAGGAGTTTTAAAGAGTGTAAAGTAACAATATAATGCAAACTTATATTACTGTAATATAACAATTATAAACACATGATGGCAATTTCATGTCATCCTATTTATGTTTACAGGGCTCAAATTTAACTTTTGACAATGTTCTTAATAATTGTATTGGAACATTAGTAATCTTGTGCTTGTGCAGATCCAGCCAGTTGTCTGCAGTGTGGGGGTCTGACGAACCCCTTACAATGACAAACATGTGTCTTTATACATTACACTAAATAATTTGATGTGATTTTTTGTGGACGTTGGCCGTTAAATGTTCAGAACTGATTCACGCTTAGGTACGAAGTAGTAAGGTAGACTGCATTCTAGATTTAATTATCAGATAGACCTCTTCGTCTGTTAATACGGTAAACCATTCAACAAAAATGGCTCACCGACAAAAGATAACGTATTTTCTGACTTCTGCACGCGAGAAAAACCTTAGTAGCTGTCTCTGCAAAACCGAAACGTAATCTGCAAACATTAACAAAAATCACAGCAATTTTGACTATTATTTATACTCGCAAAAAAATTTGTGTGACATTTCTATCTGCTCGCATTCCTTGAAATCTACTCGCATTTAGCGGGTTTTAAATTTGAGCCCTAGTTTATGCTGGTATATGAATATATCTAGTCTAGTCCAAAAAATAGGACGTTTCGAGTAGTGATAAGAATCAGACAGCAAAAGCAGAATCGATTAATCGGTCCGATTCTGATCTCTCTCCGATTCGATTAATCGAAAGAATCGGAACCAACAGACCAAAATAGGCTATAATAATATGTAGTAATATGGTAGTAACAGCAAGCCTTTCTCAAAAGATAAAAGGTAAGGGTAGATTTCTCTCAAGACTTTCACATTATTATATGACTACTTTTATTACTTTTGATGAAGAATTTTATGACACAACTGCTGTACATAGTGTGCAACCTTTAGCAACTGTCTGGCAATTAGGACTTAGTTGTTCGAATCTTTATCTGGCTGTACAACTAACTGCTGGTTAAATTTTGATTTGATAAAATCTGATAATCATTTCCAAATAAAAAAAAAGAAGTGGGTAGGGTACCGTCGTTAATGTACGCTTTCAAGCATATTTTGTAAAATTACTCTAGAAGTATCAAGATTTTCCTTCAAAGGAGCTAACCGCCGACATTCAGGCTTCATACAGAACAAGAAATATTTCCAGGTTTCTGACGAATAGCTGCCAGGACAACAATTTCTTAATTATTGTTACCATCATGAGCTTGCCTGACAGTGTTCTCCTTTTTTTAGAGTAGTTATTTTTGAAATATTAACCCAAAGCAAAAAAATATGTTTACTAAACAGCGAGAGGTATCTGAAAAAGTCTTGAAAGATGGATTTAATTTTTTCAACAAAATCAGCAAGTAGAATCAATTCTTTGTTGTCAGAATCGATGTCACCGACTTTGAAACTTTGGCGATGATTAATCAAACATCGGCGACAATCGGAACACCACTAGTTTCGAGACAACGTGATAACTTTTGACTGTCACCATCCCGTCACGTCCAAACTTATTCTATATATTTCTGTAGGAAATCCCCAGTGAAATCCATTGGGAACTTTTTCGGGTGCATTTACAATGTATTTGTTATGATATTACATCTCTGATAATGAATTTATGTTGACATTAGAGCATAAAATTGCTTCGCTGACATTTCAGTGTTGTTATATTCTCTGGTCCTTTGGGATCATGGAGTCCATTCAACATGTCACGGTATGTGTGTAATAGAGTTCCGCTTAAGCTGGTGCTAGAGGGCATGATAGGTGTTGCACATTTCATTACTCTTATTTTTGGGGTTTTGGGGTGCTGACATGTGTATGGGTGTAGCCTCCTACTCAAGAGGTCATTGAATTGTGATGCATGCAACATTTACATATGTGTGTCTAATTACAAAAGCTATGCATTCGTGCTCATGTGTTTGGTTCATGTGAATTGCTATGATACTTTGCTATGTAAATGTTATTATACGTATGTAATGTATAATGTTTATGCCCATATGGGCCAAGCTGTAAGTTAAAACTTGTAAAACTTGTAAACTTACTTTGTGTTGGTGCACTGTAAAACCCAAATAAATAAATAAATAAATACTTTATAACATTTTTTTGACATTTTCTAGCATATCAGATTTTCAGAGACATATTCCCATAAAGAACTTCATCGGTACTATAGAAAAACAAAAAGAAAAGGGTTGTAAACTTTTATATAGATGATTTTGATGACTTTTAAGCCCGATGTGGTTCCTGTCTCAAGCCCTGCAAACATGACTCTAATTGCAGACAGTAAAGCAAGATAGAACGAAGAGCAAAACAAATCCAAAGATAAGGTTAACCATAGACATATCCAGTAGAAGGATAGCCTTTCAAAGAAGCAAGAAATGTCCTAGTAAGTAAATGTATAGTCTCTAGGGATTTGAGACTACCTTTTGACATGTAACAATAGTGCAGTGTCATATCATTGAGATTATACATTGTGACACAGAGACAGAAAAGGCAGAATATAAGACCCAACAGGGAATACTATTTGACCCAACAGCTTCATACTTTCGACCCAGTAGAGATCAGTATTTACGAATATAGAATGGGAGTACTCGGCCATTTCTCTTATTAAATGGACCTATCTCAAGCATGTTGAAATGGTTGCACTTAACTCCATTGACAGGTAGCTGGAGCTAAACTTGGGAAAAAAAATTAAACAGCTTCTCATGAACAGGCTTACAGAGCTAAAGATAGAAAAAACCTTTAATCAACATAGATCTTCTCATGAACAAGGTGATGGGTATTCACCAAGCATGGTCTGTAGCATCCTTGGATAGATCTGTCATAGTTTTAGTCAGATGCTTCTGCTTGACTGCACTTTCGGATCACTAGTGCTGAAAATTGTGAAGTCCATCAACAACATGAACTGCATGGTGGATGTTCACCACACTTGTATTTTCTTAATTTTGTTCAAATGGTTCTGTGCTTGACCTCATTTAGGGGCTGTCGGAGGAAACCAAAAAAAAGAATTCTTGTTCTGAGCTACTTGATGGATGTTCTCGTGTCTTATATTGGCTTTTCTTGATGTTGTTCTTGAAAGTAATTCTGTTTGACTTCATTTTGGACCTGACAGAAGCCTTTAAACAACATCTTCTCATGAATTACTCAGCGGAAATTCAACAAACTTGGTGAGAAGCACTCTTGTATGAATCTTTATATGAACCATTTAATAGATGTTTACCAGACTTGGTCAGAACCATTATTGTATGAAAATTTTAGCAGTCTGAGCAAGAATTCTTCATGTGAGGAAGCTGTTCAACAGACATATGGAAGGCAGGTGGTTCTACCTAGTTGCCTGCCCGTTATGAGTTAATGCCTGCATGGGGCACCTTGGGTCTTCCTCCGCCTTGAAAAGCTGGAAAGTCTCCATATGACCTATATTTGTGTTGGTGTGACATTAAACCCAACCAAGCAAACTCATGAACATCTAGATGCATGTTCATTAAACATTTGCAGAAGCAAGGTCAAAAGGTCAAAGCCCTCCTTGAATGTGCTACTTAGGTAGCCCAATATAGGTGTGTGTGGGGAGAAATCTTCTTTTTCACAACATGGTTACCAAAAGTTTGGAGGGTGTTACAGAATATTTAACATGTACTATACCTTATAAAATTATAGTGTATACACTACATATCTTCTATTTTAAAGATATATTAGACCTCAATTCATCTATGAAAATAAGAACAAATTTATCTATGAAAAAAAGAAAAATTACTTCATAGTATCTTTGAACTTGTTTGTGTGTATAAACAGTATTGTGTAGTAGCTTCACACGCCGTATATATGTACGAGGGGTGTTCAAAAAGTACCCTGAAAAGTGCTGTTCTAGTATCTTTATGTCTGGTTCCATTTTGCTAGATTTTGGGAATATGACAGATTTAAACATATCAAATGCAAATATTTAAATTACAGATTTCAGAAGATGTACAGTATTTATTGATTGTCTCTAAAAGTGCCCCAAAGTCATTTTGAGGCTGTCATATCACACACAATTATTTAATACAACTGGTGATTACTATTGGTTCAAGGTTTATTAACATTAATTAAATGCATTTTCTACAAAATGAGTACTGTTGTTCATATGTTTCCTGTCCTATTGATGATTTGGGACACTGAGCTGTGATGCCGAATCAAGGAACTCTGTAATTCATAAAATGTGACTGAACGTTATTTTTCATGTCTGTACCATGAGTCATCAGCAGTATTCTCATGACCATTTTTAGCTCGACTATTCATAGAATAGTAGAGCTATTGGACTCGCCCATGCGTCGGCGTCCGCGTCCGCGTCCCGATTTGGTTAAGTTTTTAGCTCGACTATTCGAAGAATAGTCTAGCTATTCTACTCACCCTGGCGTCGGCGTCGGCGTCGGCGTCGGCGTCACACCTTGGTTAAGTTTTTGCATGCAAGTACATACAGCTATCATGTAAAGTCATATAGCTTTGAAACTTATTTATTCTTTTTCTAGGTCAATTACCAACCTCACTGGGTCAAGTTCCATAACTCTAACATGTATTTTGAGCAAATTATGCCCCCTTTTGGACTTAGAAAATTCTGGTTAAAGTTTTACATGCAAGTTACTATCTCCAAAACTAATGCAGATATTAAATTGAAACTTCACATGTGTCTTCGGGGTTATAAAACTAGTTGATAGCACCAAGTCCCATAACTCTGACCTTTATTTTGGCCAAATTATGCCCCCTTTTGGACTTAGAAAATTCTGGTTAAAGTTTTGCGTGCAAGTACATACAGCTATTACTAAAAGGTATATAGATTTGAAACTTATTTTTTCTTTTTCTAGATCAATTACCTACCTCACTGGGTCAAGTCCCATAACTCTGACATGTATTTTGGCCAAATTATGCCCCCTTTTGGACTTAGAAAATTCTGGTTAAAGTTTTGCATGCAAGTACATACAGCTGTTACTAAAAGGCATATAAATTTGAAAATTATTTATTCTTTTTCTAGATCAATTACCTACCTCACTGGGTCAAGTCCCATAACTCTGACATGTATTTTGGGCAAATTATGCCCCCTTTTGGACTTAGAAAATCCTGGTTAAAGTTTTACATGCAAGTTACTATCTCCAAAACTACTACAGATATTAAATTGAAACTTCACCTGTGTCTTCGGGGTTATAAAACTAGTTGTTAGAATCAAGTCCCATAACTCTGACATGTATTTTGGGCAAATTATGCCCCCTTTTGGACTTAGAAATCCTGGTTAAAGTTTTGCGTGCAAGTACATACAGCTATTACCAAAAGGCATATAGCTTTGAAACTTATTTATTCTTTTTCTAGGTCAATAACCAACCTCTCTGTTTCAAGTTCCATAACTCTTAACATGTATTTTGAGCAAATTATGCCCCCTTTTGGACTTAGAAAATTCTGGTTAAAGTTTTACATGCAAGTTACTATCCCAAAACTAATGCAGATATTGAATTGAAACTTAACATGTTTCTTCGGGGTTATAAAACTAGTTGATAGCATCAAGTCCCATAACTCTGATATGCATTTTGGTCAAATTATGTCCCCTTTCGAACTTAAAACTCTTTTGATATTTAACATTTTGGGTAATAATTTCCTGCTTCTGTGACAATATTTCGAATAGTCGAGCTTGGCTGTCTTATGGACAGCTCTTGTTGTATGTAAGCTGGTATCTCAGCAACCACTTGCCGCAATGGATTGAAACTTCACACACTTATTCACTGTGATAAACTGACTTACATTGCACAGGTTCCATAACTCTGTTTTGCTTTTTTACAAAATTATGCCGCTTTTTTGACTGAGAAATTTTTGGTTAAGGTTTTGTATGTAAGCTGGTATCTCAGTAACCACTTGTGGGAATGAATTGAAACTTCACACACTTATTTACTGTGATAAACTGACTTACATTGCACAGGTTCCATAACTCTATTTTGCTTTTTTACAAAATTATGCCCCTTTTTCGACTTAGAATTTTTTGGTTAAGGTTTTGTATGTAAGCTGGTATCTCAGTACTCACTAATGGGAATGGATTGAAACTTCACACACTTGTTCACTGTCATGATCTGACATGCCCAAAGCAGGTCCCATAACTTTATTTTGCTTTTTTACAAAATTATGCCCCTTTTTCAACATAGAAATTTTTTGTTAAGTTTTTGTATGTAAGCTGGTATCTCAGTATCCACTAATGGGAAAGGATTGAAACTTCACACACTAGTTCACTGTCATGAGCTGATAAGCACTATGCAGGTTCCATATTACCCTATTTTACTTTTTTACTAAATTATGCCCCTTTTTCGACTTTCTTATTCATTCAAGTGACAAGGCTGTTAAATAGTCGAGCGTTGCTGTCCTCCGACAGCTCTTGTTAAATGTCGCGTTCCGCTGCTAAAATTTTGTTTTCATCAGGGCATTGTCCCTTAACCTTTATGCGGCATAGCATTTGTTTGTTTTCTTGATTTTCAATTCAAAACACAAATTGTTATCTCATGTTTCCATTGAACACAGATTTTCAAGCGATGACCAACACAATATGCCTTCCAAACATTTAAAATGATGTCTCATTTATAATATGATGTTATTGGCATAAGGCTTACCCCTCACCTTCATATTCACCCAACTTAAGAAAAGGTAGCTTGAAAAGAAGTTATGTGGTAAGTAATGCATTAGCGCATGTAAGATAGAAAAAGAGACAAAATTGAGCTGGATGACATCACATGACCTTGCCATGGGGACTAGCATTTAGTTTTTATTTACATAACAAAATATAATTTTGACATATCAGTGTTCAGTAACTTCTCTAATCTACATTATATCGAACAGTTTCATTCATTTTTGAAAAATACATGAAGGAATAAGCACTTTTCTGGGTATTTATTGAACACCCCTCGTATAGCTTAGCACAGCATGAATGTGTATTACATATACCATATACCACTAAAAAATAACTGAAACTTTTGTTGTTTTTTTTTTTACAAATGACTGTTATGTATACATGACATCTTATAAATTGTGAATGTAGCTCTACAAACACAGACATAGTTTTTAAAAGTAAACTATTTTAGTGAAAGATGTGCATGTGATGTCTTTAAAAGTTTCATAATTCAAATTCTATGCAGATGCAGGCTAGATGGGTGACAAATGGGTAATGTAGATAGACGCTTATTTTTCTTTCTTACGTTTTAATTGCAGAGAGTAACAGTTTACTGATATGAAAATATTCAACATATTCTTTATTAATATCACACCGCACCTTTCAACTTCCCACTACGAAGGGCTTTTATGAAAGCTTTTTTTTTTTAAAGCTGATTTTTTAAAGGAAATTGAGATGTTTTTCGTAGGTAATAATATCAAAAGGTTCTTAATGAACAATTTTACTGTGCCTGTAGGTTTAAGCTTAGATAAATGATAAAGGGAGATAATTATCTGTCATTCAGTAGGACTTAATTGGATCCCCTTTAATTGCTCTATCCATCAGAGTGCTGATAAGCCTTATGGCTTTTTTGTTTCCTGGCCTATGGAATAAATGATAGATGTTAATGTAGCAGTTCAGCATGGCTGGGCATTAATAAAGAGGTTAAAGTATAAAAAAAAGAGGGGTCTGTTGGCTTGGTAATTGGGGAATGCTGATAGTGGTGTGGTTATAAAGATTAGAGGATTTAGATAGGACTGGACTAGAGTAAAGGTCTGTGAATGGGAGCAATATTTGTACATGTACTGTATGTTATCATTGGTTATTTTCAGAGTGAATTTTGAATTCTGCATGAAAGGACCATATTGAAGTAACACTGCTGTAAGAAAGGAGTTTATATGCTACTTCATGAGTAAGTAATTATTTATACATCTTTTAATTACACAGAAAAAAAACGTGTTTAAATTGTATTGTAAAAAGTTTGCAACAAAAAAGTAGCATCAAACATGACATACAGACTTTGTGTCCATAACAGACAGGTGAATTTTGGTCTTCTTTTATTGTTAGTTATACTGTAATGTTTGTCTGCTGTTACATGCTCATCAGTTCAAGGCCAAAAATAAAGTTGTCAATTGATGATTAATACTTGAAAGGATATGATGCATCTGAACTCCCAATAATTTTTCACTATTTTCATTTCTGTCCAAAAAAAAGGTGTTGGTAAAAGCACACATCAATGTGCATCAGGCATTTGCTTATATACACTGCTAATTTAATATTAGAGTATTCGAATTTAAAAGTTCAGTGGATTTATAATAATTATTATTTTATAAACACCAGTACAGCCACTGAGTGAAAAACTTGAACTAATTTGTTACCCAGAATCAAAAAGGTTAGCTTTCAGGTCAAATTTTGGCATTAGTTAATAATTATACATGTATCTGCATTTTGTTATGATTAATTGACAGTTTCCAAGCACTAGCATGCATCCTCTGCAACTTAACCTTTAGCATGCTAGATAAATTGTCGTCTGCTGGAAATGTCGTCTGCTAAAATTGTAAAGTTCATTCAGTTTGCTCCAAAATTGGAAGAAATATTGTCAGAGTAGCAAACAGCTTGGAACCTGATCAGACGCCGATTTAATCGGCGTCTGATCTGGTTCCAAGCTGTTTGCAAAGGCTGTTTAATTCGCCTGCAGCAGGCTAAGGGTTAAATTGGAATAGATGAGGTAGTGACCTATGATAGGCAGTAGGCCATGTAGACATGTGGTTTTACACCTGGTTCTGTCATAGAAAAACATGCATTGTAAACATACTGGTGATTAATTGGTTTTGTTCTATACTGTACAAACAATTCTACAACTCTGATAGCAGGCCATGCCGTTTTCTTATTGGTTTCTAAGTCTTAACAGTATCATACATTATATGTATGTTAACATTTTTTTCCAACTTTCTGTCATTTATATCAAATTTTAAAGAAACCCAGTTCATATGTGATTCTCTTGTCTGGCAACCTATTAGATAATTTCCTTTTATGTTTTGAAGTTTCTACAGTCTCGGCAAATACATATTCCTTCTTAGACTGATCATTGCCAAATCAAATGTGAACCTACTCTGGACTAGAGTCACAAGTAGTCCCTGTAAAAATAGTTTTAATCTTTCTTCCTTTCCTCTTGCCATTTTGCAATAGCAGAAGGTTTTCTTTTACTTTTTCACATTTCAGTATATATGTGTAGAATTCTATCAAATTCTATGTTCCTATCACATGCTCTAGGTAAAAACAGCATGTAGGAATTTTATGTCTCAAAAAGAAACATTGAAAGAAGTGAAAAGGAGTCAGTTCACCAAGTTGTATTTAATGATCTGTACTTTTCTTATATAAAAGTTAACACCCCTTTTCTTATTCTTTTTCTATAGCAGCAATATAGTTCTTCATGGTTATATAATTAAGTCTATGAAAATCTGATTTGATAGAAAATGTCAAAAAAAATTATGAAGTAAGTGAATTTTATATGAAATATAGAACAACCAGATTAAGTGGTGTTCAGCCTTCTTAGCTCTAAATATCTTCTATGTTTTAAGAAGAAAGGGGCATAATTGTACAAATTTTGAATAGCTTCAGAGTTATCTCCTTTAACAGAACATAGGGTCTGAATACAGGCTAGTGATTCTTCTCTGCATAGAGGTAAAACGCTATATTTGCATGAGCATTTTGAACATTTACAAAGTTCTATAAACACTTTTGAGGCCCTCAATAATTTTGAATATAGAAGGTATCAGCCATGTTCAAATTATAAAAGTTCCAATCATGACATTAGTTCTTTACTGAAATGAATACGTAACTGCAAGCTGTAGAAAATTTTGCATGCATGCTACTGACAAAATCTAGAAAAAAGTTAGATTCTGCTATTGTCTTGAAAGAATAAACCTGCAAACTTTTGGTATGTCATACCTTTTGTTTCATAACTGATTAAGAAAACTATTTTACATATGATTTACTTAGAAACACACCCGCAGTTTTATGTTTAAAATGAAGGTCATTTTTAAATGTTTGAAAGAAGGCTCTAGTTCTGTAGTAAATTTTTTTGCTTGAGGAAAGTTATATTTGTAACAAAGTGTATTTATATTTATGTTTTGTGAATAAAACCCTTTCATGCTTTTTGGCCATTAAATTTGTTCTTAATAAGTTTATCTTACACATGGTGGCACACAGATTAGAGAAAAAAACTTGGTCTGGCCTCATGAAACTTAGCAGTATTTGTTTGATTATTAGTGGGATATAGATATTTGAGCCGTGCCATGGGAAAACCAACATAGTGGCTTTGCGACCAGCATGGATCCAGACCAGCCTGCGCATCCGCGCAGTCTGGTCAGGATCCATGCTGTTCGCTAACGGTTTCTCTAATTGCAGTAGGCTTTAAAAGCGAACAGCATGGAGCCTGACCAGACTGCGCGGATGCGCAGGCTGGTCTGGATCCATGCTGGTCGCAAACCCACTATGTTGGTTTTCTCATGGCACGGCTCATTTCTGTTCTGTGAAACAGCTTTATCTAACTTTGCTTTGGATGTTAAACAGAGATTAAAGTTATTTATCCAGGGGATATATTGATAATGATATTTATATAAAATTGTGAATGAATCTTTCTGTTGTTATTTCAGAGAATGATCAAGTAGAAGCTAATTTGTTGTTGAAAAAGGTAAGTGAAATATTATTGTTGTTGTTCTAATTGTTGTCTAGTTAAACTGTTGGTCTCAAACATCTTACTGTTAGATATGAAATATCACGAGGAGGGAGATAAAACTTTTGTAGCAAGGGAAATAACTCCGCAAGCTATTTAATCATCTTATTAATTATGCCCCTTTGGTTCTCAAGATCAAGTGGGTACTTCATAGGTAAGTTATTATGCCCCCTCTTCGAAGAAGGAGGGGTATATTGTCTTGCAGATGTCAGTCGGTCAGTCTGTAGACCAATTGCTTTCCGGGTGATAACTGACAAGAACGCTTGGGCCTAGGATCATGAAAGTTGATCGGGAGGTTGTTCATGACCAGCAGATGACCCCTATTGATTTTGAGGTCAAAGGTCAAGGTCACAGTGATCCGAAACAGTTTAACAGTTTCCAGATGATAACTCAAGAACACTTGGGCATAGGATCATGAAAATTGATAGGGAGGTTGGTCATGACCAGCAGATGACCCCTATTTATTTTGAGGTCAGTAGGTCAAATGTCAGGGTCACAGTGACCTGGAACAGTCAAACCGTTTAAGGACGATAACTTGAAAATGCTTGGGCCTAGGATCGTGAATATATTGAGTGCACATGTTCACCTAATCAAGGAATGAAACAAATCAGAGGTTTGTGTCGAGATTTTGATGAACATCTGATGGATGAGAATGATATTCCTGTTAAAGTATGATATAATCATGCAGAGAAAAACTTGAAAAGTATTGCAGCAATGACCAAAACATGATATATCATGTTACAAATGTAACTCTAGATACCCAGCCCTACATCACATGCTGTGTAGACTTTTCACTAGCAGTTTGTATGTCTTAATGTAATGATCTAATAATACAAGTCATACAATGAAGTGTTTCTTGTTAATTTTTTTTTTGCGTCAGTTTTTGTGAAACTACTTAATTTACTTGAGCTTAAAATAAAACGAAATTAAGATATTTGATGTGAATGAAAGCGGTACAAAAAAATCACTAAAATAACTGAAATGTTAGTTTGGTTCAGTTTAGCACTTTTCTTCAGTACAGTTGAACCTGTGTTAGCAGCCATCTGTATTTAGTGGCAGCCTATATTAAGCAGCCACTTGCCATAAGCAACTAGTCAGCTAACTGTGAGATCGATGTTTTGTTCTCTATTCAACATGTCTTCAGCAGTCAGATTGTGTTGCCCCCTTGGCTGGCCGTTTAATACAGGTTTAACTGTATTTTAGCATTTTCAATTGACTATGATTCCTTACCAGTCTTTACCAGTTCTTTGAAAATAACAAACAACTTCTCTGCATGAACATGATGAATCAGAGGAGGAGAACAAATGACATTCTGTCAGTTGTGACAGAAAAATATGCAGTTCACATTAGAATTGAATCTATGATGTCTAAATTGGAAGCTGCACTGTTATAAACTGGGCCAGCTACTTGTAGATCAACTTAATGCATTGAGGCTTGAATGTAATTTCAGCTTAATATGGGGATGGATTACATTGTTGTAAGTCAAAACTCAGTTTCAAAAATTTGTAATTTGGATATGTTTGCCTTGAAATACTTTTAATTTTTAGGGCATCACATTTCATTAATTGTCTGATACAGATATTTCATTTAGATGTAAACTTTTGAGGATAAAATTAATTGAAATTTTAAGATTTAATTTTTGTGGATTAACACCAAGTTGGATGAGGGTGAAAACCATGGAAAAATGATGAAAAGTAGAACCCCACATATATTTACGATTTCACAGTATCAGACCTTGTAGCTAATGAGATAGAGACATGATGTCTGAGTTAAAGAAAATTCCCCCACCCTGATTCAGATTGGTGCCTTCAGAATTCTTGGTCTATTGTTCAAACTGTTGCTATGTCAAACAACTTTTGCTATAATGAAAATAAGAGCGTATAATACATGTTACATTAACTGGATAATATTACCCAGGAAAAACAAGAATTATATTTATTAAAATGAGGTTTAAGGATTAATGACAAAAATGGTGAAAAATGGGGAATGATCATTTTCAGTATCAGCACAAATTACTTGATGAGAATAAATATGAAAAAAAGCCTATGATTCAAAATCATTAATGGGACAAATGCAGCATCTGTCCTTGTTGATTCTAGAAGGGCTCAAATTACCACTATTTCAGTTGACCCTTCAAGTATGATTTAGATTGTAGTAATAATTAATCAGTACACTGCCTTTGTTTAGTGTTCCAAAATGCTAAAAGTGTTCCAGCTGTTGTTAAAAAAGTAAAAAAATTTAAAACCAGAAGTGCTGATCCGCACTCTTTATTCATATGCTGATATTCAACAAAATAGTGCAATTTTACATGGTTCAAAAAGTCAGAGCTATAAAGGGAGGTAATCGCAAACAATGGATTTAATAATACATTCTTTTCTGAAAATCTGATACTCAAAGTAGTTATAAATATGTAAGATCAAAGACAACATTGATGGAAAACATTAAATAAGAAGAAATGAATAGATCAAGAAGAAATAGGTTGATTCTTATGTTCATTTTCCAACAAAGACATTATGCCTTTGAAATATGCTGCAGGTATGAAATATGCAAATTGAGATTAGGATATAGGGTTTTCTACAATGTTGTATCATTTGTAATCTTTCATTACAGTTTCAGTGGAAATCTAATAAGTAATAGCTAATCTGCAGATTAGACAGTTTTAGTAAATGTTATTAAACTACTTCTGTTACCTTCCTTTAATAACACATAACTTTGGGGGGGGGGGGGGGGAAGTTGTTTTGTTTTTTTCTCAGGCCTTCAGGTAAATGGACTGTGAAGTCTTTTAATTTAGTAAGAGGTGAAAATTTGTTAACTGTAGTTACTTCATTAATGATAATGTATTTGTGGATTTCAGCTGTTGAAGATAATGAGAGTGGCAATTTAATTTGTTCATTTGGGTTAAATTTTGTAGAATAACATGACCACAGAATCCAAGAAACTTAGTCCCCAACAAAAATGAGTGATTCACAAGATTGAAATTTACCTAATAGGCTATTTTAAAGGATAACAGATGAGATGCAGGGGGATGGTTGAGGTTGGGGGAGCCAAGGATTTTCCTGTCAGTGAAGTGACACTAATAATTATCCTAACAATTATAATTTTCCAACAGCTACAAGTGTATTAAAAGAACTTGCTGCACAGAATGAACAATTTTCCACATTATTGGCAATATGCAGGAGGACTATGAAGTCCCAGCATGCTGTATGATTGGAAATGCATTGATTGGCTTCAAACTAAATGCTTGTCATGTTTATTGCAGGAAAAGGACAGAATTGATGATTAGAGATGAAATGGTGAGAGAGAGATTAGTGCTGTTACAGCTAATGAAAAACTGTTTGATTGCCTCTCTGGTCAGTGATTTAGGGCAGACTTTTCTAGGATTTTACAAGTTCCAGAACCAGGAAGCTACTTTATGGCAAGATGTAATGGAAACTGTGAGAAATTGTTGTGAAGGTATTTTATTTTCTTCTTTTTATACTGTAAGCAGTATGTTTAGTGTCTACTTCTGGTAATATTAGGATATTGCATTTTATGGAATTTTTTTTTTTTTTTTTTTTTTGGTTAGTCATACAAGTCATGGTCACTTTGAAAACTAAATGGTACTAAATAGAATCAGTACTTATTTTGAACGGAGACATTTATGGTGTGACAGTGAAAGCTGTACGAACAAATTTTAGAATATTTATTGGCATCAGGTTTACAGTTATAATGTAAGAATGTAAAGGTTTAGTTAAAGCAATTTTTAGAATATTAATTTTTTGTCATGCAATGGTATATATGCTCCCATGTTTTTTATGTATTATGTATAATGAATTGATTTTCATTTTAGTGGGCCAAAATTCAAGGTCACACTGACTGTTAGTTCAAAAACTCTTTCTGCTCTTGTGAATGCCCCGACTTGCAGTCCTTAAACTTAGCAGGCGTAGTGGATGATCCTCTAAATATCTTGAGAACCTCTTGACCTATGATTCTATTGTTGGCAGACACATTGCCCACGGACAGTGCCCTTCATTATTTTCAGTTTAGTGGTGAAAGGTCCAGGTTACAGTGACTGTTAGTACAAAGACCTTTTCCACTCAATATCTAGAGAAGACCATTTTCTAAGATTGTCAAATATGGCATGAATGTTGCCCATGAGCAGTGGATGACCCATATTCATTTTGAGGTCAAAGGTCATGGTCGAAGTGACTTAGTTCAAAAATCATTTTAGTATAGACCCACAATCCTCAGACTTGACAGGCACTTTGTACATGTGCAGTACATGACCTCTTGATTTTGAGGTCACTGGGTCAAAAGTCAAGGTCAATTGACAGTTAGTACAAAAACCATTTCTGCTTAATATCTTCAAAATCCCTTGACATATGACCCTCTAACTTTGCAGGCATATTACCCATGGGCAGTGAATGACCCCTAATGAATTTGAGGTCAGATCACAGTGACAAAGAACAGTCACTATTGACCTGTCTTGAATTTAAAGCTTCTGTGTTTAAGGTCATGGTCACTGCCTTGCAAAGTGATCAGATGGACAAATTATCATTATCTGATTGTACTGGTCATCCATCCTGCTGTTGTCAAATTTAGTTTCTGCTCAGTAAGTTTAGAAGTTCTTGACCTGTGATTCTCAAACTTGATAGGCACATTGCTTTGGGTGTATTGTGCTCTACATATCACTGCTGTACCTTGAATGTGAAAAAATGTTCATTTAATTTCTGGTAATTTTGACTGGTCCTTGATTGAAAATATTATGTTTCCTGAAATCTTTGTAGTAAGTGTTTAAGTTTATACTAATTTAGTTAGCTCATTTGGAAAAGCACAAGGGTTCACAGTATGCAACCAGATGGTGCTTATGTATGTTACTACTTACAAAATTAAACAGAGATATAAACTCTTTTGTCATATATGCTGTAACTCAGGCCATCCTTAAAAAGTTATTTGTTAACTGTGTTGCGATCAAGAATTTTAGAGATGTTAAGTAGGTGAACTTTCTTTTAAATTCATTTTTTAAAGGTCATATATCATCACCACGGTGAAAAAAAAACTTGATAAATGCATTATTATACAGAAGTACTTATCCACTTTTGAGGCTTAGGCGATGGTATACATGTAGAAAACTTAAAATAAAGACATGATAGATTTAAATTGCACTAGGACTAAACATAGTAATGAAATAGGGTAGTACATATATAACATTTTACTTAACTAATTGCAGTGGTTAAACAATTCATTACAGGTATTGAATTTGGTAAAAGTGATTATGACTGAAATAAGAGAATGGGATATTTATACAAAAAAAACAAAAACAGACAAACAGAATTTTCTTCATGTGAGCCTAATAGAAGATGATAACATCTATTTCTGCATGGCATGATAAATTGTAGTGCAATATTACAAAGTAAGTTAGGACAGTTTATGCTGCAGACAATTTGTATCATTCAACAATAATGATTTTTCTGGCTTGTTTATGTTGCATTGTTGATGAACTATGACATTGTACAGCTTCTGTTTTACAATGATTGTCAATATTTACACAGCAAAAAGCCGCATGATTTATTGAATAAATGCTGCAGAATATCTGAATGAATGAATCAGACAGTTGTGAAATACTTGTCTGAATGCAGCAGATTGAAGTAAATATAATGTATAAAATTAATGCTTCATGTGTCTGTCTGGTCGTCTGTGACGAACGTTTGTCTGGACTACTCCTCTGAAACTGCTGATGAAACTACAACCAAACTTCATGGAAAGGATTTGTACCAAGGCTTGTTTCTCAGTTTAAATGATGTTTGGTAGAGTTATTGCACCTTAAATATAATTTATGGATCAAGTTTGTCTGGGCTAGTTTTCTTATACTACTGATGGGATTCGAAAGAAACTTTATAGGATAGGTCAGTACCAGTAAGGTGGTTCAAGGTGAGCTATTGTGATAATCATTTGTCTTTTGTCTGTGAGCCGTTGTCCAGCATTAGCCTTTTACTTTAAACAACTCATTAGGGGCCTCCGTGGCTCTCGCTGACTTTAAATCACTTGCCCCTCAACGATGTGGGTTCGAGCCTCACTCGGGGCCATGAATTCTTCATGTGAGGAATCCATCCAGCTGGCTTACAGAAAGTCGGTGATTCTACCCATGTGCTCGCCCGTGATGAAATAATGCACGGAGGAGCACCTGGAATCTTCCTCCATCATCAAAGCTGGAAAATCATCAAATGACCTACATTTGTGTCCGTGCGACATTAAATCCAACAAAAACAAAATTAAACAACTTCTTCTCCTGAACCACACTTGTACACTCTGATTGGGGATTTACAGGTTTATATTTCATCATCTTTCTGTAGATGAAACATTATTCAGAGCATTTGATTTTAAACATTTTCATGGTATTGACAGGGTCACACAGCACTTGTATGGGACATATGTCATAAGATAATGTTCAAGGTGATTTAGGGCCATCATGGCCCTCTTGCTTTTGTAGATTAGTTTGATAGCATACATTGCCCTCTCTCTTTTTATTTTCCTCAAGCATTAAATTGTATCGCAAACATATTTTTATGTAGCACAAGTCTTTGGGCTATGCCAAGATATTGCCCTGCCTTGATTGAAGCAGTATGGGGAGTTGAGGGTATGCATTTTTTCCAAAGCAATCTATTGTACTATGTCCCAACAATAACTAGATATTTACAAACATGACTATAAATAGATTAAAATGGAACATAGGGAATTCAACATTTTTCTAATATGTTAAAATCTAGATTTACTACCAATTACAAATTAGCTCAGTGGTAAAGCATACTGTCAATGTTCAACAGATCTTTTGCTGTGTGGGTTCGAAACTCAGTATCGACATTTAGTTTTTATTTATTTTTTGCATAAAAAAATTATATTCCTTCATGTGCTCTGCATGTGACAACAAGACAGAGAAATATCTAAAGCCAGTATGGCAGATTAGAAAGGTTTAGCATTATATCAAAGATGATATTGATTAAATGCATGCACTTAAGCAAATAATGAACATACTATTATGTTAAATAAAGACATATATACAAATACAAACCATCAAAGAAAGAAACGAAAATATGGGAACGAAAACGAAAACGAAAAACAAAAACAAAATCTGAAAAAAAATCTTCATGAGGATTCCAACTCACAAAACGTTTTGCTTATATCCAATTGTTATCTGCATTTTACCCGACTGAGCAATGTTGCCGTATACTTTGTGGATAGTTAAAATGAAAGAAATACTAATATTTACTTGTCAAGTAATGTGCAAGCATTATGAATTGTTATTTGATCAGTTATCATGAAATGGACTTGTCCTCGCATTTCGGCGGGAATCACGTTATCATTGGGGATCAGTATAGCAAAGCATTGTGATGTATATTAACAATTTAGTCCTTTTCACCACCAGTAAGACTTACTGTTCCTGACATAAAATCATTACTACATTTCCATAGTAATCTTGTAAGGTTTCACACACACACACACACACCCATGTTATAGAAGAAAAGCAACTCTTTTGTTGATACAACCCAGCTGTAGAAGCCTAATTTAGTTGAGTCTTTTGTCTAGTGTGATAAAAGTGACAAGTGTAGGCTACTGTTTCTTGTTATAATTAAATATACTCTATTTTTAAAGCAGCAGAGCTTGTAAGAAAG
Source organism: Mercenaria mercenaria (assembly GCF_021730395.1). Lineage (NCBI taxonomy): Eukaryota > Metazoa > Mollusca > Bivalvia > Venerida > Veneridae > Mercenaria > Mercenaria mercenaria. Next base: position 54,128,834 of record NC_069373.1, read on the forward strand.
GTTTGATGAGCATTGTTTCTGCCTGACAGGGGATTCTTTTCAACTATTTTGGGATATCTTGTTTGTTTTGGAAAGCCCAGATTGCTTTTTGCAGTCAAAATTAGCCAAAGCAAAAGAAAGAAATGGAAAAAAATGATTTTTATGTAGATCATTTTATCTTGGAAGTTCATTATCAGTTTAAGGAGGTAGGTTACCTTAATTTTTGTAAGTGCGCATGTCCAACCGGAAGCTAACGTGACGATTTACGACGACGTTTACGACAAACTAAATGTGTTTGTATATCCATTCTTCTGGAAATAAATCTTGAACCTGCCTCCGATCTTATGTTTAATGGTTTAATAATGCAGAAATAATGAATGAATTGCCGCAGAAACGCTTCAAAACATTGTTGCCTTAAAATGACGTCATTGACGTCATGACGTTACGTGTCAGTTACCGGGCAAAATTAATAGCTTTTATTTTGAAAGTACGTTATTTTGTGCTTTTTTTTATTTGAACTATTTTTAAACAGCCATTATTTGCTGAAATACTTTTTATTAGTCTTTTGCTCTGAAAAATGATCAATATTTTGATTCTTTTATGTAATTATATTGAAATGTTTTGCGGAATGTAAGAAAATGGATGATGGTAACTGATGTGATTGGGAATATAGTTGGCTGAAAGGTAACTTATTACGGTCATTTACAAATAAAAAATGGGCAGTTTGATTTGTTATACCTATTTCCCAGTTTCCGTTGATAATTTGTTACTTAAATACTAAAACTAAGCTCTAAAATTGTTCAAATTTCAGTATAAAATTGTGGTGTCTTGAATTGAATTGATGTTACCATGGAAACGAAGCCCGTGACCTATATGTCTAATTGTAAAATTCAAAAGCGTTGACACTGGTCTATTTAAGGAACACAGCTTCGGCTTTTTATTTTCATTTCAACAATATCCATGAGAATAATAGCAGCACGCAGAACGATTTTTTCAATAAAAATGTCAGACGACTGGCACTGCTGTAAGTATTTTAAGCTGTGAAATTTGTTAAATAAATGCAATTCATACGAAAATATTACTAACGTTAGAAATAAGATGTTTTAAAGCTACATTAACACGAAAGATAATTTTATATAATATTTTTTTTATAAGAAATTACGATAAAAAGCAACATATAAGCTATTTTAAACATCTCTGTTGCCATGGTTACTCTAAAATTTAAGAAAAACATAGTACCATGTAAAGTTCTTGTTATTTTGCTAATCATATTACCCAAATATTCCATGTTGGTCAATAACAGAATGGCACTGAAGCCGTCGAAAAACCCGTTTTCATACATAATTGTTGAAAAATGAGAGAAAATGCGTTACCATGGAAACACGAGCCCCGCGACATATACATTTTAAGCTTTTATTAGAAAGCTAATGCGCATACTAGTAAAACTATTAATTATGCAGACTTCTACGGATAACAATGAAACCAAAATACACTGAAAAGTGTTAAATATCCGTATTTTCCTTCTTCTTTCTATATAAAATACCTTAAGAGGGTCATGTACTTCAAACCTGGATAAAAATTGTACTTGAAGGGACAGAGATAAACGGAACTGAGATTGTAGCAGTTAAAACATTAAATTACACGAAATACAAAAAATCACTGCGGTTCAACTAATTTGAATTTACCCTGGTAACAAGGTAACCTACCTCCTTAAATGATATTAATGTTTATATAATAATAAATAATGTTTACCAATAAGCCATCTTGCAAGTGTCAGAAGAAAAAAAGATAAATAGTTTTATAGCCTGTAAAAGAATGTAACTATTGTTGTTTACATTTATCAAAATTGTGAAACTTATAAATCAGACAGGTTAAAAGATATTAATTTTCATATTTAGAAATAATCTGTACACCTGTGGCTTCTCCTAAGTAGGCTTAAATTAATGTCAAAGTTGAAGAGGATCAGGTCTGTCTCTTCTCAATGACTCTTTCACACCTTGACACTTTTAAATAGGATCACACATATGGTTTTCACATAAAAGGTTTTCATCCTTAAATGGTCAGTACATTTTAAGAACATTTCAGGCATAAAATTTCCCTATGATGTTTTGTTTAAGTGGAAAATACAGTTTCAGATGTAATTAATTTAGGATTTTCTGTATAGGGAAATTTTGCATTGAAAATATTTCGTTTGGAGATGTACCTGAGTTAAATTACCCTACTTAACTTCACAACTTTGAAGAGTTTTAATGGGATTTTGTGATTACCTGTATGAAATAAGGGCTACATGTGAAGTTCTGTCATTAATCTTGTTACCTGCTAGAGATGGATAGACAGTTATAACAGAGTATTCAACTTGGTTTAGTGAATTATTTTTGGACATTTTGTAAGTAATTTTGAATTACTCAATGAAATGGAATAAATTTCCACATCCAGGCTAATTTATTAAAAAATAAATTAAATAAGATATAATGAGATATGTTGAATTTAATATTTTTTTCAAAATATAGGGGGAAAAAATATAATACAAAAAAATATTACCAAGATGAAAATATTTTCTTTTAACTTACAATATTGTAATTTTAAGTGAAAGTAATTTCTCGATTTTGAACACAGTGTATATTACAATGAAAAAGTACAATCATTTAGAAATGTAATAATTTCATTGAAAAGTTTTAATTCTTTTATTACTTTGTACGTTATTTAAAAATATTATGAAATAATAAATGTCGCTAAAAGGTTTTACATTTAATACACTTATAGTGAAAATTTATAATGACTGTTAAACATAAGTTTTATTTATGCAAATGAAGCGTAGCCTTGGGGACACAGGATGCTTACGGTAGGTTTGTGACACGAGTAATAAAGCATGCGTCACATGACATACTACCTGTAAATAGATTATACATGTATGGATGGTATTTTCACCTGGAGCAGTAAATATACACTGATGTTTAAATGAAAACGGGTCTTTTGTACTAGAGTGGTTCATTATTTTTGGTGTGACTTTTTCGACATTTTCGACACCTTTTTCTGGCATAGTGGATTATATTTTTTTACATGTGTAATTAGGACATAAAGTAAGTAATTTCTCTTCGAGATTGTTTACATTTACAAGTGACTTACATTCAGTAAAGCGGGAGCTCTTGGTATATGAGAAATATGCTGTTTTTTTTGTTATGAAATTTAGAAAAATGGTGTTACAACCAAAGGATTTTTAGATTTCATTCAAAGGTATTGACAGTTTTTGTTGTTGTGGGTGTTTAGTGGAGGGTGTGAGGTGGTTGTTGAACCTTGGGTGAAGAACATCCGGCAGGCACAGAGACCTAAATGTTGTCTATGGACAATGTAAATCTTGCCAGCCTAAGCAGAAGTAATTGCTTCCTCACATGAATAAATTCAACCCCTTGCTACCATTGTAGGGCTCAAACCTGCAGTGGCGAGTGGCACATGAATTTTGTCTTACATCAAAGTAATGGTATATTTGCTTATACAGTTAATGGCAAAAATGGCAATACTTGTTTTATACATTTCCTGAATTCATTTGCTTGAAATTTTTATTTTAATTTTATAACTAACATATCCATGTTTAAATCTTTGAATGGATAAGTAATTTCAATTTTAAACTCCAGTGGAACAGTTACGCAAATGTTTATTCATTTCATGATCAAGCCTGATAAAATATTTTGAACAATTCTTTATGTACTTTGAACATATTTATGAAATTTGGACAAGATATTTATTCATATTTATCTGAGAGGTCAAAAAAAATGTGTAATTTGACATAAAGAAAATATTATGTTTTTAATTTTTCCATTTAAATTTAATATGTTGCTGTCACAGAGCAAAAAGTTGATAAGTGCTTCATTATTTCAATACCGATATACAGTCATATATTGTGTCATCATGAATTCAGTTAGGTTTCAGGGACCTATAAAAAATACAAATGATGTTATGTTGTGTTGTGTTGTGTTATTTTATGTTATGAGGAAATATGGAACTCTGGATCCAGTGGCTCCCCGCCTCGCTGTTGTGCTTTTGTTGAAATAAATCAAGGAAAATGATTTGTTTATAAAAAATATATCTGTATATTTTGTTAAAAGTATTGTCACCTGTGCTGGAGGCAATTCATCCAATATGTTATTATCCTAAATGTATGACACTTCATACACAAAAGACCATGATAATTTTGACATGAAATAAGTTTTAATTTAATAAGTAGAACTAAGTAACAATTTTTTTGTTTATATAGTGCTGACAACTGACTATTGTATCTACAGTCTAACCTGTCTTTAGCAGCCAGACAGGGGAACCAGACAATTTGGCCGCTTAAGACAGGTGACCGCTGATCGGAGGTGCAGCCAGTATATGTATTTTTCAGACTTCTGACCAGTTTAGCCTTTAGGCCCATTTCTTTTTTGGTTTTCTATTATCATTTTACCAGGATACATTGACGTGCATTTGCCTTAGCAATACGAATGGTTTTCTTAGCAATCTAAAACTCCGGCGTGTTTTTTTACAACAAAAATTGTTACAGACAATTTTCCAACTTCAAAACAAGTTTGTTTACAATTTTCGCCATTTTGGTAAGGGAAGCTACTCTCTGCGCTTACTGTCTACGCTAAAATCTAAGATTGCCGTTACATTCCATAAAAGATCGAGTGGTTCATATTTCTTACAAACACAATAAATTTCGTATAAATTTAATAGTATTTTGATGAAAGAAATATTTTTTTTAAAAAATCACAAATATGCTACTAATTAGATATCGAGTATTATTTTTAACCGAGATCAAACTGTGAACAGCAAAATTGACATGAGGTGACATGCTAATTGCCGATAATTACTGGCCATTTGATTGTAACAAAAAGGGGATCACACCTTTGGTTATCAGTTTTAATTGAGAAGCTCATGTCATTTTGTCGTTCTTGTGGTGAAGTCACGCGAAACTGAGCAATCACGTGTTTCTCAAGTATAGGATAGACAACTCGTGCCGTTGTCTACGGGATATATACAACAAGCAAAGCGAGTTGTATATATCCCGTAGACAACGGCACGAGTTGTCTATCCGACTTAGACCACGTGACATAAAAACTGCAATTATTGAAAACTCTCCCATGCGTTCTATAGAAATTAGGATTAGCGTGTTTTTATAAGAGTAATATCATCTTTGTACCGTTAGCGCTTAATTATCAGTAGGGCATATGAAAGAATGCAGGTTATTTGTATAAATTCATTTTTACTCAAGTACCGGATTTACTAAGATTTAACGTTCATTAACACTTTGAGTCATTTGCAATCACAAAATTAATGCTAAACAGTTAAATATGGATTTCTCAAAAATACTCAAAATTGGACTGCATGCTGAACAATTTGTTTTTGTGAGGAGTTTGCATGTTGGTGAAACACGATGACAGATACGTTGATTCGTTGATTCAAGAAGATAGCCAGGTTATTTATTTATTTATTTATTTACTTAGTTAGTTATTTTTTTTATTTGTTTACTTTGTTTATCAGGATATAGTTAGTGCGTAGATGCTCGTAGGACTACGAATACCTTTTACTATATCGTGCCCTTCTTGTAAGAATGATGTAGTTGTTTTTCTAACTGGGCCAAGTTGTTCGAAACTTTAACGGACTGTAATTTAGTTTAGTTTAGTTTATACTAATTTGTTTTAGCTCGATTGTGATGAAAGCTTTAACTGTTTAAGCTTATTTTAACCACTCTCGAGTCCGTTTCCTATGAAAACTAGTACTGGGGTCATATGAGAAGTCATGGTCGTGACCCCAATGATGCTCGAACCCACGACCACTGCATTAAGCTGTTAAACTAACCGCTTGTTAAATTTCTATTTATGATACTAGTCTTGGTTGGTGGGAAACACTAGTATGATGTTTTAATTTTACTGTAAAGATGGTTTAGTGTTTATAATCCTTAACAAGTGCATTTGATTTTCTAAGTTTTCTAAACTAAATCTACTGCTAAAGTCAATCGACCGTTAACTCAATCGCCTGTTAAAGTTTCGAACAACTTGATCCAGTTGATTGCAAATGTAAGGATCGTGCTGACATGTCTTTTTATAACAAGTGAACATAAAAAGTTACAACTGTTGGAAACGTTTCAGTGAATGTGTAAATTACGTTTTTACCCAGTTGGTTCTACACTACAAATATGTAGTTTATTGTAATTCATTTTTATTGATATCTAATAACATGGGGTCATTTTTACAATATTAATATTTAGACGTTGTCAACTGAATTTACCTCCAAGTCAGTCTTATTTTTTATCCCATTGATAACTGGTGAGAATATTGCAAGGTCATTTAACTCCGGCATTAGCCTGTATTGTTAGATGGTAAATTGACACGAAATTCACGCGTTTTTCGCCAAAGTTTCACTCGATATATATACAACGCTACTGTTGTATATGAAATATAGACGGGTACAAGTCTGCTTTGCGATTGGCTATTTACGTATTATCGTGGTCTAAAAATCGGGTATCTTCAACGATTATCGCCTAAATATAATTTGTTTTGGAAGAAACATGACCGCTGAAAGGGGTCAAATACGGCACTCGGGAGGCAATTTCGGTGGCCGCGGACGGGAGGTGGCCGCTGAATAAAGTGATGAAATGGAGGAAAATCCATTGGAGTCACTATAATGACCTGACTTTGTGTGAGGGTGATGTTAAACACTTGAAAAACAAAATAAAAGCAGACAAGTTCTTTTTTTTTTCTGTCTCATTTTTTTTTCTATCTCTTTCGGCTTTTGATTTGTATGTCCTATATTTTGAGTAGCAAACTGACAATTTATTGAAATAACTTATGTTACTATCCATACTATTTTGAAAGATATATTTGAATCTTATCGTTTTAGTGAAATTCATGATTTCTAACTGCTTGCTGTAACTATAGAGTTTTATAGCTGTTAATAGCTACTAGTTGTATAAATATATACTCTGGAAAAAAAATGCAGTTTCATAGGAATGAATTTAACAGTTATAACACTTCTGGCATAGTGCTGATATTTTTACTTGTAAATAGGAGTGAGGGTTGGGATCATGCGTCAATTATCAGGTAGGAGAGGGGAACATTTATTCAGGAGTTTACTGTATATTGGAAAATTCTTTTCATTTGTTGACTCATTGATGTTATTTGTTTGTGTTTAGAGGAAATTAGAGTATCGGAATGCTGGATTATGTTATTTTATGACGTCCTTATTGATTTCCACACTGCCGAAACCGCCAAATGCCTTTTAAGCACGAAATGGTGAAATTGGTTGGACAAAATATTGACCAAAATTAGCACTTAGACCAGGATATACCTAGATCAACAGGATAAGTTTTCTTACTTTATATAATTACCTTTGGGACGATTTAACTGTCAAGTCAGAAAATCGAGTGGTATTTCCTGGTCAGTTTATGTCTGTTACATAAAAGTAATTGGACTTTATGATATTTTAGTTTTCCAGTTAAATCTTGTACATAAAGTGGACATGTAGAATAATGTGAAAGGCTAGTTTCTTTGTTTCCTTAATTTAGGTGTGTTACTGTGGCTTGGGTAATTTTTGCATAGGCTTTTAGTAACTTAGCGATTATTTGGGTTGTAGACTTATTTACATTGCTAAGAATTTTTGAAATGTGACATGACGCAGATTTATATTTGTGCATATTATGATTTTTGCAAGTAGCATTATTCCTGAATATTAGCGAAATTATAACCAAAGAAAGTTTTAATCTGCCGTAATAATTTCTTGAATACTTTCTTCTCTGAAAGGGTTAACTGCTGCAGTTTTTGCACAAACAAGTCTCAATTTTGTTGAATTCAAAACAAATTTTATGAGATTTTGAGTGCATGGTTTTTCAAATATTTACATTATTGCACTTAGACTGGCTTTGAAGTCTAGCAAGCAGCAGTTTCATATTATTTTGTGCACCAGTTGATTAAGTGGTACTTTGGTGGTTGCAGTTTTTCACTGCACTTTTGATGATATTATATTCTGTCTTATGCTTTCTCATTTTGTGCTAGAATCGGTAGATGTGCAAACACTTTGCTATAATAGTCACAAGAGAGTCTGCAACTGTGCCATGGGAGACCGACCATCTGTGATTGCATATTTAGAGCATATGACATTGTGTGCCATGAGGGTATGATTGTGTCATGAGAGAGCATCTATGATCTTGTCTTGAAAGCATCATGTTGTCATGAGAGTTTATAATGTGTGGTTTTGTCATGAGAGAGCATTCTGTGATTGTGTCATGAGAGAGGATCAGTCTATGATTTCGTTGTCAAAGAACATGTGTGATTTTATGATGGGAGCATTTAGCTGTGATTATGTTGTGAGACTGTGTATGTGAATATGCTGTGAGAGCATATAAGTGTTTCTTGATCATTTGTGATTTTGTGATGAAGACGTCATTTTTGTTTTTGCATCCTGAGAGAGCATTATTCTGTGACTATGTTGAGAGAACATTCTATGATTGTGTCAAAATGAGAGAGCATCTGTGATTGTTTCATGAGAAAGTATTCTGTGACTGTGTCAGTAGAAAGCATATATGACTACTACTTGATGAGAGAGCATACTTGACTGACACATGAGAGCATCTGTGTTCTTTGATTGTGTCATGAGAGAACCAATGTTTTGCCTATTTCTTAGTGTCATGTTTCTGTCATGATTGCATCATGAGAGGGAACTGAAGTATCCCCTCAGGAAATAGCCTCCTAGATTTGCAATAGAATGTGCCATGTGGGATTATTTGCCTATGTTGATTATCATCACCAGGATGGAGTCTATACCAGCACCAGACTCTACTTGTTCAGTGTACGGTATCTGAGGTCACCAAGGCAATTTTAAAGGTCATTTCAGGTCAAAATACTTCCACTGTAAACAAAAAATATCACATTGTTCTTTTATTAATGCTGCTGTTAATTTTGAACTGCGCACTTTCTGACAGCATTTTCTAAACAATAAAAAAGCTTTAAAGAGAACAGTGGGTGAAACTTAATGAGGTTTTAATGATAATGAAATCTGAAACAGTTTAAACTTGTCAAGAGCATGCCATGCAAGCTTGACAGGCAGTAACATTGCTGCTAGATTTCATTTTGATAACAAATTGAGTTTTGGAGATTGAAGTAGTTGGTTTTCTATTGTTTGAGTGATTGTTTCTTTTTAGTGTAATTATGATAACATCTCTAGACATCACAATTATTTAAACAAAAGGTTTTTCCCCATTAAGTTGTTACTGCCTTAGGTGTATAATGTTTTGGGTTTTTACTGATAAAAAAAAACCTTTTTCTGATCTTAAAATAACAATTTAATTAAGAAAACTCTTTATTCAGTGTAGGCCATGCATAATAAATAAATAATGCTTTTCAAGGTATTTGATGTTTCATCAACCACAAACATCATTCTCATGTTTAAATTCAGTATTCAATAAGCTTAAATTAATTCAAACATATGTAATGTATTTGATCCAGAATGCCAGTTTTAATAGAGAACTTAAAAACCTGAAAGAGATACCCATACAAAATGCAATTGAAATATTTCAGAAGTACCAAGTTTGACTCTAAGATTGTATATGGAGATTTTCAATGGAAAATTAATTAATTTCATATAGATATACAGCCAAGAAAAATTAAAAAAGATAGATTATAGTTGATATTTTAAGTCTACTATTTAATCCTCGGCTTTTTTGTGTGAATTGCAGCTTTATTTTGCAAATTCCATATACAAACTTTATTTCATATTACTCGAAATAAAATAAGAACATGTACCATTCTATGTCTTTTATTTACCTCATTGTTATACTGTTAAATATTTTAAGATCATATAACACATTATGACGAACAAATGACTTAAAATACTTGATTTCTAAATTAATATATTCTACATCTGCTAAGGTAAATGCACCAACAGATCTGAGAAAACATTGAAAAGTTAAGTTGGCATGTTTTTGGCCGCTCTATCTTCAAGCGAGAGGAGACCAGGCGCAAGCATGAGACAACACGCGATGCGATGACCCCTAAAAACCGCAGACGGCACCCAGCACACGGACCACACCGAATGTATGACAGTAGACCTCAGCTAACCACAGCTCCGCACCAAAACGATGCCACGAAGCAAGTCAAGGGCTACCGCCAAAAACTCAGTGCTAGAAAGATGTTTAATATATGTCTGTGCTAAAAACAAGAACGACAATATTGGCATTATGGAAAAATGACACGCGTTAAATATTTATGAGACAGCCCAATGCTTCAGCTAGTAAAACTAAAAAACGGACTGACTGGGCCTACCACACAAAACACCAACTGATGCACTCCAGACACTTCACCTTGCAAGACGCAACGCAACATCACCAACTTTATAGTGAAGCATTACAGACAACGGGCAGACAACGGAATGCAACCAGGGCCTCACCAGTACCATTGTGAAGCATTACAGACACTTCATATCGCAAGAAACAACGCAACATAGGCATCACCAACACTACAGTGAAGCACTACGGACAACGGAATGCAACCTGAGCCCACCATTACCATAGTGATGCATTACAGACACTTCTTTTCGCAAAACAATCTAGGCATCGCCAGTGATGCACCACAGACGAAGTGTTTTCACTTAGCAAAAATGCAACACAACATATGCTTCACTAATACTGTAGTTATTCACTACAGAAGCTTCACTACGCAAAAGGCAAAGCAACCTAGGCATCACCAGAGCCTATTGTGGTACACTACAACCACTTCACAAGCAAGCAATGCAACGCAATGCAATCTAGAATTCGCCAGTACTATAAGGACGAAAACCTAGTGACCCGAAGCGACTTCAGGTCAACCAACCTTAAATAGCAAAGTGCATCTTTTGCAATGAACAACCTTTGGTGTACTGTTTAAGACAACAATGTCTTTGTGATAGGCCCCGATAAATGCATACATAGTTTCACAAAACTGAGCGGACCGTGTCCATAACTGAAAGACGACAACGCTAATTACACTGAACTGTTCCGAATAAAATTCTTCACACCAAACGCATAGATATATCTCTAGTTCGGCGTCTACCGTATAAATCGCCACAAAACAATGAAAAAACGCCCAACCGGTTATTGTTTAGCAATCTTATTAACTCGATATCTCGCCTGATCCCCTATTCAACATTATATGAGCGACAATCCTAACATTTCAGGTATAATTACAGATTCATAAAAGTTACTTATCACAGAAATAACTGTCAGTGAGCCTTATCATATATATAGAAGCTAAGATATAAATGAAAATAACTAAGCTAATGTAATACACAAGTTCATGTAATTTCTTTTCCTATATATTCTTTTTAAAGAGAATATCTTAAACATTAATTTAATTTCCGATATCCTAAAAAAAAGCACACAGTTCCAGTTAAAACATTCCAAGGAATGCTGTTATTCATGAACACAATACACCTGAATTCCATAAATCGGGAACGATCCAAAAGTTCATTTCCAGGAAGTATCTACGGTACTTTGACGTTCCTTCGACTTGGCTTCTATAACAGAACATTCATTCGTAACTTCTTTGAGTATGATTATAATTGGGATATCGGAGACACAGTGTTGCACTACCAGCTCACTGACATCTTCAGTAAATGCCATATAAGAAATCTGTACCCTGAAAGTATAATACAAAAAGCAGCAATCTGATACAAATTTCTCTAGAATGTCAGGTCTTTCACCAAAAACTAAGTTAACCATAAAAATTACTACATTAGCAACTATAGGGGTGTGGCGGGAGGGTAAGTTTATCTTTACCGAACGACGTGTAGAAGAACAGTGAGAAATCTGTCAGTCAGTTTATAATAACGGTCTATTCGCCCTTTCAGATGCAATGTGAAAAATCTGCACGGGCTTTTTGCTTTTATATTGAACAATTGGCTGTGTTCTCGGCTCGCTGAACATGCACATCAGTACTTTATTGATAAAACGAGAACCAGTTCAACTGAATGATAAAGGCCGATTAATCCCGTTTCCTTAGCAACTAACAAACTTATTTCTCCAGAAATAAATGAAATTATTTTAAAGAAATAATTTATAATATTTATATAAGAAATAATTTATAGCAAAAGAGTGTTTTAACACTATTTATGCACGTTGGGCAGTTATACGTCGGGCGTAATAATTATTTGTTTGACGTATTACCGCCCGAGTGTATGAATAGTGTTGAAACATGGTTTTGCTATAAATTATTTCGATTCTGATATGCCCTTAATCTACAACAGTAGATAAAAAATAGAAGTGCTCTTTCTTGGTCGCAACAAAAACTTTGACGTCATCGCACGTTAACATGACATCATTCTAGCGTAAGAGTGTTTTAACAGAGACAAGCATATTAGAATATCTTGTGAGCACTACTTACTGTCTTGAGCTCATGTCTTACTATATTGTGAGCACTACTTACTATCTTGAGCTCATGCCTTACTGTCCTGCGAGCACTGCTTACTATCTTAAGCTCATGACTTAAGATCTTGTGAGCATTACTTACTATCTTGAGCTCATGCCTTACTGTCTTGTGAGCACTACTTACTGTCTTGAGCTCATGAAAAATTATTTTGAGAGCACTGCTTACTAACTATCTTGAGCTCATGACTTAAGATCTTGTGAGCATTACTTACTATCTTGAGCTCATGCCTTACTGTCTTGTGAGCACTACTTACTATCTTGAGCTCATGAAAAATTATTTTGAGAGCACTGCTTACTAATTATCTTGAGCTCATGAGTTACTTATCTTGTGAGCACTACTTACTATCTTGAGCTCATGACTTTCTACCTTGAACTTGTGACTTACTATCTTGAGGGCACTACTTATAAATCCAGTTCAATGCTATATTTGCTGTCTCAACATGTTAGCACTCAACTTCTTTTTAGCTCACCTGAGCAATGCTCAGGTGAGTTTTTCTGATCGCTCGATGTCCGGCGTCCGGCGTCTGTCGTCTGTCAACATTTAGCTTGTTTATGCGATAGAGGCTGTATTTTTCAATTGATCTTCATGAATATTGGTCAGAATGATAACCTTGATGAAATCTAGGCCGAGTTCGAAAATGGGTCATCTCGGGTCAAAAACTAGGTCACTAGGTCAAATCAAAGAAAAACCTTGTGTGTGCGATAGAGGCTGTATTTTTCAATTAATCTTCATGAATATTGGTCAGAATGATAACCTTGATGAAATCTAGGCCGAGTTCGAAAATGGGTCATCTCGGGTCAAAAACTAGGTCACCAGGTCAAATCAAAGAAAAACCTTGTGTATGCGATAGAGGCTGTATTTTTCAATTGAACTTCATGAATATTGGTCTGAATGATTGCCTTGATGAAATCTAGGCCGAGTTCGAAAATGGGTCATCTCGGGTCAAAAACTAGGTCACCAGGTCAAATCAAAGAAAAACCTTGTGTATGCGATAGAGGCTGTATTTTTCAATTAATCTTCATGAATATTGGTCAGAATGATTGCCTTGATGAAATCTAGGCCGAGTTCGAAAATGGGTCATCTCGGGTCAAAAACTAGGTCACTAGGTCAAATCAACGAAAAACCTTGTGTATGCGATAGAGGCTGTACTTTTCAATTGATCTTCATGAATATTGGTCAGAATGATTGCCTTGATGAAATCTAGGCCGAGTTCGAAAATGGGTCATCTCGGGTCAAAAACTAGGTCACTAGTTCAAATCAAAGAAAAACCTTGTGTATGCGATAGAGGCTGTATTTTTCAATTATTCTTCATGAATATTGGTCAGAATGATAACCTTGATGAAATCTAGGCAGAGTTCGAAAATGGGTCATCTTGGGTTAAAAACTAGGTCACCAGGTCAAATCAAAGAAAAACCTTGTGTATGCGATAGAGGCTGTATTTTTCAATTGATCTTCATGAATATTGGTCAGAATGATTGCCTTGATAAAATCTAAGCTGAGTTCGAAAATGGGTCATCTCGGGTCAAAAACTAGGTCACTAGGTCAAATCAAAGAAAAACCTTGTGTATGCAATAGAGGCGGTATTTTTCAAATGATCTTCATGAATTTTGGTCAGAATGATTACCTTGATGAAGTCTAGGCCGAGTTCAAAAATGGGTCATCTGGGGTCAAAAACTAGGTCACTAGGTCAAATTAAGGAAAAACCTTGTGTATGCCATAGAGGCTGTATTTTTCAACTGATCTTCATGAAATTTAGCCAGAATGATAACCTTGATAAAATCTAAGCCGAGTTCGAAAATGGGTCATCTGGGGTCAAAAGCTAGGTCACTAGGTCAAATCGAAGAAAAACATTGTGTATGCAATAGAGGATGTAGTTTTCAATTGATCTTCATGAAATTTGGTCAGAGTGATTGCCTTGATGAAATCTAGGTCGATTTTGAATATGGGTTATCTGAGGTCAAAAACTAGGTCACTGGGTCAAATTAAAGAAAAATCTTGTGTATGCGATAGAGACTGTTTTTTTCAATTGATTTTTATGAAATTTGGTCAGGATGATTGCCTTAATGAAATCTAGGTCGAATTTGAATATGGGTCATCTGAGGTCAAAAACTAGGTTACTTGGTCAAATCAAAGAAAAAACTTGTGTATGTGATAGAAGCTGTATTTTTTAATTGATCTTCATGAATTTTGGTCAGAATGATTGCCTTGATAAAATCTAGGTCGAGTTTGAACATGGGTCATCTAGGGTCAAAAACTAGGTCATATCTAAGAAAATGCTTGTTTTATTGCAAGAGACCAATTTTTTGGTCCAATCTTAATGAAAATTGGTCAGAATAGTTGTTTCCATGAAATCACTAGGTCAAACATGTTTTACACTGTTATGGAGTGTTTCTTAGGTGAGCGACCTAGGGCCATCTTGGCCCTCTTGTTTATATGCTGTAACAAATACTCCACATCCTTAGGACTCGACTTTCTGTCTGGAGCATTCTAGATATTATGTCCTAGGTCCTATTGTTGGAAACTGACTGTTAGACTAACATCTGGTTAAATTTTGATTCAAGATATAAGTCTAAGGTAGGAAGCATTACTAGTAGTTTGATGTATTGATTTCTTTTTGGTGTTATTATACATTAATTATTTTGTTTTGTTAAGTCTTGTAAGTGTTGAAATATAGCCCTAAAAGTTAAATGACCATTGGCTAATTTTTAACAACTAGATCCTGCACTCCAGGTGTTTTAATGTAAAAAAAAGTGTGTGCGCTAACACTTGGAACAATAACCACTAAAAACATGAAATATATTATGTGATTTCTTTTCTTGTAGAATCTTATCATTTTTGCTACCTGCTCTTACATATATATTATCCTTCCAATTTCATGGGTCCAAAGGTTTTGGCATCATGTAAAATTTCTTGTAAAAATAAAGCAGAAATGTTTATGGAGCCAAAATGGATACAGAGTTAGCGCATAGTCTAAGGTATGGTGAGGTTGGATTTCATAGCTCAGACAAAAGTCGCCCAGTGTAGTGAGCTAAAGTTACTAGGCATTATGAAGTGTACTCATTATCATCTAGTCAAAACAGAGAAAGGTTAAATGAGTCTGGTATACCAGTTACAGAAAAGTAATTACTACACCCACCTGTTAAAGATGTTAATCACCTGTTATTATTTCTTGTACAAAAAAAAATAGTTTGACCTTGTCATATATCAGATTTAGTTATGGGTGGGGTAAATCTAAAGAAAGTCTTGATTACAATCTTTTATCCATTACTAAAGAAAAAAAGAACATATCTAAAATTTGATGTTTTACTTCTGTTGTATTTTTGTCAGTTGAAAATAAAACTGCTGGATGGGAATACAGTTTTGAAATAGCGCCATACCAAAGTCTGTCTCAGGAGAATAGGTTATTGGCTGTTTGAATAAAAAGAAATAAACAGTAATTAAAACAACTGCTGAACTCATGAATATCAGTACAGGGAAAAAATTGTTATATGGTATTCCTTCGATGAAAACACTTAAATTCCTATACAGATTGTGTTACAGTTTTACTTCATTGTGCAGTAGCTTTTGTAATTTAATGAATGATTTAGATGCATAAAATTACTCTCAGATCAGTATCACCAAAATGGTATCAAATTTCACGTGATCTAAGGATGTTTGAAATTTCATTGCAGTATAAATAGTTAGTTTTATGGTAATTTGATCTTCATAGGTAAAAAATAATGTCTTATTTTGCTTATTAAAGACACTTGTCTAGCCTATCAGTTAGCATATTGACATGGCATAAATCTGCATTTGAAGCTGAGATATTAATTATGTCTCCCACCACACAGTGGTGTGGGAGACATATTGATTTACTCCAGTCTGTGTGTGTGTGTGTGTCTGTCTGTCACAAAGCTTGTCCGCACTCTAAGTCAAACATTTCTCATCTGATCTTCTCCAAAGTTGAACAAAATGTGTTTGACCATGAGACCTTGGCCAAGTTCGATAACTGGCCAAATCCGCCCAGGCACTTTTGAATTATGGCCCTTGAATTACTGATTGGATCCGCTCATCACAGCCATCGAGAGGAACTAGACATTTTTCAAGCTTGTCCGCACTCGTAAGTCGAACATTTCTCATCTGATCTTCACCAAACTTGAACAAAATGTGTTTGACCATGAGACCTCAGCCAAGTTCGATAACTAGCCAAATCCTCCCAGGCACTTTTGAATTATGGCCCTTGAATTACTGATTTGATTCATTCATCACAGCCATCGAGAAAAACTAGATATTTTTCAATGGGGTCCATTCATCAAAGCCATCGAGAGAAACTAGACATTTTTCAATGTTGCAGTTGTGGGAGACTTGCGCTTTTCTCAAAAGCATCTCTAGTTTTCAAACTACATTTGTATATTCCTGGTATAAAGTTGCGTAACAAGAAAGGAGCGCACTTGTTATTAACAAAAACTTATCATTTCAGTTTTATATTAATTTTAGATTAATAGAGAAACCAGGTTCTTCTAATAGTGACAAAAACATTTTCACTTTGTGGGGATTGGTTGCAGGTGTATCATTTACTGTTAGAAATACATCTTGACCGTGATTATGTTACTAGATAAACTGCCATGATTTGTCGGTGATATAGATTCCTATAGCATGAGTCTATTAATGCAGTCTTTTAGCATTTATGTGGAGGCAAGCCTCTTTAACCTATAGCTCCAATATTCATAAGTAGCTGATTTTATCCAGTCTTCTTAATTTACAACTAATGGGGATATAAACAAAAAATTGTGGTGCAAATTAACATTTTGCTATAAAACAAGACATAAAATGCGGGAGGGGATTGAAAACTGATCGCAGTCATCTATTTTCGTGAATGTATAATCTTGTAAATTATTCGATTTGTTTTCTTCCTTGAGAGAAATGTAAATTTGATGATTAAAGGACATAAAGTAACTAACGCAGATGAACAATTGCGTTGTATATAATACTGTAAAACATTGTTTTTTGTCCAATAAAAGTTTTATGAAATTGGATAAAAACAAAATAATGTGATTATATAATATTTTATATGACTTTTGTTTTTACAAGTTCAATTTTAATTCTTGCGAGACCTGATCTGATCTGGTAGAAAAAATCTTCAGAATTAGATGTGTGTAAAATGTATCCATTGTACAGTACGTGTAATATATGCCAGGATTTTCCTAAAGAGAATAACAATAACTGTTGTAGCTATGGAAGTATTACAGTGTTTCAGTTCTGTATTTCGAGGGCTGAGCGCGAAACTATTGTATCTTGTTCTTTATTCATATACAGTTACAATAGTTTCGCGCTCAGCCCACGATTTGTGAAATGTGATAAAACTGAAATTGGAATGTAAAACCTTTGGTTTTAATGGAAGATATTGCTGGGTTTTAACGGAAAATATTGCTGGGTTTTAACAGAAAATATTGCTCCTTCATTTCAGGTCACAGTGAATGCAGGAGATCACTGTTATCAGAACAGACAGGATAATGGTATATATCTTGTAAGTAATCATTTTGTATTTATAATCCCTGTATTAATTTTGTTTTTAATGTGACTTATTTTTACGATGGACAGTTTAAAATAATTAGAATCACTACTCCACAAACACATGTAATCTCGATTGCTACAAGTGTCTATATATATCATAGCAAGATTTAATTTAATAGGTGAAATAGCCTCTTCATGTTTTGGCTGACATGAGTAAAACAGAATAACTAAATCATGGCTGTTCTCCTTTATCCCTTTAAGAACCTTGGAAAATTAATAATACGGAAGATAGATTTATGCTTGCAAAAGGGAAAGGAGGAAATTGGAGAAAAAGATTGGCAACATCTTTAAGCCAGTCAAATCCACTGTATTGTGTAATAATTAAGTCAGGTGTTCAAAACATCATGTCATTCCCCCACTTATGACAACTTTGACAATAGGTGATATTTAAATGCATTATGTCAGTTTTACAAGTGTTAAATTAGAAATATTATGTCAAAATCTGCAGTACATGAAATGATTTACATTTGACAAGGGACAGTTTAAGACAGTGGTGTTTTAGATGTTGTTTATTACAGTTGTACGACACCTACAACGGCTAGTATAAGTTGTCTTCTGTTCAAAATCATCCTGGGATTTTATTTTTTGGAAAATATTGTAAAGGGAAAAATGAATGTTTGGAGGTAAATGTTTTGTAATCTAAATAGTATATTCTTTGTTTCTCCTGAAATTCTGCATTGAAATCTAATTTATTTTTTACACATTTCTCCAGACCTATGTTTTAGTTGGAAAGATTTATTGTCAGTAACCTTAATTGTTTCGCTTGCTGAAAATCTTTTCCCCAGTGACTTAATAAGCACCACCTTCTGAAACATTTACATTCAGGTTATTTATAATGCATGACCACTCATTGGAAATAATAGTAGTGGGTTTCCATTGACTTGTGAATCATTCCAGTTTCGTACTTATTTCAGTAAAATTGATGACCGTGGTCATAATTTTCAGAGGATAATTCAAAACTAGAGAATTATATTAGCCTCGGTCAAAATTAAGACAAGAATAGATGACAATACTGTTTGAACATTATTTGCTTTAGTTACAGGATGAGGTGTATTTGTTTGATGTTTATGACCATTTATGGCAGAATTAAACAGAAGGTGTTGCTGGATATTAAAGGTGGTCAGTCATTTAAAGGAAAATTTGTGACATATTTTTCAGTTTCCATCAAGTATGTTAGCAATAAAGGAATAGAAAGGCCCATTTCATGGGGTCAGATCTATATCAGAAATATAATTAAGAAATAATAAGTCCCCAAACGTGGTTTATCATAGAATAACCCGAGTTTTGAGTTCTTCGCATAAAAAAGAAAAACTCGGGGTTATTCTACGATAAATCACTCTTGGGAACTTACTATTTCGATTCTAACACGACATATAAGTATAACAGTGTTAGAAATAACGGTAACTACTTTTTAGGACCGTTCTACACACCTGGATCGGATGACATCATTGCACGCGAGTGGTTTATTGCAGAATAACCTGAGATAGATTTGGCTCTACATGTATGCAGGTTATTCGCTGGTCGTGTTAGAATTATACTTAATTGTCGTTAGTAAAATTTGATAATTACCTCTAGTATGAAAGTGTTTTAAAGTGCACATGTTTCTTTTGGTTTCAGTTGCATTTCCTGTTTCAAAAATCGCTCTGTTGGTTAGGGAAGTCAAATTTTAAAAATACCTCAATGAAATATGAGTCAAGTAATATTTTTCAAACAAATCTTGTGTATATTGAAGTAGGCTGACCACCTTGTCCAGTTTCCTAGCTTTAATCAGTGGTTTTTATTATCAAAATTACCTTTAATCAACATCACAAAATATTCAGTATTAATTGAAAATTTGTCTTGTCATGATGTATGAAAACAAGAGATAGGTTTTACTTGACTGACAACTTATAAACATTAAGCTATTTAGGAAACAGCCGGAGGGGATTGAGTAAGCTGTAAGCACTTTTATGTAGGTGGTGTTAAATACATCAACTTTGACGTGGTTCAGAAGCGGCAATTGTTTTTATGTGGCTAATATGACATCAAGCACACATTTGACGTACTTTAGTAACAACATCAACATGAAAAGCAGAAAAAGTCTGTCCTCCACCTCAAATTCATGTGGGTAAGCTGCTGCGAGTTACTGATAGAGGACAGGGGAATTGACTGATAATTTTTATTTTCACTAATATTAGGAAATAAATGACACTCACAGATCTAAAATATCTGTGTATGTTAATCTGAACCATGTCCTTAAACACTCTTGTTTCATGATTTTTTAACACCATCTAGACGGCTGCTAACCATGAATTCTTTGCAAATATTACATTGTCAACAATAGTTAAAAATAATGTGAGGAAAACAGGATTTTTTTTAGTCCAATTATTAAAGAGATAATTCAATTAAGACTAAAATAGGACTAATTGTATGTACAGTTGTATGTGTTTTCTAATAGAATCGGTATTTAAAAATAGTGAGAGACAGTTATTGGAACATGTATGGTATAGTATTGAAAGAAAAAAACATAACATTTTATATCACAGCTTGACACTGAAATAACTTCACTTTTATAGACCATGTTTTATTGAAAACAACTGCAGCCAGACCCCGAAAGACATATTTTAGAATATACCTGCTATTAGAAAGAAATTTGACTGTCATTTCTAACATTTTATTCGGTCGAGATCATTTGAATATAAATGCAAATTATGTATGTGCTCTATGTTTATTATATACAGTTTGTGATGTAAAGGAGTCTGAGTGACGGAATCTATAAACTTTGAATTATTTATTGGGTTTTCGTCTTCTCATTTATATGCGGCTACCTTAATGGTTAATCATTATGCAGTAATATTTATGTCTGGTTTGATTGTCAGAAAAACGTGTGTGGTTTTAGTCAACATGCAGGTTTAATAAGACAAGTCACTGATTCTTTATTATGAAGAAAGTGTTCAATAGTCGGAATATATGCACACCTTTTCTGATGAGAAAGGAATAATACGGTATGATTTTTTTTAACAGTTATTCTTTTGTAAGTGCCTGCATGTTCAGCTTTTTGAACAATGAATTAGGTAAAATGATTTATATAGTTCAAAATGCAAAAAGTAGTTGACTATACAATTAATGCCTCAAAAACCAGTATGGCATTTTTTTAAGGCCACGTGCCTAGATTTTTAATTTTATTTATAATGATTCTGCAGGGACCCGAAGCAGGCTAAACATGGTAACTCAAGGGTCTCATGTCCATTTAGTTCAGTCAAGGTTATACGGGGACCTGAGGTAGGCCCAACACTCTCGTGCCCATTTAGTAAACTGGCCTAACATTTGTAACACAAAGGTCTTACAACACTTTATAAGTTTTGTCAAAATTGCACATTGACTTGAAGGATGACATTGGGGTCTCAAATTCATTTAGTTGTGTCAATTCTACAGGGACCTGAAGCATGCCCAAAAGTCTCATTTAATACTGTCAAGATTTTACAGGGACCTGAAGCAGGTCCAGCTATCTCATAGTGTCAAAATTTTACAGGGACCTGAAGTAGGTCCAGCAATCTCATAGTGTCGAGATTTTACAGGGACCTGAAGCCGACCCAGCAATCTCAGTGTCAAGATTTTACAGAGACCTGAAGCCGACCCAGCAATCTCATAGTGTCAGGATTCTACAGGGACCTGAAGCTGGCCCAGCAATCTCAGAATCAAGATTTTACAGGGACCTGAAGCCAGCCCAGCAATCTCATAGTGTCAAGATTTTACAGGGACCTGAAGCCGGCCCAGCAATCTCATAGTGTCAAAATTCTACAGGGACCTGAAGCAGGCCCAAAAGTTTCATAGTGTCAAAATTCTACAGGGACCTGAAGCAGGCCCAAAAGTTTCATAAGTGTCAAAATTCTACAGGGACCTGAAGCAGGCCTTAAAGTCACAAAGTGTCAAAATTCTACAAGGACCTGAAGCAGGCCCGTCAGTCTTATAGTGTCAAGATTCTACTGGAACCTGAAGCAGGCCCAAAAATCTCATAGTGTCAAGATTCTACAAGGACCTGAAGCAGGCCCAACAGTCTCATAGTGTCAAGATTCAACCGGAACCTGAAGCATGCCCAACAGTTTCATAGTGTCAAGATTCTACAAGGACCTGAAGCAGGCCCAACAGTCTCATAGTGTCAAGATTCTACAGGGACCTGAAGCATGCCCAACAGTTTCATAGTGTCAAGATTCTACAGGGACCTGAAGCATGCCCAACAGTTTCATAGTGTCAAGATTCTACAGGGACCTGAAGCATGCCGAACAGTTTCATAGTTTCAAGATTCTACAAGGACCTGAAACAGGCCCAACAGTTTTATAGTGTCAAGATTCTACAGGGACCTGAAGCAGGCCCAACAGTTTTATAGTGTCAAGATTCTACAGGGACCTGAAGCAGGCCCAACAGTTTCATAGTGTCAAGATTCTACAAGGACCTGAAACAGGCCCAACAGTTTTATAGTGTCAAGATTCTACAGGGATCTGAAGTAGGCCCAACTGTTTCATAGTGTCAAGATTCTACAGGGACCTGAAACAGGCCAAACAGTTTCATAGTGTCAAGATTCTACCGGGACCTGAAGCAGGCCCAACTGTTTCATAGTGTCAAGATTCTACAGGGACCTGAAACAGGCCGAACAGTTTCATAGTGTGAAGATTCTACAGGGACCTGAAACAGGCCCAACAGTTTCATAGTGTCAAGATACTACAAGGACCTGAAGCAGGCCCAACAGTTTCATAGTGTCAAGATTCTTAAGGGACCTTAAACAAGCCCAGCAGTCTCATACTCACTCAGTACCGTCAAGAGTCTACATGGACCTAAAATAGTCCCAGCATTTGTAATATGTTGGTTTCATACCCTTTATTTCTGTTAAGGTTCGGTAGGGCCTGGAAGGATCTGTTAGTACTGGCAAGAAAATCCATGCACATACCAGTAAGTCAGCTGATAGGTAATACCATATCAGCTTAAGATCTGCATAGACACTGTCCTCCCCTCCACAGCACACCTCTCTCCCACCCTCCCAAACAAAAATGAATATCTAGGGATAAAATAAAATGTTATTCATAACCCCTGCTGAGAAATATTTTCAATTTGATTGATAGAGATCAGATAATATATATCTGAGATAGTGTAGATATCTGATGTTACAGCTGACACACAGGCCAACATTATGCAATATCTCTATCATAACACCTGCTTCACACATTTATATTGAGGTTTTATTTGTTCTAGGAAAATTTGTTTACTTTTATTGCCAGGCAGAATACACAAACATCATGACTTTACTGTGTTCTTTAGTGCTCTTCTATAGAGGAAATAATGTCTCCTACATGAAGTGGGGAAGACATATTGTTATAGCGCTGTCTGTCTGTCACAAAGTTTGTCTATGCAATTTCTTCCCAAGAGTGGTCTTTGCTGAGTCGAATTGTGATGCTGTAGGCATTTTCCAGTTCTGTGATTTTCAATGAAATTATGGTCTTTTACCTTGTCCATGCAACTGCTTCAATACCAACAGGAAGAATTGCACCAAACTTCACAGAAGTGATCAATACCAAGTCAAGATGTACATGTTTCGGCATGTTCTGTCTTTGTTGATTTTCAGCAGAGTTATGTCCCTTGATTTGTCAAATTATATGATGTATTGGCCTCTTCTCTTATTTATAAGATGCATTTTCATCAAACCATTTGCATAACATCAGCATGTTCTGGTTCAGTGATTTTCACTTTATTTGTCCAATTTTATGATATTTTGACAACTTCTGTACACCATTTTGGCAAATTTCCACCAAACTTTACAGGAGTTATCAGTGCCAAGCTTGATTATGCATTTCATTGTCATGTTCCAGTTCAGTGATATTCAGCAGAGTTATGCCCCTTGATTTGTCATATTTTACAATGTTCATACTACTTGCTTTATAGCATTAGGCTGAATTGAGTGCTTAGGTTGATGTTTATTTGTGTATATTATCTTCATAATTATTCTGATTTAATGTTCAGTGGAGTCACAACCTTTGATTTGTCAATTTGTGGCATTTTACAATTTCTGTGTTGTAAGTGGTGGGAGACATATGTTTTTCATGAAAACCAATCTGTTTTTAACTTTGTTTGTGTGGTAGGGCTATTAATGTTGGTATACACCGGACTAATCTTCATTTTGTGCACTTACTTGAATCATGGAGTAGAACATGTGGACTTGAGATGTGAAACTAGTGGGTTAGAACTAGGTAAATTGTTGGATAGACTTAATGAACAAGGGAATATGTGTAGAACTAGTGAACAATGGATGTTTGATAGAATTTATGAACAAGGGATGTTGGGTAGAACTAGTTACAAGGGATGTTGAGTAGAGCTGGTGAACAAAGGATATTGCATAGAACTAGTTAATGAGGGCTGTTGGGTAGACCTAGTGAACAAGGGCTGTTGTGTATTACTAAGACAGAGTGAAAAAGGGATGTTGGGTAGATCTAATGAACAAGGGCTGTTTGGAAGAAGTAGTTAACAAGGGCTTTTGAGTAGGCATTATATAGTGAACAAGGGATGTTAGTTAGAACTAGTGAACAAGGGCTGTTAGGCAGACATAGTGAACAAGGGATGTTGGATAGAACTAGTGAACAAGGGCTGTTAGGTAGACATAGTGAACAAGGGATGAAGGGTAGAAGTAGTGAACAAAGGCTGATAGGCAGACATAGTGAGCAAGGGATGAAGGGTAGAACTAGTGAACAAAGGCTGATAGGCAGACATAGTGAGCAAGGGATGAAGGGTAGAACTAGTGAACAAAGGCTGATAGGCAGACATAGTGAGCAAGGGATGAAGGGTAGAACTAGTGAACAAAGGCTGATAGGCAGACATAGTGAACAAGGGATGAAGGGTAGAACTAGTGAACAAAGGCTGTTAGCCAGACATAGTGAACAAGGGATGAAGGGTAGAACTAGTGAACAAGGGCAGTTTAGAAGGGAAGTAATGAGTGGACCTACTGAACAAGGGATGTTGCCAAGAACTAGTGAACAAGAGCTGTTTGGTAGAACCAGTGAACAAGGGCTATTGAGAAGACCTAAGTGCAGGAGGAATGTTGGAAAAAGCTGGTGGTTAGGGGCTGTTTTGTACACACAGTTAAGGGTTGTTGGGTAGAATTAGAGAAGAAAGGGATGTTGAGTAGATCTAGTGAACAAGGGATGTTGAGTAGAACTAGTCAGCAAGGGATGTTTTTATAGAGCTGTTGAACAAGAGCTATTGGATAGACAATTTAGGAAACAAGGGATGTTTGGTAGAATTAGTTAACAAGGGGTGTTGAGTAGAAGTAGTGAACTAAGGATGCTAGTGACTAAGTGTCAAAGTGAGTGAACAATGGTTTTTGGGCGGAACTGGTGTACAAGGGATCTTGGATAGAACTAGTGAACAAGGGATCTTTGGTAGAACCTATGGAAGTTGTTTTGTGTGGTTGAACAAATGAACCTATTTTCTATGATAGTATTGTTTGAAATAGGGAACATTGTCAATACAGAATAGAATGTGTGGATAGACTTTGTGAACTTTTGCACTTTGTTTTCTGGCAAATTGTCTGGAGCAAATTTATAATGTTATTTGCCATAAAATTCTGTAAAACAAACAAGTTACTGAAATATTAATGTTATAGAGAAAGAAAAAAAAAACATACAGTTCTGATAAACAGTGATAAATGTTGTATAAAAACTGAAAACTACATTAGGCAGTGCCAGCATGAATAGGAAATAATGGGAGAATGGTAATAAAATTGTATGGTGCATGTCAGAAGTCTAGATAATAAAAACTCTAGTGTTTTCTTCTCTTTAGTTTCTATATTCAAGTATAATGCACTAGCATAACAAAGCATTCATGAATTTTGCATTACAAATGGAGACCTGTTTAACTGCTGTGCAGTATTGTAATAAAGGAGGTACATTTAACTGTAAAAGTGGCTTGCTCGCAGATTGATGTTTATCACCAAAATTTTTGGAGGGGATGGTCTTAGATTTACCTTTGTCAGATGTCCATCCAAATTTGTGTTGTGCATAACTTGAGAAGCGTTTGATTTCACAGAAAGTAAGGGTGAAATGAAAGAAACTATTGTACACATCCAGTAGAAATACAAAGTCCTAGAATTATACTGATCACCTTTTCCAAAGTATATCTTGAGAACAAATTCAATCACAGTAAGCAATTTTTTCAGGGTGTTGAAATACCTGATGTCTGTCAAACAGAAAAGTGAAAAATGGATACTAAAACTGACAGCTTTATAAATATTTTTACTGTAAGGAAAAAAAGAACTATGAAAATATGCATTACTTCAGGGATCTTGCTCTACATAAAGGACCTTTTTGTTAGTTGCATATATCACCTAATAAAATAATTTTTAAAAGTTTCATAAAATGTTGCTGAAAATGAGATTGACTATGTTAATTTAGTAGGAGTTTTTTTTTCACTGTTAGTATTTTATTGCTCACAAAAAAAACAACATACCACTAAAACTAATCAGTTTTACAGTTTCAAGTCAATTTGTAGAAGTTTCTATCTTCTTTAATTTAGATATTTTAGTGTGCAGTTAAGGATCACACACAAGCAGAGATTGATATTATCTAGCTATGTTGCAAGTTTTTAATCATGGTAATTGATTATCAAAGTCATTCATTTAATCTAAAAATGTTTTATGGAAGCACAGTAATTGCAACAGAATACATGGTTTGTCTCTGAAAACAGGAAGTACTGTATAACTGGTTTATTTCGCAACATAGAAATATTTTTTGTTCTCTAGCAAAATCAGTAAAATTGAGCTTTTATCCACAAATATTTATACTGTTGAACTTGATATCTTGAACTTGCTTATCTCAAAATTCCGACAGGGTGTGAATAACGTAGTTTGCGAAGAAAAAAAAAATGACTCAACAAAGCTATTGTCCTGTTGTAAAGTGTGATGCAAATAGTAAAAATTCAGCTAAGTTTTTATTATTTTGAAAACATAAAACAGCTGTCCAAATATAGAATACGCTTAATTGTACCAGTTTCACATGAAATTGTAGCCAGAGCCATAAAGTGAGGTGTGAGGTAACAAAGTCAATGAAATTACAGAAATGAGCCGCATCATGAGAAAACCAATATAGTGCATTTGCAATCAGCATGGATCCAGACCAGCTGCGCATCTGGTCAAGATCCAGCTGTCGCTTCAAGCTATTTCAATTATGAACTGTCAGCAACAGCATGTCCAGCCAACTGCGCAATGCGCAGTTGATCAGGGGTCGCAAATCACTTATTGGTTCTCATGAGCGGCTCAATGTAGTACATTAGTCCTGTCTTATATCTACAATGAGCCTTTGACAAGTATCTGAGCTAAGAACTAAGCCATTATGACCCTTTAATAATTCAAGTAACATTGAATTATGAACTAGATATTGCTAAGTGCATTATATAAATGGAGCCTTTGGCATAATAATATTTTTTGCTGTCTTAAGGACATGAGGCATGAATATTGAACAGAATTTTATATGACACTGTGTATGTTCAAAATTTTTGCTTGTTTCTGAGCAAGTCGCTTTAAAGTCCAAAATAAGGTCTGTATTATGTACACTAATTATTTATTGTCTCTTTTCAGTTTCGACTCGACTTCCTGTTTATTAACCTGAACTGATGAAGAAGACGGCTTGTTGATCAGATATACAGACTGAAGGAGAGAAGTTACAGTTCAAGAAACAATGAAATTATAAGTTACAAACTCAGTTACCTGCTGACAAAAAGTTAAGTTACAAGCTGAGTTACACACTAAGAAAGAAAAAGTAACAAATTCAGACACATGCTGACAAAAGGAAAGTTACAAGCAGAGTTACAAGCCAAAAGCATTATTTTGTATTGCATTAATAAGCTGATAAGGGAAAGTAAACACAGGAACATTGTTTATGGAGGAAAAATATGAACGTGGACACCCGTGTGTGCTGTACACAGCACTGTTTGTTTGTGAGAGGAAACATGTAAATTTAAGGTTTCCATGGATACAAAATGGCTGCCATATTGGTAATTCTTTTGTGTTCAGTTTTATTTGGGCATGAAACTTTCGGATATAAACAGATAGAAAATGGAGGAAATCAAAACACTTTACTGGAAAAGAAGGAAAATGAAAAATATGGAAAAAGTATAAAAGTTTTGAAACGTTCTGTTGGAGAGGTAAATGAAATTGGGGGAAGTAATATTAATGCTGATGTTGAAACAACAACAACAGTAACAAACATTATAAACTACTCGGCTCCAGGAAGTGACGTTACCCATGATGTTAATGTAAAATCGATAACACCAAACTACGACGGAGGTGATAATCAAAATTTTGAAAGTTCTCATAATGCTCAAAATAGTAGTGAGTCTTCTATGCAGAGTAATAACAATGGTAACTGGAATAATGCAATATCTGGAAGCAATACGGACAAACAAGACAGTGATATTGATTATAATAAAGCCTCAGGAAATAAGACTGTAAATAACAATAATAATTCTACTGCCATATCTCAAAGTGCAATAGCCTCATCAAATCAGTCTAGTGCAATTTCACATGAATATGCTCTGTCTTCTTCACAAAATGACTATAAAAATGATACTACAGACACTTTTGCCACCCCAGTAACATCTACAAGAGGAAATGTTTCTGGAGAAATCACCAGTACGGATAAAATGGCTAACTTTATCGGTGGAAGCAATCTCAATACTACTCCACGTAGTCAGGTGGATAACAAAATGAATAATGATATTCCAGAACTGACAACTCAAAATCCAAATGTTAACTCAATAATCCAAACTACCTCAGTATCAGATAATTTGATTTCCACAAATCCACAAACAACTGTTCCCACAAAAACTGAAATGACAACTGAAGTATCCTCTCTTGTGACAACGACTTTGCAGACTCAGATAGAATCCCATGCCGATCATAGTAGTCTGCCACCAACTTCAAGCTCAACTGGAGATGATGAAATTCCAGCTTCTGCTGAATCGTCAGATGAACCATTCACTGAAAGTAATAAAACTACTGCTCAAGCTAGCAGTACAACACAGCCTTATCCAGAAAATACACCAGAACCAACTCCAACTGCAGAAATTATAAAGACAAACACTACCAAAAATGAACCAGTTTCTGAACCATTTAATAATGTGACAGAATCTATACCAGAGACAGAAGTGTCTGCAGAACCAGAATTGAAAAATGGAACTTCAGCTGCAACTCCTGAACCTGAATCTCAGACAGAAGCTACACCTGATCCAGTTCCAGAGCCTGAAGATAATTCAACAGTTGGAGACCCAGAATCATCACCTGCCACTGAGAATACAAATAATACAGGTAGTGGCATTCCAGAAAGTACTGCAAAAACTGTAACCAGCATATTTGATCAAACAACAGTTCCCATAAATAAAATAAACACTACTGAAAGTGATATTAATGAAACAAATGGGAATGAGACAGCTGTAGAAAGTAGTCCTAAACCAACTGTTGAACCAAATCATAATGTTACAAATGCAATAACTCCAAATCCTGAGTCCAGTGTTGAACCAGAAGACACTGAACTTCCAACTAAAAATTCCACAACTTCTGAACCAACAACTCAGCCAGAGAAAACAAGTACTTGGTCTATATCTACACAAAGAACAACTATCATGCCAAACTCTTCAACTTCAAAAGTAGAACCGGAAGGTCAAGTTACACCTGAACCGGAAAGTGAAGTAACACCGGAACCAGAGGCTGAAAACACCACCCATTCAGAACCTGTTGGAGGAAATACAACAAAATTAAGTGCTTCTTCAACACGTAAACCAACTTTGATGACAACCAGTGAAAAGAAAATTCCTAGTCCAGAACCTACTAACAACCCAGAAACTACTGTTTACCCGGAACCTAGTCCAGAAACAAGTGATAAATCAGTTACTACTGCTAACCCTTCAAGTAATCTCACTACCACAGTAAAAGTAACAGTTGAACCTACAGCTGAGCCAGAAAAGTATAGTTCAACTGAACAAACACATATTGATAATACAACAACGGCCATACCAGACACTGAAGTTGAACCTGAACCAGAAGACGAAAATCCTAAGTCAGAGCCGGAAGATGAAGAAGGTGATTCTTCTGGTAAACAAGAGTTTGATACTGATGCTTTTGCTGAGCCGGGTCCAGATTGGAAACTGGCTAAACCAATTTGGAAGGAAGCATGGGAATTTCATGTATATTTTTATGGAATAGCTTTCTCGGTATTGGGGTTATATTGTCTGGTGACTCTAATTAGGCTTTGGGGTATGGAGCACCTGTTAAGTAAGCATTATTTTATCACTTTACATTTACTTGTGATATTTGTGTGTATTTTACGTGCCACGTATTTGATGGTGGATGCGTACAATTCGTTGGGAACATTTCCATCCGGTTTGGATTATTTCATATATAGTACAGCATTCCCATGTTTGACTGCATTATTCAGTATACTATTTTATGCTTTACTTCTTGCTACAAGAGTACGGGTCATTTCACCTAAAGTTCAGAATCTATGGGTGCTAGTTTTTATTGTGTCATTGCATTTTTTGTTATCAATATCCACTGACATTGTGGTAGGATTATTTTCAAGTGCTTCAATAATGATCTTCATATGTCAAGTCTTTTTCATAGTTTGGGGATTGTTGATGTTCGTAGGCTACTTGGTGTTGTTTCGAAAACTTTACAAAGGTGCTATAAATCGTCAAAAGACAATGATGGGAAGTCCTCATGAACACAAAAACACTGCCACACATGGATATCATGTTAAACCGTCTAAGCAAAAATACACGCTTGGTCTCGCTGTGAAAATTACTTTTATTTCGGCATTCTTCGGAGTGGCAATAGTGGGATTTGAACTGTACGGTATGTTTGGTGTTTATGGTGTGCTGAAGTTGGATACAAAACCTGACCCATGGCCATGGTGGACATACCATACTATTTTGAGAAGTTTAGAAATTTTAATGTGCTTAAGTGTAGCTTATGTTGCTAGTCAACCATTGAGATATAAAATGAAGAAAAATCTTGATAATAGAATTCATCATTATTTATTACCATGTTGTATATGCTGCTGTCCTGACAGTCTTGATCAGAATGAAATTTACAGTTCTTCTATCAGTTTGGATTATGTTGCCTCGGAGACGGATCATTTAAGCTGGTTGAAAAAAATGAAAAATAAAACATCTACACCAAAGGCACCTTATCCACCACACACTGCTGAAAAATATTCTGATCCAGATGCGACTTTGTTGGTGCGTAAGATTAAACGAACTAGTAAACCATCAATGCTTGTGGTGGAAGATGGTTTTGTACGAATTAGGCGGGAAGATGAAACTTTGCCGTCAAATCAATACGAGCTTGATTCACGATCGTCTCATTCCAGTGATATGAACACGGGACCAGATGACCTAACTACGGGTGCTGTAGCAAATGTTGTGAATTTGAACTATACTGGTCATAATAGACAAAATGCTGCACGCGAAAATGTACCAGGTGTTAATTTTGATAACTATTTACTGCAGGGAAATGTTTCAAATAATGGATATACAAATGATAATGAAAGTGCTGATGAAACCGATATTGATATAGTTGTGACTGAGAGTGAACACGAAAGTGATAGTCGTGATTCCTCTGGAGGTGGGGGAAGTGGTACATCAAATAAAAGTGCTGATATCTTTAGACCACTGTCAATGATTGATTTGGCAGCAAGCATGGAATCAGAATTAGAGCGTGCATTTCATTCCAGTGGTGTTGGGGAAACAGATGTTATTTCGCACAATAGTTTACCTGTGTCGTTTGATGGGTACAATACAGATTCCAATGGTTGTGCATTTAATGAAAGCCTTTGTGAGAAATATTGTGATAATAAAACTGCTGGTGCAGCTACTAATCTTGATTCAACAAATTACTCGTCAGATTCAGCGGACGATCAGTCTAAATCCAGTGCACATGTACGATTAATACGACCTCTTGTGCGGCGATGCAAGAGTGACGACTCCAAATCAAGTTCACCGAAGTACAAACACTTCGAAAAAAATAAGTATTTCTCCGTGTCAAGTGTTGATAATTTAGGAAAAGATGAAGAAGTCAATACACACGTTGGTTCAAACGGAGAAATGCGGACAGAGTTATGATATTTAAAAATATGTAGTAAATATAAATTAGTCATGATGTCCAGTGTATTTTTGTTTCATAGATGAAATCTGCTGTAATGTCTCGTAAAACTGTTTGAAATGTGTTCCATATTTTGACACGCATTTAGTTTTGTAATATGTATTCTTGAGATTATTTATAATTAGGAACTTACATATATATTGTGTAATTATACTACATTGTACAAGGTGGTTTTGATGGCTTTTTTTTTTTACCTATTTGCAGGTAGCATGTGTATTTTTAGTTACGGTTTTTAGTTAAGTAAAGGGAGATAATATTTGTACTCTGTCCTATAAGGCAGCAGAGAGTTATCTTGTCAAACCCACTGCTCAGCTTATATCCAATTTGTTTAACATAATTTATGCCAGCCAATACTTTTCTCAATTATCTTGAATATAATATTTAAATGCATCTTTATGATACTTTATAAGTTTTAATAAGTATTTAATTTTGTTGCTAAATCTGAAATACTCCCAAAATTAATGTCTTGCATAAATTTCAGCCAAATACTACCTCAAGACAAAATAAGGTTTTGACACTTAATCTAAGGTTAACAGATAAAAACAGTCTCTGTAACTGTATCAGCTTGCTCACTTATACTCACTTATATAGTACTGTCACTTCACTAAATATAACTCATATTGTCTAAATGTGCTAGATGTCAATTTATGATATTATAAGTACCTGTTAATCTTATTGCATTTATGACAAAAGTTTACTGTAATTTGAGCCTTGAATCAATACCCTAACACCCTCTGTGCAAAATTCTATAATTATTGCCAACAATTAAGTGTTGTGAGATTTGTTTGCTCAAAAACATTTTTTATGCAAGTGGCTTCTTTTTCTTTTTTATCATTAGGTTGTTTATTCATACTGGTAAGCTCAAATGCTACACTGGTTTTCAAGGATTGCAGGTCAGTCTTTAAAGCTACTCACCCACAGTTTGGGTGTAACTTTTCAACATGTTCATTTCCACAAAGTTTGGCATAGAATGTACAGAATGGCACAGAAAAATGATAAAGTGGGCAAAAATAAAAGTTCGATATCGGTAAATATGCAAGAAAAATGTAATTTTTCTTCATTATTTCAAAAGCGTTGCGACGATTTACTAGGTTCTGCACAATATTTTTGGTTATTTATAAGAACATCTTGCAAAAATCCTGTCAATAAGTTTGTACCACTAGTCACTTTCAGAGTACTCATTTTTTATAGATTTTTGAGGGAAGTTATTTTTCGCCTAAAATGTGTGGGTTAGTCCCTTTCAAAAAATGAATTTTTGCATACATTAGCTGGCCAGTAGACTGGTAAACAATCTTTGAAATTATTTTCTTTTGATACATCAGGGATTTTTTTATATATGGATAACTATGCTTATATATGGGATATTTTTTTTTTGTTTCAGGCCTTGTTTTGGGAGTGACAAGGGCACAAACTCTTGTTGGTATATTAAAGGGGAAGTAATAAACATGACAAACTTCTTGGCAAGTTATATCTGTTCGAAACTCTTTGAGAATCAGCAGATGGTGTTGTAGTGAATTCTACTTTGAATTTTAGAAACAAATTTTCTGTAATTGTTAAAATATTAAATTTTGTAATTTTCTTACACAATTCATATTCTAGTAAAGAACATGTTCTGCCTTACAGCATAATGCAAATATGAAAAGAAATTCAGAAATCTTGATGAATTTTAATCTTTATCATTTAAATGTTTCTCCCATTATAAAAAACAATTTTGATTGAAATGTTTGTGATATCTTGAACTGGTTGTTTAATTGTTATTTCAATAACTGTTCTTGTTATGAATTAGTCGAAACATTAATTATAGAAAAGAACAGTAAATCATAAGTTCTCATATCCATAATAGTATGTGTTGTTTGCTTACTGGTAGATATTAAAGAAATTTTGTCATTTGATAGTTAAAGGCTAGAACTTATTAATGCTCATTTTCTGTGCAGGGCCTTTAAACATCAATATTTAAAGTCTGAAATTCACAACTTGGGGGGAGAGTGAGTGAGTTTGGTTTTACATTGAATCGACATAAAATGGTCATATATCGCCGAGGACCTAATGTTGTTATACTTTCTGGTCATTCAGGATCATGAAGTCCATTCAGTATTTTCTGAGTTATAGAATTTCACTTAAGCCGATGCTAGGGGGGCGCGAAGGGGTGTTTCACATTTTCTTACCTCTCATAGACAGACTTAAATGGATTCAGCTATAATATTACATGGATGCTCTCTTTGCTTCTAAAGGGTCTTCTGATAATATCACACTTAATTTTTGAATATCAAAGTTCACAGTGTAACTTGAAATATTGTGCTGCTTTTGTGGGATCTATGTTCTTGACAAATTTCTTTTTATATAAGCTATATGTATCTGTTTAAAAAAGTGGACGAAAAAGATTTAGAATTCCAGAGCCAAAGTCTAAATTTGTGACTGAACCATTGATGAATATTGACTGAAAATGAGAAACTCGATTTATATTTGATGTTTACAAGAAGAGAGTAAATACTGAATAATTTGCACAATAAAGAGGGATATAAAACTTCTTTAATGTGTAACATAATAACACATAAAAAGAAGTTTCTAGAATTTGATACATTTAAGTATGAAGAGTAAAAGGTTGAAACACTGTTCCTAAATTAGTAATCAAATTGTTTTTCTTTTTAATCTTTGAATAATAATCAAAATGATGTTTGGTTCCTATGCATAACTATTTCTGTTATCTATGTATTCATTGGGACAAGTGAACATTTTTATGTACATTTTTATGCCATTTTCTATGTAATATTTATATTGACAAAAATCCAAGAAAAAATATGAAAATATATCATAAAAGTTATTGGTCTTTGCTTGTATGTCTCCTTCTGTAGGAACTGCTCAAGTATTATAATGTGGGATTACTCAAAACTATCAAGACAGACCTTCGCCCTGTTAGAGGAAGAAAGATGTTGGAGCAATATTTAAATGACCTTTGTTTGTTTGTTTACAGCATCATTTACTTCTTTGATGAGTGCAATAATTCCATAGGTTATTTCCCTTTGTTTAAAGTGTCATTTACTTCTTTCATAAGTGCAATAATTCCATAGGTTATTTCCCTCTGTTTAAAACATCATTTACTTCTTTGATGAGTGTAATACTTCCTTAAGTTTTTTCCCTTTGTTTAAAGCATCATTCACTTCTTTGACAAGTGCAGTAATCCCATAGGTTATTTCCCTTTGTTTAAAGCATTTACTTTGACGAGTGCAATAATTCCATAGGTTATTTCCCTTTGTTTATAGCATCATTTACTTCTTTGACAAGTGCAATGATTTCATAGGTTATTGCCCTTTGTTTAAAGCATTTAATTCTTTGATGAGTGCAATAATCCCATAGGTTATTGCCCTCTGTTTAAAGCATCATTTACTTGACCTTTGTTTGTTTACAGCATCATTTGCTTCTTTCATGAGTGCAATAATTCCATAGGTTATTTCCCTTTGTTTAAAGCATCATTTACTTCATTGATGAGTGCAATCATTCCATAGGTTATTTCCCTTTGTTTAAAGCATCATTTACTTCTTTGATGAGTGCAATAATTCCATAGGTTATTTCCCTTTGCTTAAAACATCATTTACTTCTTTGATGAGTGTAATATTTGCATAGGTTATTGCCCTTTGTTTAAAGCATCATTACTTCATTGACGAATGCAATAATCCCATAGGTTATTTCCCTTTGTTTAAAGCATCATTTACTTTTTTGACAAGTGCAATGATTCCATAGGTTATTGCCCTTTGTTTAAAGCATCATTTACTTCTTTGATGAGTGCAATAATTCCATAGGTTATTTCCCTTTCCTTAAAACATTATTTACTTCTTTGATGAGTGTAATATTTGCATAGGTTATTTCCCTTTGTTTAAAGCATCATTTACATCTTTGACAAGTGCAATGATTCCATAGGTTATTGCCCTTTGTTTAAAGCATCATTTACTTCTTTGACAAGTGCAATGATTCCATAGGTTATTTCCCTTTGTTTAAAGCATCATTTACTTCTTTGATGAGTGCAATAATTTTCCATAGGTTATTTCCCTTTGCTTAAAACATCATTTACTTCTTTGAGGAGTGTAATATTTGCATAGGTTATTGCCCGTTGTATAAAGCATCGTTACTTCTTTGACGAATGCAGTAATCCCATAGGTTATTTCCATTTGTTTAAAGCATCATTCACTTCTTTGACAGGTGCAATGATTCCATAGGTTATTGCCCTTTGTTTAAAGCATCACTTACTTCTTTGACAAGTGCAATAATTCCATATGTTATTTCCCTTTTTTTAAAGCATCATTTACTTCTTTGACGAATGCAATAATCCCATAGGTTATTTCCCTTTGTTTAAAGCACCATTTACTTCTTTGACAAGTGCAATGATTCCATAGGTTATTTCTCGTTTGTTTAAAGCGTCATTTACTTCTTTGATGTGTGGAATAATCCCATAGGTTTTTGCTCTTTGTTTATAGCATCATTTTCTTCTTTCATGAGTGCAATAATTCCATAGGTTATTGCCCTTTCATAGAGCATCATTTACTTCTTTGACAAGTGCAATAATCCCATAGGTTATTTCCCTTTGTTTAAAGCATCATTTACTTCTTTGACGAGTGCAATAATCCCATAGGTTATTGCTCTGTTTATAGCATCATTTACTTCTTTCATGAGTGCAATAATTCCATAGGTTATTGCCCTTTAATAGAGCATCATTTACTTCTTTGACAAGTGCAATAATCCCGTAGGTTATTTCCCTTTGTTTATAGCATCATTTACTTCTTTCATGAGTGCAGTAATCCCATAGGTTATTGGTCTTTGTTTAAAGCATCATTTACTTCTTTGACAAGTGCAATAATTCCATAGGTTATTTCCCTTTGTTTAAAGCATTATTTACTTCTTTGACAAGTGTTATAATTCCATAGGTTATTTCCCTTTGTTTAAAGCATCATTTACTTCTTTCTACAAGTGCAGTAATTCCATACGTTATTTCCCTTTTTTAGCTCACCTGTCACAAAGTGACAAGGTGAGCTTTTGTGATCGCGCGGTGTCCGTCGTCCGTCCGTCCGTAAACTTTCGCTTGTGACCACTCTAGAGGTCACATTTTTCATGGGATCTTTATGAAAGTTGGTCAGAATGTTCATCTTGATGATATATAGGTCAAGTTCGAAACTGGGTCACGTACCGTCAAAAACTAGGTCAGTAGGTCTAAAAATAGAAAAACCTTGTGACCTCTCTAGAGGCCATATATTTCACAAGATCTTCATGAAAATTGGTCAGAATGTTCATCTTGATGATATCTAGGTCAAGTTCGAAACTGGGTCACGTGCCTTCAAAAACTAGGTCAGTAGGTCTAAAAATAGAAAAACCTTGTGACCTCTCTAGAGGCCATATTTTTCATGGGATCTGTATGAAAGTTGGTCTGAATGTTCATCTTGATGATATCTAGGTCAAGTTTGAAACTGGGTCACGTGCGGTCAAAAACTAGGTCAGTTGGTATAAAAATAGAAAAACCTTGTGACCTCTCTAGAGGCCATATATTTCATGAGATCTTCAAGAAAATTGGTGAGAATGTTCACCTTGATGATATCTAGGTGAAGTTCGAAAGTGGGTCACGTGCTGTCAAAAACTAGGTCAGTAGGTCAAATAATAGAAAAACCTTGTGACCTCTCTAGAGGCCATAATTTTCATGGGATCTGTATGAAAGTTGGTCTGAATGTTCATCTTGATGATGTCTAGATCAAGTTTTAAACTGGGTCAACTGCGGTCAAAAACTAGGTCAGTAGGTCTAAAATTATTAAAATCTTTTGACCTCTCTAGAGGCCATATTTTTCAATTGATCTGAATTTTCGCCTTGATGATATCTAGGTAAAGTTCAAAACAGGGTCACGTACCTTCGAAAACTAGGTCAATAGGTCAAATAATAGAAAAACCTTGTGACCTCTCTATAGACCATATTTTTCAGTGGATCTTCATGAAAATTGGTCAGAATTTTTATCTTGATAATATCTAGGTCAAGTTCAAAACTGGTCACATGAGCTCAAAAACTAGGTCACTATGTCAAATAATAGAAAAAAACGACGTCATACTCAAAACTGGGTCATGTGGGAAGAGGTGAGCGATTCAGGACCATCATGGTCCTCTTGTTTAAAGCATCATTTACTTCTTTGACAAGTGCAATAATCCCATAGGTTATTTCCCTTTGTTTAAAGCACCAAAGAAGTCATTCCATATGTTATCTCTCTTTGTTTAAAGCATCATTTACTTCTTTGACAACTGTAATAATTCCATAGGTTATTTCCCTTTGTTTATAGCAGGTTATTTCCCTTTGTTTAAAGCATCATTTACTTCTTTGACGAGTGCAATAATTCCATAGGTTATTGCCCTTTGTTTAAAGCATCACTTACTTCTTTGACAAGTGCAATAATTATACCCCTCTTCGAAGGAGGGGTATATTGTTTTGCAGATGTCTGTCGGTTGGTCTGTATGTAAACCAATCCGTTTCCGGATGATAACTCAAAAACGCTTTGGCCTAGGATCATGAAAGTTGATAGGAAGGTTGGTCATCACCTGCAGATGATCCCTATTGATTTTGAGATCTGTATGTCAAAGGTCAAGGTCACAGTGACCCTGAACAGTTTAACAGTTTCCGGATGATAACTCAAGATTGCTTGGGCCTAGGATCGTGAAAGTTGATACGGAGGTTGGTCATGACCAGCAGTTGACCCCTAATGATTTTGAGGTCAGTATGTCAATGTTCAAGGTCACAGTGACCCGGAACAGTTAAACGGTTTCCAGATGATAACTCAAGATTGCTTGGGCCTAGGATCGTGAAAGTTGATAAAGAGGTTGTTCATGACCAGCAGATGACCCCAATTGATTCTGAGGTCAGTAGGTCAAAGTTCAAGGTCACAGTGACCAGGAACAGTAAAACGGTTTCTGGGCTTTAACTCAAGAACACTTGGGCCTAGGATCAGGAAAATTGATAGGGAGGTTGATCATGACCAGCAGATGACCCCTATTAATTTTGAGGTAATTCGGTCAAAGTTCAAGGTCAGATTGGCCAGAACAGTTAAAACGGTTTCTGGACGTCAACTTGGGAACGCTTGGGCTAAGGGTAATGAAAGATGATAGTGAGGTTCATCATGACCAGCAGATGACCCCTATTGATTTTAAGGTCAAGGTTACAGTGACCCGGAACATTTAAACCGTTCCCAGACAATAACTTGAGAACGCTTGGGCCTAGGATCACTAACTTGATAGGGAGGTTGATCATGACCAGGAGATGACCCGTTGATTTTGAGGGTCAGTAGGTCAAAGCTCAATGGCACATTGAGCCAGAACAGTAGAACTTTTGTTTACAGTGAGCAAATAATTTCTGTTCCTTGTGCAATTACTGAATGCATCAAGGGGAGCATTTCGTGTTCGACGAGCTCTTGTTCCATAGGTTATTTCCCTTTGTTTATATAATTCCATAGGTTATTAGGGGGGAGACATAACATCGCACTACATTTCCTATCAATAACTGGAGAACCATTTGACCTAGAACTTTCAAACTTCATAGGATGGTAGAACTTATAGAGTAGACGGCCCCTATTGTTTTTGGGGTCACTCCATCAAAGGTCAAGGTTACAGAGGGGCTGAACATAGAAAACACTTTCCAATCAATAAGTTGAGAACCACTTGACCCA
The DNA here is from genome assembly GCF_021730395.1 of Mercenaria mercenaria. Lineage (NCBI taxonomy): Eukaryota > Metazoa > Mollusca > Bivalvia > Venerida > Veneridae > Mercenaria > Mercenaria mercenaria. The sequence goes on from NC_069373.1 coordinate 54,168,652, forward strand.
GAATATTGAAACATGATAGGATGATTGGACATGCAGAGTAGATGACTCTTATTGATTTTGGGGTCACTCTGTTAAAGGTCAAGGTCACAGGGACCAGAACATGGAAAGCCATTTCCAATCAATAACTTGAGAACCACTTGACCACCCAGAATGTTGAAACTTCATAGGATGATTGGACATGCACAGTAGATGATCCCTATTGATTTAGGGGTCACTCTATTAAAGGTCAAGGTCACAGCGGACAGAACATGGAAATCTATTTCTAGTCAATAACTTGAGAACCATTTGACCTAGAACCTTCAAACTTCATAGCATGATAGGACTTACAGAGTAGATGACCCCTATTGTTTTTGGGGTCACTCCGTCGAAGGTCAAGGCCACAGAGGACTGAACGTAGAAAACTCTTTCCAATCAATAACTTGAGGACCACTTGACCCAGAATGTTGGAACTTATTAGGATGATTGGACATGCAGAGTAGATGCCCATTACTGATTTTGGGGTCACTCAATCAACGTCCAAGGTCACAGGGGCCTGAACATGGAAAACCGTTTCCAATTCATAACTTGAGAACCACCAGGCCCAAAATGTTGAAAACTTGATTGTATGATTGGACATGCCAAGTAGATGATCCCTTTTGCAGCCAACCATCAGTGTCTCTTTGACTTTCGCTTCTGTCCCCTATTGACTTCTTGCCTATACGACTATACACTGGGGGAGACATGCGCTATTCTACAAAAGCATCTTCTTGTTGCCCTTTGTTAGAGCATCATTTACTTCTTTGACGAGTGCAATAATTCCATAGGTTATTGCCCTTTAATACAGCATCATTTACTTTTTTCACAAGTGCAATAATTCCGTAGGTTATTGATCTTTGTTTATAGCATCATTTGCTTCTTTCATGAGTGCAATTATTCCATAGGTTATTTCATTTTGTATAAGAAATAAAGTATCATTGGCATTCATACGTGAATGAGATGTAAAAATATGCACCTGAACAACAAACAGTTATTTCATTAAATGACGAATCACTGAAATATAACTAATTTGATTCTATCACAATATCAAGGATTGCTCTTCACATTTTTACATAAGATTTCAGGTTAAAGGTTTGGTGCTCTCACTCTATATTAGTTACTACAAAATGGATTTGATTTAAAGTTAAAACAGCTGTTCTACATCATCACCCTCATCATTTGACACAATGACCATAATTCTGGCACCAATATTTAGAAATTATTCCCCTTCTCACTTAAAATTCCAGGTTAAAGTTTTGATGCACTTTCACTCTATCTGTAGTATTACCAAATGGATTTGATTCTAACTTAAAATAATTGTTCCACATCATCACGCACATCATATGACACAAGGGCTGGCACCAAAATGTTATGAGTTATGCCATCTTTTTTACTTTCAGGTTTAAGTTGTGCTGCACTTTTGCTCTATTTCAGTTATAACTAAACAGATTTGATTTAAGATATAATAAATATGTCCCTATATTTTATCAGTCAACAAAATATGGGCAGATAAACACTGGGAGTCTAGACCAGTGTTTTGAGAAAAGGGACATAATTATACAACATTTAATAGCTCATGAGTTATCAGATAAGTCTCCATTCTCCTGTGAACAAAACACAGGATATGAACACAGACTAGTAACAGTTTGTCTGTATGATAAATTGCAGTAAGAAAAGTGCATTGAAGACAGCAAAATGAGTGCTTTCCTCCACACAAACGCCTGTCATCAGTTCTCCGTACTTTTCTGAAACACTCCGCCCAACTGCTTTTCGTTGACTAACTGTAGATAACGTACATACATTCGCAGCTGGGCGAAGTATTTGAGAAAAATATTAAGAACTGACTGCAGACGTTTTGTGCAGGGGACAGCACTCATTTTGCTGTCTTCCACGCTCTTTACCACCAAAAATCTGTCAAGTTACTGAGAAAATATAGGCCAAATGTCACCTATATAAATTCTGTCAAAATTCGGTTTGTATCTCACAAGTATGAATGAACAGACAGAAAAAAAACTTGTATTGTACCGTTTGTATTGTATGTTACTTTCATTTAATATACATGATCTGACAATTCTATAAATAGCGCACATAAAAACTTCACTCAGTTCTATTCTAACTTCAATAAAAATTGAAGATTTCGTTAGGTAACAAACCAATAAACAAAAAGGTGGAGATATACAGTTGAATATCGTTACCTCGATATCGGTTAGCTCGATACTCCGGTTAGCACGATGTGTTTTAGTCGGTCCCGATTTTTCCCTATATATTTTAATGTAATTATTTATCATTACCTCGATATGATTTGCTCGATATTTTGTTTAGCTCGATGAGATTTTTCAGTCCCGTCAACTTACCTGTATTGTTTTACACCTGGTTTCGTCGATATCACAGCTTGTCAAAAAATATCCATGTTATTTGTAAGGTGTGAAAATCAACCTACTGTTGTTCGGCGATGTATTAATAATAATCAAGCTAGTTTGTTTGTTTGTTTTGTTTGTTATTTAGTCTTTAATCCAATTTAAATGTCAGGAAGTTTGCATTTAATTCCCAATAATTAGTCTTATAAAACAGCGTGCAAGCGAGCAAGCTGTTTTCCAATATAACAATTAATTTGGATGAAATATTTTTCTGTTTGACGGAGTAAAAATTTGCCATTTAGGATTGAGTAACAATATGCGTATTTAACTGGCAAATTTTCGTTATCGAAGCACAGTCAAAATGACTACTCAGCTAGGAACATTACCGCTGCATTCAGACTTCTTTAGGGAAGGAATAAAAATGCTAATGTTTTCACGCATATTTTGAAAAATTATAAGTTGTATGTATATACATGTATTTACTATTTAATTAAGCTGTTTTATTTGTCAATAAAATTAAAATCGTATTTACTTTTTATATTATTTCTTTTCCCTTTCAAACCCCCTGGAATACGCATTGGATATAATTACAATATAGACGTTCGACACAAGTACAAAGTAGTCCCAGACAGTCGATATCGTTACGTCGAACTTCGGATACGTCGATGCAATTTTTGCAGTCCCTTGAATATCGAGGTAACGGTATTCGACTGTATAATAAAAGGGTCAATACAACAGTAGCTAGATCTGGGACTTTGTATTCAGCTCGAGTGGATTTTGTAAAGTCGGATCACACGAGGCGCATAAGCTTCGAGCATGATACGATCTGGCAAAATCCACTCTAGCTGAATACAGCATCCCAGATCGAGCTACTATTATAATAACCCTATTATATTGTTCCGTTGAGCAATTTGATATTTTATGGTTATCAGATCTCTATTCTATTGTTGCATTCTAAATAAAAATGGGTATCTCGTTAATATCAGTTCTCTATTTAAATCCTTTGTTCTTGCATTTCAGTGCTGTCATCTTGATGAGTTCTCTTTTCCAGTTTTGATGAAGAACTGTCATTGTATGCTATACCTTCCTCTGCTGTTTTAAGTTCACATTTCCATGCCGCACAATCAAATAACACACATGTCTCGTCTTTTAAAGTTTTGCTAGTCAAGTCTGTAAAATTAAGTTTACAAATTTCGATGTGTTTTATTAACAACGTCTTGTAAGCAAAAGTGTCCCCGCATATACCGCAGACGAAGCTCCTATCATGAGCATCGAAGTGGACCTTTATGTGATACACCACAGCTGACTTTGACATAAAGTGCTTATTGCAATGGTAGCATTCAAACGATCCTGTGCCGTAATGTACTTGACAATGATACTTCAACTTTTTCGAGTTATTGAAAGACGACTTACACACCTGACAAGAAAATGTTTCGAAACTGCTCCTTGGTGGGCGCCTGTCTGCAGGAACACCCAAATGTTGCCGACTTATATGCTCACGTAGTGTGTATTTTGTGAGAAACGTTTTGCTGCATAGGTTGCACTGACTTTTTGCATAACGTGCGTCCTCGTGAGTCTTTTTGTGAGAATTTAATGATTTCATTCGTTTAAATTTTTTATTACACACGCTGCATTGATATTTGCTTACATTAGAGTGTACAAACATATGATCTGCCAACGCCGAACTAAGGCGGAATGTCGATGGACAAATTGTACACGAATATGGTTTGGTTCCATTATGTATACGCTGATGGCAACTGAGACCAGAGGAATGTCTAAATGATTTCTTACAAATTGCGCAGCTATAACGTTTATAGGTGGAATGCAATAGCATATGAGTTTTCAAAGATCTTGGGTCTTTTAATTTTGCTTGGCAAATCGCACAGGAATATTTTCGTTCTGTTGTGTGTTTTGGCTCATGTTGTTTCAACTGTTGCTTCGTGGTGAAAGCCGTATTACACTTTTCACACTTGTAATTTTTCTCACCAGTGTGAATTCGAAGATGAATGGCTAAACTGGATTTCTGTTTACATCTGTAACTACAAAAATTACAGGAGAGTGACCTCTCCTCAGAATGTATGAGAAGATGTTCTTTTAAAGTACTGGCATTCATACATCTGTAATTGCAGTGGTCACACCTCACAGTTCTATTTGTTAATGAGTGTCGCTTTTCATGATTATTTCTGTCATTACTTGTGTTGAACCCTTTTTTACAAATGTTACATTTGAACTTCCTTTCATTCTTGTGAATTGCTAAATGATTTGCTAAATGTGACGGTAGTCTGAATGCTTTTTCACATATTGAACACTCGTATGGATATTTGATAGAGTGTACGGATCTTTTGTGAGCCATTAAAGCTCGTGTATACGCAAATTCCTCTTGGCATAATCCACACACATTCTTTTTATTCCCAGTGTGTGTATTTAAATGATCCTTAAAGTTGCTTTCCCATTTATATGTATCTCCACATTTAGGACATACAAATTTATTTTCATCACGTCCGTCGTGAGTTTTCACATGTCTTTTTAACTGGTATTCAGTATAGTAAGACTTTGGGCAAACACTGCATTTGTAGTTCCTATCAGTCTTGTGAGCTATTCCATTTACATGCCGTGTCAATTCACTTGGTTTGCTGAATGATTTTCCACAGATTTCGCACGTATAAGCATTTTTAATTAAATGGACCACCCTTTTATGTTTCATTACTAATTTTGGATGTGAAAATGTTTCAGAACATATGTCACACACGCTTTCAATGTATTCGTCGTGAGTTTCCATATGGGCTTTGTAACTCCACTCCCTTGTAAAGGACAGTTTACACTCCTCACATTTAAAGGACGTGTGATCTTTTATCTTGCTAATATCTTTCTTGCATGGTTCTAATGTAGATGACTCCGTAGTTCTTTTCCGCGATTTTGTTTCACTCGCGTTCAAGGTATATTTGCTGTCCCTAGTGAATATTGTATCTTCGTCCTCGTTTGTGATACTGTCTTGCTCTCCATGTCGACTGCAGTTTGTTTGCTCATGAATCCTCGTAATTGACATCTTTGCTCTTCCTAGTGAATATTTGCTTTCTCTAGCGATTAGCGTGTATTTGGTCTCCCTCGCGATTAATTATATCTGCCTATATCTGCCCTCCTTCGTGATTAACGATTTATTTGTTCTCCCTAGTGATGAACGTATATTTGATTTCCCTTATAATCAACGCATCTTTTCTTTCCCTCGTATATATAACTTTAACTATCCCCGTGATTCACTCATCTTTGTTCTCCCTCGTGATTTTCGAATCCTTGCTCCCCTTCGCGAATAACGTATTTTTATATGCCTCGTGATTGACGCATCTAAATTCTCCCTAGTGATCAATGTGCATTTACTCTCCCTCGTGATAAACGTATCTTGGCAAAAGCTGACTAGCTCATCAGAGTAACATACAGGCTTAGACAACTGAGCCGCAACTTGTCCTCGTGCTGAAAAAATAACACATTGGGTCATTAACTAGGATTATTTAAACATTAAATGTATCAAAAATGAAACAATTCTAGTGTTTATGAACATACCTCCAGAGTCAAGGCTGATGTTATTTTTCGAAACTGAAAGCACTCTTATAGCCTAACTTTTGCAGATGAAAAGAAAACCGAGATTTATTGTGAAACTTGAGCTATATCTTATTTGATGTTTAGGTTGCCAGAAATCGTCCTAGTTGCGATAAATCTTGCAAAGGATATTGGCTACACGGCAGAAAATGAGGTTTCTTCTTAGCGCTTTAAATGCATCTTGTTAATGTCTGTAATATTATTGTAACAGCAATGTATTTTCTTCCGTAATATCCAAATTGTTGAAATTCTTACGTATAAATTAATCACAAAGTTTCTTCTGCAAGGAACACATAGTTGACATGAAATAAAGAGATATATTTTTCAGTAAGTCACAAAGTTCTTACACAATGCTAAAGGTGTAACAGCCACTAAGAAGCCTATTTTATAGATGGTATTTTTTGTAGGCCTATGCCTTTACAAGTGCGACCTGCCAAGCTGTCAGTATTTCACTTTATCCGGTTGAAAACCATTATGACAATGACAAAGAAACTTTAAAAATGCACACGAAGCAAACAAAAATAGAAATACTATATGAAAATGATATTAATAAAAGGTACGTTATGATTTTAACTTGACATCTTCTCTGCCATATTTAAATATGAATACATAACAATAGATCTCTTTTGTCTCAAGGTAACAGAAAAGAAAAACAGTAACTATTTACAATAATATGTATATTGAAAAGTTATCATTAAAAATACATTGAAAAATGTTAATCAGGCATAAAGTTCAATTCTAATACCCCAAAATAGTCAAAAATCCTGTCCTGGCCAAATTTAAATTCAATCAATATTAATTCCTAATTGGGAATAGAATCCAAACTGAATTTAGTATATCCCTCTCTATAAAGATATCTTTACATCCGCAATGTAAGTATATTTAACGCGCATTGATCACTAAATCCTCCGTAGTGACAGCGGAAAACTTCTTTATTGTCGCGGCGGTCCGGGTTCGATCCCCGACGCGGTCATCTTTTTTTTTCTTGATTTATCATTTTTAAAGTAGTTTAGAAACAAACACTTATATTCTAATGTTCATAATTCGACCAAACTTCAATATGAAAGAAAAATATTTTCTAGCCAAAATCTGGAGGTCAGTTGTAAATCAATTAGAAATTATCTTCATTCCCAATTTTTGATACTTATGATTTTGGAAATCTCCTTGCAAAATTTCGGATATTGAACAGAAATGTCACTCTGAGGTCTAAAAATACACAATATTATATCATTGGCGTAGGAGCGGTTTCAATGTTTGATGGGGGGACCGGCCTGCTAAACCTATCCATATTTTCCCTGATTTTTTTTTTGACCACCACATACACGCATTCTTCCCCTTATCTACAATAGGGGGCCTATACACACCAAATTTTTATCATTACCTCTAAATGCTGTCTCAAATTGGCTTCTTTCATTTCTGACAAAAATCAGTTTTTGTGGTCAAAGGTGGGGGGAGCGGGGACAAAGCATATGCTGGCCCCCAATCTCAAAGTTGGGGGAGGGCCCTAACCCCCCCCCCCCCCCCCCCCCCGCTCCGCCCCTTTGGTACGCTTCCGTTTGTTTACTTCCGGGTTTCTTCGTACTTACCGACGGCCTATTGTCTATAAAAACGCTGCTGTGGCCATTCTAATAAATGTATCTATTAAGTCAATGGCACCACGTGGATGCTGCACCACGTAATAAACAAACTTCAAATACTTACAAGTCCTTGTAATTAAAGTTTTTCGGGCAAGGTTTACTCCACCCACTATATTTTGCTATAGCTACATACGGGGAATCAAGGGATTAACAACCAATCAAAAGAGTTCTTTTTAAACATTAGGCTAATCAGAATTGTTCTTTCTGAAATGATCATTCACTGGGTCTAACTCTAACACTATACAGTAATGTAGCAAAACGATGCGTAATGTAGCAAAATGGTGCATGTGTATACAAATTTAACGCCAGAGCTAAAATATTTGTACAATGACTTGTTGTATTGCATAATAATAAAACATTTTCTCTCATAAGCTAATGAGAAATATTAAATTATCTAGGTAGATTCTCTAGTTTTGTGCCGTGCGGTCGATATGTGTAGATCTCTACTCTCTCGTGACTCCCAAGATATCTAAAATACCAAAGAACAATAAAATACAATTATTTTATAGCTCTTTGAAAATACCAAGAAGAGTTGTATATGTGTCTTTACCTTTCTTTATTACGAATCCAAAAGTGATAATAATAAGGTAAAATAACACAATGTAAAGTCTACAATTAGAGTGTTAATAATCAAATAATTAATACTTAATTGGACATTAAAAATTCATATAAAAACATAATAAAAAGAATGAAAAGAATGACTGCAATGTTAAGCTGAGTTCGCATATTTGAGTTAATTTCGCGAAATCACTATCAAGTCATAAAGTTTTACCAATAAATACAAACGAGAGGGCCAAGATGGCCCTAGGTCGCTCCCCTGAGAAATACACCATAACAGTGTAAACATGTTTCACCTAGTGATTTCATGGAGACTAATATTCTGACCAATTTTCATTAAGATTGGGCCAAAAAATGTGGCCTCTTGAGTGTAAACAAGCATTTTCTTGGATTTGACCTAGTGACCCAGTTTTTTACCCCACATGACCCAGATTCGAACTTGTCCAAAATTTCATGAAAACAAACATTCTGACAAAGTTTCGGAAAGACTGGAGCAAAAAAAGTGGCCTCTATCGTGTATACAAGCTTTTATTTTGATTTGACCTAGTTTTTGACCTAACGTCACCCAGATTTGAGATAATCCAACACTTCATGATAACAAATATTCTGACTAAGTGTTATGAAGATAGAATCATAAATGTGCCCCCTAGGGTGTAAATAAGCTTATTCTTTGATTTGACCTGGTTACCTAGTTTTTGACCCAATATGACCCATGACCCATGACGAACTTGGCCGAGGAATCATCAAGATAAACATTCTGACCAAGTTTCATGATGATAGGGTCATAAATGTGGCCTCAAGAGTGTTAACAAGCTTTTCGTTTCTATCGTGTTCACAAGCCAAAAATAGCAAATTTTGGCCCTTTAATGGGCCATAACTCTAGAACCCATGATGGGGTCTGGCCAGTTTTCGAAAGGAACCGAGATATTATGCTAATACAAATTGTGTGCAAGTTTGATTAAAGTTGATTGCAAAATGTGGTCTCTATCATGTTCATAAGCCAAAAATAGCAATTTTTGGCCCTTTAAGAGGTCTTAACTCTAGAACCCATGAAGGGATCTGGCCAGTTTTCAAAAGGAACCGAGGTATTACACCAATACAAGTCGTGTGCAAGTTTGATTAAAGTCAAAGAATTGCAAAATGTGGTCTCTATCGTGTTCACAAGCCAAAAATAGTAAATTTTGGCTGCCTTTTAAGGGGCCGTAACTCTGGAACCCATGATAGGATCTAGCCAGTTTTCGAAAGGAACCGAGATATTATGCCAATACAAATTGTGTGCAAGTTTGATTAAATTTGATTGCAAAATGTGGTCTCTCGTTTTCACAAGCCAAAAATAGCACATTTTGGCCCTGTAAGGGGCCATAACTGTAGAACCCATGATGGGATCTGGCCAGTTTTCGAAAGGAACCGAGATATTACGCCAGTACAAATTGTGTGCAAGTTTGATTAAAGTTGAGTGCAAAATGTGGCCTCTATCGTGTTCACCAGCCAAAAATAGCAAATTTTGGTCCTGTAAGGGGCCATAACTCTAGAACACATGATGGGATCTGGCCAGTTTTCGAAAGGGACCAGGATATTATGCCAATACAAGTTGTGTGCAAGTTTGATTAAAACTGATTGCAAAATGTGGTCTCTATCGTGTTCACAAGAAATTGTGGACGGATGACGGACGGACGGACGAAGGGCGATCACAAAAGCTCACCCTGTCACTACGTGACAGATGAGCTAAAACAAGGTAAATACAACTGTTAGTGAATGATTTCTGGATTGATTCATTTCAAAAACTCATAAAGATATTAATGACAAACCAGCTAATTCCATATTCATTATTTTGAATGCAAATTTTAACAAAAACTACTTGAAAACTACTGGAATGATATTTTCTTCTGATTAAGAGTGTTTATACTTACCGAAAAGAGAGAGTCTACTAAAAAAATTACCTTTAAAAGATTTGTAAAAAAAATGCTATAAGTACTGAATTATTATCAAAAATATATGAATGAACAAAAACATGAAAGTTAATTAACAAATAAACACAGAAGTTCACATCTGCCCAAATACTTAATCACAGAAATATTTTCTTACAGAAACATTTTGCGGAATAAAATCATTAATAACTAATAGTATTTTCTTACTTGAAATACCAAAAAGAGTTGTATGTGTCTTTTCCTTTCTTAATTATAAATCCAAAAGTGATAATAACACAAGTAAAGTCTACAATAAGAGTGACTTTACCAAGGAAAAGATACACTTTTAACGCAGATGCCGCCGGGACTCGGAACAAATCAAATTTCTTGTTACAAAATTTTCTTGCCTAGACAGCCAATGAAAAGTAAGACCGAAAAAGCGTCTTGACAGGTACTGCCTCAGGCTCACCAACAAAAAGGTGCTAAAAGAGTCTCCGCTCAATAAAGATAAGATAATTATGGTCAAAGCTTGCGGTCAGTTTTTATAACAATAAAAGACTTTATCAAGATTTAACCAAAGATATAGTTATAGCCTACAGGACTAACATGCTTTTGATACATAAAAATTAAAACTTACAAAACTTCATAACCAAAAGAAAATATTGAACATTTAACTTCATAGTTAACCGCATAATAGTACGGCGTAACGCAGTCCCAATACACGCTCCGTCCACATAGTCATAAGCAACGGCTGTAAGGCGGAACCTCAGATAAGATATAATTGATGACATATCTATCTTTAATCAGTGTATTCTATGCATAAATTGTTTAATCAAAATCTTTTTTATTGTGATAATCCAATTCGTAATATAACGAGGATATTATGTAGGTTTACCTACTGTTGAGCGCCTTTTAGCCACAGGTAAAGACCTCATGCGCATTAAAATCGGAACGTCCGGTTAAACATCAGTGCAACCAACAGCGTGGTAAATTCGTCTATAAATACAAGCCAGATCATTTAAGCAATGAGGCCTTTCAAAGTCAGTGGGGGTAAATTGGCATGAGAATGAAAAACGTTGCATATTGGCAAAATTGACATTGTATTTTCGTTTTTGACCCGACCGTTTCTGTCTCGATTTAATACACACAATAGTTATGTGTAATAATGAAATGTTAATGGACCTTTAAAAGTTTGACAAAACAGCAGAGCTCTATTTCAAAATAAGACACTATTTGGACAAGTTCACTCCACAAAATAACATAGCTGCATATACGACGCCGTTTGACAAGTTCACGCGAAATTTTGACATGATCATATAGCTTTTGACAAGATAAGACTACATAATCATATAATAAAACATTATATGGAAAAGTTCACGTCCCTCTTAAACATAACAACATAACGGTTTGACGCCAAAAAAAAAGGACACACTTTTTAAACAAGCTCACACCACACTTTGCCACAATGACATAGCTGTTGGACATAAAAAGAAACCATTTAGAAAGTTTATATCACACCTGACATAACTAGACACAAGACCACACTTAGACATAATAACAAAGTATTTTGATATGATAAGACTTTTTTGAAAAGTTCACACCACACTTTGACGTAATAACATGGTAGCTTGACATAATAAGACACTATTTGAACAAGACCGCACCTTGACATCATAGCAAAAGCCTTTTGCATAATAACACGTCCCTTGGACATGTTCACATTATTCGTAGACAGGATGATATACTTTTGACATAATTGTGTTCTATACCTGGCATGTTAAAGAACCTGGCTGTCTATTCAAAAAGAGCTAGGCGTTGTTAGCCGCCGGACATCATAAGACACTTTATGGACAAATTAACTCACTTTGATAAAACGACATGAACATTTCATATCATAACATTTCTCATACGGCCGCATGATCATAGTGTTCGTAGACAAAGTGACAGTCATATGTTTTCCACACAATATCATAGCTGTTGGACTTGGTAAGATATTATATCGACAATTTCACACTACTCATTGACAAACCAACACAAACAATTCACAAAATGACACGTTCTGTAGACAAGGTGACATACATGTAATGGTGCTTTGCATGATAAAGAACCAGGGTGTCTGTTCAACACGAGCTTAAGCTATGTTAGTCCTAAACATTTCTGAGGACTTTCTGTCTCTCTGTACCTCTAGTCGTATCATTCTTAATTATATACCTATATAAATTCTGTCAAAAAATACAGCTTGCATTTCACAAGGAAATACGAACAGGCTGAAAAAATGCCGTACTGTACCTTCCAAAATCCCGTATTGTACCTTCCGTATTGTATGTTACCGGACTACTTTCATTAATATGCATGAGGTGACACAGTTATATAAATAGCGCGCACAAAAACATCACTCATTTCATTTTAACCTCAACAAACATTTAACATTTCGTTCGATTACAAATAAACAAACAAAAAGATGGAGGTATATAATAAAAGGGTCATTACAACAGTATAGCTAGACCTAGGATTTTGTATTCGGCTCTCGTGGATTTTGCAAGGACGGATCAAACTCGGCGCATGCGCGCCTCGTGAGATCCGATCTGGCAAAATCCACTCGAGCCGAATACAGCATCCAAGATCGAGCTACTGATACAAGTCAAATGGTTTATCGCGGCCAGAAATTTGTACAAACCGGACAGAAGTTGCGAAATTGTCATTTGTGCAGGAAAGAAGCGTTTACCATAATGTCCAGTACTGGACAGGTATAGTGACTATGCACGGACTCAGCCAATTTTCTCAGAGGGGGTCCGATCCCCTGCCCCCCGCCCCCCCGTGGAAATTTTGAAATTTAGCACTTCATTTTTTCCATTCTGGGACAGTTTTATGGACTAACCTGTTAAATTTGGGAAAAATGATAAAATCAAGCTTTCTTGAAGGTAAAATTCTTAGTTTCTTTTAGATAAATAATATGAATTATGTCGGGGTCGTATGTAGCAGCAGCCGCATATACTTTACATGCAGTCCTAATGTTGCCTTTTTCGAAAAACATTTTCTTTCCTTCTTGTCTTCTTTCCTTTTTTAAAGATTTTCCAGTGGGGGTCCGGGCCCCCGGTCCCCCCCCCCCCACCCCTCTGGATCCGCGCATGGTGACATATCATGCTTTCTGTTTATGCAGGTAAACTTGTGTTTGGTTAAATTTCAACAGAGCACAATTGTCTGAACAGTGTACAAACTCGTTACTGTTTTTTCAGGCAAGGGTGGAAAAAAAGTGGTAGAAAATGAAAGCAGTAACATTTTTATTAAAAAAAAACAAACAATGAGACAAACATTTCCAACATCTTTGATCCCATGTTAAACATACGATAAAGCCCGAAACGCGTGAAAATGTTCCGAATGTAAATCGGGTGAAGTAAGCGCTCTATGTATGCGTCTAGATTGATTAAACTGGGCGAGTCTACTTACTTATTACTTGAGGATGAAAAAAAAACGTGTTTTTTAAATGTTGCTCTTAAACAAGGGTGGCGGTTGAACTACTAAAAGTACAACAACAGTTAATTCACAACAAATCGTACGGTATGTTTTATAATCAGTAGAACCTAGTCGTATTTACGCTTATGAGATCTGTTTCACCCACAAGTAAAGAATTCACAGGTCCATCATGAAATATTTTCCCCAGCGCACATATACTTGTCCTATTCAAAATGAGCGCGGCCTCATCGCGGCCTCATTGGCCGCGATCAATAATAACCCTATTATATCTGTACCTGTATGGAAGGAATTTCCCGCTCCGAGAAGCTGTCTGTAAAGGCCTTTGACCTAAACTAAACTGTCTCGCTTGCAATTATAGGAACATAGGAATTATTTTCAAACATCGCCTCCATTTGTGCATTTTCTCCCTGTTGAATGGTAAAAGACATTTCCAGCTGGCTTACGGAAGGTCGGTTGTTCTACCCAGGTGCCCGCTCGTGATGAAATAATGCACGGAGGGGCACCTGGGGTCTTCCTCCACCATTGAAAGCTGGAAAGTCGCCATATGACATATCATGTGTCGGTGCGACGTTTAATCAAAAAAAAAATATTGTGTTTAATCGTCTATTGAAATCACTTACACAACTATGCGTGCTTTCCTCTCATAGATTTAAGGATATTCAGTTTCAAGAAGAAGAAAAAAAACACGCCCACCAAAATGAGGTAAAATACGAAAGGCGTTTCATTAGTCTCCAGTTATAACACATGTACTTCCAGTTTGCTCTTATTGCTTATAATATTCTAATATACTACATGTATATAGTTATTTGTAAAAATAGTAACATGAAAATGGATATTAAAATGTTATTTTAAAAATGTAAACTGTATTAAACTTTTGCATTCGATTTACAAAATCATCCTCATATTTTCACGTTAAATAAAATTAGTTTTAGTATATTCAAACTGCACTCTAGTGCCGCCTATGTTCTCCTAAAAGTTAAAAAAAAATACATCTTTTTAATATTCAAGGTAAATGAAAACCAGTATATCATACTTCCAGGGGCGTAGCTACTTATACGCCTGTACGCCCGTGAATCCACATAATTTTGCATTTTTTTTTTTACATCTTTATCCTATCTAGACTTGATGTGTTCCAAATCGTAATTAGTGTACTATATATGATAAAAGGCCTTGATTCAAAGCCCGGGTGTAAGTCTTAGAATATGCCTGAGTAATGGTGGTGGTATGATTGTTTTGTTTTTGTAAGTTCCAAATTTTAAATAGATGTTACAAAAATGTTTTAATACTGTTTACTGCAAGTTATTAATTTGAGAATGCATCCACAAGGATACCCGCGGTTTCCCACAAAACATCCAAGGGGACAACTGCCATGACCATGGACTGTCTGTACTGTTCTTTTTATTACAGTAACTAAAAAGCAACTAGATAAAATTAAGAACAAAGATTTATTTAAAATTTATAAATTTAACACGCTCCGTTCGATAAGTGCACTGCAACTTTATGTAATTTAAGAGAATTTTGTTTGACAACACGTGTTTAAAATGCTGCCGTTTTTTTTAGTTATTAAAGCTTTTTGCATTCTGTTTTTTTGACATCTTCTGGCCGAAAGTCTGAATTTTATGCCCGTAGTATTTTGCATTTGAGCCGTGCCATGAGAAAACCAACATAGTTTGCGACCTGCACGGATCCAGACCAGCCTGCGCATCCGCGCAGTCTGGTCAGGATCCATGCTGTTCGCTAACAGTTTCTCCAATTCCCATAGGCTTTAAAAGCAAATAGCATGGATCCTGACCAGACTGCGTGGATGCGCAGGCTGGTCTGGATCCATGCTGGTCGCAAACCCACTATGTTGGTTTTCCCATGGCACGGCTCATTTATTTATGATAAAAAACGAAATATAAAGGACAAGAAAATAGAAACTACCACGCTGTATGAAATATTACGGGTATATTTTATAATAATCGGTTGTTTCTATATATTTTTGCTTAACATTCTGCCATTATCTTATCAAAATTGCTATAGAATTCAGTTAGAGCTATTTTTATTTTCGACGATGCTGAAGGTTTCAGGTGATAATATCAAATAATGAATGCACAAGTACGCGCGTTTTTTTTTTTTTTTTTTTTTTGTGTACGTAACGCCTAAATTTCGTGGTGCTTTGTTGAACTAAAAATACCTATTTCGTTCTACTTTATTTGGCGTCTTTTTTACGTCGTCTGGTTTTGTACTGTACATCATCACTACTGGACTTTCCTATGGTGACATCTTTCATATGCCACCATAGGTCCCTAACACTTACAAAAAAGAATGCTGAACCAACTTTTAATGTTTATTTTGCAATGCTCTTAATTTTGTCTTTTATAAAGTTATTTTGAGGCAATTTCTATTAGAAGCTAGTTGTATTTAGATTAAAGTTTATACTGTTTAAGATTTGTTAAAATTAAGTAAAATTTGACAAAATTGGTAAGGCGTAAAAAAAAATGTTTGTTTCCGGTATCCCGACCTACCCTAAATTTTTGGCCCGATCCTAAATGTTTTATGGCCTTGGAGAATATTTTTTTCAACTTTTTAACAAAAAGTTGCAAAACTTCACTTTTTATGCTTTAAACATGGCCAGTGATGTTAGAAATCAACTTTGCTCTAAAGGCATTACCCCCTTATTTGCAATCATTTTTTGACACAAAAATAATTTCTGAAAAGTCTCCCTTAATAAAAAAAAAACTCCAAAAAAAAACTTTTCCGACCTACCTACCCTAATTTTTTTGAGCATGTTACCGGAAACAAAGAACTTTTCTTAGGCCTAATATTTGATATATTCAGAATCAGCCTTTGCCGAAAAACGAAAACACTCGGATTTCTGATTTTTATATATGCCAAAATATCTTTAAAGTTCTGTGCTGCAGTTATAGATAAAAATGGTTTAGTTAAAACCGGTGACCATCATGGGTGCAAAAATTTGTCTCCATATGTTTCATATTATGCTCTAAAATGGCCTATATATGACTTAAAGTTTGTGTATGTAAGTTTTTTTTTCAATTACCATAACTTATAAATTTCAATCAGTAATGTCAACAATAAGAGCTTGAAATATTATATAATTTTCTGCGAACCATGTTTTCGCCGGGGAGCTTCGGCCCCAGGCCCCCCTACCAGGGCTCTGCCCTGGACCCGATGCCTATACCCCTCGCCTATTTGGTGAACCCACTTTATTTAGGCCTTCCTACGCGCCTGACTTCATTTGTATTATACAAGCCCAGTGTCTTGAGTGTGTGATACTGGACTGTACAAATTACTCAGGCGAATAAACATATGGTTAGGGTTTTCTAGTAATACTGAAATACATAGATCTATTGTAATTTTTCACGTCTGTGGTATGACGCGGCTAGGGATCGAACCTGCGAACTACCGCACTCAAAGCGGATGCTCTGCCACTAGGCTACCGAAGAGATGCATCACTGGTAAAGACTTGTACAAGTAGCAATCACAACTGATGAAGATTCAGCGTGTACATCATTATTATGTTATTACTTATCAAACTGATTGATGCAAATGATAATATTCAAACCTGTATTATTCCTGCATGCCACAACCTTCCCATCTGTTTGATATACTTGTGCAGTGTACTCGACCTTGCGGTACTGGGTAAATAAGATACTAATCCCCAAAGATAACGCGATTCCCGCGCAAACGCGAGGACGCGTCCGTTTCATGATAATTGATGAAATAATAACTGGTATTGCTTGTACATTCATTGGCATTTAGATATCAGTGTTTGCTTCATTTTAAATGTACAATACGTATATGACAAAATAGCTCAGTCGTTTGTAATGTTGCAATATATGTAGCCCCAAAGTAAGTTAAGCTTGTGTTTTCACATATATAGGTCTATATTGAGGATTAATATATGCCAAACTTTTATTACCTATTGTGTACCACTGTAATTCTAAATATTCCAACCGTGACCAGACCTAACCCCAGGCGCCCCATGTTTATGTTAGGTCTCTGGTATATGTATATGAAGACAACATTACAGAGAATAATTAATGGACTACACGGGTAAGACATTGTACTTTATATATCTGATTCTATAATGATGATATGAATAATTTCTTATATATTTTTCATTTAAACATTTAAACCAATAATTTATAGATCTAACTGAATGTTTGACATATTGAACAAGAACGTTTACATCTTAGCAACGATTGGCCAGCCATAATTATCCTATGCTGCCAAGGGAGGTAACAAAATGTGATACTATTTTAACCCAAAACCGGTCGATGTACAGTGCATTAACTAACGCCTGCAGGGATATGTACATGTGCAGTGTTTTGATGACAGTTACCGCAGTAACAGGATATATCTTTGATCATGTGTACGCTGTACTAATGGGAAATAAAATCAATCCTGCACAATTTTGTCGTAAGTAGAAATCTATATAAACATTACGTTGATTGCAATTTGCAGGGCATGGGGCATGATGGGTTAGATCTAGTTTCGTATTGTGGTCCGAATGCCTTGCATTTATATTATTTATGATAATTATAGGACTAAGGATAATCCCACGGACGATTATGCATGTTATTTATGCTGGAATCATACGTTGACGGTCGGGTCTAAAATATGACCTGATGTATCGGAAGTCGACGAAATTGGGACGTGCATCATTATTTTCGTCTGCTCACATGACATGGTTTATGTTAACACGTTAGAGGTCAGTTGTTTGACGGGACGTGAAATTTTGGCCATTTTGCTCCAGTTTTTATCTGACCAAGATTAAAAATACGTGAATTTAAACCGTTTGCTATTAAAAGTGAAGAGGCAAAACAACTGATTTTGAAATAGATATAAAGTTTAGTTCTCAATGATTAACCAGTTTTAATGTCGCCTAAACAATCAAGTGTCTTAAAACCGAAATTGTACAAAAATAACAACAAAACAACGGAATCGTACGGAGGCACAGACGTGACATAGATTTTTTTATTAATACGTACGCACGTAATAACTAATACGTGCGCACGTACTAGTACAAAAAACATCAGGCTCCGCGCACATATTAGTACGTGCGCACGTACTAGTATAAAAAACATCGTGCACGTGTAAACTAATACGTGCGCACGTAATAGCTATTACTTTATACGTACGAAGATGTTTTTTATACCAGTACGTGCGTAGGTGTTTTTTAAACTTATACGTGCGCACGTAATAAGTTCTACGTGTGCAGATGTTTCTTAAATAGATCAAAAAGATTTAAAATGACCAAGTGCGCACGTATTATCTATTACGTGCGCACGTATTATCTATGCGCACGTATTATCTATTACGTGCGCATGTAGTAAGTTATACGTGCGCAGATGTTTCTTCTACTAGTATGTGCGCTGATGCTTTTTATACCAATACGTGCGGTGATGTTTTTAAACTGATACGTGCGCTCGTATAAGCTATTACGTGCGCACGCAATAAGTTATAGACCTTTTTACACACATTATACACACTTAAACCACTTTCTCACTAACAAGGGGTTAAGATAAAAGCGTTATTAGTAAAAGCAATATTTTAGACATTCAAGCAAACGAAAACATATTAAAAGTGTATATTGATTTAGATCTATTCATCATTTTATATAATTCCTTCAGAAAATAAAATATAACCATGTATCTTCCGAAAATAACCCCCACTGTATAATAAAGAACCTGTACTTAATTGTGCGTTCCTTGTATAAATATACAGTACATGTACTGGAGTTGCATTCGTTTAAAAAATTAAATCTGAAACTTAGTTTTAAAGTAGTCCCGCACATTTGAAAGAAGTGTCGTTCTATGGACAATTTTACTGATGCCGAAATGTTTTTGCCATATTACTAGACCCCTTGTTTTTTTGTAATAATTACATACGACTGTTTTTGGAATAATTATCTACCATTGTGTTTTTGATAATTACTCCAGTTACTAAAGCAACATTTTTTATTACCATGTTTTAAATTTTTGTCTTCAAATTTAAACATAATTATAAGCTCAGTTCCAAGCAGCCATATACATCATAATTTAGTAAGTATGATACATCAATTCTTCACGTTTCCAGCTTAGCAAATTTTCGGCGATTTACATAAATTCTCACTCACTCCCCACTCCCCACACCCCTCTTCACTCCCACTCCCCACTCCCATTTCCCACCACCACTCACAATAATTCTCCCTTAATGTTTTAATTAATCTGATGTTTTGGTTTTATATTTCAGAGTGTAGATCGTTAGAGAATGTCAAGTCACTCTTATGCATAACACTCCTTGGCGAGTCATGTTTTGGCTAAAACGTTAATCCTCGGACAATAATTATTGATCTCGGGCAAATACAACTATGGAGGAATCTTCGCGATATCTTCGTGGAAAAGATGTTAAAAGTAAATGGCCTTTTAAGTGTGAGGAGTGTAAAATGTGCTTTAGACAAGAATGGAGTTACAAAGGACATATGGAAACACATAAGCATTACATTGAAAGCGTGTGTGATATATGTTCTGAAACTTTTATGCATCCAACATTCTTAATGAAGCATAAAAGAGTAGTCCATCAGATTAAAAAAGCTTATAAGTGCGAAACCTGTGAAAAGTCTTTCTTGAAACCTACCGAATTAGTTCGACATAGCAGAACGCATAATAGAAAGAAGCACTTTAGTTGCGATCTATGTCCAAAGTGGTACCGTAATGAATACCAGCTCAAAAGACATATGAAAACCCACGACGATAGCAGATCTAACAATATTAACTATGTATGTCCTAAGTGTGGAGAGACATATAAATGGGAAAGTAACTTCAAAGATCATTTAAACACGCACACGGGTGATAAGAAGAATATATGTGGGATATGTAAGGAGGAGTTTGCGTATACACGAGCTTTAATGTCACACAAAAGATCCGTGCATTTTATCAAATATCCGTACGAATGTTCAAAATGCGATAAGGCATTCAAAAAACCGTCACATTTAGCAAATCACTCAGCAGTTCACAAGGATGAAAGGAAGTTCAAATGTAACATTTGTAAAAAAGGATTCAACACAAGTCACGGACGAAGATATCATCAGAAACGACATTCGTTGTCAAATAAAACCGTGAAGTGCGACCACTGCAATTACAGATGTATGAATGCCAGTACTTTAAGAGAACATCTTCGCATACATTCTGAGGAGAGACCACTGTCGTGTAATTACTGTAATTATACATGTAAACAGAAAGGGAGCTTACTTGTCCATTTGAGAATTCACACTGGGGAGAAAAAGCATAAGTGTGAGACGTGCGGTAAAGCCTTTATTACAAGTCAACAATTATTACATCACACTTCGACCCACATAACAGAAAGAAATTTCTACTGTACGATTTGCAAATCCTCGTTTAAAGACTTCAGGGCTCTGAAAAGGCACAAACAGAGGCATTCGAGTTATAAAAAATATATATGCAAAATATGCAAAAGGTCATTTGCATACTTTTCAAGTTACTCGTATCATTGTTTTTCACATACTCGTGAAAAATTATATGCTTGTAAAAAATGTGACGTCAAATTCAGGCATAAGTCGTCATTAGACAAACACACGAGCTATCACTACAATATCAGGAATTTCACGTGTAGCATATGTAATCAAAAATTTAAAAGAGAAGGACATTTAAAAAGTCACGCTTTGACGCACGAAGATAAAACTATTAGGAATTTTAATTGTGACATGTGTGGTAAAAAATATTTAGACAATAAATCTTTCCAGTTACATATGAATCGGCACGTCCTAGATGCTTCTGAAAGAAAATGCACTCCAAAGGAGAAGAAGTTGTTCGGATTTCAGTCTTTTACCAGCCAAATTTGTAGTTCACCGTTCGATTGCAGCACGCAGGTACGAAGCCAAAGCGACATGAATGGCGGGAATAGTTTGTTTGAATGCTATCATTGTGACAAGAAGTTCTTTTCAGAAGAAAGCGTGATACTTCATATAAGAAATCATTTTGGTGCATGTTCGGAAACATTTGTCTGCGAGATGTGTGACCATTCTTTCATGAACGAAGAACTTATGCGAAATCACACTGGAATATGCATAAATGTGAAGAAGAATATTAGAATTGAACTCGTTTAGGGAGAGGTTGCAATGATTTTTCCCCTGAAACATATTTCATGAACAAATAGAAGTCTGTGTGATACGCAAGGGCGGAACACTGTGAAATGAAAGATTCACAAGCATAGTTAGTTGTAATGTGTGTTCATATTCTCTAAAGTCTATCCTTGTGTCATTGTGAATTGATAACTCTATACTGAAGATATAGTATTCGTCTACAGTGGCACAGAAAGGATGCGAGATAGATTTATATGCACAGATAGTAGATCTAGTACAAACGTGCACACCCGGTAACTTTCACGTGCGCACGTGAAAGAAAATTTAATTTCCTTGTCGTGTACGCCTAAGATTCTTCTTATATTGCACGATATTTTCTGTATATCTTTATAATTTCTGAATTAACAGTTTTGACTTCCTTCTTTCTTTTTAGAACTGTCTTTTGTTAGTTACATTTCAAACTTTCGGTAACATGGATATAAATTTCACCAATTTATGACCTTACCCTTCCATGATAAGTCGCAAGTACTATTAGGTTGTTTAACATTGTTCTGTACAATACGGAAATATATTTGGACGAGTACCCAGCTTAGAAAACCATATTGGATGAGCCGTTAGGCGAGTCCAATATGGTTTTCCCAGCTGCTGGGTACTCGTCCAAATATATCTCGTATTGTACAGTTCAATGTTAAAAAACCTTTTTATTCTATATCTATTTTATTTTAGTTTAAATTAAAAATGATTCACTGAATATTGTATTTCTGCCTTCCTCATTTCAAGACGCATAATCTAACTCTGTACGTAGAGCACCTACTTCACCCGATTACATTCGGAACATTTTTACGCGTTTCGGGCTTTATCAAATGTTTAACATGTCCTTTTTGAACCGTCAAAATACGGAAAAGATACAGGGTTTTTTTTGTACGCATGTGCGTCCAATAAGGTAATATATTGTACGATCACGTGTCGCAAATGAACGTTCACGACTGGACAGTGGATAGATAAAATAGATATAGAATAAACATCCATATTTAATGTCATCAGTTTTTAAAGGATATTTGTTTGTTTCAGTGTAAGATTTAAGTATCTTACACGAGTGAACACCAGATGCAATATTTTCACGAGTAGCATAAATACGAGTGAATAGGTAAGTTATGGTGTTAAAACGAACTGATTTTCTTCTTATTTCATGTTTTGACTAAATACCCATTTTATAATCTTTTACTAGTGAGAAATTTCAAAAACCAGTGCAAACATGTTTTATATTTTTCACTATGCCAATACCATATATGCTTCAATGATAGTCCGATGATTAACTCAAATGTATGTAAACATCTTTATAAGGTTTGTTCACCTACAATATTGTATGTTGTGACTTTTTAGCTCGACTATTCGAAGAATAGTCTAGCTATTCTACTCACCCTGGTGTCGGCGTCGGCGTCACACCTTGGTTAAGTTTTTGCATGCAAGTACATACAGCTATCATTTAAAGGCATATAGCTTTGAAACTTATTTATTCTTTTTCTAGGTCAATTACCAACCTCACTGGGTCAAGTTGCATAACTCTAACATGTATTTTGAGCAAATTATGCCCCCTTTTGAACTTAGAAAATTCTGGTTAAAGTTTTACATGCAAGTCACTATCTCCAAAACTAATGCAGATATTGAATTGAAACTTCACATGTGTCTTCGGGGTTATAAAACTAGTTGATAGCACCAAGTCCCATAACTCTGACCTTCATTTGGGCCAAATTATGCCCCCTTTTGGACTTAGAAAATTCTGGTTAAAGTTTTGCGTGCAAGTACATACAGCTATTACCAAAAGGCATATAGATTTTAAACTTATTTTTTCTTTTTCTAGATCAATTACCTACCTCACTGGGTCAAGTCCCATAACTCTGACATGTATTTTGGGTAAATTATGGCCCCTTTTGGACTTAGAAAATCCTGGTTAAAGTTTTACATGCAAGATACTATCTCCAAAACTAATGCAGATATTGAATTGAAACTTCAGAGAACTTCGGGGTTATATAACTAGTTGATAGAATCAAGTCCCATAACTCTGACATGTATTTTGGGCAAATTATGCCCCCTTTTGGACTTAGAAAGTCCTGGTTAAAGTTTTGCGTGCAAGTACATACAGCTATTACCAAAAAGCATATAGCTTTGAAACTTATTTATTCTTTTTCTAGGTCAATTACCAATCTCACTGGGTCAAGTTCCATAACTCTAACATGTATTTTGAGCAAATTATGCCCCCTTTTGGACTTAGAAAATTCTGATTAAAGTTTTACATGCAAGTTACTATCTCCAAAACTAATGCAGATATGGAATTGAAACTTCACATGTTTCTTCGGGGTTATAAAACTAGTTGATAGCATCAAGTCCCATAACTCTGATATGCATTTTGGTCAAATTATGTCCCTTTTCGAACTTAAAACTCTTGAAATTTAACATTTTGGGTAATAATTTTCTGCTTCTGTGACAATATTTCGAATAGTCGAGCTTGGCTGTCTTACGGACAGCTCTTGTTGAAAAAAGCAATGAGAGTGTAAAATGAATAACTCAGTTAAACACTGCTGGCAAGGATTGTAAATATGAACAATGCTCTACGTAATTAAAACGACACTGTCAATACTTCTCTCCGAAGATGTCTTACTTAATGCGGAATAAATTTTTGCCTCCCCTGAACCGAAAGTTTAGATTGAGCTATAAGTAAAGGTGGAACGAGTCCGGCGTCCGTCGTCCACAACTTACATTAAGGTAGTTCTGCACGTTTGAGAAACCGAAAGTGATGGCGTAACGTCATTTATCCGGAAAACGTAGAATAAAGTCTGGATTCTGCGTACGGAAATGAAAATCAGTGTATGAATTAATGGTAACCTGTGAGTAAATTTATTACAACGGCATCTTTACTTTCTTTCTAAAGTTAAAATATGACATTAAAACATTTGACATGTTAGATAATTCAAAATGATGTCTTAAAATTAGCTTGAAATGTGCGGGTCACTTTAATCGTGGTCAAATATCTCAAAATTAAGCACACGGACCTATACATTTTATTTCACCAAAATATAGGCCAAATGTTTATTTACGACTGTGAGAAGTTTCTTTAAAATCTACATAGTAGAAAAAATTCTATTGACGAAAAAGGTATGGAAGCTATGATTTTCCCATAGATTCCCGTTATGAATAATTGCTTGAGATCCGATTTTTTAAAGTCAGTCTAGCAAAAAATCAAGCACACGACCCTATCTTTTTTATTTGCTGAATTTTCTAGGTATATTTCGAAGTTTTGAAAAATCAGTGTTTTATCAAATTCTACATTGTAGAAAAATTTTCGATCCAAACGTGCAGAACTCAAAATCTAGCAATACCTTATTTCATTTCACATTATTTTTTGTTATTACATTTCCAGTCATTGTGCAAAGTTTTAAACCATTCTATTAAACAAAATTTTTGCTGTATTTCAATGTGTAAATATACTGCACTTTCCTTGAAAAAAGGGGCATAGTTGGAAGAAATTTTCTATTTGTTTGCCTAAGCGACTATAGAATAAAATCTGTCGCATAGAATTCCTGCAAATTTTGTACAGCTGCAGGAAATAAAGTAACAAACACTAATCTGAAATCAAATAAAGTGTAACTAACCATTACCGTGAGTTATCTGCCCTTGAAAATGACCTGAAAGAGCAACAACAACAAAACTCGCATTCAGGGGTAGATAACTCATAAAGTAGCACCGGGACCCCCCAATTTTTAGCTCGACTATTCGAAGAATAGTCTAGCTATTCTACTCACCCTGGCGTCGGCGTCGGCGTCGGCGTCACACCTTGGTTAAGTTTTTGCATGCAAGTACATACAGCTATCATTTAAGGAAGAAGGTTACCTTTATATTTGTATGTGCGCATGTCCAACCGGAAGCTCGCGTGACAATTTACGACGAAGTTTACGACAAACTAAATGTGTTTGTATATTCATTCTTCTGAAAACAAATCATAGACCTGTCTTCGATCTGACGCTTTATGGTTTGATAATGCAGAAATAATGAATAAATTGCCGCAGAAACGCTTCAAAACAATGTTGCCTTAAAATGACGTCATTGACGTCATGACGTTACGTGTCAGTTACCGCGCAAAATTAATAGCTTTTATCTTGAAAGTACGTAATTCTGTGCATTTTCTTTATTTGAACTATTTTCAAATAACCATTATTTGCTGAAATATTTTTTATGAGTCTTTTGTTCTGAATAATAATCAATATTTTGCTTCTTTTATGTAGTTATATTGAAATTTTATGCGGAATGTAAGAAAATGGATGATGGTAACCAATGTTATTTGGAATATAGTTGGGTGAGAGGTTACTTGTTACGGCCATTTTCAAATAAAAAATCTAGCAGTTTGATTTGTAATACCTGTTTTACAGGTTCCGTTGATAATTTGTTACTTATATACTAAAACTAAGATCTAAAATTGTTCAAATTTCAGTAGAAAATTATGGTTTCTTGAATTGAATTGATGTTACCATGGAAACGAAGCCCGTGACCTATGTATCTAAATGTAAAATTCAAAAGCGTTGACACTAGTCTATTTAAGAAACACAGCTTCAGTTTTTTATTTTCATTTCAACAATATCCATGAGAATAATAGTAGCATGCTGAACGATTTTTCCATGAAAAATTCCAGACGAGGGGTATTGCTGTAAGTATTCTAAGCTTAGAAATTTATTTGAATAAATGCAGATAACACGAAAATATAACTTACGTTAGAAATAATATGTTTTAAAGCTACATCAACTAGAAAGATAATCTTATTCAATATTATTTTATAAGAAATTACGACAAAAAGCAAGATATAAGCCATTTTAACCATCTCTGTTGCCATGGTTACTTTAAACTTTAAGAAAAATAGGGTACCATGTATAGTGCTTGGTATTTTGCTAATAATATTACCCAAATATTCCATGTTGGTCATTAACAGAATGGCACTGAAGCCGTAGAAAACCCCTATTTTTATACATAGTTGTTTAAAACTGAGAGAAATGCGTTACCATGGAAACACGAGTCCCGCGACATATACATTTTAAGCTTATATTAGAAAGCTAACGTGCATACTAGTAAACTTATAGATTATGCTGACTTCTACGGATATCAATGAAACTAAAATACTCTGAAAAGTGTTAAATATCCGTATTTTCCTTCTTCTTTCAATATGAAATACCTTTGGAGGGTCATGTTCTTCAAACCTGGATAAAAATTGAAATTGAAGGGACAGAGACAAACGAAACTGAGATTTTAGCAGTTAAAACTTCATATTACACGAAATACAAACAGATGCTGCGGTTCAACTTATTTGAATTTACCCTTGTAACAAGGTAACCTACCTCCTTAAAGGCATATAGCTTTGAAACTTATTTATTCTTTTTCTAGGTCAATTACCAACCTCTCTGGGTCAAGTCCCATAACTCTGACATGTATTTTGAGCAAATTATGCCCCCTTTTGGACTTAGAAAATTTTGGTTAAAGTTTTACATGCAAGTTACTATCTCCAAAACTAATGCAGATATTGAATTGAAACTTCACATGTGTCTTCGGGGTTATAAAACTAGTTGATAGCACCAAGTCCCATAACTCTGACCTTCATTTGGGCCAAATTATGCCCCCTTTTGGACTTAGAAAATTCTGGTTAAAGTTTTGCGTGCAAGTACATACAGCTATTACTAAAAGGCATATAGATTTGAAACTTACTTTTTCTTTTTCTAGATCAATTACCTACCTCACTGGGTCAAGCCCCATAACTCTGACATGTATTTTGGCCAAATTATGCCCCCTTTTGGACTTAGAAAATTCTGGTTAAAGTTTTGCGTGCAAGTACATACAGCTATTACTAAAAGGCATATAGATTTGAAACTTATTTATTCTTTTTCTAGGTCAATTACCAACCTCACTGGGTCAAGTTCCATAACTCTTAACATGTATTTTGAGCAAATTATGCCCCCTTTTGGACTTAGAAAATTCTGGTTAAAGTTTAACATGCAAGTTACTATCCCCAAAACTAATGCAGATATTGAATTGAAACTTAACATGTTTCTTCGGGGTTATAAAACTAGTTGATAACATCAAGTCCCATAACTCTGATATGTATTTTGGTCAAATTATGTCCCCTTTCGAACTTAAAACTCTTTTGATATTTAACATTTTGGGTAATAATTTCCTGCTTCTGTGACAATATTTCGAATAGTCGAGCTTGGCTGTCTTACGGACAGCTCTTGTTTTGGCATAAATTTGTTTTAATATGATGCTCTATGATCATGCAAAGTTTAAGAAAATTGTCTCCGCTAGTTAAATTTTTTCTTCTTTGCCTTTATGAAAACCCACACAACTGTCATATTTCCCCTTAACATTTCATCTGAAACTGCTGGTCAGAATTACACCATACTTGGTCTATAGCATACTGGCAATGTCCTCTCTCAGTTTTAACCAAATGAGGACACTTGGTCGCTTTAAGGGGACGGTAGAAGACAAAGTAGAAAAAACTTTGAACAACTTCTCATGAACCACTCGATGGATCTCCACCAGAATCACTGTAAGGTCCTCTGTCAAATTTATTCAAATAAGGATGCTTGACCAGTCCCTTTTAGGGTCGACTAGATCAGTAAAAAAAAGAAGAAGAAAACACCTTTAAATTACTTCTTCTCATGAATCGCTTGATGGGTATAAATCAAACTTGGTCTGTATCATCATTGTACTTTGTTCATTTAAGGACCGCTAGAGCTAAAAATAGAAATATCATGAAACGACTTTTTATGTATGTAGCATTCTTATAAGGTCTTCTCCCAAGTTTGTTCAGTGGGGTTTTGACACCTTTTAGGGGTCGATAGAGCTAAAAATAGAAACTCTTTAAATGGCATTTTAAGAATAGCTGGGAGGGTCTTCATGAAACCTGGTCTGTAGCAACACTGTAAAATCCTCTTCAGAATTTGTCCGAATGGTGACACTTTGCTGCTTTTAGGAGGCACTAGTTTATACTAAACACAGTTGTTACCATTAATGAGTCACTGTGTCATACATAATATGCATTGGTTAAAACATATTTTATTTTGATTTTTTTTTCACAACATGAGTACAGATATACAAAAAAAAGGATTGGACAGGAAGCTTTATAAGCTTAAGGTTGCCCTCTCCCTATATATATTTATATACATATATACATTGTTTTCAAAGTCAAACAGTCAAGGTTATGTGAGCGACTCTGGGTCAGTATGTCCCTCTTGTTCTCGAAAGCCAGAGAAAGAGAAAAATAATGCCTGGAGAGGAGTATGAGGTCATCCTCCACCATCCAAAGCATATGAGTATTATATAAACATGGAATTACTGAGAGGGTGAAGTGAAAAATGTTCGACTCGAGATATATCAATATTGGTCAGCCGAAGTCTTTATTAATATTTTGAAGGGTTAACAATCTCAGGAATGCAATATTATGCCCCGGGCATATAAACCTGTTCGCCCGTCTGTACGTGCCAGATTGCCTAAAGCCCACATTAATGACCCTATTTTAGTGCTGTTTGTGCCAGGACCTAAAAGGAGCATGGTGCTGTTGGATCAAAAGGGCACTTTTCAGGCGGTCGTTCATACACTCAACAATCCTAGTTGCAAGACCTTCTAAGTGATCTATATATAAATGACTGACACTCATATGACCTTCACCTTCAAACACGTTTTGTTTTGTCGTACACCCAGTTTATATCATACTTGCACTTGACAAGCTTGATATATAGCATTGAACAATCCAACAACATTTTTGGTCAAACAGCAGACAAAAATGACCCAGTTTAGTTCATAATCACACACAACAAGCTTGGCATATAGCGATTGAACTGTCTGTCCGTCCTTTTGTCCGTCCGTACGTACGACCATACGAACCAGATTGCCTACAGCCCTCATTAATGACACCTCATATAAACTTCACCTTAAAAACTTAAGATTATAGATAATCAGATTATTAAGGTCCAGTAAAATAAAGACAGTAGAAGTCTTTACTAGAGCGCAGTCCGAAATTATGGCGACTTTGTTTTAAGACTTTTATCAAGCATTGTAATTCTTTTAGCCGAGACGTTCACATATTGATAAACCCCTCCATTTATGCCCGCATTCCAGCGTTTTGTCAATGCCAAACTCGGCAGCAGTAACATTCGAAAAACGGCGATGACTTTCTTATCTTTAAGCCAAGCATATAAGTGTGAGCACTCATTTTCTTAGGTAAACCATTCCTATCCGATGATCGTAGTTTCGGTTCAAAATTTGGTAAAAGGTTGTTTTCAAAATTGTTGGCTTGGAGAGCAAATCATCAAAAAAAAAAGAAAAGAAAACAATTGGCAGGGTTCACACATGCATTAACACTAGAATAAATAAATTAATAATATGCCATTGATATAAAAGCGCATTATCAAAATTGATCAAGTCTATTCATGAAAGGAAATGAAAAATGCAACAACTCTCACGACCCAAGCACCCGCTAACCAGGAACTTTATGAATTGACCCCAATGATCTCAAACGCGCAGAAATGCTTACAACAAGGAAACATCAAAACAACAACAACTAAAGGTTATATGATAAACAGGTCAACAATTTTATTTTGTATGCAATAAGCATGCACAACACCTATGTAAGACACATAAAATGGAAAGACAACTATCGTAAGACTCAGTATCTTATTGTATATACATGTATAAACTTTTTTTCTTTTTCTTTTTTGTAGTTCTAAACGAGTTTGCTTGACTGCGCTGCATTAAATAATAATGGACAAATAACAACAGGAAATACACACTTATAGTATTGCACGACCTTTTTTTAACCGTGGCCTGTTCTGCCGTTGCGACCAAGATCCTGGTCTGCACAGTTCGCTATTCGGTCAGGAGGTTTTACAGTGAACGTCCCTTTGAATAATAATAGTAAATGGTATTGCCCAAATTGAATGATGAACCAGTCCATTTTAGAAATGGCTAAATGTTAAAAAAAGGATAATTGTTCATTCCTAAACTGTATGCATGTACATATCATAACGTACATTAAAATTTAAAATAAATCAAAAACAAAAATACAGAGAAAATATTCCTTTTTGGGTATGCAAAAAAAAAAAAACGAAAATAATACTAGTTTCAAGCTGTACAATACTGGATTCACCCTGTCATTGAGTTTATTGTTGTTAACTTTCAACACGACGAATTATTGAAGGCACAGACCTCCAGATTTTGGCTGAAAATGATCTTTTTTTTAATTGAAGCTTGGCCATACTTTAAACACATTTCTGCTGTCTTTTACCAATACACCACGGAGGGATATGTATTTAACGACCGTTAAATATATATCCTTATAATTTAGTCAGTTTACCTCGAGTAAAACGTTACAAACGCTTTTCAATTTGAAGTGTAAAAATTAGTAAAAACAACTAATTCTCACGTGTTTCCATAAAATATGCATTAACTTTCAAAGCTTTTTTTTATGAAATATAGCATTAATTTTCTCATACTTAAGAGTTTTCTCTTTTGTTTTTGTTGTACAATCTGGAGACCAGTGCCTTTAAACCATTGCGAAAACATTTACGAAACTACTTCCAGTGCATGCAATGTAGAGTTGTTTCCCTTCTTTCGTTTCTTTAACAGTGATCGCACAAGGATCGCTTTCTAACAGATCTGATTCGACTGAAGTATTTAAGCTTCCTCGAGTAATGATTTTGATATCATTAGTCCCGCTCGAAGCAACGATCAACATTTCGTCCTTTGTCGTACCCAAACCAAGAGGCCAGCCAGGACTCAGATCAATAACACCATGCAATTTTCCCTTTTGATCAATTTTAACCACCCTTTGCAGGGAAAAGTCGGATACGTAAATCAGTTTTCCCAGCTTTGTCACAAGCATGTACAACGGGTTCTTGAAGAGCGTTATTTTCCCCGTGCAAGGCTCTATTGACCTGAACATTATTCCATCTTTTGATAAAATTTTGATACAAGGTTTGATACCACTGTATGACACATAAACTTTGTTACCAATGAAACATATCGCACGGCATTCTTTTTGTGTCAAGATGTAACTAGTTTTCGCGAGTTCACAACCATGTGCTCCTGTGGTTACTTTTACGCGTTGCAGTTTGCCTTCACTCGGACACGTTACAAGGACCTCAAATTTAGAAATGGTTGTCAAATCCCAAACTGAGCTCCCGAAGTCAAGTTCCGTTATGAAAACATCGCTCTTGGAAAACAGTTTTACTTTGTTATTTTTACCGTCAATAGCTAGCAGTTCACCACCTGGCAAAGAACACATTGCCGTCACGTGATTTTCCTGAATATCGCTTGTTGTTGAATTAACACGGAATTTTTTCGGTCGGTGGTCTTGAATTAATCGTTTTATACTCATAGATGTTTTGGTTAGTCCACGACTTGAGCGTCCACTACGTAAAGAGGATACAAATGTCGCCATCCGAATAGCCTGTGGCCGGAATGCTGGCCTGAACCGCCGACTAGCAGACGATAATCTTGAAAGCCTATGAGGTGTTTGCCTTGCACTTGAATGTAGTTCTCCTGATGAATTAATGTTTTTGCTATTTTCGTGCAACGCCGGCAATGAAACAGATTTATTTGGTTTCAGATTATGAGCTAACATTACGTTTCCTGGATTTTCACATTGATATATTCCTGAAAGAACAGTTCTTAACTCTTCAAATACGTCGTCCGTGTTCTGGTCCTCTGTTACTTCACTAAGAACGTTGTGGAATGTTTCCAGATCTTTTCTCGCTTTATGAAGCCCTATGAAAGCCCCAATTTCATTTCCAGTATCGAGGTATTCGCTGAACTCATTCAAATATTCGTCAATTTGTTTTGCGACCCATCCTGACTGTCTAGCCATAATTTTTTCGATGGAATCTAAATTGCCCTGATGCTTGTCCATCCCTGATACTACCTCTCTCTTCAATGCACGCCTCGTTGATTGCAACATATTCCATCGCTTTGATAACTGCAGTATGCTTTTCTTCTCTTGTCGATGCTGCAATTTCTTCAACCGTCTATTGTCTTTCATCTTCTGAAACACGTGTTTGAGAGTGGTCAATTTCTTCAGTGTCGTTTCCCATTCTTTAGAATCTAGAATGCTTTTAGCCACGTGCTCAAGTCTTTCCACGTGACATCGAATATGACTTCTGTACTTACATGGTTTACACAATAAAGTGTCGTCTGTCCTGCAGTACAAGGATACTGGACGATCCCCGCAGCTGCAAAGACTTGTCTTGGACAACGCGGAGGGTGGCTTCTTTTTCGTGGGGTACAGCGACGTCTTTTTGTACAACCTCTGCAAGACACTTTCCCCAGACAACGTACTGAATATATCGCTGTCTGTTCTCTCCATCTCTAATCCTTGTTAAAATCTGAGTCAGTGGTTACTGAACGGAATAACTTAAACACTGATTACAAACATTTAGTGTTATTTTTGTTCTTCAAAATATGTAAATATCATAATTATAGTACTCCACCAGTTTAATATCTTACGTGAAACATGCCATAATATACAACGCGAAAGGTTAAATGCACTTGCGTTTTTATAAAACTCTTCATTTCTTTTTTTCCAATATCATACACAGTATTGTTTCAAAGTCAGCCGGTTCATTGAATATAACAGATCACATTTCAGTGACTATGATTGTATACATGGATCGGTATCACAAAGCAAAAACAAAACAAAACAAAACAAAAACCTGCAGAGGTAAAAAACAAAAATGACGGTCGAAATAGCATAGTCCTTAAAAGCCCCTCCAGTAGAAAATACTATTCCAAGGTATGTAAATTTATTGACGATTTCTATCTCACTATTATTATAATAAAAAGAAAGGTTTGCGGGTACCCTACAGCCTCTTTTAAAAATCATAATCTTTGTTTTTGATGTATTTACTTTAAGTTTCCATGTATTACAATAATTACTTAATAAATTTAAACTGTCTTGTAATTCATTAGCAGAATTCGCAAAAATTACAATATCGTCTGCATAAAGATCCTCTATATATACATGAAAAGCACAAATACAAGCATATTAGGTATTTCAGACAAAATACATGAATAAGCATTGTAAACATGATAGGCGATATGGTAGTCGCAACTTGACCGCGATGGTTGACCTTAGGCTGATTATTCATATCGATTATTTCATTGTAAAAATAAGGGGTGCTTAGGGTAGCCGTGCATATTTATATGGAATTAGTTTGTACACAGTTCAGTATCAAAGTATGTATACGTACATTTGATCAGTTAAAACTTTCCAATACACTTATTTATATTCACACAAATTTATATTTCCATTTTCTCGTGCAGCTCGTGTTTTACTTACACTCCTTTCCAATAATAGGTTGTGCCTCATTATGTATTATAATACAAAGGTCAACCATCGGGGTCAAGTTGCGTTCCACTATACGAATGAAAACACACGACCATAATTATCCGAATAAGACCTGCTAATAAAGACCATTGTTTAACAATAAATAGAGTAAATCGTCCTTTGATATCAAAACTCAAGTAGCTGTACTTAATCTATGTATCAAAGCGTCCTTTTTAACAACGATTTTTTTACATAACAATCTTTTGCAACTATCAAATTGATGAATGTATCAATTAAATTTATTAATTTCATCAATTCTCCATTAATTTTAGAAGTAACCTTCATGAAATCTAACATTTCTCTTATTTGTTTTCTTATTCCATCTGTTATACTCTCTTTTTCATGGTCATTTTGCAGTGTTACAGGAATTCAAACTATATTCACCCCTGATGACAATTTGAAGAAAATGAAAGAAGCCACATTAGGTGCCCACCTTCTTAAAGCTTAAGTATGTTTAGAAGAATGTTAGAATATTTTACAAAAAGAAAAAAAAGTTTGTTTTTTTTTTTGTTGTTTTTTTATTCTTATTGAGAACTTAGTGGGGCAACTCTTTATTAATTTTCGTGTGTATGTTTTTTCGTTTACTGACAAAGGTGTTGTTGCCTTGTTAATAATCTAAGCTATATGGATCTTGAAAATTGAAATACGTGTCTCACTGAAACAATGCTAGAACTGGAGTTTTAAGCATTAAAACAAGAAGATCTAAAGGATAATTTGGGTAATTCAAACAATTTTAAACAATGGAAGGGTACTAGAGCCTTTCGTTAGCTAGCGAACGATTTGAACATAAAAAAATACCCAGAAAAGTGTAAGGTATAAATCTGCTGCAACACGTGTGTTGTGAACATTACGACTGTGTTCTACAGACACGAACAAAGAAAACAGTTTTAAAAATATATAACACTTTACTGCTGATGACTTACAGGTATGGTATCTTCTGTAGGAAAGAAAACACCATTCATAAGGAACAACCTATAAATAGACTACATATATGAATTTTACGACACTGAATACTTTGACGTCGTTTGTTTGTGCAGATTGAAATTTAAGAGTTACAAATTACAGGTCTGTCGTCCAGACTTTTTTTTATAATAGTGTAAGCCGTGCTCTAAAACAGGTGGAATGAAATCATGTTTGCTTACTTCTAATTTACAACGAATCATACACACTAAGTACTATGTTTTAAGAAAACGAAAAGTGTAAATAAGGAATACGCAGTGACAAATGAATAATAGATAACAGCACTAATATATAACCAATAAGTGGAAATAGCGTGCATAAATGTGTCTCTATGACGTCGTTACTTCTATAAAGTTGTGTAGAATCTTCATCCGGAAGGTGAAGCTGATAGTCGTGTATTTCTGACACAGAATTTTAATTGTTTCGTATCATTTAGATTGTCTAGAATTCCGACTCGATTGGTTTCATCAATATTAAATACAATTTATGTATGTGGTTGCGTGAAATATGTAAGCTGATAAAGGTAAAGTTGAAGATAATCTTTATTTCATAATAAAAAGACCTCAAATATGTTGTGTGACAAACTACGTGTCAAGTAACAGATACTTACCTGAGCTTATTTTACCTCCTGGTAAACCCCTTTAAATACCATGTGCCAAAAAGGGGGCGCTACCGGTACCATTTTTCACGTCTTTGACATGGCGCGGCTAGGGATCGAGCCTCTACCTCCCGTGCTCAAAGCGGATACTCAATACAATTATACATTTTTTGTTTTGTTTCATTGATTTTTTATCTCTTTTATTTGCTGAAAAATTATTATTTTAGATACGCCTTTGTTACCTGTTCTTTTCAGTTGAGTTCGGTAGTTTATATCCGTTGTGTTCAACTGAGACGAAAATACTACTTTCACTTTCGGTTTGAATGTAGAGAATTGCTGACGCGGAAATTGGCTATATTCTTTAAAGTATGTATATCTGAGATAAAAGTTTTATCAGTTTAAAATAATAAAGTGATTAAGTTATCGTGGAACATAGTGTGTGTGCATGTGCAAGTCTGCTATCGGTAGTATCAAAATCACCACGTTTTAAAAAATTTTAACACGTGTCATTTTGAATAATGATGGTAATTTTCCAAAAACGAAAAGTGCCGTTTGTTTTACTTGTAAATCAGTTTTCCTGTATTACCATATTTTCTTAAAATCAGATATATGGTACGACAAAAAAAGTTAAGGTGCTGAAGTTACCATTACTGTGCCGCGTGAATCTTTTCAAAATAAATGCCGGTTAATGTTTTACCATCTCGTGGTTTGGCAAACTTCTCCAATAGCTATTATACGAGCATTGTTGCACCTCAAAATGGTAGCAACGCATTTTGGTAGTCACTACCAAATTCGGCCGAGTTTTGGTAGTCACTACCAAAATGCGTTACACTCAACTCAGTTTGGTAGTTTACAAAAATGTAGTACCAAAATGCGTTGAATATGTGCACATCCAGCGCAAAACGATATTAATAATAATCTCCTGATTCCTCGGGACTCTGTAGATGTTATAACACACACAAACACACACACACACACACACACACACACACACACACACACAAAAAGAATAAAAATAAAAAATAAAACATGCGTTATTCTTAAAAAAAAAAGCTGATTAATCATTTTAGTAAAAGAACCGGACGCTCTGGGTCTTTTTCACAAAGTCCTGTTCCATCATAAGTTCTCTCCTAAGTATAGACTTTTTAATCACATTTTTTAATATCCTGAAACTTGTATATAAAGGTATGTTCAGTTATTTCTTTTTGACAGTGCTATTATCTGATACTTGGAATAACCGAATAGTTTACTTACATCTACTTAAAAGGAAGTTCGTAGAACAACTTTCACATAGTTTTGATTTTGTCTTAAGTTCACTTAGTGAAACAGGCTTGTCAATTTTCACTGAATCAAACAAGAGACAGAATACGTCCGTAATGCAGGAAGAATCACAAATGTGAAGTGCGACATTATGATGGCAAAGTGTGACAGTAGGATAGTGAAGCGCGACGGTAAGATGGTGACACTATGAAGGTGAAGCGCACAAATATGATGGCGAATCGCGACAGTACGAAGGTGATACTATGGTGGTGAATTGCAACAGTACGAAGGCAAAGCGCGAAAGTACTACGGCGGATGGCGGAGCGCGACAGTACGATGGGCTGTCGTCATTGTACTGTCGCGCTTCGCCATCGTCCTGTCATTTGATGGCATCATACTGTCGCGCTTTGCCATCGTACCATAGTACCTTCACAGCTCGCGTTCACAGGCCTCACGGGGCAGCGCATAAAATATTTTAGTGAAAGATAATCTTTGAATATCTTTAAGGTCGACATAATCATCATCTTCGCCATCTCCGCATCATTTTGCAGTATTTATTATGCTAACTGGTGACTGAACTGAAAGGTGAAGCATGCACGGAGGACTCGTTTATATGATAAAGAAAAATGGTGATAATTCTAATACAGGTCCTGGTCAGAAAGATTGTTATAAATTAATATTTGGAAAGCAAAGCAGATCAGATCACGCGTTTTGTTTTTGCTTTTTTGCAGTCAGTGGCAGAGTAGTTAGAAGGCTGGATTAAAGCGCAGGCGGTCCGGATTCGATTCCCAGCTGATATTCTGGCCAACCCTATATAAGAAACATTAAACTGGTGATCCGACTGACTTATAAGCAATTGGTTCGCTCATGATATTCCCCAATTAAAATTATTACGCTTATACTTTTAGTGAAGCAATTGCATAAATACCGTTATGTAAATACTTTATGTTCTTATGAAACGCTTTTATGTTATTTCATTTTTACTGAATGACTTCTAATCTGTTTGATTACAAGGTTGATAGTGTATCTAGGTAGTTTTAGAATAAAGTAGGTCTTCGAGAGATAAGGTTGTGCTCAGTTTGGAACTTGGGCGACATTGTCGCCGTTTCTACAGACATGGAAATTTTAAAATGTATTGGTACGTAAAGTTGATAATATATATATGTTTTATTGATGTTATATGGTTTAATAATCTTTAAAGACCGTGATTCCAAAATTTATAACAGTCTGTACCGTCTAAATAATTATTATTTGACATCAGATCACGTGCCCCGCATCGTACGACTGAAATGATGTATGGAAAGACACGAGTGTTTCTCTACCATTAAAACAGCTCGAAAGTCGCTATATGACCTAAATTGTGTCGGATTGATTCTATACTGATACAGAATCCAGGAACGAGGCAATGTTAATTAGTTGTTGAAAACAAACATTTGAACCCGTATGAAACAAATCAAACGAATTGAATGTATTTGAAGTAAACAAGAAAGCTTCGTCTTTTTGCGAATGGCCGTTTTCATTGTTTTGAGAGAATGGAGTTCAGTTAATCTTTCTGTCTGTTTTTATTTCAAATTGTAGTGTTTCCACGCGGAACTGTGGTTTGGTTTAATAAAATAGTGCATTTATTTTAGGCGAAACGTGCATATTGAAAACTAACCAGATATTCCATCAAATCCTGGTGCCCCTCGACATTTGAATTTAAGGATCTAGGAACCATAGTTGGAGCCTGGTCTGCACTATGGTCGAAACCAGCACTGTTCACTTGAATTTCAGAAACCATAGATTGACCGCACTATTAGTTCCGTTTAAAATGCTCCTAGTATGTGCGAAGCTGGCTTCATAATAAGCAACTGGTTTACGAAATTCGACGTTTACATTTCCCGACAATTCGAAGTATACGGAAAGACTCCCCCCGTCGTCGTCGTCATCATCATTCACAGCTTGGTTAAAATTTTGTAGCACTAGCACTTGAGGTACAATAGTACTAAATATACAATCAAGCAGCACGTCCGAGCCGGAAAGAAAAAGTTCTCATTTTTTCCCAGTTAAAGTGGCAATTTCATGTTTTATGTAAGCCAGTTCCTGATTTTATTTCGTTGTGGACCTATACTTGACACTTTGGTAGCATTTTCAAGGAGAATTTTTGCATTTATAGAAAGTAAACAAGCCTTATTACAGATGTGTTCATACCCACATTTTAGTTGTCAGTTTGGAAGATATTCCATAGTAACAACCTGTCAGACAAAACATCGCTTATAAGATACACGACCCCTACCTTTTTTTGGTGTTTTTTTTGTGGTCTATATGTCATTTAAGAACATTAGGCTAGTAATTTTTTTTAAATGGGCCTAGCTATGTGTTACAGCTCCCAAAGTTTGTTATTTTTTATAAAGAACATATAGCAAGTTTATTTACTACTGTATACCCTATTGATCTCCGTTTGATTCAAACTTAAATCAGTAAAAACTGTTGTCGACATCGTATGAGGCAAGATATATAACTGCAGCTCATATAGTTGATGAATTATGTTCCTTTTTTACTTTGATTTTCAGTTTAAAGTTTTATACACCTTCAATCATTATCGATTATTGCTGAAACTTAAAATAAATATTCCACATCATCACCTACATCATATGAAACAAGTTGCATTACTCTGGCAGAAATATTGCTTAAATTATGTCCCTTTTATACGTAGAAATTATGGTTAATGGGCTGATGCACTCAATCTCTGTTGCTACTAGATGTATTTGACCTAAACTTAAAGTGTTGTGCAACGTTATCATCCTAACATTCAAGCGACAGCTCTGATTTCCTAAAATATGTTGTATTTCACCATCAGGCAATGAAATAGTCGAGCGAGTTGTCTCCCCAGAGAGCTCCTGTTTAATGTTGAGAGTAGGACATTCGAAAATAACATTTTATGGCCTTTTTGTATATAACTTATTGATTATTTGTGAAACAAAAAAATGTAATACAGCTTGATTTGTAAACAAACTGTTATAAAACATTAAGAAATCATATTCTGGCCCATATAATTTATATATATATATATACATGTGTATACAAAATTATTCGTCTGACGATTTAGCCCAATTAGTGTTTATATAGATACAGTTGTGTCACGACTTGTACTGATTTGAACACAAAACGTGTTATCATGGAACAATCCTCTTGATGTAAAAGAACTGAATGTCAGAGTAGATTAGTTTATAGAACTCATAAAGCGATATTTAAACAAATGTTTGACACACTTTTTTTACTGATTAATATAAAATTCTAAAGAAAATATGAAGCTACTTTAAATCGTTGTCGAGTCAACTAAACAAAACAATAGCTACTTCCTTCAATGGTGGAACGGTCGATGCCCGTAATGCGATTCGAACTCCTGACTTTCGGATTGAGTAGTTCATTCCAATTAAGTACTGGAATAAGTTTTTGGACAAGACTACATTTTCATGAAGAAATATTAATCTTAACCCTGCTAAATTTCTAAAATGGACTGGTCTGCAGTACCATTTATTATTCGAAGGGGTGTTCACTGAAAATTTACTGACCGAATAACGAGCAGTGCAGACCATGATCAGCCTACACGAACGTGTCGCAAAGGCAAAATCACTTGCCACCAGCAGGCTAAAGGTTAAAGAAAATGTATTTTATGGATTTACTGACATGCTGTAAAAAATTTCATTCGAAAAATTGTAACCTTATCGAGAGGTACTGAAAGCCGTGGAATGTAGAAACCACTCTTAAAAGAAAATTTGTTTTCGTTCGGAGTACGTTTTTTTCTATTTAAATTGTCCTTATTAATAAAATTGTTCACAGGCTATCGGGTTCAAAAGCGTGTTACAATTAGAGTTTCTGGCATGTTATAACATTACAACATCCGTAGTATATGTACATACTACTTAAAGGCAACCTTTACCTTATGTATTCTTAAAGACATATTCAGTGGAACAAGCTTCGATTTATTCAACGTGCAGAAAAATGCAAGCTGTGTTTCCCAGAATATGCTAGAATATGGACATTTGATAATTTCTCTCGAGTATTTTTTTTCCAGCAGTTATACTGATAATTGCTAACACCGCCACTTCACAAGGCGTGCGGCGAAGAACATTTGGTAAGCCATTGCTTATTCTTTTAGCTGTCTAACTATTTCAACATTTAGAAAGTGAATTAAATGAATTATTTTTTAAAAGACAGAAAATGAAATAACACACGCAGAATATGTGAGTATAGTGATCTTTTCCAAAGGTTAAAAGATAGGTTTCAGTAAAATGAAAAAATATGTGGTTTTTTTGTTTTGTTTTGTTTTGTTTTTTAAATATTAGAGCAATGGAACTGTTCATTTATGCGGTTGTGTTGCGTTTTTAGTCTTACTTCAGTCAGTCGTTAGGTAGCTATATACTTGATTAAACCCAGTGCAATATTCTTGAAGAATGGACACTTTTTGAGAAAAAGGATTGGCATGAAAAACTAAAGTTAGAGAAAAAGTGGAGTTGGTGAGAGAAAAAATAGAGTTGATAACACTAAAAATAAGAGTCGGTGAGAGAAAAATAGAGTTGTTAGACGGTGATAGAGAAATTACGAACGGTCAGAGACATAAAAAAAGAAAGAAATGGAATCGGAGAGAGAAAAAATATAGTTCGTAAGAGAAAACGGTTAGTAGGGTCGTTGAGAGAAAAATATATTTGGTAAAGGGAAAAAGGCTTGGTGAGAGGGGAAAAGGACCGGCAAGAGAAAGAATAGAGCTTGCAAGAGGAAAATAAATGTTTGGGTGAGAGGGAAACTAATAGAGTTTAGAAGAAAAAGAAAACATTTGCTCGTTTAGAGAACAAAAAAGGGTCGCTCGTTTTAACTGATCTTTGTCTTGATTTATAACAAAGCTAAGATAAAGAGTATAACTTACCTCTTTTAAGAATTGAGTCATAATAACAGTATAATATTCACCTTTACTAAAAAGCTTTTTACCTTTGAGTATAGTTTTGTTTCAATAAGTATTTTTTATTTTGCGGTTTTCTTACAGAAGAAAAAATCGATTCAAGAACAAGCTATAATGCAGAAGAACAAATACATTCATCAAGGCGTTTGATGTTCCTGGAAGACCTGCCTGCTAGTAAATTATTTTCTATTTCCTGCTGTGTATATTTATTGTTATTTGAAAGAGAATGTATGTACAGGTTGTATAGTAGTGGTAAGCAGTAGCAATGAGCAGTACAAAGAATAGAAATAGTGAAATAGGCAGTAACAGTAGTAAAAGCGTGAAATTGGCAGTAGCAGTAACAAAAATGTGAAATTGGCAGTAGCAGTAACAAAAATGTGAAATTGGCAGTAGCAACAGAAGCAGAAGAAGCTTAAGAATGAGCAATAGCTAGCAGTAGTAGTAGAAATATCGCGAAATCAGCAGTAGCAGAAGCAGTCGCAAAAATGTGAAATTGGCAGTGTCAGCAGAAGCAGAAGTATTAGAGGAATTCGCAGCAGCTGTAATAGCAGTAGCAATAGATATCTCGCGAAATCAGCAGTTGCAATAGGAACAAAAATGAAATTAGCAGTAGCAGTAGCAGCAGAAAATTCGTGAAACTGACTGAAACATTAGCAGTTGAAAAATCTTGAAACTGGCAGTCGCAGTAGTTAAATTGTGAAATTGGTAATAGCAGTAGCAGCACGTTTTTGCTACTGCTACTGCTCTCTACTTATACTGATATTGCTGCTACTGCTACTGCCGACTTCACGTGTTTTGCTACTGCTACTTCTACTGCCAATAATACCTTTTTGCTACTGCTTCTGCTACTACTGCCATTAACACATTTTTGCTATTGCTAGTGCTGCTATAGCTACTGTCAATTTCACATTTTCACTACTGCCCCGGTCAGTTTCGCGATTTTTCTACTGCTATATAATACTACTAATTAGCTTCTACTGCTACTGCTGCTACTGCTATTGCTACTGCCAATTTCAAGATTGTTCTATTGCTACTGCTAATGCGTATTTTTCTACCGCTACTGATGCTACTGCTGCTCCTGCTTTTGCTTAGACTGCATCTGCCAGTTTCACGATTTTCTACTGTTACTGCTGCTGCTTATACTTCTTCTGCTACCGCTACTGCTACTGTTTCTACTTCTACTTTTACTTTTACTTTTACTTTTACTTTTACTTTTACTTCTACATCTACTTCTACTTCTACTTCTACTTCTACTGCTACTGCAACTTCTACTGCTACTTCTACTTCTACTTCTACTGCTACTGCTTATACTTCTAATGCTACTGCTACTGCTACTGCTCCTGCCAACTGCACATTTTCCTTATTGCTATTCTTCTATTGCTGCTGCTAACCACGGTTTTAGCGATCGCTTATGTACATGTAATATAGATAATTCCTGTTGCCTAAATGGACAATATACACCAAAGTGCCAGAGTCAGAACTGTCACGCATAGTTATAAATCTTGTTTAAACTTCTATCAGTGTAAGAAAATGCTATGAGAAATATATTCAAACGATCGCGGTTCCTTTAATGAAATTACCTTTTAAACAGCTTGGTCTGAATGGACGGTAAGAGGAAGTTGCTCTGTATCGTGTGATGGTCAA
Organism: Mercenaria mercenaria; assembly: GCF_021730395.1. Lineage (NCBI taxonomy): Eukaryota > Metazoa > Mollusca > Bivalvia > Venerida > Veneridae > Mercenaria > Mercenaria mercenaria. The sequence goes on from NC_069373.1 coordinate 54,212,096, forward strand.
GGTTACCTTGAGAAAGAGCGTACCTGTTCCACAGGGAAACACAGTGATTGTGAAGCCATTGGTGGGAAATGGTGGTCAGTGGAGGCATGTGATAATGGACCATGCAGTGCGAGTATGCTTCCGTTTTTTCATAGACTGAAAAGATCAAAAGTTACCAAGACAACGCATTTCATTTCCCGTTTCGCATTTTATGTCTTTATCAGAAATAACAACGTGCGATATATAGAGAAAAACAGGTTACTGTCATTTGAGAAAGGGCTTCTGAGACAAGGTTAGATATGGTCCTGGAAGAAGCGAGGCATGCCGAGCTCCTTCCAGAGTCTTAGAAATCCCATTTTCAAAAGACAGTAACCTGTTATTCTACTTATCATGTCATTACTAACAACTTGTAATTTTTTGTTAAGTAGGAGCGCGAATTACTGACTATAGATATTTACTGAATGTACATCACAATAGAGTTAGCGGAGCTCTTACAATCTGATGTCCTTGGTCTTTATCATAGGTTTACACAGTGTAAAGACTGCTTTTCTCAGACAGGCTTTATCAGGCAGTTGTTATAGTAATGGCATGATAAAAATGACGCCACGTCCATTAGGACGCCAACGTCAACGTCAGAAACAAACCCAAAATAGTATATTTATATTATTGTACATAATAGATAAGAATACTATTTTTTTTTCATTGCAACACCTCCACAGATTTAGCAAAAGATAAATCTGGTAGACCTTGCTAGAGCTAGCATTTCCCCATTAACCTTGTTTTGGAGTAGATGAAAAATGTTTGGTTTGATATTGAAAGCTAATCCACTGTGGAACTCAAATCTATTGAAGTCATCCAGAGATTACTGGATGGAGTGATGCACTGGGCTATCGAAGTTATTTTAATGAATAACTATTCAAACAGCACTTTCAGGAGTAACCAGATAATGGCGGAAAGAAAAAAATCCGTATGTTTTCCCAGTTGCTGTTTTGATTTCATCGTGAATTAATATATTTGACATTTGACATTTTGGCTGATGAATCTCTTTCAAGGAGATTCTTTTACAATTTTAGAAATGTAAACAAGCCTTATAACACCTGTATTCATACCCAAGTTTAGCTTTGACAGAAAGACAGACAAAAAATCCTCGCTGGAAGAAGATATATAATCCCTGTTTGCTTGGTGTATTTTTACTGTTGTTTAAAGGTTATTTATATATGTATGGTAATTCTTTTTTAATATCGACACGGTGACATCTCGCAGAAAATTGTTTATTTTATATGTATCATATACACACCGTAGCTCTCCGACCTTGGGTTGTATTCAAGATGGCGGCACAAATGGCAATCGAAACAATACACTTGACATCTCAGAGCCACCAACCTAGAATGACCAATCATCTAATGCTGTTTTTGATCTATATAGGAATTTTTAGATGTTCATTTGCAGTGACCGACCTTAGGCTTTTATTGTTAGAGTTTGGAAACATTTGTGATCAATTTATTAATATATTGCGGTGTTATACTATTTAGTGATTTATAAGTTAGTAGACATGTGTGGTAGGTCACTCGTTTAGTGAAATAAATGTATTTGCAAGTGGATATACAGTCAACCCCTTGCTAAAAGATCAGATGTGTACAGGGATACTTTTAGAACTATAAAGACGGTTAGTTTCATTTCAGTTTAAACATTTCAGTGAATTTAAACCTGTAAATAAAGACACACCTATGAAAACCGTCAGTTTCATTTTACCCTTTTTTCAGCCACTTGTATAAATGAAGACCATTCTGTGGCTTTCCTTCGCGGGGCCTTTATATAAAGGTTTGACTGTAAATATTTTTAAAAGGTTGGACAGAATGGAACTCGCAGACATCGTGCTCACAATCATGTGGAGAGGCGGGGTACTACGAGGTCAAGAGAAACTGCTCCAACAGAGTGTTACGTGATTGCGAGGCACAAGGAGGAAGGTACTGGGAAATACGTGTCTGTGACAATGGACCTTGTGTAGCAAGTAAGAAACCGTAAAACCTTTTGCCATGTTATCAGTTCTCGCAATTTTATCAGCATCGCCACAATTTCCACTAAAGATAAGAAGAACCTTTTCCCTGCTAAATTTCTTAAATGGACTGATCTGTCATTCAGTTTGGGCATTCGAATGGGTGTTCACTGAAAATTTACTGACTGCTTAGCGAACAGTGCAGACCATGATCAGACTGCACGGATGTACAGGCTGATTTTGTTCTGTAACTGGTTGCAAAGGAAGAATCACTTGCCGCCAGCAGGTTAAAGATTAAGTGGTTGTTCAATACTAAACTTATTTTTGAAAGCGTTTCAATAATTAACTAACTGGTTACTTGAAGCTTTTGCAAACACTATAACTTCACTTGTTCGTCCAAGTAGCGTCCGTTTTCAAAACCGTTAGTTGTTGGTAAGTACTTTACCTGTTTGTTACGTTTTTGTCTTAATTTTTATACTTTGCCTTTAAAAATTAAACCAACAGCAGAATGTAAATGAAGACATATATGACACATTACCATTTATTGAAATGGTTTTCATATATTAGTGTAATATCTTTCACGTTACAATTTCACGCAGCCGTGTTCATGTTGCATTTTATCCAGACGTTATAGCATACTTGTTATAATAAAATCTGTTATCCAAGAAGAGTTTTATCATGTGTGTTATTTGCTATTCAGCCTGGATGGAATGGTCTGCATATTCAACATGTCAGAAATCGTGCGGTATAGGCGTCACGGTCAGGTACCGTAACTGTAGTACGGGAGTTAACTCTGATTGCACCGGCAAAAGTTATCAGCTAACCGCCTGTAATGCTGGGCCTTGCATAGGTTTGTATCAAATAACTCAACAAACCAACACTGACCTGAACTTTTTGGTTCAAGTTTCACTGTCTTGCCATATAAGATAACCGTAAATAGTCATAGTGCAAAAACGTTTAAAATTAAAAAAAGACGTATGCTTCTTGTTTTAATTTCATAATCGTTTTCCAACCCTATAAGAGCTTATGCAGTGCTTTTAAAAAGCATTAAAATACCGCCTATCAGGTTTTTATGACCTTTGACAAAATGGTCTCCTTTACATTTTCACAATTCAACAGTTCTGAACTTTTTAAAAGATAATAATGAAATACGCTGTTTAAAGCCATTATAAATTAAATGAATTATCGTCCACATTTGTCAAAAAAAAGGGAAGTGTTTGGGGAGGATTTACATTTTTTTATATATTTTTGATGATTGATATGAAAAAACAATCATGACGAGCTAAAATTTAAAAAATAATGTAGAGAATATTTAGATTACTGTTTTATAAATTTAGATTTCTTAAAAAGATACAAAAGTCGAGACAATTATATTTTAGTAGACGAGCCTAATATACTTAAAATTTTAACGTTATCAAGTAAGTGGATTTAAATGAAATAAAGAACAGCTTGATTTAGTGGTGTTCAGCCTATGAATGAGCCAGTTTCCGTTTCCTCGAACAATTCCGTTATGAAGTCTTCTTGTGGTCATTGCAAATGCATTCCGTGTCGGTCTCGCGTACCTAATAAAAGTTTGTTTATAAAATTCTTAATACAAATCATAAATAGTCTTTGTAGTTAAACAATATTGCGTTGTTTTGAAAAAAAAAGCCAAATAAGATGTCCGGTATTTGTTTTCTCCACTGACCATATAAAGCAAAATGTTTTAAACCCCTAGATTGTTGCCCTTTATTTCGCATGAAGGTAGGATAAGTTGTTTATATACAAAACAGTCTTTGTCAATTAAATAAACGGGTATATGGGAAATATGAAATATCGAGGCGAGCTAGGATGATAATCAAGCAATTAGTTTATTATGACCTAATGAAAATTATGATAATGATAATGATGATGACAATGACGATGATGATAATGCTGTTGATGATGATTATAAAGCTATTATCAATTTATTAACAGAGCACCGCCTGCGGGTGCCAGCGCTCGTCTGTAAATGCTTAAATCATAAGACAATATAGAAGATAAAAGTGATGATTCAGAGCCTTCATTATCACCTTTTGGTGATAAAGAAATGTGAACAGTTTCAAAGCTATAAACGTTTCAAAGCTATAATCACCTTCTGGTGGTAATGAAAGGTGAAAGTTTCAAAGCTATAATCACCTTCTGGTGACAAAGAAAGTTGAAAACTAAAGCTATAAACACCTTCTGGTGATAAAGAAAGGTGAAAGTTTCAAAGCTTTAATCACCTTCTGGTGATAAAAAAAGATGAAAACTAAAGCCATAAACACCTTCTGGTGATAAAGAAAAGTGAAAGCTTCAAAGCTTTAATCACCTTCTGGTGATAAAGAAAGATGAAAACTAAAGCTATAAACACCTTCTGGTGATAAAGAAAAGTGAACACTTTCAAAGCTATAATTACCTTCTGGTGATAAAGAAATGTGGAAGTTACAAAGCTATAGCTTAAAATGAATAAACAAAACAAAACAAACAAAAACAAATTAAAAAAAAGTTCTATATTGAAAAGGGACATAATTCTTTAAGTACAAAAAGATACATAATTATGACAAGTTAGAGTTGTCGTCCTTCGTCTACATACACACCTTGTAATAATAAAGAAGTGTGAATTTTTTTAAAAAAGTTTTTAAGAAAAAGTTAATATAAACAAGATCTTTATCAACGCCAACGCCGACGATCAAGAAACGACAATGAATACCTCGTATATAGACATAAGCTAATAATAGCAGTCTTGTATCAAACAACTATCATTTTGAATTTCTAAAAAATTCACACTTTATTTTTTCTGTGTTTTAGCTGGATTAACAACAAGTACAACAACAACAACAACAACAACAACTCCAAAACCAGTTCCGGCATGTAAGTAACTGTACTCTGCATTTAGTAATCAGACAATACAAAAACCACAAAAAAGCTAGATCTGCCTCAGGCGGAAAAAATCAACAACACGAGTCTTGTCTTTGCTCTTACAGAGTTCTGCTTCGTGAGCTATTTTCGGTCTTTGGAGTTACGTCGTTCGAGTTTGCTGGCAATATTAACATACAGAAACATTCAAAACTTCCGAACATTTTAGTACGTACACCGTTTGAAATTTATTTTAAGGACCCATAATGACATTTGGCAATTCTCGTTCGATTCCGTATTCTCCCAATGCTGTTTCGGCATTTGTCGTCTACCCATTCAGTTCATACGAACAACCAGCCGAAGAATGCCGAAATTGCATACGGAGGATACGTATCCGTACGGAAATTGCCGAATGTCATTACCGGACAATTACTTTATTTTAGTATGGGCAGAATGGAGCAATAAGGTTGTTTGCTCTGCATCTTGTGGACCAGGATATGGTGAAAAGACACGCACGTGCTCCACCGGAAGTAAAGCAGATTGCACAGGAAAATCATGGAATGTGTATGCATGCAATTTAGGCGAGTGTATCGGTAAGTTATAGTAATTTTATTTTATGGAACTTGATGCCTTAGATAGAATGCACGTGATATAAATAACGGTTCGTTGAAGAGTACACATAGGTATATAATATGAAATAAGGCAAAGCCTCAAAGCGAGCTCAAAGAAATCGGATTTAGCTAAAAATATTATGCATCATTTATTTGTCACAAAGAAACTATTCACTAGTCACAAGAATTCGGCAGAACCTATTCACTTGAAAAAGTCTACATTTAGTGTCACCATACCTGTAACAGTGAATATCATACGTTGCAAAATTTATGGGAAGCCGGTGTTACGGTGACGTCATTACCGCGTTCCCGTTTCTTTCTGCTTATTAATGACATTTTTTCCATTTTCTGGCCGATGCTTGATCTTTTAAATGAAAACAATATTTTTTTTCAAACAATTGGAAATCATTCTTTCATTATTGTTGAGTGATGAATATTTTTTAGCAATTGAATGAAGTTCTGTATTCACTCCGGAAAGAAGTACTTCCTGTGAGTACCTATCCGCTAGGGTGCGCTTTTTAAAAACTTCCGACGAAACTTTTCAAATCCATCACCAAGTGTGCAAGTATACTTGCGTTAACATAAAGCTCGATTCTCGAGCTCGCTATTACAGAGAAAAACATTATTTATGACAACCTGTCACAGCTGCAGTCCATATACATGTACCGAATAGGAAATTACACAATGATGATAGGGGCTGCAGTGCACAAACACTCTAAATTCTTCTATCATAATCAAAACATCATTAAAACATTAAGAAGTAGTGCTTTAAAATGTTTTCGTCATATAATGCAGAAATTGGGGAAAACTCTGCTTAATGATAATTTAGGTCTTCATTTAGTCATTTATATTAAAACCCACACACTTATTTTTTCTTGAAAATTAAGTCATATATTTAAAAAGCCTGATATGGTCTTAACTTTCTAATTTTTATTTAACATAACACAGTTGATGGATATTGGGGAGGATGGCAGGAGTGGAGCACGTGCGGAGTGTCTTGTGGTGGAGGTCAGATATCCAGGTCAAGGTCATGTGAATATCCCGATCCAAATATCAAAGGTGATCCATGCAAAGGAGACAGCACAGAAACGAAGCCCTGCAATACGGATAAATGTCCGGGTAACACTTTAGATAGTAAATTATAAAACAAAGTTTAGAGGTATAATTGGACTTCCGAATATTTCGTGCGTTTTTCACCGCGACATAAAATACCTTGATGGCTTGATCGCAAAACAAACAAACAAAAGAAACATCAACATTTTTATCGAAGAATACACCAGACATCTTTAATGTTTGACACCCACATGAAGATTTTATAAAAAACACAGCTTTTTACAGTGTTACTTCTAATAAACGGAGGAATTTTATTACCTCTTTTGTCACCTTCCAGTTTAAAGGTCAGAGACATAAATAGCTTTTAAGTTCTTAGTTTCATTTGTGTCGTTCGTTTTCTTCGTAGTTTTTAATAAAAGTTAAGATAAAAGCAACATAGATGTTTCTGCTGCCATAGTTAATGGAGTATGGACACAATGGTCGGTATGGTCGCAGTGTTCAATGACGTGTGACGAAGGAGACCGTTCGCGCACGCGTAGCTGCTCGTTCCCAAGCGACGCTCCTCACGGCAACGACTGCTTTGGCCCTGCAACTGACACAGAAAAATGTAAAAAAGCTGACTGCTCAGGTAAAATTTATTTGCAATCAAATATTAATTTCAAGTAATCATTTGGATGGTCTGTAAGTAGACATAAGTTAATTGGTAAACTTGATTTCATGCCAGTTGTACCAAAGCAATCACATATACTAGTATCATATTATTTTATCTCATATTTATGACTACAGTTATCTAATCATAAATTGATTAGTACTGTTATCTTATCTCATAGTTGATGGATACCGTTATCAGTTTGTTGATGGTTACTGTTATCTCACATTGACTGGTACTGTTATCTCATATTGATTGGTATTGTTATCTTATCTCATATTGATGAGTACTCTTATCTTATACTGATGGGTACTGTTATATTATCTTATATTAATTGGTACGATTATCTTATCTTATATTGATTGGTTCTTTGATCTTATCTCATATTAAATGGGTACTGCCATCTGGTCTTATACTTGATTGGTATTATTGTCAATGGATACTATCATTTCAAAGTTTATGGGTTCTTTTACCTTGTTTTATACGAGGGTAATTCAGAACAGTTTGAGACTGTCCATATAAAATGGAGGAAACTGTATTTAAACAAACTGCTTGCATTAGTCCCTCAAAGTATTCACTCCTAACAGAAACGCACTTTTCCATCCGGTTATCCATGACCTGAAAACCGCAGAGTAGTCTGCCCTTGGTATACTAAGTCTGCGACACCAAGGGCGCTTCTGGAATTGTAGCGACGTCCAGCCAGCACCCTTTCAGCAAAGGAGAGAGAAAAAAATCACAGGAACTTAGATCGGTTGATTACGGAAGATGCGGTAATTGCTTGACCTGCTGGTCCTGTAAATACATGTGTTCAGCATAATCTTGTGTGCAGATGCATGGTCATAAATAAGGCAGATGCCCCGTAAACGAGTTTTTGGGCGACGTTTAACGTAACGTTTCCTAAGTTAATTTGAACCTTGTCCCTGTAAAACTTCCATGTAATAGATCTGCGGGATGCACTGTGTATTTGCACAACAGAGCCATTTGAATTGAAGAAAACTGTATGAAATATCCATTCGCAACATTGAGTTCTTTTTGCGTTAGCAGGTCCTTCTTACCTGTTCCTAAGCCACTGTTTATTGTTTATCCGCAATTGAGGTTCGAAACAATATACTCATGTCTCATCCCCTGTAAGCAGTTCATTAAAAATCTCCTGTCGTCTGCTGCATTTGTTTTTATATATTTTTAGAAGGATTTTGAAGTATAGTATCATTTTAGCTTTTTGCGCTTTGTTGAAAAATGAGGTATATTCTACCTTCCTTGCACGGCCGCACATTTTCGATAATTTCAAGTATTATGTCAGAATTCTATGAACACTTCTGGGTGAAATGCCCACTGATGCAACTATTTTGGAAACTGTATACAATGTATCTTGATTTTGACTCAAGGTTATCTGTTATTAAATACTTTTGCCCACAGTAAACATTGGTTTTTGATGGGGGAAGAATCACCGTAAACAGTTTTAAATTCTTGCAGTTTCTGCCTGGCTGGTATATCAGAGAACAATCGGCGTGAAGTTGGCAGTACAGCAGTAACAGCAGTAGGAGCAGTTAACTGCTGTAACTGCTGGCAGTAGCAGCAGTTAACTGCTCCTACTGCCAGCAGTTACAACAGTTAACTGCTGCTACTGCCAACAGTTACAGCAGTTTATTGCCTGTCGCAGTTAACTACCACTAGTTACAGCAATTGATCGTGTTTACTAACACCAGTTAACTGCTACTACTGCCAGCAATTATAACAGTTAATAAAGCTGTATTACCAGATGATGAGAATGACATAAGGTATTTATTTTGTCAGTGTCCTACATATAATACTGCCAGCAGTTAAATTGTGTTATTAAAATCAGTTTTACAAGTTTCCTTCAAATGTGTAATGGGCCGTAAAACCTACCCTTCCCGCTTATACATTTGTCCGCATCGTTTAAAGATCATTGAAGCGTTCTTAATCTATTTCTATCAAGAATTTTCTGCCCTTGATACCGACTTTCAAGGGCAAAAAATTCAGGATCAAGCCTGGGTACCTATGATTTAAATACATATTTTCGTTCTAAACTTGATTCTCAGTAAGTATACAAAGTTTAAAGAAATACTGCCCGTAGGAAAAGTTTTTGCCCTATAGGAAATTGTCCCATTTACCCTTAAATTCTCCTATAAACTATGTACCCTGCAGTTAAATGGTTTACAAGTCTCTCCCGTCTCATTTATGTTTCTGCCAGCAGAATGGTCTATGAGATACGGTGTTCCGTTAGGACAATCGTGACTTTTTATATAATTCTAAAGCGCGATGCACGATGATACGATGACAAAAACGCGATGGCGCGATGGCACGATGATGAAACAACGATGGTACGATGGTGAAAACGCGATGACACGATGATGAAATCGCGATGGTGCGATGGTACGATGGTGAAATGTCGATGTAATATCGCGTTTTCATCATCGTACCATCGCGTTTTCACCATCGCACCATCGTGCCATCGCGTTGTCATCATCGTACCATCGTGCCTTCGTGGTTTCACCGTCGTACCATCGCATTTTCACCATCGTGCCATCGCGTTATCATCATCGTACCATCGTGGTTTCACCATCGTACCATCGTGGTTTCACCATCGTACCACCGCGTTTTCACCATCGTACCATCGCCTTCCGGTTGGAAATGCTTAGTCCCGTGCACTTGTACTTTTTGTCAACAATAGATGAATGTATCTCAATGTATTTTGTGAGAAGAAATTTACCATTTAGATTCTGCTGTTTTGCAATATGTTTTACAAAATGTTCATGCTCAGTTCATTAAAACTGTGTAAAACCTTCAAGGCTACGTCCTTTGTATTTTATGTATGCATGAAAGTAAATAAAAAGCTGGGTGTAATAGTCACATGATATTATTCAAACTCAGCTTATTCTTGTTAGGATGTAGAACGTATATAGTGCAATGTGAAAATGAGATTGTATCAAGCCTGTATTTTACTGACATATAAACTGTACCACTGCGCATGACCACCGGAATGAAATGGTACGATGGTGAAAATGCGATGGTACGATGGTGAAAACGCGATGACACGATGGTGAAAACGCAATGGTACGATGGTAATAATGCGATGGTACGATGATGAAAACGCGATGGTACGATGATACGATGGTGTAAACGCGATGGTACGATGATACGATGGTGAAAACGCGATGGTACGATGATGAAAACGCGATATTACATCGACATTTCACCATCGTGTCATCGCATCATTGCGATTTCATCATCGTGTTATCACGTTTTCACCATCGAACCATCGTTGTTTCATCATCGTGCCATCGCACCATCGCGTTTTCGTCATCGTAACATCGTGCATCGCGGTTTAGGATTCAATAAAATGTCACGATTGTCCAAACGGTACACCGTAATGAGAGCATGTCACTTCCAGCAGTGAAATCACCAATGAAAACATTTTTTTGAGTTTTTTGTGTGTTACTGGCAGCAGTCAAATGGTTTATGAGACCAGTATACCAGTTTTTTTACATGTAACTACCAGCGGTTAAATGTTTACAAGGCTCCTCTTACTGCTAGCAGTAAAATGCTTATGACAGCAAAAAACAAGGCTCCTGTTACAGCCAACGAGAGCAATTTACCAGTTTCGAATATATTTCTGGTGTATTTACTGCTGAAAGAAAACTACTCAAGCCGCATTCAGCCCCGAGTTCCTAAAAACAAGAGTTATCCTTCGAAACACCGCCCAACCTCACCCCGGGTTCCTCCCAAACAAGAGTTTTCCCCGAATGGCGGCCACCCGTGCCGGGTGGGGGACGACCCCCTCTACAACGGCCACCCGGTCCGATCCAAAAGTCAAGGTCTGGGGCGGAGCTGGGGGTGCCCAAACTGAAAAAAGTGAACATTTCCAGAAACGGCCTCGGACCAACTTTGAGACCCGCTCACGAGTAAACAAGAGTTTTCCCGGGCTAGCCGCTATGCTGGCCCCCCATACACCGTCACCCTCTACAACGGCCACCCGGTCCCGTCCCAAAGTCAAGGTCCCGTAGGGTCCTCCTATTAACTGCTGTAAGCATTTTACGCCACCCCCGCCTCACACCTCACCCCGGGTTCCTCCCAAACAAGAGTTTTCCCCGAATGGCGGCCACCCGTGCCGGGTGGGGGACGACCCCCTCTACAACGGCCACCCGGTCCGATCCAAAAGTCAAGGTCTGGGGCGGAGCTGGGGGTGCCCAAACTGAAAAAAGTGAACATTTCCAGAAACTGCCTCGGACCAACTTTGAGACCCGCTCACGAGTAAACAAGAGTTTTCCCGGGCTAGCCGCTATGCTGGCTCCCCCATACACCGTCACCCTCTACAACGGCCACCCGGTCCCGTCCCAAAGTCAAGGTCCCGTAGGGTCCTCCTATTAACTGCTGTAAGCATTTTAGGCCACCCCCGCCTCACACCTCACCCCGGGTTCCTCCCAAACAAGAGTTTTCCCCGAATGGCGGCCACCCGTGCCGGGTGGGGGACGACCCCCTCTACAACGGCCACCCGGTCCGATCCAAAAGTCAAGGTCTGGGGCGGAGCTGGGGGTGCCCAAACTGAAAAAAGTGAACATTTCCAAAAACGGCCTCGGACCAACTTTGAGACCCGCTCACGAGTAAACAAGAGTTTTCCTGGGCTAGCCGCTATGCTGGCTCCCCCATACACCGTCACCCTCTACAACGGCCACCCGGTCCCGTCCCAAAGTCAAGGTCCCGTAGGGTCCTCCTATTAACTGCTGTAGGCATTTTAGGCCACCCCCGCCTCACACCTCACCCCGGGTTCCTCCCAAACAAGAGTTTTCCCCGAATGGCGGCCACCCGTGCCGGGTGGGGGACGACCCCCTCTACAACGGCCACCCGGTCCGATCCAAAAGTCAAGGTCTGGGGCGGAGCTGGGGACCCCCAAACTTTTGTCTTATTTAACAGTCATGATGTTAATCTATACAATGTACATGGATGAATACATTGATGGATAATTGTCCTTTTTTGGTTTGCATGATCTTCCTCGCCCTTCTATTTTTAGTCGGGAGCTGGCAAATTCGATTTTAGCACATAACAACTTCCTTCAAACTGTTGTTTGTATTTTTACTTCAGTTATCATTAAAAATAACTATTTGAATATATATGCCTATAAAATACATGTACTGATTTTATTCAGAAAACGTGCCCCGGGCCAAATTCGAAACCATCCCTTCCCATTTAGAAAATCGCGGGATTTTCTACTTTCAGTTTCTTAACATACAATCTGGGGAGGTAATTACTCGTCTCTCGATTATGTAAATCTGCCGTGTTTTATTACAAATGTATATTCACTTCCTGTCTAAATAAAGCGTGGAGTATTCTCACGTAAGCGGTTGGGACTCTGTACTCTGTCAATTCATTTTTTATTAACCTTTTATGTGCGATAAAATTAATTCATTCTTTCACTTATATGTTTTCTATTTTTCTTTTCATCTTAACGCAAAAAGTACCATGCATAATTTTCATTATTGGTAAGTTTCGCCAGCTAATTCGTCAGAGTCCACAGTATAATTTTTGCTAGCCAAGAATTTCATATTGGTTTGCACATGCATGCATCACATCCATTGTGCATTATATAAAATATTTTGTACTTACTTGTAAAAAAAATATTATAATACGCATTAGACTTCCATATAATTTCGTTTGATGTTGTGGCTTTACATAACACTGTGTTAAAGATGAAAATTTATATTGATTAAAATACTGATTGATATTTAAGCAATTCTTATACCTACCATACTATCACAGCTATTTCGGCGGTTCATCTTTTTGTTGCTAAAATTAATTATTATACAAAATAAATCTTTACTACTATATTGTATTTGCAAACACTATCCAAACTATAGACCGTTCCTTTATAAAAAGGATAAAGCATCGCTAACTTTAAAACCGAACATTAACTCATGGCAATAGCAGCACTTCACTTGTGGTAGTACAAGCAATTTAACTGTTGTAACTGCTGGCAGTAGCAGCAGTTAACTGCTCCTACTGCTGGCAGTAGCGGCAGTTAACTGATGTAACTGCTGGCAGTAGGAGCAGTTAACTGCTGCTACTGCCAGCAGTTACAGCAGTTAACTGCTGCTACTGCTGCTACTGCTGTACTGCCAACTTCACGCCGATCAGAGACGCCTCAGAAGTCCAAGAAAAAAGCGTGCTTGTACCTGTAATAGTTTCTACCAAAGCGTGTTTGTCCCATTTTTTAAAAAAAAATCCCTCATAGTTGACGGGCACTGTTATGTTATTTCGCAGTTGATGGGTACTGGGCTGACTGGTCCTCGTGGTCGATATGTACTAAAACATGTGATCAAGGTCTCAAATTCCGAGCACGCACGTGCCTCTATGACGACACAAAACCACGTGGTAAGGCATGCAGTGGTGAAAGAGTGGGCAGGTTGGCATGTAACGAAGGGCCTTGTTCAGGTAAAGATTTTGCAGACATTATTCTGTCTTTTCTATTTCGAGATTTACCTTGGTCAATTACAAAAATAAAGAGCATATGGACTCCGTCTGCGAAAAGAATACAGTATAGTTTGAAAATATTTTTGCTTTAAAAAGTTTCTTTTTTGTTTCCTTGTTCATATTGAGTGTTACCAATTTATTTTACTGAAACAAAATTCAAACACACTCATTGTCAGAAAATGATGGACGAGAATTCGGATAGCGTTCTACTTTAAAATCGGCCAGTATTAAATTTTTTACAGGTGACTATTTGAAAAAGAGACTGTTAAGGCCAGTTCACATACACACAGAGCCTGAATTAAATGAAACTATAGAATACACCCAGGATCCTCATGCAATTTCCTAGCAAGGTTATGGTATTCTCCAAATTCGTGTCTCATACTCCGCCGTCGACTTCGGCGCCTTTTTATGGTTAATATAGAAGCAATAACATGTCATAATCAACCATATTACTAGTTTCTTTTGATTATGCTGTGCTTCTCAAACTTTTCGCCCAGTACCAAAATTCAGCAAATATGTGAAAGCTCTGACCAATATCTGAATTTTAAGCATTATCTTAAAATTTGGAAATTATACACATTATATAATTATACAGCGTAATTTTCGGACCCCTCTGCAGTATAATTCTAATACCCACAATAACCTAGTGACCTACGTTTTCCAACACATAATACTTAGGAAATTAGTTTGACACTACTGTAGTTATAATATAGCTATACTACAAGAAAACAGCTAGGTGGACAATTTAGGACCTTCCTTACTGAATAAATGCGTTTCTAACTTATCCAGTCAATCTCTTTCAGTGTAGTTTAAAAACAGAAAAATAACTATCAAACACAGAAGAAACAAAGTGTGGTCTAAACTTAACTAAACCCATCAAGCACTGTACATACTTCTTCTTTAATTCAGTAGAATGTTTAGACATCTTGTATTGCTATATATAGCTATAGTTATATATTTCTTATTGTTTATGCAAATCATGTTTAATCATCATAGAAACACAAAATAATACAGTAATTAAGTGGTGGATCTTTAAACAATTTATTAAATTGTTTTGAATAAGTCGATGGCGTTTGGAGTGATTGGTCATCGTGGTCACAATGTACACACACGTGCAATGGCGGAAAACAGTCACGTGAACGGGTGTGCACGTTCACGCCTGGAAAGAAACACGGAGCTGATTGTACCGGGGACGTGAGAGAATACCAAGACTGTGGATTACAGGAATGTGCAGGTATATTACAAAACTGTCGGTGTGGATAGGGTTCAGCCTCTTAGCCAGGAGGTTATGGGTTCGAACCTTGTTTGTGACGGTCGCACCTAATCCTAAGATACTGATTTTTCTTTCAGGACGCGGTCATAAGACTAATTTGAAGTTTCATTATATTTACGCTTATAATTAAACATAAATCAGTTTTAAGACCATTTGTAAACAAAGACGGTTTAAGACCGTTTCATAAATACTTTAGAAACGCCATAAGATGGAAGGATTTAGTTCAAATGACTATTTTAATTAATTTAAAAACGACAAAGAGATTATGTGTAAAACCGATTTGGAGTGCATTTAAGTTTAAACGCCCTTCTGTCATAAATTATTCCGATTGCGTTTATAGCAGTCGAAGTGATGTATTAAAAAAGAAGCATGCTTTCCTTTACATTAGAGACTGAAAATATTCATTTAAACATTGTATTCGTATTTCTTTTTTAATGTTAAAATTAAAATTATAACAGTAGATTATATTTGAAAACTTTTCACTCGATAAAATGCTTACTTAACTGCACTAAAATGTAGAAGAAATCTGAAACTCTCAAAAAAATATTTAACTTCTTTTAATATTAACATTGTGACATCATACTTTGGCCCAATGTGCGGTTTAAACTTTTAAAACTCATTGAAATTTTACATGAAATAAAGCATGTGAAAAAAACACCAGAATATTAAATATTCACTCGCCTGTCGTGAAAATATTGCACATTCACTCGTTGAAAGATAGTTCGATTTTCTACTGAAACTCTACGTATTGTGTAGTTTAATGTTGTTTTTTTTTTTACAATTTACTACGTACTAGTATATAAGTTGAAATGATAAATACTACGTCATTAAAACTCGGGTATACTTTCCATGCGTGAACTGCTGTGTTTTGGAAAAGGTCGACCGTGTTGAAAAGCTAAATAGTTGATTTTTATTTTTTCTCATACACACTCTGCTATTTTGGTGTTTTTCAGTCACCTGAACTTTGTTCAGGACTGCGCTTTTAGTAAAGTTAGATAGTCCGGCGTCCGGCGTCCAGCGTTCTATGTTCTGCGTCAAAATGTTCGCTAAATCATCTGCTCCTCTGAAACTACTAGTCAGAAAGACACCAAACTTGGTCAGCAGCATCTATCAAGGTGTCACCAGAGGTAGAAATAGAAAAAAACAACTTTAAACAATTTCTTATTAACTGCTTGGCTGATTTTCACCAAACTTGGTTTATATCAGCCTTGCAAGTTTGTTCAAATGGTTCCACTTGGTTTCTTTTAGGTAGCACCAGAGCTAAAACTAGAAAACAAACTATATACAATATCTTCTCATGAAAGGTTTGATGAATTCAACCAACGGCATCCCTGGTATAGACCTTTCTCAGTTTTCTTTAAATAATTCCACTTTGCTCATTTTAGAGGCCGCCACAGCTTAACAGGAAAATTTCTTATTCAAAACAAGTTATTATCTTGAAACTCTTGACTGTCAATTGTTCTAACGGTTATGTAAGATTGGGTCGTCACAGCAAAAAAGGAAAACCTTTTATTAAATTTTATGAACTGCTTAAGGGCTGTTCACAAATCTTAGTCAGAAGTTAGTTTAAATGGTCAAGGTCTTCCTTAGGTGAGGTGAGCGAATTTGTTTCAAGAATGTTTTTTTTTTTGTATATAAATATGTTAACTGAAATTTTGTTTTTATCATTAATTTATGTAGTAAGTAGGTTTCGAGAAATGATGGCGACGGTAACTATAGATACCCTTTGGTATATCCTTATTGTCTCTTAGCCTTTACCCTGCTAAATTTCTAGAATGAACTGGTCCATCTTTCAGTTTGGACAGTACCACTTATTATTTGAAGGGGTGTTCACTGAAAATTAAGTGACTAAATAGCGAACAGTGCAGACCATGATCAGCCTGTACGGCTGATCTTGGTCTGCACTGGTCGCAAAGGCAAAATTATTTGCCGCCTGCAGGCTAAACTTTAGTTAACTTTAACTTGAGGCTTAGTTTGCAATTATTCTGCTTCCATATCATTCTTTTTATTAAAGTCGTCTTCAATTTGCAAATTTTTGCATGACAAATTGTTCAAAAAATGAAAAGGTGAACACTTTTAGTGAGCACTTTGCTGATTTATATGTTGCCCATATTTGAAAAGTTGAACATTTACAGTTGAACACTTTCAGTTGACGGTACTTGGGGCGCTTGGGCACCATGGGCAACATGCTCAAAAACATGCGGTGGTGGAACTCAAGCAAAGTCAAGGACATGCCAGTACCGAGGCTCGAGCCCTAGCACTCCGCATGGAAAACCTTGTGATGGAGAGGCAATTAAGTCACAAGCATGTAAAACACAGGAATGCCCAGGTAAATTCTGTCTAGCAACTCAAACCCCTCCTGATGTTTCAATTCCAGTCAATTTCAGAAATTTTTATCTGTCTTATAAACACAATAGGTCATTTTATCATGAAAAATCATCAAAAGCTTTGATGATATATCTATTTTTAAGAATATTGTTATCGAAGAACCTTATACAATTATTCGCCACATTTCTGATAGTGCTGGAGTGAAGAAAGCGCTAATAGTATATTTTTTCTTGTACTAGTGTACTAACATTTTGATGCTGTTTCAAGTATAGGAGACATGAGTCTTTAATAGGTAAAGAATGATTTTTTGGTGTTTCAACAGAAAATATTAACATGTGATAAAATATATAGTCATGTACATGTATTACTGCACACCTATAAAAGACATTGTAAATCTCTGCACTTTGAGTTTATTAGCTGGTGTCTCTATTGTATAATGTATATCTCTCTGTCAAGCATCAAGAATAGCTTACTTCCAGTTCATTCAAGTAAAGGAAATGAATCGAAAGTATACAGAAAACAGGACATAATGCAAGACAATTGTATCACTGCTCACTAATCTTGTTTCACCTTCAGACTGCATAACATCAATTTGACAGGCATATCTTCTAGTGACAAAAATAATGCAGGTCTACATCCACTGTCACGGTTTTCTCAATAAATATTTTATAACTGAAATATTATATCATTACCATAATCTATTTATCTATTTTGAGACCTAACCTTTAGCCTGCTTTCATTCAGGATCTTATTAACATCTTAATAAGAAACTTGCGCCTTGTTATCGGTCATATTATTAGGGAGAGCTAATTTGAATTTGGAAGAGATATTTTTGCGAACATTATCAAATACAGCATTTCAATATATAACGTAAAGGATGTTTTCTGCGTGTGCAGCAAACATTGCATTTTAACTATTTACTTTCATCTCAGTGGATGCTAAATGGACAATATGGTCGGCTTTTGGTCCGTGCAGCGCCACGTGCGGAGGAGGTTTCCGCGTGAAGTCACGCACATGCACATATCATCCTACAGCACCAATGGGCAGAAACTGCACGGGCAGCCGGGAGTTTTCAGAAGAGTGTAACCCACAGTCATGTCCAGGTATTTCTGTTTTGAAAAATCAAAAAAATAAATCTCTTGAAAATTATAACTTTGCTTTGTTCCTCAAAATTACACATGTGAATGGACTAAGAATTATAACTCTTGACTATTACACACTGGCCATAGCTTTCGCAGAAGCGGTGGTTCCAACGCTGAGGCGGTGGAGGATTCGTCGCAGAAGCAGTGGATAAATATGGCCAGATGACTACATGACGGTAAGTTTTCTAATGAATTTTCCCATATTTTTTCAGGTATGAATGAAAACAACCAGTGAGACAGGAGCCCACACGTGTACTCTTCCAGCCACAAACACTTGTTCAGTGCAATTCTTTGTCATTAACGTAACACTTCTGTATAATTTGACGAGGGACTGCCGTTTTTTGTAGAATTTCCATAAAAATGGTAAAATCTTGTACAAAGCGACCCCTGAGCACATTTGCATCAAAACGTAAGTATGACACTGTCAAGCAACAACTATTTCTAATAATAGTGGCATATGAAATGATTACGAAAGACCCGTGGTGACATTTCAACTTCATTATTTCACGATTTCTGCTCCATGATTTCACGATTTCCACTTCATGAATTCACGAATTCACGATTTCTGCTTCCTGATTTCACGATTTCCACTTCATGAATTCACGATTTCTGCTTCCTGATTTCACGATTCCCACTTCATGAATTCACGATTTCCACTTCAAGAATTCAAGATTTCACGAATTCACGATTTCATGAATTCACGATTTCACGAAAAAACTTCACGATTTCTTGATTTCACGATTTCAAGATTTCACGATTTCTTGATTTCACGATTTCCACTTCACGAATTCACGATTTCACAATGGTGAAATCGTGAATTCATGAAGTGGAAATTGTGAAATCGTGAATTCGTGAAGAGGAAATCGTGAATTCGTGAAGTGGAAATCGTGAAATCGTGAATTCATGAAGTTGAAATTGTGAACTCGAGAATTCGTGAAGTGGAAATCGTGATTTCGTGAAGTGGAAATCGTGAAATCGTGAATTAATGAAGTGGAAATCGTGAATTCAGGAAGCAGAAATCGTGAAATCGTGAATTCATGAAGTGGAAATCGTGAATTCAGGAAGCAGAAATCGTGAAATCGTGAATTCATGAAGTGGAAATCGTGAATTCAAGAAATCATGAAATCGTGAAATCAAGAAATCGTGAAGTTTTTTTCGTGAATTCGTGAAATCGTGAATTCATGAAGTGGAAATCGTGAAATCGTGAATTCATGAAGTGGAAATCGTGAAATCAGGAAGCAGAAATCGTGAATTCGTGAATTCATGAAGTGGAAATCGTAAAATCATGAAGCAGAAATCGTGAAATAATGAAGTTGAAATGTCCCCACGGGTCTTTCGTAATTATTTCATATGCCACTATTATTAGAAATAGTTGTTGCTTGACAGTGTCATACTCAGGAAGCAGAAATCGTGAAATAATGAAGTTGAAATGTCACCACGGGTCTTTCGTAAATAATCGACCAAAAATGTAACTGTACAGAAGTGTTTACATGAATGACATAGAATTGCACTGAACAAGTGTTTGTGGCTGGAAGAGTACACATGTGGGCTCCTGTCTCATTGGTTGTTTTCATTCAAACGTGAAAAAAATGTGGGAAAACTCATTAGAAAACTTATCGTAAAGTAGTCAGCCGGCCATATTTATTCGAACAACCGCTTCTGCGATGTGTCCTCCACTGCCGTGGCGTTGGAACAACCGCTTTTGCGGTGGCGTTGGAACAACCGCCTCTGCGAAAGCTATGGCTCATGTGATTATCTTGTCAGAATTATGTCCTTGTTTGTACTTAACATTTGTTTTGTTAAAATGATCCTTTAGATATTATATGAACTGTAGCTTTAAAGCTTGATGTTCATTCTTTTATCATTTTTATATGATTATATAGTTCAGTAACCATAACCCTCTATTAAATTTTATTAAAATTCTGGTTCATTTTGTAGAGAATTGGTATTTCTCCTTAAACGTTTTGTTTCGGTCCAACTTTCTTGTATTACATACTAGCATACCCGGTAAACTTTTTTTATCTTTATTTGTTAAGTGCTAAGATAAAGAACCATTACTTTGTCTTGCATATAGCATTTTCAGATGAGCTTTTACACCCAGGCGGTGTTGTTTTTACTTTATTTCGTATAGTAATATATTTGGGGTGCTTTTCAACCAAAGTAGCCAGATTTCGTTAATAACAAGCATTCTATTTTAACTACATATTCTCTTCTTTAAGCCATACTTTAAGCCAGTAAACAGTACAATGTTCTATTTTGATGACTGATATTGAAAAAATCACTCACTTCTTAAAATATATACCCTTCCCCTTAGCAAAACAAAATTGAGATGGAAAGAATTTCGCCCTTTTCTTTTGGTTTTGAAGAACTAAATATATAAATTTGGTGTGTCCTAAGATATGATCTTCGTTGTGACATAATATGATATGATGTTTAGTGTTGTGGTGTGCAAATATGATATGATATACCATGATATTTGATGTGAAACAATATGAAATGATACGATATGATTATAATTTAGTGGACGGAGTACTGACAGACTGGGAGAACTGGAGTTACTGCACGGCCACGTGTAATGGCGGTACCAGGTTCAGAACCAGGCAATGTTTCTTCCAGCTCAATGTTCCACATGGTGCTAACTGTACAGGTGCACTTCGAGATGACGAACCCTGTAACGAGTCCCCATGCCCAAGTAAGATTACTGATGGGATACATTTTTCCTATTGCACTCTCTGTTGTTTCCACTCATACAAGAAATGTAAAAAACAGTACATTACTTTGACATATTTTAATTACAATTTTATGCAGTTGAACTGTAGTTCATTAGTTGTGATCTGTCAAATGGAATAACTATATGGTTTAGAAATTTGAAATTGCCATTTATTAAATGTAAGATTTTCTGTAAAAGTATATTTTTTTTATATCTTTTATGTATTTTTCAAATTAAAATAAGGATCTAAAATACATATGAAAACTAAACAAGGACTAGGATAATTCTTAGGTACGGTTTTGTTGTGATGTTGCAGATATGTAGCGAATTTCAGTGTAAAATCTTAAAAGTTTCATTTCATCAAGCTATAGGATTCATACTAAATACGTTCCATTTTTTCAAACAAAGATATTTATATTGTAAATACTAAGTGCCAGGAGATTGTTGTGGTTACAATTATTTCTAAGCTCTGTATTATATTACAGCTACAACAACAACAACAACAACAGAGGCCCCAGGTAGGATATTTTGAAATGAACCCTTATTTATCATGCTGAACACGATTGATTCTGCCTTTGCGACCGGTGCAGATCATGATCAGCCTGCACATCCGTGCAGTCTGATCACGACCTGCAGTGTTCGCCATTCCGTCATTATCCTTTTGGTAAGCACCCCCTTTAACAGTTCATGGTACTGTCCAAACTGAAAGATGGACAAATTCATTATAAAAATTAGCATGGTAAGGGTTAAAACAGATCCTATTACCACCCTCTGAGTTATTTAAAAGGACGAATAACATGAATGGTATAGTTTTATACTTCAAGAGAAATTTTAAAAAAGACCCTTGTCCGGAAAAGGTGTATTGACAGATGGACGGACGGACGGAAAACGCAGACTTGACAAGAGACGTTTATTAAAGAGTGTATCAATCTAATTTCCAATTCGGAGGCCTTTTTATTACTTCTACACTTGTTTAAATATAGTAGAGACATCAGCAATTCATTAACGCTTAATTTTTTATTGAAAAATACTACTATTTACCTTTTTGTAAACTTTTCCTCAGAAATGACTCAACAGGACGGGATTCGAACCTATTTTATAAAGATCTAAATTCTGACCTAATTGCTAATATTCTATATACCATATCTGCAAACAAAATTTGTCCGAATATCTGACGAATATCTGACAACACGTTCAAAGTAAATTCACCACAATGTCAAGCTCTGGGGTCAGTGACGAACTCCAGAATATATAAAAGGTAAAAATATTTAACATTTCAGTTGATGGTCACTGGTCGAAATACGGTCCGTGGAGTGACTGCACTTCGACATGTGGTGGGGGACAACATACTCGATACAGGAACTGCACATACCCTGACCACAGCCTGCACGGGAAATACTGCCCGGGCTCAAACAACACGACTAGAGCATGTAACACACAACACTGCCCAGGTAAAATTTTGTTTATTTTTTATGCCCCCGAAGGGAGGCATATAGTTTTTGAACCGTCTGTCTGTCGGTCTGTCGGTCTGTCCGCAATTTTCGTGTCCGGTCCATATCTTTGTCATCGATTGATGGATTTTCAAATAACTTGGCATGAATGTGTACCACAGTAAGACGACGTGTCGTGCGCAAGACCCAGATCCGTAGCTCAAAGGTCAAGGTCACACTTAGACATTAAAGGATAGTGCATTGATGGGCGTGTCCGGTCCATATCTTTGTCATCGATGGATGGATTTTCAAATAACTTGACATGAATGTGTACCACAGTAAGACGACGTGTCACGCGCAAGACCCAGGTCCGTAGCTCAAAGGTCAAGGTCACACTTAGACGTTAGGATAGTGCATTGATGGGCGTGTCCGGTCCATATCTTTGTCATCGAAGGATGGATTTTCAAATAAATTGGCATGAATGTGTACCACAGTAAGACGATGTGTCGCGCGCAAGACCCAGGTCCGTAGCTCAAAGGACAAGGTCACACTTAGACGTTAAAGGATGGTGCATTGATGGGCGTGTCCGGTCCATATCTATGTCATCGATTGATGGATTTTCAAATAACTTGGCATGAATGTGTACCACAGTAAGACGACCTGTCGCGCGCAAGACCCATGTCCTTAACTCAAAGGTCAAGGTCACACTTAGACGTTAAAGGTCATTTTTCATGATAGTGCATTGATGGGCGTGCCCGGTCCATATCTTTGTCATTCATGCATGGATTTTAAAATAACTATGCATGAATGTGTGACACAGTAAGACGACGTGTCGCGAGCAAGACCCAGCTCCGTAGGTCAAAGGTCCTAAACTCTAACATCAGCCATAACTATTCATTCAAAATGCCATCGGGGGCATGTGTCATCCTATGGAGACAGCTCTTGTTTTTCTGAGTATACATAATTATGCATTTTGTCGGTGTATAAAAGTCAGTTTAATTCTAGAAAATGTTAATCTTGAATGATGTTATAAAGCCGATGATAATGTAAATACTGTTTTGAGTGGACGATACATTTTAATTCATTTAACTATTAAATGGTTAAGGTTATAAATAAAGTGAGTCAATTTTTCGCCTTATAAGCGATAGATTGAATACATTATTCTATACTTACTGAAAAAATGCCAGTCAATCAGTGTTTTATTACACGACATAAGAAAATAATCTACAGTCAAACCTGTGTTAAAGACCACCTCTGAACAGAGACCACCTGACTCTAAATTTTTACATTTACATTGAATTTCACCTGTGAATAAAGACCACCTCCCAATAAAGACCAAATTTTGGCTCTCCCAAAGGTGGTTTTTATAGACAGGTTTGACTGTATTCACATTTTTACTTGTTAGCCGAGTAAATATACGATGGTTATAGACCGATCATATTGCATACATCGTCAATTTTAATAAGCATTTAGGTATATAAAAATCTTTATATGAATCATTAAAAAAATCTCATTTATTTTACGTAGTGGATGGTACCTGGTCGAACTGGAGTGTATACAGTAGATGTTCAGCAACCTGCGCAAATGGTACCCATATCAGAACCAGGACTTGTAACTTCGATCCGAGGTGATTCGCTAGATCAATACTTAGAACATCTTTTACATCTACACTTTAGACAGAATATAATAGGCTATAGGAGTTATTCATTTCAGTTATGTATAGAACAATTCAGTCATGTATATACAAATGACAGAACATAATAAGACTATTTAATTCATTTCAGACATGTATAGAACAAATGACAGCACATAATTAGACTATCAAATTCATTTCAGCCATGTATAGAACAAATGACAGAACATAATTAGACTATTTAATTCATTTCAGACATGTATAGAACAAATGACAGCACAAAATTAGACTATCAAATTCATTTCAGTCATGTATAAAACAAATGACTAAACAACATTAGACCATCAAATTTATTTCAATCATGTATAGAACAAATGAAAGAACATAATTAGACTATTTAATTCATTTCAGACATGTATAGAACAAATGAAAGAACATAATTAGACTATTTAATTCATTTCAATCATGTATAGAACAAATGAAAGAACATAATTAGACTATTTAATTCATTTCAGACATGTATAGAACAAATGACAGCACATAATTAGACTATCAAATTCATTTCAGTCATGTATAGAACAAATGACAGAACATAATTAGACCATCAAATTCATTTCAATCATGTACAGAACAAATGAAAGAACATAATTAGACTATTTAATTCATTTCAGACATGTATAGAACAAATGACAGCACATAATTAGACTATCAAATTCATTTCAGTCATATATAGAACAAATGACAGAACATAATTAGACAATCAAACTCATTTCAATCATGTATAGAACAAATGACAGCACATAATTAGACTATCAAATTCATTTCAGTCATGTATAGAACAATTCAGTCATGTATAAAACAAATGACAGAACATAATTAGACTATCAAATTCATTTCAATCATGAATAGAACAAATGACAGAACATAATTAGACTATTTGATTTATTTCAGACATGTATAGAACAAATGACAGAACATAATTATACGATCAAAGTCATTTCAATCATGTATAGAACAAATGACAGCACATAATTACACTATCAAATTCATTTCAATCGTGTATAGAACAAATGACAGAACATTATTAGACTATTTAATTCATTTCAATCATGTTACTGTTTTCTGTAATACTTGTTAAAGGTTTGAAAATTAATGAATATAGTAAACACTTTTATTAAATCTATATTATTTTCTGATTATCTCCCTTTATGGCTCTAACTGTAAAAGCTAATGTGTCTTATGTAAAGTAGCACTTTTATAACATTGTAATTATGCATGATATCTATTGGGACAACTGTTTCATCTGTTTTAACATAAAATTCAAAGCCTTATTGAACTTTAATTCTAGTTCGTGTTTAGAACAAAATAGAATATAGAATTTATGAGTTAACAGAAGACAGAATACAATAGACAACAGAATTTATTCCAGTCATGTATAGATCAAATTACAGAAATCTGAAGACATAAATGTACTCCAGTCTTGTAAACGGCAAATAGTGGAAAACTTTATACAAAAATTATAAACATACTGGTGTCTCAGTAACATATCTATAATAGCGGTTCGCGTGCACTTTTTCTGATACTAGTATAAGTTATAAAAAACTAAACATAATAATAAACTCAACATCAGTTTTCGGTACAAATGATTTGTAGTTATCGTTTCCTTGATTCAATTATTTTTTTTATCGGGCAGATATCGCGTACCGGCGTCAATCTGATATAAGTACCGGCACCCGGTATGCTCAATATGAAACAATCAGGTGATGGGATATTCTCTTGTATATTAGGTACGACCATGGTGCTGACTGTGTGGGTATTTCAAAGCAAACCGACACCTGTTGGGCTGGCGAATGTCCAGGTATTTCTCTGCTATAAACAAGATATCTTAGACTGCAGTCTAAAACCCCATTTTTAGCTCACCTGAGCACGAAATACTCAAGGTGAGGTATTGTGACCTGTCATTGTCCAGCGTCCGTCGTGCGTTGGGCGTCGTCCGTTAACATTTGCCTTGTGAACAGTTGTGACCTAATCTTTATGAACCTTGGTCAGAATGTTTGATTTGATGATCTCTAGGTCAAATTTGAAACTGGGTCATGTTGGGTCAAAAACTAAGTCAGTAGGCCAGATCACAGGAAAAGCTTGTGAAAACTCTAGAGACCACAGTCGTGACTCTAGCTTTAAGAAGCTTGGTCAGAATGCTTGTCTTGATAATCTCTAGATCAAATTTGAATCTTGGTCATGTGGGGTTTAAAACCAGGTCACCCGGTCAAATCAAAGGAAACGCTTGTGAACACTCTAGAGGCCACAGTTGTGACTCAATTTTTATGAAACTTGGTTAGAGTGTTTGTCTTAATGATCATTAGGTCAAGTTTGAAACTGGGTTATGTTAGGTTACAAACTAGGTCAATGGACCAGATCAAAGGAAAATCTTGTTAACACTCTAGACTCCACAGTATAAGTTTGAAACTCATGAGAATTGGTTAGAATATTTGTCTTGATGACCTCTAGTTCAAGATTGAATCTGGGTTATGTGGGATCAAAAACAAGGTCATCTAGTCAAATCAAAGGAAAAGCTTGATAACACTCCAGAGGCCACGTTTGTGACCCTGTCTTATTGAAACTTGGTCAAAATGATGATCTTGATGTTCTTTAGCCCAAGATCGAATTTGGATTATCTGGGATCAAAAACTATGTAGCCTATCAAAATCAAAGAAAAACCTTGAATTTTATCTGGGTCATGTGGAGTCAAAAACAAGGTCACCAGGTCAAATTAAAGCCAAAGAACATCTCCTATATAAGTGCCCCCCCCCCCCCCACTAAATGCCAGACCTCTTAATTTCCAATATACAGAATCCTGTCTGGTGCAGTTTGATAAGGGTCCATAAAACCATAAAACGGCTGTAGACTTGACATGTAGTCCATGTGGATCATAAATTTTATTGAAATGTACAGCTGAGTGGTTATTTCATGTGTTTTTCTTTGATTTTGATAGGCTACATAGTTTTTGATCCCAGATAGTCCAAATTCGATCTTGGGCTAAAGAACATCAAGATTTATTAAAAATAAAAATACAGTTGTATTTTATCACATTGTTTAGCCCTAATTTAATCAGGCTTTCTACTAGTAAACTCGTTATAAAAGTGAGAACTGGTTTGCTATAAAGGTGAGAAATATCGCATGCAATCGATATATATTTATTTTATTTATGTCTCATTCATTTACAAACATAGAAATTTACATACAACATAAAACAATTGTAAATGACCGTTCTAACTAGTACTACAAGAGACAATATACATTTTAAAACTTAAAACATACAATAAAACTTACAAATTCAAATCAAGAATTAGAATATAAAAACATGTGTACTATATTCGATTTTATTTATGAATGAAATATCTCTGGTATGAAACTACATAAAAGTTGACAGTGACCGAGTGACTACATGAATACATATACGGATGTTGAGCGAGTACATGAACGCACGAATTTTGAGTAACTTACTGAGTGAGTACACGAATGCACGGATGTTTAGTGAGTACATAAATGCACGAATGTTGAGTAACTGACCAAGTGAGTTCATGACTGTACTGCACAGAAGCTATACAGTAGCTTATTATGATAAACAGAAGATAGTCTATCAATGGTCCAGTCTTGTTTATTGGCTCTTACCGCCAATACGCAGACTGTATCATTGCCATATGCCACATACCTGGCATACCAGAATCAGTGTCTTTAAAGAATAACCTTGTTCACACCATAGAGGGCACATTTTTTATTCTACCTTCATAAAACTTGGTCAGAATGCTTTTTTATCATGAAATCTTGTTTGATATCAAAGCTGGGTCACGTGGGGTAAAAAAACTAGGTCACCAGGTCAAATCAAAGGAAAAACTTGGATTCACTCTGAAGGCCACTTTTGCTCCAATCTGACTGAAATTTTGTTAGACAAGCTCGAATCTGGGTCATGTGGCTTAGAAAACTAGGTCACTAGGTCAAATCAAAGAAAATGCTTGTTTACACTCAAGAGGCCACGTTTTTGGTCCAATCTTAATGAAAATTGGTCAGAATAATTGTCTCCATGAAATATCTAGGTAAAACATGTTTACACTGTTATGATGTGTTACCCAGGTGAGCGACCTGGGGCCGTCTTGGCCCTCTTGTTATAGTGTATGTATATATAAAATTGATAATTTGTTACAACGGACAGAAATATAATGGCACGAAATAGAGTTTTGTCGTGTATTTTTCTATAAAAGAAGAGAACGTGTTTATTTATTTATTTTTTTATATATCTATTTTTTTAATTGAGGAGTATAATCTACTCAGTACCTAAATATGATTCTATTCTACATGGTGACAGGAACGTGCATCGAATCTCATGAAATTTGCTTTAGTTGTATTAATCAGTGCAAAGTAAGAAAAAACACACTAAAACACATTTTTGTCCATACTTTCCTAATTTAGAAAATTCGAATGTTAAGTTGCACATGATATTTCAGTTGACGGAGTCTGGGCTGACTGGGGTGCCTGGCACACTTGTACAGTCTCATGTGGCGGGGGCACGCAGGAGCGTACCAGAGTTTGCTCATTTAAGAAGGGCTCGCCTCATGGTGCAAACTGCACTGGAGATACCCACGAGAGCCAGCCATGCGGAACAGAGTTTTGTCCAGGTAGGTAATCCATCGAGTGTTTAGAATGCAACATAGTCATTTAAGAGCAAAGAACACTTTATACTTTTTTGTAGAAATCTAAAACAGGTATCTTTAATTCTGTTGTATCAGAGTAACAAGAATAGCATGTCTTACACTACTCTATAAACTTCTGTTTTTCTTGCCTACCATTAATATTCTAAAATTGGCAGTGTTTTAATAATTCCGCTGAAAATATACAATAGGTAACGTATTAGAAAGACATTCCAATAGATCAATAAAACGCAAGTTAAATGATAACAGCACGCATAAAATGAACCGTGGCACTGTCCAAATAACTAGAATGGCTTATTTGTGTAACATGGTCTGCTTGTATTACCGTATTGCCGTCCATGTAAAGACGATGGTTTATGGTGCCTTAGTACATGACTACGTGGCCGAGTGGTAAAGGTCGCTGGCTTCTAATTATTCACTTCTGTTTATTTATGCTTATTAATACTCAACATCATCTACTGCAACGGATATAGACCCTCCAATTGAAAAAAGCTTCTTCAGCATGCCAGATGTAAGGCACCAGTGCATGGTAGTCTTACCCAGATATAATAATTTTAGCTTGAGGAGCTAGAACTCAAACTCACTATTCCTGGTTGCGTATTTTGACAGTGTAACCACTTGATCTAAGCGTCCGCTTTCATATAAGGTCAGAGACAATTAAATGTAAAAAACCTACAATATAAATTCATATGCACGTTAGAATCTTATTTTAGTTGATGGTAATCTTACTGAGTGGTCAACATGGACTGCTTGTCCGGTCACCTGCGGTGGAGGCACCGAAACAAGGAATCGAACTTGCGAGTTCCCGCCAGATCGTCCACGGGGCAACAATTGTACTGGAAAATTAGATCAGGTGAAGCCCTGCTCGGATAATCTGTGTCCTGGTAAATAGCTTAAATTTTCTGCTTTAGTTATGCATTTTTGTATAACATAATTTCGACAATGTGAAATAAAGGGTTTTGCAATCTTTCAAATAACCATGACTGCCTTATTTCTGCAAGATGCAACGTGCTGTTTCAAAGGTTGTAGAATTTAAATGACTATTCTATAATATTTTTAAGTATCTCCTTTATCCGACATAAAAAGTGATGGACATCTGAAACATACAAAATGAAATAAAACAGGATAATTTAACAGCAAGAAGATATCATTCTGGTCTTGAGATAGCGGGAACATTTAGAAATGTGACTGAAATTTATATATTCATTTGTAGGAATTACTGCAGCTAGATTTCATTCTTTTCTGTAACAATGTATATATAAGCTAGGGAACAAGTGCAGACCAGTTTGTGAACCCAAGTGTTACAAAATAAAATTGTTTTTGATATTGTCCAAATTGAATGCCCATTCTGTCCATTTTAGAAATTTAGCAGGCTAAGGGTTAACTCCTTTCTGTGAGAAATAACTGTAATGTTGGGAAGAATTTAAGTTTAATGATAATAATTAAGCTGTAATTGTTTTACATTTTTCATATTTCAACTGGTTCTCATGCTAACTTGTTTTCTTTTCACCTTGCTCCCCATTTTAACTTGCTCTCATTTTAATTTTTCTTATTTTAACATTTTCTCATTTCAACAGGTTCCTTTTTAACTTGTTCTCCTTTTACATTGTTCCCGATTTTTACTTGTATACTCCTTTTAATTTGTTCTCTTATTTACTTTATCTAACTTGTATTCATTATAACTTGTACTAACTTGAACCGATTTTGTTGGTTTAAGTTGACGGATATTGGGATGATTGGCAAAGCTGGGGAGCCTGCTCTGTTACGTGTGGAGGTGGGAACCAAAGAAGGAGAAGGAAATGTCACTTTGATCAGTAAGCTACAGTCTAACCTTTGGTAACAGCACCTTCTATGAGCAAACATTTCTAACCTGTCTACAAAAGCACATACAGTTTGAACTCAGTATCTCGAACTCCAAGGCATTGAGTGTTTTACTTCGAGATAACCGATATTTGACTTAATAATAATTGAGCCGTGCCATGGGAAAACCAACATAGTGGGTTTGCGGCCAGCATGGATCCGCGCAGTCTGGTCAGGATCCATTCTGTTCGCTTTTAAAGCTTATGGGAATAGAAGAAACTGTTAGCGAACAGCATGGATTCTGACCAGACTGCGCGGATGCGCAGGCTGGTCTGGATCCATGCTGGTCGCAAACCCACTATGTTGGTTTTCTCATGGCAAGGCTCATATCTTGAAAATGTCTTCGAAATAGCCGAAAGTTTTAGATAAGCGAGTCAGAGATATCAAGTTTCAAATGTATTTTCTTTCCCCTTATGTAAGAGTTTGAGTAAATTAGTTTCTTCAAACGCAGCAACAGCTGTACAACAAAACGTCAAAGGTGTTCAACTCTGTAGAGGTTGCACTGTATTACAATGTGTGATAACACTGATCACATGTGTACGGAATATGTTTTCAACAAGCAAGATTTTTCTCGATTTTTCATGCCGAATGAAATGAACAAAGCGTAAAATGTTTTTTAAGTTCCTAGGGTGATGATTACCGCACAAGTCTCTGGGTGATGTTTCGAAGTTTTCAGATACTTTCTGGTATGGTAATGAATCTGTTAAATTGAACGTGGTTAAATAACTAAAATGCTGACACAAAATTTATTCCTGTGTTGAAAAAAGGACACCGGTCACTATGGAAATAATGTAAAAACCGGTTTTTGATAAGACAACCACACACTTACCCTGATTTCAGTCTAAAGGACAATGCAATGTAAATAAAAGTTCCCCCAATAAGCTTAGCTACAAATATCAGACTGTATAAAGTAAACTTAAGACTTAACTGACCTTTACACTAAAGCCAAAAATTAAAACTAGCGTGGAAATACAGAGATGAAAATAATTTATCAATTTCATTTCCAGGACAGCACCCCATGGACTGGAATGTGTCGGACAGAAAAAAGAGGGACGTTCTTGTAACACGGAAAAATGTCCAGGTATCCACTATCAGTTTTATTGTACTCAGTTTAAGTTTTATTTTGTATTACCTTATGTTTAGGTTACATTCGGTAGAGTAGTCATAAACGTCTTTGTGGCAAAGCATTGTCAAAGTCTCAACTTGATATTGCAAATTCATCATTAAAGGCCTAGATTTTGGCAGTGGGCCAAGGGATTTCTGTCTTCACCAGCACTGTTGGGGGCTAATGACCATCACAGTATGGTTCCAATAAACAAGGGTCATTCTTTATTGGAGAGTCAGTCTACCTTACAAGTGTATCAATTAGTGAGAAAGGGAAACAATATAATTTAGTTTAAATTAATGAATAATTGATAACATTTAAAGTTATACCAGTTTCTTTTTGGTATTTCTATGTAAAGAAAAATATTGTTGATCAAACACAATAATAAAATAAAATAATTCATAATAATGAAATGAGAGACTTACTTAAAGAAATATGCAAGTTTTTATTTTTAGCTCACCTGAGCACAAAGTGCTCAGGGTGAGCTATTGTGATCACTCACCGTCCGGCGTCCGTCCGTCCGTCCGTCCGTCGTCCGTCCGTCCGTCCGTCCGTCGTCCGTCCGTCCGTCCGTCCACACTTTCCTTTAAACAACATCTCCTCCTAAACCAACAGGCCAATTTTGATGAAACTTCACAGGGTTGTTCCTTGGATGGTCTTCTTTAAAAATTGTTCAAAGAATTGAATTCCATACAGAATTCTGGTTGCCATGGCAACCAAAAGTAAAAACTTTAAAAATCTTCTTCTCAAAAACCAGAAGCCCTAGAGCTTAGATATTTGGTGTGAAGCATTGCCTAGTGGACCTCTACCAAGTTTGTTCAAATCATGACCCCAGGGTCAAAATTGACCCCGCCCCGGGGGTCACTTGATTTTACATAAGAAAATCTTAAAAAATCTTCTTCTCAAAAACCAGAAGCCCTAGAGCTTAGATATTTGACTTGTAGCATTGCCTAGTGGACCTTTACTAAAGTTGTTCAAATCATGACCCCGGGGTCAAAATTGACCTCGCCCCAGGGGTCACTTGATTTTACATAGGAAAATCTTCAAAAAATTTCTAAAAATAAACCAGAAGGCTTAGAGCTTAGATATTTGACATGTAGCATTGCCTAGTGGACCTCTACAAAATTAGTTCAAATCATGACCCCCGGGTCAAAATTGACCCCACCCCAGGGGTCACTTGATTTTACTTAGGAAAATCTTCAAAAATTTTCTAAAAATAAACCAGAAGGCCTAGGTCTTAGATATTTGACATGTAGCATTGCCTAGTAGACTTCTACAAAATTTATTCAAATCATGACCCCCGGGGTCAAATTGACCCCGCCCCATGGGATTACTTGATTGTACATAGAAAAATCTTCAAAATAAACCAGAAGGCCTAGAGCTTAGATATTTCATATGTAGCATTGCCTAGTGGACCTCTACAAAATTTGTTCAAATCATGACCCCCGGGGTTAAAATTGACCCCACCCCAAGGGTCACTTGATTTTACATAGGAAAATCTTCAAAAAATTTCTAAAAATAAACCAGAAGGCTTAGATCTTAGATATTTGACATGTAGCATTGCCTAGTAGACTTCTACAAAATTTGTTCAAATCATTACCTCCGGGGTCAAATTGACCCCACCCCATGGGGTTATTTGTTTAGCTTTAGCAAAGAATTTTTTTCAAGAAAGCAATTAAACTCAGGTGAGCGATATACGGCCATCATGGCCCTCTTGTTTCAAATTCTGTCTGGAGAATTGTGATATTTCAGAAAAATGTGACTTTCACTCATCTAAAGCTGGCAGAATACTGTAAATAACATTTGTCTAAAATTGAAAACAGTATGTGCATTTCAAAGTTACAAAGCAAAGCATGAAAAAAGTCCCTTTTGGCAACATACTGAAAATGAAAATTGAGTATAGATGGAACACAATAATTTTATATAATATTGTTTGTCAGCACAAAGAACTCGTGAAGTTTTCACTACACTATTATTTCTGTATCTTTTATCATCCTAAATGTAATATAATAATAATGATAATAATAACAATCATGATTATATTTATTATTATTATTATAACATTAAAGTAATAGTTATTATCATCTATATAATATCAAAATAATAATTATTATTATTATCATTCCACATTCACTGAAGAAAAATTAATTTCTTTCAACTCCACTGCACACATCTTCATGGTCTAGTTGGGGTCCCTGCTGTGCTAATTGCCCTCTAATCAGTTACTGTTACATAATCGCTGATAAGCAGCAGATAAGATGGGAGTTGTATATTGGAGTTTGGGGGGGGGGGGGACACTTATATAGTAGTGAATCTAGGCCTTTAAAGGACTCGCCCGCTTAGCTCAATAGGGAGAGCGCAGATCTACGGATATCGGGGTCGTGAGTTCGAACCCTGGGCGAGGCGTATGTTCTCCGTGACGATTTGATAAAAGACATTGTGTCTGAAATCATTTGTCCTCCACCTCTGATTCATGTGGGGAAGTTGGCAGTTACTTGCAGAGAACAGGTTTGTACTAGTACAGAATCTAGGAACACTGGTCAGATTAACTGCCCGCCGTTACATTCTGATGAAAACGGCGTAAACCCCAAAACAATCAAACAAACAAATCATCATTAAGGTGGAATGCGCCCCAAATGTTTTTGCCGAATATTGTCCTGATATTTATACTGTACAAAATTCAGGATATATGCGACTGAGTTCCGGTTTTACTTTTTCGCCATATTGTTCGTGTTTTTTTGCTATTGTGTCACAAACATGGCCCCTGACGTCACTTTTCGTGCAACGCCCAGTTCCGGGTGCTTTCGGCATTTTTCCTTTCCTGCGCTCTGAATGTCGTATCAATGAAAAATGCAAAATAATTGTCACTTTGCATTCAGAAAATGCTACTCAATGGTATAAAATTCAGTGAAATGAAATTGACGCTTAGGACGTCAGTGACGATTTTGTGACGTCAGAATGGAAAAAATCACATCAAGTTTTGCTAAAAATTTGGCTTAAAATTCAGTTTATTTAAAATCGGCTAGATAAAAAATTTGGGGCGCATTCCACCTTAAAGGCACAATGTAATTGATCATTGCAAAAGAAACTCGTGTAAGTTAACCAAATTCTACTTACCCAAACAAGAGTTTTTCAAGAACACGTTTATCAAGTAAACTTTATACGACTTTAGTTGACGGACATTGGGCGCCGTGGGCGAGCTGGTCAAAGTGTTCCGTGTCTTGCGAGAATGGAACCCACACACGTGACCGCACATGTATATTCCTAGACGATGCCCCACATGGTAATAATTGCACAGGCAACGGATCTGATATAGAGGGATGTAACAATGGACCGTGCCCAGGTAAAAAGCACGCGTTTTTCAACTTTTCCTCAGAGATCTAATTTCAATGTGACGTCTCACTAACATTGTTAGTTATACAGTCAAAACTTTGTGAAAGAACTATACTTCAGTCTGGTCCCACATTTGTCCTAAAAGAACAAAGTTCACTTAAGCCTTATATAGCCTATGCAATTTTGACAAATTTTCAAATTGGCTATAAGTAAGATGCTGAATAAATAATATGAGCCGTGCCATGAGAAAACCAACATAGTGGGTTTGCGACCAGCATTGATCCAGACAAGCCTGCGCATCCGCGCAGTCTGGTCAGGATCCATGCTGTTCGCTTTCAAAGCCTATTGCAATTAGAGAAACCGAGCAAGGATCCTGACCAGACTGCGCGGATGCGCAGGCTGGTCTGGATCCATGCTGGTCGCAAACCCACTATGTTGGTTTTCTCATGGCACGGCTCACATGATAAATGTAATGTATATGTTTGAAAAATTGGATGGACTTCCTGATATTTTTAAGACTGAAAATATATCTTATGCCATAATTTCTGAAAAGTATAAATTTAAATTAGTGAAATCAATGTTATTTTTAAGGCTGGTATAACGGGTTTCCTAAGACCCCCGCAAGATAATTTTCTATTTTGGAATTTTAGGGTAACAAGTACATGCTCTTGTTTATATTGAACTGATGTGGCTGGATATTGAAAAATCAAATATTTTGGGTAACATTTAAATTAAATGTTAATATGCATGCTTATTTAACCTTGAACTTGTTTCTTTCAGTCGATGGCACGTGGTCGGACTGGACTGTTTGGACTGACTGCACGGTGACATGTGGCAATGGTACTAAATCTAGGAACAGGTCCTGTGATTTTCCGGACGGTATACCGCATGGCAAAGATTGCATGGGCCCATCAGCTGAGACGGACGTTTGTAACACAAAATTATGTCCAAGTAAGTTTTAATAATATTTACAAATCAAATGTGTTCCATAGATGAAACGATATACCGATGATGTATGCCTATCTCCGAGTGAATCTTGTGGCCCCAGCCATGTAGCATTTCAGAGTTCAGAGCGCTCAGTTGACTACGATTGTTTACAAAAGTAATGAATTCATGAGCGAGAAAAACGTGCATTCCTCAAGTTTAAAACCAATATCTGACAATTGCGTCATGGAGTCGACTCTTTGTCTCAGTTGTTAGAACACTGGCCTTCCACCCGTGCTGGTTAGAATCCCGAATTAGGCACGTACGATTTGTCATCATAAAATTATATCCTCTTCAATTTCTGCTACCCTGTTAAGTCGTAAGAACAAAAACTACTTTTTGTACTAGATCTGGGCATGTTTTAATACACGATTTTCTCCCGTTAACAAATCAATTCAGAAGCTGTGAATACATGTTTTTTTTTATTTATTTTTGAAATGCTGCGTTATGGCCAAATATTTATTATTGCGTATCAATTTTTTTCTGGCCGATAAGCGCAAATATGAAGATGTTTGCCATGTACTTGGCAGAATTTTGCCATGACAAAATTGCTATGGCAAAATTTAAAAAAATGAGATAAAGTTATAAAACGTTGTAATTCTACCTGTGCATATGTCTAAAATTAAAGAAAACATGTTTTTTAGAAAATTAGAAAATTTCTTGCCATGACAAAATGATAACATTTCTTGCCATGGCAAAAGACCGATTTTCCACGGCAAAATCGTTTTTTTCCATGGCAAATGCAATCTTTCCATACATATTTACAAAACAGAAGTACTGAAATGAAATAAATCCATATTTTGAAGCAGGTTAGTAAATACAACAATTTAAAACAGTTTTCATTTTTGTGAAGCGCGTAAAAATATAGGCTGAATTTGTCAAATACCGGCGCAGCAAAAAGAAAACGGCAGATATTTGAATTGAATGCAGCTTACTAGACAGTTCATTTTTATAATTCATATTTTCAATAAAATAGGCTCAATTGCTATGTTTTTATTTGGTATCTTAAAGAATTTATATGATCTTTAAATGTTTATTGTGGATGTCATGTCAGTAATATCGAATAATAAAACTAATCGTTTAAAACCGTTGAATACATGCTTTTGGTAGTGTTGTTGATTTATGCACCCCCCCCCCCCCCCCCCCCCCACAATCCCCAGTTACGGATATTCAAAACATTTTTACTGTTTCGAAGAACAACAGAATGGTATTAGATATTGTACCAGAATGTTAAAGTCATCATCGCGGGTTTCTGTAGACATGAAATGGTGCATTACCTCTATAGTATACCACTACCTAGAAAACACTAATTGAGTGAGAACATTAGATTAAGGCTATGCAGTGGGTCAAGTACAAACGTTGTGTTCTCTGTAGTGGTTAATGATGATGCGAAAGTGTCAATACATTAAAGTAAAAGAAAATAAATCAAATAAATATTTTCATTTCATGGTGATATTGTCTCAATTATTTCAATTTGTAAACGGAAGACCGGCTTCTTAGCTTTCAAAAGGGTAAATGATTAACATAATTAATTGAGAACAAACATGCACTGACCATTACAGTTGATGGTAGATTTGATCCGTGGGGCTCATGGTCAACTTGTAGTGCCACTTGTGGTGGCGGAAGTCAGGATAGACAACGCGCATGCGTGTTTGATGACGTCGCTCCACCTGGTCAAAACTGCACCGGAAATTTCAGTGAATCCCAGCCTTGCAATACTGACAGTTGCCCAGGTTTTACTTTTTTATTTATTCAACCGCTTTAGACTTTATTGATTTTTCAGAAGTTTTGAGGGGACTGTATCCATTTACTAGTTTAGTTTAAACGTATTTTATTGCAAACGAATCAATATATGTTTAAAATACAAATAAACACATGCATTACTTTAACATAGATTAATGAAAGTTTGAAAAACATGTTAAGTAATGTATACATTGAAATCAGAAGCAAAAGGGTTAGGCTACAAGTTTTATCAACATTAGCGACGGCCTTTCCCCAAGAGTAGGTTAAGGTAACAGATGTATAAACATATATTGCTATACAGAGAATGATTATACAAAAAAAAAATCGATGTCTAGTTCAATAAAGAAAGACAATAACTGAAGAAAAAGAAAACTAATGAAGATTTTGAAATTTGATCACCCTCGATTATCCATGCGGTAATTTGCTAATGCAGTACTTGTGGGAACAATTTTGAGTAAAACATCTTTCCGTCTTTGTTAATGAAAAGGTTTAAAGTCACTTTTTGAATATTTGGTTTACAGATTTGATGAAAACCAGTAATATTTGCGTTGATAAGAATTCCCATTTGTAGCTATTTATCAACGATGTTCTGTTCGCAAATATAAGCGAAAATAACACTAAGGTGATTATTATCCAATTTGCAGTTTTTCTCTTAATTTATGAGATGAAGAAACACAATGAGTCATTTAACTTTTACCTTACTAAATTTCTACTGGTCCGTCATTTAATTTGGGCAGTGTCATTCATTATTCAAAGGGATCTTCACTGAAACGTTACTGATTGAATAGCGAACAACAGTGCAGACTATGATAAGCCTGCACGGACTTGCAGGCTGATCTTGGTCTCCACTGGTTGCAAAGACAAAAGCACATGCAGGTTAAAGGTTAAGATATTGTTTCTGTAGTTGACGGAGTGTGGTCAAAGTGGAGCAATTTCACGGATTGCACGGTGTCGTGTGGAAATGGAACGCGCTTCCGCACCAGAAAATGCGAATACAGACCGATTGGTTCTCCTCATGGAAACAACTGCACTGGGTTAGATCTTGAGACAGAGGTCTGTGGGACAGACTTGTGTCCAGGTAAAATATTATGTTGTAGCTTGTAATATAATTTTATCAAAGTGACGGATTAATAATTGATATAAATTTCATATTTTCACATATTTGAAATCTATTATAACGATTTCTAAAAAAAAGGTTACAGACGAATAGTTATTTTATATAACAACACTGAATCCAAGTACAGGAAGATGTTTGACAGCCTATGCACGGCACCTAAACACTGCTGTTGTGATAGTTAATAAAATGTGT
Source organism: Mercenaria mercenaria (assembly GCF_021730395.1). Lineage (NCBI taxonomy): Eukaryota > Metazoa > Mollusca > Bivalvia > Venerida > Veneridae > Mercenaria > Mercenaria mercenaria. The sequence continues at coordinate 54,251,282 of NC_069373.1, forward strand.
GAATAGATCCCTTAGAAGCATAAAACGCAACCAAGCAACGTAATAGCAGACTCGGTTTGAGTAAGTCTGTTCATGAGTGATGATTAAATGTGCAACACCTGTCCTGACGCCCTTTAGCATTGGCTTTAGCAGATTCTTTTATAACAAAATTAAATGTTCGGTTAAGTTTGAGTTGGAGGAGCGTGGGTTCGAACTAAAGACCCCTGATTTCGTAGTAGTCAGACAATGTTTTCGTTGAACCATTTCTTCCACTCTTTAAACACCTGTATAAAGACGGAAGACAACATGCATTCTCTTGCAGTTTACTTACTGACGGTACAATTTTTAATGCTATGAGGGACAGCTCTGCAGCAAAACCCAGCTTCTTATTTCATGAACTAGACTATACTTGTAAAATATTGTACAATATTATATATAGTTGATGGAAAACTCTCTGCTTGGACCGTATGGACACCTTGTTCGAAATCCTGTGAAAATGGTACCCAGTCACACAACAGAACTTGTGACTTTGATGAGAAAGCCCCACATGGGAAGGATTGTGACGGCGACTTGTATGCCACCAGGTCATGTAATGAAGAAAAATGCCCAAGTAATTATAAAATATTGAATTTGTTAAATTCACCTATAAATCTTTGTTTTTTCCCCAATGCTATTGGTCAGAATATAAGCAGACATGTTAACATGTGAACGTGAAAAGTAAATTTGTTTTGTATATGCCATGCATTAATACTCATATTCAAATTCCCTGTAATCCCGGTACCTTTCTGCCCGTTTTCATTCTGTTATGTACATGTTTTTTGTCTAAATTCATTCCATATTGTAAAATGCCTAAATTCATTTGACACTGTGATATATTCACCTTATTTGTATCCATATCTGTCATGTTTGTATAATTGCTATGTTTACAGAATCTGTTTTATTAATGACATTGTATTCACCTGAATTCATTCTATATTGTTTATTTTATTTGTTTATATTATATTACTTTATCTGTTTTATATATGAATAAGCCTAAACTAATTCATTGCAGATTGTATTTACATTTGCCTAAATTTGTTCCATGTTGTAACGTGCCCGCATAAATTCATTGCACATTTTGATATATTTAGATTTTTACATTTTTAACTATGCTTAATTCATTCATATCTCTTATCTTTCTCTTAATATTGTTAACTAAAATAACTCATGCTTATGAATTTCGTGTATAAGTAAAAAGTAGAATATCGTTTGTGCCAACTACATTGTGAGGGAAATAATAAACGGCGTTCCCACCTTGGCCTCAAACTGAAAAAAAAATCCTTTTCTTAAATTCATCCCATATTTGATTGTAGAAATTTGTATGATGTCATAATAGCATGTATAAGCTAAATGTAGTTATCTTATATTTTTATGTCGGTCAATAGCTGTACATAATTTATGTTGACTGAATATATAACACAAACTTTATATATGATTTGTATTATTCATTATGTATTATTAATGATCAAGGAAAAATTATGAAAATAAGAAAAATTGCTTACTCGGCAAAATAATAATGCTAAAGATTAAAACCCATTTCTGTGTCATTCAGTTTCTACAAAGAACAAAAAAGTGATATTGAATTTAACAATAATAATGAATCCTTACAAGAAAGTAAGTAAACAAGTTCGCGGGGTTTTCTCTCGTTTCACTAAACATTAATTTCATTTGTTGGGTTTTAGATCGTCTATTCGAAGACTAGATGGAGCTATTGCCCTTACTTATGCGTCGGCGTCAGTGTCTCGATTTTGTTAGGTTTTTACTTAAGCTGGTATTCCAGTATCCACTAAATTTGGAATAGACTGACACTTCGCACTGTGTTAACTGTCGGATGTTTTCACATGCAGTGCACAGGTTCTATAACTCAAATTTGTAATTTTACAAACTAAGTTACACCCCTTTTTAGACTTAGCAGTTTTTGTGATGAGTTTTGTCTGTAAGCTGGCACCTCATTATCCACAAAGGAGAATGGAATGACACGTGACGCACTTATTTCCAGTGATAATTTGACCAGCAATAGACAGGTTCTATAACTTAGAAATGCAGTTTTCTACAAATTAAACCCTTTTTCGATGTAGCAATTTGTGTTAATATTTGCATGTAAGCTTGTATCTCAGTATCCACTAACGGGAATTGAACGGATTCACACACTTATTCACTGTGATAATTTGACATGCAATATGCAGGTTCCATAACTCTGTTTTGTTTTGCATTTTTTACACAGGCATGTCCCTTTCTGACCTAGAATTTTTTGATTGAGTTTTATATGTAAGCTGGTATCTCAGTAGCCACAAAAGGGGATGGATTGAAACTTCACACACTTGCTCACTTTGATGATCTGACACGCAGGTTACAATTTATATAACGTTTTAAGTGTGTTATCATAATAAGTCCACATAAGTTAAAATTTATTCACTTCAAGTCAATGGACATTGGTCAGACTGGAGTAACTTTACCGAGTGTACAGTGTCCTGTGCCGGAGGGACGAAGGTTCGAAACCGAACCTGTCTGTTTGACGAATCGGCACCTCATGGATCCCAGTGCTTCGGCAACACAACAGATACACAGGATTGTAATACTGAGCGTTGTCCAGGTATGATATTTGATTAACACATATATATTTGAAATCCTTTCCAGATCACATTTACAATTTTAATAGTTTGTGAATATGTCCAACACAGAATCATAACACAAAACGTTTGAAGTCGTTTGTATTTCACACGGTACTTGTTTTAATATTAAAATGTCAGAGCCTAATTACCACATTATTTTAACATTGCAAAAATCACATTAAAAGAATAAAAATGACAACACTTCATTTGAAATATTAAAAAGATAACCATTGTATGACATGCACATAAAATAACATTTCTCTTGCATCATGCTTTAATTACTTAATTTGTAATCTTAAGCTATTTTTCGGAAACATGCGTGCTCTTAAAAATAATTTATATCTTTAATACTTATAAACTCATCACCTGCATTTAAATGCTGTAGTTGATGGACAATGGGGGGAATGGAATGCTTGGCACAGCTGTGATAGAACATGTGGCGGTGGACACAAGGTTCGAGACCGCACATGCGAGTACCCGCCCGATACACCACATGGTAATAACTGCACGAGCGGCCCAGCACAGGATATTGCTGAATGTAACCCAGAACTGTGTCCAGGTGATGTTAAGAAAAACAGAAATCTATACAACATTCATTTTTCTTCTTAGTCTGTCGTAATTTGTTTCTATGGTCTTATAATACGACGATATGTTTAAAAAGCATTTATGTTAAGTCTCAGTCACACTACACCGTATAGAGTTAACGGACGTCAAACGTATAACAAAATTTTCAATCCGTTCGTGTCCGTTCGCATGCGTTTATTTCCCGTTTCTTATGCGGCGCCTGCGCTCCTTGTCCGGCGATGTTCGTTCTATCCGGTGGAAGGTTTTGAGCATGTTCAAAATTTAGAACGTACACCACCGGACAAAGTTGTCCGTTAGATGTACGGTAGCAATGCGCTGATATGTGTTTTGTTCGTTACTCGTGTGTTCCCTATTCTGTACTTGACCGGTTCGCATCCGTTCTTGTCCGGTTCGCATTCGTTCTTGTCCGGTGGACCTAATTCACGGCCGGACTACTACCGGACATGCAACGGATGTAACGTATGTTCGACGGACGATAACTGACTAGAACGTTTTGTCATTTTCTCATGCGTTGCGCATACGTTTTATATGGTACTAGTCCGTTACTAGTACGGTGATATCGTTAATTGAACGTTGTTCGTCCTTTATATATGCGTTAATCATGCGGGCATTGTGCGTATTATGCGCCCCATACACCGATCGCGAGAGCAACGAGCAGCAGCGGGGGATGCCTTTCGTCACCAGATAACTTTTGATTTTCTATTCGTTTGGCGTCCGTTAACGCTATACGGTGTATTGTGACTGATACTTCAACCGCGACAACCATCACAACTCAGCGGAAGCTCGTATGGAGAAAAATCAACTAAAGACATAACTAGATTGATAAATGGGCTTTACATATATCTCGCCATAAAAAAGTGGCTTCGATTAAGAAAACAACATTCTCAAATTGATCAATGTTTGTGAGCTAAACAAAAAGGAAGTCAAGCGTTGTACATAAGAACTTTATGTCGCCATTTATGACACCAAAGCCACATGACGCCCAGTTCATTACCACTTGGTTGAATAAAGTTAAGCGTAATTTTATAAAGAAAAGTATGTAAAATAAACAAGGTCTTCTTGTGGCTTATCGGATGATTTAACACGGTTCATTTATGCTTTGATGTTTTACCTTTCGGGCTTACGCGGTCTTTGTTAAATTCCCACTTACCTTGACTCTGAACCTTTGAAACTCTGACGATAAACAACGCTAAAATCTTGACTTTTTTTAAATAAATGAAATACAGTTATGTTTATGTTGAGCATAAAAATGTATTTAAATCAGATTTGTATAGTAAATTCTAAGTAGTAGCTAGTTAGCTATATAAACACTAGCAGAGTGTGTAAAATATATATAGGTAAAAGTAAATTTTATTTACCGTCGCTTTGTGAAACAATGAGCATAAGCTCAGTAGAGCTTTTGAGCGACCCTATTTTAGCGATACCTTACCCCTGCTGGTACCCATCTACAGTGGGTCGGCTGAGGCAGTCGTGATAAAGTGCCTTGCCTAAGGACAGACCACAATAGGAGTAACCAGGAATCGAACCCGGGGTCCTCACTTCCATAGGAAAGCGTCTTAGCCCTCTCGACCAATGCGTTCAAAATGCAGAAAAGATCTAATATTTATAATACCATTGTTATAAAATATCTACTTAGGTAACGTTAATGTATATTTCTTTCATATTTAAGACGTCGCAAGCTATACTATAATTCTAAAGGCATTGTCGGTAAAAAATACAATTTCGCACTATTATTAAAAGTGTTAATCAAATGTTAGTAGCAAATTTATAATTGTCACAACACACGCCGGCTAAAGGGCTCTTATCTGATTGGTAGGTTAAAACCTACGTGCGCTTGGTTGTTCAAAGTTCGAGCATTGTAATTTTCAGTTGACGGTACCTTTAGTGAATGGTCAACGTGGACGTCATGTTCGGCTTCTTGTGGAGGTGGTGTTAGGTTTCATACACGGAAGTGCGAGTTCCCTAAAGACACACCACATGGTAATAACTGTACCGGGGCCGAGTCGGAGCAGGGAGCGTGCAACACAACTCTATGTCCAGGTATGAAACGTTGTAACTTTGTCAAGCTATCATTGATGTCGTGTGTTTGTTAATGAATAAAATGAAAAATGAAATAAAAGGTCATAAGTAGCTAGACTCGGTGTAAGCCTGATCTGTTAGTAAGCTTTGATCCTAATTTAACTGTAACAGTTCGGACGGCATACTTTCATGAACTCTTGTTTGACCTGAATGCACAAGACATATGGGCGCATACGATAGTTAAGACTGCTGATGAACAATGAAGTAATAAAACATGTTAAACAAACTAAGTCTGTAAATAATTCTTTAACGCTACAGTCATGAGTTAGTTCTAAGGAAACTGCGAACACTTTTCATGAATGCTTGATAAGCAAAACCACAGGTACCTTTTGAAGATCTAGGAGTTCCGATAAACGATTAAAAGGGCATTGTACAGATATATGATATGCAATTCAAGTTCAACTGTTTCAGTTGATGGGGAGTGGGCCAACTGGGAAACATGGACAACATGTTCGGTGACGTGCGGCGGTGGCTCTCGGTCCAGAAATAGAAACTGTACATTCAATATAGATGTTTCAAACCCAGCGCCTTATGGGAAAAATTGTTCCGGAAGTTACGTTGATACACAGACATGCAAAAATGACACGTGTCCTGGTAAGAATGTCGTTTACTGTTGTCATCTGATAGGCGTTTCAAGGTGCGAAGCTACTATAAGTAAATTGTAAAAAAATACACAATGTAACGAAAGAGTAAAATACTAGAGACAACTGATCAGTTAAACTTAAAAATCGCAATAAAGGATACACCTAACTTGATTAATCATCAGCTGTTCTTACCTTGTATCAAAAATGTATCAGGCGCCCAGGGTTTGTACATGATTTCACAGTTAGTGGCAGGTTGGTAATAAAGCTTCTACTTTTAAAAGGCCACGGAAGGCCATTAAGAGGTGTATGTCGAGTCAACCTTACACTTGTTAAATTGACTCTGACTTTAAAACATTTACTTCGCGTTGTTACAGTCGACGGAACCTGGAGTGACTGGAGCGACTATTCACCTTGCACCAAATCCTGTGGGTGGGGCATTTCGACAAGGTTTGTAACCAGTTTGTCTTATTTATATTACACCATAAATGAAATACCTGGCTTTTGTACATTTCTTTATCAAGACAGTTAAACTGTTTCGTTAACCGTATTACGGACAAATTAACACATTATTTCAGTTATACAAAAGTTTGTGAATATGAGTCATAATAGGGGAAATTAGGTAATCGAAAATGTTCATGATAATATATGCAAATTTCGTAAAGGTCATATATCATACGTAAACAGGTTTTGAAAATGTACTAATATCCGTCAGCAATAGGTTGTGAACAGGAGAAAAAAGTAGACTATATGTAAATATTAATTGCTTTCGAGAATTTTTTAGCGAATATTGCGAACCTGAGAGCTGTACTTAGTAAACCTCAAAAACAATCTATGAAAAAAAAGGAAAAAAGAACTAAACAAAAAACCTATACTACTATAGTAATCCGAATTTGTTTCAAGACGATGGATATGTTATTTTCTATTAATAATTGTTTCACTTCTTTCTTGTCAGAGAAATCTAACTAAATGTTAAGTCTTTCACATATTTTAAATTCGTGTATTTACCGTTTACTTTGGATATGTAATTTTGTTTTTGTTTTAAATTTCTGTTTTAAATATACAAAAGGGCCAAGATGGCCCTAGGCCGCTCACCTGAGAAACACACCATAACAGTGTAAACATGTTTGACCTAGTGATTTCATGGAAATAAATATTCTGACCAATTATCATTAAAATTGGAGTAAACATCTTGAGTATAAACAAGTGTTTTCTTTGATTTGACCTAGTGACCTAGTTTTTGACCCCAGACTACCCATATTCGAACTTGGTCTAGATTTCATCAAGGCAACCAATCTGACAAAATTGCATGAAGATAAATTGAAAACTTCAGCCTCTATCGCATACACAAGGTTTTTCCTTGATTTGACCTAGTGACCTAGTTTTTGAACCCAGATGACCCATATTCGAACTTGACCTAGATTTTATCAAGACTATCATTCTGACAAAATTTCATGAGGATCAGTTGAAAAATACAGCCTCTATCGCATACACGAGGTTTTTCTTTGATTTAACCTAGTGACCTACTTTTTAATCCTAGATGAGCCATTTTCCAATTCTATCTAGATTTCACCAAGGCAATCATTCTGACTCAATGTCATGAAGATCAATTGAAAAATACAGCCTCTATTGAATACACAAGATTTTTCTTTGATTTGACCTAGTGACCTACTTTTTGACCTCAGATGACCCATTTTCAAACCCGGCCTAGATTTCATCAAGCCGGGTTGATTTCATCAAGGGTATCATTCTGACTTAATTTCATGAAGATCAGTTGAAAAATACAGTCTCTATCGCATACACAAGGTTTCCTTTGATTTTAGGTAGTGACCTATTTTTTGACCCCAGATGACCCATATTCGAACTTGACCTGAATTTCATCAAGGCATTTATTCTGACCAAAATTCATGAAGATTAATTGAAAAATACACCCTCTATCACCTACACAAGGTATGTCTTTGATTTGACCTAGTGACCTAGGTTTTGACCCCAGATGACCCATTTTCGAATTCGACCTAGATTTCATCAAGGTCATCATTCTGACTAAAATTCATGAAGACTAATTGAAAAATACAGCCTCTGTCGCATACACAATGTTTTTCTTTGATTTGACCTAGTGACCTAGTTTTTGACCCCAGATGACCCATTTTCAAACTCGACCTAGATTTCATCAAGGTAATCATTCTGACTAAATATGCATGAAGACTAATTGGAAAAGACAGCCTCTATTGCATACACAAGGTTTTTATTTGATCTGACCTAGTGAACTAGCTTTTGACTCCAGATAACCCATTTTCGAACTCGGCCTAGATTTCATCAAGGTAATCATTCTGACCAAATTTTATTAAGATCAGTTGAAAAATACAGCCTCTATCGCATACACAAGCTAAATGTTGACAGGCGACAGACAGACGACGGACGCCGGACATCGAGCGATCACAAAAACTCACCTGAGCAGTGCACAGGTGAGCTAATAATAAAAGATGGAATAGAAAGGCAATATGTACAATGTTCGCAATTCTATTTATAAATGTAGTATTTCACTAGTTGAGATATAAAATTTCCTTTATGGTTATCTTTATCGGATGAAAACCGGAATTTTTTTTCTGCGTATTGATATTAATATTATACTCGTTACACATCCATTCCTTTATATTTGACAAAAATCTATGATTAGCTGGACACGACTTAAAAAGATGTTCTATAGTTTCCCCCTCATTTTACAATAAGAACATACATCATTATCTATCCTACGTACAGTGCAAAAACGAATTTGTAACCAAAATGTTTTGGTTTATTTGCTATTGAAAATGTTTTAATTTAATTTAGGTTTGTACAGTATTCTTTAAATTCTTTTTCTCAGATTCCCATTGTCCGATACCATTTTTTTTGGTACCGTAACAGATATAGTATCTACAACAAATATAATAGTTTCAATCTGGCTTCCTTTTTTCTTTGATTAAAGTTTTTAAACACGGATTTAAAAACATATTTGTTTTAAATTGAATGATAACATCTGCGTTTTCTCTAATATAATTTTTTTCACTCATCAGGTATATCTGAGACAACATTATCCAGGTCTAAGAAAGTACCTCTAACTCGATATTTGTCTTTAATACTTTCTATACTTAGAATATTTCCATTATCATTTAGTAAATCTATGACATGCGTTATATTTTTGTGATACCAGTTATTATATTACTGTGTCTTAATTTCAAAACTGTGATTATACCATAATAAAGAATATAGAATTTCTTCTAAATTCTTAATTTCACAGCATTTTTCAAAATTTTCCCAGTCGTCAAGCACGTCTTTCCAGAACAGGTTTTGTATATCCCTATAAATAAGACTTTAGCGTGATGCGAACACAAAGAAACAACCATGGTCAGCTTTTAACGAGAATTTGCAAGAATTCTCTCCCTTAATTATTGTCTGTTTAAAGCAATTCCCTTCAAATTGGATTGCCTCCCTTACATTAGCTTGTGTCGTGTCATTCATGACCTAAGTCAATAATTCTTTGTCATGGATTTTACATTGATCTAATATTTTGCTTTAGGTAATACACGGAAATAAGGCTCGCATGTTACTCCATAGAAAGCAACAAAACATGTAGCCAGTTTTTGATATAAATCATGTTGTTTTATAGATTCATATAGAAGTATTATTCATGTAAAGATATAAAACATTTCTGTAAAAAAAACCCATTATGTTAGCGTATGATATTGCGAAATTCGTGCTGTCATGTAGCAAAAAATGAAAACATTTAAATAAATTTCTTTTCTTTTGAAACTTTGAATCCCGCCAAACATTGAAATCCGAAAATTATTTCATAAACGAGCTTTCCCACAAACACATGTATACATAATAGTTTTCCTCGAGAAAAACGAAACTTGTGTGAAGATACATGTATTCCCATTTTGACTGATTGTTCTTGTCCATATAACGGTACTTTTGTTTAACTTTCATGCCTAGAAGTTTACCTTTTAAAACATGATAAAATAAAGTAATAAACTAAGCAATACTGTATTTGATAGGCAATGGCAAAGAAAAACCCGAGCAATTTAACAAAAACATACACACGCACACACGTGTTTTATTAACTGGTCTTGATCCAAGGTTTTCCATAAAAATCAAAGAAAGAAAGAATCTATTGAATTATGAATCAAATTTCTGATCTTTTTTTATCAGCATTGGTGTTTATGACTGTATCATAGAGATCCTAACTCATTTTTTTAAACAATTAGCTCTGATTCATCCTGTCTACTCATTTATAGTGTCTAAGTTACTTGATTATACATAAATCAAATATGCCATTCAGATATGTTTGTACATACTATACAATTCAATCACGAAATCAAATTTATCATGTAAACTAAAGCCTTCAGCTGTAAAGGTGGCAGTTTTTCTTGATTTCCACGAACAAAACCGTGACAAAAAATGTAGGTCGTCCTAAAGAGATAATCCTACCGTGCAAACTCATGGAAAGGATGCCAATTTTTTTTTCAAGCTTGGATTTCATTTCTTAGACCACGATAATCCGTAAATAGCCAATCGCAAAGCAGACTTGTACCCGTCTATATTTCATATACAACAGTAGCTTTGTATATATATCGCGGGAAAAAACGCGTGAATTTCGTGTCAATTTACCATCTAACAATACAGGCGAACGCCGGAGATAAATGACCTTGCAATATTCTCACCAGTTATCAATGGGATAAAAAATAAGACTGACTTGGAGGTAAATTCAGTTGACAACGTCTAAATATTAATATCGTGAAAATGACCCCATGTTATTAGATATCAATAAAATTGAATTACAATAAACTACATATTTGTAGTGTAGAACCAGCTGGGTAAAAACGTAATTTACACATTCACTGAAATGGTTCCAACAGTTGTAACTTTTTATGTTCACTTGTTATAAAAAAGACATGTCAGCACGATCCTTACATTTGCAAACAACTGGATCCAGTTCTTCGAAACTTTATCAGGCGATTGACTTAACGGTCGATTAACTTTATCAGTAGATTTCGACAGTTTAGAAAACTTAGAAAATCAAATGTACTTGTTAAGGATTATAAACACTAAATCATCTTTACAGTAACATTAAAATATCATACTAGTGTTTCCCACCCACCAAGACTAGTATCTTGAATAGAAATTTAACAGGCGGTTAGTTTATCAGCTTAGTGCAGTGGTCGTGGGTTCGAACATCATTGGGGTCACGACCATGACTTCTCATATGACCCCAGTACTAGTTTTCATAGGAAACGGACTCGAGAGTGGTTACAATAAGCTTAAACAGTTAAAGCTTTCATCACAATCGAGCTAAAACAATTTAGTATAAACTAAACTAAACTAAACTAAACTAAATTACAGCCCGTTAAAGTTTCGAACAACTTGGCCCAGTTAGAAAGTAAAACAACTACATCATTCTTACAAGAAAGGCACGATATAGTAAAAGGTATTCCTAGTCCTACGAGCATCTTCCCACTAACTATATCCTGATAAACAAAGTAAACAAATAAAAAAATAACTAACTAACTAAAAAAATAAATAACCTGGCTATCTTCTTGAACCAATGTATCTGTCATCGTGTTTCGCCAACATGCAAACTCCTCACAAAAACTAATTGTTCAGCATGCAGTCCGATTTTGAGTATTTTTGAGAAATCCATACTTAACTGTTGGCATTAATTTTGTGATTGCAAATGACTCAAAGTGTTAATGAACGTTAAATCTTAGTAAATCCGGTATTTGAGTAAAACTGAATTTACACAAATAACCTGCATTATTTCATATGCCCTACTGACAATTAAGCGCTAACGGTACACAGATGATATTACTTTTATAAAAACACGTCAATCCTAATTTCTATTGAACGCCTGGGAGCGTTTACAATAATTGCAGATTTTATGCCACGTGGTCTAAGTCGGATAGACAACTCGTGCCGTTGTCTACGGGATATATACAACTCGCTTTGCTCGTTGTATATATCCCGTAGACAATGGCACGAGTTGTCTATCCTATACTAAAATAGACACGATATTGCGCGTCTTTTATGTTCACCCTTTCTTTGCACATCGTGGAAACCATGCTGTGTCTTTTGTTTAAATAAATGTACACATTCTCTCCCCCTCTCACCAGCTTTCAATGAGCGCCTAACTTGCAAATTACACTATTTCATTAGGAAATTATTCTTTGAAGTAGTTTTTCTCCTGTCGTCGAATGCTTCAATATACCAAAGATATTTAGCTTTCAGTCGGAAATTATGTAATTTATGTTGATTCGTATTGGTTCCATAAAAAGTCTGGTGAAAAATCAAAGCTTGGTTCTATTCTGTTCTTTTCATTTTTTTTTTTACTAATTAGACAATTATGAACGTTATTATTTTAAAGACTATAATGAATCGTACGTCAGTTGTTGGTATATGCAGTTCCGTAAATTAACACGGTTTAAGTTACATCAGAACTTTAAGAAATCCACAAGCTTTTTATTTCTTGGTACACTTTGAAGTAAAATGGAAGCAAGAAGCCTTTACCCTATTACACTTAAAATTATATTATTGTATTGTTTATAAAGTCAAGAATACCTACATATGTGATAATAAATTGTCATGCTTTGGAAAATATGATTTATTTGCGTCTAAAGTAGAAGAAATTGAAAAGTTTACTATTTTTCACTATATGTTCAATATAAGCGACGGTGATACTTTTAAAACAAAATTGGAAGCAAGAAGATGTTCAGTTAGAATAAATATTTTCACATTGAATTGAAGAGAAGAAATTGAAGTTTTCTGTCATATCTGGTAAAATATTCACAAACCAAAAGACATATTAGAAATTAATCATTACAAATAAATTTCCTATATAATCTATTGCTCAAAGTAATGTCAATAGGGAAACCAATATTGAGTATCGGATAATTTTCTAGGGGGACAACCTACTAAAATAAACCAGTCAAATATAATAAAAGCTGGGGATGATCTTTTAATAAAAAAGGTATCAACGAGTTCTTGTCACTATTGAATAAAGCTAGCCTTGGTTACCTTCGTAGCCAACTTATTTTCAAGCTTTGAATAAAGGCTTTATTCAGTCCTCCAGATTCTTTTTAAAAACAGTTATTCTCTTTAAATGTCCTGTCCATTATTCCATAAAAATTTATAAGCGGTACTTTCAATTTGATTAATAAATTCGACATTTGGATATGGAAGAGAAATAAAAAGATGTACAAATTTTGACAAATCGAGAGATTTTAGAATAGTTACTTTTCCGAAAAGAGTGAGATTTCCCTTTGACTAAACACTAGATTCTAATTGTATTCCTACATTTCTATATTTCAGGAGCGTTTAAATCCCAAATTTCATTAAATATGGCTGAAAAACGAACGCCGAGTATCTTGATGGGGTCTTGACACCAGTCTAAAAGTTGATCTCTACATAGTAATGTTTGAGAATTTATTTTTAAACCAGACATTTGATAGTAGTTTTCTGAGTATCCAAACAGTTACGTAATGATTTTTCTGACCGGTTTAGAAACACCTGCGTGTCATCGGCATACTAGCTTAATTTATACTGTTTATTATTTAGTTCAATACCTATAATATTATTATTTCGTTTAATCGTAAGTCTTAAAACTTCAGAGCAGAGAATAAATATGTAAGGTGAAATCGGACCCCTCTGTCTACAACCTCTTTCAAGGTAGAAAAGATCAGATAAATGACCATTTTGCAGAATACAAGTTTCGCTTCCATTCTGGATAAAAGATATCCACTTTCGAAGGAGAACCCGAAATTAAAATAGTCTAAAGTCTTGTGGATAAATTTCTAAGAGGTAGAGTCAAATGCCTGTTGGAAATCAATGGTCAAAGGTTCTTAGGGTCTGCTAACATGTTAACATGTATGTGATACAAGTATTTGTTTATAAAGCAAAAATATAATACAGACGGCAAAATCAAGATAGTTATTTTTTATATTTCAAAAATATTCAGCTACTTGATAATTAGCAAAACCTTTTATATATGCCTTTCTGTACGTCTCTTTTTAAAAAACAGACGTAAGGTTAATTTGACCCATATTTTGTCCAGTTTCGTGTCCGTAGCGTAACATTATCTATTCAATGTATTTACTTCAAACTTTGTCTGTTGGTAGGTGGTGATGAGACGATGTGCAAAGCACATGAATCAGTTCAGTATGCCAAAGTTCAAGCCACAAACTGAGCTGAAAGATTAAACTTGTCTGTCTTATTTAATGTCCGGAGCGTAACTTGATAACCATTCCGGGTATTTATTTCAGTCTTGGCATATAGGTATCTGGGGATGAGACGATGTACAGGGCAGATGAACTTGGTCGGTTGGTCAAAGGTCAAGATGACAAAATAAGTCAAACTCGTAAATATGTCCATTGCGTTTTGTGTCCAGAACACCTCTAAAATATATTTAAGGTTTCGTCTTCAAACTTGGAATCTAGGTTGATAGTGATTAGACAATTTGCAGAGTACAAAAGTCCGCATTACTCACTACAATCCCCCATTAAAATCACGTTTAGTTTCTTGTGCCTTGCTATCCCGTCACCGCCGACGCACAACTATTCCCAAGTCCTCACCCATTGTCGCATTACACCCCCATCTCCAGCACACGCATTTTTTCTTTAGAACTAAACCTACATAGAAATTTCAAGAACACTGCTGAACCGATTCATAAGGTCATCTCTCTATAAATTATGCAAAAACTCTTTAAACGAACACACACTGCGTGGTAAAAACAGAACTTCAGTATACTCTTTCAGAAACTCGTTACTGATGTTGAAGTTTTTTTTTAATTATGTACTATTATTTGATCCGACGAATACAGGTTTAGCGTGAACAGTCGCTTTAATTCGCAAGATATATTCTAGATTTTAGTTATACATCATTCAAAAGGTCTTCAGAGGCGGTAACATGATTTTTTGAGTTGTTAAGATATCTTTAATAATGTTAATATTTTAGCCAAAAATGTATTTTTTCCGCAAAAATGTCTGGAGATTTTTTTCTTCAGATTTTGCAAATTATTTGATGGAAACGTTGCTAGATAATCTGAAATCATGTATCAGTGCATTAACAAAAAAACGTCCCAACTGATTATTTTTATGTTGCCAACTGAATCCAGAAGTAATCAAGATATTAAAAAATTGAAAATAAAACGCCCTCGGAGATTTTTAGAACCATGGAAATAATTTCAAATTAATGGTATGACCTTATATCTAAAGAGAAACGAAGGGTGGGTTAAACTGTAAGTCAGAAATGTAGATTTGGACTAATAGTGTCAAGTTTCTTCATATTTATTCATGCATATTACGGTATTGCTTTGAATTAGCAGCAATGCAGGTCTTAAACCTGCTATGCAACGGCAAACTTGCAGTAGTGCTTGTAACCGATTTACAAAATAAAATATTTTAAATGATTCGGCAGTGTATGTTTTAAAACTTTGATGTAGAACTTTGGTAGGTACAGACATTGTTTTTTTTTCATTCAACACTATTTACTTTAAGCAGCACCGTGAGAAAACCAACAGTGCATTTGCGACCAGCATGGATCCAGATCAGCCTGTGCATCGCTAACGGTTTCTCTAATTGCAATAGGCTTTGAAAGCAAAGCTGGTTGCAAATGCACTATGTTGGTTTACTCATGGTGTGGCTACTTTAAATTTGAATTTACCTCATTTCTTCCAGGATGAGACAGTGTGAGTTTCTCCCATTAGGTTCTCCGCAAGGCAACAACTGTACAGGAAACTATTCACAATCCATATTCTGTAACACGACTGAATGCCCCCGTAAGTGTATCTTTTTTTCATGTTGCTACCAATTGATATTCTTGCTTTTTTTCTGGAAAGATCCTTTCTACTTTGTTTTCGAGCCTCTGTCTTTATCAATTGTATTGTCCTCATTTTTGCCGATATATGAATATAAAACCGGTTTGAACAGCACGATATACAGTTTTGTCAGTGACGTCTGGCGAACAGTAAAAACTACTGGATCTTAGTATAATGGGACAAGAGCACAGCATAACTACTTTTATCCTGTTACGTGCAGTATTTTCGACCCGATATCAGGGTGCCGTATATCTTTCTTTAAGTGACGTCATTACGAATATGACATCGTTAAAACGGTTGTCGCACACTTATTTTTGTAAAATGAAGTAATGACAAGATAAGTAGAATAATAGGTTAGTGCCTAAGATGGAGAAAGTTTATCTGGCTCGGCTCCGGACGTTATCAGGTTCGCCTTCGGCTCACCCGATAACCTCCTCCACCTCGCCAGATAAACTCTCTCGTCTACGGCACTAACCTATTATTCTCTATATATAAATTTCTGGTCCAAAGTTTGCGCCTTTTGACAGGTCTATATTCAACACATGTTTACTAGGCTTCATTGCACTTGCATATACAGGTATACACATCTGTATATTTTACAAGCGTGCTCTCTATTAAGTACGTTTACGTTCAACCTAACAAGTACAATGCACTTATCAGTGTACGTATACGCGTGTACTGCCATATATATACCTGCATGTGTACATGTGTACGTATATTACAAAATATAATCGTGCACGTATAGTATATTTTTGTACTTACACGTATATTATAAAATATGCGCACACTGATTTTCGGTCTAATAGTATACCATACTACGACTGCCTGTCCGTTAGTGTTCCGAATCCTTTCCACAATTAACTGACAACTTCCCCGCATGTATCATAGCTGAGAACTTAGCCTTAAGTTTGTTTTGTTCAGTCGGTCATTCAGGAGAATATATGCCTCGTCTGGGATTAGATTTTTTGACATTCTGGTAAGAAATCTTGTGCTCTACCAGTTGTATAAAAATTCACATTATTGCTCAAACGACATGTCTAACATTAGAAATACAGATATATGTTTTCTGTTGTTTTGATAGAGGACGCTGTGTGGACTGACTGGAGCAAATGGACAGACTGTAGCGCCGCGTGCGGTGGAGGAAACCAGACACGCGACCGACAATGTAAATGGCCATCTAATGTGCACGGGAATGACTGCTCAGGAGACAGCATGGAAACGAAGGCCTGCAACACAGACCTTTGCCCTGGTTAGTCTTTTCAAATATATATCATTGTCCATTCTAGCGCTAAACAAAATTTATTATGCATATTTTACGGCAACTAACGTAAATTGCAAGTATATACTAGCATGAAAAGTCTCAAGCTAAAATAAGCTAGTAGTTTGAAGTAGTATGTTTTTATATTATATTTCAAAACTGTATAGTAATTGAATAACCCTGTATTCGCAATTTGTTTTTTTTAGTATATTTTTGGATTTCAGAAAAAAATATTTTATGAACATCACTTAACGTGAATTTAATATTGTACGTCAGTGTTTTGAAAATTATGATATATTTTGCTCTAAGACTTTTATTTCTTTAAATTAAAATTATAAATCACTTACTTTTCATTGTCAGAACCGAATGTATTTTACCAGTGCAGTTGTGATCATGTAGTCGGAGGACAATTTACTATTTCTAAAAGCTGTTATAGATACATGGTTCTAACATTCCTCCTTTCTAACTAATAGGATTTAAAGTAATTGTTTTAAGTATGTCAGTAAGGGACCTGGCACACATGAATCTTCGCCAGTATTTTCAGGCGTTTTCGTTACTTCACGCGATATTTGTAACCAGAAAATATCTACATTCATTAAAATAACCGATACAGTCAATAAATGGCATGGTGGTCTACGTATGTTACCAAGGGATTGGCTATTTTTTTAATCAATGTGATGTACTTCTATCGTACTGGTTTAACATTAGTTTATGAAAATATGAAACAAATTTCACGTTTTAAAGTACTTACCGATGACTTCATTTTTATTGTGTACTGCCGTCAGTTGCCAGTTGCTTGAATTGTCCGTTGAATGATCAAACAATTGTCCAGTCCTTGAAGGTTTTAGTCGGTATTTTATGGAACAGTTTACTGACATATACGTAGAATAATGTGGAAAAGTAGCGTATTTCTTTCAATAACCTGAAACTACTTCCATTGTCTTATGACGAGAACTTATCAAATGACGGATAACTGTCTTTCCTTTGAACCTCGGTCGATACTAGATTATATTCACTACGGTTTATCTCCGCTTTTTTTTTTGTGAAGAAAGCGTATTCAAAACTCTTGTGAATATTAAGATGCATTTTCTGTGAAGAAAGCGGTACGCGTATTCAAAACTCTTGTGAATATTAAGATGCATTTTCTGTGAAGAAAGCGGTACGCGTATTCAAAACTCTTGTGAATATTAAGATGCATTTTCTGTGACGAAAGCGGTACGCGTATTCAAAACTCTTGTGAATATTAAGATGCATTTTCTGTGACGAAAGCGGTACGCGTATTCAAAACTCTTGTGAATATTAAGATGCATTTTCTGTGAGAGTATTAAAGTTAAAGTCATGAAGAATGCGGAAACGTATTTGGCAATCGAGTCGTAATATTAAAACGACACAAAACTTACTCATCATAACATTAAGGTTTCCTTTTTTAGTGGATGGGGTATGGAGTGAATGGTTTGAATGGACTGCTTGCAGTGCCACGTGTAACCTTGGGCGTAGAACTCGAACCAGAAATTGCACATTCGACGACAAGGCGCCAAAGGGAGCGATATGTCCCGGAAAAAATTCGGAGACAAAGTTTTGTAGAGACACGCTCTGTACAGGTTTATATCTATTTCATATTTTGATTATTCCTCCTTTTGTGATGTGAATAAGACAAAAGGTTATATAAGATTTGTTGTATCTTTTAAGCCTTAGCATCATTATGACCATTTTGGGCATTTACATATAAGCCACACAAGACTTACTAACCCTGGGATTATAATTATTCATTGATATAAACCATTTCTTTATATTTTTTCCTTCGATTGAGAAAATTGCAGTTACCAAGTCGTTCATTCTTACTAGAGAACTTTAACACGGTCACCGTAAAAGTGTCACGTATGTTGACCTCAGAGTCATTATTATTTTGTTTCTGAATTTACTTTTCACACACAACATTTCATTTACACTACGATGTTAACGATTTGCATCAGCTCTCTTATTTAGTCTTGGTCACCACCGAAACAGGTACTACCTTGCAGACAAAGACTCTTTCTTGAAATAAATACGATATAAAACATCAATTTTGTTTAATGAAAGTAAACAGATTCCATTAGATTAAATAGGTATTTTCCATCATGACCTTTAGGTCATTACTGTTGTTGTTAAGGTATTAGAGCACTAATAGTAATGTTTAAAAAATGGCATTTGCTTGGTATATTCTAAAAGGTAACCGTATTTTGCACTATTTTGCAATTTTTGAACAACTTTTACCATGCCGTTTTTTTTTATAAATTTTGTATAACTTAAGGTATCTCCTCAAGCTCAAGTAGAGACAAATTTCAAAGTGATAGCCACTATCCAAAACGTTTGCAGAGAACTCATTTTACAATTAATTTTAATAAAAGAAACATCAAACTATTGGTAAACAATTATAAAACACAAAATAAAAATGTCAATATCATTTTTGCTATGGTGCCTCAAGTAAACGGATTTAATGAGACAGAATTCATACTTCAGCATTGAAAAAATAAGGTCGAATGCTGTGTTTCTGTTTTGAATTTTGCTTACTCCATTTCAAAATAACCTTACAGCAGGCATAAAACCTACCTAAATTTCTTCCAAAATATATAATCTAAGAGTGAAAGCAAAATAGAGAACTTTCACCGCGTGTAACTCAATATTTTTAAAGATGTGTAACTCTACCCCTTCTGTTTAAGTAGTAAATTCACTTTGACCACCAAGAAATCGCTTATAAGATTCATATTTTTCCATTTTTTTACAAGAAATCAATAATAAGTCTTGAAAGAAGTAAAATCTTACTAGAAAAAAGGAAAATAAGCAAAACAAAAGTTTTGGTCCCAGTAGGGTTCGAACCTACGCCCCCCTAAGAATTGCAGTAAAAGTAGGTTTATGGTAGGAATTGAATACTCTTCAAAAGGAGGTTCTCTATTAGTGATCTAATACCTTAAAAAGCACGTCATGTTAAATAAGTGGTGGTATAATTTCTATCAAAGAATTACTTTCTTCATTTTGCATATATTGATATAAATCTATAAACTAAGACATTTTCTATGCTACAAAAACAGTTGATGGAATTTGGTCCCAGTGGACTACATGGGCTGCATGCTCAGTGACCTGTGGTGATGGAGGGACCAGTATGAGACAGAGATTATGCGCTTATCCCGTGCCTGGAGCTCCTCATGGCAAAAATTGTACGGGAGATAGTTCTGAAAGTCGCTTGTGTGGTGGTGATAATAAAAACAACACTCTATGTGCAGGTATTTCTCTTTCAACATTTTCAAGGAAGTCATTATCGCAGTGGTTATCAGGCTGGACTTTAGTGCTAGCAGTATGGGTTCGATCCCCATTTGCGACTAAAATTGAAACTAGTGTTTAATGCCAGGTGATTGTTGATACTGGTAACGTTTCCAGCAGTATAGGTATCAACTAGATGTCCAGAAGTTAAGTTTGACCTCCATGTGATAGACCGGAAATGAGGTGTTCCTGGGACCATCTATTCCAGGTGGCACCTTTTATCTGAGCCACGTAAACTTAGAAAACTTTTATCTCGTTTTTCCGGGCTTCATGATGATGAGGTGTCTTTCTGAGAAACATATTATGCAAAACAAATAAAATATTGGTCGTTGACTTCAATTCACTTGCCCCTCATCGATGTGGATTCGGGCCTTGCTTTGGTCGTAAAATTCTTCATGTGAGGAAGCCACCCAACTGACTTACGGAAGGTGGGTAGTTCAAGCCAGGTGCCCGCCCTGTGGTCTTTCTCTACCATGAAAAGCTCGAAAGTTGCCCTATGACCTATGATTGTGTTAGTCTGGCGTTAAACCCAAACAAAACAAAATGAAACAACACAGATACCTTTTGCATTTACAAAATGCCTATGATTATGTAGCAAATGCTTATGTCCATTTACTGCATGCACATGGCCCTTTACCAATTGCCTATGACAAGTTACAAACTGGCTATGATTATTTACCAAATGCTTATGTCCATTTACTGCATGCACATGGCCCTTTACCAAATGCCAATGACAAGTTACAAACTGCCTATGATCATTTACCAAATGCCTATGGGAAGATACCAACTGCATGACCATTTACCAACCGCCTATGACCATTCACCAAATGCATATGGCAAATTACAAACTGCCAATGACCATTTATCAAATGCCTATGACAAGTTGCCAATGACCATTTATCGAATGCCTATGATAAGTTACCAACTGCCTATGATCGTTTACCAAATGCCTATGTCCATTTACTACATGCATATAGTCATTTACAAATGCCTTTGACAAGTTACCAACTACTTATTGTCATTTATACAAGGCCTATGACCATTTTTAAAATGCCTCTGACCATTTATTAAATGCATAATTCATATGATAATTTTAATTGTAGCTATGACAGTAAAGGCAGTTTGATATGTGGAGTAATTGTTATTAAACGAAGGAAATATCTGAATTGTCCAAAACAGAAAAATAGAGAGTTACTTCATTATGTCTTTTACTTAAGTTGACGGACAATGGGGAGATTGGGGCTCATGGTCAACATGCTCTGTCACTTGCGGTCATGGAGACGAGCACAGGACACGCTCGTGCGTGTTCGACCCAGATAGACCACATGGTCACGATTGTCCAGCAGGAGGCGAAAGCATGACACAGTCTTGCACAAAACTAGATTGTCCGGGTAAGTTATACGTATAAAAATATTAGATATCAATGTATATCATTTAACTTAGATATTGTCATTCCAACTTATCTACAAAGCAAAATTTAGTGAATATTTATCCCAGCTCCTTGAAACTCCTGTTAAGGGCTTTGACTGTTTTAGCTCAGTCGGAGAAATACTTTTTATTCTAGGAATGTCATGAATACACCTTAAACGCGATATTCAGTAACCATTGTGAATGATGGCTGAAGGCAGTTAAAACTTCAAAACAGAATGAATTACTTTTATTAATATTTCGGCAAAACTGTATTTTGCCTTTCTCAGGGTACAATCAACGTCTTAAGAGGACTGGTAGGGTTGGTTGTGATAGATTTTGTTTCTACTTTTAAACTGTCAATGGCTGCGGGCCTTAATGATAATCGTTGATCGCATTTCCTTAAATCTGTTGACGAAAGCATGTCACTTGTACATTATAAATTTGGCTGTGACCAAAAACAGATCTGGTGCGCCGGGGACATATTACAGACTCCGGTATATACCGGATTCAAGCAATTTGAACGAAAAGTATCATAAATGTATATATTTTGTAAGCTAACTTTTCGTCAGTATATTATACATATTATACACTAAATGCATGCGGACATGCAAAAAAATTCGTATTTTTGCCGTGCGCTCCAATTGATAATCACTTCCTGGCATGCGCAGAACGGCTGCACCAGATCTGTAATGAGAAACATCGTATAGAACTAAGTAAAACCTTCTAGAGGACATATTTTATCTTGATAAAAGGAACAAACATGATGGACTTATGAGATAAAGAAGATAAAAACGGCGGCAAGATGATAAATGTACTATCATCCACATAATGAATATTGCACAGATAGTTTCTAAGATTGCCCTACAAATAACTCCGCGATCTTTTACTAATGCAACAAATGTCAAAATATTCTAATATTACCAAAAGCTATTCTAAAGATATCATGAACAATAAATGAGAAACAAATATACCTAATATTTGATGTGTAACCTTGCATGAATCAGCAACTTACATCATCTAAATGGTCAGTCAGCTTGATTGCAGACAGTGACAAAACCGCGTGTTAGACTATTTCATTGTTGATTATTTATCCATGATCTATGTGAATGGAACCATTCTCTGGCGCGCATCAACTGTTTTGTTGTTGCGAATGTTATAAATAATAAAATGTTTTTTTTTTCGGAAATGTAACTCCGGTAGAAGGTAAACCCGCCACCAAAATTACATATGTTTGAAGGAAATCTAAGGACTCTTTAGTCAGATGAAATTTTAGCTCTGGTAGCGCTTTTTGTTGATTTTATTTCCGTTTGAATGGCAACACTGCAAAATAGTTGCGTTGGCCCGTTCATGCTTACAGAACAGCACTAGCTGACGGTTGTCTTTTCTGTTTAAAAGACAGGATTGCAGTATTTTTCACAATTGTTACGTTTGCAATGGCCTACTTATTGTACACTTAGTATATCAGATTACCCTAACACACGGAGAGTTGCAGACCAAGCTGTCTATTTCATGTGTTATTTCTAGTTTAACTTGTATCTCTGACAGCGGGCTATGGCAGCCACTTCCCGCTCTAAATATTCTTAATCAGGTACAACTGTAGAACTGGCAGCGAATGCAGTTTACCATTTCTCGTGTCACTTACAGCATTTGTGTTTGCCTTTTCATGTTTTATTAACTCTAAATTAGGTAGATTTGTAGTACTGGCAACGGGTTGTTGACCAAGTTACCGTTTGTTTTGGCCACTTCAAGTTTATAGGTTTCTAACTCAGACAGACTGAAAACAAGCACTGGCAGACAGTTGCGTTGGCCATTTCCAGTTTAAAATACACATTGGCAACAAGTTGTTTTGGTAATAACATATCATAGGCTGCTTCTGTGAAGCAGCAACTTAATATCATCGACATATAGTATACTGACTTTCACAAAGTAATGATAAATTAAGTCTAGTGTCTATGTGTTCTTAAAACTGTTTCACGGAAGTAAATAAACGATGGCTAGCCATTTCAGCTCATTCCATTAAATGCTCAGCTGGCTTGCATAACCGTATGGCTGGGGAGTATACAAGTTGGGATCTGGTTAAACTTGTACACTAAAAAGTTCAAGTTATAATAAAACAGTGTAAGAATTAAATCTTTGAGGGGCGTGCACGAAAATTTAGAAATTTGTGCATTTAATCTTTGTCTGCAGTCCAATATCTTTTCGATATAATTATGTACTTTGTTTAAAAGCTCAAAATTGACCTTGCGAAAACATGTGATAAATTAGAGGCATACTAATTGGACTTTTGAAGGCTAACCATTGGTATAGGAGTATCAAAAAAGGGATAAATGGTCCCGGATGTAGTATTTCTTTCTGCTCATCATGCAGTAGTCTTTATAAAATCGAGTAACAATTAAATAATAAAGACAGCGTAGGTGGCGTGCAAAAAAAAAATAAACGTTACAACATTTGTGCGTCCACCGCTCGTATGACATCAGAAGTCGGTCTAGAAGACAGATGTCAGCCAAGTTAAAGCCATGTTATTTATAAAATACTGGAGCAAAATGATAGAAAAAAAATGCAAGGTTCATTATGTCAACTTTCGAAGAAATGAGGAATGTTTCTGTCTGGGATAGATTGTGTCCATTAACAAGGACATGATATAAATAATAAATCTATTACTTTATGTTTTAGTTGACGGTGTTTGGCTAACATGGTCTCCTTGGACCGCGTGCTCAGTCACGTGCGGAGGAGGTCTAGAAACCCGCAACCGTGTCTGTCACTTCCAAAACCACGTGCCGCAAGGGAATTATTGTGTCGGAGCAGAACGTGAAAAACAAACTTGTAATAACGACACATGCGCAGGTATGCCAAAAGTCATAATGTTTGTATAATAGGTTAAAGATGTACTATGTTCACATTTCACTAATTAGAATATTCTAAAGAAAGATATCGATAACTGTATATGTTGAGCTGCGCTTATAAATGTCATATCTAGAAGAACATTTTATCCCCCCACTTGGGGGGGGGGGGGATATAGATTTGCCCTTGTCCGTCCGTCCGTCCGTCCGTCCTTCCGAGAATGTTGTGTTGCGCCTAGCTCCAAAAGTATTTGACGTAGAGTCACAACACTTTACGGGAATGTTGGTCAGCATGTGTAGTTGTGCACCTGGGGTTTCGCGTTCGGATTCATTCAGTCGTGTAGGATTTATGGCCCCTGACTTTGTAAAAATTGGTCATTTTAGTGTTGTGTCGCGCCTAGCTCCAAAAGTATTTGACGTAGAGTCACAAAACTTAACAGGAATTTTGGTCAGCATGTGTAATTGTGCACCTAAGGTTTCGCGTCCGGATTCATTCAGTCTTGTAGGAGTTATGGCCCCTAACGTAGTAAAAACATGGTCATTTTAATGTTGTGTCGCGCGTAGCTCCAAAAGTATTTGACCTAGAGTCACCAAAGTTTACAGGAATGTTGGTCAGGTTGTGCAGGTGTCCTTTGTCATGTAGTGGGGGCATCTGTATCCCATGGACACATTTCTAGTTTCAAAAAAACTTCCAGTCTTTTTAACGGAATAACTCGGAAGTTTACATACGTTTGCGGTGTGCCTTCTGGTCATAATGGCACATCTAGTACAATAATGGCCCGAGAGCCATCGTTAAACTAGATGGGCCATTCTGAACAATTGACACATCGCATACGTTTATTGCCCTTTCTGTTTTGTGTATTTCTACATGACGTCGACGTCAGAACGCACGGACGTTCCACCAGGGACCGAAAGTATGCCAATATCAGTTGAGCAAAATAAATGGTATTTGTGCAATTCTAACATTAATTTGTTACTGTTTATAGTAAGGTTTAGAATGAATATTAATTAGTTGTGTTTACATACACATTAATTAGTGTGCAATATTTTTAAATGGACAAATAGTACTATTCCCACGTACAAACTTGCTTATTTTAAGTTTACGTAGTTACTGTGTAGTCATTGTTCATAATTTTAAATATGTAATTTAGGCATAATATGTCTTTAATAGGTTTAGTAGAACTAAGCTTCGATCAGATCATATTTGAAAGGCCACATCTTCACTCTTAATTTTGTTATCTATGAAATTAATACTTTCCTTCGTTATTAATTTGAAAAAAAAAAGATATAAACAAAATGATTCAGGGAGTTCGAGGTAGTATTTCTGTATAAAGCACTTGTTTGTTCTGTATGGTAGCCAGCCGAACATTGTGGCCTTGGAAATATCAGATTTCATGCGAAACTTTGTATTAAACCATTTATCGTCAAAATTTGATATAAAATGAAATTTAATTTTGTACATTCATGTATGCGGCAATAAGTTTATGTGTCAATATGTTTACGTTAAAGGCAATTTTACGTACAATATTGAATTTAATAAATTCATATCTTGTAGCAGATTCTTTTGGAAGTAAAGTAGGCAACCAAACAATATATAACTTGGTAAATTAGTGTCTGTTTATGAGGGGTAAAGAAATTGTGCAAAGACGTTTTTTACAAAGCAAAGTGTAACCGTTGTGCACTAAATGGTTTGCCAATGCAGGCCATGCCCTGTGATTAGTGACTTTTACGTATTTGTCCATCTTTAGATGGATAGCAATTTCACAAATTTAGATTGTACCTAAAGATGAGCAATCACGTGGATTTTCATTAGATATTTGTTCAATTTAAGTGGACGGCATTTTTTCGGAGTGGGGTAAATGGTCAAAGTGTACAACAACTTGCGGCGGCGGAGAGCAGACGAGAAATAGAACGTGCGAGTTTATTCCACCTGCTGCCCCTCGTGGCAAAAATTGTACTGGACCATGGGACGAAAGCCAGTCGTGTAGTGACAATTCGTGCCCCTGTAAGTCATTTTTCTACTTAGTTGAATGTGGGGTTTTGGTACCATAACACGCAGCTAAACATCATTGATACAAACTTTGATGCAATGTTTTTTTTCAGATTTGCATTAATATTTAAAGACGTTTTGGAAGCAACTAAATTGAATTAAAAGTGGAAACAAGCTGGGCCTATAACACTTGTTATATAATCATTGAAAAACACGTTACGAAAGCTCATAAGTTAGAAAGTTAACTTTACTAAACAGCTCACATTTTACTAACTGCTTTGGTAATATTCACTGATGTATTCAATTATAAGCGTGCGCCAAAATAATGTTTGTATATTTCTAATTCCATACATAATAATTGCGATATTGTTGTTCATTGATACATCTTGTGATTGGAATTGATGAAATCCAGTTATGATACACGAAACAATATTTTGTGGTGGAAATGCATATTCCTGTAAATATACGGTATCTACATTTTGTTTATATGAGCTTTATTCTTCCTGCCGTTAGGCACCTACTCTGCATCCTAGTGCACAGAGGCACCTACTATGACTCCTCGTATACCAATTCACCTACCCTGCATCCTAGTGCACAGAGGCACCTTCTATGCCTCCTCGTATACCAAGACACGTACTATGCATCCATGAACACTGAAGCTTCTATTATGCGTCTTCGTACACCAAGTCACTTACTCTACATCCTCTTAAACTGTGGCATCTACTCTGCCTCCTTGTACTACCAGTACTCTGGTGCACCTATACTGCGTCCTCGTACATTGAGGCACCTACTCTACCTCATTGTATTTTGAGGCACCTACTCTGCATCTCCGTTACACAAGGAGGCACTTACTATGCGTCCGTACATTGAGTCACCTACTCAGTCTCCTCGTACTAGGAGGCGCCTTCTTTGCATTCGTGCATTGAGGCACCTACTCTGCGTTCGTACAGTAAGGCACCTACTCTACCTCCTCGTGCCGTGCACGGAGGCACCTACTCTGCGTCCATACATTGAGGCAACTACTCGGCCTCCTCGTACACGGAGACACCTACTCTGTGTCCGTACATTGAGGCACCTACTCTGCCTCCTGGTACACGAAGGCACCTACTGTGCGTCCGTACATTGAGGCACATATTCTGCCTCCTTGTACACGGAGGCACCTACACTGCATCCCTGGACAGGGCACCTACTTTGCGTCCTCGTATATTGATGCACCTTCTGAGCCGCGTGAGGCAACTATTGTCTGCTTATTGAAGCGAATGCTTTAGAAATTACTAAATTATAGTCTAAAACAGACAGATTGATTGTCGTATACTGATCAGTTTATCTTTGACCACCGTTATTGGTTATGCAGTATAAAAATCAACTGAAAGGTTCATTTATACATAATTTCTATGTCCCTGATAAAACTGCATTTCGAAATATTCCGTTTTTAAAATAAAAATATTTAAACTATCTAAACTTTGACTGACCCAAACCATGAATTATACAGCCATAATCCCATCATTTTCCCTTCAATTTTCTACATAAAATGTGTAAAAATTGTCATATATGCATTTACGTAAAGAAACTTTTTATATAAAACCGTTAATACGAAACCTGAGGTGTAATCGTTTTCATTCTCTCAAAGCATGTATCTTTTGAATGATATGTATTTCAGCAACAACAACATAAAAAAACAAAAACAAAAAACAACAAAAAAAAAAAAAAAATAAAAAAATTGATGGACCAAAATAAGTTTTGTTTTGACTTATTTTGAAGCAAAAGTATTTTCAGGGCGAAGTTGTTGTAGCATCAAATGCAGACGACACGTTTTATCACGTAGATATCATTTTCAAAAGATCAATCTAATGATTTTGTCTTTTTAGTTAATATGTATTGTTTTTTTTTGTTATAAGCATTGTATTTACCTGATAATGTTTGAATGATTATAAACTTGAAGTGGAGAGATAACCTGTATGGGCTCTGGCGCTCAGATAATCTAAACGGTACTCCGAGGCCTCGGGTTTACATCCCTGTCTAAGAGTACATTTTATTTATATTTTTTACGCTTTTATGCATATTTTGTCCATTTACTTATATTTAGTACGTTTGTTTATGTTTTGCCCCTTTGTTTGTTTTTAGACCGTTTGTTTATCTTTAGTCCTTTTGTTTATCTTTAGTTCGATTGTTTATGTTTAGTCCGTTTGTTTATCTTTATTTCAGGAGGAACAACATTTTCATACGTCAGTGATTGGACGTTGCTACCTCTTCTTTTTATTTTGTTTCATGGTTAAAATATATGTTTCGTATGTGTTTAATAAAAAGGATGTAACTGTGATTTTTTATCTTCATTTAAGAATTTTCAGTTTCATCTTAAACTGTATAACAATACGCATGCACATTAGCCGAAGCTGTATTATCACCAACAATTAATCATTTTGCATTTAAAGAAAAAATAAAGAAAACTACCAACAGCAATTTCAATTTTGATTGTATTCTTTGCGAACTTGGATACATAAAAGTTAAAAACATAAATAGGTATAAGCCTAGTCCATGTGCACGTTTGCAGACAGTATAAACGCAGTCAATATTTTAACACCAATTTTGCATATTTTAATCTCTTTTTGTGCTAAGAATGTCACGTCTAGGGATGTCGGTCACACGAAGAAATGATTTCAGACGATCCTCGCTAACGGAGTTCTTAGCAAAGTGTCACCGATTTCGAGAGAACTTCTGTTCTATTTGCCGTCATCGAAAACGAAAGTACGTTGGCATTTCACAAAATCAATGTGTCTGTTGACAATGTAACTTATTTTCGGTAATATCGTATAAATTTGTACAAAAAGTGTATAATATAGGAATAGGTCCCACACTTTAGCTTCTGCTTTAGTGAGGTTACTCGAAAAAATCCGCAAATAGAAATCTACTAATGAGAGTATTGAAATGGTATATTCTTTTATAATAGTCTGCTTGAGTATTTGAAATCAAAAGCGTTGTTTCCAAAAGTTATGTCACATTTTGTTGAAAAGACAACAGACACAACTACGGAATGTATATTTTCAAACTTGTTTCGAAAGGTTATTTTGAAGCAGTTCAAAAAAAGTAGCAAGCCCATTTTTTTGGGACGTTGTCATATTGAAAACATTTATTAACGTCATTCGTTTCAGTCCAGTAGAATAGAAATTTAATCTGTTTGACAATCCCTATTTTGTACAAAGCTCATCCGGTTCATCATTAGATAAAAAAACGTGAACGACTTGTTGGTAGCTGACTCATTCGTGAAATGCCTGTCTCATGTATCAGGGACGATTTTTTTTTAATAAAAGAAACTGTCAGAATTATCGATTTTTTTAAGTCATAAACCTATTATACTGTAGAAAGAAATCTGTGACATGGAAAAATGGTGTTAATTAAATCTGTGACATTTATAAGAGACAAAATGGCAGTAGGTTTATCTCTGTTCAATGATAGTAACTTTTTGGGGGCAAAAGAATGATATATTATCAAAAATAATTTACATATTGAATAGAAACATCCATTCTGTGAAATGGCAACCTGACGGCAAATAATACAGTCGTCCTTTGGCTCATAAATCAGTTACCGAGACTTGTTCGAAATGATTTCTTCGTGTGACAGACATTCCTGTACATAGAGAGAGTTTTGTTTCGGAACCTTTTCTAGTAATAATTAGAAGACCGTATTGAGATAGAATCTCTAAAAGTTCTCAAAAGAGTGATTTTTTCTAACAATTACTACGCGTAAAGGAGAAGAATAGAGTTTGCCAGTTTGCAGTCGTTTACATGTCAATCACTTCAAACACCTGTTTGCCCTTCGTGACCTCGGTACATGTCTTTGAAGCTTACCGAAATGTCATCGAGAATTGTGCGTGTACATTTCACTACGGCCGGAGTTTATCGATAAGCATGTTTCAAACACTCGAATAGGCCTAAATCAAATTTTTGTTTGTTTGCCGCTTAATTTGTTTTTATTTCAGTCCATTAAATATTTTTGTCTCGTATCATCCTGTCGACTTTGTAGTCTTGTTATTGCTTTAATATTCATAAAGAGTGCCCTCAATCGGCAAAAGTTTTACGTGACGTCTGTTTTCTCAGTACTTACAGTTTCTGAAATAATAGATGTAATAGAATCGTGTCATCGGTTTATTTTACTGTGTCATGCACTAGTGTATTAGTATTCTCAGTCCGTGTAATTGAGTTTGTTGGTTTAGCTTCGCACATTCAAGCTATATGTCATCACCGGTAGGCACCTGGGTAGAACCATCGACCTTCCGGAAGCAAGCTGGGTGGCTTCCTAACATGAAAAATTCAACGCTCCGGATGAGGCTCGAACCTACATTGGTCAATGGCAAGTGATTCGAAGTCGGGGACCTAAACACACTCGGCCACGGAGGCCCCGTATATTTGAGTTTTACAATGCGCACCCGCATACTGTAATCGTGCGTATGTCATCTATAGGAAAGCATTTTATCGGAAACATTCGTCTAATGAAAGAATGCTATGAAATTCTGATCATTTCATTACATCCAGCAATAGAAAAAAACTTAATTTTAATTAATCTAAATCAGGTATGTCATTTTGCGTTGTCTTGAAAGGACGACGTTAGTGGTCTTCTTTGAAGATACAAGGAACATAAATAGATACATTATTCTTGACGATATGCAGCATAGAAATCGAGAAAAGAAAACACTTAGAAATATCGACAATTGTAATCTGTGAAAATTTTACAACAGTCCGTTGAAAAATTTGGAGTGGCGCATTCTACCATAAACGAGGAAAGTATAATACGCTTTTTAGCTCGACTATTCGAAGAATAAGTAGAGCTATCCTACTCACCACGGCGTCGGTGCGGCGTCGGCGTCGGCGTCACACCTTGGTTAAGTTTTTCGTACCAGTCCACATTTTGACAAAGTCTTTTGAGATAAAGCTTTGAAACTTTCAACACTTCTTTACCATCATCATGGCCAGTTATAGGCAAGAGCACGTAACTCCATCAAGGATTTTGGCTGAATTATGGCCCCTTTTGACTTAGAAATCATGGTTAAGTTTTTCGTACCAGTTCATATTTTGACAAAGTCTTTTAAGATAAAGCTTTGAAACTTTCAACACTTCTTTACCATCATCATGGCCAGTTATAGGCAAGAGCACATAACTCCATCAAGCATTTTGGCTGAATTATGGCCCCTTTTGACTTAGAAATCATAGTTAAGTTTTTCGTACCAGTTCATATTTTGACAAAGTCTTTTGAGATAAAGCTTTGAAACTTTCAACACTTGTTTACCATCATCATGGCCAGTTATAGGCAAGAGTACATACCTCCATCAGGGATTTTGGCTGAATTATGGCCCCTTTCGACTTAGAAATCTTGGTTAAGTTTTTCGTACCAGTTTATATTTTTTGTAAAGTGTTTGATATATGGCTTTGAAACTTTTATCACTTGTTCAGTATAATAGTCTCTATCTGTAGGAAAGAGAAAATAACTCTGTCATCTATTTTGGCTGAATTATGACCCTTTTTGGACTTTGAAATTAGTTCTGTTTTCATACAAGTCCATGTTTTGTCAAAACTATTTGACATATGGCTTTTTAACTTTGAACTCTTGTTTATCATTATGATTTCCATCTGTAGGCAAGAGTACATAACTATTTTGACTGAATTATGGCCGTTTTTGGACTTTGAAATTGGCTCATATACTGCCATTTAGTGTAAGACTTATCGAAGTCATAGTAATACAGGAACATTGTTTGTCTAATCTATTTATTTCTTTTGTCTGAATATCCATGGAAATATTTTGACCCCATTCTTAAATCAATTCTTCGAATAGTCGAGCGCGCTGTCATCAGACAGCTCTTGTTATACATACATTTGTTATCGGTTATTAAGGCATTGACAGAAAGGGCATCTGTGTCTGATTCTTGTAAGTGTCACATACGTAGCGAAACATGTTTTATGAGGACTGCGTTGGCTTAAAAATATATATGTGATACATTGTCTGCAATTTTTACACGTCACATGTTTTCTTTGAAAAGACGTTACGCACATTTGATGTACATTAAAACTGTTGTATATGGGAATATACCTATTAATCGAATCGTCCCGTTGCCAAAGCTAGTTTGCATCTCGAAGTGCTTTTTAATTTGCTTAACATGTAATTAAGAATATTTTTATTTAGAGCTAATGCTGTGTAAATGATTGCAGAGATAAATATTGTCATATTCCGTTTTTTCCGCACTCAAAATACTTTTGACAAGATCAGCGCAAAGAAAACTGACTTTTGTCAAAAATTCGATTTAATCAAACAAAAGACTATTTCTAGACGGAATATTTCGTATGCTTTTCCAGACAGTTTTTGCCTTATTTTTATTATTCATAAAAATCGTCAATATAAAAAACTGTATATCCAAAATATATCTCAAAGTGTTAATTTTCGCGTCATACCCATTTAATAAAAATGTTTTAAAACATGTATCGTCCATGAACCGAGCCTGCAACATTTTCGTTTATGTCGTGTTGGGTGACCTGTGGTTTTCCACTTTTATTTTGCCAAGACATGCACCACACAATATCTTTTTCCTTAGTGTTATTGAATTGCTTGAAATTTAAGAACGAAATCGGGACTTATGTTCGAAGAATCGTCAGTCTGTTCGGCGTCATGACATACATTAAACTTAAGATGCCCTTGACTGAAAATAATACATTCAAAATTGTTTTTTGTTGAAACAGTGCTATATAAATTATCTACAATAAACCCATCGCGTTCGTCATTACTAAGATCGACACATTTTCTGTATGTGTTGTATAACAAGAGCTAGTTTATACGTATTTTGGCGGGAAAGTTGCACGTGCTGTCCATGATGTGCCTTCGGTAGACTGCGTATACGTGCATAATGTTATATGTTGACCTTACATTTTCGTGTAAATAGAAATGGTAAACAGGTATCTTAAATCAGAAACCAACACATAAATCAAAACACAACTAATTTTTGATTGTACACGCGTGTCATTGTAAGAGTAACGACGGCTGGTGACTGTGACGTATACACTGCGCATTGGTGAGCTGTCAATCAGTTACTCTGTCTATGTGACAGAGTACAGCGGAGCTCTTTGATTCTGGTTATGACGAATAATAATATCTGTCATGTGTTTACGAATCGGATAGAAATATCCTACCCAAGGGTACCTGCGCGTTGGGCGGTAATGAGGCTTGCCGAATTACCGCCCATGCGCAGGTGGCCGAGGGACGGATATTTCCATCCGATTCGTAAACACATGACTGATATTGTTTCTTGTATATCGTCTACATGTTAGCATTTTATTCTGGCAGATTATTTTTCTTGCATACCGTATTTTACTGACAAATAACAGGTAGAACTATTTTCTTTGCAGCACTCTTTCTTATAGTAGGCTAGAGCGCGGGAAATTGACGTCATGATGTTTTGCGTTACGCACAATAACAAAGTTCCACTTAAGTTTTATCGTTTGTAGCGTAACGTTATGTTCTTATGGTAAACTAACGTATTTTGAATCGAGAAATATACTATTAGGAACGGAGAGAAACTATCAAGGTACCTGCTTTTTTCGTATTTTTACACAAACAATATATTATCAGTGCATGAACCACTAGTTGTCATTAACAGCACGAGAGTCATCTGGCATGGAGGGTGCCAGATGGGTTTTGCCGGCATGGGTAAAATCGCCGGAAACGCCAGTCCGGTGTGCAAGAAATCAGATTTCGTCTCGACTTGAAATGTCAAAACTCTATACTTCTCCTTTACGCGTAGTAATATACAATCATCTATGTTTTTCAAGGACAAACGCCTCTTGGTCTTTATTAACATTATAAAATCTTTATACAGTTGTGTAGCATCCATATCTAACGCATATTAGTCAATTAATATGGATGTTTTAAAGCTGTATAAAGAATTTATAAACTTGTTAAAGGCCAATAAGCCAAAAATCCGAAAGACAGACTTGATTATTTATCGTTTGTTTTAACTTTGCAAAGTAGTCAATAACACATGCCAGCCATAATGATTTCGCATTACACATGTCAATCATAATTGATTACGTATTAAACATGCCAACTATAAGTGATTACGCATTGGCACATGCCAGCCATAGTGATGACTTATTACACATGTCAGCCATAGTGATTACACATTACACATGCCAGCCATAGTGATTACTCATTACACATGCTAGCCATAGTGATTACGCATTGACACATGCCAGCAATAGTGATTACTCATTACAGATGTCAGCCATAGTGATTACGCATTACACATGACAACCATAAGCGATTTCACACTTTACATGCCAGCCATAGTAATTACGCATAACACATGCCAACTATAAGTGAGTACGCATTACACATGCCTGTCATAGTGATTTCGCATTACAAATGACAATCATAAGTGATTACGCATTACACATGTCAACCATAAATGATTATGCAGTACACATACCAAACTTATATCATTATAAGTAATGAAAGTTTCAAAAAACTTTAACCTGTTTAGCATCATATTGTTTCGGGTGACGTCTAAAAATATATACATTTAAACAAGACCTTCTTTTAAAGAGGTAAGTGAAATAAGTAATTTTGTAAAATCTGTTTTTTTAACGTTAACAAATTGCATTAATGATACGTACATATTGCAATTTAAAATGAGGTTACCAAGTAGTTGTCTTAGTTATTTATTTCAGTTAAATATACGTTTCATTTCTATTCTTGGAAATAGTATCTCATTTTCAAAGCATAAAAGTTTACTTTATAACTAAAATTATTTTAGATGTCACCCGAAACATGTACTCCCTTTTTGCTTTGCTTTGTAACTTTCAATGTACAAACTTACATAACAAAAGCTGTTACTGTAATCGAAACGAATGATTTTCCAGAATAAAAAAAAGTATTTAGACTGTTTTCGTTTTGGGTGGCATCTAAATGTTTTGATGATACTTCAAGCGTGTACATTGAATTGGTAGTCAATTTACATGAAGAACTTATGGTAAATACATGATTTTATAACATTATACATACTTTGTCATTTTAGCTACTACGAGCTCCACCTCAACGACTACCACTCCTACAACTACAACCCGCGCACCCACGACTACGTCCACAACGACCTCTACAACGTCAACAACTCAAACGACTACGCCGTTAACGACCTCCACCTCAGTGGCCACAACACCATCGACTACGACCACAACCGCCTTACCAACAACTCCGAGTAAGTCAAAAATAAAAACAATTAAGTACAGGGGAACGTTTGAAGTTATTGGTATTATGATATGTTTATTCATTAACATTTGACAGTTAACATTCAAACAATTGAAATTTCTTCGATAATTCCAAAAAACGACCTTTAATATAAGCGCTGCATTTTTTAAATTAACACATTTTTGTCTGTAAATATGTTCAAGATTTATTTATGCCCCCTTCGAAGAAGCAGGGGTATATTGCTTTGCACCTGTCGGTCGCGTCGGTCGGTAGAATGAACGGATTCCACCCAATAATTTGAGAACCGCTTAAGTGTCGTAGCATGATTGGGATTACATGTAGGGGATGACCCCTAAAGTTTTGGGGTCAAAACGTCAAAGGTCAGGATCAGGGTCACAAGGATCTGAACCTTGAAAACGGTTTCCGCCAAATAACTTGAGAACAACTTGACCCGGAACTTCAAACTTGGTAGCATGGTTGTACTTATAAAGTAGATGACCCTTATTGTTTTAGGGTCAGTAGGTCAAAGTTCAAGGCCAAAGGGCCTTAACCTTGAAAGACAGTTTCAGCACAATATAACTTGTGACCCACTTGACCCAGAACTTTCAAACTTGATAGCATAATTTGGCTTATAAAGTAAATGACCTATTGTTTTTGTGTCAATATGTCAATGATTAAGGTCACAGGGACCGGAATATTGAAAACAGTTTCCCCTCAATAACTTGAGAATAACTTGACTCGGAACCTTTAAGCGTGATAGCATGATTTGGCTAATGAATTAGATGACCCCTATCGTTTTTGGAATCAA
Source organism: Mercenaria mercenaria (assembly GCF_021730395.1). Lineage (NCBI taxonomy): Eukaryota > Metazoa > Mollusca > Bivalvia > Venerida > Veneridae > Mercenaria > Mercenaria mercenaria. The sequence goes on from NC_069373.1 coordinate 54,287,826, forward strand.
TTGGTTAAATGTCAATGTCACAGGGACCTAAATATTGAAAATATTTCTGCACGGTAAATTGACAATCACTTGACCGCAAACCTTCAAACTTGATAGTATGATTGGGCTAAATGAAGTAGACGACATCTGTGTTTTTGGGTCAGTAAGTCAAAGGTCAATGCCAAAGGAGCCTGAACCTTGAAAACTGTTCCCACTCAATAACTTAAGAGCCACATAAACCAGTATCTAGGAACCTGATAACATGATTGGGCTTATGAAGTTGATGGCTCCTATTGTTTTAGGGGTTAGCAGGTCAAAGGTCAAGGACATAGTGATCATGGGACTGAAAATTGGACAACCCATCATTGTGGCATACTTGTTTTACAAACAGGACTTTTTATTCAGGCTTTATTTTGTTTCAGTTTCAATTTACAAATAAACATATATTACTCTTACTTCAAATTCTCTTATTCATTTCTGGTACAGGGTCATGTTTCCTTTGCCAAGGACCTCCCGTCATCTGTGAGAAACTAAATTTTCCAGCAGAATGCCCGCTAGAAAAGCAATTTTGTATCAACTCTTTGAGCAACTTCAAGAATGCATCCAGAATCGTTGATATGAGGTATTTATCATTTCGTCAAAATCAGTATATTGTTTTGGGTTTCATTTGTATGTGTTGTCACAATCAATGCTTATGTAGCTTGCACAGTCCTAGTGTTTAATCCGTCTTTTATGTGTTATCGCACTCATTGATTCTGCAACTTACACCGTCATAATGATTTTTACCCGTCATGTATGTGTTGTCGCAATCATTGAAGATGCTGCTTTCATAATCCTAGTGCTTTTTACCCACCATTTGTCTGTGTTGTCACAGTCATTGTTGCTGCAGCTTTCGCCGTCATAATGTTTTACCGGTCATTTGTCTGTGTTGTTGCAAAAATTGTAAAATTGTAACTGCAGCGTCCATAGTCTTAGTGTTTTATTCTTCATTAGTATGAGTTGTCGCAATTATTGCTATTGCAGCTTTCATTGTCATAGATTTTAACCGTTATGTGTTTGTGTTGTCTCAATAATTGTAATTGCAGCGTCCATAGTCTAGTGTTTCATTTTTCATTTGTATGTGTTGTCGTAATTGTTGCAGCTTTCACCGTCATAGAGTTTTACCCGTCATTTATGTGTTGTCGCAATCATTGTTAATGCACTTTTAATATTCCTAGTGGTTTTTTTTACTTGTCTTTTGTACGTGTTTTTGCTACTACAATTTTCATAGTCATGGCGTTTTACTTGCCATTTATATGTTTTATCGCAATCGTTGCTACTGCAGGTTTCAGAAACCTAATGTTTTACTTAAAATGAGCTAGAGCAATTCATCCGTTTATGAGTTATTTAACAGACAACAACAATTTCAGTAAAGAAGTGGTCAAAACTCCGGTAAAATTTGGCCTGTTTTTTACAATCGTCTATCTGCGTATCAAATATAATTTTAGTTCATTCATCCTTTCGAACATTTATCGCACGGACATCGACATTTTGCTGAATTGTATACCAATGTGGCCATAAATGTAGCAAAAAGAAAATTGAACTACTCGGCGATTGTATCTTATGATTATATACCAGCGTAAGAAACATCAACTCAACCCATCTGTACTTTCGTGAGTTACCACAGGTAAATTCACGGAGCGCACGGCTTCACCGACACAGTAAATCCTGTATACCCTCATCTTACACTTCGTTAATTTCATAGAAAAATCTGCCTTATCCCATTTGTCTTAGTTGTGGATAGTATCAATATTAAATTAAGACAAATGTCATTTATTCAATCTTTCTTTTGTTACCTTTTTATGATATCACTTTGACTGCAACAATACTGATACAATGCCGGTACCTCATAAAATGCATACCTTCGGCAAGAGTTGTCCTGATTTTCAATCAAGCAACAAACAAATTTAATACAAAATGTAAATTATGTTGATTATTTTTTTTGAGGGACTTTTTAATTTCATGTTTTTTTTTGCCATACTTTTCTCACTTTAAATATTTCAGGGACTATCTCTACAACAGACTAAAAATCGGCTCTGCTATTAATTTGCTAGGTTACGTTTTTTTTTATCATCAAAAATCGTGTAATAACTCCAACGACAATCAAGTACATCTATCCTTAACTAATCCCTATCTACTACGAGTCACTCACTAAACCTGAATAAAGTCCCAGGTCTTTTTGTTTCATACCTTTTAGATGTTTTATTCTCATTCTATTATGAAGAAGAGGAAGTTTATTCATACAATCATCATAATAATACACATTACATGATATATTTGATGTAGGTCAACATGACCCATGATCAAATCAAAAGTTGACAATTAATACAAATTCTGAAAAGGATTGTCAATGGCGGAAATATGCTTAAAGTGTTTAACTACATGCATAAAACTACACCTCGTTGTGACAAATAATCATAGGTTATTAGATTTGTAACGAGAAACATGCACGAGTTCTGCAGCGTACATACTGCGTGATCTTATAGAAGAGCAATGTTACTCCGCGAAAGAACAAGTGCATATTTCTCGATGCAAATCTAACAATCTTTTATTACATACTCATCTACGCTTAAAACTAGTAAATAGATGATACGATTCTGATATTAAGCAAAGTGAACTTGAAAATATCGTCGTTAGGGAACTTTTGAATGCGTCGACATACATGAAAGTGTCGTCACAAATGACGTCACACACCAATATGAAATTTGAACGTCAATTAGAAAAAAATTGACGTATACAATTACATTGTAAGTAAACAGGAATTAAAAATGTGTATGTACTCATTAAGTTTTCCTAACATTTGCAAAGTTGTGACAGGAGACTATGTGTTTTAGTTCCAGAAAGGGAGAAGTACATCAGAAAGAAAACTATAAAAAAAATTCAATACTGTCTATGTATTTATAGTTACTGTAGATTAAATAATTACACATGAGACTTTCTGTTTTCAAAGGCACTATATGCGAAGGTAGCTAAATTTCGTATGACTTTTATGTTTTCAGATGTTAATAATTCGATTGCTTTGTGCATGCCCGGTCTTATATAAAATGGCCTTATATATTTCTTTCTTAAATCATTATACAGAACACATTCTAACAAAAAATGGTATTCATCTTCAAGTTTGTTACAGATAAGACATATTCTATTTTCAAATGGTGATTTATTCCACCTTCCAGTTTCTACTTTAAAACTATGGGATGAAACTCTAAACCTAGTAGGTGCAGTTCTATATTTCTTAACGTTTACTTGATTAAGGTATGTTTGATAATAAAAAGTTGAAAAAATCTATAAAATAATGCTCTGCTTGATTCTCCGATCCTATCAGTCCACTCTTGTCACTGCATGTCTTTTATTCTTTGTTTGAAAATTGATAAAATGATGGTTACATCACTAACATTTTGTGCAAGCCATACTTCATAAAAACCCGTAATTGAAAGCGTATTTCTAACTAGTGAGGCCCAATTTGTTTTATTTGGATGAACATCAAGATCCCTTAACATTAACTTATATATAATCGAAATATATTTTCTTTCAGGTGTGTTTACAACTTTTAGTCAGTATTTTATTATTTCAAATAATCGTAATGATTGAAATTTAAACCTTCCAAGTTCCTCGTAAATGAAGTCGTTCTGTGTAATAGTTATAACCCCCCAAAAGAGACTTACAAAATTGTAAATAAACTTGCTCTATTTGATTAGCCTGACAGAATTCCCACGTTTCGCTCCCATAGTTCAAAATTGGTGTAATCAGTTTATCAAATAGTTCTGGAGAATGAGAAACACTAATATTATTAAATTTGTAAAGATATTTTCTTAGTTTAAAAACGGCTTTTTGTGCTTGACCGGCTATCAAAATAAAAGCTTAAACTTCGTGGTAACATACCCCCTTTCCTGAAAACTATAACTTTTGTTTTTTTTCTTTATTTACTTTCAGTTTCCGCTTTGAACAATACGAATGCAAAATATTCAAAGCTTTTTGAAGTTCTTCCGTTGATTGCGAAAATATAACGATATCATCGGCATACATTAACAAAAGTAGTTTGAAAAAACGAATATCAACACCCTCAAAACCGTTAAGCAATCATTCAACTTCTAGGTCATTTAGGTACATTGAGAACAAAAAAGGGGATAAGCTCTCCCAAATACATTTGTATCTATAAATAGAAAGCTATAAATTTAGATTATGGTTGTTACCTCTCATAATAATGGCCCAAACGTCCCCGAATACCCATTTGAAACAAAACAATTACAGAAATTAAACCTTCAGGAAACAGATTTAATTCATCAAAATGTGAGTGTTTGTTTCAAAATTCGACAGTTGAATCAGATTTTGCAGCATAGTTTTTACATACTTATAGTAATAAAATCATTGAACACGTGCATGCTTAACTATACAATACAGTTTTTACAAAATTACTTTGAAAGTCAGTTAGACATTGTGAGATAAGTTTGCAGTTATTCTTTATATATTTTTGGACATATATATTGATTCAATTTCGTGTTTGATTTTGATATTTTGAAAATACGCTTTTATGAAAGTGACATCTAAGTAAGGATAACCCAATGGGTTATATGTAATGAAAATATATCAAGAACCGATGCTTAATTTTATAAGATAGTTCTGCATGCAAGTTGAAGGAACAGTCATGAACATATTTCTAAATTTTATTCTTGCTCAAGATTACGTACATGGTAACTAAACCACTGAAGATTCTTGCTTTTTTTAGTCTAAAAGGCTCGGTCTGTTTTCGGGTTCTATGATTTTTTTTACATTTGCTTAATAAAATTATATTAAAGTGCAACTAATATTTAGTATTTTCCTCATATTTAGTATAATCAGTTGAACTGGTTAGCAAATCAAGAAAAAAAGTAACCAACAATGAGAGATACTATTCCTGCAGTTATGTTGGAGACACGCATGTTTATTGGTTCATTAGCTTATTTGTAGTTTGTGTCAGCTCTTCATTACCGCGGAAAAAAATCATGAAACTAGCATCATTAGTAATGTGCAGACGGAGCATAAACGCTAGGTAACTTTGTCCGAGGTAAAGATCACATTTGACGGTCGAAGGTTTATTTTCATATCCGCTCCATATTTTATAAACCACTTCGAAGATTTTCATAATACTCAAATACTTACCTCACCAAGACAACATGCAGCTCGCATAACCCAGGTCACAAGGTCAATGTCACATTTAGAGGTTTTTAACACTTTCAAAAGTCTCATTTCCAGAAAACCTACGTCATGCATTTTATGTTCTGTCTACTGGAACTTTCTTAAATTATAAAATACTCACTTGTTATTAAGGCTAGAATGTGCTATGTGATATTATTGTATAGACCTCTGCACAACTATTCTAGCGGTATGCATTACTCCATTTTTTTAGAACATTGTGGAATCTGGGCGACTATTTACTAATTGCATGTCAAAAAGAACTTACATGCATGTTCTTTTTATAGATGCGGAACCAGAGAAGAATGCCAGACAGGATGGTTTGAGAAGTATTCGTCAGATGATAAATGCACCAGTTTCGACCAGACTTACATCTACACCAACAGGTTCGACTGCGAGTTTTGTTGCAATGACGATGATTGTAACCAGTTTATTAATCCAACAACCAAGTGGCATCCATAGTGATAAGAATCGATGGAAAGGGTTTTTTTTAAATGTTGTACCATGTTGTGTTATATATATGGGAAATATGTTAGTGTTTTTATTTAACTTCGCAGTAATTTTACACTTTCAATGATTATACATTTGGCAAAGTTTATGTATTAGATCACAAAGTATTTCAATTATAAATCAATCTTTCCTGAGATACAAACACTATCGTATTTTTATTTAAAATTAAACGTAAGTAATGCATAAAGGAATAAATGAAGAAAATCAAAATCATTTTACAGCTTCGATAAACAGGAGCCTGAGAGTATGCTTGAAAATGTACATATTAACCTTTAGCCTGATTTTCCTTTGCGGCCAGTGCAGACCAAGAACAGCGTGCACGTCCGTCGTGCAGGCTGATCATGGTCTGCGCTGTTCGCTATTCAGTCAGAAAATTTTCAATGAACACCCGTTTGAATAATAAATAGTATTGCACAAATTGAATGATGGACCTGTTCATTTTCGAAATATAGCAGGAAGTAAGGGTTAAACATGTTTATTGTCTGATGCTGACCTCATGTCAGAAGAAGTGTATTAGATCTATTCTTAGTCACTAGGCAAAACAGACTAATCAAATGCTAACCTCCTTGGTATACGGATATTTTCATTAAAAATAAAACAGTAATTTTCAACTCTTAAGAGAAGAACAGAAACCGTATTCAAGGATTTTTCTTGAAATTGGATAAGAGTATGAGAGGTTAGAATAAAGAATGTTTATCTACAAATGTTTTAAGATTGTTGATTATTTTCCTTCGGATATATATAGATATATGATGCTTATTTCTTCCAAAGGGGTCCGACACAGTAAATGTGCGTGGATTAATTTTTTATGTGCTTGCTTGCAGCTCGATTCGTTGCTAGATAAGGGTTCGCACCATTTACTGTTGATAGTATGTCAGATTAGAGATAAATGTATGTATTTAAAACTTATTGAAGCAATTTTAAAAGTGTACGTTTCAGGCAGAGTGTATGCCATGCTTCAACCGGAAAATTGTCAATTGTAATCTTTGAGTGGCAATATAAACAGAGAACGTTTAAATACTAGCCTATGAGAAAAATAAAACAGTATCGGGCTTTGATGAACTGACACCAGGACACTGAAGTCATTTAACTTAATCCACCCATATTGTGTCGGCCCCTTTGATTTCATCTTTAGGTATAAGAGATTTCTATCATATCAATGTCATGAAACGGCTGGGAACTGTTGGGTAATCATTCGTGGCTTCGGCCTGGGCAAATGGAACTATATATAAAATCCAGTCATTTTTTTTGTCGTTTTTCTGTTGGAAGATGGATGTAGAATACGCCAATTTAAAGTAAACAAGATTTTAGACGTATTCACATGCAAAAATATTACATGATTTTTTAATAATGCACAGATACCTGACGATGTTTTTCTAGCTGTTAAGAACATGGTGCATTTAACGTGTCTTTGATTATCTATTGTTTTAAATTCATATAATAGTATTTACGTATTTAAACGATTCATACGTGAATTCCATTTTTATTTATCCGTAGATACCAGTTTTAAAAGTTTATTATTTGATATTGTATAATTTGCTCAACGAGATATGATATATCAAAAGAAAAAGATACCTGGGCACATCTTTTAGAATTTTTAAAATCCTGTGCCCACAGAACATGTTTCGTATTTAAAGCATGTTTAAATGTTTGTTACCAATAAATAGTCTACAAGACAACAGTTGTTATTTATGTTCACTGCCAATCTTAGAGTGTACTTATTAGTTAAGGGCTACACATCCACAGTTGGGTGAAATTCTTTAAGCCAGTTTGGAAAACAGAGTATGTATGGCACTGGATAAGAATAAATAGAGTAAAAATAAATTGAGCCGCGCCATGAGAAAACCAGCATAGTGCATTTGCGACCAGCATGGATCCAGATCAGCCTGCGCATCCGCACAGTCTGGTTAGGATACATGCTATTCGCTAACGGTTTCACTAATTGCAATAGGCTTTAAAAGCGAACAGCATGGGTCCTGACCAGACTGCGCGGATGCGCAGACTGGTCTGGATCCATGTTGGTCGCAAATGCACTATATTGGTTTTCTCATGGTGCGGCTCAATGTCGTTTACTGGTAAAAAGGTCAGAATAATATTGATTTTCTCCTTTATTTCAAAAGAGTTGCAACGAAAAGGTTACTTCCTTCCGCAAATACGAGTTTCCTATGTTTACCTTTTTTATGATAGATCTACGTTGTCTCCGTGGCCAAGCGGATAACGTCACTGACTTCAAATAAGTTGCCTCTAATGTTGGTTCAAGCCTCACTCGGGGCGTTGAATTCTTCTTGTGAAGCCATCCAGCTGTCTTTCGGAAGGTCGATGGTTCTAACCAGGTGTCCGCTCGTGATGAACTAATGCATGGAAAGGCACCTGGGATCTTCCTCATTTATCAAAGCTGGAAAGTCGCCTTATGACCTGTAATTGTTTCGGTGCGATGGTTAATCCAGCACAACATACTAACAAAATACTTCCATCCTTAAAGACATTCAGAATGATGTATAAGTGATGTATGTCTTAATCCTGCAATATAGAGCTGCAAATAACGAAATAACTTTTATAAAATTAGTACTAAGTATATATAAATTTCAAATAGCAAAAAATGTTAATAAGAATAAAAAAGTACAAGGACAAAACTGCAGTAGGAATAGCCGTATTTCAAGAACACAGCCTCCACAAAACTATCACTATATTCAGGAAGTAAAATGATTAGACCAACAAAATGGAAGCTGAGAGTCCAGTACCGTTTGATCGTTTTCTTCAGCTCTGAGGATGTTTCAGCATAAGTTTATTTGATACCAAACGCTATGACTGACTCAATTACAACTAACATGCCAATACTCTATTTGCGAATTAACCAAATAGCACAAGTATATAGGATTAAGCATTATTACTAAAACCTGTGTCTACAAATCATGATATGTCCATGTAAGATGCGAGAATATTTGATAAGATAAGAACTAAAATGGCTGAATCAGTCTTATGTATCAACAACGAGTTACAATTTATGAGGAGCCTCCGTGGCTGAGTGGTTAATGTCGCTGACTGCAAATCATTTGCCCCTCACCGATTTTGGTTCGAGCCTCACTCGAGGCGCTGAATTCTTATGTGAGGAAGCCATCCAGCTGACTTACGGAAGGTCGATTGTTCAACCCATATGTCCTCCCGTGATGAAATAATGCATAATAGGGCACCTGGGGTCTTTCTCCACCCTAAAAGCTGGAGTTGCCATATAACAAGAATTGTTTCAGTGCGACGTTAAACACACCACAACAAACAGTCACAATTTATGAACAAGGATATCGTGGTATCAGCAGTATGATAGAAAAACGTGTCCTGTTTGTTCAGCATCCAAGACAGAAAAGCAGAGCACAGACTTGAGTTAGACCGTGTGTTTTCCAATCAACATGACCGGAGAAGCTACTTCAGATAAGGTAGCAGTTGGTAGTTTCAAACCTAAGATGCGAATTGGCCGGGTCGTGTTTTCTTTTCTGACGTTTTCCATTTTCCAACGGTTTTGAATTTTACATTTGGATTTATAGGTCACGGGCTTCGTTTCCATGGTAACATCAATTTAATTCAAGAAACCACAATTTTTAGTGAAATTTGAACAATTTTAGAGCTTAGTTTTAATATAAGTAACAAATTATCAACGGAAACTGAAAAAAAAGGTATTACAAATCAAACTGCCCAATATTTATTTGAAAATGGCCGTATTAAGTAACCTTTCACCCAGCTATATTCCCAGTAACATTGGTTACCATCATCCATTTTCTTACATTCCGCATAACATTTCAATATAATTATATAAAAGAAGCAAAATATTGATTATTTATTCAGAGCGAAAGATACATAAAAATATTTCAGTAAATAGTGGCTGTTTAAAAATAGTTTAGATAAAGAAAATGCACAGAATTACGTACTTTCAAAATAAAAGCTATTAATTCTGCGCGGTAACTGACACGTAACGTCATGGCGTCAGTGACGTCATTTAAAAGCAACAATGTTTTGAAGCGTTTCTGCGGCAATTTATTAATTATTTCTGCATAATTAAACCATTAAGCATCAGATCGGAGACAGGTACATGTTTTCTTTTCTGACGAATGGATATACAAACACATTTGGTTTGTCGTAAAGGCTGTCGTAAATCGTCACGTTAGCTTCCGGTTGGGCATGCGCACATACAAATATGAAGGTAACCTACCTCCTTAAGGACTATTTGCAGACAAGCCTCAAATAACTGTACTTATTTGATACCAAACGAGTGTAGATAAGTACTAGATGTATTAAATACTTCAATGTTCCATGTATTACAGGCCTCAATAGTCAAAGAATTACAACATAAATAGTCAGTGTATAATAAACCTCATTCCACGTACTACAGTCATAATTCGCTGTATTACAGGCGTAATATTCAATGTATAACAGGCTCAATATTCCATGTATTATTAGCTAAAATTTCCACGTTAACAGACTCAATATTCCTTAATTACAGGCTTAATATTCCCGTGTATTAAATGCATAATATTCCATGGACTACAGGCTCAATATTCCATCGGTAACAGGCTCTGTAGTTCATGAATTTATAGGCTCTATGTTCCTTGTATTACAGGCTTAAGGTGTTATCACGTTTTGAATTTCCGGTGAAAAACAAAAACCAAAGAATATTCAGTTCTTTCCAAAAACCGTTATGTTATGATTCAACCAAATAGTTTCCTTTGTCTACCAGAAAGAAACAATTCTTATATCTTAATATTGAGGTTTGGTTCCTTTATTACAGACACACAATAAACTAAAACAATAAAAATTCATATGTGACTTCGGTGAGCTCAACAAAGCAATTTCAAGCACAAATGTTAATGTGGAATGTAAAGTAAGTCAGACAGACAGACAGACAGATAACTTTATTCACCCAAGGTAAGTGTGCAATAAATTGTTAACAAATACATGTATATATGTATTGAGGGGGAACTCATTTACTCCTTTAACACAAATACATGATAAACTCACGTTTAATAACAACTTCTAAAGAACAAATATGGAAAAAAGATGTTTAGTTAATTGACAAAAACACAGTAATACACACACACACACACAAGGGAGATTACGAAAGATATAAGTTCAGTAGGAACTACATAATACGTCGCAATGATTTAAAGTAAAGCGTGGGAGTATGTGATTAGGCTTTAATGACCTGTCATTCTATATTTAGACAAAAATAAGTGTTTGCTTATATGGATCAATAACAGCGAATTACGGATGTTGCACGTGCTCGGATTTACTCTATGAGGTTTGTAGGTCATATATATTTACTATCTTAAGTGTTTTGTATTTTAATTACTAACTTGAGAAAAAAAGGAAGGTTATTTGCGTATCTGCAGCTGGGAGGCAATATCAAAACTTAGAAATAATAATTCGTAGAAAAGAGCAGAGATGCACTAGCGAATTTGCGTCTGTTGACTGTATAATTTGTCGAAATGAAAGATCGCTATCCTGAATATTCGAATCGCGCAGGTATCTATTTCTTTCTTGCCTAAAGAATTCGCAACTGAGTAGATAATGTCGTTCATTTCCGACGGAGTTATTACTGCACAGTGGGCATATACGTTCCTGAAATGGGGTTCCATCATAACGGCCTGTTTCAACTGGAAATCTGTGGTTGCTGGTGCGAAATTTAAGAAGCGTTAGATAATCTTTCCTACTTAGTACATTGAAATAATTTTCATATTCATGGCAATGTTTAAAGCTATTGTAAAACAGACCTTTTGTTGAAAGCTGCATTTGGCTATGCCAGTGTTGTTTGAACTGGTCGACAAGAGTTTGGTTTATTCTTTTGGTGTACTTTTATTTAGTGCTACATCTTGATTAAGCCATAAGTCTGACCTTCCAACCGAATCCAGAATTTCTTTGATTTTAGAGATCCATTTAAAACTAACGTCATTTTGGTTAAGCATATATTTATACATCAGAAATGAAATCTTATTTTCTTTTCCTAGTAGCAATCTTGTCCAGAAGGATATCATCTTGAATTTTATAGATATTGAAACTGGGAACGTCCCAGTTTCTCCATATAACATGTACATTGGAGTACTTTTCCTAGCATTCGATATTTTTCTAAGAAAATCATTATTTATTTTTTCTAGCAAATTAATATTTTCGAACCCATAAATTTCGGATCCGTAGGTAAGAATAGGTAGAACCGTGTGTTGGTAAAGTTTGATAGTTAAGTCTACTGGCAGGTGAGCATTTTGGGTTTTTGTGAATAAAAGATACATGGCTTTGCTGGCTTGTTGAGCTACGTGTTTTCTGGCTCTTAGGAAAGATCCATTACTGGAAAAGGTTACCCCCAGATAGTGGTAATTGTCCGTTATTTCAATTTCTTCGTCCCCTAGTTTAAAGTTAAAATTAGAATTATTTCGAGAGCCAAAAACAATTATCTTAGTTTTTCTTTTGTTTACCTCCAATTTCCATTGGTTACAATAATTATAAAAAGCATTTAAACTATTTTGAAAGTCATATTGGTTATTAGATAATATTACAGTGTCGTCGGCATAAAGCAAAAGTAAAAGTTTAAGCCAGGTTTCCCCACTGATTGGGTCACTGAGACTTATGCCTTGGACATTATGTGTTTCTAAATAACTTCGCAAATCATTCAAATAAAGGGAAAACAGGATGGGGCTTAGGTTTTCACCCTGACGAACCCCGATTTCAGATAGAAAAAATAGAGACTGTGTGTTATTGTGCACCACACAGGACTTTATATTTTGATACATGTTGAAAATTACCTGAAAAAATTTGCCATTTACAGAGGTTTGCAGTAGTTTGTGCCAGAGACCAAACCGCCAGATCTTATCGAAGCATTGTGAGAAATCTATGAACGAACAGAACAGTTTTTGCTTCTTTTTCTTAATAATTTCAATCAGTGCATGTAAAGTAAATATATGATCAGAGCAGGAGTATTCGCTCCTAAAACCTGCCTGATTTTCATCGAGTAAGTTAAAGTCCTGGATATAGCTAGTAAGTCTGCGATTTAGAATGGAAGTAAATAATTTCCCGAGACATGATAGGATGGTAATCGGTCTATAAGAGCCGCAGTCCGTGGGGTGACCTTTATTTTTGTATATAGGAATGATCATGCCTTGTGACCAAGATTTCGGAATGATACCCGTATCGAGTATGCTATTAAAGAGACGGTTATACACAGGGAGAAGTAACGATTTTGTGGCTTTGATATATTCATTTAAGATATTGTCTGTCGGGCAAGACGCTTTTCCATTGTTCAAATTATCTATGCATTTAATTATTTCAAGATCCGTGATAGGCATGTTAAGAAACAAGTTTGAATCATTTATAAAGTTTGGATCATCTAGTAGTTCATCTTCATCAATGTCTACACTTGGCTTCGTGTTAATACTTTTAAAGTGGTCATAAAACTCATCTATGGACGGATGTTCTGTGTTATTGGTTTTGGGTTTTAAGCTTTTCAGAAATTGCCAGTATTGCTTAGGGCTTTTAGAATGCATATTTCTGAGCTTATTCGCTTTTTCAAACTTGTACTTGTTAATGAAATAATTCATTGTTCTTTTATATTCTTTGCTGGCGTTCTTTAGCCTAAGCTTGCTATTAGCGGAACGGTTATTGCGATAGTTTGATTTAGCATCATGATAATTTTTCCTAGCCTTATTACATTTTGTTCCAAACCACGGCTTGTTATTTCTTATGGAGTAACTATTTCTTACATGAGATCGGTTAACTTTAGGGAAAGAACAACTTGCAGAGTTTTCGAACAAAAGCTGTATTTCATCAGTAACGTGTTCAATTGATAGCTCTGTCTGTGGTAAGTTTAATGTGTTTAATATGGAATTTAAGTGACCTGAGTTAATATTTTTAACAAATTCGTCCTTGAGGTTATCTCGCCAAATCGGCTTTTTGGCTACTTGAGGACCGGAGACGTTAAAACTTGGTAAGCTTTGTTCACATTTAAGAGACCAGTAAAGCGCACTGTGACCGTCGGAAAAAAGCGCATCCGTTTCGTTTATTTCAAATTCGGATAGGAATTCGTAACATTCTGCGCTTGCAATTAGGTAATCTATCACTGACTTATCTCTAAATGTAAAAGCACCTATGTTGCTGTCTTTTCCAAGCCTCCCGTTTGCAATAAAAAGATTATTATTCCGACATAAATCTATGACTAATAAACCATGCGTATTTGTTTTCTTATCCTTGGAGGTGCGGGTAAGGGGTATAGACAAATTTTCTAAAATAACGTATTTATCAAAGTGCATGATAGAGTCCTGGTCAATTTCAAAGATATCATTCAGATACATGTCAGATGGTATATAATCATTCATTTGAGCTATTCTGCCGTTAACATCACCGGCCAACATGACATATTTATTCTGGCTACATTTAGAAATAATTTCATTTTCAAAAAGATTCAAATCGTAGTCATTAATGAAGCGTGAATTTTAAGTAACAGACTACAATATCCTACCAAGGTACTTACAAAAACAATGCATTTGCAGAATATAGAGATAAAAATAATTTTGACAGCTCGTGAAAACTAATGACAAATTTTGACAGGTATATGATTACTCATGACCTAATTAATTTTTTTCTGTTATTTCTAACTTCAAGTTTGATTTTCTATATTGTAGCTTACAACTCGTGAATCAAAACAATATAAGAACATATTGTTACCTTACTGTCGTTTTGTCTATCAAAGTCACGTACGAATTCCTATTGTTTCAGTCATTTGTCACTAATTAGAGCAACTCACAGTGTTGCAATCATACAAAACACATCCCTTATTTTCACATAGATATTGAGGATTTATCTAATGAGCACATGTATTGGAAACACAATTTTAATACCGATTGTGTATTGCAATAATGCTAAACTATCTCAATCGTGACGTGTCCTTAATAGTCCATGTATTACCAACTTCAACCCTACGTGTTTCCTCGGGGCCATTATTCATTTTCTGGGTCGATTATCAACTCCCGGTCCATTCTGTCGTGTATTAACCACTAAGTCTTTTATTAAATATCCCTTTCAAGATTCTAATGATGTATGGATGTTGTCATAAATGAGTGGTACAATTACAGACAGCATTGATCTATAACCCGAGGTGGTTCTATACTGTAAACCATTTGTGTAGAAGTCTGCGAAAAAAATCTGCATAAAGACTGCTAAAACCATCATTTCAGATTCGATGAGGAATGGTAAAATCTCCAGGATGTTCTTGATTAAGTTGAGAGAATACAATTACTCAGTCAGGGCTTTAAATTGTCTATCCGTCATTTTTAAGTATAACTGTTTTATTGTTGTATTATAAGAATGTTTACATGGTAAAATATAATGATAATAATATAGTTTTCCATATCTTTTTATGTTACTCAAAACTGAAATGCTTCAGTTTTTTCAATATCTGCTTTCCCCATGGACGTGCATGCTATGATGCAAACATTTGCCGAAGTTGACGAAAATAAAAGGGTTGTTATTTAGTTTCGCGTTATCTAGTTATCTACCACATTATCCGGCCAATTATCCGGCCACTACTCTTGCTTCGGTTTTACATTTGTATGAATATTTTTTTAACATTTGTGACCGAACAAAGTTATTACATTTATGGCGGTTTTTATAACATTTGTGACCAGCGGCAGTTCTACATTAAGAACAACTCGGTTTCACGTTTGTGAAAATGTTGTACAAAGTTTGTTTAACTATTTCATATGTGTGACTGTTTTCATATTTGTAACCCTTTTCACACTTTGGGGCCCTGCAATGGTCAAACTCAGCTATGTCATGACTATGTGATTTGATATGAATATAAACTAATGATGCGTTATTAGTTTTTGTCTTGAGAAAAAAAAACACTTTTGACCAAAGCATATAATACATATACGTTTGTTTGTTTTGGGTTTAAGCTTTATTAGCTTTGTTTCGGGAAATATGCACGAGTTTTTCGGCGGAAATATTGCGCGACTTTAGGAGCGCAATATTCTTCTGCTGAAGAACGAGTGCATATTTCCCGATGCAAAGATAATAACCTTTTTATTACATACGCATCTACACGTTTAAATATTATGTATATACGTCGTGTATCATAAATATGTCCAATAGCCTGTATAGGATTGACAATACTGAACTAAATATGTCCTATATCGATTGTCCAATGGAGAATACACGAATCGCTTCGGGATCAAACCCCCGCGATCTGTAGATCTGCGTACTCCCTTCTGGGATTAGCGGAAACATTTAAATAAATCGTCAATTAAATACATTCAGTTTACGATTAAATGTATGGGGTACTGTGAAAGTTAGAAGCGTTACAAATTTATTCATTTACGAATTTTTGCAAGGTATCATAAAAATATGTAAACATTCGAAAAGGAAGAACCCTTTCGTTGCAACTCTTCAGATTTATTAATTTTCCTTTTTACCAATATCTAACATTTATTTTTACTCTACTTATCCTTATTCAGTGTTATATATGCACACCTTTCCAAACTGGCAGGAAATGAACATATTCAAAACAAGAAATATCTTTAAAAATGATGGTCGGCGAATTGTAATAAGGAAAGAAGTTTATGAATTTTTCATCTAACATTCATCTTTCATCTAACATTTTTCAAATTACAAAACTAAACACCGCACTTTAACAATTTAAATGGTTCTCTTTTAATTTTTCGCAAAGGTTTCGTAGGGTTGCAATTTTGTTTCGTTTATCCTTAGACGAATAATTACAGCAGTAGTTTGATGAAGATTCATGAAGCGGTTCATGAGAAGAGGTCATTAAACGTATTTATATTTTTAGCTAAATTGGTCCCTATCCCCATTTGTAACAAAATAGCAGGAGACCTTGCGATATTGTTACACATCGAGTTTGATAAAAATCCATTACATTTTAGTGGTTAATGCGAAGAAAGGCATATCTACTTTTAGCTATAGTGGTCCCTAATAGGGCCCAAGTTCCTATATAAATAAATTTGGAAGAGGACCTTATGATGATGCTCCAGACCAAGTAAGACAAATGTTTATTTATTATTTTTATTTATTTCTAAAATAGGCCAACTGATCCCGCTTTAAGAAATGCATATTCGCTATTCACGAATCTTTGGACAATGACGTCAAACCTATAAAAAGTGAAGGTCAAGCAAAACATACAATATGTAGTTATTTCAATATTTCTGTTTCATAAGCAAAGTTTGACCGTAGTCATGCAACGTACCTTCATTTCAGTGTAATGAGATTCAGTTATATATAACATATATATAATAAAACAGATTTCAACTAAGTTCAATATTTGCATACCATACTAAAGAAAAATATTCATATATAATAAATCAGTTAAATAATTTATAACAAATATATCAAAGCAAACAAGTACTCATTTTAATATGCAATCTGAATAAGTAACAAAAGCAAGAAACCTTTTCATATGCAGACGACAATTGTAACAAGGCAAATCTTTTAAAAAGCACTTCTCTACATAAAAGAATTTATCACACCCTTATTCATGTGATACGCAGACCGTATTCAGCTCTTTCTTTAATTTGATATATGTTGTCCAATAATATTTTCTTTCAAGTGTAATGCTTCACTGACAAATACCGAAAATCATATTTCTTATGACAAAATATTATGGAATACAGAAAAACAGGAGACATTTCTTAACCTGCTCTTAAGTAAAACTGAATTATTTGATGATGTTAAGTTGAAGCTTGAGTCAGGTGATATTGATATCAATCAGGGTGTCGACTTATTTTCTAAGCTAGTACATGATGTATCTTATCAGAGTTTTGGCAAGACTGTTTCAAGCAGACCTGTCCCGAAGAAGAAAAAATCCCCATGGTTTGATGAAAAATGCCGTGATGCGAAAGACAGATTTTTTCGTTCTAAACGAGAAGTCAAGATGAGTAACTCTGTTGAAAATAAGCTTATGTTTTTAAATTGTAGAAATGAATACGCCAAAGTTAAACGTCATGCTAAATCCAAATTTTATAGTTATGAAAAGTCAAAGTTGTCGGACCTTAGTAAAAAATCTCCACGAACATTTCGGAAATATATAAAGAAATTTAAAAAAAGAGATAAAATGTTCAATGATGTGAGTTTAGATGACTTTTCTCACTATTTTTCTACTATGTCAAATTTTTCCGATGAACAGTCTAACTCAGATTTTGATAGATATGCACGTGAGGAAACTGTCAGAATAGACTTTTTAGATGCGTCTTTTACTGTTAATGAAATTAAGAAAACTATTTCATCTTTAAATCGTAATAAAAGTAGTGACTTTGAAAATAATGTAGCTGATTTTTTCATTGATGCAAATGACTTTATTTCACCATACCTTTGTCTTCTATTTAATAAAATTTACGAATCGGGAATATATCCTGAGGCTTGGTGTAAAGGTGTAATTGTACCCATTTATAAGAAAGGTGATGTTAAAGACCCTTCTAATTACAGAGGGATAACCTTAGTTAATGTTATGGCTAAAATATTTTCTTTGTTGTTAAGAAATAGAATTAATAAGTGGTGTGAAGAGGAACAAGTATATTGTAACGCACAATTTGGATTTCGTGAAAATCGTTCTACGGCTGACGCTATTTTTTTGTTACATTCTATTATTCAAAAAGTTTTATCAAAAAAGGCACGACTTTGGTGCGCTTTTATTGATTATCAGAGAGCATTTGATACTGTTCTAAGAGATGCATTGTGGATAAAGTTATTGCAATTGGGCGTAAGCTGTAAAATGATTAATATGATTAAGAGTATATACAGTAATGTAAAATGTTGTGTGAAAATATCATCTAATATGTCAATGTCAGACTTTTTTGATGTCACAATGGGCTTAAAGCAAGGAGAACCATTATCTCCTCTCCTTTTTCTATTGTTTATAAACGATATTATGGCAAGTATTGATTTAGAAACAATGACTGATAAAGATTTAGAGTTATTATCTATGTATATGATTTTATTTGCTGACGACATTGTGCTTTTTACAACTGATCCAAATAATCTTCAGTCTCAAATGGATAAAATTCAGCAATACTCTTCAAAATGGGGCTTAAAAATTAATGTAAAGAAAACGAAGATATGTATATTTGAAAAAAGAAAAAGTGATCATGTAAATGATTTTTTTATAAATGGAGAAAATGTTGAGATTGTTGACAATTTCATTTATCTTGGTGTGAAATTTACATATACGGGAAACCTTCTAGATGCCGTCAAAACATTATCAGATCAGGCCCTTAGGGCTTACCATAATCTTATATATGTTTTTGACAGAGTAAAACTTGATATTAAGACCAAATTACAATTGTTTGATTCAATGGTTGTACCTATTTTGTTATATGGTTCGGAAATATGGGGAGTTTATAATTATAAGGAAGTAGATAAGTTACATATACGATTTTTGAAATATGTGTTAGGGGTACGTAGGCAAACTCCTAATATCGCAGTATATGGGGAATTAGGTAGATTCCCACTCTCTGTTATTGCTAAAGAGAGAGCAATCAAATTTTGGTTGAAGATTAAAAACTCTGTTAACACACCGATATATGACGTATATGAAGATCAGTGTAATAATGTTAATGGTACATGTTGGTCAAAGCGACTACATTCTATAATTGACCATCTAGGGTTTTCAAATTTATTGTATAATTTTGACACAAGTGTAAATTACTTTCCTATTTTAAAAAGAACTGTACGTGATCAGTTTATTCAAGACTGGAATGCATCGTTAAATAATGTATCAAAGTTGGATTATTATAGAGAATTCAAAACAACGTTTAGCTATGAGTTATATCTAGATAAGATTGCCAGTGATACTTATAGAAAACAACTTACATGTTTAAGACTGTCTGCACACAATTTAGAAATAGAACTAGGTAGATATAATGGATTAGACAGAGAAAATCGTTTATGTAAAATGTGTAATCAAAATGCAATAGAAACTGAATATCATTTCCTTTTATGCTGTACAAAATATTCAGACATCCGTAAAAGATATCTTGGTTCCCTACCATGGCCTTCATTAAATAAGTTTAATGCTATAATGTCTTGTAAAAGTCAGAAGAAGGTATGGGCATTATCAAAATTTGTTAAAGAAGCTTTTGAAATTCGTAAAAATACCCTTGAAAATCTAACTGTTTCATGAAATGTAAATTCATATTTATTTGTAATGCTATTATATATTTGTATTGTATGTCTTTGCCATACTTCATGTGTATTTATGTAAATGGCCAAAGGCAAATTGTTTTGCTGATTATGCCAATAAAGTTGAAAGTTGAAAGGTATTTGAACAGGTTTTTATCATATTTATTAAATTTACTTATCATTTTGAGATATATCAATATTCTTGCTAAATATACTGAGCCAAAGTTAGCTTTAAAACTGTGAACAGCGTCGTTTAGGATAAACGCTTTGTCTACATTTCACTCAGCGTAGCACAATCAACAGAGTGAAAGAAATTGACACTCTCGTCCAATCAGGCAGAGTGTTGCATAAATCTTCCATTTTGATAAATTATCTATAATGCGTTATCAAGTAGTTTGATTTGCAAACTGAAGTCACGTGGCATAGGTAACGAAAACGAATTTAGACGGCGTTCGCCGAAAAATAACCCGAATGTGGATGGGTAGCTTTAAACTCTAAATTGGTAGTGAACATAAATAACAACTGTTGTCTTGTAGCCTATTTATTTGTAACAAACATTTAAACATGCTTTAAATATGAAATTTAGGTAGGCGAAAACTAAAAGTCCTCATGTAAAACGAAGGTTTCGAATAATTTGTTATATCATTACTGAAATATTATCGAGATGCACCCAGATGCATGTGTATCTTTCTGTTTTGATATATTATATTTCTATGAGCAAATTATACAATATCAAATAATAAACTTTTCAAACTGGTACCTACGGATAATAAAAATGTGATGCACCTATAAATCGTTTAAATGCGTATATTATACGAGGGGTGCGGAAAGTGCTCTAATATCTTTACTTCTGTTCCTGGTTTGCTAAAATTTGAAAATATGATTGATAAGACTATATAACTGTGAATAGTTTAATACAAAAATCAGAACATGCACATTATTTATTTATCATCTCTATGGCAACGTCACTACATCTTTACCGGCCCAACGTCATTATGGCACTGTCATTCTCGTGATTACAAGAGGTTAAGTGTTCTTGCCATTAAATACATTTCCTACACCTTCCTACGAACAAATAAATATTGTCCATATGATATTACTATCGTATTGATGAAATGGTACATTGAACTGTGATGCATCGATTCGTATCAAAGAGCTCCTGTTTTTTCGAAATGTGACTGAACGTTATTGTCTCAGACGCCTGGACCCCAAGTCGTCAGCAGTATTTTGCTGACCACTTTTAAACCTCCCGTACCAGAATTAAAATGTTGTTTTCTTCAGGGCATTGTCTCTTAATCTTATGCAGAATAGCATTTGTCTTTTACCATGATTTTTATTCAAAATACAATCTGTTACAATATGTCTCAGTTCAACACTGATATTCAAGCGATGACCAAACAAAACATGCCTGCCAAATATTTCATTGATGTCAAATTTTTAATACTGTGAAATCATTTAATTTCGTGGGCATGAAATTTCGTGGTTTTGTTCAAAACGGCAATTTCGTGGGGATGTGAATTCTTGGATTTCACCTTTTGAACATAAAATGAATTAGAATTTTACTTGTTCGTTGGGATTAAATTTCGTTGATTGACTCAACCACGAAATCCACGAAAATTAGTCTCCCACGAAAATTAATGATTTCACAGTATATAATATACTAATAATAATGCTACATTTATATGTTCCGATTTAAGGATGTAGGATCGAATTATTTCTAATGTTAAGAATTTTTTCCTACTCTTTGAGCTTGAAGAACATTTATTTCCAAGACAAACAAGTAAATAAAAACACAGGTCACCGAACTCGTTTTAATTTTATAGGGCATTTTGTTCACCCACTGTTTAAGCATTTCTGAAATTTTGTAAAATTGAAAAAATGGTGGTACTTTATAAAACATATAATATCCCATTTAATGTTATAGGGAGTTCATGTCTAACTGGTTAATATGAATACAAGGTGATGTCAGTATTATATAAGGATAAATATCACAAACAAATCTCTTTCATTTCTGCATGTTGACATAATTACCCCACCCTCTTTATTTTCAATGGAAAACATGTATTTAGTTCTACAAAAAAAATTCTGACGGTAAGATTTTATAAATATTTTGCAGCTTTAATGACACACAAAAATGCTTCAAAATGGAATGAAAAAAAGTTGGGGTCACCGTGCATCTAAGAGATTTATTAAGAAAAAACTGTCAAAAACTGGTGAATTTTGATATTTTTTGTTCTTTTTGCTTTAATATATAGTTTCTAGATAAAATAAAGCGCTATCTTAAAAAAGTTTATTACAATTATAGCTTATCATTATATGAGCCGCGCCATGAGATAACCAACACAGTGGCTTTGCGACCAGCATGGATCCAGACCAGACTGCGCATCCAAGCTGTTCGCTTTCAAAGCCTAATGCAATTAGAGAAACCGTTAGCGAACAGCATGGATCCTGACCAGACTGCGCGGATGCGCAGGATGGTCTGGATCCATGCTGATAACAAACCCACTATGTTGGTTTTCTCATGGCGCGGCTCATATGTATCAGTCAGGAAAATATCAAAACCAAACCTGGTCTACTTTCATAGATTTTTGAAATTACCTGCCCCTACCCCGTTGTAAAACTTACGTCAATTTTAGGCAAATACCAGCCAAAAATAAGGGTGAAATTTTTTTTTCTCGCAAAAAGCAGAATCTATTTGGTTAAATGGTACATTATTACCCATATTTTAATTATTTAGAATTAATTTTTGGCAAAACTTTTGTTAGAAAACAATATTCAAAGAAACATTTTTCAAAATGGCGGATATCCTGAAAAAACAAACAAACGCTCGTACATCCTTAAGGAATGACAGCTTGAAAAATAAGTAAAAGGCAAGAAATGTTTTAGTAAATGCAAAATAGAAAAATACATAAAATTTGGCTGGATGACGTCAAATGACGTTGCCACGAGAAGTAGCATTTACTTATCAATTATCCACAGAAAATATGACTTTGACATATCAACTAAATATTCCCTAATCTACATTTTATAACAGTTCCATTGATTTTTAATGATACAGAAATATATGACACCGCTCCCCGGGTATTAACTGGACACCCCTCGTATTATTTCATTTAAAAAAGTATAGATAATCAAAGACCGTTAAATGCACCTATGAAAACATCGTCAGTTATCTGTGCATTACCAATAAATTATATAATATTTCGCTTGTAAATTCAATTTCAGTCTATACATGTATAAACGGAAAAAACGACAAAAAATGACTGGACTTCATAATTCACGAATGGATATAAACAGTACAGAGCAGAAATAAACAATAAAATTATATATTCATAATTCACGAATGGATATAAACAGTACAGAGCAGAAATAAAACAATAAAATTTCTGTTCTGTTCAATAAATTATATATTGATAATTATGCAATATATATTTAAGTTTAAATGAAAAAAGTTTAAACTTTGTAGATTAATATTCTTTATACGAATTCTCATACTCTTACCTAATTCCAAGAAAAATCCAAAATTCTTGAATACGGTTTCTTTTTTTTTCTTAAGAGTTGAAAATTACAAGTTAAAATACCAGGTATAACTAGGTGAGGATTGGAATAGTCTATACCGCTACTATCTAATACACTTATGCACTTCTTTGGACACGAGGTCAATATCAGAAAATAAACATGTTTAATATGGACATTTTCAAGCATACTGTCGTACGACCATCTATTTAGCTGTAAAATTGAAATCATTTTCTTTTTTATTTTAATTCCTTTATGGGTTACTTACGTTTTACATAAACTACAATAATGTTGGCAAATGTATAATCATTGAAAGAGTAAAATTACTGCGAAGTTAAAAGAAAATATTAACACATTTTCCATATATATAACACAACATGGTGCAGTATTTAAAAAATCCTTTCCATTGATTATTGCCATTACGGATGCCACTTGATTGCTGGATTAATAAACTGGTTACAATTGTCCTCATTGCAACAAAACTCGCAGTCGAACCTGCTGGTGTACAAGTAAGTCTGGTCAAAACTGGTGCATTTATCATCTGTCGAATATTTCTCAAACCATCCTGTCTGGCATTCTTTTCTTGTTCCGCATCTATTAAAAGAACATATATGAAAACTCATATTTGAGATGTAATTCGTTATTCGTCGCCCGGATTCCACAATGTTCTAACTAAACTTCAAAAATAGAGTAACGCATATCATTAGAAAAGTTTTGCAGAGATCTATACAACGATATCACTAAGCACATTCTAACCGTTAGTTAATCAAATGAGTATTTTATAATTCAGTACAGTTCCAGTAGACAGAACATAAACTTTTCTGGAAATGAAAATTTGATCATTAACCTCTAAATGTGACATTGACCTTGTTACCTGACATGTGCGCTCTGCATGTTGTCTTGATGAGGTAAATGTTTTTAGTTTTAAGAAAATCTTCAAAGTGCTTTTGACACGAAGTTGAGCTATATGACCTTCGAACTTTAAGTGTGACCTTGACCTTGGACGAAGTAGCTTGGATTCTGTGCTCAGCACATTACTAACTGATACCAGTTTGATGAAATTCTTCCTGCGGTTATGAAGAGCTGACACAAACTAGAAACAGACTGACAGACATGCGTGACTCCAACATTGCCGCCATATATGTTGTATCTTGGAGCATAATAAAGAAAACATTTGTTTAATCCTTACCATGCTGGGCACATTTGATTCGGCCTTTGCGATCAGTGTGGATCGTGATCAGCCTGCACATCCGTGCAGTCTAATCATGATCTGCACTGTTCGCCATTCGGTCAGTATCTTTTTGGTAAGCATACATTTTAACAGTTAATGGTACTGTCCAAATTGAAAGATGGACAAGTTCATTATAGAAATTTAGCAGGAAAGGGTTAAAAAAATCTGTTACAAAGTTGGTGAATCAATTAGCTACCCAGTTCAACTGATTATAATAAACATGTGGAAAATTCTGAATATTAGTTGTAGCCGTCAGTACAACTTTATGAGGCAAATGTACAAAAATAGTCTCAGCCTTTTAAGACTCAAAAATAATAATCATCAGTGGTTTATTCACCATGACATTCTGAGCAAGAATAAAATTTAGAAATATGTTCATGACTGTTCGTTTCACTTCCATTCAGTTATTTCGTATAACATTATTTGTAATGTAAACAGATGAAGAACTGAGGCTAACACTCTCTGGGTTGACGTTACTTAGATGTCATTTTCATAAAAGTGTATTTTCAAAATTAAAAAAGAACTTAAATCAATACATATGTCCTAAATATTTAAAGTAAAATTGCAAACAATGTCTAACTGGCTTTCAAAGTAAAGAATACTGCCAACTTTGGCTTCTTAAAATCTTTATTGTATATTAAACATGTACGTGTTCAATGGATGGACTAGTAATAAAGCTTTTATGTCAATAAAGGAGAAAAGTCCGTATGTTGGACTCATGGAAAGGCATTGATTCCCTTTCTATCTGTTTCTCCTTGGTTATTCCTCCGGGGCGTTTGAGCCATTATTATTATAGGTAAAAATCATCATCGAAATCTATAGCTTTCTATTAATTTTATAGATATAAATTTATAAAACAAAAGCACCTAGGAATTTGTTCAGGTTTAGTGAGTGGCCCGTAGTAAATAGGGATTAGTTTAGGATAGTTGTTCTTGATTGTCGTTAGAGTTATTACACGATTTTTTATGACAAAACACGAAATCCATAAAAAAGTAACCTAAATTAATAGCAGAACTGACTTTTAATCTGTTGTGGAGATAGTCCCTGAAATATTTAAAGTTAGAAAAGTGTGGCAAAAAGCAGAAAATCAAAAAGTCCCTCAAATTAACAAAATAGTTTTTTTAACATAATTTACATTTTGTATTAAATTTGTTTGTTTACTGATTGGAAATAACGATATCTCTTGCCAAATGTAGGCATTTATCAGGTACTGCCTATGTACCAGTAATGTTGGAGTCAAAGGGATATCATACAATGATAACAAAAAAGATTAAATAAATGACATTTATCTTAATGTAATATTAGCTTCCGTCCGCAGCTGGACAAATGGAAATTATCCAATTCAGTGTGTACTGAGGCAGATGTTTATGAACTTATTATACTCTCATTAACAAAGTTTAAGGGAGTTTGCAGGAGTCACTGTGTCGGTGCAGCCGTGAATTTATCTGAAGTATAGATGGATCGAGCTGATGTTTGGTACACAGGTTTGTAATCATAAGATACAGTCGCCGGATCGAGGTTGATTTTCGTTACAATCAGCTACGTTATGGCTACTTGTGTATAATATGCAAAAGTGTCGATATCCGTGCGATAACTTTTTGAAAGGATAAATGGACTAAAATTATATTTGATACGCAGATATATGGCTATAAAATACAGACAAACTTTTAACGCAGTTCTTGCTCGTCTTTACTTACAATTTTGTGGTCCGATAAATGACTCATGAACAATTTCGAACTCATTTTAAATAAGACATCAGGTCTGTGAAACCTGCATAATCAACGATTCTGATAAAACTTACAAGTGACTGGTAAACCACCGTGTTTATGAAAATTGCACTAACAATGACTGCGACAACACATACAAATGACAAGTAAAAACACTAGGAATATTAACAGTGCAGTAACAATGTTTGCAGCAACACGTACTCCTGACAGGTACGGACTACGGACGCTGCAGTAAACATGATCGCAACAAAACATACAAAGGACTGGTAAAACACTATGACGATCAAAGCTGCAGTAGCAATCATGGCAACACAAACAAATGACAAATGAAACACTAAGAATCTGGACGATGCAGTAACAGTAATTGCGACAACACATGAAAATGGCCGGTAAAACACTATGACGATGAAAGCTGCAGTAACAGTCACTGCGACAACACAAACAAATAATAAATGAAACACTACGAATATGGACACTGCAGTTACAATAATTGCGACGACAGATGCAAATGGCTGGTAAAACATTATGACGGTGAAAGCTGCAGCAGCAATTATAGTGACAACACATACAAATGGCGGGTAAAAAACACTAGGACTATAAAAGCTGCATCTTCAATGATTGCGACAACGCCTAAATGACGTGTAAAAAGCATTATGACAGTGAAAGCTGCAGGAGCAATAATTGCAACAGCACATAAATGACGGATTAAATACCAGGGTAATGAAAGCCACAAAAGCACTGATTGCAAAAACGCATACAAATGAAACCCCCAAACAATGACTGGTTTTGACTAAATGATACATACCTCATATCAACGATTCTGGATGCATTCTTGAAGTTGCTCAAAGAGTTGATACAAAACTGCTTTTCTAGCGGGCAATCTGCAGGAAAATTTAGTTTCTCACAGATGACGGGAGGTCCTTGGCAAGTGAAACATGACCCTGTAACAGAAATGAATAAGAGAATTTGAAGTAAGA
The DNA here is from genome assembly GCF_021730395.1 of Mercenaria mercenaria. NCBI lineage: Eukaryota > Metazoa > Mollusca > Bivalvia > Venerida > Veneridae > Mercenaria > Mercenaria mercenaria. The sequence continues at coordinate 54,315,131 of NC_069373.1, forward strand.
GTAATATATGTTCATTTGTAAAGCTTTCGACCTGTTTGGATGTTAGCTGTCAAATTTTAAGCTATAAAGTCGTTTTCATGAAAAAACATATTATAATATCCATAACTTCAAACGTTCCCCTGCCCTTAACTGTTTTTATTTTTGACTTACTCGGAGTTGTTGGTAAGGCGATTGTGGTCGTAGTCGATGGTGTTGTGGTCGCGCGAGTTGTAGTTGTTGGAGTTGTTGTCGTTGAGGTGGAGATTGTGGTAGCTAAAATGACAAAGAATGTATAATGTTATAAAATCGTATTTACCATAAGTTCTCCATGTAAATTGACCACCAATTCAATGTACACGCTTGAACTATCATCAAAATACTTAGATGCCACCCAAAACGGAAAAATGTCTGAAATACGTCTATTTTTTCTGGAAAATCTTTCGGGCATTCTGCAGGAAAATTTAGTTTTTCACAGATGACGGGAGGTCCTTGGCAAAGGAAACATGACCCTGTATCAAAAAAAAGATAAGAGAATTGAAGTAAAAATATTATACAAGTACTGTTTGTAAAACATGTATGCCCCAATGTTAAGTTGTCCCATTTTCAGTCCAGTTAACACTCAGACCTTGACCTAATAACCCCTAATGCAATAGGGGTCATCAACTTAATAAGACCAATAGTGCTATCACGTTCAAAGATACCTGTTTATATAGTTCTGAAGTTATTGAGTGGAAACAGTTTTCTAAGTTCAGGCCTCTTGGACCTTGACCTTTGACTTACTGACCCCAAAAACTGATTTTCTGAAAAAATATCGAATAATCAAGGCAGTTGATTATTCGGACGCGATTCGGCAACTGGCTCTCTTAAATATTTTTGCAACACTTATCTATATATTGATATTATTGATTATGTATGGTTTTATAAAAATAAATCCCCAGAGAACATGATTTCTTTCTTTATGATTGTTTTCCTGGTTATGTATCACACTAGATGTGTGTCTATAGGACACAGGTAACCGCCCCCGCCCCCCTCTCCTGTCAATGTACATGGTTTCATGACTCTATGTGAAATATTTATAAAAAATATATGCCGCACAAAATTTTAAGCATTTTATGTGTCTTTTTCGCAAAGTGAAGAACCATAAGTCTGACCTAGCTGAGTAAAATCCAAAAAGAGAACACCCGGTGCACAACTTACATGCTATATAACAATTTTCTAATGTTTAATGACTCTATGTCAAGTACATTTTAAGATACATGCAACACAGACTTTTATTTTTTGACTAAATCAAGTTTCATAACTCTTGCAATGTGAAACAAAAACCTCATGTGCAGAAATTTACATGCTGAATGACATTCACATTTATATGATTTTATGACTCCAGTTGAGATTTTTTTCAGATATATGCAAGGCAAACGTTTAAGCACTTTATGTGTATTGTTCACTAAGTCAAGGACCACAGCTCTTATCTGGCTGAGTGAAATCCCAAACTGAACACCAGGTGAGCAACTTCACATGCTATATAACAATGTCTTAATGTTTTATCAGTCTAAGTCAAATACATGTGACACAAACTTGTGTGCCCTTTATGCATATTTTTGACAATCAAGGGCCAACTCTGATCTGACTGATAGAAATCCAACACAAAATCCCAAATGCACAACTTCACATGCTGAATAATAATCCTATGATGTTTCATGACCTTGGGTCAAATACTTTTTGAGATATGTACGACATACACTTTCATCCCGTTAGTCAAGGATCATGACTCTGGTCTGGCGAAATGATATGTTTAACGATAAAAATTTACATATTTTTGACTAAGTCAATGGCCTGACTGTGCGGGATCCCAATTAAAACCCCCGGTGCACAACTTCACGTGCTGAATTACAATCCAGAGGTTAGATGGTCAAATACTTACTAAGATTTGCACGACAAAAATTCAGACGGACAGACGGAAGGACAAGGGTAAGTCTAAGTGCCACTCCAAAGTCATTTGGAGGCACAAAATGCAGATCTAAATGATCTGGTTCAATTTTTTAATTTGAACCAAAAAATCAATCACCTAATTAGCTATAACTACATTAAACAATGGAAAACTATATATGGCCCTACAGTGTTGTTATATCTTACTTGTCTGTTTGTTTATCTATGTAAGTTAGTAATGTGTGTGTGTGTGTGTGTGTGTGTGTGTGCGCGCGCGTGTGTGCGTGTGTGTGCGTGTGTGTGTGTGTACGTGTGTGTGTGTGTTAATCAAATAACATACCTGGACAACGCACAGTATTGCAATCCCGTGTATCTGTTATGTTGCCGAAGCACTGGGCTCCATGAGGTGCCGATTCGTCAAACAGACAGGTTCTATTTCGAACCTTCGTCCCGCCGGCACAGGACACTGTACACTTGGTAAAGTTACTCCAGTCTGACCAATGTCCATTGACTGAAAGTGAATAAATCTTAACTTTTTTAGGAGTTATTAAGACAAAACGCTCGACTATTATTATTAGTAGTAAGCAAAAACGTTGCCACTCAAAAGTTGAAATAATGAAAATAATAATAGAGTTGTTGGACCTGAAACCTGATCATAACAGTGCGTAAGTATCTGAAGTATAGCTTACATATAAAACTTAACCAAAGATAACAAAAATTGTTGCAGCCCAAACGGCAAGAATGGCAAGCTCATTATTTGTTGATACAAGGCCTAAATGTACAGTGGTATCCTTAGGACATGCATTTCTTTTTAAAGATTAAATTATCTCGTCAGCACGACATTTTATCTCAAGCGCTCGACATCTTATTTCGTAAGCACGACATCTTACCTCGTACGCACGACACCTTATCTCGAGCTCTCGACATCTTATCTCGAGAGCACGACATCTTTTCTCTAGCGTTCAGCATCTTATTTCGTGCGAACGACATTTTATCTCGAGCGCACGACATCTTATTTCAACGCACGACATATTATGTCGAGGGCACGACATCTTATCTCGAGCGCACGACAACTTATCTCGTGCGCAACACATCTTTTTCCAAGCGCACGACATCTTATCTCGAGCGCACGACATCTTTTCTCGAGCGCTCGACATCTTATCTATATATATTAAGGTCCATCGTGTTTATTCAGATCATCAGTAAAATCATACGACTGCTACCGTTTTTGCTTTTGTTTCGTTTATACTTATAGCCGTTTCACGGGTTTGTAATTTAAAAACACAAATTGATTTTAAAAAGGCAGCAAAGATTGAGTGATATGGTCCGAGAGCTCACGGACTTTTATTGCAACAATTGAGGCCAAAAGAAGTTTATACATTTTTGGAAACAATATTTCATATCCTCCATGAAAACCCATTTCTTAAGTGTCAAAGCCGTGCCTATCTATATTTTGTTCATTTATGTTTGTGATAGAGGAGGTAAAACTCACTTGTAAAAATTTAGGGGGTAGGGTAAAGTTTACGTCTACTAGTTTTTTCAATGTTTAATTACAGTAGCTATTTGATTGTCAGTAAATGTATATATGTCAACCAATGTCAGCAAGAAGAAATTCATCAAAAAGGAATGAAGGGCAAACTTGATATTTAAGGTCAAAGGTCAAATTTATGTACAAATCACAAAAATTGGTATATTTGAAATTTATTTTTATTCTTAAAAATTAGTTTGTTATCATAAGTCACTCAGTTTTATATATGTAATGTATTTATATCAGTCAAAGTCAGAAATGCAAATCTTATTGCGAAACGTCAAGGTCAACCCTGATAATTGAAGGTCAAAGTTCATTTTCATGCAAAAATATGAAAAATGTTACATTTACTTTTTCTAACGTTTTTAATATGTATTCACATTGTTAGTCACTAAAGTTAATTCGTTTTAGTGTCTGTATGTCAGGCAAAGTCAGCAGTGCAAAGTTTACCCCAAAACTGCCAAGGATAAAGCTTATATCAAAGGTCAAAGGTCAAATTTGTGTGAAAAAATGCATGAATAGTTTCCTTTTTGAAATATAACAGCTATTTCTGATCATTATTTGTAATTGCTCGTGATTTATTTTAATGTATATATGTCCCATAATGTCAGTAATAAAGATATCGTCTAAAATCAGACAAATTCAAATGTGATATTAAGGGTCAAAGGTCATTTTCAAGAAAAAGAATGAAAAAATAGCTCTTTAACTTTTCTTCTTGTTACATATATTTTGTCGATATTAATCAACAATATCAGTTCATTTTAATGTATAAAAAGTAAGCGATGTCTGGTATGCACATATTATTGCAAAATATTCAAGGCCAATCATAATTTCAAAGGTCAAAGGTCAAGAAAGTGAGTAAAATGTTGCAATAATATCACCTGTTTGTAATAATTTTTATTGTTTAAAAATATTTGATTTGTCATTTTAGTAACTGATCGTTGTTCATTTTACTGTATATATGTCAGACGATGTCATGGAAGAGAAAATAAGTCAAGGTCGAACCTGGTATTAAAGGTCAGGGGTCATTTTTTGTGTAAAAGATCAAATTTACCATACTTACTCATTACTTTGTTAAAAAAAAGCGCTTGTTAGAATTTTCTGTTAGCAATTTATTTTAATGTTTACATGTCAAGCAAGGTAAGGAATGTAGGTCTTATCCAAATAAGACAAAGCCAAACCTATTATCAAAACTCAAAGGTCAAATTTGCGTGAAAATTAGCCAAAAAATCCCGGGGCAATGAGACAACTCCAATAAAATAAATGGAAAAGACAGCCAACCCTGAGCCATAAGAGACAAGACGAGAGTACAAAGCTTTTGTGCATACAGAGAAGGCAAAGAGACAGCCACTCCACTCAAAACACAAGAGCAGAACCAAGGACAGACTGAAAAGACAGAGTCTTAACCATATCGTCAAAGAACTACAAAAAGGGAAAGCAGCAGCACTGGACACAGTGGCAGAGCCGCTCGAGCCCAATTAATGGATTCCCAGACAATGTGCTCCTAAGATCAGATTGGAGGTGCCAGGAGTAGAAGAAAAGGGAAAGCAACATCAGGCTTACCAACAATCTCTTACGCTAGAAATGATCAATAACCGCTATCCAGCACACTCTTGGATCCAAGCATATACCGATGGATCAGTGGAAAAGGCAGTTCAGAAAGCTGGGAGTGGTGCCTATATCAAATTTTCAGACAGCTCCTCCTTTATACTCTCTCATCCAGTCGGCAAGAGATGCTCCAACAACAGATCCAGATACAAGCCCTCACATCAGCGACACACGAACTGTATGAGCGAGGAGCAAGAGATGCTCCAACAACAGATCCAGATACAAGCCCTCACATCGGCGACACACGAACTGTATGAGCGAGGAGAAAAGGGACAATATATTCCTTACAGACCCCAAGTCACCTCTTCAGGCTCTCTCAGCAGTTCCATCAGACAACTTAATCAGACAGCTGTTGAAAAACATCAATCTCCTGCCTGAGAGCAACAATGTAGCATTTCGATGGATTCCTGCACATGTGGACATAGCTAGAAATGAAGCTGCCCACAAACTTGCAAAGACAGCAACCAGGAAACTACAGCCCCAACCTCCAACTTCATACAGAGAAGCTCAGACTCTATGGAAGAACAGCTTTGCGTCAGACTGGAATAACATAAATGGAGGTTACCTGCCAAATCAGGACTGTCTACACAAGCTGAACAGCCAATTAACTGCCTTCCGTCTGCGCACTGAAGACTGTGGCCTGAGAAAACATACGAAGAAGCTGGGAGTTGCAGAGAAAGCTAAATGTCAGTGCGGATCAGAGGAACAAACACCGTTTCACATTTTGCAGATCTGTTCCTTTCTGGAAGAAGCACGCCAGAAAGTTTGGCCAACAGACATCCCGTTTGAGACCAAGCCGTGGAGTGATGCCAGCGACCTGCAGAATACGGTGCAGTTCATTGCCGCATCTAATCATAAGATATAAAACGGCCATAAGAAGATGGAAGGCAGTAAGGAAGTAAGTAAGTAAAGGCTAACATTAAAATGAATTAACATCAAGTTATAACAAGATATGTTTGAATAAAGAAATGAAATAACAGTGTTATCTTTTGAGTTTATTACCCAAAACTGAATTTTAAACTTTAACATCAGGGCTGATCTAGACTCATGACTTATGATCTCTTCATTGTTGACATTGACCCATATATATATATACATGCATGAAACTTCAAGGAATAACCATAAGATATTAATAATGACAAAATACATTTAAACAATGAAATGTATTGCATAAATGCTTTTTTTGCTATCTTTCACACAAATTTCACCTTTTACCTTTGATATCCTTTACCAATCACTGTTTTTGAAATTAGATCTGCATTGCTGACACTGATTTACAAATAAACATAAGACAAAATAATTTTCAATGAACAAAATGACAAGATAATTTGTAACGAAGAAGAAATTAAAAATGCTGTATTTTGAATTTTTACATGAAAATGACCTTTGACCTTAAATGTCAGGTTTGACCTTGACTTATTTTTCATTATTATTTCAACAGTAATATTGTCAGTTGTATATACTTTAAAATGAATACTGATCAGTTTTACTAGTACTGACAAAAATAACCTACACAATAAAGAAAAATCATTGCAAAATTCTTGTTATTTTGCGAATTCTTACACAAATTTGACCTTTGACCTTTGATAATAGGTTTTCCTTTGACTTATAAGAATAAGACCTACATTGCTGACCTTGCTTGTCATGTATACATTAAAATAAATTGCTAACAGTGAATTATAACAACAATTTATTTTTCATCAAAGTAATGAGTAAGTATGGTAAATTTTGTGATTTTTTATACAAAAGTGACACCTGACCTCCAATACCAGGTTTGACCTTGACTTATTTTCTCTTCCATGACATCGTCTGACATATATACAGTAAAATGAACAACGATCAGTTACTAAAATGACAAAACAAATACCTTTAAACAATAAAAATTATTACAAACAGGTGATATTATTGCAACATTTTACTCTCTTTTTTGACCTTTGACCTTTGAGATTATGGTTGACCTTGAATGTTTTGAAATAATATGTGCATACCAGACATCGCCTAACATTTATACATTAAAATGAACTGATATCGTTGAATTATATCGACGAAATATTATCAACAAGAAGAAATGTTAAAGAGCCATTTTTTCATTCTTTTACATGAAAAAGACCTTTGACCCTTAATATCACATTTGAACTTGTCTGATTTCAGACGATATCTTTATTACTGACATTGTGGGACATATATACATTAAAATAAATCACGAGCAATTACTAATAATGATTAGAAATAGCATTTATATGTCGAACAGGAAGCTATTCATGCATTTTTCACACAAATTTGACCTTTGACCTTTCATATAAGCCTTACCCTTGGCAATTTTGGGGTTACATCTGCACTGCTGACTTTGCCTGGCATACAGACATTTAAACAAACTAACTTCAGTCGCTAATAATGTGAAAACATATTAAACAGATTAAAAACGTAAAGGTAACATTTTTCACATTTTTGCATGAAAATGAACTTTGACCTTCAATTATCAGGGTTGACTTTGACGTTTTGCAATAAGATTTGCATTTCTTACTTTGGCTGATATATACACATTACATAAGTAAAACTAAGTGACTTATGATAACAAACTAATTTTTAAGAATAAAAATAAATTTCAAATATGCCAATTTTTGTGATTTGTACATAAATTTGACCTTTGACCTTAAATATCAAGTTTGCCCTTCATTCCTTTTTAATGAATTTCGTTTTGCTGACATTGGTTGACATATATACATTTACTGACAATAAGATAATTACTATAATTAAATAGTGAAAAAACTGGTAGTCATAAACTTTACCCTACCCCCTAAATTTTAACAAGTGAGTTTTACCTCCCCTATCACAAACATAAGTGAACAAAACATAGATAGGCACGGCTTTGACACTTAAGAAATGGGTTTTCATGGAGGATAAGAAATATTGTTTCCAAAAATGTATAAATTTCTTTTGGCCTCAATTGTTGCAATAAAAGTCCGTGAGCTCTCGGACCAATAACGCAAAGGAATAAATTTAAGTCCCTGACAAAATAAAGATTAAGTATGTAGGCTTCACACATATATCAAAGAATATTCCCGTTTCCCCTTAATGCATGTATGCAATTTTATAATTTTTCTGAAAATGTGTGAATGGATACTATCAGTTGAACAGCAATTTGTTGCTATTCTTACATGCAGTAAGCATCATTTAATTATGTTTGTTTAATTTTTAAGATAGGATGACCAATTATGTACACTGCTTTTTCAAATGATGTGATAAACTTGTACTTGTGGGAAGTTAAAATAATATCTGATTAGGAGGGACCCTAATTATCTAGTTGTCCGTATGTTTTTTTTGATGACATAAATGCACACAAAGGGCCCTAATATATAAAGAGAAGATATCGTGCGCTCGAGAAAAGATGCTGTGCACACGAAATAAGATGTCGATCGCTCGAGATAAGATGTCGTAGGCACGAGATAAGATATCGAGCGCTCGAGATAAGATGGCGTGCGCACGAGATAAGATGTCGATCGTTCGAGATAAGATGTCGTGCACTAGAGAAAAGATGTCAAGCGCTCTTGATAAGATGTCGTGCGCACGAGATAAGATGTCGTGAGCATGAGATAAGATGTCGAGCGCTCGAGATAAGATGTCGTGCCTACGAGATAAGATGTCGTTTGCACAAGATAAGATGTCGAGCGCTCGATAAAGATGTCGTTTGCACGAGATAAGATGTCGAGCGCTCAAGATAAGAGTTCGTGCGCTCGAGATAATTTAATCTTAAAATAATAAATGCATGTCCTAAAAATACCACCGTATAAATGTCCGTCAGTGGCGCGTTAAAAATCTCGCCTATTCTCCGTGTTGCTTCGTGGCCCCGGACAAAGCAAAAAAGCGACAATCCGCCATTACCAGAAATCTCGCCTCTCGCTATCTCGCCTTCCCTTCAGCGCATGCGCTGTATATAATAAACATTCGTCTTGGGATAATTTTAACCGGAGTATCCAGGTATTAACATCGGACATGTCCCACGCCTAATATGGAAACGCGCCAAAAGAAAAAAATCTCGCCTTTTGTCTTTGTCGCCTTCATGTAGCGCATGCGTGTACCATTTTTATGAGATGTGACAGTGCATACTTCCTGCAATTGTCACATATCATAAGAATGGTGTACACAGTCGCAAAGCAAAAAGGCGATATTTTTCTTTTGGCGCGTTGTTGCATTTTCGCTTTGTCCCGGGCGACAAGACAACAAAGCGAAATAGCGAGATAAAAAATCACTTTTTTGTTCTTTGTAGAGACTGTATGTCATAAAATTGGGTTTTAATTTTTCGCATTATTTTTTTGCCGAGTAAAAACCTTTCATATTTTCATCATTTTTTCTTGATCATTGGTAATACATAATGAATAATACAAATTATATATAAAGTTTGGGTTATATACTCAGTTAACATAAATAGCTATAATTGACCAGCATAAAAACATAAGATGGCTACATTCAGCTTATACATATGTACATGCATTTGTGACAACATAAACTAGAACTGTCACAGGAGTGACGAATCATACCCCCATAATATCGCCTTGTCACAGAAGTATGGTAAATTTTAAGTTGGAAAGAGGTCGGAACTACGTTAAAAAGGTTGTGGTTTGTAGCCAAAGTCGAAACCGACCTGTATTTTATGATGTTACACCTGTGTACAAAAGTTACGTACTGAAATGTACTCTAAATCTATCATGCCGTCATCACTGAATCTATGGAATGAACTCGATAACAGTATCCGTGAATCACCGACACTTGCTTCTTTTAAAACCCAGTTAAAAATATGTTCAAACCACCAGACGTACCTTAATATTTTTATACGGAGAAAGATTAAATTCAGTTCATCACGCACGCATGAGAAATAGGTGCAGCAACTTGAATTTAGAACTTTTACAAACCATATCAGAGATGATGGAATTGAAGATACAGAACATTTCTTTTTAAATGTATCCGATTCCGAAATGCAAGACTACAACTCTTTCAAAGTACTCGCTCTTTCCATCCATTAAGCCTACGCAATTTTTTTGGTGCGGATAATTTGACTGACTTACAAAATGAAAAGATCTTTAATTACGTACTGGTATACATAAAAGATACAGGCCGATTCCTTTAACAAGTATAATTATAGCGATCCTGGTCACAAAATACATGTAGTATCTAGTTCAACAAGGTGTCGAGCATCGGGGGCGGGGTGGGGGTTAAATAAATATGCATATTATCATGATATGCTACCTGAAATATTTGGTTTGTCAATATCCAACCGCAACAGCTGTATTATGTGTTAATAAGATCATTTATTGGTTAATTAAGATTCAAAATTGCGGGAATCTTAGGGGATTTAAAATTATTATTGAAGTAATTAAGCTATATTTATAGATTACGTTTTAGAAATTCTGATATTAGATTTTTTCATTCTTAAATATATCAGAAAGTCCATCTTTTTATCGCATTAAATACATCATACCTATCATGTTATTTATTCAGCATCTTATGTATAAATTTTAACACAAATGTGAGACTCGACTGTAAAATATATATTAGAGTCGAGCCTGTATAAAGACAACGGTAATGTATATGTCATACATTTTTTTTCAATATTTCAAATAAAATATTACCCATTTTATTTTTAAAATGATTTTGAAATGTTAAAAAACTGTGGTAATTAGACTCAGTCTGACATTTCAAGTACCGTGTGAAATACACACACCATGTATATCATGATTTCAAAAGTTTAGTCACAGTTATGATTCTGTGTTAGACATTTTCACAAAAAAATAAAAATGTGATCTAGAAGGGATTTTATATTTATATATGTATGTGTGTGCGTGCGCGTCTGCGTGCCGGCGAGCGTTAATCAAAGAACATACCTGGGCAATGCTCAGTATTGCACTCCCGTGTATCTGTTGTGTTGCCGAAGCATTGGGCTCCATGAGGTGCCGTTTTGTCAAACAGGCAGGTTCTATTTCGAACCTTCGTCCCGCCGGCACAGGACACTGTACAGTCGGTAAATTTACTCCAGTCTGACCAATGTCCATTGACTGAAAGTGAACAAATTTTGACTTTTTAGGAGCTATTAAGACAGAAACTCTCGACTGTTCAATACGTTGTCACTCAAAAATTGAAATAGTGAAAAAGATAATAGAGTTTTAAGACCTGTAAACCATGTCTGATCATAACAGTGCGCAAGTATTTGGAGTTGAGATACAGCTTACATATAAAACTTAACCAAAGATTACAAAGATTGTTACAGCCCAAAGGGCAACAGTGGCTAGCTCATTATTTGTTGATACAAGGCCTGAATGACCGTCAGCGGCGCGTTAACGATCTCGCCTATTCTCCAGGTTGCTTCGCGGCCCGGGCCAAAGCAAAAAAACGGCAACCCGCCAATACCAGAAATCTCACCTTTTGGCTATGTCGCCTTCCTGTAGCGCATGCGCTGTATACATAATACATTCGTTTTGGGATAATTTTAACCGGAGTATCCAGGTATTAACATTGGACGCGTCCTACGCCTTTGATGGAAACGCGCCAGAAGAAAAATCTCGCCTTTTGTCCTTGTCGCTTTCATGTAGTGCATGCGCACAACATTTTTATGAGATGTGACACTGCAGAGTTCCTGCAATTGTCACATCTCAAAAGAATGGTGTACACAGTCGCAAAGCAAAAAAGGCGAGATTTTTCTTTGCACCAGGCCCGATGTCGCCTTTCGCTTTGTCCGGGTGACAAGACAATAAAGCGAAATAGCGAGATTTAAAATCACTTTTTTGTGCTTTGCAGAGACTGTATGTCGCTAATTGGGTTTTAGTTTTTAGCATTATTATTTTGCCAAGTAAAAACATTTTCTTATTTTCATATTTTTTCCTTGATCATTGATAATACATAATGAATAATACAAATTATATGTAAGGTTTGAGTCATATATTTAGTCAACATAAAAACCTATAATTGAGCAGCATAAAAACACAAGATGACTACATTCAGCTTATACATATGTACATGCATTTATGACAACATAAACTAGAACTGTCACAAGAGTAACGAAATATACCCCCATAATATCGCCTTGTCACAGAAGTATGGCAAATTTTAAGTTGGAAAGAGGTCATAACTACGTCAAAAAATTTGTGGTTTGTAGCCAAAGTCGAAACTGATCTGTATTTTATAATGTTACACATGTGCACCAAAAATTACGTACTGAAATGTACTCTAACTCTATCATGCCGTCATCACTGAATATATGGAATACATACTTACTTATTTTAAATCCCAGTTAAAAATATGTTCAAACCGACAGACGTACCTAAATATTTTTTTCGGAAAAAGATTATATTCAGTTCATCACGCACGCATGAGAAATAGGTGCAGCAACTTAAATGTTGACCTTTCTACAAACCATCTCAGAGCTGATGGAATTGAAGAAACAGAACATTTCTTTTTTTCAAATGTACGCGATTCCGAAATGCAAGAATACAACTCTTTCAAAATACTCGCTCTTTCCATCCATTAAGCCAACGCAAACCTTTATTTTTGGTGCGTGTAATTTGACTGACTTACAAAATGAAAAGATCTTTAATGACGTACTGGTATACATAAAAAAATACAGGCTGATTCCATTGACAAGAATAATTATAGCGATCCTTGTCACAGAATACTTGTAGTATCTAGTTCAACAAGGTGTCGAGCATCGGGGGCGGGGTGGGGGTTAAATAAATATGCATATTATCATGATATGCTACCTGAAATATTTGGTTTGTCAATATCCAACCGCAACAGCTGTATTATATGTAAATAAGATCATTTATTGGTTAATTAAGATTCAAAATTGCGGGAATCTTAGGGGATTTAAAATTATTATTGAAGTAATTAAGCTATATTTATAGATTACGTTTTAGAAATTCTGATATTAGATTTTTTCATTCTTAAATATATCAGAAAGTCCATCTTTTTATCAAATTAAATACATCATACCTATCATGTTATTTATTCAGCATCTTATGTATAAATTTTAACACAAATGTGAGACTCGACTGTAAAATATATATTAGAGTCGAGCCTGTATAAAGACAACGGTAATGTATATGTCATACATTTTTTTTCAATATTTCAAATAAAATATTACCCATTTTATTTTTAAAATGATTTTGAAATGTTAAAATACTGTGGTAATTAGACTCAGTCTGACATTTCAAGTACCGTGTGAAATACACACACCATGTATATCATGTTTTCAAAAGTTTAGTCACAGTTATGATTCTGTGTTAGACATTTTCACAAAAAAATAAAAATGTGATCTAGAAGGGATTTTATATTTATATATATATGTGTGTGCGTGCGCGTCTGCGTGCCGGCGTGCGTTTATCAAAGATCATACCTGGGCAATGCTCAGTATTGCACTCCCGTGTATCTGTTGTGTTGCCGAAGCATTGGGCTCCATGAGGTGCCGTTTTGTCAAACAGGCAGGTTCTATTTCGAACCTTCGTCCCGCCGGCACAAGACACTGTACAGTCGGTAAATTTACTCCAGTCTGACCAATGTCCATTGACTGAAAGTGAACAAATTTTGACTTTTTAGGAGCTATTAAGACAGAAACTCTCGACTGTTCAATACGTTGTCACTCAAAAATTGAAATAGTGAAAAAGATAATAGAGTTTTAAGACCTGTAACCTGCATGTCTGATCATTACAGTGCGCAAGTATTTGGAGTTGAGATACAGCTTACATATAAAACTTAACCAAAGATTACAAAGATTGTTACAGCCCAAAGGGCAACAGTGGCTAGCTCATTATTTGTTGATACAAGGCCTGAATGACCGTCAGCGGCGCGTTAACGATCTCGCCTATTCTCCAGGTTGCTTCGCGGCCCGGGCCAAAGCAAAAAAAACGGCAACCCGCCAATACCAGAAATCTCACCTTTTGGCTTTGTCGCCTTCCTGTAGCGCATGCGCTGTATACAGTATACATTCGTTTTGGGATAATTTTAACCGGAGTATCCAGGTATTAACATTGGACGCGTCCTACGCCTTTGATGGAAACGCGCCAGAAGAAAAATCTCGCCTTTTGTCCTTGTCGCTTTCATGTAGTGCATGCGCACAACATTTTTATGAGATGTGACACTGCAGAGTTCCTGCAATTGTCACATCTCAAAAGAATGGTGTACACAGTCGCAAAGCAAAAAAGGCGAGATTTTTCTTTGCACCAGGCCCGATGTCGCCTTTCGCTTTGTCCCGGGTGACAAGACAATAAAGCGAAATAGCGAGATTTAAAATCACTTTATTGTGCTTTGCAGAGACTGTATGTCGCTAATTGGGTTTTAGTTTTTAGCATTATTATTTTGCCAAGTAAAAACATTTTCTTATTTTCATATTTTTTCCTTGATCATTGATAATACATAATGAATAATACAAATTATATGTAAGGTTTGAGTCATATATTTAGTCAACATAAAAACCTATAATTGAGCAGCATAAAAACACAAGATGACTACATTCAGCTTATACTTATGTACATGCATTTATGACAACATAAACTAGAACTGTCACAAGAGTAACGAAATATACCCCCATAATATCGCCTTGTCACAGAAGTATGGCAAATTTTAAGTTGGAAAGAGGTCATAACTACGTCAAAAAATTTGTGGTTTGTAGCCAAAGTCGAAACTGATCTGTATTTTATGATGTTACACATGTGCACCAAAAATTACGTACTGAAATGTACTCTAACTCTATCATGCCGTCATCACTGAATATATGGAATACATACTTACTTATTTTAAGTCCCAGTTAAAAATATGTTCAAACCGACAGACGTACCTAAATATTTTTTTCGGAAAAAGATTATATTCAGTTCATCACGCACGCATGAGAAATAGGTGCAGCAACTTAAATGTTGACCTTTCTACAAACCATCTCAGAGCTGATGGAATTGAAGAAACAGAACATTTCTTTTTTTCAAATGTACGCGATTCCGAAATGCAAGAATACAACTCTTTCAAAATACTCGCTCTTTCCAGCCATTAAGCCAACGCAAACCTTTATTTTTGGTGCGTGTAATTTGACTGACTTACAAAATGAAAACAACTTTAATGACGTACTGGTATACATAAAAATACAGGCTGATTCCATTGACAAGAATAATTATAGCGATCCTTGTCACAGAATACTTGTAGTATCTAGTTCAACAAGGTGTCGAGCATCGGGGGCGGGGTGGGGGTTAAATAAATATGCATATTATCATTAAATGTTACCTGAAATATTTGGTTTGTCAATATCCAACCGCAACAGCTGTATTATGTGTAAATAAGATCATTTATTGATTAATTAAGATTCAAAATTGCGGGGATCTTAGGGGATTTAAAATTATTATTGAAGTAATTAAGCTATATTTATAGATTACGTTTTAGAAATTCTGATATTAGATTTTTTCATTCTTAAATATATCAGAAAGTCCATCTTTTTATCAAATTAAATACATCATACCTATCATGTTATTTATTCAGCATCTTATGTATAAATTTTAACACAAATGTGAGACTCGACTGTAAAATATATATTAGAGTCGAGCCTGTATAAACACAACGGTAAAGTATATGTCATACAATTTTTTCCCATTTGATTTTTTAAGTTATTTTGCAATATAAAAATGCTGTGGTAATTAGACTCAGACTGACATTTCAAGTACCGTGTGAAATACACACACCATGTATATCATGATTTCAAAAGTTTAGTCACAGTTATGATTCTGTGTTTGACATTTTCACAAAATATTGAAATTGTAAATATAATCTGGAACGGATTTTATGTGTGCGTGTGTGTGTGTGTATGTGTGTGTGTGTGTATGTGTGTGTGCGTGTGTGTGTGTGTGTGTGTGTTAATCAAAGAACATACCTGGACAACGCACAGTATTACAATCCTGTGTATCTGTTCTGTTGCCGAAGCACTGGGATCCATGAGGTGCCGATTCGTTAAACAGGCAGGTTCGGATTCGAACCTTCGTCCCTCCGGCACAGGACACTGTACACGCGGTAAAGTTACTCCAGTCTGACCAATGTCCATTGACTGAAAGTGAATAAATCTGAACTTTTTAAGGAGTTATTAAGACAAAACACTCGACTAAGCAATTTTTTTTGGTGCGGATAATTTGACCGACTTACAAAATGAAAAAATCTTTAATGACGTACAGGTAAACATCAGGCCGATTCCATTGACAAGAATAATTATAGCGATACTGGTCACAGAATACATGTAGTATCTAGTTCAACAAGGTGTCGAGCATCGGGGGCGGGTGGGGCTGTCGGTCATTTCAGCGGCATTGTAACAAAAGTAAAATCATAGTTTTTGTATAACCGTAGTTTTTTTTTTCTTTCAAAAGTCTGTTTCCATTTTTTTTAATTCTTTTCGTTTGAGTCATTGAAGGATTTTTTCTATGTAATAATTAGATGCTTATAATGTTGGTATAACTTAAAGCCCAACCCAATTGCTATTTTCATACGTTTGTATTTATAGATATGTGTATATCATGTATGTAATGAAGATATGCAATAAAAATGATTAAACTACCAAAAGTTTTTTAAATCTGTCAAACCTTTCATGAGTTATTGTCCGGAAACCGTGAGTGTAACAAACCTGGACAAAGTGTCATTTGACAAACTTTTGATTCACTAGCCTTGCCCTGACAGGGAAAACCAGGCATTGCTACAGGCTGATTGTATGTACAATTTCTTTTTCTAATCATTGAGCCAGTGCTACATGTAACGCTACATATACTCCAGTTTGACCAATCTGACCACATGCCGTCATCTACAAAATAAGTAAAACAAATTGATAAATGAGCCGCGCCATGAGAAAACCAACATAGTGCATTTGCGACCAGCATGGATCAAGATCCGCGCAGTCTGGTCAGAATCCATGCTGTTCGCTTTCAAAGCCTATTGCCTTTAGAGAAACTATTAGCGAACAGCATGGATCCTGGCCAGACTGTGCAGTGCGCAGGCTGGTCTGGAGCCATGCTGGTCGCAAATGCACTATGTTGTTTTTTTTTCATGACGTGGCTTATTTATCTTTTATAATGCAGACTGCTCGGATGCAGAGTCGCAAAGCCACTATGTTGGTTTTCTCATGGCACGGCTCATATTTTTCTCTGCATGTATTTATTCAAAGGAAAGAAATGCATTTTCTTAACTATTTAATTCTTGATCATCATACCTTGATAAAGTCTGACCCCTACCTTTTTCAACAAAAAGCAAATACAGACTGCATATGAACATGACGTATGTTATTTGTCCTTAACATTTTTTTACCAATTGCTCAGGTCAGAATAATTTATATCAGAATTTTTTATGAAACCATGCTACACTTCTAAGATCGTAAAAGAGGTAATAATTATGCTTAAAGTAAAATTTTGATTGACATACTCAATTTCTGTAAGCAACTTTAAGCTAACATGTAGGGACGGGAACCCTAACGTCCATAGACGTCCTGTCTGCAAGATCGTTCTTGTCTTTTAAGTTTTGAAGTGTTTTTCTGTAAAATTTGAACGGTTTTTGTTTGTTTTGTCGTTTTATTGTTTTGTTTTTATATTCTCAAATTTACTAAAGTCATACACCGTCACAGTGAAGGATCTATTCAATGAAATCTATTCATTATATCAGTAGCTAGATCTGGGATTCTGCATTCGGTTAGAGTATTTTTTGCCAGATCGGATCTGACGAGGCGCACAAGCGCCGAGTGTGATTCGACCTTGCAAAATCTACGAGAGCCGAATACTTTTATTAAATACCTCCACCTTTTTAATTGTTGTAGTTGTTATTGAACGAAATCTTCAATGTTTATCAATGTTAAAATGGATTTTAGTGAGGTTATTATGTGCGCTATATATAGAACTGTGTCAGGTAATGCATATTAATGAAAATAGTCCTGGACCATACAGTACAAAAGGTACAATACGGATTTTTTCAGGCCGTTTGTATTTACTTATGGAATACAAGCCATATTTATACGCCAGACAACGTGAAATATTATCTATTACTAAAGTTAACGTTTTGTTCAGGTTTATATAGTATGAAATACAAGCCATATATATACGTCAGACAACATGGAAAATAATCTATTACTAAAGATAACGTTTTGTTCAGGTTTATATAGTATGAAATACAAGCCATATTTATACGTCAGACAACATGGAAAATAATCTATTACTAAAGATAACGTTTTGTTCAGGTTTATATAGTATGAAATACAAGCCATATTTATACGTCAGACAACATGGAAAATAATCTATTATTAAAAGATAACTTTTGTTCAGGTTTATATAGACATAAAGAAAACATATTACTAGGACATGTTCCAACAAGGCTTTTAAGATGATTCCATGGTAGATTATAGCAAAGTTTATTGTCCCCAGTGTCGCAACATTCCTTTGTTTGTTTTTCATACCCGCTTACACATTGTGTAGAACATGCCGCAAACTGTTCCCATGATGTCCAACCTAGAAAAATAAAAATTCTCTTCTATCAAAATACGTTTGCTTATAATTTTATCTATATCACCTAGGATCATGGCTGCAAAGAAACCAAGGGAAAACAACACGACTGCTACAAAATGGATTTTGCAAGGGCTTGTATGTATGCTGATTTATTGTAATATAAAATTAAAGGGGAGTAATTCGCATAATTATATCTTTTAAGACTGTCTTATATCTAATAATTATCTAGTAAAGTTTTAAATTTTGATTAGATTTTCAAGTAGGAAGTAAAACTTAAGAAATATGTTCTTGTGAAATTACTTAACCAGAGGTTATATTTGGGCGACTAAGTCTGGTGATAATTGAATTCCCTAGTTCATCGTTTAGAGTCAGAGGCTTAGAGTTTGAATTGCTAAATTCTATTTTTTCTCCGTCAGTTAACCCTTATCATGCTGACCACGACTGATTTTGCCTATGCGACCAGTGTTGATCTTGATCAGCCTGCACATCCATGCAGTTTGATCAAGATAAGCAATATACGCCATTCAGTTTGTATCTTTTTGGTAAGCACCCCATTTAACAGTACTGTTCAAACAGAAAGATGGACAAGTTCATTATAGAAATTTAGCAGGGTACGGTTAAATTTATTTAATTAGAAAAAGAGCAAGAAGAAGCTGCATGAATATGTACTTTGCGGCTACCGACATCTCCGCAAATTTTCATAACTGTAGAATTGCTATAAACAATTAAGGTAGGTGAAGTGTAGTTTTAGATGATTAAACACCCTGCCTATGCTTATTAACTCACTATTATTTATCATATAGTTTATATAATGACTTGAAATAGCTTGCATAACAATTATTTATTATTACTTTCTTTCAATTTAAAATAAGTTAATCTGCTGAATTTCCATAAAATGAACTTGTCCATCTTTCAATTTGGACAGTACCATTAATTGTTCAAAGGGGTGTTTACCAAAAAGATACTGATCAGACTGCACGGATGTGCAGGCTGCATGATCATGATCTACACTGGTCGCAAAGGCAGAATTAATCGTGTCCAGCATAATAAGTGTTAAAGCTGTTTAGTTTTAATACAGTCATTTTACTAGGCAATGAAATAGTGTATGTGACGTAATATTTTAACATGTATATTCATGTCTCAAAAGCGATGTGAGTAGATAATCATTCTGTACCTGTAAATTTGTTGTTGCTGTCAAAAATGAAGCGTCTTGCTGATACGTTTGTGCCTTCTGTGAAAGAAAAAATAGGTATATCTCTTTGAATTTTCATAAACATATATTTTCTTAGAAAGATGCGGTACTTTGAAGTACAAACATTATATTCTCATTTGCATTTACTTAAATTAATAAATTCAATGTGGAAAGACACAAATGTAATATTCTTTTATCATATGTAAGCTTTTCCTGCTGAAACATCAAAATTTCCTCTTTCTTTGCCTATTATAGACCAAGTAAATTCGGCTAACGTCTCTTATACTTAAAGCGACGTCAACGTCAAAGCTTTATTACACTACTGTACTATCAAATGTATGTAATGTCTTTATTTCACGACGTCAAACATGTGATAAAGAGCATTCTAATATGCTTGTCTCTGTTAAAGCATTCTTAGGGTAGAGAACTCCAATTGTTTTCCCATAGACTTCCATTATAACATTATGGCGTGTACGGCCCTCCATATATCGAAACATGTATATCCAATCACATTTTTTTCAAGAACTTCCTTAGTTCCACCAAAATATCGGACGAAAAACATATGAATAGTGATACTTTATTTATGTAATTTTCGTGCGAATGAGATGACCCCCTGTTTACATCGTTGTCATGGCGGGAGAAATTCATTTGATGAAACTTTTTTTCAATACACATAAAATGTAGCAAATTTTGTCAAAATGTATAATGAAATACTGTAAATGCAGTAAAAATATTCCAGTTTGAAAAAAATAATCACTTCTTGGGTTTGTTTACATGACTGACCAATCAGAACGCACAGATGCTACCTTATTCCCACGTATACACATACCTCATTCCCAGTAAGTTCCCTGTACGTTTTTGAATTGGTGGTCTCTGACCTCTTACGTTAGAATGACGCCACGTTAACGTGCGGTGACGTCAAAGATTGTTGCGACCAAGAAAGAGCGCTTCTGTATTTCATCTACTGTTTTAGATTAAGGGCATATTAGAATCGAAATAATTTATAGCAAAATCGTGTTTTAACGCTGATTATACTCTCGGGCGGTAATATGTCGTACAAATAATTTCACTCGGGCTGTGACCTCGTGAAATTATTACGCCCGACGTATAACCGCCCATCGTGCATAAATAGTGTTAAACACTCTTTTGCTATAAATTATTTCTTAAATAATATGAGTTAACAAAAACAATTACTGACGACAAATAAATATTATAATTAATCGGAATTTAGAAAGCTTTTGTTAATAGAAATGTAACACTGCATGATAAGTATTAACTTTATAAACAATTTCTCATGGTCGTGAAATTTCCAAAGCCTGCGATTTATTGAATAACTTGAAACCCGAAATATTTAACTATAGTATATACTTACCGACGGCAAGCAAGTAAA
The DNA here is from genome assembly GCF_021730395.1 of Mercenaria mercenaria. Taxonomy (NCBI): domain Eukaryota; kingdom Metazoa; phylum Mollusca; class Bivalvia; order Venerida; family Veneridae; genus Mercenaria; species Mercenaria mercenaria. The sequence goes on from NC_069373.1 coordinate 54,336,244, forward strand.
TAAATGTTTTACTCATTGACGAAAGTGATAATCTTCAAAATCTTTTTCTCCCTTTTTTATGTTAGCGCAGCATACCTATATTGCACTATAGACCGGTCAATATCACAAACTACGGACCAGGAATTTATATAAGGAGTCTTGAAATGGAAAAACGTATTTTAATATTTTGTTTTATGTTACCTTTCTCTCTATTCCTGGTACTCCCTAGGCGCAAGCGGCAGCAAAATAATAGCAAGGAGTACTTGACTATTACTACAATAAATAGAGACATCTATGAAACATGTTTGCAATAATAAAATCAAAGTCTTTAAGATGTTTTTTTGTGAATGTTTATTTGCATCAGGTTTATAATTGCAACCAATGTTGTTATATTTTTTTTTTGGGGGGGGGGGGGGGGGGGGGGGGGGGTCATTGGGATCATGGAGGTCATACAAAATATGTTTACCAGAGTTCCTCTTAAGCCGGTGCTTGCCGTTATGAGGGGTGACACTAGCGCCACCACCAAAAAGTGGTGATAAGGAAAAGAGCTATCGACATTTTTTCCGTGGTGCAGCTATCCCCGGTTTCAAAATGTAAACACGAGTTATTTAAAAAATCGGAGAATGTAGTGCCGCGTAAGAACATTATTACTACAGGCTGACTGTAATTTCGTTAAGATATTATGTAAATAGTATTGCCAAGAGCTTTTCTCCTGATTCTGACGTTTGTAAATTTTGACATCTGTATGCATTCCAGCTAAAGTTCGATGTATAGACACACTATATGAACATTATCGCGCTTGCAAATGGTCTAAATATGTATGATACTTACACAGACATACATTAGTATTAATAAAATGTCCTGTAAATGAAATACACCAGCATTTTTCAAAAGTGGTGGCGCTTTCACATCAGTGATGGCGCTATACAGTAGTGGTGGCGCTGTGGTGGACGGTTAGCGTTAGAACGTCTGACAACAAATAAGTAGTGTTGTTCAGAACAAATAAGGTATACTTAAAGGGATTGTCATTTACCTTTTTTAAATCGAATGTCTTAAAGTTATTTTGAAGCATACGTGTCTATAATGATTGAACGACTAATTCTTTAATCAAATGATAAAACTTTTATATATTCAAGTATCATGCAGACACTGTTTATCCGTTTCAGATGGGAAGTCTCGAGCGAAAAGGGAAAAGTGGATCTCTTCTTAAAACTTAAAATAAAAACAATATCTTGCCAAGCCTTTATCTCCGAAGAGATTAATTTAAATTAACACAGTTATCTCACTGAAGACAAGTTCTACAAGAACACATACTCCTCCAAAATACCGTCATTGAGTTTCTGTCATTTCACGAAAATTCCAAATGTTGATGTTGCATGTATGTTGTTTCTAGATGTATTTCAAATTATTCAGTGTAGATGGATTTCAGCAGGTCAGATATTATAACGTCACATTTCTCAGGGTAAATGGCCATATGATATACTATGTGCCGGTTTTTTTTTTATTTCGGAAATGATTTTCTTTTCTGTGTGTTTTTTATTGATTGAAGATATGTTGTTTACATATGAGAAATAAAACTTTTGTTCAGACCTTAAACAAGATAGACGTGTAAGTTGGTAGCCACAATTGAACAGGAAACGCATACCATAGCCACAGCGCCACCACTACTGTATAGCGCCATCACTGATGCGATATAGCGCCACTACTTTTAAAAAATACTGGCATATTTCTTTTAACAGACATTTTATTACTGCTGATATTTGCCTGTGTAAGTATCATACATATTTAGACCATTTGCATGTGCGATAATGTTCTTATATTGTGTTTATGCATCAAATTACAGCTCGAATGCAGACACTTATCAAAATGTGCAATTGCTCCCCCCCCCCCCCCCCCCCCCCACCCCCTCAATATTTTGGAAAAGAGATATAACTTGCGGTCTAATATAACATTTACATAGCATCATATAATTCTTTTCAACCTGATTTCTGATTTGCATTTGGCCTTCCCTTGTATTCTGACTTGTCTCTTTCCCTAGTGTCAGTACTGAAATCTGTACGCGCCACGCCAAGGATCATGAAGGATTGTTTGATTACATTTTATAAAAATAATATATCATTGAGCGCAATCACTACAGTTCCGGTTTGAGCGTCGGCAAAATCTAAGTAGGCTTAACTATTAAGCCTGTAAACGTTATGTTTTTTTTTTCATTGTCCATTCAAGGGAAATGATATTTCCATAATTTTATATCACAATTAGAAAAATGCAGCGCTAATTGATTGTATGTCCAGGGCTTCAACAGAAGAATGTAAAAAAATGGCACACTTAATCAGAACAATACATAATATGACTGATTAAGAAAGTTCAGTGCCTAGTCGTATGTGTATCATCAGAATAACTCGATGATTGCTAAAACATAGAGGCTTGAGGGGGCCTATGGCCCATTTGGCCCTTGTACAAGGCTTTGAGGCTTTGTCATGAACAATGCTACGAGGATACCTTACCGCTACCCCCCCCCCCAACAAAGCGCCGGTCGAAAAGGTTTACCCCCCCCCCCCCCCCCCCCCCCCCAAAGTTAAACTCGCTCCTACGCCCATGTGACACTACATTTTTAAAGATATGTTAAGGAAATTACAGTCATCCTGTAGTAAAAGTCTTCTTACACAGCACTACATTCTCCGATTTTTGAAATAAGTTTTATCGATAAAAATATTAGACAGAATCTTAACATTTACAGTTTGAAAGTGGTGATAGCTGCACCACGGAAATGTCGATAGCTCTTTTCCTTATCACCACTTCTTGGTGGTGGCGCTAGTGTTTAGTAGCCGTGCTTTAGCCGGTGTTAAAATTGCGTCTACTGTCGCACAGTTCACTACCTCTCATGCCCAGATCACTAGTTCTTATCATGCAGTTTACCACCTCTAATGCACTTTTTACCACCTCTCATGGACAGCCATATTCAAATCGAATCTGCTATTATTTTCCTTGGTTGCGTTCCATGTATCTAAAAGATATTCCTACAGATTTTATAAGGCATTCTAACACGACCAGATATAAATTGTTTTCCTATTAATTAAACAAGGATGTCTGAAAATTGTATATTTTTATGCAACAATTCATTTTTCTGACGTCACAATAGTTACGTCATAGCGTCAAACGGATATTGCGGCGCGCTGGAAAAGAAACAAACAGCTGACAGGCAAATAGATCTATTTGATGGATGTTGTCGAGTATATATAACAATCCTTGATAAAGTGTTAGAATCGAAATAATATTTCTCAAACAATGATCTGCTATTGAATAGTCTACTAAAACGATTTTTCTCGTTTAGCCTATTAGGCCTATATCATTCGGGCTATGCCCACGTGATATGATTTCTTCGCATCTAAACTTCAAACAATGATTTGATTCAATGACAGATCACTGTTTGGGAAATGTTTTTATGAAACTAAGTATCTTAGGCATTGATGAATGAAAAATCACGGACTTAAAATTAGAATGGAAATGTCTGGGTAAAATTGTCAGTTGTTCCATAGATCTAGCTTTAAATAAATAGACATATATTTATTTAGATCATTCGTATATAGATGTGTGCAGAGAACATATAAAATCCATTAATCATATAGCAATAAGGTTCTCAAAGGAGAAACAAATTGTCTCTATAAAAATCAGACTTACCACGTAAGTTCATCGCTTTCTTACAAATCATTTAGATCTAATCAAATTCTTATCTTTCGGAATGATCATCAACAACTCTAACTGTCTGATAACGCGTTCTATAATTCAAAAGTTCAGTTGCTTTTAGCATACAAACACAAGTGTAAGCTTGAAATATAAGTACATGTACGTCAACTGAACGTTTCCGCTTTGTACTTATATAGTTCTTATCTCTTAAACTAGAATTAGGCTACCGAGGCGGCTAGATCTCTCACAGGCGACTTGGAGCCATAAAACTATTCATATTTACATTAGGGGGCGTCCGGGTAAATTCGGATGATTGATAACAGTTCGAGTTTGACAGGTTGTTGTGAAGGTAATTTTGATTCGCTGCTTAACAAACCCAAGCAGTAAGGAGATAGAATATCTACAGATGCGATATTTAATCATATGTAGGTTTGTAATCTGAAAATGTTGTCACACAATCGATTTCATTGGCCCTGCCCTCAGTCGGCATAACTCGGACGAGGTAGGAAAATTCGGACACATTGTAGGAATAATTCGGACAGAATAAAATACGTAGGAATAATTCGGACACTAATACTGTTTTTAAAAAGCAAAATTCAAACCTCTGAAAAGTGTAGATATTCATCAATATTTATATGCAGTCAAACCTGTCTATAAAGACCACCCTCGGGAGAGTCCTTATTAGCAAAAAAAATGTTATAATCTGGCTTCATTTAAAGGATATCCTGGAATATTCAACAAAACATACGTTCGCTTCGCTCGTAATAGCTACAAGTATTCTATTTCGTTCCATATGCTACACATTCAGTATGAAAGACAGTATTGTTTTAATTTGGCTTTTAGTCCAGCAAGGATGTTTTAGAACCTTCAATTACATACGTTTTGCTTTTCATGCAGTAATTATGTTGACCATTAACACTACTGTGTAAAAAATGGCATGTCAAAAATGTTGTATTTGTGCCTAACAGTCTACACCGTAATAAATTCTTACTGTGCAAAACTTGTTGTTTTACATATGCATTTCATTCATTTATGCATGTTAATTTGTATATGATACTGTTTACAGAAAGAGTAAAATAATGATTTACTAATGTGCACAAAATTTCCTTCCGAAATCGTAAAATTTATTCTATGTAAAGGAGAAACGAGTCTTAGCAAGATCTGCCAGCCCAAAGCTCCTCTAACTTTCTAATGGTCGTCCGCTTAGTGTTGAATCTGAACAGAAATACCAACAGCAGATTTTTTTATTCCCAGGGTGTCGAAGACCCTTGAGGGATACAATATCCGTCGTCCGTCCGTCTATCCGTCCTTCACAATAACTTTCGTTTTCAGCTCCTTTTACAGTTCTCATTCAATTCAAATAAAATCAACATCAAGTGGGCATGTCTCCATTTTCTAGAGAACGAATAACGTATCATTAGGTACTATCAATACCAAGTCTCATAGTAAGGGCACAGCTGAGTTAGATCACCCAAGGAAGAACGAATCTTGCTTATCACTTATGAACAACCTGAATATCTATATGTATAAAACAATTTCGGAAAAAGAGAACAGAAATATATTTTCTTTAAAAGCATGCTTTTTTACGTTTAAATTATGAAGTTCGTAAATAACAAACAGCTGTATCGTAATTGATCTACTCTTTGAAATACCCCCCCCCCCACCCCCACCCTGCTCCACCTCTTCCTGTACTGTAGGAGGTTTCTACAGATCAATAGAATTACCATTTGACCAATAAACTCCGTATAAGGGGTTTTCGTGAATTTCTTATTTTATTTTGCAAAATCCAGATAGGAGTTTTAAATCTTTCTACAGATCTCCAGGGATGATAAGATATTTTTTCAATTTTAAAGATATCCAGAATGATAACAATTCATTAGAGAATTATTTTTCATCGGACCGCCTCGAATGTAATTTTTTTCCCCAACTTATGTTTGAGTTTCCCCCTCAAAGTTCTGTTTACTTTTCAAATATGTATATATTTTATCCTCACATTCTCTATTGACAATAAATTGAAAAATTATAGAAATATTTTGAAAATCAAAGTTTTTCTGATTGTTTTTGCTAGGTTTAACGATACACCGACACAATTATAGGTATATTGGCGACTTTACAGCTTTTCACGGTGTACGAAGACCACAGATGTCCCTCCGGACATGATTTAAAGCAAGGGCGGGCACCTGGGTATAACCACCGACCTTCCGTAAGCAAACCGAGTGGCTTCTTCACATGAAAGTGCAATTACTAAATTTAGAGTTCTTCAGAATTATGAACAAATATATAATTATATACAACATCAATGGCATCGACTAATGTCTGGAGTGATATTAACAATATACCTTGCTACGTACAAGCAACATATGGCATATGCTTTTGACATCGATTTGCTGAACGAATATACAATTTGTAGTCTCGGGGTTATACTCGTATTAGGTTTTATAAACCAATGCATTATCTCTAATTCTGACCACCTTCTTCGCAGTCATAACATAGGAAGCGCACCTGTGCAAGACTGCCGGTGTGCATATTCATTTTGTTTTTTGTTTTGTTTTTGTTGGGTTTAACGTCGCACCGACACAATTATACGTCATATGGCGACTTTCCAGCTTTAATGGTGGAGGAAGACCCAAGGTGCCTTTCATCAAGGGTGGGCACCTTGGTAGAACTACAGACCTTCATTAAGCCAGCTGGAAGGCTTCCTCACATGAAGAATTCAACGCCCCGATTGAGGCTCGAACCCACATCGCTGAGGGGTGTGCATATTCAAGCTGTACATATTGCTTCGTCATTGAATGCGTTCAGAGGGTTTCAATTTGTCCTCAATGTACGCGAGAGAAAAGAATTAGTTCCTTGAAAAAAATAGTGTGGCAGTTTTGTTAGACGTTTGCCCTACACAAGAAAGATTTCATTACTTCAGCTTCGGCTTTTTCATGTTATAGAAGTTTTTTGTTTTGTTTTTGTTGGGTTTAACGTCGCACCGACACAGTTATAGGTCATATGGCGACATTCCAGCTTTGGTGGTGGAGGAAGACTCCAGGTGCCCCTCCGTGCATTATTTCATCACGGGCGGGCACCTGGGTAGAACCACCGACCTTCCGTAAGCCAGCTGGATGGCTTCCTCACTGTTATAGAAGTAGAAAATGCATTAAAGGGGTTATATTTTTAATTATTTCATTTCATCACAAGATAAACTGAAAGAAAATATTTTTCAGAAAAAAAAATCGCGTGATCTTAACTCATGGCCATGGAATAAATCGAAATATTAAAAAATCAAAGTACTGAAAGTACAGAAAGGCTGTCTACCACAAAACACTGGATGAAAACTGTGTGGGAAAGATGTTTGTAAAATCTTAGATATTATGGGTTTTCCATATCAAACTAAGGCGAGCATAGTGTACTGTTGTGATGAATCATCTTGATTAACTTGAGAAGGTTGTGTAAAGATATTACATACTATAGATGGTGAAAAAATACATTGTGTTTGCTACATTGGGGATAACATACCTGCAATTAGTGAGACAAACGGCACATAATTCTCACTTGGGAATCTAAAAAACGCAAAGATTAATACCTAACAAAAAAGTCAGGTTCCAAGAACGCAATCCAATCAAACCACAACCTCGTAACAGTGTACAGTTCGTTTTCGTAAACATCATGTTTGTAAACATTAAAGATTGCGTTTTGTAACCTTAACTCAGGATTCCATATTTTAATGTGTCTTGTATAAGAAAAACGTGAGCTCTAGCTAAAACAAAACATAATCAAAAAGTAGAAAGGTCATTTTGCAAGTAGAGAAAATTTGGTTTGAAAACGTGTAAACACGTATGACCTAGTAATCGAACTGTATGTATTGATTTTTACACATAAACATATCTTCAAAATATAAATGAAGTTAAAATTATAGACAAACGGGAGCAAAATGAACAATGAAAGGAACATAGTCGGGCACCGTCTTGTAAATGTCAGTGACAAACACACCACAGGTTAATTTAAACCGAATGATGCTACGTTTATAACCTTATCATTGGTCCCCACCATGTTTCAAAGTTAACACTAAAAGCCAAGTTGATTCATTGACTTTAATATAGCATGGACTTGCAGGTAAATAAGTAAAATCTTATATCAATATACCGAGTTTAGGAGACTACTTTAACTAATTTTTCGGGAGGGCGTAGATTCAAGCCCCGCTAGGACCAAACCTTTTTTTTTCTTTATATTTCTTTTATCTAGTAAGATAAACTGTTTTTTCCAAGACTTATTATCATTGATTTGTTGTACAAAAGCGGAAAATTTTCATTTGATTAGCCATTTCTTGCTGTTTAAAGTGAATTTAACCTCTGATACAGAAGGGTGAAGGTTTAGACATCTTTGAAAATACTTAGTTACATGTTGTAAAAGTTCTTGATTTTGCATTTATTCTTTAGTTTACAAATTTTGGAAGAAATGTAGGTAGGGTTTACTTCTGCCATATGGCTCTTTTTGAATGCAGAGAGCAAGGCCATAATTTTTCAGTGTTGGAGCTTTATTTCTGTCCGATTAAATCCTTTTACTTGAAGCTCTCTTGAAAAATTGTTATCGACAGTTATAATTGTTACGCAATACTTTGAGGTTTCTTTTAGCAAAATATTTGGTATAATGAATTCTCTGCGATCGTTTTGGGCAGTGGTTATCACTTTGAAATTTGTCTCTGTATGAGCTTGAGGAAATAACATAAATAATACAAAATAAAATCAAAGCGCTCAAAGCGCTGATGGTGGCTGCTAATCAATGTTTAAAATATTACAAAGAAAGCGACAACTGAGGAATTGTTAATATAAACCATAAGATTTTTTTTTTTTGCATTTTTTTTTAATATTCGTCTTTGGTTTCAAAATTAATCCTTTTTCACTGCCAGTCATTGTTTACATACACACTGATTCAGTCTTTAACGAATAGTTTTGATCCTTTTTGATTATTTGTGACGAAAACTACAACATAAATTACATCGAAGATGTTTTACTATGAATAAATAGTATAAACTTTTCTCCAAATCATTCAGCTTTTAAGATTTCTTTTTAAAGCTCTTGGGCAGTGTCTGTCATGAATTATTATACACACTGATTTAGTCCGTATCAGATAGCTGTGGTTTTCATGAGACTTTTGTGAAAGAAAACAACACAAACAAGCACCACAAATGCATCTCAGAATGTCAGCTCTGCAGCCAGTGTATTTTAGAGGTGCATTAATTATCACTCCATCTGTTATACTCAAAAGTTCGCTAGACATGACAGCAGGCTTCGCAAAAATGCTGGACATTAAGTCAGACAAACTTACAACTTTAGTCAGACCTAGAAAAAAATCGAAAAATATGTAACTGGCGAAACGAAACCGTTTTAATTTTTATACATATATTTGTATCAATCCAGATATATTGAGACACACCATGAGAAAACCAACATAGTGAGTTTGCGACCAGCATGGATTTAGACCAGCCTGTGCATCCGCGCAGTCTGGTCAGAATCCATGCTGTTAGCTTTGAAAGCCTATTACACCTAGAGAAACCGTCAGCGAACAGCAAGGATTCTCACCAGAGTGTGTGGATCCGCAGTTTGATCTGGGTTCATGCTGGTCACAAATGCACTATGTTGTTTTTCTCATGGTGCGACTCGAATGAATAAAGCTGAAGTGAGCAGAATCTGTCTTGAAACAATTCAATTTTTAAGTTGGTCAAATCTGTTATCCGACGACTTGCAGTCTGACAGATTGCCGTTTCAAAAAGGCGAGTATTAGTATCATCGCTGCGCCCACTTTCACGGGCTTACAAGTCGATGAAATCGTGATACAGTAGCACAACTTAGTCAAAGTGAGTTTGCAACATTTGTCACCTTGGGCAACCTGTGGGTTTCCACGTTGATAATTCGTCAATCTGACTAAAGTACTTGATCTTCTAAACGAAGATCTGAGAACGACCCATTCACATTCGTCTTCTGTATATTTTGGATTTCCAGTATTGCTATTTTTATTTTATCCAATCAGACGACATGTTCGAATGTCAATGAGTAAGAAAAATGTGCAGTTATTCCAGGGCTCGAACCCAGGACCCCTCGCTTACAAAGCAAGTGGCCTACCGACTGAGCTAACCGGCTATCTGATACATTACGACATAAGAATTGTAAATATCAAAAGTCAAGGCTACAGGTAGATTTGCACGATGTTGTAAGTTAGGCTCTGATTGGCTAGCGTAGCGAATGGGTCGTCAGAACGAGGCAATGAATAGGTCGTTCTCAGATCCTATGCGTAGGCATAGGAAAAAGAGATCAATATAATTGCACCTTTACTAATCGTACCAGGTGTTCTGTATTACAAAAGTGCTTCTATTGTGACATTTCGATACAAGCATAACTGTATTATCTGCACTATAAAATACTTACTGGTATTTCATTTTATTATCGGCTTGTTAAAAGTTATTTTTTACCATAAGTAGGTTGACAAAATCATAGGAACCAGTGGTTCAGGGTTAAATCAAACACATATTAATAAATCCTAAACGATTTTGTTGTGCAAAAATGTATATTATTGTGTTTTAAACCGTTTTCGTTTTCTACTCCTTTGTGTAATTACAAGGGAAGTAAACTAATAAATATCCCTGCTTTAAAGTACTAGCCCAAGGCAAGAGTTGACATTCTTTGCGGATCACAACTTTGAATTAAATATTAAAATTTCTGTTATTGATATTAGCAAAACTATCATACATTGCAAATTTGTGAAATCATTTTTGTTAATTTCAAGGACTTGGAAATCAATTTCTAGACTTTATTTAATGTATTTCTATAAATGAAAATGTTAGGGTCTATCTCTACTATGCGTAGCGTAATAGGATATGTACTTTAGTCAGATTGATAATTCGTGTTTTGTCAGACGAAATTGTACCGGAATACATGTGTATCTATGCATACATATAGTATCTTATATTGTACATTTGCTGAAGGAAGATTATCCGTGAGGGAATATTATTTAGAAAACATACATGTCTTTGATTCTCACGGCAGGTCACACTGCAGACAATATCGAATGAATTTTAACTGAATGTTCTTTTATTTTTGTTCACTCTCGTATTGCTAAGCATGTTTTAGTATATTTTGTTCTTGATATAACGATGAACTGTACATGTTCAAGTTATATCAATAATTACTGTCCTGTTCATAAAGCATCTCACTAAATTTGCGCTAATTAGTGTTAATTGGCAGTACCAACGCCTGAGGAAATCCACATCACTGCTGATTATCGACTTTCTATAAATAGCCTAATTAACATGTGTTCATATTTTTGCGTGCTTAAAACGAAAACGAGACAATGCAGTCGAAAATTCAGTAACATTCTTGGATCACTAGGGTTGCATTAATATAATATCTTACAATTTGATAGCTATGACGAACATTTAAGTTTGTTCTGACATATTTGAAAAGTGTTACAACTTGCTGGAAAAGCTATCAGAGGTACAAACTGGTATTGTCTATGGACCGGAAATGTTTGGAAACTTTTCCGTTGAAATTCCGTTTCTATTTTTTGCCGCGGATTATTGCTAGCAGAAGTAATTGTTCTCTTAAATTTCGGGAGTTATACATGTGACACTGCGGTTAGGAAACATTTTTGAATTGTCAGTCTGGATTCCCAGGCTAGGTTTCTATATATATAATCTACCTTTTCTACGTTATAAGCTAGGTGACCTCTGTGGCAGTACTATGCAATAGCTAATCAATATCATCGCTCCAGTTCAGGTGACATGAGGTCATCGTTTATTCACGTGACCATAAATTTGCATATTTGTATTCATATACGTGGTTGTTTTGATTAAAACGTTGACTTCAGTTTGCATTGATTTTAGTCGCCGAATTTACATTAAAAATGGTATTAAGGCATATATCGTAGCTTTGCATATTCTGCACGTTGTGTAGATAATTGTTTACCTGGAAAGCTTGGAACTATTTTTGGTTGTGTTGTTAGGATGGTCTTAAGAACTGACAAGATTTCTCAAACTGAGTATTCTTTTTGACACTGGTGGCAGCAGCCACCAAAAACAACACGGTAAAAGTCGTTTAAAAATGCAACACAGTGCGAAATAATGTCAACTTCAGGACTGTATCAAGTTAATGCAATTGTTAAACATTACCATTTAGGGTCCACTATCTAAATGTAACCTGAAATACAGTTGAAAACGTGTGTTTAAACAAAAATCGCTTTCATCTACGCCCCCACCCCATTAAGCAAATTAGAGACAAAGCACTTTTTACAATATTACATTCAGCATTCATCAGAATGTTTCTACAACGAATTTGTTTAGTATAAAACTGAATAGCCAAAAAAAAAAATATAACAAAAAAAAAAAAAAAAAAAAAAGAAAACAACAAAAAACAAAAAAAAAAACTGCCGTTAAATCAAATAATATTATAGTTTCTGTTGTTAATGTAAACATTATTTCTGTAGCAAAATTTAATATTTACGCTGTTTCGGTATACAAATCGTAGAATGGTCATTTGTTTCTTCTCACGTTACTGTGGCAATTCCACGCAGCGATTACGTCGCGTAGAACCTATAGCAACTGATCTGGAAGAATTGATTTTTAAAAAATATGCTTCCCTTTTACATTATACATATTTTGTGCTCATTATTTATTACATTATATGCAAAATCATACCAAGTAAAAGTAATACTTTTATTAAACATTTAATTAATAATGCGCAGTATAATTCGTATCGAAATTTGATATGAATGAAACTGTGCTCGGAACCAGCGTTTGTTTAATGAGCTATTTATAGAACGAAGTCATAATCTAAAACTAAGTGGTTGCTGGAATTCCGTTTCCATTTAAACAACATAAACATTATCTAAGTGTTTCGATAAAATTTTGATTCGATGTGTTGTATATCTTTGTTAAATACGCCTTACATTTCGCATGATTTATCAGCTTTATCTCTGCATATTACAAAGTGTGTGTATTATGTCACTGAGTTTTACATTGCCAAAGACGAAAAAGTTCCATTCATACGGACATTTCATTCATAGGGGGCGAATTGATTTACCTTCATGATATAATATTTTCTTATGTTATCTTAAAGGATAACAGAGAGATACATGAATATGTCATTAGCGACGCCTTTATAAACGTCTGTTTTTACTTTCAACTATTTTTTCTTTAAAAGAAAAACACGATAACAAAATGGTTGAAAAAAGTTTTTATTGAAACAGATGAGTTTAACAATCTTTAAACAAATCCGTGGTAAAACTGATATACATGACGGAACTATTTGAATTGCGCATGAAATGATTTATGTTGTCAGTCTCAGCACACGGTTATCTTTGTGACTTTCGATTTGTGGTAATAATAGTTTGGCGAACGAGTTCGCCAGCCTAAAAACTGAGTAAAATGTGCCTGCTTTTTCCTGCGTTTTCCCCAGTTAGTTATTTGTCTTTCAGTTTATCTCATGACACGTTTGAATTAAAAATAAGAGCACAAAGAACGCTTAAACTTTTTTAATTTTCAACATTGAAACATATCGTTAGTCGATTTAACACGTTTTCAAATGAATAGGGTAGCAATATTGAATATTTGAGGGTGCAGGAGAATTGTTGCACAAACTATAAATAAACAAATATTTGGTATAGAACAGAAAAAGTAAGGTGATTCTGAATACCCCATATTGATTTTAATGATTAGTGTTTAAGGTATTGGACCTGTAATAGAGTACCTCCTTTTTGAAGAGTATTTAATTCCTACAATAAACCTACTTTGACTGCAATTTTCAGGGGGGCGTAGGTTCAAGCCCCACTGGGACCAAATTTTCTCTCCTTATTTTCATGTTTTTGTAGTAAGTTTTTACTTCTTTCAAGACTAACTTAGTCTATTGATTTATTATACAAAAGCTGAAAATTTTCAGTTTATACGCGATTTGTTGCTGTTCAAAGTGAATTTACCTCTGAAACAGAAGGGGTAGAGTTAGACATCTTTAAAAATAATTAGTTACATGCGGTAAAAGTTCTCTATTTTGCATTCACTCTTTAGATTACATATTATGGAAGAAATGTAGGTAGATTTTACTTCTGCCCCAAGGTTATTTTTGAATGAAATGAGCAATGTTCAAAACAGGCCCGCAGGATTCGACCCTAATTTTTCAATGTTGGAGTTAGAATTCTATCTCATTAAATCCGTTTACTTAAGGCAGCCTAGAAAGAATTATATCGACAGTTTTATTTTGTATTATATAATTATTTTCCAGTAGTTTGATGTTTCTTTTATCAAAATTAATGTTAAAATGAATTCTCTGCGAATGTTTTGGATAGTGGCCATCACTTTGTCTCTACTTCAGCTTGAGGAAATATCATGAATTATACAAAATTTACAAGAAACGGCAGGGTAAAAGTTGTTCAAAAATTGCAACACAGTGCGAAACATGGTCAACTTAAAGAATATACCAAGCAATTGCAATTATATAAACATTACTATAAGGGGTCTAATACCTTAATATCAGTATATGTTTTATCACAAATATTTCAAAATTTATATGATTATAGTTTGATAGGTATATAAAATACTTCATGCCCATCGTACATCATTGAAAAATAAAGTAAGCGTCAGCTCTAAATTCAGCATCTCGAGTCAATATACAACATTCTTATATTGCGGGTTTTTTCGCTAAATGTTATTACCTAAAGTTGTTTAATTTCAAAAATAGTTAGAATTTACAAAACTAAGTGTTTTCTATTTCTTGGAGATTACACTGTAACTAAACGGGGTTTAAAATTTAGTGTTTAATAAGAACATGATTGAATAAAACATTGTTTTGTTGAAACATAATTAAACAAAATTCTTATCTTTCTAAAGTTTTACTTTCATTTATATAGGATGGTTTAAACTATGTTGCAGTCACACACAGTACACACATCCTAGTGACCTTGGGATAAAAACAATTAGGTTAGAGTTTAAAAGTTATCGTTCTATCGTTTTCAACAAATACAAGGTCAGTTTTTTTCCTCAGTAACTTGATTTACAGCTTAACTATTTCTTTGCTGCGTAATGCTATATTTTACAGTACAGCTGTACTATTATTGTTCCTTCTCATGAGAAGGAACACTTATGGTGAACATGTCACACTTGACTGAGAAGGTAATGAATACAAGGGTATCATCAAAGGCATCCGAATTCCAGTAGGGGCCGCCATTTTGTACTCATGCATATTCATTACAAATAGCCTCTTTGCCAATGTGTTTTTACGCATCTTTAAATCAATGTTTAGTGAAGTACAACTACGTAATAAACAGACCTACAAAAAACAATAATTTAGTTTAAACTATCTAACTTATAAATCTTACATGTCATATTGTAGAATCGAGATTAACTAAATGAATATTCATCATCTAAAAATAGACTCCCGCCCAAAAATATCGTCTACTATTGTTCTTCTCGATTGCATTTTTTGCTGCTTCCAGAGTTTTTTTTTTACGATTTTATTTCATACCAACTTTATTTTTTTTGACATTTTAAGTATAACCATCAAAACATACTGTACTTATAAAGTTATTCGAGATTTTTTACTTGTCTCTGAATGCTATTGCACGATACGTACCATCAACGGATAACAACATATCAATTACTTCCCTTGTTTTTATCTAGAAGTGTATAATGCATTTCTTCACTTTACTGAGCTTTAAATATTTTCGAACTTTTTAATTTCATGCCTTTGATTAATTGTTTTGTAATTTTTAAGTTGTGAATTTTTTGTACGCACTTTTTTCAAATCCATCCGTTTGTTGGTGCCGACTTATACAAAAGCCTCTTTTCTGCTGGTTTAGAGGTTTTGGGGCTGTATCCATTCATGCAATGCAATTACTGGCATATGGCAGATTTTTTCTTCCATTGTATTGCTAATTAAAAATAGGGAAACATACGACTAAATTCTGTTCTGTGCTACTAGGACAGCTGCCGACATTGATTCCCGAAATTTTGACAGAGATATGGTATTTATTAATTATTATCCGGTAGGATCGCTCATCTAAAGGTGTTTGTTTATTATTTTAAGTTAAATAAATGTTTGTGTGAAATAACTTTAAGTATTCTTATAATAAATAGATACGAGTGCACGTAAACTAGCAAAACACATAGTTCATAATTATTTTATTAAAGGTCCCTTAAACCGTTAAAAAGAATATTTAATATGCGCTAGAAGGAACCTTTTGGTAAGTTAAATCTTGTTATTATTATCTTATTATACCAGATTTATATAGCGCCCTTTTCATGATAAAGGCGCTTTACATAGCGTAAACGCAGCCACACAGGGCGCGAAATTCATCATCTACTAGTACAGACACAGAGCAATCAATGGTGGCTGATTTCTGCCATTTCGTGTTGGCGTGTTGGCGGGGCGAAAACACGAGAGCACGAAAACACGAAAACACGACAAATTTTACACGAAAACACGACGTTTAGAGGGCGCCGACACGACATATTTATTTGTCGAGTTTTCGTGTTGGCGGGTATGAATATGTCGTGTTGGTGCCCTTTATTTGTCGTGCTGTCGTGTTTTCGGCCCGCCGACACGAAAACACGACAAATACTTTATTTGTCGATTTTTCGTGTTTTCGTGTTTTCGCCCCGCCGACACGAAGACACGAAAACACGACAAATATCTTATTTGTCGAGTTTTCGTGTTTTCGTTTTGGCGTCTTCCATTAGACATGCGCACAGCAATTACTGAACTGAACACAACATAACTGCCTGCAAAAATATGTCAAAACAACTAGAAAATATAAGTTTAAGAATAAAAATTGACTTATATTCTATGTATATTTCGGCCGAATACCATTTTCGTTACATAAAAAAATATCGAAAGACGAACGTCGAATATCAAACTAGATCTAATTACATCTGCCTTTTTACTCCTCACCTACATTTTATATATTTTCTCATAATGTATCAAAGCAATTTCTTACTAGAATAATAAGAACATATTTTGATATTGACCAAATCTGATGTCTGTGTTTTTGACAGTTTTTTGTTTGTTTTGTTTTAATTTTGATAACTCTACTCAGTATTACAGCCATGAAAGATATTGCGAGTATGAAAGTGGCGGGTTAGCTGTTAGCCAATATATACAAATATGGAGGATGTCACCATTATTATAAAATTGCAGGATAAATATTCGATATACCTGATATTAATCCCACGACGACAATACAGCATTACAATCAATTTATTGTATGTGTACCCAGCGAAGAAGTATTCTATGATAAGGTTGTGCTCTGCCATACGTTTAAAGTTTTATAAGAACAATATCATAATAATAAAATCAAACTCCCTTATTAATGAAGGAAGTTTATCTTCAGCGAGGCCTACGCGTATACGTAATTATTTTTCTAATTGTACAGACTCGGATCCAGGGCCGGACCCGGGGCCGTTTCACCCCCCTCCCACCTCCCAATCGGCCGGCTGAGAAGTGATCTGTACTCATCAAAGTTGTACCCAACTATTTTGGCCAAGGAATAATATTTTCTCACAATTTAGATCCAAAAATGCACCAGAGGCCACAATTTCATACCTATGTTTCAAAAGTTTCGTGGATATACCCTCTTGTATTATATTATACCAGATTTATATAGCGCCCTTTTCATGATAAACACGTTCAAATGCGCTTTACATACAGCTAACGCAGCCACACAGGGCGCGGAATTCATCCTCTACTAGTACAGACACAGAGCGATCTGACCAGAGGGACAGAGTGAGATAAAGCCCCCTGAACAGATAGAGTGAAATCCTTTTTAGATACAGGCTTGTCCGGCTAACTTAGCCTACCTCTTTGCGAATAGACAGTCTGGTTCTTTAACGTGCCCGGTGTATAGCACCGATATATGCGAAGCCGTCTTTCCTGGGAAGAACCAGTACAGGCCTCTTAGTTAGGTGGGAGACACTCAAGAGCATCTCAGAAATTTCCAGTGCCTGGACCGGAATTCGAACCCCGGACCTCTGGATTGACAGTCAAGCCACTAGACCACCGGCCCACCTTAGGCCAGAGAGAGAGACCCTGTGATTCCACTGTAAGAAGGGGGGTAACTCCTCCCGTACCTCAAAATTTGGACTCAAAAAATGCAGCAGAGGCCACCATTTCATACATATATTTCAAATATTTCCAGGGGGACACGCCCTGACCCAACTAACAGGAGGGGTTACCCCTTCCGCACCTAACCCCATTCGGCTCACCGATGCCACCTTCATTCTTAACTGGTGCCGCTCCCCCATCCCAATGAAATATTTCTTTAACCGGGTCTGTTATACATACACTTCACATTCTTAAAACGATAACTGACATCTGACATATTATTGTACTGTTTTATAATTTCAAATCTCCTAATGCAGCTTTAGTGAATATAAATAAATTATGAATTGACGGTTCGTTCGAATAGAAAGAAAAAATGCTTCTAAATCCCTTTTCCATTGGCTTCAGAATATCTCTACATTTTATAAGAGATGTCTGAAAAGTATTTGTCGTGTTTTTGTGTCGGCGGGGCGAAAACTCGAAAACACGACAAATAATGTATTTGCCGTGTTTTCGTGTTTTCGTGTGGGCGGGGCGAAAACACGAAAACAGGAAAACTCGACAAATAAGGTATTTGTCGTGTTTTCGTGTGGACGGGGCGAAATAAAAGACGCCAATACGACATCTTTATACCCGCCATCACGAAAACTCGACAGATAAATTCGTCGTGTCGACGCCCTCTAAACGTCAAGTTTTCGCGTAAAATTTGTCGTGTTTTCGTGTTTTTCACCCCGACAAAACGAAAACACGAAAACTCGATATATTAGGTATTTGTCGAGATTGCGTGTTGTCGAGTTTTCGCCCCGCCAACACGCCGACACGAAATGGCAGAAATCAGCCACCATAGCAGTCTGACCAGAGAGACAGAGTGCGATAAAGCCCGCAGAACAGATAGAGAGAAATCCTTTTTAGATACAGGCCTGTCCGGCTAACTTAGCCTAGCTCTTTGCGAATAGACAGTCTGGTTCTTAAACGTGCCCAGTGTATAGCACCGATACACGCGAAACCGTCTTTCCTGGGAAGAACCAGTACAGGCCTCTTAGTTAGGTGGGATACACTCAAGAGCATCTCAGAAATTTCCAGTGCCTGAACTATATAAAAATGAAAGTGAAAAATGTAAAATGTGAATGTTAAACTACATTATTTATAAACTTCGGTAACATACGGCAGAACATTAGAGCCAGGTGTATGTTATATTGAGATATATAAGTTACTTAGGTCGAGTAACATATCTCGAAGAATTTCAGTTGAAGTTTCTACTTACGGAGTCGAATTTTCGCGATTTATGTGGTTAAGGTGTCGGCCACTCAAGCCGAAGGTCGTAGGTTCGAGCCCCACTAGGGTCAGGGCCGTGCCTTCTCATATGGCACTAGTACTGTTTTTACCAGGAAGCGGACTCGAAAGTGATTCAAATAAGCTTAAAACTTTCGTCACAGTCAAGCTAAAAGGAATTAGTATAAACTAAATTTGAGTTAATAACCGTTATCGAAATATATAAATAAAGTTTAAATCGAATTTCGAGTAACGAGTTACTACCTCAACATTTTGAGTTACGTTTTCAAAATTTTGGGTTACGTGCCTCGAAATTTCGATTTTGTTAATCGAAATTTCGACTTACCTATTCCGAAATTACAAGTTACTACGTTGAAATTTCAAGTTACGAACTTCCACAGTATGCGAGTTTACGCAGATGTATAGGTCATGGCAAATATTAGGTATCTTGTTTAGTAGAGGGTTATATAAGATTACCTGGCAGCGTTCGCTCTTAAAATATCATTATTTTAACCGTGTGTAAGTCTTGTAGGTTTTCAAGCTAATTTGAGCCCATATGGCAAGGAAATATAGAAATACTCTAAATAAATGTGTAGTCATGAGTCCGACAAGGATCGGGTACCAGTGCAGCTCTAGATCTTGGGGATAGACCATAGAAGGTGAACGGATAGTATTCGAGCTTAGAATATTTCTATGTTTTGGCCGTATCTGGAAGGGTTTCGACCTTATTCGGACCCCTATCACCGGAACACGCTATACATGTAAATGTAGGTATATATCCAGCATACAGTTTGAAATCTAGCTATAGAGGTTAGGGTAGGTTATGAACTGATGTATGGTTATAATTGAAGTTCCTACATGCTGGGAATAATATACAGAAGTGTTGGCAGATGTATCCTCAGTTTATATTTTTACTATCTTAGAGTCAATAAAAATAGCCCATTAACATTTTGCTTTTGACAGACGGATAGACGTTTAAAATTAACGGATAAAAACAAAAGATACTCCAAATTTCAAGTTCAAAAATTCAATTTACCTACCTCAAAATTTTGAGTTAATATCCTAAAATTTCGACATATTGACTTCAAATTTCGAAATAATAAATGGCTTACAAGTGGCACTAATGCTCTTCCAAAGATTCTTGTAAAGAAAGTGGCAGTTGCGGATAACGGGTTTTTACTGGTGCAGTATCCAGGAAAACTGGCTAAGTTAACTGCCCGCCGTTACATAGATGAAATACTGTTGAAAAACAGAGCTACTTCCTACCCTCACAAAACACACACACGCACAGACTTGTTTGCCGATTTGCTTTGTCATCACTGCCTGTTATAACTATTTAGAATGGCGTAATGGTTGCCCGGCGGCCTGTCACATCGACGGCTGGGGTTTAATATTCCGGCGATTTTTTTTTCAGTGAAAAATTTTGAATTGCAGTTATATTCATTTCATGATATTAATGTGTTGTTTTTTTTTCATTAATACTAGCATTACATATATACTACACATTGAATGTATATTCTATAACATATTATATATTTAAAAAGATTACAATACGCAACAGACTTCCCTATTATTTCATTTGATCTAAACCTCTCCTGAAAAAATAGGGATTCACAAAACTCTTTGTTGAAGACGAAAATCTAAAGAATAAAATACTAAAAAAAATTTGCGCCTCAGATATTGAAACCAAACACACAAACTATTGTAATTCTTATACTTATCCGTGCTGTCGCGGCTATTAAGTTGAAATTGTATTGAACAATACCGATTTGTAAAAAATACCTAGATAGCGGACATTTTCATCAACATTGCCTACCTAAAAATCGAACCATTATTGATCCGTTTATAAATCTGTATTTTTTAAAGTTACCTTTTCTATATAGTTATGATTCAATATATAACGAACTTTTCTTTTATATTTAAGTTTTAGTAAGTATTTCTTTAAAGTTTGTTTATGTTGTCCAGATTTAATTATAATTGATGTTATTTAATATATAGATTATTATTTTTTGTTGCAACATGATTAGACCTAGCTAACGTGTATTTATTGTACTTTTGCCGAGACCGAGGCTGACCTTTAAATCAAAATGCATAAAGACTAGTTCAAATATTGCCTTTCTGTCAACAAAAGTAATGTAAAGACTTATAATAGTTAACCCTTTTAACTCCACTGTAAAATACAGTTATTGACTCGTCGATACGGTGTACATTAATGTGCCAGTGTGGTTATGATTAAAGTTTTGAGAGGTGTGTTTATTAAGTGTGTGAAGTTGGCGAGAAGTTTGACATTCGACATTGAACATTCGATCTCAGAACGACATTGGACACTTGAAGCGTGAAGTTGGCAATAAGTTAAAATTCCGACATTGAACATTCGATCTCAGAACGACATTGGACATTCAATTTTAGAACGACATTAGACATTCGAATCCAGAACAACATTGGACATTCAATTTTAGAACGACATTAGACATTCGAATCCAGAACGACATTGGACATTCGATACCAGAACGACATTGGAAATTCGATTTCAGAACGACATTAGACATTCGAAACCAGAACGACATTGGACATTCGCATCTAGAACGACATTGAACATTCCATTTCAGAACGACATTCGTCATTCGATACCAGATCGACATTGGACATTCGATTTCAGAACGACATTGGACATTCGACATCAGAACGACATTGGTAGATCGCATCTAGAACGACATTGAACATTCGATTTCAGAACGACATTCGACACCAGATCGACATTGGACATTCGATTTCAGAACGACATTCGACATTCGACATCAGAACGACATTGGACGTTCGCATCTAGAATCTACTCGAATGTCGTTCTGAAATCGTATGTTCAATGTCGATCTTGTATCAAATGTCCAATGTCGTTCTGAAATCGAATCTCCAATGTCGTTCTGGTATCGAATGTCGAATGTCGTTCTGAAATCGAATGCCCTATGTCGTTTTGGTATTGAATGTCGAATGTTGTTCTGAAATCGAATGTCCAATGTCGATCTGGTATCTAATGTCCAATGTCGTTCTGAAATCGAATGTCCAATGTCGATCTGGGATCGAATGCCGAATGTCGTTCTGGCATCAAATGTCCAATGTCGTTCTGAAATCGAATGTCCAATGTCGTTCTGAAATCGAATGTCCAATGTCGTTCTGGTATCGAATGTGGAATGTCGTTCTGAAAACGAATGTCGAATGTCGTTCTGGTATCGAATGTTGAATGTCGTTCTGAAATCGAATGTGCAATGTGAATCTGGTATCAAATGTCCAATGTCGTTCTGGTATTGAATGTCCAATGTCGTTCTGAAATCGAATTTCCAATGTCGTTCTGGTATCGAATGTCGAATGTCGTTCTGGTATCGAATGTCGAATGTCGTTTTGAAAACGAATGTCCAATGTGGTTCTGGTATCGAATGTTTAATGTCGTTCTGAAATCGAATGTGCAATGTGGATCTGGTATCAGATGTCCAATGTCGTTATGGTATCGAATGTTCAATGTCGTTCTGAAATCGAATTTCCAATGTCGTTCTGGTATCGAATGTCGAATGTCGTTCTGGTATCGAATGTCGAATGCCGTTCTGAAATCGAATGTCCAATGTCAATCTGAAATCGAATGTCCAATGTCGTTCTGAAATCGAATGTCCAATGTCGATCTGATATCGAATGTCGAATGTCGTTCTGGTATCGAATATCCAATGTCGTTCTGAAATCGAATGTCCAATGTCGTTCTGAAATCGAATGTCCAATGTCGTTCTGGTATCAAATGTGGAATGTCGTTCTGAAATCGAATGTCCAATGTCGTTCTGAAATCGAATGTCCAATGTCGTTCTGAAATCGAATGTCCAATGTCGATCTGGTATCAAATGTCTAATGTCGTTCTGGAATCGAATGTCGAATGTCGTTCTGAAATCGAATGTCCAATGTCGATCTGGTATCGAATGTCGAATGTCATTCTGGTATCGAATGTCCAATGTCGTTCTGAAATCGAATGTCGAATGTCGTTCTGAAATCGAATGTCCAATGTCGTTCTGGTATCGAATGTGGAATGACGTTCTTGTATCGAATGTCCAATCTCGTTCTGAAATCGAATGTCCAATGTCGTTCTGAAATCGAATGTCCAATGTCGTTCTGAAATCGAATGTCCAATGTCGGTCTGGAATCGAATGTCCATTGTCGTTCTGGTATCGAATGTCCAATGTCGTTCTGAAATCGAATGTCCAATGTCGTTCTGGTATCGAATGTCCAATATCGTTCTGAAATCGTATGTCCAATGTCGATCTGGTATCAAATGTCCAATGTAGTTCTGAAATCGAATGTCCAATATCGTTCTGGTATCGAATGTCGAATGTCGTTCTGAAATCGAATGTCCAATGTCGATCTGGTATCTAATGTCCAATGTCGTTCTGAAATCGAATGTCCAATGTCGATCTGGGATCGATTGTCGAATGTCGTTCTGAAATCGAATGTCCAATGTCGATCTGGTATCAAATGACAAATGTCGTTCTGAAATCGAATGTCGAATGTCATTCTGAAATCGAATGTCCAATGTCGTTCTGGTATCGAATGTGGAATGTCGTTCTGGTATCGAATGTCGAATGTCGTTCTGAAATCGAATGTCCAATGTCGACCTGGTATCAAATGTCCAGTGTCGTTTTTAAATCGAATGTCCAATGCGTTCTGAAATCGAATGTCCAATGTCGATCTGGTATCAAATGTCCAATGTCATTCTGAAATGGAATGTCCAATGTCGTTCTGGCATCGAATGTCGAATGTCGTTCTGAAATCGAATGTCCAATGTCGATCTGGTATCGAATGCCGAATGTCGTTCTGGCATCAAATGTCCAATGTCGTTCTGAAATCGAATGTCCAATGTCGTTCTGAAATCGAATGTCCAATGTCGATCTGGTATCGAATGCCGAATGTCGTTCTGGCATCAAATGTCCAATGTCGTTCTGAAATCGAATGTCCAATGTCGTTCTGAAATCGAATGTCCAATGTCGTTCTGGTATCGAATGTGGAATGTCGTTCTGGTATCGAATGTCGAATGTCGTTCTGAAATCGAATGTCCAATGTCGTTCTGGTATCGAATGTTGAATGTCGTTCTGAAATCGAATGTCCAATGTCGATCTGGTATCAAATGTCCAATGTCGTTCTGGTATCGAATGTCCAATGTCGTTCTGAAATCGAATTTCCAATATCGTTTTGAAATCGAATGTCCAATGTCGTTCTGAAATCAAATGTGGAATGTCGTTCTGGTATCGAATGTGGAATGTCATTCTGGTATCGAATGTCCAATGTCGTTCTGAAATCGAATGTCCAATGTCGTTCTGAAATCGAATGTCCAATGTCGTCATTCTGGTATCGAATATTGAATGTCGTTCTGAAATGAATGTCCAATGTTGATCTGGTATCAAATGTCCAATGTCGTTCTGGTATCGAATGTCCAATGTCATTCTGAAATCGAATGTCCAATGTCGTTCTGAAATCAAATGTTTAATGTCGTACTGGTATCGAATGTCGAATGTCGTTCTGAAATCGAATGTCCAATGTCGATCTGGTATCAAATGTCCAATATCGTTCTGAAATCGAATGTCCAATGTCGTTCTGAAATCGAATGTCCAATTTCGTTCTGGTATCGAATGTCCAATGTCGTTCTGGATTCGAATATCCAATGTTGTTCTGGATTCGAATGTCTAATGTCGTTCTAAAATTGAATGTCCAATGTCGTTCTGGATTCCAATGTCTAATGTAGTTCTAAAATTGAATGTCCAATGTCGTTCTGGTATCGAATGTCCAATGTCGTTCTGAGATCGAATGTTCAATGTCGAAAGTTTAACTTATTGCCAACTTCAAGCTTCAAATGTCCAATGTCGTTCTGAAATCGAATGTTCAATGTCGAATGTCGAACTTTTCGCCAACTTCACACACTTGTGTTTATTATAAAAGTTTGAGACAAAAAGAAGCTTATGTTTCAGACACAGAAACGAAATGAATAGTATATGCACAGATGCATTTTGGGTATGTGTATTTATATACTTTTAGAGTTGTTCTTGTTTTTTACTTTTAAACTATATTAACGAACCTTTATTTATACTACTCCCGCACGATAACTTAAACGACAGAATGTTTGTTTGTTTTGGTTGTCATGCGTCGTTGAACTAAAAAAAGTTGTCAATGATAGAAGTTAAGAGCATACTGTAATGTTATACAAAAATATTTTCTTATTGAAACGTTTTAATGAAGAAAAATCATAATTTTAAACATGTTATCGTTTTTTAGTACTACTTTGATGCTACAATAAACATGTTATTATGTAAATATAACGTTAGGGATTTGTTTATAAAATCTTTGTACTGGGTCCAACTATTATCTAGTTCTATAAATAAACGTTGGACTTCAATATTTTACGAATTTGACATTTCATATAGTCCGACGTTTTTGACACAGGGACAATATTAAACGTCCAATTATCAAAAGGCGCCCTGTGCAAGTTTAATGTTGCCGAACTACGTTTTATCATGTCCATGTACCATTTTCTCGTGCGTAAATATATTACAGACTCCTTGTGTAAAATTGCTGATTGGTCTAATTTCTGTGATTTTCGACTGTATAGGTAACTTGAAAGTTAAACACATTTTTTCAGGATGCAAACTTGACGTGGGGTAATGAGCGGAGTTGCCCGGAGTTTACCGAATGTTTCCAGAATACCGTTATTCTATGGTTACCGAGCATCTGGTTGGTAGTGACCGCGCCCCTGTATCTATACATCCTTCTGAAGTATGAGGACACGCATTCGCAATGGAGCTGGAAAAGCTGGGGCAAGATAGTAAGCAGGAGAACGAAGTAAGATCGAAAGGTTATTTATTCTTAAAAGTTAAATAAATTATTGTTTTTCATTTCGTTCCATGACCTTTTCTTATAGTTTTAACAAAAAATATTTCCTTACCAGTGAAAATAGACAAATATATTTCAGTTACTTTTTCAAAAATTAAAGATAGTTGTAGTATCATTTCACAAAAAAAAAGTTTTTATTTATTTTTTTTTATTTTATGAACACTGAATATTCGTTCCATCGACTGTTTAAGGGGACAAAATAAGTGATCCTAAACGCGAAACCATTGTCGAATCATTGTACTGTCAAATCTGTACATATAGACACCTTGTTTTGGGAAAGCCGAACAGTGGCCTTTATGTGCAGGTGGTCTCTATTAGTCAAAATTAAAATAAACTGAAAATGTCAAATTTGGAAACATCGTTATTGGGGTTTAAAATTAGGTGATCCCTGTTAACACGTTGTCTTTAGCACGGGTTTGTCTGTAATTTGAAGTGACTGTCCTCTAGCTGATCGAACTTGGACCTGATAGCTTTAACATTTTAATCCGCTATTGCTGGCATATCATGAAATATCATAAAGATATATTTATTTTGAAGAGCTTGGTCGTGCTCCAGTTATCGGTTCGCTACCTTCAGCTAGGACGGACAGACGGTGGACCCCGGGGAATCCGGCGTTTCGGTTTACTAACAGAGGGATGCTTTTTGGTAAGAATTAAGGAAACATAATTAACAACTTTGGTTGAGAAATTTATTCCAACAAACATTAATGATAAATGTTTTTGATTTTTTCTTGAATGGACAATTTTCGTAACAACAAGTAATAGTGGACATTATTTAAATTGATTAATGCTAAATGAAATAAAACCACATGTGATCGTTCATTAGCATTTTTACATTTTAAGAAGCTTTTTATCTTTTAGATTAACATTCAATTTGTCGATTATACGGTAAGCTTTACACTTGACTTCCTGCCATTAAGTCATGCATTATTGTGTTGACTGTCTTATTACAGTTGTGTGAAAAATTCAGCTACAAAAATAGGTACATCTGTGATAGATAAAGTTTTGGTATATTGAGCTGTTTTAAAGAACGACCGTGCTATGATGCATTTGTTTTTACATTTTTGCCGTACTTTGAGACCACTGACCGTTTTATTTTTGTTATACTATGAGAGTTTTACATGCAGATCAATCTTGAATCTATTGGTTGTTGTTTTCAGATGTCGTGATTAGGAAAACGTTGATTGGTGGATGATATATATTTTAGAAGTTGTTAGGCTAACAAAAAACTACAATGCATGAAAAACTGCTATAAAATATAAAATATCTAATATATAATGTTCTTTTCAATGACGGATTATTACGTCTTGAAAAAAAACGACCGTGTTGTGATGGTGTTTGTTCTTGTAATTTTTCTAATATGAGGCTACTGTCCGTTTTACCTTGATTTTTACACTAAAATATAATCATTAATCCATTAATTATTTTAGATGTGATATCCGTTACATTGTTTGGCTGACATATTTTTCAGAGGTTTTCAAACTGTAGTTATTAGCTTAACGAAGAGATTGTTTGATTGATATACTGTTCAGATGTTTTAATTAAGAATATGTGAGAACTGCCACGGAAGATATGTATTTGGCTATAATGCGGAAATAGTGACCGTTTTACTTTGATCGTGCTGGGAAAGCATTTGCGTTTCTTGGTGAAAAAGGAACCTTTTACTTTGGCCGTGCTGAGAAAGCGTTGGCTGTTTATTTTAACCGTGCATTATTGCGTTGACTGCCTTATTGTCAGTGTTGTGAAAACATTAGCCATGTCACTTTTACTTTAGCCGTATTTTAAAAGTGTGGGATGCTCTGTTCTAGTCGTGCATAATTGCGTTGACTTCCTTATTATTGGTGTTGTGAAAACGTTAGGTATTGTTATTTAGGTCGGCTGTGCAATGGAAGTGTTGGCTGTTTTATTTTTGTCGTGTATCATTTTGTTGATCGTTTTATTTCTGTGTTGTGAAGTCATTAGCTACAGCATTGTGTACTGTATTAATGAATGATTATTATATTTTGATAAATGAAGTTGTTTTAAAAACGACAGTGATTTTGTCTTTCCATTTTTGACATATTCAATTACTTTATTGTGCTGTGATATATATACTTTTTTTCTAGATCAATCGTTAATCCTATTATGTTCTTTTCAGATGTAGTGATCAGTGTTACCTTGTTTGGTGGATATTTATTTCTGTTGAGCTAAGAACAACAATGAATAGATAAGTATACATTTATAATATAGGGAGTCGCTCCAAACTTAATTTAAAAGGATACGCGAAAGCACTGATTTTTTACATTGTGCTTGTACGGCTAAGAGTTTCCTGTTTAAGCTCAATTTGCTAAGGAAGTTATGTCCGTTTTGCTTTATCTTTACTGTAAAAGGTTTTACTGTTTTGACTGGTTGTAACGCAAAAGAGCTGACTAGCCAAACAAGTGTTTATATCAAACTCTGCAGTAAGTGTTACTTTTAGATGTTGTGAATAGTTTAACGTATATTGTTTTAGTAAAACTTTTAACATTTGGATAGAACTGCCCTGATAACAAGACAGGATGTTGTTGTATCTTTATATTTGGAGTCCGTGATGCGAAACCATTAGCCGTTTCATGTCTGCTAAACTTTGACATGTTGTCTGTAATTCATTTTTGCCGAGTTCTTTCCAAATGAAATGTTTAATATGTGAATTAATATTTTCAGATGGTGTGCAAGTTGTAGCTTAATGTAGATAGTAAGATTGATATGTGATTCATATAAAACTTGTGAGAACTGCAATGGAAGATAAGTATACTTTTTGAGTATCAAGCTATGTGTCTATTTTACTTCAGCTGTGCTGTGAAAGCGGTTGGTGTTTGGAAAAAATGAACGTTTTACTTTGGTAGTGCTGTTAAAGCGTACGCTGTATCGAAATAGTGACCCTATTTGGTCGTGCTGTGAACGCGTTTGCTGTAAATAGTGATATTTTGCTTTGGCTGTGCTGAGAAAGTATGGGCTGTTAATTTTAGTCGTGCATTATTGCGTTGACTGTCTTTTGAATGCTTTATCTATGTTACATTAATATTAGGCTGTGCTGCGTTTACTTTGGCTAGAGTTCTGGAAACTCTGGATATTTTTAAAAGAATCTTTGAATTTATTTCACTACAATTACCTTCTTTGTTTAGCTCGATTGGATGCTGTCAGATACTAAGACATGTATCCTATATTTTCGTTTGTTTTTTGTAGTTAGGAACATAAAATTAGTAAATAATTGATTTACTCACGACATAGAGTGAGTAAATTAGATTATTCACGTTTTTCATTTTCTGCTAACTATTTTTGTCTCCAGTTCCCGGTAGTTATTTTGCCGCATTTTCTGCTTTCAATTCACGATTTTCACATGTTTTCAGTGCACTATATAAGTGATTGTTAACTGATATTCTTCACTCGAGGTTGAATATTTGACAGCATAACAAGTATTTTGATTATTTGTTTATTCCCTCCCACCCACCATTACAGACATTTCTTAATAGTTATTGCTGATAGCAGTATTCGAATATTAAAGGCAGATTTGACTTTTTGACTGTGATTTAAACAAGAGTATTCATTTAGTTCTAGAGAGATTCCTCAGGCCAGACATTACGTCTCCTTTATATTCTGATAGAAAATAAGGTTCACAGTTACGTACCTTATATTTCAAGGGTCTTTAGACATGAACAGTTCCTTGTTAATTATTACTGTTGAATATTCATGTATTTCCAGAACTTTAAAGGCAGATATACATTTAACATTATATGAGAAGATTTGAATTCTTCATGCCAGACTCGGTATCTACATTTAGAAAAGTAACATTCACAAGTACGCATTTAATTCTATATCAATATATTTTATGCTGTTTTTCCCCATGCAATGTTTTTCTTTCGTTATAAAATGGAAATTGCCGTTATCCTCTTTTGAGCTAGTTTTCATTTTAATTTGATTTTACCTTGAAAGAATGTTATGTTTTACACACTGCACATTTTTTTTAATTTTGTGGTTGTTCAACTAAGCTGAGAGAGACCGGAATGGCCATCTTATATGTTGTTTAACTATTATAGATTAGATGAGTTCAAGTTATTACATTTGGTTCATTCGAGACCTAATAGAAAACACATTTTTACAGTTTAGATTTTCATGTACATCTGATTGTATGTTTGCCTTAAATTTTGATGGTATGTTTTCAGGCTGAGTGGTGTACAAAGATAAAGATAACAACATTTACCCCATTTCTACTGGTCGATCATCACTACATCGCACAACATCGTACCATCTAACATTGCAAGACAAATATATTCGTTTTTGTTTTACATTAGAATGCTGTCAAATACTAAGACCTGTATCCTATATTTTCTTTTGTTGTTTTTGTAGTTAGGAACATGAAATTAGTGAATAATTGATTTACTCACGACATAGAGTGAGTAATTTAATTCAATACAACCAACTGACCAGAGCTGTCAGTTTTCCCCAAAGTCGATAAATTTTCATATTGACCGAATCCAAAAGGCAATAATTGTGCATTATATCAACACATTAAAGGTAAACTAGACCCAACTTTCATGCTTTAAATGCATGCAATATGAAATTAACAAGTTTATGTGTATTAACAACACTATGCATTAGGTTAGAAATAGTGCACGCTGCATACAAATATAGCTAAACACAATAAAAATTTGTACTGCCATTAAAAAGGAAGTTTTCAAACAATCGACTTTTACTGCATAATATTAAATTATGAATGTAACTCTACATTATATCTAGTAAAGTCAAATATACTGATACAGTTAGAAAATGAATAAAAGTTATATAATCGCCTGATAACCTAGTTTGTAATAAATTTGAACTACATATACTAGATCGTCAGTATAAAATACGAACATTAGAATATAATGTCACGAAGCTGTCTATCATGTGATGCCACATTTCAGAGAAACCGCGCATCGGATGCATAACCAGTATAAAATTTCATTTATCTATTTTTCCAAAATATCTGCAAGCTTATTTCATACAACCTAGTCCCAGTTAGTATAATGACAATTTATTTTACAAAACTGTTATCCATTTTTTTTAGCATTCTCGTTTTAAGTATGGACCCCCATCCCAGCACAAAATGACAGATAAGATAAAACGGGGAATTTTGTTTACAATTTTATTAAATATACGTCTAAAGCAACATAAGGCAAATCTTTACGTAGCACGAGTAGAAACAATCCCTATATACATCATCACCATCTACGGGGAATGTCTTTTCTTTACTTAGATGGTGATATCGGTGAGTTACATTGTGCCCGTTGACATACTTTGCTAGTTAACTCTTAATGATGCTTTAAAGCCAGTGTGATTAGATCATCTTATGTCACATCGCGTATGAGGTTTTTATTAGCAATTTGAATATATACAGGATTTTCTATTTGACGTGTATGTATTATGATATTCAATATTGTATATACAAGTTTGTACCACTAATCATTTTCAGAGTAATCACTTTCTATGGATTTTTAAAGAAATTATTTGAGCCGCGCCATGAGAAAATCAACATAGTGGCTTTGCGACCAGCATGGATCCATGCTGTTCGCTAACGGTTTCTCTAATTGCAGTAGGCTTTAAAAGCGAACAGCATGGATTCTGACCAGACTGCGCGGATGCGCAGGCTGGTCTGGATCCATGCTGGTCGCAAACCCATTATGTTGGTTTTCCCATGACACGTCTCATTTGTCGCCTAAAATATGTAGGTTAGTCCCTTTAAAAGTGTTATAGCCTCGCCAATTTTCGATTCGTGTATGTATGATTTTACGTGTCTTCAGGAGTTTACAATATCGCCAAACTTCGGTAACTGGTTAATTTACTCCTTCTTTTAGAGTGCTAAACTTCAGTAAGTGGTCTATATATCTGTATGCATTGTACACATGTTTGTATTTTTATTTTATACATAACAATGTTTCCTTAACATTGGTGAAAGAAGTAAATGTAATTTTACCATACCTTTATATTTGAAAGTAAAATTAACCACTATTTTGTTTGGTGCAACACGACTGCCATTTTGTACAATATTGAAATATTCATATTAGGTTTAATATTGTCTGGTCGATTTTGAAAATCAGATTAGCATTTAGTCGCATTTACAGAGGATGATCAGTCATTCACTCCTGAATCTCTAATTTTGAGAAATTAAATTGCGTTTCAGTTATTCTATGGCTTCATCTGTTTCGAAAATTATTTATCTATATGTTTTATTTCACTGTCAGAAACGGGTTCTGTTTGTTATATATATTTGTTATCAATAATGTTTCTTCGAAAGTTTTAATGAATAGTCAAAATTTACTTATTCATTTTATTTATTGTGTAGATTTAACTATTTTGTTGCAAACGGTTAGGGCTGAGAGATTAATAAAATCCGACGTGAATTACTATACAACCATTGTCTTTATGAAAGGTCGGTATGAGGACATATCGACCGGAGAAAAATAATATTAACCACGGGTGTAGTACAATGTCGATAACACTTTTCTCCAAGTCGACAAGTCCTCATACCGACCGAACCTAAAAGGCAACAGCTGTGTTATTATTTAAACCGGCTGTGCTACTTTATGTTCAATTTTATGACTGAACAGGATTGCTTCGGCAACAGATTAGCAAAATTCTTAAACTTTTTCGACAATGATACACTGAACATGAATGATCATTCTAACACTTTTAAGATTTTCTTTTATATGAACAAAGAAGTATTTACCGTGTATTGTCTTGTCGATTAAAACACGTTTCGCAAAAAGACCTACTTTTGGCTATTCCGCCTAAAAAAGAATTCCAGATTAGTATCCCTTCCTGGTTAATTCGAACGTGTTAGAATGGAAATAGATTTTAGTTGTGTGTGCTTTGCTGGCAAATACAACACGGTTTTGAGTTCAGATACGTAGTAATCAAATCACGAAGGCCTACGCATCTGAACTAAAGACCGTGTTTTATTTGCCAACAAAACACGCAAAACTAAAATCTATTTCCCAAGCATAAAATATCTCTCATGGAA
The DNA here is from genome assembly GCF_021730395.1 of Mercenaria mercenaria. Taxonomy (NCBI): domain Eukaryota; kingdom Metazoa; phylum Mollusca; class Bivalvia; order Venerida; family Veneridae; genus Mercenaria; species Mercenaria mercenaria. The sequence continues at coordinate 54,369,171 of NC_069373.1, forward strand.
AGGTCACAAACATAAATGAAAATGTTTTCAAGTGTTTTTATAGACTAGGTAATTACAAACTTTAGGCCCCTCCCAAGGGTCAATACCCTGTTTTGATTTTAATCGTTTAATTGTATTTGGAGTAACTGAAATGACTTTGAAATGATTTCGTGTTCCAAGCATAGGACATCCAAAAGTCAAGTAATATTACTGATAAAAAGAGAACATTGGATCATCAGGAGTGTCAAGAACAATCCGAATAAAAACATGGACATTTTAATAAAATACCTACCATCAGATTCGTAAAATAACTGGTCCAAAAATTCTGACACCCGCATTTCTTGCATCTCCAGCTGTTGGATGTGTGCTGGTTTAGCTCTTTGTAGGTGCAGGTTGTTTTATTCGCTATTTCGTGTTTGAAATATTCTGTTTCTTTTAACTGAATAATGGTTTCCGTTACTAATTCATCAAAAGAAGAATATACTTATTTCTATGTGCCATGGCAATCTCCATGGAGTTCCACTTCTACGCATATCGGCCTATCATTTTACTACGAAGTAGAGTGGGCGTTCATTGAATATCGAGAACACCAAAATAAATATTTAAACCTCAAACAAATAAATACGACAAACAAAAATATTTACATTCTTCTACTTGTTTAATTACTAAGATTATTCCTTAAACAGGTAATTGCCAGAAAAGGACAATAATCATAGCTAGCATTGAAGAAACATTTCAATGTTAATAAAACCAACAAACTTTTAAAATATTGTATTACACGAAATGAAAACCTGTTATCAAACAAGGACATTTAGATCCACTTGGAATAGATATGAGAATGAATTCTACACAGTAAGGAACCCTACACGATTGTTTAGTTTGAAGAGTACATAAAGTGTAAATGATGACATATACACAAAAATAGTTGCATGAAGTACAATAATTGGACAACAGGGACAAACCGAACAAATCAAGAAACATTTTGGGGCACCGCCCTGGAATGATTGGTTGTTTCAATACATGCCTTGATGTTCTACCTAGCTAGTACTCGTCACACAGGTTCCACCACTTCCTGTCACTGTACATGGTTTCACGACTCTAGGTGAAATATTTTCAAAGTATATAAAATATTAACCTTAAAGTACTTGTTTATTTTTTCAATGAGTCAAGGACCATAACTCTTGCCTAGCTGAGTGAAAACCCAAAGAGAACATAAGGTGCACAACTTAATATGTAATAACAATTTTCTAAATTAAATATTAATGACTCTAGGTCAAGACAATTTTGAGATCAGGGCACACACGTTTGTTCCATTAATGGACATTATCGACTAAGTCAAGAGTTATAACTCTGGTCTTGCAGAGTGAAATCGAAACAAAATTTTCACATGCTGAAAAATATTCCTACGTGGTTTCAAACAAAAACCCAGGTACAGTACTTAAAAGGTTGAATATTATTCCTATTATGTTCCATGACCCTATTTAACCTAGGTCAAATACGTTTTGAGATACAAGTGACACAAACTTTTACGACCTTTATATTCATACTTTTGACCAAGTCAAAGGCCATAACTCTGATCTGGCTGTGTGAGATCCTAATTAAAACACCAGGTGCAAAACTGCACATGCTGAATAATAATCCTGTGAGGTTTGATGGCTGGGTCAAATACTTTTTGAGAAATTGAGATAATGCACGACACAAATTCAGACGTACGGACAAAAAATAAATTGTTTGGACACAACAATTTGTTTCAAATATTGCCTATTTCGTTGATTTGTAGTGGTATTTTTCCACGAAATAACTTTTGAGTATTACAATCCATACTTGTTATAAACCTTTCTCATATTGTTCTAGAATTGTGACAATTCGCGTAATATATTCCTTCATTCATATAATGTTATATCACCTCATTGCAGACCAACAAACTTTTAAGACATTTACTAAAACTTTGTATTTCACTCTATCATTTATGTACTGTTTGATTAAACCTAGTCCTAGACATTTGTCGTACTATTTAACCAGCCCAGCGTCCTTTGCCATACCGTAGAAAGCAGATTTCTTGTTTTGAAGAAGAAGTTTTGGACTGTCAAATTCTTTCACTTCTCCGTGTTCTAATACTAGTATCCTGAAGAAAAAATAACACTCGTCAAATACATGTAAATAAATCAAAACAGAAAATATGAATTCACGATACATTGTAGATATACATATGCTTCTTTTGATTATTCTGAGTCTATACTATCTGTTTATTTCATGTCTTCTGATAACTGAGAAATTGGATGCAATGACGTGTTGTTTTTTTGCTGGATGTGGAAGGTAAACGTGGATTTTCAACAATTTTTTAGTTATGTACCGGCGAAAATTCTATTTTAATTATCAAGGAAATATCAAAACCTATCATCTAACAAATTATACTTAGATAATAAACTCTATCAAATTACTGCACACATCTAAATATTCTGAATGATAGACATTAATTTTCGCAGTTGTAGAAGTATGATTGCATCTATTGCGTTACAAATTTCTAACACTAAAAATTGTAATAGTTTTGAAGAACACGTTCACGGATCACCTGTAAGACCTACGTCTGTCTTAAGTACACGTCAATTTTTCCTTGTAGCGGGTGATTCATTTAACGGACACTTTTTAACAGACGCTCATTATCGTATTTAGACAAGAACTTTTAAAAGGCTAACACCCTATATGTATCTTAGTCTCATGTGTACATAAACCATGGATTAACTAAGGTTATATTCAATACCTGTCATAATCAATAATAGTATTCAATCTATGAGCAATGGTTAGCACAGTGCACTCCTGAAATTCCTTCCTGATAGTATTCTGTATTAATTCATCCGTCTTCATGTCTACTGCAGCTGTGGCCTCATCTAGTACTAGTACATTACTCTTTCTAAGCAAGCTTCGAGCCAAACATATAAGCTGTCGCTGTCCAACACTGCAAATCAAAAACTTCAAGGTTTAAGCAGAACCTCTTATTTCTTTGTATTACTGTGTCACATCGACACAGTTATAGGTCATATGGCAACTTCAAACGTATTGACTGTGGGGACGGACCCAAGATAACCCTACGGACACTACTGTAGTCAAAGGCGTGCATTTGGACAGAACAAACGACCTTTCGTAAGCTATCTGGACTGTTTCTTCAAAAGTAGGAATTCTACAATTCAACCATAGTGGTAGGGTGCAGACTTTTGAAGCCTGCGACCTCAACAACTTAGATCCTGAGGCCACATCCAGTGAAACCTGACCAGAAATAAAACATCATTGTACATGATACTCTACCCCGCCACATGACACTTAAAAACTGCTGTTGTGACAGCTAATAAAATCTAAGAAAGGTCCTTTGGAAGCACAGAATGAAACCAAGAAAAATAATAGCAGACTCGGTTAGATTGAGACTGTTCATGAGGGGTAATGAAATGTGCAACACCTCTAACGCCCCCTAGCACCGGCATAAGCGGAACTTTATTGCACATCTATGATCTCAAAGGACCAAAAATATAACAAATCATACAGTGGTTTACATTTGTTTCGTTTATTTAAGAATTAAAAATTACTATACACAGTTATGTTCCACATATGCATCTGAGCGTACACGTGTAGTTCAAAATAACGATTGCCATACATTTTCATATCAGCCAATCAGAATATTTGTTGTCGTCTAAACCGGAAACTTTCTTGGGACTTTGTGCAAGACAAATCCATAATACTGACGATAATTAAAAAACTCAGACTTTCTCTGCGATCAAAAACATTGAGAAAAAGTGACTGGTCCCCGACTGAAGATAAATTATCATTTCCTTCCTCAATATACACACTATTAATTTGTCGGACAGCGCGCTTTACGTGAGAATAGCGCGGCAGAAACAGGCTATTATTTTTCAAGTTCATGACCATGTCTATCATACAATACTTAGGGGTAGGGTATTATGTACAATGGCATTTTACTTCTGGTCTAGTGCCAGCGACCACACCTTCTATTAATATTGCCCTAACACGTAACGAATAAATACATGCAAGCAATAGCCTTATTATCAGTTTTAAAAGTCCCTCTTTGGAATGTATGAAACAGTCTTATAATCTAAATTAATTATAAAAGATTCTTTTGAAACATACAATGCAAGAAATAATAAAAGCATGTTCTGTGTTAGTGTTTTTATGAGACGTATTGTAATGAGCCGTGCCATGAGAAAACCAACATAGTGGCTTTGCGACCAGCATGGATCCAGACCAGTCTGCGCATTCGCGCAGTCTTGTCAGGATCCATGCTGTTCGCTTTCAAAGCCTATTGCAATTAGAGATACTGTTAGTGAACAGCATGGATCCTGACCAGACTGCGCGGATGCGCAGGCTGGTCTGGATCCATGCTGGTCACAAAGTCACTATGTTGGTTTTCTCGTGGCACGGCTCAAATTATTATAGAATATCAGATTTGAACATGCAACGCGTTTTCAGTGGAAATATTGTGCATATTTCTCGATGCAATACTCATGCGAGGTAATGAAATGTACAACACACTTTAAGACCCCTGGCACAGGTATGACACAGCAACATTGAATGGACTTCACGGCCAAAATGCCAAAAAAAAACGACAAGAAATGGTAACAGTACTAAGTCAATGTAGTGACACAATTTTACGTCCGCAACTCGGCAATTAAGGACTGTTCTTGGTAAAAAAAAGAAGACCGTTAGAAGTTTAGAATGCAGCCAAGAAAAATAGTAGCTTACAGATTGATTCTGTACATGATATTTAATTACAAAAAGCAAACCCCTCTCACGACCATTACAACCGTCTAAAAGCAATTGTCTTCCTTCGTAAATATCTTTAAAGAATACAGGTAAATATTGAAGGTTGATTCAAAGTGCATACAAATAAAGAAACATCTCAATCGCTTTCATCCCTCCATATGCAAGATGTGAATAATGACTAAATCATACAAGGAAGGACCTATCGTACTCATTTTCTTTTCATGTAAAACATTAATGAGTTAGAACTTGCCTCAAGTTTTGTCCACCTTCTCCGCAATCATAACTCAGCTTTCCTGGAAGCGTATCTATGAAAGACTTCAGATGCGCATGTTCAAGGGCTGTAAATATTGCTTCATCCGTAAATGCCTTTAAGGGATCCAGGTTGGTCCGTAACGTTCCCGAGAACAGAACTGGTTCCTTGAGAATGACATTTCAATCAATCTTTATGATATTTGAAGACAGCAAAATGTAATATACACTATTTTAAAGTATAAGGGTATAAGGACTGTTGCGTGTTGATTCAATATATGACAAAGTGTAATCGAAGAGCTCCGTTAAGCATTTAAGAACCCCATCCAAGACAAAAGTAGTAAAATTTTAATGTTCCTTGATATCAGTGAACAAATTGTTTTAATGACCAAACTTTAATATCTGTATGTTCCTCCCCCTTCAACATCAGTATTTATATGATGTATATTTCTGTATATTTTCAAATAACAACATTAATCTGCGATTTTTTTTTCATATTTTTTTTATTTTTGAACCAAGCATTTGTAGATTAATATTCTTAGAAATATCAGTACTTATTCATTATTACTCAAACTGAAGTCTATACCTGTGGTAAGATTGTAAGGTTTGATCTTAGATCAAACAGTCCAAGCCGGCTGATATCATGTTTATCTATGTTTATGCTTCCTGCAGCAGGTTCTATTAGCCGAAATAGTCCTAACGTCAATGAGCTTTTGCCCGCACCAGTGCGCCCAACTATTCCTACCTGGAAAAAAGGAAAAAAACGTAGCATATGCTAGAGAGTCAGTTTTCCCAACTATTTTCTGTCTGAAGCAAAAACAGAGGCACAGCCTACAGAGCCAGTGCACCAAGCTATTCCCCCTTGAAAAAAGACAACGCAGTTGTGCCAGTGTACCCAACCAGTCATACCTGAAGAAAAGAAAAGAGAACCATCGCGTCTCTGACTCCATATCTGAAAAAGGGACATAGCATAGGCAAGAGAGTCTGTTCTCCATACTATTCCTACTTGAAAAAAAAGACAGCATAGGCTAGATGATCAGTGCAACCAGGTAGTCATAACTGGAGAAAATACAGACTATAGGTTAGAGAAACATTGCATCCAACTATTTAAAATATCTGAAAACGAATACTACGACTTGGAAAAGTGTGTGCAAACTTCATATTGATTTCTGTTACTATTAAGAAATAATTCATTGAAAAAATAGTAAGTGTAGAAGTTATCGTTATTTAATGAAAATCACTGATTCAAAAAGCCTTAAAAACATCTTAGCACGTTTTTACTTTAAATGTGACAATAGGATACAAATTCCTACACCTCTTGATGTAAAGTCAGAAAACACGGATGTCCTATGAATAATTGCACTATGACAAAAGAGCTCCCATCGCACTGGGTTAGATGTAGAATTCTTTCATGCGGTAAAGTCATCCACCTGGCTGGTTTTACCAAAGTGCACAACTCGTGTCTCAAAGTTACGCCCTAAGAGGCACCTTGGGTCTTTCTCTACCATCCAAAGCTGGAATGTCGCCATGCAATCAAAACTGTATCAGTGTAACTTAAATCCTAGCAACTATAAACAGACAAAAAAGTGTGACAATAATAGGACATTTAGGTTCGATATATAATGTTCCTGCATGGGCCAGGTCGTCTTGTCATGGTTACAAGTTGTTCTAGGTTGTTTGTAAATTCTTCAATGAACTGCAAAGTTCTGGACCGGCCAAACTGATCGTCAAAGACAAAGCTGATCTTGTATTTCAAATTATTGACGTGGGAGGAGCAAACATACTCGCTCTTGAAAATTATATCAGATACTGCAATAGTATGCATATCTACCTTTTCACCCGGTTTCACATTGACGTTGATATTTTTCAAGACTAGATCCAGTCCTTCTCTGTATCGCACTGAGTAGTTACTGATTTCAACGTTCCCGCTTTCTGGCCACGATTTCTGTGGGACAACAGATGTATGTAGAGGTGCCTAAAACAAGGTAAAAGAAAGAGTTAAAGTTCCATAAGGCTTTTAATCTTATGTTCAGATAAATGAAGCAGTCATTCAAATAAATAATATGCATAATTACATGGTTAGAAAATCACTACTTTTGATATTACACATGCATCAACACCGTTAGACCAACGAAGGTATGTAATATTGAGAATGGATTCAATACTTTTTTCAACAACGTTAATCAATATTAAATAAAATCTGTGAAAAGATCCTTCAAAAGCATAGAACGCAACCAGGACCCAGTTGTTCGAAACTTTAGCAGGCTGGGCCCTGTTGTTCGAAACTTTAGCGGGCTGTTAAACTAACCGCAAGTTAAATTTTGATTCAAAGTACTAGTCTTCGTGGGAAATTCTAGTACGATGTTTTCATTTTACTGTAAATACGTTTGAGTGTTCATAATCTTTAACTCATACATTTGTTTTACTAATGTTTCTAAAATATTGAAGTATATCTTTGAAAGTTAATTGACCGTTTGCTTAATCACTTGTTACAGTTTCGAACAACAGTGTCCAGGCAAACATAATGAACAATTGTCATTTTCATGCGAAAACAATTACAACAATTAGGATTTAACATGAAACAGAAGTGCTTTATGCCCGCAATAGACACGTTACAAGTAAATTCATTATGTGTCTTTAATTTTATATATGTAACGGCTGCTAACAACGCCTAGCAATACATACAACATTCACAGAGGATATATTGATGACTCATCATTCAACATATCAATAACAGTAACCATGGGGTAAACACCGCCGCTGCTGCTGATGATGATGGTGATAATAATGTTGATGATGATTATGTGATATTACTGATATTACATTTCGTCATGAATATGGTGATTGTATAATTTATTGTCATAAAAAGATTTTACTATGGGTGAAGTAATAATAGTGTATAACAATTTAAACATTCAATGGGGGATTACAAATATTATCAATTATGACCGACTATGTATAAAATAGGTGTAAATATATTTTTTACCTCTTGCTTTGTTGAAGAGTATTCTCCAATGCGTTCAATACATACTACATCCCTCTCCATTTCCCCGGACATGCGCACAAACCATTCTAAATTTCCGTTCAGCTGGAAAATAGTAGGAAACAAGTCAAACAAATAGGCTTATATTCCGAGTACGCGTATATTTACACATAGATAAACATTTTCTAAGATTGTCTAATACATTTAAAGTCTCTCGAAAATCTACACTTTGAACTTATTAATAGTTAGGTAACTTTTGGTCCGCGTCCTAGGAACGTTGCTTCCAATGTTCTTTTAGACCCTTGTCCTTAATTCAGTTTAATACCTGAAGAACGAATGTGATGACCATACCAACGACAGCACCATCAAGCCTCTCCCGCTCCATGATTACAAAATACGTTGTAGCAGCAAAACATAGCACGTTCAAGACACATAGGCGTAGATCTATCCACCTTGTAAATGAATCAATCCATAACATAGATATTAAAAGTTTAAACAAGCGGGTCATTCTGACCCTATATCGCTCACCTGTTAAACTTGTCCTTGAAATCATCAAGATAAACATTCTGACCAAGTTTCATGAAGATAGGGTCATAAATGTGATATCTACAGTGTACAAGCTTTTCCTTTGATTTGAGAAGGTGACCTAGTTTTTACCCAACATGACCTAGTTTCGAACTTGGCCTAGGAATCATTAAAATAAACATTCTGACCAAGTTTTATGAAGATAAGGTCATAAATGTGGTCCAAAGAGTGTTAACAAGCTTCTCCTCTGATTTGACCATGTGACCTAGTTTTTGACCGTATATGACCGGGTTTTGGACTTGGCATAGAAATCATCAAAGATAAACATTCTGACCAAGTTTCATAAGATATGGTCCTAAATGTGGCCTCTGGGTGTGAACAAGCTTTTCCCTTTATTTGACTTGGTGACCTAGTTTTTGACCCCGCATTACCCAGTTTCAAACTTGGATAAGAAATCATCAAGATAAATATTCTGTGCAAGTTTATATTAAATCAAAGCATAAATGAAGGGGCCAAAATGGAAAATTTTGCCCCTTTTAGGGGCAGTAACTCAAGAACCAATGAAGAAATCTAGTCGGTTTTCGAAAGGAACCGAGATCTTATTGTGATTTAAGTTGTGTGAAAATGTGCTTAAAATCGTATGTAAAGTGTCACTTTTATCGTGTTCACAAGGTAAATAACTCCGGAACCTATTATTTGATCTGACGGATTCATCTATTATTGTTAAAGATATTTTTGCAAGTTTGTATCAAATCAAACCATAAATGAAGTCTCTTTATGGCTGCAAAAGCCAAAATAGCAAATTGTGGCCCTTTAAGGGGCCATAACTCTCGAATCTATGATGGGATCTGGCCAGTTTTCAAAAACAACTGAGATATTATGCCAATTCAAATTGTGTGCAAGTCGGAATAAAATCGATTGCAAAGTGTGGTCTCTTTCCTGTTCACAAGCCAAAATAGTATATTTTGGCCCTTTAAGGTGCCTTAACTCTGGAACCCTTGACGGAATCTGGCCAGTTTTGGAAAGGAACCGAGATATTACGCCAATACAAGTGGTGTGCAAGTCTAATTAAAATTATATTATTATATCATTATTATACCAGATTTATATAGCGCCCTGTTCATGACAAACACGTTCAAAGGCGCTTAACATATAGCAAACGCAGCCACACAGGGCGCGAAATTCATCCTCTACTAGCACAGACACAGAGCGATCTGACCAGAGGGAGAGAGTGAGATAAATCCCCCAGAACAGACAGAGAGAACTTTTTAGATACAGACGTGTACGGCTAACTTAGCCTGGCTCTTTAACGTGCGTGGTGTATAGCACCGATACACGCGAATCCGTCTTTCCTGGGAAGAACCAGTGCAGGCCTTTAGGTGGGAGACAATGTGCGTGAAATTAGCCAGAGCAGCCAGAGTAGCCAGAGTTCAGCCAGAGTTTAGCCAGAGTAGCCAGATTTCAGCCAGAGTTTAGCCAGAGTAGCCAGAGAAGTCAGAACTCTGGTCAGAGTAGCCAGAATTCAACCAGATTACGCAGAGTTCCTAGATTTTTATTATATTCTGGCTACTCTGGTCAACCAAAGTAGCCACAGTAGACTGAGTCACCAGGATATCATTTGCTCTGGTTACTCTGGCTGTTTCTAACAGAGAAGCCACAGTAGACCGAGTCACCAGGATATCATTTGCTCTGGTTACTCTGGCTGTTTCTAACAGAGTAGCCAGAGTTCAGCCAGAGTAGCAAGAGTTTCTAGGATTTTATCAATTTCTGGCTTCTCTGGTCAGCCAGTATTGCCAGAGTAGCTAGAGTAACCAGGTCCCGTGTTCGCAAAATATTTTCAGTCTTAGCTGAGTTTGATTATGAAACTTAATATGTCATTTCTATGTAAAAAGCATATTCTTATGATTTGTAATCCAAGTTTGAAACTGAATTTCAAGTTAATAACTATTTTCAAGTGGTTAATTAAAGTGGCCAGCCAGAGTAACCAGAGTTTTTAGGGTTTTAACATGTTCAGCCAGAGTAGCCAGAGTAACCAGGTCCCGTGTTCGCAAAACATTTTCAGTTATAGCTAAATTCGATCTTGAAACTCAATATGCTATTTCTTTATAAATAGCATGTTTAAAATTGAATTTCAAGTTAATAACTATTTTCAATTGGCTATTTATAGTAGCCATAGTAGCCAGAACTCTGTTTATTCTGGCTGGTCAGAGTAGGCAGAGTTCAGCGAGAGTAACAAGACTTTATTAGGATTTTAACATGTTCTTGCTACTCATACCAAGGCAGCGTAACATCAGTGCTTGAAACTTAAATGGCAGACACTAGAACATAGAAGAATACATGCATCCCGAATAATGTTGTACAAATAACCATTAATCAAATCATTCAGTTTTAGTTTTAATATTGCATAATATTGCCATGTTTTTGTGATTTTCCTACATATCTACGATATGTCACATGTATAATTGTTAAGCGCCCATGAACGTATATTTTATATTAAATGGGCGCCCAACAAATCTGGATTAGTAATAATTATAATAATAATAATAATGATGATGATGATAACGATAATAATATAATAATGATAATAACCTGATATACTTAGTTTTTTTTTCTGCAATGGATGCAATATGGTGTTACAGCATTCTAATTGTGGGCGAACGTATGTTTTTAGGCAGTTTCTTTAATATTATTGTTCTTACATTGTACATATTGTTTTATAAATCTGAGAGTATGCTTCAATATGTGTTTCCAAGTTAAGACATCACTAATAGTAATCCCAAGATATTTAGCATTTCCTGTAGTTTTTGTTCTTGATTAAGTAATTTATATGGAAAGATGATATTTTTTTCTCTCTGTTTGGTGGGGTTTGGTGGGGAGGGGGATTCCTATTACTTCGCATTTATCAGGATTGAATTCCATAGACCAATTATGTTCCCATTCTTCTAATTTTGTCAAATCATCTTGAAGATTGTAAGAGTCTATTAACGAATCTATGTTGAGGTATATGATAGTGTCATCAGCAAATAAGCGTATTCTACCTTTAACAGAGTCAGGAAGGTAATTGATAAAACAAAGGAAAAGACAAGGACCCAACACTGAACCTTGAGGAACCCCGTGATAGAGCTGGTAAAGAGTGTGAGCCTTCAACTACTACAAATTGAGAACGGTTACTAAGGAAAGATTGCATCCAGGATAGAGAGATTCTGTAGACACAAAGTTTCACGATTTTATAGAGAATGAGTTGATGATCGATCTTATCGAAAACTTTCGAGAAATTCATTACAATGAGACCTGTTTGTTTCCAGACTGGAGATTATCAATATAATAGTTGAGCCTCACAGTTATGTTTTGAACGGAAGCTATATTGGAAAGGTGTGAGAAGATTGTTGACGATTTTGGTTCTCTCAAGGTTGACTTTTTTTGTGTTTTATGTATCAAGTGATTCATAAAACGGACTTCTGCCAGAGTAACCAGAGTTTCTAGGGCTTTAACATGTTGTGAAATGACCCTTTTTTGTACCCTCAGGGTTTTTTAGTGTTTCATGTATCAAGTGATTCATCAAACGGACTTCAAAGAATTGTCTTACTTATCAGTTAGCAGTCCTATAACTGTTTAATCCAAACACAGTCAATATCGTTTCATACACGTACACAAGTAATACCAAGTTAATTGTCTGATGGCATAAGGTGACCAAAATCAATTCTTGAATGGCATTTTGCGTTTTGATTGGCATGTCACAAGTACCTACCTTTCCCAAGGGTTTAGATGAAATACCGTTATCAAGCCGCTTTGAGTGTATGTGTTAACATGTCAACATTTCGTCAACTTCCACAACTTTAAAATGCAAATTTCAGGAATTGGTTGCTGTTAACAAGTATGGAAAATTTATTCTCCATTTTCTTTATATTATGTCTTTAAGTTAATTTATTTTGTACAAATTCAAGGCAAACACTGAAGTTAAAAAAACACAAAACCAGAAGCCTTCAAATAAATATTCTATATTTTTACACTCAAAGTTATATGGAATTCACTGCAATTGTTTATGATATCAATATAAACAAGAGGACCCATATGGTCCTGAATAAGGTCCCGAATCGCTTACACGGACCTTGTGGGTTATGACAGTCATATTAAAAATTCACAATTTGTAATTGTTAACTCTAAATTCTGGGCATTCTGGAAATTTTAAACTTATATTGTAATTGTATAAGATTAGAAGTATATTGATAATCCACAGAGAGAGACTAATATTGCCCTGGGGGTGGTGATTCAATCAAGTTTGAAAGAACTCCATTATTTTGCTAATTTACATGCAAAATATTTCAGCTCTTGCCCTTGTGGCTCTGAAAAAGATTTTTGTTATGTAAGTATATCATATTTTTTTTTCTATATAAAACTTAAGTAGGAACCATTTTGACTCTGGGGTATTGATTTGAACATGTAAAATATCTTAACTCTTGTCATTGTAATTCTTTTGAGAAGATTTTAAAAGATCTTCCTGTAAGACTTTGCATACTCATTAGCACACGCGGGGGCAATTTTGACATAAGGAGGACATGATTTGCTCAGTATTAAGAGAGGCATTCACTAGGCCATGCTACATACAAAATATATATAGTCTGGGCCTAAAGGAAACTAAGAATATTTTTATAGGATTTAATATATTACTATATGTGAAACTAAAAGCCCCAAGGCAGATCCAATATGACCCTGGAGTCCATGATTTGAACAATTTTGAAAGAGATGTACTTGCCAATGCTTCTTGCAAAATATCTAAGCTCTGGGTCCTGTGATACTAGAGAAGATTTTTAAGTTTTTACAATATAAAATGGAATAAGTACTGAGTTCAGTCAAAGAGCCAGACTCAATCTGATAGACAAGACAAAAGTTGATCACAAAACCTCACCTTGTCACACAGTGACACGAGCTAAAAATTTCAAGTATAGTGTATGAGGGTCATTCAATATATAATGGTTACTATTAAATATCATTTAATCTGATTTAGTCTTACCTATCAATTTTGTTCAGTAATGTAAATTGACTTTTCACCATTTTCACACTGTTATGTACGGCGTTCCGTTTGGACAATCGTGACTTTTTATCTAATACTAAACCGCGATGCACGATGGTACGATGATACACTTAATACATATAAAACACTAAAAAATCAAAGCTGAGAGTACCAAAAGGTTCATTTCACAATAGGAATTATAGTATTTTCTCTGGCTATTCTGGCTAGCCAGGGTAGCTAGAACCAATTGACATCTCGGAAATTCTGGCTGTTCTGGTTAGCCAAAGTAGCCAGAGCAACTGACAGTTCAGATTTCTGGCTACTCTGGCTGAACTCTGGCTATTCTGGGCAGCAAGAGTAACCAGAATTCTGGCTACTCTGGCTGAACTCTGGTTACTCTGGCTGAACGCTGGCTACTCTGGCTACTCTGGCCAGCCAGAGTGACCAGAGTTCTGGCTACTCTGGCTACTCTAAACAGCCACTTGAAAATAGTTATTAAATTGAAATTCAGTTTCAAACATGCTATTTAGATAGAAATGACATATGAGTCGCGCCATGAGAAAACCAACATAGTGTGTTTGAGACCAGAATGGATCCAGACCAGCCTGCGCATCCACGCAGGCTGGTCAGGATCCGTGCTGTTCTCTAACAGTTTCTCCAAGTCCAATACGCTTTAAAAGCGACCAGCATGGATCCTGACCAGACTGCGCAGATGCTGGTCTGGATCAATGCTGGTCGCAAAGCCACTATGTTTGTTTTCTCATGGCAGGGCTCAATTCTTAGATTTCATAATCAAATTCAGCTAAGACTGAAAAACTTTTGTGAACATGGGACTTGGTTACTCTGGCAGACCAGAGTAGCAAAAACATGCTAAAATCCTAGGAACTCTGGCTACTCTGGCCAGCCAAAGTAACCACAGTTATGACTTCTCTGGCTGAACTCTGGCTACTCTGGCCAGCCAGAGTAAACAGAGTTATGACTTCTCTGGCTGAACTCTGGCTACTCTGGCTAGCCAGAGTAACCAGAGTTCTGACTTCTCTGGCTACTCTGGCTAACCTCTGGCTGAACACTGGCTAAACTCTGGCTGAACTTTGGCTGAACTCTGGCTACTCTGGCTACTCTGGTTGCTCTGGCTAATTTCACGCACATTGGGAGACACTCAAGAGCATTTCAGAAATCTCCAGTGCCTGGACCGGGATTCGAACCCCGGACCTCTGGATTGACAGTCAAGTGTGTTACCACTAGACCACCCGCCCACCAAAATTGATTGCAAAATGTAGTCTCTATCGTGTTCACAAGACATTGTGGACGGACGCCTACGGACGAAGTACGACGGACGAAGGGCGATCACCAAAGCTCACCTTGCCACTACGTGACAGGTGAGCTAAAAATGCGCAAATTATTGTTGAAGCAAAGCAAGAATTAGACATATCAAAAGAGCATGCAGCTATATTTCACCACAACAATAATAAAGTTCTTTTAATATCTTCAGCTATAGAATATCGTTATAATCTAAGTTTATTTCTCTTTTGTAGGATATCACATTCATAGTTTTCCTATGAGTAAAAAAAGGACTGTATTTTTTAATTTTAAACAATTTTGTTTTAAGCTAAATTCAATGCACTAATAATCCAGTGTTATTAAGCTTTGTGTGTTTTAACATGTTTAAAAGAAATATTTTTGCTTGGACAGATTTAAAGACAAGCCTGCGGTATATGCTAATAGAAGAGAACTGAAAAGATAACCAAAAGAGCATGTATTCAGTCCGTGTGTAAATATAAAGCCAACTGTATGTTTTTAACCAGACTACGTAGCATAAAACTTCTCTCCACTAAAGTCATGTAATCACTATGATAGCCGTGCCATGAGAAAACCAACATAGTGCGTTTGCGACCAGCATGGATCCAGACCAGCCTGCGCATCCGCGCAGTCTGGTCAGGATCCATGCTGTTCGCTTACAGTTTCTCTAATTCAAATAGGCTTTGAAAGCGAACATCATGGATCCTGACCAGACTGCGCGGATGCGCAGGTTGGTCTGGATCCATGCTGGTCGCAAACGCACTATGTTGGTTTTCTCATGGTGCGGCTCAAATCATGTTATTTCCATATCTGGGGCCTTCAACGTCTTATTTTGAACCCCACAGTAAACTTTTTTTCATAGGTACATTGTTTGGTAGGATCAACTCTTTCAAATTCTTATAAAAATCCATTTTTATACCGTTTCTATATTTATTATTACTATCACCAAAATTGACGGAAATATCATCTACATGGATGTCATTTCCAAACCTGAACGGTTGCCATGTAAACAGAATAATCGTATATAATTCAACAGAGTTTTTTTTAAGGGAACATGTTTTTATTTTGAAAGAGTTGGTCCTGCCAATCAATTTGGTATCTATGAAAAAAAGTCTAGGGTGTGCATAGTAGACGTTGCTACCCCCCAATATATTTATATCTATATATTGTACATAATCAAATTGTTATGCGTTTGATGCCGTTTTGTCATTAGTACATTTGTATTTCTGTTATGTAACGGTGGGTAGTTAATCTTACCAGTTATCCTGAATTCTGTACAATTAGTAACCCGTTCTCGGCAAGTAGTTGCCCACAACTCCACATAAACCAGAGTCGGAGGACAACATGACTTTACACAAATGTCTTTCATGAAATCGTCACGGAAAACATACCGAAGATCAAACTCACGATTTACGATCCGTCGATAACGAGCTTAGAGAGCGAACTTTCCGGATTACAGTGCCATATTTTTTATAGTTATGTACCTGTCAATCGTTATGTTATCTTTTTTCGCGGGCTATAATTTTTATATTTACATACCAATCCATCGTCCTGATATTTCTATTAATATCTAATGCTAGTATAGTTAAAATTAAAATTACTTTTTTATTTTTCTAGCATCCTGTAATTTCTATTAACAGGGCTATTGTTTTTGTATTTACATACCTATCAACCACCCTGTTATTTCTATACACATGCCGGTTATATTTACATTTACATACCTACCTGTCGACAGTTTTGAAATTTTTGTTTACACATACATACCTATCTACAGTCCTGTTTTGCCAAAAGACCTCACACATCACGTTTACTTTACTTGCCGACTCAGCAGCAAACTTCTCCTGCATATTGAATGCCCGGATGACGTGTACACCATTCAAACTCTCTGTGAAATGACTGTACACTGGGGAGCGCTTCTTCGACTCCATCCTGCTTAGCTGACGACGCACAGGTACAAAACGTTTCTGAAGAATAAACAGAAAAGTTATTAAGTCACCGGATTTTGAAATTTCACTGTATGACAGCCTGAAGAAGTCAAATATCAGGAAACGTTAGGCATTCAATTTTTGCTTTTACAACTTCCAACTGTCTTCAGTTTGCATACATTTTCATGCCTGTAACATTCAAACAACATCGTTTCTTTTATTTTAAACAAAACACGTTCATTTTACAACATCTTATTATTAATATTTTGTAAATTAATTGTTTCACATTATAACTAATTTATTTTTTATGGCAAGTAGAAATGTTTTCTCTTTAGATTTTAACGAAATGAATAAACAACATATTTTTATATTAATTTTGTAAAGGCATTACAAACCTGAATCTCATTATAAGCTAAGAAGATAGGTACTGCCATTATGGCGAAGTTTGGTAGTGACGTCATAATTACAAGAAATATACTGATCAGACCAAATATACAATGTAATATTCTTTCTGTATGGTCGGATATAGCTCCATCCAACGGTTCAATATCCCCTGAAAATCTGAAATGTAAAAGAAGATTTATGTTTGCCTGATTAGAAAAAAATCCTATCAAATATATCAGTACAAAGTTTTAAGGGTGCATTAAAGTTATAGAGCACATTTTTTCAATGTAAGATCGAAATATATCTTTCATCGTTTAAAATTTGAAAGTCATATGATATATGTTAATGAGTAGCATAGCCATGTAAAATCTAATATTCTGTGTCTATAATTGAAATATTAATCTTGCACTGCAACATTACATTTTCGTTTCTGCCATTTCATGCCTTTTCAAAGGCTTTGACCAAAATTTTCTAACTGCACCTGTTCAACATCACTAGCAACATCATAATGTTTACTGTTACACTTCTGACTTTAACGGGGACGTCATTTACACATTCGCAAAATAATTTGATTCATAGCAATTTTCAAATGTACATATCCAGTAAAATTATATAAAGTTTAAATAAATGAGACGACCTTTAGCCTTGTCATTTTGCCTTTGCAACCAGGGCAGATCAAGATCAGCCTGCACGGTCATGGTCTGCGCTGTTCGCTATTCAGTCAGTAAATTTTCAGTGAACACTCCTTCGAATAATAAATGGTACTGCCCAAAGTGAATGATAGACCATTCCATTTTAGAAATTTAGTCAGCGTATTGGATGTTCAGTCTTTAAGCAACTGAACACTCTGCTCTCCCCTTAGAATGTGTTTGACGAAATTTTCATTAAACTGTGATAGGCACATTTTTCCAAGCCCACTGTGACTAGACTACATTGATATTTGTGCTGGCCTCCTAATTATGTTGCTCTTCTTTCTACACATTCATCAAGGACACAACTTTAATGCATACTCATGATACTGTCATATACATGTAATTTCAAAAAAAGGTGCGGATAAAGAGTATGAGATTTTTCATTTCGCTTGTTTCATTTTCACAATGATGTTTTTGGCCGTACAAACGCGCTGCCTCACCCTGTTCTTTTGTATTTTATTGCCTTTGCTGTCCCTTTGTTTTTATTCTGTCTCCGTATTTTCTTATACATGTCTCCGTTAGGTATATAAAATGAAATATTTCTTTAGAGCTGTGCTTTAAGGGTGATGCGTTCATTGAACTTAACGTATCTTTTGAATTTTGTCCTTGTTTACATGAATAAAACGCATCAAGACTTTTGCTTCACGTTGTATACATGCACTATTTAAATACAACTGAACTTACTATAGGAGGTTGTAAAAGTGTAGTAGTATTTGTACAATGACTATATATAACAAAAAAACCCTACCTGTTAGTTATACGACCCACTGGTGTGGTATCGAAGAAAGACATTGGTCCTCTGAGAATATTTTTCAACATTTTCTCGTGCAGTACAGTGGACGCTCGTAAAACTCCATACGCAAGGATAGTTGTTGTAGACAGATCGGTAATGCCTAAATTGAGAGATTAACATGAAATAATTTACTTGTTTGTAGTAAAGATACAAATGTATTTTTGTTGAACCATTTATACATTCAATCAAAGCTCAAAATCAATGAATTTTCGTAATGCAATTATTGCCATTGTTCACAGAATACCATAAAAATGTATGAACAAGTGCAACCATTGGACCCGTAATGACTCGGCAAATTCCGTGAGATGACGTATTCACGTTAGACAATTCGGCATTCTTCGGACATAACTGTATTCCAACACGTACAAGGCTTTCCGTAACTGAATCAAGTGAATGGCGAAATCGCATACAGGGAATAAGGACTTTGCCGAATGTCAATTAGGGTCCACTACCTTAATGGCTAAAAATCAGTCAGAAAGGATTAGGATATAAAAATCGCTTATAGTGACTAAAATATTAAAGGCGGGAATGAGAAAAAAACCATGAACTGTATTAAATTCCCGTTTTGTAATAAAATTTGAATTTCTGATAGTGGTTAAGACTGAGAGTTACTAATTTCTTCATACAGACTTTTAGAATATACCATCTTTCTGCAAACCTTTTCTTTTAATTTTTAAACTAAAAGTGCACTTTTAAATAAAGGATCCGAGATACTTCAGTATTACTTACAATACATGATTCCAATGAATAAATAAATTTGTATATAGTACATATTGGCGTAGTATCTCTCCTCACTGTCGCTCGACATCAGTGTCAGATTGTTGAGTTGGCCATCACTTGTCCAGTCTTTAAGTGAAACACTCTGTCCTATCTCACATAATTTAAATCCGAGGAAAAATAGCAGTATCAATATGCAGGGTACAGTTCCAATCGCTTTGAAATAGGGAAGAATGTATTTGAACTTAACCTAAAACAAAGTGGAAAACATATATATACGTACACACACATAATGTCTTCATAACAAAAATTCAAGATTCTAGTTCATTGTCATATACTGAAAAAGAGACATAGATCTATAACTAAAGAATGAACCCCCCCCCACCCTTTTTATGTTAAAAAGAATTAAATTTAATGGCGTAGACGGTGTTCTGATTTTGTAATTCGCTTTACAGTGTTTCGTTTGATAAATAAGGTAAAGTTTCGGACAGACTTAAATCATGATTATGTTTTTCAATTAATTTTATAGTAACATTTACTTTTAACAACTTACTGTTAAAGTTCTGATTTACTTATTTAAATACCATTTTCAAAATACTATTTTGAATTTTATATGCAAATTTCACTTGTACGCTATAAACAAATAATGCAAAACAGTAACGATTTGGCACTATAATTCAACGTCAATTAGTGAGGCGTGACTTATCCGCTATCCTCGGCGTTTACCGCAGTATTGTTATGAGCTAAAAGTACAGACACGCCTCGATGCATAAAGTTGATCTATAATTAATATTAGAATCATGTGACAAACCACGTGACATTGTATTGTAACAATACCTTTCCAGTTTCAATTTCCTCATCATCAATTAATTTGCCAGTATCCATCTTTTCTGATTCCCTCTTTATTCTTTCCTCATTCATTTTATTAGAGTCATCAAAAGTTGCCATTCTAATCAGTTTCTTAGGGCGTTCTTTGTGATCTTGTTTGTCTTCTATAGAAATCGCACGTGATATAGATCTTTTGAATTTCATTTCTTTCTTAGTTGCTTTACTTTTGCTTCTGCAGAAAGAAAAAAAAATGTACCATAAGATTAAAAAAAATTCTGGTGTAACAGTTCATGCATGTGTACACTGTGGCAACGTTAAATGTCGCAACGCCGCTAAATGTCGCAACCACCGTTATATGTCGCAAGGTTGACGTTAAATGTCGCAACCACCGCTAAATGTCGCAAAATCGTCTGCCGCTAAATGTTGCACCTTCAACGTTAAATGTCGCAAAAATTTGCCCCCCCCCCCCACCGTTATATATCGCAACTCCAACGCTAAATGTCGCACAGCAAAATAAGAGTTAAACAGTCTTTACAACTTAGAGATAAGATAAGATGCTTGCATGCATCAGTATGCAATGTGTTGATTTGGAAGGGCTGAAATGACCTTTTACTCTAATCTGCACGTTTGCTTTTCAGTGGTCCCGCACCATACATACGTTATATATTCTATATCTAAAGGTTTGAACACTAACGTAGTACTCGCCACAGTACCAAATTTATTTCAGGTCTGAACTATGTAATTCTATGGAGTCCTGTTTAGCCAGGGTGGTTTAGCTCATGAGACATTAAGCTCGCGCTCCGTATTGTCGCGCGTTGTATCGCATGTCTTTAGTCGACCTGAATTTCGTTACACAACAGCCCGGGAGCTAGAAATTGTTGATGGAGGAGGGGGTGGGGGTGGAGGGGGGTGGGGGACCAGTTTAAAACAAAAGCGTCATCGGCGACGTGCGGTAGGTACGGGGTTCCTCTATCCGTATTTGTGGGAAAGTCTTTTTATGTACAGGTATGAAATGCTGGCCTGTGGTGCATTTTTGTCTATTTTTTGAGGTACGTACTAGAGGGGCACTCCCCTTATTTTAGGTGGTTAGGGTCTTTTCCCATTCGCAATTTTGAAATACAGGTATGGAATGCTGGACTTTTACTTTTTTTATTCAAAATTTCGGTGTATGGGAGGGGTTATCCCTGCCATTTTCGAGGGCTCAGTGGCTCTCCCCGGGAACGTTTGAAAAACAGGTATAAAATGGTTGCCTCTGGTGCATTTTTTGTCTTAATTTTAAGGTACTGGAGGGGTACTCCCCTCATTTTAAGGGGTCAAGGGTTCTTCCCCCTGGGGAATTTTGAAATATAAGTACAAAATGTTCGCCTCTGGGGTGGTTTGGGTCTACATTTTGAGAAAATATTATTTCCAAAGTAGTCGGGTGCAACTTAGATGAGTATAAGTCACTACTAAGCCAACAAGGATGGGGTTGGGGGTGGGGGATCGGCTCGGGCCGCGATCCGGGCCTGTTACACAACAGGATGTTTAACTACGCGACACGAAGACTGTAACTGTGTTTTGTACCACCTGTAGAAAACGAATATTTTCTATTAATCAGCCATGGATTCTATTTCTTTGTTTGGAGGTTTACATTTCAAATCATAAGGTAACTATATATCAAGCTTCAATGGCGGAGAAGGATCCTATGTGGCCCTTTGTACATTTTTTAGGTAAAGCGGGAATTTTGATATTAGTTTACTTTTAGTCTCTTAAAATTGTTTGGTTTAGTCTCATTCCCCTAATTATCCTACTTTTCCGCCTACCCACACATAACCCTCCACCCCCTCTCTCCCCACCCCCTTCAGAAATGTAAATATTTATATTTTCTATTATATGTCTTGGTGCTGTGTGTTTGTGTCTTAGATTTCTGTGTCGTTATTCACCCCGTTCCCCACCCATACCCAACCCCCACAAACATACAACATCATTTCCAAATCGTATTTAGTTAGAAGAAACCTCAGAATATTTCTGTCCTAAAACACTGGTCCTATTACAAAATAATAAATATTTTTCTTGCGTGACTGTTCAAACAAGGTGTGGAACTCAGGTGAGCGATCTAGGGCCAACAAGGCCCGCTTGTTGCTATACGTAACAACACTTATCATTAAGATAATTATTTGTATTACATAACCCTGTTATTTTTTCTTCCCTCAAAAAAAGTAAATATACACAAGGAATTGATAGTCATAGTGTCATAGTGCGACATTTAGCGTTGGTGTTGCGACATATAACGGTGGGCAAATTTTTGCGACATTTAACGTTAAATGTGCGACATTTAGCGGCAGACGATTTTGCGACATTTAGCGGTGGTTGCGACATTTAACGTCAACCTTGCGACATATAACGGTGGTTGTGACATTTAGCGGCGTTGCGACATTTAACGTTGCCACATACACTTTGAAGAATACTGTACACATTTAACATAAAGACCCTAAAACTCGCCGAATAAGTAAATGTGTTATCTGGCAGGGTTTACACATGCATGAACACAAAAAAACTTTTTTTATTTTTTATTTTTGTAATGATTTTGCTCTTGACAAAAAAGAAAATCGAAAACATTTTTTGTTAAATTTTGAATAGAAACAATTATAATCGGATAGGAAATGATCTAACCAAAAAAATAAGTGCTCATGCTTAGTTTAAGACATGTTTCGCACAATGAAAAGAAAGTTTTTCGATTTTTATTATGTTTGCTCTGTCATTATGCAACTCTAAAATAAGCCTTTATATATATGAAATGTGTGGCAGTGAACCCGTGTTTTCATTCAGTGACATATTTTACGTATTCTCCATAATTTATTTATTACGTGTTCGGCATTCTCCGCTTGTTATTCTCTTATAGCCGAAACAGCATACCAGAATATGTTATCGCACTGAAATTGTCGAATATCATTACGGTACAATACCTTAAGGCGACTCATTCGCGCCATTTTTGAGTGAAATAAATGAGCTCAAAACTTACCTTGTGAATTTAAAATCAGTCCTTGATAAACCTTACTGACATAAAGTTTGAACATTATCCCTATGAGTTGCAGTAACACTGTTTCAAATTCAGCAACGTGTCCGAAACCCTTTTGAAATTGTCGACAAAATGTACATCGTATGATAAAAGGGAAGAACTGTGAAATTACGATAAACATTTCACTTAAATATTTCAGTAATTCACCGAGAAACATGTTATAAACAGTGTTGATAAGGTTATCCAATATTTTATATGAATAACGTGTACGAGCATTTAAATTAGATTTTCTTTTTTCTCTTTCTTTTTATTTATCCGTGCATAAGACAGTCTGAAAAAAGAACCAAAACTAAATAAAAAGTAATTTGAATTAAAGAATGAAAATAATGCAGAAATATAGAAAACAAGAGCTGTCTCCATAGGATGACACATGCCCCCGATGGCACTTTGAATGAATAGTTATGGCCGATGTTAGAGTTTAGGACCTTTAACCTACGGACCTGGGTCTTGCGCGCGACACGTCGTCTTACTGTGGTACACATTCATGCCCAGTAATTTTAAAATCCATGCATGAATGACAAAGATATGGACCGGACACGCCCATCAATGCACTATCATGAAATATGACCATTAACGTCTAAGTGTGACATTGACCTTTGAGCTACGGACCTGGGTCTTGCGCGCGACACGTCTTCTTAATGTGGAACACATTCATGCCAAGTTATTTGAAAATCCATCCATGGATGACAAAGATATGGACCGGACACGAATGCAGTATCATGAAAAATGACCTTTAACGTCTAAGTGTGACCTTGACCTTTGAGCTACGGATCTGGGTCTTGCGCGCGACACGTCGTCTTACTGTGGTACACATTCATGCCAAGTTATTTGAAAATCCATCCATCGATGACAAAGATATGGACCGGACAAGAAAATTGCGGACAGACTGACAGACTGACAGACGGTTCAAAAACTATATGCCTCCCTTCGGGGGCATAAAAACATTTCTTACTTAGTATTCATATCTGACATTTCGGTAGTTTCCGAAGTGTACCCGCTGTCTGACATCAGCCTTTCCAAGACAACTGAAGAGCATGCTGCAAATAAAAACGCAGCATTACATTATTTCTTGAGGGAAAAGTGGAATTATTCGATATTCGAAAAGAAGATTTCAAATTTATACAACCAGATTCATGACGTTGTGCACTTTTCATTTTACTGTTCTCTCAGATACAATAACATTTTAACATTCGTCAGAAAACGCTGATAGTTAAACGTATACTTCTTAAAAACGACATTTTATATGGAATGATTTTCTTTATAAGATCAACGACGATACGAAAAGCAAATCTCTATTTATATCAATCTGCATTCCTAGATGTACTCTCATGTAATGTTGTTGACAGTGAATTTTCAAACTTTTGATAGCACGGGTATTTCTTAATAACATGAATTCGTAGACTTTTCAATTCAAAGCGTATAAAAGAATTTTATTTGTTCGTTGATTCAACAGTAAATACATGAAAATAAGTCCCACACAAATACTGACACCACGGTATTGTATAAGGTCCGTCTCTAACTTACAGATGGGTGTGCCTTTGTCCGCCGCCTCCAGCAAATCGTTGATGAGTTCTGCGTCAGTTCCTTCGTTTACACTAACTTCAGAACTACGAACAACTGAAAAAATTACAGACATATTATAACTTAAACACACCGTGCAGATTCAAGTTAACCTCCTTGATAACGTAATGCTCTAGTAACAATGCATTTTTGGCATCAATTGCAGCATTACAATTATACTCTTAAACACTGGTATGATTATCAAAGGTGGAGTGAGGGTTCGAACACGCACCTAATGTGACCGATCAACATAGATTGTGTTAAAGCCACAACCCCAGTAAGGTTTGCAAAAATAACGCTGATAAGGATTGTTTCATAATATGTAATGACGAGTTTATATTGATAAAAACTGGTGTATACTGACACAAAACCTGATATATACACTGACTGTAAGACGGGTGTACATCGATACAAACACTGACACTGAGAGGTGATACAAGTCGGGTGAATATTGATATATACACTGACAGTAAAGTACGGCGGGTGTATATGGAAAAATGACAGTATGAGAGGGATGCCTACTGGTACAAACACTGACTGTAAGTTTGGTGTATATTGATATATACACTGACTGTAAGAAGGGTGTGTATTGACAGAAACACTGACAGTAAAGTAAGACAGGTGTATATTGATACCAACAATGACAGTTTGAGAGGCATGCAGTACTGACTGTAAGACGGGTGTCTATTGATACAAACAGTGGCAGTAGTAGCATGGTTGACTTTTACGGCCACCACACTGAGTTGTTAAAAGATGAGGTAAATATACGGGCTGAATAATATTAGTACATGCAGTTTTATATTGACCCGAGGGTGCCATTATTGCCAAAATACAAATCAAATCCAATATTTTATTGACCTTTCATGGGCACATTGTGTAACTGAGCAAATCAAGTGTTACTTGTGTAAGGCTAACGTAATCTTGTTACTTTTTATAAAAAGATATATAGCAATACAAATCATTTTTGCAAAGCCCGGATTCGAAACCATCAAGTGTTAATAATCCTTACTAATAAAACAGAAAACTGTCCTTTTCTTTTTCATCGATGTACTCAGTTATTACTTTACCTTACTTTCGTAAAATTAACACAAACAAGTCGCGTTGAGTCTCGAGTTTGATAATGAAACTTTATTTGTCATTTATATCTAAATAGCATGTTTAAAACTAAATATTAACACACCCGTTAACCGGTTCCGAGCAAAACAGTTTGTGGCGGACTAAACAGTTCACCTATATTTTTGCCCGTATCTGAAAGCGAAAGTTTATCGCGGTATATTTAATTCACTTTTCAACTTGGGTCTATTGTATTTACGTCAACCTTTATAATAATGTTTGGCCTGAATATTGTCCAATTTTTAAGCGACAAAACGCGATATTCAGCGAGTTATAGACACTCAAACATGACACGGTCGAAAAAAAGTGTGGCGGCATTGCACAGCTTAAGGTTATATGTGTGGCGAGCAAGAGCAGTCCTGTGTCTTTTTTATTTTACTTTAATAAATGGTCTAATTAGTGATATCCAGCTCGTAAGTCTTGAAAAACAACGTTTGTAATAAGACAACAGCAATTCACACTAATTTTTATTAACAAACAGATGTAAATCAAAGCATACTAGTATATTAGCCATACAACCGTCTAACAACGTAATATATCATCACCACTTCTTCATACATTTTAAAATTATGTTTACAGTGGTACGTAGTTTGATGTGATGCCTTCCCATTTAGGAATGTTCCACTTACTTTATTATATCATTTGTGATATTTCTTTCAGGATCACAATGCATATAACTGCAATATAACAGCTGACGTTTATAGGCACTTAATTCAGCACCTCTGTAATAGCCATAGGTTTGCCACGTTCAAGTACAAACAACTTGAGCTTGACTGTCGTACAGGAAAAACTAGATATCGAACAAAAATATTTGAATGTATTAAACCTGTGTCACATATAATTATTATCCGTTGATGAAAACAATCAGTTACACATATCTCTTCTTGAAGAAAACAACACTCAAAATTCTTTTTTTATCTGAAGTAGCAGAAGACAATCTTTCACTAAACGTTAACGAAAACAAGGAATTAGGAAACACTTCAATATTCAAATTAGAATTTTTCAGAAGAAACAGACCCACCTGAAGTAAATTTAACTGATATTTATGACAATATACCTGATGTAATAGAAACATTACATGAGCATGGTCAGTTAGAATTATATAAAATAAATGGTAATCACTAGTCGATAGTAAACAGTTCCCAATGGAAAACATATGTTATTTGTTGTTTCATGGCTGGTCCCCGAAATATAGGTCAAGTTGTAAGTTGACAGCAAGTTCTTGGTGATTGTTCTACACAAAACTCAAGTATAAACTTTGCAATGCCTAATAAACCAATCATAGCCCAGGACGCATTGGAACCAATACTACTAGGTATTTTTGTAGACACTATGAAGATGTTTGCAAACTATGTAGGGGAAAACCCTATCAAAACTGGCACAGACGGAAAGAAAATTGCAAGGGGTAAAGGCAAAACAATGGGAAATATAGATTGCTGGTGGTTCGAGCCTGATCCAACACTGACTGACAGAAAAACCCGATTAAAATCCAAAAATATGTTCTTTTTACAAAATACATGTGCTGGTTTAATAGTGCCAACTATGGACTGGTGATGTGTATAATCATTATACGCGTATTTTACATGACCATATGCATACGAATTGCATCATGTCATCCCCGCTGTATTTTCTGAACATTGCTGTGCTAGTACCATTTGTTTTTGTCAGATTTCAACGAGTAACGGGCTTGATATCACTATTTAGACCATTTATTAAAGTAAAATAAAAAAAGACACAGGACTGCTCTTGCTCGCCACACAAATAATTTTGAGCTGTGCACTGCCGCCACACATTTTTTCGGCCATGTCATGTTTGAATGTCTATAACTCGCTGAATATCGCGTTTTGTCGCTTAAAAATTGGACAATATTCAGGCCAAACATTATTATAAAGGTTGACGTAAATACAATAGACCCAAGTTGAAAAGTGAATTAAATATACCGCGATAAACTTTCGTTTTCACATTTTTTCAACAAAATCACACTTTTAACTCGTCATAACTTACTAAATATAGGTTAGTTTTAAACGGGAAGCACATGGCATGTTCTTCGTTCATGCTACTTTTTACAGAAATAAAAATCTTTAACATATTTTGCACCAGCCGATTCTTGGATGGAGAATACTAACCCCAATGCAGATACGGGCAAAAATATAGGTGAACTGTTTTGTCCGCCATGAACTGTTTTACTCGGAACCGGTTAACGGGTGTGATTAAGTTAATAACTATTTTCAAGAGGCTATTGGGTTTTGATGGTCAGTCTGATTTGGAATTTTACCTTGACGTTTTAATAAAATTGATACCAAAATTTCAAACTCAAACTCAGCTGAGACCGAAATATGTTTTGTGAACACGGGGCCAGTTGTTATATCAATAATTTTCGGTTATGACCGAAGGTTGCCGAAAAAAGCATATGCGAAAACGTAATACGTAATACCACGGAAATTGCCGAATGTAATTACGAGTTAAATGCCTTAACTTGACTAAATGTCAGCAAAACAAACATACCATCAACAGTATCCTCTTCGTCGTCTGAGTTATTTTCTTCTTGTTTGTATTTCTGTATAAACTCCGCAAACGCTCCTTTGTTCTCCATCAGTTGCTCGTAAGTACCAGTCTCTGAGATTTCACCGTGTTCAATCACAAAAATCTTATCAACACGAGGCAGCCATGTTATTCCATGGGTAACCAACACACGTGTCTAACCGTTCAGTATAACAAAATATATTGAAATGAAAACTTTCTTTACTATATTGGTACATTCAAACATAGAAAATCACCTCAAAAATAACCGCTAAACAAACTAACTTTTATTAAAATAATTCTAAATAACAATAAAAAAACTGCAACAAAATTGAATACTTCAGTTCGCTTAATATATCTTTAATACTGTTAGCATGCACGTGTCTCCCTACCTTATTTCTAAGCAACCCGTTCTCACTTAATACGTTTTCAAATATATCTTTGCCAACATGAGCGTCGACAGCTGACAATGGATCATCTAGAAGGTAGATGTCAGAGTTGAAGTAGACAGCCCTTGCCATGCTAACTCTCTGCTTCTGTCCACCACTAAGGTTTATACCCTGCGAGAAAATAAGAGCTGTCAGAGGAAACAGGAACTTTAACTATTTTGGTGCTAGATAGTGCAATAGGGCATATCGGAGGAAACTAGAGCTATCGGTGGAGTAATTAATACCCCTGCATTACTGTTTTATCAAAGGAAACATATATTTCATGCCTGAATTTTCTAAAATGACAAGGTAAATTCAACAAGTGAGGAAAATTAGGGGTTAATTGAGTGATCGTTCATCCCAGATAAAAAAAAATGTCGCGCATGTACCTTATCGCATTATGGTGTAGGTGAAAATGTGGAACAGTCACTTCAAGTTTAATACAATCCCTTCGGTATTAACAGAGACAGAGTGCATCAAAACATAAACCAGAAATTCTAAGTACAAATCGGGCATAATGCTTGGACAACTTATGCCAGCGTAATGGACCTTGTTTCATTTAATGTGGGTGACGATGTGGAACAACTATTTTAAGTGTAAACCAAGTCATGGTACGATGGTGAAAACGCGGTGGTACGACGGGGAAAACGCGATGGCAAGATGGTACGATGATGAAAACGCGATGTCACGATGGTACGATGGTGAAAACGCGATGGTACGATGATGAAAACGCGATATTACATCGACATTTCACCATCGTACCATCGCATCATCACGATTTCATCATCGTGCCATCGTTGTTTCATCATCGTGCCATCGCGCCATCGCGTTTTCGTCATCGTACCTTCGTGCATCGCGGTTTAGTATTAAATAAAAAGTCACGATTGTCCAAACGGAACACCGTAGTTTTATTATATTCATTATATATAGGAAGTATGCAAACATATATATGCTCAGTACATCTAGAAACTACGAAAGACCCGTGGTGACATTTCAACTTCATTATTTCACGATTTCTGCTTCCTGATTTCACGATTTCCACTTCATGAATTCACGATTTCACGATTTCCACTTCATGAATTCACGATTTCACGAATTCACGATTTCACGAAAAAACTTCACGATTTCATGATTTCACGATTTCATGATTTCACGATTTCTTGACTTCACAATTTCCACTTCATGAATTCACGATTTCACGATTTCTGCTTCCTGAATTCACGATTTCAACTTCACGAATTCACGATTTCCACTTCACGAATTCACGATTTCACGATTTTAACTTCACGAATTCACGATTTCCACTTCACGAATTCACGATTTCATGATTTCTGCTTCCTGAATTCACGATTTCCACTTCATGATTTCACGAATTCACGATTTCACGATTTCCACGTCACGAATTCACGATTTCACGATTTCCACTTCATGAATTCACGAATTCCACTTCACGAAATTCACGATTTCCACTTCATGAATTCACGATTTCACGATTTCCACTTCACGATTTCACGATTTTAACTTCACAAATTCACGAGTTCCACTTCACGATTTCACGATTTCCACTTCTCGATTTCACGATTTCCACTTCACGATTTCACGATTTCAACGTCACGAATTCACGATTTCACGATTTCCACTTTATGAATTCACGATTTCACCGTCACGAATTCACGATTTCCACTTCACGAATTAACGATTTCCACTTCATGAATTCACGATTTCACGATTTCCACTTCACGAATTCACAATGGTGAAGTTTTTCGTGAAATCGTGAATTCATGAAGTGGAAATCGTGAATTCAGGAAGCAGAAATCGTGAAATCGTGAATTCATGAAGTGGAAATCGTGAAATCAAGAAATCGTGAAATCATGAAATCGTGAAATCAAGAAATCGTGAAGATTTTTCGTGAAATCGTGAATTCGTGAAATCATGAATTCATGAAGTGGAAATCGTGAAATCAGGAAGCAGAAATCGTGAATTCGTGAATTCGTGAAGTGGAAATCGTGAAATCATGAAGCAGAAATCGTGAAATGATGAAGTTGAAATGTCACCACGGGTCTTTCGTAAGAAACGCAACGTTTTTATCCTCGATTTTTTCATAGGCCTACTTTCCTTGTACATGTGTATTTGAATTTTGTGTAGTAGTATTGTAAAATCGTGTAGAAACCTGACCATCATCCAAAACCAAAACCAAAAAAAAAAAATCAAGTAAGTGCACTTTTCTTGTCAATTATCAGGTTAAAAAATATTGACTGTAGACCAAGTGTTGCGTTTCTAGATGTACTCAGTATATCTTAGAAAGGTCTTTTTGTCTAAAAAGATCAAACAAAACTGATCTAAGAACTTATGACTACAATTAGATATAGCTCTTTAAAAAAAATTCTTACCCATCATCAATTTTTGAACAAGGCTTACATCTCGGTGTAATTCCCTGTATCCAAACGTATTTCTACATTTTATTTACTTTTCAGTACTGACCTTTTTAAAAATGAGTAGGTTTTCATTACTTCACATGTACAGACTCTGTCAAACCGATTCTTGTATTATGTTGCTTGGTTGCATTCTTTGCTTCCAGAGGATCTTTTCATAGGTTTTATTACATGCTTTCTAAATACAGTAAAATGCTGTAAACCTTAGAAGATTTTAGAGAATAAAATCTCAAGATTTTAAGTGTTACATATATTACGTACTTTTTCGCCGATTTCTGTCATATCTCTCCCTGGAAGTATTTCCAAGTCTCTTTTCAAACTACAAGCTTCTATAACGTCGTTGTAAGTCTGTTGTCTGTATTTATGACCAAACAATACGTTATCTTTTAATGTATTATTCTGTATCCAAGCTTGCTGAGGAACGTACGCAATGGTGCCCTAAAAACAGCAAGTGCTACACAGATATTACACAGACACTATGCAATATTATAATATGTAAAACAAAGTTATATTGCAAATCATTTCATTTAGTTAAAACAATGATACCGACATTAGTATGACAAAAGATCTAACTGTGTGCTATTCAGTAAAGTCTTTGCTTTTTAATGAGATATCTGTGGATAGATGTGTTGTCACACATTCATCGGTGAGCCACTGGACCAGTTTGTTTCAACCTACCCGAGATATACCGATCACGTGAGTAGCGAGAAAAATCTTCTTCGTTTTTAAATAAACGAACAATCCGTTGTAAGCCGGCCACGTGAAATGCATGTTAAACTGATAATTTGTCAGGATTATCTATTTTCACCTGTTCCAAATAAGTAGGCGAAACATTTCTTTTGATATGGTTCTACCTTAACTGGTATCAACCACTTATTTCTAAATATTTGTCCGCATGTCGGCATTTATAATTCGGAAATATATGATTTGCCGCTCAGCCTTGCACATCGGCGCACCCTGGACTGACTCGAGCAGTGCCGGGTAGCCAAACGAATGCCTAGCTGATTGATAACGACGAAACGGCGAACAGCGCAAACGTGAAACGAATTGCCCCATTGTCACAATCACGAATCATTGTGCAAACGCCTTTTCTTGATGCTAGTGATTTTTTGTATAGAAACACACGTAAGATCAATGTTATAAGATCGTAAACAGCAGATCAAACTTTTATTTCAGTTTCATTTCTCAAAATGGCAAAAATAAGGCCACAGATTGAAAATACGACCTTAAATCAATTATTAAATGTAGACAAAAACGCAGTCATATATGCCCTATTTTGTAAAGTTTATATGAAACACAGATATAAAATGTAAATTTATTCGCACATACATGAACGTTCACGTCGCCTGCATCTTTTTCTATCTCACCAAGTATCGCTGACAAAAGCGAAGATTTTCCTGAACCAACTGTTCCAACTACTGCTACAAGACTGCCTTTCGGAACTGTCATATTTATACTGAAATGCATCGAAATGGCTTTATCAAAGTTTTAAAGAGACATCACAAAATATCGCGTGTGCCATATGTGATTACGCTTAATGTGCTGGATATTTGTCTTTAACTATGCACAGGAGGAAATTTAATACTTTTTAACTAGGGACCTTCGTGGTAGAATTGTGGCCGCTGATTTCGAACAACTTGCCCATCACTGCTGTCTGTTTGAAACCTTTTTATATTATATTTAATATATAAATATTCATGTATGGAAGACATCTAGCTGGCTTATGGAAGGTAGGTGGTTCTTCTGTTGATGCCGGACACAATGCCTGGAGGAGCACCAAGGACCTTCCTCCACTATAAAAAGCTGTGAAAGTTGGCATATGACCTGTATGTGCCGTAGAGACTCCAAACCCAACAAGAAACGAAAACGAAAATCAAACATTTTTCATATATCAAATCTAACTTGTTTTCAAATTCATTTTACTTTTGAAGACATGGTCCAAGCTTTTTGTCCCAAGTAAAAGTGCCTTTATTTATTGTGATGGCGTCATCTGAAAC
This sequence comes from Mercenaria mercenaria, assembly GCF_021730395.1. Lineage (NCBI taxonomy): Eukaryota > Metazoa > Mollusca > Bivalvia > Venerida > Veneridae > Mercenaria > Mercenaria mercenaria. The sequence continues at coordinate 54,402,434 of NC_069373.1, forward strand.
AAAGCGATGAGTTTTAGTGCGAATTAAAAATATAAATCAAGGAATAATTGATGTTTAACATCTAAGCCACCTTTTTCAACTTTTGCCTTTACATGTACCAGTTAGAAAGAAATGCACAATATACGATTACTTAAACGAGTGCGAGAGGTCGTGGGTTCGCTCCCTGGCCGCGTCATACTAACAAGAGCTGTCAGTGGACAGCGCGTTCGACTATTCTCAGTGCTTGATAGTATAATATAAGCAATGAGTAAAACTTTAACATTACAATAAGCATATTCTAAGTCGAAAAGGGACCATAACTAAGTCAAAATGCTTGATAGAGTTGCCTCCTCCTTTTTACAGACTGGGGTCATGATGGTAAACAAGTATGCAAAATATGAAAGCAATATCTCAATGGACTTTAAAAATATATGGGGTGATACACAAACTTTAACATTTATTCTAAGTCGAAAAGGGGCCATAATTCAGTCAAAATGCTTGATAGAGTTGCCTCCTCCTTTTTACAGACTGGGGTCATGATGGTAAACAAGTATGCAAAATATGAAAGCAATATCTCAATGGACTTTGAAAATATTTGGGGTGGTACGCAAATTTTAACATTTGTGTGACGCTCACGCTCAGGCCGACGCCGGGGCGAGTAGGATAGCTCCCCTATTCTTCGAATAGTCGAGCTGAAAACGTGAAAAATGGTAGCAGTACTTCCTTGCTTGGCGCTCGGCATAACGAGGGTAGTTCTAGGACGGTCTATAGTCGGTACTACTGACTGGTCAATAATTTAACACAGGTGTGTTGGACTAACGTCAAAAATTGTGTCAATAGTCTCTTAAAGTCCTGCTCCGCGACTATTCAAATGATTACAATAGGTAACAGTTAACGGCCACGCGCCACACTTTAGCACGCAAAACCACAGGTTTTCTATATAGAATTTTATATAAAATAGGGCGTCACTGTTCATAGTCAGGATTTTCATGCTTTTTCAGTGACAATTTAAGGTTAAAAGGTAAGACTGGAGCAGGTCTTTAAAATTATTTCTGATCTCATGTAATGAAACACTTACAGAATGGCTTGCTGGTCAATAGAGAATACTATTTTTCCGAAGTCGTTTCAGTAATATAATTGAGCTATTTGACTCAACGGGGTACTCGTAAGGTTTCAAAATAAGAAAAAAACCTTCAAAATATTCAAAGACAGTCTCTTTGCGGTAAAAATCATCAGATGTTTCTTTTGTATTAAAACAGAAAACTATTCCTTAGATATTCTAGATGAAATTCCATCAGACAAGTTTCTATTTGAAACCTTCAAATAATGCATACACAACAATATTACTATTTAGAAAGCGAAAAAAACACCTTTTCTCGATTTCAGGCTTAGATTGTTACTGAATACGGGACCCCAGAAACACCATGATGGCAACTGACAATGGTAAAACTATAATTACCTGAGGGGCTGTTTGAAACGATATCTTCTGGTATTTCTATGTTATTTAGAAATTTCTCCACTCTTCTTATAGAAGCAAATGACCTCATAAAATGTTGCCCAATATGTGGTAGGGCATTAAATGTGTGTGTAAGCATCCCAAACGTTGCCATGGCATGAAAGGCCGTTTTTGCCGTTAACATATGATCAGCACTGATATGTACATACACTGCAAATGTTACCAAACTCATCTGTAAAAAGTACATATATTATACTACTCACAGCTTGATTTCTTTGTGATATAATATCTTTAAAACAAACACATATATAAGAAAAAGGTCATTAAACGACACTTGGTATTAAATTTAACATTTTATCTGAAGTTTATTTTATGTAAATATTCTGTAAAGTGAAAGTCTCCTTTTTAACCTGTTCTAAAATAAAAGGGTTGTGAAATATTAAACGGATTTAATAGTGTAATACAATGGTGTATATATTTTTGTTCTGATTTGGCTTTAATCCACAATGGCAAATGGGGGAAAATGCACCCTTAAAGGTATCCGATCCACAAATAAGCAAGTTCTATATTACAGTACTATTAAAATATATCAAATATTAATGCATGGTAAGCTCATATAATTTTGGTATCATTTGAAATTGTATTGTCTACTGAAAAAGAAAATATAAATTACATGACAAAAATATGTAATAGAATTTTTTTTCACTTTATAGTTTTCAATGGTACTTCAACAGAAATCCAGTTATTACAGAGTAAGATTTATCATTTCGCAGTCAAAAAACATGACTGTAGTGATTCTTGCATATTATTTATGATCATCTTATTTTCTAATTCTTGTTCAGCAGATACAACTCTTTCAAAAGATACAAAAAAAAAAGACATGAGGTCACCAGGCATCGAAATTTTATTTATTTGTGGATCGGATGCCTTAAATCAAACTCATCGGTCATTATTGCAGGCTCTGCATTCTGCCATCTGGATTGCTTCCTTATATTGAAGTATTCAAATGTGAGGCCCGAACCAGTAGTGGCGGGGAAGAATGAGCGGCCTTAACCATTGGTATAGACTAATAATATAAACGAGGAAATACAGAAAAAAAAAAGAACTGGTAGAAACTAATACCACCAGAGCTCTCTAAAGGGTCAATCATAAAAATAATTAAGGTTATTAGATACGTATCGAGAAATTTGAAAAATATAATAAACTAAATGCAATAATATTTTTGTTACACAGGCATTTACGCTTATGGTTATTATATATATGATATAAATTTGTTCTTTAGCCCGAGTAAAAATTGAAGACATCATCGTAAAATAACTTTTCCCGCGACGACACAAAAAAAAAATGATGTCACAAATGACGTCAAGCCCCTGATACATATTTGCATCTTTTTCTGGTTGTATTGTACCTCAAAGGAGTTTAAAAATAATAAAATGGAAGCTTATTCTGTTACTTATGTATACGATATATGACTGTCGCAATAATAGGGCTTATCAGCATACCATAAACGGTGCAAGAGTCCAACAGATTGATGCTATAATACGGAAAGTCCGCTGCTTCCGAAGTATGTTTATCTCTTCGTTTCGTAGTTCCAAGATCTTGTCACCGAACACCATTTCCCAGGCGTATAATTTCAAAATCTGAAATATGAAGATTCGTGAAAGATGAAAATTTTGATCTTACAATGAAACAACACATATCTTGTATGAAGAATCTTTTACTTCAAAAGGTGTTATTGTGAAAGTGAGGCGAAAATTTTATGCAGTTTTTTTATTCTCAAATTCTTTAAAATCAAACCCTTAAATATGTGGGTGTCGGAATTATACATGTATGATGAAATCTGTCAAATTCAATTTCGTTGAACAATATATTACCTTTATACCGTTCAAAACCTCCGTCATCAGTTTTATGCGGGAGTCTTTCTTGTCCATCCGCGCAAGATGAGTGCTGTGTCCTTGACGCGCAAAATACATGTTAAGCGGCATTACGACCGCTAGAACGCTGACTCCGGCAAGTCCGGCATAATCTACAGTGCTGCACAGTATAGCTAGGTTCGCAAGCAGCTCAAATGGAACACACCATAGCCAGAACAGAAACGCCACAAAATGTTGCACTTGCCCCACGTCCTGTCCGAAAACGTTGACGATTTCACCAACAGTTGACTCGTTACGGGCCTTATTTGTCATCCTCATTGCCTGGAAAGGGAACATTTTAAGATCTCTACAAAGGATGAGTTATTTGTCAAAATTATGCTCTTCGGCGTTTCTTTGACATGTGCATGCATTTGGTACTTGGTAAGCATATAAATAACGTATAATCACTTGTGATAAGTACACTGTCTGCTATTCATAATTGAATCATTGTTAAAATTATATTACCATATCAATTAAAACCATACATCCGGCAAAAAATAAAACAAATGAGCCGTGCCATGGGAAAACCAACATAGTGGGTTTGCGACCAGCATGGATCCAGACCAGCCTGCGCATCCGCGCAGTCTGGTCAGGCTCCATGCTGTTCGCTTTTAAAGCCTATTGGAATTGGAGAAACTGTTAGCGAACAGCATGGATCCTGACCAGACTGCGCGGATGCGCAGGCTGGTCTGGATCCTTGCTGGTCGCATACCCACTATGTTGGTTTTCCCATGGCACGGCTCAAATAATCTTATTAATAAATTTCTTTTATAGTCATTCCCATTAACTACATGTACACGGTGAGTGGTCAAAATTAACACTGAACAAAGCATAAAAACAACAATTTTAGGTCCCCGGTCGATAGGCTTTTCCAAGGTAGAAATTTGTTTTTATTATTAAATTCATTTTTGTAGTCCTTTCCATTGGTCTAAATTCAGTAACTGGTATAATTGTAAAAAGTCGTACTAAATCTTGTGCGGAGCTAAACACGTATCTTGATATGTTTGTTTCTACTAGAACAAGCTTATGCTAAAATGACGTCACGTTAACGTGCAATGACTTCTATCTTTTGTTGCGCTTTATATTCTATCCACTGTTTAAGATTAAGGGCATATTTGAATCGGAATAATGTATAGGAGAATCGTGTTAAGCCTCTATTAATACACTCAAAATAGGTTATACGCTGCAAGAATAATTCAATAATTTTTCCGCGGATGTGTAACCTCTTTCCGTGCATTAATAATGTCAAAACACGGGTTTTCTAATATAATACATCTTTTCTTAATTGACCGCCGAATGTTACGTTATGATATTTTAATGTCATCATAATCCAGTGTCGTACACTATTTACTGAAAGTAATAAAAAATTATAATCTTTGTATCTAGGAGTATGCACTCGTTCTTTCGCGGAATAATAGTGTGCTCCTAAAGTCGGGCAATATATTCGCTGCAGAACAAGTACACGTAAATATTTAAAGAATCTATAAATAGTAATGGAAAGAAGTTATTTGTGACGTCAACACGTCATTTTTCACTTGTGTCGTCGAGTTAAGAGTCTGTTAATTAATAGCCTGTAAATATCAACCTCACAAAAAGAAAATACATGTACTTTCCCACCTTTTTAAAGATAGCACTCTTCAGGCAATGATTCAACCTTAGAGCTGTTGACTGGCACAGATGCCGCATATACCCGCACGTGACATCATCTCCCATAAGGCATATGACCCCCACGAACAAGTAAATAAATCCCTTCCATGCCGGCTGGTTCAGATCTTCTGCAAATCCAACTAACAATCTATATAGAAAAGATATTTATTAACTGATATGTATTTACCTTAAACGGCATGCCGTAAGACAGAAAAGCTCTTCGCATTATTATCAAAGTCGAATTGTACTTTAATAACTTTATCAGCAAAATCCATTGTGGAATATTGTAATAAAGGTCCTGTGTCACAAATAGTCCGCTGGCATTTATATTGGGAAAGACATACCAATATAAAGCCTGAATAAAATATAATATACCTATCTTATATACCATTACCGTTCGGTAAAATACGTTTTGACAGAACAAACACTTTTCTAAAACGTTTGAGTAGCTTGGCTGCAAGCAAGATTGGCGACGGTAGACTAAAATACTTACCCGGTAACGAACGGCTTTGACAGAATAAATACTTCAGCAAAAAGCTTAAGTAAATTGGCTGCAAGCAGGACAGGCCAGTTTGCCATGATCATAACTTTGAATAGCCCAACTCTTTCTTCAATACCAGATATTCTGAAAATGAAAATTCTCGAAATTAAATTACTACAACTTTTTATTTTTACCACAGTTTTACTCATATTGTAGTAAACGAGCGTGCACTGTGTATAATCAGTGGTTCTTCCTAGATACCCGCCTGTGTCTGAAATAATACCCAGACTGGCACCCGCAGTCTTCTGATATCAATTGAAATAATGTCCAGACTGGCACCCGCGATCTTTTGGTATCAATTGAAATAATGTCCAGACTGACACCCGTGATATTCTGATATCAGTACAAACTAGAAAGTTGCCAAATAACGTGAACTGAGCCACTGAGATTTTTACAAATCCTACATATAAAGGCTGTACGGAAAGTTCGTTCCAATTAACGCGTAAAAAGTGGTCCAGCGTTAGCAATGTCTGACTATGAAACCAGGCCTTGTGAGCTCCTCTAAGTAAAATTACTGACATCGGGATCCAGGGAAAGTTTTGGAATTGGGGCGTCTCCTGTACCCTGCACTCTCCACTAACTGAAATATACTAGCAGACCTCTGGAGGAGTCGCCCATATTGGCTTCCGGTAGAAATTAATTACCTAAATACACAATTAGTTCTCATTGGAAAACGTATGCATGTACCTGTAAAGTAAAGCATGTTTTTTTTTTCAGTCATACAAAAATCTGATATTTTGACATATTGCTACTAGAGAAATTTTGTATTTCAGATTTTCGTACTACGGGATATACAATATATTTTCCTCACTTAATTCACAAAAAATATTTCTGAAGGAAAACAAGCATTACTTTTTAAACTGATTATAGCATGTCAGATTTTTATTGTCTGTACAATGCAAACTTAGCCACTTTAAAACGAAACAAATGACCAGATATTGTAGCATCATTTTTTTCTAAGTCTAAAAAGTGGCCTAACAACATAAAATTTAGTGAAAATGTCTTTTTACAATGTTTCATGAAAAAGGCAAACGTTCACAGCATGTTATATATTCAGTGTGGCAACGTTAAATGTCGCAACCACCGTTAACTGTCGCAAGGTTGACGTTAAATGTCGCAACCACCGCTAAATGTCGCAAAATCGTCTGCCGCTAAATGTCGCATCTTTAACGTTAAATGTCGCAAAAATTTGTCCACCGTTATATGTCGCAACACCAACGCTAAATGTCGCACAGCAAAATAAGGTAAGTTAAACATTCTTTACAGCTTTGAGATAAGATTGGGTAATGCATGCTTGCATGCATGAGTATGCAATGTGTTGATTTGGGAAGGGCTGAAATGACCTTCCACTCTAATCTGCACGTTTGCTTTTCAGTGGTCCCGCAACTTACATACAGTTTGAGCACTAATGTGGTACTCGCCACAGTACTAAATTTATTTTAGTTCTGAAGTATGTAATTCTATGGAGTCCTGTTTAGCTCATGAGACATTAAGCTCGCGCTTCGTATTGTCGCGCGTTGTATCGCATGTCTTGAGTCTACTTTAATTTCGTTACACGAGCCAGAAATTGTTAATGGAGGAGAAATGGGGGGGGGGGGGGGGGAGTTTTTTTATGTTCAGGTATGAAATGTTGGCCTGTGATGCATATTTTGTCTAATTTTAAGGTACGTACTAGAGGGACACTCTCCTTAATTTAGGTGGTTTGGTGGCTTTTCCCTTTGACAATTTTGAAATACAGGTATGGGATGCTGGACTTTTATTGCATTTTTGGTTCTAAATTTAGGTGTATGGGAGGGGTTACCCCTGTCATTTTCGAGGGCTCAGGGGCTCTTCCCGGGAAAGTTTGAAAAACATGTATAAAATGGTTGCCTCTGATGCATTTTTTGTCTTAATCTCAAGGTACTGGAGATGTACTCCCCTTATTTTAAGGGGTCATGGGTTCTTCCCCTGGAGAATATTGAAATATAGGTATAAAATGGTCGCCTCTGGGGCGTTTTGGGTGTAAATTTTGAGAAAATATTATTTAAAAAATAATTAGGTGCAACTTTGATGAGTATAAGTCACTACTAAGACAACACGGGTGGGGTTGGGGTGGAGGGATCGACTCGAGCCACGATCCTGGCCTGTTACACGACAGGATGTTCAACTACGCGACACGAAAATACTGTGACTAAAACAGATCTGCTGCGCTTGTCATGGGATGCTTTGTTTCTTATTGTCGTGCGTCATAGCGCATTTCGTGCGTCGACCTAGGAGAGTAGACGGTCGACACACAACACGACGCTAAACTATGCAACACGACTCTCAAGTTACATTACGACACGCTAGTTATGTCGCGTGTCGTGTGGAAATACCGTGTATGGCCATGTCGCGTGTCGTGCGTTTTGATCAAAGCGTATTGTATGTACTGTTCCTATAGATTTACCTGCCAACCTGCCCATATAAAGATTAATATAACGGCCCAAAATTATGACGTAATTTAATCATCAAGAAACTTATATTTGTCGCCCTTCTAGTCCTTGGAATCAACAACCTTAACCATTTATGTTAGGAAAGCCATTTCTTCGAACAATTGTCTGTAGTCATTAATGTAAAACGCAAGAATAATGAAAAAAATTGTCACGGTTGCTTGGCGTAGCGAATCATGTGTTCAATAAAATTTCATTAAAATCTGAACTTTTGCTAAAATCAACAAAGACGACTTTTAACAATATTTAGTTTAATTCTTAAGTTTTGAATTTCACATGTAGATAAACTTTTGTCCTGAACAATTCTACAAGACAAAAATCAGTTACATGTCCTCCTATATGGCGGTATGTGTAGGACACACACTTTTTTTGGTTTTAGATTGAATTATCTCGAGTGCTCGACATAAATGTCATGCGCTCGAGATAAGATATTGAGTACACGGGATACATTGACGTGCCATCATAACTCGCGTGTTCAAAATAAAACTATCATGAGCGCTTGACATATTTCCTAGAGCGCACGGCATCTTACCTCCATAGTATTACATATTATCTCTGGCGCTCTGTATCTTATCTCGAGCACACGATGTCTTATTTCGAACACGCGATATTTGTTTTGAGAGCATAATATCACGAGTTCACGACATCAAATCTTGCTTGCATGCGACTATTTTCGATAGCACGACATCTTATCTTGAGTTCACGACTTCTTATATCGATCTTATTTCGACTGCTCGTCATAAGTGAATAAACAGCATGAGTGTGCGTCCTATACATACCACCATAATTTACTACTTTATCAAAATATAACTTTTGTTTTAGATAGTTGCCAACAACTTACCTTCACGATACCAAATATAACAAGCGCACCGCAATGCGGAACGATATACGTACGAAGGCATGACCTTTGACTCCTAGGTGAGACATTAACCTTGAAGCGAGCCATCCTAAACAGGCGCTCTACACGCATTCTTGATATATTGAACATCTGTACCAAGTTTCTAAAAACATTTCGAGCAGTTCAGAGTTACAGAGCGGATACAAGACAAACGGCCTTAAACCCCTAACTGTGAACTTGGCCTTTAAGCAATTCGTCCAAACACATGCGTTCTGCGCGTCGTCTCGGTGCGGTGAACATTTATGTCAAGTTTCATTGAAATCCTTTAAGGGGTTCAAGATTAAAGAGCGGACACGAAATTGCTTGCGGACGGACGGAAAGACAGACGTACATCGGGGTCATAACAACATAAGTCCCTTCGGGCGGATATAAAGTATCTAAAGCGAATAGCTTCTATCAAATATATAGGCTAAACCAGCCCAGCCCAGCCCAGCCCAGGCCAGCTCAATCTGTTTCATTTCAGTAAAAGCTGCTACAAAATATAGTTTTGTAATGGAAAAATTTAAGATATATGCGACATTAAAATGTCTTGCCCCCAAAGGATCGAACCCCGATATGTTAAAACACATTCAATCGCAATTTGATACACATGCAAACCGCATCGATCTTAATAAACCAGTTGATACTAAGGGTGAACACGAGAGACTTGAACCTGCCCGTGTCACTTATTATATACCCGTACCCAGTTAACCTAAACAGTGTAACTGTGTTTTGTACCAGCTGTAGAAAACGAAGATTTTCTATTAATCAGCCATGGGTTCATTTCTTTGTTGGGAGGTTAACGTTTAAAGTCATAAGGCGACTATCCGGCTTCAATGGCGGAGAAAGATCCTATGTGGCCCTCTGTACATTCTTTCAGTTAAAGCGGGATTTTGATATTATTTTACTTATAGTCTCATAACTTGTTTGGTTTAGTCTCATTCCCCCTGTCCTCATTATCCCCTTTTCCTCCTACCCACACATAACCCACCTCTCTCCCCCTTCAAAAGTGTAAATAGTTATATTTTCTATTAATTGTCTTGGTGGCTTTGTGCCGTTATTCACCCCGTTCTCCACCCATACCCCACCCCCCCCCCCCCCACACACACACACACAAATATACAACACCATTACCAAATCGTATTTAGTTAGAAGAAACCTCAGAATATTTTTGTCCTAAAACACTGGCCCTATTACAAAATAATTTCATAAATATTTTTCTTGCGTGACTCTTCAAGCAAGGTATGGAACTCAGATGAGCGATCTAGGGCCAACAATGCCCTCTTGTTGCTATACGTAACAGCACTTATCATTAATATAATTATTTGTATTACATAAACCTGTCAATTTTTTCCCCTCAAAAAAGTAAATATACACATGGAATTGATAGTCACAGGGTCAAATAGGAAGTGCGACATTTAGCGTTGGTGTTGCGACATATAACGGTGGGCAAAATTTTGCGACATTTAACGTTAAAGGTGTGACATTTAGCGGCAGACGATTTGCGACATTTAGCGGTGGTTACGACATTTAACGTCAACCTTGTGACATTTAACGGTGGTTGCGACATTTAGCGGCGTTGCGACATTTAACGTTGCCACATTAAGTAATAAAACCCAAATCACAAGACATAGCTGGTGTTTTAATAAATAGTAAAGCCCCTTCTCATTGTACGTTACATCTCAATAAAATTATACAAATGTATGCTTAACTGGGACGAACTTTCTTTACACCCTGTATAATTAAGGACACATAATGTTTTAGCTAATTTGAGCCGCGCCATGAGAAAATCAACATAGTGGCTTTGCAACCAGCATGGATCGCTAAAAGTTTCTCTAATTGCAATAGGCTTTGAAAGCGAACAGCATGGATCCTGACCAGACTGCGCGGCAGTCTGGTCCGGCTTCATTCTGGCCGCAAAGCCACTATGTTGGTTTTCCCATGGCACGGCTCATTTGATTTTAATACGTTCACTTCTTCCATGACGCTTGCACGTTTATAACATTAAGGCGTCTCTGTATACTATTGCCTTTGTGTCCATTTGGTATTGTTTAACTAAACAATCTTACTTGTATTTCTCTTCTAATCTAGCTTGCTCAAGTTTCCATGTGCGCTCAAATTTCGGTATAGCAATCTCTGGCTGGTCATTAGGCATCATAGCTGATATGTCCTTGTCTTCAAGCGGCCGTTTGTACCCCAGGCTCATGAAACTAGTGCAGAAGATTTTAACTGATATTTTCTAGTTATTTCAAGAAATTCAGTAAACAAAACTGTGAAAATAGATTTCAGTGTATTCTTGTAAAGAATAAAAACGCCTGATTTAATCATCAATTTATTACACTAAGCTAGTTTGTATTGAAGCAAACAGTTTGTAGCGAATCTTTAAAACCTTATACAGTAAAACCTGTATCAAGCAGCCAGTCAAACGATCGACACAATCTGCATGCTTAAAGTAGGCGACAGCAGAAGGTGAAATTAGAACAAAAAAATTAATTTTGGAAGGTAGCTGATTTGCTAAAGGCAAGTAGCTGCTTAAATACGAGTTGCATCTTTAGTAGGATGAACTGTGTAGTCATCTCATTACAAAACCCTAAAAAAACCAGGCATTATAGTTCTAAGGGCATCTGATATAATATTTTGCTTTTAACGATTGATAGTAAAGTTTCAATTATTATAAATGAGAAACAATGAATTGTCGTATTAAAGTGAATAGATTTACGTAATTTGCAAATACGTTTACTTTTAAATTACTACGAGAGTTGATCAAGAAGTTATGTCACTACATCGATAGTGCATTTATTCATCGTTGTTTTATTATAAAATGATATCAGGTTGTACCCTAATTCAGGGAAATATTGTTTTCTAGTTGTTTCGTTTTAAGTATGTAGCAATTAAAAGAATACCACCGATGAAGTTTTGCCGTTTGCTAAGTACAGATTTTTCATAAATGGAAACAAAAAAACAATCAAACAAAGACAATCACAAATTAACATCAAAATAACGTAACAGCTTATAATGACGTAAAGTGTCTTCTTTCTGGACTAGTCCAAATAATTAGACGTGAAAAAGTTGTCATTTGACGTTCAACATTCAATATTCAAAATTCATGTTTACATCTGGAATACCCTCGGTTATTACCGTGTCACTATTCAAAATTTTCAACGGACTGGATATTGGATTAATTAATCGGATAATTAATAACAAATAAGGTAAAATATAACTTTTAATTGCTGCCATAAGGCACATTTATGATTATTCTTCACACTCAATGTGAAAGTTTCGGTCATTTTTGCCAGAAAGTCGTTATAAAACCTTCAGATCAAAATTCAGATCTGAAGCGATTTTTGTGCTATACGTTATTTCAGTTCAACGTTAAGACCTGACATAACATGGACAATAAAAAATGTAAAATATCAATTGAAATGAACTTATAAAGTGATATGAGTTATGTCAGGTCTTATATTTAGGACTACTATCTGCTGTAAAAACTTTAGTGATGTCATCGCAGTTTCAACTACCGTATGTAGTTGTAAAGTATGTTAGCGACATTTTTTTTATTTCACCATAATTTCCATGTACACGTATGTTAATATCTCGATAAGCATGCAATTAATTGTGATAATATTTGATGGAAATAGCGTACAGTTGCACTTTGACATACCTGTCAAACCATAGGAAAAAGCACCTTGATACAAAGGAGTACTGTAAAAGTTTGCATTCTCTCTGAAATGTCACAATAAGAGTCATTATATAAAAAAGATAAAATACTACAAAAAAAAAAAAAAAAAAAAAAATAAATAAATATACATCAAAAGAAAATACACATCCTCATTTTTAATGTAGTCGTTAAATAAAATATTTGCTGTATGATAATATTGACCTCGGTAAATATTACCTAGGTCTGTTCCATTAACTTTGATATTCACCACATCATCACACGGTAACTGTATAGTAGATATACTATTAATCAAGCCGTCGGAGAGGCTGTTGCTATACACCCCGACCGAGGCTGCAATGTACATTAATGGAGGTCTGTCAGATGAATACTTAAATGGCACTACATTATAATATTTACCTCAGACTTGGTTTCGTTAGGGTTGTCAGCGAACCACGTGAGTATAAACTGCACTAGACATAACGCCAAGTACGTTTTCATAGTAATGCTCTCGTCCGAGTTGCTATCATAGCCCTACAACAACAACAGCAACACATAATGGTTATAAGCTAACTGGTGAAATATGACTAAGCTGACCGAACGTTTTTGACATGACTTTGTGGTAAATTAAGAAACTAAAAGATGCGACGTCATTTAAGGATCATTTTCCCTGACTACACTCCAGCGTCTTCCAAACAGCGTTACGTCATCACTAAGCGGTGTTGCCCTAACTTTTGCCTCCTTTACTTTTGCGATTCATGCAAAATGAACGTCACAATTTTAAATGGAATGAATAGGGAGATTGTTAATGTTATAAATAAAGAGTGTTGTACGATTGCTGAAAATAGTTTATTCTAGACTGTAAATAAATATTGTGAAAACAGTATAAATAGGAAATTAAATCATTCATATGGTTATAAAACAAATTGGAAGTACATAGTGCCTCCGGTTCCCGCATACTTTAAACACACAGTGCATGCCCTAATGAAAACTATACAAACGGATGTTCTGAATAAGATTAATACCTGTTTCACCATCTTGGAGTACCAGAGCAATGTCCAACACAGGGAGGCAAGGAACCAATAGATTGTCTGGATACCGGAAGTGACGAAACCCTTCTTTCTTTCTATGTGTGTGTAGAGAATCAGCAAAAACTAAAAAAGGCAATTACACATCGAATTTAGAAGTATTATAATCACAGGCTTTAAATTGTTGAGATGAATACCATTCAGGAGTCACATATATATCGTCTGAGTAATGACATTTCGGAAAGGGATTTAGGAGTGTGTTATGTATGTAAAACAAAGTGATAATAACTAGTAGGATCAGAAGGATAGTAAGCTGTTTGCACGTTACTAAGACAACATGTTTCTTTTCAATAAAATCAGTGATAGAGACAAGTTATGTACCTGAAAAATGAGCATCATCAAATCATCAACATATGCAAAACAGGAGGAAGGGGAGTAACTATGGGAAGACAGTGCGCATGCATGTATCATTACATTTGATATTTTGTTAATATCTTGAAAATTACTGAAGGTGCATTACAAAAAGTTTGTCACACATAAAACAATATGAGCCACACCATGGGAAAACCAATATAGTGCAATTGCGACCAGCATGGATCCAGACCAGCCTGCGCACCCGCGCAGTCTGGTCAGAATCCATGCTGTTCGCTTTCAAAGCCTATTGCAATTAGAGAAACCGTTAGCGAACAGCATGGATCCTGACCAGACTGCGTGGATGCGCAGGCTGGTCTGGATCCATGCTGGTCGCAAATGCACTATGTTGGTTTTCTCATGGTGGGGCTCAAATCTTGTTGAAATCTTGTTAATATCTTGTTACAAAAAGTACAAAAAATTAAATTAAACCAAAACTTGGAATGATATAACTTAATTCACTCGCCCAGACTTTTGACTTCATTGTAATATATTTTTGTGGTTATCACATTCCTCATTCGTGACCGTATTTGTAAGCGTATTCTTCACATTTATGTATTCTTGTGGCCGGGTTGGGTGGGGGCGAGGATAAGGATATACTAAATGCATCTTTGACTAAATTATTTCATCAGTATTTTAATTTTGAATGTATAAAATCCTCACCACAGGTATTTAATTCGATAAATATAAAAACTAACTGTGTACGAAGAGCTGTTTTCAGTGTTAAATGTCATGGAACAACAGTTAAGCTCGTCGTCTTTATAGTAATTCATACACATTCATTCTATGACTAGTTATATATCTATTAAGTGTGTACATTTTTATCCTATTACACACACACATAGTCCCATTTATTTTATGTTTTCATACATGAGCCGCGCCATGAGAAAACCAACATAGTGGGTTTGCGACCAGGATGGATCCAGACCAGCCTGCGCATCCGCGCAGTCTGGTCAGGATCCATGCTGTTCGCTTTTAAAGTCTATTGCAATTAGAGAAACTGTTAGCGAACAGCATGGATCCTGACCAGACTGCGCGGATGCGCAGGCTGGTCTGGATCCATCCTGGTCGCAAACCCACTATGTTGGTTTTCTCATGGCGCGGCTCAAATTAGCTAAAACATTATGTGTCCTTAATTATACAGGGTGTAAAGAAAGTTCGTCCCAGTTACATGTGTATTATTTTATTGAGATGTAACGTACAATAAGAAGGGGCTTTACTATTATTGCAATTAGAGAAACTGCTAGCGAACAGCATGGATCCTGACCAGACTGCGCGGATGCGCAGGCTGGTCTGGATCCATGCTGGTCGCAAAGCCACTATGTTGGTTTTCTCGTGGCGCGGCTCACATGATGTGTAGTGATATTGTTCATCTTTGTTTAAAAATATGTAAGATCCTTTCAACAATGAGACGATGTTGTAAAAGAGCAAAATTGTATAATGACTTTGTTTAATTTTTTGATTTTATTATATCTCAAAGTGGAAATATGCGCAATTTTTAACTAAAAAAACAGCTGAAATAGATGTGTGTAAAAAGGGTAGAGAAAATTATAGCTTTTGACCCAATATACCAAACAACTTTCCAAATATGACTTTTTTATTTTGACTTGGTCATTCTTTTTAAGAATAGTCAAACTGCACGCAGGAGTTGCTTCCCTTCAACTTCAGAAATCTCTGCCTATAGGTAAGGGAGATCACTGCGTAGAATAAACTATGTGCAGTAAGACTTTAATAATTCCTTCTAGTTAAAACATAGTCTCACAAAGTCAAGCGTAAAGCTTGCCGTATAATCGACAAATTGAATGTTAATTTAAAAGATAAAAAGCTTTTTAAAAATGTAAACCCTATTATCGCGGTTAATGCTAATGAACAGTAGCATGCGGTTTTATTTCAGTTTACATCATGTTCAGTATAACTTGTTGTTGCGAAAATTGTCCATTCAAGAAAAATAAAAAACATTTATCATTAATGTTTGTTGGAATAATACTTCTCAACCAGAGTTGTTAATTAGGTTTCCTTAATTCTTACCAAAAAGCATCCCTCTGTTAGTAATCCGAAACGCCGGATTCCCCAGGATCCACCGTCCGTCCGTCCTAGCTGAAGGTAGCGAACCGATAACTGGAGCACGACCAAGCTCTTCAAAATAAATATATCTTTATGATATTTCATGATATGCCAGCAATAGCGGATTAAAATGTTAAAGCTATCAGGTCAAAGTTCGATCAGCTAGAGGACAGTCACTTCAAATTACACCACGTGTGAACAGGGATCACATTATTTTAAACCTAAATAACAATATTTCCAAATTTGACATTTTCAGTTTATCTTAATTTTGACTAATAGAGACCACCTGCACATAAAGGCCACTGTTCGGCTTTCCCAAACATGGTGTCTATATGTACAGGTTTGACAGTACTATGATTCAACAATGGTTTCGCGTTCAGGATCACTTATTTTGTCCCCTTAAACAGTCGATTGGACGAATATTCAGTGTTCATAAAATAAAAAAATAAAAAAACAACTTTTTTTTGTGAAATGATACTATAACTACCTTTAATTTAAAAAAAAAATAACTGTGAAATATATTTGTCTATTTTCTCTGGTAAAGAAATAGAAAATGGTTTTTTTTTTGTTTTAAACTATAAGAAAAAGTCATGAAATTAAATGAAAAACAATTGTTTCTTTAACATTTAAGAACAAATAATCTTTCGATCTTACTCTACAACAAAACAGTCCGAGAGAAAATAAAAGTTCTCCTGCTTACTATTTTGCCCAAACTTTTCCAGCTCCATGGCGCATATGCGTCCTCATACTTCAGAAGGATGTATAGATACAGGGGCGCGGTCACTACCAACAAGATGCTCGGTAACCATAGAATAACGGTATTCTGGAAACATTCGGTAAACTCCGGGTAACTCCTCTCATTACCCCACGTCAAGTTTGCATCCTGAAAAATGTGTTTAACTTTCAAGTTACCTATACAGTCGAAAATCACAGAAATTAGACCAATCAGCAATTTTACACAGGGAGTCTGTAATATATTTACGCACGAGAAAATGGTACATGGACATGATAAAACTTAGTTCGGCAACATTAAACTTGCACAGGGCGCCTTTTGATAATTGGACGTTTAATATTGTCCCTGTGTCAAAGACGTCGGACTATATGACATGTTAAAATCGTAAAATATTGAAGTCCAACGTTTATTTATAGAACTAGATAATAGTTGGACCCAGTACAAAGGTTTTATAAACAAATCCCTAACGTTATATTTACATAATACATACACGTTTATTGTAGCATGAAAGTACAGTCCATAAAATAAACAAACGTGTTTGTAAACATGGACGGATCCAAACGGACGGGGAAGAAGCATTTTATAGAAATATTTCGACGGAAATATACAATACATATCCGTAGCCCTGACCAACCTATAAACCAGGCTAGTCTATTTTATAAGTACAAGAACACGGTTGACCCATTTAAACGAGTTGTAGTACTACATGTAAATCCCGCACGATAACGCAAACGATAACATGTTTGATAATTATGATTTTTCTTCATTAAAACGTTTCAATACAGAAAATATTTTTGTATAACAAAACATTATGCACTTAACTTTTATCATTGACAACCTATTACAATCAAACATGCTGTCGTTTAAAGCAGCATGCCTCCAGATTTGGCTAAAAAATAATCTTTCTTTCAAATTGAAGTTTTGGTCATATTATGAACATTAGAATATGAATTTTTGTTTCTAAAATATCTTAAAAATTCCAAATCAAGAAAAAAGATGACCGCGTCGGGAATCGAACCCCGGACCGCCGCGGCAATAAAGACATTTTTCCGTCGTCGTAACCAGTAGCGCTACAGCTGAAGTAATGAATAATGACATCAAAATATAGATATTTATAATCGAGACAGTTTACCTGGAGTGAAAGCGTGACAAACGCTTTTCGATTTTCATCGTAAAAAGTAGTAAAAACAGCAAATTCTCATGTGTTTCCTTAACATAAAGTTTGTCAGTAAATAAGTTTTAAAGCCTTCTTAAGAAATATAGCATTTATTTCAAGATATTTGAAAAAAATTTGTTGTTGTCGAACGATCTGGAGGCATGCCGCTTTAAATTATCGTGCGGGAGTAGTATAAATAAAGGCTCGTTAATATAGTTTAAAAGCCAAAAACAAGAACAACTCTAAAAAGTATATAAATACACTTACCCAAAATGCATCTGTGCATATACTATTCATTTCGTTTCCGTGTCTGAAACATAAGCTTCTTTTTGTCTCAAACTTTTATCATAAACACACCTCTTAAAATTTTATCATAACCACACTGGCACATTAATGTACATCGTATCGACGAGTCAGTAACTATATTTTACAGTGGAAAAAAGGATTAACTATTATAAGTCTTTACATTACTTTTGTTGATAAAAGCGATATTTGAACTTTGAGTTAAAGGTCAGTCCGGTCTCGGCAAAAGTACAATAAAAACACGTTAGCTAGCTCTAATCATATTGCAACAAAAACATAAATCTAAATATTAAATAATATCAATAATTAAATCTGGACGACATAAACAAACTTTAAAGAAATACTTACTAAAACTTAAATATAAAAGAAAAAGAGCTCGTTATATATTGAATCATAACTATATAGAAAAGGTAACTTAAAAAAATACAGATAAACGGATCAGTAATAGTTCGATTTTTAGGTCGGCAGTGTTGATGGATGTCCGCTATCTAGGTATTGTTCAACTTAATAGCCGCGATAGCACGGATAAGTATAAGAATTACAATAGTTTGTGGGTTTGGTTTCAGTATCTGAGGCGCTAAATTTTTTTAGTATTTTATTCTTTAGATTTTCGTCTTCAACAAAACGTTTTGTGAATCCCTATTTTTTCAGGAGAGGTTTAGATAAAATGAAATAATAGGGAAGTCTGTTGCGTATTGTAATCTTTTTAAATATATAATATCATTATGTTATAGAATATACACTCAATGTGTAGTATATTATGTTAAATGAAATGTTTTAATTTTATCTAATGCTTGGCTAGAAAAAATATGCTGTGGCCCATGACCTTAAATATAAGTAATATTAATAAAAAAAAAACAAAAAAAAAAAAAAAAAACATTAATATCGTGGAATGGAACTGCAATTCAAAATTTTTCACTGAAAAAAAAATCTCCGGAATATTAAACCCCAGCCGCTTATGTGACAGGCCGCCGGGCAACCATTCTAAGTAGTTATAAGAGGCAGTGATGACAAAGCATATTATGCTGATTTTCCCTAATCGGCAAACAAGTCTGTGCGTGTGTGCGTTTTGTGAGGGGAGGGAGTAGCTCTGTTTTCAACAGTATTTCATCTATGTAACGGCGGGCAGTTAATTTAGCCAGTGTTCCTGGATACTGTCCCAGTAAAAACCTGTTCTCCGCAAGTAACTGCCACTTTCTACTCAAGAATCTTCGGAAGAGCAGTAGTGCCAGTTGTATGCCATTTATTATTTCGAAATTTGAAGTCACTGAGTCAAAATTTCGGGATATTAGGTAGGTAAATTGAATTTTTGAACTTGAAATTTAGGCTCTGTATCTTTTTTTTATCCGTTAATTTTAAACGTCTATCCATCTGTCAAAAGCAAAACGTTATTGGGCTATTTTTATTGACTTTAAGATAGTAAAAATATAAACTGTGAATACATCTGCCAACATATCTATATATTATACCCATATGTAGGAACTTGAATTATACTACCATTCATCAATCCATAACCTATCCTAACCTCCAGAGCTACATTTCATACCAACATTTACGAGTATAGTATGTGCCGGTGGTAGGTGAAAACCTTCCAGATACGGCCAAAACAGTGAAATTTTCTCGACACACTACCCGTTCACCTTCTATGATATATCCCTAAAATCTAGAGCTACACAGTTACCCGATCTGGGTCGGACACATAACGACAAGTTGACGTAGGGTATGTCTATATTTCCTTACCATGTTGGCTCAAACTAGGTCGAAAACCTTGTAGACCTACACACGGTTAAAATAGTGATATTTTAAGAGCGAACTTATTTAACCCTCTAGGGCTACTCAAAGGTTACACAAGATACCTAATATTTGCCATGACCTATACATCTGTGTAAACTCGCATAATATGGTAGTTCGTATATGTAAGACGAAATTTCGATTTAGTAAATCGAAATTTCGGGACAAGTAAATTGAAATTTAGAATTCGAAACTCGAAAGTAGAGGTAGTAACGCGTTACTCGAAATTCGATCAACATATTTCGAAATTTCTAGTTATTAACTCAAATTAAGTTTATATTAATTTATTTTAGTTCGACTGAAAGTTTAAAGCTTATTTGAATAACTTTCGAGTCTGCTTCCTGGAAAAAACAGTACTAGTGAAATATGAGTAGGCATGAACCTGACCCTAGTGGGGCTCGAACCCATGACCTTCGGCTTGAGTGGCAAACACCTTAACCGCATTAACAACCGAAATTTCGACCAAGTAACTAGCTTCTCGAAATTTCGACTTCATAAGTAGAAATTTCGTCTGTCGAAATTTAAAAATATGTTACTCGAGCTAAATAACTTATGTATCTCGAAAGTTCGAATTAATATATAACATACACCTGGCTCTTATGCTCCGTCGTATGTTACCTAAGCTTGTGAATAATGTACTTTAACATTCGCATTTCACTTTTTTCACTTTCACGTATACATGTGCAGTACAAATGTACTGTAAAATATAGCATTATGCAGCAAAGAAATAGTTAAGCTGTAAACCAAGTTACTGAGGAAAAAAAACTGACCTTGTATTTGTTGAAAACGATATAACAATAACTTTTGTTTTTTGGTCGGGTCTTTGCTCCGACTCAATGGAATGATAGACGGTAAATGAAAACCACTACACTTTTTAGTGCAAAACGGCAAATAACAAAAATTAGTGCAGCTATAACAAAGCGCATGAATATCATCAGGACTATTTACGGCTATTTTTATATTAAGGCCTAACTAAACTAAATGGCTGCCAGGTATTTGAACACTAAATTTTCACTTGGCTTGGCAAGGTCTAAATTGAAGCTAGTTTCTGTTTAAATTTCATTGTGGATGTATTTTTGACATTTTGGTAGGAAAAATGGGAGAGCAGGTTGTATTTGGTGAAGTGAAGCTCAATTTTAGTATGAGTAGTACTTCCAGGTCACAGCAGTGTGATTTTGATGTCAGTTTACAGTAAGCAAATGTGACCAGAGAAATCTCTCTTAGAAGATACATGACCCCTACTTATCTCTTCATTTTATATCAGTTTTATAATAACTCTTTAAAATGAGGTAAGGATTTGTTCTCTGAAATGGGTCTAGCTATGTTTGGTAGCTCTTTATAAAAGGCCAGTTTTATATAGAATATATAGGGAAAACTATTTAGCTTAAATTGTGACCTGAACGGCTATTTTTAGAATGCAGTCGCCAGTGACTTCATCGATATATGTCGTGTATACCGCTTGATACACACAACAAACACGATTGCTTCTGAGAAACTATTCCAAATAAAAACTTGACGGAAACCGTATTCCAAGGGCGAAGTTTCGCTCAAATGATATAAATGAGTATTCGGTATTTGAGCTGAAACTCTGGCTTGAATGTGGATTACCTAACCGTGGAGATAAGCCGAAAGTTATAGTAGAAAAGGTTCGTAAAGTATAACGTTCGTGTTTTTATAGTGAAAGAAAGTACGTTTTTTGTTGTTTCAATAGGAAACGCTAACATGTACCGTAATTAATGCTTGGCAGAGCCTCGCATTTCTTTATATTATTCAACTTGTTTAAAAATTCAATATGAAAAGAGACTTTTGTAATATCCTTTATAATATCCTTTATCAAAGTGTTGTTATGGATCTCTCGTGCAATCATATGAAAATAGAAAGTGCTAGACCAACTTGGCTAAATAAATAAGCACTTCTGTGAAGAAAACAAAGAACCTGCTTGTAAATTAAATTCATCTTTTAAAAGATTTTTGCCAAACATGCAAATTATGTCCGGTAGTATGACAATACAACACTTTGATAAAGCTTCATTCCAATATGGCGGCTTCCAGCAAATTATTTACATCTTTTTTTTCTAAGTCTTAGCATCTGTATTAGTACTTGTTTTATATTTCTAAAATAAAATTAACATTTTATCTTGGCCAATAAAAACAAACAAAATGCTGTTAAATGCAGTTATTTTACATTGTACATTAAATGCATACATGTAGTATATTTTTTCGTATTTAAAAAATATTTATGGAAATCCTTGTTTAGGTTCACTACTGGATGCACATGCCATTAAAAGGGTCATGAAATTGGCCTTAATTTTTTCAAACGTTTTTAACAGAGTTTTTACAGGTCACCATTAAAATTCACCCATTACTTCTTACTATTTAATGGGATTTTCATGACCATAGTTTTAATGCCATACATTAAAAATGACTTTGATGGCCATGAAAAGCTGCTTAAAATAAACCATTAAAGTAAGTTAACAGGCTCCTTAAAACTCCATGAAAATTTTTAACTGGCATGAAATTAATGTGCCATTAAAAAAGTACCCCTTAATTCCACATTAATTAGTAAGAACTAATGGGGCCATTATTTTTTTAATACTCTGTTAATGGCCGTTAGTTATTAAAAAATTGATAAATGGTCTCATTAAATATGTCAGATTCAATTTTAATGGGTTCATAATATCTTAATTGTATATCAAATTAAGGGCCATGAAAATTTGCCATCAGAATTAGACATCTTAAGATAATCAACTTCATATTAATATTTGCAATTTTGATTTAAACTACGTATTACTACACATGTAATAGTATCTAAACATATGTACTGTTTTGTAAAATGCTAGAAGAATATTTGTTTCTTCTTTTTTCTCTTATTATTTTGTAATGTAAACACATGTAACAGCCTCGTACAAACATTTGTTATATTGTATCCTTATTCTGTCATATGTTCATATGAAATGAGAAAATGAATGGATATTGTATTGTATTTAGTTGTAACGGAAAAACAAAATTTCCGCCGATACATAACTAAAAAATTGTTGAAAATCCACGTTTACCTTCCACATCCCGAAAAAAACCCAGCAGGTCATTGCATCCAATTTCTCAGTTATCAGAAGACTTGAAATAGACAGATAGTATAGACTCAGAATAATCAAAAGAAGCATAATATTATGTATATCTACAATGTATGTGAATTCATATTTTCTGTTTTGATTTATGTACATGTATTTGACGAGTGTTATTTTTTCTTCAGGATACTAGTATTAGAACACGGAGAAGTGAAAGAATTTGACAGTCCAAAATTTCTTCTTCAAAACAAGAAATCTGCTTTCTACGGTATGGCAAAGGACGCTGGGCTGGTTAAATAATACGACAAAAGTCTAGGACTAGATTTAAACAAACAATACATAAATGATAGAGTGAAACACAAAGTTTTAGTAAATGTCTTAAAAGTTTGTTGGTCTGAAATGAGGTGATATAACTTATATGAATGAAGGAATATATTACGCGAATTGTCACAATTCTATAACAATATGAGAAAGGTTTTATAACAAGTATGGATTGTAATACTCAAAAGTTATTTCGTGGAAAAATATCACTACAAATCAACGAAAAAAGCATATATTTGAAACAAATGGTTGTGTCCCAACAATTTATTTTTTGTCCGTCCGTCTGAATTTGTGTCGTGCATTATCTCAATTTCTCAAAAAGTATTTGACCCAGCCATCAAACCTCACAGGATTATTATTCAGCATGTGCAGTTTTGCACCTGGTGTTTTAATTGGGATCTCACACAGCTAGATCAGAGTTATGGCCCTTGACTTAGTCAAAAATATGAATATGAAGGTCGTAAAAGTTTGTGTCGCTTGTATCTCAAAATGTATTTGACCTAGGTCAAATAGGGTCATGGAACATAATAGGAATAGTATTCTACAATGTGAAGTAATGTACCTGGGTTTTTGTTTGAAACCACGTAGGAATATTATTCAGCATGTGAAGATTTTGTTTCGATTTCACTCTGCAAGACCAGAGTTATGGCATTAATGGAACAAAAGTGTGTGTCCCATGTATCTCAAAATTTTCTTGACCTAGAGTCATTAAATATTTAATTTTGAGAATTGTTATTACATGTGAAGTTGTGCACCTTATGTTCTCTTTGGGTTTTCACTCAGCTAGGCCAGAGTTATTGTCCTTGACTCAGTGAAAAATATACAAGTACTTAAAAGTTAATATTTCATATACCTTGAAAATATTTCACCTAGAGTCATGAAACCATGTACAGTGACAAGAAGTGGGAGCACCTGTGTCACGACTACTAGCTAGTTGGAACATCAAGGCACGTATTGAAACAACCATGCTAACATAAAATAGCTGTTCTTGTCACTTTTCGGGGTGTTTTAACTGGAGAGAAAACGTGTGTTAACAGTGAGATTCACGCGCGTACGTGCTGTTACAACACCTTTTTATATATGAGCGTTCCGTGGCAAAGCGTAAACGCATTACGGCCCCAAAACGGATTATTCAAAAAGAAATGACGTCAACGTGAAAAAACAACGCAGACGTTACCGCGCGTTTCATGGAAATTTAATGACGTTGATGGATAATTCGTTTATTAGTTTTAACGCATTTTATGTTAGAATAGCGTTTACGCATGTTCATTTCGTGTTATAACATCTTCGGAATCCCTCGGGAAACGTTGGTAACCTCGCCCTACCGGGCTCGGGCATCAACAAATTCCTCGGGATTCTGCATATGTTATAACAGGAAAAACAAGCGTTATCCCTACAATCATTCCAGGGTGGAGCTCCACAGTGTTTCTTGATTTGTTCGTTTTGTCCCTGTTGTCCTATAATTTTACTGTTTATACCTATTTTTGTGTGTATGTCAATTATTTACACTTTATGTACTCTTCAAAATAAACAATCGTGTAGGGTTCCGTTCTGTGTAGACTTCGTTCATTCTCATATCTATTCCAAGTGGATCTAAATGTCCTTGTTTGATAACAGGTTTTCATTTCGTTTAATACAATATGTTAAAAGTTTGTTAGTTATATAAACATTGAAATGTTTCTTTAATGCTGGCTATGATTATTGTCCATTTTTGGCAATTACCTATTTAAGAAATAATCTTAGTAAATAAAAAAGTAGAAGAATGACATTTTTATTTGTTTGAGGTTTAAATATTTGTTTTGGTGTTCTCGATATTCAATGAACGCCCACTCTACTTCGTAGTAAAATGATAGGCCGATATACGTAGAAGTAGAACTCCGTGGAGATTGCCATGGCACATGGAAATAAGTATATTCTTCTTTTGATGAATTAGTAACGAAAATCACTATTCAGTTAAAGAAACAGAATATTTCAAACACGAAATAGCGAATAAAACAACAAGCACCTACAAAGAGCTAAACCAGCACACATCCAACAGCTGGAGATGCAAGAAATGCGGGTGTCAGAATTTTTGGATCAGTTGTTTTGCGAATCTGATGGTAGTGTGTGTGTATGTATGTGTGTGTGTGTGTGTGTGTGTGTGTGTGTGTGTGTTCGGGTTTAACGTCTTTTCAACAATTTTTCGGTAGGTATTTTATTAAATTGTCCATATTTTTATTCGGCTTGTTCTTGACACTTCTGATGATCCAGTATTCTCTTTTAATCAGTAATATTACTTGACTTTTGGATGTCCTATGCTTGGAACTTCAGATGATACCAGATATTTTGTACAATCTCCTAATGCTGCCCTGGGTAATACTGAACACAAAACAGCATAGCAAGATCAGTAAACAGAAGACCCTTATACTGCTTCAGTCTCGATGAATATTTCTGTAGCATCTCATCCTACCAACACTTCAGTACTCCTTCTTCTTCCAACGATAAGGTGGAACTGCCGGAATGTCTGAAACCCTGAGATATGTACTGGCATGATAACAGTGACAACGCTCTGCATCCTCCTTTTTTCAGCCAATTAAGTCTGAATGCATATACTGCATTGTCTTCGTAAAACTAGTTTTAGCACGACCGAGTGTAGTTTGCCTCTCGCAATATTCATGTACCCGTTCACAGTCTTAATGTAATGATTCGCAATAAATATATATCGTTCAGATGAGTTATGTACGCGTTTTTATTCTCGTAAATAATTAAATACCCGTTTCCAATAATTTTGCATTCGTTCAAGATCAATTAAGCATCCGTTCATAATTATTTTATATCCGCTTATAATGACAAAGAATGGCCTTATGCTGTCCGTCTTAAACTCGTATCTGCCTACCCTATACACCAGTTAGTACGCCCGACATATAGCTTCTCAATTCAGGTAGAGGATAATATTTGAAAAGAATCCTTAACATTATGTCTCATATTTGATTGCCGTATATAATTCACACAAACATATTATTTCTAATAAAGACGGTGCGAGTGTATAAATATCGGGGCTGTGCTATATTGCCTACGTATCCTTGGAGGATGATACCTCGAAATTACTAAAGAATGTGAAATACAATACATACATTTATAACTTATTATAACATTCATTTACAAATAAACAAAAGCTCTTGTAGCGTAAGTATATGTTCAAATCTGACATGGTTTCTGTTGTGTTTGCATTACATACACGGGACTATAATCCGAATGTAAGTCGTTTAAGTTGAAGGAATCCAACTCACAATACATCCCTGGTTTCGTAGACAATGATAACACCAGACCGCTACGTGATAAACATGAATTAAATGCTAGTATTTTCAAATCTATATCTAAAGTCATTGAAGTTGCTCCAAATACAATCACACGATTAAAAACAAAACATAGTATTGACCCTTGGGAGGGGCCTAAAGTGTGTAATTACCTAGTCTATGAAAACACTTGAAAACATTTTCATTGATGTTTGTGACCTTTCCATGAGAGATATTTTATGCTTGGGAAATAGATTTTAGTTTTGCGTGTTTTGTTGGCAAATAAAACACGGTCTTGAGTTCAGATGCATAGACCTTCGTGATTAGATTACTACGTATCTGAGCTCAAAACCGTGTTGTATTTGCCAGCAAAGCACACACAACTAAAATCTATTTCCATTCTAACACGTTCGAATTAACCAGGAAGGGATACTAATCTGGAATTCTTTTTTTAGGCGGAATAGCCAAAAGTAGGTCTTTTTGCGAAACGTGTTTTAATCGACGACAATACACGGTAAATATTTCTTTGTTCATATAAAAGGAAATCTTAAAAGTGTTAGAATGATCATTGATGTTCAGTGTATATATCATTGTCGAAAAAGTTTAAGAATTTTGCTAATCTGTTGCCGAAGCAATCCTGTTCAGTCATAAAATTGAACATTAAATAATAACACAGCTGTTGCCTTTTAGGTTCGGTCGGTATGAGGATTTGTCGACTTGGAGAAAAGTGTTATCGACATTGTACTACACCCGTGGTTTGTCCTCATACCGACCTTTCATAAAGTCAATGGTTGTATAGTAATTCACGTCGGATTTTATTAATCTCTCAGCCCTAACCGTTTGCAACAAAATAGTTAAATCTACACAATAAATAAAATGAGTAAGTAAATTTTGACTATTCATTAAAACTTTCGAAGAAACATTATTGATAACAAATATTTATAACAAACAGAAGCCGTTTCTGATAGTGAAATAAAACATATAGATAAATAATTATCGAAACAGGTGAAGCCATAGAATAACTGAAACGCAATTTAATTTCTCAAAATTAGAGATTCAGGAGTGAATGACTGATCCTATCAAAATGCGACTAAATGCCGAACTGATTTTCGAAATAGACCAGACAATATTAAACCTATGAATATTTCAATATTGTACAAAATGGCAGTCGTGTTGCACCAAACAAAATAGTGGTTAATTTTACATTCAAATATAAAGGTATAGTAAAATTACATTTACTTCTCTCACCAATGTTAAGGAAACATTGTTATGTATAAAATGAAAATACAAACATGTATACAATGCATACAGATATATAGACCTGTTTAGCACTAATAGAAGGAGTACATGGCCCAGTTACCGAAGTTTGGCGATATTGTAACCTCCTGAAGACACGTAAAATCATACATATATCTAAAATTGGTGAGGCTATAACACTCTTAAAGGGACTTACCTACACATTTTAGGCGACAAATAATTTCTTTAAAAAATCCATAGAAAGTGATTACTCTGAAAATGATTAGTGGTACAAACTTATTGGCTTAAGATGCAAAATATGTTCATAAATAACCAACATTATTGTGCAGAAGATAGTAAACTGTTATAACGTTTCTGAAATAAATGCAGAAAATTTACAGTCTTCATGTTTGCATTTTAACCAATATCTAACTTTTATTTACACCCATTTTGTCATTTTTCAGTGCTATATGTACATTCTATGCTAAACTTTGTGGAAATGAACATGTTAAAAAATTTCACCCAAACTGGTGGGGGGGGGGGGGGGGGGGGGGGCGAGTAGCTTTAAAGAATGAGTGAACTAAAATGAGGGAACTCCTGAAACACGCACTGTCGTACATATACAAACATAACCAGTTACCGAAATCTAGCGATGTATTAGAACTCTTGAAGAAATTGTAAATGGAAACACAAACAAATACAAACATAACCCAGTTTCCGAAATTTTGTGATAAAAAAACTTTCGAAGAAATAGTAAAACAAAACATAAGTTTGTTACCCAAGTTTTGCAATACCATAGCTAAACTCTTAAGTTTTTACTTTTTACATACAACTGTCATTTGTGCTCACCAAAAACAGAGCAATATGTAACAATTGTTCATGAAATTGTAGGAAAAAAATAACTAAACATTAATTTGTTGAAAAAACGATACTCTAACAAATTTGTTTTGTACTATGGTCATATTGGATTGTGTTGAATTGATTATGTATGATTGCAACATATGTTGCAAATATATAATGAACATTAAACTTTAGAATGATAAGAATATAAGAATTCATAAATTTATATTTAAACAAAATCATATCTTCTCGCGGTAAGCTTTACGTTTTACAATCGTTAAAAGCATATTTACGTAGCTTTCATTCGATACTGTTCCATACATATTTCTAAAACCCGTTAAGTCACAATGGAATCTTCTATAGACACGCTTAACGGGATTTTAAAAGGCAATGTAGATCCCTAAGTATACTTAACATCTGTTAACTCCAGAATTTGTTTGCGTTTGCGTTTGATTGTATTTTTTGCTCTAAAAATAAGAATTATGTTTCGTGTTAAAAATATTTTATTACAAACGCTGTTTTAATACAAATGTATATGTATACTTCGAGACGTTAAAATATAGTATCGATAGGACCTCACGATCTGAAACGTTTCCAGTTTGGCATTTGTGCTGTCTGTTAGAAACAAAATTTCTGGAAAATGTGATTGTGGGGGTGGGGGGGGGGGGGGGGGATCAAAACGAACGATGATATGTCTGGTAAGCGCTATCCATCCGTCATAGGACAAAGCGTTAAATCAGCAGAAATTTGATCCGCTGTTTTCGTAAAAAAAGTGTGAATATAATAGTAGCTTTATCTGGGATATTGAATTTGACTCTTTGTGGATCATCCTTTATATACTCCACTTTTATGCCCCCATCGGAAGAAGAGCGGGTATACTGTTTTGCCCCTTGTCTGTCGGTCAGTCTGCTTATTCGTCGGTCGGTGTGCTATTTGGTTTTCAGTCAATAACTTAGTATGCTAAATATCGCAATGGTCACACTTCATAGGATGGTTGCCTGTGGTCGTCAGAAGATGACCCCCTACGGTTTTAGTGATCAAATGTACAGGACATCATGACATTGAGACTGAAAATCAGACAAGAATCTAAATAATGCTGTGAAAAACAATTGTCAAAATTCATCAAACTATTTCTTGCAGTCAATAGATGACCGCTTTTGTTTTAGGGGTCAGTACGTCAAAGGTCACGGTCATAATGACCGCGAAACTGTGACTGGTTCCCACTGAATAAATAAGTCATTCTTTGGCTAACAACTGTTCAACTTCATAGAATGTTTGCCTGCGGTCAGTAGATGTCCCCTATAATTTTAGGGTCAACAGGTCAAAGGTCATCGTCACAGTTTTGGGTGCAATAAGATAAAGAATAAGGTAACAATGACATTGAGACTGTAAACAGGTACCGGAACTCTTTTGACTTCAGTCCTAAAACTTCATAGGATGATTGATAGTGCTCAGTAGATTGGGTCGTATTTAGTGTCAGTAGGTCAAAGCCTAAGGTCATAGTGATTTTGATACTAAAATTGGACAGGCATACATATTTTTTCACACAACACTTTTATTTTAGCCAAACATGTTATACAGGTTATACAAAGGCCTATTTATTTACCGGGTCATCTGTACAGAAAATATATATACTTTTCACATTCTAGCAAAGAAACTTTGGTACTTGATGTTCCTGTTTTACTGTCGCCTTTGCTCTGGAATAGTCAGGAGAAGGGAGAGAATAGCTTTTCAATGTGGGTCTTTCTCTAGCAAGAAATAAAGATCTTTTTAGGCATAATGCATGTGGTTTTCATATCATTTTAATAGTTTGTATCAATTCCAGATGTTTCACAGGAGCTCGGAATTTGAAATATAGATTTTCCCGGAAAAGAATATGACAAACCTGTCCATGGTCTGATCGTATTAAAACTATTCACAAACTAGGGTTATACCAGATAAATGATATCAAGAACTAAGAAGAACCAGCGATGACATAAAAGTATATCAGTCTGACGTAATATTTTTTCATTTGGTGACTGGTCTGTTGAAATCAAACTATGAAAAATACAAAAAAAAAAAAACTGTTAGAAAAAGAATATAGCTGTATCGTGTTTATTCATATATAAATAAATTTTCTTCCATTTTATTAGATTTGGAATATTATATTTAAGCGTTTAATATGTCGTTTCGTCCGATCCCTATATATTTGACTCCTGAAAACCGGATACCCCTTAATTCCGGATACCGGACGACTTTAGCAATCATTATGTTATAAAGCTATATAATATTTAATATCCGCTGCAAATCGGTTTTTATATTTTTGATGGTTAGACTGCATTTTGTTCACTTAATACAACCAAGAGCGGGCAAGCAAACCGCTTGAGGTCATTAAAGTTGACCACAAAGGTACTGGTATATCAATAGATATGTCCATAAGCAGAACTTTTGTTAATTTTACTTTTACCTTAGTGATCATCGATTATAAGAGTTCACAAATAACAACTAACAGTAAAATCCTAAGAAGCATTGAATATGTCCGTTGGAGACATGTTTACGAAAACCTGAATATGTAATGAATGTTGGATGAACCAAAACATATTTTTTTACATAATTACATCTCTTGGTTTCTTGAAAATACGAAAAAAAGTTGAAGACGTACACTAGCGTCCCTTTGAAAATGTCAAAAACGATTTCGTCGTCTTTTTTCTCACTTGTGCACTATCTATATCAAAGATATTTTGCAGAAGTCGATTGTCAATGAAAAACTAGTTTGGCAACCTGTGGTTTTCTCACTTTTCTATTTTAAAAAATTCAGTCGAGCATTTTAAGAGTAGCTAAACTTTTCGATATATTTGAAATTGCAAAACTATATTTCTAAGTTTAGAAGTTTAGAAATTTTGCGTTTAAAGCCGTTTTCTTTCGTTGTCTGATCGACCAGATTTGTATTTTAAGATAATAAAGACTGAATAAGGTCCTGTTTACTAGATGACGGTACTTTTTCCTACCGTTTTACAGTAACTATTGCATAGAACTCATGAAATCTCCTTGTTTTGTTTGACCTTTTATAAATTTTTGTTCACTCAAAAATAAAATTACTTCCAATATTTAGACAACGTTTACACGATTTGGAGGACTGATTATTAAAAAAAAAAAAAAAAACGCTTAAAAAGTGTACTGTAAATATGGGTAATGCCATGACTATCAGAAAAGAAAAACAGTGCGAATATGAGTTTAAAACATTAACAGTGCCTTGGGAAAACGAAAGACATTTTCTGCAGATGGTGATAACACATTTAGGGATTAATTGTACACTTTTCACACATTTGTACTCGTGCAAAACCATTAGGTTTGCATAGCGATTTGCCTTATATTGCTTTAGACGTATAATTAAATAAAACTGCAAACAAGATTCACAGATTTATACTAGACATCATGAAATGTTGAGCATTTCATCAGAATCTTGTGTGCATTATTTCTGGATTGATACAAAACATGTTAATAGTTCATGACTGCTAATATATTACATTTCTGTCATTTTGGGCTTGGGTGGGGATCCTTACTTAACGAGAATGTTGAAAAAAAATTGAATAACAGTTTTGTAAAATAGATTGTCATCAGATTAACTGGGACTAGGTTGTACGAAATATGTTTTCAGATATTTTGGAAGAATAGATAAATAAAATTATATACTCCTTATGCATCCAACACGAGGTTTCTCTGAAATGCGACATCACATGATAGACAGCTTTGTGACATTATAATCTAATGTTCGTATTTTATACTGACAATCGAGTACATGTAGTTCAAATTTATTACAAACTGGGTTATCAGGCAGTTACTTAACTTTTATTCATTTTCAACAAGATAAAACTTTGAGGACCTTTATTTCAACAAAGTGATGCCTCCCGATGGTTAGTATATATTCTACTTTTATGTACTTTGTATATTTTAAGTAAATACAGTGTTACTGTAAATTAAATGAAAAATGCACTACATTGATTGATTGGTATCAACATCCAAACTTGTCTGTGAAGACAATCTTTAACCTTAAGCCTGCTACGGCAAGTGATTCTGCCTTTGCTACCAGTGCAGACCAAGATCATGGTCTGCACTGGTCGCTTATCCTGTGGGTAAATTTTCAGTGAAACTCCCTTCGAATAATAAATGGTACTGCCCGAATTGATTGGTAGACTAGTCCATGACTGGACCCAAAGTGACGATAGGTAACGGTTGTTCGATTATTTTTTATCAGCATGTGATTTCAACATTCTCATGCAGCAGTCAATGAAATAATTACTCGTATGAGCTATATTTCAAACCAGCTATAGTGCATATTTCCTGACCTGGCGAAGATATTTTTAGTACTGACTTTACCATTAAAAACAATAGGTAACTTGTGCATATCGGATTTATTCGTACGGAATGAAACCAAATCTAACGATGTAGCTGATAACCCTAAACTAAATGATAGAATGGCCCATTTATGACCTTTCTATAAATATCTCCGCCAGGTCAGAAAATATGCACTATAGGAATAACGAAATAATAGACAAGAATACGGAAACACACGAAAATTGCCGAATGTGATAACGGATCCTCTTACTGAAGAATAACAAAAATGGTCTTTGTTTTCATATGGTTTTCGTACCTGACTGTATGTTGAGGAGTGTTGCCAATTTACCACTCGTAAATAGACACCATCAAATCCTAATTATTGTGCTTAATTTCGATCTTTTCTTATATTATTACTTATAATGATCATGCTCACTTGTTATATCTATTCCCCTAAAAAGACATATCGCGCTTACATGAAAATGGTTAGCTCAATAGGGAGAGCGCCGATCTACGGATCGCGGGGTCGTGAGTTCGATCATCGGGCGGGTCGTATGTTCTGCGTGACGATTTGATAAAAGACAATGTGTCTGAAGTCATTCGTCCTCCACCTCTGAGCCATGTGGGGAAGTTGGCAGTTACTTGCGGAGAACAGGTTTGTACTGGTACAGAATCCAGGAACACTGGTTAGTTTAATTGCCCGCCTTTACATAACTGAAAAACTGTTGAAAAACGGCGTTAAACCCAAAACAAACAAACAAACAAATACATGAAAATGGTGCATTTAAATCCTCAAGCAGAAGGAAAATTATTGTATGTATTGCAGTGCTATATTTAGGTATTATCTGATAGGAATGTTACAAATACAATTAGATTAAACATTTTGTAGGAATAGTGACATACCTCTGGTTGTTATTTTGCTGTCGGATATGCTTCGGAAATATCAGGAGGATACCCGAAGGTAACTAAAGCATATATCACAATATTTATGCTTTTTGATCTATTTTAAGTATTCATTAACTTAATCTGTGTAAAAAGTAACCACAATCCGAAAGGAACAACAAACAGAAGCTTTGAAGATATCCAATTGCTATCTTTTACTAAAATATTTTATATTTAGATGTTTACTTCAAATGTAGAAAATCTGTATATTGTATCAGTATATTTAACTTTACTAGTCTAAGATATAAAAATTAATTGCGTATGTAGAGCTACATTCATAATTTAATATCACTGCAGTAAAAGTCGATTGTTTGAAAACCTACAGTTCTTTTTAATGGTGTTACACATTTATATTGTGTTCAGCTATAGTTGTATGCAGCGTGTACTATTTCTAACCTGGTGCATAGTATTGTTAATACACATAATTAAATTATAATTACTTTTATATTTGCATGCATGAAAGTTGGGTCTAGTTTACCTTTAATGTGTTGATATAATGCACAATTATTGCCTTTAGGATTCGGTCAGTATGAAGATTTATCGACTTGGGGAAAAATGACTGCTTTTGTCAGTTGGTTGGTATCAAATTAAATTAGAAAATAAGGTAATACAATCATGTGTTTGGCGTCATATTACTTCGACGTCAAAAGCCTCACTACTTTGGGTCAATACATACTTTGAGTTTTGCCCGAAGTCAATGCATCATTTTAACGGAGATTAATATTATGCATATCTAAAAGTATTTAAGTTTTATTTTTATTTTTATCTATAAACATACACAATAAATACACAGTTATGGCTTTTAAGAGAATTTTATATGAGATTTAATGCCCTGGAAAAAATTATATTGATGGAGCCCATAAGACAACATTTGTTTTATTACTAAATCCAACAAGTCAGATATTATTGAAAAAAGTCCAAACATTTGCGACGGTTTGTCATGTTTTCAGCGTTTTTTTCTCAAAGAGAAAGTACGAACGGCGTCATTTTGTAATGACGTCAAAATATTATGACGTCACGTATAGAGGTCAATACGTTTGTTTGGCTCTTCCTACAGACCAATATTATACAATTATTGCCTTTTGGTGAGGTCGATACGTGGATTTATCGACCTGATAAAAGCGATATCGACCGCGGGCACAATCATTTTTCGTAGTAAATTGTGTATGACGTCGCATTGTTTTGACGTCAAACCGTGATGACGTCACAGCTGGTGGTAAATATGTGTTTTTGGCTCCGCCTTTGAGTTAATACGACTTTTTATCATTGATCATGTGACTACATATAAACCAATGGAAATGACTATAAATATAATCTAATAATAAGACATTTTATCATAAATCATATAACTGCTTAGATGGATGGAAAAGAATGTAAATACAGATTTAATGATAATTGACATTAACATAATAATGTGTTACTTTTCCGTAGATGAAGTACATTCAGTCTCAAGACGCTTCATTTTTGACAGCAACCACCACTTCACAGGTATTCCTTTACGCTAATCTGTAAACCTTATAATGCTTTCAATTAGAAAGATACAAAAACAATTACTGAAATAATTATCAAAGGCTTTGCAAATAACATCGTAATGATAGAAATTGATTGTGTAAAATACTAGTATACTTTAGGTGTCTAGCTGAGGCTTTTAAACTATATCGGTACTTCGCCGTTTGTTCTGTTTTCCAGTATATTTTGACAATTTCTTGAAAAAAGGATAAATAATTAGGTATACACAGAACAGCACAAACTCGCATCAATTCGGAAAAAAATATTTCTTGGTAACGCCATTTATATTCGTCAGTTTGTTTTAAGAAATGTTTAGAAGTTATTTGACGAAGAAAATTATGGGACATTTAGCACAGTCTTCGGCTATATACAACAATTAGATCTACTTATACGGTGAATTTGCAAAATGTTCGTTCTAAGATACGTAATATATTTTGTGTATTAATCTAACAGACTTAAAAGGTGATTTATGTTACATTGATTTTACATTTATTTATAACGCACCCTTTTTGCATTCCTGGACTTAAAAGCATAGGAAGTTTATCTTTCATGTTGTCGTCGTTTTTTAACACCAATATTACAGGCTGGTCGTCATGGCAACAGTACGCGGCATGCTCTACCTTATGTGTAAGCGGGTATGAAAAACAAACGAAGGAATGCTGTGACACAGGGGACAATAGACTTTGCTATAACATTCCATGGGAACAACTTAAAAGCAGAATTGGGACATGCCCGAGTAATTTTTCTTGTGGTAGAAAAATAGGATGCAATACGATCAGTACTAACTGACTATTTCCAGTCAGTCCAGGCACTAAAACTTTTCTGAGCAGTACACTCCTTGAGCAGTGTTCCTAACACCCAGCTAAAAGCCAGTATTTCGTCTTCCAGTGAAACAGGTTTTGTGTGTATCGGTGCTTTGAATTAAGCATGTTTAAGGTTCAGACAACCTACTATTAAAAGCTAGCCTAGATAAGTCGACCATGCCTGTATCTAAAATCTCTCTCTTTCTTTTACTCGCTTATTTCCTTTGGTCAGATTTGCCAACATCTGTACTAGTAGAGGATGAATTTTGCGCCCTTAAATTACTGATTTCATGTGTATATGATGTATGTAAAACATTCAATTTCACCTTAACGACAGAATTCAAAATATGCTCAAGTTTATTGCTGTAAATGAAGACAATTTTATGAATTTCATAAACGTATATGCACTGTGTTAAGAGCTTTGGGCATGCATTTTCCATTCGATTACATTTTTTCCGTAATGCAATTTCGGCATTCTCAGGTTGTAATTTCTAGCACGATTATAGGATGCCGGAAAAGCATACAATGGCTTATTGAATTATGACCAAGATAATAAAATTTTTAGTTGGTCCCATTGTTTGGAATCCTCTGACTTTATCGTTATTTTGTCTATGAGATATCTCAGTTCTAAGGTGTGAGATATATTGCATATTTGTAAACTCATATTTGTCTGGAATGTCAAAATTAAGACTCTTGTGGATAGAATATGTAACTGAATGCAAAATTAAATTAATAGTCATGATGGCCAATATCTTAGCTCCATTTACATCATATTGCTACAAATAACATAGCGATAATGACAGAGTAATCCAAATGAAAGGACCTACGTACTTAAGAGACTATGAAAAGAAGATAAATTACCAAAGTCCCCCATTGCTAACGACATAATTTTCGCATCTGATTAATATTTCAGATGACGGTCAATGGGAAACGTGGGAGACCTGGTCAGCTTGTACCGACACGTGCGGACATGGAGTCCAGCAAAGAGCACGCTCGTGTGTGTTTGACCAAAATAGACCACATTGGCAAGACTGTCCTGCAGGAGGCGGAATCGAGAAACGGTCTTGTGCCAAGCAAGATTGCCAGGGTAATTAAATCTGAAACTGAAATACGTAGCGAGAGAGAAATTCACTGTGTACAAAATGGTAAGGACATGGAATCGATTGTTCTTGCGGTAACCATTTGGTACGAAAATCATTGATTTAGAGGAATACTAGATGGTTAAAGTTCTCAATATTTTGAAATGTTGTCATAAGTAATTTAAGCTTGAATAAATAAAATTTTGGAAAAGCATTCGAGCCGTTTTTCCATTAATTAAACGAGTGAGCGATTTTTGCCCCCCCCCAAAAAAAATGAATAAATAAAAAAAAAAACAAAACAAAAAAAAAAAAAACTGTCTAGCAACGTAAACCTTTGTATAATACATAAGGGTATTTGCATTTACATTCATGATACGGTGATAAGTGCTTGTTATTACTATGTTGTAGTAGGAGTGATATTTAAATTATTGATTATCTCTCTTTAAAGTTTCAGAAAAATGCTCATTTCATGTGACATTACGCATGTTCTTTGTATTACATTGATTGGTGACTTATTCAAATTGCATCTGATATCACTTTCGGTTGAAAACTTAATACCGGAGTATCTCAGTTATATAATGGTTTAACTCTCATACTTCGTTTTTCATGCTGAAAAGCAATTATATCTAATCCGAAAATGTTGACCCTACTTGGTTACATTATATAAATTCAGTTCCTTCCTTCATTCATATTAACAATAAAATATTCAGACCTCATTTTCAGCACATCTCAATGATATGAAAACCATATATGGTCATTTAGTATGACATGTCTTCCTATCTAAAATAGAAAACAAATGACATGCTTTGTTGTATAATTATAAGAAAAATAATCTGTTCTGAGAAACATCACCCTCTGAAAATGCCCCCATGAAAACACCTGTTTAGCAATTACGCGTAGGTAGACATTTTTCGCAAAGAGTAAAACTTATTCCTGGAAATTCACAATTAAAACGGTCTAGATCTTTTCTCAATACAATAAGCAATTAAACTAAGCCCAAAATATAACTGTCACCTCCTCATGTCACTCATTATACCATATTTCATCCATAGCATGGAACTACATTTTGGACTTCTTCACAGGTAACACTGAGTAGTCACTTCCGGTTTGGTGTAATCCGTACTACTTGGAAAAGTAAGTCAGTGACAGATAACTCTTCTAGGACTATTTAGTTATCTGAATAAAGTATGCATAGATTCGGATGTGTTTCCCAAACATATAGTTTACTTCAAGATCTATGAATAATAATTTAAACAAAAAGTTGAGTATTATCTCCCATTTTCAAAGACATTTTTTATTTACTACTGCAGATTATTTACAGGTATGGTATGGTCGTATAGGAAAGGAAACATTATTTGTGAGAAAAATTTAAATAGATTATATGGATTTTACGACATCGAATCCTCCAACATTTTACAAAATTCGTTTGCCAAGGATAATTAAGGCCTAAAAATGAGTTTAAAAAAGTGATATAAAAAAGTCTATCTGATGGTAAAACCAAAACAATACCAAAAACTGTGCCGAAAGAAGTTATTTCACTTTTTATGACACCTACCTTCTTTGCAAATATACCTCATTTGTATATTGACCAAGGCTAGCGGAACGCATTTACCTTGCGGAATCTGCCATTACAGAAATATAATGCAGACGTTCTTTAGTATAAATAAAATGGTTTTGTAAGTGAAAAAGAAACGATAATCACTTTTCTTTAGCTTATCCACCAAAACAACGAAGCCGATGTTGCTTTCGGAAACTTCCTCAGTCCGACGTAAAATAAAGTTTCTTCTATCTTGTATCTTGTATCCCGTATTTACTGCACGGTGCTGTGTTAGAATATTGCTAGTGTGACGTCTATTGTTGTCGTTGAATACGTAGCCTTAGGTACCATCTCTACATAAGAGACTGAAATATTCATTTAAAGATTGTTTTCGTGTTTTTTTCTGTTTTTTTTTTTAATAATGTTTATATGTAAGAGTAGATTATATTTAAACTTTTCACTCGATAAAATATTTACTCATTGAAATTATAACAAGATTATTAAATAATCACTCACCGGTCGTGAAAATATTGCATATTCACTCGTTGAAAGATATTTCGATTTCATACTGAAACTTGACGTATTGTGTATTTTAATGATTTTACTGTATAAATTAGAATTTACTACGTAATAAGTTGAAATGATTTAAGTGTTTTAATTCTATTAATGTACCTTTATATGTCATTAAAACTTGGGTATATTTTCCATGCGCGAAATGTTGTGTTTTGGAAAAGATCGATAGTGTTGAAAAAGCTAAATAGTTTAAATTTAATTTTTGTTCATACACTCTGTTATTTTAATGTTTTTCACTCATCTCAATTTTGTTCAGGTCTGAGCTTTTAGTTTAGGAGGATGGTCCGGCGCCCATCACCAAGCTTTCTACGGCGTTTGTCAAAAGTTTTACTAAATTATAAGCTTCTCTGGCCGGAGGTAGAAGGTATCATATTCTAGAGACTGCAAAAGTTCAATAATGACAGTTTTTACTGACACAGATTAATCCGCCGTTCTATTTCCGCACTAATTTTATTGTTTATTTACGAGTATACCGATCTCGTTGTAAAAGTTCGTGCTCAGGTTTAACAATTGTTTCATTGCACATGATAAAAGAAAATATATCAAATTATACACCTTTGAAAAACTCAGATCTTTGAAAAGCTGTCTAATAGTGTATATAACTTTAGAAAATTGAAACAGAAACTATGACACACTGGCATTTTCTATAATTTTAAGTTTAAAGTAACGTTTATATCTTTCAAACTGTTATCTATTAAAATGTTAATTTCTAAAATCTATATTCTCTATGTGAATATTTGTGTTTTTAATGAAACAGACACTGTATTTCTCATTAGTATTGGAGTCTCTCTGTACTTTTCACTGCGTTTATTTTACCCGCTTCTAAATATTGGTTTTAAAGAGAATGAAAGTAAGATTGTTCACACCCTAGGGGGCACATTTTTGTATTCTATCTTCATAAGACTTGTTCAGAATGGTTTTTTTTATCATGAAATCTCGTTTGAATTCAAATCTCGGTCACGTGGGGTAAAAACTAGGTCACTAGGTCAAATCAAAGGAAAAGCTTGTATACACTCAAGAGTCCACATCTTTGGTTCAATCTTAATGAAAATTGGTCAGAATCACTAGGTTAAACATGTTTACAATGTTATGATATGTTACCCAGGTGAGCAACCTAGGGCCATCTTGGGCCTCTTGTTATAGTGTATGTATATATGAAATTGATAATTTGTTACAGCGGACAGCAATATAACGGCACGAAATAGAGTTTTTTCGTGTAATTTTCTATAAAAGAAGAGAACGTTTTGTTTTGTTTTTTTTGTTTTTTTGTTTTTTTTTTTAATTGAGGAGTATAATCTACTCAGTACCTACATATGATTCTATTTTACATGGTGACAGGAACGTGCATCGAATCTCATGAAATTCGCTTTAGTTGTATCAATCAGTGCAAAGTAAGAAAAAAATAAAACACTAAAAATCATTTTCGTCCCTACTGTCCTAATTTAGAAAATACGAATGTTAATTTGCACATGATATTTCAGTTGACGGAGTGTGGGCTGACTGGGGTGCCTGGCACATTTGTACAGCCTCATGTGGCGGGGGCACGCAGGAGCGTACCAGAGTTTGCTCATTTAAGAAGGGATCGCCTCATGGTGCAAACTGCACTGGAGATACCCACGACAGTCAGCCATGCGAAACACAGTTTTGTCCAGGTAGGTACTAGTAATCCATCGAGTATTCAGAATGCAAAGTAATATAACTGGAGTGCTTTCCACCCAAAGGCCAGAATACGTCAATCGCAAGCATTCTACTTAAACTAAAAAGAGTCTCTTCTTTAAGCAAGTATATAGTACAATGTTTCTATTTTAAGAACTTATATTGAAATAATCGGTCATTCCTTAAAATACATACCCTTCCCCTGAACAGAACAAAATTGAAGTGGTAAAAATCATCTTCTTTTGTTTTTTTTTTAAGAACTATTTATATATTTGTGTGTTCTAAGATATGATCTTCCTGTAATATGATATGATATGAAATGATATGATATGATGTTTAGTGTTGTTGTGTGCAAACAGATATTTAGTGTTGTGGTGTGCAGATATGATGTAATATAACATGTTATTTGATATGAAATGATATGAAATGATATGATATGATATGATATGATTCAGTGGACGGAGTACTGACAGACTGGTCGAAATGGACTTACTGTTCGACCACGTGTAACGGCGGTACCAGGTTCAGAACCAGACGATGTATATTCCCGAACAATGTTCCACATGGTGCTGACTGTATAGGTTCACTTCAAGATCAGGAACCCTGCAACGAGTCCCCATGCCCAAGTAAGATCATTGTTGAGAAACTGTTTTCTATTCGTATTCTCTATAGATATCACTCATACAATTAATGTAAAAAAACAGTACTTTACATTGACATATTTTGTTAATTATAATTTCATGCATCATTAGTTGCAATCTGTCGAATGGTGAAACTATATGGTTTTGACATTGAAATTGATATGTAGTCGTATGTATATGGTTTTGTTGTTACTTTATAACTTGAAGATATGTAACGGATTTCAGTGTAATATCTGAAAAGTTTCACTTCATCAGGCTATAGAATTCATACAAAATACAACATATTTTCAACTCTTTTTTTTTCAAACAAAGATTTTCATATTGTCAGTATTAAATACCTTATATATTCAAACATATCTGAAAGTTTCACAAACGCAGAATTTTAGGTATAATTGTGCACAGTTATTATCTCTTGTCCTTCAATATTTTCCTTACCTGCAAAAATTCCCTTTTTTTGTCACCCACTACATATGATTGTAACATTCAAGAACAAGCATCAATATTATTATTATTATTATACCAGATTTGTTGAGCGCCCTTTTCATATGTTATATACGTTCAAAGGCGCTTTACAATTAAACATGTGACACATCGCAGATATGTAGGAAAATATCAAAACATGACATATGCAATCACAAAACTGAAACTGAACAATTTGATTAAACGCCTTTTTTATAAAAGATATTTTCAATGGCGTTGTACATAATAATAAAAAATAATAGTTATTACAACAATATCATAAATGAACAATGATAATATTTACAGCCTTATTGTACCAAACAGCCATGACCACACCCCCATCCCCGAGGTCGTTTTACCCCTATTGCCAATACCAGTGCTTAAAACATCTGGTACGCCCAGACGGGCTGCATATAGTGGTTCAACCTCCCGGTAAATGGTGCCATCATGTACCGTTTTAGATAGAAATACCACACATTTCAAGTGAAGCTCAAGTCTTGCGAAAAACACACACATAGAACGTCATAACCCTTAAAATGTGACATGATGAAATAAAAGATGGATTGTCAATTTAGTTAATTACATGATGAATTGTACAGTTAAGAGACCTTCGTCAGCGACGAATGACTTGCTGTAGTTCTGTATTACAAAAATAATGAGTAGAAACAGTCACAGTTGGTATCTATGTGTTGTAGAAAATTTTGAAAAGGTGTGTTTTGAGAGCTCTTTTGAATGAATTAAGTGATGAATCTTTTCTGATATTGTCAGGGAGAGAGTTCCATAGTTTTGCGGCGGCAACCCTGAAACTTCTATCCCCGTAGGTAATAAGTCGACTTTTTTGTGGCAAAAGGGTTGTTGCTGCATTTGCTGACCTCAGGTTTCTAGTTGGCACGTACACCTCCAGTAAGTCTCTCATATACACCGGCGACTGTCCATGCAAGGCCTAGAATGTTTGAATGAGAATTTTGTATTTGATTTTATCTTGTATTTGAAGCCAATGAAGATCTTTAAGGATTGGTGTTATATATTCAAAACGGGTTGTTTTCGTAATAAGACGTGCAGCTGTGTTTTGGACATTTTGCAGTTTGCTCGTTGTTGATTTTGGCACGCCGTACAAAAGACCATTGCAGTAATCTAATCGTGAGGTCACAAGCGAGTTTATCAGGGTTTTTGTGGCTTCAGTTGTCAAATATGGTCGAATATGACCAACGTGTCGTATTTGGCCGTAGCATGTTCGAGTCACAGAATTAACATGATGGTCCATGTGCATGTTCGAATCAAGCGTAGCACCAAGGTTTCGAACAGTTTTTGACGGTCTTATGCTCGATTCGCCAACTTTCAGTTCTAGATTTTCAACATGTTTGGAGTGTTTTTGACTCGAAAAAAGAATTACTTCAGTTTTGTCTGCATTCAATTTTAACATGTTTGAATTCATCCATGAGATGATTTCTTTTAGGCATTGTTCAACTCGTGTGATTGTGGCTGCCTTTGATGCTTGGTCAACTGGTTTAAACGATAGATAGAGTTGGGAGTCATCTGCATAAAAGTGGTGGTTTAGACCGTGGTTTCTACAGATGGACCCGACAGGCTTTGTGTACATCGTGTAGAATTTTGGGCCTAGAACAGATCCTTGAGGAACACTGAATTTCATAAGGACTGGTTC
Organism: Mercenaria mercenaria; assembly: GCF_021730395.1. Classification (NCBI taxonomy): domain Eukaryota; kingdom Metazoa; phylum Mollusca; class Bivalvia; order Venerida; family Veneridae; genus Mercenaria; species Mercenaria mercenaria. The sequence continues at coordinate 54,446,368 of NC_069373.1, forward strand.
AGAGAGTTTGCCATCGATGCATACTGTTTGGTAGCGGTCTGTTAGATATGATGCCACCCATTGAAGAGGTTTATCGGCAAATCCAAAATTAAATTTGAGTCTGTGAAGAAGGGTGTTATGGTCAATGGTGTCGAATGCAGCCGACAGGTCCAACATCACAAGTACTGTGACGCCACCTTTGTCAAGGGATTCGAGAATGTCGTTCTGAACTTTTAACAATGCGGTTTCAGTTGAATGAAATTTTCTGTATGCCTACTGGTTTATTTCATGTAATTGATTGTTCGTCAAATGTTCCTCAATTCTTCTGTTTACCACTTTTTCAAGGATTTTTGAGAGGAATGGCAGATTGGAAACAGGCCTGTAATTCTGGAGTGTGTTTTGGTCAAGACTTGGCTTTTTTAACAATGGTCTTATTCGTGATGTTTTAAATGATTCTGGCACGATTGCACTTTCTAGAGAGATGTTAACAATTTTCGTCAATATTGGGAGAAGTTCGTTTATACAAGATTTCAAGAGCCATGTAGGAAGAGGGTCTAATTCACATGACTTATTAGCTGACGTTTGAACAAGTTTTTTCTTCTTTTTATTATTTATTGTTTTCCCTTCATGTACATCATACAGACAATAATAATAACATTACATAATACATATACATTTTACCAATTAGTTTTATATATCGAGTACATGTCTGCTTCTATTTTTTTTTTCATTTCTATACCATGATACTCATATATTATCATTTGTTTAATGTACATCAGGAAATTTCTTGAAATCTCACATCCATCTAACACCCACCCTCAAACATACACATTTTCATACAAAACAACCTCCCACGCAAATCATACACACACTCACACATATCCTTATATACATATGTGATATCAGCAGATATAGTGTTGTATATCTACGTTTTGTATCCAACTGCCATATTCCAATCTAAAAGTATGTTTAGAGAGTTTTTAATTCAATTATGTAGTTATTTGTAGAGGGAATCCATTCCATTTATGGTAATATTCATTTATTTTGTCATGTTGTAGCGCTATTAACTTTTCCGTTTCCAATCTTGTCTTCAAGTAATTTAAGGAATGTTCCAAAGTTGGCATAGTTTTATTTATTTTATTTTTATAAATAAAATATTTTGCTGATAAAATGATACCATTTTTAGCTATACTTTGTAGAACTGGTTCCGCAATTAAAAAAGCCACTGTCTCATATGTGAGTTCTAAATGTACGTTATTTTGTTGAAGAAATTTTCTCAAATCTCTCCAAAAAGTTTGTATATGTGGGCATTCCCAGAAAAGATGTTCAATGGATTCAACATGCATCTGACAGAAATCACACAGGTCTGATTCGATAAGACCTTGTTTTAGTAAAAGTTTATTTGTCGCTATTATTCTGTGTATAAATTTATACTGGAAGTTTCTAAATGTACTATCTATCGTTGCTGTAAAGATATTTCTATATATTGATTTCCATATTAAATTGACTTTTGAAGTAATTTTTTCCCATTTCGTTTCAGCTTTATTTTTCAGTGCTTCTTTTTTTATTTGATGTTCATATAGGAATTTATTTGTCCTTTTTGTGTCCGTAAACCTTTTCAAAATTGCTTTTCTTTTTGAAGTTAAAGGTACATTTTCTATCTTGATTTTTTGTTTTAGTTCTGTAGGTATACTTTTTATTAAAGACATGTATTTGAGGTAGTCATGTTCAGGAAGACTATACAGATTTTTAACGTCTTCATATGTATAGAATTGATTTTTTCGGAAATCATATAAATGTTCGTGATATAACACACCTTTGTCGAACCATGTTCTATAGAAAAATGTTTTATCGTTTACTTTTATTTTCCTGTTGTTCCATATTATCTCTTTGTTTACATTTGTGCATTCGGACAGAATACCGATTTCAATCCACGCTGTAATGATATCTCTTAAAAATGGATTTGTCTTATATTTTTTAAATATTTCTCTTTCATTTAAGTTACATTCAAAAATCAAGTTTGCTCCTATTTTTTCTAGTTTATTTATGTAAATAGCTTTTATTATTGATTTGTTATTTTTATCCAGTAACTTTTTAACCCAACAGGCCTTTAATGCTCTATTAAACTTGGAAAGATCTATCATTTTTATACCTCCATTTAAATAGTTTTTCTTTATTGTTTCCCTTTTAATTTTATCTGGTTTCTTATCCCATATGAATTCAAACATGTATTTTTCTAATCGGTTTATTGTTTGTTTCGGTGCGGTTTGTAAAACAGATAAATAGTAAATCAATTTTGGTAAAGCAAAACTTTTTATAACTGTGACTTTTCCCAGTAGCGTCAGTTTTCTATGCTCCCACTGTTTGAGGCAGTTCTTAAAGGATTCAATTTTTGTTTCTAAATTTTTTGATTGTGACTTTTGTATATCTGTGTAAAAGCTAATCCCTAGAGATTGCGCAGAATCTGATGTCCATCTAAATTTTTTATTTGTACAGTATTTAAAATTTGTATTACGTATTGAACCAGCTTTTAATACTTGACACTTTTTTCATTTAGTTTTAGACCGGAAATATTTCTAAAATTGTCTAATATACTTATTAACGTTTCAAAAGACTTTCTTGATCCATCAGTTATAAACGTGGCATCGTCAGCAAATAACACATTTTTAACTTCAATATCATTGATATGTATTCCTTTTACATCATTGTTTTTTAGAATACAGTTTGATAATAACTCTATACAAATAATAAACAAGTAAGGGGAAAGGGGACATCCTTGTCGTACACCTCTTTCGACTTCAAAAAATTCTGACATATGACCGTTATTTATAGTGCAACTTTTTGCTTCTTTGTAAAACAGTTTTATCCATTTTGTTATGTAATTACCAAAATTGAAGAATTCAAGTTTTTTCACCTCCTCCTCTGTTGCTGGACTGAAACTAGTCAAACGCGCGGTATCACATTGTGATATGCGTCCGTCTTCTGGAGTAAATGATTCATTCTGATTCTGGGATGCAATATTAATTCTAATTTTTTCTATTTTATCTATGAAGAAATCGCTGAACTCCTGTGCTAGTAGTTCTGGGTTCTTGCCTGATGGAAGTGCCGCTTCACTTGGACCGTTCAATAAATGTTTCGTTATTTTAAACAAGCTTTTTTGGTCTCGTTCACTTGATTTTATTTTCTCTGAGTAATAATCAATTCTTGCCTTTTTTAACATTTTGTTAACGATTGCGCATTGGTTCCTATACATTAAGTGGTAAACGGCGAGTCCTGAAGTCTGCCATTTACATTCTAGTTTACGTTTCAAATGTTTGGCGTCGTGGAACTCCTCCGAGAACCAGGGACAAGATGGTCTTAATGTGATGGTTTTTGAACACAAAGGCGCATGATTGTCAATTAAAGCTGAAAGTTCACTGTTGTATAATAAGACGAGAGTTTCTGCATCTGATGTACTCTGTGACAAATTCAAAAGATCGGATGATAGAATATCAGCTTTGAAAGTATCAACGTCAATCGAACGGAGTTTCCCGTATGTCACAGTTCTCTTTACCAGAGGGGGTTTCGCGGCAAGTGCATTAAACATTACCGCGAAATGGTCCTTGGCTATTTTTCCAGAGCTATCTGATAACCCAGGATCAGTCACTACTACTGCCGATACTGTTTTATATATGTCTCTGGTGATGACCACGTCTAGGGTATGACCGTGGACGTGGGTGGGCCCTTTCACATGTTGAAACATGCCACAAGATTGCAACACACTGTTAAATCTGATGGTATCACGATCAGAAGGAATGTCTAAATGAAAATTCAGATCGCCAGTTAAGATGATATTCTTGTCAACTGTGGCATATTTTGATAAGAAATCTGGCCAATCGGTATCCAAAAAATCATTTGCATTCAGACCATTTTTCTTTGATGGAGGAGGTCTGTAAATAACGTCCATGAGCAATGTGTATTTGTTAATACTAACACTACACTCAATATGTTCAAATGTTGAAAAAGTATTGTCACTAGTTGAAGAGACCACTTTTACATCTATCACCGATCTATGAATGAGAGCCGCCCCACCTCCACGCCTACTACCAAGGCGTGGCACATGCTTGATTTTGTACCCATCAGGTAACAGTTCACCTAGACATGCTTTATCGATGGAGGTGCCTAATCATGTCTCAGTCACAGCAATAAGATCTAGATCATTCGAGATAATAAAATCACAGAAGGCTGTCGTTTTGTTTTTCAAGGATCTTGGGTTAATGCAACAAATTTTTATATTTTTCTGGCCTTTAACTATTGTTTGAGTTTCATATTTTATGTGGGATAAATTCATTGTTCTTTTCGAATCAAGCACTTCTTTGTTGATATTTTTCTTATGCTTTGGTCTATCTGTTGATATTACAGTTGAAATTGCCTCAGGTAATGTTCTAATATTGTCCAGTTTAATCCCTTGATTGATATCCCAATTACGTGTAAGTTGATTATTACCACCTCTGGCAGATCTGTACATCAAAATATCATAATCCTTTAGAATTTTCAATGTTTCTTTGTCTGGTCGTGAAAACCTTCTGGGTATGTTTTCCAATTTCAATAATTGGTCTCTATTATACTTTATAAAGCACATTATGCTGTGAGATTGTGTTCACTAAAAAATATACACTATTTTACAGATAAAAGCAGTCTATTCTATTGTACATCCAATTGTTTTATTGAATAAAATCCACTATCGAATGAATAAATCCAATTAAAACACAGAAATGTTATCTACATATATTCATGAAACACTATGCAAAAAATCCTGGTTCTAAAGTCACTGGTTTTCACAGAATAATCAAAATATCAAGAGCACAAATTTCTGCTGCCAACACTTGGCGCAATAACAAATTTTAAATCAATGACATTTGTTGAACATGTCCTCCAGTAAATACATGTTTTTGGGTATACGTAAGAGGGTCGGAGGGACGTATGTCAGCGCCCTTGTAAAGCAGAAAAATAAAAAAAGATGCTGGGCTTCTTGTCTTCTTTTCATGATTAAGTCGGTACCGAGAGACTACTGGTACCTGGCAATATAATCAATATAGTTTTTGTCTGCAACTTTTACACAAAGACTATCACAAAACACATCCAGAAAAACATGTAACAGTTTGCTGTTATCAAATGTATTTTTTTTTCTTTCTTTTTTTGCAATTAAACAGTATTTGATATATGTGTTTACGCATTCAGTTGTATCGAGTTTCGTCCCTACTGTCCTAACTTAGAAAATACGAATGTTAAGTTGCACATGATATTTCAGTTGACGGAGTGTGGGCTGACTGGGGTGCCTGGCACATTTGTACAGTCTCATGTGGCGGGGGCACGCAGGAGCGTACCAGAGTTTGCTCATTTAAGAAGGGATCGCCTCATGGTGCAAACTGCATTGGAGAAACCCACGAAAGCCAGCCATGCGAAACACAGTTTTGTCCAGGTAGGTACTAGTAATCCATCGAGTATTGAGAATGCAAAGTAATATAACTGGAGTGCTTTCCAACCAAAGGCCAGAATACGTCAATAACAAGCATTCTACTAATTATAATAAACTAAAAAGAGTCTCTTCTTTAAGCAAGTAAATAGTACAATGTTCTATTTTAAGAACTTATATTGAAATAATCGGTCATTCCTTAAAATACATACCCTTCCCCTGAACAGAACAAAATTGAAATGGGAAAAAATCGTCTTCTTCTTATTTTTTTTAAGAACTATTTATATATTTGTGTGTTCTAAGATACGATCTTCCTGTAATATGATATGATATGATATGATGTTTAGTGTTGTGGTGTGCAAACAGATATTTAGTGTTGTGGTGTGCAAATATGATGTAATATAACATGTTATTTGATATGATATGAAATGATATGAAATTAAATGATATGATATGAAACGATATGATATAATATGATTCAGTGGACGGAGTACTGACAGACTGGTCGAAGTGGACTTACTGCTCGACCACGTGTAACAGCGGTACCAGGTTCAGAACCAGACGATGTATTTTCCCGAACAATGTTCCACATGGTGCTGACTGTATAGGTGCACTTCAAGATCAGGAACTCTGCAACGAATCCCCATGCCCAAGTAAGATCATTGTTGAGAAATCTTTTTCTGTTCGTATCCTCTATAGATATCACATATATAATACAATCAAAGTAAAAACAGTACATTACACTGACATATTTTGTTAATTATAATTTCATGCATCATTAGTTGCAATCTGTCGAATGGTGAAACTATATGGTTTTGAAAATTGAAATTGATATGTAGTCCTATGTATATGGTTTTGTTGTTATTTTATAACTTGAAGATATGTAACGGATTTAGTGTAAAATGTGAAAAGTTTCAATTCATCAAGCTTTAGACTTCATACTAAATACTACTTATTTTCAAACAAAGGTTTTTATTCTGTCAGTATTAGATATCCGATATATTCAAATATGTCTGAAAGTTTCACAAACGCAGAATTTTAGGTATTATTGTGCACAATTATTATCTCTTGCCCTTACCTGCAAAAATTCCTTTTTTTTGTCACCCACTACATATGTTTGTAACATTCATTAACAGTACTATATGACGTAATATGTCGCACTCACTATTACTTTGATCTTTACATGGAAGGTCGCCATGTATCTGATCGCACTACAGAGGAGTTAGGACTATTTTAAGACTAGATGTTAATAAACATTTAACTTACATTTCTGTCAGTACCTAAGATTTTTCGAGACAAAAATTCTTGAATATTTGTCAAATGAAAACATTTTTTCTATTACTTAGCTCTTATTTATATTCATATTCATACTTTTAATATGTTTGTAGGAAAATAGCTCAAGCATCAGTGACATTTGTTGAACATAATGTCCTCCAGTAAATACATGTCCTTGTGTACTAGTATATGCAACAGAGTCGGAGGGACGTATGAAATTTTGTAATATTGTCAGCGCCCTTGTAAAGCAGAAAAATGCTGGGCTTCTTTTCATGATTAAGTCTGTACCGAGAGACTACTGGTACGTGGTCAATAAAATCAATATATATTTTCGTCTGCAACTTTTACACCAAGAAAGTCGCAAAACACGTCCAGAAAAACATGTAACTGTTTGCTGTTATCAAATGTTGTTTTGTTTTGTTTTGTTTTTGTTTGTTGTTGTTGTTGTTTTTGTTGTGCTTTGTTTTGCAATAAAACAGCATTTGATATATGTGTTTACGCATTAACAGTTTTAATTTAAGAAATAATCTATAGCAAAACAGTGCTTTACCACTATTTATACACGATGGGCGGTTATACGTCGGGCGTAATAATTTCAAGAGGGCGACGTATGACCGTTCGAGTAGAGATAAAACACTGTTTCGATTCTTATATGTTCTTTATTGAAAAAAATATATCAAATATAATGAAACTGTTTCTTTGCACAAGCATAGCGCCAATAGTAGGTCTTTATTTATACACGCCAAGACCGGAAATGGTAATAAGTCTTGCGACAGAGTTCAGTTCTGGCGAAAATTATTGCAAATTATTCAGCAAAGCAAATAACTAACTTTCAACACATCTGTGCAATGCGACACTTCGTTAAAAACATGTTATTAAGTAAAAAATTTTCATGAAATTTGAAAACGCTATTAATTTTTCTTGATGCGTGCATGGTGCTAAATATCATGTAGATGTGACGTCAACATAATATCGTTTTAATGATTAAAGCATTGTTAGTCATATTATAATGAACATTCTAACATGGCTCGATTTGATGTCCAATTAAACAAAGAAGGAAATCAAGCACTGTATATTCTGCGATAAACAACGGTTGACGCGCGGACCGGTAAGAGAGCTTTATGACGTCAATTATGACGTCAAATTGCCGCATGCCGTTCGGTAAATTACTCCTTAGGTAATGCTGCGTTTACACTTAGCCACGACGTCCACGATTTGAGAGAAGCGAAGTGACCGTAGGGGCTCCTGGGATCGAATCGTGGTGATCTTGAGGGAACTTGGTGGAATCGTGATGATCGTTAGGATCGTGACAAAATTTGTGACAGTCAAAAAGTTTGCCACGATTATCCCGATTTATCTTTAGTCTTGAGAGAGCGTGATAGAATGTAAAAATCGTTGTAGATCGTAATACAGCTTAACAGACCTTAACGTAGCGCATCAGACCTTGATGCTCCATCGTATGGGATATTGGTGAACTTGGAAACACGATTCTAAATTCCACTAGATCTGCAGGCATCCTTACATAGTTGAAGTTCGAGCCAACATCTTCACGCCCGAGTTCTGTGTTGAAAAGTTAAGGATATTGTCCCAGTTGGTGCGTTCGGTTTCCACTTAACCATGGTCTCACACAGCAAGTCTTAGGCCTTCTATTTCTTTTTCTCCTTCCTCTCTCTTCTATCATAACCGGTTCCGTCCCTAGTTGCTGCTGCCGATGAGTAACCTTTATAGGCATACCCGAAAATTGCATATTCAGCATCTTGTTCAGCTCTTTGATGCATAGCTCTTTCCTCTTTGGAATCTCTGGAGAGAATGAGAGGATGACCCATGCCTCCTATTTGTACTCCAATCGTGCTCAAAAGTGACAATCTTGAGAAAATCGTGGTCATAAATCGTAGGAGAGCTTAACAGAACTTGATAATTTGAGGGGTCTAAACAAAGCGTGTCAAAACGTAAAAACATATCGTGGTAATCGTAAGAGAGCTTGAGAGAACGTGATAAAAATCGTAGCAGATCTCGACCAGAATCGTGTTGGTTTCGTAATAAAACGCTGCAGGTAGTAACAAAACGTACTGAGGGCATAAGAAAGCGTAGGAAAGCGTAGTAATACAAAATTCGTGCAATAAATCGTGGAGCTCCGAGCTTTTCTTTAAATCGTGGACACCGTGGACATCGTGGCTAAGTGTAAACGCAGCATAATTGTAGTCCAGCATAATATTAACTAAAATAAGTCAATGAGCATGTCAGAATGAAAACAATCAAGGCCTTCTTGTGTTTTTCGGCTACAGTAATTAACCACGGTCCACCGTTCAGATGCTTCAGTATTTAACCACTCGGGCTAACGCCCTCGTGGTTCAATTCTTACGCATCTGAACTCTGAACCGTGGTAAACTAGACGATAAGCCACTAAAAGGCCTTGATTTTTTGTTGATTAAAAATACATTTGCATAATAACATATGTTTTTAAGTAGCGTCTGGGAATATACTAACAAATATCACAAGCAAATATATGCATTATGTAAGTTTCTATGGGAGTCTATGTCGACCCTAAAACATTAACATGTTCAAGATTGCAATACAATATTCGGTATTGTCAAATAATTCATAAAAAATTCTGAAGTAAGTATTCAAGTGCAGTAAACAAAATTCATTGAGGGTTATTTAGCACAACAAATAACTGAAGATTTGACATAATCTTATGTAACGTATGTACCAATAAGCTTCATCTGGCAAAAGGATGCACTTTAAAACATTTTTCATAAAGAATAATTCAAAAGTCATTCACTTTAGTCTTTTCACTAAGCACTGGAACTTTGTGCCCATAGCGCAAATACAATTTTTTCGTCAATCTTAAATGTTAAAAGTATTTTAATGTGAATAGTTTAGAACTTTAAAATGTTTTAAGAGCACAAATGCAGTTAATTTTACAATCGGAACTAAACTGAAATGTATACTCAAAATCAAATCAAATTAATTAAAAAACCCCAAAAAACATTGAGTGATATTATTTTCTTTTCTGCCGTGTTAAACTACTCCTTGTTTATCAAAATAGTGTGTGAAGTGACATGACCTTACCTTTTATCTTTTGTATTAAGAACTGAAAAATATAAAAAGAAATTAAGAATAACAACGGTGTGATGTAGTACATTGTTACCGTAGAAGTATGCCGAAATAAAGAAACCGTGACCATTTTCTATTACAATGCTTAAGAGAATTGTGTTAAAGTTTTTATAGCATATGCAGACAAACGGAATATACAGTTATCAAAGAGCATCTGTTATACTGTACAGGATGTATATTAATGGTTACGGAAGTGTCAATGAGCTGAGATCGAATACTTGATGTGTGCTAAAATATGTACATAATAAAATAGTCATTAATTATGGTTGCTGATTTCTGCCATTCAATGTTTTTGTGTCGGCGGGGCGCAAACACGACAACACGAATACCTGACAGCACGAAAACACGACAAATTTTACACGAAAACACGACGTTAAGAGGTCGCCTCGCCAACAGGAAAACTCGACAAATTAGGTATTTCTCGAGTTTTCGTGCAATCGTGTTTTCGTCCTGTCAACACGAAAACACGACAAATACTTTAATTGTTGAGTTTTCATGTTTATGCCCGCCGACACGAAAACACGACAAATATATTATTTGTCGAGTTTTCGTGTTTTCATCCCGTCGGCACGAAAACAGGAAGACTCAAAATCATGACATATATTTTGTTTGTCGAGTTTTCGTGTTTTCTCTTTGCCATGTTCCGTTAGACATGCGTACAACAATTACTGAACTGAACACAACATAATTGCATGCTAGAAAATATAAGTCGAGGAATAAAAATTGACTTTTGTTCTATGTATATTTCGACCGAATACGATTTTGTAACATAAAAAGATATCGAAAGACGAAGGTCGTATATCAGAATGATATTTTCTCACAATTTAGACCAAAAAATGTACCAGAGGCCACCGTTGCATTCCTATGATTAAAAAATGTCCGTGGAAATACTATCTGAGTCCCTAAATAGGAGGGCATGACCCATTCACGTACCTCAAATTTTTTAACTAAAATGCAGCAGGGACCACCATTTTCATTCCTATACAGTATTTTAAAATTGAAAACGGAGAGACCCTGTGAGACACTGTCAGGAGGGGGTTAGCCCCCGTACCTCAAAAGTTGGACTAAAAATGCAGCAGAGGCCACCATTTTATTCATTTATTTCAAACATTTCCAGGCGGAGACGTCCTGACCTACCATACATGAGGGGTTACCTTCTTCCGTACCTAACCCAACTCGGCTCGCTGATGCCGTCTTCATTCTTTGACTGTTGCTGCTCACCGCATCCAATGAAATATTTCTGGAACCGATGTAACGGTCTTTTTCCCCAGTCAGTTTTTCCGCGAGGAAAAATCTGACTAGTCAGTTTCTTCCCCGGGGGAAATAACTGACTAGTCAGTTTATCCCCCAGAGAAGAAACTGACTGGTCAGTTCTTCCCCCCGCCCCCTGTCAATTTTCCCCCCAGTTGCAACTGTTTACTCTTGATCATTCTTATGGGGAGAAACTAACCAGTCAATTCTTTCCCCCCAATAGTCAATTTTCCTGACTAGTCAGTTATTTCCCCTGTTAATGAATTCGAACTGGTTGTTCTTGACTAGCTGCTTTTTATTTCTGATAGTCGGTTTCATCTAAATTTCATATAAAAAAAAGAAATATGTTTCATATTTTGTGTAAATTAGAGAAATATTTTAAATGAACTTATTTTAATTTCTGTTACATCTTTTAAATTGATTTCTTTTAAGGTCAGTTCTTTTCCCACCTACCCAGCACTTGACTAGTAAGGTGGGGAAAGTAAATAGACCGGCCAGTTCTTTTCCCCCTAGCTAGTACTTGACCTGTAGGGCGGGGAGAAGGAATAGACCAGTCAGTTCTTACCCCCCCCCCCCACCTCCTACAGCCAATACTTGACCTGTCGGGTGGGGAAATGAAATTGATCAGACAGTTCTTTTCCCCTTTACCAGTACTTGCTCTCTTAGGTGGGGGGAAGAAATTGACCGTTCAGTTCTTTCCTCCCTAGCCAGAACTTGACCTGTCAGGTGAGGACAAGAAATTGACCGGTCAGTTCTTTCCCCCAGTGGTTTCCTTAGACTTTCGCACGGTATTGATGTTGCTACAAATCCTGCCTGGTTTCCACATCGATCTGTGATGCGTCAATGTTGCATCTGGTGATAATGGCGACACCGCCATGTGGGCTGTGGGGGCAATCTTTTCGTGCTGCAAATCTGTAGTTGGCAGGCAGCACCTCTCTTTCGTACACAGTCCCCTGTAGCCATGTCGCTGTTGCGATGACAATGTCTGGATCAGAATACTGCAGCAGTTGCCAGAAATCTTCCCGCTTAGCCCTTATACTCTGGAAAATGATAGTAAGGATTCTGATGTTGGTTTTCTGGTTTCGGTTAAGGTTTTGAGCAGTTACTTTTGGTGATGATGATTGTTGAAGGGGCCACTATCAACAGAACTGTTGGCCGTGCTGTTGAGTGTGGAGTGTGAGGAGTCAGAGAGGTCACTTATTGATGTATCATCGAAGATGCTCGAGTTAAAGTTTGGTATACCACAACTGAAACAGTACCAGCTTACGTCAGGGTTTCCCAGGGCTTCATAGACAAGTGTATTCATTTTCATCCAGTCTTTGTGGAACCACTGCTCGCAGTTACTACATGCCACTGAGTGGACAGTCTTGGAGGTCAAATGCCAATATTGCTTTTTGTCCACCGATCCATAATTCTGCCATCCATGAAGGGACTTTTATATTTCATGGCACAAATATACCCCATAACAGGACAATGTGCCATGCACAACTTTCAGATCCCAAGCTCAAGGGTCAAGGTCACACTTGGCAGTCAAATGTTAACATGGCACGAACAGGGTATGTTTTGTGTTCGGTCAAAACTTTGTCATCCATTAAGGGATTACAATATTACTTGGCATACATGTTTCCCATGATGAGACCAACCGTCATGCGCAACACCCAGAACCCTAGCTTTAATGCCAAGGTCACACTTGGAGATCAAATGTCAATGGGATTCAAATTCGCTAAGTACAACTGGAACATAATTTTGTCAAGTGAGACTTGTCGTCCTTCGTCCACATACTCAACTTGTAATAATAACGTCATGGGGCAATTTGACGTCTTAAATGACGTCATAATGTTCTCTTACCGGTCCGCGCATCAACCGTAGCCCGCCCGCTTAGCTCATTGATCTACGGATCGCGGGGTTGCGAGTTCAATCCCCGGGCGGGGCGTAAGTTCTCCGTGACGATTTGATAAAAGACATTGTGCCTGAAATCATTCGTCCTCCACCTATAATAATTCATGTGGGGAAGTTGGCAGTTACTTTCGGAGAACAAGTTTATACTGGTACAGAATCCAGGAACACTGGTTAGGTAACTAGTAACTGCCGGACTAAACTACTGTTGAAATATAGCGTTAAACCCAAAAACAAATAAACAAAGCGCATCAACCGTTGTTTGTCACGCAGACTATACAGAGCTCGATTTTCTTTTTTGTTTAACTGGAAATCAAATCGAGCCATGTTAGAATTTTCAATATTTTAAATAAGAATAAGTTTTGGATGTTAAAGGTAAATAGATGAACCGTCCAAACATCCGATTTTCGGTTAGTAAAATCGACAATCGGTTCATCATCGTTTCTCTTGAGAAAACAAAATACCCTTAGAAGTCGATAATAATCGATCAACTGAAAATATCAAAATTTGAAGACTTAACTATGAGTTTATGTCTGAAAGATGTCCGTTCGGAGGATTTAACAGTTATCCGATTATCAAAATGTCTGAAGGGTGTCATAAAACGTGCACGTTGGATATATTCAGTAACAGTAATGTTATAATGTAACATTTTTGAAACATATACGCTATATTGATCATTTATATTTAGGATGTAAGATTTAAAGTTTCAGTACATTTTGTAATAACCTATATGTCTGCCTTTGGTAATTATCACAAGTTTCCGAAAGGTTTTCGGACATATGTACTATGTTCCTCAGCTTTGCAATGCTGATTGACTTCCAAGATTTTGTTAAAAATGTTGTCCTATATTTTATAGTTTCGAACTTTGAATCTGGATACATGTAAATAGTGACATCAAGAAGTTTTAATAAGTTATTAATAAGAACTCTATCGGATTTAAATTCGGACTACCAGTATAATTATCCAGATTATTCGCCCTTTGAAATGAAGCTGGGTAAATTTCGTCTTTATCAGGTACAATTTCGTTTTTATCAGGTATACATGCTTAGAATGAAGTTGTACTTTTCCTCCATTTCATTTATTACATTATAACAGACAATTAAAATAATGTCATTAAGAAACTATGACGCCACATCATGTTTATTATGAAGTCATTTTCTGTTTAAAACACGTCAACCAAAAGTACAAATGGTTGGAAATTATCATACAAGGTTGCATTTTAGAATTCTTTGAGAATATAACAACAGTAAAGAAGCTCCACGTTTAATCCATGATTAAGTTAGAACCTTAACCAGGGCCTCCATGGCCGAGTTGTTAAGGTCCCTGACTAGGAATCACTTACCGTCACCGACATGCGCTCGAAACCTCACTTTTGCTGTACAGTTTTTCATGTTAGGTAGCCGTCCAGCCGGCTTACGAAGGTCGGTAGTTCTAACTACGTGCCAGCCCACGCCTTAAACAACGCTCAGATGCCCCCGTGGTACTTTCATCCTGCACAGACACTATGAATGCTGATCACAACCGAATCAAATCTAAGCCTAAACAAGTACACCAATCTTTCTTCCTTTCCTTTTGCCTTTTCTAAATGGCATTTTGTTTTCATTTATTCTGCTGCGTTTCAGTATGTATGTGTGGCATTCTATCGAAATCGCATGCCAAGTAAACATGGCGACGTTTCGAGAAGTGACCTTCTTAACACGCCTTTTTCTTTTTCTATAATAGCGATATAGGTCTTTATGGGAGTATAAGTCTCTGGACATCTGATATGTTGGATAAAATCTTAACATAAATGTGTGTTTGTAGTTTTCATAAAAAGCAATATTACATCATTTTGAACAAAAAAATCCAAAATAAGCCTTCAATATTCTTCTTCACTGACCTTATAAAGCAAAATGTTTTTAAATCCTAGATGTTTGCACTTTATTTCGCATGAAGGTAGGGTAAGTTCTTTACGTATAACACACTTTTATTAAATAAATGGGTAATAAATCAACAAAGACACTTATTGAAATACAAATTGTATCCTTCAAGAATTAAATGGATATGGGTTATATGAAATATCGAGGCGAGCACAGGATGATAATCAAGCAATTAGTTTATTGATACCTAATGAAAAAAGTATTATAATAATAATGTTGATAATAATGACGATGATGATGATGTTGATGATTATAAAGCTATTATCAATTTATTACAAGAGCACCGCTTGAGGAGGCAAACGCTAGTCTGTAAATGCTTAAAACAAAATGCAATATAGAAGATAAAAGTCATGATTCTTGGCCTTCATAATCATCTTCTGGTGATAAAGAAAGGTGAACACTTTCAGAGCTATAATCACCTTCTGGTGATAAAGAAAGGTGAACGATTCAAAGCTATAGCTTTAAAATGAATGAACAAAATAAAACAATACTAGACAAAAATAAATAAATACATCAATTCTATATACTGAAAAGGGACATAATTCTGACGAAATGTGAACGAATTATCATGGTTCTTTAAATGCTGACTCATCTAATGATAATTAAGAAGTGTACAAAGTTTCACTGCTATAGGACTTGTACATACGATTTTTCTACTTTGTATACCACTTTACCACATAACTTAATAAATGACAAACTAACTGCCCTAATTTTAAAGACTTTTGCCAGAGAGAATGCTACATTTCTCGCTTGCAGTTTTGATAAAGCTTTTTTTACTAGCAATATTTTTAAACATTATACAATGTGGACATTAACGAAGTTTGTAAAGCCCTTTCCTTTTTATTGAACAACATTTATATCAGGTTTGGGAATGCAGTTTTTAGACAAGTAGTTGGTATTCCCATGGGAACATACTGTGCACCGCTTGTCGCAGATTTGTTTTTATATTGTTATGAAAGAGACTTTGTGTTGAGCCTTTCTCCAGATACGCAGGCAGATATTATAACTGCATTTAATAATACATCACGCTATCTGGATGATATTCTTAATATGGATAATCCGTTTTTTGGTCAGTTGGTGGGTACTGTTTATCCTAGGGAGCTTCAGTTAATTAAAACTAACAATTTGGATACTGATGCTTCGTTTTTAGATTTACACCTCTCTATTTATGACAATATTATACATACCAAAATGTATGACAAGTGGGATGATTTTAACTTTAGTATTGTAAAATTTCCCCATTTGGATGGGGATGTACCTCAGGCTACATCTTATGGGGTATATATTTCTCAATTAATTCGGTTTGCCAGAGTGTGTAGTCATGTCAAGCATTTCAATGAACGTAATCTATATATTACAAGTAAACTTCTTCAGCAAAGCTACCGTTATTACAAATTGCGTAAATATTTTGCTAAATTTTACTATCGTAATTCTGATTTAGTTTTAATATTCAATAGTAAATTAAAGACACTTCTGCGAGAAGGTATTTCTAAACCCGTTTTTTATGGGGATGAGGTTAACAAACTTCGTAAGATCTTGGGTCAATTTTCCAAATGTATTTGGTAAACTTATAAAACGTTTTATTAAAAGAGGTTACGACCCAAGTGTTTTGAGACATACCGCATGTTTAGTGTTCAACCCGTTTACAGTTGGACACTACGCTTCCCTCTTTGATTGTGTCTGATGGAAGAGGGGGAGGACTCTATGATAAGCAGTTTTTAAATCCTACCAGGATTGAACTGTTTTGATATCTGTCTTCTGGCCTGTTTCGTCGGGCCCTTAAGGGTGTTTCTCTTGTTGCTCTGTCTTCTGAAAAGGCATTGAGTACATGCGTTTTTGGTTCTTAACGTTTGCTTTTTATATTTTTATACATGAGCATTTTTGTGTTTTACATGCCATGCCTTTTTGTTTCCATTACGTGTGTTAGAGATTAACCTGGAGGGGATTACTTTTATTTACACTGTCCCGTGTCTTTGGAACATGGGGGGGGGGGGGGGGGGGTAAGAGTGAGGTTGGGTGCGCACCATAAACCGATTTAAGCTCCCCAGTGGTGTTTATGCCACTGACCGTTCCAAGGCGGTGCCCCACTGTCTTCCTTTGTTTGTTCGTTTTGTCCTCTTGTGTAGGCTTTGTGTGTGTGCGCGTGTATGTGTGTGTGTTCCTTTGTTTGTTCGTTTTGTCCTCGTGTATTGGCTTTGTGTGTGTGCACGTGTATGTGTGTGTGTTTATGGTGTGCACGTCTGCGTGCTGTAGGTTTCGTTTTGGGGAGGCTGCGTTTTTGGTTCGTGGCATTCCCTGTTTGATGTTTGTCTTTGTTTTTTTGTAGTATTTAAGAAAAAGTAAACCTCAACATAATTTTATCAAAGAAATTCCAATTTCCTATGTACAAAAAGTACTTAATTGTGACAAGTGAGAGTGTCTTTCTTCGTCCACATACTCAACTTGTAATAGAAAAGAAACGTGAAAAAATTAAAAATTATTTTTTCGTTTTCATTTTTAAGTTGATATAAAATAATCTTTATCAACGCCGAAGCCGACGATCAAGAAACGTCAATAAATACGTAGATACGTAGATTTAAGCTAATAATAGTGCTCAGTCGTCTTGTATCAAACAGTTAACGTTTTGAATTTCTAAACAGTTCACAATTTTCTGTGTTTTAGCTAGAATAACAACAAGTACAACAACAACAAGTACAACAAGTGCATCAACAACACCACCACCAACAACAAAATCAGGTCAGGCATGTAAGTAACTGTAGTCGGAAGCGTCTCTACTTTACTCGGCATTTAGCAGTCAGACAATATAAAAACCACAAAAAGCTAGCTCTGCGTAAGCCGGAAAAAAATCAACAACACGTGTCTTGTCTGCTCTTACAGAGTTCTGCTTTGTGAGCTATTTTCGCGCGTTGGAGCTAAGGCTTTCGAGTTAGCAAGCAATATTAACATTTAAAAACTTTCAAAACTTCCAAACTTTCTCTAAATACATATAAGTATCTACACCGTTTGCAATGTGTATTTTAAGGACCCATAATAACATTTGGCAACTGTCGTTTGATTTCATATTCTCCTAATCCTGTTTCGGCATTTTTCGGCTGCTCGTGTAGTTCATACGAACAACTAGCCGAAGACTGCCGAAATCGCATACGGAGAATACGTAATCGTACGGAAGTTGCCGAATGAAATTACTTTAATCCAGTATGGTCAGAATGGAGCAATAAAACTCCTTGCTCTGCATCTTGCGGACCAGGATATGGTGAAAAGACACGTACGTGCTCCACCGGAAGTACAGCAGATTGCATGGGAAAATCATGGAGTGTGTATGCATGCAATTTAGGCGATTGTGTCGGTAAGTAACAGTAATTTTATTTTATGGAACTTGATGCCTTAGATGGAATGTACGTGGTATAAATAACCATACATGGCTTTATTTTCACAGAGTAAAACATTATTTATGACAATCTGTCACAGCTGCAGTTCATATATTCATATACCAAATGGGAAATAGCATTCAGCTATCACAACAATGATGATAGGGGTTTCAGTGCACAAAAACGCTAGTACTTCTGTCAAAATACAATGCCCAATACATCATTAAAACATTAAGAAGTAGTGCTTAGGTCTTCGTTTAGTCGTTTATATTTAAAACCCACACAATTTTTATTAGTCCCTTACTGGTTGAAAACCAGTTTCGGGGTCTATAGTAATGCGCTTTTCCTTCCGTCATTCCGTCCGTCCGCACTGTCGTGTCCGGTTCATACCTCTGGCATTCATTAAGGGATTTTAGTATTACTTAACACAAATGTTCCCCATGATGAGATAACGTGTCATGCGCAAAACTCGGATCCCTAGCTAAAAGATCAAGGTCACACTTGGCAGTCAAATGTTAACACGGCATGAAAAGGGTCTGTTTCGTTTCCGGTCCATAACTCTGCCATTCATCAATGAATTTTAATATTACTGAACACAAATATTTCCCATGATAAGATGACGTGTCATAGGCAAAAACCGGACCCCTGGCTCAAAGGTCAATGTCACCATTGGAGGTCAACTGTCAATTAGGCTTTTTTCCTATCCGGTTCATAACTCTGCCATCCATGAAGGGGATTTAATATTACTAGGCACAAATGTACCCCTTAATAGGGCAATAATATTATTCCTTGCACAACTTTCTGACCCTGAGCTTAAAGATCAAGGTCGCACTTGGCAGTCAAATGTTAACATGGCATGAACATGATCTGTTTCGTGTCCGGTCTAGAACTCATTCATGGAATAACAATATTACATAAATGCTTCCCATGATGAGACGACCTGTCATGCGCAACACCCGGAACCCTAGCTTAAAGGCCAAGGTCACACTTGGATATCAAATGTCAATGGGATTTTTCTGGCTGGTCTATAACTTTGTCATGGAAAACAGGATTTAAATATCAGTTGGCACAAATATTTCCCTGGATTAGACAACGTGCCATGCGCAAAACCCGGCTCTTAGCTGAAAGGTCAAGGTCACACTTGGAAGTCAAAGGCCAAAAAGCCTTTTTCCTGTCCAATCTGTAACTCAAAAATATACTTTAAGGAATTTTAATATTACTTTGCCAAAATGTTCACCAAAATGAGACAGAGTGTCATGCACAAGAACCAGGAACCTAGGTTTCAGGTTAAGGTCAAACTTCGACGTCAAAAGTCAAATTCAAGAATGACTTTATCCGGAGCATTTGTTCTTCATGCATGAAGGGATTTTGATGTAACCTGGCACAAATGTTTACCACCATGAGGCACCTTTGTTTTTAGAATTACTTCCCTCTGCTTTACTATAAATAGCTGATATTGTACCCTTTTTATTACTGGCTATAGGGAAAAATCGAGACCACTTGTCTGTGCTACAACATGATTGTTATATCCAATTTTTAGGTGTATTTTGACCTATCTCTACCTGGTAAAGAGTTTTATGCGGACTTATATCATACAGATTTGTCTTTTAGGATTAATTTCCTTTTGTTTTCCCTATAAATGACTTATAACTTTTTCATAATTGCCGAAAAAAAATCTATATGAAAATATCATATGAAAATACAGATGCTAGTGTTAAGAAGTTTGCTATGACCGGCGTATATTGTGACATTTTGCACGCTTGCTTACAGTAATTTTGTTTTATGGAACTTGATGCCTTAGATGGAACATACGTGGCATAAATAACGACACATGGGTTTATGTTACAGAGAAAAACATTATTTATGACAATCTGTCACAGCTGCAACCCATATATACATGTACCAAATGGAAAATAACAATCACTTGGCTGTCACAACACTGATGATATGGGCATTAGTGTACAAAAACTCTGAATTCTTCTGTCAAAATACAATGCCCAATACATCGTTAAAACGTTAAGAAGTAGTGCTCTCTTTAATGTTAATTTCGGTCTTCATTTAGTCATTTACATTTAAAACCCACACACATTTAATAGTCCCCTACTGGTTGAAAACCAGTTTCGGGGACTATAGGAATGCGCTCATCCGTCCGTCATTCCGTCCGTCCGCAATGTCGTGTCCGGTCCATAACTCTGTCATTCATTAAGGGATTTTTATTTTATTTGCCACAATTGTTTTCCATGATGACACGACGTGTCATGCGCAAAACACGGACGACCAGCTCAAAAGGTCAAGGTCACACTGGGCAGTCAAATGTTTCGTGTCCGTTCCAAAAATCTGTCATTTATCAAGGCCTTTCAATATTACTCAGCACAAATGTTTCCCATGATAAGACGACGTGCCATGTGCACAACCCGGACCCCTAGCTCAAAGGTCAAGGTGACAATTCTTCTTCTTCTTCCATTGACGATGCATCGCTGCATGCGCAACATACTCGCATCCTTAATGCCTAACTATTTACAAGGTGGGGAGGGCACCCAAGGTTGAAAACAGGATAAAACTATTTTCAGTCGGCTTAGAGTGTTGTTTTGGAGATCCCGGCCTTGAATGCTTCCAAGGTGGGTGCCGAGACCAGACTGCCCGGGAGTCCGTTCCACAGTGCGATGGCGGACGGGAAGAAGGACTCTTTCATGGCGTTGATGCGGCAGAAAGAAACAACAAATCGCATCGAGTGGCCCCTCGTGGAAGATCCTTGAGGTTTCAGATGAGGGTTTCTTGAAATGGCAACTAAGTTGTTGAAAATTTTGTACAATATGACAGCCTTGGCCTGCTTTCTCCTGATCTGTAGTGGTTCCCAGCCGAGTGTGTCAAGCATGGCAGTAACGCTGCTCCTTTGATTATAATCTCCAGATACATATCTGTCTGCTTCAACTTTAGTCACATTGGCTTTGGTATGGGTCCCAGATGGTGGGTGCGTATTCCACTTGTGGTCTTACGTATGGTTTGTAGCTAGCCTCCTTGATGGAGAGACATGGAGAGATGACAGGGAGACATGTGCGACTGAAGAAGGCAATGGTGTTGTTTGCCTTGCAGCAGATGGTGTTAATATGATTGTTCCATGAGGGGTTATCAGAAAGTGTAGCGCCAAGGTACCTTGACTTCTTGGTGGTCCGTAATTCTTTACCATGGATGAAGTATGATGCCTGTGTGTTCCCTCGTTTATTTGAAAATCGCACCACCTCACATATGTCTGGATTGAACTCCATCGGCCAGGTTTTCTCCCATTCCTGTGGAACTGTGCCCTGGGGTACGCCAGAGGTCACGGGGGCAGGCTTGGATGATTTCCCATCTACTAGCACTTGCTGTGCTCTGTTGCTAAGGAAGCTTGAGATCCAGTTTAGCGTCCTTCCGCGGACCCCGTAATGGTCGAGTTTGAGGGCAAGTCGTCTGTGAGGAACCTTGTCAAACGCGTTGGAAAAGTCTAGAAGTATTGCGTCAACTTGGTTGCCACTGTCAAGACTGGATGAGCCAGGTCTTACAGGATCGCTTCTTTCTAAAGCCGTGCTGCCTGGTACTCAAAATGTCGTGGTCATCGAAGAAACGCATTCGTTGGCTGTAGACTATATGTTCGAGGAGTTTGCAAGTCACCGATGTTAGTGAGACTGGCCGATAGCTGGACGGCTTCCCCTTGTCCCCCTTCTTAAAGATGTACCTGACATTTGCTGATCTTCAGTCATCTGGTACTCTTCTCTGGTCCAAAGTGGCCTGGAAAATAAGCGTGAGCGCCGGGGCCAGTGGGTGGGCCATCTCCTTCAGGAATCGGCTAGAGACATTGTCCGGACCAGTTGCCATATGAGGTTTCAGTCCCTGTAAAAACTTCAGGACTCCGTTTGTGTTCACATGTATGGGAGAGGCATCTGGATAGGGAGACTCTCCAATGTCTCGAAGAGTGTAGTTGTCTTCCGAAGTAAATACGGAGGAGAACTGGTCATTCAATAGTTCTGTCTTGGTTGCTGCATCCACGTGGTTGACTCCATTCTTCTTCAACGGTGCCACCCCTGTGTTGTCACTTTTCTGGGTCTTGACAAAAGAGTACAACTTCTTTGACTTGTCCTCAGTAACAAGATCTGTGACATATTTAGTGTATGCCGTCTTACACTCCTTCTTTACAGTGGTCTGTAAGGACTTGTACCTGTTCCAGTCTTCTGTCTTCTTGTTTCTACGAGCCTTCTTATACGCTTTCTTTTTTCTACGCGATAGTCTGCGCTTGGTTCTGTTGCACCAAGGTTGGCTGTGCCTTGACGAAGTCATTTTTTGATGGTACAAAAGAGTTAAAGGTGTTTAGGCATTCATCCGTGAAGGTTGACCAGAGGCGGTTGATTGGAGTGGTAGTACTGTATGTGGCTGTGTACTGGGAGACGAATTCGGTCAGGTGCAATCTCATTCTATCCACGTCTTCCCTATTCCATAGGTAGATGAGTCTGGGTGCCGGGTTTCTTCTTGTTGGTATGGTGTTTGCATCAACTAGGACGATGTCGTGGTAACTGATGCCGGGTATTGCTGTACACTCATTGATCAGGGAAGGGTATTGTTAATTCTTGTTGGAAAGTTGACTATTTGATTGCCCTGGGCGTCTTGTAGCATATCAATAAGCATTTGGCTGAGAGGTAATGGGTATCTATTTCCTGTTACAACGTTGTCTTCCCACTCAATATCTGGAAGGTTGATGTCACCGCTTATGTAGAGGGTGCTGTCATTGTGGTTGCTGTGGATGGTGGATATACACCTTTTGATCTCCTTCATAGTGTCCATGTTGTTATCTAGTGGGCGGTACACTGCACAGGCGATCAGAGGTTTCTTTAGACTTTCGCACGGTATTGATGCTGCTACAAATCTGCCAGGGTCTCCACATCAATCTGTGATGCGTCAATGTTGCATCTGGTGATAATGGGGCGATGTTTTCGTGCTGCAAATCTGTAGTTGGCAGGCAGCACCTCTCTTTCGTACACAGACCCCTGTAGCCATGTCTCTGTTGCGATGACAATGTCTGGATCAGTATACTGCAGCAGTTGCCAGAAGTCTTCCCGCTTAACCCTAATACTCTGGACATTGATAGTAAGGATTCTGATGTTGGTTTTCTGGTGTCGATTAAGGTTTTGAGCAGTTACTTTTGGTGATGATGATTGTTGAAGGGGCCCAATATCAACAGAACTGTTGGCCGTGCTGTTGAGTGTGGAGTGTGAGGAGTCAGAGAGGTCACTTATTGATGTATCATCGAAGAGGCTCGAGTTAAAGTTTGGTATATCACAACTGAAACAGTACCAGCTTACGTCAGGGTTTCCAGGGCTTCATAGACAAGTGTATACATTTTCATGCAGTCTTTGTGGAACCACTGCTCGCAGTTACTACATGCCACTGAGTGGACAGTCTTGGAGGTCAAATGACAATATGGCTTTTTTTTGTCTATCCGACACATAATTCTACCATCCATGAAGGGTCTTTTATATTTCATGGCACAAATATACCCCATAACAGGACAATATGCCATGCATAACTTTCAGATCCCGAGCTCAAGGGTCAAGGTCACACTTGGCAGTCAAATGTTAACATGGCACGAACAGGATCTGTTTTGTGTTCGGTCAAGAACTTTGTCATCCATAAAGGGATAACAATATTACTTGGCATACATGTTTCCCATGATGAGTCCAACCGTTATTCGTAACACACAGAACCCTAGCTTAAATGCCAAGGTCACACTTGGAGATCAAATGTCAATGGGATTCAAATTGCTAAGTACAACTGGAACATAACTTTGTCATCCTTCGTCTACATACTCAACTTGTAATAATAACGTCATGGGGCAATTTGACGTCATAATTGACGTCATAATGTTCTCTTACCGGTCCGCGCATCAGCCGTAGCCCGCCCGCTTAGCTCTGTAGGGAGAGCATTGGTCTACGGATCGCGGGGTTGCGAGTTCAATCCCCGGGCGGGGGCGTTTGTTCTCCATGACGATTTGATAAAAGACATTGTGTCTGAAATCATTCGTCTTCCACCTCTGATGATTCATGTGGGGAAGTTGGCAGTTACTTTCGGAGAACTGGTTTATACTGGTATAGAATCGAGGAACACTGGTTAGATTACTAATAACTGCCCGCCGTCACATGACTGAACTACTGTTGAAATATGGAGTTAAACCCAAAAACAAATAAACAAAGCGCATCAACCGTTGTTTATCGCAGAATATACAAAGCTCGATTTTCTTCTTTGTTTAACTGGAAAGCAAATCGAGCCATGTTAGAATTTTCAATATTTTGAATAAGATACTAAGTTTTGGAATTAAAAGGTAAATAGATAAACCGTTCAAACATCCGATTTTCGGTTAGTAAAATCGACAATCGGTTCATCATCGTTTCTCTTGAGAAAAAAATCCTTAGAATGCCAAGTAAAAATGGCGACGTTGCGAGAAGTGACCTTGAAAGAAGCAAAAAGGAGTAAATTCAGCGGGTTGTATTTAATGAAATTTAGCTTTCTTATATAAAAATTAGCACCCTTCTTTCTTTTTCTATAGTAGCGATATAGGTCTTTTTGGGAATATAAGTCTCTGAAAATCTGATATGTTGGATAAAATCTTAACATAAATGTGTGTTTGTAGTTTTCCTAAAAAACAATATTGCATCATTTTGAAAAAAAAAATCCAAAAAGAAGCCGGCAATATTCTTCTTCACTGACCTTATAAAGCAACTCCTAGATGTTTGCCCTTTATTTCGCATGAAGGTAGGTTAAGTTCTTTACATACAAAATACTTTTATTAAATAAACGGGTATTATATCAACAAAGACACTTATTGAAATACAAATTTTATCCTTCAAGAATTAAATGGATATGGGAAATATGAAATATCGTGGCGAGCACAGGATGATAATCAAGCAATTAGTTTATTAATACCTAATGAAAAAAATATGATAATAATAATGCTGATAACAATGACGATGATGATGATGTTGATGATGATTATAAGCTATTATCAATTTATTACAAGAGCACCGCCTAAGGATGCAAACGCTCGTCTGTAAATGCTTAAAACAAAAGGCAATAAAGAAGATAAAAGTCATGATACTTGGC
Source organism: Mercenaria mercenaria (assembly GCF_021730395.1). NCBI lineage: Eukaryota > Metazoa > Mollusca > Bivalvia > Venerida > Veneridae > Mercenaria > Mercenaria mercenaria. The sequence goes on from NC_069373.1 coordinate 54,471,753, forward strand.
CTTCATCATCATCATCTGGTGATAAAGAAAGGTGAAATTTTCAAAGCTATAATTAAACACCTTCTGGTGATAAAGAAAGGTGAACACTTTCAGAGCTATATTCACCTTCTTGTGAAAAAGAAAGGTGAACGATTCAAAGCTATAGCTTTAAAAGGAATGAACAAAATAAAACAAAACTAAACAAAAAAAAAATAAATACATAAATTCTATATTTAAAAGGGACATAATTCTGACGAAATGTGAACAAATTATCATGGTTCTTTAACTGCTGACTCATCTAATGATAATTAAGAAGTGTACAAAGTTTCACTGCGATAGGACTTGTAGTATTTAAGAAAAAGTAAACCTCAACAGAATTTTATCAAAGAAATTCCAATTTCCTATGTACAAAAGGTACATATTTGTGACAAGTGAGAGTTGTCCTCCTTCGTCCACATATTAAACTTGTAATAGAAAAGAAACGTGAAAAAGTTTAAAAGATTTTTTATTTTTACGTTTTATTTTTTAAGTTGATATAAACAAAATCTTTATCAACGTCGAAGCGACGATCAAGAAACGTCAATAAATACGTGAATACGTAGATTTAAGCTAATTTTAGTGATAAGTTTTGTATCAAACAGTTATCATTTTGAATTTCTAAACAATTTACAATTTTCTGTGTTTTAGCTAGAATAACAACAAGTACAACAACAACAAGTACAACAAGTGCATCAACAACACCACTAACAGCAACAAAATCAGGTCAGGCATGTAAGTAACTGTAGTCGTCTCTACAGTACTCGGCATTTAGCAGTCAGACAATATAAAAACCACAAAAAAGCTAGCTCTGCGTAAGCCGGAAAAAATCAACAACACGTGTCTTGTCTGCTCTTACAGAGTTCTGCTTCGTGAGCTATTTTCGCGCGTTGGGGCTAAGGTTTTGGAGTTAGCAAGCAATATTAACATTTAAAAACTTCCAAAACTTCCAAACTTTCTCTAAATACATTTAAGTATCTACACCGTTCGCAATGTGTATTTTAAGGACCCATAATAACATTTGGCAACTCTCGTTTGATTCCATATTCTCCTAATCCTGTTTCGGCATTTTTCGGCTGCTCATGAATTTCATACGAACAACCAGCCGAAGACTGCCGAAATTGCATACGGAGAATACGTAATCGTACGGAAGTTGCCGAATGAAATTACTTTACTCCAGTATGGTCAGAATGGAGCAATAAAACTCCTTGCTCTGCATCTTGCGGACCAGGATATGGTGAAAAGACACGTACGTGCTCCACCGGAAGTAAAGCAGATTGCGTGGGAAAATCATGGAGTGTGTATGCATGCAATTTAGGCGATTGTGTCGGTAAGTAACAGTAATTTTATTTTATGGAACTTGATGCCTTAGATGGAATGTACGTGATATAAATAACCACACATGGCTTTATATGTACAGAGTAAAACATTATTTATGACAATCTGTCACAGCTGCAGTCCATATATTCATATACCAAATGGGAAATAACATACAGCTATCACAACAATGATGATAGGGGTTACAGTACACAAACACTCTAGTTCTTCTGTCAAAATACAATGCCCTTACATCATTAAAACATTAAGAAGTAGTGCTCTATTTAGTGTTAATTTAGGTCTTCATTTATTCATTTATAATTAAAAACCCACACAATTTTTATATATGCTTCCCATGATGAGACGACCTGTTGTGCGCAACACCCGGAACCCTAGCTTAAATTAAGCTTAAATTTCATTGTTATTTTTCTGGCTGGTCTATAACTTTGTCATGGAAAACAGGATTTAAGTATCAGTTGGCACAAATATTTCCCTGGATTAGACAACGTGCCATGCGCAAATCCCGGCTCTTAGCTGAAAGGTCAAGGTCACACTTGGTAGTCAAAGGCCAAAAAGCTTTTTTCCTGTCCAATCTGTAACTCAAAAATATACTCAAAATATATTTTGATATTACTTTGCCCAAATGTTCACCAACATTAGACAGAGTATCATGCACAAGAACCAGGTACCTAGGTTTCAGGTCAAGGTCACACTTCGACGTCAAAAGTCAAATTCAAGAATGACTTTATCCGGAGCATTTGTTCTCCATTCATGAAGGGATTTTGAGGTAACTTGGCACAAATGTTTACCACCATGAGCCACCTTTGTTTTTAGAATTACTTCCCTCTGCTTTACTATAAATAGCTGATATTGTACCTTTATTATTACTGGTGGTAGGGAAAAATCGAGACCACTTGTCTGCGGTACAACATGATTGTTACATCCAATTTTTAGGTGTATTTTGACCTATCTCTACCTGGTAAAGAGTTTTATGCGGACTTATATCATACATATTTGTCTTTCAGGATTAACTTCCCTTTGTTTTCCCTATAAATAACTTATATTATAACTTTTTCATAATTGGCAAAAAAAAATCCATATGAAAACATCATATGAAAATACAGATGCTAGTGTAAAGAAATTTGCTATGACGGGCCTATATTGTGACATTTTGGCACGCTTGTTTACAGTAATTTTGTTTTATGGAACTTGATGCCTTAGATGGAATGTACGTGGACACATGGGTTTATGTTACAGAGAAAAACATTATTTATGACAATCTGTCACAGGAGCTGCAGCCCATATATACATGTACCAAATGTAAAATAACAATCAGCTGTCACAACAATGATGATAGGGGCATCAGTGCACAAACACTCAGAATTCTTCTGTCAAAATACAATGCCCAATACATCATTAAAACATTAAAAAGTAGTGCGCTATTTAACGTTAATTTAGGTCTTCATTTAGTCATTTACATTTAAAACTCACACACATTTATTAGTCCCCTACTGGTTGAAAACCAGTTTCGGGGACTATTGGAATGCACTTTTCCGTCCGTCATTCCGTCCGTCAGCAATATCGTGTCCGGTCCATAACTCTTTCATTTATTATGGGACTTTTATTTTATTTTCCACAATTGTTTTCCATGATGATACGACGTGTCGTGCTCAAAATACGGACCACTAGCTCAAAAGGTCAAGGTCACACTTGACAGTCAAATGTTAAAATGGCATGAACAGGGTCTGTTTCGTGTCCGTTCCATAAATCTGTCATTTTTCAAGGAATTTCAATATTACTCAGCACAAATGTTTCCCATGATAAGACGACGTGCCATGTGCAAAACCCGGACCCCTAGCTCAAAGGTCAAGGTGACAATTCTTCTTCTTCTTCCATTGACAATGCATCGCTGCATGCGCAACATACTCGCATCCTTATTGCCTAACTATTTACAAGATGGGGAGGGTACCCAAGGTTAAAAACAGGATAAAACTATTTTTCTGTCGACTTAGAGTGTTGTTTTGGAGATCCCGGCCTTAAATGCTTCCAAGGTGGGTGCCGAGACCAGACTGTCAGGGAGTCTGTTCCACAGTGCGATGGCTGACGGGAAGAAGGACTCTTTCATGGCGTTGATGCGGCAGAAAGGAACAACAAATCGCATCGAGTGGTCCCTCGTTGAAGATCCTTGAGGTTTCAGATGAGGGTCTCTTGGAATTGCAACTAAGTTGTTGACAATTCTGTACAAAATGACAGCCTTGGCCTGCTTTCTCCTGATAAGTAGTGGTTCCCAGCCGAGTGTGTCAAGCATGGCACTAACGCTGCTCCTTTGATTATAATCTCCAGATACCTATCTGTCGGCTCGTCGTTGAACTGCTTCAACTTTAGTCACATTGGCTTGGGTGTATGGGTCCTAGATGGTTGGTGCGTATTCCACTTGTGGTCTTACGTATGTTTTGCAGCTAGCCTCCTTGATGGTCTTGGGGCAGGAAGACAGGTTTCGGCTGAGGAAGGCAATGGTATTGTTTGCCTTGCAGCAGATGGTGTTAATATGGTTGTTCCATAAGAGGTTATCAGAAAGTGTGGCGCCAAGGTACCTTGCCTTCTTGGTGGTCCGTAATTCTTTACCATGGATAAAGTGTGATGCCTGTATGTTCCTTCGTTTTTTTGTCTGGGTTGAACTCCATCTGCCAGGTTTTCTCCCATTCCTGCAAGCGGTCAAGGTCACCCTGAAGGGCTTTGGAGTCTGTTTCTGCCTTTATCACTCGGAAAAGTAGGGAGTCATCAGCAAACAGTATGCATGGTGAGCCGAGCATTTCATTGATGTAGACAAGAAACAGCAAAGGGCCGAAAACTGTGCCCTGGGGTACGCCAGAGGTCACGGGGGCAGGCTTGGATGATTTTCCATCTACCAGCACTTGCTGTGTTCTGTTGCTAAGGAAGCTTGAGATCCATTTCAGTGTTCTTCCGCGGACCCTGTATTGGTCGATTCTGAGGGCAAGTCGTCTATGAGGCACCTTGTCAAACGCTTTGGAAAAGTCTAGAAATATTGCATCAACTTGATTGCCACTGTCCCGACTGGAGGCTATGTCGTTCACAGTCTGGATCAGCTGGGTCTTACAGGATCGCTTCTTCCTAAAGCCGTGTTGGTTGGTACTCAAAATGTCGTGGTCGTCCAAGAAACGCATTAGTTGGCTGTAGCCTATTTGTTCGAGGAGTTTGCAAGTCACCGGTGTTAGTGAGACTGGCCGATAGTTGGACGGCTTACCCATTTCCCCCTACTTAAAGATGTGCGTGACATTTGCTGATCTCCAGTCATCTGGTACTCTTCCCTGGTCCAATGAGGCCTAGAAGATAAGCGTGAGCGCCGGGGCCAGTGGGTTGGCCATCTCCTTCAGGAATCGGCTAGAGACATTTTCCGGACCAGTTGCCATATGAGGTTTCAGTCCCTGCAACAACTTCAGGACTCCGATTGTGTTCACCTGTATGGGAGAGGCATCTGGATAGGGCGACTCTCCAAGGTCTGGAAGAGTGGAGTTGTCTCCCGAAGTAAATACGGAGGAGAACTGGTCATTCAATAGTTCTGCCTTGGTTGCTGCATCCACATGGTTGACTCAATTCTTCTTCAACGGTGCCACCCCTGTGTTGTCACTTTTCTGGCTCTTGACAAAAGAGTGCAACTTCTTTGACTTGCCCTCAGTGACAAGAAGATATGTGACATATTTAGTGTATGTCGTCTTACACTCCTTCTTTACAGTGGTCTGTAAGGACTTGTACCTGTTCCAGTCTTCTGTCTTCTTGGTTCTATGAGCCTTCTTATATGCTTTCTGTTTACTACGCGATAGTCCGCGGATAGTTCTGTTGCAACAAGTTTGGCTGTGCCTTGACGAAGTCATTTTCGATGGTACAAAAGAGTTAAAGGTGTTTAGGCATTTATCTTTCAAGGCTGACCAGAGGCGGTTTATTGGAGTAGTAGTACTGTATGTAGCTGTGTACTGGGAGACGAATTCGATCAGGTACAATCTCATTCTAAACACGTCTGCCCTATTCCATAGATAGATGAGTCTGGGTACAGGGTTTCTTCTTGATGGTATGGTGTTTGCATCAACTAGGACGATGTCGTGGTAACTGATGCCGGGTATTGCTGTACACTTATTGATCAGGGAAGGGCGGTTGGTTGCAAAGATGTCAAAGGTGTTGTTAATTCTTGATAGAATGTTGACTATTTGTTTGCACTGGGCGTCTTGTAGCATATCAATAAGCATTTGCCTGAGAAGCAATGAGTATCTATTTCCTGTTACAACGTTGTCTTCCCACTCAATATCTGGAAGGTTGATGTCACCGCTTATGTAGAGGGTGTTGTTCTTGTGGGTGCTGTGGATGGTCGATATACACCTTTGGATCTCCTTCATAGTGTCCATGTTGTTATCTGGTGGGCGGTACACTGCACAGACGGTCAGAGGTTTCTTAGACTTTCGACTTTGTGGAACCACTGCTCGCAGTCACTACATGCCACTGAGTGGACAGTCTTGGAGGTAAAATGTCAATATGGCTTTTTGTCTATCCGATCCATAATTCTGCCATCCATGAAGGCACTTTTATATTTCATGGCACAAATATACCCCCATAACAGGACAATATGCCATGCACAACATACTTTCAGATCCCGAGCTCAAGGGTCAAGTCCACACTTGGCAGTCAAATGTTAACATGGCACGAACAGGATCTGTTTTGTGTTCGGTCAACAACTTTGTCATCCATAAAGGGATTACAATATTACTTGGCTTACATGTTTCCCATGATGAGACCAACCGTTATCCGCAACACCCAGAATCCAGCTTAAATGCCCAGGTCACACTTGGAGATCAAAGGTCAATGGGATTCAAATTTGCTAAGTACAACTGGAACATAATTTTGTCAAGTGAGACTTGTCGTCCTTCGCCTACATGCTCAACTTGTAATAATTAACGTCATGGGGCAATTTGACGTCATAATTGACGTCATAATGTTCTCTTACCGGTCCGAGCATCAACCGTAGCCCGCCCGCTTAGCTCCGTAGAGACAGTATTGGTCTACTGATTGCGGGGTCGCGAGTTCAATCCCCGGGCGGGGGCGTATGTTCTCCATGACGATTTGATGAAAGACATTGTGTCTGAAAGCATTCGTCCTCATCCTCTGATAATTGATGTGGTGAAGTTGGCAGTTACTTTCGGAGAAGAGGTTTATACAGGTACATAATCCAGGAACACTGGTTAGGTAACTAGTAACTGCCCGCCGTTACATGACTGAACTACTGTTGAAATATGGCGTTAGACCCAAAAACAAATAAACAAAGCGCATCAACCGTTGTTTATCGCAGAATATACAGAGCTCGATTTTCTTCTTTGTTTAGCTGGAAATCAAGTCGAACCATTTTAGAGTTTTCAATATTTTGAATAAGATACTAAGTTTTGGATGTAAAAGGTAAATAGATAAACCGTCCAAACATCCGATTTTCGGTTAGTAAAACCGACAATCGGTTCATCATAGTTTCTCTTGAGAAAAAAATCCTTAGAAGTCGATAATAACCGATCGAATGAAAATATCAAAATTTGAAGACTTAACTATGAGTTAAAGTCTGAAAGATGTCCGTTTGGAAGATTTAACAGTTATCCAATTATCAAAATGTCTGAAGGGTATCCTAAAACGTGCACGTAGGAAATATTCAGTGATAGTTATAATGTAACATTTTTGAAACATATACTCTATATTGATCGTTTATATTTAGGATATAAGATTTGAAGTTTCAATACATTTTGTAATAACCTATATGTCTGCCTTTGGTAATTATCACAATTTTCCAAAAACCTTTCAGACATATGTACAATGTTCCTCAGCTTTGCAATGCTGATCGACTTCCAAGATTTTGTTAAAAATGTTGTCCGGTATTTTATAGTTTCTAACTCTGAATCTGAATACAGGTACACAGTGACATCAAGAAGTTTTAATAAGTTATTAATAAGAACTCTATCGGATTTAAATTCGGACTACCAGTATAATTATCCATATCATTTGCCTTTTGAAGTGAGGTTGGGTACATTTCGGCTTGATCAGGTACAATGTCGTGTTTATCAGGTATTCATGCTTAGAATGAAGTTGTACTTTTCCTCCATTTCATTTATTACATTATAACAGACAATTAAAAATAATGTCATTCAGAAACTAAGACGCCACATCATGTTTATGAAGTCATTTTCTGTTTAAAACACGTCAACCAAAAGTACAAATGGTTGCCAATTATTATACAAGGTTGCATTTTAAAATCCTTTGAGAATATAACAACATTGTAAAGAAGCTCCACGTTTAATCAACGATTAAGTTAGAACCTTAACCAGGGCCTCCATGGCCGAGTTGTTAAGGTCGCTGACTAGGAATCACTTACCGTCACCGACATGCGCTCGAAACCTCACTTTGGCTGTACAGTTTTTCATGTTAGGTAGCCGTTCAGCCGGCTTACGAAGGTCGGTAGTTCTAACTATGTGCGAACCCAAGCCTTAAACAACGCTCGGATGGCCCCCTGGTGCTTTCATCATCCAGCACAAACACTATGAATGCTGATCACAACCGAATCAAATCTAAGCCTAAACAAGTACTCCAATCTTTCTTCCTTTCCTTTTGCCTTTTCTAAATGGCATTTTGTTTTCATTTCTTCTGCTGCGTTTCAGTATGTATATGTGGCATTCTTCGAAATCGCATGCCAAGTAAAAATGGCGACGTTTCAAGAAGTGACCTTGAAAGAAGTAAAAAGGAGTAAATTCAGCGGGTTGTATTTAATGAAATTTAGCTTTCTTATATAAAAGTTAACACCCCTTTTTCTTTTTCTATAGTAGCGATATAGGTCTTCATGGGAATATTAGTCTCTGAAAATCTGATATGTTGGATAAAATCTTAACATAAATGTGTGTTTGTATTTTTCTTGAAAACAATATTGCATCATTTTGAACAAAAAATCGAAAAGAAGCCGGCAATATTCTTCTTCACTGACCTTATAAAGCAAAATGTTTTATACTCTTAGATGTTTGCCCTTTATTTCGCATGAAGGTAGGGTAGGTTTTTTACATACAACACACTTTTATTAAATAAACGGGTAATATATCAACAAAGACACTTATTGAAATACAAATTTTATCCTTCAAGAATTAAATGGATATGGGAAATATGAAATATCGAAGCGAGCACAAGATGATAATCAAGCAATTAGTTTATTATGACCTAATGAAAAAAATATGATAACAATGTTGATAATAATGACGATGATAATGCTGTTGATGATGATTATAAAGCTGATATCAATTTTACAAGGGCATTTCCTGAGAGTGCCAACGCTCGTCTGTAAATGCTTAAAACATAAGGCAATATAGAAGATAAATGTCATGATTCTTGGCCTTTATAATTATATTTTGGTGATAACGAAATGTGAAAGTTTCAAAGCTATGATCACCTTCTGATGACAAAGAAAGATGACAGTTTCAAAGCTACAATCACCTTCTGAAGATAAAGAAATAAAGAAAGGTAAACATGTCAAAGTTGTAATCATCTTCTGGTGATAAAGGTAGTTTTTGAAAGTTTTTTTAAGAAAAAGTTGATATAAACAAAATCGTTATCAACGCCGACGCCGACGATCAAGAAACGACAATCAATACTTCGTAGATTTAAGCTAATAATAGCAGTCTGGTATCAAACAATTACCATTTTGAATTTCTAAAATTTCACACTTTATTTTTTTCTGTGTTTTTAGCCGGAATAACAACAAGTACAACAACAACAGCAGCAACAACAACAACTCCAAAACCAGTTTTGCCATGTAAGTAACTGTAGTCGGGTGCTAGTAGTCACACAATATAAAAAACACAAAAAAGCTAGATCTGTGTCAGCCGGAAAAAAATTAACAACAAATGTCTTGTCTGCTCTTACAGAGTTCTACTTCGTAAGCTATCTTCGTGCTTTGGAGTTAAGGCTTTCGAGTCAGCTAGCTATATTAACCGAAAATTTAGAAACTTCCAATACTTCCAAACTTTCTCTAAATGTATTTTAGTTCCTACACCGTTTGCCATGTGTATTTTAAGGACCCATAATGACATTATCTCTGTTATTACGAAATACAATGTAGATTTTATTCAAACTTTAAAAAGTTGTTCCAAATCATCACTCACATCATATGACACAAGGGCAATAACTTTTGCTCCAATATTTCATTAAATTATCCCCCTTTTTACTAAGAATTTCACATTAAAGTTTTGGTGTATTTTCACTCTTTCCCTGTTATTACTCAATGGATTTAATTCAAACTTAAAATAGTTGTTCCACATCATCATTCACATCATATGTCAGAAGAGCCATAACTCTTGCACCAATATTTCATGAATTTTTCCCTTTTTAGTTAGAATTTCACATTAACGTTTTGGTGCAGTTTCACTCTATCTCAGTTATTACTAAATGGAATTGATTCAAACTTAAACTGGTTGTTCCGACTTATCATCCACATCATATGGCACAAGGTCCATAACTCTAGCAGAATTTTTTCATGAATAATGCCCCCTTTCACTTAGAATTTAAGGTTAATTTTGATGCATTTTCAATATATCTCTGTTATTACAGACATGATTTGATCCAACTTAAAATAGTTGTTCGTCATCATCATTCCCATCATATAACACAAGGACCATAACTCTAACACCAGTATTTCATAAATTATCTGCCCTTTTTACTTAGAAATTCAGGTTAAAGTTTTGGTGCTCTTTCACTCTATCTCGGTTATTACTAGATGGATTTGATTCAAACTTAAAAGTAGTTGATACACATCATCACCCACATCATGTGACACAAGGTGCATCACATCACTCTTGCACCAATAATTTTGCTTAGAATTATACTTATTTAATGTTTTGATAACTTCATCTTTATCTCTCTTAATACTTAATTCTTTTGATACAAACATAAGCTATTGTCCAACACCTTCATCCACATTGGAGTCATTAAACACTTCAGTGACTGCTCCAGCCTTCTCAGATGTGTCCATTTTCACTATCCAGCATTGAAATAATCGAGTTCGCTGTCTCCTGTGACAGCTCTTGTTACCTTTGCGACCAGTGCAGTCTGATCATGATCTGCATTGTTCGCTATTTACCCATTATCTTTTGGTAAACACCCCTTTCAACAGTTAATGGTACTGTCTAAATTGGAAGATGGACAAGTTCATTATAGAAATTTAGCATGGTAAGGGTTAACTAACTGGTTACTTTAAGCCTTTTTAAACACTAACTTACTTGTTCGTCCAAGTAGCGTCCGATTTCTGAAACGTTACTTGTCAGTAAATACTTTACCTGTTTGTTACATTTTTATCTATTTTTTTAAATATTTTTCCTTTAAAAGTTAAATCAGCAACAGAATGTTAGCTAAGACATATATGAAATATTAACATTTATTGAAATGATTTTCATCTACATAATATATTGATATCATTGTAATATCTTTCATGTTACAATTTCACGCAGCCGTGTTCATGCTGCATACTCCCTATAATAAAAAAATCTGTTATCCAAGAAGACTTATCATGTGTGTTATCTGCTATTTATTTCAGCCTGGACGGAATGGTCTGCATATTTATCATGTCAGAAATCGTGCGGTATAGGCGTGTCGGTCAGGTACCGTAACTGTAGTACGGGAGTTAACTCTGATTGCACCGGCAAAACTTATCAGCTAACGCCCTGTAATGCTGGGCCTTGCATAGGTTTGTATCAAATAACTCAACAAACCAACACTGACCTGAACTTGTTGGTTCAAGTTTCACTGTCTTGCCATATAAGATAACCGTAAATAGTCATAGTGCAAAAACGTTTAAAATTAAAAAAAGACGTATGCTTCCTGTTTTAATTTCATAATTGTTTTCCAGCGCTATAAGAGCTTATGCAGTGCTTTTAAAAAGCACTAAAATACCACCTATTAGGTTGTTATGACTTCTGACAAAATGGTCTCCTTTACATGTTCACAATTCAACAGTTCTGCAGTACGGGAGTTAACTCCGATTGTACCGGCAAAACTTATCAGCTAACAGCCTGTGATGATGGGCCTTGCATAGGTTTGTATCAGATAACTCAACACTGATCTGAACATGTTGGTAAAGATAACCGTAAATAGTCATACTGCAGTTTAGTTTGAAATTAAAAACATATTTTCCTGTTTTAATTTCACAATCGTTTTCCAGCCCTATAATTGCTTATGTTGTGCATTTAAATAGCATTTAAAGACCACCTATCAGGTTTTTATGACCTTTGACAAAAATGTCTTCTATTGAACAATTCTGAATTTTTTAAAAGATACGAATGAAATACTTGAGCCATCATATATTAATTGCAGAGATATCACCCACATTTATCTTAAAATTTGGGATGTGTTGGGTTAGGATTTACATTTTGCAATTTTTGATGATTGATATGAAAATAAATCATGACGAGCAAAAATTAAGAAAAAATATAGAGAATATTTAGAATTACTGTTTTATATAAATTTAGATTTCTTAAATAAGTCAAAGAAGATAAGAAAGTCGAGGCTTAACAGCCGGGACAATTATATTTTAGTAGACGAGCCGAATATATCAAAACTTGAACGTTTTTTTTTATTTACTTCAACTGTTACAATGAGAAATCCGGTCATTCAATCTGTAGTTTATCAGAGCGATATTCCAAGGCCCTGGATCCTGACACAGGGTAGTACTGACTTGAACAGTATAACTAATTGTTTCATAATTTGGTAATTTTCAAACAAATGAAGCAAAAGCATGACATTCTCTATTGTTGCTACAATTGTCTCTAGCTCTAGTGTTTTTCTATTCTTTATAATGAGGTTAATCTGCATGAGAAAAACTAAACTTTGTAATCTTTCTAAAGTCTGAAAGATGTCCGTTCGGAGGATTTAACAGTTATCCGGTTATCAAAATGTCTGAAGGGTGTCCTAAATCGTGCACGTAGGAAATATTCAGCAACAGTTATAATGTAACATTTTTGAAACATATACGCTATATTGATCGTTTATATTTAGGATGTAAGATTTAAAGTTTCAATACATTTTGTAATAACCTATATGTCTGCCTTTGGTAATTATCACAATTTTCCGAAAGCCTTTTGGACATATGTACTATGTTCCTCAACTTTGCAATGCTGATTGACTCCCAAGATTTTATTAAAAATGTTGTCCGGTATTTTATAGTTTCGAACTCTGAATCTGAATGCATATATACATGTGACATCAAGAAGTTTTAATAAGTTATTCATAAGAACTCTATCGGATTTAAATTCGGACTACCAGTATAATTATCCAGATTATTCTCCCTTTGAAGTGAAGTTGGGTAAATTTCGTCTTTATCAGGTACAATTTCGTGTTTATCAGGTATACATGCTTAGAATGAAGTTGTACTTTCCCTCCATTTCATTTATTACATTATAACAGACAATTAAGATAATGTAATTCAGACACTATGACGCCACATCATGTTTATGAAGTCATTTTCTGTTTAAAAATCGTCAACCAAAAGTACAAATGGTTGGCAATTATTATACAAGGTTGCATTTTAAAATCCTTTGAGAATATAACAACATTGTAAAGAAGCTCCACGTTTAATCCACGATTAAGTTAGAACCTTAATCGGGGTCTTCATGGCCGAGTTGTTAAGGTCACTGGCTAGGAATCACTTACCGTCACCCCTATTGGTTCGAAACCTCACTTTTGCTGTACAGTTTTTCATGTTAGGTAGCCATCTAGCCGGCTTACGAAAGTCGGTGTTTCTAAGCATGTTCCAACCCACGCCTGAAACAAAGCTAAGACGCCCCCTCTCCGCCTGGTGCCTTCATCCACCATCCTGCACAACACGCCCGCTTAGCTCAGTAGGTAAGAGCAATGGTCTACGGATCGTGGGGTCGTGAGTTCGATCCTCAGACGGGGCGTATATTTCCGTGACTATTTGATAAACGACATTGTGTTGGCAGTTACTTGCGGAGAACAGGTTTGTACTGGTACATAATCCAGGTATACTGGTTAGGTTAACTGCCCGCCGTTACATAACTGAAATACTGTTGAAAAACGGCGTTAACCCCCGCCCCCCCCCCCCCCCCCCCCCCCCCTAAAATAAACAAAACAAAACAAAAAAAAAAAAACATCCTGCACTAACATTATGAAGGCTTATCACTACCAAATAAAATTTAAGCCTAAACAAGTACTCCAAGCTTTCTTTCTTTCCTCTTGTCCTTTCTAAATGGCGTTTTGTTTTCTTTTATTCTGTTGCGTATCAGTATGGATATATGGCATTCTATTGAAATCGGTCTGTCCCTATCGCAAGTAAAAATGGCGATGTTTCGAGATGCAACCTTGAAAGAAGTAAAAAGGAGTACATTCAGTGGGTTGTATTTAATGAAATAAAGCTTTCTTATATACAATTTAACATCCCCTTTTCTTTTTCTATAGTAGCAATATAGTTCTTTTGGGAATATAAGTCTCTGAAAATCTCATATGCTGGACAAAATCAGAACATAAATATCTCTTTGTAGTTATTCTAAAAAGCTATACTGCGTCGTTTTGAATACAAAACGCAAAATAAAACAAACAAACAAAACAAAAAAAAATAAAATAAAGCCGGCAATTCTCTTATCCAATGACCTTATAAAGTAAAATGTTTTAAACCCTTATATTTCTGCCCTTAAATTTCGCATGAAGGTAGGATAAGTTCTTTATATACAACGCAGTTTATGTCATTTAGATCAACGGGTAATAAATCAATAAAGACACTTATTGAAATACAAATTTATCCTTTAAGAATTATATGGATATGCGAACATGAAATATCGAGGCGAGCGGGTATGATAATCGAGCAATTAGTTTATTATGACCTAATAAAAACTACTATAATAATAATGACGATGATGATGATGTTGATTATGATTATATAGCTATTACAATTTATTACAAAAGCACCGCCTGATGGTGACAATGCTCTTCTGTAAATGCTTAAAACATAAGGCAATATAGAAGATAAAAGTCGTGATTCTTGGCCTTCATAATCACCTTCTAGTGACAGTTTCAAAGCTATAACCACCTTCTGGTGATAAAGAAAGGTGAAATTTTTCAAAGCTATAATCATATTCTGGTGATAAAGAAGGGTGAAAGTTTTAAAGCTATATCTTAAGTATTTGCGCATAATTAAAGATATCTACCGCAAGGGTAAGTCTTGTGTAAAGTCTTCAAATAGCTTTTCTGATTATTTCGAATACGCAATCGGTTTGCGACAAGGTGAAGTCATGTCACGAATTATGACTTCTCTCTTTTTTTGAAGATCTCGAGTTATTTTAACAAGGTGATGTTAACTCTGGGTTAAATATTGACGACATTGTTTTGATTTTATATTATTTGCTGACGATATGGCTATTTTAGCGAAATCTCCCCAAGAATTGCAAAACGATTTAGACACTTAATTTACCTATAATAAAAATTGGGGTTTAAAAGTTAATGTTAACCAAACAAAGATAGTGGTATTCAGAAAGCGTGGGGGCTTGTTACCTGATGAACAATGGACTTATAATGGAAATAATATCGAAGTTGTCAATAACTTCAACTGTTTGGGAACAGTCTTCAATTATATAGGTAATTTTAGTCTTAATCAAGAACACCTAGTAAAGCTCTTAAAGCATTTAATATGTTATTAGTGAAATTTAAAATGTTACCTTTAACAACTAAGCATTATGTCAATTGTTTGATGCTCTTGTTGGATCAATTCTTGGATATGCTAGTGAAATTTGGGGCTACACGAAATCAAAAGAAATTGAAAAAATTCATTTACAATTTTGCAAGCGTATTCTAAATGTAAAGTTAAATTGTAAATTGTACATATTAAGTAGCAATGTTAGTATATATGGTGAAGTATGTCGATATCCTCTTTATGTATCACGTTATGTACGAATAGTAAAATATTGGTGTAATAATATAATATTTTAACAAGGGCTCGTAGAACACGGAATGCGCCCCCCCCCCCCCACAACTTGATGCATTCAGTAATTGCACAAGGAACAGAAATTATTTGATCACTTTGCACAAGAGTTCTACTTTTCTTGGGCAAAATGACCTTGACCTTTGACCTATTGAACTCAAAACCAATAAGGAGTCATTTGCTGGTAATGATAACCCTCCCTATTAATTTTCATGATCCTAGTCCCAAGCACTCTCAAGTTATCGTCCGGATACATTTTAACAGTTTCAGGTCACTGTGACCTTGACCATTGACATACTGACCTCAAAATTAATAGGGGTCATCTGCTGGTCTTAATCAACCTCCCTATCAAATTTCGAGATTCTAGGCCCAAGCCTTCTTGAGTTATCATCCGGAAACCATTAAATCATTCCTTGTCACTGTGACCTTGACCTTTGACTTACGGACTTCAAAAACAATAAGATCATCTGCTTATCATAATCCTAGGCCCAAGCGTTTTAGAGTTGTCCTCCGGAAACCGTCTACCTGTTCTGGGACACTGTGACCTTTGACCTACTGATCTCAAAATCAACATAGGTCGTCATCTGCTTATCATAACCAACCACACTATCAACTTTCATGATTCTAGACCCAAACGTTCTTGAGTTATCGTCCGGAAACCTTTTAACTGTTCTGGATCACTGTGACCTTGATCTTTGACCTACTGATCTCAAAATCAATAGGTTTCATCTGCTTGTTATGTCCAAACACCATATTAACTTTCATAATCCTAAGCCCAAGAGTTCTTGAGTTATCATCCGGAAACGGATTGGTCTACAGACCGACCGACCGGCCGATATCTGCAAAACAATATACCCCTCCTTCTTCGAATGGGGGCATAATAAAAACGATGTATAGTGAAAGTTTGCAACTATGTAATATAGGTTTTAGAAATTCGGTTTATAATGTTAAGAAAATGTTAAGTGAATATGGTTTTATGTTTGTATTTGATGACAACTTTGTAGATTTTCAAACTTTACCAATTTTATTTAAACAAAGAAGTATGGATTGTTTTATTTTAGAATGGCATGGTAGTTTAGACAGAAATCAAGTTCTCTCAAATTACAAATATTTGAAAACTAATTTTGGCTATGAGAATTATTCAACATTTTGCCATACAATCTCCGCTATTATTTTTGTCGATTAAGAATTTCTGTTTTACCGTTAAGAATCCAAACTGGACGATATGCAATAAATAAATAATACTCCTAGAGACCAAAGGAAATGTTTATGTTGTAATTCTAATGTAGACACTGAAAATGAGTTTTCTGTTATTTTTGTACGCCCCTGCTATTATGATTTGAAAAATAAGTTAATATGTAATATGTTCATCCTCTGTTTAACAATTAACGTTATGTATAATGATGTAGTATATGTACCTTGTATGATTAGCTCGCTGACTGTCAACAAATTCTTTTATTTATTTGAATTTATAATGACTATGTACTATGTACACGTCTAGAAAATAAACTTCTGTTCTGATCTGTTCTAAACACCTTCTGGTGATAAATAAAGGTGAACACTTTCAAAGCTAAAATCGCCTTCTGTTGATAATGAAAGGTGAAAGATTGAAGTCAATAGCTTTAAAAAGAAAAAGAAAAAAAAAACACAAAAATAAATAGATAAATTCTATATTGAAAAGAGACATGTGAACGAATTGGTTCTTTAACTGGTGTTTCATCTAATGATAATTAAGAAGTGTACAAAGTTTCACTGCTATAGGACTTGTAACACTTAAGAAAAAGTGAACCTCCACAAAATTGTATCAAAGAAATTCCAATTTCCTAAGTACAAAAGGTACATAATTGTGATAAGTGAAAGCTGTCGTCCTTCGTCCACATACTAAACTTGTAATAGAAAAGAAACGTGAACAATTTCATAAGTTTTTTTTTTTAAGTTGATATAAACAAAATCTTTATCAACGCCGACACCGACTATCAAGAAACAACAATAAATACGTATTTACGTAGAATTAAGCTTATAATAGTGTTTAGTTTTGTATCAAACAGTTATCATTTTGAATTTCTAAACAATTCACAATTTTCTGTGTTTTAGCTGGAATAGCAACAACAACAACAAGTACACCAACAACCCCACCAACAACAAAAGCAGGTCAGGCATGTAAGTAACTGTAGTTGGGAGCGTCTGTATTGTACTCGGCATTTAGTAGTCAGACAATTTAAAAACCACAAAAAGCTAGCTCTGCGTCAACCAAAAAAATTCAACAACACGTGTCTTGTCTGCTCTTACAGAGTTCTGCTTCGTGAGCTATTTTCGCGCGTTCGAGTTAAGGTTTTCGACTTAGCAAGCAATATTAACATTTAGAAACTTCCAAAACTTCCAAAATTACTCTAAATACATTTAAGTATCTACACCGTTTGCAATGTGTATTTTAAGGACACACAATAACATTTGGCAACTCTTGTTTGA
The DNA here is from genome assembly GCF_021730395.1 of Mercenaria mercenaria. Classification (NCBI taxonomy): domain Eukaryota; kingdom Metazoa; phylum Mollusca; class Bivalvia; order Venerida; family Veneridae; genus Mercenaria; species Mercenaria mercenaria. Next base: position 54,489,562 of record NC_069373.1, read on the forward strand.
TCAGTATTCTCCTAATCCTGTTTCGGAATTTTCGGCTGCTCGTGTAGTTCCTACGAGCAACCAGCCGAAGAATGCAGAAATTGCATACGGAGAATACGTAATCGTACGGAAGCTGACGAATGAAATTACTTTAATCCAGTATGGTCAGAATGGGGCTATAAGGTTGTTTGCTCTGCATCTTGTGGACCAGGATATGGTGAAAAGACACGTATGTGCTCCACCGGAAGTAAAGCAGATTGCACTGGAGAATCATGGAGTGTGTATGCATGCAATTTAGGCGAGTGTATCGGTAAGTAACAGTAATTTTATTTTATGGAACTTGATGCCTTAGATGGAATGTACGTGGTATAAATAACCACAAATGGCTTTATATTTACAGAGTAAAACATTACTTATGACAATCTGCCACGGCTGCAGTCCATTTTCATATGTACCAAATGGGAAATAACATTTAGTTGTCAGAAACAATGATGATAGGGGTTGCAGTGCACAAACACTCTGAATTCCTCTGTCAAAATACAATGCCCAATACATCATTAAACATTAAGAAGCAGTGCTCTATTTAATGATAATTTAGGATATCATTTAGTCATTTATATTTAAAATCCACACACTTTTCTTAGCTCCCTACTGGTTGAAAACCAGTTTCGGGGACTATAGGAATGCGCTTTTCACTCCGTCATTCCGTCCGTCCGCAATGTCGGGTCCGGTCCATAACTCTGACATAGATGAAGCGATTTTAATATCATTCGGCACATGTTTCTTATGATGAGACGACGTGTCATGTGCAAAACTCGGACCCCTGGCTGAAAGGCATGTCACAACTTGAGGTCAAATGTCAACAGAGCTTTTTTTCCTGTGCGGTCCATAACTCTTCCATCTATAAAGGTATATGTGGCACAAATGTACCCCATAATAAGACAATTTGCCGTGGGCAACTTCCAGATCCCGAGCTCAAAGGTCAAGGTCACACTTGGCAGTCAAATGTTAACATGGCATGAACACGATCTGTTTCGTGTCCGCTCCATAACTCTGTCATTCATCAAAGAATTTTATTATTACTTGGCACAAGTGTACCCCATGATAAGACGACGTGTTATGTGCAAAATCTGGACCTCTTACTCAAAAGGTTAAAGCCACAATTGGAGGTCAAATATCAACAGGGCTTTTCCCTGTCCGGTCCATAACTCTGCTAGCCATGAAGGGATTTTATTATTACTTGGCACAAATGTTTCCCATAATAGGACAATATGCCATGCGAAACAAACCAACAAAAAACAAACAAAAAAACATCTGAACAATACACCAGACATGTTTAATGTTTGACACCCACATGAAGAGTTCATAAAGACACAGCATTTTAAGGTCAAGACTGAATTCATAGTGTTACTTCTAATAAACTGTGGCAAAAACCTCTATCAAATCTTCTATCCTTAATTTAGAAAAGGTTTAAGCAAATATATTCAAGTTTTAAGGCCAGGAACATAAATAGGTTTTTAACTTTGTAGTTTCATTTGTGTCGTTCGTTTTCTACGTAGATTTTTAATACATGTAAAAGTTAAGTTAAAAGCAACACAGATGTTTCTGCTACCATAGTTAATGGAGTATGGACACAATGGTCGATATGGTCACAGTGTTCACTGACTTGTGACGAAGGAGACCGCACGCGCACGCGTAGCTGCTCGTTCCCAAGCGACGCTCCTCATGGCAACGACTGCTTTGGTCCTGCAACTGACACACAAAAATGTAAAGAGGCTGACTGCCCAGGTAACATTAACTTGCAATCAAATATTAATTTCAATTAATAATTTTAATAGTCTGTAAGAAGATATACGTTATTGGTAAACTTGATTTTATGCCAGTTGTACCAATAAAATCACGTATATTATATAAATTGTCTGAGTTATCTTATCTCATATTGACTATAGTATGGTAATTATATGTTATAGTTGATGAGTACTGATATCTTAGACGATACTGTTTTCCTATCTCATATTGATTGCTTGAGCTTCTGGTTCTGCTCAATACTGCTTTTGTGTGCAAATGTCATAAAGAAGACAGATGCCCCGTATAAAAGTTTGTGGGCGATGTTTAACGTAAAATTGACAAAGTGATTTGAAAACTTTGTCCTTGTAAAACTTCTCAGAAATAGATCTGCAGAATGCACTATGTATTTGTACGGCAAAGCCTTTGGAATTAAAGAATATTGTACAAAATATCCGTTTGTAACTTCGAGTTTTTAACTAGTCGTTATTGCTTTTCCTAAGTTCATGTTTGTTGTTTATCCGCATTTGAGGTTCGAAATAATATACTAGTACCAATGTCTCATTCTTTATGAGAAGTTCATTAAAATGAGGTCAGCTTCGATAATTTCAAGTGCTTTGTCAGAATTTTATGAACACTTCCGGATGAAATGCCCACTGCTGCAACTACTTGGGAAGCTGAATATCTTTAAGTCTAATTCAACGATGGTTGTTTAAGCAGCAATACCGTACAGCAGCAATGTTATAAGAGGATGCTGACACTGTAGGGCGTCTTATACGAGTTAGATTTTGACTTTAGATTATCTTGTTTTTAGTACCCATAACCACCATAAACAGCGGCTTTTGATGGGGAAGAATCATCGTAAACAGTTTCCGCCTGGCTGGTATATCAGAGAACAACGCATCTTAATATAAGACTTAATTTCCTCCTTACCTTGAACATCCATGCTTACGATAAAATAAGACAAGTGTATACGAGTTTGGTGTGTCAAAACGCTTGTGTTCACGAGAAACGCGTGCTTGTACTTGTAATAGTTTCTACCGAAGCTCGTATCTCCCAATATTTTTTAAAAATTTATTTCGTAGCTAACACTGTTATGTAATTTCACAGTTGATGGATACTGGGCAAACTGGTCAGCGTGGTCATTGTGTACTCAAACATGTGATCAAGGTCTCAAATACCGTGCACGCACGTGCCTCTATGACGACACAAAACCACATGGTAAGGCATGCAGTGGTGAAAGAGTGGGCAGGTTGGCATGTAACGAAGGACCTTGTTCAGGTAAAGATTTTTCAGACATTATTCTGTCTTTTCTATTTCGAGTTTTACTTTGGTTAACTACAAGAATGAAGAGCATATGGACTCCGTCCGCAAGTAGAATACAGTATATTTTGAAAATATTTTATTTTTACTTTAAAAAGTTACTTTTTGTTTCCTTGTTCATACTGAGTTTTACAAATTTATTGAACTGAAACCAAATTCAAACACAGTCGTTGTCAGAAAATAAGTACAAAATATAGCTAGCTGAGATAAAAGACGATAATTCGGATAGGGATAGACTTTAAAATCGGCCAGTATGAAATTTACAGGTGACTTCTTAAAGAGACTGTAAAGGCAATTTCACATACATACTGAACACATACCAAAACTGAAGTAAATGAAAGTAGAATACATCATGAGCATTTCATGTGCCATTTCATGTATATGCAGAAAACGAAACGAAAACATACGCTTATTGAAGTCCTAGTTCGGCAACCTAATTCGTCAAGGTCGCGTTTGTCCACAAGTTATTAGATATTTCTTTACTAATGCGAAAAAAAAAGGAAGGAAATAAGAGACAACATTGATTAAAAATCGTCAAGGATCCTCATGCGATTCCCAAGCAAGCTTATGGTATTCTTCAAATTCGGGCGTCTGTTTATGGGTCACATGTTTCCATTTCATTCTTCGCCATCGACTTTGGCACCATTGTATAGTTAATATCCAGGCAATAACTTGTCATGATCACCCGTATTTCGGTCATTTTGTACAATTCGATAATGCTATGCTTCTCTAAAGTTTCGCCTAGTACATACCTAGGATGCACTGTGTATTTGTACTACAGAGCCTTTGGAATTAAAGTTTTTGTACAAAATATCCATTTGTAACTTCGAGTTTTTTTTGTGATAACTAGTCTTTCCCTAAGTTCATGTTTGTTGTTTATCCGCATTTGAGGTTCGAAATAATATACTAGTACAAATGTCTCATTCTTTATGAGAAGTTCATTAAAATGAGGTCAGCTTCGATAATTTCAAGTTTTATTTGTCTCCTACTGGTTCGAAATAGTATATTACTAGTACCAATGTCTCATCCTTTGTGAGAAGTTCATTCAAATGAGGTCAGCTTCGATAATTTCAAGTGCTTAGTCAGAATTTTATGAACACTTCCGGATGAAATGCCCACTGCTCCAACTACTTGGGAAGCTGTATATCTTTAAGTCTAATGCAACGATGGTTGTTTAAGCAGCAATGCCATACAGCAGCAATGTTATAAGAGGATGCTGTCACTGTAGGGCGTCTGATACGAGTTAGATTTTGACTTTAGATTATCTCTTTTTAAGTGTTCTTAACCACCATAAACAGCGGCTTTTGATGGGGAAGAATCATCGTAAACAGTTTCCGCCTGGCTGGTATATCAGTGAACAACCATCTTAATATAAGACCGAAATTTCCTCCCTACCGTGAGCATCCATGCTTACGATAAAATAAGACAAGTGTATACGAGTTTGGTGTGTCAAAACGCTTGTGTTAACATTTTCAATGTACATGGCTATTGAAACGCCCAAGAGGTCCAAGAGAAACGCGTGTTTGTACTTGTAATAGTTTCTACCGAAGCTCGTTTGTCCCATGTTTTTTTTAAATTTCTCTTGTAGTTGACACTGTTATGTAATTTTACAGTTGATGGATATTGGGCTAACTGGTCAGCGTGGTCAGTGTGTAGTAAAACATGTGATCAAGGTCTCAAATTCCGGGCACGCATGTGCCACTATGACGACACAATTCCACATGGTAAGGCATGCAGTGGTGAAAGAGTGGGCAGGTTGGCATGTAATGAAGGACCTTGTTCAGGTAAAGATTTTGCAGACATTATTCTGTCTTTTCTATTTCGAGTTTTACTTTGGTCAATTACAAAAATGAAGAGCATATGCACTCCGTCCGCAAGTAGAATACAGTATATTTTGAAAATATTTTGTTTTTACTTTCAAAAGTTACTTTTTGTTTCCTTGTTCATACTGAGTTTTACAAATTTATTGAACTGAAACCAAATTCAAACACACTCATTGTCAGAAAATAAGTACAAAATATAGCTGAGATAAAGGACGATAATTCGGATAGCGATAGACTTTAAAATCGGTCAGTATTAAATTTACAGGTGACTATTTAAAAAGAGACTGTAAAGGCAGTTTCAAATACACACTGAACACATACCAAAACTGAAGTAAATGAAACTAGAATACATCATGAGCATTTCATGTGCCATTTCATGTATATGCAGAAAACGAAACGAAAAGATACGCTTATTGAAGTCCTAGTTCGGCAACCGAATCCGTCAAGGTCGCATTTGTCCACAAGTTATTAGATTTTTCTTTGCTAATGCGAAAAAAGGAAGGAAATAAAAGACAACATTGATTAAAAATCGTCAAAGATCCTCATGCAATTCCCAAGCAAGCTTATGGTATTCTGCAAATTCGGGCGACTGTTTATTGGTCACATGTTTCCATTTCATTCTTCGTCATCGACTTTGGCACCATTGTATAGTTAATATCCAAGCAATAACATGTCATGATCACCCGTATTACGGTCATTTTGTACAAGTCTATAATGCTATGCTTCTCAAAAGTTTCGCCTAGTACATATCTGAAAGCCTTAGCCCTTTCCGAAACGAAAAAAGAAATAAAAAATTTGAAATCATACTCAATACATATACAGTGTAGCTTTCGGACTACTCTGCATTATCATTTTAAGACCCACAACAACCTAATGACCTACTCCCCACCCCCACCCCCACCCCCACACACATAATACTGATAGCACAGGTAAAATACAATTATACTACAAGAAAACATATGGACAATTTAAGCCTCCCAGAATTAATGCGTTTCTAACTTTCGCAGTCAATCTACTTTCAGTGTAGTTAAAAACAGATAAATAACTATCAAACACAGACAAAACAGTGTGCCCTAAACTTAACTATATCAATCAAGCACTGTGCATACTGCTTTTTAGTTCAAAAGAATTTTTAGACATCTTGGCCTGTTATATATATTCATAATTATATATTTCTCATTTCTAATGCAAATCATGTTTAATTACCATCAGAGAAACATAAAAGAATAGAGTAATTAAGTGGTGGATCTGTAAGCAATATATTAAATTGTATATAATTAGTTGATGGTGTTTGGAGTGATTGGTTATCGTGGTCACAATGTACACACACGTGCAATGGCGGAAAACAGTCACGTGAACGGGTGTGCACGTTCACGCCTGGAAAGAAACACGGAGCTGATTGTACCGGGGACGTGAGAGAATACCGAGACTGCGGATTACAGGAATGTGCAGGTATAGTACAAAACTGTCGGTATGGATAGGGTACAGCCTCTTAGCCAGGAGGTTATTGGTTCGAACCTTGTTTGTGACAGTCGCACCTCATTCTGAGATACTGATTTCTTTCTACGCGGACATAAGACTAATGTGAAGCTTCATTATATTGAAGCTTACATTTATACATAAGTCAGTTTTAGGACCTTTTGTTAACAAAGACCTTCATATAAATACTTTAGAAACGCTATAAAATGGACGGATTTAGTTCAAATGGCTATTTTTTTTATTTAAAAACCACAAAGAGGATTTATGTATAACCAAATTGGAGAGCGATAAAGTTAAAAGAATTATTTCGATTGTGTTAAAGAGTAAATAAGGTAGGAGTCGAAGTGATGTCAACGTCACTGGGTATCAAAAAATAAACATGATATCCTTTACATTTGAGACTGAAAATATTCATTTCTTTCGAATTTTATAAAAAAATGTTTAAATATGTAGAATATATTTGAACTTTTCATTCGATAAAATATTTACTCAGCTGCACTAGAATGTAGTAAGAAGAAACCTGATAACCTCAAAAAATTAATTAATGCATTTTGTTAATATCAACATTGTGACGTCATAATTGTGCGTATTGCATTGCCAAGTGTGCGGTTAAAACTTGTACTTGGGCAAGTAGAACAAACAAGACAATACCTCTTTCCCTTGCACATTCAATAGTATGTGGACTTTTAAGGAAGCGTGTATATCATAAATAAGAAGGAATGGTTGAGTACAGGTTGGTGTTTGGAGCATTTTCTTCCTTGCAAAAGGAAGAAAATGCTCCTCTAAATATTGCCTAAAAACCTCACTGTTGCACCATTCATTTTCAGAAATGGTTCCTTTGGCACCGGTACAAGCACCTTTCATAAGGTTGACTATTGAATACAAAGAATGGTGGGATGGCATGACCTAAAGCATTTATACACCAAATAATTGTTGTTATTGAAGAGTTTGGTGAGGTTACTACCTGGGGTTGGTTTAACATTTAGGTTAGCAACAATATTTGAAGGTGTAAGCTTTGGTTGTATACAGGTCTCATCAAGATTGTAGATTCTGCGGGGCTTGTAAATTAACTCATTATTTTCCATAACAGCTTTCAAGTTCATGAAATAAGTATTGATGGCTTAAGGGCTGGAATTTTTGCTCTTGAACTGTACTTGCAGGATACGAAAGATATTCTGTGTCCACGTGACGTCTATTGACCAATAGAAATTCAAGAAACTTGTCGGAGGCGAGATAAGGGAAAATACTGACGTTTCACTTTCAGTTGTAACTTAACGGAGTTTATATGTGAGCATGTAATAATAAAACTCGTTTTTCACTTTTCAGAAAACCTTGATCATAATATAATTATTTATAAATATATTTTTGAAGAATAGAAGATTTTGATGTTTTTGCGAAACAGAATGTAGACACTTGAATTCGCTGATATAAAAGGCAAAGTATTATGTTTCAAAAAGAGATATTCCCCAGTTTGATATGTGGGTCAATGACATGTAGTCTAAGACACTTGAAAATGGCAGCCTCCTTGTTCAATTATTTTTCTTAAAAACTATCATATCTTTTCCAACAGTGGTCCGATCAAATAAATCTTTTAGCGTTGTGAAATGCTTGACTAAAATCGATTCATAATTTATGTATTCCTTCCGCTTTAATTATTATAAAAAACTATCGACTGTCTTTCAAACAAGAATAAAACTACCGCTTCATTTAAAAAGAAATTTGAACTAAATACGTAACATCTGACCATAAGACATAGATATTTAAGAAAAAGGGCACAATAAAACAATAATTTAAAATTTCATGAGTCAAACAATTATAGAGCGGACAAGATATTAACAAGATGTTTGGCTTTAAACTCGCCGTGTAATCTTTTGACATTAAATCATAATTATTATGATGAAAAGCAGCGTTGTACACATCGTGAAGATGCGGTTTACCCTGGAAGGATTTTCAAAACACTTTCCACATTATGTAGCATTGTGTCAACATGATCGAAATCCATGTTTTGTATGTCGTCTCATTATGGTTAACATTTGTAGAAAGTAATTTGAAAATCTGTCTATGGAGTAAGACACACACTAATCTATGAATGACCTCATGGTGAGAACTTGACCTTGAACTAACATGACTTTGAGTTCTGCATGTCGTTTCATTCTGGTTAAAATTTGCAGTGACAATAGCTACATGGAGTGAATGGAATCAACATACAGACTGTTCACAATCATGCGGATCTAGAGGATACTACGAAGTACGTAGAAACTGTTCAACTGGTAATATGCAGGACTGCGAAGCACTGGGAGGAAAAAAATGGGCTGTGCGAAGCTGTAACAATGGACCTTGCCTGACAACTTAAACAACTTTCTTAAAAAAATTGTTTTTTGTGTGTTAATTTCAGAAAATTACATGTTTATAGTTTTTTTTTTTTTTGCTGGTTATTTTAATTAATTAATTACTATTCCTCAGTCTAATATATCGATTGTGGAACAAGCTTTTAGACTACAACTTACATTAATCATTCTCGACAACTAATTTCCGAGGTTATCGCAGGTGGTTTGTGTGGAATGAAACGTTTTGAATTCTTAACAGATTCCATTATTTTCTAAAATAGCACACTAGTTGTATGCATTGTCTCATTGGAATTAGTTAGTTTAATCGAGGCTTGAGACAGACAATTGGAATAAATCTATGAAAAACAAGAGCAACAAATAAAAAACGAAAATAAAAGGGAAAAAATCTGTTAGAAAAAGATTATAGCTAAATCGTGTTTTTTTATGTTTAGATGAAATTTCTTCACATTTTATTAGACTTTTAGCCTTTAAAATGACTTTGTCACTATATTTGCAGTAAACCGGTCTCCCGCAAAACCGGATCCGTCTCCAAACCGTACGTTTTGTCAGGTCCCTATTTATCTGACCCCTGAAAACCGGATAAACTTTTATTCTTGATACTGGTCGATTTTTGCAATTATGACAGGCGTTCAATATGTAATGTTACTCCGTAAGTTATTCCATAACCGCTGGTTATTTTTAGATGCGGTTTTCGGCACATTATAGCGCAATTTATTGGAAAGACAATGCTATATAAATTATAAAAGATCGGCAGGTTCAAAGTAAAAATATAATCATTTCAGTGAGGTGTACTCAGGTATACTAGAGCATAACTATAACATAGGTTTGTCCTGGGCATCCAGAGTCTCAGAAAAATAGAATAACTTGTAAAATCACAAAATTCTATCATTTTTCTATCAGGTACAGCAATTTGTGATGAGTTTGTGTTTCTTTTAAACTATTTATTGCAGTTTTAATTTTACAACACAACTAAAAAAATCTAAACTCGAGGTTGATCCCATCTGAAATGGGTGTTGTGAGCGATTAATCAAAGTTGTAAGAACTAGTTTCGCAATCGGGAATTAAGATACTAGTATCAACTTAAAATACAATTATTTTTTAAACGATGATTATCGCGCCTGACAAAATTGCAGAGGCTTATTGTACTCACCTTATCATTTTTCGAGTAAAAATATACACATTCAATTTAAAACTGTTATAAACTTTTTTATTTTAGTTTTCATATGTTTTTTGTGAAGATCATGATTTGTTTTATCTGTTTAACTGAAAATTGAACTATAGTTCTAGTTGTTGAATAGTAGAATCAAGGAATTGCATATTACAATGTCAGTACTTTGGACATAAAATTGTCCAGTATACCCGAATACACCTCACTCAAATGATTATATTTTTACTTTGAACCTACCGATTTTTATAATTTATACATTGTGTTGTCAATAAATTGCTCTATAATGTGCCGAAATCCGCATCTAAAACTGATAAGCGGTTACGGAACTACATACGAAGTAATATTACATATTGAACGCCCCTCGTATTGTATGTTAAAACTTCATTAAATACCCGATCGGGTATGTGAACCGGTCTGTATATTTTTGATGGTAGATTGCCTGTCTCCGATTTTTGGAGGGAGAGAGTGGCAAGTTAGTGTTTGTTACTTCTAGAAGCTTTGGCTGACTTTCGCATAGACGATTTGACAGCTGAAACGTGCGAAAAGCAGTTAGTTTAACTGATGTAATAAAGAAACCTTAAGCTTATTTTAGTTCTTTATGGCACTTTAAGTTCTAGTCTATATGTGTTTTATATGACCTATTTTTGTCGTTGTATGGTGTTCCGTGACAGAGACTGTACTTTAAATGAAGATCTCACGATTTCATACATAAATATATTAACCTTCCACAAAAGTCTTCGAATATCAGTATGTCTATAAGCAGAACAGTGGCCAATTTTACGTATACAACAGGTACCTTAGTATTCATGGATTATAAGTTAGAGTACATCTCTTGGTTTCTTGAAAATACAAAATAAGTTGAAGACGTCCACTGGTATCCCTTTGAAAATGTCAAAAACGATTTCGTCGTCTTTTTTTCTCACTTGTGCACTATCTATTTATATCAAAGATGTACCTTTCTACAGTTTTACAGCAACTACTGCATACACCTTGAGACATCTACTTGCTTTTTACCTTAAATAATTTTATTTTTACTCCAATATGAAACTACTTCCAATATTTTGACAAAGTTGACACGATTTTGGAGTTTGGAGGTAGATAGGTAGGTAGGTAGGTAGGTAGGTAGGTAATAGGTAGATAGATAGATTTCCTTTTCTTTTATTTCCTCCAATACTGAAGAGCTGAACAGATATTGAATATATACATGTCAAATAGAAAATTCTATATATATTCAAATTGCTAGTAAAAACCTCATACGCGATGTGACATTAGATGATGATCTAATCACACTGACTTTAAAGCATCATTAAGAGTTAACTCGCAAAGTATGTCAACGGGCACAATATAACTCACCGATATCACCATCTAAGTGAAGAAAAGACATTCCCCGTAGATGGTGGAGATGTATATAGGGATTGTTTCTACTCGTGCTACCTAAAGATTTCCCTTATATTGCTTTAGACGTATATTTAGTAAAATTGTAAACAAAATTCCCAGTTTTATCTTAACATCTGTCATTTTGGGCTGGGATGGGGTTCCATACTTAAAACGAGAATGCTAAAAAAATTTGGAAAACAGTTTTGTAAAATAAATTGTCATTATATTAACTGGGACTAGGTTGTATGAAATAAGCTTGCAGATATTTTGGAAAAATAGATAAATGAAATTTTATACTGGTTATGCATCCGATGTGGTATCACATGATAGACAGCTTCGTGACATTATATTCTAATGTTCGTATTTTATACTGACGATCTAGTATATGTAGTTCAAATTTATTACAAACTAGGTTATCAGGCGATTATATAACTTTTATTCATTTTCTACAAGATTAAACTTTGAGAACCTTTATTTCAATAAAGTGATGCCTCCTGATGGTTAGTATATATTCTGATTTTAAGCACTTTGTATATTTTAAGTAAATACTTTAAAAGACCTATGGTACTTTTTGTTTAATTACCGTAAAAATCCCCAAGAAGAACTAACGTAAAATATTGCCAGGGGTTTTGAGGAGTATTGTCAATTTACCTCCCGTAAATAAACTCAGTCATTTTTTGATTATTGTGCTTTGTTGCGATCATAATTTTCATGATCACTGGTTTTATATATTTCCCTAAAAAGACATATCACGCTTACAAGAAAATGGTTAGCTCAATAGGGTGAGCGCCGATCGCGGGGTCATGCGTTCGATCCTCGTGCGGGTCGTATGTTCTCCGTGACGATTTAAAAAAAAAGACGATGTGTCTGAAATATTTCGTTCTCCACCTCTAAGTTGGTTAGCAGTTACTTGCGGAGAACAAGTTTGTACTGATACAGAATCTAGGGACACTTGTTAGTTTTTAACTACCCGCCTTTACGTAACTGAAAAAAACTGTTGAAAAACGGCGTTAAACCCAAAACAAAAAAAAAACAAATTCCGGTCCATGAAAATGGAGCATTTTAATCCTTAAGCAGAAGAAAAAGTATTGTAGATATTGCAGTGCTATATTTAGGTATTCTCTAACAGAAATACTACAAATATTATTACATTTAACTTTTTGTAGGATTAGTGACGTACCTTTTGTTGTTATTTTTCTGTCCGCTGTGCTTCGGAAATATCAGGAGGAGACTGGAAGGTAACTTAAGCATATATCACAATATTTATGCTTTTTTGATATATTGTCGTCAAAAAATTATGACGTCACGTATGGAGGTCAATACGTTTTTGGCTCTTCCTACAAACCAAATTATACATTTATTGCCTTTTGGTGAGGTCGATACGTGAATTTTATCGACCTGATTAACGCGATATTGACCGCAGGCAAAATTATTTTTCGTAGTAATTTGTGTATGACGTCGCATTGTTTTGACGTCAAACCGTGAAGACGTCAATACGTGTTTTTGGCTCCGCCTTTGAGTCAAGACGACATTTTATTATTTGTCATGTGACTACATATAGAACAGTGGAAATGATTATAAATATAAATATGTAAATAATGTTAATACAGATTTAATAATAATTGACATTAACATAATAATGTGCTACTTTTCCGTAGATGAAGTACATTTAGTTTCAAGACGATTCATTTTCGACAGCAACCACCAGTTCACAGGTACTCTTTTACGCCGACAATCTGTAAGCCTTATAATGCTTTCAGTTAGAAAGATACAAGAACAATTACTGAAATAATTATCAAAGGTTTTGCAAATAACAATTTAATGATAGAATTTGATTGTGTAAAATACTAGTATACTTAAGGTGTCTAGCTGAGGCTTTTAAACTATATCGGTACTTCGCCGTTTGTTCTGTTTTCCAGTATATTTCGACAACTTCTTGAAACAAGGATAAATAATTAGGTATATACAGAACAGCACAAATTCTCATCAATTCGGAAAAAATATGTCTTGGTAACTCCATTTATATTCGTCAGTTTGTTTTAAGAAATGTTTAGAAGTTATTTGACGAAGAAAATTATGGGACATTTAGCACAGTCTTCGGCTATATACAACAATTAGATCTACTTATACGGTGAATTTGCAAAATGTTCGTTCTAAGATACGTAATATATTTTGTGTATCAATCTAACAGATTTTTAAAGGTGATTTATGTTACATTGCTTTTGCATTAATTTATAACGCATTATTTTTGCATTCCTGAGCTTAAAAGCATAAAGTTTGTCTTTTATATATGCATTTTTTTTTGTTCATATGGCGCTACATTTCCCTTTTATTTTTCCTTTTCCTTTAAATCCTTTCTAGTATCGAGCTATATTTCATTCTTTACAATATTACAGGCTGGGCGTCATGGCAACAGTATGCGGCATGCTCTACATTATGTGTAAGCGGGTATGAAAAACAAACGAAGGAATGCTGTGCAACAGGGGACAATAGGCTTTGCTATAACATTCCATGGGATCAACTGAAAAGCAGCATTGGGACATGCCCGAGTAATTTCTCTTTTGGTAGAAAAATAGGATGCAATATGATCAGTACTAACTGATTAGTTCAGTTCCAGTCAGTCCAGGCACTAAAACATTTCTAAGCAGTCGCTCTTTGAGCAGTGTGCCCAACACCCAGCTAAATGCTAGTATTTCGTCTTCCAGCGAAGCAGGTTTTTCATGTACCGGTGCTTTGAATTAAGCATTTTTAAGGTTCAGACAACCTATTATTAAAAAGCTAGCCTAGATAAGCCGATCATGCCTGTATCTAAAATCTCTCTCTCTCTCTCTCTCTCTCATACTCGCTCTTTTCCTCTGGTCAAATTTGCCCGCATCTGTACTAGTAGAGGATGAATTTTGCGCCCTTAAATGACTGCTTTCATGTGTATATGACGTATGTAAAACATTCAATTTCACCTAAACGACAGAGTTCAGAATATGCTCAAGTTTATTGCTGTAAATGAAGACAATTCCTGAATTTCATAAAATGTCCAGACACTATGTTAAGGGCTGTGGACATGCATTTTCCATTCGATTATTTTTTTTTCCGTATGCAATTTCTGCAATTCTCCAGTTGTAAGTTATAGCATGATTATAGACTGCCAGAAAAGCATACAATGGCTTATTCAATTATGACCAAGATAATAAAAATTTAATTTGGTTCCATCGTTTGGAATCCTCTGACCTTATCGTTGTTTTGTCTAGGAGATATCCCTGTTCTAAGGTGTGGGATATATTACATATTTGTAAACTCAAATGTCTGGAATGTCAAAATTAAGACACTTGTTTATAGGATATGTAACTGAAGGCAAACTTAGATTAATAGTCATGATGGCCAATACCTTAGCTCCTTTTACATCATATTGTTAAAAATAACATAGCAATAATGACAGAGTAACCCAAATGAAAGGACCTACTTACTTAAGAGAGTGTGAAAAGGAGATAAATGGCCAAAGTCTCCCATTACTAACGACATAATTTTCGCATCTAATTAATATTTCAGATGACGGTCAATGGGGAACGTGGGAGACTTGGTCAGCATGTACCGTCACGTGCGGACATGGAGTCCAGCAAAGAGCACGCTCGTGTGTGTTTGACGAAAATAGACCACATGGTCAAGACTGTCCCGCAGGAGGCGGAATGGAGAAACGGTCTTGTGCGAAGCAAGACTGCCCGGGTATTTACATCTTAAACTGAAATATGTAGCTAGAGAGAAATTCACTGTGTACAAAATGGTAGGGACATGGACTCTATTGTGCTTGCGGTAACCATTTAATACGAAAATCACTGATTTAAAAGAATACTAGATGGTTAAAGTTCTCAATATTTTGAAATTTTATCATAAGTAATTTAATCTTGAATATATAAAATTTTGGAAAAAAGCATTCGAGCCGTTTTTCCGTTAATTAAACGAGTGAGCGGTTTTTGCAAAAAAAATAAAAAAATAAATAAATAAATAAATAAATAAAAAAAGGTAAAAACTGTCTAGCAATGTAAACCTTTGTATAATACATAATAAGATGTAAGTTCATTGATGTAAATTAAATATGGCTCTTTCTATTACTGAATCAGCTTGTTACAATTACGGCTTCAGTATCCTAGCAGTTACGAATGAGTCTTAGTACTTTTCACTGCGTTTATTTTATCAGCTTTTAAACATTGGTTTTTGGAGACAATTCAAACTTCATAGTAAATGAAATTTATACCATTTAATGTTTAACTGGAGTACTATATTTTTCAATTTGGATTTTTTGGAAGGTTGCTTAGGGGAGGGAGTGTGGGGGGTGGGAGTGGGCAGCGTAGGCAGCGATGCTTTCAATTCGGACCTTATCAACATCTTAACTTGCGCCTTGTAACCAGTCATATTATAAGTGAGACCTGATCTGAATTTGGAAGAATATTTTCGCGAACATTATCAGATTTTAGTACATCATTCCAATATGTACCGTAAAGAGGACTGTTTCCTGTGTGTGCTGCACATATTATTTACTATTATTTACAACTATTTACTTTCATCTCAGTGGATGCTAAATGGACAGTATGGTCGGCTTTTGGTCCGTGCAGCGCCACGTGTGGAGGGGGCTTCCGCGTGAAATCACGCACATGCACATATCATCCTACAGCACCAATGGGCAGAAACTGCACGGGCAGCCGGGAATTTTCAGAAGAATGTAATCCGCAGCCGTGTCCAGGTATTCCTGTTTTGAAAGATCAGAAGAATAAATCTCTTGAAAACTGTTATGAGGTATAGATTTAAATCTCTTCATGCTTACGCATGTGAGTGGGCCAAGAATTATAATTCTGACTTTTATCTTTTCAGATGATCATTTGAACATTACAGTCAAACCTGTCTATAATGACCGCTCTCGGGAGAGCCAAAATGTGGTCTTTATTGGGAGGACGTCTTTATTTACATGTTGAAATACACAGTAAATGTTAAAAGGGGAAACAAAACATGTGAAATTTAGAACCAGGTGGTCCCTGTCTAGAGTTGGTCTGTAACAAAGGTTTGTCTGCATATGAACTGTAGCCTTAAATCTTTGTGTTTCATATAATATCATATCATATCATATTACAGGAAGATCATATCACATATAGCATTTTTCAATGAACTTTTAAAACCATAGGTGTTGTTCTCGTTACTTTATTTCGTAAAGTTATATAACTGGAGTGCTTTCAAACCAAAGGCCAGAATACGTCAATAACAAGCATTCTACTTAAAATAAAGAGTCTCTTCTGTGAGCAAGTAAATAGTACAATGTTCTATTTTAAGAACTTATATTGAAAAAATCGGTCATTTCTTAAAATGCCCTTCCCCTGAACAGAACAAAATTGAAGTGGGAAAATTGAAGTGGGAAAAATCGTCTTTTGTTTTTGTAAAACTATTTATATATTTGTGTGTTCTAAGATATGATCACCCTGTAATATAATATGATATGATGTGATGTTTAGCATTGTGGTGTGCAAATATGATGTGATATAACATGTTATTAGATGTGAAGTAATATGATACGATACGATATGATTTTAATCTAGTGGACGGAGCACTGACACACTGGTCGAAGTGGACATACTGTTCGACCACGTGTAACGGCGGTACCAGGTTCAGAACCAGACGATGTATTTTCCCGAACAATGTTCCTCATGGTGCTGACTGTATAGGTGCACTTCAAGATCAGGAACCCTGCAACGAGTCCCCATGCCCAAGTAAGATCATTGTTGAGAAACATTTTTCTATTCGTATTCTCTATAGATATCACTCATACAATCAATGTAAATACAATACATTACATTGACATATTTTGTTAATTATAATTTCATGCATCATTAGTTGCAATCTGTCGAATGGTGAAACTATATGGTTTTGAAAATTGAAATTGGTATGTAGTCGTATGTATATGGTTTTTTTTGTGATTTCATAACTTGAAGATATGTAACGGATTTCAGTGTAAAATCTGAAAAGTTTCATTTCATCAGGCTATAGAATTCATACAAAATACAACATATTTTCAACTTTTTTTTTCAAACAAAGATTTTTATATTGTCAGTTTTAAATACCTGATATATTCAAACATATCTGAAAGTTTCACAAACGCAGAATTTTAGGTATAATTGTGCACAGTTATTATCTCTTGCCCTTCAATATTTTCTTTACCTGCAAAAATTCCTTTTTTTATCACCCACTACATATGTTTTTAACATTCATGAACAGTACTATATGACGTAAAATGTCGCACTCACTATTACTTTGATCGTTACATGGAAGGTCGCCATGTATCTGATCGCACTACAGAGGAGTTAGAACTATTTTAAAAGTTAGGACTATTTTAAGACTAGCTGTTAATAAGTATTTAACTTATATTTCTGTCAATACATAAGATTTTTCGAGACAAAAATTCTTGAATATTTGTCAAATGAAAACATTTTTTCTATTACATGGCTCTTATTTATATTCATATTTGTACTTTTAGTATGTTTGTAGGATAATAGCTCAAGCATCAATGACATTTGTTGAACATATGTCCTCCAGTAAATACATATTCTTGTGTGCTAGTATATGTAAGAGGGTCGGAGGGACGTATGAAATTTTATAATATTGTCAGCGCCCTTGTAAAGCGAAAATGTGGCACTCCTTTTACTTGGTTAATAGTCCATGTATCGATAGACTACTGGTGAGTTGGTCAATATTAAAATTAATTTTGTCTGCAACTTTTACACATAAAAGTTTGCAAAACACGTTAAGAAAAAACATGTAACAGTTTGCTGTTATCAAATGTTATTTTTTCTTTTTTTGCAATTAAACAGTATTTTGATATATGTGTTTACGCATTTAGTTGTATCGGTCAGTGCAAAGTAAGAAGAAAAAAAACACTAAAAAAACATTTTCGTCCCTACTATCATAATTTAGAAAATACGAATGTTAAGTTGCACATATGATATTTCAGTTGACGGAGTCTGGGCTGACTGGGGTGCCTGGCACATTTGTACAGTCTCATGTGGCGGGGGCACGCAGGAGCGTGCCAGAGTTTGCTCATTTAAGAAGGGATCGCCTCATGGTGCAAACTGCACTGGAGATACCCACGAGAGCCAGTCATGCGAAACACAGATTTGTCCAGGTAGGTACCAGTAATCCATCGAGTATTCAGAATGCAAAGTAATATAACTGGAGTGCTTTCCAACCAAAGGCCAGAATACGTCAATAACAAGCATTCTACTTAAACTAAAAAAGAGTCTCTTCTTTAAGCAAGTAAATTGTACAATGTTCTATTTTAAGATCTTACATTGAAAAAATCGGTCATTCCTTAAAATACATACCCTTCCTCTGAACAGAACAAAATTGAAGTGCAAAAAATCTTCTTCTTTTGTTTTTTTAAGAACTATTTATATATTTGTGTATACTAAGATATGATCTTCTTGTAATATGATATGATATGATATGATATGATATGATATGATGTTAAGTGTAGTGGTGTGCAAATAGATATTTAGTGTTGTGGTGTGCAAATATGATGTAATATAACATGTTATTTGATATGAAATGATATGATATGAAATGATATGATATTAAATGATATGATATGATATGATATGATATGATTCAGTGGATGGAGTACTGACAGACTGGTCGAAGTGGACATACTGCTCGACCACGTGTAACGATGGTACCAGGTTCAGAACCAGACGATGTACATTCCCGAACAATGTTCCTCATGGTGCTGACTGTATAGGTGCACTTCAAGATCAGGAACCCTGCAACGAGTCCCCATGCCCAAGTAAGATCATTGTTGAGAAACTTTTTTCTATTCGTATCCTCTATAGATATCACTCATACAATCAATGTAAATACAGTACATTACACTGACATATTTTGTTAACTATAATTTCATGCATCATTAGTTGCAATCTGTCGAATGGTGAAACTATATGGTTTTGACATTGAAATTGATATTTAGTCCTATGTATATAGTTTTTGTTGTGATTGTATAACTTGCAGATATGTAACGGAAATTAGTGTAAAATCTGAAAAGTTTCAATTTCATCAAGCTTTAGAATTCATACTAAATACTACATATTTTCAAACAAAGGTTTTTATTTTATCAGTATTTAATTTAGATATCAGATATATCCAAATATGTCTGAAAGTTTCACAAACGCAGCATTTTAGGTATTATTGTGCACAGTTAATATCTTTTGCCATTCAATATTTTCCTTACCTGCAAAAATTCCTTTTTTTGTCACCCACTACATATGTTTGTAACATTCATTTACAGTACTATATGACGTAAAATGTCGCACTCACTATTACTTTGATCGTTACATGGAAGGTCGCCATGTATCTGATCGCACTACAGAGGAGTTAGGACTATTTTAAGACTAGATGTTAATAAACATTTAACTTATATTTCTGTCAATACATAAGATTTTTCGAGACAAAAATTCTTGAATATTTGTCAGATGAAAACATTTTTTCTATTACTTGGCTCTTATTTATATTCATATTCGTACTTTTAATATGTTTGTAGGAAAATAGCTCAAGCATTAATGACATTTGTTAAACATATGTCCTCCTGTAAATACATGTTCTTGTGTATATGTAAGAGGGTCGGAGGGACGTATGCAATTTTGAAATATTGTCAGCGCCCTTGTAAAGCAGAAAAAAATGCTAGGCTTCTTTTCATAATTAAGTTGTACCGAGAGACTACTGGTACGTCGTCAATATAATCAACATATATTTTCGTCTGCAACTTTTACACCAAGGAAGTCGCAAAACACGTCCAGAAAAACATGTAACTGTTTGCTGTTATCAAATGTTTTTTGTTTTTGTTTTTTTTTATTGTTTTGCAATAAAACAGCATTTGATATATGTGTTTACGCATTAACAACCAGTTTTAATTTAAGAAATAATTTATAGCAAAACAGTGCTTTACCACTATTTATACACGATGGGCGGGTTATACGTCGGGCGAAATAATTTCATGAGGCCGACGTATAACCGCTCGAGTAGAGATAAAACACTGTTTCGATTCTTATATGTTCTTTATTGAAAAAAAAAATATATCAAATATAATGAAACTGTTTCTTTGCACAAGCATAGCGCCAATAGTAGGTTTTTATTTATACACGCCAGGACCGGAAATGGTAATAAGTCTTGCGGCAGAGTTCAGTTCTGGCGAAAATTATTGCAAATTATTCAGCAAAGCAAATATCTAACTCAGTATGTGTTTACATTAATCAACACATCTGTGCAATGCGACATTTCGTTAAAAACATGCTATTAAATAAAATTTTTCATGAAATTTGAAAAGCTATTAATATTTTCTTGATGCATGCATGGCGCTAAATATCACGTAGATGTGACGTCAACATAATATCGTTGTAATGATTAAAGCATTGTTAGTCATATTATAATTAACATTCTAACACGGCTCGATTTGATGTCCAGTTAAACAAAGAAGGAAATCAAGCACTGTTTATTCTGCGATAAACAACGGTTGACGCGCGGACCGGTAAGAGAGCTTTATGACGTCAATTATGACGTCAAATTGCCGCATGCCGTTCGGTACATTACTCTTTAGGTAAATGTAGTCCAGCATAATATTAATTAAAATATGTCAATGAGCATGTCAGAATGAAAACAATCAAGGCCTTCTTGTGATTTTTCGACTACAGTAATTAACCACGGTCCACCGTTCAGATGCTTCAGTATTTAACCACTCGGGCTAACGCCCTCGTGGTTCAATTCCTACGCATCCGAACTCTGAACCGTGGTAAACTAGACGATAAACCACTCGAAGGCCTTGATTATTTGTTAATTAAAATGCATCTGCATAATAACATATGTTTTTATTTAGTGTCTGGGAATATACCAACAAATATCACAAGTAAACATATGTATTATGTAAGTTTCTATGGGAGTCTATGTCGACTCTAAAAACATTAGCATGTACAAGATTGCAATACAATATTCGGTATTGTCAAATAATTCTTAAAAAAATCTGAAGTAAGTATTCAAGTGCAGTAAACGAAAACTCGTTGAGGGTTATATAGCACAACAAATAACTGAAGATTTGACATAATCTAATGTAACGTATGTACCAATAAGCTTCATCTGGCAAAAGGATGCTCTTTAAAACATTTTTCATAAAGAATAATTCAAAGTCATTCACTTTAGAAATGCTTTTTCACTAAGCACTGAAACTTTGTGCGCATAGCGCAAATACAAAATTTCTGTCAATCTTAAATGTCATAAAGTAACAAAGTATTTTAATGTGAATATTTTAGAACTTTAAAATGTTTTAATAACACGGATGCAGTTAATTTTGCAGTCGGAACTAAGCTGCAATGTATACTTCAAAATCAAATCAAATGAATTTATTTGTTGTTGTTTTTTTTTTCTGCCGTGTTAAACTACTCCTTTATGCAATCAACGTTTGTTAGCTTGTGGGAGAGACATTTTGTTTATCAAAATATTGTGTGCAGTGACTTGACCTTATCTTTTATCTTTTGTATTAAGAACTGAAAAATATAAAAAGAAATTAAGAACAACAACGGTGTGGTACATTGTTACCGTAGAAGCATGCTAAAATAAAGAAACCGTGACCATTTTCTATTACAATGCT
Source organism: Mercenaria mercenaria (assembly GCF_021730395.1). Lineage (NCBI taxonomy): Eukaryota > Metazoa > Mollusca > Bivalvia > Venerida > Veneridae > Mercenaria > Mercenaria mercenaria. The sequence continues at coordinate 54,511,504 of NC_069373.1, forward strand.
TCAGAGATGTGTGTTAAAGTTTTTATAGTATATGCAGACAAACGGAATATACAATTATCAAAGATCATCTGTTATACTGTACAGGATGTATATATTAATGATTACCGAAGTGTCAATGAGCTAAGATCGATGTGTATTAATATATGTACATAATACAATAGTCATTAATTATGGTTGCTGATTTCTGCCATTCCATGTTTTCGTGTTGGCGGGGCGCAAACACGAATACATGACAGCACGAAAACACGACAAATTTTGCATGAAAACACGACGTTTAGAGGTCGCCTCGCCAACACGAAAACTCGAGAAATTAGGTATTTCTCGAGTTTTCATGCAATTGTGTTTCCGTCCTGCCAACACGAGAACACGGCAAATACTTTATTTGTTGAGTTGTCGTGTTTATGCCCGCCTACACTAAAACACGACAAATACATTATTTGTCAAGTTTTCGTGTTTTCATCCCGTCGGCACGAAAACAGGAAAACTCGAAAACATGACATATATTTTGTTTGTCGAGTTTTCGTGTTTTCGCTTTGCCATGTTCCGTTAGACATGCGTACAACAATCACTGAACAGAACACAACATAACTGCATGCTAGAAAATTTAAGCTGGAGAATAAAAATTGACTTTTGTTGTATGCATATTTTTACCGAATACGATTTTGTAACATAAAAAGATATCGAAAGACGAAGGTCGTATATCAGAATGATATTTTCTCACAATTTAGACCCATAAATGCACCAGAGGTCACCGTTGCATTCCTATGTTTCAAAAATGTCCGTTGGAATACTATCTGAGTCCCTGAATAGGAGGGCATGACCCACTCACGTACCTCAAATTTTTGAACGAAAAATGCAGCAGGGACCACCATTTCATTCCTGTACAGTATTTTAAAATTGAAAACGGAGAGACCCTGTGATTCCACTGTCAGGAGGGGGTTAGCCCCCGTACCTCAAAATTTGGACTAAAAAATGCAACAGAGGCCACCGTTTTATTAATATATTTCAAACATTTCCAGGCGAACACGCCCTGACCTACCATACATGAGGGGTTACCTTCTTCCGTACCTAACCCAACTCGGCTCGCTGATGCCGCCTTCATTCTTTGACTGTTGCCGCTCACCGCAGCCAAATTAAATATTTCTGAAACCGGTGTAACGGTCAGTTTTTCCCCGAGGAAAAAGCTGACTAGTCAGTTTCCTCCCCGGGGGAAAGAACGGACTAGTCAGTTTTTCCCCAGAGAAGAAACTGACTGGTCAGTTCTTCCCCCCGGCCCCTGTCAATCCCCCCCCCCCCCCCTCTCAATTGGAACTGTTTACTTTTGATCATTCTTATGGAGAAAAAATTTAACTAGTCAATTCTTTCCCCCCACACGTCAATTTTCCTGACTAGTCAGTTATTTCCCCTGTTAGTGAATTAGAACTGGTTATTCTTGACTTGCCTGCTTTTTATTTCCGATAGTCGGGTTTCATCTAAATTTCATATAAAATAAGAAATATGTTTCATATTTTGTGTAAATTAGAGAAATATTTTAAATGAACTTATTTTAATTTCTGTTATATCTTTTAAATTGATTTCTTCTAAGGTAAGGAAATTACTGCTGGTCAGTTCTTTTCCCACCTACCCAGCACTTGACCAGTAAGGTGGGGGAAGTAAATTGACCGGTCAGTTCTTTTCCCCCTAGCTAGTACTTGACCTGTAGGGCAGGGAGAAGAAATAGACCAGTCAGTTCTCACCCCCCCCCCACTAACAGCCAGTACTTGTGACCTGTCGGGTGGGGAAATGAAATTGATCAGACAGTTCTTTCCCCCATACCCAGTACTTACTCTCTTAGGTGCGGGAAGAAATTGACCGTTCAGCTCTTTCCTCCCTAGCCAGGACTTGATCTGCCAGGTGAGGAGAAGAAATTGACCGGTCAGTTCTTTCCCCCTATCATATACTTGACCTGTCAGGTGGTGGAAGAAACTGACCGATCAGTCCTTTCCCACTAGCCAGTACATGCTCTGTTAGGTGGGGGAAGATATTGACTGGTAAGTTCTCCCCACCCCCGCCCCTCGCCAGTACTTGACCTGCAAGGTGGGGAGAAGAAATTGACCGGTCAGTTCTTTCCCCCTAGCATATACTTGACCTGTCAGATAAGGGAAGAAATTGACCGGTCAGTTCTTTCCCCATAGCATATACTTGACTTGTCAGGTGCGGGAAGAAATTGACCGTTCAGCTCTTTCCTCCCTAGCCAGGACTTGATCTGCCAGGTGAGGAGAAGAAATTGACCGGTCAGTTCTTTCCCCCTATCATATACTTGACCTGTCAGGTGGTGGAAGAAACTGACCGATCAGTCCTTTCCCACTAGCCAGTACATGCTCTGTTAGGTGGGGGAAGATATTGACTGGTAAGTTCTCCCCACCCCCGCCCCTCGCCAGTATTTGACCTGCAAGGTGGGGAGGAGAAATTGACCGGTCAGTTCTTTCCCCCTAGCATATACTTGACCTGTCAGATAAGGGAAGAAATTGACCGGTCAGTTCTTTCCCCATAGCATATACTTGACCTGTCAGGTGGGGGAAGAAAGTGACCAGTCAGTTCTTTCCCACCTAGCATATACTTGACCTTTCAGGTGGGGGAAGAAAGTGCCCGGTTAGTTCTTTCTCCCCTAGCCAGTACTTGACCTGTCAGGTGGGGGAATAAACTGACAAGTCAGTTCTTTACCCCCAGCATATACTTGACCTGTCAGGTGGGGGAAGAAAGTGACCGGTTAGTTCCTACCCCCACCCCCCTCTAGTATATACTTGACCTGTCAGGTGGGGGAAGAAAGTGACCGGTCAGTTCTTTCCCCCTAGCATTTATTATTATTATTATTACTATTTACCAGATTTTTATAGCGCCCTTTTCATCTAAAAATAAACGTTCAAAAGCGCTGTACAAACTACATATCACAGAAGAATGATATGGACACACAATACAACACAAAAATATATCAATAATAAAATGTATTTAGCCTGAATCAGGTTTATCTACATTGAAATTGTACTAGATATTTTAAAGAACAAAACAACAGTAAATAATTTCCATTGCAAAGGCATATGACAGCTTGTTTTCCAGTGCAAAGTTAGTTTCAATAGACCTTGAAGAAAAAGTGTGTTTTTAATGATCTTTTGAAAACATCCAAGCTTTTAGTGTCCCTAACGGTAGCCGGGGGAGCATTCCATAACTTCGGTGCAGATGATGAAAAACTACAATCACCGTACCTCACAGTTTTGCTTTTTGGAACAACTAGTTGTTTTGAGTTATTCTTGGATCTCAAATTTCTTGCTGGCTGATAGAGTTCTAGCAAGTCTTTAACATAGATCGGTGATTGGTCATGCAATGTTTTGTATGTGTGAACTAAAATTTTAAAGTCCACTCTGTGAGTTACTGGTATCCAATGTAGTTATTTTAATACCGGTGTAATGTGATCACATCGCGATATTCTCGTTATGATTCGAGCTGCAGTGTTCTGAAGATTCTGGAGTCTATTCAGCAAGGCCTTCGGAGACACCATACAAGCGCGCATTGCAATAATCAAGGCGTGAAGTGACGAGTGAATTTACTAGCGATTTTGTAGAATCCGTATTTAGATATTTTCTGATGTGGCCTATTTGACGTAGCTGTCCGTATCCTGGTCTACAAACTGAGTTAATATGTTTTTCCAGGCTCATTTTGGAGTCTAGAAAAGCACCAAGATTCCTTACACGTTTAGATGGTTTAATGTTCTCTTCTCCAATTTTTACAGAAACAGGATTCAATATGTTTTTCGTTTCTTTGAGAGGTAAATACAATCTCTTGTAGTTTTATCGGCATTGCTTTTCAACATGTTGATGTTCATCCAAGATACAACTTCTACGAGACAGTTTTCAACACAGCGTAAAGCTTCCTTCTGAGAGACCGGATTTGTTGGTTTGAAAGATAAATAAAGCTGCCTATCGTCGGCGTAAAAATGGTGATTTAGTCCATGTTTTTTTGCATATTGTACCAACTGGTTTAGTGTACATTGTGAAAAATTTTTGGCCCGAGAACGGACCCCTGTGGGACACTGTATGTCATTTGCACTGGTTTTGACGAATGGTCACAGTTTGGTAGCGGTCGCTTAGATATGATGTTATCCATTTCAGTGGTTTCCCTGCGATACCAAAGTGGTCGTGGAGGCGACCCAATAGTGTCTTGTGGTCGATGGTATCGGAAACAGCTGATAGGTCAAGCATTACTAACATTGTTACATCATTTTGGTCAAGGGAGTTGAGAATGTCATTTTGAACCTTCAGTAATGCTGTCTCAGCGGAGTAAAATTTTCTGTATGCAGACTGGTGTTTTCTTCGTGGAGACCGTTCAAAGACAAGTGGGTTTCCAAACGAGCATCGACTACCTTTTCAAGTATTTTAGACACGTACGGTAAATTAGAGACAGGTCTATAGTTCTTCAGAACATTTGCATCTAGAGTTGACTTTTTGATGAGTGGTCTGATCAACAAACTTTTGAAGGATTTCGGTACATATGCTTTCTCCAAAGAATAATTGATCATTTTAGTGAGAGATGGTAGCAGTTCTTCTAAGCATTCTTTCAAAAGCCATGTCGGAAGTGGATCTAGCTCACATGATTTACTTGCAGATTTTGAAATAACTTTTTTCACTTCATCCTGTGAGACTGGAGTAAATTCAACAAGTTTATCTATTTGCGTGTTCGAAATTTCCTCGGTGGTAACCGCACTGATTTGTAATTTTGTTTCTGACCTAATTTTATTTCTTATTCCATCAATTTTATTGATGAAGAAATCGCTGAAATTTTGCGCTAGTTCTTTGGAAGAGGAAGATGTTGGCAGCACGGCCTCATCGTGTCTACCAAGAAGATTCTTTGTCACTTTGAATAAAGTTTTCTGATCGCGTCCGCATGACTCTTTTCAGAATAGAAATTAACACGTGTTTCTTTCAGCAATTTATTCACAGAAGCACAGTGATTTCTGTATATCCCATGATCTACTGTCAAATTTGTTTTTCTCCATTTGCGTTCAAGTTTTCGTTTCAAATGTTTGGCTTCGTGTAATTCCTCATTATACCATGGACATGTCGGTCTAAGCACTATTGTTTTATTAAGCCAAGGCGCGTGCTGGTCAACGAGTGGTATCAAACTGTTGTTTAATGATTCCACGTGCTCGTCAACATCAGAAATCAATGTGTTCGTGTAAAGAATCTCCAAAGATTTTATTTCGTTTTTAAATGATTCAAGGTCGATGGATTTCAATTTTCGGAAAGCCACAGTTTTCCTTATTGGAGCTGGTTGTTCTGCTTGAATATGAAATATCACAGCAAAATGGTCACGTGATATCTTTACATCAGAATCAGATAGTCCTGGGTCAGTAACTTCTATATTTGATACAATATTTTCAGTGTCCCTTGTGATAAGAACATCCAACGTATGCCCTGCAACATGCGTTGGTCCTCGAACATGTTGTTCCATACCAAATTTTTCTAGACAGCTGTTGAACTTGGAATCGTCACGATCCGTATGTATGTCTAGATGAAAGTTTAAGTCGCCAACAATAACTACTGGCTTGTCAATGGCTGCATATTTTGAAAGAAACAGGGGCCATTCGTGTTGAAGGAATTCATCAGTACTGAAACCGTTCTTTTGTGACGGTGGTGGTCTGTATACGACTGAAAGTCGCAAGGAGTTCTTCTTTGTAGCAATGTTACAATCAATGTGCTCAAATGTTGAGAAGTGTCCATCACCGGTAGATGTCAGCATTTGAAATTCGATATTGGACTTATAAACAATAGCAATTCCGCCTCCGCGCATTTTCCCGGGATGAGGGACTTGCTTCATGCAATACCCATCTGGGACAAGCTCACTACTGCATGTTTTTTCCATGGTATTGTCAAGCCATGTCTCTGTGATGACAACAACGTCGAAACCGTTTGAAAGGATAAAATCTAAGAGGGGTATTGTTTTGTTTTTTACAGATCTTGTGTTTATAGAACAAACTTTAAGTGTTTTCTGACATTTTGTTATGTTTAGAGATTCACATTTTATCTTTGTAATATTAATCATATTATATTTATTGATATTCCTATTTGAGAAGCGTCTTGTTTGAATCACAGCGGAAATTTCTTGTGGTAAAATTTGCAAATTATTTTCATTCACTCCTTGATTATTATCCCATGTCCTTCTCACACGATTTTGACCACCTCTTTTTCCTCTTTCGTATTTCTGAATGCGTAATTACTTGGTTTGTTCTATGGTAATAGGATTAGGCCGACTACCCTGGGCAGTCACTGATTTTCCAATATTGTATAAAGTTGATCTTTCATATTTAATCCGCATTAATACGTGTTCACTCATCATTGCTGTAGGTAAAATGCACATGTATAAAATGTCACAATATATACAACTTTTGCTTTTAAAAAATCAAATTTCTCAAAAAGCACACAATTAATCCAAGAAGTAAACACAAAAACACAATCCCAGCTATTTTCTGCTCACAACTGCAAAACTTCAATATTTTACATAAAGCAGAAACATTTGAAAACAGTCAAAACTTAGGAGCTCAGAAATATGCAGCCTACACCAGGAGCAATGCCATAACGATTTACTTGACCTGTCAGGTAGGGGAAGAAATTGACTGGTCAGTTCTTTCCACACTAGCCAGTACTTGAACTGTCAGATGGGGGAAGAAACTACCCGGTCAGTTCTCTCCCCCCCCCCCCCCCCCCAGCAAGTACTTGACCAGTCGGGTGAGAAATTAATTTGATCAATCTGTTATTTCATCCCTAGCAAGTATTTGACATATCAGCAAGGGGAAAAAATGTTCTTTCCCCCTAGCCAGTAATTGCTCTGTCAGGTGGGGGAAGAAATTGACCAGTCAGTTCTTCCGCCCCCCTCCCCTGGCCAATACTTGACCTGTCAGGTTGGGAGAAGAAATTGACCAGTCAGTTATTAACCTCCTTGCCAGTACTTCACCTGTCAGGTGGGGAAAAGAAATTGACCAGTCAGTTCTTTCCTCCCTAGCCAGCACTTGCTCTGTTAGGTGGGGTGGGGGAGGGGTAGAAATTGACCGGTCAGTTTTTCCCCCTAGCCAGTACATGACCTGTGAGGTGGGGGAAGAAATTGACCGGTCAGTTTTTTCTCCTCTAGCCAGAACTTGACCAGTCAGGTGGGGGAAGAAATTACCCAGTCAGTTCTTTCCCCCCTAGCCAGTACTTGACCTGTTAGGCGGGGAAATGAATTTGAGCCAGTAGGGGGTGTCCGGGTAAATTCTGTCATCTGCGTAATTTGTACAGTTTTAAAGTCAAAATTATAATTATATGTTCTCACATCTGATAAGGCTATTTTATGTCTCTTTTGTGAAATTGATATGTCTCCGTTAAAATACAATCAAGTCAGCAAACATCTTAAAATCGGATATAACATAACAACTGAAGTAATGACGTAGTACTCATTCTTTCTGCGAACAACAAAGATATCTTTGAAGGCCGGAATGTTTCGAAGAGGAACCAATTCATGTATCAGATATAATATAATAGTATTGTTTTTAAAATGGAAGATAAATATGTTAAAAACTCAATAATATTATTGTTTTCCCCCAAAATCAAAGGATTGTCTAAAATAAGACAAAAGTGTAACTGTCCGGGTTAAAACACATGTTTTCTTATAGTATGAAAAATTCGAACATGCAATTTTAAGGGACAGTGCAGACTCCTTTTACTATGCTGTTTTCGATTTTGACCAAAACAGTTACAGGCAAACCTGTTTTAAAGACCACTTCTGAACAGAGACCACCTGGCTCTAAAGACCGCATATTTTGCTTCCCGTTTTAACAATTTCAGTGTATTTGAACCTATGAATATAGTACGCCTCCCAATAAAGAATCTCCCGAGAGTGGTCTTTATAGACAGGTTTGACTGCATATAATGATGAATATCTATATTTTTCAGATGTTTTAATTTTACTTTTTAAAAACATTTTAGGGTCCGAATTATTCCTACGTACATGTATTTAATTATGTCCGAATTATTCCTACAATGTTTCCAAATTTCCTAACTCGTCCGAGTTAAGCCGACTGAGGGCAGGGCTGCCTTACTGCTTGGGTTTGTTAAGCAGCGAATCAAAATTACCTTCACAGCAACTTGTCAAACTCAAACTGTTAAAAATCGTCCGAATTTACCAGTACGCCCCCGACTTGCTCTGTTAGGTGGGGAAGTCAGTTCTTTCCCCCCTAGCATATACTTGACCTATCCGGTGGGGAAAGAAATTGACCAGTCAGTTTGTCCTATGGGGAGGGGAAAGAAATTTACCAGTCAGTTCTTTCACCCCTAGCCAGTACTTGACCTGTCAGGTGTTGGAAGAAATTTGTCAGTCAGTCCCCCCACCCCGCTAGCAAGTACCCGACGTGTTGGGTAGGGAGAAGAAATTGACTAGTCAATTCTTCTCCCCACACATAGGCAGTACTTGACATATCAGGAGGGGGAAGAAATTGGCTGGTCAGTTCTTTCTCCCCTAACCAGTACGAGACTTGTCAGGTTGGGGAAGAAGTTGGCTAGCGGGAAAGTACTGACTGGTCAATTTCTTCCCCAACTGACGGGTCAAGTACTGGCTCGTGGGAAAAGAACTGACCAGTCAATTTCTCTCCCCCCACTCCTGATAGGTCAAGTATATGCTAGTGGGGAAAGAACTGACTGGTCAAGTATATGCTAGAGGGAAAAGAATTGACTGCAATGGTATATTTCTTCCCCATCCCGATAGGTCAAGTATATGCAAGGGGGAAAGAACTGACCGGCCAATTTTTTCCCCCATCTAACAGAGCAAGTACTGGCTATGGGGGAAAGAAGTGACTGGTCGATTTCTTCCCCCACATGACAGGTCAAGTAAAGGCTAGGGGGGAAAGAAATGACCAGTCAATTTCTTCTCCCCCACCAGACAGGTCAAGACCTAGCTAGGGGGAAAAGAACTGACGAGTCAATATTTCCCCCCTACCTAACAGCAAGTACTGGCTAGAGGGGAAAGGACTGACTGGTCAATTTATTTCCCCACCTGTTAGGTCAAGTATATGCTAGGGGGAAAGAAGTGACCGGTCACTTTCTTACCCTAACTGACTGGTCAAGTATATGCTGGGGGGGAAGAACTGACTGGTCAATGTCTTCCCCAACCTGATAGGTCAAGTATATGCAAGGAGGAAATAACTGACCAGTTAGAAACTGACTGGGGGGGGGGGGGGGGGTGAACTGGGCTGTAAACACCGGGTCTGTTATACATACACTTTGTATTTTCAACCGATAACTGACATCGGACATATTATTCTATTGTTTTATCTCAGATCTCCTAATGCAATGCAGCTTCAGTGAATATCAATAAATTCTGAATTGACGGTGCATTCGAATAAGAAAAGTGCTTCTAAAACCCTTTGTCACTGGTTTCAGAATAAATTTACGTTTTATAAGAGATGCCTGAAAATTATTTTTCGTGTTTTCGTGTTGTCGTGTCGGCAGGGCGAAAACACGACAACACGAAAACTCCACAAAAACTTGTTTAATTTTCGTATTTCGCCCCGCCAACACGAAAACACGAAAACTCGACAGGTACTTATTTGAAAACATGAAAACTAGACAGATAAGGTCGTGTTTTCGTGTCATCGGGGCGAAAACGACAAAATAAATGGTGCGAACACGACATATTTATACCCACCAACACGAAAGCTCGACAGATAAATTTGTCGTGTCGGCGCCATCTAAATGTCGAGTTTTCGCATAAAATGTTTCGTGTTTTCGCCCCGCCGACACAAAAACTCGACAGATCAGGTTTATGTCGAGTTTTCGTGTTGTCGTGTTTTCATCCTGCCAATACGACAACACGATATGACAGAAATGAGCCACCATAATTAATTCGTGTCTATAATAAATGAAGGTGACCTATTTGATAGCGGTTCATTGTTTATTGAAAAGTTTACAACCTAATATATAACTACCATGTAATTACTGAAGTAAGTATTTTACCAGAAAAGATAGTAATACTAGTATGGCGAGTTTGTTTTGGAAGGTTTAACAAGTTTTAAATTAATAGAAAATATCTATATTTCAAATTTTAAAGTTGTCATTTGGCTGATATATTACATGTATGTGTTTATTCTGATCCTTTTATTTACTGAGTAAATAACTTAAACAAAGTAAGATTTAAAATGATGGATAAAAAATGTATACCAAGGCAGATACACAAAGACTGCATTGGTTGTTTAAGAAATAATAAGTTCCTAAGTGTGGTTTATCGTAGATTCTAATACGACTAGCAAATAACCTACAGGCATGTAGAGTAATGCGTGCAATGACCTCATCCGATCAAGGTGCGTAGCAAGGTCGTAAACAGTTTTTACCATTTTTTCTAACACTGTTGATACTAGTATGTCGTGTTAGAATCAAAATAACAAGTTCATAAACAAGGGCGGTTCCAGGAGAGAGGCGCACCCGGCGCGCCCTCCCACTGAAAATCGCCGGAGCATAGGTAATTTGTCTTTTGTTCTGGGTAACAAAAAGTGCAAAATATGCATGTTTTCTCGCACTCTACGCTCGCATAGGTATTTGTCTTTTGTTCTAGGTGAAAAAAGTGCAAAATATGCATTTCTTTCTTGCTCGCTACGCTCGCATACGTATTTATCTTTGGTTTTAGGTGAAAAATATAAATTATGCATTTTTTTCTCACTCGCTATGCTCGCATAGGTAATTTGTCTTTTGTTCTAGGTAAAAAATATAAAATATGCATTTTTTACTCGCTCGGTACCTTCGCATAGGTAATATGTCTTCTGTTTTAGGTAAAAAATATAAAATATGCATTTTTTCGCTCGCTACAGTCGCACAATAAAAATCCAACAAAGTTTGCATGAACTCCTATAATGCTCTTTACCATTTCTGTGTTCATAGTTCTTGGTAACCCCTCCCCATAAAATCCTAGCTAAGAAATTCCATTGTGAGATACTTATGCAAGAATAAGTCTGAAAAGTCATAAACATGAAATACAATTAGCATGTTATTTTGGTTGTCACAAATCCTTTCCTTTTCAAAATACCAAATAAAGTAAATCAGAACGCCCAGAATGCACCAGAATGCACCAGATGGATCCATTGTATCCATTGTTTTTAAAATTTTCCGAGGGGGTATGCCACCAGAACCCCCTAGTTGACCCCCCCCCCCACACACACACACACACCCACACATCAAACCCTGGATCTGCCCTTGCTAAATGTGAGTTTTTCGTTCTTATGTGTGGTGCTGAGAGAAAAAATATTAAAAAGTGTGCGGTTTTCGGCCCGAGGTCATGTTATCAGAACTATTTTTTTCTATATTTCCCCCACACAAGTATTGACCTTAGTTTTGTGTTGAATTATAGACTGGCCAATGGCACAAAGTACGGACCTGTATATAAGAAGTCATATAATAAACCGGGATACTGAATGAAAATATTTCATTGCAGTTGACGGTGTTTGGCTAGCATGGTCACCTTGGACCGCATGCACAGTCACGTGCGGAGGAGGTGTAGAGAACCGCCATCGTAAATGCCACTTCCAAAGTAACTTGCCGCACGGCCAGGATTGTACAGGAACAGCTGTTCAACAACAGTCTTGTGGTACCAGTTTGTGCCCAGGTTGGCAAACTTTAAACAATGTTTATTTATATAATTGGCAATCACTGAGACTATTTTGAAATGGATTAATGATCTGCATAGATAAGAACAGAACAGAAAGTTTATTAAGTCTTATGCATATACAGCACATCGACATAAACCAATATAAATATAAATAATAGCATGATCATGACAATAATGGCAACAATAGTAATATGACAGTCACAGAATGACAATCAAACTGATGAGAATGTTTAAAAAGTACAAATTTAAAATGATCACTTGCATAAAAACGTTTTACACCATCATGTCGCATTCAATATATTTTGTCTTTGCTTGAAAGCTTTCATCAAATATACAGAAATTTTATGCAGCAATAGTTTACTATCAATTTTCAACATGTATACCAATTTAGCTATACTTGGTCTAACTCTATAATATCTTGGTACTTGAATAATACGTAACTCTTTAAATGCTTCACATTCCAACACAAAGTGATACTCGTCTTCGACTACTCTTTTATTACAAAGTTCACGTACTCCATTTTGTCTTTCTATGCCTCTATGTCGACCATATTCAATATTAAGCCAATAAGGTGACGTTCTCAGCTTTGTTAAAATGTGCCGATGTTTCTTATTTTCAGTTGTTAACAAATATTGAGACATTACATAGGTTTCTTTCAACTCTTTAAATAACATTAAGCTAGGACTATTGTTAACACTAATCCGCCATTCAGAAATGTAAGTGTCTATCAGTCTACTTTTGAACACCGGTATAAATTGTTTAACATCTACCCTACCGAGGACGGAAATAACCATATTTCACCAAATCCTGAAAGGTTTAACATATTTTTGACTTCATAAAGCCAGTTATTATCCCCATTCTCACAGCACTCAAGCATATATTGCTATATACATTTTGTAAAATACAATTGGTCTTATTATTAACAAGTTTAAACCAGTATTTTAATATTCTGATTTTCCAGTTTATATAAAGGGGTGTTCTACCTGTCTCACCATAGATCGCTAGATTACTGGTAGACATTTTCACATTTAATATCCGTTTTATAAATTTCCTATGGACTCTTTCAATCTTATCGGCAGTTGAAAAGCCCCATATTTCTGACGAATAACATAATATTGAAGAAACATATGAATCAAATAAATTTAAGTGAATATTAATTGGTATATCCATGTCTTTGGTCAATGTGTAAATAGAGTTCATGGCTTTTAAAGCTTTTCCCGCTAAAGTGTCAATGCCACGCCTGAAAGATCCGCCACTGCTAACAACAAATCCTAAGTAGTTGAACTGTTCAACCACATCAATTTCTACATCCGAGTACGTCCAGTGTTCGTTTTGCGCCAATCTTCCACCTGTTCTAAATACAACAATTTTTGTCTTATCAATGTTTACAGTAAATTTCCATTTTATACAATATTCTGCCAATAAATCCAAGTGGGACTGACGACCCTCGGGCGTGTCACTTAATAAAATACAATCGTCAGCGAACAGTATGAGATATATGGATATCTGGTCTAGATTTATACCGGAAAATAAATTAGCCTGTAACGCTATTTCAGGGTCGTTGATGAAAAGAGAACATAATATGGGAGAAGTTATCTCTCTTTGAAAATGGCCCATTTCACAACTGAAAAAAGTCTGACAACGTATTGAAATGTTTAATTCATGCTTTTACTTCGGTATACATAGCTCTCACAACATTCAATATTTTCCCGTTAATTCCTTCTTTAATAAGCTTGTACCACAAACCATTCCTGTAGATTTTGTCGTAGGCCTTTTGGTAGTCTATAAAAGCTGCATACAACTTGTCTCTCATGTTTATTTTCATATTTATCAGTAACTGAAGGACAAAAATGGCATCTGTCGTGCTATGATCTGCCCTATACCCGAACTGTGCATTTGTGAGTCTATCACTTCCTATGCAACATTGTTGAATTCTTTCATTCAAAATTGAAGTAAAAATTTTCCCAAAACAACTTGTAAGTGTAATACCGCGATAATTATTGGTATCATTACATGCATAATGGCGGTTTCTTTAATATTGGCACTATTACCCGCTGTGTCCATTGTTTGGGAAATTCGCCTGCATCAAGAATGGAATTAAAATGTTTTTCTCAAGAACTGACTAATATATCCGCTGTTTCGAGAAAGTATTCATTTGTGCATGAATCTATGCCTGCACTTTTATTCCGTTTCAAATCTGAGCAGGCTTTTCGGATTTCCTCTTGTGTAATAGGCCTGTCAATTTCGTGTAGAATATTTTCATTGTTTGGCCGATTTTCATCAAAATGTTTCAGAAATTCTTCCACATCGTCGTCAATGTCATTATTTTGCATGGCAAGAGTCTTGAAATGCGTATAAAATTCTTCCGTACTAATCGCTTCACTCGAATTCTAATTTTTCGGTTTGAACATTTTCCAAAATTCACGTGTTTTTTTTCCTGCGCATCTCATTCATTTCTCTTCCTCGTTTTAAGATAAGGATACATTGATGTATTATCAGATGGCATTAGATGATTTCTATATCTATGGAAGGAAACTAGCATTAAAATCATGCAAACACTTTTTGCGACAGCCATGTTTCAAACATGTTGGATTGTCGACATGTACATATATCTAAATATAACGATCATTTGTCTTAATAATTTTAAAAATATCATCATGAACTAACTCTTGCTCTATTAATTTTGCTTTTAAATGTAGGAAACAGTCTTGAGGGGAAATTGAGATTGTAAATTATTAGTCTAAAACACCCACTCTAAAACGCAAAAATTGAAATTGATATAAAACAGAAAATTGTATCTGATAAAGCTTAAACTTGTTATTTGTAATAGCGGTATGTCTATTTCTACAAATATGTTGAAGTCGATATCAACTTCAATTTAAAACAATTCTTTCTCATGAAATAACAGCAAAACAAGCAACAAGACACAGAAAGAAGAAAGTAAGAAAAAACAAACAACGCACATAATAAACAATTTGTTGAATCCCTTGTTAATCATTTTAGTATTCATGTGCGTTTTTCAGTGTTGCCTCAGTGTTGCCGAATCAGACAGCATTTACATTTAAAAAATAATGGCCATAACTCTCTTATTTCTTTAAGAAACATATAGTGCGATGACTTATTTTCATAGTTAAATCATTTCCTATCTGATGGTAACTGTTTCGATTTAAAATGAAACAAAAGATGTTTTTGAAAAATCGTGGTGTTGTGAGAAAAATATGAAAATGTGTGCGGTTTTCGACAGGATTGCACATGCATGAATGCAAGAAAACATTACTTATGTTATAGTTGCAAATCAACGAATGTGTTTGAATTATTCTCTTCTTCTGTCTGAATACAATACGTAAGGGTATATTCATTTTTAGCGAACTGCCAGTGATAGATAGTATACACCTACTGAATGTCTTACTGATCCATAGTCAAAACTATTGTCCGAGGTCAGACATGGAATCAGAAGTTTTTTCTATTTATGTTCTTCAATTAGTATTGACTTTTGCCCGGCGAAAGTTTGTGTTGAATAGTAGCCGGTCAATAGCACATACTAAGGACCTGCAATTTATGTATGGAGTCAAGTAATAAACCGACATACTGAATGAATATATTTTATTGCAGTTGACGGTGTTTGGGTAACATGGTCACCTTGGACCGCATGCACAGTCACGTGTGGAGGAGGTTTAAAGAAGCGCCATCGTAATTGCCAATTCCCGCCTCGCGTTCCGCAAGGCGATTATTGTACAGGAACAGCAGCAGAACAACAGTCTTGCAATACGAATACGTGCCCAGGTTCGCAAAATTTAAGCAATATTTATTTGCATAACTGGTAAATTCTAAAAGCTATTTTGAAAAGCTTTGATACTTTGCGTATGTCAGGATGCATAAATATGTCATCAGATGGCAAGGGATGAGAGATGATTTCTATATTTTTAGAAGAAAACATGCATAAATATTATGCTAACACTTTTTGCAGCAGTCTTGCTTCACAGACTTGTCAAATTGTACATATATCTCGCGATCACTTGTCTTAAAACTATTATCATGAACTAACTCTAGCTGTATCAACTTCGCTGTAAAGTGTAGGAATATGTCTTGAGATTGACTAGAGTTTGAATATTACCTGTCACATTTAAGGCTGGCGGCAATAAAGAAAATAATGTATCATTCAAAATTTGATCAATTAAGGCAGTATATACGCCACAATGATACGTGTAACTCTAAATAACGGTTCTGGTTGATAGGTATGCACGGAACAAAATTTCAAAAGTTGGCGAGTCCGAATCTCGGATGAGGCGTATGTTCCGTGTTATGATTGTATAAAAATATAACGTTTAATGCCATTTTGGCATCAACCTTCGATTCATATCGGGAAGAAATATTGCTCAGGTTAACTGGTCGATAAATATTGTGGCAATATTGTTGAAAACGCTATTTAACGTTATAAAAGACATAATCTAAAACCAAAACATATGAAAATGCCATAACACTATGGTGGATAATTTATTCCGTTGCGTGTGTTCGCTCTTTCCGGGTGAGGATACGAAGAAATGAAAACACAAAAGCACAAAACTCTGCTAATTTATTGTGTCGTCTTGTCCTTGCGTGTCGGGGCAAAGACACGAATACACGAAACATGAAAGGCGAAATAATGAAAGATAATAGGTAAGGGTAGATTTCTCGGAAGCCACAGAGCACCAAAAACACAGCCCCAGGGCCACGCATTTGCCAACAACAAAAAGAAGCTGTAATGGAAAAATATTTCAGACGGGTTGCTTCAAACATCCAACAAGTACATATTAATTCATGCTAAATATTGATGGAGGGGAAGGAAATGGTAAAGGGCAAAATAGGGTCGGGGGTGGAGGACTTTATAAGGGGTGACAATAATGTTATATAGGCAAAAATGTCGTGTCGGTGGTCATCAAACGTATTGTCGTTGCTCTTTATTTACCGCGTCTTCTCTCCGAGCAAACTGTGACACGAAGACACGACAAATCAACATTTTGTTTTCCTTCTATGCCCTCAGTCTTCACCCCGAACACACGAAGACACGACAGATCAACAGTTTGACGTATTTTCCAGTCCTCGTGCCTTCACCCCGAGCACAGGAATACAATATACGACAAATCATCAGCTGTTCGTCCATTCGTGTCTTCGTCTCGTCTGTAAAGTGATTTTGTGAATTGCTTAACATATTCTATTAAGCATCATATATGTGGCAATGTTTGTCATTTCAAAGAAGTATTAAGCGATTTTATCTCATCCTAGAATATACAAATGTATAAATTAATATTAAAAATATATCTTTAAAAAATCGAGATATTTTCATTTGAAGCAAACACTTTTTTAAAAAACGTATGTTTAAAGTTTTATTCATTAAGTCGTCATTTTGACGGAATGATATTTACGCAAACATATATTTTCGATGAGTTTTAATGAATAAATTTATTTATCAAGCTTCATTTATATAGTTGATGGTATTTGGCTTGCGTGGTCTAACTGGACCACGTGCTCAGCAACTTGTGGAGGAGGAACACAGCGCCGTCACCGTTATTGTCACTTTGCTCCGCATGTACCACAGGGAAATTATTGTAATGGGAAGTCTAGAGTCGTTCAGATTTGCAATAACAATACATGTCCAGGTATATATTTAATTTGGAGATGATAATAAAATTCTAAAATTCTGTTCAAGTTATCAGTGAATAAATCAACATATAAAAAACCTTTGAAAATTCCAACGAAAATGTATTTCTCAGAAGCTTTTAAGATAGTGGCAAAATACTAATTGTTGAATTTCAGGATAGGGTAAGTGCTCAACCCGGTTGTTGTTATCATGCAAAGTAATTAAGAAGAAGAGAAAACAAAATAGGAGTTAAGTTCATAAATATTTATGATAAGGTTATTGTACCTTTGCTTTTTCTATTGACTCTTTCATCTTCCAGTATGAAATATTGAAGGAAAGGTAATTCTTGCACATTTTCAAAAATAGGAGAAATACCAGTAGTTTTGTTAAAACAAAGTTAGAACTGTTCTGACCTGGTACGTGGATTTGTCTTATGATCCTTACAATCTGCTTTCAAGGTCCAGTATAATACCTTTTTGTTTTGGTTGCAGAGCTATTTAAGGAAAACAACGGTTTTGCCACATTAGTAAAATTAAAGTTAAAAACAGAATTATGGAACCTGATGTGTACACTTGCATTGCTATCTAACATGTTTGTGAGAGGTTTAAAATCATCTCTTTCAAAAATATCAAATGACATATTTTCCGAGTGCAAGAATGGAAATAATTATGTTTAAATAAAATCAGAATTATTGGATCTGGTATAAGCAATTTTCTGTCACATTTTCTAAAACCGAAAAGGAAATAATTTTGTTCAAGTTAGATGCAAAATAATAGAACAAAACATTTTTCCGTGAGAAGGTGTAATAAAGTTTTCTTTATTTTTCAGTGATCAAGCCGAGTAAGTATTTTCAATTTCCCTCGTGTGGAAAGGTGTCAAATTACTGGTGCAAGAACTGACAAAAACGTGACTTTACAAAAAATTTAATCATGATTTAAGTTAAATATTTAACACATTTTTCATTGCAATCATCCGTTATCATATTAGTATAATAATGACCGTACGCGGTTATATAGTCCAACTGAAACATTTTGAATTTGTTTTGTTTTTAAAACTGAGGTAATTTTTTGACATTTTATGCCATTCTCTTTTATATAGATTAAAAAAAGTTTCGTTTGGAAAATAATCTTTTAAAAAATTTTGATATACCACATTATAATTATTTAAAGTTTCAAAGTACAACAGCTATGATACAATTTATAGCTATTTGCTTATATTATCATACATCGTTACTCTACATATTGCAATTAATTTTCTCATACAAAATTTTCACATAAAATTAAAAGTTTGCATAATTTTTGTATTATTACACAAGGAGATGTATAATGTAAAGAACTGTTCCATCGAAGAAGAGAAAAAATCAACATATATTTAGCATTGCTAAGCAAAAGGATATCTAAAGTTTGAAAGCAACAACACAAATGTATAAGCTCCTTCAGGTCTTGGTCGCCAAATATAAGTGAAGAGAACTTGAAAAATTTATTAAATGTGTACATGTATCATTACAAAATTAAATATAACTGTTATTATATAAGTTGTTTTCCTCGTACAGGGTCTTGCTTTACTTGCGAAGGACCTCCTGTCATCTGTGAGAGACTTAATTCCCCGAGTAAATGCCCGCCTGAAAAGCAATTTTGTATCAACACACTTAACAATTTCAGGGATGCAACAAGGACGGTTGATATGAGGTATTTACAATGTGTTACTTTATGTATTTTTTCATGTGTTCTAGTGACTTATCTCAGTTAATGAGTATTTTTGTGATTTTATGTATTGATCAGACGAGTGTCTCTTCTTCCTTGCTTTAAGTGATATAGAATAAAACGTATAGTTTACGTTATTTCTTATTAGCTGCAATTAATCTGCTTGAGTTTTTGTTTGTATTTTGTAAGTTATATGTTTTAGGGCTGGAGACGGATAATTTTAAATCAGACTGTCCAAAAATATGTTGAAAAAAAAAGGATATAGTTGTAGCGTTGCTTTGGGTATTTTTCACTAAACCCTATTCACATATTTTTGTAGATTTAGAATGTAATACATGTATTTCAGTATTTATGATTGTATCAAGATATAATGTGGCTCTTCAATATATAACTGCATATGAACATTAATAGAAAACTTTATACAGAGGCCTGCATTAAACAGATGAGGCTAGAGTTTACCGACAGCCTCGATGTTTCAGAGCACACTTAATATGAGCGCATTTGCAGTCTGGTCAGGATCCATGCTGTTCGCTAACGGTTTCTCTAATTGCAATAGGCTTTGAAAGCGAACAGCATGGATCCTGCGCAGGCTGGTCTTGATCCATGCTGGTCGCAAATGCAAGTGTGTTGGTTTTCTTATGGTGCAGCTATAGACTATAATAGTTGTTGCAGAATTTATTGCCATTATCGGGTTAATTGTCAGATGTTTAAAACAATAGCAAAATTGTAAAATATGCACAAAGTTGACAACGAATATGAAGTTAAGATACTCAAAACATTGTCCATTTTAGGTGCGGTACCAGAGAGGAATGTAAGAACGGATGGTTTGATAAATATGCAAAAGATAGTAAATGTACAAATTTTGACCAAAGTTATATCTACACGAACCAGTTTCATTGCGAGTTTTGTTGTGACACGGACAATTGCAATCAGATAATCAATCCTTCCAACAAATGGAGTCCAAACTAATTAGTTTCAGTGGGGAAGGAAATCATTTATTCTTAGTTTTAAGTTTAAAGCAATACTTTATCTTTATCTTTCTTGGTATAATGCGTGTAAAATTTCAGAAAATGATTTTGCATATTCAATGTTTGCATTGCATTTACTGGGTAGATTTTCAAAACAATTCAGTTTCTTAGTAAATATTCTCATTTCTAAAATATTTAATAAAACATCGTTATGTGGATATGTTTCAGTTGTTTATTATTCTGTTAGTTCATTTCTGTATGTGGTGTATATGGCCTATCTTTGTCGTTGATCTGTATTCAGTCGCACAGACATAGCGCTATGATACATTTCTTAACTTAATATGAACCGGTGTACGGCCGCATGACTTGCCCACGAAGATTCTGGTACATGTGCATCAATGCAGATCAGTGAAGTGTTTAACGTTAACGCCATTGATCAACGATTATAACAGTTCACAAGTATTTGTAACAGTAAAAAACTAAGCTGAATTGAACTTGTTCGTTGGACACTGATTTACAAAACAAAAAAAAAGATTATGTAATGACTCTTGGTTGAATCATTACAATATTTATTATCTGATTACTTCCCTTGATCTCTAGGTTTTGAAAATTGAAAAACCCACCCGGAGACGTTCGCTGGAGCCCCTTCGAAAAAAGCAAAACCTATTTTCAATTTTATCCCCCTTTCGCACAATCTATTTATATCGAAGTAATTTAGAGGAAGTCGATGGAAACTTTCCTATAATGATGGTAAGGTCTGACTTATTATGTCACCGAACATAATAAGATTTGGATTTGTCTTTCCGTCCGTCTGTTCACCAGAGAAATGTTTTGTTATACATATCGCAAAAAGTATTTGATCTAGCGTCATAACATTTCCCTGAAATGTTCTTTAATATTATAAGTTTGTCATCTACGTCAAAGCTGAAAAGATGAGCTAGTCTGATCACAAAGTATCCGTATTCCATCGTCGTCGTCGTCCGACATGAAACAATCTAAACTGGGTCAGCTGGGATCAAAATGTAGGTCAGTAGGTAAATCATTGTGAAAACTGTGGAAAACGTAATAGCTTGCGTCTCCATTCCTTTGTTGTTATTATATGCCCGAGGGGACGTATTTTGGGAAACCACAGGTGTTCATCTGGCCGTCTGTCTGTCTGTGTGTCCGTCTGTCCGTTAGCAATTTCATGTCGACTCCGCTGTGTAACTCGTGAACCCCTTAAAGGATTTTAAACAAACTTGACAAATGTTCTCCACATCAAGAGGACGTGCAGAGCGCCTGTATCAGGTGGCTCGCTTTAAGGTCAAAGTCACACTTAGGTGTCAAGGTCGTATGACCTTGTTTCATGTCCGCTCTGTAACTCTTGATCTGTTTTTAAAGAAACATTGCACAAATGTCCACCACATCGAGACATGGTCAATGTTACACTTAGGGGTCGGGTCAAAGGTTATATAACTTTGTTTCTAGTGCGATGTGTAACTCTTGAACTGCTTGAAGGATTTTAAAGAAACTTGGCACAAATGTTCACCACATTATGACGACGTGCAGAGCGCATGGCTCGCTTTAATACTTTTGGCGATATGTGTAGCATAACTTCTCTCTGATGGACAGAAACACGGAACAAGAGCTGTCCGTAAGACAGCGCGCTCGACTTTTATCAGTGCTTGACTCTGAATTAGAGCTTTGCCAGTAAAAACTTTCCCAGTAAAATCGGGACATAACTCTGTCAAAATTCAAATCAGAGTAATGGGGATTGTTTCTCCGCGTTTAAACTTTGATAGTAAAAAAGCATTTTAAGTTTCAAGTCAAAAGCTTTAATAGTAACAGAGATATTTGACTTTTTCAAAAATTTTAACAAAAAATTCTAAGTAAAAAGAGGGCGTAATTCTGTCAAAATTCAAATCAGAGTTATGGGGTTTGTTTTTCCTGGTGTAGACTTCGATAGTAAATAACTATTTTAAGTTTCAAGTCAATAGCTTTGATAGTAACAGATATATTTGACTTTATCAAAAACTTTAACCAACGGCGACGCCGACGCGGAGCGAGTGCAATAGCTCTACTTTTTCTTCGAAAAGTCGAGCTAAAAGCAGGCACATCCGAATTTATATCACCTACCGCATAGTGATGATATAATAACCCAAACCCTATTGCCGTTATAAACTCTTTTTTCTTACCGCGCATAATATAATCAAATTATGTTGTGACGGTCCCCATGAAAAATCTATCGTCTTGGGTGTCCACAGTCCACGTAGACTTAATTTGCAAATGTCTATTATGAGGTTATTTAACAGAGTTGAGTACAATAATGAATTCTGTTGGACTCGTATTCAGCAGAAATAACTCATATTTGAACGAATATGGATTTTTACTCAGTTTATTAGTCCTATTGAATTCAGTATTTTACTCAACATTGTTAAATAAACTTTTTATTTCATACCATAGTAAACAAGAGCTGTCACAGGAGACAGCGCGCTCGGCTATTTCGATGCTGGTTAGTGAAACTGGGCACATCTGAGGAAGCTTGAGCTGTCACTGGAGTGTTTAATGACTCCAATGGTGGATGAAGATATTGCACAACAGCTTGAGTCTGAGTCAAATATACTAAGTAATAAGAGAGATAAAGTGTATCAAAACACTAAATAAGTATAATTCTAAGCAAAAATGGAGCATAATTCATAAAATATTGGTGCAAGAGTTATGTACCTTGTGTCATATGATGTGGGTGATGATGTGAAACAACTACTTCAAGTTTGAATCAAGAATCAAATCCATTTAGTAATAACTGAGATATAGTAAAAATGCATCAACATTAACCTTAAATTCTAAATAAAAGGGAGCATAATTCATGAAAAATTGGAGTTATGCACTTTGTGTCATATGATATGGGTGATAAGGTGAAACAACTATTTTAAGTTTTGAATCAAATCCATTTAGTAATAACTGAGATAAAGTGAAAGTGCACCAAAACTTTAACCTGAAATTCTAAGTAAAAAGGGGGATAATTCATGAAATATTAGTGCAAGAGTTATGGCCGTTGTGTCATATGATGTGAGTGATGATGTTGAACAACTATTTTAAGTTTGAATCAAATTCATTAAGTAATCCATCATCAATAAAAATCTATGATGCTTCGCATGAAAGTGTTTCTTGTTCAGTTTGTAAGATGATCCTAAATTAATGAGAAGGCTGAAACAATTTGGATAACAGTAATATTGCTGATATTGAGTGACAAAACAAGGGCAGATTTCCTGCAAGCACAGCAAACAAGACGAGATCCATGCATCTCAAAACAGACCCGCAACAAATAGGAACTGAACTGGAAAGATATAGCAGATGAATTGCTTTAAAAATCCAAAAGATACAGTTAAATTATTTTCAAGATGAGAAAAGGGGTAGGGTACTGGCGTTGGGGCAAGTGGGAAAAGGCAAGGATGACAATTCAACAGAGAAACCACACTCCAAAAAAAAACAACAACAACAACGCAGTCTCCCTAGACGGTAAACAATAAACCTGCGCAAGACAAGAAACGCGCACACGCACACGCATACGCACACACGCACACACACAGACACGGGAAATCAAACAGACAAGTAAGATAAAATACACAGTGGAGCACCGCTCAGGGACCTGACCTCACCTACCGTAAAAGTAAGGGGCGAGTGGGGGAAGGAAATTAACAACCAACAAACAAGACAATATACATAACATATAATATGAAGCGGACAAAAATACGCGATTTTTTAAAAAATACTGTTTTCAAAGGTGATAACTTTCATTTTTTATTTTCCATTCTGCTGCTCTTGGAAACGGTCAATCTGATTCAAATATCCATATTCATGTCACACAACACTACCTAAAGCATGTATTCAATGTTAAAATATCATGTATATTTCTCCTTATTGCAAGCATTACACTAACCATATGTTTGCATTTCATTTAAAAATTCGGTAAACATAAACACAATTAAAAGATTATGATTTTACATATGAGCTATTTTGAGTACGAAAAGGTATTTTGAGTACGGGTGAGTACGAACGTATTGACCTACTTTCAAGATAAATATGAACTCTGTGAGAAATAAACTAAAAAAAGATACCGACTGATACTTTCTAAAACCGTTGCTATGATTCATGAAAACTAACAATCGCACATGTTACACGCGATTCAATGCATCCATGCTTATCGACAAAATTAAATCGGCGCTGAATTAGAAAGGAAGTAAACAGAGGGAGTAGCGAGTAAGCGCATTAACTCTGCAGGGATGACGAGGATGGTGGTAGTGCGTTTGTTCAGGGTTGCATAAGTGATACAGCAAAACTTACTATTCATTAGATTGTATCTTTAATTCTACATAAAGTGGTTATTATGGAACAAACAAGTTGCTGATACCAGTTGTACATCTGCGCAAGAATAAATATTCGGCACTGACCTGGAACAGCTAATACGTATTAGGCCTTCCTGCCCTGACACAGCATTGAAAAAACAACAACGTGTATTAGCAGCACGTGAATTACCTGATCCAGTGAAAAGGTAGTTTTATGCAAGAATAATATAATAGACCTCACTGGTTTCGATTATAATCCTATTGCATCTGATGATGTTTGGCTGCCATGCGAAAACACATTATTATACCAGATTTATATAGCGCCCTTTTCATGATAAACACGTTCAAAGTCGCTTTAAATATAGCAAACGCAGCCATACAGGACGCGAAATTTATCCTCTACCGATACACGCGAATCCGTCTTTCCTGGGAAGAACCAGTACAGGCCTCTTAGGTAGGTGGGAGAAACTCAAGAGCATCTCAGAAATTTCCAGTGCCTAGACCGGAATTCGAACCCCGGACCTCTGGATTGACAACCCAGCGTGTTACCACTAGACTACCGGCCCACATACCAGACACTTGTTGTTGACATTTTAACCTTATTCTGACACTTACGTCATTCAAAACTATTAGAAACTGGGTTATCAACGTGTATATCTCCAACAAGATAATAGTTTTCTGACCTTTATCTTAACGTAGTGATGCCTCCTCATGGTAAGAATATATTCTATTTTGTACATAGGCAAATATTATATATTCACATTTAATGAAATAAGATCATGACTGATAACAATTACAGCGCTAAAATTAATTGACATAATAGCAAATCTGTCTGTAAACACAATCTGTAAGAAATGGGCCCGTAATGACAATCGATAATTTCCGTTCCGTATGTGATTTCGATTTTCCGGCAGTCAACGAAACCATTACGCGTATGAGCTACTTCGAATCACTTGCACCTGACTGATGTGTGTTCTAGCCTTACTCTGGGCGTTGAAATCTTCATGTGAGGAAACCATTCAGCTGGCTTACGAAAAGTTGGTGGTTATACCCAGGTGCCCGGTCACGATGAAATAATGCACGGAGGGGCATCTGGATTCTTCGTCCACCATCAAAGAAGGAAAGTCGCTATATGAGCCGTGCCATGGGAAAACCAACATAGTGGGTTTGCGACCAGCATGGATCCAGACCAGCCTGCGCATCCGCGCAGTCTGGTCAGGCTCTATGCTGTTCGCTTTTAAAGCCTATTGGAGTTGGAGAAACTGTTAGCGAACAGCATGGATCCTGACCTGACTGCGCGGATGCGCAGGCTGGTCTGGATCCATGCTGGTCGCACACCCACTATGTTGGTTTTCCCATGGCACGGCTCAATGACCATAATTCTGTCGGTTGAACCCCAACACACCATTTTCAACCATCGAGGAATACCAAAGTAACAGACTAGAATACAGAAACACGCGGAAATTGCCGAATACGGGTCCACTACCTGAAGAATAAAACAAATCTGACTGCATGGTACTTTTTGCTTGTTTACGTTAAATACTTCTAACAGAACCAATGCAAAATGCCACACTTTACTTGGACTTGCAGTACACTATAGCACGTACATGCACAGTGTCCATTTCAATACTTAAGCAGGTGAAAAATTAGTATGGGTATTGCAATGCTATGTTTAAGTATTACTAGATAATATATGTTACAAATATAATTAGATTTAACTTTTTGTAGGAATAGTGACATATATTTTGTTGTTATTTTGCTGTCGGTTATGCTTCGGAAATATCAGGAGGAGACTTGAAGGTAACTATGCATATATTACAATAATTGTGCTTTTTATATTTATTTTAAGTATTTACTAACTTTATCCGTGTAAGAAGGAACCACAGCGGAAAGGAACAACAAGCAAAGGTTTTAATTTCTTAATAATTATAATGTTGTTTCTAATAGGGTATTACCTGACAAAAGAAGTAAAGTAGTAAAAACAGTTCTATAGATATTCATTTCAGTTTTTAACTTTAATTCTAACATGGCTGGATTTAATTACCAGTTAAATAAAGAAGAAAGCCAAGCTCTGTATATTCTGCGATAAACAATGGTTGACGCACGGACCAGTTAGAGAGCATTATGACGTCAGTTATGACATCAAATTGCCGTATGACATCCGGTATATTACTACCTGGATAAATGGAGCCCTTCAAAAAATTTCAATAACCATGTAGGAACGAAACTAATCAAGGCCTTCTTCTGGTTTGTCGTCTAATTTACCACGGTTCATCGTTCAGATATTTTACCACTCGGGCTAACTCCCTCGTTGTTCAATTCCTGCGCATCTGAACTCTGAACCGTGATAAATTACACGACAAGCCACTCGAAGGCCTTGACTATTTGTTAAATGATATATATTCAAAGTCAGTTTAGCGATTCTCTGCAAATAATATGTGCATCTTCTTTTACTTACTTTAACAAATATTGCACAATTATTGCCTTTTGGAATCGGTCAATATGAAGATTTATCTACTTAGGGAAAAGTTACCGCTTTTGTCAGATTTTTTGTTATCAAATCCGACACTTGGAAGGTTAAATTAGAAAAAAAGTAATAAAATCTAAGCAGGAACAGAGAAAGGTCATATTATTTCCAGTAAATTGTGTACGGCGTCATATTGCCTCGACGTCGAATATCATGACGTCACTGTTTGAGGTAAATACGTGTTTTTACTTCCGCCCCGAGACAATACGACTTTTTAACGGTGATTTATATAATGCATAGATCTATTTAAAAGCAATTCATTTTTATCTATATAGATATACAATAGCCAATGCTACACAATTATAGCCTTTTAGAGACATCGATTTGTGGATTTATTGGCATGGAAAATGTGATATTTATCGAGTGTACAAGGCAACAGTTGTTTATAACTAAATCTAAGAAGTAAAATGCTATTAACAAAAATCCAAGTATTTGCAACGGTTTGTCATTTTTTAGTGTTTTGCCATAAATTGGGTACAACGTCACCTCGTTTTGACGTCAAAATGTTATGACGTCCCTTATGGAGGTCAATACGTGTTTTTGGTTCCACCTATGAGCAAATACGACTTTTTATCGTTAATCATGTAACTGTGTTTAGATCGATGGAAATATAGATCTAATAATAATTTGCATTAACATAATGTGTTACTTTACTGTAGATGATGTACATTCAGTCCCAAGACGCTTCATTTTCGACAGCAACCACCACTTCACAGGTACACCTTTCCGTTTGCTGCTGTAAACCGTATAATGTTTTCAATTAGAAAGCTACTACACAAGAACTATTACTAAATTGATTATAAAACCTTTTGCAGACAGAACTTACTTTGATTGTGTAGAATATATTTATAGTGTCAAACTGAGCCTTTTTAACTATAAAGTACTTAGTCGTTCGTTTCTGTTTTCCAGTATTATTTTAACAATTTCTTGAAAAAAAAAACCGATAAAACCCGATCATCTATAATTAGATCTATACAAAACAGCACAAACTTACCTTAATTCGGAAAAAACTAATTTCTTGCTAACGCCATTTATATACGTAAGATTATCCTAACAGATGTTTCGAAGTTATTCGTCGAACAAAACCACGGGGAATGTAGCACGTCTACGGCTATTTAAAACAATTACTTACACGATGAATTTGCGAAATGTTTATATATATTACATATCCTCTCAGTTGCGTTATATTTTTGTGGATGTTGCGTTGCTTTTCAAATTTTAATTACTTTTCAAATGTACATTTTATTTCACGTACATTTTTATTGTCGTCGTTTTGTTTTATTGGCTCCAATGGCGCTACATTTCCCTTTTATTTTTCCTTTTCCTTTTCATTAAACCCTTTACTTGTATCGAGTGATGTTTAGTTCTTAACAAATTTTCCCCACCAATATTTCAGGCTGGTCGTCATGGCAACAGTATGCGGCATGTTCTACATTATGCGTAAGCGGGTATGAAAAACAAACGAAGGAATGCTGTGACACAGGGGACAATAGACTTTGCTATAACATTCCGTGGGACCAATTGAAGAGCAGAATTGGGACATGTCCTAGTAATATATCTTTTCAATTGTCTGTTGTTGTAAACTATTAGGATAAAATACGTTCAGAGCTTACTGACTAGTTCCGGTCAGTCTAGGCACTAAAACCTTCTGAGATACTCCTCAATGCCTAACACCAAACTAAGAAGTCATTACTTCGTCTTCCAGTGAAATAGGTTTTGCGTGTATCGGTGCATTACATTAAGCATTAATAAAAGCTATCCTTAATT
The DNA here is from genome assembly GCF_021730395.1 of Mercenaria mercenaria. Classification (NCBI taxonomy): domain Eukaryota; kingdom Metazoa; phylum Mollusca; class Bivalvia; order Venerida; family Veneridae; genus Mercenaria; species Mercenaria mercenaria. Next base: position 54,540,066 of record NC_069373.1, read on the forward strand.
AGTTGGACACACCTGTATCTAAAATATCTCTCACTCTGTTCAGAAAACTTTTTCTCGCTCTATTCCTCTGGACAGATCGGCCTGCATGATAAATGTTGCGCCCTTAAATGATAGCTTTCGTTTGTATATGATGTATGTAAAATATTCCATAAAAACGGTGTTACATTAGTGGCATGATCTATAACATAAGAGAGTATACTTGTTAACTTTTGATATGTGAATTTTCTCCTAAACGGTAGAATTCAAAATATGTTCTAGTTTGTAGTGGTAAAATTTTAATGAAGATAATTCCAGATTTTCATCGGTAGTACAGACACTATGTTTAGGACTGTTCACCCGCATTTTCCATTCGATGACATTTTTTTCGTATGCAATTTCGGGAATCTCCGGTTGTAATTTCTAGCATGATTATAGGATGCCGGAAAAGCATACGATGGCGCGTAATTGCATGGAAGTTGCCGATTGTTATTACCTTAAATATAAACGATTATGCTCTCGATAATATGGGACTTTAGAAAGTTTCAAGTTGTCTCCCTTATTGGATTATGATTTTAAGTTGGTCCAATCATTTTGAATCCTCTGACTTTATCGCTGTTTTGTCTATGAAATATCTCAGTTCTACGGTGTGAGATATATTGCATATTTGTAAAATTAAATGTCTGGAATGTCAAAATTAAGACACACATGTGTTTATAGAATATGTAACTGAAGGCAAAATTAAATTAATAGTCATGATGATCAATGTCTGAGCTTCATTTACATCATATTGTTACAAATAACATAGCGATAATAACAGAGTAGTCCAAATGAAAGGACCTACTTACTTAAAAGAGTATGAAAGGGGGATAACTGACCAAAGTCTCACATTGCTAACGACATAATTTTCGCATCTAATTAATATTTTAGATGACGGACAATGGGGAGCGTGGGGCAAATGGTCAGCATGTTCCGTCACATGCGGACGTGGAGTCGTGCAAAGAGGACGCTCATGCGTGTTTGACCAAAATAGACCACATGGTAAAGACTGTCCTGCAGGTGGCGGAATGGAGAACCGGTCTTGTACCAAGCAAGATTGCATGGGTAATTACAGCTAATACTGAAATATGTAGCGAGAGAGAAATTCCCTGTGTACGAAATTATACGCAGTAATATCTTTCTAAGAAAAATGGACTCGATTGTGCTTGTGGTAACCCCCTTCATTCTTTCCATTTCATCTTTATATTTATTCTGCTAACTTATTCACAAATATACCTTTACTTGTTAACTCATTGTTTCATTGTATCTTTATTTGTTCAGTTATTGTCATAAGAAGATGGGAATGCTAGTATGTAAGTGCTTGTTGGTTGTTGGAATGTTGTAAGTTCATTTTATATGACACGTTACTTGCTAATGTACTATTCATTATAATATTGAAAATATTGAAAAATATTGATTTTCACATTTTGATAGAAATTGAATTATATCAATATAATTTTTTCTTGTTTATCATTTAGTATTCATGTGCGGCTTCCAATAAACTTTGAACTTTGAACTTTGTTTTTCAGTGTTGCTTTAATGCCGAATCCGAAAGCAATAATATCATACAAACGACAATAATTTTTTATTAGGCTGGCGATATTCGCCAGACTATTATAACATTAGAAAATATTACATAATGATGGTAAATTAATTCGCCTCCATGAATGAAATGTCCGTATGAATGGAACTAACTCAACGTTGACCGCTTCGTTATAGATTATGACCTCGGTCTATAAGGAGCTAAGTAAACAAACGCTGGTTCCGAGAAACAATCGTCGATATGAATTATACTGCGCATTATTCGGCGACCTGACATAATGTGGAAAATATGAAATATTAATTAAAATGAACATATAGTGATATGAGTTATGTCAGGTCTTATATTTAGGGCTTAAGTTTTAAGAAACTATTCTTTCAGATCATTTGCTATAGGCACTAAGGGACGTAATCGCTGCGTGATTGCCACAGTAACGTGATAAGAAACAAATGACCACATTATACCTGTTTTTAGGCTATTTTTATACTTAATTCGTTTTAAACATTCTGACGAATACTGAAAGATATAATGTAAAAATCACTTTGTCACCAATTTGCTTTAAGGGTGGGGGTGTAAATGTAGCGAGTTTTGTTTAAACACACATTTTCAACATTTTTCAGGTTATATTAAGATAGTGGACCCGTATTGGTAATGTTTAACAATTGCACTAACTTGATACAGTTCTGAAGTTAACATGTTTCGCACTGTGATTCATCTTTAAATGACTTTTACCGTGTCGTTATTGTTTGTTTGTTTGTTTGTTTTTTATTTGTTAATTTTGTATGTTATGTCTTTTTTCCTCCAGCTGAAACAGAGACAAATTTCAAAGTGATAGCCATTGTGCAAAACGATCACAGAGAATTCATTTTACCAAATATTTTTCTAAATGAAACCTCAAAATATTGTGTAACAATTATAAAACACTGGAGAGCCTCGAGTAAAAGGATTTAATCGGAAAGAAATTAAGCTCCAACTTTTGAAAATTATGACCTTGCTCTATGCTTTCATAAAGAACCATAGGGCAGAAGTAAAACCTACTTATATATATTTATTCAAAACTTTGTAAAAATAAATGCAAAATCAAGAATCTTTACAAATGTAATTAAGTATTTTTCAAAGATGTCTAAACATTCACCCTTCAGGTCAAATTCATTTGAAACAGCAAGAAATGACTAAGAAATGGCTAATCAAATTAATTTCCGCTTTTGTACGACATATCAATAATAATAAGCTTAAAAAACCAACAGTGTATCTTACTCGAAAAAAGAAAATAATGGACAAAGTTTGGTCCTAGTAGGGTTTGAACCTACACCCTCCTGAAAAATAATTTTAAAGTTATCTCATGATAGGAATTGAATACTCTTCAAAAATACATTATTACGGGTACGTCAATTTTCCTAACCATCGCATTAAGGAAGCAACATGGCTAGACAATAATCTTTAACAGTCCGGTTTATAGCGGGGTTCGAGCCAAAATTTCCCTCATACCGACAAGAAAATCGCCCCATTTGATCAATGTTCATACATTCACACATAATGTGTGTGTTGGGTGGGGGTTTGCATATCGAAATATAGATGTTGTGTTTGTTACCTTTATATTTTATCTGATATTATGTCCCTCAATGTTTATTATCGCTTCGTAAGAAACATATATATACGGTTATGGCACGCCAATTGTCCAATAATAACATTAACCAGGTTTACGGTAAAAAGTAGACTTAACAATTACAGGTAAACAAGGGATTTCAAACGTAAAACCAGGGTTTTTAATACTTACCATATTTTCGGCGAAAACACGCCCGTGAACCAAGGTTTCAACTAGGTTTTTCAATTGAACTTTGAATTTCGGCCGTTATTTTAAGTTCACGAGCGTGAACCTATGTTTACGGGAGTAAACAGGGTTCTCTGGTGTAAACCTAGCTTACGAACGTGAAACATATGTTAACGATCGAGAACTTAGGTTTACGACCGTGAACATGGGTTTACAACCGTAAACATAGGTTAACGCTGGTGAACATATGATAATTACCAAAAATCATAGTTTTGTTCAAGAAACCAAGTCTTTCGAACTTAAACCTACGTTCACGTTCATAAACTATGGTTCACGCTCGTCAACCCAAGTTCATGGTCGTAAACATAGGTTCACGTCCGTATACAATGGTTCTCGGCAATCAAATTATCCAACAATTACAGTCTTTGTCGAAAAACTATGATTATAGAATACTAACATATTTTCGAGCGAACACACAGTATAACGGACTTAAACTATAGTTTACTTGGACCCATGTTTAAGTCCGATAAACTAGGTTTCTCGATTGAACTTTAACTTGAATGCACAAGTTAGTCAAGATCACAACAATACCCAATGCTCGCCTTAGTTTGATATGGAAAACCCATAATATCTAAGATTTTGCAAACAACTTTCCCGCACAGTTTTCATTCAGTGGTTTGTGATAGCCAGCCTTTCTGTACTTTCAGTACTTTGATTTCTTAAAGAAACATATAGTGCGAGGACTCATTTTCTAAGTCAAATCATTTCCTATCCGACGATCATGGTTTCGATTTAAAATGTGAAAAAAAACAACAACAAGTTTTCGAAAAAAATGTGGTGCTGAGAGAAAAAAAATATTTAAACAGGTGCGCCTTTCGGCAGGATTTCACATAAGTGAATAGCAAAAGATGTTAATGCTATGGCGAACTAATTTTGCTTGCATATCACTAAATTTGTTTGAATTATTCTCGTCATCTGTCCTCACACAATACGTAGAGGTGTGTTCCTTTTATAGAAATGCCAGTGATTGACAGAATACACTGAATGTCTTGCCGATCCATAGTCAAAACTATAGCCTGAGGTCATGCATGATATCAGAAATATTTTTTTACTTTCTTTCCCGGCTAATTATTGACCTCAGTCCAGCAATAGCTGGATTATATAAATGATTTATTTAAGAGGTCATATAATAAACCACATACTGAATGAATTTATTTCATTGTAGTTGACGGCGTTTGGCTAGCATGGTCACCTTGGACCGCATGCACAGTCACGTGTGGAGGAGGTGTACAGAAGCGCCGTCGTAATTGCCACTTCCAACCTCATGTGCCACAAGGCCAGTATTGTCCGGGAACAGCTGTTAAACAACAGTCTTGCGGCACTAGTTTGTGCCCAGGTTGGCAAAATTTAAGCATTATTATAACTGGCAACTGCTACAGACTATTTTAAAGTAGTTTGATGATCTGGTCCCGTGTTCACAAAACTACTTGGGATTGATTTTCAGTCTCAATCTGAGTTTGATCATGAAATTTTGAGAACGATTTTAAGTTGGTGTTCACGAAAGAAAATCAATCTCAGAAACGGATATTGAAAAATTGATTTCAGTTTTGTGAACACGGGGCCTGCATACATCAGGATACATTGATCCTTATAATGTCATTTGGCCTCAAGTTGTATTTTGTTTTTACTTATCAATGGTCATCACGAAGAACTGAGGTTCACTGGTCGATTTTATTCCTTCAATTAATTTTATAAAACACCCACTCTAAAACGCAAACAATTGAAAATGATATAAAACCGATTTGTATCTTATAAAGCTTAAACTTGTATTTGTCATAGCTGTTATGTCGCTTTTACAAATATGTTGAAATCGGTTACATCTTCAATTTAAAACGATCCTTTCTCATGAACTACGAGTAACAGCGAATAAAAGCTACAGGACACGGAAAGAAGAAAGTTAAAAATACCCAAACAGTGTACATAAGAAACAATTTGTTTAATCAAATCTACCCAACTACTGCCAGAATTTGAAAATGTTTAAAGCGGGGCAGCGATAAATACATTGTATATCACTGGTCAGAAAAGTCGGTATGGAGATTAAAATGAAATGTTATTTTTATTTTTGTGTTTCTTGTTTTTGCTACATGATGCAGTTATGAAATGGATTGTATTATTGTAGTTATGAAGTAATTTATATTGTAGCATAAAGCTGATGTGGCGTCTAAGTTAATTTAATGTCACCGTTAAATAATTACTGAGTTAGATATAATTTTTGTTGCAAATAATTAAAGGGAAACTGGAGTAATATTAACGGACGAAACTGTTAAGTGTCATGAATTCAGCCTTTATGGAAATGCTATTTTTCGACCTCATTGAAAGAATCAAAGTGTATCATTTCCTATCTAAACGACGTTAAAGCATAACCTTCTTTGATTAGCAAATCGTTTTTTTTTAGCAAAATTGTTCTCCTGCGCGTATGACATCCGAACCGTTGTTTATCACATTATAATCCAAGGAAGTCTTGATAACTTGTATTCTAAAGTACTCTAAGAAATATTATAGAAAATGTTATTGCAAAATATACAACCCCTGCTTTCCTTCTTTGTATAACTACCGTGTTATACTGAAGTTAGTTATATTTTACCAGAAAAGTTAATAACACTAGCATGACGAGTTTGTTTTAGAAGGTTTGACAAATTTTAAATTAATAGAAAATATTCAAATTTCAAAAATTGTCATTTAATGGCTGATATATTACATGTATGTGTTTATTCTGTTAATTTTATTTACTGCGTGAATTACTGAAACAAAATAAGATTTAAAATGATGGATAAATGATATGTATACCAAGGCGGATACATAAATACTGCGTCGGTTGCTTACATTATTATTCAACTTTACAATATTACACACTGTATTAGATCAATTGCAAACATCATATGAAACAGACAGAGCTAATACAAAACATAACTGAGCCAATATGAGAAAAAACAGGGCCAATACGAGAAAAACAGGGCCAATACGGAATTCAAGCATTTTGATTGGTTCAAAAGAGAGGGCCAATACGGAGAAGTCACTTCCGTTAGATTTTTAAATGACGCCATTTTGTTTTACATCAGAGTTATACATTACATTTTTTTTCACATTTTGACAAAAGAAATCATCTAACATGTTCATGTAATAACCAAGTATGACTGAGCGGTATGTAGTATGTACGTCTTCATAGATTACAACGATACTTTCGCTTATTCGATATTGTGTAAAATGCAAGTGTTTCCTGTCAGAAATTCTGGCAGTTGGGAGGCAGTAAACAGTTTTCTGAGCTCCTCAGCCTAGGGTCGCCTACCTAACTTTCAAAACCTCACACAAAAGTCTGTAACCACACACCTGAAATAAAGATATTGCAACATTAACATCACTGTATGTCTATCGTTACAAACCATCTACAATACATCTCTAATATCTAGTTTTCTGTTTACAAGACCTGAATTTTGTGCTCTCCCGGTCGCGGAAACTGATGACGAAAAAAGCTAAATTTGCCAATTTTTAAATCGCTGCAGAAAATTTCCTGAAAATGATAGCCCCAACTGCTACACTGTTCCATACTCCAGTAACACTGTAAAATCTGAAAATAAGCTCAAATATATGTGCCGTCCGTACCGTTTCTTCACTGTTCCAGTTTTCCTGAGGTCCCTGCTAAAATGACAACCCCACTTTAAGCTAGCTCAGAGGAAGCATGTATACGCTCCTGCAAGTCATTACGTCATACTATCAAGATCAAGGCTACTCAACTGATTTTTTTTAAATAAGTGAAACTCAATTCTAGCCGCTGAAACTTCAATTCTAGCAATTATTATTATTTAGAAGTTCAAATATGCACTTCATTCCGTAAATTGCCTCTTATTTGTAAATTTCACCCCGGCCAATTCGACACTAACGGCTCAAAACTGTTTACTGCCTCCTTGTCATTAATGTCAAGGAAAATAATGAGAACATATGGAAACTCAGATTAATTAAAAGGATGAGACTTATCTTTAACAGACATTTTGATAGTGTGGACTATTTGTGCAATGATAAATAGCGATTCAAATGCTGGGAAGTGGATGAATAAATTGGCGAACAAGAGTGTCAGTTGTGAACTGCAAACAATTTCGGATAATAATTAAACGAGGCATAGGAGTGTATAATGTGTGCTTGGTTGTATTATCTTGATCAACACATATGTGTACAATTTTGTGTCTCGTTGCCTGCAGCATAAAAGGAAATGATTTTAAAAGCAGTTTTATCACACTTCAGATGATAAGATAACTCCCAATAGGAATTCAAAAAGTAAGGTAAGTTCTAATTACTCTTGATTATGTCACATCAACAATATCTCTCAAAATTGTTCTCAAGTACCTACATACAACTCATTCTGTTTTACCGGCTAAAATGATTATGATTTCTAAAATAAGTCTAAACAACTTGTCAAGATTTTTCACCCGAACGCGCATAGCTGCCATAAGGTAACTCACAGAGTTCTGATACTGTTACCGCCAACAGTCGAAAGTTGAATAATAATATTATCATTAATCAAGCGATTTCATATTGGCCTAGTTATTTGTCCTCGGGCAGTCGTATTGGCCCTCGGCCTACGGCCTCTGGCCAATACGACAACCCTTGGACAAATAACAAGGCCAATATGAAATTGCTTGATTAATAACATTATATTATTATAAATTAATGATTTCTTGAGTGAAAATCATAAATATCAATGTTATCAAATTAGTTGTTTTTTTTTTCGTATATTTTAGTGTATTTAGGCAATATATTTCTGAGAGTGGTAATTGTATCATAAATATTAAAGTTGATGGCGTCTGGTCACAATGGTCACAATGGTCATCCTGTAGTGCAACGTGTAATTTTGGTTCGAAAACACGTACTAGAAATTGTACATATGACGCTATGGCACCGCATGGAAACACTTGCGCGGGAAAAAACTCAGAGACAAAGTTTTGTAGACATACATTATGTGCAGGTTTGTTTTTATCCGTTTTTTAATCGATTAGTTTGAATATCAAACATTCAGTACTAAACAAAATCAATGTTGATTAACTTTACGGAAACACCGTTTATAACGAAACAATTAAGATAGCCTAGTATCAATAGCCATGCAGACAGCATTTTTTGTGTATTTTTGTTCGTTATTTCACTTAGATCTTTCGGAATTTCTTCTAACTTTCTCAAGTTATATAGAAGTAATATGACTACAGTGCATACAAATTTTCTCAAAATCTGCGGCCAATAAGGCTATGTCTATATGTCATTTCATTTTTCAGTTGATGGAATATGGTCTCAGTGGACTTCTTGGAGTACATGCTCAGTGACCTGCGGTTCTGGCGGGACAAGCACGAGACAACGTAAATGCGCTTTTCCAGTGCCAGGAGCACCACATGGTAGAGGCTGTACCGGTGTCTCTGTTCAAAATCGTACATGTGGCGACAGAAACAATACCCAGTGTGCAGGTATTAGTGATGCCGCCTATATGTACCGATGTTGTAGAATAAAGTTTATCGCAGGCCCCCAAAATTGCTTTTTTTCACGTTTTTTTCCACTGTTCAAATACTAAGAGTCTATTATGATCTGGATGAACTCATTATGATCTCATTAAACATATGAGTTCCCTAACGTATTGTGACCACACCTTTACATTTTTTGTTGCAATTATGGGGAGACCATCAGTTGATTAACAATGAACATTCTGCATGCTCACTTGGTAGTATTTCATTAAACATATCTCTGCTTTTGCTAGTTAAAGTGCTCATACGGGTAAGTGTGCTCGTAAGTTATGATATATGTTCAATTAAATGGTATGAAGATTGTTCAATGATAGCCTTGATTGTTACCTTCTTGTTTAACTGTATATGTATTTGTTAAGCTATTGCTTTAAGAATATGGAATTATGTAAGTGCTAGGTTGTTGAATATTGTGAGTTCAGTTTATATGACACGTTACTTGCTATTGTACTATTTAATAGTATTAATCAAGAACAATATTGATTTTCTCATTTTGATAGAAATGTTAACATTTCTAGATACCTTAAGTCAAGTGGCAGTTATGCCTGCTGCAGAAAAAACATGACTTCCAGATAAATTAGGCTCAGTAATAGTTTTGCTTCGTAACATAAAAGAAAAGGTAATTTGGAACACGTAAATGTTCTATGTGTTTTGGAATGTTTTAGTTTCAATATATATTAATGCAAGCAATTTGAATGTTTTAGACGGGACGTTGACACATATATCAAGCGGCAATAACTTTCTTAGTTCTGAAAGAAATATATAGTACAAGAACTCGTTGTCTTGGTTAAATCATTTCCTATCCGACGGTCATGGTTTCAATTTAAAATGAAAAAAAAAAAATGGTTTTGAAAAATCGTGGTGCTGAGAGAAAGAATATTAAAACGTGTGCGGTTTTCGGCAGGATTACACATGACTGAATAGCATATCTTGCCGATCCATAGCCAAACTATAGCCCGAGGTCATGCACGATATCAGAAATATTTCTTTCTATATTATTATGCCCCCCTTCGCAGAAGGAGGGGTATATTGTTTTGCAGATGTCGGTCGGTCGTTCTGTCGGTCGGTCGGTCGGAATGTAGACCAATCCGTTTCCGGATGATAACTCAAGAACGCTTGGGCCTAGGATCATGAAAGTTGATAGGGGGTTGATCATCACCAGCAGATGACCCCTATTGATTTTGAGGTCTGTATGTCAAAGGTCAAGGTCACAATGACCCTGATTAGTAAAACGGTTTCCGGATGATATCTCAAGAACACTTGGGCCTAGGATCATGAAAGTTGATAGAGAGGTTGGCCATGAACAGCAGATAACCCCTATTGATTTTGAGGTCAGTATGTTAAAGGTCAAGGTCACAGTGACCCTGAACAGTTAAACGGTTTCCGGATGATAACTCAAGAACGCATAGGTCTACGGTCACGAAAGTTGATAGGGAGGTTGGTCATGACCAGCAGATGACCCATATTGATTTTGAGGCCAGTATATCAAAGGTCAAGGTCAGAGTGACAGGGAACAGTAAAATGGTTTCCGGGCAATAACTCAAGAACGCTTGGGCCTTGTTTCAGGAAAAATGATAGTTAGGTTGGCCATGATCAGCAGATGACCCCTATTGATTTTGAGATCATTACGTCAAAGGTCAAGGTCACATTGGCCAGGAACAGGTAAACAGTTTCTGATCTTCTTGTCCAAAACCGTAGGGCCTAGAGCTTTGCTATTTGGTGTGTAGCAAAATCTAGTGGTCCTCTACCAAGATTGTTCAGATTATTTCCCTGGGGTCAAATATGGCCCCACCCCGGGGGTCACAAGGTTTATATAGACTTATATAGGAAAAAAATTTGAAAAAAGCTCTTGTCCAAAACCACAGGGTCTAGGGCTTTGATATTTTGTATATGACATCATTTAGTGGTCCTCTACTAAGATTGTTTAAATTATTCCCATAGGGTCAAATAGCGCCCTGGGGGTCACATGGTTTACATAGACTTATATAGGGAAAAACTTTGAAAATCTTCTTGTCCAAACCACAAAGACTATGGCTTTGATATTTTGTATTGTAGCATCATCTAGTGGTTCTCTACCAGGTTTGTTCAAAGTATGCCTCTAGAGTCAAATATGGCCCCGCCCCAGGGGTCAAATGAAATTTGACCTTGATTTTGACCTAGTGGCCTACTTTCACATTTCTCAAGCTGCAGCCAAACTTTGACCTTGTTATTGACCTAGTGACCTTCTTTCATATTTTTGAAGGTAGAGGCTTCAAATTTGGACCACTTGCATAGTTTTTTGTTCCAAAATGAAATTTGACCTTGATTTTGACCTAGTGACCTATTTTCACATTTCTCAAGCTGCAGCCATCAAATTTGAACCACATACATAGTTTTGTGTACCAAAATGAACTTTGATCTTGAGATTGACCTAGTGACCTACTTTCACATTTCTGAAGGTACAGGCTTCATGCATATTTTTGTGTTCTGAATTGAAATTTGACATTGATTTTTACCTACTACCTACTTTCACATTTCTCAAGCTACAGCCTCCAAATTTAAAGGACATGCTTACTTTTGTCTACGGAAATGAACTTACATAGTTTTGTGTACCAAAATGAACTTTGATCTTGATATTGATCTAGTGACCTACTTTTACATTTCTCAAGCCACAGCTTTCAAATTTGGACCACATACACATTGTTTTGTACCAAAATTAAATTTGACCTTGATTTTGACCTTGAGCCAGTCTTGAAATTTGGAACATTCAAAAATGGCTCAGTGGATGGCACCAGGATCACTCTGTAATCTCTTGTTAGGTTAATAGGTTAAAGGTCAAGGTCAGATTAAACCAGAATGGTATAACTTTTGTTTACAGTGAGCATATAATTTCTGTTCCTTGTACAATTACTAAATGCATCAAGGGGGGGGGGGGGGGGGGGGGGGGCATTTCGTGTTCGACGAGCTCTTGTTTTAAGTATTGACCTTAGCCCAGGATAGTATTGTGTTGAATTATAGACTTGTCAATAGCACAAACTACTGACCTGTGATTTATATAAGAGGTCATATAATAAGCCGACATCATAAATGTAATTATTTCATTGTAGTTGACGGTGTTTGGATAGCATGGTCACCTTGGACCGCATGCACAGTCACGTGTGGAGGAGGTGTAGAGAAGCGCCATCGTGACTGCCACTTCCAACCACACGTGGTACAAGGCCAGTATTGTCAAGGAACAGCTGTTCAACAACAGTCTTGCGGCACCAGTTTGTGCCCAGGTTGGCAAAATTTAAGCATTGTTTATGTTTATAAATAGCAACTGCTAGAGACTATTTTGGAATGGTTTGATGATCTGCATACATCAGGATACATTGATGTGTCATCAGATGTCATTGAACGATTTCCATATCTATGGAAGGAAACTAGCATTAGAATAAGATTTGCAACAGACATGTTTCAAATATGTCAGATTGTCGACATGTACATATAAGTAACGATCACTTGTCTAAATAATATAATTTTAAAAATATCATCATGAACTAACTCAAGCTTTATTAATTTTACTGTTAAATGGAGGAAAAAAGTTTGGAGGTGGAATTGAGATTGAAAATAATTAGTTTCAAACTGTTTGATGAAGGTTAGCCTTCTGATTCAGTTGTAAAGTGCTGCTTGATACTATGTTGATAGCAAATATGAGTTGAAAAAGATTAAATCGTACTGAGTATAAATCAGCATTCAAAATTAGAAAGGACATCGAAGCAGTATATACGTCACACTGATACGTGCAACTGTTCAAACTGATTCTGATTGATAAGTATGCACCGAACAAAACTTACCATCAATAATTCCCGGGTCAGAATCTCAGATTAGACGTGTGTTCTCTGTTATGATTGTCTTAAGATATAACGTCTAATGTCATTTGGTCTCAAATTGTAATTTATTAGTTATCAATGGTCATCATGAAGAACTAAGGATAACTGGTCATCAATATTGCTTCAATATTGTTGAATACGCCATTGAATGTTATAAAACACCCAGTCTTAAACGTAAACAATTGAAAATGATATAAAACCGAAAATTGTATCTTATTAAGCTTAAACTTGTTTTTGTCGTAGCGGTTATGTCGCTTTTACAAATATGTTGAAATCGATAACAACGTCAATTTAAAACGATCCTTTCTCATGAACTACGAGTAACAGAGAATAAAAGCTACAGGACACGGAAAGAAGAAAGTTAAAAATACCCAAAACAGCGTACATAAGAAACAATTTGTTTAAAATGGCCCACGTTTTGTTGGAATCTACCCAACTGCTGTTCGAATTTAAATGTTTAAAGCGTAGCAGCGATAACTATATCACTCGTCAGAATAGTTGGTATGGATATTCACATGAAATGTTATTTTTACGTTTGTGTTTTCTTCCTTTTGCTACATGGTGCACTTATGAACTGGATTGAATTATTGCAGTTATGAAGTAGTTTATATTGTAGCAATAGGCGAATGTGGCGTCCAAAGTTAATTTGATGCCACCTTTAAATAATCCTGAGTTAGATATAAACATTTGTTGCAAATAATTTAAGGGAAACTAGAGTTAATTAACGGACGAAACTGTTAAGTCCTTTGAATTCAGCCTATATGAAAATGCTATTTTTCGACCTCATTTTGAGGATCAAAGTTTATCATTTCCTATCTAAATGACGTTAAAGCATAACATTCATTGATTTGCTAATCTGTTTGGGCTTTTTACGAGAAACCGAATATGACATCCGAACCGTTGTTTATCAAATTATATTCCAAGGAAGTCTTGATAATTTGTATTCTAAAGTACTCAATGAAATATTATAGTGAATATTTTGCTTAACCATGCATTCATCACAGTAGTTAAAGAACCAGACGTCATGCGGCAAAGTTTGACACTACTGTGACATCTTTAAAAGCGGTCCGTTGTTTATCGCAGAATATACAACCCCTGCTTTCCTTCTTTATATAACTACCATGTTATACTGAAGTTAGTAATATTTTTACCAGAACAATTAATAACACTAGCATGACGAGTTTGTTTTGACGGTTTGACAAATTTAAAATTATAATGGAAAATATCTCAATATCACAAGTTGTCATTTAATGGCTGATATATTTCATGTGTGTGTTTATTCTGTTCCTTTTATTTACTGAGTAAATAACTGAAACAAAATAAGATTTAAAATGATGGGTAAATAAAATGTATACCATGGCAGACACATACATATTGCGTTGGTTGTTTATATTTTAGATTAATGATTTCTTGAATGACAATCGTAAATATTAATGTTATATCAAATTATGTTTTTTTCGTATATTTTAGTGTGTTGAGGCAATATATTTCTGAGAGTGGTAATTATATCATTATTATTAAAGTTGATGGCGTCTGGTCACAATGGTCAAAATGGTCATCCTGTAGTGCTACGTGCAATTTGGGTCGCACAACACGTACTAGAAATTGTATATATGACGCTATGGCACCCCCTGGAAACACTTGCGCGGGAAAAAACTCAGAAGCAAAGTTTTGTCAAGATGAATTATGCACAGGTTAGTCTTTCACGATTAATTTGAATATCAAACGACTTCTAAACAAAATTCAATGTTTATCAAACCGTTCATGATAAAACAATTCAGATAGCCTAGTATCAATAGCTAGACGGCATTTTCTAGCATCTTTGTTTTTTATTTCATTTAGATCTTTCGGAATTTCTTCTATATTTCTCTAATTATATGGAAATCATAATTATGACTATAGTGCATACAAATTTTCTCAAAATCTGCGGCCAATAAGGCTAGGTCGATATATCATTTTATTTTTCAGTTGATGGAATATGGTCTCAGTGGACTGCTTGGAGTACATGCTCAGTGACCTGCGGTTCTGGTGGGACAAGCACGAGACAACGTATTTGCTCTTATCCAGTGCCAGGCGCACCACATGGTAGAGACTGTACCGGTGTCTCTGTTCAAAATCGTACATGTGGCGACAGAAACAATACTCAGTGTGCAGGTATTAGAAATGCGATAAAATACCAATGTTGTAGAATAAAGTTTATCGCAGGCCCCCAAAAATTGCTTCCCTTTACACGTTTTTTTTTCACTTCTCATTTACTAAGAGTCTGTTATGAGCTGCATACTATAATTAAACACAAGACTTCGCTATAACGTAATCGGACGACCTTTTTACATCATTAGATCGGTATTCCGTATATCCAAGTCAGTTTTCAAATGATTATTTCTATTATTCTGATATTATAATTGCACTATTGGGTAAGTATATAGGCTATGTCAGAACAACCTTTGTTCATTACAATTAAAGACGCGTCACAAAATAACTGTACATGTATTCTTTTGTATTTCCATGATGGAAATTATATGATTAAAAATCTCAAAGACATGTTCCTCGGACGATGGACCGCTAAGTGCTCCTTTAAAAATTTGGTAATCGGATGACCGGTTGATTAACGGGCAACATTTATCATCCGGGGCATACATATATAATAATAGTAATAGTTCCTTAGTATAGTATAATTACTATATACGTGGATGTTTCTCTTTCGAGATTTCAAATGCTACGAATGTGATACCACTATACCGGAAATATGTGTTGCACTGAAACGTGAGAAGAACTGCCCCGAACCTTACTGTATCAATGAATTTACAAACACTGCGGATGGTAGAAAACTTCTCGATAGAAGGTTAGTTAGCTTTCTTTACGTATTAAAATATATTTATGCAAGCTCCGTAGCATTAGCTCCATATAACCAAGGTATATATCTTACACTCACTTTATGAGCTCTGTTTGATGATGCAGTAAATCAAATCAAAACCCAACACGTATCTTTGATTGAAATCTGTCATTTAATATCTAAATGACGAATTTGAAAACACAACAATAAATGGTTCTGTTACAGCATCATACATAATATGTGATAGGTGACTAATTTTATCAAGAAAAGACAAATATTAACAGTTGATATGCATCATCAAAAGTGGGGATCTAACCTTTATGCCACATATTGCAAAAACATAATAAATGGATTTCATTTGTTAAGTTATTAGCAATAACCCCATCCGAAGTATATATTAAAATCGGATTAAACAGTTGTTTTAATTTAGGAATCATATACAACTGTATATAAATGAAAATAATACTGATAACAATAAATGTACTGGAAAGATTGACAAAAAAATTGAAAAGATTGAAAGATTGACTGGAAAAAAACACAGAACGAAGAAGACTGATTTGACATCACTCAACGCCTGAAGAGTGTATTTGTAGTGAGAATGTTGCACTTGCGAAACACGCCTTAAGTAAGCCGTTTCAATTAAGTAATGTTAGTATATGTAGGAAAATTCCACAAAAATGTAACAATGATACTTGTCTTATCGTCGAGTGAAAAGATATAACTGATTGTACGGAAAATGTTACTCGTAAAAAAGCTTATGTTAGAAATTCTGCCAAAATATGAATATAATATGAGCCGTGCCATGAGAAAACCAACATAGTGGGTATGCGACCAGCATGGATCCAGACCAGCCTGCGCATCCGCGCAGTCTGGTCAGGCTCCATGCTGTTCGCTTTTAAAGCCTATTGGAATTGGAGAAACTATTAGCGGACAGCATGGAACTTGACCAGACTGCGCGGATGCGCAGGCTGGTCTGGATCCATGCTGGTCGCAAAGCCACTATGTTGGTTTTCCCATGGCACGGCTCATATAGTAATGGTATATGCTTGTGTGTACCTAACTGGATGCATGATTTATTATATGCTACATGTATCTTAATATGATTATTATAACAAATGCGATGTGTGTCGTTTTTGTGTCCTATTGCTCGTAAAATGGCGACATCATAAAGTTCAAGTTTAATACATTGTTTATGCGACAGTTAGAGTTTTAAAAGGAAGTACTTGAACAAAACACCTGTATAACAATGCACATGTATATTATGGAAACTTGTCCTTAGATTGTTTGTTCTACACATTGACTAAGAACACATTATAATACATACTTTAATGTAAGGGATAACATTAAAAGTCCGTTGTGTCACATATCTGGAGTGTTTGATATACAGATGTGATTATATTATACTTCAGGTGTGGTACAAAGCTAGAATGTGAAAAAGATTGGTGGAGGACGACCAGTGACAGTGACAAATGCACACTGTTTGACGTCACCCGAACCGTCACTAGCTACGTGCATTGTACCTTCTGCTGTGTGGACGAACTATGTAATGACCAAATTGTACCACTATCCAAATCACTGTATAAACCAACTTCTTGAGCTCCTAAGAATTTCGGCACATATATCACTAAATAATTCGGTACTTTAATCTGATGAAGAAGGAATAAATCCATTTAATTATTTTTGGCTTGTTATTTAAGTGTTTATGTTCCTGTATTTAAAATAATATGTCAGTTGAACATGTTGATATAAATACGTGTATTCTCTGAGAAGACTGAACCAGTGACTTCTCAGGAAAATACCTCCATATTCATTTTCTGACCAATTACTGTTTTGGAGGAGCATGTAAATCCAGTGGCGAAAATCGCTAGTTTCAAATAGTTTGCTATATGTAGATACTGTAGGTTCAAACCATATTTTGGACATTAAAGGGCATAAAATTTACTTGTTAATTTACAAAAGTAGTAATGCTAATTATTCCGGAAATAGAGGAGCGCCGTGAGTTTTCCAATTAATTTGCCTAACAAGATAAATATCCTTCCATAGATGTCGTATACATGTTACAGGTGTCTTCGAAGTTTACGTCCACATTTATAAATCACCAGGATACACATACAACGTTCCTATATGCTCACGGACTTTTATAATCGGTCACTGTTGTAACTGCGATAACTTGGATAATAACTAAATAACACGACTGAAATTTTCTCGATCACCTTTGTTCCCATATGCTATTTATTCGTTTGTTCCCGTACCCTATTTATTCGTGAGGGTAATTTTCCATTAAAATGGCTTAAATCAACAATGCTCGGTATACTTTAATGTTTTATTTTCTGCGTAGTCTTAACGAAATATATGAAAATCATAACTGACAGATTATAAATGTCTATAAGTGTATATGAATCCAAAGCCAAGAATTGAACACGCAAAACAAGCGGTGTTTACGTAAAGTGTAAACATGACAAATGGAAAATCCATAAAGACCAGTCTGAGTCTAAGGGCTTTCACGTTATCTGTAATCATGTATAAATTGGCGTTTTAAATGTTTGCATATACAATATGTTAGAATCCTACCGGCGAGATTAAGCTATCTCTGTCATTGGATCCTGCAATAAATTAAAATAGTCTTTTTCATGAAAGTTGGTACATAAATATTATTATTGAGCAATACCAAGTTTATACATGACTTTTTCATTGTTACTATGTACATTGTACACTCAGCAACTGCGCACAGTGGATTTTTTCAGTCACAACAAATCTGTAAGCAAGACTTATTTCAATATATCAATCAAAACTAAAGTGATTCAGCTGTTCTGTTCTTTAACTGTGATGTCGCCCTTGATCAATCTGGTCCCAATATGCAATCCCAGCCTTGGTATTGTGTTGGGTTTAACGTCGCACTGACACAATTATAGGTCATATGGCGATTTTCCAGCTTTGATGGTTGAGGAAGACCCACGGTGCCCCTCCGTGAATTATTTCGTCACGAGCGGGCACCTGGTTATAACCACCGATCTTCTGTAACCAGCTGGATGGCTTCCTCACATGAAGAATTCAATGCTCCGATTGATGCTCGAACCCACATCGCTGAGGGGCAAGTGATTTGAAGTCAGCGACTCCAACCACTCGGCCACGAAGGCTCCCTGGTCTTAATATAAGCTATCCGAATCTGCTTATATCTCAACTTCCCTACATTGCTTAGAGTCTGTAATCTTAGAACATGGCTACTTCCTGGAAATGACTGCGTGCCTTTGTGTTTAAGTCGGTTGTAAAATTAAGATGTATGTCCATAGGACACTTATACTCCCACTTACTGTCACAGTACGGTGCTATGTTACGTGTTGATAATGTAAGGCTAAGTAATCGATGGTGAGTAAAGGATACTATAAAGGGAGGATGGAGTGAGTTCAGAGATAGGGCAAGTTAAAGATACTATGGATGGAGTGAGTTCAAAGATAGGGCAAGTTAAAGAAACTATAAAGGAAAAGCTGGGCGAGTTAAGGATATTATAAAGAAAGGGTGGGGCGAGTAAAAGATACTATACAGGAAAGGCTAGGCGAGTTAAAGATACTATAAAGGAAAGGCTGAAAGAGTTAAGGATATTATAAAGGAAGGATAAATAAAGGACGGGGTGAGTAAAGTATACTATTTCAGGAAGGATGGGGTGAGTTCAGTTTATTTCAACAAGCATGAAGGCCTCCGGCCCATATACACAATATTTACATAGCTAAGCTTATACAATACATGCATACAGTTTGTACTTGTGTGATACCCAGCTGACATTTTATTAAATATAATACACAAATAATACAGTAATTATTCAGTTCGTCACATATTATACAAATTTCATATTACCTATTGTCACTATATTCCGCTCTTAACTTAAATGCATAATATATGTATATTGCCAAGTTTCTTATAATATTAACATTGGTACTTGACATCAAAATACAAAATTTATTAACATTTGGATATCTAAAATATTTTTCTTGCAGATATTTTTGTCGTATATTTCTATATATTGGACAAATAAGTATAAAATGGTACTCGTCTTCGACACAATTTTTACAATAAAAACATAATCTATCATTTTTAGGTATACCCAAATGTCTTCCTTTTTCTATTAATAGTTGGTGAGATGAGGATCTTAGAGAGACGATACTTGATCTAAACTTAACTATATCTATAGCATCTACATATGCTTCGACATCAAAATTTGTCTTAAATACATGGTAATATGTTAATTTTCTATTCTCAGCACATTTTGTGTTCCACATTTGCAGATACTGGTCTTTTAGACGTTGCAAATAGGTATATATGAAAACATTTTGATTGTTTACTTTTTGACTTTCCCAAATATATCCAAATCCATTACTGTACAAATTACGTTTAATAACACTGGCCCAGTTACTGTATCCAAGGGAATCTAATTTTAATAACATGTTATAGCATTTTTTCACATATCGACAGTCAGGCATTTCTAAAATCTTGATCCAGTACTTAATACATCTTTTTTGTGCTACAATATACATAGGATATCGACCACAGTCTCCCATAATAGCTTCATTACATGCTTTAAGGAAGCATTTAAGAACCGTTTACATGCATATATATGTACTCTTTCAGTATTTTCCATCATATGGATTCCCCATAACTCAGACCCATAAAGTAGTACAGGTACAACTTTAGTATCAAATATCTTAAAATATGTTTTGTGTGACATAGGTAATACATTATTCAAACTCTGCAAGAGGGAAACAATAACCCTTTTAGCTTTTGAAGCCATACAATCAGCCATTTTAAACAATGACATACGGCATGTGAATTGTAAACCTACATACATAAAAGAATTTGTGTTTCAATACGAGTACCGTCATAAAACCATTTTTCATTTTTTGACAGCTGACCACCATTTTTAAATACAACTACTTTTGTCTTGCTAATATTAACAGACAGATGCCAATCTATACAATATTGATGCACAGCATTTAATTGTTTCTGTAATCCTACCACTGTGTCGGAAACAAGGGCAACATCATCTGCAAACATTAATGTAAATACTTCAACCACATCTGGACTCAACTGAACACCATGTGACCCACAATTTTCTACTACTGATGCTAATTCATTGATAAATAAACAAAATAAGATTGGACTCAGCTTACATCCTTGTCTTAGTCCAATAGGGCAGTCAAATATATTTGAACAGACAGATCCGTTTCTTACACAAGCCTTAACTGTATTGTATACTGCTTGTATAGATTTGAATAAATGACCTTTTATACCACTTTGATTTAAGGCTTGGTAAAGTTTTGTTCTGTGTACAGATCAAATGCCTTTTTAAAGTCGATAAAGGCTACATAAAGACTTTTACCTTTTTTACACAAGTATTTGCTTATCATAGAATATAGAATAAAACCATTATCAACTGTGGAATAACCAGAGCGGAAACCGGCCTGGCTCTCCGTAATTTTATCATATGCATTTACATAGAAGGTTATACGTTTATTCAAAATACTTACATATATTTTACTAAATAAATCGACCAGTGATATGCCCCTATAATTGTCAGGTTCATTTAAAACTACCCTTTTTATGTACAGGTATTAAAATACAGTGTGTCCAAGCACTAGGGAATTCTTCTGATTTAAATATTCTATTGAACAATTTCCTCAGATATGGCAAAATGACATCAATTCCATATATAAAATGTTCAGCTATCAAATTACCAGAGGAGGCTTTCCTTGGATTTATATCATGTATGGCATCTTTAATTTCTTCATCAGTTATATCGCTGTTAAATAGAATATCTTCGACACTATCATATATATTGGTATCATACTCCACTTCTTGTACATAAACACCATCTTCAGAACTAAATACATTTTTAAAATGATTGAAACCATTCATTTATGGAAATATTTGGTTCAGCCACATTTTTATTCGTCAGACGTTTTAATTTTTTCCAAAATAATTTCGGATCATTCACTGATGAGTCCAGACTTTGTAAACTACGTTTGAAATATGCTTTCTTTTCTCTCTACAGACAGCTCTATACTCATTTCTACATGAAATGTAAACATTTAATTCACGTACATTCTTACTTACTCTGAAGCTTCGTAGTAACTTGTTACATCTGGTTTTTAACTTTGAACATTTTGAATCAAACCATTTCTGTCTGTCCTTATTGATGTAAACATTTTTCTGCTCTCTAAACTTCTCTGTACAATTGATTATTACATTTTCAAAACTTGAAATTATATCATCTATACTAACTGCTATATCATCAATGTTGAATCAATAATATCAAATATACCATTTAATACACCCTCTGTTAACACTGATTTATAATCAGCAGCATTTTCACTATTAATATTGAATTTGTTTGTTTTGATTGCGTCTGTTTTGACTTTATTTAGACACATTTTAGAAGCTAAACTTTGTATACTAAGGCATATTGGTAAATGATCACTGTCAGTCCTAGTTTCAATGTTAAAATTTAATATTGCATCAAATATGCCGCTTGTGCCTATGAAATAATCTACTGTACTACATCCATTTGATCCTAAATATGTATAATCTCCAATATCCTTATCTGTCCCAAGTCTTCCATTTACTATCAACAACCTATAACTTTTGCAAAAAGCTAGTAAGTCTCTGCCATATGAATTTAGTTTACTGTCTCTGTTAGCTCTAAATGTAGGGATGTTATCATCAATAATATCAAGAAATTGTTGTAATACAGGAATATTGTCATTAGTACTTAAATAGTCATTCTCATTCCCTGTTCTTGCATTTAGATCTCCGCAAATCAAAATTTCTCTGTTAACAAACAAATGCATATTTTCAATGATAGTACCCTCCAATAAATTAATACCAGATTCGGAACTCTCATAGAAGTTTGAATTTTGTGGCGGAAAGTATAAACATGCAAATATGACATCTTTATTCATATGAAATAAGGATTTGTCTAGCTTTAAAAATATCCCAAAATTGCAATTATTTATAACTCGTACAACAAATTTTGCAATATTGCGCTTAATATAAACTAAAATTCCACCCATATTTCTACCACCTAATACAGATTTCTTTGCTAAACAACTGTAACACATATATTCAGGTAAAACATTTGTTAAAACTCAGTGTCACTTAGCCAAGTTTCCTGTAAGCAAACAATGTCAAATTTCCCTATAAAATTCAAAAAGTCAGTATCATGTAATTTGTCGCATAGGCCATGTATATTCCAAGATATAAAGTTAACATCATGTGAGGGGCCTTGGCCGGCATCCTATTTACTACATGTACTAGTTTCTTGATTTATCTGGGTGTCTTCTATTATCTCTGTCTCCTCGGTACAGGGATTAGCCTTATCAAGCCGTCTTACACCTCTCCTAAATGATCGGGATTTAATAACACTATTTTCAGAATCTGTGTTAGGTAAAGTACACAAGACACCATTTTTGAAATAACCCCGTTTACCGTGGATCTTCAGTTCCCTTAACTGATCTCGCTGCAAAGTCGTCAGGTCATTAGCAATACGTATACCTTTAGCCCTCAAGGTATCACGAATACCAAATAAACGCAGTTTATCATTTAAGTTTTGGAACTGTACTACAACCATTCTGGACTGATCCGCATCATCATTCGGTGACCCAATACGTTTTGCAAACGATAATTCGATTTTTTCTGGCTCCTCAGGTTCGATAACGGCAAATATTTCATTTTTCATTTTTGTTTTTAACATTTCATTTGATTCGTCATTACCTTCTGCTAATCCAAATATTCGCATGTTATTTTTACAGTTTAATTTTTCCAAGCGATCAATCTGTCTTTCTAGTTTATCAATTCTATCACGTGACTGTTCATATTCAAGGCTTAATGACGCTATATCAGAAGTATTCATATCGTTCGTATAGACCAAATTTTCAGTTTTACCTTCCAAGTTTCGCACCTGATCCTCCAGCAACACTTGCTTTCTTTCAAAATGTGTGAACTTCATTTTAATTTCACATACTTCTGTCTTTACTGCGGCCATTGACCCGTGGAGGGACATGGGGTGAGTTAAGGGTACTTTAAAGGAAATGCTGGACGAGTGAAGGATATTATAAAGGAGGGGTGGGGGAGTTAAGGCTACTATAAAGGAAGGATGGGGCGAGTTAAGGAAGGTGTGGCGAGTTAAAGATACTACAAAGGAAAGGTGGGCGAGTTATGGAAACTATAAAGGAAAGATGGGTGAGTGAAGGATACTATTAAGGAACGGTTGGGTGAGTTAAGCATACTATTAAGGAAAAGTGGGCGAGTTAAGGAAACTATAAAGGAAGGATGGATGAGTGAAGGATACTATTAAGGAAAGCTGTGCGAGTGAAGGATATTATAAAGGAAGGATGGGGTGAGTAAAGGATACTATTAAGGAAGGGTTGGGTGAGTTAAGGATACTATTAAGGAAGGATGGAAGAGTTAAGATATTATAAAGGAAGGGTAGGGGGAGTTAAGGATACTATAATGGAAAGGTGGGCGAGTTAAGGATACTATAAAGGAAGGGTGGGTGAGTGAAGGATACTATAAAGGAAAGGTGGGTGAGTTAAGGATACTATAAAGGAAAGGCTGGAAGAGTTAAGATATTATAAAGGAAGGGTAGGGGGAGTTAAGGATACTATAAAGGAAAGGTAGGCGAGTTAAGGATACTATAAAGGAAGGGTGGGTGAGTGAAGGATACTATAAAGGAAAGGCTGGACGAGTTAAGGATATTATAAAGGAAGGATAAAAAAGGATGGGGTGAGTAAAGTATACTATTTCAGGAAGGATGGGGTGAGTTAAGTGTACTTAAAGGAAAGGCTGGACGCGTTAAAGATATTATAAAGAAAGGGTGGGGGAGTTAAGGATACTACAAAGGAAGGATGGGGCGAGTTAAGGATACTATAAAGGAAAGGTGGGCGAGTGAAGGATACTATAAAGGAAAGATGGATGAGTGAAGGATACTATTAAGGAAGGTTGGGTGAGTTAAGCATACTATTAAGGAAGGGTGGGTGAGTGAAGGATACTATAAAGGAAGGATGGAAGAGTTAAGATATTATAAAGGAAGGGTAGGGAGTTAAGGATACTATAAAGGTAAGTCTGGAAGAGTTAAGATATTATAAAGGAAGGGTGGGGAAGTTACGGATACTACAAAGGAAAGGTGGGCGAGTTAAGGATACTATAAAGGAATGATGTTTGAGTGAAGTATACTATAAAGGAAATGTGGGTGAGTTAAGGATACTATTAAGGAGGGTGGTTGAGTGAAGGATACTATAAAGGAAGGATGGGTGAGTGAAGGATACTATTCAGGAAGGGCTGGGTGAATTAAGGATACTATTAAGGAAGGGTGGGTGAGTGAAGGATACTATAAAGGAACGTCAAGCAACACTGGATACGCTAACAAAAAATCCCACGTGCACGACTTTAAATAATGAATAACGTTAATGTCAAGGTCAAATAGTTTAAGTGATATGTAAAACACAAACTTTTAGGTCCTTTATTATTATTTTTGACAAAGTCACCCGCCGTAACTGTGGTCTTACTAAGTGAAATCCTTAACAAAGCCCTAGACGCAAAATTTTACATGCTGAATAGCAATCTTATGATGTTTGATGACTCTAGGTCAAACACGTTTTAACTGTGACCATGACCTTTGAGAAAGAGTCTGTCTCATTGAGTTAAACATTCATGCCAAATGTAAACAATCAATGCATGTCGAAGTTATGGGCCGGACAATATCTAACATGACCATTGACCTCCAAATTTGACCATGACCTTTGAGATATGAACCAGAGGTTTGCACATGACACTCAGTCTCAGTGAGGTTAACATTCATGCAAAATATAACAGGATTCCTCAATGCTTGTCAAAGTTATGGGCCGGACAAAATCTGACATAACATTTGACCTCAAACTGTTACCTTGACCTTTGAGATGGTTTATGCTTGACACTTATGCAAAATATAAACAAGATTGCTTCATGCATGTCAAAGTTATGGTCCAGACTGACAAACAAATCCGGACGGATGGACGTAAGCATGTACACACATACACCGAACATCCATTTGGACAACTATGTCATTGCTTTTGCAAGCGGGCTCGACAGAAATCATAGAACCCTTTATTTATTACTGATCACATCAAAAAGATGCTCATGCATTACAAAAATAGTTCCATTCATTACAATCGTGGATGAATTATCAATGATCAAGCAGTCCTTATTAGGCTCTCTACATTCACATTGGCTGCTTAGATCAAATGAAGTTCTATCAACGGTAAGGTACTCTAACCCTAGGTTATATCACTGATGTCCAGCTGACCATTTATATAACGGTAGTTCCCGATTCATGTGAGGTAACATAGAGTTCATGTTGGATTGAGGTACCTGTCTAATTGTTTCCAAGTTATCAGAAGTAGGAGTTGGTAATCATTAATGAGCCGCATCATAAGAAAACCAACATAGTGCATTTGTGACCATCATGGATCCAGACCAGTCTGCGCATTCGAGCAGTCTGGTCAGGATCCATGCTGTTCGCTTCCAAAGCCTATTGCAATTTGAGAAACTGTTAGCGACCAGCATGGATCCTGACCAGACTGCATGGATGTGCAGGCTGGTCTGGATCAATGTTGGTCGAAAATGCACTAATGCACTATGTTGGTTTTCTCATAGCACGGCTCATTTAATATACTGGCATTGATTTTTTTACTAGTAGATCAGCAGTCTATTATTAAAAAGTTCTTAAGTACCTTTAATATCTATAATGTTAAGGCAGTAAATATTGATATTTCACTGTAGAACTTTTTAATTGTGTTTGACATGAAAATTGTCTCCTGTTGTCCTTTGTTCTTGTTACAGAATTGTTCCACTGGTAAGTTTTATAAAATTGCATGTTGTGCAATGATATGACATTTTTGACAGGCAGAATGTAAATTCAGGTATTACCTGCTACATCCCAGATGATAATGAGTGGCATCGAGGCACACAGTCATTATATAAAACAAAAAAAATAAATGTACCAAAAGCAATCCCCACCAGACTTCCAAGACTTTGATATTATTAAGGTGAGTGGAATTAACTTTGGCATATATCTTAAAATCACAACAATCATTTTAAACATTAGCATATGCATAAGAAAAAAAAAGTTTCAATTAAATCTTGTAATATTTTGTCCAAGCCAGACTGACAGAAAACTATTTTCCTAAAGATATATCAAGGTAAAAAATATGACAAAACCAAGTAGACAGGGCTTGTGGTAAAAGCTCATGTCTCCCCATAATGCTTCATTTAAACTGGAAGGTCAACGGATATGCAATATGCAGCCATATAACAAATACAAGACATTTAGTTTCCTTCTTTGGATTACAGAAAGGGAAATGACCAATTTTTTGAAAATTGAATAAAACATTCTGTATAATCATAGCTGATCAACAGAAATTAAACAAGACCTGTTTGTAAAATACATAATTTATTTTTATGTCCAACATAATACATGTAGCTCTTTTTTGTTTGTTTTTGATTCAACAGGCAAATGATGATATAAGGCAACACTAGCCTTATCTCAAAAAAATCCGAAAATCTGATAAAGGATTTTATATACTTTATTACTTACACAAACATACAAGTTTACTTCATCTTACAGAATTGCCTACAAATTTACTGTTATCTAATTATTATATTTCACAACTTACTAAGCTGGACATAGTTACCAAACAGGTTATTCTAGTATTTTGTACTCACATTACCTCCCTTTAATGATGCAATATATATCTATACATGTACTGTGGTTGTAAATTGGCTTGGAATACCACAAAACAACCACCTAATCTGAAACGAAGTTTAAAAATTGAAAACACTTTTTAAAAACTTTTTCATTATATTCTCTGTGACTTTTTCATTATATTCTCTGTGACAATGTTTCAGCCAATGGTGTTGATCAAGTCACAAGCACAATATTTAGATTACATATTTTGCAAATTCTTCCAGCTTTTAAATATATAATATTTATTACTGTGAACAGAATCATGGAACTGATATTAACTCAAACAATATCTTACAAAAAATTTGGATTACTTATATAAAAATATACGATTCCTTCAAGTTGCAGATGTCTGCACAGTTTCTTATTTTCTTATACTTACATTTGTCAGATGGAAATACAGATAAATGGGCAAGACAGATCAATGTATAATCATTACCCAAATAAACATAAAGTACTCAAAAGAATATTTTTATTTATTTTGTATTAGTTTGAATTTGTAAGCCTCTTCACAATGGCTATCTTTTATCAGTTCAGGTCTTTCAACACTTTGTCTCTAGCAGAATAATATATACATGTAGCATATGTCATGATGGCTGGTAAATTTTGCATATGTCCTCATAGGGTATGTTCTCCAGAAGTCTGCCTTTCAAGGGCCCCTGATATAAAACATGATAATAAACTTTACCACATAAAAATGAAAAATATTTGACATAGCAAACTTATCAAGTTTGAAGCAAATGCTAAAATGTTTTCATTTAATTATTATGTGTTTGTAACTGGAATTTAAAACTAAATGATGTAAATGACAGCATTAAAAATAATGTGCTTTGAATATACTGGGAATGGAGCAAAAGACCTCTGTGATAGTGGTCAACTTATTTTGGTCTTCAAGTAATCACTATCTCAATGTAAACTCCAGTGATAGATTCAATATGAAACAATCAAACAATTAGATAACCGTTTACACACAGTATATGCTCCGTTAATGACCCCTCTAAACAAGAACACATTTCAATAAAGGCATGTTTTCTTTCCCATCAGATACAACTTTAATTTATGTCTCTCCATAGCAACTTTCTACCTATGTTTACTCTAAAGAGGTTGCATTACACTTAATAAAATGGTTACATCATAATAAAGAGGGTATATTATACTAAAGACACACAACAATACTTAATAATTTGCAATGGCTGCATTATGATTATCATAACGGGGGTTGCTTCATAAAGAGGTTACATCATACTCTCTAATTTATAAAGATGTGGTTGCATCATACTTGTTAGTGAGGTTGCATCATTCTTACTAAAGGGGTTATACCATACTTAATAATTTATCTGTTTAACGTCACACCGACACAATTATTGGTCAATATGGCGACTTTCCAGCTTTGATGGTGGAGGAAGACCCCAGGTGCCCCTCCATGCATTATTTCATCACGAGTGGGCACTTAGGTAGAACCACCGACCTTCCATAAGCCAGTTGGATAGCTTCCTCACATGAAGAATTCAACGCCCCGAATGAGGCTCAAACCCACATCAAAGAGTGGCAAGTGATCTGGAGTCAGAGACCTTTACCACTCGGCCACGGAGGCTCCCATACTTAATAAAGATCTTCTATAATACTTACTACAGAGGTTGCATCATACTTACTGAACTTAATGAAACTGTACAGCTGAACTTTTTCTCATTGATGCTCTCCAATTTAGCTGCCTGGCCTCTGTAGGCACCATTTACAATCAACACTGTCTTACCTATTACAGAAAGGAAGGGTAATGGCATTTACTTTTCTTACTATAGGATAGAATACATGTACAAGAATTTATCAACAGTGCAATACTGAAGAATTTCATATTTGTACTGGTAAGTAAATATAACAGTAATACATCTAAAACCATGATGAAAACTGGCATTTCATTAAAATAAATATGTCAAACTACAATTACATACACAGGGGAACAATGTGAGTATTCTTGCACATAATTTACTGATTAAACACACAAGAAAGCTAACTAGACAGCTGTGAAACAGTGATCTTTTCTTTATTTGTTTGGTTATGAAACACAATTACAATTAAAGACACATCATTTTGAACATCAAGTTTAAAGTAGAGCTAAATCTAAATGTGATTCATACCTCCACAAAAGGTGTATCTTCATTTATTTTGTTGGGTTTAAAGTCACACTAACATAATTTAGGTCATATGGGGACTTTTCTAGCTATTGGTGATACAGAAATACCTTTGTGCAATATAGCAAGATGGGCAGTATCTGGGTGAACCACAGACCTTCAGTATGCCAGCTGGATGGCTTCCTCACATCAAGAATTCTACATTCCAAACAAGGTTTCAAACCCACATCTGTGTGGGGCAAGTGGCTTGAAGTCAGCAACCTTAACCACTAGGCCATTCTTTATATTCAATCCGGGAGGTAACTTTATACTTCTTCAAGAAAAAGTAATTGTTCTTGTGTGTTTAACATTATTTTGTTTTCATCTTACATTGTATCAAGTAACCTTCAATTCTCTTCACTGGATTAAAAAAAATTGTCTTCAGTCATAAGTGCCAAAAGGGAAATTTTGTCAAAACAAGAGGTACTGGACCTGCTGTGTGAATTTTACTTACGGTCTTTACACCCTGTTTCAATGTTCTACTGCAGTATCTTCACTTGTTTTAGAGATGTTCAAAGAAAACAAAACAAGAGGACCATGATGGTCCTGAATCGCTCACCTATCTCCACATGACCCAGTGTTCAACTGAGTATGACATCGTTATTTCTATTATTTGACATAGTGACCTAGTTTTTGAGCACATGTGACCTAGATATCATCAAGATAAAAAATTCTGACCAATTTTTATGAAGATCCATTGAAAAATATGGCCTCTAGAGAGGTCACAAGGTTTTTCTATTATTTGACCTAATGACCTAGTTTTTGAAGGCACGTGACCCACTTTTAAACTTGACCTAGATATCATCAAGGTGAACATTCTCACCAATTTTCATGAAGATCTCGTGAAAAATATGGCCTCTAGAGAGGTCACAAGGTTTTTCTATTTTTCGACCTACTGACCTAGTTTTTGACCGCACATGACCCAGTTATGAACCTGACCTAGATATCATCAAGCTGAACATTCTCACCAATTTTCATGAAGATCCATTGAGAAATATGGCCTCTAGAGAGGTCACAAGGTTTTTTCTATTTTTAGACCAACTGACCTAGTTTTTGACCCCACGTGACCCAGTTTCGAATCTGACTTAGATATCATCAAGATGAACATTCTGACCAATATTCATGAAGATCTCATGAAAAATATGGCCTCTAGAGAGGTCACAAGGTTTTTCTATTTTTAGATCTACTGACCTAGTTTTTAACCCCATGTGACCCAGTTTCGAACTTGACCTAGATATCTTCAAGGTTAACATTCTGACCAATTTTCATGAAGATCCATTGAAAAATATCGCCTCTAGGGAGGTCACAAGGTTTTCCTATTTTTAGACCTACTGACCTAGTTTTTGACCGCACATGACCCAGTTTCGAACTTGACCTAGAAATCATCAAGGTGAACATTCTGACCAATTTTCATGAAGATCCATTGAGAAATATGGCCACTAGAGAGGTCACAAGGTTTTTCTATTTTTAGATCTACTGACCTAGTTTTTGACCCCACATGACCCAGTTTCGAACTTGACCTAGATATCATCAAGGTGAACATTCTGGCCAATATTCATGAAGATCTCATGAAAATTATGGCCTCTAGAGAGGTCACAAGGTTTTTCTATTTTTAGATCTACTGACCTAGTTTTTGACCCCACGTGACCCAGTTTCGAACTTGACCTAGATATCATCAAGATGAACATTCTGACCAATTTTCATGAAGATGCATTGAGAAATATGGCCTCTAGAGAGGTCACAAGGTTTTTCTATTTTTAGACCTAATGACCTAGTTTTTGACCCTACGTGACCCAGTTTCGAACTTGACCTAGATATCATCAAGATAAACATTCTGACCAATATTCATGAAGATCTCATGAAAAATATGGCCTCTAGAGAGGTCACAAGGTTTTTTTATTTTTAGACCTACTGACCTAGTTTTTGACCCCACGTGACCCAGTTTCGAACTTGACCTAGATATCATCAAGGTGAACATTCTGACCAATTTTCATGAAGATCTTGTGAAATATATGGCCTCTAGAGAGGTCACAAGGTTTTTCTATTTTTAGACCTACTGACCTAGTTTTTGATGGCACGTGACCCAGTTTCGAACTTGACCTAGATATTCTGACCAACTTTCATAAAGATGCCATGAAAAATGTGACCTCTAGAGTGGTCACAAGCAAAAGTTTACGGACGCACGCACGGACGGACGCACGGACGGACGACGGACACCGCGCGATCACAAAAGCTCACCTTGTCACTTTGTGACAGGTGAGCTAAAAATAAAAGGTAAACTGATGGGACTCAACTTATAAAATTTCATTTTCAAAGGTTTGTGTGAAGTTTCAACCAAAAGCATTAATTGAAAAATGACATTTTTATGACATTTTCCAACAGAATGGGGAAAATGATTTTGTCAAAACAAGTCAGCAAATTAAGGGACCTGGTATGAGAACTAGCCTTAACAACCCTATACACACATTTTAAGTTTAAAAATGATATCTCTTTTGGCATTACGGAAGGGAGGGGAAGGGACACAGTGATTCCCACATAGCTCCCCTAACCCCAAGACAAAGTTTGGTGGGGGTTTAAAATGTCTAGGCATTATTTCTGACATGGGGAGACAACTACGAAGAATTTACCAGATGAATGTAAAATAGATGCAACTCTTCTCTTAATGAAGTGACCTGTTCCTAGCATGGCTCAAACTTAATATGGGAACATATTTACTTTCATTTCCTCTTCAAGAACAGGTTTCTGGTATATTTTATATTACCTGTTGCAGGTATGACTGTCTCTAGATGTGACTGGTCTACCTTCACTTTATCTCCAGAGTCTAGCATCTTAATGATTCCTCCATAAAGGTCCTCCACTTTCTACAATAAAGGACTGTTTGATAATACATTTGAACCTGCCTTAATGGCCATCTGTATTAAGCGACCTCTTGGCTTATGCAGCCAGTTAACCAACTTTCCAATTTTACTTTTTATTCTAATTTTAACTTGTCTTACACAGTCACCTGCCTTTAGCAGACAGCCTCAGTCCCACCATTGGCTGGTTAATACAGGTTTGACTTTATATCAAATATCTGATTTTATCACATGTTTGACATCGTGGGAGTGTAATAAAGCCATTAAATAAAAATGATAATACACTAGTGTAATAAAGCTTTGACGTCGACGTCATTTATAGTATAGGTGACGTCGGTCAAATTGTCTTGTTTATATAGTAAAAGAATGTCGATTTTTTGATGTTTCGACAAGAAAGGCTAACATGTCATAAAAAGAATATTACATTTGTGACTTTCCATGTTGAATTTATTAAACTCATTGAATAAAATTGATGAAATGCTCGGCAGAGCCTCGCATTTTATAATTTTATTCAACTCGTTTAATAAATTCAGTATGAAAGACACTCATGTAATATCCTCTATCACTATTATTATCTATTCATAATAATCTCTATTGACCTAAACTAAAAAGCAGTAATTGCATAGTACTAGTATTCACTACTCGAAATGGAGACTGACAAGCACTAGAAACAACCAAACTAGTGGCAGCTTTGTAAAGATTGCATAAAAGCTTGCTTTTGAAAAACTTATACCATTACAGCAATGGTTTTGAAATATTTTATCAAGATCAACTACAAACCTTTACATAAGCTTTCTGCTTGTAATATTTATCACCAAGCTTTTTAGATATAACTTTCACAATAATATCTTCATGTAACCAATAGTCCTTTCTGTTCATTTTTTCTTTCTTTTGTTCCTCAAACTCCATTATTTCATCGAGAGCAGATTTTCTCTTGTCTCCAGCTTTTGACTGTTTACTGTCTTTTTGGCTGGTACTAGGTTTATCTGTAGAAGTTCCTTTTTCGTCTTTAGAGAAAGGCTTTTTGAAAGGGTTCTCTACTGGTAGTGGTCTGTAATAATTATTGGAATATGAAGGTACAACTGCTCTATGTTAGAAGCAAAATATAGTGTGCAATAAAATATCTAAACTGTTACAATGCATTTTCGGAAATATTCTTGTTTATTTTGTTTTTCATTGAAAATAATTGGAATATTAGAGGAAGCGAAAATATATTTTTCATTTGTAAGAAACAATGAAATGTGTAAACGTTTGTTGAGATGCGAAATAAATATAAACAAGAGTGCCAGAATGTCACAATATACGCCCGTCACAGCAAATTTCTTTACTCTAGCACCTGTATCTGCAAATGGAATTTTGATTTTGTGGTTGTTTAGTAATTATTGTAATTCTTTTGTTTTCCTAAATCCACATAAAAACTCCTTACCAGGTAGAGATACCTTAAAATACACCTAAAATTTGAAAGTAACATCTATGTTGTACCACAGAAAAGTGGTCTTGGTTTTTCCCTACGGTCAATTATAAAAAAGTTACAATGTAAGTTATTTATAGTAACAACTAAGTGAAGTTAATCTTTAAAAAAATTTTTTTTTAAAAATCCAAAAAAAAATTGTAAGTCCACACAAAAATCCTTACGTGGTAGAGATTGGTCAAAATACACCTCAAAATCGGATGTAACATGCATGTTGTACTACAGAAAAGTGGTCTCAATTTTTCCCTACGACTAGTAATGAAAAAGTTACAATATAAGCTATTTATAGTAACAACAAAGGGAAGTAATTCTAAAGAAGAGACCTGCGCATGACACTTCGTCTCATGATGGTGTACAATTGTGCCAAGTTACATCAAAATCCCTCCACGCATGAAAAAGAAATGCTTCAGACAAAGTTATTCTTGTATCTGACCTTTGGCCTCTAAGCGTGACCTTGACCTTAGACCTAGGGACCTGGTTCTTGTGCACGACATTCCGTCTCGTGGTGGTGAACATTTGTGCCAAGTTATATCAAAATCCCTCTATGCATGAAGAAGAAATGCTCCGGACAAAGTTTTCATTCTTGTATCCTTTGACCTCTAAGTGTGACCTTGACCTTAGACCTAGGGACCTGGTTCTTGCGCATGACACTCCGTCTCATGATGGTGAACAATTGTACCAAGTTTCATCAAAATCCCTCCATTCATGAAGAACATACGCTCCAGACAAAGTCATTCTTGAATTTGACCTTTGACCTCTAAGTGTGACCTTGACCTTAGACCTAGGGACCTGGTTCTTGCACATGACACTCCGTCTCATGATGGTGAACAACTGTGCCAAGTTTTATCAAAATCCCTCCATGCATGAAGAAGATATGCTCCAGACAAAGTCTGTGGACGCTGCCCGCCCGCCCGCCCGCCAGGGGCGTTCCCATAATACGTCCAGTTTTTCAAACGGGCGTATAAAAATTAGTAACATGCAAGATAAAATATCATTCACTTGTGAACCCCATATCTTACATATTCACTTCTGACTACACCACTTATGAAAAATTGGATCTGGTGTTCACTCGGGGAAAAAATATTTTAGAAATTGAAAACAAAAGATATATAAAAAACCTAAACTTACTTAACAGTCTCCACCTTTTTAGCTGCTCCAAGTGACACTACCACTGTAATACAAAAATGCATAATGTAAAACTAACTTTTCCTTTTCTATTTTTATGCCATTAATATGGAATTTAGAGCTGCCTATGTGACAGGAAAACCTATGTATATTGGGTCACTTCTGCATAGTATGCACTTTTATATTTAAATGTAACAGAAATCTGTAAATCTAATAGAATTGTTTCACTTTTTTTTACAAAAACACTATGTTGTCATGATGTTGTGCTGAAGCCATGATGTCATGTGAAACAAAATGAGTAAATTTTGTTAAAACCATAGAAAAGATATAATATAAACAGAAAATCTGCTTGTTTTACATGCATAATACATTTACAAATTCTCAGGAGTAAAATTACTTCTAGTCAATTTCAGATTTTACCATTTTACTCATTCAAAAAAATTATGATGAGTAAATACTCACAGGTCAAAAAAATTATCTGGAACCCTGTGGTTTTTCAAAACTTCAGAATATACTTAGAAAATTCAGCAAATAAAAAAGATAGAGTTATGCTAGGCTGATTCGAAAAATTTGGACCTCACACAAGATTTCATAATGGGAGTCTATGGTAAAATCACAATTTTCATGTCATTTTCGCAAATAGAAATTTTTCTACAATGTAGTTTTTAATGAAACTTCTCACAGTTGTAAATAAACAGATGGGCTATAATATGGTGAAACAAGAGCTGTCCGTAAGACAGCCAATGCTCGACTATTCGAAATATTGTACCAGAAGCAGGAAAATATTACTGTACCCAAAATATTAAAATATCTGAAGAGTTTCAATCCAGTACCTGCACTGCTAAACTTTAACCAGACGTTTTAAGTTCCAAAGGGGACATAATTTGACCAAAATGCATGTCAGAGTTATGGGACTTGATGCAATCAACTCCTTTTATAACCCTGAAGGCACATGTGAAGTTTAAATTTAATATCTGCATTTGTTGTGCAGATAGTATCTTGCACGCAAAACTTTAACCAGAATTTTCTAAGTCCAAAAGGGGGCATAATTTGCCCAAAATACATGTCAGAGTTATGGGACTTGATCCAGTGAGGTTGGTAATTGATCTAGAACAAGAGCTGTCAAGGCAGCCAATGCTTGACTATTCGAATTATTGTCCCAGAAGCAGGAAAATGTTACCCTAAATGTTAAAATATCTATAGAGTTTCAATCCAGTATCTGCACTAGCTTTGGAGATAGTAACTTGTATGCAAAACTTTAACCAGAATTTTTTTGTTAAAAAGGGGACATAATTTGACCAAAATGCATGTTGGAATAATGGGACTTGATGCAATCAACTAGTTTTATAACCCCAATGGCACATGTGAAGTTTCAATTTAATATCTACATTTGTTCTACACATAGTAACTTGCATGCAAAACTTTAACCAGAATTTTCTAAGTCTAAAAGGGGGCATAATTTGCTCAAAATACATGTCAGAGTTATGGAACTTGACCCAGTGAGGTTGGTAATTGATCTAGAAAAATAAAAAGTAAGTTTCAAAGCTATATGCCTTTAAGTAATAGCTGTATGTACCTGCATACAAAACTTTAACCAGGATTTTCAAAGTCCAAAAGGGGGCATAATTTGCCCAAAATGCAGGTCAGAATTATGGGACTTGATGCTATCAACTAGTTTTATAACCCCAAAGACACATGTGAAGTTTCAATTCAATACCTGCATTAGTTTTGGAGATAGTAACTTGCATGTAAAACTTTAACCAGGATTTTCTAAGTCCAAAAGGGGGCATAATTTGCTCAAAATACATCTCAGAGTTATGGAACTTGACCCAGTGAGGTTGGTAATTGACCTAGTAAAAGAAAAAATAAGTTTCAAAGCTATATGCCTTTAAATGATAGCTATATGTACTTGCATGCTTGCAAAACTTTAACCAAGGTGTGACACCGACGCCGACGCCAGGGTGAGTAGAATAGCTAGACTATTCTTTGAATAGTCGAGCTAAAAAGAAAAAATAAGTTTTAGATCTATATGCCTTTAAGTTATAGCTGTATGTACTTCCACGCAAAACTTTAACCAGGATTTTCTAAGTCCAAAGGGGGCAATAATTTGGCCAAAATGCAGGTCAGAGTTATGGGACTTGATGCTATCAACTAGTTTTATAACCCCGAAGACACGTGAAGTTTCAATTCAATATCTGCATTAATTTTAGAGATAGTAACTTGCATGTAAAACTTTAACCAGAATTTTCTAAGTCTAAAAGGGGGCATAATTTGCCCAAAATACATGTCAGAGTAATGGGACTTGACCTAGTGAGGTTGGTAATTGACTTAGAAAAAGAAAAAATAAGTTTCAAATCTATATGCCTTTTAGTAATAGCTATATGTACTTGCACGCAAAACTTTAACCAGGATTTTCTAAGTCCAAAAGGGGGCATAATTTGCCCAAAATGAAGGTCAGAGTTTTGGGACTTGGTGCTATCAACTAGTTTTATAACCCCGAAGACACATGTTAAGTTCCAATTCAATATCTGCATTAGTTTTGGAGATAGTAACTTGCATGCAAAACTTTAACCAGGATTTTCTAAGTCCAAAAGGGGGCATAATTTGCCCAAAATGAAGGTCAGAGTTATGGGACTTGGTGCTATCAACTAGTTTTATAACCCCGAAGACACATGTGAAGTTTAAATTCAATATCTGCTTTAGTTTTGGAGATAGTAACTTGCATGTAAAACTTTAACCAGGATTTTCTAAGTCTAAAAGGGGGCATAATTTGCTCAAAATACATGTCAGAGTAATGGGACTTGACCCAGTGAGGTTGGTAATTGACTTAGTAAAGAAAATATAAGTTTGAAATCTATATGCCTTTTAGTAATAGCTGTATGTACTTGCATGCAAAACTTTAACCAGGATTTTGTAAGTCCAAAAGGGGGCATAATTTGCCCAAAATGAAGGTCAGAGTTATGGGACTTGGTGCTATCAACTAGTTTTATAACCCCGAAGACACATGTCGTGGGCTGAGCGCGAAACTATTGTAACTCTTTATAAATAAAGAACAAAAAAAAGATACAATAGTTTCGCGCTCAGCCCTCGATGTGAAGTTTCAATTCAATATCTGCATTAGTTTTGGAGATAGTAACTTGCATGTAAAACTTTAACCAGGATTTTCTAAGTCCGAAAGGGGGCATAATTTGCTCAAAATACATGTCAGAGTTATGGAACTTGACCCAGTGAGGTTGGTAATTGACCTAGAAAAAGAAAAAATAAGTTTAAAAGCTATATGCCTTTAAATGATAGCTGTATGTACTTGCATGCAAAACTTTAACCAAGGTGTGACGCCGACGCCAGGGTGAGTAGAATAGCTACACTATTCTTCAAATAGTCGAGCTAATAAAATGAATAGGTCCGCGTGCTTGTTTTTGAGATATTTGCCCATGATTAAAGTGATCCGCACATTTCAAGCTGGTTTTATGACATTATTTGAATTATTTCACTTGTCAGATGTTTTAATATCATTTTTTAACTTTAGAAAGATAGGAATGTTGCCACTGTAATAAATTTACTAAAGGTCTGCCATTCAATCATAAGATGATTTTCATTTCCGTACGCCATATCCAGGCTTTATTCTACATTATCAGAATAAATGATGTTACGCAATCACTTCCGGTTTATCAAGCATGCAGAACTACCTTAACTACTTTGTATATAGCTGTCAATTATATGGATCGCTTCAGTTTTGTTTTCATAACCACCTAGATTTGAGAACATAAGACTATTTTCGTGAATTGACGTGTGATTAACCAATGAAAATAAAGATGCAAATCACCCCAAAAAGTAGTCCTAACAGTTATCGAAAATCATATGAGTATGTAAATGGCTAAAAGCCCGCCCGCATAGTTCAGTAGGGAGAGCTCAGATTTATGGATCGCGGGGTCGCTAGTTCGAGCCCTGGGCAAGGCGTATGTTCTCCGTGACGATTTGATAAAAGGCATGGTGTCTGAAATCATTCGTTCTCCACCTCTATTTCATGTGGGGAAGTTGGCAGTTACTTGCAGAGAACAGGTTTGTACTGGTACAGAATCCAGGAACTCTGGTTAGGTTAACTGCCCGCCGTTACATAACTGAAATACTGTTGAAAAACGGCGTTAAATCCAAAACAAACAAACAAAAGGGCTAAATTCTCTGAAGTACATTTTGATTTATTTATTGTACAAATATTTGAGATGTTTCCTACAAAAATTAGATTGCATATGAAATAAAAGATTGTCAATGAGTACCAAAATTTGAATGTAAATAGGAAAGGCTTTGTTGGAGCCAATTTAAATTTCATAAAATGTAGTTAAGAATAAAGTTATGTGCAGCTTGAAATTATAGCAATATTATGTGACTGAAATAGCTTTTACATCAAGTAGGTCCATTAAATTGAAACAAAACAAACTTAATCTCAAGTGAACATATTGTATGATAAGCATATTCCAGACAAAGTCAATAATATGTGCTGCACTGTCAAACTTACTGCTCAGTTCTTGTTAGTGAGGATGTGTATACTCCTCTACTGACTGTTATTCCATGAAAGTTAATACTGTCAGTAAATTTAGACTTTCATATTCTAACATCCCAGTGACAATTAAGCCTTCAATATTCTAACGTCCCAGTGACTTATATGTGACACATAAGTAACCATATGGAACATGTTCCTATTTTCAAATATGAAATTAAGGCATAAAATATCTTACAATTTTTTGCCTAATGCGTAACAGCGAATATTTCAATTTCATAGAACAGACCTTTTTCATCTTCATTTTCCCTTTTCAGCTCAGTATATTCTGATTCCTTTAAATTCTTTTCAGCTTTAGCACCTCTCTCTACCTGTTCCTGTATCAGCTTTGCCATCCTCTCATTGTCATCCATGTCCATTCGCTCTTTGACTTTATCTAGAAAATTACAAACTGTTTTGTTAAGTTGATTTTAAGTCATACGGAGACAAATGAGGTCATACAATGACTTTCTAGCTTCCGATGGTGGAGCAAGTTTCCTTGTTTTGGGTTTAACGCCGTTTTTCAACAATATTTCAGTTATATAATGGTGGGCAGTTAACCAGTGTTCCTGGATTCTGTACCAGTACAAACCTGTTCTATGCAAGTGGCTGCCAACTTCCCCACATGTATCAGAGGTGGAGGATGAATGATTTCAGACACAATGTCTTATACAATATTGCCATGGAGAACATAAGCCTTGCCCAAGGATCGAACTTGTGACCCCGCGATCTGTAGAACTGCACTCACCCTATTGAAATAAGTGGGTGTGGTGGAGCAAGACCCTCACATGCCACTCAGGGGATTATTTCTGACACGGGTGTACCTGGGTAGAACCAACAACATAAGGTAAGTGAGCTTGATGAATAGAAAAAAATCTGTTTACTCCAAGCAAGGTTTTGAACTCACAGCAATTAGGGGCAAGTGATTCTAAGTAATGACCTTAACAGCTCAGCCACAGAGGCCCAAAGAATATTTCAGAGTTAAACATTCTTGGAATATGTAGTTTCACCTGGTGACCATTTCTAAGGTGATAATTTGCTAAGTAGAGGTGCTATAGCTGCACAGTGCTTGAACCTGACAGTGTACAATGTAATCTTATCATATTTTGTACATGCAGACCAACAAATACTGTCCAAATTTGCTTCCTTCTACTGAAAAAATATAGTACTGCAGATCGGGTAACATTAGCACAAGCTTAATTTAGCAATTTCATGGTTAGCAGCTCCACCTGGCAGAGACAATAACAACCCGAAACAATACAGCAAGTTTCAACACATTTCAACCCTTGGTAAAGTTACAATTCTCACATGGATGTGGTGAAAATTATTCAATAAGTCAACAACTTACTTAAAGAAGCATGCCTCCAGATGTACAAGTGTGTCTTCAATTTACAAAATTTGACAAGAGGGCCAAGATGGCCCTAGGTCGCTCACCTAAGAAACACTCCATAACAGTGTAAAACATGTTTGACCTAGTGATTTCATGGAAACAAATATTCTGACCAATTTTCATTAAGATTGGACCAAAAAATTGGTCTCTTGCGATAAAACAAGCATTTTCTTAGATATGACCTAGTTTTTGACCCTAGATGACCCATGTTCAAACTCGACCTAGATTTTATCAAGGCAATCATTCTGACCAAAATTCATGAAGATCAACTGAAAAATACAGCCTCTATCACATACAGAAGTTTTTCCTTTGATTTGACCAAGTGACCTAGTTTTTGACCTCAGATGACCCATATTCAAATTCGACCTAGATTTCATTAAGGCAATCAACCTGACCAAATTTCATAAATATCAACTGAAAAAAACAGTCTCTATCGCATACACAAGATTTTTCTTTAATTTGACCTAGTGACCTAGTTTTTGACCTCAGATAACCCATATTCAAAACCGACCTAGTTTTCATCAAGGCAATCACTCTGACCAAATTTCATGAAGATCAATTGAAAAATACATCCTCTATTGCATACACAATGTTTTTCTTCGATTTGACCTAGTGACCTAGTTTTTGACCCCAGATGACCCATTTTCGAAATCAGTCTAGATTTTATCAAGGTAATCATTCTGGCTAAATTTCATGAAGATCAGTTGAAAAATACAGCCTCTATTGCATACACAAGGTTTTTCTTTGATTTGACCTAGTGACCTAGTTTTTGACCCCAGATGACCCATTTTCGAACTCGGCCTAGATTTCATCAAGGCAATCATTCTGACCAAAATTCATGAAGATCAATTGAAAATACAGCCTCTATCGCATACACAAGGTTTTTATGTGATATGACCTAGTGACCTAGTTTTTGACCCCAGATGACCCATTTTCGAACTTGGCCTAGATTTCTTCAAGGTTATCATTCTGACGAAAATTCATGAAGATCAATTGAAAAATACCGCCTCTATCGCATACACAAGGTTTTTCTTTGATTTGACCTAGTGACCTAGTTTTTGACCCGAGATGACCCATTTTCGAACTCGGCCTAGATTTCATCAAGGCAATCATTCTGACCAAAATTCATGAAGATCAATTGAAAAATACAGCCTCTATCGCATACACAAGGTTTTTCTTTGATTTGACCTAGTGACCTAGTTTTTGACCCGAAATGACCCATTTTCGAACTCGGCCTAGATTTCATCAAGGTTATCATTCTGACCAATATTCATGAAGAAGAATTGAAAAATACAGCCTCTATCGCATACACAAGGTTTTTCTTTGATTTGACCTAGTGACCTAGTTTTTGACTCGAGATGACCCATTTTCGAACTCGGCTTAGATTTCATCAAGGTTATCATTCTGACCAATATTCATGAAGATTAATTGAAAAATACCACCTCTATCGCATACACAAGGTTTTTCTTTGATTTGACCTAGTGACCTAGTTTTTGACCCGAGATGACCCATTTTCGAACTCGACCTAGATTTCATCAAAGTAATCATTCTGACCAATATTCATGAAGATTAAATGAAAAATACAGTCTCTATCGCATACACAAGGTTTTTCTTTGATTTGACCTAGTGACCTAGTTTTTGACCCGAGATGACCCATTTTCGAACTCGGCCTAGATTTCATCAAGGTTATCATTCTGACCAATATTCATGAAGATTAATTGAAAAATACAGCCTCTATCGCATACACAAGCTAAATGTTGACAGACGACAGATGACAGACGACGGACGACGGACGCCGGACATCAAGCGATCAGAAAAACTCACCTGAGCATTGCTCAGGTGAGCTAAAAAAAAAAACAACCTACTAATGAGAGACATTGAAAAAAAAATCAAACTTTGAGGTTCTTGTAGTGATTCTTTGACATACAACACCTCATTTATTTTACAGTATGATTAAAAACCATAATTAACAAGAGTGCCAGAATGTCACAATATACACCCGTCACAGCAAATTTCTTTACACTAGCACCTGTATTTGCAAATGGAATTTTAATTTTGTGGTTGTTTACAATGTTTTTTTTTTAAGTAATTAATCTTTTATTATTGTAATTCTTTTGTTTTTCTTTGTCCACAAAAAAACTCCTTACCAGGTAGAGATACCTTAAAATACATCTAAAATTTGAAAGTAACATCTATGTTGTACCACAGAAAAGTGGTCTTGGTTTTTCCCTACGGTCAATCATAATCAAGAGGACCATGATGGTCCTGAATCGCTCACCTCTTCCTACATGACCCAGTTTTGAGTATGACGTCGTTTTTTCTATTATTTGACATAATGACCTAGTTTTTGAGCTCATGTGACCCAGTTTTGAATTTGACCTAGATATTATCAAGATAACAATTCTGACCAATTTTCATGAAGATCCATTGAAAAATATGGTCTCTAGAGAGGTCAC
Source organism: Mercenaria mercenaria (assembly GCF_021730395.1). Lineage (NCBI taxonomy): Eukaryota > Metazoa > Mollusca > Bivalvia > Venerida > Veneridae > Mercenaria > Mercenaria mercenaria. The sequence goes on from NC_069373.1 coordinate 54,583,397, forward strand.
AAGGTTTTTCTATTATTTGAACTATTGACCTAGTTTTCGAAGGTACGTGACCCTGTTTTGAACTTTACCTAGATATCATCAAAGTGAACATTCTCACTAATTTTCATGAAGATCTCATGAAAAATATGGCCTCTAGAGATGTCACAAGGTTTTTCTATTTTTATATCTACTGGCCTAGTTTTTGACAGCATGTAACCCAGTTTTGAAACTGACCTAGATATCATCAAGATGAACATTCAGATCAATTTTCATGAAGATCCATTGAAAAATATGGCCTCTAGAGATGTCATAAGATTTTAATAATTTTAGACCTAGTGACCTAGTTTTTGACCGCAGTTGACCCAGTTTCAAACTTGATCTAGATATCATCAAGATGAACATTCAGACCAACTTTCATACAGATCCCATGAAAAGTATGGCCTCTAGAGAGGTCACAAGGTTTTTTTATTATCTGACCTACTGACCTAGTTTTTTAGGCCACGTGACCCAGTTTCAAACTTGACCTAGATATCATCAAGGTGAACATTCTGACCAATTTTCATGAAGATCCATTCAAGGGTATGGCCTCTAGAGAGGTCACAAGGTTTTTCTATTTCAAGACCTTCTGATCTAGTTTTTGATCGCAGTTGACCCAGTTTCAAACTTGACCTATATATCATCAAGATAAACATTCAAAACAACTTTTATACAGATCCCATGAAAAATATGGCCTCTAGAGAGGTCACAACGTTTTTTCATAATTTGACCTACTGACCTACTTTTTGATGGCACGTGACCCACTATCAAACTTGACCTAGATATCATCAAGATGAACATTCTGACCAATTTTTATGGAGATCCATTCACAAGTATGGCCTCTAGAGAGGTCACAAGGTTTTTCTATTTTCAGACCTACTGACCTAGTTTTTGATCGCACATGACCCTGTTTCGAACTTCACCTAGATATCATCAAGATGAACACTCAGACCAACTTTCATACAGATCTCATGAAAAATATGGCCTTTAGAGAGGTCACAAGGTTTTTCTATTATTTGACCTACTGACCTAGTTTTTGATGGCACATGACCCACTTTCAAACTTGACCTAGATATCATCAAGATGAACATTCAGACCAACTTTCAAGAAGATCTCATGAAATATATGGCCTCTAGAGAGGTCATAAGATTTTAATAATTTTAGACCTACTGACCTAGTTTTTGACCGCAGTTGACCCAGTTTCAAACTTGATCTAGATATCATCAAGATGAACATTCAGAGCAACTTTCATACAGATCCCATGAAAAGTATGGCCTCTAGAGAGGTCACAAGGTTTTATTATTATCTGACCTACTGACCTAGTTTTTTAGGCCACGTGACCCAGTTTCAAACTTGACCTAGATATCATCAAGGTGAACATTCTGACCAATTTTCATGAAGATCCATTCAAGGGTATGGCCTCTAGAGTGGTCACAAGGTTTTTCTATTTCAAGACCTTCTGACCTAGTTTTTGATCGCAGTTGACCCAGTTTCAAACTTGACCTATATATCATCAAGATAAACATTCAAACCAACTTTTATACAGATCCCATAAAAATATGGCCTCTAGAGAGGTCACAACGTTTTTTCATTATTTGACCTACTGACCTACTTTTTGATGGCACGTGACCCACTTTCGAACTTGACCTAGATATCATCAAGATGAACATTCTGACCAATTTTTTTGAGATCCATTCACAAGTATGGCCTCTAGAGAGGTCACAAGGTTTTTCTATTTTCAGACCTACTGACCTAGTTTTTGATCGCACATGACCCTGTTTCGAACTTCACCTAGATATCATCAAGATGAACACTCAGACCAACTTTCATACAGATCCCATGAAAAATATGGCCTTTAGAGAGGTCACAAGGTTTTTCTATTATTTGACCTACTGACCTAGTTTTTGACCGCACATGACCCACTTTCAAACTTGACCTAGATATCATCAAGATGAACATTCAGACCAACTTTCAAGAAGATCTCATGAAATATATGGCCTCTAGAGAGGTCATAAGATTTTAATAATTTTAGACCTACTGACCTAGTTTTTGACCGCAGTTGACCCAGTTTCAAACTTGATCTAGATATCTTCAAGATGAACATTCAGACCAACATTCATACAGATCCCATGAAAAGTATGGCCTCTAGATAGGTCACAAGGTTTTTTTATTATCTGACCTACTGACCTAGTTTTTTAGGGCACGTGACCCAGTTTCAAACTTGACCTAGATATCTTCAAGGTGAACATTCTGACCAATTTTCATGAAGATCCATTCAAGGGCATGGCCTCTAGAGAGGTCACAAGGTTTTTCTATTTCAAGACCTTCTGACCTAGTTTTTGATCGCAGTTGACCCAGTTTCAAACTTGACCTATATATCATCAAGATAAACATTCAAACCAACTTTTATACAGATCCCATGAAAAATATGGCCTCTAGAGAGGTCACAACGTTTTTTCATTATTTGACCTACTGACCTACTTTTTGATGGCACGTGACCCACTTTCGAACTTGACCTGGATATCATCAAGATGAACATTCTGACCAATTTTTATGGAGATCCATTCACAAGTATGGCCTCTAGAGAGGTCACAAGGTTTTTTCTATTTTCAGACCTACTGACCTAGTTTTTGATCGCACATGACCCTGTTTCGAACTTCACCTAGATATCATCAAGATGAACACTCAGACCAACTTTCATACAGATCCCATGAAAAATATGGCCTTTAGAGAGGTCACAAGGTTTTTCTATTATTTGACCTACTGACCTAGTTTTTGATGACACATGACCCACTTTCAAACTTGGCCTAGATATCATCAAGATGAACATTCAGACCAACTTTCAAGAAGATCTCATGAAATATATGGCCTCTAGAGAGGTCACAAGGTTTTTCTATTTTTAGACCTACTGACCTAGTTTTTGACCGCATGTGACCCAGTTTCGAACTTGACCTAGATATCATCAAGATGTACATTCAGACCAACTTTCATACAGATCCCATGAAAAGTGTGGCCTCTAGAGAGGTCACAAGGTTTTTCTATTTCAAGACCTACTGACCTAGTTTTTGATCGCAGTTGACCCAGTTTCAAACTTGACCTATATAGCATCAAGATAAACATTCAAACTAACTTTATACAGATCCCATGAAAAATATGGCCTTTAGAGAGGTCACAAGGTTTTTCTATTATTTGACCTACTGACCTAGTTTTTGATGGCACATGACCAACTTTCAAACTTGACCTAGATATCATCAAGATGAACATTCAGACCAACTTTCAAGAAGATCTCATGAAATATAATGCCTCTAGAGAGGTCACAAGGTTTTTCTTTTTTTAGACCTACTGACCTGGTTTTTGACCGCATGTGACCCAGTTTCGAACTTGACCTAGATATCATCAAGATGTACATTCCGACCAACTTTCATACAGATCCCATGAAAAATATGGCCTTTCGAGAGGTCACAAGGTTTTTCTATTATTTGACCTACAGACCTAGTTTTTGAAGGCAGGTGACCCAGTTTCGAACTTGACCTAGATATCATCAAGGTGAACGTTCTGACCAATTTTCATGAAGATCTTGTGAAATATATGGCCTCTAGAGAGGTCACAAGATTTTTCTATTTTTATACTTACTGACCTAGTTTTTGATGGCAAGTGACCCCTTTCGAACTTGACCTAGATATCATCAAGATGAACATTCTGACCAATTTTCATGAAGATCTTATGAAATATATGGCCTCTAGAGAGGTCACAAGGTTTTTCTATTTTTAGACCTACTGACCTAGTTTTTGAAGGCACAAGACCCAGTTTCGATCTTGACCTAGATATCATCAAGATGAACATTCTGACCAACTTTCATAAAGATCCCACAAAAAATGTGACCTCTAGCGTGGTCACAAGCAAAAGTTTACGGACGCATGCACGGACGACAGACGACGCGCGATCACAAAAGCTCAACTTGTCACTTTGTGAGAGGTGAGCTAAAAAGTTACAATGTAAGTTATTTATAGCAACAACTAAGGGAAGTTAATCTTAAAAACAAGAGGACCATGATGGTCCTGAATCGCTCACCTCTTCCCACATGACCCAGTTTTGAGTATGAAGTCGTTTTTTCTATTATTTGACATAGTGACCTAGTTTTTGAGCTCATGTGACCCAGTTTTGAAACTGACCTAGATATTATCAAGATAAAAATTCTGACCAATTTTCATGAAGATCCATTGAAAAATATGGTCTCTAGAGAGGTCACAAGGTTTTTCTATTATTTGACCTATTGACCTAGTTTTCGAAGGTACATGACCCTGTTTTGAAATTTGCCTAGATATCATCAAGGGGAACATTCTCACTAATTTTCATGAAGATTTCTTGAAAAATATGGCCAATAAAGAGGTCACAAGGTTTTTCTATTTTTAAAACTACTGGCCTAGTTTTTGACTGCATGTGACCCAGTTTCGAAACTGACCTAGATATCATCAGGGTGAACATTAAGATCAATTTTCATGAAGATCCATTGAAAAATATGGCCTCTAGACAGGTCAAAAGATTTTAATAATTTTAGACCTACTGACCTAGTTTTTGACCGCAGTTGACCCAGTTTCAAACTTGACCTAGATATCATCAAGATGAACATTCAGACCATCTTTCATACAGGTCCCATGAAAAGTGTGGCCTCTAGAGAGGTCACAAGGATTTTTTATTATTTGACCTACTGACCTTGTTTTTTAAGGCACGTGACCCAGTTTCAAATTTTACCTACATATCATCAAGGTGAACATTCTGACCAATTTTTATGGAGATCCATTCATAAGTATGGCCTCTAGAGAGGTCACAAGGTTTTTCTAATTTTAGACCTACTGACCTAGTTTTTGACCGCACATGACACTGTTTCGAACTTGACCTAGATATCATCAAGATGAACATTCAGACAAATTTTCATACAGATCCCATAAAGAATATGGCCTTTAGAGAGGTCACAAGGTTTTTCTATTATTTGACCTACTGACCTAGTTTTTGAAGGCACGTGATTCACTTTCGATCTTGACCTAGATATCATCAAGATGAACATTCAGACCAACTTTCATACAGATCCCATGAAAAATATGGCCTCTAGAGAGGTCACAAGGTTTTTCTATTATTTGACCTACTGACCTGGTTTTTGATAGCATGTGACCCACTTTCGAACTTGATCTAAATATCATCAAGATGAACATTCAGACCAATTTTCATACAGATCCCATGAAAAATATGGCCTTTAGAGAGGTCACAAAGTTTTTCTATTATTTGACCTACTGACCTAGTTTTTGAAGGCACGTGACCCAGTTTCAAACTTGATCTAGATATCATCAAGGTGAACGTTCTGACCAATGTTCATGAAGATCTTTTGAAATATATGGCCTATAGAGAGGTCACAAGGTTTTTCTATTTTTAGACCTACTGACCTAGTTTTTGAGGGCACGTGACCCAGTTTCGAACTTGACCTAGATATCATCAAGGTGAACATTCTGATCAATTTTCATGAAGATCTTGTGAAATATATGGCCTCTAGAGAGGTCACAAGGTTTTTCTATTTTTAGACATACTGACCTAGTTTTTGACGGCACGTGACCCAGTTTCGATCTTGACCTAGATATCATCAAGATGAACATTCTGACCAACTTTAATAAAGATCCCAAAAAAAATGTGACCTCTAGAGTGGTCACAAGCAAAAGTTAACGGACGCACGCACGGACGACGCACGATCACAAAAGCTCACCTTGTCACTTTGTGAGAGGTGAGCTAAAAAGTTACAATGTAAGTTATTTATAGCAACAACTAAGGGAAGTTAGTCTTAAAACAAGAGGACCATGATGGTCCTGAATCGCTCACCTCTTCCCACATAACCCAGTTTTGAGTATGAAGTCGTTTCTTCTATTATTTGACATAGTGACCTAGTTTTTGAGCTCATGTGACCCAGTCTTGAACTTTACCTAGATATTATCAAGATAAAAATTCTGACCAATTTTCATGAAGATCCATTGAAAAATATGGTCTCTAGAGAGGTCGCAAGGTTTTTCTATTATTTGACCTATTGACCTAGTTTTCGAAGGTACTTGACCCTGTTTTGAACTTTGCTTAGATATCATCAAGGTGAACATTCTCACTAATTTTCATGAAGATCTCATGAAAAATATGGCCTCTAATGAGGTCACAAGGTTTTTCTATTTTTATAACTACTGGCCTAGTTTTTGACCACACGTGACCCAGTTTCGAAACTGATCTAGATATCATCAAGGTGAACATTCAGATCAATTTTCATGAAGATCCATTGAAAAATATGGCCTCTAGACAGGTCATAACATTTAAATAATTTTAGACCTACTGACCTAGTTTTTGACCGCAGTTGACCCAGTTTCAAACTTGACCTAGATATCATCAAGATGAACATTCAGACCATCTTTCATACAGATCCCATGAAAAGTGTGGCCTCTAAAGAGGTCACAAGGTTTTTTTATTATTTGACCTACTGACCTTGTTTTTTAAGGCATGTGACCAAGTTTCAAATTTTGCCTACATATCATCAAGGTGAACATTCAGACCAATTTTTATGGAGATCCATTCACAAGTATGGCCTCTAGAGAGGTCACAAGGTTTTTCTATTTTTAGACCTACTGACCTAGTTTTTGACCGCACATGACACTGTTTCGAACTTGACCTAGATATCATCAAGATGAACACTCAAACAAATTTTCATACAGATCCCATAAAAAATATAGCCTTTAGAGAGGTCACAAGGTTTTTCTATTATTTGACCTACTGACCTAGTTTTTGATGGCACGTGACCCAGTTTCGAACTTGACCTAGATATCATCAAGATGAACATTCAGACCAACTTTCATACAGATCCCATGAAAAATATGGCCTCTAGAGAGGTCACAAGGTTTTTCTATTATTTGACCTACTGACCTGGTTTTTGACAGCATGTGACTCACTTTCGAACCTGACCTAGATATCATCAGGATGAACATTCTGACCAATTTTCATGAAGATCTCAAGAAATATATGGCCTCTAGAGAGGTCACAAGGTGTTTCTATTTTTAGACCAACTGACCTAGTTTTTGACCGCACATGACACTGTTTCGAACTTGACCTAGATATCATCAAGGTGAACGTTCTGACCAATTTTCATAAAGATCATGAAATATATGGCCTCTAGAGAGGTCACAAGGTTTTTCTATTTTTAGACCTACTGACCTAGTTTTTGATGGCACATGACCCAGTTTCGAACTTGACCTAGATATCATCAAGGTGAATATTCTGACCAATTTTCATGAAGATCTTGTGAAATTTATGGCCTCTAGAGAGGTCACAAGGTTTTTCTATTTTTAGACCTACTGACCTAGTTTTTGATGGCACGTGACCCAGTTTCGAACTTGACCTAGATATCACAAAGATGAACATTCTGACCAACTTTCATAAAGATCCCATGAAAAATGTGACCTCTAGAGTGGTCACAAGCAAAAGTTTACGGAAGCACGGACGACGGACACCGCGCGATCACAAAAGCTCACCTTGTCACTTTGTGACAGGTGAGCTAAAAACAAAAATCCAAAAAAAATATTTTAAGTCCAAACAAAAATCCTTACCAGGTAGATTGGTCAAAATACACCTCAAAATTGGATGTAACATGCAAGTTGTACTACAGAAAAGTGGTCTCAATTTTTCCCTACGACTAGTAGTGAAAAAGTTAAAATATAAGCTATTTATAGTAACAACAAAGGGATGTAATTCTAAAGGGACCTGCGCATGACACTCTGTTTCATGATGGTGTACAATTGTGCCAAGTTACATCAAAATCCCTCCATGCATGAAGAAGAAATGCTCCGGACAAAGTCATTCTTGTATCTGACCTTTGGCCTCTAAGTGTGACCTTAACCTTAGACCTAGGGACCTGGTTCTTGCACATGACACTCCGCCTCATGGTGGTGAACATTTATGCTAAGTTATATCAAAATCCCTCCATGCATGAAGAAGAAATGCTCTGGACAGTTTTTATTCTTGTATCCTTTGACCTGTAAGTGTGACCTTGACCTTAGACCTAGGGACTGGTTCTTGCGCATGACATTCCGTCTCATGATGGTGAACAATTGCACCAAGTTACATCAAAATCCCCCCATGCATGAAGAAGATATGTTCCGGACAGTCATTATTGAATTTGACCTTTGACCTCTAGGTGTGACCTTGACCTTAGACCTAGGGATCTGGTTCTTGCGCATGACACTCTGTCTCATGATGGTGAACAATTGTGCCAAGTTTCATCAAAATCCCTCCATGCATGAAGATATGCTCCGGACAGTCTTTGGACGCCGCCCGCCCACCCACCCACCGGCCAGGGGCGTTCCCATAATACGTCCCGTTTTTCAAACGGGCATATAAAAACCACTGTACTGCAATACTAATGCAGTTAAAAGGTGATTTAATATTAACAGAAATTTACCTGTACTTTTTTACCTTTTAAAGATATTTCAGTACATTGTAAATCCATGAAATTTTGTTGGCATAAAATTTTGTGGTTTAGGCTAAAAGGCTATTTCTTTCGGACACAAATTTGTGGGTTTCAAATTTAATTAATAAACTGTATAAATAACTTAGGCAGGCGTTCTCTCAACCCTCATGACAGCGTGGATAAAAATATTTGCTAGCGCTCAGTTTTCCAATCCACACTGACCATTTGGCTTAGGAAAACCTTGTCTTACACTGGCAGTCATATAACATCCGTATAATGTATATCAGAAGGCATATCCCTTCAAAGTGGCTGCTGTAAAATGAAAAGTCCAATACATACTTTGCTCCAGTTTACGAATGGTCTCTGGATCTCTGTCTATATATTTGACAAACCAACCCTTCTCTGTGTAATCTACATCACATAAACCTGAAATATACATTCAATTGTCATTAAAATCTTTTTTTTTATCTGAAGTCCAATGTAATAGCATGCAAGTGATAAAGTGCAAATTGTTGTGCAAGGCTTTCAGTTTATCTTCTGGTTTAGCTTCTAACATTATTTCTTTCAATAATAAAATAATAAAAATAATAACAGGAGATCACAGAGTGATCTTGGCGCCCACCAATGTGCCATTTTTGAGTGTTCCAAATTTCAAGACTTATTGACAAGCTCAAGGTGAAATTTCATTTCCATACACAACACTGTGCATGTGGTTCAAATTCGAAAGCTGTAGCTTGAGAAATGTGAAAGTAGGTCACTAGATCAATTTCAAGGTCAAAGTTCTTTGTACACAAAACTATGCATGTGCATCAAGTTTGAAGGCTGTAGTTTGAGAAATTTGAAAGTAGGTCACTAGGTCAATCTTAAGGTCAAAGTTTAATTTGGTACACAAAACTATGCAAGTGGTGCAAATTTGAAGCCTGTACCTTCAAAAATGTGAAATAGGTCACTAGGTCAATGTCAAGGTCAAAGTTTGTTTCGGTACGCAATCCTATGCATGTGGTCTAAATTTGAAGCCTGTAGTCACAGAAATGTGAAGGAGGTCACTAGGTTAATCTTATGGTCAAAGTTCATTTCGGTACACAAAACTATGCATGTGGTCCAAATTTGAAGCCTGTACCTACAAAAAATGTGAAAGTAGGTCACTTGGTCAATGTCAAGGTCAAAGTGTTTTCTGGTGCACAAAACTATGCATGTGGTCCAAATTTGAAGGCTGTATAGCTCGAGAAAATGTGAAAGTAGGTCACTAGGTCAAAATCAAGGTCAAATTTCATTTCGAAACCAAAACTATACATGTGGTCCAAATTTGAAGACTGTACCTTCAAAAATGTGAAAGTAGGTCACCAGGTCAATGTCAAGGTCAAAGTTTTTTTCGGTACATAAAACTATGCAGGTGGTCCAAATCTGAAGGCTCTAGCTTGAGAAATGTGAAAGTAGGTCACTAGGTCAAAATCAATGTCAAATTCCATTTTGAAACACAAACTATGCATATGGTCCAAATTTGACGCCTGTACCTTCAAAAATGTGAAAGTAGGTCACTAGGTCAAAATAAAGGTCAAAGTTTTTTTCTGGTGCACAAAACTATGCATGTGGTCCAAATTTGAAGGCTGTAGCTGCAGAAATGTGAAAGTAGGTCACTAGGTCAAAATCAAGGTCAACTCATGTCAAGGTTCATCTGCCACTCAAAAATATACATGTGGTCCAAGTTTGAATGTTGTAGTTATTGACAAGAAGATTTTAAAAGCTTTTCCCTATATAAGTCTATATGAAGCATGTGACCCCCCGGGGCGGGGCCATATTTGACCCTGGGGGGATAATTTGAACAAACTTGGTAGAGAACCACTAGGTGATGCTACATTACAAATATCAAAGCCCTAGGCTTTGTGGTTTGGACAAGAAGATTTTCAAAGTTTTTCCCTATATAAGTCTATGTAAACCATACGACCCCCTGGGCGGGGCCATATTTGACCCTAGGGGGATAATTTGAACAATCTTAGTCGAAGACCACTAGATGATGTCATATACAAAATATCAAAGCCCTAGGCCCTGTGGTTTTGGACAAGAGGTTTTTCAAAGTTTTTCCCTATTTAAGTCTATATAAACCATGTGACCCCCAGGGCGGGGCCATATTTGACCCCAGAGAAATAATTTGAATAATCTTGGTAGAGGACAACTAGATGATGCTTCATACCAAATATCAAAGCCCTAGGCCCTGTGGTTTTGGACAAGAAGGTTTTCAAAGTTTTTCCCTATATAAATCTATGTAAATTATAGAAATAAACAAAGGGCCATAACTCACTCATAAATTGTTGAACCAGTCCGATTTTCAGAGGGACACAACTAGGGTACCAATACATCATTCTGACAAAGTTTGGTCAAAATCCCCCCAGTAGTTTCTGAGGAGATGCGATAACGAGAAATTGTTAACGGACGGACAGACGGACGGAATGACGGACGGACGGACCACGGACGCAGAGTGATTTTAATAGCCCACCATCTGATGATGGTGGGCTAACAAGAGATCACAGAGTGATCTTGGCGCCCACCATCGAGCCATTTTTGAATGTTCCAAAAGACCAGCTCAAGGTCAAAATCAAGGTCAAATTTTATTTTGGTACACAAAACTATGCATGTGGTCCAAATTTGAAGGCTGTAGCTTGAGAAATGTAAAAGTAGGTCCTTAGGTCAAAATCAAGGTCAAATTTCATTACGGAACAAAAAACTATGCATGTGGTCCAAATCTGAAGCCTGTATCTTCAAAAATGTGAAGTAGGTCACTAGGTCAATGTCAGGGTCAAAGTTTATTTCAGTCCACAAACCTATGCATGTGGTCCAAATTTGAAGGCTGTAGCTTGAGAAATGTGAAAGTAGGTCACTGGGTCAATCTCAAGGTCAAAGTTCATTTCGGTACACAAAACTATGCACGTGGTCCAAATTTGAAGGCTGTACTTTCAACAAGAGCTCGTCGAACACGAAATGCCCCCCTTGATGCATTCAGTAATTGCACAAGGAACAGAAATTATAAGCTCACTTTAAACAAAAGTTCTACTGTTCTGGTCCAATCTGACCTTGACCTTTAACCTATTAACCTAACAAGAGATCACAGAGTGATCTTGGCACTGACCACTGAGCCATTTTCTAATGTTCCAAATTTCAAGACTAGCTCAAGATCAAAATCAAGGTTAAATTTCATTTCGGTACAAAACACTGTGCATGTGGTCCAAATTTGAAAGCTGTGGCTTAAGAAATGTGGAAGTAGGTCACTAGATCAATTTCAAGGTCAAAGTTCATTTCAGTAGACAGATTTATGCATGTACTTCAAATTTGAAGGCTGTAGCTTGAGAAATGTAAAAGTAGATACTAGGTAAAAATCAATGTCAAGTTCCAATTCTGAACACAAAAATATGCATGCAGTCCAAATTTGAAGCCTGTAGCTTCAGAAATGTCGAAGTAGGTCACTAGGTCAATCTCAAGATCAAAGTTCATTTCGGTACACAAAGCTATGCATGTGGTCCAAATTTGAAGGCTGTAGCTTGAAAAATGTGAAAGTAGGTCACTAGGTCAATAATAAGGTCAAAGTTTGTTTCGGTACACAAACCTATGCATGTGGTCCAAATTTGAAGGCTGTAGCAACAGAAATGTGAAAGTAGGTCACTAGGTCAAGATCAAGGTCAACTCATGTCAAGGGTCATCTTGCCACTTAAAACAATACATGTGGTCCAAATTTGAATGATGTAGGTTATAGATATGAAAATTCAAAGTTTTTCCCTATGTAAGTCTATATGAACCATGTGACCCCCAGGGTGGGGCCATACTTGACCCAAGAGGGATAATTTGAACAAACTTGGTAGAGAACCACTAGATGATGCTACATACCAAATATCAAAGCCCTAATCTCTGTGGTTTAGACAAGAAGATTTTCAAAGTTTTTCCCTATATAAGTCTATGTAAACCATGTGACCCCCAGGGCGCGGCCATATTTGACCCTAGGGGAATAATATTAACAATCTTAGTAGAGGACCACTAGATGATGTCATATACAAAATATCAAAACCCTAGGACCTGTGGTTTTGGACAAGAGGTTTTTCAAAGTTTTTTCCTATATAAGTCTGTATAAACCATGTGATCCCCAGGGTGGGGCCATATTTGACCCCAGGGAAATAATCTGAACAATCTTGGTAGAGGACAGCTAGATGATGCTACATACCAAACATCAAAGCCCTAGACCCTGTGGTTTTGGACAAGAAGATTTTCAAAGTTTTTCCCTATATAAATCTATGTAAATTATAAAAATAAACAAAGGGCCATAACTCACTCAAAAATTGTTGAACCAGTCTGATTTTCAGGGGGACACAACTAGGGTACTAATACATCATTCTGACAACGTTTGGTCAAAATCCCCCTAGTAGTTTCTGAGAAGATGCGATAACAAGAAATTGTTAACGGAAGGACGACGGACCACGGACGCAGAGTGATTTGAATAGATAAAATAATAAAAGCATTAAAACTGTTACCCAAACCTCTAAATGAAATTGTTTTTTATGTTTATTTAAAATCCAGCTAAGGAGTGTGTCTAACTGAAAATGGTAGGTTGAGAACTGAGTTCTTTTTTACAATAGTAAAGTCAGAACCTTGTTTGATTTAAAATGGTAAGTCAAGAACTGTGTATGATTCAAAATGCAACAACTATAGAGAATGTACATGTACATACAAAATCAGATACTGTGAACTACCCAGTGTTCCCACTCAGATTTTTTTTCAGGGGTAAACTTACCCCCTGGGTACAAAAACTGGGGGTAAAACACAAATTTTGGGGGTATGAAAATTCAAGATCAAATTTTCCATGCTTAAGGCAATACATAAAACAACAAACACATAGTTTGAACGGTAGCTACAAAGTGCTTTAATTTTCAGGTCACATGTTCATGTTTAAATAATCCTATGACCGATGACATGTATACAGTTACATGATGAATCATGATAATACACAGCACATTCACTCGTTAGACAGTGATAATCAGGTCAACTACTGTACAGCTGCCAGGTTACATTTTTCTACAGCCCTTATACAGTATGATTTCATCAGTGTTGGGTTTCTGTTTCATATAATATTCAATGGTCATGCGGTTTTCAACATTTTTCACAAGACGTTTGCTTGTGAACTTGCTCACATGTCTGTTTTGGGAAGAGAATCCCCTCTCACAGGGCACAGATGTGAGGGGTACTGTCATCAGTACAGATGCCATTTTTGCAAAGTTTGGGTATGTTTCATTGTGAGTTGAAACCAGCAGCAAGCACATATTTTGAAGACTGAGTTGTCTGTTCACATTCAATAAAAATGTGAACTGCATGAAATTGTCCCTTGTCTCTTGAGCATTTAGCATATCACCAAAAAAGTTCAAAACTCTGTTCAGACTATCAACACCATGTTCAATGATTCCCTGCTGAGAACCTGGCAGTAGAGATGGGTTAAGTATGAAATTCATGTCCTTCAAAACTGCCATGTCATCAGCAGGAAATCTCTCATCAAATTCTCTAAGTATATGCCTAACAAAATTTCTTCTGACTGAACACAGCACAGCCCTATCTCTAAGAGAGCATGTCAGGGTTATACCCTGAAACATACCACTTTCTTCAATACTTTCTAATAAAGTCAGCACTGTGCTGGTTTCAGAATCTGGCCTTTCAAATGCAGACAGGGTGTCTCTGGTGGCAGTAATCATAGAAACAACATGATGTATGTCTATGACATCCTTTTGAAAAAACCTTGAAACTTTACACAAGGAAGCTAAGATATCTTTAAGAAGGCACACTGTTGAAATAAATTTGAATGTTTTGACTTCTTTTAAAATACCTTTAGCTTTATTTCCACCCTCGCTCTGAGGTGCTGATGCAACTTCATGTTCAAGCCCAAGTACCAATGATGACCAGCTGTTGTACACTGACTCAATTGCATCTTGCAAAGACAACCACCTTACCTGAGTTGGTTTTTTGAACTTTTTAACTTTACCACCCATCAGTGTTTTTAATTCCCTTATTTTGTTATACCTAGGTGCAGAATATTCATAAAAGTTATAAATATTAATCAAAACTGATTGAACTTTTTGAAGATAGGGGATTTTCTTAGCTGCCCAGTAAGACACTAGAGCTACCCGATGGGCTGCACACCATATGTGAATGATACGGGGGTTGTCAGCTTGCAGTCGGACACCTACTCCTGAGCGTTTACCTGTCATGACTGCTGCCCCATCACTGCCAAACCCAGAGACCCGGTCGCTTTGAATACCTACAGACTGAAGCCAACTGACAATTGCATCATACACAGTCTCAGCTTTACCATTGACAATGTCTATATTTGAACAAAACTCAATTCTAATTTCACCATTATTAATTATCTTGCAAAACATTACAAGTTTTTTAGTTGTTGCAATGTCTAGTGACTCATCGACCATAATTCCTATAAATGGACTATTATGTATTCTGACAATAGCCATTTCCTGCAAAACATTCGCTAAATAGCCCTGGAGTTTGGCTGGTGTCTGGTGGTTGGTGTAGATACCCTTCACATGCTGGCGCTCAACTGGGTCCATACTAGTCCCTGCACTAGCAGCAAATCGATGGGTGTTAGCTATCTGAAAATTCAAATCATAAAACTGAATACATCATAATAATAGATTTGATTCCGGTTTTGAACTAGAAAAAACACACTTTTGTTCTGTAAAATGTAGGTTTATTTTTAGTTTGCGTTTTTCAAAATTATTGTATTCCTTTAGTTAAAAAAAATTAAAAAGAAATCTTAAAATTTGTGGGCCTTTTCAATTGGAAATGAACTGTAAACTCAGTATTTTGGATTTGTTTTTATTTTTTAATTTATATTTCAGTTCGAAATTGACGAACCTGTAGGTCTATCATGCTAAGAAACTTCCTGTTTGCAATATTTTCAGATGCAATGTATAGTGCTGTTCTGAGTTGTGCTTCTAATATTGGCAACATCCCCTTGGCAACAACTTTGACAGCAGTGTCCATGTACATTTTTTGCTTTACAGCCAAGGCTGCAGAACGATGCTCATCACTATCCTGATGTCTAACAAGTGCTGACCGTTGAAAATTTTTACAACCCGTGACGAATATACTAGCTGAACTTGTAACATTAGGTTTTGAACAAGTCAAACAGTGCATAGTTCCTTTCTCGGAATCAAATTTCAGCCAGGAAAACTCAGACAACCACTTATTTTGAAAACGTTTAGGGTACTTTTTGGGGATTTTAGAACAAGAAGTGTCTGTACTGGTCGACGGCTGACACTCTTCACTCGATCCTTGCCGAGCATCGTTTGTTTGTGCGTCTTTTGCCGTGAAGCCAAACGCCGAAAGCTTCGACTGCGACATTCTTGCAGACGAAACAGTTCCCGGGGACCCGGATGTAGATCGGTAACCGTTTAATAAGTGTACATTCATTTACCAATGCGTTAAAAGATACAACCCGTCTACATTTTTTGACGTCAGAGAGCTGTAAGCCAATCGATTCGCAGATGACGCACTGCGGCAGTATTTCCAAGGTTTATTTTTGTACACATAGCGTGGGATTCCAGCTTAGCGGATTCGTCCCCGGCAGTTTCGTACGCGCGCGATCTCGCACCGGGTAAAAAATACTTGCGTGAATTTTATTTTTATTACGTGATTTACGTAGTATTTTACGTGAGTGGGAACTCTGCTACCTTTATATCATTATGTTTCGTATAAGATGGTGAATTACTTAAGTAAAGAAAACTAACAGCTGCAGAGAGGGTTTGAAATAAAACAAGAGGGCCAAGATGGCCCTAGGTCGCTCACCTGAGTAACACACCATAACAGTGTAAACATGTTTTACCTAGTGACTTCATGGAGACAAATATTCCAACCAATTTTCACCAAGATTGGACCAAAAATGTGGTCTCTTGAATGTACACAAGCATTTTCTTTGATCTGACCTAGTGACCTAATTTTTTACCCCACATGACTCCCCAGATTCGAACTTGTCCAAAATTTCATGAAAACAAACATTCTGACAAAGTATCGGGAAGATTGGGGCAAAAAAGTGGCCTCTAGAGAGTATACAAGCTTTTCCTTTGATTTGACCTAGTGACCTAGTTTTTGAACCCACATGACCCAGATTTGAAATCTTCCAAGAATTTATGATAACAAACATTCTGACAAAGTTTTATGAAGGTAGAATCAACAAGTGAATGAAGTATTGCCAGCAATACAAAGTCCCCTACTGGAAGGCACCTAATTTTCTCTACTGCAGTATAACATAATGAACTGATATCTGTCAATGATGTATAAACAATATTGTACTACATATACAATATGTTATAACAACACACTTGGATTAAAATGTGCATATATATAAAAACCCACAGTTGTTTTCATATTGATTTTTTTTGGCTGATTATAAAAATGTTATCATGTAAGTTATTTATAGTAACAACAAAGGGAAATTAAACTATAAAAAAAAAAAAACTTTATATAATATAAGTCCACAAGAAACTCTTTACCAGGTAGAGATAGGTCAAAATACACCTAAAAATTGGATGTAACATGCATGCTGTACCACAGAAAAGTGGTCTCGATTTTTCTCTACCTCCAGTAATAAAAAAGTTACAATAAAATCTATTTATAGTAAAACAAAGGGACGTAATTCTAAAAACAAGGGTGCCTCATGGTGGTGAACATTTGGTCCAAGTTACATCAAAATCCCTCCATGCATGAAGAAGAAATGTTCCTTACAAAGTCATTCTTGAATTTGACCTTTGACCTCTAAGTATGACCTTGACCTTAGACCTAGGGACCTGGTTCTTGCGCATGACATGTTGTCTCATCCAGGGGAATATTTGTGCCAACTGATATCTAAATCCTACTTTGCATGACAAAGTTGTAGACAAGAGAGGAAAAAAATCTTCGTGACCTTTGATCTCAAAGTGTGACCTTGACCTTTAAGCTAGGGCACTGGGTGTTGCGCATGACATGTCATCTCACCATGGGAAACATTTATGCCAAGTAATATTGTAATCCCTTGATGGATGACAGAGTTCTGGATCGGACAGGGAAAACACCTTATTGACCTTTGACCTCCAATTGTGACCTTAACCTTTGAGCTTAGGGTCTGGGCTTTGAGCATGACATGTTGTCTCATCATGGGGAACATTTGTGCCAAGTAATATTAAAATCCCTTCATGGATGGCAGAGTTATGGACGGGACAGGAAAAAAACTCTGTTGACCTTTGACCCCCAATTGTGACCTTGACCTTTGAGCTAGGGGTCCAGGATTTGCGCATGACCCGTCGTCTCATCATGGGGAACAATTGTGCTAAGTGATATTAAAATCCCTTAATGAATGTCAGAGTTATGGACCGGACACGAAACAGACCCTGTTCATGCTATGTTAACATTTGACTGCTAAGTGTGACCTTGACCTTTGAGCTAGGGGTCTGAAGATTGTGCATGACACATCGTGTTATTATGAGGTATATTTGTGCCAAGTAATATTAAAATCCCTTCATAGATGGGAGAGTTATGGATCAGACAGGAAAAAAGCCTTGTTGACCTTTGACCTCCAATTGTGACCTTAACCTTTAAGCTAGGGGTCCAGGTTTTGCGCATGACACGTCGTCTCCTCATGGGGAACATTTGTGCCAAGTAATATTAACATCTTTTCATGGATGGGAGTTATGGACCGAACAGGAAAAAAGTCCTGTTGACCTTTGACCTATAATTGTGACCTTGACCTTTGAGCTAGGGGTCCGGGATTTGCGCATGGCACGTTATCTGATCATGGGGAACATTTGTGCCAAGTAATATTAAAATCTCTTCATGGATGGGAGAGTTATGGACCAGACAGGAAAAAAGCCCTGTTGACCATTGACCTCCAATTGTGACCTTGACCTTTGAGCTAGGGGTCCGGGTTTTGCGCATGACATGTCGTCTCATCATGGGGAACATTTGTGCAAAGTAATATTAAAATCCCTTCATGGATGACAGAGTTATGGACCGGACACCAAATTGCGGACAGACGGACGGACGGAATGACGGAAAAGTGCATTCCTATAGTCCCCGAAACTGGTTTTCAACCAGTAGGGGACTAAAAATGTGCTCCCTAGAGCGTAAACAAGCTTATTCTTTGATTTCAAATCAAAGCATAAATGAAACCTCTATATGGCTGAAAGGGCCAATATAGAATTTTTTTCCCCTTTTAGGGGCAGTAACTCTAGAACCCATGTCGAAATCTAGCCAGTTTTCAAAAGGAACCAAGATATTACAGTGACTTAAGTTGTAAGTGTAGTTAAAATCCAATGTAAAATGTCACTTCTTTTGTGTTCACAAAAGGGGTCAATCAGGGGCCGTAACTCTGGAACCTATGATTGGATCTGCCGGATTCAAAATGGAATCCAAGATCTATTGTTGTTAAAGATACTTTGCAAGTTTGTATCAAATCAAACCATAAATGAAGTCTCTATATGGCTGCATCTTTAAGGGGCCATAACTCTAGAACTCATGATGGGATCTGGCCAGTTTTCGAAGAAAACCGAGATATTATGCCAATAAAAGTTGTGTGCAAGTTTAATTAAAATCAATTGCAAAATGTGGTCTCTATCGTGTTCACAAGCCAAAATTAGCAAATTTTGGCCCTTTAAGGGGCCATAACTCTGAAACCCATGATCTAATCTGGCCAGTTTTCGAAAGGAACCGAGATATTACGCCAATACAAGTTTTGTGCAAGTTTTATTAAAATTGATTGCAAAATGTGGTCTCTATCGTGTTCACAAGCCAAAAATAGCAAATTTTGGCCCTTTAAGGCGCCATAACTCTGAAAGTTCCCTAACCCATGATGGAATCTGGCCAGTTTTCAAAAGAAATCGAGATATTATGCCAATACAAGTTGTGTGCAAGTTTTATTAAAATCAATTGCAAAATGTGGTCTCTATCATGTTCACAAGCCAAAAATAGCAAATTTTGGCCCTTTAAGGGGCCATAACTCTGGAAACCATGATGGAATCTGGCCAGTTTTTGAAAGGAACCGAGATATTATGCCAATACAAGTTGTATGCAAGTTTTATTAAAATCAATTGCAAAATGTGGTCTCTATCGTGTTCACAAGCCAAAAATAGCAAAGTTTGGCCCTTTAAGGGGTCATAACTCTGGAACCCATGATGGAATCTGGCCAGTTTTCGAAAGGAACCGAGATATTATGCCAATACAAGTTGTGTGCAAGTTTTATTAAAATTGGTTGCAAAATGTGCTCTCTATCGTGTTCACAAGAAATTGTGGACGGACAGACAACAGGCAATCACAAAAGCTCACCCTTTCACTATGTGACAGTTGAGCTAAAAAAAGAGCGCACCTTCTTTTCCAAGCCACTTGATAAAGTCTGTCAATGTCTCCCATTGTGTGGAGTTCATGTGAGTGTGGTCTCGTTCTGAGATGTATTCCTGGTAAACAATGTTGCACTGTACTCTCTTTGTTCCAAACCTCCGTCGCAACAGCTCTAGGTACCCATCTCTAAAATCTCTATCAATGAAAGTAAATTAACTGAAACACATACCATTTTTCTTTTGCAATCTGTAATTTAAATTAATGTAATTTCTTAAATATAATAATATATATGTTTGTCTATGGAAACAATGTGTTTTTCATATTCAGCATGTACCGGTATATAATAGATAGTAGGACATTTTCCCAATTTCATATTTATATACTGTTGAATTATAACTGTTTGCCCTGGATTTATTTTTGCTATTTTTCACTTAATGATTGTATTATCAGAAACAAATACTTGCAAAAGAGCCGTTATTGTTATAAAAGTCTGATATATTTCTATATTTCACAAGTTTGCTAAACATCATGACATTTCTACATCACAAATTAATTCTAATTCTAATAATTTGTTTGTTTTGTTTTGGGTTTAATGCCGTTTTTCAACAATTCTAATAATTGCAAAATCACTACCCTTGCAAAAATATCTGATTTCACAGTAATTTTCCCAAGAAAAAAAAAAGCTACATTGAATTTCTAATTTTTATTTTATTTTTGATGGAGTTAAAGTCACACCAACACATCTCAGGTCATATGATCAACACGGTTGACTTTATTGTTTAAATGGTGAAGAAAGAGGTAAAGGTTCCCCTCAATGACACTGTCTCAAGTGTGGCTGGACACCTTGGTAGAACCACCATCCAACAAACTCTCCTCTCATAAGGACCTTAAAGCAGCACCCAAACCCACTATGGTAAGGAGGAAGTGATTCAAAGTCAGAATGTTTACAAGGCTTTGCTCCTTCAGCATACCTGATAATATGACAATATTGAAAAAAGGGATTTGGATGCAATATGAGAACTTTTGTGATTTAACTCATTATTTCAGAAGCGAAAGGTCTGTCATAACATCTAACAACCACTGACAATGTGGATTATATACTATGTAATACTTATTTTTAGTGGTGTTTTTTATTGCGCTACTGATGGTCGAGGTCTGCTGCACCAAAATAAACCTTCTGCCAAATTAGTGAATAAGTAAATCTTGTTGCTCCAAATTATGACTTAAATTCAAATCAGTGTCAAAATAAAACTGTGTCAAAACGGACGGAATGACGGAAAAGCGCATTCCTATAGTCCCCGAAACTGGTTTTCAACCAGTAGGGGACTTAAATAAATCCATTAAAAAGTACCAGATTCTGGTAAGGGCAAAACTGTTATACAGTAATAAAAAATAGCCCAAAATTAATTCTAAGAAGAGGAATGGTGCTAAGGTTAACCAACAGACTGTTTTTAGTATGAGAGTTTTCAAATGTTGAATTTCTGACTTACTTTGAAAATGTGTCGACAT
Source organism: Mercenaria mercenaria (assembly GCF_021730395.1). NCBI lineage: Eukaryota > Metazoa > Mollusca > Bivalvia > Venerida > Veneridae > Mercenaria > Mercenaria mercenaria. Next base: position 54,604,752 of record NC_069373.1, read on the forward strand.
ATTCGTCAGGATTTTCTGCAAACAGCAACAGCTGTCGCTGGTGAGATTCTGACATCATGTGACACTTGAAGCCATTCTGAAATGTAAAGATTCTGACACCATGTGACATCTGAAGACATTTTGTTTTTTCTAAAGTTTTACATCATGTGACACCTTAGTTATTCTAAAACATGTAGCTTTGCTGATTAGTACTTGTATATGTACATTGAGTATTAATTTCTAATTTTTCATGTAAAACAGGATACATATTGTAGCTGCGTTTTGTTCTTGATAGTATCTTTCTCGATTTAAATAACATTACTTAATGAGAATTTCATAATGTAATGCTGCAAATAGTAAAATGAAATGGAACTTCATGTCTTATGCATCTAAAGTTGTAATATAACAAGATGTCCAACATCATTTTCCTGTCTGATTTCCCTGCTGAGATTAAAATTTGTTGCAAAAGGGCATTTCTATGTTTATAAACCTAAAATAAAGATTAAATTTGTTTGTTTTCGTGAATATGGAATATATATAATCTCAAAGTGAGACATTTATCACTGGAGCTAGGTGCTTGAGAAAATGTAAAATTATCTAACTTTGAGAGGAGATATATTCCATATTCACTAAAACCAAACATGATATATCTTCCATATATAATATCTACTTACTTCATCTCTGCACTGTTTTTGACACATCTGACAGTACCATCTCAACTTCTGTAGCCCCTTTGCTTTTATTCTGTTTGCAATTGCTTTTGGGGTCAAAAACCCACCTTTTTCTTTTCCCATTGTGTCGAAAAAATCATGTATCCTTTCTCAATCTAAAAATAAAAACATGTATTTAGGGCATGTAGCTATCTGGTTCATGCACTGGAATCCCAGGTATATGGTTAAGGGTTTAAACTCTGCCACAGATTACCCTCTCCATGAAAAGGGACTTCTGTGACCAAGTAGTTAATGTTGCTGAATTCAAATCACTTGCCCACCACTGCTGTTGTTCAGGCCATGCTCACAGCTTTCATTTAAGTAAGCCACACATCAGACTTACTGTGGGTTGGTGGTTCAACAAAGATGCCCTCTTATATTTATAATAATGCCTAGATGTGTTGTCCCCCATTTTGATATTTGATAGACTGTTGTTCAAGCCCGGGTTGAAACAATGTTTGACTAATAATTAATTATAGATTACAAAGTTATCACTTTAATTATCAAGACATGACTGTATGTTGCAAATACACTAAACAAAGAAAGTTTTAGGTACCAAACATATACAATGTAAATTAATTAGAACACCAGAATGAGTAATACCAGTATGTCCTGTGTTAATTATAATTTTTATAACTATTATACATAATGACCATAGAAACCAACATATTAATTAACAGTTAATGAAGACATTTTATAGGTTCATCATAAAAATTAGTTTTAACTTTAACACAGGAGAAAGCGCACAACTATTTTGATGCTGGATAGTGAAATATGGCATACCTCAGAGAAAGTTAGAGCTATGAATGGAGTGATCAATGCCCAAAATGTTGATGATGATGTCTGGCAACAATTTATGTCTAAATCAATTCTATTTGGAAATAACACAGTTAAAAGTGCACCAAAACATTTACAAGAATTTATAAGTATAAAACTGACAGAATTCATTGAATATTTCTGCAAGAGTAATATATGTGGGGCCATATGATGTAGGTGATGATGTAAAACAACTATTTCAAGTTTCAATCAAATCCCTTTAGTAATAACCGGTAGTGAAAGTGCATAGAAAATTTAACCTGAAATTAAAAGTAAAAAGAGAGCATAATTCATAATTTGCAAGTGGACTGCGCCTAGCTTAACAATGAAAACGCCTGCCAAGGCTTTTCATCCTTATATAACAGAGGCCTATATTCGGTCACTTCCCAATCCAAAAATATAGTATTTTTTCCCCAACTGTGGCAGAGACACTTTCCAAAATGCAAGGTAAGATTTCCCAAAATCACGCCAACAGATGGTTTAGATTTTGTTTACATATTAGTATTTCCTGAGGAAGAGTTTGTCTGGTATCGACTTTTTGTCGCACTATAGCCTAACAGCGCACAGTACGGTGTGTTACACATTACCAGTCTAATCCGTTATGTTCCATGGCCTGGATTTTAGTCTGTGTTTCAGGGGAGATAAATTTAATTCGTCTTTCGGTGTTTACTTGTGGTTGATTATTTTTTCTAAAATGTCACATAACGGGAAATACTACAGAAAATCTATCAAACGCATGACAGTATCAAAAGAAAATCAGAGGTCACTGTTCGACTGTGGGGTAAAAAAACGTAAAATCGAGGGTACCGTAATAATACCACCGGAGAAACGGCCGCTGAGGAGGTCCCTACTAGTACTATTTCAAACACTGTTACCACCGAGAAGGTCCCTACTGTTTCCAACCATGTTACCACTGAGGAGGTACCAACTTTTTCCAACACTGTTACCACTGAGGAGGTACCTACTATTTCCAACACTGTTGACAGTGCTGTGCCCAACTGTGATGAACAGTCCACTTTGCAATTAAATTTAAGTTGAAAATACTTATTACTATTCAAATTTATACTCTAGTACCCATAAAGCTTTTTCTCCCAAAATGGACAATTATCGCGCATAAATTTCCCAATCTGAAAGGCCAGGGCCAGCACGCACGGAACCTCGCTCTTTCTACCTGCATCATGGATTTTGCCATTTTCATTGCAAAGCCCGATTCAATCCACTTCCACTGGTTGAAAAAATGGGGAGAACTACCTTGTCATTTTGGTATCAAGTCAACTCGTCCCCCGGTCAACTCGTCCCCCAGTCAACTCAGCCACGATTTGGTCATTTCGTGCCCCAAAATTGGTCATTTCTTCCCCCTCATGATAAAATTTGGTCAACTCGTCCCCCTTTTGGTAATTTTGTCCCCCTAAATATATGAGGCATTTTTGCTTTTTTATGATATCTTTATGAAAATAACCAGCATCAAATACGAACATTAAAACAGCAATCATGTTGTAGCAGACTTACAAAAAAAATCAACAGAAAAAAACAACAACAGAAAATCCTCTTTGTTAAATTGATCATTTTTTAAGCAAAAAAGTTCTTAAAACAAACGAAAACTTATGTATATTTTTAGCGTTAAATATACTTTAAAATTACTTATTTGAAAAAAAAAACGACTTAATTTATCAAAGTTTGATTTTTTTTTTCCAAAAATATGTTTAAAAGATTGGGGTCAAAAAAGGGGGACGAAATGAACAATCTGAAATCGCTGAGGGGGACGAAATGACCAAATCGGAGACGAGTTGACTGGGGGACAAGTTGACTAGGGGACAAGTTGACTGTAAATCGTCATTTTTTTTAGGAAGTGTCTAGCCGTAAGGTTACCGGACGGCTAGCAAATCCTCAGGGTATTTCTAGCTGTCCGGTAATTGATTTGTTAATGAATAAGTATTAAATGATTTAATATAATTTTACCTGTTTTTTACTTAAGATATCAATACTTATCTGCAAACAAAATTTTGTGTCAATACATACCACAGTATATTTATAATCATCTCAAATAGATTACTGCATTTTCAACCAACTACACAATCAATTAATCCTCTTCTTTTCGGTTACCGGACGGCTAGGCACTTCCTTTTTTTTTATTATCATAGGCAAATTCTGAATATTTTAAAGAAGCATTTAAATCGGAAGTTGTGGGTTATTTGATGACTATAAATGTGAAGAATTTCAAATAGCAGAAATATCGGTAAAATCACAGCTATATGTCCAGCCGTAGAGGTACATGTGTGTTAGTTCTGGCTACCATAACTTAACTGACGTTATTTTTATTTTCTGATGGTCGTGTCCATTCAGCTCAGGGATCCGTAACACCATATAAACATCTCTGAGGCTAGTCGAACTAATCCGACGTATACAGTTTGTTTTATATTGTGACGGTCAAACTGTAACGGTGGCTGCAAAAGTCAGAAATTAAAAAGGAGCCACTCAGCGACAGTAAGCTTATCTACTCTGAGGCTGACATTTTTTAGCAACATGTGTGTTTGCTTTGTGTATCTTTCGATCAGCACACTGACCAATTTAATGAACTATACATGTATTCAAGTCAAGACAGGTCAAGTCAAGTAATATTTATTTATAAAAGTCGGGATAATAACACTGGACAGTGGTACACAGTACACAGAAAACACAAGCTCTGAAGAGCTTTTGAAGCCCACCCGCAAATGAATAAACATAACGGCATTGCATGAACATATTACGTAGCACATAAAACAATTAAAAATCGGTTAGATAATAAGTAGGAATATGAATTAATAGTTACTATAATATCAACATACCAAAGAGCTATAAAAATAAATAGATCGGCAACTTGAAAGGCATATAGAGCAAATCTCGCCAACATCCCATGATAACTGAATGAGATCTCGTTTACCGGAAGTGGCGCTTTTCGCCACGCGCCATTTTGTATGCGAAAGCAATTATTCATCGGTAAATTAATTATCACCGTATGACCACGCTTCTTTTGATTGCAAGAAACGTGTACTTTGTGTCTTAAGACTATTTCACATTAAACTAATGTTGTTTTAGAAGCTAACATGTATTCTAAATGTAGTTTTAAAGGTACAAATTGTAGCCGATGTTTGTTTTTACTAAGATAACGCCGATTCACGCTCTGACACGAGATCACGCGTGATTACAGCCAGTTGCCATTCTGTGTATATTATAGTTCTTTGAACATACATACACACTAAAATATGTTATGATAATATGAAATTAGGCGCTGCCTATCTGACAGGAAAACCTAGTCATACGGATTCTTTTTTTCTGCATAAATTGTTCTTTCTGATATTTTCAGTTTGGCTTTCAGTTTTGACAGTAAGCCTGATGGTTTTGTTCTTGTTATGAAAATAACAAAGGAAAATGTTTTGAAATGTTTTGTTTAAATGAACGTAGATCTAATCATTTCTTCAAATGTGTCAAGACTAGACAGACAATGGAAAATAGTGTTCATGAGTTAAAGATAATAGTGATATTTGGGTGCACAGAATCGAGTCCCAAAATGCACCCATACTGGTACTGATGATAAACCTGGACAGACAACGAGTTCTTTTTTACCTGTAACTTTTTTTTTTTATTTCTGCAAATTGTTATCAATGGTTGGTATCAAAATAATGCTTAACATTTGCTGAAAACTTTACATAATTCAATTTTATATTTAGTAAGCAAACACACATGAAGTGAGGACCTGAAAGGGGTATGTAAAATGGGGACTGTACAGATGTTGATAAATTCGACCACTTTGTCATTTACAAAATTTTCCTCATAGTATTATATATGCTGCAACAGTCTCCTGGATCAAATAATGAAAAGTGACCCAATGTCAGGCTTTTATGTGTTGACAGTGAGCATGCGTAAAAAACACCCTCGTCCCTAGTAGTTTTGGATAAATATTTTATTATACAGATAAATGTAAGTCATTTATTCATACGGAATATTACCAATTTTGTTTTTGTTTATACCAGATGGTGTTGTATTAGTGGTTGCTATCAGATGGTGTGTTCAATTGTATAAATAACCGATTGCAATCAAATAATTCCAAGGCGGTCGACTTTATCATCTGTGCGGGTTTATCATCAGTACCAGTAGGCCACCAGTTACAAATGTACTTAGTTTTAAAACTGTTCAGTATACCCTCTTTGGTACATACCTACACTTGGCTCTATGCGCCTCAACGATCATGCCTTTGCTATCAATTTGTTTCTTTAATACAAATTTCTGAATCCGGGAATGCACAGTTTCTTTTCAGTTCATTTGTTTAATACAAATAGTTTCTAAAAACGACCAAAAAAAATCCACAATTTACACATTAAGCCTGCGTAACATCACGCTCAACCTCGTGTTCTTCTGATATTCTTTTGTAGTATAGATACCGGAACTAATATAATCCTGCTATCCTAATAACTGACTATTAATAATTTCAATTCTTTTAAATGTCATTATTGTCAAATGACACTATTTTATACATTTGAGAATGACAAACACCATTTACATGTTAAATTCTTATTTCAAACTCATTCTAAAAAGTTCTTGACCAGAATTTTATTTATAACACAAACACTCTTGGTCGAAATTCAAGAAATCCAATTTAATTTACCTAACTCCTTACAGTCTGGGGCCATTTTTTGAATATAATTAAATTATAAGGTTAAATTCTTAGCTCGATACGGATTGTAGTTGAGGCCTCTCAAGTTTATAGCCAATATTTTTCCAAGTGTAACAAGAGATCACAGAGTGATCTTGGCGCCCACCAATGTGCCATTTTTGAGTGTTCCAAATTTCAAGACTTACTGACTAGCTCAAGGTCAAATTTCATTTCCGTACACAACACTGTGCACGTGGTCCAAATTCGAAAGCTGTAGCTTGAGAAATGTGAAAGTAGGTCACTAGATCAATTTCAAGGACGAAATGTGAAAGTAGGTCACTAGGTCAAAATCAAGGTCAAATTACACTTCAGAACACAAATTTATACATGTGGTCCAAATTTAAAGCCTGTACTTTCAAAAATGTGAAAGTAGGTCACTAGGTCAATGTCAAGGTCAAAGTTTGTTCCTGTACACAATCCTATGCATGTGGTCTAAATTTGAAGCCTGTAGCTACAGAAATGTGAAAGTAGGTCACTAGTTCAATCTTAAGGTCAAAGTTCATTTCGGTACACAAAACTATGCAAGTGGTCCAAATTTGAAGGCTGTAGCTCGAGAAATGTGAAAGTAGGTCACTAGGTCAAAATCAAGGTCAAATTTTATTTCGGAACACAGAACTATGCATGTGTTCCAAATTTGAAGCCTGTACCTTCAAAAATGTGAAAGTAGGGCACTAGGTCAATGTAAAGGTCAAAGTTTGTTTCGGTACACAAAACCATGCATGTGGTCCAAATTTGAAGGCTGTAGCTTGAGAAATGTGAAAGTAGGTCAGTAGGTCAAAATCAAGGTCAAATTCCATTTCGGAACATGAAACTATGCATGTGGTCCAAATTTGAAGCCTGTACCTTCAAAAATGTGAAAGTAGGTCACTAAGTCAATGTCAGGTCAAAGTTCTTTTCAGTGCACAAAACTATGCATGTGGTCCAAATTTGAAGGCTGTAGCTACAGAAATGTGAAAGTAGGTCACTAGGTCAAAATCAAGGTCAACTCATGTCAAGGTTCATCTTGCCACTCAAAACCATACATGTGGTCCAAATTTGAATGTTGTAGGTTATTGACAAGAAGATTTTAAAATATTTTCCCTATATAAGTCTATATGCACCATGTGTCCCCCAGGACGGGGCCATATTTGACCCTGGGGGGATAATTTGAACAAACTTGGTAGAGAACCACTTGACGATGCTACATTACAAATGCCAAAGCCCTAGGCTTTGTGGTTTGGACAAGAAGATTTTCAAAGATTTTCCCTATATAAGTCTATGTAAACCCTGTGACCCCTGGGGCGGGACCATATTTGACCCTAGGGGGATAATTTGAACAATCTTAGTAGAAGACCACTAGATGATGTCATATACAAAATATCAAAGCCCTAGGCCCTGTGGTTTTGAACAAGAGGTTTTTCAAAGTTTTTCCCTATATAAGTCTATATAAACCATGTGACCACTGGGGCAGGGCCATATTAGACCCCAAGGAAATAATTTGAATAATCTTAGTAGAGGACCACTAGATGATACTTCATACATAATATCAAAGCCCTAGGCTCTGTGGTTTTGGACAAGAAGATTTTCAAAGTTTTTCCCTATATAAATCTATGTAAATTATAGAAATAAACAAAGGGCCATAACTCACTAAAAAATTGTTGAACCAGTCTGATTTTCAGGGGGACACAACTAAGGTATCAATACATCATTCTGACAAAGTTTGGTCAAAATCCACCTGGTAGTTTCTGAGGAGATGCGATAACGAGAAATTGTTAACGGACGGAAGGACGGACGGACTGACGGACGGACGGAAGGACGACGGACCACGGACGCAGAGTGATTTGAATAGCCCACCATCTGATGATGGTGGGCTAAAAATGAATTGATTTTTTTTTGAGAAAGTAGTTGCAATGTATGTGAAAAACTGTGGAAGGGAGGGGAGATAAGCAATATCGACATATGCTTTTCCATGCCTTCAATTTTTTGTTCAAAATTTACAGACAGAACAGTGGTTAACTTTAATACACATTATTGATTTCTGTTCCAATAATTGCAAAAAAAATTGTGATAAATATCAATAGAAAAAAAAATAAAATTGGGCCTAAGTAAAAAAAAAATATTTCAAGCATCTGACGAGATTCGAACTCGGACCTCGCGCATGGAAAATATGTGCACTAACCACTGGACAACGGTGAATTGTTACATACTGTGATACTGTGTGAGAAAATTATGTATATAAATAAATTTTGTTAGAGCAGCATGTCTAAATTCATTTACTTTGACATTTTTGAAATCATTGGCTTTTCTACATTAAACAAGAGGGCCACGATGGCCCTATATCACTTACCTGAGTACCATTGCTTTAACCAAAACCAAAAAGAAAAAATTCTTACAAGGTACAGATATGTCAAAATACACCTAAAAATTGGAGGTACCATCCATGTTGTACCACAGAAAAGTGGTCTCAGTTTTTCCCTACGGCCAATAATAAAAAAGTCACTAAATAGTAAATAAGCTATTTATAGTAACATAAAAGGGAAATAATAACAAGAGGGCTATGATAGCCCTATATCGCTCACCTGTTATCATTGCACTTGAGGACAAGAAGGTCCTCAGAAAAAATATCTAAGTCCAAAGGCAAGAACAACAAAGGGAAGAAATTTAACCAAAAAGAAAAAAAAATCTTACAAGGTATAGATATGTCAAAATACACCTAAAAATTGGAGGTACCATCCATGTTGTACCACAGAAAAGTGGTCTCGGTTTTTCCCTACAGCCAATAAAAATAAGCTATTTATAGTAACGTAAATGTGAAGTAATTAAAAAAAAAAATTATTAGTGAACAAAAGAACAAAAGAAGGATCTGCCAAATAAATCTGTTGACATAAATGAAATTTCAGATCAGTATCTTCATTAGTTACGGAGATATACCCATTTTAATTTGAAATAAAGGGAGGTTATTTGACATAATTGCAGTACATAGTTATCTACCCTGATTGTCTCAGTCCAACTAATAACAATAATGAAATTTCAAATAAGTCCTGTAAGTATTTACTGATATAAATCCATATTTATTACAATCAGGGGAGGTAATCAGATATAAAATAACTCTGGAACCTACAATTGGATCTGATTTGTCATGGAATCCAAGATTTATTGTTGTTGAAGATATTTTGGAAGTTTGTATCAAATAAAACCATAAATGAAGTCTCTATATGGCTGCAAAAGCCAAAATAGCCAATTTTGGACCTTTAAGGGGCCATAACTCTGGAACCCATGATAGAATCTGGCCAGTTCAAGAAAGGAACAAAGATCTTGTGGTGATACAAGTTGTTTGTAAGTTTGGTTAAAATCAAATCATAAATGAAGCTGCTATTGTGCAGACAAGGTCAAAATAGCCAATTTTGGCCCTTTAAGGGGCCATAACTCTGGAACCCATAATAAATAATAAATAAAGCTGCTATTGTGCAGACAAGCTCAAAATAGCTAATTTTGGCCTTTTCAGGGGCCATAACTCTGGAACCCATAACGGGATCTGGCCAGTTCAAGAAAGGAACCGAGATCTTATGGTGATACAAGTTGTGAGCAAGTTTGGTTAAAATAAAATCATAAATGAAATCACTATCGTGCAGACAAGAAATTGTTGACGCAAGCACGCACGCACGGACGGACAAAGGGTGATCACAAAAGCTCACCTTGTCAATATGTATAAAACAAAGTCATATGACCTTTGACCTCTAAGTAAGACCTTGACATTGAATTTAGCCAACCGAAACATGCGCTATGCACATCCTTTCAGTGAGTGAACTTTTGTGTCAGGTTTCTCTGAAATTCAACAAGGGGTTCAAGAGTTACAGAGCGGAAGGGAAATTGCTAACCAACACACAAACAGACAGACGGACACCGAGACGATAACATAATACGTCCCTGCGGGCGTATAAAAAAGAATCAAGATCTTATGGTGATACAAGTTGTGTGCAAGTCTGGTTAAAATCAAATCATAAATGAAGCTGCTGTTGTGCAGACAAGGCCAAAATAGCCAATTTTGGCCCTTTCAGGGGCCATAACTCTGGAACCCATAATGGGATCTGGCGGGTCCAAGAATGGAACCAAGATCTTTTGGTGACACAAGTTTTGTGCAAGTTTGATTAAATTCAAATCACAAATGAAGCTGCTATTGTGCAGAAAAGGTCAAAATAGCTAATTCCTGCCCTATCAGGGGCCATAACTCTGGAACCCATTAAGGGATCTGGCCGGTTCAAGAAAGGAAACTAGATCTAATGGTGACACAAGTTTTGTGCAAGTTTGGTTAAATTCAAATCATAAATGAAGCTGCTATTGTGCAGACAAGGTCAAAATAACTAATTTTGACCACTTCAGGGGCCATAACTCTGGAACCCATAAAGGAATCTTGCCAGTTCCAAAAAAGAACCAAGATCTTATGGTGATACAAGTTGTGTGTAAGTTTGGTAAAAATCAAATCATAAATGAAGCTGCTATTGTGCAGACAAGGTCAAAATAGCTAATTTTGGGGCTTTCAGGGGCCATAACTCTGGAACCCATAATGAAATCTGGCCAGTTCCAGAAAGAAACCAAGATCTTATGGTGATACAAATTTTGTGCAAGTTTGGTACAAATCAAATCATAAATAAAGCTACTATTGTGCAGACAAACTCAAAATAGCTAATTTTGGCCCTTTCAGTCGCCATAACTCTGGAACCCATAATGGGATCTGGCCAGTTCAAGAAAGGAACCGAGATCTTATGGTGATACAAGTTGTGTGCAAGTCTGGTTAAAATAAAATCATAAATGAAACCTCTATCGTGCAGACAGGAACTGACGAGGGACGAAGGGTGATCACAAAAGCTCACCTTGTCACTATGTGACAGGTGAGCTAAAAAGAATAAATAAACGATGATTTTCTTATTCAAACAGTGCTGTAATGTAGCCTACATTATTATTCAATATTGGAAACAAAAAGCATGCCGCTTGAATCATCCATAAACTCGTTACATGAAGAAACCAGAATAACACCGATTTCCATTGATACCGCGAATTTTCAACTCGACAGAATAATTTGTTTTGATAATGCAGCGCCGGATCGTTCACTTATAAGCAATTTTATTTTATCAAATGTTGTCCTGAAAATTATTTATAGTGTTTCATCTAGCGCTATTTAGCCTGGCGCAGCGCCAGGCCCTTTTAAGCCCCGCCCACTTGCCCTAACTGCCGCCCGAAACTCTTAAAGTGCCCTTTTTTCACTCCGCCCACCCGTTAATTGCCGACATTAGCAGCCTTTATTAATCCGTCACACACGTCATGTATACTGTAGTATGCCCTTAGGCGTGTATCGAAAAGTCGGTCGATACGGTAGTAAATATCAGCTGACAAGTGTGGTGTGTATTGATCACAGCACGCGCTGTGTTAAACGTGTTTAAAGTGGAGCAATAATTATACATAAGTAGCGGCGAGTTGAATATTTGTTGTGTATGATAAACATTTTGTTTTCACGAGTGAGTGAATCAATTACATTATGAAATGGATTAATTAATGTGAAAGATAAAGGATTAAAGACGTTTTACGATATTAATTAATTATTGTGTTAGAAAACTTGATATTCGCAAAGAAGATTTGAAAATAACTGACGACGTAATTAATGGGGCTTGGATCTAAAACGTAATTGGAATCAATTTACAGGTAATTATATGTAATATTTCTAGCACTGAACGCATAATTATTAGCACAGAAATTGTTATTCGTTTCCAAAATTTTGACGAAAACGCATCGTAAATTAAGGCAAGATGCCGTCTGAAAAACGGAAACTAATACAACTCCAAAATGAGAGAGCTAAAATAGCTTAAACAAATCAATCTCTTACTTCATTCTTCTGTGTTGCACAAAGGTAAATATTTAATAGAATTTTTCTATTTATGAGTTCAGGGTTCGAATTTAAGCTCGCATACTCGCGAAATGCGAGTGCAAATTTCAAACTGCGAGGTGAGATTTCAGACACCAGCATTTTTTTGCGAGTGAAAATTTTTGGCCGAATAATGTGCATTTCTAACGGTCGTCTCGACACTGTTCTTTCTTTAACAACTCGCGGTCATTGCAGCGCATTGTCATTTGCAGAACGAATTCCGGAGCACTCTTTCATCTTTCGTCGTAAACGGAAGTTTACACTCGATACATGTCCCGTGCGCATGTCTTTTCAACTGCTGACAAGTACCTGCGCCAATTTTGATGACGTTTACCGCATCCGGTGGGTTTTTTGGTAATCTATATTAAGTTACTATTTATATAGCGCAGATTTGATTGGCTGGACTCGTCACGTGGATGTTTGTGTTCATGTTCTAATAAAGTGACAAGTCGCGGAAAATGCAGTTGTTTTTTCATTTGCAAGTAAAAAAAAATAACCACTGCGTAAAACTCGAGTAGAAAATTGGCTAATTCGAACCTGGAGTTTGATTCACGATCGCAATGAATTCAGTGGAAGGGCAAATTGGAATGCACGATTTTCTTCTATACTGTCTGACGATTCGCAGTAAAACCTAATCAAATCTAAAGTTTTGTTTGACAATGTTTATGGATTTTTTTCCGACACATGGAAGGTCTACAAATGTTGAAGGTTGTGTAAAACACGCTCCAGTTTATAGATGAAGAAATACTTTTTTAAATGAAGAATTTATTTGCTGTTGATTTAATTTTTACTTTCATTTTCAGCACCATACACGGCACGAGGGTTTGCAACAGAAACTACTGTACGGAAACCTCAGTAACACAGACAGAAATCCTGAAATCGCACAAGACTGGTGTGATAAAGCCAGCATAAAGTAGGTTTGACCGTAAGCTGACTCGGAGCGTCCTGGTTATTACAAAGTTGACACGACAATGAAGGAATAAAAGTGAGTTTTTATTGAGATTAGTGTAGTAGACAGCTCAGGAAATGGAATCTGTTGATCACAGATGGTTGTAAGTCTGCGCCTTGACAGAGTAACGACCACGATGAGGTCAGATCACACAAGGAGCGGGAAACTACAAACTGAAGATCAAATGACAATTAAGAATATTCATGAAAAAACCCCAAGTGACAAGGAATTGAAGCTGTCGTGGTGGTCAAAAGTGGTACATTCTAGTGAAACATAACATTCCGCACACAACTGTGTATGAGGACTTCATTGACTTCGCTATTAATGAACTGAAAAGTCCGGTACTAGCCAACCTTTCCAAAGGCAAAAATGCCACGTACAAAAGTCGTGCCACAGCAGAGGAACTGCTAACAGCTATGTCCGATGACATTCAAGAGACTGTGAAACAGAATATCAAACAAAGTCACGCGTACTCCGTCCTCACTGATGAGGCGACTGATGTATCTAACAAGAAACATCTTGCGTTTTGTGTACAGTATGCAAACTCAGACAGTGGAGAAATTAATGTAGATTTCGTAAAAGACATTCAGGTTGATGACGGCAAAGCCGAAACAATATTTAAAGCAACTGAAACATTAGTACAGAACGAACTTGGAATGGACAATTTTGTTGCGTTTGGGAGTGATGGCTGTAATACAATGATCTGTAAGAAAACTGGAGTAGCCACACGTCTTAAGGAAATAAAACCAGAGGTTGTTACAGTCCACTGTCACAATCACAGACTTGCTTTAGCTGCAAAGGACAGCTTTGAACCTATCAAACAGTTTAGGGATACAGACGATGTGTTATCAGGTATTCACAAATACTACAAATCCTGTTTAAACAGTTCTTTTTTCGGAATTCAATGCTTATATCAGTATAGTGACACTTGTTTTGTAGAGTAATATAAGTAATATACACGCCATCATTACAAAAACAACACAACAAGTGTCAGTATGCTAAAATAAACATTGAATTCCGAAAAAAACACTTCCTGAATGGGACCCACTTCCGGGCAGTCAAACGCCTTCAAAAGCTCACCATTTTCAAAGAACTGTTACACGTGTTAGTTTTGATTCATTTGCAATCGCATGCGAGTGTTGAAATTTTACATAATTAAGTGGAACACAGTTTTCAGCAATTGTTTATTTTTATTTCTTTACAAATGGCATTCATTTTCAAAGGGGGACAACTTTTTCTGAATATTTTCAGTACGCGACAGTACGGCAGAACATGTAATGGTTAAGTAAAATATTGGTAACGATGTTATTCGTTTATAAAATATTTCTGTGTTTTGGTGATATACTCCTAAACCTTAATCCACTCATGTGCCGGACCCCTTTGCTAAAAAACACTATGATAAAGACACATTATTTCTTAATCTTACCTGATTGAGAGGATTGATCTTTGAACGAAATTCAAAATTTACGTTTTATCTATGTTACAAATGGCGGGGTTTCATTAAAGGGAAGTAATTGCGTCAAGTTACTCTAAAGACTGTAAAACCCGTCTGGTACCGTACTCTGTCGGTTGAAAGGCTTATTTGTAAGTAAATCACGACTGTACATAATAAATTGACCTTTATTTGAATAAAAGATATTATGTCATTAAGTGACTGTGTTCACATTCTTCAATTCATTAATAGCAGATTCGAAACAGAGGGGTCTGTCACGTGATTGGATGAACAAAAGATACCTGAAATACTGTATAATAATAATAATAATAATAATAATAATAAACGTTTATAAACACCAAGTTAGTTAATTCTGACATTTTACTCAGATATTATTAATATTTAATATAATAACATTTTATTTCCATTTCTTGCACATTCACTTATTTACTTTGGAGACAGAACACAGTTAAAAAGATTTTCGACTGGAAATGATAAGATTTATTATACTGTGGTGTAATGATCTTTAACAAACTTTACACAAAAGACTGGGACAAAATCGTGTTGAACTGTGATCTGGAGCAAGCCCACATTCTTGCCACTCACATTCATCACATGTACAAAACCTGAATAGTAGGTGTGTGACGAGTATAACTGGTACTTAATGAACAGTGGTCTATTCAATACCGTACCTATTTACTTAAATATACATCTTTTTTAAAGAAATGATAAAATTGCTTAAAGAAAACAATATGCCCTTTTTGTGTTTTTTCAAACATTTTCTAAAAGCAATATAGTGACAATCGCAGTTAAATGGAGCATAAATTCATGTTGATTCATTCCGAGTCAAAAAATGTTGGATAAACTTAAAAGAAAAGCATCTAAATCTCAGAATAGTCACAAATATACTTAACAAAACAGCTATCCCACCATTTCGCCAATATCTAAGTCATTACTGAAACTACTTTTTTTTAAATTTAGCGTACTTTAAGAACAAAAGGTTGTTAATGACACGTTAATTAACATACTGAAATTTTAAAAAATTCAAATTAGAGAAAGGTACAATTTTATAAATTCTACTACCTCGCCCCATTTGTAAAAAGTCACAAAAATTGACAAAAAGTTGTGTTTTTAGAAAACAAATGAACACCATCTATTAGACTAGCCACTAGACTGATAATAATAAATTTCCACATTTTTCCTTTTTTGACGAATTTAATTTCATAGAGACAAAAGCCAGTCTATTTTAGAGATTTTCACAGAGGAATGATGTTAAAATTATCAGTCTAGTACAATCCGAAATGCTCTCTGAGGGATGATATTGGACATAGAATATAGATTGGCTCAGTTCACTACATTTAATCATAAAAATGTAAAAAAGATATATCATAGTCTAAGAGCTAGTCTAACCATCTATAAGAATGGGGAGGTGTATTGCATTGTATTCTGCAAATTTGTAAATTCTTAATAGAGTAATTATCTGTTTATTCTAAACCCTGATCTAAAACTTGATACTATCTTACTGTTTAACAAGATGGAAAACATTAAAGCAAGAGTAAATTTTTGTCCGTTAGTTTGATACACTTTATCTTTGTACCTACGTTATTTATTCATACGCAGAAAATGTATTGAATGCGCACAAAACATGCTGAAACAAATATAAAGATGAAACATGTAAATGAATTCACTATTATTATTTATTGACTATTATATATTATGCTATCACTTAAATATAGTGTGTGACTTGTTTGCTGCTATATGACGAAATGGAATTGTTATTTGTTATCTTTTACATTAGTGCACGTATCAAAGTGTAAACTTTCGTTAGAAAGAATGGTATTAGAGTTAAACAACACAACCGGCGAAGATTATTGATAACATTACGATTATGTTTATAGATTTGATGAGTAATACAATAGCCCCCTAAGCTGAAGAGATAGTAACGGCGTTATAATATAGCTACCTGTCTCGACCTGTCTAGAAAAATTGAAAAAGTGAAAAACCACAGGTCGCCCAACACGACAAAAACGAAAATGTTGCAGGCTCTGTTTGATTGAGCCTGTTCATGGACGGCAGTGGAAATGCAAGCTACCGTCCACGCCCTCTAGCCCCGGGTTGAGCAGAACTCAACATTTACACATGTTATAAGTATCGGAATATAACTTAGAGACATCTGCAAATGTATTCATACGGCGATGCACATGGAACCTTCAATAATACACAGAGTGCAATTCTATGAAAAGCGGCGTATGGTTCCCAGTTAAAATAATGACTTTGCCCTAAATCGGGAAACAATGTGCAGACCTAAACAAACTGAAATTTAGAAAGGGGATCTGAGGTTATGGAGCCTGCATATCACAGAAACTGTCAAAGGTAAAATTAAAAAAGCAGGCACGATGTCCAAGGGGTGATTAAACAATACCCAAAGCTAATAAAGCGGGAGTATTGGAATCACTCAGGCCGAAATGTTCAAGCTGAAAAATTAAACAGTACACTAACACAACATAAATGTCGTGCTGAATGATCTGAAGGGATCGAAATATAACAGCTAATAATATGATATAACAGCTTCTATCATGTACAAGGTCAGCTTTTAGCGAGAATTTTCGTGAATTCTCCCCCTTAATTATTGACTGTGTTAAAGCAATTCCCTTCAAATTGGATTGTATCTCTTACATTAGCTAAAGTCGTGTCATTCATGACCCAAATCAATAATTCTTTGTCATAGATTTTGCATTGATCTTAATATCAATACTCAATAGAAAGCAACAACACATGTAGGCAGTTTTTGATATAAATCATGTTGTTTTATAGATTCATATAGAAATATTATTCCTTTAAAGATATAAAACATTTCTGTAAAAAACATTATTATGTTAGCTTATGATAATACGGAATTCGTGTTGTCATTTAACAGAGAATGAAGACATTTAAATAAATTTCTTTTGAAACTTTAAATTCTGCCATAAAATGACGGCTAAACATTGAAATCCGAGGATTATTTTATAAACGAGCTTTCCCACAAAAACATTTATATTAATTTTTCTCGAGGAAAACGAGACTTGTTTGAAGATACATGTACATATGTATTCCCATTTTGTTTGAATGTTCCTGTCCATATAACAGTTCTTTTGTTTATCTTTACATGCCTAGACGTTTGCTCTTTAAAACATGATAAAATAAAATAAAGTAATAAACTAAGCAATACTATATTTGACATAGGCAAATGGCCAAAAAAAAAAAACACACAACAAAAACAACAACAACAACAAAAAAAAAACAGCAACAAAAACAAGCAATTTAACAAACTTAAAACATACATGTTAGTAAAACACGCACGCACATGTTTTATTAACCGGTCTTGATCCTTACTGAAAACTGCAAGGTTTTCCATAGAAATTAAGAAAAGAAAGAATATATTTGATTATGAAACAAGTTTCTAATTTTGCTTATCAGCATTGGTGTATGTGTATCATTGAGATCCGAACTCATTTTTTAAAATTAGTTCTGATTCATCCTGTCTACTTATTTATAGTGTCAAAGTTACTTAGTTTTGTATAAACAATGATATTTATATAAATCAAATATGCCATTCAGACCTGTTTTTGTTTATTATTAATTCAATCATGAAATCAAATTTACCCGTGTAAAATAAAGTTTCTTTAGCTGTAAAAGTGATTTATGATTTTGCATGCTTTCCACGAACAAAACCGTGACAATCATGTAGGTCGTACTAAAATCGAGATAATCCTACCGTGCAAACTGATGGAAAGCATGCTATTATAAATGTTTTTGTTTCTTTTTTTGTTTGTTTTGTTTTCAAGCTTGGATTTCATATCTAAAATAGACATGATATTGCTCGTCTGTTAATTCCCCCATTTCTTCGTACAGCGTGGAAATCATGCTGCCAGTAGTATCTTTTATTTAGATAATTTTACACATTCTCTATCCCACCCGCCAGCTTTCACTGATCGCCTAAAAATTCATAAGAAAATTGTTCTTATTGACTTCGTTTTTCTCCTGTCGTCGAATGTTTCAATATTCCAAAGGTCGGAACTAATGTAATTTATGTTACGTACTGTTCTCATACCCCACAGCTGCAATTACTTATTCAATTGGGTGGAAAATCAAAGCTCTTTTCTATTCTGTTTTGTTCATTTTTTTTTTACTTTTTCGTCTAATGGGACAATTATGAACGTTGTTATCTCAAAAATCTATATTGAATCGTACGTCATATGCTGGTATATGCAGTTCCGTATATTAACACCGTTTAAGTTACATCAGAACTTTAAGAAATCCAACAGTTTTTAATTTCTTGATACACTTCGACGTTAAATGGAAGCAAGAAGCTTTTACCCTATTACAGTTATAAATATACTGTTGTATTGTCTATAAAGTCAAGAACACATACATATGTGCTAATAAGTTGTCATGTTTGAAAAATATAATTTATTTGCCTCTAAAGTAAAAGAAATTGAAAAGTTTAGTGATTTTCACTATATGCTCAATATAAGCGATGGTGATACTTTTAAAACAAAATTGGAAGCAAGAAGATGTTCAGTTAGAATAAATATTTTTAAATTAAATTGAAGAGGAGAAATTGATGTATACTGTCATATCTGCTAAAATGTTCACAAACCAAAATACATATTTGAAATTAATCATTGAAAATACATTTCCTATATAATCTATTGCTCAAAGTGATATCAGCAGGGAAACCAGTATTGATTATCGGATAATTTTCAAGTGGGACAACCTACTATGATATGCCAGTCAAATATAATAAAAGCTGGGGATGACTAATTGAAGTTTTGATTTTTGTTTGAAATCAAGAGAAAGGACCGAAGCTTTCATATGCAGTACTTCACTTTCTTTGCTACAGGCTATTGGCATGCTGATAACCAGTTAGGCTTTCTAAATGTCGCGCTATATATTTCCCGTACTATGTTTTTCTTCATGGATTATTTAAATTCAACTTTTAAATCTAAACTAAGCTAGATCTGTGAAAAACAGTTGACGCTTGTACACTGTAAAAATATACCGTAATTTTTACGGTATGTACCGTTGAATATTTACGGTATTTTGCCCGTACATGCGATTACGGAATTTAGACCGTTAAACCGCGGTGATTGGTCCAAACATTTTCATTTTCGCACGGCGCAGTTGATATAGGTGTTCAAATACGCGACTGGTTTCATTAAACTGAAAGTGTGTAGGTTTAAACATTTACGGTACAAATACTGTAATTATGTTTTTACGGTAAAATTCCTGGCAGCTGATTTCCAGGACTTTACCGTAAAAATCACGGTTAGGCCTGTAAACTTTACGGTAAAAGTCCTGGAAACCAGCTGCCAGGATTTTTACCGTAAATCATTACGGTATGTTTTTACAGTGCAAATGAAACAATGTAGATCAAAACAAAGATACCAGCCCCAAATGAGTATTATAATTGTTTTATTTGACCCAGGGCTTAATTGCTGTATTCATGTGTTTATGTGACATTTTGCTTGTCTTGGAAGTGGATGTTGATACTGTTCAAAATGTGGTCTTAGACTTTACACACAGCCATTTCAGTTTCAGTTATGCTAAACAGTAGTCATAGCCTCTATGCGGTCTAAACAGCTGATCGCATGTATTGACAAAATTTACGAAAAGGACTTTCAAATGAAAACATTTAGTCAATAGTGGTTTTACAATTCGTTTGATAACACTTCCAGTATGGAGTCTGGTTTATAAATTGAAGATAAATTATCATAATGAGCAAAATGACATGTAAGGGGAAGTTACACCTACCATACAAAGGCTTGAACCATATAGAGTTATCTCCCTTTCATTAAAAGTCTGTTTAGCTTGTCAGTTTCATTACATTCACCTGTCTACCTATTTACTCGATTCATATATATTTATGCATGTATACAAGTTTGTAAGCAGGTAGGGGATGCTCCTTTACCCTATTTATATCTGACTTAGGAAAATAAATGGGACTGCCCCATCATTGGGACCTGAAACTTTAAAAAATGTGTTGCCGTTAATTTGTCAATATTGAATCAAAACTGTGTTAATCATTTTTGTAAATTCACATTTTGTAACAACATATTATTTTTGAACGTATTTCTTCACCTCAGGGAGAGAAGGGGTTAACCCACGGATACTGAACCCTTGTTCCACCACCAAGAAGTGCATGCCATGAATATACTACCACTTTAGATTCCCTACAGTTTATTAACTCAGCGCTGGGTTATAGTAATGAGTACAACTAGTCTACCTACCCCTCTGACCCGTGACATTCCGTGCAAAGCGTAGTTGTAAATACATGTACACTACTGACTAGTGCACAAATTAAACCCACTAGAGCTAATGCGGCTTAATATATTATGTTATTATTAAGTTATTAAGCATATATCTATTTCGTGAATTTTAACTAAAACATTTGATAATTTTAGGTTTTTATTTATTTATTAATAACTCCCTTACATCTTTAAACGATGTTTAAGCAAATAACTTTTTATTTACACTACAGTAAGTTCTTTGATTTTTATGCCCCCGAAGGTGGGCATATTAAAATCGCACTGTCCGTCCGACCGTAACTTTGTAAATTCTTGTCCGGGCTGTAACTCTGCCATCCATGAAGGGATTTTGAAATAGCTTGGCATAAATATTTACCTTAATGAGATGACGTTTCATGTGTAAGACCTAGACCCCTAGCTCCAAGGTTAAGGTCACACTTAGAAGTCAAACGTTAATAGGGTCTGTTTCGTGTCCGGTTCGTAACTTTGCCATTCATCAAGGGATTTTGAAATTACTTAGCATAAATGTTTATCATAATAAGACGACGTGTCATGTGCAAGACCCAGACCCCTAGCTCCAAGGTTAAGGTCACACTTAGAGGTCAAATGTTAACAGGGTCTGTTTTTGTGTCCGGTCCATAACTCTGCCATCCATGAAGGGATTTTGAAATATCTTGGCATAAATGTTAATCATAATCAGAAAATGTGTCATGCGCAAGACCCAGATCCCTAGCTCAAAGCTCAAGGTCATATTTAGAAGTCAAAGGTTAATAGGATCTTTTTCGTGTCCGGTATACAACTCTGTCATCCATGAAGGGATTTTGAAACAACTTTGCATAAATGTTTACCATAATGAGACAATGTGTCACGCGCAAGACCCAGACCCCTAGCTCCAAGATCAAGGTCACACTTACAAGTCAAGTCAAAGGTTAATAGGGTCTGTTTCATGTCCGGTTCGTAACTCTGCCATTCATCAAGGGATTTCGAAATTACTTGGCATAAATGTTCCCTATAATGAGAAAACGTGTCATGCACAACAACCAGACCCCTAACTCTAAGGTCAAGGTCACATTTAGAGGTTAAAGGTTAACATGTTCGTTCCATAACTCTTCCATCGATGGAGAGATTTTAAAATTACTTGGCATAAATGTTCCCTGTATTGAGATGACGTGTCAGACGCAAGACCAAGACCCCTAGCTTAAAGGTCAAGGTCACACTTAGAAGTCAAAGGTTAACATTGTACGTTTCTTGTCCGGTCAATAACTCTGCCATCCATCAAGGGATGTTAAAATTACTTGTCACAATTTTCCCTACAAGTAAAAAATTTGCTGCAAATGCAGCAAAAGAGATTGCATGGCAAGCAAGAGAATTGTAATTTGTAGCGATTTAAGCTCTAAGCAATATAGTTTGTAGAAAAAGTCCAATTTTGACCCTGGGCCCATAATTTAAAAGAGTAAGGTCAAGGTCCTTTTAGAAATTGTTGATGGAGACACCTCTTAATATGGACATCAAACGGTCACAATAGCTCATCTTATCACTATGTGACAGGTATTAAAATGTAAGCAAAAGTGAAGAGTAAGAAGAAACAGAAAAGTGTGAAAGCAACTTATTTTGTAACAAGGGTGCGATAGTCACAAAATACGCCCGTCAAGAGTTTATTAAAAGAAAGGTTTCTGTTGAAGAATTGGTTGTATGATTATATAAGGCAAGTTAATCTTAAAAAAGAAAATAAAATAAAAATAAAAACAAATAAAATTGCAAGTCCACACAAAAATCCTACCAGGTAGAGATAGGTCAAAATACACCTCAAAATTGGATGTAGACATGCATGTTGTACTACAGAATAGTGGTCTCGATTAAGTAATGGAAAAGTTATAATATAAGCTATTTGAAGTAACAACAAAGGGAAGTAATTCTATAGAAGGGACCTGCGCATGACACTTCATCTCATGATGGTGTACAATTCGAGGGCTCGGCGCAAGACTATTCTAACTTGATATTTTACAGAAAATGGTTATTTCACATTTTCTCATGTAAAATCTGGAATTACATAATTCTGTAAATTATTGCAGTAATATTCCAAGATTTTTTCATTTTTTTTCAAATTTCAAAAATATATTCCATCTCAAGTTATAAATTACTTTGTGCAAAACTATTCTAACTCAAGTTAGATTAGTTTTGCAATACAGTTTTATATTATTACTGACTACACATTAATGCAAAACTATTCTAACTCGAGTTAGACTAGTTTTGCAAACAAAGATAATGTAACTTAACTGTGATATGTTTCATGTAAGACTATTCTAACTAAACTTGATGATGTCATTAAATGAGTTTATGATGTCATAGCTCTTTTGGCACTTGTGATTCCATTGTATTGTCTGAAAATGTCTGCCAGGTTATGATTTTTTTGGGTTACCAATCTTTTATAAAAGCAGAATGGAAGACTATTTTCTAAGACTTTAAGTTTTGTAAGTATCACAGTTTTCTTTTTAAAAAGGTCCTAGTGTATATGAATCATGAAATTTTATATTATTCATTGGCACTTTATAAGAGGCGTAATTATTTTAGAAACAATGTCACTCCTAGAGCGACACTAGTGATGGACAGCTTTTTATAGCTTACTTTGTATTGTGTCGTCTCAACATTTTCGCACAGTTCTCGTAGGAACTGACCATAATTTGAATCTGAACTCACTCATCACATTCTTTTTTTTTTGACTTGTTTCAATGACAATTGTGTTTTATGCTTAGTTTGATGTTTGATGAAGTACCTTGACAATGTGACAAATTCATTATATCGTAAATGAAATCGTGTGCAAACAAACATTATGCAGTGGGACCAATCATGAAAGTCGGAGTGAGTACAATTGTTACAGGCCCATAGGACTTTGCTCTTGGTACAGATTTATAATAAGTTCCAAGATAGGCTTCAGTGTTTGATTTTGCATTCCCCTTGTCACTTAATTGTGCATATATTTGAAATCCAGATGAGTGCTAAATAACTTTATTGGACTTGACGACCTGATTGTAGCTCAAAATCATTCATCAACTGTGCAGCTGATCAGAGTCTGTAGTGTTTGCTACATGGACATTTTAATCAAACCTAATGGTTTGAACAGCAAATCATGGTACAGCATTTATAGTGATGTCTGATCTGGGTTTGCACTTAGACTTGATACTATATAAGTGGTTACCATTAAGTTACAATGGTACTCGAAACGTCCATATTTTTTTCAATAAACTGACGCCTCTAATTCATACTGGGTGCATAACATAATTTAATGTGTCATTGCATTAATACTTTTATTTATATCAGTATTTTCAATCTTATTCAGGCTACTGAACAAGTTCATAATATTAACATATTACCTTTATACGTGTAGATAGGTATGTAATACAAGGGTCATTATCTTTGCATTGGGAAAATATGCACTTGTTCTTCAGCAGAGAATATTACGCTTCTATCGTCGCGCAGTATTTCCATTGCAGAACTTGTGCATATGTCCAGATACAAAGCTAATTACATATATATACAGTGTATCTTTAATATATTAGCAGGTTGGACTACAACACCAGCGGACCGGGTTCGATTCCTGGTCACGGCTGATATCCCAACTAGTGTTCAGGGCTGGGTGATTTACTTAAATTGGTACTGTTTCCAGCAGTATCGGCCTAGACTGGATGCTGGGGAGGTAAATATGGCACCTGCCGTGGGCTCAGCTGGAAACAAGGTGTTCCATCCATTCCAGGTGGGGACTTTCGTCGACTACCCACGTTAAACAAGAAACTTTACCTTTACTTTTATCTTGTTTCGTCACTTTAAAAGTTAATAAACATAAAACTGTGTCACTACTGTTAGAACTGAAAAATGGTATGACACTGTTTCACTTACTTTACTTCAAAGAGCTTAAATAAATAACATTTTCAGGTTATTATGTTGTCTGTACAAGGTTCATATCATCAAGGGCATACAAGGTACCATGGGGCTGGATGCAAGGGCATAGCCAATAGTGTAACAGCAATTATGCTTCTTGCAAATGCACAGTCTCCTATGTTATGGAAATCAGATGACATAGACCACATTCTTGAAGCTGGCGATATATACAGTAAAATAGTCCTAGACAAATATCTACTAACATCTGACTCATCAAATGTATTGATAGAAAGTTGTATACTCTATCAAAGTAGTCAATACATTATATAATATATATGTGTAATATTTTTTAAGATGTTTGCAACACAAATTTAAGACCTTTATGTGAATTTTTCACTTAGTGAAGGGCCAAAACTCTGGCCTAGCCGAGTAAAATCCCAAAATGAACACCTGATGCAAAGTTTCATAGGCTATAAAACAATCCTCTAATGTTTTATGACTCTAGGTAAAGTACATTTTGACAAACATGTAGAAAAAAACTTTTATTTTTTTACTTAGTCAAGGACCATAACTCTGGCCAAACAAAGCGGAAAAAAAATAAATAATAATTTAGGTGCACAAATTCACATACCAGATAATATTCCTGAATGATTTCATGAATCTAGGAGAATTTTTAAAGATAAAAATATATGCAACACATTTAGCACTTTATTTGTATCACTAAGTCAAGGACCATAAATCCAGTCTGGCTGAGTAAAATCCCAAACAGAACTCCAGGTGTGCAACTTCAGATGCTATTTAACAATCCCCAAATGTTTGACTACACTTAAGTCAAATACTTTTTGAGATTCAAGTGACACTAACTTGTATCCCACTTATGCATATTTTTGACAATCAAGGGCCATAACACTAGTCTGACTGACAAAAATCCAGAACAAAATCCCATGTGCATAACTTCACATGCCAAACAATATTCCGATGATGTTTCATGACCCTATGATATATATACTTTTTTAGATATATGCAACACAACTTTGCATGATAAATTATCTTTTTACTAAGTCAAGGGCCATAACTTTAGTCTGACTGAGTGATGTCACTAACAAAACCCCAAATGAGCAACTTTATGTGCTAAATAATATTCCCGTTATATTTCATAATACTGGGTCAGATACTTTCTGAGATACATGCGACTTGGGCCCTTTTTATGCCTATTTTAGACTAGAAGTCAAGGGCCATAAATCTTGTCTGTGTGAGATCCAAATTAAAACCCCTGGTGCTCTGCTTCCCTTGCTGAATAACAATCTTGTGAGGTTTGATGATTTTGGCTGAAATACTTTTTTAGATAATTTATGAATGATACACATTGGGACGGACAGATGGAGGGACAAGGGTAACTCTTAAGACCAGAGCATGTGAAATGCTTTTATGGGTTTTCATGTTTTGACTTTGAGTGCAATTAGCACTGGGAGCTTGATTTCTGTTTTGCTGATCAATATGGAATTGACTTTTTTAAATTGTTTTCATATTTAAAGGGTTTTCTTGGTTTGGGCAATTATTAGACAAGAGTGAAACAAAAATACCTTAATTTGCAATTTAATTATATTAGATTCACAAAGATAAGAGGTTGGATTTACATGGATAAGAAAACAGAATCACTGATATTTTCAGTGAAGTTGTTATTTACTTTACAAAGACAGGAAATCATATAAAAACAGATATAAGTATATTTATTCCTTTTTCAACTTGCATGTCATGCAGACTTCTGGAAATTCGTCGGTCCGACGGACATGACCGGACAATTTTGAACAGGTCTGTGGTTTCTCAATCCGGATTCGGTCTGACTGACTGGCAATTATCGTACCCCGAGAACTGCAATATCTCGGACAACATATCAAAATGGCATCACTTACATATTATGCCGGGGCAGGATCGGGAAAGAAACATAAATTAACGCCCAACATAAGTGAAAGGAAACAAATGTATGAAAATAAAAGGGTTGACCAACATTTAACAACTAAAAATGATCACACCTGGCTTGAATATGAATTATAATAAAGAAAAGCAACATATACGTGGTACACTGACATTTTCTTCGGTCCGGCATATTTTTTTTGGTCCGGCAGATTTTTTGGCATTGCTGGACCAAATGTCCGGCCATTTTTTCCAACTTTCCTGAAGTCTGGTCACGGCGCTAAAATGTTTCCACATTTCCCTAAAATCTCACTCTCCCTAATCCTAGCCGAGGGAGAAGTGACTTCTCCCTAAAATCTTAGCCTAGCTTAATCCCTGCTAAAAACAACATAAACATAGCTTCAGACAGGTTGAATGCAGATCAGCCAAATATTTCTTAGCAGAAATTTCAAGATCCACTACTCCTTTGCTGGAGCAGTATTATATCAAAAGTCCATCATTTGTTTTATCTGCAACTTCCGCATGACAAAACTGTTCAAACTGTTTCTAGAAAGTGTTTTTGATAGATCTCTGCAATGAATGCTACTTTTCAGTGCACTTAACATTTCAGAGGGTCTTTTTCCTCTTAACACGCTTAACAGTTATTGTTACAGTTTTAAAGTTTCATTTGAAAAGGTCAATACATGATGTATGTGTATTAAAGGACACCCAGTTTTCTGTGTCTTAGATATTTTTGTGGAATCTCTTTATCATGCTTGATTTTACCAGTTGTTGAATGAAATGCAATGTAAGTCTAAATTATGCTAAAAAATGTAAGAAAATCGACATTTTGCTAGTAATTATAGTACAACTTTTACTGTAATAGCTTGGTACTTCAATTTCTATTGTACATGGGGATATATTTGCAAGAATTTCATTTTAATGATTTCAGTTATTTATGAAATCTTAACACTTGTGAATAACATTCTGTTGTATTTATTGCTAGAATGCTCTAAGAGAAAAAACTTGATTAGAAGTAAGAAATAAGCAGAATTTGTTACTAAAGTCATTTATTTATAAAGATTTTTTATTTTATTGAAAAATATTGGGGTAGGGGCTTCAGGTTCCATTTTTCCTATGGGACTACTCATATATACCATTTTTCTTCATACAACATGAGTCTGCATGACTTAAGATATATTGCAGAAGTATTCAAACTGGAGTTAGAATTATTCTGCGCTAAAAATAATTTGGATTCAACTTCTTTTTTATGCAAAACTATTCCAACTTGAGATAGAATAGTCTTGCATAAAAAAATAGTTTTAAGTAGTGTGTGTTTCTGGTGCAAAACTATGCTAAGTTTAAAGATGTGTATAAAATCAAAATAAATGATTTTATTGAAAAACTGAAAGTGTTTAGTATCAGTTTAGCCTTTTAAGATGTACTGATGATGAGAAACAATTTATAAGGCCATATCCAAAACTACAACGCAATTTTTTTCACTTCCTGACTAATTTCTGAAAATCAAGTTAGAATAGTCTTGCGCTGAGCCCTCGAATTGTGCCAAGTGACATCAAAATCCCTCCATGCATGAATAGAAATGCATCGGACAAAGTCATTCTTGTATCTGACCTTTGATCTCTAAGTGTGACCTTGACCTTAGACCTAGGGATCTGATTCTTGCGCATGACACTCCGTCTCGTGGTGGTGAACATTTATGCCAAGTTATATCAAATTCCTGCCATGCATGAAGAAGACATGCGCCTAACAAAGTTGTCATTCTTGTATCCTTTAACCTCTAAGTGTGACCTTAGACCAAGGGACCTGGTTCTTGCGCATGACACTCCGTCTCATGGTGGTGAACAATTGTGCCAAGATTCATCAAAATTCCTCCATGCATGAAGAGATGCTCCGGACAGTCATTCTTGAATCTGACATTTGACCTCTTAAGTGTGACCTTGAGCTTAGACCTAGGGACCTGGTGCTTGCACATGACACTATGTCTCATGATTGTGAACAACTGTGCCAAGTTTCATCAAAATCCCTGCATGCATGAAGAAGACACGCTCCAGACAAAGTCTGTGGACGCCGCATTTTTTATGATGATGTCCAAAATCTGGCAACAATGAGTTGGATGTCATCCAATGACACCCCTGACTTGATCAGATAATACTTAATACTTTGAACTTTTGTGTCAATGTATTAAGGGGGACCAGAAACCATGGATATAAATTAATTTTATGGAAGACAAAAATACCGTAGATACCCATGTATAATGCGCACCCGTGTATAATGCGCACCCCCGATCTTAGTCCAAATTCCTGGGGGAAAAAAAAAGAAAAAAAAAATTTTGGTCAATTTTTGAGGTGGATGGAAAACGAAAGTAGAGTTTACATCGACACCGGTAATAAATTTTATCTCCGCGGCGGAGAGCAGCATCAGTCTCACGGTACTATCGATTTTTGTTTTCTCGAAAATAAAACCAGTAAATTATTGTTATATTTTTTGTTTTACCTTTTTTAATTCACTATTTTGAATAAATAAATAGCATCTGATTCAATATTTCGGAATGGTATCTTTCAAAATGACATGAGCTTCTCAATTCAAACTGATAACAAAAGGTGTGATAGTCTTTTTGTCACGATCATAAAGCCAGTAATTACCGGCAATTAACGTGTCACCTCGTGTCAATTATGTTGTTCACAGTTTGATCTCGGTTAAAGATAATTCTCGATCTTTAATTAGGCCAAAAAAAAAAATATGTATGTTTCCTGTGACATGCCAGAAAAAAATAGGGTAGGTAGGTCGATTTTTTTTTTTTTTTTTTTTTTTTTTTTTTAGAATATGCATCTTTACATTAGTGGAATTCCCTTGTCTGCTTTTGCCTATTGTCTTATCAATACATATATGTCTATCCTAGATGGTAGATGCTATACACTTTAAATACACAGCTTTTTATATACCCTTTGGCTTTTAATCTTATTTTTAAATACATACCGTCAGAATATTTCAACAGATGCACCATTGGTTCAAGCCTACCTTAAACTCATGATTTTTTATGTCAAGTTTAAGGCAGGGATGTAATTTTTTTTCCACACCACCTGCCCTGCAGGACAACTAACCACTAAAATCTGCTTGCCCTTAGTGAACAGTCACATGCCCTTATAACTGACATGTTTAATATTGTCATTTTTATGAAAGGAGTATTATACATGTACTATAAGTAAATTTAAAATGTAACACTCAGTAGACAAATATGATTCTCTTGTACACTACATTTCCTTTTTAAGGTGGCATATTTGTTCTTCTTAAACTTCCTTTTTACAGCAGACATTTTTATTTTTCTTTCCTGTATTTTTGTCAGCAGCACCAGCCAGTTGCTTTCCAAAATAACTGCAGCAATAGTAATAATAATTAAAGTCTATCCCCTCCTGTATTTTCCTAAACTGTTAGGACAGCATAAAATATTTAGTTATTTTCATTTTCTCAAGACTTATTTCCCAAAAATAATTATTTTGAAAAGTGTCCCCAAAATATGGACATAATTATCATCATCCACACACCCTTTGTGAAAGCGAAAAAAAAAAATTATGGATATTATTCTGTTTATAAGCTAAGTAATTGGCCTTGTTTTCATCATTAATTAACAACCTCCAAAGAGCTAAAAGAAGTGTGTCGGTATCATGGCATCTGAAGTGAAGATCAAAGCGGTATAGTTGCCCGAGATTGTCATGGCATTACGTCATGTTTTCGCGCCATGTGAAACATCACTCTTTGATCGTACCGCCTCGCTTCTTTAAGTTGTTGAGAAGAAAGCAATAAAAAAGTTTCTTCTTTATTTTTTTTTTAAAGCAAATGTACAACATCACGAATGAACTGAGAGGTAAATGTGTCAAACGATTATTCCGGATATCCTACCTCTGTGACCTGTTTGCCCTCAAAGAATTTACATTATTGTTAGAGAAGAATATCTTACAAAGTGTAGTGTCAAAAATAATTCTTGTACGAAAAGATTCATTTAAAACTTAATTAAAAACCGCAACAACATCATACTGCGTTATTCTAAAGCGACATTTCTATTTACATTCACGAGGTCACGTAACCTATTCTGCCGTGCTAACAGAAATCTGTTTGCCAAAAAAAACGTTTTACTCCATGTTTTTAAACTGCTGCCGCTTTTTCATTATTTAAGATTTTTTAATTCTGTTTTTAGCTCATCTGATTTTTTGAAAAAAAATGATGAGTTATTGTCATCACTTGAGCGGTTGTCGGCGTCGGCGTCGGCGTCGGCGTCGGCGTCGGCGTCTGCGTTGCCTGGTTAAGTTTTATGTTTAGGTCAGCTTTTCTCCTAAACTATCAAAGCTATTGCTTTGAATCTTGGAATACTTGTTCACCATCATAAGCTGACCCTGTATAGCAAGAAACATAACTCCATCTTGCTTTTTGCAAGATTTATGGCCCCTTTTGTACTTAGAAAATATCAGATTTCTTGGTTAAGTTTTATGTTTAGGTCAACTTTTCTCCCAAACTGTCAAAGCTATTGCTTTGAAACTTGGAATACTTGTTCACCATCATAAGCTGACCCTGTACAGCAAGAAACATAACTCCATCTTGCTTTTTGCAAGAATTATTGCCCCTTTTGGACTTAGAAAATCAGTTTTCTTGGTTAAGTTTTATGTTTAGGTCAGCTTTTATCCTAAACTATCAAAGCTATTGCTTTAAAAACTTGCAACACTTGTTCACCATCATAAGCTGACCCTGTACAGCAAGAAACATAACTCCATCCTGCTTTTTGCAAGATTTATGGCCCTTTTGGGACTTAGAAATATCAGATTTCTGGTTAGTTTTATGTTTAGGTCAACTTTTTTCTTAAACTATCAAAGCTATTGCTTTGAAACTTGCAAACACTTGTTCACCATCATAAAGCTGACCCTGTTACAGCAAGCAAATAACTCCATCCTGCTTTTTGCATAATTATTGCCCCTTTTGGACTTAGAAATCATTTTCTTGGTTGAGTATTAGTTTAAGGCAACTTTTTCTATAAACTATCAAAGTATTGCTTTAAACTTTCAACAGTTTTTCACAATTCATAAGTGGATCATGTACATCAAGAAACATAACTCTATCCTGCTTTTTGCAAGAATGATGGCCCTTTTAGACTTAGAAAATCATGGTGGACAATTTTCTATTATACAAAAATCAATGAGCGTCAGCACCGCAAGGCGTGTTGTTTATACTTTCTGTTCAAAGTCTGAATTTTGACATATATGTATCATTTATTACTTTAGAAAGAAATAAGTATTAGATCGCGCTGTTTGAAATTACAAGTATACATGAAATTCGCGTTTTTTAGAATTTTGCTACATTTTTGTCATGTTTATTAAAATTATTATAGAATTTAAACTGTATTACTTCTCAGCGTGTTGAAATTTGAAGTGATTATATTAAAAAATGAATGCACAACGCGCATTTTTTGTGTTCGTGTCGATAAACAAAAGTAACGGTGTCACAAATTGACATACGGGCCTTATTTTATCTGTAGTGTAAATGCAGTATGCATCATCTTTGTAAATTTTTGAGTTATTGAGGTAAATGTCAGATTTCGTTGTTATGAAGCCATCACTGCACTTATGTTATGTATAACTCTATATGCAGTCTAGTACATGTATGTAATATTATTGTAATATGAATTTTGTGACAGTCTATTGCATACACATACAATGTCCGTTTTGTTGTATGGCATTAGATATTATATGGATGCCAACTATCATATAACGTTTGATTTATATTGAATTTTGTTAATTTGTAGTTGTAAATAATGGCTGCAGTTTATCATTTCCATTACTATAATGTTTCATCATATACTTTTCATATCATTTCATACTTTAACTTTAGTCTTTTAAGTAAGTAATCTTTGTAATATGGAAGTAATAAGTGACGTATTTTAATCATGTGACGTTTGAACTTAGTAGCACATATGTTTTGTATAAGTAGCACGTATTATTTATGGGAGCCTACGGAGGTATGGTGTACCCAAAGGAGCAGCTTTGTGCCCTGACTTATTTGTTTTGCTATGGTGCTTACCATATGTTATATATTTTAGCTTCTTCCGCCAGACGATTTTCCTGGTGATGTCATAACCCGGAAGTACAATGCCCGAGGTTCACTTGTCTTCACTCTAGGGCTGTCATCGATAGAAACGATATCGATGTATCAACGATATTTTTTGGTCGATCGATTATCGATTCCCATTTTCAAAAATCGATATTTTACAGAGCCCCTTTAAAACAACTTTTTCTGCCTGCAAAAATGTGCCGTAAATAACGGAAGTTGTCAAAAAAGGTCATGTCTAAACTTATACCGTAGCAGTCTTTTCCCACTAGCCGGCACTACCTATATGGGTAGAAGTAAAAGGGGCTCAACTTCAGAATCTATTTGCAAAAAGTTACGTTGTCCTGTCTTGAAAGGTCGCTTCGTTGTTTGTGCATGTAAAAACATAGTGTATATATACTGTTTCTACGTCAATCTCGGCTTTTTACTTGTTCTCGTATACTGATCACTCAGTAAAAGGTACAGAATTTAGCTAGTACCCGTAACAATAACAATCAAAGATGGCCGAAGAGGAAGCCGTCGCCGGCTTAAATAGTGGAAAAGAGTCAAAAGACGGAAAGAAAAGCTTTGTTTGGGTTCGTAGAAACACAGGGTGTTGCTTAAACATGCCTTTCAGTACAACAAACAAACAGTCAAACACTACAAATTTGAGGCCCATCGAAAACTTGGGCAGAAGTTAAAAAAGAAAATAAAAAAAACCCCAAAAAACACGCGGTGCCAGTACCGAATGTAAGTGCAAGGTGAAAATTAGACAGGGTATGAAACAGGCTAAAAATAAATAAAAAAAACATTGTAAATAAATAAATATCTGTGGAAGAGAAATGCAGAATTTTAGCTGTTTGAAACCCAACTCCAGTGCCTGGTATTATAGTTTACTAGGTTGTTAAGTAGGTAGGATAAATGCAAAAGAGGAGTGAAGGCACAATGAAGAGCTATAAAAGATTTCGTTTATTTCATTTATTTCATAGATACAAATACAACACAATCAAACAGTAATATAAAAAGTAGGCAATAAAACTAAACATAACATTAACAAGAAGGTATTTAGCATGCCCACGAACAAATAGGTTGTTAATCTAACTTAATAATCGATATATCGATGTATCGTCGATATTTGTCTTCCGATATATCGGTATCGTCGATATGCCAAAGACCCAATCAATGACAGCCCTACTTCACTCGCCTGGATGTGATATTCCCAGCGCAGAGCTTTCGTCCCATGGTTGTGCCGTAAACCGCAAAGACGATGATTTTTGTTATCCTCTGAAGTCAGCTCAGGGATGCAATCACCTACCACCATAGGGAGCCAACACGGAATCAACGTATTCACGGTTTAAAGGGACTGTATTTTGAATTTAGAAGCTACGTTTTGTTTGTGCTACTTAAAGTTCACAATTGAATTAAAGAACTGTGTCACGTCAGATTAGAATGGAATTTAAGAACTTTTGTATCTAGAGATACTGAACTTTCTTTTTTTTTTCTTTCTTATAATCAGTTGTTTTTTTTTTTTCTTTTTCTTTTCATATCTATTCATTGTTAATAATCATCTTTTGTAAATAAATTTGTAAATATTGTAAAGGGTGTTGATTTGTTCTGATGGTTACTGTCGCCGGTACGGCCTTTCCTTTCACAAACGGCGATATTAGATATTACGAAAGGTCGCACGTGCTCGTGGAATGGAAAATTACCAGCATGACGTTTTGATATCTTTATGATTCGCGGGTTAATTCCAGTCAATCCAGGTATTTTTTTCGTGATATAATTTCTGAACTTGGTAAAGTTACGACGTAAAAACCACTCGCCCGATCAGTCAAGTATACAGCGAAGTCAACTCGTCCAAAGTGCTATAAAAATAAATATTTCTTTGACAATTTAACTCGTCAATGTACGATGGATGTGAATATAGAACTGTCAGATCCTCCCGCAAATTTTCGTCCGAAAAAAAGTTTAGGGTCCGGGGCTAAAATTAGGGTCGGTCGGGTCACCGGAAACATACATATTTTTTTTTTACGCCTTAGTATCATAATTTTTGTGATTTATAAACATTTCTTTCGTCAGAATACTTTTAAATTTATATGAAATTAATTTTGTTTCAAAGAAAAAAAAAACAATTCGATCTTTTACGGAACGTAACGGCAATCTTAGATTTTAGCGGAGACAGTAAACGCGGGGAGTAGTTTCCCTTTACCAAAATGGCGAACATCGGTAACAAACTTGTTTTGAAGTGGGAAAATTGTCTATACCTGTATATTATGCGCACCCACGATTCGGGGGTGGTCCCGGGGGTAAAAAAACTGCGCATTATACATGGGTATCTACGGTAATGATATTGTTATTGACTTGTTAGAAATTAATTACACAACTATGAAGGCCATGACAATTATTAGTCTCCCACAAGTATTTATGACTCAGCTATTTTTTTCTGCATAAGTAACTGGATCCTTCTGCTCTGTCAGTATTAATTCATATCAGTCAATCTATTTCTATGCGATATCTTGTCAGGGATAAAATCTGTAAATTTAGTAGAAAACTGAAACGTTTACTTATATGAATAAATACTAATTCTGCTTAGGCCAGCATTTTTTAATTTTCTGGTTAACGGGAGCGCCGACCCTATTTTTTGACAAAACAAAATAAAAATAAAAGTCATTTTCAGTACTTTTATTTTCATTTTACCCGCCGACCGTCCATAATCGCTGCTGCCAAAAATAAAAGTTTAACTGTAAGGTAGAGGTTTTGAATCAGGATCAGCAGACGCATGAAAAATGGCAGCCTGCATGAATGTAAACTGTGAAATTAAATTGGAAAAGTATGCAAGTTAACAGACAATAATCTTTGGAATAAGTTTGCAGAGATAACAAGTATTGTAAAGAAATTGGATCTGAGTAGAAATTACAGCACCTAAAGCTCAACATTAGAAATAATCACGAAAAATGACCTTCAGTTCACTATCAACGCTGTCCAGATGTTGAAAAATCTGGCGTATCACATGTATGAGATTTGTTGTCTGTATATTATAACTGGACAACGATCAAATTCATGTGGGACTGTCAGAAAAATACCACAATTGATAAAAAGGAAAGAAACCAAAGAAATGACAGAATGGAAGAGCAAAAGTGAGTATCAACTTGCTAAACACATTTTTCTTTTTTGGAAGTGGCTATTCCTACGGTCCCGTAAGAATAGCCCCACGGGCTATTCCTACGGCTCTCCCGTAAGAGTAGTGAAATAGCCCGCAGGTGGCTATTCCTACGGCTCTAAAGACAGTTTTGTATGTCCATCTTGAACTGCATTGTACGGAATTAATTTAAATGGTATATTTTCGAACAAATTGTTTACCTTTTAGTATCACATCGAGAGAGAACTTTGCATGTCAATTTTCAAGAAAAAATAGTTATATATAAGGTGGTTTTGAAACGAAAAACATATACGGGTGTTGATTTCGCCAGATTCTACTGTATACGCAGAAATTTTAAATGACAGGCAAAATCAAGATATAAAATTTAAAGTGATGATTTTTTAAAGGATCATTTTAAGCTTTTATTCACGAAAAACGTTTGAGGGTGTTGATTTTGACAGAATTTATATGCAAAGAAATCTCAAGTAAAAGGCAAAATCAAGACATAAAATCTAAAGTGTTGAATACTTTTTAAAATCCTTTTAAGCTTTTATTAAGTATATATTGCTACGTGTGCATGCCAATTTTCAAGAAAAAATATACTAAGTATTAATTAGAAACGAAAAGTATATACGGGTGTTGATTTTGCCAGATGGTCATCGACATGCAAAATCAAGTCATAAAGTCATAAAGATTACAGGGAGCACTTTGGTAAAAATTATTATCATTTCATTTCAAACCACAGTTTGTGGTTACCATATCTTGCCATCCAAATTAATTGCCTTATTTTTTCAGTTCACTTAGAGATAATCGTCTTTAAGATATGTAAGTGTTATTTTACATTGTTTTAAAGAAAAGGAAGTAATATTCAAATCACTGAACTTAGCGCAAATATCGGTTAAAAACCAATAATTACCGGTATGTTGTTAGTACCAGGTAGATAAATGGTTTATAGCGGTGGAAGAACAATTCATCAGAAAATAGTTCGTACTGTTTTTCAAGGAATTTTTTTAATTTTTCAAAGTTTCTTTTTAAGAGTTTTACTTCAGTTTAGACCACAATTACTGCCTGTGCTTGTGAACATGTAGAAAATATTATAAGTCTTCTTATAAAACAATGTTTCACATTCTGAGTACATTTTCATGTTTTTATTGAAAAGGGGAAAATCTGGGTGAATTCGGCAATTTCACAATAGATACTTATTTGGCAGATGTGAAATAAGTACATGCACTTGTTAAAGGACGTGGCTTAAAGAAGCTGCATAAAAATTTGATCTTTTCAAGGAAAAATAAGTTTTCTAATACCACTTGCATTTGGCCTCCATTACATGTTCATTATCATTAAGTCACTGTTAAATTTTGATTGGAAGATAGGTGCATTTTCTTTCGGGTGGTGATCAAATATTCATGCATTAAGGCTTTCATTGCCAGACAGCTACATATTGTGTGTGAAAATGCTTAACATAACATTGACAGGAAAATGTGTCATTTGATGATTTTCCAGCCTTTCTGGTACTAGAGGAAGAATCCAGGCGCTTGCCAGGCACATAGGAAGCATTTTTAGAGTGGGGACGGGAGCTAGGGCGGCGTACATTTTGAAAGTCAGCCGACCTATAACAAACCCAGTTCCATGAAATGTTAAACGTTTTTTTTGTGTGTGTTTTTTTTTTAAAAAAAAAGTGGTTGTTAAAACCTCAAAAACAACTACAAAACTGCAGGACACAGCTAAAATTGACCCGTTGTCAAAAGATTGTTAAGAGAATTAGCTTAATTGGTCAAATTATTGGGAGGGGGCGCCCTGGGCGTGAAACTGAGAAGTAAACCATTTGTTCGAAAATATACCGGTTGAATTAATTCAGTACAATGCAATACAAGGTGGACATACAAACTGTCTTTAGAGCCGTAGGAATAGCCACCTGCGGGCTATTTCACTATTCTTACGGGAGAGCCGTAGGAATAGCCTGTGAGGATATTCTTACGGGACCGTAGGAATAGCCACTTCCTGAAATTCCTGTTTTTTTTACTTTGAAGTCTTTGGGTTAGAGAAGAAAAAATAACTAATACCACAATTTTCAGTAGTTCTGTTCAAAACAAAGTGCAATTTCAATGTAAAATGACACATGTCCTGGCAAATGCTTGACAAAGATACATGTGATAAAAAATTCAAACTACATGTACATGTAGTCAAAATAATTGGACAGTCAGATTAATGGTTGTTTAATATGTTTGACAGGCGATCAAATCCGAGTGGAGATATTAATTGCCCATATGAAAAGATTATCGCAATATTTCCTAGGATCGTGTCAAATTAATTTGACTAAAGTTCTAGCCAGGTACTGTAACTCAAAAGATAATTATCAAACATGAAACTCCCAGCAATATTCTCATGAGTCCTGTTCACTTGAAGTATACCGATAAAATCTGTAAGAAGACTCTTTGAAAGTATGTTTGGGACAAACATTCAGACACGATGTCACAATTGTGCCTTCGACACTGAGGAACATATAATGACATATCCAGTAATAAATGTTTTTTCGGACTCCTAACTTTTTAAGTCCAAGTCCCATCTCAGTAAGGAGTCTTAAAAATCTCCGATACTGTTGTTTGAACATCAACCGATAAGGTTGTTACTTCATGTACTTTGTACACATTTTAGCTGAACCAAAATTCAGATTGTTTTGGCTTGTCGTACAATATAGATGGCACTGACAATCGGCAAAACATAAAACAATATTCAAGCCACAGAAACTTAACCAAAGCAATTTAATTTTAAAGCCAGTGTGAATTTATAATTTTTATCAATTCATAATTTTGGCTTTCTAGTATGACAATGCCTGTCTTTTAAGACTTTGCATCTACGGCCAGTTAATATGCATGTATGCAGGATGCAGACCTAAAGTAGTCATTGCATATCCCCATTTTAATAGCAGTTTTTATTCATGTTTATAATATATAATAAACATTATGCAAAGTTCTTATATGTCAACTGTGGTATCTGTATATTTTATTATGAAAAATGTTTCCATAAGTCTATTTTTACTATAAAATAGATACATACATAAACACAGATAATACATATCCTTGGTGACTTTGAAAATGGCATTATTCATACAAGCCACACATAAAGAAAACAACAGTATACTGAGATGATGAGATATAAACCAGTTCAGAATAGTTCATTTGTGAGTGTGTATGCAATTTAAGCTTGCAAGCTTTTGTTTTCTGTGGTGTACAAAAAATAAAAAAATTGCATCCTTTTGGACGTTTTATTTTTATTTATTTGGTCGACACCTCAAAATTGGGATTTTTATTTTTATTTTTATTTGTCCCCCCCGACCCAAACTTTTTGAAAAATCTCCCGTAAACCAGAAAATAAAAAAATGCTGGCCTTAGAAAAGTAAAACTGCATATTTAAGTCAGGCTAGAGAACTGCTTTGCTGTTTATGTTCAATCATATAAAGATTTGTCAATGTGCAAAGGGCTTCTTGCTAGGACTTGAACCTAGAATTCTTACAAGAGTAAGTGTGTTTCTTTACACTACAAGAAGTGATCCCATAGCAACAGTGACATGTATTTAAATACAAAATATTACATACGTATCTAATCCTTCAGAAACAGATACTAGGTATTTCCAAAAACTCTCGGCAATATGAGGAGTATCCACTTTATAAACATTAGCTATATCTAATACATGTATACTTTGACTACAAGTTATACTTGACTACAAGTTATACCTCCTTGTCCAAAGTTATCAAAATGAATACAAAAGTAACGTTAGACTTACGTCCACTTTAATGTTACTGTACTGTATTGTAGTATATATCACTTTTTGACAATTAACTGCAGAAATTTAGTAAGCTGTAATAGATACCTCAGGATTTCATTACTTGTTGTTTGTGTGCAAATACACATGTGCACATTAAGTATGTAAGAAAGTGCAGGCATCTGATACTAACCATGCAAAGCTACTGCAGTCCCCCATAGGGCATCAAATGTCAAAAAATCATATATGAGAGAAATGTGAAACCGGGTCCCCTTGCGGACTGCATTACTCTCCTGTATGGTGGCTGATTTCTGTCATTCGCGTTTTCAAAACGCGACCCACAGAGTGAAAACAATAACTCCTGTCAGAGGTAAATGGACTGCTTTTACACATCAATGATCATCTTCATCTCCACTTAAGCCGTGACTCGGAATCATTGTAAATTACAATATTCACATACCAAGCTAAGATATTGATGCAAGTAATATTGCAGACTTTTCCATCATAATTTCTGCAAAACGCTCCATTCACTATGGGTCATTCCAGATATTCCAAAGATCTCAGAGAATGCGAATCAACCACGCCCTTGGCAGAAAACAAACTCCACCAAAAGTTACTACTTTTATGTATAATGATAATAAATACACCTTCAAATTTATCCCTATAATTCCCTAATCCATTGGCATCAAGCCAATATCCGATATCTTTTATCGTTTCCATTTTCCGACGACATAATTATGTGACAAATGAAGAAAACAGTGACAATACTGCTAGCAAGACATTTTGACCCCAAGACATTTCAACCCGAAGTGACAATTCGACCCCCAAGACTCCTTGGACATTTCGACCCCATTCAATGATATGCCTGAAAACATCTAAGAATGTCGTCATTATAATTAAACTTTAATCTATAGATAATTGAGCAATTTCAAAATGTAATTACGCTTAATTACCAATTAAGATGTTTAAATAAGGTTATTTTCGCGAAAATAAGATTTTTTTATGAAAATTAGCCATATTTGTCTTTAGAAATTTATTTTCTAAAATTCTTTTTTTAATTTCTTAAAAACTATATTAGTACATGTCTTCGTATGAAAAATGAGTGATTTTTATCTCGCAATAACGAAATAATCATCATTTATAAATTATTCTTTTATTAACGAAAATAACGGGATTTATGTATCAGCCGTGTTTAATTTTACGGTTTGATTTTGCTTCCGCACAGAATAGGACGAAATCAACACTCTGACTCGCATAGGATTTTCTTTTCAAAACCATGCTAAATATAAATATTTTTTCTTGAAACTTAACACGGACACGTATAAATATATTCCTAATAAAAGCTCGAGCAAAAGGATTTTTAAAAATATTCATTACTTTAGATTATAATTGTCTGGATTTTGCCTAACACTTGAGATTTCTGCGCATGCAGAATCAGGCGAATTCAAGACCTGCATACGCTTTCTTTTCAAAACCACACTAAATATTATCATTTTTTCTTGAAACTTAAAATTGACACGTAGAAATATATTCCTAATAAAAGCTCAAAAGGATTTTTATACGCCCGTTTGAAAAACGGGACGTATTATGGGAACGCCCCTGGCGGGCGGCGTCCACAGACCTTGTCCGGGGCATATCTTCTACATGCATGGAGGGATTTTGATGAAACTTGGCACAGTTGTTCACCATCATGAGACGGAGTGTCCTGTGCAAGAACCAGGTCCCTAGGTCTAAGGTCAAGGTCACACTTAGAGGTTAAAGGTCAAATTCAAGAATGACTTTGTCCGGAGCATATCTTCTACATGCATGGAGGGATTTTGATGAAACTTGGCACAGTTGTTTACCATCATGAGACGGAGTGTCATGCGCAAGTTCCAGGTCCCTAGGTCTAAGGTCAAGGTCACACTTAGAGGTCAAAGGATACATGAATGAAAACTTTGTCCGGAGCATTTGTTCTTCATGCATAGAGGGATTTTGATATAACTTATCACAAATGTTCACCACCATGAGGCGGAGTGTCATGCGCAAGAACCAGGTCCCTAGGTCTAAGGTCAAGGTCACACTTAGAGGTCAAAGGATACAAGAATGAAAACTTTGTCCGGAGCATTTCTTCTTCATGCATAGAGGGATTTTGATATAACTTGTCACAAATGTTCACCACCATGAGGCTGAGTGTCATGTGCAAGAACCAGGTCCCTAGGTCTAAGGTCAAGGTCACACTTAGAGGTCAAAGGATACAAGAATGAAAACCTTGTCCGGAGCATTTCTTCTTCATGCATAGAGGGATTTTGATATAACTTGGCACAAATGTTCACCACCACGAGACGAGGTGTCATACGCAAGAACCAGGTCCCTAGGTCTAAGGTCACACTTAGAAGCCAAAGGTCAGATACAAGAATGACTTTGTCCGAAGCATTTCTTCTTCATGCATAGAGTGATTTTGATGTAACTTGGCATAATTATACACCATCATGAGAGGAAGTGTCATGCAAAGTTCCTATCTTTAGAATTACTTCCCTTTGTTGTTACTATAAATAGCTTATATTGTAACTTCTTCATTACTAGTCGTAGTGAAAAATTGAGACCACTTTTCTGTAGTACAACATGCATGCTACATCCAATTTTGAGGTGTATTTTGACCAATCTCTACCTGGTAAAGATTTTTGTGTGGACTTACAATTTTTTTTTTTGGGGATTTTTTTTTTATCTTTTTTTTTTTTTAAGATTAACTTCCCTTAGTTGTTACTATAAATAACTTATATTGTAACTTTTTTATAATTGACCATAGGGAAAAACGAAGACCACTTTTCTGTGGTACAACATAGATGTTACTTTTAAATTTTAGGTGTATTTTAAGGTCTCTCTACCTGGTAAGGAATTTTTTTGTGGATTTAGGAAAACAAAAGACTTACAATGATTACTAAACAACCACAAAATTAAAATTCATTTGCAATACAGCAGCTAGAGTAAAGAAATTTGCTGTGACGGGCGTATATTGTGACATTCTGGCACTCTTGTTTAAAAATATTCATTCCTTAAAATTTTAAGATTTGATTGTGCCGCTCAGTTGAGATTTCAGCGCATATATAAAATCGGGCGAAATCAACATCCGTATAAGTTTTTCGTTTATTAATCATACTAAATATAAATATTTTTTCCTTAAAATTGACATGCACATGTAAAAATATATTCTTGATAAAAGCTTAAAAGGATTTTCAAAAAAATATCCATCACTTAAAATTTTATGTCTTGATTTTACCTGTCATTTGAGATTTCCACGCATGTAGAACTGTCAAAATCAAGACCCGTATACGTTTTTCGCTTCAAAACCACCCTTAAATATAAATATTTTTTCTTGAAAAGTGACATGCACACGTAGATATATATTTTTCATAAAAGCTTAAAAGGATTTTAAAAGATATTCATTAGTTTAAATTTTATGTCTAGATTTCTCTAATTTGATTAGATTTCGCTATTGACCATATATATCGACATTATAGGATAAATCCTGTCTTCCGGTATTTCCGTAAATAGGGTCAGGGGGGCTGGCGAGATTAACCGATATGAAGACCATGTACAATATTTAAGCGATTATTTTTGCCAGAAGATAAGGATTTAGGAAAGTTCTTACCTTCATACAATGAAAATACTATTTTACGACCTCAGCAACAAAATCTTTGCAAAAATAATTTGTTAACTTTGAAAAATGCGAATATTTTCACACCATCGATATCAACCACGGAAGCGGCAGTGTAGAATAAAAGATAAAATTTCAAAAATGAAGTAAACTTTGAGGATATTTTTGCGACATTTTAATTACAACAATATTTTATGATAACCTGCAATACTTTTTTTGGCTGAGGCGCTATCCGCACGACTGTCGTGCGGATAATTTTCCTTATCTGCACGACCGTCGTGTCGATTATTTTCGTAATACCCACGACGGTCGTGCCGAATATTTTCGTTATTCGCACGACGATCTGCTGACATGCCTGGAAAGTCGATTGTTTTTGTTATTGATACAACTAAAAATACTGTATACATATGTGAAATTTAGTTAATCTTTTCTGAAGTTTTCCCTTTTTTCCTTGGAGATTTTTTTTTCAACTTTTTAACAAAAAGTTGCAATACTGCACTTTTTATGCTTTAAACATGGTCAGTGATGTCAGAAATCAACTTATTGACGCTCGAAAGACATAACTCCCTTATTTGTATTCATTTTTTGACTTTTTTTTTTTGTCACATATTAAATAATTTCTGAAAAGTCTCACTTAAAAAAAAAATCCGATCTAGATCTACCTTAGTACTTTATTTGGGGGGGGGGGGGGCATGTTACCGGAAACAATTTTTCAAAAGCCTTATCAGATCTCCTTAAAAAAAATAAAGTACAATTTTAGCATGCACCTTCCCGGCGAAATGGAATTCATGAAATCATGAATTTTTCATCACCATTATGAATTATCCATGAACTGTTCTGGTTTACTTCTTAATCTAACTTCATGAAGTTTTATGCATGAAGGTTAAAGGTCAGTAATTCAAATCCTTCTTTGTTTGAATAATATAAAAAATGACAACTTCAGGTTGTCTTTACGTATCTTTAGAGAACATCACTTTTTTCTACACCTATTTTTCATGAAAGTTCTATCACAAATTAACGAAAAAATGAAAAGAAAATAGGGGGTTATGTAGTTCCTAGTGAAATGCCAGTCAGTTGTCTGCTACCCTAAAAATGGCGCATATTTGCCCTCGTCCGCGCAATAAACACCTATTTCCGGTTTCGATCTGCAAAACTTGCCATGTGGGGTGTATGAACATGAAAACCGTCTCATTTCATGCAGAATGTATTCTAGTAGTGAAAAATGGTGATTAAAGCACTCGTTCTACACGAATTTGCGCAAAAAATCGGAAAATTAGGATTTTCGATTTGTCACTATCTCATTTTAAGTTATGCTGTCATTCAAAATATTATTAATATATAGTGTATCTAAGTTAACGAAACATCAGTAGCCTTGCTAGGTACTTCACAGAAGACATAAGTTATGGAGGAAACAGTTATTCGGAATAGAAAACAATTTGATGAACATGTAACGTCTCAAAGATTTATATCAAATGATAAATCAAATACGACA
The DNA here is from genome assembly GCF_021730395.1 of Mercenaria mercenaria. Taxonomy (NCBI): domain Eukaryota; kingdom Metazoa; phylum Mollusca; class Bivalvia; order Venerida; family Veneridae; genus Mercenaria; species Mercenaria mercenaria. Next base: position 54,649,400 of record NC_069373.1, read on the forward strand.
TTAACTAAGATAGGCAAACCAGATGAGCTTCACTCCATGCCATTACGCGATAGATGTAACTCTTCAACTTCCTCCAGTGAATTGGACAGGGGTGTCGATGATATCAGACAGAATAGAACCCCGAAGAGGAGTGTATCAGAGTATGCAAGTAAACAAAAGGTACGTTTCTATATATATTTTTCGAAATAGGCATCTTTATGATTTTGATGTATTTACAATCTATAATGTTTATGAAAAAGAAAAATACAGTTAAATTCAGATAATATTGTGTGTTTTTCAGAGACATTTAGTCAGAAGCATTTCTGCCCCAGAGAAAAGAAGCACTTTTACAGATTTTCTCTCTAGTTCTCGTCGTATGGTTACACGCGCAGAAGATTTTGTGAAACATGTGATTGAAGCTGGTTGGAATCTTGTACATCACCGTCATCTTCCAGATTGGCTACAAGACAATGAATATCTATTGTTTGGACATAGACTACCGTTAAATTCATTCAAAGCGTGCTTTAGATCTGTATTTCGAATTCATACAGAAACCGGAAACATTTGGACACATCTACTAGGTATGATAATTGAGCCGCGCCATAAGAAAACCAACATAGTACATCAGACAAAGTTCTTCAATTGACTGCTTTAAGAAAAAGTTGAAAACGCATTTCTTCAGAGACTACTTTGCATTATTCTAAGTTTTGACTGAGTTTTAAAACAGTGATGCTAGTGACAGTGATAGAAATTTAATGTTTGTCTGTGATAATTATATGTTAGTAATATTTTAAAATATAGTATTATCATTAACTTTGAATTAATAATTGCTATATTAATTCGTTTTAATTAATCTTATTTAAAATATTTTATATTCAATATTTTATTTCAACTTGTATTGTAAAACGCCATTGAATATGTTTTAAATGTAGAAATAGGCGTTTAAGCAAATAAACCAGTTTCCAGTTTCAGTTTCAGTGCGACCAGCATGGATCCAGACCAGCCTGCGCATCCGTGCAGTCTGGTCAGGATCCATGCTGTTCGCTAACAGTTTCTCTAATTGCAATAGGCTTTGAAAGCGAACAGCATGGATCCTGACCAGACTGCGCGGATGCACAGGCTGGTCTGGATTTATGCTGGTCGCGAACGCACTATGTTGGTTTTCTCATGGCGCGGCTCAATTGAATTTCATGTTACTTGTAAAATGCTTCTAATTCCGAGCGACGCTTCTCCCATTTATACAATAAGAGTTGATAAAATGTTAAATTACAGGTCATGATTATCATGGGAAAATTAATCAAAGATTAAAAATGTACCGTATGTGAATGCGCACTATCAGAAAGAACGTATGTTTTTTTCTTTTAATGGAAGCTAAGTAGTGTTGGTTGGAGACACACTTAAGTATTGAACATCCGTTAGGAAAGACTCAAAAATCCGTTTGTAATGTGTTCTCGATTAGAATATTCCCTCATGTTGTACTGTAGATAACTTGCCTAGGTGATATACTAGAACAGGCCTCAATTACCCTTGATTCTTGAGTGTCTGTTTATATATATATATATATATATATATATATATATTTCTTTAAATTTATTCATAAAGATAGTATTAGGTATTTATTAAGTGACTCATTAATTCCTCTTATCTCACGATCAGTTACGGACACATTCGGTAGCCAAGTGGTAGTGCGCCCTTTTCGAGTGTGGGAGGTCGTGGGTTCGCTCATTGACAGCGTTATACCAAAGATGTGAACAACTGCACTAGTAATTTTCTCACTTAGCGCTCAGCATTTAGGGGATAGTTCTAGGACTGATCAGCAAGTTGGGCAATGTGCTCAATGAACACCGTCGTTTATATGACTGAAAAAATACTGAAAAAGACGCTTAACTCGGACACACACACTGATGGGTAATTGGCCACATGGAGGTCCATAGAAAGTGTTATTCACCGCAAAAAGTGATATAAAACGTTATATTGTAGATTTATTTCTCATAGAAATCAGATTGGTATATTTTGGCATGTATAGAGAGAGAGAGAGAGAAGACCACAATTTTAAAGCGTGATGATATCATACCGAAACATACCGCTCCTTTTTAGCTCATCTGATTTTTTGAGAAAAAAAATGATGAGTTATTGTCATCACTTGAGCGGGTGTCGGCGTCGGCGTTGCCTGGTTAAGTTTTATGTTTAGGTCAGCTTTTCTCCTAAACTATCAAAGCTATTGCTTTGAAACTTGGAATACTTGTTCACCATCATAAGCAGACCCTGTACATCAAGAAACATAACTCCATCTTGCTTTTTGCAAGAATTATTGCCCCTTTTGGACTTAGAAAATCAGTTTTCTTGGTTAAGTTTTATGTTTAGGTCAGCTTTTATCCTAAACTATCAAAGCTATTGCTTTAAAACTTGCAACACTTGTTCACCATCATAGGCTGACCCTGTACAGCAAGAAACATAACTCCATCCTGCTTTTTGCAAGATTTATGGCCCCTTTTGGACTTAGAAAATATCAGATTTCTTGGTTAAGTTTTATGTTTAGGTAAACTTTTTCTCTTAAACTATCAAAGTTATTGCTTTGAAACTTGCAACACTTGTTCACCATCATAAGCTGACCCTGTACAGCAAGCAACATAACTCCATCCTGCTTTTTGCAATAATAATTGCCCCTTTTGGACTTAGAAAAATCATTTTCTTGGTTGAATATTATGTTTAAGTCAACTTTTCTCATAAACTATCAAAGCTATTGCTTTAAAACTTGCAACAGTTCTTCACCATCATAAGTGGACACTGTACATCAAGAAACATAACTCTATCCTGCTTTTTGCAAGAATGATGGCCCTTTTTAGACTTAGAAAATCATGGGTAGGACAATATTTCTATTATACAAAAAAAATCAGATGAGCGTCAGCACCCGCAAGGCGGTGCTCTTGTTGTATGATAATATCGGCGAATATTCAAGTCTATGGACCTGACCTATCAGCCTGGGTGAATATTACCTTGATCAGGTCCATAAACTTGGATATTCACTTCAACATCATACGAAAACTGTTAATCTGTGAGTGCCCGGTGATGAGATGATCACTAAGGGAATGTACAAATTGATCTACGCACTTTGTATTTCGCCAGAGTTTAAGTAGTTGATGCAATGGTTTAACGAACGTTTATTAAAAGTTTAATTTCCTGAAATTTTCTTCAGTTACCGTTTCTTATTGTAGGTATGATAGCCTTCATAAGTATAGCAGCATACACTCTCAGCAGTCGATACATAGACTGGATGTGGCAGGACATCACCGTACATAGCGTATTTTTCGGCGGTGCCATATTATGCCTCACCTTCTCCTGGGTATTCCATACAGTGTTCTGTCACTCTGAAAATGTTAACAAATTGTTTAGCAAGTAAGTTTCAAATATCACGTGTACATTATATTCATTAATTACATCCATGCAAACACTTTTTTTGACGTACCCTTTAGTTCTGAATACATATGGACACTATACGTTGTCCGCTAAGTATTACATCTATAATTTTGTATTGTCCAACACGTTGAATTGTAGCTCTGACATCGAAGTCGTATATACATTGAAGTTGTTTATTATTTGGTTTATCTGAGATAAAGATGAAAGTTTGTTTTCGGAATTTTATTTACAATTGATTTCTAATTCATGACTTTATTTAAAACGTATAATTTTGGTGGTTAATTTTGGTTATCGCAGGGTTTGATATAAACATGTACTCTTTTTTTTACTCTTAAATAAACTGACTTTAGCGCACACACAGAAATACTGATAACATTGTGTGGTAAAAAAGATCTCAGCATGACAGACAGGCACTAAAAAACGAAAAGGCAAAAGAGGAAACCGATTATCTGGTTTATTGTCACAAGTAAAGACGCAATTTACTTGCGCTTAAGTACAAATTTCTCACAAAGGAATCATTAAAAGCTCCTTAGATACCTTAATCCGCTGACAAATGTCACAAATAATGATACATTATGGCCAAAGGAAAGATCAGAAGACTTGAGAAATCAATTATACGTCCTAAACCTCATATTCTTCTTGATCAAAGACGCTTTAATTTTGTTTGTGTCAATTGAATAGCATGCTTGATTACTATAAGAAACCAATTAGAATTTATCTTGCCAATATGTTAATCAATTATGGAAGTTGGTACAAATTGTAGGCTTATAGACACTAAAATGCAAAAACTAGGATTCAGTTAGTTTTAAGGTTTTGCCTGCCAATTGGTAGAACTTTCATCTTGAGATAATAGCTCTGCAGAATTTTTGTCATGCAAATTTAGGGCATACACCATTCATTCACTTTAATGTCTCAGTTTAGCTGATTTCATAGTTTGTTTGTTTGACTGATATTTGTGTCATGCATCAAAGATTACATAGTACTGGCAGTGTTCTTCATGAGAATGTAGACATTTTAAAAGACTACTGATGAAGGCTGCATTCGTTGGAAGTTTGTAAATGGTATAAAGAAAAAGGGTCAATTATTTTGTGTGCTTATGCCTGTACTTACCAAGTAGCCGTCAAGATTGTGACATTTCTTCCCGAAAAGTTATTTGATAACATAAATATTCCATGGCCTGTAGTACATTGTAGCTATATAAGAAAAACTAAACAAGCAGCTGAAACGTACATTTTCAGCTGAACGTATTTATGGCTAAAACAGCTGGCAGATATTCAATTATATCAACCTATTGTTGGTACATGTAACACAACCTGTGATAAACTAATCTGAATACAAGATAAAATGTTAGTTTTGGAATGTTATTCATTTAATGACTTAGAAAACCTACGAACATAGTCTTCGAAATGAAGCATTTTTTAATGTAGGCACTGTCCAAAATTGTTAAGACTTTTAAAATTATATGATTATCCTTTTTTTTTCAGACTGGATTACTGTGGTATTGCACTTCTTACAGTTGGGTCATTCGTACCGTTTCTCTATTATTCATTCTTCTGTCATTTTGTGGCACATATGGTTTATCTGGTTTCCATCATTATCCTCGGTACCAGCTGCATCATAGTATCCTTGTTTGACAAATTCGCTACGCCAACGTATAGACCACTTCGTGCAGGTACAGAAAACTTTAAAATGTCTAGAAAACCTTAAACTGTAGCTTATATAAATTTCATATCTATACAACATTTAAATATTTCTGTATGTCGTTCGTTATTTTATTCCAAGAACAATTCGTTCCAAAATGTGAAATATGTATAATACAACATACAGATTAAGAAGCTAATCTGCAAAGCTTTTAATGACGATATACATATGTTAATATACATTGTATGTTTGTCTGAAGAAGTATTTCAATACGAAACACGTAGCAAACTTGAGTTGTCTTCTTCGTTCTTACCCATATTAACAGTTTTTATGTAATATATAATTGCAGAGGTATCGTTATTCATTGGAAGTTGTTATTTATAGAGGTTATATCTTTATTTTTTTTATTATTGAACTAAAGCCGTATGCTGCATGTGTCTTCGGAGACATGAAGGCATCTTTGTAAACATCTCGTAAGTATTATTTTTAAATTTAAGCATATCTGAATGTTAACTTATAATTTAATCTAACGGAGTGTCTGAAATGTCACCATACGAGCTGACCAGAACGTCGATGCCACTATATTATTTTAAAGGCGTGGTGCTTAAATGAAATTTGACCTAATAATGCAACTATATATTTCCCAGGTTTGTTTATTGCCCTTGGCTTGACAGGAGTGATACCAACAATACATCTAGTCACAATAGTTGGTATATATCCTGCAATGTACGAGTACAGTGTCCTACATCTTCTTACGATGGCATTCCTTTATATCGGAGGGGCCTTAATGTATGCATTTAGGGTTCCAGAAAGCCTCTATCCGGGCAAGTTTGATATCTGGGTAAGTATATTATCTTTAGTATAGTTGTCTTATTTGTCTAGTTTGTTACATTATTATAAGTGCAAATGTTAGTATATTTATTAATGTGAAAGTTTATTGTAAAGATAATTCTTCCAGGGAGTTGTTATTTAAAAATGTATTTCATCAACTGTGTTATATGTTACTAGAATGAAAATCACGACATACATTGTTTGACTGACTGTTTCATTGGGTGTAATGTCGAACTTTTTATGATGTTTTCCATTCCTTGCATCTTTTCCAGTATTTAACGGGTTTTCGAAAAAAATGAACTGACAACTGTCTCATACGAATAAAATATAAATTCATTTTTGAGTCGGCTAAACGCTGTCAAGCGTTTGACGAGTCCTTGCTACCGCCCGATTTCTCATTCTTAAATGGCCTCACAACACAGCGAAGTGATGTAGTTCCATTAGATTGTCTCTAATTTCAAAGAGTTCATTGATCGAATGAAGTTCATTTATGTCAATCCTATTTGCTATGACCAATATACGATGTAATCTGTCATATTTATGACTTGTAATTGTGCAATACTCGAATAAAGCCACGTATTTTCTTCCGCGGTAACTCAATAAGCAGAAACATGCATAACGATTCTGCGGGATTTGGGAATACATTTGTGCATATGATTATGGTGACGAATTTTATGCCCTTTTGTCACAAAATAGCAAATATGATGTTCACAGATTCAAATAAAAACTGCATATTAACTTATTAGCCAAATTATCCATTTGTTACCCTGTCCGTTTCAAAAAATAATCTTTAAAATCATTGCGCAAATAACAAATTTATTGCGCTGTGCATTTTATGAATTGCGCAGCCTTACAAAGCTTGCGTAACATCCAGCGAAAGACAAAATATAGTTTTAGAACATACTGCTAGTATTTTATTGAGTGGGTACCTCTGAATGCATTGGAATGTCTCTTATCAAAGAGTTTACCACATGATGAAATTAAATTATGACAGCTTCATCTTAAATGACCCGAATAAGATACGTGCAGTACGTTAATTCTTCCGCGAGACTTCGCGGATGAATCCTAACTACATTCTGGACACTTGTCGGCGAACACGCGTGACCTGTTTATAACAACGCTTCTACGACTTTGCGTGGGTTGAATTTTGCAGTCAGTAAACGGATAAATTATCGGAAGAAGAAGCTCTTACTGGTTTGTTTAGTTACTACTGATATTAAAAATGATTTTATTTCTTATTTTTCGAGAAATAAACAAATCGGCGAAACATTAAATTGTATTTTCTTGTAGTTTTTGAAATCGAAAGTAGATCGTCTATGTTTGGCTGCTTTGACGAAACGAAACAACTTTTTTATGAAAAGATTTAAATAAGAGGTAATTTAACCGTAAACTTCAATGTCAGATACTGCCAATTGCTGCTAAATGTCTTCGTATCATCACAATTTGTAAAATATGTTGTTGAAACTGGAGAAAAGTGTAATCGTATCCGGATATAATATTTTGGGTAAATATCGAGCTGTGTTATGAAAGATGCACTTTGTCTCTGTTATTACTGAATGGATTTGATTCAAACTTAAAATAGTTGTTCAACATTATCACCCACACTATATGACACAAGCTGCATAATTCTGGCACCAATATTTAATGAAATATGCCCCTTTTTGCTTAGGATATACTTATATAGTGTTTTGATACATTTTATCTTTACCTCTCTTATTACTTTAAGTTGATATTTTTGACATAGACTCAGGCTATTGTGCAATATCTTTATCCACAATTGGAGTCAATAAACACTCCAGTGACAGCTCTAGTTTCCTCAGATGTGCCCAGTTTCACTATCCAGCATCGAAATAGTCGAGCGCGCTGTCTCCTGTGACAGCTCTTGTCTATTTTGTTTACTTTTTAGTGTACGCCGTTTGTACATATTTGTACATACATCTTAGCGGAATGCATTTCCCGAACAGGACTGGTGACTATTCATTATGTTTTTGTCCCTGTTGGTTTTACATCATTTAATTTAGTTTTCAATGATGAACTAAACTAGTCTACAAACAAGAGGGCCAAGATGGCCCTAGGTCGCTCACCTAAGAAATACTCCATTACAGTGTAAAACATGTTTGACCTAGTGATTTCATGGAAACAAATATTCTGACCAATTTTCATTAAGATTGGACCAAAAAATTGGTCTCTTGCGATAAAACAAGCATTTTCTTAGATATGACCTAGTTTTTGACCCTAGATGACCCATGTTCAAACTCGACCTAGATTTTATCAAGGCAATCATTCTGACCAAAATTCATGAAGATCAACTGAAAAATACAGCCTCTATCACATACAGAAGTTTTTTCTTTGATTTGACCAAGTGACCTAGTTTTTGACCTCAGATGACCCATATTCAAATTCGACCTAGATTTCATTAAGGCAATCAACCTGACCAAATTTCATAAATATCAACTGAAAAAAACAGTCTCTATCGCATACACAAGATTTTTCTTTAATTTGACCTAGTGACCTAGTTTTTGACCTCAGATAACCCATATTCAAAACCAACCTAGTTTTCATCAAGGCAATCACTCTGACCAAATTTCATGAAGATCAATTGAAAAATACATCCTCTATTGCATACACAATGTTTTTCTTCGATTTGACCTAGTGACCTAGTTTTTGACCCCAGATGACCCATTTTCGAAATCAGCCTAGATTTTATCAAGGTAATCATTCTGGCTAAATTTCATGAAGATCAGTTGAAAAATACAGCCTCTATTGCATACACAAGGTTTTTCTTGATTTGACCTAGTGACCTAGTTTTTGACCCCAGATGACCCATTTTCGAACTTGGTCTAAATTTCATCAAGGCAATCATTCTGACCAAAATTCATGAAGATCAATTGAAAAATACAGCCTCTATCGCATACACAAGGTTTTTTACGTGATATGACCTAGTGACCTAGTTTTTGATCCCAGATGACCCATTTTCGAACTCGGCCTAGATTTCATCAAGGTAATCATTCTGACCAAAATTCATGAAGATCAGTTGAAAAATACCTCCTCTATCGCATACACAAGGTTTTTCTTTGATTTGACCTAGTGACCTAGTTTTTGACCTGAGATGACCCATTTTCGAACTCGGCCTAGATTTCATCAAGGCAATCATTCTGACCAAAATTCATGAAGATCAATTGAAAAATACAGCCTCTATCGCATACACAAGGTTTTTCTTTGATTTGACCTAGTGACCTAGTTTTTGACCCGAGATGACCCATTTTCGAACTCAGCCTAGATTTAATCAAGGTTATCATTCTGACCAATATTCATGAAGAAGAATTGAAAAATACAGCCTCTATCGCATACACAAGGTTTTTCTTTGATTTGACCTAGTGACCTAGTTTTTGACCCCAGATGACCCATTTTCGAACTCGGCTTAGATTTCATCAAGGTTATCATTCTGACCAATATTCATGAAGATTAATTGAAAAATACCACCTCTATCGCATACACAAGGTTTTTCTTTGATTTGACCTAGTGACCTAGTTTTTGACCCCAGATGACCCATTTTCGAACTCGGCCTAGATTTCATCAAAGTTATCATTCTGACCAATATTCATGAAGATTAAATGAAAAATACAGTCTCTATCGCATACACAAGGTTTTTCTTTGATTTGACCTAGTGACCTAGTTTTTGATCCGAGATGATCCATTTTCGAACTCGGCCTAGATTTCATCAAAGTTATCATTCTGACCAATATTCATGAAGATTAAATGAAAAATACAGTCTCTATCGCATACACAAGGTTTTTCTTTGATTTGACCTAGTGACCTAGTTTTTGATCCGAGATGACCCATTTTCGAACTCGGCCTAGATTTCATCAAGGTTATCATTCTGACCAATATTCATGAAGATTAATTGAAAAATACAGCCTCTATCGCATACACAAGCTAAATGTTGACAGACGACAGACGACAGACGCCGGACATCGAGCGATCAGAAAAACTCACCTGAGCATTGCTCAGGTGAGCTAAAAATACAGCCTCTATCGCATACACAAGGTTTTTCTTTGATTTGACCTAGTGACCTAGTTTTTGACCCCAGATGACCCATTTTCGAACTCGGCTTAGATTTCATCAAGGTTATCATTCTGACCAATATTCATGAAGATTAATTGAAAAATACCACCTCTATCGCATACACAAGGTTTTTCTTTGATTTGACCTAGTGACCTAGTTTTTGACCCGAGATGACCCATTTTCGAACTCGGCCTAGATTTCATCAAAGTTATCATTCTGACCAATATTCATGAAGATTAAATGAAAAATACAGCCTCTATCGCATACACAAGGTTTTTCTTTGATTTGACCTAGTGACCTAGTTTTTGACCCGAGATGACCCATTTTCGAACTCGGCCTAGATTTCATCAAGGTTATCATTCTGACCAATATTCATGAAGAAGAATTGAAAAATACAGCCTCTATCGCATACACAAGGTTTTTCTTTGATTTGACCTAGTGACCTAGTTTTTGACCCGAGATGACCCATTTTCGAACTCGGCTTAGATTTCATCAAGGTTATCATTCTGACCAATATTCATGAAGATTAATTGAAAAATACCACCTCTATCGCATACACAAGGTTTTTCTTTGATTTGACCTAGTGACCTAGTTTTTGACCCGAGATGACCCATTTTCGAACTCGGCCTAGATTTTATCAAAGTTATCATTCTGACCAATATTCATGAAGACTAAATGAAAAATACAGCCTCTATCGCATACACAAGGTTTTTCTTTGATTTGACCTAGTGACCTAGTTTTTGACCCGAGATGACCCATTTTCGAACTCGGCCTAGATTTCATCAAGGTTATCATTGTGACCATTATTCATGAAGATTAATTGAAAAATACAGCCTCTATCGCATACACAAGCTAAATGTTGACAGACGACGGACGACAGACGACAGACGACAGACGCCAGACGAAAAATATATTTTCGTTTATTTTTTTTTTTTTACTTTTCAGTTCCAAAGCCATCAGATATTCCATGTCTGTGTAATTGCAGCAGCTCTAGTTCACTTCAGAGGAATACAAATCCTTTCTCATACAAGGCATAATTTAACTGAATGTTCTGCTTAAAATTGTTGTGTAGATGTTGGTTTTCTCATGGCGCGGCTCAATTATGAAATTTAGAGCTGCCTATCCAACAGGAAAACCAAAGCATATGGGGTTACTTCTTCATAGTATGCACTTTCATATCTTTTAAATTCTATGTTAAAACCATTGAAATAGAAGACATGAAATAAATAGAAAATCTGCTTGTTTCACAATGTCATGTAAAATCATATTAAGTAACCCCTTTAAACTCTAGAACACTGACAACTGAAAATATCTCTTACCAAATTTCTATGCACTGACATGTATGTTCCTTACATAAAATTTATGCCTGACTTATGTTCCATATACGCTGTTTATCAGCCAGATTTAAACCATATAAAATATGGTTTAAGTCAGTTGTAAGTATAAGCCATTCATATGTCCTCCTCTTTTACATATAAGCCACATATATTTTCCATGTGTATAGCTGTCAATTATATGAATCTCTTCAGATTGGTTTTCACAACCACCAAGATTTGAGAACAAGGACTATTTTTGTGAACACCTAATGAAAATAAAGATGTAAATCACCTTTAAAATGTAGTCCTTACAGTTACTGAAAATCATAAGGGTAAGTAAAGGGCTAAATTCTCCCAAGTACATTTTGGTTTATTTATTGAAACAAAACTACAAATATTTGAGATGTTTCCTTCAATAATTAGATTGCATATGAAATAAAAGATTTGTCAATGAATACCAAAACTTGAATGTAATCAGAAGTGCTTTGTTGAAGCCAATTTAAATTTCACAAAATGTAGTAATGAGTGGAGTCATTTGCAGCTTGAAATTATAGCAATATTATGTGACTGAAATAGCTTTTACATTAAAGTAGGTCCATTGAACTGATTCATTTAATTTAACCTTTAGCCTGCTGGTAGCAAGTGATTCTGCCTTTGCGACCAGTGCAGACCAAGATCAGCCTGCATATCCATGCTGGCTGATCATGGTCTGTACTGTTCGCTATTCAGTCAGTAGATTTTCATTGAACTGCCCTTCGGATAATATATGGCACTGCTCAAATTGAATGATGGACCAGTCCATTTTAGAAATGTTGCAGGGTAAGAGTTAAACAACACATACTAATCTAAAGTGGATGTATTATATGATAGGTATATTCCAGACGAAGTCAACAATATGTGCTGCACTGTCAAAGTAACTGCTTGGTTCTTGTTAGTGAGGATGTGTCTACTCCTCTACTGACTGTTATTCCGTGAAAGTTAATACTGTCGGGAAATTTAGACCTTCAAATTTATTTCCAAGCCTTTCAAATTAAGTTTCAGTCACCACTACAGAACAATACTGGCAGTACTTTTATATAGGGAAAGCAATATTCTTATCCATATAGTACATGTTCCTATTTTCAAATATGAAATTAAGGCATAAAATATCTTACAATTTTTTGCCTCATACGTTACAGTGAAATTTCAATTTCATACAACAGACCTTTTTCATCTTCATTTTCCCTTTTCAGCTCAGTATATTCTGATTCCTTTAAATTCTTTTCAGCTTTAGCACCTCTCTCTACCTGTTCCTGAATCAGCTTTGCCATTCTCTCATTGTCGTCCATGTCCATTCGCTCTTTGACTTTATCTAGAAAATTCCAAATCGTTTTGTTTAACTGGATTTTAAGTCATACTGAGACAACTGAAGTCATATGACAACTTTCTAGCTTCCGTTTGTGGAGCAAGTTTTGATTGTTTTCGTTTTAACCTTTCGTCTGCTGGCGGCAAGTGATTCTGCCTTTGTGACCAGTGCAGACCAAGATCAGCCCGCACATCCGTGCAGTCTGATCATGGTTTGCACTGTTCGCTATTCAGTCAGTAAATGTTCAGTGAACACCCCTTCGAATAATAAATGGTATTGTCCAAACTGTATGATGGACCAGTCCATTTTAGAAATTTAGCAGGGTAAGGGTTTAATGCTGTTTTTCAATAGACTTTCAGTTATGTAATGATAGGCAGTTAACCTGAGCAGTGTTCCTGGATTCTGTACCAGTACAAACCTGTTCTACACAGGTGACTGCCAACTTCCCCACAAGTCATGTCTGAGGTGGAGGACACAATGTCCTTTACTAAACTGCAAGCAAGGTTTTGAACTCACAGCAATTAGGGGCAAGTGATTCGAAGTAATGACTTTAACCACTCAGCCACAGAGGCCCAAAAAATATTTCAGAGTTAAACATTCTTGGAATATGTTATTTCATCATTTCTTAGGTGATAATTTGCTAAGTAGAGATGCTATAGCTGTACAGTGCTTGCTACTGACAGTTTTCAATGTAATCTGATCATATTTTGTACATGCAGACCATCATGTACAGTCCAAATATGCTTTCTTCTACTGAAACAGTATAGTACTGCACATCAGGTCTTAATAGAGCAATTTCATGGTTATCAGCTCCACCTGGCAGAGACAATAACACAGTATATGATCGATTTTTAATTTACAATATCTTTGAAAATATTGCAATAATATCTATTGCAGGCAAGAAAGATGATCTACAAACATGACTGCCTAAATATGGCAGGTATTTTCCCAACCCTTGGGACAGCGTGGATAAAAATCATTGCTAGCGCTTGGATTTCCATTCCACTCTTCCCCTTTGGTTTAAGAAAACACTGTCTTACACAGGATGTCATATAACATCAGGAGGCATGTCCCTTCAAAGCAACTGCTGCCAAATGAAAAATGAGAAGTCGGATACACACTTTGCTCCAGTTTACGAATGGTCTCTGGATCTCTGTCTATATATTTGACAAACCATCCCTTCTCTGTGTAATCTACTTCACATAACCCTGAAAATATATACATTCAAATGTCTTTAAAATCGTTTTCTTATATCTGAAGTCCAATGTAATAGCATGCAAGCAAATTAAATTTATAAAGTGCAAATTGTTGTGCAAGGCCTTCAGTTTATCTTCTGGTTTAGATTTTAACACTTTTTCTTCAAATAATAAAAATAATAATAACAGAAGCATTAAAACTGTTACTCAAACCTTTGAATGAAATTTTTTTCTGTTTATTTAAAATCCAGCTAAGGTGTGAGTTTTAATTCTGTAAACTGTGTTCTTCTCAAATAAGTAACTCTCAACTGTGTTTCATTCAAAATGGTAAGAAAAGAACTGTGTATGATTCAAAATGACATGCTAAGAACTGTTTTTGAATCAAAATGGCAAGCCAAGAACTGTGTTTGATTCAAAATGACATGCTAACAACTGTGTTTGATTCAAAATGGTAAGCTAAGAACTGTGTTTGATTCAAAATGGAAAGCCAAGACCTGTGTTTGATTCAAAATGGTAAGCCAAGAACTGTGTATGATTCAAAATGACATGCTAAGAACTGTGTTTGATTCAAAATGGTAAGCCAAGAACTGTGACTGTGTTTGATTCAAAATGACATGCTAAGAACTGTGTTTGATTCAAAATGGTAAGCTAAGAACTGTGTTTGATTCAAAATGGAAAGCCAAGAACTGTGTTTGATTCAAAATGGTATTAAAGACTACAGACAATGTACATACAAAATCAGACACTCTGAACTACCTTTATATTCATAATATTTCATATTAAATGATGAATTACTTTAGCAAAGGAAACTGGACAGCTGCAGGGAGGGTTTAATACCCCAACAATGTACATCAAGCAATAATAAAGAAAGAACGCACCTTCTTTTCCAATCCACTTGACAAAGTCTGTCAATGTCTCCCATTGTGTTGAGTTCATGTGTGTGTGGTCTCGTTCTGATATGTATTCCTGGTAAACAATGTTGCACTGTACTCGCTTTGTTCCAAACCTCCGTCGCAACAGCTCTAAATACCCATCTCTAAAATCTCTATCAAAGAAAGTAATTAAATTGAAAACCATACCATATTTCTTTTGCAATTAAGTTTTTTGAAACCATATTTCTTAAATATAGTAACACTGATGTTTGTCTATGGAAACAATGTGTTTTTCTTATCCAGATGTATATAGTAGATAGAAGGGCATTTTCCAAATTTCATATTAATGTACTGTTCAGTCATAACTGTTTGTGCTGGATTTATTTCCGCTATTTTCACTTAATGATTGTGTTTCTAGAAACAAGTAATTGTACAAGAGCTGTTCTTGTCATAAATAGTCTGATACATTTCTGTTTCTCACAAGTTTGCCAAACATCCTGACTTTTCTATACCACAAATTCCTTCTAATTCTAAGAATAGCAAAATACTTCCTTTGTAAAAAATATCTGACTTCACAATTATGTTCCATAGGAAAAGAAACTATGCTGAATTTCTAATGTTTTTATTTTTTTCTGTCTGTGCTGCGTCTTAAGTCACACCAACACAGTTCAGGTCATATAATGACTTTATGGCTTAAATGATAGAGGTGGAGGTTCTCCTCTGGGCATTATTTCAGGTGTGGTGGGCAACTTGGTAGAACCACTCACCTCCATCCAGCAAAGCATCAAAACCCAAAACGGGGAGGAGAAAGTACATAGTAAGTCAATGTCAGATTTTTTACAAGGCCTTACTACTTGGGCATCACTGATAAATTAATATGACAATAACGTCAAAAGAAATTTGGATGTGAATGTAATATTACATTTTTATTTATGTTTTTACTTCAGAAGCGCAAGGTCTGGCATAACAGCTGACAACAACTGACAAATGTGGGTTATATAAGTTGTATAATACTTAATTTTAGTAGTGCTTTTTTATTGTGCTATTGAAGGTCGTCAAGGTCTGTTGAACCAAAATAAATCTCTTCCAATTTAGTGAATTAGTAAATCTGGTTGCTCCCAATTATGACTTGAATTAAAATCTGTGTCAAAATAAAACTGTGTCAAATAAATCCATTAAAAACAATCAAATTTTCCTGCATGTAAAACTGTTAAAAAATATTCTTTTAGACGAGAAATGGTGCTTAGGTTAAGTAACAGATTGTCTTTCTTAGTATGACTGTTTGCAAATGTTTTTTTGTTTTTTTTAGCTCACCTGTCACAAAGTGACAAGGTGAGCTTTTGTGATCGCGCGGTGTCCGTCGTCCGTCCGTGCGTGCGTGCGTACGTGCGTCCGTCCGTAAACTTTTGCTTGTGACCACTCTAGAGGTCACATTTTTCATGGGATCTTTATGAAAGTTGGTCAGAATGTTCAACTTGATGATATCTAGGTGAAGTTCGAAACTGGGTCAAGTGCCGTCAAAAACTATGTCAGTAGGTCTAAAAATAGAAAAACCTTGTGACCTCTCTAGAGGCCATATATTTCACAAGATCTTCATGAAAATTGGTCAGAATGTTCACCTTGATGATATCTAGGTCAAGTTCGAAACTGGGTCACATGCCATCAAAAACTAGGTCAGTAGGTCTAAAAATAGAAAAACCTTGTGACCTCTCTAGAGGCCATATATTTCAACAGATCTTCATTAAAATTGGTCAGAATGTTCACCTTGATGATATCTAGGTCAAGTTCGAAACTGGGTCACGTGCCTTCAAAAACTAGGTCAGTAGGTCAAATAATAGAAAAACCTTGTGACCTCTCTAAAGGCCATATTTTTCATGGGATCTGTATGAAAGTTGGTCTGAATGTTCATCTTGATGATATCTAGGTCAAGTTCGAAACTGGGTCACGTGCGATCAAAAACTAGGTCAGTAGGTCTAAAAATAGAAAAACCTTGTGACCTCTCTAGAGGCCATATATTTCATGAGATCTTCATGAAAATTGGTCAGAATATTCACCTTGATGATATCTAGGTCAAGTTCGAAAGTGGGTCACGTGCCATCAAAAACTAGGTCAGTAGGTCTAAAAATATAAAAACCTTGTGACCTCTCTAGAGGCGATATTTTTCATGGGATCTGTATGAAAGTTGGTCAGAATGTTCATCTTGATGATATCTAGGTCAAGTTCGAAACTGGGTCACTTGCCTTTTAAAACTAGGTCAGTAGGTCAAATAATAGAAAAACCTTGTGACCTCTCTAAAGGCCATATTTTTCATGGGATCTGTATGAAAATTGGTCTGAATGTTCATCTTGATGATATCTAGGTCAAGTTCGAAACAGGGTCATGTGCGGTCAAAAACTAGGTCAGTAGGTCAAATAATAGAAAAACCTTGTGACCTCTCTAGAGGCCATATTTTTCATGGGATCTGTATGAAAGTTGGTCTGAATTTTCACCTTGATGATATCTAGGCCAAGTTCCAAAGTGGGTCACGTGCCCTCAAAAACTAGGTCAGTAGGTCAAATAATAGAAAAACCTTGTGACCTCTCTAAAGGCCATATTTTTCATGGGATCTGTATGAAAGTTGGTCTGAATGTTCATCTTGATGATATCAAGTTCGAAACAGGGTCACGTGCGGTCAAAAACTAGGTCAGTAGGTCTAAAAATAGAAAAACCTTGTGACCTCTCTAGAGGCCATACTTGTGTATGGATCTCCATAAAAATTGGTCAGAGTGTTCATCTTGATGATATCTAGGTCAAGTTTGAAACTGGGTCACGTGCCTTAAAAAACTAGGTCAATAGGTCAAATAATAGAAAAACCTTGTGACCTCTGTAGAAACCATATTTTTCAATTGATCTTCATGAAAATTGGTCAGAATTTTTATCCTGATAATATCTAGGTCAAGTTCAAAACTGGGTCACATGAGCTCAAAAACTAGGTCACTATGTCAAATAATAGAAAAAACGACGTCATACTCAAAACTGGGTCATGTGGGAAGAGGTGAGCGATTCAGGACCATCATGGTCCTCTTGTTTTAAATTTCTGACTTACTTAGAAAATGTGTCGACATATTCGTCAGGATTTTCTGCAAAAAGCAACAGCTGTCGCTGGTGAGATTCTGACATCATGTGACACTTGAAGCCATTCTGAAATGTAAAGATTCTGACCCCATGTGACACTTGAAGCCATTCTGAAATGTAAAGGTTCTTACACCATATGACACTTGAAGACATCCTGAAATTTAAAGGTTCTAACACCATGTGACACTTGTAGACATTCTGAAATGTAAAGACTTTGAAATCATGTGACACTTGAAGCCATTCTGAAATGTAAAGATTCTGACACCATATGACGCTTGAAGCCATTCTGAAATATAAAGATTCTGACATCATGTGACACTTGAAGACATTCTGAAATGTAAAGATTCTGACATCATGTGACACTTGAAGACATTCTGAAATGTAAAAATTTTGACATCATGCGACATTTGAAGACATTCTGTTTTTTCTAAAGTTTTACATCATGCGACACCAGTCATTCTAAAATATGTAGTTTTGCTGATCTACTTGTACACTGGGTATTAATTTATAATATTTTCACATAAAACAGGATGAATACTGTAGCTGCGTTTTGTTCTTGATTTAAAATTACATTAATTTTAACTTACATAATGATAATTTCATAATGTAATGCTTCAAATAGTAAAATGAAATATCTTCTAGCTTCTTCTTCCCTGTCTGATTTCCCTGCTGTGATTAAAATTTGTTGCAAAACGGGCATTTCAATGTTAATAAACATAAAATAAAGAGTAAATTTGATTGTTTTCATTAATATGGAATATATATAATCTCAAATTGAAACATTTATCAATGGAGCTTGGTGTTTGAGAAAATATAAAATTGTCTAACTTTGAGGAGATCTATTCCATATTCACTAAAAACAAACATGATACATCCTCCATATAATATACCAATCATCATCTACTCACTTCATCTCTGCACTGTTTTTGACACATCTGACAGTACCATCTCAACTT
This sequence comes from Mercenaria mercenaria, assembly GCF_021730395.1. NCBI lineage: Eukaryota > Metazoa > Mollusca > Bivalvia > Venerida > Veneridae > Mercenaria > Mercenaria mercenaria. Next base: position 54,668,132 of record NC_069373.1, read on the forward strand.
CTGTAGTCCCTTTGCTTTTATTCTGTTTGCAATTGCTTTTGGGGTCAAAAACCCGCCTTTTTCTTTTCCCATTATGTGAGAAAACTCATGTATCCTTTTTCAACCTAAAAATAAAGACAGGTGTATTAAGGGCATGTAGGTAACTTGTTCATGCACTGGATTCCCAAGTATAAGCTAGGTTAAGGGTTTAAAGTACTCTGCTACTGAGGCTAATATATATAATAGACTACAGTCTCTCCACAAAAAGAGGCCAAGTGGTTAATGTTGCTGAATTCAAATCACTTGCCCATCACTGCTGTTGTTCAGGCCCTGCTCATAGCTTTCATTTAAGTAAGTCAAACATCTGGTTTACTGAAGGTCGGTGGTTCTACAAATGTGCCCTCTTATGTATGTACTGTACACAATTAACATTTACCTTGTCTACACAGCAATATGCACAAGCGATAAAACCAAGAGCTCCAGTCTCAGCTTTTGGTGCAATTGGGTATTTACCCATCACTTTTTGTCTGAATTGGGTATTGGAAATCTGAATTGGGTAAAAATATTACTACCAACATGACCAAGGATTCTGAAAAGTAATTGGGTATTTGCTAAAACCAACTGGGTATTTCACCATGCAATCTCGCACAAACAATTGAGCTTTTTTTTCTTGTTACTACATTGTACTGGATGAAACATACTTACTGTTACAGTATATATCATTAACTAAGTTTGACTATTTTTCTACATGTACATGCCTTTAAGCAAGGTAAACATGCGTATTTTAACTTATAGTTCTAATTATGTGTAACTTTAACCAAGGATATTTTTTCTCCAATTGTTTAATGTTTTCTGGGATACTTTCGTTCCGTTGTCTTTTTTTTTTGCACTTTAAATGCAGTCGGAGATCAATTCATCCAAAATATCCATAACTATCGATGCATTCACCGCATTATGTGCTTCCCGTAAGATGTCGGCCAGTATCTGTGGCACTATATTATCACAAACAGATAAACTGTCTTTGTTGAACATCAAAATATCTTTCTATTTTGTTCACAATGTTTTTCTGTGAACTCTTTTAGTGGTAATTTTTTATTTGCATATTTTTTGTTTACAAAGTGTCCAAAATACACCGATCAGACTGAATGATCCTGTGCTTTTGCCAACAAATAGCTACCTGTTTTGCCATAACGTATAACCAGTCTGTTGTCTAGCGTTTAAGTCTCATACTCATTCTTTAATACCGAAAATGCGATACGCAAGTGATTTTTAATGAATTGGGTATTAGGAATTATAATTGCGTTTCAGTATGCACACTGTATGAATTCAATTGGGTTTTCTGCAACTTTAATTGCACAAATACACAGCTTATCTGGAGCTCTTAGTCCAACACATTTGACGCGATCCTAGGAATATTGAGATATTTTTTTCATATCCGTGGGCAATATCCCCACTCGCGTCAAACACTTGAAAGACCAAAATAGTGGAAGCAATTTCCGATGAAATTTTCATTGCCAACACTTTACATGCTGTAGGTTTAAATGCCTATTGTGTCACGAATTGTCTATAAATTCAAATAAAACTTACATGTACCGAAAAGGGGTCGTCACTAAAACACGGAATGGAATGGAACAAATCTGATAGATACAATCTAAAACACAAAACAGACAGAACATTAAAAAGGAGAATTCACGGAACAACCAATCCACGGAACATTAACGGAACAGCCTATTATTGGAACAGAAGCTATATGAAACATACATGGAATAGCAAAAAATCAAGCACACAATCGAGATTTAAAGACAAGTTTTTAATTGTCATTGCTTTTGTTATTTCATTAATGTATATATGATAAATATATGTTCAATAAAATTTAAGATTTAGATTTACATTCCGGGCAAACAAATGCCAATGTAGCAAGTATACTCCTATCCCCCCAAGTCCACGCATACTGGATGATATTCATTTGAGCATTCATCGCAATAAACATACCGGTACAAACTTGGAGTGTCTGGCATTTTGCACAAGCAATACAAGGGCAAATCTATTACTTTCTTATAGCTTTCCTACGCTTCCCGGTGGCTGTGGGGAAGGGTTTCAAACTCCTGTTTTCCAAACACCCTATCAAATGTTGCCTCATCAAGCAAGGCACATATGATTGGGTGCTTGGATCCCTTCCATATGCCAATGCTGTTGCATTGGCTATGGCTTAAAGTCCACAATCGTAACTGTTTATTTGCATGTAAACGTTCGATGTTTTGACTTTGATTAAACTTCCTGTTGCTTTCACAAGGTTTGCTATTACCATTCCCTGCGCCTCTGGCAAGTCACTATAAGATGAATCGAACACAAACACCTCATCCTCCATACAGTTAATGTTACTAATCGTAAGCCAGTGAGACCCCCCATCATGTGGACTTCTGTTAATAATCTGGACAAAGAGTTTTCTGTGCTTCTCAGAATCCAATTGTGTTGCTAACTGGCATGACTCAAACCCCTCCAAGTCAGTAAACTGATATTTAAGTAAGTTCATGCTTGCGTCAATCAGTGTGTCATTCAACCATTGTTTCCCCATTAGAATTTCTTTGTCTTTCATACTCAAGTCATACCTTAACTTCTCTCCATCTGCTTTTATCCAAAGGTCCAAACTGTACCTGATATCTTTCTTAATGAAACTCTCTGGTGTGTTAGAAATGATATTTGAAAACAAGGGCTCTTCCTCTGTCTGCTCCGTTCTCTTCATGTCTCTGGCTAAAACGTTTAGCAAAGATCTGTCTTTTGACAATTGCATAAGGAGGCTTGACAACTCGTTCATCTTTTCTTCTTCATGGGAATGAAGAGGTATATATTCTGTCAAATCTTCTTCCATGTTTTCTTGTTCCATTTTCTGTTCCGGTAATAGCTGTTCCGTGTTATCTGGATTTTGCTGTTCCGCGTTTTCTGGATCCATTTCATGTTCTGGAAATTCTTCACTTGTTCCAGATAGCTGTTCCGTTTTATCAGAATTTTGCTGTTCCGCGTTTTCTTGTTCCATTTCATGATCTGGTAATTCTTCGATCATTATTTTTGGTGACTGTTCCGCGTTTTCTGGAGGTACTAACTTGCCATGCTTTCTCTCTGGTGATATGTCTCCTGGCCTTGGGTGCTTTCTTCCGGGTTTGAGTGTGGATTGTCTATCGTTTTTCCTAACAACTCCAATATTTTGGTGGTTGAAGTCTTGCGGCTATAATGCCATTTGCATTCCGAGCTTGACTGACAAAATATATCTTCTTATAGAGGTAACTATGTCCTTTGGATGACAAACTAGCTAGTTTTCTCGACTCCAAATCTTCAGTTGGTGTGCCAAACTTTAGGTACTTTTATTTCAACGAAAAGTTTCCAAGACCTGCCCTACCTCGCCTGCACTCCTCGGAATAAAATTATTATTATACCAGATTTATATAGCGCCCTTTTCATGATAAACACGTCCAAAGGCGCTTTACAGCAACTGTAGCCACAAAGGGCGCAAAATCATCCTCTACTAGTACAGACACAGAGCAATCTGACCAGAGGGACAGAGTGAGATAAAGCCCCCAGAAAAGACAGAGAGAACTTTTCAGATACAGACGTGTCCGGCTAACTTAGCCTAGCTCTTTTTTAATAGACAGTCTGGGCTAACGTGCCCGGTGTATAGCACAGATACACGCGAAGCCGTCTTTCCTAGGAAGAACCAGTACAGACCTCTAGTTAATCCTTGTATGAGCTTCAAGGACATCATTAAACAATCCAATGGGACTTCTTTCCAATTCTGGAAGTCTTTCAATAGAAAATTGAAGCCTTCTGATAGCTTTGTAGTTACGCCATTGTTTTCGTCAAAAGCATACTTGTTGCTAATTGAACAAAGACAAAAGTAGTCCAGCTTTGTTTCAGCGTGGCGTTCAAAATATTTTATGAACCCTTCCTCCCATGAAGACTTTTTCTCTTGAATTACTGTTTGCCATTCTGCTTTTGTCTTTGCTCTTAGGATATCATATAAATCATTAATGTACCTTTTCCTGTGTATTTTAGGGTAATTTTCTGCTATCCAGCATTGTACATCATGTCTCAAATGTCTCCAACAGCCCAAATGTGTTAGCGATGTCTGCTCTCTTATCGACCTTACTATAGCCGAATCCATATCTGTCACTATCGGCAAACCTTTAATATTTCTGACAAGGGAATTCAACTTTTGAAAGAAAGTGTCGTGTGTTTCTTGAAGATTCTGCTCGTGTATTAAAAACATGCCTGCAACAACTGGGTTTTGTTCAAACATATTATGTTTGAATACAAGTAGGGATACATAAAATTCACCAAGAGAAAAAGTTGTATCATAGCTGAAAAGAAAGTCTGGTCTTTCAATTTGGCTACATTTAATTCTTCAATCATCTCACTGTCACCAACTACAACACAGAGGTCTGGATATGTCGACATATATTGCACAAAGCTGCCCTCATATGCTAATTCGTGTGCATTATATATTGCGTCTCTTGAAAGCCGTACATATTGCTGCTGTGCCGCTCTAACATTGTGAATTTGTTTAACATCTTTTCGTTTAGATATTGCTTCATGTCCTTCTGTGTTTTAGCAAACCAAGTCTTTATAGATTTTGTGTGCCTTTTCAATATCAGGTTTTTCCTATAACCTTTTCAGGACTGAAGGTCTGGTCTTGAAGAATGGCTGTGTCTTTTTAGAATTCCCATGAGCTTTCTTTTCGGAAAGGCTGTCTCCAATGTAGTGTACCACACATACATTATTCTGATCGTGAATTGCGAAGTACACTTCTTTCCGGAACGCCTTGTCTGCCTTTCCATTACCGATCCTTATGTAGTAGTAGGACTTAGATATTTCGGAGATTTTCTAGGAAGTGGTTTCCACGATCCTTGATTGCTCCAACTGAAATGTAACCGAGTAGCTTGTGTCAGTAATTTTAAACAAAAAACTTGGGTATCATTGTTAATAAAACATGATCGGAAAATGAAACACATTCATGAGTATTAACAAAATCTTACCTATGCCCATCCGCTGTCCAGTCAGTTGACGTCAAAGGGTCAGCTTTGTAAACATAAATATCATCGCCTGATGGTCGAAATGGTATCTCAATGATGGTGTCTTTGCTTTTCAGCAATGTCAAGATCTCGTTCAAACACAAAGGGGCATGTTTGAATAGTTTTTCATCATCTGGTATCATGGCTTGCACCATGATGGTGACTCTGACTCTCAACTGACGTTGCGACGGAACAACGTCACGTCTTCATTGTTACAATTTACATTATGACGTACACTATTTTTATTTGTTCTAACTAGCGACGAATCTTATTGTTCCGTTCCATTCCAGTCCTAAACCTATCCCGGAAATAATTGTTCTGTAATTTACTGTTCTGTAACAGTAAGTAAAAATAGAAGTGTTCCATATTTTTAGCTCACCTGTCACAAAGTGACAAAGTGAGCTTTTGTGATCGCGCGGTGTCCGTCGTCCGTCCTTCAGTCCGTGCGTGTGTCCGTCCGTCCGTAAACTTTTGCTTGTGACCACTCTAGGGGTCACATTTTTCATGGGATCTTTGTGAAAGTTGGTCAGAATGTTCATCTTGATGATATCTAGGTCAAGTTCGAAACCGGGTCAAATGCCATCAAAAACTAGGTCAGTAGGTCTAAAAATAGAAAAACCTTACGACCACTCTAGAGGCCAAATATTTCATAAGATCTTCATGAAAATTGGTCAGAATGTTCATCTTGATGATATCTAGGTCAAGTTCGAAACTGGGTCACGTGCCTTCAAAAACTAGGTCAGTAGGTCTAAAAATAGAAAAACCTTGTGACCTCTCTAGAGGCCATATATTTCAAAAGATCTTCATGAAAATTGATCAGAACGTTCAACTTGATGATATCTAGGTCAAGTTCGAAACTGGGTCACGTGCCGTCAAAAACTAGGTCAGTAGGTCAAATAATAGAAAAAGCTTGTGACCTCTCTCAAGGCCATATTTTTCATAGGATCTGTATGAAAGTTGGTCTGAATGTTCATCTTGATGATATCTAGGTTAATTTTGAAACTGGGTCACGTGCGGTCAAAAACTAGGTCAGTAGGTCTAAAAATAGAAAAACCTTGTGACCTCTCTAGAGGCCATATATTTCATGAGATCTTCATGAAAATTGGTCAGAATGTTCATCTTGATGATATATAGGTCAAGTTCGAAAGTGGGTCATGTGCCATCAAAAACTAGGTCAGTAGGTCAAATAATAGAAAAACGTTGTGACCTCTCTAGAGGCCATAATTTTCATGGGATCTGTATGAAAATTGGTCTGAATGTTCATCTTGATGATATCTAGGTCAGATCTGAAACAGGGTCATGTGTGGTCAAAAACTAGGTCAGTAGGTCTAAAAATAGAAAAACCTTGTGGCCTCTCTAGAGGCCATACTTTTGAATGGATCTCCATAAAAATTGGTCAGAATGTTCACCTTGATGATATCTAGGTCAAGTTCGAAACTGGGTCTCGTGCCTTAAAAAACTAGGTCAGAAGGTCAAATAATAGAAAAACCTTGTGACCTCTCTAAAGGCCATATTTTTCATGGGATCTGTATGAAAGTTGGTCTGAATGTTCATCTTGATGATATCTAGGTCAAGTTCGAAACTGGGTCACGTGCGGTCAAAAACTAGGTCAGTAGGTCTAAAAATAGAAAAACCTTGTGACCTCTCTAGAGGCCATATATTTCATGAGATCTTCATGAAAATTGGTCAGAATGTTCACCTTGATGATATCTAGGTCAACTTCAAAAGTGGGTCATGTGCCATCAAAAACTAGATCAGTGGGTCAAATAATAGAAAAACCTTGTGACCTCTCTAGAGGCCATAATTTTCATGGGATCTGTATGAAAGTTGGTCTGAATGTTCATCTTGATGGTATCTAGGTCAAGTTCGAAAGTGGGTCATGTGCCATCAAAAACTAGGTCAGTAGGTCAAATAATAGAAAAACCTTGTGACCTCTCTAAAGGCCATATTTTTCAAGAGATCTGTATGAAAATTGGTCTGAATGTTCATCTTGATGATATCTAGGTCAAGTTCGAAACAGGGTCATGTGCGGTCAAAAACTAGGTCAGTAGGTCTAAAAATAGAAAAACTTTGTGACATTTCTAGAGGCCATACTTTTCATGGGATCTGTATGAAAGTTGGTCTGAATGTTCATCTTGATGATATCTTGGTCAGGTTTGAAACTGGGTCAACTGTGGTCAAAAACTAGGTCAGTAGGTCTAAAATTATTAAAATCTTTTGACCTCTCTAGAGGCCATATTTTTCAATGGATCTTCATGAAAATTGATCTGAATTTTCACCTTGATGATATCTAGGTAAAGTTCAAAACAGAGTCACGTACCTTCGAAAACTAGGTCAATAGGTCAAATAATAGAAAAACCTTGTGACCTCTCTAGAGACCATATTTTTCAATGGATCTTCATGAAAATTGGTCAGAAGTTTTATCTTGATAATATCTAATTCAAGTTCAAAACTGGGTCACATGAGCTCAAAAACTGACTCTTTAACTAGGTCACTATGTCAAATAGTAGAAAAAACGATGTCATACTCAAAACTGGGTCATGTGGGAAGAGGTGAGCGATTCAGGACCATCATGGTCCTCTTGTTTAATTCCTGTTCCGTCAAAAATATACAGTTCTGTTTGCAAAATACGTTGGAAAATCAAAAAAAAAAAATAACTTAAAAATAACAGTGTTCCGTATTTTTAACTACTGTTCCGCTGTTTTCTATTCGAAAAATAGAAAAGTTCCGTATTTTCATCTATGTTCCATTTTAATTTATGTCAAATATATGACCATGTTTTTTTATTATTTTGAACTTATTCCGTTATATATAGATCTATATAGGTTCCGTTTATTCTAAAATAGTGGTAATGTTCCATATTTTTATTCTGTTCCATTTAAAATTATTCCGTAATATATGTTCCGTCTTTTAAATTTCTATTCTGTATTTTCTATTGTTCCATTCCATTCCATGTTTTAGTAATGGGCGGAAAAGGGATTCAATTCCTCATTGATTTATGTAAAAATTATCAAATAATAGCCAAAATTAGAAGTTTTCTGGTGATTTAAACCTATGTACCGGTATGTACTGTACACAATTAATGTTTACTGTGTCTACAAGCCAATATGCGCAAGCAATAAAATCAATAACTTTACATGACTGTGTATTGTGATTTATCCTCCATTATTTTGGGTCCTTCAAAGTTTTGACGTTTCGACTGCCCCATCACAAATAAAAAACAATCTGAACGTCGAATTATTTTGACTAGTGGAGCTCTGAAAACCAATGACTTTACATGACCATGTTCTGTGATTTATCCTCCATTATTTTGGTCCTTCGAAGTTTTGACGGTAACACTGCCAGTCACAAATATAAAACAATCCGATCGTTAAATTATTTTGACTAGCCACAGACCACAGGTGCTAGTAACTAAATCTTTTTAATGTTCTATAGTCCAATATACGTATATACACATATATGACTATAGAACATTAAAAAGGATTTAGTTACTAGCACCTGTGCCACAGAGTACCCTAGTCCTATAAATAAGACCTGACATAACATATTTTAACATTTTGACATTATTGGTTATGTCAGGTCTTATCGGATGGCCATTTATAACATGTAGTGAGAAGCGAACACACTTCATGTCGCCTTTATTCTTCAAATTATGAACAACATAACCCAATCCGAAGTGAAAGAACACTACTTACACCAAAAATAATCCTTTTTCAACTGCATATGTGAATAATTACAAAATAAAAGTTACTTTTCATGTATATATATCGAGTTGTTTCTTTCCACTGTATGTATCGCCGTGTATCTGTGTTATGGTGTGCAACATTGCCGGTCTATTCCGAATGTTGTGTAAACACAGTTTATTTTGAGAATCAATTTTAGACGAAATATTTTCCCGCTAGATCACTTGGCAAATAGTTTTCACGTGGAAAATTGTTTTTCGTCTAAGTCGATTCTAAATATATTATAACCTGCTGAATATGCTTGAAAAATGACGGAATGTGTATTGAAAACTGTACACAATTGACATATATTGGATATAAGGGATTTTAAAGGTAAATTTAAATGATATATTACTAGAATATGATAAATAACAGTAGGCTAAACTGTTTAAACCTGCGTATATCGTATATTTTACGTTTGAGAAAATGCTACATTCTACATATTAGGGCCCCTTTAGATGTTACAATGCAGATTGAAATTGAAATGTAAAATGATAAAATAATGAATGTTGAAGGTAAAATGAGCATGTACACGTCTAATATTCTGGACTACAGAGTACCCGTGTTTGACTTTGTGGAATGTGTCACTTTATGTACCAGACACTTTATGTACCAGCACTTTATGTACCACTTTGGACACCTTATATACCACATATATGACAGTGTTCGAAATTCACGGTAGTCCGACAGCCCGTGGCTACCAAATTTCAGCTCGGGCTACCGATTTTCCGCAGGTACAAGCCCGACCAGGCTACCGAATTTTCCTAATTTGTTTAAAAAATCATGCTAATTAAACGAGTACTGCGTCCAGACTGAGAAACGCTTATGGGATAATTGTTGGTTTTGCACTCTCACGTATTGACAATCAAACACAGTGTCAAAGACGTAACCACAGCGCTAATTGGCTGAATACAATCACCTCTAGCGTAACGGATAATTTGATTAGCTTTCATACTTCTCGCGAAATCTCACAAGTACCTGCAGTAGGCGGAGCTTAAATTATGCTATCAGTGTGTGTGTAAATGTGTATTCAGCACTCGTTATTAAATCTTGCAAATTGTCAACAGTCCTAGTTGCAGTAATTGGCGAGTGCGGATCCTAAAAAATCGGGCGTAACAGTTTAGATTTTGTTTTGGCAAGGAGTGTCATGTCCGATGCTTTTGGACTCTGACAATGCTGATCTGGACTGGAGTATTTAGAGTTAAATTTTTTCAAAAAACATGGCAAACATGTACTGTACTGGTACTGATGATAAACCCGGACAGATGATAAAGTCGAACACCTAGGAAATATTTGATTGCAATTGGTTATTTATAAAATTGAACACACCATCTAATAGTTTCCACTTACAACACCAACTGGTGTAAACAAAAACAAAATTTGTAAATATTCTGTATAAATAAATGACTTACATAAATTAGTATAAAAAAATATTTATCCAAAATTACTGGGGAAGAGGGTATTTTTTTTGCGCATGCTCACTGTCGAAACATGAAGGCCTGACATTTGTTAACTTTTCATTACTTGATCAGGAATGACTGTTGCAGCTTTTTGGGGAATGTTTCAATATAATAATACCAAGAAAATTTTTTAAATGACAAAGGGTTCGAATTTATCAGCAGTCAATGTTCATAAAGTCCCCTTTTTACATACCTCTTTCAGGCCCTCACTTCGAGTGAGTTTGCTTACTAAATATAAATTTGAATTATGTAAAGTTTTCAGCAAAGGTTAAGCTTTATTTTGATACCGACCATTGATTTCAATTTGCAGAAATAAAAAAGTTACAGGTAAAAAACCTCATTTTCTGTTCGGGTTTATCATCAGTACCAGTATGTCTTTTCTTCAAACATGCATAGAGATGTCTGTATTTTAACAAAATGTTATATGGTGCAAAAAATATGTATTTTAAGGTATTTAAGTTCGGGCTAGTGAAATTGGTGTCGGGCTTGGAAAATTTCCAATCTGGTAGCCCGAACGGGCTAGTGGATTCAAATCTGAATTTCGTACACTGATATGATATATATTGGATAATCATTTTTGTTTTGATTTGATGAAAATGTTATATTTTATGTGGGATCCGGACATTTGCCCCCCAGGACATTTGCCCCCCAATAAAAAAAGTGGACTGCTGGACATTTGCCCCCCAGTTGAAATGGTAGATAGGACATTTGCCCCCCAGTGCTTATTTCTTAAACGGACATTTGCCCCCCAATATTTTTGTCCCCTAGTGATTTTTTAGGAACTTAGTGGAAGATAATTATCATATTGTAGATAACATTTTATGTCTACTTGAAATGTTTTTTACTAAATTTAAATGTTAATTGTCATTTATATATAATTAATAAGGTAAAATTATATGCACATAGAAATTTTTACAACATTCTATGGACTTAAGCTGATTAAATCAAAGTTGTTTTCACAGGTAATTATCACATATTGACAGTGCTACACAATGAGATACAATTACTATATAATATATAGGTGGTACAGTAAGTGTCAAAGTGGAACATAAAGTGTCTGGTACATAAAGTGACTGGTACATAAGGTGTCGCACCCGACTTTGTGTATCTTTTGACCAGCACACTGACCAATTCAATGAACAATATCCTTACAAAACAGTTGTTTTGTCTAAAATCACTATGATAAAGGCACATTATTTCTTAATCTTACCTGGTTGAGAGGACTGATCTTTGAATGAAAACAAAATAAAAATTTACGTTTTTGCTATGTTACAAATGGTGGGTTTCATTAAAGGGAAGTAATTTTGTCAAATGCACTAAAGTCTTTAAAACCCGTCTGGTACCGTACTCTGTAAAGGTAAGTTTTATTTACCGTCGCTTGGTGAAACAATTAACATAAGCTCTATAGAGCTTTTCTGCGACCCTATATTAAGAACATTTAAAACCAGTTATAAATACCTCACCCCCAGCAATTTGCTGGTACCCATTTACAGCTGGGTCGACTGAGGCAATCGTGATAAAGTGCCTTGCCCAAGGACACACCACAATGGGAGTAGCCAGGATTCGAACCAGGGGCCTTCACCTCCATAGGAAAGCGTCTTAGCCCTCTCGACCAATGCGTCCACGTTCTATCAGTTCAAGTGTTATTTGAATAGAAATATTGTGTCATTATGTGTCTGTGTTCAGTTTCTTCAATTCATTATCAGCAGATTCGAAACAGAGGGGTGACATTTCAGAACTGGTTTGTGTAGAGTAATTGAGCCACACCATGAGAAAATCAACATAGTGCGTTTGCGACCAGCATGGATCCAGACAAGCCTGCGCTGTGCTGTCGCAAATGCACTGTGTTGGTAAATTCTTATGGTACGGCTAAATTATCTGTTCATTCTAAATCCTGATCTAATACTTGATACTATCTTACTGTTGAACAAGCTGGAGAGTAAATTTTTGTCCGTTATTTTGACATATTTTATCTTTGCACCTACCTTATCTATTCCTACGCAGAAAATGTACTGAATGCGCGCACAACATGCTGAAACAAATATAAAGCTCAAACATGTAAATGAAATTAAATTCACTGTTTTGTTTTTGTTTTTTGTTTTACTGTTATTATGCTATCACTTAAATATAGTGTATGACTTGCTTCTTGCTGTATGACGAAATGGGAGTGTTATTTATCATCTCTTACACTAGTGCATGTATAAAAGTGTAAATTTCCGTTAGAAAGAATGGAATTAGAGTTAAACAACAAAACCAGTGATGATTATTTATAACCCTACGATTAAGATTATAGATATGACGAGTAATACAATAGCCTCCTCAGCTGTAGAGGCAGTAACGGCGTTAGCTACCTGTCTCGACCCATCTAGAAAAAAATGAAAAAGGTGAAAACCACATGTTGCAGGTTTGGTTTGACTGAGCCTGTTCATGGACGACAGTGGAAATGCAAGTTACCGTCCTCGCCCTCTAGCCCCGGGTTGAAACTAGGTCACCAGGTTATATCAAAGGAAAAGCTTGCTAACACTCTAGAGGTCACAATTTTGACCAAGTCTTAATGAAACTTGGTCAGAATGTTACCCTCAATAAACTCTTGGACAAGTTCGATATTGGGTTATCTGGGGTTAAAAACTAGGTCACCAGGTCAAATCAAAGGAAAAGCTTGTTAACACTCTAGAGGTCACAACTTTTGCCCAGTCTTACTGAAACTTGGTCAGAATGTTATCCTCAATAAAATCTTGGAAAAGTTCGATATTGGGTCATCTGGGTTCAAACACTAGGTCACCAGGTCAAATCAAAGAAAAGCCTGTTAACAATGTAGACACCACATTTATGACTGCATCTTCATGAATCTTGGTCAGAATGTTAACCATAATGATCTCAAAGTCCAGTTTGAATCTGGGTCATGTAGGGTCAAATACTAGGTCACCAGGTCAAAATCAAAGGAAAAGCTAGTTAACACTCTAGAGACCACATTTATGATCATATCTTAATGAAACTTGGCCAGAATGTAAATCTTGATGATCTATAGGTCAAATTCGAATCTGGGTCAATTTGGGTCAAAAACTAGGTCACCGGGTCAAATCAAAGGAAACGTTATTTAACACTTCAGAGGCTACATTTATGACAATATCTTAATGAAACTATCTTGATGATCTTTAGGTCAATAGGTCAGGTGAGCGATACAGGGCCTTCATGGCCCTCTTGTTCTTAGCTATATCTCGTGGCCACGAGATGACATATTTTGTTTTTCGTTTTTTTTTCTTAGTTATAACTCGTGGCCACGAGATAAATTAAAATAAAAAAAAATCAGATGCCCCTCCATGCTTCCGTACTCAAAAGATATTTTGAAGCGTAAACAAATATTTTCACCTTCTGGATCAAAACTGTGATATTTAAATCGTCATAATTATTTTGATAATTGGAAATTCGAGCCCAAAACTACCTAATGATATCTTTAGTCAATGTACAACAGACTCGTGAATACTATAATGCCCTTGCTTTAATTATACCATTATCGCAACCAATTAACAAACCTACGTATTAACTGTCTGCAGATTTTGGGGTCTAACATCCAGGATAGGCGCCGGTATTTTTTAAATACGGTGTGGCCTTGCTTGTAACAATTGCATTGGCAAATGTTACATTGTGTTTTTTTTTTGTAACCGTTACATCTGCCTTACAGTCGTATATTAGTACATTATGTGACCGGTCAATATTAAAAAACTATTGGCTCGCGGACATCCTGCAATAGTTTTGGCTATTGACCGGCAATTCATGCAATAAGTCTATAACGCTTCAGTGGTTTTATATTTGTCCGCATATTATGAAGAAGTGTTTCAGAAATCGTACTGATTTGTGTACATGTACGAAAATTACGGCTTCCACATAAGTACGGTTATGATGGACAATATGATTGTTTTAGTAAACGTCCTTATTGTATTTGTTTCCCTGTTTCATGCGTAGACAAAGCATTGAATTGTACCAAGTCAAAGTAGTTCTTTAAATGTTCTCAGAATCCCACTTGAAATGAATATTAGATACTTAGATATATTTAGAATAAAAATCTTTTTGTATAGAAATGTACTCAGAATGATTTTTTTATTGCATCAAGAAATTGCTGTTAGTTTAGACTGTTTAACGTCCTTCGCTTGTGAACATGCCGAGCATATTTTTGGATACAATGTCAATTAAAAAACAATCGCGTTATAAAAGTCTCTAGCACATATTGTATGGATTTGTCAGTTTTATCAGATGAAATTAAACAGTATGAATAACACGAATTCAATTGATGAGTATGCAACTTTAAAGAAACTTAACGATGAAGAAGTGGTGCGACAAATCCCGCTAATTGTATATTTAGCAATACTTTGTATATCTGGAACCGCTGGAAATTCTTTGATATGCTATATATTTGCAAAAAAGTGCAAGCTTTCTACATATTATAATCTTGTAACTTTTCTTGCTATAATAAATTTGTTCACATGCTGCATTGTCATTCCATTAGAATTGATTGCGCAATTCTGGCAATATACTTTTGACAATATTTGGCTGTGCAAAATCAACTCGTTTCTGTGCGCATTTACAGCATTTACATCTGGAAGCCTGTTGTTTTGCATTGCCTTTGACAGGTACCGAAAGGTGTGTACACCATTGAGATGGCAAGTATCAGACAGGACAGCAAGATATGCTTGCATAGCTTCAGCAGCTGTTGGGATAGCCACCGCTTGGACTACCCCAGTGATCTATGGTATAGAGAAGTGGAGACATAGTGTTCATAACGTGACAATATCTCGATGTGAAATAACAGACAATTTTAAGGACACGTCATTTATGCATTTTATCAACATAATGCTGACAATTTTCTTTTCGGTAAGTTTCCTCGGCATAAGTAGTTTTTATGGCAGTATAGCTTGGCGTCTTAAAAAGCAGATGAACTGGAAATACGAAAAACAAGCTGGAGTTGAAATCCGCGGAAAGAAATTGGAAATGACTCCTGTAAGCAATAAACCTTTCGCAGAACAATCAGAAGAGGCCCAAGGACTGGAGAGTGACACAACTTTAAGCA
Organism: Mercenaria mercenaria; assembly: GCF_021730395.1. NCBI lineage: Eukaryota > Metazoa > Mollusca > Bivalvia > Venerida > Veneridae > Mercenaria > Mercenaria mercenaria. The sequence continues at coordinate 54,683,421 of NC_069373.1, forward strand.
TTGGTCTTTTGGACTCTATTTCAGCTAATAAAGGAAGAGTGGTGGAACCGGCAATTCTCGAAATGGAACAAAGTGAGCACCACAATAACGAAACAGTTGTAGAACAATCAGAAGAGACCGAAGAACCGAAGAGTGACACAGATGTAAACACTGATGCTTTGAACTCTGTTTCAGCTAACAAAGGAAGAGTGGCGGAACTGGAAACTCTCGAAATAGAAAAAGATGAACACAACAATAACAAAATACCATCTTCAAATTTCGATTTACGCAAAGAAAGGCCACGGAAGAACAGAATGACGTTAATAATGTTTATGGTTTCACTGGCGTATATCGTCTCGTTTGTACCTATTATTATTTTATTTCTGATTAAGTCGCTGGACAAAACTTTCTTGACATCCTTAAATGATTCGTACTTTATTAACAATGCTATCAATCCAGTTATATATGGAATTTTTGATACCTGGTTTAGAAAGTCGTGCAAAAAGTTATGCACGTGTAGGCATGGCATATGAGTTACTTGAAATACAATTATAGGTTATAAGCCCTGTATCGGGAAATATACACGTGTTCTGCAGTGGAAATATTGCGCGACTTTAGGAGCGCGATATTCTTCCGCTGAAGATACATCAGTGTTTTAAATCTGAAATTGAAACTTGGACTTTTAAAATGCTACTGCCACGTCGCTGCTTTATGAGCAAACAATTGTGTATGTGCATATTTACCGATACAAATCTAATAACCTTTTTATTACATACGTATCTACACGTATATATATATATGTGTAATGTAAATATTATGAATATGCCCAATAGCCTAAATAAAACAGTGCTTAACTAAATAGCATAATTAATGCAACGACACACATTAAATTACGTCAAAAAGTTCGAAAATGATTTTTTTTATCAAATTTTGAAACGGAACTATGAGCATCGGAAAGGAAAAGATACAAATGTATTAGAATTATTTAATTACAGACAGGAATATTTCTAAACTAAAAAACGAAGAAAAAGGGCTTACAGCAAATTTGTCACAATGTCTTCAAGTGTTCTTTAAACTCTTTATCGATCAAACAAGACTTCTACTGTAATATGCCATGATCATACTGGTGTTAATATTCTACTTTTTAATGATTATTTCAAAAACGCATTTACATAAATTTGTAGATTTTTCAGCAAGTGTTTTATATTTGTTCGGTATAATAGATAAACACCGCATTCCTGAAAGGGTGATATGACGCCTCGGCTGATATTCATATTAGACCTTTCTAACGTAAACGTAAATCGGAAACGGATTACTGAATCCGTAAATGTTATTTGCAAATAATAGTCTAAGGGAGATACTATTGCATTACTATTGGATGAAATTGTCTCCCCTAGACCACAAATTAGCATAAAATTTTACGGATTCAGTATTCCGTTTCGTAATTACGTGTACGTTAGAAAGGTCTAATTACTCTGAGGAAGGCAATATTTATATACTATGTCAACAGATGTTAAAGACAATCAAGAATAAAGTTCTAGGATATGTATTTGTTTACTTAGATAGGTTTTAAGGTGTCTTACGTTTGTATGTTGTCTAAGGTTTACATAATGTTTTGCAATCTGAGCAGACGACATACAAGGAATGTGTTTGTTTCAGTGTAAGATCGAAATATCTTTAATTCTTTGTGCACAAGACGCAACTTTTTCACAAGAAATGTCAGGGCTGCTGTTCGCCAGTAAAATAAATTTGATCTTACATGTAAAACAAATAAATTTAATGTATGTTTCATGTTCTTCATTGGTTTCTATAAATGTGGCCAAGATAGGGAAGTACAATTTTGAAACTGATGACTGACTCTCTGGCGTTCCTCTTTTTATTCATTCTAATATTTTAGATGATTTCTCTGACATTATTTTCACATTCTTAGTCATAGATTTTATATGTTATTAAACAAACAGCATATGCAACCGTATTTTACAATTTAGAGGTCTACCTCACATACACTTTGAAGACTGAAGGAGACTTCCATAAGCACCATTTTTATCGTCAGAGTAGCTTAGTTTTAAAGCTCTTTTAATTCCGGCCCGTCTCAACGAGTCGGTATAAGGATATGATTTTTGTTTTAAAACAATGAAAAAGACACAGACTTTCGAATCGCGTTGAACCGTTTTTACTTTTGCACCTTGCTTTCTATGCGAGCAATTGCAAATGCTCTGGCACGCCGAGAACCAGGTGTTACAACATATAAACCCAAAGAGACTCTTACTAAAGAAAATTGCCTTGTCCGTAACTGGATGATGTTTTGCCATTAAAATTATGTACTCCATAAATCTTTAAGTGTCAATTATGTTGAACGCATGGCAGACGAGTACAATATGTCTAACTTTTTTATTTCGGTCCATGGACATTTGTTGTATTTATATTAACCCTTACCCTGCTAAATTTCTAAAATAGACTGGCTCATCTTTCAGTTTGGGCAGTACCACTTATTATTCAAATGGGTGTTCACTGAAAGTTTATTGACTGAATAGCGAAGTGCAGACCATGATCAGACTGCACGGATGTCGCAACACTGGTCGCAAAGGCAGAATCACTTGCCACCAGCAGGCTGAAGGTTAAAACACATTTGAGCCGCGCCATGAGAAAACCAACATAGTGGCTTTGCAACCAGCATGGATCTAAACCAGCCTGCGCATCCGCGCAGTCTGGCCAGGATCCATGCTGTTCGCTTTCAAAGCTTATTGCAATTAGAGAAACCATTAGCAAACAGCATGGATCCTGACCAGACTGCGCGGATGCGCAGGCTGATCTGGATCCATGCTGGTCGCAAAGCCACTATGTTGGTTTTCTCATGGCACGGCTCATTTACAATGACTTACAATGGTTTCTAGATTTTCGCTTTTTCGTTCTAGGTTCCCCCGTACTGTTGGCGGGATTCATCGTAGTAACTGTCACACAACAAATAATACATTCGTAACTTTTTTGTATTTGCTGTACATAATTGTTTGCCTTGCTTCTCACATGTTTTATATATGTAAATATTGCTTTATTTGTTAAACTTTTCAAATATTGGAGGAAATAAAAGTATCTGTCTATCTATCTATCTTACGGATATTTAATATTTTCCCTTTATGACCATTGCCCACGGCTTTGTAACCTGAATTCATTTACCAATTGTTTCATATTAACTTCCGCTTTCAGGATGAAGCGTTTTGTAAGCGTTTTATATTGTTTTTTTAATGGGCAATACTTGAACATTCTCGTATGTTTCCGTCAAATCTCACAGAATTTAAGTTGCTTAACAGTAAAGACTGTTGTACGGATTTAGAATTTAGCTGACGCTACATAATCTATTGACAGTCAATAACCAATTTCAAACAGCTTGAAGGTCGAAATTCAAAGTAGGCTGGTTCCTTATTCCTTTTCAACTTCAATGATAAACAGAGTACAATTCTATGAAAAACGGCGTATGGTTCCCATTTAAAATAATGGCCTTGCCCTAAACCAGGAAACTAAACAAACTGGAATTTAGAAAGGGGATCTGAGGTTATGGAGCCTGCATATCACAGAAACTGTCAAAAGAAAAAAAATTAAAAAGCAGGCACTATATCTAAGGGGTTATTAAACAATACCCAAAGCTATTAAAGCGGGTGTATTGGGTGTATTCGTGCGGTGCAGTGTAGTGGAGTGGAGATGAGGGAAGGGAGTGGAGTGCAGTGCAGTGCAGTGCAGTAAAGAACAGTAAAGAACAGTACAATGCAGTGCAGTGCAGTGCAGTGCAGTACAGTATATAACAGCTTCTGTCATATAACTAATAGAAGTTTTGATTTTTGTTTAAAATCAAGGAAAGGACCGCAACTGTCAAATGCAGTACTTCACTTTCTTTGCAACTGGCTATTGGCATACTGATAACCCGTGTTGCGCCATATATTTCCCGCACTTTTTGTTTTCTTCATGGATTATTTAAATTCAACTTTTAAGGTATTAGGCCCATAATAGTGTACCTCCTTTTTGAAGAGTATTCAATTCCTACTATAATCCTACTTTGACAGCAATTTTCAGGGGGGCGTAGGTTCAAGCCTTACTGGGACCAATCCCCCCCCCCCCCCCCCCCCCCCTTGTTTTCCTTTTTTTCTAGTAAGTTTTTACTTCTTTTAAGACTTGTTATTGATTTATTGTACAAAAATGGAACAAAAATCATTTGATATGCGAGTTCTTGCTGTTAAAAGTGAATTTACCTGTAAAACAAAAGGGGTAGAGTTAGATATCTTTAAAAATACTGAGTTACATGCGGTAAAAGTTCTCTGTTTGCCTTCATTCTTTAGATTACATATTGTGGAAGAAATGTAGGTAGGTTTTACTTCTGCCTCAAGGTTATTTTTGAATGAAGTGAGTAAAATTCAAAACAGACCCGCAGGATTTGACCACAATTTTTCAATATTGGAGTTGGAATTCTGTCTGATTAAATCCGTTTACTCGAGGCACCCTAGAAAAAATGTTATTGACAGTTTTTATTTTAAGTTTTATGATGTTTACCAATAGTTTGATGTTTCTTTCATAAAAAATAATGGAATAATAAATTCTCTGAAAACGTTTTGGATAAAGGCCACCACTTTAAAATTTGTCTCTACTTGAGCTTTAGGAAATACCATAAATTACACAAAATTTATAAAAAACGACACGGTAAAAGTTTTTAAAAATTTGCATATAAGTGCGAAGCACGGTCAACTGTAAGAATATACCAAGCAAATGCCATTTTTTAAAGATCACTATTAGGGGCCTAATACCTTAAATCTGAACTAAGCTAGATCTGTGAAAAACAGCGGACGCTTGCAAATGAAACAATGTAAATCACAACAAAGATTCCTGTCCCAAATGAGTATTGAATTTTTTTTATTTGACACATGGCTCTATTTGCTGTATTCATGTATATATGTGACATTTTTCTTGTCTTGGAAGTGGATGTTGATACGTATACTGTTCAAAATGTGGTTTTAGACTTTACTCACAGCCATTTCAGTTTCAGTTATGCTGAACAGTAGCATTATAAACTAAACTGACCACTGTCAGGCTTTTATTAAAAGCTAATAATTGAGCCGCACAATGAGAAAACCAATATAGTGCTTTTGCGACCACCATGGATCTAGACCAGCCTGCGCATCCACGCATCCGCGCAGTCTGGTCAGGATCCGTGCTGTTCGCTAATGGTTTTTCTAATTGCAATAGGCTTTGAAAGCGAACAGCATGGATTCTGACCAGACTGCGCGGATGCGCAGGCTGGTCTGGATCCATGGTGGTCGCAAATGCACTACGTTGGTTTTCTTATAGTGCGGCTCATATTATGCGAACATTGTATCTAACATTTAAAATGCGCTAGAGTCATTAAATAAATGTCTAGGTAAGGCACCATCTCAAAGCTAGTCATCCTAGCCAGTAAGAATATCATGGGAACCAAAATTTACAAAAAAGGACTTTGAAATGAAAACATTTTGCAAATGACGGTTGATAACACTTCAATAATGAGCAAAATGACATGTAAGGGAAAGTTACACCTACCATTAACAGGCTTGAACAATATAGAGTTATCTCCCTTTCATTAAAAGTAGTGGTTAATTACAGTATAAAAAAACAGGTAGGGGATGCTCCCGTTTTTGTCGATACTGAATTAAAACTGTGTTAATCATTTTTGTAAATTCACATTTTGTAATAACATATTATTTTTGAACGTATTTCGTCACCTCAGCGAGAGAAGGGGTTAACTCGCGGCTACTGAACCCTTGTTCCACCACCAAGAAGTGGCGATAAGACATTTCGGTTCTTGGAAACGATCAACATGTTTTAAATATCCATAACCGGGGCGCACAAATCAACAACACTATCAAAAGCATGATTTAAATGTTTTAAACGATTGTTTCTATTTCTCGTTATTAAAAACATGACATTGACCATATTTTAGCATATCAATGAAAACATGAACACAGTTTAAAAAACATACGGATTATTTCAATATTTTGAGAACAATTGTCTTGAGTACGGATGCCTTACGAACGTATTGACCTGCTTTCTATGGACTGAACACAACAAAATCCGATGGTTCTTTATTTCATACGTAATTACACTTTTTTTCAACATTTTCTAGCATGACATATTTCCATAAAGAATTATTTCGCCACTATAGAAAAAAGGGTTGTTAACTTTTATATAAGAAAGTAACACTTAATTTAATACAACTTTCAATGTCTCTTTTCGAGACATAAAATTCTCACGCTGCTAATTTATCTAGCATGCGTTAGGAACATGCCGGTTTAGATAGAAGGCAATCTATTCTATCTACATCTTAACAGACATACATAAAATAAAATTGTTTTTTTTTTTGTTTGTTTTTTGACAGGCAATGTGCCAGCAACTACAGTCGCTAGTTTTTGGAATTGTTGTTTAGATCAATTGAAGAATAGCGTATTGGGGAATGTTAATGTTAATTAGGCAAACGTAAATATTAAGTTCGTGAAGTGCAATTATTTCATTATAAGGTTGGGTTGGAGATGCACCTACCTGTGCCGTAAAATACAAAAAGCGAAACAAAGTCCTTTTTTTCACATATCTTTTATACTTCTCGAAAGGCCAAGCAAGGTATTTCGAACCAGACATTCAACAATTCGAGATCGAGCAATTAGCAAGTTCCAAGTCAGTGACCTTAACAACTCGGTCGTCTCTGAGGTCTCTGAGGTTCTGCTGTACCTTAACATAAATTTACAAAAATAGCAAATGGGTTTATGCAATCCTTTCGTTGGCTTTGTCGTTTCTTTCATTATTGCTATTGCTATATCAATGCCTTAATAAACGGAAACAACCGGCAGGATTTTCAAAACATATTAAAATATGATTATTAAATAAAAGAATTTTGTGTCTTATAAACGCAAAAAATAGTCCTTCTTCTGCAATTCATAATTAAAAACAGTCTTAAGCGCGGAGGTAAAGTTTTGCGTTTTCTATTTAATATTTCTCAGTAGGTCATCTTCAAAGTCAACTATGCTCATTCTCAGTAGTCGGTAAAACCAATGATGGCTGTAACCTTTCATAGGAATACTTTGAAAACCGCGCTCTTTCATCACTACACAAGCAATTACTGTTTTCACATTGTCAAGGAAATATTCTTGAAATGTCAAAATAAATCATTTCCGACAAATTAATCATCATTTTTGGAAATTTATGTCTCTTCACATGGCATATAACCTTTTACTTTCCTTTAATGTTAAATCTAAGATGGAATTGATTTAACATAATTCCTACGAGCGGAGACATTCAATCAACGCCGTTTGTCAACTTCGACGTTAACTTCATAATTGTAGCTACACAGTTTACGTGATTTTACCATGATTTATCTGAACAAGAGAGACGTTATGAATGAAATATTAATTTATGTTCAAAAGAAAGATGATTCCAATATGCCTTTGTGTGGTTAAAAATGATTTAAATAGTATCTGAATGAGCTGCATGGACATTCCTGCTATAACATTTACATAATTATTTAAGTGCGCAAATAGTCGGCGGAGTTTTATAAACTTTCGGAATGTTCCAGTAACTTTAAACATTAAATTCACATAAAATTTTGATTTTGTAAAATTTAATAGTTAATAACAGAATTTTCTTTGGCCAAAATTTCTCACATAAAAACATACTTTTGGACATTTTCAATATTTCAAATAGCTTGAAGGTTGTATATAAAGGGTTCTAACTAGTATCTGGATCTTTACAAAATTTAGTGTTGCAGAACTGGGGAAATAAACTGTAGTTCTTAGCCTTTTCTTTGCTTTTTCTCAAGCATAATCATGCCACCTCAATAACTATGTAATAAATCATTTATTTATTACCTATCAGCATTTATCTAGATATTTTATGTTAAAATTATATAAACTGCTGGAAAACATGAACTTTGGCAACATTTTAAACAGTTATTGACAGAAATAGAGATGTGAAATAAATTAATTGATAAAAAAGGATTATACGAGCTTTCGGAGTTGGTGAAATGATTAAGAGCAGAATGAGATCTGAATGAAATAGATCGATTTAGATTAAATCGACATAAAACCACTTTTACCTTAATACTCAATGCTCAAAATAATGTTTCACTTAAAATATTTGTTTCCTAGTTTCCGTTTTGTGCATCCTGACGAAAGAAAGAATTGTTTTGAGGAGATTAAATCGACATAGAAGTAATTCAGCGTCGTTTCACTATTACGCAATGATGATGTGTATAGCATTTTTGACTTGTTTAAGTAAATATTTTGTAACGGAATGTTTCTTAGTGTTATTCGTGCACTGTTTTTATGTTAATTGCCGACATGTATATATTCTAATATAGTACAGTAATCAAAATTAGTCAGTCAAAATTCTATATTTTACGTCTTGATGTGTCGAAATATAAATATTTGTTGCCTACATATAGGTATTCCATGCATTTAAAAGCTGAATTAATAAGTTGATAAAATGCGTTTCAATCGTTCAGTGCTCTCAACACAGGTCGTCATCTCAAACGCATTTAGTAAATAAGTTACTCATATAAAGACGCTCTTACCCACTTTCTGCGATGAAATATAAAGTGTATATGCTTTGTTTACATGTGCACGTTTATGACGTTATAGCAACACAAACGCATCTTAATCAAGTATAATACTTCAGTCGAATTTACTTCTCTCCCTCGTAGTAGTTCTTGGATATCCAGATTCCGAGTTTTAATTTTATATAAAAGTGTTCTCAACCAGGTAAATCACAAACACATGCAAAGGTAATATAAAACACGACATGCAGAACAGAACAATGCTCATGTATATTATTACAGCAAACAATCCAAGGAATCTTTTGCGCTTTACTCAATACCACTGTTGCGGCTACATGGCTTTTAATGTGAAGTTCTGTAGATTAAAATGCAAATAATTCATTAAACATACCGGTATTCATGCGAATTTTATTAAATGCTGAACATCATGTACAACAACAACAATAACAACAACTACAACATATTTAGCATTTTAAAATCCGTATCTTTCGGCCAGGTAAGACCCATGAATGGTTGATTGGCAATCCTGTTTCATATTTTCGCATCACCGTGCCTCCTCTTTATCAAATGTTCAACAAAATGATTATTGCTACATACACGTACTTACAAACGAATCAATCAAACATCATATCAAAATAGTTCACAGTCAGAGTCTAATGAATTACTCTTAATTATTTATTTTGTACTTTCTAACTATTCATATATCAGTGAAAAAATATATTTGATATTTTCACAGTGAAAAATATCAAATAAGTATATTTTTTTCACTCTGTACTCCAGTTTGGACTACTTTTAATTATTTCCGCCAAGGGTGCCTCGGACATTGTCATTTATTGCGACAGTTAGAGTAGTTTTAAATGTACAAATCATATCAACATTGAGACGTAGGCTTCCTTAGTGTAAGCTATCGTCTCGCTATGCGGCTTGTATGAACAGAAAAAATAGCATGGTTTGGACATAACAGTTGTTGTAACTTGGTGAAATGCCTTCAAAGGGTTTGTTCTTTAAGACTTCTTGCACTAAGTTATAAGATTTTAGGGTATGTTCATATACAGCATTGAATTAAAGTATATTGTCAGGCAGGTAAACAAATATCAAATTTTCTTATTCAGTGCACGTGCCGGCAGCAGTCCATTCCTCACCTGTCTGATTCCAACTACATTTGAATAATATCTGCATTCGTTATGCCCTTCTCAACAGGAACAATGTAAAGTTTCCTTTTATACGCTTAAGCAAAATAAAAAATAACACTTCTCCCATGCCGTCAGTTATAATTAATCCAGTATATATTTCCACAATGTCGCCCTCAATTCGAATTCGCATGCTTTTTTTTCAGATATGGCGGCCGTTTCACTTCTTGATGACATAGAGGATAATTGTTGGTTTCGGTGTAATATCACGTTATAATTTCACCGAGTGGGCACCAAAAGTGATATTTTCACGAGTGGCGCAGCCACGAGTGAAAATAACAACTTTTTGTGTTCACGAGTGAAATTACCGTGATATTACATCGATACCAACAATTTTTCTGTTTATTTTATGTCTAAAACTCTACTTTTGTTGTGTTTATTTCAATAAAATGTCGAAATTTGCGGGAAACTTTATCAGGAAGCATCGCAAAGATGACGTCATTTTAACGACGTCATCGTCATATTGTTTCCGGCTTTCAGTACGCTCGGTAAACTTTTTGACGTTAATCCGGGTATCAGATTTGATAATTTTCACTGAGTGGCCAGTGAGTTTATCAGGATATAATTCACCGTTATATTTCGATAAACCACCGAAAAACATAAACTAAACGTGGATATTACACTCTTTTATGTAGTTACAAAGTTTTAAAATACGTTTCTGTATTTCAAATTGAACAGCTCTGAAAAAAGTGACATATTGAACACAAAGTTTATTTACTCATGATTTTAGGAAGACACTATTCCTGACAAATATTAAATGAAAATTGTTAGGTTATAAAATCAGTGTAAATCTGAAACAATGCCTATAAAACTCGTCTTCATCAACTATACATATTGCAAATTAAATCAATTTAAAAGTTGCTTGCATATTTCATGTGATTATGAACTACTTACATATACAATTGTACTTTATAGTACTACATTTATAAACAAACCCAAACCAAATGACTATCCGGCATTTGATATAGCATTGCCAAAACGGACCACAATTATGATTCGGATATAATACTTTTACTACATTTAATTTCATGAAAATTGATTTAAAACACTTTAGTATCACGTATAAAGTCACGTATTTATATTAACTCGTATGTTGTACAAATGTCTAGGGCACAAATTATAACGCTCACACAATGTAAACGTTGAATAATCATCACATGCGCATTGTACGAGTAACATAACAAGTTAAGGTTACCACAACATTTAAATGTTATGTTTATTTTAGGTACAACATCACTTCCTTCAATGTTAAATATATGATAACTAAGCCACATGATATCACTGTCTTAAATCAATTTAATAATAATAGCAATAATGGTTTTATCCAGCAACTATCAAAGTCCACTTAATATTTTTTTGTACAGTATACTTAAGTAGAACTAGTATTTGACATGTTTGATAGATAACAATTTCGATGTGTCACTATCTCATTTTAAGTTATGCTGTCATTCGAAATAATACTTATATAGTGTATCTAAGTTAACGGAACATCAGTAGCCTTGCTAGGTACTTCATAGAAGACATAAGTTATGGAGGAAACAGTTATTCGGAATAGAAAACAATGTTATGAACACTTAACATCTCAAAGGTTTTTATCAAATGATAAATCAACGTTAACCAAGATAGGTAAACCAGATGAGCTTCACTCCATGCCCTTACGCGATAGATGTAACTCTACAACCTCATCCAGTGAAGTGGACAGCGGTGTCGATGATGTCAGGCCGAATAGATCCCCGAAGAGGAGTCTGTCGGAGTATGCAAGAAAACGAAAGGTACGTTTATATATAGGTTTTTCGAAATAAGCAGATTATGATTCTGATTTATTTACAATTTATATTGTTTATAAAAAAGAAAAATACAGTTTAATTCGTATGATATCGTATGTTTTTCAGAGACATTTAGTCAGAAGAAATTCCGCTCCAGAGAAAAACAGCACTTTTTCAGATTTTCTCTCTAGTTCTCGCCGTATGGTTACAAGCGCAGAAGATTTTGTGAAACATGTCATTGAAGCTGGTTGGAATCTTGTCCATCACCATCATCTCCCAGACTGGTTACAAGACAATGAATATCTAGTGTTTGGTCATAGACTACCGTTAAATTCATTCAAAGCATGCTTTAGATCTGTATTTCGAATTCATACAGAAACTGGAAACATTTGGACACATCTACTAGGTATGAGAATTGAATTTCATGTTACTTGTAAAATGCTTCTAATTCCGAGCGGCTATTATACTTGGACGCTTCTCCCCTTTATACAATTAGAGTTGATGAAATGTCAAAATACAGGTCATGATTATCATGGGAAAATTAATAAAAGATTAAAAATGTACCGTATGTGAATGCGTGCTATCAGAAAGAACGAATGTTTACTTTTAGCGTTTATCGTCTTTTTATCACAATAATAGTATCATTGACACAAAATAAAAGGTCAGTAAACAGGTCGTGCTTAAGTTTTACATAAAGGATTGTATGCATTATCTGTTTCTGAATACCAAAAAAACCAGCACACAAAGAAAAACAAACCATTGAATCAAACATCATTCCTCGGGGTAGCGAGTTCGATCCTCGGCCGGGGCGTATGTTCTCCGTGACTATTTGATAAACGACATTGTGTCTGAAATCATTAGTCCTCCACCTCTGATTCATGTGGGGAAGTTGGCAGTTACTTGCGGAGAACAGGTTTGTACTGGTACAGAATCCAGGAATACTGGTTAGGTTAACTGCCCGCCGTTACATGACTGAAATACTGTTGAAAAACGGCGTTAAACCAAAAACAAAAATAAACAAACAAAAAAAAAAAAAAAAAAAAAAAAAAAAAAAAACATTATTCACATAACAGTGTTTTTATTAATGGAAGCTAAGTACCGTTGGTTGCAGACACACTTAAGTATTGAACATCCGTTAGAAAAGACTAAGAAATCTGTTTGTAACTGTTATCGATTAGAATATTCACCCAGGTTGTACTGTAGATACTTGCCTAGGTGATATACTAGAACAGGCCTAAATTACCCTTGATACTTGATGAGTGTCTGTGCTCAATGAACACCGTCATTTATATGACTGAAAAATATTGAAAAAGACGCTTAACTCAAACACACACTGTTGGGTAACCTGCCACATAGAGTTCCACAGAAAGTGTTATTCACCACATAAAAGAGATATGAAAACGTTATACTAATATTGCAGATTTATTTCACATAGAAATCAGATTAGTATATTATGGCATGTATAGAGAGAGAGAGAGAAGACCACAAAGCGTGGCTGTAGGTTTTTTCGACGATACATCCTTTTGCATTTGTAATGTATTACGGGCGCTTCAGTAGAACAGGCTTGATTGTAAGCAGTCAACCTAGCATATAATTTACTAATATAAATTAATCATATCGCTTTTTTGTATGATAATATCGGCGAATATAAAGTCTATGGACCTGACCTATCAGCCTCGGTGAATATTATCTTGATCAAGTCCATAAACTTGGGTATTCGCTTTATCTGTGACTGCCCGGTGATGAGATGGGCATCAAGGAAATTTACATAATGATCTCCGTACTTTGATAGTTGCCAGATTGTTAAATACCTTATGCAATGGAATATCTTTGCTAAAAAGTTCAATTTCCTGAAATTTTCTTCAATTGTAGGTATGATTGCCTTCATAAGCATAGCAGCATACACTCTCAGCAGTCGTTACATAGACTGGATGTGGCAGGACATCACAGTGCATAGCGTATTTTTCGGCGGTGCCATATTATGCCTCACCTTCTCCTGGGTATTTCATACAGTGTTCTGTCACTCTGAAAATGTTAACAAATTGTTTAGCAAGTAAGTTTCTAATATCACGTGCACTACAATTTTATTAATTACATCCATGTAAACGTTTTTACCGTTTAGTTCTGAATACATGTGGCCAATATACATTGTCCGCTCATTATTGTATATTTTCTTACTGTCCAACATGTATCGAAGTCGTAAATACATTGACGTTGTTTGCTATTTGGTGTATCTGAGATAAAGAATTGAGGAATTTCATTTACAATCGAGTAGATCTATTCATGGACGACTTTAATTGAAGCATGCATTTTATGGTCAATTTCGTTATCGCATGGTTTGACACTTTACTCTTAAATAAACCGACAGATTGTTTAAGAAATAATATATCTCATTTTGTGATTTGTCGTTGAATAAAATCTTTGTTTGGAGTTTAGATGCGAAACAATTATATCACGAGGGCCCAGCCCGAGTGATATATCAATACGCATCTGAACGGCAAACAATGATTTTATTCAAGAGCAAATCACTAAATAACATATACTATTTCGATTCTAACACGTTACAAAGGATTTTGAAGTACGTACTTGAAAACAACCACCAAATATTTGCCTGTTTTCTGTTGGTTTCTTTTTCAGCGCGCCGCTATGCCGTTTACGCTATGACGTAACAATTGTCACATAAAAAAAAATAAAAAAATAAATAAAAATGAATTGTTGTCTAATAACATACAATTTTCAGCTTTCTTTGTTTAATAGGAAAATAAATCGGGTCATGTTAGAATAATGCGTTTAGCACATACGCAGGAAAACTAATAACATGGTGTGATAAAAAAGATCCCAGCATGACAGACAGGTACTAAAAAACAAAACGGCAAAAGAGGAAACCGATTATCTGGTTTATTGTCACAAGTAAAGACGCAATTTACTTGCGCTTAAGTACAAATTTCTCACAAAGGAATCATTAAAAGCTCCTTAGATACCTCAATCCGCTGACAAATGTCACAAATAATGATACATTATGGCCAAAGGAAAGATCAGAAGACTTGAGAAATCAATTATACGTCCTAAACCTCATACTCTTCTTGATCAAAGACGCTTTAATTTTGTTTGTGTCAATTGAAAAAGCATGCTTGATAACTATAAGAAACCAATTATAGGTCAATCAAAAATGTCTATCTTGACAATATGTTAATCAATTATGGAAGCAGGTCCAAACTATAGTCTTATAGACACTCAAAATGCAAAATCTCGGATTCAGTTAGTTTTTAGGTTTTGCTTGCCAATTTGGTAGAACTTTCATCTTGAGATAATAACTCTGCAGAATTTTTGTCTTGAAAACTTATGGCATACACCATTAATTCTCTTTACTTTCTCAGTTTAGCTTATTTCATAGTTTGTTTGTTTTACTGACATTTGTGTCATGCATCAAACTGTACACACAGCTTTCTTTCGATACGTATTAAGGACTGTCAGTGTTCTTCAAGAGTGTGTAGACATTTTAAAAATCTACTGATGAAAGCTTCAGTCGTTGGAAGTTTGTAAATGGTATAAAGTAAAGGGTCAATTAATTTGTGTGTTTATGCATTTACTTACCAAATAGCCGTCGAGATTGTGACATTTCTTCCCGAAAAGTTATTTGATAACATAAATATTCCATGGCCTGTAGTACATTGCAGCTATATATATAAAAAACTATTTACGCAACAGAAACGTAAATTTTCAGCTGAACGTATTTATGGCTAAAAGAGCTGGCGGATATTCAATTATATCAACCTATTGATATATTCATTTCATGACTTAGAAAACCTTCGAACATAGTCTCCAAAATGAACCATTTTTTAATGTAGGTACTATCCAAAATTGTTAAGACTTTTAAAATTGTATGATTATCCTGTTTTATTTCAGACTGGATTACTGTGGTATTGCACTTCTTACAGTTGGGTCATTCGTACCGTTTCTCTATTATTCATTCTTTTGTCATTTTGTGGCACACATGGTTTATCTGGTTTCCATCATTATCCTCGGTACCAGCTGCATCATAGTTTCCTTGTTTGACAAATTTGCTACACCAGCATATAGACCACTTCGTGCAGGTACAGAAAACTATATATTCTCTAGAAAACTTTAAACTGCAGCTTATATAAATTTTATATCTATACAACATTTGAATATTTATGTATATCGTTCGATATTTTATTCCAAGAACAATTCGTTCCAAAAACCTACAGTGTGAAACATGTATAACACAAGATACAGATTATACAATTAGGAAGACTCCGTGACTATATGATAAACGACATTGTGTCTGAAATCATTAGTCCTCCACCTCTGATTCATGTGGAGAAGTTGGCAGTTACTTGCGGAGAACAGGTTTGTACTGGTACAGAATCCAGGAACACTGGTTATGTTAACTGCCCGCCGTTACATGACTAAAATACTGTTGAAAAACGGCGCTAAACCCAAAACAAACAAACAAACAAACAAAAAACATTGTGTATGTTATACAGTGGTTGTTGCTGTCAAGTGGCTAATCTGCTAAGAGTTTTTATTACGATATACGTATGTTAGTATACAATATATGTTTGCCTTCAGTAGTATTTCAATACCCAAAACAAACAAACAAACAAACAAAAAACATTGTGTATGTTATACAGTGGTTGTTGCTGTCAAGGGGCTAATCTGCTAAGAGTTTTTATTACGATATACGTATGTTAGTATACAATATATGTTTGCCTTCAGTAGTATTTCAATACCAAACGCGTAGCAAACTGAGTTGTCTTCTTCGTTTTTACCCATATTAAGATATTTTATGTAACATATAATTGCAGAAAGATGATTACTGATTGGATGTTGTTGTTAATAGAGGTTATACCTTTACTTTATTTATGATTGAACAAAAGCCCAATGCTGCATTTCTTGACTTACCATATATTACAATGTGTCTTTGGAGACACGAATGCATCTAAACATATCTTAAGTATGATTTTTATATTTAAGCATATCTTAATGCTAACTTATAATTCAATGCAATTATATATTTGTATTTTCAGGTTTGTTTATTGCCCTTGGCTTGACAGGAGTGATACCAACAATACATCTATTCACAATAGTGGGTATATATCCGGCAATGTATGAGTATGGTGTATTGCATCTTCTTACAATGGCATTCCTTTATATTGGAGGGGCCTTAATGTACGCATTCAGGGTTCCAGAAAGCCTCTATCCCGGCAAGTTTGATATCTGGGTAAGTATTTTATCTCTAGTATAGTCGTCTTATTGTCTAGCTTGTTACATTATCATATAAAATGTTAGCATATTCATTAATCTGAACCTGAATTGTAAAAGTAATTCTTCCCGAGAGTTGCTGAAAGTGTATTATATCAACTGTGTTATAGGTTATTAGAATGGAAATCATGACACATTGTTTGACTGATTGTTGTCGAACGTTTTCCCGTTCCTTGCATCTTTTCCAGCATTAAACCATAAACTGACAACTGTCTCACACGAATGAAATATAAATGCATACATACATTAATGTACTATAGAGCTACATATACCCCAAACAGTTTCTTAATCAATTACCATGGGCCTGATAAATATTTCGGCACTTTTATAGAAGCTTACATCAAGGAAAGTGAGAAAAAATTAACATAACTTTTACATAAACAAAAATTTCTAGAAGAATACGCCGGTATATCTCAATACAACAATTCTGAGTAAGATATTAAGGAATTGAATATACAATATATTAAATGCACATTTTCAAACCAAATGGTTGGTTGTAGACGTTAATGTGGAGCTTTTCTTGAAAAGGCAATCAATATTTCATAACGACCTGGGAATAAAATGGAATTATTAAACTGTTGACATTGCAAAACCTGTCATAAACTGTTAAAAATGGATTTCATGCGGTAGTTATGTTTACTAGTTAAAGTACCCAATATTGTAGCCAACAACAGTTACAATGCGGTGTCCCACTGGGTTTCGGTTATCCTCGTTGTCATTAGTGCACTGTTGTACATATTTGTACATGTATCTAAGCGGAATGTTTCCAGAGCAGGACTGGTGACTATTCATATATCTTAATCCATATTTTTTAATGTTCGTTTCCTTTTTTATTTTTCAGTTCCAAAGCCACCAGATATTCCATGTCTGTGTAATTGTAGCAGCTCTAGTTCACTTCAGAGGAATACAAATCCTTTCTCATACAAGGCATAATTTAACCGAATGTGCTGCTTAAAATTGTTGTGTTTAAGCGGAACAGCTACAGTTTACTTTGGAGGAATGCGCATCATTTCCCGTACAAGGCATAATTTTACAGAGTGATCTGCATAATATTGTTCTTTTTTCAACTGAACAACAGCAGTTCACATTGCAGGAATGCATATCATTTCAGCATAACGTGTGATTACTGCAACTCTATTGCATTCCCATACAAATCATTTCTTGTAAGAGTCGTACACTTAGTGAATGTACCGCTCAAAGCTGAAACTATAATCGGAGCAGATATTGTTCACTTCAGCAAAATACCAGAATACCATTTCGTACAATGTTTAGTGTTACTTTATATGCGGCTCAATGCTAATTGTTTGATCGCAATAGTTTTGGGATATTTTAGAAGACTAAAATGAAACCTTCGGGACAAAACATAGTATGGCAAGTTCATTTGAGTTATACAGATACACAAGCAAAAATCACTTTGAGTTGATTTCGCGAGTTGTGCTCTACTTCTGTTTGACAGTGAGTGTGTGTGTTATTGTTTTAATTTTTTTGTAAAGTGTCTCTAGATTATATTTACAAATGAGACGTATTTAATACTCAAACATTAAGGGGTGGGGGGGGGGGGGGAAGAAGAAGTTAATTTCAATTCTTTACTTAAACTTATCTCATTTTATTTGAAGGCTGTTGTCCTCAATAGATATTTTGAAATGACGCCGTGGATTACTTTTAATGTGGCGACTTTCCAACCTTGGAGCATTTAAACACGATGATAGCTTTATCTATCATGTAATAAGCAAAAACAACATTAAATGCATCGCATTGATAGAATATTGTTAGCTTTGATTTTAATACTGTGTTTGCAAATAATTCAACTTGGACCAAGGTAATAAGTACAACATGTTCCTGTTATGATTTAATAAAGAAAACGTAATTAAAATATACTTGATATTCCTTTAGCTTCAACAGACCACCACCAAAGACAAACGTTGTATTACCATTTTCTTGGAATGTTTAGAATATGTAGACTAGCTCATCAACTATTTTCATTTATATGCAATTTAATAAAAATGTGACATTATAAGCAGTAATTATTCCTCTACATTCTGTATTCATCAAAAAAGTATTGCGTAACATAGTACATGTACTAATAAAATGCCATTAAATAACGAGTAACACACTTTCAAAACTTGATGTTTGTAAATTATTTCTAAATAGAACATGATTTGATATATTTATTTCTTTGGTATAACGCGAACCCATTCTAGAAATAATGCTGAAAGGGAGACCTTGGTTCCTTCAGCTGGAAACATGTGACAAAACATGAAATTTGCTAAAGTTGTCTCCAACATACAAACAAAAATGTAATATAACATGTGTAAGGAGGAATATAGTCTCTCGTCTCAAATGTCTGCGTAAATCTTGTCTAGTTTCTCTATTGATCTCGGTCCTTCACGCCTTATACAAGATACTAAATTTATGTTCTTGTAATTACTACTTATTAATATTTATTCAGAAAAAAAAACAAACGTTGTCATTACATAAAATGCTATAAAAACATAGATCTGATAAATATTCATTCTTTGTAAGTGATATGTATAAGATACGAACAGGATTAGGATAAAATGGATTTGCGACAAAGTCAACATTGAAGTAGCTTACCCTATAGTTAACATGCATTGCTCAGAACGCTGTTCAGTATTAACAGTGTTCGTTTTCCGATTTTCACGTCTTACATAGTTCTGAGAATAAATCGACATCATATCCCAATCTTTTATCCACTATCACGCAATAATGAAAAAATGATGCATTGCATTTTATGTAATCGAATTTACATTTGCTGAAAAGAGCTTTCTCAATTACAATGAATTTATTACCGTAAGCGTTTTTTTTATATCTCATTAAAAGGGAAATTTCAGTACAGGATTGGACTTAAATATAGTTCCGCCCATTGTTTTCTCGTTTAGGGCAAGCCCATTATTTTAACTAGGGACCATACGCCACTTTTCATGAAATTACACACTAGTGTATCATTGAAGTTTCTATGTGCACCGCCGTATGAACACATCTGCGGATGTCTGTAAATTGTTTTTGGTACTTGTAACATGTTTAAATGTTGAGTTCTGCTCAACCCGGGGCTAGAGTGCGTGGACGGTAGCATGCATTTCCACTACCGTCCATGAACAGGCTCAATCAAACCGAGCCTGCAACATTTTTATTTTTGTCGTGTTGAGCGACCTGGGGAGTTTCCACTTTTTCTATTTTAACAGCATTCCTGAAAGAAGTGTTTTCTCTCTTCTTCTAAGTAGCGATGCATAGGAGCAGCAGATCAAGGGTATTAGACAAAAATATTTGAGCCATGCCATGAGAAAACCAACATAGTGGCTTTGCGACCAGCATGGATCCAGACCAGCCTGCGCATCCGCGCAGTCTGGTCAGGATCCATGCTGTTCGCTTTCAAAGCCTATTGTTATTAGAGAAACCGTTAGCGAAGAGCATGGATCCTGACCAGACTGCGCGGATGCGCAGGCTGGTCTGGATCCATGCTGGTCGCAAAGCCACTATGTTGGTTTTCTCGTGGCACGGCTCATTTCCATTACGCTTGCATCTCCTATTTACGTTATACAAAGTTAAATTGCAAACGATTGATTTCAGGCAAGTGTGTGTCATTCGGAAATTAGATTCTTGCAAGAAAGCACGTGTGTTTTGCATGACAGGAACTGTACAACAAATGTCTTGTATAGCGTGTACTTTCAGACTTGCGTACACCGAACATTGACTAGTTAATAGTTAAAATCATACTGTCTAGTTTACAGCTTGTTTTGCGAATTTTACTTGTCTGACAAATACTTCTGTTTTGACCCAAAACAAAATATCGGAAGTCATACTGAAATAGTGTACCTACATATTCCTTTTCCCCATTCCATTTGGTGTTAAACGAAACTGTCATGGAAATATGCGAGTTAATATTTTATACCAGTCGATACTTTTAGGATTCTGTATTACAGATAAATATAACTTCAAGCTTATTATATGGTATTATTTAATTATATTTGTCCAAAGCACGAATGTACTATCCTTTTATCATTTTCTTTCTCCTGATATTAGTATTGTCATTTAAGATATAGGTATTTACTTTTTTCAAGATCGTCTACCCTGTTTAATTACATTATTTAGGACTGAAGCTTGACACTTCAATTAGAAATGAAATAGCGTTGTTAGGTATGTACACACAATTTAAAATACTTCTGGAAAATGTAGTTCATATGTGTAAAGAACTACCGCTCATATTTTGAAAGCGCAGGTTTATTTTCAAGAAGTTATCATTGAAAGAACATCAATAACACAATGAAGTTGAGAAGTTAATCTGTTCACCCAAATATTCAAACATTTTCAGAACAATGACTCGATAAATAAAGCACTGCTTATAAAAGCGATAATGCAAAAATAAGAAAAGCAACAAATACAAAAAACAATTATTTGAATATCTTTCATTTGATAATATGAAAAATAATTAATATTTGAATATCTTTCGTTTGATAATATGGAAAATAATTAATATTTGAATATCTTTACCGAAAAACCGTTGATGAACAATAAATAAATAAATAAAAAATAAATAAAAATCTAATTTAGGCATGTATTTCTGATTTCACTATTAAATACCCTTTTAGCCTGAATAACTAATTTAATATTTAAATAAGGCAGCAATTAGCAGTTATATTAGAAGTCATTTTACCGGGATATTTTCACTCCAACTTTTACAAGAATATTTTCACTCTAGTACAAGAATTGGTTCATTCCAGTTAATACCAGAATAGTTTGGTAGAAGCAACAAAATTGTCATTTGTTTTTCATTCCAAAACAACAGTTGCATAATTTCATACTTGGTTGACCTTATGGTAAAATGTATACACGCGTTTATTTCAGACTAGGTACATTTTAAAACAGGTAGACCGCATGTTATTATAGAATAGGTGATTGTATTGTTGCACATAAATAAATATCATGTACCACTTACCATTGTCTGATTAGAAAAAGTCTAACGACAAGTTAAATGACCCTTGTGCTTATGGTCATTTTGTTCCAAGACACATTACGTATCCCTGTAACTATCGGAAATGTTCATTTAAACGTTTTGAAACGCTTACCAAACTTTACTCTAAATAACTTTAGTCGGAAACATAGTTTAAAATAAAATATTGTTTGCGGACCTATCACTGTAAATTACTCTTACATAAGAACGTTTTACTGTGACGCATAGTCACGCCAGGAGACATCCACGACAAAAATGAGTCATATTTGGTATTTTCTTGTTCAAAAAGAAAAAAAAATATTTGATAAACTCTTAAACAAATCATCGGGAGACTCAACTCATTAAAAATGAACATGATGAACTACGTATTTGTTTCAATTTTATACCGTGACAAGTATAAATCATCCACGGTTTTATTAAAACTAATATGCTAGCTAGTGCTCCAAACCATTCGTGAACCACTGAAATAAACCCACAAAATAAAGTATTCTCCTTAACATTCGAAGTATTTACTCAATCTGAAACAGGCACGTGTCCAGGTGTGGGGGCCAGGGGGCCGAGCCCTCCCCCCCCCCAGCTGGCTGGCTGGTTACGATTTTTATTACTTGGGCCCTTCAATTAACAAATTTATACACCAGCGCAACTGGCTTGATTTGACAGCAATACACAGGCTAAAGAGCCATAAAACCGTGTCCGGTAGTGGAAATTAGCCCCAGGCATGTCACAGGTAAAAGTTTATCTGCGCATGCTTCATTGATCGCTTGATCGGTACTTGATTGGGTAGTGGAGAAACTATTATGTTTTTTACTCTTTGGAAGTGTTATAAAATGAACAGAACATTGTTGGTTTTGTTAAGTAAATCTTAAAATGAATCTGAAAATTGAAACATTATGATGGTTGTATTTTGTTTTTACATTAAGGCACATTCCCCAAATTTATTAAATTGATAGATATTTATCTTATCTTTTTATTTTACAACAGTTATGAATTTGAAACTACTGTATCAGTTTTACTCTTTTGGGTCCAATAACCTGAAACTACATTTTCACGGAACAGGTCACACATAGATTCTTTGATATAGATATTAGTCGATACGGTGATAAGTCTTTAATTAATTAAGTGCTATATAATAACTATGACCGAATATATAGGTTTGTGTTTATGTTCGTGTATAGTCGGCACTGAAATAAGCGAGAAAATGTATTTCGGGACCATACGGCGCTTCTCTTAGAATTGCACTCTGTGTACAACTGAAGGTTCCATGTACACGGCCGTATCATCTGCGGGTGTTTCTAAATTATATTTTAGTACTTGTATCATGTGTAAATGTTGATTTCTGCTCAACTATGGGCTAGATGGCGTGGACGGTTGCTTGCATTTCCACTACTGTCAATGAACAAGCCCAGTCAAACCGATCCTGCAACATTTCCATTTATGTCGTATTGGGCGACCTATGCTTTTACACTTTCCTATTTTGAGATTCCTATTGTTATTCATTATCATTTATTAACCTATCATGCTATCTTAACGTGTTAATTCTCTGACATTTTAATATGTCTGCTTACACTTAACCGTCTTCCGTGAAAAGGTATGTAGATGACTCAAACTTCTGTGAAAACATTAATTTCGCGGGGGACTTATTTTCATTGATTTAGTGGATGGATAAATCCACGAAAGTTTCATCCTAATGATCGTGTAAAATTCCATTTAATTTTATGTTTAGAAGTTGAAATCCACGTATAATCTCCAAGAAAAGCCGTTTTGACAAAAAAGCATAACACTTCATGCCAATGAAATGAAATGCTTTCTCAGTATTCTAGTCCGGTGTATCATCATTTCAAGTCGGCCATTGATTTATTTACCTTTTACCTTTATTGCAATTTGTCGGAAAAGTTTTAACGTCATTTTCTATACTTTAAATAGGTTTAGTAACAGCGGTAGATAACTCTCCCCTGTCCTCCAGGAATAGGAAACGGTTCCTTCTCCGCAAGTAACTAACACCTTCTCAACATGGCTCGAAGACTTAATACATATTGCGTTCTATACAAGTTTGAAGAAGAACATTACCCCATCCAGAGATAAAACTCACTCTTAACACCTTCTAAACATATATCGGAGACTTCAGACATGGTGTGTTCCATTAAACCTACAAGAAAAACAATAGAACTCACACTTAACACTTCCTAAACGTGACACGAAGATTTCAGACATACTGAGTTCTATCAAACCTTCAAGAAAATTATTATTTCACTCAGGGACTCACTATTAAGTCTTAAATATAAATGCACTACTTGCTAATGTTACTCGGTAGGACACTGTAATGATATTATAAAGTCTGATTATGAGTGAGTAAACTAAAATGGTTTTGCCCAAACTTTAAGATATAACATAATAGAAATCTGTTGAATTTCATGGTTAAATATTAACATCATTTCGTGTCATTCAGTGGCGTTTTCATTATATAAATGAATCATTTACATCCCAACGATTTCTAAACATGATATAATTTCCATTTAGTCTGGTTTCAAAGAACTCCAAAACTAGGAAAGAATCCGGTTGTTCTGATGTTCTGTTTTTATAAACATATTCTTCATGACTTTTAAGCAGAAAACGAAAATGCAAACAGTATTTTCTTGTCAATTATAGATGTACTTTTCCGCATCCCTAGTTTAGTATTCCATGTTCTCATTAGTGTGTTCTAAAAGAGGACTTGAAACCCTGTAACTGGTGTACAGTAATTGGAAATGCATCCTTACATCCGAAATAGTGTTTCAGAAGAGAAATATT
This sequence comes from Mercenaria mercenaria, assembly GCF_021730395.1. Classification (NCBI taxonomy): domain Eukaryota; kingdom Metazoa; phylum Mollusca; class Bivalvia; order Venerida; family Veneridae; genus Mercenaria; species Mercenaria mercenaria. The sequence goes on from NC_069373.1 coordinate 54,707,958, forward strand.
TCTAAGAACAGTCAGCAATTAATGTCTAAACGGCGTAGTATGTTTATGTCAACTTTAATTCTTCTGGACAACATAGGCCTTAGAATAGAAATATGTTAGTCATGTTCCCTTCATTTGAAAATCAACTTAAGCAAAGCTGAAATATATATAAATCGTTCACCGAACCATTGTATAAATTGTAAAATACCACCGCAAAGTTTACAATCTGTTGAACGAGATCTCAATTTATCAAAAACAAATTAACGTCAAAAACAATTTCATTTTTGTTGAAATTATAAAACCAGAAGTATCTTTAAAAAAAGATACACGGCCGCATTCGTCAATGCACACTTAAAGCTACGAAACGTGCATGCACTCTGTACTTTTACATACGATCGGGTATTTATAAAATCTGGTATTTAAAAAGCAAAACAAAATATAGTCTTTAAATGAGTTGACTGTAGATCACTCCGTATCAGAGTGACAGAGTCGCACAAGCTATTTCCACAGGAGCCTTGCAACGGATTCTACTGTCTAACAATACAGCTCAGAGCACCTGCACATCTGTTCCATTCGGAAACCTGTGGAGTTTTTCATCCATCAATCAAAATGTACAGTTTTAATCAGCTGTTAAATTACCTTCACCCCAGATATAAACAGGAAGTAAAGATGAAATCAATACAGGTCTCCGGCCGGAATTAACATCCTCAGTTTAAAGTTTTTCCCAGCTTCCTTGCATCAAACATGACACACAAAAAGTTACATTCGCACTTCTTTATTAGTTAAAATGTGATCTAGTCGAGGTACCTTGATATGAATATCTTAGAATGAACATTGTTCGTCTACTTTAATCTGGTTGTTTGACTGTCATTTTTGTTTTATATTCGTGTGTATGGAAGATGGTTTTCATTTGTTCGAATAGCTATAACTTAGATTAATTCTATAATAATTGCAGATGATACCTGTCTTTTGAAATAAATATATTATATTTTATCAGTCAATAGGTTTATGTATGGCAAAGCTATCTGCCATGGCTTTTTTTGATTTAAAGTATAAAAATATTATACTAAGACACCCGCCTGTAAATATTCTATTATGTCTTAAATGTCGTGTAGCTTACAGATAGTGGTTTTTGAAAATGTCGGACAATGATGTTTTCGTCCCCTAAACGTTTCATTTATGCCTTACTCTGGTAGTTTAGAATTCTGTGTTGTTACAAATAAATGGATCGTTGTTCCCCAATACACATTTCCACAGATATGCAAGTAAAAACACTACCTAAATATATCGTTTTTTTTTTTTAGAAAGAATAATGCATGCTTGTTACTGAATATTTCGTTTGCATTGAGTATTGCATTAAAATATAATCATATTCGTCTTAATCAACGTAAAACAGCATGGAAATTACGAACAAGAAATAAATAGATGTCTAATTGACACTACGGCACCTCAAATATTATATTTTCTTTCAGGGGGGCAGCATGACTAGCCATTATGACTGTTTTGTCACCGTCGAAAAAGTCCGCCGACAAACGTTGCTCGCATTAATGTGTTGTGTGCACAGGGGAAACAGTTGTCGTTCATAGAAAATAACATATATGATCTATAGGTAGCTTTCTTTAATATATACTGAACAAAATGTCAAACATTTTCCTTTCGTGAAAAACATTATGTTATATCTATCACATTATCTTATCCAAGTTGTAACCTATGCGAGCATTTTCCTTAAGCCTAATGAAAACTAGCTTTTACATTTCTGCTCTTACGTTGCTCTATGCTTTCAAAGGATCTTTCGTTATGTAACAGATAATGTGATTTAGGAAATGATTTTCATCAAACTTCAAAGTAAAACAAGTTATTATACAGAACCATCGCGATGTAAACATGTATCACGTTTTGATATTTGTCATTTTCAAGGTAATTCCGCCTCGATAGCCTAGTGGTAGAGTGCCCGCTTCGTGTGCAGGAGGTCGTGGGTTCGATCCCCGGCCGCGTCATACCAAAGACGTGAAAAATGGTACCAGTAGCTCTGTTGCTTGGCGCCCAGCATTAAAAGGGAAACTGGCCTCGTGGCTATGGATTCCATCAGAAATGAGGTATCGAGAGTGATTAATACAAGATGTAAAACTTCCTTCACAATCGACCTAAAATAAATGATGTATATGAACTAAAGTAATTCCTGTCACATTTACAAATGATGTTTAGAAACAATTTTAATGTAAAGGCTTCAAAAGACAACTGTACTAAAACAATAACTGACAAAAATAAAAAGCATGACATTAGCTGTCAAATAAGCACGTTAAGCATTTAGACCAATTCATAAACTCAGGTAAAATCGTATTTTTTGTTTTTGTCTCTGTATAATTCCATTATACTTCTATGGGTGCCTGCCGTTTCTGGGGTGTCCCTATCGACTTTCTTTTTGTCGTTTGCTGAGAAACTCAACTTTAAATTGATTTAACTGTTAACTTTGATTTTAAGATAAAAGTATATCTTGTTATTGAGCATTTAAAGCACGTCCTTCCATTTAATGGTCGAAGTTTGGGTAGCTCGGTTTTTGGTTGCGTTTAAGATGTTTGACGCTTAATGGTATCCACTTTTACTTTAATTTGTATAGATGCTACCTTAAATTCTCCAAAGTTATCAAAAATAGCAACGATTTCACTACTAATGTTGCGCCGTACTTTTCGTAACAATGCACCTTGTATGGAATGTTCCACGTCTTCACCTTGTATGGAATAATATCAAAGTTTCCCTTTTGGTAAGTGAAGAACATTGCTCCGATCATAATTTCAGCTTTGAGCCGTATATTCCGTAAGCTGATGTTGCTAATGAGAAAACATTCATATTGGAATGTACTAGAGGCTGCACCTATAACACCACAAACTTTACGCCTTGTAGGGGAAATGATTTGTATTCCTTGAAAGCGATCTACAGCTGCTCCCCTTATAATTTCAAATTTAAGAAGCACATTCAGTATAGTTATGTCTTGTGTGGGAAATGATTTGTAGTCCTCTGAAGTGAACTAGAGCTGCAGCAATTACACATACGTGGAATATCTGATGGCTGTGGAACTGAAAAATAAAATTAAGTTTAATTTATATTTTGTGTAGGCTTAGGAAGTGTGGTTTACAAAGCCCTATAAAGTATCATTTTTTTCTAGGAACATATTGTGGAATATTTTCGTTTTCACAAAAAGCGCTAGACAACATTTCGTTTGAAAATTTATGTTCAGTGATAAAAGTCATGTAATAAAAGGACTGAAATCGTTAGCAAACTGATATCTGTATCTCTCGCTTTGAATAATGTCGGTTTGTTTCGAATCGCAAATAAACTCAAAATAAATGAAGATATTTAAAATACAACTTATATTAAATTTGAGCTACCCTGTCGTTAACAATCAAGTTCATGGTCCAAGCTGATAAAAGTGAGTTTGGCAGAAATATTGATCAATAACCCAATAATTGAATTATGAACTAATGTTTAACTCATAGCGGAAAGGTTGTCAGTTACTTGTGGATACTATGTAAATACTGAAATGGAATCCGGTTGCACAGGTTGGGCGAAGTGATCGCCGTTAATAATTGAAAAACTATTGTAAAATGACGTAACATAACAAAACAATCAAAACAAACACTTTAGTTTTGCGTTTTTACGCACCATTCATAGCATGTAGCAAGATGACATTCTTTCAATTCAAATATATATTGGTAATTTTATAAAACGAACACTTTGTTATAATAGTGATAAACGGACAGTAACATAATGTAAATGCACCTCTGAAATGAATTATTGTCCCTGAGACAACAATTGTGACAAGTAGGAATTTTGAATGCTACAGCTAGACCAAACACTTACCCAAATATCAAACTTGCCCGGATAGAGACTTTCTGGAATTCTGTATGCGTACATTAAAGCGCCTCCAATGTAAAGGAATGCCATTGTAAGAAGATGAAGTACCGCATATTCATACATTGCCGGATATATACCAACTATGGTGATTAAATGTATGGTTGGTATCACACCAGTCAGACCAAGACCGATGAACAAACCTTTGAATAGATAAGTGAAAACATATAGAGAATATTGTTGAAATATGAATGAGTACAATTCTTAAACCTTGCATGATACCAAGTTTACATAATATATTGGTAATATCAGAACAGTAAAACCAACGACTATGACATAACCCTTTAAAAGATATGTGTAGGTGTATATATATCGATATATAGTGTGTGTTAACCACATTCGTACTTGCATGATTACCCACTGTAATGTTCAGATGTATTGCTGGTTTGAAAACTGTTGTATCGCTGTATAAACAAAACAAGTTGTACAATACCTTCACGATTCATTCTTGATATGCAGAGTATAAATGTTGGTTTACAGTTATGTGAAATATATCATTCGCAATATAATAACCACAAAGAATTCTACATATATATATATATATATTACAATGTATATTATAAACAAAACCTTAAATTTGTTTATGCTATATATTACAAAATGTCCTTTCATCATGAATTGTAAAAAATGTTTCTATTGAGAATACAAAATCGTCTACTGGCACCTTTCTAACCATATCGTCATCTTAGTGCCAAAAGTGGATAATTGCTTTTTATATCAATGCAGATTTCCAAAATATTTTGCGTAGAATTGACGACAGTTTACAATATATTAAGAAATTGAATGATTTTATCGATGGGCCAAGTTTCAATTTAGCATCATAAGACGAAGTTACTGATATACAAGCATCGACTTCGTTGTGGAAGTTGAGTGACGTCAACGTCCTTTACAAGAAGACCCCTTTAAACGTTTGGTTTGTAAATCTAGAAACCTAGCCACCTTTTCATAAATCATATATCTGCACAAAATATAAATATTTTCCACATCTTATATATAATGTTCATTACCTGCACGAAGTGGTCTATAGGCTGGTGTCCCAAACTTGTCAAACAGGGAAACTATGATGCAGCTGGTACCGAGGACAATAATGGACACGAGGTAGACCATGTGTGCGACAAAATGACAAAAGAATGCATAGTAGAGAGATGGTACGAAGGACCCAACGATAAGAAGTGTGATACCACAGTAATCCAATCTGTAATAAAAGATATACAAGTCATAATAGTCTTCATGATGTAAGGTTTTGTTTCGGAGAGGCTGCATTCTTGGTGCGTTGCTTTTCCTATATAACCGTTGGTTTTTACTTTTTATAACCTGCCATGTACATACCCATCCAAACAAAGTCTTCTATAAATGTTCTTGGTTGCATTCTTGTATGCTTTAACGATTTGATGTACCATAATAAGACATAATAAGCAAATATTTTGAGTTACAAACTACATGTATACGAAATCAATCGTAAGTAAAATGCAACAACAGGGTTTTCCTATTTATTTGAATAAAATTAATTTATTTTCGACCCTCAGTGTGTTACAAAAAGTTAACTTCATAGCGAACATGCTTGTGACTAGCCACTCAATGTGTTTCAAATGACAAATCTGAATGTATACGTGATATATGAAACTTACTTGCCAAACAATTTGCTAACATTTTCAGAGTGACAGAACACTGTGTGAAATAACCAGGAGAAAGTGAGGCATAAAATAGCACCGCCGAAAAATACGCTATGCACGGTAATATCTTGCCACATCCAGTCTATATATCGACTGCTAAGAGTGTATGCTGCTATACTTATGAAGGCTATCATACCTACAACAGAAAAGAGGAAATTAATTCAAAACAAACTTTTATACATTACAGTTAAATGCATAGTTAACAACATGCTTGTAGGGCGGGAAAAAAATTTCGACACCGATCAACATGCAAAAAACTTGCCAAGATTTCAATCAAAATCCAAAACGTATTAACTATGCCTAAAACTGATTATTCAAATGACTGGGTACGAAAGGTCATGTAATTACTTAAGAATATATTGGGAATCATTCCAAAGCAATGCAAAAGTCTAATCTAATTACTTTAGAATATACAATAGTGAAACACTTTCCAATGTAGAACAAAAAGTCCAGTGTAGTTGCTTTAGAATATGCTGAAACACACTCCAAAGCTATATAAAAGGTAGCATGTAATCGCTTTAAACTGACACAAGAAGTATCGCCTGATGTTAGTTAATTTAGAAAAACATTCGAGTACTAGTATGCTGTTTAGTGGCACAACTGATAAACTGTAAATATCGTTATCATGTAGTTTATACTAATTTATTTTAGGCCGATGATTGAGAAGCAACTTCTACAACTTATATTAATCACTCTCGACACCTCATTTCTGACGGAATCCATCGCCACGAGGGTATGAGAGCAGAGAAGCCAGTTTCCCTTTTAATGCTGAACACCAAGCTGCCATTTTTCACGTCTTTGGAATGACGCGACCGGGGATCGAAACCACGACCTCTCGCACTCGAAGCGGACGCTCTACCACTAGGCTATCGAGGCGTTATTATTTGATTACGCATCCGTTAATTCCATCAAAGATATCGAAGGTCCATCTTTCAGTAAAATATTATATGTTTAGATATGAGCCGCACCATGGGAAAACCATATAGTGCATTCGCGACCAGCATGGATCCAGACCTGCCTGCGCATCCGCGCAGTCTGGTCAGGGTCCATGTTGTTCAATAACGGTTTCTTTAACTGCAATTAGGGATGAAGAAAAATTTGATAATTGTAAGAATTCATTATTTAAGACATTCAAGCATAACATTTATATTGATAACGAAATTTGTTCAAGGGTAACTTTTAACTGGAGAGCATAATAAGGGACAAATAATCATATTTTATTGTATTGATTACTTCATTATCTGATGTATAATACTAATGATTCAGTATAGAATACAATGTGTGCTATAGAATTTAAATCGGAACAGTCTATCAACATACAAAACTATTAGCTTTAGCAGAATCTAAATAGTTAAGCTCTAACTGGGACTCGAACCAGGACCCTCACCCCTAAGGCAGCACTCTACCACTTCCTATAACGCAGTAGCTAATAGCTATGCAGTTTAATTGCTGGATTACATTGCGTGAACTGGAACAATAATCGGTGAACCCCGGATTATCGGCGTATTCGCTTTGTTACCTAACGGCAATTTTTGTGTAAAGAAAAATATAATCTAATGCTGTCAACGTCATAATTGGTCAATCTGCCCAATTTCTCTGACGTGTTGTTCAGAATATGAACTTACTAACTGGCAGTACCAGTGAAATATTACTTATACTGAATCTTTTATATTTGCCCTTTTTGCAGCTGCCGAACGGCAAAGACGATGAGATTTGTCCAAATATAAGTAATTATTTTACCAGTTTTGAGAGGATTTCAAATGATGGGAAATTACAGTTACAAACTAAATACCTTTCTGCAACACATGGAGCCATTAGCATTCACTGTCAATCAGTATTATGACTGAGATCGACTGTCATTCATTCATTTCAAAGTTTCATAGACAGATTCCGTTGTTTACATTTTTATCGTAACCGGTGCACTTGTAAAAATCACTTTAGTTTGAAAAATCAAAGTATGCGAAGAGCTATGGTACGGTCTCTAGTTCTTATGATTGTAGTAATTGCTACATGAAATTCAGTTATAGAATAAAAGTGGTCAATGAGAATATACTATAAATTCAGGCGCGCTCATGTCGTTCAAGAATATTTGAAGGCTACAACATTATTATAGGTTTCATACAATTTAGTGGAGAGAGCTTTATCATCAAGCTCTTCAATTTGTATGTTTTTGTCTCCTCTTGAGTACAATAAGTAATGTTTGAAATTTGATATGATACAGGAACCATGTTTCATTTACAAATGTAGTGTTTTTCTAGCCATAAAACTCTATAGATATGACGTTTAGATACATCAGAATTATATACATTTGGTTCCTGATCTTCATCTATTCCAACTAACCTAGTAGATGGGTCCAAATGTTTCCCGTCTCTGTATGAATTTGAAATACAGATCTAAAGCATGCTTTGAATGAGTTTAACGGTAATCTATGACCAAACACTAGATATTCATTGTCTTGTAACCAGCCTGGGAGATGATGGTGATGGACAAGATCCCAACCGGCTTCTATTACATGTTTCACGAAGTCTTCTGCCTCTGTAACAATGCGACGGGAACCTGAGAGGAAATCTGAAAACGTACTGCTGTTCTCTGGGGCGGAATTTCTTCTGACTGAATTTCTCTGAAAAATGTATGTAACCATTTAAAGTTAAGTGTATTTTTGTAAATAAACAAAGGGATTGAAAATATATAGAAACTAGAGATGCTTTTGAGAAAAGCTCATGTCTCCCACAACTGCCCCTATGAAAAATGTCTAGTTTCTCTAGATGGTTTGGACAAGTGGATCCAATTAGATGGTCTGGACGAGTGGATCCAATCAGTAATTCAAGGGTTATAAATCAAAAGTGCCTAGGCGGATTTGGCTAGTTATTGAACTTGGCTAAGGTCTTATGGCCAAACACATTTTGTTCAAGTTTGGTGAAGATCGGATGAGAAATGTTCAACTTAGAGAGCAGACAAGAGTAAAAAGGCGGATTTTTCGGTAATTCAAGGGCCGTTACTCCAAAATGCCTAAACCGATTCGGCTAGTTATCGAACTTGGCTGAAGTCTCATGGTCAAACACATTTTGTTCAAGTTTGGTGAAGATCGGATTAGAAATGTTCGACTTAGAGTGAGGACAAGAGTAAAAAGGCGGATTTTTCGGTAATTCAAGGGCCGTTACTCCAAAATGCCTAAACAGATTTGGCTATTTATCAAACTTGGCCGAGGTCTCATAGTCAAACAAATTTTGTTCAAGTTTGGTGAAGATCGGATGAGAAATGTTTGACTTAGAGTGCGGACAAGAGTAAAAAGGCAGATTTTTGTTTGTAATTCAAGGGCCATAACTCCAATACGCCTGGACGGATTTGGTTAGTTATCGAACTTGGCTGAGGTCTTATGGTCAAACACATTTTGTTCAAGTTTGGTGAAAATCGGATGAGAAAATTTGACTTAGAGTGCGGACAAGCTTTGTGACAGACAGACACACAGACACACACACACACAGACTGGAGTAAATCAATATGTCTCCCACACCACTGTGTGGTGGGAGACATAATGATGTAGAAATAAGCAGGACGAAAATTAATGTCACCTCAATCTAGGTTTCTTCAAACAATAGTTTTGCTTTTATAACAGGAACGTTCTATCACTGATGAATTGATTACATCAAAGGTGGTCAATCTGATTGTTGAGATTTAGAGGATTTGCCTGAAACTTTTACTCATTGAACACTTTTTATATGTTTGGAGTTCATTTGTGCTTTTGATGACATTCGTTGCCCGGCCAAGAGATATGAGCATATTTTGCAGATATATAACAAGAGCTGTCTCCATAGGATGACACATGCCCCCGATGGCACTTTGAATGAATAGTTATGGCCGATGTTAGAGTTTAGGACCTATGAACTACGGACCTGGGTCTTGCGCGCGACACGTCGTCTTACTGTGGTACACATTCATGCCCAATAATTTTAAAATCCATGCATGAATGACAGAGATATGTACCGGACACGGCCATCAATGCACTATCATAAAATATGACCTTTAATGTCTAAGTGTGACCTTGATCTTTGAGCTACGGACCTGGGTCTTGCGCGCGACACGTCGTCTTACTGTGGTACATATTCATGCCAAGTTATTTGAAAATCCATCCATGGATGACAGAGATATGGACCGGACACGAATACACTATCATGAAAAATGACCTTTAACGTCTAAGTGTGACCTTGACCTTTGAGCTACGGACATGGGTCTTTCGCGCGACACATCGTCTTACTGTGGTACACATTCATGCCAAGTTATTTGAAAATCCATCCATGGATGACAAAGATATGGACCGGACACGAAAATTGCGGACAGGCCGACAGACTGACAGACGGTTCAAAAACTATATGCCTCCCTTCGGGGACATTAAAACACTTTTATTACATCATATATCAGAACAATTCTACAGAAACGTGGTTGTGAAATTATTATCACATCCCTTGTATTTATATATATTCAAATAGATAAATCATAAAGACACCTTGCCGGTGAAATATTCCACTATCAATGAAATGGGAATGTAAGACTTGAAATTCTACAAAGAACATATTTCACCTAAACCTTGATAAATTACAAAGCTGTAAAAGACAATAAACATAACTTAATGATGGATTTCCTAGAATTAGTTTCTAATAAAACATATATTAAAAAGTAAACGATGTAATAAAATATTGCTTAGATGACCATATCAAATTTACGTTATATGAAATGCTAAAGCAAGTTTTAAATTCATGCAAAAGTTGTGTCATATTGCAACACGTACCTTTCTATTTTTGGCATGCGCTGAAAGACTCCTCTTGCGTGGTTTACACGCTCTGACGCCATCAACACCACTGTCGACTCCACTGGAAGAGCCTGAAGAGCTACTTCTATCACGTGATAGCACATCCGATTTGTCTGTCTGAATATATGTCGAATTTGAATTACTATTTGATATAATATATTTTTGAGATTTTAAGCGTTCATTAACATGTTTTCTATTCCGAACAACTGTTACATCCATAACTAATATATTCCAAAGTTACTGATGCCTTGTACGTACAGTTACACTTAAAACTACTTTATAATGTTCCCGAATGACAACGAGTCGCTATGCTCAATTTCGTAAACATAAAAATGTATGTAGTACTTTATTAATAAACCCATCGCTATTTTTAGATTAACGATCAGGTGATATAGTATTTAACCTTGCGAAACAGTGTAACTAATACAAACGTGTACTATATTTTAGCTTTAAGTTAAATAAATATATCGAAAATCCCCGATTTGAACTTTTAACTCGTTGTATTTGTTTGTATATAGATAATTGGATAACAGTTATAATCGTTATATTCAATACACTAGAAATGAAACTTATTTATCTATTAAAAATCTGTTATATTTCTTTATGTTATAGAATAATATTAATTTTAAGTTTAAAGTAACGATACAGCTTTTGGCACACAGTTTTAACAAAAGCTAGATAATATTATCTGGTTTATTATAAGCTTTCAGGACTATGTCTTTTTGTTTCAGGGTGGATAGTGTATAGATTCATAATTATATGTTAAACTGCAAGGCCGTTTTACATTGCTCTACATATTTAAATATTTAAAGTAGTAATACAGGATGATAAACATGTATCTCTTCAGATTTACACTGAAGCAGTACGAAAACTACCACTTTAGTAATTAACAAATGTACATTATGACTTTAACTGTAGTTCGGTTTTCAAGTCAGCGAAGTTATTTCATTTTCAAAAGGTATTATCTCCTAGAGGGATTATTTCTTAAATTGTACATTAACTTACATAATATTGCTGTCACGCGGGACTTACTCACGTATAGGTGCGGCGCAATGTTTGAATCTGACTAATATAATAAATACAGAATTAGGTGTAACTCATTGAGCGGAAATTATTTAAGAATACCAGTTGAAACAAATGTAGCTTTCGCTGCCTCAGTGCATTTGAAGGTATCGTACAAATGGCAGAAAATCATCGGTGATTATTAGATTAATTCAATGAAGAAAATACTCTTTGCGTTTGTATTATTTCTTAAAAGCTACTAAATCGACAGTATTCCAATTATGGATTGTTGTTCACTAACAATTATTAATTATAATTTGTAATTAAAGATGGGACAAAAACTGAAATCGTTTCATATTTTATTGAAAGATGTCTGCTTTCCGAGTGTAAAACATATTGCTATTATTACTTTTATTTCATACTACAAATTATATTTTATTATTTCTATTCATATACGCTAAATTCAATTTCTAACCAACAACCCGGATATTTACAAATTTATAGCAAAAAAAAAAAATAACCCAATAATTCTAATATAAACACGTCTTTGCAAACATGCTACGTCAATATTAACAAATTAAGTTTAAGCATTTTTACATAGCATCAGCAAGAAATCAAAAGTTACACAATTATCTTAAGAACAGATAAGGAATGTTGATACCTCGTAGGCTGTTTTTAATTAGTCTGAGTGTACTAAGAACATCTAAAAACCTCGCTTTCAACTTAGAAAGGTACGTCTGTTACATATCTGTCCGCTTCAGAAGCGTGTTCTTGATCTAGTTTGCTTAGAGTGTGTTTTGTGTTGACTCTTGAACGTATTGTTTCAAAAGGTTACATTTTGTAAAACAGTTGTTTTACTTATTACTGTTGCTTACACATTTGTAAAATAGGAACATTGTGGGTGGCATTAGTTTAATCATATTTTATTGCATATAATTTTCATTTCGACATTACATAACATTCAAAATAAATAACCATATACTGAAATGAAAAAATAAACAACAAATGGGTTGGACTTCAAGTTATGCCACCTCCCCACGAGGAATAGTGTGTGATTTGGTGAAAGTACACCGCGTTAAACTACCCACACTACTGGATGCACGTGCCATTAAAAGGCTCATGAAATTGGCTTTAATTTTTTCAAACATTTTTAACAGAGTTTTAACAGGTCACCATTAAAATTCACCTCATACTTTTTACTTTTTAATGGCATTTTCATGACCATAGCTTTAATGCTATATATTAAAAAGCCATGAAATAAGTACATTAAAACCCTGGTAAAATATACCTTGTTAAAATGACTTTGAGGGTCATGAAAAATTGCTAAAAGTAAACCATTAAAATAATTTAATTGGCTCCTTAAAACCCCATGAAAATATATTAATTGGCATTAAATTAATGAGCCATTAAAAAGGTACCCCTTAATTTCACATAAATTAGTAAATACTAAGAGGGCCATTAATTTTTTAATACTCCATTAATGGCTGATAATTATTAAGAATTAGTTAATGGTCTCATTAAATATGTCAGATTCAATTTTAATGAGTTTGTAATATTTTAATGGTATAACAACCCTGTTGAGCTGTAGTTCATGAACTGATGAGCATTCATGAACTGTTCACGAACTGTTCATGAACATTCCTGAACCATTCATGAACAATGCGATGAATGTTCCTCGAAAAGTTTGTGAACTGTTCACGAACCAAAAGTTCATGAATTGTTCATAAAATTATTCCTGAAAAAGTTAACCAACTGTCTGTGAACCTAAAGTTCAAGAATTATTCATGAACTGGTTCTTCAAAAATTTCACTTTTGGTGCATGATTTTAAGTTCACGAATAGTTCAGTAATCAAACAAGTGACTTAATCATTCAGTGCAGTATTTGATTTTATTTCAATTATGCTGATGGTTCATGAACCTGAAGTTCATACACTGTTCATGAACTTCAAATTAATGAATTGATCAATCAAGTCTGAAATTCATAAAATCCATAAAACAAGATCCATTTACTTGTAAAAGCTTCTTGTATTTACAGCTGAAGGCTAATACCAGTTACTGATAACATACATATGACTAGGAATGTTACTACATGTATTTTGTATTTTATGTTGTCTGCAATTTGTACGAAATTTTGATTAAACATTGGGGATAGCTAACAGAAGTTTCATCATTATTTGGCAATTTAAAAAATGTCACTGGAAAAGAATAATGGTGTACACTGATACTTGATTGGTGAATTTATTGATGTCTTTCATTTCATACCAGAAATCCTTGAAATATTCATGAACTTGTTTAAGAATGAATCAAGGTTTTTTTTCATGAATGTCAATATACCTATAGAATTCAAGAAAAATTCTTGAAAAAAAATGATGAACATTTTATGAGCAGTTTAAGAATATTAAATTCTTAAAACATTCTTGTTGTGTTTTTAAGAAAAAGTCATCTAAGATTCAATAAAATTATTAAAAATTCAAAACCTTTTTCTAGTTTAGTACCAGTTCTTGAACCCAATTAGGAGTTTCTGAACTGTTCACTCATTAAACATAAAACTTAGGTTTTCCTTTCACAATAAATGAATAAGTTCATGAACTGTTCATGAATGTTCATGAACATTAAATTTATGTCACATGATCAGTTTCCATTATTTTGTTGCATGCTGGGAAATTTTTTTGCACATGTGATTCAGCAATTTTTTAGAAGTTTGTGCAGCAAATGAGAAGGAAATATTTATCATACGACAGTAAGGAATGGTTTAAAAGGAACATGAGTATACTGAATATCAAATAAGCAATTATGGTGTTGTCATAAATAGTTCATTTTAAAAAATATAAAATCCTTTTAAAATGTCACATGTTTTCACGACCCTGAAGCAAAGCTAGTATTTAATCTGAATGTCAATCTTGAGATTAAAGTAAATTAGACCGTCTAGCAACTGAATTTCGGATAAAATTTCACTTGGGATTTTGTTGTTTTTTTCGCTTTTTTATATTTTGGAATTTAAAGACCTTTTACTGTGTCGTATGAGGGCGTAATAATTTTTAAATGTAAAATGGACACAATCGGATGTCCTTGGATTTAATCCCAGGTTTAAACAGTGCAAAAGTGTTCTCAAGTCACTGACCTGAGAAAGCCTGCTTTTCTCAGACAGGCTTTATAAAACAGTTGCTATAGTAATGTCACTATTGTCAAAATCACTGTTTCTAATTCAGCTGGGTTCATCGACTTTCCATTTATCTTGTTACTTTCAGTTCATGGTTCATGAACTATGGTTCATCAACTTGATGAATAGCTGATGCCGCAAAAAGTCCCATTTGTAGTTGATGAACTGTTCATGAATAGTTCACGAATAGTTCAAGAATTATTCATGAACTGTTCATCAAGTTCGCAAATTTCTGGTTCATCAAATTCATGAACCTATCAATTCATGAACTTTGATGAACACATCCAGTTCATGAATTTGACGAACCAGCCCAGTTCATGAACTTGATGAACCACGCCCAGTTCATGAATTTTTGATGCCGTAAAAAGTCCCATTTGTAGTTCACTAACTTTCATGAACTATTCGTGAACTGTTCATGAATAAAGTTCTGGAATAGTTCAAGGATTATTCATGAACTGTTCATGAATTTCTCAACAGGGAAATTAAGGGCCATCCAAATTTAAGGGGTATTGTGTTGTACTGAGAAGGGTTTACAGGTACCGGTTTTACTATTAAGATCAAGTGACCATGTGGGTAGTTTTAACTAACCAACATTTTTATGTTAACAAACATTCTGACCAAGTTTTTATTGGTACAGACATTAGGCGTCATGTGTATTCAAAAAGCCACTGTTGATGACAATGTCAGCACACATTGGGCGATCACAATTTAGCTCTCCTTCAGAACTTTGTGCTCAGGTGCATGCACTTAAACAGCTAAGAGCAAATGTTTGAGGGATTGCATCACAAGTAGCTCCACCAACCCACCCCCAAATCAAGCGTACCACACTCTTTGATACATTGAAACGAAGAAGCCATTGGTCTGCCCATGCCCCAAGTGAATTTAAATCAGACTGTAAATCTTCACAATCATGTGTACTGTTCACTTCTCTATAAACCTTTCTACTCGAGGATTGGAAAAATTTGAAAATCTAAACTGGTCCGAATACAACTCATAATGTAAATTCCTTACCCTACCCACTTTCGTAAACAAATGCTGATTATTTGGACAGGAAAAACAGATAAATTAGTATGTTTTCATCCAATTTTCATTGAAATAAATCTGATTTTTTATAGGAACACAATTTGGCAAACATTTGAAGAAAATGGCGTAACTGCATTAAGGGGAAATAACTTTAATGCAACTAAATATAACATCATGATATATTATGGACGATGTGTGCGTAGTATATATTTATTGTGATTAAAGTCCATTTTAGAACAATATGGGACTGGAATTATAAGCATTCAATGGGGCGAGCGAGCCAAAAAAGAAATTGTGTTTCTGAAAAAATACGAATTACATTTTACAGTATGTAGGATTTAATGGGCATCACATTGCTGTTAAGGGCCATTGATTTTACTCTTAAATGAAATTGTACAGAACCTAAACATTTAATGGGCATTAAATGAAAATTAAGGGCCGTGAATAATTCTGTTAAATAAAAAATATACAGAATTTTATTATTTTTTCAAAGCCATTAACTTTTTTAGCTACCAAACCAAATTTTTAACGGCATGATTCATGGTCAAAAATGGGTGATTTAATGGTATTTCAACATGTAGCCCATTAATATTGTGAAACCTGTTAAATAAAGTGATGCAAGAATTAATGGGGTTAATTAACGGTCTTTCCTATTTCAATGGATATTTTACAGGATTTTAAACCATGTTTAATGGTATGTGCATCCAGTAGTGCCAGTTGATGTTTAACACTGGCTGTTACATGTATTCTTTCTTGGTGTATTTAATGTCTGTTTGATATATCTCTGTATTTCTTTGTTCCAAAGTTCTGTGTGTATATGTGTTCAGTCTGTGCACTCGTGAATGTATTTTTATGTGTGTTGCTGTATGTGCGTATGTAAGTTCGTTGAATGTGGCATTTTCTTTAAATATTATTATATTGTTCCTGTTCTTGTATAACACTTGTGGAATCAGGTGAGCTCATGCTGATTTACCAGCACAAAGATTGTACTGAAATGCCTTAAATAGATTCAGTCAAATAATGTCTGCTTTCAGAGTACCTTTTCAAGCTTCAAATCGATCTTGTTATTGGGTTGATAATTTTTAACAACAGCACTTTGCTGAGCCGTATGGTGTCCGTACCATGTAAAGGAGTGTTTCCATGATTAATATTGTTTACTCAATGTAATTCAAATATTATTATGATAAAATTTGGATTTAGCTGGCGCAAAGGACTGTAATGGGGTCTTTAAGAATAATCCGTGCAGGAAAGCATTATGTTCTTTAAAATTGTCGTTTGTTTTTGTTGGGTTTCACGTCACACCGACACAATTACAGATCATATGGCAACTTTCCAGCTTTTGATGGTGGAGGAAGACCCCAGTAGCCCCTCCGTGCATTATTTCATCCCGGGCGAGCACCTAGGTAGAGCCACCTTTCTTCCGTAAGCCAGCTTAATGACTCCCTTACATGAAGAATTCAACACCCCCAGAGAGGGTCCAACCCACATCGATGAGGGGTTAATTGAGGAATTTACAGAAATAAAATAGGTAAGTATATGTTAAAACCATTTAGGAATTTAAACTTAATATAAATAATATTAACATAACTAAATTCAAATGTTACGTTATTCAGTAACGAAAATGGTGCTATCTTGTTGGTACGAGCGATTATGACTTTATTTTGCCGGCACGTACCCGGTATTATTTTGTCATAACGACCCGCCGAGCTTTTTTACGTGACGTTAGGGACAACGTGACTAAAATCAGTCCGCCTTATTACGTTTACCTCGTTTCTTAGTTATCAGTGTCGTTAAAGTTTTCCAAAAAGCATTTTTATATTCCATACATCAATATATCTAAACAGATTTTTGAAATTTCTTTCAATATAAGTTATTTCAAGATTTCTTTTATTTGAGGGACTCGTCCGGGATGCTCACCCTTGGAGCCCATGCGGGGCGAAGCAGTTTGGCTGGGGTGTGCATCTGAATCCGGTTAACAGTCTGCGGCAGACATTGGCAAGGATTGCCAATGTCTCGCAATAAGAGGGAAGGTGTGTGGCGGTTCTCGTATCGGGTGGCCTCGGTAGCTCAATTGGTAGAGCGTTGGCACGGTAAGCCGAAGGTCCGAGGTTCGAATCCCGGTCGAAGCTGCACATTCTTCCTGAGACTGTTACATTTGGGGGCTCGTCCGGGATGCTCACCCATGGAGCCCATGCAGGGCGAAGCAGTTTGGCTGGGGTGTGCATCTGAATTCGGTTAACAGTCTGCGGCAGACATTGGCCAGGATTGCCAATGTCTCGCAATAAGAGGGAAGGTGTGTAGCGGTTCTCGTATCGGGTGGCCTCGGTAGCTCAATTGGTAGAGCGTTGGCACGGTAAGCCGAAGGCCCGAAGTTCGAATCCCGGCCGAGGCTGCACATTTTTCCTGAGACTGTTACATTTGGCCCACAAAGACCATAATGTTAAATGAGGTTACGTCGAATTTCCAATATGGCGGCGCCTTAAGAGAAATTAACTAGGGATTAATTAAAAATTAAAAATGTTTGTGTGGAATCAGTGGAAATGCCACATCACCGTCAAAAATAAAACACAGAAAAGCTCAAGGAGCGAAAATGAAAAAGAACAATCATAGGAACACCTCTTTATTTCAATGATACATCGCTATTCTTATCTTATTTTTCTCTTACTTGAAAATACCTACACTTCAGTGGATGCAGCCTAAAGGTTGCTCCTCGCCTAGTCCGAAATATAAGTAGTTTTTGAAGTATAATTTTAGAGGATATAATGATGGCTTTCAGGTTCATACATTATCCGTTTTTCACATATCTGCTGGAACTAGACAAGTATTCAAATGTTAAGCAATCTTTTCAAAATATTTTTATTTATTTTTGTTTTTGTTTATATTATCTTTATTCATCTTCATTTGCAGTTAGATTTATCCCTTTAAAAAGGACTGACATTCGCTTTGATCGTAAAATATTTTGTCGGGAGATTATTGTGTACATTGTTTAAAACCCGATGAGAAAGAAGTCGAAACCTGACAGCTTGGGAATTAACTTTCTGTCAAATATGATGACAATTATCCAGCCAATACATTAGATATATGCTATAGCTCTGTCACGATTCTTTTGCTCTGAAAAGTATTACAAACGAGGCTTCCATTCCGACATATGAGAGTGAATGAGGTCTGAGTACATTTAAATAAAGAAGCTCTTCATCTCTTCCGCATTCACCACACAATTTTTATTCATCTACAATGGCTGCGTATTTATAAACATTTTATATTTCTTACTTGTTGCCTGTTTTCATAAATATAGATTATAACGCCCATGGTGTCACTTGATTTTGCTCAGTACTATCATTTGCGCTTATGGATGTATGGTAATAAATTCTTTCATTCACGACTTGGTAGATTTTGTTACATTTTACTCCTTTCCCTTAACGTGGTTAGATAATTCAACCTATAACGGCTAGAACTCTTCATGACTTTACGTAGCACAGTATATTAAGTTAATATTTATTGCCATTAGCTGATACATTCTTAACAACTTACTAGTTTCAGTAGATAACGCTTAACTACGAGAATGTATTTGATTACAGTAATATTGAACTTTATTCCTGTAATATTTTCACTCTAATGACATCATTCTCGCAGAAATTTAATTTAGCACTTTGGTACATTGTATTAAAATAAAGTTAGAAAAAGGTATTATTATATATTGCGTGTTTCACTCTAGACATATTTGACCGATGAGCCGACCGTTGAATGTCGTTCATTTACGCGAAAACCTTAAATTAAATATTTTCATCAATGTTTCAGTGGTGTTACACATTTTACTTATTTGTGGTCAACACATAAGGCATAACTGGTACAAATAAGATATAGCAGTTTTAAAATGATATATAGATAATGCGAGGAATCGCTTTAGAAAACATCACTTGGTAGTAATTAAGTATTGAAAATATTCTATTCTAAACACACGAGACACGTTTTTTTGGTTATTTACAAATTGCCTACCAGGAATTTCCGTTCATGTAAATTACATTACAACTGATAGGTGTAACGTGCTGTGCAGATTGGCTGATGCAGAATTAATTATACAGATTAATATTGTTTTAGTGCAAATCGTCATATACTTTAATAACTAATGTATGGTCAAAGACTCACGGTAATCAAGGATATTGACTAATTACAGACATACAACGGAGCTAATATATTTATAACACGTGCATTTATTAACCGCCTAATTGACAAATTAAGTGTGGTATTGCCGAGGATAAACTTAAGATTAAATTCTTGATATAGATAAATTATTAGATTTACTACCATTATGGCAACAGAATCGATTACTATAATTTTGATCTTCTGGTAATTTTATTTTATATTGCCTTAATGTTAAGTCAGTTCTATTTTATATTATTGAAGAGCCAATTATTCATTATCATGATTCATTCTGACATATATTACCTAGTCTTATTTCTAGGTTTATAAAAGATGAACAACGCACATTTTACAAAAGAAAATTGACATGTTTTTGAAAACATACAACATACTTTCAAATAAAATACAAACTTTTAACAATCCCCATATATATAATATCAACTTGAAACAAAATCAAAGCCAAGTGGAGGGGGAAAATTCAAACAGTCAAATGTACTTTATTATGATATTTCAACTGGTAAACCATTGAAAATATATTCCGTGTGCTTAAAACTGAGATAGCCAGGGGCATCGACACGACAAAAGCGCTTGGCAATAACGAATCTTACCGTTGCGAGTACTATAATTTGTAATTATTTTCGATATGGTTACAAAGGAAACTATATTAGGAGTGTGTAGACATCATGTAATGCTGAACAAAAAAAAGCTTAAGTTTCTCCCATTTTCCTGCCATCTTGATCAATTCAATTATATTACAGTCCTATCACAGTAAATGGTTGAACCGAGAACTTTATTGGAATATCCGACTATCACAGTGATAAAGAGCATGTCTGTTCATGTAAAATCCTGTCCCTAATTATATAGTCCTCGCAGACATTTCGATCGTGACATGATGTAGTATCATTTGTACGGATTTCCTGACACTTGTTCTGACGGAATAAGAAAACAAAGTATACATTTGTTTAGTAAACTGCGAATTTGCTCCCAACTGTTCTTTCATTCGCAAAGGAAAACACGGCACTACTTAATAGTTAGGTATAGTGCATGACGTCTGGGATAGGGCAAAAATATTTACGCAACTATATGACTTATAAGTGAATGACACTTAACTTTAAAGGTGGATAATCAGATTTTGGCCATGTAACGGATTTGTTCGAAACTTTAGCATCTGATCATTTACACTCATTTATGTTCACTTAACACTTAATGCAAATTAGATTTTCACTGGAGGTATTTTTAAAATATTATTTTCCTATCCTGGTTGCCCAACCAAGATAGAGTTATTTTATCATAAGTATAAATTTGATAAACATACTTTGCCTAAGGAAATGTATAAATATTAGACATATTGTAATATATTTGTAAAATATTTGCATTAAAAATTATGTATTTAGATGGAATTCATTAGAAACGCAAGTTTGAAAAATTATTATTACCTCCCTTTGCCTATCTTGGTTGCGCAACCAAGATAGATTGGAAATAAATGAATTCAGAAGCTACACACAGCTTTAAAACTTGCATTTTGATTCAGATTGTTCAATAGTTGATATGTCTATCAAATGCAAATGTAAAACTAGACATTGTATCGAAATAAAAAGAAATACGCAGCTTTTTATATACTTTCATATTAAAGGGGAGTAATGACAAAATTTTATAAAAATAATAAAATATACATTTCAAATAGGAATCTAACTCTATGTAATCGGTCTTTTTGTTCCTTAAATAATTCTCTACCAGAATATATAAAAAGTAAAAAATGTCATTAAATCTTGATTAAATGTGATTGACCACCTTTAAATCCGATCTAAGCTGATGATGCAACATATATTAGAGCTCTTAAGCACTTAACAAATATAGATATGCTTAATAGTCTTACAGTATTGCATATTTTGTATACATATTTGTTAATAATGTATACGTAATGTAAAATATGATTTACATGCTGGATGTTGCAAATTAACTTGCGACGATTTCCCTGATAATTTTGCTATTATATGGCAGCGTTACTTTTTGCGCCGAACTACCACAGGAACATTTTAGTTTCAAACAAAAGGTTATTCTTAAAATTTAAATAGCGTTTCTGATACTAGTTCAGACTCTTGAGTACAGAAAAAAATTCTCATTTATGTACAAGTTGATTATGTTATTAAACATCCGGCTAGTCTTCATATTCACGTGAAAGAGTGTAGATACTGTTGTAATCGCATTAGTTGTAGGACAGAGAAGCTCATTCCTCTACAGAAATATAGAATGATAAGCATCAACATATAAGCGGTTGCAAGAGCAATTGTATTTTTTTTGTTGCTGACCTATTGTGACCTATTAGAGAATGAGAGATATCCGTTAGTCTTATAAATGGCATTGTTCATCCAAGTTACTGTCACCCGGGACGATCCCGTCATTTTCAAATGGGATCGGAACAGGACAAAAGAGAAACTTTGATTGTAATATGAGGAGGTAAGTATGTTCTTCACTAATCAATTTCTCCTGTCAGCACTCTTTTCAAATTCTGTTTACAAAAACGAAAAAGAAGAAATCCTGTTAAAATGCACGTAAAATGTTTTGACCTAATTGATCAGAGAGGGGAGAAAAATATATCATATAGATACAAGAGGGACACAGTTCTTGTTATTATAAATTGTTTATGCATTACCTGCATTAGTTTGGAGTAACTCCCATGACAATTAAATAAAACAAAAACCGTTACAAACAAGAAGTAAATTCGTGTGTGCAGAACTAATAAAGTGCACTTATCGTATCAGATATCTTGTATTTCTAGTATGAAAATGTGCTCGGAAGCAGCATTATAAAGTATAATCGCTATAAATTTTGCATTAAATTAAACTGGCGGTAATGGTGCTGAATTATAAGCAATAAAATACTTATAAATCTTAATGCAATTTGTGTTTAAATTGATATGTAAACCATTTAAACATTATTCAAAAGAGACAAAAGGTCGAAGATTTAACGACTTTTATCTGCTATTATAATGTGCAATATTAATGATATTTGATTCGTTACATTTAATGCATTGCATTAAAAACAACCAAATAATTATGCAGTTCAATTTGTGTTTTTGTTATAAAGACAGAAGTTTATTGGAAAAAAATACCAGTCTAAATGAACGAAATGTCTGCTGGTCAATAACTGCAAATGAAAGATTCACATCTGCCTGCTTTCTTGACCTAAAGCAGCTGCTGAATGTACATAGTCAAACTAAAGAAGAATACAACATTTTGGTTGTTTGGTTGTCAGTCTTACAAAGGAGGTTGACTAATGAACAAGTTTGATTTTGTGTTTCACACAAGTGTCGATTGTACTCATTTCAACAAAAGAAAGAATGCAAATAAGGAAAATACTGAAAAACAACTGTAACATAAAATAAACATGATTGAATTAACAACACAAGCATAAAGTAATATAGCCCAAAAGATGACATTAATAAATGCATTCTTACTGAGAAACTATCAAAGACAGAATCTGCGAAAAAGCAATGATGTTAAAGAAACGAGGGGTCATTTAAAGTTAACTATGATGATACAGGTATTTAACGATCTTACACATCAATTTAAAGAAAGAGTATACTGTTACATAGAATATCACAAACAGATTGACAGATGGATCTTCGGATTATGTTGTTAAATATGATAAATGCACATATAATGCACGGGTCTTTCATAGAAATGGCATTGACAACATTCATATCTTCACGCACTGTCAGAACTAGGCAAACGCATAAATCTATACTCCAATTAATTGGGCAATATACATGCTTATACACTCACACATAAACATCTTCTTTCACTGATACATACAGTTCTTGTAAATCAATTCTGCTGCAATATATTTCAACTATTCTGAAACAAACGTAATGTCTCCGACAAACATTTTATAAAACACTGAATTATATGTAAAAGGCATTGCGAGTTTTACTAAAACACTCTAACGTTTACTGTGGTTTATCAAACTGACTTTTGGTACATATGACTTGTATTATTACATGCCATTATTGTAAAACAGTATGACATAGTCTCTTGTAATTCGATATGGATATATTTGCATACATGTTAATATATTTGCATATATCTTATATGGTACTTTATGATTGTGTGTGTGTGTGTTCGGGTTTAACGTCTTTTGCAACAATTTTTCAGTCATATAAACGACGGTGTCTACCTGTAGCAGTGAGCACAATGCCCAACTTTATAGTGCTGCCTCACTGGAATAACACGCCGTAGACACGTGGCATGATACCCCACCCAGTCACATTATACTGACACCGGGCTGACCAGTCCTAGCACTATCCCCTTAATGCTGAGCACCAAACGAGGAAGCTGCTAGTACCATTTTTTTACGTCTTTGGTATGACGCGACCGGGGATCGAACCCACGACCTCCCGCACTCGAAGCGGACGCTCTACGATTGAGTTTACATCATTTTGTATAAAATGTAAATGTGTCAATGAATGAGAGTTGAATAAACCATGCAATCGAATCATTAATGATTGTCTTTTGCTAGAATGGAACGAATGTCACACGACATGACGGGATTGAGAGAAAACACTTCAGGAAATAACGAGACATTTACGAAATAACGGATATGAAAAACAGCGAACAATGAAGATGAATGACGTGTGAATTGTTTCATGAAAGAAGCGAAATCTAAAGTCAGGTAGGAAATGTAATGCGTTGAAAATGTTCGTAACATGTACATTTCAGAACGTGTCAGTAAAATTCCCATAGACTGCGGTCGCTGTTAGTGAGTGTAAAGAACGAAAACCTTATTGAACGTTTCAGTTATGAAAATGGTTACCGTAATAGTTCTATAAAGAGTCATTTAGGTCGTAATAATATTATCCTATCGCTCAGGCAAGTTGATTGTGACATTTTTATAGACTTAGATTCTTTTAAACAAATGTATACTTAAGCAAGTTGCTTAGTAAGGACCGGGATAAAAAAAAAAAATCCAAGTTTTAACTAATACAAAAATATCAAACAGAAATTAGTTTAAACATCTCGTATTTATTCAATGATTTAATCGATAAGTCAGTCAAGGAATCAATCAACCAAGATCAGTTGAGCAATCACTGTTCAAATTAGTTTGGTCATCGTGGCCGAATGGTTAAAGTCGCTGACTTAAAATCTTTTTCCCCCACTCCTGTGGGCTCGAAATTTAGCTTGGGATATAGAATGCTTTCAAATGTGAAAGCGATCCAGCTGGCTTAAGGAAGGTTGTTGGTTTTACCCAGGTGCCACCTCGTGCCTGCAATAATGCATGAAGGGGCGCCTGGGGCCTTCCTCCACCATCAAAAGCTGGGTAGTCGCCGTATGACCTAAAATTTAGCCGATGTGACGTAAAACCCAACAAGTGAATAAATCCAGCTTAGTGAATCGCCAAATAACTGAATCAATAGTTCTAACTTCCAGTCAATCAATACGTCTATCAGTCATTACAACAAAATAATTATTTAGTGTGTGTTGAAGGTTTTTAAGTGGGCATACATACGTATATATATATATATATATATATATAGTAGAGGGAATTTATACGAACTAAATCACAACCACAATATACCAGACCGGTTACAGAAAAGCGCTTATCAGTACAAACAAACACGCACATGCCACAGCAAGTCCACTAACCCATAAGATTAGTTTCGATGCTGCTTTATATAAGCGCCCGAATTTTACTACACATTGGTACTGGTTCAGCATTTGCATATATATACTCAAATCTCTGTTTTCATGTCTCACAAATCAGTAGTGACATTTTAGTAATTTTAACTGATTGGGACCAGAGAAGCTATATTTTCTCTCTCTGAAAGTGAACTGGATCTCGAGGATACATTGAATATATGGGCCGCGCCATGAGAAAACCAACATAGTGGGTTTGCGACCAGCATGGATCCAGACCAGCCTGCGCATCCGCGCAGTCTGGTCAGGATCCATGCTGTTCGCTTTCAAAGTCTATTGCAATTAAAGAAACTGTTAGCGAACAGCATGGATCCTGACCAGACTGCGCGGATGCGCAGGCTGGTCTGGATCCATGCTGGTCGCCAACCCACTATGTTAGTTTTCTCGTGGCACGGCTCATATAGAGATAATTTGCATTAAGGGATATAATTAAATTCAGAACAGTTGACTTTCCCATACAGATACAAGTTCGCATTATAGATTATTATATAGTAGAAAGATTTTATACGAACTAGATCACCACCACAATATACCAGACCAATTACAGCAAAGCGCCTAGCAGTACAAATGAGCACTTGCTCTGTTAAACATTTCATGAGTTAGTTTTGAACTTAATTTGATCCAGGATACCGTATGATATTGAACCATTTTTCTAGAAAATTCTAGGCTCCTAGATATTTATTTTGATAATGATAAAGTAGACTATTTCTGATAAAACTTCTTTTACTTACTTTACTACTTTGACTAAATTGCGGAGATACAATCGGACAAAGGACTTTCCATTTGCATGTATTGCTATTGCTTCGTACACAACACATATGCAGTTCATTTACCCCGCAACGTTTTGTGCTAGTTGAACGCGACCTCAGTGAAAACATAACCACTTTTTGAGATGAAAAAAATGCTAAACAGCATCATGGAATGTATAAGCAGAAAAGCTAAAAGAATATTTACTATAATCAAACACATGCCACTATTTACTATTAATGCACATCCAGAAACGAAATCGAAAGCTACGAAAATAAATTACCTAAAGAACAGATACTGCGGTATTTTCATGCAGACTTTAGGGAACCTAAATGATAATTTTGAGATTAAGTTATAAAAGTTCAACACATGTGTTATATTTAACACTGTGATTTGTAATTGATAGTGTGTGTTTAAATGCTAAAATAATGATGTATGTACAACCTAACAGGCCAAGAAGCTGTCTAGTTATAAGTTACATGTTAAATTCCTCCATTAAATAAATAAAAAAGCAAATGATATTAAATTGAGGAGCACCGCTGCACAGCTTGTTGTGTCCTTACATAATAGTAGAAAAAGTTCACCTGGAGACTACTCAGGACAAAGTCAGTTCTTAGGTGAAAATCATTTTAAGTAGATTATGCTATTCTTAGAATATGAGTCAAACATAAATAACATAGCTTTGTCTAAACGACACCTTTTCAAAGCGATTGGAGTTACAGCCTTTGAAATAAATTAGTTTCAAAAGTTAATACTTGTGAGAGAACTTAGGATAAATCTTATGAACTTTACATGTTCATGTATAAACCAAACTACATGTAATATTCAGCGTCTCTTAATTAAATAAAGTAACTCGTTACGCGTAAATATATGTGTTATAATGAGTTTTAAGTTTTAATTTTCGTCTTACAAATACATTTTGAACGTTTATGGGGAAATTATGCGAAACCTGCGATATGTTGTAGTATAGATACTCCAGTCGCGCATGGAAATACCACTATACTTTCTTTAATATTTTTATCAATGGCTAATGTCACATTTCGTAGGGTACGCTTGCGTAATGCAGGGTTTATTATAATAGTGGTCTTTGATGACACACACGAGGAGTGTTGTCATGTCGCACCAAATATGTTTACCTTCGAATTAATAAAGGGTAGGTCTTTCAATTTTGTTCTTTTATGCAGTTTTTTTCCCACAGGGCACATTAATGTCCAGTAAATTAACGTAAAGATTACATACTACCTCAAAGAAAAATGTATGAGAGCATATATGAAATAACACCTAGAATTTGCCACAGAGCAAAGGAAATATTGTCCTCTAACTCAATATGCTTATATAAGAAGCACTATTCATGTAAATATTGTAGACTTGTTAATTCTGAACGATACATTGCTCCATTTTCTTGTCTTCCCAGTCATCTTTATCAATCCTATCTTATTACAGCCAAATCATAGTAAATGTGTGAAGCGAGAACTTTATTAGAATATCCGACTATTACAGCGATAAGGACCATCGTTGTTAATGAAATATCCTATCCCTAATTATATAATCCTCGCAGACATTTCGATCGTGACATGATAAAGAATTATATTCATTACAGTGATGGATTTTGTTTAGACTGCCTGTCAAACAATTTTGTTTTTATAGAATAAAAGTAATAAAATAGATATATGTAATAGGCTAAAACAGGTCGCTCAACACAACAAAAATGAAAATATTGCAAGCTCGGTTTGAATGAGCCTGTTCAGAGACGGTAGTGGAAATGCATGCTACCGTCTAAACCCACTAGCCCCGAGCTAGACTTTGCTCCTAATAGGTGTTCTTCTGTGCCTCGAAAACCAAGTTGATATCTGCGGAATGTGTATGTTCATGTTTCACTATGGTGCATATTCGAAATGATGCTGATCTCAAACGTGCACTTTAAAATCCACTTCCTGTATGTTCAGCTGGCGTGTAAGAACTTTTACCAAATTGTTATCTTAGTATTTTGTTGTGAAGAAACAAAATGCAGATACACGAACAAAAAACAAAGTATTGATGTGATCCAAATCTTTCATTAATTAATAATCTTTACTCTATATACTTCTCCTTACATTTTGCATTAAGTACTTGTATGGATTATCTGAGCTTTGTCCTCGTCCTTGAAAAGCAGCTACTAATAATTTGGCAAAGTAAAATTGCTCAATAAAATGACCGATCGTAAATGGTCGGGTTCAGTTTCAGATTACTCTATTGGAATTAGTTCCTTATGTCTAATCAAACACATGCAATATATTCTTGATGGCTTACTTCACTTAACCATTTAATCATCTATTTATGACAATTAATCGTATTTTATCGTTACACTTGCTGTCACAATGATAGGATCATACGTGGTAAACATGGACTTTAAGACAATTTCATGTGGAATTGACTTCTTCTGATAGCTATAATAGCCATAAACAGCTATTTTAGGTAGTCATAAAGACATTCTTACACAGATTAGCTCACCTTTTGTCTCGTGTGGCTTTGATGCTCTCAATTCATATAGCATTATTTTCTGATATCATCAACGCTAATAGCAAAATCTTTAACGTTATTTTTCAATATAATCAACGTTCCTTGCACAAAATAATGTAAACTCTCTATTTTCAGAAACATACGCTGTACATAACCAGTAATAAAGTCTCAAATTGTTGGAAAGGTATTTTTGTTTAGAATGTTCACAAAACAACATTTTCTTTTCAGACCTTCTGTCCTATCAAAATATTGGCTGTGATGATAGACAAAGCTGTAAGAGTCGAACAATCACTTAATTAATCGCAAGAGCTAATTTAAACAGGTTTCTGACCTATAAGAAAATTACAGAAATTGGTTTAAATAACCTGTCAATTAGTATTTATAATATGCTTCCAATCCGCCCAATTCTAACAAGTTCGATAGTTTAGTTATCAAAGACACGATTTTCAATATCTAGATGTACAAATGTACATAATTAATTGCATCTCCCTTCACGAAAGCCTTCATGATTTCGTGAACAGACAAACAGACAGGTATAATGTAGCAAATGGCTATTCCGTCTGTCAGCACTCCTGGCACGCGAACACATTCTGTTTACACAATACAACACAATAATTACAAGTTTAATAGCATTCCTTTTATACAGCTCGCTTCAGGTGTTAGAAAAGAAAGGAAAACGACTGATATAGGAGATAACGAGGGATATTTAGCAGTCATATAGAATGATTTTGCTTAACAGAAAACTATTCAAAATATCGTCTAGTACATATTCTGTACATAATTACGAAACAAGTCACTCGCAAATTTCTCATTATCAATTATGACAACATTTTGATATCAGGCATTGAGTAGAAATGTTATTACCACCAGTTCCAGATCCTTAATGAACAAGAACATATGTGTTACAGTGACATAAAATGTTGATGAAACACCAAAGGTATACGACATTTTCGCCTTTTATTTGTTCAAACGGATCGGATTTTCATCTTCAAAATTTGTTTTACAGGTTAAGAGTAAGATTCATCTCTGTAAAAAGGACAGACATTCGCTCTGATCGTAAAATATTTTGTAGGGAGATTATTTTGTATATTGTTTAAAAGACCCGATAAGAAAGAAATCGAAACCTGACAGATTGGAATTTAACTTTCTGTCAAGTATGATGACAATTATTCAGCCAATCAATTAGATATATGCTATAGCTCTGACATGATTCTTTTGCTCTGAAAAGTCTTACAAACGAGGATGAGAGTGAATGAGATCCGAGTGCATATAGATAAAGAAGCTCTTCTGTATCTTCCGTATTCACTTCGCAATTTCTATTCATCTACGGCATCTCTGTGTTTATAAAAACTATTATATTTCTTACTTATTGCCTGTTTACATAAATATAGATCATAACGCCCACGCTATTACTATTCATGCAATGTGAAACCGTTTATATTTGATTTCTTTATTTCGATTTCCTTCCCTGCGAAATAAAATAGGGCTCATTATAAATAGCTGCCTTGCATTTAATTTGTATAAAGTGATAACTATAGCGGGATTGAAATTGCGGAAGTAATTTATAGCCTCATAACCGAAAATACTCGACAAGGAAAACAATAAGGAAAATACAAATATTTTATTCAAATAATTTCAAATCGCTCTTCCTCACTCTAAAGATGTATCTTTGTTTCTGAAGAAAAATATACGGGTTAATATAATGTTTCTAAAATTCTAAAAAGAAAGAAAATATGTTGGTATTGATAAGTGGCTATTTAAACATTTGTGAGAGCTTACTTTTATGTATTAGATATAAAATGGAGAGATAATGTGTAATTTCTTTCTGTAGTATTTTAATGCTTCATAATGATGTAAAATGTTGAGCCCTTTTCAAGTTAATCATCAGATTGTCGGCACAAAAATTGCAGTAAAACATTTAACATGTTGCAAACAAACGTTTGGTGCAAATGATTATCTGATACTAGTAAATAGTTTTTTACCTATATTTACTAAATTTATTATCAGTATTTCAGTGCAAAAGTATGAATTTTCCATGCATAAAGGTAAAGTTTTCTACTAGTACATTATGCTAGTAAACTGTAGAAAATATTTCGCTTTTGCTTAACAAATTTTATCTTTGAATACTGTAAATACTTGGTAAGTTTCGAGATAAATAACACGTATGTCATTCTTTCATTTTAAAAACTACTACAATAGCTAAAACATGTACTTTCTTAAATAAGGAAAAATATCCAAAAGATTCAGCAAACTTCCATGAAATCGAAAGTAACCTATTGAAATCAAAACCGTACAAAAGAGTATGCTTATATATATACTGATGTCGTCGTCAGTTTAAATACGACAGTTCTACAATTTATATTATTGACAGAGGCGACGCCATCGTTGCCTGAAGACGGCATTATCAACATTCTCTTGGAGTTCAATGTTAATAGTGAAACTAGTTGGGATTTGTATATACCCAAGTACCTGCCCATGCCTGAAACAATACCCGAAGGTGCACCCGGGATCTTTCTCCATGAAAGCTGGAAAAGTCGCCATAGGAACCAATTGGAAACAAAACCAAATATGATAACTGCTTGAAGTTATACGTAGATATAATTATAATGGTACGGAGCAATTTTATTCCGGTAATAATCTTATCCTTGACGAAATTTCACTTTGATTGGGCACATCTGTACGAAAGTTAGAAAATAAGTTGTTTTTTTCAATGCTATTAGCTAGCTTGACCAACCTCAAACATATTTTAGCACAAAAACGCGATTTGAATGAGTCTGTTCATGGGAGGAAAGAAAAGTGCAACACCCCTCACGCCCCCTAGCATCGGCTTAAGCGGAACTCTTATTATAGCAAACATGAATGTACTGCATGATTCCAAAGGACCAGAAAATATAACCACATAGCGTCAATGTAAATCTGTATAGAAATCCCTTGGAAGCATAAAACGCAACCAAGCAACATAATATCAGTCTTAGTTTGATCGAGTCTGTTTATGACAGGAAGCCTAAACTTTACTTTATTCAGTTATATTTGACTTTATTTACATATTTGGAATCAGGGCAATACGCTTCTATTACAATAATCGGGGTATTTTTATACACTACATGGTGCAGTTAACAGTAAATATTTAAACGGTGTTTTGTTTTTTACCATTTTGAGTAAGATTATGTTTTATTACACCAACGTTCCTACAACCGAGATATTTCAGTCTTTGCGATAAAGATGTATAAGGTTTGGTATTCATATTGAATATTTATTAATTAAAGATAATATAAATAACAGGTACATTTACTGTGCTTTATCTAAATCTTTAAATGTTTGTTGCATTTGATAAATTTCCAGGAAAACGTCACCTGGTAGTTTTAACGTTATATATATTTAAAAACGGCTTTTATTAATCTGCATGCAATGTTGATTTTGAACAAACAGTATCAAAGGGTAACAAGATTCTGAAACGCAGTTAATATTATTTAACAGAAGTAGAAGAGAATTTTTAGTTTCGGCAATAGCTTTTTATTCATTCACTTAACTGTTCGTCTGCTTTTAAATATTTTCAACTTAATAGACTTATTCAATAACAAATTGAGGTTATTCAGTTTGTTTCAATTATTAAAATCTTGTATATATATGTATGTACTTAGCAACAATCGCTGGTCTAATAAGACAAAATAACATGTATTTTATTCATTCTCTTTCGAAACTATCATAATTTCTTAAACAATAAACTGTATGCTATTCCTATAAACAAACATTTAGGCATAACGAATGGAAGAATTAATGAATGGTCATAAACCATACATTTATAACAGTGGTGATGATTTTTTTTTTTTTTTGTATTATAATATTAAACATGCTTTTATGACCATTAAACAATATTCTGTTTCCAAACAAAGTGGCAAGATTATTCAAAAATGGCTAAAACGATTTTGCTCAGGTATAAATATTTTCATTTATGAAAATTGTCACGTCTTGGTAGATTTTGTTACATTTTATTCCTTTCCCTTAAAGTGGAAATATGCGCAATTTTCAACTATAAAACCAGCTGAAATAGATGTGTCTGTAAAAAGGGTGAAGAAAATTATAGCTTTTAACCGAATATACCAAACACTTCCCGTTACCAGTACAAAATAACTTTCCAAATATGACTTTTTATTTTGAGTGGGGCAGTATTTTTAAGAACAGACAAACTGCACGCATGAATTGCTTCCTATCATCCTCAGAAATCTCTACCTATAGGTAAGGGAGATCACTGCGTAGAAGATTGAAGAAAAGAACAATTATTTTATTAGTCCGATTTCTTTATTTCTAAAACATCAACTTCAAATACTTATGTGGCACTATCGTTAATCTAACACATTTAAATGTACAGCAACCGAAAATTGCTTTTATAAAACATTCACCAAAAATACATTATGTGCAATAAGATGCGCATAATGCCACTTTAACGTGGTTAGATAATCCAACCTATAATGGCTATAACTCTTAATGACTTTACGTAGCACAGTGTATTAAATTTATAGTTATTGCCATTTTAACAATTTGAAAGCTGACACATTGTTAACACAGTACCAGTTTCAGTAGATATGCTTAAATACGAGAACGTATTTGATTAACAGTAATATTGAACTTTATTCCTGTAATATTTTCACTCTAATGACATTATTCTCGCAGACATTTTACATCGCACATGGTATTAAAATTTCACTTCTGTAAGGAAGTTGGAAAACATAGGACCTAGTGTAATTCCATATTTTCTGTTTCACTCTAGACAGGTTTGACCGATAGGCCGACCTTTGAATGACATTCATTTACGGGAAAGCCTAAAATTGTTTCAGTGGAGTTACACATTGTACTTACTCCTGGTCAACATATAAGGCATAACTGGTACAAATAAGATACAGCAGTTTTAAAATGATATAAAGTTAATGCGGGGAATCGCTTTAGAAGTAATTAAGTATTGAAAATATCCTATTCTAAACACGTATAATATGAGACACGTTTGTTCGGTTATAAGTTGCCTCCAGGAAGTTCCGTTTATGTTAATCACATTACAAATTTTGCAAATACATAGATAAGTGCAATGTGCCGAGCAGACTTGCTGATACAGTATTAATTGCACAGATTAATATCTTTTTACTGCAAATCGTAATATACTTTAAAAATAATTAATGTATGGTCAAAGGCTAACGGTAATCAAGGATGTTGATTAATAACAGACAAACAACGAAGCTAATATAATTTATAACAGTCACGTGCATATATTAACTGCCTAACTGAGGAATTAAATGTGGTATTGCCGAGAGTGAAGGTTAAATTCTTTATAAAGATAAATTATAAAAAATGTACATTTACTACTATTATGGCAACAGGCTCGATTACCCTACCTTTGATAGTCTTGCAATTTTATTTTTCATCTTGCTTTAATTTTAAGTCAGTTCTATTATTGATTTAATGAAGAGCCAATTAATTCGATATCATGATTCATTCTACATAGTCTTATTTTTAGGTTTATAAAAGGTGAACAATGCACATTTTACAACAGAAACTTGACAATTGTTTTGAAAACATACAGGCTCGATTGTTAAATACATAAAATATGTTATACTGCTTTCAAATAAAATACAAACTATTAACGATCTCCTAATATATAATATTACCTTGAAACAAAACGAAAACCAAGTGGAGGTGGAAATACAAACAGACAAATGCACTTTTATTATGATATTTTAACTGTTAAATCATTGAAAATATATTCCGTGTGCTTAAAACTGATATAGCCGAGGGCATGCATCGACGTCGCATCGACACGACAAAAACGCTTGGCAATAACAAATCTTACCATTAGGAGTACTATTTGTAGTTATTTTCGATATGGTTACAAAGGAAACTATATTAGGAGTTTCTCCCATTTTCTTGCCATCTTTATCAATTCCATTATATTACAGTCCTATCACAGTAAATGAATGAGTCGAGAACTTTATTGGAATATTCGACTATTACAGCGATAAAGAAAATATTTGCTCATGTAATATCCTGTCCGTAAATATTTAATCCTCGCAGACATTTCGATCGTGACATGATGTAGTATCATTTATACGGATTCCCTGGTACTTGTTCTAACGGAATAAGGTAACAAAATATGTAATAATTAGATATAGTGCATGACGTCAGAGCAAACACACTAACACAACTATATGACATATAAGGGACTTTGTTTCTTGTGAAGGACACTTAACTGTAAATCTTGTTTAAGCTGTTGATGCAGCTTACAATAGAGCCGCTCTGAAGCACTTAACAAAAAAGGTTAAATATAGATATGCTTAAAAATCTTAGTACAATGTATTATGATTATGTATACGTAATGTAAAATATAATTTACTAGCTGGGTGTTGCAAATTAACTTGCGACGATTTCCCGAGGGTTAACTGATAATTTTGCAAATATTGGGCAGCGTTATTATATGCACGAAACTATCACTGGGATATTTAAAGTTTCAAACGGAAGGTTTATCTTAAAATTACTAAATAGTTCAGACATATGTATTTAGCATCTTGAGCAGAGAAAAACTTCTCATTTAAGTACAAGTTGATTATGTTATTAAACATCCGGCTAGTCTTCATATTCGCGTGAAAGATTGTAGATAATATTGTAATCGGATTAGTTGTAGGACAGAGAAGCTCTTTCTTCTACAGAAATATAGACATATATGTCATTCTAATAAGCATCGTCATATAAGTGGTTGCAAGAGCCATTGTAATTTTATTGCTGAAATATAAGAGAATGAAAGATATCCATCATTCTTCATAAATGACATTGATCATCCGAATATCTGTCACCCGGGACGATCCCATCATTTTCGAATGAGATCGGAACGAGACAAAAGAAGAACTTTGATTGTAGTATGAAATGGTAAGCATGTTTTTCAGTGATTAATTTCTCCTCACAACACTCCTATAATGAAACGCTGTTTACAAATCGGAAAAGGAATCCTGTTCAAATGCACGTAAAATGATCAGAGAGGGAAGAAAAATATATAGGGACACAGTTCTTGTTATTATAATTTGTTTATACATTATCTGCATTGTTTTGAAGTAACACCCATGAGAATTGGAAACACACATACACAAAGAAACGTTACAAATTTGAAGTCATTCCGAAATAATAAAGTGCACTTATCGTATCAAATATTTTGTATTTCTAGTATCATGAATGTTGCAAAATGGTGCTGAATTATAAGAAATAAAATACTTATAAAACTGCGTTTTGTGTTTAAATTGATATATAAACCATTTAAACATTATTCAAAAGAGACAAAAGCTCGAAGAGGTAACGACTTTTAGCTGCTATTATAATGCGCAATATCAATGTTATTTGATTATTAAATGCATTGCATCAGAAACAACCAAATATGCAGTTCAGTTTGTTTTATTGCTTTAAAGGACAGAAGTTAATTGAAAAAAAATCACCAGTCTAAATAAACGAAATGTTTGCTGGTCAATAACTGCAAATGAATGATTCACATCTGCTTGCTTGTAATATCAGTGACTGCCTAAAGCTGCAGCTGTTGAATGTACCGAGCCAACTTAAAGAAGAATACAACATCTTAATTATTTGTTTGTCAGTTTTACTCTGATGTTCAAACATAAGAAGTGGACTAATGAACAAGTTTGATTTTGGGTTCCCATAAAAGTGTCGATTGTTCTCATTTTAACAAAAGAAGCAATGTAAAGGAGGGAAATACTGGAAAACAACTGTAACATAAAATAACCAAACTGTTATAGAAATCTTTTACGTAATTAGGCCTGGCATGTCGCTTTCAATATTTTCATATTTTGTTATACAGTTTAATACAAATAAAGATATGAAGAAACAGAGTTAATATGGCAAAGAAGAGACAAGTCTCGTTGTCTTATTGATAGTAATTAATAGTAAAAGATAACTTAATATCTCCAATCTCCTTCAAGTAGTATCAGACTGGCTTGATAATTGTCCTATGTTCTTCTGAGCCGTCTGCTTCACTGTGTTTGTTGTAGTTTGCGGGCTTCTGCAAAGTCACATAGCACACACATTGCATACACTTTCGGTTTTATTGGTTTTGCTTGTTATTTTTACATGAGTATATTTGCCTTTACTGTCACTCTAAGAGTACGGGATTCCTTCGGCGGACACTAATTGTATTTATACTGACTAGTAATATACGAGCAGAATGAGGTTTGATTCCAGTAAACAAGTCTGGACACTAAAGTCGTTGTGTTGCTGTTAACCGTCCCAATGCGGTGCCCTGTTGTGTTCCTTCTGTTTCTAACATATTTAGCAAACTATTTCTTCTAGAAATCAATGAATGAAATGATGTTTAGTGTTGTTATATTTTCTGGTTGTTTGGGATCATGGATTCCATTCAATATTTATGTAATAGAATTCCGATTAAGACGGTGCTAGGGGTGTGAAAGGTGTCGCACATTTCTTTACCTCTCATGAACAGACTCAATCAAAACCAGTCTGCTATTATTTTGCTAGGTTGCATTCTTTGCTTCCAAAGGATCTTTTTACAGAATATATTGATGCATACTTACTTTTTTAAAGATATAATCGACAGAACATCAATATGATTGTCGTGTCTAAAATCTAGATTAAGTTACCGGTACTCTGCTTCTAAAACAAGAGATGTTTTCATGATTACAGTATAATATAACGTTTTTTGATGGAAGATAGCAACATATTGTTGAAATAATTTTTTCTTAATTTACCTAAGTCTTAAACTTATAAGAACCTAACTTTAGGTTATTAATCATCTTTGAAGGAAGGACTTGTTTGACAAATATGATCAGCTTAAATGATGTTTATCAAACAATGTTACTGAACTTTTAGACTTGAAATTAGGCTATTGTTAATTGACCTCAATGAAAAAGCAATGAATGGTTTATTCTGCAAAGGAAATAAAAATTTGATTACCAACAATCAATGGAAGAGGTGATCTAGTGTTTAAGGTCAGTATCGGCTATTTGAACCTGGGAATGTTGGTTTAAGCCCTACTGTGGTCACGATATTACCTTTCCATACATATGACACCAGCACTGGTGGCTCCAGGTCTTGAGAGAGAGGTTACAATAAGCTTGGATCTTTCATCATATTTGAGCTCAAACACATCAGTATAAACCATCATTTTTCTGTATTATTTTATTTTTAAACTGGGGTGGAGGGGGGCGGTGTGGCGGGAAGCGGGGTGATTGAATTAACAACACAAGTATACAGTAATAAAGCTCATCAGATGACATTAACAGAATACATTATTACTGACAAACTATCAAAAGACAGAATCTGCGAAAAAGCAACGACGTCAGAGAAAGGAGGGGTCATTTGAAGTTAACTATGATGACACAGGTATTTAACGATCCTACACATCAATTTAAAGAAGAAAATCTTATATAAGAGTATACAGTTACATAGTATATCACAAACGTTTGGCGTTCTATTGCATTTAATTATACATGTACTGTATATGCATGCTTTAACTTGTGGATTAACAGATGGATCTTCGGTTTATGTTGTTTAATATGATAAATGCACATATAATGCACAGATCTTTCACAGAAATAGCATTGATTTCATTCATATCTTCACACACTGTAAGAACTAGGCAAACGCATAAATATCTTATACACTCACACATAAACATCGTCATACACTCATACATATAGTTCTTATAAATCAATATATTTCAACTATTCTGAAACAAACAATGTCTTCAACAAACATTTTATAAAACACTGAATTACATGTAAAGGCATTGCGAGTTTTACAAAAACACTCTAACGTTTACTGTGGCTGATCAACCAGCCTTTTTGGTACATACATTTTATGGTTTGTATTATTACATGTCATTGTATAAGAGTATGACATAGTCTCTTGAAATTCGATATGGATATATTAGCATATATGCTAATATATTTGCATATATGTTATGTGGTACTTTGTGATTGAGTTTACATCATTTTGTATAAAATGTAAATGTGTCAATGAATGATGGTTGAATAAACCATGCAATCGAATCATTAATGATTGTCTTTTGCTAGAAGGGAAAGAATGTCCCACGACATAACGGGATTAAGAGAAAACATTTCAGGAAATAACGCGACATGTACGAAATAACGGAAATGAAAAACAGCGATCAAGGAAGATGAATGACGTGTGAATTGTTTCATGAAATAAGCGAAATCTAAAGTCAGGTAGAAAATATAATGCGTTGAAAATGTTCGTAACATTTCAGAATGTGTCAGTAAAATTCCCATAGACTGCGGTCGCTGTTAGTGAGTGTAAAGAACGGAAACCTTATTTTTAGTTTCAGTTATGACAATGGTAATAGTTCTATAAAGAGTCATTTAGTTGGTAATAATATTATCCTATCGCTCAGACAATTTAGTTGTGACATTTCTATAGAGTTAGATTATTTCAAACAACTGTATACTTAAGCAAGTTGCTTAGTAAGGACCGAGATTAAAAAAGTTCTAACTAATACAAAAATATCAAACAGAAATTAATTTAACATCTCGTATTAATTCCATGATTTGATCGATAAGTCAGTCAAAGAATCAGTAAACCAAGATAGGTCGAGCAATCACTGTTCAAAGGACTTCGGACACTTTCTTTATGAATTTGCCTACTCCAAGAGTGAAAAATAAACCACTAAGAAATAAGTTTTAAATTACATATACCATCAAATTACATATTTGAGATTATTTCTTAAAGTCAAATTTTCAATATTTGTTTCATAAAACGGTGATTTTTGCTCTAAATAGAATTACGTACCCTGTTATATACATATAAAAACTATTTTGCTTTATACAACATTCCCCCGCCCCTCTCCGCCGTGCATCAAAACCATATTTGGCCAGCATATGTAGATATTAATTATACACATTTTCTGTGACTACTGTGTTGATGCAAGGAATAGAACATTGCTTTTAAACAAAAAATATAACTACAGGGTGTTCCCAAATGTAAGGTTATCAAATGAATACTTTTTATATTTATTTCTAATAAATTGATAGTCACATATTTTTACATCTGTTTGTAACTCAAATACCATACAAATGTTTGAAAGGGAACATATAGGCATGTTATACATGTATAGTAGTCAGAGAAGCAAATACTGTGAATTCATTATTATTCGTTGGGTTAATTTTTCATTGGCTTATCCTGGTTGTTTGTTGCAGTAGATTTGCAAATATTTGCTGTAAAATACTAGTAACACACCAAATAATCTTTTGCATGCCCTCCTCGTTACGCGCACGCCACTAGCGATGAGGATTGAATTTATTTCCCATTTTTTTTATTATTTTTTGTATTTTTTATATATTTTTCATTTCTTTATTTTTTCATCTTCTTCTGTCCGTTTATATTTATTTCTTTTAGAGACATACTAAATGTCACACGCATTCATTACTTCATGTTCTTCCTTCTGTGAAAACTGAATTGAAGATTGTTCTTTGCTGCGGACAAGACCTATACACCACAAAGGGGCAATATGTGCAAAGTAGTTAATCTGATCCTGACTATAGTCTATCCAACAGAAATAATGCTTGGCATTGATATGTCTGTGATGCATATGTCAAGAACAGTAGCTTCATGGCAGTCATATCAGTGACGGTTTACATTCAGTGTGATACCACGAAAGTGATGTGTCAAGTCGCTTTCCTTGCAGATGGCATAAACAACTACGGCTAGACGCGAAAACGAACTGAAAGGTCCAGCCGAGTGTCAGGTGTGATTTTTATGCAGCGACCTGCTTCTACTTTAGCCCTACAAATGACGCATTTCGAATGTGTTTTGCCCACAACTTCAGCCCTGATTAGACAACATTACCTTTAGATGGGTTGTTGTCTAACTTATCCCGATTTAACTTTTCCGATACAGCTTCCTTAGGCAAGCCCCACAAAGAACTGTCATTTCGGATACATTTTTATTACATGTTAAAACCAAATGAGCCGTGCCATGAAAAAACCAACATAGTGGCTTTGCGGCCAGCATGGATCCAGAGCAGCCTGCGCATCTGCGCAGTCTGGTCAGAATCCATGCTGTTCGCTTTCAAAGCCTATTGGAATTAGACAAACCGTTAGCGAACAGCATTGATCCTGACTAGACTGCGCATATGCGCAGGCTGGTCTGGATCATTGCTGGTCGCAATTGCACTATGTTGGTTTTCTCATGGCGCGGCTCAAATATTATCTGTGCCACTGGTATTTATCCCAAGCAAGAACCCACCCTACGGCCTTGATAAGATTACTGCCTTTTCTTAATATTAATGTTATGCAGCAAAAACATATCTGCCATCACTTATAACAGAGCTATACAGACATGTACATGTACTTAAATAACTACCTGAGCCATTGTAATAAAACTGACCGGTCACTTATACATGTATACATATTCACACATGTAACGCATCAATAACTTTACATTACGAACAGTATACTGATAAATCAAGTACAGGCTGTTTGCTAAAATATCGTTCTCTTTTTTATTTATTTATAGGATTTAAATATTAAAATGTATTTTTTTCCTTGAATAAACAGATTTTGTCACTTTATTCGACTGGAATTCATATATAATGAGAAATTTGCCTTCAAAATGTTGGCTAGAAGCGTATGATAGTGTCCGAAGTCCTTAGTTTGGTCATCGTGGCCGAATGGTTAATGTCGCTGAGGCCTTCCTCCATCATCAAAATCTGGGAAGTCGCCGTATGACCTACAATTGTGCCGATGTGACGTAAAAACCAACTAAATGAATAAATACAATTTAGTGAACCAACAAATAACTGATCCAATAGTTCTAACTTCCAGCCAATCAATACATCTATCAATCATGAATACCAGACCAATTACGGCAAAGCACCTAGCAGTACAAACGAACATGCATACGCCACAGCAAGTCCAGTAACCCATAAGATTAGTTCCGATGCTGCTTCATATACGCGCCCGAATTGTACTACACATTTGTACGGGTTCAACATTTGCATATATATACTCAAATCTCTGTTTTCATGCGTCTCAAATCAGTAGTGACATTTTAGTCTTTTTAACTGATTGGGACCAGAGAAGCTAAATTTTCTCTCTCTGAAAGTGCACCGGATCTCGAGGATACATTGAATATATAGAGATAGTTTACATTTAAGGAATAAAATTAAATTCAGAACAGTTGACTTTCCAATACGTGAGATCCGCTAGGATACAAGTTCGCATTATAAATTATTGTATAGTAGAGAGAATTTATACGAACTAAATCACCACCACAATATACCAGACCAATCCCAGCAGTTCAAACGAGCAATTGCTCTGTTAAACATTTCATGAGTTAGTTTTGAACTTAATTTGATCCAGGATACCGTATGATATTGAACCATTTTTCTAAAAAATTCTACGCTTCTAGATATTTATGTTAATAATATTAAAGCAGACTATTGCTAGTAAAACCATCTAGCGGAAACTTCTTTTAGCTACTTTTACTAAATTGCGACGATAAAATCGGACAATGGATATTCCATTTACATGTATTGCTTCGTACACAACACATATTATGCAGCTCATTTACCCCGCAACATTTTGTGCTTATTTACCTCAATGAAAACAAAGCCACTTTTTTGAGCTGAAAAAAAGAAGCTAAACAGCATAATAGAATGTATAAGCAGAAAAGCTAAAAGAATATTTACTATAATCAAACACATGCCACTATTTACTATTAATGCACATCCAGAAACGAAATCGAAAGCTACGAAAATAAATTACCTAAAGAACAGATACTGCAGTTTTTTCATGCAGACTTTAGGGAACCTAAATGATAATTTTGAGATTAAGTTTTAAAGATTCAACACATGAATCTACACATGTGTTATATTTAAGGAGCACCGCCGCATAGCTAGTTGTGTCTTTACATAATAGTCGAAAAAGTCCACCTTGGGCCTACTTAGGACAAAGTCAGAACTCAGGTGGAAAGTGTTCCTTGAACATCATTTTAAGTAGATTAGGCTATTCTTAGATTATGGGTCAAACATGAATAACATCGCTTTGTTTTAATGACACCTTTTTGAAACGATAGGAGTTATAGCCTTTGAAATAAATTAGTTTCAAAAGTTAATACTTCTGAGAGAAGCATTATGGACCTTTAATACTTGGGAGAGAACTTAGGATAAAACTTATGAACTTTACGTGTACATGTAGAAACCCAGCTGCATGTAATAGTCAGCGTCTCCTAATTAAATAAAATTACTCGTTACGCGCAAATATATGTGTTTTAATGAGTTTAAAGTTTTAATTTTTGTCTTTACCCCAGACGCGCATTGAAATACCACTTTACTGTCTTTAATATTTATATCAATGGCAAATGTCACATTTTGTAGGGCACGCTTGCGTAATGCAGGGTTTATTATAATAGTTGTCTTTGGTGACACACACGAGGAGTGTTGTCATGTCGCACCAAATGTGTTTACCTTCGAATTAATAAACGGGTAGTTCTTTTAATTTAGTTCTTTTATGCATTTTTTTCCACAGGGAACATTAATGTCCAGTAAATTTACGTGAACATTATATACTACCTCAAAGACAAATGTATGAGAGCATATCTGAAATAGCGCCCAAAATTTGCCACAGATCAAATAAAATATTAGTAATTGAAAAATCAAAAAAATCAAAAGTTAAAATTCTTGAAAATCATAAGGATTACTTTTTCATAGATTAAAGGAGAAATCAAGATTCATAGAGGTGTTAACAGTTTGCATCAATATAATTTTCAGTGCATATATGATACATGTACCTCGGACAAATGATGACATAATGTAGAAAATGACACCATTTCTTTAAAGTCCCATTTCAGCTGAAGATACGGGCAATAAAATATCCTTAAATATGCCATTTTATATCCTGTAAAGTTAATTTTATGTTCCGTAAATGTGTAGTGGTATTACATGAGGCAGTTATATAGTTCTTACTTTGAACTGTTGTTGGTTTAATAAATTAGAAATGAAAATGTCGTTGAGAAGACATGTGTTCGTTATTTCACTTTATCTCAATATTAGACGCATATATGTATCGTACCTTTACATATCTCTATAGAACAGTATAAGAATATCACCGGATTTGACAGAGCTAGATGTCATAGCAAAGATAGATTTAGAGTAAGCTGAAGCGTAATTACACAGCAACATTGCCTAGGAATTACAAAAACTAACCTTTTTGCTCCAATAACTGTCCTCTAACTCAATATGCTTATATAAGAAGCACTATTCATGTAAAATTGTAGACTTGTTAATACTGAACGATACATTGCTCCATTTTCTTGTCTTCCCTGTCATCTTTATCAATCCTATCTTATTACAGCCAAATCATAGTAAATGGTTGAGGCGAGAACTTTATTAGAATATCCGACTATTACAGCGATCAGGACAATCGTTGTTAATGAAATATCCTATCCCTAATT
The DNA here is from genome assembly GCF_021730395.1 of Mercenaria mercenaria. Taxonomy (NCBI): domain Eukaryota; kingdom Metazoa; phylum Mollusca; class Bivalvia; order Venerida; family Veneridae; genus Mercenaria; species Mercenaria mercenaria. The sequence continues at coordinate 54,752,058 of NC_069373.1, forward strand.
ATATAATCCTTGCAGACATTTCGATCGTGACATGATAAAGAATTAGATTCATTATAGTGATGGATTTTGTTTAGACTGCCTGTCAAACAATTTTGTTTTTATAGAATAAAAGTAATAAAATAGATATATGTAATAGGCTAAAACAGGTCGCTCAACACAATAAAAATGAAAATATTGCAAGCTCGGTTTGAATGAGCCTGTTCAGAGATGGTAGTGGAAATGCATGCTACCGTCTAAACGCTCTAGCCCCGAGTTAGACTTTGCTCCTAGGTGTTTTTCTGTGCCTCGAAAACCAAGTTGATATCTGCGGAATGTGTATGTTCATGTTTCACTATGGGGCGCATTCGAAACGGTGCTGATCCTTTATGGATTTGTTTAACTGGCGTGTAAGAACTTCTACCAAATTGTTATCTTAATATTTTGTTGTGTTTCTCAATGGGTAGAAAGAAACAAAATACAGATACACGAACAAAAAGCAAAGTAAAGATGTAATCCAAATCTTTCATTTTTTAATACACTCTATATACTTCTCCTTACATTTTGCATTAAGTACATGTATTGATTATCTGAGCTTTGTCCTCGTCCTTGAAAAGCAGCTACTAATAATTTGGCTAAGTAAAATTGCTCACTAAAATGACTGATCGTAAAATGGTCGGGTTCAGTTTCAGATTGCTTCATTGGAATTATTTCCTAATGTCTAATCAAATACACGCAATATATTCTTGATGACTTACTTCACCTTTGCTGGCTTACTTCACTTAACCATTTAATCATCTATTTATGACAATTAATCGTCTTTCATCGTTACACTTGCTGTCATCATGATAGGATCTTACGTGGTAGACATGATCTTTAAGACCATTTCATATAGAATTGACTTCTGACGTCTTCTTATAGATGTAATAGCCATAAACAGCTATTTTAGGTAGTCATAAAGACATTCGTACACAGATTAGCTTACTTTTTGTCCCGCGTGTCTTTGATGTTCTCAATTCATATAGCATTATTTTCTTATATCATGGACTCTAAATTGCAACGTTCTTCGCATATAAAAATAACACATTTAACAATATTTTTCAATTTAATCAACACAAAATAGTAACGTTCCTCGCAAGTAATGATATAAACTCTCCATTTTCATAAACAAACGCTGAACACAAGCAGTAATAAAGTCTTAAATTGTTGGATATGTATTATTTTTGTTTAGAATGCTTACAAAACAACATTTTCAGACACTCCCTCCTACATAAAATGCTGTGCTGATAGGCAAAGAGGTAAGAGTCGTACAGTTACATTAGTGATAGCATGAACCGCTGAAAACGTGTTTCCGACCTATAATTGATTCAAATAACCTGTCAATTCAATCTGACTAAAGTACTTGATCTTCTAAACGAAGATCTGAGAACGACCCATTCATATTCGTCTTCTGTATATTTTGGATTTCCAATATTGCTATTTTTATTTTCGCAAATCTATTTTGATTTGAACCAATCAGACAACTTGTTCGAATGTCGAAGAGTAAGAAAAATTTGCAGTCAATCCAGGGCTCGAACCCGGGACCTCTCATTTACAGAGCAAGTGCCCTACCGACTGAGCTAAGCGGCTATCTGACATCTTTCGACATAAAAATTGTAGATATCAAAAACCAAGGCTTTTGAAAGCTTGCAGAATGTTGTAAGTTAGTTTTTGATTGGCTAGCGAAAGGATCGTCAGAACGAGGCTATCAATAGCTCGTTGTCAGATCCTATGCGTAGCGTAATAGGATATGTACTTTAGTCAGATTGCCTGTCAATTAGTATTCATAAAATGCTTCAAAAATTCGGCCATTTTGTAACAGGATCGATAGTTAAGTTAAGATATCATAGAAACTTGAATGTGTTATACAAAAATGCTTTCAATGTCTAGATGTAAATAATTAATTGAATTTCCCTTCACAGAAGCCTTCATGAAAATCTGAACAAACAGACAGACAGACAGGTATACTGTAGTAAAATGTCATCTGTAAGGCACTCCTGTCAAACGCGCACATTCTGTTTACAAAATACATCACAATACTTACAATTTTAATAACATTCATTTTATAGCTTGCATCGGGTGTAAGAATTACAAAGGAAAGAAAGAAAAGCAATGGATACAGGAGAGATAACGTGGGACATTTACCAGTCACAAAAGAAATAATTTCGCTTAAAAGAAAACTTTTTAAAATATCGTCTATAGATTTTATATTTTTTACGAAATAAGTCCCCTGAAAATTTAATTATCAATTATGACGACAGAAAACGTTTTATACAAGTACTTTTTAAAACAACGACAGTAGTGTAGAGCAGGGATATAACTTGCTATCAAATAATTTGTGTTTATACCAATAATGGTAACGAATATGAGAACAACAAGATAACAGTAATAATTTTTGACAATCTCTGCGTTTCAAACTAAATAGCAATAACGTCAGTGATTCATTCAGAAATGGAAATAGTCGTACGTTATGAAACACAACTTAATTTTAATAAAATGTAAAGAAACAACCTACGTATAAAGAAGACATACATCGGATATCTAAATAAAACATCTATAATATAAACATAATTTACATGCGAGGATATCAAAGAACAACTTGTAATGTAAAATCTTATTGCTTTATCGCTAAACTTTACTAAAGATTATCAAAACGTTTAAAGAAATACAACGAAAACCATTTTTGAACTTAGTCTTACATACCCCGTGTACCATGCCCAAGCTTTTCCGGTTAGTTGAGTGTGATATAAGTTCTGAAATATTTTTCTGTAGATATATATTGATAAAGAACTACATAATGTACATATTGAAACAGATTGGTCAGAAGTAGACTGTACAGGATTTTGTACGTATTTTATGGTATTGATAGAAGAATTGGACAATTGCAGAACAGATTTTTTCAATAGAAGTTAAAACAATCTAATATGATATAAATTTATAAGCATTTTGATATCAGACACTGAGTAATTGTTATTATCACCAATACCAATCCATTAACGAACCATACAAATAGTAGTCTTCTAATATTGAACTGTATATAACATATTATTATAATTAAGTCATGTCATTGTAGCACCATGAAAAGGTATGTTCTAACGATAGTACAATGATACTATTGTTTTCCATTTTTATGCAGGCTAAAGTAACAATGTATACCTTTTATCAACATGTATCTGTATTCTTTCGCGGAGAACTCTTAAATATTTCGCAAACCTATGAATCCTTGTCGTGTTATTCTAGGTTCACTTAAAATTATATATATGTTTTCATTGTTGAGAAGTTAGTTATTATAGCAATGTGATTTTATGTTTTAATATCTGTTGCAAATAATATGAGAAAGAAAGGATGACATTTTGAAATAACTTCTGTAAAATAATATTTATCTCACTTATCTCACAGGTATGGTCTTAACAAAACCACAAGATGAATGGATTTGTTTAATAAAAGTATTAAGTTAGTTTATGTCTTCTCATATAACATCAATAATACGAATGTATTATCAAAATTTTAACGTGTTTGTATCCATATTGATTAAGCTATTTGATCCTACATTCATAATTAAAGTTTAGTAATGATACACAAGAGAATAGGAGAACAGAACTGTCGTCGCCATGTATGAAAAAAATAGAAAAACGATATTGCTGATAAATGCATTGATGATTAATTTTTAATATTAACAATAAGAGGAATGTATTATACTCACTTATTAAACATTTTTTTTATCACGTCCGTCTTAAATATTGATATTTTTCATTTACCGATGAGCTTTTTGTGTTTTATTTGATTATACTGGTCTTTTAAAATACCTGTTTTTTTTTCTGATATCATGTAAGATAACAAATGGTCAAAACCCACCTTATTTAAATTCATGATTATGGTTAAATTACTGATTACTTTCTGGTTACATTGATTACTTTTGCACAGGTAACAGATGATACCAGTAATATTACTGTAACAATAGATGTATACTCTGTATAAATATTGCTACTTTTCAAAATTTAGACTGTCAAAATACACTGAAAATAATATTTTCCCCATCTAAAATATCATACCTTCTTAAATATAATACCATTGAAATGGCAAAACGTTTGTTTCATATATAGGATAAAAAACTCTCATTTTTAATCGTATTGCGATGTTTTATTTTTATTTTATCATGATTTTTATTAAAGAGGAAACCAGTTTTTTTTCTGGTTGATTTAATTCGTGCTTCTTGCTAAATAATGATTTCTTTACAAGTAGCATAACGAACAATAGTAATTAGAATGACCGTTATATGTTGTCTTTGAATGATTCAATATTGTATTGATTTGTAAATGAGCCCGCCCGCTTAGCTCAGTAGGTAAAAGCGTTGGTCTACGGATCGCGGGGTCGTGAGTTCGATCCTCGGGCGGGGCGTATGTTCTCCGTGACTATTTGATAAACGACATTGTGTCTAAAATCATTAGTCCTCCACCTCTGATTCATGTGGGGACTATTTGATAAACGACATTGTGTCTAAAATCATTAGTCCTCCACCTCTGATTCATGTGGGGAAGTTGGCAGTTACTTGCGGAGAACAGATTTGTACTGGTACAGAATCCAGGAACACTGGCTAGGTCAACTGCCCGCCGTAACATGACTGAAATACTGTTGAAAAACGACGTTAAATCCAAAAACAAACAAACAAACAAAATGATTTGTAAATGAAACGAAGTGACATGAATTGGTTTCTGTTTTTAGCATACAATGTACGAATAATTATCTATTATATTTGACATGTGTATGTGTTAAGCATCAACAAATGTCTGTGAAAGTCTAGAAAAAGAACGAATTTGCTTTCGACCATGGACGCTTTTTTGGCTACTTTTGGCGGCCACTCATCTGGACGGACGTTTAAGATTGATCATCTAAACACGGAAAGACAGGTAAAACACAAAAGGTCAAGACGATATATACTTAATATCAACATAAACTAACATTACATGAACGTGGTGTTTACACTACTATCTAAAAAACCTGTCGCTTTTATTAATAGATTTGAAAGGTTACTAGAATAAACCACTTCAGTAAAGGGGTACCCTACCTTTATATAACTTATTTTTATAAGGATAGGTTCAATAAGCAAATATCTCTCCACTGACACTTGAATGAAACAAATACTTAGATGTACGATTTACAAAGAAAGATAGGACTTATACCAAAAAGACTTAGACATAATGTAAGACTACGGCTTTTGGATGCACCGATAAAACTCCTCTATATATACTTTGTCGTGGATACATCACAATTTACCTACATCTGGTTTCTACATGACTGTACACAAGAAAAAAAAACCAATCATTGTTCAGTATTTTTGGTCTTCCACTTCAGTATCTATTAGTGGTTGGTCTAGTTTATGATGTGTGACTCTGGCTGTGTTTGCTGTGCAAAGAACCTCCAGAGAGTCTACTCTTACCTTTAAAGTATTTCTAACCACAGCCAACAGACAAGGCAAGATAACAAAACATATTAATTGAGCCGTGCCATGAGAAAACCAACATAGTGGGTTTGCGACCAGCATGGATCCAGACCAGCCTGCGCATCCGCGCAGTCTGGTCAGGATACATGCTGTTCGCTAACAGTTTCTCTTATTCCAATAGGCTTTGAAAGCGGACAGCATGGGTCCTGACCAGACTGCGCGGATGCGCAGGCTGGTCTGGATCCATGCTGGTCGCAAACCCACTATGTTGGTTTTCTCATGGCACGGCTCTTATAACTATATTTTTGAGATGCAATTGTCGTTGTTGTATTACCTTATTCAGTTTCTAAATAAGCCATATTTCCCCTTTAACTAGGGCTTGGTGCCCCTTTATGTCAAATTGAAGCCAGACTAAATACATGATCTTTATGACACATTTTTTTCTAAATCTTGCAATAAAACTGTCTATTTGAGCAGTTTAGAAAAATGCAAACGTCTTAAAGACACGGAACGAACTATAATGTTAGATGATAAAGCAACAAATGGTAAGATAAAAAAAAAAGAGATATGACCTCTTGCGACATCAGTTCTACAGTGTAAAACACCTGGTACAATGTATATTCAACACCATTTTACGTTTTAAAAGAGCATGTGATTAAAAACAAAGCATAAATGACAAACTTTATGTTATTGCTGATATCAGAGATGGCATTAACTGACATGCCGCTTTTATTAAACACGTTGAGTTGTTTTGTGGTTATGTTAAAATCATACTTGTGAGAAACATGAATCCCTGTAAAGTGTCGGTATTACGACAGAATTTTTTGTATAGAACAACGATAAAGATCAAAGATTTCGAATCCGATGAGGGCGTTTTAGCCTTGCTTTCTATTTCTGTGCGAGCAATTATAAATGTATTTGCAAGCTGAGAAATCAGCTATCGCAATATATAAACCTAAAAAAACACTTTCTACATGGTCGGTTGTATACCGGTGAATTACCTTCCCAAAGCCTTAAGAGTCAGTAGTGTTTAACATTATTCTTTTTGGTTTTCTTCCTTCGGTTACTGCAAAAATGTAGAAGCTATCTATGTCTAAAGGGTCATACTTTTGACAAATGTTGTCAATTGCGTTCTCTAACCTCAAATGTAATGATGATACTTTTATTATGTTCCTTCTTTGAACTGCTTACATATACATGTATATGCATTAGTAAGAATAGCTGTAACTCTCTTGATACAAATATAACAAAGTTGTACTCCTGTTTTGTACATTCCGTATCTACTTCAGATATATGCTGTTAGAACAAGCAAGTCGATTGCATTCATTCTGATCTATTCCTTGAAAACAATATTGCATTTTTGCTCAATAAAAGATGTGACTTCAATCAAGAACAATTACAATGCAAATTCAAAATAAAGCAACCAATAGTAGTCATCTTCTTAAGTTCTCTCCTTTAAATTATTTAATCGACTGAACTAGACACCGGACAAATGTTTGTTTACACAGAAATGAGAGGTATGTATTGTGCACCGTTATTTCTATTCTTAAATCCTTCTTAAGAAATGATTTTTTCGGAACCCATGCCAAATGAACGACAGAATAGAATCGGCAAATCAATGATCGCGCTAACGATTCGTGTTTAATTTGCCATCCTACTCGGTCGTTCATTTCGCATGAACTCCGAAAAAAAATCATCTCTGGTACTTACATTATATTTCCTTTCCATTTGTGAACAATGATATATCATGAATTGCACACATTTCGTTGTATTTAACATTAAAATCAGCTTTCCGGCCATTCTGTTCACCAGACTGAACAATTCATCTAAGGAACGTTCTCCCTGACTACGCGAACGTCATCAAAACAGCAATTACTAAGCTACGTTGTCGTAACTTTGGCACCTTTTTTTGCTGTTCATATACAAATGAACGTCGTAATTTTCAATAGAAAAGAATCAGGCGAATGTAAATATTTGGACATAATTGCTTTTTGTGCAAAACGTATGGCGTTTCAAAAACAAAAACAAGAAAAGAAGAAGAGACAAATTATCCGATACCAAGTTATATTTATTGAATGTATTATGATATTTTCGCACTTGCTGTGTTAAACATTTTCTGTTGTTGAAACTAAAGCTTTTTTTTTTTCGTTTCAAGCTGCATTGAAGTGTCATGATATTTTTAATCGGTTTTTGTTTATGTTCTTTAAATTCAAACTTCAGATGCCAGCTATATTTGTAAATATTTTGTCGTATTGTGCATACGGCATCTGCAAGTTCATCTAGTCCTGACAGGGACAAGATAAAAAAGGGGTATGCATGTCTGCTCACAAAGTAGTTTTGATACATTTTGAACACTCCTTTAAGTTTTCTGTAAAATAAAATAAGATTAATTAAGTTAATTTTGACATTGCAACGATAATTGCATCTCAAAAATATAGTTATATTTTATTTTCGTTATCTTGCCTTGTTTGTTGACTGTGTTTATAAAGACTTTAAAGGTAAAAGTAGACTCTCTGGAAGTTCTAAGCACAACAAACACCCATAGTGACACATCGTAAAGTAGGCCAATCACTAATAGAAACTGTAGTGGAAGACCAAATATACCGAACAATAATTGTTTCTGCTAGGTAATGAAAGTAGCAATACACCGTGTAAGGGGGATTTAAAGATGCAGTATACCTTCATTCGAATTCATTAAATTGTAGCAATTCGTTGTACTTTGTATAAATAAACTTTTCAGCTGCTAAACATCCACTTTTGTTTGTCTATGTCACATCAAGTAATTTTTGTCTAGGTTTGAAGTACTTGACACATGCTACTTATTTTGAAAGAAGACGGAAAATATGGATATTTAACACCACGGCTTATTACGATATTACTCTAATCCGTGAAGTCGGCATGGTTCATAACTTAATTAGTATATGTATTAGCTCTCTAATGCAAGCTAAAAAGATATATGTCTCGGTACTCCTGTTTCAGTGGTAGTACATTTTCTTTCTGTTTTAACCAATTTTAGATAATAACGAGTTTTTGACGGCTTCAGTAATATTTTTCCATTTGACCTCAAATCAGAATCATTTTATGAGCAAAATATGAAACAATTATCATTGGTCTCAATAATTTCTTTAAGGTTATCAGTAAATATGGCAACAGGGATGTTAGCATATATTTAATAAAGAATGTTTTGTTATCATAAAATACACAGTTAACTGCGATTTTAAACTATGTGTGTTTCAAATCCATTTGAGTTTTTTTTATTTTATACACTATATAATATGCATTATGATGCAAACTGTTATTATTTTCATTTAAACCAGTTAGAAAGCTGTCACGAGCTTTTGAAGTATTTGCATATGTACAAAAAATTTCGAAATGCATAAGTATATATCGTTCCGACCTTTTGTATTTTACCTGTCCTTCCCTGTTTAGATTATCAGTCTTAAGCGTCCGTTCAGATGAGTGGCCGAAAAAAGTATCCATAAAAAAGCGTCCATGGTCGAAAGCAAACTTTCTCAAACTTTCACAGACAGTTGTTGATATAAACATACACATGCCAAACAATGAATAATTACTCATACATTGTATGCTAAAACCCAAAACAATTCACCTCACTTCGTTTCATTTCCAATTTAATACAATATTGAATCATTCGAAGACAACAGATAATGGTCATTCTTAGTGATATTGTTCATTATGACTACTTGTAAAGGAATTATTATTTAGAAAGAAGCATGAATTAAATCAACCAGAAAGAACTGGTCTCCTCTATAATAAAAATCATGCTAAAGTAAAAATGTAATTGAAATAAAATCTATAAAAATAAATGTCCTTTGGAAACAAAGAATGCAACCAAGAAGAATAACAACAGACTCGGTTTAATTGAGTCTGTTCATGAAAGGTGATGAAATGTGCAACATCTCACGCCCCCTAGCACCGGCTTAAGCGGAACTCTATTACACACATGTTGAATGGACTCCCAAAGGACCAGAAAATATAACAACACAGAATCCAAGTACGGGGATACTATTTACAGCCGCCACACGGCACTTAAAGATTGCTGTTGTGATAGTTAATAAAATCTATAAAAGATCCTTTGCAAGCAATACGATTGAAAACTGATTCCTATTTATCCTCTCTACCAAACAAATGTTTGCCCTTTCAATGGTAATATATATATCCTTACTGTAAGACGATATGATATTTCAGAAGAGGAAAATATTATTTTCAGTGTTTTATGAAAGTCTGAATTTTAAAAGTGGCAACAGTTTTACAGAACATACTGTAAAATAAATTTGTTGTAGTACTTCTTCTATTATTTGTTACCTGTTCAAAAGTAATCAATGTACATTATATTATGTAATCAGAAAGTAATCAATAGTTTAACAATAACCATTTTTTATCTTACATGATATCAGACAAAAACAGGCTTTTTAAAAGACCAGTATATCAAATAAAACACGAAAAGATCATCGGTAAATGATATTTATTATATATAAGCCGGACGCAATATATTAAATGTTAAAGAAGTGAATACAATACATTCCTCTTGTTGTTAATATTAAAGATGGCATTAATCAGCAATAGCATGTTTGTATTTTTTTTCATACATGACGACGACAGTTCTCTTGTATTTTATTACTAAACTTTAATTATGAATGTAGGATCAAATAGATTATTCAATATGGATACAAACGCGTAAAAATTATAATATAATTATAATACATTCGTTTTATTGATGATATGAGAAGACATAAACTGACTTAATACTTTTATTAAACAAATCCATTCATCTTGTGGTTTTGTTAAGACAATAGTTATGAGATATGTGAGATAAATATTATTTTACAGAAGTAATTTCAAAATGTCATCCTTTCTTTCTCATGATATTATTTCCAACAGATATTAAAACCTTTACATGATGTTACAAATGACATGACTAAATGTTGATATGTTATATACAGTTCAATATTGGAAGACTGCTATTTGTTTGGTTTCTTAATGGCTTGGTATTGGTAATAATAACATTTCTACTCAGTGCCTGACATCAAAATGCTTCAAGATGCGAAATTCATCCTCTACTAGTACAGACACAGAGCGATCTGACCAGAGGGACAGAGTGAGATAAAGTCCCAGAAAAGACAGAGAGAACTTTTTAGATTCAGACGTGTCCGGCTTACTTAGCCTAGCTCTTTGCGTATAGACAGCCTGGTTCTTTAACGTGTCCGGTGTATAGCACCGATACACGCGTAGCCGTCTTTCCTGGGAAGAACCAGTACAGGCCTCTACACTCAAGAGCATCTCAGAAATTTCCAGTGCCTGGACCGGTATTCGAACCCCGGACCTCTGGATTGACAGTCAAGCGTGTGACCATTAGACCACCGGCCCACTTACATAAAACATGTTTTACTGTCAAGAAAATGAATTAGTATACGTTTTCGATGAAGGTTTGTTTTCAGATCCTTTACATCATTTTAATTGTAAATTTTATTGTATGTTTGTGATTTATGTACATGATATATTTAATTTAATACTGTTTAAACTAAGTACTAGAATGGTTGCGTTGTATTTCTTTAAAAGTCTAGATAATCTTTAGTAAAATTTAGCGGTAAAGCAATAAGATTTTACATTGCAAAAGCTAAAGAAGAGCAACCAAGAGTAAATTGCTCTTTGATATCCTCGCATGTAAGTTATATCTATACTGTAAGCGTTTGATTTAGATAGTTGGTGTATGTTTCTTTATACATATTAAGTTTTATCTTCATAAATAAGTTTCTTTATACATAAGTTGTGATTCATTATGTACGCCGTATAACCATTTCGGAATGAATCACAGAGGTTATTGCTATATAATCTGAAACGCATAAATTGTCAAAACCTTTTATTATTATCATGTTGTTCTCATATACGTTATCATTACTGATATAAACACAAATTATTTGATAGTATGTTATATCGCTACTCTACTTTCATTGTTTTAAAAAGAACTTGTGTGAAACGTTTTCTGTTGTCGTAATTGATAATCAAATTTTCGAGAGACTTATTTCGTACAAAATGTATAAACAATATTTTAAAAAGTTTTCTTTTAAGCGAAATTATTTCTTATGTGACTAGTAAATGTCCCTCGTTATCTCATATATCGATATTTCTTCTTTTCCGTTTTGACCAGTTACTTGTAATTCTATCACCAGATGCGAGCTATAAAATGAATGTTATTAAAATTGCAAGTATTGTGTTGTATTTTGTAAACAGAACGTGCGCGTTTGACAGGAGTGCCTTACAGATGACATTTTACTACAGTATACCTGTCTGTCTGTTCAGGAATTCATGAAGGCTTCTGTGAAGGGAAATTCAATTAATTATTTACACCTAGACATTGAAAGCATATTTGTATAATACATTCAAGTTTCTTTGATATCTTAACAGGTTATTTAAACCAAATATAGGCCGGAAACACGTTTACAGCGGCTCATGCTATCGCTATGTTATAATGTGATTTTTCGACTCTTACCTCTATGTCTCAGCACAGCATTTTGCTAGGAGGGAGTGTCTGAAAAAGTTGATTTGTAAACATTCTAAACAAAAAAAATACCTTTCCAACCATTTAAGACTTAATTACTGGTTATGTTCAGCGCTTGTTTCTGTAAATGTAGAGTTTATATCATTTCGTGCGAGGAACGTTACTATTTTGTGTTGATTAAATTGCAAAATAATGTTAAATCTATTATTTTTATATGCGAAGAACGTTGCAATTTAGAGTCGATGATATAAGAAAATAATGCTATATGAATTGAGAACATCAAAGACACGCGGGACAAAAAGTAAGCTAATCTGTGTAAGAATGTCTTTATGACTACCTAAAATAGCTGTTTATGGATATTATAGCTATCATAAGAAGTCAATTCCATATAAAATTGTATTAAAGACCACATTTACCACGTAAGATCCTACCATGATGACAGCAAGTGTTATGATGAAAGAGGATTAGTTGTCATAAATAAATGAATAAATGGATAAGTAAGCCATGAAGGATTGCGTGTGTTTAATTAGACATTAAGAAATAATCAGAAATTTGAACCCCACCATTTCACGATCAGTCATTTTAGTGAGCAATTTTACTTTGCCGAAGTATTAGTAGTTGCTTTTTAAGGACGAGGACAAAGCTCAGATAATCAATACAAAATGTAAAGACAAGTAAAATAGAGTAAAGATTATCAATTAATGAAAGATTTTGATCACATCAATATAGTGTGTGTTTTCTGTTTGCGTATCTGCATTTTGTTTCTTCCCACCCGTTTGAGAAACACAACAAAGTATTTAGATAACAATCAGGTAGAAGTTCCGACACTCCAGTTGAATATATCCATAAAGGAAGTGGATTTGAAAGTGGACGTTTGAGATCAGCATCGTGTCGAATGTGCACCATAGTGAAAAGTGAAATAAAACATTCCGAAGATTAATTTGGTTTTCGAGACACAGAAGAATATCTATAAGGAGAAAAGAACGCAGACGGTAGCATGCATTTCCACTACCGTCCATGACCAGGCTCAATCCAACTGAGCCTGCAACATTTTCATTTCTGTCGTGTTGAACGACATGTGGAGTTTCCACTTTTCAATTAAATGAGTTTTTGAGGCACTGAAGAATACCTATTAGGAGCAAAGTCTAACTCGGTGCTAGATGGTGTAGACGGTAGCATGCATTTTCACACCCGCCCATGAACAGACTCATTCAAACCGAGCTTGCAGCATTTTTATTTTTGTCGAGTTGAACGGCAAGTGAAGTTTCCACTATTTTCTATTTTAGCCTGTTAAATATATGTATTCTATCTTATTACTTTTGTTCTATAAAAAATATTTGTCAGGCAATCTAAGCAAGTTTCGTCACTATAATGAATCTAATTCTTTATCATGTCACGATCGAAATGTCTGCGAGGATTATATAATTAGGGACAGGATATTACATTAAAAACGAAAACGATGGTTCTTATCGCTGTTATTGTCGGATATTCTAATAAAGTTCTCGACTCACACATTTACTTCGGTTTGGCTGTAATAAGATAGGATTGATAAAGATGACAGGGCAGACAAGAAAATGGAGCAATGTATCATTCAGCATTAACAAGTCTACAATTTTTACATGAATAGTGCTTCTTATATAAGCATATTGAGTTAGAGGACAGTTATTGGAGCAAAAAAGTTAATTTTATAATTCCTAGGCAATGTTGCTGTGTAAATACGGTGTCCATACATGGCTTCAGCTTACTCTAATTCTTTCTTTGCTATGGAATTTAGCTCTGTCAAATCCGGTGATATTCTCACACAGTTTTATACAGATACTAGTATATAAATGTACGATACATGTATGCGTTTAATATTGTGATAAAGTAAAAAACGAACGCATGTCTCCTCAACGACTTTAAGGAGGTAGGTTACCTTGTTACTAGGGTAAATTCAAATTCGTTGAACCGCAGAAATGTTTTGTATTTCGTTTAATATGATGTATTAACTGCTACAATCTCAATTTGTTTTATCTCTGTCCCTTCAAGTACAATTTTTATCCAGGTTTGAAGAACATGACCCTCCAAATGTATTTTATATTGAAAGAAGGAAAATACGGATGTTTAACACTTTTCAGTGTATTTTAGTTTCATTGATATCCTTAGAAGTCTGCATAATTGTACTAGTATGCGCGTTAGCTTTCTAATATAAGCTTAAAATGTGTATGTCGCGGGGCTCGTGTTTCCATGGTAACGCATTTTCTCTCATTTTTAAACAACTATGTATAAAAAAATGGGGTTTTAGACGGCTTCAGTGCCATCCTGTTAATGACCAACATGGAATATTTGGGTAATATTATTAGCAAAATACCAAGCACTTTACATGGTACCCTACTTTTCTTAAAGTCTAAAGTATTAATGGCAACAGAGGTGTTTAAAAAGCTTATATCTTGCTATTTGTCGTAATTTCTTATTAAACAATATTGAATAAAATTATCTTTCTTGTTAGTGTAGCTTTAAAATATATTATTTCTAACGTAAGTAATATTTTCGTGTTATTTGCATTTAATCAAACACACCTCACAGCTTAAAACACTTACAGCAGTACCCTTCGTCTGGCATTTTTCATGGAAAAATCTTTCAGCATGCTGCTATCATTCTCATGGATATTGTTGAAATGAAAATAAAAAGCCGAAGCTGTGTTCCTTAAATAGACCAGTGTCAACACTTTTGAATTTTACATTTACATACATGTATATAGGTCACGGGCTTCGTTTCCATGGTAACATCAATTCAATTCAAGAAACCACAATTTTCTACTGAAATTTGAACAAATTTATATCTTATTTTAGTATATAAGTAACAAATTATGAAGGGAAACTGAAAAAAAGGTATTACAAATCAAACTGCTATTATTTTTATTTGAAAATGGCCGTAACAAGTAATCTTTCATCCAACTATATTCAAAATAACATTGGTTACCATCATCCATTTTCTTACATTCCGCATAATATTTCAATATAACTACTTAAAAGAGGCAAAATATTGATTATTATTCATAGCAAAAGACTCATAAAAATATTTCAGTAAGTAATGGCTGTTTGAAAATAGTACAAATAAAGAAAATGCACAGAATTACGTACTTTCAAAATAAAAGCTATTAATTTTGCGCGGTAACTGACACGTAACGTCATCATGACGTCAATGACGTGATTGATTTTAAGGTAACATTGTTTTAAAGCGTTTCTGCGGGAGTTTATTCATTATTTCTGCATTATTAAACCATAAAGCATCAGATCGGAGACAGGTTTACGATTTGTTTTCAGAAGAATGGATATACAAACACATTTAGTTTGTCGTAACCGTCGTCGTAACTCGTCACGTTAGCTTCCGGGTGGACATGCACACATACAAATATTAAGGTAACCTACCTCCTTAATTAAACTGACAGCAGTTCAAAGTAACAACTATTTTACTGCCTCATATAATACCACTATGCAATTACGGAACATAAAATGAAACTTTACAGGAAATAAAATGGCATATTTAAGAATATTTTATTGCCCATATCTTCATTTGAAATGGGACTTTAAAGAAATGGTGTCATTTTATAAATTGTGTCATCGTTTTTCCGAGGTACGTGTGACACATATTCACTGAAAATTATATTGATGCAAACTATTAACACCTCTATGAATCTTGATTTCTCCTTTAATCTATGAAAAAGTAACCCTCATGATTTTCAAAAATTTCATTTTTTTTATTTTGTTGGTTTTTCAATTACCAACATTTTTTTTGCTATGTGGCAAATTCTGGGCGCTATTTCAGATATGCTCTCATATTTAAGGTAGTATGTAATGTTCATGTAAATTTATTGGACATGAATGTGTCCTCTGGAAAAAAACTGCATAAAAGAACTAAATTAAAAGACCTACCCTTTTATTAAATGGAAGAAAAACACATTTGATGCGACATGATAACACTTCTCTCGTGTGCGTCATCAAAGATCACTATTATAATAACCGTTTATTACACATTGTCAACCGTACCCTATAAAATGTGTCATTTGCCATTGATAAAGTATGGTGGCATATTTCTGCCAACCACATATCCACTTATTTATCTCGAAAGTTTTCTTAAAAATGTCACTTATTCAGTTATAATCTGCCAAGTGACAAAACTGCTTGTTTTCCACTTAAGTATCTTAACAGGACACAACTGCCTGTTAGTGCCCACTACTGCCATCCACATATTCACTTACTTTAACTAGGTATCTTGAATTTTGTCAGTTAGTCAGTTATAATTGGCCATACCCCGTAATCGTCTCATTTCATTACGGAATAAATAAAAATACAAAAAAGGGCATACCAATTATACAAAATTATAATTCCAAATCCTATCTATAGGCACAAACCATTAGGGGTGGTGGTAGGGGATAGATATACACTCATTCATTCTGTCACAGGGTGAGAAAAATGTGAAGCCAGATCGAGACTCGAACCCGGGGCCTCGGAATACCGTTCTAGTAATCTACCGACTGAGCTACCCGACCGCCTACACATTTTCTCCCCGTCCAGTATTCAAGTTCTATACCGTGACATATTTGCCCACCATTTTGAAATTCGACCTCAAATTTCAGCAGGTACTTTTTAAATCAAGCAATTACAGGCGTCGGAGATTAACCAGTGTAATGCCGTCACAGCCCCACGTTGGGCGCTAAATGTCACAGGATGAGAAAAATGTGCAGCCAGACCGGGACTCAAACAAGGGGCCTCGGAATACCGTTCCAGTGCTCTACCGACTGAACTACCCAGCCGCCCCGTTTCAATATTCTACACTGTGACAATTCCGTATAGGGAACGAAAAGTCTAACCGTTAATCGCCAATTTGGGTACGAATATTAACTGGATAACATGAGAACTTTCACGATAACCACTTATTTATGTGAATATGTGGATGACAGAAGTGGGCGCTTACAGGTAGTTTTGTCCTGTTAACTTAATCATTTGGATAACACGCAATTTTGCCACTTGCCAGATAATAACTGGATATGTGACATTTTTAGAGAACACTGGCTGCATAAAAAAGTGGATATGTGGTTGGCAGAAATATGCCACCATAATAAAGAAATTGAAGGTGCGCGTATGAGGTATCCATGCTACAACATATTGCAGTTTTCGCATAATTTTCCCATACACGTTCAAAATGTATGTGTAAGACGAAAATTAAAACATAAAACTCATTCAACAAAGATATTTACGTGTAACGAGTAATTTTATTTAATTAGGAGACGCTGCCTATTACATATAGCTGGGTTTCTACATGCACACGTAAAGTTCAAGAGTTTTATTCTAAGTTCTCTCCTAAGTATTAAAAGTCCATAATGCTTTAGATTTTTATCTTAAAAATAAATAAAGCAGCTTTCCATATAAATGTTATGCGTAAGTACATGGTTAGAAAAGCACTACTTAAATATGGCACATGATCTGTTATAGTTAGAGCCATAAAGGGAGGTAAAAAACAATAGATTCAATAAAACATTCTAGTATATTCAGTATATTCAAACCTTTGACAAATGTTAAAGAAATTAAGTATCAGGAATAGGATTTAACAAGAAATTAATGTATTTTTTGTTCATAACAGAACATGTGACAGCCATATTTTAAACAAAGGCATTATGAGCCTTTATTTTTTGAAACTTATTTCAAAGGCTATAACCCGTATCGTTTGGAAAGGGGTCGTTAAGACAAAGTGATGTTATTTATGTTTGACTCATATTCTAAGAATTGTCGGATAGATATAACGAATCTACTTAAAATGATGTACACCTAAGGTCACTTTTGTCTTGAGTAGGCCCAATGTAAACCTTTTCGAGTTTTATGTAAGGACACAACAAGCTATGCGGCGGTGCTCTTCAATTAAATATCACTTACATTTTTACATACAGCTTCTTGGTATGTTATGTTGTACATATCATTATTTTAGCATTTAAACATGCACTGTCATTTACAATTCACAGTACTAGTGTTAGATATAAAACATGCGTTTAACCTTTATAACTTAATCTCAAAATTCTCCTTTAAGTTCCCTAAAGTCTGCATGAAAATTCCACAGTACCTGTTCACTAGGTAATTTTTCCGTAGGTTTCGAGACACAAAAGAATACCTTATTTGCATTCTATGATATCATATACAAGGACTGTATGTATGAGTGAATGAAGATGTTTATATGTGAGTGTATAAGCATGTATATTGCCAAATTAATTGGAGTATAGATTTATGCGTTTGCCTAGTTCTGACAGTGTGTGAAGATATAAATGTTGTTAATGCCGTTTCTTTGAAAGATATGTGCATTATATGTGTATTTATCATATTTCACAACATAAACCGAAGATCCATCTGTTAATCCACAAGTTAAAACATGCATTTACATAACATGTATAATTAAATGCAATAGAAAGTCAAGCTCAAAGACACCTAGTTTCTTTAATTACATCTTTTGACAGTTTAACATAATTTCTTTTTGTCTTTTGCCGATTAATTGTAAGTTAATTTGTCAGTAATAATGTATTCTGTTAATTCATGTGATGAGCTATATTACTTTTTGCTTGTGTTGTTATTTCAATTCCGCACCCGCCCCCGCCCCTCCCCCTCCCACTCCCAAGATACAAATACAATGATACAGAAAAGTGATTGTTTGTACTGATTTGTTTCAGCTCAAATATGATGAAAGCTCCAAGCTTATTTTAAACTTTCTCTAAGACCTGGAGCAACCAGTACTGGTGTCATATGGGAAGATGTTATCTAGACCACAGGAGGGCTTAAACCAACAATCCCAGGTTCAAGTGGCCGATATATACCCTTAAACACTAGATCACCACTTCCATTAATTGTTGGTAATCAAACTTTTATTTCCTTTGTAGAATAAATCATTCATTGCTTTTTCACTGAGGTCAAATAACAATAGCCTAATTTTAAGTTTTAAAGTTCAGTAACATTGTTTGACAAACCTCATTTAAGCTGATCATCAGTCATTGGCAAGAAAGACTTATGATCAGCTTAAATGATGTTTATCAAACAAGTCCTTTCTTCAAAGATGATTAATTACCTAAATTTAGTTTCTTATCATTTTAAGACTTAGGTAAACTAAGAAGAAAATTATTATAAGGATGTGTTGCTATCTTCCATCAGGAAACGTTATATTATACAGTAATCATAAAATCATCCCTCGTTTTAGAGGCGGAGTAACGTAAACTAGATTTTAGACACGACAATCATATTGATGTTGTGTTGATTACATCTTTAAAAACAAATATGCATCAATATAATCTATAAAATGATCCTTTGGAAGCACAGAATGCAACCAAGCAAAATGATAGCAGACTCGGTTTGATTGAGTCTGTTCATGAGAGGTAAAGAAATGTGCAACACCTCTCACGGCCTCCTAGCACCGGCTTAAGCGGAATTATATAACATAAATATTGAATGGACTCCATGATCCCAAAGGAAAAAAGTGTAACAACACTGAAGACTGAAAATAATTCATCATTTTGTTCATTGCTTTCTAAAAAGACATAGTTTGCTTAATATTTTAGAAGCAGAAGGAACACAACAGGGCACCGAATTGGGACAGTTAACGGCAAGAATACCAACTCGTTTACTGGAATCAAACCTCATTCTACTCGTATATTACTAGTCAGTGTAAATACAGTTAGTACCAGCCGAAGGAATCCTGTACTCTAAGAGTGACAGTAAAGACAAATATACTCATGTAAAAATAACACAGCAAAACCAATGAAACCGAAAGTGTGTGTGTAATGTGTGAACTATGTGTCTTTGCAGAAACCCACAAACTACAACAAACACAGTGAAGCAGACGCCTCAGGACATAGGACAATTTTCAAGCCAGTCTGATACTACTTAAAAGGGATTGGAGATATCAAGTTGTCATAATATTACAATCAATAAGACAACGAGACTTGTTTCTTCTATACCATAAATGTATAACAATATATGAAACAAATGAAAGCGACATACCAGGCCTACTAATTACGTAAGAGATTTCTATAACAGTTTGGTTATTTTATGTTACAGTTGTTTTTCAGTATTTTCCTCCTTTGCACTGCTTCTTTTGTTGAAATAAGAACAATCGACACTTTTATGTGAAACACAAAATCAAACTTGTTCATTAGTCCACCTCCTATGTTTGAACTTCTGTCCCTTAAAGCAATAGAACAAATTGAACTGCATATTTGGTTGTTTTTGATGCAATGCATTAAATGTAAAGAATCAGATAGCATGGATATTGCGCATTATAATAGCAGCTAAAAGTCGTTACCTCTTCTAGCTTTTATCTCTTTTGAATAATGTTTAAATGGTTTCCATATCAATCTAAACACAAATTGCAGTTTTTTAATTATTTTATTTCTTATAATTCGGCACCATTATCGCCATGTTTGCTTAATGCAAAAATAATAGCGATTGGGCTTTTTCATGCTGCTTTCAAGCACAAATTCATACTAGAAACACAAAATATTTGATACGATAAGTGCACTTTATTATTTCTGCACACACGAAATAACTTCTTATTTGTAATGTTTTTTTTTTTTTTTTTTTTTTTTTTTGTATGTAAATGACAATTTATATTAACAAGAACTGTGTCCTTTTTGTATCTATACGCTATATTTTTCTACCCTCTTTGATCAATTATATCTAAACATTTTTCGTGCATTTTTACAGGATCCCTATTTCGCTCTTTACTTGCATTTTATCAGGATTCCTTTTGCGTTTTGTAAACAACGTTTCATATGAGTGGTGTGAGGAGAAATTGATTATTGAAAAACATATTTACCAATTCATACTACAACCAAAATTCCTCTTTTGTCCTTTTTCGATCTCATTCGAAAATGATGGGATCGTCCCGGGTGACAGAAATTCGAATGGTCAATGTCATTTAACAGTAGGACAAATTAGGAAAGATACTATACAGAGGATAATGTTTTGGGAAAAAATATATTTTCCTCTTATATTACATATTTTTTCTATTGTATATAGTCCTTTGTAGATAACAGAAAGTTTTGTTTTCAGATTTTGGTTTTATGTTTGAATTATTGTGTCATGCATACTTCTCGAAGTAGTCAAATGTTGACAATGTTACTCATCATGGGCAATCCTGAGCTAATACGTTATCATCGCAGTTATCGTGTGAGAAAAACGAAAACATTATCGAAGATTCCAATTATTTTCATTGTTAAAGTTTGTAGAATTAGATTATGTTAAATAACAATACATGTTGAGACTGTCAAGCATGATTGTCATTTGGATAAAAACGAGAAAAAATCGTTAAATTCTCGTACCATTCTGGCAGCCTAATATGATTTTATATCTGGGTCAATGAATAAGTTAATTATTTAATTAGTGAATGACATCATTGAGTTGATCAATGCATAAACCAATAAATGAAAGAATTAGTGGGCCATTCAATGGATCTGTTAATCAGTCAAAATACCAACCAGTCAGTACCATCATTTATTTTCTCTTTAATATATGTTTACATGTATATTTGATGTCAATATGTATATGTACAATTGCTACAGGGAGTCCTCATTAAACATGTAAATTTTATTTATCATTCTTCACCAACATTTCGGGAAAAGCCCCTTATGAACTTACATGCGGTTTGTGCTTAACTTAGTTTGGTTTATTTACAAGAAGTGTCTTAGTTATCATACTAAATGGAAATCCACGAAAAAACAGTGTAAAGTTTGTGTATGGTGACAAAAATGCAAATATTGCGTTGGTAGATTAAGAATGTACCTATCTTCATTGTTATTTTTAACCAGCCGTTCAGACAGTTACATGGAAGGATAAGGCTGTGCTTAGATGTTTATCTGAACATTCAGCATCAATACGGCAGCGGCATTTTAAAGGCGAGAACATTGCACTATATATTGATTTAGGAACATCAGACGAAAAATTACCGCCTTGCGTTAAATGCAAATTATTAGATTCATTCGAATAACACCATTATTGTCTTTTGACTTGCGACAAATGTGTACATTATAGGCAAAGAGCTCATATTCATCATAAAGTGCATATTTGGAGAAAACCGCTAAATTTTGTTTTAAGCATGTCTTTATCTAAATAAAATTTTTCTTTACACATACACATACATTTTCAAAACTTTCAAAGAGTTTAGTCTTACGAGCTGCAACATGTTTATAAAGTAGACATTTTAAACTGGTATCGACATAGTTACGATGCTGATCTTGTATTGCTTACAGAAGGCTACTGACAATGTTTACACGGGACGCCTGCCCGGTCACCTCTGTTTAGATTTTCATATTTTCATTTAATTGGTTGTCGCAGTGCCAGCTTTCCTCTTACGCGAGTGTAAAATTATTTTCAGTAGTTCTGTATTGATATGTTTCATAAGCTAGCCTGTCAAAAATTCGACTGAGTAGCTAGTTCGTGTCTAAAGCAAATATTATGGCTTATTTAACACCCGTTACATTTAAAAAATCAAATGTTATTTTATGCTTCCAAAACCTCAGAAATAAGTCTTTAAAGTTTAGCTTATAATATGTTGGCCATAATACATATATTTATTATAGTTTTGACACGTCCATCGCCAGAAGGAACAAATATCCAAAATAACGATCATAATAAAAAAAAAACTAAAGAAAACAAAAGATGTGTAAATAAAACAGATAACATAAAAACACTGAAAATTATCGGGGTAACTTTTTCATAGACTGCTAGTCTAAGAAAGAAAATGAATAATAGATAATATGGATGACTCCTCCAAATTTTTCATTCTTTACGTTTTATCAAAACCCGATGAAATTGTTAAATAAAGGGAATGTCTATACTGTATTCTAAATTTATTTTTTCTTTTGATAATAAGAAAATACCCTTTTCCGTTGCAGAGTCATGTGGCATCAATCAGCCAAATTTTGACTATTTTCCTATTCTGCATTCGCTGAAACATTACTTGCCATTCATTTATTTTCCGAGCTACAATTTCCTACGGTGTGTTAAATCTTATGCGAGGTGTAATTACAGTGTATGATCAAAACTATATTTTGCGAATGAAACTCGCTTCTTTACCTTTTTTGCGGCTAAGCACCTAATTTTCACTGTATGTTTTGATTAACAAAGGTATTTCGGATTTATCATCAATTCATGCTTAATTTTACCTTTATTTTGTAACGGAAATGATCTTACGAAGCATGCGCATAGCGATACTCCCATTGTGAGGCTTATTTCTCGAAAGTTGCGGAATACATTTTGTATATTCATCATTTTTTATGCAAGTTTTATATCTGGTAGTTCCTTATGTTCCGTGGTAGTAACTGTAAAATCAACTTACGTGTGTGAAGTGATAATTTGGATGATTTTATTTGCTGTTCAATGAACATGCTTTGTTTTCATCCGAATAAATGATGCGCTTATCCGCGGAAGTGAAGGTTTCATCCACGAAACAGTGTAGCCAATAAACGGCAAATGGTGAATTGGACAGCCTTTGAATTATTTTGGCAGGAATATTATTTTGAAAACGGACTATGCCTAGAAAAAACAACAACAAAATTTTATCAACGGTACGGTGATCTAAATTATTGCCGCTGACTCGCACACAAGACGTCAGAAGAAAACCTGTAACGATCAGACACGTTCTGAAAACGTTGTGCGCGCTTCATCAAAACTACAGGGAAAGTATATATACAGCTTTTATAATGCTAATAGGAAGTTGTAGAAAATACACAACTGAACCACTCATGAAAGTGAAAAGTAACGATTAATTTTGATTTACATGGTAGCTCGACCGTTTTTTTTTGTGGTACAGACGTTGCGTAAATTCAGGAGTTTGATATTTAAGAATTCAATTTTCATATAACTTTTCTTATCTACCATCTTTTCAGGTTCAATAAAATATAGTTGTTACAGCAATTTCCGAGTCACATGATTTTCATATTTTGCATTATTTATCATTTATCAATATTTTCATCAGTTTGTGGGTATAACCTGGGCAAATGACAAAATTATATCATAAAGGAAGGATTTCATAAGAATATATGGGTAATAATATAGCCAAAACTATGTCGATTTATTTCCTCTGAAGTTGTATTTTTTGTATCACAGATAATGAGCAATATTACACGAATCAGTTATATAATTATTATTCTACAATTCAGTCGATTCAATTAAGTAGAAACTATAAATTTCGTCTCGAATTGACTGTACGGGAGACATATGTTGCACCTTATCAGGATTTTAATAACACCGTTGCCTTTGACATGTTGCCTTGTCCCTATAAAACACACACACACATACACACACACACACACACACACACACACACACATATATATATATACCTCAAGATTTCAACAGCGCGGCGGTTATTTTCTTGCCATTTATTGCCAAAACAGATGACAACGATAAATTACTTCCAGCTGCCTCCGCGCATATAGTTGTTTGTCTATAGGTTAGAGACCACCAATTGTTTTCCCATAGACTTACACTGTAACATTATGGCGTGTACGGCCTTCCATACATCGAAACATGTATATCTAATTACAAGTTTTTCAAGAACTATCTTAGTTCTACCAAAATATCGGACGAAAAACATATGAATAGTGATACTTTATTTAAGTAATTTTCGTGTGAATGAGATGAACCCCTGTTTACATCATTGACGTGGCGGGAGAAATTCGTTTGATAAAACTTTTTCTCAATACACATAAAATGTAGCAAATTTTGTCAAAATGTATAATAAAATACAGTAAAAGCAGTGAAAACATATCAATTTTGAAAAAATAACCACTTCCTGGGTTTGTTTACACAACTGACCAATCAGAACGCACAGACGTTACTTTATTCCAAGGTATACGCTTACCTCATTTCCAGTAAATTCCCTGTACTTTTTTGAATTGGTGGTCTCTGACCTGTAAGTTCATTCTAAGTCGATACCAATCGCGACTGATGTTAAAAGTATGAAGGACATTTCCGGGAGTGTTTACGGCGCTTTTGTCAATCTCTCACTTTCTGATTCTCCTTTTGGGTTGAATAGTTTCGGACGGTATCGGACAATTCAAGTTAACTTGATGGAAATGTTTCAGTAGGTAAAACTTTGATAAAGCCAGTTCATATGTAACAGAAAGGTAAATGCCATGAAAAAAACAGAGATGTCTGCTTACAAGTAAGAAGACGGAAAAGTAATAAAAAATGCAGTATATTGTTGTTACTGTTGGGACATGATAATATTTCGTGCAGTAGGAAAAACTTACGAAAACAAGGTGATAAAGTGTGGCGTATCATGCCACCAATATGCGGTTGGTATAGAGATTTGGCTTTGTTTGTTCACCCGTCCGTCTCTCTGTCAGAGAAAATATTTGTTACAAATATCGTTAAAAGAGCGACCGGCATGACCGTCATGTATAGGAATGTTAATCAACATTAGGATCTACTCAAGGTGAGCTGTTGTGGTAACACTGTGCTTGCCGTCCGTCCTCATCGTCGTCCATCGTTCACAATTTAACTGTTAACGCTCTAGATGTAACAATATTAGTTCTATTCTTCAGAAAATTAGTCACAATGTTTGTGTTAAGAAAATCTCGGCAGGTTTTGAAACTGGATCATCTTTGCTAGCCATTGTTAACACTCCAGATTTCATATTTACTAGATCTATATTAAAAATGTTAAGAATGTTTGTCTTTATAAAATCAACTGGATTATCTAGGGTCAAAACTTAATGTCACTAGGTTCAGCTGCAGAAAATAACATTGTTAACACACTAGATGCTATGTTTATGAAACGTGGTTAGAATTATTTACTTTATAATATCTAGATCTAGTTTGAAACTGAATTATCAGAAATTAAAAACCTGGCCACGAGGTCTTTTTCATAGAAAAAAAAAGATTGTTAACAGTCTATAGGCAATATTTGCTACTGGATCGTGTGAAACCGGGCCAGAATGTATTTTATCAAATGTAGGCTAACTTTGAAACTGTGTTAAAAACTAGATCAGAAAACCTTTTTAATACCTTAGAGACTAAACTATTTACATGATCTGTATGAAACGTAGTCATAATGTTTGATTTAATAAAGTCATGGTAAAGTTTGAAACTTGTAATTTAGCGTTAAAAAGTAGGTCAGTAAGTTGAATCATAGCAAAGCATTCTTTACACTCTAGATGCCATACTTTCTACATAAAGCTTAGAACAGTTCTCTTATAAATTGTCGAACAAAGACTGAGAAAATAATACAATGTCATCAGCACGTAGTTATAAACATGTTTTCATAGTACCAATGTCAACTCGTCATTAGGAATTTAAAATTTTGAATTTTGTGATATTTAATTTCTTACCACTTATTTCTTATTTTATGAGTTTGTATCAAATATTTTCTCTAACTAATTTAAAAGCGCTCTGAAAATCAACAAATGCACACATAAAACTTTTTCATTACAACTTAACAATATATGACATTACAGTATTTTACAGAAAAGTATTATCTTCTTTGCTCATATTTTAGCAAAAACCGGCTCGCGCCTTTATAAAGAGTATAATTTCCGGACTATACATTCATCCTGTCATTTAAAATTCTGGTGAACAGTTCACTAATACGTAATTACTCTGTGGTTAATTGTCTCCGATTTTAAAAATATGCAAACTAAAGCCGTGGCTCTATCGGTTTGGATAGTAACCAAAAGTAAGAAATTTATTGAACAACTGGAATAAATAGAATGCTTTAAAACGCATTGAGTAAACATATGGCATTCATTACGATTGTTAAATGGTTTCTAAAATCTTTCAATGACTTGTTTCTTTACCTGATTAAAATATTACTTGAAATTTATCATTTAAATTCCTTCCGTTAAATAATGTAAAGTTTTCATCTGCCTGATAAAACATATCCTCTTGGGGTATTAATGGCTTTAAATATCAAGCAGAATGGTCCGTTTTGAGAGGTTTAGTATAATTACAACAGAATTAACCATTTAACATTTCCTGTACTACTTAGCATTATCTACCATTGCTTTAATTATTTTTTATCTGTAAGGTATGGAAGCCCTGGAGGGACAATTGATTTCCGTACTTCCCACTTCTCACTTCTAACTTTTGCACTTCTCACTTCCTACTTCTTGACTTCCTACTTCTAACTTCCACACTTCCGACTTCTAACTTCCGCACTTCTGACTTCCAACTTCCTGACTTTCGACTTCTTATTTCCAACTTCCACACTTCTTACTTCCAACTTCTTGACTTCTTACTTCTTTCTTCTAACTTCCTGACTTCCGACTTCCAACTTCCGCACTTCTGACTTCCAACTTCCTGACATCTTACTTCCGACTTCCAACTTCCGCACTTCTGACTTCCAACTTCCTGACTTCTTACTTCCGACTTCCAACTTCCACACTTCTTACTTCCGACTTCCAAAGACGGAAAGTTGGAAGTCAGAAGTGCGGAAGTTGGAAGTCGGAAGTCAGGAAGTTAGAAGTCAGAAGTGTGGAAGTTAGAAGTCAGAAGTGCGGAAGTTAGAAGAGGGAAGCAAGAAGTCGGAAGTAAGAAGTGTGGAAGCTGTAAATCAGAAGTCGAAAGTCAGGAAGTTAGAAGTCAGAAGTGCGGAAGATAGAAGTGTGGAAGTTGGAAGTCGGAAGTAAGAAGTCAGGAAGTTGGAAGTCGGAAGTGCGGAAGTTGGAAGTCGGAAGTAAGAAGTCAGGAAGTTGGAAGTCAGAAGTGCGGAAGTTGGAAGTCAGGAAGTTAGAAGAAGGAAGTAAGAAGTCAAGAAGTCGGAAGTAAGAAGTGTGGAAGTTGGAAATAAGAAGTCGAAAGTCAGGAAGTTGGAAGTCAGAAGTGCGGAAGTTAGAAGTCAGAAGTGTGGAAGTTAGAAGTAGGAAGTAGGAATTCAAGAAGTAGGAAGTGAGAAGTGCAAAAGTTAGAAGTGAGAAGTGGGAAGTACGGAAATCAATTGTCCCTCCAGGGCTTCCATAGTAAGGGCTGTCTATATTTACATTCGTTTCCTAACACATGTTTGTAATGAGAGCGTGTCCTGAACACATTAAATCTGTTAATATCAATTTAACACTTCCTTTATACCTTCTGACAACGGTGGAAAAATTTTCGTTTTGATCTACAATCATCGTTGAAACATGCTCATTAAAATAGTCATGCCAGCATTTCTTGCATTTTTGTGCATGTTTGTACAATTCTGTGAAACAATGTAACAAAGTCCTTCAATAATCGGTATGCATATTGTACATATACCATTACATTTAACTTGGTTGTTTGTGAAGCAAATAGGAAATCCAGTAAAAAGATTACTTGTATAACGATTGTATTGCATTGATAATGTATTTTCATTTCATGAAATAAACTATTTTATAGCACAAAATATTTTTACTGACTCCTTTATCTTCTATTCCTTTAGCACATATATACACATGTCTGCTATTTTAATACTTAACCATTGATTTGCAGTTTCATTTGTTCTGAAGAATTCTTTTTAATTCAGATCTGACCTTAATTTGAACCGGCACAGAGTATAAATTGAACCATTCCACTGGAAAAATCCACCGTCCTTCAGATATTTGCGTTAATAATATCAACCTAGACTATTGTTAGGAAATCATCTAGCGAAAATGTCTATTAATTACTTTCTGCTTTGACCACTTAACGTCTTTGCAATCTGGTCAAAGAGCTTCTGTGTACTGCTCAGCACACAACAAAACATCATGCAGTTGTCATGTCGGACTAATTTGCTCGATCTGCTCCTGCTCCTAATGATTGATCGCGGCCAGTTTTTGCAAACACAGTTGAGAGCTGTGGAAGTGAAAGGCAGTATCAAGAAAAAGCAAAATTTGAATTAAGCAGGAAAGCACAAGGTTTGAATATATATGTTTTGCTAGTATGAACAGAAGATTATTTGGTACCATTAAGAGTATATTGTTCATGTTAAATACATTTGTTACATCTAACACTGAAAATAAAACGTTTGTTCAAATTCTAACAAAGTAAAACATTTGTAATTTTATATTCCAAAGAAACTGTGATTTATTAAGTTTATTGTTTATAAAGTCACCGAAAAAAAATCAGAGATTGCTATACAAGTTTTTCCTTTGACGTGCAATAAATGTTTACGTTTTGGGTTAAATGTTGTTTGGAAAGTTCTTACTTCAACTCGTGTACTACTTAGAGCAAAACCCTAATTTTTCTAAATGTAGTACATGTAATATAAACGTATGCTAATTAAACCAAAATGTTGGTTACATAATGCTATACTGGTTTTAAACAAAAAATGATGACATACGTTTGTAATTACATTTTGTGTTCCAGTTTTAGTCGCATTTCAGCCTTTTATATTATTCTGCATAAAACGTTCAAGAACACACCATTAGAAGTTCATTAGATTGGTTTATGTTGAACTTGTTATAGTGTTAATGCTAGGCAAATGTCTAACGTCTGGTTGAATGAACAATGAAATTCTATTTTTCTATGGTGAATAACAGTAAGTGTCATTTTCCCTTGTGTAGACCTCCAATTGTAATGTACAATTCTAAAGATTCTATAGAACCTAAGTTTATCCAGGCGATATTCTACGTCTAGAAGACTCAATTGTTATCCATCAAACTGACATTTATTTGGATTTTTACGCTTTAGAAGTACATGTTTCAGATTTCTTATTATAGGTTTTAGCCCTGTAATTCTATGTCAATAAACGCATAATTAAAGTTTTAAAGTGACAGTTCTTAAGAACATTCGTAGTTTAGTAGACAGAGATTAACAACTACAGATCGGATGATATTTACAATGGTTTTAGTATTGACATTGCCATTTGTGATTATAAAACTGTTACTATTACCAAGCATTAACATCAGATAGTTCTTCCGATAATTACTAGCCAGGAGGTGCTTATTCTTAATAAATCGAGACAAATAATCACTCAATCACAAAAGGAAAGCCTCCTAACAATGCCAATATCTGCAGCGGATGCCAATTCATTTCAGCTCATAATTAATTGTCAAAGTTCAATCATGACAAAATTAGTTATACCAAGCACAAATGCAAGTACTTCGGGTCAAGGTAGAATAGAAATGGTTCTATTGGTAATAACCGGTGTGAGTAGTTTCAACGGTTTAAACTAGAGGTGACAAAAATACAATGCTTTATCGAACTTTCACATGCAAATCATTTCAACTGTTCTGCATAGTAATTGACAGCATACTTTCCAAATAAATCTGTCATTGCAGTTAGCATTTCTTTCAATTCCCTGGTTAATTAAACCAAGGGATTGAAATATTTAACCAGGGGATTGAAACAAATGCTAAATTAATGACTGTTTCATTGTGAAAGTATGCCAATTACCATACATACAGAATGTACAAGAAAGATTGAAATGACATGTAAAACTTCGATAAAGCACTGTATTGTTTTTTGTAGGGTTGGTATAATCTATGACACACTGACATATTTATAGAATATGTATCAACTTCTAAGCTATGATCCAATTTGCCACTCTTGGAATTATTTCACACACGATCGGGAAAATGTGTAGAACAAACTACCTTCCATAAGCCAGCTGGATGACTTCTCACGCTAAGTAATTTCTACACCACCAGCAATTTTTCAAAATCAAAGCGGTGAGGTGCAGGCAATCTTTACCAATCGGTTACGTTAGCGGTAAAGAAATCTTAAAAGTGTGTCGAAAGTTGGAAGGGTAATATTGTCTGAAACAGACATATTAAACCTCTAGTGTAGGAAATTACATTGATTTTAATTGAATGGAAATTATAAATGTGGTTCGATTTGGCTAATTTTATATCAGTTACCTCTCTGCAGGTTTTGATATCACATTTAAGGGTAAATGCCACAGTTGCCTATATTGTATATAGGGCAAAACTTTTCCTACTGGCAGAATTTCTTTAAACATTGTGTACTGACTGAGAATCAAGTTTAAAGCGGAAATATGTATCAAATATTATATGTACCCAGGCTTGATCTAGAATTATCTGCCCTTGAAAGTAGATTTTTCAGTATTTTCCGACTTTCAAGGGCAGATAATTCATGTCCAAGGCTGAGATCCTATGGTTTGTTTTATTTCATATTTCTGTTTTTGATTTGATTCTCTGTCAGTAAAAATGGTTTAAAGAAGAAATTATTTCTGTAGAACATTTTAGCCCCATGTCAATATGGAGACTGTTGCAAATGTCCTTAGCTATGAACATGACAATGTCCTTAACTATGAACATGACAAAATGGTACCACAAACTCCTAGTCTTTCCCATGGTCCGAATTTCTTTAAACTTTGTATACTGACTGAAATTGAAGTCTGAAACAGACATAAAGATTAAAAGGCACAGTTCTCTTGCCTTGATCTTGAATTATCTGTGCTTGAAAATTGGATTTTTAATATTTTTTTTGGTTTACAAGGGCAGATAATTCAAAATCAAGCCTACCTATAACACTTAATTCCGTTTTAAACTTGATTTTCAGTCAGTACACAAAGTTTAAAGAAATTCTGCCTGTAGGAAAATTTTAGCCTTATATACATAAAGGCAACTGTGGTATTTACCTTTAAATGCAATCTATGTTGATTGTTGGTATATTGTACCAGCGGCTAATAAAGTCGAGTTTTAAGATATTTTATTTTCGATATATATGTTTTGTATAATGCACAATTCTAGAGTTTACAAAAAGGTACACGTATTTAAGTAATTTAAGGACATTTCCTAGTCTTTTTTTGTTTCTATGGATAGATGATTTTTTTTTATTTTTACGTATATTATCTATTTCAATAATATGTACTTCATCCTTTTCTCAGCGATCATAAGTGTATGTCATCATGTCCGTTAAATATCATGGACAGGATAAATGAACTATAAATAAATTTTACGACAAATTGGTTTATGTTTCTTAAATTTCACTTCAGTACAAAGAATATTACGTCATTGACATAAAAATAATATTTTTTAAAAAAGGTCCAACATTTTCTTGAAACAGATACTTTCTTTTATTTCTATTTCGAGAAAATTTCTAGAATGAACTAAACATGTAACAAACACCACCTATTTTTATCGTTTTTCTTATCAACGGACATTTTTTCCTGTTTACTGTATAACTAACTTATGTCATATACATCAGAAGGTAATCATAAGATCATTGATTTCCATGCTTTTTCTGCGATATTTAGATATTCATCGAATGTGGGTTCATTTTTGCGATGGGCTATAATTTTACAATCCGCCTGCATGTTTTCACCCCTCGGGTGCTTGATTAATCCTCATTTACATTCGTTTCTTATTGAATTTAAACATGCTTAAGAACTGTAACTGTATACGTATTATCAATCGTGACTGCACCACACAAAACATTATTTTCTTTACTTCCCGTCATCGTACTTGTAAACAGACATCTGTTATGCCTTTCTTTTCGATAGAACCGCCAAATTCACTTTTACCAACTAAACAAATGCTCACAACCAGTTTGTTTTTATTAACACGAATGTTTGATACCGACTGATTTTTTAAATCTTTCTATTCAACGAATAATAGAATATAAAAGTAATTGTCCGGCCGCTGCGCTATAGGTTGCGCAGTAACAATTGCCGGTAATACACATATGAGGAATTTTCATTTTATTCTATTGGCAAAGCCATTTGATTTTTGTAGTATAAGCATTGGTTTATTTTATCAAAAACATGTTGAGCTGCGCATAATCACATATCTTGACAATTTTACGAAAAAAAGACAACTAATTAAATACAGGCATCAGATTGACAGTCAATAACAACATGTACCATCATCAAAATCCTCGGTGAGGAAACGCAGATTGCAACGTCATCAAATACCAGCGCAGATGGGGTATCCACACAAAAATTAACGCTACTTCAGGTGCTAAAGGTCTTGTAACTTTTTTTATTACCGCAGCTTTCGACTCGGGATAAGAGCACCGTACCCGCCCAATAGTATACTATTTAGCGGTAATATTCAATTTTGTACATGTATTTACAGCTTGGTGTTTTCACGAAAATGCGAACAGTTTGCAAAAAAGGCATGAACAGAACGACACGTTTGTCCAAGAAAGTGAGTTTTAGCCGTATTTTCGTGAAATGAAGACAGACTTGCCGCTAAATTAATATTGGTCACTAGCATTATACTTAGTTATTATTTTATTTTCGTGTTTTAGGATGTCCGGCAGTATTTCATTTAAACAGAAAATATTATTAAAAGTGGAACATCCACACTTACGATTTTGATGGAGAAATCGACACTCTATTTAGCAAAATTGTACTAAATAAACCAAAAAGCCCATAAAAAATCGTGAGTGTGAACGTTTTCATTTAAACATCGTTTTCTGTTTTAATGAAATATTGCAATACATCATTAAAAGCACCAACATAAAACAAAAAATGAGTAGTATGTTGGTTACAAATATTAATTTACTGTCAAACTTGTCTTCATTTTAGGTAAATACGGCAATTAAAAAAAAATGTGTCGTACTGCTCATGTCCGTTTTGCCAATTGTTCGCATTTTTGAGAAAAACAAAACAAAACAATTTTTATATATAATATGGAGTTCTACAGTAACTGCTATATAGTAAACTCATGAACGGATACTGTGCCCTTTTTCCCGAGTCGAAGGTTTGCAGTAATAAAAAAAAACAAAAAAACAATTATACCTTTCTTACCCGCGGCGGCGTTAATTTTAGCGTGGACAACTCACATGCGCTGTTTTTTACGACGTTGTAATCTGCGTTTCCCCAGCGCGAAAATCAGATATGACAAGTTGATTAATCGTCGGAGGTCCATTATTCGTCCCTGTCCTTGCATTCGTTACCATTTTGTTTTCACTCCCGTCTTGTGAGATTTTGATGATGTGCGCGCATACCGTGGGAAAAATTTACTATTACGTACCTTTTACACTCGAGTAATTTTCAAGACAATATTAGGTTTAAACAGGTAATTGTCGATATAGTTGATGATTACATACAAAAATTAACACTCTTCACTAATTCCAAATTGTATGTTATAAAAATTTCCTTGGAAACAAAGAAATAATTGTTTTTAAACATTAAACATTTAAACATTTTTTCCTGTACGTCTGCTTTGTTTACATTTTTATGAATGAAAGTCACGTGATTAAGTAGAAAATGTCCGAAGGCCAAACCAAAAAATAATGAGTCAAAGTCCTTTGAGTCCTTAGCATTTAAACATCTGAAACTTTTGTTTTTTGTAGGCTAGACCTCAACAAGTAAGCCCTAAGTATAGGCAGTATTCTGCAACTGCTTTGGCTGCTGCATACCAGCAATGTATTGAAAATACAAAATGCTAGTTTCAACCCTCAGAGATAGAGTTCTGGGAAAGGTTGACCCAGACACTGTTGCCAATGGTAAAGCCCCACTATTAACTATGTTTGAGGAGGCAAAGCTTGCAGAACATTTCAAGACTATGACTAATTATGGCTATGGTTATACACGCCAGAAATCTGTTGATCTAGCTTCAGATTTTGCTTTTCAACTGGGCAAGAGGGCCAAAGGTCAACCCTTAACACTGAAATGGATGAGAGGTTTTTAGAAACGTTGGCCTGAACTTAAGGTTCTTAAACCTAGGGGTTTAGAGTATGCTCGAGCTAAAATGGCTTCAGAATCAACAGTTACATCATATTTTGAGAATTTAAAGCAGACACTTGAATTACATGGACTCACTGACAAATCACAACTCATCTTTAATCTTGACCTGAAATGTTTTATAATTAATCAAACATCACCATATGTTGTTGAAAGTTCGGCTTATTGTCCGCAAGCTGTAACAACTGGTAACGGAAAGACAGTTACCGTTCTAGACTGTGGTAGCGCTACTCCAGGGAAAATCAGCTGGTGCTTCTGGTGTTGTAAGTGAGACAGGCTTGTCTAACCAAGCAGTTTTCAGAGAAGACATGTCATCTCTTTTTTTAAGATATATACCAGGATGAGATTTCTTTTAATAGTTGATGGACACAAGTCTCATATTTCTGTTGGTATTTCTGTATGGGCTTTGGACAGAGGTATTGTTCTTTTAATTCTACCAGCCCATACAAGTCATATTCTCCAGCCATTGGATGTTTCTTGTTATGGGCCATTCGAACGAATGTACAATGCTGAGTGCCATAAACTAATGCGGCAGACCACTGGCGCCAGACCAGAAAGAAATTGCCTCTGTACATGTTATACTCTACCCCTAGATATAATATAATAACCATGGTCATGAACGGGAAAATGCACTAACCCATTTCAAGCGTACATTTCTCACATTTCGATGAATGGGTACCAAGCATATTGAACAAGCGGTAATTTATCTTCCATCGTGCACCAGTCACTTTGTCTAAATATTTCATATTGCAGAGATACTCCACATATTTTATGCTATCGTCAACGTTACAGAAAAAGCTTGCGTGAACTTACCTAAAGAACATCCGGTCCAGAGGTCACACAATGTGTACATGTTAGACGGAATGTAAACAAACAGAAACAGAATGCAAAATATTCACAGTTCTACAATAAAAATAAAAATGATGAATGAAATTCATGTTAGAAATGATATTGAATTTGAAGTCATACATTGGTTTACATCTGTTTTGTTTATTTTATTCACATTGCACGTTTATGCTGCATATACACATTTTAGCGAACACGTGTAGTTACACGACGACTGATCTACATTTTCACATCAACCAGTCAGAATAGTTTTGTAATCTAGACCGGAACTTTAACAGGAAATTTCATCAAAGTTTATTTCTGAAATTTGATGAAACTATAAACTACGCATTGTTTCTCTAAGATAAGAAATACGGAAGTGATGTAACCGGTACATAATTATTATTATTATTATTATTATTATACCAGATTTATATAGCGCCCTTTCCATGATCAATTTCACGTTCAAAGGCGCTTTACATAGTTCAAATGCAGCCACACAGGGCGCATAATTCATCCTCTACTAGCACAGACACAGAGCGATCTTACCAGAGGGTCAGAGTGAGACAAAGCCCCCACGACAGAGAGATACAGGCTTGTCCGGCTAACTTAGCATAGCTCGTTGCGAATAAACAGCCTGGTTCTTTAACGTGCCCAGTGTATAGCACTGATACACGCAAGGATTGCCTGGGTTTCTGACCAGTACACCTCTAGTTGGGTGGGAAACACTGAAAAGCGTTTCTGAAAATTCACGAGTAGTTGCCGGGGATCGAACCCCCGACCTCAGGATTGGAAGGCCAGTGTGCAAACCACTGAGCTATCCGTTTATAATGGAAGATAAATTACCACTTGTTCAATATCCATAGTACACATTTACCAAACAGCACGTTTCAGGTGAGAAATGCGCGATTGAAATGGGTTAGTGTAATTTCCCGTTCATGATCATGGTTCTTATATTATACCTAGGGGTAAGGTATAACATGTACAGATGCATTTTCTTTCTGGTCTGCTGCCAGTGCGGCAGACCCAAGTGACAATCACCCGTTACAATATTTGTGAACTGGCTTGTCGTGTTTATGCCAAAGCTTTATCTGAAAGCTTTATCGAAAACATGCAGTCAGCGTTTTAAACGTACAGGTACTTTTCCGGTACCAAAGGATTATTTTCTGCCTGCTGAGGTGTACCATAAGGATAACTCAGTTCTGAGCCAGGACAGTCAGTCAACAGGTGAAGGTGTCTTGGTCATTAATGCTGAAGAAAGTGCCCTTGAAATATTTGTATCTAGGGAAAAGCAACTGAAAGTCATTAAAACTGAAAATACAAAGAGTCCAAGGTAAACTCTGAGTAAGATGGTGGCAGGTAAAGAAATAAACAAAGAGGTCATTGAACAACTTAAAGAACATGAAGGGACAATCAAGCAGAAAAAGTCTACATGCAAACAGAAAATATCAGTAAAAAAAATGTCAAAAGAGTAAGGTCACCAAGGAAAAGGTTAACTCTAACCTGTCCTGTTCAAAAACTGTAAATGTTGAATATGATCAACAACCCGGGCCATCCCACATCAACCTTGTCTCTGAGAGTGAGACATATGAAAGTGACATTGATGATGATGATGACGATGATGATGATGTGTGTTATGTTTGCAACCTTTTCACACCAGCTGCCATTTTTAAAAGTGATTCAGTGTTGTTTACCAAATGGGCTCAGTGTGATGGTACCAGAATTAACATGCCCTGCAAGCACTGGGTACATCTCATTTACTGTTCACAAGTCAGAGTTATCAGACTAGGTGACAAGTATTTCTGTCCCCACTGTAAATCTGAGGAGTAAAAATGTTCGAAGTGAAAGAAATACTGTTCAACTGTTCAACTGTTCTAGTTTTAACATAGTTGATTTTTTTTAGGTTCTTGTTAATTTTTATTTTAGGACGTTAAACCTAATTGCATTGATACAATTTATTGAATGTTGACAGTTTGTTAAGGCTTATAAAGCGAGTTTGACTGTATAAATAGTTTGGCCTGATTTTTGTGACACGCACCTAGTGACGTAATATGGACAATAAAAATAGCGGATGTAAACTGTCAGTGACATAACAATTTTTCAATTTTTGTTGTGATTTGTGATGTGTTCAGGAGAAAATTCGTTGTGGATAAAGGAAAAGTGATTTATTGATCAAGTAAGTATTTTACATTTACCATCTTGCCCTTTTATAAATCTTTCTCTTGTAATAAACGCTTAGGGGGACGAAAAATCTCGAGGATAGAAACATTGTTAAAAACACCACACTGACTGAACATGACTCAACAATACATTTATCCTTCTACAGAGTCTCACACTTGATAGTCATCTCACAGTCAAATACGAAACCCTAGTGACTGTAGAAAGGTAAGGCACCAAACATGCTTTGTGCTTCGTACGTTTTGAGCATTGTATCATCTCTTATGTTTCTTCACATATTTTACAAATATTTGATGAAAATAATCATAGTGTATTTAAAAACTACATCGCCATAGGCCATAGTATTTGGGGGGGAGAGTGGGGGGGGGGGGGGGGGGGGGGGGTAGACAAAGTTTCGGAAGTATTTTAAGCTTTGCATCAACATCAGATATGTTCAATGTGTTTTCTTTTTACCTACATTTTTTATCACGAGTTCTTTATAAAAATCAAATAACAAGAAACGCGACAACGCTACGAAACAAGGTTTTCAACGTTTGACATCTAACACTTGATATAAATACAAGTGTGCCTAATGCTAGCAACCGCATAGATATAATGTTTACAATGATTTTAGGACTAACTGAAGATCACAACGCTATCCTAACTTTGTCTCAGTCAATGCTATCTACAAACAATTTGGTGACAATATATCTTTTTATACTAAAGAGAGTAACCAAGACCTTTACTTTGACCCGAGTGACCCACACCTTTCACCACATATGTAGAATTAATAAGGAGACGAATCTGCAAACAAAATCTCTACCTCTTAATTTTTGACAAAATATTTACTACTCATGTGTACACGAAGCCTCTACAATTGATCCGCAGACAAAACCTTTACCACTGATTTGCACACAAATCTACAGAACGATTCCTCTACAATTTATCTGCAGACAAATCCTTTACCACTGATCTGCAGACAATGCCTCTACCACTAATCTACAGACCAAGTGTCTACCAGTGATCTAAAGACAAAATTGACGGGTACTGTTTCTACCACTGGTCTGCAAACAAAAATTTTGCCATTAATCTGTAGACAAGGTCGCTACCACTACAGACAAAAGATCTAACACTGATCTACAGACACAGCGTCTGCCATTAATCTAGAGAAGAAAGCCTCTACCACTTATCTACAGACAAAGTCTCTACCATTTATCTACAGACTTTAGCTTTTATCTGTAGACAGAGAGTCTACCTTGAATTAATAGACAAAATCTCTGCCACTCAGACACAGCCTCTATCGCTGATCCACAGACAAAGCCTCTGCAACAAATCTGCAGACAAGGCCTTAACCTCGGACTGTCAGTTACAGATCACTGTGACTGCCACTTATCTGCAGACAACATTTCATATCCGAACTGGAGTAAAATGCTACATCTGATCTGCGGACAAAGACTCTATCACTGATCTGCTTACAAAGCGGCTGCAACTGATCTACAGACAAAGCCTCTATTGCTGATCTGCAGAAAAAACGTCTGTCACTTATCTACAGACAAAGCCTTTACCTCTGATTTGCAGATAAAACCTCTACAACCGATCCACAGACAAAAGTCTATCACTACAGAAACTTCATGGATAGCAATGTTTGGCCAAATATGAGTGTCGTCAGACACAGAAAGGACAGCATATCTTTCTAATATAAAAGTCTGAACACAAATTATGTTGTGTGCCTTAAGCAGTAGTGTATTAAAATTATTTTACTAAAACCAAGTACAATTACACCAAATACAACTGGAAAAGTGTCATAACAGAGATTCAGAATCTATCGAAGTTTTAAGATGGAATTCTAATTCATTTTACAATACACTTAATATTTTTTGTGGTATCTTAAAATATGGTGTATTTAATGGAACCACTTAATATAATTAAGGATATTGCTAAATGCATTCGTGATATCCTAAAATGATTCAAAGATTTCAAATTATCCGCCGGCGTTTTCACTCAGTAATTTGCAGATATATCTTGAAGAGGCCTGGTATTAATCAGTTAATTGTATTTAACAGTTAATACTTTTACTGCGCTGAACAAATGTAAGATTTTCGATGGTTAACTTTCAACTTTAAAACATCCGTTTAATAATTAAATATCAACATACTGGTTCTGTTAGCGTATTTTTTTCATCTCTAGGGTAAAAGTAGTGGACACAGTCAAATAGCGAAGGAAACATTGAACTTTGTTTGAATATTATTTTATTATATGCATATTTTATAGAAGTCCAATACCAATTAATATTTCTTTCTGGATTTTCTGACTTGGCAAGAGTACGCAAAGTTTCTAAATAAACATTGTATTTCACGATTTGTCACGTGTGTTTTTGCGATATTAATTATTGACAGCGGCATACATGGACATACATTTTTGTTAGACAACACGAGTCTCTTCTGATTCTTTCGATTTAATAGACGGAAAAGGCTACGTGATTATGTCATGATTTAATTTTGAACTGTAAATGGATATGTGATTTTCAAAGGAACAGTTTATGGCGCATTTAATTAAACTAAAGAAATATACGGTTTCCATGCTATATCCAGTCTCAGCTTCTCATTTCTAGACACATTATGTAAATAAACACATTTTGTACGAAGCCTTGTTATGGCTCAAATTTGTAGTTAGCTAATTGGTAACGCAACCTAGAATTCTTAAGAATTCCTAAAGCACTTCAGAATTTAATACATTTTAAGAACATTTGGAAACTTACTTTACATCATGCTATTATGAAAAGGTCTGTTTTGTATCTTCTGTAAACATCTCGTCTTGTTTGTTTCTCAAATCAGATTTACACATACACAAATTGTATTCATCGATGTCTTGGACTGCAAGAGTGTCTGAGAATTAAAAAAAGATAACACTTTTACAGTAGGAAAAATATCACATTACTTTGAGTTTTGAGCGCATAATTTTTGTTGACCGTTATAGCGTTTAGTTAAATTCCTAACTGTCCGTAAATTATAGGGTATATTAATTTAATGAAATCTGGTAGAATATTTAATGTAGGTAATCGGATACAAAGTAATACCCATGGTTATATGTCACGTTTTCATTTTCTTATCTT
The DNA here is from genome assembly GCF_021730395.1 of Mercenaria mercenaria. Classification (NCBI taxonomy): domain Eukaryota; kingdom Metazoa; phylum Mollusca; class Bivalvia; order Venerida; family Veneridae; genus Mercenaria; species Mercenaria mercenaria. The sequence continues at coordinate 54,792,728 of NC_069373.1, forward strand.
TTTAACTATTATTCGAAGAGTTGTCGGAGATACTCATACATTTACTTAATATTAGTTTAAGTAATACATTTCTTATATTCCGAACTGTATAAATGTTGTATAGAAACAGTTTAGTTTAACATTTGGCAGATTTTAAACTTGCCTATGTACGGAACAAAGACTCATACAATTTATTGTATTTAAAAAGTGGTTCAAAATATAAATATACGCAAACACCTATAATGATGAGGATGTCAAATACTACTGCATGTACTTCAAATATTTATTGTGGTTCAGTTGCAAGACATTGAAACAGATATCTATTTTTGTTTCCTCACCAATTTTTACACTTATAAAAAAAGCTTTAAGAAAGACGGAAATATCAGTTTCATATACACTTGTTTTAAAACTTGGAAAATGCATGCCAATGGAAGTAAAAGCAACGTTTCTAATAAATTCCATGCATCTACAAGAAAGCTCTGTTAAAACCACAATTGCAGAGTACCAAAATGTGGTTCAAGTGACAACCGTAACAAAATGCGTTAAATAGGTGCATATGACTTGTCAAGGTACATGGAATGGGAACAATTTTGATATATATTAATCACTGCATTTTATGAATAATCCATGGTTTTAGAAACCTGGATACGTAATGCTAAGATACAGCAAGTTCGTTTCAATATTGGCCACATTTAAAAAACGTGTTTGCCCTAGAACACGGAAAGCCGCATTTTACCTTGTATACATGTTATGATAACAAAACATAATGATCATGATCATGAGGAGGGACTTTTATTTTCTGTTTGCTGGTCGGTACAACTGTTGACTTATCGCGATGTTTCATTTCTAGGGCGAAAACACTAAAAACATCATGACAATAAAAGGCATAGACACGACACGTTTAAATCAGTGGAGGACACTGCAAAATATACCGTCGTACGTTTGCTCTCGAAATGTCGTGTTTTCGAAGTTTCGACCTGTCAAGACGCCTGTCAGAATACTTATGATTTATGTATTGGACAAAATTTTGTTTATAACATTTAGTTTAAGATGTCCTCGGAACAATTTGTTGACCAAAATGCTGCACAGAAAAGATGTTACCCAGATATAATGCAATGCTATAAAAAACTTATTTTATGCGGCTATTTTGAACCTTACACCGCTTTTCAACAGATTGCATTCTGAATCATAAGGTTCCATGTACACCGCCGTATTATCGCATCGCTGACATCTCTATATGGGCCGCGCCATGAGAAAACCAACATAGTGGCTTTGCGACCAGCATGGATCCAGACCAGTCTGGTCAGGATCCATGCTGTTCGCTAACAGTTTATCTAATTGCAGTAGGCTTTAAAAGCGAACAGCATGGACCCCGACCAGACTGCGCGGATGCGCAGGCTGGTCTGGATCCATGCTGGTCGCAAACCTACTATGTTGGTTTTCTCATGGCACGGCTCAAATGGTGTTTTGGTTCTTGTAACGTGTCGAAATGTTGAGTTCTGTTCAACCTGGGACCAGAGGGCTAGAACGGTAGCATGCATTTCCATTATTGTCCATGAACATGCTCAGTCAACATTTTCATTGTTGTCATGTTTGGTGACCTGTAGAGTTTCCATTCTTTGTATGACCTTGTCAAGAACAATTACACTAGACAGTGGTTTTAAATCAAACTGCGAATAGCCTAAAAGACATTTTTGCAAACATCATCGCATTTGCAGCTTTACGTAATCAAATTTTCTAGCCAAAGGCTTATTTAGTTTTCTTTTCCTATGAACGGGCTTAAAAGAGTATTCATTTTATTCTCCTGGGTATGTTAAAGCCTGATTGGAAAACGTCATTGAAGAAAATTCTGTTCCCATAACGGACATTACAAAATTATAGACATCTAGTGACAACACGATTTTTTCATCATTTAAATTAGTCTGGTTCTTAGCGAGCTTTTCCCTGTAAAAGTACATCCGGAACAAACAGAAAAATGACTTTGGGTGATAAAAAGCACAGACATTTGGTATACCTGTAGACCATTTGGAAGCTATTGATGTGTAGTCTGTTTGAATCAACAGCTTAAAAGTGTGTTTGTTTAAAACTGCCGCTGATATTTGTAGTTGACGACACGGAAAGTGTTTAAAATTTTGACACATATTGTAGTAACATAAAAACACTAAATGTAAATGCAGTTTTTGAAAAGGTACTTTTATCATAAAAAATATTTTTTCAACTTTAGCATTTCAGATAGAACTAAGCACAATTGCAGAGCTTATTTTTATGCCTAAATAAATCCTTTTCTTATGTCTCAAGGAGCTTGATAAAAAGAATTGCTATATTTTATCGAACTGGCGTTAAACATAATTATCACACCTAAAAAGGCATTGATTTTCTGCTGTAAGTCCCCATGTGGTCTGATAAAATACAAGGTCAAATGAATAATGTAAACATTTTTAAATACACCTATACCATGTATACATACATCTGAAAAGAGCCTCCTAAATTAATACTGAAAATTGCTTTTGTTCGACAGAAATTGATTGAAAATTAATAACTGATAAAATGTTCAACGTTTTATTTGATATGTACAGTCAATTCATAAACAGTTGTAACGTAAATATATATAACTCAATGGTGTAATACGTTGTCCGCTAATCCCTTTTGTTATTTAAACAAAATGTGTAAAAAATACAGGTTTGTTGAGAAGATAAAGGATGATGAATAGATTATTCGAAATTTATTGAAGAATTATTAAAATTCCACGAAGTCATATTGTAATACAGGGGCAGTTACGTGAAATCAGAGGAAGATAACAAATCAGGAATTAGAGTACTAGTAGTCCGGTGACTACTGACTACGGGCTGCATGGGAAGGGCACGTTTGTTTCCAGAAAGTTTGTGTAGAAACATGCGATGCTAGTTGTGCTTAAATTGACCAAATGATATTCCATTTGAGGTTGACAGCGAGTTAGTTTCAGCACATGGCAAAATTTGGCATTAATTTATGAATATGCGAACTTGGTTCAAAAGTAGCTAAGGAGGAGATTTGTTGGAATCGCATATTGGGCAAAGAGCACTGCTACTAAAAATAGACATAGAGTTTGCGCTCAACGTACAAAAACAACTTTTATTATCTACATTAAATTTATCTGTATGTATTCATATCTAGTACATTATATAAGAGCAAAGCAAAATATCTTTAGGTTGGAAATCTAGTCGCTTGTCATTTTGTCAATAAAATAATACACAAGTGCAGAATTGTATTAAATAAGGTGTACAATAAATTTGAAAATTACGATCCCTTTGGATATAATAAAATGACAAAATGAAAACTAACTAGACAATATGCGCGCACTGTTGCAGCTACATCAAAATGCTGTACAATTTTAGAATATATCCTTATCATCCAGTCTAAATTTTATCAATACTAGTACGTTTTATTTCGTTATACATTGAGCATGGATACTTAGCATTGTTTCATTTATATTCTACCAGTGTCCATTTGTAATCAGTGTCCCTCCATCGCCGCTAATGTTGTGTTTCTTCAGAACTGGCGTTGTCACTTTAATTAGTTAGTCTCTCCAGTAGACGAATACATTCGTATTTTTATTGAATTAAAAATTTTATAACTAAAGAAAAGGAAAGGAGAGGTATTAAAATGTACAACGCTCCTCTAGCCATCCATTGGGCTTTCGGAAGGTTTTTGATTCTACTTAGTCCGATTCATGGCTTAATCATCACTCACATTTCAGTTCAGTCCGATCTAATGTCCAACACAGCCACGTCCGAAAAACGGCGAGATCATTTGCAATTTATCGCCAAACCTAGATTTTAGTCTACATGCATTCTGTCTGTGACATGTCAAAGTAACCACTTGAAGCAGTAGTTGTAAGAGAAATGGGGTTTCAGTTTGAAGTCAACTTTAAGCCTTTCGGATTCCATTCTAATCTTTATATTTGGAATTTTCTGAAACTGCCTGTCAAATGCACGTGTGTTTAAAAATATATCGCAAAGCATTTCTGTTAAATTAAATACCTCTAGGTGTAGACTCTTGAACGCCAGCAAACGTTGAGTTAATTACTTTCTGAATTATAGGAATATATTTTTATCTGCAATAAAATACGCTGGCATTATATTTATCTTATTGTAAATTAGTTGTAAAGCATTACTTTCGAACGACAGATATATCACGCAAACTAAAAATAAACCACATATGCATATAATCAGTTAGATATTCAACGATTTGTGCAATATCTGGCTGTATCCACCATGTTCACCTGTCGGGTACAAAAAGATAAAAGCAGAAATACGTCAATAATATTTCAATTAACAGATATTCAGCAATTTAGTTATTAGTTAAACATCCTACAATAATTACAATGATTAAGTAGAGCAGTAAAAACATCATCTGAGCCGCGCCATGAGAAAACCAACATTGTGCATTTGCGACCTGCATGGATCCAGACCAGCCTGCGCATCCGCGGTCAGGATCCATGCAGTTCGCTTTCAAAGCCTATTGCAATTAGAGAAACCGTTAGCGAACAGCATGGATCCTGACCAGACTGCTCAGATGCGCAGGCAGGTCTGGATCCATGCTGGTCGCAAATGCACTATGTTGGTTTTCACATGGCGCGGCTCAATTCTATTTAATGACTAGCTGTTTAATTCAATTAGACGAAAATGAAACGGCGAATTTCGATTGCTAGTTAACAGCACACCGCTTTGAAATTTAACTGCAAATGCATTCACGGAATAACAAAAATGTTGAAATAACCGGCGGAAATTGCAGTCTCGATGTAACTCCTTGTATATTGTCTTATTAATCGAGTAAGATGGCGGTATTTGAAAGCATAGTTTCGCGTATTTAAGTGCAAATTTAGTAGAGAATATCGAGTAAACGACGTATTTTTATAATACAAACACTTCCAAATCAGGATCATGGTGTTATTCTGTGTTCACCGGATAAATGTCATTATGCTTTGGCTTCTGGTTTATCAAGTATTTCCAAACTAACTTAACTTACTATTTGTTGTGTTTTATGTCAAACTTGGAGAACATGATGCCATCAAAAATATACAATGTGAAGTGGTAGCTTCAAAGTTAACGAATTTAAAATGGAAACAACAAGTGTCCTCTTGAAAAGTTTTCAGGCACGGACGAGCACCTGGGCAAAACCATCGGGAAAATCCAAATGCAAATTGAATACCTTCATCATATTAAAACATTCTATACCATAATCTGGTCTTTTAACCGATAATAACGAAGCGTGTCTTCGGAAATAAGCGATTGTACCCGCTCTTATCAAAATGCAAAAGACAGCGTCAAAGACAACTGAAGTCACAGGTTTTGAACAAACAATAGTTCTAATGCCATTAATATCAAGATATCAGTTAAATCAGAAAATATGCATTGTTCATTTTAAATCAAGAATGCTGTTCATTCTTGAAATATTAGATAATATTTTGCTATCGGGAGATATTAAAGACGAGGCAAACCACCAAATATTCAGGAATGTTTTATGATCCTTTGGAACCTCCTGTTTGGAACTTTTGTTGTTATTACAATTAAATATTTCTGACATTATGTATTTATCCTCAAGGCAAATTTGATAATGAACCAACATTCCTCTGGAAATGGTCTGTTATGCAGAAAAACACAGCTTTTTTTCAATCAATTGTTGTGTATCTGTCCTATTTATGGACAGTTTTATGCTTTTCCCTAAGTTAATTTATTTTCCCTATGAGAAAAATTCGATATTTTCATGATTAAATAGAATGGCGGAGAGCTTGTCCTCTGGAAGACCAATTGATTGCAAAATCTAGAACAATAGGATAACATCTTGCTACAGGTTAGTAACTGACAAGTATACTAAAAAACTTAATATGTATATACAGGCATAGGTACAATACCCTATATAACGGACAAAACTAACAAAGAATCAAGTCACAGACTTGTAAGCATTATTAGTATTAAGATAAACCGAGACCTCTACAAAAGTCTAGCTGGATAGCTTAGTGAATGAAACTGCCCTTGTGAATTCAAATTGATAAAAATGGGGGCAAATGGTCCTCAGCAAGCGATATTACAATTCCGTTAAATGCAATTCTAGTCATAGCAATGGTTCCAGATAAAAGTACTGCATTCGTGATTTATATATTATACCAGGATAATATGAGATAGCGCCTTATCTTTTGTCTATACTGGATTTTACTGGATATTATGCGCCGAATAGAATAATTGTGTATTCCGGTTGCTGTATTGACTGATTTAATATTTTCGATGTTTGTGTCTATGACAAATACGAAAATAGTACTCAGGAAGTCTGACATAACGACTTTTCTCTAAATATTAAAGTAATTTATCATGAGAAATTTCACAGTCTAAATGAAAACTCAAACATTTACATTACTTCTCTTTGCTATTAAATTTGGTATGTGTAGCCATCCAATACATAACATTTCTTTATACATACGATAAAGGAAGTGTCGTTCCACAGTAATCTATTTTGTCCTGGCTGGTGCAAAATGGTGCAGTCAGTTAAGAATAAAGTAAACTCGTGACATCTTAAGTGCGTTAAGTCCTATTTATATAATTGCATACATATTTTGGCAAGACGGGCATAAGTATACATCATTGTAATATGATTTCAATGTACCTGTCCACAGGTATTCTGGATTTACAATATAGTTAAATCTGGTTCTAAAAGTTAAAAACCGTTCTCTGTTAAATAAAAATGAGATCCGAAAGGGACTTTTATTTATGGATTTTGTTGTTACTTTTATCAATTAAGATAAATTCAAAGAAAAATTAATCTTTCCATTTACAGAATCTTTCAGATCTAACAACTAGTTATTCAAATTCCTAGAAAAGAGTAATCTCTGTAGAAATCACGAAATTTCATGCTCAATAAATTAAATACATGTATCAGTCTTGAGGACACCGCCATATGGTTCTTGCGGTGTACTTCATACAAAAGATACGATATACTGAAAATATCGGAAAAGACCAATCATGCGGAATGTAATAGAATGCCCCTTTTCCATAGGAAAAATTCAAATAAAGATATCCGGGGAAAGGGTCAATATAACCCCACAAGACCTGATCGAAATGGCGGTGCCTAAAATTATATTTATTTTGTGGACATGTCAGGTAACAAAAAGGCCAGAAAGACGTTAATCTGTTGTGTTTTAAGTATTTTTAGTTTTGTTCCATTATGGGCGGTGCCATTTTTTTTCCGCGTTCAGATCGAAATGTCAAAGCAAAGACATTAGGTGAAAAAACGTAACTGATGAATTCTTGGGCTATTTGATTGTGAAAGTTTTTCAAACTGTAAAATCATGAATTCTTAAGTGTCCAATTAGAAAAACTGGTAAACTTGCAGAATTTGGGAAACTCTTGTTTTTTGTTATTTTGTAACGAAATACTATTTGCAGTTCCATCGGCATTTATGTATATTTATTATCTGTTGTACCATTAGTTACATTTAAAGGTTTGATCAGTATATGAAAGGTCATCGTGGCATGAGTTCATTGCGTACACGTTGAACTTTTATTTATATTTCTTTGGTCGTGTTCTTTTAATAGTTGATTTTTGAAGGTTGATAATGGCTTTTTCTACTTTTATGTGATAAAGTCGTAACATTTATTTGCTCAAGTTCTAATTTAATTTGATATTGATATAGTTTGATACAGTGCATACATTTCAGGCAGAATGAAGAACATTAAGCGTCACATACTCCTGTTCACATACTTCGGTTGGAACAGTTCTTGTTCCAGCATGGAACCAGCAAATGGCGATCTATAGATGTAATTTTTTTTCAGAATCGATGCAGTACTCTCTGTATAATAGATGTATTTGGCAGACAGCGATTCCAAATGCGCAAGCCCTCTATAAAACTACAGACCGTGCTTAATGGGATAATAAAGTGTCCAACAATTAAATTAACGATCGCCATAGAAAATATGAACACTTTGCTGATCTTACAGAAGACAGAAAAAATGCTAAGTGTTCATAAAAGACTTTGGTCGGTCGAACTCCGGTCAGCTTTCCATTTTCGTATAGAATTAGTAGACAGAAAATAAAACGTAGGAAAGGCATTCTGATCTTATTAAGCAGAGACAGATAGGCTAATCGATATCCAGATGTACTGTCGTAAATGAATTTAACCAACCAGAATAATTTTATGATAAATGAAAGGTTATTGCGCGTTTTTTGTCAGTGAATAGATAAAGAACTTTACAGGAATCGCCAACTGTCACATTCACACACAAATGAACAACGTTACAAAAGGAGGTAATCTGTTCATGCGTGTGATTTATCATTTATTGTTTCAACCTTACAACTTCCAAATTTAAACGAAGACGAGGCTGTGTCGATTATGTATCACTATCTTTAATTCATTTTGATTTTTTAATCATTTAATAAAAAAGAACATGTAAACCACTCACTGGTAAAACAACAATCTTATTTGCTTAAATTAGTTAAAAGGCATTAAAAAGTCAAGAGTTAAATATTATGCGATAAACAACTGTTGACGCGCGAACAGGTGTGATTGCATTATGACATAAATTGTAACGTCAAAATGCTGCATAACGTCCGTTAATTTGATAATGGGATGAATTAAGTTATCCTCAAAACTTGCATTTTAATGAGCAGGCTACACAGAAAATATACAAGGAGATCTTGTCTGCATTAGGACATTCCATTGTTTCGATACTTCTATATTTAAAACCCTCGTGGTTCAATTCCTCTGCATCTAAACGCTTGGTTATAGTACCTCAGACGATTAACCATATAAAGGTCATGATTATTTGACAAAAAGTATAAAATCTTTGGAATATTACGTTGTCTTAAAATTTTACTAACGCAGTTGAAAGTTCTGCGCAAGTAGTAAGACCACGATACAGTTCTGAATACCAGTAAGAAAAAAATCTAATACAGGAATTCAAGCGCTAATAAGTTCGTACGAAATAATCAGTGCAAGTCATGTATTTTAACACGTATTATTAAATTTGATTAAAGAAATATCTTAATACCTCATTTGCATGCATTTAAAATTACTTTGAAATTTAAACAGATGTTTTATAACTTATTCATAGCCAATAACTGTAAACAAAATGTATGAACACTTTATTTCTCCTTCAAAATCTGATTAATGCGTTATCTTTGAAATACCTTCGCCAAACTTTGGTGTTCATATTATATACTGCCAGATACACATCATTTTGTTAAAGACATCTAGCAATCACATTTCAGTAATCATGTTATGTAAGTAAACTGGAAAAAACATGATTATGTGAAAGTGCCTGATATACAGCAAGACAAAGTTTCAAACAGGCGACAAGTCAGTATGTTAAGGCTCGCATAAAGATAAATGTTTTTCTCAGCATGTAAGCATGCAAATATTCAAGATTAGATAAATAAACAACCAAGGTGATATGACAAGATACAGTTTTAATTTTATGACAGAGATTATGCATCGAGTGCATTTAATGAGACCATCTTTTTTCATGCAAAATAATGCATATACATTGAATTATCACGAAAGTACATGTAAGCCTAGTCATGCAGAATCTCGAAATCATGCACTGGTTTTATCCTATGTCCATCAATAAACGTTTTACCGTCATGAGAAAAGCATGTATAATTAGAAATTGTATAAATAGAAAACGTTTGATAGATCATTTTAATTAGTTAACAGTTCTATACGAATTAAAGTTTACTGTTACTAGTTTTGTAAAATTGATCGTTTCCATTCATATCTACAGAACTTCTCAACACGTAAAATATTCATTACGGCGTGATGAATTCGGAAAACAAAAGCTGATTTAAAAGATTCTTGGTTTTATAAGGTCATTTTCAAAACCAAGAAATAATTCAGTTCGAACAATAATTGAAAGTCCGATGAAAGGCCCAGTTTGATTGTGGTATTTTCTTTTCATTAATAATATTCACATACTGCACGTGCGTTTTTTTACAATTAAATACTGCCTAGAACTGGCTAAATCATTCAGCCTTTACTATTAAATTAGTGTGCTCAATTTAATAGAATTGCTGAAATATAGACATATTTAAAAATATCTAACTTTTTGAACGATAGGGCCTCCAGGCTGAGTGGTTATGGTCGCTGGCTTCAAATCACTTGCCCCTCACCGATGTGGGTTCGAATCACGCTGAGGGCGTGGATATCTTCATGTGCATCCAGCCGGCTTACGGAAGGTTGGTGGTTCAAACTAGGTGCTCGCCCATGATAAAATCATGCACGGATTGGCACCTGTTGTCTACCTCTGCCATCAAAAGCTGGAATGACGCCATTTGACCTATAGTTGTGTCGATGTGACGTTAAACCAAACGAAACCAAACATACAAACATATTTTTATTGATACCTGCTTTCCCTGCCTTCGATAGACCACAAGATAACGGTCATCAATAAGAAATTTTTCGGACTATAATTGGTTACTCACATTAGGATGTAGGGGGAATTTAAAGTCGATTAAATGACTATTTGGTTGTTTGTATTTAGTGAATTAAATAGACACAACATCTAAATAATTATTAAAGAGACGCATATTGATTAATCCAGTTCTTAGTTTTACTAGAATAATTGTTATTTATAACACACACATTTACATGCTCGAGTTAGTCTTGTTCCAAGGCGGTGTCCCACTGTGTTCCATTGTTTGTTCGTTTTGTCCTCTTGTGTTGGCTTTGTGTGTATGTGTGTGTCTGTGTGTGTTTGTGGCGTGCACGTTTGCGTGCTGTGGGTTTCTTTTTTGGGGAGGCTGTGTTTTTGGTACGTGGCATTCCCTGTTTGATGTTTGTCTTTGTTTTTTAAGTTAAATGTTTTATGATGCGCTATAGGAAGGCTATATGATGCCATATAGGCCCCGCCCCTCCCCACCCTCAGTCCGCAAAAAATATACCCAGTACAAGTACTCATATTCCAAATAAATTTTGTGTTAATTAAAAATGTAGAAATTGAGGTACAACTTTTGGCGAATCCAGAAACTGTGTACTCTGTATCAAAATTACTATGAAATAAAAAATCATTCTTCATAACCTTTAAAGTCAGTTAAACACGTTTGTAATGACATTAAAGCATGATTTCTTATGATCGATACACTATACTCAGTCAAAATGTTTCTTTAACGGAACTTACCATTTCTTATCTATTGCTTTGTATAAGAATAAAACAACATTCTTGTTAAATCCGATCCTAAACCAAAGAAAATCAGTGAATACCTTATTAATGGAAACGTTTAAGGTTATTTTGCGATGACGATTATTTGCAAAAACAACGGCATTATTTTCCTATTTGGGTTCATCGATTCTTTGACACAAATATTCTAACCTCTAGTAACAGTGTCCTCGGAAGTTAAAATGTTCTCTCACTGTTTGCCCATAGGATTAATATGTATCATTTTAGAATTGTTTTGCAATTTGTCACTTAAGAAACTGTCTCTGGAGAGTAATTTCCATTCTCGGGGAAGCCAATTGCCAGTGCAAAGAGTATTTATTTCTCGTGATTTTTCTCTCATGTGAATGAAATGGCACACAATCCTCTTTCATGAACTCTTTATTTGTGCCACATATAGAACTATCATTACTATTTTTTCCTGAAAATGAAATGTAAAATCAATTCGTTACGTTCTGACGAAAATATGTGTGCCGAATCTTCATTTTGAACGCAAGAATCTTCAAACTTAATTGCAACCCCTCATACAAAACAACAACAACCACAACAATAACAAAAACAAAAAATAAAACATAACAACTCGAGCTTGTTATAGGTCAATGCGTGTGATATATGTTTTATTGAAAATTAAAACTGTATATACTTGCGTTTCTGATTTGATACATTTTAAATATAATCAAACGTGTAACAAAATTATCCATACCGAACGATATTGCTTAATGTTCAAAAGATAATATTAAATAAAACTACAGCAAAAATCAATCGGTAAACCTTCTATGCAAATAATTCTGTTTTAATCAAAATGTCTTTATTTTACTATCATGGTTTTTCTTTAAAAAGTCATATATTGGCTTTTAAGTCTCATTTCATTTGCTGACGCACTGAAGTAAAGGCAGCAATTGATATCTGACAACTATTACAAAAATTCTCACCATTCATCCTGACATTCATCCTGCCATCATCCTGCTATTATCTCCCGTCAAGGAATATGATTTAATATTAGCTTCATTACAAGGATCGTAAGATCAATAAAATTACAGTAAGATCCTCTTATTGATGGGATATACTTTCAAAATACCTGTCTATGGCTAAGGTAGTTCTGCACGTTCGGATCAAAATCTTTCCTTTAGTGTAGAATTTTAGAAAACCTTGATTTCTTTAAACATTAGAATATACTTAGAAAATTGGGTTTGATGTTTTGCTAGACTGATTTGGAAACTTTGGACGTCACACAAATATTAATAATTGGCGTCTGTGGTAAAATGATAATTTTTATAACCTTTTCGTTAATAGAAATTTTTCTACAATGTAGATTTTAATGAAACTTTTCACATTCTTAAATAAACATATTGTCTATGATATTGTAATTTAAATGTATAAGTCCGTTTTCTTGTTTATGAGATAATATCTGCATATGATTAAAGATATCCGCACATTACACGCCGATTTTAAGACCTTATTCGAAATAAGTCAACGTGTCAAGCATTTCAATATCATATTTTATTTTTTAGGAAGAGAGTTATCAACAGTTGTCGTTTTAATAAATTTACTCACGGGTCTCTATTAAACGGTTTTTATTTCCGTATACTGCGTCTAGGCTTTATTTCACTTATGCGGGTAAATGACGTTACGTCGTCACTTCCGGTTTATCAAACATGCAGAACTACCTAAAGGTCGCTGTCAGGATACTGGTTATATGACCCAGGGAAGTGCCTACGCCTTTAGTATCTTGAACAACGGTTTGGGTCCAATCGCTAAGGTGACTATGTCTTAGACTAGCTGACAAACGATGTAGAATATCCTTTGTTAAAAGGTAGAACTTGTGAGACCAAATATCTCATATATAGAATTTTCCTCTGGCTACCTTGCCTAAATGATTCGTGTACCAATGATTCGTAAATGATTTCTATTATGAGCTAGACAATTTTAGGGATCAGGCAAATCACAAATGTTTCAAACTAACTTAATCTTAAACTCCTATAGGCTGGAGACTCTATACTTGACTGGTCTTTTTGTTGAAGTTTCCGTCAGACAAATGTCTTCGAATCAACAACATACGAGTCCTATCATAGATGCTCAGCCTCTGTCCCCTCAACTCTATATGATTGCCCTGACTCCTGGATGCTCAGCGCCTATATGCTATCATATGTAGCATGTAACTACCATATAGGTATATCCCCGATGCATTGGCTGTACTTCGCCAATAACGCTGAACCGTCTATAAGCTGGTACTCTCCTACTATCTCAGTAGATTACCAGACTCTGGGTCTCTGTCTCAGTTTTCCGATGCTCAGCCTATATTTGCTATCGTCTATAGCATTCAACTACCCTTAAGGCAACACTCCTATGCGCTGGCCCTATAGCTCGAAACCTTGTTGAAATTCTGCTATTCTTCTTTAGTCTATGAACTTTATCCGCCCTGACGATTTTTCTATTGTTTTAGCTCATATTCCTCGTGGCTTAATTTTTTATATTAGGATATAGGATACAGCATGAAACAGGCGCTCGCAATAAATCATCATCAATTAATTGAGCTATATGAAAAAGTAAGTTCATGGTTTTCACATCTCTTCCAAGACAATTTTAGGGCGGCTTATATTCTAGTTTAGCAGCAAGTGCATATTTCTATACACTATTTGAACAAATATGCAGATGCAAAAACAAACCCCAAAATTTTATCACTTTTTTATTAGGTTATTAATCAAATAAGCAACATTTAAGACTAGTGTGTCAGATTACACGGCTTATGTTATCGGCGGGAACTTAGATCAGTTTAATCTTAAAGTCTTCTTTAACTGTTCCAATCTGATTCTTATGTGATTCAAAACTGAACGTTATATTTCTTAGACATTGTTATGCGGTTTATTCTTTGCTTTTCAGACAATTGTCACGTACGCTTCCTAAAAGTACTTAGTATATCTGTTTGTAAATGGTAGGTGATGTGGTTTAAAGTACTAAAATCTTTGCAGAATATTTCACGTTGGTTATGTTACCTGTAGAACCAACTGTTTAATAAAAACAGATCGATATAATCAATGTAATAACTATAGGCCAATAAACTTAACAAATCTTTCAAATTTCAAATATCCATTTTATAGAACCACCTGTTTTATATATAAAAAAGAGAAATTGTACAATCAATGTTATAATCAGATCAACAATCTATATTCAAGAAATCTTTCAAATTCAAAATTTCAAATATTTATTTCATATGATACATTGTCCTACGTGTGTGTAACATTAGTGTTTGAAAATTTTGGTTGCAACTGCATTTGTTTTATCAGCAAACTTAAAGGTAAAATCCTATTTCTTCTAAGAGTTATCGCATGTGTATTAAAATAAACTGAGCCGTGCCATGAGAAAACCAACATAGTGGGTTTGCGACCAGCATGGATCCAGACCAGCCTGCGCATCCGCGCAGTCTGGTCAGGCTCCATGCTGTCCGCTTTTAAAGCCTATTGGAATTGGAGAAACTGTTAGCGAACAGGATGGATCCTGACCAGACTGCGCGGATGCGCAGGCTGGTCTGGATCCATGCTGGTCGCACACCCACTATGTTGGTTTTCCCATGGCATGGCTCAAACTAAAATCGTTCAACAAAACTACATTGCCGGCATATGCATATAGAGATACATAAGACTTTATATTATGAAAAACAATTAAAACACTAACGAAGATTATTTATGTATAAGATTTAAGATCATATATAACACTAAAGTCTTGATTTGATCATTTCTAAGCATGTTGTTTAACGTTTCTGAATCTTCTTACTTAATGCCCATGTAGTATCTCTTGCAGACAGTCCACGGTTAAATATGTAATCTCTAATTATAAATGGATTACAGCAAGACGAACTTATCTGACTCTGAAATAGTTGTCAAGTACATGCATTCTTTATGACAGCAGACAATGTTTTGAGTGTAATGAAATAAATTCAGATCCACTATTTAAGCTGATATTTATATATAATGTAATGTGCACCATATCACACAAGACAAAAACAAGACAAACAAAAAAAGAAAAAACTCAATATTTACCTTGAAAATTGATATTTAGATAAAATGACTTATCAGCATTTGATTAACAATAGATTTAGTTCGCTATTCCTTTTAACTGGTGTTATACATGTTCATAGATATATATTGTAGAATTATTATTTGTGTAATTGAGTGATCTCTAGTACTATATTTGATACATATACAGACTTTCTTCTAAAGAAAGAGGCAGTAAAAACAAGCAAAGAAAAATAACTCACACAAACAGTATTTTATACAAAACAGTACAAAGACATCTTCTGGGAGTAACTAAAATGCTTAAGTTTTAAAGGTATATTAGATCCAAATTTCATACTTAAGAACATGAACAATTACTTCATGTAGTTTATGTAAACATTAAATTAACAAGTTGACGAGTATTAACAGAACAAAGCCTTGGGTTTTAAACAGTACACACGGTATACAGTCATGTTTTAACAATAGATAAACACAGCATAAATATGTACCACCACCAAAAAAATGGCTGTTTTTTTAACAAACAACTGTTATCGCTTTACATTTAGTAATGAATGCAGTGCCATATGAAAACTAAACTTATATATTTAGTAAAATCGAATATTTTCAATGAGGATTTTATACATTTGAAGTAAATATCTACAGATAAAATGTTTTAGTGAAAATGACTATTGGATATCTATAACTTACCTTTATTTTATACACACCTTAATATGGGATTTGAATTTATGTACGGCAGAATATGTAATTAAAAATAGATGTTTTTCTAAGTATGGTATCAAAATTAAATCTTTTATAAAAAATAATTAATAAGAAAATATTTATCAAATGTTATACTTTTATTGAAAGTTATTAAATACATGTATGAACATTGATTTGTTTTCCAAAAGTACATTGCAACTTCCCTAATTAGAAATAAATGACGAATAACTTAATAAACAATTTATTTCTAATCGTAACTCTTCAAATATTATTCAGCTGACATTATTGTGCACGTGCTGTACATATTAAGCTAGTAAGTTGGCGGACGGGCTTCATATTGTTTTATGTTACACTAAGTGGCACCAAATATTAATACTACTGGTAAAGAGGCATACCATTTGTTTGTATCAATATCCTCTTATATCCTTTAAAATGTGACCTCGAATGAAACAGAGGCAGATTGCCAATAATATACACAGGCAATATGTCAGATTGGCAGTAGAAAATGTAAAGTATTTCATTTCCATTTGTCATGATATTTTTTTAGGAGTGATCTAGAATGAATGGAAATTTCAATATGATTTAACGGTGAAATAAGATTCTTGCATAAAATTTTCATTCTTAATTATACAATATCTCAGCCATAAATATGTAAAATCTGAAAAGTTATTCAAGAAAAATAAAGAAGTTTCTTTAAAAGCATATGAAGCAACCAAGTATATTTAAGGCAGAATCGGCATGACTTAGTCTCTACATGAGAGTAAATAGTATATGCAACATCCCTAATGGCCACGAGCATTAGTATATTGTTGAGCAGATTTTTTCTTTTTGTTGGACTTTTGTTTTTTTTTCCATTTTTGTTTTAATTGAACTCGTCTTTTAAGTAGTTGTGCGCCGTCATAGTGTTGATTCGAATTCAAATTATGCAACAGTCATATATCTTACATGGAATCTCCTCTTAATACATGTGAAACGTTTCGATTTGTT
Organism: Mercenaria mercenaria; assembly: GCF_021730395.1. Taxonomy (NCBI): domain Eukaryota; kingdom Metazoa; phylum Mollusca; class Bivalvia; order Venerida; family Veneridae; genus Mercenaria; species Mercenaria mercenaria. The sequence continues at coordinate 54,809,585 of NC_069373.1, forward strand.
GAAGTCACCAACTAATAATTGATATTTTCCAGCTACCAGTTAACTGATTTGTGTCAAAATGTTCATCAAGCGCGATAGTTTTAGTTTGCGCAGGCCGCTGAAAACCATTTCCTATCATTATAAAATAATGAGGAGTGAAGTCATAGATCTATATAATAAAAAGAGTATTATCTTTTCATAGAAGAAACTATATCCGTTGCAGAACTCGAGAATATTTCTCAATTCGAAGCTTATAACCTACACATTTTTTAAAATTAAGAACTGATATTGGTTGTGTTACGATCCAGACTTTGCAAAATTAAATTCAAATATATTCTGTAATTGATAAAGAAATGCGCTCTCCTGTCACTCAGGAAGCAAACTGCTTAACCAGATCGTACCGTATTTATGATATATTTTCAGTTTTAAATGATGTTTCACTTTCAAGCAGACATCAAGCACTATTCATCGAAGTCACTGACTTGAAATAACTTTGTACTTTTTCATAATTGGGTTAAACATTAAATGTCAGAAACATTAAGATGCCTTCAGTATCCAAGAATAGATTGAACTTGTAAATGAAACACTTTCTCCAACTGAAATCTGTTTAAACAGGGCGCCGAAATGTCTAGGTCAGTCGTTAAGACCTCATCCAAGTCAAACGAAAAATACAAAACATAACAGCGATCATTAAATCAATGCCTCGCACACATCTTATTAACTTGTTTTTAGTGTTTATAATCATTTTTCTATGAAAAGGGTCATATTCAGAAATGTTGAAATAAAATGTGTTATATTACAAAACATGTATTATATTAAAAGTAATGTTTTTGCATTCCCTCCCCCTTTACTTTTTCGTGGCTCCCCTTTGTTTTGGCAGCCGAATCCCGAGACGGTACTTGATTGATTTTCCTACGTGTGTGGGTGCGATTGTATGCTTGTGAGTCTATAACGGTGCCCTACTGTTTTCTTATGTGTTGCTTGTTCATTTTTCTATGTTATTTAGTTGATCGTAGGTTTGTGTTTATCTTTGGTACATGAGTGTCTGCGCTATGGTGGTTTACGTTGTAGTGCGACTGTTTTTAAAGAACATGGCATTCCCTTGTATATTCGTCCTTGTTCAACTTTCCCCTTCGGATCCCCACCCCACAACCCCCGACCCCATTTTGCCCCTTGCCGTTTCGTTCCCCTCCATCAATATTTAGCACAATTTAATATGTACTTGTTGGATGTTTGAAGCAACCCGTCAAAAATATTTTTTCCATTACAGCTTCTTTTTGTTGTGGGCCTAATATGTAAACGCGTGGCTCTGGGGCTGTGCTTTTGGTGCTCTGTGCTTCCGAGAAATCTACCGTCTGGTCAGGATCCATGCAGTTCGCTAACGGGTTCTCTAACTGAAACTGAAACTGTTTTATTCGATTAAATGTCCATTTTTACGCAAAACATATTCAATGGCGTTTTACAAATACATAAAAATACGACAAAAGTTAAGATATTTTAAATGGCATATGACATAAATAAGCATAAATTTCATTGTGAATAAACTATCTAGTAAGCATTAAACAAAAGATCAGGCATCAGATAAGATTAATAAAATATTAGAACATTAATATACAGTAAGATAGCTGTTTTTTTAATTTACATTTCGAGAACAATGTGCAGTGTGTTGCGACATATAGATTAGCCATATGTACTTTTCAACTTAATATAATCAATAACTTTTCTTTATACTTTTGCACATGTATATTAACCGTGAATAGAACTATCAAACTATGAGGGAAATATGATAGATATTTGACTGATTTTATATTATCAATGACAACCCTTTCCTGGTAACTGCATGCGCGATCTTATGACATTCACAAAATATAAACAAAATGGTGACGCTCGAAGAAAAATCTATCTGCTTGACAAAGAACATTCGATTGTAGCTAACGGGAAACATTAACACTAAATCCGTACGACTTTGTCATTGCATTGGAAATTAAAATCAGGATTTGTATATATGTTGGAAGACGAATTATAATTTAACGTAGGTGGGTCTTTTTGTCCGCTATACATTTGTACCTAGATTTTGTAAAGATTGATAATCTGACATTCATTTTGATATTGCGGTACTCATGAAAAAGTATACCAAATATTGTGTCAACGAAATAAAGAAAAAGAATATAATTAAAATATAAGAAATGAAATTGCTTGTTGGAGTTATGCGAAATGAACGTTATATCATTGGCAACTTAATCTTGAATCATAGCACAAATTATGAACATACTGATCATATGCATACCGAAAAGAACAATTCATATCGTCATATGAGATTTTACCAGAACGGTACGTCATATGAGATTTTTTCAAACGATGCATATACAAAGCTCTTATTCTGAGAAGTGTTGTCGACAAACCCAACATTTACAAATTCTTTCTGTTGTCCACAAATTTCAAAAACTGATCGCCATGTCGTCGGATTTTCTTGAGTGACATGAATAACAAAACAAAATTGTTACTATCTCACTCAGAACATTCTTTTAACACAGATTCACCACATAAAATGTTGCAACAGTCGATTAATTATCTTTAACAAAAGTATATTGTAACAAGTCCCAAATTTGAATAGGCAGTGCTTTACTTGTCGGGATACATCATATGAACCGAGCAGCGGTGGCTTAATGGATAAGGCACCTACCCCGCAATCGGGAGGTCGAAGGTTCGAGCCCTGTCAGAGGCAGGTCTTGTTACTGAAAAGATACCATTTGGTGAGCTGCCAGCTAGTTAAATAATGGTCACCGATTGCCTACCTGCCTGGTGCCTGGCATTAGAAAATAGGAATCGGAAAGTAATGCTGTTCAATGTATGTAGGTGTCTCATAAGCCACATTGGCTGGCCCTTTCAGTAGGGGTGACACTATAATAAACAAACACTATGAATGTATAAGTTATATCCAATATAAAACCACTGATACAATTTACCAGACACTGCTATATTTGCATGCGAGAGAAACATTTAATAGAACAAAAGAAATTGATAATCGTGTATTTTTTCTGAAATCATTTTTGGAATCATTGTCCTAAGTCTGTATGATTATTTCAGAAGAACACTTCAAATGAAATAGTAGTGTAGTAAATAGTAGATTTTAGCAAAGTAAGGGACAATAATGATAAGTTTAAGATTGCTAGTACAGTTAAGTCTATCATAAAGGTGAAGAGAATACAGCAGACTGGGTTTTGAAATAAATCATCAATACGTCAAGAGTCTTGCGTGAATTTAAAGAATGCAAAAATGTTTAAAAGATAAAATCATTTAATTCTATATAGTGCTATCAAGCTTTTAAGTTAGTGTCATTAAACTGCCTTTAGAAAGATAAGGCCATTTTCTGTTTGTTTATCAGCAATTTTTTTACAAGTGCATAAATAGCTAACGTTAACAGATAATGGCTTTGTTTTGCAATTGTTTTAAGATAAAATAGACGTTTTTATTTCACGAATGCTTGCTTGTATCTTATTTATGGTAACACCACAATATTAGACATTTACTGTATTTTCAGCTTCAGTAGAGACAACAGATGACACACTGGTTATCAGCAAAGCTTTTCATTGACACCGATCATCCAATATGATATGTTTTCTCATGTATCATCCCGGCGAATAACATCTGCCTGCTTTAACTGACAAGATAACAAAACTAATGTTAAAGGACTGCTTCGAGCGGTAATGAAGACCACAATCATATGTTTCACTGCACTTTCAATTGAATAGTCTTCTCAAATATGAAAAAGACTTATTAAAGAAGCTTGTCATACATAAAATTTTAATCAAAATATTTAATCTATGTATGATTTCATTACAATTGTGGGTACATCTTGATATGATTCATCAATTTCTTTTCGTCCTTTACTTTAATTTGACTCTTTATATAAATCGTGAGGAAGTGATACACAACTTAAAACGCTTTTATAGAGAAAAAAGCGGCCCTGTTTTAAATTATCACCAATAACCCAACCATCATTGGTGAAATTGAAATATATGATGCTTACGGATACAAAAAAAGTAAATAGAAATCCCAACTCGTGCTTTTATATGATGTATAGGAATGCTTTAACTTACTGTAGTAAAATTAAAAGATTTTTGAGAAATTTGTTCATACTTATAACGAGACAAAAAGGTGAAGTATTTACCGAATTACCTAATCATTTGAAACATGTACACACATGTACCTATATGGAACGCCTAGACTGTCTTGATATGATGATTATTACTTTGTCATAATGTATTCCCAATTTATTCGGTACAAATTATAATTTGTCTTGTAGATAAAACAGTTTGTTATGTACATTTACTAGTTTGTCCGGTACATTTCTAAGTTTGTGCTGTGCATTCACTACTTTGTGCTGTACCATTGATAGTTCGTCATTTGCATGTTCCAATATATTCGGTACAAATTACAATTTGTCTTGTAGATAAAACGGTTAAAGCAAATTGTGATTCGTACCGATTATATTGGAAAAATCACATGACGAACTGATAATTCTTATGTCAAGACAGTCTAGGCGTTCCATACCCATCTCAATGTATGCAGTTGATCTCATTTTATGATATCCAGATTATACTGGATATATGAATTAGACATGTGCATGTATGTGAGACTTTTCCTCTATACTGTAGATTGTATCTGAATTGCCTATTTTTCAGAAAACTTGTATGTGAATAAATGTTGTGATTACGTTGGGCTTCACATCACACCGACACAATTATAGGTCATATAGCGACAAAAAGCAATGAAACTAAGCCAAAGAGTAAAACTACCACATCCTTATATGACTCATAATACCGTATTTTATCAACAGTATGGAACTACATTTTGGACTACTTCACATGTAACATTGAGTAGTCACTTCCAATTTGGTGTGAACAGTCCTATATGCATTGATTGTATTGAATGTGTTATGATTGTGCATTAGGTTTTTAACATGCTTCTTGTTTACGTTGCTAATTGATCGTGCCATGTTGTGTATATCCTCTTACATCGTCTCTTTAAAAAGTAATGTACATATGTATTACTATTGCAACTGCATCTACTACTACTACTGCTGTTGCTGGAGCTGCTGCTGCCTTTGCTGCTGCGCGACTACTGCTACTTTTACTCTGTATCATCATTATAATAATGATATTATTATACAACTAGTGTTCTCATTCACAGGCCGGGAAGCTTTATTCGATTTGAGTACACAAATGTCCACATAAAGCTTATGACGTCACTGAGAATAGTTAGTCGACATTTGAAATGTGAAAAGCGTAGAAGAACTCATGTTTAGTAAACCACAGTTTGGCACCTGATTGCAGCTTACAAGAACTAATATATTAACGTGTTCTTTTTATGTTTTACATTAATCGTTGTTATATTGTTGATTCTGTAACGACTAAAATTATGTTTTGTAGGTGCTTAGTCTTCTTGTTTCTTTCTTGTTAAATATTTTATGTACTAATATATGTTAAAATGATTATGTTGAGGACAAATATCAAGAAAAAAAAGAATACAGATACGAGAATAGTAGTTGATTGGATAAGATCATTCATGTAAAAATATAGATTTGAGCCGCGCCATGAGGAAACCAACATAGTGCGTTTGCGACCAGCATGGATCCAGACCAGCCTGCGCATCCGCGCAGTTTGGTCAAGATCCATGCTGTTCACTTTCAAAGCCTATTGCAATTAGAGAAACCGTTAGCGAACATCATGGATCCTGACAAGACTGCGCGGACGTGCAGGCTGGTCTGGATCCATGCTGGTCGCAAATGCACTACGTTGGTTTTCTCATGGTGAGGCTCATTTTATCATTTAGAACGAAACTGTGTAAAAAAAATCAGTTTACTCTTATACCAAACCTCTACTGGCGTGGTATTAAAAGTTTCTTTAAGTTTAAATGAATGTTTTCTAACTAAGTCGTTGCAAATTCATTTAATAAAATTTGTATACACACGCACAACTGATGAAATATAGAACGATTGCGTCGACCTAGTTCTGTTTTTTTTTGCCATAAATGCGCACTGTTGCGTAATATTGTATCGTTAATATGTTTTATAACCTCATTCTTTTTTTTATATTTGTTGAAACAAGTTAATGGTTGAGCACGTTTTCAGTAATTAGAGTGTAATTTCCGATAAATATCGATAGAACTACTGGATGCACGATAAAATATTCACAACTCCACGATCTCTCGGTTATAATGGTTTAGAAAGCATTAAGATTTTGTTGATAAATTTTTTACAATGTTTTAAGCGGTCTTTATCTTTTTAATTAAAATACGTTTGATGCAAACAGAAATTAAAGGTCAGATAAAACGCACAAGGTATTTTTTCGGTTGTAGTACTAACGCTTAAGAGAGCTTTTCTCAATATTTTACATACCGGTATTACATATGCATTTTGTTATAAATGATGAAGGGAGTTGTGGATAAGAAAATCCCAACCGACATTTATCAGGAAACAAGGTATTTGGTTACCGCCCGCATAATCAAGACTGTTTCTATGTCGCGTAAAACAACGCAACATCCATCTGACAATATGTATGTTTTTTTGTTTTTTTTTTTGGTTGTTTTTTATTTATTATAAGTATTTGGTTCTAACTAAATGGATTAAGTAAATTTCTATATAGATTTAGCAATCTTTCAAAGAAATCTAATTGTCATTTGACAATACATATAAGATAGACAGTTTAAAGCATTTGAATATTACTTGCAATTTAAGCTCCACAGCGGTTAAGTCATTGACCGTTCCTTGACAGACAATACAAAACTGTTTGTCCTGTATTTGTGATAACTTTGAAATTCATCATCTTCCTCGCATCTTAACGCTTTTTCACGCAGTATTTGTTACCATTCAAAAACAATAATTGCTTCTTTTTGTCCGCATTGAACCAAATCAATACATTTCATACATACAAATAAACCCAAAATAGGAAAAGCTTGCAAATGTAATAGCTCTTTCAATGTTTATAGGAGTATGGTGCCACAATTGATAAGCCACCGAGTGCATTAGTTGTCAATCCTAAACTGTTAGGGATGGTTTCTACTTTTTTCTATTATATATATCTACATAATATGTATTTTTGCTGCAAAGGATTGAAGGAAATACATTTATATTTGGTATAATACAATCTTGTAGTGTAAAATAAGGACTTAACAATCCCTATCTGGAAGTGTCATGCATACAGTCCAAACACATGTGATGTATTAGAATACAGAGATTTGACAATAAAAGATACTAGAATGTTCCTGCTGTAATCCTTTTAATGCTGAAACAGCTCTTGTAAAAGAAACAAATGTATAAAGCAGCCCAAGAAGATTAGACTCAGTTTCAGACAAAAATAACTTGGTCCGAAGTTTAAAAGTTTTTAGATCGTTTTAAAGATCGTATTATCAAAACTGAGTCATCCTTTTTCTTCCAAAGTCAGATACATCAAGGTGGCCCATGACATGATGTTCATGATGTAAATGGGATAAGGATATGTTGTTCATTTGCTGTTTGGCGCCATTTGACCTGTACTGTGTTAGTGCGCCGAAAAAGCCAACTCAACATCATTATTTCTGTCTAATTGTTTCAACATTAATTTAGTGAATTAATTCGTGTCTTATGCTCATGCTCAACATACTGCGTTAACTGGCGGGCAGGCTTCACGAAGCTTTTTTATGTAAAACTGTATACATTAAGCCCTAGAAATATATATCATTATTGGATGTATAAATAGCTAGTGTGACACGAATTATTTGTATCTATTAAAAAATAAACTTAAGAAATTGTTTTGATTGAAACCTAAGCAAACTGGCAGATACATGAAATGTATAATGTTCATTCAGTCTAGAAAAAGTGCCTTAAGGGTGTGTGATTACGTATTCTCATTAAACCTCATTAAACCTTTAAAAAAAAAAAAAAAAGAAAAATGCCGAAATTGCGTACGGAGAAATGATAGAATACCGATACTCATTATTGGTCGATTGTCTTTATACGTTTTGCAATCAAAGCATCGTCGTATAGGTCATTTAGAAGTCTTGGTTTTCTTACCCGGCAACTTACCTTAATGAATGCAAAGCAGATCTATCGATCGTGGCGTCGTGAGTTTGAACTAAGGGCCAGACGTATGTTCTCAATGACGATTTGATACAAAATATTGTCGTCCACCTGTGATCGGGCCTCCGTGGCCGAGTGGTTGAGGTCGCTGCCTTTAAATCACTTGCCCCTCACCGAAGTGGATTCAAGCCTCACTGTAATATTGCTGATTATCTACTATTCTGTTAATGTTCAAAGCTAAGGGATGCGAGAGGTATTACACTTTCCATAACCTCTCATAAACAGACACACTCTGCAATTTCTTTGCTTGTTTCCGTTCTATGCTCCCAAAATTTTGTTAAAGTTCAGTGATCTACTCCGGGGTTCTCTACACCATAACGTATAAGCACTTGTAATTTCTACAATATGTTGGTAGATAACAACGACGCACACTCGGGTAGATATTTAGCCTTTACTGAATTTGGAGGTGTCGACATAAATGAGCCGTGCCATGGGAAAACCAACATAGTGGGTATGCGACCAGCATGGATCCAGACCAGCCTGCGCATCCGCGCAGTCTTGTCAGGATCCATGCTGTTCGCTGACAGTTTCTCTAATTCCAGTAGGCTTTGAAAGCGAACAGCATGGATCCTGACCAGACTGCGCGGATGCGCAGGCTGGTCTGGATCCTTGCTGGTCGCATACCCACTATGTTGGTTTTCTCGTGGCACGGCTCAAATAAGTTTCTTTCAGCGTCACTGCACTTGCATTTCGACACATTTGAGTCGAAAGTGGCGTGTGAACAGACGGTATACACATTCATGTTCTTGCACAACTTAGTAAAAACTTTTAGTTTACGTCGCCTGATGGCCCTATACCAATTGCTAAGCAAATGGATTTTTATTCAGTTAATGCCACTTTCATTGCTTTAGTGGACAGAAATACGTAACAAATCAATAAAAAAACGCAATGACATTTAGTTATGATGCATGAAAAAAACCTACATGACATAGTATTGGTTCATTTTCGTTTCGGAACAGATATTTAATATTAACAGAAAGTCAGTCCCTTATTGAATGATATGTTTAGTAAAATTGTTTTTAATGTGAAATAGAAGTAAGGATTTTATTGTAAAAATTGCCTCTAATTATGTGTGGTATATTTCTTACAAAGCATTTTCAATGCTAGATAGTTACTAGGCGTCAAGAGGGTTCCTTTAATGGTCTGACGCGACTTAACTCGTACACTGGAACTAGGGTGCAGCCTGTGTTTTCGCCACCATGTCAATATAGGTTTAGGAGAACTAATATTCGCTTATTGCATATCAGAGTGTACATTTAAGGGTATTAGGCATCCTTAATACCCTCTGTATTAAACGCTTTCACCACTTTCGAAATAAAGCGGCCAGATCATAAGTAACGAGTGATTTCAAGTGTTTTTGTAACACGTATTGTTTTTTCCTCAGCACCGGCAAATACGACAGACACTAATTAAATTCTATTCTAATGATGTTTCGTACAAACAGCGTTGCATAAAATTACGAAACGTTTTTGCAATTGATTGCGATATATATTAGATATACACGCGAAATTTCAACATATTTAGATACTAACCAATTGATGTTTTCATAATAATAGATTGCTATATTTTACGCACAGGTGTAAAGTGGCTATAATTCAATGTTATGGTGAAATTGAAATCTGTGCACAATAAGAAATAACACTTTTATCCGAAGTTTTCACAATCAGATATTCCTTGACTACTTGGCAAAAAATCAGAAAGTACTATACAAATTATACATCATTCTAGGAACCCTATAGATAGTAATAGGAACCTTTTACAATAATTACAAATAAACATTTCCATGTAAATAGTCTGCTGATATCAACATTGTCGTCTTACGTTCTCGGTTTGAAAAAACATTTTTTCCGGCAGATAATTTGTATTCCTACAGGATTTATATGTGTACTAACCTTCGCATTCTGTAAGTGTATATAAATTCGCGGAGACAAATTTTGTTGGAACGGTCCATTTTCGGCATCGTAGATATATTCGCGCAATTTTGAATTCGCGGAGACAAAGGGTTAAAATCATAAATTCGCGCGCGGCAAACTATTCACTCAATGGAGGCTACTACAAAAGTTTTAACTCGTATAAAACACGGACGAATCGGGACAACGTCACGGATCAGTCAAAGTTACATAAACCATGGCACGCTATACGCCTCTGATAGACATAAGAAATTTGTTTCAATCAACACATATACAAACAATCAAAGAGGTTTCGATTATAGTCAACATCTGTCGAGCATCATCGAAAAATATTCAAACGAAAATACTTGGGCAGTTTAAAAAGGATTGGATTGAAAACCGATAAAATCAACAATAGAAATTATATCGGAATAGGGTATGTTTTCATAGAATGATAGAAAGTTGTAATATGATCATTTCATCGTTTTTGCCAAGATTTGTTTGATGGTTTTGAATGCCGTGTTTGACACTTTTTATTTGTGCATGTTTGCAAGTGTTTGCAAGTGTTTTGGTAAAACATTACACGAAACAACAATTGTTGTTTTCTTTTTTCAATAACTGAATAAATTACAATAACTAACAAGTTGTTTATATTCATTATTTACACTAAGGTACATAAAGATACAAATGTATAATGACAGCTCATGCATACCTTTACAGACTAGATTGAGATGGTTCATATTTGCGCAGAAATGACTTATTAGTAGTAGAAATAATAACGGTATTCATGAATTCGCGGACTGTCGATCAATACGAATATCGCGAAAATTTGATGTCCGCGAATATTTCTACACTTACAGTATTTGTTTTTGTAATTTTATGACGTTGCCACTTCATTTAACAATATTCCACGCAATAAGAATTATCTATCACCGTGTAGCCAAGTCACAGCTTATTTTATAGGGATGCATAGACAAGACTGTGGAGAAAAAAAAACCTTTTAAATTATTGTCAAATATATATTTTAATATCTTACTGACTAGCTTAGTAAAAAATATTTGTTTTTATTTTGACGATGTAGGTGCTCAATTCTCATGCTTTCGCTCACTTGGCTTACGTATGCCAGGTTAGACCAAGTCTTGAACGTTGCTTTAAATGCAACTTCGATTTTTCTTTTTTGACGTTACTCATTTGTACAACGCAAGATAGGTGTGATGGTCAGATTTTTTACTTGACACTTTGTCAAACGTTTTCGCGACATTATAAAATACCATATAACGAATACCGCAGCAGGATTTAATTCGACAAAATAACCACAATTTATTTCCTGTAATTGAGTAAAATACAATAAATAAATCGTGGACGTAATTCTTAAAAACTAGATTGAGATGGTTCATATTTGCGCGAAAATGACTTTTTAATAGAATTTGTGTAGAAACAATAGCGGTATTCATGAATCCGCAGACTGTCGATCAATACGAATATCGCGAAAATTTGATGTCCGCGAATATTTCTACACTTACAGTATTTGTTTCTGTAATTTTAAGACGTTGCCACTTCGTTTAACAATATTCCACGCAATAAGAATTATCTACCACCGTGTAGCCAAGTAACAGCTTATTTTATAGGGATGCATAGACAAGACTATGGAGAAAAAAATAAACTTTTTAAATTATTGTCAAATATATATTTTAATATCTTACTGACTAGCTTAGTTAAAAATATTTGTTTTTATTTTGACGATGTAGGTGCTCAATTCTCATGCTTTTGCTCACTTGGCTTACGTATGCCAGGTTAGACCAAGTCTTGAACGTTGCTTTAAATGCAACATTCCATTTTCCTTTTTTGACGTTACTCATTTGTACAACGTAAGATAAATGTGGTCAGATTTTTTACTTGACACTTTGTCAAACGTTTTCGCGACATTATAAAATACCATATAGCGAATACCGCAGCAAGATTTAATTCGACAAAATAACCACAATTTATTTCCTGTAATTGAGTAAAATAGAATAAATAAATCGTGGACCTATTTCTTAAAACAATACCAGAGTATATCTTTTACCAAAATCTGCAGATTGCCATGACCCAAATCTTACAAAGTTTATACTGACATTCCAATAATAACCAGGCTTTGATATCACTTGTCGCAGAAGTGTCTTTAACTTTCAGTCAATTTTGAGAATCAAATCTGAATTACAATTGTAAAATAGCTTTTTCACTTAACAGATGGTCGGTTTATATCTGTTTTAAAACTCCACGAATATTCAGTGATTACATTATGTAAACCTACAACAGTGGCATGTGAATAATTAGAGAAATCAATTTATTTTTGATGCATTAGATGTTCCAAACAACATTATACAGAGTAGAAATTAAAGAAATTTAGTTTGGTATCTTATTGCAGCTATCAGGTTTATGATATAATTCATTTTAGTCCAGATTTTCTATCTTGTATTCATTATCAATAGCAGTGTTTAACAACGAATAACACTCTCTAAGTGCTATAAGACACTTCCAACAATTTTAACCTTAGGGCATATTTTAAAAGAGTAGATATTTCCAACCAAGCTTTGCTTTTCAACCTACCAAAATAGTTAAAGGGAGGTAATAACAACTTGCATTTCCATTGACTTTCAGCGTAATATATAATTGTCAGTGCAAATCTTTGACAAATGTAACACAACAGTTCTAATATTCATATCTTTCCATAGGCAAAGTATGTAAATGGTTACTTGTTTAAAGCTCCGAACAAATCCATTGTTTGGCAAAAATCTGATTAACTACCTTAAATGTATATGACTAAATTCTGATGTGACAAAATTAGGCAAAAATAATATATAAATATGAAGAATTTAACATTCTGGAATGCAACATTTTTTTCAAGTAGTGGAAAAAAGTTTCGTACCAACTTCTGAAATATGACTTTTATTACATCGATTTGTTACATGTTGTTTGAACAGAAACTGTTTTATACGCTTGGCATGTGGTATACATTTACTGACATACAAATATTTGAAAAGTACCCATAGAAACCATATAAACGTCCAATAAAATCAGTTTCCTACATGAAGATTGAATTTACACATAATTGTTAGCGGATTTCACTTCCTGTATTTGTCAATGCTAAAAAGTTTAATTATGTCAGCAAAACTGTAAGCAAATAACTTTTTCGTGTTGTACAGAATTATCAACTATTCACAATTATTGAAACAATAGTACCTTCTAATGGCTTCTTAAAACATTATAACTGTTTAATTCATCAGACTTTAGTATCTAACTCCAACAATTCAAAACATTACACAAATTTATTGTTACATGAATTTTCATTTTGCACACAGATATGTATAACAACGTCAAACTCCATTATTTATCACTTATAACTTTGATGATAAATATCAGCTTTCAATTGCGAATGCGTTTATTAAATTACGTAAAAATGCATTTAACAAATTTAGCACAAATGTCTAAAAATGTTTTCTCTCCTATTGATGCTTTCTATTCAGGATTGTACAACTACTTTGTTTGGGATAACACTAGCATTTCAGACTTCGAAATAAGTAAAGTTACAAAACTGAGTTCATATTACAGACGCATTACTTCATTGTACTAAAACAAAGGACTCAAACTTTGTACCATACCAATGGCTTGTTGTTATGTTATTAACTAGCCGCATAGTTAGCATCTGTTTTCAGATAATAATTGGTATACTTTAGAAATTTCAGCCTCTCGTTTTCCCAAAGTAGTTAAAATATATATTTGTAATATGCAATTTTATCATATTTACATATTTACGAACTGAGTTGTAGATTTTTCACAAAAATAGTGTAAAAATAAATGTTCATACACACTTTTATGTTACATTTTCAACATACTTGCACACAGTACGAACTTTATTAGTTAAAGCACCATTTTAAGAGGCGTTGGATCCACTTTTTGACAGAGATCATTCACACTCCTTTCATACAATTTAAAATAATTGTAAGAAAATAGAGATACTCTCAAAGACTACAAAAAAAGCATTTTATAACATATTCTTTTGCTAATTTTCTTGCCATATGGCTGAGTTATCGTCAATCGTACCTCGCCGTGGTTAGACTGTTTCTGTCATAACAATCTCGGTTTCTATATCGTGCACGCTTGGCTTTTAATCCTAACATTATTCGGAATTTCCGTCTAAAGTTCGCATTACAGAGCGGATATAAAAAAGGATTAAGTGTGGAATTGAGATAGCCAACCCAGGTCATAGCTAACAATAATCCTTGATCAATACAACCATCACAGAAAGCCACAACCAGGAATAAGATGAAGTATGGGAGAAAGCACAAAGTGAACGCCCCCATTATAACACCAAGTTGACGTGCCGCTTTGATTTCCTTTGTCAAAGCTGAACTTTGTCGTATGTTTCTTATTCGGTTTTTGATATTAAACATATTTGATTGTCGTCTGCTACTCCTCTCGTCTCTAAACACAAATGCGTTCCGCGTATTGTTTTTCTTACAACTTGCTGAAACTGTTGTATCAATTATGGTTTCAGCCTCTCGTATTCTTCGAAGTCCACTCATCAAAGAATATTTTTCTTTTGCTCTGATTCGTTTGTCCTCCGTACTAGAGCAAGAGCTTATTGGAGTACTTGGTGAAGACACAGAAAGGTCACCTGATATGTTACTACTATTTCTTACTAAAATATGATTTGGTTTCTGCGCTGGTTTTGATGACGTGTATTCTTCATAAAAATATCGTTCAACCTTTTCAGTCTCTTGATCTATAACGTTTTCATCGTACACGTATTCAACCTTACACTTTTTTGAATTAGTGTCAGTTTCGTTTTCTGGTATTTCTCTATGACCCTTTTTAGATTTATCACGTTTTTTGTTGCTCTTTAAAAGCCTTGTTACAAAATGACTTTTACAATTCCGTCTTGGCTTTAAATTTGTCATTTGATACACATCCACACCTGTTGAGTTATTTACGTGTAAAGAGTCAATAACACTGTTATTTTCAGATCCTGTATCTAAGTTTTGATCACTGAAAGAAATGTCGTCGTGACATGAGGTCATTGTGGATACGTAAGAATTTAAACTTTTCACATTTCTTTGACCTAGTTCTAATTCCGAACGTTTTCGTATCTCTTGAAATATTTTAAAATAGAGTGCGTACATGACAGCAAGAGGGAGAAAAAAATTAAAGAAAGCTGTTATCACTTTAAGTGCGCTGTTTTTCGCATACTCAGTGTCACATACATCGGGTGGTACAGTTCTTGTTCCTCCGTGAAAAAAATGGTGCCATCCGGCAATTGGAATGATCCACAGTGATGAAAGGAGCCACGCCCCTGTTATCATGAGTACGGCTCGCTTCTTTGTTCTTTTTCTGATATATTTCAATGGTGATGTAACGGACCAATATCGATCAAGACTTAATATAAAAAGATTCAGAATCGATGCAGTGCTTGCTGTATAATCTATTCCAATCCATATTTGGCAGACAGCGACGCCAAATCGCCAGTCTTCCGTAAAAATATAGACCGTGCTGGTTGGCATAACGAAGAGTCCAACAATTAAATCAGCGATCGCCAAAGACACTATGAACATGTTGCTGACCTGAAAGAAGAAAAACAATAACGATCAATATTCAAGAAAGACGTACTGTCAGTCGTGACGATCAGGCTATTTGCTAATACAATATAAGACAAGAAAGTACAACTAAGGCATTTTTGACATATTAAAGCGAGTAAATAGGATTTGCAATATACAGATGCTTTGGCTTAATCACATTTATCCTTATAGAAGCCTTTAATGATATTTGATATGTACTGAAAAAACTACTGGAAATTTTACTAATTGTTAATCATAGAATCAGTGTGATAAAATGATTACGTTTCATTTATTGGTTCTGGTGTCAACATAAAAGTCTAAAAGGATTTACATTTAAAATCGGTTTTAATCGTTGTTGAATTATTATTTGCGATTTTTTTATGATCTCCCTTCGAATACAAGTGTTATAAAATTACTGAAACAGCCTATAGTCAGTCCGGGTAATAATCAGGATGTATGTGAATCCGCTAGGATGTAGGTACTAAACTATAAAAGAAGTATTTTTATATAATTTACAACAAAAAATAATACTACAAAATTTGAATTAAGATATTTATACACAAAACAAGATCATGATAACATTTTCTTTTTATCTAACCAGATGTATAATCAGTTCCCGTAAGTGTAAAATTGTTCTTTTACTAGTTTGCGCGAAATTGTTTAATCTTGTGGCTATGAAATGTTTCCGTAGGTACGCGCTTAACGGTTTATTTTAGAAATAATATAAGGCCGGAACGTGCATTCACGAATTTAACGTCAATGATGACGTTTTAAGTCAACTGGAATGACTTCATGAGGTAATTATTCCTCGCAGTGTTTTACCAATCAACAGCGTTAGAAATAATAAACAATCGTGTATTATTGAAAATAAACAAGGTTATTGAAATAGAAATCGTTTTAGCATTACGTGAAATGCACACTTGTCATGATCAACGTCCGATAACATGCAAAAATCTCATGACGACATGACTTAATAAATTATAGTGGAGGTAAGAGTGAGGTTAGGTGCACCATAAACCGGATTAGCTCCCCAGTGGCGTTTTAGCCACTGACAGTTCCAAGGCGGTGCCCCACTGTGTTCTTTTGTTCGTTGTGTCTTCATGTTTGCTTTGAATGTGTCTGTGTGAATGTGTGTATTGTTGCGGTTTGGAGAGGCTGCTTTTCGGGAAATATCTTTCCCTGTTGGATATTTATCCCTTTTTATGTAACTGTAAATAATTGTAGTCAATTCTGTTGGGTATTCCGCATGTAAGTAAAGTTATAGCCAAGTGTGCTCATTAGTCAATTATCTAGAAATCATCACTTAACATAATGAATAATAAAAAGTATATACTAATGTATTTAAATATTGTTACATTTTATTTGTACTCGATTATGTTCTGTAATAATGTGAAGATTTATAAGCATTTTAAGGAAAACAAATTGTATGTAATTGATAAAAGAACACAAATCTTTGCTTTGTATATAAATTAGTGTATATCTTTTCTGTCTTAAATACAATTTATTGTGCTTAATGGAGATATGCAGCCATTCTTGTTAATTACTATCAATGATTAACATGATATATCAAACGTGATTCTTAGTATGTAATTATTTCAGATAGTAACCCAAAGATGTGATATGGATTTCAAGACCACATCTGTTTTGGGGGCTCTCAAAATGAGCTAACCCCGTTTATTTTCTTTGATCATATCAAATAAATATTAATTTCCTTTAGTGAGACACATTGAAATACGGTCTATAATTTAAAGACAATAATGATGCTTAATTGTTATTTAGTCCAGGAAATCACTCCGCCATAATTGCACAGCCGTCAGTTTATATGAGGCATCACTTAGCCTAGTTTAGATTTAAGCCCGACTGAATATAAGAACTCACTATTTTCGAAATTAGACAGTATGGTAAGATATATTTGAAATTTTTCTCAGCTGAACTTCACTTTTAGTAATTTCAACAAACAAAACAAATTCTTTACAAATTGATCATTATTTGGGTTTAGATTTTGAAAACTATGACGCGAAGTATTAAGATAATCTCTAATTACCATATTATATACTATGCATTAATAATTTTTATTATAATGTTTATTTAAATACAAAGAAGCAGATAAGAATTTGTTTCACCTATATCATGCATTACACATTCGAGTCACCCGAGTGCTCTCTATTAAACAAATTGAATTAATGGTATTTATTATATTGAGGTATTTGGACATAGGTAAGAAATGCGTATTTAGTTACACATTAGAAGCGCAAAATACATCCACGAGAGTAGAAGTAAAAAATTTAAACGAATTATTTAAAATGTTCAATGAAGTCGTCAAACTTTAATAAGATATTATATAAAGACATTTATCAAAACCTTGGGGTAAAGTTCCAAGATAATTAATATAAAAAATAATATATATTTTAAACGAAATATTAAAATGATTGCAACGATATTATTATCTGAAAACATTTCTTCTCGTTTTATCTTCTTTAGTACCCCAAATCAATAATAAGTTCAGTTTACATTCCTTTTTGTAATATCAGCAATATTCGCAACTCGGCTCAGATATACGTTAATTGTTAAGAAGTATTAAATGTTTCCGTTGTTGCTTCCAATATTAATATTAAGAAGCTAAAGAAAAATAACAATGAACATCTTCTTGTTGGCATTTTAAGCCTGTCATTTGTTGCGAATATACCCTTTCCTGGAAGTCCTTGCAATATAGGATGAAATATTGGGTTGGATGTAATGAAAGAGTACCATTTTCACGTGACAGAGACATGTAATGTATGCTTATATCTAGCAGGAAAATAAATAGCCTCATTAGGCGGAAAATAACATTTGATATTAACACGGCGAATATTACTATGGTACCTGATGAATGAAAAAGATCCAAAACACCCCTAACATATGTCGTTCACATTAGGAAGTGTTTATAATGAGAAACACATTTAACACACAATACAATCAATTTGTATTTATAATCATGAAATAAATTAGTAAAAATACCACATTCCAAACATCCACGGTGACTGGCCAGTTTGTTAGATTACTGCATGTAAAGGAATAAATATGACCACATAAACATATCTATTGGATGGAATACTCATAAAACAAACATTAATTTGGTACTTCCAAAACGACTCTCCTGATAGAAAAGTAGCGAAAACACATTAAAGATTGTACATTTAATAACCTTCATTCTAATGGATAGTAAATGTATTAAAAGTGAACGTTGTATAAGGTAATCATTATGAAAAAGTAAACAATTTTACATAAACTGTTGTGCAAATCTTATGTAACATATAATGCTTGTTTATGTAAAATACGAAAATATAAAAAATTGGTAAAGAGCAACATGTTTTTTTTTGCATGACAATGCAATTAAACTTAAATAAATACAATTGCAGATAAACTAATGTTTGTTAGATACGCGTATTCATCATATGTATTTGATTTATGAAAACACCGTTATTCAGGTTATCAGAGACTTCTCTTTGTCAAGCATGTTTGGCCAAAGAGATTATATCTAACGATATGCCAGATCTTTTATATCTAAAAGTTTAGTACAGCATATCTAAGGTTTATAAACTAAATTTAATGAAACATGAAGTTGCTTGAAAGCTCTCAAATTTGTTTTTGTTGTTCTATTTGAGATTGCCTTTTTGCAAAAAGCATGGTCTTTTCAAGAAAACATTTCTAATTCATCCTTTAACAGAAGACACTGTTATTAGGTTAGACAGTGCATCAGGATATTTCGATAGTGGAAATGACTTTCGTGTGTATCCTACTATAGGTTCACATAGTTTTAGTTTAAATATATTTATTCCCAAATAGTAGACATATACATTGATATATAGTCATGCATCGGAAATAATAACTCAGGAAAGGATAAGAATGGAAGACAAGCCTCTAAAAGAATTCTTCTCCTTCTAGTGAAGCAGGATATTGCAAAAATACTTCAGTTGATGATACAAGCATCAAATTTACAGGACAGTAACTACCTGGCATGCGCTTTAACATAAGATCAAGGGCCACTTGAAATAATGTCGTTTTCAAGATGGCCGCCGCAAAAACAAAATGGCCACCATTTTGTATTTACTTTTCAGTACTTTATTTGAGGCAAGCATGTAATACATTAAAACGATAGCGTTTTTATGCCCCTAGCATCTACTGATGCAGGAGGCATATAGTGATTGTCCTGTCCGTCCGTCTGTCCGTCCGTCCGTTCCCCCGTTCGTCCGTCCGTCCATACGAGATTAACCAAATGGGACCGTTTCGTCTTGCATCAATACCCCTTACTAGAATGACTTAATACTAATGAAGATGTAACCTGTTACCATTCCTCATCTTCAGACATCACCTGACCTCAGTTTGACATTGACCTTGACCTCATTTTGGACTTAGGTTGCTTTATATGGGCCATCTCTTGGTTAACCAAATGGGACCGTTTCGTCTAGCATCAATACCTCTTACAAGAATGAATTGATACTAATACAGATGTAAACTGTGACCATTCCTCATCTTCAGACATCACCTGACCTCAGTTTGACCTTGACTTCGTTTTGGACTTAGGTGCAAAATCTATCGACAAGGATGCCACTGGGGGCATCAAGCGTTTCTTGAACGCAGCTCCTTGATTTTATTTATACACTTTCGTTTCAGTTTAGAACAGAATACCAATCTGTAGTATTCATATTCTTTTAATTTGTAATCAATTTTGTCTGACTAAGCTCATGATCGTAGACATCTCAACACTTAAGTTTTTATAACTTGCAGTTTTGTTTTCGAACAATGGTAAAATCTGAAGCACACCAACCAATATAAGTTTTATATACATTACACTCAGATTACATTCAATGCAATAAATTAACATCGTTAGAAAATGTGTCTTATAAACCACGAGGGGATAAAGAAATAGGACAGCGTGAGCACTTGCACAGTCAATAGCAACATTTTCTTATACTGCAAACCTTAAGTAACTATCTCTGTTGATTTACTATACCCATGAAACTATACACATCGGAAATTGTGTTCTAACCGAAACAAAAAAAAATATGCATATACTGCATTTAGTCATTTTCTTAACAGTTGCAACATCAAATTGCTGTGCATAACAGACCTAAGCGGTGGCACTTGCAATTTCCAGTATAGGAAGTCCTTTTGCAAACACACTTTTGAAGGCCCTGGAAGCATTCAGCTATAACCGACAATTCCATCCGATAAGGGATCCACACATTGTTCTGCTTCAGCCATCCCCAGTTTGACGGAGGCGGCAGTTGCTGTGCATGGTAACAGCTGCTTTACCACAGACATGGCCTGCCTGAAAAATTGCTCGCTTGATGAATTGTTTCAGAGCACCTTTTGTTGGTGGAATCGCATTATACGCTCTTTTTTTCCGGGCAAACAAATCAAGTCGAGTTTCATCCATCTTGCATGTCGTGCTTGATCGAGCATACAATATAACTAAAAACAATTTCTAATGTATCCATTTCCTACTCAATTATTGTGTATTTGGCAACGCTGAGACTATGAAATACTTTGAACTGTAGCTGTTTCACAAACATTCCATTCCTGCCTTGCAGATGTTTTTGCCCTTGCCGACAAATGCAAAAACAGTGTCGCAACGGGTAAAAGCAAGAAACAATGGCAATGCCTTTGAGTGAGGAACAAGTAAGCAAGCCACAAAACATCAATACACTGCCATAGCAAGAACTAACTAATAATTGTAATTGTTCGGTTTCCAGTCAATAAGGCATGCTTTTCATGAACAAATATACGATTATCGGCTTCTTCGTGATTACATGGAGCAAGCGCATTTCTGTTTATATATAAATTGCAAACAATATCGGCACCTTTTGTTGCTATGATCATTTTATTGGTTTGCACAGTTATCATTATACCCGGAGATATCTAGGGCCTATTCTGGATTCCGGTCCGTCCGTCTGTATACGGAATTTGTCTGCGATATTTCTCAGCAATTATTTGCCAGTTTTCAATCACACCTTGTAATTATTATCACTACAAAGCCAAGTTGCGTATGTGCGAAGCGGGTTCCATTTGGATGATTTTTCACTTAATTATGGCCCTTTAATTTTCTTTCTTTATTTGTATATGGAAAACTTTTTTCCGCGCTATTTCTCGGTCATCATATGCGAGACTTTTATCAAACCTTACAGTTATCATTGGTACCAAGTCAAGTTGTACATGTGCAAAGCATGTTCCATTTGAATTATTTTTCACATAGTAATAGCCCTTTATTATTTTTTTCTATAAATGTATATGGAAAAAATGTCCGCGCTACTTATCAGTCATTGTATACCAGACTTTTATCACACCTTGTTATTACTATTATCATCGGTACCAAGTGTAGTTATGCATGTGCAAAACACGTTCCATTTGAATGATTTTTGACTAAGTTGTGGCCCTTTATTTGTTTCAAATACGAACAGAGTTACATTGGACTTTTTAACATACTTTATATGTTAAGTATAACTATTTGATGACCCTTGGTGATATAATAAAAAAAGTGGAAACCGACAGGTCTCCAAACACGACATAAACGAAAATGTTGCAGGCTTGATTTGATTTGTGGTTATGGAGCCTGCATATCACAGAAACTGCCAAAAGACAAGATTAAAAAGCAGATTACATGGTCCTTGTCCATGACCTTGACCTACTGACTTAATTCTTCTCTTGTTTTAAGATATTGCCATAAAATTCGAACCACTTGTACAGTTTTGAACAAATATTTCAAAATTGACTTTCAGAGACCTTGATCTTGACCTACTTTCTTCTTTTTAAGGTACAGCAGTGAAGTTTGGAGATCTTATACAGTTTTGCATACCATTTTTTTGTGCGTCTTTGTATATTTTCTCCCTGTACAATATACAAAGCAATGTATCATATTTTCAATAACCCTGTTCCTCTGACAATAAGCTGATGTCTGGGGGTATTCATCACATTAGTGGTACGTCTTGTTTTATCCGCACGAAAACTAAATAGTTTAGTTTTATTTTCAACGCATCTAAGAAAGCTATTCCATAGTTTAGGGGGTCTTCTATTAAACTCTTTTCGACATTATCAAGAGTTTGAAATAGAACATAAACAAAAGCACAGATCCTTAAACTTACAATGATATATTCAAATTTGGTATCTGTTAATACAAAGTATGTACTATTATAATTTGAAGGCCAAGGGACTATCCTTTTACTGCCTTCAATATATATTTTAACATTTTGCTGTATGGGATACGACTTGTTTTGATTATTTTTTTTGAATACATACACGTATTGAAGTTGTCACTGAACCCATGATGACATTATGAACTATATCAGTGTGCCCTTGTAGTGTTTGTAGTTCATTCTATAGAATCATTACACATATCATTCAATTAAAGATTTTGTTTCAGCTGATAAGCAATGGTTCAGTATTGCTATGATTTTGAGACTGTTTCTCAGTGAAACAAAGCAAGAAATGAAGGATAGAACAGAGAAGAGATTGAAAAGAAGAGACGTCCATATAAACCATATTAGCTTATTTCAGGCCAATATCATAATAATATGCTTTCAGGTTTATCTGGGACCAGGATCTAATCAATAGTCGATGGTTATAGCACTGAAATTAGGAAACTCAAACTTGGCCGTGATAAGAACGTTATCTAAAAGTCTGGCGGTCATTTTAAAGATGGCGACCTTCTTAAATGGGTCGATATTTGGAAAAGGCAACATTAGAAATAAAACTATCAACTTATGGGAACAAACTGATAGGGAAAAACATGTTATATCCCAACAGATATGATATTTTAGTAACTTACAGATCCTGATTATACGAAAAATGCCTCAATTCTGGCAGCCATTTTGAAATTCTGAGGCCATCTTGAAAATGGATGATTTTTAGGTGGCCCTCGATCATTTTTGAATCTGGGCCATATGATGAACATTTAGTGTAAATTTCATACTTGTATCATCAAGTGAAGTATTTCCTTAGATTTTCTCACTAAGCTGCTCCACTATTCGCGGACAATTAACTTGTAGACATAATATTATCACAGGTTCGCTTAAACGGGATAAGATATCATAGACATCTATTAATTCTAAGATTTGATTTATCTTGATGCATGTGGGCGTTTAATTTTCACAAAATATCAAATTCGTCTAGAATGTAAAGTTGTTGGAAGCAAAGACAATTTAATTAAATAAATCTTCTTAATTCTATCCCAAATTTCTGACAGCACACCAAACGCAACAGCGTCTACAAATTAATATACAAAACAAATGTCTTTATTTTTAGATAAGTGTAAACAGCAGCTGAAAGTGGAAAATGCATTTCTGTTAAAATTTGGCCAAGGATAACAATGAATAGTTTATACATCTGTTTCACTTTTTTATGTGCAAGGTTTATCTAATTATTTCCGCTGTTCCGCCATAAAGTTATGTTTTAAGACCTCTTGTAGCTACTTTTGCTACTTTGTCTCGAATGCGGTCGAATGCTGAAAGATACCTTTACACTTCCAGACTGATGTTACGCCTTAACATCCTCTTTATCAAACCGAATAAGAGATAATTCTGTATTTTTATGTTGTCTTATTGCTCATTAGAATACTAGTAAAGAAAGATCTTTTTTACATTTAAAGATGTTCATGTTACAATTTGAAAGCAGACGGTTTTCTTTCGAAATTTCAAACTTATAGATTCTTTCAAAATAATGCAGCCTAAATGTAGTTCTATATAATAAGCATTATCAGCATTCCTTTATATCTATCTTGTTTTCAAGTTCAAATACATTTCACTTGTTTTTTTTTTCAGAATGATGTGACTAGAATACGTGTTGCAGATTAATGATTGCATTTCTCTATCACAACCGGATAAGATAAGGCACCATCATCACAAGACTTTATTCTAAAGGAACAGATTAGTTCCTGTAATTTCTACAATCGAATTCCGGTGTTGTATTTTATGTATTCCCATGTGTGTATTCTTAGGGGAAATAAATAATTCTTATGGAAATATATAAAATTGGCAGTATCGACATAAAATGAATTGAGTATATTTCTTTCTCTGATTACAAAAGCTGTTTGTGAATGGAACAAAATTGGAAATTTCAGTATAAATTTTGCTGCATGACAAGAGCTTCTTTTGTTTGAAATTACTAGAATAATTCGAAACTATCAATACGATTCAATTAATAAAAGAAACGATCAACTAATCATACAGTCACATATTTTTCTTAATACAATGTCTCATATAAGTTGCTTGATTTCATGACTAAACGTGTTCATGCAGATAAAACTATAAGATTCCAGCCTATCTCGACATGTCAGTATTTAAATATCATGTTTGCTTGAAAACAAGGCAGAAGCTTTCAAGTACAATGACGTTTTTACCTTGCTTACTGTGAGACCTAGTGAAATGCTGTAGCAAGCTTAGAGCAAATCAGAAGAGATTATTTCTGAATGAAAGATCGAAATAAAAGATCTTTGATATTATATGTATTAAAGTTACTAGTCACTGAAAGATAAATTTAAATATAACAGGGGCTAGATCATTACAAGAGTACTTTTCCTTCAAGAAATGTTGTTGTCATTATATATGCGTTGTATTTCAATGTAGACAAAATGCCGCAGTAAATCAGCGTTCTCGCATATCTTGGAGCCTTTGTTATATTACATAATAAGTATGAACGGGTCGTTGACTTGCTTTTATGCCAAACTAACCTTGTCTATATCTAGTCCAGATGATTGTAAATAAACATCATGAGAACCTAAGAAATTAGTCACATCATTATTACGTGTTTGCCAGTAAATTATCGAAATGTTAGAGTGAAATATATCTGCATCGTTTCATAATGAAAAGTATTAAATATATTTCTCACTGGTAAAAGACTATAAAATAGTTAAATTTAGTCAAAACATAAAATAAAAAGATAAAATATCTTTCGCTCATGAACACCATATCTTACATTTTCACAAATGGCTATGCCACTCGTGAAAATATTTTATCTGATGATCACTTGTGAAAAGTAAACAGCCCATTACTTTCCTCAATGTAGTATATATAGAGGATATTTGTTTGTTTCAGTGTATTTATTTATTTATTTATTTATTTGGGTTTTACGGCGCACCGACACAGTATAGGTTATATGGCGCCAAACAGGACTACAAATTTTGGTTTCACAACTCATTTATATCGAAATAAAAACATGAGGTATGGAATCAAAATTTGCATACCTGCTGGAATCACAGAGTTACAGCAAAACCAAGTGTTAAGACCCTATTAGTAGCCTCTTACGATCATGCAAGGGTAAGGCAGTGGTTCCAATTCTTTTCATACACAGATCGTCCCAGAACCACATGGGGAAGTGTACAGTGCAAAGTTGCATACCAATTTAAAGGAAACGATTGGTATTTAATATGGTGCCACGACCCTTTGTAAATTATAAAATATAGACAACTATACTGTTATGTGCAGAGTCATTCAACCTTAAACTCAACTGACATTTCATTGTAATGTTTGTATTGCTATACATTATAACTAATATCGAGTAACTTTTGATATGAAATGATATATACGTACCGAAAATCTTTTGATATCAAGTAGTATAGCTGCTATGAATTAATAACTTGGCTAATTTCCATACTGCTGATGTGACGTAATCTGATTAGCATACTGATTCAAATACTTTAATATTTTGTATGTAATGTCATTTTAGTTATTGCTGAAAATAAAGAAAAAAAAAAAACTTCTTGTCAAATAACCCATTTTTGGTATGTTGTGAGGAAATATATTGAAGTGCGAAGAAGATCTACAAACAAATTAGTTACTATCGGTTAGTCGTGTCCTTCTCAAATGAATTTAAAGCTTTGTAAGGCACTGTTCATACCATTTTCGGAGAAACAAATATTTATGCCTCTGAATGGTTTCGAAAGACATTTAATGACAAAAAAATATTTTAAAGGTGCTCGCTCAAAGTTTGGGTGAAACTTTTCAACATTTTCATTTCAACCTAGTTTGTTTTAGAATGTATATATATGACACTGAAAAATGATTAAGTAGGTGAAAATTAAAATGTAAATGTTTTGCATTATTTCAAAAGCGTTGCAACGATTCACTGTCTTCTGCACAATATTTGTATTATCTATAAGAATATCTTACAAAATATTTGTGTCAATCAATTTGTACCACTAGTCACTTTCAGCGTATTCACATTTTATGGATTTTTGAGAGAAAGTAGTCTTCGCCTAAAATGCGTAGGTTAGTCCCTTTAGGAAATTCTTAGCAAATCTGTGCTATTATTGTACAACATGTATTCATTTGATTAAATCAGATACTTTATTTAGTCAAAATAATTGATACTCAAACATTGACATGATTGTGTCAGTTTGTATATAAAAAATAAAGATCGGCATAATATCATTTCATACAACTGAGTTCATTTTGTTTTAAGCCTTGCTTACGTGATTCAAGTAAACAAACTTCGCATTACGATTTTCTTTGCATAGCGAACATGCATTAAAATATACGATTTTTCTTTATTTGTAAAGGTTCGGTTGATAAACATGCCAGACGATCCTATTTTAAAAACAATCACATACGACTGGGAGATATTTATGAATAAAACATCTGCTTTTGCGCAACTGAATTACGTTTGACATGTCAAGGCATGTAAACATTCACTCCTTCTGCAGAGGAAATGTTAACAATGTGTTGACAAATTACAATCAATCTACATTCATTTCAGCTCATTCCATCATGTCTTTCACGTTATGTTGCAAACTTCAGAATCAAGAATAGCAATATTTAGCATTTCTTTAGAATCATGGTACCCATCAGAAATATTAACGTCCCGCTAGGAACTATTTTGCAATTGATAATGTTTTTACAATACAAAAGGAAACGTAAGAGCTGATAAAACAGTTTTTTTCTAGGGTACACCGAAGATTCTTATAAAAAAAAATTATTTTGGTGTGAAATATTCACTGTCACCCTTAAAATTACAAGTATTATCACAAGTAAAACTTGAATACCTTAATTAGGTTTTGTTATCTTATTACTTACTGAAAGTTTAGCATTTGTAATGAGTTAAATTTCATGTACGTCTTTATTTTTAGCAAATTTCAATATATTATAATTTGAATAAATAAGCAAGGAAACTTTTGCTATTTTTACAGGCTTTCCTATTCAGTTCCAACGCATTCTCAATAATATAACATTCGTTTGTTTCTTTTATAACCCAGTTGTTATTTGCTGCCTTCACAAATACATCGATACTGTTGTTTATCATACATGTATCAAAGCAAGTGGTTTCAAAAGCACGGATATTGCGGTAAGCAGACATTAATGTCTCTGGGGGACGATAGGACTGACATTCTAGGATAATATAACATAAGATGGTATATGATTGTAATATCAAAGTTACGTTTGAATATCGTTTGCATCTGCAGGAAATTTACAATTTTTACTGGATATTGTGCAATTCAATTTTAACTTTGTCTTTTGGCTAGATATTTTTAACTGTCAGCTGCAAAATGTAGATTATGTGCAAAGCTAAGATTATTGTGTTACAGGTTAGCAGGTGTTTACACACACACCTGCACTTGAGTAGAAGTTAGACCCTAAGTTGTAATCAGTTATCGTAATCAGCTTAGTTTGAACAGTTTTAACTACAAAAATTGTCTGTACTTTTATCCCTTAATGACAAAGGGATATCAATATCAATGGGAAGCTTAAGTATTCCATTCCCAGACATATTAACAGGCAATACTTTCAAACCTTCAGGAACTGGGCCAAGTTCAGTATCGGTTTGCAGAATTGTAGGAAATAGTGAGGTACAAACTAAAAATTACGTTTTTGATTTGCTGACCATTTTCTTTTATCTACATGTTTTTCGACAATAGTTCGTTTCCCTTGTCAGATTAAGAAATATTTCAGGATCATATTGTTTTAACTGAGAAAATTTCAGATTTCAATGAATGACACAAACTTTGATATGTCTTCTTAAACGATTTTTGAATTAAATAGTATGACTTTTTACGAACAATTTACCTGTGCAACTAATTATGTCTTATTAAGAGAAGAAAAATCTGACTTTCTAGATACCGTTTCACAGATTTGTAATAAAACATCCTACCGGAGAAAATTAAATATCATTACTGACGTAAGGGGTTGAAAGAATTAGCTGGGAAATGACAATATTGTATGACTTAATGAAAGCAACATTCACAGCGATAGTCTACTAAACACCACAGAAAGCTACGTATTATACAGCAGCATCGGGTGCAATTGACCTTTAAGCACTTTATATATATTTTACCCCTCATAATTGTGTACTTTAAAACTACTAATTTAAATAAATATGATATATTAAACTGATGATTTTTTTTTCTCAAAAAGATGTGAACAATATTAAGTGGAAGAAAACCAAGTTATTATTATTTAATTGAAATTTCATCTACAATAACAGTTACATAGAATGTGTTATATATATTTCAGGCAATATCTGACTTAACAGAAGAAAAATATCGTAAAAAGTTAAAACCGATTTTAACATGTGTTACCGGAAAATGCTTACTGTCTGACAAGTCAAATTTTACGGGCGGGGGCTTCTGGATAGAACCACTGACCTTCCATAAGCAAACTGGATGCCTTCCTCACATGACGAACTCAACGCCCCGGGTGAAGCTCGAAGCTACATCGGTGAGGGACAAGTGATTCCAAGTCATAGACCTTAACCAGGCGGCCTCTTAAGAAGCAAACTGGATTCTTAGGTAGAGTACAAATTAATTGATATTAGTTATGTTTCCAGAATATTTTCTAAATAATAGATGCAATAAAACGTCGTCATTCAAATGGTAACGTAACATACGTAAAGTATTTTACATACCGATTCCTGATTCAATTAGGTGTTTACACTTTATAGCCCACATAATCGCCAAATTTATTGATAATAATCAATTACTTAATTTTGTTCAGTTTTAGTGATATCTTGTTTCCTGGGACGATGCTGTTGCCCTGGCTCATTTTATACAAATAAGCTAGTTTTGAGTAATTATTATACCATCAGAGTAAAAAAAATACTACTAGTATTTTAGGTAACACTGACAGACTTTAAGACCAGATTAAAACTGTTTAGTACATTTAAATTGATTTAAAACACCTAAACCCACTGGAGTGCTCAGTGTTGATCAAGAAAGATAATGGATTAGATTTATATATCAACTGGCACTTAATCTTGTTCAGCTTCATTTTTAAATATTTAAACGCAGCCAAAAAAACGTAGATTTCTTTATTCTTAAATGAATGTAAGTCGATTTAAAGAGAACAGAGAAAGTCTTTAATTCTAAATCAGATTGTTTTGGCAGCTTTGAAACATAACATTAAAGTTCTACTTGTTTAAATATATGTTCATAAATGTATCAAAGCAACATAATTAATTTGGGCTGGGCATGCAGAAAAAACAACATTTGGTTTGATGTCTCTGCTCTTCAGAAAGTTTTTCAAACAGGAAAACATGTACATACTTCCTGATTGATACAATCAAGACAATTATCCTGCAAACTGTCTAAAACATTATGCAATTAACTTTTAACCACAAGACTTAATTCTTGTAATAAGAGACAAATTTCCACAAACGAGAAACACTTAATTTAATGAAACTTAATAAAAGTGAATTTGATGTCTGAAATTTGGAAAGAAATATTTCTCTCCCCACGTCTATGGATGAGAACAAAGACATATAATTACAGTTATATCTTTAGATTAATTAAGAGTGTTACAGAATTGAATTATCTGAGGTTGCAAATATTATCAATAAAACCACACTTCAATTGCAGGATGGAAATTTGCTAACGTAAGATGTATCAGTAACAACTAACTTATAGACAACGTTCACATGAAACAGAAAAAAACAGGAATGTTACAGGTCGCCCAAAACAACATTAACAAAAATGCTGCTTGCTCGGTTTGACTGAGCCTGTGGAAATACATGCTATCGTCCACGCATTATAACGCAGAGCTGATAAGATTTGCGCATGTTACAAGTACAAAAAATACAATTTCGATGCATCCGCTTCATACGTACGGTCATGCACATGAAACCTTCAATAATACACTAGAGTGCAATTCCATGAAAAACGGCGTGTAGTCTCCTGTTTTAATAATAGACTGGTCCTAATCAAAAATAAATAGACAGAACTGACAAAACCAGAGTATATAGAGGGGACCAGAGGTTACACAGACTGCATATCGCAGGAACTAAGCTGTCCTCTCTGAAGTTTTAGATTTTGAAATTAAAATACTGGTATCCGTTTTAATGTTTCTAGACAAACACGAACACTGGTTTTAGATTAATCTTGGATTACTTTGATTTGCAAACTTAAACAGTTCATCACTTCTTCTGCAAATACATCTTCGAAAGTGTTTGGATTTCTTTGAATTGTAACCCCACTCCGAAACGTTTTGATTGACTTGTTATATTTCATTTTACACATTTGTCTTTTAACATGTACTTTGTGCATCAACATATGAAATATTTCACTGCTATGTCATTTCACCGGGGGTCCATTAGTTTTAAGGTCTGGATTCGACATGTGGCTGCGGTTGTATTTTAAGTTTTCAACGTTCCGATTAAATTTACATTTCTTTTGCATTAAATCCTCGTAAGAAAACACACGTTTCAAGAGAACTAATCCGCTACATGTCCCATATATTTAAAAATTGGGATTTTCTTTGAAGTTCTGAACATAGACCACACTGAAGACCATGTTCTAATAAGTTATGAATATGTGATGATAATAACATTAAAATCAATTGGACTGTAGAAACATTGTTTAATATACAGTAGGGGATGTAAAATCACATGAGTGTACGTTTAGAACGTTGAAATAATTGGTCAGCATCTGTACACGGTAGTCCTATCATTATTTACTGATGTTTAAAAGTATGCGTTACAGTGGTCCGAATACGTCCGACAAATATATTATTATTTTCTTATGATTAAAAGGTATTCAATTTTCAAAGTTT
The DNA here is from genome assembly GCF_021730395.1 of Mercenaria mercenaria. Taxonomy (NCBI): domain Eukaryota; kingdom Metazoa; phylum Mollusca; class Bivalvia; order Venerida; family Veneridae; genus Mercenaria; species Mercenaria mercenaria. The sequence continues at coordinate 54,841,173 of NC_069373.1, forward strand.
TATCACCAAACCATATCATAGAATAATCTCAATATGTGGTCATGGATGCACAATTAAGGTTTAAAGAATAATGACATTTATCATAAACATGTAATTTCGTAGACGGGTGCATCATCATAAAAACTGTTTTATTAATACATGAAACACATGCTTCTTTCCAGTTCTCATTATATTAGCTGGCTTATTACATACACTACAAAATGCACGAAATGATGCTCAATCATTATCACGTGCAAAGTTGTATTTATTGAGTTTGCACGTGTTCTGTTTTAGATTATGATTGAAATTTCAGAGATGTATTTCCGACATTAACATTTTTCTGACCCTTTCAATGAGTGAACTGAGATATTACTAAAATTAACATAGTAAGGCGTTACACTGTATAACCTAAAACTTGTGATTGAAATGGTCGAAGTATTTTTATGGCATGAATAATTTTTTATACATTGTTGGAACAGGGAGAAGGCAATTTTATTTTTATATAGCTTCCTGTCCAGTCCTTACTTATTGTATGTTGAAAACAACTTGAATAAAATATGTTAAATCATCTGCACTGATCTATCAAAGATCTTGAAATCTATGTGATTTTTATTTATTTTCATGACATTGAATATTGCTTTGTTGCCTTTGCATGAGTTCCCTTCTCAAACCTGTCTGAATTAAATGTGTTGAAAACGACTCCAGAATACGAGTATATTCGTGTCAAAGAGAAAACAACATTTACTATGGACAAATCATGTTGCTACCAACGTGATGTTTATATAAGTTTATGGTTCCTTGTAAATTCGAATGTCTCAGAGTTAGTGTGACCGACATTTTGCTAGCTAAGTGTTTCATATACCCTACAACTGCAAGCTAGGCGACCTCTTTTATAGTTTATTAATAAATATTTACTGTTACAGTAATGGCATGACTGCAGATCCTCCCTCCCTGAACAATTCAAGTCTAGACTAGGCATACGACAACGAACATCATTTTATGAGTAAATGGCAACCTGTGAGAAAAAATATTTAAGAAAACGGTATTAAAAGGATTATCACGTTAAGTAATTCCAAATAATGTCTCAAAATCGCCTTGAAGCGTGAGAATGGTATCATATCTTAAAACACAAGTACACGGTCCGATACATTTTGTCTCACCATATCATAGCCAGTATGTTAGGTTTATAATCATTAAAATCTACATTGTAAAAAAAAAATATTCAGTCTAGCAAAATATCAAGCACACGACCCTGTATTATTTATTTGCCGAATTGTCTAAATATATTTTGAAGTTTTAAAAAATCAGGATTTATTCAAATTCTACGTGATAAGTGTAGGATTCGAACGTGCACTACCATAAGTATATTTTGCAATAAAAGTGACACATGAATACTATGAGCGGACTGGTGATGTTATTCAGTTTTTTTTTTCGCGAAAAAAAGCTTTAAATATTTTTATTGTTTTGCACGTGTGCTGTTTCCGATCCTCATTAAACATTTACATTTTTTTGTTCGACTAAACACTTGTCTGTCAATTTCAATGTGCTACTTGATAAATTTATGATTTCTAACGCAATGAGTTATTATCAAGGGTGCTGTAAAATCTCAAAAATACTGTTACATCTATAAATTATCTTATTTCATCACGTGAAAATAAAGTTCATAATAACATTCTATGCAGCTCAAAAGATTTACCCCACCGGAAATATTACAGGGAAAAATATTCCATTTTCAATTAGTGAAAGACAAATTTACAAGATAAGCATTTTCCTTACGATAATTAACATTAAGTAATTAAATAATCAACTTGAAAAAGAAATGTTCTTAATTTAGAATTTTGAAAATCCAAAACAGACGCTATGGTAATAGTAACGCTAAGTTAAAACGAAAGCAGTTCATTTTCTACCTTTTTAAAGATGATCAGTTTTTTAACTCCCAGTAATAGTGATTTTGTCATGATTGTTTCTTTAATTACACGTGCGTTTCGTTTTATTATACCCCCTTTTTGTACAAGCCGTCTTTTTTCCTACAGGGAGTGACAAGTATACATACAGAAAGGAAATGTTTTACAAGGAATGAGTTTGGTACGTTTCATATTTAAAATGAAATATTTCATACTAATTTTCCAGTTTGACCAGTATTTTTCAATGCTTTAATTATATATAAACAGAATTTATGTACACGCGATCCAAGCTGCTATACTTGAAAACATAATTCATTAAAATGCAGATTCTGAAGTGTTTCTGGTATAATTTTTAATAATTTTTAATTGTGCATATATTTCCTTATGTTGTAAGATTGCAATATCTAGAGATTTTGCTCATTCAATTGTGTTTGAAAATAATATGTAATTTCATGCTTTTCTCTTTCAAATTGTATTGTACGCCATTGTATATTGGCGATGGACATTTATTTGTTTATGCCAAATAAAATATTGAATTGAATTGAATCATCATTTAGTAATAATGGCAAATTCGACAAGTCATTACAAGAGAAATCGGTATAATTGATGTTTAGCTGACTTACATATTTATTTTGTTTGTGCTTGCAAAACTATTTACAACGTAGTCAAAGTTTTAACATATGAGAGGCTGAAATGTCGTTTTTTTTTGTTTGTTTGATTGTTTTTCTGGTTAAGCTAGTGCGTACTGCTTCGTAGATCATAATGATGATTACCTACTGCTTATTTGAATGTTTAAGATATTGCATTATCCCATAAACATAATATAAATTTGTGTTGAGTGCTGTTCAACAATTCTCATACATTCTTACGTCTATGTATTTATGACTGCATTTTTTGTCAAACTGAGTATACTATTGTCTTCCTCCTTAGTTGCATTATATGCTTCAAAAGGATCATCCTACAGATTTTATTAACTGCCACAATAGTAGTCTTTTAAGAACATTGGGGCGGCCGAAACAGGTCTCCCCTACCTTTTTACGGTGTTCTGGTAGCTCGGCAATGATTTCATGGCGGAAAGTGGTCATTTTCACACCCCAGTGTTACAAGTTCGCTTAATTTTAGAAATCCCGATTGTCAAGATTAGATAAAATATACAAGACAGTCGTCTTGTAAATTAGATATTGCTTTCGGTACTTCTTTCGGCTAGACTGTACAAAATAAAACAAAACTCATTGGCGTTTGTATCTGAACGAAAAAAGCTTTTACCGTACAGTATCCTACAATACTAACACAGTACTGACGATCATTAAATTTTATCAGTCACTGGTAAACCAGCTAGTACAAGTGGCCACCGTACATGAAACCTTTACCATGCTGGAAAAAATTAACTTCAGTGTATGACTTACCAAAAGTCATATTAAATGTTTCCGGTATGGAGACAGGCAATCAAACGGTATTAAAAAGAAAAAGAACATGAAAACCGTACCCCCCATTCTGGTTTAAACTGCACGTTTTAGACATTTTCTGTTCAAGTTGCGTACGCAGTTGTATATTTTGCGCACAGGTAGCTACGCCTCTGGTGTTGTTACATTTTTTTGTCCTTTTGGACCGTGAAATCTGTGTAACAGAGGCATGAGTGGTGTTGCATTTCTTCTATCAAACCAAATTTGCTGTGGTATTCTATGTATCTCAATTTACGTGTCCGATTTTAATCAAAACAGGTAAAAATGATCAAAAGGTTTTTTTTTTTCGTTAACATTTTTAAACCTACAATCTGTATTTCCATTTTGTGTCTTTCAAAAAAAAAAATATTATGAATTTTTTTCAGATTATTTAAGTTTCATTTATGCATATTTTTGGGATCTCTAGCTCTAGTTTTCTCTGTAAAAGTAAGGAAAATGTTATGACCTAGATACTTTTCACATAGTGGTACTAATATAACTTGCTTAATGAAGAAAGATAAATCATCACAGAAATAATTGATAAAACAGAATCTCAGACAATTATTGCTGCATTTGATTTATTACAATTGTAAACATGTCATTACGCACTTATTACTAGTACATGGGATTGTATTCTGCTGGAAAGTACTGATTTTAGAAGGATGGCCAATGCCCTATAATTATTTTCAGATCACAAATCATTGCGACACAACTTATTACATTTAATGTTTGTTTGCAAACAAACGTACTTTAATATTAATTCGAACCTATATGTCATTACCCCGCATTTCATAATTCAGAGAATTAAGGATATAAAAAGGAAATAACACAAGTATAAACAGAAATAAGATTATATTGAAACTCATAAATGATGTTTTATAAACAATGCTCAAGAAAAGCAAGTTAAATTAAGAAATAATTTGACGAATTTCAGAGTTACAACCCTAATATACCAAGACATAAATCAGTTTTGAACGTCAATTACATTTTTGCCTGAGCAGAGCCAAACACAGCAACAATATGCACAATGGTTCATCGTAAGCTGATAATTACATCATTATAATAATAAAACTGCAATAAGATAATGAAAAATCATCCAACTACATTTCCTGCAAAATTCTAACACATGTTTACGTGACGGCACAATCGCATCGTTACATCAAGGTAAATATGCAGAGAGAATTTTGATTATTATGGTATACTAACTTGTTATTATTACATGCGATATCAATACAGGGTAAGGTAATAATTGAATCTTACACATCTGGCTAGCTATTAATACAAAATAAACAACAATTGAATGAACACTAGAAGTTTCAGACCTGTGCGCAAAGAATTTTTATTGACACCCGACTCAAAGGTTACAGAAAGATGGAGAAAAACGCTTTGATAAAAAATTATAAAAGGGCAAAATCTCAAAGAACAAACATATCAATCACGTGCGCAGCCATTACGACAAAAATAAAACCTACCATTTAAAAAATAACAACTTCGTCAATGAAGAGAATCGAACCTCAATTTTCAGGAACAGGTAAATTGTACTGTGATTTACTGCTGTTTTTCTAGGCAAGGCATTCTTTGTTACCACTGTTTTTCAAAGCGTAATTTTATACGTCTTTTTCCTGCTACAGTAATTACATATAGAAAAATAAAAGCGGACAACAGTTGAATTATAAGCATTTTGCTTGCCGACTGATGTAGTACTGGAAAGCAGGGAGTAAGTCCGTGCTGTCATGAAACTTGGGACAACACAGATGATTTTATTGTGTATGCGTTAATGCCATTGTGACAGTTTCAAGGAGATTAGTATTCGGATAATTATATCATAATATGACGTCAAAATGTGTACGCGTAGCTTCTAAATTCCTTATGGAAACCAATATGTCTTTTTTTCGGCGTTAGCTGTATAACATGGATTTTGACCTAGATTCTGTAGTAATCGGGACACGGAACAGGTGCGCGCTGAGAAGATTAATCATTTAAGTCTTAAATGACATTGAATATCAGAAGGCACATATTAAATGGAAGATGTTTAGTAGTTTTGTTACCAAAAACTAAAATGATTTATTCTAATTTTAAACGTTTAAGTAATTTATCACCGCAAGACAAATCAAAAGTAAACTTTTCCCCCGTTGCGTACCTCGCTAACAGATGAATGAGTGGCGGCTGGTTGTAAAAGTAGAGTCAGTATACCCGGTTTAGGACTGTGCGCGGTTTCACACACACGGCGAATTCATGTTCTTCGTTAAAATAAAGCAGAAAATTTAACAATTCTTTATTATTAAACGACACTCAGTATTTCCCAACATAATTTGACACCAGGGGTCTTTCCCCACTGGAGCCCCGCTCAGGTAAGTGCAGAACACCATTGGAGGCCAGTAGGTCAGCTGAAAAACCTTAAATGTCATAAAATAATGACTATGCAAACAACAACAATGTGCAGTTTAAATTTAAAATCACTATTCCATCATATATCGGGTTAAGTAGTTACCTATTACTTAACCCAAATAAAAAGATTTCAACATTTATTCAAAAAATCGGAAGGTCTCCCAATCTGCAAATGATTGATTTTTTGCTTGAAGTTTTTCTTAACAGAGAACTTAATGAAGTAATTAGAGTTATGGGGGTCACTAGTGATTTAAAAGCTAGGGATTTATTTCCATTTCAGGTGGTAGCCTTTTCCAGTCGAACTAATAGTATGCTGATCGACATATTGTGCTAGTGGATTACTTTTGGGGGATTCTGACCCAACACGAAATTATTTCAGAATCAACCCAGGACGTCAAATCATTTTGACCTTCTATCACTGAAAGGATCATCTGATTTTGCTGCTTAGTTTAAATATTTGCAAATGAATAATGTGTTCGTATATGCATAATATACAAATCTTTTCTGTTTGTACATCCTGTTTAATTCTGAAGTTTTCATGCGCCAAACATTATTACCTCTACGCTGTTTGTCTTTTTAAAGACATTTCTTGTTTTCATTTAAATCTGCATGTTGCTGAAATAAAATTCAAATCACAAAATGTATATAAAATTATCACCTCAAAAATATCTATATAGAAATTATCAGGCTTGGCTACGAAAGAAAGGTTAATGCTACCTTTTTCGTAAAATATCTTTACTTATAAAACTGCAAAAGGTTATCGGCCGTAAAGGTGTTTGAAATAGAATCAAACTGACTTCTTTTCTTCTATAAATGTCATATCTTTTAATCTTATGTACCTGGCTGCATACTTTAATTATCAAATACTGGTGACCAAACCACAATAAATGCAGTAAGAGTTTGTTTTTGTCCGAAGAAAATGGTATCACTAAACTTTATCGTATGATGTGAAGCTCCATGAGTAAATAAAACAATTTTGCCATACTGTTTCAGAATCTACGTGTAGTTGAAGTACGTTCTGTAAATGAAACCTGTTAAGCATTTACAAATTTAAGAAATAAAATGGTAAGTATTCAATATTTCATAAAGTACCATTTATTTTTTCAAAAGAAATCGTACTTTTGAACTCACGGAAAATGACAATGATCAACGATATACACATGGACACTATATATTCAATTATGAAACATTACTTAAAACTATTATAGTAACTATTAATTTTCTAAACAAAGTTTGGTATTATTATTATGTTTCACACTTTTGCACGTTGACGTTATGGTTATTAACAAAATAAGTATGAACAAGATTCGGAATAATAAAGGGTAGATTCTTTTTGTTTGCTTCAGTATAATATTGATTTTGTTTTCACCAAGTGGTAATCACGAGTGAAAGTAATTTCAATCTACGGTATAAAACAAGCAAGTTTTTTTTTCATGTTGTGAATTTTCAATGGTTATCCGCGCACGATGTCATGATATCATAAAAACTATTTTGAAAAAATGTAAATTAGTTTTATGACTATCTTAGATTTCTTTAACATTTTATTTCCCTTATTTATGTTCGTATAGGCATTGAAATGAACTGTACTGTTATACAAGTGAATTTTGGAAAGAAGTTTAATTATTTATAATTCACATTATTATGCTTTCAGGCTTTCAGTTATAGTTCCGTACCAGTGAAAATTAAAACATCATTTCCACTCCTTTGAATAGTGAAATTATCAATGTGATTTTACTGTTTACTGATGTATTCCAGTCATTCATTATATAACGAATGATATTAATTTAGATGTCACTTACTTTTTCATCTTGAGGGTTTATAGTTTTACAAAGCGAATAATTTAAAGTTTTACCAAGCGAAAAATAAAATATAAGCAATTTCACTACATAACCTGAATAATAAGACAGTGTTGTAAACATTGCATGCTACAATGCGATTTAGTACATTGTACGAACTGAATGTTACTGGCTTTTAATGTAATGCTGCAAATATATGGTATGAAATAGCTTGTAGCAAATATTCAAATGAGAAGCGACTCGCCTCAAAATAATTGTGAAAATAACATTGCTGAAATATTTTTTTCTAAAAACGCATTAGTGTTTCTTTTTCAGTTCAGTGTTTTAACATCTATTTGCTTTTAACTAGCTTTTAGGCATAGGCCAAGATTAACAGATGCATTTCAGGTTTAACCAATTTGTATGTATAACTCATGTACTATTTATAAACTTTGATTTGCTAATGCTGTAACTCTTTTAATAGGTACATCTTTATTAATCCCCCGCCGTGGCGGAGGGATTATAGGAATGGTCTGCGTCCGTCCTTCCGTCCGTCCTTCCGTCCGTCTGTCCGTCCTTCCGTCCGTCTTTCCGTCCGTCCTTCCGTCCGTCCGTAACAAAATCGTGTCCGGTCCATATCTCCTAAACCCCTTGAAGGATTTTCATGAAACTTGGGTCAAATGATCACCTCATCAAGACGATGTGCAGAACCCATGAGACAGCCTTGTCGGTTTAAGGTCAAGGTCACAACTCAAGGTCAAATGTTTGAGCCTGCCATTTTGTGTCCGCTCTATATCTCCTAAACCCCTTGAAGGAATTTTATAAAACTTGGGTCAAATGATCACCTCATCAAGACGATGTGCAGAACCCATGAGTCAGCCATGCCGGCTCAAGGTCAAGGTCACAACTCAAGGTCAAAGGTTTGAGCCTTCCATTTTGTGTCCGCTCTATATCGCTTAAACCCCTTGAAGGAATTTTATAAAACTTGGGTCAAATGATCACCTCATCAAGACGATGTGCAGAACCCATGAGTCAGTCATGCCGGCTCAAGGTCAAGGTCACAACTTAGGGTCAAAGGTTGAACCTTCCATTTTGTGTCCGCTCTATATCTCCTAAACCCCATGAAGGATTTTCATCAAACTTGGGTCAAACGATCACCTCATCAAGGCGATGTGCAGAACTTATAAGTCAGCCATGTCGGCTCAAGGTCAAGGTCACAACTGAAGGTCAAAGGTTTGAGCCTTCCATTTCGTGTCCGCTCTATATCTCCTAAACCCCTTGAAGGAATTTTATAAAACTTGGGTCAAATGATTACCTCATCAGAACGATGTGCAGAAATTATGAGTCAACCATGCCAGCTCAAGGTCAAGGTCACAACTAAGGGTCGAAGGTTTGAGCCTTCCATTTGGTGTCCACTCTGTATCTCCTTAACCTCTTGAAGGATTTTCATCAAACTTGGGTCAAATGATCACCTCATCAAGAACTCATGAGTCAGCCATGTCAACTGAAGGTCAAGGTCACAACTGAAGGTCAAAGGTTTCAGCTCTGTATCTCCTAAACCCCTTGAAGGATTTCCATGTAACTTTGGTCAAATGATCACCTCATCAAGACGTTGTGCAGAATTCATGAGTCAGCCATGTCAGTTCAAGGTCAAGGTCACAGCTAAAATCAAAGGTTTTACCCTTTCACTATCCATAGCAGTGGCGGGGGATTTAGCTGTCTTTCAGACTGCCTTGTTATGTTATTAAATATACTATTGTTATTTATGTCGGTCAATAGCTATACATAGCTAATGTTGTCTGTATATTTACACCGACTTTAAATAAAATTTGTACCTTGTACTTGTATCTTGTAACATAATTGCTGAAATAGGTAACACGAACGGAACGCATCAGAACAGTAGAACTTTTACCCTGCTAAACTTCTAAAATGGACTGGACTATTATTAGGTTTGGGCATTAGCATTTATCAGTAGAAGGTGTGTTGGCTGAAAATCTACTTACTGAATATGATCAGTGCAGATCATGATCAGTCTACACGGACGTGCACGTGCGGGCTGATCTTGGTCTGCACTGGTCGCAAAGGCAGAATTACATGCCGCCAGAAAGAAAAAAAAACTTGACCTTAGAAAATAAGGACTATGTTGTTATAATATTGATTACGCGTGATTCACTCATTATAAACAAATGACATAGAAACATAGTGTTTACAATTTCAAACTGTAGCCATTTACCTTTGGCATTTGGACCATAACACGTTAATTCGAAATATCAAACATGTATTCAGTATGAAGTATTATTTTATAGTAATGTGGAGTGTAAAAATAATCATGAACACACAATTTGGATCATCACAGCACGGAAGATCTGTAAAATATTGCTACAAACTATTTATAAAATACAAGTGTCTGAAAAGCATTAGACAAATAAATGTAAAAACAATTTAAACAGTTATATAGGCAAAAGAAAGCTAACGAAAAATATATTTGACACATTTATATGTAACACACTCTTGATATTAGACATTAATACGGCAATACAATTTGTACATTGTAACAATTTTACTTTATCAAGATAAAACATTTGAACAGTATTTAGCCATAATATGTTTGAAGACATGGCAATATTCTATAAAGTGTGTTTAGATTATCATGTTAGTCATTGCCAATTACAGTATTTTTTAATATCTGTAAATTGCTATACGACCTGTTCAAGAAGTTTATCGTTTATAAAAAGACTAATATAACAATTTGTAAGAGAATCACCACGCTTATATAAAATGCATGGCATCTATCTTACTATTTTCATCAGAGTCTAAACTCTTTTGTTAAATTATATTAAAGCAAAATGGTTGGCATGAGAATGTTAATATAAAATGATTGAATAACATTTTTATCTCCGGGAATTTCGATTTTGAATTTTTCATCACCTAAAACATGTTTAAAACATCGTAATTAAAACTGAATATTATATACCCTTCTCAAATACGCTCATTTGATTGGTCGAAATGAGTGCACGCGCCGGTCCGCAAAAAGCGATATTGACCTGCAAAAGTGATAATGACACTTAATGACTTATGTTTCGGTCACTATGTGTTTTTACGGACTGCGTCCTCGGTCAATATCATATTTTACAGGTCCGTAAAAACACATAGTGACCTCAAAATAAGTCAATAACTGTAACTATAATAAACGTTGTATCTATATTACTATGATAAATCAAAACATTCCTAATGTAGAAAACCTGAATCAAGCTATTGCATCTACAGCTTGAATCTCGATTAAAGCAGGTTTTAAGGCGCAGTTCATTTTTCTGTAGCGGTAGGATTTTAAAAATAACATGGAATCTTCAGAAGTATTAGTAAAGGCGTTTACTGAGTTTGCATATTTAATTGAAATTAATTTTAATCGCCTGCATTTTATAGTGAATTATTAGATTATAAAGGTAAGTAAAATGGCAACAATGTGTTTACAAAGTAACTCGAAAATACATATTTTGAACCAAAATCGCAAAAAGTATTTCCTTCTAAAGACTTTTGATTTAAGTTTATTATTAGCGCAATAGGTCATTAGCAAATGTACACTTTTAATTTGTGTTTACATTACAGCAATTAAGGCACTTGTTTGTGAACTGCTTTCTGAAATCATAATTCGATTTAGATGCGTCCGTCTGTAATAACATCTAAGACAGTAATTACACCCTTAAAGAAAAATACTCACAAAATCCATTTATCCTACGTGGAACATATTCATTTACATTGATGATACTTACGGTAATTAGGTAAATGCGAGTTTTCAAACATCCTAAATGCTAATAGCATGCAGAACCATTACCAATTCAAATTACAGTATTATAAACAAGAGCAATGTGTACCTACTATTAACACACATTTTTTTAATTATCAACAACACATCATATGGAAGTGTGCATTATATCTAGTTATAAATGAATGAAGATTAAAATAACTTAATGTTCCCTACCAATGGTAGATAATCGGTAAGGTGCGCTTTGGGACTTTAATAAGGTCAGGAAGCCGTATATCGTTTTGTATAAGACGTATAGACAAACAGTTTTTCCTTTATTAAAATAAATATTACCTTAACATATTAAAACTCTTTATAAGAGTGCAACATTGGATTAACAAACATATATGTAACCTTCGTTTAAAGAACACAACTTTCTTTTTAGTAAGCAAAAACTCAGTTTCACTAATTATTGAGTTCACGTGCTCATAAATATTAATTATTTTTATAGATATGGTTTTATATTATAGATATATTTGACTGTTACATATTTATATTCATGAGGAAGAAAAAAGATACAACAATATGTTTATATAAGCACGTAAAATAACACAACGTGATAAGAAAAACAATGCCACAATTGTATGAATTCGTGCAACCAAGGGTCAGACCGGACAAAAATGCATCGAAGAGTCAGAGGTTATAAACATGATTATTCATTGTAGGTATAATACACATTTATTTTGTGTATTAACGTCTGCAGAAGCTCGCGGGAATGTTTGTGACCGAGACCGAATGTCGAGATCACAAACATATCCCAAGGACTTCTGCAGACGTTAATATACAAAACAAACGTGTATTGTCGCTATTCTTGCATAAAAACATTACACGACGACTAAATGTATTGTTTTCATATGTGATGACTTTACGATTCCGGTACATTTTTTAATTAACATTCTGTTGCTCTTGGAAACATGCTTTAAATATCCATAACCAGAAATCAACTACACTACCAAAAGCACGTACTGAAGGTTTTTAAACGATTTTTTATCTCTCGTTATTCCAAACATGACATTACCAATAATTTTTCATATTACTTGAAAATTTGGTAAACAGGAGCACAATGTCGAGAATAATAATACTTTCGAGTTATTTTGAATACAAACATACTTCGAATACGGATGTGTATGAACGTAGTGACAAGCTTTCAAACTTTTTATAGAGGTTCTTCGAGTTATTAGATAAAAACATACCGATTGATACTTAACAAAATCATTAATATGATTCCTAAAAACAAACAATCGCCAGAGTTACACGCGATTCCTAAACATTCACGGTTATCTACAAAAACTGAATCGACGCGGGTTTCTGAAAGGGCAGTAAACAAGGGGAGAAGCGAGTATTAACATTGTTGGGGGCAGTGTATTTGGCGTTGGTAACTGATAGAGCAAAACATTCTATATTGATTAGATTGCATATTTTATGCTACAAGAAGAGGTTATTATGAAAGAAACAAGACGCAAATATCGGATGTCAATCTGCGCAGAAATACATATAAAAATCATGTACTAACAGCACGTGAATTGCCTTGTTTGCACACGATTTTACTCCCGTTAATACCTAAGCGGATCCAGTGAAAAAAGTAGTTTTTATGCAAGAATACATGTAAATGTTTATGAGGACATTTTGAACACTTGCCAATAGTCAGATAGTGTTGCTACATGTTTTCTCGAACTTAGTTTTATACAATTGGCCGCAAGATAAGGTAACAGCATAATGTGTAAAACGGCTGGGCAATATTAACAAGATACAAGGTAAACTGACAAGGAACACTACCTTATACCCCCATCACACCAAGCTCGTTTTCAGTACGTTTTAAAAAGTGTAGCCAAACGGGCTCAAACTGTGTTGCAACGGAACAGACATAGTAGCGACGTTCTACAGTCTGTCTAAGAACTTTATGGACTGGCTCGGACTGGGTTGAACGGGAATGGTGATCCAGAACTTTGAGCCTACTCAAAATTTCTGCCGATCATTCCGTCCTACAGTTAGACGGACTGATAACGTACTTAAAACGAGATAGACATACTAAGAACTGAACCGCCGTACTTCGATCGTACTAGAGACGTGGTATGACGTTATGCGATCGTGGGTCAATTTAAGTACGTGTGCACACCGACCGGATCCGTTTGTAGCTCGTTTAACCCGTTCACAGAAAGACTTAACTCGACCGCATTACATCCTCAGTGCGTCGTTATTTCGTCTGAATACGATCAAAATAAAATACTAAGTTTGTAATACGTTTCAAAACAGTTCTAAGAGTTTACAATACGTTCTCAGTACGCTCCGCACGTTTTAGTACGTTTAGTACGTTTATTCACAGTTCCTACACCGTCGATCCCGTTTGCAGTACAATTACACAAGTAAGGGTATAAATACATGCCGTTGTTGTACAGGTTCCAGATTTGGGCACAAGGTTTAGCCAAGTTTATGCCTTTTGGTTTCTGACTCTGTCCTCCTTCATCCTCGGACTTGGAGACAGAGTCGTCAGAAGGTGCAGGGAATAAATTACGACGCTCATCATTTCGACTTTCACGTTCAGGGGCTGACTCAGAAGACTCTGTATCGGCTTTTGTGAGACATTGGTCTTTTATTGCTTTAACACTTTACACCCTGTCTCTGTTTGGCTTCACTTTTCTTTGGAGTTATATATTGATACTTGCCTATTGATGTAGACTTTTGTGTCTTGAGAGGTTGAAGAGACAAACAAGAATGAGAACTGGGCGAAACATGATGGCTTTTAATAGCCATCGGGGCAGAACGTGATTGCAATTTACGTTCTGAACGTACTAGGGAGAGATGAGGACGTAATCACAACGAGTTAAACTGTCTGTGAACGAGTTGGTCGAATTAACAACTACATTATGTAGTTAGGACGAGTTTCGACGTACTCAGAACGAAGTAGGACTAGTTACGAACTTATTTAATCTGACTACAGACGGATTTGGACTGCCTACAAACGGTGTCCACATGAGGTGGACGGGGATTTATTCCGAACTGAACTTACTATAAACGTACTTCAGACGGGATAAAGACGCGATGGACGTATCGAGAACTGTTTAAGAACTAACTATGATCGCATTATGGATATTTTCCGGCCAAAGTACAAACGTTCTAGCCAGGTCGCAGCCCGTTTTACAATATGTTAGGACGGGTTGGGACGTTTTGAGAACTAGTTTGGTGTGATGGGGGCTTTAGATGATGTCGGAAAGCGCTAAATGTTCAAGTGAACATCAGTAACAAATGTTATTCATTAAGTATGTTTCACTTTTTTACGTTCTGTTGACAATTGTAGATATTGGTATTTCCGTAACTGAAAAGGAATGGATATTTGTGAGAATATCCTAAGATCGTATTCTGAAATGTTCTCTTAGACTATTAAAGTGTTTACAGAGTAACAGCTTCCTCGGTAAAATGTTAGACACAAAAGCAGCAATGTTGTTGACATTTTACTTAATTTCTTAACCTAATAGTTCATTGTAAAATGCTGGCAATTAGATTTTCAATTAAATACGCCAACTCAATAAACGTCTTTACTAATTGCATAAATACTACTGATGTTTCTGTGGTATTTTTAAAATCCTACCGCTACAGAAGAATTTATTGCGCCTTAAACCTGCCTTCGTCGTAACATTGCATCCACTTTGTTTCGATGTTTCGTTTACGAAATACCTAATCGTGTGATATTCATAGGTAAATAACAGTCTCCTTTCTATACACGAGCAATATATAACCTAACATGCAATTGCATAATCTTTGATCGTTGTGCATTTCATTGTCCATGTATTCATCCAATTTCATATAATGTGTTCTTTACGTTTGTGATAATTTATCTTTAATTACTGAACGAAATCTTATTAACAAACATTAACCGAGAATTGTCAACATCAATTTACAATGAAAGGGATTAATCGTGTTTGCGTTTGTAAACATTGCACCCAGAACACGAAATGTATCAAGATAATCATCTTGTGGTAAAAACGTTAAACGATAGTTGATTGACCTAAGATTTCGAAAACATGCCGTTTTGAAATCCAGCCTATAGTTTTCTTAAAATAGTATCTATAGAATTAACAATATGGTTAAAGTTAACCAGATTATGCGGAATAAGAAATATTTTAATTTATTTATAAACATTGTAAGTATATTTTACTGCACACAATCCAATGAAATGACGTAAAGCATCTTTACAAACAGCAACATAAGCATCAATAACATTTTTAGATATCTTACATTAAAAAGATTAAAATTCAACATAATTAAATGCTATTAGCTTCAGAATATGTCGTTTTTATTTCTTCCAATATGAGCCAGGTGCGATAAATGCTAGTCTAGAAATAATCCTAATCTGGAAACTATGCCACCAAATCGTTAAGAAAAGATTAAAATATGCCGCAGCTGATCAGCGAAATCTGAATATTCTTAACTGTACATCACTATATACTTAAATGTGTTTGTAGTTAAGCGGAAAAACAACGTACAAAATTAAAAAATACAATAAACGTGAATAACAGCATTCTGGTATATATGTTGTTGGAAAGCGCTAACTGAACGTATGTAACATTACACAGCTAGAAGTATTTCATTTTGTGTATTTACAAACATTAAAAACACCTTCAACGTAGTATGATAAATATGTATTATGTGCCAAATGAAATCCGAAAAAAAGAAAAAAAGTTATGCCTGTTTATATTGTTTTCAATTAAAAATGTATAAGAGTTAAGAAAGAATGATCAAACAACAGTCAGGTATGATGCTCCTGCTTGCCAAATAGCTTTTTAATGTAAAATGTTATTTAGTGTTATTTTTGTAACATAGAAAACATCCTTACTCATGTGGGGGAAAGAATTGCGTTTGCCCGTAATTAAGTGATAATGAAGGTGCAGTTATCTTTCAAAGTATACTTCCTATATTATTGCAAATGCTTCAAGATAATTTGCTAAATTAATATGAATGCTATGTAAGTACATGTATAATGCTCGTTAATTATTTACGATGTTCAGTTATTAAACATACTTCTAAATTTAAAAAAGTAGAAACTCCACAGGATTTTCTTCTGAAATCTCTACAGCGTAAGGTTGTTTAACATCATTGTTTGGTGCCGCTTTCAGTTGCTTATCTGTTTCAAAGAAATGGATCATCGTGCAGTTTAAGACAAAATAAATCGAGGGCGTGCAGTTTAACACAATTTAAAATCTGGTGCATGAAAGTGAGTTTTGAAATGGGAGATAGAGTTTAAAGTGGAACTATGCGCATTTTTCAAGTAAAATAGCTGAAATAGATGTGTGTATAAAAAGGGTGGAGGAAATTATAGTTTTGAGCCCAATATACCAAAACTCTTTCTGTTACCAGCACGAAATAATAAGTTTCAAACATGACCTTTCTTATTTTGACTGGGGCAGTCATTTTAAGAAAAATGAAACTGCACGCCTGAGTTGCTTCCCTTCAACTTCAGAAATCTCTACCTATAGGCAAGGGAGATCACTGAGTAGAAGATTGAAGAAAAGAACTAGTATATTATTAGTCCGATTTCTTTATTTCTAAAGCATCAACTTCAAATACTGAAGCAGCTTTATCTTTAATTTAACACATTTAAATGCACAGCAGCCGAAAATTACTTTTATAAAACATTCACCAAAAACACACTATATGCAGAAAGATGCGCATAATGCCACTTTAAGTAGTAACTATTACTCCTGTTATAGAGTCGTATATTCTGGTTGAGCAAAATTAGATATAAAATCATGCGAACCTGTGGTCAGTTCCTGAGATAGCTTAAAATCTGTTGAACGGTGTCTGATGAATTAATCTATCTGTTCGTAACACGAGTCATAAATGTACAAGATACTAAGCTAAAATTGAATATATAAACACATACATGTGTACTACTGACAGCAGGGAGTGTGTGAAGAGGAGTGTTTTTAAAATGTCTGTTGTATTTAAGAACTAATAAGTCGCAGATCCATTTAACAATACGACGGGGCTATGAGCCTGCGATATAATGTCACCAGGGCGTAGTCCAGGTAAAAAATTACACGCGGTGTATATCCAATTCGAAGAGTGTAGATAAATCAACACGTTGTTTTGCTATATTCTGTTCATTATGAAATTTTATGAAATTAGTTCATTGGATATACTAGATATACTCACAGATAAGATATGAATTATGAAAATATGTAAAATTAGATTATTGCCAATCAATAAATGACCCCTACCTTAAGGGGTATTTGTCATAAATGCTGCCATAGGAACCACACTTTTATAGAACTTGCTTATTCTTGAAATGATCTACACTGTATAAATCAGTTTTCATGACATAAAATCTTGAACTTTGGTAGTTAATAATTGACGTATGAAGAGGCAGTTGAACAAAGAGATAGATGGATAGAAGGAAAAATAAGGGAAAATAAAAGGATCTGTACGTTTTACATATTGTTTTGTATCTATTTTCATGAAAACATATCTAGTTCTTTAATAGTTGTGACAGAAACAATCATTTGTGACTGACACAAGGACAAACAGATTAACGAGAGAGAAAATGAAATGATGGGCATGTTTCCCACAGGATGGGAAACCTCTTAAACTTTAGAAGCTGATACACAATCAACTTTTTGTCAACGTTGCAAAGATGTGTTGCTATAGCCACCGCATTTGTAACCATAGCAACAAAATGAAAGAACTTACATATACTCGTTACTATCATCTATCCTTGTACCAAGTTTCATGAAACAAAAATGTCTTGTCCTTCCAGAATTATCGCAGAATCCCACCTTGTGACAGAAGGATAAAGGGCAAATCATAAGTCCCTTCTCGAGAAACCCAATGAAACACTGGTAGGAGACTAATAAAGACATATATGTAAATTATAAATTATATATATATAATATAGCTTCTCTGGTCCCAATCAGTTATAAAGACTAAAAAGTCAATACTGATTTGTGAGACATGAAAACAGAGATTTGAGTAAATATATATATGCAAATGTTGAACCAGTACGAATGCGTAGTAAAATTCGTGCTCGTATATAAAGCAGCATCGAAACTAATCTTTTGGTTAGTGGACTTGCTGTGGCATGTGTATGTTCGTTTGTACTGCTAGGCGCTTTGCCGTAATTGGTCTGGAATATTGTGGAGGTGATTTAGTTCGTAAAATTCTCTCTACTATATCATAATTTATAATGCGAACTTGTATCCTAGCGGATCTCACGTATGGGAATGTCAACTGTTCTGAATATAATTATATCCCTTAATGCAAATTATCTATATATATATTCAATGTATCCTCGAGATCCAGTTCACTTTCAGAGAGAGAAAATATAGCTTCTCTGGTCCCAATCAGTTACAAAGACTAAAAAGTCTCTACTGATTTGTGAGACATGAAAACAGATATTTGAGTATATATATTTATATATATATATATGCAAATTTTGAACCAGTACGAATGTGTAGTACAATTCGGGCTCGTATATAAAGCAGCATCGAAACTAATCTTTTGGTTAGTGGACTTGCTGTGGCATGTGTGTGTTCGTTTGTACTGCTAGGCGCTTTGCCGTTATTGGTCTGGAATATTGTGGTGATGATTTAGCTCGTATAAATTCTCTCTACTATATATATATATATATATATATATATATATATATATATAAGAAAAACATCCAATGGGTTTCCTCTATCTGTATTTCTGTCTACCTACCGGTTTCATATCATAATCATCAGGGCAGACATATAAAAATTTTATATGTCTGCCCTGATGATTATGATATGAAACCGGTAGGTAGACAGAAATACAGATAGAGGAAACCCATTGGATGTTTTTCTTTTTTATTTATTAAATACTTGTCCAAGAGTAACTTTTAATATTTTCTATTATATATATATATATATATATATATATATATATATATATATGGTAGAGAGAATTTATACAAAATAAATCACCATCAAAATATACCAGACCAATTACGACAAAGCGCCTAGCAGTACAAACGAACACGCACATGCCACAGCAAGTCCACTAACCCAGAGTAAGATTAGTTTCGATGCTGCTTTATGTAGGAGCCCGAATTCTACTACACATTCGTACTGGTTCAACATTTGCATATATATACTCAAATCTCTGTTTTCATGTCTCACAAATCAGTAGTGACATTTTAGTCTTTATAACTGATTGGGACCAGAGAAGCTATATTTTCTCTCTCTGAAAGTGAACTGGATCTCGAGGATACGTTGAATATATATAGATAATTTGCATTAAGGGATATAGTTATATTCAGAATAGTTGACTTTTCCATTCGAGAGATCCGCTGGGATACAAGTTCGCATTATAAATTATTATATGGTAGAGAGAATTTATACGAAGTAAATCACCATCACAATATACTAGACCAATTACGGCAAAGCGCCTAGCAGTACAAACGAACACGCACATGCCACAGCAAGTCCATTAACCCAATAAGATTAGTTTCGATGCTGCTTTATGTAGGAGCCCGAATTGTACTACACATTCGTACTGGTTCAACGTTTGCATAAATATACTCAAATCTCTGTTTTCATGTCTCACAAATCAGTAGTGACATTTTAGTCTTGATAACTGATTGGGACCAGAGAAGCTATATTTTCTCTCTCTGAAAGTGAACTGGATCTCGAGGATACGTTGAATATATATAGATAATTTGCATTAAGGGATATAGTTATATTCAGAATAGTTGACTTTCCCATTCGAGAGATCCGCTGGGATACAAGTTCGCATTATAAATTATTATATGGTAGAGAGAATTTATACGAACTAAATCACCATCACAATATACTAGACCAATTACGGCAAAGCGCCTAGCAGTACAAACGAACACGCACATGCCACAGCAAGTCCACTAACCCAATAAGATTAGTTTCGATGCTGCTTTATGTAGGAGCCCGAATTGTACTACACATTCG
This sequence comes from Mercenaria mercenaria, assembly GCF_021730395.1. NCBI lineage: Eukaryota > Metazoa > Mollusca > Bivalvia > Venerida > Veneridae > Mercenaria > Mercenaria mercenaria. The sequence continues at coordinate 54,861,396 of NC_069373.1, forward strand.
TACTGGTTCAACGTTTGCATAAATATACTCAAATCTCTGTTTTCATGTCTCACAAATCAGTAGTGACATTTTAGTCTTGATAACTGATTGGGACCAGAGAAGCTATATTTTCTCTCTCTGAAAGTGAACTGGATCTCGAGGATACGTTGAATATATATAGATAATTTGCATTAAGGGATATACTTATATTCAGAACAGTTGACTTTCCCATTCGTGAGATCCGCTAGGATACAAGTTCGCATTATACATTATTATATGGTAGAGAGAATTTATACGAACTAAATCACCATCACAATATACCAGACCAATTACGGCAAAGCGCCTAGCAGTACAAACGAACACGCACATGCCACAGCAAGTCCACTAACCCAAAAAGATTAGTTTCGATGCTGCTTTATGTAGGAGCCCGAATTGTACTACACATTTGTACTGATTCAACATTTGCATATATATACTCAATTCTCTATTTTCATGTCTCACAAATCAGTAGTGACTTTTTAGTCTTGATAACTGATTGGGACCAGAGAAGCTATATTTTCTCTCTCTGAAAGTGAACTGGATCTCGAGGATACGTTGAATATATATAGATAATTTGCATTAAGGCGTATAATTATATTCAGAACAGTTGACTTTCCCATTCGTGAGATCCACTAGGATACAAGTTCGCATTATAAATTATTATATAGTAGAGAGAATTTATACGAACTGAATCACCATCACAATATGCCAGACCAATTACGGCAAAGTGCCTAGCAGTACAAACGAACACGCACATGCCACAGCAAGTCCACTAACCCAATAAGATTAGTTTCGATGCTGCTTTATGTAGGAGCCCGAATTGTACTACACATTCGTACTGGTTCAACGCTTGCATATATATACTCAAATCTCTGTTTTCATGTCTCACAAATCAGTAGTGACTTTTTAGTCTTTGTAACTGATTGGGACCAGAGAAGCTATTTTCTCTCTCTGAAAGTGAACTGGATCTCGAGGATACGTTGAATATATATAGATAATTTGCATTAAGGCATATAATTATATTCAGAACAGTTGACTTTCCCATTCGTGAGATCCGCTAGGATACAAGTTCGCATTATAAATTATTATATGGTAGAGAGAAGTTATACGAACTAAATCACCATCGCAATATACCAGACCAATTACGGCAAAGCGCCTAGCAGTACAAACGAACACGCACATGCCACAGCAAATCCACTAACCCAATAAGATTTGTTTCAATGCTGTTTTATGTATGAGCCCGAATTGTACTACACATTCGTACTGGTTCAACATTTGCGTATATATACTCAAATCTCTGTTTTCATGTCTCACAAATCAGTAGTGACTTTTTAGTCTTTATAACTGATTGGGACCAGAGAAGCTATATTTTCTCTCTCTGATATATATATATATATATATATATATATATATATATATATATATATATATATATATATATATATAAATATATATATATAAAGCAATAATTGAAAAAAGAGAACAGAAGGGAAAGTGGGAAGAAAAAGCAAACAAAAATGATATAAAAAATTCCCCATGAGGACTCGAACTCATATAAAACGATTTGCATCTTACTCTGCATTTTACTCGACTGATCTATTTTTACATACACACTTCGGGCAGTTACAAACAACGAAATACGAAATACTGTTATTTTCTTGTGAAATAATGTACAAGTTACATAAATTGTTGTTTTATCAGTCATCACGAAATTGACTTGCCATCGCGTTTTACGCAAGAATCGCGTTATTACCGGGGAACAGTAGTGATAAAATGTTTATGAAATTCAACTTTTTGTCTGAAACGATAGAAAATGATTAAATAAATTGCAATAAATAGTATGGAAAAAATTACCGTTTGTTTATCTTTCGGCTATAAGATTACGAGTTCAACTACACTGATAAAAGTGAATTCATTGTAATAACTTCTAAGTTATAAGCTATTTTTATCATTTTAAATTATTGAAAAATAAATTCTTTAATAGTTTCCCCATATCTTATGAAGAGTTATTTCCTCTTATTTTTATAATCTATCCATGATTGTCATTTCCTAATTGCATAGCCAGCTGAAAATTTCGATTTTGATTTATTTGAATCCAAAACCATACTAACACTGCCTACTGTTTACAGTTATATCAAATCGCCTCATACGACGGTAATATAAGGATCATTATGCAAGTTTAACAAATGTTGGGTGACTTGGTTGTAAGTTACAAACATATTTTCTGCTCATTCGCTGAAATGGGCAGGAAACAATATTCAGTGTCGTAGAATACATATCTATTTCTCTCAAAGAGATTTCTGTAGATCAATGGGTGTTTGAGTAACGTAGGTACAACAAGGCGGCACAAAATGGACAGAGTAGGAGCATAAATTAAAAGCGGGGGGTGGGGCAGGAGTGAAGGGAAGACCAACATACAAGACTTAGTACATAACATACAAAACGAAACGGACAAAAATAAAATGTTTGGTTTATCGCGATGCATAGCTTGAGGACAACGACCCGATAAGAACAGCAGTATGACCTCTACTCAAATTTATTTGTTTTGCTATACACAAGAGATTACGTTGTCAAGTGAATACCTTCAAGATGGCAATTGTACATAGAATCACGTCAGTTATACTCTATAAAAGTTATATAATGTTTGTCAGTCTGTTGTTCTGTTTAATATTTCTTTGATATGTGTCATTATTCCTTTATTTGGTGAGTCGTTCATACTGTCTGTTTCTTTTCTTTACATTTCTCAAAGGAGTCTGGAATATGTTTATCAAATATGTAACAACTATACGTCTTCTTTAATGTAAATATTGTTTCAGACATGGCTTCCTACAAACAAACGAAATTGATAACATATCAGACATTATATATATGTAATACAAGTAATCTTTACGTTAAAAATAATAGACTTTATTGATGATGCATATACGGTACCTCCGACTAGCTTATCAAAACACCTTAAATATCTTTATACAATAATATCTATTCTAACACGGTATGCAACATCTGCACTACCTCTGTATGATAATACGATAAAATATATAGTTCGCCCCCCTGCTACTGTAACATAATAGATTCTACTTTTTATCCACAATATAAGATTTATTCCAGTGCCAAATAGCGGTTCAAGAACATTCCAAAGACACACTGATTGCAGATCATATAATGATGATAAATCGTCATAATGTATGTAAAGTGCTAATTCTCTGCGGATATGTTTTGTTTCAAGTTTAAGGTTTTGTTCACATCTATACGTACAATGCGTTAGGAGTTGCTTTCACGACACTGCATTCATGGAACCTGGTTATTCTTGTTTGATCTTTGTTTTTATTATTACTGCAAGCTAATGTTTTCTTCCAAACATTTTCAAACACGTTCCGTTTTCTCTTCAGTAGTTTTTTTCAAGTTCACATTGTTTTCACTTTTCATATTTCTGCGAAAGCTTATTCCTATTTATCTTCCACTGAATACTGTATTACCATAAGCGGTATGGAATATTAATTCAGAACAGACACATCATTCATCTTTGTCTCGTGTTTATAACTTTGTCTTGTTATTTGCATTTTCTGACGGCTATTTGCTTTGGAATGTTGTATAGGAAATCAACAGATGTGATTACTAGCTTCTCACTTAACATATAAAGCTAAATCCCCCTAGATGCAAGGCCTGCAAGCTCAAAGAAATGGAAGTTTGTTTCCTAATGTTGGTTTTGCTACTGACCCGTTACTTTGCGGTGCCCTGCTTCTTCGTGTTTGTCTGTGTCTGTTTGTTACACCTATATTGTTCCTTCTATTAGTGTACTATTTTTTGTTTATATGTACACAGGCTATGTTCTAGTGTTTTCACTTCCGTTTGTAATGCTGTATTGATAGATACGTTTTTTGAAAGTGGCTTTCTCTGTTGGACTTTTGATCTTGATTTCGATCATTCTGGATTGGAAGTACAGTACAAGGAAAAGAAAACCAACAATAGTTATTTGATATGTTTCAACTAACACAACAGCAATCTTTAAGTGTCGTGCGGTGGCCGAAAAAGTCTCCCCGTACTTGGATTCAGTGTTGTTATATTTTCTGGTCCTTTGGGATCATGGATTCCATTCAATATCTATGTAATAGAATTCCACTTAATCCCGTGCTAGGGGCGTGAGGGGTGTTGCACTTTCAATTACGTCTCATGAACAGACACAGTCAAACCGCGTCTGCTATAAGTTTGCTTTGTTGCATTCTATACTTCTAAAACATCTTTTACAGAATTTATTACATGTCTAATCTGTGATATATATAAGAAAACCAATGACATTAAACGAAAAAACAATCCATCATATGCTTCATACCCCATGTGTACCGTCGTCGGATATGTCTGACACATTCGCCTTCTGCTTATTATTTTCGTAACACTGAACAAAAGCGTATTGAGTTTGTTTAAAAATCATTCTCGATTAATGGCTTAATGAATTTGTTTGCATTTAATTTCGTTATTTTATCCGAAACGGCTATTTCGTCTGGAACTGAATTCGTGCATTTTATATTTTTAAGATAAGATAAATGCGAATTTTACTTGTTTGATATAAATTTACATATCTATGAAATACGAAGACAATTGTTCTGGCGAACATTTATTTCGTAATATGTGTGCATGTACTAATCAAGTAACACGCTCTTTGTGGACAATAAACTATATCATATCTCCCATCTAGGATGGTTTTCCACAACAAGTGAGTAAATAGCAGATGACAATGGTAAACAGCCTTGTTTCAGTTATATTTGATATTTTCTTTTTGTTGCCACTCCTTATGTTTCTGTCTTATACCTTGTATTCTATTTGTCTTTATTAGTTTTTAAGTCTATTATTATTTGTTTTGTCTGCTCCATGTCGCAGCTTTTCTCAAAGGAGCCTGCACTGTTTTTGGTATAGATTTGGCAATGATACGCTTATAAAAGGAGCGGTTTACGAAGAAAATCCCCGATGACGTATTAACTTTCCTATCGACTGCTTTTATTATAATGTTACGTCCTTGCATAATATTTAATGGTAGTTACGCACGTTTTGTTACACTAAGAGTCGTGCCTTACCGCACAATATCCGGATAACCTTTCATTAAGCCTAAGTTTGGGGTATGGAAACAAAACCGCGCGTTAAATGTTCATTCTTGTGTTAACTGGCGAAAGTTAAACTACTAATATATTTTTTAAAAACAATAGAATACAAAAATATTTGCGTCTGAAATGATTACAATTCATATTATAAAATTAGCTCCAAACGTACAATTATATTAAATCAAATAAAATTAGCTCCAAACGTACAATTATATTAAATCAAAAGTCGGGCAAATATCTGACGATCAAGGACATATCCCTTTATTTTCGAACATGTAGTTGAAAATCATCAACAGAATTAACAAATGTGAATGGTTATATTAAATTGATTATAGCTTTTTCTATAAATGGAATTGTCTTCAAAAATATTAACTTCCGATTAAATTCCAGTTACTGAATATTTACTTGATTTTAAGTAAAATTGAAGCACACGGCCAAATCATTTTCCTTTACTGATTTCTTCAAAAAATTGTGTGAAAATCCAGCGTGAAGTTCCAAACTGTAGAAAAAAATATCCAAATATGCGAAACTACTTTCAAAGACATAACACATTCATAATTGGCATTCCTCGTTTGATAGCAACTGGTATAACAAGGAAAAACGCAAATAACTCAGCTTTTCTTTCAACTAGCATAGTATTTATTAGGCATTTCCATGTAGCTATCTTTATGCCAATGCATTTTCCTTTAGTCTTCAACTGTACTTGTTTGTTCTGTCAGTTTCATACCGTAATATTCCGAAAGAACTACGTCTTCTTGTCATATGATCAGAAAAGCATATCATTAATGATATAACTACATTAGATGAACGGGTCTTTTTAGACAAGTTCTAAATATTTTCTTAGCTCGACAATTTGAAGAATAGTGATAAATATTCCACTCACATCGGCCGCTACTTAGACTTTACCAAAGGCTTCATAGTCATCAATTCTACAGAAACAACAACAAGTTAGATAACCCTGAGTTGAATTTTGTTCAAATTATTATCCTTGTTCGACTAAGAAAATCTGCTTAAAGTTTTGCGCGCAACTTACTGAATTTGTTTCTCAGTAACAAGATAAGACATAAAATATAAAGTAATATATTCTTTATTTAGCGTCGGTTTTAACATATGCTTTTGTTCCAACAAACATGATTATCCTGTAACAAATAAACAAACTATAATAGATGAGAAAAGCACAAAATTAAAGCTCAGATGCATAAATGATAAAGTGTTCAGACTAAAACACATAAAGACACTGATTCAACATATAAAATGTTTTATATAGCACAGTGCAAAATTTCCAAAGCTTAAAGCCCTGCTCCGCGGCTATTCAAATTTTATTGTATGTATGCAACCCATAATTACAAAAGGTAACAGTTAACAGCCATGTGCCACACCACTTTAGCACGCAAAATCACAGGTATTTTGTATAGAATTTAATATAAAATAGACTCTATTTTGACAGGCGTCACTGTTCATAATCAGGATTTTCATGCTTTTTAGTGACAATTAAAGGTTAAAAGTTAGGACGGGAGCAGGTCTTTAAATACTGCTAAGCACTATAAGCATACGGGAAAGGATGAGAAGTGAGTGATAATACATACAATCTAAGATATAGGGTTGCTGTAATAGTTAAAAATATAAAACAAATAAATAGACGAAAATAAAGTAATTAAGAAACTAACAAAAGACATCGTGTGTGTTGTTCATTAAAACAATGTTCTGATTGATTACCAATGTTTTCTCCAATAATCATAAGAAGATACTGCTAAAGATTGTTACTACTTCAAGTACACATATGGGATTGAAACTTTACAGAAGACTTCCTTTTCATTCAGATTATATTCGTAACAGCAAAAGAGAACGAGTCCTAAGCTGACATTAAACCAAATTATGGACTTCACTCTTTCCGGATCCTCATATTCATTCTAAACTTTTAAGTGTTATAGTACATGTTGTATATGAAGCAATAAATACATGATTAATTCAAGAAGGCATAGGACACAATGTCCTCATCACCAAGCTCTTTGAACAAATGTCGCAAGTAAATGAGCAATGAAATGGTTCATAGATTAGCAAAAATACATTCCATATCCATTTGAGAGACAATGATATTCTTGTTTAATGATCAGGAAAATGTTGCTTTTTTTTGTGGTTGGATTTTTTATTTCCCCATTAACTTCAGGCAAAGCGTTGCCCTAGATTTAAATTCGTACTTTAAAGGCATTCAACACAAACCTTAAGCATTTCTTAAAAACTTGGTCTTGCATATATTGTATGGATGTAATATATATGATATGGAAAATCGTGCATAAAAGTTTAAAGCTAAGAGTCAATTCTGGAAGCACCTTTCGCAGCATACACAGATACAGTCACGTAGTTCAAAACTTGACCGTTCCAGTTTCATACTTCACATACGGTCAAACGTATATTTTGCCAAAGGTTTGGAAGGAGTCAAATAGTCTTCCTACTTCACAGTTCACAGCAAATTGTTTTCATGTATTTTTCAACTTACACATGATATCTTTAAAAACTGTAACATACAATCAAAATCATTGCATACGAGGAGTGTTCAAAAAGTATTGTGTATTGTGGTCTGAAACCTTGAAAACTGATGGAAACGTGCATGGTGTCATTTCATACCCTCAAAATATTCCCCGTGGTGAGAAATGCATTATTCTAGTCTATGGATCCGTTTCCGGAAAGCATCACGGAAGGCTGATTCGTGTATACTACGGAGGTACTGATGCTCGGTTGCGATCGATATCTACGACCAGAAAGGAAGTTTTTCAGTTTTGGAAACAGAAAGAAGTCGCATGATGCCAGATCTGGGCAATAAGGTGAATGCGGTAGCAAAGTAGCTCTCTCCGACTTCAAAAACTGTGTTACTGTACTAGAGGTGTGCGCAGAAGCATTGCAATAGTCGAACATGTTTAAAACCTGTGACTGGGCGACGTTTCTGGTAGTACTTCTTTAATTTCTTTCAAGATAACGTCACAGTAGTACCTATCAGTCACATTTCTACCCTTTTATACTGGAATCTGTGCTGCTCTACCTTCGCTGGAGAAAAAATTGGCATACAAAACTTTCTTTACACTCAAAGTGCGTTTTGCAATTATTGGCTTTGGCCATGTTTGTTGGCCCATATTTTGTTTCCAAACTTTCTGACAGGTTCAAAATAATGCACCCAGGTTTCATAACCTGTAACAACATTTGCAAAAACCTTTTTGTCGTATTTTGGGAACTTTTTACTAATCTTTTGGCAGTTTCAACACGTAGCCTTTTATGGTTGTCAGTCAAAAGATGGGATACTCACCTAGCAGAAATCTTTCTAACTTTCAAGATTTTCTTAATAATAAAATGAACTGTTGATAGCGAAATGCCAACAATGCGTGCAATATCGCGTACAGTGTATCGAGCATCATTTTGAAGATTTTCTGTGATTTTGGTCACATGTTGCTATCTTTGGCCGACCTGATTTTGGGGCATTTTCAACAGACTCTACACCACAATCAAATTTCTTTTTCCACCTGCGAACCGTGTCAAAAGACACCTTACTAGACCCATAAACACGGGTTATTTCGGCAAAAAGCTCTTTCAAAGAACAACCGAGTTTACTGCGAAATTTTATATATGTCCGAATTTCTTCAGTATTTGTTATTCGTTTTCCAACCATTTTTGCTACAGTGGTCAACGACTGTCCAAATTGAAATAGCGACAACTCAGTAAAACGGTTAAGGAAAGGATACATGTATATACCATTGTGTAGATATTGAATATTAGTAATCAGCTGTATAAACATCGACGTTAAATTTCTCGTGGAAATGGCGTGTCACCACAATACAATATACTTTTCGAACATTCCTCGTATATCTATTAAACAAAATAATATTTTTATCTGTCTTACGTTGTTTCATACATTTATTAAACGCTTTGTATCTTTAAAACTAATTACATTTATTGATTACAATATTATATTTTTGATTTACGAACCTTTTTCTCTAATCTTTCCTCACCAAGCACAGAGAGTGATTAATTACAGCTTTAAAGGGTCTTACAACTAGTTTTTATGGTATAAATGGTACAACACAGACAATAATATGGAGTATGTAGTATGACGTAAGAGCTGTGAAGTTTAAAAGGGGAACGGTGACGTATGAAGTAAGAAGTGTGAAATATGAACTGTTAAGTATTAACACTGAAATACGATGTGTGAAATGTACACTGATTTTTGAACTGTAATAAATTCTGAGTAGTAAAAAATGAAATGAATAAAGTCCATTTGTAATTTTTATTTCACGTGTACTTCGTGTTTGTAATAACTCTTTTATAAGTCAAGAGAAGTTTAGGCTTTCAATCTACTTACAAAGTAATTGAAGAAATGAAAAGAAATGAATTCGTAAGCATAGGCATATTGTTCTAAATAGCAAAGCTATCAAAACAAAACACATTAGCTATTTGCAAATTAGCAGTTAGCAATGTGGTTATGGAAACATATATGTACAATACATAGTAAATATAATACATAAAAGGTTATTATTCAATTCCATACTTTACTTTATTATATGCCTGTATATTTTTTTTTTGTAAAAATACGGATTGTATTTCACAGGTTAGTATGAATAGGGATAAAATAAATTTATTATTGTACTGTAAATCCTATATTGTGCATGTTGCCGGATATCTTTCATTCATTTCATTTCATTAAATATGCATGACCTGTACCAGTTCTGTAAATAAAGTGCATACAAAAATAAACACTCATATGTTCTAATTCCTTGAAGATTTCGATTGATTTTCATTGGTCTATAAACAAAACAACAGACACAAAGGAGGTATATAATAACAGTAGCTTGATCTGGGATATTGTGTATTCGGCTCACGCAGACGTTGCCTGACCGGATCACACATGGCGCTTGAAATTCCACTCGAGCCAAATAATGGATCCCGGATCAAGCTACTATTATAAATACTCTATCTGATATACGTTAATTCATCATACTAGTACAAAAAAAGTTATATTGACATACTATTTTCGGTTTGTTTCATTTATTTGAACTGCAGCCGTTACGATTCATCTCTGTACGTGCATAATTAAAGTTTAAAGTACAACCAAAACTTAGTGACATACCTTCTTCTCCTTCACATGAACTTAGTAAAAATATTCTGTTTATACTGGTATAGAACAGCTATTATACTACAAGAGACAGTTGGAAAATTTAGGCCCTTCCTGAATGAATGTGTTTTTATAACTTCATCTGCAAACTTATTCAGTCTATTTCCTTTCAGTTCTGTTTTACAAATATAGATAAATAATTATCTTATCCTATAGAAATAAAGTAGGGTCTAATCTCCTCTTAATACATCAAGTTCTCTGCATAATGCAACATTCATTCAATGGATTGATTAGATATTAAACACATTGCCTTAGCCTAATTTATGTCGCTGTCAGTTTTTAAGTAGTTACTTATATTTCCCAACTTTTCATGCAAATCATATATATTACTCTCATGACAAACGGGATTTATGATTTAACTACCTTCATTAGGTCTGCTATATAGCAAATCATGTATAATTACCATAATGATAAACGGGATTTATAATTTAAGTACTTTCATTAGGTCTGCTATATAGCCAATTTGTTTAATTACAGATACTCTAATTCTTAGGTTACATTCTTACTTTCCTGCAAGGAAGAGTAAATATACTGAACAAATTTGCTACTTGGCCAATGTCTCATCCTTTTAACATTTAGTAGAAGCTTGCATTGAAATCAACAATAATGTAAACAAAGCCCAAAAATATCGACTCACGCTAGGATATATTATTTTAATTCATTTTACTACTGAAACCAATATTTGAAGACTTAAAAAAACACACACACACAGTTGTGTTGTGAGAAAACGAGGGAATTTCATTTTTGAAATGACACATGTGTAGATTTAGAGATTTTACTGGTTCATATCATACGCATATTAAATGCTTTTCTTTTTCGATAGGACACGTATTCTTGTACTCTTAGCTTTTTTTCATAGCATGTTTCGCAAGCTGGACTAAGTCTGAAAAGTCTAGACATTTGTTTGCTTCTTCAAAAAAGAAAAAAAACCGATTGAAGTCGTTAATTGATTAAATTTATTCTGAAATGATATGGACAAAGTACAATCAGTATCAAAAAAAAAAAAGTTCAATAATTTAACATTATATGCAAAATAACAAATTGTGTGTTAGTTTTTATTTTTGTTCAGTATATATTTCATTTTTAAAGGAATATGAAATTATTTTGTGCAAATAGAGCATAAGCATGATAAGGGCATAATTCGAAAATGTTTCTAGATAAATCAGATCAGTCTATCATGAGCCTTACTGTGTTAACTGATACGCATTTGTGCATGTTGTTCTATATTACAAACTACTGTAGAAGCGAGTAAAGCACTAATGAAATAAGATTGCAAATTTGCGTTACATCACGGAAGTTTCATGATAAAATCCGTTCATGCATAGTGATTGACAGACAAATATCCATTCCTAACTTTACCTCGGAATATCTTTTTTTCAAGTTTGTTAGCCAAATACGTGAAAAACAACATTATGGTTTGTGTTGTTTGCACAGGAGAAGATAAAACAGAATTATATAAAGCTTAATTTGTATTGTTTCCAATTAAAAAGTAAAATATTTATGAAAGAGTAATAAATATGAAGGACCTGCTCCCGAAATGCTTTATGTAAAATGTGATTATGTGTTACATTGTAAACATTCTAATTGATGTAGTCTATCATGTTTTGGTGGTGAATATAAAAAGTGTAATCAATTTGTTGATGCGGGGAAATAAAATATTTGCATTACAAGTCTTATTTATTTATGTCTTTACAAAGCTGCAATCGTCATCTTACTTGATTTTTCTAGGAGTTCAAGTTAAAAGAGATGAAGATATAATGCTTGTGAGAGTACATGTGTGATTACCTAACTATTCAGTTTAAAGTTCCCAAAATTCACATTATTTCAATATATATAATTTTGAAATTTACAACGAATTAAAATCCCGTCAAGAGACATGCATCCGATTTTTTTATTTATGAATTCTTAATACTTAATAACTCAGTGGAAGTTTCTGTCATACGCGTTATAAGATTTCAGCCCAAAGTCGATTATTTAGCAACATTATAGTCAGTTTAAATTTCCAGCTTGCCTAATTGGAATCGAAGTATCACAGTACAGTTATAACATTATGCATTTGAGCCACTACATAAGACTTTTAAAGGGGAATTGATTCCTTTTTGATAAACATTATTTTTCACTATATGTTTAAATAAGGAAACTAAATGTATACGCGTATCTGTATCAAGTTCCGTAGAATCAAGTTATAAGGCCTTTTCAAATGTCTGATCCCAGCAAACAGTGACGTCTTTTTTTGGTTGTTATGACATCTTTCCGAGACGTCTTTTTTTTGTTGTTTTTGAAAGGTGCGTTCACGTCTTTTAGAGACGTCTTTTTCACGTCTTTTGGTGACGTCTTTTTCCGGTTGTTTTTGAAAGGTGCGATCACGTCTTTTAGAGACGTCTTTTCACTTCTTTTAGTGACGACTTCAGAAACTCCCCATAAATATTTAAAAATTAAAACTAGCACAACAGAAAGATAAAACACATGTTCACTTTAAACATTTAGTATTTACATTTTCAAAATCAAACCAGTGTTAGCCAAGAAACATGATGTTATGATACATATACTTAACAACTGATGATTCCACATGATACATATACCCTCTCATGTTTATACTGTAAAAAAACACACCTCTGCTATATTTTCTAAAATAACTGAAACTTTGAAGCATTAAATCCAAGAAGTAACTATTGCTATTTACATTTCCTCGTTTTCCGTTTAAAATGGCGGTCTACATGTAAACACGTGGTATGCTGGATTTTGATTGGCCCGCACCTAGTTGGAATTTATTTAAGGCATGGGAGGTAAATCGTTATGTACAGGGCTTGTGTATAGTTGCCTCCTTTTGAAAATGTTTACAACGATCGAATTTCATTTCTGATAACAGATTTTCGTTATTTTTTTCAAACAAATTGTGCTGTATTATCATTGCACCTAAGAAGAATAAAAGCTGAATTCTATTTTTGCAAAAACGTCTTTATGAGGGAATAAAAACGTCTTTTAAAAGACGTCTTTTTTTTGCATGCAGAACGTCGTGAAAAACACGTTGTTTTTTGGTCACAGACGTCGCGACCAAGAAACAACCAAATAAAGAGGTCTTTTTCTGGTCACAGACGTCGCGACCACGAAACAACCAAATAAAGACGTCTTTTGTTTGCTGAGATGAATCCATGGAGTTGTTCGTAATACATTAGAAACACAAATTTTTAAGGGCAACTTACGTTTTATAAAAGCACATGTCAAAATTCAGTGAAAATATTATATTCTCAATATATAGATATATATAGATATATAAATCCGTCATAGTTATGTGGAATTCCTACGCAAAAGACCATCGTTCTACACAGAAATCTATATATGAATAATCATATAGTAATCATATCCTATAGTAAGATCAATTGACTTGACGTTATTCACACGTTAATGCGATTATACATGTACATATTGTTAGACAAAGGAAGATCTGTTACGGTTATGTTTACTTTCGGAATATTTCGTGTCCTTGTTATAATTCATTGTGTCAACAAGGTTACTCTTACACACTCTAAATCCGCGCAAACTTTATTCCGCAAATATGAATTGATTTCTCCTGTTTTCTTCATTCGCAATATGTGGCTACGTTCCTAAACGTAAAAAAGAAAATCCGATTTTGTTCGGATATAACATAATTTTGTGATTTGTCAAAAACGTATGTTTCTTTGATGCGTTACTGCTTATTCATTGATTCATCCCATTACGGATTTCACTATCAAAAATTAAGGCCAATGTTCAAATATAATGGAGTTAGCTTTAAGCCTAGGTGACAGGGGAACTGGAAAATTTTACAAATTTCGTCACCTTTCATATTTCTTTTCTTGGTTTCATAATTTTTCCCCACATATTTGTTTGATAATATCGACTACGCATTTTCATAGAATGGAAATCGTTAATAGTGTCTTGTTTTTCTGTAAAATGTTTCATTTTCCTACTTCTACAACAGCCAGTTATTATATATCTTTCTCCACCTATTATTACTTAAACTGGTTTCTACTTAACACATAATTGCAATTAATTTATGGAATACTTATGCAGAACAGACCCACTATTCATCATTATTTTGTCAAGTTATTACTCTTTCTGACGATTGTTTGCATAGGAGGACTGTAATTGAAATCAACAGATACATTTATTTGCTTTTGACTTGACATACAAATGACAAATCAGTAGCATCAATAGTTAAACAACTTTTCGTTGATTTTAACAAGTATTCGCATCCTGTTGCTTTAAAACTGTGTTAATCAAGGTTAAGTTATAACATATACGTTTAATACATTGATTTGATAAATCTTAATAATTGTTCGTGGCAATATATACTATAAAATCAGTAGGAAGGGCCTTTGAAAGCATTGAAAGTAACCAGGCAAAACACAACAGACTCGTTTAAATTGAGTTTGTTCATGAGAGGTATTGCAATTTGCAACACCCTTTATCATGTTTCAGTAGGGATACCGATGAAACAACTTGGGCAACCCCTCAAGCCTCTTGTTTAAAAACGTGACTGATTAAACAACTAAACAGCGTCATTTAATTTTAATAACGCATAAGTTAACACATTTTCACACATAACTTGTTGACAGGTTTACATTCGACTGACATACAAGCCTACTGAGCAATATGTTGCATAAAATAATACATCTAACTAAAGCATCTGAATGTCTTCTTAGCTGCCAAGTGTTAAGCAAATTCTATAAATTAAGGATAAAGGGATTTTGTAAAATTTGTACCAAATAATTAGCCTATATCATTTTTCCTTCTTTATAGGATTTTCGTTGCTTTTCGTCGGTCTGTGTATTTTTGTCTATTCTTCTTTTGATTCATGTCATATCTTAAGTTCTTTGTTACGTTTGTTTTATGTCAGCGCATTATTTTCAAAGGAGCCTAGACTATTTTGGTTGGCATCCACAGGAGCAATTTACAAATTAACGATTTCATCGCCATAATAATCTGTTATTTCCTTACATAATTGTGTTAAGGTTGTTCTACACGTTTGTTATTCTGTTAGTTCATGATTACCGTCAGTAATCCAGATAATCCGAAAAACGTAAAAAGCAACACAATAAATAACGACTCTTAAGTTATATTATTATTATTTATTATTATACCACATTTATATAGCACTCTTTTCATGCACGTGTACACGTTCAAAAGTGCTTCACAGAAAAATTACAAAAATACTAACAAATACGCATACAAAAATAATGCATTACACATTAATAACATTCATAAATATAAAGATAAACATACATACTTATTTAAAAGTATTTAGGTTACCCTAGGATAAAATATTGTTCTACGCAGTTTTATGAAGAAGAAAAAAAAGCATCAATGTATCGGTCAGTTAACAAAATATTGTACAAAGAAGTGGGTTTTTAGCAGGCTTTTGAAAGCAGCTAGCGTGTCGTGTCAGCTTCCCTGGTCTTGACGGGAAGAGAGTTCCGAAGCTTTGGAGCAGTGCACAAAAAGCTGCAATTGCCATACATCATGGTTTTAGTTTTTGGCATAACCAGTGACAGCGTGTCTTGTGATCTTAGGTTTCTGACCGGTTTATACACTTCTATTATATCCCTAATATAGGCAGGGGACTGATTGTGTAAAGCCTTAAATGTGTGGGTCAGAGTCTTGTACTGCACCCTGTATTTTACTGGCAACCAATGGAGCTCCTTCAGAACCGGTGTTATATGATTGCGACGGGGCGTCTTGGTGATGACGCGAGATGCCGTGTTCTGGACATGTTGCAACTTGTTTAGTGTGTTGTTTGGAATACCACTTAACAAGGCATTACAGTAGTCAAACCGTGAAGTAACCAGGCTGTTGATAGGGGTCTTTGTGGCATCACTGGTAAGATACCATCTGATGTGACCTATTCTGCGAAGTTGTGCATATCCAGCCCGGCACAAAGAGTTGACTTGTTGTTCCATATCCATATTGTTGTCAAGTACTGCACCAAGATTCCTAACACATTTTGTGGATTTTATCACAGAGTCACCGACCTTTACAGAGACGTCATCAAAGTACTTGGAGTTACGCTTTGATGTTAATAGCATTACCTCCGTTTTATCAGCATTGAGCTTCAGCATGTTGCAGTGCATCCACGCGACAATTTCAGCCAGACAGCTCTCAATGCGGCGCAAAGCTTCACTTCTAGCCACAGCCTCTATCGGCTTAAAGGATAGGTATTATTGAGAGTCATCGGCGTAGAAATGGTGAAGAAGTCCATGACGTCTGCATATGGCACACACGGGTTTATTGTACATGATATAGTTCTTTGGACCAAGCACTGATCCCTGGGGCACACTGTATTTCATCAACATAGGCGTCGACAACTAACCGTCAACGCACACAGTTTGATAGTGGTCACTAAGATATGATGACATCCATGCAAGTGCTTTGTCTGTGACTCCAAAATGATGTTCGGGTCGTTGTAACAGCGTTTGGTGGTCAATCGAGTCGAAAGCTGCAGACAGATCGAGAAGCACGAGGACTGTTGCAGAATTTTGGTCGAGGGATGTGAGGATGTCATTCTGTACCTTTATCAAAGCCGACTCAGTTAAATGAAACTTTCTGTAAGCAGACTGCAGTCCCTCATGTAGCTTATTTTCACTCAAGTGCCGCTCAAGACGCGCATCTACTACCTTTTCTAAGATTTTTGAAATGAACGGGAGATTAGACACAGGCCTGTAGTTTTTGAGAATGTTTGGTTCAAGACCTGGTTTCTTAAGCAGGGGTCTTATCCTAGCACTTTTAAACTCTTTTGATGTAACTAGGAATGTTAATATCTTTCTTAAGATTGATACAACAAAGAAAATGTTTTAATGTTGAAGACATGCAACATGAAATTTGCTTCAAAATTGTGATTGTCTTTAATCACGGTCATATAGCTTAAAATTAAACAATGCGTCTCCGTACTCTTAAAATACCCTGTCTCCACATTTTTGACACAAACAAAGAAATAAATAGATTCATCTATCAATTACTCTCATATAAGGCTTTAAAAGTGACGTTGGCAGTTTGATCTTTGTATTTGATGTTTGTAACTTGTTTACAAAAATAATATATAAGTTGATGTAAAACAAAACAGATATAAAATCTAATCAGACTTAAATTATATCAAATCGTGTATTGTCAGTGTGCATACTAAGAAGAATCCAAACATGTTTTGTCTTGAATTTTGTTTCCCGTTAGCTCAGATACTTGTATTTGTAGAACGTTATTATAACTTATCCATGTTATAATTCACTTTCGAAATTACTGTCCCGCAGTAAGAACTGATTATACATATGAAAATGGAGTTAGAATTTATACAGTACAATGAGATATGTACAATGCATCCAAATATTTTACAGGGAGAAGGTGTCTAGCCAAACGGTATACAGCAGTGTGTACAAAGCTTATTGAACGACTACTCCCTTTGGTATCCTCACAAATAATGAAATATATCTTGGGCTTGCATTTCCCAATGGTATTATTTTGGAAACATTGAGTTTAGATATGTTATATAAATCTTGGAAGAGATTCAGAAAGCGTTTAACTAAAAAATAGATTTCGGCAAGCAAAATATCTTTTTCTCCCAGTTTCCTTTCAAGAGGAATACTGGATTTCTGATCTTTATCAACACTATCAGTATGTTCTGACGCCAAAATCAAGAGATATACGACTAAGCCATATCGTGGAATTCCTTATTTAATCTATAGAAACTTCATCCTAGAAATGTACGACTTTATATATTTTACATTATTTGCATTTACGAGCCATGTGATTAATGTAGTTGACAGGTTTTCTCCATGTTCTAAAGAAAAGTGTTACTTCTGCCATATTGTACAGGCTGGTCCTATTGTCTTCTTTTTTATGCCCCCGAAGGTGGACATATTAAAATCGCACTGTGCGTGCGTGCGTCCGTGTAAATTCTTGTCCGGGCTGTAACTCTGTCATAGGGATTTTGAAATAACATGGCATAAATGTTCACCATAATAAGATGACGTGCCATACGCAAGACCCAGACCTCTAGGTCCAATGTCAAGGTCACACTTAGAAGTCAAAGGTTAACCGGTGTTCGGTTCATTACACTGTCACTTATCAAAGGATTTTGAAATTACTTGGCAATTATGTTCCCCGTAATGAGACAACGTGTCAGGCGCAACTTTAAGACCCCTAACTCTAAGGTCAAGGTGAAACATAGAAGTTAAAGGTTAACATGGTATGTTTCTTGTCCGGTCCATAACTTTGTCATCGATGAAGGGATTTTAAAATAATTTGGCATAAATGTTCCCTATAGCTCCAATGTCAAGTTCACGATTAGAAGTCATAGGTTAAAATGGTATTTTTCTTGTTTGGTCCATAACTCTGCCATTTATCAAGGGATTTGTAAATAATTTGACACGAATGTTAACCATATGAGAACGTATGTCACGCTTATGACCCGGGTCTCTCAGGTCAAGGTCAAGGTCAAGGTCACAAAATGATTCATACCTAAACTATTCTGGCATATTTTGCGCTGGCAACTGTAGCATTCTTGGGCACGTTTCGTGGACATTTGTCACAAATGACAGCTTTTGTTTAACGTACAATCTAGTACTTGTGATTTTGCCGTAGTGTACTGACGTGGCCTGGTATTTTCAGCACATATTACAGATCAGTCCTATTATTTTCTTGTTATTATGTAGACTAGACTTTATGTTTTCACCATTCACCATAAAGTGCAAATCAGGCCTAATATGTTCTACAGAACGGTCTCTGTATTTAAGTGTTTTTGCTATATTTTAATAACGAGGCCTATCGCTTACGGAAAATTGTGCAGTCCTAGGTTTTTTTCATATTACACAGACCAGGCTTAGTGTAACCTAAAACATTGTGTGCACCAGGCTTTGTTTTTCTCCATAATGAACGGACCAATTCACTCCCGCACCCCCACACCCCCACACACCCATACACACACAAAATACGATAAGGTTTCATTTCTGTATGACCAATTCTGAAACTGACTTTCATTTAGGGTGTATAGGATCTTACAATGTCCTATATCTTCTGAAGACAGCAATTACCATTCTGTATCATTGTTTTATTGGTTATGTATCACACCAGAAATGAATATTCATAGGTACTGATTTCATTTTGCAACACAAATTTGTAAAAACATATAGATCACCTAATTGGCCATACTTACTTGAAGCAATGGAAAACACTTCGTGACTTGGAACTTGGACAATAAAACATGTATGAACTTCCGGCTTCACTGTTATATATTTTTCAAATAGGAGTAAGGCAGAAACAATATTAAAAACAGTAGATAAAACCTTTTCTACTTATGGATGTAATGAAAAGCCTTAAACCAAGGGTTTAAATACATATCAAGTATAAAACAGAACAAGAGCTCCGCCAAGCGGGACAATATACGCCCGAAGGATTACATCATAGGATGGGAGCAAAATTTAAAGAATTTGACTGTTGTAGCCCAAAGGAGTGGAACAACAAAAGGAAAACTTCAAAAAACAAATCTAAGTCCACAAAAAAAAAATACAAAGTCCACAAAAAAATCCTTTTCAGGTACATATATGTAAAAATACACCTAAAAATTAGAGGTACCATCCATGTTGTACCACAGAAAAGTGGTCTCGTTTTTCCCTAGGGCCAATAATAAAAAAGTTTCAAAATAAGCTATTTATAGTAACATAAAAGGGAAGTAATTAAAAAATATTGTAAGTGAACAAAAAAGGAGATCTGCCAAATAAAAACAAGAGCACTGCAATGCAGAACAATATACACAAAGCAAAGTCATATATGACCTTTGACCCTTAAGTGTGACACTGACCTTGAAACAAGTCATCCGGAACATGCGCTCTACATATCGTCTTAGTGTGGTGAACATTTATGCCAAGTTTCTTTGAAATCCTTCCAGCAGTTCAAGAGTTACAGAGCGGACACGAAACAAACTGATATGACTTTTGACCCCTAAGTGTGACCTTGACCTTGAAGCGTGTCGTCCAGAACATGCGCTCTGCACGTTGTCTTGGTGTGGTGAACAATTTTGTCAAGTTTCTTTGAAATCCTTCAAGGGGTTCAAGAGTTACAGAGCGGACACGAAACAAACTGATATGACCTTTGACTTCTAAGTGTGACCTTGACCTTAAAGCGAGACATCCAAAACATGTGCTCTGCAGTCGTCTTGGTGTGGTGAACATTTGTGTCAAGTTTCCTTGAAATCCTTCAAGGGGTTCAAGAGTTACAGAGCGGACACGAAATTGCTAACGGACAGACGGACGGACGGATGGACATCAGCGTCATAACATAATACGTCCCTTCGGGCGTATAAAAAGTGGAAACTCCACAGGTCGCTCAACACGACAAAATCGAAAATGTTGCAGGCTCGGTTTGAGCCTGTTCATGGACGATAGTGGAAAGTGATGCTACCGTCCACATACTCTATGACTTCAGGTTACAACATAGATACAATTGGTGCTAGGCAGTACAAGCGTGCCATGTCATTCTCGAACCTTTAAACACATATAAAAATAATTGAGTTCAACGTTTTAAGCTCATGATACAAAGTCATAAAATTGTAAATACCGAAAGTATTGCACAATTAGAACAGCTGATGCTATTACCTCTAGGTAAATATGTTTATAAAGTTGTTAATGTATTATTCTAATTGAAATATTAAACCAATTATCCCTTGGTTAAGAAAGTTAATAAAATTAGATTGAAATACTGTGTTTTATGAAGCTGCTTCTGTTGCCATTTATATTTCGTTAATAAGTAAATGCAGTGTAAATAGAAACAATTTTAATACAGGTAAGTTATTCAATTTATTTATGTGTGTGCAGTTCAAAGAAAAACTACATAACAAGTTCACATGTTAAAGTATGAACTATTACTACATGTGTAAACATTAAAATAATGTGTTTATATGTATTAACTGTAATTTGCACAATTTTAAAACAGAATGCACTTGATGTATAACTAAACACAATTTAAATGTGTACTATTACTAAATAAAATGGAAATTTTGTAAAAAAAAAAAAAAAAAAAACAAAAAAAATTAGGAATACTGTCCGAAATTTAATTATGTTTGTATCTATAAATACAAAATAAATTTATATATTTTGTAACGTTATATACATGTAATGGAGATTTTCAACCTTTAAAGTAGATATTTAAGATGGGCAATGGATATCTTTAAATGTTATAAAGTATTGAAGTGTTAGACCGCAATATTTATGTGTTCATCACATTTGATGTACTTAATTGTTAAATACAGATTTAATCAACTTAGATTGAATTGTAACATCCTAATGTACATCTAAGAAAATGAATTTGTTAACACACAGCGTCGGAAAATGATAATAAACAATTAATTGCATTGATACAATTTATTGAATGTTGACAGTTTATTAAGGCTTACGCTATTTTCTTTGCGTACAAAGTGTTAGAAGTCATAATTAAACGATTGTAATAAGATAGCTTCATATCTGTTCATTGATAGAAAGGTGTCTTGGAAAATTGCCATTGCAGAAAGATACAACATAATTCCTTTATGTCTATTCGGAAGAATCAATACATTTAATGTCCAGCGTAAGTGAAAAATATAATAAAAATCCAGACATTGCTTCAAAATGAAATAAGCAAATGATAAAGACGTTGCTCTCATATGCATTACATTTTTCCAAAGGCAATGCTACGTTTTCAAAGCTTTTCATTAAGAGGTTCTAAGTTTAATCTAAGACTTGTTAAAGGATCGACAACATTATGTCCTCAATATAATAGTATACCTCCTTTCCAGTCTTTTTCTGTATAAAAAAATATGATCTTTTCATAGTATTTTAATGTCTGGTGATTTTTTCTACGGCGTCTGTACTGTTACAGATACATCTTGACTAATCATTTTAAATATTAAAGACATATTTTGTCCTTCACTATGCCCTGTTTTGAATATCTAAAACTCCATAATTTCTACTTCATCGTGATAATCACTACCTGAAATGCGGTTTGGACATAATTTAACTCGTAAGAATTCCTAGTGTATAATTTTCCATTGATTTAAAAAAAACGGCCTGCTATTTTATAGAGGTCTGTTCTTATTTCATCATAATTTGATTTTTATCGGAAATCTTGCGTTTTTAGAGAACTAAATACATTTATAGTCTTAGAACTGTGGTAGTGTATCGCGATTAATAGGGATAAATTAACATGTCGACATTCTTGGTTGCATGTAGTTACGACACCCGGTATATGGACCTATAGAACAGCAGCAAAATCAAATCTTGCACCGAATACAGTTGTGCTTCATAAGTCTTTACAAGCATTAAATGAGCCGCACCATGAGAAAACCAACATAGTGGCTTTGCGACCAGCATGGATCCAGACCAGCCTGCGCATCCGCGCAGTCTGGGCAGGATCCATGCTGTTTGCTAATGGTTTCTCTAATTGCAATAGGCTTTAAAAGCGAACAGCATGGATCCTGACCAGACTGTGCGGATGCGCAGGCTGGTCTGGATCCATGCTGGTCGCAAACGCACTATGTTGGTTTTCTCATGGCGCAGCTCAAATGTTCTAAATAAATTTTGATATGACAAATGTGTTTGAAGGATATGTAGAGCAAATTTGAAAACCAATATTTCACCGTCCAGTTCTGCATTAACTGTAGGGTCAGTTATAAACGAAATCTTTGTAATAAAATAAGATGGGAGAACCAAACTTTCTATAGGCTAGTTCAATGACACAAATCTTTGGGTACTTTGTTTTTAGAAGAAACAATATATTTACAATACTCTCTGTTCGATTAAGAGACTGTTCAGAAACCAGTTTGTGGGTAAACTACTGAATCGTTTGCCGATTTAACCAGTTTGTCTTACTCGTCTCATTATGAGAAGTAAAACAGATCTTTGCATAAAAAATAAAACATGGCAAAGTAAGTATTTAAGTAACAAAGTCGTTTATTAATAGTTCGTGGACTTGTATTACTTCTGGTACAGATCTCAAAGAAAGAAAGAAATCTGTTGAAAATAACAGGTGTTGATTAGAGACCAATTTTTATTTTTATTTTAATTAAGAAACAACATTTTTGATCTAAACTGCATGTTTTCAAAACATTAAACGTTTTTCTTTCGCACATTTACAATATACATTGTAGCCGTATGATAAAATTATCTAACAGTACGTTAATCTACAAAGTAATATTTGACTCAATTTAATTTTGCCAGAGGAGCTTGCAATATCCATGAGCACCGAATGTGTCGACGCCGCTCACCATACATTTAGTGAAACTTTAATTATATACTTCTACCTATTTCTAATGCTATTTTAGCGACCACTGACGATTAATATAGACAATAGTAAACTTTTTGACGCATAGAACATCAAGACGTTATCATTACGTCACGCCCAAAGGAATTTCATGCAAATCTTCTAACAAAAAAAATTGTACAAAATGACAGTATAAGATCCTTCTTAGGTAACTGTATATTCATAACTTTATCTGCTATTTTTGCAACTGTTTACACAATGAACTTTTTTAAATTTATTTTAATGATAATCACCTAAGCTCACGTGTTTTTCTATTGACATTTCACGAAAATAAACATCTGGTTTAAAGACAAAACCATTATTAAAGAACTACATGATTATAATGTCTTCAAGGTTATACTTGCTTGGTAACATATGACAAAGATTTCTTCTGGCATGGAGATCTGTTCCCTGTTTAACAAGTAATTTGCTCATGACATCGAAAGTGTTGTCATTTGTATAATGCTGCGGACGTGAGCGTTCAGCAGAAGAGTATCATTCTTTCTTCTTGAAAAGCTTTGTTAATATCGAGTATTGGTAAACTGCTTTATTTGCCTCAGTTCGAATTTCCCTCTTTTTCATTGTTCAGGTATATGAATAGTTTTAAACGTTCAGATATACTTGGGATAAATATGATTTCTTAAAAGTGTGTTGTCACATTAAAACATACTATGACTTATGTGTTTGCATTCGTGATTAAATATTTTTGATCTATTCAATATTGTAATATAACATCTTTAGATACCTGCTTCAAATATAGAAAGTCCTAAAAGAATGTGTACAAAATGTATAAATTAATTCTGTTAAAGCAAGAAACTTAACCAAATATTTTACCGTCTTAGTTTTGTGATTTTTGTAAATGTACGAAACGGGTCGCAGTTACTACCTTTTCATTAAATATTTAGCTGCTGCTTTACTTCTAAGCGCATTATAGCCTACTTGAGTCTGAGCAAAATTTCTTTCATATTATAATATCTTTCTCGGTTTTTTAAAAAAAAAAATTATTACATTGCCTGGTTGCATTTTATACCTACGAATGTTCTTTTTTATAGATTTTATTTCATACAGTCCTTTATTAAGTTTGAATGTATCTGTTCATATATGAAAAAGAAGAGATCAAGAGATAAAAAATATGACAATAAATAACGTAAGTACCTGTTTCATTCCCAATTATTTACCAAGTTATTAAATGTCTCTCACATTTACGATACTCAGGAAGGTCATGCAACAATCATTATGTTTACGAAATCACAGGTATTGATACAGATATTCTTGCCAACAATCTTGCAAGCAATAACTTGCATATTTCCCGCCTAGTCGGACGTATAGCCGCCAATAACAACCCGTGTGTTCATATTAGATATGAATTGACATTAGCTCCATCGGATTTTATGCTCAAAACGTATTTGTATTTAAACCTCTGTACAGGAAAGAACGTTAATTTTAGTTCTTGTTGTTGCTCTACAACTTCTATATTT
This sequence comes from Mercenaria mercenaria, assembly GCF_021730395.1. Lineage (NCBI taxonomy): Eukaryota > Metazoa > Mollusca > Bivalvia > Venerida > Veneridae > Mercenaria > Mercenaria mercenaria. The sequence goes on from NC_069373.1 coordinate 54,886,439, forward strand.
ACGGTCATAACATTTCCCTCGTCAGTTCAATGTTGAAATATTTCAATAGTCTTTTCTCTTAATTTAGAAATAAACACTAAATTGGTGTAAGAAAAACAAGCAAATCGAGTGAGTTTATACTTCTAATGCGCCGAATAGGTTGGTTTCTGATGTTGAGGAAAATATTTTGAAAACTGTTTAATTTCCAGATATACAAATATAATGTAAAATAGGACAGTGACATGGATTGTTAGTTCACTGAATCATTTGGGTAAAGTGTGATTCATTTGTCTAAATATAGAAACATGCTTAAAACAAAATATATTCATAAAAAATCCAATGATGACCCCACCACTCCCCCCCCCCCCCCCCACCCCGAGATCACTATGACCTTTGTCCTTCGACCGACTGTCCAATCATCCTAAAATATATGACGCCTGTAAGCTAAAGCATACTTCAATTAACCAATAGTTGATAGACAGAAAGACGGACCGGCTTAAACACAAACACTACCGTTCTTCAGTTATAGATGGAAACCGATTTTAAGGTCAAGGTCACTATGACCTTCCCCGTGACCTTTGAACAACCGACTTCAAAATCGATCGGAATGATCTGCCAACGAAGTTGGAGATTCGTGCGCCGCAGTAGTCTTCAAATATTGTTCTCAGTCTCAGTCTCAAGGTCACTATGACCTTGACCTTTGACCTTTGACCTACTGACCCTAAAAATATAACGGATATTTCACAGATCACAGGTAATCATCCAATGAAGTTTAATGACTGCAGGCAGATCGAAAACCGTTTTCAGTCTCAAGGTCACTGTTACCTTGACCTTTGATTTTCTGACATCAAAAGCGATAAAATTTATTCACTGAACACAGTGATCATCCTATGAAGTTTGTCACTGTGACCTTGAACTTAGACATACTGATCTTGGTGATTGTAGCTAAAATACCTTTTTAAGTTATAAGCATTTTCTATTTCGGATAAACGACAGGACAGACACACAAACAGAGGTAAAGAAGGAAGCACGGACGAATGATCAGCCGGACGGACAACACTAAATCTATGTCCCTCCGCCTTCAGATAGATATTGACATATATGCAAGCAAAACATGACGGACTCAATACCCAATTATGTTTCTAAGCTAATATGCTTATGGATCAAACTTTTAAACAAACTAAGGCAATTTGACAGTATTAAAAGCACAATGATTTTCCTAAATACACTCACTACTAAGCATATCTTAATATGAATGATGTAGGGTTATCCGCAACAGTAGCTGTTTATTGTGTTATTTTTGAAAATTAAGAATATTGATTGACCTCGTAATGTGCTATTGTAATATCTGAAAACTGCTACATTTAAAACTGCTCTACAATGTAAAATGCGAGGACTTTCATTATTTCGTTTTAGCTTCGGGCTTCAGGACTACATTTTATGTTCAATCAATCTTCAAAAAGATACAATAACTGAATAGAAGTGCATCCCAAAAGTGTCATATTTAATGCGTCAATTCTAAACTGATGAAAGAACCTTTTTTAATAGCTGCGCGAAAAGCTGTTCATTAAACTACGCCCACTTGAGAAGCTGATGTCAACGAACGTCCTAATATTTCCCTCAATTTGATTTTTTTCTCAAGTAAAAAATGCATTTTTGAATATTACCACGTATTCGCAAAGACGAAACACTTTTTAGCGATGAAAGGGAAAGTTTGTTTCACAAGTAATGGTAACTGCTAGTATAACATGTAGGCGTAGTCCTTTATTATCGCAGTATTTTAGCATTATCACTACATTAAGACACCTTCGTGAATTAGTATAAAACAACACGTATACAACGTGTCAAAACTATGTGTGAATACATTCAATTCGACATAAGTTAATTGAAACATCTGCATGTACATTAATGACAAATTTTTGGTTGTCTTTATCTTCCTCAATATCCATAAGGTTTTTCTAAGACTCGTTTTGTTTCCAACGACGATCGAACATTTTGCGATGAAATGCACGAAATAAAGTAAACATAGAAATGCTGCTTTTTTTTCTTGTTCTTCGTTGTTGTTGTTGTTGAAATTACCAATGCTTGACTTTAGAATATCCTTTGTATTTACAGTATTATTTTAAGTTCTAGGGATTGCAACGAATGTTAGAATATCCGTTCATTGCATGGATATAGTAACAACTATACATTCGAAAATAATATAAACTTATGTATAGTAAACAAAACCGATATGAGGGAACCAATATGTTTGTTTCTTTATTTTGCCAAACCCACTTTCATTATAAATACGCACGAAACTGGCCTCCAACATTGTTTTACGTATTCCTGTGTATATTAGCGTGCCGTCAGTGAATATCGCTGTATTTGTCTCTAGTTTATACCGCTAATTGCTTTCATGGTAACAAATTGATACACATCAGTTACAAATCGTCTTGTTTACAATACGTGCGAAAAGATGGTGATTGATAAAACAACTTGATCTAATGACTCGGACTTCAAGTTAGAACGATCAAGAATGCAATGCATATTAACATTTGTGACGTAAATCGTATCATCCAATAGATATGACGGTAAACAATAATTTACAAAAAAAAACAAAATGTAACTAGTGAGTAATGAATACATTTTGTATGGTTAACATTTCAATTAAGTACTTCATATTCAGACAAATTAAAGTATACTTAAACCAAGTTTTTCTTTATACTGCCTCCATTAGACTGTCCAGTGCTCTGAAAACATATCATTTGATTAACGATACTGTTCATGCTGTGACGTTAATCTACTGCTGAAATGCTACATACACCGTTAATCGCTTGGAAACATTGACGGTGATCATCCGACTACAATTAATTTCTGTGGATTGAACGATTCTTAGTACAGGCTATAAAAACTCAGATCTAATTGAAGGCAATACGATATGGTTAATTACTTCATTAACAATGACAGAAGTATCTATCGTCAATATCTATCGACAATCGATAAAATAGCCTGCTAAATTTCTAAAATGGACTGGTCCCTAATCAATCTGGGCAATACCATTTATTATTCGAATATGTGTTCACTGAAAATTTACTGACTGAATAGCGAACAGTGCAGACCATGATCCGATGTGCATGCTGATATTGGTCTTCGCTGCTCGCAAAGGCAGAATCACTTGTCGCCAGCCGGCTAAAGGTTAATTCATCATTGCATGTTGTTTCTATTAAAATTATTTTCCCCTTTTTGTTTTTATTTCAAGGTCAGTTTTCAGGAGTTAGCAGACTCCAACATCAATCGTAAATGCTTCCAAAAGTGTTATTTCAGAAACTTTTGTGTCATATTGTTATTGATCCTGGGATTCAAAATCCACTGTAGATAACAGTTGAATAACTCGGATCGTATTATTCATTTATTCTAATCTTGTCTATTCTTTCAAGCAGAAAATTAAATGCCATATCTATGTTATCCCTGTGTGAGTGACAGTTCCTGTATACAGGCATCAACATTTACGGGTTTTATGACATAGACTAGCACGCTTCATTATTGTGACATTGTGATTTATTTTTGGCTGACATCAGTTCATTGTCGAACTGTTTTGGTGTAAAATTGCTTTGATTAATGATATACTTACAATTGTATATAATCATGAAACTTTGTATTTAAATGCATATCGTGGGCTAAGCGCGAAAGTGTTGTAACTGTATGTATATAATGAACAAGATACAATAGTTTCGCACTCAATCCGCAATATGTCTGTTTCTGTATTGTTGATAATGCAATGACAGTCTGCCAAACTTTCAGTTTTTTCAAACGCATTTCAAACAGTTTTGTAACTGAAGAGACATATGTTCATAAATGAGTCATTTATATTTAAATGGATTTAGGTATTACTGTTGCAGAGTTAAGCACACACTTTCGATGACATCACAGCTGTTACTAAAATGTAAGCTTTATTACACGAAGAAGTACAGTATATATAGAACAAACGGAGGGTAAACACCAAGCACGGTAGTCGTACACTACAACCTACATACAAGGAACGCAGCTGCCCATTTTGCACACCACATAGAAATTGGAATATCTGTAAATGGATGCATGTGCATAAGCACACATGTAGATATAAACACAAATGAACCGTCTTAAACAGACATTGGCAAACCCAACACTCGGGAGTTTACACTAATTTACTGCCGTCAAACGTCATTCGTTATCCGGTACTATGTTTCTTTATTACTAGACAGTGTAAACATTGTTACTCAACATACTACGAGTCCCTTACACAGGAAACAGTAACCATAGAAACACATTGTTAAATCAAATATGCCCATGTAAAGATATATAAATCGAACCACACGCGTGTTCAAATGCTGTGTACAAAGAGACACATTATTAAGGACACGGCAAAGCAAAGCAAGGGAGTGATGACGAATTACGTGACCACTCCGTCCCTTGGTGAGAATTAATAAGATAATTGTCGAGAAGTTCCCAACCTGTCCTGTCATCGCAAAGAAAGGTGAAAAACTGTAAACAGGCTGGGCACGGCACATGATCTCAAAACATTGCAGAACATTGGAGCCGTCGTCTCGTTTATTTAAACGTTTTTAAAATAGCAACGAAAGGAATGGCTATGCCCAAAACTTTTACGTAGTTTGTAAGCTACATCTACATAATTATAAGGGCGTGGTAAACCCTGTCGCTTAGGAGTGTCCTAGATTGAATTTAGATTGAATAGCTTTATTCAAATCACAGATGAAAATATTGCAAAAGATTTGCGAAGTCAACGACAACGGCAGCCTAGCTAATGATGCTTGAATGTGGTAATATAAAAAAAATATGTAATGTTTTCACATGACTTAAATGCACTGGCAAATCTTATTAGCTGTGAAACCCAAACTTTATGTCTCGTAGCACAGCAAACATCTCCGTCAAGCGGGGAGAAACTGGCAATTATCGTCTTCGTAGGTATAACATCAATATTAATGTAAAAAATGTAAATCTAAAACGAAGACAATGATACTCACGTTGCTAGCTTTATTTGACTTAATTGGTTGTCTTTATATTCTTCAATTCCATAATGTTTTTCTGAGACTAATTATATTTCTTACCGCCCGATTGCATATTCTGCGATGAAATGCACGAAATAAAATAAACATAGAAATGCTGTTTTCTTCTTGTTCTTTGTTGTTGTTGTTGCTGTTGTTGATGATGTTGAATTTACCAATGCTTGACTTGAAAACTTCCTTATTATTACAGTATTTTAAGTTCTAGGGATTGCAACGAATGAAAGAATATCCGTTCATTACATGGTTATCTCAAAAACTTTATTCACTATTCGAACATTCGAAAATAATATACGCTTATGAAAAGTAAACAAAACAGATATGAGGGAACCAATACGTTTGTTTCTTAATTTTGCAAAACCTGCTTTCATTATAAATACGCATGAAACTGGCCTCCAACATTGTTTGACGTGTAACTGGGTATATTAGCGTGCCAACAGTGAATGTCGCATTTTGTATGTTTAACATGTCATTTAAGTACTTAATATTCAGACAAATTAAAGTATACTTAAACCAAGGATTTATTTATAATGCCTCCATTAGACTGTCCAGCACTCTGAAAACATATCATTTGACTGAAAATATTGTTCATGCTGTGACGTTAATCTACTGCTGAAATGGTACATAAGCCTTTAATCGCTTGGAAGCATTCATGGTTATCATCCGACTACGTGTAATTTCTGTGGATTGAACGGTAATTACGTATATCTCTACAAGAAATAAAACTCAGAATCTAATCGAAGACAGATTACAACTATGGTTATTACCTTTCCATTAACAAGTGTCGAGAACGATGTATCAGTCTTTACTCGTCAACATCTGAACGAAAGTATAAATGATGTAAGTCGATAACCGTGAAATACTTAAATCATTATAATTGCATATATATTGTTTCTATTAAAATATTAAAATTATTTTCTCCTTTTTCATTTTATTTCAAGATCAATTTTCAAGAGCTAGCAGACTCCAACATAAAACGCGAATGTTTCCAAAAGTGCTATTCCGGAAACTTCGGAATCTTATTGTTATTGTTATTGATCCTGGGATTCAAAATCTACTGTAGATAACAGTTGAATAACTCGGATCATATTATTCATTTTATCTTATCTTGTCTATTCTTTCGAGCAGAAAATTAAGTGTCATATCTAGATCAGTAACAGTTCTTGTTTACAGGCATCAACATTGACGGGTTTTATGACATGGTTTAGCACACTTCATTATTGTGACATTGTGATTTATTTTTGGCTGAAATCCGTTCATTGTCGAACTGTTTTAGAATATTCTCTTTGGTGTAGAATTGCTTTGAATAACGATATACTCACAATTGTATAATTATGAGTGTTAATGTGAAAACTTTGTACTTAAAGGCATATCGTGGGCTAAGAGCAAAACTATTATAACTGTATGTAAATAAAGAACAAGATACAATAGTTTCGTACTCAGCCTTCGTCTGTTTCTGTATAGTTAATAGCTTTTGCTGAATGTCTGTCAAACTTTCAGTCATTTTCAAACGCATTTCATATAGTTTTGTAACTGAAGAGACATGAGTACTTAAATGAGTCTTTCATATATTAAACGGCTTTGGGTATTATTGTTGCAGACTTTCGATGACATCACAGCTGTTACTAAAATGTAAGCTTTATTACATGAAGAAGTACAGCATATATAGAACAAGCGGAGGGTAAACACCAAGCACGGTGGTCGCACACTACAACCTACATACAAGGAACGCAGCTGCCCATTTTGCACACTACATAGAAATTGGAATATCTGTAAATGGATGCACGTGCATGAGCACACATGTAGATATAAACACAAATGAACCGTCTTAAACAGACATTGGAAAACCCAACATTCGGGAGTTTACACCAATTTACTGCCGCCAAACGTCATTCGTTATCCGGTACTATGTTTCTTTATTACTAGACCATGTAAATATTGTTACCCATCATAATACGAGTCCCTAACACAGGAAACAGTAACGATAGAAACACATTGATAAATGCAAATATACATAAATCGAACCCCACGTGTGGTCAATAGCTGTGAACAAAGGGAAATATGATCAAAGACACGACAGAACAGAGCAAGGGAGTTAGGAAGACTTACGTAACAACTCCGTGGGGAATTAAAGAGCTAATTGTAAATGAATTCAGTTTCCAACCTGTCCTGTCATCGCAAAGTAATGTGAAAAACTGTAGACAAGCTGGACAATGCATATGCAGTGTAGTTTCAAACAATTGCAGAACATAACAGTCATAGTCTCTCTCATTTAAACGTTTAGTGGTTTCAATAAATAATGATCGGATATGGCTATGCCCGAAACTTTTACGAAGTTCGTAAGCTACATCTTCGTGTAAGACGTATAGCCGAAGAGCTTAATTCAAATCACATGAAAATACAACGACAACGGCAGCCTAGCTAATGAGGCTTTTTGTGGTGATATGAATTTATCAAAACTTTATGTTTTCAACAGGACTTAAATGCACCGGCAAATCTTATTAGCTGTGAAATCCAAAATCCATATCATGTAGCACGGAGTACATCTCCGTCAAGCGGGAGAAACTGACAATAATATTCCTTGTCATATATATTCTTAGGCTAATTTCATTATTAATGGAAAAAATGTAAATCTAAAAAGGAAGCAATAATACTCATACTGTTAGCCTTACTTAACATAAAGCCTATACGTAAAAGCAAGTCTGCAACAACTGCCATACAATACCAATGACCTAATGGAATACAGCATTCTCAAACCTGTCAAAACTCTAGTGTATTAGGGAGATTGCCTTACAAACAACGTCACAAGTCTACATGGTGAGTGTGTGTGTGCTTGCGTGCGTGCGTGTGTGCGTGTGTGTGTGTGTGTTCGGGACATTTTTTCAGTCATATTAACGAAGGTGTCTGCTTGTAGCAGTGAGCAGTGGAATATCACGCCGCAGACAGTTGACAAGATACCCAATTCAGTCACATTATACAGACACCGGGCTGACCAGTCCTAGCACTATCCTCTTAATGCTGAGCGCCAAGCGAGGAAGCTACAAGGACCATTTTTAAGTCTTTGGTATGGTGCGGCCAGGGATCGAACCAACGGCTTCCCCCACTCTAAGTGGGCGCTCTACCACAGGGCTACGGTTTAACACACATGGAATAACGTTTTAATATACTATAAAAGGTATTATTTTTAAGAATAGAGAGAACACTCAATACTTCTTGATATTGTAGGACAAGCATTATTGATAACATAAAACTTACAGTAATCTAAAACCTCTTGTTGAGAGTAAAATTTATATTTTCAATAAACACGTACCGACATCACGTAAGGAATTGAACGTTATTCGAGATGTATTTGTTGACAGATACACTGATGTTAATTCTAAATACATTTTATAAATTGCATTTGTACTATTATGCAATATCGAGTGTTATCCTATTGATTGCTAACAAAACATTTAAGTAACTGTAGAAAACGGCATTGTTCTATATGTAGTCGCGTGTTGTTGACTATAAAAGATAGCTTTCATTAATCATTGAGAGTTTATTATCTCAATTGTTCTTGAAAAACACGTTTAAAGAGAGTTTCATATCTTTTAGCAGCATCTTTGATCTTAACGAATATCTAGTTATTTTTTTCCACAGAAATAACACCGAATCATACATCAGTTTGCTTACTTGCGTTTTACATTTCCATATGATTGTATTGCACTATAACAAATATAAACATATGAAAATGTATGTTCAGGCAATTGAAATTCCTTCATTAGAATTTGTTCAAATGTAGCAAACAATAAAGGCCTTTCTTTCGTCACGAGGAATAGTTTGAAAAATTATTTGCTTACATAATAACCAGAATTGATTTTCACTCAAAACAATATTGTTGTTTACGCACCACAAAAGGGGTGCGTACATACAAGATACTGACTTAATGGCGAACAGTGCAGTCCATGACCAGACTGCACGGATTGATTTACACTGTTCGCAAAGGCAGAATCAATCGCATCCAGCATGATAAGGGTTAAGAAAATAGCTCATGCGATAATCATTCTGGAACAAATATTTATATAAACTTTGTTAGCTAGGTAAGGAAATGTCGGTCCATTCGGCTCATAATATCATTTAAGTGCAAATTTCCTTTGAGGAAGATGAATGAACAAACGTCCATGCACGGCGTGTAATTCAATATAGATCTTGTCTTCTTTTATATGGAAATATCAGCGTCCTTTTGTCAGTCGCTCGCGGCTATAAATTATTCCAATCATTGCATTAAGTCTATATGCAAATATGTCAACCGGAAAAGTAGAACTAGAAATTTAGATAGAAATCATTTCATACAAAATGCCTGCTTGATATAAGTAATACGTAGAACATTTTTATAATATATTATCATGTAATATGCCTTAGCTGTGGGTTTTTAATAGTTAAGCATTTGACAAATGAAGCTGAGCAGTTTGTTTTCTGTTACCCAGCAGTGTAAACTATTGCAGAGTGAATAATATCATACAAGAAACAAATTATGATAAAAAAAAGCCCGTAGAAGCACGTGATTAGGACAATGACTCACTACATAAATAGCTATGTATCCGAACGTCTTCTAGTAATAAACGTACTTACATTATTCCTCCAAACTAGCAAGGGTTTCCCCTGCTGAGAGTCTTCTTAACATTTACCCTGCTAAATTTCTAAAATGGACTGGTCTATCATTCAATTTGGGCTATACCATTTATTATTTGAAGGGGTGTTCACTGGAAATTTACTGACTGAATAGCGAACAGTGCAGACCATGATCAGCCTGCACGGACGTGCAGTACAACTTTAAACACACGCCACAGAATAACTGTCTTTTTTGCATTTCCATGATGGTAATTATACATGATTTGCATGTAGAAAATGTGAAATAGACAATGCCGTCAAAAATGGACACTGACACTAACACGGCAATGTGTTAAATGCCTCAATGTCCCTGTAATTTTGTGTGATCACAATGTTCCTTGTTCATTACAACATTAAAATATTGAAACACCATTTTGTCTATATGAAATACACACACTCCGCATAAGAGTACTATTTTATTAACCTACAATTAAGAACGGATTTGCATCGGGTTCATAATTTTGCCATCGCTAATATAAAAAAACAACAATAAAGTAATTTTGATGGCAACATTCTAGCAGTGCTAAAATATAATCAACAACTGTATAAAGAACTATTGGGAGTAATTAAATTATAGCTAGAAAACAATAATAATATATTAAAAAAGGTTCATTCAAAATAATACAGGAGTTCGTTTAAACTAGTTTTTGAATATTAACAACCTTGATACTTGTCCTCATCTTGTAATGAGTCTATAAAACTGTTGTTTCTTGGGACTCAGTTACTCTCAATAATTCTACAAAACATAAAATAACTGAATTGCAAGCGGACAACTTTCATATTTAGTATATCAATTTAAAACCATTGAATAACTTTTTTGAAATTGCAGCAGGAAATGCTGTTCATCAAACGCCGAGAATGCGGAAGTTGATTTCAACGGACTTCCTATTAATCTTATCACTTTTTATTTCCTTTCAAGAAAAATCGTGTTTTTTTGTTTTGTTTTTTTTTGTTTTTTTTTTGTTTTGTTTCTTTTGTTTTTGATTTTCATGAGGTTCTATAAGGGAAACATTTTTGTTTCAGCAAGGAATGTAGTAAATGTTGCTTTACAACAAATACTATTTGTTTCGTCTAAGACCAACATCATATATAATCAGCCGCACCATGAGAAAACCAACATAGTGCTATTGCGACCAGCACATCCGCGCAGTCTGGTCAGGATCCATGCTGTTCGCTAACGGTTTCTCTAATTGCAATAGGCTTTGAAAGCGAACAGCATGGATCCTGACCAGTCTGCGCGGATGCTGGTTTTCTCATGGTGCGGCTCAAATACTATTTGTTTCGTCTAAGACCAACATAATACATATGGCATATTTTTAACAATGATTCATGTAGTCTATTAACCATTTGTAATTCCTTTCTAACAAATTGAATACAACGTTTCTGGCGATGAAACAATAATATTTTTTTATTACAAATACCAATGTTTGATTCAAATTACAGAGAACTTTTTAATTACTGCTATAAAATAAACTGGTTGCTACATACTGTTTTATAGAAAATTTATTTCTCTGTATTCGTGTGGAATATAAAACGATGAATAACAGTTTAAACGGTTAGGTACTCAATTTTAAAACATAGAACTTTCCTAGAATGAATGGAACACAAATACAAGCACTTTCAGTGCGCATTCATATGAAAATCTATACGGCATATGTAGCGATGAAATCCAACAAGTACAGGAATCTTATGTGTCCTTTCATAACTGATACTTTCTGATCCAAAAGCGTGCAATTAACTCATAAGATTTATTGACTCTAAAAAGGGGCATCACAAAAAACAAACCTCTGTAAACTTTAAAAGCTGGTAACGAAAATATGAAATCATTCTGAAACATAACATTTCATACTGAACATTTCAATTTTTCTTTACTTGTCACTGCTTTAAAATTGCAGTTAAATAATAATTTAAAGTACGAAAAAAAAAGTAATCGAAACGTTTAATTTGACGCATAAAAGTCTTTGTTTAAGTGTACAGAACAACTTGCTGTTTTTGCCACTTATGGCGTAGCAGAAATAAATTGGCGGCCATTTCATATGATAAATTAGAAAGGACACGCGTAATACAATATAGATCTCGTCTTCATTTTTATGGAAATATCTGGTTCCTTTTCCCCGTTGCTAACGGCTACACAATATTCCAGTTATTGTAGTAACCCTGTATATCTGAATTAATAGTTTTACGCTTGGAAAGCCTGGTTCGGTATAAGGTGTAAAATACATTATTTTGTACATATATGTAGGATAAACTGTAAACAGTTTATTTGAATGAAGTTTCTTTTTAATATTAAATATCTGAGCAGAATAGTTTATTTTATTTCAGAGAAATAAGTAGCTGAAAGTATACTGCACAAAAGAATACTATAATACATTAATAGTTAAAATGCTTTGTGACAGGACGAGTTAAGCAAATGCCTCACTTATTTACAGAATTATGAGTGTAGTTTCAAGTCCATTGCAATACTTATTAAGTAATTTTTCATTCTGATTAGAAAGGATATTATCACATGAAGGGTGCACTAATTCGCTGAGTTTGGTTTACTAGCTTTCAGAATTATGAGTGTACAATGTAGTTTCAAGTCCATTGCAATATTTATTAAGTAATTTTTCATTCTGATGAGAAAGGATAACAGCATATGTAGGGTTCACTATTCGTTTAGTTTGGTTTCGTTTCTGTAGGCTTGTATTATGCATAATACTATAGATCATGTTTATCTACACCACACGTAAAAGCTAATACGTGCGCACGTATTAGTTTAGAAAACATCTGCGTATGTATTGGTATAAAAACATCAGCGCACATGTATGTTTAAAAAAACAGTTGCGCACGTATTAGTATAAAACACATTTATGTCACCTCTGTGCCACCGTAGTACAATGATGTCAGTGTTATGTTACTTTTTCCGCTTCTCGCAAAACGCAGAAATACAAAAAAATAATTGGAATTTGCATGCGATAGATATGCAATACGTCCTGCGTTTTACTCAGAATGAACAAAAATTGTTGAACATGCGACAAACTGTTGCAAGATAAATGGTAATTGAAACTTAGATGGCATACAATGACTGTTACATATTGCATGATTCCTAGAGAAACTAACCTCGTAAATTAAAAAAAATATTCAAAGCGCATAAAATTGCTTTAAATCAGTTTATTGTATTCAAACATGCTTGATCATCAACGTCATAGGATTTTATTTCCGAAACTGAAAGATTTAAAACAGCTTTGTGTCTTTACTTCCATAAAATCACTAAAAGGAAATTAGGCTAATATTGATTTTTGTTATTTTTTTACTGCTTGTAAATCGCTATTGATTGTAGGTTTTTTTCATTGTTATTTCAATATCAAAATAGCTCAAAACTTATATCCGGTAATAGGCAGCTGTCTTTATGAAGCGCAGCTATTTGCAGAAGGGTTTTCCGAAGGAACTTTTTCTTGAACTTACAATTTAGAACGGTTCCAATATTTGTACTGAATCTGGTTCAGAAACGGTGTGAGAGTGAAGAGATGCCTCGGGATTTTAATCCATACTATTATCAAATTTATCCTTCTGTCATGCCTTAGACCGTATATTTTCTTTATGACAGAAGTCTATGTCCATTCTTATTTAACTACCAAGAGCTGTATGACCAAATAAAACAGAAAAAGTGGAAGATCAACAGGTCGACCAACAGAACGAAAATTAAAATGTTGCAGGTTTGGTTTGACGAAATCAAAAATATAGTTACGTTAAATCATTTTAAGCGTGCTTACAATAACATGAACTAACTCAGGTCAGTTGAAATATAAAGTAATAGAGTCGATTTTGGAGTTCATATTCTTATCATTACTCTGTAAATAGTATAGCTAAAATGTAGTGAATTAATGTGTTTTAACAAATTCAAACTTAAGAAACAATAGCCACAATTTAATGCGTCACTGAAATTGTACTTTATATAGGACTTTCCTATTAAGTAGCTGTTAAGGTATTATAGTTGAATATAAAGGAGCTGACACTTCCCGTCTTGAATTGCTACAGAAATATTTGACACGTCTCTAAAACGGTTATACAATTTTTTTATTTCTCAATAGTTTTCGTCTTCGGTTCTAACATTCCCGAAGACAAAATTTAAATTTACTGAATTGCAAGTGCATTCCAAAACTCATACGAACTTTGCCAGAAAAGCAGTTCGTTAAACTACAAACAGTGTGAAAGTTGAAGTCAACGAACTAGATATTTATTTTACCTTAATTTTCATTCCTTCAATTTTTTCTATTAAGTTTTCTATAACGCAATGGCACTTTTGTAAGCAAACTACTGAATATTACTTTACATGGGATATCGTTTTATTTCATTCAGACCAGAGTGTAAAAAGCAGCACAGTCATATACGTAGTTTGTGAATGGTAAACATAAGTTACTTAAAATTACAAAACTACACGTTATATGACAGAATCTCTTCAGATCGTTCGGCACGACATTTATGTTGTCTACGTGTACCTTTGAATATTTCGGCTAGGATGGTTCCAATACTCCCGCTTTAATAGCTTTGTGTTTTGTTTAATCACCCCTTGGATATGGTGCCTGCTTTGTAATTTTGTCTTTTGGCAGTTTGTCATATGCAGGTTCCATTACCTCAGATCCCCTCTCTAAATTTCAGTCTGGTTAGTTCTGCCCATTGTTTTCTCGTTTAGGGTAAAGCCATTATTTCAATTGGGGACGACCATACGCCGCTATTCACAGAATTGCACTCTGTGACCGTGTGCACCGTCGTATAAATATACGTGCGGATGTCTCTAAATTATATTCTGGTACTTATAACTTCTGTAAATGTTGAGTTCTGCTCACCCCGGGGCTATGGGACGTGGACGGTAGCTTGCATTTCCAATACCGTCTATGAGCAGGCTCAATCAAACCGAACATGCAACATTTTTGTTTATGTCGTGTTGGGCGGCCTGTGGTTTTCCACTTTTTCTCTTGGGATATTACTTTTAAACGTGATTGTTATTCTTTTAAAGACGCGCCACAAAGTAACTGTATTCTTTTGTATTTCCATGATGGTACTTATAAATGATCTGCATGAAAACTTGAGAATTACACGTATCTAGTTACAAAATAACAGTGTGAAATTATTACATCTAAGACAATACTGAGTTTACGAATTGTTCGAAAACATTATTCAGTAATGCTAGATTTGCACAGTGCTTGACTATATTATAAGTCGAGTTAGACCGCAATTTTGTTTCTACAGTGTAAGATAATTATTTATCTATGCTTTTAAAACTATACTAAAAAGAGATTTACTGAATATGTTTGCAGATGAAATTGTTAAAACATTAATTTGGGTGGGATCTAGATTGTGCACGCATTATACTAGTATTATCAAAGGTCAGTAGGTCACTAGGTTGTGGTGGGCCTTTAATATTATAGCAGATTGTACATTTTACTGTTGCCCGACTTACCAATAAGACACTTATAATATCTGGTTGTCTTTATTGTTATTCGAAACCATGCATTATAGCCAGTTGAACTGTTTGAATTTGATGGTACCATGTTTGAGAGATAAACCCCAAAAATGGGTTTTATTTCACTTTCCAATGTTTTATCAAAATCACCAGAAACTTCCTTATTACTCCTGTATTTTGAAATGTTTTGCTGAATAAAATATCATTTATATTATAAAATAACTCATCAGTATTTGCGCCAAATATAAAATGAAAAAAAAAAAAAAAAAAAACGGTATAAAACATGCAATTTTAAATTTCACGGATATTACATGTTTAAATTGCAAAAAAAGAGCAAAAGTGTGACGTGGTCATAAATTAAATTAGGGATAAATTACTAAAATAGTCTGCATACATTTTGTGAAACAATCCAGATTCTATTTTTAAACCATTTCTCCTCTTGGGTCATTTTTTAATCTTGGTGATCCATTTCCAGTAGGCAACAGACTAAAACATAAATTTTCCCGAAAGAGTTTTTTTCGGAAACTGAAACTTTGAAATTAAATTCCACATTGATCCTCTCTGGAATTTGTATAACACGGGTCGTCAACCTTCTTTTATAATTTTGAGCAGAAAAACATGAAGTCGTGATCTATAAGAACATTACTCCCCATACTTTGGACTATAGTTTTGGTCCTTTGGTATCATAGAGTCCATTCAATTTTAATAAAATATATTTCCGCTTAAGCCGGTGCTAAAGGGTGTGACCGGTGTTGCACATTTTCTTTCCTCTCCTTACCAGGCTCAGTCTAAATGATAATACTTTAAATTTGCTTGGTTGCGTTAAAAGCTTCCAAAGAATCTTATTATAGGTTTGAAAACATACGGTGGTATGTTTAGGACATGCAATTATTTTCTACAGTTAAATTATTTCGTGCGCACGACATCTTATCTTGAGCGATCAACATCTTATCTCGTGCGCACGACATTATATCTTGAGCGATCAACATCTTATCTCGTGCGCACGACATCTTATCTTCAGTGATCAACATCTTATCTCGAGCGATCAACATCTTATCTCATGCGCACGACATCTTATCTTGAGCGATCAGCATCTTATCTCGTGTGCACGACATCTTATCTTGAGCGATCAACGTCTTATCTCGAGCGATCAACATCTTATCTCGTGCGTACGACATCTTATCTTGAGATGTTGATCGCTCAAGATAAGATGTTGTGCGCACGAGATAAGATGTAGTGCGCATGAGATAATTTAATCATATAAAAAATGCATGTCCTAAACATAACACCGTAAAAACAGTTAGCATAGACCCAAATTACTTTTTGTAAACAATACTAGTATTTTACAAACTGTTCGATAATACAATATTACATTAGGTTTATCTCTAAATAAAATATTAATTTGCTCCACAACTTTAGTGCCTGCTTTTCACACAAGTAGTTTTATAACTGGAACAGAAAAAAGTAATCACAAGAAACCGCTGACAATTTTTTGTTAAATTACAGCAAGAATAGCAGCTGCTGTAAAACCAGTTAGCTGAGTTTGGGTATAACTGTCGTATACTCAACAGAAATTCTATGATTTCACATCAACTGTGTAAGCTCTTGGTGTGTGTTTTTTTGTAATATATTGGACATATGTTACATAATTTCACCGCTGTCATTGTTGTTGTACTCGAGTAAGTTTAATCAATCTTTTACAAATGAAAGTCTTGCTGGGTTGACCTTAGTTTTTAAACGTTTCTGGAGCCATTTTTGCGTGCGGCCAGGTCCAATGTTCAGAACGTTTTAATAAATTGCTCTGGACAACTCAGTATTAAGCATTACTTATTGCTCAAAGCGATGTTTTTGTACACTGTTGCGTGTTGTTGACAACTAAAGATGACTTACATGAAATATTTAGTTTGGTTCTCTCAACTGCTCTTGGAGAACACGTTTAAAGAGACTTTTATATCTCCCGACAACATCATCGATCTCAAAAAGTCATTTTCTTTATAGAAATAAAA
Source organism: Mercenaria mercenaria (assembly GCF_021730395.1). Classification (NCBI taxonomy): domain Eukaryota; kingdom Metazoa; phylum Mollusca; class Bivalvia; order Venerida; family Veneridae; genus Mercenaria; species Mercenaria mercenaria. The sequence goes on from NC_069373.1 coordinate 54,903,559, forward strand.
CCTCAAGTATAATATTATTTTGTTCCGTTGCATTTGATCCTTCCATCGGATCTGTTCCAAAAGATCTGTTTGTTGATTTGAATATTTTTACAAGAGCATAATCTCTCATTGATTATTTAAAATGAAACCCTAAACGAGTAAAGCAGTATAAAAATGTAAACTTTTTGTTAGTTGGTCATTTGAACCTTTCGAAAGTTGAAAGAAATCTATAGCTTTGTGTAGCCAGTGGTAAGTGTAATCATATAGTGTTAAAACATATTTTGGAAGAAAGGAGGCACTCGATGAAAGAAGTAGCAGACTATGTTTCACTCAAAATGTTCATCAGATCTATTTCAATAATTATGCAACAACTCTGACGCCCCTAGCACCGTCTCATACGTAGAACTACGTTATGTAGTAACACTGGATGGAACCCCATATCCCAAAAGACTGGATATTATAACAAAATTTAGTCCAAGGCGACGTTTCTCTGCCGCTACAAAACACTTTACAGTTACTTTCCTAAGTTGTTTCATCCTCGTTGTTACGACCTCAGAATCCTTTAACATGGTAACGCATTAACACATATTTGCATCCGTGCTAAATCATTCAATAATCTATACTTAACTGATAAGATTAATGACTATGGTTATTTGTAGTCTCTGTTTAAGTTTTAAACTGATGTTTTCTCATCAAAATGCCTGAAATTAACTTTAAAAATCTCTTAAAACCGACTTTGAACGATAAGTTCTAAAGCTTAAAGCGGGATGTGTGCAATTTGATATAGATTATAAGGCAGTTCTTCCATGATAACAGACACTATTTCCGTGAAACGATTTGCGTTATCTTATAGGAATCTTATACATGTAAGGGGATGGAATCAATGGCTTCTGCCGTGCGTCAATGTAGTTGAGAGACCGCAAGTCACATATTACCGGTAATCATAGATAAATCGATACTCATTAGGAACTGTTTTAATTAGCTAGCCAATATTTTTGCTGATCTTTTATTTTCTCTATAACTTTTTTATAGTATTTTAGGCACTGAAGCTTATTGTAACTACATGGTAATAATATTCCTCTTATTTGAAAATAACATTCATATTGTCGTAAAGTATATCAAGCAACGACGGTTATGAGAATCCATCACGTGAAAGAGATCGAGAAGATTACTAACAACCTATAGAACATCGGTGGGTACGCACTTGGTTCGTTCGAAAATCTCATTTCGAAAAGAAATAGCATGCAGATAAAATTCTTAATTATTTGTTGGATAACAGTTTGATTGTTCACAGTATTTCATAATCAAGTTGATCACATGTTTGACGCCGAAGGGTGTAATAAAGTCATTGTATAAAAATGATAATACACAAGTGTAATAAAGCTTTGACGTCGACGTCGTTTAATGTATCTGAGACGCTGGTCAAATTGACATTTTTTGTAGTAATTAATGAAAGTATAACTTTTGATTTTTCGACAGGAATAGTTAACATGTGATAAAAAGAATATTACATTTGTGACTTGCCACACTGAATCTATTAAAGTCGTTGAATAAAATTGATAAGATGCTCGTCACAGCCTCGTATTTTATCATTTTATTCAACTCCTTTAATACATTCAATATGACAAGACACTCCTGTAATATCCTCTATGTATTGATATGTGTACACCATGTTCATGCTGCTCACATTTTACAAATCCGTTTTGTTTGAAGTAAAACAAATAGGCTCTCTTGCAGCAGGGTATGCGCAAGGGTGGGAATTTGACTACCACACTCGAGAATAATTTATCATGTTACTCTGAATATTATGATAAAACTGTTGCGACTTTTGCATGATTTTTAACGAACTTCTAATAAATAATAAACATAAGTGGCTTTAGTAAATTAGAACCTGTTTTTTTAAGATGTTCTTGGTTTCCTAATGAAAATTTTGTAATGGTTTCAATTTGCTTCTGGAAGTTGAGGTCAAATTTTATCGATCTCTACAGTCAGCAAGACTAACTAAACAAGTGAATGAAGTACATGTATTGCCATGCAATACAAAGTCCCCTACTGGAAGGCACCTAATTTTCTCTATTGTTACTTAAAATAACAACAAAGAGAAGTTAATCCTTAAAACAATCTCTTTACCAGGTAGAGATTAGTCAAAATACACCTAAACATTGGATATAACATGCATGTTGTACCACAGAAAAGTGGTCATGATTTTTCCCTACAGCCAGTAATAAAAAAAACTACAATATAAGCTATTTATAGTAAAACAAAGGAAGTAATTCTAAAAACAAGGATGCCTCATGGTGGTGAACATTTGTGCAAAGTTACATCAAAATCCCTCCATACATGAAGAAGTAATGCGCCAGACAAAGTCGTTCTTGAATTTGACCTTAGACCTAGGGACCTGGTCCTTGCTCAAGACAATACCTCTCATGGTGGTGAACATTTGTGCTAAGTTACATCAACATCCCTCCAGGCATGAAGAAGAAATGCTCCGGACAAAGTCATTCTTGTATCTGACCTTTGGCCTCTAAGTGTGACCTCGACTTTAGACCTAGGAACCTGGTTCTTGCGCATGACACTCCGTGTCATGGTGGAAACATTTGTGCCAAGTAATATTAAAATCCCTTTAAGGATTGTTGAGTTACAGACTGGACAGAAAAAAAGCCCTTTTGGCCTTTGACTTCAAAGTGTGACCTTTCGGCGGCTGTGGGCCCGGGTTTTGCGCATGACACGTTGTCTCATCCAGGGGAATATTTGTGTCAACTGATATCTAAATTCTATTTTGCATGACAAAGTTATAGACAGGACAAGAAAAAAATCCTATTGACCTTTGTTCTTCAAGTGTGACCTTGATCTTAAAGCTAGGGTTCTGGGTGTTGCACGTGACACGTCAACTCATCATGTGGAACATTCATGCTAAGTAATATTGTAATATTTTGATGGAGTTATTGACCGGACAGGAAAAAAATCCTGTTGACCTTTGACCTCCAATTGTGACCTTGACCTTTTAGCTAAGGGTCTTGGTTTTGCACCTGACATGTCGTCTTATTATGGGGAATATTTGTGCCAAGTAATATTAAAATCCCTTAATGAATGACAGAATTATGAACCGGACACGAAACAGACCCTTTCATGCCATGTAAACATTTGACTGCCAAGTGTGACATTGACCTTTAAGCTAGGGGTCTGCAATTGTGCATTACACATCATCTTATTATGAAATATATTTGTGCCAAGTAATATTAAAATCCCTTCATGGGTGGCAGAGTTATGGACCGGACAGGAAAAAAGCCCTTCTGACCTTTGACCTCCAATTGTGACACTGACCTTTGAGCTAGGGGTCCAGATCTTGCGCATAACATGTCGTCTTATCATGGGGAACATTTGTGCCAAGTAATATTAAAATCCCTTCATGAATGACAGAGTTATGGACCGGACACGAAATTGCGGACGGACGGAAAGACGGACGGAATGACAGAATGACGGAATAACGAAATGACGGACGGAAAAGTGCATTCCTATAGTCCCCGAAACTGGTTTTCAACTAGTAGGGGACTAATAATGTCTTTATTTATAGCAAAGAGTTATATGAATTAAATCATATACATGCACATATAGAAAAAGTATACGCCTTCGTTGATAGTACTTTTCTTATGTTGACAATATTCAGTGTCTCCTTGAGTATAAAATTCTTGTAATTTCAGGTACAAAAGTTATTATTAATAATAAATCCGATGCATCAGCGAAAGCTGGGGATTACCACTGTGATATTAATTGTTTATTTCTGCCTAATTTTTATTAAGTCTATTACATAACTTAAAGATATTGTGAAATCACCATTGACCATAAGTTTTAATACGACAGTCTTTTTTACGTTACAAAAAAGTGTTCTTATTGACAAGTATAGTAAATTCAGTATTGAAATTGGAGGCTTTGCCATGTAAATATTTGCATATTCAATTAGCAAGATTGCTTTAGACAAAGTATTGTAATAAGATGATAATCAGTACATTGAAATGTCGAGGAAAGGAAAAATGTCGAAATCTGAATAAACATCATTTAAGCCGCGCATATTCTGTATCATTTAGTGAAAAAATCGAGAACATCGAAGCTGTCCTACGTTTGTTTGGTTGTCATTGGAATTTTGATATATACCAGTGTCTAGTTATTGGAAGAAACACATGCTTTTCTGTGGCAAAATACTTCCAACATAGCTTCGTAAAAGCTGTAGATACGTTGGGTTTGCTTATCCGTACTGTTTAAATGAATTATAAATCGTATGAACTTAGAAATGACATTCGTCTAAGAAATATTATTTTTATATATGGAAAAATGGAATAAAAGCAAACATTCCATTTTACAAAGTTTATTTTAATACAAATTTAGACAGATCATGGTCAAGCAAGAGAAAGTACGGTGCCCCTAAAGTGACATGTTACACACTTTTTTCCAATTAGGTAATGTGAGACTTTTTTATTTCGTTTAAACGAAATGATTTTGTTTTAACGAAATGATTTCGTTTAAACGAAATAACTTATTTCGTTTAAACGAAATAGTTATTTCGTTTAAACGAAATCACTTATTTCGTTTATTATAAACGAAATGATTATTTCGTTTAAACGAAATAAGTTATTTCGTTTAAACGAAATAGTTATTTCGTTTAAACGAAATCATTTCGTTTAAACGAAATAAGTTATTTCGTTTAAACGAAATCATTTCGTTTAGACGAATTATTTCGTTTAAACGAAATCATTTCGTTAAAACGAAATCATTTCGTTTAAACGAAATAAAAAAAAGTCTCACATTACCTAATTGGAAAAAAAGTGTGTAACATGTCACTTTAGGGGCACCGTAAGAAAGAATTTTAGCAAGAGAAACTAATAATAAAAATCGCTATAAGATAATGTTAAAGATTTACCCGAATATAGTTAATAATGTCAATACTGGTTTTCTCAGTGTCATGTTGTACCAGCGTGGCTCGAGATAACAATGACAAAATGATATTGCATCATGTATTCAACAGGTATTTAGCTGCAATATCGTGAATGCGGCTATTGTGCAATTGTGTGTTTAAGCTAAATAACAGTTTACACAACAAATATACATATAAACTTTGTAAATTATAAATGGAAATACGAGTGCGATTGCTTATAATTGCATCTCGTATCGCCTAATCGCAATGAAAAATAATACTCGGTTCACAGTGAGTAATTCAAAACATATCCGACGAAATAGGATCTTTTTTTGTCTGTCACCTGAGGCTATGAAATGTTACAATTATTGCATTACGCCTGTAGGTAGATGTCTGAATTGTTTAATAAAGTAGAAAGTAGAACTTGAACGCAACATTAAACCTATTTTATAATTAGTGTCTGTATTGATTTTAGAAATAATAAAACATTAAAAAATGAAATAAAATCGTGTGCATATATCTAACGTAAAATTTCTGGGTTTTTTTTTTTGTTTTTTTTTTTTGTTTTTTTTTTTTTTTGTTTTTGTTTTTTCTTGAAAACCGTTTAAATAGCGAATACCTAAGCTTAACAGCTTCGTTAATTAGTAATGTGAAATGTAGATAAGCCAATATTTCATGCAGGAATAATGTATTATCACATTTTTGACGCCGTGGCATTGAAACAAATCATTACATTTTGATGTTTTTCAAGTACAAGAGACGTTGGTCAAATTGAGATAATCTGTAACAGGAAAAGAAAGAAGAATGTTTGATGTTTCAACAGGAAATGATAACATGTGACAAATAGAATATTACATTTGTGTTTTTCCATTTATTAAACAAGTTGAATAAAATTGATAAAAATGCTGTTCGAAAGAGGTTCATACTTTTATTCATTCAATAAAAAGAAAAGACAGTCATATAAAGGTCTCTTATTAAGTACATGTTTAAATGATGAAAGGTGTGCACATGAAAGAATTGAATTACATGTGTATGTATCATACAGATCATTACTATATTAGTAAGCAATGTGTTCTATGAAAATAACACGGGGAAGGAACTGTTACACGGGGTTCGGTTATGGAGTATATCATGTTACAGAGTTAGGATGCTGCTGCTGAAGTTTTCCCGGATAACACTACAACATATAATGAAGGATAATAATCGCTGGCGGCTATTGTGCCGCGGTGGTTTGTTCACAAAAAAAAAATCATCCCTTTTTACAAAATAATTAATCATATTTCTAGATTAATGATATGTACGTCATTTGAGACTTTGCTTTACAAGCGAGAGACAGTATATAAATGTCTATCAAGCTTTCTATGACATAATTCAATTTTTTATATAAAATTATCAAAAAGAAATTGAGTTAAAAGATATTTCAACCTACCATATTTTATGCCCAGTTCCTCCCCTGTGAGTATGGTTGTTTTCATTTCTATAAGCTTATGTCTTAAATCAATATCGTTTAGGATATATCAACAAAAAATGAAGAAGTCAATCGTTTCGTGGATTCATATGTTTTAGAAAACGCTAAAAATAAGGAGACAACATCAGGAGACAATTAAATCACTATATGACGACGCTAAAAAGCACCAATAATAATGGCTTAATCATGGATGATAATTTGAATTGCATAAAAGTTAAAGTTCAATTTTCTGAATAAATAAATTAAAGAGTTTTCAAGTTTTTACATTTCACGAGTAAAGACCCTTGCACTTTAAATTATCTAAATAAATGTTGAACATATCTGATCTGAGTTTCATTTTCTTTGAATATTTTTCTAACGTTTAACAATATGCATGTTTCTAATTGTTACTTTGCGATGTTAAAATAAAATCTAAAATTCAGTGTTAAACTTGGTTGAAATGAGATAATTCGACTTTCACACAAAGTGTTTTAATCTTATTGTAGAGTTCATGTCACCTTGTTCTGGTAAATGTCCTATCATAGGCGATTGAATACAGTGAGATATCCGCCAGAAAAGATTCATATTGTCAATGACATCAATTTTGCTTCGGTCAGTGTTAGGGGCGTGTGGGATATAGCACTTTAGATTACCTTTCATGAACAGAATCAGTCAAACCTGGTCTTTTATCATTTTGCTTTGTTGCATTCTATGATTCCAACAGATCATCTTACAGGTTTTATCGTCTATTGCCTTGGTCAATACGACCTTTAGAATACCACATCATTTCACTCAAAAGTCAATTATTTTATATAATTAGATATTCGTTGTGAAATACTGGACTTATTTTATATCCATATCCGACAATAAAGCTTGCGAGATGGATCATCTAATGTGGAAAATACATTTCTATGAACACCCTTATAATTATGTTTGAGGATTTTTGTTTCTTTCAGTGTTAGACTGAAATTTCTTTCACGAGTAAACCGCAGATGCAATATTTTCACGAGTGGCATAGCTACGAGTGAAGATGTAAGGTACGGTGAAAGATATTTTGATCTTACTTGTATAGTCTGGCTTCCGACTAGATAATGTTTATTTTTAGGAAAAAAAAATTTATTATATATTCTGACTTCAAGGAAATTGACATAATTATACAAAATTTGAATAGCCTCAGGAGTTATCTCCTGTGAACAAAACACAGGGTCTGAACACTATGGTGGCTGATTTCTGCCATTTCGCGTTTTCGCCCCGCGACCCCGCCGAGCGAAAACACGAGAATTAACACGGTAAAATGGCGGGGGCGCGGGGCGAAAACTCGCTATTTAGCGTGGGCGCGGAGCGAAAACTCGCTGTTTAGCGGGGTCGCGGGGCGAGATTTAGTAACTGGTATGTCGGGGGCGCGAGACGAAAATACGATAATTAGCGCTGCTTAAACGTCATTTCAGTTACTAAATCTCGCCCCGCGTGCCCGCTAATTATCGTGTTTTCGCTTCACGCCCCCGCTAAATAGCGAGTTTTCGCCTGGCGCCCCCGCCATTTTATCTTGTTAATTTTCGTGTTTTCACTCGGCGGGGTCGCGGGTCGAAAACTCGCTATTTAGCAGGGGTGCGAAGCGAAAACACGATAATTAGCGGGGTCAAGTGGCGGGATTTTGAAACTGGAATGTCGGGAGCGCGGTGCGAAAACTCGGCGTTTAAGCAGCGCTAATTATCGTGTTTTCGCCACGCGCCCCCGACATACCAGTTACTAAATCTCGCCCCGCGACCCCGCTAAACAGCGAGTTTTCGCTCCGCGCCCACGCTAAATAGCGAGTTTTCGCCCCGCGCCCCCGCCATTTTACCTTGTTAATTCTCGTGTTTTCGCTCGGCGGGGTCGTGGGGCGAAAACGCGAAATGGCAGAAATCAGCCACCATAGAACACAGACTATTACATGTAAAACAAACAAGTTTTCTTTTAATTTCATTTTTTTACTAAAGTTACCCCAACTTTATAGTTTCTTACAAGTAAAAAGTATATCTTATAAATTTCACTATCAAAATACCAGATACATTTTACTCTAATACATCGACAATTCACTGAAAACATGTAATAAGCTATTATATAAATTAATGATTTTAGCAAAAATCTTTGTATTGACTAGTATATATTTTACACTTTCATTAAGTGGACGGAAAAATGATATGCATATATTACAATTGAAATGCAAGTGCGTAATAACAAAATTCTGAATAAGCTGTCTAAAATATAAAACGAAAAGTTAAGTCACTATTTTCAAATCTAAGCTTTAAGCATCTTGTATTCAAAATAGATATCCAAAATAGCAGGAACATACTGTTTTTACGGATGAAAAGGATTTTCAGAAGTTTGTGTAAATCTGTCACAACACCCGTAAATAAAAACTTGAGAGATTGCTAGACATTAACTAATTGCTGTTAATTACTAGATAAACAGCAGGTACGTGTGGTATTATCATCTCATTCTCGAAAAATTGTTTTCAATATATGCACTAATTCTTGGTATTCTTTATGGCCAGAAGGGTATTACCGAAACTATTTGTATTGGAAAATATATTTGCCTTTTGTAGAGAATCGCTGAGAAACGTATCAAAATTATGATTTTACACACAGAAAAAAGACTGTACTATTCATATATAATAACGTCTTTTTTTTGTTTTGGTTTTTTTTAGGGTGGGGAGCGTTTAACGTGACACAGACACAATTCAAGGCGACGTTTTAGCTTCTGATGGTAAAGGAAGACACTTGGTGCCACTCTGGGCATTATTTCATCTCGGGCGGGCACCTAGGTAGAACAAACGACCTTCAGTATGCCAGCTGGATGACTTCCCCACATGAAAAATTATTTGCCCCGAGCGGGGCTCGAACCCACATCGTTGAGGGGCAAGTGATTTAAAGTTCAAAATCAACAAAAATCGTCAATCCTAAATAGAGTTTTCATTAAAAGCGATTAATTACCACGGATGGTTAAGAAGATATTGAGAGAACACGAATTTAAGCTATTTGATATTTGACCTCTAAGTGTGAAACTTACCTTGTTTTGTGAAAATCTTTCCGGTTCTTTAGAAGATCTGAAGCGAACACGAACTTAAGCTGTTTGACCTCAAACTGTTACCTTGACCTTGGACCTAGTGACCTGGGTTGCCCTCACTGCTCGTCGTCTTAATGAGGTTAAAATCTGATGCATATTTTATGAAAAGCTTTTAAATGGGAAGATATGGAGCGGACACAAAGTTAAGCTATTTGACCTTAAATCTTAGAATGTGGCATAGACTAAGAGCTGGTGACATGAGATGTCCGTTGTGCGTTCTGCGAATTGGCGAGGCCGACAGATGATGCTAGTTTTCGAAAATCTTCTAATCGTCTATGACAATATGGTGCACACGTGAAGTTAGAACTATCTAACCATTGACCTTAAGTGCGACATTAATTTTTGACCTAGTTACCTAAATTTTGCACTTCGTCTTGACGGGGCTGATAAATGATGCTTGTGTTATGAAAATCTTCGCTGCGGTTAAGATTATATGGAGCGGACATGACGTATGTACGATCGGAGCAATGGACGGACATGCGCAACTTCTATATAGCACCCATATACTTTGTTTCAAAATGACCTTGTTAGATCTTATCAACAATGTGTTAACACTAGCAATCAAAATCTTTCTGTACACACATTCAGTTACCATACTGTCATATGAAAGCTAAACACATTTTGACATTTATAAATAAAATCTGTGAAAAGATTCTCTGAAAGTATAGAACGCAACCAAACAACATAATAGCAAACTCAGTCTGTTCACAAGAAGTAATAAAATGTGCAACACCTCTCACGCCCACTAGCATCAGCTGAAGTAGAATTCTATTACTGTATGTACCCCATGATCTCAAAGGACCAGAAATATAACAACAAACATTATTTTTCATATTAGATTTAAATATATGATATCAAAAAGTTATATAAATAAGTTTTTTACAGCCGGCACGCGTCACTTAACGACTGCTGTTGTAATTGCCAATAAAATCTGTGAAAAGATCCTTTGGAAGCATAGAATGCAACCAAGCAACAATATAGTCTGTTTAATTGAATCTGTTCATGAGAGGTAATGAAATGTACAACACCCCTCACACCCACTAGCAAAAGCTAAAGTGGAATTCTATCATAATAAAACTGTATGTACTCCATGATCCCAAAGGACAATAAAATCTAGCAACAAACATTATTTTTCATATTAGAATTAATTATATGGTATCAAAATTTTACATAAATCTGTAATTGAATGTGTTAAGGAAATATGCACCGAACGATACATTTGACTTTGTTATCCAATAAATACAGCAACTGACAAGTTAAAGAGCCATTATATATGGTATTACTTTCCAGTTCTGAAGTGTTTTATTGCGAGTCTAGACGTACTCCTGGTATAAGTAATTACTGGAAACACTATTTTTTGAACATGTTTGTAGTCTAGAGAGAAATGCGTAGGTAAGTATCGGTAATAATTTTTCTATGTAATTGGAACCATACACTCACAGCGGCTTTGAGGGCTAAAACAAAGTTGAAACACTGCGTGCAATTTTTGAAATTAAGCATTTGCTTTATGTTTATAGCAATTTATTATAAGTACCATTTTTCGTTAATGCTTAAGATAAAAAACTACTCCAGTAATTTAGAAGAAGTAAGAACATTTTCTGGCTAGCTTTAATAAACCATCAATGGCCATGGCCACCCCTTGACAAAGAAAATGTGTCATGTAAAAGGTGGCGGAGAAAAAAAAATATTTTGAAATGTTCAATTGTAGGAATACATGTTTGAGAAGAAAAGAATGATATTAAGAACTGTTGTTTAATATGTATGCAATTACGGTTACAGTTTACACACAAGTTTTTTAAGTTACCACCGCTCGTATATTTTAAATAAAACCTTTTCTAGTTTCTAGTAAATTTTTTTGAGACAAATCAAGAGGCAAAATAGCACTAAAGTTATGGTTCTTGTACACTTCATTTATAATAAAATTCCGTCCTTAGGTTTAAGGGTTCGGCTCTGAATAAGCATGTAAATGGTGAATCAAATAACAGGGGCGGGGTAATTTAAAAAGTAATCAAAATACAGTTATGGTTCTTATACACTGCAATTCCAGAAATATACTTTCCATTTTTTTGTATATAGTTTGAATAACATTCCCTGAACATTTTAAGTTATTTCCTTTGGAAAAGTATAGTTAATAAAGGGAGATAATTTAAAATATAGCTTAACTGAGTTATATTTCTTGTACATTGCAAATACTCTCAATGACCTGTGTTATATATGAATGTTAAAGATCCTTTCCCAATGTACTTCCTCTGTACTGGTGTTATGCTCCAGACAAAATTGTTACAAAAAAGATAAAGACATATAGATCTGATTCTTGTTTATTGTAACTTTCTTTGAATACTCTCTGTCATACCTTGACGTTAACGAAAATCCCTTCTATAGTTTTGGAGTTATTCTCTGTACCAAATCAAACAAGGGAGACAATTCAAAGAGCAAGGTAGAGTTATGGTTCTTGTTATGTGCACTATTTGTTAATAATCTCCATTGTCAAGTGAACTTTTAAAGATATCCTCTCAATAAGTGTAGACTTATGTCCTCGACAAAAGGGTTAGGCCTATTATTAAATTAAAAAAGTCAAGAGTTAAGGTCCGCTGCACGTACGTTCTTCAAATGGTCTATGTCACTGTGAGAAGTGTTAACAAAAAATCCTCCAATAATATTTGAGTAGTTATGTTCCGGTGAAAAATGCGTTACGGAAACTCGAGTGAGAGGACGGACGTATGATCGAACACATAGACGCACGCACAGACGGACGGACGGAGATCATTACCATAGTTGCTTCACCTTTCAGCTGGGGATAAAATATTACAATATGTTTTAGACAGTGTTTGTTGTGTGGGAAAATGGCATTCGGATACATGTTTAAAACCTATTTCCAATATAGAGAAAAATGCGTGTGGAGCACCAGCAATGCGTAATTGCACGTACAAAGTGGAAAAACTGACTTCAAATTTCTATCGTTGGCGTACAATAAAAACTTGCAGAACGATGCAAATGGGTACTAAACTATATATTCTACATAAATTCCCTCTAGGCGATTTTTATCAATACCAGACAGAATAATGGCGTTTTCTGGTATGAAGCAAGAAAGCAAACATTTACAAATTGCCAAGCCATAGGTATAAGAAGTAGTTCAGCAGCAGATTGATTATTTTATTATATGCTAATATTCTAAGAAGAAAAAAATAGTGAAAAAATGTGTCATCAAATTTTAAGCAAACAATTTTGCAAATAAAAATTTCTTGTTAACCTTTTGCCTGCTGGCGGCAACTGATTCTGCCTTTGTCACCAGTGCAGAATGGTCATGGTCTGCACTGTTCGCTATTCAGTCAGTAAGTTTTCAGTGAAAACCCCGGTTCTTCCCAAATTAAATGATGGACCAATCCATTATAGGAATTTAGCAGGGTAAGGGCTAATAGTTAAAGTTAAAGGCATATATTGTACCACTCTCCAGAACAAAAAAAAAATAATAAAATGTATTCTTGAAAATGGGTGTTACTCGGTATAAAATACACTTTGTATTGCTTACGTAATTAAAAATATCTAGGGTCAAACATATTTTCCCCGTCTGTATACGAGGATTGTTCAAATATTAATGCATCTAAGCACATAACAATGTATCCTTGATAGATTTCAATGAAAATTTTATTTGGTCCTCTCGATGTATTCACCTCCAACAGATATGCAAAGTTGCAATGTTCTATTCCAATCCTTGAAGGCATTTTCATAATCTTTTCTAGGTATACTATGAAGACTCTGGAATATTGCAGAACCGAGGTGTTTACGCTGCACAAATATTCGACCAGAAAGGTATTTTTTGAGCCTTGGGAACAAAAAGAAGTCACACGGGGCAAGGAGGGAGCACAACAACCTTTTCCTGCTTCAGAAAGTCTTGTACAATAGACGCCTTGTGCGATGACGCATTGTCATGTAGCAATCTGACATTGGCCAAACCAGTTGCGGGTCTTCAATTTTTAAAATATTTCTTCAGTTTTCGAAGAACTTTAGTCTTGTAAAACTTCGCATTTACGGATTTGCCTTTAGGTACAGCAACTTGAATGGCAGGACCCTGAGTTGTGAAGAATATGGCAAACATTACCTTCTTGACACTCATGGTCCGTTTGCAATGCATGGTCTTTTGCCAGACTTTGTTGCCCATATTGTTCTGAATCTTTCGTTTGGGCTCAAAAAAGTGAACACATGTCTCTAGCACAGATCTTTCTCATTTTCAAATTACGTTTCAGAATTGTATGAGCTGCTATTAACGAGATGCCAACCATACTAGCTATTTGCCTAGCGGTGTATCTTGCATCAGTAGCAACTATTTCTTTCACTCTAGAAACCACCTTGGCAGACGTTGCTGTTTTCGGTCGACGGCCATGTGGTGCATCTTCTGTTGAAACTAACCCACAATTGAATTTCTTAAACCAACGAATAACTGTCGAAAAAGACATTTCATTATGCCCATAAACAGAACATATTTCATCAAAAATGTCTTTACTCCCTATGCCAAAAATACAGCGATTCTTAATAAAGAACCTATTTCAACGGCGTACGCTGACCTTCTTCCAACCATTTTTGTATTACTATACATAGTAGGCAATGTTTAGCGAGCGATAGACACAGCTAAAGTGAACGGATTTGTGAACACAAATTTTTAGAAATAATAATAGAGAAAGCTGATTTTTTATTATGATGTAAGGTAATGTTTTATTCTAACAGAATCTTGAAATTAAGATTTACTGCGTTAAACACGTAATAAATAACAAGTTTGCATATCTCGCCTAATCAGGAGGAGTAGAAAAATTACTAACTAGAAGCCAAAACAACGAAAATAGATTATTTAAGTTATAATATGTTTTTCTTTCATACCTGTTACAAGTCATTTGTGTTGGCAATGTGTTAAAGACGTAATTTCTTGACTCCCGTCATTTGTTTTTAAAATCAGAGATCTTTGACTGCGCAGTTTAGGTTCTTTGCATTTTATTAAATATAAAACTAACTGTTTGTAAGGCAGTCTAAAATACTCTTGTCAAAACAGAACTATTTATGACCATTTATATTACAATATAAATATAAATAACCCTATTTCCTTTCATGTAAGACTAATAATATCATTATCAAACCCTACTGTACCATGTGTAATATTTTATTAGCCAAATATTTCACTTCGCAAGACCACTAAAGCATTTACAGACACCTTTGAAAACCTTCAAGTAAATGCTCAAATGCTCGGCCCACTCCTGTGCAAGATTCGCAAGAGATATAAACCCGGAAAGGACAACGAAGCTTTATCTAGCACGATGACTTTGCGCTCTCAAGCAATCAACAATAAAATGTAAACATTTGACACTCTTGGTGTGTTTTGTGATATCATTTCATCAGTCATTTATGCGGATTATAAAAGAAATAGGAACCATCATTACAAAATCGACCGGTTTTATTAACCCTTAACCTGCCAAATTTCTTTAATGAACTTGTCAATCTTTGAAATTGGACAGTACCATTAACTGTTAAAAGGGATGCTTACCAAAACGATACTGACTGAATGGCGAACAGTGCAGATCTTGATCAGTCTACACGGATGTGCTGGCCGATCAACATCTACACTGATCGTAAAGCAGAACCAATCGTGTCCAGCATGCTAAGGGTTAACATCTTCAAACCCTTAAATTTGTAAGAGTTTTCTCTTTCAGAACGTCATTTATGGATCTACATCAGGATCATTTAACTCGTTCATGTTTCAATACTATAAACAATTTTGTAAGACGAAATTAAATATAAATCTGTTGTTCGAGTCTGTAATGACATGTACGTATTTTCCAGTTTCTTTCTTTCTCGCGCATACATTCCCTGAAATTACAAATGTGATTGGACTATAATGTAACCCTGCCCTGAGTGCGTGATTAGGCGCGTGCGCGTGCGAGTATTTTTTCGAAACGCGCGCGTGTGTCCGGTTTTTAAACTGACCCTTCAAGCTAAGTTTCTTAACCTTAGTGCCATTACTATAGCATATTTCCATGATCACATAACTGATTTCCCTAGAACTGCTTGAACACTACATTAATGTCCAGTCTTAGACGTATAAAGAACTAAAACTGCAATTATGTTCTCCTTAATACGTCATTGCTACGGAACACCTTCCGTCTCTAGACAGAATTTATCACTTCATAATAATTCCATAGTCTGAAAACATAACGTCGTTATGTAGACCTACTACAAGGCAGTGTTCTGTTTGACAAGAAGAGCGTGATTTGGAGGCTCCGAACCATAACCGCTAAAATACAAATTTATACCTTATAAAGAATTTCTTTTCAGAGCACTGGTAATGGTGATGCAGAAATTCACGGTAAAAAAGTATACATATTTTAAATAGTAATCTTATTTGTTTTTAATATTTTTAAACTTTCTAGTCTGACAGAAACTATTTAAAAGTGTACATGTTTAAGACTTTTCAGTGTGACTGTCTGAATGATTTTGTGTACCTATTTTTAACATTTTAATTCACATATTTTATTTTCTTGTGAGTGTGGTTCTGGGACGATCTGTGTATGAAAAGAATTGGAACCCCTGCCTTACCCTTGCATGATCGCAAGAGGCGACTAATAGGGTCTTAACACTTGGTTTTGCTGTAACTCTGTGATTCCATGAGGTATGCAAATTTTGATTCCATATCTCATGTTTTTATTTCGATGTAAATGAGGTGTGAAACCAAAATTTGTAGTCCTGTTTGGCGCCATATAACCTATACTGTATTGGTGCGCCGTAAAACCCAAATAAATAAATAAATAAACATTCAAAATACTAAATTTGAAATGCCACAATTTGCAAGTTACAATCAGCTAATTAAAAAAAATAGTGTTTATTAGTATAATGACATAAAGATTTTTTCTCCCTTTTTTCGAGATTGTTATTTTAAACAATGAATTAGCCTAGGTTTGGGCATTGATGAAAAATAAATAGCCTATCTCAGCTTTTACGGTGTAAATGTAAACCGGAAACGTATACTCACTGATTGGAGACGCCGCTCAGTTCTTACTGCATGTAGGACCATGGCGTTCCCAACAGTTGTTAAGAGACACAGAAACGTTAACACAATACCAAGCGGAATTTCCCGCCATAAATCCCGTCCTGACCTTTGCACTGGCGAAGATGACGTATTGGTGAGATTGAACAATATATCAAAGTCAAAATCCGTATTCGTGAGATAAATCGAAGTGGAATTAGGGTAGATATCATCCACAGAACTTCCCGACGTCATGGCAGTTGTTTTCAAATTCAACGCATTTGAATAATTAATACGTCCACATTAGTAAATTCCACCGCGTTATTTTATTACTGATTCATTCGTTAACAATCTTTCTTCCGTTGTATTCTGCTATGAAAATATTACAGACAAATTTATAATCATTAAGCTGGCGCCTATGAATGATATAATTTCTTGAATGTGAAGGTCAAAATAAGGCGCAGTACTTATAAATGAATCCTAATCATTTCGTGAAAAAAATCACTTAGATTCCCTGAAAATACTAGATCTGTTTATACTTTTCCGTTGCAGATTTATTTCTTCTTAAATGCAATCCTATATTGTCTTTCCATTGTATGCAGCGAATGTTGCTGAAAAGTGTCACTGAAGCAGCCCTTTATTTTTAGTATAATGCCATATTGCTGTTAAAGTATATGCAACATTAACTTCGACATTTTGCTAAGCATATCTTAATTCTAAGAAAAGTCAGTTATATTACCATTCCATTTAAAAAAAGTAATTATAAACACTAACTAGGTGTTCCTGATTGTACACATTGTTATCCATATACTATTTGTCTCAGGAATGTATATTATTTTAGTGTACATGTGTTTATTATTTCCAATGTTAACTTCAAATTACAAAGATATTGTCTGATACAAATTAATGATCTCAGAAGATCCCATCTTAGCAATAATGTCCGTTTTATTACATATATAAAATGCTCTCCCAAGAAATACTCAGCACGCCATCTTATATTAGCAGCTTTTATAATCATTGGGAACTATTCCCATTTCTACAATCACATGCTAGTTATATCCTAGAATTTTGTTTTATGATGCACCAGCTATGTCATCAATTCTTATATATACGTGTAATGTAGGATATAAAGGAGGGGCTATTGAACCAGCTTTGAACGGTTCTATTCCATTTTATTAAAAATCAAAAATATCACTAGAAACACGTTTTCCTGACAAACATATTTTCAATATCTTTATTCTTATTTACGACGTATCATACTGAAAGTCACGTGGGCTGACAATGCTTCTCTAGGTTTGCTAACATTTTTCTTTTTATGACTTTTGGTACGAATAGAGATTTTCTTTCTACTGTTTCTAAATTGCTGGCATAAAAATATTTTTACAACCTCGTTGCATTTTTTTTTTGTATTGTAAAATTCTTTTTCAGTTTCCTCTTTTCTACATTATTGCAAACGCAATGGTTTACAACGCCAAAAAATCAGTTATTTCGAAAATGTGAATATTTTACAATCCCTGTTTAAAATGTTATTAATTGTTAACATGTCATGTTAATTTTGCACGCGCATTTTGAAGATTTTTTCTTGCCATATACACAATTTAAAACCATTAGAACGTCCAGCACCATCCTTGTATGCAATGATATACTCCATAGTCACAATTCAAATAACTTAAAACTTTAATCGCAGCTTTAAAAGACACGATTTTTTCTCCTTTAAGAATATATATTTCTAAAACATTTTCACAAAATAAGACATTATAAATCAACATCCACCTACAGATTCCGATTCGACATCGCTAAAATTCTGAAATCTTTGTTTAAGTTTCGGCCAGATTATATGACCAATAAATTTCTGCGTATCTACCAGATGAATTTACTTTTTCTGTTTTTCACTTTTTTTCACTGTACGTAACCTATATGTGAATCATGTTAAATAATAACTATTTTACTGCTTGATAAAATTGTTTCTGAAATAATTTAGTGCATTTTAGCTTCTGTTTTCCTTTCAAAAAGCAATTATTCCATTGTCAAGCTTCATGTGTCGTTAAAATTGTAAACAAACGGTTGTTCTGACAGGACCAATCCTGTTTAAGTTCCATATAAACAGAACAAAAACGATAAAAATCACTGAATGTCTCTCTAATCCATATTTCTACTGGTGTTTTTCTACAATGTGCTGTTTAATCCTTAAAATAAGATAGAATGACGTTTTGGAAACACGGAACTTTAATAAACATGCGTCAACAATTAATCCATTTTATTTCGACCTTGATCTAAAAGAAACGGCTCAAATTCCATGATTTCTAACGTATCCTATGTCAATGCATCAAAAACTGCAATCCTTTGAAAGATGTCAATAAATTTTCTCAGTACCTTTCCTCCAACATTTTATAATTAATAATTTTCATTAACTCTCATTTTCTGCACATATTTAATATCTTTCATTTGTTTGACATCAACATTGTTGTTGCCTCTTTTGATTTCGATAAATTCCAGTTTTTTGTTGTTTTTTTTTAAATGTCTTCGGAAATTACTTCAAACTTGCAATTCAGTTCATTCTCACACAAAATACCCGTGCAACGTAAGTCATCGTTTAGCGCTTTATTCATGAATGAAACATACAAGTCAAAGGAAGACCATTTTCTTCGTAAGCCGAGGATTGTGATATCGGAATTTCTATCGAACGATGAATATCTCTCTTTTTTCTGGGAAGAATATTTAAAGTAAAAGGCTCTTTCGTTCTGTTTAAGGGATTAAACATATCCCTGTACACATGTTATGAGTAAGATATACGAAGTCTGGAGGCGAGATGCAAGAAACTATTAATTAATAACGGAACTATGATAATAAAGCAGAATGAAAATATAGGCAGACAGGTATCTCCACACACAAATAAATATATATCAAAAGATCTTTGGATTTTTATTCCAAAAATACACGATCTCAGTACACGATCAGCTGCTATTTTTGTACATTAAGGATAGTATTTTGCTATGAATACACACAAGAAGATCTCCCGAGAGGACCCACGACTACGAATTGCATGGCTGCGAGCTAAATGCCCAGTTTCCATGATGATTTTTCAGTATACCAACCGTCAGAAGTCATTCGTTCTCTACCACTGAGTAAAGTGGATAGAAATTGCTCAACAGAATAAAAATAATAGACTAGCTTTGCCTAGAGAATGACAGGTATATTAAAACATTTAAGTCATTATTTTTTTGAAAATTTACATTAAAAATTATATATGTAGCACTCATTTAATAAAACATTGTAATTCCTCACTTTGATTATAATAGTTATGCATTCAATATAGGTGAATATACTAATTCTATATCTATGCCAATTGAAAACGTGCCTATTGGTTCGGACATTTTTAATAGCTACCAAAGGACCAAATTGCAGCTTTTTCATCAAAACAACTGTAAAACAGTGATTTCTGAAAGGGAACTGGTCCTATGGAAATTTCTTTTTGTTCCTTAAATACAAATTTAATAGAACAATTGAAAAGTAAAATTTAATTTAATGCTGCTTTAAACACGATGTATGATCGTTACCAAATTAGCCGAAACTTTACGAAATTTAACGGACAAAGCATTTAAGTTTGAGTGTTGTTTTCGGAGCAATAGGTTCATTAAAGCACGTTTTGTCTATCTAAGATATTTCAGGGAACTTTTCAATGATTTATTTAGCTAATACACCTTGTTTTCCCCTTTGTAATAGCTATTGTCTAAATTTTACCAATTCGAGTAAGATTTGTAACACTTTCTTACCAGTTTTAGGGGGCCAGCTGTGATTATGGAATAATATTATTAATGTATGTACTGGTATGTATGCAGAGAAAGGCCGACTATCGTCTTGTATTTTAAAAACGACGATATTCTATTTGTTTTTTGTTTGTTTGTTTGTTTGTTTTTTTTTTGTTTGTTTTTTTAGTATGCATAGCAATTTATAACGATGAACTGTAAATGTTCAAGTTAGATAAAATAAAATGTCTGTTCTGTTCTGTTTATCGGAATTTGGCACCTAATTTTGTTCGTTTAATTCTTGTGCAGCCAAGTAGGGTATGAAGCGCAAAACACGATACAATTTTCATATCTTTTATTTATAATTCCGACCCAACGATACAAAGTGCAGTAAGAAGAATCTGATGTGATGTTTAAAAGCGTACAGCGTTTCCTCGATCTATAACCAAGGAATATAACAGTTTCTTGACAATAACTTGCATACCGCATTTTTACATATACTAAATAATTATTTATTCATAATCTAAGGCATATTCTATATGACAGCTTGAAAAAGACAAAGAAACTTATAGTTTATACAGTACCTGGCTGTACGGTCTCTATATCTACATGGAACGTATGTGATTCTGTGGCAAACGAATGAGGTGGCATGTTATCTCAGTAAAGGACAAATTTAGGTGCTTGTAAACACTGAACGTAACATAGAAATACATGTATAGGAAAACAAGACAGATACAGAACAATCAGTGTTAACATCTTCCATAATATTTTGCTTAATTAAAGAAATGAACGTATTCAGTCTATCTGTAGGTACAATACTTAAGCAGCTATGCATAAAGTAGTATAAAATGTAATACATTCTCGTCAATAATGAAAAACAATTCCGCACCCTCTTCACCTAAATCTTCATGTAAGCGAAAATGACAGTGTATTATTACTGCACAGTATTGTAGGCATAACATTATATCACTTGGTGGGTTCTATGAACAATAGGTTTTGTTGATCTCACATTTTAGTGGGGTTTGTGCAAAACGCACACCCCCCACCTTCTTTTGATCCATGTTTTAGGATAAAATTGCGTTGCTTGTCCGCTAAATATCGTAAAGTTCCAGCGAATTTGGTAACGATCATACACCGTGTTAAAGCCGACTTAATTATAAAGTTTCTGCCGACAGCCTCTAAAACTAAAAAGAAAGCTTTGAAAGTTATTTGTCAACAACTGTGCAACTGACATATAATTTCAGAAAGTTTCAAAATTCAGGATTTAATCTGAAACACAATTGCATTTTAAGTATAGGGAAGTTGACTTCAAACTGTAACTAATTTCCTTGAAAATTAATGCATCACGTTTTCCTTTGACATGCCACAGACAGAACATATTCACTATAATAGAATTTATCATGTAGTGCTACACTGGACCCGGTTTATTGTAGAAAATGTTATAGGCTATACAGTAGTAAAAAAAAATTGTTATGATATATTCTATATAAAATTAACTGTAACACATAGCAAGGCCCATTTAAAAAAGTAATTACAAGCCTTAAGTTCTTAAATGACCAATAAACCTCCAAAAACACAAAGAAAAGTAGGGGTCATGTATCTTCTAAGAGAGATTTCTTGTCTGACAGGTCAACACTATGAAATATCTTTCAAACTGACAGCGAACACATGCGTAATAAGGTTTGTTTACATTTCTATAAATGCAAAACTCTCCTTGAAAATGCTACCGAAATGTCATGTATAGGTCTACAATGAAATAAAACAGGAAATGGCTTACATAAAACATGAAAATGCCACTTAAATGGGAAAAACTGATGTTTGTTTTTTCTTTCCGCCACTAGCCCGGATGTGCTGCTTGATTACCTATTTAGTACTATAGCTGTTCCTTATAAAGCATATAGAACGATATTTGTAAGCTTAGAACGTGATCAGCCAAAATAATAGCATATAAATCATTTGGAAACACGTGGCGGTTGAGTAGATAGATATAGATATATCTTTCGTTCCCTCAACGATTTGTCTGTAAATAAAATGTTTTCTTGTTTTAGTTAGTATTGGTTCAATTATATCAAATAAGAAACGTGATGGTATTGAACTACACAACCGAGATTTTCCCTAAATGTAAAGATGGTATCTGATCGTTTCAAAACATAGAGTATTTAGTTAAAAAGCTTTGAAATGCATGCAAATGTCCATATGCAATGTATTTCTAAAACATAGATTTATTTATAATATTCAAACCAAAAGTACATAGCTATAAGTATTCAATATTGTCTTAAAAGCAAGTTTTGCGATCACGGAAATGTAACCCTTCTTTGACATACTATATTTGATATTTTCTGTATGGGTGTATTTCACTTACATTCAACAGTAATCTGGATCGCTATTCTGTTCTATTACACTGCTCGCTAAAAAACAGAACATCTGGAGCAGTCTAGTGACCTTCAAATTTATGCAGCAACAAATGCAAATATTTAAGCTCTGACCGGGACTCGAACTCAGGACCCCTTATACCTAACGCGCACACTCTACCAGTTCACTATAACAGCAAACTATTGTCAGGAGTGCTCCAGATTATCGGTGTGCTAACAGCAGTTTTCGTGTAAAAATATGTTTTTTATTGTTTTTCTTTTCAACTTTTTTATTGGTCAGAACATCCAAAATATCTCTGACGTCTTTTAAGGTAATATACTTTTTACCTGGCAGAAGAAGTGAAATATAACTTACACAGAATATTTTACATTTTTCCTTTTATCAGAAGGCGACCAGAGAAGACTGCGAGCTTTGCCAAGATTTCAGCATTAATTTTGCAA
The DNA here is from genome assembly GCF_021730395.1 of Mercenaria mercenaria. Classification (NCBI taxonomy): domain Eukaryota; kingdom Metazoa; phylum Mollusca; class Bivalvia; order Venerida; family Veneridae; genus Mercenaria; species Mercenaria mercenaria. Next base: position 54,926,567 of record NC_069373.1, read on the forward strand.
GTACCGAGAGAATTTCAATCGATAGGAAATTACAGTTGCAAACTAAATACCTCTCTGCATCACACAATGTCATTGGCATTCGCTGTCAATCAGTGTTATGACTGAAATCTACGGTAATTCAATCAGTTCAATGATTCCTAGACATAAAATCCATTGTTAACATTGTTACACATTACCGGTGCGCGAACAAATCCTATTCTACTACAAAATTAAAGTACGCGAAGAAAGGTAAATACGTTGACATGATTTTATTATTTCTAGTTCTTTTGGATCATGTAGTCAAATCAGTCTTCTAAAACTATAAAGGCCTGCTTAAACGGTTTTAACCAAGTGAGCGTTGGAGGTGTTATTTATTTCATTATCTTTAGTGAACCGCGTCAATTAAATCTATTAACTTGCTTTTTTCGTTCTGTCCGTCCTAAGTTTGCTTGCTTTTAATATTTGACACCAAGGCTAAAAGTTAAATAACTTTGAATTATTGTACTATAATATACACAATGTTTCATATGAAACGTGATTCCAAATCTTAGTCTTAATTGTTTCAATTGATTGTCGCTTAAACATGAGTTTCTATCACATTAATTCTCAGCAGATTTTAATGTTAATAAATAATAAAATCTGTAAAAAAAAAACACCCTATAGCTTGTTTAAAGTATATGACTTGTATCGAAAATCATCATATAAAGTAAACTCCATGTGATTTTTCAGCATTTATTCGTTTTTCAATTAAAGCAATGATCTTGATAGTTCCATCCAAAGAATGTTGAATTGCTTAAAATACATTACATAGAGTCATTGCCTATGAGCCACCTTCAAATGTTGTAATTACAACCACTCCCTTAAAACATTGTAATTATATTCAACTACAACTATTTTTTGTGTTACATTATTTGAAGTAAAGTAATCCTGAACAGTAAGAGAAACTCTTCCAAATGACTAAAGCATAAGAAACACGTTCAAAATGATTCATTTAAGTGATAAATATACGCAATCTAGCTACTTTGTTACACAAAAGTGATACCAGTTAAACTTTTTTTGTTATTTCTCATTGTTGGATGTAGAAATTTTACATTTTAATATATAAATTTTGTGTAAACCAACGTATCACCATTAAGAAAAATAAATAACTTTGACTAAAAGATCAGAACTTGAAAACGTTTCTTAATTTCGTAAATTTATGCATAATTTTACATTATCTTCATGTATTACTAAACTTTCTATCAGGGCCTTACTACAACTTATAAAATAACAGTCAGTGTAAGCCATGAGAAAAGTGTGCATATTGTATATTGAATATAATGAGATGTCGTATTTTGTCTGCCTGATCAATTGTTGGAAAAAGGACCTATCTGATTTTTCTTTCACTTTTGTCCAATGTTTTATGTTAGCTTCAGTTTATTGGTCAATTCAGAGTTGTTCCCTTTAGATTTACTTGGGTAGGTACCATCTCTACACTGTATTCCTTAGTGTGCCGGAAATAAACAAATATAGTGATATGTATCCTAACAATATCTCTACAACTACTACAACATCATTAACGCGAAAATAGCAAGGACATACAAAATTAAATTGGTTGAAAATGTACATGTTGGTACGTGATTGTTGGGAGTATTTTGATTATATTTTGTGTCAAAACTTGTACGTTTTGATAGATAATTAATTAGATGCTAACTGAAATTATTTATTAAACTAAATATCTGTTATTTATTTTTTTTTTTGCTTCCTTTCTGTATTTAGAGTCACTAGTACCGCGAGAATATAGGGGAACAGGCCAAACAGGAATATGGAAGTTAAACCAAAGATGAGCGTTTGCTTCCGTTCTTTTCAGGTACAGTCTGTCTGTCTGTCTGTCTGTCCGTCACATCGGTTACCGATAAATAACCAAAGAATGCTTCAGCGCAGGATCCCAGACTTGTGGGCAAAATTAAATAGCCCCAGTTGATATTGAGGTCAGTTACTCAAAGGTCAATGTCACAGTCATGCACTTTGAACTGAAGAATGGTTTATGCTTGATAACTGAAGAACGCTGTTGTCTACTGTTGTCAAACTTTATAGGATAATTGCCTGTGGTCAGTAGGTAATGGTTGACTGATTGATAACTTTTGCCTTCAGTCTTAAAACTTCATTTAATGTGTGTTTGTAGTCAGTAGATGACACCTATAGTTTTGGCGGTCAGTAACTTAAATGTCAATGTCACAGTAATCTTGACAATAAAAACAGTTTCCGCTCAATAGCCAAAGAACGCATTGATCTGAATTCTTCAAATTTCACACGAAATTTTCTGCGGTCAGTAGATGACTCATATCGTCATCACTGCAGTATTTTATATGTTACCGTGACAATGATTGTAGTATTTTCTAAATTACGGTAACCTCGACTGTATTAGCTATCACTTACAACAAAACAGCTGTAGCATTGTTTCGATTGCCATGAAGACGAGTGCTATATATTAAATAGTTACGGTAACCATGGAAACAACTGCAGAATTTTTATCTCTTACCATGGCCACCATTGCACTACGTTTAAAGTTACCAATGCCTGTAGTATTTTATTACCATGCCACCAGTTCATAAGTAAGTTTTTATGCCAGTATAGTCAAGATGAAAATGTTGTAAAAATGTTCAAACAGAAGTTCCCATTATATACATGGAACATAGCCGCCCACAGAGCACTCCACACAAGAAATAGGGATATGTGTACACCGGCTCAGCAGATGTATACGTTAACACAAATGCAATACCGGTAACATTCAACAAACATGCATTAAGACGGAATATAGCATGGCATCGCCTACGGACTGTCAGTTACAACGAAAACTGGCTTACGGAGACCAAGCCTCACTCTTGAACCCCTACCATATTCACTGAGACAAAGAACACTTGGCCATATTCCGGTATGTGTTCGAATTTTAATCGGACTAGCTTCTTGCCAAACCTTTTTCAAGGAGCCCAATAATGTATAGACAAGCTTAAATGAGCCGTGCCATGAGAAAACCAACATAGTGCGTTTGCGACCAGCAGGGATCCAGACCAGCCTGCGCATCCGCGCATCCGCTGTTGTTCGCTTTCAAAGCCTATTGCAATTAGACAAACCATTAGCAAACAGTATGGTTCCTGACCATGCTGGTCGCAAAGCCATTATGTTGGTTTTCTCATGGCGCAGCTCAAATATGCTTCATGTATATAAATTTACATTCGCCCTATTCTTTTCCATTGGAAATTATGACATTCATTTCGTATGAACAGCAAAATGAAAGGCGCAAAAGTTACGTCAACAACGCTGCTTAGTAATAACGGGCCGCAGTAATGAGGACGTCCGCGTATAGTCAGGGAGAATGTTCCTTAGATGGATGACGATCCAGTTGTTCCGTCTGGTGAACAGAATTGTCGGGAAGCTGATTTTAATGTTAATGGAAAGGAAATATAATGTAAATATAAAAAATGAAACTTTTTTTTTTCAGCGTTCGCGATAGCAATTCATGTTTAATTTGCCGATCCTATTCTGTCGTTCATTTCGCATTAACACCGAAAAACAAAATATTTGATTTCTTAACCAATCAGAAGAAAAGCTTGAACGATATAGCTCTTCAAATGTTTCATCTTAGCAATACTAAATACAAAACTACGAATTTTGAGAAATTTCACGTATACTGGTAAAATGAAGTTAAGCGTTGCAAATTATCTTAGAACACTAAGCTTCGGTATGCAATAAAACGGTTTCTGACATATTTTTGATAGAGTTTTATTGTTCTTTCCCCCATAATATCAAACAAAGTGACTAAAAGTATTGAACGAAAAATTTCAAATAATCACAAATGTTTTCATTAAAATATTTTATGGTTCACTTCGTCTTTATATTTCCCTAGGGCAATATAAATCAAGCATAAAATATAAACGGCATCCCTGTTGACGTTTGATAATTTTTATAATGTGAATAACATTATGATAGCTTTTGCAGAAAGTATAGTGAGTGCATTTGCCTTCGTATGCCCTAACACAGATCCTCGTTCATAGTCTTATGAGTGGCTAAGGTTGCAGAAAACTGGATAGTGTAAATGAATGATGTTGCTGACTTTAAATGCTTTATAGTGGATGGGGTTGCTGATTTTGTATGTCTTGAGTTGATGGGTTTTGATTTTGTATAGTTTGAGTGGATTGGGTTGCAGACTTTGTATTGGATGAGTGGATGTGGCTACTGATTTCGGATGGTTTGAGTGGATGAGATTTTTGACTTTGGGTGGTTTAAGTGGATGACATTACTGACTTTGGATGATTTGACTGGATGTGATTACTGACTGGATGGTTTGAGTGGATGAGGTTGCAGAATATGAATGTTTTTAGTTGATTAGGCTGCTAATTTTAGGCTATTGAGTGGATGAGATTGCTGACCTTGAATGCTTAAAGTGGGTGAGATTGCTGACTTTTGATGGTATGAGTGGATGGGCAGAATTTGAGTTGATAAAGCTGTTGAATTTGGATGGTTTTACAGGAGGAGACTGCTTATTGTGGATGGTTTTAGTGGAGATGACGTAGGATCGTGTCAGTTTATGTGGTTGCTAACTTTGTATGTATTCGAAGTGATATGTATAACGCGGAGAGATGGGTGCACTGTAATCAGTATCAGTTTTGTGATGATATTTTATACTACATTATCACAAGTCAGTAAAACACGTTGTGTTATTCTAGGTTTATCAGTGTGTGTCCTCTGACTGAAAAATATGTAATTTATCTGCTTTAACGGTATATTTTAACACGGGTTGTTCTTGAAAGTGAACACAGCCAAACTGAATAACGAACAAACTTTTGAACTTCATCACTTGCGGCTTTCTATGCTAACCTTGCCGTTTAATGTTCATCTGGTTATCAGAAGCAAGTATTAGACAAATACAATATATCTAACTAGATTTTACTCACTTCATAAGTGAACGTGATGAGTGTAATATTCGAGTTTTCTGTTGAAAATTCATATTATTGTGCCCTGAAACTTGATTTTATTCAACTGTATTCAACAGTTAAATCTCTTGGATGATTTATCACGTTTTGCAACATCATACACTGGAATACGTGTATAACCGCACTAATTTGAAAATTTTTGTTTGACAAGGCAAATTTTTCCTGATCTGTTTGAATTTATTTACCCTCTCACCATGAAAAAGATTAAAAGATACAGCATTACTTTATTTACATACCTATGTAATATTGAACAAATGCACATCAAGACATTCAGGCGATACTTATAATGATACAAGTAAATGTTTTATATGACGTTTGTAATATGTCAATACAAGATTAATCCTATGTAAAAATTTAAGTAATTTTAGTAAATAACTGATGCCTGTCACAATTGTTCGTTTTTGAATACCTTGATCAAAAGATCATTTAACTTTACGCCCATAGTAAGCCAAGCAGTTAATATAGTTTGGGGGAATGTTGCCATAGGATATTAAGAGACAATATCAAACAAGAAGATTTCAAAAGTTTCCACTACGTTCATAGAGAGGTAAGTGACTACACACCCAGACGGCCATGTTTTTGATGAAACTTAATAATTTGTGCAATCTTCGCAAAGGTTCTCCCATGAAGAATTTGTGTAAAGTAATTTTCAAATCGGGGCCAGGAGTTTATATACATATAGGGAAAAGTGACCACGCGCCCGTGCGTCCATGTTTTTGACGAATTAGAATAATTTGAAACATTTTAATCAAAGGTTATCTTAGAAACATTTGTGTAAAATTAGTTTGAAATTGGATCTGCTGTTTCTTATTTAAAAAAAACACAACCTTTCACTAATATGCATATAGGGGGAAAAGTTCACGAAATTGTTGAATATGGAAATAATTTGAACAATCTTGGTAAAGGGTAACGCAAGGACAATTTGGGTGAAATTATTTTAAAAATTGGCAAGAAAATTCTACCTTATACATATAGGGAAAAGACTAGCGGTTTAGGAGATTTCGTTTGAGGATTTATCTGGTTTGTTTTCTAGTTTTAGCCCTGACGGCCCCTATGTGCAACCAAGCGGAACCACTTGATCAACTTTGGAAAACGTTTCATCAACTTACAATAACCCAGGCATTTACTATATAAAATGTATATCTAAATGTTACCTCCTCTATAATACCAGTAACGTGCAGATTACATTTTGCAGTCTTGATTTTTTTTTTTTACATTTATTTCTTCTTTTTGCTGTTGTTGTTTGAGCGGTATATAAGTTGGTTGGAGTTTAATAACGACCAAAACTGCATTTGATGCTATGCTATATTTGTATTCTTCTTTACTATCGCGAATTCATACTTTTTGTGATTTGTCTCGCATTTTGCTTGGTATTTGTATGAAAATCAAATACTTCCTGGCCTCCTTCAAAGATAACACACTATATTCGCAATTATATAGAATATGCAATGTCTAAAATTCTGCGAATCTCAACACTTTGTCTTGTAAATATCGTTAAATTTGCAGTTGTATCATCGTCTAGACATTTAATTCCATTTAACTAATTTGATTAGTTTTTCCAGTCTTAAGTTGAATAAAAAGATAGATGTGCGGAATTAACTGTCAACCCCCATGTTTTGAATGTGAAGAAAATATGTAAGAAGAAAATTTTATTTGAAATATACGTATACATTGTAAAAGAATTATACGAACTATATGCTCTATTCCTTTAGTCACAGTTTAGTTTAGTCACAGAATAGCTGAGATTTTTAGCATACCTTATAAAATGTTCGTTTTTAATAATAAAAATATACGATACTTTATAAAATGATCATAAAATTTCCATTTTAATAATGCAGATATATGATTTCTGATATATAAAAAATCCAACAGGAAAAGTAACGTTCCAAGTAATTAATAGAAGTGCATGTATGGAACATGATATAAATATATAAACATAGACAAATAGAAAAGTAGAATCACTTAAAGCGTTGCGCACAGCAAACACAACAAGAATCATATCAACTATAGATAGATACTATAGTGAAGATATAGCAAATACCGGTCAACTAGTAAATTTAATAATATGAAAGATGTAAAAATGAGAATAGGGTAAAATGGAGGGTTGGGAAAGGATTAGAAAAACTAGAGACACAAGAAGAGATGGGAGGGCATAAAAAGGAGGCGATTTAGGGAAATAACTCCATTTATATATCAGACAATGTTGACAACATATAAAAATTAAATGGTAAGGGAAGATTTCCTAAAAGCATAGAGTACAGCAAATACTGTCAGTGCCAAACATCGCATAGTAGAGCCGCCATAGGTAAAATCTGTAATGGAGGTTGCTTCAAATATCCATCGAAAAACACATTCTAATTTCATGAAGTAAATAAGAATAGAGACAAAGTAAAGGATGTACGATCCCGGGAAAGGGGAACAAACAATGATGAATATAAAAAGGGAAAGTCATATTTTAAAAAAGCAAAAACAACAGCTTCCCGGAACAACTAACCACAATAGAACAAGAATGGACGCACACCAGACCAAACGCATATTTACAAACGCGTTAAATGCGTTTGGGACATGCAAAACCAATTTCCTACTAGTTAGACAATACATAGTATTAGAAATAATTCCTCACTGAGCTGAGCTGTAACATTTTCGAAAAACATTCTTGACTGTATAAAGCAGACATTTAAAAATCTCTAAAAAGGGTAAATACTATGTCACTGTGTCAATCTAAGGTATCAGAAAGAAAAGAATGTACAATGGGAACAAAACGAAAAATAAAAGACTACAGTGAAGCATAGCTTTAGAATCGCCAATGACATAAATGACAATAAGAAGATTGAAGGTTAATTGTGTGCACACCTTCACTTTTTCTCCCAATCTTGTCCTAACCTTAAACGACAACGTGAGTAACAGTAGTCCCTTCCAGGTAAAATATTAACACACGAAATGTTAAAAAATGCCACTGTACAATGAGCAAAATATTCTTGTAAGTTATCATAAATGGTAAACCTACCGAACAGTATATGTATATCTTCTCGATGCATTTGCAAAAGGATGTTCAATTGAGAGCCCGCTAGTTTTTTTACTATTGCCTTCCAACAGCTCCGTAACACGCAATCAGAGAGGTAAGTGTAGTGTCTAAACATGAAATGAATGAACACTAAACATGGAGTTTGAATCAAAATTTTAACAATTTAAAAACTAATCGGAAGTTGACATTACTAAATTTATACGAAGATTGTAAATAGCAAATAGTAAACTATTAGTGTCGACCTTTTAACTACTTTAAACTCCAAACGTTAAATAATATAGACTAGTATAGTATAAACATTTTATCCGTATTTAGAATATTATCCTGATAGCATAAAGTATTGCAATATGAACTGACTAGCAAAAAAGCTCAACATAAAGTTCAATACATTTTGGCTTCGCTTTTAAAAATTACATTTCGACGACTTAGTAAAGACATGTCCCTTTAATATAAACACTGAATATAAACTGAATATAGGCTTGTCATGGTATTGATGTAAGATGACAATAAACTCTGCCTGGTAAAGTTCTTAGAAATTTATGGATTTCCTCAGTGTGATTTATAACTGTTTAATGCTACATCAATACGTGACCTGACGAACATTGTACTGAATCTACAGACCTGCTTTTGTTAAAAAGGAAACATTTTGAAAAAGCTGTTAAGGAGGTAGGTTACCTTGTTACCAGGGTAAATTCAGATTAGTTAAACCGTAGCAATTTATTGTATTTCGTTTAAGTTAATGTTTTAGCTGCTACAATCTCAAGTTCGTTTATCTCTGTCCCTTTGAGTACAAGATTTATCCAGGTTTGAAGTACATGGCCCTCCAAACGTATTTTATATTGAATGAACAAGGAAAATACGAATATTTAACTCTTTTCGGTGTATTTTGTAGGCATTGTAACTAAAAATACAAACTTCAAGTAGGAGCTATCTGTATTAGATATATGTGTAGTTACCTGCATCAAAATACAAGGACTGAAAAAATATTATTATAGCATTTCCTGAAAAAGAGTTATTTGAGCTGAAAAAAATGATCCCGGGTAAAATATTTGGAAAAAAATGGAGACAACTCTGTTTATACTTTATGATAGGCTTAAGTGGCTATTGACCTAGAACCTCATGCAAACTATGCCCTTTTTACCTCTATGCATGGAAAAAGCATGCATACTTGCCACATGGATTAGCTACCTGAATACTATACTATGTAAAATCAATAATTATTGCCCGGAAAGTGGACATTCTCTGTGATGAATTTGTCAACAACAACGATTTTTTTTAAAAAGTCCAAACCCACAGAATTTCACAAGGTGAAATATATTGGTAAGGCTACTGCTGGAAAGAGGACAATCTCAACTACCCATACATATGCGTCAAAGTATGGGAAAAATATCTAGAAATATGAGAAAATCGAAGAAATCAATTTCAGGACTGCTAGATGCATAAATGTGTTATCAGGCATGGCATTTAACATAGATAGGTTATTTTTCCTTTGCACTGATATAACATGTAAGGATTAGAATTAACAAACGGTGTTCACTCAACAATTTCACTATATAAACAGATTGTTTTCCTTGTGTAAAGAAGGCTTAGGGTAAGTCTCTATATTTTGGTTTCACTGTTATCCGTAGAAGTTTGCGTAGTTGATACTTGTATTAGTATGCGCGCTAGCTTTCTAAAATAAGCTTGAAATGTATATGTCGCGGGGCTCGTGTTTCCAAGGTACCGTATTTTCTCAACTTTATTGAGATTATATATTTTCTTTAAACTACACTCAACAAAATTCCTAATCGGTCAGTTTATATTGTATTACTATCTTGTTAATAATGCAAGTATTCACACGAAATTTCACATACCGATATTTGAATAGATTTTTTTTAAAAAGTCAAAACCCACAGAATTTCACAAGGTGAAATATGTTGGTAAGGCTACTGCTGGAAAGAGGACAATCTCAACTACCCATACATATGCGTCAAAGTATGGGAAAAATATCTAGAAATATGAGAAAATCGAAGAAATCAATTTCAGGACAGCTAGATGCATAAATGTGTTATCAGGCATGGCATTTAACATAGATAGGTTATTTTTCCTTTGCACTGATATAACATGTAAGGATTAGAATTAACAAACGGTGTTCACTCAACAATTTCACTATATAAACAGATTGTTTCCCTTGTGTAAAGAAGGCTTAGGGTAAGTCTCTATATTTTGGTTTCACTGTTATCCGTAGAAGTTTGCGTAGTTGATACTTGTATTAGTATGCGCGCTAGCTTTCTAAAATAAGCTTGAAATGTATATGTCGCGGGGCTCGTGTTTCCAAGGTACCGTATTTTCTCAACTTTATTGAGATTATATAATTTTTTTTTAACTACACTCAACAAAATTCCTAATCGGTCAGTTTATATTGTATTACTATCTTGTTAATAATGCAAGTATTCACACGAAATTTCACATACCGATATTTGAATAGATTTTTTTTAAAAGTCAAAACCCACAGAATTTCACAAGGTGAAATATGTTGGTAAGGCTACTGCTGGAAAGAGGACAACTCACTACCCATACATATGCGTCAAAGTATGACAATATAGCATATTTTGCACTTGCAGGGTATGTGTACCAACATGCACGTGTTCGTTAACATTTTTCACATTACTGATAAAAGTCCAACTAGAAAAATACTTATCATGGTGAAATTGACACAAAAGCAACGCGATCGAGAGCTGTCGGAATGTTGCTAGCCGGGATATATTTACGACACGTGGGTATGTTTTTAAAAAGAAGTTTGATATAATTTGTTTTTAGCTGTTACTTTGATGGTTATTTCCATTTTTAACCTTATTTCCGTTTACAAGAACCTTCAGTCGGTGGCTGTCTACCGAGCTCTTCTGGCGAAATTTAACCAAAGTACAATTCACTGAAGTGACCGATTTGGAATTTTCATGTAAAATTCCTACAGCTCGGGCGCGTTGCTCTTGTGTCAATTTCACCACGATATGTGTTTTACTAGCAGGACATTCGTCAGTTATGCCAAAAGAGTTCATGAACACGTGCGTATTGGTGCACATGCCCTGCACGTGCAAAATATGCTATATTGGTCAAAACGCCTAATGCGGTTACATTGGCCGTGAGTCGGTAAAAATAAATCAATAATTAGCTGCAGTACATATTCAAATGTCGGTATGTGAAATTTCATGTAAAAACATGCATTATTAACAAAATAATAATACAATATAAACTGACCGATTAGGATGTTTGTTGAGTGTATGTATGATAACGGGGGTTTCGACGGCTTTAATGCCGTTCTATTGATAATTAACATGGAATATTAGGGTAATATTATTAGCAGAATACTCAACACTTTACATGGTGTCCTATTTGTCTTAACGTTTTAAGTAACCATGTCAACAGAGATGTCTAAAATAAAATTTTCTTATATCTTGCTTTTAATCGTAATTTCTTTGAAAAAGATTAAATAAAATTGTCTTTCTCGTTTAATGTAGCTTCAAAATACTTTATTTCTAATGGAAGTAATATGCTCGTGTTATTTGCATTTATTTAAACAAATTTCAAAGCTTAAAATACTTACAGCAGTACTCCTCATCTGACTGGAAAAATCCTTGTGCTTGCAATTACTATATTCTCATGGCTAGTGTTGAAATACAGATAAAAACCTGAAGCTGTGTTCAAATCTGAACACGTTTAGAGAACAGTTTAAGTATTTAAGCACCAGATTATCAATGGAAACGGAAAAAAAGTATTACAAATCAAACGTCCCAATTCAGAGCGTTAGCTTCCGGTTGGGCATGCACACATACAAATGTTAAGAAAACCTATCTGTATAACAATGACTTAAGTTTTCTTCTTCGGAATTAAATCACGCCTGCACTTTTTCACCTTTTGTCTTGGGGGATCAGTTACAGTTAGTTCAAACACACTGACGAGTAACTGAATGAAACTTTTAAAATAAATAAATTATAATTCTAAAAAATTGTTAAAGAATGTGGCTGTAAACAATTTCTTCAGTATTAATTATATTCCAGCATTACTTATGAGCAAAATTCATTAAAAAGTTGTATTTGCCTTTTCATGATTATATTATTTACATAAAAACCCATTTTGACACTTTAGTGGCAGATATCATAATGTCATGTTATGTCAATGTCAATATACAATTTTTCCAAGTATATGTATTATCATTTTATGTCAATAACAACAGCAACAACAATATAAAATAGATTTCCTCGCTTAGAATAAACATTTGAATTGCAACAGCAATGTTTGCTTAATATTTAATGAAATAAATTCAGGAAGCCTTGACACTATATTGTTACATGTATTTCTTTCCTAGCTAACGCACACCGCTATAAAAGTGAAACGTTTGCTGATCGTTTGCTAATTTAACGATTGTGTCATGCAGCTGTTAGCTCTTTCGAAATCGACGCGTTCTTCTATCCTGGTTACATTATTTTAATTCAGATAATACGAAATCAATTTTCTTTACATAGTAGGCTACATATCGGAGACTGCATGGTTGTGATGATCCAGGAAATTTAGTCCGAAGAAAAGTTAAACCAATAACAATTTTCTATATTCCATATCCCGCTAAAATAGCCATGAAATTTTATGCTAACAGCATGTTATAATTGTACAGTAGTTTTTAGACTTTTCAAGAAAGAATGAATGTATTTGATAGCGTCGTCCTGCTTTGACATTGGGCGATTTTGTGGAGGTCATAATGAATGCCTAATTTTACATTAAAAGTTTACAATAAATCATATTATCTAAATAAATGCGATGCGTGTGATTGACAGGTTCTGAACTGTTTTATCATTAGACATTCGACGTAAAGGCCTTATTTTGTTAAAAAAATTACTAGCATTATTTACGTCGCGACAAGAGAAATATTACGGCAAATACAGCTTTCAGTTAAATGTTATGCAATTCACCAGAATATATTTAAAACGAAACACCAGTCGCTCGAGATCGCAAGAGGGTGACCAAAATCCTTGAGTTATCCGGATGCTTCAAGTGACTCAAACGCAGATAATATATGAAAATAATAGTAAGGTTCGTGGTTTAAAACGTTATCCATTCTAATTGTACTCGCGTTGATTTTTATATTCAACACGTGCCAATGCTTATGTTAAATGAATGAATATATAGTTTAAAAGAAATGCACTTTATACGGATATTTGAAATATGATAAATGATTAAATAGCATGCTCTGCATTATTCCTTATCATCATATTAGTGCAAGACAGATTATATAACACACCAACGCCACATCTACTATTTGGACAATTTGCAGTACGGCGCTGTGAGCTTTTAATGATCATAGGCACAAAATCTACACATAAACTCCCTTTAAGAAATTACATTCCTTGTCACGAACTTAAAAAATGAAATTACAGATTCAGTTCATACAAACGTTTAGTATGATGTATAACCCGTTTTTGTTTCAATGAATATCTTTTTTTAGTTACTAAAACTAGCAATTAAAATGTGAATTAAATGGTAGTACAAATATTTATCTGTCCATTCGAGCTTGAAAATATAACATCAAATTACCTAAATGAAAAAGCAAAGAAAAGTAAATATTATAAAATGATTTGTTTTTCAAAGGCTGCCGTTTGAATACATCTGCGGGATTTTGTTTTTTGTACTTTAAGCATGTGTAAATATCGAGTTCCGCTCAACCCGGGGCAAGAGGACTTGGATGGTAGCATGCATTTCCACTACCGTCCATGAACAGGCTCAGTCAAACTGAGCCTGCAACATTTTCGTTTTTGTCGTGTTGGGCGACCTGTGAAGTTTCCACTTTTCTCTATTTTGCAATTTTGGAGACAAACTTATCATTTTAGCTTCATATTAATATATATAGTACCTCCAATTCGTGTCTTTATACTTTTGCATTGACAGTTCTCTCTGCAAAATATTTGATACTTTAAAGGCACTGGCCTCAGATCGTTCGACAACAAGACCATTTTTTTTTAGATATCTGGAAATTAATGCTATATTTCGTAAGAATGCTTTGAAACTTAATTACTGACAGACTATATGTTAGGAAACACAGGATAATTAGTTATTTTTACTATTTTTTACGATGAAAATCGAAAAGAGTTTGTAACGCTTTACTCGAAGTAAACTGCCGCAATTATAAATATCTATATTTAACACGCATTTGACACTAAATCCTCCATAGCGCTTTTGGTAACAAGAGCGAAAAACTTTTTTATTGCCGCTGCGGTCCGGGTTCGATTCAAACGCGGTTATCTTTTATCCTTGATTTGGCATGTTTAAAATAGTTAAGAAACAAAAACTCATATTCTAATGTTCATAATATGACCAGACTTCAATTTGAAAGAGAGATCATTTTTAGCCAGTGCCTTTAATTGGTGTCTGATTATTTTGCTTTGCATTTACTTTAAGAAAAAATTCAAAGAACGGTTTTAACCATTATTACAGTTTCTAAATGTCACAGGAATCATTCCTTCTCGTCCGAGAGAACGAAAAGGTCAGTCAGTTTAGTTCTTTGTAAACCTACACGAACCTTTAACTGCCGACATAAAAAGGTTATTGCTTTCTGAAACAGAACACACCATAAATACCGCAGGACAACAAACCAATCATCTAAAGTTAATCGATCAATTAATCTACCTTTAATGTAGCGTCATTGGTAAATTGGACGGGAAAGAAATCAGTAAGAATGCTGAGCCTAAGGATAAGTTATTGATCTTCTAATGTCAAAGGCTTCTCCTTCCGCCATTATCTGCCTTTAATCGTGAAATTATGATTGTGTTCGTGTCATGAAAAAAGCTAACAAGGCACCCCAGACAGTTGTTTAGCTTGTCGAGTGACTAAGTCGCATGTGATTTGATTGGCGTGTAAATAAGTTTTAAGTCAAGCTAAAGACTTTTCTATACACTGGAATAAAAAGATCACTGTAGACAGTAACCCTGAACGCCATTTTTGGAATAAATGTTTTCTTGGCCTTAATCCCCAGTCGATATACCTCTACATTGTATGTCGATGAGGTATAGAATGCAAAAAAAAAACTTTTTTCAATTTCTAATTTAACAAATTAATGTTTGGTGTGCTTGTAAAATTATTTTTGCATTTAAAATGGTTTCTTGCGCTACATAGGTATAATCAGTTATGTTTTATCATTAATAGATAACTTGCGAACAATGGCTCCTTTTCAAAAATTAAGAAATTATCAGCAGTTTTAAGGAGACGTCATTTAAATGTTATAAATGATATCCACCGAGATGTGATTTTCTTTTTCAGAAATGAGTGTAATCTTACTTACAGTTATTGATGATTTTACATTTAAGTCAAGATATCGACTGGACCGCTAGCTCGTTACTATGTTTATTAAATAACCCCTAATTTTGTACGGTGTGACGTCATTCTGTTTTAATAAATACAGTCGCTAGCACACAAGTTACTGCTTTTAACAGTAAGTGAAACTTCCCGTTCGGAAAGTCCAGCACTGTGTTATTCCCTACTTCCTGAACGGGAAATAGCAACTTGCTTCCCGTTCTTCAACGGGCACACAAAAAACATATAAAAACTACAATTGTATATTCATTTTCGTATTTGTAAACTGGTAATCATTGTTTTTGTTGCAGTTTTGTTTTTATATAGCACGCACTATTTGATAAACTTTTGCTGGTCACTGTTGCAAAGGTATGCAGTCCAACGTATCTTCATTAAAAATTACATTCACGCAAAGGCTGTATATTTTCGTCTGTAAAAAGATGCTTCTAATTCAGAAACCATTTCAAATAAAATTTTGTTGGCGTTTGCGAGTCTACACCTCAAGTTATTACAAATAACGTATTTGTCAACAGATGTGCATTTGGCGTATAATTTTAGAAAGTTCCAGACTAACAGATTAAATCAGTAACACGCTAATAGGAAGTTGGTTTCAAACCGAAACCAATTCTCTTGAAATTTTCTGCAACACGTTTTTACTTTGACATGTCACAGCCAGAATGCATTAATTCGAAGGAATTTAAATTTCTATTTACAACGGACACATGTTTTCCTGTTTTCCTTTTCCTTGTTTTCAAAAGGCAATGAAATCTACAAGGAAATAGATCACAGACGTCAGTAACATTTCTTGACACAAACGGAAACAAATTATAAGGGCTTTAAATAGATACGATGAATGCATCATCAAATATCCATCGTCAAATTCGGTTGCGTTTTTGTGGAACGTGGCATTCCCTGTTCGATATTTACCCTTGGTTTTCCTGATATTAGTTGCAGCTTATTTCGAGTAATATTACATCTGATTTTTGAGAATGAGGCAAAGGTGTCAGAAACTTGAAACAATAGCACTATAACTTAAATTGTTCCACGCTTCAGTAATGTCTCAGTATTGTTCATTCAGACATTAATACATGTATGTACCATTACTATGTACTGTCGGTGGTATAAGTACTTTTTATACAAATGTATCGGCAGCTTTTCATATTCTTTCAACTTTCGATTTTCAAATATCAACAACATCCTTGTCATATTTGTTTCAAAGTTTTGAATATCTAATTGCCATTTCGTCCACTTCCTTATAATTTACAAGGAGCGTCCGTTGCGAAAAATGACAAGTGTACTAATTTTGTTTTCTGTTAGATGTATTAAGGTCAAGAAGGCGTAATACAGCATCATCGAAACGTCAAACATTACGCTTGACGACGCCACGTCTTTGCGTTCTAAGCATTGACTGTAAAGATTTCATTTATAGTAGTAAAATACCACCAAACACGAAAAACTATTACAATTTAAATATACCGACGTTTCGCCGAAAGGCTTCATCAGGGTAATACATGAATAGCGGAACTGACGTAACGTCAGCGTGAAAAATAGCGCCAACGCGCTTAACAACGTTACATACATAAGCGGCAAAATGCATTTTAAAATAATACATTAAAAGGTATATTTGTAATAATAGGCTATCAGATCAGTAAGATACGAAAAGTTTCAATAAAATATATATAAAACTGACAAATAGAAATTAACGATTACATTGTTATTATTACAAACATAATAGTCGTTAAGCATGGTACATCACTTTGGCATTCATTCTTTTCCTCTTTTTTTAAAGATTTCATTTCGCATCCAGTTTTTCGTCATATCTAAACAATTAAATATCTACTTGTAGTTCATAAAAGGAGTATATATAACTATTACCAACTTTAAATAAAATAAGTAAAAATATGGCTAAGATTTTGTCAGCATTTGACGCACTAGATAGAAACTTCCACCGTTTAATTATTTGATAATGCAACAAACCGTTAAATAAAGGCTTGCAAACAAATTCGACAAACAGGCAATGTTAATTTGGATAAAAAATGTGAGGAAAAAGTAACGTTTTAACAGTGCTTAAAATTAAATTTTCATTGGTACGTAGCGTGAAAATGAACCCGGAAGTCAAGAAATTTTATAATCTTATTTAATTAAAAAAAAAAACATTTCACGATCATTTTCAGAAAAATAAAAAAGATCTATGGAGAAGAGAACGAGCAGTAAAATATTTGATAAGAAGTATGATTTTTTCGGTGTGTGTAACATGCATTCAGGTATACAAGTGTGACAATTAAAATCGAAAATAGATAGAAAATGACTTATAAAATTAGAATATATTTCAAATGAAATTGATGGTGTTGTAAACCTTTTTGTGATTAACTTATTTTTCCCTAAAATACAAACAGTTCTTTGTGAAATTTTGATGCACAAAAACTGCACTTGAAAACGGGGGTAGGGTGAAATTTAAGACAATACTACAACAGCGAAAACTAAGTCGGAGACCCCCATATTTTTTTCGTTTACTTTACAGTAAAGTTAAATAAATCTATACCAAAATGTTTTTAATATAAATGTATGGAATAGTTTTTACACACTACTTAGTCATTCCGCTTGTAAACAATAATTCCGTAGAAAGATTTTGGCATGACTATTGTATAAAGTAAGCATTCCTTTGGCAAATAGTTGAAGTATATATTTGAAAATTAAAATATCGTATAGGTTTCAACGGGCCTGTTATATTAAAATGAAACAAAAACTTTTTGAATTAAATGAACGTCCCGAAACTAAATTAATCGCCATTAAAACGGCAACGTCACAACTATTTAGAGCTGGGCTAAAACGTGATTTTTAGTCGCCATTTGCGTAAAAAGTATGCACTGGACCTTTTTAATAATTGTATTTCGGGTAAATATCAGATTTTGCTATCATGTAACTTTAAACAGCTATTCGCAAAACAAAGCCAATGATGTAAAATTTACACTATGTACAATATTATCGTCTAACCGCCTCGACAGCCTAGTGGTAGAGCGTCAGCTTCGAGTGCGGAAGGTCGTGGGTTCGATCCCCGGCCGCGTCATACCAAAGACGTGAAAAATTGTACCAGTAGCTCCCTTGCTTGGCGCTCAGGATTTAAAGTCATAATCGACCTAAAATAAAATAGTTTAAACTATCGTCTAGCAGTTTAATCTTCTTTTCCGATTTTGTTAAGTCGTATTAGGTGGTATTCAATAGATGGTTCAATTTATGATATCTGTGTATATCTTTCACAAGGTTCTCAGTAGAAATTTAGTACATAAAGCCATTTACAAAAAAAAACTGTGGCGTACATCAAGCTCTTTCAATGAAGCATTACAGAAAACAAGTATGCCGTGATATTCGTGTAAGATGGCAACACGTTGTGTTAGCTTCTAAATTTTTAATGAACACATCAACTAGCAATTAACGCAGTACCATTTGAAGACAAAACTATCATAAACAATTTCTCTATTATATAAAAGTATACATAATCGTATCCATAGCCAGCCTTTCATTATCATTCATAGGTGAGAATTTTTCGGTAATTGCATGTTTTCCTGGATTAAGCATTTAGTCCTACTGTAAATATACTTACTGGTTAATATCATTGTAAGACTTCCTGTCTCCATATATAAGCATTCTTACTGATATATTATGCCAACAACATTAAATGGCCGACAGTATTGCGTGTAAATGAGATTTTACAGGAAGCGATCAATTACTTTTTTTTTCTTTTATTTACGTTTGTCCCAACTTTTATGCATATTTGAATATTCTGACTGCTTTATTATATCATTACATTTTCAGGGTAAAATAACCTTCTTATTAAACTACGAGGGATAGCAAAATTTAAAAAACTATCTTAGATAGAAAAACACAATCATCTCTTACTACTAAATTGGGCAATTAATCACCAATAAATGGTAGCGTTATTGGCAACGAAGTATTAATTGAGCAAGAGTGAAATTAGTAATGAGCCCACGGATAAGGTATTGATTTTCTAATGTCAAAAACATCTCCTTCTGCAATTAATTGTCTTTATTCATGACAGCGTTGTATAAGATCTAAAATTCTTAATTAATCCTGTTTCTTATCAGGCTCAATCTTATAAAGAAAAGAGATGTTTTCATGACAAGTGATTTCAGTGGAATGACAATCAATGAATAAAGAACTAAACTCAAACCAATAGCACATAACAAGTAATACACATTGTCGCAAACATGAGATTACAATTAAATTAGAAAAACATTTGAATAAACGAAAGTCAAATCAGCTAGATATATTCATAATGTTTTATTTATGATAACCATATCGTACTAAAGGTGTTAGTTAGTAATATGTTTATTACGTTCGTCGATGTGTCTTCAACATGACTGCGCAATCTATCAAGTATAACTTGAGAAATGAATATTTCGTAAGATATTTCAAGGGCTACGTCCTCATAGGAATAAGGGAAAATTCCAATCATTTCTCGTCATATTTTGCAAATCTTGCATATACAGACAGAGATGCATATCCAAAATAGATGTTATAGTATCCGGATAGGTACTTTTATTTATTAATAACTTGATCTTCTTGCGATACCCATCAGACAAAGAAATGAAAAATATAACTGTTGAATTGGGTAGGGGAGGGGATTACTGGAGGCAATATTTAGTTGCTTGTGTAAAACAGTCACCATTCATTAATTGGTATTATATTAGCCTTGCTCTCAATTTGTCCGAGAGTGGTTTTTGATATGTCAATGATTCTTTCTTAGATTTACGTATTGTTAAAAATAAAACTATGCTTATAACAGTATAAAAGTCAGATGGTTTAAATTGTGATAGTGTTTATTCCACGTATCTTGATGCAATAGCTTATGGTGTTTGTATTTCTTTTACAGTTTGTACGATTTGCCTGTGTGTAGTTACTCATTAGAAGTATCTCTGCGAACTGGTGTACCATAAACTTATTTTTATCGAGACATAAATTACAAACTTCGCAAGATTCTTCAACATAGCCATTTCCGATATTATAAAACGTTTGTAAGATGCTATGAAATTATTGTTTTTAGATACTATGCTTGATTGGTCCTTTTACATACGTCGGCTACTACCCGCTTCTTCAGGAGTGTGCAATCGTGAGACATGTGGGAGACTCTCATGACCATAAGCTCTTAAACACCCTAACCAACAATGCACGGTATAGTATGATATGGTTCTCAGTTCTGATTGGTCGTGCTCTAAACGGTCTAATTTCTTTTGGTTCTCTGGATTCTGCAGTCATTGAGTACAAATGTTTACGGCTTTATAAATATTTACACGAGCATATTTGTGTTTTACAATGTTTTACTGTGGTATGTGTATGTGCCTTCTTCATGTATGTTTTCTTCTGTGTCAGCAGTTGGTTGTAGCTGTATTATAGAATATTCAAGTTACTATAGACTCGTCTGCTTTATACGTTGTCTTGGGAAATTAATTTAGCCCTGCATTCAAAGATATCCTCATATCTCCATAACTGTTAATATTTTATTTAAAGCTTTTCGGTTTAGTACGAGACGACAACCACTTATTAGTTGTTTTATTTATATCTGTAAAAACATTTGTAAGACATTAGACGAACCACAAGATAATAATTATTTTGTTTTTGTAATTTTTACTATAGCATTAAAATTTTGACCGTGTTTGGCACCTTGGCTTGCTAGAAAAATCATCTTCGTTTTGTTATTTTGTTTACAAGACAATATGCTTAACTGCTTTATCTTACCAATAGGCATTTAAGAGTTGTGATTGAAAATTTGTAAAATTCGACACTTGGTCCATTGTTTTTCTTACAGATATATTCTATGTTTTTGTTTTAAGTTTATAGTCACCATGACGCAATTTAAGTCATATGACGACTCTTGTCCTCTGTTTGATGAAATATCATCTGACCCTATTCATCTGTAAGACTTGTTCTCAATAAACATATGTATGTGTCTGTGCGGGGTGAGGGGGCAGCGTAGGCTCCGGACCTGAGACAACAGAGTTCAAAAATTAACGCACATCAATGAAATTTTATCTGAATAAAGATTGCAGACTCCTTTTTCGGAAAACACAGTGTTTTATGCATTATCCCCGTCTTTTATTGTTATGAGGAGCGCCCTCTAGCGGTACCTGCATTTCTCACGGAAATATTAGTTTTTCAACTATAATTTAGGTGAAAATAGTCCGAATCTAATTTCTACCCACATCCGTAAAGAATTTTCATTGTAGAAGTTGCAAATTATTCAAAAATTGAAAAAAAAAACTCAACCGTTCGGAGTTGTGAAATTGGAGCTCAAGTGAGTTTTTCACATTTCTTTTCAATCTTCTTTTCGCGGTAGTGAAAAGTTTTCATTCTATTATATCTCCTATCTCCAATGCATTTTCTTTAAATTAATGAAAGGTATGTGCTCACGTTGGATTTTTCGTAAACAAAATTAAAATTATCATATATCAATAAAAAAAACATAACGTCAACGAGATATAGAAGGCTACGTTTCAGCGTGACCACTTTTATGATTTTGTCACTCAGTATCATTTTAGTTACCGTTCCTTCTTAGACTGTCTGTCGCTACTGTTTAATCCATGTAGTCCTTAATAATGGATTTCTTGAATCTATACTTATTTTGCTAGAACCAGATATATGTTATTATATGCAGTTCCTGGAATGGTAGGTAAGAACATTTCATTATCTTGAAACTTTTTAATTTTGTGGATGTAGGTTTCGTTTTGGGGAGGCTGCGATTTTGGTACGTGGCATTCCCTGTTTGATATTTGTCTTTGTTGTTTTTTGCATATTAATAAACAATGATATTGCTTTTGGGTTATATCTTTTTCAAAATAGTATCTGAAACGCTTACCACAAAAGTCGAAATCACGGAAGTCGACAGAACGACTGTGAAATTCGAAGTTACGATGGTAAAAAGTCGGAACAATGATAATGAACGTATAAAATCCGCCTAGTTTTTTATGTTTTCATCATCGTGCTTCAGCTATAAGGATTGCAATTTATAACCGTAGTGGTTATGTCTTTCATCATCGTGGTGTAGTACTTTTGACTCCCGCATTCCTGTTCAACGGATAAGTTTCCTTATCATAAGGCAAAAAGGCCATAAACAATGCATTTATGCCAATTACACTACATTTACAAACTAAAGTATTGGTGTATAAAATAAAATAATAAAAAAAGATAAAAAAGTATTGGTGTATTATAACGAAACTTCTAAATTTTACGCTATAAAATCAGCAGTCGTTTGCTGAAAAAGCGGTTGCTAGTTAACTACCAATACTAACTTCTTTTTTTCATAACAATTGTAATGAAGTGAAAAATTCAGTTATTTATCATATTATTATTAGTATGCAAATTTTTCTGAAAATTCATTTGCTGAGATGACTGCATGTTTGAAAAAGTGTTCGAATTTTTCTTATCCGCTACAATGGACTTTTATCAAATATTTATTGTGTGGAGATACGACATTTTTGCAATTTTTTAAATATGTTCATGACTGAACTGCCCTGTCAATGCATAAATAATTTTAGGAAAAGGTATGTAGTAAGTTAATCGCCTTTGTGTCTTCTTATAGATCAAATACACCATCAGGATACTACAAAAAATAATTCCTTTTACCACCCTCTTCACTAGCAGGTCTGCTGTTGATTAAAGCTGTTATATCATTTGTTTCAACTAGAATATTCAAGTTACCACAGACTCGTCTGCTTTCTAAGTTGTCTTGGGAAACTAATGGAACCTGTATTCAAAGATATCTTTATATCTTCAAAACTGTAAATTTATTGACTGGTTTTCGGTTTTGTACGAGACGACTCAACCACCTGTCAGTTTTTGTTTTTCTGTATCTGTAAAAAAAATAGTAAGACGATGGAAAAGAAAGAATAATTGTGATATTTTTGGTGTTGTTGTTGTTGTTTGATATATATATATAACTGTGTTTGGCAATTTTACGTACTAGAAAAATATAAAAAAAAATACAAGATTCGACACTTGGTCCTTTGTTCCTCTTATAGATGTATTTCTTCTTTTTGTTTTTCGTTTGTATCCACACGGACGCAATTTAAGTCATATGAAGACTAACTAAACTCTTAATTGTAAAGTGTCCCTCCTGTTATTGTTTCAGTTATGGGCGGGCACGACAGCGTAGCGACCGGCCTTTCGTAAGCAAGCTAGATAGCTTCATAGTCCACTTTCAGTTAATATATCACCTTATTCCTACTCATCTGTAAGCCTTTTTCTCTTTGCGAGGTGGGGGAGGGTGGGGGAGCAGTTCGTCCGTGTGTGCATGCGTGCGATTGTGTGTGCATGCGTATGTATGTATTGAAATAAATTTAAAAACAAAACTAGCACATAAAAGTTCGTCCTAATGAATGATTTTCTGCGTGCAGCTACAACACACCATAAGTGTGGAGTGCCTAAAGCTTGTTGGTTCTACATCAAATCATTATTCAAAGTAGAGAAACATCTGCACTATTAGTAAAAGAAAGCTAAACCTTGCAATATCGGTGAACTCGGGAAACTTTAGGACGGTCTTCAAAAGCACAGTTAATTAGCAAGATTGGATTGTAATAATTCATTAACCTGACTTAATATTTCGGCGTTTGAACAATCACTTTGTATTTTACAAGTTCGTTGCCCTTCTGTTTTAACTTCTTTTATTATAAAAATGAATACGTGAATACAAGTGTAGTGTTGGTGTTTTTTTCAAGTCTCGTAATGTATGTATTATCAGTAGTTCCTTAAGTCTACAAAGAACAAAATATTACATTAAAAAAGTTTGAATTTATAAAAACACATGGATTCTAAGGTATATGTACATGTGTTGTTGCCAAGAATTTCTCGTAGTTAATAAGGTTGCACTGTTTATACATTCAATTACAATTTGTAAGCTAAGCTACGCATTGAAAATATTTAAAAAAAAAAAAAAAAGAATTGTTAAGAATGTACGAAATGAAAACGCAAGGAATTTCTTGTCCTTGATCGATACTTTTGCAGTACAAACATTTTTATTTGAAACATTTATTTGCAGTAAATACGGAATATATCTCACAAACATTTGAATACGGAATATACAAATACCTCATTTCGAAGTTATTTTCACGAGCGTGTAGCGCTGATGAATAAGGGTAATTGCGAAAAAAAAATTCATTTTAATATCATGAAGAAGATGCTTTTCATTTTAGTATTGTAAATTTCCTCCATATGGATAGGAATGTACCTCAGGCTACATCTTAATGGATATCTATTTCTCAGTTAATTCGGTTTGCCAGGGCGTGTAATCATGCTGAGGATTTAAATGAACGTAAGGCTACCTTTATTACAAACTAAGCTAAAATTCGTAGTAATTTAAAGACACTTCTGCGAGCAGGTATTTCAAAGGGATGTGGTTTATAAACTTTCGAAGATTTTGGGTCATGGCAATTTTCCAACTGAATTAGGTAAAATTATAAAACGTTTTATTAAAAGAGGTTATGACCCAACTGTTTTGAGACATACCGCATGTTTAGTGTTCAACCCATTACATTTGGACGCTACGCTTTCGTCTTTGTGTCTGACGGAAGAGGGGAAGGAGACTGTGAAAAGCAATTTGTAAATCCCAACAGGACTGAACTGTTTTGGTCTGATTCATCAGACCAAGGGTGTTTCTACTGTTGCTCTGTCTTCTGCAAAGGCATTGAGTACATGCTTTTTTTGGTTCTTGAGGTCTGCTTTTTATATAATTATACAAGAGAATTTTTGTGTTTTACACGCCATGCCTTTTTTGATGCCATTGCCTGTGTTAGGGATTCAACGAGCGGGGCTTACTTTTATTAACACTGTGCTATGACTTTGGAACATGGTAAGGATAAGAGTGAGGTTAGGTGCGCACCATTTACCGGTTTAAGCTCCCAAGTAGTGTTTTTGCGACTGACCGTTCCAAAATCGGTGCCCCACTGTGTCCCCGTATTTGTTCGTTTTGTCCTCATATGTTTTCTTTGTATATGTGTGAGTGCGAGTGTGCGTGTGCTAGTGTCTGCGTGATGTGAGTTGCGATTTGGGAAGGTTGTGTTTTTGGAACGTGGCAATCCCTGCTTTATTTTTTAGAACATTAAACTATGCACTTTGAAATTAAAATTACATTCAGAGCGAGAAACAGAGGCGCGCGAACGAATATGACGTCTGATTGTACTGATGTAAAGACGCATACGACATAATGATACATTTCTTTTATTTTTAACAGCATATCGTTAAGAAATTCCCGTTTAAGTTATTTGGATCGAGAAATATATTACCAAGAACAAAGCGCGACTACAATTTATTATCCCGTGTTATGCAAAATTGATACACAGTGTGCATGTAGATCGGCAAAGGTATATTACCCACAGTGAGTGGTATGCAGTGAGTTTTGTTCATCTGCATGTGGGTTAGTTATTCGTTTTGGCTGTACAATGGATGTCTATTGCTGTTCTAATATAATACTTGTAATGTTGTATATACAAACGGCCGCAATGAAGAACTGTCGCGTATCTTTATGTTTCCTATTTCTAAAGAGTGTTAAAAGTCACGACCATTTTATTGTACAATACACGTTGCTTAAATATATTAAGAATAACTTCAAAGTAGAAGAAATCTATTACATTGATCAATTTCGAATAAAGTGAAGATTTGTTTCAACTGAACGACCGTTCTGTATTGTTTACTTTGACGATTTGTTTGGAAAACATTGAACTCAACGGTTAGAGGAGCGGAAAATAAACTACATTACTAGATGGAACTCGCGCTATACTCCTCTATACTCCTTCTACTATTTTACGAGTTTTTTTCTCTTTTTTTCCAAAATACAGTCGTCTTGGACAACTTTCCATGTTACTTTATTTCACCTCAGCTGTACGCTGCTTCAGAGCCACCTTTTAACTTTAAATTTACATCATGCAGAAAATCTATTGAATTTCTTTCTCCCCCAATGGGTTTGCACTAGAGAAAGAGAAATGCATTTCAATTACGTTCCGTGTTAGAAATGTACATTTGTTAATGCCATTTAGATTTAACATGAACGTAAATAAACTCACAGGTATAAATGGGATACAAGTGGTCTCAGTTTTACTGGGATCTTATTATAAAACTTCTAACCAGCGTTATGTATGGAGCCGAAAACTTTACCATTTAATATTACAGACACATGTATCGCCCTTCCGCAAGCTAGTAAATAAATTTTTATATGAAAGAATTCGACACAACATCCGAGTAGAATTTCTAACAATGATATCGACAAGTTTTTCAACGCCACGATCGGTATAAAGCGTTCTGTAACCTCTCAATACAATAGTGCAGATGGTATGGAACTGAATATGCCATCAATATTCAGATATTACATTTAACGTTATCCATAAAAAAATCAGTTTGGTAGCAGGACTAAGTGTTCTAGTTTAATTATTCCTTCATAACTTATAAAAATCTGTGTCAAGTCAAAATAGTAGGAAACTCTTTATTTATTCCCATTCATTTTCGTTTTTTATTTGAGATACTGAGAGACTTTCAACCTGGGGCCGTATTCATAAAGCATCTTAAGTATAAGTTTTGACTTAAGTTAAAAAATTCTACTTAAGTTTGTGGTGATTTTGGCTTAAGTCTAAGTAAAAAACTTAAGTCCTATTCATAAAACAGCTTAAACTTAAGATACGTAAGAAATGACTTAAGTCAGAAAACAAAATGGCGTCGTGAGTACGATTAAAGTGTTGTTTTTCAGATAAAAGCACTTTAAATATAATTGTGCATGTTGTATCTGTCTGAAATTAATGTTGTTGTTTTTTAAAATGTTTTCGTCCACAATAAAAGCCAAGAAATACTTATTAAGTTGTTTTGTGAATAACAAATATACTTAAGTAAATTGAATTTCTTACCTAATCAATACTTAAGTAAATAATCAATTTCTTATACTTATACTTAAGATGCTTTATGAATACGGCCCCTGGTATTCAGTGGGAAACTTTAAAGAACATGTTATGTACGGCGATGACGGTTTATGTTCTCTTCGTAACCTTAAATAATTATTTGTATTTGTAGGCATGAATTAATTATGGGTTATGCCTTGCGTCGTCGTAAAATATACATAATTATCAGATCTGGACTCAGTGATGCTTATACTTTCCAGTTCTTTAGGATAATCAATTACATTCAAGTTTTATGTTTAAAAGAATTCCGCTTAAGCCGGTACAAGAAAACATAGGGGATTGGAATGGAAGTATTTTCCATAACTTCTCATGGACAGACTCAGTCAAACCGAGTCTGCTATTTCCTCGCTTGGTTAGGTTCTCTGCCAGAGGATATTCCTGTAGATACCTATCAATTATACGAAAACAAAGTGCTTAATTATTATTGTAATAAATATTTACGATGTTGTTTTAGCAGGAAAAAATATTTTAAATATGTTTTCATTTAGATTAAATTGTAAAAATGTTATTACCCTAAATCTTTGCATGAGAAATAAACAGTTTTACGACTTGGTAATGGCTATAAAACAAATTACGATCAATCAAACGCAAAAGCATAATGCTATGTCTTTGTTATTTTCGACAACAGCAGAACAAAACGTAAACATCTAAACTCTAGACGTTTTAGAATTAGAAAGGCTAAATAAAATGCCGTGTCACTTTAACACATTTGAAAAAGGTTTTTATTTTTCAGAAATAAGTTTAGAGTGATGGTCAGTGAGGAAGCTACAGAAATGGATACCTTTTTGAAATACCACACGGATAGGGCGCATAGGTTTTAAAGAGGATAACATATTTGGCTATAGCCAGTCTAACATATTGTCTGCTTACATAAATATGTACTCGTATGAAGCAAAGACAATGAGGTCAAAGACATGAGTTAATAATAACGTACTGTGAACCAGTAAATCCTTAGTGGCATAAACAGTGTGTAATACAAGGAATTCTCGTGCTATTTTACATAATGGTATTAGAAAATAACTGATATTTAAAGTGTTTTAACAGAGGAATTATTTCGATACATTTTAAATCAGTAATTTTGTTGTACACTGCTCTTTATCAAGAAATTATTTACATTACAAAAACATGTATTATTGCCAAATCTATTTGTTGGTACTAAAATGACATAACACAGACACAATGAATGATTAGAATAACAGACTTAACAGTCAAGCATTTAAATAAAAAAATACGAAGCAAACAAACAAAGGAAGTGAGGCATTCCTTGGAAATTACATATAATTTCTGTAAAGACATTAAGGTGAAAACCTCTCTGTACTGGCAATACTTGTAAACGCGATGATTCGTTTTTATTTGTATACAACTGTGTTGTTAAATACCCATTATTTTTAATAGTGTCACTGATTACACATGGTAAATAATATTGTTTAAAAATTACGGTAGGTACACATTTTGATTCTCAAGTCTAACCTACTATATAAACAAAATGACAGATTTGTCATCCATAAGTAAAAATGATTTCTGCTGATTTCCATGACATCACTCTTTAGCAAACAGCCGCCATGGAAACAAGAAATGTCTTTAAAAAGACAAACAAACGGCATAATTTAACAGGATATATAGACATAAAAAGACTTGGAGGGGATTACTTTTATTTTCACTGTCCCGTGTCTTTGGAACGTGGTGGGGGTAAGAGTGAGGTTGGGTGCGCACCATAAACCGGTTTGAGCTCCCCAGTGGTGTTTTTGCCACTGACCGTTCCAATGCGGTGCCCCACTGTGTTTGTTTGTTCGTTTTGTCCTGATGTGTTGGCTTTGTGTGTGTGTGTGTGTGTTCCTTTGGTTGTTCGTTTTGTCCTAATGTGTTGGCTGTGTGTGTGTGTGTGTGTGTGTGTGTGTGTGTGTGTGTGTGTGTGTGTGGTGCACGAGTCTGCGTTCTGTGGGTTTCGTTTTGAGGAGGCTGCGTTTTAAGTGCGTGGCATTCCCTGTTTGATATTTGTCTTTGTTCTTTTGGATATGCATCGATACATGATTTATTTGCAAATATTTAAATTAAACAGCAAATTGAAATGATCAATAGTTTACCTTTCAGTGATATAAGGTCAAAATGATTTGATGTCCTGTGCTGCTTCTGAAAAAAATCCGAGTTAAGTCATTATCCCCCATAAGTAACCCACTAGCACAATATTTCAACCCGCATACAATTAGTTTGAGTAGAAATAAAAATAAAACCCTAGAAGCCTTTGAATCACTAGTGACCCCCACAGTCTTAATTACTCGATCAACGTCTCAGTTTTGATAAAACCTAAAGCAAAACATCAAGTTGATATCAGTTGAACATTTGCAGGTTGGGGGAACTTCAATAGCTGTTGAAATATTTTTATTTGGGTAAAGTAATATGTAAATGCTTACATATATGACGGAATGGTGATTTTTCAATTTAATTTGCACATTGATGTGGTTTGCATAGTCATCATTTTCATGAAATTTTAGATTTTTCAACTGAACTACTGGTCTCCATTGATGTTTTCGTCTGCACTTACCAGACCGAGGCTCCAGTGTCAAATTGTGTCGGGAATAACTCAGATTCATGAATTTATAACAAAGAATTGTTAAATTTTCTGCGTTTTCTGCTTTATTTTCACGAAGAACATGAATTTGCCTGATGTATGAAACCACATACAGTGCGAAACCTGGTGCAATGACTCTATAGTTACAACCAGCACCACTCATCTGTAAGAGAGGTACGCAACAGGGGAAGAAGTTTACTTTCGATATCTCTTCCGATGATAAATTACTAAATACTTTAAAATTAGAATAAATCATTTTAGTTTTAGAGAACAAGACTTCTATTTTATCCTATGTTTATTATGTGCCTTCTGATATTCAATGTCATATGTTTTTTCTTTTCAGCGCACAACTGTTCCGTGCACAGATTACTATAGAATATAGATGAAAATCCATGTTATACAGCTACGCCGAAAAAAGTAATTATCAAGTCAAAGCAACATACAAGATACAATGCCGAATGATGTATATATTCGGAATGAATGTTCCGTTACGTTCATGGTAATAAAGTGTTCAGGAGCATACAAGAAAAAATTAGATATTGCAGACAAAACAAATATGAAATATTTGGAGGGGTATTGGAAGAATTATGGAAAAATATGAAATATAATTTAACGTTTTTATGAAAACCTAATGCTAACAGTACCTTACAAACAAGAAAAAACACCTACAAAAATAATCGCGTTCCAATGTAAACCAGTCTCCTACAGCAGCACACATACGGATGTGCTCAAATGGGATATTTACAAAAATGAAATAAACAATGTAACAAATGTAACAAATAATGTATGGCCTTGGAACAGTAAGTGGCAATAACACATATGTGGAGTTTGAAAGAATATGATTAAAAACGATGGTATATAAGTTCAAAATGTGGTTAATAAATCGTGTTATATCACGAAATAAAACGAAATATATTATATATACCATTGGCATAAACCCTGTGACGGTATATACTTGCATACATTATATAGTATTTTCCATTCCATCATTACTCACCAGTTTGTGAAGAATATAATTACGTGAATTTTGCACTTGACCTAGTTTAGTTTGTTAACTGCTCGTCGTTACAATACTGAAAAAGAGCGCAAAACTCGAAACAAAAAATATTCGTATGTATTGTTTCCATAGTTCTAGGAAACTGACTTGATTAAATCGTGATAAAGTTGAAACAAAGTCATGTTTATTTATACTAAATTTTCAACATAATTTCATGAAGAAAAATCAGACCTTTAAGTTGAATTTTATAAGCCCTCAATAAGAAATATACATTTTCTTCACATGCATTACTAGTATCAGTAAAATCAATTGGTTTTACCGTCCATATAGATTTTATGATAAAGTCCGAATCCTTTCCATTTGTTAACCATTATTTTCTTGAGAAATATTTACAGTTAAGAAACGTTTTCTTCCCAATTTTTCATCAACATATTCCAGACTCCTTTGAGAATTACAGAGATAACAAAGCAGACAATTGAAATGACATACTAAATTACCGAGTTGAAGTAATAGTGACAAATAGTGAAAGAGACATAAAACAGAACAGCATAGTGATAAACATGAAATAACTGTTATCGAATATAAAATGGCATAACGCTGGGAAACATTATAAATAATGTTCACTTTACTTTGAATCCCAAATGTGGATGGATGAATAAATGAATGAGACTAGGCGATCAAGCACAAACGATCAATAGGTTATTGAAAAATCAGATATTTCCCTGAAGCCAGAACTAAAACTGAATTTTAAGTTTCACTTTACAGTACGTCTAAATACTTTGTATATAGATAAATTTGAAAAATAGCCAGGAATCGCGAAATCAAATTTGTGAAACTGTAAAGTGTTTAAGAAGTAAATTTAAATATTAATAATCTCAACTGATAATACTGAAACTAGAAAATCTTATAAAGGAAAGAAAAAACGTCATATACAATGGAGAGCTTACCTCTTATTTTAGCATAATTTGGTTTTTATCAACACGAGGAGAAATTGAAAAATGACTGTTAAAGCAGTTGGTCTCTTATGAGACGTGCTCTCTCAAACCGGTCTGAATGTAACAATCAAGAGAAGTCTGTAAACTGATGTACACGTTCGGGTCAAATATTAAATGCATTGCAATATTTTAGCAATTCCTACTTTTTCGAAACTTAAGAATATACTTAAACAATTCGTGAAACAGAAATGATAGGGTCGTGTGCTTGAATTTTGCTAGATCTATTTGAAACAATTGGATTTCACAAATGTTTTCATAATAGGCGTCTATAGGAAAAACAATTTCGTTGAGAAACTAATATTTAAAGTGAAACTTCTCACAGTCGTAAATAAACGTTTGATATATGATAATTATGTTAAAATAAATGTAAAGGTCTGTACGAGTGAGATATTTGTCCCTAATTAAAGAGATCCGCACATAACACGCTGATTTTAAGACATTATTGGTATTATTGAACGCGTCAGACCTTTAAATATTTGTTTTATGTTTAGAAATATACATGTAGTAACGTTGGCGTTTTAATAAATTTTCTCACGTGTTGCCATTAATTCATGAAACGATTTTCATTTCCATATACCGAGTCCTGGCTTTATTCTACATTATCCAGATAAAGGATGTAAAGCCATTACTTCCGGTTTATCAAACGTGCAGAATTACCTTCAACGCAACAATTTACTGAACCATGAAGTTCATCCAAACGGTTAACCCCCTTTGCTAGTTAACATTTAATTAACCGTTGTTATTACTTCATCTGTTAATTACGCAACATAATGTACATAACATCATATTTAAAGCATACACATCACTTAAAAGCTCACATGATGATAGTGTTTTGATACGGTAATTTTCCAATCATTTATCATGGTTCTTTGCGTAATATCCATAAGTTAATACAATTAACAGGTATGAAAATTCTCATTACCGTGTTACAGTAACTACCTTCATTTGAAAGAGAATCAGGTGTAATATGTGGGATATGATTTTAATGATTATGAGCACTAGTCTTCACAGAGCTACGTATCAGAAGACATGAAAGTGTTAGGTTTTATTTCAGATTATACTTATCTAAATTAATAGCCTTTTTGAAAAAACAAATCACAAAAGCATGAATTTATTCGTTTTCTTTACATCATGATTGCTGTACAAAAACTATTATAATAACCCAATAAGTCAAGTATTGACGTTGAAAAACAAATACGGAAACAGTTTCGGTGATTGAACTACAAATGAGCCGTGCCATGAGAAAACCAACATAGTGGGTATGCGACCAGCATGGATCCAGACCAGCCTGCGCATCCGCGCAGTCTGGTCAGGCTCCATGCTGTTCGCTTTTAAAGCCTATTGGAATTGGAGAAACTATTAGCGAACAGCATGGATCCTGACCAGACTGCGTGGATGCGCAGGCTGGTCTGGATCCATGCTGGTCGCAAACCCATTATGTTGATTTTCTCATGGCACGGCTCAAATACCATCTTGATATTTAGTTGTTATGAAAACATAAGGTATCTCAATTTTCTCCAACAAAATGCTTTGTAACAGGGTTCTTAAGGGATACCGTCGATTAATGGCATTTTCAGTGATTTTTACCAAAATGTAATGTTTAACCATTGTAAATGCCTAACACTTTTTGGTAACATAATGCGTTCATTATTTGTGCATACTTAGTTTTAATCTGCTTGCGTTTATGTGTTATAGTTTCATTTCCATCCAATCACACCATTTATCACAGAAATAGCTTCATACATCACCAATTCGCGTTAAAGTTTACAGATAGTATCATTATGTATCCATTTAAAAGCGATTAATTTTAATGGTATGTTATTTAAAGAAAAAAATGGTGCATTTTTTTTCAGTTTCAAACTTCGAGAGCGCAGACAACTTATAGAATACATACATGAACTGTACCTTCGTACGTACAGAATCGTACAAAGAAGGTGGCACTTACGTCTTATCTCGTTCAAACGTGATGATTCCTTACACAGATATTGTGATTTAAATCTTATTCCAGTTGCACCCATACATATCGGTCATAACATTTAACCACAGAGCGTTTTGTTTCATAATTGTTCGCATATCTCTATACATGTATGATTGGAGAACGCAGTAAAGGTTAATTTCTGACAAAGCATTATTTAACATATATGCTGTTTATATATTGAGCAATGTATACCATCCTTCATGTTCATTATTGCCTTAAAAGACGTAAAGTTGTCATTCATTCGTATACCACTTGTCTTTAACCTTTTTGTCTGAAGTATTCATAACTTTCTACTATCAGTGCTTCATCTGACTTAAACTAGCAACCTGTCTGATTTGTGTTTTTATTATATTACTTTTAAGCTGTAGAAGTATTTCCAAATCATTAAGCGTGTAGAACAATTTGAGAAAAGGTATTTTTCATATGTAAGAATGAACTTTAAACCATATAAAATTTTAACTTGTAGTTTGTTGAATGGGTGTATCTCAGGAAGGACTTGTTTAAGATAACTAAGTATTGCAAAGTAAATCGTCAGATTGCAAGACCTGATAGTTCTATGAATTTGTTTGACAGTAACAATATATATATATATATATATATATATATATATATATATATATATATATATATATATATATATATATATATATATATATATATATATATATATATTAAAAAAGTCAGTAAAATCCTTGTGCAGGTATAAAATATATAAAAGTTCAATTTGTAAGGAATAAACAGCAGCAGACTTCTGTGAAGAATTAAAATAATTGTAAAACACAGAAGTCTGCTGCTGTTTATTCCTTACAAATTGAACTTTTATATATATATAACGTTTTATTTGTCTTGCTCACAATTCGATGGACAATGTAAAACTGAACATACAAATTGGTGTAATGCATGAATTAAATGTTATCATTAAGCAGTCTCTTAAGACACGGGCGCATATAATAACAAAAGTATTCTAGAAGTTACGAATAGTTTGATGGTTTAACTCAAATTATGTCCTGCTACAAGTTGGTTCATTTTGGTTAACATGTAAATGTTTTCTAATACAAAATTAAGGCAACATCTTTCATAGGTATAGAGAAACTGATTTATGCATTGCTTTAACATGGTCAACAAGGCCATATTCATGTCACAAAAATAACTCTTAAAGCTGTACAGAAAGCATATACAAGTGATTTTTGGCTTCTATTTGGTGAGAGGTAACAATAGATCATTGTATGGAATTAGTGCATATGAAAACGACAATCACTTTGTAACATTTTTATTTTTGGTTTGTTTTTTATGACCTCTTTTATAAAACTTAGTAATAAAACTTCAGCATGACCTTTATATAGCAGACAAATAACATTTTTTCTACGTTTTCTTTGCAACTGTTATAATTTCTAACAGCGCGCGATTCATATCGGGATAACATGTCATTCTTGAAATTCTCAAATAATTTCTTGACTATTATATATTTGATAAAATAAAAATGAAAGGAAACAGACCTATTGCAAGTTAAGTTGTAGTTGATGTTATCTGATGTTCTGATTGACTACAATGAATTGCCTTAGGAAGTATTACAAATCATATTTCAATAAATGTACATGAATATAAGTTTGTGTTTTGTAAAAGGCTAATTTCATCCCTTGCAGAAATCAGTAAGTTTCATTTCTACTACAAATTACAGTATGTATCAGCAAAAAAGTCACATTTCTGATTTTGGATATACCTATTTTTGTAATGTTAACGTTATTTGCCTATTCTATTTTCTTCAAAACCCTGTCAAATATATTGTAAGGAGAATTATATATAGATTTTAATTGGTAGCATTTAAATTAAAAAGAAACACCTATGAAAAAGATGATATTAGATATCGTTAGATATAGCGCAATGATTTGTTATCTAAGAAATCTATCCTTCTAAGTTCCGCAATATAGTACTGAATATGTTTACAAATATAGCACCTAGGAGTGTCTAAACATTCACAATGGTACTCATTAAATCAAATATAACTGACATTGTCTGAGATTATATCATACTATATACGTCTGTCATGATTTAACTTTCTTCATTAAATATGTTATAATGCTAGTGTGTGAAAAAATACCCAGGTAGTCACGTGTTCCTTGCTTATCTCAGTCAGTCGTCAGTATTGATATTTCCTTAGTGCATTCAATACACTAAAATGCGATTCAATTTCAAATTGTATTTGAATATACAACATTGAGTTACAGCCAATATTGTATTTTAAAACATATTTGTCATCTTTTAGACACGATTGATTCTGCCTTTACGACCAGTGTAGATCATGATCAGCCTGCACATCCGTGTAGTCTGATCACGATCTGTACTGTTCGCCATTCAGTCAGTATCTTTCTAACCCTGAATTTAATTTCAATCCCACAGATGAAAACATGATTAGCAGAATTATAAATAGGTTTGATTTAAAAAAAAGGCCACTGGCGTTGACAAAATATCTGTGAAACTGATAAAAATAGGAATAGATGCTCTTGTTCAACCTATCACTATGTTAGTTAACAAATCTATAGAATCTGGTGTTTTTCCCGATCAACTTAAAAAGGCCCTAGTTACTCCTTTATTTAAGAAAAAGGACCCCTTAGAAAAGTCTAATTACAGGCCAGTAAGCATACTTCCCATACCATCCAAAATTTTTGAAAAAGTACTTAGTGATCAAATGTCCTCTTATTTTGAAAATATTTTTGATAATTTTTTATGTGCTTTTAGAAAAAATCATGGATGTCAGACTACATTAATTAGATTGCTTGAAGACTGGAAACCTGCTCTGGACCGGAATTAATTTGTAGCAGCCATTCTTCTGGACATATCTAAAGCATTTGACTGCCTTCCCCATGATATTTTGCTACATAAATTGTGCTGTTATGGGGTATCTGACCAATCTGTGAAACTGTTAAAATCTTATCTATCAAACAGAAAGCATAAAATTAAAATAAGTCAGATTGTAAGTACTTAGGCAGATTTACGAAAGGGAGTTCCTCAAGGCTCTATTTTAGGGCCCTTCTGTTTAATGTATTCATAAATGACATTTTCTATTTTATTCAGAAAGGAACTTTATACAAATATGCAGACGATAACACTCTGTCTTTCCACTCCCTAAGTTTGACGAACTAGTAAATGTGTTACAAGAGGAAAGCAAAACTCTTATTGAATGGTTTCATTTTAACTGTATGCAGGCCAACCCTGATAAGTTTCAGGCCATATCTGTCGGCAAGAAAACTACCAGCAAATCCCCAGTCTTTAATTTAGGTAACACTCACATTTCTTGTGATGAAGTTGTCAAACTTTAGGGGGTGGACATTGACTGCAAGCTGAAATCTGATACTCATATTAGCAATATTTGTAAAAAGACCGCTCAACAGGTAAATGTGCTAAAAAGAATTGTTTGTAACCTAAACAAATTAAATAGACTTACTTTTATACGTTTGTGTTGTCAAATTTTAATTTCTGTTCACTAGCTTGGCACTTTTGCTCAGAAACTAACACCAAGAAAATGGAAAAGATTCAAGAGAGAGCTCTTAGATTTGTGTATAATGATTATTCTTCTTCATCTGAAATATTACTTGAAAAAGCAAATTTACCATCATTACATGTACGCAGAATGCGAACCATGGCCTTAGAAACTTCTTAAGTTGTTAACAACATTGCTCCACCTGTCTTGTCTGATCTTGTTGTTAAAAAATCTACAGAAATTAATTTTAGGTATTCATATTTATTACAGGTGCCAGCTGTAAGGACAACCTCTTATGGTAAGAACTCCTTCAAGTATGCTGCGCCGGTGCTGTGGAACTCACTACTACCTGCTCCAGCTTCAATCAATTCAGAAGCCTCATTTCGACATGGAGTGGCAGGGACTGCAAGTGTATTGCTTGTAAACCAGGTTGGTGAGCTCCTACAGCATTGGTGGGGCCTACTTGGAGTTCAGCTGTGTATGTATTTTAGCTTTTTGTTTGCTGTTCTTTAATTTTGCTGTCTTGCATGTTGCTTTTCCCACCTATGTTAGTTTACAAGCCTGTTGCTATTAAGCTTAGTGGAGTCAGAAATATATTCATACAGTTGTTATGTTTTTTTTTTAATTTTTCTTTGTATGTTACAATTAACTATAGAGTACTGTAATTCTGCTTTGCCAACTACTTATTTTATTATGTTTTCCTAGTTATAATTTTGCTACATACTACATGTGCTTGTGTTTGTTCAAATGTTTTTTTTTTCACTTGCAGTCAATGGTCTTTCTATATGTGTTTTTGCTTCCATTACACTTGCTTATGTATTTTGTTCGCTCTTGTACATTTTTGTTGGCATCTTTGTACTTTTTGTGTTGTAAGCTATGATATCTGTATGTGATTTATAATCTCCCTTTTTAAGTGACATCCTAGATAGGCATATGTCATAGTTTTTAGATTGTTTAGATATTTTATTGGTTTATTGTGCTAAATGCTTTTTAACTCTTTAACACTAAAATCCATATTATCATTGCAGCTTTTATACAATTGTTTTTAATATATACTATATGTTAATCTGTAGTCGGTTCAAAAGCTCACAAGAGCTTATGTTGTATTTGTTCGATGTCTTGCCGACTTTAAGTAAATCTTATCTTATTTTATCTTATCTTATCTTTTTGGTAAACACCCCTTTTAACAGTTAACAGTTGGTATTGTCTAAACTGAAAGATTGACAACTTCATTATTAGAAGAAATTTTGCAAGGTAAAGCTTAACATTAAGATGGAATCGGCCACACGGTGCTGTGCCTTGCAACAACATGTTTCTTGAAAACACCAATGTCATTCAGCCTGAAGAGTCACAATGTTCAGTTATATATTATTTGAAATCAAATTCCGATTACATTTGCCTTCGCAATCAAGTAGGGAACCAGAACAAGCTTTTTACTTGACAAATATACAATTACCTTTCATTATAATTATTATCATTTTGTGTGAATATTGTCTTTATTAATTACAAGAGTAATTATATTGCAATATATAATAATTATGTAACATAAGATCGCTAAATATTCTTTTGTCGTTAGAAAGACTTGATTACTTGCAAACCAGTAACATTTTAATATTTCACACTTTATGAAAATGTATATGGACTACAGTATAGCCGTATCTTTCGCTAATTTTCAAAGCTTCAACTCAGATCAGTTTTAGCGAGATTAACATTTGCGAATTTGTCTTCTAAATTTGAAATTTCGTACAGTGTACACAACGATCGGCATCTACTTACAAGAAATTAACAATCCTGTTATATTTTAAGTAAAACAATTATTCATACGAAGACTTTAAAACATTCTGTATTTCTTGCATTAAATCACATATTTATAGCGTTGTGGAACATTCAGAGAGCGTTATTAGAATAGAACAAATGCGAATAAGGAACCGTTATACGAGATATATTTTCCGTGCAATATTTCCAAAATAAAATGGTATCTTTCCGTCTTTGATATTTAATTTGTAAGATTATAGATAAAGGAAGAAACAAAGAAGTTTTATGAGGTATATTGAGAAGTTATAGCCTTCTTGATAATAGCTAATTCTGTAGAAATCATAAATAAATTATTCAAATTGTCAGAGAAAGTTTATTCCGAACTATACAATTGTGATTAGTTAATGACTAATTAATGATGGTAGAAAACAACATACGTGTGAAACAATTATATTTGAGTATTTGAAGCTTTGCACGTTGCGATATGAAGAAAGCATTATCCGGTGATTTCTTTTTTTTTTTCTTTTTTTTTTTGTAAATAGTACTTTTTGAAACTTGCTTTTCTGTTTTGGCGAGTTATTGAAACCTAAGACTGGGATTATCGAACATTGTATATTTTTCAACGTTCACAAAACAATTAACAATTCTAAAATGGTGAACATGTATTCTGTGCTTAATTAAGTAATACTATTCATGTTTATTTTAATAAAAAAACAATATTATGTATCTGTGTGGAAAAATGACTTTCCTACAAATTGACATTTTGATTGTTAATATATGAATATGTTAGAATTTGAAATGTTAAAGACATTGCGGAGTATTTGGTAGACATACTCTGGTGTTTAAAGCAAATAATGAAATTAGATTTATCAAAATAAATCGCACTAATTTTAACAAATGCTGGCAATTTATAATTAAGATATTCTATTCGTAAGTGTAAACGAACACCTATCTCCGCCTGTACATGGAATATCAAGTAACACGATTGTGTGCGGTTATTATCAGTCAATTAAGCCATTGGAATCTAACTATCATGATTATACTTTAGAAGGATTTCATAAAACGTCAAATAATATCTGCGTAAAAGAGTTGAATATGTAGTCTAATAATTATATCTTTAAAACAATTGTGAGTTACGTATGTATATACAGAAGAACTCCTTAGAACAGTAGGCAACCATGGACAACCAAAATGAAGAAAACCGGATCGAAAACCATTCAACTCTGTATTGAATACATATAGCAGACGAAATGTTTTTTTTTTACATAGGAATCTTCATGATCTAGTTTAAAAGAATAAAAGAGCATCTGTAATTATCAAAAAAAAAAAACATTAAAAATATCGTGGCCGGAGGCGTACAATTCCAATGTCTGAAAAAAAACTGATGTTGCATTTCCTCGAAAAAATCATTAACTAAGGTGTTTTATATTGTCAACCAAATGGCAGAAACAGAGAGAGAGAGAGAGAGAGAGAGAGAGAGGAGAGAGCTTGTTATATTCAGATGCTCTACTAAAACTTAATAATTTATAGCTGATATGAAATTGATTATAAAAATAAAATCTTAAGACTCGTAATAATGGCTGAATTTTATACTTGTATATATTGGCACAGAAACGTTTACAAAATGCTTGGGTTCGTATAAAATCTGTATTTCATTAACAGATTAAAGAACCATGACGTAAATGGTTAAACGAACATGTTTGAAGGAAAACCCCATATCACAGCAATCGAGTTAAGAAATAGTCTACATGCAGATCACAGCTGAAAGGTACGTATTAGTTAGTCACCAGTTAGCGCAATTGAACTTACGGTATTTCAAATCCATTTCTCCGTAGACTTAAGAACGTTTTTTTAACATCCTAACTGAAATAAGAATGACGTATTTAAATAAAATACCTGACAATTTACTTCACTAGCTCAGAATTAGTCTCAGGTGTTGATATACAAAACTATATCTTTTGAATTAAAAGAAATAAAACATGTGCTATATGTCATCAATACCGTTCTAACATTTTCCAAGAATTTATGAAATAAATGAACATGAAAGATCTTTGACATTTTCAGATATGAAGATGTTGGAGCAATGTTAAATAAGGCATTATTTGTGGTTCAACATGTTACCTTGCGACCATAATAGTTCTTCATGTCCACTAACTGCTATTGAAGCCCAGATGGTTTGAGCTGCTTTGATATTTGTGCTGCAGTCCCTTCGTGTGGAGAATTCTTATTCCGTAGGTGGAATCGGTTTATATTTTATGGTCCTGTTACATCATGGAATCCATTCAATGCATTTTTGCTTAAGCCCACTGCAGGGGCCGTGAGGGGTTCTGCAGATTTCATAACCTCTCATGGAGCAACTCAATCAAATAAGTTATGCTATTATTTTGTTTAGTTATATTCTTTTCTTCCAAAGGATCTACTTATATCTTACTAAATAACGCATCAGCATTCTTTGATCAAGTATAGTATAAGCAAAAAATAATTCTGGTTTAATAAATGAGTAATTTGGTTACTAATTGTATTATAAGGCTATAGGCTATACTTCAGAATACAAATAAATCTTAGCGAATAAAATCTAAAGACATTATTCTGTGAATATAATGGCGTTCAAAGGTTGACAGGTCGATAGGTCAACTGGTTGACAGGTTGACAGGTCGACAGGTTCACAGGTCGACATGTTGACAGGTTGACAGGACAACAGGTTGATAGGATGACAAACCAAATAACATTACTGAATTTTATTATAAGGCTATATACATCAGAATACAAATAAATCTTATAGCCCTAATTCCTAATAGTTATTGTTTCAAGTAAAAAGGTAATTCGGAAGGAATTAATAAAATCTATAGACATTGATCTATGAATATAATGGCGTTCAAACAGGTCGACAGGTCGACAGGTTGACAGGTCATTATTGTATAAATATACTTGCGGTGACAGGTTGACAGGTCGACAGGTTGACAGACCAAAAAACATTATCTATAAATAAACATTTTGATACATTTATTTTTCAATATCTACAACTGACTTAATCATGATCAACCTGCCAACGTGTAATCCTGTCAACCTGTCAACCTGTCAACCTGTCGGCCTGTCATCCTGTCAACCTGTCATCTGGTCAACCTTTTAACCTGTCGACCTGTCAACCTGTCGACCTGTCAACCTGTCAACCTGTCTTATTTCTATGTTGATAATTATTATTTATTATTATAAATCAATGGGATGTGTTCTATATAAAGAACAAGATAAAATAGTTTCGTTCTCATCACTAGAAATGTAGAAATATATTATTTATACATGGGCTGAGTTCTAAATAAAGAACAAGATAAAATAGTTTCGCTCTCATCACTAGAAATGTAGTAATATATTATTTATTATTTAGTAAAGACGTATTAATACTTTAAATGGCTTAATATAAACATCTCATTCGAATTGCTACAGAAAGTATTCAAAGGAGAGTGAATTTATGTTCTCCCAAATGACAGCGTTGTGCCCATGGTATACATCTCTTAATGGTTGGCGAGCTATATGTAGCTTTTTAATATGAAATTGGAATCAATGACTTAAGCTCCGGAAACATTTATAATAAGTGTTTGATTTCGGAAAAAAGCTATATCAATTATTTGTATCAATACCCCAAATATTTGTTGGAATGCTCTCGAATGAAATATTGACAGATTGGAAGCTATTTTTATAGGCAATATGCCATTTTCGTTCTGGCTGACAACAGTGCCAAACTTTCCACAAGGTATTTATCATCTCTGTTGACCTCCATTCAAGTAATTTTGATGAAAAAAATGTTATCATTTTTGCTTTTTTTGTGCCATCAATTTTCGCGGGAAATTTGCCATTCTGAAACAGTCAATGTAGTGTATAGGACACAATTTTGAGTAGAAATGTATAAATCTGGCTTTTTGCCAGCATGAAAAAAAGATAATCATTTTTAATCAAATTTTGTATCAACGAAAGATAAATTCCGATTACCATTACACTTTTAAATGACAAGGTGGTACTCATATATTATTGTTTTGGCACTAAAATCTGGTCGTACCAAACTTCCTTAAAAAGGTGCATACAATGTGTCAAAGAATACGGAATGAAACGAATTAAATGGCTTATTAGTTATTGTTTTTATCAATAACTTTC
The DNA here is from genome assembly GCF_021730395.1 of Mercenaria mercenaria. NCBI lineage: Eukaryota > Metazoa > Mollusca > Bivalvia > Venerida > Veneridae > Mercenaria > Mercenaria mercenaria. Next base: position 54,969,730 of record NC_069373.1, read on the forward strand.
TCATTACTATTGTGTTATTACTTTTCAGTGCATGTTGTGTGTCTGTTGTTGTTTATTTTGTCTGTCTTAGTTCTGGATTTCAACGTAATGGATATGCTACAAAGTGCAAGTCAGATTCCATCTTGTTCAGCTAAGCTTAGAGTTTTATCCCTTAAAGACCCATCACGACCTAGTGACCTACTTTTGCCTCCTACATGAACTTCTTGCAAATCATGCTGATAATACTGGGATAATACAACTATTCTACTACACGGCAGGTGGACAATTTAGGCCCTCCCTTCATTAATGTGTTTTCACAACTTCATAAGCAAACTTATTCAGTCGTTCTCTACTCAGCATAGTTTTATAAACATAGAATAATAACTATCTTACATTATAGAACCAATGTGTGCTCTAAACTCACCTTAATACATCAAGTTCTGTGCATACTACTACATTAATTCAATAACATATTTAGACATTAAACACATTGTCTTTGCCTTATATATGTCATTGTCAATTTGTAACTAGATACTTGTTATTTCTCATTTTCCTCATGCAAAGCATGTATAATTACCATCATGGAAATACAAAAGAATACAGTTTTTGTGTGGCTCGTCTTTCAACCTTGGAAGTTTTACCTAGTATATAAAACATTTTACATATACAAATATCATACAGAGATTTCCAGAGTGTGGACCAGTGCGGGGAGAATTCATAAAACTCACGGTGTTGTTTAATGACTTAGCGTCAAGTCATGCTCCCATGTGTGCACATAGTCTGTACTATTATTTCACATATCTTTATATAATAGCCTAGTTTAAGGTAAGATGCGCGAAGTTGTCACCACATTTAAGAACCTACATTCGTACATTTTCGCCCTGCCAAGACGCAAACCAAACATTTAATGATACATGTACTGGAAATGTGTTTAGGAAATGTGTTTGAAACTCCCAAGAAACTGTTTTGTGTTTTAACTGTTAATCTTTCGTTGTCGTTAGCGCGAGAATTCTGCATAAAAGCGAAATTATTTCCCTGAAAAGTAGTTCGAAGAAAGATATAACGTATGTAAGGACAAAGGGTTGGTAAGTGGTCGCCACGGCTGACGACATTCATTACGTATGTAATTGTTCAAACACTACTGTTTTACATGAGTATCAGGTAAGCAGTGATATTGGTTAACGTTATGTGTGAAACTATGTTGTGTGCAACGTATTTTGATAGTATCTACAACAACTCGGCCAAGGTTTGGTATTCAGTACCAAAGCTCAACCGAATTGTGGTACCGTGTACCAAAACTCGACCGCATTTTTGTACCAGAATGAACTAGTGCAACTTTGTGCCCTAACAATACATCACTGTAAAACATCATTCTATATAATAAAACATACTTCTCAAATTACCCCAAACTCAGCAAAAGGGTATCAATGAATGTACAGGTTTACCGGTTGATGTATCACTGAAATATTAATTCGATGAGTATTTGATGCCAATCAGAATGCTGATGCGTACTACTACAATTTCCCTTGGGCTTTCCCTGGTGATATATTCCTTCGCATCTGAACTCTAAACGATAATTACACGACACATCTATATTTGGGCTATACCATTTCTTAAATTTGTTCACCAGATATAAATGCTTTATACAGACATACTAAATTTAATGCAATTACTTTATACCTTTAAACAGAATTTAACTTCATTCTTCGGACTAATTCTAAAGTTAATACTAACTATAAAAATACAATATAACAGAATTATCAAGAAATATAATTTACAATCTACTTAAGTTACAAAACGTCGGGTTTGATGGAAACGTCGAGATATTTCCAATCAAAACATCATGAAAGCTAAACGACATATCCGTAAATTACATGATGAATCTTCGATACATGCAAATGAATTCATAACTCTTTAATATATATTATATTTAATATGATTATATACATTTGTATCTATTAATGACATATCTTTTTATCAATATGTAGAAATAAAACAACTTAGTTCCATTACCAAAATAAGACTGTTACCTTATGTACTTCAACTATTTCACACCTTTGCATGAGATATACTTTCCTCAGATGTTCTAGCAATCGTAAGGAACGAATTATGATTAAGCTCGAAATTAATGTTGAAAGGCATCATAGAAATTTTCAACAAACATATCCTTCTTCATGAAGATGAATTTACACATTACTGTAAGCGGCTTTTACTGTATTTATTTTCGCCTGAATGTTTAAATATATCAGCGAAAACGTAAAACAGATCTGTAGCATTTATTGCGTTTTACAGTAACTAATGTATTTGATACATATTGGAGAAAAGGTGGTCTATCATGGCCTTTAGTATCACTGTTTAGTATGTTTTACCTTCAATTCGTCTATTTAACTGTATTTATACGGTAGTTCACACAGATTTTTCTGTGCTTTTTAGTAAGTATGGCGATAACTTATCGCCTCTTATTTGCCCATGCTTTTTATAAAACAAAATAATTTACAAGAGGACAAATGTCACAATAACAGGTGTGTGTACACTTGTCGCTAACGAATGGTTTGTTTATGCTGGTATTTTATTTATGTGATTGTGATACTGCTATTAGCTGTAGCTGTAGCAGTTCAAGACCAACAATTTGGATTCTCCATTAAACATGCGAACTACATGCGTTGCTATGTTATTGCAAGAACGATTTCTTTAATGTCTTATTTAAGAAAATAATTAGTATGTTATTGAAATAACAACCTCGGTTTTCTCGGTTAAGCAAGAAAGTGCTGCAATGGAAAATCATTTCAAATGTAAAAATGTAGTTTAAATTTCAAACTTTAAACAAAGAAAATATAAAAGTTCTCAATATAATCAAATTGTTATGATCGAAGGGGAACAACTCAGATAGCTTGACAACTGCTTGTTATGTTGATCTTACATTCTTTCGGGTATATATATATATATTACTTGTAAGATCGGTACTTTAAAACGCAACAGGTCAATAGATTCTTTTAAAACTATCCTAAACACAGAGATCTTGTTTCGAACTTCGTTTGAACTATATTAGGGAAAAGTTTTTTTTTTTTTAAATAAAAGTACACAACATAATGCTATCTATATGTACGTGTAGTAAGACATTTCATTGTAACCTTTGTATTTGCTGTTTTGCTGATGTCAATCTAAAATGAAATGACACATGTGTGGTGTGCGTATATATATATACTGTGGAATCATTAATATTCGTGGGGGACTAATTTTCGTGGATTTCGTGGTTGAGTCAATCCACGAAATTTAATCCCAACGAACAAGTCAAATTCCCGCTCATTTCAAGTTCAAAAGTTGAAATCCACGAATTCATATCCCCACGAAATTGCCTTTCCGACCAAAACCACGAAATTTCATGCCCACGAAATTAAATGATTTCACAGTATATGATGCATTGCTGATTGCAAAAACCTTCATATTTTGTATGTCATGTTATGTTACCTGTTGCTGAAAATAAAATAATAATAATTATAAACAAAAACAAAAAAAAGAACTCTCGGTTTTCTCAAAGTAATTATAATTAACACATGTTAAGTAGCCGTAATTTTACTAATAAAAATTTGCTAAAGGATTCAGCATTTAACATTGAAATCTAAATAGAATTTCATTCGTTTGTAGCAGAAAATACGTGATAACACTGTTTTAAATCTGCACAAAAGCAGTGTTAAAGTAGGTATCTCAAAGTGTACCAAATACATATTTCTATATTATATTAGTAACATACACTATCTAACGTCATTATTTTAAGCACCAATGCACCAACGGTTCTACTGGTTCACAGAGATCATTTGCACTTTGTTTCATAAAATCTAAAATGATGAAAGAAAATTGAGATCATCAAGGAAACAACAGATAAAATGTATTTTAAAAGAGACTTTTGCTCCCTTTCTTGCTATCATAACAACTTAATTTCCGATACCGGACACTCTTCGCTTTTAATTCTCACATTATTCTGAGGTCTAAGTCTGTAAATGAGATAACCAACAAGTTCATGATTAAGGAGGTAGGTTACCTTAATATTTGTATGTGTGCATGCCCAACCGGAAGCTAATGTGACATTTACGACGACGTTTATGACAAACTAAATGTGTTTGTTTATCCATTCTTCTGAAAACAAAAATCCTAAACCTGTCTCCGATCTGATGCTTAATAATACAGAAATAATGAATAAATTGCCGCAGAAACGCTTCAAAACATTGTTGCCTTAAAATGTCGTCATTGACATCATAACGTTACGTGTCAGTTACCGCGCAAAATTGATAGCTTTTATTTTGAAAGTACATAATTCTGTGCATTTTCTTTATTTGAAATATTTTTAAACAACTATTATTTGCTGAAATATTTTTATGAGTTTTTCGCTCTGAATAATGATCAATATTTTGCTTCTTTTACGTAGTTATAATGATATTTTATGCAGAATCTAAGACGATGTTATTGGGAATATAGCTGGGTAAAAGTTACTTATTACGGCCATTTTCAAATAAAAATGGGGCAATTTGATTTGTAATACTTATTTTTCAGTTTCCGTTGATAATTTGTTACTTATATACCGGTACTAAAGTTAAGCTTTAAAATTGTTCAAATTTCTGTAGAAAATTGTGGTTTCTTGAATTAAATTGATGTTACCATGGAAACGAAACCCGTGACCTATATATCTAAATGTAAAATTCAAAAGCGTTGACACTGGCCTATTTAAAGAACACAGCTTCGGCTTTTTATTTGCATTTCAACAATATCCATGAGAATAACAGAAGCATGCAGAACGGTATTTTTCATTAAAACAATTGTCAGACGACTGGTACTGCTGTACGTATTTTAAACTGTGAAATTTGTTTAAATATGTGCAAATAACACGAACATATTACTGACGTTAGAAATAAGATCTTTTAAAGCTACATAACAAGAAAGATAATTTTATTTAATATTTTTTATAAGAAATTACGATAAAAAGCAAGATATAAGCTATTTCAAACATCACTATTTCCATGGTTACTTTAAACTTTAAGAAAAATAGGGTAACATGTAAAGTGCTTTTTTTGCTAATAATAATACACAAGTATTTCATGTCGGTCATTAACAGAATGGCACTGAAGCCGTCGAAAAACCCGTTTTCATACATAGTTTAAAAATGAGAGAAAATGTGTTACCATGGAAACACGAGCCCCGCGGCATATACATTTTAAGCTTATATTAGAATACTAACGCGCATATTAGTAAAATTATCAACTATTCCGACTTCTACGAATAACAATGAAACCAGAATATACTGAAAAATGTTAAATATCCGTATTTTCCTTCTTCTTTCAATATAAAATACTTTAGAGGGTCTTGTACTTCAAACATCGATAAAAATTGTACTTGAAGGGACAGAGATAAAAGAAATTGAGATTGTAGCAGTTAAAACATTAAATTACACGAAATACAAAAAATTGCTGGGGTTCAACTAATTTGAATTTACCATGGTACATTTGTAACAAGGTAACCTACCTCCTTAATTATGGTCCTTGATCAGTACAGAAAACCACAAGAAAAATAGTTTGAAGTATTGGAGAAAGCACAATGTGATCGCCCCCATTATAACACCATTTGACATGCCGCTTTGATTTCCTTTCATTGCCATACATTTGGTACATTTTTTGTTTCCCACTCCACTCGTCTCTACCCACAGACACAATGGAGTACGAACTAATTATAGAAAACAAAAGGAGGTTACCTGATATTTTTATAATTTCTATAAATATATGATTTTGGTATCTGCGCTGGTTTCAAAACTGTGCATTCTTCAACATGTATCAGTCTACCTTTTCAGTCTCTTGATCTACAACGTTCTCATTATGAATTTGAAATTTGTGTTGTTAATCTGATTACGTTTTTATGCTCCTTTTAAAACCTTGGTTACAAAATACACTTTACAGTTCCGCTTTCTCTAACCATCTGTGGTTTTATAGACACTAATATTTGTTATTTTATTTTTTCACAGGCTGAGAATAAAACATCGCTTTTATTTGCAGATCCCGTTTTTACATTGACATGACCTACAGTCAATAAGGATACGTAGGAATTTCAATTTTTTATATTTTTATGACCTAGTTTTAAAACAGATCGTTTCCGGTTTTTTTTTTAAATATTTCAAAATGTAGTGCATATATGATAGAATTTTTTTTGTATATGTGTGTAATATATACACGTGGTATTTTTTTTTCTTGTCGTTCCACCATGGCCAAAATATTACCATCCAAAACTTGACATCATGGAAAAGATGGAAAAAGTAACATTACCGTTACCGTGAACACGTCTCGCTTCTTTGTCTTTTATCTAATATATTTCAACCGGTTATGCTACGGACCAATATGAATCGAAACTTATAAAAAATATTCAGAATCGATGCAATACTCGCCGCATATCCACTTTCAATCCATATTTGGCAGACAGCAACGCCCATTCTCCCGTGAAAATATAGACCAGCTGATAAAGAAGATTCAAAAAAATAAATTCAGCGATCGCAAGAGACAGTATGTTGCTGACCAAAAGAAAAAAAAGTCAATAACTATAAATCTTCATAAAAGACTTTGTACAGCCGAGTTACTGTCAGCCAGGACGATCGGACCATTTTCTAATAAGATTTTCAGACAAGAAAGTACAATAAAAGAAACTTAATCATATTATGTAGCGGCAAATAGGTTTTGCGATATCCAGATGTACTGGTTAAATTCAATCAAACCTAACAGAAGCCTTTGATGATATATATGACAAAACATCGTACACAGACAAAATGCTTTGTATGGTTTGTTCATGCTGCCATTCAGATTTATGACAACATCACATGAAGCCCTGTATTAAGAAGATATCTTCCAGAATTCGTCATTTAGATTTAATGACGACAATTGAATGAAATTACAGCGCAATGGTTGATTCTATTTTTCATATTTATCAAGGTCTTTGTGTCAACTGAAAAAAGAATAATAAAGCTTAAAGTATAAAACTGTATATTTCTTAATAGCATACCAGTAAATAACTTACGTCATAATGTGTGGAAAGAAAATGTGTTAGATTTATAAGTTTGACACCAACGAATTTGGAATTCGGAAAATATTCAGACACATTTACTATTACTGGTACAAACACCAATTGTTTCCTGACCTTATACATATGTAGGCTGTTTCAGTTGCTATGTACATTGAAAACGTCAACACATTTAGTTTTGATATAGCCGAGTGACTAGTGTATCACATACCACAAACTGTACTTTATTAATAATTATAAGACGGGAAATTTCTAAATTGTTGCATTTTCGAATTTGATAAGTCGAGCGTTGCTCTCCTCCAACAGCTCTTGTTTTATATTAATCATAACATAGTAGTGACCAAAGCTATCTGCGAGGTAATGATTATGTGTGGTCAAAAGAGCCTTTGATATTGCCCTTTTCGTCTTGGATTTTACTTGGCATATATCACAACATTTGCAGCAGGCAAATTATGCACTGTACTTCAAGAAATAGTTCCTACTAGGAAATCTGCCCCCGGAGGGAATATTTTTTAAGAAGTTTTCCCCTTTAGAGAAAATTATTAAGTGAGAATTTTTTCTGTTACACTGATATTTTCCATTGCAAATTTCTGTCGTTTCGTGGTACGAGTTTTATACATACTTTCGTACTATCCTAGTTTTCAAAAATTCAAAATTTTCCTTTACATATTTTTTGTAAAAATTCACAAAAGCATTTCTGTTTTGAATTATTTCTTTCTTGTTATATAAATTAAACCTTTTAGCCATTGGTATAAATTAAACCTTTTAGCCATAACATTTTCATTAAAACAGGTATTCTACAAATTCCAAAAAATCATTCTTCAACCTCTTGAGACCTCAAATTGATCAAAACATATCATGTGAGATTGTGAGATTAAGCCGAAATCAACGAAAAACTTTGTAATCGCGAATTCCATGGATGAATCGGTAAGAATTTAACAGCAGTCTTTTTTACGATAATTAGTTCCCGTGCCCTGATTAGATAGGGATAATAAAAATAATCTGAACAATAAAATATACTGTTAAAGGGTGATCGGTTTTGATCATAGAAGGGTGTAGGAAGATTAAAGCCGGTTCGAATGACTTCCTGTTGTTTCATTTATTAGTCGAGTTATGTGTTCTATATTGAAATGATTAATTCGATTCCTATTGGGTTTCATCTATTTTGTAGAAGGAAATCAGATCTATTGACCTCAATTGAACACGAGATGTAAATGATATCGAAATGAATGCCTTCGCAAAATTTGTTTTGAATTTATTAATCACCTTTGCAAGCGTTTTAATACACATGTCCCGAAATCGAAATATGGTGCAAAGCATATACTTTTCTAAATTAGTGTTAACATGTTTGATAAAGCATTTCACATATTTTGACTTTGGTTTGTGCGTGAAAGTTTACTATGCGCCAGGAACAATTTTAATCATTCTCTTTTAAAACATGTAATTGACTAGTTAACGGAGTTTAACTTCCACAGAAAACTTTATAACGCGGTACTTTCGTTTGTCAGCTCCCTTTCCTAAAATGTGCCATGAGAAACTAAAATGCCGATATTCCTCCTCTCTTTTTTGATGAGACTTCCGCTAGAGGAGAGATTATCATAATGTGATGTGAACAAATATATTCATTCAAAGCCATCGCAGATATCGTGTTAGAAGCTCCTTCTATGGATCTATCTGTAATGCTAACTGTCATTATTTGTATCGAAAAGACAAACATTTTTATAACTTTGTGCAAACATAATATGATGAAAAAAGAGAAGATAACAAAAGACTTAAAAAGGATGGCTCTAGTTGGGATCGATCTACGACCAGAAACATGTTAAATCACTAGTATAACGACTTAGCACTCGGTCATTGAGACCAATGACATACCAATGTCATGTACTATAAACGACAAATGGACTACTTAAAGTGCAGTAAGGCCAGTTACACGTTGCTGTGTAACTGTGATTAAGGAACGTAGCATTCCCTTTGTATATTCATCCTTGTTCTACTTTCCCCTTCAATCACCTTCCTCACCCCCTTTCTAATCCTTACATCTATATTTTGCATAAAATTAAAATGTACTTGTTGGATTTTTTAAGCAACCCGTCTTTTACAGCTTCTTTTTGTTGTTGGCCTACTTTGCAAATGCGTGGATCTGAGGTTCTGTTTGTGGTGCTCTATGCTTCCGAGAAATCTACCCTTACCTATTATGCAGACAAAATTCTTGAAATAATTTGAAACCTTACAGAACCATTCAAGGGAAGTAAGCAGGTCCAAGAATGATTTGTGGCATATCTTGTTTCTTGAAATCACTTTTAAATTAGTCACTTTTCGATTACATTTACACGTACCTGTTAAGAGTGAGTAACCTCATTCATAAAAATCTCTGCAGTGTATTGATTTATAATTCTTTCTTTTGCGATGCTAGCTTCTATACCAATTGGTGGTGGTATTACTTCTGTTGCGAATAGTTTGAGTGAAAAGGCTATGTAATTAAAATTATAGACATTTTATAAGCATTTTTCAGTGACAACATGATCTTTATGATGATACATGTTTAAGAGAAAAATACCGGTGCAAAAGAAACCCTCTTGTTTATATTATTAATGGATAATGAATATAAATACACACTTTCGCGCTCAAGCGCACGCCAATAAATAGAAGATATAGATTGTAGGTTTAAAATGTTAAAAAATGATACACAAAGAAACATGGGTAAAGACTCTTCTTCTGGATAAACTTAACGATCTAATTGTCTTCCTGGACTTGTTTTCCTAGCTGTGTCAAAACTGAATTATCTGCTCTAAATATTTCGGTTAATAAGTTACATTTTAACGGTTCTGATGATACGTCCCATAAACAAGATTACTGTGTTCCCACCTGTGGCGTAAGGTTAAGGTAATTCACATTCCCATGATATCTTATGGTGTTTATATTGCCCTTTAAACCAGCTGCCAAATATACAAACATATATTTTATAATCAAAACTGAAATCTGATACATGTGGTGTATAAAATTTTATCTTACTACTTCAATGTTCACTTCAAAGAAACATCAAACTTGTAGCAATAAACCAATCATAAGGAATTTAAATTGCGAAAATTATAGATACAAACAATAAATAAATGTTTAGCTCAATCCTATCCAGACACCTAAGTGGCTATTAAACATGACAAGAATTGTTTTTCCTTTATAATTTCGGCTGACACTATAACACATGTATATAAAGGTATAAAGTTGTGAGTACATATATCCACGAATAAGTTTACGTAACGAATTGCATATTTTGTTGTCATTTAAACATTCCAGTATCTAGCAATTAAACCATGTACATTTTTGCATGTTTATTGACTTTAAAGCATCAACTGTTCATTTCTTTTTAAATCTTTATATCAGAAAATTTGGAAGCTTTTACCAGGACAATTTGCTTGCGAAGTGTAAGTCTGCTTAATGTGTACTGACGAAATGTTGGCCATCCAATTTTTGGGGAGCAGGAAAACCGAAAGTAGCATTAACAGTCACTTTTGCTCACGGAAACATTTAATTTCTTTAAACCTTTTACAGATCAAAACCGAATGAAATACGAAATGAAACTATAAATTTAAAAGCATCAATCAATAAGATTCAAAAAAAGTTTTTCATATGTTTGTCTTACTCTTCATGAATGCAATAACAACATACGTTACTTTGTCTTATCGACCTTCTGCAGACAATAGTGAGCAGCATTTTCCCAGTTGATATTCGTTTAAATCTATTTACATCAGTATTTACAAACGCTTTTTCTTTGATATAACATAATCAGTGTTCCGTTAAAGAGAACTTTCATTTGATACGAAATCGTTTTGTGCTCATTCTGAAAATATATTTGAGCGCATGTTCATATGATTTTGTCTCATGTTAAAGTGTTCACATATAGTGACACCAGAAGGGTTTATTATAATTTTATACTGGTTGTCTCAGTTTCAATATTGTCAATGTATGACACGGATTATTTGCTTTCTTACCACCATATATCCTTAAGAAATTGGCATGTTGAGAGATCTAGAGGTCATGTTCATTCAAGTTTCCAATATTGCCTTAAGAACGCTCCGATTTCCTGAAGGCTTTTATCATATGTTTTGAGTTCTGTATTAATCATGTCTATTTGATATCAACTGTGACGTGAAGAGTGCTCTTTTACTGTAATATGACAGAGTGCCATCATATCTCACTTCAGAAATATTCGCTGTTCTGTATTTAACTTTGCACCTCTGCCAACAATCAAATATCAGACACAGTTGTTATTCTTGTATTTAAGGTGGGGGATAAATTTTGAAAACTTTTTAATATTTTCTGTAAAGCGGAAAATATATAGACGTCTGCCATTTGGCAAAACCCTTTTTGTTTTAACTTATTGCTACAAAAATGACTTTACCCTCATCAATGTTTGAACAGGCTTACATGTTGCAGTATTTTCTGATCCTATTACACGATGGATCCTTTAATAAAACTTTTTGACAGATGTTGCACATATCATTACTTCTCATGAATAGACTCAGTATAAGCAACTATGCATTTTTCTTGTTTGCATTCTATGCTTCCAACGGATCTTCTTTAAGATTTATTACAGATGAAATCTTATATACTCTTTAGTTTGACTGCATTTGATAAACTAGTCCCTGCTTAAGAAAAAAAGCGCAGAAGCATTTTCTTAACACACAACCTGGAAACATCTCACCCACCACTTTACTTTTGATGATAATGTTTCTTAGTAACACACTGTCATCAAACGCTCCCTTACCACCCACATCCCAAAGTAGGCTCTTTAAAAACAATTTTTATAATATCCCTTCCGTTACTCTATACCAAAACTATTCAGGCCAGCTGTGAACTCTGGCTAGCGATTTAGGGTAATCGTGACCCTCTTGTTTTGATAACTTGCGCTTGTCGTTTCGATACGTGTCACTATGGACATTATTTTCATGTTTTATAAAAGAACATAATTATGTAATTATTGAAAACTTACATCTGTTTCTTTTTTTCCTATTATTCGTAGTATCATTCTCGTAATATGTTATCATTCCTCGAGGGGAGATATATCCTTAAAATAATCTATTTCAAATACCAACTGGTTAAACGTTTTAGCATTAAACTGCGTTGTTAATTGCTTACGCAGAAAAATGTGTTAAGGCCTTTTCCCTATTCACAAACATTTTTTTTACCAATTTCCATTCTCGAAAGCAGACATTTCGTTTTCGAAAATGAATTAGTATTTAAGCTGTTCTAAACCCGACATATATTCTTATTAATAAAACGCATATATCGAGCGGATAGACTAATTACTTTACCAGGAAACAGGTTTTTCAGACATTTTTTAGTATTTACTATTACTTATTAAGATCTCATTGTATCACTAACACAGTGCTGATGGGATGTATCTCTTTATACATTGTACAATCTAACCGGTTTATAGCGGTCATCGAGGGGACTGGTTGATGACCATTTATTCCTGGTTTTTGATGTAGGGCATCAGCGTTGGTTTAAAACTTAATTAAACTAATTATATACTTAAGGTCAATTGTTTGTAATAATGTACACGTTCTGTATTATGTTACCTATAACAGCCTTTATAAATCTGATGAATCTGAACTGAACAATTATCTTGCGTAGAAAATAAAACACACGCAATTTACATACAACTTGTGTTAGCAGTTTTTCTTGAAAATTCCCAAAATATATTTTGGTTTCCTCTTCCTTTTTGCCAGGAACTGATACTATATGGTAAACGACAGTTTTAATATTTAGATCTTTTTAAACCAGCTATAATAGTATTTTCATAAATATGCTTTGGGGTTGTTTAACAATGGTAACGATTTGATCTACCGTCATCGATGCACAGAATATTTCGATTTCTTGCAGTTTTTGCAAGTGAGAAATCTGAAAGATTCAACTAAAACAAGTTAAATCGTTATCTAACACACGTTGTGGTGTTACATCTGATTTCCCGCGGCTTTCTTTACAATAAAACAGTAGAATCCGCTTTGTTATTTTACCAAGTAAGAGATTAAATAAACTTAACGGTGCATTTTGACAAAGTAAAGTTATAAGAAAGGGTCATTATATAGGAAAATCCAAGGATTGGTCAGAAACATCATTGTTCAAAGCAAAAAAAAAAAAAACGAAGAAAAATCACGGTTGTTTCATTTCAAAGCATGCCCAAAATGCAAAGGGAAACAACTTGTGTGTGACGTTTTCACAAATATATGCAAAAATCTAAGATATTGTTGCCGTCACGACCTTCCTAAATTGAACAGAGTTTAAAGGAGTCCATGAAAAAATGGAGAATTATTAAATGCAACATAAATTCCGTACTTATACATACATGCATACATGTATATGAAACATTAAGCACATGGAAATGGAATATACATAAGAGCTTAATACTCATTAGTACAATGTAGACGACAGTTACAACTACTGTATAGAAGATCATAACAAGCATCGAAAGCACAAAACTTGCAGTGAAAGCACAATACAAGAGTCACAAAAAGGCAAAAGGCATATTATACATAACATTAATCATTTAACCTAGGAATACATTTTTGTAAATTTATTGTGGCGAAGCCACTGTTTATGAACACAATTATTTCCTTACTTGCTATTTTATTGTATCTGCCGGTTATATTTTTCCTGGCGTCGGGGTCCTAGCTTAATTCTCGTCAGTTTAGGGGCATATATGACCAGGTTACTTACAGTGGCAATAAGAACCACGATTAAAAATGTTTGACTTTTACACCTGCGGGTCAGCGTTTCTTGCTTAGTTTACTGTTACGCTTGTCATGTTTGCCTATTTTATTGTTTCACTCAATTTGGATTAAAGTTGTGTGTAAGGGATTTTTGCCCTTTGGTTTAAATCCTACTTGCCGTATTCTGAGTGACCAACATGCAGAAAATGACACAGATATATTCAGTTTATAGATCAAATTGTTCTCATAGATATCTTTCTTCTCGTGATTTCACGGATACGAACATGCTGTATACTGTTAATTCGAAAACGGAACAATCAGCTAAGGATACAACATCTGCCATGCTTTTCAAATTAATCGGCAATAAGTCAATCATCTAGGGTAAAATTCAAGTGGATGAATGATAAGGATGCATATAAATTTTAAGATACAATCTTGTTTCCATTATGATATTATCGCGTGCTTAAACTATTTCCATTAAACCGCCCTTAAACAGATAAGATTTTTTCCCCAGTTTCTCTACAGATGTTAACTTACAGTGTAAAAAAGTAAGGAAGACTTCCAAAAAAAAAAGCTTTGCTTTGTTATATTGCTAAATTACCACGTCTAATATACACGAAAGAATATTATTTGTGGAACGTGTGTTTCTATTTTATTTCAGGTCATGCAGACATAATGACAGTTGTGCCTCCTATAACAAATTTAAAGGCTCATAATGCCTTTGTTTAAAATGTGGCTGCCACATTTTTGTTATGAAAATAAAATATATTTATTTATTTTAACATCCTATTTTCGTTAATTATTTTCTCTAATATCTGTGAAAGTTTTGAATATTAATGAACATAGTAGAAAGTTTTATTGAATCTGTTTTTGATTACCTCCCTTTATGGGCCTAACTGTAAAAGGTTCACGGCGATATTAAAGGTAGCACTTTTCTAACAATGTAATTATGCATAACATGTATTTGGCCAGCTATTTCATCTGTTTTTGACATAAAATTTAGAGCCTTGTGGAACTTTAAGCTTTAATGAAAATATGTGTTAAGGTATGCAGCACTACAGTCTGGAGCTAATTTCGATTACCCAAACCTCTTCTCCTGAAATATTCTAAACCTGACGATGAAAAACCAATTGATACGAGTAAGAGAGTAGGAAAATGTCAACGGACTACAACAAGCGCTCACATTTGTCCCTTTGCAAAACCTGGTTCGCAGTTCGTATAAGTTAATAAAATCTATATGAAGATCCTTTGGAAGCATAGAGTTCAATCAAGTAAAATAATAGCAGACTCGGTTTGACTGAGTCTGTTCATGAGAGATAATGGAAAGTGCAACACCCCTCACGTTCCCTAGCACCGGCTTAAGCGGAACTCTATTGAATGGACTCCATGATCCCAAAAGACCAGAAAATATAACAACATTAAATCCAAGTACGGAGAGACATTTCACGGCCGACACACGGCACTTAAAAAGATTGCTGTTGTTATAGTTAATAAAATCTATATGACGATAAAACATGATTTAATATCAATGACTAGACTAACTTTGAAGTTCGTATATCTCAATGAATCTTAAATTCTACACGACAGAGTACATGTGACTATGCTTTAATTATAATAAAATAAGCATAGTTTCATCGTGCGGTTAATTGACCCTGTTTGTCCATTGTTACAAAAACAGTTGTTATGGCTGGAACAATTCTAAACAAATGTAGTATTACAAAATTAATGATGTTATATTACAGGTAAACGTAAGAAAGTAATAAATTTTGTTCATTAAAATAACTATTATTCATTGATATTTGGTGAAATGTAATTGCTTAATACTTGGAGATGCAGACAGATTTATGGGTATCATCTCCTTGTTTCATCGAGTTAACGAGCATAACAAGGTACATGTAGAACGTCAGGGAGAATATCCTTATGAAGAATTTAGTTTCATTGATTATCACGTGCTAATGTTTAAATGGGGTGGCTAAATGTTCTCTTTAATACAAGACCTTTGAACTCAATGGATATTTAGTTTTACCATTTTAGCTTATCGCCAGAATTCCGTTAAAATACATAACGAGATCCGTATGAAGAAATTAATTTTATTAATTATCAGGTATTATTGTATTAAAGGAGTGTTTATATTTGTTGTTTATACAAGCGTCATTGAGCTTAATGGATATCAGTTTGAATGATATGCAATCATTCAGGTTGATGTCCATATACCGATGGAAAATATGAAGTATCACAAGCATTATTTTCTCCTTATCAATTTCAGACTGTTAATATGTGATAATTTATAATCATGTTGCGACGACAAATAGTAATATATTGATACCATGAATGTAAATGCCCCATAAAAAGGTATATTGAAATAATTAAATCCCTTCCTGATTTTGATCAAAGTTATAATGAGAGTGAATGATAATAGATTTAGGAAATTACTAATATTGTATAAATATCCTTAAATTCGTGAACACACGAAGGATCATTACACTTACATAAAACAGCTTGCCGGTCAATAGTCAAAAAATTACTGCCACAGGTCTGCGTATAGAAAATACCATTCTTAGTTCGAGCGTCTCTTCTAAATCTTTGCATTTCGGGCGAGATATGCTAAATCTTACTATAGATAGCTCAAAATGTAATATAATAAAAATGTCGAAAGTTCGGCTTAAAATGTGGTCATTAACATTTGGAAACTTCTGTTTTCTATCAACTATGTAGCATTTTAGTACATTCAATTTCGAAATTTTTTCTGATTACCTTGACTACAAGTGCACATGCAATAAAACATATTCATCGTATATCGACTGTGATGTCCTTCTATTTTCTTTTTTTCATCAATGTATTCATGTATCTTGGAAATATATGTTAACAGTGAAGTATTAAAATTAGATTTTAATAATTTCATAAGCATAATGTATAAATATGATCATTTTATTAATTACGATCCACAATGTTGCATGCCTTATTATTATACTTAAGTACAAATTCCAACTTTTATGTTTAACTGAAACGTATATCTAAATAAAGATATTTGATTATCCTTATAAAATCTTTCAAAAACGTATAAATATTATGAAAAATATAATGATGAAAAATAATCATTTGTCCCTATGGTTTTATTATATAAGAACCGCCATGCTTTAACGCCCGTTATTCTAAATTTAATCTAATTTTGTATACGTTTTAATCTAGTTAATGTTTCATAATATTTTTCTACAGTCGGAAATTATTTCAAACTCATACTTAACAGGTCTAAGACAGTAAAAATAACAAGCGTATTATACAAAACTTCCACCCAGGTAAAGAAATAGAACCTCGAAGTTTCGCGAATCCATTTCGCGGCACTCGCAGTGGCCTATTATTGTTTATTACAGACCCGGAGTCGCGCGGAGTATACATTATAGTGTTACCTGACACGTTATTGTATTTTTTATTTATTTTTTCTGTCTAAAACTGATAGTTTACTTCTCACAAAAAGTACACCTAATTTATTTATGTACTTTCAATGTTTAGTGAATGATATTAGATCAAAATCAAAGGCCTGAAGGGCCTGAGTCGGCTAATGACTGATGTACTGACAGTATAGTCTACCAGTTTCAGTTTGTTTTTAGTTTTTTTCCCCAACTAAAGAGAGATTTTGTTACAATAAATGAAATGAACATTCGGTCGATGCCTAGTAAAACTTTGATTGACATTATACAAGTATTTAAACCCAATATATTTCTCTAAAATTGAAGAGTGGTTCGCAGAAATAAAAATGTTGAAAGTATAAACTACAATTTGACAGCTGACACTAAGATACTGCCCATGACTATATATATTTTTCCAGTAAACATTTGCCTCCGGCATTGCCAAAGGAGGCAATTATCGGCTGGTATATATTCGCACATGATAAAATTTGAATATGACAATTTAGATATTAAAACTTAACATCGCGGATTGCCACATACAATTTGTAACGGATGGACGAAAGAACTGATATTTTACAGATATTATAATGGGCCTGGCGGTAGCCTTGTCTTATGTTAGGTATTGTTCAATCATATTATAAGTGATGTCAATTTAAAGTATACTTACTTTTGCGTTTAGAGATACATGTATGTACATGTTGCTGAGTGTCAATATATAGTGTAACCGATATTAATAAATGCAGTTCTTCTTTAGTTAAAACTATCATTTATTCTATTTCAGACCTGTTAACCCCTTAAAAATCATGTCTGTAATCTCGAAATACATGCACTTTCAATTATCCATTTTGATTCATGAAGACAGACAGGCCCAGACTGGGCAGAAAAATGTTTGAGCCATTTTTACGTGGTCGGTAGCAGGGTGGGTGTGGGGAGGGGTGTTTCTTTCCGCTTTAAATTGCAGTCAGATTTTGAAATGGGCATTGCGGCAGGTGGTAAAAGGGCAAATGTATCAAACTGTAAAGTGGCAATATGGGGGAAGGGTGTGGGAGGATACCCCCTCCTGGAAGTAGGGTTTATGGTATCACCACAAGAAATTTTTGAATATGTAGACCCTTGATACAGCCTTAGGTGCGATTTTAACTGATAATCTTAGGTTTCAATTTCTAAATATTACCTAGATTCTTTTTAGTATTACAATATCCAAAGTATGACTGTCACTTCATCTTTTTACTTTCAGATCATGCCTCAGGACTAGAATATGAGTCTGATATAGATTATATGTAGGTGTTATAAAAATAAATTCTAGAATCATTTCTGTTACAATAATATCTATCATGTCTGTTACTTGAATGTTAAAATTTCATAATACAGCTCGATATTTACCCAAAATATTATATCCGGATACGATTACACTTTTCTCCAGTTTCAACAATATGTTTTACAAATTGCGATGATACGAAAACATTTAGCAGCAATTGGCAGTATCTGACATTGAAGTTTACGGTTAAATTACCTCTTATTTAAATCTTTTCATAAAAAAGTTGTTTCGTTTCGTCAAAGCAGCCAAACATAGACGATCTACTTTCGATTTTAAAAACTACAAGAAAATACAATTTAATGTTTCGCCGATTTGTTTATTTCTCGAAAAATAAGAAATAAAATCATTTTTAATATCAGTAGTAATTAAACAAACCAGTAAGAGCTTCTTCTTCCAATAATCTATCCGTTTACTGACTGCAAAATTCAACCCACGCAAAGTCGTAGAAGCCTTGTTATAAACAGGTCACGCGTGTTCAGAATGTAGTTAGGATTCATCCGCGAAGTCTCGCGGAAGAATAAACGTACTGCACATATCTTATTCGGGTCATTTAAAATGAAGCTGTCATAATTTAATTTCATCGATGTATTAAACTCTTTGATAAGAGACATTCCAATGCTTTCAGAGGTACCCACTCAATAAAATACTAGCAGTATGTTCTAGAACTATATTTTGTCTTTCGCTGGATGTTACGCAAGCTTGGTAAGCCTGCGCAATTCATAAAATGCACAGCGCAATAAATTTGTTATTTGCGCAATGATTTTAAAGATTATTTTTTGAAACGGACAGGGTAACAAATGGATAATTTGGCTAATAAGTTAAAATGCAGTTTTTATTTGAATTTGTGAACATCATATTTGCTATTTTGTGACAAAAGGGCATAAAATTCGTCACCATAATCATATGCGCAAATGTATTACCAAATCCCGCAGAATCGTTATGCGTGTTTATGCTTAATGAGTTACCGCTGAAGAAAATATGTGGCTTTATTCGAGTATTGCACAATTACAAGTCATAAATATGACAGATTACATCGTATATTGGTCATAGCAAATAGGATTGACATAAATGAACTTCATTCGATCAATGAACTCTTTGAAATTAGAGACAATCTAATGGAACTACATCACTTCGCTGTGTTGTGAGGCCATTTAAGAATGAGAAATCGGGCGATAGCAAGGACTCGTCAAACGCTTGAAAGCGTTTAGCCGACTCAAAAACTTTGAGCTATGTCGTTACGTTGCAAGAAATTTCAATATTTTTATTGTGTAACCAAGCTTTCGGAAATATATCACGTATATGAAAAGATTGCTTGTGATGTTTTATGTTTTGTAGATAATTTATGTGGTAAGAAAAATAAAAATAAAAAACGATGCCACATCCATTCACAAATTGTATAAAACATTATAAGCGAATAAAAAGTTCAGGTCTTTTTCCGATTTATGTTAATGTAAGATAAAAAGTATCATTTTACTTAAAATGTTATACTAATTTTATTTTCATGCATTTTCACTATATCTCTGTTATTACAAAAGGGATTGGGTTCAAACTTAAAATAATTGTTCAGCATCATCACCTACATCGTTTGACATAAGTGCCATAACTCAAACACCTATATTTTATGAATTATTTCCCCTTTTTACTTAAAATTTCAGGTTAATATTTTGATGCACTTTCCCTTTATTTCTGTTATTTCCAAACGGATTTGATTCAAAATTAGAATAGTTGTACCACACCATCACCCACATCATAAAATTCAAGGGCCTTAACACTTGCACCAATATGAATTATGCCCCCTTTTTACTTAGAATTTCTGGTTTATTGTTGTGCACTTTTAATATATCTTTGTAATAGTTAATTAATTTGATTGAACTTAAAACATCGTCATACTCAACATATGACATAAGGTCAATAACTATGGTGCAAATATTTCATGACTTATATCCCCTTTTTACTTAGTATTTCAGTTTCATTTTGATGCTTTTTCACCATATCTTTGCTGTTGCTTAATGGATTTTATTAAACTTAAAATGGTTGTTCCACATCATCACCCACATTATACACAAAGTCTATAATTCTGGTACTAATACCTTATGTGTTATGCCCCATTTTACAAATAGAATCTTAGGTTCATTAGCTGCGATGAACTTTTGCTCTATCTCAGTTATTTCTAAATAGATTTGAATCAAACTTGAAATAGTTTTTCCACATTATTAGCTGCATGATATGACACATGGTGCATTACTTTTGCAGAGGTTTTCCATTAATCATGTCCCTTTTATACATATTTAATGTTTTGATACTCTTTATATCTGTTATTACTATATCCACAGACCTAATCTATTATCCAATATCTTCATCCATATTTGAGTCATTAAACACTCCTACCGGTGACAGCTCCAGCTTCCTCCGATATGCCCAAATGCACTATCCAGCATCGAAATAGTTGAGTGCGCTGTCTCATGTAAGGCTCTTGTTTAGAAATTTTCCCATTATTAGACTATTAGTCTAGTCCAGATTTCAATGAAAGTACAGGCATTTTGTTAGTATTTGGTCCCATATACATTTTTAGTATAATTTGAGTATGCTGAATTCAAAAATATATGTTGGCCATCTGACAAATGATTTTTTGTAGGTCAAAATGGCGGAAAACAAAATGGCCGCCAAATTAATATATTTCTAATATAAATATGTAATAGTACTACAATTCTCCAAAAATATGTGGGGTTCTTTATCGAAGTTATGTGTAACATAGTAACAGATTAAATTAACAACACTTTTTTCAAAGATAGATAACTTTTAATCCAAATGTGTGCTCCGTTAGGAAAAAAAATACAAAAAAAACAACAACATTTAACTAACTTGACTATTTCGCCAAAAAGATGATTATCAAATAATTTACGTTGGTTATAATTGCAAAGCTATTGCTGAATACAGTACACTAATTTTATATTTGGAATGAATTTACAGGACAGAAGCTAAATCCATAAACTGTTTATCATATAATTATTTCAAAATAATATAGATTGAAATATTTGCTTTCACAGTC
This sequence comes from Mercenaria mercenaria, assembly GCF_021730395.1. Classification (NCBI taxonomy): domain Eukaryota; kingdom Metazoa; phylum Mollusca; class Bivalvia; order Venerida; family Veneridae; genus Mercenaria; species Mercenaria mercenaria. The sequence goes on from NC_069373.1 coordinate 54,991,243, forward strand.
CCATTTCATGTTCATTTCATGCCTCGAGTTCATACTACTGGTAATGCTATTATAGCATATACATAATTTATATCTGTGCCTTAGAGCCCAGTCTTTTTACATTTACATCTGAGGGTCCTACATCCAGGTGTACACTTGCAAGCAATGAACTCAATACAAGCTTGAGGAATTGGATCACGGGTAATAAGAACTGGCTTAAGTGTGTCATCTGCCACCTTCCATCCCATATCGGTAGGTGCAGGCAGGTCTGCATTGAGAACAGTTGATTGGATCCATACCAAGGCTTGATAATGAGCTCTTCTAATGTGAAATGAGCAAGCATCAACGGTTGGGGTATGTGTTCAGGACTTGTAGACCTGCCAAACATAACATTTTGAGCACTGCCAGTACTAACAGCACCTTGGCCATACATTTTGCAAATAAAATATTCACAGTTTTTCATTACTTCGTCAGACAGTTGTCCATATCCAAGACCTTCTATCAGTTTTGCACTGGATGTAAACACTTCAAATACAGATCTTTAGAGATTCTACAGAAATTTTCTACGCAACTCTTCAGTTATTGAGGATTTATTTAACACTGTGTTCACTTGAATGTATTTTCATTTTTCCACTGCTCCAGCCATCATCTATACTGTTGCATTTATTTCCTGCAAGAGCAAATACGTCAGTATCTCTGGCAGAAACAACAACAGTGTAACAATTAGATTTTTGATCGTTTACAGCATGGAGAATGATTCCTGTGTCAGCTTCCTCGCGTTTAGCTTTTAATTCATCCAAATTAGGTTCAATGACAGTGTTTTCAACAGTTTCTTCTGCCTAAAAGTCGACGCCAACAACCAGTGTCCTTTCTGTAGGCGATTGCATGATCTACTTCTGATAAAAATCTACTACCTCAATTTTATTTGCAGGAAGTGCTAAAAAGTTACATCAGATTTCAAATAATTCATTGAAATTAGCAAACCACCAATTCCAGGGCACTGCCCATTTCAAATCCACAAGCTTAAAGTAAAGAGCCTGGTCAACAGTTATAACTGAATGCAACTGTCCCAGTCTCTGATATATGCAATCACTTATGAGCAACAGTGTTTAATGTGTCAATATCTCATTCTCAGTAAGATTCAGCGGAATAACATGACCTGTTTCAGGATCCATTGAGTCCAGGTTGTTTTATTGTTTTGTTGTTTGTTTTCAGCTAAAGACATGTCTACTCTTAGTATATCTCTGTAGCTCTATGTGTATCCTGCACTATAAAACAGGTTAACTAAATGTTTTAACCTAGTCTTCTAGTGCAATGTACTTGCAAGATCTATGTGTTTAGGGTTCCATTTTTTACCATCACTCACTCCATAAACAATATCTTGTACTACACTTAATATTTTTGTTTGCCTATGAGATTCAGGATCTTTATGGTCAAATTCTTCATCTAGAAGCTCTTGGCCACCATACGTTAAATACAGAAACATGAACAGACACTCCGGAACACAGTTAACTGAATCATTTTCAGTCACACTCTGTCCAGAATGACCTTCCACAGAGAACAAATTAGCCCTTAATTTAAGTGCTACGTGTACTAATGACAAGAAGTCGTCACTGGAATTATATTCCTGTACTGTCAGCCGTTCATCACTATTACCAGTAATTACCAGTAATATTATAATGGGCATCCCTAAGTATTGACGCAGCACATTCATATAGAACAAGAAGTGCATTCCTTTCATCAGAAGATATATGTAGTGGAGTTACAAACTAAAACTGGTTTCTCAGTTTATGTTGTAGGGCTTCTTTGAAAGATGATATTCTAGAATTAAATGACAAAGAATTGTTGAAGAAGTCTCTTCAGTACGTATGCGGTATCTGTTCCAACTGTAAGCTGCAGTATTTGCGATTTCATTGCAGCATACCAACATTCATTATCTGATGTTTGTTCTATATTAAACTTAGCTTTAACTAAATAGTATGCATTAATTCTTTGTGGACAAAATTAGAATATCACTTTCTATGGCAACGTATTTTGTCATTTTCATCTATTGTTTCAATTCTACTAATGGCTTCATATTTAGAAAAAAATCTCTAAAATAAATCTTGAATCTGCAAACTCTTTTAGAGATGTTATGCCTTGAGGCTGTCTAGTTTCAAGTTTTGTCAGATTTTGCCTCCTGGCAAATGATGCACCATTCTGTGCTATCTTGAAATGGTCTCTTGAGATGCAAAGTTTTGTCCATTCTTACTTTGGAATATTTTTACACCTGTGAAAACAAAATAATATTTATTACTTATCATTCACAAGCAATTATAGTATATAAAAAGCTAGCTTTAACAGATTCTTATAAATGAACTTATCACATATACTGAAAGTTAAAATGAATACAATTTCACCAAATCTTAAAATATAACGAAGTATATAAAGCAAAGCATCTCTAAAAATCGAAATAAAATATACATGTAAATGTGTCTTACCTGGTAAAAAATCCTTCGAAAAGTCCTGATTCCATGAAATATTCTTGACACCTCTAAAACCTTAATGCTCATGAAAGAGTGTGTTCTTGTCAGAGTTAATTTGCATTAAATAACAGGTAAAACATAAGAGTTTAGATAAAGACTTTAACAAAAGCATGATTTGACTCAGATTGTTATTGTGATAGAGACCTTGATTCTTTATACTAATTAAGTTCACATTAGCCTTAATCTTAATCCCTGTCTCACTTAATTTTCATCAATTATTATGATGCTAAGGTACTAAAAAGTTGATTATTAAATAAAATGATCTTACAAAGATAAAATACGTTCTACATGGTATTTTGTTCATTACAGACAATGTCATGTTATTTAAGTTTTAAATTCCTCATTGTTTATTTTTTCTTAAATTGACTATTTTAAAACTGCATAACCATTTCATCAAAAATATTATTTTCTTTTTGACATTAAAATTCCAACGGAAGTTTTCAATCTAATACTTAGTTTCATTTTTCTATTCTATAAATGATGTTGGATATTTTTTTTTTTTCTAAATTGTCTTCAAATTCTCCTTTTTGAACCCCGTAAAGTTCACATTTTTAACTTGTGATATATTTTATTTAAGAAATAATTGATAGCAAAACAGTGCTTTATCACTATTTATACACGATGGGCGGTTATACGTCGGGCGTAATAATTTCACGAGGGCGCACGTATAACCGAGTGTATAAAAAGTGATAAAGCACGGTTTTGCTATAAATTATTTCGATTCTAATATGTTCTTTATTGTAACATTTATTTCAAATATGATGGAATTGTTTCTTCGCGCAAGTATGGCGCCAATAGTAGGTATTTGTTAAAACACGCCAGGACCGGAAACGGTAATACGTCTTGCGGCAGAATTCAGCTCGAACGAAAATTATTGCGAATTATTCAGCAAAGTGAATAACTAATTCAGTATGTGTATAAATTAATCAAAACATTTATGCAATGTGACATTTCGTTTAAAACATGTTAATAAGTAAAATATTTCATGAAGTTTGAAAGCGCTATTTCTTGATGCGTACATGGCGCTAAATATCACGTTGACGTGACGTCAACATAACATCGTTGTGATGATTAAAGCATTGTTAGTCATATTAGAATGATAAATCTTTACTCAGTCATACTAATAACATGAAATAATTTGTAAAAGCATATCTAAAGATAAAGGTTTGTATTATAAAGTAATATCGATGGAACAAATGTGTAAGATAAGGAATGGTAATACAATATGTTTGAAAAAGTTCAAATATTACATACACTTTTTAATTACCAGACACTGACGAACTATTAAATGATTGTAATTATACGATTTTTGCCCCCATTTTTAACCCTTTCAGAGGAATTTGCCAAATGGCCAACATATATTTTTGGATTCAGCATACCCAAAATATGTTAAAAAAGTATGTTGGACCAAATACTAACAAAAAGCTTGTAACTTCTTAAGGACGCTCGCTACAGTTTCGTAATTTTTTTCTCAATAATAGATTTTGATGAAATGTTTTGTGTTAAAAGATCATGTTATGATGTATTGAAAAATGAAATAAAAATACTAGGTCACCAGCTTTGTTTCAATTTAATTTGCCCCTAGATATGGTGCTATTTTAAACATTTTTCAAAATTTCTGTAAATTATAAATGCTAAAATATATTTCAGTAAAGTACAATAATCAGCATAAATTTGATTATCTAAGCATTTTTATAACGGAAAACAATATAACTATTTGAAACAGTCTCAGAGAAATCAAAAGAATATGATTTTGTAAAGAAAGGAATACTTGTTCAGCAGACCCAAGAGCTATTTTGCATATTTTTGTCAGTTTTAAGCTGGTACTTCTGCTATTTTATCGAGTTTCACATAATAAAAAAATTTAATTAAACTCTGCACATACCTTTAGTTATGCCTACTTAATCTAAAACAAAAAGAAAATTGATAGGTCGCCATATTAGATTTCGCTTAAATCAAATTACATCGAGTTGGGGTGTGGCGGGCATTTATACAACGCAGGTTGGTACGAAATACTCTTTCAGTGTTTGAGCAAATGACTTAGAAATATATGTATAAAATAATCAAACGGCAGATTTCTTAATAAGCGGATTTTAAGGTGTATCTGAAGCATTTTGATGGCATAGAACAATGAAAGTTTCCGCCTTTTTTTAACAAAACCTATAGTTTACTAATGTACGGTATGGGTACGGTACGGGATTAGAAACAGCTGTGACTCAATGCAGAGTTGGAGCGCTGGTATAAATAACAGACTCCAGTATATGTCGGATTGAAGCAATTTGAACTAAAACTACTTTAAATGTATGTATTTTGTAACCATGGTGATACTTACCCTAACCTTTAGTCAGTATATTATACATTTTGTACATTAAATGCATGCGAACATACAATAATTTGCGAATTTTTGCCGTACGCGACATTAGATAATCACTTCCGGGCATGCGCAGAAGACCGCACCAGCTCTACAGTGAGCTACATCGATTACAAATTGGCACGGTGTTGGGGTAAATATCGACCCGTCCGGAAAAACTGTAGCGAGTGCCGTTAAATAAGCTTATATCTTCAAAATCGGACTAGACTATATTTGTCGTACACCTCACCCTTGGTTGTCGGTCAAAGGTCAAGGTCACTATGAAAGGTCAAGTAAAATTTGTTTCCGCTCCATAACTTTTAAGTTGATTGAAGGATTATCTTTATACTGCACACAAGTGTTCCCCATAATAACATAATAAGAGAACATGTATCGTGTATATGATCTATGTTTGTAGGTCAATGTCACTTTTGAAATTTAAGTAAAATAGATTTTATTTCTTAGTTCCTAAATGCCTTGAATTATTTTTAGTCTTTACAATGTTGCCAACAACCACAAAAGACAAGTACTTACAAAGTTTTATACCGGTAGGGGACTTCTGTATTGCCACTGCAATACTAAGTCACTTAATACTTAAACTATTTAGTTCTTGTTTTCGGAACAACTGTTATGTTTGGTAGTATTATGTTTCTTTTCTGTTTTTCATAGATAGCAGAAATGCAAAATGCTTGGTAGAAATTTAATGTTTTCAATATGATTTGCCTATTCTTAAGTAAGTTCTGAAACAAAATTCATTGCACCGTATATAAGACACTGAACTTACAGTTTGAGAGAGTAAATGTGTCAAAAAAATGAAACAAACAAGAATCACCACTATTTTCAGATCATTGCCTTTTTAAGTAACACTAAATAGTCTATTAGATATTGACACTAACGAGCTACTTTCCCTCCTCTTGTAAGGAGAAACTGATGTTTGCTTGCCGATAATAACACACTTTAACGTCATCAACACCGAGTGTTAGCATAAAGTTCCCGTGGCGAGTTCGTAGTTTTATTGCATTTAACGATAGCATCAGAATTATTAATGCATTAATTAATGTCCTTCTGTGTTAAAACTAATACTATTACTGATGTCAAGACCCTAAAATAGAGAACAAATGTGTAAGATAAGGAATGGTAATACAATATGTTTGAAAAATATTACATACACTTTTTTAATTACCAGACACTGACGAACTATTAAATGATTGTAATTATACTATTTTTACATACTGGTCTCGCGCCTGTGCACGTTTGCAAATCTGTTCAATAAATATATGATATAAATAATACATTTGGCCGAACAAAACAATGTAGTAGAGAGCTGACGCAGTGGTCCGGTGGTAACAATATCTAACTACGAAACCAGGACTCTTGGATTCGAGGCTCCACTCGTCCGACTAAAAAGTACTTATACATTGGAATAACCGTTAATAGATGCTTTACATTTGTCTCTATACAGGAACATATACGCTTCTAGAATTGGACCATTTTTGTATCTTTCACTATCCTCCAACTAAAAATTTCTAACAGTCTTTGGCACTGGCGTCCATATGGGTTAACATTTGGGCTGTAAATAAGCTAAAGGGCAGTTCCGCACGTTTGATTAACCGGACGTGTTGACGTAACATCATTTATCCGGAAAAGCTACAATTAGGCCTAATAGCCATTTCACGAGTAGCATAAAATTCGCCAGGAATCTATTACATCCCGTAAAATAAGTGTTTAACAGCCATTGCTACAAAATAATTTTGACAATACGGGATGGGTTTTGATATAAATTATGTACGAGTACATCAACTGAATGGTTCGAGTCAAAACTAATGAAGGACCGAGTGCCAACTGTTTTGCTTATTCACCAGCAAGTAATTAAATAATTGTTTTAATGAATGCCAGAAGAATAAATGTCATTTTCTTTGTTTCAAGTTTTGAATTTATTCCAGCTTTATTTCCAGCACAAACTTTGACTTGGAGATTTATATAAGCAATGATTCGAAACATAAAGAAAAAGTAACCAGCAATGCAAGGACTGAATTTGATATTTGACGAATTGTGAAACATTCTGTTCACGGACCTACATATTTAATTTGGGCGTAGTATTGAAAATTAGTATATCTATATCTACAACTATTAAATATTTCATTAAAATATACAACTCGGAACGTTTTGTTTTCTTTATGCATAATTATCATCAATTGTGCGATCTTTTCACAGAAACCCATTGTTAAAAATGAGCAGATGTTCAATATTTTCAAGTCGGTGTGGCAAAAATCAAGCACTCTTTTATTGGCTTAATTTACCTCGACAGAATGGTGCTTTAAGAATATATAATTTGATGAATATGCCGTAAACGTGTATACTGATTTATTTACATTACAAGAGATTACATAAAGCTAATCAAAAACGGAAGCGTCTGTAAACATTTAACGTGTTAATTTGAAATTGCCTACTGTCACGCAAATAAACTACTGGGATAACTTCAAATATATTATTAATGTGACAGACTTTGACAAAATCATGTAAGGTTGCTTTAAACATTGTTTTAAATACTTTAGCATGACACGAGACTAAAAATGAACAAAAATAGATAGACAACTGTTCACAATAAGTGTGGGAAGTCTTAAAGAGTAATTGTTGTGTTTGCAAATACATATTTTGCATCGATTGAGTGTTTTGATACATAACATCGGAAATAGACGTCGAAGTTTGTTCTAGCGTTTTGACTCTACTTCACCAAACGCACGCATTTCTATGGAACGGTGAAAAACACAAAATATTGACCGGAGAAACTTAAACTTTCAAACTTCAACCTTCTTCCTCACATCTCCCCCATAGTTTATTGTTACACAGGATTAATATGTCATATATTCTTATAGATAATAAAGATAATAGTGGAAATACAATGGAAATGCTAGAAATTTAATTTCATTGTTGTTGCTTCTTATTTCATTTTCAGCTTTAATTGTTTGCGATTGTTGGATTTATGGACCATTTTTGGTTTCTTCTTGAGAATTATGTGTAATTGTAAATATACTACACTTTATAAATTCGTTGTAATATATATTATGTATTTTCTGCTTACGCGGTAGACAGTCGCTCCCTCCTATTTCGAACATAAAGCGATGGATAAATCAATATCTATACTGAGTGTGAAGAAGTGAAGAAAATGTTTGTAAATGTCAACTTATTACATCAACTGTAAAGCACAATTTGGCATATTTACTACGATGAAAAAAAAGGTTTATCTACTGTAGATGACAATTTGAAGAAAAAATGTATATCTTCTTTGAATGGAGATTTGGTATATCTACTGCAAAGGAAAATGTGTTATGTCTACTCGAAATTTATTGTGGAGGACATTTTGGTAGAGAGTTTCCTTATACCTATTCTGAAGAACAATTGAATCCAGGATTGTAAATCCATTGAATAGTTTTATATTATGTATATTTTGCAACATTCCTTTTGATTTATATTAGTTTCAAATGCAAATACATTAAACGTGTCTATTTTCAAATGATGTAACAAGAATGTTTACAGCATCTTCCGTAACTTAACCGGATTAGATATGGAAAGGCCTTAGCAAGCCTTATTTTGTACCAACAGATCAGTTCCAGTAATTTCTATAATCGAATTCCTGTGCTGTATTTTACGTATTTTCATCTGAGTATTCTTATAGGGGAAATAAATCATTCTAATGGAAATATATAAAATTGGCAGTTTCGACATGAAATAAATTTAAGATATTTCTTTTCTCTGATTAACAAAGCTGTTTGTGAATATCATTTAAATTGGAACTAAATGGGAAAATCTAAACATTAATCTTGCTGAATAAAAAGCTTCTTTATGTTTGAAATTAGAATTTCCAATACGATTCCAATAGAATCTAAAATTCCAGAAATTTGATTGATCAAATAAACATGAAAACGTCTCTTTCCACTGGGTCTCATTACCTTGATTTACTTATTGTTTCAATGCTTAATTAAAAAGCAGATTTGTATTGGTAGCGACTTTATAAAATTTTTACCAACTCATACGTGAAATACAAAATACTATTAACAATAAAGACAATGATGGAGTAACATGCGTTAACATAAACTTTCGCCATATTTTTTAACGAAAAACATGGAATGTTGCATACCAAAATAAAGAAAGAAGATCGAGGCGGTAACATTTTATGAGAAAAAATAAATATTGAAATATCCGTTGTTGTCTACAGTTCGTTAAAAACTCATACCATACTTAAAATAAGCCGTTTTACATTGTATGAATACATTTTTGAATTAAGGAAGATGTTTCGTAAATGTTCTTTCAATCAGAAACTAAACGTACAGACGAATCCATTATTTTCGGGTATAAATACCTACTTGACTGCTGACTTAAAAGTTTATAAGAATTAAAGAACGGGTTTGTTTATTACAAGGCAGAAAGCTGTCTCACCCTGAAAACAGTTTTAATATAAGCTCCAGATTTAGAAAGACATTCAATGGCAGTTTATCAGTAGTTAAGCAGAGCGTACTATAATTTATACAGAGTGTATTCAAACGATTAAAACAGGTAAAAATCTCTTTTGTTGCAATTATTAATATAATTTAAAAAAATATTTTCAATAATTTTAAAGTCTAAAAATATCTTCGGAAACATAGAACGCAACCAAGCAAAAAATATTTAGTCCGTTCAAGAGAAGTAAAGAAATCAGCAGCACTCCTGACGACTCCCAACACCGGCGGAATTAATTATATAGATATATAGATTTGAGGGGTGTTCAATAGATAACCGGAAAAGTGCTGCAATTCTGAATTTTGCTAAATTTGAAAATTTGACGGATATAAACATATTGAATGCGAAAATCTAAATCACAGGTTTCAGAACATGCACAATATTCATTTTTCGTCCCCTAGGTAACGTCACTACCCCAAAAGCGACTTAACGTCATTAAGACGCTGTTATATCACACAGTTGATCAATATAACTCGTGACTACCAATGGTTCAACATATATTGCCATTAAAAACATTTTACACCTTTCCCCGAATATATAAAAACTGTTCATATAAAGTTCCTGTCGTATTGAAGGAATTGGGCACAGAACTGTGATGTCGTCTTTAATTTATAAAACGTAGCTGAACGTTATTTTTCATGTCTGCACCACGAGTCGTCAGCAATATTCTCCTAACTATTTTTAAACGTGCCTTGCCACTAATAAAATTTTGTTTCCTTCAGGAAATTGTCCCTTAAACATATGCATATGCATTTGTCTCTTTCCTTGATTTTCGATTCAAAACACGAAATGTTAAATCTCATGTCTCCTTTCAAGCGATGATCAACACAATATGCCTGCCAAACATTTCAATGATGTCAAATTTATGATCTGACGTTGTTGATGTAACGCTTACACTTCACATCAATATTCTTCCAATTTAACAAAGGTAGCTTGAAAAATAGGTAAGTGGCAAAAAATGTTTTAGCGCATGTAAAATAGAAAAGGAGAGAGACAAAATTGGTCCGGATGACGTCACATGACTAGCATTTACATATTGTTTATCCATAGACAATATTATATAGCAATTTCATTTAATGTTTAATAATACATGAAGAATTAAGAGCATTTTCCGGGTATTTATTAAACACCTTTCTTATATTGAGAAGACTCAAGGATCCCAAAATGCCATTAAATATAACAACACTGAATACGGGTAGTACGACCGTCGTATGGCAACTGAAGAATGCGGCCCAAGTATAGTATAAGCAAAAAGTAGTTTCGTGATTTAGTTTTTGAAATAATACGCTTTAAAGTACTGGTAAGGACTCGTTCAGACAAGAGGTTAGCTTTGACACGGAATCGTTTATAAAATAAGTTAACATTTATACAAAGCATTTTGGACAACATGTTAGCATTGACAGAATCATCCATAAAACAAGTTAACATTGATATGTAATCGTATCGTTCAGAAAGCAAGTTAACATTAATATTGAATGTTCAGAAAACAAATTTACATTGATATGAAATTGTACAGAATTGTTCAGAAAACAAGTTATCGCACGATTAAGCTATAAAACTCCATCAATACACGGATAACATGGTTGTGACGGGACGTCCACATTATAATATAAGCTGTCATATTCTGGATATGTAGTTCGTTATAGTGTTTTACATGTCACTCGGCAAGCAACGCGTTACAATATTTTAATCTAATGTATTTCTCAAGGAATTTAGTGACAACACTGGCCAAGTTTCGTCTGATCTTAAAGATAACTGATTTTCTAAATATGTATTCAAATTTACATCCAGAATATATATTGTTTACATGCCTTACATTTGTATTAATTACAAACTTTCCATATCGGTTATGCAAAATAAATCAGTTAATCTTAAAAATGTATTTAATTATTACATTTATACAACTCTGTCTGTTTTCTATATCGGGTAGGTACATGTTATAACAAGCGAATAGAAAACATAAAAAATAATAATTACTAAGTTCTTTAGTCTTGCACACAGTTGAGCAAATATCATAATGGCTTACTTGTCTTGATAGCTGCCATAAATAAGAATTATACTCATTTTAGCAAACATAAGATACAGTTTTGACACCCGTTGCAAATATTTTACAACCTTTACGTTTGATCGTAAGAAGATTTTTTTAATTTTGAAATGGACACATCTTTCATTTTATTACGTAACTTTGCTAGCTGACTTGGATATTTTAAATCAAATAATTCTCACAGTTAAAGATATTACATGGATTCGCACTTAGGTTGATTAACTATTCAAATACAAAGAGCGTGTATTTTATAGTTATGATTTTTATCAGCACATCACCTACTGTAAAGCTACGAAATTACAATCAATGAAACATACTTTCATCTATTTCATTTATTACCATGATAGAACATTTATTCTTAAGAATTCAACAGTGGAATATCTGTCGTTTACACCTAATGTAAAGAAGCATTGGTTATTAACATTAAGGATTATTCATCAATTTTAAAAAGAAAAAAAAAACAAACACAGCAGCAATGTATAGTCCGTGGAAGGCATTGGGTTTAATTTCATTTATGAGAAAACAGGATTAACTTTTCTAAGGCAATCAGCTTCTTCCCTAACAGAAATTACGCTCCAGAGAGAGTTGGTTCTTCAATGGTTAAATGGAATGTGATTCTAAGATGATCAATAATAATCATACGAGCGAAGCTAATAGAAGTTTGTAACAAAATGAATCAAATGCAGCCCTATATTTATACGATATGCATAATCATGTCCAAAATTAAAGACGTACAAATTTTACTCTAATATGTACGAAACAAAACAGTTGACTCGCCATTTGTTTTGTTGCCACTTATTTCGTGAAATTAAGTACATGTTTGTACATTAAGATCAACGTAACAGTTACTAAAATGTCAAAATTCTCAAATGTTTATTTTAAGCAAAGATATAATTTTGATCATTTGACTACCAAAACCAATTTCTTTAAACTTAAGTCTAAGAAATGCACATTAAAGTTGTGTTTTTAGAAAGTGTATGAAAACAATCAATAATAAAACATAGATGTAGATTTTTTTTTCTAGAAAATGGTTAAATATCATACAAATACATTTTTGATAAGGACTGGTAACAATGTTATTTTGTTTTTATTGTCATATTCCACCCATATAATATTTACTGCTAGTTTGTAAACTGTAGATATTTTCGTGTATTTTTGTTACTTTTCAAAAATTGGTTAACGTCGTAAAAGATGCAGATTTATTTGATGCCATTGTTTGTGATTTTGTTAAATTTTAAAAGATTATCAAACAACATATTGTTCGAAGTGTACGCCAAGTTTTAAGAAGGTACATATAGTATTATTTAAGATATTGGCAAAATAAGAATCTGTTTAGTATACTGTCATATACATTAGTTATATTATTTGAACGAAATATATTTTTAATAAGCATTATCGTTCCACTTATAAAGCTAATACATTATCTATTAAAAGAAGGCAACTTAACGAGTATTATAAAATGTTATGATATAAGCATAGTCTTATTCAGGTAATAAGCATTTAAATTGAACACAACAAAAGCACCATTGGCTGTTATAACAGTCGTACAGACAAAGATAATGCAGGCAAGACCTTCTTGACACCTATCTTATAATAAAAAAGACATAAATCCATATGAAAGAGGACACCAAAAACAATACTGTGCGAACAAATGGTGATGGCATCAAGAAGCATGTTGAATACAGGGACAAATCAATTGCCTAAAATAAAGGAAACACATGAATTAGGCCGCTTTATTGCATGCCAGAATCACACCTATATTTGCATCACGTCCTTTTCATTAAAGAGTCCGTAGGGCATAACTTTAAACATTTTTGCTGGGCGTTTAATCCATCACCGTCCAAACTGAGCGAACCATACCTTATCTATAGCTACTTGATATAATATATTAATGTATTCTTTTCCATACCAAAAAAAATCATTAATAAGGTCGAATACATTACCGAGATATAAAGTCTCGTTGATGCATCAGTCAAATAAATATTTTACGTAAACTGTATATCATGAAATATCATCATTCAAATACACAGGTACAAGAAAATTTTCACATAACTTAAATTTCCCAGTTGTGTAAGAAAACAGTGAGCTATATTATTTGCAAATATATTTGAAGTAAAGAACTAAGACGTATTGATGTGTTGTGCATTACTTAAGAAGTGAAAAACTGATTATGTGAAGACACTCAACATGGACTAGAACGAACAGACTCATCACCATGACGACCTTACATATCTTATAAACACTGTTAAAATCATTGTTCAAAAGACAAATACATGTATCTGCAATCCATTTAACCTTGCAACACCATTCCAAAAAGTTATCTCCTCTAAGAACCTTTTTTTCAAAATAGGCATTGCATTGTCAAAGGTTTTACCAATATCTAATGTAACATACAAATTTTATTATATACATGAAATCGTCACTTCCTAGAGATATGACTGGCATTTAGAGCTGCGACAGAAATTTTCAAACGTATTTACAGCTTTCTCTCTTATTCGGTTTGGAACTGATTTGATTTAGCCTACGCCTTCTTAAATTAATGCCACTTAAGCCACACGATTTAAGAGTAGAGGTGACTATTCCTTTAGACCTTGTGTCCTTGTTATAATGTGTAATAGAGAAAAGTGACACATAACGTCTTCTTCTGCCCAGACATTAGTTAGCATAACACTTTTTAACAAGACAAGTTGTCAAATACATTTCAATGAATTAACTGGTTTAATTCAGTTAGTGACTCTTTTACCTCTCGCTGAAAGAACACTAGCATTTACATCATTTATTTTATTTTGAACAAATGATAATGTGTAATAATCAAAGAAATGTAATAACCTAATATCGTCTGCATTTAATTCAATTCAAAATTAATTTAGTTTTATAATAATTCAGTTAAATCATTTAGTGAATAAAGAAAATGAGCTTAATGAAACAAATCAATTTGTCATACTTTCAGTAATATTTTTACAAGTAAAAACATGAAAAATGCAGTTCACTTCTTCTATGCTTTATGAATTTTAGCGTCCTATATCGTAATTACAAAACCAGGATTTTATTGGTTACAAAAGTCTCCGTTCTGAACACGTTATACAATATGATACAAGTGCAAAACGCAGTAGTACTGTGTTCAGAATGGTGTATATGCATAATCATATACATGTAATCCTTTGCTTAGTTAATTTTAAATCATTGTATATAATTGTGACAACAAATCGTATAATGGTGAAAACAGTACATCGTTAACCGAATTAATTTAAAAAAAACATTGATGTTGGCAAACTGCAACCGACAAAATAGATCTCTGTTTTATATGTGCCAAATGAAAAACATCTAACGTTTCTAAGCGAGATATGATGGCACTGTTTCAAAGAACAGGAAACATGAACACTTTTTATGTCAAAAAATGATAACTTTATTTTATACACTGTCTATATGGAAGTCAAAATATATGTCAAAATCATTGTCGAAATCAAAGACTCATTAATTGGCAATCGGCAAAAACATGAGAAAATATTGCTTGTAGATCTACAAACTGCCAGGTATTTTCCAGCCTCTTAGAAAATATTAATACTATAGTACTTATAAACCTTATTTCTGGTGTCGCATTTTATGTAAAATTGATATGAAATGTCCACAAATTAGCAGAGTAGTATACAGAATGGGCGTAAAATCTATAAACTGCGATTTCATTCTCCGTTGAATGGTTTCTTGAATTGAACATGTACTACACTGTTGGACTGGAATATTGTTGTAAATAGCATTAAACCAATTACAAGACAAGCTAAATATTTGAAATAAGAAATATATTACTCAAAATTCCGCAAATCTGCAGATTGTCGTTGATCATATGATATTCATTCTTCGTACAATTACACATTAATTCATTTGAATTGGTCTTCCCCTTTTTTACAGTTCATTGTTAACTTAAATGTCAAATAATGTGAGATATGGTTTTTATTACGTCGTTTATTCTTTTAACCAAGTGCTCTAAGGGTTTCCTATGGAGTATGTATACCAAGATCACTTTGGGTTTCCTTCCTCCTATAAAGCTGGAATGTCATTGACATATGGCCCATATTGCTAGGGTGTCACTCAAACCAAACAAAAACTTTTACCATAAACAAAGGTGTGAAAAGAAAACTGCCTGTTAACTCGATCGATCAGTCTTGATGTGGATGTCACTCGAGCAACATTACACGGTGTCTATATTTCACAATTTATTCGTTTCGCAAGAGCTTGCACGAAGTTAGAGGAATTTAATTATAGAAATCTTTATATTACCAAAAAGGTATTACAACAATAAACTACAGAATGCTTTTATTAAGTTTTGCTTAAGATCGCCCGAACTAAAGAAATATAACACAAGCTTGTTTAGTTTGTAGGGTAACTGTAATTAAGGAACGTAGCATTCCATTTTTAATATTCGTCTTTGTTCCACTTTCCCCTTCATCCCCTCTTCTCCACTTTTCTACCCCCTACCCCTTCCTCTCCCTTTTTCTATATTTTGCATAAAATTAAAATGTATTTGTTGGATTTTTGAAGCAATCCGTCTATAATATTTTTCCGTTACAGCTTTATTTTTGTTGTGGGCCTACTTTGCAAATGCGTGGCTCTGAGGCTGTGTTTGTGGTGCTCTGTGCTTCCGAGAAATCTACCCTTACCTATTATCTTTTTTAAACACTTCTAAAACTTGGACACCTTTGAATTTTTATCAAAATATAAGTTTATATTAAACATTATTGCACAAGTTATCCACATTTGTTTTAACATTTATCGTATTATGATCCGACGTTATTATGGAAAATATTCTTGACATATTTAATAACCATTATGTTGCCTTGGTAAGATTTAACAAAACTGTTATTATTTATACTGACATATTTTTACCCGAAACTTTCATATTTGTTTAATGCAAACATTTGATTTTATTGCTTCATAACTAGTAAATTGAAGCTTTTATACAAAATATCAGATCATTACATTAACCACATCATATCTGCTTAGTACATGTATAGCCGGCAGCTATATCAACAGGCAATATAAATAGCATTAAATATTCTTCAAATATGATATACATTAGTTACCTTGATTACTGGTGAGTACCTTAGGGAAATATTACTTGTTCATAAGAATCAATGAAAAAATAGTATAACAAAATTGCTTATAGCAAATGTAAACTTTCTTTTTGATTCACGTTGAATACTGGTCCAGGAATCAATGGATTAGCAGTAATGTTGATAAAAAAAACGTGAACTGATAAAATATGATAAAAAATAACTATAATTAAATTATCATAAAAAATAATAATCAAAGGAAACCTCGGAAGTCTTTATTTTCTATAACTGTTTCAGCTGATAATCAGTTGATGCATGTGTCTGCGTTTAGCTTTAACTTTTCATGCACTAAAGGATTTTGGGAAAGAAATAATTATGTCGCATTACTTCAAAATAAAGGCTAGTAACGCAAAAGCACGAAATACAAAAGAGAATCATGCCAATATGTTTGGCAAGCACAGATGTTACCAATAATATATTAATTAATTAAATATTATCTTATAAGAAAGGCATAATTCTATTAAGCATGTCTGGTTTGATATATAGCATTGCAAGAACGTTTCGTAGAATCAATACAACCAATTTTGCTACGTCCTTTCTGTATGAAGAAAAATGTTTTCATACAAATGCCAACATTTAGGGACTCTCAGAGGTGACAAGTGTTCATATTCCCTTGAAAGAATACTCCCGGACCTGTTCATATTCTTGCGAAAGAATACTCCCGGACCTATTCGTATTCCCTCGAAAGAATACTCCCGGACCTGTTCGTATTCCCGGGAAAGAATACACACAGATCTATTCGTATTCCCGCGAAAGAATACTCCCGGGCCTGTTCGTATTCCTTCGAAAGAATACTAGGACCTGTTCGTATTCCCTCGAAAGAATACACTCGGACCTGTTCGTATTCCCACGAAATAATACTCCCGGACGTGTTCGTATTCCCGCGAAAGAATACTCCCGGACGTGTTCGTATTCCCTCGAAAGAATACTCCCGGACCTGTTCGTATTCCCACGAAAGAATACTCCCGGACCTGTTCGTATTCCCGCGAAAGAATTCTCCCGGACGTGTTTGTATTCCCGCAAAAGAATACTCCTTGACCTGTTCGTATTCCCGCAAAAGAATACTCCCAGACCTGTTCGTATTCCCGCGAAAGAATACTCCCGGACCTGTTACTATTTTTTCAAAAGAATACAGCCGGGCATATTCGCATTTCCACAAAAGAATACCCCCTCACATGTACATATTTCTGTCAAAGAATGTATGATTCAGGAGATAAAACTGTTTCTATTAAAATCAAATTGTATTGAACTTAAAAAGAAGTACGAAGGTATTAAAATTTTAAATATCATGATGCCCTATTATAAAGCAAAACAGAATGTCCTCGATTGGGATTTTATATCGTTTGAAGTCCTTGTCATATATTACCAACAGTTGTAATTTCAAGCATATTCAGGTCATTTTAGGTGATATAGCACACGAAATGCATTGCATGGTACCAATCAGATTCTCACATTCATTGATCTATAAGAAATCACGATCAGTAAATTTCTCCTTTTTTTTTAGAAAAGAATACTTGATGTTAAATGTTCAGAATATATTTAGTAATATTAGTTTCAAAACATAGCAAAAAACGGCATAATCGTTGAAGGAAAGGGATTGAATGAAATTTCGTAGGAAAATTACTGGTTAATTTCAAATAGACAATTGGCTTCTTCGGAAATGAAAATCTCTTTCATGAGATATTTTTTAAAGTGATAAACAGTAATGCAATTCTAAAATGAACATGAAAGAGAAACAATTTTCACTTCCACTGACACAGAACCTGGAAATTTATTTTGTTCGTGTCTTAAAACTGAGTCAATGCAAATAGTAAATAATACCATCGTGTTTGCGTATAATCGTTATCACAAGATTATCTTGGGAATTTTCTTACACTTAAAAAACTCAGTGGCATTCCTTTGTTTAAAAGTGAACGGAACGATGATTTGTCGTTTTCACACTTTTCACTGTTAGATAATAATTTATCAAACAGGCGGCATCAAACTTTATTGCCTTTGCAAAATTACGTTAAATTCATATTAAAATACTTCTTTGTATCATTTCTTGTAGACTAAAATATTTTAAAGAATTTGTATTTCTTATTTATCAAATATTAAGTTAGTTCTGCACGTTTGATAAACCGGAAGTGATGGCGTAACGGCATTTATCCAAAAACGTAGAATAAAGCCTGTATTCAGCGTACGGAAATGAAAATCATTTTAAGAATAAATGGCAACCTGTGAATAAATTTAGTTAATATATGATAATTATTAAAACATCTTTCCAAATCATGTCTTAAAATTAGCACGAAATGTGCAATTCAGATAAAGCATGGTCAATTATCTCAAAAATAAGCACACGGACCTATACATTTTATTTCACTACATTTATGGGCCATGTGTTTGTTCACAATTGTGAAATGTTTCATTAAAATCTACAATGTAGGAAAAAAAATTATATTCGCGAAAATGTTATGGGTGTTATGATTTTCCTATAGACTCCAATTATGAAAAATTGTGTGAGGTTTAAATCATTCAAATCAGTCTAGTAAAAGAAACAAGCACACAATCCCAAAAAAAATCAGTTTTATCAAATTCTACATTGTAGAAAAAATTCGATCTAAACGTACAGTACTATCTTAAACTGAGTACTCTGTTACAAAGTTTTGGAGACTTTTCAAAATATAATGTACGTACATTTTTTATTTGCACATCTTAATGAAATGAATTAGATGGTTTTAAGGCAGAATTTATTTACATTTGCTGAAATAATGAGGTATTTCAGCTTTAACATTTAAAACTCCTAATTCTAATAAGACCTTCAAAAATAACTTTCGAAATAACTGTTAGAATATTAAAAGAGCATGGCTTTAACCCAGCATTGTATTTGTTTTGTGCTTGATGAGTTTAGATCAAACCAACACATTGTCTTTTACAGGTTTTGATTGTCGCGGAAGACCCGAAGTGCCTTTCCGCACATTATTTCAGGTATAAGCGGGCACCTGGGTAGAAGCACCGACCTTCCGTAACCTGACTAGATTGTTTCCTCATATGAAAGAATTATACACCATAGGCAAGGTTTTGATCCCACATCAGTGAGGAGCAAGTGACTTGAAGTGAGCGACTCCAACCACTCGGCCATGGAGCCCGCCAACCCCCACCTTCAGTACTGTTTACGTCTCGGGTCATATGTCATTGACCATCACTTTCTTGACAGCTTTAGTTGGCTGATTAGATATTTCCGCAACCTGGTGAACCAGGCCAACATAACAGCCCGATTTTAATCTAACCGGCATTAATATAATTAAACCCAAATTCCCTTCAGCTTTGGTTCGAACAGTTTTATCTAAGCAATTCTGTTTGGTTGAGCATACTAATTATCTACGTCCAAGTGAAACAGAACAAGCATTCAGCTAATCATTGTGTCTTACAAAAATGGATTAATGGACTAGTGTCAAATAGATGTATACGTATTTAATTCATTAAAGCTGGTACTGATGGATAACTGAAGATAGAAGTATTATGGGACTTAACTGTTTTTCGACATAACCAGACTTGAAGTAATACAAACTGTAATGCATTCAATTTTCAATTTTAAATCGGAACTATACGGTTTTAAACTGTCATGAATGCCAAACTTGTATAACAGTGACAACTTGTGACATTTTATGTCATTTTTGGCCATGCAAAGTCTTAGATAATATTAAATGTTACGTATAATTGACTTACGCATTTTATTGCAAAACAGAAAACAAACAGTCTTGAAGACGAACATGTCATATATATACTTATGATACATTGCTATCGAGTATTCCGCTTTTATCTATTTTTACTACACACAGCGAACAGCTGTTCAAATAAGTTTTTCATTCCTTTTTAGTGTAACATTTTACAGTTAGGCTGGTAATATGATCTGGACTGTCGCCTGATTACTTTGCGCAGAAGTTATGATTATTTCTACATTAAATATATCAAATAACTATTAAATTACCAATAGTCTTTTTTTGGCTTTTTTTGTACGCTTTTCTTTACGAGTCTATAACTTGAGGAAATAAAAGAAACAAATTATCAACATTTAATTTATCAAAACAGAAGCCTTAGCTATCTATAATTCTGTATTAATCGAATCATATACATCTTCATTCTCGCAGACTTGATATAAACAACTTTATTTTAAGAAGCAAAGTTTACCGTGTACCAGTTAGTGTAAAATAGTGCTACATAAAACGGGTACCCTAAAATCCCGAAAATAAGCCGGTTTTGAAAATAAGCCGGTCTCGAAAATAAGATCAAATAACCTTGGGAATAAAAACACTTAAAACAATGCAAGACAAATTAAAACTTTAAAAGCAATAAACCGGTATTTATCTTACCCGTTGGCCGATTAAATCATAGGTGTATTTTGTTTGTTAGGCAAAACAAAACTTTTTAATGAGTAATAATCTGTTAGTATCGGATTATTTGCATTAAGAACCAGTATGGTGAACCAGGAAAGGAATGAAACTGATACATTTAATACAGACCAAATAACCAGGCCAACATAACAGCCCGATTTTAATCTAACCGGCACTGATATAATCAAACCCAAATTCCCTTCAGCTTTGGTTCCAACAGTTTTATCTCAACAATTTTGTTTGGTTGAGCATACTAATTATCTACGTCCAAGTGAAACAGATCAAGCTTTAAGTTGATCATTGTGTCTTACAAAATTGGATTAAAGAGAATTCCTATAGTTTTTTTCCTTTCATAGAATTTTTTTAAATTTACATATATGATAGGAAAATTTGTGCTGAAAACAATGAACAAATAAAAACAATAGGTCACCAGGCTTGTTTCTGTGAAAAATTGTTTTGAACACACCCACTGTTGCTGAAACTGCCAGCGATTTTTCAACATTTTCATAACTTTCTGCTTTTTTATAAATACCAACCAAAATATACATCCAGGCAGCACAATACGGTTTTTTCTTTTTACAGATTTTATTATATATTTATTTGATATCATAGTCATATTTGTAATACTCTATCCTTACAATAATGGGTACAAATGAAAAAAAAAATTGTTTCATATTTATTTTTGTGAACTTTTTTCAATGAAAAATACCCATAGTGAAGAATATTTTTTTTTTAATTTTGAAAAAACTCTTTCATAGAATTTTTTCTTTTTCTTTTTGTGTATAGATAATTGTATTGTGAGCATAAAAATGGCTAAAAATGTATGGGTCACCAGGCTAAATTTTATGTTAAGACCGCTAGAATACAACACCTGTTCGGACGGAAATGGCGCGAACCTGTCCAAATGTATTACATGTATGTCTGCTAAAAGTTAAAAAAAAAAAATAAAATTCTTAATTCTTTCTATAATTGAATACTAAATAATCTGAAAGGTGATATTGTCTTATCAGTACTAAGTCAATTATCTTACATTATATGAACAACACTGTCTTTGTACTAAAATGCGATGTGAAAACACAACCACAAAAATAGCAAGATACCTGTCAGGCATGTTACTTGTCAATACAACATAAACCAGTATCAACATTTGAGTACTGATATAACTTATCAAAAATGTTATTTCATTCAAAATTCCTCATATTTAAGATTGTCTGTAACATGCTTCAACAAATGTTGACTTCAGTTCAGTTTTCCATAGAAAGTGTCGGCTGCGCAGAAAGATGCGCATAAAAAACTATAGGAATTCCCTTTAATAGACTGGTGTCAAATAGATGTATACGTATTTAGTTCATTAAAGCTGGTACTGATTGATAACTGAAGATAGAAGTATTATGGGACTTAACTGTTTTTCGACATAACCAGACTTGAAGTAATACAAACTGTAATGCATTCAATTTTAAATCGGAACTATACGGTTTTGAATTGTCATGAATGCCAAACTTGTAAAAGAATGATAACTTTTTACATTTTATGTCATTTTTGGCCATGCAAAGTCTTAGATAATATTAATTATTATGTATAATTAACTTACGCATTTTATTGTTCAACGGAAAACGAACAGTCTTGATGACGAACATGTCATATATATGATACAGTGCTATTTAGTCTAATTTTACTACACACAGCGAACAACTGTTCAAATTAGTTTTTCATTACTTTTTTCTGTAACATTTTAGTTAGGCTGGTAATATGATTTGGAATGTCGTCTGCTTACTTTGCTCAGAAGTTACGATTATTTCTACATTAAATATATCAAATAACTATTAAATTACCAATAGTCTGTGTCTGAATTAGATAATCTTTGGAAAATAAGAAGAGCGTTTGCTTTTTTTTTTTTTGCTATTTTTGTACGCTTTTCTTGACGAGTCTTCTGTAGCTTATATATGGGCATTTGTAGTCATTTAATTGGATGAAAAGATCCATATTTCATCGTAATTCTAATGAATAACGCGTATAAACGAAGCAAATATGCATTAATTTGATAGGATATGAATATATGTATATATATGAACAATTTCTACAGTTATAACTGCTAACAGTAGTTACTCAACAGTTTAAGTTTATAGGTTTTAACTGTACAATGCATTCGGTTTAAAAAGTACATACTGAATACTAATGAATGCGTATTACATGTACCATTTAAACTTGAAGTTTCTTTAACAAACGAATGTTACTGCATGTCATTTTATTATGAATGCAGCTCTTCATAAACATTAATAAAGCACGTTTGGATCACCCTAGAAACTATTAATTTATATATTATCAAAGTTAAGGTAGTTCTGCATGTTTGGATGCTTAATTTTTAAACATCGGGATTTAATAGATATTTGGCAATGAAAAAGTGTTGTGCGTAAGATTTGCTAGATTTATTTGGATAATTTTGATCACAAGCAAGTTTTCATACTAGGAGAATCACAGTTTTGATGACATTTTTGCGAATAGAAAATGTCGTAAATGCACATATTGTCTCTCATACAGTCAAATTAATTTTAACCATTAATCAATGTGTTTGTTTTTGAGATATTTGCTTATTGTTAAGAGATCTACCAATTTCAAGTTGATTTTAAAACAATATCTTGAATATCATTATGTACCAATATATATTTTATAAATATACTCTTTTTAGAAAGTAAGAAAAGTTGCCGGGTTTTTTTACGAGTTAACACTCAGGTTGCCACTAAATCGTAGAATAATTTTCTTTTCCGTATTCCGATTCTAGACTTTATTCTACGTTGTTTTTGTTGTTGTTGTTTTTTTTTTTCAGATAAATAACGGTACGCCATTACATCAGGTTTATCGATCAAGCAAATCTACCTTATATGTTTAAGGACTTTCTACATTTTGAGTAATTATTTAAATATAAAACATTTCAGTGAATTATGAGTATTGTGAATATTTTCAAGTACCATGATGCTTTTATCGAAAAAGAAAATTAAAGACGTTCTTCTTAAATATATTAGACTATATTATGCAATGCATTTAGACTAGTTGAAGTCTACCAATGAAACACATTTCTTCAATAATCAATATCAATCCTTATAAATAATAAATATAATTTTTCACATTACTTTAAGTGGAAAAATGTTTGACAAAATATATGTCGGTATTTCTAAAATACTCCGAAATCAACATGGTCCGATACATGTTGTAATCAGTGAAGATCGGAAAAGTTTGAACACAGTATTATTAAAAACAACTGTTGTAAGCATTGCCTAGACACAAGGACGTCCTGACACCAGTTATATAAACATACATGTTCACCTAATATAAGAGGATAGTAGAAACACCACATTGTGCAAACAAGAAGCATGTTCTTACCTGGACCTGGACCTAGATTGTTTGCCCAAACGGGTCCATCGCTAGCCAGAAACACTTAGTCCGTGTCTTTAAGGAAACAGGAAACCATTTGGTGACCCGCTTAGTTCAATTAGAAAGGGCACAGGTCTAATTCAATTAGAAAGGGCACAGGTCTACGGTCTTCGATCGAAGGGCGAGGTGTATGTTCTCCCTGACTATCTGAAAAAAAGGCTTTGTGTTTCAAATCATTCGCTTTCCATCCTTGCTGATTCATGTGGAGAAGTTTTTAGCTACCAGCAGAGAACAGATTAGAACTGTTATTGGGTCTAATTATACTTTCTAGGCTAACAACCTGCACGAAAGGTAACTGAAAACTGTCAGTAAACGGTGCTAAACCCAAACGTAAACAAATTAAATAATTTGGTCGGCGTTTTATCCTGAAACAATAACCAGTCTGATACAATATATTCATTTACACCTATTTCCACATACGAAAGAGATTATTCATGTAGTCTAGAGTATAGTATATACACAAGCATAATCACATAACTTTCAGACATAATCTGAATATCATGAAATCTATCTGCCTGAATAAATAGAAGTACATTGACAAATATATTCTATATCTATTCCATTGGTTTATTCTTAAAGGTCTGGTATTGAAGACATTAATCTTCAAAGTTGTGTTACGTGAGAGTCGGAAATATAATTTTGCAAATATATAAGACATATGATTTATCATCAATTGAAAAATGGTATTCATCAGTAATGAGAACTTTGAATTGATATTTTAACGACAATCACGATGAATATTTATATACGGACTAATTACATATCACAATATTATTACGTTTAAAACCGGTTTAAGTAAGACAGTTATTATGAACTATTCAACTTTGACAAAACTAACGGGAATAACCTTTATGTGTCTATTTTCAGAACAAACATTGTATTTTGTAAAGGCTTTACTACCTTAAAATAATATCTATATATCCTTTTTTCTCTATATAAAAAAAACGTGCCATTTAAAAAATTCTATTGACATCAAGAGTTCAAATGACATATATAGAGACAAACATATTGAAAAACTGCTTTACTACTCTTCTCATTTCATTAAAACTGATTATATCTTATCTTGTTAGACAATCTAAGCCTTCGTACATTAATGTCGCTTCAACCTCACGAATTAAGGGTGCTGCTTTCTTAGAAAATTACTATTCCTTTAGGATATTTGTTCTTTTTGACGTCCATTGTTTACAAAATAAAAGGATAGTTATATTTAAGGCGACATAATGTCTTCTTCTGTCTAGACTATACGTATTAATAAACGATGCTGTCAAAGACAATTAAACACTTACTTATATTACTTATCTAGCTTGATTCCATTTAATTCAGTTTACATTATGTACTTTTGAATGTCTTTATTCAACAAATTAAGTGTGTAATAATTATATAAAATCATTATAAGATAATACTTATTATATATTTAATACAAATTTGGTCAAAGGAAACAACCCATTTCAATAATCTTTCATATAAGGTAAAATGCTAACTTAAAATCAGTTTTACATGGAAAAGTAATACGTATTTTATACATATTAGAGAGTAGCAGA
This sequence comes from Mercenaria mercenaria, assembly GCF_021730395.1. Taxonomy (NCBI): domain Eukaryota; kingdom Metazoa; phylum Mollusca; class Bivalvia; order Venerida; family Veneridae; genus Mercenaria; species Mercenaria mercenaria. The sequence continues at coordinate 55,017,089 of NC_069373.1, forward strand.
GGGACGCTGTCAACAAAATTATTTGATTTCTAGTTATATGCTGTATAGCTTGAGAATTATATATATAGACAGCAGAGATGTTAAGTTTTCCATCTGGTATTCATCGGGTTGTTCCAATATTCCTACTTTCGTGTTGTTTAATCACCCATCGGATGCCTGCTTTTGTATTTCATCTAGTTTCTGTAATATAGAGCCTCTATAGCCTCAGATCCCCTCTCTAAATTCCAGTTTGTCTAGTCATGTCAATCGTTTTTGCGATAAGGGGAAGCCAATTTTGGGATCACACGCCATGTTTAATAGAATTGCATTCTGTATATCATTGAGGATTCCATGTACACCGCGGTATTGTCATATATATCTGTAGCAGTTTTTATATATAATTTTGGTACTTGTAACATGTATATATGTTGAGGCGTGATCGATAGCATGCGTTTCCATTATTGTCCATGAATAGGTTCAATCAACCGAGCCTACAACATTTTTTGTTGCGTTGGCGCGTTGGGTAACTTTTTGGATTTCCACTTTTTCTATTTTAAAACGTTTAAAGTCAGTTTTTTTTGGTGGCAAATTTCAGCAATTTCCCGAGCGAATTTCTTTATTTGATTCTTACAGCCGTTCTCTGCAAAAACAAATCACTGATTTTTTATCAATTAAAAGCTCTGTTTAAATCAATCTCTAGTAATTATGAGTGCTTTTACCATACCCAGAGGTAAAAAAATGCATTTTAAACTGCTAATGGCGTTTCCTATTTTCTTAAAATAAGTTGATGGGATGACTTTAGTATGCTTTTGTTTCCTTCAGGTATACCAGAAATGTTTGAATCAAATTTATTCAGCTCAGATAGCTTTTTTTATTCAGGAAAAAATATTCTGTACAATTTTTGAGATTTTAAAATCTGATGTGCATTTAACTTAAATAAGTAATACTTCACTGAAGTTTGAATTTTTAGTATGCAATCGAAGACAAACGTCTGTGAGTTGTCCTTCTACCGAATTGCCCGGTCTTTTAGCTGACAATAACTTGCTACTTTGTTTCTCAACTCTGTTCTTGCAAAGGTTTGTTTATCAAGATATCATTGCGTGTGTTTGGTAATGCTATACGTGACACCCACTATTTAGAGCTCACCGTAGCTGATTGTGTGACAATGAACCAGATACAAACATTGGACCTAAGAATGTCTGAATTAAAATGTCTTATGTACCTTTAACTCGATCAAAAGAACATTGCAAAGCCAGTATTTGTTATCCTCATTAGCTAGATTTAATTTCTGACGATAAATAAAACAGTGGAACGTTTTATCTTTTCAAAGCGGTTTAATTGAATTAGTGTAAGCGTTTGATACCATTTTATAGCAACAGCAGATAGTATCTCCAAATTTATTTGCATCCTGAATCATTATCCACTTAAATTTCACCCAAGGTGGTTCAATTATTGCTGATTATCTTCAGACAATGAGGCTGGTGTTTTCACAAAACTTGGGGTTCATTTGAGCGCTAACAGATTCTTTCGCAAAAGAAGGATTGCAGTTTGATAAATGCACCAAGTATGGAAAGAATACAATTATATACTCGCTGACCGCTCTGTATCGCGGATATTACACGTGTGTCTTTTCATGTTCAATTTATTTAACTAGCAGAATAAAGTTATAATTAAAATTAACATGCGAGGTTCTGCCAAGCATTAAATAATTTTATTCAATAGATTAAATCTATTTAATGCAGAAAGCCACACATGTAATTTTTTAAGCAAATGCTTCTTTCTGTTCTGAAACCCCGAAACGTCCGCTTTCTTTGCCTGTTACAGACCAAGTTAATTCGACAAACGTTTTTATGATTAAAGTGACGACAACGTCGAAATGTTATAACACTAAGCCAGTTCAAATCAGAATTAAACTAGGTGCCTTAAACAGAAATTCCGTTTGAAAACAACAGGAATGTAGAATTTGTTTCATTGTCTGTAGCGTAACGTATTTTTTTTTTATTTTAATATAAGAAACAGAGAGGAGCAACAAAGAAATAGTATACCGTTTTTGTTCAGTTTTACGTATAAAACATGAAAAATCACTAAGTAAATCTACTAGGTTGTAGATCTCCCAAACACTGAATGAGTTAACTAACGGTGTTGGAATGTAAAATGCATGAAGCATATGAAAACTTGATGCATATAAACAAATGTGGCTTATCAAGTGTTGAGACCTGTGGAATGTTCTACGTTTGGGGTGAAAATATTCTGTAAGAATATTGGCATGAAATAACATTACTAGAATGTAGTTCCCTTCATGGAAACACAAAAGGACTACACATATTGTGTTTGAATGGCGACTCCTAAATATCGCAAGTCTGTCGCAAGATTGCGTTGTAATGAAATTTGCTTACATTCAAAATATATGTTTTTTTCAAATCAGCTTTGGTATACAGAATTTGTTGAGTGTTATAACTTGTTTTGTTGTAAATCATTCGATGAGAGAAATACATAATATGCAATAAGGATGAACAGCGAAGAATTTGAACTAATATGGTACTTTTTAGCATAACGTAACAAGAATTGTTTAACTTGTGTAATTTAAGAGACAAAATCATAATCCATGCATTTAAACAATTTAAGTGTGTTCTGTACAAACATGAAACCTTGTTTAAACGATGGAATATAAAATGTACTTTGCACTGCCCTGCTGTCAAAACACCAGCCGTCCCTACCGAAGTCTTCAAATACAAAGGAGAGTTTTACATGACTTTTTGTGTGATAAGCAAATGGAAAGCCGAGAACGAGATAACCTATCGTAAGAAGTCCAATAAGACTTAGTTAAGTTATATTTTCTGGTTCCTTAGGATTTGAAGTGTCTGTATAGTAGAGTTCTGCAATTATTTCATGCTATTGCACTGTCCTTAAATGTTGACAACTATAAATCTATATAAATCAGTATGAAAATAGAAAAATCCAAAACACGACAAAAATGAAAATGTCATAGACCGAGTTTGACTGAGTCTGGACGGTAAAGGAAATTCATGCTACGCCCATGTCCATTGTTCTTATTATAATCATGAATTAATATTAGATGTGTCATTTTTGTCTAATGTATAAAAGAACATTGTAGAATATCTAAAAATACTTACACTGTCAGGTACATATTCTGTTAAGCTTGGTTTATACGGTTCAATGAAATATGTATTCCTTATAATAATCATAAACACCGTGAGTTCAGTGAAATATGTATACCTTATAATAATAATAAATATCGTGAGTGTGATACAAAAAAAAAACTCGAAATGTTTTCTTCAATAACGGATCAGGTTGTGCATGTAGTGTATATACTGTATAACTGAAATACAAAATTTAATTCATTCTCTAATTTTAGATATGGAAAATATGGACTAGATATTAAAGCATGATAATGTTTAGCTTCAAGACGTTTTTTAGATAGATGTCATCAATACATTATATCACATAAATTCAAGAAGTAATCTCATCTGTGCAAGTAATAGCTAAATTTAGAAACCACTGGTGAATAAGACTTAGGTGAAGGCTTTGGAAGTGATTTAATAATGTCTGGAATGTCAGCCTTTTACGTCACGATTTTGGCCGATATGATAAGAACACAAAAACGGTAATTCATTTTATGGACATAATGTCAGTAAGCTGTGTAAGCTAAATGAATCGTCGCACCCGTCCGTCATTCCGAACATCCTTCTAAAAGTTACAGAAAATGGATACTCCCCGATGACTGAAGAAGAAAAAAAAGTTTTTTTTATGAATTGCGCTACATACATAAAGGCCTTGATATGTGCGTGTTTAATGTTGTTGCTACGTCATAAATTCCTGGTTGCTATTGCAAAAAGTGTCAAAATATGACAAAACGTTGAACCAGCGATAATTTGAAGCACCAAGGGATTTGTTCAAGATTGTATGGGTGGCTGTGTTTTTTGAGTCTGACTTTCTGGAGACTGTTGTTCTTTTTCTAGACAACGATTCGAAAATTCAGCAAGTACAAAGGTTGCATTAGGACATGAACTAACCAAGTATTAGATATTTTCAAATGAAAGTAGAAGGCAGTACGCAACTGCAAATTATCTTATTGTGTCTGACTGAATGTGTGTTCGTTTGTCTGTCAGTTAAAACAGATGGATCCTGTGATAATAAGTACACGAAGTTTGTTCATGAAAACTAGTTTAAAATGGCGGAAATTTAAAAAAAATGCGGTTCTTTCTATTTCACTTGCATTCATACGGCAACAAATTAGATAACAAACAATTGTCATAGTACTTTTGGAAGTACAAGATATAGGAATAGGTAATATAATAGGGTTATTAGAATAGACTCTTTATCTGGGATGCTGATTCGGCTCACGTGGATTTTGCCAGGTCGGATTACATTAGGCGCGCAAGCACCCAGTGTGATCCGACTTGACAAAATCCACGAGAGCCGAATACAAAGTCTAAGATCTAGCTACTGTCATAATGACCATTTTATTATATACCTCCACTTTTTTGTTATCGAACGAAATTTTCAATGTTTATCGATATTAAAATAGAACTGAGAGTAGTTTTCGTGTGCGCTATTTATAGATCTATGTCAGATCATGCATTTAAATGAAAGTAGTATGGCAATAATACTAATTATTATCTTTGTTGTGAAAAAAATGATATTAAGTCTAAAACTACTTTCTTTTTCCACTCTAGTCTATCAAGTGCAAACACAGCTATATAAGATGAATATCACAACTTCAATTTTTGGTTTAAACAAAATTTTCATTAAAATCATTTTTGGTTATTCGAAGGATTTAGCAATTAAGTTTTAGACTTTATTTAATGTGCCTTTCACTCTGAGAAAGTAAAGTTCTATTTCTCGAGGATATTATCTAAATTCACAAAGTTATTAAATTGTACATAAAAGGAAATATGGACGACAATATGTAGGTCATTTTTATTAATTTTTAAATGGGATTGCTCTGAGCGTACTTTATTACAATTGTCCCAATGTTTACTTATTATGCCCCTTCCGATGTGTGACTTTTGTGTCTTGGCAATGGTCTTTTTTAATTAACCAATTAAGTTTTTGTACAATATTTTTTTTTATTAAACCCCGAGTTTTCAAAACATCAGAATATACATAGATAATTCGGTGAATAAAAAGGCAGGGTCTTGTGCTCGATTTTTGCCTAGACTGATTTGAAAAAATATGACCTAACACAAGTTTTCATGATGGGAGTCCAGGTTATAACACACTAAATAGTTGTTGTTCTTTATTCTATATAAAATTGACCTAATTCCAATGACCGCAGCACACATCAGGACCCATTTTAAATGTCTGTTACCTACATTTTCTTAAAGAATATTGTCAGTACTAACTAAAAATCAAAAGAAAGGTGGGGGTCATGTTTGATGCAAGAAAATTAATTTCAGTTAAACACACAAACTGCAAAATCAGCTAAAAAACGAGACCCCAAATTATACTGGTGGTGTATGATCTAAGTTTCCATGAAAAATTTTGTAATCTTGCTATTTCATGATGAAAATGCTACCTACATGTCAAGCATAGATCTGTCATGTGATTTTAGCAAACAAATTGCAAAGAAAATAAGAAAAATAGCTCTACAGAGCAAAAAAAAACCTGAGGACTGTTTGTATCAGCCATTATGCGACTACCATTTGTTTCGCGTCATTTTCCTTTTTAGTGTCTGTATGCCTATAAGAAAAACCTTTTTCTCTGACATTGTGCCAGTTTCATTTGAAATGTACAGGAAACCCAAATGCATGATAAAATACAATGTTTTAGCTTGATATCAACAGTTTCCAAGTTTTTACGGCATTTTCAGTACCATAAGACAAAGCATCAGATTTTGTCAAAAATAGCTGTCGCGACATAATTTTGAAGCAGTTACCCTAAATGCAGCCTTGTTTAGCCCTGTTTTGACATTTTCTGCTCTGATCTGCATGCAAATTACACATTTAAACTGTTAAATATGTTCACTTATACCTCTGATGGCCAGAACATAGCAATCAGTAGGCTATAAATATGCAGTTTTTGAAAAAAATACACTCAAAACAGTGAAAATGTGATATTTTTGGGTTTTATCCTCATTTTCAATTGCAATAAATTTATCTTTTTCTATCAAATTCTAATCAAAGTAGCTCATTTCCACCATCATCTGGCCAGATTTCAATTTTTACCAATGTCATCTTATAGGTTATAACACACTAAATAGTTGTTGTTCTTTATTCTATATAAAATTGACCTAATTCCAATGACCGCAGCACACATCAGGACCCATTTTAAATGTCTGTTACCTACATTTTCTTGAAGAATATTGTCAGTACTAACTAAAAATCAAAAGAAAAGTGGGGGTCATATTTGATGCAAGAAAAATAATTTCAGTTAAACACACAAACTGCAAAATCAGCTAAAACATGAGAACCTAAATTATACTGGTGGTGTAAGATCTAAGTTTCCATGAAAAATTTTGTAATGTTGCTATTTCATTATGAAAATGCTACCTACATGTCAAGCATAGATCTGTCATGTGATTTTAGCAAAAAAATTGCAAAGAAAATAAGGAAAATAGCTCTACAGTGCAAAAAAACTGAGGACTATTTGTATCCGCCATTATGCGACTTCCATTTTTTTTCGCGCCATTTCCCTTTTTAGTGTCTGTATGCCTCCATGGGAAAATTACAAATTTGATAACATATCTAGAATAGAATTATTTCTATAATGTTGATTTTAATGAAACTTCTCACAGGCGTGAATAAGCTGTGACCTATAACATGGTGAAATAAAATGTATAGGTACGTGTGCTTGTTTTCGATATGTTTGCCCATTACTAAAGAGATCCGCGCATTTTGAGCTGAGTTTAAGACATTTTTTGGAATTATTTAAAGTTTTAGAAAAATGTTTCAATATTATATTTCAACTTTAGAAAGATAATTACGTTGCCCTTGTAATAAATTTACTCATCTGTTGCAATTAGTTAATAAAATGATTTCCGTTGCCGTACGCCGAATCTAATGTTTTATCCTACGTTTTCTGGATAAATGACGTTACGTCATTACTTCCGGTTTATTAAACGTGCGGAACTACCTTAATTAATAGCTGTCCGTTCTATAACAGATGAAATTGGCATCATTTAAGTTGTAGCCTACATTATCTTGTTCTATGGAAAAAAACATGTAATGCGTAAATGATCTTCGACTCCAGAAACTGTCGAATAATGTACATAACCAATATTATGTATATATAATATTATACATAGTCAATATTCGTCCAGAGATTATGTTAATGTTATCATAACAGGAGATTTGTATTTTCATTTGAACAATGGTACTATTTTACTGTTTCCAACATGGTACCTTAGCTTCGGCCTTTTATATTCCGCAGCAAGTCTACGTTACTGTTTTAGTACAGTAAAAATGCACATGAGTACGCCTATTTTTCACACACATTATTTACTTTGTATGTAAAATGCAGAATAGTTATATATTTAAATTCCAGTACAGTCAGAAATAATAAGGAATCTGGTATATAGTACACACAGTGACAGCATTTATAGGGAAGTCATACGTACTATATTAAATCGTAAGGAGATTTTAACATTTTGTGTTACTTTTCTGTTGTAAACAGAGCAAATATAACGTCTTTTCGTTCATGTTGCAGTATGTGTAATTCTAATGGGTAAAAACAGAATCCATGGCCGAGCATTTTATTAGAATACTTTATAAGATTTCTGTCCTATTATTTCCATTTATATCCACGATTGATATATAACTGGGCAATATACAAAACTTAATAGTAAGTAAAACCTCTAAGAAATTGTTGGAAAGGGAACAACAATGAATACTAGTTTAAGAATGTATGTCGCGTCACACAGCCAGGATTCATTAGATGTATCCAGTAAGTACACAAATGGTTTTGTTTAGCATCTGCCTGTATTTCAAACAATAGGCAATATGTCACTGCCTGCGTCCTTTGTACACTTTAAATGTTGCAAGATGAAAATGACCTACAAAAATATTTATTTATGGTAGTATTATTTTGTCACAGCATTTGACACAAATAATCGCATGTTGAACAATCAGTGTACAAATACTAGTATACACAATTTCATGTTTTGTATACAGTTTCACAGTATTGTATCAATATATTACATTTTAATCAATATATTAGAATTTAATAGAAAATGCATTTAAAGAAAGACAAACAAGTAATTTGAATGTTTATATCACGGAATTAATGGAATGGCCGATGTAATATTTGTATAGTGGTGTTAATGAATGACCCAAACATTTGGCATAATGCTATTACAAAATTTTATATGAACAAGAAAAAGTGTTACATTTGCAAATCTATTCAGGGATGCTGAAGGTATTTTCATGTTACAGATATCACCTAGTTATGACAGACATGCGTCTCAAACGTGTTTCTTTATCAATACATTTCAGTCATTGATTCAGTGTTATTATATTTTCTTAGCCTTTGGGATCCTTGTGTCCATTCAGTATCTGTATAACAGAATTGATAGGGTGTTGAACTTTTCATTACCGCTCATGAACCGATTCTGCTACCTTTTGCTTGGTTTCATTATATGCTTCCAAAGAATCTTCTTATAGATTCCATCAATGATCACAACGGCAGTCTTTAGTGAAGTTATATTTTCTGGTCCTTTTGGGAGATAGATTCCATTCAATATCTGTATATAATGATAGAATTCCAATTAAGCCTGTGCTAGTGGATGTGAGGTATTTCCTGTCATAAATACATTCAATTAAACTGAGCATGCTAAATGTTTACACTTTAAAGCTTCATTTTATAATTGTTATTGACAGTATTATCAAAAGGAATTTCTATGAAAGATTAAGGTAACAGTACAGTTCAAGGTTAACAAATTAACAAGAAAAATGAGACAAAATAAAAAGAAAAAGATATAATCAAGTGTTTTATTTCTCATGAATATTTGAGGTTCTATAATATTATAAATGATGATAGTGTTTAGTGTAAATGAAAGAAGTGCAGTAAGTTAGCATTTGACATATTTCTGCATGATCAAAATATTATTTCATTGATAGATCATTCAGTATGTTTGCATATGACTTAATTGAAAAGTACAAAGTGTGTCAATATTTTGCTTGGTACAATGATGCATGTTTAACCGAAATAATCTTTCAGTGGTACTAAAGACCTGATTAGCTTTCTTTTTAGACTTTCACGAATAACGTCAACATAATTTGAGTCTAACATGTACAATTCTGTACTTATCTATGCCGTACATTAATGACTTTGAATAGCGGGTTTTCTGCGAGAAATTATGGCACAATTTCAAAGAAAGCAAACCCGGAAAACCTAACATTTCATAATTAATTGATATTAAATCAATTGACTAATATAAACTATGATAACTAACAAACTTGTAGAAAAAAAATAACTGAGGCAATATTGCCCGCATGAAAGAATATAACATATTGCCGAATATATATCAGCCAATTTGCCAGTGCCTTATTCGAGGCCAGTGCTTTATCTGATGCAATTTATAAAGGGTGATACGAAACATTCAAGTTACACGTTAGAACAGATCAAGTGCTAAATATTGATAATAAACTTTTTGGTAGTATGCAATTTATCAAAGCTACATTGAGCACTCCGTATGTAAAGCGCGTGCAGAAAATGTAAATGTTCGTTAGTTCATTCCAACTTGAGTGATCTTTAAGGAATATTTATTTTGAATTTGTCTTAACAGGTAATTTGTCCCACATTTTAGATGGTTGAAAGTTATTATAATGATATATGTTAGCATCTATACGGAAAAAAGAACACTGATTATTTTATATATTATGACTGATGTAACAGAAATACTTTGGACAACAGTCTAGTCCACACAGGTACATAAAGTCAACAAAGTTTGAATGTTTAACATTCTTCGTAGGTCAGTTAAAACAAGAACATTCATACTCAAATTAACTTGTCTTCATCTTTTTGCTTGTCAACTGCTAACATATAATTTAGAAGAAGACTTATTGTTTTTGTATTCTTCATATTTTATAAATATCTTTTAAAGAGTGTTTTGCTTATATAAAATTGTTTTACCAAACATTGAAGCTAATTTCTGGAAGTCTAGTGGTGTCAATTATTCTTACATCCAATAAAACTTAACAAAATGTATTAACAAAGTTTAAATAGATAACATGGAATATCTGTACAAAGATCTTAAAACTTTATTTATCACATTATTTATCTTTGTTCTTAAATAGCGGTATCCAAAGCATTAAGAATCCGTACTTCAGACTAGATAAGGTGGGCCACTCATAGCGTACAGTGATTTGAGAAAATCATGCCAAATAGATAGAACTCTTGACAACGATAAGACAAGGGTATATAACAATGTATTGCATAACTGATTTATAGGTAATACAATCTATTCGGCCGATATTATAAAGTGAAAAAATCTTGACAGTCGTGATTTATAACCATCACGGAACATGGATGATAATAAACTGAAATTCCTTTTTTAAATACCCAAAATTATAATCCGAATATCGAAATCTTCATTTTATTGCAAACTAATTCTTGCTGATGAAAGTACAGAAGATGGAAAATAAGATTTTAATACATATACCTGATTATTTCATTGATTAAAATCATGTCTGTTTTCTATACCAAACAGCTGTATCAAAGGGCAATATAAGCAGCATTAGATATCCTTCAAATATGAAATACTTCAACTGTTCATCACAAATAAAAGAGCGTATTATTTGTTTACAAGAAGGAAACAGACTTGATAGCGGTCATTAAAAATCTATAAATGCTGTAAACCCAATTAACCGACATATTCACGACTGATACATAAAACTCAGTTTTGACACCCGTTGAAAACTAGCCAAGGAATCACTTTACAACACGTAAAAATATCTCTCAGCATAAACTTGAATTAAACGAATTGAAAGAAAGCTAAGGTCAGTCAGTGTAGAAAACAAAATGATGATATCTTGACGAAATGTGGCAGAGCTTATACACTAAAATCAGAGCTTTTTTATTAAATAGTCATGATTCTAACATTTTAGTGTCAGACCGACCGATCGACCGACTGACCCACCCACCCATCCATAGGCAGACTTTCGATGAAAAGTAGAGAACCTTCTAATTGTCTAAATATATGACTGAAATGTATTCAATGCCAATATTTCACTTAAAATTTTGTTTGTAGATATTTACTTCAAATGTTAACATCAGTTGATTGTTAAAAATAACACCAAGTTGTTTAGTGGCAGAACACATATTGTGTTAGGCTGTACATGCAAAGTGTGTACTAGGTTATACCTTATTATCTGAAAATACACATACAAAGCATTTATATTTTCAAATATGAAATCTAGGCCTAGTATACATATAGCCAAACAAAATAACGGCCTTTAAATTGTTTCTTTGATGAAGTACAGAAATGTGATCAATTATTCGCACGTTTCGCGTCTACGTTTCACTTTAAATGTTCTGTAGTATATAATAATTAAGCTTGAAATCACATAATTTATCAATATAATTACGCTTTGAATAGAGTTTAAGCATTGCAATCATTCCGTTTTCTAAAGTATGGAATGTAATTGAGCTGGACCCAGTTGTGCGAAATTTCAACTAGCGATTCAACTAGCGATCGATTATCTGTGAGGGATTTGTGAACCGAGCGCGCGTAGCGGTAGTAGTCTATAAGGTGTTTATAGACCTTATCGAAACAAAGAAACCGGTAGGTAAATTCTGATATTTTAGAAATTTAGGGTTTTGAACACTAAAACATTTTTACAGAAAAATTGAAACATCATACTAGTGTTTCCCAACAAGACTAGTATATTTTCGATAAAATTTAACTATAATAATAATGGTAAAAATAACACCATGCAAATGGATTCAGAGAATTTAGTTGGTGCCGAGTTAATAATGCATCTGCATTGTTTTGTCTTAAAATAAGCCACGAGAAATATGAGTTATAAATTATAAAAATAACACTGTCACATAAAACAAATCCCAACAGAAGCTAACAACGCGATACAAAGAATCCCAATCACAGAGAAAGAATCATGAAATCTCTGTACAGACTAGACAAACACAGATGCTACCAACGATTTAATTATTACCCAGAAATTGTATAAAAAAAGACAAACATTATTCATTCTGATGGGACGCAATGATTTACATACTAAAATAGAAAATATTTTCTGTTTAGTTTCTGCAAAAACTATTGATATATTCCATAAATTCATTCCGAAACAATTTTGTTACATTTTTTGTCTGGAGTTAATGGTTATATTGGTCTTTTTAGTATAAACTATACGTACTGATTGGATACATTCATGACAATCATTCACACCAATGTTATTTCAAGGAAACAAATGAATACTGTAGCACACTACTGCAAAACACTGAATGTAAGGTTCCAACCCTGTAAAAGTATATATTTTGCAAAGATATGTATTAACTTTTATGTTCCGTAAAATCAAATATTGCGTCATAATCATCCGTGATATCAACATGTAAGCAAATAGTAACAAAAAGATTTAAGAAAAACAACGTAGCAGCCGTGAAAGGTTGTCAATCATGTTGACAACGTCTACGTTCCCGCAAGGGGTTTGACGTCTACGGAAGATAGATAGATAGATTATTTTGAAAGTTTCGGAACGAAAATGTAGACTCATCTGAATTTCAAGAACATTTGAGTTAAGTTAGATATCAATAGGAAATTGCTTTAAATGTTATTTTTACAAATCTGGTTGCTCACCCAATATACACTCTAACTGTATAACTGTCATGCATGTTTTGACTAAAGAAGCGCAAATATTTCAAAATAAATACAATTTTCAAATACTGTAAAACGGCAATTTATCTCCCCTTTTTCTATTGTGTTGTGAAATAAAAATAGATTTAATTAAAGGTAATCTTGGAGTCAGAACAGTTATAACATGTAATTACAAGGGTAAATAATTATTTATGTTGAAATCAAAAGAACATTTTTTTGATTTACACAGATAGTCTTTAAACGGAGATAATAACAGAATTCTAGAAATGTCAGCAAATTAATCACATCTTATATGAATTTATATTTAACATGCCATAAGACAAAATTAAGAGGCAAGCAACATATCCAAGGGGTGAATAGATAATACTCGAAGTAATGATAGCGGAAGTGTTGGAACATTACAAGCCAAAATGTTTTGAAAAACTAAACTTTATCACAGACACAACATAAATTTTGAGGTAAACGACCTAAAAGCAAAGAATATAAAAGCAATAGTTTAATGTGCGGGGAGATATTTTACGGCCGCCTTACGTCACAGGCAACGCTGCTGTGGTAAAACGTAACAAAATAAGGAAACGCACAGGTCACCCGATACGACAAAAATGAAATGACTCGTTCGAGAAATATTACACATTTCGTAAACCAGAAATTAAGGCGTAACGTGTTTTATCCGGAGACTGGATCCGGCATACGGAAATAAAAAAAAAATCATCAAATGAATAGATGGCAACACGTGTAAAAATGTCTTAAAATTGGCAACGTTATTATCTTTCTAAAGACAAAATATAATAAGGAAGAGTACTTCTTTCAAATAACGTCTTAAAATCAACTGCAATTTTCTATTATTTTCTTTAATCATGGAAAATTAACTAAAAAATAAGCACAGAGACCTGCACATGTCATTAGATAATTTGTTTGTTTACAGCTGTGAAAAGTATAAATTAAATAAACATGTTGAATTATATGAATATAAGCATAACTGTATAAAACTTGTCAAAAATTGCATTACAAGTACATATTTGGCCAAAATTAATTAGAAATGCGAGTAAGTAATACTATTATTGCCTCACTTTGTCGATGAGCAACCAGGACAGATTTCAACTAGACTAATTCGAAAGCTACTCAGTGATTCATAACTTGCCTTTCGTTTCAGGTAGTTGAAATATCCCACTAATTATCAAGTGCTAATTTAAAACTAGAAATTATATTGAAATAAAACGAAATGGACCACTTTATAAATACTTTTATATTAAAGGCAGGTAATCAAAAAATTTCATAAAAAGTAATAAAATATATTTTCCAAAAGGGATCTAACTCTGTGTAATGGGCCTTTTAATTCTTTAAATAAGTCTTAAACATAATATACGAAAACTGAAAAATGTCATAAAAATGTTGCGCAAATGTGATTGTACACCTTTAATCGTACCTATATCATCCTATGATCAAAACCTATTACACTTTCAATATCGGAGGCACGGAGACTAATTATCGTACAATGCAGCAGTTAAATGCCTAGGAATAAATAATTTTCTAGATAAACATACTGTTAGTACATTTTAAACAACACAATACATGTACATATTTCAAGAATATCTTTTAAATCAATTTATGTTATTAGAAAATTAATCCAGGAGTTGCGGAATTTTTATTATGTTTTCGGTAGTTGTTTCGATATTAATGGATAATACAATTTTACATTCAAAATACTGCCAAACCGCGGAACCATTAACCTGTTCAAACAAAGTTAAAATTCAAAATGAGGTAATAATACTTTAACTTTATTAGTTATATTACAATAAAAAATTAAAAGGCGTAACTATGGCAGCATTTTACACGAACGAAATTTAACATACATGAAAATATAAGTATGATATGTTTGTTCTACGGTGCCCCTAAAGTGACATGTTACGCACTTTTTTTCCACTTAGGTAATGTGAGACTTTTTTTATTTCGTTTAAACGAAATCATTTCGTTTAAACGAATTAGTTATTTCGTTTAAACGAAATGATTTTGTTTAAACGAAAAACCTATTTCGATTAAACGAAATAACTAATTCGTTTAAACGAAATGATTTCGTTTAAACGAAATAACAGTTCGTAAAAACAAAATAACTAATTCGTTTAAACGAAATCATTTCGTTTAAACGAAATAACATTTCGTAAAAACGAAATCAATTAGTTATTTCGTTTAAACGAATTAAAGAAAGGCCTATATGAAAATATAAGTATGCCCAAAATGCTTGTTTTGACTCATGTAACTATTTCGTTTAAACGAAATAACTAATTCGTTTAAACGAAATAGTTATTTCGTTAACGAAATATAAAAAGTCTCACATTACCTAAGTGGAAAAAAGTGCGTAACATGTCACTTTAGGGGCACCGTATTGTTCTACTTCTAAAACAAACAAAATATATTGATATCCTTTAATACTACAGTTACTCTCTTTGCCTTTCTATATATCATTCAAAAATCATCATAAAACTGAAAATATTTAAACGTCAGATTAAGCTGGTCTTATTGAAGAATGTGGGTGTTTCCGTGACCGAGTGGTTAATATCGTTTGAATAACATGTCCCTCGCAGATATGGGTTCAAAAGCATGCTTTAGGTGTAGAATTCAAAGAGCCACGTAGCCATCTAGCAGGCTCATGGAAGGTCAGTGGTTTTACTGAGCTATCCGCCTATGATTGACATAATCCTTGGAGGAACACACCTTTGATCTTCATGTGCCATTATGAAATAGTTGGAAAATAATTCGCAATATTTCTTATTAACATTGGTATTTAGTGTAAACGAATTTCAGCATCTTCTTTAACAATATTATTGAAACGTTGGTATATTTCTTAGAACTTACCTATCACAGTATAGGCTAGAAACATAAGTCAGAGTTACTCCAATGTGTGGTAGAAATTTACAGTTTTTCCACATTCGCAGAAGAGGCTCACACTAATATTTTTATTACATGTATAATCAGCACAGGTTTTTATTGAAATCGAACGTTTAGGTTCAGTAAAGGTTATACAAGTTGATTGCAGGCACTCTGTGACTGTGCTTCCGGGAAATCCATCCTCACCATTTATGTTTTGCAATGGTGCATGTCTAACAAACTCATTTGCATGTGTTCAGTGATGTATCATTCGGTATGCTTTAAGACTGAAAATACAGTATTAGCTTATTGTTTTCTACTGTGCGAATGAGGGTACAACAAAGCATATATATATATATAGGTTGTTTGTAACACCGTGTGAATAGGAGTGACGTTTTGTACATCATTGATCTGTTCAAAAGCCCCATTGACCGTTCCAAGGTAGTATCAAACTGTGTTTCTTTATGTGTTTGATTTATCTGTCTATATGTTTTACTTTCTGTATGCATGTTTTGTTAATTTTAGTTTTAGCTAATGTGAGTAAAGCTTAAAACTTTCTGAATCACTCATTAGGTCAATACATACATGTACATATATTCTTTAGGGTTTCAATGTATAGCGAGGGGGGAGGGGGCTGTGTTCTTTAAATGGGATTGTTCATATTGATTATCTATCTTCGGTTTTTTTTACCAATTATGCACAGCTAGTCGGAACATTTTTTCAGTGGAACTTAACTCGGTATGCCTGAAAAGACGTTTAGAAATGGAAAGACTTCAGTTAGACATTTACAGTTCAGCTATTATTTATGACGTGTACATTATATTGAACGTTTGTTAGAGAAAAATGATGGCAGAGTTTCAAAAAGACAAACACAAGAGCACCAGTCATGACACAATTGATAAGAAATAGACATGACTAATAACGAATTCAGGACATATGATAAAATAAAAAAAAACACATAGAATTGAAAAACTCCCTGAAGGAAATATTGGCGACCTGAATGAACAAGACATATTGCCTGTAGATATATCTAGCTATCTGTCAATGTTTTATCGAAGAGAATTACTTAAGGATATATGGGGAAATTGATATGAATAATTCGTTTTACACTGTAGATTTGTTCGAACGTAGACAGAAAGTACCGAACAATACCAAATCTTTCAGGTGCCAATTAATGTTTAAAATGTGTATTAAAAAATAGCTACATGTATTCAAATGCTAGAACATATATAACTCATATCAAAATTACCCTGTGTTTGTTTTCGCTTGGGTTTCTTATAAAAGTATTTGTATATTGTTTCGTTGAGGAAGCATATTGGCTAATTTCTGGAAAGTTAGTTATTCTACGTCTGCCTTTTGATCTTTTTGTACCATTAAAACACCTGAAATTATGTGCTGCAAAATTTATATTTATCATTTTGTATTGTAATGTATGTATTCCAGACTCTTGAGCCACTCAACACATAACTATCCAAACAATTGACTGTGAACATCATATTTAATTAGAAGCTCAAAAATGTATGCCCGTTTGAATAATATTGCTAAAATGGAAAAACATTCCATGAAAAGCTTTCATTTAGCTACGGAGTACATACTCACTTCTCCCCTTGTTTACTCCTCTTTTGAAAGACGTGCGTTATTATATTCCTGTTGTTAATATATCTTTATATTGCATTAAGCTGCAACAGACACTTGTGGGTCAGTACGCCAAACACATCTTCAGCATCTGCTGACTGTCAGTCAGTAACTTGCAGTATTTTAAGCATTTTGGGCAAACGGTCAGGACCTTAAATCAATTTATGAGAAAATCTTTTGTCAGCATATAACGAAACGAAACCAAGCCACGTAATATCAGATTCAGTTTGGCCGAGTCTGTTCTTGAGAGGTAATAATATAATGTTATTAATCAAGCAATTTCATATTGGCCTTGTTATTTGTCCAAGGGTTGTCGTATTGGCCCGAGGCCGTAGTTAATAATATTAATAATATTATTATTCAACTTTCAACTGTTGGCGGTAACAGTATAAGAACTCTGTGAGTTACCTTATGACAGCTATGCACGTTCAGGTGAAAAATCTTGACAAGTTGTTTAGACGTATTTTCGCCAGTAAAACAGAATGAGTTGTATGTAGGTACTTGAGAATAATTTTGAGAGACATTTTTAATGCGACAAAATCAAGAGTAACTAGAACTTACCTTATTTTTTGGAATTCAGATTTATTTTCTTTAGCGAGAATCTTATCATTTGAACTGTGATAAAAACTGCTTTAAAAGTCATTTCCTTTTAGGCTGCAAGCAACGAGACACAAAATTATACACTATAAAGCAGGTCTAATGATCCCATGTGTCTGTAAAATTCGCCGTCAGCGTGAAATCAGTTTGTTTAAGAAAATAGTAAACTATCAAAATTATCTTTGTTTCAAGTGATGCCATGGACAAATATATGCCTCATTTGCATTGTGTGTTATACGATGTTTTTCCACATATCTTCAAAGACATTAGAACCTCTTAATTCCGACTGAGCAGTGTGAATAACCTCTTACACGTCAACTGCTCGTGGTGTTTAGGTATATTACAAATCAATTAGATACAATTAAGTCGTTTTCAGAAGCAACTATTTTTTATTATTGAAGAGATAAACAAAACGTTTGCTTTTTTTGTTGTTGCTTTTTTGCCGTTTTCGCTAGGCGATTTATTAACAACAGTCTGCAAAAAGGCTATTGCTGAGGAATATTAGAGACAGACGTAATTTTAACACGGGGTTTAGAAAAAAGGTCAAAGTAGAGTGAATAAGCGTTTAACGCTCTTACGGACTAAATATACAAAATAGCGTAGAAAACACATTTTAAATTATATACTTATACTGAAAAGAGGACAAAAGCATTTGTATATTCGTGATACAGTCAAAACATACTGGCGAAAGACGAAATAACGAAATTAAAATGCACTGACATGCGTAGCCAAAATTAATTATCAAGTGCATAAACAGTGTGGATTTTAAGGTATATCATGGTATGCTAGTAATCGTACTATGCCAGCTGGAATACTGAGATGTGTTGATTGGCGGAGAGCTAGCTAGCTAGATAGATAGATAGATGAATTTTCATCTTGTATTAATTTATACATTAATTCATTTTTTTTTTTTGCATTCCTTCATTTATTGATTCCATAATTTGATATTTCTCTTAAACTTTGTATCAGACTAATCGAACCTTAGTCATTGGAATTACGGAGAGTCTAATGTCTTACATCTTTACAATCTAACAACCTGCTTTGTCTTAAGTCTCAACAAGATGAATCTAATTCTCCCATCATGTCACGATCGAAATGTCTGCAGGGATTATAGCATTTGGTACAGGATATTCTGGAATTACAATTCTTCTTCTTATCAGTTCTTATATCAAGAAGTTCTTAAACAAATCTCCTTCTCATACAACTTTATAAATATTATTCGTACACAATCAGTTCTGGAAACTTTAAGCTGAGATGAATAGTCTAGGTATTACATTGTGTACAATCATCAGCAGAGTTATATGATGTTTAAAGTTGTTATAAATGGGGGAAAAACCATTGCATGAGACAGTGTTCGACAATAAATGCACACACTTGCTTCCTATCTTACAGAATTATTCGTACATCCCTGCATGTAGAATACAAAAATGAGTGAGTGTACAAAACATTAACACTTTGTTTTTAGCTCACATGAGCACGAAGTGCTCAAAGGTGAGCTTTTGTGATCGCCTTGTGTCCTTCGTCCGTCGTCGTCAGTCGTCCGTCGTCAGTCGACCGTCCGTCAGTCGTCCGTCGTCAACAATTTGACTGTTAACACTCTAGAGGTCACAATTTTGGTCCAGTCTTGGAAACTTGGTCAGAATGTTCAATCTTGGACGAGTTTGATATTGGGTCATCTGGAACCGAAAACTAGGTCACCAGGTCAAATCAAAGGAAAAGCTTGTTAACACACTAGAGATCACAATTTTGGCTAAATCTTAACGAAACTTGGTCAGAATGTTACCCTTAATAATATCTTGGAGAAGTTCGATTTTGGGTCATCTTGGGTAAAAAACTAGGTCATCAGGTCAGATCAAAGGAAAACTTTGTAAAAACTCTAGAGGTTACAATTTTGGCCCAATCTTAATGAAACTTAGTCAGAATAAAACCCTCAATATAATCTTAGATTTGATCAATATTAGGTTATCTTGGATCAAAAACTAGGTCAACAGATCAAATCAAACGAAAAGCTTCTTAACACTGTAAAGGCCAACTTTATAATTATATCTTCATGAATTTTGGTCAGAATGTTAATTTTGATGACCTCAAGGTCCAGTTTGAATCTGGGTCATGTAGAGTCAAAAAATAGGTCACCAGGTCAAATCAAAGGCAAAGCTAGTTAACACTGTAGAGGTCACATTTATGACAATATCTTAATGAAATTTGGTCAGAATGTTAATCTTGATATATAGGTCAAGGTCAAATCTGGGTTAAGTGGGGTTAAAAACTTCGTCACTAGGTCAAATCAAAGGAAATACTTGTTAACATACTAGAGGTCACATTTATGGCTGTATCTTCATAAAACTTAGTCAGAATGTTAATCTTGGTAATCTTTAGGTAAAGTTTGAATCTGGGTCATGTGGGGTTAAAAACTAGGTCACCGGGTCAAATCAAAGGAAAAGCTTGTTAACACTGTAGAGGTTACAGTTTTGGCCCAATCTTAATGAAACTTGGTCAGAATGTTACCCTTAATAAAATCTTAGATAAGTTTGATATTGGGTTATCTGGGTTCAAAAACTAGGTCACCAGGTCAAATCAAAGGAAAAGCTTGTTTACACTGTAGAGGCCACATTTATGATTATATCTTGATGAAACTTAGTCAGAATTTTAATCTTGATGATCTTAAGGTCCAGTTTGAATCTGTGTTATGTAGGGTCAAAAACTAGGTCACCAGGTCAAATCAAAGGAAAAGATAGTTAACACTGTAGAGGCCACATTTATGACCATATCTTAATAAAATTTGGCCAGAACGTTAATCTTGATGATTCTTAGGTCAGGTGAGCTATATAGGGCCTTCATGGCCCTCTTGTTTAGAGTGTTTAATCACCCCTAAGGTTGTCGTAATCGTAATCAGCTATTTTCAGTAACATTTGTCGAAGTAACCACATGTAACCAGTAATCTAACATATGTTTACTTATATGTAATGCCAATGTGATTGATAAACATTAGAAAAAAAAGTGAAATAATGAAAGCAGTTACTAATACTTTCATAGACAGATTATCTCAGGTTAGTAATTACAAAGTGAGAATAACTTTAATAATTCAAGGACAGCAATAAACTTCAGGACAGATTTAAATAAAATGTACTATATATTATAAAATACCTCTAGATCAAAACATAAAATTCCATGACATTTAAAAATGCCTGACAGAAGTGCTAGGAATTATGTAAACCTCATTCAAAATGTATGTGTATATAATGTAGGTAGGTGGCGATGAGGCAATATGCACAGTGCATGAATCAAGTCTAAAGGTCGAAGGTCAAAGTCAGACCAAGGTCAGATATATCTGTCATATTTTGTGTCCACAGCATGACCTATCTTGATAACAATTCAAGGTATTGACTTCAATATAGGTTTGTATATAGACAGGTTGCGTTGAGTCAATGTGCAGAGCGCATGAACTGAATCGTTAGGTCAAAGGTTACAGTCACAAATTGAGTTTCTGTCTTTGTTTTTTTTATAGTCTATAGCACAACTTCAAAACTTATTAAGATATTGACTTAACTCTTGGAATATTTGACGTAAGTGAAACAATCTACATTACTCTACACACCTCCACCAAACCCCACATTATTTCCAACCCCAACCTTCAAGAATCTCTTTTACATTTTTTTTTTTTTGTATTTGAGCGCATGAACAGGCCGGCACGTCTAAGGTAAAGGTTACAGCAAGGTCAGATCTGTAGCCCATGTTGTGTGTCTAAAGAATAAATTAATAACCCTTTCAGGTATTGACTCAAAATTTGACATTCACCTAGGTGGCAATCAGACAATTTGAGGTGTCTACCGTCCACATTACTCCCACGCACGCACACATTCATTGACTCTCACCAACACTCCTACGACATACAATACACACCCAAAGAATTCTATAAATGTTACTTATCCTCTGATGATCTAGAATTTATCAGTACACTTTACAATAACAAATCGTTTTCATTTGGTTATATATAGGTGTGTGGTGTGTTGAAGAACTATGAAATTCATTTCAGGAAATTTTGCAAATATATTAGAGAAACGGATTGTTCTAGGTACAAGTATAATTATCTAAAATAAGCATGATTAATTAGTTAACTGTATACGTACAGGAAAAGTTTAATTTAAGTTTTGACTTGAATACGCTTTCAATACTGCGACCATAGGGGGAATGATGTGCATAAGAGAGAATGTCAAATTTGCGACGTTTTCACAATGGGTTACTGAAATTTTCTTTCTCTGGGTTGTTTTAATTTTTTGCAATAGAATTAGTGTCTATGTAGTATCGTCAAATTTTAATATTATTTCTGTCCAGAGTCTAAACTAAATGTGCTTAACAGAATAAATCAGAGAATAACTTTCAATGGTAGCAGGATTGTGTCAATTTACTTGTTTTAGTACGTTTAAATCTTAGGTTTACTTATTACTAAATACAATATCAAATCTTTCGCATCCACACGTGAAGGGACGACACAGACCATAAACCTTTTCATTAGGCTTGCATGATCACATTTATTACGCTTGCATGATCACAGTTTTTTAAATAAAATATTAAAATGTCGGACAACGTTTGAAAGTGCCGATAATTAACATCAGTTTGTAGATTTTCTATTACTATTTTTAATAATGTCAGATATCTATAAAATGTTTTATGGCCCCCGCCCCCACCCCGTCGCATATAACACTTGAACTGTTTGTGCGTCCGTTCGTCCGTGCATCCGTCCGTAAGCGGTAAGACCTACAAATTACCTTATATATAAAGGACCTTGATCTTCATATGAACTTCACCTTCAAACATGAAACCTCATTACAACATTTTTGGTCATACAGTCCACATAAATGACTCTATTCAGTTTATACTCACACTCAACAAGCCTTGTGGCAAGACCTACAAACTGACTGAAATATAAATAAATATAAATATGGAATTCATATGAACTTCACCTTTAAAAGTAAAACCTAATAAAACAACATCTTTGTTCTTACATCCAGGGGCATAATTTTGCGTTTTGAAAACGCAGCTCCTTATTACATGTATGACTGTTAACAGAAATGTTAACTTTTCTCATTGCTTCATTATGCTCGAAGAATTGTTTTCCTAACTTGTCTGAACCACATGCGTCTTTTGTATACACAGCTCGTAGCTTGTAATGATTCATTATGGTGACTTAGTATGTATGACGTCACTTATTTAACAGTAGATTTCAAGTAAAATGTTATCCGTGTTTTTGTTTACATGTAAATAAAAACATACTCATTAAAACACTACTGTCAGAGGTGTTCAACTAATAACTGCAAAAATATACAAATAAAGGGCAAGTTCCTCCAGGTTTTCAAGAAAATGTGCAATCGGCTATGGATATACTTCGTTGTTCTGACGTGACTATGTTCTATTTGCGTATGGGCAGGAGTTATTGTTTTGGTTGGAGTATCGTTCGAAGTAAATTCTTAATTTTAGATGACATAAATTGAACGTTATATGCTATACATAAAGTGTTTCTTTTTTTAATAAACTGTGCGTTGTCTGTTTCCAGAAGAGTTGGCTTAATTTTTAATCAATATATTGTATTTAATCATACAAAAGTACAAAATCAGTTGTATAACTACCGAGGATTGGCTTCCACACAGATGAAATAATTTGAACCTGAAAACTAGTAATACAGATTTTCCGGTTTGGGTCTAACGGATATCAAATCGAACATATACGTTCAAACTCTTCTCGTAGATGGTTGTCCCTAACCTACCGGCTCAAGCCATTATGGACTTATGACTCGGTGAAATACCATGTAACATAGCAGGGTAAGGGTTAAGTCGATAGCCTTCGTGTCATTTAGAGTGACTAGCCGCTGTAACTGCGATATCAATGATTTTCTCAATCAAAAGTCAAAACGGTATACGGAGACAGATATTTTTTCCATTTTACTTCAAATGAAGGGTCAATTGCTATTGTTAATTCAATTCTGTAAACACTACTTTGATATTGATAAGAATATAAGCTATCCTTAAGTTTATTGAATGGGCCTTTGCTATGCAAGTTAAAAATTGTATGTGCTATTGCAACACTTAACCTAACTGAAGTACAATAGTTACTATTTTGAAAAGATTGAATGCACTCTCAATCAAACAAACAAAATTATAATTGTCCTATATATTAGACAGAAATCGTCCAGATGGCATTTCTCCTCCGGGAAATGATGGAACACTTTCAATGCATCGAAACTACGAATAGCGGAACTATCTTAATTGATAAGAAAAAGACATGAATAAATTGTAAATCATTAAACATCACAAATACTGATGACAATAATACACCTCCCACTCGGATGTGTGCCAATCAAAATAAAAATAATGAATAGTGTATAGAAATGTCAAAAACTGGAATAGCCATATTCAATAGTTTAAGGCTTCTTTAAGAAATTATAAATATCATACGACTATTTGACCTTAATGATATTACTCAATGTCATTTTATGCATATACTGTCAACATATACTACACTTTCATTTAGGGATTCATCATATATAACTAACGTATTTTATATGAAAAGCCAAATAACAATTTGTATCAGCATGTCTCGGAATAATCCTGGTTCCTATATGCCGATTACCCCCTCGAAGCCCAAAGTGTTATTGCTTAGTTAATTCCAAACTTAGAAGCCAATATATAACTAAAAAATGGTTGTACAGTACATTTAGTAGTTAATGAAATAAGTGAAATCTGTAACCGGATGTTTTGTAGCATTTAAAACCAAAAAGAAACAAATAAACTATTTTATGATACCGCCTATTATACATTCTATCAGCACATTAATTCCTTTTCTAATTTAAATGTGACAAATGTGGTAATGACGGCAATGCCCTGTAAGGTTTTAACTTGAAGATGTTTTGATAACCTTAATTCATAGGCATTAATGTGGTCTCATCAAGAATTTATGTTAAATAATTTTCTGAAGATATTTTCAGTTACGTACAAAAAAAACCAATTTACATCAATTTTTTTATTAATAGGTTATATAATTTACTAAGTGGCAAATGGTTCTCTCTAGTATGGAAACAAACTTCAGTCAACATTTTAGTCATGGTTTGCTTGATTTTATATTTCAGATGTTATGTACATGTCATTCACCATTATGCCACATTTTCTTATTATTTCTTTTATGACTTTGATGACTCATTGTTTACTGTAAAGCCTGTCCTAGTTTTGAGACATCATGTATGTCAATAACTTATTTATAGTCTATGGTTTGATAGAATGTTCTATCAACAGGATTTTTACATTATTTTAAAGTTTGCGTTATTCTGGATTTTTGTAGAACCTTCTTATTATTCTGGGTGATACATAAAAGTGCTGAAACCATTCGTGATGCTTTAAATACTAAGCTGTTCAATGACAGGGCAGAACCTAAAGTTAGGTCTTATTGAAAAAAGTTCTGTATGTCTTAATAACAAAATGTTACCAGTTTAGACATTTAACATTTCATGGATATGCATTAACATTGTGGATTTTTAAAACAAAATATTTTGAAGAGAGGATTTATATTTTTGGACATACTAAAGTCAGTTTGGATTTTGTGAGGACTGACTGGATTTAAATTTGAGCAGGACAGGCTTTGGACTATTCTTGCATATTAGAATTAGACTTAACGGCTAGTTAATATTTTCAAGGTATTTGAATTGTCACTTTTAAATTATTAACAGTTGCTGGTTTGTTACCTTCAGTATTTTAAGTAACAAGAAATTGTTATCCTTAGACGTAACACATATACTGACACATCGATCTGCATCATTGTGATCATTTAATAATCGCACATCTTGGACATACAGCTTTATGGTTGTTTTACAATTATAGAACATACTTTGCATATTGAGTAGTCGAGCAGCTGATCCTACTGTTCAGAATAGCAAAAGAAGTAGGCATGATATTCCAGTGAGGTAGTATAATAAGATTTAGCATCGTTTATTTGACTGAAAAATTGTTGAGGAAACGCCTTACTCGAACACACGCACGCATGGTCCCAACCAAACACACAGTGTAATTTTTGCTGATATCGCTGTTAATATACGTGACGTGAAAGACGTTGCAACTTTTATAACAGCAAACACCGAACGATGTGTACATGTACCAGCGGGATGTTGATGTTTGCTTTTGAACATCTTTAGTCGAATTAAGTCACATATCAAATTAGTAGACCATATCTTTTTCATTCTAAAATAGTGTTCTTTACTATGATTATTCATTTACAAAGCTAAAAGAAACAGTCAAGCATATTAGTGAATATCTAAGATATTGGGAGAATAATTGCTTATATGCGCTCTCATAATTCATGTAAACATCAGACACACTTTAAATATTGTTAATTCATATTCAACGAAATGAACAGAATTTCAACAAAAAAAGTGCCCTATTCACTTTCTTGCACATGTGCTCTAGTGAATATTAAATACATTTGCCAGATGCGTTTGACATTTCCTTGTCATATTTTAGATAAGATGCATGAATAACTGCTAAGCTGTTAGTGTAAAGAGAAAATATAAAGATAGTTATTTGAAAAGCGGACTGAATACTGTTTTCATACCACTGATATTTAATCAGGCATGTATTCTTCTGAACAGCGCTGATTCTGTTAATACGAGTGTATAAAATGTCATTTGTCAGCAAATCATTCTACCAGGAGGGAATATCATTTATTGCTGTTAATGTTCATGTTTAGAATAGGTTATTTACATTTGTTTAATCTAACATTTTGATATCATTTGTATTTATAAAAACCGTTAAGTTCTTTAGAGCACAATTACAGACGTATTAAGTTTCATTTTCTCCTAGTCTTCTCATTTCAGTCAAACCTGATTGAAAAATATAATTACATTTCATGTAAATATCTACGCTTACGTCTGATACATCTAATAGATGTATTTGTATTATATAAATGTGAATATAGTCTCATGCTTTCTTCTGTCAATTAGTGTACTTGGTACTAAATTTAATAGCAGCGTTCCGTCCCGTGAAGCTTTTGAGAAAGCATATTGTGGGCTTCCTACATTGACAAAAAGTATGTGTATATTTTGATTTAGCGTCCTTTCAGAGATATTTCAGTCATAAAACTGGCGTTGTCTACTTGAAGTAGTGAGAACGATTTCCACAGCCTTAGCCGCGTGACATAATAATCCACATAGTAACATTATACGGTCACAGGGCTGACCAGTCCTAGAACTATCTTTTCTTAAGCTAAGCGCCATACGAGGAAGCCTGTTGCACCATTCTTGACGTCTTTGATATGACATATAGTCAAATGAGCGAATCCACACCATGCATCTTTGTATCTAGGTCTGTGTAAGGTTGGTGTTTAAAAATCTGAAAGCACTAGAACTTTTACTTTCTTTGTCACTGGACCTTTGTCTACATGCAATAGTAAGGCCGATACCAATATCTTTTTTCAGATTGTTTAAAATGATATATAACTGTATTGCGGAACTAAAACCCTAGTCAATAAGATACATAAAAAAATGCATTATAATGACAATATCAATGTAAGGGTGGGTGTTTACAGTCACGAACATACAAAACAACGATAATTACAATATAACACGGAACTGACAAATTCAAGTAAACACTGGGTATACCAACTGGAAAAAGTCGGTATGGAAACGTGTTTTGATGCATATTGTTTACAGTGAGTAACAGTTACTCCTTTTGTGGTGTTTTCAGGAATTAAACTTTGACTAAAATCAAATAGAAGCCAAAATGCTAATGCCTCCTTATATAATGAAAAAAGTTGAACGGCACAATGTACATTTAGTTGTTAAAGACATAAATGAAATCTGTAACCGGATGTCTTTGTACCATTTAAAACCCAAAATAAACTAAGAGTGAACTACTTTGTGACACCGCCTGTTATACTTTGTATCAACATATTTTTTAATTTTTATCCCTTCTTTTATTCACATATGTATGACAAATGTGGAAATGACAGCAATGCCCTATAAGGTTTTAACTAGAAGATGTTTTAATAACCTTAATTCAAAGGCATTGATGTGATCTCGTCAAGAATTTATGTCAAATGATTTTCTTAACATATTTTCAGTTACGTACGAAATGCCCCAATTTAGAACTTTTTTATTATTAGGTTTTATTTTAACAAGTGGCAAGTGGTTCTTTCCGGTATGGAAACAAAACCTCAGTCAACCTTTAAGTCGTCGTTTTGTCGATTTTGTTTCATATCATACTGACATGTCGAACTGCATCATTGTGATCATTTAATCCTCGCACACCGTGGACATTAATCTTTATAGTTGTTTTACGATTATATAACATAATATGTCATTTTAATTAGCCCCTTGTTTAGAACTTACTTTTTTCTCGAACAGCTTACTGTTTATTGCACAGATCTAAATATTTAAGCATTGAAAAATAGCAAAGGAAGTGTAAGCGGGTCTCGATGTTTTAAATTCTATTTTCATGTACGATTTTGATTGTATGTAACATTTCATTTGCCCGTTTGGAAAACAATGTTTTGCCATGAAGATGCATACTTGAAACTGCAATTATTCTTATGTCTATAAGGACATATGAACTACTTATTCTACAAAATGAACATTTTATTTTTATGATAGAATTTTTGCTAATACAAGAGCTTAAACAACGTCTTACATTTCTTTATATTTGATGGTTTGTTACGGTCATCCTATGCCAACTGATTAAGGTTGCAAGCTCTTAATGACTTGCCCCGTACCAAATGGGGCTCGAAACCTGACTTTTGGTGTGTAGCCTTTTTTCTCTGAGAAAGCCGTCCAACTGGTTTACAGAAGATCGATTGTTGTACCTGCATCGGTGCCAACTTGTATCTGAAACAATACCTGTAGGTGAGTTTGGGATCATCCTCTACAAAAGCTGGGAAAGTTGTTATATTGTGTCGGTATGACGCTTAATCCAACAATTTGAATATATTTGTGGATCATCCTCATTTAGCGCATTCTCGCATACCAGAGGTCTACCGTGGGTCTCGGGATTTTGACGAACATCTGATGGATGAGAATGCATTTAGCGTTGATGATGAGTAAGTTAACTGGTTTTATCTATACCAAAATTTGTCTCGCAAGGATACATAACATTTTAATTGATAACTTTTGATTTTATCGCAAACATTTTCATGTAAGATTTAAGTTAAACAAAACTGAAAAAGGAAGATAAATCATTCATGTATTTTTCAGATAATATTTTTTAATAAAATAACATATTATGCACCTTTTCATACTCTAATGGTTAGCATTAATGAACCTAATAAGCTGTCTTAAAATGGAAAATAGAAGATCCTGTTGACAAAGAAGAACCTTGGACGTTGAAAATTGGTGCGAGGATCATTCTCTAAATAGGTTTGTTTCATTTAAACAGTAATTATTTCAATATGAATACATATACGATATGAATATGTTGTATTGCAATAATTTCACATACATATTCTAAATTGATAAGTCAACGTTGAAACCAGAATTGCCGGTTTTCATTTTACAACCTTCTCACACGTAACAATTTGCCGACGACTTGATATTAATTGCATTAACAGATACACTTTATTTACGTCTGCTTAAGAGTTCTCTGGGACCGATCAATCTTTATACCTCTCTTGTGGCCTGCTATGGGTCCTTACTGACATTTTGTTTGTTGCTCTGAGTTCTGAAAAGGCATTGAGTACCTACATTTTCTTGTTCTTTAGGTTAGTTTGACATGTTTTCGACACCAGCATTTATATTTTGTGCCTTTTATCACAATTACGTGCGTTAACCTGACGGGGATAACTTTTATTTAAGCGCTCCTGCTGGTGCTAGGAGTGAGGGTTAATTCGCACAATTCACAGGTTTTAATTGTCTGCTTTTATTTTGTTGAATTGTTTTCTATATTTCCAGAACATTTTTATAGATTTTATTACCTCTTTAAGCGCCGAATAGTAGTTTAAAGATCTCCCTGCTCTTCGACTCAGTGTCGTTGCATATTGCGATCCTTTGTGATCATGCAGTCAATTAAGTAGGTGTAAAATAGAGTTCAGTTCAGCCTGATAATTTGTTCGTGAGTGCGTTGCGTATTTCATTAACTGTTATAAATAAGACTCATTCAAACCAGCCTCTGCTTTGTTGTGTTCTTAGCTTCTTTCAAAGGACGTTCTAATGAGCTACACATTTTTCAAACCGTTCAGCTTTGAGCCTTACATCCATTTTCGCCGGACATATTCATAGAGGTAAGCAAAGCGTCCAGTTGTTAATGGACTGAACAGAAAAACATGCGATGTGTATAAAAAAGGCATGCGGCCACCTGTACCTTCAGCCGGCCGTCCTAGGTGGCGTTTAAAGGGGCCGAACGAGACCTGTCCGAACGTATCGGGACCAGCCGTTAGCGCACCGCGGCCGATAGCCTCATTAAAACTCCTGTTATAATTTTACCAATTACCGTTAGTGGAGAACAGAACAAGCTATTTATGGACCTCACACCATACATGAAGGTTAATGTGTGTACAAAACAAGTCCAATTTGACAAATCAGATCACGTAACAATATACAGTTATAAATTAAACAAAGGACAAAAAACACTCAAATACAACACAAATATAGAAAAAAAGTAAACGCATAAAAAGAAATCGCCTATTTCGTGGGGGATATAACTACATCTCACCACCGCTTCGGTAGACTAGTTGTCGAACACCTATTATTTAATCAGGAGGTCGTGGGTTCGCTCCCTGGTCGCATCATACTACCAGCTTCTCGTTTAGCGCTAAGCATTAAGATGGTAGTTCAAAGACTTATCAATATAATGTAACTTGATGGGGTACCGTGTCACCACTAGGCGTGATATTCCAGCGAGGCAGCACTATAAAGTTTAGCACGCACGCACGCATCCGTGCCCCAGACCACAACCCCGACACACACACTGTAATTCTTGTTGTTAATATACGTAAAATAACGCATGACGAGAAGCACACTGTGACAATTACTAAAGCACAACACCAAGCGATGATTACTTGTACTAGCGGGATGTTGATAAAACAACAGCGCCGTATAAAATCATTAGACTGGGTATGGAGGGAACTGGTATGCTTAAACCAGTATTATACACACAGCCTAATTTTAGAACTATTTTCCAGTCTCACAAACAAACTTACATTTGGACAGACATCTTAACTCGATTTTAGTCACATAACTTCCGGAATCAGTAGACCATATAAATTCCATTCTAAAAAATATGTTACTATAGTTGTTCATTTATAAAACTAAAAGGAACGGTCAAGCATATTGCGAACATCTAGGGTACCGTGAGAATGATATTTCTTATATGCGCGTGCATAGTTCATGTAAACACCAGGCACATTTTATTGTTAATTCCCTTCAATGAAATGAACAGATGTTTTTTTCTCATGAACACCTTTAACCAGCTAATCCACTATTTAAGTGCTTACATACGTATGATAGTGAAAATTAGATACATTTGCCAAATGCGTTTGAAAACTGTCTGAATATTTTCTCGTTATATTTTAAATAAGATGCATTAATAGCTGCTAATTTGTATGTATAAGGAAAACATATTAAGAGTGTATCTTGCAAAATGAACTGAAAAGCTGTAAGAGTGTATAAAAGGCATTCGTCAGAAATTATTCTAGCAGGAGAGAATTTCATTTATTACTGTGAAGTTATTGACATTTGCTTAACGTTACATTTAATATCATTTGTCTGTGTATAAAACCGTTAAGTTCTCCTTTAGAGTAAAATTACAGACAAATTAATCTTCATTTTCTCCTAGCCTTCTCATTTCAGTCAAACCTGGTTAAAAATATAATGATGTTTCATGTAAATATCTACGCCTTCGTCTGACACATCTAATAGATGTGTTTGTTATTATATATCGCATGTTTTCTTCTGTCTGTTAGTTAACTTGATATGATACTAAATTACTAAATCTATAAGCAGAGTTCAGTCAAGCAAATCTTGTGCGAAAGCATTTTGTGGGCTTCCTACATTGACAAGTAGTGCGTGTGCGTGCGTGCTTGCGTGCGTGCGAGCGTGTGTGTGTGTGTGTGTATTCTAGTTAAACGTTATTTAAAGATTACCACGTTGTCTACTTGCAGCCATGATTACATTGCGCAAATTTTTAGAGCTGTCTGACTGGAATATCCCGCCGTAGAGACATAACATGACAGCCCACCAAGTCCAGCTAAACAGACACCGAGCCGACCAGTCTTAGAATTATCCTCGTAACGCTGAGCGCCAAACGAGAAAGCTTCTAGCACCATTCTCCACGTCTTTGATATGACGCAGTCAGTGAGCACATCTTCTTAAAGGCTTCCATGTTTTGTATCCATGCCTGTGTAAAAGATAAAAGGTAAGAGTAGATTTCCCGGATGCACAGAGCACCCCCAAACACAGCCACGTGTTTAAAATCCAAACGTACTTGCAATTGCACTTTCCTGGTCTCTGGTCCTTTATCTACTGGACAATGTTATTTTATTATTTGAAATATTGAGTCCGAGACCTCAACTTGATGCGCAAGTTAGAATAAAAAATACTACCGCAACACGGTTATCATAGTTGAATTTCCCTTAGGAAATGATGACACATATTCAAAGAATAGGAATTACAAATAGCGGGACGGTCATAATTGACTAGCAATAGACAAGAATGAGTTGTTAGTGATATAATTACACAGATTTGGTGGCAATGATATTCTGCCAAAAAGTTACTTTAATGAACATAATAAATAGTCTATTGAGATACTAGTAGCTGGTAACGCTTTATTTGCATTTTCAAAAAGGATTTTTGAGAATCTTTTAATGTATAATGTCCGGTTAATAAGACACCATTCAAACATATACAGTCAAAATAACGTCTACGATTCAACATTGCTGACTGAGTGCCAGTTCGAAATGCTAGACACAAGCACTTTTTCGGGGAGCAATATGCACACAAGAATTGTACCTATCATATTTGAAGGTCATAGGTCAAAGCATTCTTAAGTTAATGAGAAGAACAGACGGATAGACGAACGAACAAAAGTCTCCATATAAAATGGTATTTTGACCGTTTGACAGTGAGCAGACCTTAGCATGGTAAAATAATAAAAAAAACCGAACGGGCGCTTTTGTGGTACTAACGTTCATTGTCACCTGAATCTTTGCTGAAAGGGCAGTAAAAGGACTCCACAACCGAGTGTTTAAGAAAGTATACCGTATAATTTAAATATGCGCATGTCCAACTGGAAGTGGAATGTGATCATTTTCCACAAGATTTACGACAAACTAATTGTGTGGGTATTTTATCCTCTCGGACAATTACCTAGACCTATCTCCGATATAAAGCTAAATGGTTTAATAATACCAAACAAAAGAATAAATCACAGCAGAAATGTTACAAAACATTACTGCGTTTAAATGACGTCAAAGACGTCATGATGTTACGTGACAGTAACCGCGCAAAATTAACAGCTTTTGTCTTGAACGTATGTGATTTTGAGCATTTTGTTTACTTGAACTATATTTAAACACCTATTATTTGCCGAAATATTTTTTGCGAGTCTTTGGTTTTGATATAAGATCAATATTTTCAGTTTTGATGTATTCGTATTAAAATGGCATTCAGGATGTTAGCAAATTGTTGTTCATTACTAATTTTACCGGGAAAATAGGCAGGTGCAAGGTCAATTAAATATAAAATTGGGGAGTTTGATTTGTAATAACTATATTTCAACTTCCATTCGTAAATTGTTATATATTTACTATATATATTATAATCTAACCAGAATATTAAATTATTCGATGTAACTCATTGCAGACTTGGAACGGTCTTCTGTGCATGCCCGAAAGTGATTATCAGTTGTAGCGCACGGCAAAAATATGCATATTTTTGCATGTCCGCATGCATTTAGTGTACAATATGCATAAAATACTGACTAAAGGTTAGGGTTAGTATCACATGGTTACAAAATATATACATTTAAGATATTTTCGTTCAAATTTAGTTAATCCGGTATGTACCGGAGTCTGTAATTTATACCGGCGCTCAAAGTCTGCATTGAGTCACAGTCTAAATTATTTTGACACTGGTCAATATAAGGAATACAATTTCACTTTTTAACTACATATCAAAACGATATGTTGGAAAGGTAACTGCAAGCACGCATTTTTCGATAAACAACCCAGACGATGTATACAGCTGTAAGTTTTTGAACCTTTGATAAGTGTTTAAATAAATGAAACTAAAACACTAATGACTTACTTGAAAAAAAATTGTTTTGGAGGTACAACACTTTTACATGAAATAGGAAACTTAATTAATATAATTCTTCCTTTTAATAATTAAGAATAAATCAAGATATAAGGTACTTTAACACCCCTGTTGCCGTAGCTACGTATAACTTTAAGATATATGCGATAGAATACAATGTGTTTGATATTCTGTTCTTATATTAACACTTATTTCTCATTTACGACTGAAGCCGTCGAGTCCAGTACTCATTTGTAGTTGCTTAGAAATGAGAGGCAATTCGTCACCATTGAAACACAAGTCTCGCAAAATGTATATTTAAAAGATTTTGTTAAAAAGAGCTGTTATGAATTGGTACAATCTAGTAAAGTTGAACCTGCCCTGGTAACAAGGTATCCTTCATCCGTAAATTCACCGACTTCGAACCACTTACTTCTCACCGATAAGGGTTCGAGCCTCGCCTGATGCGTTAAATTCTTCATGTAACAAAGCCAACTAGCTGGCTACCGGAAATCAAATCAAATCGAAGCCAAAATGCTAATGCTTGCTTAATTCAAAACTAAGAAGTCAAGATAAAATTAAAACAATTGTACAGTACATTTAGTAGTTAAAGATACAAATTTGTAACCGGATGTTTTGTACCATTTTAAATGCAAAAGAAACAAATAGTACTTTATGACACCCCTGTTATACATTCTATCAAGACATTTATATTTTTATTTCTTCCCTAATTCAAATATGACAAATGTGGAAATGGCAGTAATGCCCAATAAGGTTTTAACTTTAACATGTTTTGATAACCTTAATTCAAAGGCATTGATGTGATCTCGTCAAGAATTTATGTCAAATAAATTTCTGAAGATATTTCGAGCTACGTACAAAATGCCCCAAATTAGAACTTTTCCATTGTTAGGTTTTGTTTTAACAAGTGGCAAGTGGTTCTCTCGAGTATGGAAACAAACATCAGTCAACATTTTAGCCATCGTTTGGCCGATTTTATATTTCAAATAATACTGACACGTCGATCTGCATCATTGTGATCATTTAACCATTGCACACCTTGGTCTTACCTCTTTATAGTTGTTTTTCAATAATATAACATAGTTTGTCATTTTAAGCAGCCCATAGTTCAGAATTCACTTTTCTTCTCGAGCAGCTAATCTTACTCTTCATTGCAAAGATCTAAATATTCTGGCATTGAGAAAGAAGTACCAGCAAAAGAAGTACCAGCGGGTCTCGATATTTTGTTTTATTTTATGATAGGATTTGCTTTATTTGCGCTAATAGAAAATCTTTAACAACGTCTTGCATTCCTTTATGTTAGATCGATGCTTCGTAATTATTTATTAGTAGAGACGTAAATACAATCTACAAATTGTTAGAGTCATCCTTGTCTGATTTTTTAAGGTCACATGCTCTGAATGACTTGCCCCCATTCGATGTGGGCTCGAAACCTGACTTTGGGCGTACAATATTTTAATTTAGGAAACCGTCAAGCTGATGATCGATGGTTCTACCTAGGTGCCTGCTTATGTCTGAAACAATATCTGTCGGAGCTTTCGAGAAGCTGGAAAGGTCGTCATATTACCAACCTTATGGCGGTGTGTCTCTAAACAACAAAATGAATAAAATTTGTAGTTCATCCTCATTTATCATAGGTGATAAATAAGTTAATTGGTTTTATCTATACCAAAATTTGTCTCGCAAGGATACAAAAAATCTTCAAGTATGACATACTCTCTTTATAATCACCTTGCCACAAAGGTGACTGATGAAGTGACATATTACACCTTTTCTATCTCTGATCTCTGACTTCAAATCACTTGCCCCTCATCGATGGGGGTTTGAGCCTTACTCGGGGCGTTGAATTCTTCATGTGAGGAAGCCATCCATTTGGCTTACGAAAGGGTGGTGTTTCTACCCAGGTGCCCGCTCGTGATGAAATAATGCACGGAGTAGCACCTGGGGTCTTCCTCCACCATCAAAGCTGGAAAGTCGCCATATGACCTATGATTGTGTCGGTGCGACGTTAAACCCAACACAATAAAGAAAATTCACACTTACACTACATTACACTTTGTGGAAGAGACACTTTTAATAAAAAAAATTCACCATTGTTAAAGTTTAAAAACGTTTGATCCATTAGTAAAAAATGAAACAAACAGGGTCAGTCTGAGATATCGGTATATAATGTGTCTTAAATTAGAGCAACAGTCGTCTAGTTTTTAAAAGCACGACTTGGCCTTTATTATTTGAAACTCGCCATGTATATTAGCTACCATTTCTGGTATGTAGAATAAAAGTCACATTTTACATTATCTGATAACAAAGGTTTTATCAATAACAATGAGGAATAACTGAAACCTTTTGATTATCATTTATTATTTATTACCATGTGTTCCTGTCCAGGTCACAAAAGTTGTTTTTTGGGGTTGTTCAATATTTTATTTTAACTCGTTGAACTAGCTTAACAAATCTCGAGCTAACATATAAACGGTTAAACTTAACAGTGCATGACATTAAAATGTTATTGATTTGTGTGAATGGTTCGTGTGGCTACTGAAAATTTCTATTGCAAAACATATGAGCAAAGTAGCGGGTTATAATTTCTCAGTCACGTAACAAAAGGTTTCAGTACATGTGTTATAGTATTATGAAAGAGAAGCCTGCCACAATCCATTAATATAAACAACGTTAGTTTTAGACAGCAAAAAAAACCCACTTATTTCTCAAGTCGACAACATTCACATCACTTATCATAACAAGCCTATATCATTGATATCATAAGAATAAGATATGAATCACTTATATGTTTTAAAGACTACCGGCCTACTGTTGAAGTCCATAAAACTTCTCTTAAACGACATAAAGGTTTTATGAAACGTCGTGTAGCGATATGCAAATTTCATCAACCATTTCAGTTGTATCGGGGTGACCCTAAACCAATCAACAACATAACAGAACAAATTCAATCAGTTCAGAACGGTATACGGAGACAGATGTTTTAACTTTGTTAACTTCAAACAGAAAGCAAAATCAGTGCTTTGTACATTTGTTTTAAATCGCGATGAAAATTACCTTTGAAAGAAATAAAAGGTCATTTGATGCGCGAGTTAGAAGTAGCCTATACTGCAGCAACACGGTTATCGTAGTAAAATTATACAGCAATCTTTATATGGTAAATGCTGACTGAAATCCTGACATATAAATTTCCTATATATTAAATAGGAATCTTCCAAATGACAAATTTCCCTCAGGAAATGATGGCACATTTTCAATGAATAGGAAATACCGGGACGATCAAAATTGATTAGAAATAGATAAGAATGAGTTGTAAGTGATATAATTAGACAGATTTGGTGGCAATAATCTTCTGCCAAAAAAGGTACCAGTCCAAACGAACGTAATGAATAGTCTATTGAGATGGCTAATAACGCTTCATTTGCATTTCAAATGGGCTTTTTTGAGAATATTTCAATGTTATATGTCCGCTTAATATGACGCCATTTCACATATACTGGTTGGCGACCCAGATTCGGACAATTTTACATTTTAAGCTGTCATATATTCATTTTAAAGCAAGTTCCTTGAAATGTTATCTAATCAAATTCGGTTCTTTGATGTCACAAAACGCGAATTTGTTTGTATCTAAAAATAAACTAGACACGTCACTCAGGTTCGAAATAGGGTACGTAAATTTAACGTTTTTGGAATGTTGCAGGACCCAGAAATGGGACAGTAGGAAAACGCTAATTATCGTCATTTCTGTTTCTCAGAATCACTTTAAGGTCGGTGTCCATCATAACAAAGACATTTTTACCTTGTTTACATTCAACTATTAATTTCTGATATAAGGCTTTCGAGAGTTAAAAAAAACAGCTGAGTAAAAAATCTTTTGAGCAAAAAC
The DNA here is from genome assembly GCF_021730395.1 of Mercenaria mercenaria. Taxonomy (NCBI): domain Eukaryota; kingdom Metazoa; phylum Mollusca; class Bivalvia; order Venerida; family Veneridae; genus Mercenaria; species Mercenaria mercenaria. Next base: position 55,055,117 of record NC_069373.1, read on the forward strand.
AAATGGTTTAAACGCATTTAACTCGTGTTTTGACGAGAAAACCTTGACACTTGTTTTTAAATTGCACTATTAACCTATTTTGATCATTTTAAAACACGCAACTTTCTCGTCTGCATTTAGCAGATTGTAGATGAGTACCCTTTGAATAATGTTGGGGCCGCAAAACAAGTATGCGCATGCGCACTGAAAGCACATGCAAGTTCCCCCAGCGAGAGTTGTCACAACATATTTCGTGAACAAATGTAAATATTCCAGTTTTGTACGTTTTACTTACCGATTTGTAATTGTTGCAGTGGATGTTGCACATAAAGCAAGCGTTTGTGTACTTGTCATCAAATAATCAAAAAGAACGCCGAAATAAGCGTTTACAAAATTGTCCGGGTTTCTGGGTCGTCCGAACTTCAGGGTCGCGAACCAGTACAGTCAAAATAACGTTTACGATGATTAAGTGTCAGTTCGCAGTGCTAGACACAAGCACTGCTGCGGGGAGCAATATACACACACGGCATGGTACCTATCATATTTGAAGATCATAGGTCAAAGTTTAACCATTTCTTAAGTTAATAAGGAGAACGGACAGACAGACAGACGAACGAACAACTCATCCATATAAAACGGTCATCCGACCGTTTGACAATGATCATGAAGTCAAAAGGCGTCGATAGTGAAGGCGCTTTTTTACTAGTGTTCACTGTTACCTGAATATTTGCTAAAAAGTCAGTGAAGTCAGTAAATGACCGAAGTTGCTGCAGTAATCGGGCAGATTGTGCTGTTATTGGCTTTTATACTTTTACAGGTTTCAACATGTGGAACTCCAAGGACGGTTCATAAACGTGTCTTACTTCGAATGAATTTACTCTTACCGCTGTAGATTTAAACCTTGATGTGTTGAATGTTTGCATGTAAGAAAGCCTTTCATCTAACATGTTGAAGGCTACTGGATTTGGTAATATGACCGCGACTTACGAAATAAATGCTCAGAGGAGCATATAAGGTCATCGTTCATCTATGAAACTAGGGGAAAATCGCGCCTTTAGATATAAACAAATAAAAATATTTACACATTCTGTAATGTATATTACAGACACAATACTGTTCTCGACATTAATCGTTCATCATGGGCTGGTAATTTTAAAAAGTCTACGTTGCAAACACATGGCATTCTTTACCATAATGAATAGCATGCACATAGTTTGGACAGAAAATAATCTGTTATCTATAAGTTTCCGATTAGAAAAATAATTAACAATAATTATTACTGCTTCACATGTAACACGCCGTTTAATGGGTCTGTTTCATTCAACATTAAAATATTGTATGTCTTAAAATTCCTTGGACGCAAAGAATGTAATAAAGAACTTTTTACAAAGCAGATTCTGTTTTGTTGAGCTTGTTCATCAAAGGTAATGATAGGTTTAGCACCCCTCAGTCCCCATATGATACAAAAGGTCAGGGACAACCCTGAGTACAAGTACTTGTGTTATTTGTTATTGCTTTTTAAGTATATTTTTAAAAAAGCATTGTATATTATTTATACTCAAAAGCTAGAAAAAAATAGTTAAAACTTGTAATCAATAAATATACTCTTATTTCCTTCTTAATTCTACTTACTTGAACTGAATACAAATCATAAGAAACAAGTATTTGATTATTAAGTGACCACGTTTTTGCGTATTATTACATTGATATTCTTATTCATCAACTATTTTAATAATAAATACTCGAACAAGTTTTACTTCGAACATGCTTTGTGTCACAAATTGACATACGGGCCTTATTTTATCTGTAGTGTAAATGCAGGTATTGCATCATCTTTTTGTAAATTTTTGAGTTATTGAGGTAAATGTCAGATTTCACGCATGAAATACCTCTCATATTTTTCTGTATTTCATAACTTAAATTTCCATGTAAATTTCATTGAATTCTGTTCAGTAATAAGAAAGTTGATATTTTATAAACTTCAGTAATTTATGTTTTTATCCCCAAAACCACTATAATGGGCCTCAAATTGTCAATTTAAATTCGCGCCAAAGTAGTTAGATTCCCCGGCTATATCGTGAATCCCGTGGAAACACAAATAGTCGGAGTCCACGGCTTAGCCGTGAATCCCATGAAATTTAGTATTTGGCGGGACATTATCCTTTAAATAGACTGGACTAGATATGCCTTGCGCACACCACCTTACGACTTTATAGACGAATCTATGTCTGAATTATTTTCTTGCTAGAAATTTATGCTCGATCGAGGTAAGAAATTTATTTGTTAGATTTTTGTATGATTTTTGCATTACGATTTTTATTTGGTAAATTTTTGTTCATTCTACAGAATTCTGTAACATTTACTTTTCGGCATGTGATTTTAGCTACTTTCGGTATGTCAGGATGATTTATTAAATTTTTCAGACTTTTGTAAATTATTTCGAAAGAGGAATCTAAAATGTTTCATTTATATAAGATGTAAAATTTGTACTGAAATTTGTAACATGATATTTATAAAGTACTTTGTTTCAAAAACTTATGTCAAACATTTCGTAATTATGGAACGCCATTACTGCATTGTATTATGTATAAATCTATATGGCAAGTCTAGTACCATGTATGTAATATATTATTGTAATTTGTAATTGTGTGCCAGTCTATAGCACCTCTAATAAATGTCCGTTGTAGTGTATGGCATTAGATATTATATGGATGCCAACTATCATATAACGTTTGATTTACATTGAATTTTGTGAATTTGTAGTTGTAAATAATAGCTGCAGTTTATCATGTCCGTATCTATAATGTTTCATCATATACTTTTCATATCTTTTTCATACTTTAACTTTAGTCTTTTAAGTAAGTAATCTTTGTAATAATGGAAGTAATAAGTGACGTATTTTAATCATGTGACGTTTGAACTTAGTAGCACATATGTTTTGTATAAGTAGCACGTATTATTTATGGGAGCCTACGGAGGTATGGTGTACCCAAAGGAGCAGTTTTATGCCCTGACTTATTTGTTTTGCTATGGTGCTTACCATATGTTATATATTTGAGCTTCTTCCGCCAGACGATTTTTCCTGGTGATGTCATAACCCGGAAGTACAATGCCCGAGGTTCACTTGTCTTCACTCGCCTGGATGTGATATTCCCAGCGCAGAGCTTTCGTCCCATGGTTGTGCCGTAAACCGCAAAGACGATGATTTTTGTTATCCTCTGAAGTCAGCTCAGGGATGCAATCACCTACCACCATAGGGAGCCAATACGGAATCAACGTATTCACGGTTTAAAGGGACTGTAGTTTGAATTTAGAAGCTATGTTTTGTTTGTGCTACTTAAAGTTCACAATTGAATTAAAGAACTGTGTCACGTCAGATTAGAATGGAATTTAAGAACTTTTGTATCTAGAGATACTGAACTTTCTTTTTTTTCTTTCTTATAATCAGTTTTTTTTCTTTTCATATCTATTCATTGTTAATAATCATCTTTTGTAAATAAATTTGTAAATATTGTAAAGGGTGTTGATTTGTTCTGATGGTTACTGTCGCCGGTACGGCCTTTCCTGTCACACTTTGATAACGTTAATATAAAAGATGTTTACGAAATCTCGTAAGCAGTATATGTCAAATAATGGTAGAAAACTATTTTTCTGCGTCATATGTATCTTAAATCAGGAACTGACAATTGGTCCAGCAGGTATTGACAGAAACGTAGAAAAACTAAACATAAAAAATGCATCCGGAATTAAAACGGTTACCGTTTTCTTCTTATATCTGTGAAACAAATATCTGACTACTTACAAATTACGCTTGCATGCATTCAACCCAATTTCTTTTTTCCAAATATTGCTTAAGTTAACAAATAATTGTTATACCTGAAGGTGTTGTGATAGCCTTTACATAAATGAAATTAACATAATCTCAAACATTCATATCAAATTAATCTCGTACAATGTTTTCATCTACGTAAGTAATGTCCCCATTAAGAACCTATCAAGTAATTAGATTCATGATTAGATAATGGTATATTGAGCAACATCAATCAACAATGTACGTAATGATTTTGGTAAATGATATTATTAAGATATATAAATTATATATGTTCCAGATATTATGATGACACATCAGTATAAAGTATTGCTATTGACTAATCAAATTTAGTACAGGTCTACTGATTTGAACCCACAGCGGCGAATATTGCAAACCATAACTGATATAAGATGCATATATGCTTAGCAAATATGGTCTAAGCTTTAACTATTATGACTTACATGTACTGAAGACTACTTCTAGTGGCACATTAAGCGACAAAACACACAATGTTTTTAAAAGTAATTCAAGTGTTAAGATGAACAGATTACATTTAGAAACGTCTTTCATATATAAATATCACATATACACATGTATATTTACAGATGTCATGGAGTATGTAATAAAAACGATTGTGAAGCAAATATAAAATGCATTAGATCGCGTTCTAGTCCATATACTTAAGAAATAATTTATAGCAAAAGAGTATTTTAATATTATTTATGCACGACGGGCGGTTATGCCGCCCGAGTGTATAAATAGTGTTAAAACACGGTTTTGCTATAAATTATTTCGATTCTAATATGCCCTTAATCTGAAATAGTAGATAAAATATAGAAGCACTCTTTTTTTGGCCGCAACAAAAACTTTGACGTCATAGCACGTTAACGTGACGTCGTTCTAGCGTAAGAGTGTTTTAACAGAGACAAGCATATTAGAATAATATTTCTAATTTGCTTATGTCTAATATGGAAGTAGCATTTCTATGATCATTTAAGTAAGCCGACGTCTCGACAATATCATTGATAAACGTGATTTGTCAGAATTGAATTCCATATTATAAAGTTTTAAGGTTGAATATAATATAGAATCAGCTGAAATAAATTGATGTAAGAAAGGAACAATTGATATCAAATATAACTTTCTGCTCGGCAGATTACGTTGACACATATTTAAATTTCAAAAACAAGTATACTCCCTGGAGGCATTGAGCTAGCCAACCTCAATTCACCCTACATTAAACTTCTCGGAAGTACCACGAGATGATATAGAATTAGAATACGTCTAGTCTGAAAAGAAATTTATTAACTTTCGTGTCAAGAATTTTGGCAGACTAGAATAAATGATCTTGACATACAAATAGAACTGTGTTCTAGTGTATGTCGCTCACATTATATAGAAGTACTCGAGTGACAAATTTCCCCTGGGATATGATGCCAAAAATTCAAAAGAAAGAACCCAATAGCTTTCTTTACGTCAAACGTGATAAGAAATAGACAAGAATAAGAAGAAAGTCATGACATCTGAAAAGAAATCTTTTGGAAATGATAAACTTCCTAAAGGGAATATTGCCAACCTCAATGAATACACAATATTGCCTTTAGATATATATCTGCGCACATTTTATTTGAGAACAAAATGGAACGTCTGAATATGGATAAATCAATATAGCACAAGTAATTCTATACACTATTCTATAACTTTATACATTTTACTGAGACTTGTTCATATAGAGCGAAGCTTTTTCTTGTGTTTTTTATCTATACAATTGTATCATAGCTTACATACCAAACGTTGGAAATGTACACACGACACATAGACAATTGAGAAGAACAATAATATATTGTTTATTTGTCAAATATATTGTATAATTTATTCCCACCTTCTCAAATAATTACGTACAAATTGTCAAGTTTTAAGGGAAAATTACGAAAAATGTATATTATTTATAGTTCTCAATCATTATGTCTGGATGAGAAAGAACAGATTTTGTTAATTTCCATATTAATCGCATGAACGAATCGTATGTTCATTCCAAACATCAGTTTTATTGTAACCGCTTTCATCTTGAATTTAAAAAGAAGTTGGGAACTGAATATACTGACAAAGCAAGATATATTCTTAATGATATATCAGATAATTACATGATTCTATCATGTATGTTTGAGCTTTCTCAACAGAAATTGTAGGCCGCACTAAAATGTATGTTCTTATTGCACCACTGGCGACATGTTAAAGATATAAAAGCACGCTTTCAAGCTCTCATCATAAATGCCATTTAAAGGTTACACGAGAACAATAAAAAGAGATTGTTTTCATATTAGAAAATTCTTGCTATATTTCTTACGAGGCCTTGGAAACTAGTTACTGACAAATTATAAGTTATGGAAACACATAATAATAAGTTGTTTTACTAAATTTTCCATCAAAAATTAAGGGAGCAACCGTGACCGAGTGGTTAAGGTCGCTGACTTAAATTCACTTGCCCTCCATCGATGTGGGTTCGAGCCTCACTCGGGGGGTGGGTGGGGGTTGAATTCTTCATTTGAAAAATCCATCCATCTGGCTTACGGAAGGTCGATGGTTCTACCCAGGTGCCCTCTCGTGATGAAATAATGTACGAATGGGCACCTGTGGTCTTCCTCCGCCATCAAAGCAAGCTGGGTTCGATTCCCGACTAAGGCGTGTTTTTTCTCACTTTTAGCATCTTTAAGATAGTTTAGAAACAAAAACTCTTATTCTAATGTTCATAATTTCACCAAACTTCAATTTTACAGAAAGATAATTTTTAGCCAAAATCTGGACGTCAGTGTCTTTTAAATACCTTACCCAGATCACCGAAAAAAAGGGCTTCTTTTAAAAAGCCTAGCAATCATTTAAAGACAACATGACATAGTTAACCTTAAATTAAATATCAAATGTCAGTAGCGTTAGCAGTTAACATTGTTACAGAAAGAACCACAAGCGTAGACAATTATCAGTTCTACTACTGACGTAGATATCATCAGTAAAATATATACGTCTCATTTTACAGAACAGAACAGAACATATCACACAGTGATAAGACTAACGTTATTACTGTCTAGAAAAAGAACGTTTGAACTGGAAGAAGTCAATCTATGGGAGTAAATGAGGATAATATAACATGATTTTCTATCTTCCTTATATATGTTAAACAAAGGAAAGTTTTATGAAACAGACAAACCTGAGCTATAGACCATCTGGCTCTAAAAACTGCCAGTTTTGTTTCGTGTTTTATCATCTAGAGTGTATTCTTATCTTTGAATAAAATAGAAATAGTGAAAACTCCGCAGGTCGCTGAACTCGACAGAAATGAAAATGATGCAGGCTCGCTATGAAATAGCATGTTCATGGACGGTAGTAGAAATACATGCTACCGTCCACACCCTCCAGCCCCGGGTTGAGCAGAACTCAACATTTACACATGTTATAAGTACTGAAAACAATTTAGAGGCATCCACAGATGTGTTCATACGGCGATGCACATGGAACCTTCAATGATACACTAGTGTGTAATTCCATGAAAAGTGGCGTATGGTTCCAAGTTAAAAATGGGCTTGCCCTTAATGCTTAATGAGAAAACAGTGGGCAGAAGACCGTCTGGGATTCATATAAAGGTTTAACTGCACAATACTCACAACTTGCATGTGGCTAATACTGAAACTTTTTTGACACACATTTGTTGCTGAAATAATAGTTTAAAATATAATTGTATGATAATGTACATCTTTGCAAGGCAATTGACAATTATACATACAAAAGGAATATGATTGGAATTAATGAATTAACTAAAATAGGTAAACTCCTTAATCTGCTCAAATATTCATGTTAGTTGGCCAGTTGTGTCTCCTAGATGCAAATATTTCATACTTTTTGTAGTATTTTAGAGATAAGAAACATAACCGTAAAAAATGCGTAGATGTAAGCAATTTTTGTTAATATAAGTTTATGCTCAACAGCTACTATATGCGTAGCTATCTTGTTATCATGATAGAATTGAGCAGTTCATCGATATTTGCATATAGACTAAAAACGTTACAACGTACTGTTATAAAGATACCAATTAAATAACCACAGTAACCCCATTCAAAGTTGTATAACATTGAGGTTATAAGACGTTTTATGAAATAAAATAAATATCAATACAGAAATTGTACACGTGTATGGAATTCAGTAATTATTGTAGAATATAAAACATTTAAGATAGTTCAAATTTATTGCAGATGCTTCAAAATTACCGAAAACCAAAGAGAGTTTGCCGTCAACAGCAATTAGACAGAGATGTAAGATAATTTTGCTATTATGGTAATTCATATCAGGTTTTAAAATATAACATTATAAATAAACTGTAAACACTTCTGTGCCAAGGAATACCACAACCTGATTTATGTTTGGATATTATCACAAACTTCTTAATATTGAATTAAAGTATTTTCCAACTGTATTTTATAAAATGGTAAAAGTAACAACAAAACGTGGATATGGTCTGATTGCTTTAAACACGCCTCATGCTGGTGTTCAACAATTTTTACATTTGGACGTTAGCCTCTTTGATTTGCGTAAGACCTTTTTCATAGCGCCTTAATTGCGCCATTAAGTACGTTTGTTAGAGTCTTTTTATTATTTATTTTTTCATTCCAGCCTTTCTGTGTTATCATTTCGTGCCCTTTATTGTACGTGTGTAAGAGATCAACTGGCAAGGAAAACTTTATTAACAGTATCCTGGAACATGGTAGAAACAATGTGTGTAGTTGGTGCACCATAAATCAACTTCCAAAAAGTGTTTTGCCACTTAACATTTAATATTGGTGTTTCCATGTGATCATGTATATGTTTTATTCGTCTATTATTTATTGTGTGTTGTGTGTCCATGTCTATTCATACATACATCTATACATACACAGAACAGATGTAGGTTTAAATGGATACGTCTCTGGAACATGAATGTCCTCAATTCGCAGCATTATTTTTACCCATTTACGAGACACAAAAGAAGCCGATTTGGCATAAAAACGTCTTTATTACCATCTTCATCATTTCATATCCGATCAAGTTGAGAGACAATATTACAATGAAAGATGATTATATGTAATAAAGAGGGGATATAAAGGGTTAATATGAAATCTAAAAGGTCACAAAGTATACCAATGATATTGTCGTTTATATTCTTTAAGGTTATATAGATTTCATATACGTGTATTCCAAATATACGGTTTTTGAAACTCATTTTTATCATATAAAATTACGTTTCTCAGCTTCTTAAGTTGATTTGAAACATTATGTCATAACATTTTTGCGAATTAATTCTTTTTTATACAAAATGTTCACAGAAATGTAAGACCTTTTAAAGTGACAACTGAAGTATAATTTCCTTTATAATAATAAACATCATCTTTCATAGAGAATCCTAATGACCACACGGAGAATAGATTTACTTGCATATTTATTGGCATCGCTTAGTTGACAGTTTTAACACGTAAAGTTATTTAAATGAAACCTTTTCTTCACCACAGGATATTGTAGGAACAAAGAGCTCCTTATCATAGCTATATCTGGAAATTTCAATGAAGTTCTCGGATGCAGGGTCTAATCGTCTCACTCATTTACTGTCATTGGACTGTTACAGGATTTGATTGATAAAGATGCCACCAAGGAGAATTTATTCAAACATGTACTCTCCCTTGATGCAATAACGCCGCGTACAGTATTGGTGTTAACGTATTTGCTCTTTTCTCTTAATCTTTTTTTTTAGTCAATATGAAGTGTAATACATAGTTAAACATATTGAAAAATTTGTAGTTTAATCAGTTTTTACAATATGTTTCGAAATCGGAGAGATTTTGCATATTTGGCAGCCAAAATAAAAATGGCAATTTTTATTGTTTTAACACAATGAATGCAATATTGTTGACGCAATAAAAAGTGCAACAAAGTTGTATTTTCATTTAGCGAGAACCACTTTACAAATCGACGGAAATGATGTCACTTCAGTTTTGATTTATTTGTGCCACCATTCAAGTTCGATAACGTTTTAGAAGTGAGGTGGGGAACTATTTCCTTTTATTGCCATTTGTATCATTATATTTTTCTAAACGATCGGAACACATATTTAGTTATGTACAAAAGAATACAGTTTTATATATATTTATTAACGCTTGTTTTTAACTAAAACGTGGTTACCTTATAAATTTTGTGTCAGGTTTGTTTTCGGCGTAAGACTATCATTCAACCCGAGTTGATAGTTGGGACATTAATCAAAAATCATTGATTTGATTTGCGGTAGATGTCAAATTGAATGTTCTACAACATGTAAATGACGACTTGATGGACGAAATTACATCATTCTTCCTCCACAACGGATTCCTATTACTAGGTTTTCAAGAGATCAGTACTAATCCATTTCATGCCCAACTACAAGCTTCTCTGGTTTCTGGTATAAAACTAAACACGGCAGCATGCATATCCACTACCGTCCATGAACATTCTCATTCAAACCAAGCCTGCAACATTTTTATTTTTGTCATGTTGGGCGACCTGTGGAGTTTTCACTTGCTCTATTTCAATGGACTTTTTATCCCATATACATGTAAATGTGTACACAAAACACAATTGAACGTGTTTTTGTTTCATGAATTGGTTTTTATATAAATCTGGTATTATAAATAATAATAGTAAATATATGTCAAACGGTCTTACTTAAAAGACGACTAAAATGTTTACTGCTACTCAGATAAGACATTATAATATCTTGTTCCTGGTAGCACAGAGAGTAGGATCGTAAAATTGAGAGGAAACTTTAGTTAACTATAGATAGAAAACTTTTTTCTTTAGTTGACACATTGGTCCAGGTACACTGTACAAGTAAAATAGCTGACGAAATTAGATTTTGCTGAATAGACCTTTGCTTTTTTATACTTTCCAAATATTTTGCATATTACGAAAGCTTGATCGCTGCCAGACAAACACAATGCTAAGCATTTGTTTTGCGGCTGTATATAAAAAACTGACAAATTACTTATCAGAAATGATTGAACTCAAAAAGAAGATGAGATAAATAGAGATTTGCCCAAAACGATGCAAATAGACAAGACTAGGTGTTTATTAATGCCATATCATACTTGCTTTTTGAAAATGATATACTTTCTGATAAGATGATTACAAATATTCGGAATAAAGCATATTGCATGACGATTTATCTTGTGCTAAGAGGTTCTTGGAGAAACGTGTCAAACATGAACTTAATTGGAACGTAAACAGCTATTAGATATGTGATACAGCTTACACTGAAATTTAAATCATATTAATAAGGGGATACATTCGTCAGTCGGTATAAAACCGTATTCGGTAATAGATTGAACATGTTGTGCGCCTTTATATTAAGATCAGTTAAAACTGATATGTTACAGTTGAATAACCTTCTCATAGTCTCTGCTAGTCTTACATATAACGTCTGTTGAGATCAAGCAATGTACAATCATGTTTAAAAGTTCCTTTATCTTTACCGGAAATATTTTTTTCTCTAGGCTTATCTCTAACAGCCGGGGATCCAATACATTATGCCATGTTATAGAGAATTTAATTGGAAATATATTTGATTTTAAACCCTTACGACTAGTGCCAGTCTAGATAACTGCTTGAATAGCTCGATACTGTAAGCATAAGTGTTGTGAATGACATGAGGTTGACCTTGCAGTCGTATCAACTTTAAACACGACAGTTTCTTAACGTTTGCAATGTTACTCGCTGTGCTTTGGAACGTTTTGTAAAATAACAAAAGGCAAAAGGAAAGTCCGCGCCAAACAAAGCAGTGAAAGTAGTACTGATAAAACAGGAGATGATATAACGAAGTCGATACTGATATCTTTGTTGTAGACACTAGTCAAACAGACAGTCTGATGGGATTTCATGAATGTTGGAGAAAAAACATTGCCTTTGTAGTGTGAGCAGGATTTTTATTGTATTTAGTAACCTAATTATTGACTGATCATGACCCATATATGCGAAATTGACCTCTAAGTTTCGGTATATGGAATGAAATGTATTGCATACACAAGACTGTGCTTAAATTCAGACTTACATAGTTGTCATCCGAAATGTTTTAAACTTAGCTCAGATGCTATCCAGACCATTATAAATTTCTAGTCAAGAATGTGGGCTCTAAATGATACTTTCAAGTTATATGATGAGGAAGGATTAAGATGTGTTTTTTTCAATCACTATTTTATGCCGATCTGTGTGAAATATTTATTTCAAATTTGATTTTTTTTTCAAAATCTAACAGTTGATATGGGAATCGATGCGTACGTACAAGGCTCGGACAAGGTGATATGCACTATGTACCATGAATTGGCATATCCATAACTTTGAAAGCGGGGTAAATTATGAACACAACTTTAATCGATTTGCTCAATGACATTATTTATCATGAATGTGTCATGACTTTAGAAATTAAACCAAAGTCATCAATGTCCAAAACATTCCCAATATCGTTACATTTTTTAGCAGTTAGCGTTGGATTCGAAATTAATTCGTTCAACACACATCGCGAATTTCAAACTAATTTTTAAAGAAAGAAAAAAACATTTAATCAAGTTTAATTTCCCAGTACCGACGATTGAAAAACCTTTTACTGTATAATTATGCCATTGACTGATTAAGTACTTCTTCTCTAGATTAAGCTTTTTCCCTTAACCTTTGAGATCAAATAGATTCCACTATAAGGAATCCTGCTCGCGACAGTTGAAATTAATTTCGTCCGTCGCGATTAAACAACGACATAAAGCAATGCAAACCGCCTCAATAGCTTATAAGTAGAGCGTCCGCTTCGAGTGCGAGAAGTCATGGATTCGATCCCCGGCCACGTAATACCAAAGACGTCAAAAACGGTACCAGTAACTCCCATGCTTGGCGCTCAGCATTAAAAGGGAAACTGGCCTCTTCTCTAACACACTCGTGGCGACGGGTTCCATCAGGAATGAGGTGTCAAAATTGATTAATATAAGTTGTAGAACTTGCTTTACAATCGACCTAAGATAAATTAGTATACACTAAACTGAAATCACGATAATGCTTTATAATAAATAAATAAATAAACAATGCGATACGACACTCTATGATGAGGTATGATAGACGGCAGTTCAAACGGAGTAATATCTCGACGCCATATCGTATTGTCGTTCGTCAAAAGCATGGTACATCACAACACCACATCACACTGCTGTACATCGTTTTGTATTGTCAAACCTCATGCTCTGCATTGACTAGCGTTGTTTCGAGTTGTTGAGTGTTATATCGCTTCGTCGCTTCGTTGAGCGTCGTGCTATACACGTAGATAAAATGCACGATAATGCTATACGGCGTCTGGAAAATATAACTTTGCAGTATCGATTGTCGTTTCGTGATGTTGGTCGTCATATTGCATTGCCGTGCGTCGCACCGTGTTTCTTAATGCTCGGCAAAAATGTAGAATGTGACACAAGTAAGGTGCCATACGACGCATGAACGAGCGAAGTGAAATTAAGACAAAGCATGCTATCGGTGCGCATAGTCATCCGTCGTATCGCATTCTCGAGCGACAGAAAAATTTTAAACTTGCACAAATAGATTCCGTAACAGTATACCGGTATTCTTTTTTATTTCGAGGCTCCGTATGGGGTTTCCTGTTTCTTTACATAAATAAACATTCACATACACATTTTTTTATGCAATACAATGCAATAAAATATAACAAGGCATGTATACCAAAATAAGATAAGTATGAATTTCAACGTCCATACACAAGAATCGATTCAGTCTTAATACTTTATATGTATGTGAAAGGAAGTGTGATGTTGATTGATGAAAGAAGAATGGAAAATAATAAAGAAAGGCTGAAAATATACATTCCCGAGAATATCCCTATGGCCGATATTCGATAGCGGTAAGATTGTCTATATAGAAGTAAAAAGGGAGTGTACAAATTTGACTTAATAAAAAATTCAAAAATCAGATATCTTAGCTGCTAAAAGTTTAATCCACTTTGAATATTTGATTCGTCACATATGTTTAATTTTGACTGATCCCTGCCACGATTTCTAATGCCACCATTTCGTCTTTTTGCCACTTCTGTTTTCTATATAGAATGTGTAGTAGTATCATATATGCGTTTATTAAAGAAGCATTCTTTTATAAAACAATTAATAGAAGGAGCTGTCACTATTAGTGGCAAATGCCCCCCGAGCATTTATACAAAGTAAATTTAAAATACCTTCAGCGATGGCAGAGTTATGGACCGGACAAGAAACAGACCATGTTAACCTGTTAACGTCTTAAGTGTGACACTGACCTTAGAATTAGGGGTCTGGATCTTGCGCATGACACGTCGTCCCACTATGGTGAACATCTGTGCCAATTAATTTCAAAATCCCTTGATGAGTTATGAATCGGACACGAAACAGACCCTATTAACATTTGACTTCTAAGTCTGACCTTGATCTTGGAGCTAGGGATCTGGGTCTTGCACAAGACACATTGTCTCATTATGATTAAAATCTATGCCAAGTTATTTCAAAATTCCTTCATGGATGGCAGAGTTATGGACCGGGCACGAAACAGACCCTGTTAAAGTTTGACCTCTAAGTGCGACCTTGACCTTAGAGATAGGGTTCTTGGTCTTGCATATGACACGTTGTCTTATTATGGTGAACATTTCTGCCAAGTTATTTTAAAATCCCTTCATGGGTTGCAGAGTTATAGACCGCCCGCGAAACACCCAGTTTTAACATTTGACCTCAAAGTGTGACCTTGACCTTGGAGCTAGGAGTCTGGGTGTTGCGCATGACACGTGACCTCATAATTGCGAACATTTATGCCAAGTTATTTTAAAATCCCTTTATGGATGGGAGAGTTACAGCCCGGACAAAAATTGGCACGGACGCACGCACGTTCGGAAGCACGGACGGACGGACAGTGCGACTTTAATATGCCCACCTTCGAGGGTATAAAAACAAGGAAGAATATCCAACAGGGATAGACACGTTCTTAAAACGCAGCCTCCCCAAACGCAAACCCAGAACGCGGACGCGCACACGATCAACACACACACACGCGCACCACACACAAATCAAACACACAAGAACAAAATAAACAAATAAAGGAACACAGTGGGGCACCGTCTTGGAATGGTCAGTGGCAAAGCCACCACTGGGGAACTTAAACAGGTTTATGGTGCACCTTACCTCACTCTTACCCCCATTGTGTTCAAAAGTCACACGACAGTGTAAATAAAAGTTATCTCGGCCAGGTAAAACCCTAACATACGCATAGGCAACAGAAAGCATGTAATGTTGAACACAAAAATGCTCTTGTATATAGATATATATGCAATCCTTAAGAACCTAAACGCATGTACTCAGTGCTTTTGCAAGAAGACAGAGCAACAAGGGAAACATCCTTAAGGGCCCGACGAAACAGGCCAGAAGACGGAAATAAAAATAGCTCAGTTATGAACTACTTATCATAGAGTCCTCCACCTGTTCCGTCAGACACAATCAAAGAGGAAAGCGCAGCGTCCAAACTGTCAAAGGGCTGAACACCAAACATGCGGTGTGTCTCAAAACAGTTGGGTCATAACCTCTTTTAATAAAACGTTTAATTACTTTACGAATACAATTGGAAATTTGCCAGGACCCAGAATCTGACGAAGTTTGTAAACCACATTCCCATACAAAAAGGTTTTGATATACCTTCTCGCAGAAGTGTCTTTTTTAAAACCAAATCTGAATTACGTTAATAAAATTTAGTTAGCAAAGTATTTACGTAATTTATAATAACGGTAGCCCTGTTGAAGAAGCTTATTTGTAATATATTGGTTACGTTCATTGAAATCCTCAACATGACTACACGCTCTTGCAAATCGAATTAACTGAGAAATATATATATCCCATAAGATGTAGCCTTGGGTACATCCCCACCCAAATGGGGGAAATTTACAATACTAAAATCAAAATCATCCCTCTTGACATAGATTTTGGTATGTATAAATTGTCGTAAATAGAGAGATGTAAATCTAGAAATGAAGCAGTAGTATCTGCGTTGTTAGTTTTACTGTAGCTCTCGGGGATAAATAGTATCCACCAACTGAGCGAAAAAAACGGATTAATCATGCTAAGTATATCATCTAGATAGCGTGAT
Organism: Mercenaria mercenaria; assembly: GCF_021730395.1. Lineage (NCBI taxonomy): Eukaryota > Metazoa > Mollusca > Bivalvia > Venerida > Veneridae > Mercenaria > Mercenaria mercenaria. The sequence continues at coordinate 55,071,099 of NC_069373.1, forward strand.
GTACTATTAAATGCAGTAATAATGTCTGCCTGTGTGAGAAAAGCCCAACATAAAATCTCTTTCGTTACAATATAAAAACAAATCTGCGACAAGTGGTGCACAATTTATCCCCATAGGAATACCAATTACTTGTCTGGAAACAGCATTCCCAAACCTGGCGTTAATATTGTTCAATAAAAATGAAAGGGCTTTACAAACTTCGTCACAGGTCCACATATTATAGTTTTTTGCAATGCAACTAGTAAAAAATACTTTGTTAAAATTGCAAGCGAGAAAAGTAGTATTTTACCTGGTAAAAGTCCTTTCAATTAGGGCAGTTAGTTTTTCATTTATTAAAAAACAAAGACAAATATCAAACAGGGAAGTCATGTGGTAAAGTCGTATACAAAGTAGAAAAATCGTATGTACTGACTAAAGACACCTTGTAATTATTAAATCTAAATTTATACAGGATCTCGCAAGAATTTATTACAAAATAAGTTTTTAGTAGAGTTTTCGTATACTTTGCCACAATACATTTTCACGGGGGCTTTTACAGCAGTAAGGCATGATATTAATAACTTGAAAATATTTGTAGTGGAACAAGAGCTTGAATTAGCGATAAAAAACGAGCTTTATTTGGTTATTTATGTAATTTTGGAATCCAGTAAATTGTAGGAAGTTTAATTTGCTGGTCATTTATACGAACTTTCAAATTGGAAACTTCAGTGATGTGATCAGTAATCAAATGTTGTTCAACGGAAGTACTCAGTGTATAAGCTTTAGTACTATTTAGTTATTATTATTATTATTATTATTATTATTATTATTATTATTATAGCACACTTATATAGCACTCTTTTTATACAAAATATGTTCGTTCAAAAGTGCTTTACAAAAACATAAAGAACACGTACATACATATACAAACAAGTAAATATATTGGTAAAAGATTAAAAGGAATAGTAATTAAAACAAGATCATCCATAAATTGTGTTCAACGTTAAATTACATTACGACAGCAATCCCTTTCTCAACACGAAACAAAACTGTCATGGTTTGTTTTGGGTTAAACGCCATTTTCAACAGTACTTCAGATTTTGTTATTTTATATAACATGACTTTGTGTTTAATAGATGCGTTTTCAAAGATTTTCTAAATGCGGACAGTTAGCTTGAATCTCTGATGCTTGCTGGGAGGGCATTCCAAAGCTTTGGCGCTGCATGCTTGAAACTTCTGTCACCATACTTTACTGTTCGACTCCTCGGTACAACCAAAGACGCCGGGCCATTTGCCGACCTTAAGTCTCTACGAGGCTTGTACATGTCCGGCATATCGACAATGTACTTGGGAGATTCATTGTGCATGGCTTTGTATGTAAGTGTCAAGATTTTGAACTCAATGCGGTGCTGAACCGGAAGCCAATGCAACTCCTTCAAGACCGGCGTGATGTGATCGTATCGTTGAGTCTTGGTTATGATGCGAGCCGCTGTGTTTTGTACACATTGAAGTTTTTGCAGTGTCTTTGGAAATTCCATACAGCAGCGAGTTACAGTAGTCTACTTTCGATGTAACCAGAGAGTTCACAAGAGACTTGGTAGCATCAGCTGTGATGTACTGCCTAATATGGCCTATAGTTCGTTTCGTAAAACATTTTACATAATGTAGGCGTCAACTGAAGATAATATTGTTAGCCGCCTTGTCTGCTGGAACTAAAACATATTTAGAATGAAATTCTTGGATTTCTTTTTTCAGATGTCTTAAAGTGAACTTAAAGTAGGTGCTCATTTGTTTTATAAAATTTAATACTGGAATCGAAAATATTCACGTCGGCACCGTTTAAGACAAAATGTTTCGATGGATTCCGTAATCTGGCCACGACATGCATCAAAGTCAATATTTGAAGGAATTCTGTATTTAGGCTCTTTAAAAGATAAATCACGAATACGTTTTTGTTTGATAATATCAAAATTACCAGTGATGACATGACCTGTATCTGAATAGCAAATTTTGAGTGATTAAATTCACAGGAAGTTGGAGCATTTGTATACACATCTAGGTCAAACAATTTTATTGTAATTAAATATAATATTTCTTACAGGTGTTTTATATTTATTACATAAAATCGGAACTTCAGTGTTTCTGAAATATTTAGGCTCAGAATCAATGACGCGTTTATCCCGAAATATACTAGATACATCGATGAACTTCTTCAGAAGTCAATACATTTATTCATAAAACATATCTTAAGGCAATGTCTGTCATGGGCAGATTAAGTGTCGGTGTGTGGACGGAGAATATGATGTTAATAACTTTGAATAACATATATTACAGTGTAAGAAACATATTGGTCCGCTTCGTCGTCCTGTTTCTTAAGAGACTGGACAGACAAAGAAGTGAGACTGTCTACCAGAGTTTGAAAGAATTAAATCAAGATTGACTTTAGATCTGCGCTTAATATTACCATTGCGTCTATCTATGAAATCTAGATTTACGTTTTTTAATGTTTAAAATAGAAAGGATATCAATATCAGGGTTTTTAGAGATATTACCTTCTTGATATAGATTATCATTAAAGCCCAACGGAAACGGTGACTGTAAATTTTGATCCATTTGATTTCTGCTAAACGTCTGTCTTAATTTTAAATCTAGAGGTGGAATTTATATCATATACGAGTTGTTCTATTGGCTGAATTGTTACCTGATCAAAAGTATGGCAAGATTTACGAAAGTGTTGGTATAAAAAGGTAGTAAACTTGTTCCGACTACGTATTTTGTACGAATGTTCGAGGAAACGCATTTTCAAAGATCGCCCAGTTTGGCCAACATACTGAATACCACAGTTGGGCGCGTTTCACGTCAGTACATAAATCATGTGGGATGTATTTCAATCAATGTCAGAATTAAGTTTTACATTAAACATTCTTTAGTATCGTTCTTAAACTACCATTAAATGGACTTGAGCAATAGAGTCTCTTACAAAATATATCTCTATCGTGGATTTTAAACCTTAGGTTTCCAAACAAAGAGACTTTGTGCTGTAAATGTTGGACCGTAACACATTTAATCTTAACACAACGGTTTAGCAAAACATATAGATATTAAACGCAAGATAGGAAAAGAGGAGGAACAACAGGAAGAAAAAAAGTATTTTTTGAAGTATGCTGATTTAACAGTGAGATAAATATTATGACATACATTTTCGTTCATGAATTTTACAAATCGTTTTTGTTTTGTTTTTGTGAATTCAATTAAAAAAATCCATTTTTAGAACGTAAGCTAACTAGATTAAAGTCAACATGAAAGAATGAAATATTGTATGCATCGTGCGTATCCTTTTTATTGGACTTCTAATTACCTGTAATATCTACCGACATCAACATTGATAAGGCTGTGAGGACGTATCAGTTGCAAGTTAAGTGTTAAGTGCAATATTAATGCCATGTTCTTATTTCTTGCAGCATCTGTTATTTGGCATATTGATAGTATTCTTTTTAATGTGCATACTATGTTGAAATATGTAAACATGTCTGTCTTTGCCACAAATGTTTGTTCTTATATGGCCAAAGCCATGTACTAAGCTGATTGCCAATAAATTTGAAAAAGTAAATAGACCAATTTCACAAAGGCGGACACGATTCCTTATTTGATTTCGTTTACAAACATACCCTAATAACGTAACAATGCATACTAATGCACTAAAATGAAAAACTGTCACTGTTAAATCCATACTGAGCAAAACAATTAACCCACTATCTGTTATTTTGCCAATATCTTAATAATCATTAAATCGATAGTTGTATGATAGGAACCATTTTATTGGAAACTACCAAAATACACTTGAGACCAGTAAAAAAAACATCATTCTTGTTTAGTCATACAATATACCTGACAAAGTTGATATCGATAACTGTGATAACAGAGAATAAGTTAACGAAGTGTCGCTGTGCTCGGGTTAGACTGTATACTTGTTTCCATCTATATACATTTCTTCTAATTAAAAATAATTAATAAATTGAAAATATGTTAGTATTACTGTCACACCTTTACTGTTTTGCTAATATTAGGCGCATGTTAACCGTATTCACTGACTTACGACTAAAATGAAACTTATCTTACTTGTGGCTGTAACATTAAATTCAACACAAAGAGAAACGCTGGGTATAAATACTGCTTGATTTTTTTTAGTTTTGAATTTACTTCTCGTAAAAGCTTTATTCAAACTGTTACCAAACTGTTGGTTTATCTTTCTTATAATATATGAGAACATCTAATCTAAGATTTGACTGGCTTGAATGCCTTAACAAAATTCAGTATAATCATTATTAAAGTATGCTTGTATAACTAATGTAGAACCATTTTTTATCAATTAATATTTCTTGATTGGCATATACTCTCCTAGAAAATGGCAATGTGCAATTTATTTCGAAATATTACATGGGTATATAAGGTAACATATACATCATATCACATTCCGAAGTCAACGACTATATCGCCATGGCAGCACAACAAAATGAAACCATCTTATTTCGCAAAAAGTCTTGTTTATAGGGAATATTTAGCCCAAGCAAACGTGGTAGTGTTATCTATTATACTGTATCCATTTTTAACAGCTTAGCACTCATAACCTAGCCTTGACATATATTTGCAAGAATTAAATAAAGATCAAATAACAGTGCATTCAGATTAATCTTCCATTAACCTATGTATGGCCCATACAGAGGTTACGCAGGAACGTTTTGAATTTTTCTTCGTTGAGATCACTGAAACATATACAATTACATATGGTATAAAACGGTACTTTCTGCCTGTTATGATATATACTGATTACATGAACATTAAAAGAATAAGAATGCAGAGGCGTCTTATATATTCATACGCATGTTTGAAAGACATTAAAATTAATTGAATCTTAATGAATTTCTTGATAATATGTTATATTAAGACCGATATAAGCTGATTCACTATAACAATAAAGTGTTTCAATATAATTGAAACTTTCGTAATGAGAAACGTGTGTTTGATACAATACAATGTCTAAAGCTTAACTGAATTGGGTATGTTTACTAACTATTGTTAGGGGTCGTTCTTAACACAGATAAAAACTGGACAAATATTAAAATTCTTTAAATTATTGTATAAACGATATTTTTCATATTTTACTACTTAAAGATTTTTCCTTATTTTGACGGTGTTTTTGCACAGACTATATGCTTATGCTATTCTGATCTACATATGCTAGAAATGGGTAACACCTAAAAATCACTGTTAAATATCATATTCTACTCTTCGTTGTTGATGTAACTCATTCTTACCACGGATAAGGTAAGTAATTTGATGGTGCTTTTAAGTATTTAAAGTTTCGAAACTATAGCTCTTGTAGTTGCTGAGAAAATAGTGGACCTGAACAAAAATCTTAACCAACGCCGATGAGTAAATGACGCCAATACCATATAGAAAATGTTTTCAAATAGCAGACGTGCTAAAATTGAGTGCGACTTTTTTGCATTTTTTTCTGTGTTGTCTATGCCAGGACTTAACAAGTTGTCTGTTTGTGTGCTCAGTGCATTTTACTGCCATTCATAAGTGATACTGAGTTTTCAAACATCTTATTTTAGAAGATAATATTGAAGTGGTTCATAGAGTAATTGAAACATACTTTGACATGACTGAGAGTATATCGATAAGCCAATGCAGTTGCACGAGGGTTGTTCAATAAATACGCATATAGGCTCTATAACTTCGTTCCCTTATTGTGGAATTCAAGTTGTACCTTTGTAACCAGTAATTTACTCGCTGTGAATTGTTATGATAAATAGAGAATTACATCAAACAAAAAATAGTTTATTTAATAACCATAGTAACGCGTTAGCGGTCCAGTTTTACATCACATCATTAATAAATGCAAATAGAATACAAAAGGATCTGCCGTAGCAAATCACCTCAAGATCGTGTTGTCTAGAGAAATAATAACTGTGCAAACAGCGAGCATGGCCTTTATGCTTAACCAAAATTCCCTTCGTACTGCTTTTCTGTGGATGTAAGGGTTCCATGGCCGAGTGGATACGGTAGCTGGAAACGAATCACTGAACCCTCATCGATGCAGACTCGAGCCTTGCTCGAGCGTTGAATTCTTCATTTATTCGAGCTGCCCAGATGGTTTCATTCTCATCCATCAGAGGTTCGTCAAAATCCCGAGACGAACCTCTGATTTATTTCCATCGTTTACTTGGTGAGCATGCGCACTCGTAATTACTATCGGGAGTGGTTTCAGCCAATCAATGTTTGCCATTATTTGGAACTCCGAATTGAAACTTCAAAAAATAAGTAAACAAGATACTTGCTTACGATGGATAAAGGCTGTATTCCATGATTGCGATAAATAAAGATTTATTCCTGTAATTCGACGTTAAGAGATTTACATCAAGAAATAATAATATTCGTCGTAAATGGACATCGTATTCCCTCGATAATATGGGAAGGACGCGGTCACGCTTTTCACGGACGATTTTGATTGGTTCGCTACGATTTGTCGCGAAACGACGCTGATTGGCTGAAACGTTTTACCTGTATTGTAACCAAACCATAAATATCGGCGAAATGTGCCAGAGGTTCATCCGGGGAACCACGGTAGACCTCTGGTATGCGAGAATGAGATGGTTTACGGAAGGTCGGTGGTTCTACGTAGGTGCCCGCCATCGATGAAATAATGCACGGAGGGGCATCTGTGATCATCCTCCACAATAAAAAGCTGGAATGTCGCTATATGACCATAATTGTGCCTGTGTGACGTTAAACCCAACACAATCTGATTGACTATCTGTTGACTCTGGTATAGGGAGTAAGTTTTATTGCCATGAATTGCTTTACGGGACGCTAATATCACATTAAGTTTCTGGCTAACTGACACAGAAATTAGCTTGCCTTTTGTTTAAAATTTCTCGCTATTGACCAAGAAAAAGTTTTCAAATTAGTAAATTATAAATGTTTTCAAAAGAGAGACAATCCTCACGTACATGAAATATTACCTGCAGAAGATTTTTTGCGGATACTTTCGTAAGGACACCTTATCTTTATTTGAACCGAAACATCCATTTTGTTTTAAATTTCGAGACATTTTGATAGTTTTTATAACCAACGCGATAGAAATGAACCTGAATTGATATTCTTATGACACTATTGGAATTGAATTTATTTCATAATTTGAAATAGTACGCATTATCAATTAAGCAATATAAAGCAGTGTATGTTGCTATGCACTTTCAACTGTTAACTTCACAAAATATATGTCTTAAACAAAACTGTTTTAGTCAAAGGCGATTAATTCTAGAAAATACATAACGCGCACGAGTGTATTCATCGTTAAGTCCGCTGTAGTTTTAAAAAGTAATGTATCGGTATCTTAACTCATTCGGCTTTTATATTTGATTTCATAAGACAAGAAAAGAAATATGATAAACATGTGTGTGAAAGAACGATAACACTCTTTATACCTTACATATGTTGAAGATGTGATAATAGTTATGCTGAGCAAATAAAACATGTTTTTTATAATTTTTAAAGATTGAAAATAGCATTTAAGCATACATATAGATATATAAGAATTGATAGATGGCGAATAGGTTAGCTTTTCTGGTGTTCTGTTACCTCCCATAAATAGAATTTTCGTTGTGGAATTTAATATTTCATTGATTTTTTCTCTTCAAAATATATACAAATTAGTTCAAAACATCTTAACAGATTACAGTATTTGGAAATGTTCATTATGCCTTTCATGATAATATTTTGTATTCAGACAAAGTGAACTTAAAACTTTTTAACTTTTTTTTCAAGAATTTTGTTATATTTTGTTATATCAGTGAGTGTTTCATACTTGCCTATATAAAGTGTATAAGGACACATGATGGAGCTGTATCTGACTTATGTAATAACTGCAATATGTCGTTCTGAGAGTTCTGCTTTCAGTTCGATATGAGATTTTTCAATCTTCACAACTGTATATTTTGTAAACATTTATATACTGTAACCTGGTAACTGGTACCGTCGCCTACAAAACATATGACGTTACATTATGACGCCCAGCTAAACGTCGCCAAACCGAACGTTGCCTCGACAAACGTAGCCCGGTGAAAAGGTCGCCAAGTTAAGCTTCGCTCCGACAGATATCGTTATGGCACTCCATTGAATGTGGTTATGGCACCCCGCCAAGTGTCACGACGCCCTGGGACAATGACTTGAGCCTTTCAATTTTTGTCCTCCAAAAGTCGACTTAACATGCTTTTGCGGATGAGGATCCATGGCGTGTTCACACACAAACTTGAAATGTGTTCGTATTGGTGGGAGTGCGTGTATCTAGTGTGCAGATGCGGCCGGTTGTCCGACTTTTTTGGCCAAGGCTGGAAAACTTAGTCTCAGTAATAGTGTATTTCCAACTGATTCCATAATTAAGACAAGAAATTCCGTCGATTTTCTAGCAACAGCGTTTTGATGTGATGAATAGTCTCAAACTGCTTTGATGGGGCATTTACCATACTTAAGAACTTTTATTTCTGTGCCCTTTCCTATCAAATAGCATCATGCCACAGTGTCACATCCGGATAACCCTTGAGCTGCTAGCACATCGTGTATTATGACTTTGTAACGGCTCTCTGTTGAATGGGCGATTTCTCTGTGACCTGGACAGAGAACTTGTGACAGATGCTTTCGTCTTTAAGATATTTTATTGTGACTTAGACTTGGCAATTCTAAGTTCAACCGATTCAATAAGCAAAGATTTTGAAACGGGGTAACCATTCACACGACATAAACTCTTTCGAAGTAAATTTCTCTTATAGCACAAACCGCATCAAAGAAGTCTTTGAAGATTAATCTTCGCTAGGATGATTGATTTGCAAGCTATTTCCAGAAAGGGTAATTTAAAAGAGGTTTTTGTCGTATTTATTGTCATCTTCTCCCACGTCTGTGTTTACCGAATCGGTAAAGTTAGAATTGCAAATTCCGAATTACAATTAAAACGAATGTTACAAACAGAAGCATTTGCCAGACAGACCTTCAAACAGTTAAACATGTTGTTATTAAAGTTTTGACAACCGTTAACATAATTTATTGGCCAGCGAATGGAACCTCATAGAATATATCACGCAATTCAGAAGACTCATTGAATGAATACTGGACTATTACTATGCATAAAATAGAAAATATGGAACTCAAAAGGTCTCAGCAACAAAATTAAAAACGTTGCAGGCTCGGTTTGATTGAGTCTGTTCATTAATGTATTCAACATGTATCGGTCTTTCAGCAAAAAACAGGATACGAGAGTAGTACGGAGCGCAACATCCGGTCAAATAAACCAGTTGTCAACAGTGATGCAGCTGCCAATACTGCATATTATATTATCCTTACATTACTAGAGAATAAGCAGCTGCTGATTGCTCCCATATGTGATGACCTGTCACCCGAACAAAGTCAGAGGTAAACAACAAACACTGTCATCACAGAGGAAGACAATTGCCTTTCGAAGTTACGGAAGGTGTCAGAATTTATCTTGGAGACGTAAAGACAACACAAGAAGAGGCGAACCTGGCTTCACAAATGATTCTTGATGCAAATGAAACTAACCGGAGCGAATCCATCTTAGCTGACGATACGGATGCATTTTCCCGTTCACTACATTTCATGACACAAAACGTGTCTTTTAAGGTTATAATGGAATCGCCTGTTCAAAACAGAGCCGTTATTGACTTATATGCGACGGTTGATGCAAATATGGGCATAACACACGCTCTTCCAGCAGCTTACGCGTTATCTGAATGTGACACTGTGGCATATTGTCATAAAAGTTCTGAAGTATGGTAATTCTCCTCTCAATTTGGTCAATTTGATACTGCTGAAATGTCTACACGATGTTATGTACTTGTGAAAGCATAGACATTTGTTGTAACGAACAAAAACTCGTCAAAGAAGTGGCCGACAAATTGAACATTTCAATACAAAGACGAAGTACAGTCGACAGCGTACATGCGACAACCTGTAATAAGCGATTTTGTTCTTAAATCTCCTAAACGTTTTAACTACATTTTGTATTTAAATCATCCCATTTAACGACTTTTTCATTACGCGACCAGCTACCACATTAATCTAGTTATCGTTATTTTCATGTTATTCTATATACGTTTATATTACATACGTTCTCGTCATGGATGTCAACTTATGTCGAGTCACACTACCATGTATTTTATATACCGTCAAAATTAGAACAATGAGGTATATACGTATTCTAGTTAATATATGTTTTATTTGTCTTTGTATTGCATAAGAAATGTATACATGTATTATTGTTTTAAAACTAGGTAAACCGTCATTACAAAACGATTTTTCAAACTAAAAAATAAAATTAATTTTAGTAACATACAATGTATGTAACGTATTAAACCGTAGAGAACATTAACATCACATTCAGTTGTCTTGAAGTGTGATTATTCGTTAAAATAACTTGATTTCCCTTATTAAATATCTCAAATATAGTCATAATTTAAAAATGATATTATTTCTCAAACATTATGTTATATTGGTACAATGCTAATTTGGTAATTTTGGTAATGTAACGCTGCAATATCAAAATTATACAGAAACATACATCAATACTTAAAAATGTTGTCATGATTTAATTGTGTTCTAGTCATTATAAATTATATATAGAGGAATAACTGCTTTACCTACTTCATTGTGTTATTATTCTTCTGGCCACGCTATACCTACAAGAAAATGTAGTAATATATTGTTAAGTTACCAATGCAGGTCCAATTTGGGATCTACCAGACGATGATATATCAGTTCAAAATAAAGATTCGAATCACGCCATCTTCACTGGTAATATAAATATTATCAACGGGAAAATAAATCTTTATTTTTTCTCTTTCTGGTACTTTTGTAATTCAGTTAAAAATGAAATTGGTGTATGTAATGTCTAGACAATTTTGTTTTGCATCTTGGTGCCAGAGTGAGTAGTATCGAGATGTTTACTATTTTAACTACAATTTATAATTCCACCAGATAGTTAATTTTAATCACAAACAGTTGTTTTATTACCAAACGTTGTTATGTTGGATTATTATTAAACTGAGCTTAAGTGAAGAATTATACATAATTATTTTGCACCTCATAATTACATTGCTTAGACAAATTATAGTTTCATCTAGAGCATGAAAACAATTTCACATTTTAAAACTTTATTTTGTACCTCACTTGAACAAATGAGTTTGTTACCTTAAATGTCCTAAGAACATCCAAAACGTTAAAAACCAGTGGATGCTTTAATCAAAACTACAGTAGATAGTGTTATATGTAAAATACAAATATATAGTCTCATGTATGTATTCTGTTTATCTTGTAACAAAAACAATTTTATGTCTTTAATATATTTAATAGAGTTTTCAAAACATTGTTGGAGTTCGAAACATGGATATACATCATTAATTAAAACAAGATGAATATAGAAAACATTATTTTCATGTTTTACTTTGTTTAGTTAATATTCACATTATTAAGATTCATAGATAGATCATATTACGTTCAACCAGAAAGTCACAGGTTTAAAAACCGGATTAAGCAAAATATATGTGATTTCTTATCAAAAACAGTCTATATACAATAAAAGATAAGGTCAACTTTACATCAGGGTCAATATGTGGTGGCCTCCCTTATAATAAGAGACGTCAGCCACAATTAACATTTTAGTTGGCCTCCATGGCCGAGTGGTTAAGGTCACTGACTTCCTATCACTTGCCCCTCACAGATGTGGGTTCGAAACCCTCTTTCGGATATAGAATTCTTCATGTGAGGAAGCAATCGAGCTAGCCTACGGAAGGTTGCAGGTTCAAAATAGGTGTCCGCCTTTGCCTGAAACAATACCAATCTTATGGCTCTTCCTTCGCTATCAAAAGTTTGAAAAGTTGTCATATGACCTAAATTTTATCGTTTTGACTCTAAACCCTACAAGACAAAAATAATAATCAGAATTTTGAACATCGAGTTTTTCAATGTTTGATTGTAGGTCATTTTGCATGTTGTCGATATTAAAACTTAATACGGATTATAGAACGGAAATATGTGAAAACACTATAATTAAATTTCTTTATAACGGTGAATTAAATCGTTACGTGGTATGTTTGACGGCAGTGATTAATGTACAGCTATGAGAGATTATCAAAGATCAACTAAAGCTAACTGATTTTCATACATAACTAAATTAGTTCTACTGCACATCAAATTATTATTATATGATGATCTCTTTTTGAATATTGTCCCTGCTGCAGGTGTATTTTATTTATTCCAAAAATGGTTCGAAATCACAAAATCATGTTATATTCGGTATTTCTTTAAATCTAAAGAAAATACAAGTAAATGCATGCTTATCTAAAGCAAATAAAATTATATTTTTCTAATTCAATCAATTTAAAAAGGGGCAACTGCGTTTTTGTTAGCAAGTTGTATCACAATGCTAGCGGCCTCGGTGGTAACTTTAAAAGTTATGTTCCAGCAGTTTAGATCTAGTCAGTACGCTTTCTGAGGGGTTGGTTGTAAATGTGACACCTGCCTTTCTAGCCGCTGGCGTTTGCGACTTTGCAATTTTTCGTCGTGTAGAAGACATTTTCCTTGCCTGATAATCAATTATTCAGGCTTTTGACATATTTTATCATTTCATTACATGTAAATGAATTTCACCATAACAGTGTATTTACGGTTAAACATTCGGATCAAAATTGAGTTCAGAATCGTATCGTTATCTTCAAAAACAATATACTTGCGCTCTTTATTGACATTTTCAAAAATGCAGAAGGTTTAAAAGAATAATAAGTAGCTAAAACGAAATTTATATATATTTCAATCGAATAAAATGATATTTCCCAGGTTATGAGAACTTTAACCCGTTTCAAAAATGTTTCCAGTGCAATCCTATTTTTTCTAATTCTTGATTTTGCGTTACATTTTGTTTTAATCTGAAGCTTTTATGGCGTCACCTGTCCTCAATAAGCATTCTTCACAGAACTGTTGATCAGTTTTATCCTTAAAAAAATCTTGATAAAATGAATCCGTTTGAAATAAAACATATTACAGCCAAATTCCAAAGACTTCGCAAAAATTGTCCCATGCAGACAATAATCTATCTTGCTCTTACGAAATAACTTACTAAACTGACAGTTTGTACAAGTGTAGTTATTCAACAGATTCTAATTTTACACCATGTCACAAAGTGTCTGCTAGGAATATGTCATTACTGACATGAAATCTCATGCATAAAATTGGTTTATTATGCAACATTTAAAATTCTCCATTTTACTATACGACCTCATGCCCAAATATAGTGCAATGAGCCATACAGTGGAGAAGTCCTTAATTAAAAATAAATTAAATATATTCTATACTTGACTTATTACATTCAACCTGTTAATTTAAAGTTGTTCCAGCACTTATAAAGTAATAGTGATTGCACTGGCAATGTAATAAAAAAGTGAACGTTTTAATTCCATTATAATCAATTAAATGCTTAACTGTTATTAAGATTCAGTATAGAAATTTTCATTACTGATGTCCCCTAACGAAACAGATTCGAACACAAGTCTTTGAAAATAAATTGTTATTACTCATTTTTCTTAGGAAGTACCGAACCAGTTGATTCAAACATAGCACCTCGTTGAAAAGTCTGATTATAAAGTTTGTTAGTTGTTCTGCGTAGTGGAATTCTCCCTTGCAAAATGAACGTCATGAAATTATATGACAAATACATATTCAACATAGAGGTAACTATTGAACTTATATAATTTAATTTAATACAATGACTTTAATCAATTCAATTTTTAACGTGTTTATAAACGTCATATCTAAGTAGTTTTTTACAAATGGACTGTGTCCTACAAAGAATTCTCATAAAATTAGAATGGCGTTATTGCTTACATTTCTCCTTGTGAAAGAGTACTTACATTAGGATATGTAACTCTTTTTGTTATGGATTATCTTAATTACACTCGGACACGTACATGAAGAGATTCTTACCAAATAATGACTATATGGGTGAAAATAAAAGAAAATGAAGCCTTTTAAAAATTTCCATCTTATTTTTTACTGAAATAAGAAACTGGTTCACTTTTTACTTCTGAAAATATGGTTTACAGTGGTTAATTGTTATTTCAAGTTTCGTCGCATTACGACGGTCCATTAAAAAATAATGCATAAAAAATTCAAAAAAGGTCCCAAGTGTGCTGGTTTTAGCCTGACATTTAACTGAAATTATGTTTTTAACTTTAAATTACTTTGTAACCACCTTATATATTAAAAATGGGTTTTCTTTATGCTGATTTTTTCTTGTTCATGTGATTTTTAATCCCCCGCCGTGGCGGAGGGATTATAGGAATGGTCTGCGTCCGTCCTTCCGTCCGTTCTTCCGTCCGTCTGTCCGTCTTTCCGTCCGTCCTTCCGTCCGTAACAAAATCGTGTTCGGTCCATATCTCCTAAACCTCTTGAAGGATTTTCATGAAACTTGGGTCAAATGATCACCTCATCAAGACGATGTGCAGAACCCATGAATCAGCCTTGTCGGTTCAAGGTCAAGGTCACAACTACTTATACATTTTACGGCTCGGCTTTTTGTGAATGTATTTTTGCTATGATTGAAATTTCCATATCAGTTGTAATATTTTATTGTGTACGTACTATATATTTTGGCGTAATGTATTTCGTCACTACGCTCAGCGTATAATACTCCGGTTTTATTCAATATGTTATTTTCATAACGTATATTATGTATAACTAAGTGGATTTTCCTTTAAGCCGTGCATGTAGAACTTGAGCCTATAAAGTAATGCACTTTAATATTTTATTGTTATATATTGGTTTGGGCGTATCACAGTACTTAGCCTTTCGCCGGGATTTTTATTGTTCAAAAAAGCAGTTGCCATCAGCATTCCGGAGGTTACAGATACGGGCGTTCTTTTTCAGCCAGTATTTTCTCAACCGTAAAACATTGAGAGGTCACACTTTCAGACAATTCATTTCTTTTTAGAAATATCTAAAAAGCTCTTTGCCATAGTAAAAGAACAATAAAATACATTCTAAGCTTTATTTTTAAGAGTAGAATTCATTGAATAGGCACTTTTAGCTGTATAGATTAAACAATTACAACAACACAATAACAACAATATTATGAATTAGATACAATACCATGCAAAAACAGAACCTTGCAGTATGCCTTGTCTGAATTACCACGTTATAGCAGAACCAAAGATATGCATTGGTCTACGTAATTCTACCTATATTTATCTACAAATGTATAATAGTTTTTGGTACAGATATATTTATAATTGCTTTGACTGAAGAAGATCCCACTGCATAGGCCTAGGTCCTCCGTTGTTTATCAATGAAGAAATATTTATTTCTACGATGCAATTTTCATTTCTACGGTGCCATATTGTCAACTTCTCGAGCGTACTTCTACGATGATGTATCTATATTGGTTATCATTATGGTCCAAATATCCCGACTAAATAGGACATACAAGGTTTACCCGAGGTATATGATCTATAATGACGCACCTAGAAGTTTTTGTCCGATATCGAAGCATCCAAAGAGGTTATCCAGATATTTATATCAACGCATCTGGGGTAAATCGCAACAGACACAAGTATTTGCATGCTCTATCAAGGTAGATGTTGATATGCAAACACCAGTATTACTAAGTAAACTGGTATCCTGATTAATAAGGATGTGCAACTATCCAGGGGGGGGTAGATCCTTACAATACGTATCGGAAGATCCTTTGAAAGAACAGACTGCAATAAAGAATGAAGCCAATTTATATTCTCAAAAATAATCTAAAGAGACTTTTCGTTTTCTAAGTAATACATTGTAATGCGTTCCTTAAATGATCAATAAAAATTCTGTGTCAAACATGAATGAACTGAACTGGAAGAAGGGTCCTGTTATTTACATGTTCTTAAAAAATGCTAATGATCATTTGTCTTACATCATTTTTAATAAAAAAGAAACAAAGAATGAAACTTTCTCCGAAGAAAGTACGTTAAAATTAGATATCAAGTCTCATTTGTTAATCATGTATATTTTTTGGGGGATGTGTTTGATAATTACATGGCTGGTTTAAATACATACATAGAATCCCTGGCATATTAAGCACAACCGAATCAGAACAACACAAATTATATCATCTGGGAGTTAAGACTGTTACAGTAATGGGAACATGTTATGGATGGAGTGCTTTATTTACACATAAATCAGTTTTACAAAAATCAAAGCACAATTTAAGAAGGGGATAGCACAAAAATAACACTATTAAATGTTGTGGTGTTATCCGTAGGTAAGCGTTTGTTGAGAAATGAGTAAGTTTTTACTAAGTCTGTCTGAACCACAAAACATTTACCCGAGGGCTGGATATTGCCTTCTCAGTTACAACCAGTAATTGATTCTTTTTCTTGCAAACAATATTCTTCAAATATATTAAGAAGACTATTTCTTTTAAATACTATTTTTCATTACAGTAACGTATGCATTTACGCATTCAATCATAAGCTACAAAATTATTATGAGTCATCTTGCATCCTTGGTTGTGAAAAAAGTGTTTCCAGCACAAATTTTAAGAACATGAGAAAATCCTGTACAGTATGCAAAATTACGATATTTCTTATAGGGACAAGCCTAAAACGTGTTTTGTATCTGATGATTATTGGAAACTGTAACAAGATATAATTTTACAAAGACTTTTTTGTAGACTGGTTTTACTGTCTAGTTAATAATTAAATGATAAATCACTGTTTATTAGAAACTAGTCCTAACAAAGCCACCGTGTTAATGTTACCGTCACCGTTTTGCTAATTTAAAAAATATCTTATCTGCATCAGCTGACTTACGACCGTTATTTAACACATTTTTCTCACCTGTGGTAAAACTAGAATCTTACGAATGAGAATTGTTCGATTACATTGCTTGATATTATATAGTTTAATTACGCATAATAGATTATTCAAAATATTATTAACTATAAAGTTATTGGCCACATCTATTCTGCTGTTTTCAGTAATTTATGCCTTTATCTCATTCTGGTTTATGTCTTAACATTGTTTTTTTTTTTTTTAATTCTTAGAATAGCACTAACCACCTCTGGTAATGAGAGACTAATAGTGCATCTGTTCTTTAACCAAATGCACTCATACTAGAATGTGTCTTATATCAAAAGTTATAAGTAAGTTTTATCAAATTTTAAGGGTCTTGCTTGTCCTGAAAGTGCATAGATCAACGGGAAATTGACAGAATACTGTGTTTAGGAAAATTGACATCATTGTGTAAAGAAACCTTTTTGCACTGGTGTTGACAGATGTCCGGGCGGCACCTAATTTAATTGTTAAATGGTACAGAAATGAATTTCCCCAAAGGGATAATGTTCTAAATAACTTTCTAAGATTCTAACAATCTAAGAAAAAAAATTGCACAGAAGCATATTCCAGGACTGATACTTACGTGTATAATGAAAGAAGTTTTCACGTTATGAAATTATTCCCAGCTAATGATGGAATGTCTTCAAAAGAGAGGCACATCTCAGTTCTAATTTATAGCCTGAATATGTAGTTGCCGACGTTTTATCTCGGGACATTTTCTGAAAAAATCTTAAGTTATATCAAATGTGCATAGAAAAATCATAAGGACTTAAATAGCCAAAACTGAAAATGACTTTAAGTATACAAATCTATAAAAAAATAATGGGGGTTCGAAAATAAAGATGCATTTGCATGTCCGATTATCTATTCCTTCAGATATAAAACTGCACAAAATGTCATTTTATTTATATATGTCTGTGGCTTGCTATTTCGTGTAAATCGTTCATTGTTAGCTTTATTAAACAAACTCTTTAAATCTGGAAAATATGGTTTTAAATATTCCGACAAATCCCGTCATAGCTCTGATCGTCTCCCATTAGTTTGTGAAACAGACACATTGATATTCTTTAATAGATATTTGAATAGTCTCTGGAGTTTTTCTATATATTCTGAAAGGAGACTAAGATGTTAAATGTAGCTTATTAAATCAAAGAGGAAACGTCTATTATTTTTATTCATATTAGATGTTTGGTCACCTACTCTTAACCTCATTTGAATTTTCCGTCTGTCCGCTTAGCTAAACAGGGACACAACAGATTTATTGATCAATGACACGTGTGTTCGATACCCGGATGGGCAGTATTCTCCGTGCTGATCTGTTACAAGACACCGTGTCTATTTTCATTTCATCCTCTGATTTAATTGGAGAATTTGTTAATTGCTTATGGAGAACAAAGAAGTGCTGGTACAGCCGAAACATAAATGAAATATTGTTGAAAATCTGCGCTAAACCAAACACAAACAAAATAATCGGCGAGTGAATTTTCACTTTTGAAATTTCTATTTCATAGACCATTGCTTTTCAGTAAATAAGCATGCATACGGAATCGCTTGAAACAATGCGATTTAATCGTAACTTCAAATGTGCTGATCGTAATCAGTTGTTCTAAATTATTTATTGTTATTATTTGTGTTATTTATTGTTTAAGTAAACATATTTAATCAATTATTAAATATATATTTTATACATAATCAAAAAACAATTGGTTGCTTCAGACAATGATGTAAGATTAATTATCAATAACAATAACAATAACATACCTATAGATATGGAAACGTAATAAATTAGGCCTTACAATTTAAATATGTTGTAGAAATGTCAGGTTTTATTTTTCTCTACTTGAATAAATTTATATATCATTGTTCTTAATACCCGCCGTATCAATATATGTTTTGCTGCGTTTAACGTCGCACCGACACAATAAAAGGTCATATGACGACTTTCCAGCTTTGATGGTGGAGGAAGACCCCAGGTGCGCCTCCGTGCATTATTTATCACGTAGAACCACCGACCTTCCGTAAACCGACAAGTGATTCCGTATCAGCGACCTTAACCACTCGGCCACCTATTCCTGTCTATATGTACAATAATACAAAAACCTAAAATATACACATTTATATCACGTTGACGTTGGCGTCCTAACGGAAATGTCGTCTGCCTACATGTATTTCTGATGAAGACATAAAAGTCGGCTCTCATGAAGAATTTTTTTTTGTAGGTTATTTTTTACCTATCGCATCAGACAGCAAATGTGTCAAAAGTTATTTTGCCAAAGTATTACAGAAAACACACAGGGATTTCTGTTTTGATTATCAATATGTTTATATTAAAGATCTTAACTGATATTTGAATAATCCCTCGGGATTCTGTAGATGTTGTGACACAAAGAAAAACATGCGTTATCTCCTCATTCTTTGCTCTCGTACCTCACTGCGATCTCATCACGATCTCATCACGATCTCATCACGATATCATCACGATTCAATAACAAATTAACTAATCTAAGAGACGTTTAAAATTAAATCTTTACGTAGGCGAGATTCCCTTATTTTCAAAGTAATGGTAAAGTAATTAGTGACTATATTGGCAGTATTTAGTTATTATATAAATTATATTCGTCCATATGGAAAATTAAAATATAAAATATTGATTACATTCCCTTTCTCTTATTTCTCTTGTAATCATGACCTGTCTAATTATCAAATCAGTAAAGAACTTTTGTTCGCTTTAAAGAGCCAAACATTTGTGTAATTTGTAACAGCGAAA
Organism: Mercenaria mercenaria; assembly: GCF_021730395.1. NCBI lineage: Eukaryota > Metazoa > Mollusca > Bivalvia > Venerida > Veneridae > Mercenaria > Mercenaria mercenaria. The sequence continues at coordinate 55,090,785 of NC_069373.1, forward strand.
CTTATTGGCAATACTGTATATCTGGAGAACTTTGTGTCCAACTGAGATTCGCTAACCTTTCAATAATACAAAACATGGCTGAAAATGGGGCATTTCTGGACCTTCCAACATCTAAGGCATATGTAGTTAGAATGAGAACAACTGTTATTTACAAATAAATGAAATCAGACAGATTGTAAATATCAAATGCGAAATACATATATTTTATTGCAAATTCTTTCACAGTCTGTAAATAAAACCCAAATGTATGTTAAAAGGCAAGAAAAACTTATACTTAAATTTCTTATACCAGACAGAATCTGTATTAAACATGAATATTTGTAATTTGAATATAATGAGCAATCGGGATTGTAAAACACAAACGGTTTAATTATACAGCGACAAACAAAGCTACGAAAACACTAAACGGGCGGAATAATGTGTCATGCATATCGTTACCAGCTAACCATATGTCTATGCACATGACTTCATTAGAAATTATGTTTTACCTTTTAGATTCTGACATTCCATTCTAGTATTCTACTGGTATTTCTAGTTCGTGCAAAAATTCTTAAATTAATAAAGTTCTTTACTTTTACCTCTCCGCGTGTTTTGTTAGACTGGTTACAGTCCTTACATTTACCAGTCAGAGTTGCTTTTTATATTAAATCACTTTCTTTCATTGTCATAATATGGATATTTTCTTTTACTGCCAAATACTGCCAACAGATATCGTTTGGCAGAATGAGAGTTCATTGACTGTAAATTAAGATAATGTAAAATAAACGTAGCTTGAGTACAAGCATGTAGACGCTGCAATGACAAATATATCGTTATCTTAAATATAACAGTTTATATCCTACTAGAAATCAAACAGAAACGTATTAGTTCGTAAAGTGCTTCTTTTATGGAAAATCAAAATCAGGAAAATATCGTAAATTCGTTTTATTTCTGTTTATAACTTTTCAATTTCCGAACAGCTTAGCACACTGACCTAGTAGATGATTTGTACAGTACTAAGAATAAGGTTAGATGAAATAACTAGGACACTGGGCTAGGAAAAAGCAGTCAGGTCGTCAAGTCGAAATTGAAAAACTACCAACACTCACGAATATGATCCTCATTGCAGTCATCAATTTATTGTGTCTCTATTGTCTGCATCATTCTAGATAAATGCGAATACGAGAGGGAAAAAATAAACATTAATTTAGAAATGTATTTTTTCTTAACAGTTAGGACATTACTGATCATAGAGGTTATTACTACTAAAAGAAACAAAAATTGTCTAACAATACCTCGTAGGGTTTTTTGTTTGTTTGTTTTTGGGCGGGGGTTGTTCTTTTTTAAATCAGACGACCTGAAATAAGATCTGTTCAACAAGGTGATGTCGAAAAAAAACGGAATTAAAACAGCTTCACGATTCACTATGTTAAATCTTAAGCCGAAATACCTAGCGCAACAATAAGATAAGATTAAAACGACAACAAATAAACATAAAATATTATGAGATTTTACAACCGACTATATCTAGATGTCAATACAGCAGTTCCAAAATAACTAGATATTAACAAACAGCACTGTTTCCTTCAATGTGTTTTAAAAAACGAGGTTGAGAACACGGCATAACATCGTTGCCTCATATGATATGAAGGCCCCTACATTATTGTGATTATTGTTAAAGGAAAGGTTAAAGTACTTTATTACCAAGACAGCCTTTTATTTTATCAGGAAACAGCATACGCGATATGGAAGCATACATGAACATTTTAAAATGTATTATATACGCGATATATACATGTAAGAATCGTTTGAATGAGGGCACATCATACGATCGGATTAATATTCCTTTTTTTAGAAAGTGAAAATAGATTGATTCGGTGACTATTATGTACAGTACACTCAAGTAAAACAATTTTCGTACAAAGTTTTGTGAAACAGGCCTGTTTTGTATCTACGTTTCTTTGACTACCCTCTGGGGGAAAATAAGATTGAAATAAATATATATACTATCATATTGAAATATTGGAGATCATTTATTCAAATACTCAAGGCATAAAGCTAATTTGTGGCATGTTACGCTAACCAACAGTCAGCGCATTTCTTAGAAGTATTGCAAGAGAAATAATAAAACAGAAAATGTCTACTTCAACGCTTGTCTGTCTGTCGACAAAGTATATTAGATACCTTTTCATCCATCATATAAGGCGCTTGTGATGCCAAATTTAATTACCACAATGATGTCTTACATCGTAAAACCTATCTGGCCTACTTAATATAATTACAGTATCTTTGTAAGACTGCGATGCTTGTCGCTTTTATCGGGAAAATGGCGGGATCGTAGCAGTGGACGGTAATTTGGACGGATAAAGACATTTATAAAGACTGATAAATATTTCATTTTTTACCAAGTCAGTACAATCCATTTGATACCTCTGGCAAGACGGATTCTTGTTTGTCAAAATAAGTTATTTAATGCCCTATGAAGTTTATCGCAGATGTGGTCAAGAAATAATGGATTTGACGCATATTCATTTCCTAGTTCGGCAAGGCGTTTTTCAAACAATAGAGAGTTGCAAGATGATCAAAGAAAGTCCTAGTTCAAATAATGGTGTATGTGAATTAAATAACAGTTGCATTAAAAAGAGTAAATGGAAAAGGTATTTCTGAAAAACAGACTCCCGAAAAATATATATAAACACATTGTAAAGAAAAGAACGGTATGATAAGTAAACGAATATGTCTTGCCTAAGATAAATGAAACTCACATCTAATAGATGTCTCAACATTTCTGCAGTTTATTGTATTTGAAAACAACCATACTGACATGAAAACACCTGAAAGACTGACTGACTGTGACAGTCTAGTTATTCCAAATCATTACACGGTCGGACAGTATACGATGATTATGACACACGATAAGGATAATACCGGGAATAAATTTCGTCTAATCATGTTTACATCTGCAATTCTAATAACTTGGTATCTTTTGAAAAGTATATTGTATTTATAATGTATTTGATCTAAACTAATATAGATGACAAAACTAAATATCTAAGTTGGTGTAACTTCTTTCAAACTATTTATATCTCGCTGACAATTTGCAGCATTTTTGCTAGCGATACGAATATTCGTCAAGCGCAATTCCTTGAATTTAAATTGAAAATTTACATTGAAAATGTACAATTTCAGAATGAAAGTCTTATTAAAACTTACGGGCCAAGGAGAGGTACATCACTTCTCACGTATTACCAACGTAAATTCAACAATCCGTTGTTGTTTCTTATGTTTTTAATAATATTGCGAAAAAAGTAATAATTCATTGATCACATTATATGAGAGAATTGTAATAATATCACCATATGATGATAGATACTTTATTTAAATCCATTGCATTTATAAATACATGAGGATAATAACACACAATAATACATGATGAACAAACAAATCAACTTCAAACACATTTCACCGTGGGTTACTCGAACAGGCAATTTTTTGACTTCTTAAAATTATAATATATACCTGATTAGTTCAACAGTAGTTTGAAACTATTTAGATATAGGTTTGATAGAAACAATAAACTTTCCAAACGACTACTAATAAGTTGGACAGACGTAAGAAATCAAATTTACATGCATGCACGTATCTTGTCCCGTTTTCTTTGTGAACTGAAACGAAATCGGTTCCATGTTCTATTTATTCTCACTTAGGGATTTTATAACATGTGGTACTTTCAAGAAATGAATGAAAAAACAAGAAAAGAATGAAAAATGTTCATTAGCAACATTTTTCTTTTGTCTATACCATGTACATGGATTGAGGTTTTTATACACAGTTCCTGGACTTCCTGTATTCAGGTTCAGGCTATGTACTACAAAGTAAAGACAAAAGTCTAAGACAAGAAGCCTCTTCCAAACAGACTGCTGCCATCTAGTAAGCACCAAAAGTTTAGTACTCAGTTTCTGTAATCAGTTTATAAACTCCATTTCTGTACTCCTATTCTCTATTCCGTTTCTGTATTCACATTCCTTGTTCAGTTTCTGTACTCGACCTGTATACTCAAGTAAGTTTATTTACAAAGTTTTATTATCCTTATTATTTCAAATCTAATATGAACATCACAGGAGTAGACGCAGTGCTCGCTTATATTGTTTGATAGATTTCTAAGGCATGCAGCGACGTCAAAGACACGAAAACCATGACAACGTGTAAATTGGCGTAGAGCTAATGCGGTGTACTTTTACCATGGTGTAAAAATAAATAAAAGAAAATAATAATCAATCCCCGTAATAGGTTTACTTTGGCACCAAAGACTTTCCCGCTATTTTCAAATAATATTGACGACCGCGATAGGCCTTCAAAGGAACTGAAACTGATTATATTAAGTACAAGGAAATGGGTTTGTCGAATAGTCGATTATTTGTGCTACATTAACTGAGTTTGACAATAACAGAAACCTTTTATAATAGATAAAAAAAAATATCAGATATAGTCAGCTGGCAAACAAACGCCCGTGTTGATTTTTTCTGCGTTGCTTTGTAAATGAAAAGTACTAGTGTGATACGGATAGATAAATAAATAAATTGAGATAGTACGAAAGATCGATCGGTCGATATTTTAATAGGAAGGCATTATTCTTCGGTAAATAGAAATTGCTTTGAATTTATTGTCTCACTGACTAATGTAAAAAAGACCTTAATTACTTAAAAGTCTTAAAATTATTCATTCAAAAGTAGATGTTAAAATTAGTCTAATTCTACATTATGCTGAGATTGTAATGCCTGCTGGCATTGCTTGCTAAAGTGCTATTAAATAGAGGACATTATTACATGAGTGTCTTTTCATATTGAATTTATTTAAAGAAATGAATAAAATCATAAAAGGTGAGGCTCTGTCGATCATTTTATCAATTCAATTCAACGAGTTTAACCAATTCAACGTCGAAGACACAAATGTAATATTCATTTATCACATGTAAGTTTTTCCTGCTAAAACATCAAAATTTCTTCGTTCTTTACCTATTATAGACCGAGTAATTTGTTTAACGTCTCCTATACTAATAACGATGTCAACGACAAAGCTTTATTACACTAGTGTAAAATCAAAAGTATGTAATGGCTTTATTTCACTCCCACGACGTCAGGAATGTGATAAACAATGTAATTATGGTAATGTTTTCGTACTTATTAAGTATATAATCTCCTAGCTGCAATACAATTCACTTTGATAATATAGACGACTGCATTCTCGATACATTTCAAGATAGAACGTAACGCCTCCTTCAAGTTATGATTTTTTCAACATATTAGTGTACTTCTAATGCAATACGATGCATATTTGTCTATTCATACATGTGTAGAAAGAACTTATTATCAATGTCATATTTTCACTCTTTCCTTATCCTCTCCATCTTCTTAAAGATTTTATTACCCAACACTACAGCAGTCTTTATGTGTCGTGTGGCGGTTGTAAAATTTCTCTTCCTTCTTGGAATCAGGTGTTGTTATATTTTCTTGTCCTTTAGAATCATGGGCCCGTGTTATCAATATCATAACTTTACGAGAAACTTGCGAGGTCTATTTCGTCTATTTCTCGTAAGTTCAGATTTACGAGAATATTTACGATTCTCGCAAACCGTCTTATCAACGTTCACGTGAATCCGCATATCGCAATCCTCGTTACTTTCTCGTAACTGGTTAAACACAGTGACGCAGTCTACATTTTTTTAACGTGTAAATAAAACGGGCACTTGCTTAGTAACAAAACAACTGGCATAATCTGAACATAAACATGTAAATTTATCTTATAAGCATACATTATAAATGTTTTCTTCCGCGGACAGGGAAGATGTTTCAAATAAAATTGTTCCAAAACACAAACAAAAATATTCACACGAGAAAACTTAGAAGTTGAGATGACATTCAAGTGTTCATACTTCATCTGTTTGAATTCGGACTGGTTAATTTATTCGCACATGATATTCATAAGATCTGATGTTGTAGTACAGGGTGCAGTTCTCACCTGGAATAAAATGTCACATTTTTTCATATCTCGGATTTGTTTTCAAATCCAATTTGACCTAAAATGTAGGCAGATACTGTACAGTGTACAAATGTATGCCTACTATCCTATGGTCCTCGATGTGTTTTCTAATCGTCCTAGAATTGGTGTATCGTGCGCAAATGTAAAAACATGTTTCATGTTTAAAATATCTGATAATATTTTAAGTAAATATATTTTACAATGATTGATCCTAGTTGAAATTGACAAACAATTCGAAACATCGCGATTTTTGCGAGTCTTTGGGTTGAAAATTGTGCGTTGGTCTGCAGTCTACTAGTCTGAAATACGTTTTAATCTTAATCACAGCCGTTTATTTATTATTTTTTATCAAACAAAATATAATAATGTAATAGCCTTTATTTTACTATTTTACATTATCTGCAACGGAAGAATATGCGAGCGGACCAGGCGACTCTCAAACCCCAAAGCTTATGTGTATCGTTTTGATATCTTAAAATGGAGATATAATTAAGTCACCACTTACGATGTTTTCGGTTTACTCCAAGCTACAGTTATATTTTTCGAGTGAAATGCTTATGTTTGTATTGGGAATTTGGCTGACGTAAAAAAGGCAATGTATTATAATATTAAAATTTACAACATCACCAAATTTCTTGCTTAATTTTTCACGGGAGTCATACCTCCGGATCTATCTAAAAAAAACACCACTCTCACTCAAAAGCTTGAGGCCATCGTTACCATCACCTGTCTTATACTTCCTAACTAAATTTCTGTTTTTCAACATTGTAAATCCCGAAACGCGCCTTCATGTGAAATAAATTTTCATTTCCAAGAAATAATGTCTATTTCAGACAAAACTGATAAGTGAAAATGATACAAGTCAAGACATTTAAAACTGACTGTCGAACGACCGAAAGGCGGAGAAGGGTTTCTGTAATGGACGCGACCAATGCACGTACCACGGAGACTTTATATAAAATTTATTCATGTACCATGAACGAATGTATAAAAGTAGTGCCCTTGGTAAAATCTTAGAATAGTGTCAGGGAAGATCGTTCACGAAACGTTAGATTCTGAACATATTCATACGCTTAACCATGTATGCATTCTTTAAACACGCTATGTAAGAAATTAAGAAAATATTGATCATGTATAGGAGGTAAGGAACATACATTGAACATAACTTGAGACTTTTTTCGGACATGTGGGAAAACCATAGGGATCAGGACAGGTAGGAAATGTTGATATGCTAGTGTTCAAACTTTAAAACAGTTCAACTGTTTTGACATAACCTGAAATGATTTTGGCCCGGTTCAATCCCCTATAAACTACAGGGGATACACCACTGAAAACGATCCGATAATGTTCAGTATTAGAAAAATCACTATCACGGCCCACTTTGCAAGGTTTTCAAGCCCCTCTGGGTAATACATGATATATGCTTAAGTAACTATAAATGTGTAGAAATATACACAAGACACTGTCCGATACCATGTTACTATGCACTGCGTTGCAACAGTTGCTTTATAAGTTAATGAATGGTGTCTCCGAGCGGTAAAAGTCGCTGACTTCGAATCACTTGCCTCGCGCAACTGTGGGTTCGAAACATCGCTAGTGGCGACTTTTTATGTGAGGAAGTTGTCAATATAGCTTACGGAAGGTCATTATTTTACCAATGTCCATTCGTTCTTAAAAGAATGCTTGAATGGGCACCTGTGATCAATTATTGCACGTACTATTTTTTTGTACAATTTTTTGTACAATTTTTCTAACCGACTGGTTCTAACAAAAACATTTAGGATATATTCATATGTGTTTTAAAAGTTCCTTCATGTTTTAGTCAGCTTACTTATGGTAAAAAATAACTTTTAACAAGCCGATAATAAAATGAAATTCAAGTAAGTATTTTGTTGTGAAGATAATACAGTTTTTCTTGTACAAAATGTCACAAAAGAACAAATTTTGTAATACAACTGAATTATATTGATCTCTATTTCCTATGCATAAATAAAGCAGAAACTGAAAATATGTGCAAAGTTGTTTTGTCTGTTTACATTGTTTACCGGGTACAGACACACAACGGCCATATATAGTGCGTCTAAATTGGCCTTCATAATATGAGCCGTGCCATGAGAAAACCAACATAGTGGCTTTGCGACCAGCATGGATCCAGACCAGCCTGCGCATCTGCGCAGTCTGGTCAGGATCCATGCTGTTCGCTAACAGTTTCTTTAATTTCAATAGGCTTTGAAAGCGAACAGCATGGATCCTGACCAGACTGCGCGGATGCGCAAAGCCATTGTGTTGGTTTTCTCATGGCACGGTAATATTACTTTAAAAAAAGAAACATTGCGATTAGGCAGCCAATACATTTGCTCACTTAAGAATGTACGTGCGTTTTATTCAGGGCACTCCAGTATACGCCATTTTGAACAAAACGCGTTTCTTTAAATATTTTTCAAACAAACTTCACCCCGAAAATAAATGCTAAATCATCAATGTAGGGCTAATGTACAATTAAAGCATTTAGATTCAACTTTTTTGACAAGATGCACAATGGGGTAGGGGTCGGTATTTCAAATATTAATTTAAGTAGGAAATGTCTGGTTCTGATATTTTTATAATTGACATTTATATAATAATAAGGTACAATTAAAATATTTTTAACATTATAGCACTATATTATCTAAAAAGTCACAGTACAAAGAAAGAAAACTAAAATTACCATCATTCACAAGTTTTTACAGTTTTCTTTTTAAATACATATCCTACATGTACGGTGACCCCAACTGTTTTCTTCCCATTTTGAAGCATATTTGTTTGTTGTTGTTGGTTTTTTTTTGTTTGTTTGTTTTTGTTTTGTTTTCTGTTGTTTTTTTTTTGGGGGGGGACGTGACTTATAACACGAGAAAACAAGCACACAATTCAAGTGCCACAAAAGAAGTCATTATACTTGATCAGATTTAAGGGATGATAATAAGTAAATATTAAGAGATCTGAATACAAGTTGGAAGAATGAAATCAGTGGCTTTTATGGATGAGACGTTTTAAATGTCCATGAGTGTATTCCCTTAATGTTTTTTCTTTCATTATTTGTTTGAAATTAATTCATTAATGCGACCAGTATTTAAATAGATTCAAGGGTAAGAAGAGAATGAGGTTAAATGACAGCTATAAAACAGTTAAGTTGTCCGTATATACCCATAATTCCATCACTATGATTTGAATAAAGAAAATATATCTCGAACTTTTAAGATTTCATCATTAAATCTGTTTAACACAACGTTAAATTTGCCTTTTTTGTTCATTTCGGTATTTATATCTATAATAATATAAAACAATTTAAAAGAGTACCTTAGAGACGATGTTTTAACCATCAACTGACTGAATTGCAATGCAACAAAACATTTAATTGTTTCCATGTTATTTTGTAATTTTTCTCTATCTCGTAGCTACTTAAATGTTTGCTGCCATCTGCTCGTCCACATTTATTTTATTTGAACAGTTACCCTTTTCTTTTGTATCCGATTATAGCGGCTATAATTTACTCTGTATTGTTATTTTCTATGGTCCAACGGGCTCTTGGAGTACATTGCATATTATTTCAAACTTTCAAACTTTGTTTTGTTTAAGGTAGTTCTGTACTTTTGAAAAACCGGAAGTGATGACATAACGTTATTTATCCGGAAATCATAGAATAATGCCTGGATTCGGCGTACGGAAATGAAAATCAGTTTTATGAATTAATTGAAACCTGTGAGTTAATTTATTACAATGGCACTGCTGTTATTTTTCTAAAGTCAAAATATGATATTAAAACATACGGCACGTTAAAAAATTCAAAATAATGTGTTAAAATTAGCGTGAAATGTCCGGTTCACTTTAATCATAGTCAAATATCTAAAAATAAGCACACGGACCTATTCATTTTATGTGTGTGTGTTGTGTGTGTTCGGGTTTAACGTCTTTTTCAACATTTTCAGTCATATAAACGACGGTGTCTACTTGTAGCAGTGAGCACAATGCCCAACTTTATAGTGCTGCCTTACTGGAATATCACGCCGCAGACACGTGGCATGATACACCACCCAGTCACATTATACTGACACCGGGCTGACCAGTCCTAGTACTATCCTCTTAATGCTGAGCGCCAAGCGAGGAAGCTACTAGTACCATTTTTTACGTCTTTGGTATGACGCGGCCGGGGATCGAACCCACGACCTCCCGCACTCGAAGCGGACGCTCTACCACTAGGCTACCGAGGCGGTTATTCATTTTATTTCAACAAATTATAGTCCATATGTTTATGAACAATCGTGGGAGGTTTCATCAAAATCTACATTGTAGAAAACATTCTATTCGCGAAAATGTTATGAAAGTTATGATTTTCCCATAGACTCCCATTTTAAAATATTGCATGAGGTCCAATTTTTTCAAATCAATCTAGCAAAAAAATCAAGCACACGAAATTATCTTTTTTATTTGCTGATTTTTTAGGCATATTCTGAAATTTTGAAAAATCAAATAAATCAAATTCTACATTGTAGAAAAAAATTCGATCCAAACGTGCAGAACTACCTTAAGCCGGTGCTAGGGGCCATGAGCGGTGTTTCATATTACAATTTCTCTCAAGAAAAGACTCAGCCAAACCTCAAGTCTCATCATTTTGCTCGGGAGTGTTATTTTCTTTAAACGGACCTACATACAGAACTGATTAATCTTCGGGAACCTATGTTTTACTTTTATGTCTTCTTTCAAACTATTAAACTCCAGGTAACCTTGCTTCTAATACAGAAACAACTTAATTACAGTTTAGAGAAATGTAGTTCAGCATTAATTTATATTAGACAGAAAATGGGTCAGGAAAATATGACAGTGTTACTTCCAACTCAAATGATACACTCCCATTTTATTTCTTCTTACTGGTTAAATCAACTTATTCATTATGTAGCAAAGTTTTTTCAAGCTCGACTTCAGCGTGGAAACATTAGTATATTGCATGTCAAATTAACTGTCCTGGATAAAAGAAACATTCTTTATTGATATATTGCAATACAATTCCTAAGTGATAGTTTAAAAGAAGACAAATTAAACTTTTAACCCTTTCATTGATATAAAAGGTTAGAATATGATAATATGTTTTTGAACTGAGAAAAAAAAGTCGCCGAATAGTCATTACTGAACAATCACTTAAGGAATTGTGTCTTACAAAGTAATCAGTGGCTTTTTTTTTTCAAGAAAATGATGAAAAATGATAACACTAAAATATGGATAACAGACGCCTATATTTTAGCAGCATTATTTTTCTACTCAGATTGTGTTATTAGGTTTTTAGCTTGTCTGACTTATGTTATAGTAATCTATGAGGTATTGTCGTCACTTGTTCGTCGGCGTCCGCGTTTGTACAGCTTTTAGTTTAGAACCACTTTGTCTTATAAAAGATTTAGCATTGATACTTTCCACAAAAATTAATCATCATTAGTTAAGTAGCTAAAGTAACTACGTTAAGTAAGTAAATAATTTACTAGTATCATGACCCTTTTTCTACTTCGAAAATTGGATTTTTTCGGCGAATGCCGTATTAAGAACGAATTCGTGACCATGCCATGTGATTTCAGTTTGCAAATCAGACTATTCGATAACGCATTATAGATAATTTATCAAAATGAACAATTTATGCAACACTCTGCCTGATTTGACGAGAGTGTCTATTTGTTTCACTCTGCTGATTGTGCTACGCTGGGTGAAATGTAGACAAAGCGTTAATGCTAAATGACGCTGTTCACAGTTTTAAAGCTAAGTTTCGCCTCAGTATATTTAGCAAGAATATTGATATATCTAAAAATGATAAGTAAGTTTAATAAATATGATAAAACCCTGTTCAAATACCAACATATATCAATTTACAGAAAGATCTGAATACGGTCTGCGTATCACATGAATAAGGGTGGGATTAGAGTCTTCTATATAGAGAAGTGCCTTCCAGACCGCTGCTGTAATTATTTGTCGTAGAATAAACGAAACAAAATTGCACATCTAGGAAACCTTTGTGAACTTTTTAAAGAGAACCATTTAAATTGTTGTTAAGTGTGGTGTTTGGTTTTGCTGTTTGCAAAATGTTAGATAGATGATAGAATGACACGATTTGTAAACCTCATATACATCTTGTCTTACTACAATTAGCCGACAATCTTTTTTAAAGATTGTTCTTTGTTTTTCACTCTCCTGATTGTGCAACGCTAAGTGAAATGTCAGACAAGGAGTGTTTAATGACGCTGTTTACAGTTTTAAAGCTACGCTTCGCTCAGTATATTTAGTAAGAATACTGATATATCTAAAATGATAAGTAAGTTTAATAAATATAATAGAAACCTGTTCAAATACCAATATGTATCAATTTACAGGGAGAGCTGAATACGGTCTGCGTATCACATGAATGAGGGTATGGTTAGACGATATATTAATGCCTTCTAGGTAGAGAAGTGACTTCAAGACCACTGCTGTAATTATTCGACATAGGAAAAAAAAACGAAACAATATTGCACCGTTACGAGACCTTTGTGAAAAATTAAAAGAGAACCATTGAAATTGTTTAAGTGTTGTGTTTAGTTTTGCTATTTTCAAAATGTTAGATAGATGATAGAATAACACAAATGATATGAAAACCTCATAAACTTCTTGTCTTAATACAATTCGCCGACCATCTTTTTTAAAGATATTTCCTGTTTAAATTTCTTTTTATTGAGACCTTTACTACTTTACTTGAATACTCAAAGATATCTTTGTAATGTACATTGGCAAAGAACTGTAATTCACACATGCCTTATGTCAGGACTATTGCCTTTTATGGCTGAAAAATGAAACTTCTTTGTTAGTTTTGTTATTAGCTCACCTTTGCTTGAATACATAAGACGTACAGTTTTGATACTTTGTACTCTTAACTATTATCAGTAGGCGTGTATGGGCTTTTATGTACTTAGAAAATTTGAATATCTTGTTCAGATCCATTTTTATGAATGCTAAGAGAACTATATAGTTCTGAAATGAAAGAAACTGAAAGAAAACACCACAGCTCTTCATAAAATGCTTTGTCTGTCAGAATTAAAACTTAACAGGAACGATCCCGCTTTTTCTTATAAAGCCAAGAAATGAATTGTGATTATATGGAATAGACGTTTTGATTTTCGATGCCTAATGGTACCGCATTGGTTGTATTTGCCATCACCAGATCCTTTTATGATAGATGTAAATGTATCAGATACTGAGTAGCTTTTGTCAGTTACAAACCCTTTGGTTCTCTCAGAAAAATAAAAAAAAGGAAGATCGGAAGATAATTTCAAATGAAATACTATTTCGATTGTACAATATGATTTATAATTAAACCGACCTATCAAAGGATCAATTCATTGATTCAATGATCGATAATTTAATACCGATAATGCTATGGTTCAATAATATCATTTGCGTATCTTAACAGTCTAAAAAAGCTAAGTTGCTAAACTAGACCTACTTCAAAATGTCACGAAGCAAATGTCGACGGTAATTGTGTCATTAAGATAGGATATTACTGTGCAAAAGTAGTCCTATTTAACGTATTTTTATGGGAAACTTCTTCTCATATTTAAGGATCTAATGATCTCGTAAAGTTACTACTGCAATTACTACGTTAAAGAAATTATCTCATCTCGTACAGTTATGCGATTATGATTAAATATTTTTTATTGAAATTATAGACTGCAAACACCGCAGGACTGAAGATGCAAATTTTGTTTAACACAATTGTTTGTTTGACTTTAAATGTGATTCGAATGCAGTTTGTTACAGATTGGAATATCTGATATTATAATTTTTCTTCTTGACTCTGTGGTAAAGTCGTTAATGGTACCGACTTCATATCACTTGCCCATCATCGATGTTGGTTCCAAAAGTTCGCTTGATATGTCGAATGTTAATGGGAGAAAGCCATCTAGCTTGTTAACTTGTTCAACACAGGTGCCCGTATGTAAAGACATAATGCCTTCAGAGCACCTGGGGCCTTCTACCACAATTGTAAGCTAAAACAGTCACCATATGGCCTATATTGTTTCGACTGGACTTTAAACCCAACAAAACACAAACATGGATACTTACAGAATTTACTACAGTATAGCGGCCATGAATTACCAAAGTAATGATATCACCTTAGTCAAGTCTATGGACTTGGATATTCACTGATATTACATATATCATGCAATAAGTGATTTATTTTATTACTATATTTAAAAAGAGCACTGAAAATTATATCTCAGCTAGATTGTTTAGAAGAAGAAGATATTAACAATTGATTCACAATTTCATCGAAATGTAACAAGCCTGCTGACTGGACTACTCGTTTTAGACCAAATATGATTGGCTGATGTTTGACATATCTATATTTAGTACAGCGCGTGAGTTTGCTTCGAAGAGTAGTTGCTCGTGTAAGTTTGTTTACAACAATGTCTAATTTGCGGTGAACATCACTTTCTATGGACTTCTATGTGACAAGTTACGGACTACAGATTAGCGGAATTTACGAATCTTAAAATAATAATGCCTTTTTTCTGAATTTCGAAAGAGGCTATTATTCCATACAGAAAGGTATCACACGTATATGGGCACAGTCTGCTGTGTACAAGTCCGCTTTTCCACACTGATTAGTATTTAAGAGATAATATTACCGATTCAAAATAATAATACATAATTTCTTCTTCAAATTAGATCAGAAATATTACTGCACTGTAGATCGGTTGAATAATTTAAGGAATATATAAGTTAAATTGGTTTTATTCGTTTATATAAGTGAGGTTGAAATTATATTTTGAGGTTTTCTTTGAGCAAATCTATTTTCATCTGAAATAAGGTTGAGCAATACGTAGTTCGGCTTAACTGGTCTATAGATACTTTGGAGAAGCAAAGGATCGATCAATTCTTTCACCTAAAAGCCCGACGTGATAGAATTATTCTGTTTCCACAAGTTTCGTTATTCCATTTATTCACGAAAATAGGAAAAAAAATTGGAAAACCATTCAAAAATTTCATTGTGTATATCACGCTAATATCGCTAATACAAGTTCCTAATTTAAAGAGATGTGCTTGACATTTATAGCTTTCAAAGTAAATCAACAGAACGTTAAATGTTGTAGATTTTTTAGTAACTTAATTTTGGTCATCTGTGGATTTTTCCCCATTTAACATCCTATCTAATACAAGTTCCTAATTTAAAGAGATGTGCTTGACATTTATAGCTTTCAAAGTAAATCAACAGAACGTTAAATGTTGTAGAATTTTTAGTAACTTAATTTTGGTCATCTGTGGATTTCTCCCCAGTTAACATCCTATCTAGTACATTCTCTTCAGTGAGATCATTACATTACTGAAACACAAATACGTGTTTTAGATTGTTGCTTTTCTAGAGAGGTTAGTTTACAAAGCTTTTTACGGAATAGCAAACAATATCTGCTCGTGTAGAGAGGTATCACTAACACAGGATATACTGTATTATCTTTGACACGTTAGAATGGTATTATTTCAATGATTGGCTCGGACCTTGAGACAAATTTTCTCAAAGTTCAATTAAATATACCTTGATCTAATTGCTATTTAATTTAAAGTGTCTATGTTTCAATAGGATTTCACTGCGCAGTTGATAAAATTGAACGTCTACAATAAAATTACTATTTGTGTTTACCAATCTCTAACTTCAGACAATGAGATACATTCTTTAATTCAATTGAATATCAAGTTGGTTTGTGTTTTTCACTTCAATCTGAGTGTCAACTATTCTTTTGTTCTCCTGTAATATTTTTTTTATTAGAACTCACATGTTTAAACAATAAGATAAGTTGAAGACGTATAAATCTACTCGTCCACAGTTTTCGTGAAATTTTTCAACATGTTCATTTCCACCGAGTTTGGCAAAGAACGTATTATGACAATGAAAATGAAAAATAAAAAAGTGGTGAAAATAAATAAAACTTTTTAAACTTTTCATTTTCATAAAACATAAAATGGTACACTTGCATGTAATTCCATGGTCCCCAGTTAAAAAAATGGGATCCGTTGTTTTTTGTGGGTTTTTTTTTTTTTGTTTTGTTTTTGTTTTGTGTTTTTCTTTTCTTTTTTTTTTTTTTTTGCTCAATTGGTGGATTTAATCACCGGGAGATCAGGTAAATAAAACTCTTAATTCGGATACTACTGCTTCTTTTTTAGATTAACTTCTCTCTATTTATAGGGGTGATTTTAGTTAACACTATCTGCGTGCTGTGTGTTTTGTTTAGGGGAAGCTGCATATTTGGAACGTAGTATTCCCTGTTTGATATTTATCCTTGTCTTTTATTAATATTTGTAATTTCTCCCATTTGGATGGGGATGTGCCCGAGGATACATCCTATTGGATTTATATATCCTAGTAAATTCAGTTTGCCAGAGCATGTAGTCATATTGAGAATTTCAGACACAAAAAGGAAAACAATGTCAGGTACGACGAGAAAGCACACAGTTCTGCCCTGACTCCTGGAGACAAAGTACACGTCATGATTGTTTCCATCAGTGGAAAACAGAGTCTAGAAAATAGATGGGAACATGATCAGTATATGGTTGTCTGCCAGCCCAATAAAGACATCCCTGTCTGCAATGTGAAGAGTTAAGGAGCAAGGTATGAAAAGTCAGATAATTCATCGTAATCTACTCCTTTCCTTCATTTCAACCACTGATGTCCCGGCGAAAGCGTAAATGATGACGATGATTTTAGTTCAATTCCTCAGATGTACCTTATGTCATCCAAATGAGGGGTCCCCCATGCACACCTAGATTAAAACAAGCTTCAATGCCTAAACGACTGACGAAGAAGTCAGACCTAAACGGAAAATATGTTTCAGGATAAGCCGTCCTGATTAAATACCTTCATGGGATGTTATATGCAGCTAATATGATCTGAGTGACATTGTGAGATTGTCACGTACGCACCAGTTTTAGGAGCAAGGGTGCACATTTCACTACTTCTTATGAATAGATTCAATCAAACCGGGTCTGCTATTATTCTTCTTCTTCTAAAGGATCTTTTTACAGATCAACAACAACAATCTTCAAGTGTCGTGTGACGGCTGTAATAAGACTCTCTGTACTAGGATTCAGTGTTGTTATATTTTCTGGCCCTTTGGAATCATGGAGTCCATTCAATAGATGTGTAATAGAGTTCCGCTTAAACCGGTGCTAGGGAATGTGAGAGGTTTGTCACAGTTCATTACTTCTCATGAACAGAATCAATCAAACCGAGTCTGCTATTATTCTTTATGATTGCATTCTACGTTCCAACGGATCTTTTACAGCTTTTATTAACTATCACAATAGCAATCTCTAAGTGCCGTGAGGCGGTTGTAAAAAGTATACCCGTATATTTTTTGGTCCTTTGGGATCATGGAGTCAATTCAATAGATGTTTAATAGAGTTCCGCTTAAGCCGGAGCTGGGGGTGGGGGGTGAGGGGGGCGGGAGCGTGAGAGGTGTGTCACATTTTATTACTTCTCATGAACAGACTCATTCAAACCATGTCTGCTATTATTTTTCTTGGTTGCTTTCTATGCTTCCAAAAGATCTTTTCCTGATATGAACTGAGTAAATGTATTGTTTCCTACATAACCAAATTTATTGTGTTTTTTTTTTTTTTGTTTTTTGTTTTATTGTAGTTGAATCAAAATACTTATTTGTATGTCAGAATTACTGATCTATTCTGGATTTACGATTCATTTTAGATGGCATTGATTTGTATATAGATGTATCCCTTGGAAAAGTGCAATGAATGGTCGTACTTGTTTGACATAACTAAAACGCCTGATATTGAACGCAGCAGTTTGATTCACTATGTTTGATAGAATATCATAAAATACTCTTATGTATTTATCATTATCATTTTATCAATCATCAAGCTTCAGATTACTTTTATTTCAGGTTGAAAAATTTCGGGTCGTCATTTTTAAAGTAGGAGGAGTGTGTAGGGCAAATCATCTCTCGCTGATTTGTATATGAACTAGTCTTGTGATTTTATATAAAGTGTACGATAAAACAATAAATCAAACAGACATTTTGTTTTTCATTCTTTTACTATCCGTTTTTATAAATACATAGCATGTACAAGGAACATAATCAAGTACAGCCTGTCCCATAACGTCCGACTACCCTCCAATACACATCGTACCAGCATTCAATATAATATATATGTCCCGATGTAGTACACTAATACCTTACCAACTTGTGACCCTTAGCGTTTATGATGAATGTATTGCTTAGTTGCATTTGCCTTATATTATAGCGATTACACTATACGAACGTTTTCATAGTTTTAACTGTAATGATTAAATTTTTTTTTAAAAATCATATTCATGTTCTTTCATCATGACTATTCAATTTGTATTCGCCTTAACTATATCATAATGGTTACACTATACGATGTTGAACCATATCACTGTTATATTAATCAAATATCTATATATCTTGGATATTATCCTACAGTTAAAAATGTCCTGCCCATCCAAGATGGACCCACATTCTAATCAACTTCAAATTTGTTGACACGTTATAAAACTGAGGCGACAACCACTGATATAGGTAGAAAGGGCCAGATAAGCTCTACCGGTTGCAAGCAGGCCGTGACAAAAAAAAAATAAACAAATATACGAAGGCCGGCAGATATATGAATGCAAAACGGATTATTGAATCGATTGTTTATAAGATTTATTACTAGACTGACAATAGATCAATCCATGTAGAGAAATGTGATGATCTAATTCCTTCACTTCTGCATAGCTCTAGATCTGCATCAAGTCACAGTTGAAATGTCTGCGATAGTTAAGTACTGAAGACAGGATATTACTGGTAAAAGAACCCCTTATCAATGTAATTATGGCAAAGTTCTCGTATCTAATTTTCACATTCCTTAAGTAAATTTTGATGAAACGGGTCTGCATAGACTACGGAATTGAAGTAACTGTTGTCTGTTCGACTTGTAAATGTGATTTAAAAAATCTGATACAACACTTATTTCTTATTTCGGTCCGCATTGACGGGACGGTATTACGATGGAATTTTTGTTTAAAAGTAACAAAAAATGACCGTCGCGATTGAATGCCACTGAGACATTTTCGCCTTGATTTCTGTATGGGAACAGTTGCAAATGCATTTGCAAGGTAAGAACCAGTGTCCTGTTGAGCTGCGGAATTTTGTCTTTGCGACTTTCGAATCCCTCGTCGTTTTCTTGTTTATGTTTTACAATCTGTCGACTTGACTTTTTATTTTCTGATGAACACATCATGAATTTTGCACAAATATTGTAACAATATTTTTTTTGTTAAAGTAATTGAAAACGTCCAATATGATTCCGAAAGTCCTTTCCAATTTCTACAAGATTTCGGTGAACTATAAATACAGGATGTTATTTGAACGAAACATATTCTGTATTTAGAAGACTAACAGAAATAAATCCGATACGTTATGACCAAAAGGTTTTAACTAAATAGAAACGTTGGCAAATTAGAGGATTTTTGTAATAATTGTATTTTTAAGGCAACGACTTCCACATTTTTGTTTCTTAACTATCTTTAAAATGTCAAATCAAGAAAAAAGTCGTGCCCGTGTCAGAAATCGAACCCGGGTCGCTTCGGCAATAAAAAACTTTCCGGCGTTCTTGACCAATACACCTATTAGGAGGAATACGTACTTAATGATATATAATTAAGGCAGTTTACTTCCGGTACAATGTACCCCGTTACAAACGCTTTTCAATTATGAATGGAAAAAAATAGTTAAAAGAACAAATTCTCATGTATTTCAATAACATATAATCTGTCAATAAATAAGTTTCCAAACCTTCTTATTAAAGGTAGCCATAATTTCTTGATATCAAATGAAATCTTTCTTTGTTTGGTGTCGTACGATTTGGAGGTCTGTGCCTTTAAAATGTGTATAGTAGTTTAAAGTTTGACCTACTGTCTTTATCAAAATGTGTGTATGATGTTTGTAACATCCTTGGTAATTACACATTACATATAAATAACTAAAATATAGGAAATCGTGTAATTGATTTCGTCATTTTCAAGAAACTGTTTTAAGTCAAGTCTGATACATGCACGTCTTCGAGGCGTCGGTATGTCTATAAAACACAAAGCAAAAAAGTGGAAACTCCGTATATCGCCCAACAAGATAAAAACGAAAATGTTTCAGACTCGGTTTGACTGAGTCTATAATAGAAAGTGGTTGGAATGCATGCCCTCTAAGCCCGGATTGAGCAGAACCCAAATTTTGCCCATGTTCCAAGTACCAGAATTGCAATTTAGAATTGCAATTTAAAGACATTCGCAGATGTTTTCCATATTTTTCTGTTCTTGAACCAAATTAGAAATTGTTACGTCAAAGGGTAACAATTGCTTATTATAGTAAGTAAAAGTAACAGAAAAACAAACCAGCAACTATTAACAATAACAAAACTTAAGTAACAATTCAAACACCTTAAATATGTCAAATAGCTTTAAAACCCAATCTAATATGTAAATATACGGTCCAAATTCTATCCTGATCAAATTTAAATCCAAACAGTTCACAAATCCAAACGGAATTTAGTCTGTCCAAAGATTATAAATCCTCTCTTCAAAGATAAATTTTAACTCCACAATGTTAGTCCTTTAAATGTTAAAATATCGACAAGGTAAGATTTTGTTATTAAGAAATACAGAACAGTTTTTCAATAAGTTCTTACTTTTAGGTTCTACCTTGTCCTCAGACAGCTTGCTCTTTAAACTATCATGTTAGTTTCCGGAACTTTCAAGTCTCACCAAGAACAAAAAAAAACATTCTGGAAAAACCAAGAACAATCTAGACTTTAAAAATAATTGAACAACCTGTTTATCAGTATTGTGGTAGAACATTCTGGAACACCATATAATATAAACAACTTATTGACATGTCTCAAACCTAGGTTAGTATTGTGGTAGAACATTCTGGAACACCATAGAATAAACAACTAATTGACATGATGTCTCAAAACAAGGTCAGTAAACAATGAGTTATCAATAAAAAAAAAGGTTAAAGGGGAATGTTATATAATAACAACATTATTTCTTTAAAGTAAACAAGTCTTCTGCAAATTATAGAAATTCAATGTGAACACACACAAGTACGTTTGTTATTCAAGTTGCAGACACACAAAAGCCTAAGACCAGGCCGCCAGACTCAAATATCGTGAGACAATAAATTAGGTCTTAAACGATGGATGTGCAAAACATTTTGTTTTGTGTCAAAATTCACTTACTGAAACTTTTTTCTGACTCTTTTACGATCGAACTGTCTGTAGTTTTTATTCTTATTTTGACAGAACATTACAGAAAATTGTGTTCCATTTGCACGTGTTATTTTGAAATGTCTGAGAAAATTGATGATATAATCTTCTGATAAAATTTACATTACTAGAAATGCTAAAGATTTTTATTTATAGAGCAGGAACTTTTAAAAAGACACAGTCTGCATAGCGAAACTACGCACGTTTTCTACCTTACATCGCTTTTTTACTCTATTAGAAGTAAGTATTAGAAATAAGTATTTTGTTTGAATTTACTACAATGTAGTACTTATACGCATTTTACGAGGATCGTTCAAATACTAATGCAACTTGGATTATATCTCGCTTGTACGCACGATTTTCACTAAATAATTTACTGTATCGCATAGAGGCTTGTGTAAACTTTCAATTGATACCACGCATGTTCAAATCCGTTCAGTCTTGCTGTGACAATAGCTCAATTAACACTGTCTGCTCGTGTACACTAATACGAAAATGGTTTGGAAAAGGATCTCTTTTTTCTGACCAAATATGGTTCTATATAAAGAACCGTTGTATTCTTTGTTTTGGGACAAAGGACATAGTTCATGAAATCTGAACTGTTTATGGAGATAATGATATGTCTTATTCGTCAGTTACGCGATGGTGTAAGAAATTTAAAATTAGTGTAATTTCATTTCAAGATGCGCCTCATGCACGCCATCGAATAACTGCAACATCTTCAAAAGGTTGCAAAATTCAAACAAAAATGTAGCTACTGATGAAAGATTTAAAAAATATGCGAATAATACGTAAATTGTAGTACTTAACGTTTCGACATATGGCCTGTAAATTGTACTACATAATATCTTAAATCATGCAAAAATTAAGATAGAAATAAACATATCTTTGCGATTTAAATATCTGTTCTAAAAACGATGCGGAGAGAATAGACTGACTGTAAGGCTTCTGTGTCTATATTAAAAAATTATAATTGTCCGTTTATTTAAATAAATCTTAAGCGATACTGCAAACTGCTTAAATCATTATCTTCTTTTCTTCCCCGGTTTCTGACACTTCTTATTGTAGGTATTGTGTTTTAAAGACACTGATTCTGGTATGCGACGTATGTGGCCTATGGGGATGATACAGTATGCGTATTGGCGGTAAGGGCCAATATACAAGACTAGACCATTGATAGACTAGCTTCTGTTTATCATAATAAGCTACTGTATAGCTACTATGCAGTACATAGATTGCATGTGATATTTCTCTACCTTTATAGCAAACCAGTTCTTATCTTTATTTAGAAAGTCTGATTAAATTAGGGCTAAACAAACAAAGTGATAAGATACAACAGTATTTTTATTAATCCCCCGCCGTGGCGGAGGGATTATAGGAATGGTCTGCGTCCGTCCTTTCGTCCGTCCTTCCGTCCGTCTGTCCGTCCTTCCGTCCGTAACAAAATCGTGTCCGGTCCATATCTCCTAAACCCCTTGAAGGATTTTCATGAAACTTGGGTCAAATGATCACTTCATCAAGACGATGTGCAGAACCCATAAGACAGCCTTGTCGGTTCAAGGTCAAGGTCACAACTCAAAGTCAAAGGTTTGAGCCTGCCATTTTGTGTCCGCTCTATATCTCTTGAACCCCTTGAAGGAATTTTATAAAACTTGGGTCAAATGATCACCTCATCAAGATGATGTGCAGAATCCATGAGTCAGTCATGCCGGCTCAAGGTCAAGGTCACAACTTAGGGTCAAAGGTTGAACCTTCCATTTTGTGTCCGCTCTATATCTCCTAAACCCCTTGAAGGATTTTCATCAAACTTGGGTCAAATGATCACCTCATCAAGGCGATGTGCAGAACATATAAGTCAGCCATGTCGGCTCAAGGTCAAGGTCACAACTCAAGGTCAAAGGTTTGAGCCTTCCATTTCGTGTCCGCTCTATATCTCCTAAACCCCTTGAAGGAATTTTATAAAACTTGGGTCAAATGATTACCTCATCAGAACGATGTGCAGAAATTATGAGTCAACCATGCCAGCTCAAGGTCAAGGTCACAACTAAGGGTCGAAGGTTTGAGCCTTCCATTTGGTGTCCACTCTGTATCGCCTTAACCCCTTGAAGGATTTTCATCAAACTTGGGTCAAATGATCACCTCATCAAGAACTCATGAGTCAGCCATGTCAACTGAAGGTCAAGGTCACAACTGAAGGTCAAAGGTTTCAGCTCTGTATCTCCTAAACCCCTTGAAGGATTTCCATGAAACTTTGGTCAAATGATCACCTCATCAAGACGTTGTGCAGAATTCATGAGTCAGCCATGTCAGTTCAAGGTCAAGGTCACAGCTAAAATCAAAGATTTTACCCTTTCACTATCCAAAGCAGTGGCGGGGGATTTAGCTGTCTTTCAGACTGCCTTGTTCTTAAATGAATCAAGTTTTATTACAACAATACATCATTATTGCTGGAGTTAAGAAAATGCATTCAGGCACCTTTTATAAATAATACATCATGTGTCTTTTGAACAATGATATCTCTTTATTGCTGGATTTTGTTATAAATAAAGGAAAATGTATTAAGGCCACACACGGGGAACTATATATTCCCAAATCACAGTTCTTATACTATAATCAGAATTTTCTGTAATTAATAATATTTCTTTTTTATCCCCCTGCCAAAGGCGAAGGGGATATAAGAAATGCTCTCCGTCCGTGCATGCGTGCGTCCGTCCGTCCGTCCGTTCGTCCGCAACGATCTTTGTCCGGAGCATAACTCCAAAAGTACTCGAGGGATTTTCTTCAAACTTCATACACTGATAGAACACACTGGGAGGAAGTGCAATGTGCAAGAATAATAACTCTATCTTGCCTACTTTTTGAGTTATTCCCCTTTATCATATTTTCATAAAACAATTTGTCCGGAGCATAACTCCAAAAGTACTGGAGGGATTTTCTTCAAACTTCATACACTGATAGAACACATTGGGGGGAAGTGCAATGTGCAAGAACAATAACTCTACCTTGCCTACTTTTTGAGTTATTCCCCTTTATCATATTTTATTAAAAAAATTTGTCCGCAGCATATCTTTTTCATGCATGGAGGGATTTTGATATATCTTTGCACAAATGCTCACCACCACGAGGTGGAGTGCCATGCGCAAGAACCAGGTCCCTAGTTCTGAGGTCAATGTCACACTTAGAGGTCAAAGGATACAAGAATGAAAACCTTGTCCGGAGCACTTTTTCTTCATGCATAGAGGGATTTTGATATAACTTGGCACAAATGTTCACCACCACAAGACAGAGTGTCTTGCGCAAGATCCAGGTCCCTAGGTCTAAGGTCAAGGTCACACTTAGAGGCCAAAGGTCAGATACAAGTTCCCTTCTTTAGAATTACTTCCCTTTGTTGTTACTTTAAATAGCTTTTATTGTAACTTTTTCATTACTAGTCGTAGGGAAAAATCGAGACCACTTTTCAGTAGTACAACATGCATGCTACATCCAATTTTGAGGTGTATTTTGACCTATCTCTACCTAGTAAAGATTTTTGTGTGGACTTACAATATTTTTTTTTTAAAAGATTAACTTTCATTAGTTGTTACTATAAATAACTTACGTTGTAACATTTTTATAATTGACCACAGGAAAAAAACAAGACCACTTCTCTGTGGTACAACCTGGATGTTACTTTCCAATTTTAGGTGTATTTTAAGACATCTCTACCTGGTAAGGAGGTTTTCTGTGGACTTAGAAAAGCAAAAGATTTACAATGATTACTAAACAACCACAAAATTAAAATTCCATTTGCAAATACAGCTGCTAGAGTAAAGAAATTTGCTGTGACGGGCATATATTGTGACATTCTGGCACTCTCGTTCCCTGTTAGCTTTCCATTCCTTCTTTTTACAGTAGCCATATAGAAAAACATCATACAGCTATACTGTTCATGAAAATTAATAAAATTTAGCAGTAAACCACCTCACCACTGAATAATTCTTTCTTCCACATCTTTAAAACCCCTGATGTGGACCACAACTAAACGGTTTTTCAAAGCCTCTCCCAAAATGAATACTTTCAGACACTAACTTTCCAGGAACTTTAGCCTTCAATTATAATATGCCCGGCGGGGGGATTGGCCATGTCTAACATGGCTCTTGTTATTTATTAAAAATGCAACTGAACG
This sequence comes from Mercenaria mercenaria, assembly GCF_021730395.1. Classification (NCBI taxonomy): domain Eukaryota; kingdom Metazoa; phylum Mollusca; class Bivalvia; order Venerida; family Veneridae; genus Mercenaria; species Mercenaria mercenaria. Next base: position 55,116,292 of record NC_069373.1, read on the forward strand.
CTTCTTTAATTTCTAATAAAATCCAGCAATGATATTTTTTTTCTGGTTTTATTTTGTTACTTAGATAAAAAAGATAATAATAATTGAAAAAAAGTCATTTCTCTTATTCAGTTTAAAATAATTATTATTTTTTTATTAAATAAAGTTGATGGTTTTCTAAAAGGGTGAGAATTGCTTTGCTGTAAGAGCTATAATTTAATTGGTCAGGACATTACTCAACATGACTGAGCAATTACAATAAGTAAAATACTTTTGTGTAAAAAGCTGCATTTCAATCAATAAAATGCAAAACGCAGGAAATAACCAATTGTCTGTACATATCAATAAAATTCATGATCCTCTGACATAGACTACATGTCTAGTCTACAAGGGTTTTATGGATACTTATCAGACTGGACCAGACAGGATCCTGTTTATTGGGGATTAAGATACCTGACATTTAGGGAGGTCACATATATAGGAGATTTGCTTTGCCTTTAAGTTGAAATCAAATGTTGTTCTATATTTTGGTCCCTTTATCAAGAAAACGTTTGTATATAAGCAAGTAGCCATCTATATTATCTTAACGAAATATGTTTGAACTTGATTAAGTTGTTATCGGAAATGTGTATACGATAAAACTTTATCACATTAAGAAAAAAGATCATGCGAAATATTTAATTGTTCGAAGTCACTGACAACTTGTATGTTGAATAAAAGTAGCCAATTTATCAAACAATTATCTGTTAAGCATTTCATTGGACATTTATATATTATATTTTCTTGTTTGTTTTTTTTTTTTAGGAAATGTTCCTGTGGTCAAGCATAAGCAGATCATTTGTTTTTAGCTCACCTGAGTATAAAGTGCTTGGGGTGAGCTATTGTGATCGCTCACCGTCCGGCGTCCGTCCGTCCGACGTCTGTCCGTCAGACGTCTGTCCGTCCACACTTTCCTTTAAACAGCATTTCCCCCTAAACCACCAGGCCAATTTTGATGAAACTTCAAAAGGGATGTTTTTTTGGATGGTCCTCAAAGAATTGAATTCCATATAGAACACTGATTGCCATGACAACCGGAAGGAAAAACTTTTAAAATCTACTTGTCCAAAACCACAGGTCATAGGGCTTTTATATTTGATATGTAGCATCATCTAGTGGTCCTCTACCAAGGTTGTTCAAATTATCCCCCTACAATCAAGTATTGCCCCGCCCTTGGGGTCACATGGTTTATATAGACATATTTAGGGAAAAAATGGAAATCTTCTTGTCGAAAACTACAGGACCTAGGGCTTTGGTATGATACATCATCTAGTGGTCCCCTACCGAAATTGCTCAAATTATGCCCCTGGGGGAAAAGAGGCCCCACCCTTGGGACCTCTTCTTACATATACTTATATAGGAAATAATTTAAAAATCGTCTTGTCTTAACCACAAGACCTAGGCCTTTGATATTTGGTATGTAGCATTGCCTGGCAGTCCTCTACCAAGATTGTTCAAATTATGTCCCTTGGGTAAAAAGAGGCTCCGCTCCGGGGGTCCCAAATTTTACATAGGTAAAGGAAAATACTTTGAAAATCTTCTTGTCTGAAACTGCAAGGCCCGGGCTTTTGATATTTGGTATGTTGCATTGCCTAGTGGTGCTCTACAAAGATTGTTCAAATATTCCCCCTGGGGTCCGAATATGGCTCCGCCCTGGGGGTCACATGGTTTAAATAGACTTATATGTAGGGAAAATTTTGAAAATATTCTTGTCGAAAACCACAGTGCATAGGGCTTTGATAATTGGTATGTAACATCATCTAGTGGTCCTCTACCATACCAAGATTGTTCAAATTATGCCTCTAGGGTGAAAAGAGGCCCCATCCTGGGGGTCCTAAATTTTACATAGACTTATGTAGGAAAAATATTATTGTCTCTAACTGCAAGACCTAGGCCTTTGATATTGGTATGTAGCATTGCCTTGTGTTCAAATTATGTCCCTAGGATGAAAAGAGGCCCCGCCCCGGGGATCCAAAATTTTATATAGACTTATAAAGGAAAAAAATCTTCTTGTCTGAAACAAGGCCTTGGCTTTTGATATTTGATATGTTACATTGCCTTGTGGTCCTCTACCAAGTTTGTTCAAATTATGCCCCTGAGATAAGTTTTACATAGACTTACATAGAAAACTTTAAAAATCTTCTTACCTAAAACCACAGGGCCTACGGCTTTGGTATTTGGTATGTAGCATTGCCTTATGATCCTCTACCAAGATTGTTTAAATAATTACAATGGGTTGCAAAGAGGCCCCACCCCGGGGGTCCCAATGTTTACATAGACTTTATAGGAAAATCTTTAAAAATCTCCTTGTCTGAATGTTCAAGGCCTAGACCTTTGATACTTGGCATGTAGCATTGCCTAGTAGTTCTCTAACAAGATTGTTCAAACTATGCCCCTGGGGTTAAAAGAGGTCCTGTCCCGGGGGTCACTTTTTATATGAGTCATATAGGAAAAAATATTTAAAAACATTTCTGATCATATTTCCTAGACTGTTTCATTATAATTACCTGAACACCCCAAGTAATTAGGGTCACTTGACCTACAGACCTGCTTGTTTTTTTAAGATACATCCTTGAAATTCGGATGACATATACAGTTTTGCACACCTATCTTAAAACTGACTTTCAGTGACCATGAATGTGACCTACTAACCTACTTTCTTAATATTTTAGCATCAGTTTGACAATTGAAACATGTAGCTCATATTACTTGGGTGAGCGATCCAGGGTCGTCATGACCCTCTTGATTGAAAATGAGAAGACAAGACAGTTCTGCTTTAAATAATCTAGATTGCATCAACCAGTACCACTTTGCCATGTGAAGTTTATAAACTTGAAAATCGGACAAAACTGCGATATCCGATATAGAAATATTTATGTTGTCAAAATGATATTCAGTGTCATGGAAAACAAACGTCCGTGTGAATTACACTCTGAGTGAAATAAAACTTCACCAGTCTTTATTATAAGATTATACAATATTTTATCCTTACAATACGGTAATATACTTGGAATAGTACCGATATGAAAAAACATACTGTTTCAGTAGGGCATGGTTCCAAATATAACCCGTTTAGTACAGGAAAATGTTCAACAATCATTACATTCTTAGCTTAGTTTTCTCTGTAAAAATGAAAATACACAATTCATTCTATAACAATGCCACCTGACCGAAACGACTTACAATGAAAACTTATACCGAAAGATCAATGCGTCAAGCTTTTATTGGCATTGAATTCCATATGTATGTTCTTGTCCGTCAATGGCTTAATTTTAATCACAAATTGAATCATCCAATACGGAATATATTATATTCAATACGGTAATGTAATGGATGGTCACGTGATATACTAATTAAGATGAATTAGAATAAAATGTTGTATACACCGGGTAACGTGACATTGATAAAGAGAACATTATGGAACATAAGATTGGTACATTAGTTTTTATTAGGTCATCTAAAGTAAGTTACTAAAATTTTGTCGACTGGGTAATAAGATGCGTGCGACAGACGCGATGCAAAATTATGAATTGCTCTGAAGGGTTTTTGTATGTCCATGAATTGAATGAAACAAAGATCATTTCATTACTTGTAACCCGCATTAATCAATTGTCCCTTTTCAAAATAACATTTATTTTCTTTGAAAGTGGGAAAACCTAAGCGGCTTGAACATATCAGATCAAGAAAACATAAATTGTAACCGTTTTGTTGGTGTGAAACATCTTTTTGATGTTGTTCTATAAATGTAGTTTTCATTTAACAACTTAAGCGCTTTCGAACTAAATAAGCAAATTATACACATTCCCTGTAATTTTTTTAATTATTAAATATGTTATACCGTCAACAAGATGAAATTTGCTATTTACAAGTGTTAGTCGGCAATAAAATTTCATAAAATTAATTCTTCACTTGTTTCGTTTAAAGTTTAACAAAATTCAACAGTGTTTTCAATCGTTGAGACCCCTTAGGTTAGAAAATTAGAAATCTGTGATAATTTACAAATCATGTTTAATAACATTCTCATTTATATAAATCGTACCTAGGCAAAATTAATATATGTATATTCCTTAAATAGTACTCCAGGAAATTCTAACTAAAAAGTGATCTTTTTGGTAATTAATACACACGATTTTCTAACTGATTATGTTGGACTCTTTTTTTTTTTACTAAAATGTGTGGTCAAGTTAAAAATAATATCTATCAAAAAATTGTTACAGAATATAGTCCATTTTCATCGACCTGGCGGGGCGGGGTTGCGCGACGATCCACTGCATTATTGTGCAGGATATGTAGTATATTCGGCAACCTGATTTCTTATTCACTGGCCATCTACCTTACACTGTAACCACTGTAGCTCTACCTATTTTGCTCGTTTTTTTTTTGTGTGATTACCATCATTTGCATAAGCTAGAGATTAACTCCGCCCCGCCAAGTCAAATACGCACTATAATACAGTGAAATCGCCCTAGTTTATGAACGAATTATTTCTTCGTACATTCTGTTAGAATTTGATAAAATCTAATACTGCCTTTAACAATCTTGTCAGCTTGTCAGGACATTTTTTTTACCATATTCCCTTACAAATCATTCAACAAGAGGCTTTCCGGGAAATCGATGATTTAGATAATTGCCACTATTCATGTATCAATTATTTCTCAACTCAAATAATTGGAAAACTAGTGTGAAGGGATAACGAAGCTTTATTTGGCTCAGAACTGATTTATTGGCGAGCGTAATGAATGCAAAACGATTACCATTTTTGCAAGCACTTTTTTTCTAAGGTTGTGGATTCTATTGGTCGACCAACGCCTAAAGTATGCAATAATAAAACATGGAAGCATAAAAAACAAACAAGCCTCTGCTCGAGTTAGGCCGGATTAAGCGAACTCCTATTACACATGTACATTGAACTGACTCTTATCCCAAAGGACTAGAAAATATGACACTACTTTTCTATTTTCTATCACAAAAACCATAGTCCTGAGTCAATGACATGCTGGGATTTAAAATATTTGTTCAACATCTTAGATCATTTCTGACTTACAATTGATAATATTGCAAACTTTTCAAAGATATTTAAATCAAAATCGCTCATAGACTGTAACGTTCTAATATGACGTCTATTTAATGTCGTCAGTGTGCACACATGTAGTGCATCTTTTTCCTAGGTGATTACCTACTTGGACAACCATGGGTAAAAAAGTCCTAAAGGACCAGAAAATATTGTTTTCAAACAATAATTTGTTTCAATAGTTGAATATTTACTTCGAGTAAAATACTTCTTCCGATGTCAGTACAAAATAGCAAGTTTGTGAATTAATGTATATCTTACTATTGTCAACTTTTTTTATGATATTGTTTCTTCAATGGAAAAAGTGGAACTTCCACACGACAAGAATGAAAATATTGCAGGCTCGGGTTTACTGTGTTTGTTCCTGGACGTTATAAGCGGAAATGCATGCTGCCTTCAATGTCCTCATGTTACGAGTAAAAGATATATTCAAGTCGCGAAGTTAAAATACAGTATTTCTTTAGATCATGCTCAACTGTTTTCATTTATCTGGCTAAAGCGTTCACCTTCACTTGAACCCATTGGATAAAAGCTCGTTTTATATCTGACAAAGGAAAGACAATTGCTTGATCGTAAAATAGTTTGTAGAGATATTAGTCTGCCTATTGTCTTCATGACCTGATAAGGAAGTAATAGAAACCTGACAGCTCGGAAATTAACTTTCTGTCAAATGCTGTCAAATTTTATGGAATTTTACCAGCCAATACATAGCCTGGCAAGGAATATCCTATTTTCATACCATTTCATACTAAGGCTTTCATCTTTATCAATTAAGAAAAAAGAAGTTCTCATTAATCAATTATGAAATGATAAGATCTCCTCTAAGATCTGCGATAATGTCTGAAATAACTAACTGATTTAACAAGGACGTCTAATGCTTTGCAAGTAATATGGTCTTAATAGGTCTCTTATCATAACATTAAATAAGCTTTTTGGGGTTTTGTTAGTTGTATATGTGCTGCAACGCAAACTTCCTTTAGGTTTGATATTTAAAAAGAGTTTGAACAAAGTTGAATATTTTAATTATTATTGCACAGATTGGAGATAAAGTAAAGCGATTTATCAGTCTAGCGAAATAGCCTGTTTAGCACAATTTAAAAGGAACCATCTTTCTTTAAAGAAAAGCTATGGCTATGGTAGAACATTTAATTGAACACACAATTCACAATCAGAATGGGGTTTAAACATAACGAATTAAGTTTATTGTTATGTTTAAAAATCTGTTTTAGACATCCGTGACATAGTATCCGTTTGGGGCAGTTTCTCTGACCCGAGTCTGGAACTGGAAGTAAAATTTTCAGCGCTTTGGACATGTAGTGTTTAATAATGTGGAAATAAAGCATGTTCTGGTTTATTCAAGAGGATGAATTTTTATTTTTACGCAGGTTAGAGTTTATTTCATTGTTATTTTTTACAAGAATATCAGAAAGTCAAAAAACATTGTCGAAGTTTAATTCAATATGGCTGCCGTATTGTTTCGTTCAGATGTTTCAGGGGCGGATGAATTTTTTCAGATCCGTAAAATATTAATTTATTAATATTTTGCTTCAGAAGTCATTTTTTATGAAATAAGACATGACGACATATGTTTTTCTAGGCAGTTTGTACGAGTTTCGTGATAAATAGAATAGCAGGCTACTGTCTTTTGATATAAATGTTATAAGATGTCGGCTGATATGGGCGGAAGGGGTTCGGTTCCCTTACCCCTTCCAGCCCATATCAGCCTCTGCCTGATAACATTAATATCAAAAGACAGTAGCCTGTTCCCTCACCCCTTCCAGCCCATATCAGCCTCGGGCTGATAACATTGATATCAAAAGACAGTAGCCTGTTATTCTCTTTTTTCAACCTACATCGAGATGTCACGATATTGTGACATCATGACTTGGCATAGCGCGGCAACAACGGCTATAGTTTGGTTTAAACCAATGACAATAATCAAATGAAAAGAAACTGTGTTAGTTTAGAATGTAAGAACAAAATATGAACACAATTATTGACATTTTTACTCGTAAAGCTATTGTATATGGTGTTTACTTAAGAAATGATTTTTTTTTTGGTGTTCATGCGAAATTAACGACATAATAAGATCGGCAAATCCATGAATCGCGCTAGCGATTCAAGTTTACTTTGCCGATCCTATTTTGTTGTTCATTTCGCATGAACACCGAATAAAAAAGTTTCATTTCTTATATATCGTTATATTTCCTTTCCATATGTAAACAAGATTAAATTATAAATGGCACATATTTTGTTGCATTTAACATTAAAATCAGCTTCCCGGCCATTCTGTTCACCAGACGGAACAACTCTGACTACACGCGGTCGTCGTCAAAACAGCGGCCCGTTATCACTAAGCAGCGTTGACCTAACTTTCATGCCTTTCCTTTTGCTATTCATACAAAATGAACGTCACAGTTTTCAATAGAAAAGAATAGGGCGAATGTAAATATTCGATCTTGCACTGAAACAAACAAATTCCTCTAAATCTCTGTCAAGATACTTTGATTTTTCTGACACTGTTTCATTCTGAGTAATTCCTGTCTATGCCGAATTTAAACATGGCATCTATTATTCAAATATTACCTAATCCAGGAAGCCGAAAAGCACACCTCTTTCAATTAGGTGATTATATTAGAAAAGTTTGCACAATGGAATGTTGTATTAACTAAATGGATTTCCAGGAAATTTCCTATTATCTTGAATTAATGAAACACAACCACTTAATCAAATAAGAGATGCAGTGGGAAATCTTATTGATCCGCTTTTGGCAAAGATTTCTTTCATGAAACCGGAACATTTTTTGTGAAACTGGCAGTAGGAGACTTTTTGACAGTAGAAAGGGTTGAACAAAAAAGGAGGTAAACTACTTGAAGAATATCATAATTCACGCTACCCTAATAAGAATAATTTTATACATATTCCTTATGGTTTTTTAAAATGATGTATACATAGTTTGTCAGTTGGACTGTGTCATTAGTTTTGTGTCATTTAGTGTTGTTATATTTTCTGGCCCTTTTGGATCATGAAGTCTATTCAGTAAATGTGTAATAGAGTTCCGCTTAAGCTGGTGCTAGGGGGAGGGGGTGGGGGCATGAGAGGTGTTGCATATTTCATTACTTCTCATGAACAGACTCAATAAAACCGAGTATGCTATTATTCTGCTTGTTTGCATTCTGTGCTTCCAAAGGATCTTTTTACAGATGTTTTTATTTAAAACAACATGGTACATTATCAGAGTTTTATTTGAAAAATTGAAAACCGGGTAGGTGTGAGGTTTACATTCTCTAATCGCTTGTAGCTTCAGCTCTGTTTGCTGTGCTAAATGCTTCCAGGGAGTCTATATTCACATCTTGTTGATGGATATCAATTTCAAGTGAGTGACAAAAATATTAGACGTGCTAACAACTCTCAGAAATATATTACTTTAAAAAAATACTGTAATTATCATTTAAAACTCCCCTTTTTACTAAATAAAACGCACTGTTGTTATCAAGGTAGATTCGGCAGGATAAATAGAATTGTCGTCCAGGCTAGATTTGTATTCAAATAATTCATTGGCTGAGTGAAAACTGAAATATATGATAAACTTTCGTTCTTTTAACAGTTAGTTATTTCTTAATGAAATACGAAGATAAAATCGTTTAAATACCTTAAGTTAAATGCTTCTTTTGTCTGCTACATGCCCGTCTGTGTGCCTAACAACTGCTCAACAACTAAAATGACTGTCAAAATGCTTATATTATATCAATCTGTTTGTGACTTGTATGATACGCATGTAAAAGCTTCACAGTAACTGCTATACTGTTCCCGATAAGCCTATATGACTTCAATATATCGATACAAGTAAAATCTAAGCCTTTCCTGTGTCCTGTGATTAAATGTTGTTTGTAAGCATTTCGGAAGACATACACCCTGAATACACATACGTATCCAGGGCTAATTCACACAAAGGCCGATACAACTATTCATTTGGTTTACCTCCCAAGAACTCGGTCAAACCGAGTGTCAGTTATGTAACGGCGGGTAGTTAACCTACTGTTCGTGGATTCTATACCAATACAAACCTTTTCTCCGCAAGTAACTGCCAACTTACCCACGTGAATCAGAGGTAGAGGAGGAATAATTACAGACACAATTTCTTTTATTTAATCGTCACGGAGAACGTACGTCCCGCCCGGGGATCGAACTCACAACCCAGTGATCCGTAGATCTGCCATCTCCCTACTGAGCTAAGCGGGCGGACTAAAGACACTTTTTATCAAATACTTCATATGAAAAGATGCCGCGGTTAATGTCTCTGGTATCTAAAACTCTCATTAAAGCTGTTTTAGATCAAAACAACATAAAACACATGCATACATTCCATTAGAAACTGAGAGTGTCTGGTAATTGAAATTCAAGCATGATTTATAGACAATTTAAAATACTTCATCTAAATATGAAGCAAGATATTGTTACAGTTTCAAGACTCTGACATTATTATCACAATCATATTTTCTTTAACCCCTTATGAAATTTAAGTCTTAGCCATAATAAGAAAGTATATTTACCTATACATTAAAAAAAATGTATTTTAAATAATCTCATCACAGATCAAAACAAGCCTGATCATATAGGATCATATGGGATATGAATGCAAAATGATAAAGGTAACTCAATGGAAAAATAACTTGCCCACCATCATTTTGACATGACAAGACGTATGGGACCATGGACTACATACACGTTTGCTTTTATGATAGTGGATGGAAGGGTGTTGAATATTTCATTACCTCTCCTAATCAGACTCAGCCAAACCGAGTCTGCCATTAATTCGCTTAGTTGCGTTCTGTGTTTCCAAAGGATCTTCTAAAATATTTTATTACAGTATTCCTTGCTTCATGGAATAGTATCACAAATGTCTGAAAGCATTCTGCCCTTCCTATATAAGAGCATAACATTAATTTGAAGACAACAATTAAAATGTGTGACAGGCTTCCATCACATGGAGAATGGTATTTAAAATGCAGTTTTAGTATAGGGATCAGTCCTAGCTCTAAGTCTTGCCTAAAAATCTATGACGTGATAGACATTTTATTTACTTAAGGTGACTCTGCACGTTCAGATCGGAAAAAAATTTACATTGTAGAATTTGATAAAACCCCGATTTTTTAAAACTTCAGAATATATTTAGAAAAATCAGCAAATAAAAATGATAGGGCCGTGTGCTTGATATTTTGCTAGACTGATCTGAAAAATTTAGACCTCATGCAAGTTTTCTTAACGTGAGTCTATGGGAAAATCACAAATTTTCGCGAATAGAAATTTTTCTACAATGGAGATTTTATTGAAACTTCTCACAGTCGTAAATAAACATATGATCTGTAATGTGGTGAGATATTTGACTATGATTAAAGTGAACCGCATTTCAAGCTAATTTTCAGATACTTAACGTATCAGATGTTTTAATATCATAATTTAACTTTAGAAAGATAGTAACGGTGCCATTATAATAAATTTACTCGCGGGTTGCCATTGATTCATAAAATGATTTTCATTTCCGTAGGCCGAATCCAGACTTTATTCTGCGTTTTCCGGATGAATGACGTTACGCCATCACATAATTACCTTAAGGAGGTAGGTTACCTTTATATTTGTATGTGCGCATGTCCAACCGGAAGCTAACGTGACGATTTACGACGACGTTTACGACAAACTAAATGTGTTTGTATATTCATTCTTCTGAAAACAAATCATAGACCTATCTTCGATCTGACGCTTTATGGTTTAATAATACAGAAATAATTAATAAATTGCCGCAGAAACGCTTCAAAACAATGTTGTCTTAAGATGACGTCATTGACGTCATGACGTTACGTGTCAGTTACCGCGCAAAATAAATAAGTTTTATCTTGAAAGTACGTAATTCTATGCATTTTCTTTATTCAAACTATCTTCAAATAACTACTATTTGCTAAAATATTCTTTATGAGTCTTTTGCTCTGAATAATAATCAATATTTTGCTTCTTTTATGTAATTATATTGAAATGTTATGCGGAATGTAAGAAAATGGATGATGGTAACCAATGTTATTAGGAATATAGTTGGGTGAGATGTTACTTGTTACGGCCATTTTCAAACAAAAAATCTAGCAGTTTGATTTGTAATACCTATTTTTCAGGTTCCGTTGGTAGTTTGTTACTTATATACTAAAACTAAGATCTAAAATTGTTCAAATTTCAGTAGAAAAGTGTGGTTTCTTGAATTGAATTGATGTTACCATGGAAACGAAGCCCGTGACCTATGTATCTAAATGTAAAATTCAAAAGCGTTGACACTAGTCTATTTAAGAAACACAGCTTCGGCTTTTTATTTTCATTTCAACAATATCCATGAGAATAATAGTAGCATGCTGAACGATTTTTCCATGAAAAATGCCAGACGAGGGGTACTGCTGTAAGTATTCTAAGCTTAGAAATTTGTTTGAATAAATGCAGATAACACGAAAATATAACTTACGTTAGAAATAATATGTTTTAAAGCTACATCAACTAGAAAGATAATCTTATTGAATATTATTTTATAAGAAATTACGACAAAAAGCAAGATATAAGCCATTTTAAACATCTCTGTTGCCATGGTTACTTTAAACTTTAAGAAAAATAGGGTACCATGTATAGTGCTTGGTATGTTGCTAATAATATTACCCAAATATTCCATGTTGGTCATTAACAGAATGGCACTGAAGCCGTCGAAAACCCCTATTTTTATACATAATTGTTTAAAAATGAGAGAAAATGCGTTACCATGGAAACACGAGCCCCGCGACATATACATTTTAAGCTTATATTAGAAAGCTAACGTGCATACTAGTAAAATTATAGATTATGCGGACTTCTACGAATATCAATGAAACTGAAATACACTGAAAAGTGTTAAATATCCTTATTTTCCTTCTTCTTTCAATATGAAATACCTTTGGAGGGTCATGTTCTTCAAACCTGGATAAAAACCGAACTTGAAGGGACAGAGACAAACGAAACTGAGATTTTAGCAGTTAAAACTTCATATTACACGAAATACAAAAAGATGCTGCGGTTCAACTAATTTGAATTTACCCTTATAACAAGGTAACCTACCTCCTTAAGTAAACCTAACGACAAAAAGGAAAATGATGCAGACTCGGTTTTTAATATTGAGCACTTCATGGACGGTAGTGGAAATGCATGCAACCCAACCGTCCACACCCTCTAGCCACGGGTTGATCATAACTCAACATTTACACATGTTACAAGAACTATAATACAATTTCGAAACATCTGCATTACAGTGAGCAGGCCTATAATGTGTTTGTTTTATCTGTTTAGAGATTTAAACGACCTTTCAAAAATGCTTGATGAATGTAATAAGAAAAAACACAAACTTTTGAATATTTTAACGAATAAAACTTCACATGCGTCACCTTAAAATCATATTAAGTTATAAAATAACACACAGTCAAATATCTTGCTATCTAGAATTGGAGAGAATTATTGAAAAAAAGATGCAAAGATCATGCAAAGGAATTCGTTTATTCTAATTACATGAGGAAAAATATTATGGAATAGCTTTTTTTTTCAAAAAGAAATGATTGAGATTTAAGTTGCTTTGTTGCTGCAACGCATATTAAGTGAAAAAAAAAAGCTTTTAAGGTTAAAGTAAGTCATTTAAATAGTATTTTTATTTTCAAAATGAAAAACATGACTAACTTAACCTGCAAATATTACGAATAGGAGACCGTACACATCAAAGTGATCAACAAAATAACGTTTAACAGAGGTGTTAATTGTTTCAACAAAGAACTGAATATGTGGCCGAAAATAATAATGTATATGACAGTTTACTTTAAGATATACGAGGGATGATCAATATATAACGGGAAAATGCTCATAACTTTTTTAAAATCATATCGATCTTTCTCACACTTAAGCCAAAAGTATGTACATATATAAGCAATGTATCGCTATATTTTCAGGTTTATACTAATATAATGCTAAAACCTACAATTGCTAAGGTAACGCTCAATATGCATAGGCGGGGCATTTTGAATACTTTTCACCATTTTCCCGTAAGTTCAAACCGTTACAGTTTTAATTCTAGCAACGGTACATTGGTGAAAATTAACAATTATGGTCACTTAAGACTAACCAGTCGAACGATGACGTCAGTCACGAGTTGTGACGTCATATGTTACGTCCTGCACGTGTTACTGTTCCGTGGTAGTAAAATGGCGGAAGATCAAAGGTTTGCTCTATTTTATTTTAGTTTTGAAGAGAAAAAGTAAAAATGAAGTTGTGCAAGAAATACAGGGTACCTTTAGTGATCGTTCAATGTCGAAAACAGGAATTTATTTATGGTATGACTGATTTAACAACAGTTGGGAAAATGCGTGTGATTTACCAAGGAGTGACCGGAAAGTAACGTCGACGCACGATAAGAACGTTACAAGGGTGAAAGATCTCATAAACAATTATAGGAGGTTAACTGTCAAAGAACCTCGTAATAAACTGAACTTGTCATATGAAATTGTCTAGTAATTAATCTGCAAGATTATCCTCCTTATTCACCGGATTTGTCGCCAAATGACTTTTACCTGTTTCCGACACTGAAACGTGAATTGCGGGGTGAAAAGATGAATTAGTCATTTTCAGAACTTCGTAAGAAAGTGTTGAATGTGCTGAACGCAATTCCCGAAGATGATTATCGTAATTCACTTCTACCCTGGGTAATTAACCCGTTGGCAAAATGTATTAATGTAAAAGGAGAGTATTTCGAGAAGTTTTTTAAAATATGTGACATTTACTACAGTAAAGTTAAGTTAAAAACTTTGAACTCAATTGTACGTCAGTTAGCGCGTAAATGACGTTGCCCCGCCTATGGGTTTCATAGGTTAGCAAAATTGTTGTCAATTGTTAATTTTTCAATATATTTTCACACTATTTCGTGTGTTTTTTTTCTAACATATTCATTTACCCCTGTATAAAATATCTCTGGAAAATGATAAGTACAAATACATTTATAAGCATTTTCCCGTTATATATTGATCATCCCTCGTATATGTTGTTCATCACATTTCGAAATTTCAATACTCTACATTATGCGATCATAAGATTTCTTTTTACATTCACAAGTATTAATTTTATAAACACTTGCGGAAGAATTTTTTTATAAATATATATTGTTAATATATGACGGTAACTAAGAAGAACAATTATTCTGTGAATACATTTTTGTTTTAATTAAGGCTTTCCATTTGGTATTAATACATTTTTCCGAGTGATTCTATTTGTTTCTAAATATTCTTTTTTAAAACTGGATGTGTCACAAAATGAACAGAATAATATACTAACATCATACAGTCATATATATATATCAATGGAAAAATCGGTATATTATTTCTAACAAGGATATTAAATAAAGAGTTCCTCGGTTAGTTTATTGAAATTAAAAGTGAAAGAAAAAAAAACATTTGTTTGCGATGTGCAGGCTAGAAACTTGAATAAAAATAACGAAATAAATGCAAAATCTATGGTTTACTTATGCTATTGTTCAATGAATGCACTGATTGTGTGTCCGCAAATTGAGTCCTTTGCTATTTTTAGATAGCAGACCTTATCTGTGACGTCACAGATCCTTACATACGGGAGAGTGCTATTGTCTGCTTTAGGACACTAGCAGGAGTAGAATGACTTTTTTATACTTCTTTTGTTTTTAGTTGAATTCAACTCATGAAACCTTATTCTATCACATGGCAAAAAATTCGAAAAGCAAATTTATTACACAAAATTGAGACTGAAGAGCTCAAAGTATGTTTTCAAAACTCAAGATCATTCTACTCGAAAAAAACATGTCATACTTAAATGATGAAATTAGTCCGAATTTGTCTTACGTGCAATTACAGTGGTAGCAATTTATTTAGCCAATATTTTGTCAGTACAGTTTTAAAAACTTAGATGAATAATCTTACTCATCTTACAAATGTGGTCTAAACTCAATAAAAAAAATGTGTAGACATTAAATACATTGTCTTGGCCTAATATAAATCAAGTAGATACTTGTTTTTCTCAATTTATGTATAAAAGAATACAGTTATTCTGTGGCGCGTCTTTAAGACAGTAAAGCTGAAATAGGTTTTGATGTGTAGATTGTCAAGCTTACTCATTTCTTAAAGTTCGCGTAATGGGTATTCAAAAGGAAATATTACAGTATAATGTACTACCAAACACTTTTAGGAACACGCATAAAACCTTCGGTAAGCCTTTCTGTTTGCGTATAAAGAGCAAAGCAAACGGTAATTATATCACTTGTCACACACATAATTATGTCAGTTTAAAACATTAGCTTCTGACATCAATGCACTGACGTTACATATATGTTTCCAAAAGTGAACAGTGATAATTGTAATAAGGTTTTTGTCAAAATAGTACCACGAAGAATTGTATTCCCCGAGCGAGGTTTTGAACAAACATAAATGAATGTCAAGTGCGACTTTAACTAACTTCCCTGTTCCTGTTGAGCAAACATGTACTGAATTTCGCCAGTTCAGATGCGTTCGTGCAATATTTTGATATAATACGTACCAATACGAAATCACAAATTGATAAGTTTTCAGATGAACTTGTTAAAACATATTTATTCATTGATGGCCTACATTGTCCGCCTGGCATCTTGGACTATAGTTGTATTATACTAGTATTACCAGAATGATTTTCACGAAGTTCATGTGGGATGAAAAAGTAGGTCACTAGGTTGTGGTGAGTCTTTAACCATATCAGAAGGTAACTCCTTATAAAATACTTCAAGTCTAGTTGTTGTTATTTGGAACAGTTATAGAACAATATTCATTTATATACTTGACTCATATCAGTCGATGCCTAGGACATACTAAAATCAAATAAGATATCCGTCTGTATTGCTTCATAACTGACTTAAATCCTTCTAACAAAATTCTGCTTTTATCAAATAGGTCCCTACTTCTTTCCATTACTTGGTAGCGAATGGGTACCGAAAGAAATTCACTATGAGCAGAATAAACCGTCTACTAATATTAGTTCAATAGCACCGTAATAAGGTCTCTTGATACCTGTAAGATACGCGGTTTTGACCCTTTACGTTCGTTTTACACATTTGCGCCAAAATTCAACAGACATGTCCGATTGTTAAACTTACAGACGCTTGTTTAACTCTCTAACTGTTTACTCAAATACGTAATTGCATTCCACTTGACGTCTCTTTCACTGTCTTTCAAATAGGACAACACACATTTGGACATACAGACTGTAAGAAAACAATTTGGTCTTACAGTATTGCTCCAGTAATAATAATATTATTGTTGGATCATACCCATTTTAAAACAAGAAAATGCCTACAAATTGTCTTTAAACTTTACAATAATGGGTATTTAGCTATTCAATATATTCACCAAGAGAATGGTCTGAAACATAAAAACAATATAAAGCTTTCTGGCCAGACATAATTGGTACAATAAAATGAAATTTGGAAATTTCTTCTTTGTACACATTTACTTGAAGCAGAAAGCAGGTGCTGCTTTGGTATACAGAATGAAGGAAGTATTTCTGTAAATCATAGTTGATATGTAGTTTTAAAAATATAATTAGCTATATTGGTTAATATATAAAAGTATATTACGTAAAATATAGCATCAGAATTACATTTCCAAGGAGACAAATGCTTGTGTTGAACTGACCTTGTATCTTCAATACTGAGGTCAGTGTAGTCATCCATATCAATCAATTATTTTTTCCTCGTAATTGAAGTTAACGTATGAGGAGAGGAGATTAGATACCTAACCGTTACCCTACTACATTTCTAAAATAGACTGGTTTATCAATAAATCTGGGCAGTACCATCTATTATTTAAAGGGACGTTCACTTAAAATTTACTGACTGAATAGCGAACAGCGCAGACGAAACTAAACAGCAGTCTAACTGTTAAATGCGAGCACTTTCCCATTATAATATTGATGAATGAGTATTTTGTCCAGTGTTATACGACTTTTTGTGCTAATGACAGAATTCTTGCAGATATTTCGAATGTGGAATGGTGTTAAACTATATTCAGTTTTACAGATATACTTAAACACACTTGTAATGGAATAATATCTTTTGTACACAAGTAAGTGAAATGATGAAATCATTGCAAATTCCACCAGCTGAATCAAAATGTCAGTCTGTCTACATACAGATCGATCAATCGGTCAGTCTATGATCAATTGTTCCAGATATCCATTTACTTCAACATATTTCGTTTGCATAAATGGCTTAGTACCACGTTTGTTCAGTTCCTTACTTTTCATGTGTTCCACAGCGTCGTTTGTCTGTCAGTTAATAAAGAACATCCGATAACTTTTCATCCATTGTATAAGTCTTCGTGGATTGTCAAATTCAATTAATACATTACATGATGGACATCGACAAACCTATTTCCGTCTACTTAATATAATCGAAACTCCTTTTGTAGGCTTGCAGTGACTGTCAATCATATTAGGAAGTAGCAGGATCTTATCTGCTGACATTAATTCGGATGGACAAAGCCTTTTATGAAAATTGGTGATGATTTTTTTTATTTCCCTGAAGATTAACACCATGGTCAGAGGACACATGGCTGTTGCTCGGTAAGTAAAAAACAGATATTTCATGTTTTTACTGTACATGTATGTCTGAATTTTGATTAGACTAGCACTGCATCTGTTCCTGGTCTATTGATATTGGTCGTGACCTGCAGGTCGGTTACAATTAAAAATCTACCCTCAAGTATCATTTAGTCCTTTTGGATAAAGCAATTGTGTCCAGTACGACAAAAAGAACAATTTCAGATCCAATTCTTTGGGTATATGTATGTGTAGTGTAATTTGATAATCAAATGCGATAGAAACAATTAACTAAACTCTTACAATTTTTCAAGAATGTAAATCTTATAAATAATTTGACATTGTGAGAACACACAGACTCAGATCACGAATTTTATTTAACAGAACACATAAAGCCAAACAAACGAAAATCTAAACTTGATGGTCTACTGTCTGTTATATATTTGAATAAATTTCAATAGACTCTGGTATGTAATTGTTTAAAATCTGTTCCTGCTTTCGGTTATATTTTCGATGAAAAAGAAATTTATCTCATGTTGTTTGAAATAAAATGAACAATAAAAGTTTTAGAGATCATTTGTCGTATTATGCATCTTATAAATGTTAAAAAAACTGATACGACGACATAAAATAGAAAAGTCTTTAGTATCATCTGGGAGCGGCAGGTTGTTCCCAACAAAAACAAGGACAAAAACTTCGTACGAAGGATCTACGATCATACCCCAAAACTTCGGATATGTTTTACTCATCACCATTAATTTTATTGAGACTATCAAATTGAACCTCTCCTATCTATTTTAAGTAAATGAAAAATATTTCTGTCGCAGATAGAAAAGCGAAAATAAACGAAAGTAAATCTAGGTTAATTAATAAGTACGAAATAATTGAAAACATGATGTTTTTCTAACGACGTGCTTATAAAATGTTACAAAAAGAATTTCCAGGTCCTATAGTACTGCTTTATTGCGGTAAAATGGTTGACATAGGGTGCAACTTGGTTGACAAGTTACATATATTTCATGATATTTTTTATTGTTTATTACTTTATGTTTTGACCAACATAATTTGCTTACGTAAATGATGTATTTGACTAGTTCGGAAGCTGGCCAGGGCCAAGGTCTTGCGCTGTGCACAGCCTGTGAAGGAATGATGGAGGCAGATAATTGTAAAAAACCAAAAGGCTAATTTGTGCTTAATAAAACTTAGTTAGCACTGGCAAAGTAAACTAGAAAAAAAACTAAACAGTACATTACTTTTTATGAGCGCTACGCTACAATGTTTCATTGTCTTTACCACAGCAACAGCTAGGATATTACAGTTTCTCATAACAGGCCACGGATACACTACTCATATTTCTTTCCAGGATTTTGCAAGAAAGAAAGAATTTCATTTTATGACATAGTTGATTTGTTGAATTTACTGTAAACATAATATCATCTAATTTAAGACAGTGCTGTATTTTCAAGCAATTATAGAAATGATTGGTTTGAATTAGGGAGCGCACAAATAGCCCAAATAACGGCATTAAAATAGGCGATGTTCGGGTTCTGAATTAAAATAAGCGATGAAACATCAAGTTAGCTGGATACATGTTTATGTTGTATGACTGGTCATTTCATTTCGTATTTACTTTACGACAAAACGCATTAAATACACTATAATGAATACTTTCAAAATTTCATTTCAGATTCTATTCTTTAGCGCAAAATAATAGAGAAATCGTATGAAATAAGTATTCCCAAATGTTGGTTGACAAATTTTCAAGTGATTTGCTACAGAACTGCTATTAAATACGTTGTGAACTTTATTTAAACCAGGTGCCATAAATTTGTATGAAGTCCGCTAGAAACATTATCTTCTCACAGATCATTCTTTATCTAATGATGTTGAAGGTGACGATTGTTAGAAAATCACCTTGCGGAAAACAAAAAAAAAGGAATGTCTATTTATTCCGTATATATTATGACTACTCTTATCTTTTGGAAAACCAGCAAACATCAGAAAGTCTTGCAGTTGACAAGGTTTGTCCATTCAGTTCCCGTATTCAGAATTATTTATTTGAACGCCTCTCTTAGCAACAAACGTAATGCAAAACTGAATGTTGATGTTAAGGAAATGTATCTGGCTTCAGCTTATTGGCTATTTCGTACAAATACCAGCTATGTACATTATTGCTTCTCCGCGTTACGTCGTATAGCGGAAAACCTTTGTCTAACTATAACAAATTAAATAACCTGGTTTTAATGACCATTGAGTGGTTAAACGTCATTACTTCATTTGAAAAAAGATAAATCCTACAAGCAATTTTAACAGGTCTGACTAAGCAGCTTTTTGAGACAGCCAAATGTTATTTATGGATATATCTTTATTGGAAATCTTTTTTCTTCCGTAAATTTTTGAAGCTGATATTTTGAATATTTTTAAAACAAAAATCATTTAGAAACAATTTGGTTTTCACAGGCCTGTAATCTTCTGTTAAGTCAGAGGGTAACACATTCTTGTTGCAGTAGATAAAAGTAACAGAACTATTAACAATAACAAACTTTTATTCACGAATTTAAGTACTGTAACAATTCAAATACTCTCAAAAATGTCAGAGAACCGTAAAATCTAATAATATGTAAAAATACTCCAGATCCTGTCCAGGTCAAATTTAAATCCAATCAGAATAAATTCCAAATTATTTCACAACAGTTCAAAAGTATCTTTAGTATATCCAAAAAATTATAATTCCTCTCTTGAAAGATAACTTTTAAATCCACAATTTAAATAAATCCTTCAAATAATCCTTTAAAATGTTAAATGTCCAAACTGGTAATGTTTTGTTATTAAGAAATACAGGAAAATTTTCATCTAGTTCTATAATCTAAGTTCCATAATCTAAGTTCTGGCCTGGTGTCAGGAAAACACCCTATTTAATATATCATGGAAGGTTCCAGAACTTTTGTGTAACAGTAAGAATAAAAAAAAACATTCTGGAAAAATCAAGGACAATCCTTTCTAAAAATAATTGTTACACACTGGTAATCAGTATTGTAGTAGAATATTCTGGAATAAAGTAGAAAATAAAAGAACTTATTTACATGATGTCTCAGAACTAAATCAGTAAACAATGACTCATCAATAAAGTAAAGGGAATGACATATACATAACACTAAGAAGGGTAGTAGTAACTTTACTAGTTTTATCATGTTACAAAAGATTGATTTATTTTGTTGAGTTTAAAGTCGCACCGACACAATTATAGGTCATGTGTTGACTTTCCAGCTTTGATAGTGGCGGAAGACCCCTGGTGCCCCTCCTTGCGTTACTAGTATTTCACGAGCTGGTACGTGGGCTAGAACAACCGAAGTGTCATTCATTTGTGTAATGTATTACCAAGCATATCCCATCTTATAAAGGCACATGGTCAGTGCTCAAGCTCAAAGAAGGTAAAAATATAACTAACACGTGCCTGAGTTTCCATCATCTTACATGTATATAAGATAATTGGGGGTTGCAACAGTACTGAAAGCTGTGTTTAATATTTTCGTGTTGATATTTTATACAAAATTTTTTTTTGTGTATGTCCCATTATTTCAAAAGAAATGTTAAGGTAAATGATGGTGAGTAACTGGAGTTGTTAATAAAGCTATTAAGCATAATATAAAAATCCGGTAACATATATCATCTTTTAAATAAATGGATTTTGTAACAATATTTAAACTGCACCAGTAATGTACATTTATTTACTAACAATAAAATGTTAAAATTTTTCTCGTAACTGTGACTCATACCTGAAAAAAATCAAAACTTATGACTGAATTGTCCCTGTAATTCCTATGTTGACGACTAACCTTTCGCATAGTTTGTCTGCCAAGCTGTTCAGAAATGGAAACTATGTAATAAGCCGTACCATAGAGTTAGCACATATTCCTCATAAACACACCCTTTACGAAATAAAATTCTATTTTTTATTATCTTGCCGTTGCTAGAACATGATAAGATATATCGGGTCTAGATCTGAAACAATTCGATTGGAACTATGGAACTCCACATCAAAATCAGGTAAATATGTAGAATTGATTGTATAAAATAATTTAGAGCTAAGCTCAGCAAGCAATTATTTTATTGACACTATCTTATTTATATTAAATCTTGGGTTAGTGTGAAGTTTGCTAGCCACAAAAGATTTTAAATGTTATGTTTGCAGTTTCATATATTTGTTATGTTTGAGTTTTGTATATTCATTCTTTTTCTATCTTTAGTATAAGAACAGATTTGATTCTTGCTTGACGGGAATATCCTTTAGACACTATAACATTTTATTTTTGCACAGTTACGACCTTGAAACTTTGAAGCTTTCTTACAAACAGAACTTATTTCTCAGTCAACAGTTTTTGTCATTGTATGAACATAGTTTGACCCAAACCTCGTGTACACGCGATATCATTTCCGTGAATTCAGACCTTGGCTTTATACACCAAATGCTCCTAGTTTCATCAGTAGGGGAAATTTTTCCATTCGGGAAACCATATAAGGGTTTTCCCTACTTCCCGTGCGGGAAACATGATACTAAATATAGTAACTTGCGTACGGGAAGCAAAATCACAGTTGTTTACTTTCTAATTTCAAAAGGCATGATGCAAAAGACTTCACATGGTATCATCAGATAAAATACACCGTTATGAGCCTGAGATATTTTCTACCGTACAATTTGTTTTAAATCTACTTAAAAACTTTCTGTTCAACTTTTTTGTATATCTGTGATAGTTAAAATATACATGGTAATTTTTTCTCTTCTAGGTTGCTTTCCTACCTCTTTCTAGGGACTTTGCTCAGGTTTGTTTATATCAGCTCTTACATAATAGGGGAACACATCAGTAAATTGACTTTCTCACAAATTCATATGCAATTTAATGTAACTAATATATCTCAGTTTCCCGACTGGGAAGTTAAATTTCCCAATCGGGAAACTCTGAAATTTTGAAATTCTATAGTTAAAAATTATTAGGACATTTAAAAAAGTTTGAACAGGAGAAATATGTAAACATTTCTCGGGCTTACAATGGTGTTTTGTATTTAATTATAGTATGCATATAAATATAGTAGAGAAAATGTATACGAACTAAATCACCACCACAATATACCAGACCAATCACGGGAAAGCGCCTAGCAGTACAAACGAATACGCACATGCCACAGCAAGCTCAATAACCCTAAGATTAGTTTCGATGCTGCTTTATATACGAGCAGGAATTGCACTACACATTCGTACTGGTTCAACATTTGCATATATGTATACTCAATTCTCTGTTTTCATGTCTCACAAATGAGAAGTGACATTTTAGTCTTTTTAACAGATTGGGACTAGAGAAGCTATATTTTCTCTCACTGAAAGTTAACTGAATCTCGAGGATACATTGAATATATAGAGAGAGTTTGCATTAAGGGATATAATTAAATTCAGAATAGTTGACTTTCCCATACGTGTGATCCGCTAGGATGCAAGTTCGCATTATAAATTATTATATAGTAGAGATAATTTATACGAACTAAATCACAACCACAATATACCAGACCAATCACGGCAAAACGCCTAGCAGAAACAAACGAACACGCAAATGCTACAGCAAGTCCACTAATCCAATAAGATTAGTTTCGATGTTGCTTTATATACGAGCCCGAATTGTACTACACATTCATACAGGTGTTGGGAAGAAGTAACATAACGATTCCGCACCATTTGCTGTGACAGGAGTTGACTATACAGGAGCTTTGTTTGTGAAGAACGCCACAGGATGTGAAAGCAAAGCCTACATATGCTTGTTCACATGCGCAAGCACATCTGCGGTACATTTAGAGGTTGTGCCTTATTTGACAGGAGATGCATTCATTCAAGCGTTCCGAAGATTCCTGAGCCGGAAGTCCTTGCCATATCTTATGGTGTCTGATAATGCTACCACTCTTTTATCAGCATCTACCCATCTACAACAGCTCTTCACGATGATCCAAGATGAACTTTTAAGCAGAGGAACGATATGGGAATTCATCCCAAAAAGAGGCTGTGGTTTGGAGGCTTCTGGGAACGGTTGATAGGCCTCACAAAATCTGCCTTAAAGAAAGTACTTGGGCGTTCTTACATCACATTTGAAATGCTGCAGACGATCGTTACTGAAATCGAGGCAACACTTAACGATAGACCCCTTACATACGTAGGTTCAGAGTTTGAGTTGGCGGAGGTTATTACACCTGCGCATCTATTATACGGAAGACGAGTAACGACTCTACCCTATCGTGATATTACTAGCAGTAACCTGGAGATGACCAGTACCACCCAAATAGACATTCGAAAACGTGCAAAGGTGCAGCAGACGGTTATTGACCACTTCCGGGATTGTTGGAGGAATGAATACCTTACAGCATTACGGGAACATCACACTACCAGCGGAAGTAACAAACAGTACATTTCAGTCGGCAGTGTGGTTCAGGTCCATGACGATACACCGCGTAGTACCTGGAGACTAGCTGTTGTTGAGGAAGTTGTCAAGGGCAAAGATGGACTCATTATATCAGCAAAAATTCGTGTTGGAAACAAACTGTCTAACAGACCTATCACAAAACTGTATCCGTTAGAAGTGAATTAAAATAACAATTTTGTGTTTCGTACTGCGAGAGAAAATGAACACTGAATAATATTCAATAAGACTATTTTATTCATAAGTAACATATTTCATAAGTAAATAGTATTTCTATGACGCATAGATAAATTTCATTTGCATTAACTTAACATGTATATTTTCTTAATAAGAAATTTATTTTACAGTTAATAGCATTTCGCGGCCCCCAGGATGTTGGGAAGAAGTAACGTAACGTGACGCGCCATTTGTTACGTGACGTTGTTGAGCGCTGTGCCGTTTTGACGTCACGTCCGTATTGTATTTTGTTTATTATCAGAACGATAGTAAAAGGTTGAACTTGGGTTTCGCTCTTGTTGTATAATTCGTCCAACACAAATATCAACCACAACAGGTTCAAGTATATTTATAGATATTCATATTTGGTTAATTAAAGGGTCCCTATAATTTGTATATACAATTTTGACCCACCAATAAGTTATCATCAAAGAGACCACTTTTAGGTTCCTAACACATTAGGCTAGTTTCATAGGGGTACCCCCACCCACCCCGCCCTTGACCATAGGGAAAGTGGTAAAGCATAGTTGGGTCCAAAAGACCCACTTTTCCACTTCGTGGCCCAACAATCAACTTCGGACCCAACTGTTGACCTTCCGAATTAAATTAGACCCTATAGCTAACCAGGTTTAAAACTGCGCCGTCGTGAAATTATAACGCCCGACGTAGAACCGCCCGCCATGTATAAATGGTGTTAAAACACGGTTTCGCTATAAATTAATTATTTTGTTTGTATTTCCACATATAACTTTGAAAGAACTCTTTACTAAACTGCTGTTCCTCACCATCACAATCACTATGTTGCATGTTAACATCCAAATCTCTGCAATCATTATTTCATGAATTTTGTCCCTTTTTACTAAGAATCTACAGCCAAATTCACCTTTTTTCTTATTACAGAAATGCTATTCAAACACAAGGCTTGTTTTTGCCTTTATAATGATTAGATTTTACGCATTACATACATGTGACTGATTCAGAATCCCAAAACTGCAGGTTTGCTATTTTTCAGCTGAAGCTGGGGTCTCAAAACTGTTTTTTATCGACATAAGTTAAGCGCACGAACACACAAATTAGAGACAAAATCCAAAATTTGATGTTATTTTCTATTCTAGCTCCTTTAAAATATTAAAACTTCAAAAACCTAAGAGGACACACTATTGTATTTTAGTAGCACTTTAATACTGGTAGACATTTAAATGGAGTACAAGTTAAAGTATCCACCAGTGAAATTGAGAAAATTTATTTGTTAGGATTTTTTAAGTGGCTGAATCTTGACAGTCCTTACAAAAATACATTAACTTTTAATTTGTCATATTTAAACTTTTCTTTACACTTACTTAGCACGTTATCACCACAATTACAACTATATTATCTACAAAGTATAGTGTATGTGTTTGTTCGGGTAAAAAATCAGGTCGCGAAAATATGTGACATTATGTAAAATCCTTCATTTTATGTCGTTATGCCTCTTTTTACTATTCTGCAACAAAGTAGTAGAGCTGTCTCTTCTTCGTGATGTTGCTAGAACTTCAACTTGTAGATTGTGGAAAACAATGTTGAATAGTTTTTAGCTCACCTGAGCACAAAGAGCTGAAGGATGAACTATTGTTATCACCTCTTGCCCGTCTGTCATCAAGCTTCTGGTCTCCCATCAAAAATTATCTTTATACCAAGTTAAGAGACAATCTCTCTTGGGCAATCTTTATTGAACTGGCAATATGAATACAAAATAGCCACACCTTGGTTAACTTGGTTAAGTTTGCCACATTTTTTGAACCACGCTACAATTTATATGTCAGCAGGTTCTCTCGGTAGTTTTGATAGAGGGACAAGTTGTGCCATTTAATTAGTAAAAATGCATAATTCCAATTCATTGTGTTGATGTGACTTTTTAACAATTTAACAATCTTTTAGTGCCAGTCTTAATGTTCTTAAGGCTTGTATTCTTGATAATTTGACTTGTATTAGACTTTTCTTGTGTTACTCAAGTCTAGCATTTTGTATTAAACAAAATTCTGTGATCCATTTTCAGCCTTTTACCAACATTTTCAGTCTTGACCTTAGTAGCTTAGCTTTTTACTGTACTTTCTTTCTTGGATGACTTTTTATTAAAATTGTTACCATACCTGTTTGAGCTTTGAAAATCTTGTGAACAAATAAGGACCATTATGGCCGCCTTGTCAACAAGCTTGTACCGTAATATACAACTGTATAGGCCATTTTACTTTCCTGGAATTGTGTATTGCTTCATGTGTTTAAATAATGTAAATATAAAGTACATTGAAACCTAAATTGCGCATTGTTCAGGCAATTGATTATAATGATTACCCTCAAGAATGGAGGTATGATTCTTTAACAGGCCCAAACCCAAATGCCATTTTCACAATAACGTCTTTAAGCATGTTGCACTAGTGGCCTAAAATGAACTTTCACTGATAATCTTGGGCTTTTGTGAACCTGTTCCACTACTTTTCCTGTAAAAGTTCCCAAAGTTTTATTTCTTTCGATCGATATTTGACCGTTTAAGCATCGCTTGGTATTGCATGTTGTGGACACTACACCTATTTATGTTATGCTTATATTATCTCATCAAAAACAGATATGTTTCACTCAAAACATTGTTTTTGACTCTGTTTTTGCATTAAGTAAAAGAAAAAAGAAAGATTTCTGCCTTTCAAGAGGATTTATTTTGACAAAAGGTGATAAATACGCAGATTAACTACTGCTGTTTTTGTCATAAGAAACAACATCAAAAGATAGATTACTCTCAAAGATAGGAATACAATAGTAGCAACACATTACATTCATTTACTTGAAGTTAACATATCTACCTATGAATATGAAACTTGTTATAGATATTATTTAAAATGCTTTGAAGTAAGAAGAAAATATTTAGAGGTCTAAAAACGTTGCGGACACTACACATTTTTGGCACTGTATTTCAAAAGATGTTTAAGGTAAATTCCATTCTTTAGCATAAAATAGTTCATGTCTATGAGCAGTAATAACACATACTTACATGTTTAATGTAATATTCCCTAATAACTATAGATGTGTGAGTCTGGCTGAAGAAAACAATCGCATAACAAATTTTCAAGGTGTAAGCCTTATTATTCAACAAACCCTGTATATCTGTGCCAAAGGTGGTGCATAACACTTACATACCTGCTCAGGAAAGGCTTTTTTCAGATACAAACATTTGTAACATATTAACTCTTAAAAACCTAATCTCAACAAAATCTTGCGGACACTACTAGTATTCTAAGAGCTATACAATAAGAATATTATTTCAATCAGATAAACATGTATTCTTTTTGTGTTCAAACGTTAAACTTACACATTTCTATCATGACAGAATACACAATATAAGCAGCTTTGGTTATCAGATATTTGGTCATGATACTCTGATAGTTTATATAATTCTCTATGACAAAATACCTAGAATGTTACTTGACATAGAAATTTGAGGAAAACAGAGAGCTTTGATACAAACATATGAATATTAAAATGCTTTCTATCAAATTTTATAGAAGCTAGAGTGACTATTATATTCTGAGAAAATAGTAAGAAGAGCTGTCCATAAGACAGCCAGTGCCCGACTATATATACTATTCGTATTGTCCCAGAAGCAGGAAAATTACCCTAAATGTTAAAATATCTATGGAGGTATCCAGTACCTGCATTGGAGATAGTAACTTGCCTGCAAAACTTTAATAAGAAGTTTTAAGTTCAAAAGGGGACATAATTTGGCCAAAATGCTTGTCAGTGTTATGGGAGTGGATGCTATAACCTATTTTTATAACCCCGACGACACATGTTAAGTTTCAATTCAATATCTGCATATGATTTCGAGATAGTAAATTGTACGCATAACTTTAACCAGTAATTTTGAAGACCAAAAGAGGGCATAATTTGTCAAATATACAAGTCAGAATTATGAGACTTTACCTAGTGAGGATAGTAATTGACCTAGAAAAGGAAATATAAGTTTCAAAGCTATATGCCTTTAAGTATTAGCTATATTTACTTGCATGCAAATCTTTTACCAGGATTTCAGAGTTATTGGACTTGATGCTATTAACTGGTTGTATGACCCCGACGACACGTGGGAAGTTTCAATTCAATATCTGCATTAGTTTTGGACATAGTAACTTGCATGTAAAACTTTAAGGATTTTCTAAGTCCAAAAGGGGGCATAATTTGGCCAAACATACATGTCTGGATAATGAGACTTTACCCATGAGGTTGGTTATTGACCTAGGAAAAGAAAAAATAAGTTTCAAGCTCTATGCTTTCAAATGATAGCCATATGTACTTGCATGTAAAACTTTAACCAGGACTTTCCAAGTCCAAAGGGGGTTATAATTTGGTCAAAATACATGTCAGAGTTATGGGACTTGAACCAGTGAGGTTGGTAATTGACCTAGAAAAAGAAACAAATAAGTGGTAAAGATATATGCCTTTAAGTAATAGTTATTTGTACTTGCATGCAAAACTTTAACCAAGGTGAGACGCCGACGCCAGGGTGAGTAGAATAGCAATATTTAACAACTCTTCTTTTTTCAGTTCAACAACATAACGATGAAAAGCTGTGAAAATAATAGCGCTTCCTTTGATTTTATTGAAAGTCAAATGCATACTGGTACAACATATATCATATTTCTCGCAGAAAGTCTCTCTAGGTAGATAAAAATTTGTCTGTCTTACCCAGTTTTTTTTTTTTTTTTTTTTTTTTTTTAATTGCTGCATAACAGTTAAGATAATGCTGTGAAAGCATTTTTGTGAAAATGGCGAAATTGAAGCTTTGATGGTACTACAGACTTGCCAACTTACCATGTGATTGAATGGCTGACACTTGCGTTACTTATTTGGCTTTTCGAGATGACTTATTTTATGATCTGATATCCCTAAGTTGTCATCCCTCTAACTCTTAGTCTCTCTAAGTCTTACCCGTATCTGCATTTTACAGTTAGGAAAACTAAGACATTATAAACTCCAAAATAGTCATAATATACTGGTCAGACTTACTTAATTTACTAAATTAAATATTAATATCTACGCAGAAACTTCAATTTGGTTGAATTTAATAAATATTTTTAAATAAGAGACTTAAATCTTCGAAAATATGATGTGACAGTTGCGAGAAGAAATCTTCCCTGACATCGGTTTCAATAAACAGCAGACTGCCGATGACACTAAATTGCAGAAACAAAACACAAAATATACATTCATAAAATGTCAGCGAGGCAAGTATATGCTTTAATGTCAACATAAATTCATTATCAGAGATGTAATAATTACAAATACATTGTAAATGTACCAGAAAACTTTCCCAATGGATTTCATTGGGGATTTCCTAACAGAAATATGCAGAATAAAGTTGGATGTGACGGAGACAGCGACAGTCAAAAGTTATCACGCTGTCCCGAAACGTCCTATCATTTGGACTAGGATGACACATGATTACTAATATGTAAAGTGCCTTTGAACGTGTTTATCATGAAAAGGGCCCTTCAGGTATAATAAATAAAAATAAGGGCTTAAACTGTTGTTTTAAGTCCATGGTCTCTATTTAAAATGTTAGGCTTCACAATCTAACTTTACCAAAATAAAAGGAATGACCTGCGATGCTATTCACATCGTTTTCATGAGATATGTCTGACAAGGTCACACTGTACTATTTCAACTCCAATCAGATTTTGTCTTATCTGCACAGTCATTTTTAATTGCCCTCTTAAAGAGATAAGAGAAAGACTTAAATTCTTTAACACTGCACTGTTAAATGCCGCCAACCACCAAAATGGACTTAAAATTACCATTTTTAATATCTGTTCTGGTAATAGAAGGCAATCAGTCAATGGATATAATAACACCAGAACAAATTCTGGCCAGGATTGCAGCATTGGAGAAAAAAGGTTATTAATACAAGTAT
Source organism: Mercenaria mercenaria (assembly GCF_021730395.1). Classification (NCBI taxonomy): domain Eukaryota; kingdom Metazoa; phylum Mollusca; class Bivalvia; order Venerida; family Veneridae; genus Mercenaria; species Mercenaria mercenaria. The sequence goes on from NC_069373.1 coordinate 55,146,623, forward strand.
ATATTTTGACTAGGCACAGAGAAGCCAATAAATATGTGTGTCACAAGGCACTGTCTTGTTAGGTTCAGCAAAGAATGTCATTTTGCCGTCCAAATAATTTAACAACACTTTAAAGCAAGGCACATGTGGATTTCTGATAAGATACCGGCGCAGTCATATTTTTCTGGTAGTTCAGCAAATGTTCTGTAGAGATATGTTGTCAATCTCCTAGTCAATTGTTTCAAATTGTATTCTCTTTTGTAAATCATCTTGTTAGAACTAACAAAAACAATGCAACTTTTATGCGTACTGGGAAAATTAAATGAACTTATTTTGACAAGATCCAAAAATGTGACGTGGTAGTAATGATTTCTAGAGAGTGAAATCTTCAGTAACTGAAATGTGATATTTTCTATAATTTAATCATTAGATTTAGAACTGACTGAATTCAACAAAAGGTTACTGGCTATGGTAGAGAATCAAAGGGAACAAATGGAGCAGAAAGACATGACAATAAATCAGCTGCTAAAACAAGTCAATGTACTAGAACAGAAAGAAACAGACAATCAAAATCTCAAGACAGAAGTCAGTAAGCTACAAGCAAGAATCATTGCCCTCGAAAGTAAGGTCAAACAGCAGACTGACATAAAAGAAAACCAAGAGGGAAATGGACAAAAGAGTGCAGTACCTTTTCTGCATGGTCTTGAAACGCACAAAGGAAATATAAAGTCTGAATTTTTGAATGTCATCCTTGCAAACAAAAAACACCTGCCACAAACAAGACCAGAAGACGTACATCTTGCAGAAGTAAAGCGTATAAAACCGGATAAAGGTTGGTTTTGTTTAGCACTGTGAAACGGACAAGCATATTATATTTTCAACATTCTTATCTTTATAGCTGTAAATATGCAAAATTTAATGTTTTCCGGATATAATGCTGCCATTATCAACAGTAGCTCTAGGGTTGAAGTCACTCACTCTGAATCATTTGCCTCTCACGTCTTGCTCATCTGGTATCACTAGAGCTCAGAGTCTTTCATGTGAGGATTCATCCAGGCCCCAATTTCACGAAAATACTTAACGTTTTTAGGCTGGAGATATTCGCCAGACTATTATAACCATATATCGAGTTTCCACAAAGTTAAACAGGTGCTGAGACTGACAACACAAAATATAATTTCATGCGCAATTCAAATAGTCCGCCAGGTTTATCAGTTTTGCCATAGAGTTGTATAAAGATTATTGAACTTTCCTGTTTCAATAGATCTATTTGTTCAAACATTTTATAATAATGTTATATTTTTCCAACGTAAATACTTGAAAGAAAGCATTAGAAAATATTACATAATGACGGTAAATTAATTCGCCTCTATGAATGAAATATCCGTATGAATGGAACTTTTTTCGTAACTCAACACTGTTGACCGCTTCGTTATAGATTATGACCCCGGTCTATAAATGCTAATCAAACAAACGCTGGATCCGAGAAACAATTGTCGATATGAGTTATACTGCACATTATTCGACGACCTAACAAGAAATATGAAATATCAATTAAAATGAACTTATAGTGATATGAGTTATGTTAGGTCTTATATTGTGGGCTTTAAAATCTATTCTTTCAGATCATAAATTGCTATAGGTACTACGGGACGAAATCGCTGCGTGGAATTGCCACAGTAACGCGAGAAGAAACAAATGACCACATTCTACGTGTTATATACCTAAACAGCGTACATGCTATATTTTGCTGTAGAAATAATGTTTACATTTACAATAGAAACTATAACATTACTTGATATAACAGTAGTTTGTTAAGGCTATTTTTATACTAAATTCGTTTTAAACATTCTGACGAATACTGAAAGATATAATGTTAACAGTACTTATCACCAATTTCCTTAAAAGGTGGGGGCGTAGATGTAAGCGAGTTTTGTTTAAACACACGTTTTCAACGGTTTTCAGGTTATATTAAGATAGTGGATCCGTATTAGTAATGCTTAACAATTGCATTAACTTGATACAGTCTTGAAGTTAACATACTTTCGCACTGTGATTCATCTTCAAACGACTTTTACCGTGTCGTTGTTTTTTCTTTCTTTTTTTTTCTTTTTATTATTATTATTATTATTAATTTTGCATAAATTATGTTGTTGTTTTTTCCTCCAGCTGAAACAGACAAATTTCAAAGTGAAAACCATTGCGCAAAACGATCGAAGAGAATTCATTTTACCAAATATTTTTTCTAAATGAAACCTCAAAGTATTGCTTAACAATTATAAGACACAAAATAAAATTGTCGATAACAATTTTTCTAGGGAGCCTCGAGTAAAAGGATTTAATCGGACATAAATTAAGCTCCAACTCTTAAAAAATATGGCCTTGCTCTCTGCATTCATAAAAAACCATAGGGCAGACGTAAAACCTACCTACCTACATTTCTTCCAAACTTTGTAAACTAAAGAATGAATATAAAATTAAGAACTGTCACAAATGTAACTAAGTATTTTCAAAGATATCTAATCATTCACCTTTCAGATTAAATTCATTTTAAACAGCAAGAAATGGCTAGTCAAATAAAACATTTCCGCTTTTGTACGACAGATCAATAATAATAAATCTTGAAAAAAAAATTTTATATTACTTGAAAAAAGAAATATAATGAACAAAGTTTGGTCCTAGTGGGGCTTGAACCTTCGCCCTCCTGAAAAAATTAGTTAAAGTAATCTCAAGGTAGAAATTGAATAAAGCAGTACATTACGGATACGTCAATTTTCCTAGCCATTCGTACTAGGGAAGGAATATAACTAGACAATAATCATTAACAGTCCGGTTTGTAGCGGGATTCGAGCCCAAAATTTCCCTCATACCGACAAGAAAATAGCCCCATCTGATCAGTGTTCATACATTCATATATGATGTGTGTCGTGGAGGGGAGAGGGGATTGCATACCGAAATATAGATGTTGTGTTTGTTACCTTTATATTTTATCTGATATTATGTCCCTCAGTGTTTATTATTGCTTCTTTAGAAACCTATATAGACGGTTATGGCACACGAATTGTCTAACAATAACGTGAACCCAAGTTCACGGTTGAAAACCTAGGATTAACAATCGATAAACTAGGCTTTTTGAACGCAAAACCAGATTTTTCTAATACTTACCCATAATTTCGAGCGAAAACACGCTCAGGTTTTAACCAGGTTTTTCAATTAAACTTTGAATTTCGGCCGTTATTCTAAGTTCACGAGCGTGAACCTATGTTTACGGGAGTAAACCAGTGTTCACGAGTGTAAAGCATAGATTACGAACGTGAACATATGTTAACGATCGAGAACTTAGGATAACGACCGTGAACATGGATTTACGATCGTAAACATAGGTTCACGCTCGTGAACATAGGATAATGACCAAAAATCATAGTTTTGTACGAGAAACCAAGTCTATCGAATGCAAACCTAGGTTAACGTTCTTAAACTGTGGTTAACGCTCGTAAACCCAAGTTCATGGTCGTAAACATAGGTTCACGTCCGTTAACAATATTTCTCGGCAATCAAATTATCCAATAATTACATTCTTGGTCGAAAAACTAGGATAATTGAATACTTACATACATTTTCGAGCGAACACACAGGAAAACGGGAGTAAACTATAGTTTATATTACGTTCTCGGAACCTGACTTTCTTGTAAGATTTTAATTTTTGCGGTTTCAGATTCCCAAGTGAGAATTATGTGCCGTTTGTATCACTAATGAAGCAAACACAATGTATTTTTTCACACCATCTATAGTCTGTAATATCCTTACACTACCTTCACAAGTTAACCAAGATGGTTCATCACAACAATACCCTATGCTCGCATTTGTTTGATATGGAGAACCCATAATATCTAAGATTTCGCAAACATCTTTCCCGCACAGTTTTCATTTGTTTTGTGGTAGCCAGCCCTTCAGTACTTTGATTAATTGACTTAGGTATGTTAATTTGCTTTTAAGTTTTTACTTTTCTTAAGCAAATTAACAAACTTAAGTATTTTCGTGAAATCCGGGTCAGGCGTTGCATGTCTGTGTGGCATTATGCTGAGAAGAGGACCGAGGGTCTTCCCATAAAAACTAAGAATTCTTAATTCAACTTTTGAAGTTATATGCTTTCGGCTACATGTACTTTTATTCTGAATCTTTAAATGTACGCAATATGTTATGTTTTTGGTTAATTATAATTAGACCATCCTTTCGAACTGTGTAGTTTGTCTCATTTCATCAAAGCATTTTTTTTATTTTCAAACTGAGATAAGCACACAGCCAGTGATGATTCTCTATAGAACGTATATTTTTCTTAAATTATATCTATGATAATCGATCAGTTCTTTCCAAAATAAGTATGCATTTATGAAATGAGTATATAATACATGTAAGCCTTCTTTTTCTAGAGAAAGAAACTCTAAAGATACGGCAGGCATCCAGTGCTGCAGAATTGGTGGCCTTCCACGCAGTCATTGACCTAGGGCATGTTTCTCACATTGGTATTCATCAAAATATTGTCTTTGAATCTGTACTGCTGAATCTAGCATCCAGTTACCATGTACAACATGGAATCTTCATAGCCCCAACTAATGGACTATATCTGTTCTCAACAAGTATTATGGCCGACAATAATGGTAAAATCATATACACAGAGTTGGTAAAAAATGGTGCTGTACTTGCTCGCACACAAGGTCAAGGTCACAGTGGTAGTCATGACCAAGGCTCTGTCACCGTGGTAACACAACTGAATGCCTCGGATGAAGTTTGGGTCCGACTGCATTGTTGTGCCGACGATTCGCTGTATGGAGAACGATACTCTACTTTCACCGGTGTTAATGTTAACTGCATTGTAAGGCAATCATTAAGTGTCTTCATAAAATCGTAAAATTAAAAACAACAACAATCGTAATACTCCTTCAACTACTTCCAATATTGTATAAGGAAATGATGAGCATGCACATATTTTTCCATGTAGCCACAATTTTGAGGAAATGCGTCATGTTATTTTTGGTCGTCAGATTAGGGTCATTGTGAAATTGCATTAAAAAAACATTTCATTGAAAGAATAAATACAATTCTTCCCAATTGTATAACATATATTATATTGTCATCGGGATTTTCTATCTGCGACGTCTCCATCATGCCAATTATTTAATAAATTAATTATTATTATTTTTTTTTTTTTGTTGCTGTTGTTGTTGTTATTATCATTATTATCGTTATTATTTTCATGTCACATGTATATGGCACAGTTTTAATGCATATACATAAATGTTTAATATTCACTAGATACGAAAAAAAAGATTTCTAAATATACATTTTATTGAAGTTCAATAGACAGAAATAATCCTATATACAAGGCATATTGTTTCCTAAAACTTCTCTGTGGTAATAGATCTATTTTTGTCACAAGAAGAATGCATTTATGAAGTGAGTGATACATAATTATCAAACTTCTATTCAAGATACGTCAGACATGCAGTGCTCCTGAATTGGTTGCCTTCCACGCAAATATTGCCGATGATCGTGTTTCTCACATAGGTGATAATCAAAATTATCATTTTCGAAACTGGTCTGAATCTAGCATTTAGATCTTCATAGCCCCTACTGTCTATATCTGTTCTCAACTACTAACCTTTAATCTTTTATATGTACATGCTTATTTAGAAAGCTTATTAAAAACTTTTTTAAAAAATGCAAAGTTGAAAAGGGGGCATAATTTTGTAAAACAAGAGGCTGTAAATGGGTCTAAGTCGCTCACATGAAGAAAAACTTAACCATCTGACTTTGCCTCTAACAAGGTTTGGTGAAAACCTTTAAGCTGTTCATTAAAACAAAAGTTATTTTTAAAAAAATTCTATATTTTGTTGTCACGCACCAAAAACGCACAGCCATCAGAACAAATTATTTAAAAGGATTTGTAATTTAATTTAACTCTAGCGGCCCCTTAAAAGTGCAGAGTGCCCCTCTTTGAACACATTTGACATAAAACTTTATAATGATGTTACAGACCAAGTTTGATGATGTTCCATCAAGTGGTTCATGAGAAAGAGTCTTTTAAAGGTATTTCTAATTTTGGCTCTGGTAGCCCTTAAAGGGGCAAATCGTCCCTATTTGAACAAGCTTGGGAGAAGATCTCATAATGATGCTACAAACCATGCTTGATGAAGATCCATCCAGCAGTTATTAAGAAGAAGGCGTGTAAGGGTATTTCTAACTTTAGCTCTTGCCGTACCTAAAAGGGGCAAAGTGGCCCCATATGTATAAAATTGGGACAGGACCTTATAACAATGTTACAGTCCAAGTTTGATGAAGATCCATTCAGCGGTTTCTGAAAAGTCTCTTAAATGTTTCTATTGTTCGCTCTAGTAGCCCCAAGAGGCCAACTGCCGCCATTTGAATATATTTGAGAGAGAAACTTATAATGATGCTACACACCAAATTTGATGGAGATACATCAAGCGGTTCATGAGAAGTAGTTTCTATTCTTAGCTCTGGTAGCCTCTTAAAGGGACCAAGGTAATCCATTTGAACATACTTGATAGAGGTCAAGGCCAGGATGCTACTGACCACGTTTTGTGTAATTCCGACCAGTATTTTATGACGAGAAAATGTTTAAGTAAAACTGCTGACCCGGACCATCCACCTATACTAATAGCTCAACCTAAATAAAGTTTAGGTTAGCGTAAATAAAATAGAACAGATTTATGGAACCTGTGCATATCAGTTCGTGTAACATGAGAAGTTTAAATCCATTTCCACAAGTGGTTACTGATATCCCAGCTTACACACAATGCTTTGAATTGTAGAGGAATTTTTTTTGTGGGGGTGGGGGGGGGGGGGGGGGGTGGATGCGGGGACTGGGGTGATATAGAGGTGTATAGTGCATATCTCTTTTTCTATTGTAACATATTTTTGCCATTAAAAAGTCAGCGATACATTAGGCTGGCTCCCAACCCTGTTTTTTCTGTCATTAACAGTGGAAGTAACTCCAGCAGGTTGTTTCTGTATTGGCAGGTTTGCAATATTTAAACAAATAACCATGTAGCCAGGGAGCCGGGCTAGTGATCCATTTACATAATATAATTAGAGAAAGCATTCAGAAGATCAGTCAGATATCTAATGCTCCTGAATAAGGGCTTTCCATGCAACCAATAACCAAGAAGAAATCCCTCATGTTGGCATAAATCAAAATATCATCTTTGAAACCATTCCATTGAATCTAGCACCATCCTACCATGTTCAACACGGAATCTTTATAGTGCCAACTAACAGACTATATCTCTTCTCCACATCTATTCTTGTTGATGATAATGGTAAAGCATTATATGCTGACTTGCACTGAACAAGCTGGTCAAGGTCACAGTGGTTATAACCAAGGCTCAGTTACAGTAGTAACACAACCGAATGCCTCAGACGAAGTATGGGTGCTGTTGTATCGTTGTGCAGATGATACACTATATGGAGGACAATACACCAGCTTCACGGGTGTCATGTTAACTGCATTGTAGGTAAATGTCAACTGTCTTCATAAAATCATAATATTAAAAGGAAAACCATAGCTAATACTTTTTCAAGAAATCTTCTATGTTAAAGGCGAATAAGATTGTAAGGAAAAGAAGAGAATGTACAATTCTGTCAGTTCACCAGAACTATTTACTTACACCAACAGACAATATTTTCCGATATGTTTAGTTTTGAGATTTCGTAATTCAGTTATTATACACTGCTATTATAAAATGTATTATGAAATTTGTTGGCCAATTAGATATTGGGTCATTAAAGAATCTCATTAAAACAACATTTCAGTGTTGAAAGAGTAAATCCAACTTTTTCCTACTGTGTAATACACTATCTATCTATCTGCGATTCACAATTATCACCACCAATTACTTGATTGGTATGATGTTATTATCATCACTATGTTACATTTATATGGCACTATAATGTCTTTATTGTACAGGTCACTCTTTCAATGCACCAGTTTCTTTATCAGTGTTACTAAAATAAGCTAGTGAAATATTTTAAAAGTCCCCTAATGGAAGGCAACTTATTTTCTCTCCCACAGTATTACATAATGTAGATCTGATGTCTTTCAATGATGTATAATTAATATTGTCTGTCAATGATGTACAATTAGTTTTGTCTGTCAATGATGTGTTATTAATTTTAATATTGTACTAGCCGTAAAAATAGTTTGTTTCCGGTATCCCGACCTACCCTAAATTTTTGGTCCGACTCTAAATGTTTTATAGCCTTGGAGAATATGTTTTTCAAAATCAACTTACTGATGCTCTTAAGGCATAACCCCCTTATTTGTATTCATTTTTTTTTTAAAAAATAATTTCCAAAATGTCTAGCTTTATAAAAAATAATTCTAAAAAAGACATTCCGAGCTACCTACCCTAATTTTTTAGCATGTTACCAGAAACAAAGAAATTTTTGTTCCTTATATATACAATGTGTTTCAGCACAACATTTGGATTAAAATTTGCATATATTTAAACAGTTGTTGATTTTTTATTTAATTTCAATATTGATAACATTTCATTTTGAAATTGGTGCGAAAATATGAGAAAATATGTAAGGAATCATCATATTAAAGGGAAGTAATTCTGAGGAAAATACACCAACAAATGTTTTACTTGGATCCATATGACACATTATTAAAATATTTTACAGAAAAGATTATTACAGGATTCACGCAAAGAAGAGAAAATAAAATTCCAATTTTTCATAACCAAACCTTTCCACGTTCTCAGAAGCTCAACTGGTTACTTTCAATAAATGCTTTCAATAAATGCTTGCCTCCATCCTTTCTATCAGTCAACCCTTACCACCTCTCTTGTTATAATGGGTGAAAAGTACCTTTTCGTTTTGCAGATTTTTCGAATTGAACAATCTTTCCTTACACCTATAACAGCAGTTGTGTTTTGATTGTTTTTTGTTTAAAAATTCCTATTGACCTTTGACCTCTGACTGATATCTTGACCTTTGAGTTAGGATTTTGGGTATTGCATAAGACACACTTCATTATGGAAAGCATTTGTGCCAGATAATATTAAAATTCCTTAATAGATGAGTTATTGACCATCAGGACAGAAAAACTATTGACCTTTGACCTCAAAGTGACCTTGACATTTAAGCTACAGGTCTGGGTGTTGCGTATGACATGTCCTCTTATTATGGGATCCATTTGTGCCAAGTAATATTAAAATCGCTTTAAGTTTAGTTACTTTGACCTCCAAGTGACCTTGACCTTTGAGCTTAGGTTTCGGCTTTTGTGCATGACAAGTCGCCTCATCCAGGAGAATATTTGTACTGACTAATATTAAAATCCTGTCTTGCATGACAAAGTTATGGACCAGACAGGAGAAAAATCTTGACTGTGACATCGACCTTTGATGTAGAGTTCTGGGTTTTGAACATGACACGTCGACTGATTATGGGAAACATTGAATTTTATGCCAAACAATATTGCAATCCCTTGATGAATGACAGAGTTCTGGACCCAGCACGAAACAAACCATGTTCATGCCATGTTAATATTTGACCGCCAAGTGTGACCTTGACCTTTAAGCTATGGGTCTGACACTGTGCAAGAGACATTTTCTTATTATGGCATACATTTTTGCCAAGTAATATTAAAATGCCTTGATGTATGTCTGAGCTATGAACCTGACATGAAACTGGACGGACGAACGGAATGACAGATGAATGGATGGAAAAGCACATTCCTTTAGTCTCCAAAACCGGTTTTCAACTAGTAGGGAACTAATATATTGTATGTTAAAAAAAACTAGCAAAATAAAATTTGGTCTTACAAAAAAAATGTGGAAATTTCCTTTCAATCACAGTCACCAAGGCCATGTTGCATAAAAAGAAGCAACTCGATTCAATTAGAGTATTGACACTTGATATTCGTTTGTAAATGGATGAAGGACAGATTCAAGCACAGCTTCAGTGATAATTTTGTAACTTGAGCTTTCTTTCTTATGTTAATAGGCAGACAATTTGAACTGACCTGTTTTTGAAACGGATATCATGGTGATACATGTTCTGAACAAGAGTTTTTGTTTGTTTGTTTTTGGGTATAACGCCGTTTTTCAACAGTATTTCAGTCATGTAACGGCGGGCAGTTACCTAACCAGTGTTCCTGGATTCTATTCCAGTACTAACCTGTTCTCCGCAAGTAACTGCCAACTTCCCCCCATAAATTATCAGAGGTGGAGGACGAATGATTTCAGACACAATGATTTTTATCAAATCATCACGGAGAACATATGTCCCGCCCGGTGATCGAACTCGCGACCCCGCGATCTGTAGACCAACGCTCAACCTACTGAGCTAAGCGGGCGGGTTCCGCCAAATGGGGTAATATATGCCCAAAGATGTGTCGTATGTGTGGTGATGGTGACAGGGTACTAATGGGCAAGACACTAAATAATTAATTTTTTGCTGTCAAATATTCAACCTCGAGTAAAGAATTATCAGCTAACCATCACTTAAATAGTGCACTTAAAACATGAGAAAATCGTGAATTGCAAGAAGAAAACGCGGTAAAATAACTACCCGGGAACTGGAAATAAAAATAGTTAGCAGACAAAGGAAAACGTGAATAATTTCATATATCCTATTCGCAACTAAGGTATTATTCATGGACACCAAAAATCCTTCAAAGTTCACTAGGTTATTTGAAGTGTTCACAGATTCCCAACAGTTGACACTGTCCACATAAAGATCTCGAAGGATGGGATGGTAGTAAGATCCTTTTATATTTCCAAATTATCCTTAATAAAGTTAAAAAGTTAACATTACAACAGTTATAGCAGACCAACACATAAGCACACTTTATATGGTAGAAGTATGCAGATTAATCAGCTTATCGAGCAGAAACCATTATTCTTTTTTTAGCATCAGTGACCTTGACCTTGTCTAAACAATATTCCCAACAATTGTCTTTGATAAAAGCTACTTACAAACCAAGTTTGCAAATAATATGTGTACCGAAGCAAAGATCATTTTTTCTATTTTCAGTAACAATCTCCCAAAATATTATCAAAAGGCAGTTCTTTATATACACTTGCTGCACACCATGTTTGGGGACAGTAAGTCAATCCTTACTACAATTAAAACCGGAAACCATCTTTTTTGTGAAAGACCCATATCGAGGGTTCAAAGGTAAAAGGTGATAACTGCCATTTTCAACATATTGAGAAAAACGCAAAAAACATAAATTTTAGTAAAACTTTTATTTCCGAAAAATATACTTACAAATTTTGATTTTTCTATATTTGTTGACTATTTTGGATCATATCTTGTAAATCTTTCCTTGCAGGGTATGATTTGCAAACGATAATTAGTGTTTGTTTGGCAATTATAAAATAAAATAGTGGCATTTTACAGAGGTAAAAGGGTTCTAAGTGTACTTAGATCCTGACTAACCATAATTTTGGAAAGGTAAAAGGTGATAACTGCACTTAGCACCTTTTACCTTTGAAGTGATATCAATGAAAGTTCTAGATAAATTGTGGTAAAAGAGGTATTAAGTGCACTTATTGCCTTTTACCTCTGTGAATTATTAAGATGTTGTTATAATTGTTGCGATATAATTATGTCACTGCTTGGTACAATGTTCCGTAATGTTATTAAGAACACAAAACATAATAATAAACTAAAAATTGTACACAACCTAATGCTTCTCATTCACAGAAATAGTTCCCAACTCCAAGTATTACTTTCTAACTACATGATTATTAGCTTATTAGAAAAATACTCTCAAAAACCTCACACACAATAAAGTTTTGCATGGTTTTAATAGTACAGTGTAATTGAAATGTATAGTATTAAACTGTTGAGGTCAGACAAACACCAGTACTGTAGTATACCAGTAATGACTGACAAAGTCAATTACTCAAAAAACACCTCATTCAAATAAAGTTTCATAATGTTTAAAAATCTAATTTTACACCGTTCATTAATATTATCAGACAGAACTTATCAATTCCAAGGGCATGCTATTCACACAAATCTTTGATAGAATGGTTGCCGATTTGATAATATCAATCGTCCAACTGGATGGGGGAACTATTATTCCTAAATTTCATGAACTTCACACGTCGTCTTCACTCTCACTAACAGAAGGTAACGGAAGTTTGTCCTTTGCAGATTTGCTGCAGGGCAATGACATAATATAGTATGATTCTTTTGGAATCGTCCCGGAAGCAACAAGTGACAACAGATCTGCCTTTTTTGCAGCGGATATTGGAAGCTTTTATCTGTAAGCCTTTCGTGGCGCCTTGAGATATTTCTCTTTGATTTTGCTCTTTTTCTGGATCAGCTTTATTTCTTTGAAATCACTTGGATCAAATCCATAGTTCACAAAAATACATTGTCCACTGTCTTTGCGAACTTGTATCCATTTTATATTAAGCCAATTAACACGTTCACCATAAACGTCGGTTTTCATGGAGCCAAAGTTCTGGTCTTTGTACCACTTGTAGTATGTGACGTCGGTGTACTTTATGGGAAATTATAACAACACAATTTTCTCTTGTAATAAAGTTCTCCAGTTAAACTGCATGGTGTTGTGAGTACAGTCTGGAGGTCAAATGCTGACGCAGAAAATTTTGGATCTTTCCTTGCTCTTTCTTTATCACTTTCTTTCTCTTTTCTGGCCTTTCTTTTCCTTTCTTGGTGTGCGTGATATTATGTTTTTGTTGCACCATCTAGTTTATCTTCCATCTTCAAAGTGTCATAATGATTACAGACCGGACATTGATTTTTCTTTGGGTGAAAAAAAAAGACAAGTTGTACTCTGTACAAAACATATTTCTGTACACAGCCTCTAAAACACAGCTTCTGTTTTGTTCTTTGCACTTTTCTACATAAAGTAAGTACATTCGCCTTAAACTTAAATCCTGTGTTAAATATTTCCTGTTGTAGTCTTTTCTTGTGTAGTGAGAATCAACAGCTGGAAAGCTTTCGATATGCTTTTTACAAATGGTCTGTGATATTCTGAGGTTTTATTTCCAGGTACTGCTTTCCCTCTCTCGTCATTTTCAACAAATAGCCCCGGTGCCTTCTGTTTTACTGCGTTTGCAATTGTTTTTGTGCCGATATCTAGTGTCTTTAGGAAAAAGTCTTTGCACACTCTCACCCTTTAGTCATCAACAATGAAGAAAAAAGAATTTGAAAGAGTTCTTTGTTTTGTTCTCCTTTTTGAAATCTTTTCTGGTTCTTTGTTGGCAACATGGCAACAAATAAATTGCCCTTGACTTGTATAATCACCCATTGACCAATATGTTTTGAATATTGACTGTCTTTAATTTTCGGTTATATTCTCGTTACACTTGAATCTGCACTTAGAGCAATCTTTTGTCTTAACGCTTCTCGCTCTGGTTGTCTTCCTAGTTTTACTTGTGTACTCCTGTCCTTTCGACCGCTGCTCTTTTCTAATATTTGCTTTCCACAAATTACTGTTAACGCTACGTTTACGACTCATACGTTTACATAATAACCGAGAAATTTCATGGGAAAGGAGGTAGCAGATAGTGCACTGTGGATTGTATGAATGTAATATTCTGTCAATGGTAAAAGGTAATAAAATCAGTTATTACCTTTTTCCACTACAGATTCTTCAGCAACTGTCAAATGGAGGGTAATAAGTACACTTACAACCTTTTACCTCTACAAAGTTTGTTGAAAAGAAGTTATCACTAAATACCTCTTTGATTGTTGCCCAAATAAGGACTGAAGTTTACTTCAAATATTTTGCCAGATATAAAGGACACTAAGTACATTTGAAAAATCACAAAATGTCATTTTCGGCAAAAATGGCAGTTATCAGCTTTTACCTTTGAACCCTCGATATATAATCCCAAATTTGGGTTTTCTATACATAACCTATAGGCCAAGTTTAATTTCAATTTCAATACATAAATGCAAACTAAAATCATTGACCGGAAACCAATTTTCCTATTTTTAGAAACAATGACCTTGATCTTGATCTTAGTGACCTCATATGCAATGCCAAACTTCATCTCTATGCATGATATCTGTATATCAAGTTTCATTTCAATATCGGTCACTCCTAACTGAAGTTATTGAGTGGAAACCTAGTTAAAAAAAGATGCTAAAATATAATTCTGTTATGACATGAAACATACTGCAGCTGTTTATTATAGAACACACAATGCAGCTAGCTCTCTAAATAAAACCCCAATACATGCTGATGTCACCAGTTACCACGCACTATGCTACATGTATATACCGAGTTTGCTGACAAAAGGTGTACCCAAAGAGGGGGTCGCAGTTAGGTGTCTGCGCAAAATGTTTTTTGATTTTCTCTATATTTTATGACAATATACCTACATGTATTAAGTTTCATTCACAAGTGTTACTGTTATCAGTTTTGACTTACTTTTATAGAAATTCACATTTAAAGTGGGTGGGGTAATTTGACCTGTAACCAGCCAGGAACACAATCTCCACCGAGTTTTTAAAAATGGTTCAAACTTTTTACCTGGAACTTTCGTGATAAAATAACTATGCAATGGATATTTACACAACATGTTGCGTTTTAAATTGTCTTGAATACTTTTTTCAACACAGAACCACAAAGAGGCCTAATCAAATTTACTGATTTTCAATAGACGAACTTCACCAAAAATCTAAAACATTTTTTATTAGTTGAGATATTTAGGTGTTATTTTCAGCAGATATTGTAAGCTAAATAAACATTAAAATGACAATATATCAGTACACTCTGATTAATATTGGAAGAGTGGTACACTCTCAAACTATGGAAAAGTGGGTGGGGTAAATAAACATGCGAAGCTAAACATTCGAAGCAACACAACTATAGGAATAATAATTTTGCAGTTCAAGAAATGGCCTCAGATTATCTACTACTATCTTAATTATGCCTCTATGAGTGGTAGGGGCCTAAAGATTTGGTCTTGTCCGTGCATGTGAGCGTCCGTCCGTCGCACGAAGTTCTTGACGCATCTAGCTCAAAAAGTATTTGATATAAATTGATGAAAAATTGCATGAGTTTTTATCGTGATATGTACTTTCTTACCTTCTATTTTTTGTCTGGCTCCGCCCCTTATTTCCAGAGTTATGGCCCCTGACATAGTCTAAAACACATATTTTCACCTTGTGACACGCCTAGCTCAGAAAGTATTTGATATAGAATGTGTCTGTAGGACACATGGTGTGCCCTAACTTGTACATTTGTCAAAAATAAGGGGCAATAATTCAATGATTCATGTTTGCAGTTTTAAGGGGATATAGCCTCAACAAACATTTTATACAAAGGATTCATCATTCTAGGCCATATTCCTCTTGAACTATGAGCATCACAAACAAAACATCCACTATTTTGGCTATTTTAAGGGCAATAACTCTGTAATAAGCGCTAAGGTTCTCAAGAAGAATGCCAAGTGTGCAAGGTCACATCATAATCAAGACTCATGCAGTGCTTCATGAATTTACATCAAACTTTCTGAGCTAAGCACGTCATTAGGTAAAAATGTGCATTTTGAACCATTTCTGGGGCCATAACTCTGGAAATAGGAGCCAGACGACAAATAGGAGGTTCACAAGTTCATATCATGATAAAGACTCATGCATGGTTTCATCAATTTATATATAATACTTTCTGAGCTAGGCGCACAACAAGGTGAAAATGTGCATTTTTGACTATTTCAGGGGCCATAACTCTAGAAATAGGGGGCAGAGTCAGGCGAAAAATAGGAGATGCTCAAGTTTATATCACAATAATGATTCATGCAAGGTTTCACCAATTTATATGAAATACTTTTTGCGCTATCCACATCACAACGTGAAAATGTGCATTTTTGACTATTTCAGGGGCAAAAACTCTGGAAAAAGGGTGTAGAGACCATAGAAAAATAAAAGGTGCGCAAGTTCATATCATGGTTAAGATTCATGCAAGGTTTCATCAATCTATATCAAATACTTTCTGAGCTAGGCGTGTCACAAGGTGAAAATATGTGTTTTTGACTATGTCAGGGGCCATAATTCTGGAAAGAAGGGGCGGAGCCAGACAAAAAATAAAAGGTAAGAAAGTACATATCACGATAAAAACTCAATGCAATTTTTCATCAATTTATATCAAATACTTTTTGAGCTAGGTGCGTCAAAATCTTCGGGCGACGGACGGACGCTCAGACACACGGATGCAAGGACAAGACCAAATCTATATGCCCCCACCACTCATACGGGCATAATTAAGATAGAAGTAGATAATCTGAGGCCATTTCTTGAACTGCAAAATTATTATTCCTATAGTTGTGTTGCTTCGAATGTTTAGCTTCGCATGTTTATTTACCCCACCCACTTTTCCCTAGTTTGAGAGTGTACCACTCTTCCAATATTAATAAGTGTGTACTGATATATTGTCATTTTGATGTCATTTCATTTTAATTTAGCTTACAATATCTGCTGAAAATAACACCTAAATATCTCAACTAATAAAAAATGTTTTAGATTTTTGGTGAAGTTCGTCCATTGAAAATCAGTAAATTTGATTAGGCCACTTTGTGGCTCTGTGTTGAAAAAAGTATTCAAGACAATTTAAAACGCAACATGTTGTGTAAATGTCCATTGCATAGTTATTTTATCACGAAAGTTCCAGGTAAAAAGTTTGAACCATTTTTAAAAACGCGGCGGAGATTGTGTTCCTGGCTGGTTACAGGTCAAATTACCCCACCCACTTTAAATGTGAATTTCTATAAAAGTAAGTCAAAACTGATAACAGTAACACTTGTGAATGAAACTTAATACATGTAGGTATATTGTCATAAAATATAGAGAAAATCATAAACCATTTTGCGCAGACACATAACTGCGACCCCCCCCCCCCCCCCTTTATTATATTGAGCAGAAACAGTTTTTCTACTTTTTTAAAGCTAACGGGAAGTTTCCCCTACTGTTCATATGAGGCAGGAGCAGTGAAAAGTTTACCTAGTTTGTTACGCGTATGTTATTTTTAAACCAATTTATTTTGTTTATGTGTGGATTCGCACGAGTCACATTTATGTCAAGAACGTGACTGTCCTACTTTCGGTTTGATGTCAATTATAAATAGATTGGGAAGAACTGCGTGATGTATTTTGTCTTGATTCATCACATCTTCATTGCAAATTTAGATTCTTTTGCGGTCAGGTGTTGTCATGTTTTAAAGCACTCCGTCTCTCAATATTTACAGCACTTATTCTCCGATGACTATTTGTGATGTTTTCTCTTCTATGCTTAAAATCTATTTCTCTATTAAAACCAGTAATACAATTGTTATACACATAAGTAAATCAAACCAAGACATAATTAAATGTCCCTAAAGACATGATTAAATGTTCCTAAATTTTTAAATCCAATACACTAGCTCCAACGATCATGAAAAATTCCTATGTAAGACCGATCCTCTCAAGTAATTACTCGCACGAGTCACATTTATGTCAAGAGCGTGACTGTCCTACTTTCGGTTTGATGTCAATTATAAATAGATTGGGAAGAACTGCGTGATGTTTTTTGTCTTGATTCATCACATCTTCGTTGCAAATTTAGATTCTTTTGCGGTCAGGTGTTGTCACGTTTTAAAGCACTCCGTCTCTCAATATTTCTGGTCTCTCATATATATATTGGGTAAAACGTCACCGATATGCGTGTATTTTATACGAAGTTTTCCTTGTAATATCAAGTAAGCCTAAGACTTCTCTTTATTGCTATGTGAAATAAAAAAGCTTTGTTTCAGGATTTCTGCCTATGAAATTATTCGATTTTCCATATGTATAATTTGACTAAATTTGATGCGAAACACTATCAATAAGTATTAAGAATAATGAAGTTTTGTATGGCTAATAACTTTAACTAAATACATTGAATTGAACCTGGAATATGAAGTTATCAACTGATTTTGAGAAGCACTGAGATTTTGTTCAAACTTTAACTTCTACGGCATATTTGTGTCCACAGGCGGTATTGGTTATACTAGACGGGCCTTTTTGTCGTATGAAGTGAGGTTTTGAACGTCCGAAGATGTGCTATCACGAAAGTCAAAACTTCAGTCTTTTTTCATCTACTCTGTCCCCATACGCATCAAATACTGAAATCTGGATGGAGGCACATGGCAGGACAGTCACTGTACTTGAAAAATAAATAATTACGCGCGATTATCATTTTGTGGAAAATTTTATTTTCAGTTCCAGATACAAAATATCCGTTTCTGTCTGACACTTTATACGATAGTTGCGTTTTAATTATAAACATAAAATGGTACTAGTAAGACGGAAAATTCTTCTGAAGTATCAGACAATTTCAGATCTATGATATCATGATGCGAGAAGTTTCCTGTTAGCCGAATGTGATAACTCCATTCTTTACATGCACGGACCCAGAGCCTGGCAGAGGGGCATTGTGGGTCAATCACCCCTTTGGTTCTTACATTTTCCATGTATATGCCAACATGTTATTTTGTGTGAAAATTTCCGTTTCCACCTAACATTTCTTGACTGTTTCGCTAGACACATGGTGACTTGGCACGATTATATGTCTGAGAGTTTGGCATTATACAGTGTCATGCAGAGTGTCAAGATGCCAACACGTATGATATGACGAGAGTGTCTTACATTTTATTTCAATGCGCTTGTTACATGTATTTCATAACTTGTGTATATTGACTCATGTTATCAACATATCTTGTAAAAGGTTAAACATTCATCAGGTATATTAATTATGAGTGTCTACATGTAAAACGCGTCTTTTAAGGAAATCGATGTACAAAGTACCAATTCAAACTGAAAAAAGCCTTTAAGAAAAACTATGAATTACTAGTCAACAGCATGCTGGATGAATCTGTCCTTTATTTTTTATGGTCGTGCCTTTTGTGTTAGCTTTATCGCATATATTTAACTTAATTTCAAAGTATTTCGACAAATGCATTTGAAATAGTTGGTGTTTCATGTTTTTGTTTGAAAGATATTAACTGCATCAGCTTTCAAGAATACCATCAACAATAAAGTACGTTGATATGATTATCATTTTTACTTCCTCTAATGTATGATTTAGAATCGTACATTGGATACTGACATCATTTTATATAAAATCTAAATGTTTGGAGCAACAACAGCGAGTTTTTACATTGTTCACATTGTTTTGCTTTTCATCGTAATCGCACTAATATCAATGCGATAATTATATTAATTGAAATGTTTTATTAAATTTTCATTTTTAAAACCTCTTGTAAAAGCCGTGCCCTTTTGGACAATTGATATCAAAATGCACGGAAAAAAAACGATCATAATTACGGATAAATTGAATAGGCGGATTAAACAAAGTAAGATTCATTCTAAAATCTGAAATCTCAAGGAATTTTAATCGAACTTCAACTTCATACGTTAACTTCGCAAGAGACGTTGAAGGGGAAGGCGAAGGTTGAAATCTCAAACTCTCCAATATCTTAGACCAAACGTTCGTTCAGTATATTTCAATTTTTATACATTGCTATTAATCAGGTACGTGTAACGGTCGTAGATAAAGAGAGTAAGTCAGAGATCGATTGACCTAAATGACCTCCAATAAAACTATATCGCTTCATCAAGAAATAAAAAAAACAGTGTTTTGTTCATGTGCTCGGCAAGATTAAAGCACCTAACAGTTTTGATGTTGCTCAAATGCTTTACTATAAAATAAATTCATATACTTGAAAGATATCTATTCATCTAATTGATGTATTTTAATGTATTTCATCTTGCTATCTTAACGTTTCTCAGTCTTTATATTAATCAAACTGTGAATGTATTTGCAATATGATAAACTTGGATTATTTTTACATTCCGTCGGCAAGTTTTCAGTTATCATAACTTCACAAGTACACAAATGAATGCCTTTATGGTTAGCCATTTTTTTAAAGTTCAAAATACTATATCTATAAATGTTCATCATTATGAAGAATAAATCGTCACGTATTACTTCTGCGTTAACACAAAATTAGAACTTGAATGAAAGTTGTTTCAAGAAAATCATTTGAAGTAGGAATTAGGAAAATAACTTCTACACATAGAAACAGACAATATAACTAACACAGCGTTACATATCAAAAGTCACAAGCGACGTGGATATTTTCTAACGTCATAGACTATTTGCAGTATTCCAAACATTCTTCTTATTACATAGTGTTTTGTCTATATGAAATAAATTAACAAAGTGTTGGGGTTTTTATCTTTGTTTTTGTTTTTGTTGTTGTTGTTTTTGTTGTTGTTTTTTTTGTTGTTGTTGCTTTCATTTTGTTTTTATTCTGTTCTGTTGAGAGTACACATAATTTCACAAACTGTGTGTTTATTAAAAGTAATAACTCGTAAATATTAATTTCAATAAACACACAACTTATGAAATATTGCAAAGGGTTCCTTTTAACGTAGGTAGTCTTATAATGGATGGAAGAACTTATTTTAAGCCGATCCCAAGAAAGGTATTATATTTACATTCAGTCTAGGTTGCAGCTGCTTGAAATTTTAATCATCTAAGTATTCACCTAGAATCCGAGTCGCAGGTGTTGTGCAATGATTTTTTCATAAATTTTAATAAATCCATTTCATTGTATTTTTCATTTACGTTTTGCAGTGAACTGTATTTAAATTTATTTGTCTATAAGAAACAAAACTGCAGATTAATACTTTAAAATCCATTTACTTTATTAGAAAGGGGACTAGCATCTGCAACTACACATGGTAACAATTTACACTTTTCAAAGCTTTAAAGTAATATAGAAAATGTTTCAAATGTTCGCTGTTTTAACATATGCTAAGCTGAACTGCTCTCAAAATTTAGATTAAATTTACACACAATTACTTTTTAACCGCTAAAGCACAATTTTAGAACTACGCCCCTTTCAAAATTTACGAAGATAACGCTTCCAGCAGGCGTTCATAAAGAGCGGATACAATGGGCCAATTGTAAGACTGTCTGACTACGAAACAAATAATCGCCGCTCCTCGAGCTAAAATTACTAACATGCGGATGCGCAGGCTGGTCTGGATCCATGCTGGTCGCAAAGCCACTATGTTGGTTTTTTCATGGCACGGCTCATATGAAGTAAACAGCATGCTGTTGACAGGTCGTCTTTATTTGCCTTTTGTGCTGAGATTAAAACACGAAACCCATTTAAAGTAAAGTTCAAATATAGCTGGTAGTAATGGAGTACAGCAAGTACTTTTACCCGTCACAAACACATCTATACGAACCTAAATACTATAACACGATGAAACAAATACTCGAAGCAAATCCCTCCCATACACGCCAAGTGCGTATCTAGTAGAAACTATGCTTTTTCTGACAAAATATCTATGTAGAAAGTCGCAAAATGTCGATAAAGACAAATATCTTTTTATCAGTATTATGAATTGTTGTTTGTTTCAAAACATGTGCTCAGAAAAAAAGTTGTGACTTCCCAAAGATCAATGTAAAGAATCTAAAATGCAAACATGTTCTTCCATTTTCTGCAAAAATACTTAAACGTTATTTTGTGAGTTTTAAACATTAATTATTTTTAAAAAGTACACTTGTGACGGTAGGATATGCAGAGAACCTGAAAAAAAAGGAAAGTGATACTTGATTCCTGTTCGGTATTGAGCTACTTCTTGAGTTGTTTTGGTCTGACAACACGGAGATATTATACCTGGTCCGATATTCAAACTTGCGAGTTCCTGATTGAAAGTCAGTTACACTAGACATGATTCGTGTGAATAAATATTGAATAAACACATTTATTATGAATTTAATGCACTCTGTATAGACTATGTTATAATGTTTTACGCGAGTTCGTGTTTTTAATTTTATCCTCCAAACACCAGAAACATCTTTAAAAATTCTTTACTTAATACCTGCAGTTTGTTCATATATATGGCATCGTAACAAGATAAATTGGTTATGAACGTGCTACCGTTATTCGTGGTTTACCGAATAACACTATCTACTGCCAATTTTGTGGAGGTATCCGCTTTTTACAATGTTGACAGAGCATGCAAAATATAAAAAAAAAAATATTTGTTTACATACGGTTTTCAAATTTGAATGTGTCTTCTCTCCATAAGAAAATGATATACTTTACCAACGCAATTGAAACTTACATATAATCACTTATACAGATATGTATTGATTCACTGTTAATAATAGTAAAGCGACATGGCAAAACTTTGAAGTAAACGCAACCTTTTGCAATCAAAATTTAGATCTGTTGGAATTAAAGATTTTTAAAATATTCAATGTTGGCTAGACATTACTAAACATTGATCGTATAACTTTAACTGAATTACAAAAGTCTTACAAAGGCGGAATTTGCTTCTTGCCTTTTTTTGTTTTCTTTGAGACGTGAGCTATATCCTGGACACATATCAGCAGTAAATGTTATATCAATTAACTCAATACAATTAAATGTTTATATGTGTGTTTTCAAAGCAAGCAAAACTCTTAATAAAACTAGCATAGAAATTTCTACATCAGGCGCGTAGGATAGTTAGTCAGCATGCACACTAAAGTCCGTGTCAAGAAGCTTTGTTGTGGTTTGTTGCTTCCCACACTATTATTATCTTGCAACTGTTTTGCACAGTTGTGGCTATTTCTGTCCAAACGATAAATGCATATCAAACATCATTAATTATTAAGATTTTTAATACATTTTTGCAATTAATTAACATGAAACTGAGAGATACTGAGCAATATAAATCCAACATTTCTCAATTTCTACATTTTAATTAGATATTCGTTTAATAACGGTTGTAAGATAAGATGTCTCTAATATTAAGAAAACAGATGACGGTAATGTTAACATAGCTTTGATTTACTTGGAATTTCTAATGACCTGTTATTTGTTATTTAATTGTAAACAAGTTAAGGCACACATGATGGACTAAAGACAAACGCACCATTTTAGCTAAAATAGCTGTGCTACTAGTGTTTAAAGGGAGGTAACAAAACGGAGTCTCTGATGTTCACGTCTGATTTCATGACTAGATATTTCCTGACAATTTAGGTCATATTGCTGCGACTTTTCCAGAATTTTTGTTGGAAGACCCCCAGAAGCCCCTCTGAGCATTGGTTTCAGTAATAGGCAGGTTAAGCAGACACGCAAAGTGAGCTCAGTTTTAACAATTTCACAAATTGACGAGCAGCTTTTTTTACATATAATTCCGTGTTTTAATCAAAATACAGTGCGTGCTGACTATCCTATGCGTCTGATATAGACATTTATTCCAAAAGACAGATCCTTTGGTTAATTTATACAGACGCTTAACAAAATTGAAAATTGTATAATGTACGATTACAACTAATGTCATTGTGACTTTGTAGGGTTTTGGTCGTAGGAGTGATATATAATATAGACTAATATAGACTTACCAGACGTCTTCTGTTATCATGTCGTATGTTTTATAAGATCAAACAGAACAAAACAAAATATCTAAATTCATGTTTTAACAAATTTCATGCAATCAGGGAAGAATTTGTTGATTTATGCATACGAGTCTACAGTGTAACCTTTTGGGCCCGGAACGTGCCCACGTTTGGCATATCAAATGTATTTGTATATGATATTAACTATTGATTCAACGTATTAAAACAGATTAGGATAAAATGGATTTATTACAGTGTAATAGAACACATGTGCGGGTAAAACACATGCAGTATGTTAGTAGTTGCTCGCAATCCCAAACCCAACGCATAGCACCGCATTTTGCCTTTCGTAACATTGAACATGTACTATTCAGGTATTTCCGCAAACCCTTTCTGAATCATATATATGTCAAAGGAAACTAGAAAATGTATCTTCAAACATTTATTAAGTTTACATTATGTTTTCAAAAATGAATAAACGAATCACATTTTTACTTATAACATAAAATGTTTGAAAAACCAATGAAGACAACTAATGAAATGAATATAACACCTGTCGCTTATATAAAAAAATGTTGCGCTCGCTATTTCAAATCTTATTCAAGGTTTAATGTTTAAGTTAAAACATCGAGGGTAAAGTGCGAAAGTACTATAAGTGAACAAGATTCAATAGTTTCGCGCTTAGCCCACGATATTTCTTTTGTAGTATCTCCACATTAACGTTTAATCAACGAAACGACCCGAATACTATTTACTTATTTGATTTTATCGATGTCTTAAAAAGGGAAACGTGTTTGATTTTCAAACGACTTATTATGTATCATTTCAGAACTGAAATTCATCAATAACGTAACTTCCTCTTGGGAGTAATTTCTGTTTCCAAGGGAAATCAATCGCTGATTACAAAACAGAAAACATTTTCAAACGCAACACTTTTAGTTAATGCGTGTTATGGCATAGCGTCACTAAAACAAGCTCAATGACAAAGACCGCTACATAGGTTTGTATTCATCAATCTCAACTCATAGTTTATTACAGTTTCATCTTTGTACACAGTGGTTTAATCATAAAATACCATAATCAATAAAAAGCCAATGTAAAATTGGAATAACAAGAGACTATGCGAGTTTCATGTTTCATCTTATAGAAATATTGTTAAAATGCTTTTATGAAAGAACGACAGAATTCAAATAATGCAATCCATTATTCTGATATTGAAAGTGGTATAGTTAAATCATCAAATAATTATTTATTTTAATAAATATAATTGTTTCAAATTTTACAGCGACAAAAAACATTCTAGCACGCAGCTGTTATAATTGTCGTTGTAATGAGGAGTTTCAACAGGGGAATTAACCTGTGTTTACTGCTGTTAAGACTATGCATTCCATATAGACGGTCAGAGCGAAAGTGTTCTTAGTGCATATAGATAAAGGAGTACCTAGAACAGTTTCGTTTTCATACCTCAAATTGGTTTTCTTAGTATGACAGATGCAAATATGGTTTCACATAGTACATAAAACAACGTTAACGTAAAACTTTAAACAATATCACAAAACTTCCTTTCCCCATTTATAAGCAAGATAAATGTATCTATCATCGAACCTAAACTTAACTGATGACAGACAAATCAAAATTAAAATTTTCTGTCCGGCGTCAATTTACAAAACTTTAAGAAACACAAACAATATCGTTTAAATTTCGTCTGAGATAAATACGTGGAATTCTTTGTCAAACATAAGAATATTTATGTCATTTATTAGCACATGAAGGTAAATAAAATGTCTATGATCAAAGTGTTTTCTTCTTTTCTGTTGTTTTTAGCAAGCTTTTATGAAAAATAAAGAATAATACAAGCAGAAAATAACGCTATGACCACATTTGATTTCACGTATTCCATACGTATTTTTCTTTTAACACAGTATCCAGAGAGCTTTAAAATTGTTAATATATGTTACACAGAACCGTTAATTATCAAAACACGCATATGTATTTCCTCTGTTTCTTTGTAGCGTGTTGAACATTATACCAAGACGCTAAAGAATAGAAATGTCTTGATCCTCAAATTGCTAGAACTTTCAGGTCTGAAATAAGAATCAAGCAGAAACAAAGAGGATGTCGTTATGTCCCCAATAGCTGCTTTTCAAGTGTCGGAATTATCTCCTGTTTATTTGCTTCGACGTCATAACAACAACTGTCTGCTCTTGTCAGGGGTATTAAAAATATCATTGACCTGCCCGTAAATAATAGATATAACCATTAGTATTCATCAAAGGCTTTGTTCGTCCACATTACTGTCAGCAAGGACGATCCCGCTATTTTTCTAATAAGATAAAGCAAACACAACAGGCCTATTACTAACAAGCGGGAGATCGGTTTTGCTTTGAGCCAAAGCGCTGTATTGATTCAATATGACAAATACATATGTCTTTTATGATGAATGAAAAGGAAGATTTGTCTATGTGCTTAACTGAAACGGATAGTAAGTAATTCATGTATGATATCCTGCAGGTAATGAATGTAAACATTTCAATGTTGCTGCATAACACACGTAACAGATAGCTTTCTACATATAAATTACACATCACATGAATATTGATATAACTAAATATGGCGTGGAACACACTGGAACACACGGAATAACTTGATATAAATATGAAATAAACGACATAAATCTACCGTAAACCTTACGCACGAACTGTTTTAGCAGACAAACTAGAAATAAGACTTTGTCTTCTATTTCCTTTGCATAAATTTTAGAACACACTCTGACCCTTGGCTAAAATCAACAACCCACTTTTATATCATACTTCAAATATTAAAAATCTCAAATATAATAAAATATAAACGGGATTAAATGCAAATCATTTTTGAACTTTAAAACAAAACTGTTTAATTTATTTTTGTGAATAAATTACTATTTACTAATGCTTAACTTTAATGTATTTGAATTATTATGTCCAACAAGGAAAATGCTAGAAATGATGTTTTAATTTCTAAGTTACAAACAGTTGTTGCAATCAAATGTTTCATTCGAAAAAAAAACTTTTCAACTTTGTAAAATGGTCATAAATGCAAGGAAAATGCTAGAAATGATGTTTTAATTTCTAAGTTACAGTCAGTTGATTGCAATCAAATGTTTCATTCGAAAAAAGAACTTTTCAACTTTATAAAATGGTCATAATCTTATTTTTAGTCCGTGACATACTAACAACGGTGTGGGCGATACTCTTTCGTAGAATTAGTGAAGTGTTTATAAACGATTGAAAGATGCGGTATGTTTTCCCACAATCCGTATATTTTGTGGTTCAACTTTGAAGAGCGACATAGCCGGGAACACAAAATGATTCTTTTTGTTGAACAGATTCTGGAGCCTGAGCGAGGTTATTTTTCAATAAAATTGATCAAGCAGCTGGATGTCAAAATAATTTGTATATTTGATATATTGATAACGTGACACATAAGCACAGATAGTCCTTGACTTCCTTTTCATGCTACCATTACTATAATTATAGTTCAATTGCAGTAAATAATAAGATTTGGGTTATTTAAGGATGATTCGGGTAATTACAGAGACAGCTTGATCCCAGCATCACATATTATGTTATATAAATAGCAATCTGACTAAAGTACTTGATCTTCTAAACGAAGATCTGAGAACGACCCATTCACATACGTCTTCTGTATATTTTGGATTTCCAGTATTGCTATTTTTATTTTAACCAATCAGACGACTTGTTGGAATGTCGAAGAGTAAGAAAAATGTGCAGTCATTCCAGGGTTCGAACCCGGGACCCCTCGTTTACAAAGCAAGTGGCCTACCGATTGAGCTAACCGACTTTCTGACACATTACGACATAAGAATTGTAAATATCAAAAGTCAAGTCTACAGGTAGATTTGCAAGATGTTGTAAGTTAAGCTCTGATTTGCTAGCGAAAGGGTCGTCAGAACGAGGCTATGAATAGGTCGTTGTCAGATCCTATGCGTAGCGTAATAGGAGATGTACTTTAGTCAGATTGTATAAATAGTTAAAGAGAACCAGATATTTGTTAGAGCAAGTACTCGTTGTAAAATACTATGTACGAATTTGAAACAATCAGATACAAGTTCTATAATAGCACCAATCAAAGCTCACTTCTGCTAAAGTATAAATAGGCAGATGGATGACAGAGAGATCACTCGGTATCCAGCAATTGATGTAAACACATCGAGGATTCAACTAATAATTTATCCCTGTACCTTGTTAAGGAAGTTATTGCAACTACAATATCAGGGCGGGATAAAGACGTTTGAAGTTCATAGACTAAAGAAGAGTTGCAGAATGTCAACAAGGTTTCGAGCTATAGGGCAAGCGCATAGGTGTTTTACCTTAAGGGTAGTTGAATGCTACAGACGATAGCAAATATAGGCTGAGCATCGGAAAGCTGAGGAATAGACATAGGCTTTGGTGATCTACTGAGAAGGTAGGAGAGTTCCAGCTTATAGACGAGGTTAATTGTTATTGGCGAAGTACAGCCAAGGCATCAGGGTTATACCTATATGGTAGTTGAATGCTACATGAGAAAGCATATAGGCGTTGAGCATCAAGGAGTCAGGGCAAACATATTGAGTTACAGCTTTAATTAAGAGGACATAGACTGAACATCTATGCGATAAGACTCGTACGTTGTTGTTCAAAGACATTGTCTGACGGGAACTTCGACAAAAAGACCAGTCAAGTATAGTATCTCCAGCCTATAGACGTTTGAGCTGATTTCAGCCGTTGAAGGTTGATAGTTGAAACATTGAATGATTTTTGCCTGATCCCTGAAAGTATCTAGCTCGTAATTGAAATCATTTACGAATCATTGGTACATGAATCATTAAGGCAAGGTAGCCAGAGGAAAATGTTATATACAAGATATATATCACCAGGTATACGTTTTAACAAAGGACATTCTACATCGTTTGTCAGCTAGTCTAAGACATAGTCACGTTAGCGGTTGGACCCATTTCATTGTTCAAGATTCTAAGGCGTAGGCACTTCCTTGGATCATATGACTCGTATCCTGACAATCTGGGGGCTCGTCCGGGATCTATATCCAAGGAGGTACAGAGACTAGTGGCTTTAACGTTCTGTTGGTGTACCAGAAGGCGCTGTGACTGAAGGTAGCCTTAGCTACATATAACTGAGTTTAATAGATAGTTCCAGCTTAAGGATTCGAGATGAACTACGATAAATGGATAGCAATGGGTGAACGAATGAGCTTTTCAGGTACGGAGCTGAGCAATTATATGGATAGAAAAGGAGTTCATCGAACAAGAGGAGCGTATATTGAGACGGGATGAAGAAAGACGGAAATTTGATGAAGAACAACGGAAGTTTGAGGCTCAGGAAGCTGAGAAGAAATGACTGTTCGAGCTTGAACAGTCTGAGAAGAAAATGTTATTTGAGTTGGAACGTTTGGAAAAAGAAAGAGCCTTGAAGGAGCAAGACTTAGCTTTGAAAGAACATGAGATGGAAGTTTTTAAAATAAAAGCTGAGACCGGAGCTTTAGGAGCTGATAACGGTGCTGAGCACTTGAGCAGTAAAACATTGCGGCCAAGACTACCGAAGTTCGAGGAAAGTAAAGATGATATGGATGCATATCTCGAAAGATTTGAAGGGTTTGCTAGAAGCCAGGGATGGAAAGAAGAGACATGGGCAGTGAGCCTCAGCTCATTTACTCACAGGAAAAGACCTGGACGTATATACAAGCATGCCTCCAGACCAAGCCAAAGATTTTATCATCAGAGAACAGTTCATTCAAACTTGTTCCACAGACCTTGCTTTGTTCTTAACGGAAAGAGTTGCAAAGCCGAGAGCTGAGATTACACAGTTGGCAGAACAATATATTGAAGCTCATGGTGGCACTATCACCTTTAACGGATGAATAGGAGACATTTGTCAAGCAGCAAAGAGACACAAGATTCGACCGAGGTTCAGCCAGTGTCTCAGCCTACACAAAGAGAAAGGCCAGCTTTTAAAAAGCCTATATGTTTCATATGTAATAAGGAAGGTCATATAGCTACAGAATGCAGAGACCTATCCGAGAGAAAAACCAGCGGTGCTACTTTGGCTAGAAGAGGAGTAAATAATTTCCAGCTCAGCGTTATTGGCGAAGTACAGCCAAGGCATCAGGATTATACCTATATGGTAGTTGAATGCTACATGGGATAGCATATAGGCGTTGAGCATCCAGGAGTCAGGGCAAACATATTGAGTTACAGCTTTAATTAAGAGGACATAGGCTGACCACCTATGCGATAGGATTCATATGTTGTTGTCGAAGGGAACTTCGACAAAAAGACCAGTCAGGTATAGTATCTCCAGCCTATAGGAGTTTGAGCTGATTTCATTAGTTGAAGGTTGATAGTTGAAACATTGAGTGATGTTTACCTGATCCCTGAAATTATCTAGCATTTACAAAATCATTGGTACACGAATCATTTAGGCAAGGTAGCCAGGGGAAAATTTTATATACGAGATATTTGGTCTCACCAGCGATACGTTTTAACAAAGGACATTCTACATCATTTGTCAGCTAGTCTAAGACATAGTCACCTTAGCGATTGGACCCATTGTATTGTTCAAGACACTAAAGGCGTATACATTGCATCTGCATTTGAAGGTAAATATGCTCTCCTCATTTTTGTAGTATGCAGAAGTTATATTACACTTTTCTAAGGTTATGGACCCGTTATGGCAATCGGAAACTTCCGTGTGGATACGTATTCTTGTATGGCCTTTCGACATTCTTTGGACGATAATGTAACTCTTACGAGTACCTGACATGCCGTTTATTCTGGCTGTGAAAAATTATATTTACAAAAATATAAACATCTTTTTATTTACAATAAATACACTTAAATAGCAGCAACAATTCTTTAAATGCAACTGACAAATTTGCTGAAATGTTTATCCAAACTTATTGGTTTCATTATCCGGACAGTAAAAGCATAATTAAACGTCTGATTGCCTAATGCAATCAATTATACCGGGGCTATAAATATTAAAATATAATTGATTAATGGTTACATGCTATAACTTTAGCAAATTGATTGATGGCAGCTAGTCTAACTATAACAGTATTGCAAGCAATTGAAACCGATGTGTTCTACTCCGATTCTAACCGCTCTGCATGGGTTTCAAATAGAGGTATATACCAGACAGTCATTTATCGTGTTACGTAAGAATTTCTAAGCAAGATAGTCAAAATTTTACCTTTCTGAAATACTATCTATAATATAGAAAGATAAGTTTCCTAACTGTATATAGCAAAGTTTTAAAGAAATAATATGACTCTTTGTCATGTAGTTTCTGCTTGAGTTAAGCCGGTGCTAGGGGCGTCAGAGGTGTTGCACATTGCATTGCCTCTCATGACCAGACTCAATCAAACCGAGTCTGTTATTATTCTGCTTGGTTGCACTCTATGCTTCCATCTTTTTACAGATTTTATTTTATAGTTTGCGCCGTTATTCATTATACACGTAAACAATAACCAACAGCACGTGCACATGCTGCTATCCTGTCTCGCATCTTATTTGTCTTCGTTTGCCTTCATTTATTGGAAACTTGCATTTTCTTAGGGATGTTTCCTTTGTTTGAACTATATTGTGATATTTGCAGTTATCCCTGTGTTTATCTCGTGTGTAATTTCTCCTACCTTAGATTCCACATTTCATACAAAAATAAAAGATAAGGGTAGGTGTCCAAGAAGCAAAGAGAACCCTAACACATGAAATCAAATCAACCGTTAAAAGTGCCTCATAAAGTGTAAACATAAATATTGTACATCTGTATATATATTTTTTGTTTCACTTGCTTGTGATGAATTATATCTGATAAAAAATAAATTCCTAACAGTATTAACGACCTATTTTATATTGCCAGGTATAAGTTTCGTTCCGTGTTACGTTAAGCCGTTTAACATTAGGAAAACATTTCAGAGTTACAGTGCTTTTTCATCGAACCTTTATTAAACTACTTGAACAAAGCAGAAATACAATTCGTTTTGGGGGATGTTCAAGTATACAATAACCAGGAGTTTGTAAGCCTGAAACACAAAGGGACGTATTACATGTATTTGTTACGTTCTTTTGGGATCGGCAGCAAAAATCATTCTCACCCTTTTCAGCCGAACCACAGAGTAATGTATTTATATATTATTTATTTCTCAAGGAATCGATTATAAGATTTGCCGGTATGTTAATTAAATAGAACGTCATTTTTTGTAAACCTTGTATATATAAAACGTTTGAAAGTTTTATTTGCTTTCGGTTTGCCTGTTCGTAAAATGTAATGTTCAACACCCCTGACGCCTACTAGCAGATATGTCATATATACAATACGGTTATTTTGCAGTTCAAGTACCGTCACGTAACATTTAAACAGTGCTATGGTTGTAGATAAATCCGCTAATAAATAATTTGTTGTTTGTTTGTTTTGTGTTTAACGCTGCTTTTCAACAGTATTTCATTTATGTAACGGGGACAGTTTACCTAACCAGTGTTCCTGTATTCTGCACCAGTAAAACCCTGGGCTGCTTTTCTGCAAGTAACTGCCAACATTCCTACATAAATCAGAGGTGGAGGACAAATGTCTTTTATCAATTCGACACGGAGGACATACGTCCCGCGAGGTGATCGGACTCACGACCCCGCGATCCTTAAATCTGCGCTCTTTCTATTGAGCTGAGCGGGCGAGACTAACAAATGATGTGTTAAATGAATAGCCTGTATAAAATGCTAATAAATGATGTGTTAAATGAGTAACCGGTATAAATGTGTTAAATGAATAGACTATATCAAATTGATCAGTCCTGTAGGAATCCTAGAACTTATCCGCAAATTAAACTGTATTATATATAATTATATCTACAGGCATATATCATATCCATTAGCACGGACATATGCTAGTCTGTCGAAAACAGTCCATTATATGCCAGGGGTAATTTGCTGGTTTAAAAACATCTCACTTCTTTTATAATGCATTTAATAGATGGTCTGAAAAATATTTTCTCTGCCAAAACATTGTCCTTATAGGCAATATCGTTTCTGTGCTATTGTGTGTGTACTTTCAAAGCCAGCCAGACATATAACTTTATATCAGATACATAGGATAGTTTGTCAGTATGCACGAGTACGTCTGTTTAAACCATCGATATCCTTTTCTAGAAGTTCACTTACATTGTGAATGAATTTCATAATTATCGTAATAATCCGTTCCTTTAAAGTCCCAGAAGGCTTTAAACTTTATGTTAATATTTTATGTAAGTCTAAATAGATGTTATGCATAATTGCATGGTTGAAAAGGCACTACTTTCAATACTGCACATGAATTTATACAGTGCGAGTGAGGTAATAAAATAATGTATTCAATAAAACTATGTTAATCAGTTTTCAAACATTTGAAAAATATTTGAGAAAAAAAAACAATTATTGAAAATAGAAATTAACAAGAAATTAATGTATTTTTACTCATAACAAAAGTAAATGGCAACCGCCTTTTAAGCATAGACGTAATGAGCCTTTAATGATCTTGGCTCACTTTGTGCATTGCGTGGGCAATTGTATGTTTATGGTATTTATATGGCAAAATTAAGGCTTCAGAAAGGTATTGAAAACATATGGAATGAAGACACAAATTGAAAAGAATACTAGCTCGATATTTTATAGAAGAAAGATTGGTAATAGAAATTGTTCGACATTTGAATTTAATTTGGAAAGTTAACACCAACTAATAAAATATAAGGCGATACCAATTTAAGTTTTCTTTTAATATTACAACACTGTAAGATAAACAAGTTTCGTAACGGACTTTTGTGAGATCGTGTGGTTATATATCTCGGATGTCAACAATACGAAGATGTTTCTTGATTTAAATGGTTTTATTTTATATCAGTAATTAATTTCGAAATGAGGTTTACATAAGCAGGTTCTTTTTTACTATTCCGTTATGAACTTGTCAGTAGAGAAATATTGGTGTGAAACTGGAGCCAGTGGAGTTTTTTTAGCTTATTGTTCCTTGCAACAGTTTTCCATATTTATTTGTTTTAAGACCAGACACGCTGATATTTGAACTGCAACAAGAATAATCAGATATCTGTTTTCCTTATTTTAGTTAAGTAGGTACATTAATAGGTAGATATTTTTCTTCATATTTATCTTTCATAAGTAATAATTATCGAAGCTCAACTCAACAAAGCAGCTACAAGAGAAAAAAGAAGCACAATCCAAAGCGGTTAACAGAGGGACTATGTTTTACAATAATTTCGTTGTAATAATTGTTTTGCATATTTTATTCCATGTTCTCAGAAGATCGCCGTCATAAAGTTTTTAATTGAGCCGTGCCATGAGAAAACCAACATAGTGGGTTTGCGACCAGCATGGATCCAGGCCAGCCTGCGCATCCGCATCTAATTCCAATAGGCTTTTAAAGCGAACAGCATTGATTCTGACCAGACAGCGCGGATGCGCAGGCTGGTCTGGATCCATGCTGGTCCCAAAGTCACTATGTTGGTTTCAATTAGACAACGAAATATATTATTATAGGGATTGTGTGTATTAGAATATTAAAAATTGCACTGACTGCATTTTCTTTGTTCTGAACACTAAGATATGTATGGGACGGGTTAGATTTAGCTCTTTTCCCCTTTGACAATAATGTAAATAAAGTCATTATATTATATTTGAACATTTGTAGCTAAGACATTCGTCTGATATAAGTTTTAATTCCATTTACACAGTTTACAAGCGCAGTGTCTTTTCAAATTCAATATTTGAGCCGTGCCATGAGAAAACCAACATAGTGTTTTTGCGACCAGCATTGTTCCAGACCAGCCTGTGCATCCGCGCAGTCTGGCCAGGATCCATGCTGTTCGCTAAAGGTTTCTCTAATTGCTATAGGCTTTGAAAGCGAACAACATGGATCCTGACCAGACTGCGCGGATGCGCAGGCTGGTCTTGATCCATACTGGTCGCAAAGCCACTATGTTGGTTTTCTCATGGCACGGCTCATTTAGTGAATACATGTTCAGGATTCTGTTCATGCTTCTTAACTTGTTTCTATTCCGGCGATATTACGATTAATTCTATTATTGACAAATTATTCAATAAGTATTTTATTTCATGATATATGAACTATTTTTCATATTAATATTCCTGAAATTTTTACTTCTAGCAAAATGTAGTATTTAACTATAAACCCCTATTGACCAGAAATGTATATACGGAGTCATGTTATAATCATTGCTATGTAAATCCACTGCATATTCAAAATTATATGTTTGAGTCGCTTATACCACCTGTTGATTCATATTCAACGTTTTCCGCTTAAACGACGTTACGCAATCACTTCCGGTTTATCAAACGTGCAGAACCCTTAAACACACAAGAAAGAACATCAGTTATACACAAGTTACCGTTTCATTACATTGATTATTCGAACCTGCCCGCTTAGCTCAGTAGGTAGAGCGTTGGTATACGACTCACGGGGTCGTGAGTTCGATCCTCCGGCGGGGCGAATACTCTACCTGACTATTAGATAAACGACATTGAGTCTGAAATCACTAGTCCTCCACCTCTGATTCGTGCGGGGATGTTGACATTTATTTGCGGATAATAGGTTTGTACTGGTCAGAGTCCAGGAACACTGGTTAGGTTAACTGCCCGCGAATGACTTAAATACTGTTGAAAAACGGCGTAAAACCCAAAATAAACAAACAAACAAATACATTGATTATTCAGCCATAAATCCTAAACCATATTTCATCGTTGATGAAGGTTTTGATGAAACCGAGACCGGAAGAATAAAATTAGTTAAATCAACCTCGTTTTTGACGTGTTTTCCTTATCTCATCTTTTTCTACTTCTTGTATCTATTTCATCTCAAACAGAATGTTGACACACATAATATTATTAATATTATTTCTGAAGTCTATACGGAATATTCATTCAGATTTTTAATATTCCCTTTGAGAAGAATGTTACTTCATAAGGTTTTGATCCAACGTCTTGATGTCTACCTTAATCTTGTATATTTCTTATCAGAATTTGACTTTAAGTGGTTGGTTTCTTTTTCTTTCTGAAATTTTGCTACAGAATCTCGGGGGAAATTTGTTACTTCATTTCTTCAATATAACGTGTACGAAACAAATAACTTCATCTGTCTGTCGAAATCAATTTTTCTTGGTATGTCAAAGTCTTGACAAGTATGTTAACAAATATCTTTTCAGGCGAGTTTCCTATCATATTTTTAACACTGTTCCGTCTGTCAAAACCATAATGTTTAAACTGAGGGTATTGAGTTTGATATTTTTAAATAAATCTATAAGAAGATTGTTTTAAAGCAGCATGCCTCCAGATTTGGCTAAAAAATGATCTTTCTTTCAAATGAAGTTTTGGTCATATTATGAACATTAGAATATGATTTTTTGTTTCTAAAATATTTAAAACATTCAAAATCAAGAAAAAAGATGACCGCGTCGGAAATCGAACCCCGGACCGCCGCGGCAATAAAGACATTTCCCGTCGTCGTAACCAATAGCGCTATAGCTGAAGTAGTGAATAATGACTTCTAAATATAGATATTCATAATCGAGACAGTTTACCTGGAGTAAAAGCGTGACAAACGCTTTTCGATTTTCATCGTAAAAATAGTAAGAACAGCAAGTTCTCATGTGTTTCCGTAACATAAAGTTGGTCAGAAATTAAGTTTTAAAGCCTTCTCAAGAAATATAGCATTTATTTCAAGATTTTTAAACAAATTTTTTGTTGTTGTTGTCGAACGATCTGGAGGCATTCCGCTTTAACTGTTAGGATATACTTGGATAACAGCTTAGTTAGACAAACACCAATTTAATTTGTACATAGTCTGTCGTACGGCTGAAATCTCGACTTGTGTTCAGTGCTTGCACATTGCTGTTGACTTCCAACATTAAAAGCTGCTGAGGTACACATGACACCTGCCGTGGCCTCGGCTGGCAATAAGTTGTTCCCTCTAGTCCGGCTTCTGTCGACCACAAACGCTAAATATGAAACCTTTCCGTCCCTCAGCTTTTATTGTACTTTCATGTACATTATATTAAAAAATATGTCCTCCGTATCAGACTCGTTCAGTTGTTGAATTTTCTGGTCCTTTGGAATCATTTAATCTATTTATATGTATAATACAAGTCAGTGCTCGAGCAGCAAGGGGCGTCATATTGTCTATAATCTCTCATGAACAGATTCAACAAGACACAGTCTGTTATGAATTTGCTTGGTTGTAATCTATTCTTCCAACATATGTGACAGATTTTACTGACACAGTGTATACACTAAAAATAACGCAGTCAGTTCATTTCGTTAAAAGTTCTATACGATATGAATTTCACAAAGAGTAAACTTTGTGGCATGAATTGAATTTTGAAGAATCATTTTGTTCACATTAGCTTGACCTTAGAATTCATCATGAAATCGCCAATGGTTTGTTCGCATTGTTCCTTCTACCTCAACTAATGACTGAAGTAAAATAGTTAAATTAGGCTGAGTTGTTAGAATCATTTCCGATTGCACTTAATTATTGGTTTATATATTTTCTAAATATAATACAATATAAATAAAGATTTAATTATAAGTGCGGATAGAATTTTACCGCATGAATTGAATTTTGAAGAAACACTTTATTCACAGTAACTTGACCTTAGAATTCATCATGAAATCGCCAATGGTTTGTTCGTATTTCTCCTTCTACATCAAAAAAATGACTGAAGTAATGCCTGAAAGAAATTAATTGAGGCTGATTTTTTTAGAATCATTTCCGATCGCACTTAATTATAGTTTTATATATTTTCTAAATATAATGCAATATAAATAAGGATATGATTATTGGTGCGGATAGAATTTTACAAATCGTTATATACCACCTTAAATGATTGTCAAGATCTGAAGTATCAATATATCAATTGCATTATAATTACAAATGCAGAATTGTAATATGTCTAAAATACCGTTACCTGTTACATTGTTAAGTTTTGTATTTAATTTTCGTAACTGCATATGCTACCTGATGAAAAACGGATGAATATCCAACAAAAAGGGAAATCTATCTTCTAAAAATACAGAAAAACAAACACTCGAGGACAAAACGAACAAATAAAGGAACACAGTGGGGCATCGCCTTGGAACTTAAGTGGCAACAACACCACTTGGGAGCTTAAATCGGTTTGTGGTGCGCCTACCCACACTCTTAACTCACAGAACAGTGTAAAGAATATTTATCCCCACCAGGTAAATCCCTGACGTACGCGACGATGTCAAAAGGCATAGGAAGCGCCACTTTTCCTAAATAGCTAGATAATTGATAAGAACAATCATCAAATTACAAGAAAACTGTCTATAATCACTATCCATGAAAAAATGAAGTATGACTACGGTTTCACTACCATATGATTTGAAGTAATGCATAGACATCTGAATTTTGAGATACTATTGTACAAATATTTCATCTAGATTGATAAAAATGAAGGTTTTGTTATAAGATACGTTCTGAGAAACGCAGAACCTGACATAGATTCAGGACAAATTTAATTATTTGGCTGGTTAATTTTCATTATATTTGACAGGAAGTTAATTTTCTAAAGAATTCCCTAACACAAAATGCATGGACGCTGACAAGTTTGACAAGCTTTACTAAATCGAAGGCCGTAACTTTGTCTATTTTTCTCAGCATAAAAAGTCTGCTTGTTTAAAACAAATTAATCTCTTCTAAATTCATCATCAGTTATTACTAGGAATGGAGCTCATGTTGATATGTTTTGTATTTTCAAAACATCTTTGTTAAAAAGCGTATCATTAGCATTTATACCATATTATTAATTCTAAGTGTGGTTCAAATGTATTAATTCTGATATGACTTCGTTCAAAACTTCGTGAAATCGTATCCAGACTTTTTTTCGACTGTCACACTGCACAGCAAAATACGAACATCGAGAAGCCTAGTTACTGTACATGTTTTGGTCATTTAACTATTTAGAGTTAATCATTACGATTCGATGACTTCTTCACGTGAAAAAAAGATGATTTTGTCTCCCTTTCGGGCAGATAGCGTTAATATTTGATTCATTGGCTAGAGCTAGTCTCAGCATAGTGTTATTTCGTTTTCTCTGCCACGGCCAATATGTTGAATTTAAAGTTAATGTGAAGTCAGTTAACCAACAATACGTGAAAACGGATAGTACTGACAGTTCCAAGGCGGTGTCCGTATTTTCTGCTTTTCAATGTTTTTATTCAATTTTATTTAAGTATATCTCTTGTCAATGGGTATTAGAAGTAAATAGTCTTTTTATTATTTTTCCGCTCTATAACTGATTTTTGGAGGAGTTGATTTATTGTATGTTTTGTTTGTTCTTGTTAATTTATAGGTTTTTAATGTTTCTACGTTTACTATTTTTGGACATCATCTAACATATATTTTTTTATTCTTTGCAAGTGATTAAACCACCTATTAGTATTTTCACTTTGTGTTACATAGGTCAATATTTAAAAACCTATTTATAAACAATCTGCAGTGATAGTTTTAGCGATAAATCGTTTCACTGATAATGCCTGGTTATACATAACATATTAACTTACTATAAAAGGTCATTGCAAAAAAAAATAAGATTTAGTGTTGACAGGTTAATGTATTCACGATATTTAGAAAGCCTTAATAAGGACGAAACGAACATAGATGTTACTATATAACATTACCTCATACCAGAAGAAATATGTCAAAAATGTAAATTATCATGTTATGTAAAACGGGATAAGTTATCGCGTTTTCTATTAATATTGCTACAATAGTTGATCGTCTTTGTTAAATCGAGCTATTAAACAACTTATTTGAGTAGGACAACATAGTAAAATTACAAGAAACTGTTTCACCTTGTTTCCGTGTAAGAATTGAAAACTTTGTTCTGACTCCGTAGTGTTTAAAACATTTATAGAGTACCAGTTTAAACACATGTACGAAGATTTATCAATACTTAAAATACTTTATTCGGAAAATTATGTTTTTTAGCATTCAGAACATATGAGCCGCACCACGAGAAAACCAACATAGTGCATTTGCGACCAGCATGGATCCAGACAAGACTGCGTTCGCTTTCAAAGCCTATTGTAATTAGAGAAACCGTTAGCGAACAACATGGATCCTGACCAGTCTGCGCGGATGCGCAGGCTGGTCTGGATCTATGCTGGTCGCAAATACACTATGTAGGTTTTCTCATGGTGCGGCTCAATTATGAACATCAAATGTAACACGTTCCTTTCGACATTCCTTTGTAAACTTGTAAAGGATCTTGACAAATTTCGCAGAACTGCAAAGAACTTTCCACTATAGAACTCATGTGTGAGTGCTGAATTATTTCCGCTTCACTGATACAGATGAATGGCATTAATATATAACACTAAAAGATTTCTTTTGTCCCTGCCAGGCTATAGCATAAACGTCATTAATTGACTGGCTAAATCCGTCATATTAGGAAGAAAGTTAATTTCCGAGCTGCCAGGATTCGATTACTTCCTAATCAGGTCATAATGACAACATGCAGACTTATCTCCATACAAACTTCTTTTGATCAAGAGAATATCTTTCTTTCGTAAGATTGCACTTCATATATGGGTTAAAGTGAAAGTGAGAACTGGAAGGTTATAACCAAAAATAGTATACAGTTGTACCATTATGAAACTTGACAATTTCATAGTGTTAAAGTTTTGTGTAGTCAATTTTAGAGGAAAACCAGATGGCTGTACATATAGTTAAATCGCTGTTCATGTCTAGGAGTGACGTTTATCTAATAAAACTTAAAAGGTTTTAGCTAAAATGGTATGATTAATTACAAGAAAGTTGGTATTTTGTCACATCCTTACATTGAAAAGGTACGCAGAGATTTTAATCCAAATATCAAGTTTTAATGGTCTTATGTGTTCGAGATTTAAACAAAACCAAAGATAGGAAGTAGGTATAAACAAATAAATATACCAAGATTCATTGTTTTCATATGGTTTTAGATTTCTGTATTAGAATTTGACTATTATTAAAAAAGTTCATTATTCTTTAATGTATATTAGATATCTAGAAGGTGACGAAACAACAATTAAACAGCGTAAGTTTTGCCATTTCTGTGTAATGGAATATGGACATTATCTCAATTTCGGTGCGTTTGCTTTCCGTAACTGAAGCCATCACTACTTTTTTAATTACTTACAAAAACAGTGGGGATTAAAATGAGCACTAATATATGAGTTAAAATCTTGTAAAATTTTCTAGTTAAATATAGATTTTAAACATCTGATTATATGCTAAAATTTACTTATTTTAGATAGCTGATATTGTTGTTTTTAACTGGCTAGTCTAAGCACTCGCTTCTTAAGATATATACAGAAAAAAGGACGGTAGGAATCTGTATTTTGTATGGAAGGTTTCCATAATGTTTGATTTGTTTAATAACAGATATTTTATACGACACACTTTTGTAGTTTTCAAAATAAAAAAAAACAATGCTTTAGCATTCATTTTATTTTAAGCATCGATACAAAAAGTTTTATAACAATTAGATTTTATTATTGCTGACGTTTTTCATCACTTCGCATAAATGTTGTATACCTTCTCAAATAAGTGTTAATTTGTGACGAAAATTTTGTAGTAAGATTCTCACTCCATGTGCTGGTAATTTAATTCGGAAAACAGTCAAGACAAAATCGCATGCACACATCCGAAGAAATGAAAACTTATCATACAGAAAACACGACATATTTGTAGCTTTTAAACAGGAAAGACACTGTTTTACAACACAAAGCCTCATTTCTTCCCATTTACGCCAGACTAAACAGACAGAAAGATGTGTAATCGTCATGAATGGTGTCTTTAGTGGGGCAATTTTAAGTCATTTGGAACAGACTCAAGTGATGATCTCGTGTAAGCGAATAGATTTTCGACCATCGAAATATAAAAGAAAAAATCCGTTCAAGGTCTTTAAAGTTTTTTGTTGTTTTTTTTTTCAGTCTAAGGATAATATGCAGGGTACAACTGTGTATATTTTAATTGATTGAAAATCGCTGGTAAAAGGACCACAGACATTCAGCTTATCTGTAGCTTTAATCTTTGCCTTATAGGAAATATTAATGGGCTGATAATATATGCATTGTATTTTCTAAATATCTGAATATAATGTTAGCTAAAGTTGAAAACGTAAACGTTCAATTGGTACATTTTACAAGACATTTTGCGCTGACTTCTAAATAACTTTTCAACTTCTTTTTTATTCATCAATGGAAAAAACAATTGTTTTAGCAAAACAAGTTTACTGCATTGTATATAAGATATATAATTTTGTCCCCAGCAGTTTGTCGACCCCAGATGTTTCGTTAGACAAAATGCACACTTTTAGTATCATAAAACCTGTGAAATTCAAACGGTATTGACCCTTAGAATAAATTGCATGCATGAAAAGTGCACGCAGAAAAATGGTAATTGTTTTAGTTGCTTTAGGTTTTCGTTATCAGTTCATCCTAACCTTCCAATTATTTGGATGGAGAAATAATTTATACGTGAATAGTAGCAAATTTCTAACTTCGAGAAATTTCTAAATCAAATCATAGACGTGCCGGGAAGTCTCTTTTTGCTTAATTTGTTTGAAAGGAAATGTGGTGAATAATGAGTGAATGAAAGGCATCTGAAAAACATATTAAGATGTATTAAATTTAATCATACGCTGACAAAAAGGAACAGAGAATTATGTGCGAAGA
This sequence comes from Mercenaria mercenaria, assembly GCF_021730395.1. NCBI lineage: Eukaryota > Metazoa > Mollusca > Bivalvia > Venerida > Veneridae > Mercenaria > Mercenaria mercenaria. The sequence goes on from NC_069373.1 coordinate 55,188,828, forward strand.
TTCTAGACCGTTCACAGAAACTGGGACAGTTCTACAGTAAATATAATTTTTATGAGATTCTTTTATGAAAGTGGGTTTGTATGAAAGTATTTTGTTAGATGATTTTCTTGACTTGACAAAAGATTTCGGTACAAAAGGTATCCAACGCAACTTAGAATGGCTTTCTGAGTATCTGTTATATAAAAGAGCCATTTTAAATGTTTTGGAAGATTTCTGGGTAAAACATATTTAACCATTTATCCTGCCTTCATAACAAATAATGGGCTTAATCGAAAGGCAAGTTAGATTTTGTTTTATTGGCATGCGAAAGGGTAAATGAAATGAGAAGGCTCGAGGTAAACTGTAACATTGTGTTCATCCCGATCGTATTAGGCATATGACATTTTCATTTACTTTTTCAGGTTCTAACACTTGTGGTGATGGTCACAATCACGGTTGTGCGTAAAATTTCATGCTGATTTCGTATTAGCTTTATTTCTATTATTTGCGTCGTTGGAATGCCCATAAAAGTAGCGCCCTGTTCCCAGTTTCACGAGAAGTTTCAGTTTATGTACAATCAGTAGCGATATCTGAGTCAAAAGTCGGATGGATCGAAAAGGTCGTTAGCTGCAACGTCGTATTTGATTAGAATAATTGTGTTCCGATTAATTCAAGAAAGTGGGAACTTTTCTTCCAGGAAATCTGTTGGCAATATAAAGTGCATTCCGTTCTTATATAATTACCATATAAAAAGAGGTGTGCTCGGCAGCTTCCCAAGATATTTAAATTTGATCTACACAAGCAATGATTAAATCAAATACAAAAGTGAAAAATGTAGTGCATTAAAAGTACATCCCATGCAGTTCATGGACAACTTGGATATGTATAAAATTTGAACCAATGTCTCACCCTCGCATGATTGTAAGAGGCGGTGTTCAGGACCTGCTGTATCTCTTTGATTTCAACAGGTATAAAAGTGTTGATTCAATGCCTAATAATTTTATTTCGATGTAAATAAGATATGAAGTCCTGTTTAGCTCCATATAAACCCCTAAAAGTCTTTATGTAGTGCGTCTCAAGACTTACGTAATCTTTTCGAGACTCGGAAATTACTTTTTCTTCAGAACACGTTCCTCTGAAAGTAAGAAGACTACACAAAAATAGTGTTTATCTTTAGTCCGTTTTACGATTTTAGTCTATATTAGAAAGCTTATATACAGTAAAACCTGTACTAAGCAGCTAGTCAAGTGGATGAATGTAAACAATAACTGCTTATGACACGTAGTACAAAAAGTCATTTGGAAAGTTAACTTACTGGCTTTTTAAAGAAACCGGCTGCTTAATTCAGAAAGCCACCAAGGCAAGTTCAACAGTATATTAAATATACGTAACGGATGTGGTGGGCGTATATGCGAGTGGTTTTAGCTAATAATTGTTAAGTGTGCGTTGAACACATATCAGTAGAAAATTAGCGATAAAATATTGCTAAACTTGTTAAAAATACAATTCTCTTTTTAAGAGGTATAAAATTCACTTTATTTTCGATGTCAAGAAAGTAGTAACTAGAACAAAAGGAAAAAAGACTTGAAATATGATATATTACCTCACACCATACAGAATGTATGTCAAGGAAGGTCTAAGCTCCAGACAGACAATGAAATATGATATAAGACAGTGTGTTATATTACGTAAAACGTGATTAAGATATTGCGTGTTTTGTTGATATTGCATGTCTGGTACGACAAAGAGTTTTTGTTAAATAGTGCTATTATATCCTGCTAATTATAAGAAACTCGAAGCTACAATGTTTATTTTCTATGTAGTTATTAAAAACGTCGTTCAAACATGTCTCAAACCATTACGTAGGTGTTACAACACATATACATAGGTTTTTAAGCGGTCTAAATATCATAACATTCTAGAAGCAATACACTTAAGAAATAATATATCCCAAGCAGTGGTTTGTAGTTGAATAAAATCATTGTTTGAAGTTTAGAAGTTATATCACTCGAGCTGCGCCCTCATGATATAATAATACGCATCTAGACGACAAACAATGATTTCATTCATGAGCAAATCACTGAGACTGTTTGAGATATATTATTTCGATTCTAACATGTTATCAATTTATTATGTACGTCATTGACGATATCCATTTAATATGTGTCTGATTTCTGCTGATTTCTTTTCCAGCGCGCCGCTATGCCATCTAACATATATAGATCTTGCAAAAACTTTGTATTCAAATAAGTTTAGTAACAGTCCGTCCCAATGACACACCATGGTATTCTTCTGAAATTCGGAAAACTTCACGTCAGCATGATCGATAAAAACGTATAGCAATAATTTCTAACAAAGTATCTGATAGACTGGAAAACTTATAAAAATCTCAGGAACAAAGTAAATAATATGAAAAAGATATGCAGAAGAACAATTTTATAACACTATAGAATTTTCACTGAATGATTTAAGTTCTTTAAATCCTCGCCAATATTGGAAACTTGTTAAAACACTTTTCTTTTTAAGAGATTTTCCATTAATCATTCTGCCAGTCCTGTAATTTTGGTATGTCAAATTGGAATGGTAAAGATTGCAAATGCTCAGCCTGTCACAAATGAGCCGTGCCATGGGAAAACCAACATAGTGGGTATGCGACCAGCATGGATCCAGACCAGCCTGCGCATCCGCGCAGTCTGGTCAGGATCCATGCTGTTCGCTTACAGTTTCTCCAATTCCAATAGGCTTTAAAAGCGAACAGCATGGAGCCTGACCAGACTGAGCGGATGCGCAGGCTGGTCTGGATCCATGCTGGTCGCATACCCACTATGTTGGTTTTCTCATGGCACGGCTCAAATAAACAAATTCAAACTTACGGAGTCAAGGACTGCATGCTTAAAATGACTGTTCTATGTTGTATTAATCTGATGTGTTGTATGTTTTTCTGTGTTTTAATGCAAGTCTTTGTGTGCTAACTATGTGATAGTGATTGTTTCAATCCTTGTATTTTTGTTGCTTTTATAGAAGCATGATGTTTCTTGTCATGATAAATAATTTCTATTTTCATATATGTTTGAATGTATGGCATATGTTTGTAGCAGCCACAACTCCTGCATGTATTTTGCCTTCTGTTGCTGCCTGTTTTATTCAGTTCAACTTTTGATACACTTGTTTTCTGTGTTTCCTGTAATGCTTTTTATGTTGCATCTCCCCTTTTATCACTGATGCCCTTTGTGCTTTCTCTATTTACCATAGGGAAGCCTATCTGTTGTCAACTGGACGAGTACACTGGTTAGACATATTAGACATACAAACGTCAGTAAGAGCCTTGTGATATGATTGCTTGAGAACACATTTTGTTTAAGAAATATATATATGTACTTAAAATGTGACACATATTGTGATCTCTTCGCATTTAAAAGAAATTATGTACTGGTATTATGCATTTTGTTAAAAATTGTTAAGTTCTTTTAGTGGTACCTTTAACTATACTCAGTAGTGGAGCTGATAATGATAACACCTTTAATGAGCTCTGATACGATAATTGTCTTATTTGTCTTGTCTCTTAGTATTTTGTTTGTACATTTGGTGTAGATAAGGATAATCTGTTTTCTTAAATAATCATATTTTAATTATTTAAACTCCTGGTTTTAAATAACTTAGTATTTATGAATTATGCAGACTATCATGGAGTAATTTGTTTTAAATTATGTACTAATGAAAATATTTCATTTACAGGTCTTATATATTTGTTGCTAGTTGTTATGTCTCCCACCACACAGTGGTGTGGGAGACATATTGATTTACTCCTGTCTCTGTGTGTGTGTGTGTGTGTGTGTGTGTGTGTGTGTGTGTGTGTCACAAAGCTTGTCCGCATTCTAAGTCGAACAATTTTCACCCGATCTTCACCAAACTTGAACAAAATGTGTCTGACCATAAGACCTCGGCCAAGTTCGATAACTAGCCAAATTTGCCCAGACACTTTGGAATTATGGCCCTTGAATTACCGAAAAATCCTCATTTCATACTAGTATAGGGTACGTTTTGCCTGCACGAAAGCGCATGCGAAATTAGTAGTATAGGGTACGTTTTAAGTAAACAGATTATAAAGACTGACTTACTATTTAGATGATTTGGCAGTTGTGGGACACATGCGCTTTTCTCAAAAACATCTCTAGTTTATACTTGTTTTCAGTAGTCGGTTAAAAAGGTCAGTCAGAGCTTATGTTGTTTTGTTATATGTCTTGCCGACTTAAAATAAAACTTATCTTATCTTATCTTAACTTATGAAAGAAATTTCGGTAAATTCGGTAAAAAGTGAAATTGTTCCACCGTTATTAAACAGCGATAATACGTATTCAGAATTTGATAAGGCGAATACCCTTAATGACTTCTTTGTCGCTCTTTCTAATGTCGATGACTCTAATACAGATCTTCCAGATTTCAGAATAAAAACTGACTCTACACTAGATAACTTTGTTATAACAGAACAAGATGTGATAGATGTACTTTCAAACTTAATGATTAATAAAGCGAATGGCCCGGGTCAAATAAGCCATCGTACGCCTAAAGGAACGGCGTCAACTGTTTGCAAACCTCTTTGTATTCTCTTTAACAGATCAGTTAGGAAACACTTTTATCCAACCTCTTGGAAAAAAGCTCATGTTATGCCTCTGTTTAAGAAAGGTTCAAAGGATATGACGTCCAACTATAGACCTATCTCATTAATAAATTGCGTCGGAAAGGTTATGGAACGCATCGTGTTTAAAAATTTATATAATTACCTTAATTATGAAAACCAGTTTATATACAAAAACCAGTCGGGATTTTTACCAGGACATTCTACAATATACCAACTTATTGATATATATATATATAATCAAATATGTAAATCTTTTGACGATAAACAATCTATGTGTATGGTTTTCTGTGACATTTCGAAATTGATATAGACTTTGAATTTCGAAAACGGACTGAACGAAGGGGCAAAACTTCCGGGTAGTGCACCACTTTTACGAATTTACCACTTTTAAAGAAATGTAACATATGTCCGTTCTGATGCATTTGTAATATGTTCCACGTGCTGAAAGTTCACTTAACTAGGTTTAACATCGTAACCACAATTTTGAAAGATGTTTATTTTATTTCTTTACTTTCGTAAGGCCTTTTATAAAGGAAGACAACGTTTGAGAATAAATTATCCAGGAGTAAGGAATTTTACAGGACAGTATGGTAAAACATGTATTGAACAGGTGAACAGCAGTTGCTCGGTTACCAACAAATGTAAGCAGTACATTTTTAGCTCGACCATACGAAGTATATGGAGAGCTATCCTCCTCACTCCGGCGTCGGCGTCTTTCCGCGTCCCCACCTTGGTTAAAGTTTTTTTGATACTTTCTCTTTTTTTCTCCTTATCTCTGTAGTTACTTGGTGGATTTGCTTTAAACTTAAAATAGTCATTCCTCATCATCATCAACATCATATGGCACACGCGCATTAACTTTCACACCAATATTTCATTAATTATCCCCCTTTTTACTTAGAATTTCAAGTTTTGATGCACTTTCACTCTACCTCAGTTATTTCTAAATGGATTTAATTCAAACTGAAAGCAATTGTTCCACATCATCTACCCACATCATATGACACAAGGCCCATAACTGTGGTACCAATATTTAATGAATTATCCCCCCACGCCTTTTACTTAGAATTTCAGGTTAAATTTAGTGTTGATGCACTTTCACTATATTTCAGTTATTACTTAATGGATTTGATTCAAACTTAAAATAATTGTTCAACATCATCATTCACATCATATAACACAAGGGTCATAACTCTTGCACCAATATTTCATGAATTATCCCCCGTTTTACTTAGAATTTAAGTTTAAAGTTTTGGTACACTTTCACTCTATCTCAGTTATTACTTAATGAATTTGATTCAAACTTAAAATTGTTGTTCCACCTTATCATCCACATCATATGGCACAAGGTGCATAAGTCTGGCACCAATTTTTCACGAATTATGCCCCCTTTTACTAAGAATTTAAGGTTAATTCTGATGCATTTTCACTATATCTCAGTTATTACAAAATGCATTTGATTCAGACTTGAAGTAGTTCTTCCACATCATCACCCACATCATATGACACAAAGTGCATAACTCTTGCACCAATATTTCATTAGTTATGCCCCCTTTTTGCTTAGAATTATAATTATATAGTGTTTTGATACACTTTATCTTTACCTCTCTTTTTACTTAATATTTCTGACACAGACTCAAACTATTGTGCAATATCTTCATCCACCATTGGAGTCAGTTTCCAATGGTGGATGCCCAGTTTCACTATCCAGCATCGAAATGGTCGAGCGCGTTGTCTCCTATGACAGCTCTTTTACGATTTATGTTGTCTTCGTTATAGATGCATTATGTCGATTTCATTAAAGTCAAAAGAAAAATGGCTCGTACACTGGGCTGTTTCCGACTTCTGAAGCATTTTTTTATAAAACAACAAATCTTTAGTAGCATTATTATGATGAATTATTTGATATTCAACGTTCATATAAAACACATCTTTTTCTGTCAGTGCTTTAGTGATGTACTGATAAATCTAAGGACATTTGCCGATATTACATCCAATGGCCTCGAAGAGTCCGATTTCGAAAAGTACCACAAACTTATCAATACAGAACACAAATATCAGAGCTCAATTATTTCCTCTTGATTGATAAAGATGAAAGACTGTGATATGAGATAAGCACTAAATATACGGTTCCTGCCAAGATATAGCATTAGCGTCATATGTTGGCTGCCTAAATTTGTCATATTTGACAGAAAGTTAATTTCCGAGCTGTCATGTCTCGATTACTTCCTAATCAGGTCATGAAGACAACACACAGAATTATCGCTGTACAAATTTTTACCAATCAAGTGATTGACAAAACACAAATGGAAAGTAAGTTTGTACATTAACCGAAAATAGCATTTTTATATGTAGTGACGTAAACACAATATCACAGAAAATACTTTCACGATAATAATAGACATACATAGTGTCTACTGCTATTATTTTGCTGTGTTGCATTCTATGCTTCAGAAAGACCTTATTATAGATTTTATTATCCTGATTTTAATAAGATTTCTTTTAAAACAAATATAAGTGTTCTCCAGGTTGGTGGAATAGTCTTCATAGCATCTGTTGTCGTAATAGCTTTTACCTTTGCTGCATAACTGACATGACATGCAAGTCTTGTTCATCATTTTTTTAAATATATGTCTACTCATGCGTGATTCAAATGGCCATATTTGGTAGTGTTTCTAGTGAGAGTCTGTGATAAACTACTTAAACAAGAATTATTTAGCCAGTTGACCTCACCCTTGCACTATATCTATTTCAGTGATAAGGGAACTTCAAAGATACATTGCTAATGTTGGTCCAGAATTTCAACTTGTCTTTGATATCCCTGCATTGGCGAGGTGTCCTACTTGGATACTTAGTCAAGGTCGTTCTAATTTGTTCCCATACCAGTTTTTTTTTATATTCAAGGCAATAATATACACCGAGAACAAACACTGGCTAAGGCTCAGTCCACACGACTACGACAAATGCTGACTGGGCAATATACGTCGTTTCTACAGAAGAGTGAAAGCGCCAACATCGTAAATAAGTTTGATTACGCTACATGTGTCCAAAGGATCCAAGACAATGATAGCTACAAACATTTTCCTGCACGGAGTTCTTCCTAATTCTTTTTTGGCTGTTTTAAATTTTGTGAAAGAAATCACAGCACTGTGTTTACTATACAGTTTTTATCAGACAAAATAAACAATAAAGTACAAAGGCATTGTAATTTATAATATAAGTTGAGCTACGAATGAATAAGCGTACACGAAAAGTGCCCGCAACAATGCTAGTACATCAGCTCTAAGCCATGTAATTTTATTCGTCCCTTCACTCTAGTAATCCAAATATTTGGGCGAAGAAGTAATAGTTACAGAAATTGAGGCAATTTCCTTACTTAATCATCATTTAGCCGGAACCCTCTTATTGTCTATTTTGTGAGTTAGGCAATTTGGTGAAGACATGGTGAATAAAGTTATCTAAAAAGACATGTTAATAAAGGCATTAGATTTAATCATACGCTAACAAAAATCGAAGAGGGTTATGTACAAAGATCAACTGTTCATGAAAACTAAGACAGTTCATCTGCAAATAGTATTTTATTACATTTGATTGAATGTGATAGTATTTTGTCAGATGCTATTTTTATTTTGACGTAGAATATCTGTATCAAAAAGTCTTACAGTTAAAAATAGTGCGCGGAGTGGTTTCTCATATTCTAAGCCAATCATTATAAAACTTATGAAATAACAGTTTAATGAGTGATTAACATGGTTTATCTTATTCCTAGAATATTTATACTGCAACTTATGTCCGCCCTCGTATATGCAGTTGGCGAGTTGTAAATAGATATTTTAAAGACTGAAACATTCTAGTCACTTGTAGAAAGGTTTTCTTCAAGTGGTTTTATATTTTCATTAGGTTAATTAGGCATTTTATCCAATAAAACGCGAATGTCATTAGCATTATGATGTTGCTGTTGTAATGCTGATGATGTTGGTGTAAGAAGGAGTACATCACTTTTGTCTAATATACACATTTAACAAATCGTATCAAAAATCTAAAATATGCTTATTTAAGCGATTTAAATCAGCTAATATACTACACAAATGACTTTAAAACAACAGAAATGAACACTGCGGGCATAACCTCCAAATGAGTACTGAGCAGGCTTGTCATTCGACAACATTTGAAATTTAAAAAGTAAAAGGTAAGAAAGGGTAGATTTTTGAAACTCGCAGCTCCTATTAAATTTTGCATAAGCTTATAAGAAAACCAATAAAATGACTTTGGGAAATTTAATTGCTTCATATTCTTGAAAGTAGCGAGCTTTACAAGCTGGATATATTGTAAAGGTCGAAAAAATGCAATTTTGTTTTTGTAAAAGACTGATGGTACATGTATAATTCATTTCATATTTCCAGATAACCAGAGAGCTAAAGGAAACTATACGCATACCTGTATTTCAAAAAAAGTTAATGGTATAGCTTTGAAAATAGCCTTAATATAAATCAGTACCTTGTCCTCGCCTGTTTCGAAATTCCAGCTACCTCAAAGAAAATACTGAATTCACGTAATAACATGTATATGTATCTTACCCCCAACAGAATCAAATTCAACTTATTGAGACTTCAGATGTATAGTCCCGGTCTTGAAATTGATATGAGCTTACGTCTCGATATGCCGATTCAAAAGGTTTTCCCTGTATCAAGGTGTGATCATGCGTTCCTTTATAAATATGTGTTTCAAATAGCTAAGTCCTCTCAGAATGTACACAATATGCTTGTGTTATGATATATATCAGACAGTACTACGGTAACACATTTAGTGTAAAACTTCCGAGCATTTTTAATTTGACTGTCGATTATTTCCTAGAACAATACGCGGTCCCCTGCAATTCGAGCTACAAAGTGGATTGTTTTCCGAGATTGTCCATTCCTACAGCGAACTGTCAATCTAAAAGAATTCATCTGTTTCATTCAATACTTCTCTAAGTACGTCAAATCCAAGACAAATAAATTATAATGCACTACCAATTCCAGTTATCCGGAAACTTGTTTTATATCAAGCAAAGAAAAGAAATGCGATCAATTAAGAAATAATTTTATAGGAGGGTTTGTCTGTCTATTTCAGTAATCTAAAAGTTTGGTAACCTCAAGAATAACTTATCTTAGAAGAAAATGTGCAATCGTATTGTATTCATTTCATTACTTCCTCAGTATTTGCAAAGTTCTGTTACGTATAAACTTTTGTTATGCAAACTTAATAGTTTTCAACTTGTTTTGACTGAGAAATAGTTGATACTTATTAGCATCAACACTCATTTTAGTGACAGCGATAAATGAAAACGACGAAAATTGGATTTACTAAACATGGAATAGGTTTTCCTATAAATGAAAACAACAAGGTTGTTTTATATTGTATGATAAAAACAATAAAAAAGATAGCTCAATCTCTTGTGTTGGCTATTATATCCTTTGTCACAACATTTATGTTACGTTAGTGGTACTGTTTAGTTTTTCAGCTGGAATATGTTACTTGGGTGGCTCCAACTTTCATAGCCTTGGGTATTTTTATTGCTTCTTAATTTTGTTTTTTGGCAAATGTGTTATTCAGGTTCAATAACCTCAGATCCTCTCTCTAAATTTTAGTTTCTTTAGTTACGTCCATTGTTTTCTCATTTAGGATAAGCCAATTAATTTAACTGGGGTCACACGCCGCTTGTCATAGAATTGCACTCATTAGTATCATTGAAGTGGAAAGATATAACAGGCGGATATTGGTTCAAATATCTGTTGAAAATTCTGAGCAAATCATGTTTATTGAACTTAAGAAAGTTTTAGTATTTGCATATTTCATTTTCAGTCCAAATGGAGTTAAAATACCTATCTCTGACAATAATATCTAATGTAAATGTTTGAATATAGGCATGTATCCCTCTAAAATAGCATACCTTTGTTAACTTGCTTCTTTAATTATCGAACATTTCTAGACGGTAACACTTTATCACACTAAGAAAAATAAATTAAATGTAACAACTGATTGTCTGGAGTGATAGATAAATTATTTGATTTAAAAAAAATTTTTTATCATACTGTTATTGACATTACATGGTATCAGATAGTTATTCTTGTTATAAGTTTCCTGTTCAACATTTGTCTCATGTTAATGTTAACGTTTTATTTCGTTCTTGAGCGCTTCGATGCCATTTGTTTTATTCGTGAGGTGGGGATGGGGGATTCTTCCTGATAGAATTATTTTGATTTTGTTTAGAAACACATTCTATTTATTTTATTTATTTATTATTTAAACAGGAAACTTACAGTAAAATTATTTGATGAATAAAATCTGGAAAGTAGATCCCTCGGAAGCACCGAAAACAATGCAAACAGTAAAAATTGCAGACTCGGTTTGATTGAGTCTGTTCATGAGCAGTAATGGAAAATGCAACACTGCCCACGCCCCGTAGCACCGGCTTAAGCAGTATTCAATCTTCAAATCTAAATGAGTTGAAATCAATGATCCCGAAGGACCAGAAAATATAACAACACTGAGATAAAGTCGGGGCGACTTTTTACGGCCGCCACACAGCACTTAACACCTTCTGTTGTGAAGTAAATAAAATCTGGAAAGTAGATCCCTCGGAAGCACCGAAAACAATGCAAACAGTGAAAATTAGGCAATTGGAGTTACGGTATACACAAATTGTTAAAACATCTGATCGCATCGAATCAAAGGAATCAGTTTCATTTCCTCATAATGCGACGCTGAAAATATAATCATAAAAGGCGGTTTTATCCAGCATAGATAAGTGACGAAAGGTAAATGTTTAACAAGAGCTCGTCCAACACGAAATGCCCCCCTTGATGCATTCAGTAATTGCACAAGGAACAGAAATTATATGCTGACTGTAAACAAAAGTTCTACCATTCTGGTTTGACCTTGACCTTTAACCTATTAACCTAACAAGAGATTACAGAGTGATCTTGGCGCCATCCACTGAGCCATTTTTGAATGTTTCAAATTTCAAGACTAGCTCAAGGTCAAAATCAATGTCAAATTTCATTTCGGTACAAAACAATGTGTATGTGGTCCAAATCTAAAAGCTGTGGCTTAAGAAATGTGAAAGCAGGTCACTAGATCAATTTCAAGGTCAACGTTCATTTCGGTAGACAGAACTATGCATGTGCTTCAAATCTGAAGGCTGTAGCTTGAGAAATGTGAAAGTAGGTAATAGGTAAAAATCAATGTCAAATTTCAATTCAGAACACAAAAATATGCATGCTGTCCAAATTCGAAGCCTGTACCTTCAGAAATGTGAAAGTAGGTCACTATGTCAATCTCAAGTCAAAGTTCATTTCGGTACACAAAACTATGCATGTGGTTCAAATTTGAAGGCTGTAGCTTGAGAAATGTGAAAGCAGGTCACTAGGTCAAAATCAAGGTCAAATTTTATTTCAGAACATATTTTGGAACAAAAAACTGCATGTGGTCCAAATTTGAAGCCTGTACCTTCAAAAATGTGAAAGTAGGTCACTAGGTCAATAACAAGGTCAAAGTTTTTTTCGGTACGCAAACCTATACATGTGGTCCAAATTTGAAGGCTGTAGCTACAGAAATGTGAAAGTAGGTCACTAGGTCAAGATCAAGGTCAACTCAAGGTCAAGGTTCATCTTGCCACTCAAAACTATATATGTGGTCCAAATTTGAATGATGTAAGTTATGGACATGAAGGTTCTAAGTTTTTCCCTATATAAGTCTATATGAACCATAATGACCCCTGTGGCGGGGCCATATTTGACCCTAGAGGGATAATTTGAACAAACTTGGTAGAGAACCACTAAATGATGCCACATTACAAAGTATCAAGGCTATAGTCTTTGTGGTTTGGACAAGAAGATATTCAATGTTTTTCCCTATATAAGTCTATGTAAACCATGTGACCCCCAGGGCGGAGCCATATCTGGCCCTAGGAGAATAATTTGAACAATCTGAGTAGAGGACCACTAGATGATGTCATATACAAAATATCAAAGCCCTAGGCCCTGAGGTTTTGGACAAGAGGTTTCTCAAATTATTTTCCTATATAAGTCTATATAAGCCATGTGACTCCCGGGGTGGGACCATATTTGACCCCAGGGAAATAATCTGAACAATCTTAGTAGAGGACCACTAGATTTTACTACATACCAAATATCAAAGCCCTAGGCCCTATGGTTTTGGACAAGAAGATCAGAAACCGTTTTAACTGTTCCTGGCCAATGTGACCTTGACCTTTGACCTAATGACCTCAAAATCAATAGGAGTCATCTGCTGGTCATGGCCAACCTAACTCTCAATTTTCCTGACACTAGGCCCAAACGTTCTAGAGTTATTGCCTGGAAACCATTTTACTCTTCCTGGTCACTGTGACCTTGACCTTTGACATATTGACCTCAAAATCAATAGGGGTCATCTGCTGGTCATGACCAACCTCCCTATCAACTTTCGTGACCCTAGGCCTAAGCATTCTTGAGTTATCATCCGGAAACTGTTTTACTGTTCAGGGTCACTGTGACCTTGACCTTTAACATACTGACCTCAAAATCAATAAGGGTCATCTGCTAGTCATTACTAACCTCTCTATCAACTTTCATGATCCTAGGCCCAAGTGTTCTTGGGTAATCATCCGGAATCCGTTTTACTATTCAGGGTCACTGTGACCTTGACCTTTGACCTACAGACCTCAAAATCAATAAGGGTCATCTGCTAGTCATTACTAACCTCTCTATCAACTTTCATGATCCTAGGCCCAAGTGTTCTTGGGTAATCATCCGGAATCCGTTTTACTATTCAGGGTCACTGTGACCTTGACCTTTGACCTACAGACCTCAAAATCAATAGGGGTCATCTGCTGGTGATGACCAACCTCCTATCAACTTTCATGATCCTAGGCCCAAGCGTTCTTGAGTTATCATCCGGAAACGGATTGGTCTACATTCCGACCGACCTACCGACATCTGCAAAACAATATACCCCTTCTTTCTTCGAAGGGGGGCATAACTAGTTTCTTTAATGGAAAAGTAAGAAATATTACTGTACATGGAATGTTAAAAAAAAAAAAACATAGGCGATTTAAATATACCAAATCTAGTAATCGTTCGGTAATCATAATTACTTAGATGCCTTTACACCGTCTTCTAATTTCCAAAATACCTTATGAAGAAACACCATTCGTATTTTGTCCCATTGTCAGTATATACACGAACATTAACATATTGTCTATTTAGTATTCTGTAATAACTATATAAGTACTATACTAGTATACACAATTCAAGTTTTCACAATTTGGAGACTTCAGATTGGTTCCATCTTGAAGAGTGCGCTGTCTACAAAATGTCAAATGAAAATTAAAGCTCTTGAAATCAATCTTCATTTGTGTCGCGATTACTTTCAAAATGCAACAGGTTTTAGCATTTTGAAAAATTTTTCTCATCCTTGAATAGCTTGAAAGCCAGTTGTAATAATACAGGTTTACTATAATTGCTAAATCGAATAACGATGGTCGTCTTTCCTTTTGTCATATCTAAGGTGAATTATTCACATGATGTGCATATACTAATATACATAGAAATGAATACGAAAAGTGAAATATTGAAACTATTAACTATACCTAAAAACTGAGAAATGAATATTAAAAGTTGATTATTCACATGATGCACATATAGATCAAATTATATATACAGAGAAATGAATACGAAAAGTGAAGAACTGAAACTATTTACCGATACTTATATACAGAGAAATGAAAATGAATCATTATATACCGTTACTCATATACAGAGAAATAATTAGAAAAAGTAAGTTTCTGCATCCATCATTGACAATACTTAGAAAAAAAAACTATCTGTGTATGACAAACAAGCGTAAGCATTTAAATGCGAGTCCTCTTAGTTTTGAAAATAAGCAAATAAATATTTTACACGATTAATGTTGTTTTTTTTTCAATATTAATCTACAAAGGGAAAATAAAGAATGATAGATATCTTATCATGTAATCTAAGAGCCATTATTCCTTGTTAATGTAGATAAAATTTTGATTAAAATCATGATAATTAGTTGTCGTCAAAATAAAAACATATTGTAAAATGATACCGCAAACAAATTTTGCCAGTATCTTGTAGAAGTATATTCTTAATAGAAGTGTTGTAGTTAATAAACAGTTTACACGTTTCCTGCATAGCCATTAATGTTTTAGTAAGTGTATCTTTAAATGTAATGCCGTCTTTAACATGTTTTCTTTCGTATGTGTCTTATTCAAAAATTCTGCAACAAAATCCCTGACTTACAAATTAGACAACAAGAGGTTTTCCAGAAAATAGATATGGTTTAGATTTGACAAAAGTAAGAAAATTGCCATTATTCATGTATCAATTATTTCTTCATCCAAATAATTGGAAAACTTGTGTTAAGGGATAATGAAGCTTTATGTGGCCTTAAACTGATTTATTGACGGACACAATGAATGTAAAACGATTACCATTTTTGCGAGCCTTTTCATTGGAAAAGTCTATGTAAATCATGTAAGAACTTTCACTAAAAATGTAGAGTTTTATTGCATACACTCCAGGGTTAACAAATCAAAAACCTGATTTTGCCGAATGACTGTCTGACAATGTGTCCAGTGACGGTTTTAGAATGATGATATTTGAGCGACCCGGTGAAATAAAGGAGATCTGAATATTTAATTAACAGAAGCACTTTTATTACTTACAATCTGGGACTTTCACAAAGTCTCATTGACATAGTATGACATTGTGCTTCTTATTTTACAAACGTAAAAAAAAATCGCTTGATTGGTAAAAGTCGTAAAATATTTTGTAGTGAAAATGGTCAATCTATTGCTTTTATGACCTGATAAAGAAGAAATAGAAAAACTAAATTTCTGTCACATATGAGACATACAGCCAATACATGCATCTACTCTATAGCCTGGATTTGCAGCGATTTTCTCATGTCACAGGATTTCGGCTTTATCTTTGAAGTGCTCATATATGAGTTCTATAATGGCAAATTCCCTGCAGATTGTTTTGCAGTACATGTTAAAACTATTTTTGAATTTGCAGGATATTTAAGCAGAAATCTCTTTTGGTCAGAAAAGGTTCTTATTTGTTTAATGTTTAAGCAAGTTTATATGTCATTTTTCTAACATTTAGTGCTGCAAGCGTTTCCTTTGTACAGGTTACCGACCGTTTCCGGGTGGTTCCCCTATTTTTACTGTACCTTTTGTCCGTATCGTTCTATGCGTTATATATTTCCTTTATCCCCCCCCCCCGCCCCTCCCACTCACCCCCTCCCCCCCCCCACCCCCACTCCCTTTTTAGGCTCCCCATTTGATACGCTCCCCGTTTTTTTACTAGCCCTTTTTCTTTTCTCGGCCTTTTACCCTATCCCCCTTTTTTGTTTTATATTTCATATAAATTAAGTCAATAAGTGCAATTTATTATTATGTCCCTGAGTAGTGAGGCTTCGATTAGTCTGTTTTTAATTACAGCTACATAATTTAAAAGTTATCATAAATGTATATAGTGTCTTCGGATAAACAAACAGACAAAACTGTACTTAAAAATGTCATGATTTTAATTTTTCAGAGACATTAAATAAATCCTTTTAACGGTTCCGTTTCATATCTAAAGCTGATCGTATTTCTCCATGATAGAAGCATCACCAAGCTGTATCTGGAGATTCCGAAGTTTGTCTATCCTGAAGTGATTTACTATACTACAAAACCTCCTTTAATACACAAGTCCCAAGACAAATAGATTATTACTCTGTGACAACAACCTACAATTTAACTCAATTGCCCGAAAACATGACTTATAGGCACAAAAATGAGACATTTGATCGATTGAAAAATGGTTTTCTAGATAAAATAATCCGCCTTTTTGTATAATCTAAAAGTTTGTTAACCTCAAGAATGAATAACCACTGGTGAAATGTGCTGTCGTATTGTATTCATTTCACTGTCACCTTCTGTATCTCAGTACCGGGCCACATAGACCTTTGCTATGCAAAGACACTATTCCAATTATAGTGGCTCAGAATTGTTGCCATTTTATAAACGTCAATGTTCATGTAATTAGCAATCATAAAGTGCACAAGGAACATTCTCGTATATGTTAACTAATCAACAATAAAATGCGTAGCAAATGCGTTTTGGCATTGGTGCGAAATAATAGGGTTATTATAACAGTAGCTTGATCTGGGATGCAGTATTCGGCTCGAGTGGATTTTGCCAGATCGGATCTCACGAGGCGCGGAAGCGCCGAGTGTGATCCGACCTTGCAAAATCCACTCGAGCCGAATACAAAGTCCCAGATCTGGCTACTGTTATAATGACCCTTTTATTATATACCTTTACCATTTTGATTCTTGTTTTGTTCTTGAACGAAATCTTCAATGTTTATCGATATTAAATGGAACTTAGTGAAGTTTTTATGTGCGCTATTTATAGTAATGTGTCGGATCATGCATATTAATGAAAATAGTCCGGCAGCATGCAATACGGAAGGTACAATACGGAATTTAAAAGGTACAATACGGAATTTTTGTCTGTCTCTTCATATTTAATTGTGAAATACAAGCCGATTTTTTACAGAATTTAAATAGGTATATAATAAATATGTATATCATACATCGGGGCAAACCTATTCGGAATGAATACGGAAATGTAATTACCAGTAATAAATTTGTTAGGAGAATAAGAGAAAGAACTGTAGAGGAATGTGTTTTGTATCATACACATATCGAAGGCAACATAATGCATAATATTATCAAAATTTTATTTTGAATCTTATAATGTTATTGATTCTAAAATATATATCAATATTGATTTGTATAAAACATTGCAGAGAAAAAATGGTTTTAAATAAAACATGATTTTGCAGAATGCCAAGAAACTTAAGGAACGTTATTAAGAAGCTAACGAAAAAGAATATTTAAGAACACAGTCACAATGGGTTTTACAGCTGCCTGTCAAACAGCCCACTGCCTGTCCCGTCAGACACAATCCATGGGAACATCGTAGTTTCCGACTATAATAGGACTTAGTCACTTAACACCAAAAATTAACACAACACAGGTAAGCAATATCAAAGTACTTTGACTATTAACCAAATACACTAATGCTTACATGAAGAAAAATGATATTATACATGGCATTTTATTGGAAGAATCAAAATAGTTCAAGGTTATAATTACCACTGTAGTAAATTCCAGCTATTCTGTAACGAGCTGCAAGGAAACAACTGACATTACTTCATGTGTTGTCTTGAGATTTTAACAGCTAGTACAGTCAACATTTAAGTAGCTACAGAGCAATTACTAAATTAATTCATTTCGAAATGGTTACGATGTTCTATGTGTTACTATTCTATGGACTGCTATGTATCGGCATTACAGGATAGAATCATATTACATACCTATGATAAAGTTAAACAAGAGCACCGCCAGCGGGTGCCATCGCTCGACTGCAAGTGCTGGACAATATATAAGAAAAAAAATATAGTTCAGATTTCTAAGTTACTGTACAAAAAGGGCCATAATTCTGATAAAATGTAGTTTAGAGTTATGGTTTTTAAAAGATAAATAAGTGTACAAAGTTTGAAAGCTGTATTTCCCATGGTTTTTGAGAAAAGGTGACTTAAACAAAAATTGTATCCAAGAAATTCTAATTTTCTCAGTACAAAAAGGGACATACATCACAAAATTCAGGTTAGAGTTATGATTCTTGGCTTACATAGTCCCCTAATAATGATAAACAAGTGTGCAAAGTTTCAAATTTGTAGTTTTTACAGTTTCTGAGAAAAGGTGGACCTAAACAAAAAATGTAACCAAGTAACTCAATATTTTCAAGTACAAAGGGCCATAATTCTGACATAATGCAAATCAGAGTTATGGTTATTTGCCTACATAATTCCCTAATAATTATAAACATGTGTGCAATGTTTCAAAGCTGTACCTTTTATAGTTCCTGAGAAAAGGTAGACCTAAACAAAAAATTTAACTTGAGGAAGCTTTCCGGTGAGCAGATGATTTGATTTAGAAATTTAACGGAGAAGTAAGAAAATTGCTGTTACTTATGTATCACTTATTGCTGTAGTAATATAATTAGAAATCTAGTTAACAGGGAAAACGAAGCTTTATGTTGGTCGGATCTGATCATTAGCCGAAGGGGCTCCTTTTCTATAGTAAATATATACGGTCCGGATCAATAACCTTCTAATTAAAATTGTGTAACTTTCATAACGCCGTACCTGTGGTGGACTTGTTTTTCTGTTAGACTGAACATATTTATTTTTTGTCCTTGCCACACTGAATTTTCTTTATTTTTCTTTTAGATCCATAACCTTATATTTAAATCTAAACTAAGGATGAAAGAAAATTTATACACCATAAACGTGGTATAATATGTTTTCAATCAATTTTGTAGTTTATTTTTACAATGCCAATATCAAGCAATAAATCATAATATAATCAATTCCTTTTTTTTTTTTATTAGTAAATCCATTTAAATCCAAAATTATCTTTCTTTCACCACTAATTCATCGAAATGTGCTGCTAATTCTACCTTCTAGTGCTTTTATAGTACATGTGATTGAGCACGTGAATTCAAAATTATATAATACAACATGAAATGCAAATGACTACTCCTCATATTTAGGAGCATACAGCAATATGTAGGAGCAAAATAATATCAACTACTTAGAACACATGTATGACCTACATTTATGAGGTGTTACTTTACTCTAAATATTAAAACAAACAATATTTTAAAAAATAATCATTTCATTAAATCTAAACAATACTCGTAATTTCACGACAGTACCTATACAATAAAATGTCACAGCCATATTAATATGTGTTAAATAAAAAGCAGTAAAAAATATCTAGTTACGACAATTGATTACATTTTGAGATCGTTTATAATATGTTGCTAAGCAATTGCATTGTTTATCAATGAAAAATATACAGCCGTCCAATAGCAACGCAGACAAATGTGCCAATCACATTGCCTCAAGGAACGTCGCCCTACCACCTTCCTTGCGCCAACGCCCCCAAAATCCGAGACAATAAAATAGATCCACAACAAAAAAATATGCACAAATAACGCTGATAGAATTTTTTTCCTTGCGTCACCCAGATGGCAGGGGTAAAGGCTTTATTATAACATCACACTCTGTCCTTACAGGGAAATTGTATAAGGACTGTTACGAGATCACGCAATGGTTGTTAACGTTAATGCTTATAAATGGTATATTACCCTATTTCTCATTTTACAGAACGTTTCACCCATTTTGCTTGAACTGTCTGAAGCATGAAATGGTTTGTAGCACATTTTCTCTCCAATACGACTAAGTGTTGTTTTATATTTAGAATAGACAGTCTGTGGTGACCTCCTCGGCAGTGTGATTAAGTTCGATGACTTCGAACCATCACTTGCCCGTCAGCAACTGCGCTTGGGTTGTAGAACTTTACATGTGAGGAAGTTGTCCAGCTGGCTTACGGAAAGTCAGTGGTTCTATTCAGATGTCTGCTTATGCCTAAAATAATGTCCACTGGAGCATCTGGAGTCTTTCGTCAGCATCAAAAGCTGGAAAATACGTCATATGACCTAAATTATTTCGGTGTGACTCTAGACAGCTTATGTCCTATGAATCTAATTGATAAGACTGAACAAAATACTGGAACGTTTATTTTCTCACGTGCCTTCTTTATAGGACATGGACCTATTCTGCGCCATATAAGTGCCTTCGTCTTTTCGATTTACAACTTTATAAAATACTTTTAACCTTTACCCTGCTACATTTTCTAAATGGACTGGCCCATCATTCAATTTGGGCAGTACCACTTATTATTCAAAGGGGTGTTCACTGAAAATGTACAGACTGAATAGCGAACAATGCAGACCATGATCAGCCTGCAAGGACGTGCAGGCTGATCTTGGTCTGCGCTGGTCGAAAAGGCAGAATCTTTTGCCTCCAGCAGGCTTAAGGTTAAGACACGGTATACAAATTTCCAGGTAGTCAAAACGGTTCCATGTATTACTACAGTGTATATTATTTTGAATATCTACCGCCCCCAGTTTTCAGTATGATTCCCTTGAAAACATTACCAGGGACAGCACTTTTCTAAGCATACTTCCTAATGTGAATTCCCATACTAGCGGAGTGCAATCACTATCCATTCATTATTTCCTTTAGTTAATCAGTCCCAAGACACATGAATTATTATTCACCGCCAATCAATTTTACTTGAACCGAAAACTTGATTTATATTACACAAAGAAAATAGATTTGCCGGTTCGATTAACTATTTTTGCAGACAGATTAGGTTTTCAGTAAAAGAGTTGACTAATCTTAAAGTGTGTTAACCTACGACGAGAAAAGTGCTAGCGCTTTGTTTCGGGACACATAAAGCATTGTTATCCAGAAACACTATTTTCCAATTTTCTTGCTGTGAAATAATTGATAAAAAATAGCACCTATTTTTCTGCTTCGTCACTTCTGAACCAAATAATACAATTATCAGTTAGTTTAAAAGCTTCTTATTGTCTATTTTGTGAGTTAAGAAATCGGCATAAAAAAAGAAAAATAAGCAAATTCGGTGAATTTATATCAACGCAGAATAAGTTGTTTTGTAAATGACGGGTACTTAATTTTAGGTGTGTGAAAACTATTTAAATTCCAGTTAATGTAAAAGTATGCAGCTATCTTGTACAGCACAAACGTTTTCAATATTCTTCTTTAAAATACTGAAACTAAAACCTTGCTGCATAGAGTCTGACCGTTACGTACGTTCACAGAGTTTGTTTTCATAGTCTTAGAGTGCAAATGACAATTAAACATAAAGGTAAAAACATTTTAATATAAATCAGCTCCTGCTAAGCGGGACATTGAAGTTCAGCATCTTGACCTCGCCTGTTTCGAAGCTGCTTCAAAGAAATACTGAATTTACGTAATGTATGTATTTTACCCCAGTAGAGTCAAAACTCAACCTATTGAGACTCCGATTGTATCAACATTAGTTGACAGACCCGGCCTTGAAGTTTGTATCAACTTGCGTCTCGATATGTTAAAGCAAAAGGTTTTCCCTATATCTAGTTCGTGTTTCAAATAGTTAAGTACTCTCAAAATGTACACAATATGTATGTCATGTTATATATCAGACTACACTACTGTGTAACAGTAATTCATGAAAAACTTCTGAGCAATGCATCATTTTATTTTCGACGAGTACAGTACGCGGTTCCTTGGAATTCGAAGTACAAAGCGGTTTGTCCTCCGAGTTTGTCCATTCCTACAGCGAACTGCCATTCTAGAATAATGCAACTATTTCATTTGATACTACCCTTAGTAAGTCAGTTCCAACACACATAAATCATAATTCACAACTCAGTTGTCTGAAAATTTGATTTATATCAAACAAGGAAAAGAAATGCGATCTATTAAGAAGTAATTCTATAGGAAAATTAGTAAGTCTATATTAATAATCTAAACGTTTAGTAACCTCAAGAATTATTTATCATAGAAGAAAATGTGCAATCGTATTGTATTCATTTTATTACTTATTTAGTAATTACTCATTTTTGGTACGCATAAAATTTTGATATGCAATTTTTTTAGTTTTCCACTTATTTTGACTTAGAAATAGTTGATACATTACTAACACCAAAGTTCATTCTGTTGACAACCATCAATGAAAACGACGAAACTTGGTTTTATTAAACATGGAGTAGGTTTTCCTAAAAATGAAAACAGTAAAGTTGTTTTTATTGTATGATAAAAACTGTAAACAAAAAATATCTCCATCTTACGTGTATTATATTTCGACCATTTCAGATCCTCCGTCACGACATTTATGTTAAATTAGTCGCTTGGATTGCTCCCGCTCTCATAGCCTTGCGTATTTGCTTATCACCCCTTGGATATTGTGACTACTTTTTATTTTGGCTAGTGTTTCTATTTCCATATTTCATTTTCAATCCAAATGGTGTTTAACGTCCATTCCTAATGCAAATGCTTGAATATAGGCAAGTATCCATCTAAAATTATAATAGCAGACATATGCGCTAACTTGATTCTTTGCTTACCAAACATTTCTAGACGGTAACACTTTATTACACTGAGGAAAATAAATTATATGCAACAACTGATTGTCTGGAGTTATAAATAAATTATTTAATAAAAAAAATATTATACTGTTCTCAGAAGCACTTAGCAACCGATAGTTATTCTTGTTATAACAAGAAATTTATAAGTTTTCTGTTCGACATTTGTCTCATGTTACTGTGCCCACACATATCTGCGGACCTTTATGTTTTAGGTTAGTTGCATCTGGCAAACTTTTACCACTTCTAAAATGACAAAGATAAAACATTCTCCTAGTTTTATTTCGTTCTTGAACGCTCCAATTCCATTTGTTTTATTCATGAGGTATGGAAAAATTCTTTCTGATCAAATTTTTGGAAAAACATATTCTACTTCTGTAGTTTTTAAACAGGAAACTTACAGTAAAATCATTATTTGATTAAGCGGGATCTTCTATCGATTAGGCATTTGGATTTCTTACGGTATACACAATTAATTTTTCTAAAAGTCTGATCGCATCAAATCAATGGAAGCGCTTTCATTTCATCATAATGCGAAGCTGAAAGTTGATAAATTTATGAACTTATGCTCCTGAAGAAGGCGATTTTTCCAGCATAAATAAGTGCCGAAAAACAAACGTTCAACTAGTTCCTTTGATAGAAAATAAGAAATATAACTCTAGATGGAATATCATAAACCATAGGTGGCTTAAATGTAACAAATCTAGTAATCGTTCGGTAATCATAATCACTTAGATACCATAACACCGTCTTCTAATGTTCCAAAATACGTTACGAAAGAAACACCATTAGCATTTTATCCAGTTGTCAGTATATACATGAACATTAACATTCTGTAATAACTATATAAATCATATAAGTATATAAACTTCAAGTCTGCTCTGTTTGGAACTTTTAAATTCCTTCCATTTCAAAGAGAGCGCTATCTACAAAATGTCACATAAAAATTGAAATTCTTGAAATCATTCTTCACTTGTGTCGCTGTTGGTCTCAAAATTCAACATGCTTTAGCATTTTGAAAAAATATTTCTCACCCCTGAGTAACTTGGAAGCCAGTGGTAATACCACTTCTACTTTTGCTAAATCGAATATTCTAACACAGCCCGTTTTATTTCCCTTTTAAACAAAGAAAATCGAAACTGTGTGTCATAATGCAACACACCAACACAGTTTGAACGTCACAATTATTACGTCATAGCGTTAAACGTCACTGTGGCGCACTGGAAAAGAAAACCACACAAAACTTTGGTGAATATCTTAAAAGATGTAGGTATTAACCTTTAATAACGTGTTAGAATCGAAATAATATATCTCATTTTGAGATTTGCTCTTGAATAAAATCATTGTCGTTCAGATGCGTTTTATTATATCACTCGAGCTGTACTAGAGGGGCTAGATGGTGTGGATGGTAGCATGCATTTCCATTACCGTCCATGAACCATGAACAGGCTCAATCAAACCGAGCCTGCAACATTTTCGTTTTTGTCGCGTTGAGCGACCTATGGAGTTTCCACATTTTCTATTTTGTTTTATATTTAGAACAGACCGACTTTGGTGACGTCATGGCAGAGCGATTAAGGCCGATGAATTCGAATCATCACTTGCTCCTCAACAATTTACGTTTCAGAACCTTGCTTTATGTGCAGAACTTTTCATGTGAGGAAGCCGTCCAGCTCGCTTACAGAAGGTCGGTGGTTTTATCCAGGGGACCCGCTTATGTCTGAAATAATATCCGAATGAGCATCTGGAGTCTTCGCCAACAAAATACTGGGAAATACACGATATGACCTAAATTCTGTCGGTATGACAGTTTTTGTCCTGAGAATATGATTAATAAGAGTTCACAAAAACTTCAACCTTTTTTTTCTCATGTGCCTCCCGTATAGGACATGGACCTATTCTGTGTCTTCTAAGTGTCTTCCTCCATCTGATTTACATCTTTAAAAATATCTTTAAGACAAGCTACAAATATTTCTAGTTACTCAAAACGGTGCCGTATATACTTCAATGCATATTTGTTTCAGTATCAACCGCACCCAGTTTTCAGTATGGTTCTCTTGAAAATATTATTAGGGACAGCACTTTTCTAAGCATACTTCCTAATGTGAATTACCATAGCAGCGGAATGCAATCACTTTCCATTCATTATTTCCTTTAGTAAGTCCGTCCCAAGACACATAAATTATTATTCCCTGCCAATCACTTTTACTTGAACCGAATTTGATTTATGTTATACAACAAAATAATTTTCTGGGTCGATTAACCGTTTTGCAGACAGATTAGTTTTCCAATAAAAGAGTTGACTAATCTAAAAGAGTGTTAACCTACCACGAGAAAAGTGCAAGCACATTGTTTCTGGACACACAAAGCATTAATATCCATAAACACTATCTTCCAATTATCTTGTTGTGAAATAATAGATTAACCAATAGCACCCATTTTTCTGCTACAACGGTTAATAAATTGGAATAAAAAGAAAAGTAAAAAATATTTAAGCATTTTAAGTCATACGAGTTATTGAACAAGTTAAGAAGTGTAATATTGTAAGGTATCAAGATTATAAACAACATTTCTACTGAATATTCTCAGTTGGAATACTCGTATGGAAACCCGACATAATGGAACATGGATAATTCCAATCTTCTGCAACAGTTCTGACAGTTTCATCAATGTACAATGTGAAATGAATGGTCATATCTGTACTGAAACTGTAATGTATGCTTCCTAAGTAATAAACATAAATAAGTAACAAAATCACGACCAGGATTATTTGATGAGAGAACGTTAGCAGTCCCGTTGTTTTTGGGCTAACGCCGATTTTCAACAGTATATCAGTTATGTAACGGCGGGCAGTTAACCTAACCAATGTTCCTGGATTCTGTACCAGTACAAACCAAGTAGCTGCCTACTTCCCCTCATGTATGAATCATAGGTGGAGGACGAATGATTTCAGGCACAATGTTTTTATCAAAGTCACGACCCCGCGCTTTGTAGATCTGCGCTCTCCCTACTGAGCTAAGCGGGTGGGCAAGAATAACTTAGTATTTCGTATGTATGACTTACTGTCTCATATGTGTGACTTAATATCTCATACGTAAGACTAACTAACTCATACGTATGACTAATTATCTCATACGTACGACTAACTATCTCATTCGTATGACTTAGTTTCTCATACGTACGACTTGCTAACTCATACGTATAACTTACTAACTCATATATATGACTTAGTATCTCATACATACGACTTACACATACATATGACTTACTACTTATACGTATGACTTACCATCTCATACGTAGTACTTAGTAAATCGCACATACGACCTACTATCTCATACGTTCGACTTAGTATCTCATGCGTATGTCGGTAAAACCCCTGTCACACATTGGCGTATCAGGCTTGCGTATGTACGGCGTATCAGGATACGTGGCATTAAGAAAGGAACGTCATAGCAACGCCATATTACGTAGCTAATACTTCTGTATGCGTAATGCAATCTCCTTGTACGCAAGGCTGCGGCGATTTTTTGAAGCTGCTTTCAAAAATTCGTAGCTCATACGTAGCATGCTTGATATGTCATACGTACGCAGTACAAGCAGAAAGGACGCAACAAGTATGCAGCGAAATCGTAGCTTTTATTCCTAAACGTAACTGTGGCGTAGATATAACGTACTAGGCGTTGTCACTGCGTACCCATGGCCTTCTTTTCTTAACGAAAGTGTATCAAGTGCGTATGAATCGCGTATCCTGGCGTATTTACGACGCACAATACGCTAATCATTCGTAGCCGCGTGGTTGCCGCTGCGCATGCGCTGCGATATTTAATTAAGTGCGGCGTTGCAAAAGTACTTACAACGTCATCACTGCGATTTTGACATTTACAACGTCCCAAACGAGGTATCGTGTGTTTATAGAACAATTTTCTTTAAATAATAACTGTCATTCTGTCTACGGTCATGAATCTCGACTCTGAATTACAAGTAGCAGTTGTGGGATTACTGTGGACTTTACTTCAGGAAGAAGTAAACAAAAGACAGATAACTAGGAGAGTTAATCAAGGACATGTTGTGAGAAGAAGAAGACCCCGAAGATGGTGGTTGAGGCCGTGGTATGATGCCGACCGAAGGCTGCAGTATTGCCATTACACTCGCCTAATGTAGGAATTGCGACTTGAAGACGTTGATTCACTCAGACATTTCTTGAGGATGGAACCAGCCATGTTCGACGAGCTTCAGAACAGAATTAGGCCAAAGATTGCCAAACGAAATACCTGGTATCAACAATTACTTGATCCTGGCCTAAAGCTAGCTTGTACCCTGAGGCACCCTTTTTTCTGGTGAGTCCTTGGATTTCCTTCTCTCGCTCCCCGAGTTTGAAGACGGGGAGGATGATAATGAAGAGTTTCCTTCTATAGATGGAGCTGGTGTTGTGGCGACCTCTTCAGTTGTTGCAGGGTCTGGTGCAGACTGGACTTCTAAAGGTAGGGCGGGCATTGTTCTGTCCCTTCCTCTAGCACTTTTTGTTCTCCTTTTTGTCGGCTTACTATAATAGAATATGCTTTGATTTCTCTAGAACGAATGACAGCAGCAAAAACGTGCACAGTCGCTTTATACCCACTTGTAAACGTCGCATGTACCTACTCTGACTCACACTTTAGAACGTAACGCCATACAAGCGGAACGGTTACGCAGCTGCAACGTACTATACGCCACACATACGCCATACTACGCCGAAGCTGTACGTCCCACTAACCCAGTGGTACACCGGATACTCCACAGGTACGCCATAAAAACGCCACACGTACGTCGTGCTCGCCATAAGCAGATAATTTGCATAAAATGCGCCTCGTTTTCTCGGCGTTCCACGCGTATAAGGTTTCTTCTTCAATACGCCGCTTAGCAAGATACACAATAGTGTGACAGTAGCATAAACTTCGATATCATATTTGAAAAAGAACGTGTGTACGTGGCAGTCTTTTTAGTAGATCCCTCTACATGATTGCTCTTTTTTTCTCTAACCCTTACTATGCTGGACACGATTGGTCTTGCCTTTGCGACCAGTGTAGGTCATGATCAGCCTGCACATCCGTAGTTCAGCCAGTATATTTTTGGTAAGCACCCCTTTCTACAGTTAATGGTACTGTCCAAAGATTGGAAGATGGACAAGTTCATCATAGAAATTTAGCAGAGTAATGGTTAAACTGTAGTACATTGTTACACATGTTTGCTAGCTGTTCATCAGCTTAGACTTTGGCTATTGACACATAACGTGAACACATCTTCTGTTTATTGATTTTACATGACAATACATAATTCGTTAAATTACTTTTCCCAGAAATTACTCTTGTTCAGTGGACCTCTTTATTTCGTTGTAATGAATATAATTAGGATGAAAATGTATTAATTAGTCCTCAGCCAGAATTATTGGAAAACTAGTCTGCTGACATAAAAAGTAACATTTGTATGGCACAGAATTTGATTATTGATGGAAGTAAAGAAATAAATACAATTTTTCTGTGGCTATTCATTTGGGGTTAACAAACTTTAAGATAGTCAACTCTTATATTGAAAAACGGCAGAATAATGTGCCTATAAAATAATTTGCCTCTGTCCCGGTCGATCGAATTCCTTTCTTTTGTGTGATATAAATGACGTTTTGGGGCAAATGAGTTCAAGTGTAGATAATTGGCAGTGAAAATAATTTATGTGTCTTGGGACTGATTTATTTAGGCACGAAATGGATGAAAAAAAAAGAATTGATTCTTCTTGTGTGGTAATTTACTGTAGGAAACTAGACTGTAGGCAAACAAAAATTCTAAGGGGGAAGTTTTTGGCGATGAAAGTCAATCTGCTGCAAATGTGCAAAGAGATACTGTGAGTAAAGTTTGAGAATAAGGCTAGAATAACGGGAATTTTAAAACATTTCAGAGAGAAAAATATGGTATCATTTTAAACATATAAATGTATACACCATCCACTTCTTTAAAAGTTCTATTAACCATTTTGTGCCTTGATTTTGATAAATGCTGACATTAAATAGATCTGAGTTTGTGAAATGAAGTATTTTGCCAGTCCGGCAGTAGTAATGGAAGACTTTCATCATTTTATCTTACACATCGCACAGATGGAAAAACTTAACTACCAAGAATATGTTTACGCATGAATGATTACAAACTTAAACATTAGGAAGTGTACGTAATATTTCAGACACTTTCTTGGTGTCAAATATTTTAAAACCTCAGAAACCGAGTGTTTTCAAAGCCTTTCAGTGCAGGATGAAAATTTTTGATGAGGTCAGAAAGGATAAATTTCGTACAATTAAGCAAAGTATCGAAGATGCCATCTTATAATTAATATAAAATTTCTCAGAATTTAAATATTCCAAGGCATTTACTTTCTTATTTAAATAGTACTATTAAAGATCAAATCCGTGCTGTACGGAGAGTTTCATTAAATGTTGTACCTTCAAGATATTTGCCTCGTTTAAGCCTTAGATAGGAAGAAAAACACATGTATAAATAGGTCTGTGGCTGCGGGGTGAAGTTTATTTATTTGTATTTTATTTCAATCAAATTATTAGTAGTTGATTTTGTTATGAAATATTTAATGGCTTTCACCACATGAATTATTGTTACGAATAAGGTCATATTGACAGCTGTTAAAGTTTCACTTTGTAAGCGTCCAATTTGGAGGTCCTTGTGGATCATGGAGTCTATTCAATATATTTGAATAAGAGCTGTTGCACATTTCTTTACATCTGATGAATAGTCTAAGTCGGATGAAATATTTTATCATGCTGCTTTGTTATAACATATGAGCCCTGCATGAGCTGACAAAACAACATATTGTATGCGACCAAGATGATCCGACCACTCGCATCCGCGCAGTCTGGTCAGGCTCCATGCTGTTCGCTAACAGTTTTCTCCAGTTCCAATAGGCTTTAAAAGCGAACAGCATGGAGCCTGACCAGACTGCGCGGATGCGCAGGCTGGTCTGGATCCATGCTGGTCGCAAACCCACTATGTTGGTTTTCTCATGGCACGGCTCATATGATTAAAAGGATCTCCTTCAAGGTTTTAATTGAATATGCTGTATCTTAGAATAAACATATATTTAACTTGAATCCAAAACTTTCAATTCTTCGTAAAAAAAATAGAAGTTTAATTGATTAAAGTGTGCCGGCTATCGTACCACTATGTATTATCTAATATGCTTAAGTTTTGTCTGGCCGTTTGTTTTTGCTGATTTCATTTCAAGACCGCAACTCTTAGCTTGCAGTGTCTTTCTTGAACAAATGATCAAAAACAGAATTAGTCTTCCAAACAAACATTTATTTTAGTATAACCAAGACAAAACTTGCAAGCAAATCGATTCATTTCATAGTATTATTTTTCAGCGAGTTTGATTTAATCATCCACTTTAAGGTATCCTTATAATTTTGCTGCCAACTGAATTCCAGCACACAAAAGGAAAAACCTGGATGCATGTACCCAAAAAACACAAACGTGTTTGGTTTTCCTGAAGTTTATTCATCCCTAAAGTTACTTACCATATCAAGAAGCACTCCTTTTAATTCAATACTTCCTTCCCAAATAAATCAGTCCCGAGACAGATAAATTATTATAAGCTTCTAATCAGCATCACTTGAACTCAGATGCCCGAAAAGTTGATTTATATCAAACAACAAAAACGAAATTCGACCGCTCAAGAAAGTGCTTTATAGTTAGATTAGTCTGTCTTTTACAATAATCTAAAGGAATGAAAAACGACATGGAAAATATGTAATCGCATTGTATTCATAAAATGACTTCAATCAAATAACTCATTTATATGCCACATGTTCCATTGTTTACGCCACTGACAACCAATATGAAAACAAACAAAAAGACAATTTTTAATTTGCACGAGGTATCTTCTCGTTTCTGTTGCGCA
The DNA here is from genome assembly GCF_021730395.1 of Mercenaria mercenaria. Taxonomy (NCBI): domain Eukaryota; kingdom Metazoa; phylum Mollusca; class Bivalvia; order Venerida; family Veneridae; genus Mercenaria; species Mercenaria mercenaria. The sequence goes on from NC_069373.1 coordinate 55,219,508, forward strand.
ACTAAGCATTTGGGTCAGTGGCATCAAATATACATTTGGACAAACGGTAATGCGCACAATACTTTTTTTGTATTGATATAGCTATGTCATTTACCTTTACACAAATGTATATAGAAATCTTTTTCCCCAGTAAACTTGATGTTATGCTATTCCATCTTGTGGAATTTAATTCGGACATGTTGTTTTAAACCATATATATATGTACTCATTAAATTTGCAGAATGTAGGCAAACACGAGAAACAAGTGAAACGTTTGAAAGGGCCTGAAGAAACAGGACGGAAGCCTGAATACAAAATGAGCCGTGCCATGGGAAAACCAACATAGTGGGTTTGCGACCAGCATGGATCCAGACCAGCCTGCGCATCCGCGCAGTCTGGTCAGGATCCATGCTGTTCGCTAACAGTTTTCCAGTTCCAAAAGGCTTTAAAAGCGAACAGCATGGATCCTGACCAGACTGCGCGGATGCGCAGGCTGGTCTGGATCCATGCTGGTCGCAAAGCCACTATGTTGGTTTTCTCATGGCACGGCTCATATCAAAACAGTCCAGTCCGAATGGGATTTCAGCTACCTCTTCTGGAGTCTGCCACTTGTAAAGGGCTGAAAATCAAGCGTTAGTACAATGTTAGCACAAAGAAACAAATAACCCTTTCTGTATGTTACTGTTAGAATAAAAATAATACAATACAGTGGCATTTTTTACTCCTTACCAGAATGGCAGTTACATCTGAGGGTGTATCCTAAATGCTAATATTTTAAACAATTGTGAATGCGAGATATATAGCAATAACGCACATCTTTGTGTATAAACAACTACCGAGGCCGCAGTGAGTAGTGCTGGTGACCTAGTCCGCTAGGGTCAACATGTTTCAGGAGCTTCTGCAGATGTGAATTGCTGCATTTCTTGCCTAAAAATTTGCAAAAAGACAACAGTCATCGTATTTCTTAAGATAATTATTCCATGTTTTTGATGCCGTAATCATTATCCATTATGGGTATTATCAAGATGTTTTACATATACATAACGGGGGTAAATTAATGAATGACAATGTCAAATGCATTTATTCAGTATTATTGAACAAACATTTCTATTTATGTTAATTGAAAGTATGACTATCATGTGCTGTTGTTTTATTTAAGTGGCACTAAACATATCGACACCATTTTACACTTTATTTTATTGGAATTTCAGTGTTATGCATTTTCTTCAAACAGAAGTTACGTAACTTCAGAAAAACGTAACGTTAAAAGACGGATGTTTTATATTATTGCAAAGTCAGCAAAATATTATTTCTATATTTGAGGTAATTGTAATCAATAACGTTTTTCAAAAGAGTAATAAATTAGATGGGGTAGTTTATTCACAGGATATAGGTATTTTTGTAGGAATATAGAAATATAATTTATCACAATCAGATTTTATCAGTTTCCATTACTTTCTTTAGTGTTGTCCAATGTCCTGAAATCGAAATATAATTTGTATCCTAGAACGGAAATACATTCACTTGGCCGGTAATGTATTTCACCCACAGATTATTCTGTAATTGGTTTATATGGTCTGTTACCAGATATAATAAAATATAACCAGCGGCCTTTTTCATATGAGTCGTGGCAGGGAACAGATGTACTGACGTACGTGATGAATGCAAAAACATTACCATTTCTTTAGAAAAGGTCTCTTCTTCAATAATAAAGATAGTTCAAATTTTATAACGTGCATTATAAAGTACCTAATATTACCAAAAGAAACGACATAACTTATATAGAAATCAAAATACAATAAATTAAAGTAGTAAATGCACTTTTTCTTGCTAAATTTTGTAACTTTATGTACTAAAAAGTGAAAGGTTCACAACTTGCAATAACCAAAGCCTAGTTTATAATATGTATGAGGTAACAATTAGTAAATAAATATATTTCAGAAAAGCGATGATGTCTCTTGCTAAGATCGTTTAAAGCAATTGTTCTTGTTTAGAAATGACAGGTAAAGCGCCGTGTAAGTGCCCTGCAAATAAAACGTCATTGTAAAGCGCCTTTGAACGTTTTTATCATGAAAAGGGCGCCATAAAAATCTGATATAATAATAATAATAATAATAATAATAATAATAAAACACAATGATATATATCCGACATGAATGACTACGTTCCAAGAACTGAACCCTGCCCCCCCCCCCCCCCCCCCCCCCCCACACACACACACACACACCCTTCCCCGGAATCGCAAACCCACATTAGTGCATGTATGCATGGGTACATGACAAATATGTACAGACAGAAAAGAGGAGAGAACAAACACGTAAAGACACTTAGTGTGGAACTCTTTTCGCACAATTAGTAGAAAAAACACCACTTTAGAGTTTTATCAGGTTAATGGTACACCAGACATAACTCCTAATCTCAACATCAAGCCCAAAAGTTACTGGGCAGTGTAAATAAAACTTATCACGGCCAGGTGGAATCCGTGTGCTTATAACGTTAACAGAAGGCATGATGTGAAACAAATAAGTGCTCACTAATCTACCTATAACATTGCCGCAACAACGCCCCAATCACACTCTGCTTAAATTACAAAACAATGTTATAACGCTGATTAAATCATCTTCCTTATGTCACTATCCATTGCGAGAATATAGTGATATAAGGACTCTGTGTTGTATACAGTAAACGTTTTTGAGACTGTTATTATTTGTTTTCTTTTTGTTGGGTTTAACGTGGCACCGACATAGTTTAGGTCATATGGCGGCTTTCCAGCTTTGATGGTGGAGGAAGACCCCATGTTTCCCTCTGTGCATTATTTCATCACAAGCGGGCACCTGAGTAGAACCACCGACCTTCAGTAACGCAGCAGCTCACATGAAGAATTCAACGCCCCGAGTGAGGATCGAACCCACATCGATGAGGGGCAAGTGATTCAAAGTCAGCGACCTTAACCACTCGGCCACGGAGGCCCTGGGACTGTTATTAGTTCACGCGAATACTTTTATCGTTACTGCATACAAATCGTATATTGTTCTATTTCTCGTTTTACATATCGTGTCACCAATTTTGCTTGACCTGTCTGGAGCATAAACTGGTTTCCTTTCGTAAGACATATTCCCTAAGATGCCTCCAAGGTGCGACATGTGCATCTCTTGTGCGACATGGCCTAGATGCATTCTTTAATGTGCCTTCCTTTTTTTATTTTATTTTATGACAGATGCCTTCAGAGACTTAACAAACATTTTAAGATAGGCAAATCCATTCCTTGTGCTTTTTTCTGGTTCAGACCACTTCCAGCTTTTATTGTAGTTTCCTTGAAAAAAATTGTCACGGACAATATTTGAGCCACTTTTATTCATCATCAATTGACACACTAATATTAGCCAGCCGAATTTCAGCATGTACCTAAATATGAGCCGTGCCATGAGAAAACCAACATAGTGGGTTTGCGACCAGCATGGATCCAGACCAGCCTGCGCATCCGCTCAGTCTGATCAGGCTCCATGCTGTTCGCTTTTAAAGCCTATTGGAATTGGAGAAACTGTTAGCGAACAGCATGGATCCTGACCAGACTGCGCGGATGCGCAGGCTGGTCTGGATCCATGCTGGTCGCAAAGCCACTATGTTGGTTTTCCCATGGCACGGCTCATATATTATTGTGAGGTGCATTTAAGATCACTGATTCTTTCAATAACAAGTGCTGTCTAATGACAGTGGTGAATTTGAAATCATTTGGTCAAGTACTTGCTGCGGAATATGATTTTAACACAATTAAAGCTAGAGATATGTTGCTTGCTCTGCAAAGCCGTCACACAATGTCTGGGACTCGAAAGCATTCAGCCACGTGCTTTCAGAGAAAGCTGCTTACGTACAAAACAACGTGTTGAAGTTTAAAAAGGGCCAAATTAAAACAAAATAAAAGCAACTTTATGTAACTTGCCAATATTTCTAAGTTACAAAAGCATATTGTTGACAATATAAAAGTTAGACATATTTTACTGATCCTGTGAGGTCGTCTTATTGAGGCATATCAAAATGCGCTTGTGAAGTTTGAAAGCATTTGCCAAAGTCGTTTTTAAGAATCCAACAGCCGTTGCTGCTGTTGCTCCTGCTGTGCTGCGGCTGCTGTCGTTGCTGTTTGTAAATGCCTTTTTAAGAAATACAATGGAAGCCCTGTGGGAACAATAATAATGTTTGGACAATAATAGCAAAACGAAACGGAATGATATGGCGTTTCTTACGGTGTTTTCTGTAACATTTAAGATTTTTCTCGGATAAAATAAAGACTGAATAACGATAAATATATGCTATGTACACCATAATTATGATGACTTGAAAAAAGGTACATTCAGACTGCTTTTCTTATATAATTTGACGTCTTAATGTCTGGGTGTTTATATAAAGATGTACACGTCTTGCTTCCCCACTGTTCCTGCAGGGACATACACTCATTTATGTATTTAATTGGGCTGAGAAAGAATAAATACATCAATCAATACAAGCAACTTTCATACTTTCATATTGCTTCTAGACCGAAATCATCGATTTTCTGGAACGCCTTTCGTTATCTAATTTTCTGAGTTAAGCAAATAATTCAAATAAAAGCTAGAATAATATGATATAAAATCATGTTAGAGACGTAAATTAATTTGAACGTATGCTAATAAAGAAACAATGAAGGCTGCAAACAGAAGTTGCCGTAAAAGGCATTTGGAGACCATCCCAGTTTTCATCACAGACAACACTAGTTTCCTGCAAATTCTACAGACGGTTTCCCTTCGTGTATTATTACATGAACAGAGCATTTATCATTCCCTATAGTTTAAATCTTGTGCTGCTTTGAGGGGCCTCCGTAATGAAGCCATTGACTTATGGAAGGCCGGTAATCAGGTGCCCGCACATGCCTGAATTAATGCTCTTCTCTTTCACGATCAAAAGCTTATAAATCGCTACATGACCTTTAATTGTGCTGGTGTGACGTTAAACCCAAAACAAGTTGTTTAAGAAATTATCTAAAGCTTCAATAGTTTAAAGTTATCATGTATATGAACTTCTGGCAGATCTGCAGTAAGTCTGATCTATTTTAAACTAAAGGAAAGGGGATATTTAGGTACAGTTGCTGTTTTAATCACTCATATAAACATGTCTTCATGGGATGATAATTATTTCTATAGCTGATGAAAAATGCATGCGCTCCTGAAACCATGATTGCCTTCTATTTCACTAATTTTATTTACATTTAGTTATTTGCCGAACCCATTATTTACACTCCTTAATAAGCCTCGAAGCCTCACAAATTCCCATTTGCAATTTGCACAAGCAAATTACTTAATTTTGAGACGCATTTCATAAAAGGCTGTGAGACTGCAAAGCATTTTTATTTGTTTACAGAGACTCTGCCGAGCACTTTAACGTTCTGTCGAATAAAAGTGGGACTAGTTATCACAAAACGTTTGCGTTTGAGATTGTCAGCATTTTATTTGAGCACGACATTTCTTAAAAGTGTAAACGGATATGCCGTCATATAGTTGAGCCGAGCAATGAGAAAACCAACATAGTGGCTTTGCGATCAGCATGGGTCCAGACCAGCTTGCGCATCCACGCAGTCTGGTCAGGATCCATGTTGTTCGCTTTCAAAGCCTATTGCAATTAAAGAAATCCTTAGCGAACAGCATGGATCCTGACCAGACTGCGCAGATGCACAGGCTGGTCTGGATCCATGCTGGTCACAAAGCCTCTATGTTGGTTTTTTTCATGGCACGGCTCATATATATATATCCATCATATTCAAATTTATTATACCACACGATAGTGCATAGTTCACTGTTAAGTACTGAAAACGTGTTATATTGCTGAGCTATGAAAAATCAGAAGTGCTAATGAGAATTCAATTGAGTCGAGCATTCAATGGAGTCATTATCTAAGTTGACAAGTTTCAGTACGATTTTGATTACAAGTAGCATCCTTCTAAATTATGTAGAAAATTGATTGTCACTATTGTGTTCACAGCACTATAGATAGATTTTCAGCTTTACATACCAACCACCTAAAGGTTTTATAAAGATATACCCCATAAAAATGCCATATTCTTTTTTATAGTTGCAAACACAAGAAATTTGAAAATAATGTGACGAAAATCATGAGGCTTTCCACTAACAAGACCTTAATATGTTCACCAGTGTAAAGAAACACTCTCTACAACACGCCACACATACTCGCAATCGTGTCATTATTAGTAAAAAATCGTATAAAATGAAATTTTAGGACATCGCAATATTTGAGAATGAATGATACTGATATAGCACGATTTTCCTGGAATAATTGCCATTTTGGTTTTTTGCAATACTAGTAGTAACAACCGTTTTATTTGACTTTGGTTTGCTGATCACATACGACTATGCGGGTTCTAATATATTTATTTATCTTTATTATTTTTTTTATTTATCTTTATTAGAGTCTCATTACTATACATGATAAACAATACAAACACAAATAAAAGAGTTACAAACAAAGTATAGTACCAATCACATTTGATTTATAAGAGACTGTATACAAATATACAAATTAAAAGCATTTATACAGGTTAAGAACATATTAAGAATCTAAAATTCTATTAAAATCTAACACAAAAACTGTCCGTAAAACAGCGCTATCGAACTTTCTTACTGCTTGACTCTGAATTGCAAGTGAAAATTTTATGATACACTGTGGTCAAGACATTCTAACTTAAAAAGTGGCATAACTCTATCAAACTTCAAATCAGAGTTATGGAGATTATTCCTCCTGGTGAAGATTTTTATAGTATATGACCATTTATAGTTTCAAGTCAAACGCTTTGATAGTAGCAGAGACTTAATGAAAACTTTAACCAAAAATTTTAAGTAAAAAAAGGGGGATAGCTCTATCAAAATTTGAACCAGAGTTATGTGGATACATAACAGGAGAAATTCTGGAGTTAATTTTGACAATATATAACTATTCCAAGCTTCAAGTCAATATCCTTGATAGGAACAGAGATATTTGATGATATCAAAAAAAGAAAAACAAAAAACAAAAAAACTTTTAAATAAAATTAATCCAAAATTAAAAGAGGCATAATTCAAATCAGAGTTATGTGGATTTTTTTCCTGGTTAACCCTCATAGTAAATAACTATTTTAAGTTCCAAGTAAAAGCTAACAATAGCTTAAATACCTTAAAATTTGATCACAGAATAAAAACATCGGTAAGACTAGTTTTCCATTGATTATCAGGAAGTAAGATACAACATATTGACATTTGCGAAAAGAACCCTTTTTTTTCCAAACGTCACTTAAATAGCACTTCTTTGAACAAAGTCTATGAAAAACAAATACAATTGAAACAGTTTAGTAAATTTTCCATCAGTGTATTCAACATTTTTCAGAGCAGTAGATCATACTTTCTATATTAAACGCATACTAGTATTTTTCTTTTCCTTTTTTTTTCTTTTAAAAGAATTTAACATCATCTCTATTTACAATAAAATATAAAAACAAACTATATTAGTGGTATAAACAATTTTTTCTAAGTTTTAAAATTTCTGAACAGGATTTGGCAGTGTATTTAACCATATTTTCATTTGACAGAAGGAAGCATATTTTTTCAGTATCAGAATACCTGTTGAAACTTGGACATATACTAGTAGCTTTGTCAAACAACACCTGGCGTAAATCATTATATAAATAACAATGTAAGAGAACATGTTTCTCATCTTCTACTTCTATCTTACATATTGGGCAAACCCTATCACTGATATCAAGTCTCTCATATCTCCCGGTTTCAATGCGAATTGGTGCGACACCCATTCTTAATTTTGCTAAAGCTGCCCTTTGACAATATGGTAAAACCATGTTAACATATCTTTCACTATCAAAATCAAATTTAAAATTTTGATATACAAGCAACTTATTTTTACTTTTTCCATCTTTCCCTAAAATACTGTGTACAGACATTATCCAGTCATCTATGTAACAGTCCATGGCTGAAGTTGTAAGATTTTGGATAAGTCTTTTTTTAATAACTGGAGAGCTAAAGTCACAATAGTCAGCACTATTAAATTTGTGAAATAAACTTTTAACTCTGAAATACCAGTTTCTACAATTTCTATTTGCTGTACTACAACAAAATTTTGCGATTTTGAAATTAAGCCTCGTCTGACTCATAGTTGACAATCTTGACCAATAAATAGCAACAGATTTCAATTGTTTTACAAATACTTGGTCCCAGCCCATATCTCCGGACACAGCAGAGTTAGTGGTATATTTTCCTGTTCCAAGAAAAAAGCGCATGGCACGATTTTCTACAGCCTCAATACAAGTAAATCTTCTTGTTCCCCAAATGGAGGCTACATATGCAATAACCGGCCAAACCATAAAGTCATATAATTTCTTGTAAATATGATGAGGCATACCGCCAAACGGTTTATATTTAGCTATTAACACACCTAAAGGCTTGCAGCCTGAGATACAAACTTGGCCATAATATTATAGTCTAAATGTTCACTTAACACCATGCCAAGATAAACATATCTATCTACAATGTCTAAAACAATATTACCACAAGAGAACTTAAAGTTTGTCTTATTTGTTGAAACATTTCTAAAATAAACAATATCACTTTTCTTGTCATTTATAGACATGCAGTTTGTTTCACACCAATCTGATAAGCAATTTAGCATCTGCTGTAGGTCTTGCTCATTAGAAGCTATCAGTGCAATGTCATCAGCATACAGCAGAATTGATAACATGTAATCTTCACCAGTATTCACTCCCAATCCTTTATTTCAACAGTTAAATCATTAATAAAGCAATTAAATAGTAAAGGTGACAAGATATAGCATTGCCTTAAACCTAATTTAACATCAAACCACTCTGACAATAGACCGTTTACCTTAACACAGCATGTAACATTTCTATAAATTGACTGAATGGCACTGAACATTTTTCCATTCACCCCAATATTTTTTAACTTTTCAAATAAAATATTTCTATTAACATAATCAAACGCCTTACGAAAATCAATAAAGGCGGCAAATGTACTCTGCTTTTTCTTAATACGTGATTCTATAACAGATGATAAAGATGATATATGGTCGACCGTACTCCGTTTTTTCCGGAACCCATTTTGCTCATCTTGTTTTTCATTAACATCTATCCACTTTTCCAGTCTGTCATTAAGAACTGAGCAATAAAGTTTATACATAGTAGGTGCAAGATTTATACCCCGATAGTTCAAGGGTTCACGAGCATCAGTCACGCCAGGTTTTGGAATAGGATTTAAAATACCTTTGCCCCAACCAGAAGGTGTTTTTCCAGTTTGAAAACAAGCATTGAAAAATACATGCAAAAAAGATATTGCCGTGTCATTTTTTAGAACTTCATAAGGTATATTATCAAAACCAGGTGTTTTGTTTAGCTTCGCTTTATCAATAGCCTTTTTTACTTCCAAGATAGAAAAAATTTCATCAAACATTCCATCAGACTGCAGCACCTCATGATTTACAATACTACTATTTTGATAAAATTATTTATTAAAAAGATTGCGTTTTTTCCGGAACCCATTTTGCTCATCTTGTTTTTCATTAACATCTATCCACTTTTCCAGTCTGTCATTAAGAACTGAGCAATAAAGTTTATACATAGTAGGTGCAAGATTTATACCCCGATAGTTCAAGGGTTCACGAGCATCAGTCATGCCAGGTTTTGGAATAGGATTCAAAATACCTTTGCCCCAACCAGAAGGTGTTTTTCCAGTTTGAAAACAAGCATTGAAAAATACATGCAAAAAAGATATTGCCGTGTCATTTTTTAGAACTTCATAAGGTATATTATCAAAACCAGGTGCTTTGTTTAGCTTCGCTTTATCAATAGCCTTTTTTACTTCCAAGATAGAAAAATTTTCATCAAACATTCCATCAGACTGCAGCACCTCATGATTTACAATACTACTATTTTGATAAAATTATTTATTAAAAAGATTGCTAAAAGTATTTTTCTAGTGATTTAAGACTTTATCAGTATCACAATCTACAGAACCATCACTGTTTACAATTTGCATGGGTATTTTATGTACCTTTTTACTTGCAACACCATTTTTGCCAATAGTCTTCCAAAATTTATTTGAATCAGTTTCAACAGAGTTAAGTAGATCGCATTGTAACTTATACCAATATTGTCTTTTACATTTTTGTACCTTCTGTCAAACAATTTGTGTTTATTACAATACACAGACTTAAACAGTTTCTTTGCGATTTACCAGTGGTTTTAAGCCATTGCTTTTCAAAAGAACAAAGATCATTCCATATTGCAGTCAAATTTTCATTCCACCAAGGTTTCATAAGCCGCCTTTTCTTATTACACAAAGAACTGACTGATACAGGGTTTTTACATGGAAACTTTTGATACAGTTCATCAGTAATTATTGAACACATCGATTTATAAGTTCCGTCAATATTTTCCTGTGTTCTAGCACTCTGTTCAAGTGAAAAGACTGTTTCAAAAATACTGTTGGAGGTTTCAACAGAAAACAAATCATTTGGTATCTTGTCTACTTGAAATTTAACCCCATTTGCACAGATTTCTTTTGAATTTAAAGTATCTTAATACAAACTTTTATCTAAAGTAAAATACCATGTCAGCATAATATAACCTTTTATTTCTAATACTAGTATGAAACCGTTTTTCATTTCATCACACTGTAATAATTAACATTAAGGCGCACACTGTTACTGAACATTTAATAGTAAAAGCCCCGCATCTCCGTCTATAACAAAATAACGACAACCAAAATAAGCATGCCAACTGGTCATCATGAGATTCATAATTATGTTTTCAGTAAATGATTGTACTATAAAAAATGTCATATTCCTGTTAATTTCACATTGACTATGGTTTTTATTTGTGGAGAACTGAAAAATGGGTATCATTACCGAAGAAAAATAATGAAATAAAAAGATGTGTTTTCACATGAATTGTCAGATCAAGATTATGCCATTTTGAAAATATTGCATTGGTGATCTGTTTGTGAAATGTCTTTTGATCTTACATTGAAACAAACAAATATTCTCCATAGTTTTGTTTGTTATTATTGCAGAGATAGAGCACATTTTTCACAATAATGTACTTCCAAAGACAATGTAAAACATGGAAATTCAGTGAATTTACATCCCCTGCCGAAGGGGTTGTTTTTATAAGTGAACTTATCCGTTTATTAGGTCAAGCGGGATAATACTATATGCGAGCTGAGGCCATGTGCTAATTAATATACATGTCGAGGGCTTAGAGCGAAACTGGCCTGTCTGTATATAGAAATAGAAGCAGATAGACCAGTTTCGCTCTAAGCCCTCGGTGTGAGGTTTGATGATTCTAGCTAAAATGCTTTTTGAATGACAAGCATTTTCAATTTTGGATGGACGGACTCACGGACGGACGGACAATGCCAAAACAATATTCCTCCGCCTTCGAAGGTTTTAGTACTGAATGGCTGATCTACTGTTATTTTCCTATTCAGGTAGTGGACCTGTAATAACAATAGGCATATCATGAATTCTCTATGTGCGATTTTCCGGTTATTTAGGAAAGACATGTGCGCGTGGAACTACTTTACGTCCGCAGAATGCCGACTTGCTGAACGAGAATACTAAATGGTAAGATTTCCGAGACCTAAATAACGGACACACAAATGCTCACACTCTATCCTCGCTATTTCATTTTGTGAACCATTGTTTTATTGTTTCTTCAGTCTTTCGACTGTGGCGAAGTCTTAATATTGTTCTGAAAAATAGCCGTAGGCATTTAATGTGATGGAAAATAAAAAGTAATTTTAGTGTGAAGAATCTTGATTATTTTGTGAAAGAAAATTAAAATTGTAGCCTAAAACCGCAATATCTTGTCAAGTTTTCTCATAAAAATGGTCGTTATAAGGTGGCTTTTACTCTAAGTATTATCCAGAAGCGATTGCTTTTCAGATATGACAACAATAACAAATGAATACAGAAAGTTCTAGGCATCTCTTTATTAGTTACTTAGCTGCAGCCGAAAGTCACGTACAAAAAGAACAGCAAATTTAAGTGTGCTGTTCAGGGTCTTTTTTAGTTAGAAACATATTTTGACAAAGTGATACATGTAGAAACTGTGTTTGCGGTTAAAATGGTAATAGAAGAACAAACAACAGCAGTTGACACTTGGCATATTTACCTTATTACAAAATTCTTCACATTTTAGTGTTCCCGGTTACGCTATTTTATCCTAGATACTGAGATATTGCTACCAGACACTTCTTGATATTTATCAATGTAAACTGTTCAGTTTCGAAGGACTATCGTTAAATTCACATAGATTTGGCGGAAATTCTAAACTGAGAGGACAAGTTGACAATAAAACTTTGATCAGCACATTGTGTCTGCATCACATGTCAATGAATTCTCGGGCGGCATTAAACAAAAGTTAAATAGTAAGAGTTAGTTGGGCGTGTTATCTTTTTTATATATTTTCAGAGAGAATAGTAATAAAATTTAGGCTGACATAAATTGTTTCATAAAATGATTATTACGTAAATTTGAAACTGGAAAGTCAACCAAAGACGATGATTCAAGATGAGACAAGAATTGGATGAAGCTCTTTGCATTCCTTTATTAGAAAGTTAGATGAATAGAGAAATAGATTTTGACCTCCCTCGAACGTTGTTCAGCCACTAGTCTAAAGAATCAGCATTTAAACCTCGTGTGAAGCTAATTTCCCATAGGATAAAGTTTTGCCCAACAAGGGCCTATATTAATGCCTTTAAGCTGGAATGAATTTGCAATTGAAATTAACGCATAATTACGAGCTGCGTGACGTGCATGTTTAATTGTATGCACGTTTTTCCCTTTAGATGAATTTACAATGGGCGCGTTCCTTAGCAGCGTACTTCAACAAATGCGCATTATGACTGATAATAAGGAATTCATAACTGCAGTTAACTGTTTTTCAGCAATATTGATCTTTCATTTCGACAAATTTAATTTGAATAAAAACAAGAGAAATTGATATTTTCCATTTTCTTTTCCACCAATTTAAAATGGACATTTCTTATCATGATCTGACAGAACTTAAAAACTGTCGAAATTAGCTCAAATGATAATATCATTAAAAGTCGAACTTAAAAATGAAAAATTTAATTCAAAGTAATTGAAGTATGGATTTCAAATATTCAGAAACGTAAGATTTTCGACGGGGTTACAGGTTCATCCCAACTGATGACCCCCCCCCCAACCCCCACACCCCGCAGACACACCTATAAAATCCCCGACAGACCCCCTTGTTAATCTTAATAAATGCGGACACAATACCTCCTTTACTTCTTTATGCAATTACATCTAAATCGCGATCGCGATCATTCTGTATTCAAACAGATAATTATCATATTAATGTTATTTTTTCATGTTAATTTTTATTTCTATTGATTCTTTAAATTTTAAAGTTTTTATTTAACAATATCAAAGTGGTTGGAGTGGTGACCGCAGCTGTCAAATTTAAAAGAGCGTGGGCAGGTTATCTGTTGTTAGACCATGGTCTATTTTTGTGGAATTCAAATTTATTAGAATTATTCTATTAATTGGAGGGTAATGATTTCTGCGCACGGTACATTTTCGATTATATTAAGAATATAAACATGAGAGACATATTATGTATTTTCCTTCCGTAAAAAATCCAATTGTAATTTAAGTACATATGATCAAGATCTTATGAATTTAGATTTTTATTTCAATATGAACATCATTTCAAAAGAAAATGTCTATCAAAGTTCCAGAGGATACATGTAATTTTTAAACTGTCGTTGAATCAGATACCTACCTAGCTGGTGGGTAATTTTTTTTAGTAAAAATGATTTTAAATCAGATGGTAAGATAGATAGAACATTAGGTTACTGTTTTATAAACTTAAATTTATCAGGTTCGTCTACGAAAAAATAAAAGTCTCGGCTAAAGCCTCGACCTTTACATTTTCTTCGGCTTCACCTAATATGATAAATTTAAATTTATAAGACAGTAACTTGATATTCACTATTTAATTAAAGGTCCTCTCCCAGATTTGTTTAAATGGGGGCTCTTGACCTATTTGGTGTATGCATGATTGCGTGTGACATGCGTATTTTTAAGGTCAAATAGACATGGTAAGGTTATCGACTTAGAGCCACTTTGGTCCTCTTGTATTGCTTTCTACCACATATAAATAATACACCATCATTTAGTCAAGTTGGATGATTTCATTTAAAAGGAGGTAACATACATGTTTACAAAGTCATATTTAACAATATCTCTTTACAACATAACCATAATTAACCAGCGGTATTAGCATTAATTATTGATTTTGTCGTGTGAAGTTATAGACAATTAAAATGTATTGCATGATTGCAAGTTCAAACGCGCGCTACTCTGAGAGGGGAAGGGGTATACAACGTAAGTACATAAATTGCGCTTTTGAACTGCGTTTTATCAAATGATTAAAAAATGATTTTGCTAGAGGAACATACGTTGCACTTTCAAATTTAGAAAAAAAGAACATTTACTGCTAACACTATAAAAAATATTTAACATATATTTATGTAAACAATATTTTGTGTTAAGTTCAAATTAGTACATGCAATATTTTTACCGCTATGAGTAACTACACAACATTTATTTTGTGCAAGCAGATCTAAATACAAAGTCAGTTTTTATATTTAACCATGGTGAAGACTTTCTCTAGAGTTATCGATATTATCATCTATAATATTCATTGATAATTGTAATAAAAGATTTTTTGTTCGTTTCGTTTTATATGTTATGTATTAGTATTCTAATATGCTTGTTTCTGTTAAAACACGCTTACGCTAAAACGACGTCACGTTAACGTGTGATGACGTCAATGTTTAGTAGCGACCAAGAAAGAGCGCTTCTATATTTTATCTACTGTTTTAGATAAAGGGCATATTAGAATCGTAATAATGTATAGTAACATCGTGTTTTACCTAAATTATTACACTCAAAATCGGTTATACGTGGCCGGAATAATTATTCCGCGGACGTATAACCTCTTTCCGTGTATCAATAACGTAAACACACGGTTTTTCTAGCTCTATAAATTATTTCTTAAGTATATTATTGTATGTACTTCTTTTCATCCCCCTTTATACTCACTCCTTTTTATGCCTCTCCCTTTATATACCCGTTACCCACATTTTTACAACGTCTCCATTTTTTTTACATCTTTCATATACAAATGGATGGATATTCGAAGCAACTTCTCTGCCTGCTGTATCTTTCATCACAGTTTCTTTTTGTTGTCCTACTTTACGATGTGGCTTTGCTGTGTTTTCTGAAGTCAATGCTTCCAGGACGTGTACTCATTCTTATTATTGTTTGGGTGTATGAAAGGTCACATACAGACTCAATGGTATAAACAATTTATGGTTTTAGGAAGTATGATGAAATTTTTCAGAAACCATGAAACCTCTACATTTCGCTGCTAGTTGCAGAACCCAGTACACGTGTCTCAATGATCGGGAATGTTATATAAAGATTTGTTTATCAGAAAAAAACTTGTTTTAACTCGTTTCTGATGACATGACAGATAGTACAATGTGAAGATTAGTTTTGTACATTCCTGGGCAGCAAAGCAAGAATTCCAAAGAACACAATCCTATCTGTAAAAAATCGACCTTCGAGCCTCTATTGATGTGCTGTTCCCCACCTACTTTATGTAATGTTCTTTCAATCAAAAATAATACTTCTCGGAAAATATTTAGTAACCGTTATTGGTAATATCATTAAGAAATGTACCATATTAAGTAATATCCATAATTACTATTTCAATCATTTATGTATTGTCCTGTATTAATCATATAAGATGACATCACAATGTAAACAAAAACATTCATATAAATAGCCCGAATTTTAAATGGCCATCAGTTGATGACTGGAGATTGATCTGAATGGTAGAAGATAGAATTGATATAGAATAAGATTAAGATAGAACAAGAAGATATATTTAACATGAACAATACTCATAAATTACAGGTATTTTTCAATGAGTGGTTACAGTTATATATTGTTGTTGTATAAATAATTATTGACATACTTTTACACCAGGTTGAGTTTAGAAATAAAGATAGTATTTTTATTACTTTTCTTATTTAGCGTTTGGCCCTCGGTCAATTCTAACATTTTGGTGTCAGGAGTGGGATAAATTTTTTTTAAATAAGAAAACTGATAAAGATAAAGTACTTAAGAACTCGTATAGAGAAACCGAAATAAAAGAGGATGAAGTGATGATAGACATTTAGAAAGTCCATGAAATGAAAGAAAACAGAAGAAACAGAAAGAGAAAACTACTATGTGAAAAAATTGACAAAGAATTTCTAGAAAATGATGGATACGAATACGAAGTCATAACAATTATCAAGAAATATAAAGTAGAAAACAGATGTTTAAGGAATACTGATGTAATAACTAATAAGGAAAACAGATTGTTGGAGTTCCGATGACTAAACTAAAGTATCAACACAACATTAACATTTAGGATATCTTGAAAATTTACTATTTCAATATTTGTACAAGTACATTGTGTATTTATACACTTCGCAATTACACTTCGCAATTATGGACACTTTAATTAGTGCAAATATCGCAGGAAATTACATTGATACTTAATTAGTACTAAAAAACAACAACAAAAACATTATTATTATATGTGTATTTATATGTGTATTACTGTATTGTTATAGTTGCATAAGACTGTTTCATTAATCATTTAAGTAGATATATTGCTATTCAGATTGACATTGTTTAAATATTCTTAAATGAAAAGTATATTCTATGTAAAATATATTAAAAGTAAAATTTCTTTCCTGTAATTTTCCTTGAAGAATTGGGACAATTCTTGAAAGGTGGGGGTAATGATGTACTGTTCCCCACCTACTTTATGTAATGTTCTTTCAATCAAAAATAATACTTCTAGGAAAATATTTAGTAACCTTTATTGGTAATATCATTAAAAAAATGTACCTTATTAAGTAATGTCCATAATTACTCTTTCAATCATTTATGTATTGTCTTGTATTAATTATATAAAAGTTGCTCCTGCAACAACGTTATGAATGTCGCCATTTTTGTTTCCCAGAATTCTAAAGGGCCACCCAGTTTTTACGGGAAACCCTGATTTTAGATGACATCACAATGTAAACAAAAACATTCATATAAATAGCCCGAATTTTAAATGGCAATCAGTTGATGACTGGAGATTGATCTGAATGGTAGAAGATATAGAATAAGATAAAGATAGAACAAGAAGCTATATAAATCTGGTATAATGATAATAATATTTAACATGAACAATACTCATAAATTGCAGGTATTTTTCAATGACTGGTTACAGTTATATATTGTTTTTGTATAAATAATTATTGACATACTTTTACACCAGGTTGAGTGTAGAAATAAAGATAGTAAACTTTTATTACTTTTCTTATTTAGCGTTTGGCCCTCGGTCCATCCTAACACTATGAACATGATGAATCACAATAAAAGACGAAATTTCTTAAAGTTTGTAGAAAGTCATGACATTAGGAGTACATTACTAACTCAAAAAGCTTATCGAAATAGCCATGAGTGATTAAATTTTATGTGACCAGCTTTGTCCAAACCAGCAAAATCATCGGGTAAATGTTCAAGTTGCATTGCCATACTAGTATTCCAAAGCTACATAAATCAATTCTCGAGCAGCACAAAGCTAATAATTAACTGCTGTCAAAGAAACCAGGGAGGCTACCTGGCCAAATTTCAACTTGTCTTTGATTAAAGGCTTTGTTCTAAATCATTATTAGCTTTTAAAGCAGTTAGTGATTTTGTCTGGAAATATCTATTGTTATAATTTGCCGTTCTAAAGCTTGGAAGCTTGGGAGGATGTAAACACGTTCTTTATCATTACACGCAATGATTCCTTCGATTGTAAAAGAAATTCTGCTTTCCATTTCATGAAAACTCCATTTCGAGGGCTTAGAGCGAAACAGGTCTGTCTGCTTCTATTTCTATATACAGATAGACCAGTTTCGCTCTAAGCCCCGGATTTGCAAATATTTTATCTATGCATCTGTTATATACATTATCTAAATCGGAGTCAAATGTACTAAGTGAAATGACATATCTCGCTAAATATTGATACCAGTGGATAAAAAAAAATAAAAGAAACTTTCAAATATTTAGAATATTTCAAGTTGAAGCTGCTGTTACTACGAAATTCATGATGCCTTACTTAGCTACTAGTATTTTCTATTAACACAGTTGGGTAAAGCAGGACGCTTATATAGGCCTATTTCCATGAGAGAATGGTCATTTGCTAATGATGAGGATACATTTGGTTCCAAAATGTCATTTGCTAGAATCTAGAGTTCAGATATCTAAAGCATGAGGATGATCTTAAATTGTGTCTGAGATACGCAGAATTATCAGATTAAAACTTGAAGAACACGGTAAAACACATAGTACTGTAAACAGATAAGAAAATAGAATTTCAAAATTAATTTTGGTCATAAATATTTCAAGTATGTTTAGGAAGGAATTTACGCAAGAAATTTCACGGTGAATGGAATAGAACACAGAGGAATTGCAACAAGTATGACTGTAATAATAGATTATCTAGAGCTGATAAATTAATACTTAAATAGACTGTTAATCGATGGTATTGTACAACTATTTGAACTGTCAAAACATGTTTCTGGCTTTCATATTAATATTGTATAGGTGTGAACAGAATATAATGAAAGCCAGGAACATGTTTTGACAGTTCAAATAAATAGTACAATAATACTATACATTGATAATTCCAGGTGTACGTTTACGCTACGCACATTCAATGAATGTACTACGTGTAACTTATTCATTTGAAAACAATACCCTTTCTCGGGCTATTCGTAAAATGTGCTTGAGCTTGCAGAGGATAATTAACATAGATTATTTTAGATCATTGTAGTTCAGATGATTTCGATAACTGTTTTTCTTTTTTATTTACAATTCCATTAGGTGAGGTCAGTAGTTAAACAATATTTTATGATGATAAAGAACCCACTCAGTAAAATATTGATATCTAAATGGAGGGAAGCAATATATCAATGTTTTATTGAACAATATTTTATAGTTCAAGAGTAGTACCAGTAGACTGTTAATTGATTCTGGTCATTTCACTGTGCCGTGAAAACATCAAATATAATACAATGTTATATTTCAACGACAAGCTAAAATTATGAAATAAAGAAATATAATGGACATTGATCGTTTCTTTATTTTCATTTGAAATTGCTGAAACATAACACGAAACATATTTTCTCGTTTTTGCACGTTTATACGATCTGGAGACTATTCGATAACATCATTCTGTAAGTAAAAAAAAATATATAATATAATATTTCACAGAGTAGATTTTGTTCATTACAAGTTCTTTTTCGTTATGTTTCAATATAAGTATATAATATGATTATTTACCAGTAGAAAAAAAAATCTTATTTTACTTACTGCTTTTAGATCCCGGTCAAGGTGTACGTTCTCAAAGACGATTGACGCTGAAGACATATTTGATCATTTTTATTCCGTTTCCGATTGAATTTGAAACGACAAAGCAAACCAATGGCGAGGAGTCGTCGTAGTTAACTGAAATATTGCTAAGAAACGAATTTAAGCAAATAAATATTCATATCAAAACTACAACGCTTTAAGATGATAATTAAGGAATAAACAATTTTTCTTATATCTTTGTACTTGTAGCATGAGAAAACAAATTACAATACTTTCATTAATGTTTATACAAAGCTGTGGCAAATATCGTTTTACAAAACATTTTACAGGAAAAAGAGTGGGGAGAAGTTACAAGATATTAAACAACGTACAATGTCATATCATACCACAAAAATCACTGCAGGAAATATATACAGATTATGAGTTATTTGACAAATACTTTATCTCAGTTTAATCAAGAACAATGATAGGTGGCCACCAGCAATGAATCTGATCCTGAAATATTGCTTTTTCGCGATTTATATAATATGCACATTCAACGCGGAGTGTTACACAGCCGATCAGACCAAAGCTCTGATAAACAATCTAACCACAGGTTACAATAAGAACATCAAACCAAGATATAACCAGTCAGAACTTATAACAGTTAGAATTACGCTGGATGTAATAAGTATTCAAGACTTTGATGAAGTTAAAGAAGTATTGGCAATAGTTGGATACTTACATATTCGCTGGTACGACGACTTCTTAACATGGAATCCCGAAGATTATGGGACAATTTCAAACACATCTATCATTAACGATGTGCTATGGAAGCCTCCTATTATACTAGTTAATAAAGTCAATAAAATAGAAAATTTGATGGATTCTTGGCAAAAAGTTCGCGTGTTACATACAGGGGATGTATTCTACTTTCCTGTGGGTACGCACTCAGTAACTTGTACACCGGATATAACGTATTATCCTTTCGACAGTCACACGTGTTATTTCAATTTCTCGTTGTGGGAATATTATGAAACTGAAGTTGTTTTGAAACCTTTTACGAAAGAAGTACTCAGAACATATTACACTGCAAATGGCGCATGGGACTTTTTAGGCTCACGAGTGGATAAGAACTTGTTCGGATCTTTATCATTCGGCCTGTACCTCAAAAGAAAACCTTGGTTCGTTCTTTTTAATGTAATAGTTCCGATGACATTGATGGTATTCCTAAATGCTTTTGTGTTTTTCATCCCAGCTGAATGCGGCGAAAGGATATCATACGGTGTAACAGTTGTGTTGGCTATTGCGGTTTTTCTTACCTTAGTCGGGGAAAATCTGCCAAAGACATCCAGTCCAATGCCTATCATCAGCTTCTATCTCCTTGCTTTGCTCATTACAAGCATTTTAATAACAGCTGCGTCAATATTTTCTCTTCGGATCTACCACCAAACTTCGTCAGAGAATGTTACATCATTCATGTACCAAATAGAAAAATTATGCAGGAGCAAATCAATAAACTGGAAACAAAAAAAGCTAAAAAATGAAACAGATCTACACAACTTAAAGAATAACGTTCAGGGTTCAAAAAAGAATCACATGGAAAGAAATGTTTCCAAAATGGATGGTAGTCCTCCTGTTTCAACAATATTGTCAGATTTACATGGAAGGAACAAGCATTTAAACTTTACTAATAGAGACAACACACAAAGTATAGAAGAAAGACCAGAAGAAGAATCATCTCTCAATGAAAAGGACTCTAAAGACAATACTGAAGGTACATGGAAAGATATAAGTGTTGCTCTAGACAAAATGTTCTTTGCACTTTTTATTGTTTTATTTACAGTTGAAACAGTAGTCTTCTTTGCTATAGTTACTTTGAAACCATGACTTGAATTTCTCAATGCTACTTAATTATGTGATAAAAACGAAATAAAAAGGCAAGAATGAACGATAGATTATATCCTTAAAAGAACATCAATAAAATTGTGTATATGTTTTATGCTATATAGTTGTTGAAGTCTATGGTGTATATAAAAAGACCATGAAAAGTCTTGCACCATTCATGTAAATTTCTACAAAAAACTGAATAAATTGTAAAAAAAAATATTTTGATAAGTTTAACGTAAACTTTACGACAGTATTGGTTGAATAAAATGATATTTTTTACAAATGAGATCAAAATATTTTTTCACATTTGAACATTACATTTCTTACTTTACTTAATGTTCCATGTTATAACAAGTAATGAATACTGACACAATTGAGTGCTCTTGGATATCTCCCATCCCAATTAGAGGCTTCCAGGATGTAGTAATGCGTGTGTATCGCTGCTATACGCCGTCCACATTAAACAGAGTGCTCACATTTATACAAAAGGCAAATTTGAACGCGTTTATCATGAAAAGTGTGCTATATAAAGTGTTGGTGATATTGGTATGTTATAAAGTGTTAGTGATATTGGTATGTTTCTATCTGTAGTTAAACAAAGGTTAAATGATCAATTAAGGCAAAATTGGCACGAGAGATTAGAAATCTCAAGTAGAGCATTATTTTACAGAAACATTTCAAATTTTGGGTTCCAGCCATATTTAGAATATTTTACAAACGATAGATTTTGTCAATCATTAGTGATTTTAAGTGTTTCTTCTCATAGATTACAAATAGAAGCAGGGCGTTGGTCAAGACCAGCAGCTACTCCATTAAATGAAAAATTATGTAATGTTTGTAACGTCTTAGAAGACGAGTATCATTTTATAATAGAATGTGTAATATATAATGAACTTAGACGCACATATATACCATCGAAATATTGGAGAAGACCAAACATGTATAAATTTGTAGAAATTAAATAATGAAAACAAAATGATTGTAAGAAAGCTTGGAACATTCATATACAATGCTTTTAAGAAACGCAATGAATTGTTATATGGTAATCATTAATGATATATTATGCAATGTTATAATACCCAGAAATATAAATGAATGTTTTAGAAAAGTCCTTGGTAACAAAACCATAGTGCTGTGAATAAGAATATCAATATAAATAACGATTCTGATAATTTGCACTTTTTGACAGTTTATTTTTCTCATACCGTATTTCTATATATTCTTCCATGATGTTAATACATGCAGTTCTATTCCAGTCAGTCACCTTTCTGTTTCGTTTCTTTTAAGGTGACGTAAAACTGCAATGTAATAGACATTTGTGTTGTAAATGTATAGTTATATGTACATGTATGAAAATGACAGTGAAAGCTAGAGATTGCTTTCAACTTTATAGAACCTTCTCTTAATAAACTATATATGATATTTACTTACTTGTGAGTCAATAGTTGTATATTGCTGTTACTGTTCACCATAAAATTTTGTATTTGTATGCCTCATGGGCTTCTTAGCCTAATGGATTTATATGAAATAAAACTTGTCAAACTTGTCAAATTATACATCTTGCATAGTATAAATAAAATACATTTCAACCAGCCTTAATTCATTACTAATCTTCAAATTCATGATTACGATTTTAATGTAACCGCCTCGGTAGCTTAATGGTAGAGCGTCCGCTTGGAGTGCGGGAAGTTGTGGGTTCGATTTCCGGTCGCGTCATACCAAAGACGTAAAAAATGGTACTAGTAGCTTCCTCGCTTGGCGCTCAGCATTAAGGGGATAGTCCTAGGACTGGTCAGCCCGGTGTCAGTATGTGACTGGGTGGGGTATCATGCCACGTGTCTACGGCGTGATATTCCAGTGAGGCAGAACTATAAAGTTGGGCATTGTGCTCACTGCTACAAGTAGACACCGTCGTTTATATGACTGAAAAAATGTTGAAAAAGACGTTAAACCTGAACACACACACACACACACACACACACCCACACACACACACACACACACACACACACGATTTTAATGTTATTCTATATGTTTTATGTGGTATTGTGAATATATGTTTAGTATTAAATACATTAATTAGTTATAATGAAACACTGTTGTATTTGTACAGATTACTTATTATATTTTCTTTATTGTACTTTTCTCATGTACAAATTGTAACCGCCATTTTAGTTTGTGGCGACGGACATTGTATAATGTTTTTACCTTAATAAATTAATCTTAATCTTAATCTTGGTGCCATTATGAAGAATATTCCTCCGGTCAATAATCGATAGTTGTCAGATTTTCTATATAGAAATTAGAAGGGCATGTACACATTTTACTTAATAACAAAAATGCTAAAAATAAGAATCTGTACGTTCAAGAAGTTTATCCACTTTCAATCAAATGTCATTTTCAAAATATATCTTATCCTTAGTTTCGATTGACCAAAACTACAATTTATGACGCCATCACTTCGTCATTTGTTTCCTATCCATTCTCTACTTAAATTTGTTAAAATGTTATACATGCGTTTATTTCATGCATTTTTTGTATGAAACCATTTATATAAAACCTTGAGTGCAAGCGATTTCTTACTGTCAATGAATATATCTTTTTAATGATATATACTTCATTTTTGTAAAGTAAAAATTTGATGAATCCACATACGGTTTATTTTCACTGATTTTTAAAAATGTAGGATTTACGCACGTTTTTTCGTGTAATAACATCTGCAATGTCCCGAGGGATTTGTTGATGCACGAGCCCGTAGAGCATATAAATAGTAATAAGTGATTTAAACCCTTGATATTACGCAGATCTTACGAATTTAGATTTTGTTCAATGAACATCATTTTTAGAGGAAACTTCTTTTAGATTTTGTTTAAAATTTTAGATATCGTGTGGTTAGTTTAGCCCCGTCGCATGATCTATTCGTCCTTGTGCGTACTAACTATGGCATGGATAACTGGTGGGCAAAAGTCAGTAAGTCACATCAAACACATCTTATATGCTTCAGCAACTTTTATGACCACGTCTAATAAGGTGACATCCTCGAAATCAAAAACAAGTCCAATATTATGGGGACTTACGCCGTTCATGTCAGTTGCATAATAATTATGTAATAAATTGCGCTCAGCAGCAATCTGTTAATTATTGCTAAAAACAGCAACTTCAGTGACAAAGCGCCGCGTTACATATATGTATGTAATATAAGAACCATTGCGATAAAAAATATCACCCGCACGTATGTATCGTTTTGTAGACGTTGGCTTTTTCTTCTAAAGTAGAGGTCGTATATTGGCCTCTTTCACAAACAAAATTTCTTTCAAATCATGCACTGTTCTCTTTAAATTGACTTTACATCAGGAATTTAGTTCCCTTTGCCTATTACCAGGAAATCCAATCCCTGAAAATAAAAGATCACTTCCACTCATAATCTAAATTAGAGGATCATGACTTTATAAGCGCTCAGGCAAGGAAGATCAGGAATAAAATATGTATACATAATATTGGCCAGGTCGTATACTATGGTAGGTGTAATATGAAATTCCGCACTTACGGTCTTCCGTAGAAATGAGGTGTAATAACTCAACATCAATCAGCTCTCGTACAGAACAGAATTTTCTTGGACATATCATAAGATAGCAAATACGTTTTTTTTTTCGATGAATATATTATTGCGGACAAATACTCTATTTCTCTAAATTTAGCACCGACATAAAAAAAATAGATGTCACGTTGATTTTCCACTCGCTCAAAAATAGTATGAACTTTCTACAAATATAAGTGGGAAGGTTTCATTGGACTTTGACTTTAATTATAGAAAGATAACTAGAAACAGCTGTTAGGTTTCAGTTTCTGTCAAATTGATAGAGTAGGTTTGGAAGTTTAGGTGAATCGCGCAAATTAAAGAAATCCTAAAATGTGATAATGTTGAACGCTCAAGACGTTTACCTTTAGAGAGAATTTCAATGTCAAATGTTGCATTGATTCTAGAACTATATAGAATATAACTGGTCACCTCAGTAAATAAGAGTGGATACCTGTACTGTATGGAACGACCTAGCCGTCTTCTGTAGTTCATATAGCATTTCATTCTGTACTTATATCGGTACATGAAGTACCTCTCCCATATATACAGTAATTATATATACATATCAAGAGATTAACATAGTATATGGAGTGCTTTCATCTGTATTTGCGGTGATTTTAACTGTGCAACTACACATGCGGTGCTTTCGACGGTTAGGCGGTGCTTCCATTTGCAGTCATTTTACTTTTATATGCAATTCTTTTATTGTATATGTGGTGCATTCAATTGTATATATCTTGTGCTGTCAACTACATATGCTGTGCTTTTAATTTGTTATTGGAAAAAATAAACTTGTTTGCGGTGTTTTCAGCTGTATATATGCGGTGGTTTTAACTTTACATGTGCGGTACTTTTATGTGTACATGATGATACCTGAAACTGTATGTGAATTTCTTTTAAATTTCACATGCAGTGATTTCAACCGCATATCCGGAGTTTTTAATTTTCATGTGGCGCATTGTAATGTAATTGCCACTGTACGCGGTTTCGCACACCCAGTAAATTCATGTACTTTGTGAGAATAAAGCAGAAAATTCAACAATTCTTTGTTATTATTTCACGAAAGTGGGTTATTCCCTACATAATTTGACACAAGGGGTCCTTCCCCACTGGAGCCTCGTTCTGGTAAGTGCAGACGAAAACTTTAAACTTGATTGTTTGCTTTACGTTTTTATTAAAACAGAGAACTTAATCGAATAATTAGACTTGTGGGGGTCTTTTGTGGTTCAACAGCTTCTATTGTTTTATTTTTGTTTCATGTATTCAGTTGTTTTAGCCTTATCTGCTTTTAGAAGTAAAAATATGGTTTGGTACATAGCTTTCACTTTCATAACTGCTTTTAAATTTCAGTTTCTGATGTTTTATTGGAAAATACATGTTTAAATTGAATTATATAAATGGTTAAAAAGTTAATTAATATTTTTCTGTTGAGTAACTGCATTGTTATCACTGAGTTCTATAAATATCAGGGTGTGCGAAACCGGGTACACTTAAATGCAACAACTGGTCAAAATATGTTATCCGAATCAAGTACACTAAGAGGTATGACGTCATTGTAGTGGGAAGTGAAAGTAGCGCGTTTCAAACCGAAATAAGTAATTTTATTAAAACATATAGAGGTAAATTCAAATTTAATCATTTTTAGCTAGATAGGAAGGTATTCTTAGGAAATGTGTGCGAAACCGGGTACACCGACTCTACGCTTCTTTTAATTATATATGCTGTACCTTTATGTTTATACCCCGTGTTTACAATTGTATATGCGGAGCAATTAACATTATGAGAAAACTGCATTTTATGAGATCGGGATATTACGAAAGTTGACGAATATTGCTGAAAATATCCGACGTAAGATCAAATTTGAGCCGCACCATGAGAAAACCAACGTAGTGCATTTGCGACCAGCATGGATCCAGACCAGCCTGCGCATCCGCGCAGTCTGGTCAGGAACCATGCTGTTCGCTTTCAAAGCCTATTGTAATCAGAGAAACTATTAGCGAACAGCATGGATCCTGACCAGATTGCGCGGATGCAAGATGGAGTAACTTTAGTAAATACTTTACACAAAGGGTTCCGCAACGAGTAAATGCACTATGTTGGTTTTCTCATTGTGCGGCTCTTTTGTGGATATTCTGTCAAATCCTTTCTCCGATATTTTCTGCGATGCTTGTTATTTAACTGGATCATATAGTGTGTTTAGCCAAAATGATTTTTTGGACCGCATATACAATTGAACTCATCGCAAATGCAGTTGAAACTATCGAATAAGAACGTCGAAACATTACATATGATAGAAAAAAACGACCAATGAAAGTTCAGTCAAACGCATAAACCGTTAAAAGTACCACAAACACAACTGAGAATACGTACCGCACATAACGCTGAAATCACAGTACATGAAGCCACTGCACAGTATATGAAGCTAAAACCACCGCACAGTACATGAAGCTAAAACCACCGCACAGTACATGAAGCTAAAACCACCGCGTGAAAATGTAAGATCAATCCATATACACAATCAAATACCTCATATAGAGTAGAATGTACATATATCATATAAAGTTAAAAGCACTATACAGTTAAAATTAAATTGCCAGTTAAACAAAGAAGCAGATCAAGCTATGTATAAACAACGTTTGACGTGCGGACCAGCAAGAACAGCATAATTTATAACAAAATATTGTAAGAATGAAAACCATCAAGACCTTGCGCGGTCATTGGTCGTTACTTCGTCTGCAACAATAATCGTCTACAGCAATACTCGACTGTTTTAGTAGGAATACCCATTTTACTGTTAACATTAATTTCATGTTTACATAAACGATATGTAGTAATTTCAAATGTGACATTTTGGGTCTAGTATACAATTACCTACAGTGAATTCCTTCAACAAAATTATAACTATTTCTTTATCGTGTCAACCAATTTCATTCGACTGTAGCTATCTAATAAGGATAGTTGAAAGACTTCTGCAACCGTATCTTAAATGTGGTTTCTGGATATTTGTTCGGTTAAAATGCCAACTATTGATTCCTTTAATGCAACAATCAACGGGATTTTGTGGACTTGGGCTACAATTTAAAACGCTCTTTAACAAAGCAGTCAAGATTCATCGCACTAAAGTAAATATTCATTATGACACAATATTGAATGCCTACGGTTATTTTTTGTTTGTCATTTTTTGATACAATGATTAAGGCTTCGAAGGAGATGAAATGCCTTTGAAGCACAAAGTGGGTGGTATTAGGCGTCAAAATGATACCATAGGATTGATAAAATACGCCAGAGAAATGTTACTTATTTCATTGCAGACATGAGGATACCACCTATCTAAATGACAATAAGAAGTAGATATGAGTTTAACCCGCCCGCTTAGCTCAATAGGTAGAGCGTTGGTCTACGGATCGCGGGGTCGCGAGTTCGATCCTCGGGCGAGGCGCATGTTCTCCGTGACTATTTGGTAAACGACATTGTGTCTGAAATCATTAGTCCTCCACCCCTGATTCATGTGGGGAAGTTGGCAGTTACTTGCGGAGAACATGTTGGTACTGGTACAGAATACAGGAACTCTGGTTAGGTTAACTGCCCGCCGTCATATAACTGAAATACTGTTGAAAAACGGCGTTAAACCCAAATCAAACAACCAAACAAAGATATGGGTTATCATTATTTAACTATGCAAAATTATACAAATTATTAGATATACTGTGCGTACCATACGAAACGAATATGGCCCGGTTGAATACTAAACTCAGCTGAGGTAATATGGGAAAATCAGCGCCGGTTTGAAAAACCTGGACCAATACTGAGTTGACTGATAAAATTGATAATAGTTAAGGGGCCAATACGAGTGCGTTATCGCAAATATCATGGCGTTGGGTGCAACCAAGGGTTTTTTTGCGAAGATATGTATCGTGGTCTTTGACCGTGAGGAAAACCCAAGGTTTCACCCAACGCCAAGATATTTGCAATAATGCACGAGTGTCTGTCCTTTAACTGCTTTATCGCATGGAAACAACAATTCTTTTTTATCCAAGATTATAAAGATTTTTCATAAACAAGGGCACCCCACTGGTAGCTCTAAATTTCATATAACCCAAAATCTGTGCCGATATACACCGCCATACTTTTCCTGTATAAATAGGAAATACTATACTATTATATATCATTACAGTGCAATTTAATCTGTTATCGGTTCAGTTCCTGACTTTAAAGAATGTTACCAAGTATACCGCAATGAAAAGGTCAAAGCCACATCATTCGATAATCATAATTAAACAAAGAAGACTGAAAACAGTGAATTATTATATTACAACAATCCACTGTTCTGACGTCACAATCATTACGTCATGGCGTCAAACGGCATAGCGGCGCGCTGGAAAAGAAACCGATTGAAAACGGGCAAATATTTAATTAATGCCGCCAAGGATGGTAACGTGTTAAAATTGAAATATCATATCTCATTTAGTGATTTGCTCTTGAATAAAATCATTTGTCGTTTAGATGTGTATTATTATAGTACTCGGGCTGCGCCCTCGTGATATATTTGAACTCCAAACAATGATTTATTCAGCGACAAATCACTAAATGAGATATATTATTTCTTAAATAAAGTGGTTTCATACTGGCCTTATTATTAATTTTGTCTTCTGTTAGTCGTATTTGCCCTCGGCCTTGGGCCAGTATTACAGCCCTCTGACAGACAACAAGGCTATTAAGAAATCATTTGATTATTAATATAACATTATCCAAAATATAAAATCCCTAGACATTGCTGAGATTAATTACAGATATCGCTACCTGTGGGTGGATGACTCTGGCTATATAGACTGTTTGATAATAATCATTATTCCCAGCAGTGTATATTCGAAAATATAGGTCTATGTCCTCTGCAGGAAAGGAAATATATGGTTACTCTAGTAGCCTTAACGTAAAATGACGATAAAAGGGAAAATTATTTGTTTAACTGTAGAGGGTAACATTTGTAAATAACTGACACATTCCGTACATTGTACTGAACCAGTATATATTTGATAAACCTAAATAGCCAAAAAAATGTTGTTGTTGTTGTTGTTGTTGTTCTTTTTTTTTTTAAATGTCTGCATATAATTATATGATATATGGGTGGTTCTTAAAGATACAGAAACAATTTTAAAAGTCAAGCAATATTCAGAATTGGCTGCCAGCCTGCGAAAATTACAACACCTTGTGTACATATAAAAGTACCTATTCTTGATTTCTGAAATATTATCATACGACATTAGAACATGCAATTATTAATTCATGACTTATAGGATTTCACGAGTAGAAAATTAGTATGTACTTTCCGGTTGTTTTTAATTTCCGAAGCACAACTAGAACTAGAATAAACACTGATAGGGTTTCAGATTCTGCAAGTCTGATAGAAAGGTAATGAATTAAAAGAAACGTACGAGAATAAAGAAACAAAAACAAATCTGAATTGATTTAGTTTGTTGTCTCGTATTGAAACATCACCTTCAGACAACGCTTTGGTATGAAATATACATTATAATCATTTTAACATTATGTGACAAATAATTAAAATATACATAATACTGATTTTTAACATTCTGTGGCTAAAGCATTAAAAAATATGTTAACATTCTATCACAGAGTACTGAAATAAACATAATACTCATTTTTAACATTCTGTGGCAAGGTACTGAAATAAACATAATACTCATTTTAACATTCTGTGACAAAGAATTGTAGTACATATAATACTCATTTTAGCATTCTGTGACAAAGAATCGAATTATACATAATACTCATTTTAAACATTCTGTGACAAATAATTGAAGTATACATAATAATCAATTTAACATTCTGTGACAAAAGTATTAAAATATGTTTAACATTCTGTGACAAAGTATTTAAATAAACTAATACTTCAAATATTGAAATAAACATACTGACAAAAGTATTAAAATATATTTTAACATTCTGTGATAAAGTATTAAAATAAACATAATACTCATTTATAACATTCTGTGACAAAGAATTGAAATAAACATGATACTCATTTTTAACTTTCTGTGGCAAAGTATTGAAGAATCAACATGAGCAAGGCCTGTCGAGTTCGCACCATCGTTGTCTCTGTAACGCGTGGAAAACATAATATATATATAATATTATCCGTAAGTATTGACCTAGCAATCAAGTAATATCCGTATATTTCCTTAAATTAATTTAGGTGTCCGATCCTAGACAGTGGAACAAATACAATTTATACATAACTTCATTATGTTGCACATGCAGATAGCTGGACAGACTTTTTGCTGCCATTCTCGGAGTTGTGGGTTCGAATCCTTTGACTGACCATTTCATTTTAAGTTTTTCTGCAAAACTAATCGGCAAGAAAACTGCCACACTATCTGTTTGTTTGTTTGTTTGTTTTGGTTTAACGACGTTTTTCAACAGTATTTCAGTTATGCATCGGCGGGCAGTTAACCTAACCAGTGTTCTTGGATTCTGTACCAGTACAAACCTGTTCTCCGTAAGTAACTGCCAACATCAATCAAAGGTGGAGGACGAATGATTTAAGACACAATGTCTTTTATTAAATCGTCACGGAGAACATGCGCCTCGCCTAGGGTTCGAACTAACGAACCCTAGTTCCGTAGATCTGCGATCTCCCTAATGAGCTAACCGGGCGGGTGCCACACTATCTGATTCCACTTATCATGATTTTTATGGATCATTTATTGAAAGAAATACCCTTGTATTCAAGTTTACCTTTGAAGAAAATGCCGAAAAAAAACTCTTGTGAAAAATGTGAAATGTATTGCATAAAACAAGAGGGCCATGATGGCCCCATATCGCTCACCTGAGTTTAATTGCTTGATTGAACAAAATTTTGCTAACGCTTCAAAAAAAACTAGGTGAGAAGGTCATGGTAAAGATTTTTCAAGATAAGTACTGAAATCTGTTAAACAATTATACAAATATCTTCGCTGTAGCTTCAAAAACAAGAAAGTAGGTCAGTAAGTCAGGGCTAAGAACACTAAAGATGAGTATTGAAATCTTTATCGAAAGATACCCACATGATCCAAATTTCTTTGCTGTTATGATCGGTGTGCAGAACTGTACATGTCAACCAAATTTCAAGGCTGTATCTTAAAAAACAAGAAAGTAGGTCAGTAGGTCAAGGTCACAGTCAAGTTACCCCTAATTACTTGGGGTCATCAGGTAATTATAATTAAACAATTTAGGAAATATAATCAGATAAGTTTTTTTCCTATATAACTCATATACAAGTGACCCCCGGGGCGAGGTTTCTTTTCAACCCAGGGGCATAATTTAAACAATCTTGTTAGAGAACCACTAGGCAATGCTACATATCAAATATCAAAGGTTTAAGCCTAAAACTTTCAGACAAGAAGATTTTTTTTTCCTATTAAGTCTTTGTTAAACTTTGGGCCCCCGTGGCAAGGTATCATTTAATAGGGGCATAATTTTAACAGTTATGGTAGAGGACCATTAGGCAATGCAACATACCAAATATAAAAAGCCTAGGCCTTGCAGTTTCAGGCAAGACGATTTTTAATTTTATTTCCTATACACGTCTATGTAAAACTTGGGACCCCTAGGTGGGGCCTCTTTTCACCTCAGGGGCATAATTTGAATAATTGTGGTGAAGGACCACTAGACAATGCACACCAAAGATCAAAAGCTTAGGCCTTGGAGTTTCAGAACAAAATATTTTTTCCTATATAAGTCTATGTAAAACTTGGTACCCCCAGGGCGAGGCCTCTTTTCACCCAAGGACATAATTTAAACAAACTTTGTAGAGGACTACAAGACAATGCTACACATCAAATATCAAAGGTCTAGGTCTTGTGGTTTTAGACAAGAAGATTTTTAAAGTGTTTTCCTATATAAGTCTATGTAAAACGGAGCGGAGCCTCCTTTCACCTCAGAGGCATAATTCGAACAACCTTGGTAGAGCCCTATGACTTGTGGGTTTTGACAAGTTGTTTTTCCCTATAAGAGTCGATATAAACAATGTAACCCCCGGGGCGGGGCCATATTGGAGCCTAGGGTGATAATTTGAATGATGTTGGTAGAGGTTCTCCAGTTAATGTTACATGCCAAATATCAAAGCCCTAGGCCCAGTGGTATTGGACAAGAAGATTTTCAAAGTTGTTTTTTTTTCTATATAAATCTATGTAAACATAGTGACCTCCAGGGTGGGGCCATAGGGGGATAATTTGAATAAACTTAGTTGAGGACCATTAGATGAGGCCACATACCAAATATCAAAGCCCTAGCTACTGTGGTTTTGGACAAGAAGATTTTTAAAGTTTTTCGTTTCGGTTGCCATGGCAACCATAGTTTACTCCTCAATCCTACTCATTCATCTATGATTGTATTATACATATTTGGAAAATAAATATTGTTTAAACCAACCATAGTTCTGTATGGAATTCATTTCTTTGACTTATTTTCAACAAATACATCAAATACTGTGTATTCTGCTACATTCAATCAATAAAATGTTAAGACATTAAACACATTGTTTTCGCATAAAACATTTTACTGTCACTTTGTAATCAGATACAAAAATGTACTTGTATTTCTTATTTTTGACATGCAAATCGTGTTTAACCACAGTCATGGAAATACAAAAGAATACAGCAATTCTATTATGCGTCTTTAACAAGTCCGAAACTTTTCTACTTGTACTATCATTCTGGTCTCAGAATAACAAATTAATTTTCTGGAAACACGATAAAAGCACGATAAGTACTAAAATCATATTCTTAGTGAACATATACATTTGACTATATATATGGTCACATGACTGGGACACGTGACAAAAATGCCAACGGTCCTATAAAATCAGTAGTGGTCTTGTCTGAACAATACACTAGTGACAGAAAATTAATTTCTCGTCTTTGAGCTTTATGACAAAAACACGTGCTTGAGTTTCCGGCTGAGACTATATATCTTATTAAGTACAGCCAAGAGACCCTTCTGGATATACCTTTTGTCGCCGTATTTGAAATTAATAGCTCCTAGATAATACTTACCCGCCTAATGATCTATTTATGGAAACAAATGATAAGATTGATAAGATTTTGCGGACTCCGGTTACAATTTAAAAATTCTTTCACAAAATAATGGAAGGTTCATCCCATTTAAATTACTTTGTATTAACAATGAAAGCCTTTGGTCATTTTCTGTTTGTCATTTTGATACAATATTTGGACCCTCGAAAAAAAACTAGGATATAGAACTTTTCTCGTTAACTCGTCATTCGTTTTGAATATTACTTCAATCTATTACCAAAATGTGGCTTTGATCTGATGTTTCCATTTCAGATTTTAGTCGATTCGAGATTCTAATTCCCGTTGATGTCTTGCACGATATTTTGTTATTATGTTTTTCACAGAAAAGCAACCTTGTACACGTTGAATGTCTGCCATATCTATTTAGATTCATTTTATCAACGTACTTTTTATATTGCGAAAGTAGTATGGCGACCTAATGCCCGTTAGACATGATGTGTTTTTCATTGAAATCATTTTCAACTCGATTAGATTTGAAGATTGAATACTGCTTTAAGCCGGTGCTAAGGGGCGTGGGCAGTGTTGCGTTTCCCATTACTACTCATGAAGAGACTCAATCAAACTGAGTCTGCAATTTTCACTGTTTGCCTTGTTCTCGGCGCTTCCGAGGGATCTTTTTTCCAGATTCTATTTGTATTCATGTTAATGACATAAACATACTAAATACTAAATATTGGCAAATAGTTTTTTCACTTTATTTTTGTATATAGTGAATTTTATTTGACCTGGCGGGGGCGGGGTTTCTCGACGGTCCGCTACATTATTGTGCAGGGTATGTAGTACATGTAACCAATGTAGCGTTGAATTTTAGGCTTTGGTTACCGAAGATTACTGAATTAAACAATTATATTGCTCTACCTATTTTGCTTGTTTTTTGAGATTACCATTATTTGCATAAGTCAGAGATTAAGCCCCGCCAGGTCGAATAAAACTGACACACTTCGAATGACTGCAGTACACAGCGTGACTCTTTTTAAATGTCTGTAACATGCATTTTCTTGAGAAAAAAAAAACATTGTTGGTACAGCAAAAATAATGCAAAAAGAAGGCTATTCAGCTCTTAAGGGCGCAAAATTAACTATACATTTTTTTGTATTTCCTTTTTGGAGGTTTCATTGTTCTGTTTAATTTCCTTGACATAACAAGAACCAGCTTGAGTAAATAGTAGTAAGGTTTCAGATGCTGTCAATTTGACAGGGTAATAATGAATTCCAAGTACCGTGCGAGATTAAAGAAAATCGAAAACGTGATGCTACTTAAAGTTGCACGCCTACAGACATTATGCAAAAATTTTCGAAATTTAGAAAATGCTTTCATTAGTAAGTAATATCAATAAAAAAAATAAAGTGATGATTCTGTGCATTTAAGAAGCATTATATATATATATATATATATATAAAACGGAAAATTTTTTGTTAGTTTGAATGCATGTCCTTTTAAGCCCCAACTACCACAACTAGAGATAACTTCAATGTAAATTCATATAATGTTATTGGCCTGTAGTTTGATTAAAAACATCTTAACATTTGCGAAGTCGTCCAAATGACCTGGCAATAATACAGGAACCGGCGCGGGAACCATTTTGGAATCACTGTGATTTAGCTCCCTCACTCCTGACGTATTTTCGATGTTTTGCCTGTTGACACGATTTTTCTAACACAGCGGACAATTTTCTTTCACTATACAAGAATGACACGAGAACAGCACGACTGGATGAGGTGATACAGACATTCAGTGTCAGAAATTGCTAAACCAGTGGTCGTGAGTTCGAGCACCCGCTCCTCCAATTTACATTACTAACATTGGGAAAAAAGAGTTCCTTAAATATTCCAGGCACGCTAAAGAACCAGAGAGGCTTCTGGAACTGGAGTGCCTTATGAATCTTGCACTATCATCCAACTAAAGTTACTAAGTTTTCCGAGACAGCCGCCCATACGGGTTACTACTTACTAGTGGCGACTATTAACAAGCTTAAAAACATACAACCAAGCATGACCGGACTCTAGAATGCACCGAAATGCATCAAATTATTTAAAAATGTCGGGGTTTTTTTCACTAACGACATTCATTAGCTCAAATAGCCGTTAAAAGGCAAAACAACCGTTTAAAAGTCAAAAGTCAAATTAAAAGATGAAAGCTTCTGGATTTTCAAGATTTTTATTATATAAGTACAAAAGCTGTAAGAGTGAATATGGAACTGCTGATTTGTTTCATTTTCTCAGAACAATGTTGTAAACTATCAAATACCTAACCCAATTAGTTTCAAACTATTCCCATAACACAAGCACATTCAATGAAACACATTTGTTTTAATATTCTATGAATATTATGATAGTTGTCCAGTAATATGCCCTTACAGTTTAACATCAGCCAACGGCATCCCCACGCCCCCTATCCCCGCCCCCTATCCCCGCCCGTAACAAATATTCCCTTAAAATGACCGGTGTTTCCATACAATCTGAATAGTTTCTGAGAAAACAAACAGTACTCAGCATACCAATTGTGGTCGGTCTTCTTGAATTTCTCTTTACAAGTTACAGTGTACTTTCATATAACAATTATCAAAATCTCATGACGAGTCTTGCTTTTAGCTAAAATATGCACACGCAATGAATAAAAACATCTACACATACAACATCGTTTTTAAATAATAAAATAAATCGAAAAACTTCTTTGTCGTTACACTCTATACTGGTGGAGAAATCACATTTTCAGTTTCATCAAAAACTTAGTGTAGCATGCAACAACGCCGTTCGGATCTTCCCAAGTTGGGTAGTGACCTATTCCGGAAGGCAGCACATCTATACTCGGATTTGGAACTACTTTTCTGAAATATAAAAAGAAATAGAAATTTCTCAGTCAGTGTTAATAGTTTTAAAATCATGTCATATTACATTTGAAACATCGGGCTGACGCATGGGACAAACTTGAATAAATAGAGGATATATGTGTATGTTTCAGTCTAAGATTGAAATGAGCCACGCCATGAGAAAACCAACATAGTGGGTTTGCGACCAGCATGGATCCAGACCAGCCTGCGCATCCGCATCTAATTCCAATAGGCTTTGATAGCGAACAGCATGGATCCTGACCAGACTGCGCGGATGCGTGGGCTGGTCTGGATCCATGCTGGTCACAAACCCACTATGCAGTCTGGTCAGGATCCATGCTGTTCGCTAACAGTTTCTCTAATTCCAATAGGCTTTGATAGCGAACAGCATGGATCCTGACCAGACTGCGCGGATGCGCAGGCTAGTCTGGATCCATGCTGGTCACAAACCCACTATGTTGGTTTTCTCATGGCGCGGCTCAAATATATTTCACCTTTCACTAGGTGAGAATAATATGCAATTTTTGCATGACTGGCTTGGTCATACGATATGAGTGAAAGATATCAATCTGACTATTTTAAAAGTACATCTCCAACTAACGCTATGCTTTATATATTTTATACGCGAAAATAAAAATAGCAATATCGGAAATACAAATGTACAGAAAGATAATGTGACATCCTCAGATCTTCGTTTAGATCAAGTTATTTAGTCAGATTGGAAAGATATTTGACCGTATATGCAAACAATCATTTTTATTACATGTGTTTCAATAGATTTTTCAGAGTGAAGTTAACACAACATTTCAAAAAGATTTTACTCTAATATTTTAGTAATTCATTGAAAAGCATGTCATTTACCTATCCATTTTTCACAGATAAATATGCTTGAAAACAGACGACGTTAAATTCGGTTGTATGAAATTTAATTACATGTGATTTAATTAAGGCAAACATGAAAATCGCGGGTTCAACAAATCATATTTATTTATATCCGAAATACCAGAACAGAACAGAACAGAAGTTTATTTACAGAAAGACTTGAATAAACGTTCATCGTCATATATATACATTACAAACATGCATGATTATAGCGGAAGGTTGAAATATAATTTTATGGAAATAATATGAACACAAATATACACATACAATAAATCTGAATACTGATATGTTTTATGTAATTTATTCATTTACTGATATTTTGTTAATTAATTCTATTAATTAAGACGGTTTTTGTATAATTTCGTGTAACAGTTCATTCTTAAAA
Source organism: Mercenaria mercenaria (assembly GCF_021730395.1). Classification (NCBI taxonomy): domain Eukaryota; kingdom Metazoa; phylum Mollusca; class Bivalvia; order Venerida; family Veneridae; genus Mercenaria; species Mercenaria mercenaria. The sequence goes on from NC_069373.1 coordinate 55,257,670, forward strand.
AATTACTTATAATTTAACTCAACATATAATAGGATCTGTTAATAAAAAACATGAGAGGTGAAAAATCATACTTAAATCCTGTATGATGAGATTAGTCATACATAGTGACTTCAATTATATCTTATCTTTGTCAAGCAATCACTGGTGCATAACACATATCAGCAACGAGATTTTCCATAAAACATTATTATAGGTCGATATCTTTCAACTTGCGCACCCCCATTGACCCTGAATTTTCATTTGATTAGTTCAGACCTATCGATAGGTAATTTTTTAACGGTAATTTTAATGCACGTGCTTTTCGTGAAATTAAGTAGCATAAAATGATGAGATTTTTAGCATAATTATACTTTAATACGTTAAAAACCGTGACATATTAATGTAAAGATTAAAAGTTTAGTGTTGCTTGAAGGCCAGTCAATGCCCTCATAAAAAGTCTAGGGCATTTCTGGCATTAACACTGACCATTACATTTTGCGTTTTCTTATTTGAAAAGCAAACTAAAAATATTTTGCATTCTGCGATATCACAAAATGTAAAATGCAGACCAGATTAAGACAAGTATTAACTGAGGCTTTTTTATTTGTTTAAGCAAGTCGTTCACCCATTTATGAACCACTTTTTTTATCATTTAGCTTCACATTTTGGGTATCATTTTAGTTTATAATTTCCTTATTCCTTGGCCGAGTTTAATAATATGAACAACGTCGAAGACAAGAAAACAAGCGCTTTTCTCGACACAAAGCGTCTGCCAGACTTTCCCAATACTTTTCTCAAATACTTCGCCCAAATGTTGTTGTTTTTTTCCACGGACAAAAAGTGTAGATAACGTGCACACTGAGTTTGGGTGAAGTGTTCGAAGCAAGCATATTGAGATGTGTAGCAGACACTTTGTGCCGAGGAAAGTACTCGTTTTACTACATTCGAGGCTCCTTATCTGATAAAATTCCGGCTAGAAAATAAAAAATATATCAGCAAAAATGTTTCCTGAATACAGTTATTATTTCCTGTGTGTGTATGATACCTAAACGTCACGTGGTTTGGTCATCCTGATTTCAGCGTTGCAACAGTGCTGACTTAGATACCAGCAATATCCGAAAGACAGAAATAACCATTTTCTTTCTCAGAAAACATGCAAGTATGCGCACTTGTTTTCCTAGTGAGATCATTTCCTGTACGATGGTCATGGTTTTGATTTGCACACAGACTGAGCTAATGTTCCGGGGAACCAACCAGTTAAAGTAAACAAGTTTTTTTTCTGTTTTTTTTTTTTTTTTTTTTGAAAGAATAAAAATATTGACAAGAAACAAGTGTTGAGTTAACACAATCATAAAGCATCCTGTCTCCAAACGCAGCAATATCATTGGTCAATTTCAACATTGTATTCAGAATCAACATAAAGAAAATGGTGTTCAGAATCGACTTAAAGAAAGTGGTATTCAGAATCAACATAAAGGAACACGTGTTCAGAATCAACTTAAAGGAACTGGTGTTCAGAATCAACGTAATGGAAGTCGTGTTCAATATCAGCTTAATGGAAGTGGTATTCAGAATCAACTTAACGGAAGTGGTGTTCAGAATCAACTTAACGGAAGTGGTGTTCAGAATCAACTTAAAATTAGTGGTGTTCAGATGATCAACTAACAGGAAGTCGTGTTTAGAATCAACTTAAAATTAGTGGTGTTCAGAATCAACTTACAGGAAGTCGTGTTCCGAATCAACTTAAAGAAAGTCGTGTTCAGAATCAACTGAAAATCAGTGGTGTTTAGAATCAGATTACAGGAAGTCGTGTTCAGAATCAACTTAAAGACAGAGGTGTTCAGAATCAACTTAAAGAAATTTGTTCCGATGTTATAAAATTGTGACTGGTGACCAGTCGCAGAATGCAGTCTTTCCATTGGTCAGTTTCAAGAATGAACTCAAACTCAAAACCAATCTGATGCTGGCGTATAGAAATGTTCTCGAAACTCGGTTGCCCGTCTCCCAGTCAAAATAGTTTGGTTTAACCAAATACGAGAAAAGTGGAAATAAAGTGTACGAGACCACATGCAGATTAAACTTACCTGTAATGGTCAACAAAGGCAGGATAAGGATTTATCGGATCAGCTGGTCCATATATCATGTGCACTGGAAACAAAAATGCATTTTTATTACAAGTCATAAAACTGATGTAAAAGGTGTAAAACAACACGTAGCATGTGCCTGTAAAATGAAGGAAAAAAAGATCAATAAAACACATAACTTTAGACAAATCTTAGAGAAGGGGACCAATCGCAAACCCATAAGCACCAATCACAAAAATTAGGGAAAATTTACTAGTATTCGAATGTATTCCCCGTGTCAAGGCCAAGGTCAATGGCAAATAGAAAAACTGTAACATAATAGAGTGATACATCTAATACTGTTCTGTTTCTAAGATTAGCGCAAAGAACACTTTTCATACCAGGTATTTTTGTTTTCTGTAATGCTCCAACCCACCTTTCTTTGTTCTCACCTCTTTGTGTAATAAAACGCATGATTCTGAAAATAAAAAAAAGCAGTAAAAATCAGGTTAGTATTCACATAACAATGGTTCGAGCTTTACTGGGATCCGTACTGATATGATCGGTCAGTGAACGACCAGCTCGTAAAAGAATTGTTACTGACTGACGCCTGGTATTAAAGGAAAGGATTCTAGAGGTAGATGCGTATAACGCACAAGCATCTTATAAGTATCCTCGTCATATTTGATTACTGCATGTGTTGTGTGACAGCATCACAAACAGTTACATATATTTGAATGCATCAGGTAACTGTCTTAAAACATTTTTATACATAACGCATCAAAGAAAACTCTTCTCTTAGTGTTCACCCCGTCAATGCTCTCATTTCAATACCTTGATCTGGCATAGAAATCACATTTACTTTTTTTTCAAATCTGCATTTTTAAGTACTGTAATACCTAATACATGTATAAGTAATATTTAAGTGGTTTGGCTAATTTTCGTGTATCTCGCGGTTGCGGCGATCCATGAAAATTAAGCCAATCGCATTTAATTAACATCATATAGTAAGCCTTTACGTACTTTGGCTTTACAGCAACACCGCCTTTATATCTTGATGCAGCGTAGAAATCTATCATGTCTTCTTCTCTGTGTTTGTATGCTGCTCCGAATGTGCTGCTTAGACTGAAGTATCACAATAATAAAGCTATATAAAACTTTAAAACAACACATTGAAAGTAGTAGCACTTCTGTGGTGCCTTGACATTATACTTATAAACAACATTAACAGTTCACTTCGGAACACGTAAAAGTTGTATCAACTTAGCAATTTGTCAGTTAATCTCACTGTTTTTTTTTTGTCAGCATTCAGTCTATCAAAAAAAAAAAAACAGGTTACGTGATTACTTTGACTGAAAAATGATTTGACAGTGATTAGACAGTGACCCTAACCCATCGGCCTATTTAGGAAAGAAAATTGCCATATACAGGAAAGGAAATCATCACTATATTTTAGGAATGAAAATCGCTATATATAAGAAAGGAAAACTCCTATCTATAACTTAGGAAAGAATATCACGATATATAGGAAAGGAAAACACCTATATAACTTGAGAAAGAAAATCGCGATATACAGGAAAGAAAAACAACTAAATATAAGTTAGGAAAGAATATCGCGATATACAGGAAAGGAAAACACCTACCTATAACTCAGGAAAGAATATCGGGATATACAGGAACGGAAAACACCTATATATAACTCAGGAAAGAAAATCGCCATAGAAAGGAAAGGAAAACACCTATAGGAAATCACCACTGGAAAGAAAATCAAATATACCCTCGTTTAAAAAGACCATAGAAGGAAAGCTGTATAATCATCTCTCCTAAAACGGGTACCAGTTGCAACTGAAATATAGTAGAAAAGGTGCTGTTAAGAAATTGATGGCATACGTTTTCATGATATATTTCATTTTTGTCGTGTTGGCAATGAAGTCAGAAATTTTAAGCGTTTCAATGGTACATGAAACTTCAGATACCCCTCCGGGAATCATTTCATTAGATCCAATGACTTTCAACTTGACAACAAGATCGGCTCGAATCCACAGAGGTGAGGGAAACTGAATCGATCGAAGTCCGTGGTCTTAATCTGTCGGCCACGAAGGCACCCATCGGTATGCATTACTTCAATAATTGTTCTGTTTAAATTGTGTTATATAAAATACTAATATACTGTATATGTCTTACAAAAGCAGTCGTGTGTTGAAAAAAAGTCTAGATATATATATATTTGTCATAGACAATATTTCTTCATTATTTAATGTCGCACAAAATGTTACTTACCCTTTGTCCTAAAAGCGGGAAGTTAGTTTCTGGAAATATTCCTGGAATTTAGAGATTGAAAGGATATTGAAAATGATGATATACCATTTAGATAATATTGTGATAAAGTTGGTTATATTTGGGAGGATATTTTGGAATAAACATATGTATAAATGAAGACGATACTTTAGAAGAAAAAGACAAGGACAGATTTTTTTAATCACACGTATCGTAAAAGCACGGTGTTCCGTTTGGACAATCGTGACTTTTTATTTAATACTAAACCGTGATGCACGATGACAAAAACGCGATGGCCGATGGCACGATGATGAAACAACGATGGTACGATGGTGTAAAACGGCGATGGCACAATGAATGAAACGCGATGGTACTACTGGTGAAATGTCCGATGTACATTAATCGCGTTTTCACATCGTACCATCGCCGTTTTCATCCATCGTAATTCCATCGTACCATCGAGTTTTCATCATCGTTATCACCATCGTACCACCGCGTTATCACCATCGTACCATCGCATTTTCACCATCGTACCATCGCCTTCCGGTGGTCATGCGCAGTGGTACAGTATATGTGTCAGTAAAATACAGGCTTGATACAATCTCAATTTTACATTGCACTATGTACCTTCTACATCCTAACAAGAATAAGCTGAGTTTGAATAATACCATGTGACTATTACACCTAGCTTTTTATTTACTTTCATGCACACATAAAATACAAAGGACGTGTATGGTGGCTGATTTCTGCCATTTCGCGTTTTCGCCCCGCGACCCCGCCGAGCGAAAACACGAGAATCAACAAGTTAAAATGGCGGGGGCGCGGGGCAAAAACTCGCTATTTAGCGTGGGAGCGGAGCGAAAACTCGCTGTTTAGCGGGGTCGAGGGGCGAGATTTAGTAACTGGTATGTCGGGGGCGCGAGACGAAAACACGATAACTAGCGCTGCTTAAAACGTCGAGTTTTCGCACTGCGCCCCGACAATCCAGTCACTAAATCTCGGCCCGCGCCCCGCTAATGATCGTGTTTTCGCTTCGCGCCCCCGCTAAATAGTGAGTTTTCGCCTGGCGCCCCCGCCATTTTATCTTATCAATTTTCGTGTTTTCGCTCGGCGGGGTCGCGGGGCTAAAACTCGCTATTTAGCAGGAGCGCAAAGCGAAGACACGATAATTAGCGGGGTCGAGGGGCGAGATTTAGTAACTGGAATGTCGGGGGCGCGGTACGAAAACTCGACGTTTAAGCAGCGCTAATTATCGTGTTTTCGCCATGCGCCCCCGACATACCAGTTACTAACTCTCGCCCCACGACCCCGCTAATTATCGTGTTTTCGCTCTGCGCCCCCGCTAAATAGCGAGTTTTCGCCCCGCGCCCCCGCTATTTTAGCTTGTAAATTCTCGTGTTTTCGCTCGGCGGGGTCGCGGGGTGAAAACGCGAAATGGCAGAAATCAGCCACCATAGACATGGCCTTGAATTTCTTACAGTTTTAATGAACTGAGCACTGAACATTTTGTTAAACATTTTGCAAAACAGCAGAATCTAAATGGTAAATTTCTTTTCGGAAAATACATTGAGATACATTCATTTATTGTTGACAAAAATACAAGTGTATGGGACTACGCATTTCTAACCGGAAGGCGATGGTACGATGGTGAAAACGCGACGATACGATGGTGAAACCACGATGGTACGATGTTGATAACGCGATGGCACGATGGTGAAAACGCGGTGATACGATGGTGAAAACGCGATGATTCGATGGTGAAATCACGATGGTACGATGATGATAACGCGATGGCACGATGGTGAAAATGCGATGGTACGATGGTGATAACGCGATGGCACGATGGTACGATGATGAAAACGCGATGACACGATGGTGCGATGGTGAAAACGTGATGGTACGATGATGAAAACGCGATATTACATCGACATTTCACCATCGTACCATTGCACCATCGCGATTTCATCATCGTGCCATCGCGTTTTCACCATCGTACCATCGTTGTTTCATCATCGCGCCATCGCGTTTTCGTCATTGTACCATCGTGCATCGCGGTTTAGTATTAAATAAAAAGTCACGATTGTCCAAACGGAACACCGTATAAAAGTTTGAGGTGATCAGATTGTGACAGAGATAAACATACCCGCATTTGTAAGGCACAGTGAATTCAACTTGATCTTTCCACTACCAGTGTTATGTCTGTAGAAACCAGTAAACAGTTGCACTTTCATTTAACACTATTGAAAGACGAAGCAAATCTAAGAAACAGAACCGAACCAGAAATATTACGTTTATTCCTACTAATTCTTTTGATCGCCGCTAACTTAAAAAGATTCTATTGTACATTATCAAATAAATTATATCACAGTTTTTAAAACACTTTACCAAACTTGAAAGCGCATAAACATGTGAAAGATACGATTGCAAAAGTTGATTAAAAACACATTCATTTCGAGAGAAGTTGTTACGTTTGGTATTAACGTCTTCATCGATAAAGGAAGTGCACATTTCATACTTATTTAAAGCAAGTACCTGTGAAGTAATTCGAGAGCAACGGTATCCCCAATATCGTGCGCAAGTACGTGAGTATCTTTAACAGCCAGGAATTCCAAAATGGCTTCCAGTATGTCTGCCTGCTCATACATATGATAGTCATGTTGCTTCTGAAAGAAAAAAAAACAACTTTGAAAACATTAGTTCCGTATTCCTGGGCTATTTGTTTTATGTTACTCTTAACAAGTTCAGCCTGTCAAAATATGATACGTATAGATAGCCGAATTTTTCGTTCACTGGACGGGCTCTCGATTTCGTTAAATATCAAGTTTAAAAAAAAAAAAAAAAGACAATGATAAGATTCAATGCTTTATGGTTTCAAATGAAAAAGAAAACGTTTCTCTTAGGGGATGTAAAATATAATATCAGTACTATTTATGTGCGCCGTAGTGCCAGTGCTACCTGCTGTTTGAAAATCTGATTTGAAGCAATAACATGTTCTGACGGTCAAACGAACTAGGGACCGAAACTGTTCACTGTAAAATGTTTAGAAAACATATGTATTGTTACGAAGGCCAGTGACTGTATTCTAAGGATGTAATTCCTCAAATACTATATTCTGTAAACATTAAGGAAAAGCTTTTGTATTTTTCCTAATTTCGCAATTAAGAATGACTATTCGATATCAATTAGCATTAAACATGGCGCTCCGACCTTCTAGAGTTTATCATTAAATAGTTAATTAAAAATTAAACATTTTTGTTTTGTTTTGGGTTTAACGCCGTTTTTCAATTTAATGGCGGGCAGTTAATCTAACCAGTGTTCCTGGATTATGTAAAAGTACAAACATGTTCTCCGCAAATAACTGTCAACTTTCAGACACAATGAATTTTATCAAATCGTCACGGAGAGTATGGGCTTCACCTGCTGATCGAACTCACGACCCCGACATCCGTATATTTGCGCTCTCCCTCTAAGCTTTAGAAGACAAGGTGCATTTTTTCTCCGTTAGACTTGTATATCTTTTTTGGTTTTAATACACAAGAGTTATCTTTGTCCGTTTCAGAACAATATAGGCTCATATATATCGTTTTGTGTAATGAACTAATACACATTTCTTTGGTAGATGATTGGTGTAAACCTTGTATAATATTTGGTATTTTAAATCGTTGCATTTAAATCGTTTCTAATAGAGGGGAGATTAACCCACTAAGGTAGCTTTCAGTAATATTATGCACTTGTCTCACCGTAACAGCCTTCTAGAGCAACAGCCGCCATTATTTAAAGGTATTAACTAGTGTACACTTATCGAATGGCGTGCCGGTCAATAGTCAGAATTATTACATGACTACTTATATAAATAGCAAGTCCATAGTTTTTGCTATACGACTGGTTTATACTCAGCATTATAAAATTATGAAAATTAGTTTTGGTGTAGAAGTTAACATCTTCGTATTAATTGATAAAACACATTGGCTTTCGACTAGGACATGGGCAGTTATTTCGAACACTACCGGACATTTGATACAAATAGTACATAATTCATATCTACACATTCACATGAAATCCAATGCAAATGGCAATGATAGAAAACGAACATCACTTCGAACCAGACGAGATACTAAGTATTCGTTATCAACTGACATTTGACCTTCATACCAGTATGACGCATTGTAATTCTTGATACTCACAACATTCATTTAGCAGCCGATCGTCACTCAGGAATGAGACATTTGGAATTTTGAAATTATGAAAAATGCGACAATTCATAGCTAGTAAATTAAAATGTGTATGAGAAAGCATTCGTTTCAGTTAATCCATTATCAGGAATATTGTCCAAAAGAATCACATGGTTGTAGTGTAGATGGAAATATTGCTCCGGAGTAGACATGACCTCGTTGCAAAGCATTTAACGCGCACCTTCAACCAATCACATGACTTCCGGTTTATCTAGAAATCAATGGCTACATTCGGAAGATATCTGGACCTTTCTTTAATCGGAAGACATCTGAAATATGATTTAAAGCACGCTTAAACGCATTGCATAAAATTCAGACGTACAGTTGGTACGTTGTATCTTCCTGTATACGACATAGATATTCATTCAGAAGCATTGACTAATAGGTTCTTATATATACATGATATTTTGATTTTCTAGTCATTCGTTTTACAGAAAATGGTCCCTCTTAGTTAAAATGGTTCGTACCAGCAACTACCATTAATTTATCACAAATACATTGGAGTTCGAATTGCCTTCATTATTGTCAAGAAACATTGAATAGTAGTTAAGATAACATGGAATTTTCTATTTGATATTTCAACGAATAGACATATCTTAGCTTCGGTGCGACTTTAAATCTAATTGGCAGACAGAAAATGATTCTATGCCTTTGTTCTTTGGATCAGTAGGACAGTTTCGACGTCGTTAACCGTACGCATCGCTTTGATTGTCTAAAAGAATTGGCCTTGCAAAGATGCGGGCTCGTTCAAACCAACTTCGACACAATTCAACACTCTGCATCTGAGTCGAATCAGTGACTCCATTCGCACATGGACATACATTGACGAATACTTCGAATCAGAACGACATTCGCTACATAGGATACAGCAGACTTCCTACGAATGATTATCGGTCTAATTGTGCATTTGGGTACAACACATTGGACATTTAAGGTAAGAACGACAGTTCTAACTGTCCAGTCATGACTAGACTGGAACGTGATCATTATAACGTATACATCTGTTACAAGCACTTTCCTGTATTTCAAAAAATAGACATTACATTATGATGAATAAAAACAAAACAGGAAATTATTTAAACGAGACTTGGACATTTGATTTGGTTCGCATTGGACTGTGTGATGTTCAAACGCTGACTTCGACATATCAAACCGGCACTGGTACATTCGGCATAGAGTATTAATTGGGCATTCTTACCAAGGAACGAGCATCGAAAATGCCAGATTTACATTGATATTTCTTTCCTAAAATTCCTTACTTGTGACCCGAGAATTGTCATTGGATTACCGTTAAAATGATAAGACGCATTGTACATGATTATACACATTGGACTATCATACACAGGGAAAGTTGACTTTAGGCCATTCAATCGCAATAAAAATCATGAAAGCACGTTTGAAACGCCGAAACAAGGACATGCCCTTGAAATGTCTCAGACATCAGAATAGAAGAAAACTCGAAACTACGGCGAAAGGTGAACGGGCTTAAGTTAAAAACGAGACAACGAAAGTGTTGCACGATAGAAATAAGTCGATGTTAACTTATAGTTGCAGTTTATGACCGTTCTTCTGGTTAATTCACGATCGTGTTCGATTTTAAAAGTATGGTTGTTTCGGCTTTTAACGTCATGTATCGCGTTTCCTGAAATGACTTTATATGCTATATTAAAGTGTCGAAAATTGCAAATGATGTGAAAAATCAAACCTTGTATTTGACGATCCTTTCTTGTCCCTTGGACGTGCCTGACAGCTCGGTGTGCTGGAATGTCTAGACTATATAAGTTTGAAATAAATCCACGACTACATGTATACATGTGTTTTATCGGGTTTATCTAAAAAATTGCTGAATTGTTTATGAGCATGTCGTAAAAAGGTCTATTCTTATGTTAGAATAAGAAAATGGATGTGGGAGTGTGGTGTTACCCTTGAACATACGATTCTGAAACGTCTGGCCCAGTTTAAAGTTAACATCAACTCGATAAAGAGTATGGGAATATTTTTCCTTGACAGTTCTGAAGTCTCGTTCCCTGACGAGTGTCGTCGACCATTTAAACTGAAAAGAACACGTGCTGACCGATTGTTAAATTCTATTTCAAATCTAAGTTGCATAACCTTAAAAATCAAACTCTCTATAAAGATTTAACATACGGATTGAATTATTTTAAAACAAGTCTGAGATCAGAACAAATTTTTGAGAACATTTGCTAATGAGTCAAGAGAAATATTAATTCGGTGTAAATTCAATTTAACAAAAAATACAATTATTTATTTGGGTTTTTTACGGCGCCACACTTTAGGCAATCGCAACGTTCACGAAATTTGGCATCCAATCGAAAAAACATGAGGTAACAATATAGGTATGAATCAAATTTCAATCCCGATAAACAGTTCTGTTACATTAAACAAGAGATCGTAAGTAAAATGCAAGACTAATACTAGTACAAATATCATGATCATATTCAAAAACTACGCTGGTAGACAATTCAGGGATACAGTCTTTATAAAGGAGATACGTTAGACCATGAAACATTTAAACAATAGTTGTTTCTTTCACTGATACATTTAGTAACTGGTATGCGCATTTATGGAACTAACAGATATTTCAAAGTATAACTGGCAGACAAATAACTCGTCATAGTTACATGTTTTATATCTTAATATTTAAAATCGAGTCTGAAGTACAACAGGGCCTCAGAAACCAAATAATTATCGCATTCAAGTCCAGTTATCGTTATAGTGTAGATACAACTTACCGTTCATTCTCCAAACATTATCATATATCGTTTCAACGGTAATATGAAGACTGAAATCCAATGAGGTCACAATAACGCCTCATGACATGCAAAGCTATAATGACTAAAACAAGTGTTCCTGTTCTAATCATTTGACCATGGTCTGAAGAGAATTGTCAAACAATACCAGTTTCAGAGAATCGTGCAACTGTATACTGATGCTTTTTCTGAATTATGAAATGCATGGTTAAGATTCGAATGATCAAATGTCGTTCTGAAATCTAATGTCCAATGTCGTTCTGGTATCGAATGTCGAATGTCGTTCTGGTATCGAATGTCCAATGTCGATCTGGTATTAAATGTCCAATGTCGTTCTGAAATCGAATGTTGAATGTCGTTCTGAAATCGAATGTCAAATGTCGTTCTGAAATCGAATGTCCAATGTCAATCTGGTATCGAATGTCGAATGTCGTTCTGGTATCGAATGTCGAATGTCGTTCTGAAATCGAATGTCCAATGTTGATCTGGTATCAAATGTCCAATGTCGTTCTGAAATCGAATGTCGAATGTCGTTCTGAAATCGAATGTCGAATGTCGTTCTGGTATCGAATGTCGAATGTCGTTCTGAAATCGAATGTCCAATGTCAATCTGGTATTTAATGTCAAATGTCGTTCTGGTATCGAATGTCGAATGTCATTCTGAAATCGAATGTCCAATGTTGATCTGGTATCAAATGTCCAATGTCGTTCTGAAATCGAATGTCCAATGTCGTTCTGAAATCGAATGTCCAATGTCGTTCTGAAATCGAATGTCCAATGTCAATCTGGTATCGAATGTCGAATGTCGTTCTGGTATCGAATGTCGAATGTCGTTCTGAAATCGAATGTCCAGTGTCGATCTGGTATCAAATGTCCAATGTCGTTCTGAAATCGACTGTCGAATGTCGTTCTGGTATCGAATGTCGAATGTCGTTCTGTAGTCGAATGTTTAATGTCGATCTTGCATCAAATGTCCAATGTCGTTCTGAAATCGAATGTCCAATGTCATTCTGAAATCGAATGTCCAATGTCGTCCTGGTATCGAATGTCCAATGTCGTTCTGGATTCGAATGTCCAATGTCGTTCTGAAATCGAATGTCCAATGTCAATCTGGTATCAAATGTCTAATGTCGTTTGAAATCGAATGCCCAATGTCGTTCTGAAATCGAATGTCCAAAGTCGTTCTGGTATCGAATGTCCAATGTCGTTCTGGATTCGAATGTCCAATATCGTTCTGAACTCGAATGTCCAATGTCGTTCTGGTATCGAATGTCGAATGTCGTTCTGAAATCGAATGTCCAATGTCGTTCTGAAATCGAATGTCCAATGTTGATCTGATATCAAATGTCCAATGTCGTTCTGAAATGGAATGTCCAATGTCGTTCTGAAATCGAATGTCCAAAGTTGTTCTGAAATCGAACGTACAAAGTCGTTCTGGTATCGAATGTCCAATGTCGTTCTGGATTCGAATGTCCAATGTCGTTCTGAAATCGAATGTCCAAAGTCGTTCTGGTATCGAATGTCCAATGTCGTTCTGCATTCGAATGTCCAATATCGTTCTGAACTCGAATGTCCAATGTCGTTCTGGTATCGAATATCCAATGTCGTTCTGGTATCGAATGTCGAATGTCGTTCTGGAATCGAATGTTCAATGTCGATCTTGTATCAAATGTCCAATGTCGTTCTGAAATCGAATGTACAAAGTCGTTCTGGTATCGAATGTCCAATGTCGTTCTGGATTCGAATGTCCAATGTCGTTCTGAAATCGAATGTCCAAGGTCGTTCTGGTATCGAATGTCCAATGTCGTTCTGGATTCGAATGTCCAATATCGTTCTGAACTCGAATGTCGAATGTCGTTCTGGTATCGAATGTCGAATGTCGTTCTGGTATCGAATGTCGAATGTCGTTCTGAAATCGAATGTCCAATGTTGATCTGATATCAAATGTCTAATGTCGTTCTGGTATCGAATATCCAATGTCGTTCTGGTTTCGAATGTCCAATGTCGTTCTGAACTCGAATGTTCAATGTCGATCTGGTATCAAATGTCCAATGTCGTTCTGAAATCGAATGTCCAATGCCGTTCTGAAATCGAATGTACAAAGTCGTTCTGGTATCGGATGTCCAATGTCGTTCTGGATTCGAATGTCTAATGTCGTTCTAAAATTGAATGTCCAATGTCGTCCTGAAATTGAATGTCCAATGTCGTTCTGGATTCGAATGTCTAATGTCGTTCTAAAATTGAATGTCCAATGTCGTTCTGGTATCGAATGTCCAATGTCGTTCTGAGGTCGAATGTTCAATGTCGAAAGTTTAACTTATTGCCAACTTCACGCTTCAAATGTCCAATGTCGTTCTGAGACAGAATGTTCAATGTCGAATGTCGAACTTCTCGCCAACTTCACACACTTACGAAAATTAGTTTTTGATGTCATGCAATAAAACACTATGGCTTGCTATTCAATAGTAAAAACTATTGGCTTTCTTTGCTTAGGACCTCGGGCAGTATTTTTGACTACTGACCGGAAATCATTCGATAAAAGTAGGTACCAATTCATATCTTACATATACAAGAAAATGCAATGCTAAAAGGCAATGAGCGAGAACCAGAAACACACTTCACACCAAGAGTGAATACTGAGTTTCGGTGGCTATCCAAGCTCACATTTACCCTTAATCCAGCTATAGACAGTGCAAGTTAAATGTTTCTTGCATACCGTGCACAACATTTTTATATTTTAGCAGGCCGACTCGTCTTACTTCCGAGGTGTAATGAGACTATTTTGTTGTAATTTACGAAATTATGAAATTAATGCGCAATTCACTAGCTATTATAATAAAATAGTGTTTGAAGAAAAGCATTCGTTTTAGTCTATATCCTCTTTTATTCCAGAATATGGTGTGCCTGAAAAGGAATCTAACGCTGGTTGTAGGTGTGGATGGAAATATCTGGCTCCCGGGTAAGAGCAGAGCCTCGTTACCGCCTAAGCCAAGTTTAACGCGCACCTTCAACCAGAGAAAGAGACAAGACTTACCGGTTTATCTGAAAATCCAAGGCCTAGCATATCGGTAAGTATTATCCTGTTGTACTCTTTCTTTAAATCGGGTAACATCTGAAAATATTGTTTAAAGCGCTTAAAGCTGCATAAAAAAACCCATGTAAAATATTAAAATTAATTGTTTGAAGTTGTATGATTTAATATCTACGATAGCCTACTGAGCGGTATCTGTTGGTATGTTGTTTTTTCTCACTGTATTACGACAATAGATATACAGCTGCATGAAAATCATTGACTGAAAGGGATTTTTATAAATAATGATATTGTTTTTTTTTATTTTTCTGGTCTTTTTTTTACATTTGAAAAATGCCTCTTTTGTTTAAAACTGGTGTTACCGGCTCAATAACTTATCCTTTAATTTATCCGACAAATAAACATGGAGTTGGCGATAATGCCTTTATTTTATGTGTCAAAGAAACATGATAGTAGCTTGAAGATAAACGGTAAAAAGATTTTTATCCTATTTTCTGGTTATATATATTCATCGAATAGTTTTATATCTTAGTTCCGTGACTGCTTTAAATCTAAATATTACAGAGCAGAAAATGAATCCACTGCTTTTTTCTGTGGTCAGTGTTGTAACACGTTTCAACAGCTCAAACCTACTGCACCCGCTGATTGCTCTAATAATTGTGTCCTTGCAAAAGTATTTAGCGGCCGTGTTCAAACTCAACCCTCCGGCAACACTCTCGCATATACCTGAGCTCTGCAGTGATCTCCACGTTCGCCAATGGACATACATTGACGAACTACTGTCGAATCAGAACGCAATTCATATTCGCTCATAGGAGTACCGCAGCATTTCCCTACCGAATGATTTTGGGTCTATAGATGCATTATGGTATAAAACAGTTATGACATTTAAGGGAAGACCACCAGTTACTATACCTTGCTCCAGTCATGACTAGACGTTGGGAAGCCGTGAATCAATAATAACGTACTACCATCTGTTAAAGCACCTTTTTCATCTGTAATATTCAAAGAAATAACTGATTAATTTTATTGACGAATAAAAACCAAAACAAAGGGAAAGTATTTAACAAGAGATCTTGATAGGCAAACAATGTGCTTTTGGTTTCGGGCTTGGGACTGGTGGTGAGGATAGGTTAAAGGCCGCTGACTTTGGATCATATGCCAACCTGGGCACTGAGTATCACCTGGGTTAGAGTTATTTAATGAAATTCTTACCCAAGTGACCTTACGAGCCTGAAAAATGCCCAGAATATCACCTTTGATATTTCTATACCCTAAAATACCTTACTTGTGACATATGATTATGTCAATCTGGATATACCGTTTAAATGGTATAAGATGCAAGTACGAGTATATATACACATGGATATATACACATGGATCATGTTGAGCCCTGTTAGGGCCATCAACGCATAAAAACTCGATGAAAGCACATTTGAAACGCCGAAACAACGACAGCCCGGTGGTGAAAACTCGAAACTACGAGAATAGAGAAAACTCGAAACTACCGGCGAAAGGTCGAAACGAGGCTTAAAAGTAAAAAAGAACGAGACAACGAAAGCATGTTGCCGATAGAAAATAAAGTTCTGATGTTAACATTCATCATTGCAGTTTTCATGACCGTAGTTTCGATAATTCACGATCGTGGTTTCGATTTTTCATAATTAAAGCATGGTTGTTTCGGCTGTTTAACGTCATGTATGCGGCGTTGATCCTAAACTGACTTCATATGCGTAATATATAGAAGTTCCAAAAAGCAAATTACCGATGTAGAAAATATCAAAGCCCTTGTATTTGAAGAAGCTGCCTTTCTTGTACCAGGCCTTGAGACGTGGCGACAGCTCCGGTGGCGGAATGTTCAGATAATATACAGTTACTACCGTCAGAATTATAATCCACACAATCCACATGTATACCATGGTGACTTTATATAGGGTTATATCTAAAAAATATAATATAATATTTTATGAGCATCGTCATGTAAAAAGGTCTATCTTATGTTAGAACTTTTGAGAATAGGATGGGGAGGGGGTGGGGGTTACCCTTAACAATAAACATTGTTGAAACGTTCAATGGCACCAGTTTAAAATAAACATCACTCCAATAGTATGGGAAAATATTTCCTACAATCTGAATCTGTTCCACTGTACGATTGTCCGTCCGATTTTAGACTTAAAAAACACGTGCCTGCACCTCATTGTAAAAATTCTAATTTCAAATAATTGCCTAAACTTAAAAAAAACTCTGCTGATATCAAGATTTCAACATACGGACTCTGAATTATTTTTTAGAAACAAGTCTGAGATCAGATAACAAAATTTTTGAGAACCTTTGCTAATGGAGTCAAGATGAAAAATAATTAATTCGGTGTAAATTCAATTTAACAAAAATACAATTTATTTATTTGGGTTTTACGGCGCACCAACACAGTATAGGCTATATGGCGCCAAACAGGACTACAAATTTTGGTTCCACATCTCATTTACATCGAAATAAAAACATGAGGTAAAACATGAGGTATGGAATCAAAATTTGCATACCTGCTGGAAAACAGAAATACAAAAAGAATCATGTCTCAGTATATCATTAAACGAAAGAATCGCGGTAGAGTTTTAAATATAAACTAATACTATAAAATATTATATAGAAAATATTAAAAACTTACCACTGGTAAAGATCAGATGCAGCCGCGGTACGTTCCTGTTATAAACTGGGTACTGGTACTCCTTACTTTTTAGACCGTACACACATTTTAAACCAGGTATAGTTTGTTTACCTTTCACTGATAACCATTACTGAGTGTTCAAACCGGATTATCTGCCCATTATATGATCATAATAAATATATTCCATATATGATATAAACATGGTCCATTGGTTAACCAAATGATATCCGGATTTATTTCGTTTATATCTGTTTTTAGGCTGGCGATCTTCGCCAGACTATTATAACCATATATCGAGTTTCTGTAAAGTTCAACAGGTGCTGAGACTGACAACACAAAATATAATTTCATGCGCAATTCAAAAAGTCCGCCACGTTAATCAGTTTTGCCATAGAGTTGTATAAAGATTGTTAAACTTACCTGTTTCAATAGATCTACTTGCGCAAACATGTTATAATAATATTTTATTTTTCTAACGGTAAATACTTGAAAGATAACATTAGAAAATATTACATAATGATGGTAAATTAATTCGCCTCCATGAATGAAATGTCCGTATGAATGGAACTAACTCAACGGTGACCGCTTCGTTATAGATTATGACCTCGGTCTATAAGGAGCTATGTAAACAAACGCTGGTTCCGAGAAACAATCGTGGATATGAATTATACTGCGCATTTTTCGACGACCTGACATAACGTGGATATGGAGAAATATGAAATATTGATTGATCAATTAAAATGAACTAATAGTGATATGAGTTATGTCAGGTCTTATATTTAGGGCTTAAGTTTTAAGAATCTATTCTTTCAGATCATTTGTTATAGGTACTAAGGGACGTAATCGCTGCGTGATTGCCACAGTAACGTGATAAGAAACATGACCACATTATACCTGTTTTTAGGTTATTTTTATACTAAATTCGTTTTAAATATTCTGACGAATACTGAAAGATATAATGTAAAAAGCGCTTTGTCACCAATTTGCTTTAAGGGTGGGGATGTAGATGTAGCGAGTTTTGTTTAAACACACGTTTTCAACTTTTTTCAGGTTATATTAAGATAGTGGACCTGTATTGGTAATGTGTAACAATTGCACTAACTTGATACAGTCCTTAAGTTAACATATTTTGCACTGTGATTCATCTTTAAATGATTTTTACCGTGTCATTGTTTGTTTGTTTGTTTGTTTGTTCTTTATTTGTAAATTTTGTATAAGTTATGTCTTTTTTTCCTCCAGCTGAAACAGAGACAAATTTCAAAGTGATAGCCGTTGTGCAAAACGATCACAGATAATTCATTTTACCAAATATTTTTCTAAATGAAACCTCAAAATATAGCGTAACAATTATAAAACACAAAATAAAATTGGCGATAAGAATTTTTCTGGGGAGCCTCGAATAAAAGGATTTAATCGGAAAAAAATTAAGCTCCAACTTTTGAAAATTATGGCCTTGCTCTATGCATTCATAAAGAACCATAGGGCAGAAGTAAAACCAACCTACCTACATTTATTCCAAACTTTGTAAAAATAAATGCAAAATCAAGAACTTTTACAAATGTAATTAAGTAATTTTCAAAGATGTCTAAACATTCACCCTTCAGGTCAAATTCATTTGAAACAGCAAGAAATGACTAAGAAATGGCTAATCAAATAAAAACATTTCCGCTTTTGTACGAGAGATCAATGATAATATGTCTTAAAAAAACAACAGTTTATCTTACTCGAAAAAAGAAAAATAATGAACAAAGTTTGGTCCTAGTAGGGGTTTAACCTACGCCCTCCTGAAAAATTAGTTAAAGTAATCTCATAGTAGGAATTGAATACTCTTCAAAAAATACATTATTAAGGGTACGTCAATTTTCCTAACCACCGTATTAAGGTGGTAAAATGACTAGACAATAATCATTAACAGTCCGGTTTATAGCGGGGTTCGAGCCCAAAATTTCCCTCATACCCACAAGAAAATCGCCCCATTTGATCAATGTTCATACATTCACACATAATGTGTGTGTTTGGTGGGGGGATTGCATATCGAAATATAGATGTTGTGTTTGTTACCTTTATATTTTATCTGATATTATGTCCCTCAATGTTTATTATCGCTTCGTAAGAAACATATATAAACGGTTATGGCACGCCAGTTGTCCAATAATAGCGTTAACCCAGGTTTATGGTAAAAAAAGTAAATTAACAATTACAGATAAACAAGGGTTTTCGAACGTAAAACCAGGTTTTTCTAATACTTACCCATATTTTCGGGCGAAAACACGCCCGTGAACCCAGGTTTCAACTAGGTTTTTCAATTGAACTTTGAATTTCGGCCGTTATTTTAAGTTCACGAGCGTGAACCTACGTTTACGGGAGTATACCAGGGTTCTCGGGTGTAAACCATAACTTACGGACGTGAACATATGTTAACGATCGAAAACTTAGGTTTACGACCGTGAACATGGGTTTACAACCGTAAACATAGGTTAACGCTGGTGAACATAGGATAATGACCAAAAACCATAGTCTTGTTCGAGAAACCACGTTTTTCGAACTTAAACCTACGTTCACGTTCATAAACTATGGTTCACGCTCGTAAACCCAGGTTCATGGTCGTAAACATAGGTCAACGTCCGTATACAATGGTTCTCGGCAATTAAATTATCCAACAATTACATTCTTTGTCGAAAAAATATGATTATCGAATACTAACATAAATTTTTGAGCGAACACACAGTACAACGGGCTTAAACTATAGTTTACTCTCTTGGACCCATGTTTACGTCCGATAAACTAGGTTTCTCGATTGAACTTTAACTTGGATGCACAAGTTAATCAAGATCACAACAATACCCTATGCTCGCCTTAGTTTAATATGGAAAACCTATAATATCTAAGATTTTGCAAACATCTTTCCCGCACAGTTTTCATTCAGTGTTTTGTGGTAGCCAGCCTTTCTGTACTTTCAGTACTTTGATTTCTCTCACATCTAGTCTTAATCTTTAGTGTGCTAAATTTCTAAAATGGACTGGTCCATCTTTTAATTTGAGCAATACCATTTATTATTCGAAGGGGTGTTCGACTGAATAGCGAACAGTGTCTTGGTATGCAATGTCGCAAAGACAGAATCACTTCCCGCCAGCAGGCTAAAGGTTAATGGGAAGGCAAAAGCTGTAGCTCCATCAAATCTAATTAATTCGCCGAATCCGACCGGGTAGAACTACCGGCTTTAGTATAAATCTACTTTGGTTAGTTGTTGTTGTTTTACTTTTTTTATAAGTTCATATTCTGTGCTAAATGTTTCATGTTAACATTTAAAAGTTCGACATTAATTACGTTCAAATCTATGCTAGACCCAGGTTTTAAACTCGTTTGCTTATTAGTCGGTTATTGTGTATTTATTTTTATGTTTGAAATAAAGAAAATTTACAAGTCATTCAGTTTGCCGTGTTGCGTTAGTTTAGTTATTTACGGCGGATCAGTTCATTTATTGTGTGTCATCTATTGCGTAACAAGTTTATACAATTCCATTCATCTTGATAAGATTCTGAAGAACGTCAGAGATGGTAATAGGAACTTGGATTTTCAAAATATCTTGATCTTCTACCGTCGCAGTCAGACATGAGGTGTTTATGGACTGTCTTCGCGCTTTAGTTACAAAAAGGGCGAATAATAATATCTTACCGTATAAGGCAATATTTTTATGTAAATGGACAAATAGCGTACTTGTCAAAAACTTTATATACCATACTTATACACAGCATAATATAAATGTAATCTTTTATTCTATTTCATCAAAATGAAAGTAGGTTTGCCAAGTAACTGTTCCGCCTAATTCATAATACAAACAATAAGTATACAAACAGTAAGTTTCCTTCTTTTTAGGAAACATCCGTTGCTAAGTGGTTTGAGTTGCTGGCTCCGTACCATTTGTTCCTTACCTTTGTAGGTTCGAGCCATGCTCAGGTCGACATGTATGATATATCCTCAGAGCGTTCATCAATAAAAATTGTTTCTTTAAATTTGTCATATTTCTACTTAACAGGTGTATTTTTCATGTCTGGACTTTCTTCCTTATTTTTTACGCTTTGATGTTATACTATATACGCAGTTTTAGACATACATAGATTTCATAGAGACATTCTGACAAACTTTTAAGAAGATTAAACAGGAAATGTGGCCTCTATAGTGTTAACAAGTTTTTTCTTATGATTTGACCTAGTGACCTAGTTTAAGACCTCGGGTAATCCGATTTTGTACTCGATTTCTAATCATAAAGCTTTAAGATCAAACATAAAATGTGGCCTCTAGAGTGTTAATAGGGTTTTTTTTTATATAATTTGACCTAATGACCGAAGTTTTGACCTCAGGTAACCCAGTTTTGAACTGATCCTAGATTTCATATTAGAGACAAACTTTCCGACAAAGTTTCAAAAAGAGAAGACAGAAAATGTGGCCTATAAGTGTTAACAAGGTTTCCCTATCAAATGACATAATGACTTAATTTTTGACGCCAGATGACCTGTAATAAACTCGTGGGATATTCTATTGAGGGTAATATTCTGACTAATGTTCATTAAGATTGACATGAAAAAGAATTATCACATATGGAAAAAAGATAAGAACAAATATGTTGCCAAGGGCATCATCAGCCAGGATGGGATCATACACTAACAAAACATCTAATGCCACTCAATGATTTTGGGAGTATCTTTTATAATTCTAACAGTACCATTCATGAAATTTCTAACACTGAAATTTCAACAAAATCTGTAGTGCAGACTTTCATTCTATGATCTCTACCCAGTTTTAGTCACAGCATTGCAGATG
Source organism: Mercenaria mercenaria (assembly GCF_021730395.1). Lineage (NCBI taxonomy): Eukaryota > Metazoa > Mollusca > Bivalvia > Venerida > Veneridae > Mercenaria > Mercenaria mercenaria. Next base: position 55,279,509 of record NC_069373.1, read on the forward strand.
TTTTGTTTTTATTCAAGGAATATCATTTATATGGTGTAGATATTGAATTTTCACTGATACAAGGTAAAATTTAATCCAAGATAAGACAGAATATAAAATTAGAACTAGTATATTTTTGTCATAACTTTCCTGCCTAATATGCTAATAATAAAAGTAAAACCCAGATATATCTGTGACTTCTAACACCCCTGGGTACTTTTGCTTTTTTATAATAATAAGAGTACATTTTGCAATTTTTGGTAAATTTATGCCAAGTTTCTGATGCTGCTTTCAATTCTTGCTTAACTTTAATTGGGTATAACAGATATGAGCCGTGCCATGAGAAAACCAACATAGTGGCTTTGCTTTGCATCCGCGCGGTCTGGTCAGGATCCATGCTGTTCGCTTTCAAAGCCTATTGCAATTAGAGAAACTGTTAGCGAACAGCATGGATCCTGACCAGACTGCGCGGATGTGCAGGCTAGTCTGGATCCATGCTGGTGGCAAACCCACTATGTTGGTTTTCTCATGGCACGGCTCATATAATGTCAAGATCGGACAGTCCGGGAAACTTGGTATTAACATGGATACTCCATAGTATGAACATACGCCATCTTTTCTGAGCTATTAGAGAAGGGCCCCCAGAAGATAAACAACAAAACCTACATTTTGACATATAAATTTATTTTTCATTAAAAATATCAACAATAATTTGTACAAAATAATGGTTTACATAAAACTGTTACATGTAACGGTCATGATTTATTGCACACTTGATTAAGTAACAAGAGCTATCAGAGGACAGCAACTATTCATAGGTTCAAAAAAGTTAAAATAATGAAAACTTAGCCATAAACCAAATACAAACCTCACTACCATTAAAAAGGCCCAACATTAATATGTAGCTGTCCTATCAATCAAAACAACTAGTGACAACCAGTGGTTCAATGTTTCTAGTCATTAATGGCATTTTCTACACTTTCCTACTGTTAGTATACTGTTCCTGTTGTACTGGTGAAATGGGACAATGAACTGTGATGCACCAATTCATATCAAGGAGCTCTTTCATTCTAAAAACGAAAATAAACAACTCTTGTTTTCCAATGCCTAAACTGCGAGTTATCAGCATACTCTCTGGGTCACTTTTAAATTTCCCATACCACTGACGAAGTGTTGTTTTCTTCAGGGTATTGTCCCTTAAACTTTATGCAGCAAAGCAATCATTCCTTCCCTTGGTTTTCTTTTTTGAAACTCAAAAATATTGTAACCCTTCATTACCATTCATCACTTATTTTCAGGCAATGACCAAGCAATATGCCTACAAAACATATTAATGATGCCATGTTTATAATTTGAGCCACACCATGAGAAAACCAGCATAGTGCATTTGCTGTTCGCTTTCAAAGCCTATTGCAATTTAGAGAAACTGTTAGCGAACATACTGATCCATACCTGCGGATCCATGCTGGTCGCAAATGCACTATGTTGATGGTTTTCTCGTGGTGCGGCTCAAATTTTGATTATAATTCGATACTGACATAAATATTCAACCCATATAAGAACATTCAGCTTCAAAAGCAAGTATGTAGCAAGTAATGTTTTTGCGAATACAAAATAAGAACAAAAAAAAAGACAAAATTGAGCCAGAAAACATAACATGAACTTGCCATAGGGACTAGCATTTACTTTTTATTTGTTCAAAGAAAATATTGTTTTGACATACTATCTAAACTTCCCATATCTACACTGTATAAAAGTTTCTGATAGATGAAGAAATGAGAGCATTTTTCCAGGTAGTTATTTAACACCCCTCATACAATAATCATACACCTGTGTAATAAAACAAAACTTTTCCAGGTAGTTATTTAACACCCCTCATACAGTGATTATACACATGTGTAATTAAACAAAGCTTTCCCAGGTAGTTATTTAACATCCCTCATACAATAATCATACACCTGTGTAATAAAACAAAACTTTTCCAGGTAGTTATTTAACATCCCTCATAAAATAATCATACACCTGTGTAATAAAACAAAACTTTTCCAGGTAGTTATTTAACATCCCTCATACAATGATTATACACCTGTGTAATTAAACAAAACTTTTCCAGGTAGTTATTTAACACCCCTCATACAATGATCATACACCTGTGTAATAAAATAAAATGTTATTTCACCTTGATAATAAGCATGCACATTTATTGGATACATACTGATTGCCTTGCCTACAAAATAATAGCAAAAAGGAGCAGTCACAGGAGACAGCATGCTCGACTAGTTTGCTGCTGGATAGGCTGCAGCTGTCATCGAAGTGTTTAATGACTATAATGCAACAACTAGTTGGAGTTAAATGTATTATTATGCCCTTTTTCCCGGTTTAGTTATTACTAAATGGATTTTATTGAAACTTACAATAGTTGTTTCAAATATTCAGCCATATAATATGTCACATGGTGCTTACATTTGCAGAAATATTTCATGAATTATGCTCCTTTTATATCTAGTTAATGTTTTGACACATTCTCATCCTATCTCTGTTATTACTTAATTTTAACCTGAAATTCTAAGTAAAAAGAGGGCATAATTCAAAAATATTGGTGCCAGAGTTAAGAATCTTGTGTCATTTGATTTGGGTAAATGATTTGGAACAATCATTTTAAGTTTGAACCAAATCCATATATCATCAACAGAGACATGGTGAAAACTAAAGTGAAATTCTAAGTAAAAAGAGAAATAATTCATGAAATATCTATGCAAGAGTTATGGACCTTGTGTCAAATGATGAGGATAATGATGTGAAAGAACTATTATAAGTCTGAATCAAATCCATTTTTCAATAACGATGATATAAAGAAAGTGCATCAAAATTAACCCGAAATTCTAAGTACAAAGGGGCATAATTCATGAAATATTGGTGTTAGAGTAATGGCCCTTGTGTTATTATGATGTGGGCGATGTTGTTGATCAACTGTCTTAAGTCTGGATAAAAGCCATCACTTAATAATAAGGTTAAGAGTGAAAGTGTACCAAAACTTTAATCTGAAATTTGAAGTAAAAAGAGGGGGGAATAATTCATGAAATATTGGTGCAAGACTGTACAACAATTATTTCAAGTCTCTGTAATACCAGAAATTTATAGTGAAAATGCATAAAAAAACAACCTAAAAATCTAATTAAATAGGGAGGATAAATCATGAAAAATTGGTGTCAGTGTTATCAACCTTATTTCATATGGTGTGAGTGATAATGTGGAACAACAATTATCCATATCGTAAAACTGAGGTAGAGTGAAAGTGCACCAAAACTGCAACCTGAAATTCTAAGTAAAAAGGTGCTTAATTCATGATATATTGGTGTGAGAGTTATGATCTTTATGTCATATGATGTAGGTCATGGTAAGAAATAATTATTTTGAGTTTGAGGCAAATTCATGTAGTAATAACAGATATAGTGAAAGTGCATCAAAACTTTGAGGTGTGGACGCGGAATGGACGCAGACATGTTGAGAAGGATAGCTCTCCATAAACTTCGTAGTGAATACAACAATCAAACTTACTAAGAGATGTGCTATAATGATAAAGTATGTTATATAGGTCATAAGGCAACTTTTTCACCTTCGATGGCAGAGAAAGACCCACGTGTCCTTCAGTCATTGTTTCAGGTACTGGCAGGTACCTGGATAGAATCCCCCGACCTTCCATAAACCAGATGGATGGTTTCCTTACACAACAAATTCTACACTCCTAGTAAGGTTTTGAACACACATTGGAAGAAAGCAAGCAAGCAAACTTAACCACTCGGTCAAGATCACATTGTGGCTGGGAAGTAAACATTTCATATCTTCACCTTACAATAAAGGCACTGCCTGGTGATTACAAAGTGTTTTCATTTTCTTTCTAAGTAAATGAGCAGTAAGAAACCAATTGAGCCGTGTCATGAGAAAACCAACATTGTGGGTTTGCGACCAGCATGGATCAGACAGCCTGCGCATCCGCGCAGTCTGGTCAGGATCCATTGCTGTCCGTTTAAGTCTACTGCAATTAGAAACCATTAGGAACAGTATGGATCTGACCTAGACTGCGCAATGCCATGGCTGGTCTGGATCCATGCTGGTCGCAAAGCCACTATGTTGGTTTTCCCATGGCACGGCTCAATTACATTTTGTACTTGCATACCTTTGAGATCACAATTTTTTTGGCAACTCTGTTCAGTTAACAAATAGTATAGCATTTATATAACTAAGCACCTTTTTTTATCCTCAATTAGGGATAAGTGGAAAATGTTAACTTTGCAACATTTCTTTTCACAAAAAAAATCTTTAAGGACATTCTTGTCCTTTGAAACTACAAACCAAATTTCTGTGGTATTTACTGCTTCCTAAAAAGTCAAAAGTAACACCATTATGAGCAGCCGAATATAAACAATAGGGTAAAACCTTACTTAAAAGAATAGTTTCTATAATATAAAACCTGACATTTTTTGACAAAATCTAACTTTAAAAATAATTTTTATCATTCCTGTTTTACATTCTTCAAAAACTCAACGTAAGAGGAAACAACTCCAGTCGGATCTTCCCATTGAGGGTAGTGCCCTATCCCAGATGGCAACACATGTATACTTGGATTTGGAACTACTTTCCTGAAAAAAAAAATAGAGCATAGAATTCTAGCAGCTGTAGTTAGTTTGTATTACAAAATGTATATGCAAGTTGTAACCATTTAAAAGATTCAATACCTAAACCTGTAAGGGGAGCATTGGCCAAGTGGTTATGGTTGCGGCTACTCAGCCTGAAGGAGACCTTTCCAATATTGAAATAGATGTATTCAAAGTTTCATGTAAATTTGCTGCTGACATAAGAATCTTTTTTTTTCTATCTACTTGGATACCTAATTGACCATCATTCTTCCTTTAGAAACAATCACACAGACACAACTTGTCTGGGAGTCAAACTGTATGATGACCTTTACTTTATAGAAACCAATGATACAGTAATGTGATTATTTTCTGTTAAAGGAGGCATGCCTACGGGCAAACACCAAAATTTCAACAAAAAAAATAACAAGAGGGCCAAGATGGAAGTTGCTCACCTGAGTAACACACAGTAACACATTCTGACCAAGTTTCATGCACATCAAATGAACAAGAGTGTTAACAAGCTTTTCCTTTGATTTGACCGGGTGACCTAGTTTCTGACCCCATATGACCCAATTTCGGAAATAGCCTAGGAATCATCAAGATAAACATTCTGACCATGTTTCATGAAGATAGGGTCATAAATGTGGCCTCTAGGTTGTTAACAAGCTTTTCCTTTGATTTGACCTGATGACCTAGTTTTTGACTCGACATGACCCAGTTTCGATCCAGGCCTACAGATCAACAAGATAATCATTCTATGCAGGTTTGTATCAAATCAAAGCATAAATGAAACCTCTATATGGCTGAAAGGGCCAAAATAGAAAATTTTGCCCCTAACTCTACAACCCATGATGGAATCTAGCCGGTTTTCAAAAGGAACCAAGATCTTATTGTGACTTAAGTTGTGTGTAAGTGTGGTTAAAATCAAATATAAAATGTCACTTCTACTGTGTTCACAAGGTAAAAATTAACAAATTTTGGCTCTTTCAGGAGTCAATCAGGGGCCGTAACTCCGGAACCTATGATTGGATCTGACAGATTCATCATGGAATCCAAGACTTATTGTTGTTGAAGATATTTTGCAAGTTTGTATTAAATCAAACCATAAATGAAGTCTCTATATGGCTGCAAAAGCCAAAATAGCAAATTTTGGCCCTTTAAGGGGCCATAACTCTGGAACCCATGATGGGATCTGGCCAGTTTCGAAAGGAACCGAGATATTATGCCAGTACAAGTTGTGTGCAAGTTTGATTAAAATTGATTGCAAAATGTGGTCTCTATCGTGTTCACAAGAAATTGTGAACGGACGACGGACGAAATGCGATCACAAAAGCTCACCCTGTCACTATGTGACAGGTGAGCTAACAACAAACAGCAAAATATCTAAAATTTCAAAAATCCTGAAATGACTGCTTTAAAATAACTTCTTCTATTTTACAAAACAAATCCATTGCAAGACAAATGCGTTTGACGGTTTTTCTTCATACGTTAGAAACACCTCTTGATAAATATTTTACAGCTTTAATCATACTGAGTTACTTGATTTTCACTTTTTGCTTACAACTAATAGCGTATCTTAGGAAAAAACTATAAATTTCATATTTTTTAAATATAAGTCTGTGAAGGTATACACATTTAAATATCTAGGTACTGTACATGCATTTATTTTGGTGAACACATTGGCATTGTTTAATTTTGGCTCTCGAGATCAAAATACATCAAAATAAAAAAATGACCAAGTTTCATGAAGTTAGGGTCATAAATGTGGCCTCAAGAGTGTTAACAAGCTCTTCCTTTCATTGCACCGGCTGACCTATTTTTTGACCCCATATGACCCAGTTTTGAACCTGGCTTAGGAATCATCAAGATAAACATTCTGACCATGTTTCATGAAGATAGGATCATAAATGTGGCCTCTAGGGTGTTAATAAGCTTTTCCTTTGATTGACCTGGTGACCTAGTTTTTGACCCCACATGACCAAGTTTCGAACTTGGCCTAGAGATCATCAAGATAAACATTCTGTTTAAGTTTGTATCAAATCAAAGCATAAATGAAACCTCAATATGGTTGAAAGGGCCAAAATAGAAAATTTTGCTCCTTTCAGGGGCAGTAACTCTAGAACCCATGATGGAATCTAGCCTTTTTTCGAATGGAATCGAGATCTTATTGAGACTTAGGTTGTGTGTAAGTGTGCTTAAAATCGAATGTAAAATGCCACTTCTCTCGAGTTCACAAAGTAAAATCTAACAAATTCTGGCTCTTTCAAGAGTCAATCAAGGGCCGTAACTCCAGATCCTATGACTGGATCTGCCGGGTTCATCATGGAATCCAAGATCTATAGTTGTTAAGATATTTTGCAAGTTAGTATCAAATCAAACCATAAATTAAGTCTCTATGTGGCTGCAAAAGCCAAAATAGCAAATTTCGGCCCTTTACTGGTACTGATGATAAACCCGGACAGATGATAAAGTCGGCCACCTTGGAAATTTTTGATTGCAATCGGTTATTTATAAAATTGAATACACCATCTAATAGCTTCCATTTACAACACCAACTGGTGTAAATAAAAACAAAATTGGTAAATATTCTGTATAAATAAATGACTTACATTTATCTGTATAAAAAATATTGTTATAATATGCCAAAGTGTTACTATTTTAAGATGTCAATTTTGCCATCCCCCACCTCAGTTTACATGTAAATCACTCGTTTCATACTTATGAAATAGATTACTCACATCAATTACATGTTAATCTGCATAATTTCTTAGGTTACACCACTTGAATAGTCATAACTTTGCATATTTCTTCGATTTTCTGTGATATTTTTGTTTTGACAAGTTGTTGTTGTTGTTGAGATTTTTGGCAAGTATAAATGCAAACTTTCCGTGTTTCTGGAGTCACACCACTAATATAAATTACTCTTTTGACAATGTTTAATCTTAGGAACATTCATTGTTACGATATGATGGGTATTTTTCATGTTTTTGTTGTTTTTCTGTCGAACGGCAATTTTCTTTACTGGACAAGTCGGACATTGTAGCGCTGCCCGTTCAGTATTTTGTTTTCGTGATTATATGGAAATAACACATCTTTCATGAATGTATTGTATATGCAAATGTTCAGAATCAAATAATCTATTTATTAATGTCAATATTTCACCATTGTATAATGTATTATTCTTGCATACGGCGAGGAACGGTAGACAGATTCTGCCGTTTAGATCGCTGGAACGGCAAAGTCAGGTTGACGTTCCTGCGTTCTGATTGGTCGAACGGTAGACCGGCACTCGCAGATTCCTATATATTTGAACGTTGGGTTCAGTCAGTATCGTTCTGGGTCACCAGTCAAATTGCCAAGCAACAAAGTAAACAAGTAGTTTGGTGACCGGCAAAATTCAAAACAAAGTCTAAAGTAACTGAGATTGCCGTTTCTAGATAAATGTGACTGCCGTTCAAGTTAAATGCCATTTGATTATCTTTGTAACTGAAGTCTTCGCCTGGCGTTCACGTAAGTGCTGTACTGTAAATCTATTTAAATGGGTTGTGTCCAACGTTCAATGAGGAAAGTCAAAATACCGCTCGCCAGTATAATGTAACAGTGCCGTTCTGAATTAGATCTAACAATACCTTCGCAAAATGCATTTTTCTGCTAGAAAGTAAAACCTGTTAGAATGCCGTTCTGAACTAGAAATACCGTCGGTACATTCTGCTACATAGTAAACACTTGTTTTAGATGCTGTTCTAAATAAAATTGTGTTGATTTCAAATCGACTTGCGTTATGTTGTCATCCTAACATGAATATATAGAGTGACGTTGCTAACAATATTTATCCAAAATTACAGGGAAAGAGGGTGTTTTTTTGCGCATGCTCACTGTCGCCACATGAAGGCCTGACTTTTCATTACGTGATCAGGAACGACTGTTGCAGCTTTTTGGGGAAAGTTTCGATATAATACTACAAAGAAAATTTTGTAAATGACAAAGTGTTCGAATTTATCATCAGTCAACCTGCTTACAGTCCCCATTTTACTAACCCCTTTCAGGGCCTCACTTCGTGTGAGTTTGCTAACTAAATATAAATTTGAATTATGTAAAGTTTTCAGCAAATGTTAAGCTTTATTTTGATACCAACCACTGATTACAAATTGCAGAAATAAAAAAGTTACAGGTAAAAAACCTCATTTTCTGTTCAGGTTTATCATCAGTACCAGTAAGGGACAATAACTCTGGACCCATGATGGGATCTGGCCAGTTTTTGAAAGGAACAGAGATATTATGCCAATACAAGTTGTGTGCAAGTTTTATTAAAATCAATTGCAAAATGTGGTCTCTATCGTGTTCACAAGCCAAAATAGCAAATTTTGGCCCTTTAAGGGGCCATAACTCTGGAACACATGATGGGATCTGGCCAGTTTTCAAAAGGAATCGAGATATCATGCCAATACAAGTTGTGTGCAAGTTTGATTAAATTTGATTGCAAAATGTGGTCTCTATCGTGTTCACAAAAAATTGTAGACGGACAGACGATGGACCGACGACTGACGAAAGGCGATCACAAAAGTTCACGGAAATAGCAGAAAATGACAAACCTCTGATGGATGAGAATGAACTTACTTGTAATGGTCAACAAATACAGGGGGGTTTACTGGATCAGCTGGTCCATATATCATATGTGCTGAAAAACAGAAAATGATAAACAAAGGTTGTTTTCTAATAGGAGCATAGCACTAATAACTGATACACCTTTTCCACAACAGAGTTTTTCCTTTATTTCTCTTTAAATATAAGACAACACTATTAATAATATGTTGTATATTATAACATTCTGAAGAATTCTAATTGTGGTACTAAGAAATTTTTCAAACTTTTCAAAATATTTTGATTGTTTTTTCAATTTAACCTCAAAGTTTTATGGGGTACTTCCCACTTAAAATTCACCGAAGCATTTTAAATTTAAAAGCCCGCCCACTTAGCTCAATTGGGAGAGTGCAGATCTACAGATCACAGGGCCGTAAGTTTGATCCTTGAGCAAGGTGTATGTTCTCAAACACGATTCGGTAAATGACATTGTGTCTGAAATCAATCGTCCTCCACCTCTGATTCATGTGGGAAGTTGGCAGTTACTTGCGGAGAACAGGTTTGTACTTGTACAGAATCCTGGAACACTGGTTAGGTTAACTGCCTGCCATTACATAACTGAAATACTGTTGAAAAATGGCGTTAAACCCAAAACTAACAAACAAAACATTTCTGAATTTCAGTTTTGATTTCCTTCATTTATGGATTGTTGTAAAACCTTTAGAATACCTTGATTAGCAAAATAGCAGTATTTCCCCTAAAAATTGTACAATTTCCAAACAATTAAACAGGACTGGTGTTTTAAAAAGGACAGTGGAGTAACTACGATGCAGACAGACAGTACGATTATTATATGCCTCCCCTCATAAAGATTAGTAACATTTATAGCAAACATACATACTAGGTACTTTTGTTTTCTGCAATGCTCCAACCCAGCGCTCTTTATTCTTATTCCTCTGCGTTATATAGTGTATCAATCTAAAATACAAAACTAGAAGATGCTTTTGTAGAAAAGCGCATGTCTCCCCTGATGCATAGTCGTAATAGGCAAGAAGTCAATACAGGACAGGAGCGAAAGTCAAAGAGACACTGATGGTTGGCTACAATAGGGATAGGCTACTTGGCATGTCCAATCATCCTATGAAGTTTCAACATTCTGGATAAAGTGGTTCTCAAGTTACTGATCGGAAAACGTTTTCCATGTTCAGACTCCTGTGACCCTAAAATCAATAGGGATCATCTACTCTGCATATCCAATCATCCTATGAAGTTTCAACATTCTGAGTCAAGTGGTTCTCAAGTTATTGATTCGAAAGGGTGTTCCATGTTCAGACCCCTGTGACCTTGACCTTACCTCAAGTGACCCGAAAACCGATAAGGGTCATCTACTCTGATAGTCCTATTATCCTATAAAGTCTGAAAGTTCTGGGTCAAACCGTTTTCCCTGTTCTGGTCCCTATGACCTTTGATCAAGTGACCCAAGAATCATTCGGGGTCACCTACTCTACTTGTCCAATCATCCTATGAAGTTTGAAAGTTCTGGGTGAAGTTGTTCTCGAGTTACTGATCAGAAACGGTTTTCCATGTTAAAGCCCTTGTGACTTTGACCTTTGATCTAGTAACCCCAATATTAGGGGGGAAGACATAACAAAGGTTTCTATCATCTACACATTAAATTTTTAAATGAAAATTATATCCATCAGGACAACATTATTATAGGTCTAATGGTGACTTTCCAGCTTTTGGTGGTCAAGAAAGATCCCTGTGCCCCTCTGTACATTATTTCATCACAGGTCGGCACCTAGTTAGAACCACAGATCTTCCATAAGACAAAATGAAAGAGATTGTTCCTTCTTAATAACTCATTACTGCATTGAAATATCTCTTAACATTTAAATTTGATATTACACTGGTTCATTCTTTATATCTCAATACTGCATACACATTGGAATATTTTAAATGTTTTACCATTACATTTATAATAGTTCCATTGTAATATCTCAAGTCCACATGGAAATCTCTCTAAACTTTCCATCCTGTCATAACTATTTCTCAAAATTGCAAGAAACATCTTGAAATTTAAATGTTCTGCCCTATCATTACAATATAGTTCCTACACAGAAATCCTGTAACTGTTTATGCTTACAATAGTTCCCTCTTAAAATCCTATTACTGGATAGAAAATTTTCAGTTCTTTTCTTTAACATTACCTGTTCTTTCTTTTTATCTCATCTGCATCAAAATCAACCTAAAATTACTAGCATTAATGCAACAGCAGTTCCCTCTATATATCTCAGTATTGCATTGAAATCTTGAAACTTTCTACCTTGACAATAGAATGGTTCCTTCTGAGTATCTCATTTCTGCAAATTACCTACCTTGACATTACATTTCCCTCCTTTTATTTCAGTACTGCAAAGAAAACTACCTAATTTACTATCCTTGATATTACAATTTTTCCTTCTATATATCTCAGTACTGCATAGAAATCGTCCAAAATTTACCACTACCTAATCTCATTTTTGCAAATCTCCTTCCTTGATATGGAATACAATATTTTCCACTTTGTATCTCAGTAAAGCACAGAAATCTCTCTAAATTTCATACCTTGACATTACTATATTTCCCTCTTTGTATCTCAGTAAAGCACAGAAACCTCTCTAAACTTTATACCTTGACATTATGGTATCTCACTAAAGCACAGAAACCTCTCTAGATTTCATACCTTGACATAATAAATACAGCATTTCCATCTTTGTATCTCAGTAAAGCACAGAAACCTCTCTAAAACTTTATACCTTGACATTATGGTTTTTTCCTGATTGTATCTCAGTAAAGCACAGAAATCTCTCTAAATTCATACCTTGACATTACAATATTTCCCTCTTTGTATCTCAGTACTGCATAGAAATCTCTCATATCAGTGTCTGAGGGTTGTGTTCCAGGGCCAAATGTGCTGCCTAACCTACAGTATTAAACAAATATCCTTTAATATCCTTCACAAGAGTAGTCAGTAATATACGCAGGAGTAAAAGTTGGTCTGGGTCCGTGACTATAAAACTAACTTTTAAAACCAGTCTGATTTTGACTGGCTACAACTGAGTTTTGATTTGAAATTGACCACTGGCAGAGTTGCATTTTGGGACTGGTCTCCAAACATGTAAACTTTAAGAAAGGTCTAAAAATGAAATATATGATATGAACCTTTTCAGCTTTCAGCCCTTTATATTATACCTTATCACATATCTAAAATTTTCTTTGCATTTCACAAAAGAATACAAATTTCAGTATTCAACTCCTATTAAATACAGAATAATATTCAATGATAGCAGGGCTTCCACTGGGCCTCAGAAAGTTGTGGCCACTTTTTGAGAGAAACTGCCAAATTGAAGCTAAATTGCTGAAATTTAGCCACATTTTAATAAAATTCATGTAGCCACTTTCAAAAATTTGTAGCCAGTTCTTTGAATTTGTAGCACTTGGCTACATTGGCCCTGGATAGGACTACTTGCTTTAGTTGTGGCATCAAACATGGTATGATGGGAGCTGGACATTCAATGCCTCAACAAGGTAACCATTTAAAACAAAGGTTTTTGTCTTATTTTACTCAAATTATAGTCAGCTTTGAAAGATACAGGTATATAAAATATTTATTAAATCAGTACTTTGGTCTGCAGTGATGCATTTGACTATGCTGGAATTTAATAGACAGGATAACACATGGTACAAGCACCTTGTGAGATGATCAAGGCCTGGCCAGATTTCACTTGAACTGAATACAACATTGCAGATCAAGGTACAATTATAATAGCCCTATTACATTTAACACTTTTAAATACTTTTCATAATTAACATTACAAGCAATCAGATTTACAGCCTGTATTAGCAGAGAAAATATACAGCTAGTGTAAAGATAAGGCACAGGGGAACGTTCCAGATTTAAATCTATTTTAAACTGAATAATTTTTGCATCATTTATTATGTGATAAGAGAAATCTAATTATGACATCTTCGCATTGCAAAGAAATTGTTCGTCATAACTGGTTGTACTTTTGGACAAATTGAAAAGTCAACAAAAGTACTTTTAACTTTCATTTGTCAGTAGAAAATGTAGTCACAGTTAAATGTTAATTCATACATACATAAAACTGCATGTTCTGAAGAATATTGTAAGGCGATGTTAAGTACATACCCTCGTTTCAATGAACCATAGAAGGAGATATGTGAAAGGAGATCTCCTAAAACTGGCACCAGTAGCATCTGAAAGACAGAAAGGTAAATAGTTCCATGTTTTATTTGCAGGAGTTGCTTTTGTTGGCATTAAGTTAAATAGACTGCTACAGTAACCTAAATGGTGGAAGGAGATGCCAAGTTGTGGAACTTTTTCTATACGAGAAAATGTCATCAAAAGTGGGATTTTAACCTAGATATTTAAAGTAATAAAGCTATATGAGCCGTGCCATGAGAAAACCAACATAGTGGCTTTGTGACCAGCATGGATCCAGACCAGCCTGCGCATCCGCGTTTCTCCAATTCCAATAGGCTTTAAAAGCGAACAGCATGGAGCCTGACCAGACTGCGCGGATGCGCAGGCTGGTCTGGATCCATGCTGGTCGCATACCCACTATGTTGGTTTTCCCATGGCACGGCTCATATTATATTTTCAGAAGAATCTGGGCATTTAAAAGTAGCTATTGTGAAATGTTATTTCAAACTTCATTCACAATTTGGTGACAAACTGTGTAAGCATGCTGGTAGCTTAGTCAGTATATCAGAATGGTAGAAAGCACTGGGTTTGAGTCCAAGATCTGGCTGTTCATTTTTCTCACCCTGTGACATTTAGCACCTATGTGGGACATGGATAACATTACTAGGTTGTTCTTACGACACTTGCAATTAATATTTAGTACTTCACAAATTTCAATTGTCACAGTTTTGAACTTGTTTCACAAAAATTTGGTAGAAAATGTGGAAGCATTACTATAGCTCAAGATGGTTAAAGAAAGAAGACAACTCAAGTTTGCAACACATTTCGTATTAAGATACTTCTTCAGGCAAACATACAATGTATCAATGTATACAAACATATTTGTATGACGTCATGATGTCAGTTAAAGCACAAGATGGTATTCCAAGGCACTTGATTCAATTCACTGGCCTGGCTGCACATTTTATCACCCTGCAGCAAGTATCTTTTTTCATGCTGGTAAAAAAGGGACTACAAATCAACAAAATAATGATGAATCTACAGTGATATCTAAATCATACAGACTTTCTAAACTAACCTTTTGGCCAAACAGTGGGAAGTTAGTTTCTGGAAATACCCCTGGAATTTAGAAAAATGAAGCAGAAATTATACCATCTATATATATGAAATGTGTGTATATATAAAACAAACTCTTACTAGTACTAACCTTTTGAATTAACCTTGCAAAGTAGGTTTCTTGAAATAGTCCTGGAAGTATTGAAAATACGTAAATAAACTACTGTTAATCATTCAATTTCGTGGGCATAACATTTTGTGGTTTTGTCAATACAGTGCAACCTCTGTATAGCAACACCCTTTGGGAGATACAAATATTGACTGTTATGTAGAGGTTGTTGTTCTGGAGAGGTAAATTTGATAGTATGTTTCAGCTTAGGGAAATTCTGATGAGGTTGTTATAGAGAGGATTTTGCTTAAGAGAGGGTCGTTCTGGAGAGGTTGTACTGTAAATGGCTCCTGTAAACCTCATTAAAGTCTGTGGGCAATTTAATTTTGTAGTTCCCTCCAAAACATTTAATTTGTGGGGATGTAAATTTCAAATTTAAATCATGTAACGAGTTGGAACTCTTTGTTTCTTTGTTGTTTTAAATTTCACAGACTGATACAACAAAAAATCCAGGAAAATAAGTCCCCAACAAAAATTAATGATTTTACATGGTTAATGAACAAAAAATATCTTGTTGGATTTTTGTTGGGTTTTAAGTCACACAGGTACAATATATGGCCACTTTTTCAGCTTCTGATGGTGACTGAAAACCCCTGGAACCCCTCTGGCATCAACCTTTACTAAACCAGAGCTGGATGGCTACACCCTAAGTGAGGTTTTGAATCCTAAATGGCTCACAACAGCTAGACTAATACTGTTAGTAGGTAAACATGTAGAAAAAAATAATCATATTTTTTTATTCAGATGCAACTTTTTGTTAAAGTTTTACTGTACTGGTCCTAATTTACAGTTGTTTCATGAAAGCAAAACTCTACATTCATGTAGAAAATAGTTTAAGATTTATACAGATGCCATTACACACACAAACAACATGTAGACAAACAGAAGACCACTTTTCTCTATAGCCAACAAAGCTCTGAGGATATAAAAGCCAATTTAAAGGTAAAAAATAGATTAACCCTTAGCCTGCTGGCAGCAGATGATTCTGCCTTTGCGACCGGTGCAGACCAAGATCAGCCTACACATCCGTGCAGTCTGATCATGGTCTGCACTGTTCGCTATTCAGTCAGTAAATTTTCAGTGAAAACCCCTTTGAATAGTAAGTGGTACTGTCCAAATTGAAAGATGACCAGTCCATTATAGAAATATAGCAGGGTAAGGATTAAAAGCATATTAAATAGTCACATGCTTTGTAATCCCTAAAATCTAGGCAAAAAAATATATATGCACATTATCTTGGGATGTTGCGATTACCACAGTAAAGGGTCCCTATTCCGTTATCATTTCTGACAGTCAGATATTAATTCAGCTGGAGCCCTGACTTGTATATTTCCTTGCAAAAGCATTAGTACAGCTGGTTCCCAAATATTTAGATTTTAGAGGTTACAGTATATTAACTCAGTTCCTTCTTCATTTCATATAAACAATTAAATCTTAAGACCTCATTTTTAATGATATGAAAAACATTACATATTAGCCAGAATAACATGTCTCCTAACCAAAATTAAAAATTTCGAGATGTTTATGTTACATATAAGAAAAACAATTTGTTAAAAAAAACCACAAAAACACCCTCTACTCCCTCTTTAACTCTGTGGAAACTGCTGTTGAGCAATATGCATACATTATGTAGACATTTGCTCAATGCATAAAAGTAAAACCTGGAAATTCACAATGAAAGTCATCCACATCTTTTCTCAATACAATGAGCAATAAGATAAGTTATAAGATATAACTTACACATCCTTATATGACCATTATACCATATTTTAGCAACAACAAGGAACTACATTTTTGACTACTTCACATTGTTATACTGAGTAGTTACTTCTTATTTGGCGTAAACAGTCCTTAGGCAGCTTTATCTAGTGCCTTTAACCAAAGAGCTATAAAAATGAACAATCCATATAATTGAGCCGCACCATGAGAAAACCAACATAGTGCATTTGTGACCAGCATGGATCCAGACCAGCCTGCGCATCCGCACAGTCTGGTCAGGATCATAATGTTCGCTTTCAAACCCTATTGCAATTAGAGACAGTACGGATCCTGCGCTGGTCTAGATCCATGCTGGTCGCAAATGCACTATGTTGGTTTTCTCATGGTGCGGCTCATACTATGTATCATTACCTCTTTGCTAGGACACACTGAATCACAATTTTTTACACTCTACTTTCAATCACTAAGAAATGAAAGTACATTCTGAATTACCAAAATTTTAAAATACATCTGGAGACATGTCCCTTTAATATTTAGATGGATGGGATTTTTTCTGCATGAAAGTGAACATCACACCAAAGCAAATAAAAAAATAACAATAGTCAAACTGGCTGAAAAATATGAAAACATTTGTTTTTTGTGGAAAGACATCCACATTATACATGTTGTTTAATTTCTTTTTGTAAAATCTGCTCCCTTTTGAGGATGTTCATTTTCATGTGAAAACCTCCTAATCCTAAATACTGTGATATCATTTATTTTCGGAGCCACGAAATTTCGTTGTTTGGACCAAAACAGCTATTTGGTGGGGAATTATCCCGAATGTGAATTTGTGAAGTACAACTTATTGAATATAAATTGGATAGGCATTTAACGGGTACTTGTTTGTTAGGATATAATTTTGTGAACTAGTTGTTACTAATGATTTCACAGTACAAAAAATAAGGATCAAACAATAATAATAGATAACTGACCACCATTCAGCATGCACAATGAATTCACCTGCACTTTCCCTTTGTTGGTATTATGCCTGTAATCACACGAAAGAAAAGAATAACTGCAGTATCAGTCAACTTGTTGTAAAACAAGAGCTGTCAGAGGACAGCTAGGCTTGTCTATTAAAAAGCCTCATCAAAAAAAAAGTTACATGAATGAATACAATGACTTATTAAGCAAATTCAAAAGTGGCATCAGTTTTGGTTAAACATAAGTATGAGTCATAGAACTTTCCCTTTATGAAACCTTTATGATGCTAATTGAGATACCTATTTACACACAAAAACTGAACCAAACATTGCTAAAACAGGGATATGAAACCTGTGCATTGTATGATAGGTCCTTAGTCAGGGCTTTTCATCAGGAAATTGGGAAATCTCAGTTTCTGAGATGTTGGCTTACTTTCAAAAATTTACACTAAAAAAGGGGCACAACTAGAGGTAAAATGACTGAGATGTGGAACTTGCGCATTATATGACAAATCATCACAGTAAACAAGTGTGTGCAGTTTCAATAAATACTTACTTACATACAAAAACTTAAAACAATCAGAACTTGGAGACCAACAAAAAGTTGAGTGCAACAGCTCTATCTATTCTTCAAACAGTCATACTCAATCAAACTTAAGGTAATGTGTGTATGCATAAAGTGCCCAGTAGTCAACACAAATATAATAGTAGAAACTCTTCCACTTTCAAATCATTTAAGAAAATTTAAACCTTGATCACTTTAAACAATTTGATATGAACAACCAGCACTTCTGCGATAAATTAATAATAATTTGTTTTCTGTTTGGACAGGCAGTGCCTGCTTTCATACTCAATGCATAGGTATAAAATTATATAGTTCTGAGTTCTTAAGAAATTTATGAAAATGAAGATAGTTTAACCCTTACCCTGCTAAATTTCTATAATGAACTTGTCCATCTTTCAAGTTGGACAGTACCATTAGCTGTTAAAAGGGGTGCTTACCAAAAAGATATAGACTGAATGGCGAACAGTACAGATTTTGATCAGACTGCATGGATGTGCAGGCTGATTATTATCTACACTGGTCGCAAAGGTAGAATCAATCATGTCCAGCATGATAAGGGTTAAATGTCTGTACTAATAATAGTACTGATTTTTGGCGACAGTGGAACCAAAATTAAATAATTAAGACACCGTTAGGTTACATAATGAAGTTATCTTCTAGGGATACACTAGCATATATTACCTGTGAAGTAACTCTAGAGCAACTGTATCCCCATAGTCATGTGACATAATGTGAACATCCTTCACTGACAGGGATTCCAAGATGGCTTCCAATATGTCTGCCTGCTCTGTGATAAGGTAATCATACTGCTTCTAAATAAAAGAAAGACAAAAAATAAAAACAAACAAGAGCTGTCATTAATGGTGACAAATGCCCCCGCAGCACCTTGACCTTTGACCTGGTGACCCCAAAGTCAATAGGGGTCGTGTACTCAATAAGTACTATCAGCATGTGAAGTCCTGGGTGCAGCGGTTCATGAGTAAAGTGCCTTCATGCAAAAAGTTAACATTGGCCCCTGTGACCTTGACCTTTGACCTGGTGACCCCAAAGTCCGTAGGGGTCGTGTACTCAATAAATACTATCAGCATGTGAAGTTTGAAGGTCCTGGGTACAGTGGTTCGCGAGTAAAGTGCCTTCATGCAAAAAGTTAACGTTGTGACAAACGAACGTATGAACAAACTAACGAACGCACGGACAGTTGAAAACTAATATACCTCCCTTCGGGGGCATAAAAATTTGATTTACATCAATTACTGGACCAGACATACCTTTAACGAAGTCCAACAAAGTTGGTTTATTACATAAAGCCTACCCTGTTAGATCTGTTCATAAAGCACAGGATCGTTACTTTAGAGGCCCAAAACTTAAGTCCAGGGTAAAGTGAATGCTTTCTGTAATAAACTGGTGAAACCGACAAAACATGAAATGTCTGAATGCATTTTTCTCAATCTTTCATGGAAGTCAAGATTTCTAAAAGGAGGCCACAGTGGTACAGATCATCTGGCTGCTAATCTAGAGGTCACAGGTTCCAGTCCTATCAAGGGCAGAATTTGACCATGGTCTCTAAAATGCCCTACAATGGTGAGAATACTGGTAAGAAATTCAGTCAGCAGTCTCCAGCGTAAAGGCATTTATCCTCCAGATCTGATTCATGCAGAGAAATTTAGCTTACTTTCAGAGAAAAAGCTAAAATACTTACTGGTTTATCTGTAAATCCAAAGCCCAGCATATCTGTCATTACAATCCTGCTATACTGTTCTTTTAAGTCATCCAAAATCTGAAATCAAAGAAAAAACATCAAATCTGATTTTATAAGATAAAATTACTTTCTTTATTTTCAAATATCACATACTGAAAGTCCTAGCATTACAGAAAAAAATATATGAGGCTGGAAATGAAAGTTAAGTATCTCAAAATGTCACACGAGGGGGATACTAAACTAATTTTTTGGTTGTTTTTTGTGTGAGATAAGTTTGCTGAGAATTGTTAACAAGGTGTCTATATATATACGACACTAATGCCAGGGGTATTGCAACAGCTTTGATATTTGCCAATTTGCTTCGGTATTTGAAAAAGTGATTATTTAACTTAAGGTAGTGGCTCTGTAATGAAAACCTGCAATTTCCTTATGATTACATATTCCCTTATGCTACTTTGGCTTCCAGCCATACCATAAAACTTCTTTTCTACAAAAACTTGAGAACGCCAAAATTGCAAATGGAGAATACATAAATGCAGCGAAAATGCCGACTGTCATTACAGGTCCACAAACAAGGTGAGTTTACAATTGTAGTAACAGAATGATGTAACAGTAGGAAGGTGTACCTTGATCCAGTCATGACTAGACGTTGGGAAGCCATGAATCAACAACAATGTACTGTCATCTGTCATAACACCATCTTCATCTGTAAATTGAAAAACATTTATGCAATTATGTCAATTTCCCAGTTTTAAAGGCCGAAGCCTATTCCCAATTTTCTGAGGAAAAGCCTTGACTTTGTGTATTGACAAAACCACAAAATCCACAAAATTTAATCCCTACAAATATAACCGAAATCAAAACATTACTACAACAAAAATTTCTGCACTGCAAAATTTATTATAGACCTCATTATTTACTAAAATTTGTTTTCTTAATAGTTGTCTGAGCACAATGGGAGTTCATTTCTGCCATTTTTATACTTCAAGTTACAGAAAAGGCACCATTGTAATGCCTCACAAAAAAAAATGATGAATTTGTATCTTTTTTGCTTTGGTTTAGCATGGTGCCTTTTGAAGTCCAATCCCATATTACTACACAAAAAACATTTCTATTCTATAATAATCCTTTAGCCAGTACCACATTTTGTTTTTCCATGTTGTCAATTAATAAAAATAGATTACTTAAACCTTTAAAAAAAAAAACTCATATGCTGAGATATCCAAATATAAGTTTCACTTGTACAGAACTATACTTTATCATGAAAGGATTTATTTATCAACGGAATAACGTGTAATCAAATTTTATTATCAGTAAAGACACAGACATCCATAAATAACTCGAAAAGCATTAGAATATAATATCACAGGCTATACCCAGATATAAAAGAAACAAATATATCTCAAACAACTATAGGACTCACCCGCTTAGCTTAATAGTGATAGCGCAGATTTACAAATTACAGGGTTGAGAGTTCAATATCAAGGAGAGGTGTTTGATCTACCTGACAGTTATTGATCTGAAATCGTTTGTTCTCCACCTCTGATATTAATTTGGAAAAGTTGGCAGTAACTTGTGGAGTAATGGTTAGTACCGGTACAGAATCCAAAAACACTGGCTATATAGGTAAACAGTTTGCCCTTATATAACTGAAATGCTGTTGAAAAACTGCACCAGTTCTGAAAATAAATCTGGTGTTCACTCAAAGAAAGATATATATGAAATGAATATAAGTACAGGTTTACAAAAGGTAACTTAACGGACACAATTACAAATTACAAAGATATTTACCTATGTAGAAAATATCAAAATCGTTGTATCTGAAGAAGCTGCCTTTTTTGTACCAGGCCTTAAGACGTGGTGACAGTTCTGGAGGTGGAATGTTCAAGTAGAATACAGTGACCACTGTGACCAGTACAATCCAAACAATCATCAAATATCCCATACTGTCTGAAGCTACAGTGTTTCCTAAAATTAAATATATCTACATATATAGAAATTTCGGGTAATTCCATTTTAAGCAAAAAAAGCTTGTATTCCTGTGTAAATGTGGATGATAAAGTTCTGGGTTTAACTTAAAATTTGGCTCAAGACAAGTTACTTTCTATTTTAAAATTTGGGGCAAAAGCATTTTAGCAAAATCTACTGTATTTATAAACAAAGAGCTATAAAAAATAAATGAATTTTATAGTTCTTTGTTCTAAATTTCCATAATACTTTTGGTTAAACTGTTCTCCAGTATTATATAGCTAAATCTATCATTCAGAATTTAAAAGTCTATTTTTTCACGTATTTTAACCTTTAGCAAGGGGGAGACATAATTTTCCAATACTTACTGCAGAAATTGTTTCCGACCTCGCCGTCAAGGGAAATTATGTGCGCTTGTTTTCGCCAGGAACCAACAAATTTCCGAACGTCTGGTGATACAGATTGTGAGAAACTTGTGTTTTTAACATGAGAAACCTAAACGCATGTACAGTAGCGTGATTATGTCTCTTTGTACTTTGTTGACATATTTGTTCTACGACATGCACTAATTTAAAAATATATTTACGGGCGAATATTGTCAATAAGGAACTTCGACCCAAGGACACTTCGACCCCAGGACATTTCGACCCAAAATAAAGACTTCCTAATGATAGATGTTATTTTCTACATTTTTGAAAATTTATATTTGTTCATGTGGAATCCTAAACAGGACCCAGAAAAGCCAGAAATTAGCTATATCATATCTGGAACAACTGATACGGGGACTGGATAGACAAGCTTACTGTCGCTGAGTGGCAGCTTTTTAATTTCTGACTTTTGCAGCCACCGCTTGACCGTCACAATATAAAACAAACTGTATAAGTCGGATTAGTTCGACTAGGGGACTGGAATGCGGCATTTATCTTAGTTTATGATGTCGTCCAATTGAAGCCTATGCCGTAGGTTATTCTGCTATTATCCACACGCTTACGCCTTACAGTCAGTGAAAATCTGGGAAAGCAATTGTTGCATTTTTTGTTGAAAACAAAAGTTCTGCCATGAAATTATTGCCTGCATCTGTTTTAAAATGGAAAATATCTACATTAATGTTACATTTCGCCCTCGGTGCTCGTGCTGCCAATCAACATTATTATTTTATTCGAATGTTGATTAATTTATAAAAATGCTACAAAAATAATATTTAAAAAAATTGTCCTTAAACTGCTGGAACATACATATGTACGTGGTTTTATCGACAAAAACGTGCAAAGTCGGTAGCAGGAAGTGTATTTGCCCAGAGGTATACTATATAATTACCCACTCTAAACGGTGACCTTGACACGCTTACAGGGGTTTTTTTTATTCTATAGCAGAGGCCGAATATCGGCCTCGTCCCCCAGCCGAGGATTTCCCCCACAGCCAAGGATTTCCCCTACCGCAGTCGAAATTCCCCTACGTCCGAAATTCCCCCCTCCAAAATCGTAAACAAAGCAATGGAGATTACTCCCAGCGATTTTCCCGACCGAATATCGGACCCGTTCACAATTGCAGACGGTCTTTCACAATTTTCAATGGGTGTGGAAACCTTTAGAAATAGTAGAAAAATGTTTGAAGAGCGTTCAGTGGACCCGAGGTTCCGGTTTTGACCAGCGAAAATCGATAAAAACTCGTATCTGACCCGCACATAATATGCCGTGGGCGTCTGCTTGTCTCGCGGTAATACTCTTTGATGCGTAACGAGTTCGAAAGCTCTGCCCCTTGTCAATCAAAATCCCAGTGAACTTCATACTGTTTGTCGACACCAGCGTAAGTATGACAGTAGGCGGAGCGTCGTATGTTAATTAGCTACTGACAGATGTCAATCACGCCACGCGCCGACTGACACGTGGTTATCATCAGTATGTAATATAGATGATTGATAAACAATGCAGCGTCAGATTATTGTGTTTGTACCTCTTGTTAATTAGCGGTAACAGCTTATGCTGTATTGTGTAATATGGGTGGTTTTCAAAATAATGAAGCTTTTTCTTCTCTCTCACCTTACTTTAATTCAGTTCAGTTTTAGAATGTGTTTTGGAGCAAAATATATCCAAATCAATGTACTCAATAAATGTGTGGAATTTTATCTTGATGGCTCAAGCAGTTTTAAAGTTATATTAAATTATATAGCTAATTTTGTCCCCTGTGCACCCAAAAAAGTGTGACATTTTACATGAAGTATAGTTTTCAACTGAGGTTTACTTTTTAAAATCATGCTTTATTGTTACAGCTGTGGCTTTTTAATGTAACTTAAACTCTGCACATTTAAATAAAATACTTCTTTTCTTTACCTACATCTTATTGTTAACACTATTTCACATCTTGTGATGGAACCCTTTTCACGAAAAATAGTGAAAAAAAATACTAAATTTAAATGTTGAACACTACAATTTCATAACCCTATTACTTTTCTAAAGTCTTAATGTTTTTCTAAGATCTTTATCCTTTCAGTTGTGAAGACACAGTATGATTTTTTTCTTTAATAAATCGACTTTCTCAGAAACTTGATGAATGTCTATACACCTAAAAATGTCCCCTGTGCACCTTTTCAGTTGTTAAGTGTCAGATATCTTTTATTCTTTAAATAAAATGGGATTTTACTTTATTTTCCTTGAAAGGGAGTAACAACAGATACAAAAGCAGCCTTCAACTTCACATATTACTGACTGTTAAACATTCACAAGGCCAAAAGTGATGTCCCCTGTGCACCCTTTTTATGACATATATCAATTATCATAGCATTACTGTAATTTGTGGTGGCATTTCTTTATTCTTAGCAGTGTGTATGCAAAATTTAGGCATTACTTGATAATTTAGCATTATATAAGAAACCCTGGACAATTAAAAATTCATTGTTTGCATTTTTTCCGAAGTTGCCAATTTTCAAGTTTAAAAGTGGAAATATCAATTTTATTGCTTCTTAAGCTCTTAAGTTTACCTAAATATGTAAATGTTCACTAGTAAATATTATGTAGTTAAAAGAATTTTACTTACCATGAACATATTCTATGAATAAATATTTTGATACAATTTGTCCCCTGTGCACCCTTTTTAGTAACATTATAAAGTATGTATGAATTTTACTATTCCATTTTATCATGCATGGTATTTTGTCATTTTTCTAATATGAATAAGCAGTTCATTTAAATTAAATGATTTCAGTTTGTTAGGTATGTATAAAGTCACTTATTTTTCATTTAAAGCATTACATTTTGTTGAATTTTCATGGTTTTGTAGTGAAAATTTTCAATTTTGTAGTTATTTTATGGAATAAACTTTTTTTTGATAGTATTTGTCTAAAGTTTATTACCAGTAGTCTTTTTATGAATAGAAAACTAATAATGGATGAATATTACACTGATCTTCAGTATGTGTCCCCTGGTGCATCTGTAAAATAACTCAATTTTGAGTAGACAATTCTAGAAATTAGAATTACTGGACATTCTTGAAATTTGGCATAAGGTTTATAAACATGCAACATGTCAGAAAAAAGTTGGTTTTATAATTATATGGTAGTTATTTTGCATTCAGCAACAACTTTTCTAGGTAAAGTTTTATTTTCATGTCAAATTTGTGCAGAAAGGGTGATTTTAAAAACCAATGTCCACAAACATATGATTAAATAAGTTTCAAACCGTACACATACACCCATTACTTATCATTTATGTTGAAAAAATTACTGTTATACATATTTCCTTGTCATAAAACCATGCAACATTTATCACCCACCTTACTGGAAATTCACTGAACTTTCGAATTAAAGGCTGAAATATTTTCTGATTGGCATTTCTCAACACTTCCCCAAAGTTATTTCCTTCAAATTTGAAGTATTTGCTATAATAAAAAATAGATGACCACCATCAGAAATAAGTTTGAATTTTCAACCCCTATGTCACACTTTTGCTTCATTATTTTGAAAACCACCCATATGTGTTGTTAATTTAAAGTTATTATTTTATGTGCTTGATTCGATTAAATAAGCCGGTCGGCCGTTACGCAAATTTATTATCTTTGCCGAGGTATTTTGCTAGAGCAAAATAAAATATAAATGTTTTAAGTAATCAGATATTATAAGTATGGAATAGTTCTGGTGAAAAGATGAAATTTAAAACGGGTATTTTATCAAGAATTTTTAATGTTTGCTTTCGTTTTTTTCATATTTGTCACACGTTTTCGCGATCGTGATTTTCGGACTTTTTTATCCTTTCTTACAAGATTTTCTAGTACAATTGAAATAAAAAGCCAACAAAAGTATGCATTTAATAATAATATGATGACTCTTGCAAAAGCAACTCTTATTTTAAAGCATTTTTTGTGAATAAAAGCATGTGACCTTTAAATATTCAATGATTTGAGCATTTCAACTCTCCCCACCCACCTTGTTACAATGATAAGTGAACATTAGTGCAAGTCCATCTATTGCTAAGTGACAGTGTGTATAGTTGCTAAAAGTTGCAAGAATATGTAATAAAAACATAGTTTAAAGTGTTTATTATGCATAATTGTAAATTCCCCCCTGAGTGAAAAAATTCCCCAAAACTGCTCGTCGCGCGCTATTTTCTTCCCCCAGTGACAGGCTGGGGCCTCTTCCCCCAGTCGTAAAAAAAAACCCTGGCTTAATTGATTTGTTTATCGTCAACATGCGTATGCGGTAAATTTCATTAACTGATCCACAGGTGTCCACTATTGATCGTATAGAAATTTAAAGCAACAATTAACATCACTAATGACTTTATCCTTGTTCATTTAATTGCCATTAATTACCAAACAAACAAATTAATTAAACATAATTCCTTCAGATGTGGAATTCCTTTCTCCGACTCGAGACTATTTGACGGCGGACAAGTGCGTTTTTGCAGTAGGGATTTATATTACATTAGCTGACACATTCTTTTTTTACCTTTAAAAAGTACCGTAACCTTGACTGGTTCAGTAATTTCCTTAAATCCACTTAATTTTACTCGTATTTTTCAAAACCCAGACTTTAGAAACATAATATTATCACTGACACTTTCCATGACTAAAATAAAGTAGCTTAAATTTACGCAAATTTTTGACACCTGCCATCAGAAACTGGGTTTAACCTGTTTGACAACTGTTTCTTTTAATGTGTGCTGACAACAGCAGATCAAAGAAGACGTGTATTCCATGTGATGTCATAGTGAGGTCACTGCTATTGACATGTATTTAATTCAGGACCAGCATAATACACACTTGTTATTTAAAGAGACTGTGACTTT
Organism: Mercenaria mercenaria; assembly: GCF_021730395.1. Taxonomy (NCBI): domain Eukaryota; kingdom Metazoa; phylum Mollusca; class Bivalvia; order Venerida; family Veneridae; genus Mercenaria; species Mercenaria mercenaria. Next base: position 55,306,333 of record NC_069373.1, read on the forward strand.
GAGTGCATTATAGCACTGGGAGCTTAGTATATTTTTTGCTGATATGGAATTAACTTTTTATGCCCCCGAAGAGAGGCATATTAGTTTTCAACTGTCCGTCCGTTCGTTTGTTCGTTCGTTCGTCACAACGTTAACTTTTTGCATGAAGGCACTTTACTAGCGAACCACTGCACCCAGGACCTTCAAACTACATGCTGATAGTACTTATTGAGTATACCACCCCTACTGACTTTGGGGTCACCAGGTCAAAGGTCAAGGTCACAGGGGCCAACGTTAACTTTTTGCATAAAGGCCTTTTACTTGCGAACCACTGCACCAAGGAGCTTCAAACTTCACATGCTGATAGTACTCATTGAGTACATAACCCCTACTGACTTTGGGGTCACCAGGTCAAAGGTCAAGGTCACGGGGCCAACGTTAACTTTTTGCATGAAGGCACTTTACTCGCAAACCACTGCACCCAGGACATTCAAACTTCCCCTGCTGATAGTACTTATTGAGTACACCACCCCTACTGACTTTGGGGTCACCAAGTCAAAGGTCAAGGTCACAGGGGCCAACGTTAACTTTTTGCATGAAGGCACTTTACTCGCGAACCACTGCACACAGGACCTTCAAACTTCACATGCTGATAGTACTTATTGAGTACACCACTCTTACTGACTTTGGGGTCACCAGGTCAAAGGTCAAGGTCACAGGGGCCAACATTAACTTTTTGCATGAAGGCACTTTACTCGCGAACCACTTCACCCAAGACCTTCAAACTTTACATGCTTATAGTTCTTTATGAGTACACCAACCCTACTGACTTTGGGGTCACCAGGTCAAAGGTCACGGTCACAGGGGCCAATGTTAACTTTTTGCATGAAGGCACTTTACATGCGAACCACTTTACCCAGGACCTTCAAACTTCACATGCTGATAGTACTTATTGAGTACACCACCCGTACTGACTTTGGGGTCACCAGGTCAAAGGTCAAGGTGCTGCGGGGGCATTTGTCACCATTAGTGACAGCTCTTGTTTTCATATTTAAAGGGGTTTCTTGGTTTGGGCAGCCATTGCCCAAGAGTGAACAAGAATATCTTTAAAAAAGATGGTCGGCGAATTGTATTAAGACAAGAAGTTTATGAGGTTTGCATATCATTTGTGTTATTCTATCATCTATCTAACATTTTGAAAATAGCAAAACTAAACACAACACTTAAACAATTTATATGGTTCTCTTTTAATTTTTCACAAAGGTCTCGTAACTGTGCAATATTGCTTCGTTTTTTTTCTATGTCGAATAATCACAGCAGTGGTCTTGAAGTCACTTCTCTACCTAGAAGACATTAATCGATCGGCTAATCACACCCTCATTCATGTGATACGCAGACCGTATTCAGCTGTCCCTGTAAATCGATACATATTGGTATTTGAACAGGTTTCTATTACATTTATTAAACTTACTTATCATTTTAGATCACTATTCTTGCTAAATATACTGAGCGCAGCGTAGCTTTAAAACTGTAAACAGCGTCATTTAAAACACTCCTTGTCTGACATTTCACTTAGCGTTGCACAATCAGGAGAGTGAAAAACAAGATCAATCTTTAAAAAAGATTGTCGACTAACTGTAGTAAGACAAGAAGTATATGAGGTTTACAAATCGTGTCATTCTATCATCTATCTAACATTTTGCAAATAGCAAAACCAAACACTACACTTAACAACAATTTAAATGGTTCTCTTTAAAATGTTCACAAAGGTTTCCTAGATGTGCAATTTTGTTTCGTTTATTCTACGACAAATAATTACAGCAGCGGTCTGGAAGGCACTTCTCTACATAGAAAACTCTAATCACACCCTTATTCATGTGATATGCAGACCGTATTCAGCTCTTTCTGTAAATTTATATATGTTGGTATTTGAACAGGTTTTTATTAGCTCTTCGTGCTCAAAGGTGAGCTTTAGTGACCGCCCTGTGTCCGTCGTCCGTCATCAACAACTTGACTGTTAACACTCTAGAGTTCACAATTCTGGCCCAATCGTGATGAAACTTGGTCAGAATGTTACCCTCAGTAAAATCTTGGACGAGTTCAATATTGGTTCATCTGAGGTCAAAAACTAGGTCACCAGGTCAGATCAGAGGAAAAGCTTGTTAAACACTCTAGAGGTCACATTTTTGGGCCAATCTTAATGAAACTTGGTCAGAATGTTACCCTCAATAAAATCTTGGACGAGTTCGATATTGGTTCATCTGAGGTCAAAAACTAGGTCACCAGGTCAGATCAGAGGAAAAGCTTGTTAACACTCTAGAGGTCACATTTTTGGCCCAGTCTTAATGAAACTTGGTCAGAATGTTAACCTTAATAAAATCTTGGACGAGTTTGATATTGGCTTATCTGGGGTCAAAAACTAGGTCACCAGGTCAGATCAAAGGAAAAGCTTGTTAACACTCTAGAGGTCACATTTTTGGCCCAGTCTTAATGAAACTTGGTCACAATTTGGGCCCAGTCTTAATGAAACATATTGCTCTTAATAAAGTCTTAGATGAGTTTGATATGGGGTCATTTGGGGTCAAAAACTAGGTCACGAGGTCAAATCAAAGAAAAAGCTTTTTAACACTGTAGAGGCCACATTTTTTACTGTATCTTCATGAAACTTGGTCAGAATGTTAATCTTTATGACCTCAAGGTCCAGTTTGAATCTGGGTCATGTAGGATCAAAAACTAGGTCACCAGGTTAAATCAAAGGAAAAGCTAGTTTACACTGTAGAGGCCACATTTATGACCATATCTTAATGAAACTTTGTCAGAATGTTAATCTTAAATGATCTACAGGTCAGGTTCAAATCTGGGTCAGGTGGGGTCAAAAACTAGGTCACACCAAAGGAAAAGCTTGTTAACACTACAGAGGCCACATTTATGACTATATCTTCTTGAAACTTAGTCAGAGTGTTAATCTTGATGATCTTTAGGTCAAGTTCGAATCTGGGTCATGTCGGATCAAAAACTAGGTCACCGGGTCAAATCAAAAGAAAAGCTATTCAACACTTTTGAGGCCACATTTATGACAATATCTTAATGAAACTTGGTCAGAATGTTGATCTTGATGATCTTTAGGTCAATAGGTCAGGTGAGCGATACAGGGTCTTCATGGCCCTCTTGTCATATTTATTTAACTTACTTATCATTTTTTAGATATATCAATATTCTTGCTAAATATACTGAGCGAAACTTAGCCTTAAAACTGTGAACAGCGTCATTTAGCATAAATGCTTTGTCTACATTTCACCCAGCGTAGCACAATCAGCAGAGTGAAACAAATAGACACTCTCGTCCAATCAGGCAGATTGTTGCATAAATCGTTCATTTTGATAAATTATCTACAATGCGTGATCGAGTAGTCTGATTTGCAAACTGAAATCACGTGGCATGGTCACGAATTCATTCTTGATACGGCATTCAACGAAAAAAAACCTTTAATTTGCAGTTCAATCACATTAGATTCACAAGTTTTTCAAGGATAAGAAAACAGAATCACTGACATTTTCAGTGAATTTGTTATTTACTTTAAATTAATAGACTTAAACATAGACAGGAAATAATAATCAAAGCCTTGAAATGTCTGATGGTTGCGGGTTTTTGGTAGATTTATTTTCTGTTTATATGCCAGTCTATGAATATACATGAACGAGAAACAAATACAAATTTAATGTGCCTCATATCTAAGATGAACTCTGCCTGACCCAGCTTGTGATGTAACCATGGGCTGGAATACCTTATCATTGATAGATCTTATATAATCTAAATGGTCAGTGTGAGTTGATACAGGTTGAATAAGAACTGCTTGTTCATTGATAATTCATCCGCATTGTTCATGAATGGGACTGTTTTGTGTAGCACATGAACATCCTTTGGGTGTGATTCGGAATAAAATAAAGATGCTATGATTGTCAGAAATACACTTTAACTTTGGTAGCGGGATAAACCCGCAACCAAAAATAGTAATATTATATTAAGCATATTTAATACCCTGTTTAATGTTTTTCATTGAAATGCGAAAGCGCTCGAATTACATGTGCGCCAAGTTTGTCTATTAATTTTTTCCCTGAAAAAAAAGTGGCTATTAATTTATAATGGCCAGGGCTAGAAAATGGCTAAATCTAGGCTTGTTTTACCCAGAGAGAAAGATGTTGTTTTTTACATGCTGTTTGCCTTGTTGATTCAGAGTATTTAGAACAATAAAATTAGGACATATTTTGATGAAATTAAAAAGTCAAAACTAAACTGTTGCCTGAAAATATTTTTTAGGATATTGCTTTGTTCTTCACCATTTAAATGCGTGTTAAACCTAGAGTATTTTTTCTGCAGTTTTATCTAAGAGTTTGGAGTACTAAATGTAAATTCGTTGTCGGCCTTTTTTTAAAATTTCATTGTTATTATAATTTAAATACATTGTATATTTCACACATCGGATTTACGATTAAATTAATTGTTGGAGTTTAAACAGTCTCATTTGAGTCATTCTCTACATGCAAAAAGAATGCTTCTGTATGTAGAAATCTAACGTTATAAACAATAATTATAATTACGGCTCTACAAGAGTAAGAAAAGTGTCTGCTTTCTGTTGACATTTTATTTATTCATATCCAACCAAAATCGGTCCTTTGATAAAGGTTTGAAGTTACGTGGTGAAATATTTATATACAAGGAAGTGAGCTTGATTTAATTTATAATAATTAAGCATATCACCACATGCAGTCTCATGCTGTTTTTCCTTCAGAATCCCTTTACATCAATCTTGGATCATCTAATTATCGCCACTTAACATGTGGTTGGTAAACCCTTTGAACAACAAGTGTTGTAGCTCCATGATTAACATGAGGTAATTATGCTAATTACACGCTAATCGATAGTGGCGAAAACAAAATATCGATCGCTAACAGCTGGTCGATATTTACAGGTATGGACGACAGGATTAGACAGATAGATATATTGATTTATACGGAGTGTCCACTCCCTGTATTAGACCTTCCTAATCATATAGTATATGGCTAAATCTAGCTATATATAGATAGAAATAGCTATAAAGCTAGTAACAGTAATGCAACATATGTCTGGCTTTTCTGGGACCTGCTAAACATGTCTGACTTGTCTAGTCCAAATAATAGGATGTTTTGGGACAGCGTGATACAGTGATAACTTTTGACAGTCGCTATCCCATCATGTCCAAACTTATTCTGCATATTTCTGTTAGGAAATCCCCAATGAAATCCGCTGGAAACATTTTCTGTTAATGAATTTGTAATGATTACATCTTGGCTATATATAATGAATTAAATTCATATGTTGACATTGAAGCATAAAATTGCCTTGCAGACATTTTCTTAATGTACCCGTATTTTTTTGTGTTTTCTTTCTTCAATTTAGTGTCATCTGCAGTCCGCTGTGCCTTGAAACTGGTGTCTGGTACATGTACAATGTATTTGCAATGATTACATCAGTCTCTGATAATGAATTTATGTTGACATTGAAGCATAAAATTGCCTCGCTGACATTTTTTTAACGTATATTTTGTGTTTTGTTTCTACAGTTTAATGTCATCAGCAGTCGGCTGTGTATTGAAACCAATGTCCGGGTAGATATCTCCTTGCACCTGTTTACACATTTTTGAATTTCCTAAGATTTAAGTCAGTTTTAGTACACCTGCATTGCTCAGTGTCCGTCATCTGTCTGTCAACATTTAGCTTGTGTATGCCATAGGGGCTGTATTTTTCAATTGATCTTCATGAAATTTGGTCATAATGATTGCCTTGATGAAATCTAGGTCAAAGTCAAATATAGATCATCTGGGGTCAAAAACTAGGTCACTAGGTCAAGTCAAAGAAAAATCTTGTGTATGCAATAGAGACTGTATTTTTCAATTGATCTTCATGAAATTTGGTCAGAAGGATTGAAATTAATGAGATCTAGGTCAAGTTTGAATATGGGTCATCTGAGGTCAAAAACTAGTCTCTAGGTCAAATAGTAGAAAAACCTTGTGTATGCAATAGGGACTGCATTTTACACAGGTTCTTCATGAAATTTGATCAGAATGTTTGTCTGCATAAAATCTAAGTCAAGTTCGAATATACTCATCTGGGGTCAAAAACTAGATCACCCGGTCAGTTCAAAGAAAAAACCTTGTGTATGCTATAGGGGCTGTTTTTTCAGTTGATCATGAATTTTGATCAGAATGATTGCCTTGATAAAATCTAGGTCAGGTTTGAGTATGGGTCATCTGGGGTCAAAAACTAGGTCACTAGGTCAAATAAAAGAAAAACCTTGTGTATGGAATAGGGACTGCATTTTACACCAGTCCTGATCTTCATGAACTTTGATCAGAATGTTTGTCTAGATGAAATCTAGGTCAAGTTCGAATATGGGTTATCTGGGATCAAAAACTAGTAAATATGGTCAAATAAAAGAAAAACCTTTTATACCAGTAGGGGCTGCATTTTACACTGGATATTCATGCAACTTAGTCAGAATGGTTGCCTTGATGAAATCTAGGTCAAGTTTGAATATGGGTAATCTGGGGTCAAAAACTAGGCTGCTAAGTGAAATAAAAAAAAACTTGTGTATGCAATAGGGACTGCATTTTGCACTGGATCTTCGTAAAATTTAATCATAATGTTTGTCTGGATGAAATCTAGGTCAAGATTGAATATGTGTTATCTGGGATAAAAAAAACTAGGTCACCCGGTCAAATCAAGGAAAAAACTTGTATATGCAATAGTGGTTGTATTTTACACTGGATATTCATGAAATTTGATCAGAATGTTTGTCTTGATGAAATCTAGGTCAAATTTGTGTAGGGGTCATCTGGGGTCAAAAATTAGGTCACCCAGTAAAGTCAAAGAAAATCTTTTTAGGCAGGATGTTCATGAAATTTAATCAAAATTTTAAACTTTGCTTTGATGAAGTCTACGTCAAGTTCAGATATGGGTCATGTTGGGTCAAAAACTAGGCCACCTGGTCAAATCAAAGAATAACCTTGTGTATGCAATATATGGGACTGCATTTTTCATTTGATGTGCTTGAAACTTGGTCAGAATGATTGTCTGCATGAAATCTAAAATGAATTTTTATATGGGTCATGTGGGGTCAGAAACTAGGTCACCAGGTCAAATCAAAAGAATGTTTTTTTTTAGTTTGTTTACACCTAATGTGGGGGTGGGGGGCATTTTTTATTCTATCTTCATAAAACTTGGTCAGAATGTTTGTTATCATGAAGTCTTGGATGATTTCAAATCTGGATCATATGGGGTCAAAAACTAGGTCACTTGGTCAAATCAAAGGAAAAGCTTGTATACACTATAGAGGCCACTTTTTTGCTCTGATCTTCCCATAACTTTGTCAGAATGTTTGTTTTCATGAAATTTTGGAATTCGAATCTGGGTCATGTGGGCAAAAAAACAGGTCACTAAGTCAAGAAAAAAAATGCTTGTTTACACTTAAGAAGCCATGTTTTTTAGTCCAATCTGTATGAAAATGGGTCAGAATATTTAAAAGTCTCCATGAAATCACTTAGTAAAACATGTTTACACTGTTATGGTGTGTTACTCAGGTGAGTGACCAAGGCCATCTAAGTCCTCTTGTTTAAAATTATGGGTTATATTCTTCTACATGAATATTAATGTTTAATTTATTGGAGCAAGTAAGTTTGACCAGTGTTTTATGACTTACTTGGATTTAATGTCTTTGTTTTCCCAAAGAAGTATAAAATACACGGAATGGCAACAGGAGATAATCTTTTATAAGTTCATGCGTGTCGTGCGTTGCTGATCTATTTATTAGCTCGACTATTCAAAGAATAGTCTAGCTATTCTACTCACCCTGGTGTCGGCATCGGCGTCACACCTTTGTTAATTTTTTGCATGCAAGTACAGTATACAGCTATCATTTAAAGGCATATAGCTTTGAAACTTATTTTTTCTTTTTCTAGGTCAGTTACCAACCTCACTGGGTCAAGTCCCATAACTCTGACATGTATTTTGAGCAATTTATGCCCCCTTTTGGACTTAGAAAATTCTGGTTAAAGTTTTACATGCAAGTAACTATCTCCAAAACTAATGCAGATATTGAATTGAAACTTCACATGTGTCTTCGGGGTTATAAAACTAGTTGATAGCAGCAAGTCCCATAACTCTGACCTTCATTTTGGCCAAATTATGCCCCCTTTTGGACTTAGAAAATCCTGGTTAAGTTTTGCGTACAAGTACATACAGCTATTACTAAAAGGCATATAGATTTTCTTTTTCTAGGTCAATTACCAACATCACTGAGTCAAGTCCCATAACTCTGACATGAATTTTGGGCAAATTATGCCCCCTTTTGGACTTAGAAAATCCTTGTTAAAGTTTTGCATGCAACTACATACAGCTATTACTCAAAGGCATATAGATTTGGAACTTATTTTTTCTTTTTCTAGATCAATTACCAACCTCACTGGGTCAAGTTCCATAACTCTGACATGTATTTTGAGCAAATTATGCCCCCTTTTGGACTTAGAAAATTCTGGTTAGAGTTTTACATGCAAGTTACTATCTCCAAAACTAATGCAGATATTGAATTGAAACTTCACATGTGCCTTCGAGGTTATAAAACTAGTTGATAGCAGCAAGTCCCATAACTCTGATATGCATTTTGATCAAATTATGCCCCCTTTGAACTTAACACTCTTTTGATATTTAACCTTTTTGGGTAATATTTTCTGCTTCTGGGACAATATTTCGAATAGTCGAGCTTGGCTGTCTTATGGACAGCTCTTGTTTTATATATATAGCTCTTTGGTTTTCCTAACAGTAAAATGCAGATACTGGTAAGGCTTATAGAGGGATGACAACTTTAAAATATCAGATTATAAAACAAGTCAATAAGAAAGGCTAGTGTCGGGGAAGATATCGCCTCGCACCTGTTCACATCATATTTCTGATTTTATTATTTAAAATTATGCGGGCCTCCGTGGCCAAGTGGTTAAGGTCACTGACTTCAAAATAAACTTGCCCCTCATCAATGTGGGTTTGAGCCTCACTCGGGGCGTTAAATTCTTCATGTGAGGAAGCCATCCAGCTGGCTTACGGAAGGTTGATGGTTCTACCCCAGATGCCCACTCGTGACGAAATAATGCACGGAGATGCACCTTGGGTCTTATTCCACCATCAGAGCTGGATAGTTGCCATATGACCTATTATTGTGCCAGTGCGATGTTAAAACCAACAAAATAGAATAAATGAATTAAAGTTATTAGTTATAATCAACCTATTTAAAGTTTCTACATGAATGTTTATGTTTAATTTTTTGGAGCAAGTAAGTCTTACCATTATTTTATGACTTTTTTTTTATTTTTTGATGTCCTCGTTAAATGCAGATACGTGTAATTTAAGGCTTAGAGGGATGACATCTATAAAATATAAAAATTTTCAGATCATAGAATAAGTCTTCCCGATAAGCCAAATGAGTAAGCATGACTTGTCCAACTGGCGGACAAATATTTTTTTCATTCCGTTTGTCCGCGGACAAGCATTCATTTTCAGGTATAAAGTGAGACAAAGGAAGAATAAATTAGTAATGCTGTTGCTTCAAATTTCTGGAGGTGATAAACTAATTTAATGCATACCCACCAAGGTACTCTCGATCACTGCAGTTCTGGAAATACCATGCACTTGCATTCTAAATTTAGCATCTTTTTCCATGTTCTGATTGGCTTTTGGTTTCAGTCTTGTATGATTTTGCACATGGTAACTCAAATGTACCACGTCATGTTTTGTGTGTTTAATCACAGAGCATTGATATGTCCCTATGGTCACTGAAACTGATCCTTCAATTGTATGTTCCATTTTGCCTTTTGAATTACTACCTGACACTGTAGAACCATATAGTTGAAACAGTTTCAGGAAGATCTTTAACCAAAGGTGAAGGACATCATTTAGTGACGCTGGGCCTCTGGTGCTGTTTGAGATTATTATGTTTACTATATAGGCTATTTAAAAATAAAAAAATATATCAGCATAAATCGTGGCTATTTAACAGCCTATTGTTCACTTTTAAATACTTATTATCTGCAAGATATATTTATCCATAAGGCCTAAAAAAAAATTCTTTGTTTCCGGTAACATGCTCAAAAAAATTAGGGTAGGTAGGTCTGAAAATATTTTTGTTTTGGAAATTTCTTTTATTAAGGGAGACTTTTCAGAAATTATTTTTTTGTCAAAAAATGATTACAAATAAGGGGGATATGCCTTTAGAGCGTCAGTAAGTTGATTTGTAACATCACTGGCCATGTTTAATGCATAAAAAGTGCAGTTTTGCATCATTTTGTTAAAAGTTGAAAAAAATATTCTCCAAGGCCATAAAAACATTTAGGGTCGGGCCAAAAATTTAGGGTAGGTCGGGATACCGGAAACAAACAATTTTTTTTTTTTATGCCTAAGCAGTAATATTTAAAGCTGACAGATCCAATTTAGATATGTTAATTCCTCCTTAATAAATTCTCCTAATTATTGAAAGGGCACTTGAACAATTAGGTTAAATTAATTCTTGGAGAAAGTGCCTTATTTAAAGTAGTCAAACTACTTTTTGTGAACTAAATTCTTTCTGTTACATATGTTCATAACTTCATATTATAATATGGTTTTGGTAATAATGTGAAACTGTGTTTTCAGATCTTCTGTTATAATGACAAAGTTGATAAAGATCATTACCAAACATTCTCCCAGATTCTTGGCTGTAAACATATGCGGTACCAGTGTACCTTTCACAACCAGTGCTACCTCACAGCAGTATAATAAAATGAGATATGATCCTCCCTACTGCAGACAGAAGAGGAAACAAGAGAACTACAGGTGTAAGAGAATGCTAGAACACCTCGTACCTTCAAAACAAGAGTGGCTAAGAAAACTACAGATTGAGTATGAAGTAATGAAAGCTGAAGGATGTACAGAGGTTAGTAGTGTTGCATTTAACTAGAGCTTGGGGATGTACTGAGGTAAGTAGTGTTGCATTTGACTAGAGCTGGCGGATGTACTGAGGTTAGTAGTGTTGCATATAACTAGAGCTGAGGGATGTACTGAGGTTAGTAGTGTTGCATTTAACTAGAGCTGAGGGATGTACTGAGGCTGTTAGTGTTGCATTAACTAGAGTTGAGGAATGTACTGAGGCTGGTTGTGTAAAATTAACTAGAGCTTATGGATGTTCTGAGGCTGGTATTGTTAACTAGAGCTGATAGATGTACTGAGGCTAGTAGTTTTTAATTAACTAGAGCAGATGGATATATACTGAGGCTAGTAGTGCATAAAGTTACTAGAGCTGATGGATATATACTGAGGCAGGTAGTAAGCATTTAACAAAATAGAGCTGAGGGATGTACTGAGGCAAACTGGCTCTTTGTTTTAGCTTTAACTTGTCTTGACCAAACACCAGTCCTGGAAGATTTTGTCCCTCCCTCCTGTTCAGAGTTCACTGTAGTTACAGAATGGTGTTTTGTTCAGGTAAAGAGATTCATATTGGGTATTTTTCATGTTGGGTTTATTACTCAACAAAACTTACTTTTTCAGAAATTCAGACGTACAGGATATCAATTATGACCCCACCCCCCACACCACCCCTCCACACACACACACACACACACACACACGCTCACACACACTTCAAGAGACATTATTAGTCCCCTACTGGTTGAAAACCAGTTTCGGGGACTATAGGAATGCACTTTTCCGTCATTCCGTCCGTCCGTCAGTCCGTCCGAGCTCACATTTGCATACTTAGGTGGCTATAGGAACAATAGGTAACTGTACTTTTTCTTTGATGTCATTCATTCCGTAAGGCTTTTATATGGCTATTTTTCTCTTACGTGACTAAAAGAACAATAGAGAGAACAAAAGACTAGCCACATAAGTATCCATATTATGTAGGAACGTGCGTCCGTCCGTCCGCAATTTCGTGTCCGGTCCATAACTCTGTCATCCATGAAGGGATTTTAATATTACTTGGCACAAATGTTCCCCATGATGAGACGACGTGTCATGCGCAAAACCCGGACCCCTAGCTCAAAGGTCAAGGTCACAATTGGAGGTCAAAGGTCAACAGGGCTTTTTTCCTGTCCCGTCCACAACTCTCCCATCCTTGAAGGGATTTTAGTATTACTTAGCACAAATGTTCCCCAAGATGAGATGATGTGTCGTGCGCAAATCCTGGACCCCTAGCTCAAAGGTCAAGGTCACAATTGGAGGTCAAAGGTCAACAGGGTTTTTTTCCTGTCCGGTCCATAACTCTCCCATCCATGAAGAGATTTTAATATAACTTGGCACAAATGTTCCCCATGAGGAGACGACGTGTCATGCACAAAACCTGGACCCCTAGCTTAAAGGTCAAGGTCACAGTTGGAGGTCAAAGGTCAACAAGGCTTTTTTCCTGTCCGGTCCATAACTCTCCCATCCATGAAGGGATTTTAATATTACTTGGCACAAACGTACCTCATAATAAGACGATGTGTCGTGCACAACTTTCAGACCACTAGCTTAAAGGTCAAGGTCACACTTAGCAGTCAAATGTTAACATAGCATGAACAGGATCTGTTTCGTGTCCGGTCCATAACTCTGACATTCATTAAGGGATTTTAATATCACTTAGCACAAGTGTTCCCCATGATGAGACGACATGTCATGCCCAAATCCTGGACCCCTAGCTCAAAGGTCAAGGTCACAATTGGGGGTCAAAGGTCATCAGAGTTTTTTTCCTGTCCCGTCCATAACTCTGCCGTCCATGAAGGGATTTTAATATTACTTGGCACAAATGTTCCCCATGATGAGACAACATGTCTTGCGCAAAGCCCAGACCCTTAGCTCAAAGGTCAAGGTCACAATTGGAGGTCAAAGGTCAATAAGGTTTTTTCCCTGTCCGATCCAGAACTCTGTCATCAATCAAGAGATTACAATATTACTTGGCATAAATGTTCCCCATGATGAGACGACTTGTCATGCACAACACCCAGTACCCTAGCTTAAAGGTCAAGGTCACACTTTGAGATCAAAGGTCAAGAGGATTTTTTTCCTGTCCGGTGTATAACTTTGTCATGCAAAGCAGGATTTAGATATCAGTTGGCACAAATATTCCCCTGGATGAAACAACATGTATGTCATGCGCAAGAACCAGGTCCCTAGGTCTAAGGTCAAAGTCATATTTAGAGGTCAAAGGTCAAATTCAAGAATGACTTTGTACGGAACATTTCTTCTTCATGCATGGAGGGATTTTGATGTAACTTGGACCAAATGTTCACCACCATGAGGCACCCTTGTTTTTAGAATTACGTCCCTTTGTTATTACTATAAATAGATTTTATTGTTACTTTTTTATTACTGGCGGTAGAGAAAAATCAAGACCACCTTTCTGTGGTACAGCATGCATGTCACATCCAATTTTTAGGTGTATTTTGACCTATCTCTACCTGGTAAAGAGTTTCTTGTGGACTTATATTATATAGATTTTTTTTTTTTTTTTTTTTTTTAAAGATTAATTTCCCTTTGTTGTTACTATAAATAACTTACATGATAACATTTTTATAATCAGTCAAAAACATTCAATATGAAAACAACTGTGGGTTTTTACAGTCCGTGTCTGATAACTTCGGAGTGACTATTTGGACGAGTCCAAGTCAGGAGGGTAATCGATAATTATCATTAATCTAAGTAAACACTTTTATATTATTCTACTAACTGAAATGATTTCTTTGAAGTAAAAGATTAGTACCGGTCGTAGAGTGTTAGCCTTACATGTGCGATTCTTTTATATTTTCATTGTCGCGTTGGTTCTAGTCCCACCGTGATTTATACTTTTTTTAAATCCTTGCTTTCTATGCCCCCGAAGGGAGGCATATAGTTTTTGAACTGTCTTTCGGTCTGTCGGTCTGTCAGTCTGTCAGTAATTTTCGTGTCTGGTCCATATCTTTGTCATCGATGGATGGATTTTCAAGTAACTTGGCATGAATGTGTACCACAGTAAGACGACGTGTCGCGCGCAAGACCCAGGTCCGTAGCTCAAAGGTCAAGGTCACACTTAGACATTAAAGGATAGTGCATTGATGGGCGTGTCCGGTCCATATCTTTGTCATCCATGGATGGATTTTAAAATAACTTGGCATGAATGTGTACCACAGTAAGACGACGTGTCCTGCGCAAGATCCAGGTCCGTAGCTCAAAGGTCAAGGTCACACTTAGACATTAAAGGATAGTGCATTGATGGGCGTGTCCGGTCCATATCTTTGTCATCCATGGATGGATTTTCAAATAACTTAGCATGAATGTGTACCACAGTAAGACGACGTGTCGCGCGCAAGACCCAGGTCCGTAGCTCAAAGGTCAAGGTCACACTTAGACTTTAAAGGATAGTGCATTGATGGGCGTGTCCGGTCCATATCTTCGTCAACCATGGATGGATTTTCAAATAACTTGGCATGAATGTGTACCACAGTAAGACGACGTGTCGCGCACAAGACCCAGGTCCGTAGCTCAAAGGTCAAGGTCACACTTAGACGTTAAAGGTCATTTTTCATGATAGTGCATTGATGGCCGTGTCCGGTCCATATCTTTGTCATTCATGCATGGATTTTAAAATAACTACGCGTGAATGTGTGGCACAGTAAGACGACGTGTCGCGCGCAAGACCCAGCTCCATAGGTCAAAGGTCCTAAACTCTAACATCGGCCATAACTACTCATTCAAAGTGCCATCGGGGGCATATGTCATCCTATGGAGACAGCTCTTGTTATCTATGTTTTAATTACATTTTTTTTTCAAAGACAATTGAAAATATTCAAAATGCAGTAATACAGCACTACGGTATACAATAACGAACTGAAATAAGAAAAAATGATTATGCTTGAAATAACCTTCAGAATATTTTGTAGTATGCATTAAGCATCATTCTTATACTGAACAGTGTTTCTCTTTGCAAAAAATACATGGACGTCTCGGACATGTTGACTACACTAATACTGGCAATATACCAGAGAGGAATTTAACCTGCACGAAATTTCCGAGTGTTTTCGTGACTATGCATTCATAATACGATGTGTTTACACAGAGCTGATGCTTGGTCCCCTTTAAACAGAAATTTATTCAATAATATTTCTATCTATCTAAATAAAAATATATTCCAGGAGAAATTAATGATTATGGTGGTTACCCTGAAAGAGAAGCAAAAAAAACAACAAAAAAACAAACAAACAAAAAAACACTCTCCTCGATTCAAACCTACGGCCCGCAATATTCGATATTTCAAAGACTAATGCTTAACCACTGACCTACCGGGACTGACAGACGTGTTGCAATAAAATATACCCAATATTATTGTTTATGTAAGCTGCTCTACCTATTTTGTTAGTTCCATAAGTCCAGAAAACATAAACAAACGTGACGTCACTCCGAAGTTATCATACACGGACTGTATATATGCACATTTTAATCCAAGTGTGTTGTTATAACATATTGTATAATTATGTAGTACAATATTGTTTATACATCATTGACAGATATCAGTTCATTATCTTATACTGCAGTAGAGAAAATTAGGTGTTTTCTAGTAGGGGACTTTGTATTGCATGGCAATACTTCATTCACTTGTTGTTTTTGCCTTGTTTGTGCGTCAGTCCATCACACTTCATTTCCGATCAATAACTGGAGGACCATTTGACCTAGAACGTTCAAACTTAATAGGTTTGGCAAGGCTTATGTAGTAGATGACCCCAGTTGTTTTTGGGGTCACTCCATCAGAGGTCAAGGTCACAGGGGCCTGAACATGGAAAACCATTTCTGATCAGTAACTTGAGAACAACTTTACCTAGAACCTTCAAATTTCATAGGGTGATAGGACTTACAGATAAGATGATCCTTATTGTTTTGGGGGGTCACTTGAGCTAAGGTAAAGGTCACAGGGGCCTGTACATAGAAAACTTTTTCCAGTCAATAACTTGAGAACCATTTGACCAAGAATGTTGAAACTTAATAGGATGGTTGGAAATGTGTAGTAGATGAGCCTTACAGATTTTGAGATCACTCCAACAAAGGTTAAGGTCACAGAGGCCTAAACATGGAAAGCCATTTCCAGTTCATCCAACTTGAGAACCACTAGGCCCAGAATGTTGAAATTCAGTGGGATGATTTGACATGCCATGTAGATGAGCCCTATTGCAGCCAACCATCAGTTTCTCTTTGACTTTTGTTCCTGTCCCCTGTTGACTTCTTGCCTATAGGGCTATGCTTTGGGGGAGACATGTGCTTTCTACAAAAGCATCTTCTAGTTATAAATGTCTGTTTAAAACAAGATGTTATACAGTAGTATGTGCACTTAGATAGGCAGAAGTTATATTAGGGATGCATATTATACAAGTCTTTTAGAATGGTTATTAAAAACTTGGGGCTTTATTTCAACATGTGGCTTTGATATATATATTAATAGAGTTTAATTAAAGCCTGGTTAACATTTATTTATTTAAAATCATAATAATAATTTCTTAGTAACTTCTTATTGTACGCACCCCCCATGACGAAGTTGTAAGTGGTGTGTTTGGGGAGGGGGGCGGGGTGGTATACTGGTTTCAGGTTGTCCGTGTCTGGCCATCTGTCTGTAGACACAATATTGTGTGCACCAAATCTCCTCATCCTCTTGACACAAGTGATCAGTAGAAACCCTAGTTATGTTCTTTCAGAAAAAATCTTTAGTGTTATTAGCTCATCTGATTTAAAAAAAAAAAATGATGAGTTATTGTCATCACTTGATCGGTGTTGGCGTCTGCGTTGCCTGGTTAAGTTTTATGTTTAGGTCAGCTTTTCTCCTAAACTATCAAAGGCATTGCTTTGAAACTTGCAACACTTGTTCACCATCAATAGCTGACCCTGTACAGCAAGAAACATAACTCCATCCTACCTTTTGCAAGAATTATGGCCCCTTTTGGACTTAGAAAATATCAGATTTCTTGGTTAAGTTTTATGTTTAGGTCAACTTTTCTCCTAAACTATCAAAGCTATTGCTTTGAAACTTGCAACTCTTGTTCACCATCATAAGCTGACCCTGTACATCAAGAAACATAACTCCATCCTGCTTTTTGCAAGAATTAATGCCCCATTTGGACTTAGAAAATCAGATTTCTTGGTTAACTTTTATGTTCAGGTCAGCTTTTCTCATAAACTATCAAATCTATTGCTTTAAAACTTGCAACACTTGTTCACCATCATAAGTGACCATATACAGCAACAAACATAACTCTTTCCTGCTTTTTGCAAGAATTATTGCCTATTTTGGACTTAGAAAATATCAGATTTCTTGGTTAAGTTTTATGTTTAGGTAAACTTTTCTCCTAAACTATCAAAGCTACTGCTTTGAGACTTGCAACACTTGTTTACCATCATAAGCTGACTCTGTACATCAAGAAACATAACTCCATCCTGCTTTTTGCAAGAATTATGGCCCTTTTTGGACTTAGAAAATCATGGGTAGGAACATTTTTCTATTATACAAAAAAAATCAGATGAGCATCAGCACCCGCAAGGCGGTGCTCTTGTTGACTTTGTTGTTGTTTTTTGTGACTTAACATTGTATTCATCAAATTGCAATGTACTGTGTCAGTGCCTGCGGTGGGTACATTCATCACCTTCAGTGATAGCTTTAGTTTGTTTCAGGTGCCAGATGAAATGGATGCATATGAGTGGTATGATGTTTTACAGGCACAAACTGAAGAGGAAATCTTTTTTAGATACAGATATATTAGATCAGGTCAGATTGACCTACAAGATCGGGAAAATCACGGATTGCTAGCAGACATGGAACTTGACAGTTACCTTCAGAAGTTAAAATATTCCGGGCAAACAGAATATTCTTTCGTGCATATTGATGAGGATTGCCTTGAAAGTAGACAGTACATACAAAATATGAGTTCTGATTTGTTTGGATATAAACTTTGTCAAGATATCATTATTGAATTTCCACAAGTTGATTGGATGAAAAAGAGTGGTGGACTAGATGCCAGAATGCAAATACAAAATCTGAAGATAATTTTAGAAATGAATCGTAGGCATATACAACCTTCTAAATTTCATGTCTCAAACTGTGGAGAAATGTGGAAATGTCTTCAGTGTCAAGCAGATTTGAAAAAATTAATAAAAGATTTTCCGTGTGTAACTTTTCACGATGGAAATATTTTCAGTGAATTTAAAAATGACAAATTGGTCTATATTATGCCTAGTACGCCATGGTCATCGGACATTCTAGAGGACAACTCGGATGCTATCCCTATACTGCTACTTTCTAACAGACAAAATCCGTACAATTTAATAAAAAGCTGTGCAGATTCACATGGCATTAGACATGTCAGTTTTCCACTCCATAAATATGTAAGGTACGAGTGCTATTTACTTTGCTATTCATTCAGTTTGGTGCTTAAGGTTTTATGGTCTGGCCCATTCCATAGCTACAACATTGGTTATATGATTTTGGCAGTGGGGGAGTGGGGCAGAATATGGATTGGGGACTTTTCTGGCAAGTATGTCTCAAGAGGTGCAATCAAATATACATTTGAAATTTTACATTAAGCCTAAAAATTGAAGAAATTGCATCTTTTAAAAGCATGCATTTTCAAAAAAAGATGGTAGCTTTTAAATTTGACTGTTAACTTCTGTTGTAACTATTACTGATTACTGATAAATTTTCCCATGCGAAAATAGAACAGGAAATCCTGGGATTATCCCAGGAAGTCCAGGACTATCCTGGGATAATGTCCTGAAAATACCTCAGGAATTCCTGGGATAGTCCTGGGACTTTTCACGCCAGTAAATGAGAATGGGACAATCCCAGGATTTTCCTATGAACAGGAAAAATACACGACACCAGAATTCAAAGAAAGCTTTGCTGTCCTGCTATCCTGAAAACCCCAGGAATGTCATGGGATTTCCTGATGTCAGGAAATAAAAGTATATATTGTCCTGTTTTCAGGAAATCCCAGGAATGTCTTGAGAATTCTTGAAGTCAAAAAATCTCAGGACAATTGTCCTGTCTTCAGGAAATCCCAGGAATTCCTGATGTCAGGAAATCACAGGACACTTGTCCTGTCTTCAGGAAACCCCAGGACATGTAATTGAATACCTTGTAAACATGATTTGAAATTCTGTTTGGTGGGAAATACAGTTTACAAATTGAATGTTAAATTTAAATAGTTTATACAGTAAGAATATAAGGATTATCATTTCTAGTAAATGTATTAAAAGATATTTTGTACTTAAAAAAGTATATATCATGTATATTGAAACAATACCTGTCGTAGCAGAAATATTTTCTTGGCACGTCATAAATCATCTCAGATATACTCTAGACTCTTAATGTATAGTCTTGGCAAAACATCTAGGTGAAAAAACTACTATTCAGTGTAGAATCATCAAATTATGAGCTTCAAATTGAAAAAAAAAGCTCATTCTAGGATCTGTTCACTAGAGTGAAACTGTCTTTGATCAGACATGTACAGAAAACCTAAACTGTACTAACACATTTCACATTTTAATGCTCTGACTGATTTTATAGGAAAATACTTTTCTAATTAACTTATAGTTTTATAAATCTTTAAATGAAGGAGTTTATATAGTATGGTACAGAAATAGTTTGCTAACTTACCAGAAATACAGAATATTATTCCTTTTACACTGACAACACCACAAACACATGTGCTTAGTGAGACCATTTCTCACAAAACATTAGTCTTCAATACAGGATGTAATTAATTAAACTTACTAGACCATTACAAGATCATGTTTCAAAATGATTACCAGATCTTTCAACCTGTATCTTTTAGAAAAAGTCCAGCCCGCCCGCTTAGCTCAGTAGGTAAGAGCGTTGGTCTACGGATCGCGGGGTCGCGAGTTCAATCCTCGGGCGGGGCGTATGTTCTCCGTGACTATTTGATAAACGACATTGTGTCTGAAATCATTAGTCCTCCACCTCTGATAATTCATGTGGGGAAGTTGGCAGTTACTTGCGGAGAACAGGTTTGTACTGGTACAGAACCCAGGAACACTGGTTAGGTTAACTGCCCGCCGTTACATGACTGAAATACTGTTGAAAACGGCGTTAAACCCAAAACAAACAAACAAAAACAAAAAATTTAGAAAAAGTCCTGTCTTTTTCCTGTGAAGAGGACAAGTTTTCTATCAAAAGTCCTGTCTTTTAGTGTAAAAGTCCTGTCTTCAGGACTTTCCTGCAGCCTTGCTAAAAGAATATCAGGATATCCCAGGATAATCCTGGGATTTCCTGAGAACAGGAAAACCTTTCGGCACTGGATTTAAATTTGTGAGGGAAGCAAGTCAGCTTTTGCATCTGAAATGGCTGATGTCTGGGTTTAAGGCTACCAAAAATGTATGCTTACCAGATTTTAATTATACCCACCTTTATAGAAGCAAGGGATTGAATTGCTTTGCACCTATCAATTCCATCCTGTCGGTAGAGTGAATGGTTTCCGCCTAATAACTTGAGAACCACTTGAACCAGAACTTTCAAACTTGATAGCATGATTGAATTATGAATGAGATGACCTTTATAGTTTTTGGGGTCAATATGTCAAAGGTCAAGGTCACAGGGGCCTGAAATTTTGAAATGGTTTCTGCCCAATAATTTTAGAAATACTTGACTCAAAACCTTTAGACATGTTAGCAAGATTGGGCTTTTGAAGTAGATGACACATTTGATGCTTTGAGCCAACGGTCTAGGTCACAGGGCCAACCTTGAAAATGGTTTCTGCCCAAAAACTTGAGAACCACTTGACCCAGAACCCTCAGTTATAATAGAATGATAATTGAACTTACGAGGTAGATGACCCATAAAGTTTTTTAGGTCAGCAAGTCAAAGATCAAGGTCACAGGAGCCGGAAAGTAAAGATATATCAGCAAGTCTCACATAATGAGAACACAGTGCAGTGCAAGAGATGAATGGAACAGAAGTCTTAAGTGCTTCTTCATCTATATGCATAACTTCTTTCACATTCACCCTTT
Source organism: Mercenaria mercenaria (assembly GCF_021730395.1). Lineage (NCBI taxonomy): Eukaryota > Metazoa > Mollusca > Bivalvia > Venerida > Veneridae > Mercenaria > Mercenaria mercenaria. The sequence continues at coordinate 55,327,383 of NC_069373.1, forward strand.
TCTCACAATTGTTCTATTCATATTTATTTGAAACTACTTTTTAGTCTGGAGGTAAATTCATTAAAAATTAATGTTTAATTTGTATTCAATGATTATGTTTGTCAGGCTGGTGTTCTGGTATACACCTATAGATCAAGGATGATGACTTGACATTTGATTACATTTATAACATAAAACAAAATCACTAAACACAAAACTTATATAGGGCAGGTTAAATCCTTCTGATGTTATTTCATAAATGTTTGTGGGGGACTAATTTTGAAATTGTGGATAAGTCAGATGACATTAATATCCCAAAAACAAATGAGCCGTGTCATGAGAAAATCAACATAGTGGCTTTGCGACCAGCATGGATCCAGACCAGCCTGCGCATCCATGCAGTCTGGTCAGGATCCATGCTGTTCGCTTTCAAAGCCTATTGCAATTTGAGAAACTGTTAGTGAACAGCATGGATCCTGACCAGACTGCGTGGATGCACAGGCTGGTCTGGATCCATGCTGGTCACAAAGCCACTATGTTGGTTTTCTCATGGCACGGCTCAAATAGAATCATCATTAATTTTATCGTCAAAAGCTGAAATCCACAAATGCATTGTCCAAGAAGTACTGTTGCTATTTTGGACAAAACCAGGAAATTTCAGCTGAGATCTGAATATTTCAAGCTGATTTTAAGACATGTAGAATTAATTAAGAGTGTCAAATGTTTTATTATCATATCATTAGAAAGATGTGTTAGTATACTTCTTTGCTTTCAGTTTGTTAAATGTCACTTGGCTTTAAAATTTATTTAACTGTAAAATGAGCAAATAAAAATCAGGGGTCACTGACTTCGTTTTCGCAGTATTGTAATAAATTTTACCCTACCCCCATTTTCTTGTGCATTTTTCAAACATAAAAAATCATAAGAAAATCATTTGAATAATCAATGAAATACATTTCTACCAGATAAATGTTAGCCCATAGCAACACTGACTGCACGCGAGTTTGTTAAGTGATAAGTTTGAGGCTGACTCTTTCCGATTAATTAAGTTGTAGCCATAAATCTTACCATGTGTTGTTCCAAAATTTGACCTCGACGGAAATGACGTTTCTTGTATAAATTGGGAGCATGCATTTACTGGTCCATAGATTTTTTTGAAAATTTACACAATTACCGGTATTTTAAAGGCATTTCTCAGCAAAATAACGAGAAAAAAGTCCTTGACTACCGACTTCATTTTCGAGCTACGAAGTCGCAAAAAAGGATAAAGTCTCAAATGGCGCTATGGGCGGCGTTTGACGTTGCGCATTTTCCCGCTTTTTTCTGACGTTACGCAAACGTCTTATTACTAAAACTCTGTATGCTGTTTGCAAATAGATATTTAGCCATTCCGTTTTAAAAAATCTAATATTTTCTAAAACATACTTTCATTCTTGTATTTCCAAATCATTAAAATTCATAGTTGTCTTTATCACGTGAATATATGTGGTAATTTTCAAGTTACCTACTTAGATTGTACAATTGCGAGACAAAACACAATTAAGCATGTGCATATACATGCACATATATAAATATTCAGTCGGAAATAATCTGAATTTTCATTGTATCCCGCGGTGAAAAGAAAGCCGTACATTTTTTTTCGCATGAAATGTTAGGACATATTTCAAGATGTGTTTTTAGCTCACCTGAGCAATGCTCAGGTGAGTTTTTCTGATCGCTCGATGTCCGGAGTCCGTCGTCCGTCGTCTGTCGTCTGTCGTCGTCGTCTGTCAACTTAGCTGTGTACGATAGAGGCTTATTTCAATTATCTCATGACATTTTGTAGATGTAACTTGATGAAATCTAGCGAGTTCGAAATGTCATCTGGTCAAACAGTCATAGCAATCAAGAAAAACTTTTATGCGTGACTGATTTCATTAATCTTCATGAATGTCAATGAAACTTTGTGATCTAGCGAGTCGAATTATCTCGGATCAAACAGGTCACTAGTCAAATAGCCTGTGTATGCGATAGAGGTGTATTTTCATTAATCTCATGAATAAGGTCAGAATGATAACCTTGATGAATCTAGGCGAGTTCGAAATGGGTCATCTCGGGTCAAAAACTAGGTCACTAGGTCAAATCAAAGAAAAACCTTGTGTATGCGATAGAGGCTGTATTTTTCAATTTTCTTCTGAATATTGTCAATGAATACTGTGGAATTAGCGAGTTCGAAATGTCATTCGTCAAAACTGGTCCTAGTCAATCAAGAAAAACCTGTGTATGCGTCAGCGTATTTTTCATTGATTCATGAATTTTTGGTCAATGATCCTTGATGAAATTGGCGAGTCAAAATGTCATCTCGGTCAAACTAGGTCAAGGTCAAATCAAAGAAAAACCTTGTGTATGCGATAGAGGTGGTATTTTTCAATTAATCTTCATGAATATAGGTCAGAATGATAACCTTGATGAAATCTAGGCCGAGTTCGAAAATGGGTCATCTCGGGTCAAAAACTAGGTCACTAGGTCAAATCAAAGAAAAACCTTGTGTATGCGATAGAGGCTGTATTTTTCAATTCTTCTTCATGAATATTGGTCAGAATGATAACCTTGATGAAATCTAGGCTGAGTTCGAAAATGGGTCATCTCGGGTCAAAACTAGTCCTAGGTCAAATCAAAGAAAAACCTTGTGTATGCGATACAGGCTGTATTTTTCAATTGATCTTCATGAATTTTGGTCAGAATGATTGCCTTGATGAAATCTAGGCCGAGTTCGAAAATGGGTCATCTCGGGTCAAAAACTAGGTCACTAGGTCAAATCAAAGAAAAACCTTGTGTATGCGATAGAGGCGGTATTTTTCAATTGATCTTCATGAATTTTGGTCAGAATGATAACCTTGATGAAATCTAGGCCGAGTTCGAAAATGGGTCATCTGGGGTCAAAAACTAGGTCACTAGGTCATATCACGTAAAAACCATGTGTATGCGATAGAGGCTGTATTTTTAAATTGATCTTCATGAATTTTGTCAGAATGATTGCCTTGATGAAATTTAGACCAAGTTCGAAAATGGGTCATCTGGGGTCAAAAACTAGGTCACTAGGTCAAATCAAAGAAAAACCTTGTGTATGCAATAGAGGCTGTATTTTTCAACTGATCTTCATGAAATTTAGCCAGAATGATTACCTTGATAAAATCTAGGCTGATTTCGAAAATGGGTCATCTGGGGTCAAAAACTAGGTCACTAGGTCAAATCGAAGAAAAACATTGTGTATGCAATAGAGGATGTATTTTTCAATTGATCTTCATGAAATTTGGTCAGAGTGATTGCCTTGATGAAAACTAGGTCGGTTTTGAATATGGGTTATCTGAGGTCAAAAACTAGGTCACTAGGTCAAATTAAAGAAAAATCTTGTGTATGCGATAGAGACTGTTTTTTTCAGTTGATATTTATGAAATTTGGTCAAGTTGATTGCCTTAATGAAATCTAGGTCAAATTTGAATATGGGTCATCTGAGGTCAAAAACTAGGTCACTTGGTCAAATCAAAGAAAAAACTTCTGTATGTGATAGAGGCTGTATTTTTCAGTTGATCTTCATGAATTTTGGTCAGAATGATTGCCTTGATAAAATCTAGGTCGAGTTTGAACATGGGTCATCTAGGGTCAAAAACTAGGTCATATCTAAGAAAATGCTTGTTTTATCGCAAGAGACCAATTTTTTGGTCCAATCTTAATGAAAATTGGTCAGAATATTTGTTTCCATGAAATCACTAGGTCAAACATGTTTTACACTGTTATGGAGTGTTTCTTAGGTGAGCGACCTAGGGCCATCTTGGCCCTCTTGTTAAGTATAATATACGGTGCAACTGGTGGTAAATGATTTCTTTGCATAGAGAATGTAACAATATGAAATATATCTTTTTATGCGCCTTATCAGAGTTATGTTTGACCGGGGCAATTAGTGTTCCCCTCGCCCGTTTGTCCGTCAGTCCGAAATAGTGTCGGACATATCTAAGAAAGTATTGACCCACAGTAATCAAACCTCACAGGTTTGTTATCAGTATTTCCATTTGAGTATATAATGTTTTAATTTTATCTCACACAGTCAGACCGGTATTATGGCCCTTGACGTAGTCGAAAATATACATAAAATTGTGTCGCATGTATCTCATTAAGTGCTTCAAGATTTTTGATACATTTATTTTAAAAATGATAGAGACATGAAACCATGTAGGAATAATATGCAGCATGTAAAGTTGTAACATATTCAGGACTGAGCGACCGCCAAATACTTGCTTTTGCTATAATTTATCTTTTGGAACTACTGCATCTAAACAAATCTGCTACAGGGATGTTGTCAGTAATAAATGTTGAGCAAGCTGGTACCGTTAGTGAGTTCGGAAACTGTAACGGTTAAATTGTCGGTAAATCATTACTACCTACAATACAAAACAAAACATAAACCTCAAAAGTTTTTCATAATTTTTCATTTTTATTATGACAATGCGTTTGATAACTGCTATGGTTGTATGTAATACAGCAATGATATAAATATCTGATTGATAAATAAAATTTATACACATCAGAAGTCTTCAGAATATAAATGAATTTTGACATGCCTTTCATAATTCTAAAGTGTACCCATTATCATATAGAAAAGACTTGCACATTTAAGTATGTTTTCCGACTGCCAGCGAACCTGTCGCTCATTTTCGGTTCCCCCCCCCCCCCCCCCCCCCCCCCCCGGGAAGAATGCTCCGAAACGAGGCTATAATTTATGAATAGATGCAAACACCAACGATAATGTATACAAACATAGGGTATTCAACATTTTTGTAACTCACAAAAATTTCATGAAAATCATTCTTATAATACAGGTAATAAACAGCTATACTACAAGTTTTCGGGGGGATAATTTAGGCCCTTCCGAAATAAATGTGTTTTTAAAACTTCATATATATAGACCTTATATATGACTCTGTCAATTTGAAACTAAAAATGTTGTATATCTCATATTTTTCATGCAAATCAAGTATAATTACCATCAAGGAAATAGAAAAAATACAGTTATTTTGTGCCAGTGGTGCGTCTTTAAACGGGATATTCGTTTAAATGAATTTTAAAATCACGTGATCCCTGATAACGGAAAAGCGATTAACACGAAAGTAGGACAAAATAACCACCAATGTCAGCCAAAGAAAACATCAAAAAAAAAAAAAAAAAAATCATCATTCGTTTTTCTGCACATGTTTTGACTTCAAACGAATTTTGCACGGCTATTGTAATGTTTAGTAGTATATTTAAAAATGTTTAGTCTTTTTTTAAAGATTTAATCTTTTTTATTCGTCTTTATTTGGCACCTATAGCCACCAAGATTATCCATTCGAGAATGAAAACACAAAACAAAAAAAAGTCCGGTGTATCGCCCTCCCGCATCGCTCAGCACCATTTTGTTTCTTAATAGAACGTAATGACGCGACGTTGCGAAGCATAACGTTTGGCGTTCCGCCAGACGTCGCTGAATTACACCTTCTTCACCTTAATGGGTTCCAGAGTTATGGACCCTGAAAGGGCCAAAATTAGCTATTTTGACCTTGTCTGCACAATAGCAGCTTCATTTATGATTTGACTTTAACCAATCTTGCACACAACTTGTATCACCACAAGATCTTGGTTCCTTTCTTGAACTGGCCAGATTCCGTTATGGGTTCCAGAGTTATGGCCCCTGATAGGGCCAGAATTAGCTATTTTGACCTCGTCTACACAATAGCAGCCTCATTTATGATTTGAATTCGAATTTAATCAAACTTGCACAAAACTTGTGTCAACATAAGATCTTGGTTCCTTTCTTGAACCGGCCAGATCCCATACTGGGTTCCAGAGTTATTGCTCCTGAAAGGGCCAAAATTAGCTATTTTGTTGTCAAAATGGACTTATATCAGTAAGTACTTTTAGGACTCATTTGAAATTTCATTATTGCCTTTAGTTGGACTGAGACAATCAGGAAAGATAATTATGGACTGATTTTATGTTAAATTACCTCTCTTTATTTCAAAATAAAATGAGTATATCTCCATAAGTAATGAAGATACTGATCGGAAATTTCATTTATGCTATCAGATTGACTTGGACAGTCAGTGAAGATACATATTGACTGAATTTATGACAAATTACCTCCCTTTATTTTTATGTAAATGAATATACCTTGTAGCTTCTAATGAGATTGGTTTGAAATGTTATTTATGTCTTCCATGGTAAGAAATAGTCATGTTAGATAATTATTGATTGAACGTTTATCAATATGAATACTTTTCTAATATATTGTTAATTACCTCCCCTGATTTCAATAAAAATGGATTTATCTCAGGAAGTATTTATAGGACTCATTTGAAATTATGTCTCCCACCACACAGTGGTGCGGGAGACATATTGATTTACTCCAGTCTTTGTGTGTTTGTGTGTGTGTCTGTCTGTCTGTGTGTCTTTCACAAAGCTTGTCCGCACTCTAAGTCGAACATTTCTCATCCGATTTTCACCAAACTTGAACAAAATGTGTTTGACCATAAGACCTCTGCCAGGTTCGATAACTAGCCAAATCGGTTCAGGCGTCTTGGAGTTATGGCCCTTGAATTACCAAAAATCAATCTTTTTACTCTTGTCCGCACTCTAATTCGAATATTTCTCATCCAATCTTCACCAAACTTGAATAAAATGTGTTTGACCATGAGACCTCGGCCAAGTTCGATAACTAGCCAAATCGGTCCAGGCATTTTAGAGTTACGGCCCTTGAATTACCGAAAAAATCCGTCTGTTTACTCTTGTCCGCTCTCTAAGTCGAACATTTCTCATCCGATCTTCACCAAACTTGAACAAAATGTGTTTGGCCATATAAGACCTTACCCAAGTTCGATAACTAGCCAAATCGGCCCAGGCACTTTTGATTTATGGCCCTTGAATTACCACACTGGCCATAGCTTTATCAGATCAAGTGGTTCCAACGTTGTTTGAGCGGTGAATTTTACGCAGATCAGATGGCGAAATATGGCCAATACTATAAATTTCCGGTCTTGTAAGTATGATTTAAAGGAATTTCTACCTGTTAAATAACGAATCAGATGAAAAGGATGGGTGCACCTGAAGCGCAAATGTGTTCATTTTTTAGCACGTGTCCATTTTGCTGAAATTTGTGCCGTTTATTCAAACACTTCTGTACAGTCCGGCGGGGGGAGGAATTTTTTCACAGTTTTTGACAATATCGCATCAAATATAGTGTTAACGGGAACAAATAGCTATTAAAACAATTTTTATGTAAATGATTACCTCTTAAAACAAAGCATGTATATTTTCAAGGAATTATTATGTCTCCCCCAGGAGACATATTGTTTTTGCCCTGTCCGTCCGTCCGTCCGTACGTCACACTTCATTTCCGAGCAATAACTGGAGAACCATTTGACCTAGAACCTTCAAACTTCATAGGGTTGTAGGGCTGCTGTAGTAGACAACCCCTATTGTTTTTGGGGTCACTCCGTCAAAGGTCAAGGTCACAGGGGCCTGAACATTGAAAACCATTTCCGATCAATAACTAGAGAACCACTTGACCCAGAATGTTGAAACTTCATAGGATGATTGGTCATGAAGAGTAGATGACCCCTATTGATTTTGGGGTCACTCCATCAAAGGTCAAGGTCACAGGGGCCTGAACATTGAAAACCATTTCCGATCAATTACTAGAGAACCACTTGACCCAGAATGTTGAAACTTCATAGGATGATTGGCCATGAAGAGTAGATGACCCCTATTGATTTTGGGGTCACTCCGTCAAAGGTCAAGGTCACAGGGGCCTGAACATTGAAAACCATTTCCGGTCAGTAACTTGAGAACCACTTGACCCAGAATGTTGAAACTTCATAGGATGATTGGCCATGCAATGTAGATGACCCCTATCGATTTTGGGGTCACTCCATTAAAGGTCAAGGTCACAGGGGCCTGAACATTGAAAACCATTTCCGGTCAGTAACTTGAGAACCACTTGACCCAGAATGATGAAACTTCATAGGATGATTGGTCATGCAGAGTAGATGACCCCTAACGATTTTAGGGTGACTCTGTTAAAGGTCAAGGCCACAGGGGCCTGAACATTGAAAACCATTTCCGATCAAAAACTAGAGAACCACTGACCTAGAATGTTGAAACTTCATAGGATGCTTGGTCATGAAGAGTAGATGACCCCTATTGATTTTGGGGTCACTCCGTCAAAGGTCAAGGTCACAGGGGCCTGAACATTGAAAACCATTTCCGATCAATAACTAGAGAACCACTTGACCCAGAATGTTGAAACTTCATAAGGTGATTGGTCATGAAGAGTAGATGACCCCTATTGATTTTGGGGTCACTCCGTCAAAGGTCAAGGTCACAGGGGCCTGAACATGGAAAACCATTTCTGATCAATAACTAGAGAACCACTTGACCCAGAATGTTGAAACTTCATAGGATGATTGTACATGCAAAGTAGATGACCCCTATCGATTTTGTGGTCACTCCATTAAAGGTCAAGGTCACAGGGGCCTCAACATTGAAAACCATTTCCGGTCAGTAACTTGAGAACCACTTGACCCAGAATGATGAAACTTCATAGGATGATTGGTCATGCAGAGTAGATGACCCCTAACAATTTTAGGGTGACTCTGTTAAAGGTCAAGGCCACAGGGGCCTGAACATGGAAAACCATTTCCAATCAATAACTTGAGAACCTCTCGACCCAGAATGTTGAAACTTCATAGGATGATTGTTCATGCAGAGTAGATGACCCCTATTGATTTTGGGGTCACTCCGTTAAAGGTCAAGGTCACAGAGGCCTGAACATTGATAACCAGCTCCGATCAATAACTTGAGAACCACTTGACCCAGAATGTTGACACTTCATAGGATGATTGAACATGCAGAGTAGATGACCCCTATTGATTTTGGGGTCAGTCTATTAAAGGTCAAGGTCACAGTGGCCTGTTCATGTAAAATCATTTTTTGGAAATAACTTGAGAACCACTTGACCTACAATGTTGAAACTTAATAGGATGATTGGACATGCAGAGTAGATGACCCCTATTTATTTTGAGGTCACTTGATCAAAGGTCAAGGTCACAGGAGCCTGAACTGTGACTTGAGAACCACTAGGCCAAGAGTGTTGAAATTTAGCAGGATGACTGGACATGCCAAGTAGATGATCCCTATTGCAGCCTCCATCAGTGTCTCTTTGACTTTCGCTCCTGACCCCTATTGACTTCTTGCCTATAGGACTTTGCATTGGGGAAGACATGCGCTTTTTTACAAAAGCATTTTCTAGTTAGTGTTTGTTTCTGAAAAATCGGCCGAAAACCTAATGCAACGCAGTTTCGAGTGGGTCGCTACGCAACACAATCAAGTGGATACCGTTTTGTGTCTTACTTGCGAAGTCTTATCCTTCTTAAAAAGTCAATAGAGCCTCAGTAATAAATTAAGAGCGTTCTATATCATTATAATGATCCGCCATTTTTAATATATTGTACTTTTACTCTGTTATGGCCGCTAACATTTAACATAATTTTGCGGACAACAACATGAAAACATAAAGCGAGGATGCAGTTCTGTGTCTTACTTGCCGGGCTCTATAATTCTCATACAAAATGTCGTCCATGATGTACGTTAACACCATCTTTACCATTAATACGCACTTAATTTCCTGTAAATGTAATAATAGTTGTGGTTTTTTTTCCTTCTAAAATCAAGTTTTCCTTTCAACTAGCATTGAGTATCGCATTATCTGAAACATTTCCATGCGTCTGGCTGTTCCTTATGTCTGATATTAATCTTTGTCTTTCCCGAAAGTGAGAAATTTTAGCCCAGTACACTATGAAGATTGTTCAATTAATATTTAATTAGTTTAGCTATCAACGAAAAGCCAAACGTATACTATATAGCCATCTGCAAAAACGAGGTATGTATTGAACACATGTTACTTTTATATTTACCTTTTTATTCTTAACCTGATGGAAATATATTGATTGAAAAAAGGAATATCTGAAGTGATTGTTGTTTTATATGTATGGTAAATGTTTTATGGAAGACGATGATAAAATGACACGTTTGAATAACGAAACAAGATTTTACCAAATGAATAAAGGTCGGCAATAAATCTCCCGCATTCAGTGTAGGCACGAATTGAATGTATACTATCAAACCTGTTTAATACCTAACCATGACCTTTACATCAAATAGGGACAATTTAATGTTGGCGCTAAATAATACGGCTGTCAATTAAAGCGCGGAGTACTGGGAATGCTTAACAGTGGTTGCTAACACCCAGGAGCTCAAGGAGGCCTCGAATCACCTCCGGCCTCCAGGACCTTCTGGTCCACCGGGGAAGACCCCAGCAGGCCCCAGGCCTCCTGCCTAAAAAGTTTGATCCAACGCCTGTGCTGTTTGCTTGACCTACAATGACCTTGCCATTTTGATATATAATATGACGTAATTATTTCGACCTATTCATTCTGAAATCATTTCTTTATGAAATTATATTAAAGATATATTTCCTGACGGGATACAGTCATTGCTGCACCACATTTCCTCAAGCAAATTCCACATGGACACTTAACGTCATCAACTCTGAGGAAATAAATATAACCACAGAGCATCACTTCATTATCGCAAGAAAAGCTGTTCTTGAGCCAATCATCCCCATTAGGAAGGTGTCTACGTTTCCAATATTGTTCATTCTGAATGATGTTAAAACTAGATACTGATTCTTTAATCATTGTTACGAAGATAAGCTACAGTGCGCATGATTATGCAAAACTTTTTACCATTATTTAAAATGCTATACATCAATAGTTTGAGTATAGAGTTAAAGCAACGTTACAGATAAATACCTGGTGCGTTTTATATGCAAATAAAAAGACTTCGCAAGCAAGACACAGAACGGTATCCATTTGATTTCGTTGCGTAGCGACCCACTCGAAACTGCGTTGTATTAGGGTTTCGGCCGATTTTTCAGAAACAAACCCGAATAATTCTGTGAAAATACACACGCTTTGTTTTAAGAGGTAGCCCTTTACATAAAAAGTGTTTTAAGAACTATCTGTTCTCTATAAACACAATATTTGATTCGATATTTTCAAAAACTGTAAAAAATTTCCTTCCCCCGCCGGACTGTACAGAAGTGTTTGAATAAACGGCTCAAATCTCAGCTAAATGGACACATGTGCTAAAAATGAACACATTTGCGCTTCAGGTGCACCCATCGTTTTCATTTGATTCGTTATTTAACGGGTAGAAATTCCTTTAAATCATACTTACAAGACCAGAAATTTATAGTATCGGCCATATTTCGCCATCTGATCTGCTTAAAATTCACCACTCAAACAACGTTGGAACCACTTGATCTGATAAAGCTATGGCCAGTGTGATTACTGATTGGATCCACTCATCCAGACCATCTAATTGGATCCACTCGTCTAAAACATCTAGAGAAACTAACATTTTTCATAGGGGCAGTTGTGGGAGACATGCGCTTTTCTGTTTTCATTATTGTCATTAGTTGGACTGAAATCAGGCTAGGTAACCATAGACTGATTTTATATCAAATTACCTCCCTTTATTTCAAATTAAAATATATGTGTTCCTCAAGGATCTGTTCTAGGCCCAAAATTCAGTGTTCCTCAAGGATCTGTTCTAGGCCCAAAATTCTACACGATGTACACAAAGCCAGTCGGGTCCATCAATAGAAACTACGGTCTAAACCACCACTTTTTATGCCCCAGAAGGGAGGCATATAGTTTTTGAACCGTCTGTCAGTCTGTCCACAATTTTCGTGTCCGGTCCATATCTTTGTCATCGATGGATGGATTTTCAAATAACTTGGCATGAATGTGTACCACAGTAAGACGACGCGTCCAGCACAAGACCCAGGTCCGTAGCTCAAAGGTCAAGGTCACACTTAGACATTAAAGGATAGTGCATTGATGGGCGTGTCCGGTCCATATCTTTGTCATCGATGGATGGATTTTCAAATAACTTGGCATGAATGTGTACCACAGTAAGACGACGTGTCGCGTGCAAAACCCAGGTCCGTAGCTCAAAGGTCAAGGTCACACTTAGACGTTAAAAGATAGTGCATTGATGGGCGTGTCCGGTCCATATCTTTGTCATCCATGGATGGATTTTCAAATAACTTGGCATGAATGTGTACCACAGTAAGACGACATGTCGCACGCAAGACCCAGGTCTGTAGCTCAAAGGTCAAGGTCACACTTAGACGTTAAGGTCATTTTTCATGATAGTGCATTGATGGGCGTGTCCGGTCCATATCTTTGTCATTCATGCATGGATTTTAAAATAACTATGCATGAATGTGTGACACAGTAAGACGATGTGTCATGCGCAAGACCCAGCTCCGTAGGTCAAAGGTCCTAAACTCTAACATTGGCCATAACTATTCATTCAAAGTGCCATCGGGGGCATGTGTCATCCTATGGAGACAGCTCTTGTATGCAGATGACTTCCAACTCTATCTATCATTTAAACCAGTTGACCAAGCATCAAAGGCAGCCACAATCACACGAGTTGAACAATGCCTAAAAGAAATCATCTCATGGATGAATTCAAACATGTTAAAATTGAATGCAGAGAAAACTGAAGTAATTCTTTTTTCGAGTCAAAAACACTCCAAACATGTTGAAAATCTAGAACTGAAATTTGGCTAAACGAGCATAAGACCATCAAAAACTGTTCGAAACCTTGGTGCTACGCTTGATTCGAACATGCACATGGACCATCATGTTAATTCCGTGACTCGAACATGCTACGGCCAAATACGACACGTTGGTCATATTCGACCATATTTGACAACTGAAGCCACAAAAACCCTGATAAACTCGCTTGTGACCTCACGATTAGATTACTGCAATGCTCTTTTGTACGGCGTGCCAAAATCAACAACGAGCAAACTGCAAAATGTCCAAAACACAGCTGCACGTCTTATTACGAAAACAACCCGTTTTGAACATATAACACCAATCCTTAAAGATCTTCATTGGCTTCAAATACAAGATAGAATCAAATACAAAATTCTCATTCAAACATTCAAGGCCTTGCATGGACAGTCGCCGGTGTATATGGGAGACTTACTGGAGGTGTATGTGCCAACTAGAAACCTGAGGTCAGCAAATGCAGCAACAACCCTTGTGCCACAAAAAAGTCGACTGGTTACCTACGGGGATAGAAGTTTCAGGGTTGCTGCCGCAAAACTATGGAACTCTCTCCCTGACAATCTCAGAAAACATTCATCACTTAATTCATTCAAAAGAGCTCTCAAAACACACCTTTTCAAAATTTTCTACAACACATAGATACCCACTGTGACTGTTTCTACTCATAATAAATATGCCATTGTTATTTTTGTAATACAGAACTACAGCAAGTCATTCGTCGCTGACGAAGGTCTGTTAACTGTACAATTCATCATGTAATTAACTAAACTGACAATCCATCTTTTATTTCATCATGTCACATTTTAAGGGTTTTGACATTCTGTGTGTGTGTTTTTCGCAAGACTTGAGTTTCACTTGAAATGTGTGGTATTTCTATCTAAAACAGTACATGATGGCACCATTTACCGGGAGGTTGAACCACTATATGCAGCCCGTCTGGGCGTACCAGATGTTTAAAGCACTGGTATTGGCAATAGGGGTAAAACGACCTCAGGGGTGGGGGTGCGGTCATGGCTGTTTGTTACAATAAGGCTGTAAATATTGTCATTGTTCATTTATGATATTGTTGTAATAACTATTTTTTTTTATTATTATGTACAATGCCATTGAAAATATCATTTATAAAAAAGGCGCTTAATCAAATTGTTCAGTTTTGGTTTTGTGATTGCATATATCGTGTTTTGTTATTTACCTACATATCTGCGATGTTCATGTTTAATTGTAAAGCGCCTTTGAACGTATATTGCATATGAAAAGGGCGCTCAACAAATCTGGTATAATAATAATAATAATAATATGTATCTCGGTAACCAATGAAGGTTCTGATTTGAAATGTCATTTATGCCATCAGATTTTCTCGGACAATCAGGGTAGATAACTTTTGTCTGAATATATGACAAATTACCTCCCTTTATTTCATGTAAATGAATATACCTCGGCAGAATCTAATGAGATTGGTTTTAAATGTTATTTAAGTCTTCCAGGGTAAGAAATAGTCATGCTAGTACAAAAATGCAGCATTTGAGCGTATAGGATACTCAAACTTGATATTGAAATTGGCCCTGACTAGTATGTGACCCATAGGTCAAAAGGGACTGTTACAACAAAATGTTTATCCTGATGATATTTTATGTGTATGCCAATGTAATCTTTGTCAAAACTTGATCTTATCATTTAGAGCAATGGTACTCAGGTGAGCGATATAGGGCCATCATGGCATAATGTAACACTAAAATTCTTTTCAATTGACATCTATCATCATGATAAATAAGGTCAACATAAATTTGTTGTAGTCAGTGGAGTCTTTCACTTTCTGCTTTGATTGTTGAATCTCTCAAAATCATCACAATTACCAGTGCAAACTTCATCTGAAATATATAAAATTTGAATGTTCAGTTACTTCAAAGGCATTCTGAAAGTTTGAATATTAAACATTATATTCAATGTTAACTCTTCTATCAAGTATGTTTGTAAGTTTTATTTTATAGTTAAAGTTTCTTGTTCTTACGAATTGTATGAATTTTCTAAGGCGGATAATAATTGATATGAAAAGTCAAATAATTAAGAAATAAATATTAAAATACTTACTTTCTACAAATCATGTTGAATAATAATCCATACAGTTGCTCTAAATGTCTGCAAAACTCTCGCAAATGTATCAGATTACCATGAGAATGTGTAAGCCTCTCTGCGAGTTGTATGTCTAACTAATTAAGCTACATGTGTAAAGTTCAAGGCTGGGTCAGATTTCGTAACTAATGTTCCCATTTTGATCCAGGTATATCATCTGACATCATAGTTTAAAATTGAGCCAAAATGAAATTCTTGCACCAGACCAATTTAGTTTGTTAGATGCATACTAATAAACACTAACCTATTCTTAACTGTTACATCATGTAAAATAAAATTGAAATTATGATTTTGTTTTAAACTCAGATGTGTCCATTCAAGAAACAAGTTCGTCATTGGAAAATATAATTGTGTTTTGCTGCAAAATACTAAAAAAATCAGACATGTATCCAATGTCGCTTAGACCTCTACTACCAATGTCTGTTAGACGTTGTGGTTTCAATGTCTTTTCGACGTTGCAAATAGGTCGCCGAGGCCGCAACCTAAATCCAACCTCGATTTGACGTCTACTACAGACGTCTCTTAGACGTCATGGTTTCAACGTCTTTTCAATGTTGCATTTAGGTTGCCGACGTCGCGACCTAAATTCAACCAATATCCAACGTCGATTCGACGTCGTATGCCTGCTGGGTAACTGCCAATTTATCATCCTTTAACCAGTCAAGGGTGTAACTGTTCCAAGTTATCGCAGTTTATAACCCATTTGAGTTATTGCTTATTCTTTCATAACTTGTTTCAGTTATCATATAATATTAAAAAGCCCTCCTGTGCCAATTCCTTATTTTGAATGTGACTAATGCAATTATTTTCTGAATCCTTGACCATTTATCTTTCCAGCTATGCGGTAAAAGTTTTTATGCAAGGCTGATAAAGTTTTACGCAAGAGTTTTAATTAAGCTGTAAAACTCTTAACATCCCATTATGCTTATCAGGTCATGATCAGACTAAAAGAGGATTTGATTAACCACAGTTTGCTACTAATTTCACTATTAAGGTCACTTTGTGAAAACAGCAAAAAGACTTTTTTTTTAATAACTTACCCGAGTTAACTATATGTTATAACTAATACTGGTTATAAAATGCTTGAAAAAGTAACTGAAATAGGTAACATAACTTAAAACAGGTACACCCCTGACTGTTAACTGTACACTTACTTTCACTATCACCTTGTTTTCCAGGTTTACTGACAGAGATAGATTCTTTTTCTCAGTAGCGGAGAGTGTTGGAGTGTTACAAGATATGTATATACATCAAAACTGGACACAGGCATTTACCAACAATATGTTACTACCCACATCTAAATATGCCACTGAAGCGGAGTTACATCTACATAATATGAAATATAGAGAACAACATAGGAAGAAACACTACTGGATGCACATACCATTAAACATTAAAACCAAGTAAAAAATCCATTAAAATTGGAAAAACTTAATTTACCCCATTAATTCTTGCATCACTTTATTTAACAGTTTTCACAATATTAATGGGTTACATGTTAAAATACCATGAAAACACCCATTTTTGACCATGAATCTTGCCGTTAAAATTTGGTTTGGTAGCTTAAAAAGTTAATGGCTTTGAGAAAGTAATGAAATTCTGTATATTTTGAATTTAACAGGATAATTCATGGCCCTTAACTTTGATTTGATGCCTATTAAATGTTAAGGTTCTGTACGATTTCTTTTAAGAGTAAAATTAATGGCCCTTAACAGCAATGTGATGCCCATTAAATCCTACTTTCTGTAAAATGTGATTCGTATATTTTCAGAAGTACTTTTTTTTTTAGCTCACCTGAGCACGAAGTGCTCAAAGGTGAGCTTTAGTGATCACCCTGTGTCCGGCGTCCGTCGTCGTCCGTCGTCCGTCCGTCCGTCCGTCCGTCCGTCGTCAACAATTTGACTGTTAACACTCTAGAGGTCACATTTTTGACCCAATCTTAATGAAACTTGGTCAGAATGTTACCCTCAATAAAATCTTGGACGAGTTCGATATTGGGTCATCTGGGGTCAAAAACTAGGTCATCAGGTCAAATCAAAGGAAAAGCTTGTTAACACTCTAGAGGTCACATTTTTGGCCCAATCTTAATGAAACTTGGTCAGAATGTTACCCTCAATAAAATCTTGGACGAGTTCGATATTAAGTCATCTGGGGTCAAAAACTAGGTCATCAGGTCAAATCAAAGGAAAAGCTTGTTAACACTCTAGAGGTCACAATTTTGGCCCAATCTTAATGAAACTTGGTCAGGATGTTACCCTCAATAAAATCTTGGACGAGTTCGATATTGGGTCATCTGGGGTCAAAAACTAGGTCACCAGGTCAAATCAAAGAAAAAGCTTGTTAACACTCTAGAGGTCACATTTTTGGCCCAATCTTAATGAAACTTGGTCAGAATGTTACCCTTAATAAAATCTTGGACGAGTTCGATATTTGGTTATCTGGGATCATAAACTAGGTCACCAGGTCAAATCAAAGGAAAAGCTTGTTAACACTGTTGAAGCCGCATTTATGACTGTATCTTCATGAAACTTGGTCAGATTGTTAATATTGATGATCTTAAGGTCCAGTTTGAATCTGGGTCATGTAGGATAAAAAACTAGGTCACCAAGCCAAATCAGATGAAAAGCTAGTTTACACTAGAGGCCACATTTATGACCATACCTTAATGAAACTTGGTCAAATCTTGATGATCTATAGCTCAAGTTCAAATCTGGGTTAGGTGGGGTCAAAAACTAGGTCACTAGGTCATATCAAAGGAAAAGCTTGTTAACACTCTAGAGGCCACATTTATGACTATATCTTCATGAAACTTAGTCAGAATGTTAAACTTGATGATCTTTAGGGCAATTTTGAATCTGGGTCATGTCGGGTCAAAAACTAGGTCACCGGGTCAAATCAAAGGAAAAGCTAATTAACACTGTAGAGGCCACGTTTATGACCATATCTTAATGAAACTTGGTCAGAATGTTAATCTTGATAATCTTTAGGTCAAGTTTAAATCTGGGTCAGATGGAGTCAAAAACTAGGTCACTAGGTCATATCAAAGGAAAAGCTTGTTAACACTCTAGAGGCCACATTTTTGACTATATCTTCATGAAACTAGTCAGAATGTTAAACTTGATGGTCTTTAGGTCAAGTTCGAATCTGGGTCATGTCGGGTCAAAAACTAGGTCACGGGGGTCAAATAAAAGGAATAGTTAGTTAACACTTTAGAGGCCACATTTATGACCATATCTTAATGAAACTTGGTCAGAATGTTAATCTTGATGATCTATAGGTCAGGTTTAAATCTGGGTCAGGTGTGTTAAAAAACTAGGTCACTAGGTCAAATCAAAGGAAAAGCTTGTTAAGACTCTAGAGGCCAGATTTATGACTGTATCTTCATGAAACTTAATCAGAATGTTAATCTTGATGATCTTTAGGTCAAGTTCGAATCTGGGTCATGTGGGGGCAAAAACTAGGTCACCGGGTCAAATCAAAGGAAAAGCTAGTTAACACTTTAGAGGCTACATTTATGACCATATCTTAATGAAACTTGGTCAGAATGTTGATCTTGATGATCTTTAGGTCAATAGGTCAGGTGAGCGATACAGGGCCTTCATGGCCCTCTTGTTTTTTTTGGCTTGCACTCGTCCCTTTGAATGCTTATGATTCCAGTCACATATTGTTCTAAAATGGACTTTAATCGCAATAAATACATACTACACAAACATCATCTATAATATATCATGATGTTATATTTAGTTGCATTAAAGTTATTTCCCCTTGATGCAGTTACACCATTTTTTTCAAATGTTTGCCAAATTGTGTTCCTTCAAAAAATCAGATTTATTTCAATGAAAGTCAGATGAAAACACATTAATTTGACATCAATCTACGTTATTTTGGTAAGGGTAAATACGTATTGATGCATGCCACTTTTTCTGTTTTTAGCTCACCTGTCACATAGCGACAAGGTGAGCTTTTGTGATCACCCTTCGTCCGTGCGTCAGCAATTTCTTGTCTGCACGATAAGAGGTTTCATTTATGATTTTATTTTAACCAAACTTGCACACAACTTGTATCACCATAAGATCTGGCCAGATCCCGTTATGGGTTCCAGAGTTATGGTCCCTGAAAGGGCAAAAATTAGTTATTTTGACCTTGCCTGCACAATAGCAGCTTTATTTATGATTTGATTTTTACCAAACTTGCACACAACTTGTATCACCATAAGATCTTGGTTCCTTTTTGAACTGGCCAGATTCCTTTATGAGTTCAGAGTTATGGCCCCTGAGAGGGCCAGAATTAGCTATTTCGACCTTGTCTGCACAATAGCAGCTTCATTTATGATTTGATTTTAACCAAACTTGCACAAAACTTGTATCACCATAAGATCTCGGTTCCTTTTTTGAACTGGTCAGATCCCATTATGGGTTCCAGAGTTATGGCCCTTGAAAGGGCCAAAATTAGCTATTTTGACCTTGTCTGCACAATAGCAGCTTCATTTATGATTTGATTTTAACCAAACTTGTACACAACTTGTATCACCACAAGATCTTAGTTCCTTTCTTGAACTGGTCAGATTCCATCATGGGTTCCAGAGTTATGGCCCCTTAAAGGTCCAAAATTTGCTATTTTGGCTTTTGCAGCCATATAGAGACTTCATTTATGGTTTTATTTGATACAAACTTCCAAAATATCTTCAACAACAATGTACATTTTTTTATCTTGGATTCTATGATGAATCTGTCAGATCCAGTCGTTGGTTCCAGAGTTATTTTATATCTGATTACCTCCCCTGATTGTAATCAAAATGGATTTATATTTTGAAAAAATTTGCTACATTTTATGTGTATTGAAAAAGAGTTTTATCAAACGAATTTCTCCCGCCATGCCAATGATGTAAACAGGGGGTCATCTCATTCACACGAAAATTATTTAAATAAAGTATCACTATTCATATGTTTTTCTCAGGACTAGGTCAAAAGGGACTGTTACAAGAAAATGTTTATCCTGATATTTATTGTGTATGCCTATGTGCTCTATGTCAAAACTTGATCATATCATTTTGAGCAATGGTACTCAGGTGAGCGATATAGGGCCATCATGGCCCTCTTGTTTGTTTTTCCTGTCCAAATAATCAGCATTTGTATAAGAAAGTGGGTAGGGCAAGGAATTTACATTATGAAATGGGTTCAGACAAGGTTAGATTTTCAAATTTTCCAATCCTTGAGTAAAAACTAAGGTTTATAGAGAATTGAACAGTACACATGATTGTGAAGATTTACAGTCTGATTTAAATTCATTTGGGGCATGGGCAGATCAATGGCTTCTTCGTTTCAATGAATCAAAGAGTGTGGTACGCTTGATTGGGGGAACCTACTTGTGATGCAATCCCTCCAACATTTGCTCTTACCTGTTTAAATGCATGCACCTGAGCACAAAGTACTGAAGGAGAGCTAAATTGTGATTGCCCATTGTGCGCCGACATTGTCACCAACAGTTGCTTTTTGAATACACCTGACGCCTAATGTCTGTACCAATAAAAACTTGGTCAGAATGTTTGTCAATATAAAAATGTTGAATAGCTAAAACCACCCAGATGGTCACTTGATCTATTAAAGCAGTACCTGTAAAGCCTTCTCAGTACAACACAATACAATACATTATCCATTTATTTTCTCATTTCATATTAACATATGACAGAATGAGGAAAGAATATGACAAATGTTTGTGCGAGGCTGTTACATGTGTTTACATTACAAATTAATGAGAGAAAAAAGAAGAATCAAATATTCTTCTAGCATTTTACAAAACAGTACATATGTATAGATACTATTACATGTGTAGTAATACATAGTTTAAATCAATACGGCAAATATCAATATGAAGTTTATTATCTTAAGATGTCTAATTCTGATGGCAAATTTTCATGGCCATTAATTTGATATACCATTAAAATATTACGAACTCATTAAAATTGAATCTGACATATTTAATCAGATCATTAATCAATTTTTAATTAACTGCCATTAACAGAGTATTAAAAAAAACTAATGGCCCCATTAGTGTTTACTAATTAATGTGGAATTAAGGGGTACTTTTTTAATGGCACATTAATTTCATGCCAGTTAAAAATTTTCGTGGAGTTTTAAGGAGCCAGTTTACTTATTTTAATGTTTTATTTCAAGCAGCTTTTCATGGCCATCAAAGTCATTTGAACAAGGTATATTTTACCAGGGTTTTAATATATTTATTTCATGGCTTTTTAATATATGGCATTAAAACTATGGTCATGTAAATTCCATTAAATGGTAAGAAGTAATGGGTGAATTTTAGTGGTGACCTGTTAAAACTCTGTTAAAAATGTTTGAAAAAATTAAGGCTAATTTCATGACCCCTGAAATGGCATGTGCATCCAGTAGTGAAATATGAGGAAAATATCAGTACATGGAATTATTCCTTTAAAAGAGATATTTTAATTACAAAATACAGATAATGTTGCAAATTGCAGAAAAAGAACATTTTTTGGTATTTCTTTATATTTATCCCCGTTTTTTAGCTCACCTGAGTAATACTAGGTGAGTTTTTGTGATCGCTCGATGTCCGGCGTCTGTCAACATTTAGCTTGTGTATGTGATAGAGGCTTAACTTTTCAACTGATCTTCATGAAATTTTGTCGGAATGATAACCTTGATGAAATCTAAGCCAGATTTGTAAATGGGTCATTTGGGGTCAAAAACTAGGTCAGATCAAAGAAAAACCTTGTGTATGCGATAGAGGCTGTATTTTTCAATTGATCTTCATGAATTTTGGCTGCAATGATTACCTTGATAAAATCTAGGCCAGATTCGAAAATGGGTCATCTGGGGTCAAAAACTAGGTCACTAGGTCAAACCAAAGGAAAACCTTTTGTATGCTATAGAGGCTGTATTTTTCAATTGACTTTCATGAATTTTGGTTGGAATGATTGCCTTGATGAAATCTAGGCCAAGTTCGAAAATGGGTCATCTGTGATCAAAAACTAGGTCAAATAGAAAAAAACCTTGCGTGTGTGATAGAGGCTGTATTTTTCAACTGATCTTCATGAATTATGGTCAGAATGATTACCTTGATGAAATCTAGGACAGTTTCAAAAATGGGTCATCTAGATTCAAAAACTAGGTCACCAGGTCAAATCAAAGAAAAACCTTATGTATGCGATTGAAGCTGTATTTTTCAATTGATCTTCATGAATTTCGGTCAGAATGATTGCCTTGATGAAATCTAGGTCAAGTTCGAAAATTGGTAATCTTGGGTCAAAAACTAGGTCATATCAAAGAAGTAGCATGTGTATGCAATAGGGACTGCATTTTACACCGAATCTTCATGAAATATGATTAGAATGTTTGTCTAAATAAATCTAGGTCAAGTTTGAATGTGGGTCATCTGGGTTCAAAAACTAGGTCACCCTGTCAAATGAAAGAAATACCTTGTGTGGGCTATGGGTCTGCATTTTACACTGGATATTCATAAAATTTATTCAGAATGATTGCCTAGATGAAATCTAGGTCAAGTTAGAATATGGGTCATCTGTGGTCAAAAACTAGGTCACTAGGTCAAATAAAAAGAAAACCTTGTGTATGCAATAGTGACTAATTTTCAATTGATCTTCATGAAATTTGGTCAGAATGAGAGCCATGATGAAATTAAGGTCAAGTTTGAATATGGGTCATCTTGTGTCCAAAACTAGGTCGCTAGGACAAATCAAAGAAAAATGTTTTGTATGCAATAGAGGCTGTATTTTCAATTGAGGTTGATGAAATTTGGTCAGAATGATTGCCTTGATAAAATCTAGGTCAAGTTTGAATATAGGTCATCTTGGCTCAAAAAATAAGTCACTAGGTCAAATTGAAGAAAATACTTGTTTACACTTAAGAGACCACATTTTTGGTCCAATCTTACTGAAAATTGGTCAGAATATTTGTTTCCATTAAATCCCTATGTCAAACACTGTTATGATGTGTTTCTCAGGTGAGCAACCTAGGGCCATATTGGCCCTCTTGTTTCAACTCAGAGAGAAATTAATTTATCAAGAGATCCTTTGGAAGCATTCAATGCAACCTTGAAAATGAGAGGTCATGAAACTTATATCTCTACTTACAACCCCTAGCAACAGTTGAAGCTGAGAGTAGATTGAATGGATACATGAATCAGCTGTTAATTTCTAGCTCACCTTTAGAAGCACAAAATGTTACGTGTGAGTTATTGTGATCGCTCATCGTCTGTCTGTCCACACTTTTCTTTAAACAACATCTCCTACACCATCAGGCCAGTTTTGATGAGACTTCACAGTGATGTTCCTTGGATGGTCTTCTTTTAAATTGTTCAAAGAATTTAATTCAATTTAGAACTCTGGTTGCCATGGCAACCTAAAGGAAAATCTTTTCTAAAGTCTTCTTACCCTAAACTACAGGTCATAGGGCTTTTATATTTGGTATGTTGCATCATCTAGTGATCCTCTTCCAAGATTGTTCAAATCAGCCGCCCTGGGGTCAATTATGGCCGCGCCCTGGGTATCACATCGTTTATATATGGAAAAATTTGAAATTCTTCTTGTCCAAAACCAAAGGGCATAGGGCTTTGTTAATTGGTATGTAGCATCATCTGTTGGCCCTCTGTCAAGAATGGTCAAATTATCCCCATAAGGACAAATATGGCTCCGCCCTAAGGGTCACATGGTTTATAAAGACTTGTATAGGGAAAACTTTCTTGTACCAAACCACATGGCCAAGGGCTTTGGAATTTGGTTTGTAGCATTGTATAGTAGTCTTTTACCAAGATTATTCAAATTATCCCCCTTGGATTAAAACTGGCCCTGCCCTGGGGCGGCAGAGGGGTACATGGCAGGTGTATATAGTGGAAATTAAAAAATCTTCTTGTGTGAAACTGCTAGCCTGATTTTAAAATAGTTTAACAAGAGCTGTCCATTAGACAGCTTGCTCCACTATTCGGGGATTTGACAGTAAAATGAATATATGTCTCAAAAAGACCTTTGCTTTAAAAGGAAGATACTCCAAGGGACATAATTCTGTCAAGAACACAAATTGGAGTTACTGGAATTGTTACCACACATGCAGATGATGATGGTAAAGATATATTTTGAGTTTCAAGTCATTATCTAATATACATGTAGTACCAAAGTTATGTCCAGAAAACAAGATTTGTTAAAAACTTTAGTATGAAAGGTAGGGATTGTTACCACACATGCAAATGATGATGATAAAGATACATTTTAAGTTTCAAGTCTTTATCTTATATTGCATTAAATTTATATCCAGAAAGCGAAGATTGCAAAAAGAAATTAAGTACAAAACGGGCATAAAGGGGCTATGAAAATCAGAAGTCTCAGTCCCTTGAAGTGTTTCAGGAAGTGATTGTGATTGTGATTGAAATCTATTAGTTTTAGGATACATCTATGTTGCCATATGATAGGCTGTGTTTTAGATTTACAGCAAAACTTGCAACAAATTAATCCCATATTATTCATAAATTTATTTTGGTTTAAGAGATTATTTTGATTATGTGATTCCGGACAGTGCTATCAGACTTTAAAAATGTTTTTCTCTAGAGCTTTGATATTTGACATGTGATATAAGAGTGTGACTCTCTACCATAACTGTTCAAATTATTGCCCTAAGGTCAAAAATGGCCATGCCCGTGTGCAACATGTATTTACTATAGGCTTATATATAAGATACTTTAAAAATCTTCTCTGAATCAATAATAGCAAGAGCCTTGATATTTGGCATGTGATATCAGAGTTGTACTGTCTGTTCCATAATTGTTCAAACCACTGCCCAAAATTCAAAAATATGTTTGTATAATACAGGCTATCAGAGAAGAAACATAACTTTATACTTGTACCATTATGTTACACAGACACACTTGAAGCCTTGTACACAGGTGAGCGCTTATGGGTCAATGGATTTCCATGTTCTGGCTGTTGTGACCTTGACCTTAAATAGAATGACTCTAAAATCAAAAGGGATCATCTACTCTGCATGTCCAATCATCCTATGAAGTTTCAATATTCTAGGTCAAGTGGTTCTCCGGTTATTGTATGGAAACAATTTTTCATGTTCAGGCCCCTGTGACCAGACTAACTGTAGACCTTTGATGGAGTGACCCAAAATCCAATAGGGGTTGTCTACTCCATAAGCCCTGCCACCCTTTGAAGGTTCTAGGTCAAAGGGTTCTCCAGTTATTGAAAGAAAACAAAGTGTAACGTACGGATAGACTGGGCAAAAATAGTATGTCTCCCCCAGTGGGAGAAACATAATAAAAGGGTGGTTGCTTAAGGTCAGTAGATGACTGCTATTAATTTAGGAGTCAAAGGTCAGGCACGAGTAAGGGCACTCGTTTGGCCATTTTTGGGGCCCATTCCCTCATAAAATAATGTTTTTTCCCCTTTCTCAGAAGAAAATTCCCCTGAAATGGCTAATTTCTTTATTAAATGCTTTTGTTGGATTTAACATCACATCGATATAATTATCCTGTTGCCCCTCCATATATTATTTCATCATGATCAGGCACCTAGGTTAAACCATCAGCCTTCCATTAGCCAGCTGGATGGTTCCTAACATGAAGAATTCAGTGCCTCGTGAGGTTAGAACCCTGATTAGTAAAGGGCAAATGATTTGAAGTTGGTTTGAAATGATTTATAAAGAATACAAGACATCATGATTAAAATTTGTCTAAAGCGTTTAAACGTAGAAACCATTTCCTATGGCCAGTCAGTAACTGTAGTATGTTTGGACTGGGATAATTGCCTTTGGCTGATTGATCGCTCTTATTTGGTATCATAATGTCAAGATTTCAGTGGCCTTTGGGCTATAAACAATTTCTGACCAATAAATGGAAAAAACTTGGAACTGCAGTTCAGCAGATGACCCTATTGTTTTGGGGTTATTAGGTCAAAGATAACCCTGTTTCAATAGACTCAGACCACCAGTGACAACCCTATAGGTAATGCTACATTTTAAATATGGTATCTAATGAGCGTAACGGACAAAAACACTAACTTTATTATTGAATTTATTCTGAAAACGAAGTAAAACTAATACATGTACAAATAATGATAAAAATATAAAGAACATAATGCCAAACTATACATGGATATTAATCACATAACAAATTCCCAGCCAGTTTTACTATTACTAAATGTGATTAATACCGCCACCCGATGTTGCTTTGATACAGTAAGATCATGACATTTGACCTTCAAGTGTGATCTTGACCCTGACCTGGGTTATGCATTCTGCAAGATGTCTAGGAGAATTTAACAAATGATGCTAGTTTTATGAAAATGCTTCTAGCAGTTCATATAGGGAGAGGTCACAAATTTGATCTTTGACATTCCAGTGTTACCTTGACCCTATTGACTTGGGTTCTGCACTCCACGTTACCTGGCTGAGGTTAGCAACCAACATTAATTTTAAGAAATTCATTCTCGTGGTTTAGAATATCCGCCTATCTGATCTTTGGCCCCCGTGTAACATTGACCTTAGACTTGTTGACTCAAGTCATGTGCTATGGAAGTCATCTTATAAAGAGGTAAATAATGGACGCAAGTTTTATGAAAATCTTCCAAGCGGTTTAGAAGATATGGAGCAAGCGCAAGGAGAATCACTCTGACCTGTAAGTGGGACCTTGCTCTTGGACCTGTTCTGGCATGTGTGTTCTACAAGGTGAAGTTAATAATTGATGCTAGGTATATGAAAAATTCAAGCTATTTAACCTTTGACATCCAAGTGTGACCTTGACTTTCATCCTAGTAACTTGGGTGGTGCACTCTACATGTCTTGATGAGGTAATTATTTCAAGCTAGTTTCATGAAACAGTATGAAAAGGATAAGAGATCAAGCTATTTCACCTTGAAGTGTGACTTTAATTTGATGCGCACTCTTGATGTGTATTGTTGCAAGTTTTAGTAAAACTTTCCTAGCAGTTAAGAAGATACAAGCGAACATGACGGATGGACAAGCATGACTCCAATACTGACCCCATTACTTATATTCAGGGCTATAATTAAGTGACAGTTAAGTGACTGCATTTACAATGCTAAAATCAACAGTAACTGTTGCTTACTGGTTTTATTATATCTGATTATATATCTCTTATTATTTTTTTAAAGATTAAGCATAGTAAGATACAAAAACTGCATATTCAACAACAAATTTCACGTTATTCAAAGCATTTTGTTCAAAAGTTTTCATTACAACATGATGACACTACACTGGTATACTGGTTTTTACAGCACACCAACAAAGTACATTGTACATATTACATGACTAAAATTCTCAATATACATGGAAATAAAAATACCTGACATGCAGTAAAAACTTTATACCTGCTAGAATCATAGAGATATAGCAAAGTTCAGACCTAGCAAGTCACTCCTTGCAATCATGCAAGGGTAATACAGTGGTTCTAATTCTTTTCAAAGATAAGTCAACCTAGAACCACGCAAGACTTCCACATAATAAACAAGTGTTGTAATGCCAACAAACTACATACTTCACTAGAATAAATAAGGTGTGTGTATAAAAATGTAAAACAAGAGGGCCATAATGGCCCTATATAACTCACCAGAGTTGATCTTGCCTACTGACCTCATTTTTGACCCCAAATGACCCAGTTTCGAATTAACCTAAAGATCATAAAGACAAACATTTTGACCAAGTTTCATATAGAATGAGTCACAACTGCTGCCTTTAGGATGTTTACAAACTTTTCCATTGATTTGACCAGGTGACCTACTTTTTGACCACAAATGACCCAGATTAAAACTGGACCTAGAGATCATCAAGACAAACATTCTGACCAAGTTTCATAAAGATTGAGTCACAACTGTTGCCTGTAGAGTGATCACAAGCTTTTCCTTTGATCTGGCCTACTGACCTAGTTTTTGACCCTACATGACCCAGATTCAAACTTGACATAGAGATCATCAAGACAAACATTCTGATCAAATTTCATAAAGATTGAGTCACAACTGTGACATCTTAAGTGTTCACAAGTTTTTCCTTTGATCTGGCCTGCTGACCTAGTTTTTGACCCCATATGACCGAGTTTCAAACCTGATTTAGAAATCATCACGATAAACATTCTGACCAAGTTTCATAAAGATTGGGTCACAACTGTGGCCTCTAGAGTGTTCAAAAGCTTTTCCTTTGATCTGGCCTACTGACCTAGTTCTTGATCCCACATGACCCAGTTTCACAGTTGACCTAGAGATCATCAAGACTAACATTCTGACCAAGTTTCATAAAGACTGGGTTATAAATGTGGCCTCTAGAGTGTTCACAAGGCAAATGTTGACGCACGTCGGTCGCCGTACAATGACCAGTCACAATAGCTCACCTTGAGCACTTTGCGCTCTGGTGAGCTTAAAATTCAACAGGATGGTCAGGATCCATGGATCCATGCTGTTTGCTAAGGCCTAAAAAATTCTTTGTTTCCGGTAACATGCTCAAAAAAATTAAGGTAGGTATGTCGAAATTTTTTTTTTTTTTTTTTTGAATTTCTTTTTATTAGGGGAGACTTCGGAAATTATTTCTGTGTTGAAAAATGAACACAAATAAGGGGGTTATGCCTTTAGAGCATCAGTAAGTTGATTTCTAACACCACTGACCATGTTTAAAGCATAAAAAGTGCAGTTTTGTAACTTTTGTTAAAAAAGTTGAAAAAAATATTCTCCAGGGCCATAAAAACATTTAGGGTCAGGCCAAAAATTTAGGGTAGGTCGGGATACCGGAAACAAACAATTTTTTTTAATCCTAATGGTTTGTCTAGTTGCAATAGGCTTTGAAAGCGAACAGAATAGATCCTGACCAGACTGCACAGATGCGCAGGCTGGTCTGGATCCATGCTGGTCGCAAATGCACAAAGTTGGGTTTTCTCAAGGTGTGGCTCAAGTATTTAGTAGACTATAACATAAACCTGTTTCACAGAGGATTTCAGTAATCACATAACATATCTGCTGGAAATACAAAAACTACCCAAAACAATTACATACACTACAGTCGAGCCTGTCTAAGAAGACTATGTGAAATTAAGGAGTTTTTGTTAACAAGTGGTCATTTTT
Organism: Mercenaria mercenaria; assembly: GCF_021730395.1. Lineage (NCBI taxonomy): Eukaryota > Metazoa > Mollusca > Bivalvia > Venerida > Veneridae > Mercenaria > Mercenaria mercenaria. Next base: position 55,356,321 of record NC_069373.1, read on the forward strand.
AATCAGTAAAATATAAGTAATATTAGTATATCATATGACAAGGAATGGTGACCTTTCAATACAGGCTGAACAGTAGTGGTATTTAGTCAGAGGCCGTTAGTGTACAGGTCTGACTGTATACATGTTTGAGTTGATGAGAAATATTTTCTAAAATTAAGCATATAATATACTTTATTAATTAACTTTACATACAACTACGCGAATATCACAAAGTATGGAAAAGAATATTGTATGATATATCATTGGATAAAATGTAAATAAAAATAGGTAAGGTAAAAATGTAATTTACAAATGGGTATAAATAGAACTACACAAGTAAAATTGCACAACAGTGAAAATTTTGGCTCAATTTTGTTTATTGGTTCATTTAATATTCCATTTTTCAACACTATTTCAGTTACACAACAGCGGTCAGTTCACCTGATCCGTTTTCCTGCATTTTATACCAGTATCAACTTGTCCGTGGTTACAATAGCTAACAACTTATATTTTTCACAATTCAGGTTACATGTACTCCAACAAGTATGAAATTTAAACCTCAATAAACTAGAGCTATCACTAAAAGTGATGAATGTACCCCCCGCATGCACTGACACAGTACATTGCAATTTGATGCACACAAGATTACATAATTATGTGGACTGTATGTATATAGACTGTATGTATACAGTATAGTAACAAAAAACAAAGTCACACAACTATGCAGAATATTTATCTAAAAGAATGTAACATGCACCATGCACAACTAGGGTTGGTACTGATCACTTGTGTGAAGTTTCATTAAATTGTGTGTAAGGGTTTGGTTGATTAGGCACGCACAAGATTGCATATGCAGACTGTATGTACATAGTATGTTAACAAGAAACAAAGTCCCATAACTCTGCAAATTTTGTCGCTGAAAGAACCTAACATGCCCCATGTACAACTGGGGTTGTACTGATCACTTGTGTGAAGTTTCATTATATTGTGTCAAGGGGATGAGGAGAGATGGTGCGCACAAGATTGTGTCTATGTATATAGTAGAGTAACAAAAAAACAAAGTCCCATAACTCTGCAAATTTTTTTTCTGAAAGAACCTAATATGCCCCATGCACAACTACTGTTGTTACTGATCACTTGTGTGAAGTTTCATTAAATTGTGTCAAGGGGATGAGGAGAGATGGTGCGCACAAGATTGTGTCTATGTATATAGTATAGTAACAAAAAAACAAAGTCCCATAACTCTGCAAATTTTTTTTCTAAAAGAACCTAACATGCCCCATGCACAACTACTGTTGGTACTGATCACTTATGTGAAGTTTCATTAAATTGTGTCAAGGGGATGAGGAGAGATGGTGCGCACAAGACTGTGTCTATGTATATAGTATAGTAACAAAAAAACAAAGTCCCATAACTCTGTAAATTTTTTTTCTGAAATAACCTAACATGCCCCATGCACAACTACTGTTGGTACTGATCACTTGTGTGAAGTTTCATTAAATTCTGTCAAGGGGATAAGGAGAGATGGTGCGCACAAGATTGCGTCTACGGCCAGACGGACAGACAGACAGACAACCTGAAACCAGTATACCCCCCCTTACAACTTTGTTGTCGGGGGGTACAAAAAGTTTTGTATTCTGCACCAATAATAATAATGTTCGTAACAAATAGCTATCTTATATAAATCTGAATGATTATCATGATTTAAGTCATATGGGCATATTACATAATAATTATGTTGTTTAAGTGCTGCCCTTATACTGGAGTGTATGTTAATAATAACATTACCTTAACGATTAATTAATTAATGTATAAACTACAATAGATCAGACTTAGAAAAACAACAAAATGTAGCTGTAAATGTACTGCCTTCCAAGTCTTAAAATTAACTCTAACTGTAATGCTCTTCATACCCTTATGTTTACCCAGGCCTAAGGTTCTAAAACTGGGATACATGTAATAGTTTAACTGATCTAGACATCTTGCCAGTAACCAAAGATTTCAATTTTTTGTCACACTTGTAACACAGTACCTAATGGAGGCTTCTCTCACTCTACTGAGCATGCACATAGCAGAAAAAGCATAGGGCATCAAAAGTTGCATACCCACATTATATTAGACCTTTACAACGGACACGGACAATGTAGACGTACTATGTACTATGGTCAAAATCTGGGGGATTTCTCAAAACATAAAAATTGGAACACATAACCACAGGGATTCGTTTTATTATTCGATTATTTTTTAAGACATCAAATTCAAATGTTTTCATCTTATTATCAAGACACAGGATATCTTTATAATTCTTGGAAGCGTTATTCTCTGCAAGGAATAAATCTTGTATACAAATAGAACACAGACGAACACATATATCTACATCTTACAAAAAAATACCATGACTGTTCAGTATAAACAAATTTAAACAGTTGATTTTTTTCATCCTAGCGACCGAAAATACATTCTTAAGGTAAGTCCTAATATACGTTAGCAATAACCAAGTTTGGTGACTATGTTTCTCAATCAGAACTAAATTCATTTGCCGGTAGCTGTTTCTTTGTTTAGGTACAATAATATTGACCCCAATTCAAGCAGCCTGCAAAGCAATCTTAAGCTAGAGTTTTTGTAAGCATGTTTTGTGAAAATATGTCATTCCAAATTCCCCCCCCCCCCCCCATTCCACTCCAAAAAAAACAAACGAAAACCTTTGTCTCTATTTTCAGTAGCAAACAAGTTGAAATTAGCTGCAGCTGCCAATATATCCAGGACTTTCCATCTTATATACTACCTACAAACAAAGTGTTATCGTAATATCTCATTCTTATTTACAGTAAAGGCAAAACAATTAGTAAACTACCTAATTTATTTTGTAGTGAATTACGCTTCCCAAACTTTTTCAACTTTCATTTTTGAACCGGCTCTATTTCGCTACCCTCAAAACTTGTCAAGTCAAAAGTGCTAATGTAAGACAGTAAATCTGTGCAAATCACTCTACATATTATGACTATAACTTTGTATTGCCCGTTTAATTGAAATACGTTTATAAATTATTACAAAAAGTAGCCTTTCTTTACAGCTTAGTGCCACCTTGGAAGTATCATTAGCTCTTTCTTCCACTCACCTCATTTGCTACCAAAAGCAAATGGAGCCAGTGTTTACAGGCCGTGTTATAGCTCATTTTGTTTCTAAGTATCCATTTTCCTCCAACCCAGTGACACTTACACCTTGACCACCAAAACATAAGGCAACAAAATAAATAGAATTTTATTCTCCCAAACATCCAGACCTTTACCCCCCCCCCCCCCCCACACACACACACACACACACATACAAGATACAATTCTACATCGACCCTCACTTCCTTTTTCTGTAAGCTTACACAACATGCAACTTTACTGGGTTAAACCTTAATCTCTATATATTTTTTTTAAATGCGCTTTAATTTATAACCAGACATATTCTCACAAGTTCCTAAAACATGTTTGAGAAAACCCCCCAAATTTGAACGAAGTACAGAGTACGTTTACATTTACATTCCCATGTCCGTGTCCGTGATAAAGGTCTATTAGGATGCAGCTGTCAGTGTCCTGGTTAATGGTGGAGGGAGTGATGCTGAAATACCACTTTAATACTGCTGACTTTAAGCTGTTTAAACAATCAGTTTTAGTCAGTACATACTTAAGGTTTAGGAGTATATCACCAAAATACAGAAATATTCAATAAACGAACAACATCGTTACCAATCTTATAACTGACCATTACATGTTCTGCCATACTGTCCCGTACTTAAAATATTCTGAAAATGTGGTCCCCCTTTGAAAATGAATGCCATCTGTAAAAATATACAAGAGGACCATGATGGTCCTGAATCGCTCACCTCTTCCCACATGATCCAGTTTTGAGTATGACGTCGTTTTTTCTATTATTTGACATAGTGACCTAGTTTTTGAGCTCATGTGACCCAGTTTTGAACGTGACCTAGATATTATCAAGATAAAAATTCTGACCAATTTTCATGAAGATCCATTGAAAAATATGGTCTCTAGAGAGGTCACAAGGTTTTTCTATTATTTGACCTATTGACCTAGTTTTTTAAGGCACGTGACCCAGTTTCAAACTTGACCTAGATATCATCAAGGTGAACATTCTGACCAATTTTTATGAAGCTTTCATGAAATATATGGCCTCTAGAGAGGTCACAAGGTTTTTCTATTTTTAGACCTACTGACCTAGTTTTTGATCGCACGTGACCCAGTTTCGAACTTGATCTAGATATCATCAAGTTGAAGATTCAGACCAACTTTCATACAGATCCCATGAAAAATATGGCCATTAGAGAGGTCACAAGGTTTTTCTTTTATTTGACCTACTGACCTAGTTTTGGATGGCACGTGACCCAGTTTCGAATTTGACCTAGATATCATCAAGGTGAACATTCTGACCAATTTTCATGAAGATCTTGTGAAATATATGGCCTCTAGAAAGGTCAAAAGGTTTTCCTATTTTTAGACCTACTGACCTAGTTTTTGACCGCACGTGACCCAGTTTCGAACTTGACCTAGATATCATCAAGGTGAACATTCTGACCAATTTTCATGAAGATCTTGTGAAATATATGGCCTCTAGAGAGGTCACAAGGTTTTTCTATTTTTAGACCTCCTGACCTAGTTTGTGAAGGCACATGACCCAGTTTCGAACTTGACCTAGATATCATCAAGGTGAACATTCTGACCAATTTTCATGAAGATTTTGTTAAATATATGGCCTCTAGAGAGGTCACAAGGTTTTTCTATTTTTAGACCTACTGACCTAGTTTTTGACCGCAGCTGACCCAGTTTCGAACTTGACCTAGATATCATCAAGATGAACATCCTGACCAATTTTCATGAAGATCCATTGAAAATTATGGCCTCTAGAGAGGTCGCAAGGTTTTTCTATTTTTAGACCTACTGACCTAGTTTTTGATGGCATGTGACCCAGTTTCGAACTTGACCTAGAATTTACCAAGATGAACATTCTGACCCATTTTCATAAAGATCCCATGAAAAATGTGACCTCTAGAGTGGTCACAAGCAAAAGTTTACGGACGGACGCACGCACGCACGGACGCACGCACGGACGGACGACGGACGACGGACACCGCGCGATCACAAAAGCTCACCTTGTCACCTTGTGACAGGTGAGCTAAAAAGTAAACAATTGCTGAAAACTGTGTTCCACCTAGTTATGTGAAATTTCAACACTCGCACGCTATTTCAAATGCATCAAAACGAACATGTGTAACAGTTCCTTGAAAATGGTGAGTTTTTAAAGGCGTTTGACTGTCCGGAAGTGGGGCCCCTTTAGGCAGTCATTTTCCGGATTTCAATGTTTAAATCAGTATACTGACACTTGTTTTGTAGAGTAATATATACGCTATCATTACAAAAACTACAAAACATGTGTCAGTATACTGATATAAACATTGAATTCCGGAAAAGGACTGCCTAAAGGGGTCCATCTTCCGGACAGTCAAACGCCTTTAAAAACTCACCATTTTCAAAGAGCTGTTACACAAGTTTGTTTTTATGCATTCGCAATAGCGTGCGAGTGTTTAAATTTCACATAACTAGGTAACTAGGTGGAACACAGTTTTCAGCAATTGTTTATTTTTACTTCATTACAAATGGCATTCATTTTCAAAGGGGGACAACTTTTTCAGAATATTTTAAGTACGGGACAGTAAGGCAGAACATGTAATGGTCAGTTAAAATATTGGTAACGATGTTGTTCGTTTATCAAAAATTTCCGTGTTTTGGTGGTATACTCCTAAACCTTAAGAACAGTTGAGCAAGTTTGAAAACAAAAAGCTGACATTCCTGGGAACATAAGTTTCTTGGGAGTTCTGGTGCCTGTGTTTTGCCTGTTCATAGGAAAATCCTGGGATTGTCCCATTCTCACTTACTGGTGTGAAAATTCCCAGGACTATCCCAGGATTTACTGTTCCTTTTTCGCATGGGCTAACTGACTTTGAGGCATAAAAAGCGCCAAAAAATAAAAATTTCTTTCTTGGACGTTTGATAGATCCATGTGCTATAGAATAGACCAACAACAAGACCAATGTCGAGAAGATCGCCCAAGTACAAATATAAGGCAGGATTTTTCCAGGATTATGCAGGGAAGATCATTTTATCTGGATTCCTGTTTCTACAAAGCGGGAAAGTAGACACTGTACCAGGAATTTTCAAGAAGACCGGGATCCCGGGTATACTGCAAAAAAAGCATCCTGGAGTTTATAAAATAGAGCATAATTTTCACAAAGACCAGGACCCTGGCTGTATTGAAACAAGAGGACCATGATGGTCCTGAATTGCTCATCTGTCCCTACATGACCCAGTTTTGAACTGAGTATGACATCATTTTTTCTATTATTTGACATTGTGACCTAGTTTTTGAGTTCATGTGACCCAGTTTTGAACTTGATCTAGATATCATCAAGATAACAAGAGCTCGTCGAACACTAAATGCCCCCCTTGATGCATTCAGTAATTGCACATGGAACAGAAATTATTTGCTCACTGTAAACAAAAGTTCTACTGTTCTGGTTCAATGTGACATTGACCTTTGACCTATTGACCTCAAAATCAACAGGGGTCATCTGCTGGTCATGATCAACCTCCCTATTAAGTTTAGTGACCCTAGGCCCAAGCATTCTCAAAGTATTGTCCGGAAAGGGTTTAACTGTTCCGGGTCATTGTGACATTGACCTTTAGCCTACAGACCTCAAAATCTATTGGGGTTATCTACAGTTCATGACCAACCTCCCTATAGAGTTTCATGATCCTAGGCCCAAGTGATCTCAAGTTATTGTATGGAAAGTGTTTAAAAGTTCCGGGTCACTGTTATATTGACCTTTGACCTACTGACCTTAAAATCAAAAGGGGTCATCTGCTGGTCATGGAAACCTCTCTATCATATTTCATGACCCTTGGCCCAAGCGTTCTCAAGTTATTGTCTAACTGTTCCTGGCCAATCTGACCTTGAACTTTGACCAAATGACCTCAAAATCAATAGGGGTCATCTGCTGGTCATGATCAATCTCCCTATCAATTTTCCTGATCCTAGGCCAAAGCGTTCTTGAGTTATCGCCCGAAAACCGTTTTACTGTTCCTGGTCACTGTGACCTTGACCTTTGACCTACTGACCTCAAAATCAATAGGGGTCATTTGCTGGTCATGACCAACCTCCCTATCAACTTTCACGATCCTAGGCCCAAGCAATCTTGAGTTATCATCCGGAAACCGTTTAACTGTTCTGGGTCACTGTGACCTTGAACTTTGATGAAAACTGACTTAGAGAGCATACATGCTTTTGGTCACCAACCACCCGGCTGCCACAGGCTGCAAGTCAAATCATCATAGTGAATAAGTGTGTGAAGTTTCAATCCATATACAGAAGCAGTTACTGAGATACCCACTTACATACAAAATCTAAACCAAATCTGGACGCCACGGTGTGGAAGAATGGGTGAGTCCAACAGATCTGTCTATTCTTGGAATAGTTGAGCTAATTTATGCTGAACATCTATCATTTTAAAGCAATAAAATTAAGGCATAGAAATGACAATTTATCATTTAGTAATTTCAGTAACCAAAGACTGTATAAAATCATGTCAGTCCCATTAGTTATTTCTGAAGATCAGGTCAAAACAGCCACTCATTATACAGTAAATATATATTCATACAGACTGTTTAAAAAATAATTTGAAATTCATACTTTTATTTTATCATTACATGTGTGCTAAAATTGCAAATTGTAATAAGACACATAATGTTTTGTACAATAATGAAATCATGTATGTATATAATAACATAGAAACATGTAACTTTTGAAATGGGTTCTAACCATTTTCTTTAAGGAGAACATATTCGTTACATTATTTGTGTCAATGGATGCACATATTAGTTACATTATGTCAATAGATGTAAACATTTTTTGTGACATTATGTCAATGGATATAAACATATTAGTTATAGTATGTGGATGAAATGGGTTCTAACATTTTCTTTACAGGGAAGATGTCTTTTGGACAATACCGAGAAAAGAGTAAACCAAATTCCTTATTGCAGACTATGCACAAAGTCGCCAACCACGAACCCACCTAAAGTTGTTGGGTCATGCGGAAACGAGTTTTGTTGTATTGCATGTGTAGTCAACTATTTGTCCAGGCATTTAAAAAAGAAAATTTGGAGAATTTAACAACATGTCAGTGTACTGAAACATTTTTAGCTCGACTATTCATAGAATAGTAGAGCTATTGCACTCGCCCATGCGTCGGCGTCCGCGTCCCGATTTGGTTAAGTTTTGTATGTAAGCTGGTATCTCAGCAACCACGTGTGGGAATGGATTGAAACTTCACACACTTATTCACTGTGATAAACTGACTTACATTGCACAGGTCCCATAACTCTATTTTGCTTTTTTACAAAATTATGCCCCTTTTTTGACTTAGCAATTTTTGGTTAAGGTTTTGTATGTAAGCTGGTATCTCAGTAACCACTTGTGGGAATGGATTGAAACTTCACACACTTATTCACTGTGATAAACTGACTTACACTGCACAGGTCCATAACTCTATTTTGCTTTTTTACAAAATTATGCCCCTTTTTCGACTTAGAATTTTTTGGTTAAGGTTTTGTATGTAAGCTGGTATCTCAGTATCCACTAATGGGAAAGGATTGAAACTTCACACACTTGTTCACTCTCATGATATGACATGCAGTGCAAAGGGTCAATAACTCAACTTTGCATTTTACAAAATTATGCACCTTTTTAAACTTAGGAGTTTTGGGTTAAATTCTTATATGTAAGCTGGTATCTCAGTACCCTCTAATGGGAATGGATTGAAAACACACTTGTCCACTGTCATGAGCTGATAAGCACTATGCAGGTTCCATAACCCTATTTTGCTTTTTTTAAATGATGCCCCTTTTTCGACTTTCGTATTCATTCAATCGACAAGGCTGTTGAATAGTCGAGCGTTGCTGTCCTCCGACAGCTCTTATTGTAACATTATGTCAGTGGATTGAAACATTTTTGTAACATTATATCAATGGATGTAAACATTTTCGTGACATTAGGTCAATGGATGTAAACATTTTTGTTACATTATGTCAATGGATGCAAACGTATTAGTTACATGACTTAAAGTTTTTTTTCAGACAAAGGAAATCATTTATCATGTAGAAAAAAAAACTTGAAGTCAAATACCTTCATTCATTTTCTAAATAGATATCAAATCTATATTATTGATTATAAACATTTATTGGGTGTAAATAATAAAGAGATTTTTTATAATAGTATAGATATCGGGCTTTTCCCACATGGTTGTTTTATTTACAAACCAATTTTACCTTTTTCCGCAGGTCATCTCTTCGGAGAGAAAGAGAAAAAACGAACCCGCAAGGGTAGATAAAACTTCCCCACTCGGGGAACCGTCTGTCAGTAAAATTGTTTTGTTGTTTCAACATTATTAAGCGAAGAGAAATGAGACAATTGTAACGCATTACTTTAAAGAAAAGACACACTTTCTAAACCTTTTCACATTTGTTTTTCAGCAAAAACTGAGGAGGGTGTTGTTTCACCCCCCGCCCCCGAGGGTCAAGGAAAGAAAGAAAGAGGGAGAGAAGAGAATCAGGATGTCCCCTGGCATCCAAAGATTTTACGCTTGGTGAGTACATGTTACTTTAGCGTTTATTTAAGAACGTATAGCAAATATTTGTTTTCAATGATGATTTTTCCAATAGCCTATGCTGAATTATACCAAATAAAGCATTTAATCTTTGTCATAAATGATATTTATATCTTCTGATGTTATCTAAGAGGTTTCCTTTGTTATAGACTGAAGTACTCAGAAACGTATCGGTGATGGAAGAAAACATGATGATTATGTGTGAACAAATGAAGGAAATAAAGAGACAAATAAGAGCAATAAAAAATGACTTTTAAATGTAAAAAAATAAAATAAATTATGATTGAATTTACAAAGTTGGTTGACTTTTTTCACCACTTATTTCAGTAGAGATCATGTTTTGCCTTACCGCACACAGTGTAACCTACACCGATTGAATAGTCAATTGTGAAATGGTTTAAATATTACAACTGTTAACTTATCACTTTGTTATTTGATTTCTGGCTATTGTTATATCAATTAATGGGCTAAATTGAATAGATTTGATTGCAATTGATATCTCGTAATATAAAGTGAAACTGGGTGCGGTTTATGGCTATACAATTAAGAAATCTGTATTATAATGAAAGAACAATAGAAAATTGATTATGAATAATATAACTAAGGCGGGAACACGGTTATAAAATATCCTCTATTGTCTAATGCTAAAATAGAAAAGCAGGGAGGAACGTTAATGGGGCGGCAGGTGATATCATGGGATTTCCGACTGACACCTACTCTCAATTGTTTTGGGAACATTAAGGGTGCAGCCTATGACGTCATTGAAATTACCTACTCTCTATTGTTATCTGGAAATGTTGGGTGTGGCTCCCCCATTGTTCTTGGGTACTGACCTGTCCGCCATCTTGTTGCCCGATTGTGACGTCATGGGAATTTCCGCGTAAGCCCGCCCCCTAGCGATGACTCACTGTTACATTGCCATTGTTCAGGCTCAGTCATGCGTGTAGCAGCAGGGCAGCAGGCACTCTGTGAAATCGGCAGAACTATACTACTGTGGGAAAAATGGGTTCTAACCATTTTCTTTACAGGGAAGATGTTTAACTTGGAGGACTTAAACAGGAAAATTTGGAGAGTTTAACAACATGTCAGTGAACTGAAACATTTTTGTAACATTATGTCAGTGGACTGAATCATTTATGTAACATGTCAATGGATGTAAACATTTTCGTGACATTATGTCAATGGATGTAAACATATTTGTGACATTATGTCAATTGATGTAAACATATTTGTGACATTATGTCAATTGATGTAAATGGTTCTTACCATTTTCTTTACAGGGAAGATGTTAACTTTGGAGGACTTAAAAAGGAAAATTTGGAGAATTTCACAACATGTCAATGGATTTAGACATTTTTGTGACATTATGACAATGGATGTAAACATATTTCTGACATTATGTCAGTGGATGTAAACATATTCATTACATTATGTCAACGGATGTAAACATATTTGTGACATTATGTCAATAGATATAAACATTTTTGTGTGACATGATGTCAATGGATGTTAACATATTAGTTACATTATGTGGATGAAATGGGTTCTAACCATTTTCTTTACAGGGAAGATATTTAACTTTGTAAGGAAAATTACAAAGGAAACTTTGGAGAGTTTAACAACATGTCAGTGACATGAAACATTTTGTAATATTATGTCAGTGGACTGAAACATTTATATAACATTATGTCAATGGATGTAAACATTTTCGTGACATTAAGTCAGTGGATGTAAACATTTTCGTGACATTATGTCAATTGATGTAAACATATTTGTGACATTATGTCAACTGATGTAAACATATTACCAGTAGTTTCATTATGCCAATGGATGTAAACATTTTGGTTACATTATATCAATGGATGTAAATATTTTACTGGTAGTCACATAATGTCAATGGATGTAAACATTTTAGTTACATTATGTCACTGGATGTAAACATATTACCGATAGTTACATTATGTCACTGGATGTAAACATATTACCGATAGTTACATTATGTCAATGGATGCAAACATTTTAGTTACATTATGTCAATGGATGTAAACATATTACCTACAGTTACATTTTGTCAATGGATGCAAACATTTAGTTACATTATGTCAATGGATGTAAACATTTTTGTGACATTATGTCTATGGATGTAAACATAATAGTTACATAGACTAATTAGTGCACGGATTTTAACATCTTCGTTGAAAGTTACTACGTATTTTTTAAAATCTGAAAACAAGGAGCTGCGTTCAATAAACGCATAATGTCCCCGGTGGCATCCTTGTCCATACAAAGCAACCTAAGTCCAAAACGAGGTCAAGGTCAAGGTCAAACTGAGGTCAGGTGATGTTTGAAGATGAGGAATGGTCACAGGTTGCATCTGTATTAGTATCAATTCATTCTTGTAAGCGGTATTGATGCTAGACGAAACTGTCCCATTTGGTTAACCAAGTGATGGCACATATAAAGCAACCTAAGTCCAAAATCAGGTCAAGGTCACACTGAGGTCAGGTGATGTCTGAAGATGAGGAATGGTCACAGGTTACATCTGTATTAGTATCAATTCATTCTTTTAAGCGGTATTGATGCTAGACGAAACGGTCCCATTTGGTTAACCAAGAGATGGCACATATAAAGCAACCTAAGTCCAAAATGAGGTCAAGGTAAAGGTCAAACTGAGGTAAAGTGATATCTGAAGATGAGGAACGTTACAGGTTACATCTGCATTAGTATCAAGTCATTCTAGTAAGGGGTATTGATGCTAGACGGAACGGTCCCATCTGGTTCACCTCGTACGGACGGACGAATGGACGAACAGACAGGACAATCACTACAAAGCATTTACTCTTCTTGTGACTTTCTTTCAACACAGAGTGGAAAAAATTACTTCATCAGAAAGTTTTAATGGTCATAAGTAAAAGGTAAAAAGTATAACGCCCTTAAGTTTTGTACTGAGACTTCCAAGAGACATGGAAACAAGAGGGCCATGAAGGCCCTGTATCGCTCACCTGACCTATTGACCTAAAGATCATCAATATTAACATTCTGACCAAGTTTCATTAAGATATGGTCATAAATGTGGCCTAACTAGCTTTTCCTTTGATCTGACCTGGTGACCTAGTTTCTGACCCCACATGACCCAGATTCGAACCTGACCTAAAGATTAGCAAGGTTAACATTCTGACCAAGTTTCATGAAGATACAGTCATAAATATGGCCTCTAGAGTGTTAACAAGCTTTTCCTTTGATTTGACCTGGTGACCTAGTTTTTTACCCCACCTGACCCAGATTTAAACTTGACCTAAAGATCATCAATATTAACCTTCTGACCAAGTTTCATTAAGATATGGTCATAAATGTGGCTTACACAGTGTTAACTAGCTTTTCCTTTGATTTGACCTGGTGACCTAGTTTTTGACCCCACCTGACCCAGATTTAAAGTTGGCCTAAAGATCATCAAGATTAACATTCCGACCAAGTTTCAGTAAGATATGGTCATTAATGTGGCCTCTAAAGTGCTAACTAACTTTTCCTTTGATTTGACCCGGTGACCTAGTTTTTGACCCACATGACCCAGATTCGACCTTGACCTAAAGATCATCAAGATTAACATTCTAACTAAATTTCATGAAAATAAAGTCATAAATGTGGCCTCTAGAGTGTTAACAAGCTTTTCCTTTGATTTGACCTGGTGACCTAATTTTTGACCCCACCTGACCCAGATATAATCTTGACCTAAAGATTATCAAGATTAACATTCTGACCAAGTTTTATTAAGATATGTCATAAATGTGACCTCTAGAGTGTTAACTAGCTTTTCCTTTGATTTGACCTGGTGACCTAGTTTATGACCCTATATGACCCAGATTCAAACTGGACCTAAAGATTATCAAGATTAACATTCTGACCATGTTTCATGAAGATACAGTCATAAATGTGGCCTCTACAGTGTTAAAAAACTTTTCCTTTGATTTCGACCTGGTGACCTAGTTTTTGACCCCAGATGACCCAATATCAAAATAGTCCAAAATTTTATTGAGGGTAACATTCTGACCAAGTTTCATTAAGATTGGGCCAAAATTGTGACCTCTAGAGTGTTAACATTCAAATTGTTGACGACAACGGACGACGGACCCTGGGCGATCACAAAAGCTCACATTGATCAATTTGTGGTAAGTTAGCAAATTATTTCTGTATAAACTTTTAGAAATAATACTAAATGTACTCTTTCATTTAATGATTTTACAAAACAATAAGTTATTTAGAAAAGTAGTTTTCTTTAAAGTCAGTCAGAGCATTAAAAAGTGAAATGCGTTACTACAGTTTAGGTTATCTGTACATGCATATTGATCAAAGACAGTTTCACTCTAACAGATCATAGAATGATAAGAGCTTTTTGCTCAGTATGAAGCTCATAATTTGATGATTCTAGACTAAATAGTTGTACTTTCACCTTGTTTTTTTTTGCCACGAGTGCACATATTTGAGCTGATTTAAGATGTGCCAAGAAATTAATATTTCTGCTATGACAAGTTGTATTGTTTCAATTACATGATGTATGCCTTTTAACTACAAAATATTTTTCAATATTAGGAAATGATAATCCTTATATTCTTACTGTAAATACTATTGAACTTTAACAGTCAATTTGTTAACTGTATTTCTCGCCAAAAAGAATTTCAAATCATATTTACAAGGTATTCAATTACATGTTCTGGGGTTTCCTGAAGACCGGACAATTGTCCTGAGTTTTCCTGTCATCAGGAATTCCTGGGATTTCCTGAAGACAGGACAATTGTCCTGGGATATCCTGACTTCAAGTTCCTGGGATTTCTTGAGAACAGGACAATATTATTCTTTTATGTCCGGTCTTCAGGAAATCTCAGGACATTCCTTGGATTTTCAGGATAGCAGGTTTGGAATTCTCAGATGTCCTGTTTTTTTTTCCTATTCATAGGAAAATCCTTGGATTGTCCCATTCCCATTTAACGGCGTGAAAAGTCCCAGGACTATCCCAGGAATTCCTGAGATATTTTCAGGACATTATCCCAGGATAGTCCTGGGACTTCCTGGGATAATCCCAGGATTTCCTGTTCCATTTTCGCACAGGTATCTTGCGTGTATTTATAAACTGATTTGACGAAGTTGCTGTACACTCTAAGGGCATCGTTGTTTGTTTTTCTGCCACTGCGGCTACAATTTACAATTACGGACACTTTACGCCAGAATTTTTTTAATTTTCTGGTTCTCGGGAGCGCCAACCTGATTTTTTCAATTTAAAAATAAAAATTAAAGTGACTTTCGCTAATTTTATTTTTATTTTCCACCCGATAATTCGGAGTGAACACAAACGAAAATAAAATCGTAAACGGCCATTTTGTTCATTTCGCTAAATGCACATCTTTCCGTTTAAAAGAGTCCGTTGTGACGATAATTTTCGTTGTGCATCTGCATGATCAAGATCAAATATGAATTCTGCGTTATACTTCAAAGTCTCTGTAAAGTCTGTTAAAAACGTTTGGAAAAGAAATAAAATATGCAAGATTCCATTACATTATTCGATATGGTGTTACCTTGGCGAATTTTTAGAAGATGAACATGTACTGATCGGACGGGTTGCCAGTGATAATTTTGATACTGAACTCGATACCCCATTGAAGTTATTCATGGTTTCAGGTAGCTACCCAGCAAACACACGACGTCGCAAAGACATCTTTTTATAGTTGTTTTTGGGTTGCGATGTCTGTGACCAGAATCCGACATTGTTCCAACAGCTTTACAACAACCATAGTCCGGCATCCCTATCCAGACTTTGTTCCAACGGCTTTACAACAACCAAAATCCAACGTTGTAAAAATGTTGGAACAACGTCATTAGCTTTAAAATATTTCAAGCTGCAAAAATAATTTCACTGCATGAATACATTATTGCATTTTTGTCCTTTAGCATCATTAGAGAGGTTTGTAACATTAACTCAAAAGAGTTCTGTCCCATGATCTAGGTAATGACTCCCCTTCCAGACAGGTGTTTGAGCTCACGTGCCTTTTTGCAACTAATTCATGTTGGTGATCGGAGTTCTGAAAATTTGTGGAAGTATTTAAAAAACGCTCTGTGCAGATTATATGTCAAATCATGGCTTCTCCACCTGCAGGTATGTTGTTAGTTTTTTACAGCAGTTATTTTTTTTTCATGTTTTTAAAACTGTTAAATTTATACTTTAACTTATATTGTCATATATTTTTGCGGTAATTTACATGTTGATAATTTTAACTCGAGCTGCATGAGGACGAATTAATAATTCTTAATTTCAAGGCTGTATCTTAAAAAACAAACAAGAGCTCGTTGAACACGAAATGCCCCCCTTGATGCATTCAGTAATTGCACAAGGAACAGAAATTATTTGCTCACTGTAAACAAAAGTTCTACTGTTCTGGTTCAATGTGACATTGACCTTTGATCTATTGACCTCAAAATCAACAGAGGTCATCTCCTAGTCATGATCAACCTCCCTATCAAGTTTAGTGATCCTAGGCCCAAGCAATCTCAAGGTATCGTCTGGAAAGGGTTTAAATGTTCCGGGTCAATGTGACCTTGACCTTTAGCCTACAGATCTCAAAATCTATAGGGGTCATCTACAGGTCATGACCAACTTCCCTATCAAGTTTCATGATCCTAGGCCCAAGCGTTCTCAAGTTATTGTCTGGAAACGGTTAAAACTTTCCGTGTCACTGTAACCTTGACCTTTGACTTACTGACCTTAAAATCAATAAGGGTCATCTACTGGTCATGATGAACCTTGGCCCAAGCATTCTCAAGTTATCATCCAGAAACCGTTTTAACTGTTCCTGGCCAATCTGATCTTGAACTTTGACCAAATGACCTCAAAATCAATACGGGTCACCTGCTGGTCATGACCAACCTCCCTATCAATTTTCCTGATCCTAGGCCCAAGCGTTCTGGAGTTATCATCCGGAAACCATTTAACTGTTCAGGGTCACTGTGACCTTGACCTTTGACATACAGATCTCAAAATCGATAGGGGTCATCTGCAGGTGATGAACAGCCTTCCTATCAACTTTTATGATCCTAGGCCCAAGCGTTCTTGAGTTATCATCCAGAAACGGATTGGTCTACATACAGACCGACCGACCGACAGACATCTGCAAAACAATATACCCCTCCTTCTGCGAAGTGGGGCATAAAAAGTAGGTCAGTAGGTCACATTCCGCATGACCCAGATTTGAACTTGACCTAAAGATAATCAATGTTAACATTCTGGCCAAGTTTCATGAAGATACTGTCATAAATGTGGCCTCTAGAGTGTTAACTAGCTTTTCCTTTGATTTGACCTGGTGACATAGTTTTTGACCCTACCTGACCCAGATTTGATCTTGACCTAAAGATCATCAAGGTTAACATTCTGACAAAGTTTCATTAAGATAATTTGGTCATAAATATGGCCTCTAGAATGTTTACTAGCTTTTCCTTAGATTTGACCTGGTGACCTAGTTTTTGACCCTACCTAACCAAGATTTAAACTTGACTTAAAGATCATCAAGATTAACATTCTGACACAGTTTCATGGTATGGTCATAAATATGGCCTCTAGAGTGTTAACTAGCTTTCCCTTTGATTTGACCTGGTGACCTAGTTTTTGAACCCACCAGACCCAGATTTGACCTTGACCTTTAAAATCATTAAGGTTAACATTCTGACCAAGTTTCATTAAGATAATTATGGTCATAAATATGGCCCCTTAACAAGCCTTTACTTTAACTTGACCTGGTGACAAGCCTTAACTTTGATTTGGCCTGATGACCTAGTTTCTGATTCCACTTGACCTAGATTTAAACTTGACCTAAAGATAATCAAGATTAACATTCTGACCAAAGTTTCATGAAGATACAGTCATAAATGTGGCCTCTAGCATGTTAACAATCTTTTCCTTTGATTTGATCTGTTGACCTAGTTTCTGAAACCACCTGACCCGGATTCAAGCCTGACCTAAAGATCATCAAGATTAACATTCTGACAAAGTTTCATGAAGATACAGTCATAAATGTGGCCTCTAGAGTGTTAACAAGCTTTTCCTTTGATTTGACCTGTGTGCTACAGTCGCTAGATGTTAGTATCAACAAGTCAATGAAAGCCCTTTTACAACGCCAGTGAACAACACAAATAAACTGTTTCTGGTAGAATGAAGAAGCTGGAGTTGGAAGAAATTTACCAATGGATCGTTGATGATGATGACCCAGCAATCATCGTAAAGGCCTTCAAAAAATGCTGCATCTCCAATGCCATGGCTGGTTTGGAAGACAACGTAGTGTGGTAAGATCTCGTATGTCAGAAGACTGATGCTGTTTCCATTCATGAAGACCATGAGGACGACAAAAGTGCTGCCTACTACGACGCAGAGAGAACGTCACAGGGGAAGGATTTCACCGCCTCTTCAACAATACCGATGACAATGGTAAGTTCGAGGGGTTTGACGAGTCCGAAATCAGAGAGGGCTGAGATTATTAGACTGTTCAATCAGTCAGTGCCTGCTTTATTGCAAGCACAGGCTCTTTTCAGGGTCACACAAATATTTCGAAAAAAGTTTGCCATATACTGTCTAAATGTATAATAAAATAAACTAGGGCTATCACTAAAGGTGATGAATGTACCCCCCGCATGCACTGACACAGTACATTGCAATTTGACGCATACAAGATTGCATAATTATGTGGACTCTATGTATATAGACTGTATGTATACAGTCTAGTAACAAACAAGGAGCTGCGTTCAATAAACGCTTCATGCCCCGGTGGCATTCTTGTCGATACAAAGCAACCTAAGTCCAAAACGAGGTCAAGTTCAAGGTCAAGGTCAAACTAAGGTCAGGTGATGTCTGAAGGTGAGGAATGGTCACATGTTACATCTGCATTAGTAACAAGTCATTCTAGTTAAGGGTATTGATGCTAGACGAAACAGTCCCATTTGGTTATAAACCTTGTACGGACGGACGAATGGACAGACGGACAAGAGCAAATCTATATGCCCCCACCACTCATTGGGGGTGGGGGCACAAAAAGGCTAAAGAAGGAAAGCGAGAAGAAAGTAGAAAATGCACTGAGAAGGTTCATATTCAGAAAGGAAAGGCTGTAGCAAAAGCTCAGAGATGAAAATGAGAATAGCACTCAAAGATAATGGTACAGGAGCTGCTGACGATACAGACAACACAACTGAAACAAGTCAGGGAACACCTGGCGAAACAGAAGTTCCAAGCTTGCAAAATATTGGCAGTTATAACAGTAATATAGATTTGTCAGAAACAAATCAACAGAATGTCCATCTAGAAGAAACAGAGTCTGTAGTTAAGGCAAAAGTGCATGAGTTTTACCTGTCTCAGGAAAGTCGGGTGGTCCCAAACAAGAAAGAGGTTGTGGGCATTAAAGAATGTGCTTCTAAAGAATATGTTCAGAAACATGTAAAGACAATGACGACAGCTGAAGCTTATCACACATACATTGGGTTTTCCAAATTCAAAAATTTAAAGCCAAAACAAGTGCGTTGTGTATCTGAAACCAGCAGGAAGTCATCCTTATGTCAGATCTGCTGCAATGTTGCACTCAAGTCTGAGGCTTTGAAAAGTTACCTTAACACAGAAGCTTTTAAGAATACTGAAAACCCATCCACTGATAAAGGGCCTATGTAAATGACACTGTGTAAGAGGAATGATAAGAATGTCCACAACATGGTAAATGCTTAAAAAGAGAGTGTGCTGACTGTGGAACACATAAATTAAGGCCAGTGTTTGTAGAAGAAATACATAAGAGCAATCAGAATGAGCTAAAGATGATTTGGTACAAGCGGAAGTACATAACTGTTGAAAGAGAAGATAACTCTAACAAATGAATTATATCCTGTGTATCAAAATGCATAAACTTTGAAGAATTCCTTGCTGATCTAGAAAACAACACACCATAATTATAATAAATTATAATCAATTATAAATTACAAAGTAAAGTTCAAGTTCTAATATGTACCTATATGGATGAACAAATCTTACATAAATCTGACTGATTGTATAACTACATTTCTATACATATGGACCTTAAGGCCCCTAAGATTCTTATATTATAAACGTGACAAAACTGTTCAAGAACAGCTGCAAAAATTCAAGATATTTTGTCCCAATCATGACTCTTAGGACATGTACTACTAGTAGCTACTTTGAAAAAGCATTTGATGAAAAGAAAATATTAAACCCTACACTTAATGACTTATAAACAGAAGTGTAGATGCTCAATTTTTTATTCAAAACTAGAAAATATCTAAAACAAACTCTGGTGAAAATTGTCTTAAGTGGAACTACAATTGTTGAATTAATCACCATTGTAACCCCTTATTTGATTTTTTAACATAAATTACAACATCACTTTTTTTCTATGATTCCCTTGTCAACAGACCTATGGAAAGCAGTGCATTTTCAACAGTTATCATCATATATATGTCTCTATAAGATTATCTAACATAACAGTAGATTTTGGAATTGTACTTCCAACATGTCCAAAGGCTGTTGAGAATACCATAAATAGTTGTGACCATCAAATAAAATTTATGTTCTGACTGACTGACCAATTCATTTTTGTTCATTACTGTTCTCACTTACCTTTGAAAGCACTATACTCTGAATAATGGATCACTTAATGAATTACTGAGGAGACAAAAATGCACCATCAAAAAACAAATCAATACATGACAGAAATTTGGACGACAAAAAAAATATATTACTATAAGCTCTCAGATCCTGTCCTACAATGGTAAACAATAACTATGTCAAAGTTCTCAATCTCTATTCAAACAAGAGCTGTCTCCATAGGATGACACATGCCCCCGATGGCACTTTGAATGAATAGTTATGGCCGATGTTAGAGTTTTGGACCTTTCACCTACGGAGCTGGGTCTTGCGCGCGACACGTCTTACTGTGCCACACATTCATGCGCAGTTATTTTAAAATCCATGCATGAATGACAAAGATATGGACCGGACATGCCCATCAATGCACTATCATGAAAAATGACCTTTAACGTCTAAGTGTGACCTTGATCTTTGAGCTATGGACCTGGGTCTTGCGCGTGACACGTTGTCTTACTGTGGTACATATTCATGCCAAGTTATTTGAAAATCCATCCATCGATGACAAAGATATGGACCAGACACGAAAATTGCGGACTGACAGACTGACAGACGGTTCAAAAACTATATGCCTCCCTTCGGGGGAAATAAAAAACATTTTAGTTCATTTGTTCTCAAATCTATACATTGTAATGCAAACAAACAAGAAATGTAATTGGCTAATAAATAAAGGTAAAAACTTAAATATGAATATGCATGTAAATGTAAAATCAGATACAAACTACAATAATATGATCTTTCGTAATAAATATGAAATATATATATAAAAAACATTTATTCAGAACTACTGTACTCACAGTCACAGGCAAAAAACAAGAGGACCATGATGGTCCTGAATCGCTCACCTCTTCCCACATGATCCAGTTTTGAGTATGACGTCGTTTTTTCTATTATTTGACATAGTGAGCTAGTTTTTGAGCTCATGTGACCCAGTTTTGAACTTGACCTAGATATTATCAAGATAAAAATTCTGACCAATTTACATGAAGATCCATTGAAAAATATGGTCTCTAGAGAGATCACAAGGTTTTTCTATTATTTGACCTATTGACCTAGTTTTTTAAGGCACGTGACCCAGTTTGAAACTTGACCTAGATATCATCAAGGTGAACATTCTGAACAATTTTCATGAAGATCCATTCAAGGGTATGGCCTCTAGAGAGGTCACAAGGTTTTTCTATTTCAAGACCTACTGACCTAGTTTTTGATCACAGTTGACCCAGTTTCGAACTTGACCTAGATATCATCAAGATAAACATTCAGACCAACTTTCATACAGATCCCATGAAAAAAATGGCCTCTAGAGAGGTCACAACGTTTTTTCATTATTTGACCTACTGAGCTACTTCTTGATGGCACGTGACCCACTTTCGAACTTGACCTAGATATCATCAAGATGAACATTCTGACCAATTTTTATAGAGATCTATTCACAAGTATGGCCTCTAGAGAGGTCACAAGGTTTTTCTATTTTTAGACCTACTGACCTAGTTTTTGACCGCACATGACCCTGTTCGAACTTGGCCTAGATATCATCAAGATGAACATTCAGACCAACTTTCATGAAGATCCGTTGAAAAATATGGCCTTTAGAGAGGTCACAAGGTTTTCTATTATTTTGACCTACTGACCTAGTTTTTGATGGCACGTGACCCACTTTCAAACTTGACTAGATGTCATCAAGATGAACATTCAGACCAACTTTCATACAGATCCCATGAAAAATATGGCCTCTAGAGAGGTCACAAGGTTTTTCTATTATTTGACCTACTGACCTACTTTTTGATGGCATGTGACCCACTTTCGAACTTGACCTAGATATCATCAAGGTGAACATTCTGACCAATTTTCATGAAGATTTCATGAAATATATGGCCTCTAGAGAGGTCAAAAGGTTTTTCTATTTTTAGACCTACTGACCTAGTTTTTGAAAGCAAGTGACCCAGTTTCGAACTTGACCTAGATATCATCAAGGTGAACATTCTGACCAATTTTCATGAAGATCCATTTAAAATTATGGCCTCTAGAGAGGTCACAAGGTTTTTCTATTTTTAGACCTACTGACCTAGTTTTTGATGGCACGTGACCCAGTTTCGAACTTGACCTAGATATCATCAAGATGAACATTCTGACCAACTTTCATAAAGATCCCACGAAAAATGTGACCTCTAGAGAGGTCACAAGCAAAAGTTTACGGACGCACGCACGCACGGACTGACGGACGACGGACGCCGGACACTGCGCGATCACAAAAGCTCACCTTGTCACTTTGTGACAGGTGAGCTAAAAATCAGATAAAACATCAACTTTGAACTATTTTAAGGGGCCTTAAAATATGCATATCTCCAAATAAACAAGCATAATTTTTTTTACTTTAATAAGCACCTTACATTAAGTGGAATCTTTATCAAAACAAACAACTAAGAGCAGTTTTGCATGATTCATAGCTAGTTTAAGCAAACTTGCAATGAAACTGCTTAAAAATTCCTGAATTTCAGAGTGGATAAAATTTGCATAAATTCATAAGTCCTATTTTTACCATTTACTTTGATTCAGTCAGTTGTAAATATAAGGCAATTATCTTTTTAGCATAACTTTAAACGAATCAACTTTTGGCAACAGTGGAAACAATACCTGTCTTCACAGGAGACTGCAAGCTTGACTATTTCGATGTGAAATTGGGCACATCTGAGAAAGCTGGAGCTGTCACTGGAGTGTTTAATGACTCCAATGCGGATGAAGATATTAGACAATAGTTTGTGTCAAATGTATTTAGTAAAAACACAGATGGAGGCATAAAAACATTAAATAAGCATAAAAGGGACATAAATCAAGAAAAATTTCTGCAAGAGAAATGCATCATGTGGCATATCATGTGGCTAATAATGTGAAACAACTATCTTAAGTCTGAATCAAATCTATAAAACTTTAAAAGTAATAACTGAGATAGAGAAAACTTGCACAACTTGAACATAAACTTTTAAGTAAAGAGGAATAACTGATAACACTGATGCTACAGATATGGAAATAATGATGTAGGTGATGATGTGGAACAAATATCGTAAAGTCTGAATCAAATCCAATCACACAATAGTAATAACTGAGATAAAGTGAAAGTGCAACAAAACTTTAACACGAAATTGAAAGTAAAAAGGGGAGATAATTCATTAAATATTGGTGTGAGATAATGGCCCTTGTGCCATATGATGTTGGTGATGATGAGGAATAATTATTCTGAGTTTAAAATCCATCATGTAAATACTGAGATAAAGAAAAAAGGGAATCAAAACTTTAATAAAGGTGTGGACACGGAACGGATGCTAACGCCATGTTGAGTAGGATAGCTCTCCATACAAATATAAAAAGCTATTTAAAAGCTAAAAATGGCATAAAAACTACCAAATCTATGTTGGCAAGAACATTACACCTACAGCAGGTGTCTAGAAAGATAAATACATTAATTTTTATGCTTTGGACCTCTCAACAAAATGCCTTTTGACATTTTTTTCATGCAAAAAATAAACAAATATAAACTATTTTGTAAATTTTTTTTACCTGAAATGACTATATAACTTGCATGTCAATGTACCTGTTTCATCAATTTCTTTAAGGTTGGTGGGATTTCATAATCAAATATAGCATAATCTTTGGCATATATTTTCCACAGCTTCGTCAGCATTTGTGGTTCCAATTCCTGATAAAACTTCAGCAGTATATCTTCAGTTTTCAATGTTTTGTACATGTCCCCTCTGTCAGGAAACTGGATTTTATCCTCCACTTCGAGAATCTTCAGGAGGCCATTAACATCATCATCTAAAGTCTCGTAATTTCCAATATAGTTATACCGTATATGACAAGGGTGACAAAGGTCATGGAATGACTCCCAGTGTTCATTGTAACCTTGCTCAATCGTTTTACGATCTAACAAATATTGCACAAACTCTTTAAAAGTCACATCATCCCCTTTCATTAAGGATTTCTCACTTGGATTTTCTCGGAACCTTTTGATTATCTTTCTCCCAAATTTTTCCTTGAAGTAATCATTCCCTTGTTGAACAAATTTATTCCTATACGCAGACAGTACACGTTCTAAAGGTTCTCTAACAAATATTACCTTTTTGTAATGAAGAAATCGATACTTAATGCCTGCAGCAGAGAAAGTATCTAAGTAAGTGAGGTATTTATCAAAACCTGCATGCACATCACCAGATTTTAGTTTCAGCGGGTCTGTCTCATTCATCTTACCACTGAGCAATAAAAATACACGTTTGAGATTCGTACACGCAACTTTTGGCACATAACAGTACATAACTTTATACCGATCATCTACAATTAAATGATCTAACTTGGATTTCTGTATGTTTCGGAATTCAGATCCATTCTTGACTAGCTTTTTACACTCTTCATCCAGCTTGATTACACGTCTTCTCATCTCTATGTTTTTTTTAGAGTACTTGGACTACAAAGCAGAACAGAGAATTTATTTAGATATCCCATAAATAACTTTAAATCAGAAATCATGAATATTTTTTATTCTGTTCAGAACCTGTTAAAATCTGAAACAAGAGGGCCAAGATGGCCCTAGGTCGCTCATCTGAGAAACACACCATAATACACCATAACTGTGTAAACATGTTTGACCTCGTGATTTCATGGAAAAAAATATTCTGACCAATCATCATTAAAATTGGAACAAAAACAAGTATTTACTTTGATTTGACCTAGTGACCCAGTTTTTGACCCCAGATGACCCATATTCGAACTTGACCTAGATTTCATCAAGGCTATCATTCTGACCAAATTTCATGAAGATCAACTGAAAAATACAGCCTCTATCGTATACACAAGGTTTTTCTTTGATTTGACCTAGTGACCTAGTTTTTGAACCCAGATGACCCATATTCGAACTTGACCTACATTTTATCAAGGCTATCATTCTGAACAAAATTTCATGAAGATCAGTTGAAAAATACAGCCTCTATCACATACACGAGCTTTTTCTTTGATTTAACCTAGTGACCTACTTCTTGACTACAGATGACCCATATTCAAATTCAACCTAGATTTCATCAAGGCAATCATTCTGACTTACTTTCAGGAAGATCAATTGAAACAAGAGGGCCAAGATGGCCCTAGGTCGCTCACCTAAGAAACACACCATAACAGTGTAAAACATGCTTGACCTAGTGATTTCATGGAAACAAATATTCTGACCAATTTTCTTTAAGTTTGGGACCAAAAAATTTGGTCCTTGCGAAAAAAACAAGCATTTTCTTAGATATGACCTAGTTTTTGACCCTAGATGACCCATGTTCAAACTCGACCTAGATTTTATCAAGGCAATCATTCTGACCAAAATTCATGAAGACCAATTGAAAAACACAGCCTCTATCACATACACAAGTTTTTTCTTGATTGACCAAGTGACCTAATTTTTGACCTCAGATGACCCATATTTCAAATTCGACCTAGATTTCATTAAGCAATCATCCTGACCAAATTTCATAAAAATCAATTGAAAAAAACAGTCTCTATCGCATACACAAGTTTTTTCTTTTATTTGACCTAGTGACCTAGTTTTTGACCTCAGAAAACCCCATATTCAAACTCGATCTAGATTTCATCAAGGCAATCACTCTAAACCAAATTTTCATGAAGATCAATTGAAAACTACATCCTCTATTGCATACACAATGTTTTTCTTCGATTTGACCTAGTGACCTAGTTTTTGATCCCAGATGACCCATTTTCGAAACCGGCTTAGATTTTATCAAGGTTATCATTCTGGCTAAATTTCATGAAGATCAGTTGAAAAATACAGCCTCTACCGCATACACAAGGTTTTTCCTTGATTTGACCTAGTTTTTGATCCCAGATGACCCATTTTCGAATTCGGCCTAGATTTCATCAAGGTTATCATTCCGACCAAAATTCATGAAGATCAATTGAAAAATACCGCCTCTATCGCATACACAAGGTTTTTCTTTGATTTGACCTAGTGACCTATTTTTTTGACCTGAGATGACCCTTTTCGAACTCGGCCTAGATTTCATCAAGGCAATAAATTCTGACCAACATTCATGCAGATCAATTGAAAAAACAGCCTATATCGCATACACAAGGTTTTTTCTTTGATTTGACCTAGTGACCTAGTTTTGATCTGAGATGACCCATTTTGAACTCGTCCCAAGATTTCATAAAGGGTTATCATTCTGACCAATTTTCCCATGAAAAATAATTGAAAAATACAGCCTCTATCGCATACACAAGGTTTTTCTTTGATTGACCTAGTGCCCCTAGTTTTGACTGAGTTTGACCCCATTTTTGAACTGGGCCTAGATTTCATCAAGTCACATTCTGACTAATACTCATGAAATCAATTGAAAAATACACCCTCTATCGCATACACAAGGTTTTCTTTGATATGACCTAGTGACCTAGTTTTTGACCCGAGATGAACCATTTTCGAACTCGGCCTAGATTTCATCAAGGTTATCATTCTGACCAATATTCATAAAGATTAACTGAAAAATACAGCCTCTATCGCAAACACAAGGTTTTTCTTTGTTTTGACCTAGTGACCTAGTTTCTTACCCGAGATGACCCATTTTCGAACTCGGCCTAGATTTCATCAAGTTTATCATTCTGACCAATATTCATGAAGATTAATTGAACAAGAGCTGTCCATAAGACAGCCAAGCTCGACTATTCGAAATATTGTCACAGAAGCTGGAAATTATTACCCAAAATGTTAAATATCAAAAGAGTTTTAAGTTCAAAAGGGACATATCAAGATATGGACTTGATGGGTATCAACTATTTTTATAAAACCCCCAAGAAACATGTTAAGTTTCAATTCAATATCTGCATTAGTTTTGGGATAGTAACTTGCATGTAAAACTTTAACCAGAATTTTCTAAGTCCAAAAGGGGGCATAATTTGCTCAAAATACATGTTAGGAGTTATGGAACTTGACCCAGTGAGGTAGGTAATTGATCTAGAAAAAGAATAAATAAGTTCCAAATCTATATGCCTTTTAGTAATAGCTGTATGTACTTGCACGCAAAACTTTAACCAGAATTTTCTAAGTCCAAAAGGGGGCATAATTTGGCCAAAATACATGCCAGAGTTATGGACTTGACCCAGTGAGGTAGGTAATTGATCTAGAAAAAGAAAAAATAAGTTTCAAATCTATATGCCTTTTAGTAATAGCTGTATGTACTTGCACGCAAAACTTTAACCAGAATTTTCTAAGTCCAAAAGGGGGCATAATTTGGCCAAAATACATGCCAGAGTTATGGGACTTGACCCAGTGAGGTAGGTAATTGATCTAGAAAAAGAAAAAATAAGTTTCAAATCTATATGCCTTTTAGTAATAGCTGTATGTACTTGCACGCAAAACTTTAACCAGAATTTTCTAAGTCCAAAAGGGGGCATAATTTGGCCAAAATGAAGGTCAGAGTTATGGGACTTGGTGCTATCAACTAGTTTTATAACCCCGAAGACACATGTGAAGTTTCAATTCAATATCTGCATTAGTTTTGGAGATAGTAACTTGCATGTAAAACTTTAACCAGAATTTTCTAAGTCCAAAAGGGGGCATAATTTGCTCAAAATACATGTTAGAGTTATGGAACTTGACCCAGTGAGGTTGGTAATTGACCTAGAAAAAGAATAAATAAGTTTCAAAGCTATATGCCTTTAAATGATAGCTGTATGTACTTGCATGCAAAAACTTAACCAAGGTGTGACGCCGACGCCGACGTCGACGCCGACGCCGACGCCAGGGTGAGTAGAATAGCTAGACTATTCTTCGAATAGTCGAGCTAAAAATACAGCCTCTATCGCATACACAAGCTAAATGTTGACAGACGACAGACAGACAGACAGACGCCGGATGCCGGACATCGAGTGATCAGAAAAACTCACCTGAGCATTGCTCAGGTGAGCTAAAAAAAACAGCCTCTATCGCATACACAAGGTTTTCCTTTGATTTGACCTAGTGACCTACTTTTTGATCCCAGATGACCCATATTCGAACTTGGCCTAGCTTTCATCAAGGCAATCATTCTGACCAAATTTCATGAACATCAATTGAAAAATACAGCCTCTATTGCATACACAAGGTTTTTCTTTGATTTGACCTAGTGACCTACTTTTTGACCCCAGATGACCAATAATCAAACTCAACCTAGATTTTATCAAGGCAATCATTCTGACCAAATTTTATAAAGATCAATTTAAAAATACAGCCTCTATTGCATACACAAGGTTTTTCTTTGATTTGACCTAGTGACCTAGTTTTTGACCCCAGATGACCCATATTCGAACTTGACCTAGATTTCATCAAGGCTATCATTCTGACCAAAATTCATGAAGATTAATTGAACAAGAGGGCCAAGATGGCCCTAGGTCGCTCACCTAAGAAACACTCCATAACAGTGTAAAACATGTTTGACCTAGTGATTTCATGGAAACAAATATTCTGACCAATTTTCATTAAGATCGGACCAAAAAATTGGTCTCTTGCGATAAAACAAGCATTTTCTTAGATATGACCTAGTTTTTGACCCTAGATGACCCATGTTCAAACTCGACCTAGATTTTATCAAGGCAATCATTCTGACGAAAATTCATGAAGATCAACTGAAAAATACAGCCTCTATCACATACAGAAGTTTTTTCTTTGATTTGACCAAGTGACCTAGTTTTTGACCTCAGATGACCCATATTCAAATTCGACCTAGATTTCATTAAGGCAATCAACCTGACCAAATTTCATAAAAATCAATTGAAAAAAACAGTCTCTATCGCATACACAAGATTTTTCTTTAATTTGACCTAGTGACCTAGTTTTTAACCTCAGAAAACCAATATTCAAAATCGACCTAGATTTCATCAAGGCAATCACTCTGACCAAATTTCATGAAGATCAATTGAAAAATACATCCTCTATTGCATACACAATGTTTTTCTTTGATTTGACCTAGTGACCTAGTTTTTGACCCCAGATGACCCATTTTCGAACTCGGCCTAGATTTTATCAAGGTAATCATTCTGGCTAAATTTCATGAAGATCAGTTGAAAAATACAGCCTCTATTGCATACACAAGGTTTTTCTTTGATTTGACCTAGTGACCTAGTTTTTGACCCCAGATGACCCATTTTCGAACTTGGTCTAAATTTTATCAAGGTAATCATTCTGACCAAAATTCATGAAGATCAATTGAAAAATACAGCCTCTATCGCATACACAAGGTTTTTACGTGATATGACCTAGTGACCTAGTTTTTGACCCCAGAAGACCCATTCTCGAAGTCGGCCTAGATTTCATCAAGGTTATCATTCTGACCAAAATTCATGAAGATCAATTGAAAAATACCGCCTCTATCGCATACACAAGGTTTTTCTTTGATTTGACCTAGTGACCTAGTTTTTGACCCGAGATGACCCATTTTCGAACTCGGCCTAGATTTCATCAAGGCAATCATTCTGACCAAAATTCATGAAGAAGAATTGAAAAATACAGCCTCTATCGCATACACAAGGTTTTTCTTTGATTTGACCTAGTGACCTAGTTTTTGACCCAAGATGACCCATTTTCGAACTCGGCCTAGATTTCATCAAGGTCATCATTCTGACCAATATTCATGAAGAAGAATTGAAAAATACAGCCTCTATCGCATACACAAGGTTTTTCTTTGATTTGACCTAGTGACCTAGTTTTTGACCCGAGATGACCCATTTTCGAACTCGGCTTAGATTTCATCAAGGTTATCATCCTGACCAATAATCATGAAGATTAATTGAAAAATACCGCCTCTATCGCATACACAAGGTTTTTCTTTGATTTGACCTAGTGACCTAGTTTTTGACCCGAGATGACCCATTTTCGAACTCGGCCTAGATTTCATCAAAGTTATCATTCTGACCAAAATTCATGAAGATTAAATGAAAAATACAGCCTCTATCGCATACACAAGGTTTTTCTTTGATTTGACCTAGTGACCTAGTTTTTGACCCGAGATGACCCATTTTCGAACTCGGCCTAGATTTTATCAAGGTTATCATTCTGACCAATATTCATGAAGATTAATTGAAAAATACAGCCTCTATCGCATACACAAGCTAAATGTTGACAGACGACGGACGACAGACGACAGACGACAGACGACGGACGACAGACGCCGGACATCGAGCGATCAGAAAAACTCACCTGAGCATTGCTCAGGTGAGCTAAAAATACAGCCTCTATCGCATACACAAGGTTTTTCCTTGATTTGACCTAGTGACCTAGTTTTTTATCCCAGATGACCCATTCTCGAACTCGGCCTAGATTTCAAAAAGGTAATCATTCTGACCAAAATTCATGAAGATTAATTGAAAAATACAGCCTCTATCGCATACACAAGGTTTTTCTTTGATTTGACCTAGTGACCTAGTTTTTGAACCCAGATGACCCATTTTCGAACTCGGCCTAGATTTCATCAAGGTTATCATTCTGACCAAAATTCATGAAGATTAATTGAAAAATACAGCCTCTATCGCATACACAAGGTTTTTCTTTGATATGACCTAGTGACCTACTTTTTGATCCCAGATGACCGATTTTTGAACTCGGCCTAGATTTCATCAAGGCAAACATTCTGACCAAAATTCATGAAGATTAATTGAAAAATACAGCCTCTATCGCATGCACAAGGTTTTTCTTTGATTTGACCTAGTGACCTAGTTTTTGACCCCAGATGACCGATTTTCTAACTCGGCCTAGATTTCATCAAGGTAATCATTCTGACCAAATTTCATGAACATCAGTTGATAAATATAGCCTCTATCGCATACACAAGCTAAATGTTGACGGACAGTCGACAGACGCCGGACATCGAGTGATCAGAAAAACTCACCTTAGCATTTGAGCAATACTCAGGTGAGCTAAAAAAGACATGGCAAGTAATTCATTATATCTTACTATTCATCTAATTATGCATCAATTAAACTTTTAAGGTACTGTATAAATTTTGATTTGTCCCATTGAAATTAACATTATTTTTTGCAACTGTTTAAGTTTCTGCATATTAAATCATGTGCAAGAAGGATGTCATTAGTATTTATTATTATTATTATTACTATTATTATACCAGATTTATATAGCGCCCTTTTCATGATCAATTTCACGTTCAAAGGCGCTTTACATAGTTCAAATGCAGCCACACAGGGCGCATAATTCATCCTCTACCAGTACAGACACAGATCGATCTGACCAGAGGTACAGAGTGAGACAAAGCCCCCATGACAGAGAGATTAGAAATCAGATACAGGCTTGTCCGGCTAACTTAGCCTAGCTCGTTGTGAATAGACAGCCTGGTTCTTTAACGTGCCCAGTGTATAGCACTGACACACGCAAGGATTGCCTGGGTTCCTGACCAGTACACCTCTAGTTATTCAGTCTCATCTGCGTATCAAACTTCAGTGTGAGCTTTTTAAGGGCGTAAGCTGCCACTGTTTGCCTAAACAGACAATTTAAAACCAAATCTCAGTAATAAAGGCAAATTTTAGTCAAATTTACACTGCCTAGTTTATATTACAAACAGTCAAATGGAAGAATGTCTCTAAAAGCAGTAAAATGCAGGAAAGAAATCTTTAAACTAGATTACATCGCATGCCCCCAGGCAGAATGTCGAGCCCACCAGCACCTTTGGCCTCTATGTGTGACCTAAACCTTAGAACTAGAAGATGCTTTTGTAGAAAAGCGCATGTCTCCCCCCGATGCATACTCATAATAGGCAAGAAGTCAATAGGGGACAGGAGCGAAAGTCAAAGAGACAGTGATGGCAGGCTGCAATAGGGATCATCTGCTTGACATGTGCAATCATCCTATTAATTTTCAACATTCTGGATCAAGTGGTTCTTAAGTTATTGATCTGAAACTGCCTGCCATGTTCAGGCCCTTGTCACCTTGACCTTTGATCAAGCTACCCCAAAATCAATAAGGGTCATCTACTATGCATGTCCAATCATCCTTTTAAGCTTCAAGTCAAGTGGTTCTCAAGTTATTGATGAGAAACCATTTTCCATGTTCAGACCCCTGTGACCTTGACCTTAGCTCAAGTGACCCCAAAAACAATAAGGGTCATCTACTCTGTAAGTCCTATCATCCTATGAAGTTTTAAGGTTCTAGGTCGAATGGATCTCAAGTTATTGACTGGAAACCATTTTCCATGTTCTGGTCCCTGTGACCTTGACCATTGATCAAGTGACCCAAAAATCAGCAGAGGTCATCTACTCTGTAAGTCCAATCATCCTATTAAGTTTCAACAATGTTCTGGGTCAAATGGTCCTCAAGTTATTGATCAGAAATTGTTTTCCATGTACAGGCCCTTGTGACCTTGACCTTTGATGGAGTGACTCCAAAAACAATAGGGGACGTCTGCTCTATAAGCCCTACCACCCTATGAAGTTTGAAGGTTCTAGGTCAAATGATTTTTCCAGTTATTGGTCAGAAATGAGCTGTGACAGATATACAGACAGGATAAAAATAATCTGTCTACCCCAGAGGGGTGAGACATAATAAAATACTACTGGTTATCTAAATTCGCCATATGGCAATTTCCCTATCTAGTATGAAATAATGTTACAACAATGCTATCAAACTATCAATAAAACATAAGCTGATTATAATTTTAAAATGAAATAAATGTCCAGATCAGGCCATAATTAAAACATTGTTTGTGGTGCTCCGACCGACCCATCAAAATGGTCCTGAACGGCCATCCAGAGGGCATTTTTTTTTTTTTTGGTAATGTTTTGGTCCGTTCTGCAAAATGCAATTTCTGCACTTATGTTTTCCTTTCAAATTTTTAATATAAAGGTGCTCATCAAATCATTCAGCATTTGATATATGGGACTGCAGAATGCCGACTTTGTGCTTGTTTCAGAAGCCACAAGTCATGATGCGAGTGAGGCAGTAGCTCAGACCTTCTTGACTTAGCTTTTCTCGCATGCACCGCATCTTAACCGTGTACATCATTAAATAATTTTCAAATATACAATGTTGTCTGCCAGTACTCTGCAATTGAAAAGTGCCTGGGCCATGACAGTGCAGAATTGACCAATGAGTCAGCCGACAGGACTACTGTATAAAAGCTGTCATTTTTCAATTAAAGTGTAAAGTTTATAAAACAAACCATCAAAATTTTTTATCATGCAATGGAATAATCCATAACTAATGGAGACAGTGAAATAAAGCCACTAACCTAGTCTTCTTTTTTCATAAATCCTCATTTCCTGTTCAAACATAATTTAACTTGTGTATCCTAGTGTTATCTGAAACCGACACATTTGGTGACAAACTTATAACATCTGCTTATCAAAGTCTCCCCTCTTCTACCCAGACCTGGATCCAAGAGGAAAAGGTGCTGGGAGGCCAGTGCAGCACCACAGGCCCTAATGGCCTGAGAAGTGACCTATACTTACTGTTTAAAGTGTTTACCCATAATGCACCAGAGGCTACCATTTTACACCTGTATCTAAAAAAATCCCAAACCCTCTTCACTACCTAACCCAACAATGTTGAACTTTGGGGTTCTGCCAAAATGATTTTAACAATGTTGTTTGTGTCCAGATTAATTATACATACGTATCTGGGTATTCGGAATTTAGACAAAAAGATGCAACAGAGGCCACTGTTTCATACCTATATTTCTAAGACTCCCTGACACCTTGCAGGGGAGAACGTACATTCTTCTGTAACTACCCCTTCCCCCATCAAAAGGTTGAACAGCACATTGGGGTTTCTGCCAGAATGAGGTCGGCAGTGAAATCATTATAACTGCCCATCTCTTCCTGTGTCCAGATTAATGACGTTAGAGTTCTCAAAATTTAGACCTAGAATATGCAAACCATTTCATACCAAGGGTTTGAAAGCATCTTGAGTGAGAACAACAGTTACCGTCCTGTAAAAAGTTTTGCGGGATTACGGTTGGGAATGTCATCTGGTGCATTCTGGGGTTATTTCCACAACAGTGTCATTCAGTTTCTCAAAAATTGTTAGTAGATCTGGTCAATGAATGCATGCAAGTTTGTGCTCTCTTGAAATTCCTGGAAGATTTTTTCTGAATGTCTAACATAAACATTCTTGTTGCTCTCTGAAAATCTATTCCTGGTGATTAAAAAAAAGAAAAAAATCCCTACCTACCTACCCACTCCCAAAAATCAGAGTCGGAGCACTACAAACAAATATTTTTTTAATTGTGGCTTTACATAATTATGTGACTGCTGAAAGTACCCACCTTTTAAGTAACAAAAAGACCATTGGCATATTTGTAACCATCAAAATTAATGAAGAGATCATACACAAAGTTCTCTCTCATCAGATTAATGTGTCAACTGATGAAATGAAGTGATTCTGCATTTGCGACCAGTGCAGACAAAGATTCGATCAGCCTGCAGACTACAGACTGATCAAGGTCTGCACTGTTCACTATTCGGTCAGTAAATTTTCAGTGAACTACCCTTTGAATACAAGTGGTACTGCCAAAATTGCATGATGGACCAGTCCATTTTAAAAATTCAGCAGAGTAAAGGTTAATTCCGTAAAGCATTATCACTATGCTAGTTATAACAAAAACTTTGTTATCTATTGGAAGCATTTGATCAATTTCTGAGACAGAACAACAATGAACACAAGCCCAGTAAACCCAAAGTAGCTTCCCTAAAACCATTATTTATTTCTTGAAACTTTGTGTGACCAAACTCTGTAAGAAAGTAATAATTTAAATAAAGGTGCAAGGAAATGAAAATTTCAAAAACATAAATGCAGACAAAAAGTTCTTAATACAGACTGATCTTTAAACAATATCTTAACAACCTGTAGGTTGCAAAACATTTGTTATGTCTAGTTGATAGTTTTCAAGTTTTCAATTTTCATTAAAAAACAATTTCCTTTAATTCATTGTTTTATCAAAATTTCTATGTGTAACAAAAACAAAATCAAAGAAAAATATAATGACTTTGGAAAGCTGTACATTATTTAGTGACCCTCACTGCACTCTTACCTTAACGGATTATTTGACGTAACATCGCATTTTTATGCAAGACAGACCCTAGTTAAAACATGTACAATACGTTTTAAAAATATCAATTCTATTTAGTACTAAGCAGACCTCATGCCATTCATTAGTGTGTAGTCATTCTAATCATCATTCTAAACATAGACACAAGGAATAATCTGCATGAGATTTTAATAAATTTCCTATTTAGTCTTTGACTTTGATTACAATGCAGCCCCTTTTGGACAAGTATAAATGGCAGCAATTTTCAGCATAAATGTAGCTTCTACTCTAACTATAATTTAAGAAAGGTTAACAAGCTTCTATTATTCATATTTATTTATTTGGGTTTTACAGCGCACCAACACAGTATAGGTTATATGGCGCCAAACATTTTGGTTTCACATCTCATTTACATTAAAATAACAAGAGGACATGATGGTCCTGAATCGCTCACCTCTTCCCACATGACCCAGTTGATAAACATTCAGACCAACTTTCATACAGATCCCATGAAAAATATGGCCTCTAGAGAGGTCACAACGTTTTTTCATTATTTGACCTACTGACCTAGATTTTGATGGCACGTGACCCACTTTCGAACTTGACCTAGATATCATCAAGATGAACATTCAGACCAACTTTCATACAGATCCCATGAAAAATATAGCCTCTAGAGAGGTCACAAGGTTTTTCTATTATTTGACCTACTGACCTAGTTTTTGAAGGCACGTGACCCACTTTCGAACTTGATCTAGATATCATCAAGGTGAACATTCTGACCAATTTTCATGAAGATCTCATCAAATATATGGCCTCTAGAGAGGTCACAAGGTTTTTCTATTTTTAGAGCTACTGACCTAGTTTTTGAAGGCACGTGACCCAGTTTCGAACTTGACCAAGATATCATCAAGATGAACATTCAGACCAACTTTCATACAGATCACATGAAAAATATGGCCTTTAGAGAGGTCACAAGGTTTTTCTATTATTTGACCTACTGACCTAGTTTTTGATGGCATGTGACACAGTTTCGAACTTGACCTAGATATCACCAAGTTGAGCATTCTGACCAATTTTCATGAAGATCTTGTGAAATATATGGCCTTTAGAGAGGTCACAAGGTTTCTCTATTTTTAGACCTACTGACCTAGTTTCTGATGGCACGTGACCCAGTTTCGAACTTGACCTAGATATCATCAAGGTGAACATTCTGACCAATTTTCATGAAGATCTTGTGAAATATATGGCCTCTAGAGAGGTCACAAGGTTTTTCTATTTTTAGACCTACTGACCTAGTTTTTTATGGCATGTGACCCAGTTTCAAACTTGACCTAGATATCATCAAGATGAACATTCTGACCAACTTTCATAAAGATCCCACAAAAAATGTGACCCCTAGAGATGTCACAAGGAAAAGTTTATGCACGGACGGACGCACGCACGCACGGACGACGGACGCTGCGTGATCACAAAAGCTCACCTTGTCACTGTGACAGGTGAGCTAAAAACAGGAGGTATGGAATCAAAATTTGTATACCTGCTGGAATCACAGAGTTACAGCAAAACCAAGTGTTAAGACCCTATTAGTCGCCTCTTACGATCATGCAAGGGTAAGGCAGTGGTTCCAATTCATTTCATACACAGATCGTCCCAGAACCACATGGGGCATGAAATATTCATAAGAAATTCAAACTGACCAATAACAGAGCTGCATTTTCAAGTACCTGCCATTTCCCACATAGATTAAACAGAATACTTTTACAATGAACAAATATTGGCTTCGGGAGTAAACAAGTATTTCAGAAATCTAGTTCAGATTTTAACCACGTATATTCTAGGATGCTACTACTATAATTAATTTTACAAAACAAGAGGGTCATGATGACCCTGAATCGCTCACCTGAGTAATGTGAGCCAAATGTTTAAAAGGGCAAACTGATGCTAAAATATTAGAAAGTAGGTCAGAAGGTCATATTCATGGTCAATGAAAGTCAGTTTTACCATCAGTGTGCAAAACTGTACATGTGATTCAAATTTCAAGGTTGCATATCAAAAAACAAGAAAGTAGGTCAGTAGGTCAAGGTCACAGTCAGCGGACCCCCTAATCGCTTGGGGTCATCAGGTAATTATAATTAAACAGTCTAGGAAATATGATCTGATAATTTTTGAGGTATTTATTCTTATATAACTCATATAACAAATGATCCCCAGGGCGGGGCCTCTTTTCACCCCAGGGGAATAATTTGAACAATCTTGTTAGACATCCACTAGGCAACACTACATACCAAATATCAAAGGCCTTGGCCTCAAACTTTCAGACAAAAAGATTTTTTTTCCCTATATAAGTCTATGTTAAATTTGGGACCCCCAGGGCAGGGCCTTTTCATCCTAGGGGCATAATTTGAACACTTTTGGTAGAGGACCATAAGGCAATGCAACATACCAAATATCAAAGGCATAGGCCTTGCAGTTTAAGGCAAGAAGGTTTTTAAAGTTTTTTTCTATATAAGTCTGTGTAAAACTTGAGACCCCCCAAGGCAGGGCCTCTTTTCAACCCAGGGTAATTATTTGAAGAATTTTGGTAGAGGACCTCAAGGTAATGCTACATACCAAATATCAAAGGCCTTATTTACTAAGGTCTTGTGGTTTTAGACAAGAAGATTTTTAAAGTTTTTTCCTATATAAGCCTATGTAAAACTTGGGACCCCCGGGGCGGGGCCTCTTTTCACCCCAGGGGCATAATTTGGATAATTTTCATAGAGGACCATTACATGATGTCACATGCCAAATATCAAGGCTCTACACCTTGCGGTTTTGGACAAGAAGATTTTTAAAGTTTTTCCTTTCGGTTGCCATGGCAACCAGAGTTCTGCATGGAATTCAATTCTTTGAACAATTTTGAAAGGGGACCACCCAAGGATCATTCCTGTGAAATTTGATGTAATTCTGTCCAGTGGTTTTCAAGAAGAAGATTTTTTTAGAAAATGTTGACGGACGCCCAACACACGACGGACAACGGACATTGTGCGGTCACAAAAGCTCACCATGAGCCTTTGGTTCAGGTGAACTAAAAACACTTACCTTAAGTTTCCTTAGATGAGGAACTTCCCCAGAATCTTTAGAATCAGACGGTCCTGCAAAAGAAAACAATAGGACGATGAATATTGATGGTCCTGAATCGCTCACCTCTTCCCACATGACCCAGTTTTGAGTATGACGTCGTTTTTTCTATTATTGACCTATTGACCTAGTTTTCGAAGGTACATGACCCTGTTTTGAACTTTATCTAGATATCATCAAGGTGAACATTCTCACTAATTTTCATGAAGATCTCATGAAAAATATGGCCTCTAGAGAGGTCACAAGGTTTTTCTATTTTTATACCTACTGGCCTAGTTTTTGACCGCACGTGACCCAGTTTCGAAACTGACCTAGATATCATCAAGGTGAACATTCAGATCAATTTTCATGAAGATCCATTGAAAAATATGGCCTCTAGAGAGGTCAAAAGATTTTTCTAATTTTAGACCTACTGACCTAGTTTTTGACCGCAGTTGACCCAGTTTCAAACTTGACCTAGATATCATCAAGATGAACATTCAGACCAATTTTCATACAGATCCAATGAAAAGTATGGCCTCTAGAGAGGTCACAAGGTTTTTTTATTATTTGACCTTCTGACCTAGTTTTTTAAGGCACATGACCCAATTTCGAACTCGACCTAGATATCATCAAGATGAACATTCTGACCAATTTTCATATAGATCCCATGAAAAATATGGCCTTTAGAGAGGTCACAAGGTTTTCATCTTATTTGACCTACTGACCTAGTTTTTGACGGCACGTGACCCACTTTCGAACTTGAACTAGATATCATCAAGGTGAACATTCTGACCAATTTTCATGAAGATCTCATGAAATATATGGCCTCCAGAGAGGTCACAAGGTTTTTCTATTTTTAGACCTACTGACCTAGTTTTTGACCGCAGTTGACCCAGTTTCAAACTTGACCTAGATATCATCAAGATGAACATTCAGACCAACTTTCATACAGATCCCATGAAAAATATGGCCTTTAGAGAGGTCACAAGGTTTTCATCTTATTTGACCTACTGACCTAGTTTTTGAAGGCACGTGACCCAGTTTCAAACTTGACCTAGATATCATCAAGATGAACATTCAGACCAACTTTCATACAGATCCCATGAAAAATATGGCCTTTAGAGAGGTCACAAGGTTTTCATCTTATTTGACCTACTGACCTAGTTTTTGAAGGCACGTGACCCAGTTTCGAACTTGACCTAGATATCATCAAGATGAATGTTCTGACTAATTTTCATGAAGATCCCATGAAAAATATGACCTCTAGAGAGGTCACAAGGAATTTTTATTATTTGACCTACTGACCTAGTTTTTGACCGCAGTTGACCCAGTTTCGAAACTGACCTAGATATCATCAAGGTGAACATTCTGACCAACTTTCATGAAGATCCATTGAAAAGTATGGCCTCTAGAGAGGTCACAAGGTTTTTCTATTTTTAGACCTACTGACCTAGTTTTTATCGGCACGTGACCCAGTTTCGAACTTGACCTAGATATCATCAAGGTGAATATTCTGAAAAACTTTCATAAAGATCCCATGAAAAATGTGACCTCTAGAGTGGTCACAAGCAAAAGTTTACAGACTGACGCACGCACGCACGCACGGATGATGGACGCTGCGCGATCACAAAAGCTCACCTTGTCACTTTGTGACAGGTGAGCTAAAGAAATGAGAAGTTCTTCCTTCATTATCATCAATTAAATTCAATACCAGCCATACTGAACAACATCAGTATAATACCATTTCAAGAAAATGATTTACAGTAAGTCTAAATAAAATAAATTCAGATCCACTATATAAGCTGAAATTAAGACAATAATGTTATGTGTAACATATCATACATCATATATTAACAAGAAAAAACTCTTCAATATTTACCT
The DNA here is from genome assembly GCF_021730395.1 of Mercenaria mercenaria. NCBI lineage: Eukaryota > Metazoa > Mollusca > Bivalvia > Venerida > Veneridae > Mercenaria > Mercenaria mercenaria. The sequence goes on from NC_069373.1 coordinate 55,396,735, forward strand.
TGAAAACAGAAATTTAAATGAAACCAAGTTTTTAACCTTAAGGAGGTAGGTTACCTTGATATTTGTAAGTGCACATGTCCAACCGGAAGCTAACGTGACGATTTACGACGATGTTTACGACAAACTAAATGTGTTTGTATATCCATTCTTCTGGAAATAAATCTTGAACCTGCCTCCAATCTTATGTTTAATGGTTTAATAATGCAGAAATAATGAATGAATTGCCGCAGAAACGCTTCAAAACATTGTTGCCTTAAAATGACGTCATTGACGTCATGACGTTACGTGTCAGTTACCGCGCAAAAATAATGGTTTTTATTTTGAAAGTACGTTATTCTGTGCTTTTTCTTTATTTGAACTATTTTTAAACAGTCATTATTTGCTGAAATACTTTTTATTAGTCTTTTGCTCTGAAAAATGATCAATATTTTGCTTCTTTTATGTAATTATATTGAAATGTTATGCGGAATGTAAGAAAATGTGTGATAGTAACTGATGTGATTGGGAATATAGTTGGCTGAAAGGTAACGTATTACGGTCATTTACAAATAAAAATTGGGCAGTTTGATTTGTTATACCTATTTCCCAATTTCCGTTGATAATTTGTTACTTAAATACTAAAACTAAGCTCTAAAATTGTTCAAATTTCAGTATAAAATTGTGGTGTCTTGAATTAAATTGATGTTACCATGGAAACGAAGCCCGTGACCTATATGTCTAATTGTAAAATTCAAAAGCGTTGACACTGGTCTATTTAAGGAACACAGCTTCGGCTTTTTATTTTCATTTCAACAATATCCATGAGAATAATAGCAGCATGCAGAACGATTTTTCAATAAAAATGTCAGACGACGGGCACTGCTGTAAGTATTTTAAGCTGTGAAATTTGTTAAATTAACTGCAATTCATACGAAAATATTACTAACGTTAGAAATAAGATGTTTTAAAGCTACATTAACAAGAAAGATAATTTTATATAATATTTTTTATAAGAAATTACGATAAAAAGCAACATATAAGCTATTTTAAACATCTCTGTTGCCATGGTTACTCTAAACTTTAAGAAAAACACAGTACCATGTTAAGTTCTTGGTATTTTGCTAATCATATTACCCAAATATTCCATGTTGGTCAATAACAGAATGGCACTGAAGCCGTCGAAAACCCCGTTTTCATACATAATTCTTGAAAAAATGAGAGAAAATGCGTTACCATGGAAACACGAGCCCCGCGACATATACATTTTAAGCTTTTATTAGAAAGCTAATGCGCATACTAGTAAAACTATTAATTATGCAGACTTCTACGGATAACAATGAAACCAAAATACACTGAAAAGTGTTAAATATCCGCATTTTCCTTCTTCTTTCTATATAAAATACCCTAAGAGGGTCATGTACTTCAAACCTGGATAAAAATTGTACTTGAAGGGACAGAGATAAACGGAACTGAGATTGTAGCAGCTAAAACATTTAATTACACGAAATACAAAAAATCACTGCGGTTCAACTAATTTGAATTAACCCTGGTAACAAGGTAACCTACCTCCTTAAAGGTTTGTTTTTTTTTTTTTTGTTGGGTTTAACGTTTGTTTGTTTTGGGTTTAACGCCATTTCTTCAACAGTATTTCAGTTATGTAATGGAGGGCAGTTAACCTAACCAGTGTTCCTGGATTCTGTACCAGTACAAACCTGTTCTCCGCAAGTAACTGCCAACTTCCCCACATGAATCAGAGGTGGAGGACTAATGATTTCAGACACAATAGCACAGACACAATTATAGGTCATAATATTATGGCGACTTTCCAGCTTTGATGGTGGAGGAAGACCCCAGGTGCCCCTCCGTGCATTATTTCATCGCGGGCAGGCACCTGGGTAGAACCACCGACCTTCCGTAAGCCAGCTGGATGGCTTCCTCACATGAAGATTTCAACTCCCCGAGCGAGGCTTGAGCCCACATCAGTGAGGGGCAAGTGATTTGAAGTCAGCGACCTTAACCACTCGGCCGCGGAGGCCCCCCAACCCTAAAGTTAATTCACTGTTCCTTTTAACTGGTGTCATACAGGTGCTTAGATAAATACCAGATAAGGTTATCATTTGTGTCACCGAGTACTATATCTAAATAATGTGTATGTTCTCCACATTGTCTTCTACCTATTTACCACACTTCATGAAAACATCTCTAGTACATGTATTTCTTAATTTATAGTATTTGGACTATTTGTTGCCATAGCAAAAATATAAACAAAAGGGTGTGCAATGTCTCCATATTGCCATCTAACATAATATATCAAGTAACTTAGTTTCATAAAACATTACCTTGTACTTTTTTATTAAGTCAGTGCAGGATCCCACTTTGGGTGACTACCAGCATTTACTGTTTTTAACAAGCTTTATAAAAAATGCTGTTTCTAAAACTTGTTTTTCCTTTTTTGAATTACAGGACTGGTAAAAATTGTAGCAGGACGTGTGAACTTTCTGGACAGCTTATCCTGCAGAACAAGTTGTTTTCAAAGAATTTGTTAAGTTCTGGCGTTAGTGGTAAAATTTAGCAGTTTGCGGGACACTGTTATACATCAAAAGCTCTGATACATTTCTGCAACATCCTTAAAACAGTATGATATTTTACTGTCAATTTTAACACGACCAGCAAATGACCTACATACAATTAGAGCAAAATCTATTTCGGGTTATTCTGCAATGAACCACTCGCGTGCAATGATGTCATCCAATCCAGGTGCGTAGCACGGTCGTAAAAAGTAGTTACCATTTCTTCTAATACTGCTGTACTAGTATGTCGTGTTAGAATCGAAATAACAAGTTCCCAAGTGTGTTTTATCGTAGAATAACCAGAGTTTTTCGTTCTTATGCGAAATAATATATCACTCAGGCCTACGGCCATCATGTTATATTCTTACGCATAAGAATTCAAAACTCGTGTTATTCTACGATAAACCACGTTTGGGAACTTATTATTTCTTAATTTTATTGATCTTATTATTATTATAAAATTAAAATTAACATGCTTTTTTACCATTTTCATATTTATTTTTTTTAACTATAAAGTTCAATAACTTACTTGGTTCATTATTTAGCAGATGGGAAAAATTGGCAAGCAGAGCTATCATGAGCAAACATCCAATTGCCACCAGCAGTATAAATGCTTTGCCTAATCGCGTCATATTTTCTGCATATATCCAACACCACATCTATACAGCTATACTATGACAGACCTTCGAAGTTCTTTCCTCATAAATGTCCCAAACTGCTTGAATACACTGACAGTACATTTATGCCTTCGAAAGCTGCCTTCCTCTACTTAAACTGACGGTGAAGTTGTATCATCAGCCAATCTCTTCTTTCAAAACACTGAAACAAAATCCAAGACAAACAAGTGAAGTCATTTTTTCACATTACTTTGTTTGCACATTCATCACTTAGATCTAACCAATTCATAGAATCTCATTCTGAACTTATGAACATCACCCTCTCCATAAAGTATGTTTTCCCCTTAGTCCAGTTTTGACAAAACTTCACCATTTTTCGAAACATCTTTCAGTACATTAGGAAACATTAGCATTCATATCACTAGGCAACGTGCTTCTTTCACCTTTTTTCTCTGAAATCATATTCGACATATTTCTGAAAAATTCATCTCGGTGCAATAATGACCAGTCTGTGTTTGATACATTAAAGCACACTTTGTAAAAGAAAAATACAGTTCATCAGTGGACAAAACTCGTATTGCTGAGTAGAAAAATGTCCCGAGGATGTGTGCAGTTTTCTTTTACGTCAACCTGCCGGAGAAGTGCACTTTTGCCTGTACAAATCAATACCAGTAAAGTCAGTCCACCTGGTTGAAATATTTGCACAATGCTGCTAATAATGTCAAAGTGCTACTGATTCCGCATGTATCACGCCTCCAGAATTAAACAGGAAGCAAAGTTGATTGTCACACTCTTGTGAACGTAAACAATTGGTTGAGGGCGTTCATAAATTTGTAAACTGAGGGATACAATGTATGGATCGATACAATGGGGTGGAAGTATATAACAACGACAAGCGTCTACAAGCGGTCTCATGATTATCAGTAAAATAACTACCCCAAAAGAGCTTTTAAAGAGCAAAGGACAGTTTGAGCTAATTCGTTGATTTTCCGTGATCGCAAAAATATTCGAGTGCCATGATCAACTTCAACTGTCTACTGCCGAACAATCGTCTACCGATTATGACTGGCAGGTGCTGTCAGAACAGTACTCGACCTGGGGGCGGACACAGGTTTTACAGGTCATTTCTTTAACCTGTCTGTTAGTTTATATACATAATTTATTTTAGGTCGATTGTGAAGGAAGTTTTACAACTTATATTAATCACTCTTGACACCTCATTCCTGATGGAATCCATCGCCACAAGGGTATGAGAGAAGAGGCCAGTTTCCCTTTTAATGCTGCGCGCCATGCAAGGGAGCTACTGGTAACATTTTTGACGTCTTTGGTATGACTGGCTGGAGATCGAACCCACGACCTCCTGCACTCGAAGTGAATGCTCTACCACTAGGCTATTGAGGTGCTGGTAGTCTTTACATTCCTTTTGATGAAGCGAAGGATATTACTGGCCTTGGATGTTATGTTATTTATGTGATTTGACCAGGTCAAATTAATACTAAGGGTAACACCAAGATATTTTGCATGGTCAGTGGACAAAGTTGGACATTATGTAGGGTGTAAGGATAATTATTACAGGATTTCTTTTACGGTTTACTCTTGGAACTTAACATTTATCGGGATAAAATTCCATTGACCATTCTTTTTCCCATTTTTCTCAACAGTAGAGGTCTTGCTGTAAGCTTTCTGCGGAGGATTTAGATTTGATGGTAAGGTAGATAATATTATAGTGTCATCAGCAAAGACGGGCTCAAATTTTGATACTATTGGGCAAGTCATTATGAAGGCGAGAAATAGGCAGGGGCCAAGGACTAAGCCCTGGGGAACCCCTGATAGGACAGGTAACCTTTCAGAGACTTTATCTTCAACAAGGACTTGCTGAGATCTGTTTCTGAGAAATGATTTAACCCATGTGGTGACCTTATTACTGATACCTAGTTATTTCAGTTTGTGGACTAATTTATGGTGATCTACTTTGTCAAAGGCTTGACTAAAATCAGTTATAATTACATCAGTTTGTTGACCTTTTTCCAGATTATATGCTATTTCTTGTGTAAGACCTGTGAGTTGGGTCTCACAACTACGGTATGCTTAGACCTGAAACCATGTTGTTGTGGGCTAAGGACATTGTAGCCTTACTCATTTGGCTTATCGGGATGACTTATTTTATGATCTGATACTTTTTACTTGTCATCCCTCTAAGCCTTACCCGTATCTGCATTTTACTGTTAGGAAAATGAAGACATTAAAAACTCCAAAATTGTCAGACTTACTTGCTCTCATAAATTAGACATTAATATTCATGTAGAAACTTCAAATAAGTTGAATATAACTTATAATTTGAAATAAGAGACTTAAATCTTCAACAAGAGCTGTCCGTAAGACAGCCAAGCTCAACTATTCAAAATATTTTCCCAGAAGCAGGATTTTAATTTTTACCCAAAATGTTAAATATCAAGAGTTTTAAGTTCAAAACCTAAAAGGGGACATAATTTGACCAAAATGCATATCAGAGTTATGTGACTTGATGCTATCAACTAGTTTTATAACCCCAAAGGCACATGTGAAGTTTCAATTCCATATCTGCATTAGTTTTGGCGATAGTAACTTGCATGTAAAACTTTAACCAGAATTTTTAAAGTCCAAAAGGGGGCATAATTTGCCAAAAATACATGCCAGAGTTATGGGACTTGACCCAGTGAGGTTGGTAATTGATCTAGAAAATGAAACAAGAGCTGTCCGTAAGACAGCCAAGCTCGACTATTCGAAATATTGTCCCAGAAGCAGGAAAATATTACCCAAAAAGGTTAAATATCAAAAGAGTTTTAAGTTTAAAAGGGGGAATAATTTGACCAAAATGCATAATTATCAGTTATGGGACTTGCTGCTATCAACTAGTTTTATAACCCCGAAGGCACATGTGAAGTTTCAATTCAATATCTGCATTAGTTTTGAAGATAGAAACTTGCATGTAAAACTTTAACCAGAATTTTCAAAGCCCAAAATGGGGCATAATTTGCCCAAAATACATGCCAGAGTTATGGGACTTGACCCAGTGAGGTTGGTAATTGATCTAGAAAAAGAAAAAATAAGTTTCAAATCTATATGCCTTTTAGTAATAGCTGTATGTACTTGCAAGCAAAACTTTAACCAGAATTTGCTAAGTCCAAAAGGGGACATAATTTGGCCAAAATGAAGGTCAGAGTTATGGGACTTGTGCTATCAACTAGTTTTATAACCCCGAAGACACATGTGAAGTTTCAAATCAATATCTGCATTAGTTTTGGAGATAATAACTTGCATGTAAAACTTTAACCAAAATTTTCTAAGTCTAAAAGGGGGCATAATTTGCTCAAAAAACCTGTCGGACTTGACCCAGTGAGGTTGGTAATTGATCTAGAAAAAGAAAAAATAAGTTTCAAATCTATATGCCTTTTAGGAATAGCTGTATGTACTTGCACGCAAAACTTTAACCAGAATTTGCTAAGTCCAAAAGGGGGCATAATTTGGCCAAAATGAAAGTCAGACTTATGGGACTTGCTGCTATCAACTAGATTTATAACCCCGAAGACACATGTGAAATTTCAAATCAATATCTGCATTAGTTCTGGAGATAGTAACTTGCATGTAAAACTTTAACCAAAATTTTCTAAGTCTAAAAGGGGGCATAATTTGCTCAAAATACATGTCAGAGTTATGGGACTTGACCCAGTGAGGTTGGTAATTGATCTAGAAAAAGAAAAAATAAGTTTCAAATCTATATGCCTTTTAGAAATAGCTGTATGTACTTGCACGCAAAACTTTAACCAGAATTTTCTAAGTCCAAAAGGGGGCATAATTTGGCCAAAATGAAAGTCAGAGTTATGGGACTTGCTGCTATCAACTAGTTTTATAACCCCGAAGACACATGTGAAGTTTCAAATCAATATCTGCATTAGTTTTGGAGATAGTAACTTGCATGTAAAACTTTAACCAAAATTTTCTAAGTCCAAAAGGGGGCATAATTTGCTCAAAATACATGTCAGAGTTATGGGATTTGACCCAGAGAGGTTGGTAATTGACCTAGAAAAAGAAAAAATAAGTTTCAAAGCTATATATGCCTTTAATTGATGGCTGTATGTACTTGCATGCAAAAACTTAACCAAGGTGTGACGCCGACGCAGACGCCAGGGTGAGTAGAATAGCTAGACTATTCTTTGAATAGTCGAGCTAAAAATAAGTTTCAAATCTATATGCCTTTAAGTAATAGCTGTATACTAGCAGGCAAAACTTTAACCAGGATTTTCTAAGTCCAAAGGGGGCATAATTTGGCTAAAATGCAGGTCAAAATTATGAGACTTGATGCTATCAACTAGTTTTATAACCCCAAAGACACAGGTGAAGTTTCAATTCAATATCTGCATTAGCTTTGGAGATAGTAACTTGCATGTAAAACTTTAACCAGGATTTTCTAGGTCCAAAAGGGGCATAATCTGCCCAAAATACATGTCAGAGTTATGGGACTTGACCCAGTGAGGCTGGTAATTGATCTAGAAAAAGAAAAATTAAGTTTCAAATCTATATGCCTTTTGGTAATAGATGTATGTTCTTGGACGCAAAACTTTAACCAGGATTTTCTAAGTCCAAAAGGGGCATAATCTGGCTAAAATGCAGGTCGGAGTTATGGGACTTGATGCTATCAACTAGCTTTATAACCCCGAAGACAGAATATTAAGTTTCAATTCAATATCTGCATTAGTTTTGGAGATAGTAACTTGCATGTAAAACTTTAACCAGGATTTTCTAAGTCCAAAGGGGGCATAATTTGCCAAAAATATATGTCAGAGTTATGGAATTTGATCCAGTGAGGTTGGTAATTTATCTAGAAAAAGAAAAAATAAGTTTCAAATCTATATGCCTTTTATTTAGTAATAGCTGTATGCACTTGCATGCAAAACTTTAACCAGAATTTTCAAAGTCCAAAAGGGGGCATAATTTGGCCAAAATGACGGTCAGAGTTATGGGACTTGGTGCTATCAACTAGTTTTATAACCCTGAAGACACATGTGAAGTTTCAATTCAATATCTGCATTAGTTTTGGAGAGTTTTACATGCAAGTTACTAAGTCCAAAAGGGGGCATAATTTGCTCAAAATACACGGTCACACATTAAACCAGAATCCACCTAAAAACTGGAATACACCGGAATACACTTTCCATAACTGGAATACACCTGTATTTTTTAATTTAAAAGTATTTTTGAAGGGTTTTTGATATAATTCAATCATTTATATCATAAATAATTAACATACGAAAGGAAAATAAAATACGTTTACGCAAAATGATTTTATACGAGATTGAAGTTCGGCGACCGCGCGGGAAATTTCCATAACCGAAATACACCCGTATTTTATTAATAAATGGTATTTTTGTAGGGTTTATTGCAGAAATCATTCGTGTATAATATAAATAATTAGTTTACAAAAGGAAAATAAAATACTTAACGCAAAACGATTTTATACGAGATTTGAATTCGGCGAGCGCACGGGAAGTTTCCATAACATAAATGCACTCGTCCTTTTTTAAAAAATAAATAGTATTCTCTTAAATAAACACTTTTTATCATTTTTTATAAGTTGTAGAACCATGTTCAATCAGATTAAACATGAATGAATAGTTGAGAGAAGTTTATTAAAAGTTAATTCTGTATACGAGATTATAACTTTACGATCTTACGGAAATGTTTTACGCTTACGTCGCTATGACTAGATACCGGAATGTTGATTATTAAAATTTATTTAATTGTTTCTTCAAATAATAAGAAAATAATTTAAGATAAAAAAATATCAATATTCGATTTTAAATGGATCATAAACAAAATACGGGTCCCGACATAAACCGCGCAGATCATGTCAAAGTTATGGAACTTGACCCAGTGAGGTTGGTAATTGAGCTAGAAAAAAAAAAAAGTTTCAAAGCTATATGCCTTCAAATGACAGCTGTATGTACTTGCATGCAAAAATTTAACCAAGGTGTGATGCTGACGCAGACGGCAATGCCGACACCAGGGTGAGTAGAATAGCTAGACTTTTCTTCAAATATGAAGTGACAGGTGTGAGGAGATATCTACCCTGACACTGGTTTTAGTACACATCAGACTGCCGATAACATTAAATTGCAGAAACAAAACACAAAATATACATTCATAAAATGTCAGCAAGGTAAGTTTATGCTTTCATGTAAACATAAATTCATTATCAGAGATGTAATCATTACAAATACTTTGTACATGTACCAGAAAATGTTCCTAACGGAATTCTATTGTGGATTTCCAAACAGAAATATGCAGAGTAAGTTTTGACATGACCGGGACAGCAACAGTCAACAGTTATCAATCTGTCCTGAAACGTCCTATTATTTGGACTACACTGTAAGGACGCTGTTGTTGTCAAAGTATGACATATGTTGGAGACTAGTAGGCCTATATGCTCCAATAATTTGGATGCTATACAAGTCAGGGAGATGGGCCTATAATTACTGGGTTTAGATTTCTGACCTTTTTTGAAAACTTGTGCTATGAACGCATGTTTCCAGTTGTTCGGAACAATGCCAGTGTCAAGTGACTGTTGGAAGATGACTGTTAGTAGAGGGGTAATTTCATTATGTAGTTCTTTTAATAACCTAGGTGAAATTTCGTCTGGCCCAGATGCCTTATGAGTGTTTGTCTACACCTTCGGCACTTATAGTTATTGGGGACATAGGTGGATGGCAGGAGTGGAAGCTGCACTTTCCGATCACAGGTGGCAGTAGTAGCGTACCTAGGTTACAGTATGGGACCATGAGCCATATACACTTAAATATATTACAATTAAAAATTATGTTTTCTAAGAAAGAAAATGCCAAAGTCATTTTGAAAATTTTCCTCACCCAAACCCCGCACCCCCCCTCCCCCCCTGCCGTGACAACGAGCCATTAGAAAGGTCGTTAAGGGCATTTTGACATGTACACTGCTTCCAGGTCTGTAATTTTTTTTTCGAAAAAGCATTTCTTTACAAATGACTGGCCGTCATTTGGGCAAGTGAATACTCTTTCAGAAAAGTTTAATTTCAAAGTCCAGTTGCAAACCATTTACGCGCAGCGAGCAAGCAATGGCGTAAAAACAGTAGCTTTTTCTCTATCTGGATAAATCTCACACCTTTTTAGCACCAAAGCCTTCCCCTAAAACAGACCAAGCACACCGTGCCAGTTTAAAATAACGTTATAACCATTCAAAACAGGCTAAATGCAAACTAACAAGACCAACAATCAGCTTCAGTCCTACTTTGTTACTTAAGATCTGCTATGCGCCCTTCTGTAAATAGCTAGCTGGAGCACTGTAATGGCTCACTGTCACAGGGGCAAAAAATTTTCAAATGACTTTTTGGCTTTTTTTAGACAAGAGAGCACAGAGTGATCTTGGCGCCCACCAATGTGCCATTTTTGAGTGTTCCAAATTTCAAGACTTATTGACTAGCTCAAGGTCAAATTTCATTTCAGTACACAACACTGTGCATGTGGTCCAAATTCGAAAGCTGTAGCTTGAGAATTGTGAAAGTAGGTCGCTAGGTCAATGTCAAGGTCAAAGTTTGTTTCGGTACACAATCTAATGCATGTGGTCTAAATTTGAAGCCTGTAGCTACAGAAATGAGAAAGTAGGTCACTAGGTCAATCTTAAGGTCAAGTTCATTTCAGTACACAAAACTATGCAAGTGGTCCAAATTTGAAGGCTGTAGCTTGAGAAATGTAAAAGTAGGTCACTAGGTCAAAATCAAGGTCAATTTTTTTTTCAGAATACAAAACTATGCATGTGGTCCAAATTTGAAGCCTGTACCTTCAAAAATGTGGAAGTAGGTCACTAGGTCAATGTAAAGGTCAAAGTTCATTTCGGTACACAAAACTATGCATGTGGTCCAAATTTGAAGGATGTAGCTTGAGAAATGTAAAAGAAGATCACTAGGTAAAAATCAAGGTCAAATTTTATTTCGGAATACAAAACTATGCATGTGGTCCAAATTTGAAGCCTGTACCTTAAAAATGTGAAAGTAGGTCACTAGGTCAATGTAAAGGTCAAAGTTCATTTCAGTACACAAAAATATGCCGGTGGTCAAAATTTGAAGGCTGTAGCTTGAGAAATGTAAAAGTAGGTAATTAGGTCAAAATCAAAGTCAAATTTTATTTCAGAATACAAAACTATGCATGTGGTCCAAATTTGAAGCCTGTACCTTCAAAAATGTGAAAGTAGGTCACTAGGTCAATGTCAAGGTCAAAGTTTTTTTCGGTACACAAAACTATGCATGTGGTCCAAATTTGAAGGCTGTAGCTTGAGAAATGTGAAAGTAGGTCACAAGGTCAAAATCAATGTCAAATTTCATTTTGAAACACGGAACTATGCATATGGTCCAAATCTGATGCCTGTACCTTCAAAAATGTGAAAGTAGGTCACTAGGTCAAAATCAAGGTCAAAGTTTTTTCCAGTGCACAAAACTAAGCATGTGGTCCAAATATGAAGGCTGTAGCTACAGAAATGTGAAAGTAGGTCACTAGGTCAAAATCAAGGTCAACTCATGTCAAGGTTCATCTTGCCCTTCAAAAATATACATGTGGTCCAAATTTGAAGGCTGTAGCTACAGAAATGTGAAAGTAGGTCACTAGGTCAAAATCAAGGTCAACTGATGTCAAGGTTCATCTTGCCACTCAAAAATACACATGTGGTCCAAATTTGAATGTTGTAGTTATTGACAAGAACATTTTAAAAGCTTTTCCCTATATAAGTCTTTAATGAACCATGTGACCCCCAGGGCGGGGCCATTTTTGACCGTAGGGGGCTAATTTGAACAAACTTGGTAGAGAACCACTAGATGATGCTACATTACCAGTATCAAAGCCTTAGGCTTTGTGGTTTGGACAAGAAGATTTTCAAAGTTTTTCCCTATATAAGTCTATGTAAACCATATGACCCCCAGGGCGGGGTCATATTTGACCCTAGGGGTATAATTTGAACAATCTTAGTTGAAGACCACTAGATGATGTCACATACAAAATATCAAAGCCCTAGGCCCTGTGGTTTTGGACAAGAGGTTATTCAAAGTTTTTCCCTATATAAGTCTATATAAACCATGTGACTCCCAGGGTGGGGCCATATTTGACCCCAGAGAAATAATTTGAATCATCTTGGTAGAGGACCACTAAATGATGCTTCAAACCAAATATCAAAGCCCTAGGCTCTGTGGTTTTGGACAAGAAGGTTTTCAAAGTTTTTCCCTATATAAATCTATGTAAAATATAGAAATAAACAAAGGGCCATAACTCACTCATAAATTGTTGAACCAGTCTGATTTTCAGGGGGACACAACTAGGGTATCAATACATCATTCTGACAAAGTTTGGTCAAAATCACCCCAGTAGTTTCTGAGGAGATGCGATAATGAGAAATTGTTAACGGACGGACGGACCACGGATGCAGAGTGATTTTAATAGCCCACCATCTGATGATGGTGGGCTAAAAACATAATAATTGTAATATACAAAATGTATTTAAGTGTATATGACTCATGGACCCATCCTGTATCCTATGTACGCTACTGCCACCTGTGTTTCCGATAACTTACATTTTGTAAACTATGAGGCTTAAAATCATGAAAAAAAAATCAGAGGGGTAGTCTCTAAACACTTTACTGGCTAGCATACTACAACCGGACACTTTTGGAATGTTTTTCCTGACAACTTGGGAAAACAGATACATCTAGTGGTTGAAATTTTATGTGAACAAAGCTGGGTCCTCCCAACTAAAGAGCTAATTTGTTAAATCTAAAATTAGGTAAAGTACTTTTTCGAGGCCCAAACGAAGGGCCACCGAATCACATGTTTTAAGGTCAAGCAGTACCATGTTTCTGGACAGCGAGTTGTCACTTTACTGATTTTCGAGTTACGTTCAACATTGAATTAAAGTTTATTTTCAACCAAGGGAAAGTAGTCATAGTGTCTGAGTCACAGAATTGTACAAATTACCTCTCTTCAATCGATAATTTGATCGTATCTGGGAAACCCATGGGCCATGGTCACATAAAACTAAAAAATGTCACATAAGTTTTAAGTGCTGATGAGCCCTGTGTCACATGTTTAAATCATATTGAATGCAAAAGGATGAAACTATTTAATAGCACAAATCTTATGTAAAGGAATGTAACCAGTGCGGGGATTCCAAGTGCTTCCAGTGTTTAACAAGAGATAACAGAGTGATCTTGGCGCCCACCAATGTGCCATTTTTGAGTGTTCCAATTTTCAAGACTCAATGACTAACTCAAGGTCAAATTTCATTTCCATACACAACACTGTGCATGTGGTCCAAATTCGCAAAGCTGTAGCTTGAGGAATGTGAAAGTAGGTCACTAGATTAATTTCAAGGACAAAGTTCTTTGTACACAAAACTATGCGTGTGCATCAAGTTTGAAGGCTGTAGTTTGAGAAATTTGAAAGTAGGTCACTAGGTCAATCTTAAGGGCAACGTTTATTTTGGTACACAAAACTATGCAAGTGGTCTAAATTTGAAGGCTGTAGCTTGAGAAATGTGAAAGTAGGTCACTAGGCCAAAATCAAGGTCAAATTACACTTCAGAACACAAATCTATGCATGTGGTCCAAATTCAAAGCCTGTACCTTCAAAAATGTGAAAGTAGGTCACTAGGTCAATGTCAAGGTCAAAGTTTGTTTCGGTACACGATCCTATGCTTGTGGTCCAAATTTGAAGCCTGTAGCTACAGAAATGTAAAAGTAGGTCACTAGGTCAATCTTAAGGTCAAGTTCATTTCAGTACACAAAACTATGCAAGTGGTCCAAATTTGAAGGCTGTAGCTTGAGAAATGTAAAAAAAGGTCACTAGGTCAAAATCAAGGTCAATTTTCACTTCAGAAACAAATCTATGCATGTAGTCCAAAATTGAAGCCTGTACCTTCAAAAGGTCACTAGGTCAATGTCAAGGTCAAAGTTTGTTTCGGTACACGATCCTATGCTTGTGGTCCAAATTTGAAGCCTGTAGCTACAGAAATGTGAAAGTAGGTCACTAGGTCAATCTTAAGGTCAAAGTTCATTTCAGTACACAAAACTACGCAAGTGGTCCAAATTTGAAGGCTGTAGCTTGAGAAATGTGAAAGTAGGTCACTAGGTCAATGTAAAGGTCAAAGTTTGTTTAGGTACACAAAACCATGCATGTGGTCTAAATTTGAAGCCTGTAGCTACAGAAATGTGAAAGTAGGTCACTAGGTCAATCTTAAGGTCAAAGTTCATTTCGGTACACAAAACTATGCAAGTTGTCCAAATTTGAAGGCTGTAGCTCGAGAAATGTGAAAGTAGGTCACTAGGTCAAAATCAAGGTCAAATTTTATTTCGGAACACAGAGCTATGCATGTGGTCCAAATTTGAAGCCTGTACCTTCAAAAATGTGAAATCAGGTCACTAGGTCAATGTAAAGATCAAGGTTTGTTTCGGTACACAAAACTATGCATGTGGTCCAAATTTGAAGGCTGTAGCTTGAGAAATGTGAAAGTAGGTCACTAGGTCAAAATCAAGGTCAAATTTCATTTCAGAACACGAAACTATGCATGTGGTCCAAATTTGATGCCTGTACCTTCAACAAGAGATCACAGAGTGATCTTGGCGCCCACCAAGGGCCATTTTTGAGTGTTCCAAATTTCAAGACTTACTGACTAGCGCAAGGTCAAATTTCATTTCCGTACACAACACTGTGCATGTGGTCCAAATTCGAAAGCTGTAGCTCGAGAAATGTGAAAGTAGGTCACTAGATCAATCTTAAGGTCAAAGTTTAATTCGGTACACAAAACTATGCAAGTGGTCCGAATTTGAAGGCTTAGCTTGAGAAATGTGTAAGTAGGTCACTAGGTCAAAATCAAGGGTCAAATTTCACTTCAGAACACAAATCTATGCATGTGGTCCAAATCTGAAGCCTGTACCTTCAAAAATGTGAAAGTAGGTCACTAGGTCAATGTCAAGGTCAAACTTTGTTTCGGTACACAATTATCCTATGCAAGTGGTCTAAATTTGAGGCCTGTAGCTACAGAAATGTGAAAGTAGGTCACTAGATCAATCTTAAGGTCAAAGTTCATTTCGGTACACAAAACTATGCATGTGGTCCAAATTTGAAGGCTGTAGCTTGAGAAATGTGAAAGTAGGTCACTAGGTCAAAATCAAGGTCAAGTTTTATTTCAGAATACAGAACTACGCATGTGGTCCAAATTTAAAGCTTGTACCTTCAAAAATGTGAAAGTAGGTCACTAGGTCAATGTCAAGGTCAAAGTTTGTTTCGGTACATAAAACCAGGCATGTGGTCCAAATTTGAAGGCTGTAGCTTGAGAAATGAGAAAGTAGGTCACTGGGTCAAAATCAAGGTCAAATTTAATTTCGGAACACAAAACTATGCATGTGGTCCAAATTTGAAGACTGTACCTTCAAAAATGTGAAAGTAGGTCACTAGGTCAAAATCAATGTCAAATTTCATTTTGAAACACGTAACTATGCATAGGGTCCAAATTTGATACCTGTACCTTCAAAAATGTGAAAGTAGGTCACTAGGTCAAAATCAAGGTCAAAGTTTTTTCAAGTGCACAAAACTATGCATGTGGTCCAAATTTGAAGGCTGTAGCTACAGAAATGTGAAAGTAGGTCACTAGGTCAAAATCAAGGTCAACTCATGTCAAGGTTCATCTTGCCACTCAAAAATATACATGTGGTCCAAATTTGAATGTTGTAGTTATTGACAAGAAGATTTTAAAAGCTTTTCCCTATATAAGTCTATATGAACCATGTGACCCACGGGGCGGGGCCATATTTGACGTTAGGGGGATAATTTGAACAAACTTGGTAGAGAACCACCAGATGATGCTACATTACAAGTATCAAAGCCCTAGGCTTTGTGTGTTTGAACAAGAAGATTTTCAAAGTTTTTCCCTATATAAGTCTATGTAAACCATATGACCCCCAGGGTGGGGCCATATTTGACCCTAGGGGTATAATTTAAACGATCTTAGTTGAAGACCACTAGATGATGTCACATACAAAATATCAAAGCCCTAGGCCCTGTGGTTTTGGACAAGAGGTTTTTCAAAGTTTTTCCCTATATAAGTCTATATAAACCACGTGACCCCCAGGGCGGGGCCATATTTGACCCCAGAGAAATAATTTGAATCATCTTGGTAGAGAACCACTAGATAATGCTTCATACGAAATATCAAAGCCCTAGGCTCTGTGGTTTTGGACAAGAAGGTTTTCAAAGTTTTTCCCTATATAAATCTATGTAAATTATACAAATAAACAAAGGGCCATAACTCACTCATAAATTGTTGAACCAGTCTGATTTTCAGGGGGACACAACTAGGGTACCAATACATCATTCTGACAAAGTTTGGTCAAAATTCCCCCAGTAGTTTCTGAGGAGATGTGATAACGAGAAATTGTTAACGGACGGACGGACGGACGGACGGACTGACGGACGGACTGACGGACGGAATGACGGACGGACGGACCACGGACGCAGAGTGATTTTAATAGCCCACCATCTGATGATGTTGGGCTAAAAATGTGAAAGTAGGTCACTAGGTCAATGTTAAGGTCAATGTTTGTTTCGGTACACAAAACTATGCATGTGGTCCAAATTTGAAGGCTGTAGCTTGAGAAATGTGAAAGTAGGTCACTAGGTCAAAATCAAGGTCAAATTTCATTTCAGAACACAAAAATATGCATGTGGTCCAAATTTGAAGCCTGTACCTTCAAAAATGTGAAAGTAGGTCACTAGGTCAATGTCAAGGTCAAATTTTATTTCAGTGCACAAAACTATGCATGTGGTCCAAATTTGAAGGCTGTAGCTACAGAAATGTGAAAGTAGGTCACTAGGTCAAAATCAAGGTCAACTCGTGTCAATTTCATCTTGCCACTCAAAACCATACATGTTGTCCAAATCTGAATGTTGTAAGTTATTGACAAGAAGATTTTAAAAGCTTTTCCATATACAAGTCTTTATGAACCATGTGACCCCCAGGGCGGGGCCATATCTGACCTTTGGGGGATAATTTGAACAAGCTTTGTAGAGAACCACTAGATGATGCTACATTACAAATGCCAAAGCCCTAGGCTTTGTGGTTTGAACCAGAAGATTTTCAAAGTTTTTCCCGATATAAGTCTATGTAAACCATATGACCCCCAGGGCGGGGCCATATTTTACCCTAGGGGGATAATTTGAACAATCTTAGTAGAAGACCACTAGATGATGTCACATACAAAATATCAAAGCACTTGGCCCTGTGGTTTTAAACAAGAGGTTTTTCAAAATTTTTCCCTATGTAAGTCTATATAAACCATGTGACCCCCAGGGGCCGGGCCATATTAGACCCCAGGGAAATAATTTGAATCATCTTGGTAGAGGACCACTAGATGATGCTTCATACGAAATATCAAAGCCCTAGGCTCTGTGGTTTTGGACAAGAAGATTTTCAAAGTTTTTCCCTATATAAATCTATGTAAATTATAGAAATAAACAAAGGGCCATAACTCATTCAAAAATTGTTGAACCAGTCTGATTTTCAGAGGGACACAACTAGGGTACCAATACATCATTCTGACAAAGTTTGGTCTAAATCCCCCTTGTAGTTTCTGAGGAGATGTGATAACGAGAAATTGTTAACGGAAGGACGGACGGAATGACGGACGGACGGACAGAAGGATGACGGACCACGGACGCAGAGTGATTTGAATAGCCCACCATCTGATGATGGTGGGCTAAAAACATGTGTTACTACTGTATTTTTTCTAGACTTTGATTTTGGTCAGTTTTCAATATTTGCTTCCAAGAAAGAGGAAATTGTTGCTAGTACAAGGGCAACAAAAGTTACCTTTATTAGTTTTACGAAAAGGTTATCAACAATAAAGAGGAAGTGACTCGAGATGAAAATAACAACACCCTGTTTTTAAATATGTTTATTTTTGTTGAAGTTTTAATTATAACTAAACAAGCAGTATGTGCTCTTAGTGTAATAACTAGTCTAAAACTGAGTGGATGTCTACTGCTACACGTAAAGTTGTATGTGTTAAGGAGTAAAATTCTTTGGTTTTTAAATGATTGTTCAAAGAAGTACATTCAGTCTGCTTCTTCCAAAGTATTAAATGTTGACCGATGTTACTTTTGTCACATACAGGTAATTCACTGTAAAATTCTTTTTAAAATGTTATCTGATAAAAAGTTTTCAGGGTATGATTAGAGCATTGTTCTGAAGACTTACATTTAATATCAGTGATATAAAGGAGTACTGATCAGTTCTACCAGGAAAGTAGAGTATACTAAGTTCAAAGTTTTAAAAGATACAAATGTTTAACATTCTGAATTACTGTACCCAGTATCAAATGTAAACTGCTTTGAACTTTATTGACATGACAGCTGTGAAGCTGTTACAGTTTTAGTTACTATACATGTACTTGTATTTAAGAGGTGCTTCTTTAATCTGAAAACACTACAGTGCTAATTCCTAGTACACAAGTCGCAACTGTCCCATAGAAATTTCTGAATGTCACATAAAATCTTTAAATGTCACATAACTTATTGTGTATGATGGGCCATTGTCCCATGGACAAAAATTCTTTCCCAGTCACTGTCTCCCCACTAAATCTTTTAAAATTTCACTTTTGGAAGTGGATATTTTTATATGAAATGTGTTTTAGGGTATATTAAAATCATGCACTAAATTATCAAAGCTGTATTTCCCCCTGCGGTTTAAGTGTTAACTAAACGTCTCGTCTGCTTACCTCAAATTTGCCTTTAGATTTAACAGGTCAAGAGAGATGGCCTATTTGCACCAGGCTGGTTCGTTTGAACCAGGCTGGTCCAACTGACCCATAACAAGACATGTACACATAAGACAAATGAACCATACTTGTCATAAATATCAAATTGTGATGAAAGACTTGAAAAAATATGCGCTTAGAAACACATTCATAGAAACAATCTTGTTTTGGCATGTACGCTTACTTCTGAGTATGTATTTCGTGTTTAGACAAGCTATATAACTTATAAGCTGCCTTGACTAGATTTTTGCCGCAAAACGAAAAGAATATGGAACAATAATGACTTTTACCGTAAGAATATCGAAGAAACAATAGGAATAACGAAATATATACAATAACAATGGTAAGACTTAGAATATGAATGACACGACATTGAATAACAGTATCAAAGATACAATAATAATAATGAAATATAGAATAACAATAATGACTTTTAGAATATGATTGACAAGTTACGCGCGGCGGACGGAGGATGAATAATGTCGAAAAAATAGAATGAATATAATACCACTCAATTAGTTCAGTTTTTAAAATTTATTTTCTACATTCCACAACTAACTCAACAAGCAGATGCATACACATTAACATTGATTTATCATGTAAGGATAAGTAGTCAGTTCAAAATTATATACCATTTTTATTTCAATCTCTTTTTCATTTCACACCTTAACCATGCAATTTGCTCTTAAACCAGTCTATCTTAATATCACATTGAATCAAAAATAGGTTTTAATCTTCTCAACAATTTTCAAAACAAATCTATAAAACTATCCCTATATAGAGTTTACCAATTTTGAATTATCTCCCTTTAATTGTCATTTTTCACTACTATGATGTTTCTAAAACATGAACATTTAGCTCTTTAATTTTTAACTTTTTATTTCAAAATTTATATAAGGTCATTTATCCAAAACAGCGTGCTTTATTTTATTTTATTTTATGACTTTTGAAAAGCTTTTTAAAAAGCTTAAAGTTTCATATATATAAATCTAAATTTCTATAACGTTTCATACATATAAATGTACAGCGAAAATACAACCTAAAGGTACAAGTAGCTCTTTATTTTGATGCCCTTGAATGGGGCCGTGTATCAATGCTATACGTTGGGCAAAAGAACCAAATGAACTGCTTTAGTTCATTTGTATCTCAAAGAGTCTTCGACTGAAATTGAAATTTTACGAACGCACTGAAATACGCGACTGAAATTTACAAGCACGTAGATTTAATTAAAAGTAATATTTTATGATCGCGCAAATTTATCTATAATATCTTCGAATTGTCATTATTATCGATTACTTCAGCGAATAGGCTTGATATTAAAAATAACTTGCGTTTTAGGCTCAAGAAAATGGGTGGGGCTTTAGACGAAGCGTCCAGCAAATATTTCGTTTCATTTGCTTTCGTAATAGTAGGCGGGGCTTAATTTGGCGAATCAGGTTGACTGATAATCGTTCTTGCGTGGAGGAACACTCTCGTGACTCCGTGGAGTTTTAAATTATGCCCAGTGGTGTAATTCGGTATCGTCTTTTTTCGACTGCTAAATATTGGATTATCCGTGACACGCTGACAGGGCTAGCGCTGGGTTGAAAAAATGTTGAGCCAAATTTTTACGCCGCACATCGAAGAGGCTCGCACGCCCATTCGAGTGTCCATGACAGGGTTTTGGTGGGGTTAACAGGGGGCTTTGCCCCCTGAAGCATTTGGGCTTTAAGGTATTTCAAATGCTTAGATTGCAGCAGAAAACACATTTATCCATAAATGTTAAATCATACTAAATGCTTCATAACTGCATGGTCTGTCCTTGTGTAATAATAAGCAAAACAGTGCATCAAGGATAAATTTATTTTTAACCATAAATTATATCATTTCTCAAGAAATTAGCAATATAGGCTCGCAGCCTGTATATAATTTTATTGATCGGTGATAGTCGGCACGATTCTATTGTAACGGTGTTGTTTGAAACGATATCCGGTAGTAAAACACACCACTATCAGGGGTGTAAAATTCCACTCGCCCGCTCGCATTGGCGAGTTAAAGTCTGGATAGGACGAGTGGATCTCGCTGTATACTCGACCGATCGGGCGAGTGGTTTTTACGTCGTAGCTTTAATGAAATTCAGAAATTACATCTTGAAAAACGTCAACAAACTCTGAAATAGTTCAGTTGCTACTTTGATTGACTGGAATTTACCTGCGAATCGTAAAGATATCAAAACGTCATGCGGGTAATTTTCCATTCCGAGAGCACGTGCAACCTATCGTAATATCAAATTTACATCTCCGTTACTTTTGTTTATCGACACGTACACAAATAAAACGCGCGTAGTGCATTCATTTTTTTAACATTATCGCTTCAGTTTTTCAACATCGCTTGAGAAGTAATACAATTTGAATTCTACTAAGATTTCAATAAAATATCAACGGAAATGTAAGCAAATTTGTATGAAAACGGTCGAATTTTCATATAATCATTTGTTAAATTTCAAACAGCGCGATCTTAATTACTGATTTCTTTCTAAGAGAAAATAAGTGATACATACTATGGGTATAAAATTCGGACTTTTGACCAGAAAGAACAAAAAACAGAATTAAACAAGAGCTGTCGGAGGACAGCAACGCTCTACTATTTAACAGCCTTGTCGCTTGAATGAATAAGAAAGTCGAAAAAGGGGCATAATTTAGTAAAACAGTAAAATAGGGTTATGGAACCTGCATAGTGCTTATCAGCTCATGACAGTGGACAAGTGTATGAAGTTTCAATCCATTCCCATTAGTGGGTACTGAGATACCAGCTTACATATAAGAATTTAACCCAAAAACTCCTAAGTTCAAAAAGGGGCATAATTTTGTAAAATGCAAAGTTGAGTTATTGACCCTTTGCACTGCATGTCATATCATGACAGTGAACTAGTGTGTGAAGTTTCAATCCTTTCCCATTAGTGGATACTGAGATACCAGCTTACATACAAAAACTTAACCAAAAATTTCTATGCTGAAAAAGGGGCATAATTTTGTAAAAAAGCAAAATAAAGTTATGGGACCTGCTTTGTGCATGTCAGATCATGACAGTACTGAGATACCAGCTTACATACAAAACCTTAACCAAAAATTTCTAAGTCGAAAAAGGGGCATAATTTTGTAAAAAAGCAAAATAGAGTTATGGAACCTGTGCAATGTAAGTCAGTTTATCACAGTAAATAAGTGTGTGAAGTTTCAATCCATTCCCACAAGTGGTTACTGAGATACCAGCTTACATACAAAACCTTAACCAAAAATTTTTAAGTCAAAAAAGGGGCATAATTTTGTAAAAAAGCAAAATAGAGTTATGGAACCTGTGCAATGTAAGTCAGTTTATCACAGTGAATAAGTGTGTGAAGTTTCAATCCATTCCCACAAGTGGTTGCTGAGATACCAGCTTACATACAAAAACTTAACCAAATCGGGACGCGGACGCAGACGCGGACGCCGACGCATGGGCGAGTCCAACAGCTCTACTATTCTATGAATAGTCGAGCTAAAAATCTTAAACAATGAAAAAGCGGCAGTAATTTAAATACATTGAGTAAAACGATTTTTTTGGTAAAAAGGTTTCTGTTAGTGCGGCGGAATACAGTACGTGACCTCGTGGACGTAAATAGAAATGTGGTTTTAAAATAAAACAAAATGATGTTGTTACGGTTTTTAGTAAGTTTTAAATGAATCTTTGTACATGTATTTTTTTTATAAAATATTCTTCTCAATCGATAATGTAAATTCCTTGTGGGCAAATAGGTCACATGGCGCGAAAACTGTAATATGACGTTATGCCATGACAATCTCGTGCAACAATACCGCTTTGATCTCCACTTCAGATGTCATGATACCGACACACTTCTTTTAGCTCTTTGAGAGGATGTTAATTGATGATGAAAACAGGCCAGTTACTTAGTTTATCAACAGAATAATTACCGATGATCGTCAACTTTTTTTTTCGCTTTCAAGACGGGTAGGTGGATGATGATTATTGTGTCCATATTTTTAGGACACTTCAAAATAATTATTTTTCGGGAAATAAGTCTTGAGAAAATGAAAATAACTGATGTTTAATACTTTCCTGACACTTTGGGAAACTACGGTAGGGGCTAGACTGTGATTATTTTTACTATCGATGCAGTTATTATGGAAAGCAACTTGATGGTGGAGATGACAAAATTAGTGAAAGAAAAATGTCTGGTGTGAAAAGGAAATTTAAAAGTAGCAAAAATAAATAATCAAAAAGGAAATATAGTGTACGAGCTATGTGTTATGTTTGAAATTTGCTTGTTGTACATAATACTCCTTCCATAAAACGTGACAGTATTAAAAATGTCAATTATTAGGGCGAGTGACTGTCCACTAAGGGCGAATAGATTTTACTAGCTACTAGTCCTGCAGGGCGAGTGGTGTGAAAAAGAATTTTACACCCCTGACTATACAGGTTTACCTACGCTATACAGGTTTACCTACGTAAATTTAAAAATTGTTAACTGTGGAATTTTTTTTTCGCCAATTTATTTTTTTTTTTCGCCAAAAAAGGAATTGCATACATGTCAAGTTTCCCGGATTGTCTGGGAGTCTCACGGATTTTTTGTCCAATTCCCGGACATACGGAAATCAATCATTTCTCCCGGAAATCCAAAATTCCAAGCTAATGCTTTCCTGTATCAAACTACACTGTGCCTGACGTAATTTATCACTCTACTGGTATACTGATAAAAGTTTAACAAGGTCACGCACTGATGACATTCTGCAAACAGGTGTGTACTGTGCTATTTTTAGACTGTGTTAATTGGCGAGTGGTGATACTGACATAATACGATGATAAGACAGGAACTTGTTTGTCGAAGATTGTGTGTGAAAAGTTATTAGGGATATATTTGAATAGATAAAGAGCCAACCTTTATTGCAGTGATGGCAATCATTATACCACTGCTGGCATAATTGAGCAAACAACTAAAGATAGTTTTTAACACTGCTATGATTTTGTATTTCATTTTGCCCTTACGAAATGGTCAAAAAGCTGCCAACTTGTCGCGAACATGCTGCGAACATGCCACGAACATACCTATTCGCAGAAAGTATTCGCGGGATATTCGCTGCTACAGCGATCATGTCGCGACTGGTTTGATACTAGTTCGTGGGATATTCACAGGAAGACCAATGATCGCGGCATGTTCGCGAGAAGAACTTAGAAGATTATAATCTTTTGGTAAACTGTTACTATTAAAGAGCTTTTATAAGAGCAGGTAATTGTAGATCAATTAATTTGTAACATTATCTGTAAGGTCACAGTATGAGTCTGATAAGTTAATTACAACCAGATATTCTGGACATTTTAGAAGGAAATCTTTGTGCATTATAGACCGTTTTCGTAAGTGATTCTTAGAGGCTGATAGGAATATATACTTTTTTGTGGTAAGTCAGAAAATTTATGTATAATATCTATACTCGTAAATCTCAATAAACATAAGGAATTTTGAAAATGAAGTAAGATATGCTTAACCTTTTGCAGAGCTGTATCAGATTATCTAAAAAGAAATATAAATCTAGCTTATTTTGACAATTTCTAAGCTTCATAAGTTTGATATTAACATGTAGAACTATGACAGATTTGTAGTGATACATATAACTTATAAGCAGTGTGAAGAAAAAACATTGGGATGAAATGAACATGCACTCAGACACTGTTATTGAAATGACAAGTAACAGTTAAAATTCAAACATATTTTATCATTAAAACTTTGTTTAAAATGCTCCAAATGTGATATGAAAAAGTTCAGACATTGACAATTTGAATTTGTTATAACCTCAGTGTTCAAGTTTATTCAATAAATTTAGATCCCTGATTCCTATTAATTTATTTGTTTTTGCACTTTTTATGTACATGCTTTTTTGTACACAATTTCTGTAGTGATGGTTTTTAGCTAGTTCATGGCATGTTCGCAGCAACTAGTTCGCAGGATGTTCGCGGCATGTTCGCAGCAACTAGTTCGCGGGATGATCGCAGCAACTTGTTTGCGGGAAGTTCACAGCTACTTGTTCGCGGGAAGTTCGCAGGAAAACTAATTTGCATGTGAAAAGTGAACACCAAACGAACATCCCGCAAACAATTACACTAATAGTATCAAAAGTGTTCTCGGCATGTTCGCCGGATATTCGCGGCATGATCGCAGCAAGTGTTCGCTATACTATAATATTTCCGTAAGGGTGATGAGTAAAAAGCAGTTTCAGGGTTTTTTTTGTTCTATAGCAGAGGCCGAATATCGGCCTCGTCCCTCAGCCGAGGATTTCCCCCACAGCCAAGGATTTCCCCTACCGCAGTCGAAATTCCCCTACGTCCGAAATTCCCCCCTCCGAAATTGTAAACAAAGCAATGGAGATTACTCCCTGCGATTTTCCCGACCAAAAATCGGACCTGTTCACAATTGCAGACGGTCTTTCACAATTTTCAACGGGTGTGAAAACCTTTAGAAATAGTAGAAAAATGTTAGAAGAGCGTTCAGTGGACCCGAGGTTCCGGTTTTGACCAGCTAAAATCGATAAAAACCCGCACATAATATGTCTTGTACGTCTGCTTGTCTCGCGGTAATACTCTTTGATGCGTAACGAGTTTGAAAGCTCTGCCCCTTGTCAATCAAAATCCCAGTGAACTTCATACTGTTTGTCGACACCAGCGTAAGTATGGCAGTAGGCGGAGCGTCGTATGTTAATTAGCTACTGACAGATGTCAATCACGCCACGCGCCGACTGACACGTGGTTATCATCAGTATGTAATATAGATGATTGATAAACAATGCAGCGTCAGATTATCGTGTTTGTACCTCTTTTTAATTAGCGGTAACAGCTTATGCTGTATTATGCAATATGTGTTGTTAATTTAAAGTAATTATTTTGTGTGCCTGATTCGATTAAATAAGCCGGTAAGCCGTTCTGCAAATTTATTATCTTTGCCGAGGTATGTTGCTAGAGCAAAACAAAATACAAATGTTTTAAGTAATCAGGTATTATAAGTATGGAATAGTTCTGGTGAAAAGATGAAATTTAAAACGGGTATTTTATCAAGAATTTTATATGTTTGCTTTCGTTTTTTCATATTTGTCACACGTTTTCGCGATCGTGATTTTCAGACTTTTTTATCCTTTCTTACAAGATTTTCTAGTACAATTGAAACAAGAGCTCGTTGAACACGAAATGCCCCCTTGATGCAATTAGTAATTGCACAAGGAACAGAAATTATATGCTCACTGTAAACAGAAGTACTAACATTCTGGTTTAATCTGACCTTGACCTTTAACCTATTAACCTAACAAGAGATTACAGATTGATCTTGGCGCCATCCACTGAGCCATTTTTGAATGTTCCAAATTCAAGACTAGCTCAAGGTCAAATTTCATTTAGGTACAAAACAATGTGTATATGGTCCAAATTTGAAAACGGTGGCTTCAGAAATGTGAAAGCAGGTCACTATATCCATTTCAAGGTAAAGTTCATTTCGGCAAACAGAACTGTGCATGTGCTTCAAATTTGGAGGCTGTAGCTTGAGAAATGTGATAGCAGGTAATGGATAAAAATCAATGTAAAATTTCAATTCAGAACACAAAAATATGCATGCAGGCCTAATTTGAAGCCTGTACCTTCAAAAATGTGGAAGTAGGTCATTAGGTCAATCTTAAGATCAAAGTTCATTTCAGTACACAAAACTATGCATGTGGTTCAAATTTGAAGGCTGTAGCTTGAGAAATGTGAAAGTAGGTCACCAGGTCAAAATCAAGGTCAAATTTTATTTCGGAACATAAAACTATGCAAGTGGTCCAAATTTGAAGCCTGTACCTTCAGAAATGTGAAAGTAGGTCACTAGGTCAATCTCAAGATCAAAGTTCATTTCAGTACACAAAAGTACGCTTGTGGTTCAAATTTGAAGGCTGTAGCTTGAGAAATGTGAAACTAGGTCACTAGATCAAAATCAAGGTCAAATTTTATTTTGGAACAAAAAACTATGCATGTGGTCCAAATTTGAAACCTGTACCTTCAAAAATGTGAAAGTAGGTCACTAGGTCAATAACAAGGTCAAAGTTTTTTTCAGTACACAAACCTATGCATGTGGTCCAAATTTGAAGGCTGTAGGTACAGAAATGTGAAAGTAGGTCACTAGGTCAAGATCAAGGTCAACTCATGTCAAGGTTCATCTTGCCACTCAAAACTATACATGTGGTCCAAATTTGAATGATGTAAGTTATGGACATAAGGATTCTAAGTTTTTCCCTATATAAGTCTATATGAACCATTTGACCTCTGAGGCAGGGCCATATTTGACCCGAGAGGGATAACTTGAACAAACTTGGTAGAGAACCACTAAATGACGCTACATTACAAAATACCAAAGCCATAGACTTTGCGGTTTGGACAAGAAGATTTTCGAAGTTTTTCCCTATAGACGTATATGTAAACCATGTGACCCCCAGGGCGGAGCCATATTTGACCCTAGGGGAATAATTTGAATAATCTTAGTAGATCACTAGATGATGTCATATACAAAAGCCCTAGGCCCTGTGGTTTTGGACAAGAGGTTTTTCAAAGTTTTTTCCTATATAAGTCTATATAAACCATGTGACCCTAGGGGTGGGGCCATATTCGACCCCAGGGCAATAATCTGAACAATCCTGGTAGAGGACCACTAGATTTTGCTACATACCAAATATCAAAGCCCTAGGCCCTATGGTTTTGGACAAGAAGATCAGAAACCATTTAACTGTTCCTGGCCAATGTGACACTGACCTTTGACCTAATGACCTCAAAACAATAGGGGTCATTGCTGGTCATTAGCCAACCTCCTATCAATTTTCTGACACTAGGCCTAAGCGTTCTTGAGTTAATGCCTGGAAACCATTTTACTGTTCGGTCACTGTGACCTTGACCTTTGACATACTGACCTCAAAATCAATAGGGTCACCTGCTGGCATACCAACCTCCCTATCAACTTTCTGACCTAGGCCTAAGCGTTCTTGAGTTTCATCCGGAAACGTTTTACTGTTCAGGGTCACTGTGACCTTGACCTTTGAACATACTGACCTCAAAACAATAGGGGTCATCTGCTGGTCATTACCAACCTCCCTATCAATTTCATGATCCTAGGCCCAAGTGTTCTTGAGTTATCATCCGGAAACATTTACTTCTCCGGGCACTTGACCTGACTTTAAACATACTGACCTCAAATCAATAGGGGTGCATCTGCATTGGTCATTATCAACTCCCTATCAACTTTCATGATCCTAGGCCCAAGTGTTCTTGAGTTATCATCCGGAAACCGTTTTACTATTCAGGGTCACTGTGACCTTGACCTTTGACATACAGACCTCAAAATCAATAGGGGTCATCTACTGGTAGTGACCAACCTCCCTATTAACTTTCATGATCCTAGGCCCAAGCGTTCTTGAGTTATCACCCGGAAACGGATAGGTCTACATTCCTACCGACCGACCTACCGACCGACATCTGCAAAACAATATACCCCTCCTTTTTCAAAGGGGGGCATAATAAAAAGCCAACAAAAGTATGCATTTAATAATAATATGATGACTCTTGCAAAAGCAACTCTTATTTTAAAGCATTTTTGTGAATAAAAGCATGTGACCTTTAAATATTCAATGATTTATTTCTTGTATACGGCTAAATTGAGCATTTCAACTCTCCCCATCCACCTTGTTACAATGATAAGTGAACATAAGTGCAAGTCCATCTATTGCCAAGTGACAGTGTGTATAGTTGCTAAAAGTTGCAGGAATATGTAATAAAAACACAGTTTAAAGTGTTTATTATGCATAATTGTAAATTCCCCCCCGATGTCTTGATTTGTAATATTACGAAGCACATTCATGACACGCCGATGCAGAAGTCGTCGCCATCTTGAAAATTTGTAAACGTACATCGGTATGAAAATAACCGATAACTTAGCGATTAAGTTATAAAAACTGATCGAGATTTAAATGAATAAACTAAAAATGCAAGGCCCTAGTTTTGTTTTTGTAAATAATTTGTCAAAATGATTTAATAAGGCCGAAATTTAAGATGAAAGTGCACAGCCGCATGTGTCAAGCAAGCCGAAATTTTGAGTTATTACTCGCAATGAACCATTGGTATTCACATTTATGTTTATATTACTGAATAATGTGTGATTAGACGAAAAAAAAAAAAAAACAGATTCATAGTCAGTTACTGTATGTATCGCAAAAACATCCGAGCAACGGGGGAGTGATAAAGATAGTGGCAATCTAATCTAGCAAATTTCACAGCATATACTTTTTACATCGCATTCTACTTTCGTTTTCGCATGCCCAAAACACTAGCAAAATGTAACTTTCCGACTCGACCTGTCGTCTAAATCTTACTGGCAAGGAAGAACAATGGGTTTAATCAGCAATATAGGTACAAAGTCATTGATTACATGTAGATTTGACGAACTGCCTATTCTCTTAACGTAAATCAGTGGTGAAATGATATGATTGACAAAATAAAGTTGCGCACTGATAGTTATTCAATAAAACTTCTTGCTTATTAATTATCACCTGAAATCTGTCTCTGAAAATGCAAGCTAACACTTCATGAGGGTAACAGAATAAGAATGTTTGAAAGTACGAATCATCAGTGTCATCTTTAAACAAAAGAAAGGAAAGCACTTTCACAACATGCCATGGTAGGCATTATAAAGAATACTACAAAATATCTATCCCATATCTGAGATATGAAAGACTCAAATTCAATGAGAAAATACTATGTAAAATGACGCCGACAAGCGTTCTTGGACGAATGCCCTTTCAATGCCAAACCGCGCATTAAAAACGGTGAAATGGATTAGTTTCCAATCTATGTTAGCTTTTGCTCATTTGCAAAAAAATCTAAGAATGTAAAAAAAAAAACCCTGCAGATAATGATTATTCACATTAAAGAAACTCGCCAGTATAAAATGTAAAATTTCATCCAAAATCCTATTCCTCTGCTCAAAGAATACTGTAATAACTAAATAAAGTTATTATAAACCTATATGTTGTTCTTTTTTTATTTTGTTTACATATTACAGAATTTCTAAAATTTTCATTTTTGAGAGTATCGGTAACTGTTAAAATGGGGGCTTACAAAAAAGATACTGACTGATAAATGGCAAACAGTGCAGATCATGATCAGACTGCATGGGCAATTTACACTGGTCGCAAAGGCAGAATCAATCGTATTCAACATGATAAAGGTTAAAATGCTTTATAAAGCAAGTTAAGTACCTAAAAACATTGCCGAAATCGGACCTAAACTGTTACATAATATTATATTCAACCCAAGGGTCCTGAAATAAGCTGTCCGAGTTGCCCGATTCGTGGATTCCTCGGTCCGGACAAGCAGTTTTTAGAAGCTGACTTATCCGGGGACAAGTAAAATTTCCGTGGTAAACATTTTATGAAAACGAAACTAATCTGTGTCATCTGTGATTTCCGCATGCCTAAAGGCAATATCTAATCTGTTTGTGATCATTTATGACCCTTATCAAAACAAAAATGTATGCAGCCATTTGCAATCTTATGCGTGATTGACTGTTGCTATAGACACGTGGACTGGTTTACTACATTTAATGATCATTATTGGAAAATTATACCGTGAAGTTGAAAATGAGTGCGAGTCTGGGGATTCCTGTTATCTACTTCAGAAAATCGATTAGCCAGGTTGGCGCTATGTAAAATAAATTTGTAGCCAAAATTTGCGGCTTAATTTTTCGAGTCGATTGTTTTGACATTTAACAACTCGGACAGCTTATTTCAGGACCCCTGAAAGACCTGTGCAGTATTCAGTGAATGTTATGGGACCAGGGTAGAATTTCTGGGCACACAGATTATTTTTTGTCAATGGCATGTGTTCTCTACTCACTAAACTTGCTAGTCATAACATATTTTCAAGTGGATGTTCTAGTCACTTAGCTTGCTAGTCATAACATATTTTCAAGTGGATGTTCTGGTCACTTAGCTTGCTAGTTATAACATATTTTCAAATGGATGGTTCTAGTCATAACATAAAAACTTTATATAAGTCAAAATAGAAGTGAACAGAAATGTATGTTTGTATTATTTGTTTATTTAGTAATGATAATGCTGATCCTTTCCTTTTTAAACTAAAAAGTACAGACAAGTTCTTCTTTGGTACGGACAAGTGGATTTGTGGGCCCAACTTGTTCGTGGACAAGTAGACTCTGAAAATATTTCAGGACCCCTGCAACCAAAAATTTCTTAAGAAACGTACATCGAAAAAATCTGGATTTTCATCAAATATCCTGGATTTTCAACTGAAATATCCTGGAAAATTGTCCACGGAACTTGACATGTATGGAATTGGCAAATAGCAGCGGAAACCCTGGGTTATAAACTGCGATAACTTAAAACAGTTACGGCATAATATGGGTAAAACTTACGAGAGAGTTTTACCTTTTTTCTTAATCTGGATCACGTAGACGCTTATGTATTCATACGCCTGGAACTACTTTCTTCCGTTCATATATTTCACTTCATTCATACGCCGATGAGATATTACTATTAAACTTGCAATAAAATGTTAAAAGAAATAATAATATCTATATATATATCAGTTATGACTGTTACAGGCTGTCTAGCATACCCTGACAAAAAATTAGGGCTAATATTAGGGCAATTTGTACAAAAAAATAGGGCTAAAATTAGGAATTTGGTACAATTTTAAGGACATTTTAGGGCTAAATTTAGGAATCTTCAAATTAAAATATGGACTTCAAAGACCATGTAATGTGCTTACCTTTATGTGATTGACATAAAAGTAACTCACAAATAGTGCTTTATTTACAGAAAAGACGTCTGCCACTGGTAAACTGCTTTGAACTGTGCTAAACTGTTTTTTTCTGAATTAGAAGAACTTTTAAACAAAATTTAGAACATTTTCTCTTTTTGATCATTGCAAAAAAGTTAAAAAAATTAGGAATTTTTGTGAAAAAATAGGGCCTTTTTAGGAATTTCCTTTGATTTTTAAAAAAAAATAGGAATTTTAGCCAAATTGAAAAAAAATAGGAAAAAGTAGGAATTTTAGGGACGCTAGACAGCCTGCTGTTAATATTGTGAAATGAATAAAACACATTAATAAACTTTTCTGAAATACAGTATTTTTATATTGATATGTATTAAATAAGGTAGCACATCATAAACCTACGTGTACAATACATGTTTATTAGTGTTATAATGCCTGATAGAAAACCTGATAGAAAATATAGGGAATTAATAAGCAGTATTTCAGAAAAGTGGATAACATTGTTTTGAACAATATTATAAAATATCCAAATATATCAGTTATGACTGCTAATGTTGTGAAATGTCTAAAATAGATTAATCAACTTTTCTGAAGTACAGTATGTGTATAATGATCTATAATATATAGGAAGCACAGCATAAACCTAGTTGTGCATTTAATGTTTATTAGTGTTGTAATGCCTGATTAAACAAATGGTAAATTAATAAACGCTGTATTTCAGAAAAGTGGATTGTATTATTCCTTACAATATTGTATTACTGTTAAGTTATTATTAAATTGTGCCATACAATGCTTTATACAGACAAAATATTCATTTGTGGTTAGCCCAGTGTCTTAAAATGCGTGTTTTATGGACAAAATAGAGGCAAAGGGACACAACTCTTCCAGTTTGTAAATTTGACATGAGTTATGTCTTTACGATATTGCAAAAAAATAATAAAGAGATAACTCTGTAATTGTTAGGTATGCAAGAGTTATCTCTTTATGTTTTACATCTTACCAACACATACTTTGCTTTAACTTTGTACAGATTAAAAAAGTTTCAGTGCATATATATACGTAAAGTGTGTAAGTTTTACCCATAGTATTATATAGAGCGACGATATTTCTTTTTCAACTATGATTATATATATTGCCTTGCGAGGGAAGTTCCTCCCGGGAAAAGGGTTTCTCTTGGGGATCTTTGCATCAGAAAAAGGGGCTACGGAATGCTTTTTGGGGTAGTCAAGTGTCTTAAATTGCGTGTTTTATGAAAATTTTCCATGACAAGGGAGACAACTGTTACATTTTGTAAATTTAACATGAGTTATCTCTTTACGATTTTGCATTTTTAAAAAGAGATAACTCTGTAATTGTTAGGTATGCAAGAGTTATCTCTTTATGTTTTACATCTTACCAACACATACTTTGCTTTAACTTTGTACATATTTTAAAAGTTTCAGTGCATATATATACGTAAAGCCTGTAAGTTTTACCCATAGTATTATATAGAGCGACGATATTTTTTTTTCAACTATGATTATATATATTGCCTTGTGAGGGAAGTTCCTCCCGGGAGAAGGGTTTCTCTTGGGGATCTTTGCATCAGAAAAAGGGGCTACGGAATACTTTTTGGGGTAGTCAAGTGTCTTAAAATGCATGTTTTATGGACAATTTCCATGAATAGGGAGACAACTCTTACACTTTGTAAATTTGACATGAGTTATCTCTTTACGATTTTGCATATTTTCTTAAATTTATAACTCTTTCATTTTTACATTTATGACTTGCAAAATCGTAAAGAGATAACTCATGTCAAATTAACAAATTGTAAGAGTTGTCTCCCTTTGCATCGAATTTGTCCAAAAAACAAGCATTTTAAGACACTTGACTACCCCAAAAAGTATTCCGTAGCCCCTTTTTCTGATGCAAAGATCCCCAAGAGAAACCCTTCTACCGGGATTAACTTCCTTGCAAGGCAATATAAATAATCATACAAGAAAAAAAAATTCGTCTCTCTATATAATACTATGGGTAAAACTTACAGACTTTACGTATATATATGCACTGAAACTTTTTTATTCTGTACAAAGTGAAAGCAAAGTATGTGTTGGTAAGATGAAAAACATAAAGAGATAACTCTTGCATACCTAACAATGGAAGAGTTATCTCTTTTTAAAAATGCAAAATCGTAAAGAGATAACTCATGTTAAATTTACAAAATGTAAGAGTTGTCTCCCTTGTCATGGAAATTGTCCATAAAACACGCAATTTAAGACACTTGACTACCCCAAAAAGTATTCTGTAGCCCCTTTTTCTGATGCAAAGATCCCCAAGAGAAACCCTTCTCCTGGGAGGAACTTCCCTCGCAAGGCAATATAAATAATCATACATGAAAAAAAAATTCGTCTCTCTATATAATACTATGGGTAAAACTTACAGACTTTACGTATATATATGCACTGAAACTTTTTTATTCTGTACAAAGTGAAAGCAAAGTATGTGTTGGTTAGATGAAAAACATAAAGAGATAACTCTTGCATACCTAACAATGGAAGAGTTATCTCTTTTTAAAAATGCAAATCGTAAAGAGATAACTCATGTTAAATTTACAAAATGTAAGAGTTGTCTCCCTTGTCATGGAAATTGTCCATAAAACACGCATTTTAAGACACTTGACTACCCCAAAAAGTATTCCGTAGCCCCTTTTTCTGATGCAAAGATCCCCAAGAGAAACCCTTCTCCCGGGAGGAACTTCCCTTGCAAGGCAATATAAATAATCATACATGAAAAAAAATTTCGTCTCTCTATATAATACTATGGGTAAAACTTACAGACTTTACGTATATATATGCACTGAAACTTTTTAAATCTGTACAAAGTGAAAGCACAGTATGTGTCGGTGAGATGAAAAACATAAAGAGATAACTCTTGCATACCTAACAATGGAAGAGTTATCTCTTTTTAAAAATGCAAAATCGTAAAGAGATAACTCATGTTAAATTTACAAAATGTAACAGTTGTCTCCCTTGTCATGGAAATTGTTCATAAAACACGCAATTTAAGACACTTGACTACCCCAAAAAGCATTCCGTAGCCCCTTTTTCTGATGCAAAGATCCCCAAGAGAAACCCTTCTCCCGGGAGGAACTTCCCTTGCAAGGCAATATAATATAATCATACATGAAAAAAAATTTCGTCCTCTATATAATACTATGGGTAAAACTTACAGACTTTACGTATATATATGCACTGAAACTTTTAAATCTGTACAAAGTGAAAGCACAGTATGTGTCGGTAAGATGAAAAACATAAAGAGATAACTCTTGCATACTAACAATGAAGAGTTATCTCTTTTTAAAAATGCAAAATCGTAAAGAGATAACTCATGTTAAATTTACAAAATGTAACAGTTGTCTCCCTTTGTCATGAAATTGTTCATAAAACACGCATTTAAGACACTTGACTACCCCAAAAAGCATTCCGTAGCCCCTTTTTCTGATGCAAAGATCCCCAAGAGAAACCCTTCTCCCGGGAGGAACTTCCCTCGCAAGGCAATATATATATAATCATATGAAAAAAAAATATGTCCTCTATATAATACTATGGGTAAAACTTACAGACTTTACGTATATATATGCACTGAACTTTTAAATCTGTACAAAGTGAAAGCAAAGTATGTGTTGGTAAGATGTAAAACATAAAGAGATAACTCATGCATACATAACAATTACAGAGTTATCTCTTTTAAAAATGCAAAATCGTAAAGAGATAACTCATGTCAAATTTACAAAGTGTAAGAGTTGTCTCCTTTGTACTGAAGTTGTCCATAATACACGCATTGTAAGATACTTGACTACCCAAAAAAGTATTCCGTAGCCCCTTTTTCTGATGCAAAGATCCCCAAGAGAAACCCTTCTCCCGGGAGGAACTTCCCTCGCAAGGCATTATAAATATCATACATGAAAAAAAAATTTGTCTCTCTATATAATACTATGGGTAAAACTTACAGACTTACGTATATAATGCACTGAATCATTTTAATTCTGTACAAATGAAAGCAAAGTATGTGTTGGCAAGATGTAAAACATAAAGAGATAACTCATGCATACATAGCAATGGAAGAGTTATCTCTTTAT
This sequence comes from Mercenaria mercenaria, assembly GCF_021730395.1. Lineage (NCBI taxonomy): Eukaryota > Metazoa > Mollusca > Bivalvia > Venerida > Veneridae > Mercenaria > Mercenaria mercenaria. The sequence goes on from NC_069373.1 coordinate 55,432,699, forward strand.
AAAATTATTGCAAAATCGTAAAGAGATAACTCATGTCAAATTTACAAAGTGTAAGAGTTATCTACCTTTGCATGAAGTTGTCCATAAAACACGCAATTTAAGCACTTGACTACCCCAAAAGTATTCCGACCCCTTTTTCTGTGCAAAGATCCCAAGAGAAACCCTTCTCCGGGAGGAACTCCCTCGCAAGGCATTATAAATATTCATACTGAAAAGAAAAATTCGTCTCTCTATATAATACTATGGGTAAAACTTACAACTTCGTATATCTAAGCAATCTGATTCATTATTTCTGTACAAAGTGAAAGCAAAATATGTGTTGCGCAGATGTAAAACTTAAAGAGATAACTCATGCATATACAACAATGGAAGAGTTATCTCTTTATAAATGTTTTGCAAAATCGTAAAGACATAACTCATGTGAAATTTACAAAGTGTAAGAGTTGTCTCCCTTTGCATCGAAGTTGTCCATAAAACACGCATTTTAAGGCACTTGATTACCTCCAAAAGTATTCCGCCCCTTTTTCTGATGCAAACATCCCAAAAAGAAACCCTTCTCCGGGGAGGAACGTCCCTCGCAAGGCAATATATATAATCATAGTTGAAAAAAATTATCGTCGCTCTATATAATACTCTGGGTAATATAACTTTTCAATGGAATGCTTTGTCAGCCATAAGTTTATAATAATTTAACAGTTATATAATATTGTATGAAATTCTATAATCCACTTTTCTGAAATACAGCGTATAATATTTACCATTTTCTGTCAATCAGACATTATAACAGTAATAAACATGTATTGTACACATTGGATTATACTGCACTACGTGTATAATATCGATCATTATACAAATACTGTATTTCAGAAAAGTTGATTCATCTATTTAAGTTACAGTTACAAAGTTCATACAGATAATTATGTAGTAAGGTTATAAAAACATTAAAAATATTTTACACTATTCACATAATCGTAACAAAGTAATCAGCGATGTTTATTGTAAGGTATAAAATGTAATAACTCTATATACAAAGATTGTAAGGTATTGGAAAAAAACTTTCTACCTTCTAATACGACAATAATCCGTTATAATTGATTGATGATGTTATCGAACATTTCAGAAAAGTGATATATATGTCATGAATTGGCAGTAATTTAATAAAAATATTGAACATTTTAAATAACTCAGTGTATAATTCAATTTCTGTATATAATATGCCGAGGATAAGTTACATGCATAAAGAGACAACTCTTAAACGCTTGTGGCTGAAGGAGTTATCTCTTTATAAAATATGAAAAATCGTAAAAAGATAACTCATGTAAAATTTACGTTTATGTAAGAGTTATCTCTTTTGGTATGCAAAATTTCCGTCAATATGCATTTTAATACACTTCACAACCCCCAAAAGTATTCCGTAGCCCCTTTTTCTGGTATAAAGAGCCCCAAGAGAAACCCTTCTCCCGGGAGAAACTTCCCTCGCTGGGCATTGCATTACTAGTAGTGTTGAAAATTTTTTCATCGCTCTATATAATACTATGGGTAAAACTTACAGACCCTGTGTAATTGTATGCATTTATTTTCAAAGTACAGTTAAATATGTAAAAGCGATAATCCTTCGCGGAGGTATTAACACCTTTATACTGTATACACTTTATACATTTCTATAACACTACTATAAAGTAATCAAGTTACCGTAGATACCCATGTATAATGCGCAGTTTTTTGACCCCCGGGACCACCCCCGAATCGTGGGTGCGCATAATACACAGGTATAGACAATTTTCCAACTTCAAAACAAGTTTGTTACCGATGTTCGCCATTTTGGTAAAGGGAAACTACTCCCCGCGCTTACTGTCTCCGCTAAAATCTAAGATTGCCGTTACGTTCCGTAAAAGATCGAATTGTTTATTTTTCTTTCAAACAAAATTAATTTCATATAAATTTAAAAGTATTTTGACGAAAGAAATGTTTATAAATCACAAAAATTATGTTACTAATTAAAGATCGAGAATTATCTTTAACCGAGATCAAACTGTGAACAACATAATTGACACGAGGTGACTCGTTGATTGCCGGTAATTACTGGCTTTATGATCGTGACAAAAAGACTATCACACCTTTTGTTATCAGTTTAAATTGAGAAGCTCATGTCATTTTGAAAGATACCATTCCGAAATATTGAATCAGCTGCTATTTATTTATTCAAAATAGTGAATTAAAAAAGGTAAAACAACAAATATAACAATAATTTACTGGTTTTATTTTCGAGAAAACAAAAATCGATAGTACCGTGAGACCGATGCTGCTCTCCGCCGTGGAGATAAAATTTATTACCGGTGTCGATGTAAACTCTTAGTTTCGTTTTCCATCCACCTCAAAATTGACCAAAAAAATTTTTTTTTTTTTCCCCCCAGGATTTTGGACTAAGATCGGGGGTGCGCATTATACACGGGTGCGCATTATACACGGGTATCTACGGTATTATGAAATAAGTTTCTTTATTGTGTCCACATATTACATTTTCGGCGATTGAGTGAAATTTTTTCTTAAATGACTGCGACAATATTCGGTGGTAGGCTAAAAGTTTTATAATATGAAAGAATATTTCAGGAAGGTGTTATAGATCTATATATTTAAATGCGAAACATTTGTTTATGCATTATAAAAGAATAACAGACGTAAGGTATATTATAAAAGAATGAATAAGCTGAAATATAAGAATATACAGGTGAATGATAACAATATAAATAACAAAGCAAAATATATAAATTGTTTTTGTTGCATGTAATACTTTAGAATAAGTTAACATTTATAACACCAATTTTCTAAAATAATACTTTTGAATAAAAAACTAAAGAACGGAGTAAATATCAGTAATAGTTAAAATAAATCGACTTTTACATTGTTCACTGTAAACAGTACACAGTCATGCAAAGTTATTAATTGGTTTTATCGTTTGTGCAATATGGCGTGTAGATACGGTAAACGTTAAATTAATTGGTTTTATCGCTTGCGCAATATGGCGTGTAGATACGGTAAACGTTAATCGTTTACAGTACATACATGTATAGGTTAGAAACAAAAAAAAATCTTAATTAACAAATACCATGAAGATATGGATTAGAAACATATATAGAAGAAAATATATGAAGTATATATCGATATATAATAAAACCTAATAACACATTATTAATGCGCATAAAAAATAGTTCCAAGCGTCTAGAAGATCAAGATTTATTCCCCTCAGGCAAAACTTACTCGTAAGTTTTACCCATATATGGCCACAGTTACACCCCTGACTGCTGACTTACAACATTATTGAGAAATGTAAGTTGTAAAAAAATTGTTCATGAATATATCTGCACTAGAAACAAAGTATTAGGCTATTAGCCCTAAATATATAGAATAAAGGCGCACAAGTTTGGAGCAACAGAAAGCCATTGAACCCTTTTCTGTTTTAAACATTGCATTAAAACATAATTTTTTATACTTAAAGAAAAATTACCACATTTTTTAATTCGAATGGCCAATCGAATACATTTTGTGTCCCGTTATATCTATTGGTCGTGAGATTTAGTTTAGGGTGTTGCACTACTACCATGAAACTCCAGTTCCGTATTTTTTTCAAGATGAATTTTTCCAATATGCAAGTCACAGTAATAATTAACAATAATATAGCGTTTTTATCTATACTAACTGACTGCCACTTTTATTTTGCATGTATTTTGCAGGTAATGGACTACCTGGGTCACTCATATTTGAAAGACCATGGGACTACTATCAAGATGCATTAATGAGCACATCTACATATCCAGATTAGCAGAAATCATTTTCAGTTATATAAAATCATTTTATATTGGTAAACCGTATTTACTGGACAAAAACTTGTTTTCCTGCTATTTTTTGTGACGACAGACTGCTGTTGCTCTTTTATAATTTTTTTTTTAAATTTGTTTTTAATTGCTCCACTTGCACTTGTTATTGTAAACTAAATTTATTTAAATTTCTAAATACACATATGATTTCAAATGCATATATACTATAGCTGCTATTGACCATAAGAACAAATTGCTTAATGGCAACTGTCCATCACTAGTAAAATTTAGAAAGATAAACAACTGTGTCTGTAAAACTATGAATTCCCAAGCATTATTTCCAAAGTCGCTACGCTCAAAAAAAAAAAAAATTATCTATCAAAGAGAATCAACGGGGGCAAAAAAGAACAGTTTCATAAATTAACATTTAGGCTTCGTTATCCGCATTGCCATAGTATAAGACTCATCATCTTATAAGCTATAAATTCATTAATTTCTACGTTATGAATATACTTTCCGGGTCATTATGCTGCGGGGCACCTACTCAACCCTACTTCACTCCGTCGTGGGAGGGGGTAGTATAAAGAAACCAAGTTTCAACGCCAGTCACCTTCTTCTTCTGCCCGGACACCCATTTCCCAAAATTTATTGCCGAAAAAATACATCAATCAAAATTATTTAACGCATAAAATAATTATACATCCTATATCTCAATACCTTTGAAATACGGTAATACAATGTACCTCGATTTCTTTAAACCTAGGATAGACATATGTAATAAATGCTCATCTTTTGTCGCATTTTAGTTGGTTTCCCTCCCGCAATCAAATCAAGCACGCCTTGGAAAATGTCTGCTTATGTAATTTAAGGATTATATTTTGACAACAAAAGGCTAAAAAGTATTCTATCAAGTGTCTAAGCGTTAAAAATAATTTTCGATCAGTTGTCGTAGTCTCGACATTGGCGAACTGCTGTATTCGAGCAGGTGTCTTATTCGACAAACTGTCGTATTCGACGAGATGTCTTTCGACCAAATGTCGTGCATATCGCTCATAACCAACATTTACGGTAAATTATCTTTAAAATATTGCAGTTAAAGGAAAATATTGTGCGCATTATATTGACTTCTATACAAATTTTAGCCATCTGTTGCATGTTTAGACGTTGCATCTCGCATGTTGCATTTTAATATAACAATCGTCCTTGCCATGAACATTGATTTTCAAAACTTACAATTTCCGTGAAATGTATCTCTACATTCTTTGAAATCAAGTAAATAATGATACAGAGACAAAATTCTTATGACAGATGTTTAGGCTGAAATATAAAATCTAAGATCACGAAACGATAATAAAGGAAATGTGTAGACGACATTAGTAATTAGATATTTGTAACTGAAGAATGAAATAAGAATCTATTGAAATAGCTTCACCATTTTTTCTGTCTTGAAACTGTGGATAAGTCAAAGTTTGTTCTCAGCAGTCTAATCAGTTCCTAGGCAGTTTAGAATATTTATTGCAATGTGATTTGCATATATTCCGTTGTAACACGTATGCGCACATGTGTACTTTATTTAAGAATTGAATGCTATTTTCTGGAACTTCTTGCAAATTCATGTATCGCTATCGCGCTAGCGATTCTTTTGATTGATTAGCAAGAAGCCTTCCAGTGTGGTTCATATCCATATAAACGCACAAAAATAGCATTTAATTTTACAACAGCTTGCTACAAAAATAACTGATTTGCTTTCCAGGAGTATCAGAAAATCAAAATAAATGTCAAGATATCGATCTTTTAGTCACAGTCAAAAAGACCCGCCCACGTTCAACTATAATTCGCCTTCCGATATAAATACAGTTCTTGGTTTTTATTTAAGATATATTTAACTCCAGTGATAATTCATACAGTCGTATCATTCTATTGTGATCTTTGACGTCAGGAAAATTAGTTCAAGCTGTAATTAAATGTTCTTTTGAAAGTTTTGGCCTCCAATTTTGAAAGAGTTTTTGGAATGAGACCATTTTGTTCATGTTTTTTTCCAACATTCTTGTCTTTGCCAAAACGGCCGTTCGTAATAAATAAATTGTTGTTTTTACAAATGTCAATTAATTTACGACCTGTAGTATTTATTTTGTGGTCTCGAGAAGAGCGTAGTATACTCATGTCAAACTTACTTAAGGTTTCTGCTTGGTTAAAGAAATCAACAATTTCATCATCAAGGTCAGAATAACTAGTTAAACAAGAGGGCCAAGATGGCCCTAGGTTGCTCACCTGAGAAACACACCATAACAGTGTAAACATGTTTAACCTGGTGATTTCATGGAAACAAATATTCTGGCCAATTTTCATTAAAATTGGACCAAAATGTGATCTCTTGAGTTTAAACAAGTATTTTCTTAGATATGACCTAGTGACCTAGTTTTTGACACAAGATGACCCATATTCAAACTTGCCCTAGATTTTATCAAGACAATCATTCTGACCAATTTCCATGAAGATCAGTTGAATACAGTCTCTATCGCATACACAAGGTTTTACTTTGATTTGACCTAATGACCTACCTTTTGATTCCAGAAGACCCATATTCAAGCTCGACCTAGGGAAATCATTCTGACATAAATTTATGAAGATTAATTGAAAAATACAGCATCTATCGCATACACAAGGTTTTTCTTTGATTTGACCTAGTGACCTAATTTTTGACCCCACATGACCCATTTTCGAACTTGGCTAGACTTTATCAAGGTAATCATTCTGACCAAATTTCATGAATATCAATTGAAAAATACAGCTTCTATCGCATACACAAAGTTTTTCTTCGATTTGACCTAGTGACCTAGATTTTTGACCCCAGATGACTTATATTCGAACTTGACCTAGATTCCATCAAGGCAATCATTCTGACCAAATTCCATGAAGATCAATTGAAAAATACGGTCTCTATCGCATACATAAGGTTTTTCTTTGATTTTAACTAGTGACCTACCTTTTGACCCCAGATGACCCATATTCAAAATCAACCTAGATTTCATCAAGATAATCATTCTGACCAAATTTCATGAAAATCAATTAAAAAATAAAGCCTCTATCGCATACACAAGCTAAATGTTGACAGACGACGGACGACAGACAGACAGACGCCGGACATCGAGCGATCACAAAAAAAATCACCTGAGCACTCAGGTGAGCTAAAAATCATCAACTTCAGTAAAATCGTCAAGTGCAGCCGTAGGCATTAGGATCACCAGTTAACAAAAACATTAACATATGAATTGCACATATCAACAATTTCATTTTCAAAAATCAACAATTCGTCCTGGTTAAAGTATTTAGAAGACTCCGGTGGAATGATTACCAAATCGTCAGTAGAACGTGCAGCGTTTGCTTAAACTTTTAGCCACATAATATAATCTAATCTGAATCGGATTGTATTATTTCCACGTGATCATACAACATACTTGAAACAAAAATTTATATACCACCCGATTTACGCAGAACTGCTTGTTTTTTTTTTCTAGGCTGTTTTTACACTTGGTAGTTCTTACGATTAAATTCGTCATATTGATCTATTTTGCATTCTGTACAACAAGAAATATCGAACCTTTCCACCAAATCTGTGAATTCTTGGTATTTAACCAAGATTTAATGCCGCATACATTTAAAGTACCAATATTCAGTATTTTACGAGGAGACTTGCTACTTGAGTTCAAGATAAAGTTGTGGTTCACTGGCCCCTGACTGTCCTATGTAGCTATTGTATCCTGGACCGTATCTTTCGATCGACTGCGTGATGTCCTTGACATGGGGCTATGAATTTGCGACGTGGTAGTAGTCTGCGCAGAGCAACTGTGTGATGCTATGAATTTGCGACGTGGTAGTCGTCTGCGCAGAGCTTAGATTTTCATCAGGACCCAGATCTGGCGCACGGGAACTTGGTAACAGTGAATGCGTACTAGATTTACGGCGGTGCTGCATGGTCTCGCCGGCGAGAACGAAACCTATCCCTCCTTGCTTGATTGGGTGGTGGCGATTTACAAATGGGGGAAATAAACGTTTCTCGAGAGTGTTCGTATTATCCTCCGATTCTGACTCGGAAGTGATAATTTGTTCGGGCTCGTTTGTGGAATCTGTCATGAATACAGGCTGAGAAAAATGGTTTTTGACTGCATCCTGTTTTTCCTTCAGGGTTTCAATGATTTTCTGTCTAACATTTGTAGATCTTGACTGGTTATGTACCGAGTACCAGTCTGAAAATAGATCCTTATATGTGCGACCCTTGACGATTATTGCTGCAGAAAACACAAGGCGTACATTTTTAGCACCATGGATTTCGCGTTGACGATTGAATTCGCTCCAGAATGATTTACGTGCATATGAAATTTCTTTTGGATAGTCACGTGAAATACCTGTTTGTGAACCTTTTAACCGAGTTGCATTGTTTAAAATAAGATTCACCTGAGTAGAATTTCCAAAAGTCACAAGTATTTGACGGTGCTGGGGCTTAGAGGGCTGCTTGTCACCTGCATGCGGTCTGATTGTTCTACCTAACCTGAATGCCCGCAATATTTCAAATGACGATTTGTCCAACTTTAATGTTTCAATAAGAATATTGCTCATTATAGACATTGTGTCTTCTCCAACGACCTCAGGACAACCAGAATATTTGTTTCCCTTTGACGGGCCTAAATGTCAATTTGCTTGTACTCTAGCAACTTGAGCCTCTGATCCAAGACTTCATGTGCCGCACTATTAATATACGACTCAATGTTATCTATTCTACACTGCATAAGGTTCAATCACAACATACCCTTCAACAGCACATTTAACTTCTCGTCCGTCGGCAACTGTTCCAGTACGTCCATATCCTAGTCTAAATAATCTGGAGGCGGGTTTAACTCCACCCCACCTACTGAGCCGGTAGAATGACGAGCACGCTTGTTTCTCTGTACTGGCTTTTAATCATTGGATAACACAGACTATTTACCCGTATATGCTGCAAAGGTGTTAGCGCTATCATTTTGCGCACTTGTAGCTATGATATAAACGTTGCTAATAAACTTCAAACATTTTTTTTTACGAATTTGGTTTGTCACGTCTACGAAATCACGTCCGACATGTTGGTTACCTATAAACCCTGTCCATAAACCCTGTTTTGGTGAAGGACGTCAAATTACGCGCGCAATCTCGCGGAAAAGGCCGTCATTGATATTATTACCGCAATAATGTTTATTCGAAAATTAAAGCTTTTGTCTTTCCATAGTAAAATATATAATTACCGCGGTATATCTTTAATACCCATTCTGGGGAAAATTTACTCACAAATACTTCTAAACAGACTCACCAAATGGTCAATTAAGTATGACAAGTTATGTAAAAACCAGTTTGGATTTCAAAAGGGGAAATCAATTATGGATTGTATTTTTATTTTGCATTCTGTTATAAACATGGTGTTGGATTCAGGTGGCAAGTTATATTGCTGTTTCATTGATTATGAACGTTGTTTCGATAAAGTGGACCGAAGTCTGCTGATGTATAAATTGCTTGCAGAAAATGTTCACTGCAAAATGGTTAAAGCCTTAAAGGCAATGTATTCAACTGTAAAATCATGAGTGCGATATAATCATTCGCAGTCAGACTTCTTTGAGTCACTTGCCGGTTTGAAACAAGGCGACCCGTCATCTCCGTTACTTTTTATGTTTTTTTTTGTGAATGATCTAATGAATAATATAAACTCGGATTTAAATGATATATTTACTATAGAGGAAATGAAGTTATTCCTTTTACTCTATGCTGACGATCAGGCAGTATTTGCTAGGTCTCCAGACAGTCTGCAAAAGTTGTTGAAAGATATTGAAAATTATTGCAATGCCTGGGGCCTTAGAATTAATACAGCAAAAACTAAAATCATGATATTTGAGAAGGGGAGATTAACACATCATGACTTTTATTTATGGTTCTAGCTTGGAGGTAGTAAACAGTTTCAAGTATCTGGGTGTTAGCCTGTATAGAAATGGTAACTGGTATAGGAGTCAGAAAGTCATAGCTAAACATGCATCATATGCATTAAATGGTTTATTCCAAATATTCAAATCAATTGAATTACCAAATTCACAAAATTGTAAGCTTTTTGAGGCATTAGTGTCTTCTATTCTACATTTTGGAGGTGAACTGATTGGGTCATACCCATGCACAGACTTGGAACTTGTTCACACTAAATTTCTAAGAAGAATCTTATTAGTGAAGCGTTCAACAAATACCGCGGCTTTGTATGGTGAATTAGGTAGGGTACCGCTTGTTATTATCCGTAAGGTTAGAATGATCAAGTACTGGCTCAAAATTCTAAAGTCACCACATGATAGTTTAATATATAAAACCTATGAAATGTTAAGGTTAGATGCAAATGCGTCAAGATCTTATCATGGTAGAAACTGGGCCTTTCAGATAAAACAACTATTGCAGGAACATGGGTTGAGTAATGTTTGGGACAGCAATGTACATGAGGGTATACATTTTCTCATGATAAGACAGAGAATATTTGATATGTATCATCAACAATGGTATGCTAGTATAAATAACTCCAGTAAACTGAAAACATACAGTGTATTTAAACATGACTTTAATTTTGAATGTTACTTGGATAATATAGCTATACCTAAATTTAGAATAGCACTTTCAAAGTTTAGAGTTTCTTCACATGAATTATCAATAGAAACTGGAAGATATTATAATATACCACAGTCTGAGCGCAAATGCCGTTGTTGCTCAATGAATGTAGTTGAAACAGAGTATCATTTTTTGCTGGTGTGTCCTTTTTATAGAGATCTTAGGAGAAAGTTTCTTCGGCCATATTTTTGTCACTGGCCAACTATGAATAAATTTGATATTTTGATGTCTTCAGAACAAAAGTTGGTTCAGTTACATTTACTTTGCTGGAGAAAAAAGAAAAACACTGTAACTTGAATGTTAGTGAAAATACAATTCATACATGTTTAGGGATGTGCATCACTGTGAATGTTAAAATGATCTATCAATGCCTCTGTATCAACTCTCACCAACATATGTGGCTATATATATATATATATATATATATATATATATATATATATATATATATATATATATATATATATATATATATAAACACTATAACATGTTTAATGCTAATAAAATCTTTGTATTGTATTGTATTGTATATAGTGAATGCAAATTTTGTATACAACAAATAAGTTTGGAAAAAGAGCTCATGTTGTTTAATTTGTGAATAACAAATTTCGTCCTGAATAAATAAACAGACTAGTCCAAGTCCTTCCAAAATGCCAGCCCCCACCCCTCTCCCCAACCCCGATTTGTAACGTCATCAACTTATATAGACCTTTCTTTACATTCCGAATATTTTGTTCTAAACTGAGGAAGCATAGTTTTGGTGAGTAAAGTCACCAGAAGCCACCCTTCCTCTTGGTTTGCTCTAAAATTTCCACGGGGGAGGCTCCCCGGACCCCGCCGGAGGAGGGGATTCCTCTCCCACACACTCTCCCCTTGAGTAACATCTAAACTGATCACGCTACGCCCCTGACATATTACAGTCTCTTGTAGCTTTTTTATAAAAAGCGGCTATATACTGTGTTTTATTTGTTTTATTATATTGTTCTATGAATTGTAAATATATATAGAAGAGACGGAAATAAATATCTCTCTATATATATAAGATCATCATTTAAATCGTTATCACACAGCTCATGCTTTCTGGCAGCAGGAAGTTCTAACACGTATCAGTTGTTCCAGCTGGCATGGATAGTGAAAGTGTCTAAAACTGCTGCTGGAGCAGCCCGGGATATTTGGAGGAATGTAGCTGTTTTTCGTATAGAGCCCTATGTACTTTACACTGAAAAGTGGGTACTTCAATAGCCCGATCGCTCTGGCACGATACTCGGCCCGTACTAGTATTCATTAATAAGTTTATCTAAGGTTTTAAAATGTTTGATATCTATTTCGCGGATTTTTCCCTGAATTACTTCGATACAACGATAAATAACAAAATGAATTATGTCAGACTTAGAATGTTGAAAAAAATCAGGTTTCTGTGAATTGCTCTATACAATACACTCCAGGACACAATAACTTTAAACCAAGAATACTTAGATATATAGTTATGTTTCAAAATGTTTGCGTCACTGAAACACTGTGTCATTCTATGATATATTTTATTATGCAGCTGCCAGGACCCGCGCAGGCATATTGTGTATCGCCAAAGGGACCTAACAATGTGTCTGTTAGTGTAACTGCATCTAAACTCTCTGCTACACATGTGAACAAATCGCATATTCGAACCGTGTGCAAAAAAAACAGCTGTTAAATATTATCATTATTTATTTATTTGTTTATTTAGTATCCTCTCAATGTGAAAATTGCATAGGCAATACTCAAACATTAAGGATATAATAGTTTTTAGCTCACCTGTCACGTAGTGACAGGGTGAGCTTTTGTGATCGCCCTCCGTCCGTCGTCCGTCCATAATTTCCTTGTGCACACGATAGAGACCACAGTTTGTATTTGATTTTAATCAAACTTGCACACAACTTGTATGCCTTAAAGGGCCATAATTTGCCATTTTTGGTTTGTCAACACGATAGAGACCACATTTTGCAATCAACTTTAACAAAAATTGCACTTAACTTGTATTGGCATTATATCTCGGTTCCTTTCGAAAACTGGCCAGATCCAGACATTGGTTATAGAGTTATGGCCCCTTAAAGAGCCAAAATTTGCTGAAAACTGTTTGACATGGGGAGCGGAGAAGGGTTAAAATGTCTATTTTGGATAAGCCAAGGACCGTAATCCTGAAGTACCTTGGACTATGTGGTTGGTTATCGAATATAGCAAATTTATTATTGATATAAAAGATTTTCATGAAGTTTGGTGAAGATTATATGAAAACTGTCGTTTAGAGCCCGGAGAACATTTGTGACAGACAGACGGACAGAAATAAAAGAAAATATTTCCCACTCCACTATATCGTGGGAGACATAATGGATATTGTGTATTTAATAGGTCCCTGTTACCTTGACCTTTAACCCAGTGACCGCAAACTCAATAAAAATCATCTTCACATCAGGATCAATAAACCTATGAAGTTTCAAGGTCCTAGATGAAATGTTTCTCCAGTTATTGAGTAGATAGAAATAGTTTTCAATATTTAGGTCCCTGTGACCTTGACCTTTGATCCAGTGACCCAAAAGTAAAATAGAAGAAAAAGACCATCTACACATCAAGACCACAACACCTATTAGTAGTAAGTTGCTAGGTCCTAGGTGAAATGGTTCTCCAGTTTCAGAGCGAAATCCATTTCAATGTTCAGGTCCCTGTGACCTTGACCTTTGACCAGTGACCCCAAAATCAATACAAATACGAGTCATCTACATATCACGACCAATAAATCTATGATGTTTCAAGATTCTAGGTGAAATAGTTCTTCAGTTATTGATCGGAAACCGTTTTCAATATTCAGGTCACTGAGACCTTGACTTTTGGCCCATTCTCATTTAGGACCAACTAGGGTACTAGGGGATCATTCTAGCCAAGTTTAAATGAAATCCATCCAGTAATTTTAGATAAGTCCATGTGACCTTGACCTTTGACCAAATTCTCATTTAGGACCATCTAGGATACTAGGGGATTATTCTGACAAAGTTTGATTGAAATCCACCCAGTAGTTTCTGAGAAGTAACGATAAAAAAATTTTAAAATTCAATGTTCAGTTCACTGTGACCTTTACTTTTACCCAGTAACCTAATGCTCTCTTAGGACCAAATAGGGTACTAGGTTATCATTCTGGCCAAAAATGAAATCCATCCAGTAGTTTCTGACAAGTAGCGATAACAATTTATTTTATAAGATCAATGTTCAGATCGGTGTGACCTTTGACCAAATTCTCACTTAGGACCAACTAGGGTACCACGGGATCATTTTGACAAAGTTTCATTGAAATCCACCCAGTAGTTTCTGATATGTAACGATAAAAATCTTAAACTTTCATTGTTCAGGTCACTGTGACTGACGGACCCGCGGACCACGGACTAAAAGCGATTTGACTAGATGATGGGCTAAAATACTAGATCATAATCTTCATGCAAAATGTCCAGAATCATTCTGCAAAATTTTGGTCATAGTAAGATACCCAGTATTACTGTACATGGGTCACATCACTTAACACATGCACAAATAATGCACGATCACAAAAGCTCACCTTGTGAGCAGGTGAGCAGGAAAACAGTCTGTCATTCAAAAAGCAGAACACAATCAAACTTAATTTTGCCCATATTCTAGCTACCATTAAGTACGTGCAAGTGCAATAATGCAATCGGCTTTTTAAGCCAAAACATCATATTGAGATGCAATATACTTGCATGCCCATATATGTTATTCTGTGTTTGTACAACATCACTTCAAATCCTAAAAGGCAACACTTTATACCAGTCCATAAAAAGCAAAAGCATCTCATTTCATTTGTACAACATCGCAACAGAAAAACAGAGCAGATATAACACGGGTTATATTAGTCCATTATACATGTATAAGGGTAGTGACACAAATGATCCATCGAACTGTCGTGGTATAAGTATAATGCCCTGCTTATCAGAAGTGTTTACCAGTATATTAAATGACGGCTTCAGAAACATTTTGACACACATAGTATTATAATGAATAAGGCACAATTTTGGATTCCAACCTAAAATGAGAACGACAGAATCACATGCTTGTTTTATGAACTTTAATTGAAACATAATTATATCGGTAATAATAAGAAAATGTATGTATGTTTTGTAGATTTTGCAAAAGCATTTGATATAATGCCTCAATACCCTTAAACTATGTGGTATAAGAGTGTCTGGAACGTTCTATCGTGTTATTAAAATATGTACAATGATAACTATATGCTTGTTTGCCTTGGTAATGTGTTATTAAACTGAATCATTTGTTCCAAAGATAGGAGTAAGACAGGGAGATAACTCGAGTCAAAAATCTTTTTTATTTAATTGTTTTTGTCTTTTTAATTAACCATCCTGAATGTTTTACGGATAAGGATGATCAAGTGTCTTGAGGAAATATGTACTTTAGTTGTATACTGTATTCAGACGATCTTATTTTGTTGTCAACTAGTGAGAAACGGTTACAGAACTGTATCAGAAAGGTTGCTGACTATAGTGACCAACATGGTTTACGTGTAAATTTGAACAAAACTAATATTGTAACTTTTTATAAATCTGGGAGTTTGTCAACTACCAAATATTTCTTTAAAGGAACTGAAATCAAACATGTTTCAACATACAAGTACCTAGGTATAGTATTTTCATCTTCTGGAACATTTTCATATTGTCAAAAGACTCAAAACGATCTATATAAATGAGCTTTAAAAGCAATTTTTAAACTGTTTAAAAGTTTTGAAGATGTTACTATAGACGTTAGAACTATGTTGCGTTTATTTGACTACACTGTAAAACTTGTAGCATTATATGCAAATGAAAAATGGGGAACAATAAACACAAACCAAGTTAAGGTTAAAAGATCAAATTGTAATTAAATTTTGTTTATTACTAGTAGTGATTTGCCTTATGAAAAATTACATGTCAAATTTTTGAAATATGTATCAGGAGTACATAAAAAAGCAGCAAATGATGCTGTTATGGGCGAGTTGGGTAGATTCCCATTACATATTGACGTAATAACCATGCAGTACTGTCAAATAATTTTATAGATTAGTTACATCTGATACCGATAGTTTGTTGAATTGTGCACTAAATGAAAGCAATCTATTGTATAATGCCAATAAAGCTAGCAAGTAAGGATGAACATGGTTAACGATTGCATAAGATTGTAATAACTTGTACACAAAAAACAATTTATTGAGAAAATGATGAAATGTTGTGAAACTGAAACTGGAAAATTGAGAACTTATTCTTAATTTAAAACCAGTCTTGTTATGGAACATTACCTAGAGGTTATAAAGTATACAAATGTTACGAAATGTTATACAAAACTTAGAATTAGTTCGCATAAATTAAAAATTGAGACAGGAAGATATAAGAACATGCCATCAGATCAACGATTTTGTGAAATCTGTTCCTTAAATGAAATCGAAAATGAAATACATTTATTACATCGTGCAAAGCATATGAAACTGATAAACAATAGGTGTGTGTGGTGTTGGGGGGGGGGGACAACTCTTTCAAAATAAAAGATGTTCCCATGAAAAAACTTTTTTGAACTATATATGATTTTACTGTTTCCATGGCAGCTGTTCATTTTTGGAAAGGACAACAATATAGATGATAATCAGTCATATCTTGGTCAGTTTTGGTGATACAACAATAAAAATAGTATCAAAATGGAGCCAAGACATCGGCCTTTAAAGAGCAGTATTTTTATGTTAATTAACTAATTTGCATATTCATGAATATTAATGAGAATGTTACAAAATGACAAAATTTTATTAGAAAACAATATTTTCTAAGTTTTAAATCAATTTAAATGTACCAAACAGTTTTGATCTGTCCTGAAAGCCTCTCGAAGTTTTCTTAAATAGTATTTTGTAACACTGATGGTAAATATTTTACCCCAAAATAGGTATGTTTAGCTAATTTGCATACAATTAACCACTACCACAACCAACGTCTCAGGAAATAGGATACCACTGATATAATTAATTGTTATCAATAGAGTAACAATTATGTGAGCTATATTTATGGAAATGTAGTTTAAACACCTTTTTGAAGAAGGAATAAGTATGTAACATACTTTATACATGTTACCTTACCATTTCAATAACCTTGTTTTATTACATCAATTATTTAGAAAATATAGATCTGACAGTTTTGTCTCTCAGTGCTTTCTAGACTAGTATTTTGTTACTCTGAAGGTAAATAATTTTTTTCTACATTAGGTATTTTAGCTAATTTGCATAACTTAATCTATGGTAGAACAGACATCTCTGGAAACAAGAAATAAATAAAACTGAACAACATGATAAAATAAACTGTAATCAATAAACTTATGTTATTTGAGCTATATCGTATGAAAATATAGTGTAAATATTTATTTGAAGGAGGAATTTGTCTGCTACATACTTTACACATGTTACGTTACCATTCCAGTAATCTTATTTTATTATATCGTTATTTTCTCAGAAAATAGTAGAGGAATTTTAGTTATCAAGTTATAAAATACTGTTAGAAAATAGTAAAGTTCCATACTTCTCAAGCAATGAGAGTTTTCCATAACTGCGCTTTTAAATACGTTACCACTGTACTTTGTGGTATTTACAAATACGTAGGAAGAAATTTGAATCTTTGTTATCAATATTATGATATCATTGATTTGTTAAAACTTTAAAGTATTAATTCTAACATTCTTTCTTTACTTTTGTTAACCAAGAAATCATCTAAAACATTCATTACACATTCAATGTTCTTTTTTCATTTTGAATTAATGCATCTATCAGTTGAATTATATTTATATCAGTTTCTTATTTATGATGTTCTTTTATTTGATAGTTTCAATATTGTTGTCAATAATTACATTTTACATTGATTACGTATTTTTATGTATAAATCCCTGCTAACATCCATACACTGATAATAGGGTTACAATTTTGGGCTGCCTTTCATGGAAAATGTTTTTATAATGGAATATTTATCATGTTTTGTGTGATTGTGAAGTGTATCTATGCAGTTATTTACGTGAGAAATAAAGCATTTTGTTTTTGAGTTTGAGAAAAAAATGCATTGTACTGAGATATTTATGGGCTTATTAATAAATTATTCACTGTTGAAAAGCAGCACTGAACAAAAACTAAAACACAAAATGAAATATTCAGGCACTTTAGGTAAACTTTAGATTTAAGCTAATGAAATTGCAAAAAGCTTTGAAGAATGTGAACAATATTAAGTGCTTGAAAACCAAAATTGTTAAGAATGCAGTTACATAATGCTATTCAAAACTTCTAGGAAGATACTGAGTGCCTTCTGAACGACACTTCAGAGTTGCTGAAAACATTTTGCAATATACTTTACGAAGACTCTTTAGAAGCAAGATACTGAGTGCCTTCTGAACGACACTTCAGAGTTGCTGAAAACATTTTGCAATATACTTTACGAAGACTCTTTAGAAGCAAAGAAGGCAACCAAGCAAAAAAATAGCAAACTCCGTTGGATTAAGTCTGTTTATGAGAGGTAATGAAGTGTGAAACACATCTTACGCCCCCCTAGCACTGGCTTAAGAGGAATTGTGTTTTAGTAAACATGGTCCAAAAGGGCCAGAAAATCTAACAACACTGACACTGAGTACGAGGAGACTTTTTTATAAACAACACATAGCACAACACATGGCACTTAAAGACTTTTTTGTGATAGCAAATTATTTTTTTTTAAGATAATCCTTTGGAAGCATATCAACACAACCAAGCAAAGTAACAGCTGATTTGATTTGATAGTGTCTGTTCGTTAGATGTAGTGAAATATGAAACTGCCCTCACACCCCTAGCACTAGCTTAAGCAGTGTTCTGTAATAGTAAAATTGTATGGATTAGTTAAAATCTGAATCTAAAATTAGATGAAATGTCTGAAAATTATGAACTGCACACAATTTGAGGCAGCAGTGTTACAAGAAAAACATATTCTGCACGTCTTGATTAAGATGTGACTTACGATATTGTCACACTTTACTGTTCACTGTACGAACACTTTAATGTTACCTAATGTAGCATATTTGCTCTCTTGTTGGTTAGCTGTTATGAATAATATGTTGCTTTATAACATATTATTTATGAAATAGAAAGCAACTGACAAAAGAAGATCATAGACTCTTAAAAATCGCTTTATTTTTATGAATGACATTTGATTACATCTTGATTCTGAAGCAATTTGTATCTTGTTCTCCAGTTTCTTGCTACAGTTTGTACTTTAGACAAAGACAGGTCATACCTTTGTCATAACCTTTAGTACATAACTTAATTGATAACCAAACTTTCTTTGTTATGACTGATGCATAGCTTCTCTTAGTAGTGTTTATTTTAATGTTCCGGTATATCTAGGAATATTCCATTACATAATACAATTTAGTCTTTGTCTGTACAATTAAAAATATAAAAAAATATTTTGTACATTCTGTCATTCTTGTAAATGTTTCAAAATGACAACAATAGTTTTCTTTATTTCATATCTATAAAGTTTTATATATTTCTTATATCTTGATATGGTATCACTAGAACAGTTTTGTCAACCTGGTAAAAGTTTAAAATCTGAAGTGTTTACTTAAATATCTGCATATTTTCTTTTGTTTGTTAGTTTTGGTTTAGCACTGTTCTGCAACAGAAATTCAGTCATGTAATGTTGAGCAGTTAACCTAACAAGTGTCCCTGGATTCTACTAGTCAGTTCTCTACAGGCAAGTGCTAAGTTCTCCGTATTATACAGATGTAAGTCTACTGACTTCAGTCACAGTATCTTTATTGAATCGTCATAGAGAGCAAAAGCCTCATCCAGATATCTAACTCAAGACCCTATGATTCATCCTATAGAGCTAGGGTTGCTTTTGAATATGTTTTTATATTGCAACTATTTCTAAAATTAAAAAAAAAAACTTTTCATAAAACTTGATTTTTACTCACAGGAAGACTGCACACATCAGCTGTTTGATCATTATAATATTATTATGAACGCACAGATGGATATTATTGTATGTTTTATTGAAATTCCATCTAAAATGATAGTTACATTGATGTTGCAATATATATTTTAGGCAATTTCTGAAACAACAGAAGAAAACCTTCTTAAAACTTACCACTAACAGTTTAAATAAATCAGTAGGTGACAATTTGGGCTTCAATTTCTTCTTAAATATCTTTTTAAAAAGCAATGGTAGTGGTAACGTATTTTAAAGTGTGTTACGGAAAACAAATCACACTGTCTGACAAATAAAGAAGCATATTGTGTTATTATATGATATGTGTGTGTGGTGGGGGACTACTGACTTCACGGTTGATTGATTTTTTTAAAATTGTACACGTGAAGTTTTTCAAGTGTAATGTGATATGAAAAACACAAGTGATTTATAAATAAAAGTTTTTTAATAAAAAATACCTCGGTTATAAAACTGGATAGTTTCTTTTGCTGTTCAGTATATATTGCCGACTGTTTTCAAAAAAGAAACACATTAATGAGTTTGCTTTAAACAATATATTATATGAAGTAACATCTTTTTCAACACAATACATGTAATTAGTCATACGTATGTGACATAAGTATAATATGACGATTTGATATTGAACATTTTCATATCTAACTTTTGATCTCATCCGTATAACGGTAAAAATCGATAATAAAAGGAATATAAGTTGCGATTTGACGCTTTCCACCAAAGCATTACGGGGTTATAGATAGAGGATATTATACGAGTGTCTTTTCATATTGAATTTATCAAACGAGTTGAATAAAATTATAAAATGCATATAGGATCTTTATTTTATTCCAAATCACACCAAAAGGATGTTCATGAGCTACACAAAATTGTCCCATTCATGAACAATAGATGAATTATCAATGATCAAGCAGTTCTTATTCAACCTGTATTCACACTGACCATTTATTATATAACATCTATCAGTGACAAGGTATTCTAGACTGATTTCCAGCTGGCAATAGATGAATCCGGGCTATCAAGATAAGTTCATTTCCTTTGTTTAAACCGCCAACATTAAATTGCCCCTATTGGATGTATGCACGTTTTGAGTGTACAATATACTGACTAAAGGTTAGGGTTAGGTTTAACATAGATTTAAAATACATTCAATGCGTGCGTACGCTCACTGCGGGAGATTGCAACCACCAGACGTCTCAAGGCTTTGATTACTACTGTTTACGATGAAAATCGAAAAACGCTTGTAACGCTTACTTAAATATCGATATTTAACGCGCTATTGATAAAGAATAATTATGTTTTATTGCCGCGGCGTTCCGGGTACAATTCTCGCTTTGATAAATCCATTGCAGTGTGAAAAATAGTAACACGTAACTAGTTGTTAATTCTTCAAAAGATTTAACTTATTACACCTTCATTTTATGATAACACTTTAATAAATGAAAAAGAAAGCAATTCAAATTTCTTCCTTCCGATCATCTTTACATCAGTTTTAAGAAAATGTCCTCAGGACATCAGCATTATATTTGTCGAATAGGTAATGAACGAATCAATGTCTCCCTGGCGTGTACTGTAACCATGACAACCTATATTTTTATCGCAAAAAGTATTATTAGTGTAAAAACCTCTAAAATGGACCAAAGTGCTATCGTATGATTTAATCTAAAATACATTCTTAAAAAGCTGAATAAATTACCAATCTAAAGCCGCTGGTAGTAAGTTTATTACACGCCGCCAGGAGGCGGTGGGTTTATTGGTATGCTAAAAAAATTTCGCGCGTGGGACATGGAGCAAGTCACGTGACAGGTTTTCGATCCTGTACGGATTTTTAAAGCATAAAAATTAAGTGTAGTTTTGCAACTTTTTGTTAAAAAGTCGAAAAAAAAATTCTCTTAGGCCATAAATACATTTAGGATCGGGCCAAAAATTTAGGGTAGGTCGGGATACCGGAAACAAACAATTTTTTTACGCCTAAAAGGACATTCATTATGACTGATCTGAATATACATTTCTGGCAGCGGAAAAACTTTTGACTTGTTATCTAGCGAATAAATTATTTTTAATTGAAATTAAGCTTAGGTAGAAAAAGCGCACGTTTCCCTATGTGTTTATTATGACAGACGATGATCCTGTTTAACCAAAATAAAAAAAGGACCAAATTATAAAAAGTTTATTTTTTAAAAGAATTGTTTCAAAAGATAGATAAAAGGTTTAAAGTTTATTATGCCGTTGAAAGTAAAATGATATCTTTTTGAGTTTTTAATATATTACAATTTATGTATTTTTCCTTCTTTATTTCTTATGGTAAAATTTATCGCTTATCAAATTATCGATGATACCGAAAGTTGGATACTTAGTGTCATGGATTTTTCCCTGGTATTATACCCCTGTGTCTGGTTTACTAGAAACATAAAAACTTCATTTGACTAGTCAAATTGACATTTTAATTTCGGTCTACCCAATGTCTTTTTTTTTTTTAATATTATAAAGTGATAAATCAGGGGAAACTCCTCGATACTAAATATAAATTCTAGTCGTTTTTGCTAATATGATATTGTATCAGATATAGTTAATTTAGTTACATTAGTTTAGCTTAGATGTTCTTCCTTTAGAAACTTCAGGCCTTTATACATACTTGTATATACATACTTGTATGCCAAAATTGTATGAAATAGATCTAGGTGAATAAAAGTTATTCTATTCTATTCTGTTTTATAATAACATCAACATTAATCCACTAAAATTCTCAGTTAAACATCTGCAGATATCAATTACATCTTAAAGCAACACATGTACGTATTATCGGCGTGTTTTCCTTTTAGGATTTTACGAACCTTCTTTTTCAATAATGGCGCCTGAAATGCGTAAAATGTCTATTGGAGCATGCGCAGCATGTAATCTCACGCACCAATAGCCAACCAATCAAAATATTTCCGATATCCATCAGTTTCCAGTGGCGTAGCAAATACGTAAATATAATACATAACAAGAAATATCTTTAAAAAAGATGGTCGGCGAATTGTATTAAGACAAGAAGTTTATGAGGTTTTCATATCATTTGTGTTATTCTATCATCTATCTAACATTTTGAAAATAGCAAAACTAAACACAACACTTAAACAATTTAAATGGTTCTCTTTTAATTAGGCTGGCGATATTCGCCAGACGATTATAACCATATATCGAGTTTCCACAATGTTAAACAGGTGCTGAGACTGACAACACAAAATATAATTTCATGCGCAATTCAAATTGTCCGCCACGTTTATTAGTTTTGCCATAGAGTTGTATAAAGATTGATAAACTTTCCTGTTTCAATAGATCTATTTGTTCAAACATGTAATAATAATGTTTTATTTTTCCAACGTAAATACTTGAAAGATAACATTAGAAAATATTACATAATGATGGTAAATTAATTCGTCTCTATGAATGAAATGTCAGTATGAATGGAACTTTTTCGTAACTCAACACTGTTGGCCGCTTCGTTATAGATCATGACTCAGGGCTATAAATGCTAATCAAACAAACGCTGGTTCCGAGAAACAATTGTCGATATGAGTTATACTGCGCATTATTCGACGACCTAACAAGAAATATGAAATATCAATCAAAATGAACTTATAGTGATATGAGTTATGCCAGGTCTTATATTGTGGGCTTTAAGAATCTATTCTTTCAAATCATTTGCTATAGGTTACTACGGGACGAATCGCTGGGTAGAATTGACACAGTAACGTGAGAAGAAACAAATGACCACATTCTACGTGTTATATACCTAAACAGTGTACATGCTATATTTTGCTATAGAAATAATGTTTACATTTACAATAGGAACTATATAACATTACTTGATTTAACAGCAGTTTTTTAAGGCTATTTTTATACTAAATTCGTTTTATTAAACATTCTGACGAATACTGAAAGATATAAAGTAAAAAGTACTTTATCACCAATTTCCTTAAAGGGTGGGGGGGGGGGGGGGGCATAGATGTAAGTGAGTTTTGTTTAAACACACGTTTGCAACTGTTTTCAGGTTATATTACGATGGTGGACCCGTATTAGTTATGTTTAACAATTACATAAACTTGATACAGTCCTGAAGGTAACATATTTTTTGCACTGTGATTCATCTTTAAACGACTTTTACTGTGTCGTTGTTGTTTGTTTGTTTGTTTTTATTTGTTAATTTTGTATAAATTATGTTGTTTTTGTTTTCCTCCAGCTGAAACAGAGACAAATTTAAGATGGGGGCGTAGATGTGAGCGAGTTTTGCTTAAAAACACGTTTTTAACTGTTTTCAGGTTATATTAAGATAGTGTACTCGTATTGGTATGTTTAACTATTACATTAACTTGATACAGTCCTGAAGTTAAAAATAAATGATGTTGTTGTTTGTTTTTTTTTTCTCCAGCTGAAAGAGAGACAAATTTCAAAATTGCGCAAAACGATCGAAGGGAATATTTTTTCTAAATGAAACCTAAAAGTATTGCGTAACAATTATAAGACACAAAATAAAATTGTTGATAACAATTTTTCTAGGACGCCTCGAGTAAAAGGATTTAATCGGACAGAAATTAAGCTCCAACTCTTAGAAAATTTGGCCTTGCTCTCTGCATTCATAAAGAACCATAGGGCAGAAGTAAAACCTACCTACCTACATTTCTTCCAAACTTCGTAAACTAAAGAATAAATGTAAAATTAAGAACTGTTACAAATGTAACTAAGTTTTTTCAAAGATATCTAATCATTCACCCTTCAGGTTAAATTCATTTTAAACAGCAAGAAATGGCTAGTCAAATAAAACATTTCCGCTTTTGTACGACAGATCAATGATAATAAGTCTTGAAAATAAAAACAACAGTTTATCTTACTTAAAAAAGAAATATAATGAACAAAGTTTGGTCCTAGTGGGGGTTGAACCTACGCCCCCCTGAAAAATTAGTTAAAGTAATCTCATGGTAGGAATTGAATACTCTTCAAAAAAAGGAGTACATTATTACGGGTACGTCAATTTTCCTAACCATCATATTAGGGAAGGAACATGACTAGACAATAACCATTAACAGTCCGGTTTCGAGCCCAAAATTTCCCTCATGTCGACAAGAAAATCGCCCCATCTGATAAGTGTTCATACATTCATATATGATGTATGTCGTGGAGGGAAGGGGGTGGGGGATTGCATACCGAAATATAGATGTTGTGTTTGTTACCTTTATAATTTATATGACATTATGTCCCTCAATGTTTATTATCGCTTCTTTTGAAACCTATATAAACGGTTATGGCACGCGAATTGTCTAACAATAACGTGAACCAAGGTCCACGGTCGAAAACATAGGATTAACAATCGATAAACTAGGTTTTCGAACGTAAAACCAGATTTTTCTAACACTTACCCATATTTTAAAGCGAAAACACGCCAAGGTTTCAACTAGGGTTTTTCAGTTGAACTTTGAATTTCGGCCGTTATTCTAAGTTCACGAGCGTGAACCTATGTTTACGGGAGTAAACCAGGGTTTACGAGTGTAAAGCATAGTTTACGAACGTGAACGTATGTTAACGCTCGGAAACTTAGGTTAACGACCGTGAACATGGATTTACGACCGTAAACATAAGTTCACGCTCGTGAACATAGGATAATGACCAAAAATCATAGTTTTGTACGAGAAACCAAGTTTATCGAATGTAAATCTAGGTTCACGTTCTTAAACTATGGTTAACGCTCGTAAACCCAAGTTTAACAATGGTTCTCGGCAATCAAATTATCCAATAATTACATTCTTGGTCGAAAAACTAGTAAAATTGAATACTTACATAAATTTTCGAGCGAACACACAGGAAAACGGGAGTAATCTATAGTTTACTCTCTTGAACCCATTTTTACGTCCGATAAACTAGGTTTCTCGATTGAACTTTAACTTGGGTGTACAAGGTGAACCTACACTTACAAGCATGAACTATGGTTTACGAAGTAATCCTATGTTTTGCTCGAAAGAATAGGTTTACATGCTTTTACGTTCGGAAAACCTAGTTTATCCATCGTTAAACCTAGTTTTGGCTTGTGAAGCTGCGTTCATGTTATTATTGGACAATTTCCATACATGTCACGTCCGTAAACTATGGTTCACGATCATAAACCTAGGCCAAAGGTCGTAAACATGGGTTCATGTTCGTAAACTCGTAAATATATTCTCGATTTATTTAATTCTAATATATCGACCGTACGCCATGGTTAACATTTGAAAAGTTTCTCGAATAAACAATGCATTTCGCTCGTTATCCTATGTGGTTTGATTAGATTAGGTTCTCGGAACCTGACTTTTTTGTAAGATTTTAATTTTTGTGGTTTCAGATTCCCAAGTGAGAATTATGTGCCGTTTGTATCAATAATGAAGCAAACACAATGTATTTTTTCACACCATCTATAGTCTGTAATATCCTTACACTACCTTCTCAAGTTAACCAAGATGGTTCATCACAACAATACCCTATGCTCGCATTAGTTTGATATGGAGAACCCATATATCTAAGATTTTGCAAACTTCTTTCTCGCATAGTTTTCATTCAGTGTTTTGTGGTAGCCAGCCTTACTGTACTTTCAGTACTTTGATTTTTCACAAAAAGGTCTCGTAACCGTGCAATATTGTTTCGTTTTTGTGGGCAGCGAAGCGTGACCACAGATTTACCATACCACAAATTTACGGACGAAATTTCTTATCCGAAACCGAAGAACAAGTAGTTCCATGTGCTCCATAGATTTTACGTAATTCAAGTCTCTTTAACTTTCAGAAAGCTTCTGAAATTAACTTTATCAAAAAATACATTGCTTAAGTATATAGGTGTCGTTATCTATAGTTTATTACAAAACCAAAGCGTATGAAAATGAGCACACTTGCTTTGATCACATGACCAAAACATTTCTTTATCACGTGACCAAAAAAAGTACTTCTGCACCATCCGCGTAGATCTACATATACTGCATGAAATTCAACCGAAGAGGTGTTATCTTATTTATTTTTCTTAGAGATAGATACGATCCTTTCATAATGTCTACGTTATTGATTTTTTACTTGCACGGCGTAAGAAAAAATTGCAGCCGTAACGGAGGGGGCGAAACATTCGTACCTGTTTCCCGAAAATACTAACATATGCAATTCAGATTGATTTAATTTTACATTCTAGCTGGTGTTTGTGACTGACATATCATTAAGGGATTCGAAAGAAACATTATTTTAAACAAGTTCGCCTTTTAATTGCCGGTAGATTCGCGATGTTTTCATCCCCAAATATTCACGAACTGGCGTACGATTTCTTCTCGGATAATTAAACAGTAGCGGGCTTCGGAAGTCTGCATTGAAATCATTTGAGACAGTTCAAACTAAGTTTGAAAACTTTCGATTTTCAATATTTGCATTTCTAACAATAAAATTCGTAGAAAGATCCTTTGGAAGCATAGAATGCAACCAAGAAGAATAATAACAGACTCGGTTTGAATGAGTCTGTTCATGAGAGGTAATGAAATGTGCAACACCCCTACGCCACCTAGCACCGGTTTAAGCGAAACTCTATTACACATATGTTCAACAAAACATAAAAAACAAGACAAGAGATCACAGAGTGATCTTGGCGCCCACCATTGAGCCATTTTTGAATGTTCCAAATTTCAAGACTAGCTCAAGGTCAAAATCAGGGTCAAATTTCATTTCGGTACAGAACACTGTGCATGTGGTCCATGCATGTGTTTCAAATTTGAAAGCTGTAGCTTGAGAAATATTAAAGTAGGTCACTAGATCAATTTCAAGGTCAAAGTTCATTTTGGTACACAAAACTATGCATGTGCTTCAAGTTTGGAGGCTGTAGCTTGAGAAATGTGAAAGTAGGTACTAAGGTAAAAATCAATGTCAAATTTCAATTCAGAACACAAAAATATGCATGTGGTCCAAATTTGAAGCCTGTAGATTCAGAAATGTGAAAATAGGTCACTAAATCAATCTCAAGATCAAAGTTCATTTCGGTACACAAAACTATGCATGCAGTCCAAATTTGAAGGCTGTAGCTCGAAAAATGTGAAAGTAGGCACTAGGTAAAAATCAATGTCAAATTTCAATTCAGAATACAAAACTCCGCAAGTGGTCCAAATCGGAAGCCTGTACCTTCAAAAATGTGAAAGTAGGTCACAAGGTCAATGTCATGGTCAAAGTTTGTTTCGGGACACAAACCTATGCATGCAGTCCAAATTTGAAGGCTGTAGCTACAGAAATGTGGAAGTAGGTCACTAGGTCAAGATCAAGGTCAACTCATATCAAGGTTCATCTTGCTTCTCAAAACTATACATGTGGTCCAAATTTGAATGTTGTAGGTTATCGACAAAAAGAAGTTTTTCCCTATATAAGTCTATATGAACCATGTGATCCCCGGGGCGGGGCCACATTTGACCCTAGGGGAATAATTTTAACAAGCTTGGTAGAGAACCACTTGATGATGCTACATTACAAATATCAAAGTCCTAGGCTTTGTGGTTTGAACAAGAAGATTTTCCCTATATAAGTCTATGTAAACCCTGTGACCCCCAGGACGGGGCCATATTTGAACCTAGGGGGATAATTTCAATAATCTTAGTGGAGGACCACTAGATGATGTCACATATAAAATATCAAAGCCCTAGGCCCTGTGGTTACATTACAAATATCAAAGCCCTAGGCTTTGTAGTTTGGACAAGAAGATTTTCAAAGTTTTTCCCTAT
This sequence comes from Mercenaria mercenaria, assembly GCF_021730395.1. Classification (NCBI taxonomy): domain Eukaryota; kingdom Metazoa; phylum Mollusca; class Bivalvia; order Venerida; family Veneridae; genus Mercenaria; species Mercenaria mercenaria. The sequence goes on from NC_069373.1 coordinate 55,460,949, forward strand.
ATAAGTCTATGTAAGCCGTGTGACCCTCAGGGTGGTACCATATTTGACCCCAGGGAAATAATTTGAATAATCTAGGTAGAGGACCACTAGATGATACTTCATACCAAATATCAAAGCCCTAGGCCCTGTGGTTTTGAACAAGAAGATTTTCAAAGTTTTTCCCTATATAAATCTGTGTAAATTATAAAAATAAATAAAGGGCCATAACTCACTCAAAAATCTGATTTTCAGGGGGACACAACTAGGATACAAATACATCATTCTGACAAAGTTTGGTCAAAATCCCCCCAGTAGTTTCTGAGAAGATGCGATAACGAGAAATTGTTAACGGACGGAAGGACGGACGGAAGGACGACGGACCACGGACGCAGAGTGATTTGAATAGCCCACCATCTGATGATGGTGGGCTAAAAACAAAACAACACTAAAACATGCATGTTGTATTATGATGCATATTACATTAATCTACAGCTGAAAAAAATGACTGAATGCAACCTGAAGATCACAATGTGTGGTGATATTGAAGAGAGCTGTAGTTGTTTTGGTTGTTTTAAAATTGAATTAAAACACTTTAATATCATTGTAAATGTTCGGTTATGGTTGCCTTTTAGTTTAAGAATTAACTATTCTGAAGTGCCTTTTATCTATTTAATTTATGTGTATTATATTCATAGCCTGCTTATACCAAGATGAGTTCTCATTTGAAAAACAAGTTACCTGTCAAGCCCTAAAGATCACAGGTGCCTGAACACGTTTCTTATTAAACAAAAACATGAGAACCGCTTGACTCAGAATATTGAAACTTCATAAGATGATTGGACACGCGGAGTAGATGACCCCTATTGATTTTTGAATCACTTATCAGAATTTAAGGTCACAGGAACCAGACCATGGAAAGCAGTTTCCAACCAATAACTTTAGAATAATTTGACCCAGAACCTTCAATCACATGATAGAAATTGCAGAATAGATGACCCTTAATGTTTCAAGGCTCACTTGACTTAAGGGAAAAGTCACATGGGCCTGAAGATGGAAAAACTCTTTCTGATCAATAACTTCAGAATCACTTGACCCAGAATGTTGTAACTTCTTAGGATAATTGGACATGCAGAGTAGACGACCTCTGTTGACTTTGGGCTCACTCGATTAAAGGTCAAGGTTACAGCGGGCTGAACATGGATAACGGTTTACTGGAGAACCACTTGACCCAGAATCTTGTTGAAACTTCATAACGTGATTGGACATGTCAAGCAGATGATCCCTATCGCAGCCAACCATTAGTGTCTCTTTGTCTTTCGCTCTTATCCTCTATTGACTTCTTGCCTATTACGACTATACATTGGGTGAGACATGGGCATCTTCTAGTTTGAAAACTTATTGCTCTCCTTCGAAGGAGGAGGGGTATATTGTAAATATTATTGTTTGATGGTGGATGTTTTTTGGTCTGCAGATCAATCGGTTTTCGGATGATAACTGGAACGCTTGGGATAGGAACATGAATGTTGATCGGGAAATTTGTCATGACCAGCAGATGGCCCCTGCCCATGCTTGATTTTGTGTTCAGTAGGTCAAACGTCAAATTCACATTGACAATAGAACATTTGCCAGAAAACTAGATAATGCCTTTGTCTAAGATCACATTTGATATGGAAGTCATTTAATACTGGTAAATGACCCTGATTATGATTTGAGGTCAATACGTCAAATGTCCAGTGTGCAGTGACCAATAAATTCTGTTCCTTGTCAGTTACTTCATGCAAGTGTTCTACAAAGCTATTCTTGTTATAACTAGAATCTCCAAACATCACATAATTATCAATAAGTCCATGACCTTTGCTCACATTAAACTGTTCCAGTAAAAGCAGAGTGTTTTCCCTTGATTTGTTAAAAGATGCTTATAATTAAAACAAATGTTGACCAAATCTCACAAATTCTTCAATAAGCACATGAGCTTTGCTCATGTATCATTTTATCCCCATTGACTAAGTAAAAAGCAGAGTTTTGCCCCTTGATTTGGTAAAGAATGGTTAAATGCTTATTAATCAAAAGTAGTTTAACTAGAATCACATAACTTAAGCTAACTGTTCATGCAATTTACCAGAAGCTATCAACCGCTGCCCACATCAGTCCTCTCAGTGCTCTGTTACAACCCGTTTTGTAATAAAGTTGCAAATTGTAATAATTATAACAAAACGGGTTGGAGTGCTTCTTTCAATTTGAAATGGACATCACAACCCGTTTTGTAATTAAGTTGCAAAATGTAATAAATTTCTCAGAGTGTGTGTAAACGTATTTGTACATAGTTCTAGGGTTCACTATATGAATAAAATTGCATGAGGTGAGGATGTCAAGGGGCGTACTATTAGCATGTAATTTTACTCATTAATTGTAACTAAGAAGGTTATTGGTGAGCATAACATCAAGGAAGTTTCAACAAAATGGTTATTACAAAGTGAAAATAAACAAAGCATCCCGTTTTGTAATAAAGTTGCAAAATGTAATAAATTTCTGAGTTAGCTGAAAAGCAATTGTGTCATAGTTCTAAGCTTCACTATGTAAATAAAAGTGAAGGACGAGAAGATGTACATGTAATGTGTTATACTTATGGCAATTTGGCATTAACTTTTTACATAAAGTAAAAAAAAATACAAGCACTTACAATATCAGTGTGGATTTTCAAATTGTAATAATTATTACAAAACGGGTTGGAAAGCTTATTACAATGTGAAATGGACATCACAACCCGTTTCGTAATAAAGTTGCAAAATGTAATAAATTTCTGAGTTAGTTGAAACGCATTGGTTTCATAGTTCTAAGGTTCACTATGTGAATAAAAGTGAAGGATGTGAAGATGTAATATGTCATACTTATGACAATTTGGCATTACCTATTTACATAAAAGTAGAAAAAAGCAAATACTTACAAAATCAATGAGGATACTCAAATTGTAATAATTATTATAAAACGTGTTACAGTGTTTCATACAATGTGAAATTGGCATTCCAACCCGTTTAGTAATAAAATTGGAAAATGTAATAAATTTCTGAGATAGTTGAAACGCATTTATGTCATAGTTCTAAGGTTCACTATGTGAATAAAAGTGAAGGATGTGAAGATGTAATGTGTCATACTTATGACAATTTGGCATTTACTATTTACATAAAAGTAGAAAAAAGCAAATACTTACAAAATCAATGAGGATACTCAAATTGTAATAATTATTATAAAACGGGTTACAGTGTTTCATACAATGTGAAATTGGCATTACAACCCGTTTAGTAATAAAGTTGCAAAATGTAATAAATTTCTGAGATAGTTGAAACGCATTTATGTCATAGTTCTAAGGTTCACTATGTGAATAAAAGTGAAGGATGTGAAGATGTAATGTGTCATACTTATGACAATTTGGCATTAACTATTTCTATAAAGGTGAAAAAAAAACACAAGTACTTACAAATCAAAGCGGATACTCAAATTGTCATAATTATTACAAAACGGGTTAGAAAGCTTATTACAATGTGAAATGGACATCGCAACCCGTTTTGTAATAAAGTTGCAAAATGTAATAAATTTCTGAGTTAGTAGAAACACTTTTGTGTCATAGTTCTAAGGTTCACTATGTGAATAAAAGTGAAGGATGTGAAAATGTAATGTGTCACACTTCAGACAATTTGGCATTAACTATTTACATAAAAGTACAAAAAAAAACACAAAAAACAAGTACTTACAAAATCAATTTCCATACTCAAATTGTAATAATTATTACAAAACTGGTTAGAAAGCTTATTACAATGTGAAATGGACATTGCAACCCATTTTGTAATAAAATTGCAAAATGTAATAAATTTCTGAGTTAGTTGAAACGCATAAGTGATATAGTTCTAAGGTTCACTATGTGAATAAAAGTGAAAGATGTGAAAATGTAATGTGTCATACTTCAGACAATTTGGCATTAACTTTTTACATAAAAGTACAAAAAAAACAAGTACTAACAATGTGAAATGGACATTGCAACCCGTTGTGTAATAAAGTTTTAAAATATAATAAATTTTTGACTTACTTGAAACGCCTTTATGTCATAGTTCTAAGGTTCACTATGTGAATAAAAGTGAAGGATATGAAGATGTAATGTGTCATACTTATGACAATTTGGCATTACCTATTTACATAAAAGTAAAAAAGAAAGACAAGTACTTACAAAATCAATGAGGATACTCAAATTGTAATAATTATTACAAAACTGGTTAGAAAGCTTATTAGGCCTAAAAAAAAAATATGTTTGTTTCCTGTAACCCGACCGACCATAAGTTTTTACCGCCGACCGCAATTTTTTTATGGGCTGAAATTCGAGATTCTGATTATATCTTTATTGATTATAGGGATAATTTAGTTGTACCCGACCTCGTCGCGCATAGTCACGAACGTTCCTGGTTCAGTCGACATGAAACAACATGGCGAAAAGCCTGTTTGTCGGTAGACTCGAGGTTCCGGGTTTTCACCCGCGAAAATCGAGAAGTTTTCTTTGATGCATATCGAGTTCAAAAGTTCTGCCCCTTGTCAATCAAAATCTCGGTGAATTTCAATACTGTTCGCCGCCACAAGCGGAAGTATGGCAGTAGGCGGAGCGTCATATACTAATTAGCTACTGACAGATGTCAATCACGCCACGCGCCGACTGACACGTGGTTATCTCGCGGTTTGTATTTAGTACTTCATTATGAAAGGTGTTTATTGATCAAGGTGTAAACGTTAATTGATAAACAATTCGTAGAAGAGTAGTCTATTATCATGTTTGTACCACTTGTTCAGGGGTCACGCTGTCGGTTGCACTTGAGCCATTTGCGACAAAAGATTAATTGTGGCCCCGAAAATCTCTAATTGGCAAAAACGGCCCGAAGCTATGTCTGTCTGCAAAACTATGAACTTTGCCTGTTACACAGTGTTTACTGAACAAAAGAAATCAGTGTAGAAAAAAACTTGTATGAACAACATCTGTTATTAAAAGGCGGGAGCAAATTTTCAACAATTTTATTTGATTAGTAATTTAAATCAGGCCTCGACCTTAGCGGTGGACCGTTGGACCGACGCAACCAAAATTATCGGCAGGTCCACTATCAAAAGTTGGGTAGACCGACGGTCAACCAATTTTCAGTCACGGTCTGCAAATAAAATAAATCCCTTAAAAGTGAAAAAATAGGGGTGGTGGGGGTGGGGGATCGTATCCATATCGGCGAATTCACAAAACGAAAGTTGATTTTGCCTTAGTACGGCATTCTACAGTTACAAGCATTGGCGAGTTAAAGTCAGGATAGCACGAATGGACTACTCCACCGATCGGGTGAGTGGTTTTTACGTGGTAACTTTACCAAATTGAGTAATTACATCAGGCAAAATTATCGGATTGACTGGAATTTACCCGCGAATCGTAAAAATATCAAAACGTCATGCTGGTAATTTTCCATTCCACAAGCACGTGCGCCCTATCGTAATACTTAACTTACATCGCAGTTACTTTTGACACAAAAACGCGCGTAAGTGCATTCATTTTTTAATATAATCGCTTCAGATATTCAACACCGCTTGAGAACTAATACAGTTTGAATTCTATAACAATTTTAATAAGATATCGACAGGAATGTAGGCAAAATTCTTTTAAAACGATCAAATTTTCATATAATGTTTTGTAAAATTTCAAACAGCGCGATCTTGATTATTTATTTCCTTTTTAAAGTAAATAAACGGTACATACTATGGTAATAAAATTCAGACTTTTGACCAGAAAATACAAAAAACACAATTAAAAAATCTTAAATAATGAAAAAGCGGCAGCAATTTAAATACATGGAGTAAAACGATTTTTTGGCAAACAGATTACTGTTAGCACGTCAGAATAGGTTACGTGACCTCATGAACGTAAATAGAAATGTGGTTTTAAAATGAGGCAGTATGATGTCGTTGCGATTTTTAATAAGTTATAAATGAGTCTTCGTACATATATTTTTTGTCACAACACTTTGTTAGATATTCTTCTCAAACAATAATGTAAATTTCTTGAGGGCAAATAGGTCAGCATCGTTCACGGTCTGACACATTTACATGTCAGTTTATTCGGGATATTGCACATTCGCTTTTAAAAAATTAAAGAAAAAACTTTTTTACTGATTTCTTCTCAACTATTAAAGGAATCGAGAAAGTACGATCAGACAGTGATGTGTCACATGGCGCGAAAACATGACGTAATGCAATGACAATCTCGTGGAAACTATACCGCTTTGATCTCCACTGCAGATGCCACAATAACCGGCACACTTCTTTTAGCTCTTTGAGGGGGTGTTAATTGATGATGAAAACGAGGCCAATTACTTAGTTTATCATCAGAATGATTACCAATAATTGTTGATGTTTTTTTTTTCACTTTCAACACTGGTGCTGATTGTGTCCATATTTTGGGACACTTTTCAAAATAATTATTTTTCGGGATAACAGATTGCTACAGTCTTCCATTTTTAATTATTTAGAAATAAGTCCTGTTTCTTTGAGTCATATGAAGTTATGACGTCTACAGCATCACAATTTATGAGATAGAATTGGAGGTCCACTAAAGTCTGAGCAGGTCTACTAGATTTTAGCAGTTGGTGAACCTGCTGGCAACTGCTGAAAAAAGTTAAGGTTGAGGCCTGATTAGGCAGTTAATTGGCGATAATAAGGTTACTAAACACTGAAATGTTCTGACACCTACTAAAAAAAAATTAAAAAAAAAGAAAAATTCCCTACCTACCGACCCCCATTTTTTTCAGCATGTTACAGGAAACAAACATATTTTTTAGGCCTTACAATGCGAAATGGACATTACAACCCGTTTTGTAATAAAGTTGCAAAATGTAATAAATTTCTTAGTTAGTTGCCACCCATTTGTGTCATAGTTCTAAGGTTCACTATGTAAATAAAAGTAAAGGATGCGAAGATGTAATGTGTTATACTTATGACAATTTGGCATTAACTTTTTACATAAAAAAAATACAAGCACTAACAATATCAATGTCGATTCTCAAATTGTAATAATTATTACAAAACGGGTTAGAAAGCTTATTACAATGTGAAATGGACATTGCAACCCGTTTTGTAATAAAGTTTTAAAATGTTATAAATTTTTGACTTACTTGAAACGCATTTGTGTCATAGTACTAAGGTTCACTATGTGAATAAAAGTAAAGGATATGAAGATGTAATGTGTCATACTTACGACAATTTGGCATAAAAGTAAAAAAGAAGGACAAGTACTTACAAAATCAATGAGGATACTCAAATTGTCATAATTATTACAAAACGGGTTAGAAAGCTTATTACAATGCGAAATGGACATCGCAACCCGTTTTGTAATAAAGCTGCAAAATGTAATAAATTTCTTAGTTAGTTGAAACGCATATGTGTCACGGTTCTAAGGTTCACTGTGTGAATAAAAGTGAAGGATGTTAAGATGTAATATGTCAAACTTATGACAATTTGGCATTACCTATTTACATAAAAGTAGAAAAAATCAAGTATTTACAAAATCAATGAGGATACTGAAATTGTCATAATTATTACAAAACGTGTTACAGTGCTTATAACAATGTGAAATGGACATCACAACCCGTTTTGTAATAAAGTAGCAAAATGTAATAAATTTCTTAGTAGAAACGCACTTGTGTCATAGTTCTAAGGTTCACTACGTAAATAAAAGTGAAGGATGTGAAGATGTAATGTGTCACACTCTGATGACAATTTGGCATTACCTACTTACATAAACATGATAAAAGTAGAAAAAAAGTACTTACAACATTAATGTGGATATATAAATTGTAATAATTATTACAAAACGGGTTAGAAAGCTTATTACAATGTGAAATTGACACCGCAACCCGTTTTGTAATAAAGTTGCAAAATGTAATAAATTTCTGAAATAGTTGTAACGCATTTATGTCATAGTTCTAAGGTTCACTATGTGAGTATAAGTGAAGAATGTGAAGATGTAATGTGTCATACTTACGACCATTTGGCATTAACTTTTTACATAAAAGGAAAAAAGTCAAGTACTTACAATATTAATGCGGATACTCAAATTGTAATAATTATTATAAAACGGGTTGAAAAGCTTATTACAATGTGAAATGGACATCACAACCCGTTTTGTAATAAAGTTGCAAAATGTAATAAATTTCTGAGTTAGTTGAAACGCATTGGTTTCATAGTTCTAAGGTTCACTATGTGAATAAAAGTGAAGGATGTGAAGATGTAATATGTCATACTTATGACAATTTGGCATTACCTATTTACATAAAAGTAGAAAAAAGCAAACACTTACAAAATTAATGAGGATACTCAAATTGTAATAATTATTACAAAACGTGTTACAGTGCTTTATACAATGTGAAATTGGCATTCCCACCCGTTTAGTAATAAAGTTGCAAAATGTAATAAATTTCTGAGATAGCTGAAACGCATTTGTGTCATAGTTCTAAGGTTCACTATGTGAATAAAAGTGAAGGATGTGAAGATGTAATGTGTCATACTAATGACAATTTGGCAGTAACTGTTTACATAAAAGTAAAAAACAAGTGCTTACAAAATGAATGTGGATACTCAAATTGTAATAATTATTACAAAATGGGTTGGAAAGCTTATTACAATGTGAAATGGACACCGCAACCCGTTTTGTAATAAAGTTAGAAAATGTAATAAATTTCTGAGTTAGTAGAAACACATTTGTGTCATAGTTCTAAAGTTCACTATATGAATAAAAGTGAAGGAGGTGAAGATGTTATGTGTTAACTTATGACAATTTGGCATGTACTATTTAAATAAAAGAAAAAAAAGTACTTACAAAATCAATGTTGATACTCAAATGGTAATAATTATTTTAAAACTTTCACATGCATGGTCGCATTTCAAAACGAATCCGCACAAATGATAAGCATGGATAGACAATGTGAACCATTGCACTAGCTCAAAGGTCAAGGTCACAGTTTGTGGTTGAACTTTGAAAATTTTCACTACATATACAGACTTAAATTTTCTGATTTTCCTACAATATTTTTTTGTAAATATTTATGTTGCCGTGGCATCCGTGTCGGTGACAAATATCTAGTGGATATTTATCTTATACTTTTTGCGCAGGTACCTAGGTATTGCGGACAAAAGTTGACGCTTAACAAAAAAAAAAAAAAAAAAAAAAAACAAGGACAAATATCAAACGGAATGCCACTTACAAAAACGCAGACGTGCACACCACAAACACACACACACACGCACACACAAAGCCAACACATGAGGACAAAACGAACAAAGGAACACAGTGGGGCACCGCCTTGGAACGGTCAGTGGCAAAACATCACAAAACAAAGCACTGAAAGTGCTGATGGTAATTTTCTTCACACTTAGTTATGCAAATAGTAGTTTGATTCAATTTCCTACTTTAAATGCAGTTCAGTTTTTAACTATTTTCATCATTGTCGGTAGCGAATACGCCATATATTAGATTATAACCGGTAATCATATTGTATATGCAAATAGTAGTTTGATCCAATTTCCTAGTTTAAATGTGTTTTTCAGTTTTTAACTATTTTCATCATTGTCGGTAGCAAATACGTCATATATCAAATTAGAACAGGCAATCATACTTTTAGCTCATATTAGCATTGTTTGTTATTGTGATCGCTCATTCGTGTCTGTCTGTCTGTCAACATTTACCTTGTGTATTCGACAGATGCTGTATTTTTCAACTGATCTTCATGAAGTTTAGTCAGAATGATTGCCTTGATAAAATCTATGTCAAGTACAAAAATGGGTCATCTGGAGTAAAAGAAACTAGGTCACTAGGTCAAATCAAAGAAAAAACTTGCGTATGCAATAGTGGCTTCATTTTACACTGAAAATTTATGGAATTTGATCAGAATGTTTGTCTTGATGACATCTAGGAGGAGTAATAATAAGGGTCATCTGGGGTCAAGAACTAGGTCACCACGTTAATCAAAGAAAAACTGTGAATTATTATTATACCAGATTTATATAGCGCCCTTTTCATGATCAATTTCACGTTCAAAGGCGCTTTACATAGTTCAAATGCAGCCACACAAGGCGCATAATTCATCCTCTACTTGTACAAACACAGAGCGATCTGACCAGAGGGACAGAGTGAGACAAAGCCCCCACTACAGAGAGATCAGAAATCAGACGGAGGCTTGTCCAGCTAACTTAGCCTAGCTCGTTGCGAATAGACAGCCTGGTTCTTTAACGTGCCCAGTGTATAGCACTGATACACGCAAGGATTGCCTGGGTTCCTGCCCAGTACACCTCTAGTTAGGTGGGAAACACTGAAAAGCGTTTCTGAAAATTCCGGAGTAACGGCCGGGGATCGAACCCCCGACCTCAGGATTGGAAGGCCAGTGTGCAAACCACTGAGCTATCCGTCCACCTTAAATAGGGGCTACAAAAACACAGACAAATATCAGACAGCGAATGCCACGTACCAAAAACGCAGCCTCCCAAAAACGAAACCAACAGCACGCAGACGTTCACACCACACACACATGAACACAAACACAAAAAAACGCAGCCTCCACAAAATGAATGTCACAGCACGCAGACGTTCACACCACAAACACACACAAAGCCAACACACGAGGACAAAACGAATAAACAAAGGGACACAGTGTGGCACCGCCTTATAACGGTCAGTGGCAAAAAAAAACAACTGGGGAGTTTAAACCGGTTTATGGTGCGCACCCAACCTCACTCGTGCCCCCACCATGTTTCAAAGACACGGAATAGTGTAAATAAAAGTAATCCCCTCCAGGTGAATCTCTAACACGCGTAACGGAAACAAAAAGGCATGACATGTAAAACACAAAATCGCTCATGTATAAATATATAAAGAGTAAACCTTAAGAACCAAAAAATGTATGTACTCAATGCCTTTGCAGAAGACGAGCAATAAGAGAAACACCCTTAATGGCCCGACGAAACAGGTCAGAAGACAGATATCAAGACAGTAAAGTCCTGGTTGGATAGAAACTGCTTCTCATAGAGTCCCCCTCCCCCTCTTCCGTCAGACACAATCAAAGAGGGAAGCGTAGTGTCCAACTGTAAACGGGTTGAACACTAAACAAGCGATATGTCTCAAAACAGTTGGGTCGTAACCTCTTATTAAATTTTTTTTTATAATTTTACCACATACGGTTGGAAAATTACATATGATCCAAGATCTTACGAAGTTTTGGCAGGATGTTCATGACATTTGATGAAAGTGTTAGCTTTGATGAAGTTTAGGTCAAAATTAAATACGGATCGTTTAGCGTCAAAACTAGGTCAGCTGGTCAAATCAAAGAATAACGTTGTGTATGCAATAGACGTTGCATTTTTTTCAGTGGATCTTCATGAAATTTAATCAGAAAGATTTTCTAGTTCAGATATGGGTCATGTTGAGTAAAAACTAGGTCACCTGGTGAAAATGAAAGAAATACCTTGCGTATGCAAAAGGGATCGCATTTTAAGCAGGATAATCTTTCAGTTTAATCAAGTGGTTTTCAGGTGAGTGACCTAGGACCATTTGATCCTCTTGTTTTCTAAGTTTAGTAAGTTTACCTTTTGCAAGCCAGCCTATTCAACTGCCCATTTCCTTGGGTTTTGTAAACAGAATTGTGAACTGACGATAAATACACCAGGGAAACATACCCGCAATACGATCGGTTTATTGGTAAAATAATTAATCAACGTTTGTTTTGTTTCATCAAATGTAAACAAATATTTACGGCTGTACAATGTATATCTAAACCTAAACATTAACACATGAATACTTCATTGCATTAAATTATAATTACTTTTGCTCATACGCCTCAGGTGAAATTTTGGTAACGGCTCATTTGATCTATTTCATATAGTGCAAAATATGCTCCTTACTAGTGTCTGGCTCCACCCCTATTTTCAGAGTTATGGCCCCTGCAATAGTAAAAAATGCACATTTTCACCTTTTGACGCACCTAGCTATAAAGTATTTAATATAAATGGTTGAAAACTTGCACAAGTCTTTATCATGATATAAACTTGCACACCTTCTATATTTTGGCCGGCTCCAGCCCCTATTTTTAAAGTTATGCTCCCTGAAATAGTAAAAATATGCACATTTTCACCTAATTATGTGCCTAGCTCAAAAAGTATTTAATGTAATTTCATGATGTGACCTTTCTCACTTGGCATTCTTCTTGAGAATCTTAGTACATATTCCAAAACGATACTCGCATAGGGGGTGTAACTACTGAGGAGGGGGTGAGAACTTCACATGTTGGTAATAAATGTTCATGGGAAAATGAAAAAAGTTTGCTTATGTTCTTCCAATTTGCAAGTTTGTTTTGTGCAATTTATTATTTGGAATTTTAAACAATTGCAAGACAATAACTCGGAAACTATTAAAAATATCCTGGCTATGTGTGCATTACCACATTATGGTGATCTAACCTCAGTTTTAGTTTCATAGTTCTAGGTCACAAGTTATAAAGCAGAAATTGTCATACTTATATAAAAAGTCTTATATAGTTAACATAACTACTAAGGGCTTTTACTATGGTGTTACTGAAGAATTAACTGAAACTTGACACACCGCAGTTTTTTACAGTGGTGAGCATTTATATACGAAGTGTTATTAAAATATTCTAAACCACTTAAGAGATATGGCCTCGGATGGAAAGACGGACGGACGGACAACGTCATAACTATATTCCTGAGCCGCCTTCGTCGGGGTATAACAAATAAAGGACCACAGTGGGGCACCGCCTTGAAACGGTCAGTGGCAAACACACTACTGGTGAGCTTTAACTGGTTAATGGTGCTTACCTAACCTCATGTTCCAAAAAGTACATAATGGATAAATGACACGTTCCAGAAACGCAGACTACAATTCAGGCGCGTAGCTACCTATACCTCAGTACACCCGTAAATCCACTTCTTTTTGCCATCTTTTTACATCTTTATCCTAGATCTAGACTGGATGTGTTCCAAATCGTAATTAGTGTACTATATATGAATATTACAAAATGTTTTAATACTATTTACTGCAAGTTATTAATTTTCAGATTCATCTGCGTTTCCCTTCCTGACTTACATACAAACATCCAAGGGAATGCAACGGCCGTGGACTGTCTATACTCTACTTTTTATTACCAAAAGCAACATAATAAAATTAAGAACAAAAATTTATTCGAAACTTGTTAAAATAGGCTACGACATGCTATTTATATAAATAAACTTTACACGCTTCGTTCGGTAAGTCAATGTAGCTAGAAATTTGTTTGACAACACTGTCTAATCTGTCTTTAAAATACTGACGTTTTTTAGTTATTAAAGATTTTTCTATTCTGTTTTTGATATCTTCTGGCCGAAAGTCTGAATTTTATGTCCTTTAGTTTTTTACATTTTATTAACGATAAAAACGAAATTGCTATTTACGATCGCGCTGTATCAAACTTTACAGTTAATTTATTTTTAAAAAATGCCGGTTTTTTCTATATAATTTTGCTTAAGATTCTACTATTGTCTTATCAAAATTGCTATAGAATTCGAGCTATGTTTATTTTCTAGCGGTGCTGAAAGTTTCAGGTGATAATATTAAATAATGAATGTATTACGCGCGTTTTTGTGCACGTAACGCCTAAACGCGGTGTTTTGTTGAACTAAAAGATCACCTATTTCTTTGTACTTTATTTACCTTCTTCCTGGTTTCGTCTGGTTTTGTACTGTACATCGTCCTATGGTGGCCTCTTTCATATACCCAGACCGTACGCATTATGTCACCATAGGTCCCTAACACACATAAAAGAATGCTGGCCAAACTTTTAATGTTTATTTTGTAATGTTCTGTGTCATTTACAAGGTAATTTTTGGGGCCATTTCTATTAGTTTTATTTAGATTAAAGTTTATATTGTTTAAAATTTTGTTAAAATTTAGTAAAATTTGATAAAAATGGTAAAATTTGATAAAATCAGTCATCTTTTTGCATTGGTCTTTATAGTAGTTAGACAAGTTAATAACTTGGAACTTATTTGTATTAGTATAAGAGCTTAAATTAGCTTAAATAAGTGTTTTGATCAGTTACCAAATTATGGAATTGAACTCGGTGCATCATTGTAGTATCCATGTGCACCGCCATATGAATACATCTGCGGATGCCTCTGAATTAATAATCCTAGTACGTTTGTAACTTTTGAGTTCTGCTCAACTCGGGCCTAGAGGTCGTGAACGGTACCTTGCACTTTCTCTAGTGTACCTGGGGTCTTCCTACACCGTCAAAGCTGGAGAGTTGCCATATGACATATAATAGTGTCGGTGCGACGTTAAATACAACAAAATAAAATAATAAAATGACCAAAATTATTTTTACATACTTAAAAATTAGATACATTTTGCAATTTTATAAAAATAAGACGAGCTGTAATATCCTTTTCACATTGTAATTAGCACTACAAACTAATCAACTGCCTTTTAAGTTACAGATAAAGAGTAAAAATTCTATGTTGAAAGAACGCCGCCTTACAGCTTCAACTCGTTTTCTTTTATCCATATAATGACCTTTAGAAGTATTCCACAAATGATAATTTCTCTAACCAGTTATGTAATGAAAATTTTGTTGAATGAATAAAAGTTCACTTTTATTTCCTGACGATTTTCCTTCTATTAATTTAATGTATTGTGTGAAAAGCATTTTGTCAAAACTAGGTACATGTACTTGTCACTTTCACATTCTTGAATTTCATTCATAAATGAAACCTGTTGGCCAAAATTACATTTACACATACTTAGAAATTTATTACATTTTGGAAATTTATTTGGAAATGGATTTTATCGTCAACTTTACAATTTAATAAGCACTCTTTTTGTGATAGTTATAAAATGTCCTTGATGTTATGAAAGCTCACGTTGATATGATCAGCATTATTTTTAGATACAAATAATAAGTAAAAATTATGTTAAAAGTACGCCACGTGATATTTTCACCTCATTCAATATTATTCACATGGTGAACCTTAGAGATATGGCACAAACGCCCTATCACACGCCGAAAAATTGTATAACATTTTGCAACTTTATTACAAAACGGGCTGCAATGTTCATTTCACATTGTAATAAGCTTTCTAACCAGTTTTGTAATAATTATTACAATTTGTGTATCAGCTTTGATTATTAAGTACTTGTTTTTTGTTGTTTTTTTTTTTTTGTCTTTTATGTAAAAAGGAAATGCCAAATTGTCATAGGTATAACACATTACATCTTCACATCCATCACTTTTATTCACATAGTGAACCTTAGAACTATAATACAAATGCGTTTCAACTAACTCAGAAATTTATTACATTTTGCAACATTATTACAAAACGGATTGTGATGTCCATTTCACATTCTAATAAGCTTTCTAACCCGTTCTGTAATAATTATTACAATTTGAGAATCCATATTGATCTTGCAAGTACTTGTATTTTTTTACTTTTATGTAAAAAGTAAATGCCAAATTATCGTAAGTATAACACATTACATCTTTTCATCCTTCACTTGTTTTCACATAGTGAACCTTAGAACTATAATACAAATGCGTTTCAACTAACTCAGAAATTTAAAACATTTTGCAACATTGTTACAAAACGGATTGTGATGTCCATTTCACATTCCAATAAGCTTTCTAACCCGTTTTTGTAATAATAATTACAATGTGAGAATCCACATTGATCTTGCAAGTACTTGTATTTTTTTACTTTTATGTAAAAAGTAAATGCCAAATTGTCGTAAATATAACACATTACATCTTTTCATCCTTCACTTGTATTCACATAGTGAACCTTAGAACTATGATAAAAATGCGTTTCAGCTAACTCAGAAATTTATTACCGTTTGCAACTTTATTATGAAACGGGTTGCGATGTCCATTTCGCATTGTAATAAGCTTTCAAACCCGTTTTGTAATAATTGTTACAATTTGAGTATCCTCATTGATTTTGTAAGTATTTGTCTTGTTTTTTATTTTATGTTAATAGTTAGTGCCAAATTGTCGTAAATATGACACATTATACATGTATCTTCACATCCTTCATCACATAGTGAACCTTAGAACCATGACATAAATGCGTAACAACTATTTCAGAAATTTATTACATTTTGCAACTTTATTACAAAACGGGTTGCGATGTCAATTTCACATTGTAATAAGCTTTGTAACCCGTTTTGTAATAATTATTACAATTGATGTATCCACATTAATGTTGTAAGTATTTGATATTTTTCTACTTTTATGTAAGAATGTAATGCCAAATTGCCATAAGTATGACACATTACATCTTCACAATCTTCACTTTTATTTAAGTAGTGAACTTTAGAACTATGACACAAATGCGTTTCTGCTAAGAAATTTATTACATTTTGCTACTTTATTACAGAATGGGTTGTGATGTCCATTTCACATTGTTATAAGCACTGTAACACGTTATGTAATAAGTATTACAATTTGAGTATCCTCATTGACTTTGTAAATACTTGTTTTTTTCTACTTTTATGTAAATAGTTAATGCCAAATTTTCATAAGTATGATATATTACATTTTCAC
Source organism: Mercenaria mercenaria (assembly GCF_021730395.1). Classification (NCBI taxonomy): domain Eukaryota; kingdom Metazoa; phylum Mollusca; class Bivalvia; order Venerida; family Veneridae; genus Mercenaria; species Mercenaria mercenaria. The sequence continues at coordinate 55,477,571 of NC_069373.1, forward strand.
ATCCTTCACTTTAATTCACACAGTGAACCTTAGAACTGTGACACAAATGCGTTTCAACTTACTCAGAAATTTATTACATTTTGCAACTTTATTACAAAACGGGTTGCAATGTCCATTTCACATTGTTATAAGCTTTCTAACCCGTTTTGTAATAATTATTACAAATTGAGTATCCACATTGATATTGTAAGTACTTGTTTTTTTTTTCTTTTATGTAAAAAGTAAATGCCAAATTGTCATAAGTATAACACATAACATCTTCACATCCATCACTTTTATTCACATAGTGAACCTTAGAACTATAATACAAATGCGTTTCAACTAACTCAGAAATTTATTACATTTTGCAACTTTATTACAAAACGGGTTGTGATGTCCATTTCACATTGTAATAAGCTTCTAACCCGTTTTGTAATAATTATTACAATTTGTGTATCCTCACTGATTTTGTAAGTACTTATCTTTCTTTTTTTACTTTAATGTAAACAGTTAGTGCTAAATTGCGGTAAGTATAACACATTACATCTTCACATCCTTCACTTTTACTTACATAGTGAACCTCAGAACAATTACATAATTCGTTTCAGCTTACTCAGAAATTTATTACATTTTGCAACTTTATTACAAAACGGGTTGCGATGTCCATTTCACATTGTAATAAGTTTTTTAACCCGTTTTGTAATAATTATGACAATTTGAGTATCCGCTTTGATTTGTAAGTACTTGGTTTTTTTTACCTTTATGGAAATAGTTAATGCCAAATTGTCATAAGTATGACACATTACATCTTCACATCCTTCACTAATATTCACATAGTGAACCTTAGAACTATGACACAAATGCTTTCCAACTCACTCAGAAATTTATTACATTTTGAAACTTTATTACAAAACGGGTTGCAATGTCCATTTCACATTGTAATAAGCTTTCTAACCCGTTTTGTAATAATTATTACAATTTGAGTATCATCATTGATATTGTAAATACTTGTTTTCTTTTTCACTTTTATGTAAATACTTAATGCCAAATTGTCGTAAGTTTGACACTTTACATCTTCACATCATTCCCTTTTATACACATAGTGAACCTTAGAACCATGACATAAATGCGTTACAGCTATCTCAGAAATTTATTACATTTTGCAACTTTATTACAAAACGGTTTGGGATGTCCATTTCACATTGCAATAAGCTTTCTTACCCGTTTTTTTAAAAATTATTACAATTTGAGTATCCACATTTATGTTGTAAATACTTATGTATTTTTCTACTTTTATTTAAATAGGTAATGCCAAATTGTCATAAGTATGACACATTTCATCTTCATATCCTTCATCCTTTTATTCACGTAGTGAACCTTAGAACTATGACACAAATGCGTTTCAAGTAATTCAATAATTTATTACATTTTGCAACTTTATTACAAAACGGGTTGCGATGTCAATTTCACATTGTAATAAGCTTTCTAACCCGTTTTGTAATAATAATTACAATTTGAGTATCATCATTGATCTTGTAAATACTTGTTTTATTTTCACTTTTATGTAAATACTAAATGCCAAATTGTCGTAAGTTTGACATATTACATCTTCACATCCTTCACTTTTATACACATAGTGAACCTTAGAACCATGACATAAATGCGTTACAGCTATCTCAGAAATTTATTACATTTTGCAACTTTATGACAAAACGGGTTGGGATGCCCATTTCACATTGTAATAAGCTTTCTAACCCGTTTTGTAATAATTATTACAATTTGAGTATCCACATTGATATTGTTAGTACTTGTTTTTTGTTGTTTTTTTTTTGTTTGTACTTTTATGTAAATAGTTAATGCCAAATTGTCTGAAATATGACATATTACATTTTCACATCCTTCCCTTTTATTCACATAGTGAACCTTAGAACTATAACACTTATGCGTTTCAACTAACTCAGAAATTTATTACATTTTGCAACTTTATTACAAAACGGGTTGCAATGTCCATTTCACATTCTAATAAGCTTTCTAACCTGTTTTGTAATAATTATGACAATTTGAGTATCCGCTTTGATTTGTAAGTACTTGCCTTTTTTACCTTTATGGAAATAGTTAATGCCAAATTGTCATAAGTATGACACATAGCATCTTCACATCCTTTACTTTTATTCACATAGTGAACCTTAGAACTATGACACAAATGCTTTTTAGCTAAATCAGAAATTTATTACATTTTGTAACTTTATTACAAAACGGGATGCTTTGTTTATTTTCACTTTGTAATAAGCACTCGTAACCATTTTGTTGAAACTTCCTTGATGTTATGCTCACCAATAACCTTCTAAGTTACAATTAATGAGTAAAATTACATGCTAATAGTACGCCCCTTGACATCCTCACCTCATTCAATTTTATTGACATAGCGAACCCTAGAACTATGATACAAATACGTTTACACACACTCTGAGAAATTTATTACATTTTGCAACTTTATTACAAAACGGGTTGTGATGTCCATTTCAAATTGTAATAAGCACTCCAACCCGTTTTGTTATAATTATTACAATTTGCAACTTTATTACAAAACGGGTTGTAACAGAGCAGCCCAGATGACGGGCTGCGGAGCAGCCCAGGTAACGGGCAAGGGACATATGGTCCCGCTCTCATGAGCTGAAACTTAATAAGCATATTGTTAAAAGCTAGGCTGAAGTACATTTATAATTAAGAAATTGTGTTTATAGAATTGTAAACAGAATTGTTTAAAAGCCTAACTGAACATTGATTACATCTTTGAAATAAGACTGAACATTATAAGTAACTGTGCATTGCTCTTCGTTAGAAAATAAAAATGTTAGAACTGTCATAATCGTGTTGTGTTTTAAAGAAAGATTCTGGTGCACCGGCCACTACATTACAACGCACGACTATGTACTAACGTTCACCAGTCATTTGACCTACTGACCCCACTGAATACATGCAACCATCCTGTGAAGTTTGAAGGTGCGTAAGGGCGGGCAAATCATTCTCCAGTTATGGTTGGACAACAATTTCAGTCTCAGTGTGACTGCGACCTTGACCAAATGCAAACATCCTACTACTGTAGACCCAAGCATTCCTCTAGTTCCCGATTGGCAACCAAATCTTCTGGCAGACAAGTATTGGCAAACTCTTCCAAGTGGTGTATGTATGGATCGAGGTGGGTGGGTATCTCTGGTTAAAGACAACATGCGAGTAAAGTTTGTTGGCTGAGTGTCACTCTGACGGCTGCCTGTCCTGCTTTTGATGGTTAAGGAAGACTTTGGGTCCCTTCGGGTATTATATCATCACAGGCTTGCACTTGTATAGAACCATAGGCCTTCCGTAAGCCAGCTGGATGGTTCCTCACATAGAAAATTCTATATCCGAAGCGAAGTTTCGCACGAACATTAATGAGGGGGTGGGGAATGATTAGAAGTTGGTGGCTACTGAAGTCCCCCCAAAAAAGGAGTATGGGCTCAACATCTTCTGACCATTAGACAGATATTATTTTTGGTTGGCAACCAAATTATGGTCTACGACAGACAAGCATGAGCAACTATAAGTGGAATATGCTTGGGGATGGATGAGGGCATCTCCATTTCAAGACAGAAATAAAGTAGTTTGTTTGTTGCTTCAGAGTCGAACAGACGCAATTTAGGTCACAAGGGAACTTTTCATGCTGTGATTGTTAAAGGGAAAGGCAACGTTGTTCTAACGCTAATTTTGTCAGCTGGGATTTCTTAAATCATTTAAACAGTGTGCCCAATCACGTGATCGCGCTACGTCATTTTCAGCTCGAAAGTGGAAGTGGAAAGGTAAACAAAATTTATAAACCAGGGCGTAAGTTTTTTATTCAATACATTTTGTTAATATCATGCACATGATTCGACACCTGTTTGAAAGTGCTACTCCCGGTACTACTATTTCTCCACCAAAACCTTCTCGTTTTAACGCTATTTCTGTTCAACCACTTTCGACATTGTGCAAGTCAACTGAACAGGAATAGCGTTAAAACGAGAAAGTTTTGGTGGGGAAATTGTAGTACCGGGGATAGCACTTTCAAACAGGTTTCGAATCATGTGCATATTAACACAATATATTGAATAAAAAACTTACGCCCTGGTTTATGATTTTTATTTACCTTTCCACTTTCACTTTCAAGCTCAAAATGACGTAGCGAAATCACGTGATTGGGCAAAGAAGTAAAAGAATTTTCTAAATCGGAGTAACAATGAGAAAGTTATGAGCATATAAATATCTGGTCAAATTGGCGGTCATTTGTTTCCATGACATCAAAAAACAAAATGGCGGATTTATTAAATTTTTAGATACATATTTGAACAGCATTTACTTATTACTGTAAAATAGTTTCTATACTTTTTCCAGCTATAATGAAAGAAATTATTATGACTTACATCTCACACCTAAGAAACATGAAAATTAGTCCAGCTAAATAAAGTATTCAGCAGTGTGTAAATGACGTCATAAACACACTTAAATGGCTACCTGGAATATCAGCCATTTTCTTAAATTTCAAACTGCCACATCTTTTTCAATAGTTGTCCGATTTTAAAAATTCTTTCTGCGTTATGAAAGGCTTGATGATGGCTTTCATATAAAATTAACTTATTTCCAGGCTTCATTACCCTTTAAGGAAACTTCAGGTTCCCCTTCCGGCATTATTTCATCACAGACAGGCATTTATGAAGAACCACAGGCCTTTAGTAAGCCAGCTGGTTGGCTTCCTCACATGAAGAATTCTACTTACCAAGCAAGGTTTCGAACGCACGTCGGTGTGGGGCAAGTGAATTGAAGTTGGTGACCTTTGCCAATTGGCCATAAAAAGCTCCCAAAAATATGAGTATGGTAACTTTTCTGACAACTTCAGGCAGAAAAACTTGGACGTTGTCTGCCAAATAACTTGTGTAATGATTAACTAATATAAAACAAGACACATTCAAAGTTAGATAGTTTATTATTCTTGTACATAAATACCGGTACAATCTAGTTGTGGTATATTTACCTAAACACAGGTAGCAAACAAAAAAAATCATTCTATCAAGTATCATACATCAATGAGAGCTTATAATGGTGCAAACACAAAGACAACAGTAAATACTGCGACAAGAAATTCAAAATACTCAGGTTTATTCAAATAAGAATGTGCAAAAATGTTTTTTGTACTTAAGTTTTCAGCTTTTCAGCAACATAAAAAACAGCATAACTTTGTGAATAATGCATGGAATGAACTGTACTGAAAAAGGCTGCAAGCTGTATTTGTTAAGAATACTTGTGTTAACAGGCAAAGGCAAGGAATTTATTTTCATAAATAATCCATTAATCACTTTAAACTGTTCCCAGTTTTTAGGGTTTGGCAGATAAAAAATTCTCTATGACATATTAAATTTTGGTAGAAATGCCATACTGCACCAAATATTTGACCTGAATTATATGCTATTCAGCAACCACCAGAAATCATTGTATATAATGCACCAAACAATACCTCTCCTCGTGCCAAAAACTAAACCCATGTAAAAATGTCTCTTTAAACAATACATGTTCACACGTTCCTAATGTTCCCCCTTATTGATAGTCTACCATTCAAACAATCATTTCTGTATGAAAACTTCTTAACTCCTTGGGGTATAAATAATATAGGTAAATAAATTTTAAATGCTCATTAAAATGTAAAATAACATTTCTCCTACTTCTACACAATAAAATTTGGATTTGCATATTTACAATTAACAACTTGAAAATCAAAGTATACAAATAAAACAATGACTAATATAATGAATATAACCATGAGCATCTACCATTCATACACTTGGAAAACAGAAAGCTCTAAAAACATTGCTATTTATAACCCAAATACATTTATAGCTATTTATAGCCAAAACATAAAGCTATTTATAGCTAACTTAACAAGATACACACATTTATGTTTGATGATGTTATATCCTACAGGGCAGTGAATATATTTGTATACCTACAAACTGGTTTATTTTGATTTTGATGAATAAAGAGTACTGAACATTTATCCTTTTTTCTAATCAAAGAGTTGTTTACATATACATTACTATTGGTAATGCCCATTTTATAAACAGCCTTTATACTGCAAAAAGCAACCTTAATCAAGACAGCTTTAGTATAATTTTGTGCAAAACACAGAAATTTATTGTAAGATAATGGAGTACCAAACTGATTGAAGCTGTATTTAAGGCAGCTGGAATATCTATTCTGTAAGTACTTATTTTCAGTTTAGTACTCTTAACTTTTAAAATCAGTTATTTTCTTCAAATTACAAATTTTCCAGTTTCACAGCCTTACAACTACTTACATTGTTTTGCACACTCAAAATTATTTTGTTTTTGTTTTAAACAGACTTCAAATGTTCATATCACTTCAAATGCTCTTTCCTGACATAGTATCTTCTAGATTCAAACTTGCATATTTACCATCTGTGTAAAAAGTTTATAAAAACTGAAATTTTAAAATACATGTCCAATATCAAAAGGTAAAAGATGACATATTATGACAGGTGAAAATGAAAGACGAAACTCACTCACGCAATCCAAAACACTGTCTTATATATCAAGGCATCCATCTAACAATCATATACTTGGGCATGTAAAATATAGCCCCAACTTTTGCACAGGATTTTACATAATATAGCACACATAAATCTGGGCCCAGCTTTTCGAAACTTTAACCTGCTATTAAACTAACTAGTGGTTAAATTCTGATTCAAAATAGAAGTCTTGGTGGGAACATTAGTTTAATGTTTTAATTTTTTGTGAAGACGTTTTAGTGTACATAATCCTGAACTCGTACATTTCTTTAACCATGACTTGTAAAATGTTGATACATAACCCTGAAAGTTTATCAACCTTCAGCTTAATCACCTGTTAAGATTTCGAACAACTTGGCCCAAAACAACTGTAGTTCTGGATGAATGAAAATTAAAAAACATTATCTACCTCACCATACATAGGACAAAAAGACACTTATACTGATTACATCAACTGCCACTGAACTGCCACCTGTTTCACAGAATTGAACTCCTATAGGCAGAGCCAGTCTCAGGACACCCACAAATTTAGTGGTAACTATTGACTAAGGAGTGTACTGAAGGGCAGACTTTAAAAAGCTTTATACTGAAATACTTCAGAAAGACACTGAAATATTCTAAATGATCAGTCCCCCAGCCAAGAATGTTCTACCTTTTTCTTTTAACCTCGAATTTGTTTTTGTTGGATTTAATGTCTCAACAACACAATTTTAGGAAAAATTGCGACTTGCCAGCTTTTCTTGGTGGAGGATGAACCCTGCTGCTCCTCCTGACTTTAAATGGCAGGTACCTGGGTAGAACCAATGACCTTCTGTAAGCCAGCTGGTGTGGCAGTGTGTGTACGTATATGTGTGTGTGTGTCAAAAGAAAGCACCTCATGTAGATAGGGTAGATAACTGAATATCACAGCCAGAAACCAAAAACAGTACTGGGATGGCATTCATTCTCACAGATTTTAGCACAAATGTAAGAACCTTTGAAGAAGATAGAGTCAGCTTGCCAAAACAAACACATGTTGTATCAAATAGCACATTTTAATGGAAGACAGAGTGATCTGAAATGGGTTTCAAAATAAAATGTTCTCTTGAATAAACTGGTAGTTTTCTTTTTATATGACATGTTAATAAAGGTAAAACACCAAAATAAGACATATTTCTATCTTTCATACAAAGACTGTTTTGTTGATATAAGAAAATAGGACAGAAACTAGTTTCTAATTGAAACCCTATTAATAATCACATAGCTAATAACCCATTAACTTGACAGGATATTGTATGAAGACACATATCAAAGATGAGGTTATTTTAGTGTCATGTTTATTTCACAATTTGAAAGACTGGAAGCATACACATTTGCGTTGCTAAGTATTAGCTCTTCATATTGATTATTCTGCACAAAGAGACTTTTGTTTCAACTTTTGGTAAAGAACAGTAGAGCTAAAAGCATAATAAGGAAGGGTATATCGGGAAGGGCCACAGAACTGGGGATATGGACAGGGGTAAGGGCACCACCAAAACATAGAACACACAGATATATCTATACCATCATCCAGAACTAACTGTGTCAAGACAAGCATAATAATAATCATTAACACATCACAAAAACAATGCAAAATTGCAGAGGTATACTTATATACATAATGATAACCCCACAAAAAAGACAAAACAAAAAACTGTTGATGAATGTATGCAGCCAAGATTGTAAAATTCAGCTTTATTAAGGGCTCCGTAGTAAATATGGAAGGGAAATTACACATTTCTTGATCCCTTGACTTCATAATATCTTTTTATCCAAAACTTAAGTTTCAGGAGAAAATTGTTCCTTTCCATTATCATGAAATCATCATTATTTTAGCTGAAGCATATGAACTGTAGTTTACAACCTCAAATGATTTTTGACTAAAAATCTATGCTATGTCATTATGCTCATATATTCAAAACATTAGAAAACAGTTTAAATAACTTTGTAACTGATTTTTTTATATAAAATAATGAACAGAAATTAGCGGGAGAAACTGATGTAACAAAACTTAAGACATAAAAGCGCCAAACATGTAGCTTTATTATTTGCAAAAATCTGAGAAAATTCCATCACACATCTGTCTGACAGTCATTAAAAATTATGTGTGTGTTGCCTTATCCCAATTTACATCCTTCGAAAAAGTTTTGACCAAAAGCATTGCTGACAGACTCTGAATAGTCAAAAATAAAAAACCTGAAAATCTACATACTCAAGCCTGAAATCTCCGTTTTCAATAGATTTATATAGGGAAATTCTAGAAGTCAAAAACCTGAAACCTGGACGTCCTGAAAAATCCCAGGCCTGAAATTGCATCAGAAACATTTCGAACAAGCCCAAATTTAAAATTAACTTGAAACTAGAAGGCAATGTGACTATATGAATTCATGATTTTCTTCCTTAAAATTAATACTCTTTCCTTTCAAAAACATGTAATAATATCATTAGCATTTATGCCTGACTAAAGTTCTGAGTATATGAGCATGTGGGGGCAAAATGAAAATTAAAACAATGTCTAAATGGTGACTAAAATGATAAAAATACCCTTATTCACTTTGGTTCATTGCATACCTTTAAACCTGTCTCTCAGAAAAGAAAATATATTTGTATTTTTTCCCCATCATTTAACCTAAAAGAAGTAAGAATAGGCTTTGTTTGTGAGCAGACACCAATTCCATCTTTCTCCAACTCCTTTTTAAAGTGGGCATATAAAATTAAAACCTCTGTTCACTCTATTCAATAAAAAGGTCTTTTCCCAGATTTTTCATTTTGCATGTGGTCTGACATTGAAACTTTTTACTTTTCAGACTAACTTGAATAGTTTTGAATATATCCTCAAAAAGACAAATTTGATGAGGTATTTTTCTGTGTGTTAAATTTCATCCAATTTTGACACCAAAAATTCAAAAACACCTCAAATTATGACTTATTGAAGTGAATGGATTGTTATAAAAACTTTTAGGATATAAAGCATCATTTCGATTAAGAAGTTTTTTTTTAAAACTGACGTAAGAGTTTTTTTTTCAATTGTGATTTTGCCAAATTTCTACAATGGGAAAATAAATTTTGGCATTTTCATAGTTAGTTTAAACATCCAAAAAGATCCTACTGCCACCCTCTAAGGCTTAAGAATATTGTATTGTTTTTTTCTTTCTGAATCTTGCCAAATAAAGCTGCAATTCAAGAACAAGAGCTGTCACAAATGGTGACAAATGCCCCCGCAGCTCCTTGATTTTTGACCTGGTGACCTTGACCTTTGACCTGGTGACTCCAAAGTCATTAGGGGTCGTGTACTCAGTAAGTTCTATCAGCATGTGAAGTTTGAAGGTCCTGGGTCCAGTGGTTCGCAAGTAAAGTGCCTTCGTGCAAAAAGTTAACATTGGCCCCTGTGACCTTGACCTTTGACCTGGTGACCCCAAAGTCAATACGGGTCGTGTACTCAATAAGTACTATCAGCATGTGAAGTTTGAAGGTCCTGGGTGCAGTTGTTTGCGAGTAAAGTGCCTTCATGCAACCCGTGACTCTGACCTTTGACCTGGTGACCCCAAAGTCAGTAGGGGTCGTGTACTCATTAAGTACTATCAGCATGTGAAGTTTGAAGGTCCTGGGTGCAGTGGTTAGCGAGTAAAGAGCCTTCATGCGAAAAGTTAATGTTGTGAAGAATGAACGAACAAACTAATGAACGAACGGACCGACAGTTGAAAACTAATATGCCTCCCTTTGGGGGATTAAATACAGCCTGTTACGGATTAGATGGATCCAACAGGAACATGAGATTTGAGCCGAACCATAAGAAAACCAACATAGTGCATTTGCAACCAGCATGGATCCAGACCAGCCTGCACTTCTGCACAATCTGGTCAGGATCCATACTGTTAGCTAATGGTTTCTCTAAATGCAGTAGGGCTTGAAAGCGAACAGTATGGATCCTGACCAGACTGCACGGATGCTGGTCTGGATCCATGCTGGTCGCCAAATGCACTATGTTGGTTTTCACATGGTGCAGCTCAGTTTTAAGTCCTAAGAAGTCATCTAAAGGTATGCAATGATTTCCAGCGTGTACATCAGGTATTGTAGGCTGAGGTTAAAGCTCCATATCCTGAACTTCATCGTCAGAAAAGTCACTCATTGAACTTTCACTAGAGGAATCTTGATGTTCTTGTTCACGTATCGCCTCTTCCGTTGCATACTTCTTCACATACTCTGTAATAGAGACACACTATTAAATCATTTAAATCAAAATATTGCTGGCCTGAATCCAAATATAAATCAATATGCAAGAACACAACTTCTTTTCACATTCCAATTTGTATTGTTCATACACATTGTATACTTAGTTTAGAATCTTATCACTCTGTATGTGTTGTCAAGTTTGGTCATCCTTTTCAATTTTAAAGTTGCCACCCTATTGGAGACACTGGCAGGTATGTAACCACATACCTTTTAAAAACCAGAAAAACTTCAAAACCAAGAAATACCTCTATTTGTGCTACAGCCTTTAATTGCTTAACAGGATACCCGCCACTCAATGCTGTTGCTGTTTATAAAAGCATCTACAGTTCTCTTGGTAAATTTACTGACTGATCAAAAGTATACCTCTATACCATACTTGTCACCTCTTTACCATACCTGTCCCCACTATACCATACCTGTGACTTTTTTCTTGTAATCCTCAGGTTTATGTAGGTACATAGCTGCCGCATCTCCGTTCAGTGGGTCTATAGGGTTTGGATAGCTTAACAACTGGGGCAAAAACGACTCAAAAATATTAGAGAGATCTGTAAAATATAAATAGCAAAAACTAGAGCTATCACTAAAGGTGATGAATGTACCCCCCGCATGCACTGACACAGTACATTGCAATTTGACGCACACAAGATTGCATAATTACGTGGACTGTATGTATATAGACTGTATGTATACAGTAAAGTAACAAAAAACAAAGTCCCATAACTATGCAGAATATTTATCTAAAAGAATGTAACATGCACCATGCACAACTAGGGTTGGTACTGATCACTTGTGTGAAGTTTCATTAAATTGTGTGTAAGGGTTTGGTAGATTAGGCATGCACAAGATTGCATATGCAGACTGTATGTACATAGTATGTTAACAAGAAACAAAGTCCCATAACTCTGCAATTTTTGTCGCTGAAAGAACCTAACATGCCCCATGCACAACTACTGTTGATACTGATCACTTGTGTGAAATTTCATTAAATTGTGTCAAGGGGATGAGGAGAGATGGTGCGCACAAGATTGTGTCTATGTATATAGTACAGTAACAAAAAAACAAAGTCCCATAACTCTGCAATTTTTTTTTCTGAAAGAACCTAACATGCCCCATGCACAACTACTGTTGTTACTGATCACTTGTGTGAAGTTTCATTAAATTGTGTCAAGGGGATCAGGAGAGATGGTGCGCACAAGATTGTGTCTATGTATATAGTATAGTAGCAAAAAACAAAGTCCCATAACTCTGCAAATTTTTTTCTAAAAAACCTAACATGCCCATGCACAACTACTGTTGGTACTGATCACTTGTGTGAAGTTTCATTAAATTGTGTCAAGGGGATGAGGAGAGATGGTGTCGCACAGGATTGTGTCTATGTATATAGTATAGTAACAAAAAAACAAAGTCCCATAACTCTGCAATTTTTTTTTCTAAAAGAACCTAACATGCCCCATGCACAACTACTGTTGGTACTGATCACTTGTGTGAAGTTTCATTAAATTCTGTCAAGGGGATAAGGAGAGATGGAGCGCACAAGACTGCGTCTACGGACAGACGGACAGACAGACAGACAGACAACCTGAAACCAGTATACCCCCCCCTTACAACTTTGTTGTCGGGGGGTACAATTATGTAAATCATTCATTGCATCCAAGTACCTTTATTAAACAAAATACCTGGAAAAAAGTCTTATAACTAGAAGATGCTTTTGTAGAAAAGCGCATGTCTCCCCCAAATGCATAGTCGTAATAGGCCAGAAGTCAACAGGGGACAAAAGCAAAATGTCAAAGAGACACTGATGGTTGGCTACAATAGGGATAGGCTACTTGGCATGTCCAATCATCATATGAAGTTTCAACATTCTGGGTCAAGTGGTTCTCAAGTTATTAATCAGAAACCGTTTTCCATTTTCAGACTCCTGTGACCTTGACCTTTGATCAAGTGAACCTAAAATGAATACGGGTCATCTACTCTGCACATCCAATCATCCTATAGAGTTTCCACATTCTGAGTCAAGTGGTTCTCAAGTTATTGATTGGAAAGTGTGTTCCATGTTCAGGCCCCTGTGACCCTAACCTTAGCACAAGTGAATGAAAAAATGATAAGGGTCATGTACTCTGATAGTCCTATCATTCTATAAAGTTTGAAGGTTCTGGGTCAAATGGTTCTCAAGTTATTGATCGGAAACTGTTTTCCATGTTCTGGTCCCCGTGACTTTGACCTTTGATAAAGTGACCCAAAAATCATTAGGGGCCATCTACCCTTCTTGTCCAATCATCCTATGAAGTTTCAACATTCTGGGTCGTGTGGTTCTCCACCTACTGATCAGAAACAGTTTTCCATGTTCAGGCCCTTGTGACATTGACCTTTGATCTAGTAACCCAAAAACTTATAGCAGTCCTCTACTCTGTAAGCCCTATCACCCCATGAAGTTTAAAGGTTCTAGGTCATATGGTTCTCCAGTTATTGATCAAAAATGAAGTGTGATGGACAGATGGCCCCTGTGACCTTGATCTTTGATGGACTGATCCTAAAAACTATAGGGGTCATCTACTCTGTAAGTCCTATCACCCTAAGAAGTTTGAAGGTTCTAGGTCAGATGGTTCTCAAGTTCCTGACCAGAAATGGATTGCCATGTTCTGGCTGCTATTACCTTGGCCTTTAATGGAGTGTCCCCAAAATCAATAGATTTATTTATTTATTTGGTTTTTACGGCGCACCAACACAGTATAGGTTATATGGCGCCAAACAGGACTACAAATTTTGGTTTCACATCTCATTTACATCGAAATAAAAACATGAGGTATGGAATCAAAATTTGCATACCTGCTGAAATCACAGAGTTACAGCAAAACCAAGTGTTAAGACCCTATTAGTCGCCTCTTACAATCATGCAAGGGTAAGGCAGTGGTTCCAATTCTTTTCATACACAGATCATCCCAGAACCACATGGAGCCAAAATCAATAGAGGTCATCTACTCTGTATGTCCAGTTATCTTATGAAGTTTCAACATTCTGGGTAAAGTGGTTCTCAAGTTACTGATTGGAAATGGTCTTCCATGTTCAGGCCCCTTTGACCTTGACCTTTGATGGAGTGACCCCAAAAACTACAGGGATTGTCTACTTCATAAGCCCTGCCACCCTATGAAGTTTGAAAGTTCTAGGTCAAATGGTTCTCCAGTTATTGATCCCGGGGGGGAGGGGGAGACATAATTACAAGGAAAGCATCAACCAACTGATATATATTAAAATACAACTCTTATCAAAACGACTTTTTCAAGGACTTTCTGTCGTTATTTTTCTACAAAATTAAACTGTTGAATTGTTGAAGTACAGGAAATTATTTAAATTTCTATTTCTTGCAAATACTGTATAAAGAAAATATTGCATCAGGTGTTTACTCGTGAAAAATATTCCTATCTAACACTGAAACAAACAAATACCCTCTATATATTTACAGCTTTTTAGTGAAAACTAGAACTGTCAGAAGAGTGACTCATACCCCCACCATACGGTCTTGTCACAGAAGAATGGTAACCATAAGTAATCTTAAAAATACTTAGAATAATATAAAAATGCAAAAAAAGCTTAATACTTAAAAAGAAGTTTACTCGTCTTTGGAGTACTTCATCCTGGGCTTCCACGTATAAGTAATACTAGTATAATTATGTGCCCTGGATGGGATGAGGTAAATATAAAAAATCTCTAATATTAGAGATACACTAAAAGTGAATATAAAAAAGTGTCTTACCGACCCATGTTACCATAGAAAAATGTATTTACTTTTTACATAGGACTAATAATAAAAAAATTTATGTTAGAAAAATACCAAAAATATTGAAAATCTAAAAATAGGATTTCTAAAAACAGACTAATTCCTGGAATTTAAGGGGAAGAAACTCAGTACAAAAGTTTAAAAAAAAGTTACTTCCCTTTGGCTCTAAGCCAATCAGAATGAGATATAGTGAAAATACATCAAAATTAACCTTAAATTCTAAGTAAAAGGGGACATAATTCAAGAAAAATTGGTGTCAGAGTTATGCACCTTGTGTCACATGATGTGGGTGATGAGGTGGAACATCTATTTTAAGTTTAAATCAAATCCATTCAGTAGTAACTGAGATACAGTGAATATACATAAAAATTAACCTTAAATTCTAAGTAAAAAGGGGCATAATTCATGAAAACTTGGTGTCAGAGTTATGCACCTTGTGTCACATGTGGGTGATGAGGAGGAACATCTATTTTAAGTTTGAATCAAATCCATTTTGTAATAACTGAGATATAGTGAAAATACATCAAAATCAACCTTAAAAAATTAAAGTAAAAAGGGGACATAATTCATGAAAAATTGATGTCAGAGTTAAGCACCTTATGTCACATGATGTGGGTGATGAGGCTGAACAATTATTTTAAGTTTGAATCAAATCCATTTAGTAATAACTGAGATATAGTGAAAATACAACAAAATTAACCTTAAATTCTAAATAAAAGGGGACATAATTCATGAAAACTTGGTGTCAGAGTTATGCACCTTGTGTCACATGATGTGGGTGATAAGGTGGAACATCTATTTTAAGTTTGAATCAAATCCATTTAGTAATAACTGAGATAATAGATTTCGGGACGGGACACGACGCGACAAAACTGACTCCTAAATTCCCCCCTCCAAACATGTTTGGTGGGGGTATAATGAAAGAATGTTTGATGGTTCAAAATATAATCAAGAGCTTGTAGAACACGAAATGCCACCCTCTACACACACTTGGTGCATTCAGTAATTGCACAAGGAACAGAAATTATTTGGTCACTGTACACAAAAGTTCTTCTGTTCTGGGTCAATAACACCTTGACCTATTGACCTCAAAATCAATAGGGTCATGATCAACCTCCCTATAAAGTTTCGTGATCCTAGGCTCAAGCATTATCAAGTTATCATCTGAAAACGGTTTCACTGTTCCAGGTCAATGTGACCTTGATCTTTGGCCTACTGACCTCAAAATCAGGGGTCATCTGCTGGTCAAGACCAACCTCCCTAACAACTTTCATGATCCTAGGCCCAAGAGTTCTTGAGTTATCATTTAAACTAGAAATGTGTCCACGGGACACAGATGCCCCCACTACATGACAAAGGACACAAATTTTTTCCTTGGTCAGGGGCCATAATTCCTACAATACTGAATGAATCTGGATGTGAAACCCCAGGTGCACATCTGCACATGCTGACCAACATTCCTGTAAACTTTGGTGACTCTAGGTCAAATACTTTTGGAGCTATGCGCTACACAACATTAAAATGACAAATTTTTAACTAAGTCAGGGGCCATAACTCCTACATGACTGAATGAATCCGGACGTGAAACCCCAGGTGCACAACTGCACATGCTGACCAACATTCCTGTAAACTTTGGTGACTCTAGGTCAAATACTTTTGGAGCTATGAGCGACACAACATCAAAATGACCAATTTTTAACTAAGTCAGGGGCCATAACTCCTACATGACTGAATGAATCCGGATGCGAAACCCCAGGTGCACAACTGCACATGCTGACCTACATTCCTGTAAACTTTGGTGACCCTAGGTCAAATACTTTTGGAGCAACATTAAAATGACCAATTTTTTACTGAGTCAGGGGCCATAACTCCTAGACGACTGAATGAATCCGGCACAAAACCCCAGGTGCAAAACTACACATACTGACCAACATTCCTGTAAAGTTTTGTGACTCTACGTCAAATACTTTTGGAGCTAGGCGCGACACAACACTAAAATGACCAATTTTTACAAAGTCAGGGGCCATAACTCCTAAATGACTGAATGAATCCGGATGCAAAACCCCAGGTGCACAACTACACTTGCTGAGTAACATTCCTGTAAAGTTTTGTGACTCTAGATCAAATACTTATGGAGCTAGGCGCGACACAACATTCTCGGAAGGACGGACGGAAGGAAGGAAGGACAAGGGCAAATCTATATGCCCCCCGCCTCCCAAAAGTGGAGGCATGAAAACGTTTCACTGTTCTGGGTCACTGTGACCTTGACCTTTGACATACTGACCTCAAAATCAATAGGGATCATCTGCTGATCATGATCAACCTCCCTATTAATGCTCATTGGCCCAAGCTTCTCAAGTTATCGTCTGGAAACGGTTTAACTGTTCCGGGTCACTGTGACCTTGATCTTTGACCGACTGATCTCAAAATCAATAGGGTCATCTGCTTGTTATGACTAACCTCCCTATTTTAACTTTCATGATCCTAGGCCTAAGCATTCTTGATTTATCATCTGGAAACTGTTTAACTGTTCCGGGTCATTGTGACCTTGACCTTTGACCTACTGACCTCAAAATCATTAGGGGTCATTTGCTGGTCATGACCAACCTCCCTATCAACTTTCATGATCCTAGGCCCAAACATTGTTATCATCCTGATCCCATTTACTGTTCTGGGTCACTGTCACCTTGACCGTTGACCTACTGATCTCAAAATCAGTAGGGGTCATCTGCTGGTTATGACCAACCTCCCTATCAATTTTCATGATCCTAGGCCCATGTGTTCTTGAGTTATCATCCGGAAATGTTAAAGATATTTTGCAAGTTTGTACCAAATCAAGCCATAAACGAAATCTCTGTATGGCTGCTAAAGCCAAAATAGCACATTTTGGCCCTTTAATGGGCCATAACTCTGAAACCCATGATGGGATCTGGTCAGATTTCGAAAGAAACCGAGATATTATGCCAATACAAGTTGTGTGCAAGTTGAATTAAAATCAATTGCAAAATGTGGTCTCTATCTTGTTCACAAGCCAAAAATAGCAAATTTTGGCTCTTTAAGGGGCCCATTACTCTGGAACCCATGATGGAATCTGGCCAGTTTTCGAAAGGAACCCAGATATTGTGCCAATACAAGTTGTGTGCAAGTTTGATTAAAGTTGATTGGTCTCTTAATGTGTTCACAAGCTAAAAATAGCAAATTTTGGCCCTTTAAGGGGCCAAAACTCTGGAACCCATGAGGTGATCTGGCCAGTTTTTGACAGGTACCGAGATATCATGCAAATACAAGTTGTGTGCAAGTTTGATTAAAATTGATTGCAAAATGTGGTCTCTATCGTGTTCACAAGATATTGTGAATGGACGACGGACAAATTGCGATCACAAAAGCTCACCATGTCACTACATGACATTGGTGACGTAATAAAAATATGAAAACAGCCTAAGAAATGTCAATTTGATACTACACAAACCTTAACAAAACGAAGAAATAAACTATCTATTTACCATAAAGTGCTGTCCATGCCTGATTAATTACATCCAAACACACTGTTCCAGACCTAAAAGAGAAACATGTGGCATTCACCTTTATGCTTTACAAAAGAAAAAAAATTCATTGTACATTGACAGAATTCTTTTACCTATACACATGGTATAAATTCATACTCAATTCTAGGTCATTATGGGATCATTTTATCATTTGATTTATTAAGTTGGATGCTAATTACTTTCAGATCCAGGAGAGTTTTAGTACTGATTATTCTGGCTAAAGAACATAATTTTATCATTTCTTTAATAACAGTATTATAATGAAAGGAATCATCGAATATATGCATCCGTTCATTGTGGAATAATACGCACTCATAAAGTCGCACAATATTTTCAATACCTAACCTGTGCATTCTTCTCCATGCAAATCTTATAAACTGTAAAGTGCCAAACAAAATTTCATATCAGCTGCCATTATTTTGTATATCACTCAACATTCAGTGTACATGTCTTATAATAAAAATATTATTAGATTTGTAAAAAAGATATATGCACTACTACTTCAACATAGTAACACTGTACTCTTTAAAGTTAAACAACACCCACCTTTGCAGAAAATGTGCGTCTTCTCAATACATTGTATTTATCAATATGTACACATCTCGCACTAGCACTGGTTAGAAGCCCAGGCCACAAACATCAACATAATGCAAGTTAAGTCTAAGTAAAACAAACCTACTACGCTGAAGGCTAACAATGAAAGAATCCTTTAGAATTAGCTGAAACAAGTGACCAAGTATTTCAGTGGCAATACCGAAGTCCCCTACTGGTGGAAAACTTGTGAGTGTTCGCCCCTTGTGGTTGTTGGCAACAGCGTTAGAACTAAAATGCTTCAATGCATTTAGAAGCTAACTTAACACATATTGTCTCATCATGGGAAAAGTTTGTAAGTAGCACTAAGATAATCCATCAATGCATATATTGATATAAAAGTTATTTTTACTTGACCTTCAATAGTGACCTTGACCTTTGATCTACAAGCATGTCATGTATGTGCTAAATCTACATATTGCCCTCTATTCACATGCCAAGTTTTATGAATCCAGCTTGAATTCTTTTTGAGTAATTGCAGGATCCAGATTTATAGACTGAATGACGGATAAAGGGCATTCCTATAGTCCCCTCCAGTGTTCCACCAGTAGGGGACTAATAAAAAGTTATTTTCAGTCTTTAAATCTTACACTTCATCGATGTTTGGATGGAAGATTCTGTTCATGAAGCCGATGGAAGGTGATTTGAATGGATACTTTTCTGGGAGATCAACACGCACTTTCCACACTCCACCCTCATATGGGGCTGAAAACATAAAACAAATTACTTCTGTCTCCATTGCAAACACTTAAAGTGCCAACAAATATAAGAGAATAAGAAATCCATTTGTTAAAACAAATGGTTCAAATCATTTTGAAGCTATACTTACTATAAATGTATTTCTAAACAAAAACAGAGCTCGCAGATGTAGATCAGAGAGCAGGCTGACTCTTTTTTAACAAGAGGGCCCTGAAGGTCCTGTACCACTCACCTAAACCGGGTGTTACCCCCAGATAACCTAGTATTTAATATGACCTAGATTTCATAGAGACAAACATTTTGATTATGTTTTATGTGAATCCAGTAGATCATGATTCAAGGTTTCCAATGATTTGACCTAGTGATCTTACATGTAGGTACCCCACTTTTGAACTTCACCTAGATTTCATACAAAGATTTATGAAGATCAAGTTGAAAAAGTTGCCTCTAAAGTGTTAACAAAGATATTTCTATGATTTGATCTAATGACCTAGTTTTTCCCATGTGACCCAGTTACAAATATATCCTACACTGAAAACAAACATTCCAACCAACTCTCGTGAAGATAAGGTAGAAAATGTGGCCTTTTGAGTGTTAACAATGTCTTTCCATTATTTGACCCAGTGACCTAGTATCTGACCTAGATAATCCAGTTTCACAAACCTAATCCAGATTTCATAGAGACAAAGATTCCGAAAAAGTTTATGATGATTAAGTAGATGATTAAGTAGAGGAAGATACACCAAGGGGCATAACTCTTGTCAAGAAACAAATTACAGTTATTGGGATTGTTACCACACATGCAGATGATGATGGTAAAGATATATTTTGAGTTTCAAGTCATTATCTTATATAGTACCAAAGTTATGTCCAGAAAACGAAGTTTGTCAAAAAACTTAAGTATGAAAGGGGCATAATTTGGTCAAAAATACAAATCAAAGTTATGGGAATTATTACCACACATGCAGATGATGATGATAAAGATACATTTTAAGTTTCAAATCTACTAAGGTTATATCCAGAAAGCAAAGATTGCCCCAAAAAAGATATGAAAGGGGCATAATTCTGTCAAAAATACAATAAGAGTTATGGGGATTGTAACAAGAGGACCATGATGGTCCTGAATCGCTCACCTATCTCCACATGACCCAGTGTTCAACTGAGTATGACATCGTTATTTCTATTATTTGACATAGTGACCTAGTTTTTGAGCACATGTGACCTAGATATCAAGATAAAAAATTCTGACCAATTTTCATGAAGATCCATTGAAAAATATGGCCTCTAGAGAGGTCACAAGGTTTTTCTATTATTTGACCTAATGACCTAGTTTTTGAAGGCACGTGACCCACTTTTAAACTTGACCTAGATATCATCAAGGCGAACATTCTCACCAATTTTCATAAAGATCTCGTGAAAAATATGGCCTCTAGAGAGGTCACAAGGTTTTTCTATTTTTCGACCTACTGACCTAGTTTTTGACCGCACATGACCCAGTTACGAACCTGACCTAGATATCATCAAGCTGAACAATCTCACCAATTTTCATGAAGATCCATTGAGAAATATGGCCTCTAGAGAGGTCACAAGGTTTTTTCTATTTTTAGACCTACTGACCTAGTTTTTGACCCCACGTGACCCAGTTTCGAATCTGACTTAGATATCATCAAGATGAACATTCTGACCAACATTCATGACGATCTCATGAAAAATATGGCCTCTAGAGAGGTCACAAGGTTTTTCTATTTTTAGATCTACTGACCTAGTTTTTAACCCCACGTGACCCAGTTTCGAACTTGACCTAGATATCTTCAAGGTAAACATTCTGACCAATTTTTATGAAGATCCATTGAAAAATATCGCCTCTAGAGAGGTCACAAGGTTTTCCTATTTTTAGACCTACTGACCTAGTTTTTGACCGCACATGACCCAGTTTCGAACTTGACCTAGATATCATCAAGGTGAACATTCTGACCAATTTTCATGAAGATCCATTGAGAAATATGGCCACTAGAGAGGTCACAAGGTTTTTCTATTTTTAGACCTACTGACCTAGTTTTTGACCCCACGTGACCAAGTTTCGAACTTGACCTAGATATCATCAAGGTGAACATTCTGACCAATATTCATGAAGATCTCATGAAAAATATGGCCTCTAGAGAGGTCACAAGGTTTTTCTATTTTTAGATCTACTGACCTAGTTTTTAACCCCACGTGACCCAGTTTCGAACTTGACCTAGATATCATCAAGGTGAACATTCTGACCAATATTCATGAAGATCTCATGAAAAATATGGCCTCTAGAGAGGTCACAAGGTTTTTCTATTTTTAGATCTACTGACCTAGTTTTTAACCCCACGTGACCCAGTTTCGAACTTGACCTAGATATCATCAAGATGAACATTCTGACCAATTTTCATGAAGATGCATTGAGAAATATGGCCTCTAGAGAGGTCACAAGGTTTTTCTATTTTTAGACCTAATGACCTAGTTTTTGACCCTACATGACCCAGTTTCGAACTTGACCTAGATATCATCAAGATAAACATTCTGACCAAAATTCATGAAGATCTCATGAAAAATATGGCCTCTAGAGAGGTCACAAGGTTTTTCTATTTTTAGACCTACTGACCTAGTTTTTGACCCCACGTGACCCAGTTTCGAACTTGACCTAGATATCATCAAGGTGAACATTCTGACCAATTTTCATGAAGATCTTGTGAAATATATGGCCTCTAGAGAGGTCACAAGGTTTTTTCTATTTTTAGACCTACTGACCTAGTTTTTGATGGCACGTGACCCAGTTTCGAACTTGACCTAGATATCATCAAGATGAACATTCTGACCAACTTTCATAAAGATCCCATGAAAAATGTGACCTCTAGAGTGGTCACAAGCAAAAGTTTACGGACGCACGGACGGACGACGGACGACGCGCGATCACAAAAGCTCACCTTGTCACTTTGTGACAGGTGAGCTAAAAACACAATGCAGATGATAATTATGAAGAAATATATTTAATTTCAAGTCAGTATCTTTTAAAGTACCAAGATATGTCTATAAATGAAGCATTCGAAAAAATTTAACATGAAAATTATTCCAAGTATAACAACTTTGTGACCTTGCCCTTGGGTATGATGGGCCCAGCCCCTGCACATACTTTGTATGCTGGACAATGTTTATGTGAACTTACAGTTAGATATAAGCAATAGTAACAAAGATACGACAGAAAAACAAAGGTTGCCGAAAAACTTTAACCATAAAAATAATCTAAGTATAACACCTTGGTGACCTTGACCTTAGGTATAATCACGGGTACTAAACAGTGCCTGCGGTACCGCCTGTGCCGACGAGGATTGAAGGCACTTCGCTTCCTGTACCGCAGGTACTTCGTCAATGTTTACAAAACGAGCGAGATCGGTGAGTGATTTTTGTCATTTTTGTCATTTTGTTACTGCATGAAGCATTTTTTCAAAAATCGGGGAATGTAGCGGGATGTAGATGTATCTTATCGACACATCCATGCTAAAATTTGTGGCAAATGATCAATTTCCTAGAAACGTAAGGACAAATAAGTTGGGAATGAAACGTGATTTTTTCACATCAGTGACTGTTAAGACTCATTTCTTTTCGCTGACCCAAACGATGTTGTCTCCGCCGTCGTAAATTGTATTTATAAATGACACGTGATCTGCTAAAACATAAAATGTGTCCAGAAAATTCCAAATTTGAACGTTATGCCAATTTTGGAAAAGTGCCGCAGGCATTTCGACGATGCCGCAGCCCCTTTGAGGTGCTGCAGGCACTTTGAAAAAGTATCGGGACATAAATTTGGCGAAACTAGACAAACAGACAAATGGAAAAACAGAGAAACAGAAGGGCAGAAACTAAATGCCCCCATGATACTGTAATAAATTGACTTTATAGTATTGTAAAATAAAAAGGACCAAACCTTTGTCACGCTTTAAATATCCATCCATTAAGGTGGCATAAGCTATAAACCAATAAAAAATTTCATATAAAATTCAGCTACTTAAAAAAAAAACAATTTTGTTACAGTTTCTAGATTTTCATCCCGTCGTAGACCTATTTTCCACAAGATATCCATACATTTCCTTCAAGGAAACGAAAAGAAAAAAGGGGTGTTGATTAGTATGCAGTGAAATGCAAGTCAGGTACCCTCATATTGCCGCATTTCAGAAAGCGTCCGCAGAATAAACACCCTACTTTCGTTTTCACGTAAACAACTCGAAAACATGCGAATATTAGCATGAAAAGTGTCCTATTTTATGTAACAATCATTCCACGAGTGAAATACTGCCCATTTGGCTCCCGATTTACGCGCAAATGCGCGAAAAATGGAAAAAAAAATAGGATCTACTTATTAGGGACATCTTTCGAAAGTCAAGGAAGCACATTTCTGACCGAATTACTGCATTATAACCTATATTTCTGCCACGAGATAGGTAGGACGTTGTCGCGATACTTAAGAAATTATCATGATAAAGCGAAGTTTTCTAATAAGAGTCTCAATAGTCAAAAGTTTTCTGTAAATATTACAATCTCGATACCATTTGTGTAAGAGCCCATTGTGGACAGCTGACATTTACTAGCTAGACAGTTATTTCGGTATAAAGTCAGAAACTATATTGATATTTCGAAATTTTCTGTAGTTATTTTAATAGCCTAACGTTTCCTGGAAATATGAAGCATATCTACAAAAAAAAAATATTGTGAAAATGTTTTCAGAAAAATGGAGAACTTAAAAAGTATAGCTCATAAACGATCAAACGGGAGAAATGTAATAGTTTTTACATGTACGTAAAACCTATTTTCTTCCTGCAAACAAAACTTTGAGAAAAAAAAAACCATATCGAGCAGCTTAGGACGGACAGAGAAGGAAATTTTCAAAAAGCATAATGTTTGGGAAATACAGTTTGCTTCAACTGACCGGAACAATCGCGTACTAGAGTTTAAGATTACCCGCGAAGATAAACCGATTGCTAAACTATTTGATATTAGTGAATATAAAATATAATCGTGCGAATGCGAGTTATTGGAGATTTGGTTAGTTATGGGCCAATTTATGAAACTTTTTGAAGTGCCTGCGGCACCTCGAAGGGGCTGCGGCATCGTCGAAATGCCTGCGGCACTTTTCCAAAATTGGCATAACGTTCAAATTCGGAATTTTCTGGACACATTTTATGTTTTAGCAACTCACATGTCATTTATATATATAATTTACGACGGCAGAGACGACATCGTTTGGGCCAGCGAAAAGAAATGAGTCTAAACAGTCACTGATGTAAAAAAATCACGTTTCATTCCCAACTTATTTGTCCTTACGTTTCTAGGAAATTGATCATTTGCCACACATTTTAGCACAGATATGTAGATAAGATACGTCTACACCCCGCTACATTCCCCGATTTTTGAAAAAATGCTTCATGCAGTAACAAAATGACAAAAATGACAAAAATCACTCACCGATCTCGCTCGTTTTGTAAACATTGACGAAGTACCTGCGGTACAGGAAGCGAAGTGCCTTCAATCCTCGTCGGCACAGGCGGTACCGCAGGCACTGTTTAGTTACCGTGTATAATGGGCCCAGCCGCTGCACATACTTTGTTTGTATGCTGGACAATGTTTATGTGAAGTTACAGTAAGATATATGCAACAGTAAGAAAGATATGACAGAAAAACAAAGGTTGCCGAAAAACTTTAAACCAAGAAAGCTCACGCCAATGCCGGGGCAAGTAGAATAGCCCCCCTATTCTCCGAATAGTGGAGCTAAAAATGGTTTCCTATGATTTAACCTAGTGACATACTTTTAAAATCTTACATGTAGGTAAGGAAATTTTTAAACTTTGACTTATATTTGATGGAGAAAAATATTCTGACAGTTTTTTATGAAGATCAAATGGAAAATACATGTGGACTCTAAGAGTGTTAAATAAGGCTTTTCCAAGAATTGACCTAGTTTTTGACCTTGGGTTAACCCATTTTGAACTTAAAGGCGAAAGCTAGAGTCTCTGTTTATGAGATGCGCAAAGTTTTTCCCATAATAGAATTTCTTCAAAAGTCATAGGTCACCAGTATTGAAAGAGTTATCTGCCCTTGAAAACGTTTTTCCCCCAAAAAATGCCATTTTCGAGGGCAGATAACTCATTTTCAAAACTGGTGACCTATGACTTTTATTGCATATTTTTGTTTCTTAGATGATTGTCCTTCAATATCCAAAGTTTGAAGAAATTCTATTATTGGGAAAAATTTCGCCCACCTCATATACAGATCGAGACTCTAGCATATCGAGGGCTTAGAGCGAAACTGGTCTATCTGTATATAGAAATAGAAGCAGATAGACCAGTTTCGCTCTAAGCCCTCGATATGCTTTAATCTAGATTTAAAAGAAACAAACATTCTGACAGGTAAAAATATCGCCCATCTCATATACAGAGACTCTATCTTATGCTTTAATCTAGATTTAAAAGAAACAAGCATTCTGACAAAGTTGTATGAAGATCAAGTCAAAAATATCGTCTCTAGATTATTAACACAAGCTTTTTTTATGTTCTGACCTAGTGCTAGTTTAAGATGTCAGATAACCCAGTTTTAACTTTACTCTTAACTTAATACTAGCCAAACATTCTGACAAAGTTTAACGAAGAGCAAGATGAAAATGTGACCTCTCGCGTGTTTATAACGTTTTTCTATGGTTTTACCTAGTGACTTAGATCTGAATTATTGTTTGTTTGTTTGATTTGGGTTTAACGCCTTTTTTCAACAGTATTTCAGTCATATAACAGCGGGCAGTGTTCCTGATTCTGTACCAGTACAAACCTGTTCTCCGCAAGTAACTGCCAACTTCCCCACATGAATCAGAGGAAGAGGACTAATGATTTCAGACACAATGTCATTTATCAAATAGTCACGGAGAACATTACCCCACCCGAGGATCGAACTCGCGACCCCACGATCCATAGACCAACGCTCTACCTACTGAGCTAAGTGGGCGGGTTAGATCTGAATTAACCCAGTTTCAAACTTTATTTCATGGAGACAAACATTCTATTTTTTTTTCCTAAAGATCAAATGGAAAATGTGGCCTCCACAGTACGTGTCAACAAGGATTTTTTTTTTATATTTCCTTATTAAAATAAAACTCTGCATCAAAATTTTAGTAGACTGTACTACAAAAGTAAAATTCTAACTGTTTCTTCTATGTAAAACAAGAAATTGTAACAGAGTTACAAACGTCCCTCCGCCAAGGGACATTTTTCACAAAACATACTGCATGCCAATACAACATCTTCTAGGTAATAGGACAACATACTAACAATGTATATACAGTGCATTCGCGATGCTACGAATCGCAGTTTAACGAAATACCGGTATACTACGAAAAGGTTTTGAGGTCCCGGCTGCTTTCCTTCTTATTTCTATGTTACAAATTCGCGGTTTTACGAAAATGCAATTTTACGAAAAATGCGCTCCTACGAATGTATAGTTATGTCCTTAAAGCATGTTTTCAACTTGTTTAAGTTGCGATTTTACGAATACCTGTATCGTCTAAATTTTCACACCTTCCATAACGGCGTGAAAACTTTTTAGAGTGGAAAGTGTCACTATCATTTACCTGGGCGTAAACAGTAATTAAAGTGTGAAAACTTAGTAATTAAATTCGAAACACATATTACGCTGTACACTATGACAAAAGTTTGTGGTTAATTTTTTCTCCCTATAACTATCAGATCGGATGGCATACCAGTCACACTTGCTTCGATATCTATACGTGTCAAACAATCACAGCATAAAGAAAATAAAAACAAATATTTAAGTCCTGATCGTCTGTTTATTGTCGTTTTATTATTCCAAACAATTCAGTAAAGGGTAGCTGAGGGTATCGGAATATGCAATTGTGATTTTTTTGTTCTCGTGCAACATTGTACCCTATATATGTTTAATGTACAGTGAATAAAAAAGCAGGGGTGTAAAATTCCACTCGCCCGCTCGCATTGGCGAGTTTAAGTCTGGATAGGACGAGTGGATCTCGCTGTATACTCGACCGATCGGGCGAGTGGTTTTTACGTCGTAGCTTTAATGAATCTTGAAAAACGTTAACAAACCTTGAGACAGTTCAGTTGCTACTTTGATTTACTAGAATTTACCCGCGAATCGTAAAGATATCAAAACGTCATGCCGGTAATTTTCCATTCTGAGAGCACGTGCGACCTATCGTAATATCAAATTTACATCTCCGTTACCTTTGTTTATCGACACGTACACAAAAAACGCGCGTAGTGCATTCATTTTTTTTTAAATTATCGCTACAGTTTTTCAACATCGCTTGAGAAGTAATACAATTTGAATTCTACTAAGATTTCAATAAAATATCGACGGAGATGTAAGCATATTTGTATGAAAACGGTCGAATTTTCATATAATCATCTGTTAAATTTCAAACAGCGCGATCTTAATTACTGATTTCTTTCTAAGAGAAAATAAGTGATACATACTATGGGCATAAAATTCGGACTTTTGACCAGAAAGAACAAAAACAGAATTAAAAAATCTTAAATAATGAAAAAGCGGCAGTAATTTAAATACATTGAGTAAAACGATTTTTTTGGTAAAAAGGTTTCTGTTAGTGCAGCGGAATAGGTTACGTGACCTCGTGGACGTAAATAGAAATGTGGTTTTAAAATAAAACAAAATGATGTTGTTGCGGTTTTTAATAAATTATAAGTTTTAAATGAATCTTTGTACATGTCTTTTTTTTATAAAATATTCTTCTCAAACGATAGTGTAAATTCCTTAAGGACAAATAGGTCACATGGCCCCATGACAATCTCGTGCAACAATACCGCTTTGATCTCCACTTCAGATGTCATGATACCGACACACTTCTTTTAGCTTTTTGAGAGGATGTTAATTTATGATGAAAACAGGCCAATTACTTAGTTTATCAACAGAATAATTACCGATGATCGTCAACTTTTTTTTTCGTTTTCAAGACGGGTAGGTGGATGATGATTATTGTGTCCATATTTTTAGGACACTTTTCAAAATTATCATTTTTTGGGAAATAAGTCTTGAGAAAATGAAAATAACTGATGTTTAATACTTTCCCGACACTTTGGGAAACTAAGGTAGGGGTTAGACTGTGATTATTTTTACTATCGATGCAGTTATTATGGAGAGCAACTTGATGGTGGAGATGACAAAATTAGTGAAAGAAAAATGTCTGGTGTGAAAAGGAAATTTAAGAGTAAGAAAAACGAATAATCAAAAAGGAAACGTAGTGTACGAGCTATGTGTTATGTTTGAAATTTGCTTGTTGTGCATAATACTCCTTCCATAAAACGTGACAGTATTAAAAATGCCAATTATTAGGGCGAGTGACTGTCCACTTAGGGCGAGTAGATTTTACTAGCTACTAGTCCTGCAGGGCGAGTGGTGTGAAAAAGAATTTTACACCCCTGAAAAGTAAAGGAAAAAAAAAACGTTTTACATTCCAGATACCATCTGAGTTCAGATTCGAATAATATTTGTAGTAAACCTAGATGTCATATAAAATTGGTATGCATGTACTCCTATACGAAAATCACGTTTAAATATCACGGGTTACGACGTGTAGATATTAAGGTGCTGTATAGCGAAATTTCCTATGCTACGTTCGAACGAAAATGCGATATTACGAAAAAACCGGGCGGTCCCTTGGCTTTTCGTAGGATCGCGATTGTACTGTAAATCAAAACTATATATCATAATAATTAATGTCTGGAAATTTATAATGGGTGAATGCTTACCAGTAATGCTAATATCTGTATTTCACAGATTTAATGTGATCAAAAATAAAAGGAAATATTGTATGATATTAAAGGAGGTAATCAATAAACAAATGAAATGCAATAGCATGACATATGGTACTAAAAAAAACTTGCCAGAATGTCACAATATATGCCCATCATAGCAAATTTTTTTACACTAGCACCTGTATTTGCATACGGAATTTTTTGGTCAGTTATAAAAAAGTTATATATAGTAACAACAAAGGGAAGTTAATCCTAAAAAAAAATCTATATAATAATAAAAACATTATTATAAGTCCACAAAAATATCATTACCAGGTAGAGGTAGGTCAAAATACTCCTAAAAATTGAATGTAACATGCATGTTGTGCCACAGAAAAATAGTCTCGATTCTTCCCTATGGCCAGTAATAAACAAGAGCACCGCCTTGCGGGTGCTGGCGCTCATCTGATTTTTTTTGTGTAATAGAAATATTGTCCTACCCATGATTTTCTAAGTCTAAAAAGGGCCATCATTCTTGCAAAAAGCAGGATAGAGTTATGTTTCTTGATGTACAGTGTCCACTTATGATGGTGAAAAACTGTTGCAAGTTTTAAAGCAATAGCTTTGATAGTTTATGAGAAAAGTTGACTTAAACATAATACTCAACCAAGAAAATGATTTTCTAAGTCCAAAAGGGGCAATAATTATTGCAAAAAGCAGGATGGAGTTATGTTGCTTGCTGTACAGGGTCAGCTTATGATGGTCAACAAGTGTTGCAAGTTTCAAAGCAATAGCTTTGATAGTTTAAGAGAAAAAGTTGACCTAAACATAAAACTTAACCAAGAAATCTGATATTTTCTATGTCCAAAAGGGGCCATAAATCTTGCAAAAAGCAGGATGGAGTTATGTTTCTTTCTGTACAGGGTCAACTTATGATAGTGAACAAGTGTTGCAAGTTTTAAAGCAATAGCCTTGATAGTTTAGGATAAAAGTTGACCTAAACATAAAACTTAACCAAGAAATCTGATATTTTCTAAGTACAAAAGGGGCCATAAATCTTGCAAAAAGCAAGATGGAGTTATGTTTCTTGCTATACAGGGTCAGCTTATGATGGTGAACAAGTATTCCAAGTTTCAAAGCAATAGCTTTGATAGTTTAGGAGAAAAGCTGACCTAAACATAAACTTAACCAGGCAACGCTGACGCCGACGCCGACAACCGCTCAAGTGATGACAATAACTCATCATTTTTTTCAAAAAATCAGATGAGCTAAAAAGTTAAAATATAAGCTATTTAGGCCTAAAAAAAAATATCTTTGTTTCCAGTAACATGCTCAAAAAAATTAGGGTAGGTAGGTCAGAATCTTTTTTTTTTTTGCAATTTTTTTTTATTAAGGGAGACTTTTCAGAAATTATTTTTGTGTCAAACAAGAGCACCGCCTTGCGGGTGCTGACGCTCATCTGATTTTTTTGTATAATAGAAATATTGTCCTACCCATGATTTTCTAAGTCTAAAAAGGGCCATCATTCTTGCAAAAAGCAGGATAGAGTTATGTTTCTTGATGTACAGTGTCCACTTATGATGGTGAAAAACTGTTGCAAGTTTTAAAGCAATAGCTTTGATAGTTTATAAGAAAAGTTGACTTAAACATAATACTCAACCAAGAAAATGATTTTCTAAGTCCAGAAGGGGCAATAATTATTGCAAAAAGCAGGATGGAGTTATGTTGCTTGCTGTACAGGGTCAGCTTATGATGGTGAACAAGTGTTGCAAGTTTCAAAGCAATAGCTTTGATAGTTTAAGAGAAAAAGTTGACCTAAACATAAAACTTAACCAAGAAATCTGATATTTTCTAAGTCCAAAAGGGGCCATAAATCTTGCAAAAAGCAGGATGGAGTTATGTTTCTTGCTGTACAGGGTCAGCTTATGATGGTGAACAAGTGTTGCAAGTTTTAAAGCAATAGCTTTGATAGTTTAGGATAAAAGCTGACCTAAACATAAAACTTAACCAAGAAAACTGATTTTCTAAGTCTAAAAGGGGCAATAACTCTTGCAAAAAGCAAGATGAAGTTATGTTTCTTGATGTACAGGGTCTGCTTATGATGGTGAACAAGTATTCCAAGTTTCAAAGCAATAGCTTTGATAGTTTAGGAGAAAAGTTGACCTAAACTTAAAACTTAACCAAGAAATCTGATATTTTCTAAGTACAAAAGGGGCCATAAATCTTGCAAAAAGCAAGATGGAGTTATGTTTCTTGCTATACAGGGTCAGCTTATGATGGTGAACAAGTATTCCAAGTTTCAAAGCAATAGCTTTGATAGTTTAGGAGAAAAGCTGACCTAAACATAAAACTTAACTAGGCAACGCCAACGCAGACGCCGACGCCGACAACCGCTCAAGTGATGACAATAACTCATCATTTTTTTTTTTCAAAAAATCAGATGAGCTAAAAATGAATACAAATAAGGGGGTTTATGCCTTTAGAGCATCAATAAGTTGATTTCTAACATCACTGGCCATGTTTAAAGCATAAAAAGTGCAGTTTTGCAACTTTTTGTTAAAAAGTTGAAAACAATATTCTCCAAGGTCATAAAAACATTTAGGGTCAGGCCAAAAATTTAGGTTAGGTCGGGATACCGGAAACAAACAATTGACCTTTGACGTCTAAGTGTGACCTTGACCTTGGAGCTAGGGGTCTGGGTCTTGTGCAATTGACACATCCTCTACTAGTAATTATGGGGAACATTTATGCCAAGTTATTTCAAATTCCTTCATGGATGGCAAAGTTATGGACCGGACACAAAGTGTAGCGGAACGACAGACAGAAGGATGGACCAAAGGACGCAGCCTATTTCTATGTCCCCATTCTTTTCTTCGAAACTGGCAGGGGACAATAACAAGCTCTGTCTCTAGGCTTCGAATTTTTGCCCCTTATCAAGAATGGAATACTTCTTATAATTGTGTTACATCCATTCAATGTTCTGTTTTAACATAACATTATTCCCTATAAAATATTATAATATCACTGTTACAATATAATGTAAACATTAGTTCTTTATAAAGTAACTGAAAACAAGAGGGCCATGAAGGCCCTGTATCGCTCACCTGACTTATTGACCTAAAGATATCAAGATTACCATTCTAACCAAGTTTCATTAAGATATGGTCTCTAGAGTGTTAACTTGTTTTTCCTTTAATTTAACCTAGTGACCTAGTTTAGACCCCACATGACCCAGATTCCAACCTGACCTAAAGATCATCAAGATTAAAAGTCTAACCAAGTTTCATGAAGATACAGTCATAAATGTGGCTTCTAGATTGTTAACAAGCTTTACTTTTGATTTGACCTGGTGACCTAGTTTTTTATCCTACCTGACCCAGATTGGAACTTAACCTTAAGATCATTAAGATTAACATTCTGACCAAGATTACCATTCTAACCAAGTTTCATTAAGATATGGTCTCTAGAGTGTTAACTAGTTTTTCCTTTAATTTGACCTAGTGACCAAGTTTAGACCCCACATGACCCAGATTCCAACCTGACCTAAAGATCATCAAGATTAAAAGTCTAACCAAGTTTCATGAAGATACAGTCATAAATGTGGCTTCTAGATTGTTAACAATTTTTACTTTTGATTTGACCTGGTGACCTAGTTTTTTATCCTACCTGACCCAGATTGGAACTTAACCTTAAGATCATTAAGATTAACATTCTGACCAAGTTTTAAAAAATATGGTCATAAATGTGATCTCTAGAGTGTTCTCTAGTTTTTCCTTTGATTTGACCTGGTGACCTAGTTTTTGATCCCATATGACCCAGATTCCAACTTGGTCTAAAGATCATCAAGATTAACATTCTGACCAAGTTTCATGAAGACTTAATCATAAATTTGACCTCTAGATTGTTAAAAAGCTTTACCTTTGATTTGACCTGGTGACCTTGTTTTTGACTCCACATGACCTAGATTTAAATCTTACCTAGAAGTCATCAAAACAAACATTTTGATTAATTCCTGTGAGTTTCAAACTTAAAATTAGGTCTGTAGAGTGTAAACAGGCTTTACCTTTCAGTTGACCTAGTGACCTAGTTTTTGACCCCACCTGACCCAGATTGAAACTTGACCTAAAGATCTTCAAGATTAACACTCTGATCAAGTTTCATTAAGATATTGTCATGAATGTGGCCTCTGGAGTGTTAACAAGTTTTTCCTTTGATTTGACCTGGTGACCTTGTTTTTGACCCCATCTGACCCAGATTTAGTTCTGACCTAAATATCATCAAGATTAACATTCTAACTAAGTTTCATTAAGATACGATTATAAATGTGGCTTATAGAGTGTTAACATGCTTTTCTTTTGATTTGAACTGGTGACTTAGTTTCTGAACCCATCTGACCCAGATCTGAACATCACCTAAAGATCATCAAGATTAACATTCTGACTAAGTTTCATTAAGATATGGTTATAAATGTGGCTTATAGAGTGTTAACTAGCGTTTCCTTTGATTTGACCTGGTAACCTAGTTTTTGAACCCATCTGACCCAAATTTGAACATGACCTAGAGATCATCAAGGTTAACATTCTGACCAAGTTTCATCAAGACATCTAAATAAATGTGGCCTCTAGAATGTTAACAAGCTTTACCTTTGATTTGACTTGGTGACCTAGTTTTTGACTCCACTTAACCTAAATTTGAACTTGACTTAACGATCGTCAAGATTAACATTCAGACTAAGTTTCATTAAGATATGGCCATGAAAGTGGCCTCTGGAGTGTTAAGTAGCTTTTCCTTTGATTTGACCTGGTGACCTAGTTTTTGACCCCACCTGACCCAGATTTGACCTGGTGACCTAAAGATCATCAAAATTAACATTCTGACCAAGTTTCATTAAGATATGGTCATAAATGTGGCCTCTAGAGTGTTAACATGCTTTACATTTGATTTGACCTGGTGACCTCATTTTTGACCCCACCTGACCCAGATTTAAACTTGACCTGAAGATCATCAAGACTAACATTCTAACTAAGTTTCATTAAGATACGGTCATAAATATGGCCTCCAGAGTGTTAACTAGCTTTTCCTTTGATTTGACCTGGTGTCCTTGTTTTTGACCCCACATGACCCATATTCAAACCTAAAGATCATCAAGGTTAACATTCTGACTAAGTTTCATGAAGATATATTATAAATGTGGCCTCTAGCGTGTTAACAAGCTTTTCCTTTGATTTGACCTGGTGACCTAGTTTTTGACCCCACATGACCAAGATTCAAATTCAACCTAAAGATCACCAAGATTAACATCCTGGCCAAGTTTCATGAAGATACAGTCATAAATGTGGCCTCTAAGTGTTAACAAGCTTTTCCTTAGATTTGACCTGGTGACCCTATTTTTGTCCCCAGATGATCCAATATCAAATTCGTCCAAGATTTTATTGAGGGTAACATTCTGACCAAGTTTAATTAAGATTGGACCAAAATTTTGACCTCTAGAGTGTTAACAAAATTTTCCTTTGATTTGACCTGGTGACCTAGTTTTTGACCCCAGATGACCCAATATCGATCTCGTCCAAGATTTTATTGAGGGTAACATTCTGACCAAGTTTAATTAAGACTGGACCAAAATTGTGACCTCTAGAGGGTTAACAAGATTTTCCTTTGATTTGACCTGGTGACCTAGTTTTTGACCCCAGATGACCCAATATCTAACTCGTCCAAGATTTTATTGAGGGTAACATTCTAACTTTCATTAAGATTGGGCCAAAATTGTGACCTCTAGGGTGTTAACAGTCAAATTGTTGACGACTGATGGACGGACGACGGACACAGGGCGATCACAAAAGCTCACCTTGAGCACTTTGTGCTCAGGTGAGCTAAAAATCTACTTTCCTACTCTTTCCATTCATTCATTTTTTTTTTAATCATAGATTACTTAAACTAATCATTTTTAATAGTTATCAATCAATTAATAATCTCAGATCTAATTACAGGTATTCATACCTTACCTAAAATATGTTAAAAGATAAATGTATAACTATGTCATTCCTTTGTGAGAGAAGGCACTTCATTATATAAATGTTTATATTGACTGACTCTCTGTCTCTCTTTTAATGCAACATCTGAAAACTGACTGCATTTAATCTAATTCTTCAGAGACATAATCATCAATTCAACAGATCTATTTTATTGAATTTTCCGCATTTCCATCTTTCACTTCAGCACAAAGCGACACTTCAAATCATGACATAATCTGAAAACGTAATCTTACACCAAAAGCAGAAATAAAGAGAAATATTAATTAATTATTCTTTAAAACATATTCTGATAGAATGTCTACAGTGATGTTACCAGTAATCATGTTTAGCAAAAAACGACTAGAGCTATCCCTAAATGTGATTAATATCATTTTGTCAGAGGGCCCAAGAAGACATTTTGTCTTAAATTTGGTCTTTTTTCAATTTATTTATTTATTTTGTTGGGTTTAGCGTCGCACTGACACAATTATAGGTCATATGGCGACTTTCCAGCTTTGATGGTGGAGGAAGACCCTAGGTGCCCATCCATGCATTAATAATTTCATCATGAGCGGCCACCTGGGTAGAACCACTGACCTTCCATAAGCCAGCTGGATAGCTTCCTCACATGAAGTATTCAACGCCCCGAGTGAGGCTCGAACCCACATCGATGAGGAGCAAGTGATTTGAAGTCAGCGACCTTAACCACTTGGCCACAGAGGCCCCCGGTCATTTTTCAAAGGTAGGTATAAATGAGTCATACACTTGAACACTTCATTGTGATATTTAGTTTTAAAACTGTGGAAGTACAGCTCGTTTAAATGGGTCAGCCGTGTTGATGTACTTATAAAATAGACTTGCCCAGTTTATAGGTTGGTCAGGGCTACAGATATGTATTGTATTTTGCCATCAGAATATTTCTATAAACTGCTTCTTCCCCTTCCGTTTGGATCCGTCCATGTTTACAAACACGTTTGTTTATTTTATGGACTGTACTTTACTGGCTAGAGCAACAGGTGCCCCACCTTTGTCTTTCAAGCAAAATATGTCATGCTCTGTTTTACTTTATGAACACAAAATTTTCATTAAGGTATTTTCATTTTAACCAAAACAAAGACTAATTTCTGCCCACAAAATACCTGCTGAAGTGCTCAAAATGATATAATTATCATCTTATTTAACCAACAACCACTGTTTAAAATCCTCTTATCTCAAAATAATAAGTAGTAAGGCAAGCCACACTGTCAGTGTGGAACAACAGATGTCCTAGAAAAAACATGTAATTACATTGATTGAATTTAAAGAAAGTCGTTCAGTGATCAATATCCCATTTTCTGTACTGTCAGCAATGTCTTCCACAATACATTCATGATGATGTGCATTATGTCAGGCAACTTTTGCATTAATGCTATATCAGTCCTATTCGTTAAAAACATAATGAGCCGCACCATGAGAAAACCAACATTTGCAACCAGCATGGATCCAGAACAGCCTGCGCATCCACGCAGTCTGGTCAGGATCCATGCTGTTCGCTTTCAAAGCCTATTGCAATTAGAGAAACCGTTAGTGAACAGCATGGATCCTGACCAGACTGCGCTAATGCGCAGGCTGGTCTGGATCCATGCTGGTCACAAATGCCTATGTTGGTTTTCTCATGGTGCGGCTCATATATATAACAAGTAAATGACTCTGGGGGCACTTTCTTTTGCAAAATGGGATGGGGTAGGGAAAGAGTGAATATAAACTGTACATTTAATGAATGAATGAATGAATTTCAACAATCATAATATTCTGACACATTAAATAATTTGGGGGGGGGGGGGGGGGGGGGGGGTGTTGGTTTAAATATTGGAGGCAGTGGGTAAAGTAAGGGAGACCTTGGGCATATATAATTATAATGGGCCTGCCTAGAGTATATGGTAAAATAAAACATCTGAGTGAAGGCCCCTCAATGTCTTTAGAATACAGTACATATTGGTTAGAATTTATTTGTGATTGTAAATACACTGAACACAAATAACTAACATGTTATGGTACTCCCGGCACATTATTATTTCCTAGGATATCACTTTTCAAAACTCTTTTTTTACAACAGTACTATGAATAATGTATTAACTGAAAAGGCACTCTATCATTAATAGTCCACTGAAGTCAAGATTATTACAGACAAGAAATATCTTTAAAAATGATGGTCGGCGAATTGTAATAAGGAAAGAAGTTTATGAATTTTTCATCTAACATTCATCTTTCATCTAACATTTTTCAAAATGCAAAACTAAACACCGCACTTTAACAATTTAAATGGTTCTCTTTTAATTTTTCGCAAAGGTTTCGTAGGGTTGCAATTTTGTTTCGTTTATCCTTAGACGAATAATTACAGCAGTAGTTTGATGAAGATTCATGAAGCAGTTCATGAGAAGAGGTCATTAAACGTGTTTATATTTTCAGCTAAATTGGTCCCTATTCCCATTTGTAACAAAAAAGCAGGAGACCTTACGATATTGTTACACACCGAGTTTGATAAAAATCCATTACATTTTAGTGGTTAATGCGAAGAAAGGCATATCTGCTTTTAGCTATAGTGGTCCCTAATAGGGCCCAAGTTCCTATATAAATAAATTTGGAAGAGGACCTTATAATGATGCTCCAGACCAAGTATGGCAAAGATCCACCAAGCTGTTCATGAGACGCTGTATAAAGGCATTTCTAGTTTTAGCTCTAGCAGCCCCTAAAAGGGGTCAAATGTCCCAGCTGAACAAAGTTGGCTGCGGGCCTAATAAAGATGCTACAAATCAAGTTTGATTAGAATACATGAGAAAAAAATCAATTTAAGGATTTTTTTATTTATTATTTTTATTTATTTCTAAAATAGGCCAACTGATCCCGCTTTAACAAATAGCATATTCGCTATTCATGAATCTTTGGACAATGACGTCACACCTTTAAAAAAGTGAAGGTCAAGCAAAACATACAATTGTAATTATTTCAATATTTCTGTTTCATAAGCAAAGTTTGACCATAGTCATATCACATAGATAAACTGTATGCAGCGTACCTTCATTTCAGTTTAATGAGATTCAGTCATTATATAGCATATATATAATAAAACAGATTTCAACTGAGTTCAATATTTGCATACCATACTAAAGAAATATATTCATATATAATAAATCAGTTAAATAATTTATAACAAATATATCAAAGCAAACAAGTACTCATTTTAATATGCAATCTGAATAAGTCACAAAAGCAAGAAACATTTTCATATACAGACGACAATTGTAACAAGGAAAATCTTTTAAAAAGCACTTCTCTACATAAAAGACTCTTATCACACCCTTATTCATGTGATACGCAGACCGTATTCAGCTCTTTCTTAAATTTGATATATGTTGGTATTTGAACAGGTTTTTATCATATTTATTAAACTTACTTATCATTTTGAGATATATCAATATTCTTGTAAAATATACTGAGCCAAAGTTAGCTTTAAAACTGTGAACAGCGTCGTTTAGGATAAACGCTTTGTCTACATTTCACTCAGCGTAGCACAATCAACAGAGTGAAAGAAATTGACACTCTCGTCCAATCAGGCAGAGTGTTACATAAATCTTCCATTTTGATAAATTATCTATAATGCGTTATCAAGTAGTTTGATTTGCAAACTGAAGTCACGTGGCATAGGTAACGAAAACGAATTTAGACGGCGTCGCCGAAAAAGAATCTGTTCTGTAATAACCATGGCTTCAGCTTTAAACCCATATCATGCTTAACACAATTGATTCTGCCTCTGCGACCAGTGTAGATCATGATCAGCCTGCACATCCGTGCAATCTGATCATGATCTGCACTGTTCGCCATTCAGTCAGTATTTTTTGTGAACACCCCTTTTCACAGTTAATGGTACTTTCCAAATTGAAAGATGGACAAGTTCATTATAGAAATTTAGCAGGGTAATGGTTACCAATGGTTACCAACACCCTGAGGTCTTTTACTGAAGGGAAACCAGGAACGGCAGATCAAAAATGTGAAATCTACATGTTGGAAAAGATATTCTATGATTTGACCTGGTGATCTAGTAGTTTCTGACCGCAGATGACCCAGTTTCTAACTTGCTTAGTCTGACCTGCACCATGTTTATGGTAGAAAATGTGCCCTTTAGAATATTCCATAATTTGAGCGAGTCACTAAGCTTTTTCGTAGCTTTCGAACTTGTTGTAGATTTCACAAAATCAGGATGAGGATCAGGTCTAGTGACATAATGATATTAACTCTGACCCAAGTTTCGACCCCAAATGACCCTGTATCAAACTCATCCAATTAAGCAAGTCTGATTACCAATGTACTGAAATATCAACCTTTGAAATGTTTACAGTTGTCAACACAGGTTGAAAAACAAGCAAATGCTTATCACTAATATGCTCACCTTGATTACTTTGTGTTCAGGTGAGCTAAAATATACATTCTCATTTAATGTTTTGTTGAAGGTGGGATTCAAACCTGACTCCTTCATTCCTTCTCTTTTAATACTGATCTAAATTACAGGAAGCAAGGGCCATAACTCCACTGAAAATCACTGAATATTTGAGTATCTTTACAATTTTTGTTAAATAAAGACATTAATGTATAAAACATGCAAAATAATACATACTCCCTGCTGGTCCATAAAACTTCACAATAAATTCATTGAGGCCTCCCAGTATCGTCACTTCATGTTTGCTTTCAATACTGATGGATGAGTTAAGGCAAACATGAAAATATAAAATTGTGAGTGCCTGAACATATCAAATGGATGGCCCAAATCAATAAATTTCAGTTTTCAACATTAATATGTAATGTAAATATACGTCAGGCCATGTCTAAACAGAGTAAGCAGATGACTACAAATTAGCCAGGTTTGTTTTCAATAGGGCAGTGCCCGGAACCTGTGCTTGTTACTTGGGGAAAAAATAGTGCCGTGTTTTGTGTAACAGGGAATAAAGTACCACTTTAGGATAAAATTGCATGACATGTCAGAAAGGAATTACTGGTAATTTCCTGTTATAGAGACACCTTTAAGAGAAAGCCCTCATGGCCAACAATCAAACATTGTCAGTCTTGGGCACAGACACTGGGGTTCAGCACCCCTCCCTGAATCCGCTCATGCCAACTCAGGCAGCCAATATATTTTTGCCTTTTAAAACAAACTGAGTGCATATCTCTATCATATAACAACTTCTGTTACAATTTCAACATGTTTAAAAAAACTCCTGTATACTACTTACTAGCTATCAATGCTTGCCATATTTTTTAAAATATGTTGATATTGTAACAGACGTCGTTGTATGATCAAGACATGTGTTCGGTTTCTTTTAAAAGGCGAATAAATACTGGCTGGCAGTTGGCAGGGGCAGATTGGGAGGAGTGCCGACCCCCTAGTCACAAAGAGTCTGTGGTCTTGGGACTAGGAAGTAGATGACCAGGGGGAAAGTGGCCTAAACTACCATACCTTGTAATACCTATCTCTAAATTTCGATATTATTTCAGCAACATTAGCATATAAACAAAATCATACATGAGGTTGTGAAGGAGCTTTTCCCATAAAACACAAATGTCATCACTTTTATCGTTCCAACAAGGCTAGAAGCCAAGGACAGAGCATAAGTAACCAAACATTTTAGCTTAAGCTGAAGTCAGCAAACTCTGATATTAATTTTCTCTAAATGAGTGCAATAATACCATCATAACAGAGAGCAGAGACTCAAAGATTGGTCAAATCAATGTTTATTTTAACCTTTTTGGTTTAAAAAAAAATCCTTATTTATGACCCCAAGTTTTGACACCACGCTAAGGTTTTTAAAGACTGCTTGCATGATGTTTCATAAATACACTGAATGGTGCGTCAGTCAATATTCAAAACTATTGCCCGAGGTCCAAAGGATTATTTTTGCATGACAGAAATTAATTTCCGGATTTAATATACTCTATTATTCTTTATTTGTTTTTTCTTTATTAGCCTAAACTCATGTTGTATACAGACTGGTTATACAGCACTGGCAATTTGTCCAAGACATGTAATAAGCAACTTAATAGCCATATACAGAACAAACTATAGACGGGCAATTTATATAAGCAGTCACGTTATAAAGTACTTACCTTCCAGGTTTTTGTTGGGTTTAACATCATGACATAATTTAAGGTCATATAATTATGGCAACATTAAAGATATAATTGCAGCAGAAAATCTTAACTGTGACCCTCAAAGCATTACTTCAACATGGACAGGAACTGGGTAGAATCACTGTGACCTATAAGCCAGCTGAAAGCTATGTTTTGACAAGCATGGGGCATTATTAAATTTCATAGATATTTAAAGAGCTTCTGGAGTTATTTTCTAGTGCTACTAAACAAAGTTCAAAGTATAGATGCATTGGTCGAGAGCGCTAAGACGCTTTCCAATGGAGGCGAAGACCCTGGGTTCAATTTCCTGGCTACTCCTACTGCAGTGTGTCCTTGGGCAAGGCACTTTAATGCAACTGGCTCAGTAGACCCAGCTGTAAGCAGGTACCAGCAAAATGCTGGGGGTAAGGTACAATTGGTTTTTAACTGTTCTTAAAATAGGTTCGCACAAAAGCTCTACAGAGGTAATGTTCGTTGTTTCACAGTGATGGTAAATAAAATTAACCTTTAAATTTACCAATACAGACTACCCTTATATTTTAATACGATATTTCAAGAGAAAGAACTGAACTTTTCCAATTTGTGCATAAAGGAAATTACATTAATTTTATTCCTATGGCATCTTCTTCTACAGAGCTTTAGTATGTGCATGTCGTGAGATGCATGGCGAAGTGAAACCGTACCAATATAAGGTATCCATATGTTGAATGTTCAACGTCAGTGGGAGGGGTGTGGAGTCTTGGTA
Organism: Mercenaria mercenaria; assembly: GCF_021730395.1. Taxonomy (NCBI): domain Eukaryota; kingdom Metazoa; phylum Mollusca; class Bivalvia; order Venerida; family Veneridae; genus Mercenaria; species Mercenaria mercenaria. Next base: position 55,519,712 of record NC_069373.1, read on the forward strand.
TTGTCACAAAGGGGAAAAGTACAGTTACTCACATCTTAAAACTTACTGTTTGATCCGCTGAATCCTAACAAAATTGTTCATGAATTGCAGCTTTATTTTGCAAAAAGCAGACCTATATAGTAAGTTGTACAAGTTTCTGAAGAGTTTCAGGTATTGATAATTGGATCAATTTGAATACTGACCAATTATTATATATAAGGAAACTGCTTATTAACTGCCAGTCTCTATTAAAAGGCTGCTCAATGATCAAAAAGTGGAAACCTAAAAAATCTGACGAAACTTCCCAACATCTTTTAACAGAATTACAGTTTTTGCACATATTAGCCCTGACCAAAAATGACAATTTTTTTTTACAAAAACTAAATCGACATCACTTCCTACTAGCACATGTTGCAACACAATCAAAATTTGACAGTCTGCAGATATGATGCTGATTCACACATTATTAGGCAATATGGTAATCAGCAGTTAGCTTTACTCATAATGGCTTATCGGGATGACTTATTTTATGATCTGATATTTTATAGTTGTCATCCCTCTAAGACGTGACACAGACAGCGACAGTCAAAAGTTATCATGCTGTCCCAAAACGTCCTATTATTTTGACTAATCGGCAGTTAAAAACTGACACTGTAACTATGAGTAAGTCATAAATATATATGTCTCTAAGCAAAACTTCAGTGTTACATACTGGTGTGGGAATATGAAATTAAGCAGCCTGGCAGCTCAGTCTTTATACTACAATAACAACAACATCAGAATGTTATGAGGCCTCTGTTAATATTGATCAGTCTTGATGCATATCGACATAGATCTGTACATCATCTACCTTGCAATGCACTTATGCTGTCAATGTCCGGAGTCTGGTAGACAGTAATGTTGATCTCAACAAGTGGTTAAAAATGAGACAACTGTCTCTTTCATGCCAGATAATATTCTGTCACAAGAAATCGGAGGACAAATTTTATGTAGCAGGAAAGTATCTTCGATACTTCATTGTAAACTTTTCCGTAAAAAGCTATAAATAGTTCATGTTATTCTATTCATTCGTAAACTGACTAAATAAATGCTGTATTGTATTGTAAAAGGGGTGTCCAGCTGGCTGAGAAATTGAGGTCCCAGCTTGGCTGCTGAACTGGATATCAAAGAACCATTTGAAATCTGTATTCAACTCACAGCACAATCTGATACACATAAGCTTCTGCAAATGGGAAATTTAATAGCCTAATTATTGAACATAGTCATATCGTCTGATGTCTGTGTTGTCGTGTTCACTTTTCTACATAGTGGAAGTTTATACATGTCAGGTTTGCAAGGTGCGTAGAAAGGACAAACCTATGGAAAATCTTGCATTAATATCTGAATTATAACGAAATAAAATGATAAAGGATACAGTTTGACAACATCCGTGTCCATTCGGCGCTTCCCTGGACTCGGGGATGACATTCTTTTATCGTTTTAAACGACGAAAATCTAAAATGTTTTCCTGCAACTTATAAAACAACAACAAATATGGCGAATGTCAGTATATTCTTGGTGACGTCGCTTGTCACGTGACAAAATTAACTCCACCTTCGCCCGTTACTTTTCACAAAATTTTGAACTATCTATGACAAATATGATTCTTTTCTTGATTTCTAGATGTATCATATTTTTCTAAAGAGTGTTACAGGCAATTTTCCGTTCGTTTATTGAAGATATTAATAAAATGGACCAGTAGGTCAAAGGTCACTATTGACAACCGGGTCATCAGCTGTTCGATGTAAACAAACACACATGGTCATAGTTTTTAATTGCAAAAATTTGAAAGCCTGAAAAAGGATTGTAAGTAGTTAGGAAATAAAAATAAAGTAAAATAATAGTATAAGACAATAAATTGCTCACAATAATGTTAGTATGCAAAGTAGTTATTAATATCATCATTTCCGTGATCTATTTTTAGCATTTTATCTAAATAGCTCGATAACTTTAAATTTATCGGAAATAACCGAACGTTATAACAGCCCGGCTAGCTCAGTCGGTAGAGCACGAGACTCTTAATCTCGGGGTCGTGGGTTCGAGCCCCACGTTGGGCGTTAATTTTTCATTTTTGATGACATTTTTATTTTCATTTGCAATTTCGCGGGACTATCCTCTTTAAAAAATATGCATAAATTTTACTTGTGGCATCCTGCTAGTGAAACGCCTACAGTACGGTAAACCATCATTAATCCATTATATTTTATATATTTTAATCTTCCCAGTATAAGGAAGAACTCGTTTGTAATCTTATTTCTTCTTTCCTAATATAGAACAATATTCACAGTATATAAACAAACTGAACCCCAACCGGATCTTGCGAGTGGATTTCAGTGTCAGCCATTTTGCGTCCAGACAGTTGAGTTAAAAATTCGTGTTCATGAGGATACTGTTGAATGATAAGTAAGTCAATCTGTATGTATATAGAGGATATTTGTTTGTTTCAGTGAAATATCAATTTTATTTAACAGGTGAGCATCAAAAACTGATATTTTCACGAGTGGCGTAGCCACGAGTGAAAATGACTTTTTTTTTTTGGTGCTCACGAGTAAAATAAAACTGATATTTCACTGAAACAAACAAATTTTTTTTTTATCTTATGTGTAAAACTCTTCTTCTGTTGCGTAATTTATAAAAATTTGAAAATTGCGGGAAAGGTCAGCAGAAATCATGACACAAATGGGTAGAGAACACCAATTGTTTTCCCATAGACTTCCATTATAACATTATGGTGTGTACGGCCTTCCATATATCGAAACACGTATATCCAATCACATTTCACGTTATCGTCATTATGGTCCCCGGTATTCATAACGCTCGGTATACAATTTGACTTCAATCGCGACGGAGGACCGGAACTAGTTCGGCAAAAACAATGAAAAATAAAAATGATAATCTACTGTTTCAAAACTGTGGATTATCACTTTCATTTCACTGAGAAAACTCTATAATTCACTTGAAAACATAAAATAAATTGTAGCCAACAAACTTTAGTGTTGACCTATGGTACGCAACATTATCATTTAAAGCATTACGACAATAAAATTCATGAAACTCGCCGCAGGCTAGAACGAGATCAGCACTACACAGGAAAGAAAATTGGGTTTTATCAAGTTTAGATTGGTTGAACACGGAGTTTTGAGTTTGAACCGCTGCAATTAATTAATAACAAAAGGTATTATGGTTATTTTTTATATGAATTAACGATTTTGAAAATAAAAACAAGATTTAAAGCCAGGGTGTAAAATAGGCCTACTGTACGTTTCTTGCCGGTGATTTTGAACCTCACTTGCGAGTTTACACGATCTATCTGTACCATGTCTTGGGAGTGTTTTCAAAGATTCTGTACGTTTACAATGCAAGAACATCATGCAGTAACGGCCACTGTTAGTTTATGATTTTACGATCCGAACCTCCAGAAGTTACCGAACATACTACATACCCTGCACAATAATGCATCAGACTGGCATGAAGCTCCGCCCCGTCTAGGCAATCAAAACGCACTATAGTATAACATAAGCCATTCGATCTACAGTTTATAGGCCGAAAATAGGTGATAATTCTATGGGGCTAAAAAGGTCCACTGCCCTGGCAGATAAGTGTTAAGTTGCATGGGCAGTGTTGCATATTTAATTACTGCTTACTTAATTTCTGTATTTTGTTTGATGTCTTTGCTTTCGAAAGATCTACATTTATTTGGAATTCAGCCTGTAGTAGTACTGGACACTTGCATAAAACATTGAGCCAATATTTTTTTTTTTTTTTTTGTCAAACAAGAGGATATATTTCGGAAAATTGCTTGACAGCGTTATGGACCGTGATGGTATGAAAATTTCCACTGACCCTGAAGACATATGGGAAGTTTTAAGCAAATGCCTGCAGTAGTATTTAATATATGAACCTGCAAGCAAACCTCGTATAAATATTTTATAACTACAAAAAGGGGGTAATTCAGTAAATATGCCTGACACAGTTATGTGTCTTGATGGTATGACACTGCACTTCGATCGTTTCAACGAATTACCTTCAGCAGTACTGAAGACATGAATTGGCACGCAAAACTTTAACCAGCATTTCTATGTAGAAAGGGGATCAGTCAATCAAATGCTAGCCAGAGTTATGGGCCTTGATGGCAAGATACTGTTGACCCAGAAGACATGTGCGAAGTTTCAACCAAATACCTTCAGTTTTCTTGGAGATATAAAGTTTCATGCAAAACATTGACATCAACACCAACGATGATGCATGAACACGTGAGTAGAATAGCTCAGATTATTCATTGAATCGTCAAGCTAAAATACAAAAGAACAATGGTTGCAAATGCAGACGGGATATGTTACTAGTAGTTATTATATCATATCAAGATATAATTTCTCTTTCCATATTCAGTTACCAGCTTCATGTAAATATTTTCGTTTCCAGGTAAGGATGCGTTTAGGCAATAACCAGTCATTTTATGTGCAGCTAAATGCTTAACATTACTTATAGTACATACAGTACCAAAAAACAACTTTAGATGCGCCATATAGAATTATTGTGGACACAGTAACTTCACTTTCGGTACGATAAAAGACAAAGAGTGGATATAAAGGCAATGGAAATCCCCCTACGTGACTCGCAAGATATGGTTCAGTGAAATCGCAAGTGAGGTACAGATCATTAGATTGATATTTGCAAGACGGGTTCAGTATTCAAACAGTCGCCTTGTTTACTTTCCATAATTTTCTACATAATGAACATGTCCTGGTACAGTCCGTGTATGATAACTTCGGAGTGACGTTTCGGACGAGTCCAGTTCAGGAGAGTAATCATAATTATCACTATCTAAGTGCATACTTTTATATTATACTACTACCTGGAACGCCGGAACGTTTACTTTGAAGTAGCAGATTAGTACCGGTCGTAGAGCGTTAGCCTTACATGTACGATTCTTTTATATTTCCATTGTCGCGTTGGTTCGAATCCCACCGTGATTTATACCTTTTTTAAATCTTTGCTTTTTATCTATGTTTTAATTACATTTTTTTCAAAGACAACTGAAAATATTCGGAATGCAGTAAAACAGCACTATGGTATACAATAACGAACTGAAATATGGAAAAATGATGATGCTTGAAATAACCTTCAGAATAGTTTGTAGTATGTATTAAGCATCATTCTTATACTGAACAGTGTTTCTCTTTGCAAAAAAAGACGTGGACGCCTCGGACATGTTGACTACACTGATACTGGCAATATACCAGTGAGGAATTTAACCTGCAAGAATTTTCCGAGTGTTTTCGTGACTATGCATTCATAATACGATGTGTTTACACAGAGCTGATGCCTGGTCCTCTTTAAACAGAAATCAATTCAATAATATTTCTATCTAAATTTATTCCAGGAAAAATGAATGATTATGGTGGTTACCCTGAAAGAGAAACAAACAAACAAAAATCACTTTCCTCGATTCGAACCTACGGCCCGCAAAATTCGATTTTTCAAACACCAATGCTTCGGGACTGACAGACGTGTTGCAATAAAATATACCCAATATTATTGTTTATGTAAGCTGCTTTACCTATTTTGTTGGTTTTATAAGTCCAGAAAACATAAACAAACGTGACGTCACTCCTAAGTTATCGTACACGGACTGTAGGTATATGTCGCCGGTTTAGTGAAGGAAATATATTTAAACAACCCCTCAAACACGAGTATTGGTATAGATAAACGATTTTATGCATAAAATTCCTTGTGTAATCGGCGAGTGTTGAAATAAACGAAACACGTTGAGAAGAGTACGACGTTTTATCGGCAATTTGGTAAAGAATGTATTTATCCGGAAAGATAAAGTATTTCTTGATATGATACAATCGTTTACATACCGCCTCAGCATCATTGCAACAAGTTGTTCATATTTATTTAGATAGTCTCACCTATTTTCGTCCATCGGATCCTGAAATCTGCTCGCAAGATCCGGTTGGGATTCAGTTCGTTTATATACTGTGATATTGGTCTAAAAGCAAACTTTCCTTATTTCTATCTAATGTGAAAGACGCTCAAGGACCATAATATCTTTGGATATGAAAATAAAATACATTATTTTCTATTCTAATATTCCCTATTTGGAACATTATTGACTACATTCAGTTTTATTATCTACTTCTACGTACTGCACAGAGAACATGCATAATCATATTACTACATAGTTAGAAAGGATTACATTCAATACTGCGGATGATCTTATACTGTCAGAGAGTCAGTCAATTGAACTTAAAGCAGACTAGCACTCCCCATCTAGCGAAAAATAAGACTCCGTAAACCATCTACATGTTACATTTTTGTTACATTTTTCTACCGTATAAACCTGATACAGAAGCTCGACATAAGTTTCATACTGTATACGTAGAGCATTTATTCATAGAGCAAAATTTATTCATGTACTTCATAAACAAACCCATTGTTTGAGCAGTAAATTACTCCTGAATCATTGAGTTGTCCTCAGTCAGGTATTTCTTCATTTTTTATTCTAAACAATCCTTGTATAAATTTGCAGCAATATCTTTATCAAACCATAGAGTCTGTTTGCTGCTTCATGTAATTTGTCATCCCAGCTTTGTTATTTTTCACTACAGCTTGGTGGAGGATCCGTAGAATTTCGTGTAGGGTTCGGCTAAAATAAGTGGTCAATAAAACATATCAATTACTTGATTTGTTAGTGACCATCCATAGAAATAAGTGGGGTCAGTATGGCAAATATAGCCGGGAGTCGGCTAACCCTACTTATCATACTGATCCAACATATTGTTATTATAATTTTATAAAGATTTTCTTTCCCTTAGAGTATTTCATTGCAGGGAATCTCGTGTATTTCAACATATAGCTCAATAAATCTCTAAGGTCTAGGCTACCTAGCTGGCACGGCTAATGCTATAATTTATGAGACAGTATTCCATACCTGGTGGACTGGTATTTATACGGATTTCTAGGCTTTGCTGGACTTTTCTTTGCAAATATGTGAGAGAAAGAGAACTTATCATTTTGAAACAATCGCTGTACATATTCATCACAACACGACTTCAGCGTAGATTAAAATGCAATTGGAGTTTTGATGTGTGTCTTGTATAGCTACAAATTTATTAGTAGATTGATCCCCACAACAAAGAAAAGAAATTTTATTTACAATATGACGTATGTCTGATGAGGGTCACTTACCAACAAAGGTGACAAAATAGTAATGTTGGAAGAACTTGTTGCCCAAATGATTTTTTTTTTGTGTGTATACCGGTATTATGTTCTGTTGTGTTTTTTTTTTTGCTTAATAATAAAATAATAACAAAATTCGAACATGCTGACAAAGATGGTAATCCGTGATAAAACTTGTTTATATGGTTAAATCACTTTTAAAAATACTACAATTTTGACCGATTTAGTCATTTTAAATATTCTATCAACAGTTGTTGTCGCCTCGATTCTCCGATTACCTAAGCATCCAAAGCGAATTCTAGACATTGGTCGGCCTGATTCCAATTACCAGACAATGAATTCGCGGCGGTTTTTACGTTAGCATGGTTAGGTAGCATCTCCGATTTATCAAAAGAACCAGCCGCAGTTTATAATCGGGTTTCAACCCTAATTGTGTGGGCTTTGCTGATTCGCTTACATGACACTGGCACTCTAACAACTGATGCTGGTTTCTTATTTTCATTTCATCCTATTTTTTAGCCTACATATATCTAATCAAAGCATTGAAGTACTGATGGGGCGATTGTCTCGTCAGTCGGTTCGAGCCCAGCTACCAACCGGACTGTTCATGATTGTGGTCTAGTCCTGTTCCTTCCTTAATACGATGTTTAGAAAAACTAAAGACCTAGATCTTGGCATTGGACCAAGGGATTTCTGTCTTCATTAGCGCAGTTGGGAGCTAGTGACTTTCACAGTATGGTTCCAATAAACAGGGGTCATTGTTTATTAGAAAGTGTGTCTACTTGATACTTACTGATCAGTAAGTGAGAGAAGTAAAGTGTAGTTTATCATCAAACTTATATTTATATAATTATGTGATAACTTTAAAAATTCTGTTTTTTTTGGCATTTTTCTTAAAAGTAAGAAGTTTGTTGTTCAAACATAATAATAAAATAATAATAATAATCTGAAATACTGTTGAAAACGGATGTTTAAACAAATATCGCTTACATATCTACCCCCTGAAGCAAATTGGAGACAAAGCACGTTTTACAATATTTTGAATATATTACTTTCAGCATTCGTCAGAATTTCCTGAAACCGTTAAATCAAATAATATTTTAGTTTCTGTTGTAAAAGTAAATATCATTTCTGTAACGGAATATAACGTAACATAATATAACATGTACGCTGTATGTACAAATCGTAGCATGTGGTCACAACTGATTTGGAATAACTGATTTTTCAAATTTATGCTTCCCTTTTACATTCTACACGTTTTGTGCTTATTATTTGCTGTGTTATATGCAAAATCATACCTATTAAAAGTAATACTTCTATCAAATATGTAATTATAATGGCACTATAATTCATGTCGACGTTTATTATGAATGAAATTGTGCTCGGAACCAGTCTGCAACAAGTAGGCTTCTTTTATAAAAGAAACCTAGGAGAGGTTCAGTGTTGCTCCTTTTAAAGTTATATCAGAGACATAGACAACAATTGTTACCTATGTCTCTGGTTATATGATAGGCTGAAAAACAGTTTTCCCTGTTGCAGGTCACTGTGACCTATTAGGGGTCATAGTCACTGTGACCATGACCTAATGACCTCAAAATCAATAAGTCATCTTCATAATTAACCTCCAACAATCCGAGGACTGTAGCCCCAAGCATTGCCTAGTTACTGAATTTCATTAGCTACCACTGCAATAATTGTACACTGAACTTGGCCCTGGTGAAAGCTGCCAAATCAGCATCTTACTATTTTAGCGAGAACCTCACCTGGCAGGCTTGTTTGTCAAACTGCCCCGTTCGTTTTGGCCCCGAGAAGCTTTAGAAAAGCTTAGAAGAAAATCCCAATCGAACGGACGTCTGTCGGAAGTGAAGAAATATATCATTCTTTTTTTTAAATGTATTTTTTCAGAGATTTTTATTGTTAATGTGTTATTTGAAAAAGGAATTCTAAACATTTTTTGTTCTAGTTTATTACTCAGTTTGTACTGGGAAGAACATAGAAAGGGAATTGCAACGCCACTGATAAGCCGATAGATTACTGATTTTTCATTGCCGTGCCTCGACACCGTTGTGGAAGTGCATTATCATTGTTCCAGGTTTGAAGGTTTATATGTCGAATTGCCGCATTGTTTTGATCACGTGATTAACAACTCCGACTATCGGGTGGAAGACACAGAAGCTCGGAAGAACTCCTCTTATTCCGGCAGATCTTCCGAACGGGGCAAACGAACCCGCCAGTTAAACAATAAATTCATTTAATTGAATGAAATACTATAGTACATTTTAACGTGATTCAATTCATATGCATATCTTTGAATACTGCGAACAAAGAATAGTAAATATATATATATCTCTATATATTTTTTGTTAATAACTAAACCGTTTCCAACATTTGTAACAATAGCATTACACTATATTTCTTACTTTAAACGAACAATTATTTTCGTCTTAGAGGTTTTTAAAACTTACTTGTGCGCATTTGGCCATTTTAGACTGGCTCACCGTAATTTTCGCTAGAAAATGAAATCTAACGCCACAAAATTAGTAGATTAGTCTAAATCCTCCTAGTTTGAAAGCCAACACTATGGAGGTCTTAATAGACCTCTCCAATAAGTCTGGTTGGTTTCGTAATGTTTGCTCGATGAGCTATTTACTAGTATTAACCGAGGTGGTCGCTGGAATCCAGAGCATAAACATTATGAAAGTGTTTCGATATTTTTTGTTAAATACATCTTACATTTCGCATGATTTATTAGCCTTATCTTTGCATATTAGACTGTGTGAACTATGTCATTGTGTTTTACCTATTACCAAAGACGAAAAAGTTCCATTCATAAGGCTATTTCATTCATAGAGGGCGAATTAATTTACCTTCATTATGTTATATTTTCTAATGTTATCTGAAAGGATAACACAGAGATGTATGATTTACAGAATCACGTAGAAGTTATAGCGCATTCTATGTATTTTGGACAGCTATACATATTTATATGCCATACATGTTATTACTTAGCTAAAAAATTTCAGCTCAGAGATGTTTATATGCTGTTACGGATCTCTGAGCTTTATATGGTAGCCAGAACTTGTTATTAAAGTACTGTATTCTGATGAAATGTTAGGGCTATTTCGGGGGTGATTGTTTAATGGTTGCTTTTAGGCAGATCATATTAAAAAGAATCTGGACCGTATTGTTAACTCTGGGGCTTATCGCCCCCCCCCCCCCCCCCCCCCCCCAAAAAAAAAAAAGGAAACAAGAGAATAATTTTACTTATTTCCTCATTGTATACGATGCCGATTTATAGGAACCAATTAAGTTGTTTAAACAACCCTCGCATCACATTTACAAGATTTCAAGATTTCAAGATGTATTCATATACACTCAGTACATTTTACATGTAACACATGAGGTACAAACAAATATACATACATTGCGAGGCACATACAAACACAAGATACAATAAATAAAACGAAGTTTTGTAAAAAAATTTTAAACCGGCAGTCACTATTCTAGGTTCGTAGACAGGAGAATACAGCATTATAATATTGCACAAAAGCGTACTTCTACTTCTATTGGATACTCGTCTGCAAATCCACAACGTACCGAAAAACACTTAATATTTCTTTCACAAATCACGGCCTGTGCACAATTTAAAGGACCCCGAGATTTAAGACTTCAAGGGTTTATTTATTTTAGAATTAGCTCTATGGCTCATTTAAAGCATATTTCATACTAAACAAATAAAAAGTCAAATTACTTGCAATAATCACAAAATATTAGCTTGCTTGTCGGTAATTTAAAGTATTTGTGTAAAAACAATTGCTTTGGGGTAAAATATTAAACGGCTGATGTCGATTTTCACAGATTACAGATTTTTAATGGACTAGAATCTAGTTTAACCTGTGTTGGGTGGACATTGTAAATAATGCAAGCATTTCTTCCCGTAGATGTCTAAAAATATGGTTGATTAATAAAAACCTAGATCTACCAGCCTTAAATTTGTAACAGAAGATCGTAATTTCACAACTACTGATCGTTAACCGAACAACTTTTGTTGTCAGTTAAAACGTCCACGCAGGAGGATTTTTTCTCTCGAAAAGTCATGTTTAATTAAAATTGACCAAATGTACTTGAAAAATGTAGTATTAGATTTATTAGTAATTTGTTGTTTGTTTTTTTGCTAAAATATAAAATGTCAAACTGAATGTAGTCTTTAGATCCAGAATATCTTTATAAATGATAAACACGTGCAGAAACTCAAGTGCCTCGGTAGCGCAGTAGGCAGCGCGTCAGTCTCATAATCACACGCTAACAGAGCGATCTGAAGGTCGTGAGTTCGATCCTCACCCGGGGCACATACTTTTTCGTGAATCTACTACAAGTAATCAGACGGATAGAAAATTAGAACGTTATTCCTTTTACATTCCCGACATGTTATAAATGGTCGCTGTACTTATTGCCTCCCCGAGTCTAATCCTGTCACATTGCCTATACATGTATATAAGAAAACTGTAACCGATTCTTATATTTTTTGAGAGGGTAGGTGTACGTGTAGGCCCCTATTATCTTTTGACCTGTCAAAACGGAACTGCAGTTGGTTTTCTTCATTAAAATCAGTCCAAATGATAGGACGTTTCGGAACAGCGTGACAACTTTTGACTGTCACTGTTACACTGATGACAACTATAAAATATCAGATCATAAAAGAAGTCATCCTGATAAGCCAAATGAGTAAGTCTACATTAAAATCTGTTATTATTAAAACTTTGACACATTTTATGGCTAGTCCAGCCGATCTGCTGACCCATAAAACCATCACAGGCAACTTTATTTACTGGGGAAAAGAATGGTATACGAAACGTAGCGGCCAGCTACCCTCTGTACGTCCAATCTGACTAAAGTACATATCCTATTACGCTACGCATAGGATCTGAGAACGACCTATTCATTGCCTCGTTCTGACGACCCTTTCTCTAGCCAATCAGAGCCTAACTTACAACATCTTGCAAATCTACCTGTAGCCTTGACTTTTGATATTTACAATTCTTATGTCATAATGTATCAGATAGCCGGTTAGCTCAGTCGGTAGGCCACTTGCTTTGTAAGCGAGGGGTCCTGGGTTCGAGCCCTGGAATAACTGCACATTTTTCTTACTCTTTGACATTCGAACATGTCGTCTGATTGGATAAAATAAAAATAGCAATACTGGAAATCCAAAATATACAGAAGACGAATGTGAATGGGTCGTTCTCAGATCTTCGTTTAGAAGATCAAGTACTTTAGTCAGATTGCTGTACGTCCAAACGGAAGTCGCCAAAATCTAGGCCAAACATTTTCTCGATGTCTGTGACGCGACCAATTAAAATTAATATCACTAAAATAAAGCTGAAGATTCCAATTCAAATATTAATTTGATTCCTACGTTCTTTGGAAACGGTACTCACCATTGAATACTATAAAATTACATTGCATAAGAGTTAACTTGGCATATAATGTGTCAAATCTCCCGGAGTTACAGATATACCGGTAATATAATTATGCTACATTTAACCGTTAAATTAAATTTAACGGCATGTTCCGAAAAAAAAAAATATACGGAGTTTTGATTAAAACAACTGAAGAAAACAAATCAAAAACGAGTATCTACAGACCGACCTAGTAGCCGCTTATTTGCTTGGAATACTAGTATAATCGTGATAATGATTTCCAATTTTTCAGTTAATTAAACTTTTTCCAACTTCTTCCACTTTTTACAGACAATGAGCATGACACATGCAAGTAAAGGAAATTTAAATTGCGACATATATAGTACCGCACCCTTAGAATTCTACAAAGTACCAATAAATATTCTTACCTACCGTGTCCAAAAATCCCATTTTAATTTTATGATTTAATCCGTCTTTTGCGCAGCAGCAACTATCACACACATACATAGACCGGGGACATGTGACCGACACCATAGAGACGCAATGAATCTGTGTGTATTCAGGTGACCCACGAATATATTCTGTAAAGTTTACTTTGGCTGCGTGCCAAATTACTGGTCATTAGGAAGAATCTTCATTCTTTTTATATTTTACGCAATTTTATTACTTGTAGTTCGGTAGAGTCGTATGTAATAAATCATGAAGCACCCGAGAGCATGAAATTTTTGGGGGCAATTAACACAAGGATCCGCAACACTGGGAATACAATATTATGGAACGCCTTACTGGAATTATCAGTTTCCTCAAAAGGAGCATTCAAGCGCTCGCGGCTTTGGGCACGGGACCTGCAAGTTATATTTGAGAAAGTCACCGATCTTGGTTGTCCAACCCAGGTGTCCGCTCGTGCCTGACATAAATATTATTTGAGAAAATTACACCTATGGATTTTTCGCACTCGTGAAAATATTTTCAAACAGCGCAAATAATTTCAATTCAGTTCAATAGTTTATTTACGTCTCATCTGTATGTCACAATAAAACATAATAAAATCTTATTAAAATACATATGCCATTCTTAACAGAATTGCAATAGACGGGTAAGTATAGCTTACTTTAATTGATATATCTGTTATTTATACTATACATGCCATTTTATTTCTAAAACATTTTTAAAACAAGAGCTGTCAGTTGACAGCGCGCTCGACTATTCTCAGTGCTTGATAGTATCATATAAGCTATAAGTAAAACTTTAACATTCCAATAAGCATATTCTAAGTCGAAAAGGGGCCATAATTCAGTCAAAATGCTTGATAGAGATGTCTGCTCCTGTTTACAGACTGGGGTCATGATTGTAAACAACTATGCAAAATATGAAAGCAATACCTCAATGGACTTTGAAAATATTTGGGGTGGTACGCAAACTTTAACATTCCAATAAGCATATTCTAAGTCGAAAAGGGGTAATGATTCAGTCAAAATGCTTGATAGAGTTGTCTGCTCCTGTTTACAGACTGGGGTCATGATGGTAAACAAGTACGCAAAATATGAAAGCAATATCTCAATGGACTTTGAAAATATTTGGGGTGGTACGCAAACATTAACATTGCAATAAGCATATTCTAAGTTGAAAAGGGGCCATAATTCAGTCAAAATGCTTGATAGAGTTGTCTGCTCCTGTTTACAGAATGTGGTAAACAAGTTATGCAAAATATGAAAGCAATATCTCAATGGACTTTGAAAATATTTGGGGTGGTACGCAAACTTTAACATTTGTGTGACGCTCACGCTAACGCCGACACCGGGGCGAGTAGGATAGCTCCCCTATTCTTCGACTAGTCCAGCGAAAAATAAAATAAAATAAAAAAGATGTTGTGAACCGATCTATTTCTTGACAACTGGAAAAAGGTATTTATAAACCGAGATCCGGGAGGCGTTACCTTGGCTTTGCTTTTATAAGACTGTTAACACACACACACACACGCACGCACGCACGCACACACACAGAAGGAAGCCCTGTACTTCATTTAAATTCACGAAAAAAAGTATTCTAGTGTAAGCAGTGAAAACAGCGACAATAAACTAAAAGTAAGTGTGTAAGTAGATTTGACATACCTTAGCCAATTGAGTGATGAGTATTATGCCGTTTATTGAATCAATCAGTGTTCAGTAAGAGTTTTAAGTATCCATTTAATCGTGACACGTATTGCCAAGATGAATATCATAAAGTGCGCAGTTACCTTTTCCGCTAATTAGAGAGGCTAAGCTTCCTATGCTGAGAACTTATCATTTAATTTGGTTTCGCACTGGACAGAAGAATTTTATCTACAAGCGGGGTTAGATACAAAACAATACGAATGTGCGTTTAAATCAGGAGTTGTAGATTTTATAAGAATTAGGTCATTCCGACTGCACTTTGATGCGCTGGCTGTTTACGAATACTTGATAGCTTTATTTTAACTTTTTAGGGTATCTTATTTATGTGAAAACACGAAATGGCCAGATTAGAACCACCTGTAGGAAGGTTATTTTCATAATTTTTTATCAGTGAGTCATACATGTATTTTGTTAGTATTTTCACTTACATGTACTTATCTAAGGAGTTTTATTTAAGAAATAATTTAAAGCAAAAGAGTGTTTTAACACTATAAATGCACGATGGGCGGTTATACGTCGGACGTAATAATTTCACGAGGGCGCAGCCTTTTTTTTGAGCATGTTACCAGAAACAAATATTTTTTTACATGGGCGTAGGAGCGAGTTTAACTTTGGGGGGGGGACCTTTTTGACCGGAGGGTGGGGAAGGGTGGGGGCGGCAAGGTATCCCCGGTGCATTATAATATTCATGACAAGGCCTCAAAGCCTTGTACAGGGCCCAAATGGGCAATAGGCCCTCTCAAGCCTCTATGTTTAAGCAATCATTGAGTTATTCTGATGATACACATACGCCTAGGCACTGAACTGTCTTAATCAGTCATATTATCTATTGTTCTAATTAAGTGTGCCATTTTTTCCATTCTTCTGTTGAAGCCCTGGACATACAATCAATAGCGCTGCATTTGTCTAATTGTGATATAAAGTTGTGGAAATATCATTTCCCTTGAATGGACAATGAAAACCAAAAAATTACATAACGTTTACATGGGTAAACAGGCTTAATAGTTAGGCCTACATAGATTTTGCAGACGTTCAAACCGGAACTGAAGTGATTGCGCTCAATGATATATTATTTTCATAAAATGTAATCAAACAATCTTTCGCGTGGTGCGTACAGATTTCAGTACTCACACTACGGAAAGAGACAAGTCAGAATACTACTGTTTAGATTTTGCAGACGTTCAAACCGGAACTGAAGTGATTGCGCTTGAAATGATATATTATTTTCATAAAATGTAATCAATTCTAACACGATCCGCAGCAGTTGCTATATAAACATATTAGCGAAATCGGCTATACATGAATCTACGATAAAATATAGCTCTTCCATTCCGCCCTACGATTGTAACACGACTGAGATTCTACTCTGCTTCCGTTATATACCGACTAAATACTCGACTTTTTCAGTGTAATGTAGTAGTAATAAAAAGTACATCAAATTTTCTGAAACAAACAATATCTAACTGATAAATTTATTTGTTTATATTTTACCGTAAGAATATGTTTCAGCCCGGTAAGTTAAAACTTCAACACCAGTGCATCTATGTGTAGTTTACAATTTCTGCGTTGTAGGCACCACAAATGTCAACTAGATTCTACTTTGACAGTAAATAAATTATAATTAATTTTCCAATCTTCCAGACTCAAGTTTTTACGTGTTTATATGCCGCCGCAATGTTCTGGCGTGTATGTTTCAGTGCCATCTGTAGGTGACGTGTACTATTTTTGAAACTGCATATATAAACCTTGAATTAAGTATTTACCTCTGTTTTTCTATATCCGACCTTAGATGTTATTGAAAATAACATTTTCACGGCAATAACTACTTAATACTTTAATTAAAATTTACTGAATATCGGAAAATTCCGTTTGATGCAACGCTTTCCATTCGTGGGGAGGTTTTTATAATAGCATATGGCCAGCTGAATGACAATCGCGCTAAAATGTAGTGCTGTAAAATGCGAAGAATTTACGTGGTTAGAATCGAAATAATAGACTAAATATGTTCCAATAATTTTATCAGTTAATAAAATATGGGCAGTCGTTCGGATGCGAATATTAAATCACTCGTGCTACGCACTCGTGATTTAATTATTACGCATCCGAACTCCTGCCCATATTTTATTAACTGATAAAATATAGGCACATATTTATTATTTCTTAAACAATCTTTCTCGTGGCGCGTACAGATTTCAGTACTCACACTATGGAAAGAGACAAGTCAGAATACTATAGTTTGTTTCCCCCCCCCCCCCTCCTCCTAGCTTTGGTGGGGCCTGGCACCCGCTTGCCCCCCCCCCCCCACCCCCCCTGCTCCTACGCCTATGTTTTAGGCCTTATGGGCATGCTTTTAATGTTTCGTGTCATTCATATTTTTGATGACGAAGCTGTCTTTTCTTTACTGTAGTGTATGTTTGTACTGTAGATCTATAGCTGATCTAGGCCTATATGAACATGAAATATCGGATCATCATTACTTAGCTTGAAGAACTTTTCAAGATGTTTTAGGGCTGTTCAACTTGAAAAACGAACGTTTAATTAATGTAAAATGTCAATTACTTCCCCGCGGCGCAGCGATTACCAACTATTAACCAATCATATCGCGTAAAAGGTCAAACGCGATGAGATATAGATTTAAATTAATATTTTGATGCGTATAAAGTAACGAAGCCTCTATAGCTCAGTGGTAGAGCGCTGGTCTTGTAAACCAGCGGTCGTGAGTTCGATCCTCACTGGGGGCTGCGCACGTTTTTTTTTTATACATTGTTTTTCAACATTTAACCTGTTCTTCATATGAAGGAGGGTAGAACGTGTATAGTATCTATCTGTGGTTAAATTGAGGTAAATGTGTTAAGTTTTTGGTGCAAAATGGCGAAAATTTGTTGACAAGTTTTTAAGAAACATTAAATTTTATCACAGTAAGTGTCTTTTCCTTTATCAATATCTTATTTATAACGAATATGTCCGTGTTCCGTTAAGATAATTATCTTTCAGCGACTTCTTGATTGTCGAAGTTAAAAAGCTTTTGAAAGGACAGTGGAGAAACACAGTTACCGGGACCTTTCTCAACTGTCTTTTTTTTCGGTCAAATATATAGGGACGTTGGAAACAGGAAGGTCTCATACGTACTAGTCGTTCCAGTTGGAAAGGAATATCGAATACGTACTTCTTTATTGTACTAGACACTAGTTATTTGAACAGTCAAAACATGCTTCTGGCTTTTATATTAATCTTGTATAGGTGTGAACAGAATATAATGAAAGCCGGGAACATGTTTTGACAGTTCAAATAAATAGTACAATACATCGTTACAAAATAAATAAATTGACCAGTTTTTATCAGAACAGAACATAGGTTCATGTACAGCTTATCATCAGTAATACATACATATTACAATATTACACAAGCATGCAAATGGCAGGAGTTGCATATTAATAAAAGGTCCAATGATAAAAGGTTAAGTTGATTTTATAATCATAATGCAAAACGTCAACATTATGTGGCGTTGACGTAAATTTGAAACTGCGGCCTGTCATTTGCCTCTCCCAGCACCGAAATAAATGGATGCTGCTTGATATTGTAGCTTTATTAAGTTTCAATAAAATTTTCAAAGAAACGTCTACTTTCGAGACGTAGATCTTTTATATTATTGAAAAATGGGTAATCGACTTCAACATGTAATAACTTTTATTTTGTTGTAAATGCGCGCTGTGAAAGTTGTATGACCCGATTTAAAGCACAGGCAGCAGTTTAGAATGAAGGCGTCTGTGGCGAGGCGCATAGCGCCAAGTGGGGGTAGGTACAGGAGGAGCAGTCACTCGTCTACGTGGGTTGAAGGGGGTGGGGGTGTTCTCCCTCTGGAAATTTATGAAATATTGATATGAGATGGCGGCCTCAGGTGCATTTTCAGGTCTAAATTTTGAGGCACGGGAGAGGGTCCCCACTAGGGTCAGGGGAGATTTTTCCTGGACATAATTGAAATAAAGGTATAAAATGGCGGCCTCAGGTGTATTGTTTTTATTCCCCGCCGAAGGCGGAAGATATAGGTTTGGCGTTGTCCGCCCGTTTATCTAGGAAGTGCTTTGGAATATTTAAGTAAGTAAAATAAACTTCATATACATGTTCACCACTATAGGGAAATGCGATATGTCAAGGTTCAGTCAGATTGCCCAAGTAACACCAGAGGTATGACCCTTATTAGTTTCTAGTGTTAACTATATAGGGTGCTATACATATGACAATTTCTGCTTCATAACTTGTGACATATTTGACTATGAACTATGAAATTTTAACTTAATTTAGATCACCATAATGTGGTAGTGCACACAAAATTTCTTCAGAATCTCTTTAGTAACTTCAGAGTTATTGGCCTTTATTTGTTTAAAAATCCACATATTTGTACATAACAAACTAACCAGTCGATAGAATTTCATTAAACTTCTTTCATTTTTTTCCATGAACATTTATTATCAACATGTGAAGTTGTGTACCCACACCTGGTCACACCCCCTACCCACAAAATTTTTGCTCTTCTTTTTTTTGTAACCTTAAACCTTATATGAATATCTATCAACATGCAATGTTGTACCCTCCCCACCGCGCTCCTCCACACCCACCCCGATCATGTACCCACCCCCAACAAAAATTCATTGTCTTCATTTTTTTAAATTTTCCATCGATATATATTATTGATCAGCATGTGAAGTTTTGTACCCTCACCCAGTCAAACACCCACCCCCTCCATTTTTTTCATTTTTCTTTTTTTCTTCTTTTTTTTTTCAAACATTCCAACATGTAAAGCTGAACTTGTCGTTATAATAGAAATAGACTGCCACGGAATAAGAGACACTGCCAGTGTTGTAATATACTTGATACTGAAGAAGGGCATCATTTTTTCTAATTTAACATTGTTACAATAATTTACGTAAGAAATACATGCAGAAATACTTGTATGTACGACCATCCATGTTTCAATTTATTGAGGTATTGCAAACTTCCAACAAATCTATATTACACAATTTTGCAAAATATATCAATGAAATTTTGAAATACAATCATAAATGCAATAAATACATAAATATAATCTGATCATCTTGTGTAAAATTTTATAATTTATCACACTGTTGCACGTGATGTGTAATTATATGTAAAGTTAACGAACATTTTGTAGTGTACAAATCTAATAAAATATATGTTCTATTCTGTTCTATTCTAGATCTTTCAAGTTACTCATTCACGCTTTTTGTAAAAATGGAATCCTCTCCAAAGTTCAATCATTTAGTAAAGTGTCACCTTTTTGTACACGGTTTCTGACGTATGTAAGTTTGCAAATGATTTGAAATATAAGGAACAAAACGCACGAGACCCTTTGAAATGTTGAATGAAGTTAAAGTTAGAACGATTTTACAATTATATAATCTACACCCATTTTACTATAAATATCATATATAATTGTATAATTGTTAAATCAAACTGCGTGTAACTGAAGTTTAATATTTTTTAACCAGAAGTTGTGAATGAGTACATATATATCTTAAAATTCCACTCCGTGTCTCTTGAGATGCAAAGGGAAACTATTTATCAAACTGGGACTTTTTGGAAGTTATTTTTGTGTCAAAAATTAATACAAATAAAGGGGTTATGCCTTTAGAGCATCAGTAAGTTGATTTTAACATCTCTGACCATGTTTAAAGCCTAAAAAGTGCAGTTTTGCAACTATTTTTTTTTTAAGTTAAAAAAAAAAATCTCTAAGGCCATAAAAACATTTAGGGTCGGGCCAAAAATTTAGGGTAGGTCAGGATACCGGAAACAAACAATTTTTTATGCCTAATTGTGTGTAACTAACCCTTTCGGCCTGCAGTTATGTACTCTGGTATTATTTTTTCGCCTCGATTGATCTACGTTAAATGCCGTAAAACAAAAGCTACCCAATGAGCTGTAAAATTTCTTTTGTAATGGTGACTTACGATTTACGAATATTTGCTTGACTTGTGTTATTTGGGAATAAAATGAGCAGGAATATAAATAGATATAACTTCATAGACTCGTATCTAAAGCAGGTAGGGTTCACTTTATTTTATCCATCAAGAGTAAATATTATGCTTTCGAAGCATCAGACGTGCTTTTTTTTGGATGTAATGAAAAAAATCTGCTTTGGATGGCAAACCCTATCGATTACATTATGTAATTATGTAAAAGTCTGCACAATAAAAACTTGAGGTTAAACTTGAAAGGAATCAACTACATGTGGCGTAAAGATTTATCACACACACTAAAATACTACATTATTTTGTTCATGTTCTCATACCATAATCCGACGAGTTGCCCGTCCGAGTACGTGTTAGGCCAGCACAGTTTGGTAGCGGGTATCAGCTGCAGAAGTTCTAGGCTTAGGGTTTGAGTAGAACGAACGAAACCAATTCAAAAGATGCTTTGAATTGCACTGCATGCACTTGCAGCCAAATTAACTAGTGTTTTACCACTTGCAGGTTAACGATTGTAACTTGTAAACTTAAGGTGATGTCACTTTTTGAATTTCCGGCGAATAACAAAAAACCAAAGAATATTCAGTTCTTTCCAAAAACTGTTATATTATGATTCAACCAAATAGTTTCCATTGTCTACCAGAAAGGAACAATTCTTATATCTTAATATTGAGATTTGATACCTTTATAACAGACCGTAAACTAAAACAATAGACATTCATGTGACGTCGGTGAGCTCAACAAAGCAATTTCAAGCACAAATATTAATGTGGAATGTAAAGTAAGTTGCACACTACAATATCCTTTCAAGATACTTTCAAAAACAATGCATTTGCAGAATAGAGAGATAAAAGTAATTTTGACAGCTCGTGAAAACTAATGACAAATTTTGACAGGTATATGATGACTCATGACCTAATTAATTTTTTTCTGTTATTTCTAACTTCCAGTTTGATTTTCATAAAATGGGTATTCTTTATTGTAGCTTACAACTCGTACATTAAAACAATAAAAGAATATATTGTTACCTCACTGTCGTTTTGTCTATCCATCTCTCGTACGAATTCCTATTGTTTCAGTCATTTGTCAGTAATTAGAGCAACTCACAGTGTTGCAACCATACAAAACACATCCCTTATTTTCACATAGATATTGAGGACTTATCTAATGAGCAAATGTATTGGAAACGACTGTGTACTGTAATAATGCTAAACTATGTCAGCCGTGACATCTCCTTAACGTGAGTGGTTGTCGTACTTGAAAAATCAGCAGAAGGGATTTTGTCTACTTCGCAAAATGAAAAAAAAAAAAAAGATGCACCGGGAGAGGTGTTGTCCACTTCGCAAAAAAATGCGGGAGGGGTTTTGTCCTCCATAACAGACACATGCAAACACCTAAAAGCTATGAGTAAAACTGGTATTCAACATGTACAACATCGTATGACTATCGAGCTCATATTGTGGGATACGACGTTTTACCCTGATTGAGATAAAATACCATCATTTGAGCCGCGCCATGAAAAAAGCAACGTAGTGCATTTGGGACCAGCATGGATCCAGACCAGTCTGCGCATCCGCTAACGGTTTCTCTAATTACAATAGGCTTTGAAAGCGAACAGCATGGATCCTGACCAGGCTGCGCGGATGCGCAGTCTGGTCTGGATCCATGCTGGTCGCAAATGCACTGTGTTGGTTTTCACATGGCAATAAAGTATACCATTCAAGTCGTAAAATAATTTTAATGTGCACCAGTAAAAGTAAATCATAATCTATTATAAAATTATGGCGTTTCACAAAAGTTACCGCCATGCAGTAGAAACGAACGGACCACATCCGGTTTAAAAAATGTTGAACCAGTCTATGTCGGCTAATGATTCAAAGAATATGCACTTCAACAATCTCTCTCAACTCGTTTAATTGCAGGCAACATTAATCTTGATGGAAATAGCCTACTAAAAATGTATAATATTCTTTAGGACTATGCTAATAATGATAATTCATATAGAGGAAAGAATTGGGCATTTCATGTCACATTGATATCAAATGAAAATAGGAATGTCAAATATAGGGTTAGACCAAAAATTATTTCTGTGTTATCAATACCAGACTGTTAGACATGTATAAATAACATTGGTATTCAAATATTAATAACCTCATATAGTATACACACAAGAACGATATCTGAACTGCATAAATGAAACCAATTTCGAATATTTAGACTCTATTCTCACAACCTTGTGATCGAGACAGGCAGACATCATGGAATAACCCGGGAAGAAAGGACATGCCAAAACTGTACAATGAATGAATGTCCTCGAAAACGCTTATCTGTCCAAAGTGCTATGACATAAGACCCATACTACTGTAGATGGCCGACTATGAAAGAATTTGAAACATTAATGTCAGCGAAAATTCAAATGACTTAAGCAATCTTTCTAAATATTTATATTTTGCATTTAAACTTAAAGAAGTAACTTAATTCTTCATTTTCCTATATTTTTCTTTACAAGAGATTCGATCACATAGAAACTCTGTTCTGTTTAATTGTAATCAGTAGTCCAGTATGCTCAATCTTTTTGAAAGTCCTTGAATATGTCTAAAAACACTGTTTAGCCCTATCCTTCGGACAATGAAAATAGTAACAAATAGCATAAAGAAAATCACATAAGGCCTCATCTTGAAATAAAAATATTTCTTATTCTCCATTATATCATACGTCACTTTATTATACGTCACTTCCTTACAATGTCCAACATTCACTATTTAATCAGTTAGAATTATCCATAACTGATAAATGTAAACTTTTTGATAGTCTTTCTTTATCTATTTTGTTGGGTTCAACGTCGCACCGATACAATTATAGGTCATATGGCCACATTCCAGCTTTGATGGTGCAGGAAGACCCCATGTGCCCCTCCGTGCATTATTTCAGCACGGGCCAGATGGATGGCTTCTTCACATGAAGAACTCAACACCCCGAGTGAGGCTCGAACCCACATCGAGACCTTAACCACTCGGCACTCGGCCACGGAGGCCCCTTTTTGATAGTCTATAGTCGGATCTATTTTGAACTATGATGCAGAAATTTTTGGTTATAATGAAGGAACAAATATAGAAATTATACATTGTAAGTGCCTTCGAAAAATCTTGTGCTTTAAAAATCAACTAATCTAGATGGACTAAAACGGGGCGATTTCCAATGCGAATCCAGCGAAAACTGATCTTAATAAAATATTTTTTAAAATTAATATCACTAGATAATAACTGCTTGCCGAAACGCATGCATAGAACACTAAAAACTGATGCTGATAATGATAACTCTTATGGCGGAGAAAAACTGGGCATATCAAATCCATTTTAAATGAAATCGGAATGACATACTTAATGGATTAACCAAGAAAATATTCAGATCAACTTTCAAAATGTTAAAAACAGAATAGTTATATCATGATGAACAAGGGTAATACTGAAATATTAATAATTCAAGCAGATTTGTATCGTATAGCCTTTACAAACCTTAATCGTGTAAATATTAGTACCGGTGTAATGAAGTATTTCGACCCCCATAGAGTAATGACCCCCCGGTCATTATTCTATAGAAAAAGTGACCCCCGGTCATAGTATTATGACCTCCAGATCATAGTACTATGACTCCCCCACGTGAAGTAAACTAAACCTCACGAAGAATATTGACTCCCATAAAAAAACGACCCCCGATCATTTGGTCAAATTTAGTGATAACTCATGTATTTAAGGCCTAATTGCTGCATTTTTTGCCCCCACTCGGGGAAGGGGGTCATATAGATTTGCCCTTGTCCGTCCGTCCGTCCTTCCGTTTGACCATTAGCCCCAGATACCACCACTTGACACAGAAATCAGAGCATAGGGATTCTATTTCTAGACGCTGTATCTTGATGTATACATTTTTCAGGAAAATAACAATTCATAATACGTTCTGCAAACTTCGGTATGAAGTAATTCTTCAGAAGAAAACTGCACAAGAAACTGCTAGCATAGAACTTAGTATTAATAGAAGTTGCAATACTTAGCAGTGGCAGTAAAGTACGGTAGCGGCAACAATAGAAAGTAGTAGTAGTAGTAGTAGTAGTAGTAGAAGAAGAAGGAGTACATGTAGTAATAGCAATAGAAGTAGCGGCACCAGTAGTAGTAGTAGTACAATCAAAATGTTAACTATTGGCAATGGAGGGTATTAGAGTTGTAGATCTAGTAAAATTCTCCGTTAGGTTTGGTGGGGATCACTTTTTAATAGATATTATCGTCGAAAGTCTTTTTAGGAGCCGGTGTTTTACACGGAAAGAGTAAATTTTTTAAAATAGAATAATGTCCGGGAATCGATATTGTATGAGAGTTCGAATGTAGTAATTTCGGCAGTGAGTATTTTACATGGAAGGAGTCACTTTTTCTATAGAATAATAACCGGGGTCGTTATTCTATGAGATTCGAAGGGAGTCATCTTTAGGGAGTCAGTATTTTACTTGGAGGGGTCAGTTTTTCTATAGATAATGACCGGGGGGTCGTTATTTTATAGAGTTTTCAAAGGGAGTCAGTTTTTTATAAGGAGAGTCAATATTTTACAGGAAAAGAGTCACATTTTCTATAGAATAATGACCGGGGGTCGTTATTCTATGGGGGTCGAAATACTTCATTACACCGGCAAATATTTAGGTTATCTTCTCATAGTTTAAATCGGGGAGATATGAACGTGTCACTGTGTCCTAATTGCAACGTGAATGTAGTAGATAACGAATTTCATTTCTGGTTAGTCTGCCCAAAATATTACAGTTTACGTAGGAAATTTTTGAAAACATATTTTCCCACTAGCCAACTGTTCATAAGTTTGAAACATTAAAGTCTTCAACAAATCCTCTAACACTTAATAATTTGAGCCGCACTATGAGGAAACCAACATAGTGCGTTTGCGACCAGCATGGATCCAGACCAGCCTGCGCATCCGCGCAGTTGGTCAGGATCCATGCTGTTCGCTTTCAAAGCCTATTGCAATTAGAGAAACCGTTACCGAACAGCATGGATCCTGACCAGACTTCACGGATGCGCAGGCTGGTCTACGTGGCAAAGAGTAAACGTATTACGGCCCCAAAACAGATAATTCAAATTGATATTATGACGTCAACGTGATAGAAAACGCAGTTTCCCGGATTTTTATGAACATTTAATGACGTTTAGGGAAACCATGAAAACAAGGTGGTACGAAATTTTAAATTCAAAATTGGTACGTATGCCTTTAAAAACACCATTTAAATTTAAAGACACCTAATCGTGTAAATTTTTAGTATAGGGGAAAAACTTGGGTTACTCCTCAAATTTAACAGAAAAAATCGGGGAGTATGAACGTGTCACTGTGTCCTAATTGCAACTTTAAATGTAGTAGATAACGAATTTCTTTTTCTGGTTATCTGCCCAAAAAATTACAGTTTACGTAGGAAATTTTTTAAAACAATTTTCCCACTACCCAACTTTTTCATAAGTTTAAAAACTTAAAAGTCTTCAACAAATCCTCTAACATTTAAATAATTTGACCCGCACTATGAGGAAACCAACATAGTGCTTTTTGCGACCACAGGGATCCAACCGCCTGCGCACCCGCGCAGTTGGTCAGGTCAATGCGTTCCTTTCAAAGCCTTTTGAAATTAGAAAAAACCGTAAGCGAACAGCATGGATCCGCCCCGATTTACGGATGCGCGGGGGGTCTGGATCCAGGGGTCGAAAAGCCACTATGTTGGCTTTCTCATGATTCGGCTTGATGAATTTATCTAAGTACCTGTATTTCCCACTAAGGAACGAAACAATGTCTAATATCTTGTGCTTTACTTTGAATGATTCTTATTGTTATTGCAATATTTTTTTTCCCCTATAAATATTATCTAATACCGGTTTTTTCGGTTACATATTTCATTTTACGACTTTCTCAAAAAAGGGTCACATGTTCTACTTCCGCATTTTAAAAAATTTATTTTGGCTATAAGTTATTTTTATGTGTTTAATAAAGCCAAATAAATGGTAAGTTGTTTTGTTTGTTTTGCGTCGCGTTACTTACGTTACTTTTGTTACGTTACGTTGTGTTATATATGTAATGGCAAACCCCTAGTCGAGGGGTTACGAGTGGCTCTAAAAGAGGTGTACACAGTTCGCCGGGGCCCGGGCTGGGGGCAAACAAGATTAGGGATAATTCATTTAAACTTTATAAGATATAACGGGGGGTGATATTAATTTAAAGCAGAACTTTTAAAAACCTGTAACAGTGCAAATATTATAAATAACAGACATGCAATATCATCTTAATTCATAAATGACTTTAGTAATAAATGTTAATTAATATTTATATATCAGTTCACAATATTTTTTCGTGCCTTTTGGTTTAAAAATCACTCACCTCTTTCATTTGTTTAAACTACTTAAACACAGAGGAAATTTTCCACTTTTCCCAAATTTTATATTCATAAAAATTTTGAAAGGACCCCATTGAACAATCACTTTGGGAAACCTTTACACCACTTAAAATTAGGTTCACAATCATTCAGAAACGATAGTGCCCGAATTATTTTAGATAAAACTCCGGAAATACAGTCGCACATTGTAAAATTAACACAAAAAATTACGACGACACCAGATTTAACGGGTAAATGCTAATTTTTAAAAAGGTACCGGCTTTTGGTTAGCAAACTATTCCCCATTTTTTTTGATAATTGGTATAGTGGTAAAAATTGGTATGCTTATTGGAAATTTGGATAATTGGAGGGCAACATCTTATCTGTTTAAATTCTCGTAAAAAATTGGGTTTAACACTAAACAAATGGATTTACCACACTTTGGCACTTTTTGGGTTGGTATAATAATTTTTAGGCACTTGTAGACTAAAAAAAGATCCAAAACACATACACGGATAAACACTGGGATGGAGTTTCCTATAAGAACTTTTAAAAATTTTATAACATTACACCCTTTAGTCGTTTATTGTTTAATACCAATAACGTAAACTCTACCTCTTTGTGACAGGGTTTGGTATATAGGGTAAAACGAGGGTTAGACTACTTGTTTTGGGTATTTATACCAGTTGGTGAGCGGACCGCCAGCCTGGGTTTTTTAAAATACACCCATTGAATTCGCGCCTTTTTACCTTTTATAGTGAGATTCGTAATCTCGCACGCGCCACGATTTTTTTAAAACAAACTGGGGACAAAACACAGTAGTAATGGAAAAAATTTCACATTTCTTTTCACGAAAAAACACACAACACGATGTCATATGAAACTTTGATAAGTTTTAAAGTAGAACAAATTATTTTTTCAAAGATTTGGGCATTTTATAACTTTTAAAAGAACTACACATCGTACTCAGAACAGTTTTTGGGCGATTCAAGCGAAAACAATTTCAAATATACGAGCCAAAAACAGGTGCACGTACAAAAAAATTTGTAAAATGAAAAAACAGTTCAAATGTCTCAAAACACACGATTTTAAAATGAATAACTTTACTTTTCGTAATAACATCAGAATGAACATTTAAAAACATGGAAAACCAGGGGGGGGGTAAGATTAACATCTCCCACAGATAAGAAAAAATAAAAATTCCTTACGATATAAATGAGACCCGATTCTGTAAATCAAAACAATGAAAAAACTAATCTTACTATTTTTAACTATAATTGTAAATTAAAATAGGGCTTCAAATTTCATGAATAAAATAAATGGGGAGACAATCAAGACACGGGCCGTTACTTGCCCCCCCCCATAAAATTTTGGTCTCCAAAAATATCAGATAAAGGTTTTGTTGCAAAAAATTATATACTAAGAACAACCCCCAATGAACATAATATATTTTTAACTAATATTACTGTCGAATGACAAAGACACCAGCAACTCAACTAATGTTAATTTGCAATATATAGTAACGACAGGATATTATAAAGTGATAATAAACTTGAAAGTATAACTATAAGAAGAACTTTTTTTCATACAAAATCAGTATCTCCATTATACCTAAACGGACAAAACATATACCTTAATGTTGATAATAAATAAATGACCCTTTACTTAAACTTTGTAAGATTCAAAATTGAACAAGTTCAGTTCAGCTTTAATTAAATGCTTTTAAAAAGGAAAACTGTCAACTTTAACTTAACTATTCGGGAAATCAAAAACAATTCAACAACAGATACGCCAACAATCCCAATACAATGTTTATAATCTTTTTTTAATTATGCTCATATTTTAACACACAAGTCTCTCTATTATGAATTAAATCCTAACATTTCATCAGTTTTACCAAAAGTTTCAATCCACCCAACATTTTTTTTAAACCCCCCAAAATGGGAAATTCCTAGCGTCCCAATTTTATAAGCCTTCATTGGCAAAGTTTGCCCCAAACCACACTACACTCCTCTATCTTCGCGTTTTGTTGCGTTCACTAGCCCTGGGGGGCGAAAATAACATGCCTCATAAACTTTTTCGTAAGATAACGAACACATTGGAAAATTTTCAAAGGTCACAGGCCCAGGGAAATTTAATAGATGGAAAAATGAGCGGGGTCCCTGTCAATAAAGTATTTTGCCATATTTTGGCGTCTTTCCCCACCCTGCCCAACAATTTTGGCCACAAGGATTTTGGGGTTTGGTTGTAAGTAACGAAGGCTAAAACCCTTTGCCCTCCGATATTAAGGATATCCTTTTTTCGGGGTCTTTGCTTTTCGGAATTATTTGTTTATGCCCGGGGATAGAGCCAGTGCTGGGGCACTCATCGGTCTGGTCTGTATCATTAAAACTCCACTTCTTTTTGATTATCAATGCATTTTCTGGACCCCTTTAGTTCACTCGCTATTTCCTTTTTTTTCTAAAGCGTCCCCTTTTTCATTTACAACTTTCACTAAATTTGGCTCTTGGGATTATCTTCTGGTCACTTACTTCTTTCTCAAACAACTTCTCTTTGTTAAAACTGATGCATTGAGCTTTTCTTTTAAATGCGCCACTAACTCTTTAGTTATATTTGACTCGACTTTTCTTTCTCACTTTTCCTTTATCATTCTGGCCTTTCACTATCATTTGTGTTTTCTCTTGTGTCTTTTTCCCAAAACCCTGATCACTTACCCCTTCATTGTTTTTGCATTTTGTCCAATTTCACTACTATCACTTCACTTGCGGGGACTTTACTCACAAGTTTTACTGTAATTTTTTTTCCTTTTTAATTACTTTTACTTCTCTCTTTTGTTCTCTTTTTTTTTAACCTGAGTTGCCTTACGTATTAATACTCACACTTTTTGTTTTTTCTTTTCTTCCTTCGAATCTTTTGCTGTCGTTTCACTTCCTTTTTATCTCGGTATTTTTTTTTCCTTTTGTTTGTCTGGCAGCACTTTCGTATTTTTTAGGAAATTACATTTATTATTTTTAAACTTTCCTCGTGAATTTTCCCTTCCCCTATTCTTTTGATCCTCCGCCTTTTCTTATTCCATTAGGTAGTTTTTTTTTCAGATTTTTATCATCTTTTCCCCTTACATTCTCTTAAACCCTTTGCTTGCTTTTTTTGGACTTCACTTTCCATGTTTCCCCAGTTTTCTTTTTCTGATGTCGCTTTGATAAATTTTAAATTTCCCCATGCTTTTTTAAATTTTCGATTTTGTTATCTCTATCTTTTTTTTCCCCCTTATCTATCTTTGCCCTATTTAACTTTTTGGTTCACTTTTTCTGCTTTTTCTAAGCCCCTGCCCTTTATTCAACCTTTTGCCTTTACTAACTTTTGCACTATTGGGAACTTTTTCCCTCCACTTTTGGACTTGTCATTTCCATGTCCTTTTATCTTTTTCCTCTTTTCACACCTTTCACTTTTTTCTTTTTTTAGAATTCTATTACTGGGGACACTCTTTGGGTTTCCATATTTAACTTTCCTTTGCTGCCACTTTTGTTTGTTTTAATAACACGTTCTTCATTTTTGCATTTTGTATTTCTCTGTCGTTTTGTCTTTAAACATTCTCTTTCTTCCTCTTTATGTTTTTTCCTTCTGCCGTTACCTAAATTTCATGCTTCTTTTTGCTCCTTTTTCAGTCCCTTTTCTGCCTACCCTCCTATCACACTTTCTTTACATTTTGTTTCTTCTCTTAATATTACTGGGATACCCCCCTTCACTTTCATTTCCCCATTGGATGATCATAAGTTTGAATTTTGACCATGTCTTTTCTTCTTCTTAACCCTTTAAAATTCCACTGTCACTTACCCCGTTTTGACTTTCTGACGTTTCTGACGTATCGTATGCTACTTTCATTTGATGTACTACATTAGACTCTGAATACCGAGAATGTTTCCTTCAGTTTCTTTTCTTTTTATCAGTTTTACTTCTTTTTAACCGGGATCTACTCATTTTGACAGGGGTCCCTTCGGAAAAATCAAACTCCTCCTCCTTACACTTCTAATTCCTTTTTAAAACTTTTGTTTACTACTTTCCTGTCGGGGGTTACTTTTGGGTTAATTTGGGAGTCTTCAACATCTTGTATTTTCATCATCTTTTTCCGATCTTCACTTTCCTCTTTTTCCCAACCATTTTGGCCATTCTTTTGTAAAAACAAATATTTCTAAGATATTTGGTTCTACATTTTTAAATTATCTTGGGCGGGGCATCTCTTTCCATTTAATTAATTTATTACTCCCCCTTTTTTCCACCACGGGGTCCTTTAATTCAAATCTTCTGTTCTAATTTTTAAAAACATTTTTTGGGGCTTATATGTCTCGGGTGAATAGTCGTTACACTCCTGCCTGAAACAAAAAGTGGCTGTGTTTTTCTGGGCATGACGACCGCAATAGGGTGTTTTTTCAAAGTTACTTTTTGAATATCACGCACAACCACTGAAAAAAAAGGAAATCCTTTTAGAACATGGGAAAAACATATGCAAAAAAAAAGTATATAATATATTTTTTTTTTTAATGTTTTAATTTTTCATAGAAGGGGGACCTTTAGCCCCTTTTCTTGTGGTCTAAATATTGGACCCTGATGCCCTTCGTATCGTTTAAGTGGGTCATGATGTACCCCTTTGGGTTTTAGCAGTCTCCTGCTGTATTTGATTACTATTCTTTTAGTTTCTTTAAAACCTAAAAGGGCCCCAGTCCATGTCGGTTTTGCTTTGCACTTAAACCCGCTTAATCTTGGGTATATCCCTCCATGTCCCAAACCGCATTGAATTCTCACTTAATCTATGGTATACTGCGTTTTGGACTCCTCGCGACGCAAGATTCTTCGTCTACGTTGTGTACCTTTAAATTTATCTCTGAGAGATTAATCGCGAAATGGGTTTTCATAATTTGCTAATTTTTCAGGACCCCTTTGAAAATCAACGGAAAACCCATTTTCGCCCCCAAAACATCAACATACTTGGGGAAAAACCCTTTTGGTTTTCTTGTACGGGAAAATTTTCCCATTGTAAGAATGACAAGTAGGACCCCAGCCCTTTATGGTTTGCAGACCCCAAATTTCGAAAACTTTTGGCTATACTTTTTTTTGCGGATTCGGCAATCCGTTTGATTGTGGTCTAAAGGCTTTTTTTTGTCTTTTTGACCCCAAAATTTTACACTTTTCCTAAAAGTCTGAGACCAAAGTTTGTCCTGGTCAGAATGATTTTTTTTGGGCCACCAACACTGATAAAAACTTCTCAACTATTTTGTTTGCTAGGGTTTGTACTTCTGGTTTTTTTGGGGGAACAGCCACCAGCCATTTAGAAAATAGTCTTTTATTGTATACATACTTGTTCCATGGTTGCTTCTGGGAAAAGGGCCCCCATTAACGATCCCAACTTTTTCAAAAGGAGCTCCGACATTATATTTCTTAAAGCAGATTTGGTTTTCTGACAGGACCTTTCCTGGAAGCACAAACATCACACGATTTGACCCGTTATTTAAATTATGTTTTTTTTAAAACCCAAAAAAGAACCTTGCTTATTTTTTGCTAGGGTTTACGTATTCCTAGATGTCCACCAGTGGACTGTCGTGTAATTCCTTTAAACCTGGGGAATCAAATTCAGGAAATTTTTCACGTATTGAAATATTTACCATAACTCCAAACCCCGAGGGACAAAATGTGACTGATTATTTTCAGTGATCTACCTGTCCAGAAATACTTGATTTTCAACAAATGGGTGAACTTCAGACCAGTTGGTCTTAAGTTTTCATTTACCGTTTTTACTGTTTTTATTAGGGTGTCCTATCCTTTTGGGGAAATTGATTCTTGACTAAATTTCCATCATTTTCCCTATCTGTGTTCTGCATGTGGGTTTTCATACACCATTATCACATGCCGTCCTAAAACGTTACCTCTTTTCCCTTACTCGCTTTTGTCCAAACGTTTTTCTTTTCAACTATTGCCCCGTTATCCTCATATGGGGTACATGCCCGGGCCATCTCAGCCCCACTAGGGCTTTCCCCGAACTATCAACGTTTTTAAAACATTGTATCTTTGTGAAACTTGATAAACGTTTATCGGGCCCTGACAAGCATCTACCAGATCTGGGTTCCACAATTTTTCCGTGACTAAGCCGCTTTATCACTCTTACATAAGTTTCAAAAACTTTAACTCAGATTAATTTAGTTTGTCTTCGTGAACTTTCTTTTCTTTCACTATTTCACTTTTAGGGGCGACACAAAGTGTCTTCTGCTTTTATGGAAACCAAATTCAGCCCTACGCAGAGCGCAACCTTCTAGAATACGGGGTCGCCAACAAAGCATCGGCTTTGAAAAACTCTACCGCTCTGTGTTAATTTCAAAATTATACGTCGATAATACTTCTACCCTTTGGGTTTTTGGCCTTTCCCGATTTTTGAAATTGGGGAGCCACCAAAGCCCCAGATCACTTCTAAGAGGAAATGAGGGCCAAATAAATAAGGGTGAAATGCTTAACAGCACAAATCACACAAGTACTCTCGCCGGTCACGCAGTATGTCTTTCGGGTTTTTGAGGGGGAAACACACTGTAATGGGGTTTTTCCCTTTTTCTGTATCTCCGGCTTTTTGGGGACAGCACACCCTTTTCCTACTGCACTAGCAGGGGGTTTCAAAAATAAAGCCCTTCCGACCTGGATGGGCCAATTGGTGCCCTGTAAGGCCCATTTTAAAACTTAAAATGCTTTTTCACAATACTGTCCAAAAGTAATTTTGCCCTTTTCAAAGTTTGTGCAACGGTTTTGCAATTGTAGAAAAATCTTGACAAATTTTCTGTAGATGAAAAAAGCCCCAAGAAGTCCTCATTTTTCAGGACGTTACGGGCGTTCCCCAAATTTTTCACACCCTTACTTTGGGGGATCATGGTAATCCCCTTTTCACTCCCCAAATGCCCAAAAAAAGACACTTGAGTTGAAAAAGAACACTTTTTCAGGACTGAGTTTTAAGTTAGTTTCCCCTTATTTTTGAAAATATGGTATAAGACTTCTATATGTTCATCAAACGTTTTTGAATAACAATTTTAAAAGTCCAAAGGGATAACCAAAAATTTTTTCCCCGTAAGACCTACCCAAAAAGCGCTCCATCAATCTTCAAAGGGCGAGGGATTACAAAGTCCAAAAAGGGATAAAGGTGAATTGCCACAACCACATCCTTTGGGCTGCAACGCGTCTTATGTTTATCTTTTTTCGGGCCCTACCAACTTGCCAAAATCCTGATTTTCATAAGGGTACTAAACCAAGCTGAACCTGATAAAGCTCAGAGATCGTCAAATTTTGGTAATGGTTGACTATCTTTTAAGTACAATTTGACCCTACGGAAAAACACAGCAAAAACGAATAGAACCGTTTGGTTTGGTTACCCTTACCCCGGGTACTCCAGGGGCAATCGATGGTTGATTATCCCTTTTCAGCCCTTTTTTTAATTTTTTTTCTGGCTGCAGAGTTTTGCAAGAGGTACCGGTATGGGCTTTTTAAAGGTCTTGCCGAAAACCCGTTTTTATTGATGTTCAACAAAATGTTTCTTCCTAAATTTTATCAAGCTTTTTTAAAACACATTTTGGGTTTAATGAAAAAGATTCTTTACTCTTTTTCCCTTTTTCCTGGAGAGTTGTTTTACACTTATCATATACTTCATAAAATGGGTTGGAAATCTTTTTTTTCTTTGGGCGATGATAGATCAAAGGATCCCTTAAAACTTCAGGGGGGCTTACGCTTCAAAAAAGCTGCATTATGTTTTTGTACACTGTATAAGGTTTCTTTCTTAAGTTTGCCACTCGGGTTGGAACTCTCCCTTACGAATATCAACCAAAGCCTTTGAACCTAAGCCCGTTTTCTCTAAAAGTTAATTAGGTTTTGACAAAGCCCAAATTTCAGGTACTACACCAGTAGGCTTTCCAAGAAAAATAACCCCAGTTTCAGGGGTATGACGGGTTTTTTTTTTATTTGATCCGACAATAGTAAAACTTTTGTACCTCACATGTAACAGGATTTTTTTCTTCATTTTGGTTTTAAAATTTTGCTAACCAATTTGACATTTATGGGATTTTAAAAAATCCCTACCTAGTTACCGTCATCTTTAAAATCGCCAAAAATAACCCTAGGTCAAAAATCGAGAACCATGAAAATTTTACCCGATCTTTCCCTGAAAGGGTGCCCTACCCCAGTGGCAGTTGTCAAGGACATATTTAAACGGGATTTTAAATTTGGTTTTGCTAAAGGTGCCAATTTTTATACAATTCTGCGAAGGATGGTTTTCATTTGAACCGTATCTGCTAACATCGATACATTGGGATTTTGATTTTTGTGCATGAAAAAAACCCCACTTTCGTCGACTTATCTTTTCTGTTAATGGTTACGAGTTGGCCTTTCATCTGAGATCGAATTTCGGGCCTCAAATTCGATTTTCGTTTTTCCCCGGGGACATTTTTATTGAAGATTTATATTTTCCCCTCCGTTTGACCAACCCATTTGCTCTCTGGTAACTATTTTTAACCACCTCCCCAACTGGTCCCACCCCTATTCAAACCCCATTATTAGATCGGGGAAACTGACCCGTATTCTTTTTGGTACTCTGGACCTGATCCATCAGTGGGTTTTTTTTTTATTAGAAAAACTCATCATTTTCTTATCTGTTTCACTTTTTTTCGGGTTTTTCATGCCAAAGTGGCTTCTACCACCCTACTTTGTCTCTTCTTTAGGGCGTCTAACCTTACTGCTATTCTTTCAGCCTCACTTAATTTTTGGGCCCACTTCCCAAGCCTTTTAAACTTTTGTCTGCCCCGGGAAGCATCTATGAAATAAACTAAAGCCATAAATCAACGACTTTACGAAACACTAGGAAACGCCCTTTTGCGTTAATTTTTTCACAGACAGGCAAGTTCAGGTTTTGTTTCATTACGACCTAATGATTCTTTTTAGCCGAGAACGGAAAATTTTCGCTTTTTTGCATGAGCCATAACATTTTTCAAAGCTGACACTATAGAGTCGTAATCTGTCTTTTGTCACTGTCCAACTCAATAAAAAGCACGGGCGGGCCCCCCAATACTACTTGCCAAATATAAAACTTTATATCATAACTCCCCCTTTTTTAAATCGCAACAAAGCTGAAAATGGTTAAATATTCGTCTAAATCGCAGGCCCGTGTAATTTGTGGTTTTAGTTTATTAACTACTTAATGGTATGCTTAGTCGGGTTTTCTGTTTTTTTCCTGATTGTCACTTTGGGATATGTACAGAACGATCGGTTGAATGGTTCCTCTAAACGTATTTTTGGGCCCCTTTTATTTGTGCCCTCACAGTTTGGTTACTGCGGTTTTGGTCCCCGTGGTATATACCCGTCACAATTGGACACTTCTCTTTTGACAATTTTTGTCATTTTCAACCAATGAATGTTTGCTTTGTTTCTTGCAATAGTTTTCAAGTCATCTCCCGGTTTTGGACTAACAGTTTACCTCAATTCGGATAAAGAACCTCTTACTTGATTTTAAAAGATTGTATACTTTGATTAACTGACTGCTAAGATCTCGGACTAAATTTCTAAAAGATTTGGACACCACTCCATCTCCACATTTCCGGGGGAGGGTATTTTCCCCGGGGTAACTGTCAACATCTTCCGCTTGTCACTTACATTATCGTCTTGTATTGATTCAAATCGTTTTTTGCGGGCGGCAATAAATTGGCATGATCGTTAAAAGGGTTCAATACAGGAATCCCCCATTCGTTCAAATAAGTTTACCACCCGGGACCAGGACGTCGATATTTTAAAATTTAGTTTATGGAATCCATTATCAAACGCGAGATCCCCCCGTGCCACCAAAATTTTTAGCGAACCCTTTGCGAGCGGGGTTTCGAGGTGGCTCTATAGAGGTGCTACACAGTCGCCTGGGCCCGGGTGGTGGCAAAAAAGATTTTGGATAGATTCGTTAACTTTTTAAAATATAAGGAGGTGAATTTAAATAACAGAACTTTTTTTAAACCTGTTTAAAAGGCCCAAAATATTATAAAATAACTGACTGCAATATTTAACTCATAATTTTATAAAAGACTTAGTAAAAATGTTAGATATTATTTTTTAAAACAGTTTACAATATTCTTGCTGTGCACCTTTGGTTTAATCACCACGTCTTTTCGTTTTTTTTAAACACTTAAACACGATGAAAGTTCCACTATTCCAATTTTTTCATATAAATTGAAAGGCATCATTGAAACAATCACTTTTGGGAAACTCTTTTTCACCACTTTTAAAAATTGGGTTTATCAACATTCGCAAAAGATAGTGCCGAATTATATTAGATAAAAATCCGGGAAATACTTTGTCGCACACTGTACAAAAAAACACTAAAAAATACGCATGTACACTAGATCTTAACAGGGGATAATGCTAAAAGGGTTTTCAAAAGGGATCCGGGCTATTGGGGTACATAACATATACCCGTTTGTAAAATTGGTATGATTATAAATTTGGTAAACTCTACTTGGTATAATTTTTTAATTGGTATGCAACATCTTCATCTGATTAATTTCGTAAAAAATTAGGTTTAAAACTAAAAAAAGGATTTACCAACTTTGGGACTTTTTTGGGGTTTGGGATAATAATTATTAGGCACTTGAGACTAAATATAGACCAGAAAAACATACACGTTAAAACACTGGAGATGGAATTCCTATAAGGAAAATTAATTTTTTTATAACATTCACCACTTTGTCTTTTTTTTGTTTAATACCAATAACGGAAGACCACCTCTTTTTGTGACTGGTTGATATGATGGTAACGACGAATTTTTCCGCCACTTGACTTTTATTTGTGAGATTTGTCACATCTCGCACGCGCCACGAGTTTTAAAAAAACAATCATGGCGGACAAAACACAGTAGTAAATGGAAATTCACATTCTTCACGAATACGGGCACCAACACGATTTAGAAAACTTTGAAAAGTATTTAAAATATTGAACACAATTATTGATTTCTAAGTATTTTGGCATTTTATAACTTTTTAAAAAAAACTAACGAGCTCGTATCTCAGAACAGTTATTGGCGATTTCAAGCGATAAAAAAAATTCAAAAATACAGTCCAATATACAGTGCACAGCTAAAAAATTTTGTAAACAAAAAAAAACAGTTCAAAAGGGCATCAAAACACACGGTTAAAATGAATATACTTTTCTTTGTAATAACATCAGAATGAACATTTAAACCCATGGAAAACCGAGTGGGTGGGGGAAGATTAACATCGTACCACAGTAAAAATATTTAAATTCCCCCGATATAAATGTAAGCCCGATTTGTGAATAAACAAAAGATAAAAAAAAGTCTTTTTTTTATTCAAAATGATCATTGGGGGAAATTAAATAGGGGAATTCAAAATTTCTGATTCAAAAAAAGGGAGACAATCAAGACACTGGGGCCCTTACAAAACCTGCAAAAAGATCCATAAAACATCACGCGTAAAAAAAACAAATTGATCTGTAGCAATTTAATTAAAAAATTTAAATCCCATTTTTAAAACTGTTTTATCCCCAAATACGAATAAAAGTAGTTTTCATCTAAAAAAAAATTAAGTAACAAACTAAACACGGATATTAAAAATTTTTGCAATGCCCTTTAACAAAACGACTTTACTTTACTTATGAATTTAAAATGCAAAATAATAATAAAGTACTACCTTTTGTCAAATGATCTGGGAAAGGAATTAAGGAATTATAGAATTTTAGAACTTGTACTGTACATATATTTTCTTGAAATTATTATTTACTAAAATGCATACATATTTGAATGACGAAGTAGTCTTATAATTTTGATTTAGCAATAATTATAAAATTATGATGATGATGATTTTTCTTGACTTTTGTTATGTTTACACACGTCTTAACCAAGATGCGATGTTCAAAATAGCTAGCAGTGTAAAGGGAAACAACTTCAACGGCAACAAGAGTTGCGGTTCTCGTATATTTTACGTGATTTCCAACAAATCCGAACGTGTTCAGAAAACGTAGCACTGTTGTTTTTGTCAGTAACGCAAAACCTCATTTTGAAATTTTCAGGTTGTGTAATGAGTGGAGTAGCACTCGCTGTGGGATGACGTATGGGAAAAATTTGTTTTGATAATTGTGGGCCGGGGTTTTTTTAAAGGGGGTCTCAACAAAAGAAACCCGAGGGCCAAAACACCGGGGGAGGAATTCAAAAAAAGGGCCGAAAAAATAAGAAGGGAAATAATATTATATTTATAGACACCAGATATCAAATACATTCAGTACCTAGAAGTCAGTACAAAAGGGAACATTTTAAAATTTAGGCATAAAAATTTCTAAAGGGGCATTTCTGCTTCTTAAATGCGCATACATTCAATTTTGGGTACTGGGGGGTTAAAATGGCTATAAAAAACCCACGTCAGAAACACATTAAAAGGGAAGCGGGGGGTCCAGGGATAAGGGCCCGGCCGCCAATCCCGGGGGCGGGGTTCGAGCTCCATGGGGGCACAACCATGACTTCCAATGACACCGTACGGGGTTTTTTCCGGAACGGACTCGGAATTTTCCCAAAAAGCTTGAAGCTTTATCACTATCGAGCTAAAAAAAATGAGTAAAACTAAACACATTAAACCCCCGTTTAACCAAGGGCCCAAAATTTTGCATAATGCGTCATTTGACAAAAAATTTTTTTTTTCATAAACTTTTAAATTTTTCTATCGCTAACTTCTTCCAAAAAGGGAAAATTTTTTCGAAAATAAAAAACTAAAAAGTTTTTTACTTTAGAAGTAAATACCAGTGTTTCGCGGGTTTTTAACTTTTTTTTTTTTCAGAAAAAAAAAACACAAACAAAACTATATAACCATATTTTTCACATGTTCAAAATAGAACTGCTGTTCTTTTCACTTTTCTGAGAGAAACGGTGTGTTAACAGTAATTTCTCGCACTCATGTGCTTTTAAAACACTATTTTTTTATCGCTTTCGGCAAAGAGTAAACGTATTACGGCCCAAAACAAAAATTCAAATGGGAAATATTACGCAACTGATAGAAAAAAGCAGTTTCCGGTCATTTTATGAAAAAATTTTAAAGACGTTTAGGGGAAAATATTCAAATTTTAAAATTTTTTCACATTTTTGTTGAAAGTGTTAAAATATTGTTAAACATCTTTAAATCCCTCGGGGTCGTTGGTACCCCCCCCTACTAGGGGTCGGGTACCAACCAAACCCCCCGGAATGCTTCAGACTTATGACACGAAAAAAACTTTTTACAAGGGGTTTTTCAAAATAACTAGACTTTTTCACTAGTTTTATAAACGTTAATGAAGCAAAACAAAAAAAAAACATCATGATTTTCATCTTTCTACTAACTCACTGCAAATTTGGGCGTGATTATGACCCCGCAGCCCCGGAGTTACGCCTCCTCGAAAACAGTCCCCTTTCACGGGCCCGGCGCACGGCGATTATATTTCAACGACGTTAACGACGTCGTGCCTTCCTTGAATGTTTTCATTAAGTTTTTCTACTTCATATTTGTAAATTTCTTTTAAAATTTTCATGAGCAAAAAGTCATAATAAGTTTTTTGGTTAGAATACTAAAAAATGTATGAACACTTATGCCACGCATCTCGGACAGGGTACCAAAAGTGGTATTGGGTTTTTCAGTCGGCTCATACTTGGCGTTATCGCCATTTGCAGATTTTTCCCTTTTTTCCCTCCATTTTTCGCTTCTTTATCTATTCCGGACCATTGGGTTTGGGGTCTGCTTTATTAGTTTATGAATTTTTAGTTGCTGTTTTCCAAAATTTTTTCAGTAAAATAAGCAACCCTCTTATTATCTATCGGCAAGACATTACATGCTATAAACAGTAATACTCACTTAATTTTTAAAGTTGCTTTTTTTATTCCCCCTCCCACCCGGTATGACGCCTACTTGGGGCAGCGCCCGACTATTGTTGCACTTGACATATTTTTGGGGGAAACAACTTTTTTATTAATGGAATCTTTGCGATCGAAATTTAAAACACGAGGGATCAAAAAAACAACTGCCGGTTTTTAAGCGTACTATGGTAATAAGAACTCGACGCGCTTGTCTACCGCAAAATGTTTTCAAAAAAGTTTGACCAAATTTCAAAAGTTGGGGAAATTTCAACGATATTTTACATTTCTATTTACACAAAATGCGGGATTTGACAGCAAAAATCTATGTTATTTTTTTGAAAAAGCCCTCTAATTCTACCTTTGACGCGTGGGAGTGGAATAAAACCTAACAAATTTTGGAAACACGAATGTAAAAAAACCCGTTGTTGACATCCTTCAAAGTATTTGGGGTGGTTTTTTCTTAAAAGGTAAAGAAAAAAAATTTGTAATATTTCACCCGGGAAAACAAAGTGTAAACATCTTCATATTGAAAATTTTTTAAAACCCTTAAATAAAATTTATAAAATGCTCGACAGAGCCTTGCATTTTATTACTTTATTCAAATCTTTTATTACGAGTTGAATAAAGTAATAAAATGCGAGGTTCAGTATGAAAAAAAAATACTCTGTAATATCCTCTGTCCTATAATATATTATAGTATGTATACCGAACTAATAGATATTTTGTAACACGGACATATGTCATGAGCAGCTGCTTGTTTTTAAAGAACGTATTTCAATTCTACAGAAAGAAAAGCTGAAAAACTAAAAGCAGACAAATCAAAGTCTTCATGTTGTGGTTTCTGCCAAGGCGGACGATCAGATGGACGTAAGTTACAAGACATTACATGTTTATACAAAATATCTATTTTTTATTA
This sequence comes from Mercenaria mercenaria, assembly GCF_021730395.1. Taxonomy (NCBI): domain Eukaryota; kingdom Metazoa; phylum Mollusca; class Bivalvia; order Venerida; family Veneridae; genus Mercenaria; species Mercenaria mercenaria. Next base: position 55,561,679 of record NC_069373.1, read on the forward strand.
GGGTCAAATGTTGAAACAAGTTTAAAACCAAACATTACTCACTCTCGATACCTCATTCATGTTTGTTGGTTCAAATGTAAGAACACTTTTACACAAGAAGACTACAACGACTTAATAACATATCTATATTTATCATATAAACTATAAATAGATCAATTCTGATTGGCCAACATCAAAATATCTCACAGTATCGAACAACTGAAAAGCTATATATAGAATTAAGATATTGCTTAGTCGCTAAGATGGCCGTTCAAATCTGTGTACCGAGATGTGACAATGTGAACTGAGCCGAAAGTCGGTCTAGGACTTCTTTACTTTTGTTTAGATCTCATTTTAGAGTAATAAGTACTGCGTTAGATGGGTCTATATCACTTTCCTTTCTGGGAAAAAAAATTTGAGCCTCGCCATGAGAAAATCAACAAAGTGCGTTTGCGACCAGCATGGATCCATACCAGCCTGCGCATCCGCGCAGTCTGGCCAGGGTCCATACTGTTCGCTTTCAAAGCCTATTGCAATTAGAGAAACTGTTAGCGAACAGCATGGATCCTGACCAGACTGCGCGGATGCGCAGGCTGGTCTGGATCCATGCTTGTCGCAAACGCATTATGTTGGTTTTCTCATGGTGCGGTTCATTTGTAACTACCATGAAACCTGTATGTAAAAAATACCTTGCGAGAGTATGAATGTGGTTTTATTTGCACTTGGGTTCAATCTGTAGATATAAAAATAAGGTAGTTCTGCAAGTTCAGATCAGTAAATTTTCTACAATGAAGAATTTGATTAAACCCTGATTTTTCAAAGTTTCAGAATATACTGATAAAATTCCGCAAATAAACAAGATAGGGCCGGGTGTTTCATTTTTGGCTAGACTGTTTAGAAAAATTTGAACGTCACATAAGTTTTTATAATGTGGGTATATGGAAAATCGCCCCATGTGGTTCTGGGACAATCAGTGTATGAAAAAAATTGGGGAACCACTCCTTTACCCTTCATGATCGTAAGAGGGGCAATAGGGTCTTAACACTTGGTTTTTGGCGAACCTTGAACCCGGGTATGAAAATTTTGATTCCTACCTGGTTTTTTATTTTCGTTTAAAAATTGAATTTAAAACCCAAAATTTTGTAGCCTGTTTCGCCAAAATCCTAAGGGGTTTTGGGTGCGCCGAAAACCCCAAAATATATAAAAAAAAAAATAGGAAAATCACAATTTTGATTAACATTTTCGAAATAAAATTTTTCCACAATGTAGTTTTTAATGAACTTTTTCCATCAAAATAAAAATTTTGGGCCTATAATATCGTGAAAAAAACGAAAAGGTTCGTGTGCTCATTGTTGGAATATTTGAAAGATGCACTTTCAAGCGATTTTACTAGTAACGTTGTTGTTTTGAAAATTTACCCAGGGTTTTTCCACTAATTACAAATAATTTCTTTTCCATTTGCCGAATCCGGGCTTTTTTTACGTTTTCCGAATAAAAGACGTTACGCAAAATTCCCCCTGTTATCAAAAGGCAGAACTACCCAGTAGGAAAAGAACAACAAGTAGTGGCCTTTACGTCAGGGGGTCTAGCTAGGGGGTTTTTTAAACCTTATCAGCAAATTTCTAAAATGGACGGCCCATCATTCAATTTGGGGGTCCCTTTCTTCAAGGGTCCCCACAAAAAAATACTAACAAAAGCGAACAGTACAGCCCATGATTGCAGGCTGATTTTGGGTCTCACGGGCGAAAAGGGGAGAGTTATTCCCCCCCCGGCGGCTAAAGGAAAGAACACTTTCCTATACTGTTTTTTATTCAGTTTTCCGATCCGCCTTTGGGGATAAGTTACAGGATCCCAACCCAGGGGAAATAAAAATTTTGTGGAAACAACCTGATGGAAAACAACCCGTCCCAATACAGGATCCCGGGATATACAGAGGGTTTTTAAAACGAACCCAACGGGTGGGGCAAAAGGGTTTTAACGTTTTTAGGCAGTTGATTTTAACGTCACAAAAAGATATTCAAGATTTTAAAGAATGATTGAAAATTCCAAATAGTGATTTTCTAAGTTTTTAAAACGCAAAGTGGGGAGAGAAATATGAAAATATGTTTTGCAATTAAATACTTTTCTAGAAACAAAAATTTAACTGACAAAAATTTTTAAACGATTTTGAAGACCCGGTCCGATTTAGAGTTTTTTTGTAAGCAAATTCATTGTCTAACATGTATAATAATTTTTATAACTGAAATTTTACTGAAGTTGTAGCTGGAAAACCCGGGACAGTTTCTACGTTCTTCATCCTTTCAGTACAACAAACGTTTTCAGGCTTTTTTGTAATTTTGTTTCGAAAACTTCTTCAGACAACAGGGGTTTAAAAGAATACTAGTACTTTTGCTTTATTGTGAGAAAAAAGACCTTTTTTTCTGTTTTGTTTCTGTTTATTTTTCAACCAGATCGGCTTCCAAAAACTCTAAAACCCCCCCTTAATGCCCAAAAACCGGGATCGGGCGCAGGGTACAAAATTCGTGTGAATTCCTTTTTTTAAAAAATTCCCTAACACTTTTTTAATTAAAACAGGGGAATAATTTTAAAACTTTTTCTGTATTTCAGTGGGAAAATGACAGCAGACGAGCTTGAATTTGATAACGCTTTACTCCCAAAAAGAGATACAATTTTGGGGCCCGGGAAAAAAATGGGAAAAGCAAATTTTTGAAACAAATCCTACCAAAAAAACACCCGGAGGGAGTAAAAAAATTTAATCCCCTTATTTTTATACTAGGAATTAAAATTAACAGCAATGACATTACGTACGAGTATATTCAACTGAAATTGCGAATTTTTGTATAAAAGAGGAAATCCGTAAAAATTTTTTAATAATTAAATAATGCTGGAGTATTGGGGAAATATAAAATTTTTTTTTGAGCTGATTTTGACGGCCATATTTTCTTTGGACACATTTACTTTTTAAAAATAAAGGCAATTTTAAAAGTTGGATTTGAATTTCTTAAAAAATTTTTTATGTAAAAATCAATAATCAAAATGCTCCAGTGAGCCCCACACCAACAACTAGACGTGGCAAAAAGAACTAGTTCAAGCAAAACACAGCAAAAGCCTCCCGGGAAAAAATTTTTACTCCCGGATTATACCTACTACCTGATGAGAGGACGTGAAGGAAAACCCGGGCCTGGACGTCCTAAAACATTACAAGCCTTTGACAGGTTTAGGATTTAAAGTCAAGGTCAAACCCTAATCATCAATAAGGTTGAGTGAATGCGAAAATTCCGGGGGCCTTTGGGGCCTCATGCAAAAAACAAAAACATTGGAAACAACTGAGTTAAGCAGGTAACCATTAAACACTAATAAAATTTATTAGCAAAAAAATTTATTTGCATCCCAAACCCCTTTAATGCAAAGTTTTTGCGCTTATCAATTATTACGGGGGGTTAAAATTTTTACACGCTGGGAATAATAACGTCATGTCATAGGGTAATAAATCATTTTTTTTAGTCAACGAAACCCCCTAATTTTCTGTAAGTATATGCAATTTAAGGAAGCTTTTGTCTCTTTCTGCATTATATTTTATGAAGTTTACAAAAAACTGCTCTCGAACATCATCCTGTTTCAATCGTCGCTACTTTTTTGAATATTCCATCTTAAACGTCAAAATCCACAAAAACAATGTTTTAGGATCAGACAGAGGAAAGATTGTGTATACAATCCATAAAGATTTTTTTTCCGCATTTCTAAGATTGTAAAAGAAGAATTTTTTGTTTGGTAGAAATATTGTCGTATGACCAAATTTTAGGAAAACCCTTTTTTAATTTTTCAAACACAAACCTGTCTATAAAGACCCCTTGGAGACCAAAAGGGGTTTTTATTTGGGGGTGGTCTTTTTTCACGGGTTTAAAAATATACTAAATGTTAAAATGGGAATAAAAACTTTGGGGTTTTTTAAGCCGGGGGCTCTGTTCATGGGTGGTAAAAAACACAGGTTTGCTTTTTAAAAATTTTTTTATGTCCACTGGTTGTTTCCTATAAGGGTTTTAAAAAAATACAGGTTTTAACAAAGTTTTTCTAATGCATTAAATGATTAAAAAAATAATTTTAACAAACCATGCTTTAATTATTTTTTAAAAAAACCCAAAGAGGTTATACACCTGCTGGGCTTTGCCCAAGTGAATTAATACACGCGCGTAAACCATTCCTAGGAAGTTAAAACAGGTCCGCTGTTTTTTTGTTTGAATTCAAAATTTTTTTATTTATTTTTTGTAAACAAGTAAAGCTTATTTCATGGTGCATGTTAGCAAAATCAAGTGCTCAATGTGTAAACGCGTTTAAAACGGTATTCAATACAAAGTAACACGTCCCGCGAATAACTTAGAAGACCAAGGGAGTACTGGGGCCCCTAAAAAACGTATTCAATACCGCCATGTTTAATGTTTTTTTTGTTTTTTTTTTTTTCATTTTAGAATTTTATTATTTACTACACAATGTTTTATAAAAACGTATTCACATTTTCAAATGCAGAACCACCAGGGAAACCAAAAGGTCCAGTCAGGTATTCAAGAATATCCCATAATGCTATCACATTGTCATGGCGTCCACCAGATCAAGATGGGGGAAACCTATCCCCGGTACGCAGTCGAAATAAGGAAAAAAATGAAAAAAGGTGGCATAAAGCGGGGGTGTGAAGCGGAAAGAAGGTAATTTTTCTTCTTTAAAAGAAGACACAATTATTGGGGGTAGCGCAATAAATATATGGGAAAAACAGAAAGCAACTAGTCGGAGCCAAAGTGAGAACGAAAAATTCCGAAAACCACTATGAAAGTTTAAAAAACCGCATTTTATCCCGTTCACAGCAATTTTTAAAAAAATATTATCAACAGGGGTGACTTTTTTTTTAATGCTCCTCTTTTCCTTTTTGGGGCCCTATTATTTGGAAAATGTACGAGGATTTTCTGCCCCAAAAAAGCATGTGCACTTTTTCAAAAAAGCCAAACAAAAGAAAATAGTCTTTGCACAAAAGGGGTATTCTTTCGGGTGCAGTTGGTAAGCGGTTTACAAAAACGATGTTTAAAATATATTATCAGTTGATTTAATGATTTGTCGGGTTTTCTTTTTATATTTTGAACACGAGCACAAAGTCGCCCTTTCCCATTGCGCTAGTAGAGAAATCAGCCGAGATTCGTAAAGAGGTGGGCCGCAGTTGGAGATGCTTTGGGAAAGATATCAATAAAAACATGCTGACAGGGAAAGGGAGTATTCCCGAAAGAAGTTAGAGGGTCTAGACCAGAGCTGGAGGCGGATCCTTTTGTACCAAAAAAAGACTTCTTACTATGATGAAATAATTCGGGAAAAACTCCCAAAAACTGGGATAATAAAACCCGTCACTCTGAATTTTCACCGTTACCCGGGACCCCCCCGCGATTCAAACGGAAAAAAAAGAAACGTTTGGACCAACGGAAATCGGTGCAAAAGCAGACATTCTGATTACACCTTTGCCAAAGCCCAAATCACGTCGTTTGGGAATGTTTGATTAAGACAGTTAGTCGAAAGTGACATTAATCTGAAGATAGGTAATATGAAGAGACTTTTCGATGGGCAAAAAAAGGGAAATGGGGTTTAGAAAAAAATGACAATCGATAAAGGACTTTAAAGGACAGGATGGAGTTTTACGTCACCCGCCAAACCTTCAAATATAGCAAAAAACATAGCCGTATTGAAGGGCAGACAATGGGGTCTTGTTTTAAAATGCTGCATTTAAAATTTTTCATACAGGGGGCACATTTGATAATTTTTTATAAAAATTTAAGAAATTTGTGTTTTTTGCTTTTCGATAAGTCATTTTTTTGTACTTCACATGGATTTAGAAACTTTGGTTTGTGATTAAGATGGAATGCCTCCCCAAACTGAAAAAATAGGGGTTCTGTTTCGACATCTTATCTTATATTAATTCGAATTTGCCTGATTTTTAGCATGTTTTACATTTTTAATATTTTTGTAAGTTTTCTCTCTCTGCATGTCTTAAAAGGCCCACTAGTCCCCTTTTTACAAAAACCCTTTTTTTCACGTCTCGTTTGGGGTGTAAATTTTCATTTTACCCAAATGGCTTCGGGGGGTCGGGGGGTAAAAAAACCGATAAAGGTCTGACGTACCCAATTTTGCTCCTCGGACAGTAAAAAGGGACAAAAACAGACATCATAAAGTTCTGGGTTTAGATCCCCACCAACACGATTTTAAATCATAATGTAAATAAACTTGGACCAAATTAATGAAAACAAAACAATTGGGCCATGCCATGAGAAAACCCAAAATAGTGGGTTTTCGCCCGCATGGACCAGCCAGCTCGCACCGCGCAGTCTGGCAGGATCCTGTGTTCGCTAAAAGTTTCTCTAAGTCAATAGGCTTTTTAAAGCGAACAGCATGGTCCTGACCAGACTGCGCCCATGCGCAGGTGGTCTGGATCCATGCTGGTCGCAAACCCACATGTTGGGTTTTCTCATGACGCCAATTTATCCGTTTGGAAAGGCCTCTTGGTTCTGATTTGGGCAACTTTTAATTTCTTAAAAAGAACTTTCCTATTCTTTCACAGATCTCGCTTAATTTAAATTTAACTTGAATAGAACTTTCAATGACCTATAAGAGCATTAATTAAGAGCAAATACGTTCTCTGTACAAGCATTCACAAAATAATTTAACACAGTAAATTGTTTCACTTGTCTTACTTTTGAGGACGTATAGGTATTTTGTTTTTGTTTAGGATCTACGCCGTTTTTCAACCGTATTTCAATTATGTAACGGCGGACATTAACCTAACCGTGTTCCGGTTTTTGAAAAAGTACAAACCTTTCTCCCAAGAAAAACCCTGAACAGAGGGGAAAAAAAAAAGATTGCAACCATGTCTTTTAGCACCCACGGAAACATTTCACCTCGCTAGAGGATCGAATTCACGACTCCGCGATCCGTAGATCTACACATGCTCTCCCGAGCGGGCGAGCTATGTATAGGTATAAACTAAGTTGTAATCTATATTTTACCCCTGTGTATCAGTCTATAGGAGTTTTTAAACTCACAATGGTAACCCGAAGTCAGCGACCTTAACCACTCGGCCACGGAGGCCCTGTACATTATTCAAGGTGACTTCAAGCACATTGATATCCATTATATACGGATAAGTTTTACTTTGATATGACACTAGACGTACGAGCTAACAGATGAGCGTCGTTCTTCGATATTTTGAAAAAAAAACAAAAACAATTCTAGTGATATAAAAGGCTAAAGTAGGAGTGTTGTTTGTGTATAATGTGGTAATCGATTTAGTGGTTTGTAGCCTAAACTATTATTAACCACAATTTAGTTAAAATGTGTTATTTCATGCCTTACACCCCATTACAGATTAGTAATATAGTATGTATATACGTTAAGTATTTGAGAAACTGATAACGACGTGTACAAAATGGCTGACAAATAGAGCCCATCAGTTAAAAACACTTCAGATGAAATAGTGGATATTCTGTGTGAATCGTGTGAGAAAGATGGTAAACGGATTGAAGCGGCAGGATATTGCTCGGACTGTTCAGAATATCTGTGTAAACACTGCTATACCTACCACAGAAAACTGAAAGTATTTCAAAACCATGTTCTTCTCGATAAAGACAAAATGCCACAAATACCAACGTCCGTTTCCGTAAAGGACGTGTGCCAGCAAAAATGTGGTTCACATGGGGATGTAACTGTTGATTTTTTCTGCGGATCATGCAACTCCCTTGGATGCAGTGTATGCATTGCACTCAATCACCGACAATGTCAAAACGTAAATCATATTCCAGACATAGCTAAAGGGACTGAATGCATTGAGCAGGTCAGAGAATTTTCCAAAAATATAGACGACATATGTCAGCAGCTCAACAGTAGTACAAACTCTGCTGATGCAAATATTCAAGATTTTAGTAAAATGTGCATCAGAGCGAAAGCAGAACTTAAAAGACAAAGGACTGATGTCAACAGATTTTTTGACAGTCTTGAATATATGATGGAAACACAGATAAATGATAAGGAAATTGATATCAACAATGAGCTTCAAGACGTCTTGAGTCACAAAATAATGGCAATAACAGATTTGCAGAACATTAAATCCGACCTTGAAACCAAAATGAAAACTGGACAAAAATGCGAACTGTTCATAGCCATGCAAAAAGCTAAACATATCTTGGAAAGAAAAAGAGGTGATCTAAAGAAAGAACCTCAAAAGAAAAATATTGAATACATACCCTCATTACAAATTGAAGACATGATGAAAAGAATAAACAGCATGGGCAGTGTTGTAGTTAAAGGCTCAGAGAAAATGAGCACAGCAAAAGTAAGGACAAAGGTCAATCTCCGCACAAGCAAAGATAAGGCATCTCCTGTAATAAGTGGACTGTGCGTGTTATCCGATCACAATGCTATTGTTGTAGATAATGGAAACAAGAAAGTGAAAGTAGTAGATTTGAAAAAGTTATGTGTGGTTTCAGAGAAGAACATGATCACAAGACTTTGGAATGTTACCAAGGTAGCAGACAATCAAGTGGCTGTTACGCTTCCGGATGAAAAGAAAATCCAGTTTTTGACATTATCTAAGGCAGGTACGCTAAGTAAAGACCATCACATCAATGTTCAGGGTGAGTGTGCAGGGATTGCATGTTGCAGACAAAATCTGATCATCTCTTGCATCACTTATGTTCAAATTCTCGACCTGAAAGGGACTGTTAAGCGGAATATCTTTGCTGATGTGAATGGAGAAAGCTTGTTTAAAAGGGCACTTTATCTCGTCTTAAGTCCCGACCTTGAAACAATATACGTATCAGATAACGTTAAGAATACAGTAACCAGGGTTACATTAGATGGAAAGGTGAAGGATGTCTACAGGGAGCTGACTGAGCCGTATGGAATAGTAGTGGACAATGAAGGTTGTGTCTTTGTTGCGAGTCTGGGAATGTCAAACATTCATCAGTTGTCTATTAACTGTGGCAGAGTGGGGATACTGAATATACCGGTTGGGTGCATAGCATATTCATGCAATGACAATAAAATCTATGCTGGAGGCTTCGGAAATGAAATGTACATACTATATTAAGAATAGGACTTTAATAAGTAGCCTAGATGATGAAAAAAAATGCAGTGCTTTGAACAAAAAGACAATGGTTCCAAGCTTGATAAAGATTAAGGAAACACTAATTTAAAGGTGTGAACTGGCACTTTTTTTGACACTTTTTTTAATTTTTTATATAAATTCATCATACTTTCCTCTGTCAGAGGCCACAAATGAATTTAAAAGTTTAAATATAAAACCTTTATTTGATGAATATGCAGGATAAACAGTAAGCATTTGACATGTGTTTACAATAACACCTTTCTGAAAAGAACAACCATAATTAAGTCATGGTTTTTCTCGCTCTTTAATGTGACCGAAATTATATAGGTGATTTTCACAAAGTAAATATAACGGATTTCCACTGACTGTCATGATCAAGAGGTCTAATTATTTGTAGATAAGGTTTAAAATGTTCAAACTGTCGGCCTATTAATATATAGGATTGAAGAATGGAGTAGTCTGATTCGCTGGCACAAAAATAAAGGAAATTTAGCTTTTACTGAGCGAAGACCCTAAGAACAAAGTTATACAAGACATTTTCGTCTTTTTGTCTGAACAGAAATTCACAACTCACAACTCGGTGAAGTGTTTGAAATGTTTCCGTTTCTTTATTTGTAAAGGAAATTGCATTTAAATGGCAAGTCTATAAAAGTGTATGAGAGAGTTGAATCTGTTTGAAGATAACAGTAGAACTTTACGTATTTTGTTATCCTTACAGAATATTGATATATAAAATCTTATCAAGATAGTACCGTGGTATAGCGTAACTTTTCGCCTTCATTTTGATATGCTTCATGCCTGCTTTTTCTTTGGAAATATAGAAGAAAACAATGTTAAAGCAACCACTCCCACACTGCTTAGTGTATCCTTAACAAACGGCTAGCTATGATAGCCTTCGGCCGGATATCATAAACCTTCTTTTGAATGTTAAACACCATTCGACTTCTGCAAAAGCAAATGAACCCGAGTAAAGTAGCGAACGTTTAGACTGTTCTTTCCTAACAAACAAATATTTGGCAGCAGGTGAATGCGGATCTATAAGAAAATTCCTTGACAAAAAAGATCAGAAGTCTCGCCAGTGCGTAAGATATAAGCGTTTTGGGACTAAACGTAACGGCAGTCCTAATTGTAAAAAAACGTTGAAACATGATGATTTTAGAACAGGAAATGGCAAGGTGGTTACGCATATTGCCCGTGCCTATGTCCTTACATCAGAAAATGACTTACATCTTACAAAATAGCCAAATGATCAGATGTTGTTAAATTTCAACAGTCATAAATACAGAGTTTACCATGCTTTATAAAAAAAATAGATGCATTTGAAGTGGTCGTTTAACACAGTTTATAAAATCTTCAAGCATATATACTGTGGTAGCTAGATTATAGATAAATTCGTTTAAGTAAACATGATCATCGGTCTGTCCTTGAGATTTTTGTTGTGTATTTTATCTTTAGGAACGTTGTACGCTTTTGATGGATATTTAAGATCAAATTATGCAAATAAAGCAAAATTATTTCATACACACCATAAAACCGCAAAGACAAAAATAAACTTCTAATTTTTAAAAATATTTTTGGTAAACTTATATCAATGTAAATTATCACAAAAATCAAACCATAATCGACAGTTTAGTGAACAGGTGTATTTCTCTAAATAACTCTGATACACACTGTATTTTAACTTAATAACTCAAAATATTATAATATTTTGAAGTATCAAACAATCCAGCCAATCCTCTCCAATAGCCGCCTATATAACGATAAGGCGTTTATATACCCTTATCACACATTATCACCTTTTTCACTTGCAAAGTCAAAAAGTTCCTATATTAGTTATATTCACCTGTTCAAACGTTTCAGCCGGCACGGATCATTTTTTCCTTTTCCAGCTCCGACGATTTTGTAATTATATGTTTATTACAGCATTAATTGAATCTACACAGTTACCGAAATACCTTTCTGGCTGCCAGTGTTTCTGACTTCTGTCGTTGTTTCCCAGTACTGAGCTCAATTTCGTAACACTCTGATAATTCATGTGGGGAAGTTGGCAGTTACTGGTACAGAATCCAGGAACACTGGTTAGGTTAACTGCCCGCCGTTACATGACTGAAATACTGTTGAAAAACGGCGTTAAACCCAAAACAAACAAACAAAAATCAATTTCGTAACAGGTTGTATATGATTTTGTGTAAAATTTAAAATACATTGTTGATAAGGGCTAGCCATTTATTAATTTACGACAGTACGATTATACTATAGTTATTGTACTGTTCTTTGAATGTTGATGTATATCTAGTCCAAAAAATTAAAGGCATTAATTCAACATAACGCATTCTCTTAAAAACATGGTTAGTCACGCTATTTATTCAAAACGTTAAATCGTATGATGGGTTGCATTCCACGGTTTCGTTTAATTTCTGTAATATTTCTTCATTGTTTCATATGGATCTTAACATTTTTGTTATCTGAAAGACACGATACAATCTGTTTAAACAGTTAGTTATACCCTTTTTGAAAACGGATGGTTTGGCAAAATATCTTCTTTTTAACAATGCCTTTTGATAGACCTAGTTCATTTAATCTATCCCTTATTCAAGTTTGTTATCAGTAAACAAAATCACACTTGTATTAAAGAAAGACATTCATAATGTCTTTGCATTATATTAATCCCCATTGTGACAAATTATTGAATAGAATAATACCAACACTTCAGTGTATTTTCAAATTTTCCATGCTACCAAAACAAACTGTATTGTATCAGTGATGTACACAGTCGAATGGAGTTTTAAATTCAATGTCACAATTAAAATAACGCTGTTCTAGAAAAACAAAAAACGGTTTAAAACAAAGTCTGAAACATGAATATGGTATATTCGAATAAATCTATGTAATACCAGTAATCAGAACAACAACTTAATACGACAAAGGTACACGAGGCATGTTGGAGTTATATAAACGAACCTCGTGCAAAACGGTGCTCTTATATGCACGAGCAATCACATACTGTCTATTTGTGACAAGTCTGTGTAAAGAATTGGGCATCACTGTACACTTTGACCAACGATTTGCACGTTTTAAAAATTAACTGTTTCAAAAAATGTATTCTGCTCCTCCTCTTCAGCGAAATTTATTTTTAAATATATGTCAGGGTTGATACAAATATAGACCCCATTCAACCTAATTTAAATGACATATCGAGGGTTCAACGCAATACGGGCGTATCTACATATAGTTATTATATGTAGATACGCCCTTATTGCGTTGAACCCTCGATATACTTCAAGTAAAAACATGGGAGAAGAATTCTATAAGACATTGTTTTTCATTCTAATCCTATCTATTCAGATGTAATACATGTTTATATTACTATATGCAAGCAGTTTTGTAACTTCTCCAAAGTCGTTATATTTTAAGATACCCGTCAAAGACACTAGTTACAATAATTTTCCCGGGAATGAACTGTCATTAAAACTGCTTGCCATTACTCAAAGTTTGGTAAAACGTTTGTCATATGATGTTATGTTTCAAAATTAACACTGAATATAGGTCACAATCTAGTAGTAAACATGTATATTTCGTCATGTTGTAATATAATTTGTCTTGCAATATGTCACACATAAGATGGGCCATGTTCATCGGCTCTTTTCCAGGCTGAGTATTTGTTTTTCTTAACAGGCAGAGGTGGAATTCCGCTCGCTGAAGGAGTTTCATCATGCGTTTCCATGGTTTTCTTGTCATTTGTCGGGGGACCTAGCAATGTCTGTGATGCAGTATTGTGCTCTTTCGATGTTTTTGATTTTGTTGAATGTTTGAAAGACGTGTTCAGTGGCGACCGATCAGGTAATGACATTGAAGAGGGGACTGAAACATCTTTTAAACTTGAAGGCTCGAGAGCATTGAAAGGCTTTTTCGTTGTAAGATCATCCGTTGCAGAATTCTTTGCAAACGATGGTCTTTTCGGAAGAGGCGGAGGCTTTAAGGAATTATCACTGCCTTTTCTATCATGTCCTCTTGAAATAATGGCTGAAGGTGCTGTCTGAAAACAAAGAAGAAAAACAATCTGTTAAAAGGGAATCGATCCAATATTTTCACCAAATGAAATAAAGACGTGTCCTTCCGGCACATGCACTGCGCGTTCAGCTTCGGATTTTTTTTTTTGGAAGAAGACGCTTTTTACTTGTGTCAGTAAGCGTTTGTACATGACAATATATCTAATATAACGATTAGAAATCTGTTTACCTGTATGCTGGCTTCTTCGGAGATGTTAGCTTTTGTGCAACCAGGTGCAGAACCATTTGATCTCCCATTTTTGCTGAATGTGGAACTAGAATTGTGTAAAACAGATCGGCCTGACGTCGGAAGCATAACTGAATCTGTGTTAGGTAAATTGAATTTCGGTTCACACGAGCAAATCAGCTTTCCATTATTCTTGATCAGCAGTTCTTTTATATCTTTTTCTAAATGCATAAGCATGTGATCTTCTGAGACTGCCTTCAACAATTTTGCGTGAGCCAATTTAGCATTTTCGGGATTAAGACTGTTCAGAGAATTAAATATGTCCACCCATAATGTACTTTGTGCTCCTACAGTTGCAACAGAAGAAATTATTTGATTGTAAATGCCATCATCTATAACTTGTATCGACCACAAACTATCAACCACATGTTTAACATTGAACTGTGTCTTTAATTTACAAAGGCCGCAAGTATTTCCATTCGCACCGTTACCCATATTGCATTCAAACTTTTCAGCGACTGCTGGAATACGTTGTTTGATGTGTTTCACGAATCCTTCCAAAACGTGTAGATCACGTCCTTTGATGGTGCTTACAAGAGCTCTAATTTGGTCTTTCCTGACACTCATTTTTTTAACCAATGTGTATTCGTCCTCTGTCAGATACCGTTCCCTTACAAGGCAGTCAAGAAGATCGCTCTCATTAAAAGCTAGCCCATCAACAATGTCCTCAATATGAAACTGTAGAGCGTTTGCAAGACTTTCTCTTTTATCGACTGTATTAACTGTATATAGATAAATGAATAATTTATCACATCATCTGGATACCAGTGATATAGTCGTCCGGTAAAAGAATGACATTAGTGTGTTTATTATATAAATGTCACCTTTAGATTTTTAGAAAGTTAATCTAGTTCCTTTAAGATGTAACAGTATCTCAATTTAGATATTAAACTCGTATTAAAATGATTAAGTTATACTTCATTATGACTAAGGTTCCCTTCATTTATTTACTGTTCCTGTTTAAAATTGATGTATCTTTAGAGAAGCGTCGTTCAGTTTAATCGTAAATGAAGCAAACAAAAGAACAAAACTTTTCTTAATTTTTATGATGATAAGCAGTGATTTTCTTTCTGAAAAGCGTTAAAAGATAAAACGTGATAGAATAGAATAGATAAAAATACGACTTCAAAACTTGATAGCTTATTTCTCACCTATTGTTGGATTCACCTCGGATTTTGGTCTAGGCCTAACTTGTACGATTTGTCCCCTTGTCTTGGATGAGTTACTTCGGAATTTATTTGAAGTTTGAGTTGTTCTTGGCAAAGTAGATGTCTTGCGATTGTTGTAATCATCTTTCCTTAATAATGGAACTGGCTTCTTATCAACCGTAGTTGTAGTTGACATGTCATTTTCAACGTCTTCAGCGGTGAAATCTGGAGTTTCCGAACCAGATAGACTGTGTGGTCCACCCAATGCAACTGAATTCGTGTTGCAGGCAGCCGACAACTGTTTATTACCTGGAAAGTCAGTCTGACACGACACATCTGCTCTGACAATCTCACTTCTAAGTTTCAAAGTTCGTATTTCTTCGAGGATATTTGAATACATGACTTGGATTGGTTTCATAACTTCTGTCTGAATTTCTTTAATAATATCATCTTTTAACTGGACCGCACTTTGACTTGATACAGGCTGAAAATCAGAAATTATTATTCCTTGAAAAAATAGATGCATTTGTCTACATTTGTATATATATACTTGAATCGACAAGCCCACTGAGAGTGCCTCGCAACGACAATTAACCAAAAACTTAGTACAGTGCACTATAGGGGACCTTCACAGGCTGTAAGTACAGATGGGAATATCAGGACCAAGGGGAACTGTTTTAACAATTACCGGAGAGCCGGGTGTGCCCAACTGCACCTACAGCCAGTTTTAGAATACTATATGATTGCCTGTGTAAGACAGGGTTTTCCAAACACCAGAGGGACAACGTTGAATGAAAAATCGTGCACCAGTGAAGTTTTTTATCCTTGTTTCCCGATGGTTACGAAAACATCTGCTTTACTCAGGCAGTCATGTTAGCTCATTTTTCTTGCTTACAATTAATAAAATATTTTTTCAAATTATAACGTGTAGCTTGGGAAAAGATAAGGTGATCTCCTATCCGTTCATCTTGTCTTTTTCAGCTAGATAGGCAAATAAGAGTTTTCCAGCACCAGCGAAACCATCGGAAGATTCCGTCCGGTATGCAATAATGTTAATGCAAATATTAGAGCACATCGATGATGAGGGAGCTTTGAAAGAACTCAATAATGTCTAAAGCTCAGGAAAATGTTACAACACTCGGACCGAGTACGGGGGTATATTTTAGACAGTCGTTTGGCTCTTAAAATGCGTTTTTATTTGAAAAAAAAGAAATGTCTAATTCTGTCAACGGAGACATTTGTTCTTGGTCTTAGAAGTCCTCTCTTTTCGGCCTGTACTCAAACTAAACGTATGGATGTTTACTTTTCTTCCCATAACTTATCATGTTCATTCTTAACAAAAAACAAAACTCCAGTGTGATATTGGGTGTCGCAGCTTGACAAAATACTTTTCAAGCTATACTAAACCAAACAGCTAACTAAATTCTAATATAAATTTGAGTTTCAATTTATATATAATAATTGTACCATGCTATCTGCCGACGATGCTCTACTTCCCGGACACGGTGATGGGGATCTAAGGTCAGCTGCAGACGACTTCTTATGAAACTCTTGTAACCCTGGTAAACTTCTATTGTCAATATGCTGATTGTTACTAACGTTTGCAAGTCTTGGTCTGTCATTTACATATATTCTCTGTTCAACCGCTCCATCGATACTTTCTATTTCTTTACTTTCAGAAATCATGGTTATCTCTGTATAGCTCATGTTTATGTCTGTACGTAAAATATAATTGACATTATACATGTGTGATACAACCTAACAGTATATTTTATTTTAACTAAAGTACACAAATACAACAAAGGGTTTTGGTTGGAATTAAGATGAAGGTTTTAATTAAATAAGAAACATATTTTAATCTGTTGTAATATAACAAATTATGTTTAAAGCTTAAGTTGATTAGCTCTCTGGGAAATATTTCATTTGATTTATTTCATTCTTAATGAAAGTTACGACTTCATAGTTTAAACTTTAAAGACTTATACCTATACACGTACAACACAGAGGTACATATAAATTCAGAACTTTATGAGTTCATTGACTTATTCGAACGTACAACAAAGAGGTACCTATAAAGACAGTTATGATTTCATTGACTTATTTGAACATACAATACAGAGGTACGTATAAGAACAGATATGCTTTGCATGACTTGTTCGGACGTACAATACAGAGATAAGTATAAAGACATGAGTTCATAGAATAATTCGTCGGTACAATACAGAGGTACATATTAAAACAGATATTATGAGTTCACGGACTTACTTGACCGTGCAATACAGAGGTACATATAAAGACAGTTATGAGTTCTTGACGTATTCGTACGAACAATACAGACAGTTCACATAGCTATAAGCAAGTTTTATTAAAAACGTAGGCTTAATTTGAATTAGTCGTATTAAAACGTTACTAATTATATCAAATTGTAAGCTGGTTAAACATGCGAGGATATGTTTCTGTAGTTGAACAATAAACATGAAAGATAAAAGCGTTTGTGTTGATAAAATTTGATGTGTCCTTGAGTCTTTTCTGACGCACGTAAACATTTGATACATATTTTAGATTAAAAAGCACATATATCGGTAAATAATTTCATGCACATCCCAAATATAGCGTTTTATGTAAAACACCCCAGTTTACTTCCTTTTAGTGTAAAATTCTACTTTGATTACAAGCGCATTTCTCTTAGCTCAAGACGTTTTAATTCTAATCGATTTATCCAAGTCCACAGAGATATAAAGATCTGTTTCAGTCATTGTTTATCCTGTTATTATCATACAATCTCAAAAATGATCTTAAAGGCCTAAATCCACTATTATATAAGTGCCCCCCTCCCCCAATCCAATAAACAACTCCCGTCTTATCTGCTGCTTATCAGCGATAATGTAACAGTAGCTAATTAGAGGGCAATTAGCACAGCAGGGAGCAGGGGTCCCAACTAGACCATGAAGATGTGTGCAGTTGAGTTGAAAGAAATTAATTTTCCTTCTGTGAATGTGGAATAATAATCATAATAATAATAATAGTATTATTGTTATTATTATTATTATTATTATTATTATTATTATTATTCTTTTATAGATAATAATTATTATCTGATTATTATTGTTATTATTTAATATTACAAATAAAAATTATAAAAGCTATAGTAATAATATTAGTCTAAGAAATAATAATGATAATAAAACTCAGGTATAGTTAAAATTCAACAAGTTCTTTGTGCTGACAAACAATATCTTATAATATCATAATTAGGCCTATAGTGAAAAGGCCATACCCATGAAGGTGATCCTTCCATTATATTTATATAGAAAACTTACAAAAAGAATGGGAAAATGATTTTCTCATACACATGTAATCACCATTATTGGAATATAATATTACTGGATAAAATCAAGTTATTGTGTTCTATCTATACTGAATTTTCGATTTCAATAATAAGTTGCCTAAAGTGTACCTTTTCATGCTTTACTTTTATAACACTGAAATGCACATTCGGTTTTCAATCTCAGACAAACGTTATTTACAATATTCTGCAAGCATTAAAACAAAACTTTTAGATGAGTAAATGTCACATTTTTCTAAAATATCAAATTTGAATTTCTGCACATCTCCAGACAGAACTTAAAAAAATAAGAACTTGTTTTTTTCCCATATTGAACTTTCAGTTTTTTCCAATAATCGGTATTATCGGTTTTTTACACTTTCAATGAAGAAGGATAAATTCGCTTTATACGCTATATCTTTTAAATGGTTTAAAATAACGAATTTGCTTCGGTGACATTCGCTGATTTAATCTTTCATCTAAATGATGATATAATTTTTAATGTTGTAAGTTTACGCTTTCACTTACCCTTTGGACTTTTAATCGTACCACCCTTGTTTTCCATTGATGTCAATTGTAAATGTCTATTTTTTGCCAAAATTTAGGGTAAGTTTTGTTTATATATTGTACAAAGTACGAAAAACGGAGAAAATAATCGTTTTTGCTTCGGTGATATTTTACAGAAAAATTATCGTTCGACTCAACTGTGTAAAAATAATTAAAAAAAGTATTTGATTTAACTTATCCTTTGAGTGTTTTATAACATCACTATTACTTTTAAATTGAAGACTCGGGCCGACTCGGAATTTTCCGGATTTTTCCGAATGCGAGCAGACGACTCGGTATACAGGTAGTTTCCAGTTACGGTAAATTTTAAGTCTTTCCCCGGCAGGCTTTTTAATATTTTAAAGACTCACTCAGTCTTATACCTTTTTCCCCCGAAAAAATATCTTATAACCGGGGAATAGAATATTATGCAGTGAAATGCAAGTCAGCTACGGTCAGTGACCTACATATGAGACAGTTCAAAATGAGACTCTTTGGGGAAAGACATAACTTTCGTTTTCAGATACAAAACTCGGAAATGCCAGAATCAAATACATTATATTTGACGGTGATCTAGTGGTAGGGTTATCGGCCGCACAGTCAGGAGAACAAGTGTTCGGGCCCCATTTGGATCATGACCACGTCTTATCATATGATATTAGTACTTGGATTGTTTTCAAGGGAACGAGCTCGAGAGCAATTTAAATAAGTCTCAAAATTTCATCACAGTCGAGCTAAAATAAATTAATATAAACTAAGTACATTATATGTCCTTTCTAATTGATTTAACAAATGCGTATTAATAATTTGGTGCTTGGGAGGGGACTTGTAATCAAAATGCATTGGAAATGTCCCATCACAGGCACCATGACGTTATTAATGAGGGTAGAAATAAATATCTGAAAACAAAGAGTAAATGACTAACCAGATCCTAGTTTAAGGGAACGGTTATATCCTCACATACCACCCCGTTTTATCACCAGATACAACAATATGATAAAAATTAGATAAATATTCACTTTTGAACTTTATACCTGGGATAGGATGGAGTTGATGTTAGTACATCAACATCAAGTGCGTAGCCGGTGTATGGGGACCCCCCCCCCCCCCCTCCCCCGGTGTTCACAAAACATCTTCAGTCTCAGCTGAGTTTGATAATGAAACTTTATTTGTCATTTATATCTAAATAACATTATCATAACTAAACTTTAAGTTAATAATTAACTTTCTTCAAATGGTTACTTAGTCATATTGAACTTTCAATTTTCCAATAATCGGTATTATCGGCTTTTTGACATATTAGATAAAGAAGGATAATTTCGATTTATTCGCTATATCTTTTAAATGGTTTAAAATAACGAATTTGCTTCGGTGGCATTTGCTGATTTAAACTTTCATCTAAATGATGATATAAATTTAAATGTTGTAAGTTTACGCTTTCGCTGGTATCCCATATTCGAGATCATTATCTGTCTTGTTTATTGCTTATTCAAGCGACACTTTTGATTTTTAAATTAAATGTTACAATTTCTGAAGTGTGCAGGCTTCCGTACATGAAAACAGGGTACATCGCTCCGTGGGCATCAATCTCTGAATAACTTTGTCCCCCTCTTTCAAGTACATATTTCGCACGTGCAACTTGGGTGTAAGGCGCTCAGGATTCTGCAAGTTTAAGTGGAAATGATTGTCAATTCTTTATATCTTTACAATGTGTTTATATGTCGTACTTTCTACTCGTTTGTAAGGTAAATATTGATGTGTATATCCAATAAACAAAACGTATTGCAACTTAACGTGGGTTTTTCATTTCTATTTTCAAAATAAAACTGTATTTATTTCTTATACATAGCAATGGTAATTTGAATTATTTCAAACAGATGTCTCGTGTGCTCGTTGTTGAGATATTTGCTCAAGATGCACATTTCAAGCTGATTTTAAGACACGTTTTAATATCATACTTTACCTTTAGATACATAGTAACGTTGTTGTATTGATAGATTTACCCACGGTTTTCCACTAATTTATAAAATTATTTTCGTTTCCGTTTGCCGAATCCAGGCTTTATTCTACGTTTTCCGAATAAATGACGTTACGCAAAATACTGCCTGTTTATCAAACGTGCAGAGCTTAGTGAGAGCTACCTCAATCGGAAAAGTGGCCTTTACAGTCAGGTGGTCTATGTTCATAGGTGGTCTTTAACCTTTATCCAGCTAAGTTTCTAAAATGGACTGGTCCATCATTCAATTTTGGCAATACCATTCATCATTCAAGGGGTGATCACTGAAAATATACTAACTGAATAGCGAACAGTACAGACCATGATGTGCAGGCTGGTCTTGGTCTGCACTGGTCGCAAAGGGAGAATTACTTGCCGCCGGCAGGCTAAAGGTTAAGAACACGTTTCTCTATACTGTATTTTATTCAGCATTTCCTGATCCGCCGTTTGGGATAGAGTTACAAGATCCTACCTCTACGGAAATAACAATTTTGTGGAACGAACCTAAGATGGAAAACAACGCCGTGCCAATACTAGGATACCGGATATACAGACGGCTTAAAACGAACCCAGACGGCTGGACAAAAGGTTTATACGTTTCAGTGGCAGTTGATTTAATCGTCATCAATAAGATATTTCAAGATTAATGAATGTTATTGAAATTCCATACTAGTGATTATTTAAGTATTTTAACACAGCAATGTGGTAGCAGAAATATGAAAATATGTTCTTGCAATTGAATACTTTACATAGAAACAAATTTAACTGACTGAAACCTTTTCCAACGATTTAGAAGACCATGGTCCGTATTTAAAGTTTGAGATTTAGACTAAGAAACTTCAGTTGTCTACATCTATGTATATGATAGATTTATATAACTGAAATTGTACTGAACTGTATGTAGCTGGAAACTCGTGTACAGTTTCAGTACGTTCTGTGCATCATTTGACAATACTAATCAAGCGCTTGTCATGGCTTTGCTATGTAATATTGTTGCGAAAACTTCTTCAGACTAACAGGAGTTCAATGAGATACTAGTACTTTTTTACTTTGATTGTGTAGAAACATGACCTTCCTTTCTGTTTTGTTTTCTGTTTATTTTACAACCAGACTCGGTCTTTCCAAAATCCTCATACAAAACCTACCTTAATGCATCAAAACACCGAGGATCGGGCGCAGTGATTTTGTATCAAAATTCGTGTGAATTCCTTCGATTAAAAAGTTCCATATACATTTCTTTTCTGGATTAAAACAGGATGAATATATTTGAATCTTTTTCTGCTATTGCAGTGGGAAAAGTGTCAGCAGACGAGCTAGAATTTCGTATAACTGATTTGACTCCAAACATGAGATACATATTTGGTGTTTCTTCTAAGGGAAAGAATGGGAAAAGCACAATTGTTGAAACACAGTCGACTACTCTAAAGAAACAGCCCGGTAGGTAGTAAAAATAATTAACTTTCCTTATTTGTATACTAGTGTCATTAGAAAATTAAGCAGTCAATGACATTTACATTTGTGGCAAAGGGACGAGTTATACTTCAACTGAAATTGTGAATTATGTATAAAAAAAAGGAATATCCAGTAAAATTATTATAATAATTAAATTATGCAGGAGATATTAGGCAAAATGATAAAGTTTATTTTGATGCTGATTTCGACGGCCATATTGTCTTTTTGGACAACATTGTACTTTTTAACATAAAGGCAATTGAAAAGTTGGATTTAAATTTTACTTAACATAATTTATTATGTAAAAATCAATAATCAAAATGCTCCAGTGAGACCCGGAGCACCAACAGAGCTAGACGTGGCTAAAAGAACCAGTTCAAGCATAACACTGAGCTGGAAGCCTCCCAGGAAAAGTGGTTACTCCAGGATTCATACCTACTACCTGATGATGAAGGACTGTGAAGGAAACTCGGCCTGGACGTACCTGACAACATTACAAGCCTTTGACAGGTTTATGGATTATAAAGTCACAGGTCTGAAACCTAATCATCAATACAGGTTTAGAGTGAATGCTGAAAATTCCGCCGGCCTTGGGCCTCATGCAGAAACAATAACATTGGAAACAACTGATGTTGAAGCAGGTAATCCATTCAACACTAATGAATTTCATTAGCAAAATAATTATTTGCATCCCGAACCCTTTAATGCAAGTATTTGCGCTTACTCAATTATTACGCGGGTGCAAATTTTTACACGCTGGTGTATATATAACGTCATGTACATATGGTAATAAATCATTCTTTTACTGTCAACGACACTCCCTAATTTCTGTCTGTACAGTATATGCTATTGTCTCTTTTCATGCACTATAGTTGATGAAGTTTACAATAACTGCTCTCGAACATCGTCCTGTTGCAATCGTCGCTACTTTTTGTGAATATGGTCCATCTTAAACGTCAAAATATCCACTATAACAATGTTTTAGGCATCAGACAGAGGAAAGATTGATGTATACAATCCATAAAGATTTTTTTCCGCATCTTCTCAAGATTGTAAAACGACAGAGACTGTTTGTTTGGTAGATAATATTGTCGATATGACCAATTTAGGAGAACCTATTTTTTTAAGTTTTCAATACAGTCAAACCTGTCTATAAAGACCACCCTTGGGATAGCCAAAATGTGGTCTTTATTTGGAGGTGGTCTTTATTCACAGGTTAAAATATACTGTAAATGTTCAAATGGGAATCAAAACATGTGGTCTTTAGAGCCAGGTGGTCTCTGTTCATAGGTGGTCTAAAACACAGGTTTGACTGTATATAAATTATATTGTCACATGGTTGTCTTCCTATAAGCGGCTTTGATAATTACAGTGATTTTACATGTTCTAATGCATTAAATGATTAAGACATAATATATATCAGAACCATGCTTTAATATATCTATTAAATAACACGAAGAGGTTATACACCTGCTGGGCTTTGCCCAAGTGAATTAATACACGCGGCGTATAACCGATTCGCTACTGGAAGTTAAAACATGGTCCTGCTGTATTTTGTTTGAATTCGAAAAGTTTTATATATATTTTTTGTAAACAAGTAAAGCATTACTTCATGGTGCATGTATGACGCAAAATCAAGTGACGTCAATGTGTAAACGCGTTTTAACGGTATTACAATACAGGAAGTAACACGTCCCGCGGAATAACTTAGAAGTACGTCAAGCGAGTATCTGCGCGCCTAATAAACGATTTATCAAATACCGCCATGTTTTACTTTTTTTTGTTGTTTTTATTCATATAGAATTTTATAAATTTACTCACAACAGATGTATAATAATAAAAACGTATTCACATTTTCCAAATATGCAGAACAACCATGAAACCAAAAGGTCCCAGTCATGGTATTCAAGAATATCCCATAATGCAATCACATTGTCATGGCGTCCACCAGATCAAGATGGAGGCAAACCTATCTCCGGGTACGCAGTCGAATATAAGGAAAAGAATGAAAAAAGGTGGCATAAAGCTGGAGTGTGTGAAGCGGACAAGAATCGGATAATTGTATCTTCATTACAAGAAGACATCGAATACGTATTCAGGGTAGCAGCAATAAATATAGTCGGAAACAGTAAGCAACTAGTCGGAGCCAAAGTGAGAACGAAAATTCTCGAAATACCACTATGTAAGTTTAAAAACATGCATTTTATACACGTTCACAGCAATTTCTATCAAAAATATTATCAACAGTGCGTGACATTTTACCTTAAGTAGCTCCTCTTTTCCTTTTTTGCCCTATGTATTTGGAAATGTACGAGGATTTTCTGCACCAAAAGGCATATGTGACACTCGTTTTTCTAAAATGCCAAACAAAATGAAAATAGTCTTTGCACATATGTAGGTATTCTTTCAGGTGCAATTGGTAAGCCGGTTTACAATAACGATGTTTAGAAATATATTATCAGTATGATTTAATGATTTGATCGGGTTTTCTGTTATATCTTTGAACAAGCAGCACGAAGATCGTCCTTCCAGTTGCAATCTAGTAGAGATATCAGCCGAGATTCGTCAAGAGGTAGGCCGTCAGTTGGAGATGCTTTGGAAAGAGATATCAATCAAACATCGACTGACATAGAAGGAGATATTCTCCGAAAGAAGTTAGAGGGTCTAGATCCAGAGCTGGAGGCGGATCCATTTGTACCAAAAAGTGACTTCTTTACGTATGATGAAACTAATTCGGGAAATATCTCCAACAGACATGGAGATAATAAAACCCGTCACTCTGAATTTTCACCGTTACCGGCACCTCCGTCGTCTGATTCAAACGGAAAAGGAAAGAAACGTTCAGGACCAACGGAAATCGGTGCAAAACGCAGACATTCTGATTATTCACCTCTGCCAAAGCCTAAATCACGTCAGTATGGTAATGTTAGATTAAGACAGTTAGTCGAAAGTGACATTGACTCTGAAGATGATGGTAATAATGAAGATGACTTTTCGATGGACGAAAAAGGGAGAAATGGGGTTCAGGTAAACAATGACAGATCGATAACGGACTTTAAAGGACAGGATGGAGTTATACGTCACCAGCCAACACCTTCAAATATAGCATATAAACATAGCCGCTATTGAAGGGCAGACAGTGGTGTCTTGTTTTAACTAGCAGTGCATTAAATTTTGCATACAGGGGTCACATTGATAATTTATGTATCAAACATTTAGCATGAATTAGTGTTTTTTGCTTTACGATAAGTCATTTCTTTGTACTTCACATGGATTCTAGAAACTTTGGTTTGTGATTAAGATGGAATGCCTCCAAGCTGAAAATATAGGGTTCTGTTTCGACATCTTATCTTATATATAATTCAGAATTTGCCTGATTTTATGCATGTTTTACATTTTTTAATATTTTTGAAAGTTTTCTCTCTCTGCAAGTCTTCAAATAGGCCTACTGAGTCCATTTTTTACAAACCGTGCTTTCACGTCTCGTTTGGGGTGTAGAATTTGTCATTCTACCAACTGGCTTACGGGAAGTCGGTGGTAAAAGAGACCGATGAAAGGTCTGACAGTACCCATATTCGCTCCTCGGACAGTAAAATGGCACATAACAGACAGTCATAAAGTTCTGGGTTTAGAGTCACACCAACACGATTTAAGTCATAATGTAAATAAACTTAGGACCAAATTAATGAAAACAATAACAATTATTATATCCGTTTGTGAAAGGCATCTTGGTTCTGATTTGGACAATCTTAATTTCTTAACAAGAATCTTTCCTATTCTTTCACAGATCTCGCTTAATTTAAATTTAACTTGAATAGAACTTTCAATGACCTATAAGAGCATTAATTAAGAGCAAATACGTTCTCTGGTAAAAACTTTCACAAAAGTTAAACCCCAAAAGGTAAATTGTTTCCCTTGTCTTATTTTGGGCCCGTATAGGTATTTTGTTTTTTGTTTAGGATCAGGGCCCGGGTTTTTAAACCGATTTTCAATTATGAACGGGGGGCCCATTTTAACCCAAAACCAGTGTTCCGGGATTCGGGGGAAATAGTACAAAACCGTTTTTCCGCAAGTAAACCCAGAATCAGAGGGGGAAAAAAAATGATTGCGGGCCCCGAAATGTCTTTTAGCGGGTTTTCCACGTAAAAAATCCCACCTCGTAGGGGATCAAATTCACACTCCGCGACCCCTTTAAGATTTTCACATGCTCCCCCCCCCGAGCGGGCAAAGCATGTATGGGAAATAAACTAAGTTTAAAAATTTTTAAAGACCCTGTGTATCAGTCTAAAGGATTTTTTAAACCAAAATGGTAACCCAAGGGCAGCGCCCTTTCCGAAAACTGGGGGCCACGGAGGGGGGGACCAATTATTAAAGGGGTGACTTAAAGCACATTATATCCCCCCTTTAATACGGTTTAAGTTTTTATTTTGATAGGACACTGGGAGTACGAGCAAACCCAGACGGGGGAAACGAAATCCCCAAAAATTAAAAAAATCTTACCCCAAAATCTCCCCAAATTTTTGATAGGAATGATCAAATTTTCGTAGTTTGGGGGAATTTTTTAAAATATATTTCAACATAAATATATCTTTTTGGTGTATTAAAACGAAAATTTAAACTAAAAAAAAAAATGGGCCGTTAAATTAAAAAATCGCTCAATTTTGTAAATACCCACAGTCAAGATTCTTACATGGTGCGAAACGTAAGAATAAGTGACTGTGAATTTAAAAATTTTCCCCCAGTTGGAGATCTGTAAATTTCCCCAAAATTTTCATGTACTTAAAAACCCTATAAAAAAAAATGAAAAAAAAATATATTTTTACCCTTTTTGGGAGAATTATTTTAAAAAGGTTTTTTTTTTTACAAAAAATTTTTTTTGGATGTTTAAAGCCGACGAGGGGGGGCCAACATTCTTTTTCAGGAGTTCAGGATTTAAATTTTCTTAATTCAACGTAAAAAGTGATTTGGGGTTTATTTTAAATTTCCAAAACCAACCAATTTGATAATTTTGTGGGGTTCCCGTCGAATAAAAAATGGGGGATCCATCACGTTTTGGGTTTGGGCACCCCTCCCATAAATGGGGAAAGGTGTTTTTAAAAATTGAAGGCGGGATTATTCAAAGGGCCCCAAGGGAAATGGACGGGAAAATTAGTTTCCGCTTTTGTTTACATGGACCCCAATGAGTCTGGAGTACCCTTTCCCGCGACAAAAATATCCGCCCAGGGAATGCACGTGATTCTTTTCCCCCCAAAAAGAAATAACGTGTCCACAACGAAATTTGGGTTTTCAAAAGCGTCACAACAATCTCTTTTTTCAAATTTATCAAGGGGTATCCTAAGTGTTAAACGAGGGGTTTCCCTTTAACATTTTGGGGGTTTTTTTTTTTTTTTTTTTTTTTTTTTTTGTGCTTCGGGAAGCTTTTATTTAAATTAGAACGGCCAGCAATAAACAGCAGACAACATGGGGCAAAGAAATTTTTCTTGTTGGGTACACGCTTTCATAAATAAAGAAAAGGGAAAGGTAGGTTTTGGGTTAGGGCCCTTTAGGCTTCCCCCACAGAAAAATAATGAAAAATGCATGTATATTCGGCAATTTTATGCATTCCGAGGCACGGGCCAACAAAGCCTATGGGGGAAACCCCCCCAAAGTAAAAAATTTTTCAAATTTTGGTATCGGTTTATTTTCCGATCAAAAATGTGGTGGGAAAAAAAAAAACCCCAGCCCCCAAAAATTTGCAAAAAGTTTGTTTGGGGTTTTTTGAACCCATTGCACAAATTTTAGTTAAACCTAGCACTTTTTTCAGGGAAATTCAACCTTCAACCGTATGTGATTCTTCCCAAAAAAAACCAACTGAGAATGGTTTTTTTTGGGTTTTTTACGGGGTTTGGGGAATGAGAAAATTTTTTCTTCCCTTTTTTAATTTCCCTTTTTGGTGGGGTTCTTTTTTTTTAGGACTAGGGAAAACAAACACTTTTTTCCCCCCGACAAAAACACGTATAAAAAGGAATTTCCATAAAAAAAAGTTAATTAAAGGCCAAAACCCTTATCCATAGAACATTTTTAAGGGGGGTGTGTTGTCTGGAAAAGAAGGGGAAAAAAAAAGCTAGTCGGGAAAAAAAAACCCAAACTTCCCGTTCCCAAAAAAAATATATGACTTTAAAAATTAAAATAATT
Organism: Mercenaria mercenaria; assembly: GCF_021730395.1. NCBI lineage: Eukaryota > Metazoa > Mollusca > Bivalvia > Venerida > Veneridae > Mercenaria > Mercenaria mercenaria. Next base: position 55,589,725 of record NC_069373.1, read on the forward strand.
TTCAGTAAAGTGTTAATATATTATAAAAAAAAACCCAAAAAAAACACTGCCTTTTAAAGGTAAAAAAAATTTTTCGCGAAATTACACGAAAAACAGATAAATCATTTTTTTGCATAGTCGCATATATTATGATAAAAATTTAAATTGGTTCAGACATCCAATGAAATGTGTTTTCTTTAGTAATTGGTATAGTTTTAAATTTTTTTGGGGAAAAAAAATTATAAACTTGTATAAATTTTAGTGAAAAAAAATTTACATTAAGCCCTTTTCAGAATAGGGATCATTTGCAAGACGGTATAATTCTTATTAAAATGTTTTTTCTCTGTAGGGTTAAATTGCAATCAAAAAACCGGCCCACGTGAAATTTTTCATTTCCCCTAATTTTTAAAAAAGGTCATTTTCATTTTAGTCTTAAAAAATTCAATTATTTTTGGGGTTTTTGGGCAGGACTTTTTTTTAATAAAAGGAAAAAAAAAATTGAAATGTCCAAATTTCTTTAAATTTTAAACTAAAATTTATGTAGTATTAAACCCAAAAAAAAAAAAAGGATTTAAATAAAAACTAAATGCTTCGAACTTTTCAAAGAATCTTGCCTTGAATGGGTCTTGAAAGCAAAATCAATACATAAAAACTTTTATTTTTAAACTAAAAAGCAGGGGAAACCATGATTTTTTTCTTAAAAAATAAACCCAAGGGACAAGATATAAAACTTATTTTGGTCATTCACGTAAGCGAAGAATATTTCCGCGGGCAACGTTCAGAAATAACTTTTAATAAATTTCCCCTCCCCTTTTTTTTTGGTTTTTTTAAATTCCCCAAACTTTATTTTCCCAATCTGTTTGAATAGGGTTGTGACATTTCCCAAAAAAAATTTAAAAAAAGTAGTTTTTTATGGGAGTTTTTTAAAGGAAATTCATTTACCGAATGCGAAAAATTTTTTCGGTGTCTCGGGGAAAATTTTCAAACTTTTATAAAACGTTTTAAACGGATGAAATTTTACTTTCCTAAGAAAGAAAATTTTTTTCATATTTTAAAAGGGAAAATGCTGCCAAAGCCCTTCCCAAAAAAAAACCATTTTTTAAAAAAAAAAACAAAAAAACAGCAGTTTGGTGAATTTCGGTAAGGGAAAATTTTTCCCCGGGTTCAAAATTCCCAATTTTCGTATAAAACATTCTGCGCGAATGTGGGTTTTTTTTATTCTATAAAAAGTTACGAAAACTTTTAGAAACATATTTTTTTAAAAATATCTTGGATAAAAGGACAAAGTATTTTCAACAGAAAGAGCGGGCGTTTCTTCGATATTTTGAAAAAAAAAAAAAAAACCCTTTTTAGTGAATAAAAGGCTAAAGAGGAGTGTTTGTTTGTGAATTTTGTGGTAATCGATTTTGTGGTTTGTTTGCCCAAACTATTATTAACCAAATTTGGTTTAAAAAATGTTATTTCATGCCTTTACAAACCCCTTACAGATTAGTAAGGGTCGGCCCGGGACAAAATTTTTCCTTCTTTGCTGTATTTAAAACAAGCACTTTTGGACCCGGATTGTGAATTTCACAACAAAATTGCAGCATTGACCCGCTTGTATTTCTTTTAAAAAGTAATACAAACCCCAGTCAAAATCACAAAAAAACAACCCCCACAAGAATGAACTTTTTTGCTCCCATCAAAGTATTTTAGTCCCTGTTTAAAATTTCCCAATGACATCTGTCATGGGGGCCAAACCCGTCTTGGGGTAGTTTTTTTAAAACCTTTCCCCACCCGAAATGAAATCCCGAAAAAACCCCACATAAAACAAAAAATTAAAGACATCCAAAAAAGGGCCAAAAAAATTAAAACAGTATCAAAAATAAAATTTGGGAAAATAAATGTCAAAAGTAAAGGGGTAAACGTTAACTTTAATTTGGGAAATTTAAAATTTCAAAAACCTTCTTTCTAGGATAAAAAGACCCCGGGAAATACTTTTAACCGGGGGGGACACCTAAATCTTATCAAATTTTTAAATTTAAACCCAAATTTTTTCCCCTAAAAAACTTGAAAATTAGGGGTTTTTCAGAAAAGTTACAAAAGACATGTCATTGCAAAAAAATTTTGTCCCGCCAAAAAAACATTTCCCAAAAATTTGACCCACTTTGCGGAGGAAAAAAATTTGGGTCGAGGGAAAACCGGGGAATTTTTAAGAAAAAAAGGGACATTACAAAAATTTCCTTTTTCCCGAAAATTTTAAAGATTTTCATGAAATCAACTGTGATATCACCATTAAAGCTTTTTAGTATTTTTATGTAACTTTAAGCTTATTTAATTTTGCAAAAATGAATTTTTCAAAATGATAAAATTTTCTTTAAAAAAATGCAATTTTTTTGTTTAAAAAAAGCAAAATTTTTTCCCCCTACAATTGCAGAAAAATGAAAAATTTTAATGATTTAAAGAAACCCAAAAAAAACCCCCAAGCAAAGCCAATATGTATTTTTTTTAGGGCAAATTTCTGCAAGGGTTTAAAAAATTTTTAAATTTTACTCCATTATTCCCTAAAAAAATTTTGACATAAATGAGCCACACGCCAAACTTCAGCTCCTAACCACCATTTGTACACTTTGCGATTGCTAAATAGGGGTTCCAGGGGCCCAAAGGGCCCTAAAGAATTTTTTTTCCCCGTGGTAAACCGTACCCTAAAATTTTTTGGGGTGTTTTGCTGTTGATTTGATACGAAAAGAATTAAACTATTTTTACACATTTCTTATCATTAAACTCTTCAAAAATCACACAACAAAACCCAAAACTTTCAATGCACAAACGAAGAAAACCCAAAAGTTACTAAAAAAACTCAATTTCCAAAACAAATTTTTGTTTTTCCAACTGGTGCAAAAAAACTGCCCTGCATTATGAAACTTTTACCCTGAAATTAAAATAGCACATGTTATCGCAACAGTCATTATTAGTTTAATTATCTTCCCCCCGATACCTCGAAGTTGAACTATTGCGTGCGCAAGCTTTTTCATGCCCCTTAAGACAAAGTTTTTTTGAAAACCTATTTTACAAAAAAAAACCTAACCAAAGACAGACTTTGACACATAATTCACTTGCATATCATTTAAAAATGTTTATCATTTTTTGTAAAGAATTAACCTTTCCCTAACATCTGAAACTTAAAAAAAATTACCTCCATGAAACTGGGTCAAATCATTTGCACTGAAAAACAAGGGGTTTTCATTACAAAAAAATTTTTTGGGGGCTATTTAATTCCTGCGCATGTTTTTCTAAAAGTCTTTAAAATCTATTAAAAACTATTCCAATTGTCTAATCCCTTTAAAAAAGTATTAGGGTTTGTGATAAGTGATCTGAGAATTTTGATGTCTTTAACAAAAAAAAACTGGTTTAGGTTTCCTTTAAGTTTATATCGGAAAAAAGCGCCGTCCAAAGTTGTATTTTTTCTCTTTCTTCCGATTAAAAAAAATTATCTTACTTATCTTATTTATGGCCACGAAAAATGTTTACACTTCTGGTACTTTTAAAACTTGAATTTCATTACCAAATGATGACAATCCCTATAAGGATATGATTTTACACAAACCTTAAAAATTTAAATAATCATCGACAGTGTTCGAATTCACGGAGTCCGACAGCCCGTGGGTACCAAATTTCGCTGGTGTCAAAATTACATAGGGGCCTTATTTTATTGATTGAAAATGGGGGATTGCTCATCTTTTTGAAAATTTTTGATTATTGAGGAAAATTATTTTTCCGCATAAATACCTCCATTTTTTTTCTTATTCTAATTTAAAATTTTCCTTTAAAATTCCTTTAAATTCTTTCATAATAAGAAATTTTATTTTAAAAACTTCAGTATTTTTTTTTTACCCCCAAAACCACAAAAAGGGGCCTCAAATTTCAATTTAAATTCCCCCCCAAAGTATTAAATTTTCCCCCGGCTATCGTAACCCCGGGAAAAAATAGAAATGTAAGAGCCCACGCTTAGCCGTGAACCATAAATTTATATTTGGGGGGACATTACCCTTTTAAATAGCTGGCAAACCTTGCGCACACCCCTTACATTTAAGACAAATCAAATTCTGAATTTTCTTGCAGAAATTATGCCGACGGGTAAAAATTTTTTTTTAGATTTTTGGTAGATTTTTGCTTTACGATTTTTTTTTGGTAAATTTTTTTCTTCTAAAATTTCTGTAACATTTTTTTTTTCGGCATTGATTTTAGCTATTTCGGTATGTAAAATGATTTATTAAATTTTTCAGTTTTTGAAAATTTTTTTGGAAAGAGAATCAAAAATGTTTCTTTTAAAAGATGTAAAATTTGTACTAAAAATTTGGGGTAACATGATTTTAAAAAGTTTTTTTTAAAAAACTTTTTTAAAACTTTTGTTTTTATAACGGCCTTTATGCATTTTTGTTATGTAAAAATCTATCGGCAGTCTAGTCCAGTTTGTAATTTTTTTGAAATTTGAATTGTGTGACAGCTATTGCAACACATACTGTCCTTTAGTGTATGGCTTAAATTTTAAAAGGATGCCAACTATCATTAACTTTGATTTAAAATTGAATTTTGTTATTTGTAGTTGTAATAATAGCTGCATTTATCATGTCCGTATCTAAAATTTTTTTCATCATAACTTTCATATTTTTTTCATACTTAATTTTTAATCTTTAAGAAGTAATCTTTGTAAAATGGAAGAAATAAGTGACGTTTTTTAAAATCGTGACTAGAACTATACACATTTTTTGATAATAGCACGTATTATTTAGGGAGCCTAGGGAGGTAGGGTGTACCCAAAAAGCTTTTTAAAAATCCCCCCCCCTGACTTATTTTTTTTTGCTATGGTGCTTACCATAGTTATATATTTTACTTTTTTCCCAAAACATTTTACCTGGTGATGTCAAAACCCCGGAGTACAATCCCCGGGGTCCTTGTCTTCACTCGCCTGGATTGGATATTCCCAGCCAAGCTTCGCCAGGTTTGCCGAAAACCCCAAAAGACGATGATTTTTGTTATCCCTGAATCCCAGGGGGATCCCCTCCACCATAGGGACCAAAACACAAATCAACGTATTCCGGTTTAAAGGGGACTGATTTTGAATTTGAACTTTTTTGTTTGTCACTTAAATTTCAAAATTACAAAAAGACCTGTCCTCAATTAAATGGCTATAAAAATTTTTGGGGGGGGAAATACTAAAACTTTTTTTTTTTTTTTTCTTTCTTAAATCTTTTTTTTTTTTTTCCCTTTTCATACTTTCTTTTTAATAATCATTTTTTGAAAATAAATTTGAAAATTTGAAAAATGTTGATTTTTTCGATTTTTATGTCCCCCGGGGTAGGGCCCCTTTCCTTCACAGGTTCAAAGGGGATTGGTCGCCCAACACAGTAGCTATTCGAACATATAACACCCTTTTAACTGCAAATTTTTTTTTAAAAGTTTCCTCTTGTTTTGTTTTATTGTACACATAAAAATTTTTTTATTAATTTTTTCAGAGTGAGGGGCTTACCCAGACAAAAAGGACAATCCAAACTTCAGCAACCATTTTTTTGGGGTCACAGACTGTGACATTTGATACGCCCTTTGGGTTTCTGGGTGATTTTCGTTCCTTTATTTTTTCTTTTGGGTTTATTTTGTGTCACCATGATTAACCATCATATCCCTTTTGGGCTGAGGGCCGCCCTTGACAAGGAATTACCACTCCTTTTACTTTGCTCGCCCACTCCCCAGTGACCTATTGGTTATATGTGCTGTTACATACCAATACAGATTTTTTTTTTTTTTGTGTGTTAAAGCTTTTTTACTTTCATATACTTTTTAACCCACTCTTTGTTTTATCTACACTGTTTTTTTACCATCTTTTTCTTTGGGTAAACACTTTTGGGGGGGGGGGTTTTTTTTTGTTTCCTAAATTTAACACCATTACAGTTGATTGAATTTGTAAGGGTAGGGTATTTTTGCAGCCTACTGTCACTCCTTTGTTGTTTTCCTATGCAAACCTTTATTCACATGACGTTCCAAATTAGTGTTTTATTATTTTTAGTGGGACGTTTTGTGTAATATCTGTGTTATACTTTTTTTTTGGCTTCAGTGTAAAGTTTTTAAACCTTAGTGTAAACTAGTAGTCTTATCCCCACGATTGTTTAACTATGTCTCCGGTTTTTAAGTAGCTGTTTTCTGTAGTGTTTTTAATAGGTTTAAAGTAGGGAAACAGCCCAGGGATAAGTTAAAGAAGGTGGAAAGGGGTTTAGGGTTTTGAAGGAGGGGTTACGTAACTTTTTAAGGAAGAGCAGGCTGGGGAAATGGGAAAGACAAATAAAAGGCGAAAAGATAATTTGAGTTGGGGCTAGGTTGCAGAAAAAAAAGATAGAAAGAAAAAAAAAAAGTTTTAGAAGCAGAGAGATTAAGAGTAAACGAAAAAGAAGATTAAACAATGGGAAAAATTAGAGTTAGAAGTTAGGTTGCAGAAGAAAAAATAGAATATAAGACTAGTACTTTAACTGAGAAGGAAAGTTGAGTTAAACTTAATTAGAATTAATTTAAATGGAAAAGGGAATTAAAGTTGCTAGGGAAATTAAAACAAAAGAGGAACAGAAAGTAGGAAATAGAAACGAGCAAGTTTTAAAACAGACTTTTGAAAATGAGTAAGAAAAGGTAAAGGGTTAAAATTCTCCCTTTATGGGAAAAAGATTCCCTGGTGCGTACTTGAATTGTACAAAATACCTTTTCGCAATGGGAAAAAAGATATGGTCACTTAAATTACCGTCCTTTTAAAGGGTACGCAGAAGGTTTTTGATAGGGTTTTCCTTGGAAGATAGGAAGGTTTTGAAAAAACTGAAAACCCTTTTCTACTCTTTGAACTCACGCGAGGCTATAAAAAAAGTTTAAACTGAGAGGCCCCGGATAATGAGACCTTGTGTGTTTCTAGCCAAAAAAGTAGATATTTTAAAGGTTGGCTTAATTGAGAAGGGAGAGAAAACGACAAAATGTTGATTTATTTTGGACCAATTTTTTGATGTTTTATAACACTAACCAGAATTTAGTAGTAAGAAGTTGTTAAAGCTAAAGATGTACAGAAATGCAAGGGGGCAAACCAGAGGCCAATATTTTGTGAATCGAACCAAAAAGGGCCAGCTATAAACCTATGAAATCCTCAAGACAGTATCCTAGTAGTCTAAATTTGGACTATAAAGAGGTAGTAGCACTGTCTAAAGAGTAGAGTTTTCAACCCTTTTTTTTCGAAGTGTAATAAGTGGGTCGAAAAGGGGATGCTCAATTACTGCAATGGAAAGTACGGCGGGAACATCTAATGGGACACAGTTAGAAGTAGGCAGGAACAGGAAAATAGTAAAGGGGAATAGAAATATAAAAATAAAATAGAGGTAAAGGCCGGACCGTCTGGGGTAAGGGGGAGGAAAATAGAGATAAGAAGGGTAAGTCAATAGGTCGAGATGGAAATATATTATAAACAGTGTGTTAGGGGTTAGGGATCTTGTGTAAGTACAGTCCTACAAACCCGGTACTTGTAAAAGAGGATGAATCGCTACGAAAAGGTTACGTGTGATAGTGAAACGGAAATTAGTAAACAATTTTAGGTTTTAGAGAAAAACCCCTAGATGTAAGTAAAAATAGATGGAGTGAACATAGGAGATGTACTAAAAGAATTGATTGTCCGTATTTCAGGGGACATAAAGGGGTTGGTTTAATAACCTACCAAGATTTAAAATTGGGGAAAGTAAGGGGCGTAGGGAACCCCATTTAGTAGCAGCCAGCAGTTAAAAAAAATAGGGGGCAAGCCAAGTTAAGAAAACAAGTAAAGCTTTTAAAATTCCCTCTCAGATTTTAATGTATCTAGAAGGAATCTTAAAAAGCAACGAAAATACACTTTTTGATGTTGGGAGAAAGAAGGCTGGGAAGGCGATTAACAGGGAGTAAAGGTTTAGTTAGTTTGAAAAAGGAAAGATTTTTTAATAGAGTTCCCCCCCAAATTTAGACAAAAATAACGTTGATTTACCCCAATGTCTTAAGAAAATGTGATGAAGTTCCCAATGATTCGTTCTGTCGGCCATTTTTGGTATAAGGAAAACTAGTGATAGGGGATTGGGGAATTTTTCTGGGGGAAATCAGGTTAGGGGGACGTCATCGTAGAAATTTTTCAAAGTACTATAGCTAAGGGGAAGTAAGAAATTTCCCTTAGGAAAAATGCCTTTTATGATCCCCCTTTAAGAGAGTTCTGCGACACGTTTTCCGTCGAACCTAACGATAGGAAAAAAAAGGACTTTTTACTATGGTAGATTATCTACTAATACCAAAGCATACACTCCCAGTATTAAAATGAGAGAGTAGCAAGGCCTTAAATATGTACAAGATTTTGGAGTGCCAGAGGAAAGCAGAGGGGCCAAAAGAAACTTATGGAAAAAAATTAGTAGGTTTTTCAAAGGCAGAACAACAACACCCCAAAACCCAGGAAGAGAGAGAATTTAAGGGAGTTTTAACAAAGTTTAAAAGGTAGTGAGTGGGGGACCAGAATTGGAAGGAGAACAAGGCACCGAAGCCGCAAAAAGGGGGACTCCCTGGGTTATTTCCGGTAGAAAAATGTGGACCGAAATGGGGGAAAAATGGGGGGGAAGAGGAGATATGAGGTTAAAACCACTTACCGTATGTTATGATGGATTTGCAAGAAAAGTGTGGATGATACGTGTAGAATAGCTCCCAACAGTTGAGCAAAAAGTAGTGCTAGAAACAACTTATACAATAGAAGGCAGATGATAGGAGAGTTAGGCAGTAGTACGGTACTTGTATTGTTTACCTACGAAACATAATAAATTGTTGTTACATTGGAAGGGTCCTTACGTATTATAAGGTCGAAATAGAACTAGATGACGGATAAATGTAGAACGGAAAGTGAAAACGTTTCATGCAAACATGCTCAAACTACTGTGGAAAGGAATGATACAGTAAGTCTATACCAGATAAGGTAATATTAAGTAAGTTGGGCAGCTATTGTAGAGAGATCCGAGAGATTATGATAGATTTAGATCCGCATGAAAGAGTGCTGAGTTTCATATAGTAGAAAGGAATATAGTTTTGTGTCCTATCAAAGCAGGGTACAGAAACTATCAAAGGATGTAGAGATAAATCCGATTTACGCAGAGAATGTAAGCGGGGGAGGATTAGTAGACTTGTTAGAAAATTTCTCAGATTAACTACGATTGTGCTGAAATACTAACTTATTAACAGATATTCATTGTCAACTACAGCCCCGATAAGATAAAGGGTCTCCTATTCCGTTTCATTCACAACCAGTAGTAAAAGAGTACGTATATAAAATGTTGGAGTTGAGTAATCGAAAACCATCAAATGCCATTTTTCCTCCCTATGTCCTCATAAGCGAAAAAAGATAACAGTATAAGGTTTCGTATAGAATTTTCGCCAGTCACAAAAACTGACGTTTCACAGCGGTAACCTATGCAAACCTGAGGAGAATGGTTTTCAAACTATCTAAGTACAATATATTTTTTCCAAACTAGACGTGATCAAAGGTTCCTGGCATTATTCCTTTGTCTGAAAAGCAACCCATGACGGCTTTTGAAACTCCCAAAAGGTTTGTTCCAGTTCCGTAAGAGCCTTTGGATTAGTTAACGCACCAGCCAACGGTTTGTGACTGATCGAAGGTTTTGAAGGACTAGGCACTCAGATAGCGTCTTGATGATATCCGGGTGTCATACAATCACATGGGCCAAACATGTAGCTAGCCCTTACTTGATTGTTACCCATACTAACGAGGCTAAGTTAACGCAAAACCGCCTAAAAGTGTTGTTATAGGGTTGCAAAGTTAGAATGTTTAGGGCACATGAAGGAGATGTGCATTACCTTGAACCAGTTCCCAATAAGGTCCAAGGGCTATACAGATCCGAATCCGAAACCAAAAGGCAAACGTTCCATCTATGTGTAGTTGATTTTACAGAAGTTTACTCAAATGTCGGCGCCATTGCAGTTCCGCTCACGATTTGACGAAACGGTCAGCCAATCTGTAGATGGGGTGAAGTCAGAAAAAGGCTTTCCATACTTGCACGGCAATAGCTATGGTTCCGCTTTTGAAGTGCCAATTTTAGATCAGACTTTATTTGAATAGATGCTTCAGATGTTAGGCTTCGCCTCAGTATTGCTTCGAGGAAAGTGATGGGAAAGAAATAACCGGGAGCGTATGCTAGGAGAAAATTGCTACCTAGTGATTCAAAAGTAACTCATGATACTCGGGCTAAACCGATTTTCCAACAGCGGTACAAAGCCGACTGGGGGCTACCGAATTTTCCCTCATTTGTGTTAAAAAAACGTCTCTTAACAGTACTCTCTGCATCGGATTTGTCCAACTGAGACACCGCTTGTATGAATTATTGTTTTTTGACTCTTACTTGTTGGACAATCAACACAGTGTTCAAAGAACTTAACGCAGCGCGATAATTGGGCTGAATACAATCACCTCTAGCGTAACGGATAATTTGGATTAGCTTTCACAGCTTTTCACACTTCTCAGCCAAATCTCACCATACCTGCAGTAGGCGGACCTTAAAGTAATAGTATGCTATCAGCGGGTGTGTAAATTTGTTTCAGCACTCCGTATTACATCTAACAAATTGTCCACAGCCGAGTTGGCAGTAAGTGGCGAGTGCGGATCCTGAAAATTGGTGGGCATAACAGTTTAAGGATTTCGTTTTGGCAAGATGTCATGTACGAGCGTTGGGAACTCTGACGATGCTGATCTGGCCGCGTGTTTCGAGTTAAAATTTTTCAAAAACCTGGCACAAACATGTACTGTATTCTTTTTAGTACTCAAACGGCATTGAATGTCTGTAACAATTGTATACTGGGTGCAAAATTTATGTATTTTAAGGTGTTAAAGTTCAGGCTAGTGAAATTGGTGTCGGACTTGGAAATTTTTTAATCTGGTAGCCCGAACGGGCTATAGGATTCAAATCTGAATTTCGTACACTGTACAGACTATAAATTTCCAGGTCTATGCAATGTTGACATGAAAAAAGGTGATCACAGCTGTCAAAGCTGTCCAGCAAAATGAAAGTAAGTTGGGGTTTACCAAATTTCATACAGAAAGGGAGTATCTTTGGTGGATTTTGAACAGCTATGCTTTGGAAAATACTTAATTCATGTTGGAAAATCTTCTTTTACTGTTTAACAGTAGGCCTACAGTACATGTGTCCGGAAACTGGTTCCCTGAACCAGTATATTAAAATATTTTTCGTTCAATTTTAGTTAATCCGGAATATACCGTCCAGAGTCTGTAATATATCATGGGCGCACCAGCTCTGCTGTTTTTAGTCACAGCCAATTAGTTTACTTTCACCACAGCTTGTTGCTATGCAGCGCGATATGCTGTTCAAAGTGCCCGGATATCCGACCTGATCAATTAATACTGTATATCCTAGGTACGTTACCTCCACCTGTACTTCTTCTTATCTATGATATCTTCCTGATGTGTCTACCCATTTATAGTTATACGGACATTGACGTCTATTTATGTTAAAATAGCACATTTGGAGGAACATCCATTCATAAAACACATAGAGTCTAATTTAATAGTGAAAAGTAGTTAATTCTAACCTCCTGAACTTTTGACACCTACAAATGGCGTAAGTTTATCAACGGGGAGTTATTAGCAAATGCAAACTCCCGACAATTATTATCTCCCCTTATTACTTATCTTTAAAGGGAGGTCACTGTCCTCAGTAATACCTATATATATATATTCCGTCGGATACTTGTAGGTCGATACTTGTATAATCAGTATATTCTTTTTGCCCAGTTTTTTTCCCTGGTAGAAACTACTAGCTCTCCTACTTGTGAAGCAATTAACTTTATCACCATAGCAGTAAAATTCCTGTCCCCTTTTCCAACTCGAAACTCACTTTTTCTTTTACTCGAAACTCACTTTTCTAACTCGAAACTCGAAACTCACTTCTCGAAAAAAAGAAATCCTCCGGTAGAGTTATGGGGCCACAGGTCAACACAATACATTGTCACAGGTGCAATTATTTTTTCAAAATGGCTTTTTGTCATTTTTTTCCCTAAGAGAACATTATAATTGTAATAAGTTTAAGTGCATATGACTCATGGACCCATACTGTATCCTAGGTACGTTACTGCCACCTGTGTTTGTATCTGGCTCATTTTGATACACATGTAGATCTATTTTTACAGCTTGAATCTATTACAAAAAGAAATTGTTGTTTATGATTCATCAACATAGTGCAATTAAAAAAAAAATAGAAGTGGTTGTTTATAGTTTTAAATTACTTTGAACAAGTAAAATTATTATATTGGCCTATCTTAAAATTATGCATTTTCAACGGTATTTTCTAATTAAGCACTGAGTTTGATATTCTTTTTCATCTGAAAATATAAAGAATACTATTTACATGAATTTCCATATTCTATATTTCCTATTCAAACTGCATAATCAAGGTCATGCATAGAGCATCATGGGTGTGTGTGGGTTTTTGTTGTTGTTGTTGTTTTTTTTTTTTCAAAAATAGAAATAAACATTTACAATGTTATAATGATGATGAAACCTTCAAATTTACGGGAAAATCATTTTTAACCAAATTCTTGAGCCCATTCTCTCTGAGAAAGCCAATCTATTTTTAACAGTGTTTCAGGTCATTTATTAAAAGTATTAAAGGCACTGACTTTTAGAATTTGGCTAAAAATTACCAATCTTTAAAACTGAAGTTTGGTGATACTATGAACATTAGAACGTGAGTTTTTTTCAAAACTAACTTAAGAATGCCAAATCAGAAAAAGAAAAAGGCAAGCCCGAGTCGGGAATCGAACCCGGACAATAAATATTTTCTTGCTGTCTTGACCAATACACCATGGACTGGAATAAATACTTAATGGTCGTTAAAATATAAAGTTTTATAATAAAGGCAGTTTACCTAAGATACCACATTTCCACCGCTTTTTAATTTTGAATGGAAAAATCAGTAAAAAGTTAAACTAAAAACAACTAGTTCTTATATGTTTCCCATTCAAAGCCTTCTTAAGAAATATATGATATCTAAAACAACCCCTTTTTTGTTGTTGTTTGATTGGGGGTCACACTGCCTTTAACCCTGAGCATACTGGACATCACTTAGTCTTCCTTTGCGACCAGTGCAGATCATGATCAGCCTGCACATCCATGCAGTCTGATCATGATCTGCACTGTTCGCTATTCAGTCAGTATCTTTTTGGTACGTATCCCTTTTAACAGTTAATGGTACTGTCCAAATTGAAAGACGGATAAGTTCATTATAGAAATTTAGCAGGGTAAGTGTTAAGATAACTTCTTAGCTCATCCAGAACAGAAGGGTCTGGTGGAGTTATTAGTATAGGTGGATGGTCCTGCGTTCATGGCCTGTAGTCTATCGTCTAGAAGTGTCATAAACATCTTCTTTGAAACTTGGCCAGAATTACACTAAACTTGGTCTACAGCACTCTTGCAAGTTCCTTTTCAAGAGAATTCAAATGGGTCTACTTTACTGCTTTTAGAGGCAGTTACAGCTAATAGTAGGAAAACCTTTATAAAACTTCTTTTCATGAACCTCTTCATTAATCTTCATCAAACCTGTTCTGTAGCAACATTGTAACATTGTTACAAGTTTGGGAGCTCGGCCCCTAGTACATGTCGCTTGAGCTAAAAACAGAAATACTTTTAAACAACGTCTTCTAAAAAATCGCCCGGTGGATCCTCATCAAGCTTGGTTTGAAGTATTATTATAAGGTCTTCTGCAAAAGTCAAATGGTGGCACTCGCCCCATTTTAGGGGCCGCTAGAGCAAAAAAAAAGGAATTACCTTTAAACTCCCTTTTCTCTTGAACTGCTTGAAGGATTTTCATCAAGCTTGCTCTGTAGCATCATTTTAAGGTCCTCTTTAAAGTATGTTGAAAATAGGGATGTTGGCCCCTTTCAGCGGCCACTAGAGTTAAAATTAGAAATACCTTGAAACAAATTCTTCTTGTGAACCACTTCACGGAACTTCATCAATCTTGGTCTGTGGTATTATTGTTAAAAAGTTGATAGGATCTCCTCCCAAAGGGTGGGTCTTGGTCCCTTTTAGGGTCCACTAGTTTATACTTAACATAGACCCTTCCACGCGTTTCTACATATTAACGGCTTTGTATTTTTAACACAGATGTAACAATTCATGATCCAGCGTGTCATACATACTTATATTCAGGGTCAAACAGTCAAAGTCAGATGAGCTACTTCGTTAAAATTAAGAATGATGAAATATGTTTATGATTCACATCAATTACCTAGTTTACATTATTTTGAGGGGGGGGGGAGGGCATGTATCTTTAATTTAGATATTGCGGGTTTGAAAGTTTTTATATTGAGATGTATTGAGATGTATTGAGATGTACCAATAAATATTTACATATAATTTAATAATTGTTCAGCGAAATATAGTACAGTCCAACTTTGTTCAAGTGTTCCAACTTGCTCGGCCCATGGAAATTTATTCGAGCCATAGGTAGTTCGGACCAACTGAATTTCAAATATAATTAGGTAAGATTTAAAAATGTATATATTTTTTTAAAATTGTGAATATAACCAGTCTATATCTACAGTGTTCCGTTTGGACAATCGTGAATTTTTCAGTAGTAGTGAATTCTTAACCGCGATGTACGATGATACGATGACGAAAACGCAATAGTGCGATGGCACGATGATGAAACAACGACGGTACGATGGTGAAAACGCAATGGCACGATGATGAAATCGCGATTGATGCGATGATACGATGGTGAAATGTCCATGTAATATCGCGTTTTCGTCATCGTACCATCGCGTTTTCATTATCGTACCATCGTGTTTTCATCATCGTACTATCACGTTTTCATCATCGTGCCATCGCGTTTTTATTATCGTACCATCGCGTTTTCACCATCGTACCATCGCGTTTTCATCATCGTGTCATCGCGTTTTCACCATCGTACCATCGTGTTTTCACCATCGTACCATCGCGTTATCACCATCGTACCATCGCATTTTCACCATCGTACCATCGCCTTCCGGTGGTCATGCGCAGTGGTACATTATATGTGTCAGTAATATACAGGCTCGATACAATCTCATTTTCACATTGCACTATGCCTAGTATACATTCTAACAAGAATAAGCTGAGTTTGAATAATATCATGTGACTATTACACCCAGTTTTTCATTTACTTTCATACATACATAAAATACAAAGGACGTGGCCTTGAAGATTTTACACAGGTTTAATGAACTGAGCACTGAACATTTTGTAAACTGGCATTTTGCAAAACAGCAGAAACTAAATGGTAAATTTCTTCTCGCAAGATACATTGAGATACATTCATCTATTGTTGACAAAAATACAAGTGCACGGAACTACGCATTTCAAACCGTAAGGCGATGGTACGATGGTGATAACGCGATGGTACGATGGTGAAACCGCGATGGTACGATGGTGATAACGCGATGGCACGATGGTGAAAACGCGATGGTACGATGGTGAAACGCGATGGTACGATGGTGATAACGCGATGGCACGATGGTGAAAACGCGATGGTACGATGGTGAAAACGCGGTGGCACGATGGTACGATGGTGAAAACGCGATAGTACGATGATGAAAACGCGATATTACATCGACATTTCACCATCGTACCATCGCACCATCGTGATTTCATCATCGTGACATCGCGTTTTCACCATCGTATCATCGTTGTTTCATCATCGTGTCATCGCGCCATCGCGTTTTCGTCATCGTACCATCGTGCATCGCGGTTTAGTATTAAATAAAAAGTCACGATTGTCCAAACGGAACACCGTATATATTTTATTCCAGTATCGGTAATATAACCTCCAAAACTGCGAAAATCTCCAAAAGTAGACTTGCATTTGTCACTGTCACATAAAATAAGAGAACAATTACAAAAGATGAAATTTTGTAACTTTTTTTTATTATCAGTCTAATGGCTAGTCTTGGTAAGGCTTACTGGAGAAAAATGATGTACTGCATATCTTAATTAAGCAAAGTATGGAACTGCTATAAAATACAGTTTTATGCATATTAAAAACAATCACATTAATTGTATACCATATGTAGATAGGGCTTTTATAAGGAGCAAAGGTGGAGTTCAAGCGAAGCAGGCTATTCGATATTTCTGACTTTGTGCAAATGAAGTTGGATGTACTATAAAATTTTAAACCATTAAACAATTTTGTGCATTCCTTAGACGTTTGTACTTGTCACGGAGATCAAATAGCTGTTCTACGATGGTAAATGTTATTTTCTATAACACAAACGCCTCTTATTGTTATACTTCATGTACATACTAACTGTACAAAGAAAAAAAAGAGCTTTCTTGCATAATTTCATGTGCATACTAACTGTACAAAGAAAAAAAGGATAAATAATAGTACTATCTTGAATAAAAATCGTGACTTCGAAAGAACACATGTTTTTTTTCTATGCTTCTGATAAAAATAACATACAAAATGATTTTTTCACAGTTTATGGTGTGTGTGTGTCACACAGAGAGTGTGTATGTTTTCCAACGAAGTCAAATTTTATGAGTATATTTATCAACGAAGTCATGTTTAATTTTAGGAAATGAACCATGTTGTATGTCCTTACGGTTCCCTTTCATTTTGCAGGGTAAATGATGCGTTATGTCACAGCACAGCGGTCCATCAAGAGGAAAAAAATGTCATACATGCCCAAGACACTCACTGCGTCGAAAGTACAATATAAACAAAAGACGTTTAAATTATTTGCGGCATCAAAAAAAATTAATGATTTAAAACTTGATAAATTAACTGGAAAGCTATCGATTCCAACTTCAGCGGTGGTGGAAAGTCTATTACAGCTTCTTTTTGTTGTGGGCCAACTTTGTAAATGCGTGGCTCTGTGGCTGTGTTTATTGTGCTTTGTGCTTCCTACCCTTCATCTTCTGTTAAAAATTGCAGAAAATTAATACTCTTAATACTCCAAGCAAGTCAGTCAATTGACAGTTATATACCCATGATGAAAAGCAAGAAGTTAAGAAATTGAGGCATGATAATTAAATGTTCTTTAGGAAACGCCGCACCTGTATTATGTCGAGAAATTTGGTTAAAAAACAACAACAACAACAACAACAACAACAACAAAAAAAACAACCGTATACTTTCTATCACTACGGTCGTATTAGTAAAAAAAAAAACAAATTCAAAAGCATTACCATTTGATGTGGAAAATAGATTTAGGCCTTATAATCAAAACAATTATTTCATGAAACGACCATAATTTGCTGGCATTTTAAGCGTTGAAACACGTAAAAGCCACTACGCATATACTCACCGGTCAGTTGGAGACCACTTTCATCATGTTCATTGAGGAACATAGACGTGCTGTCTTTGAGAAACACTTATCGTTACACACGTCAGCCCCCAGTGTGTTTAGAATTCAACGTGTTTTTCAATGAGTTTCATAATAACGCACTTATGTATATTCCATTTTCTTCAATCAACTAAATGCTAGTATTATATGTATAAGATTTTATACTTCCTCTGACTGTTTTGTACATGTGTAGCTGATCAACAGGGATCAAATATTCTACTAGTATCTTTTATCAGGGTCAGTCAGCTGATTCACCTGGATGGAACAAACTGACCGTATCTTGACCTCACTCACATTCATTTATTTTTAGGTAATCTGTTACACTGATCTGTCCAGCTATATACAGATGTAGCATAAACGTGTGGAAGAGTCTAATTTTTAATTTGGGTGTAGGGCCCACACCAGACTGTCCTGTATTTTTCATGCATTTTGTATTCTGTACTCAGACAGACTCGAAAGCAAATGTGTATCATTGTTGGAACCTTTCAACAAGTGAAATCATGTACCTGGTCAGTCTTATCTCTGCAGATAGAATAGCCGTGCAGTGGTTTCTTAGTGATCATATCAGTCTGTACGTTGTCTTAATAAACAGCTTTTGATTAACTAATGTCCATTAAATGGTCATAAAATTACATGCGTGGATTAGGTCGGCATTAATTTCCTGTATTGAGTGTATGCACACATTGAGTGTACACTAATAAACCTGCGTTAAAACCTAACCCTAACCTTTAGTCAGTATATTGTACAATCCTGCGTACATGCATTAGGGGCGATTTAATGTTGAGTGGGCGGATTAGCTCAGTGGTTTGCACACTGATTTTCCAATGCAGAGAGGTCCGGGGTTCGATCCCCGACAGATGCCTCAGGAATTTTCAGAAAAGCTAATCAGTGTTTCCCAAGAGGTGTACTGGTCAGAAACCTAATGAAAGAACCAAGGGGTCTGTTCAAAAAGAGCTAGGGTCAGGTACCCGGACCAGGGGGTCTGTTCAAAAAGAGCTAGGGTCAGGTACCCGGATTCCCTCGTATCTGAATATCAAATAGCGCTTAAAAGTTCATTTTTACATCGATAAAGATTTCGCTCAAAAACAAAACAACAAACAAAAAGGTAAAGGGTGAAGGTATATAATAAAAGCGTCATTATAACTGCAGCTAAAGGTCTGGGATTTTGTATTCGGCTCTCGTGGATTTTGCAAGGTCGGATCTAGCCTATATCGTCAAGAGTAGTCCGATTACATCCACAGACACTTGGGGTTAGGTGAGTAGCTCTGGCATGCAATAATCTCGTTTTTCCTTTTTTTGCAAATTATCATACCATTAGTACTGCAAACAACTATCAAAACGATTAAAAAAGTATTTGACGGCGTTTTATACTATTTAGTGCTTTGATGGTATTTGGTGGCATTTTTAGAAACGCCGTTTTGCGGTTTGTACTGGTACAGAATACAGGAACACTGGTTAGGTTAACTGCCCGCCGTTACATGACTGAAATACTGTTGAAAAACGGTGTTAAACCGAAATCAAACAAACAAACAAAGTACTTCCAGGTCACAACAGTGTGACTTTGATGTGATTTTACAGTAAGCAAATGTGACAAGAGAAATCTCTTTTAGAAGACACATGACCCCTACTTTTCTCTTCATTTTATATCAGTTTTATCATAACTCTTTAAGAATCATGTAAAGCCATGGAGGCCATCCCTCGAGTAATTTTTCATATGGAAATTATACCGTATAGAGCCGTAATATTCATAACACGTATATATTATAATACAGAATTGTTCAGAAGAAGTAGAAAATACTTTCTAATTTTCTATAAAGGATCTCATTGCTAGGTAATATGTGTTTTGTCTTTCAACATATGTACTTCGACTGTCCACGTTCTTTTGTGTAGGAAATAAGCTTTACAAGAACATTAATATGAGGTAGGGATTTTTTCTCTGAAAAAGGTCTAGCTATTTTTGTTAGCTCTTTAAAATATCAGTTTTATATAGAATATATAGAGAATACTATTTACTGGTGTGTGACCTGAATAGACAAATAGCGCGAAAAAGATATGGTAGTCGCATAATGGCGGATTAAAAAAATCCTCATTCTTCTTTTGCTCTGAAGAGCTATCTTCCTTATTTTCATTCTAATTGTTTGCTGAAATCACATCACAGATGTATGCTTGAGATGTAGGTAGCATTTTCATAATGAAATAATACCATGAGAGAATTTGTTATGGATACTTAGATCACATACCACCACTACAATTTGGGATCTCATTTTGTAGCTGATTTTGCAGATTGTGTGTTTGGCTGAAAATATGTTTCTTGCATCAAACATGACCTCCACTTTTCTTTTGATTTTTATTCAGCACTTACAATATTCTTTAAGAAAATGTAAGTTACAGACATTCAAAATGGGTCCTAATGTGTGCTACAGCCATTGGAAATATGTCAGTTTTATATAGAATAAGTATAGCAGCTATTTAGTGTGCGCCAACATTAAAATCGCCCCTATTGGATGTATGCACGTATTGAGTGTACAATATACTGACTAATAATATACATTCAATGCCTGCAATGCGGGAGATTTAATGCAGACCTACAAGTATCTCCAATAGTTTGGCATTTGCTTTGTTACAAATACAGTGTCACAAATAAATCAAAAGTATATTATTAATTGTGTAAAATATAAGTGAGATATTTATAGAGTAAATGTGGTGAATGTTAATATTTCACAGTGAAGTTTTGTCTTTGATTGGCATGCAAACATTTTCTTGTTTGTTTTTTTTTCTGTAAAGTTACATTTTGTAAATGTGACATGCCATTTTTAATAAACAAATTCTAAATTTAGGTATTCTGTGCTTTATCCTAGCTGTTAATGAATAGAAATGAGGCACACAATAATAGCCATAAAACAGAACAAAACCCGTCCTCACCAGGCGTCTAAAGGCTTTGATTTTTTCACACACTAAATCATCATTGTGTTAGAAACTGAATTTTTAAGTACGTTGATTATGCCCATTTTAATAGCCACAGTGTGTTACTCTGTGAACGGACCATCAGGGGAGGTAACTACAGTTACAGCTCAAGAGATCTAACTTGCTTATATGCTTCAAACACATGTGGTTATACATCAAGCGCAAGGCGGATCAACGGGCGGCGTGTACTTTTGAACTTTTAAAAGTTTATTTTTGCGTAAGAAGACTAATTTGCTCCGTTCGCTGCCTGTGGTATAGATAAAACTAATAAGGATGCCGACACGAGCGAAGTGAGCTGAAAATACAATGCTAAGTAGCTTTCATTGCATGAGCAGTAAGTTTTTGTTTATTTACTGAATTATTACCTTCACTGGTTGTTAAGCTTTTTCAAGTTTTCATTTTCGCAACTATGGAATTAGTTATAACGAATGACGACGTGCGAGGGAAGGGAGAAGAGCATGTGTTGTGCTTTTAAATAAAAAAATGTGTTTATTAAAATAAATCAAATGTAGAAACCATGCTTGACATTACACAACAAGGAAATAGTGCTCAGCTGTACTTACTCTAATAAATCATCTTCTTAAAGGCTAAACAATATTATGAAGAACTCCAGACAAGATTCGTAAGGTATTGCTTTCTCAGAGATCAACTTCCACTGGTACACGTCAGTCTGGCAATACATGAAGGCAAATGTATTTCATAAGTCAGTTCCAGTTGTATTTTCTTGTATATCTTCCCTCTTTCTTGGTCAATTCTGTATTTTTCAAAATAAGATCTTCACTGTCAGGCCAAGTATGATTTCCACAGATTCCGCCATCAATAGACAAATTTACAACGCGGTTGGTTGCCCCGTAGTTTTACCGGATGGTTTGATTTTACATAAATCGTATCCTTTAGCGTCTTTCTAATCCTAAGGAGGATGGAGGTACTGTACCTTATCTCATCAAACCTCGTGTCTTGCAGGAAATGAGAGAAGAAGGCCCATCTTGTCTGTGTTATCTTTCAAATGTCTCTATCTACAGGTTCTTTTCTATCAGAAAAGACATCAACCAACGTATCACCATTATTCCATTATTTATTTATTAGTTAATTATAAGTCCATTTTCCAGACGTATATTCTTTGTAAGCCACTTAAGCATATTGTCTCATATAACCTTACAAAGAATTTGTTTACCAGCCTCTTTGACGATTTTTAACTGGTATGTATTAGCTTTTGTCCCACTAGCCACTAATGTGTTAATATGTTTTAAGATCACATAAGTAATCATCTACCAAGGGTATTGAGCTAAATACAACAACACCTGTATCTGCATACAACCTGCGAGGTTCTAAAATTTCTACCTCGTACATTGCACGAGGATACTGATACTCACATTCTAAATACAGATACAATTTGAATTTAACTTGATCTACTGTGAATGCCACTATGACCACTTTGTTTTTTCCAGGTAGTTCTTCAAATTAATTTCTGTGTTTCAAGCGTGCCTCTACTACATTAAACACAAAGTTCACTGTTATTCTATCTTTGCCACTTGGCAGCTTTTCTAAAAAAGAGGCAAGTTCATTGACAAATTCAATTTGACTTTGACCAAATTTACCACGGAATGAATTGATCGTAAGTTTAACTATAACACGCATTCCTGGAGTTTTCTCAATATAACTAAATATGTTTACATGTTCGTGGAGGAGACCCCATTTTTATTTGCAACCGGATCGTATTGAAAGGTGTTTTTGAGATGTCATACTTCATAATCGGAAACGTGTATCTCTTAGCTTGCTCAGATGTCTTTTAAGCTTTGCACTTAAGGCCCAATAAAAGCCTAGCATTATTACAGAATTCTTCCCTAGTAACGATAATTGCAAGGGGCTGTTTGTCATATTTTATTAACTTTGTTACTGTGTCATTTCAGAGTCAATACCATCTCTGATATGCATGTAACAACGCGATACAGATATCCTTTGGCTCTATCATTCATCGTTTTTTTTGTTCCAATTCTGCAGTGTATACCTGATATATCAATTTAGTTTAATCTACTGTTATACAAACTATATATACTATTTTACAAAAGCTTTCCGTTGCTATGCTTTTTCACGGATGTTTTGATTTTAAAGGCGCATAATGGCGGATACAAATAGTCCTCAGTTTTTTTGCTCTGTAGAGCTATTTTCCTTATTTTCTTTGCAATTTTTTTGCTAAAATCACACGACAGATCTATGCTTGACATGTAGATAACATTTTCATAATGAAATAACAACATGACAAAATTTTTCATGGAAACTTAGATCATACACCACCAGTATAATTTGGGGTCTCATTTTTTAGCTGATTTTGCAGTTTGTGTGTTTGACTGAAATTATTTTTCTTGCATCAAACATGACCCCCACTTTTCTTTTGATTTTTAGTTAGAACTGACAATATTCTTCAAGAAAATGTAAGTTAGAGAAATTTAAAATGGGTCCTGATGTGTGCTGCGGTAATTGGAAACAACAACTATTTAGTGTGTTATAACCTCTAATCGATGTAGCTCACTGCAGAGTTGGAGCTGTCTTCTGCGCAAGCCCGGAAGTGATTATCTAATGTCGCCTACGGCAAAAATTCGCAAATTATTGTATGTTCGCATGCATTTAATGTATAATATGTATAATATACTGACTAAAGGTTAGGGTAAGTATCACCATGGTTACAAAATATATACATTTATAGTACTTTTAGTTCAAATTGCTTCAATCCGACATATACTGGAGTCTGTAATTTAAACCGGCGCTCCAACTCTGCATTGAGTCACAGCTGTTTCTTATCCCGTACCGTACCCATACCGTACATCCGTATTCGTAAACTATAGTTTTTGTTCGGAGAAAGGCGGAAACTTTTATCGTTTTATGCTATCAAAATGCTTCAGAAACACCTTAAAATCCGCTTATTAAGAAATCTGCTGTTTGATAATTTGATATATCTCTAAGTCATTTGCTCAAACACTGAAAGAGTATTTCGTACCAACCTGCGTTGTATAAATGCCCACCACACCCCACCTCGTTTAAATTTGATTTAAGCGAAATCTAATATGGTGACCTATCAATTTTCTTTTTGTTTTAGATTAGGTAGACATAACCAGAGGTATGTGCAGAGTTTGATTAAATGTGAAACTCGATAAAATAGCAGAAGTACCAATTTAAAATTGACAAAAGTATGCAAAAATAGCCATTGGGTCTGCTGAACAAGTATTTCTTTCTTTACAAAATCATTTTCTTTTGATTGCTCTGAGCATGTTTCAAATAGATATATTGTTTTCCGTTATAAAAATGCTTAGATATCAAATTTATGCTGATTATTGTACTTTACTGAAATATATTTTAAGATTATAGAAATTTTGAAAAATGTTAAAAATAGCACCATATCTAGGGGCAAATTAAATTGAAACAAAGCTGGTGACCTAGTATTTTTATTTCATTTTTCAATACAACATAACATGACCTACATAAAATTATCATTATATTACGAATTGTTATGCCACATGTATGTTATTAATCATATCGTACCTGAAAAGCCTTCTTTATTCTTATTTTCGTCAGAAAAGAACAAGCATTTCCAGTCTCTTTCCACACATCGTACAAATACAAAACTTGTTCGTTACATTTCAAAATGTCATATTTTCTTTCATTTTATCTTTTTTTTCCCTCAACTTCAAATAATTGTTGTTTATATTTTTCTCCGACTTGAATGACATTTACATACTTAGGGCTGCGGCTCCGTGTCACTAAAGTTGCTGTTTTAAGTAATATACCGGAAATTATTACGTAACTATTATGCAAATGAAATGATAAAACATTGGTCACCTGGGTAATCAAGACCCTAACTAATTTCGAGGGTGTCCCCTAATTAGTGCGGATCATAAAAGTTACTGAAGCATATAAGATGGCTTTGATGTGACATGCCTTAATGCCTTCGGTCATCAATGCCATAAAAAGAACGCCCCCGGATTAATATATCACGTGGCGGAGCTGTATAAATATATCGAAAATGTATCGCGTGCAGAAGTCATTACCCGTAAATTAATAGAATAATTATGATAAACTTGAATTCCGCAAAGAATAGAAAAGATAAAGAATTTAAGTGTAGAACACCCCTCACCGCTACCCGCCCCCTCTATTAAATCTTACCTCTGCATTCACCCTCCGAACCACTTTGATATTGTCAAATAAAAACTTTCAAATTCAAAGAATCAACAGAAATAAAAAAATAACAATTTTAAGATTATTATTATTATTATTTTAATACGGAATGAATTGATCCCCATTTGAGTATATCAAAGGCTGAACTTTGTTCATTGAACATTGTATTTTCAACTTTGACTTTTAATTATATTGCAAGTATCATGTAAGGTAATTGCGACAGGTTGTAAGTTCTGTGAGATCATGTTAGGAAATAAATCACAATTTTTATTATTACTTTATTAATTCATGGAAAATATCATTTTTATTTCATTTTTCTAACCTAAATTTGTCGAGATCAAAATTGCTGAAAAATAGTTTACTAGCTAAAATTAAATCCAAAATCACCAGTGATAATGAGCTTTAGCTAAAGTATATCAGTTGTGAGTTTGCAAAGATCTACATAATATCATAATTTCCTTTGTCTTGCGGTGGATATTTACTATAAAACAAACTCATTATTGATTGAATAGATTGAAATGCAATAAACTTTAACGTAATTTATATTGTGCGGTCATGTCTTTTGTCCTACATAGAGTGCGCATGCGCGAAATTGTTTTCCGTCGCCAAGGAAATAGCTCTCTGTAAAAAGGTCTATAAAGTATTATAATAGAGCAAATTCTGAATTTATTTAGATAGCTATCCCTAAGTGATATCTTCGGTATAGAAAATTCATGATTGTATGCACATGCCTTCTTTTCTCAAGTTATTGACACGCTGTACGAAAATCCCTTGAGCAAGTCGAACGTTTTGTAAGTACCTATATTTGTTAAACTTTTTATTTGTAGATTGATTGTACACACAATAATGATATTATATACTGCTACATTACATGTAATATTACATACTTATAGCATGTTAATGATGAATATGTTCTGTATGGCTGATTCGGTTGATAGTAAGCTTTAAACAAGCCCATAGCGAGAGCGCAGATCTACGTATTACGGAGTCGAGAGTTCAATTCATGGGCGAGGCGTATGTTCTCCGTGACGATTTGATAAAAGACATCATCAGCATGTCTGAAATCATTCTTTCTCCACCTCTGATTTATGTGGGGAAGTTGACAGTTACTTGCGGGGAACAGGTTTGTACTGGTAAAGAATCCAGGAGCACTGGTTAGATTAACTGCCCTCCGTTGCATAATTGAAATACTGTTGGCAAACGGCGTTAAACACAAATCAAACAGACCGGCAAACAAAAAAGCGTTTAGAAACTGTGGGTTTATTCCGGTTACTATTAGTCACTAAGTAATTCACCCTTATCTTAAACGAATCCTTAAATTTAATATAGAGCCACTTGCAAAATTTAGTTGGGACTTCAAATATTAATATCCTGAAGGAGTTATATCACAATAAACAAAATATCTTGATCTTAAACATTCCACTGAACCTGTACAGCCTGTTCTTTGACGTGTTTATTACCACGTTTTTCTAAAATTAAAATTGATAATTTTGTGCTGAGCAATATGTATGAGTTGATTAGCATCATACACCAGAGTCTTTTTAGAATCCTTTTAAAGCTATCTCTGCCACAATACCTCTTAAATAGTACTGTCTAGAACTGAAAATGTCGAGATGAGCGAAGAAAGTAAAAAGACTGTATTTCAAAGAAAACTTCAATTCAGTGTTAAAAATGAAATAGATAATTTGAAGGTTTCTTGGTCCCATGAGACTCTGTAAGTCTCCTTAGGCAAGTAGGTGACATAATGAAACGCATCCTGTAGACATAACATATGTTCCTTTATTATTGCAGGAATTTAAAGGACAAGTGTCACATTGTAAACCGTGCACTATGATGTCTCTAAGTAATATACATCTAAAGCGTACAAATTTACTATATCTTCAAATAATGTCGAACTATATTTATAAAACTGTGTCATGCGGAAAAAAGAAAAATATTTATGTATGAATCATGTCGCCTCAAAATACTTTTCATACAATTGCTTTTTTAACTCGTAATAAATTTGAACATTCATATTTCTCATTTATTCTGTATGCTAAGGACAACTTGCATTCCAACCGTTTGAATACACGTTATAACCAATATATGAGCCGAACCATGAGAAACCCAACATAGTGCATTTGCGACCAGCATGGATCCAGACCAGCCTGCGCATCCGCACAGTCTGCTCAGGATCAATGTTGTTCGTTAATGGTTTCTCTAATTGCAACAGGCTTTGAAAGCGAACAGCATGGCTCCTGACCAGACTGCGCGGATTCTATTTTTTTATTGCTTTTATTTCGTTTAAAATGGAGTTACCAATCCTACACCGGCTTTGTTAGTTTGTGTTAAACAAGAGGCCAAAGTAACAGATGGATTACATGTGAAGTTGGTTCCAATTAAACAGACCAAAAAGTAAGATTCTGTCGTGTAAATGGAAATAAAAAGATATTTGCTACATTTTTTATGATTTAATAGATTCCTTTTTCTCAGAAACCGCCATTGGATTATATTGTGAAATAAACTCATTTGTTTTTTCGAAAGGATTTACATTTGACGACTGTGACACTAAAACTGCGGAAAATGTTATTAGCCTGTCTTTCTTAATATTACTAAAAACAGCTTATGCCAAATTTTCAAACTAATTTGAGTTAAACCGCCCATGACAACAACAATGAATTGAGAATTAAAAAGTTAATCCATTAGATTATAGCGTCCAAGCATCTCTGATGGATTTACGGCAGATACCGGTCATTAACAGCAAAAGTGATGTTAGTATGTCACGTGACAGGGACAGCATTAAGTTTCCAGAGACGTGGACGAAATTTGTGGTTTCTATTAGCTTAATAAATAAATATCATAAAAAAATTATATAAAGCCGAAATTGATAAAAAAACTTATGGCTTTTATATTTATCTATCGAACAGATTTTTATTTGGCATGATAATGACTATTTTTCAACAAATTGATATTATATATTTTGGTACAGTTTGGAAATACACCCGATTAGTATCGGCAACGTCCACAAAAATAATTTTATGATAGAAAATTCTTTCACGGTTATTGATTTATTCAAAATGCCCTAGTATGTCTCCGTCCGTCCGTCTGTCTTTGATAACAAAATTACATAGGCTAATGTCTCCGCTACTAGTTATCTCAATCTAGCAAACTGGATGGCCGAAATTTTGTTTGCTGGTTACTATTTGTTCTTTTTGTGGGGAAAAGGGGGATATATTACAGTTTACAATTGACAATATTAGTAATTATTAAGGTCATATGGCCGCGTTCCAGTTTTTCTAATGATGGCGAAAGACCTGAAATGACTCCTCGCAATTTTCATGTTCGTGCGGGCCTGGATAAAACCACCTACTTTCCATAAGACAGACTAAAGGCTCTTACGAAATAATTCCACTTCTCAAAAGGAGTTTCTACCAACAGCAGAGAGGGGCGACTTGAACAGCTTAATATATTGTCATAAGAGCGACTTCAAAGTATGTGTGGGGGGGGGGGGGGGGGGGGGGGGGGCGAAAGAGGTAGTAAGGTGCAATCTGTCAAGCCTATCAGTAGTTTTCCCAAAATTAGTCAGACAGCCTAAAGTCCTTTCCCAACGGGACACTTCAATGTATTATATGTTTCACAAATACTGAAGGCCGATCTACAGTAATTTCTTGTTTCCAATATCCAATCAACTGTTTTAATCTGCATAGTATAGAAACGTCATCCAGGATTACTTTTTGGCATAAAAGGCCGATAGTCTGTGAAAATTTACTTTAAAATTTTTATGTTCTTGAAACCCTTACCAAATAGGGTTTGAACTCCAACTTAAAAGCAGACAATAATTAGTAATATACAATGTTGTATAAAATCTATAAAAAAAGATCCTTTGAAAGTATAGGATGCACCTGACACATAGGGAATAGTTTCGACCAAATTAAAAAGAATAAACATTGAGCAATTTCTTAGTATGGGTTTTGTAACAAACTGTCATGGCTTACAATATAACTAACGCAGTGTGTTACTTGCAAAAGTAAGTCATAAACTCAGAAGTCATTTTCAAACTTTTAAACTCTTACTTTGACCTCAATCTGTTTGACATGCAAACTGTTTACTTTTGACCCTTTAACCATATGCAGGGTTTCCACTGGCCCTATTTTTGTTGCCACAAAATATCGAAGTCGGTGACGCATTGGGGGTTGGGGCGGGGTTTATTCTCCAACACACTGCGCATGTCTTTTTGTTGGATTTAACGTCACACTGACACATGATAGGTCATATGGCGACTTTCCAGCTTTAATGGTGGAGGAAGACCCAGGTGCCCCTCCGTGCATTATTTCATCACGAGCGGGCACCTGGGTAGAACCACTGACCTTCAGTAAGCCAGCTAGATGGCTTCCTCACATGAAGCATTCAACGCCCCGAGTGAGGCTGGAACCCACATCGATGAGGGGCAAGTGATTTAAAGTCAGCGACCTTAACCACTCGGCCACGGAGGCCCCCCTCTTCGCATGTTGCAACAATTTGTCCTTTTTATAGTTTTTTCATCATTTTATTTTTAACATATTTATGGATTTAGGCTGTAATTTCTGTACATAAGATATTATCTATAGATGTGATGAAAAACACTAATGACATTTACAGTCATAAAACACTAATGACATTTACAGTCATAAAACACTAAAGCCATTTACATTCATAAAACACTAATGACATTACAGAACACTATTGACATTTACATTTATTTATTTATTTATTTATTTGGGTTTTACGGCGCACCAACACATTATAGGTTATATGGCGCCAAACAGGACTACAAATTTTGGTTCCACATCTCATTTACATTGAAATAAAACATGAGGTAAGGAAAATGACATTTACAGTCATAAAACACTAATGGCGTTTACAGTCATAAAACACTAATGACATTTACATTCATAAAATACTATTGACATTTACAGTCATTAAACACTATTGACATTTACTGTCATAAAACACTAATGACATTTACCTTCATAAAACACGAATGACATTACAAAACACTAATGACATTTAAGTCATAAAACACTAGTGACATTTACAGTCATAAAACATTAATGACAGTAACAGTCATAACACACTATAGTCTGTCCCACCTAATTTTGGACCTCAACTTTGGGCTGATATGAAGAAATGAAACGGGATCAAAGAACATAAAATATGTTTTTGTGAACAAAAAAAAGTCACCCTCGAGAATTTCAAGGAATTTTGAAACAACCGTCCGGTTTTCCCGTGCGACTAAATTTCAGTTTCTCTATGGGAATTCGCTGTTGTTTATTTCTGGTCGCCATTGCCAAATATTCTCTATTTTGGAGATTTTCGGGAAATTTCACGTGTTATTTCTTGGGGACGTTTCACACTTAATTTTTGCACCTAGTTAGTTTTCCTCCCGTAAGAAACAGAATGGGTTTGAAATAGAATTTACAATTTAGTATACAAACGAAATTTTGAAAAATGTAAAAATGAAAAAGAAAAAAAGAACTGCTTACCTGTAAAGTGTACAGATGATTGTTGGAAAGTCGCAATTATGACCTAAATCAGTGGAATACCTGGATGACTTTAACTGTACGCCAGATAGACGAGCAGCATAACCATGAGCCAACAACGATGCTGCGAGTATGAGGTAGGTGAGAGAGAGAGAGAGAGAGAGAGAGAGAGTCTCGATTGGATTGTGTAAGGATATTCTATTTTTGTTGTTATCGTTTTTGAAATCATCGTAATGTTTAAACTTAAGTTTCATGCATGACTTCTACATCCGATTTTGACAGGTGTTTGATAAAATTTAATGCGTCTACCCATACATTGCGAATATGTCAGGTTTTATCAAATAATCATTGATATATCTTTCTCACATGAAAGTAAACATTTTCTAGAAAACGTAAACAACATCAATTTTTGCAAACGAAAATTCAAACTGCGTAAATTGCTTTGGTATTTCGGTATCCTGATCTGAATGTAGATTGATATATTGAATTGCACATCGATATTGACGTTAAACGTTATATTAAGCGCACGCTTTTTTTACGAGCAACCACATATGACTCAAGTATTTTTGTTTTCCATTTGCATGCTTGAATACAAATGCTTTACCTGGGACCTCTATGGCCGAGTGTTTAAGGTCGCTAACTTTGAATCAGTTGCACCTCAACGATGTGGGTTCGAGCCTCACTCGGGGCGTTGAATTCTTTATATGAAGAAACCATCCAGCTGGCTTACGGAATGTCGTTGGTTCTACCCGGGTGATAAAATAATGCAAGGAGGAGCACCTGGGGAAAAACTCAATGAAATGATTGCATTTTTTTCACACTTTAAGTTTTATTTTCCCGGTGTCGAATTTAATTGTAAGTACAGGCGTATCGGCGTATGCCCAGGTACGCCCCTGTAAATTGTGTCAGTGTGACGTAAAACCAAGCGTAAAAACAACAACACGAAAACCAACAAATGTTTCGCTGTCAACATAAGTTCTAAAGCTTCATGAGGTTCGCAGGCCATGATCCAGGGCCGGCTGGAGAGGGCCCGTGCCCCCCCCCCCCCACCCTCCAGTTGGGTGAGAAGTGACTTATAGGCCTACTCATATTACTCATCAAAGATTCACACTACTAAATCTATTTTGGTAAAGGAATAATTTTTCTCAAAATTTGTACCCAGAAACGCACCGGAGGTATTTCAAAATTTTCAAGGGGGAGAGCCCCCGCCCCCCCCCCACACATACACATCAAGAGAGGGGTAAGGAGTAACCCCTCCATTATTAGATCTATATTAGACCAAACACTGCACCGGAAACAACCTTTTTATGCCTGTGTTTCAAAGATTTCTAGGGGAGAGCCCCATGACCCCACTAAAATGAGGGGAGTACACCCACTAATAAATGCACCAGAGGACACCATTTCATACCCCCAAACCCCTAAAATGAGCAAGGGCATCCCCTCCAATACCTCGCTATGCACCTTGGCGGTGACATCTTCGTTCTAGACTGGTGCCACCCCCCCCCCCCCCCCCACCCCCGCCCCCACGTCAAAAGTTTCTTTATCCGGGCCTGTTCCGTATGATAGGCCTACAATATAAATTCATTTGGCATGTGACTATATCACGGCTTATGTACATGACCGCAGTGATATTCTGTGTAGACTATAGTTGCATTAGTTACAAGTTGTGGCAATTGATACCGTCATTTTTGCCTGAGTACATTTTTGTAATGAACTTGATGAGTAGATGTATTTAATAAGCTAGTTATACATAGTACGGTAAAGTTCCTGCACGTTCGAATTTTTCGACTAAATATCTATAGAGAGTTTGAATTGCTACAAATCATTTTTAAGGAATAACTGTTTTTTTGTGTTGTTGTTTTTGTGTGTGTGTGTTTTTTCTTGTTGTTGTTGTTTTGCGTTCAACGTGTTTTCAGTTGAATTTTCGATATAGCTATGTACTGTCCCGTTTGTAATAGAAGTAAATGTTTCGTATACGTACTTCTTGGTGACCCCCCCCCCCCCCCACCCCCACAGAAACACGTGTTTTATATCATCGAAAACGAAAGTAACTGACGCGTTTGAACATGCTTCTTTTATCTAGCTGAAGAACAAAATACCCCTTTAAAAGGTCATATGAGCCGCGCCATGAGAAAACCAACATGGTGCATTTGCGACCAGCATCCACGCAATCTGGTCACGATCCATGCTGTTCGCTAACGGTTTCTCTAATTGCAGTAGGCAGTTGACCAGATTGCGCGGATGCTGGTCGCAAATGCACTATGTTGGATTTCTCATGGCGCGGCTCATATATATTATTTTGTCTATAGGTCTACCATGCATGCCTATCAATAGCACAAAAATGTTTTAACATGCCACTTTGGATTTCACTGAACGGCCGAACATGAGAAATAAAGACGCGAGGATGGAATTGAAAAACTGGTATTATGTTATTATAAAGAAAAAAGGCAATTATTAATTTGTTTAATGTAGTCCCTTATATAGGCGGTTGTCTCAAATTGAAATATGTATATTTTAAATCATTAATTGCATTGAGGAATAATGTTTTACCTTGATCGAACGGTCACTAAAAATAGTGAGCACCAGTCAGTACACAAACATGTATTCATGCTATTTAAAAACAACCTTTTAATAGACTGTTATCACCCGAACCTTTGATACGATTATAAACAACAGTAACCAATAATGAAAATGAGTTAAATTGGTTGCGCGCATCTCCGCTGTCCCCAACTCTATTATGATATCTACGGCTGAAACAATGATACGCACTTGGCTTGAGACATGTATTTATTTTACGTCAATGCTAACGAGTAAGTACAAACACATTTTCAGAACAAAAGCTGAAAACCTGAAACGGAAATAACTTTAATTTGAAGTAAAATGTTAATTCAGGGTCTTCCGTACAAGAAAATACTACAAGTTTTGGACAAAGTTTGTTTTAATTTTCCATGTCTGTTATTCAACAATAAGTATATCTGACGTCGCTAACTGTGAGCAAACCCCCAAATTACGTTTGTATGGACGCCGCCATCTTGAAATGAACGTCGCGTCATTTTACAATGCAAGTCTATGGGGAAAAACATAAAATCTTGAATTTTAACTTCATTTTACATTTTTTGAAAAAAAAAAAAGAAAAATGTGCCTAGAGATATTAACCGTCTAGTATAAACGATGTCATTTTTGACAGTTTTATATACAGTATAATAAATTATCGGAGGTCCAAAATTAGACAGACTAAACAAAGCTGTTATTATCATTATTTATTATCCTCTACAATGTAAAGATTGCATACTTATTAGGCAATAGAGAGTTTGAGATTTCAACCTTCGCCTTCCCCTTCAACGTCTCTTGCGAAGTTAACGTATGAAGTTGAAGTTCGATTAAAATTCCTTGAGATTTCAAACATTAGAATGAACCTTACTTCTTTTAATCCGCCCATTCAATTTATCCGTAATTATGATCGTTTTTTTTTCGTGCATTTTGATACCAATTGTCCGAAAGGGCAGGAATTTTACAAGAGGTTTTAAAAATGAAAAGAATGAAAATTAAATGAAAAAAAAAACATTTCAATTAATATAATCATCGCATGGATATTATAGCGATAACCTAAAAACCAACAAAAAAAAAAAAAAAAAAAAAAAACAACAACAACAAAAAAAAACACGATAAAACAATGTGAACAATGTAAAAACTCGTTAGTGTTGCTCCAAACATTTAGGTTTTATATAAAATTATGTCTGTATAGTCAGTATACAATGCACGATTGTAAATCATACACGAGAGGATATAAAAATGATTATTACATACCTAAAATTATTTTCCATTGGGTTTCAATGGACCGCGATCGTGCAATATTTTTCCATATCATGACGTTGAACGCTTTCATATCGGACTAGTCCCAATCCGTGACTCTAGTTACCTCCCCTGACGGTCCGTCCATTGCGAATCTCGTTTCTTTAGATTTTTGTTGCTATTGTGTATTTGTTTAATTTGTAATTTATGCAACATTTTGTTTACTTTTACACTTTGATAGGGTAGGGGTAGGGTAGGGTCACACCGAGTTTCAAGACTGACTTTCTTTGTAAAATGTAAGAATCAAAGGGGGAATTAACCCACAATGTCTCTCTGCCAGGCTCTGGTTCCGTGCATTTAAAAAATGGAGTTATCCCATACGGCTAACAGGAAAAGTCTCTCATCATGATATCATAAATCTGAAATTGTCTGATACTTCAAAAGAATTTTCCGTCTTACCATCTTATGTTTATAATTAAAACGCAATTGTCGTATTAAGTGTCCGACAGAAACAGATTGATTTTATTTGGATGTGAAAATAAAATGTTCCACCAAATGATAATCGCGCGTAATTATTTATTTTTCAAGTAAAATGACTGTCATGCCATGTGCCTCCATCCAGATTTCAGTCTTTGATGCCGAATATGTGGATAGAGTAGATCTAAAAAGAATGAAGTTTCGACTTCCGTGATATCACATCTTCGGACGTTCAAAACTTCACTTCATACGACAAAAAGGCCCATCTGGTACAATCGGTACCGCCTGGGGACACAAATATGCCGTAGAAGTTAAAGTTTGAACAAAATCTCAAAGTTTCTCAAAATCAGTTGATAACTTTATACTTCCAGGTTCAATTCAATGTGTTTAGTTAAAATCATTAGCCATACAAAACTTCATTATTCTTATACCTATTGATAGTGTTTCGCATCAAATTTAGTCTAATTATATATATGGATAATCAAATGAGCCGTGCCATGAGAAAACCAACATAGTGGGTGTGCGACCAGCATGGATCCAGACCAGCCTGCGCATCCGCTGTTCGCTAACAGTTTCTCCAATTCCAGTAGGCTTTAAAAGCGAACAGCATGGAGCCTGACCAGACTGCGCGGATGCGCAGGCTGGTCTGGATCCATGCTGGTCGCAAACCCACTATGTTGGTTTTCTCATGGCACGGCTCAAATAACTTAATAAGCAGAAATCCTGAAACTAAGCTTTTTATTTCGCATAGTAATAAAGCGAAGTCTTAGGCTTACGTGATATTACATGGAAAACTTTAGTAGCAACGTGTGATTTAAATAAAATACACGCATATCGGTGACGTTTTACCCAAAATATATATGAGAGACGTTGGAGGGGAAGGCGAAGTTTGAAATTTCAAACTCTCTTATGATTGGAACGTTAACGCACACATTAAGGATTTATTAGCTTTTTTGTTGTTATCGTTTATGAAATCTTCGTCAGTGTTTAATTTAATGCATGACTTCTGCATCCGAATTTTGACAGGATTTTTAATAAATTTATCTACCCACACATAGCAAATATTTTAAGTTTTCTCACGCGAAACGTAGCTTTTTTTTCAAGTTACTGTAAATAACATCTAATATTTGCAAACGTAAATTCAAACTACGTAAATTGCTAAATGATATTTTGGTATCTAGATTTGGATATAGATTGATAGATTTAATTGCAACCATGAAAAACAAATTCAATATCACGCCAAGAGTGTTACATTTAGCAATTCAATTCAATTCAATTCAATTTATTTTATTATTTGTAACGTAAACAGATACTGTTTCTAGTTACATACAGGAAAACATATAAACATAATTATAGTGACAAGTTTACACATAGAACATCATAAATATCGTAAACCTTCAAAAATATGTTGAAGTTAACAATACGTGAGGTTGAAACTCAAAATATTTAATTATATATTGATGTAAGTAATTAAGCATTTCTTGAATTGGAATAACATAACATGGAACAAGATATATGATTGACAATATTGTGAACTAAGAAATAATCATTGTAGGTATCCTTATTGGTTATTGTAATATTATTTAAAGACAATATCGTACATAATACTAAGAAACTATGCAACAGCGAGTACATTCGACTGACGTAATAAGAAGGCATGATATACAAACTTTCCAAGTTTCAAGAGCGCTGAATGTTGTGTAGTGCTCATAAGTTCAGTAAATTTCAAAACACTTGGTCTTACATAGAAATATGGTTTGATATACATCTTTCTGATATCTCTGTAAAAAGGACAAATTATTATAAAATGATATTCATCTTCAATATCACCAGTATGACAAAAGTTACAAATACGTAAATTGCGGTCTATTCTATCAGCACCATAACGTCCAGATTCAATACGTAATTGATGGGAAGATAATCTCAATCTTGACATAGCAATTCTATATTTATTAGGTAATAGATCTAAATATTTTTCAAATTCAAAAACACATTTAAAAGTTCTATATGCAAACAAAGAACGACTGTTGGAAAGGCTATTGTTCCAATTTTGAACAAAAACGTCGATTATTCGTTGTTTAAACTGTAAGTGGAAAGATTTCAAGTTATGATATATTGGATTATTCCAAATATATGAAAAACCATAGGTATCTAACAGCATCTTAACATTACTAGCCCAATTTTTAACTCCTCTATTACAACCATCCAACATTGCTTCGTATAAATACTTAACAATAATGTTTTTAGAATGAATAATTTTGCACCAATATTAATTATGCGTACATATCTATTAATAAATAGCGGATACCTTCCCAGTTCCCCATATACACCCATATTGCAAGATGATGTTTTAACATGTAACAATAGTTTGCAAAACTTAAGATGTATTCGTTCAATCTCTTTAGATTTACCAAAACCCCAGACTTCGCATGCATAGTTTAGTGTAGAGCCAACAAAGGCGTCAAATAACTGACACAGAGTTTTAGGTTTTAAGGAAAATTTACTTGTATTCGCTAACAAAACATTTAAAGCTTTTAATCCTTTCCCTGCTAGCGTTTCTTGATTTAATAAAAACGTACCAGTGTAATTAAATACGGTCCCCAAATAATTGAAGTTATCGACAGTTTCTAAGGGCATATTATTATACGTCCATTGTTCGGTTAATTTCAATGGACCCCTCTTCCTAAATACAACAATCTTACTTTTGTCTGGATTGACTTGAAGATTCCAATTTTTACAATACACATTTAAAAGATCTAAACTTCGTTGGAGATCAGAAGGAGTTTTACCAAGGATAACCATATCGTCAGCAAACAGCATCAAAATAAA
This sequence comes from Mercenaria mercenaria, assembly GCF_021730395.1. Taxonomy (NCBI): domain Eukaryota; kingdom Metazoa; phylum Mollusca; class Bivalvia; order Venerida; family Veneridae; genus Mercenaria; species Mercenaria mercenaria. The sequence goes on from NC_069373.1 coordinate 55,626,846, forward strand.
TGATATGTCATCCAAGGTTAAACCACTGTTAACACCCTCAAGTAAATATAACTCTAAATCCTCAAGGAAGAGTGAAAATAATAGAGGAGAAATTACCTCCCTTGTTTAAGGCCCACTGAACATTCAAAAAAGTCTGAGTATGACTTACAACCTCTTATACAAGCTTTCACCTTGGAATACATATCACGGATAATTCTTAAAGTGTTACCAGTAATACCTAACTGATGTAGTTTGTACCATAAACCATTGCGATAGATACTGTCAAACGCCTTACTAAAATCAATAAATGCACATGCTAATCGTCCATTTTCACTAAGAACTTTACTAATTATAGCATTCAATACAAAAATTGCGTCAACAGTTGAACACCCTTTTCTGAAACCAAACTGCGCATCGCTAATTATATTATTACTTTCAATCCAATTGCTTATTCTTTTGTTTAAAACACCTGTGAATATTTTAGAGAAACAACTAACTAAGGTAATACCCCTATAATTATTAACATCTGAAGGATCATTCTTCTTAAATAATGGCACAATAATACCTTCCATCCAACTGTCTGGGAAAAAGCCACTGCCTAAAATACCATTAAATATGTCAACAAGATGAGACAACAAAATGTCGCAAGATTCAATAAAATATTCATTCAATAACTGGTCACCAGCAAACGACTTATTCCTTTTTAGATTACTTATCACCGCCTGTATCTCGGACGCAGTAATTGGCATATCTAATTCATCATATACACAGTCATTACCGCCAAAGTCATGATTATCGCAGAATTGCTCAGCATCAATATTTCTATCGTTAGGCAACTGTGCATTTAGACCCGAAAAAAATTTGTAAAATTCATCTGTACTAATACTGTTGTTTATATTAGACGTATTTTACGTGAAAAATGTTTCCAGAATTCTCTCGAATTGCAATGGCGTAATCTTTCAATATTTCTCATTTTATTTAATTCATATCTCCGTTTCTTAGTCTTAATAAGATTTTTATAAGTAGTTTTATAAGTACACATTTCTATCCTATTGCATCGTTTTTACACATATTATATTTATTAACAGACGACACATAAATCTGTTTTGCATTTAAACACTCGTTGTCAAACCATTCAGCTTTTTTACATAAAGAATCACTCGGCCTTGGCCTGTTTGAAACTACTACATGTTTGCAAAATAATGGTTCAGCAACACATTTTATAATATTTGTAAAATTGACAATACATAAATTTGCTTCATTTCTACATGTAAAGTTAACATCTTGAGTAATATCATTCAAAGCAGGCAATTTTGAAATCAAACCACGTCTAAAACTGTCACGTAGGTCATCATTCCATTTTATTTGAGTTCGGCTGTACGGAGCGTCATTACAATTATTCGCATTATTACATAAAATTGAAAAGGAAATGGGCGCGTGATCTGACCAGACAGAAAACGGTTCAATTTCAAAATTGTTTATACAACAAAAATCACAATCTCTTAAAAGCAAGTAATCAATAACGCTCGCTCCCATTGTACTAGCATAAGTATAATTGCCGACGTTGTAGTCACTACCTAATCGGCCGTTGGCGATACGGAATGAATTAGCTTTACACAAATCAAGCAGTTTTAATCCTTGGTTATTATGTACAGTATCCATCGAAACTCGACCTAAAGGCATATCTGGACCGTATGTATCATCGTCTATATAATCAATTAATCTATCATGTAAAATGTAATCCTTTCTGTCCCCGTTACCTACTCGAGCATTCCAATCGCCAGTTAACAATACAATACCACGTGATTCGTACATATATATGTCATTTTGTAATAAGGTAAATAGGTCATCTGTAATAAAATTGTAGGCAGGTGAATTTTCAACCCATATATATACACCTGCAATAAATACATCGTCTTTCATATTGAAAAACGTTTTATCAGCTTTGAGCCATATGATTGTATCATGGTGATTTTGAACAATTTTAATTCCTTTCTTAATTGAATCTTTTATATAAATCACAACGCCACCACTACAACGCTTAGCTCTCCTATTTTGAAATTTCCTATAAAAGTTATAACACTTATAACCACTTATATCAAATTTAGATGTGCTGTTGGCCCATGATTCAAACAGGAATACAATGTCATATTTTGATATTTTATCTACAAATTCACTATCTTCCAACTTAGATCGGTTCAGTCCATTAATGTTCCACGATAGAAGCGATAGTTCAGCCTCACCGCACCGCTACTCACGGCCATCACGCACTGGCGCCCCGTTCACATAGAGCGTGTCGTAACTCAACCAGGCTGACCTACCCTCCCGTTTCGCCGCCTTAAGTTTGGGGATGAGTGCCTTTCTGCGCGCGACGATCTCAGGTGGGAATTGCTCGTGCAAAAAGAAATTGGTACCTGCAAGTTCCTTTTTCTGGCGCCTCACTATTTCTCTGTCTTTAAACAATGTAAATTTTGCAACTATTTTGCGATGTAATGCGCTACTACTTGAACGCTGGCCCATGCGATGTACCCGTTAAAAACTCATCTGGCTAACCAAATCCTGTGCTAATTTAAGGTGATCTACCATGAACTGACGAAGTTTGCACTCGGTTTGCTCGAGGGTTTCATGCTCTTCCGTTATATTAGCAAATATGAGATTGTTGCGCATGCTTTGCGACTGCAAATACAGTAAATCGTCCTGCATTTTAACCTTGTCCTTTTGTAAACGTGAAATGTCATCTTGAGCCAATCCAAGCGAAAACTCAACGTTATCAGCCCTGTCATTAATTTTGCTCAATTTTTCGTCAATCGATTTAGTATGATCCCTTACTAAAGTCCAAAGTTTGTTCAGTTCAGTTTCAAATTTGTTTACCTTTTTTTCAAGCGAGTCCAGAGTATTAAGACGTTTGTCAACATGTGTGAGTTTATCATCAATACGCTTCAAGAAGACCATTATATCACTGGTGGAGCTAGTAGACTGCATAGTTCCTGATTCGACCTGAATATTTACACCTGATATATTTGCGTCCGCCATCATAAAACTATCACAGCGTAGCTTTTTTCTTTCTTTCTATCTCAACATCGGCTGATATTTTCTGTTCTGCTGCTGCTCTCTTGATTTACCAATAAAACACATGTCATTTGAAATTTGAACAGCAGAGTAATACGTGTGTCCTGTTTTGTGCTAACAAATTTTCCGAAATGCCCAATACATCGAGGTTTATTGGACATACATAGTATTATGTTGGTATGCTCGGTCGTTGCCGTAGAAACTTGCATGCACAATAGATTTGTTGGGTATGACGACGCACCGACACAAATTTAGGTCATGCGTTGATGGTGGAGGAAGACCTCAGGTGCAACTCTGTGCATTATTTCATCACGGGCGGCCATAGAACCACCGACCTTCCGTAAGCCAGCTGGATTGCTTCCTCACATGATATGCACAATAGAATCTCCATCGCAAAATGATACCCCTGAAGTGATGCTCTAAATCTAAAACATCCAATTAGTATACATGTATATTAATTATAAATCATTGGCTAGACTTTTTGTACTAGTTATAAATATCTATACTTTGTTTAGCTAATCATGATTTTGTCTTATTTTAAACCTGTTGCATATAGTACTGTTAATTGCATGTTTACGAGGAGTGTTCGATATGAATTGTTTATTGTCCTCTAGCTCGATATCCACGTGGGGTACGATAAAAACCAATACCTACCTGTATAGGGTTATTCAATACCTACACAACGGTGTATAAATGTACATGTTAGACTAAGTGTAAGACATAAAATTTGCCATTTGAATACACGCAATCATTGACCACTGTAGTAAAAATGGTTGGTAAAAGCGTCGACAAGAAAGATGAAATACGGGCTTACATCAAAGCTCGCTCAAAACTTGGTTGTTCTTTGAAGCAGCTGATGACTGAACTTTCTACTGCTTATGGACCTTCTTGTGTGTCTTATGACACAGTTCGGCGGTGGAAAAAGAAATTTGAGTCTGGTGTAGAGTCCATCAAAAATGCACCGAAATCAGTTAGGCCAAAATCTGCATCTCGTAAAGAAATCGTTTCCAAAATAAAGGAAATCTTTGAAGGAGATGCCAGATTTACAGTTCGTGATATTGCACGAAAGGTAGGCATATCACTATCAACGGTTCACCTTATTTTGAAGAAGCATTTGAAAGTCAGAAAGATTTCTGCTAGATGGGTGCCACATCTGTTGACTGATGAGCAAAAGAGGCAACAGGTTAAAGTGGCCAAAAAGCTGCTTCAAATGTTTCCAAAATATGACAAAAAGCAGTTTGCCAATGTCGTCACAGGTGATGAAACCTGGGTCCATTATTTTGAGCCCGTTAGAAAGGTTAGCAATAAGATCTGGGCCACTAAACACAGCAAACGCCCAATAATTGCCAAACGTTCTTTGAGTGCAAAGAAGGTTTTGTATGCAATCGTCTTCTCTGGTGAAGGAGTCGCAATAAAAGTGCCGGTGAAAAAGGGCAAAGCATCACTGGAAAGTACTACAAAGACGTAGTACTGAAGAAACTGAAAAAGTATTATCAGAAACGACGCCCTGCCACTGGTTTTAAACATGTCCGTCTTCTACATGACAATGCCCCCGCTCATACCTCCGCAATAGTTACGGCGTTTTTGAAGAAAGAAAAGAAAGAAAAAGTAACAGTTTTGCCTCACCCCCCGTATTCCCCAGACCTTGCCCCATGTGATTTCTTTTTGTTTCCGAAATTGAAATCATTCCTTGCTGGGCGGAAATACCAGTCCCGACAGGGCATTTTTGTTCTTGTGAGACATTTCTATGCGTAATTTCTTCTATAGAAAACATTAACCAAAGGATAACCAATATACACATTTCCGTTCGTTTTGTCCTCACTGTCAGTTTGTGTACACGTGCGTGCGTGTGTGCGTGAGTGTTTCTATTTGTGGCAGGCCTGTTAGGCGGTCTGTGTCTCTGGCTGTGTTTGCTGTGCTATATGATTCCATGAAATTTACACTTACCTTTTACATTTTTCTATATGACGATTATTAAAAAAAAGCACAAATCAGTCTAATATTTCAAAAACGAATTTGATAATCTCATTAAGATGATATTGTTCAAATGAAGAACTTTAGATAGCTACCTAACCTCCTTAGGCTTTACATTTTATTGCATTTTTGGCATTTTAAGCCTTATTGTTTTCCGGTGCCGAATTTGAATTGTACGCACAGACGTATATAGGCGTATGCCCAGGTACGCCATTCGGTTGACAAACTGGTCCAAAAATCTCAGAAACCGCAACTTGCGGTTTAAAAGCACAACATGCGGTTTATAAAGCGCATCTTGCGGTTTGTAAACCGCAATATGCGGTGCCTAAAACGCAAGATGCGCTGGAATAGTTTTGAACCGTTTGTGCGTGAAATACTAAACCGCATCATGCGGTTTACCCGGCTTTAACCGGATGGAGTATAGTACGGTAGGGTATTGTCTTTCTATCGACCAATGAGAAAGCTCGTTATTCATTTGAGCGCGATTTGCGAAAGACTGAAAAAAACAACAAAGAAAAAAAAAACACAACAGCCAGCTAATATCAAATAATGACAAATTAAAGTGATGGACATTGGAAACTTCCTTGAGCGAGTTCGAGTTGTAATACGATCGATCAATAGGTCACTAGAAGTGTCACAGTTTCAAGATGCTTTAGACAGCGCCATTGTCCGGTTGGACGCGTTGATTAGAAATGTCAACAGAATGACTGTAGCCTATCCCGGATTAGTCCAAATAATTGTACTCAAGAGTTGAATATTGTATACTTCTTTGAAATTTTAACAGCGATTTCCGGTAGTCACCGTTATTTATTTCCTCTCACTGTTTTGCGTTTTGAAAAAGTAGCTAAAAACTCTATATGACAATGGGAAAATCGGAGTCTTCTATGACAAAGTGTTATCACTTGCAAAGGCCGTGCAGTCTGTAGATCAAAGCTCAAATTATGATGTCAAAGAAGTAATCTTTAAACACTATGAGTGTGTTCCTCAGAATAGTACGAAATGACACATGCTGAATTTGCCCGAGTTAAACAGTACTTAATTATTATATGCTGAGACAGCTAATGTTAACTTAAGAATTCAAAAGGTGTACTGGCACCGAGGTTTCATCCTTTTTACAGGAGGTGCAAAATTGTTGCACAAATTCTTGCACTAAAAGGTCCACGCATACAAATATACATGCACGTACGCACGCACACGCAAAGCAAAGCAAGACGGTGCCCAGCTAGTTTGTTCTTTATGCCCACTTGTTTTATTTTTTGTTTACGGCTTTGTTTATGTGTTTCTTGATTATTAGATCCTGAAGTGTGAGGTTGTTCACTGTTCAGGGTTTCTGACCATTTCTAAACGATGTTCCCATTTTCAGCGTGACGTTTATATCTTATGTATATTGTATTATGGTGTGCACTAGTATACCAACTCCACGTTTAGATACTGTATTAATTTTAGATATTATTAAACATTTTAATTTGAACATTTGGTAAATTTCGCTTTATTTGGGACCAAAGGAGTAACAACGACTAAGCCGTTGTAATTGCCACGTTTTCATCAACAGGCGTAAGACGAATCCAAAGCCAGGCGTAAACAGGCGTGACCTGGTTATAACAATGAGTACAAGTTGTCAAACAATACGTATTTCTAAAGTACAAATCAATATATTTTGCTAGAATGTGTTTTGTATAATGATTTATGTGAAAAATCTTAAGCTGTATTTTTATAAAAAGAAAAAGACCGAACATACACAAATCAACTGAATTGAAAAAATCTGAAAACATAACTTAGGTCATTAGAACTATATAGCGACGCTGAAAACAAAAAGTCTTATGTTTTATTGTTTCACCCACGATGAGTAGTCTCAATTCAAATTTCATATTTTTCTTTGTAATTGCACTTCTAACGTACTCGAACTAAAATACATAGTCTCCTGTCACAACTTTGCATTTGTTCGGAAAACTTTTGTGAGACTAAATACTAAAACAGCGAAACTATTTGACACAGCGAGGTTTATTTCTCATGAATGTACCCTTTAAGCGTATATCCGCCATCAACAATCATTTTCAGAATGTGCTGATAATTGTCAAGTTCAAATTGTTGAAATGTCCTTTTTACCCATTAAAATCACAGCATCCGGGATCATTAACTCTTTTTTTCCCACTTCATTGAAAACAGAATCCGGGATCATTAACTCTTTTTGTTCATTTCATTGAAAACAGAATCCGGGATCATTAACTCTTTTTGTTCACTTCATTGAAAACAGAATCCGGAATCATTAACTCTTTTTGTTCACTTCACTGAAAACAGAATCCGGGATCATTAACTCTTTTTGTTCACTTCATTGAAAACAGAAACTTTTGTAAACGCATCTACCCACTCGGTTGCAAACGACCTTTAGAACATATTTTATTTTGTTTTCCCATACAAATCACAATATTTTACTGACGTATGTAATTTAGAAATATTATATATTTACGGATAAACGCTGAATAGAATCTCTATTTTGCAAATGCGTCTACCCGGATGAAATTTTATTAATTTTAATTCATATTTACCGGTTTCTATAGCTTAAGTGTCTTGCAAACTATGCAAAGCCTGCAAAAGCTGTATCATGTAATGAATGTTGACTATACATGCAATGAGATGTTGATATTAATTAAAGCAAATATAGGCTGTAATCCCGGTTGAATGAAATATTTTAGAAGAACCTTTGCAAGCAAAGAAAATAATACCAGACTCGATTTAATTAGGTCTAATAATGGGAGGTAATGAAATATTTAACACCACTCATGTCCCCTCATACTGGCTTAATCGGAGTTTACATTGAATGGAATCCGCAACACTGAAAGTACGCCCGCATTGCACAACCAAGTAGACATAAAACATATTTGGTTTGATAAATTCTGACCATAATTATCGTTATTATCATCATAAGTCATCATCATTTATCCAGCTTTCACCCATTATCCTCATCATACATCAATATTCATGACATCGTGCTTATCTATTATAAACATCCTCACCGTTATTATCATCAGCCATCATTATAAATATTAATTAACAGCGTCATCGTTATTCACTGTTAAACTTATCATTCAGTCATCATTATTCCCACTGACTATTAACATTCATCATCAGCAGCAGCAGTAAAGATATTAAGCCATAGTATATAATGGAAGAAAATCACATCTGCTCACTTTCTTGGAGTAATATATATGCATGTATATATATATATATTGCCCTAAGTCTGGATGACAAACAACAAATAATTTTGACTACTGATAGGCAAGCCCTTCAATTAGTGTTTTATTACATGACATTAGAATTGAACATTTGTTGTATTTTTCCACGAATTGACCAACAAAGTGCCATGGACCGAGTATTTACACAAGGAGTCTTATCATTTTAGATAACATTTACTGGTTTTGCACTAAAGGCTAAATAGTGGTTTGAATTTGGTGGTATCGTAACTTGTTAAACACTGACAGATGCCATCTTATTGTTCAACTTTAAATATCTGCAGCTTTAACAGACATATAAAAAGTATGCAAAATGCAATGGCATATTGAAGGGGCCTTGAAATGGGGATCTGAGCCAAATTATCAAAATAAATGTACTGATTTACAAAAAAATGTCATTATAAAGAATAATAAAGTACATTTGGAAAACAGCGGAAACAAGGTCTCAAACTACTTGTGAGTTATACTTTTTTTTCGCTAATATCTATCCTTTTGACGGAAACATATGGCGGTGTTTACAAACAGTGACTTTAGATACTGTGAAATTGGTTATTTCTGCGGGAAAAAAATCGCGGGTCTCATATGATCATATGAATTTAATGCGTTTCCTGGTGCACACATTTCTGTCTGTCATTGCTTTGCAGCTGACACAATAAGTTGTGCATGATGTTGTTATTATAGGTTTTTACTAGGTATTATTTTGAAAACGACGTCTTACTGTTGTTTTTTTTTTGTGTGGAAACATCTTATGCTGTCACTATATACAAAAATGTATATATAAAGTGAACACTTTTAAAACTTTAAAAAAATAACTGTTCTGAAGATAACATAATTCACAAATTTAAAATACCCACATTTAGGCCCGGCCTGGAAAAATATTACCCGCAGAAATTATCAGTATTACATCCTACTTGTTTATACAACGTTGTTTTGCTTGAGTAAAATCTTAAGATATCTTTCATACACGTACATTTAAGAAAATGCATCAACCGAGTATGTTTATGCTGTGCTTGTTTGTTGTTTTCGGATTGTCAATCAATGTTTGTTTGCTCGAAGAACCATGTGGCAATAGGTGTGGATGTGATTTCAGTGTAATAAAAAAGCTGATTAAATTGGAGGAGGAAGTCGAAACTCTTACAGATGCTCTTACAGGTACATTTCGAATTTTCACCCCTTCATGCAAGTTTTTGTTGATTTGTTTAACATCAGACCGACACAGTTATAGGTAATATGTCAATTTTTAAGCTTTGCGTGGGACAGAAGACCCAAGGTGCCCCACGGAGGACATTTGTCAGACGGACACCTTGGTAGTTTAGCCACGGACCTTCCGCAATCCAGCTGGATGGCTATCTCACATGAAACAAAGGCGGTGAGGGGCAAATGATTTGAGAATATTGTTCCGTTTCATATTTTGATTTAAACAGTATATAAGTACGTAGTTTATTTCTATTTCTACCGCTTTTGCTTGGACCATTTGGAGCTGTTGCAATGTATGTCGGTACATAACTTCATACATGTATAGCTACACACGACAAAAGCAAATGAGTAAGAAATGGCCGCAACGTACTAATTCATTACAAGATTACACTTAAATCTAAACAAATTGACCAGAAAGCATGGACTAGTATGCTGTCTAATATTCATTTCAAGATATCTTGAAAGTAGATGCAAAATGGGAAAAATCTTCAAGGGATTTCATCATGATTTTGTTTTTCTTATGGTAGATCTAGATTCAGTCGATTACTGATTTAATTTGACATTAAATCTTATGATGAATTTTTAAAATTTAAGCATTTCAGAATTAGTAGTTGCAATAAATGAAACGGTGAGACTTTAAACGCGCATATGTTAACATCAACATTTAAAGGTCCGGAAAATAATGAAGACTTTTACACGTACGTACGTGAAAACTACCACGTGCTAAGCTGTCACGCGGGAAATACGCATAGCGCTATGAAAATTGAAATGTGCCTGGCTTTACACACAGTTAACCAAGTACATAGAATGTCAAATGTACTGCATTGAGATGCTCTACGTGTTTTAGTAGGGGAGACAAGCATTGGGGAAAAAAACGAACAGGATATTATTTTCAATCACGTAAACAAATGATGGCAATCATGTCATGTTCAAAGAAGAGATTCAGGATTTAGGAATTATTCTTCCTCATTCAACTGACTTAGTATTATATACCGTAGAAATGCACGTGAGTAAATTAACACTGAATTGACAACCTTGGTAAACTACGCATGTATTCGGATAGATCACACTTCAAATTCAATTATCCCTGTTTCTCGTATTCTCAGGGTTTCTCATATTCTCGTTTTTTGCCTTAAAGTTGTCAAATAATTTAATGTTTGTTATTTTCTAGACAGGAATGGTTCAAAACTGACACACTGAAAATTTCAAGTGATTTGAACGCATACTGGTTTCCCAGTAGTTTCCGGACCGTAATCGCTATTTTTTGCATGTAACTTTCAAACAAAACATAGTAGAAACATAAATTTTTCACAGAAAAAACCTAGGTTCTTCATTAACACCATGCATAATTCGTATTACACTTGTGTTCATAACACAATTGTAAATGAGGCCTCAAAGGGGCCAATTAATTCCATTAATATCTCAGTTAGTCCGAGTAGTTTTCCGGACCTTTCATTGCACAGCTGTAACCTTATTCTAAAAGCAAACATTTCCGATTTCGTTACATATATTCAAAATGAAAACATAATTCTAAGGCGAGATGATGATTAGAAAAGAATATTTCAAGAATTTAACAAATATATCCTGGCATCTTACATTTTCGACGTATTTACATTTTCGACGGTGTTAGTTATTCCCCTTTAAAATCGAGATCTCGCGTGATTTCATGAAGCTCCGCCCTCCCGGAAGTAAACAAACACCGAATACACACGCTGAGCTGTCAAAGTGTTCAAAATGGAAATTAGACAGGTAAAATATCGATTTCTGTGACAATAATGTAAAATTTTACTACTTTTACTATTCCTAAAATACCTGTTACAAAAATGTTGATAAATCTACCTTTTCATAAAAATATCTTCAAAGAAACATCTGTACGTCTGCTATAGTAATAATTCTCATAACTGGTCACGTGATACGTCAAAAATTATATACAGGGTGTGCCCAAAAGTTTGTTCCGTAAATAGTACTTTGTTACGAGCATTGTCAGCTTTTTGTGTTTTGTTTGCAGACCCAGGCAAATGTTCGGGGCAAGTACAGGTCATACTCTGCCAGTGATTTGCATGAGGCATATGCTGTAGTGGTGGAACAAGGATTACCTGTTGAGAGAGTTGCCAAACGTTTTAATATCCCAATCACTACACTGAAAGATAGAGTGAAGGGCAGAGTACACATTGATACTGTTCGGTCTGGTCCTCAAACCATGTTTACATTAGAGCAAGAAGCTTTTCTCTGCAAACATTTGATGACAATGGCTGAGATAGGTTTTGGCTATTCAAGACAAGAGACAATCAATCTGGCAACAGACTATGCAGTACATTTGGGAATCCGGGAGAAAAGCAAACCATTCAGCCTTACATGGCTTTACAGTTTTCTTGATAGGTGGCCAGAACTAAAGGTGAAAAAGCCACGCAGTCTAGAAATTGCTCGTGCAAAATATGCAACACGTCCTACTATTGACAGGTATTTCAATGAACTTAACTCCATACTTACTAAGTACAATTTGAAGGATAAGCCCTCCCACATTCTTAACATTGATGAAAAAGGCCTTAATCTGGAACACAAACCTCCAAAGATTGTTGCAGGTGCTCACTACAAGACGCAAGCCGTAACAGCCGGAAGGTCCAAAACAGTAACTGTTATTGGCGGTGGCAATGCTCTAGGTCAACAGATCCCACCATTTTTCATTTTTCCGGGAGCTAGGATGCAGCGAGCACTGATGGAAGGGGCAGCACCAGGGGCCGATGGAACTGTATCAGAATCCGGTTGGTCCAACACAGAGATCTTCGGAAAATATATGAAGGAGCATGTAGAGCCACTTTTGCCAGCACAAAACAATGACAGCCCAGTATTGATACTCTATGATGGTCATAAGAGCTAGTATCACTTGGATTAGTAGAGTGGGCACGAGATCAGCACATAGTTTTATTCGTACTTCCGCCACATTGCTCACACTTGTTACAGCCTATGGACGTATCATGCTTTGGTCCATTTGAAGTTGGCTGGAACGCAGCTTGCCACCACCACATGAGGGAGTCAGGTGGTCGTGTAGTCACACGGTACGAGGTGGGCCGCATCGCGAGCAAGGTATACAACTCTACTCTGACACCTTTAAACATCCAGTCAGCATTCAGGCGATGTGGAATATACCCCTTCAATCCTGATGTCATCAATGACAAATCCATAGCTCCGTCATTGACATTTCAGCCACGTCCTGAATCTAGCACATGTCCTGATGAGCTACAAGGTGACAAATCTGATCCAAAAAATGAAACAACCATGTCTGAAGCTAGGATCTTTTTAGAGAAAAGGGGCGGTCAAATCCTAGAGAACGTCACTGTTGCCAAGGTCAGGAGGGCACTTAGTAAGGTCGTGGGAGGAAAGCCAATAACTGAAGACACAGTGTTTGAAAACATGAAAGACCACGTTGCCCAACAGAAAACACCAAGCTCAAGGTCAAAAACACCTAAAAAACATCAAAAGAAAGACTTACCTTTGTTGAATATACCTAAGTCTCCTAGGCCTGTACAACAACCTAGCACATCCAGCAATAATCGGAAGGCAGATGTAGAATCCCCAGCCTCAATAATTTCCGATTCTGGTGATGAAGATGACACTGAAGTATGCTCAGTTTGTGGTAGGTTCACTCCAACTGAGTTGAAATATTGTGTAAATCTGACACTGGTAAAGTGGGGATGCTGCGATTTATACTAGATTTATAATATGCTCATTACAGTTACGTCTAATTACGTTTGCAACGTCATGCTAAAATGACGGGACGTATTGAGCGAACTGGTAATATTACAAAAAAGAAATTAAGAACTTTTAATACAATTAACAACTATTTTCTAAAAAACAACAAGACCGGTCTCAGAATTGGTAGTCTAACGCCCTGACCACTCGGGCATGGACACTGATGCTGAAAATTTGATTGATAGACGGTATCGTAGGTAAATCCCTGTCTATTTTGGTTCCTATTTTTAATCAATGATTGAATATGGTAGTTAAGTGAAAAGGTCGATTTTTCTGACTTTCGTTGTTTTATTTTATTACTATCAGTAAGTTTTTACTGAATCGTCTGTAAATGGGAGCATCAATTGACTGATGTTTACCTTCAAGGGGCCTCAACTTCTGCGCATGCACACTGTAACTGGAATTCCCCTGCGGTTGACAATCTCTTTTGTAAACATTACATTGAAGTAAGTTAAAACAACCGGGATTTTCAAATAATAAATAAGTTCAGTGATGCTAGGTTTTCGCTGCTAGTTAGAGGCAACAAATGTCTAGATAATATGATATTGTTACCCAGATGTTTTACTTCGGCATAAAGTCTATACAGCACGAAATGTGAAAGGTCCGGAAAACTACTTGGGTCCGGAAACTACTGGGAAACCAGTATTGACTAAACTATCAGCATTTTACTCAGTTTTCAAAAAAATCCTTATTTTTTTCTGGTGGTGTTAGCAAATTTGCCACAAATTATTGATTATGCAGTTAATTGTCATATTTCTTGATGTATTTACTACAGAATATAGAGTGGGTTCGGGGTTATTCGGCCGTTTAATTAATTCAATACCATATGGGGAACATTCTAGTTTCGATTTCGTATTCTAAAGTCTGTTCCACCTATTACGTTTACCTCGTTTCTGAATTATCAGTATCGGTAAAATCGTTCAAAAAATTATATTTATTTACCATATATCAATATCTCTAGACCTTTTTTTCCTTTTTTTGAGTAAAATGTATTTTAAAGGTATAATCTAAGATTTTTCTTTTTTCCCCATAGACCGTAAGGCCAGCATTTTTTGACAAAACAAAATAAAAATAAAAGTCATTTTCAGTACTTTTATTTTCATTTTACCCGCCGACCGTCCGTAATTGCTGCTGCCAAAAATAAAAGTTTAACTGTATGGTAGAGGTTTTTAATCTAGATCAGTAGACGCATGAAAAAGGCAGAGGCAATCCGCACGACGTTCGTGCCGGTAATTTTCCTTATCCGCACGACCGTCGTGCCGATTATTTTCGTTATTCGCACGACGGTCGTGCCGATTATTTTCGTTATTCGCACGATGATCATGACTGAAAGTTATGTCGATTATTTTCGTTACTGATACAACTGAAAATACTGTATACATATGTGAAATTTAGTTTATCTTTTCTGAAGTTTTCCGTTTATTCCTTGGAGATTTTTTTTGAACAACTCTTTAACAAAAAGTTGCAAAACTGCACTTTTTATGCTTTAAACGTGGTCAGTGATGTTAGAAATCAGCTTGCTGATGTCTCTTAAAAAATAATTTTAAAAAATCGGACGTACCTACCCTATTTTTTTTTAGCATGCTACCGGGAACAATTTTTTAAAGACTTATCAGATCTCCGTAAAGTACAATTTTTGCATGCACCTGCCATCATTATGTTGAATCACCTGCACACGATTTATTTAATTAAAAACATAATATGAAAAGTAAAATAACGGCATAAAGGTATGCTAACTAACTGTTATTAATTATGCAAGAATATGTGTTCTTTGCATTCTTTTGACTTATTTGCAATTGATGAATTAATCATGGTGCTATAACAGCTAGTATTTTTAACTAAGATATACCTTACGCCAAAAATAGAAACGCTACCGAAACACCCGTCGTGCGGATAAGAATACTAATCGGCACGACCGTCGTTCGAATAAGAAAAATAATCAGCACGACGGTCGTGCCGATAGACACTTTCCATGAAAAATGGCGGCCTGCATAAATGTAAATTGTGTGAAATTAAATTGGAAAAATATACAAGTTTACAGACAATAATCTTTGGAATGAGTTGGCAGAGATAACAAGTGTTGTAAAGAAATTGGATCTGAGTAGAAATTACGGCACCTAAAGCTCAACATTAGGAGTAATCACCTACGAAAAATGGCCTTCACTATCAGTATCAAAGCTGTCCAGATGTTGAAAAATCTGGCGTATCACATGTACAAGATTTGTTGTCTGTATATTATAATTGGACAACGATCGAATTCATGTGGGACTGTCAGAAAAATACCACAATTGATAAAAAGGAAAGAAACCAAAGAAATGGCAAAATGGAAGAGCAAAAGCGAGTATCAACTTGCTGAACATATTTTTTTTTTTTACTTTGAAGTCTTGAGGGTTAGAGAAGAAAAACTAACTAATACCACAATTTTCAGTAGTTCTGTTCAAAACAAAGTGCAATTTCAATGTAAAATGACATGTCCCTGCAAATGTTTGACAATGATGCATGTGATAAAAGATTCAAACTAGTCAAAATAATTGGACCGTCAGATTAACGGTTGTTTAATATTTGTGACTGGCAATCTAATTCAGTGGAGATATTGGCCATATATAAAAGATTATCTCAATATTTCCTAGGATCAAGTTCTAGCCAGGTACTATAACTCAAAAGATAATTATGAAACATGAAACTCCGAGCAATATATTGTCATGTTCACTTAATATTAAAAGTATACCAACAAAATCTGTAAGAAGACCCTTTGAAAGTATGTTTGGGAAAAGCATTCAGACACTATATGCCACATGTGCCTTTGACACTGAGGAACACATAATGACATATCCAGTAATAAATGTTTTTACGGACTCATAACTTATTAATTCCAAGTCCAACCTCAGTGAAGAGTCTTATAAATCTCCGATAATGTTGTCTAAACATCGGCCGATAAGGTTGTTATTTTGTACACATTTTAGCTGATCCAAAATTCAGATTGTTTTGGCTTGTCGTACAATATAGGTGGCACTGACAGTCAGAAAAATATAAAACAATATTCAAGCCACTGAAACTTAACCAAAGCAATTTAATTTTAAAGCCAGTGTCACTGAATGTGCATAATATTTATCAATTCATAATTTTTCATTTCTAGTATGACAATGCCTGTCTTTTAAGACTCCATCTCCTGCCAATCAATATGCATATATGCAGGATGCAGACCTAAAGTAGTCATTGCATATACCCATTTTAAAGCAGTTTTTATTCATGTTTAAATAATAAACATTATGCAGTGGTCTTATGATATGATAATGTCAGCTGTGGTATATGTATATTTGATAATGAAAAATGTTTACACAAGTCTATTTTTACTTCAAAATAGATACATACAAAAACACAAATAGTGCATATCCTTGGTGACTTTGAAAATGGCATTATTCATTCAAGCTACACATAAAGAAAACAACAGTATACTGAGATGATGAGATATAAACCAGTTCAGAATAGGTCATTTGTGAGTGTGTATGCAATTTAAGCTTGCAAGCTTTTGTTTTCTGTGGTTTACAAAAAATGAAAAAATTGTATCCTTATGGATGTTTTATTAGCTCACCTGTCACATAGTGACAAGGTGAGCTTTTGTGATCACCCTTCGTCCGTCGTGTGTCCGTGCGTCCGTCCGTCCGTCAACAATTTCTTGTCTGCAAGATAGTGGTTTCATTTATGATTTTATTTTAACCAAACTTGCACACAACTTGTATCACCATAAGATCTCTGTTCCTTTCTTGAACTGGCCAGATCCCATTATGGGTTCCAGAGTTATGGCCCCTGAAAGGGCCAAAATCAGCTATTTTGACCTTGTCTGCACAATAGCAACTTTATTTATGATTTGATTTTTACCAAACTGGCACACAACTTGTATCACCATAAGATCTTGCTTCCTAACTTGAACTGGCCAGATTCCATTATGGGTTCCAGAGTTATGGCCCCTGAAAGGACCAGAATTAGCTATTTTGCCCTTGTCTACACAATAGCAGCTTCATTTATGATTTGAATTTAATCAAACTTGCACAAAACTTGTGTTGCCATAAGATCTCAGTTCCTTTTTTGAACAGGCCAGATCCCCTAATGGGTTCCAGAGTTATGGCCCCTGAAAGGGCCAAAATTAGCAATTTTGACCCTGTCTGCACAATAGCAACTTCATTTATGATTTGATTTTAACCAAACTTGCACACAACTTGTATCACCCCAAGATCTTGGTTCCTTTCTTAAACTGGCCAGATTCCTTCATGAGTTCCAGAGTTATGGCCCCTTAAATGTCCAAAATTGGCTATTTTGGCTTTTGCAGCCATATAGAGACTTCTTTTATGGTTTTATTTGATACAAACTTCCAAAATATCTTCAACAACAATAAATCTTGGATTCCATGACAAATCAGATCCAATCGTAGTTTCCAGAGTTATTTTATATCTGATTACCTCCCCTGATTGTAGTCAGAATGGATTTATATCAGTAAGTACTTACAGGACTTATTTGAAATTTCATTATTATCATTAGTTGGACCGAGCCAATCAGGGTAGATAACTATGGACTGATTTTATGTCAAATTACCTCCCTTTATTTCAAATTAAAATGGGTATATCTCCGTAACTAATGAAGATACTGATCTGAAATTTCATTTATGTCAACAGATTTATTTGGCAGATCCTTCTTTTGTTAACTTACAATAATTTTCTTTTGAATTACTTCCCTTTTACGTTACTATAAATAGCCTATTTTTAGTAACTTTTTTATTATTGGCCGTATGGAAAAACAGAGACCACTTTTCTGTGGTACAACATGGATGGTACCTCCAATTTTAAATTTCTTTCCTTTGTTGTTCCTGTCCTTTGGACTTAGATATTTTTTCTGAGGACCTTCTTGTCCTCAAGTGCAATGATAACAGGTGAGCGATATAGGGCCATCATGGCCCTCTTGTTTTTATTCATTTGGTCGACTGCTCAAAATTGGGACTTTTATTTTTATTATGTCTCCCCAGGAGACATATTGTTTTTGCCCTGTCCGTCCGTCCGTCCTTCCTTCCGTCCGTCCGTACGTCACACTTCATTTCCGAGCAATAACTGGAGAACCATTTGACCTAGAACCTTCAAACTTCATAGGGTTGTAGGGCTGCTGGAGTAGACGACCCCTATTGTTTTTGGGGTCACTCCATCAAAGGTCAAGGTCACAGGGGCCTGAACATTGAAAACCATTTCCGATCAATAACTAGAGAACCACTTGACCCAGAATGTTGAAACTTCATAGGATGATTGGTCATGAAGAGTAGATGACCCTTATTGACTTTGGGGTCACTCTGTCAAAGGTCAAGGTCACAGGGGCCTGAACATTGAAAACCATTTCCGATCAATAACTAGAGAACCACTTGACCCAGAATGTTGAATTTTCATAGGATGATTGATCATGCAGAGTAGATGACCCCTATTGATTTTGGGGTCACTCTGTCAAAGGTCAAGGTCACAGGGGCCTGAACATTGAAAACCATTTCTGATAAATAACTAGAGAACCACTTGACCCAGAATGTTGAAACTTCATAGGATGATTGATCATGAAGAGTAGATGACCCCTATTGATTTTGGGGTCACTCCATCAAAGGTCAAGGTCACAGGGGCCTGAACATGGAAAACCATTTCCGATCAGTAACTAGAGAACCACTTCACCCAGAATGTTGAAACTTCATAGGATGATTGTTCATGCAAAGTAGATGACCCCTATCGATTTTGGGGTCACTCCGTTAAAGGTCAAGGTCACAGGGGCCTGAAGATTGAAAACCATTTCCGGTCAGTAACTTGAGAACCACTTGACACAGAATATTGAAACTTAATAGGATGATTGGTCATGCAGAGTAGATGACCCCTAACGATTTTGGGGTCACTCTGTGAAAGGTCAAGGTCACAGGGGCCTGAACATTGAAAACCATTTCCGGTCAGTAACTTGAGAACCACTTGACCCAGAATGTTGAAACTTCATAGGATGATTGGTCATGCAGAGTAGATGACCCCTAATGATTTTAGGGTGAGGGTCACTCTGTTAAAGGTCAAGGCCATAGGGGCCTGAACATGGAAAACCATTTCCAATCAATAACTTGAGAACCTCTCGACCCAGAATGTTGAAACTCCATAGGATGATTGTTCATGCAGAGTAAATGACCCCTAATGTTTTTGGGGTCACTCTGTTAAAGGTCAAGGTCACAGAGGCCTGAACATTGATTACCAGTTCCGATCAATAACTTGAGAACCACTTGACCCAGAATGTTGGAACTTCATAGGATGATTGAACATGCAGAGTAGATGACCCCTACTGATTTTGGGGTCAGTCTATTAAAGGTCAAGGTCACAGTGGCCTGTTCATGTAAAATCATTTTTTGGAAATAACTTGAGAACCACTTGCCCTACAATGTTGAAACTTAATAGGATGATTGGACATGCAGAGTAGATGACCCCTATTTATTTTGAGGTCACTTGATCAAAGGTCAAGGTCACAGGAGCCTGAACAGTGACTTGAGAACCACTAGGCCACGAGTGTTGAAATTTAGCGGGATGACTGGACATGCCAAGTAGGTGATCCCTATTGCAGCCAACCATCAGTGTCTCTTTGACTTTCGCTCCTGACCCCTATTGATTTCTTGCCTATAGGACTTTGCATTGGGGGAGACATGCGCTTTTTTACAAAAGCATTTTCTAGTTTAAGCCATTTTTATATAATTACATATTAAAATGCACTTTAATGAAACTATGTTTATCCCGAAAAGTTGCATGTCGTACAATATTACAGAAATAGTTATAGAAAATGCCTTGTTATTACATGCTTGGGGTAAGGTGGTTCTGGTCAGCAACTGATCAGATTGGCAAATTTTCACGCTAAGTAGTATACTGTAGGCTTACTTATTTTAGCGGTGTACTAATAACAGCGCTTTTAGCACTTTCGCACGTACGCTAATTCATGTCCGCGCATTAATTTGTCCAAGCATTTTCATGTACATTTTCATTTGATGATGTTTTCTTCGAACTTTTGCAAATAAATACTCTTGAGAGTTTGCACTAGCTACACTGCTTGCTAATATTTTAAGGTTCGTATGATATTCCTGTTTATTGTTCATATTATTATTTTAAAAATATGATCATGCAAAATAAAATATTTAAGCTTGTAGTTTGTGTTTTTTCTCATTTGATCAAGTTGTTATCGAATTCTGTATCACCTACGGACATGTCCGTTGTTGCAGTCGCTTATTTACGGAAAGGTGTGAACGTTTGTATTAAGACACAATGCACGTAGGTCAAAGGGGATTCAGTGATTAAAATGTGTGACAATCTCGTTTTATTTCAGCAATTATAACTAGTATACAGAATATAAAATACGCAGATTATTATAATAAATACAAGAAGACAATACAGTTACGTAGGCAATACTGGGAGCGCGACAAAACATCGACACGAGAAAACGCCGACGTGACAAAAGCTCGACAAAAACATCGACACAAACATCAACAAAACATGGACACATTTACACTTTTTCTTCATTTTCAGGGGTTAAATTACCTTGAAAATTTTACACATACCTGAAAGGTTCTGTCTAAATCTTCAGACGGTCAAGATTAGGACTTGAACATTTACGGCTAATGTTCAGTTAATGGGTGGTGGTATTAAAATGTGCAGTTGTGAAAATTGTTGTCAGGTACTGACCAAACTTACACAACTGACAAAAACTTTAATACCAGTTCGATTAAGTTTAACACTGATATCTTTTATGTGACAACAACTCAATTTTGATGACAAAGAGCTTAGTTTGGACATACTAGGACATACTAGACAAGTCAAATAATATCATTCTATGTCACAGATAACAGCTCATTTCTGCATTTCTGTATGTTCATATTCGTAAGATAATATCTGTTATTTAGACAATAATGAAAAAAGTTAGCAATATGGTTTAAATTCATTCAAATTAAATGAAGTATGACAAAAAATGATATACGTTCCCTTACTCTGCAAAATTAAAGACATTATTTCGGTAAGGTTTCAGATATTGGCAAAACAACAAAACGTCTATTTAGTGGATTATATAATTATGTCAGTATCGACTCAAGTTATGCGATTTCCTTTGATCATAGCAAACTTTATATAAATAGATTGGTTTTCATTGTACCGTTAAAACCGATGTCATTCATAAGTTGTTGAACTGTATACATTTAGTAATTATGAACAAAAGTATAAAACAATAAAACAGAGATAATTTGACAACCCTATATACAATACTATCGCTTTTAACTATTTGATTATTTAGAAGGAAACATTAGTCTAAGAGTTATTGTTATAAATCAACGCCATAACCATTTCTTATGAGTTGTCAAAAAAATAACCACCGAATACTTACTGTAGTTAAACTATAGAATTTCGTTGATATGCGGTTCGTGGGCGTGAACGTGGGCGTTGGTAAAACACCTCGCTAAGACAACCAATAATTAGCCGTCTCTGAGAGGAGAGATGTAGCTGGAAAATATCCAAGAACACAGTTTTTAAAAATTGACGTAATCACTTTATTAGGTAGAAGTCATCTGTGTAAAACATACATTACATAAAATCAATATGAAAGAATTCATACAATTAAATTTGTTTAGGGAATTTAACAGAAATTAACATACACAATCATTTGGGGAAATGCTCAAAGAATTAAGTAGAGATATGATTATTTCGACAACTCGCTTCTATGAGAGTCAGCGCCAAAGTATTAAAATACATTCTATGCATGGTACGTATTATTAAGATAATAATTTATAAGTACATGTATCAGTGAGTGACATTTCTTTTTAAGTCTTTTTCTCTATTTTTTTTTTTTTTATGAATAGAACATATTTACACAATATATATATAATGAAAACTTTGCAATATTACTTTTTCTACTTATATCAATGAAACTTTGTCAAAGCACGAAAATGCAACATAGTGCCAAATTTAACAATCAGCTATAAAGATTTCAGCTACTTAGAAATTTACCAAATGTTGATTTACTTTAACAAAAATAAGGATACATCAAATATCATATTCATTCAGCAATAATTGTTTTAAATCAATGTACAAAGTTTGATGATAATACAGAAATATTTTGGACACTTTTATGAAAGGTTTAATCTTTATATGCTGAAACAATGATTAAATGACTGAAATAATAAAATAAAAGACAATAATTCTATACTTGTTACAGTTACAGAAAAATCATGAGAAAATTCAATATAAAATAAGAAAATGTCACATACCTGGAAAATATCCAAGAACACAGTTTTAAAAATTGACGTAATCACTTTATTAGGTAGAAGTCATCTGTGACTTCTACGACTGGCTCTTGGTTTTTATTAGCAACTTGATTTCCAGGTGACAAAATTGAGTAAACAGAGAACATACTCCAGGAAATGAAACAATCACAGTTTTTCTTTCAAAACTGACTAAAAGTAATTAAAATTTGATAAGTTATCACCTAGAGCTAAGTGCTTAGCTTAGGTTCACATCAAAAGTGATTGTTTAACAAACACTGTAGAAGCCAACAGCAAAGTTCTCAGACATGTTGGTATAATCAAGTAATTTGTGACATAATATGAAAAAAAAGGTTTTTCTTTAAAGTGGCAAATATGTTTTAGCACCTATTAACTTTCTCCTAAGTATGTGATCTTAATAAGTAAACATGGTAAAGTTTGGGGGGAAAAAAATTGTCTTACAAAAGAATGCAAAATTATTAAGAAAACAAATATTTACAAAAATATGTTAAGTATCTTAACAAATAAAGAGTCATATGAGACAAAAATATTTTTTTAAAAAAAGCAAATTCTTACTTTTATGAATAAAAATAATTATAAGGAATTTGCACAAATTATGGGGCATAACAACTTCCCCGGCTTTCTTTACTTTGGTCCCCAAAGTTTGGGGGGAAAAATTTCAAAGATACAACGTTATAATATTATACAGTATATACAGGCGATCGCACAAAAAAAAAATCAATGCATATATGCAACACATGTATGGATATAAAAACAAGCAATCAAATGAAACAAAGTACATGTAATATATTGTAATTGTAGGGTGTCATACCTAAATATCCAGCTCTTGATTTACCCAGTTATGCAATGGTATCATAGTACCTTGGTGTTTAGAATATAACTGAACAATGAAGGTTCGTTTCAAAATTTGCCGTAGCATTGCAGCTTCGTACAAAGACACTGGGATTGTGCTAACAACATGCAGAGTTGCGTTATTCAGTTTGTTTGTAATTGTAAAGTCTGGCCATGATACAAACAAAGTAAGGGAGCAACATGAACCTTTGACATCCAGACAAGTAATACTATCTGGTGTCTGAATGTTAAGGTTAAATGGGCACAGCGGCAATTGCATTACATCAATCAAAATGCACTTTTTTCCAGAAGCTACTTCCAGGCAAAGGGTAGCTCTGTGTCTGTTCTTCAAATATTTATACAAAAGACCAAGTAATGTTACAACAATAAAAGTCAACACTATGAAATTGGCATGTTCCCATGTTAGATCCAGGGAAACAGTAAATGGTACATCATTATTACTATTGTCTGTACCAACAGGCTTGTAAATAAATGAAGGAACAGTTGTTTGTAATGCTTTACATGATTTAGATTGTGTCAGAACTGCAACTGCTAAAGATAGTTTGCGTACACGCAATATTGTCAAAACAAGTAATATGCTTAAAACAGTTGATACACCAACTAAACAATAAGTAATGATGTCAGATGTTGTAGGCCAGTTAGAATTGATTTCAATTTCTCCATCTAACAAAGGTTCAGTCAGGGATTTAAATATTACACCATCTTTCTTAGCAACATCAGACATTTTCTGTAAACTCAGATGAGCTTTGGTATCAGCTGCAATAATATTAGACATTTTGTGCTCATAAAATTTTAGATTTGGAACACTAACATTTACTGCTGTTTTAAATGTTGTATCAGCAAAAATATTGTCTACAAATGATGTGTCAAAGAAATGCTGAAGCAAGGCTAAGTTTACTGGATGCAAAACTGTAACATTATCAGCGTTTTTATGACAAGAACCTAACCTAGGAATAAAGTAAAAATCATTTGTAGAAACCGAACATCTACAAGGAAGACTAAAAATACAAAAATCACAGCCTGTCACCATTTTATGTTGATTATGGCACTCCATAGACAGAAGTGGAGTTCTGTATAGCAACAAAGAGTTTGGTGACAGTTCAAGTATTTTTGGTTTTACAATATCATGAACATATCTAAAATTACAGAGTGATTTAATCTGCACCTTATCATTTGCATATAATGCCAGTATACAAGATGAAGATGTTACAGGTGACAATGCAAAATTTCCAGTACATAATTTGGTGGTTATACCATTGCAGTCTTCTAATTCAGAACTATCTAGAGTTGTGTAATGTTGCTGATTGGAAGATACTGCAAAGAATTTTGGCAAGTTAAGGAGTTGCGTAGCATCTCTAGATGTAGAATTGATAGGAACTGGTACACTTTTGACTTTAAACAATTTCAAAGGTTTATCTAGATGAGAAATTGGCAATTTTAAGGTAACATATAAGTTGGTACCATTTCGGGCAAATAGAAATTTGCAGTTTGAATAAACATCAGCAATATTTCTGAATGCTAAATGAAATCCTGTATATTTAGTTTGCAACAAAGTTTGAATATCTTCTAAAGTACTTCGAAGTAGGTCCTCAGAAATGAGAAGAGGTGATAATTTACCATCAACCAAGTTCGAAATGCCAATTTTAAACTCTTCTAACTGAATATTCAGTTTGCTGGTCGTTTTGATTTCATCAATAAGAATGTCCATTAAATAACCAATTACGTGTTCAAAATTAGTTTGGGTAGTATATAAATCAGATTGAATGAACTTAATAGCTAACATATTCTCTTTGATTCCAGCTAAAAGATTGTCCATTCTATCATTTGCAGAGGAAATAAAAGAACTTATATGATCCTCATGCTGAGCAAGAGCTTTTGAGAGACCAATGTTCATCTTGGCAAGTTTGTTCATGTGTCTAGCTAGAATATTCACATCTTCCATTGTGGCTGTTCCAAATAGTCCTTTACTAAGATCACCAATGAAAGGTAGTAATGATCGTTTACTTCTGGATTTATGAATTCTGGTTTCCGGGATCAATTCAAAAATAGTATTCCAAGTGTCATTTAATCGTGAAGCAGTTTCAGTACGTATACTGTTGAGCTGGGCCAGAACAGGAGTTACAATAACACAAGACTGGTTGTTACTTCTGCATGGGGGTAGAGAAGGCAAATCTAGGTTTTCGGGGAGCAATATTTCAAAGGTATGCAGCCAGTAATCACGTGCAGTGACAAGGTCAGTTGTTTCTGTAAACACCACACCATAGTTAAGCCTTTGAACAACCAAGGATTCTTCACTACAGCCTAACGCCAACACTAAAACCAATATGAAAGAATTCATACAATTAAATTTGTTTAGGGAATTTAACAGAAATTAACATACACAATCATTTGGGGAAATGCTCAAAGAATTAAGTAGAGATATGATTATTTCGACAACTCGCTTCTATGAGAGTCAGTGCCAAAGTATTAAAATACATTCTATGCATGGTACGTATTATTAAGATAATAATTTATAAGTACATGTATCAGTGAGTGACATTTCTTTTTAAGTCTTTTTCTCTATTTTTTTTTTTTTTTATGAATAGAACATATTTACACAATATATATATAATGAAAACTTTGCAATATTACTTTTTCTACTTATATCAATGAAACTTTGTCAAAGCACGAAAATGCAACATAGTGCCAAATTTAACAATCAGCTATAAAGATTTCAGCTACTTAGAAATTTACCAAATGTTGATTTACTTTAACAAAAATAAGGATACATCAAATATCATATTCATTCAGCAATAATTGTTTTAAATCAATGTACAAAGTTTGATGATAATACAGAAATATTTTGGACACTTTTATGAAAGGTTTAATCTTTATATGCTGAAACAATGATTAAATGACTGAAATAATAAAATAAAAGACAATAATTCTATACTTGTTACAGTTACAGAAAAATCATGAGAAAATTCAATATAAAATAAGAAAATGTCACATACCTGGAAAATATCCAAGAACACAGTTTTAAAAATTGACGTAATCACTTTATTAGGTAGAAGTCATCTGTGACTTCTACGACTGGCTCTTGGTTTTTATTAGCAACTTGATTTCCAGGTGACAAAATTGAGTAAACAGAGAACATACTCCAGGAAATGAAACAATCACAGTTTTTCTTTCAAAACTGACTAAAAGTAATTAAAATTTGATAAGTTATCACCTAGAGCTAAGTGCTTAGCTTAGGTTCACATCAAAAGTGATTGTTTAACAAACACTGTAGAAGCCAACAGCAAAGTTCTCAGACATGTTGGTATAATCAAGTAATTTGTGACATAATATGAAAAAAAAGGTTTTTCTTTAAAGTGGCAAATATGTTTTAGCACCTATTAACTTTCTCCTAAGTATGTGATCTTAATAAGTAAACATGGTAAAGTTTGGGGGGAAAAAAATTGTCTTACAAAAGAATGCAAAATTATTAAGAAAACAAATATTTACAAAAATATGTTAAGTATCTTAACAAATAAAGAGTCATATGAGACAAAAATATTTTTTTAAAAAAAGCAAATTCTTACTTTTATGAATAAAAATAATTATAAGGAATTTGCACAAATTATGGGGCATAACAACTAATGCCGCGCCACATTTTCTCAAACGTAGTTAATTTTGATCATATCATGATGGATAGATAGCCTTCAAGTAACTTAGAAGAAATTTGGACCTTGTCATGGCGTAATAACACCTGTTTTTATCTCCTAGGAAGGTATTCATTTCATAATAATCAACGTAGTCTTTTTTCAAGTGCAGAAATATACATATTTTACCTTTTTAGTTTTGTTTTTTGCCTTCATTTATTGTTCTTTGATAGCTTGTTTAGCGCAAAGTTTGCAATGTTTTTATTTCAGTCCACGAACACGAATCTCACAGAAAAAACTTTCAGCAGATGTAATTCAGTTAGTATACTTATTAAAATATTATGTATTCGAAAAGATCGTCCATGTATTTTGATGTTAATGATCAATTTAATCCAAAAATATATAATACACATTTAAAAAACTAATATTTACTCATGATCGGTTATTTGTGGTGGTACAGGCCTGAAACAGATCGCGTTTAAAAAAATTACTTCCAGAGTAAGTTCTTGCTTTCTTTTTCAGTTTGTTTATTAGATATTTGTAATTCTAAGGGCCTCTATGATGGTGTAGCGTTTTGTTCCTTGGGCATCTTCGGTATTCGGTGGTTCCCCGATGGCTACAGCTCAACCTGAACATTCTTGTATGACACATTGCCAATACGTTTTTACTACTTTATCCTCACGACTTCTGTCCTTATTAAAAAGTATTACGTCATGAACATATTGTATTATTCTGTTCATTCATAACTTTTGTTCTTCAGAAAAGTATGAACTATTGCTCTCACTGCATATTGTTAGGTTAATTTCATAGCTATAAACACTTTATATGATGTTAATGCTAATAAAGTATATTGTATTGTATTGTATTGTATTAAAAATATGTCCATCAAACACATGTTGTAACTTTCCTTTTTGTGAAGTAACGAACTCCATCACTATGGACGGAGATGAAAGTGTTTTCACTCTTTTTGTACATGTATTCAATTTTATTCATTTTATTGTGACGATAAAGAAAGTCAATACTTGGAGCATTTCATCGTTCGATTATATGTGCTATTAGACTAATTCTACAAGAACGTAAATATTTATTAATTATAATCGTATGATCGAAATTATGAATTATTAATTATGATCATAAAGTTATTTTCGGTCAATTTTTTGTAAAGATGTTCAATACTCGGATCATTTAGGGCATTTAGAGCACGTAAATGCTTATGAATGATAATCGTATGATCAAAATCATGATCGTATGATAATCGTATGATCAAAATTATTTTTGACCATAAATGCGACAAAACGCCGACACGACACTATGCGCCATGTCGATCTTTTGTCGCATCGACAATTGTCGCGTTGACGTTTTATCATGTCGATGTTATGTCTGTCAATGTTTTGTCATAGACCCATTATACATTATATACTGTACGTAGACATAAAGCTACATCACAGTTGAAAGTATCATTGAAAAAATACAAGTATCATCACGGCACACTATCTTAAAGTCACACTTGGTACATGTTCAGGTTGTATAGTGTCGACAGTCAGATTCGTATTATAATAATTACAGCAGAAACACATTACATAAAATTGGCGACGGTTAAGTTTATTTCCGGAAATCTTCGTGAATCTCCTTAATCTCCGAGAGCCTCATCTCGGACAGCGCTAAAATTAGAAATTAGCGGTCTCGCGCGAGCGCTAATTCACGTCCACGCATTAATTAGATATATTACCAATAATTGCGTTTGCGCTAAATTTTTGCCGCGCTAATAAATGTACGCCTACAGTATAGCAAATTTATTTGGAGACCTAGCTTGAGAATGTCCTTTGGGTGCTTCGATGTCAATGTCACTATTGCTAAAAACATTTCTTTTATATGTGTCCTCTCAATTAATTTCTATTAGAATGAAACCTTGCCTACAGGTAGCTTCAAGAAAAACCACGGCCCGAATTGTGTTTGCAGCCAGATTGTTCATTACTAAATGTGCTTACTTGAAAAACTCCACTGTGTGCAGTGATCTAAGGTGATGGTCTAGAGCACATTTTTACATTTAGGAATTTTGAAGAGTTGTGGTTAAAATCCCGATCAGAACTTTCAAATTATCACACTAAAAATAGAAGAAAAATCGCTCAATAATTGGATCGTCAAGCAGAGCAAAAGGTTTCCAGTCTATAGCTTAAGTTCGAATTGACAAATTGTCACCAAACTCTGTATATAGCAAGCTGCTGTAGAAGCTAGTGGGACCGCCTGAGTCAATGTCAAGGTCGCCAGCAATACTTAAAATAGAATAGAACAGAAGGTCATTCAATAAAGAAGATTATTCAATAAGATTGACTTGAACACAGTATAATATAATCATGGTATGATATGAACACTAAAATAGTAACATTTAAAACAGAAAAAAAAGTTCAGTTCAATACTTCTCAATAAGATTGAAATATTACCATGAAGCTTACTAGTAATTGGGGCCGCTCGAGGTAATTTCAACTACACGGTTACTAAAATAGATGACAAACAGTTTTCGGCCAACAACTTTAGCTTGAAATAGCATATTATCCACCAAACATGGTATACAACATACTTATATAAAGACCGAATTTGTGACTTTATTTGACGCCGCTGTTTATTGAAGCTGACTAGTTTCGAATTTTATGTTTTGAGAAAGCCCCCGGATTTTGACCAAAGTACATAGTACGTCTACATTTACATCTCCGTGTCCATTGTAAAGGTCTAATAGTAATGTTTAAAAAATGGCATCTGCTTGGTATATTCTTACAGTTGACCGTGCTTTGCACTTATATGCAAATTTTTAAAAACTTTTACCGTGCCGTTTTTTTTTTAGCTCATCTGATTTTTTGAAAAAAATATGATGAGTTATTGTCATCACTTGATCGGCGTCGGCGTTGCCTGGTTAAGTTTTATGTTTAGGTCAGCTTTTCTCCTAAACTATCAAAGGTATTGCTTTGAAACTTGGAACACTTGTTCACCATCAAAAGCTGACCCTGTACAGCAAGAAACATAACTCCATCCTGCTTTTTGCAAGAATTATGGCCCCTTTTGGACTTAGAAAATATCAGATTTCTTGGTTAAGTTTTATGTTTAGGTCAACATTTCTCCTAAACTAACAAAGCTATTGCTTTAAAACTTGCAACACTTGTTCACCATCATAAGCTGACCCTGTACATCAAGAAACGTAACTCCATCCTGCTTTTTTCAAGAATTATTGCCCCTTTTGGACTTAGAAAATCAGATTTTTTGGTTAAGTTTTATGTTTAGGTCAGCTTTTCTCATAAACTGTCAAAGCTACATGTATTTCTTTAAAGTTTGCAACACTTGTTGACCATCATAAGCTGACCATGTACAGCAAGAAACATAACTCAGTCCTGCTTTTTGCAAGAATTATGACCTCTTTTGGACTTAGAAAATATCAGATTTATTGGTTTAAAGTTTTATGTTTAGGTCAGCTTTTCTCCGAAACTATTCAAGCTATTGCTTTGAAGCTTGCAACAGTTGTTCACCATCATACGCTGACTCTGTACATCAAGAAACATAACTCCATCCTGCTTTTTTCAAGAATTATGGCCCTTTTTGGACTTAGAAAATCATGGGTAGGACAATTTTTCTATTATACAAAAAAAATCAGATGAGCATCAGTACCCGCAGGGCAGTGCTCTTGTTATAAATTTTGTGTAATTTATGGTATTTCCTAAAGCTTAAGTAGAGACAAATTTCAAAGTAGTGGCCTTTATCCAAAACGTTTTCAGAGAATTTATTATTCCATTATTTTTTATGAAAGAAACACCAAACTATTGGTAAACAATCATAAAACTTAAAATAAAAACTGTCAATATCATATTTTCTAGGGTGCCTCGAGTAAACGGATTTAATCAGACAGAATTCCAACTCCAATATTGAAAAATTATGGTCGAATCCTGCGGGTCTGTTTTGAATTTTGCTCACTCCATTCAAAAATAACCTTGGGGCAGAAGTAAAACCTACCTACATTTCTTCCACAATATGTAATCTAAAGAATGAAGGCAAGATAGAGAACTTTTATCTCATGTAACTCAGTATTTTTAAAGATGTCTAACTCTACCCCTTCTGTTTTAGAGGTAAATTTGCTTTTAACAGCAAGAAATCGCATATCAAATGATATATTTTCCATTTTTGTACAATAAATCAATAACAAGTCCTGAAAGAAGTAAAAAATTACTAGAAAAAAAGGAAAACATGGAAAAAAATATTTGGTCCCAGTAGGGCTTGAACCTATGCCCCCCTGAAAATTGCTGTCGCAGTAGGTTTATGGTAGGAATTAAATACTCTTCAAAAAGGAGGTACTCTTTTATGGGCCTTATACCTTAAAACTTACATTCAGTTTAGTTGATTTATTTTACCTTTTCACGTCCTGTCTGTGCTTACGCCTAAATCTGTGCACTTCATCTATATAGATCCTAGACTCACCTAATTCGGCGCACATAACAGGCAACATGACTGCGCTTTAACATTCAGTAACATTTAGTCAAAATAATTCAACGTTTAGATTGTTTTATATTTTATGACTGGGCAATCTAAACGTCAAAACTTCGAAGGACCAAAATAATGGAGGATAAATCACTGTACACAGTCATGTAAAGTTATTGGTTTAAACGCTTGCACATAGGCTGTGTACACGCGGTAAACGTTGATCGTGTACAGTACATACATCAGTTTAAATCACCAGAAAATTCGTAATTTTGGAAATTATTTGATAACTTGTACATAAATCAATGAGAAATTGATTCCCCTTTTGATACATGTAAGTTTTAACTGAATTTATGGCCAATTTGGCCAAACCTATAGCATGTAAAACATCGGCAGCGATGAAAATTTTCGTCGGAAATTTCCTCCACTATTTTGGTCTTTCGAGTGTTTGACGCAAGTGGGGATATTGCCCATATGAAAAAATTATCTCAGTATTCCTAGGATCGCATCAAATTTGTTGTACTAGTGACTCTATATGATGCTACATGTGCAGTTACCTTTTATTCATTGAAGCCTACCATCAACATCTTATTCTAAACAACTGACTGTCAGAAATCGATTTAATAAGGCCTCACCAAATTAAAAAGTTGTTCATCGGATTTGCCGCTCGTATATTTTCAGAAATACAAAAAAAAACATTTTGTTTTTGTTTTTGGCTTGCGCTCGCCCCATTGAAAAAAATCAATCAAAAAATTTTTGGTGCGCTACTTTTTACGGACGTAAAAGTGTATAAATGCTTATACTTCCAGTCCCAGATTGTTCTCAAATGGATTTTAATCAAAATAAATACATACTACCAAAGAAGTATAAGAGTTATAGCTCTTTGATACTACGCACACATCGTCTATAATAAATCATAATACTTATATTTAGTTGCATTAAAGTTATTTCCCCTTTATGCAGTTACGCCATTTTCTTCAAATGTTTACCAAATATCGATTTATTTCATTGAAAACTGGATGAAGAAAAAACATACTAATTTGTTTGATAACATCAATCTACATTATTTTGGTAAGGGTAAATACTTATTGATGCATGTCACTTATCTGTTTTCTGTTTTTTCCTGTCCAAATCATCAGCATTTGCATACGAAAGTTGGTGGGGTAAGGAATTTACATTACGAGTTGTTTTCAGGACAGTTCAAATTTTCCAGTCATTTAGTAGACTAATGTTAATGCACGTTAATCTCTATTTCAGACTTTAATTGAGACTTTGTTTCAACAAATTCAATATGTTATGAAAGTTTAAAGTTAGAAAAAAGAGCTGTACATAAGACATCATGCTCGACTTTTCTAAATCAGAGCGTTGCCAGTAAAAGGGGCATTATAGTCAGAAGCTATTAAAGTACAGAGCTATTGGTCATTATATAAAACTTAATTAAAAATATTCTGTGTTAAAAAGGGGCATAACTCTGTCTAGATTCAGACTTAAGTAAGAGTATTGTTTCTCCTGTTGTAGACTTTGACAGTAAATAACTGTTCTAAGTTTCAAATCAGAAGCTTTAATAGGTCTAGCAACACTCACATAGATATTTGATGTATCAAAAACTTTGTAAAGTCAGCTAAGAATGCTACATTTTCATAGCAGTAAATATTCGATTCGATATTTGATTACAGTGTACTGTATGACAATGTTATTACCTTTTTTCACGAGTTCGCTTTGTTGTGCGTCTGCGGGTTAGATTTTCTCAATCTCTGGGGACTTACTTTTTAATTTAAAAGGGCTATACATTCTATTTTAAAGTTTTTATTAGTCAGTCGAGAGCCAAATGAAGACAAATATATTTCTTCGCTCTTCGCTCGCTCCTGATTTTCTCAAAAACCAAAAAAAATATTTAAATTATTTTTTCGCTCGCCGCCTCAAATTTTTCAGAAAAAAATCCGAAGAACAACTTATCAGTTTGGTGTGGCCTAAACAACAACTATTGTGGTCGGCATATTTTTTTCTTACACACCTATTTCGATGCATCTTACATGATACTTGTTACGAAGCATTTGATTGGCATAAATATTTGTGCAATCACTGTAAGTCAAGTGCTACACCATAACTGTCATGGATGCTGCAATAAAACTTGAAACAACAGCAGGTGCAAGTAGATTATCAATTTTTAGGCCAGATGACAGGGCTCAAATTTTGCACTCGCTAACTTGCTAAATGCGAGTAGATTTCACGGAATGCAAGTAGATAAAAAAGTCACACAAATTTTTTTCGAGTACAAATAATATTGGAAATTGCCACGATTTTTGTTAATGTTTGCAGATTCGGTTTCTTTTGAGGACGAGGCAGTGAAAGGGTTTTCCTCGCGTGCAGAAGACAGAAAACACGTTATCATTTGTTGGTGAGCCATTTTTGTTGAATGGTTTACCGTATAAAGAGATATATCCAATAATTATGTCTCCCCCAGGAGACATATTGTTTTTGCCCTGTCCGTCCGTCCGTCACACTTCATTTCCGAGCAATAACTGTAGAACCATTTGACCTAGAACCTTCAAACTTCATAGGGTTGTAGGGCTGCTGGAGTAGACGACCCCTTTTGTTTTTGGGGTCACTCCATCAAAGGTCAAGGTCACAGGGGCCTGAACATTGAAAACCATTTCCGATCAATAACTAGAGAACCTCTTGACCCAGAATGTTGAAACTTCATAGGATGATTGGTCATGAAGAGTAGATGACCCCTATTGATTTTGGGGTCACTCCGTCAAAGGTCAAGGTCACAGGGGCCTGAACATTGAAAACCATTTCCGATCAATAACTAGAGAACCACTTGACCCAGAATGTTGAAACTTCATAGGATGATTGGTCATGAAGAGTAGATGACCCCTATTAAAATTCAACTACTAAATTTTTTTAAAATTTTGAAAAAAATTAAAAATTTCACAACCTTGAAATATCTTTTGCCACTTTTTTTGTATTCTTACGCTTAGTGTGTGAAGTTTCTGACTGAAACCCTTGGTTCTGGTTTTCCCACTTTTCTGAATTTGCAATTGGGTTGGGCCCCGGTCAATTTCTCCTTCTTTGCTGTTGGGAAAACAAGCATTTTTTTGGACAGGGAAAATTGTGTTTTCCAAAAAAATTGCAGCATTGACAGCTCTGTATTTTAAAAGTATACATCCCAGTAATATAAAGAAAAACACCACCACAACGTGAACTTTTTTGCTACACATCAATGTATCAGTCATTTTAAATTTCCCACTGACATCTGTCAGGGCCCGGGATGATTTTAAAAACCGAATAGATCATAATCGGGGTTTTTAATAAAACCCGGCCCCGGGCCCCGGCCCCCGCCCTAAACCAGGGAAAAGCCGATTCGATTGTAGGGAAACCCCGGAAATACGGAGGAAGGCTAATAAAAATTACGAAGGTGATCCCCTCTTAACAAGGCAATTTAGTACATGATATTTTTTTTTATTATTAAAAAGCGAAGAAAAGTTTTTAATTTTGATGATACGTATGTTTTGAAAAGAATTGCACTTGACTATTAGCAAAGACCTAAAATAAAATATTTAAAACCCAAAATCAAAGAAGAAAATACGTTCGCAGTGATGTGTCATTTTGTGTACCGACAGACACAGATAGCAGTTTGCAGGATACTTTAAACAGAACTGGAAAGGCTAGTTAATGGTGCGTCGATTTCACACCAACGTGTGACACTAGGTTGTGTATACGGCAAAGGGGTCAACCGGTGCACGGAAGTTTTTATAAAATTTGGTTGCCCGCCAAAAGCTTTTAGCAATTAAGTTTAAATTTTTATAAAAATTTTTGCCTTAGGGAACTTGAAAAAAACACTTAATTGGGTTGTAAAATTTTTGATTGAAAAGTACACTTTTTGCGAAAATTATTTGAAAGTAAGTTTTTGAAATTATTTTATGCCCTTTTTGCCTACTCGGTTGCGAAACCAAGTAGTCAAAAAATGATGGCTTCGAATTTTGCGTGTTTTATACTTCCCATTTTTTTCAGGTTTTTGAAGTTTAAAAATCTGAAATAAAAAAAGAAATTAAAAAAAGCTAAAAAAAATAGCCCACTTTTTACATTTTTTCAATAAAAGGGGGGGCAAAAAATTTCAAAAAAACAAAGTAAACATTCTAAAAGGTAAAAATTATTAATAGGTCTTGTTTCCCGAAAAACAAGAAAAAAATGGAAAAAAAAAAAATGTTGATCAAAAAGAAAAAAACATTTTTTTTGTTTAAACAAAACGGGGGGATAGTAAGAGATAACCGGAGTTACATAAAAAATTGTAGAAAAAAATGAAAATGGAGTTTAAAATATGAAAGATCGGTCGCAAGTTTTGACCCCCCCCCCCCCCCCCCCCCCCCCCCCCGCCCCAAAAATTCCCCTCAGTCTGTTTAAAACAAAACAATCCCCCAGAAAAAACGGTAATACAAAAAAGGTAATGGGGGGTAGGATAGCAATGAAAAATTTGTTTTTTAACAATTTAGTAACGTTATTTTGTTTTTAGATTATTTAATTTTTGTTTCCGTTTTTTATTTTAAATAAAATAGCATATCTTTTTAAAACAAATTAAAAAAAAAACGATCGGCGGACTACAACATTTCAGCCCATGCTTTTACAATATTCACATAATGTTAAATTTTTTTTTTTGAAAAGAACATTTTAAAGCATGGGGTTACAAATTGGCAATTCAATGTTAAATTATTAAACCCAAAAAAATTTCCATGCAAATTTTCTATTTGTTTAAAGAATAATTTAAAAATTTACAAGGTTTTTATATCTCGTGCACAAAATTTTATTTTCAAAATTTTTGGCCGCAGTGAATAATATACAATAATTGCCTTTTGTGAGGTCTATAGAAGCCGCACCAGAGAAAACCAACATCCTCACAGTCCTGGTCAGGATCCAGCTGATTGCTAGACGGTTTCTCTAATCGCAATAGACAATGTTGGTTATCTCATGGTGTGGCTTCATAAGTGGATATTATACAGCCAGATATGATAAAAGCAATATCAACCTCGGGCGAAATTATCGTCTTGATATCGCTTTAACAGGTCGATAAATCCACATATCGACCATCACATAACAGGCGACATTTGTTTATAATTAAATCCAGCCAACCCATAAGTAAAACAATAGATCCAAATGTCTGCAGCCTTAGGTCATCTTTCGTAGTTTAATTGTATATCTGACGTCGCATAGTTTTACTGTTAACGTAGACGTCACATCTGGAGTCAATACTTTGTTTGTGCTCCGCCATCGAAAAATAACGACTTTTAATCGTTGAACATGTGCACATTCCCCTAGAACAGTGAGAAAGGACTATATATTAGATTTATAATTGTTAAAACATAATTTCATATCAACATGCGCAACAAACGCTCATTTTTGTTTTTCCCTGCGCATGTGATATTACATTTCAAGTCCCTATTTTGAGATCGATACGTTCGTACTATTAAAAGACGATGCGCTTATTTAA
Source organism: Mercenaria mercenaria (assembly GCF_021730395.1). NCBI lineage: Eukaryota > Metazoa > Mollusca > Bivalvia > Venerida > Veneridae > Mercenaria > Mercenaria mercenaria. Next base: position 55,663,770 of record NC_069373.1, read on the forward strand.
CATAGGATTAAATTTACTTTGTCTGTGTTCATACATTGTGAACCTGGCCTATAATTCTTTTCTCTGCTTTTGAATGATTTGTTTCTACATGCAACAATTAGAAACATTATTTCATCAAATATTAAACTGAAACTATCACCATCAACTGGAAAATTAACTAACTACTACATACTAAGAAAAAGAGTGCTCCATATATGTTCCGTAGTAAACGCCGTTTTTTCGAATGTTACAGCTGCTGATTTTTGGTGTAAATATGCCCATAAATACAGCGTTATGCAACCTCAAGAACTATACCAATCAAAAGTATTTTTATACACAAAAGACGCGACATTTCTAATGCATACTATAAAGCCTCCCTTAATTCTGTTTTAACAAAATTTTGTAAGTAATAGCCTTTTTATGATTAAAAAAATCATTTCATAATTTTACGGTAAATAATAAAATAATTAATGTCATTCCTGAGATGGTGATCCCCGAAATACCTCTAACCGTATCCGTGACTAAATATTACTCAATGCGACCCATTGTAAGTTTACTGTAAGAAAAGAGTTAAGTAATTAAACAGTAAATAGTACAATACAATGATGAACGAAAATGGGCTTAAAATCTAAAAGGCCTCAACAGGAATAATTCTTCCCGGCTAATCTGACTTTTACGATTGGTCGTGATTCTTTAATATGCCCTAGACCCAATTTTCCAGCACCGCAGCATTGAAAAAGAAACCTGGTAGACATTTTATAAAATTTAATTTCATGCAAAAACAATTCAGTAACATTTTTAGAAAATAAAAGATACAATACTGATTGCGAACGAATCAATAAAGTTGTTAATAAGAAGTACTATTTAATGTTTTTTCATTAACGCCGCTTCTGTGTTGTAACATGTATCAAGTATACACGCGTACAATAAAGTAGAAAATCGAAAATGGCAACAAAATAAGGAATATAATAAAAACGAAGTTTAATCTGTTGTAAAACTTGTTTTGGTGATTAACTAATTTTCCCCTTAGATACAAAGTCATTTGTATGTAAAAATTGAGTGTGCAATAGCGCGCGCTGAAAAATATGGTAGGAGAAATTAAGACAATACCGCGAAAATCGAAGACTGAGACCCCTGATTATCAGTTTTTTCGCTCATATACAATTCATTTTTTTAATATTATTTTTTATCATAATTGTATTTGTGAAAAAAGAACACACTACTTAGTCTTCCGTTTGAAAACATACAGTTTCAATGGGCCTGTTATACAAATGAAACATAAATACTATTTGGATAAAATGGCCAACCCTCCCCCCCCCCCCCCCCCCCCCCAAAAACACGAAAAAAAAAGAAAAAAAAAGAAAAAAATTAATCTCCTTAAAAACAGACGTCACAACTACATTGTATAAATATTTAGGTGTTGGAGCTAAATGAGATTTCCTCGACGCGATTAGCGTAAGAAGTAAGGAAAAAAAAAAAACTTTACCTTTTCAATACAATTAATATCGGTTAAGATCAACTTTTACTATTATTTAAACAAGTTATGAAGGATTCAACTTGTTTTTTGAAAATCCCGCTACATTACACTTTCTTTACCATAAAGCTAAAAAAATAAGTAAGGTTAAAACTTGTCCCGGGGAGATGCTTTATGGATTTGGCCCACACATGTGGCAGTTTAACAACCCCATTATAGCCGAAAAAAAAAAAAAAAGTGGGGAAAAAGAGAATTACACTCAATCATTCGTAAAAAACAGCAAACTATCGAACAATTACTCTGTATATAAAAAAGCAACAGATAATTTGCCATAGTGTACGATAGTTTGGAACTACCAATGGAAAAAACTCACAAAACTAGGGGCTCAGATGCGACAGCATTAAAGCTGTTCAATATAATACAAGTACAGTTCACTTCCGGTGTGGTCCAAAGTTGAGCGTGACCATAGAAAAGAACAGCAAAGTTGGAGTCAATCGTCCTGCAGTACACTGTGGATATTGATAAAAATAACAAAAAAAAATCTTAAAGAAGAAATAGTGAGAATTGAATATACGAAACAACATCCATTTACAGTTTTATTTTGCTTTTTCCAGACTTATTTGTAAATTATGAAATAGCGGGCTCAAACGATTCTTCAGTTAGATATGTAACCAGAAAAGCCGAGCACAAGCAAACTGACTGAAAGGACATTCTGATAAAACAATAATATATCAAATCATCCTAAATAAATTGCAAAGTTTGCAAGATATGTCTAACCTATGAAGTTTAAATCTTGAGTATCTAAATGCATTACTCTGAAAGTGTAGCAGCATAGAAAATATCCCAAACGAACCTTACAAGTTCTTTACTTGGTCTTTTTTCACGTAACATGTGTGAATACGTTCTATATATTGATTGCAGTAAAAGTTATTTTTGTTTTCCCATTCAACAGGATTTCTTTTTCGCGTCGATTTTGGTTCACCAACTAATGTCAAATACACTCCGATGACTGCATCCTGGAAACTAACCATACTCGCACCGAAAGAAGGGACTGTTGGAGTCACGGTCAAAATCCGCTGACAGGAATCGAACCCGCGACCTCCGGATTACGAGACATCTGTACAAAAATGAAAAAAAGGTAAATTTGTATCACGATTCTACTCTATATAGTTTTGAACTAATTTGAATATAACTGAAGTAAGTTAGATTACTCAGAGATTACTTGCAAACTTGAAAAAAATAAAAATAAAAAAGATGTTAAAACATTATAGCAACCTGCCGAATATGAAATCGAATATCGGAAGTCTGTCGAACATCTGATTGATGAGAATGAAGTGCAAAGACTATGCCACAAACTGCAATATACCACAATAAATTCAATGTGTGACTTTCATCGTACGTCAATTCAGTTGACTAATTTCAAGAGATACTCAGAATACTGCGTGAACAAACCTATCTCAGTATTTGTTTCTATACATTTATACAGGAAAATTTTAAAAATATGGGGTACCGTGTGTAAAACTTTTCAATATTCAACGCTGCATTCTCCGTGCGTAATCGGGATCCCGACCTAATTTAAATTTTTCACATGACCCCAAACGTTTTATGGTCTTTGAGATTTTTTAAAAACTTTTTAATAAAAAGTTTTTAAAAAACTGCTCATTCTATTCTTTAGAAATTGTCAGTGATATTAGAAATATAAAAATAATTTCTGTAAAGTCTCATTGAACAAAAAAGTATAAAAAAAACCCTACCTATTTACTACCTATTTTAGGCATGTTACTGGACACAAAGAATTATTTAGGCTTTAGGAATGCACAGGTGAAACAAAAACTCTTTGAGGCCCGAGAGGAATTCCTTTCTTCAAAATATAACACCTTTTTGGACAAAACGTGATTATAAAGTATTATATAACGATACAAACTTTCGGGAACTAATTAGAAGGCTCGTCAAAACAACGCTGTGTATAACGATTCCTGTGTACAAGTTTACAAATTATATTTAGACGTTTTTGCAAGAACACGCAGTCTTTTAACCCATTCATCAAAGAAGTTCCTCGCGGGCTTCATAAAGTTCAGTGTTTTTTACTAAACTCTAAATATGCAAGTTGATATAGACACGATATCATTCGTAATTATATTAGCCTTCCGTCCGTAAGTTTCCGGTGGTTTCCGTACAATCGGAATCGGCTATTTCCGTGGTTTGGGCCGGGCCAGGCCGGGCCGGGTTTTATTAATAACCTATTCGCGAATATGAGATTAAATACCGAATATGAGATATATTTTTTTTATTTGTGAACTTAATTATTTTTTGTTAATATCAAACAATAAAGCATATTAATAAGATATTTCAGGCGAAATTTGGGTGGATTTGAAGCATTTTTAAGGTATTTAATTACAATAATTCATCCGAGCGCTTAGAATCTCATATGCGTGTATGCGGATAATGACCGAATATGAGATGTAAATATTTTTATTATGATCTAAATGAATTATTTTTATACAAAACTTTTATGTATATTATCATTATATTTCAGGCGAAATTTGGGTTGATTTGAAGCACTAAAATGTATTAATATGAAATAATTCATTCAAGCTGTATCAGTGTCATAAATTCGTGTATTCGTGGTAAAGACCGAATATGAGATTTACTGTTTTAATCTAAGAATTAAATGTTGTTGTTTTTGTTTTTTTATATCAAACTATAATATATGTTATCATAATATTTCAAGCGAGAATTGGGTTCATTTGAAGAACGAATCAGGTATTTAATTGAAATACTTCACTCCAGCAGCTAGAATTTCATATTCGTGTATGCGCAGCAAAGACCGCATTTGAGAAGTATTCTTTGTATTTATAAATTAAATTATTGTTTAAATAAAAGAAAAACATATTAATAAAATATTTCAGGCAAAATTTGGGTTGATTTGAAGCATTAATACGGTATTTTATTAGAATACTTTACCAGAGCCCTTAGAATCTCATATTCCTGTTTATATATATATATAATGTATTGTTTTTAATACCAAACTGTAATATATATTATCATAATATTTCAGGCGAAATTTGAGTTGGTTTGAAGAACTAATAAAAGTTTTTATTGAGAGTGTTCAGTTATTGCATTTCGCATTTCGAAATTATATATTTCAAGGTATATTTTCTACACACACACAAAAAAATTGTTTCAGTCGTTATCAAGTTTATATTCTATAACAATGAAACGATTCCATTGATCGTGGAATTCAGCATTCTGTTCTTTATGCGAAATGCAACATCCAGGCCACACCACGAGGAGGAACTCTCTTCATGGCCCATTACTTTTAATTATTTTAACAATTTTGAAAGTAATAAATAGTTACTTAAAAATGTCATACCTATACCTACAAAAGTACGAAAACATAAATTTTCTTTGTAATCAAAATAACAAAAAAGTGGTTGTTGTTGCTATTAAATGACGCATTGTCTCTGATGCATGAAAATTTTATTTTGTGATGCAAATACATTTCGTCCAGTTCATAATTCCCCGCTCCCCGAATTGCGCGACAGCGTTCAGTACGCTCCGCATCCACAATGTCAGCCAGTAGATTTATAAAATTCGGAATGTCAGTGCGTTTCCAACCAGTAGCTGATTTCAGAATGTGATTTCCCGATTCACAATTATTATTTGTCCACCCGCGTTCAATTTTACCATTATTGCACGGCTCTATTACATAGTGTTTTAACACTGGCAACAGTTTGTCTGTGAAATACGGCATGAATTTTTTATCTCCACAATTTCCATCATATGTTTCTATTTTTTCTTTAATGCGATCAAGTTTATATTCAAATGTGTCAATGTCTTTCGCGAATGTTAAACCCCATCTTCGCCATATATCGCATCGGTTAATTGTATTCGTTCTGGTTTTGTATAGCCTACATGATCCTCAGGTAATTATTTGTGTTTTGTCGAAGATGTCGCGTGCATAACGTATGTGTACTTCCGGGTAGGCAACGTTCGATTGCTACCTTAAAAGATTTTTCCTCGTCCGAGCCTATAACTAAGTTTTTAATTTCATCCATTTGTAAATTGTCTGCTATGTCGTGGAAGAAAGAATAGTACGCTTTTTCAGATGAGTTAGTGTGTATGAAAGTCGGCCCGAAAGTGATAGGATGTTGTTTTGAGCTTTCCCTTTTGACTGACAAATCTTTATATACGGTTGGCGTTACATGAAAATCGCCTAAATTGTACGTTTTATCTACACCGAGCACTGTTCTGCCGGTGCCGCAAAACCGCTTTAACATGTGATTGATACATCATGTGTGGTAACGGCTCTTGTTTTAAAGAAATGTATAGATCTGATAACTTGTGAAGGGTGGCATGTGCGCACGTAACTCTGTTTGAAACCAGTTTTACATTCGTATACACATTGCGGGGGTTGATCTGTTGAAGTTTTCTTCTTTTAATCAATATATCTTCTTCCACTTTTCAGTGACTGACAAAACAACTATCTATGTATATACGCAGAAAATAATGAGCAATGTCATTATAACATTTAAAATAAAACGATTCCCCATTGAATACAACTTATCAAAAAAACGGGATACAAGTATCATGTCGGGAATATATATCACTTCATATGTACAAGTCTATATAAGTACCGCGCAGTATTATGGCGTTTTTATTTATTTTGCATTTAATTTATATACTTTGTGTAAGTTTGTTCTTCTCTGGTTTCTAATTTATTCACGAAAGCCGCAAAAACATTAGATCATATTAAAGATGAAGTGTATTTCAATATGATTACGTATTAACGGTGACATATATACGTTGCGTATTGACTTAAATGTCTGCTATTGTTTTGTGAAATATTGTAGACATTCATAATATATCACAACATTTTATGGCACACATTTTGACGGGAAACAGAACTGACGAAATATTTCTTCACATTCTTTTTTCCACTCAGAAGAAAGTTATCCAAGTTGAAAAATAATTGTAAAAATATCACTCGAATGAGCGAATAAGAAGTACAAAAACGATGACATTTGTATTATTTGCGAGGATACCGAATAAATCGTGTTTATTGGGGCCACATAATTGGGACGTGTGCCCGTGCTCAGTTGACACAGTTGGAAACAATTAGCGCAATTCGAACAGCGGAGTTTAATCTGGTTAGTTCAGTTATTATTGGATGTTCTGATTAATTATGTTATATACATTGTCTTAAAGGGATAATTAACACCAATTTATCACTGATTATCAGATTAACAGGGGTTTTTTTTGGCAAAAACTAACAAAAATCCACTTATAGCAAAAAAAGCGTGGCATTTGTTTATCTTTTACTTTATTTACATGGTTGCTGTTTTTTGTGTGTGTTTTTTTTTCATATCGTTAAGCTATATACACAGCAAAATGATAAAATTATTTAATGTCTTCAAAGCGCACCATGAAAGAATCTTTTCCCCTATTTTCACATATGATGTTTAATAGCACAAAAAGATCGGTGTTTGTTTATTATTCCATTTATTTAAATGTTTTGTTTTTTTCTTGAACACAGTAACTGACTCATATATACGATAACTGACCATGACATATCAAAGTTTAAGTTATTAAATGTTTTCAATGCGTGTCATTAAAGAATTTTTTTCGCAATTGAAAATAAAAATATAATAATGCCCGTTATACGATATTTGAGCTATATATATATATATATATATATATATATAATATATATTATATATATATATATATATATATATATATATATATAACTGATAATGTATCATTGATACAACTTGAGTGAATTATTTCATATAAATAGCTTATAAAAATGCTTTAATGAATTGACGATTAAGAAATATTACATCTCGGTCTTCGGTCTATTCCGCGCACACGCGAATATGAGATTCTGACTGCTGGAGTGAATTCATTTAGATATCTGAGTGTTTAATTCAATCCGAAATTTGCCTTAAATATTATGATAATACATATTACAGTGTGATGATAAATAATAATTCATTTATTCATAGATGATATTTTTACAACTTATATTCGGTCTTTACCGCACATACACGAGTATGACATTGATCAATACAGCTTGAGTGAATGATTTAAAATAAATACATTATTAGTGCTTTAAATCAACCCAAATTTCGCCTGATATATAATGATGATATATATTACAGTTTGGTTTAAAAAAAAAATTCATAAATACATCTCATAATCGGTCTTTGTTGCGCATACATGAATATGAGATTCTCACTGCTGGAGTGAATTATTTCAATTAAGTACCTTATCCGTTCTTCAAATGAACCCAAATTCCGCCTGAAATATTTATGATAATATATATTACAGTTTAATATGAAAAACAATACATTTAATTCATAGATTTAAAAAGTACATCTCATATTCGGTCTTAACCACGCATACACGAATATGACATTGAATCAGCTTGAATGAATTATTTCAAATAAATACATTGTTACTGCGCCAGATCAACCCGAATTTCGCCTGAAATATAATGATAATATATATTACAGTCTGGTATAAAAAAATATTTTAATTTATAAATACAAAGAATACATCTCAAATTCGGTCTTTGCTGCGCATACACGAATATGAGATTCTCACTGCTGGAGTGAATTATTTCATTTAAGTACCTTATCCGTTCTTCAAATGATCCCAAATTTCGCCTGAAATATCATGATAATATATATTACAGTTTAATATGAAAAACAATACATTTAATTCATAGATTTAAAAAGTACATCTCATATTTGGTCTTAACCACGCATAAAGGAATATGACATTGATACAGCTTGAATGAATTATTTCATATTAATACATTTTAGTGCTTCAAATCAACCCAAATTTCGCCTGAACTATAATGATAATATACATAAAAGTTTTGTATAAAAATAATTCATTTAGATCAAAATAGAAATATTTACATCTCATATTCGGTCATTATCCGCATACACGAATATGAGATTCTTAGCGCTCGGGTGAATTATTGTAATCAAATACCTAAAAAATGCTTCAAATCCACCCAAATTTCGCCTGAAATATCTTATTAATATGTTTTATTGTTTGATATTAACAAAAAATAATTAAGTTCACAAATAAAAAAAATATATCTCATATTCGGTATTTAATCTCATATTCGCGAATATGACTCATATTCGGTAAAAAGTCATACCGGTCATGGCCACCAGTCTGGTGTAGTTTTTTAATCCTTCCGCACAGAAATGTAATCCTGAAAAACACACATAAAACAACTGTTAAAGACATCAGAAATGACAAAAAATGTACACAGTATCAATAAATACATTTGGAATATAACATGTCAAAGTAGGGATAGCGTTAAATTGGGAACTTCAAAATTTCAAAGAACTACTTTCTAGGATACAACGACCCGGAAGTACTTCTATACCGGGGTGACACCTAATATAGTATGTATATACGTTAAGTATTTGAGAAACTGATAACGACGTGTACAAAATGGCTGACAAATGGAGCCCATCAGTTAAAAACACTTCAGATGAAATAGTGGATATTCTGTGTGAACCGTGTGAGAAAGATGGTAAACGGATTGAAGCGGCAGGATATTGCTCGGACTGTTCAGAATATCTGTGTAAACACTGCTATACCTACCACAGAAAACTGAAAGTATTTCAAAACCATGTTCTTCTCGATAAAGACAAAATGCCACAAATACCAACGTCCGTTTCCGTAAAGGACGTGTGCCAGCAAAAATGTGGTTCACATGGGGATGTAACTGTTGATTTTTTCTGCGGATCATGCAACTCCCTTGGATGCAGTGTATGCATTGCACTCAATCACCGACAATGTCAAAACGTAAATCATATTCCAGACATAGCTAAAGGGACTGAATGCATTGAGCAGGTCAGAGAATTTTCCAAAAATATAGACGACATATGTCAGCAGCTCAACAGTAGTACAAACTCTGCTGATGCAAATATTCAAGATTTTAGTAAAATGTGCATCAGAGCGAAAGCAGAACTTAAAAGACAAAGGACTGATGTCAACAGATTTTTTGACAGTCTTGAATATATGATGGAAACACAGATAAATGATAAGGAAATTGATATCAACAATGAGCTTCAAGACGTCTTGAGTCACAAAATAATGGCAATAACAGATTTGCAGAACATTAAATCCGACCTTGAAACCAAAATGAAAACTGGACAAAAATGCGAACTGTTCATAGCCATGCAAAAAGCTAAACATATCTTGGAAAGAAAAAGAGGTGATCTAAAGAAAGAACCTCAAAAGAAAAATATTGAATACATACCCTCATTACAAATTGAAGACATGATGAAAAGAATAAACAGCATGGGCAGTGTTGTAGTTAAAGGCTCAGAGAAAATGAGCACAGCAAAAGTAAGGACAAAGGTCAATCTCCGCACAAGCAAAGATAAGGCATCTCCTGTAATAAGTGGACTGTGCGTGTTATCCGATCACAATGCTATTGTTGTAGATAATGGAAACAAGAAAGTGAAAGTAGTAGATTTGAAAAAGTTATGTGTGGTTTCAGAGAAGAACATGATCACAAGACTTTGGGATGTTACCAAGGTAGCAGACAATCAAGTGGCTGTTACGCTTCCGGATGAAAAGAAAATCCAGTTTTTGACATTATCTAAGGCAGGTACGCTAAGTAAAGACCATCACATCAATGTTCAGGGTGAGTGTGCAGGGATTGCATGTTGCAGACAAAATCTGATCATCTCTTGCATCACTTATGTTCAAATTCTCGACCTGAAAGGGACTGTTAAGCGGAATATCTTTGCTGATGTGAATGGAGAAAGCTTGTTTAAAAGGGCACTTTATCTCGTCTTAAGTCCCGACCTTGAAACAATATACGTATCAGATAACGTTAAGAATACAGTAACCAGGGTTACATTAGATGGAAAGGTGAAGGATGTCTACAGGGAGCTGACTGAGCCGTATGGAATAGTAGTGGACAATGAAGGTTGTGTCTTTGTTGCGAGTCTGGAATGTCAAACATTCATCAGTTGTCTATTAACGTGGCAGAGTGGGGATACTGAATATACCGGTTGGGTGCATAGCATATTCATGCAATGACAATAAAATCTATGCTGGAGGCTTCGGAAATGAAATGTACATACTATATTAAGAATAGGACTTTAATAAGTAGCCTAGATGATGAAAAAAAAATGCAGTGCTTTGAACAAAAAGACAATGGTTCCAAGCTTGATAAAGATTAAGGAAACACTAATTTAAAGGTGTGAACTGGCACTTTTTTTGACACTTTTTTTAATTTTTTATATAAATTCATCATACTTTCCTCTGTCAGAGGCCACAAATGAATTTAAAAAGTTTAAATATAAAACCTTTATTTGATGAATATGCAGGATAAACAGTAAGCATTTGACATGTGTTTACAATAACACCTTTCTGAAAAGAACAACCATAATTAAGTCATGGTTTTTCTCGCTCTTTAATGTGACCGAAATTATATAGGTGATTTTCACAAAGTAAATATAACGGATTTCCACTGACTGTCATGATCAAGAGGTCTAATTATTTGTAGATAAGGTTTAAAATGTTCAAACTGTCGGCCTATTAATATATAGGATTGAAGAATGGAGTAGTCTGATTCGCTGGCACAAAAATAAAGGAAATTTAGCTTTTACTGAGCGAAGACCCTAAGAACAAAGTTATACAAGACATTTTCGTCTTTTTGTCTGAACAGAAATTCACAACTCACAACTCGGTGAAGTGTTTGAAATGTTTCCGTTTCTTTATTTGTAAAGGAAATTGCATTTAAATGGCAAGTCTATAAAAGTGTATAAGAGAGTTAAATCTGTTTGAAGATAACAGTAGAACTTTACGTATTTTGTTATCCTTACAGAATATTGATATATAAAATCTTATCAAAATAGTACCGTGGTATAGCGTAACTTTTCGCCTTCATTTTGATATGCTTCATGCCTGCTTTTTCTTTGGAAATGTTGAAGAAAACAATGTTAAAGCAACCACTCCCACACTGCTTAGTGTATCCTTAACAAACGGCTAGCTATGATAGCCTTCGGCCGGATATCATAAACCTTCTTTTGAATGTTAAACACCATTCGACTTCTGCAAAAGCAAATGAACCCGAGTAAAGTAGAGACCGTCAGAAACTGTATAATTTTCGGAAATCTATTCTCGATATTTACTGCTTTATATTTTTAAAGACCATTGTCTCGAAATATCATACTTGTCTGAGAATACCTAGGTAATAAACGCCCTACAATCACGTACCAATTAAGTTGTTGATGGACTTGTATTTCAAGATAGCGAACGTTTAGACTTTTCTTTCCTAACAAACAAATATTTGGCAGCAGGCGAATGCGGATCTATAAGAAAATTCCTTGACAAAAAAGATCAGAAGTCTCGCCAGTGCGTAAGATATAAGCGTTTTGGGACTAAACGTAACAGCAATCCTAACCGTAAAAAAACGTTAAAACATGATAGTTTTAGAACAGGAAATGGCAAGGTGGTTACGCATATTGCCCGTGCCTATGTCCTTACATCAGAAAATGACTTACATCTTACAAAATAGCCAAATGATCAGATGTTGTTAAATTTCATCAGTCATAAATACAGAGTTTACCAGGCTTTATAAAATAAAATAGATGCATTTAAAGTGGTCGTTTAACACAGTTTATAAAATCTTCAAGCATATATACTGTGGTAGCTAGATTATAGATAAATTCGTTTAAGTAAACATGATCATCGGTCTGTCCTTGAGACTTTTGTTGTGTATTTTATCTATAGGAATGTTGTACGCTTTTGGTGGATATTTAAAATCAAATTATGCAAATAACGCAAAATTATTTCATACACACCATAAAACCGCAAAGACAAAAATAAACTTCTAATTTTTAAAAATATTTTTGGTAACCTTATATCAATGTAAATTATCACAAAAATCAAACCATAATCGACAGTTTAATGAACAGGTGTATTTCTCTAAATATCTCTGATACACACTGTATTTTAACTTTATTACTAGTATATTATAATATTTTAAAGTATCAAACAATCCAGCCAATCCTCTCCAACAGCCCCCCATATAACGACAAGGCGTTTATATACCCTTATCACACATTATCACCTATTTCACTTGCAAAGTCAAAAAGTTCCTATATTACAAGTACGTCAACGTATATTCACCTGTTCAAACGTTTCAGCCGGCACGGATCATTTTTTCCTATTCCAGCTCCGACGATTTTGTAATTATATGTTTATTACAGCATTAATTGAATCTACACAGTTACCGAAATACCTTTCTGGCTGCCAGTGTTTCTGACTTCTGTCGTTGTTTCCCAGTACTGAGCCCAATTTCGTAACACTCTGATAATTCATGTGGGGAAGTTGGCATTACTTGCAGAGAACAGGTTTGTACTGGTACAGAATCCAGGAACACTGGTTAGGTTAACTGCCCGCCGTTACATGACTGAAATACTGTTGAAAAACGGCGTTAAACCCAAAACAAACAAACAAAAATCAATTTCGTAACAGGTTGTATATGATTTTGTGTAAAATTTAAAATACATTGTTGATAAGGGCTAGCCATTCATTAATTTACGACAGTACGATTATACTATAGTTATTATACTGTTCTAATGTTGATGTATATCTAGTCCAAAAAATTAAAGGCATTAAATCAACATAACGCATTCTCTTAAAAACATGGTTAGTCACGCAATTTATTCAAAACGTTATATCGTATGTCGGGTTGCATTCCACGGTTTCGTTTAATTTCTGTAATATTTCTTCCTTGTTTCATATAGATTTTAACATTTTTGTTATCTGAAAGACACGATACAATCTGTTTAAACAGTTAGTTATACCCTTTTTGAAAACGGATGGTTTGGCAAAATATCTTCTTTTTAACAATGCCTTTTGATAGACCTAGTTCATTTAATCTATCCCTTATTCAAGTTTGTTATCAGTAAACAAAATCACACTTGTATTAAAGAAAGACATTCATAATGTTTTTGCATTATTTTAATCCCCATTGTGACAAATTATTGAATAGAATAATACCAACACTTCAGTGTATTTTCAAATTTTCCATGCTACCAAAACAAACTGTATTGTATCAGTGATGCACACAGTCGAATGGAGTTTTAAATTCAATGTCACAATTAAAATAACGCTGTTCTAGAAACAAAAAAAAAACTGTTTAAAACATAGTCTGAAACATGAATATGGTATATTCGAATAAATCTATGTAATACCAGTAATCAGAACAACAACTTAATACGACAAAGGTACATGAAGCATGTTGGAGTTATATAAACGAACCTCGTGCAAAACGGTGCTCTTATATGCACGAGCAATCACATACTGTCTATTTGTGACAAGCCTGTGTAAAGAATTAGGCATCACTGTACATTTTGACCAACGATTTGCACGTTTTAAAAATTAACTGTTTCAAAAAATGTATTCTGCTCCTCCTCTTCAGCGAAATTTATTTTTAAATATATGTCAGGGTTGATACAAATGTAGACCCCATTCAACCTAATTTAAATGACATATCGAGGGTTCAACGCAATAAGGGCGTATCTACATATAGTTTTTATATGTAGATACGCCCTTATTGCGTTGAACCCTCGATATACTTCAAGTAAAAACATGGAAGAAGAATTCTATAAGACACTGTTTTTCATTCTAATCCTATCTATTCAGATGTAATACATGTTTATATTACTATATGTACATTTATGTGGAATAAATATGTTCAAACTAAGTTAGAAACTGGGTCATCTTAGTTTACAAACTTGGCCAGTCATAGAAAACCTTATGCCCACTGTAAAAGCCTGTAATTCTATCTAATCTACACGAAACCTGGGTAGTATGTTTGTAGTCATGGAATCTAAGCGATGTTCGAAACCGTATTATTTTGGATAAAAAACTAGGTCACTTGATCACTTTCTTTCCATTATTTTACAAATATTTTAGCAGCAATTGTAGTCATCATCAGTGCTTTAAGCGCTTTGGTTAGTAATAACAATTTACCAAAGTCTTACAGCGATTTCAATGACTGACTTTCAAGAGAGTATTTATTCCATTGTGCAAGCTGTTTTGTAACTTCTCCAAAGTCGTTATATTTTAAGATATCCATCAAAGACACAAGTTACAATAATTTTCCCGGGAATGAACTGTCATTAAATCTGTTTGCCGTTACTCAAAGTTTGGTAAAACGTTTGTCATATGATGTTATGTTTCAAAATTAACACTGAATATAGGTCACAATCTAGTAGTAAACATGTATGTTTCGTCATGTTGTAATATAATTTGTCTTGCAATATGTCACACATAAGATGGGCCCTGTTCATCGGCTCTTTTCCAGGCTGAGTATTTGTTTTTCTTAACAGGCAGAGGCGGAATTCCGCTCGCTGAAGGAGTTTCATCATGTGTTTCCATGGTTTTCTTATCATTTGTCGGGGGACCTAGCAATGTCTGTGATGCAGTATTGTGCTCTTTCGATGTTTTTGATTTGGTTGAATGTTTGAAAAACGTGTTCAGTGACGACCGATCAGGTAATGACATTGCTTTTGGAATTTGGGTCGCAGAGGGGACTGAAACATCTTTTGAACTTGAAGGCTCGAGAGCATTGAAAGGCATTTTCGTTGAAAGATCATCCGTTGCAGAATTCTTTGCAAACGATGGTCTTTTCGGAAGAGGCGGGGGCTTTAAGGAATTATCACTGCCTTTTCTATCATGTCCTCTTGAAAAAGTGGTTGAAGGTGCTGTCTGAAAAAAAGAAGAAAAACAATATGTTAAAAGGGAATCGATCCAATCTTTTCATCGCGTAGCGAGATACCAAATGAAATAAAGACGTGTCCTACCGGCACGTGCACTGCGCGTTCTTTTTTGGAAGAAGACGCTTTTTACTTGTGTCAGTAAGCGTTTGTACATGACAATATATCTAATATAACGATTGGAAATATGTTTACCTGTATGCTAGTTTCTTCGGAGATGTTAGATTTTGTGCAACCAGGTGCAGAACCATTTGATCTCCCATTTTTGCTGAATGTGGAACTAGAATTATGTAAAACAGATCGGCCTGACGTCGGAAGCATAACTGAATCTGTGTTAGGTAAATTGAATCTCGGTTCACACGAGCAAATCAGCTTTCCATGATTCTTAATCAGCAGTTCTTTTATATCTTTTTCTAAATGCATAAGCATGTGATCTTCTGAGACTGCCTTCAACAATTTTGCGTGAGCCAATTTAGCATTTTCGGGATTAAGACTGTTCAGAGAATTAAATATGTCCACCCATAATGTACTTTGTGCTCCTACAGTTGCAACAGAAGAAATTATTTGATTGTAAATGCCATCATCTATAACTTGTATCGACCACAAACTATCAACCACATGTTTAACATTGAACTGTGTCTTTAATTTACAAAGGCCGCAAGTATTTCCATTCGCACCGTCACCCATATTGCATTCAAACTTTTCAGCGACTGCTGGAATACGTTGTTTGATGTGTTTCACGAATCCTTCCAAAACATGTAGATCACGTCCTTTGATGGTGCTTACAAGAGCTCTAATTTGGTCTTTCCTGTCACTCATTTTTTTAATCAATGTGTATTCGTCCTCTGTCAGATACCGTTCCCTTACAATGCAGTCAAGAAGATCGCTCTCATTAAAAGCTAGCCCATCAACAATGTCCTCAATATGAAACTGTAGAGCGTTTGCAAGACTTTCTCTTTTATCGACTGTATTAACTGCATATAGATAAATGAATAATGTATCACATCATCTGGATACCAGTGATATCGTCGTTCGGTAAAAGAATGACAATAGTGTGTTTATTATATAAATGTCACCTTTAGATTTTTAGAAAGTTAATCTAGTTCCTTTCAGATGTAACGGTATCTCAGTTTAGATATTAAACTTGTATTAAAATGATTAAGTTTTACTTCATTATGACTGAGGTTCCCTTCATTTATTTACTGTAAGTTCCTGTTTAAAATTGATGTATCTTTAGAGAAGCATCGTTCAGTTTAATCGTAAATGAAGCAAACAAAAGAACAAAACTTTCCTTAATTTTTATGATGATAAGCAGTGATTTTCTTTCTGAAAAGCGTTAAAAGATAAAGCGTGATAGAATAGATAAAAATACGACTTCAAAACTTGATGGCTTATTTCTCACCTATTGTTGGATTCACCTCGGATTTTGGTCTAGGCCTAACTTGTACGATTTGTCCCCTTGTCTTGGATGAGTTACTTCGGAATTTATTTGAAGTTTGAGTTGTTCTTGGCAAGGTAGATGTCTTGCGATTGTTGTAATCATCTTTCCTTAATAACGGAATTGGCTTCTTATCAACCGTAGTTGTAGTTGACATGTCATTTTCAACGTCTTCAGTGGTGAAATCTGGAGTTTCCGAACCAGATAGACTGTGTGGTCCACCCAATGCAGCTGAATTCGTGTTGCAGGCAGCCGACAACTGTTTATCACCTGGAAAGTCAGTCTGACACGAAACATCTGCTCTGACAGTCTCACTTCTAAGTTTCAAAGTTCGTATTTCTTCGAGGATATTTGAATACATGACTTGGATTGGTTTCATAACTTCTGTCTTAATTTCTTTAATAATATCATCTTTTAACTGGACCGCACTTTGATTTGATATAGGCTGAAAATCAGAAATTATTATTCCTTGAAAAAATAGATGCCATAGTAAAGTTATAGTCAACATAACTAATATTCGGGCACATCGATGATGAGGGTGCTTTGAAAGAACTCAATAATGTCTAACGCTCCAGAAAATGTTACAACACTCGGACCGAGTACGGGGGTATATTTTAGACAGTCGTTGGCTCTTAAAATGCGTTTTTATTTAGAAAAAAAAACGAAATGTCCAATTCTGTCAACGGAGACATTTGTTCTTGGTCTTAGAAGTCCCCTCTTTTCGGCCTGTACTCAAACTTAACGTATGGATGTTTACTTTTCTTCCCATAACTTACCATGTTCATTCTTAACAAGAAACAAAACTCCAGTGTGATGTTGGGTGTCGCAGCTTGACAAAACACTTTTCAAGCTATACTAAACCAAACAGCTAACGATATTCTAATATAAATTTGAGTTTCAATTTATATATAATAATTGTACCATGCTATCTGCCGACGAAGCTCTACTTCCGGGACACGGTGATGGGGATCTAAGGTCAGCTGCAGACGACTTCTTATGAAACTCTTGTAACCCTGGTAAACTTCTATTGTCAACATGCTGATTGTTACCAACGTTTGAGTGTCTTGATCTGCCATTAACATATATTCTCTGTTCAACTGCACCTTCGATACTTTCTATTTCTTTACTTTCAGAGCTCATGGTTATGTCTGTATAGCTCATGTTTATGTCTGTACGTAAAATACAATTAATATTATACATTTGTGATACAACCTAAAAGTATATTTTATTTTAACTAAAGTACACAAATACAACAAAGGGTTTTTGTTGGAATTAAGATGAAGGTTTTAATTAAATAAGAAACATATTTTAATCTGTTGTAATATAACACATTATGTTAAAAGTTTAAGTTGATTATCTCTCTGGGAAATTGTTCTTAATGAAAGTTACGACTTCATAGGTTAGACTTTAAAGACTTATACCTATATACGTACAACACAGAAGTACATATAAAGACAGAACTTTATAGTTTATTGACTTACAGTATTCGAACGTACAATACAGAGGTACCTATAAAGACAATTATGATTTCATTGACTTGTTTGAACATACAATACAGAGGTTCATACGAAAGACCGATGGTGACCTTTCAATTTCAAGAATTCACGATTTCTGAGTATGAATTCGTGAAGTAGAAATCATGAAGTATTTAAATGAAATCGAGAATTCTTGAAGTGGTATTTGTGAAATCATAAAATCGTGAATAATTGAATTCTTGAATTTTTGACATGAAATACGGAAATCGTGAATTCAGGAAGTTGTGAAATATTGAATAATTGAAATCTTGAATTAGTGAAATTCTGAAATTTGAAATCTTGAATAATTGAAATCGAGAATTTTTTGAAATTGTGAATTACTGAAATTTTGAATTATTAAATAATTGAAATATTGAATTCGAGAATTTTTGAAATCGTGAATTATTGAACTTCAAGAATTCACGATTTCATGAATTCACGAATTCATTATTTCAAAATTTTTGCATGAATTCCTGAAATCGTGAATTTGTGAAATCATGAATTATTGAACTTCAAGAATTCATGATTTCAAGATTTCACGATTTTTGCGTGAAATTTAGAAGTCGTGAATTTGTGAAATCGTGAATTATTGAACTACAAGATTTCACGATTTCAAGAATTCCCGATTTCCAAATTTCAAGCAAAAATTGTGAAAAATTGAAATCATGAATTCTTTAATTAAATCGTGAATTCTTGAAATTGTGAATTCATGAATTCTTGAAGTGCAATGATTCACAAATTCACGATTTCCAAATTTCACGCTAAAATTGTTAAATATTGAATTCTTGAAATCGTGAATTCTTGAAGTTTAATAATTCACAAATTCACAATTTCCCAATTTCACTCTAAAAAGTGTGAAATATTAAATTCGTGAATTCTTGAAATCGTGAAATATTGATGTTC
The DNA here is from genome assembly GCF_021730395.1 of Mercenaria mercenaria. NCBI lineage: Eukaryota > Metazoa > Mollusca > Bivalvia > Venerida > Veneridae > Mercenaria > Mercenaria mercenaria. The sequence goes on from NC_069373.1 coordinate 55,682,856, forward strand.
AATAATTCACGATTTCACGATTTTTCAAATTTCAAGCAAAAATTGTGAAGTATTGAATTCGTGAATTCTTGAAATCGTGAAATCTTGAAGTTCATTAATTCACGATTTCACATATTTAGGATTTCCAATTTTCACGCAAAAATTGGGAATTCTTGAAAGCGTGAATTCTTGAAATCGTGAATTAATGAATTCTTCAAGTTCAATATTTCACAAATTCACGATTTCCCAATTTCACGCTAAAAATGTGAAATATTGAAATCTTGAAGTTCAAGAATTCACAATTTCAAGAATTCACGATTTCCTAATTTCAAGCAAAAATTGTGAAAAATTGAAATCGTGAATTCTTGAAATTGTGAATTCATGAATTCTTGAAGTTCAATAATTCACAAATTCACGATTTCCAAATTTCACGCTAAAATTGTTAAATATTGAATTCGTGACATCTTGAAATCGTAAAATCTTGAAGTTCAATAATTCACGATTTTACGAATTCATGATTTCCACATTTCAAGCAAAAATTGTGAAATATTGAATTCCTGAATTCTTGAAATCTTGAAGTTCAAATTCACAATTTCCAAATTTCACGCAAAAATCGCCAATTCTTGAAATCGTGAGTTCAACCATTCAAAATATAATAATTCACATTTTTCAAACTTTCACGCAAAAATAGTGAATTTTTGATTTCATGAATTCGTGAATTCTTGAATTCCTGAAGTTCAATAATTCGCGATTTCCTAATTCAATATTTCAATTTTTCATTAATTCAATATTTCTATAATTCACAATTTTAAGAATTCTCGATTTCCATTATTCAAGATTTCAATAATTCAGTATTTCACAAATTCATGATTTCAATTTTTCAGTAATTCAAGATTTCAATTTTGCAATAATTCACAACTTCAAAAATTCACGATTTCCATATTTTATTTCAAAAGTTCAATATTTCAATTATTCAATAATTCAATATTTCAGTAACTCACAATTTCAAAAAAATTATCTATTTCAAGTATTCGAGATTTCAATATTTCAGAACTTCGCTAATTCAAAATTTCAATTATTCAATATTTCACAACTTCATGAATTCACGATTTCATTATTTTATGTCAAAAGTTCAAGAATTCAATAATTCAATAATTCAATATTTCAGAAATTCACAATTTCAAAAAGTTATCGATTTCAAGTATTCAAGATTTCAATATTTCAGAATTTCGCTAATTCAAGATTTCAATTATTCAATATATCACAACTTCATGAATTCACGATTTCCTTATTTCATGTCAAAAGTTCAAGAATTCAACTATTCACGATTTCATGATTTAACAAATACCACTTCAAGAATTCTCGATTTCATTTAAATACTTCATGATTTCTACTTCACGAATTCATACTCAGAAATCGTAAATTCTTGAAATTGAAATGTCACCACAGGTCTTTCGTAGGTTCATGTTCATATAAAGACAGACTTACGTTCCATGACTTAATTATTCGGACGGACAATACAGATAAGTATAAAGACCGTTATAAGTTCATAGAATTATTCGAACATTCAAGACAGAGGTACATATTAAGACAGATTTTATGAGTTCACGGACTTACTCGAACGTACAATACAGAGGTGCAAATAAAGACAGTTAAGAGTTGTTAGACGTATTCGTACGCACAATACAGACAGTAGCAATGTTTTATTAAAAAAGGTAGGATTCATTTGAATTAGTCGTATTAAAAAGTTACTCATTATATCAAATTACAAGTTGGTAAAACATTCCTTAGTTGAACAATAAACATGAAAGATAAAAGCGTTTGTGTTGATAGAATTTGATGTGTCCTTGAGTCTTTTATCTTTCTAAAGCTTGTAAACTTTTGATATATTTTAGATTAAAAAGCAAATATATCGGCAAATCATGTCATGCACATCCCAAAAATAGTGTTTTAAGTTAAACACTCCAGTTTACTTCCATTTAGTGTAAAATTCTACAAACTTCAAATTGCATTTCTCTTAACTGAAGACGTTATAATTCTAATCGATTTATCCAAGTCCATGGGGATATAAAGATCTGTTTCACAGTCATTTAAATTTTATCCTGTTATTATCATACAATCTCAAAAATGATCTTAAACCTTTAACTTTTTCTATACATTATAAATAAGTCTTTCTATCATATCGTAGCTTACTACTCACCATTTCAAATGCCAACACAAAAATCAAGCACTTTATCTAAAATGTTATGCACGTTATTTTCCACTCCTTGTATCGTATATCGTAATATCTGGTTATATTCCACAGTTTCGTTTTATTTCTATAATATTTCTTCCTTGTTTACGACAGACCCAATCGTATCTTTTATTTGAAAGACTGAATACAGTCGGTTAAGGTAGATAATTACATTCATTTTTAAGACATATATTTTGGCAAAACACTCCCATTTTAACAAGGACTATTGAATGACTTTGTTCATTGAATTCATGTCTCATTCAACTTTTGTTTAACACAGTTCAAAACATTTATTACACTTGTATAAATGTAATGAATTCATAATATCATCGCGGGTTTCTTTCCAAGGTGACAAATCATTGAATGCCTTGTCAGCTCTTTCATTTAGTACAACTATTATTGTCTACTTTCGTCTGCGCCCGTGTCTTCGTCCGCGTCAAAAAAATATGCATGAAAACAGGTTTCTCTAAAACTACTGGAACTAATGCTTTCAAACTTCACACTTTCTTCCGGCATCATAAGATAGTCTCACTTGACCAATTACATAATTTTAGCTTTTATTTAATAAACATCACTAAGAATTTCAGATTAATGTTTTGCATGTAAGCAGATGTCTCAAAACCTACAGAGTCAAATGCTTTCAACTTCACACCTGTCTTTGACATCATCAGGTTACCGTACGGGGCAAGTTTCATAGCTCTAGACAATTTTTTTTTATTTTAATCATTCTCCTTTTAAACTATGATTTTCTGGCTTAAGGTTTCTAAAACAATACGCAGTTAAATACTGTCAAGTGTCCTATATGTGTTTGGTATCATCCGATAACCTCACGGGGCAAGTTACTCGACTCTAGCTTTAATATTTTCGAAATTATGCCCCTTTAAACTTTAAATCTTTTTACAGATTTTATTGTTTAGAAATTCCTACAATTCCGGGTTAAAGGTTTAATTTGCATATATTATGTTTCTCAAAATCAACCGGACCAAATGCTTCCAAACTTGACACATGTTTTCAACATCATGAGGTTACCTCATGGAGTGAGTGAGTTGGGTTTTACGGCGAATCGACACAAAATGGTCATATATTACCTCATGGAGCAATTTACATAACTCTAGATTTTATTTTGTCAAAATTATGGCCCTTTTTAACTAAGTTTTGTACGTAAGCAAGTTTCCCAAAATCTGTTTGGATAAATACTTTCAAACTTTACGTAGGACTTATGCATCATGAGATGGCCTCAAGTGGTATGTTACATTACTCTAGCTTTTATTTTTTTTTTGCCAAAATTATGCCCCTTTAAAACGTAGAAATTCAGTGACAGTCTTGCATGTAAGCCGGTATCTCAGAAAATAGTAGACCGAATGTTTTCAGATTCTCCACACATCTTTGGCATCACGATATGACCTCAGATAGAAAGTTTCAAACAACTCTGACTTACATTTTAGCAAAATTATGCTCCCTTTTCAACTTAAAAGAAAATTGCTAAAAAATGTGTATGTTAGCTACTATTAGATTGGAAGGCTTCATATAGTCGAGCAGAGTTTCATTAGACAGCTCTTGTCAAACTCCAGTGTTATCTCGTATTTATAAGTGTTCAAATGAAGATACTTTGTTAAGCATAGACTGATAAAGACTTTTCAAGTATCAATGCTGTTTTAAAACGGCATCGTATCGTTATTTCTGTTAATCTTGAACTGAACAATATGTTCAGATGATTTTTTACTCGTTTGTCCGAAGAATAGGTAGAGCTGTTGTATTCATTCTTTGGTGTCCCGATTACGCATTATGTAATGCGCAGTACACGATTTTTGTCCGCTTAAAGTTTAGTACGTATAAGCTGATCAGTAACCACTGGAATGAGTGGACTGAAACTTTACACTCATGTCCACTTTGATAATTTTACATGCAAGACTTGCTCTGTTTTGCTTTTCAACGAGGTTATGGCTATTTTTCGACCTAGTAATTTTTGTTTAAATTGTTGAAAAACTCAACACGCTTTTCACTGTAATGTTATTACTTGTAATTCCTAGGCCACATCGCTCTGGTTTACTAGATCACAAAGTCATGCCGGATTTCTACTTAGCTTTTTTGTGTTCTGTAGTCTCATTTAAGCATCACGAGTGGGGAAAGTTCTAAATGTGATTCAGAACTATTGCTCCTTTTGTACTTATTTATTTCTTTATTTACTTAGTTTTACTTTTAAGTGATAAGGCTTTTTAAGAAGATTTGTTTTTACCGTAAGAACTCGAGATATTTTTAACAGATGAAAGTTGGAGGTTTTGAACAGTGAAGCCCATGTTTCGGGTATAAAATCAACTTTTCACATACATTACCAATACGTCTCCTTATAATATTTTAGCACACTACTACGCCACATAACTTTATTTTGCTAGTTCATAAAATTATGTTCGTATTTCGAATTAGCATTTGTATGTGATCTGCTCAGTATCTCATTAAGCATTATAAGAGGGGAAAGTGCAATATACAATTCAAAACTTTTTACCCCTTTATACTTGTTTGTCTGTGTTTTCATAACTTTTACGTTTTCAACCACAAGATTTTTAAATGATAGAGTGTTGCTGTCCTTGACAGCTTTTGTTATGATGTAGTTTCATACTGTTAAGCTATACCCGGTAGTTTCATACTGTTAAGCTATACCCGGTAGTAACAAACAGTTTGTTTTCGTACAGTACAAATACATTAGTAAATACGTATATACAACCAAATCTAAACGTATTCTGATCTAAGAAACTACATGTATCAATCATTTCTTTTAATAGCAATAATAGGTTATTTTGATCAACATAATAATTTATTTATTCGTGGCACAGTACCTATTCGATATAAGCGATAGTACGAAATTGGATATCACTGTCATAAATTCAAGTCCGTAGTTATGAAAACCGCCAAAGTTTTACTAAGATTAATGCTATGAAGAACACTCCACACATTTGTTGTTTTTTTTTTTTCAAACAAGTGTTAAATTTAGCTTATCAATTGCTGTATTTTTATTGATACATGCATATCACAAGTATTTCCTTATTGAAACAGGCATATGGCTGACACTCCGATTTAAAGACATGTACTACTTCTCGGCACTTTTCTATGGGCAACGCCATCTTGAAAATATGAGTTGTTTTCATGACGTCGTTTATGACGTCTTGACGTCAACGTTTTCCGCTATTTTTACATAACGTAAAACTTCATTCTGTCTCCTTTAGAATACTATATAACATGACTGCGTTATGTGTTACATGTACTTTTTATATTAGCTTGTAATGGTAACATATATTATGAAACACCCTATATGTATAGCATAAACGGTGAGATCATAAATTCAAACTTTGCTATACATATAGGAATCGTGAAACGGGCCGCAGCAGATATAAAAAGCAAACTAAAGGCAAATATTTCATATTATTTTCTAGTCTGTTTCCTTCACGAATGATTAGTGTACCGTGCATATTTTAATACAGTCGCGGGTATAGAGTATCGACATATTGATTGATCGAAGTAAGAAGGAAGTGTTTATGTTCCTGTGGGACGAGTGATAAAGCAGTTTATTATTGCGTAATGGCGAATATAATTTAAATCTGGATTATAAGTTATTTAAACCACTGAACATCATCCATATGTGCATATGGACCCAATGATATATAATATAGTTAAGTATACGTAAGTTTTGTTTCATAAGGATATATTTCGACAATAAAACATTGTTATCTAGCACTGTATTACGTGTTTTTTTTGTATTATCATATTCGTAAAACCGTTCCGGAACGTCGACTCCATCGCAATAATTACTTCAACGAAAGTTTATATTGTGACCCACTTAAAGTTTCAATCGACAAAATAAATGTAAAATGGATACAGGGATTAAAGGAAGGGCTCATGATCAACGAAAGGCATTCTACAGGTCCAAGTCTGAAAACCAGGCGGAAGATGCGTCAAGGACATGGTCCATGAAGGGAAATGCAGGACATTTACTCCCAAGACCATGTCCCAGAAGCCTTTCGTCACCTTCTGATATTCCGGTATGTGCAAACTTTTTCTATATCTATGAATTCTACAAGTAGGCGGAGTTTATGTACGAAATAACAGAACTGTAGAAGAAACTCTATTTGGTTACCTATAAAATCATGTCACTTTTCTTCCAAAAATATATAGCATGAGCTATGATAACATGTTATGGATATTTTGCAAAAAGACATAGCATGAGATATGATAACGTGTCAAGGAACGGTTGCAGTGACAAAAAAAATGAAAAGAAATAGAAATTAAGAAAAGTTTTGAAATAAAAAATATCTACTCGTTAGCCGGATATGCTATACTCAGTAACAAAATTGGTATGTTTCTGTTGTGATTGGACTTTAACCTTTTAACATAATTTTTTTATAGAACTTGCAAAAGTAATGCACATCCACGTTCCCAGGAATTATATGCCTTGTTCTATAAAGCGTATCAAATCATTATTAATAACGTTACATTGTATTTTATATTGTTGATGATTTCAATATATATATGCCTATATAAGACGAATTTGTAGAATTTTAAAATTTTTATCAAAATATTTTCGCCATATTCTTTTTGATAATATTGTCAAATTTACTAGCACATATAATGTTATTAGAATAATTGCATTTCTTTTTTTTTTTTCTCTTGTTGCATATTTCATTGTGTTAACTATTGTGCATGTAAATATATTTGTATATTGATTGGCATAATGCCTTTGTACAAAATCAAATCTATCTTTTATCTGACAACCCTGACGTCGCTAAAGAAAAATGCTGATTGCTTACACTTCAAACAAATCGAAACTACATTATTTTTTTATTTTTGCGTTATGATGACATTCTATCACGCTTTAATTAATGTAGTTGACATGTGAAATATTTTATGAGTAAAATGATACTCATCAAGTGTGAGGATCGTTTAAATATAAAACAGCGATAATCTCCATTTTAAGTGTTTATTTCAAAATCTAAACTAAAAGTTAGCTTGTTGCATGCAATGACAAGACACTAGATGGTGCTTTTTATGCGTATTAACTATGGAGAGTACATAAACTTGTTAAAATGAAAATAAATATGCCCATGCCATGTTAAATAAATACATTTTCTAACAATGTTAGGTACTATTAACCTCCTTCAGGAACACATCACTTTCAACGCGATGGAAAACATGAAGAACGATATAGAGGTACAAAGAAAGGTCGCTGAAGCACTAATGGATAAACAAGATCAAATCCTTTGCGAAGTTAAGAAAATAAAAGAATATCTACATTTGTCTGAACCTGAAACGTTGCACAGAACTGTCCGAGCCGAATGTGAAACAAATGGTATTGCCTGTAATACAAGGGAACCACATGGTTTAATGAATGAAAGCATAGAGGGAGAACAACTGTACCAAGATGCAAGTGCACTGACGAAGGGCAAAGTACGAATTAATAGGATAGACAATCAACTTTATGGATGTATAGGGGAAATTACAGAAGATTCAGTACATCGTAACGGTTCAGTCAGTGAAAAAGATCATAGGCTTCAAGCTGGGCGTGATAAGAAAACAAAGGAAGTCACAAAACCTAAAGAATTTCGAAGTAATTCACTTCAAACGAGGGTTAAAACTGTAGCAGTTCAACCAAGACCACGATCAGCCATTTACACAAACAAAGGTTATCTATCAGTGTTGTTACATTTTCTGGTTCTTTTGGATCATTGATAATATATTCCGCGTAAGGACACACTGAGCAGTGGTGGGTGTCTTGCTTTAACATGATTTTCTCCAGATTCCAGAAAATAAAACATAATATATAACATGTTAAAATGAAGGAGAAAGCTTAAACTATACTAGTACTTTGGTACTATTTTAATAATATTTTATGAATCAACATTCTGTTAAGGTAACATAATCTGTTTATCTTTTTTGTTATCTTCAAACAAATTCGACTTTCTCATCAGTGCGTAAAATGAGCCAACATTTGGTGTGCAATATGGTAGTCCCATAAACTACCGGTATCCGTTCCCGTTCTCACTGAATTAAGAGTGATATAATTCAAGAATATGTTACAGTGTAACACATTTTTATAGAACACCCTTCAAAGAAACAGATTTTATACAATTTCTTTTATAGGTAAAGGAATTGAATACTTTTAAACACTTCACCAGTAATTAACGCTCAGACCCCTCCATAAAAAATTGAACATCCTTTAATTTCATTTTACAATTCCATATATTAATTGGTTGACAGTTCATATATTATTCACAATTATTTAAAGATTATTAGGTTTCTCGACCAAGACAGCCAGACAAAATCCTGTTTATTTACTTTGTTAAAACACCCATATAAATTCAGATTACACGAAAGCAATAAAATCAAATTTAATTTAACGCTTACTCTAAAGCCTTGGATGACACATAATCATAATTAAACATTCATTATATCAAATGCTTAGCCGACTAAAGAAATACCGCGGCGAAATTGATAGCCTGACAGTTTTTCTTAGAGCTGTATTATGGTAAACACATGGCAAATCTTGACTGTTTATCCTGAAATTTCATCATTTTTTTATATTTGAACCCTTTTTGGTATCTGATAGATGAAGATATGGTGAATGTATTTTTAATAAAACAAGAGCCATGTCAGACATGGCTAATCCCCCCACCGGGCATATCATAATTGAAGGATGTGGTCCGCATCAGGGGTTTTAAGATGTGGAAGAAAGAATAAGTCAGTAGTGAGGTGGTTTACTGCTAAATTTTATTAATTTTCATGAAGAGTATAACTATGATGTTTTTCTATATGGCTACTGTAAAAAGAAGGAATGGAAAGCTAACAGGGAACAAGAGTGCCAGAATGTCACAATATATGCCCGTCAAAGCAAATTTCTTTACTCTAGCAGCTGTATTTGCATATGGAATGTTAATTTTGTGGTTGTTTAGTAATCATTGTAAGTCTTTTGTTTTTTAAAGTCCACAAAAAAACTCCTTACTAGGTAGAGATACCTTATATATAATAAAACTAATAAAATACACCTAAAACTGGAGAGTTACATCTATGCTGTACCACAGAAAAGTGGTCTTGTTTTTTCCCTAGGGTCAATTATAAAAATGTTACAATATAAGTTATTTATAGTAACAACTAAGGGAAGTTAATCTTTATAAAAAAAAAAAAAAAAAAAAAAATTGCAAGTCCACACAAAAATCTTTATCAGGAAGAGACTGGTCAAAATACACCTCAAAATTGGATTTAGCATGTTTGTTGTACTACAGAAAAGTGGTCTCGATTTTTCCCTACGACTAGTAATGAAAAAGTTACAATAAAAGCTATTTAAAGTAACAACAAAGGGAAGTAATTCTAAAGAAGGGAACTGCGCATGACACTTCGTCTCATGATGGTGTATAATTGTGCCAAGTTACATCAAAATCCCTCCATGCATGAAGAAGAAATGCTTCGGACAAAGTCATTCTTGTATCTGACCTTTGGCCTCTAAGTGTGACCTTGACCTTAGGCCTAGTGACCTGGATCTTGCGCATGACACTCCGTCTCGTGGTGGTAAACATTTGTGCCAAGTTATATCAAAATCCCTCAATGCATGAAGAAGAAATGCTCCGGACAAGGTTTTTATTCTTGTATCCTTTGACCTCTAAGTGTGACCTTGACCTTAGACCTAGGGACCTAGTTCTTGCGTAAGACACTCCGCATCGTGGTGGTAAACATTTGTGCCAAGATATATCAAAATCCCTCCATGCATGAAGAAGATATGCTCCGGACAAAGTTCTTTAAGAAAATATGATAAAGGGGAATAACTCAAAAAATAGGCAAGGTAGAGTTATTGTTCTTGCACACTGCACTTCCTCCCAATGTGTTCTATCAGTGTATGAAGTTTGAAGAAAATCCCTCCAGTACTTTTGGGGTTATGCTCTGGACAAAATGTTTTAAGAAAATATGATAAAGGGGAATAACTCAAAAAATAGGCAAGGTAGAGTTATTGTTCTTGCACACTGCACTTCCTCCCAATGTGTTCTATCAGTGTATGAAGTTTGAAGAAAATCCCTCCAGTACTTTTGGAGTTATGCTCCGGACAAATTTTTTTAAGAAAATAAGATAAAGGGGAATAACTCAAAAAATAGGCAAGGTAGAGTTATTGTTCTTGCACACTGCACTTCCTCCCAATGTGTTCTATCAGTGTATGAAGTTTGAAGAAAATCCCTCAAGTACTTTTGGAGTTATGCTCCGGACAAATATCGTTGCGGACGCACGGACGGACGGACGGACAGACGGACGCACGGACGGAGAGCATTTCTAATATCCCCTTCACCTTTGGTGGGGGGATAAACAAAAATGCCTGTACACTACTTAATGTGTCCTTAAGCCTGTGCTATGGGGAGTGAGGATATTATGTATTTCATTACCTCTCATGACCAGACTCAAATAAACGAATTCAGCAATTACTTTCCTTTGTTGAGATCCATGCTTCAGAAGGATCTTTCAATAAAGTTCATGCATATACTTTTTAAGAATAAGTTCCGGGAGTTTTGACATGTTAAATAAACTTTTACTGGAAAGGTTAATGGACATCTGCTCTCTATGCCATTTTATGTAAAAGTGATGTCCTGGTGTTTGATTTATAATTATGAATGCATTTACGATATATGTTCCACGCTTAATGTATATCTTTCAGCCACTTTCGATGAGAGAGAATGTCTAGCAAATGCTCTGCAATATCACGTCGAGGACCTTGTTGATGGACTTGTTTTTCATGAGAGTGAACTTCCAGATGGTCTTTTAGTGGAAGAATGCTTGACCGAAGACGAGTGTTCAACACTTAGAAAACTCCGTGACAGGAAAGACCAGATTAGAGTTTTACTGAGTCTAATTAAAGGTCGAGATCTTCGTGTTCTCAATGGATTTTTGAAACATATTGCTCAACAAAACCCGATGGTTGCACAAAAGATAAAGCTTAAGTTTGAAAATAATAAACGCGACGGCTTACGAGGGAAACTTTGCACTTTGTGCAATCTAGAAAAACAGTTTAATGTCAAACATGTAGCTGACAGTTTATGGGCAATTCAAGCGATAGACGATGGGCTTTATAACAAAATTATTTATTCTGATTCACCTGTCGGGGCACAAAACACATTGTGGAAGAGAGTTTTTCATTCTCTAAACGGACTGAACCAAAAACAAGCTGAAGAAGCACAAGACAAACTTAAACATGCCCTTTCAAAGAAAAATCTATTCATGCATTTGGCAGATGGTGTCAAAGATATGCTAATAAAGAATCATGGAAAACTTACTTGCGCCTGTGAACCACGAATAATTCTGCCAAAGAGAACTCCATCGTTTGGGGCAATGACCTCGGCGGAATCTTTTCTACCCGACTCAAGTTCTGATGGTGCCTCAAATGATTTTTCAAGCTTTGACGGGACCGAAAATGGTGATATGCAGGAAAGGGATTATAACGGTACACTTACCGACGGAATGTCACTGATCGCTGAAGTAAATGAAACTCCGGTAAGAAAACTGAAAGATCCCATATGGCAGTAAACGCATTTTATCAAAAATATGGCCGTGCACCACAGTGCCTGTCATAGCGCTTAATAACTTAATTTTGTACCTCATCAAAATATCTCTTAATTTGTTTAATCTAAACTTAGAATAATTCATTTATCCTTGTAAAAGCTACAGTACGTTTTATTTACAGTTTACATTTTTGATCGGTAAAGAAAAATAATTATTCTTAAATTATTGGGCATTTACATTGATGTGAATACTAAATGTCTACAACGTACTCTGATAAATATAAAGAAGAAAAGAAGAAAAATCACTTTATTATTGTGAAGCTTCGCCGAAATAATGTATTCATCTCTCTGCATTGTTGTTTTGTTTTATATTTTCAGACGTCGCCGTCAAACAGTTTCCCAAATGCAACACACGTCATTTACGAACGTCAGGAAGAGCACATTTCCAAAAACGAGTCGATATGCGGTGATAAACATGTCTGTTCAGATCATTCTCAGATTAATTCTAGTTCAACACTTCAAAAGAAACCTGTACCGGCCAGAAAACCACCTGTGCCTTTAAAGAAACCAGAATTGAAACCGAATTCTCTAAAGAAATCAACACCTACACAATTGAAAGACTTAGTGGTAGACACATCAACTTTAAGGACAAATAGTCCAGAGGATATTACTAATTTTCCTTCAAAAACAGAGGCTCAAAATAGTCAGGCGATAGAGAATGAAGCAGATGAAATTCCACCATTACCAGAAAAGAAAAACAAACAGGTGAAAAGTTAATCATTATTTTGAGAATGGTGATTCAACTTGTTGAGACTTTTTTGTAAGTAACATGCATAAACTGTTCATTTTGCAAAACAATAAGTGTTCTTAATGTAACTAACAAATCACAAAACATTTGTTTAACGGCAGCTCTCCGTACAATTTTGTATGACAGTTTCGCTTTTCGGCTAATTGAATACGCATATGAGTTCTCGCTATCAACTAGAGAATGACAGGGCGAAACATGATAAATGGATCTATTAAAATTTTAAGATGAACGCCTACATGTCTATATCAGATTACCAATAATGTGGTTTGTTTGGCGTGTGTACCGAAGGAACTGTACTACACTCAAGGACTGTAAAAACGCACCATCTATGTAATTGGAACATATTATCCAGTAATAGTTTTGTAATGCCTATATTTATGAAATATGCATAATAAAATGATTTTTCTATGCAAACCGAAGCGTGACTGCTACACTTGAACATGTGACAGCGGTCACGCTTCAATTATGGTGCAACCCTGTTAAAATGGCATTTTCGTGTCTTATGCAAGGCAGTTCCTGTTTTTATTTAATTGTGGACCTATACTTGACATTTTGGTAGCATTTTCAAGGAGATTTTTTGCATTTATAGAAATGTCACAAACCTTATTACTCATGTGTTCATAACCATATTTGAGGTGCCAAGTTGGAAGCTATTCCATAGTGTTGACCTGTCAGACAAAAAATCTCTTAGAAGATACATACCCTCTACTTTTCTTGGTGTTTTTTTTTTCGGTGGTTTTATAGGTCATTAAATAAATTTTAAGAACATAAGGCTAGTAATTCTTTTTTCTTCTTCTTAAAATGGGCCTGGCTATGTGTTATAGCTGTCAGAAGATTGTTAATTTTATATAGAACATATAGCCAATTTATTTACTACTGTATAGCCTTATTGCAAAAGGAACCCCCATATTAGGTCAGATTTAATAATAATATCAACAACAACAACAATACAACAATACTATTTATTGCATAAAACATATTTCAATGCTTATAGCAAATACAATTAGAAATTACAAAGTAGGCAGAGCCAAATGTTATCAATTTAAATTACATCCTTAACAAATTGGCGAAATAGATAAATTTGGCTAAATTTCTTATTATCATTCTGGATTTTTCCAACATTGTGAATTTTTGAATATTTGGCCACGTATAATACTATAATACAATTTTAATACTTGTTTCTGAGAGTGCTCTGTTTAGGACATATGAGAAGACAATGATACTCATAAGAGAATTTAAAATTATTTTAATACAAGTTGAAAGTCTTAGAATAAAGTAATTGCCATAGATAGATAAGGCATAATTTTACAGTCCTTCAGTGTATACTGATCAAATCAGCTGACCAGCTATTCTAATATTTGCTTATTTTTCTGTACAAATTAGGCACATATTTTAGCAATTCTTTTAAAAGAGGCCAGCACCAAGAAAATATTTATTACAAAATTTAACATATTATTGGTGTAATTGGATCATCAATCAAAGTAATAAAGTAGGAGTTATCTCTGTTGATCATACATGGTGGCTTTTTGGGCTTATTTTTAGAGGAAACATCGAGGAGCCGCTGCGAGCATTATTTCAGGCATAAACGAGCGCCTGGAAAGTACCGTCGGCCTCCGTTGAGTCAGCTTGGTAGCTCCTTAATTCATCTAATATTGGTTTAGGTGAGCAAGTGATTATAGTGTACTATATTCTGTAAATCCCATATTCGCATTCAGTTTTGGATAAAATTGTTTTTATTGTTGCCCTCATGTATTATGTCTTAGTTATACGAATGTATTTGTCTCATGTTTTTGTATGTGTACAAGCTGAGAGTTGAATTAAATAAAACTTGGAAAAAACTTTGATTTCTATATATAGTCATTTTGAAAGCGTTTCAAAATCCAAAATATATTCCGTATTTAGAAAAAAATCTATATTTGTTTAAATGAGTACTTAGCATTATGAAAGACCCTTCAGTATTTACGATTTGTTTATTTGGAATGTGTGTTGTGCAGTAAAATATTGAGCTTTTTAAGTGTTTTAGATGATAGAAAAGTTAGATTTCTATCGATTAAAATGTATATTCTTAATAAAAATTGCATTATATGAACTTCATGTCTGACTTACCTAAGATTTTATACACCGTGTTTACCTTAAACACAACGCCATTCTTGTTAATTATATCTTATTATTTTCTTGATAAGGTGTGGAGGCCTGTAGTGAAAGCATTTTAAGTATTGATTTATTAAAGTAGTTCTCATCCAAAGTTCTTATGAATTGATTTTCCAAATAGTATACTATTAATTTCATATCTGGTTTTATCGACAGTGCGAATTTGCTATTCTTGAAAAAAATATTTTTCAAATGTTGAGCAACTACGTAAAAGAAAAACTGAAAACTGCATTGTATTTCCGTTGTTTCTTTCAACATTCATAAACATGCCATTTTTGTATAGTCTATATTGATCCTGTATTGATCTAATGAAATTAACCCTTAGCCTGCTGGCGGCAAGGGATTCTGCCTTTGCGACCAGTGCAAGATTTACTGACTTAAGAGCAAACAGTGCAGACCATGATCAGCCTGCACTGTTTGCTATTCAGTCAGTAAATTTTCAGTGAACACTCCTTCGAATAGTGAATGGTATTGCATGCCAAAACTGAATGATGGACCGTTCCATTTTAGAAATTTAGCAGGCTGAAGGGAAGTGAAAGTAATGACATAATTCATTAAAATGTGAATAAGATATCCTTAAACTATTTATAGTTTAACAAGTTGACCTGTATTGACCCAAATGTGCCAACTAAATGACGTGCTTAATAAATTAACTTTATAGGTAACGCGTAACATTTAAGAAATAATTTATAGCAAAAGAGTGTTTTAACACTATTTATGCACGATGGGCGGTTATACGTCGGGCGTAATAATTTTTATACGACGTATTACTGCCCGAGTGTATAAACAGTGTTAAAACATGGTTTTGCTATAAATTATTTCGATTCTAATTTGCCCTTATCTAAAACATTAGCTAAAATATAGATGCGCTCTTTCTTTGTCGCAACAAAAACTTTGACGTCACCGCACGTTAACGTGACGTCATTCTAGCGTAAGAGTGTTTTAACAAAGACAAGCATATTAGAATGCATTATAAAGTTTTTATAATACATTGTTTAAGTTTGTTTTTCGGACTTGTGTGATATTATACAAATTTGCTTGATTTAAAAAAATCTATAACACAGGTAGAATAGTTTCTGTTCAGTAAAGAAGTAGTGCCGACTTTAATGTAAAAATCTTTTTTTTTTCTTTGTTTTTCATTTCTTTATTTGTAGTTTTTGTCTTTAATAACCTAGTCTGTCAATATATAAACGCTTTATCATTGCGTTACCAAAACAACCTCGGTTTTTTTGCGCATAAGATATTAAATTACGAAGGAATAAGATAAAATATTCAAGATTTAAATCAAAACGTGAGATTTAACTGTTCTGCGGATTTAATTGTACCAAATTTAACTGAAATTTTCAACTTTGGTTAAGTGTCTGACATTTCTGTTAAGGTGATAAAAATTAAAGAAAATAAAATAATAAATACTAAAAATTAAGTTTTCAATTCTACCGTCTGTACGATTAAAACTAGGATACCTTGTGATCACACCTAACTTAGACTTAAACCCCTACTTTCCTTCATTAGTCCCCTAATAACTGAAAATCAGTTTCGGGGACTAAAGGATTGCGCTTTTCCTTCTGTTCGTCCATCCGCCCGTCCGTTCTCAATTTCGTGTCCGGTCCATAACTCTGTCAGTCATCAAGGGATTTTAATATTACTTGGCACAGGTGTTCCCCATGATGAGACCACGTGCAATGCGCAAAACTTAAAGGTCAAGCTCCAACTTGGCGGTCAAATGTCAACAGGGCTTTTTCTTTCCGGTCTGTAACTTAACAATGAATGAAAGTATTGTAATATTACTTGGCACAAATGTACCCCATGATAAGATGATGTGTCATGCACAACTTTCAGACCCCTAGCTTAAAGGTCAATGTCACTCATGGCAGTCAAATATAAATATGGCACGAACAGAGTCTGTTTCGTGTCTGGTCCAGAGCTCCGTCATCTATCAAGGAATTACAATTTTACTTGGCATAAATGTTCCGCATAGTCAGACAACGTGTCGTGCGCAACACCCAGAACCCTAGCTTAAAGGTCAAGTTCACACTGCAGATCAAAGGTCTATATATATTTTTCCTGTTCGGTCCATTATAGGATTTGCATATAAGTCGACACAAATTATCCCCTAGATGAGACGACGTGTCACCCGCAAATCTGGACACCTAGCTCAAATGTCTAGGTCACACTTGGAGGTCAAAGGTCAACATGACTTTTTTCACATCCGTTCTGTAACTCAACAATCTATAAAGGGATTTTAATATTACTTGGCACAAATGTACCCCCTAATGAGACAATATGTTGTGCGCAACTCCCAGACCCCTATCTCAATGGCCAAGGTCACTTTTGGAGGTCAAATGTCAACAGGAATTTTTTTTTCAAATGGACTTATCAAAATTGAAATACATTTTTATATTTTAATATAGATATTATAAGCAGTCAATAACTGTAGAGTTTTATATATGCAGATTTTTATCCAAACGTCCTGTTTGAAAATTAGGTGCCTTCCAGTAGGCAATATATCATTCACTTGTTATAAAATATGCTACTGACCTCCCCAATGCGATGTCCCTATTTTCAAATTTCGTTATATATGTTATGTATATTGTCTTGCATGTCAGTGGTGTTATTTACCGTTTCACATTTCACTCCCCTCCAACATTTTACCTCATCCCACTTTTTGATATTTCTTTCGCATATATAATTAAACTGCATTTATTGATTGATATTGGATGCTACCTGTCTCCTATATATATTGCAACTATAGTATCTTTTTGTGGCTGGCCTACTTTGCGATGTGTGGCTCTGACTATACTTGCTTCCACTGCTTCTCTTACATTGTTATTTCCAGTGTTGTTGTTATTACTTGTATTTAGGATTGTGTTGTTCTTAATATGTTAAGGTACTTCTCAAACTGTTGCTAATGTGCGTAAGGTGTGTCGCACATTGCAACAGACTCAGTCAAACAGAATTGCTTTTGATTGTTTGTGTTGTATGCTTGTTTGATTTATATTCCTTGGAGTGTTCTGTCTTAAGCTTTGTGTGCAGTTTTTCTTTTCTATCCGGGGATTATCGGTCATTTTGACAATATACATCTTTGCACTGCATATTTCAATGTTCACATGATCATAGAGAAGCATGCAAGACAACACCAAATACACTCGAAATTGTCACACAGGTTTGTAACCCTTTTGTATTTACGTTATTCAAATTACCAACTTTGACAGATAGTGTTTAACATAATTATGTTTTAAATTTTCCGCGTGAGAGAATCACAAAAGGAGAAGCCGTTTTTATACAACACGGAAGGAAAAGTAAATTAAACCTGTTAATGGCAGTACTTACGGTTTACACTGACAATCAGTGCGGTTGTTATCTAAATATTTACCGGCTTCTTCGATCAAGAGTGAAATTTATAGCATTTATACTTTCTTGGTGTGTGCATGAAGAATGTCACAAAAAAGGCGAGTGTTAAGTTGAAATGTAAGATTTAAATTTAACGACTATTCTTTCGATTTTAGAGCTGTTCTGTAATCAGGAGTAATATTTACGCGTTGTTAGAGATAAAATGAATCAAAAAGCTGAAAGAAAAAGAAATGTTCGTCCAAAGAATGATGGACAAGTTAAGAACATTTCGCTGCCGTTTGACTTTAGACACGATCTCCATATCGGTCAAGAAGAGTACGACGAAAGACGGGTAGATGATCGCCCTGTTTCACCGCCAGCGCCTTGCCCTGGTAGTAAAGACAGTTCAGGAGAAGGATCGGTGAGTGCGACATATATCTTTGTTATATATAAAAAATCTGCAACAAAACAAAATGTCTACATGTTGTCTATTACTGATACTTTTTCACTAAATATGAAACCAGTAAAGTATGGGTGAATACGGACAGACATGTCTGTGATTTTGGTATTTTATCAGGGTTTAACGGGTTTTAAGACGAGCATAAAAGTTTTAACGCTTCACTTCTGAAATCAAAAAACACTCAAAACAATGACACATACGCTTATTTTAGACAAATAAAATGGTAACTTTTAAAACGTTAATTTAAGTGTTATTTTTATAATAAAGGTCATATTCAATAAAAGTATTTGATCTTTTTAGATTCAACTAGTGTACATTTTATTTATACCGGTATCACAATCTGTTTTTCTCATATGCAATGCAAAAAAGATGACAAATATGTAGCAATAATGCATAGCTCCCAAAATATTTGAAAGATATATTTCGTAACTTGCATTTTTCAGTTACCAGGCCCAAGCATTTCACAAATTATCAAAGAGGACGTTATACCTGCTCTACGCTCTGAGATAGGTGATATTGTTGAAGAGAAGATAAGAAAGATACTTAATGAAAATGAAGTCCGTCGTTGTGAAACATGTAAAACATGTCCGTGTGCCGGAAAGGAAATCAGAAACATTGAGGAATCTTCGTATGATGCCGAGCCAGATTATAATTCTAATGCAAACCGAGTAGCATGTTCCACTGTGCTATCTGAAGACAGTGACATCCAAAACAGCCAAACTGGTATGAAGGTGATTGCAGTAAGTGACATTCAAGACATAGAGGGCGAACAGAATTTCCGTAAATCCTTCAGCAATCCTATGTATCACAAGAAAACACAAACATTTTTGATACAAACTCAGCATGGGACAAAACTTGTTAAATATGGATCCGATTTACAACTAGTTCATAATGAACAATCGACGAAAGAAAAGTCTTCAGAGTCCGTTTTGTCACGTTCCAATACTTTACCTGCAGCAGCAAATCGCATCCAGTCACTAAAGCAAAGTGAGAAACTAAATCATAAAGGTAATATGCTGTATTGTATGTACGGTGTATACAATCTATAAATAATTTTAATGCTTCCGTATACTGAAATATAATAAGTGGACCGAGATATTCAACCACATGATTTACTTAAAAGCTAATATATTTTTGTACAAATGGGTTTTTCCTAATAAAAAACATTATCCAGGTCAGTCAGGTCTGAGTAAAATGCAACTATAAATTTTTGCTTTAAGTAATAAAACAATTAAATACTGTATACTCCAAGAGTCACTAAGTAAACTCGTACTGATACAATTTTCAAATTATAAAATCAATTCCATAAAGCAATATTATTTACATTTATTTTTTAGCAAGACGACCTTTGTCCAAATCAGATGAAAGAGAATGTCTGGCGAATGCATTGCAGTGGCATATAGAAGAGCTTGTAGGGGGTATTGTATTCAAGGACAGTGAACTGCCAGACGATCTTCTGGTGGATGGCTGTCTTACAGAAGATGAATGTGCTCGTGTAAGAAAAAAGCTTGATCGCAAAGACCAAGTTCGTGCCCTTCTTAGCATTATAAAAGGCAGAGATTTGGACGTTCTAGAGCGATTTCTGGAGCATCTGAGATCTCAGAATGAGAATGTTGCAAAAAGTATTGAGCGAAAATTTGAACAGAATAAACAAGATGGGATGAAGTGTTCCGAATGTGCACTCTGCAACCTGACTTCTAATGTAAACCTTAAGTACATCGCCGATAATTTATGGAAAAACTGTCTTATCGACATTGGATTGTTTAACTGGATTATAGAAACGGATAGACCGGCAGGGGTCCAAGGAGATCTTTGGCATGGAGTCATAAGTTCTCTCAATAAACACTGTGAACAAAGTCCATCACAAGTTCGCCGTATTTTAGGTAATGCCTTGACAAAGAATCATCATTACCATCACTTGGCACAAGGTGTTGTGTGGATGATAAACACAAATAGAGCACTGGTATGCCGTTGTGAATTGCAACACAATATTATGCCAGCTGGATCATTTCTTTCGTTACAATCATCGAGGTCCCCTCAATCCTCGGAATCTGAAATTGTTACAGATTCCCGCAGCGACGTAAGCGGAGTGGTTACCCAAATAGAAAACCTAAACATCAAAGTAGCAGTACGAGAAAAAATACCACATGCTATCTTAGAAATTGGCGAAGAAAAGGTTTGTTTGTTGTTTTTATAACACTAAATCTTTCATATTTTCGTTTAGGTTTTACTGACAAAATGCCAGCTTGATTGTAAAAATAATACATTACTTGACTACGTATCTCTAGAACAAGCACTGAGTAAAAACTTTATAAGACAACATGAGCATGACTGCCTAAGGATTTGAGTCGAAGACGCTCAAGATAAGCGATTGGTGTCTCATTCAGTCGCTTTGTTTATTCTGTATTGCAGGACTTTGGTTTCCTTCATTCCAATGTCCGCATGTACGCTTCTTTTCAAAAAAAGTGTGTTTATCATATTGCTCAAGTGAGTCGGTTGGTATGTCGATGGAAGTTTATTTGATTGGCATTGCAAAAAAAGGAATATATGCAAATCGTGAAAATAAAAGCGGAAGCATAATAGAAAAAAAATTACTGCAGAAAGCGAATCTCGCTTGAATTTTGACTGCAACATTTGACTTCATAATATAATACAACTAAAATTTTGTTTCAATTCAGGCTCCTGGCGAAGCCCAAAGGCTGAAAGATGACACTATGCGAAAAGGTATCAAAAGTCCTATGCCGACAATAATACCTGTATCAGAGAAAGCGAGGCTGAAAGATAATATTTTGTCTTTCAGCCATTCCCACGTGCCTGAATTGAAACGTGTAATACTGCAGGATGCTAATACGCATGAAGAAACCCAGACTTCTATGCCGACGCCGAAGACTGAATTTGAAGAATCGATGCAAGATACTCGTGTAGCACATAGACCTCCAGTTACCTACGGCAGGCCAGTCTTTGTGCTTTTAAAGGATGCACTGGAGTCTACAGATGTTTAGACAAGTTTAGGTATCCAAAATCCAACAGGGTAGTAGCCTTGTTTATGTTCTTGTTATAGGTGAATCATGTTTTAGAAGATATTGCAGTCAAAAAAACCCGCATTTTTCTGTGGTATATTAGGCATATCGGCCATTCTATAAAAATAGGAACATACAACAGAATTGTACCTAGTAAAGAAGATCTAAGGGGGACAACTCTGAATTGACCAATAAACTGACGGCGGTCAAAAGTGAAAGAAAGACTAAATAGGTCCTTTTCACAACAACTGATCAGGCGGACAAAATATGACCTACATTTGTGGCGGACAAAATATGACCTATATTTGTTTAAGTCTTTGTATTCGATACTAGTATACAGCATGCACACTTTTGCCATGGCTTACACTGACATTTGAGCCGCGTCAAGCATAAACAGCCGTTATCGTAATTTTTTCACTTTTTCAGTTTATTTCATCATATAATAGTACGTTTTTTAAACTTTCTTGCAATGTATTTATTTCTATAGGTTGAAATGGACTATACCTGCGTAAAAATACAAAATCGTAACCCACTCTACCAGACGAACGTCAAGTAACGTCAAAAACGTCGACGTTATTAACGTCAACGTACAAAAAACATGATGACAGAAAATAAAGCAATCCTTCAATTTACTTATCTTAGCAGCATCGATGTACACATATAATAATATTAGCTACACATACTGCAGTGCGCTGATATGGAGTATACACTACCAGTAAATTCTATGTGGGACTTGAGCGAAAGTAAACTACACATTTTGTAACGAAATTATTTCATTGATTAGTCACTTCATTAATTTTGATGTTAATAAATAAGTAATAACATATTTCTTGTTTTCTAATGTCATTTATCTTCAAGTGGCATTTCAGGATAAATTTGTAATATCTACATGTTACACTACACATGTGATTGTCAATCGTCCGACGCAGGGGGCGGACAAAGAACGTCCTGAAACGGACGTCTCACCAGCGGCCTGACGTGGCGGTATAGATACGTCTGACGTTCCTTGCTGAGTCCTGCTGGCCTAATAACTGACGGAAGATCATAGGTGTCCATTCGTAAATAGTTCGTCTTGCAAATGACAAATCGGATTTCCTCGGTGTCGTCTGCGGCTACCTTCATGTACACTACCCCGGGTTCGCTTGATGTGAAGCGGAAGTGATAATATTTGGAAATGTTTGGCACTTTTTTTAACCTATCACCGAGGAACATCTTCCAGTCTCTCCACTCCCACCCATTCTCGTCGTATGTAACCGGTACATTACTGTGCGCCGACTTGTGTACAACATCTACCACGTGCTGGAGTGTGTCACAGTTCGAACGCCGATACAACTTCTTAATAGTACCAAACCCGGCGTCGATCAGGCACCTGCACAGTAAGAATATGAAGACGTATCACGCTGTATGGTTATGATTGATCATGTAGATAACTAATTAGTGTTTTGATGTTAATGTATAAAGTTAAATACCAGTAACATTATCACTTGCAATCTTCATAGGTCTAAAATCACATTGAAAATGTGTGTCAAAATTTAAAGCAATATAGATTCTAGTTTTTACTACACTCAACTACGCAAAGTCGTTTTTTTTAACATTTCACAACGTGCATTTGCTGGTATGGATCGAAATCTTTAATCTTTTAGTCTTTAACTGAAAACTGGATTTAGTTCAAATGATTCCCAAATACAAATAGAAGTGTTTAACGATTTGGAACTGTTGCACTGAATAATTAATTATGACAACCTTGTGTGTCCTGGTAACTGCATCATATATCTGATTGTTCTGTGCCGCCCAGTCATCGTGCGCCATGATAAGTACGCCAGCACGTATCTGTTCTTGTTCTGACCTAGTAAACAGTTGTACATAAACGTTATTTATAATAAATATCATAGTCAGAAATAAACTAGCTCAAATAAAACACAAACCTCAAGATGTAATCGCCGTTTACTTTCAAATTTAATACGTTATACATGTACATTTTTATGTCGTACATATCACACATCGTTCATATGTTTCGACATAGATATTTGTTTCTTTTTCTGAATACACAAACAAACTAATAATAACATCACATCCGTTAGTATGGTGCATCATATATATATGAAGCTCGCCATGAGAAAATCAACTATGTTGGTTTTCTCATGGCGCGGCTCATATATTCTTGAAACTGGACAGACATAGAACTGTAACAATGTAACACAAGAATAAATCTTTACTTAAGCTACGATATGTCAAGGGGCTTTTGTGACCGTCAACAGCAGCTTTCATACAGAATGAAATTATAAACACAGGATATTAACTACACGAAACGTTACGCTAGTCAACGAAAATACTTACCGAAACAATTATCAGCATGAATACCACATTCCGTCTCTCCAGTACCGAACGTGTGGAAGGCGTGATCAATCATTGATATAACAGAATCCGGTCCGTGTACATTCTGGCCATCTTTACCTGAGAAAAGTTAAGAAAAACTGTTATTAATATGTGAAATATTTTGCTGCACGATTTTCAAAATTATGTAATATCCTTTATGTTTTTAACACAACCATCAAGAATCTTAAAACAATTAACTATAATTACAGACATGCAGTATAATTCGATCAACGTGAACGTTTGCATTTTAATGGGTAATTTTTCCTAAATTTAACAAAATGCCGTGCGAAAATGATAAAAAGATAATGAACTGATTTACCAATGCTTTGGTCCTCGTCGATGAGATAGTTGTACTGCTTATAGCCATCGGCCCGGAAACCAAATATCTGAAGACAGATAAAGTGCTGGATATTACATGGGCACATGACTAAAAAAAAACAAGCGCTGTTTCTATACACCCCTCCCCGTCCCCGACTCCAACCCCAAACACACACACCTCACATACACGCATATAATAGCATGTCGTTATTTTATATGTTGTAACCTGAAAAAAATGCCTAAAGTTATTTAACAGAAACCGTTTTCATTCTCAAGGTCACGGTGATTGACCTAATGACCCTAGAAAAAAACTTATCCTATAAGTATGATCATAGTGAGACCAAGCATTCACTCGAAATTGGACGGAAACCTATTTTTTTTCACCTAACGACATACCGGCAGACAGATCGACTTACAATGAGTAACAAAAAATAGCCACTCTTCTTCGAAATATGGCATAAAAATATGAAATTTAAGAACGAATTTGAAAGGATATAATGTTACTATCTTGATAATGTTGATTGTAAAAAAATATTATGATTTTTTTTTGTATGAATATATTACCATTATTTCCATTACAGAAACAAAGCAAAAGCATAAATAATTTATTTGTAATACCTGCACTCTTCTTGGTTGAATGAAGAATGTGGGTCTCTTTTCTTGCGCATGGTGAGGCAACTTGACATACTGACTAAAGTCGAACGTGTAATGTACGTCGTCTGTCGAAAATCCATCTCCCGCAGCCTGGTCTTGTTGTGCCCGGTTAACAAACATTGCTGTTGACCTTTCCACGCATTCTACGTATAGTTCCCTTTCTTTCCTGGCTTGGAGTACATGATTGTGGTACTTCTGTGTTGCAAGTATTTTGTCATTTTCGCTCATGGCAAGCTTGATATCCTGCTTACAGTCCTCGCATACTTTGCACACATCTTCCTTTGGAGAGGCTATTTTTATATGTGGCAAACAATTTTTCCATATGTCTTTAAAATGTTGTTAAACCAACATACCTCTTTTCAGCTTCAATACAACGTTTTACATACTCACTGTGTACGGACTGCTTTGTGTCCGAGGATGGTAAGTAAATTGGGGCCTCGTCCTCTCGCCCTCTTGGTGCCGCAGGCTGAGGGAGTCCCTCTTCGTTTGCGTAGCTCAGTATATATTGCACTGCGTCCTTAATTACTTCAGGAGGAAATGCGTTGTGGGCACGTCTACCGCTGTGGCCGTGAACACGCGGCTGAGCACCATGTTCTTCCATGTGATGTTTAATGTTTCTCAGTTGTCTGTCTTTAATATCAAACACCACTAGAAATGTTTCATGGCACACTGTTACACCCTCAAACACATATTCATATCGTGAACGTTTACGATTTCCCTTACATCTAGCATCTGAGATTATCCTCTTGAGAGTGCCCATAATTAGCATTTCCTTTTCACTTTTTGTCATTTCCCTTACATTAAGAATGTTTGATTCAATCTGGGAAAAAGTAAAATTATTGAAGCAGTTTTTTGTACATTTGCATCCACTGTCATAAATGGTTTTCACATTGTTAATATCACACTGTGGATCTTCACTATTTACATTAGTGTCTTCATTAACTTGAGTTTCTGATTCATTACCGTATTCCTCTGCAAGGGGGGTAGCTGTGTAATATCTTTGAAGACGGGATTCAATGCTAACATCTTGCACCTCATCAATATCAGTATCAGTATCATAAGTTGCTGCAGAACGGCCAATGTCAGTTTGGTCTGTCAATCCAAAGCATGACAGAAGATCATTTAGCTCCTGTGCAAATGAAAAATAAAACATTTCGTAATTGAGGCATGCCATTGAAATATATTTAATGAAAAAATACTAAACAGGAAAGAAAAAAAATAAGTTGAAAAAAAAGTTGACTAGATGAGGTTTCGAACTCGAAACTTTCGTCTTTATAGTCGAACATGTTAACCACTCGGCCACTGCGACGATAAGTTATAGAGCGATGAAAAATTAGGTTGATTTAATTTTTCGAAATCCGTACCATCCAAGGTCGTTGCAACATAAATAAACGGGATGATTTTTTTTTATTGAATATTTGCTAAAGCATCTAATTGGCAACATATTCATGTTTGCTTCCGCATTGCTTTCAATCTAAATATGTTCCTATGCATAGAATCTTCGTAATACAGCAGATCTATGCATGAGCATTTGCAAACAAAAATCAGTATTCATATCTGCCTTGTAGAGATGTGTTTAACACTTATCTTATATTCCAGAATGACATAAGTTAATAAGCAATCTAACAACATTATTTATACAATCTAAGCATTTTGACCGGTCCTGACCTTCGACTTTGCTTGAATATTGTATGATTATAGACGTAGATCTCTTGATATTTTGAAAAGTTATGTGGGTAAATCAATTTGAAAATACTTTCTCTGTCATCATTACAAATAATTCTATAAAATATTACCTCGAACGTATCCATTTCTTGAAATTTTCTTCTGTTTACAAACTGGCATGTGAAAATACGGGCGCCGCCATTTTGTTACGTCATTTCTAACATTTGACGTCATATTACTCGGAACAATTAATTTACCGATAACGGCTGTTTATGCTTGACGCGGCTTATTTATTTTACAATGATGATAACTGTGTTTACACAAAATTTGATATATTAAAATGAAAAATGTATATCCAACAATAAGAAATTACAAAAAAAAAAGTGAAACTGGTATTACATATGTGTAACAACATACGTACTGTTGTTATCGTAATCAATTCAATTAATCACTTTGAAAGTGTTTCTTATGCTTTACTCATTTTGAAGCATTTCTCTGACTATTCAGGAGTACTTTGCTGCAAATAGTGTAACACAAAAACTCACTGTTATCAAATGTAATTACAACATTTTTAGGTAGTGGATCCGTAATGACGCTCTGTAATTTCCGTGTAATCATATATTTGTAAACGATTGTCATTCTCTGGACGTGGCTTTAACTTAACAAGATCTTCCTTTCGCATCACAAAAAATACGAAAAATGCTGAAAACTCTAATGAAGAATACGTAATTTGGTGATTTTTTATGATGGTTTATTTATTGTTGTAAACAATATAAGCCGGTAGCTTAAGAACTTGAAAATCAATTTTTGTAGGGCCTCTCATTTACAATTATATTATTAACTGAAGTGAGTGCATTCACGAGTGGAAAATATTAATGGTAGAATATTGTAGGGGTTTGTCTTTTAATAAATTCTTTCTGGTCTATTTTTGGTATATGATTTTTGGTAAGCTTATAATAAAGTGCATGTCATTCTCTTTCACTCAGATTTTTTTTCATGAGTTTTAGACTCTTGGCTAGTTTTGGATTTTGAATTTACTAAAAGACTAAAGAAAGTTCAGTATAACTTTTTCAAAGTGTTGAAAGGAGACTAAAATTACAATATGCAGTAAGTATCACAACTACATGACGACTGTCTTAACTTGATACCTTTTGCTTACAAATGTATGGTTAGTAGTGCACTATGATAGCAGTGGTCTTTTGTATTCCCAAATAGAATAGCTAACATTTTCCTGTGTGATATTTGGTCTTGAATACCAGTGCTTAACACGACTTGCAAAAAAGAAAAAATTCTAAAACAATTTGTATCCTCTGCATTGTTTGTTTGGTTTAACATCACACCAACAAATTATATATCATACAAGTATCTGTACAAATTTATAGATTTGTTAATGAAAATCAGTCAGTCATTAAAAAATTTAAGTAGCATATGTATACCATGATTTTGCTGTATGGAATACAAATATACATGTATCTGTGAATATTTTACTTTCCTTTTAATACATATACGTATGTTATCTCTAAATGCATAATGTATATACATATACACGAATATTTAAGAATTAAATGTTATTTTTGTGTGTTTTTACCTTGGGACTTCTTGCAAATCCATGAATGGTGCTAGACATCCATAAACTAATTGGATGGCTTCTTCACACGAGACCTTACTTTGGAAAACTGCATGGTGCAATTATAAATATACTAACAGTATTATAACAGTAATACAGTATGCTTGCATTATTTATTCAATGATCAAACACAAATATTGCACATATAATGAACCGCAAATCACAAAAATTAGCTTGACTTTAGATATGGATTAAAATCGAAATTATTTTACAGCTAAGCACATTGAAATAAACTGTATTTTATGTTTGTTATGAACTATTTACAATTGAAAATGAAAACAGGCATGATATAGTGAAAACATAACAACCAAAGCTGATTCCTTCAAACTGATTTTTCTTTGTCTATTAGGAGTTTACTGGAAAGAGCTTGTTATAATATCAAAACAAATTATAATTTCATAGAATCGAGTCTTTAACAGAACATAGCGGAAAGTCTCATTTTTCTTGTGAGAATGGAAGAAATGCTATCAAGGGGAGGCTAACAAAGGCCAGATTTGAGTATTGCTAGTCGATAGACCTGCATAACTATGATTATCGCACATTTAGCTAACTTCAAAAAGAATTCTTCTTAGGTCTTACAGGTTACGTATTTATATCAGTCAATTTTACATCATGTTTTTAGTTCAAGTTCATCATGAAATTATGTATTTTTCAGCTTGTTTGAAATATGTACACACCCTTTTTCATTTGGCGTACCCCTTTTTGGTTTAACAAGCGCCTATTTCCTGATCAGGAGTAATCCATGTCAGTAGCCACTCCCTAAATTCAAGAGATTGGTTAAATCAATTCACCATGTTTATTAAATCTTTGTTAAAGCTCATTCAGTACAGTTTAAGTTATTCAATATTTTGACATTTACTGATGTTTTTCGAAAGTGATTTTTGAAGATTCCTAGGTCAATCAACAGAACCGGAAACCTGCCTTTCTCAGAGTTGTTGCATTTGCATTTAATTAATTTATTTATTTGGGTTTTACGGCGCACCAACACAGTATAGGTTGTATGGCGCCAAACAGGACTACAAATTTTGGTTCCACATCTCATTTAAATCGAAATGAAAACAAGAGGTATGGAATCAAAATCTGCATACCTGCTGGAATCACAGAGTTACTGCAAAACCAAGTGTTAAGACCCTATTAGTCACCTCTTACGATCATGCAATGGTAAGGCAGTGGTTCAAATTGTTTTCATACACAGATCGTCTCAGAACCACATGGGCGCACTTGCATTTAAAGTTAAACAACAAAGTTTACTTTTTTTCATAGGATTTCATCAAGAACTCGCTTCAAAAATTAGGTGAGCTTTTTTTTTATTAAAAAATCAATGTACTGTAGAATGTGTAATATTAACCAAGGTTCAAAATTCTGTTTCATACTTGACTTTGCTGCTATGTACACTATTTTGCAATTAAGTCGTTCATCTTAAGTACCACCGCAACATTCATTGTAATTTAAAATTAAAACAAAAACAATAAACTTCTTCTTAAGGACCCCCGCACATAGATTCATTTTAAGGGGAAGTTTTGAAAGCTCTATTGTTATTTACCACAAGTCAATTTAAACACAGTTAAAAATGATATTCAGAGAGATGTACGTAGTATTTACATGAAATATCTACATTGCACATAAACACTCCTTCCTGCATTAGTCAAACAGTGATTTGATGTAAAATAGGAGGAAATTAACTGTACTTTACACAATACTCAAACCAATTTGCAACAATATTAAATATCTATATATGATTTTTGATATTATGATGTATGTCTGGAAAACATGGCCACAAAATCTTGATACCTAAAATTAACTGTTTATGGTAAAACTTACTGTATTACCAATCTGAAATAGGTTTATACTAATAATAACGACATCTACATCTCTATCAAGTGTCAACAGAATCCTTGACAGGAAAAAAATCAACTATACAACATAACAGAAAGTAAGGATGAAAATATTCATGGACAATGCTCACTTTTTCTCCATACAATCTAGATACCCTGTGTTCTACACAACTGATTTTGTGTACATCTAAATTTCATCTCAATTTTCATGACAAAGCAAATAATCTCCCATTATTAAAAAAATTATCACTATGTGATGTAAAGAAATGTTTGTTTTCTACAAATGTCCTAATCGAGGGTTGAACGCAATACTGTCATAAGTCCTTCTTTATTTGATAGGAGTTACTACAGTATTGCGTTCAACCCTCGCTATATTAAACAGGATGAACTGAACTGAATTTCTTTTGTAGATAAAGTCTTCGACAAATAAACAGATAAACATACTTGGTACATACAAAGCATGAATATTCTACTTTTTCAAAGATTCTGTAGAAAGTAATTGGCCTAACAAAAGGCAAGAACAGAAATACATTTCTATTTTGATTATTGATTTAACTAATATTTCAGTAAAATTTTTGAATATCACTTCGTAGCTACCAAGCATATAATACAAGAAGTAATTTCTGTACATAAATTTTTCATTGTTAGAAAAATATGACAAAATGCTGAGAAATTGATTTTAAAGAACAAGTCATTTTACACCTCTAGGTGCAAGACCAGTTTTACCAGCATTGGTTAAAACTCCAGACTGTCCTGTCTGCTACACTTCAACTCAACAATGATATAATAAATGCAATTATAATTTAGCATCATGAAATCTTTGTTGACATCTTAGAACTCAGAAGTCTGACAGATTTCACAATAAACACACAGTCACAGTAAAATTAGGTAACAAATGAAATAAGCAATATATTTTGATTATCAAATATCACAGACATTAGCATAGCAAATTAAGGCAAAATACAATTATTACTTTCCTAGTCCCTACCACATTTAAAGAATACCTTATACAAGACATTTGAGATTTTGTTCAAAAAAAGGTAGATAACAGACTAACTAAAATTTACTACTTTAAAACACATCTAAAGTAAGACTAGTGTCAAAGATTATAAAACTAAGATAAAAACCAGACTGAAATGCCGGCACAGTTAGTTGATTCTGAGTTATGGCAAGTCTGCAGTTCGAGACTGATCTCAATACGCATTTTTATAACAATTACAAAATAATGTTGGAAAAACAAATTTTCTCTCCTATATAAGATTTCATGAAGCTGCCTTAGAAACTAACCACTACATCTATCTAGCCTTAAATAATATTTTCAAAAGTAATATGACTAGAATTAAATTTGTTTTGTAGAGTTTTAAGTCACATCAACACAATTTTAACTTATTTGTCACTGCTTTTCTTGGTGGAGGAATAGCGCAGGTGCTCTTCCAGGCATTATTTTAGGCATGGCCTGGTAGAACCATTGACCTTCTGTATGTATGGAAAATTTCCTCATATAAAGGCATTTTATACCCTAAATTAAGTTTCAAACCCATAACAGTGAGAGGCAAGTAATTTGAAGTCAGCCACGGGCCTCTCTCATCCGACCTTTTAACTAAAGAGAAAGTAAAATATGACATTTCATGAAATGACGGATTTCATACCCAACTTATTAACAAACATGACAAAATGAGTCATATCAAAAAACAAATTTCATTTATGGTATACAAATCAGAATAATCCTAACCAATAAAGCCACATGATGAAGTTTTCTGCAGTTAAACACAGGGTAAAATACATAATCTCATTTAGAATTTAAATAGCTCACATAAGCAGACTTTACGATGTTCAGATTTTCACAAGATCTTATATCAATCTCCTACACAACAACATCCCCTAAAGTTACAGCAAAGAGATGTCTGCAATTACAAACTTTTTAAAAGAATTTGAAGATTTACTGATACTGAGTATTTTCTACAGAAGGTTAATGAAGAAATGATTGTAATACGAAAATTTAGTATTTGAATTTCGTTGAAACAGTCCTGTGATTTTCACAGTCACATGATATTTGTGATACAGTAATAATACGAGGGGCGTTCAATATGTAATGTTACTCCATATGTAGTTCCGTAACCGCTGGCTATTTTTAGATGCGGTTTTCGGCACATTATAGAGCAATCTTTTGGCAACACAATGCCATTTAAATTATAAACATTTGTAGTTTCGAAGTAGAAATATAATCATTCGAGTGAGGTCTACTCGGGTATACTGGACAATTTTATGTCCAAAATATTGAGATTGTAATACACAGTTCCTTGATTCTACTATTCAACAACTAGAACTATAGTTCAATTTTCAGTTTAAACAGATAAAACAAATCATGATCTTCACAAGAACATGTGAAAACTAAAATAAAAAAGTTTATAATAGTTTTAAATTGAGTGTGTATATTTTTACTCGAAAAATGGTAAGGTGAGTACAATAAGCCTCTGCAATTTTGTCAGGCGCGATAATCATCGTTTAAAAAATTCTTTTATTTTAAGTTGATACTAGTATCTTAATTCTCGAGTGCGAAACTAGTTCTTACAATTTTGTTTAATCGCTCTCAAAACCCATTCCAGATGGAATCAACCTCGAGTTTAGATTTGTTAGTTGTTGTAAAATTAAAAATGCAATAAATAGTTTAAAACAAACGCAAACTCGTCAAAAATTGCTGTACTTCGTAGACAAATGACAGAATTTTGTGATTTTACAAGTTTTTCTATTTTTCTGAGACTCTGGATGCCCAGGACAAACCTAAATTCTAATTATGGTCCAGTATACCTAAGTACACCTCACTAAAATGTTTATATTTTTACTTTGAACCTGCTGATTTTTATAATTTATATAGCATTGTGTTCCCAATAAATTGCTGTATAATGTGCCGAAAACCGCATCTGAAAATAGCCAGCGGTTACGGAACTACACACGGAGTAACATTACATATTGAACGCCCCTCGTATACTGCTAGGGGAGGGGACTGTTGTGAAGAGTTTGACTTTATACAAGCCTGTATATGTCACATGACTGTTTTTATTTGTAAATTCTTATCTCACTTTTGCTTAGACATCATTCTTTCACAGTTTTTCTTTGCCAGCCTTCAAAGATTCTGACTTCCTAATTATCACATTTTCACATATTCTGACTTCTTTATTTTCACATTTTCACATATTCTGGTATGAACCAGTATGAACATAAACATCAGCATTGACACTGCCAGAGGCAAATCCTGCTCCATGTCTATCAAAATGTGTACTGTCAAAACTCCCACTATCACTGATATTGTCTGGTGTATATTTATCCTCGGCAGCCTGGTACGGTAAACTAACCGTGTCTTCATCTTGACCTTCATCTATCTGATACTTATAAGAGAATGGTATATTCTGAGAAGACATTCTGAAATAAAATTATAGAAATGTGTGAACATAACCAGCCGATAATTACCAGTTTTGATCATGACCAGAGGCAAATGTGTTCTCCAGAAATCAATAATTATAGTCACGGGTAGTGTTACAAAAAATTGTCTTGATTTTACCACCAACTATTAAATTGTACTTTTGTTTTTACATATGACAATTTTTTGTGAACAAGTCATTAATTTTAAGGGGAATTATATCAAGTTTAAATATCAATCAAAGACAGTCCCTAATAAAATTAATGTAAAGCATTTTCCTTTTTTAGTTTATAAGGTTCACAGTTAAGGTCATATGGTGACTTTTCCAGCTTTTGATGGTGAAGGAAGACCCCATGTGAGTCTTCAGGCTTCAAAGTTTTTCCCTATATAAGTCTATATAAACCATGTGACCCCCAGGGCAGGGCCATATTTGATCCTAGGGGGATAATTTGAGCAATCTTTGTAAAGGACCACTGGATGATGCTACGTACCAAATATCAAAGCCCTAGGCCCTGTGGTTTTGGACAAGAAGATTTTCAAAGTTTTTTATATAAACATGTTACCCCCAGGGCGGGGCCATATTTGACCCTAGGGGGATGATTTGAACAATCTTGGTAGAGGACCACTAGATGATACTAAATACCAAATATCATATCCCTAAGGACCTGTGGTTTTAAACAAGAAGATATTTAAAGTTTTTTTTTCCTTTTGGTTGCCATGGCAACCAGAGTTCTGTATGGAATTCAATTCATTGACAATTTATAAAGCAGACTAACGAAGGAACATCCCTGTGAAATTTCATGAAAATTGGCCTGGTGGTTTAGGAGGAGATGTTGTTTAAAGGAAAGTGTGGACGGACGATGGACAACCACTGACCACAATAGCTCACCCTTGAACACTTCGTGCTCAGGTGAGCTAACATGAAAAAGGAATTTCTCCATGAATTCAAACGTCAAATCACAAACTATACATTTCATCCACTTATCTGGACAAAAAAAATTATATATAGGAAGAATCTGACTTACACTTTGTACCAGAGATTTTCGAAACTTTAATCTACATATATACTAATACATGCTAAAAAACACTCACTTGAAAAAGTCTCTTAAAAATGTTCCATACACCAGTGGGTGAAAGCAGGTAAAATATATGTACGTGGTGGTATCTACAACACTGAAATCACAAAAACAAACATGGATGTAGGAAATAAGATAGATCAAATTGTAATTTTTGTATCTTTCCTCATCATGCCTGCCATCATTGACGAAGATGAAGCATTTAAATGATTAAAATCACATACACTTTAATCTTTGCAATTTTAGTATGTTTTTCAGTTGTTATGTACCAGCAGTTGATTAAAATGATGTGCTCAAGGCAGATGCATTGGTCCAGTGGTAACACAGTTTGACTACAAGAACAGTTCGATCCCCGGCTCCTCCAACTAAACACTGGAATATAGTTCCATGTTAAGATGCTACACCTGGCATCCTACAGCACCAGGGAAGCTTCTGAAATCAGAGCATCTTCTGTACCCTGCATTACCCTCTAACTTAAATTACCTACTGTCTTCTAAAGGGATCACCCAGAACATTAATCTGAAATTCTAAATAAAAAGGGGGGATAATTAATAAAATACTGGTTAAAGAGTTATGGCCCTTGTGCCATGTGATGTGGTTGATGATGAGTAATAAATATTTTAAGTCTGAAGCAAATCCATCAAGTAATTACAGAGATAAAATGAAAATGCAACAAAACATTAACCAAGGTGTGGACGCAGAACAGACGAGTAAGGTAGCTCTCCATATACTTCGTATGGTCAATGTGAAACAAGAGCTCAGGTTATATCACAGGACAGAAGCAAAATTTAAAGATCATTTATTGGTGGGAGGTGTGTGTGGATGTGTGATGGTGGTGACAGGATACTAAAGGGCAAGAAACTAAATGATTTTTCCTATTGACCAGGTTCATGTTCTCTGCACAGCATCTATCCCTACCTATCTATATGCTAAGTTTGAAGTCAATACCTTGAATGGTTAATAAGTTTTGCTCCGAGCATGGAATATGACAGACAAATTAAACATTTGAGCTCAAATTTGTGACCTTGACCTTGGACCTGTTTCATGTGCTCTGCTCATGGTCTCATCGCCTATTACCTACATGCCAAGTTTGAAGTCAATATCTTGCATGGTTATTTAGTTATGCTCCAGACATAAAATATGATGGAGTGTTGACCTTTGAGCTCAACCTTTGACCTACAGACCTCGTTCAAGTACTCTGCATATCGTCTCATCACCATCTACCTATATGCCAAGTTTGAAGTCAATATCTTACATGGTTATTTAGTTATGCTCTGGACACAAAATATGATGGACAGTTTTGACTTTTTAACTATATCTGTGACCTTGACCTTTGACCTACAGAGCCGGTTCAAGTGCTCTGCATATTGTCTCATCACCATCTACCTATATGCCAAGTTTAAAGTCAGTATCTTTAATGGTTATAAAGTTATGCTCTGGACACAAAATATGACTGACGGACAGATGGATGCGCCAACACATGATATGTCCCGTTCCGGAAAAACGGGCATATTAACCTTTAGCCTGCTGATTCTGCACTGTTCGCTATTCAGTCAGTAAATTTTCATTGAACACCCCTTCAGAAAATATATGGTACTGCCCAAATTGAATGATGGACCAGTCAATTTCAGAAATTTAGCAGGCTAAAGGTTAAAAGGTACAGAATAATATGATGTACATACCACATTCCATGCAGAACACCAGAATACAAAAGTGAACTACCAACTGTCTGTGCACAGTTCAAGAATGCCAGAAATAATGCATAATAGTAAAATGACTTCTTTGCTGAAAAACAAAATTATTATAAAAGTGAACAAATAAATTATTCAATTTATACTCCTGGCCACAATTACTCACGGGAAACAAGGTTCAACAGACACAAAACTAAGTTTGGAGACCAGTCTGACAATGCAGGCTTGCCACTGGTCAATCAGAGAAAAGGACTTTGGAATCAACCAATCAGATTCTAGTTTTAGGACTGGTCTTCAGACACAGTTTTATAACCTTATATCAAGTACTAGTCTGTCTTCCTTAGGAAACTTCAGGCAGAAGGTTTCATGTATCTTCATTTAGAGCTATTAAAACATATAAATAAACAATTAGCTGAATTTATCTTATCACTACAGCTCTTTACTCCATAACTAGGTTTTTCCCATATTAAAAACACTACTGCTCTGTAAATCTGGTATATTGTTCAAAGCACCAAATTAAAATATATATTTTTACTTACATGGCAAGTTCAACTTGGCTTTTAAATTTGTCCATGGTAAGATAAATATTACACTATATACCTGAAAAGCACCAGTACAGAAATGTTAAATTTACATACTGCAGATGGGTAACATTCATGAATCTTTTACTTTTCCAAAATTCCCACCATCAGAGTGACACACAAATTTTAAATTCTTGTGAATATCAAGAACATTATCTTCCAAAGAAGAAATGAGCCGCACCATGGGAAAATCAACATAGTGGGTTTGCGACCAGCACGGATCCAGACCAGCATGCGCATCCGTGCAGTCTGGTCAGGATCCATGCTGTTCGCTAATGGTTTCTCTAATTGCAATAGGCTTTGAAAGCGAACAGCATGGATCCTGACCAGACTGCGCAGATGCGCAGGCTGGTCTGGATCCATGCTGGTCGCAAACCCACTATGTTGGTTTTCTCGTGGCAAGGCTCATTAATGACTATGAAGCACAAATTTCTTATAACACATAAAAGAGGTATGAAAATCATAACATTAATTTATAGTTAACATAGAAACTTTAATCTTATAATTTTATGCTAATGAAAAAGTATGGTTTGTTCATTTCTCATTTACTCGTTTACATACATTTTTTGTAAAAGCATAGGTTTACAACTTTTTCTCATTATAACTATTCTTGACCTAAGTTTTACAAGTAAACTTCTTTCATCAAAATAGGAGATCTGTCACTCCTTACTACTCAAAATAGCAGTCTGGTCTGCTTAAAACTCAGATATCAACACTTCAAATCTTGAGGTCTAGGGTTTGAATATGGAGGTTTAAGGTTCAAATCTAAAGGTCAAAGGTTAAAGTCATGAAGTCAAAGGTTAAAGTTCAGAGATCAAAGATTCAAATCAAGCAGTCAAAGGATCAAATGGCTCCTGAACAAGGCATAATGTTTTCAGTAATCACTGAGTGCAGACAATACATGTATGTCTAGTTCATATGCCTTCACCTCAGATACATGTTGTCACCTTAGCGCAAAAAGTGAATAAGTCCTTCTGTAAGTCAATACTGTTATCCACTTCTTATGTTGAGGTGACGATGTGTATGTGGGGAAGTTATTAGTTTTTTGTGTAGAAAAGATCAACACTAGTAAGGAATTTAAGAACAATGGTCAGAATATGTTACCACCATTTACATCTAAATTATAGATGGGAAACAAAACTGTACTATATTCAACAAAGCAAACAAACAAATATATCTACCTTAGTTCTAAGAACGATTCAATTTAATAAAATTTATCTTTACTACTGATACAAGGCAGTCTGAAAGACAGCTAAATCCCCCGCCACTGCTATGGATAGTGAAAGGGTAAAACCTTTGATTTTAGCTGTGACCTTGACCTTGAACTGACACGGCTGACTCATGAATTCTGCACAACGTCTTGATGAGGTGATCATTTGACCAAAGTTTCATGAAAATCCTTCAAGGGGTTTAGGAGATACAGAGCTGAAACCTTTGACCTTCAGTTGTGACCTTGACCTTGAGTTTACATGGCTGTCTCATGAGTTCTTGATGAGGTGATCATTTGACCAAAGTTTGATGAAAATCCTTCAAGGGGTTAAGGAGATACAGAGTGGACACCGAATGGAAGGCTCAAACCTTCGACCCTTAGTTGTGACCTTGACCTTGAGCTGGCATGGTTGACTCATAATTTCTGCACATCGTCTTGATGAGGTGATCATTTGACCCAGGTTTTATAAAATTCCTTCAAGGGGTTTAGGAGATATAGAGTGGACACGAAATGGAAGGCTCAAACCTTTGACCTTCAGTTGTGACCTTGACCTTGAGCTGACATGGCTGACTCATAAGTTCTGCACATCGCCTTGATGAGGTGATCGTTTGACCCAAGTTTGATGAAAATCCTTCAAGGGGTTTAGGAGATATAGAGCGGACACAAAATGGAAGGTTCAAACCTTTGACCCTAAGTTGTGACCTTGACCTTGAGCCGGCATGACTGACTCATGGATTCTGCACATCATCTTGAAGAGGTGATCATTTGACCCAAGTTTTATAAAATTCCTTCAAGGGGTTTAAGAGATATAGAGCGGACACAAAATGGAAGGCTCAAACCTTTGACCTTGAGTTGTGACCTTGACCTTGAGCCGGCATGGCTGACTCATGGGTTCTGCAAATCGTCTTGATGAGGTGATCATTTGATCCAAGTTTTATAAAATTCCTTCAAGGGGTTTAGGAGATATAGAGCGGACACAAAATGGCAGGCTCAAACCTTTGACCTTGAGTTGTGACCTTGACCTTGAACCGACAAGGCTGACTCATGGGTTCTGCACATCGTCTTGATGAGGTGATCATTTGACCCAAGTTTCATGAAAATCCTTCAAGGGGTTTAGGAGATATGGACCGGACACGAATTTGTTACGGACGGAAGGACGGACGGAAGGACGGACGGACGGACGCAGACCATTCCTATAATCCCTCCGCCACGGCGGGGGATTAAAAATTTAATAAAATTTATCTTTACTACTCATTTTTAAGTCAAATGGTTATTCTCCCAAATTTTTGTTCATTACAGACAACCTTAACTAGTGTGTTTGACTTACAACAAAGAAGAATGCAGAACTTGTGATCCAAAAGATCATCCCACCATGTGCAAAGATATCGTAATTCTTCGTAACAGCACCTTTCTCAACATGAAACTTTGGATCAGGATACGTAAACTCTAAAGATCCCTATCAAAGAAAAATCATATAAATGTTAGAATTTCTACTAAATGAAAATGAAGTGAAAAGCCCTCATCATTAATGTCACCAAGTTACTTGGATAGACTGAGGGACAGATGGGAATACATACATTCTGACATATAGGTGTAAGGACAAACAAATAGATGCTTTACTTAACCATTTAGCCTGCTAAATTTCTAAAACGGACTGGTCCATCATTCAATCTGGGCAATGCCATTTATTATTCCAAAGGGTGTTCACTGAAAATTTACTGATTGAACAGCGAACAGTGCAGACCATGATCAGCCTGATCTTGGTCTGCACTGGTTGCAAAGGCAGAACACTTGCAGCAAGCAGTAAAGTTAACAACCATTTCTGGAACAATGTGTAAAATTATAAAGAATCAAGAGCTATAATATCAATCAAGAAACAAGCACAAATTATTTTTAAATAATATCATACTGCTTACAAATTTAGCTGAGAGAAATCGTTAACACACGCTATCCTGTTACACAGACTTAAATATTCAACAGTATCCAATTGTTTTGTGGAAAAAAAAGCACTTGCTGACACCAATGAATATCCACAGTAGACGAACTAGACCTCTTTCTCTGTAAGATATTATCATACTGATCCTCACAGTTTATGAACAGTCCCCACAGTCAACATCCAGAAGTCTTTCATTCATTCCTTTACATATGAATTCTTTTGAGCATCAAAGATATGCAAGGTTTCTTAAACATTCATTCTCATCCTCAACAGACTAGCCACTAGCTCATCAATTTGACACACACAATCTTTAACAACACGCCTCGTGCTGACGCTCATGATTTTTTTTGGTAATGAATATGTCCAAACCCATGATTTCTAAGTCTAAAGGCCATCATCTTGCAAAGCAGATAGATAGTTCTGATGTACATTCCATTTGATGGTGAAAACTGTTCATTAAGCAATCTTGATAGTTAAATACAACTAAACACCAAGAATGATTTCTAATCCAAGCATAATTATTGCAAAAACAGTGAGTATGTTGCTCGACGGGTCAGCTAGATGAACAGTGTCAGTTCAAAGCAAAGCTTTGATGTTAGAAAAAGTACCTAAAAAACACCAGAACTATTTCTAAGTCCAAGGGCCATAAACTGCAAAGCGCGATTGTTTCTGCTAACGTCACTATGAGGTGAACAATGTTCAGTTTAAAGCAATAGCTTGATAGTTAGATAAAAGCTGACCTAACAAAAACTTACCAGAACTGATTCAAGTAAAGGCAAAACTGCAAAAGCAAGATGATATTTTCTTGAGACATGTCTGCTTATGATGGTGACAAGTTCCATTTCAAAGCAATACTTTGATAGTTGGAGAAAATTGACCTAACATAACTTAACCAGAATTGATATTTCTAAGTACAAAGGGCCCAAATCTTCAAAGCATGATGAGTTTTTTCATTGCTATACAGTTCAGCTTATGATGGTGAACATATTCACAGTTCAAAGCAATAGCTTGATAGTTTGAGAAAGCTGACCTAAACATCAAACTTACCAGCAACCCCGACGCAACCCGACCCACTCCGACGCCGACAACCGCTCAATGATACAATAACTCATCATTTTTCAAAAATCAGATGAGCTAAAAATCAGTCCCCTATGATTGTATATAAATGATTTTACAGTACATAATTATGTATTTTAATGAAAGCCCGCCCATTTAGCTCGATAGGGAGTGTGCTGATCTACGAGGTAGTGAGTTCAATCCTCGGGCAAGGTGAATGTTATCTGTGATAATTTGATAAAAGGTATTGTATCTGAAATCATTTGTCCTCCACCTCTGATTCATGTGGGTAAGTTGGTAGTTACTTATGATGATCAGCTTTGTAATGGTTCAGAATCCAGGAACACTGCCCGCCGTTACATAACTGAAATACTGTTGAAAAACGCGTCAAACCCAAAACAAACAAACAGAACTACACTCAAATCTTGACATACCTGTATACAGGAATAGATAAATGCTGATACTGTAGTGACCAACAATACTCTTCTTATACTTGTTTTACTGTCCAAGTGACCTACAATATTGTATAACATGAATACATCGTGCACGTGCCGGAAGTACACATTTTTTAATTCGATAGTATTTATCTCATTTGGTACATTGCATGTTACCGTTGAGGGATCGATCACGATTTGCGTCGCTTTGCAATAGGATTGATTCCCTATTATGACTGTGTAATCAATTATTATGACTGTGAAGTATATCAATTCTATGAAGAAATATTGTACCAAACTGGAATGTAAGCTTCTCAAAATAAGAAGACTTCATTATCTTTACCAAGAGAATAACTTTAACATTTTTATGTACCTTCTAGTACCAAAAAAATGACTTACGGTACTAACTCTGTTTAACGTATAAGCATAAGTTTTTTACATCTCATTCACTTACCAAATGCAAGACCAAAAACAACCACAGACAATTCTGTTGCCAGAAGGAAAAATCTCAAAACAAGCCACAACACCTACAACACAAATTAATAAGACATATAGAAAAATCAATGTTGCATAAAAACCTTTAAAAATATTCATAAAGTTCCAATTTTCACTGCTCGCAGTAACTATGAAATTAACAAACATTATTGCAACAAAATAATCAAATTCCTTCATTATATTAAAAAATCAAAACAAACTAGAAGATGCTCTTGTAGAAAAGCGCACGTCTCCCCCCATTGCATAGTAAAGTATACATTGTATTAAGAGACCACTCAAGGGACTGCTAAGAAGTGGTCTCTTAATGGAATGAGATCTTAATGAATTTCAGTCAGATGAAAAGCAAGTTATTTTTAACTGTAAATGCACTGTATTATTAATGAACATACATGTATGCATTTCAAAACCTGTATTAAACATCGTGAACACTGTCCAAGTCACAAACCGTGAAAACATATGGCTAAAATTGTTGTCAGTTTGAATGATATGCATTCATCAGTGCAAACGTATTCGCTATTACAACAGATGAAAGAACTGCCTGAGAAATGTGGTACCACTCTGCTTAATAAATACTTTTGTCGAAATATTATACCTGTCAAGGACTACATTAATGTGGTCGCTAGTCAATTAAATAAAGGTCGTTTAATGGAAATGAATTTATATACTGAAAACGTTCGGAGTATTGACTGGTCGTTTAATAACAAAAATCCTTAATAAGTGTCGCAAAGTGAAAGTACGATCTGTAGTAATAGGCAAAGGGGACAGAGGCAAAGTTAAAAGAGCACTGATGTTGGCTGCAATAGGATCATCTATTCAGCATTCCAATCATCCCACAAATTACAATATCATGGGTCAAGTGATGTTCAAGTTATTAAGAATCAAAAGTTTTCCCATGTTCAGTGCCCCATGTTTGATAGTAGAACAACTTGTAAGCCCAATCATACCTATGAAGTTTAAGTTTCTAGTCAAATGGTTCCTCCGATATTGACCTATATTGAAAAAAGTCTGACTGACTGATGCCCCTGTTGAACCTTTTTACCTTAGATGAGTAAACCCTAAATAAAATAGGATCAATCTACTTTGAGTATTCCTATCACCTAATTCAAGTTTCAGGTTCTAGGCAAAGGTTTCAAGTTAATAACTCGTAAATGAATTCCAGGTTCTGCCCCTGTGCCTTAACCTTTAATAGGTACCCCCAAAAATCAAATAGGGATCATCTACATCTGCATGTCCAGTCTTATGAAGTTTCAATATTCGGGGTCAAGTGGTTTCTACAGTTATGATCGGAAATGATTTCACATGTTCATAGGGCGACATGCCCTATGACCTTAACAGAGTGATTCCAAAATCAATAGGGGTCATCTACTCCACATGTCCTATCATCCTATGAAGTTTCAACATTTTTCGTCAAGTGGTTCTCACGTTATTGATCGAAATGGTTTTTCCATGTTCAGTCCCTGTGGGACCTTGACCTTTGAAAGAGTAGCCTCAAAAATACTAGGGATCAGTCTACTCCATAGAGCCCTGCCATTCTATGACAGTTTGAAGTTCAATAGGTCAAGTGGTTCTCCAGTTATTGATCGGAAATGATTTGATGACAGTGGATGATTAGGGCAAACAAACAATATGAGTCTCACCCAATGGGAGGGGAAGACATAATTCATGTCTGACATTTGGCAGAAAACACACTTTTTTCAAATGAAATTAAATGACATTATTGTTTGTGTGAAGCATTCTAATGATAATCTGTCTTTGATGAATGTATCTTCAACATTTATTTCATTGTCATTTGTAAAGTTAATATAATTTGCTAAATGAAAACATGACATTACCAGACATTCAGTGTGTTCACACTCTTTAACTGCAATGCTTCTGGAGTTTAACACTTCATGTCATATGGCAGTCCAGCTTCCATGGAGGAAGACCCCAGAACCCCCACCTGTCATCATTTTAAGCAGGGAAATGCACCTTAGTATCACCACTGACCTTCAACAAGCCAGTTGAATAACTTTGCCTCATGGTAACCAAAACTGATTGCCCCGCTGCTGGGGAAACATAACCTCAGTTGCTGTCACAGCTAAATACATTGTCATTTATT
Organism: Mercenaria mercenaria; assembly: GCF_021730395.1. Lineage (NCBI taxonomy): Eukaryota > Metazoa > Mollusca > Bivalvia > Venerida > Veneridae > Mercenaria > Mercenaria mercenaria. The sequence continues at coordinate 55,726,828 of NC_069373.1, forward strand.
TCCCCTGCCAAGACAGAGGCACTGACTGTCATACCCACAATGCATCTCTATACACCGATCAAAGAATCATACCATGTCAGTTATGCCCCGTCAAGCATCTCAACACACTGATAACAACTACGTACCTTGTCAGTTATATCCCCTGCCAACACAGAGGCAATGACTGTCATACACACAATGCATCTCAATACAATGAATACAGCTACATACCTTGTCAGTTATGTCACCTGCCAAGCATCTCAACACCTGAGTGCAGCTACATACCTTGTCAGATATGTCCCCTGCCAACACAGAGGCATTATATTATTATTATTATTATACCAGATTTATATAGCGCCTTTTTCATGATCAATTTCACGTTCAAAGGCGCTTTACATAGTTCAAATGCAGCCACACAGGGCGCATAATTCATCCTCTACTAGTACAGACACAGAGCGATCTGACCAGAGGGACAGAGTGAGACAAAGCCCCCATGACAGAGAGATCAGAAATCAGATACAGGCTTGTCCGGCTAACTTAGCCTAGCTCATTGCAAATAGACAGCCTGGTTCTTTAACGTGATCAGTGTATAGCACTGATACACGCAAGGATTGCCTGGGTTCCTTACCAGTACACCTCTGGTTGGGTGGGAAACTCTGAAAAACGTTTCTGAAAATTCCCGAGTAGCTGCCGGGGATCGAACCTCCGACCTCAGGATTGGAAGGCCAGTGTGCAAACCACTGAGCTATCCGTCCACCGCATTGACTGTTATACCCACAATGCACCTCAACACACTGACTACAGCTACTTACCTTGTCAGTTATGTCCCCTGCCAACACAGAGGCATTGACTGTCATATCCACAATGCATCTCAACACACTGATTACAGCTACTTACCTTGTCAGATATGTCTCCTGCCAACACTGAGGCATTGACTGTCATACCCACAATGCACCTCAACACACTGCTTACAGCTACTTACCTTGTCAGTTATGTCCCCTGCCAACACAAAGGCATTGACTGTCATACCCACAATGCACCTCAACACACTGATTACAGCTACATACCTTGTGAGTTATTTCCACTGCCAACACAGAGGCATTGACTGTCATACCCACAATGCACCTCAACACACTGATTACAGCTACATACCTTATGAGTTATGTCCCCTGCCAACACAGAGGCATTGACTGTCATACCCATAATGCATCTCAACACACTGATTACAGCTACTTACCTTGTCAGATATGTCTCCTGCCAACACTGAGGCATTGACTGTCATACCCACAATGCACCTCAACACACTGATTACAGCTACATACCTTGTCAGTTATGTCCCCTGCCAACACAGAGGCATTGACTGTCATACCCACGATGCATCTCAACACACTGATTACAGCCACCATACACACCTGAAAAAACAAGAAATAGTGTATTCCTGTTTCACAAAAATGTAGTTAAAAAAAGATACATGTACCTCCAAACACCTGCGATAAACAACTATGTTTCTTTAATTTCCACATGTGAATCTCTGATTATCAGATAAGTACTGTTTTCGAAACACAATACTAGTCAACATTATTATAAATTAGGATAGATATAAATTAGTGAAAAACAGTTTTAGTAAAACATGTGTCAGTATCAATCCACAGACAGTCATATCCATTATGGCCAAAAACTGTTCTGTTTAGAAAGTTAAACAGTATATCATTAACATTATCTAACATATTATCATAAGATGCATTGCCAAGCTCAGTAGTTCAACCTTCCAAGCTTGGACCTCAATAAAATTGACCGAAAGTATTACAATGTACTTTTATTTCATTCCACTACCACTTTAACATCAAATACTGTGCAATTACTTTATTTCAAATCATAAGCATAAAAAATTATTGTTTTCGTCAACTTTTCATTTTTGTGATTTTTTACCTTTTGAATACAAAACAAATGGATACCATTTTCCAATCTGATAAATTGGTATTTAATTTGTGGATCAATGCAACCACAAAATCCATAAAAAGTTATCCCCCATGAACATCAATGACTTTAAAGTATGATGATATGTCATGTGCACACATAAAACAGTTGCTTTTAACAAAAGTTTACTCCAGCCAACAAAATTACAGTTGAAACTCCATATCTTGAACTTGCTTGTCTCAAAATTACGGCTATCACGAAGACATTTTCAAGTCTAGTCCAGAAAACATGTGGTCTAGTGGTTAAGGTGTCGGCCGCTCAACCGCGGGGTGGGAGGGTCTTGGGTTCGAGCCCTATGTGGGTCACGACCATGACCTCTCATGACACCTGGTGTCCAGTACTGGCTTTTCCAGGAAGCGGACGAGAGTGGTTCAAATAAGCTTTCATCACAATCGAGCTAAAACGTATTAGTATAAACTAAAGTAAAATGTTTGATCCCTTGGAATTCGACAATGAGATACTTAGTTTCAGCTGTAAATGCAAACAAAAAAGATTTCACACAAGATTACTTTATAAAAGATTTATTAACAAAGTCTGAAGATCTATTAAAAACATTTTTCTACGTGAATAAATTCAAGATGTTACCAGCAGATAGAAAGCCATAAAGATAGGACTGCTCGTCTGCTTCAGCTTATTGATGGCCAACTTCAGGTTCCACAGTAAAAACATCACGAACAATGAATTCGGTACCAGTATGATTAGATCCCATATTCTTACCCTGTAACAGACAAGTATTTCATATATGAGCCGTGTCATGAGAAAACCAACACAGTGGGTTTGCGAACAACATGGATCCAGACCAGCCTGGGCATCCGTGCAGTCTGGTCAGGATCCATGTTGTTCGCTTTCAAAGCCTATTGCAATTAAAGAAACCTTTAGCGAACAGCATGGATCCATGCTGGTCGCAAAGCCACTATGACTATGTTTGTTTTCTCATGGCGCGGCTCATATTATAACATCGCATACTTTCACCCTATAACATAAATCAAGTTAAACATAAAGATTGCAGGCATATCACATGTACTGTAATGATCTGACTTCTCTGCTAAAAACTGGCTTGAGTTACAGACTTTTCATGGTTACTTTCATTTTCTGTATCTAGAAAATGATTTGATATTCTATTTCTTGCTGAAACTTGACTGTGTCCACGGTTAAATTTCTCTTTATATATAAGCCGAATACCATTCATATTATACATCAGTCTAGGTAAAGAACCCCAATGGTAGCAATAGGAACCTTTTAAAATTTCAAAATATCTCAATTTGTTTAACCCTTAGCCTGCTGCAGGCGAATTTAACAGCCTTTGCAAACAGCTTGGAACCAGATCAGACGCCGATTAAATCGGCGTCTGATCAGGTTCCAAGCTGTTTGCTACTCTGACAATATTTCTTCCAATTTTGGAGCAAATTGAATGAACTTAACAATTTTAGCAGACGACATTTCCAGCAGACGACAATTTACCTAGCATGCTAAAGGTTAAGCGTTCAACCTCTGCAGTAACTCACAGATAAAATTACGCAAAATTTCACAAATTTAAATGCAGCTGCAGTTAAGCCCTGGTAAGGCTTAGAGGGATGACAATAACAACTTGAGCTATCACTAAAGGTGATGAATGTACCCTCCCCCATGCACTGACACAGTACATTGCAATTTGACGCACACAAGATTGCATAATTATGTGGACTATGTATATAGACTGTATGTATACAGTATACATGTAGTAACAAAAAACGAAGTCCCATAACTATGCAGAATATTTATCTAAAAGAAAGTTACATGCACCATGCACAACTAGGGTTGGTACTGATTACTTGTGTGAAGTTTCATTAAATTGTGTGCAAGGGTTCGGAAGATTAGGCGCGCACAAGACTGCATATGCAGACTGTATGTACATAGTATGTTAACGAGAAACAAAGTCCCATAACTCTGCAATTTTTGTCACTGAAAGAACCTAACATGCCCCATGCACAACTACTGTTGTTACTGATCATTTGTGTGAAGTTTCATTAAATTGTGTCAAGGGGATGAGGAGAGATGGTGCGCACAAGATTGTGTCTATGTATATAGTTTAGTAACAAAAAACAAAGTCCCGTAACTCTGCAAAATTTTTTTCTGAAAGAACCTAACATGCCCCATGCACAACTACTGTTGTTACTGATCACTTGTGTGAAGTTTCATTAAATTGTGTCAAGTGGATGAGGAGAGATGGTGCGCACAAGATTGTGTCAATGTATATAGTATAGTAACAAAAAACAAAGTCCCATAACTCTGCAATTTTTTTTTCTGAAAGAACCTAACATGCCCCATGCATAACTACTGTTGTTACTGATCACTTGTGTGAAGTTTCATTAAATTCAGTCAAGGGGATGAGGAGAGATGGTGTCTACGGACAGACAGACGGACAGACAACCTGAAACCAGTATACCCCCCCTTACAACTTTGTTGTCGGGGGGTACAAAAACATCTGTTCATAAAATAAGCCATCCAGATAAACCAAATAATGAGTAAGGCTATTGCAGATATTAAGTTGTAGATGACTGTAGCGTTACCTGGATTCAGCAATGTCCTCATACAGGATCCACTGACAAACAGGTTCCTGTATAACAGATGGTTCTGGAGGAAAGGTTATACTTCCTGGGGTTGTGGAGATGTTTGTGAGTGGGTCACTTCCATTTGTTGATGCGTTCCCAGTTGTCATGTCTGCACTTCCACCTGACATGGCTGTGCGGAAGTTTGGCTGGAACTTCAGCATAGAGTCAGCCACCATTGATACTTCAGTCTTCACATCAGAACTGTTTATCTTGTCCAAATAAAAGCTAGTCTCAGAAACTGAAATACAATAACACTCTTTCATTGTAACAATTAATATATTTTTGACCTTGCCATATAATTATCTGTAAAAACTAGAAAGATTATCATTATCCGGGAAAAAAATAAGGATAACAAGATGGTCATGATGACCCTCAATCGCTCACCTGAGTAATATGAGCCACATGTTTCAAATGGCAAACTGATGCTTAAATATTAGACAGTAGGTCAGTAGGTCATATACATGGTCACTGAAAGTCAGTTTTAAGATTAGTGTACAAAACTGTACATGTCATCCAAATTTCAAGGCTGTATTTTAAAAAACAAAAAGTAGGTCAGTAGGTCAAGGTCAGAGTCAAGTGACTCCTAATCGCTTGGGGTCATCAGGTAATTATAAATTAATCAGTCTAGGAAATATCATCTGATAATTTTTGAAGTATTTATTCCTATATAACTCATAAAACATGTGACCCCCAGGACGGGGCCTCTTTTCATCCCAGGGGCATAATTTGAACAAACTTGTTAGAGATACACTAGGCAATGCTACATATCAAATATCAAAGGCCTAGGTCTTGAACTTTCAGAAATGAAGATTTTTATTTTTTCCCTATATAAGTCTATGTTAAATTTGGGACCCTCAGGGCAGGGCCTCTTTTCACCCAAGGGACATAATTTGAACAATTTTGGTAGAGGACCACAAGGCAATTAAGCAGTTTCAGGAAAGAAGATTTTTAAAGTTTTTTCCTTTATGTTGTAAAATTTGAGGCCCCCCGGGACAGGGCCCCTTTTCACCCCAGGGGCATAATTTGAACAAACTTGGTAGAGGACCACAAGGCAATCCTTTATACCAAATATGAAAGGCCTAGGTCTTGTGGTTTCAGACAAGAATATTTTCAAAGTTTTTTCCTATACAAGTCTATGTAAAACTTGGGACCCCCAGGGCGGGGCCTCTTTTCATCCCAGGGGCACAATTTGAACAATCTTCATAGAGGACCATTAGATTATGTCACATGCCAAATATCACGGCTCTATGCCTTGCGGTTTTGGACAAGAAGATTTTCCTTTTGGTTTCCATGGTAACCAGAGTTCTGCATGGAATTCAATTCTTTGAACACTTCTGAGTGGGGGCCACCCAAGGATCATTCCTGTGAAGTTTGGTGTATTCTGCCCAGTGGTTTTCAAGAAGAAGATATTTTTAGAAAATGTTGACGGACACAAGACGGACAACTGACAACACACGACGGACATTGAGTGTTCACAAAAGCTCACCATGAGCCTTTGGCTCAGGTGAGCTAATAAAAAAAGGTCTGGCAACAGTAGTTTTTATTCAGGCCAATGTGGAGCCGAAGTTGGGTCCAAATCCCAATGACATATAGTGTTTTCTCTCTCCCAATTTCAAAGTTAAAATTTCTAAAGTTACTGCTTGTACAGTTTTCTGCCAAAGTATATAATATGAAACCTTAACATTTGAAACATAGGGTAATTTGCCAACTTAATACATTTATGGTCATTTTTTTCTTAAATGTAACATTTTAATAAAGGCTGTGATCCTAGGTTTTTTTTACATTTGGAAGTGTCTAGATGTCCATTCACCAGACACCTAGCCTCCTTAATTCTAGTCTTCCTAGCCTGTCCTGTTTTCTAGGTATTTGGTGATCAACCTATTTATCAATTATGTATTTTGCTATTAATTATGGTATACCGGTAATATTATATTTTAGATAATAAGTTGCTTAACTACATTTAATAAAATTTGTGTTAAAACACTGATGCTCATAAAGTTACTGTTGTTATTTAAAACTAAAGCATTCCAATGTTGCTGGTGCTGTGCTAAGACAAACTTTGATGAATATAAGTTTCAACAAGAGCTGTCACAGGAGACAGCGCGCTCGACTATTTCGATGCTGGATAGTGAAACTGGGCACATCTGAGGAAACTAGAGCTGTCACTGGAGTGTTTAATGACTCCAATAGTGGATGAAGATATTGCACAATAGCCTGAGTCTATGTCAAAAATATCAACTTAAAGTAATAAGAGAGGTAAAGATAAAATGTATCAAAACACTATATAAGTATATCCTAAGCAAAAAGGGGCATAATTCATTACATACTGGTGCCAGAGTTATGCAGCTTGTGTCATATAGTGTGGGTGGTGATGTTGAACAACTATTTTAAGTTTGAATCATATCCATTCAGTAATAACAGAGACAGAGTGAAAGTGCATCAAAACTTTAACCTAAAATTCTAAGTAAAATGGGGGAATAATTAATGAAAAATTGGTGCCAGAGTTATGCACCTTGGGTCATATGGTGTGGGTGATGATGTTGAACAACTATTTTAAGTTTGAATCAAATCCATTCAGTAACAAGGCAGTCTGAAAGATAGCTAAAACCCCCGCCACTGCTATAGATAGTGAAAGGGTAAACCTTTGATTTTAGCTGTGACCTTTACCTTGAACTGACATGGCTGACTCATGAATGCTGCACAACATCTTGATGAGTTGATCATTTGACCAAAGTTTCATGAAAATCCTTCAAGGGGTTTAGGAGATACAGAGCTGAAACCTTTGACCTTCAGTTGTGTCCTTGACCTTGAGTTGACATGGCTGACTCATGAGTTCTTGATGAGGTGATCATTTGACCCAAGTTTGATGAAAATCCTTCAAGGGGTTAAGATACAGAGTGGACACCAAATGGAAGGCTCAGACCTTCGACCCTTAGTTGTGACCTTGACCTTGAGCTGGCATGGTTGACTCATAATTTCTGCACATCGTTCTGATGAGGTTATCATTTGACCCAAGTTTTATAAAGTTCTTTCAAGGGGTTTAGGAGATATAGAGCGGACACGAAATGGAAGGCTCAAACCTTTGACCTTCAGTTGTGACCTTGACCTTGAGCCGACATGACTGACTCATAAGTTCTGCACATCGCCTTGATGAGGTGATCGTTTGACCCAAGTTTGATGAAAATCCTTCAAGGGGTTTAGGAGATATGGACCGGACACGATTTTGTTATGGACTGAAGGACGGACGCAGACCATTCCTATAATCCCTCCGCCACGGCGGGGGATTAATAACAGAGACAGAGTGAAAGTGCATCAAAACTTTAACCTATAATTCTAAGTAAAAAGGGGAAATAATTCATGAAAAATTGGTCCCAGAGTTTTGCACCTTGTGTCATATGATAAGGGTAATGATGTTGAACAATTGTTAAAGTTTGAATCAGATCCATTCAGTAATAACAGAGATAGAGTGAAAGTGCATAAAACTTTAACCTGAAATTCTAAGTAAAAAGGGGCATAATTCATGAAAAATTGTGCCAGAGTTACGCATCTTGTGTCATATGATGTGGGTGATGATGCTGAACAACTATTTTAAGTTTGAATCAAATCCATTCAGTAATAACAGAGGTAGAGTGAAAGTGCACCAAAACTTTAACCTGAAATTCTAAGTAAAAAGGGGGAATAATTCATGAAAAAATGGTGCCAGAGTTATGCACCTTATGTCATATGATGTGGTTGATGATGTTGAACAACTATTTTAAGTTTGAATCAAATCCATTCAGTAATAACAGAGATAGAGTGAAAGTGCATCAAAACTTTAACCTGAAAATCTAAGTGAAAAGGGGGGATAATTCATGAAATATTGGTGCCAGAGTTATGGCCCTTATGTCAGATGATGTGGATGATGATTAGGAATAAGTATTTCAAGTTTGAATCAAATCCATCAAGTTATTACAGAGATAAGTTGAAAAAAGAGAAAGTGCACCAAAACTTTAACCAAGGTGGGGACGCGGAAAGACGCCGACGCTGGGGCAGACGCCGACGCTGGGGCGAGTAGGATAGCTCTCCTTTTACTTCATATAGTCGAGCTAAAAACAATGTTAAGATAAAGTGTTGCCTTAGAATATTTGGTACAATGAAAACAAGAGCTGTCGGAGGACAGCAACGCTCGACTATTCAACAGCCTTGTCGATTGAATGAAACCGAAAGTCGAAAAAGGGGCATAATTTAAAAAAAGCAAAATAGGGTTATGGAACCTGCATAGTGCTTATCAGCTCATGACAGTGGACAAGTGTGTGAAGTTTCAATCCATTCCCATTAGAGGGTACTGAGATACCAGCTTACATATAAGAATTTAACCCAAAACTCCTAAGTTTAAAAAGGTGCATAATTTTGTAAAATGCAAAGTTGAGTTATTGACCCTTTGCACTGCATGTCATATCATGACAGTGAACAAGTGTGTGAAGTTTCAATCCTTTCCCATTAGTGGACACTGAGATACCAGCTTACATACAAAACCTTAACAAAAAAATTCTAAGTCGAAAAAGGGGCATAATTTTGTAAAAAAGCAAAATAGAGTTATGGAACCTGCTTTGTGCATGTCAGATCATGACATGACAGTGGTGAAGTCAATCCATCATAGAGTCTGGATACAGTTACATCAATAACCAAATTATCGCAATTGTAAACAATAATATGACTTTGTGCATCATATGACGTGAACAAGTGTGATTCATCACTTGTGAATAGATACCAGCTTACATACAAAACCTTAACCAAAAAATTCTAAGTCGAAAAAGGGGCATAATTTTGTAAAAAAGCAAAACAGAGTTATGGACCTGTGCAATGTAAGTCAGTTTATCACAGTGAATAAGTGTGTGAAGTTTCAATCCATTCCCACAAGTGGTTACTGAGATACCAGCTTACATACAAAACCTTAACCAAAAATTTGTAAGTCAAACAAGGGGCATAATTTTGTAAAAAAGCAAAATAGAGTTATGGGACCTGTGCAGTGTAAGTCAGTTTATCACAGTGAATAAGTGTGTGAAGTTTCAATCCATTCCCACATGTGGTTGCTGAGATACCAGCTTACATACAAAACCTTAACCAAATCGGGACGCAGACGCGGACGCGGACGCCGACGCATGGGCGAGTCCAATAGCTCTACTATTCTATGAATAGTCGAGCTAAAAATGAGAACTGATAGAAATCCCTATTAAGCATGCTTATAAAATTTATTATTTGTTATAAAATAACTTATGTAAATTGTTGCTTTTAGAGAAGATACTATTTTTTTCAAATTATTACAGGTTTTTTTACCAAGAGAGGAAGGATCCAGGTCTGTGGTTTGGGAAAAAAATAGCTCAGTATTTGGACATTAGGGGAATAAAAAACCTGATGAAAAGTAAATTTTTGGGGAAAACTGCATGATTTAAAAGAAATTTTCTGAGGGGAAGGGGCCTGTTAACAGTCTCTATTATTGAAGGAAAAAGAACCCTGCATTAAAAAATCGTGTATTGTGCCTATGAATATATAGACTGCCTTAAAACGACCCCTGAATTAGCAGACACCTGTCATAGCAACCTATTTTATGCTCGGAGATTTAACTATTAAAAGATCTGAATTAAAACAACCCCAGCTTACGCACGACAAAGCGTAACTGTGATAAATCAGCTTCAAATCAGATAATTTAACCTTTTCATGCGACTTTAAACTGCTCCTCCAATGATTTTACACGATCAGAGTATAAACCTGTTTTTATCTCGTTTGAATTGATTTGATACAGAGAACAATTATTTTCTAGCAAAAAATGATTAAAAAATCTATTTAATAACAGACGTATTTTGACATTAGAAACGTTATGATTAGGCATGAATTGCTCGATAGGCAAATAACACGACGTAAACAGTCGCTGAAAAAAATAGAATTCGGAAGTCCGACGTGATCTATAAATTAACATTTAATCCGTGGTAACATTAAACAAAACGATCAGCTATAACCGGAAACGACGAAACACTTTGTAAAGACGTCAATACACCTCGATTTAATTAAAGTGTATTTTTAATGTTTAGATATCATTCATCATAATTTAATATAAATAATATAACATACCACATGGAAATAAATACGTTCAATGCCAAAATGTTTATTTACGACCTGAAGTTTCGGCGATCCGTGACCGAAATTTCATTATCAAATACACCCTATTATTATGAAATGGTATTTGATGTTATTTTTTTCTGATTTCCTTAAAACATCATGTTGAATTAATATTCACTAAGTTTATAAAAGGCAAAATAAATACTCACACAAAAGATTTAACGTGACTGAATTATGGACCGCTGGAAATACATAACCGAAATACACCCGTATTTCTTAACAATGGTATTTTTGAAGTGTTTTAAGTGACTGATTCAAACATTTTATCAGAATTAATTTCCAAAGATGTAAAATCTTTGCGATACGTCTTGTACATGATTGAAAACTACGGCACTTGAAAAATTGCAAAATCGGAATGAATTTCCATGTCCAAAAATGCTAAATACACCCGTATTGTCATTATCAATCTATTTTATACGGTTTTAAGGTTAGACAAATTAATCATATCTTAATGATAATAATTACAAAACAAATTAAACGCGTAAACGTTTTATACTAGTTGAACATTGTTGACCAGAAATTCGCCTCAGATGAACCCAATGCCATAATTTTGTCGCTTTCACTAGTATGTAAATTTCTTTGCATTTCAATTTTGCTCGACATTCGAGATATTCTACTATTCACTCACTGGACGGCGTCGATCACAACTTGTAAGTTGTTGCAATGTCAAGTACTACAGCTATATTATAAGGATACTTGAAACATTATTATTTCTTAGGCAAATGAAATATGATAATCAAATTAATTTTTTAAACTCTCACAAACAGATTACTGAACGCCTAGAAAAACCTTATGGATTAGGCTAGGTGTCTGGCTACTGGACAGCAACATAGTATTACACGACGGCTAGACACTGCCTTCATGTTTTGAAATAAAATGTAAACAATCTTGAAAGTCCACGTTGGTATCTATAAACCATTTTACGGGTCACACATTAAACCGGAATCCACCTAAAAACCGGAATACACCGGAATACACTTTGTATAACCGGAATACACCTGTATTTTTTAATTTAAAGGTATTTTTGAATTGTTTTAGATATCATTCAATCATATTTATCATAAATAATTAACATACCAAAGGAAAATAAAATACGTTCACCCAAAATGATTTTATACGAGACTGAAGTTCGGCGACCGCGCCGGAAATTTCCATAACCGAAATACACCCGTATTTTATTAATAAATGGTATTTTGTAGTGTTTTTTTTCTGTTTTTTCTTAGAAATCATTCATGTTTGATATAAATGATAAGTTTATAAAAGGAAAATAAAATACTCAACACAAAACGATTTATACGTGACTGAAATTTGGCGACCGCTCGGGAAATTACCATAACCGTTATTAGGCATAGGAAATAGAGATCAATATAATTGCACCTTTACTAATCCTACCAGGTGTTCTGTATTACAAAAGTGGATCTATTGTGACATTTTGATACAAGCAAAACTGTATTATCTGCGCTATTATTTACCTACTGGTACTTCATTTTATTATTGGCTTGTTAAAAGTTAATTTTTTACCATGTGCAAGTTGACAGAATCATAGGAACCATGTCTTGAGGGGTAAATCAAAAACAAATGAATAAATCCTTAATGATTTTGTTGTGCAAAAAAGTATGATATTGTGTAGGAAAAAGTTTTCATTTTCCACTCAATTGTGTAATTGCAAGGGAAGTAAACTAATAGATATCTACTTATAAGTACTAGCCCAAGGCAAGAGTTGTCATTCTTTGTGGATCACAACTTTAAATTAAAAATTAAAACTTTTGTTATTGATATTAACAAAACTATCATAAACTTCACATTTGTGAAATCATTTTTGGTTATTTCAAGGACTTGGAAATTAATTTCTAGACTTTATTTAATGTAATACTATCATTGAAAATTTTAGGGTCTATCTCTACATAACCGAAATACACCCGTATTTCTTCAACAAATGGTATTTTTGAAGTGGTTTATGACTGAATTCAAACATATTTATGATAAATAATTAATTTTCAAAAGGATATTAAAATACTTTTGCGCATTACGTCTTGTACATGATTGAAAATCAGCGTGCGCATTGAAAATTTGCGCATTCGTGAATGAATTTCCATGTCCTAAAATTGTCTAATATACACCCGTATTTCTTTAATCAATCGTATTTTTACGGTTTATGACAGAATTAAATCATATCTTAAATGAATAATTAATTTACAAAAGCAAATTAAAACGCGCTAAACGTTTTTATACTAGGTTGAAAATTTGTTGAGCGCACGGGAAATTTGCGCACTCGTGGATGAACCTCAATCGCCATAATTTTGTCAGCTTTCAACTTAGGTAGGTAAATTTCTTTCAAGTTTCAATTTTTAGCTCGACTATTCGAAGAATAGTCTAGCTATTCTACTCACCCTGGCGTCGGCGTCGGCGTCACACCTTGGTTAAGTTTTTGCATGCAAGTACATACAGCTATCATTTAAAGGCATATAGCTTTGAAACTTATTTATTCTTTTTCTAGGACAATTACCAACCTCACTGGGTCAAGTTCCATAACTCTAACATGTATTTTGAGCAAATTATGCCCCCTTTTGGACTTAGAAAATTTTGGTTAAAGTTTTACATGCAAGTTACTATCTCCAAAACTAATGCAGATATTGAATTGAAACTTCACATGTGTCTTTGGGGTTATAAAACTATTTGATAGCACCAAGTCCCATAACTCTGACCTTCATTTTGGCCAAATTATGCCCCCTTTTGGACTTAGAAAATTCTGGTTAAAGTTTTGCGTGCAAGTACATACAGCTATTACTAAAAGGCATATAGATTTGAAACTTATTTTTTCTTTTTCTAGATCAATTACCTACCTCACTGGGTCAAGTCCCATAACTCTGACATGTATTTTGAGCAAATTATGCCCCCTTTTGGACTTAGAAAATCCTGGTTAAAGTTTTACATGCAAGTTACTATCTCCAAAACTAATGCAGATATTGAATTGAAACTTTACATGTGTCTTCGGGGTTATAAAACTAGTTGATAGCACCAAGTCCCATAACTCTGACCTTCATTTTGGCCAAATTATGCCCCCTTTTGGACTTAGAAAATTCTGGTTAAAGTTTTGCGTGCAAGTACATACAGCTATTACTAAAAGGCATATAGATTTGAAACTTATTTTTTCTTTTTCTAGATCAATTACCTACCTCACTGGGACAAGTCCCATAACTCTGACATGTATTTTGGGCAAATTATGCCCCCTTTTGGACTTATAAAATCCTGGTTAAAGTTTTACGCAAGTTACTATCTCCAAAACTAATATAGATATTAAATTGAAACTTCACATGTGTCTTCGGGGTTATAAAACTAGTTGATAGAATCAAGTCCCATAACTCTGACATGTATTTTGGGCAAATTATGCCCCCTTTTGGACTTAGAAAATTCTGGTTAAAGTTTTGCGTGCAAGTACATACAGCTATTACCAAAAGGCATATAGCTTTGAATCTTATTTATTCCTTTTCTAGGTCAATTACCAGCCTCACTAGGTCAAGTTCCATAACTCTTAACATGTATTTTGAACAAATTATGCCCCCTTTTGGACTTAGAAAATTCTGGTTAAAGTTTACATGCAAGTTACTATCTCCAAAACTAATGCAGATATTGAATTTAAACCTAACATGTTTCTTCGGGGTTATAAAACTAGTTGATAGCATCAAGTCCCATAACTTTGATATGTATTTTGGTCAAATTATGTCCCCTTTCGAACTTAAACTCTTTTGATATTTAACATTTTGGGTAATAATTTCCTGCTTCTGTGACAATATTTCGAATAGTCGAGCTTGGCTGTCTTACGGACAGCTCTTGTTTAGTTCAGATTATTTCAAAATATCTTTTTATGCTATAATATTCATTTATGACATATTTCAGGTAACAGAGGAATTATTTTACCGCCATGAATGAAGAAATAATGATACTTACATAAATTCTGAGTTGTTAAAATCATCGTTTTTTTTCTCTCTCTCTTTTTCAGACCGCTCTTTATTTACTAAAGTTTAATAAAAACCAATATTCTTGAAATATACTTTTAAATCTTATTGCTTATTGTTCTGTTAAAAGTACCTTATAATTGTTAATAACGAACAGGCATGTTATTCGAGTGTCACCTGTCAATCAACAAGTTGAGCATGTTGAGTGGACACTGATTGCTATAGTATCAATCAAAATATTTAAAGAAAGTTAAGGATGTTTTTACAGCTTTTCGTTGTCAAAATAATCTGCCGTTGAGTAAATGAAGCAATAATATAATATATAAACCATAGACAGATTTCAGTATTCGAAAAATGGCTTACTCTGTATTTGGTGATAGTTACGTTACACGCCTGGAAAATCATACCAAGGGCAATATGCATTAATATATAAATGTGCCTTCTATGGTGTATCTGGAATGTCAACTCGTAAAGAATTTAGGCCAATGTATAATTAAATCTACAATTCATCGCTGTTTTAGTAAAACATTGAATAAGTGTTGATACGTTAAAGTATATATGTTTATGGCTTAATAAGCTTTTCATGTGCAAAAATAAAAATTATACTGAATGTACCTGCAATTTTTCAATTTGCAATGATATCGACAATTAAATGAAATTGAATAAAACTTTATCACATTTAACTGCACTTCCCTCGTTAGACATTATTTGTCACATGTCACTTGTGTGTGCTTTCAAATATATTGATTAATTGATAATCAATAGGTGTGATAATCCAATCAAACTCTATCAGGACTAATCAGAGACATGTGTTTGTTACGCTGCATATATTCAAAGGAATGAACGCAATAAACGTTTTTATATTTTTATATCAAACATGATATAATTCGTTTGAAAACTGATTTTTCAAAATATATTTTCTTCTTAAACATGTAAAATCGTCAAATTAATTCTGAGGAAATAATTCAGTTAGTTCCAATAATAAACGTACTAGTATGGCCGGTCCTTTCCGATCAGCGCGGTTTAATCACTGACATGTGTTTTGTGTATAATTCGAATATTGATATTTTTTCCTCAATTTATTTTCTTTTTTATTTTTCATATGAAATCTGAAGAATTAATTAAATAATTTCCAATAATAAACGCGTGACATGCCTCTTCCGGTCATGTTATGTCCTTTCCGATCAGCGCGGTTTATGCCACTCGTATTTTGTCTATAATTCATTTAAAAAGCGAAAATTACTATTTTATAATTCCTAATTTATTTTCTTTTTTTTATGTGTTAAATAAAATATGAAGAAACAATTAATAATTTCAAATAAAAAAAAACACGTGGCAAGCCCTTTCCGATCAGCGCGGTTATGTCATGACCCGTATTTTCTCTATAATTCATTTGAATATCGATATTTTTTATCATCATTATTTTCTTTTTTCATTTTTTAAATGAAATGTGAAGAAACTTTTAAATAATTTCCAACAATCAACATTCCGGTATCTAGTCATGTAGCGACGTAATCGTACAACATTTCTGTAAGCTCGCCGAATTTCATTCTCGTATAAAATCGTTTTGCGTTAAAGTATTCCATTTTCCTTTTGTAAACTAATTATTTATATTATACTCGAATGTTTTCTGCAATAGCCCCTATAAAATACCATTTATTAATGAAATACGGGTGTATTTCGGTTATGGAAATTTCCGACGCGGACGCCGAACTTCAATCTCGTATAAAATCATTTTGCGTGAACGTATTTTATTTTCCTTTGGTATGTTAATTATTTATGATAAATATGATTGAATTATATCTAAAACACTTCAAAAATACCTTTTAATTAAAAAATACAGATGTATTCGGGTTATGCAAAGTGTATTCCGGTGTATTCCGGCTTTTAGGTGGATTCCGGTTTAATGTGTGACCGCCATTTTACATTCAAATTTTAGGTGCACAAGAGTATAAATACACAAGCACAGTACAGAGGATGACAATGATATTATTTCATTTGTACCCGAGTTAACAGCTACACAGTTTAGCAAACAGAACAACATCCTCATTTGTCAAGCAAGAAAATTAAAGATGTCAATAACCAATAATAGGAGGTCTATACTCCTAGACAACTGATGGCTTGTCTCGAGGCAGCACCAATCTATACATTAGAATCAGATTCTCACGTAGGTAGGTATAGTAGGTAGGAAAGTAGGTAAGCTAGGTAGGTTATCTATCTATCTATTTATCTATTTATCAATGTGGTGCACGTCCACTTATTAGTTATGGTGAAAAAGTTTAAAAGACTGATGGGTCCAACATCAGCTAAGGTGACAATAGGCTAAAAGAATGTTAGCACGGTAAGTGTGATTAGCAAGAACAAGAAGGGTGCGACTCCTTATGTACCAGTCACTTTATGTACTAGACACTTAATGTACCACTTTGACACTTAGTGTACCACCTATATATTATATAGTAATTGTATCTCATTGTGTAGCATTGTCAATATGTGATAATTACATGTGAAAACCACTTTGATTTAATCAGCTTAAGTCCATAGAATGTTGTTAACTTTTCTATGTGCATATAATTTTACCTTATTAATTATGACAATTAACAAAAATTTAAATTTAGTAAAAACATTTCAAGTTACATAAAATAAAACATTTTCATCAAATCAAAACAAAAATGGTCATCCACTATATATCATATATATATGTGGTACATAAGGTGTCCAAAGTGGTACATAAAGTGTCTGGTACATAAAGTGACACATTCGAACAAGAACATTAAAAGATAAAGATAAGAACACTGCTCTGTGGTCTAGTACTGGGTGGTTACCACAGACATCTTGAAAGCATTTCATAATGAATTTTCCCTAGTTGTTTAGTGTAAAGGTCCTGTACCTTACAACACAATTGGTAGTGTTTAAACCTTAAAGTTCCACAATATATAATTTCCAGAATTTATGAGTCATCCGAATTTCAGTACACTTCGAGTTTTCTGTTCAGTACTTTTTTACCAATACGAATCCACATCTCAATAATCAGTCAATTCTGTTATGATTTTGAAACAAATGTAACTTACCAGATCGATAAATATCTGCTAAGAAACATTTAGAAATCAGAGAAAACTACTTTGTCGCAATTTATTTTTCTTCCGTAAGCGCCATGTAATATTTACATATTCGTGAAAATGACAACTGTCCCTCTGTTTATGGGTCAGAGACCACTGGTTTTCGAAACTAGGAAGTTAGTAAAAATCACTAAATACTAACTTTCAGTTCATTTTCGTTGTGAAAAAAACAACAACAACAATACTGTGGTTATGGCGCTAAGGGAATATGAAAGAGTACAAAACAATATCCAGAGACACAAAATTTATCATCTACTGTACAGTGTACTGCCTTACCGTCAGTTCTGATTATGTCTGGGAGGTGCTTCTTCTTCTTCTTTTATAGTAATGGTAAATGTTCAATACTGATACATTATGGCCATGCGTTAGAGAAAGTAAAAGACTGTCAGGTTTCCAAAGCTACTCAATCCACGCAGTGCTTCCTAATGTCTTATTGTAAAGAATGACCAACACAGTATTCTTACTACAAGTATATGTTTATTATATGAGTGCGCCTTAACAACTGCTGAAACAACATCCCAAACTGGGTGTGTATAAAATATACGCATGCGCTGTGAGTATACTACATTATCTACATAATGATACATCTCCCCTTTTGGCAAAGAACAAGGAACACAATTTCTGAAAGCTAAAATAAAATAAATCAAAATACTCCAAATTTACTTTAACGTAAAATTTCTTTCATAAAGTCTGTTTCTCCATGAATGGCATATTTTTGCTATCAGCACTTAATTATCTCTGTTCACTGTTTACATAGCACGCGTGTTCCGCTATCTAATGTTATCATATTACATTGTTTCAATTAATCTTGTCGGAGGTTTAACTGCCCTGCCAGATCTACTCATATATGTTTTTTCACTTGCTTCATTATCTGACCTTTTATTGCTTTTATCAGAGAATTGTGAAATACAGTCAGAATTTTCTTGAGGCGCCGAAAGGTTGTTATTTTCCACATTTTGCATGTCAACTTCAGGTATGCACTCTTTTGATTCATTGGTTTGTAACAAATGCCTCCTATTGCAACGATATGTGTTACCGTCAGGTGTTTTAACAGAGTATGACCTATCATGGTGTTTTTGCACTACTACTGCAGGACTCCAGTTTTTATTTGCTTGCTGAATTCGTGCCGAATCTCCTATTTCTAATGGTGGTAAATGCTTGGCTGTCGTATCATAATACACTTTCTCCCTTTCCTTGTTTGCTGACAATTTCTCACGAATGACCTTGTGTGAGATTTGCCGGGGAAGTAATTGTGTCTTAGCAACTGGCAACACTGACCTAATTTGACGTTGGAACATGATTTCACTGGGTGAAAAACCTATTTTAAGTTTTGTAACCCTATATTCTTGTATTCCTATCATTGGGTCGGTGCCTGATGCTCTGGCCTTCGTGAAAATGCGCTTGCAAATTTTCACGTACGCTTCCGCAAAACCATTACCGGAGCTGTGGTAAGGACTTGTGGTCTGGTGTGTAAAATCCCAGAGCTTTGCAAAGTTTGCAAACTCATGAGATGCATAGCATGGCCCATTATCAGATACTACAATTTCTGGTATGCCAAATCTAGCAAATATGCCCTTGAGCCTACTTATAACTGTCGAACTTCTACAGTTAGGCAGCTCTTTGACCTCAAAGTAATGTGAATAATGGTCAGCGACTATCAAAAAGTCTTTGCCATTGAACTCAAATAGGTCTGTGCCAACTACCTGCCATGGGTATTCTGGAACTTGGGTGTAGACAAGCGGTTCTTTCTGGTTTGAGTCTCTGTGTTGCAAACATACAGGACATTTCAGAACGAGATCTTTAATTTCCTGGGTGATTCTAGGCCAAAAAACAATATCACTTGCTCTACTTATTGTTTTCTCTATTCCCATATGACTTGAAGAATGTAGTTTTGACAATAAGTCTGCCCTTAGGGATTTAGGAATAACAATTTTGTGACCCTTCATTATTACCCCATCCATGACGGTAAGCTCATCCCTGTAATTCCAGAAATCTAGCAGTTCTGACTTGCAGTGATTTCTTTCATCAGGCCAACCTTCAATAATGACTTGCTTCAGGGACAAAAGTTGTTCGTCCCCGTCAGTATTGACCTTGATTTCTTGTAATTTCCGGTCACTTACCGGTAAGCTTCTTTTGACCATATTAACCTGGACTTCTACAGTTTCCGTCAGGGACGGATCTGTATCCTTGACCGGAAATCTAGACAAAGTATCTGGTAAAGGAATCTGAGTTCCCTGCCTATAAGTGACATCTATATCATGCTGTGAAATGTTTAAGAGCAGCCGCTGTAACCTAACAGGTGCAGCAAATAAGGGTTTCTTACATATAGCTATCAATGGTAAGTGGTCTGTAACTACTTTGACTTTTTTCCCATACACCCACTGGTGGAATTTCTTCAAGCCAAATACCAGTCCAAGACACTCTAACTCAATCATAACATAGTTCATTTGGCTTGGCGTAAGACTTTTACTGGCATAACCTATAGGTCTACCTTCTTGAAGGAGTGTGGCCCCAAGTCCTGACCTACTTGCGTCGGTTTGCAACTCTAAGGGTTTGGCCGGGTCATAGAAAGCAAGGACAGGAGCTTGCGTTATGATATCAATCATCTGATCATAAGCTTGCTGCTGTGATTCACCCAGAGAAATTCTACATCTTTCGCCAATAATTCTCGTAAGGGCAAAGTGACCTCAGATAGCCTAGGTGCATATCTAGCGAGATACTGACTCATGCCAAGTACCGTTTCGAGTTGTGACCTATTTTCCGGGATAGGCATTTCTCGAATTGCAGACACCTTGTCTGGATCTGGGCTAAGACCTTGTTTAGATATCACATGACCGAAATAACTAATCTGGGACTGCCCAACCTCCAGCTTATCTGGATTAAGGCGTATACCTTGTTCTAGTGACCTTTGGAGCACTGCTCTCAAATTCGCATCATGCTCCTCCCTTGTTTTGCCATATACTAAAATATCGTCTACTATGGCAGCTACCCCTGGGAGACCCTCAAATATTTCGTCTATTTTCTTTTGGAACAGATCCATGGCAGACGAAATACCCATTGGAAGCCTCAGATACCTGTACCTCCCAAATATGGTATTGAATGTAGTCAACATGGAAGACTTCTCTGTCAAATGCATGGCCCAGTAACCTGACCTAGCGTCTAATTTTGTAAAAAATGTAGCACCGTTTAGCTGGGGAAGTATGTCATCCAGTGTTTTTGTCGGATGATAAGGACGTTGAATGTTTCTGTTCAAGTCACCCGGATCAAGTACTATTCGCAAGTCACCTGATTTTTTCTGTACTGTCACCATTGAATTGACCCACTCAGTAGGCTCACTTACTTTTGTAATGACCCCAATTTCTCCATCTTATCAAGCTCCTTCTTGCATTTATCTCGTAATGCAACAGGAATCCTACGTGGAGGATGAACCACAGGTTTAGCATCATGTTTCAGATAAATAGAACATTGCCCTGGAATAGAGCCAATGCCCTTAAAAACCTGGGAATATTCATTCAGCACTGCTGTTTTGTTAAGCGGGGAGGATACATAATTGGAAGTGACAGCATGTGCGAGTTTAACTAACCCAAAATCTATGGAAGTCTGAAAACCAAACAAGGGTGGTGACTGGGTGTCTACTACATGAAATTCTACATACTTGGTCTGTGCAGAAGGTTCATGGGTACACTGCAGGGTAATGGAACCTAGACATACTAAAGGGTTGCCATTATAACCTGTGAGCTTCGTTACAGAGGAACAGAGTGCGGTTTTTACACCTAATTGTTGCAATGCAAAATGAGGTAAAATATTCACCTGTGCGCCAGTGTCTATCTTGAAAGAAATTTGTTTCCAAGAGGTCCAGTTTTAATATCCACAAATGCCTGATTGCACATCTTGTCCACAGCACTAATTACTGTATCAATGTAAATATCCTCAGATGAATCATCAGCCCTCACTTCATTGACACGTTTACTCCTGCACACCCTCGCGTAGTGATTCCATTTTTTACAGTTTCGGCATTGCACTCCCTTCGCCTTACACTGTTTGTCCCCATGGAATTGACCACAGTTTTGGCACGATTTGTGCGCGACATCGGCTTGTTTCTGTTGATTTCCGCGACCCGCCTTTGCACTTTATATCTCGTTTTCTCGATTCCTCTTTTTGTGATTAGTTTTCCGTACAAAGTTAATAGAAGACGATTCTTGCATGTTATTCATTTGCTCTGTGCATATTCTACAGTTTGACATATGTCAACAGCTTTCGCCAATGTTAGTTTCTCACCTACTGTCAAAAGCTTCTCTCTAATTTTGGACGACTTTACACCGAACACGATTCGATCTCTAATCAAATCTTCCTTGTAGGCTTCGCCATAAGAACAGTCATTTGCAAGTATCTTAAGTCGTGTGATGAATTGTTCCATGGTATTTTCACCTTGCACTTCATTATTAAATTTGAACCGCGCAAATACTGGTTTGATTTCGGCTGAACGTGTTTTCAAATGCGTCGGCGGTAGCTTTTACTGATTTTTCTGATCAGCTGTCAACACTAAAGTTTTATAAATTTCTCTTCCTTTTTTGTCCCATCCATAGGAGCAAGTATGTGATTTGTACTGGTTCATCTTTCCCCTTTAACGACCCTGGAATATCAATTCCGCGTGACCTCTAAAGGTTTGAATGTTTCCAACAAATTCGGACTGTCCCAGTCCATTGTAGGCGTCGGTACACCGGTTAAATCCATTATTTAAATCCGATACACTATATGCACTATATGCACAATGATTGTTAATAATCCTGACAAATGCGGATGTATTAAAATCGTTAATTTTCTGACACCATGTCTTATTGTAAAGAATGACCAACACAGTATTCTTACTACAAGTATATGTTTATTATATGAGTGCGCCTTAACAACTGCTGAAACAACATCCCAAACTGGGTGTGTATAAAATATACGCATGCGCTGTGAGTATACTACATTATCTACATAATGATACACCTAACAGCTGTAATAAACAAGAGGGTCAAAATGGCCTCAGGTCGCTCACCTGGGTAACACATCGTAACTGTGTAAACATGTTTTACCTAGTGATTTCATGGAGACAAATATTCTGACCGATTTTCATTAAGATTAGACAAAAAAAACGTGGCCTCTTGAGTGTAAACAAGCATTTTCTTTGATCTGGCCTAGTGACCTAGTTTTTTACCCCACATGACCCAGATTCAAACTTATCCAAAATTTCATGAAAACAAACATTCTGACATAGTTTCGGGAAGATTGGAGCATAAAAAAGTGGCCTCTAGAGTGTATACAAGCTTTTCCTTTAATTTCATCTTGTGACCTAGTTTTTGACCTTACATAACCAAGATCATCAAAAAACTTTATGATAACAAACATTCTGACCAAGTTTTATGAAGATAGAATAAAAAGTGTGCCCTCTAGGGTGTAAACAAGCGTATTCTTTGATTTGACCTGGTGACCTAGTTCTTTGAACCCACATTACCCAGATAAAAGTTCATCCGATATTTCATGCAGACAAACATTCTGACCAAGTTTCATGTACATCAAATGAACAAGAGTTGTAACAAGCTTTTCCATTGATTTGACCGGGTGACCTAGTTTTTGACCCCATATGACCCAGTTTTGAACTTGGCCTAGAAATTATCAAGATAAACATTCTGACCAAGTTTCATGAAGATAGGATCATAATTGTGGCCTCTAGGTTTTTAAAAAGATTTTCTTTGATTTGACCTGATGACCTAGTTTTTGACATGACCCGACATGACCCAGTTTCGATCCAAGCCTAGAGGTCATCAAGATAATCATTCTGTGCAGGTTTCTATCAAATCAAAGCATAACTGAAACCTCTATATAGCTAAAAGGGCCTAAATAGAAAATGTTGCCCCTTTCAGGGTCAGTAACACTAGAACCTATGATGGAATATAGCCGGTTTTCGAAAGGAACCGAGATCTTATTGTGACTTAAGTTGTGTGTAAGTGTGGTTAAAATCAAATATAAAAAGTCACTTCTATCATGTTCACAAGGTAAAAATTAGCAAATTTTAGCTCTTTCAGGGGTCAGTCACGGGCCGTAAATTGCAAAATGTGGTCTCTAGCGTGCTCACAGGCCAAAAATAGCAAATTTTGGCCCTTTAAGGGACCATAACTCTAGAACCAATGATGGGATCTAGCCAGTTTTCGAAAGGAACCGAGATATTATGCCAATACAAGTTGTGTGCAAGTCTGATTAAAGTTGATTGCAAAATATGATCTCTATCGTGTTCACAAGCCAAAAATAGCAAATTTGGCCCTTTAAGCGGCCATAATTCTGGAACCCATGATGGAATCTGGCCAGTTTTCAAAAGGAACCGAGATATTATGCTAATACAAGTTGTGTGCAAGCTTGATTTAAGTTTATTACAAAATTTGGTCTCTATTGTGTTCACAAGCCAAAAAATAGCAAATTTTGGCCCTTTAAGAGACCATAACTCTGGAACCCATGATAGGATTTGGCCAGTTTTCGAAAGGAATTGAGATTTATGCCAATACAAGTTGTGTGCAAGTTTGATTAAAACTGATTGCAAAATATGGTCTCCATCGTGTTCACAAGAAATTGTGGACAGACGACGGACGGACGACTGATGACGGACGAAGGACGATCACAAAAGCTCACATTGTCACTACGTGACAGGTGAGCTAAAAAGGTGCAAAACCCTAACAAATAAACCTTAATACCCTTAACTGCGAAATATATATACACATAAACTACTGTGCAGAAAGGAAAAAGTTAGTAGGGTTAAAAACAGGATAAAGGCAAAAAAAGATTTATACTGGAATTATGGTGTAAACATCAATGTAGCCAGTGCTGATTTGAATCCGGAGACTGTTTCAACACTGACTACATGAGATGGTAATGTGTCCCACTAAACAACTGTTCTAGGGAAGAATGAATTTTTGTAATAATCAGCTGTAGTAGATGGAATCTGAAATGCCAGATGATTGTAGTGTCTAGACTGTCTTGTGTAAGGTGTAACATATTGCTTTGGATCAACATCTACATAATAATTAACCATTTTATGAATTAAAATTAGTCTACTATATTGTCTTCTAATTTGCAATGTATTCCAATTTAAGTCTTTTATGATATTTGAGACTGTGCCAAGGGTCTTGCTATAATTATTTGTTACAAATCTTGCAGCTTGTCTTTGAATGTTTTCTAGTTTACCTTTATTCTTCTGATGGTAATTAAGGATCCCATACACTAGAACAGTATTCTAAAGTCGGTCTTACAATAGTATTATAAGCAGCTGCCCTGGTAGAACTTTTAGAAGAATGTATGTTACGTTTTAAGAAACCTAAGCTCTGACTAGCTTTATTAGAAACTTTATTTACATGAGGAGACCAAGATAGATTTGATGATACTTCCACGCCTGTGTGGCATTGGTCTGCTGATGCGTCAAGTGTGGTGTGCTGTGTGTTGTGTGGTTGTCACCTTCCGCTTTCAGCCTCCACCGCTGGCTAGCCTTCTGGTGAAAAAGGAGCCGAGTGCGTAAGTCTTCCCTGCCAGTACATAGCCTCTCTGCAGACAAGCCCTTTTGCAGTGCCTCCGAGTTGGCGCCACACGGTAACTGAGCACCTTGCGGCCTCAGGCAGAAATTCAGGGGACTCGGAGGAGGTCTGCCCCCAGACATGTGGCATGCCAGGCCCACCGGTGTGTGGACACGCCCTGATGCCTATGAACAGACCCCCAGCTCTGGGACAAATAGCTCCTGTGTTCCCAGAATAGGGTTTTAACTCGGAACTAAGGGTGAGGTAACCCCGAAAGAAACCTAGAGAGTTGAAAACAGAGGTGCTGGGCCATTGGCACTCTCTTAACGAACCACAGCACCATGCAATATCGCTATGACTACACAGCCATCCGGTATTCAACAGTGTGGTGCTTAATCTCAGAGGTCCCTCCAGGGGGATTCAATGCCGGGCTCTGAGCCTCGACAGAGTCCATCCACAGCTACTGGGGGTCCCTCTTTCAATCCACAACATGCTAATAGAAGAAGGAGGAACATACCAAGGAGAAGAACCAATCCGCATCAACCTTTCAGGCTGATGCATTGGAATGCGGAGGGTGTCTTCAACAAGAAAGCTGAACTTGGGCATATCCTCCATGAGAAAAACATCAATGTCTGTTGCATTCAGGAAACTCACCTACAGCCGGAGAAATCCTTCAAAGTCCGAGGATACCAGTGTTTTCGCTGTGACAGAATTGGCAGACGAAAAGGAGGCATCATGACATTGGTCAGGAACAACATCAGCGCTGTCCAGACCAATACGCATATGGATGACTCCAAGTTCTGAGCCTCAGAAAGAACGAGTTCAGTTTGAAACTTGTGAACATATACTCTCCAAGTGACAAAGCTCTGTCCCTTGACAAAGTTACAACTGATGAAACCAGGTTCATCATTGTAGGAGACTTTAACAGTCGCTCACAAAGCTGGGGATATGACCGCCTGGATAAACGTGGAGAGGAAGTGGAGACCTGGCAAGATGATAACAAGCTAAACCTCATTAACAAGCCAGATGATCTCCCAACCTTTTACTCCAGAAGCTGGCGAACAACATCAACCCCTGATCTTGCTTTATGTACTGATGACATACATGGACATGTCAAGCGGGAAGTCATTGAACAACTAGGCGGTAGCGACCATCGCCCAATCCAACTTACTATGGACCGTATTGCCTCTACTTCACCTAATATCCCCAGATGGAACTACAAGAAGGCCAGGTGGACCTTTTACCAAAGTCTGAGTGATGAGCTCTGTAAAGACATTAGAGTGGAAGGTAGAGACATCAACCGGGTTGTCAAAGACTTCAACGCCAGTATACTTAAGGCTGCTTACAGCCCCATTCCAAGGGGAGCAAGAAAGGACTATAAGCCCTACTGGAGTGATGAGTTGGAGAATCTACAGGCAAAGTTATCAGAAGCCAGGGAGGAAGCAGAAAACAATCACTCACAAGAAAGTAACCTCTCTCTACAGCAAGCCAAGGCCAAATTCCTCAGACACAAACGGGAAGCACAGAGGAAGAGCTGGAGAAACAAAACAGCCTCGCTCAACCTAGAGCGAGATGGCCAAAAGCTGTGGAGATTGACGAGACAGCTGAACGATGAAGAAACAGGAAGAGGCTCAGTAACTTTGGAAGAGAATGGTGAACTGTTGACGGGTAAACAAGCGGCAAACACTTTTGCCTCTAATTACAAAGATGTTTCCAACATCCCCATCAACAGGGAACGGCAAAGGGAAGCCCTAAGAGAAAAAAGGGAAAGGCAGACAAGCCAAGTGACACCAGAATGCATGAAGCAGAGTCTTAAACTGCGTGAGCTACAGACAGCTCTTAGGCAGTTGAAGACAAAGATGTCTCCTGGACCAGATGGAGTCACAAATGAAATGTTGACACATCTTGGCACTGCAGCAATTTGCAAACTCCTAGAAATTTACAACTACAGCTGGACATAAGGACTGCTTCCACAGATATGGAAAGAGGCAGTCATGATCCCCATCCACAAGAAAGGGAAGGATCCAAAGAAGGCTGCAAGCTATCGCCCAATCAGCCTAACCAGCTGTGTTGGAAAGACCATGGAGAGGATTGTGAATGCACGCCTGAAGTGGTACATGGAGACTAACAACCTATTCGCAACGCAACAAGCTGGCTTCAGACAATTCCGCTCCACTGAGGACCAGACCACTTATCTATCGCAAGAGATAGAGGACGCCTTCCAAGAGCAGAAAGTTGTGCTTACAGCATGGATTGATCTGCAGAGGGCATTTGACAAAGTCTGGACTGATGGACTCCATGTCAAGCTGATGAGGATTGGAGTAGGAGGTCACATGCTGAGGTGGATTAAGTCATACTTCCGCAACAGGAGAGCAAGAGTCAGTTTAGAACATGCCAATAGTAGGAAGTTCCTGTTGCGTCATGGTGTCCCACAAGGCGGAGTCTTATCCCCTACACTCTTCATGCTTTTCATAAATGATCTGGTGTGTCTGAACTACCGAAAGGAGTTAAGGCTGCTCTCTACGCTGACGATCTGGTGTTATGGTGTAAGGAAGAACATGCCACTACAGCCACATACAGGATGCAAAAAGCCATCAACAAGATTTCAGCTTGGGCTGAAGATTGGTGTGTATCGATCAATACAGAGAAATCGTCCACCACACTATTCTCCCTGACGTCAAAGCAGAGGGCGGGTAAAATCAAGATGGGAAATACTACGCTGATTGAAGCAGACGAGGCAAAATACCTCGGAGTGACCCTTGACAAACGGTTAACCTGGAAGCCCCACATTAGTCAAGCAGAAGGGAAGGCCCGTAGGAAGCTTGCCATGATGCGCACTTGCTGGAACAACGTGGGGAGCAAATGAGCAAATACTTCATGGAGAAGCTAACAGGCACACAGCCGTTACAAGACAGAAGACATGCAAAGGTTCTGCTTCAAGCAGAGAAGTTCAGGTCTTTTCAAGGCCATCCCATGAAAGCCAAGCTAGATGGCTACACAAAGAATCGGCTCAAACGTAGTTGCTTCGTACATGACGCAAAGAAACTCGACCGAGAGTTCAAAACTGAGCTGAGCATACCAACGACTCCCCTAGGTAGTGAAGACATTATCAACCCACTAGCGAATGACCTGTCCTCAGTGACTGTGGGACTTGCTGTTCCTCGTCTTGATCGCGGGAAGCAAGAGGATGAAGGCATTCGGAAGAGCCTCACACTTGCTATGATCAATGAAGACTATCCTCCAGAATCATGGACTCATGTCTATACAGACGGATCAGCCACATGCGCCGTCAAAGATGGAGGAGCAGGAGTTTTCATTCAATACCCATCTGGCAAGAGAGAAACACTACATGCAGCCACAGGAAAACACTGCAGCAATTATAAGGCAGAGACTGAAGCACTCATGAAGGCCGTCTCAATGGTTGAAGACTCGGCAGAAGAAAGCTCCTCAGTCGTCTTTCTCACAGATGCACTGTCTGTCATGGAAGCTCTGATCAACAATAAAGCTCCGCAGCTAGCAAGGAGAATGCAGAGCCTGAGTATAACCTGCAAAGTAGCACTTCAGTGGATTCCATCCCGTTGTGGACTTGCAGGCAATGAAGAGGCAGACAAACCGGCTAAGCTAGGAGCTCAGTCAGAACAACCAACAGAACCTGTGAGTTACAAGGAGAAAGTCACCATCATCAAGGCACTAACAAGACCAAGGATGGAGGAAGATGCTTTTCATCTCCTTGATCGGTCTGAACAAGTGATGATGGTCAGGCTCCGCTCAGGGCACAACAAGCTCAATGCTCACATGTACAAGAAATACAGACTGGCATTATCGCCAACTTGTCCATGTGGTTAAGAAGATCAGTCGGAGCATATACTTCAGAGATGTAAAAGGCATGACCAGGAGCGAGCTGCGACTTGGCCGATAGATACCTCAATCTACCAGAAACTGTACGGAGGTATTGAGGATCTGCGGCAAACCACAAGTTTCATCGAGGCTGCTGGTCTGACAGTGTAGTCGCGAACGACAAGAAGAAGACTTCCACGCCTAAATAGGTGGTTTGACTAACAACAGACAGAGGCTGATCGTGCAAGGTGTAGATTGTATTTATAGGTTTTCTTGACCTAGAGACATGCAGTATGTGGCATTTGTTTACATTGACTGACATCTTCCATTTCCATTTCTGCTCACACAAACTGTCAAGGTCCCGTTGCAACTGAACTGAATCATTCTGAGAACGTATAGTCCTATAAACTACACAGTCATCAGCAAAAAGGCGTACGCTGGAAGACACAGACACAGGTAGGTCATTTATGTAAAGCAGAAACGGGAGAAGTCCTAAAACTGAGCCTTGAGGGACGCCTGATATAATAGGAGCCGAGCTGGATGTTGCCCCATCGACCATAACGTTTTGAGTTCGACTTCCCAGTTAGGGAATCTGATCTTGACCTGCTGCTTTGTATGGATTTAAGTCTTTCCAAACTTTTCCTAACACCATTTTCTGTTACTTTTATTTCAGACATGCTGGCAAAAGGGCTAGGTCCAAGGTTTGGTAGATTATGATCTGGATCATTTGTAAAAATAGAAGAAAATCGTCTGTTTAAAATTTCAGGCTTATCCTTGGCGCTAGATTTTAAAACACCGTTTTCTCTTAATGGAGCAACACCACAAGAATCATTTTGTAAACTTTTTATAAAACCCCATAAACGTTTGGTTGTGCCATGTTTATGTTCTTCAGGACTACAAACAATGTTATTCATACAACCCCAGTAAGGAGATTGTGGGATTAAGTTATTCAGGTTCATTGTATGTATGAGATGCTTATTGTCAACTGCAATAAGACTGTACAGTCTTTTGAAAAAATACTAATTAAATATTGGATGCGGCATTGTTCAAGAGAGTTAGGATCTTTCAGCATTAGGGTGACACTGCTTATTGACAGTAATTGCCAGGGTGTCATATAAAAAGCAGTATTGAAGCTGTGGGCAGACATTGGTCTTGTATGCTGTTTCTATTACTTTTATGTTGTTTGTTTTGGCATTTCTTATGACGTATCTAAAGGAGTTACTAGTATTTACTTTTGGTGCAAATGTTATCAATATGTCTTGATCAACTGAGATCTTAACTGAGTGTGACGCCAAGGTATTTGCAGCTTCTGTAGTTCTTAGAGCGTCAACAAAAGTGTCTAATTTTAGATGAAAGAGTAATCCTCAATATATCACACAGAACTCTGTTGTCCAGTCCTTTTCCCAGGCTTCTAGGGAATACATAACATTTTATAGTTTGAAAATCAAGCAAGGAATTAACTCAGATAGACAAAGGTGTCATCTGCAATACTCTGGGGGTCATTTATGTAGACTAGGAAAATGCAGGAGCTGATGACTGAACCTTATGGAACCCAGGAGAGAACAGGAAGTTTACCTGAGATTAAGCCATCAAGTATTATTTATTGTGATCAGTCCTTGAAACACAGCTTGATCAGCTTGAATGCTAATGGATGAACTCACAGGGTATGGACTTTGTGAATCAATTTATGGTAGCTGACCTTATCAAAAGCTTTATTGAAGTCCAAAAACATGACGTTAGTTTGTTGGCCATTCTAAAGACTGTCGAATACCTCTTGTGTGAGCTTTGTGTTTGGCAACCATGCTTTGACCTGAAGCCATGTTGGTACTAATTAAGTGAGGAGATAATTTCTGTCAAAGGACATGATACTTGCGACAAGAATATGTGGCAAACTATGTTAGGGATATGGGCCTGTAATTACTAGCCTTGGATCAGAATGAAACGAGCTAAAACAGTGTAGTCGAAACTGTTACTTATGACCTAAAATGACCCATACATTTTTGGAAACTACATTGAAAGGGCCACAACCTGAAGATAATAACTTCGTTCTGTAGCCTGTTTATTTGACCAAAACTGACATTTTGTTAATAGTATAAGGTTGTATCTGTTACTTAAACCATTTTTTTTTTCACCCGAATTAGAAATATTTACCAATGAAAAAGGTCGTATCAGCCACATACAATATTCTAAGATTAATATATATTTTGTGATTCCCTACACAACAAAATCATACTAAACATGTCTTTCATTATAGACAGTTGTAAAAAGGCTTAGGTACCATAAGCTCAATAAATATATGCCATTGAGTACTGTCAAAATGTTAAAGCTTTATTTATGAGGTTTCAATAGGTATAAAACATTTTCGGCAAGAAATCTGTAAAACATAACAAGAGGGTCCTGAAGGCCCTGTATCGCTCACCTGACCTATTGACCTAAAGATCAGATTATCAAGATTAACATTCTGACCAAGTTTCATTAAGATATGGTCATAAATGTGGCTAGCTTTTCCTTTGATTTGACCTAGTGACATAGTTTTTGACCAACATGACCCAGATTTGAACTTGACCTTAAGATCATAAATATTAACATTCTGACCAAGTTTCATTAAGATACGGTCATAAATGTGGCCTCTAGAGAGTTAACTAGCTTTTCCTTTGATTTGACCTGGTGACTTAGTTTTGACCCCACATGACTCAGATTCGAACTTGACCTAAAGATCATCAAGGTTAACATTCTGACCAAGATTCATGAAGATACAGTCATAAATGTGACCTCTAGAGTGTTAACAAGTTTTTCCTTTGATTCCTTTTGACCTGGTGACCTAGTTTTGTTCCCACATGATCCAGACTCGAACTTGACCTACAGGTCATCAGGACAAACATTCAGATTAAGTTTCGTTTAATAAGAGATATTGCCATGAAAGTGGTCTCTAGAGTGTTAACAAGTTTTTTCTTAGATGTTTTTGACCTAGTGACCTAGTTTTGTTCCCACATGATCCAGATTCGAACTTGACCTAGACGTCATCAAGACAAACATTCTGTTTAAGTTTCATAGAGATATTGCCATGAATGTGGCCTACAGTGTTAACAAGCTTTTCCTTTGATTTGACCTGGTGACCTAATTTTTGACCCCAGATGACCCAATATCGAACTCATCCAAGATTTTATTGAGGGTAACATTCTGACCAAGTTTCATTAAGATTGGGCCAAACTGTGACCTCTAAAGTGTTAACAAGCTTTTCCTTTGATTTGACCTGGTGGCCTAGTTTTGGACCCCACCTGACCCAAATTTGAACTTGACCTAAAGATCCTAAGATTAACATTCTGACCAAGTTTCATTAAGATACGGTCATAAATGTGGCCTCTAGAGTGTTTACCAGCTTTTCCTTTGATTTGACCTGGTGACCTAGTTTTTGATCCCACATGACCCAGATTCTAACTTGACCTAAAGATCATCAAGGTTAACTTTCTGACCAAGATTCATGAAGATACAGTCATAAATGTAGTCTCTAGAGTGTTAACAAGTTTTTCGTTGCTTTTCGACCTTGTGACCTAGTTTTTGATCCCACTTGACCCAGGTTTAATTTTAGCCTAAAGATCATCAAGATTAACATTCTGACCAAGTTTCATTAAGATACGGCCATAAATGTGGCCTCTAGATTGTAAACTAGCTTTTCCTTTGATTTGACCTGGTGGCCTAGTTTTTATCCCTACATGACCCCGATTCAAACTGGACCTAAAGATCATCAAGATTAACATTCTGACCAAGTTTCATGAAGATATAGTCATAAATGTGGCCTCTAGATTGATAAACTTTTCCTTTGATTTGACCTGGTGACCTAGTTTTTGAACCCAGATGACCCAATATCGAACTCGTCCAAGATTTTATTGAGGGTAACATTCTGACCAAGTTTCATTAAGAATGGGCCAAAATTGTGACCTCTAGAGTGTTAACAGTCAAATTGTTGACGACAGACGGACAATCTGACGACTGACAGGGCGATCACAAAAGCTCACCTTGAGCACTTTGTGCTCAGGTGAGTTAAAAATACAGTGTTTTCAATTTTCTCAAAATACTCTTTTTCACTTACGAATTTTCAATTCTGACACATTGAAATATAAAAATAAGTAAGTTGATTAATTTTGTTCTTTTATTTAATAGTTTATTCTGACAAATTAAATATACAAAATAGAAACAAAAATAGTTTTTCCTCACAAAAGCAAAGCAGTAAGCTGGTCAAATTCTGTACATACTATAGAATTTTTTGAGTACTGTAAAACCATTTAATTTTGCAGGTCAAAAGTTACATGGTTTTGCCCAAAATGGCTACTTTGTGGGGAAATGAATTAGTGGATTTTAAGTTTAGAAGATTAAATGTATGGAAATTGTATGGGTTTTAATTTTGTGGATTAACACAACTATATAATTCAAGAAAATTAGCCTACAACTACAAAATCCATGAAAATTAGCCCCCTGCAAAATTTTGTGGATTAACAAGACTATAAAATCAATGAAAATTAGTCCATTGCATAATTTTGTGGATTAACACAACTATAAAATCCATGAAAATTAGTCCCCTGAAAAATTTTGTGGATTAACACAACTATAAAATCCATGAAAATTAGTTCTTGCAAAATTTTGTGAATTAACAAAACTATAAAATCCATGAAAATTAGTCCCCTGCAAAGTTTTGTGGATTAACACAACTATAAAATCCATGAAAATTAGTCCCCTGCAAATATTAATGCTTTCACAGTATCTATCCATTCCTAAATAGCAAAACAATATTAACAGCAAAACCTGTCTACAGAGACCACCACTGATATAGCAAAAAGGTGGTTTGTGTTAACAGGTGGTCACATGGTGCTATTATTAGCTAACTGGGAAGGAAAACAAGAGCTGTCAGTGGACAGTGCGCTCTACTATTCTCAGTGCTTGATAGTATAATATAAGCAATGAGTAAAACTTTAACATTACAATAAGCATATTCTAAGTCGAAAAGGGGCCATAATTCAGTCAAAATGCTTGATAGAGTTGCCTCCTCCTTTTTACAGACTGGGGTCATGATGGTAAACAAGTATGCAAAATATGAAAGCAATATCTCAATGGACTTTGAAAATATTTGGGGTGGTACGCAAACTTTAACATTTGTGTGACACTCACGCCAACGCTCACACTGACACCTGGGCGAGTAGGATAGCTCCCCTATTCTTCGAATAGTCGAGCTAAAAATGATGTGATCTCAAGGCAGGTTGTACAGTAGTGGTCTTACTAACAAGCCTGACTGTACATGTGATTATACGTTGACTGACAGGCAAGGTATTCAATAAGTGTTTTTTACATAACATAATTTTACCAGCATTGAAACGCATTTTACAGCCACAAAAAGGTTACAAAAAGAAAACATGAAGCAGTCCAAAAGTGTTTTCTGAAATGGTAAATATAATAATAAACAAAATTTGTCTAAAAAAGACACGGTGTCTGAACTAAATTTTCTCAGACAATTTTTCGTACTTTAAGACTTAATTACCGGTAGTGCTGAATATAACGGTAGGTACATAACATACAAAAATCATGCAATAATATATAAAAATACAGTTCCTTGTCCAGTTTCAAACTAAATTCAATCCTGTAAGAAATGGGAAGTACTTCTTTCATGATACAGATTTCATAGCTAAATTTACTGAAAAAAAAGATATTGTAGATCCTAATAAACTCACTTTTTTCCATTATTTATTTATTTGGGTTTTACAGCGCACCAACATAGTATAGGTTATATGGCGCCAAACAGGACTACAAATTCTGGTTTCACATCTCATTTACATCGAAATAAATACATGAGGTATGGAATCAAAATCTGCATACCTGCTGGAATCACAGAGTTACAGCAAAACCAAATGTTAAGACCCTATTAGTCACCTCTTACAATCATGCAAGGGTAAGGCAGTGGTTCCAATTCTTTTCATACACAGATCGTCCCTGAACCACATGGGGTACTTTTTTCCTTTTTCCCCTTAATCTATAGCATAACATTATAAACATTTTTGTAATTTTCTATGTAAAGCAACTAGTATCAACAAAATTTTATTTATAAACAAGAGCTGTCACTAATGGTGACAAATGCCCCGCAGCGCCCTGACCTTTGACCTGGTGACCCCGAAGTCAGTAGGGGTCGTGTACTCAATAAGTACTATCAGCATGTGAAGTTTGAAGGTCGTGGATGCAGTGATTTGCGAGATAAGTGCCTTCATGCAAAAAGTTAACGTTGTGACGAACGAACGAATGAACCAACGGACAGACAGTTGAAAACTAATATGCCTCCCTTCGGGGGCATAAACTTAATTAACATTACTAAAGACTTTGATAAATCTAATTTCTTACAAGAAATTGAAAAAAATGCCCTTTCATTCTTGAAATGTTAACAAAAACAATAAATTTCTGAAAAACATTTAACATTTCTGACATAAAGATATGAGTAATGTAAAGATGTTGTGTATGACACTGCAAAGGCCAAAAGAAAATGTTTTTGTTTAATGTACTGTATTATAAAACATGGATATCTAGTTAGATTCTTACATGAATCTAATGCATGTGGGTCTGTGTGAAAAAATACTCTGATCTTACACTGAAACAAAGAAATCACCTCTATTTCTCCTCTAATTTCTATTCAGTTAGACTCGTTTTTCAGGCTGAAAACTACCAACAATATTTTTCAATACTTGTCATCGCAACTGGAATACTCTACTCCATGGCCCAATAATCCCACCAAGTTGCTTACCCATTTATCTCTAAGCAAATAGTGTGTCAGGTACTGAAAGGAGCTGTGTCTGCATCAATTTTTACCATGGAAAAGTATATTCATTAAAAAAATTCAAGAAGATTCTACAACTACCTTGGCGACCTTTAGGATGATGTATAGTATATATAAAAGGATCTTGCAAAATAAAGCCGCAAGTCATGGAAAGACCCCTGTCATTTATTAGATGGATCAGACAGTAGGTAAAACATTACTATAAAACATGATCATATCATTTTCATTTTACAGCACAAAGAAACTGGATACTTTTGCATAGACTAATGATTATCCAAAAGTATAATTTACGTCATTAGCATGAAACGTCTGGCTAAGTGCATAGAATACAATAAATGTTAACAAAAACAGGTGTGCCTCTAGCAGTAGGTTTAAAACCACTTTATATCCTTCCCCTTGCAAATACAATTCAGGTACCTATAACTGTTGAAAACCAACAAGGTCAAGTTCATGAAATATTCATATCTTGAAGACTACATATAATTAAAACAAGAGGGCCAAGATGGCCCTAGGTCTCTCACCTGAGTAACACACCATAACAGTGTAAACATGTTTTACCTAGTGTTTTAATAGAGACAAATATTCTGACCAATTTTCATTAAGATTGGACCAAAACACGTGGCCTCTTGAGTGTTAAAAAGCATTTCTTTGATCTGACCTAGAGACCTAATTTTTTACCCAACAGTATCCAGATTTGAACTTGTCCATTTCATGAAAACAAACATTCTGACAAAGTTTTGGAAAGATTGGAGCAAAACAAAAAAGTGGCCTCAAGAGTTGTTTTCCTTTGATTTGACCTAGTGACCTAGTTTTTGACCCCACATGACCCAGATTTAAAATCAATCATGAATTCATGATCACAAATATTCTGACCAAGTTTTATGAATATAGAATCAAAAATGTGCCCCCCTAGGGTGTAAACAAGCTTTTCCTTTGATTTGACCTGGTGACCTAGTTTTTGACCCCACATGACCCAGTTTCAAACTTGATCTAGAGATCATCAAGACAAACATTCTGACCAAGTTTCATAAAGATTGATCACAACTGTGGCCAGAGTGTTCACAAGCTTGTCCTTTGATTTGACCGGGTGAGCTTGTCTTTGACCCCACATGACCCAGATTCAAACTTGACCTAGAGATCATCAAGACAAACATTCTGACCAAATTTCATAAAGATTGGGTCACAACTGTGGTCTCTAGAGTGTTCACAAGCTTTTCCTATGATCTAGCCTACTGACCTGGTTTTTGACCCCACATGACTCAGTTTCAAACTTGACCTAGAGATTATCATGACAAACATTCTGAGCAAGTTTCATAAAGATTGGGTCACAACTGTGGCCTCTAGAGTGTTCACAAGGCAAATGTAGTCGCACGTCGACGGATGCCGGACAATGACAGGTCACAATACCTCACCTGGAGCACTTCATGCTCAGGTGAGCTAAAAACTGAGAAAAAAACTGCACCAATTCTACAGCCATACAGTACACATTGTATTTAACAAAAGAACATAATTATTCACATCAAAGATGAAATAAAGCTTTATAGCATGTATTTAAATTTATTTGGGTTCAG
The DNA here is from genome assembly GCF_021730395.1 of Mercenaria mercenaria. Taxonomy (NCBI): domain Eukaryota; kingdom Metazoa; phylum Mollusca; class Bivalvia; order Venerida; family Veneridae; genus Mercenaria; species Mercenaria mercenaria. Next base: position 55,764,363 of record NC_069373.1, read on the forward strand.
CTTTCAGAATATTATTGCAATAATAAAGGGTTCATAGAGGAACAATACGTCAAACAACGGGGATGTTTAGACTACCATCGGTCAACTAGGACCTTCATCAGGATTATATATATTTCAGGAAAATATTCTGATACAATTTTCTGGTAACACTGCCATCAAAATATGAATGAAAATACACACTGACATCCTAGAAATATAAGGTCGTAACTGTTCCTTGCAACCTTTATGACCTATACATTTTTGGCAACTATATTGAAATGGTCATAACTTGATCATAAAATCATTATTATGCGACCTTATTTATTGAGCTAAAAAGAACATTTGTTAATAAAATTAGGTCGTATCTGTTACTCACGACCCAGTTTTCGGTAGGTTTTAAAAATACCTACTGAAGAAAAATGTCGTATCTGCCACTTACAACCTTTTAAGATTGCATATTATGTGATTTTTGATACAAAAATTATGAAGTAAATAGGTGGCAACTAGCAGAAATCTGCAAAACAAAATACATAGTTTTATTTTCTCAGTTTTGTCAAAAGTACAGTTTAACAACAACCTTTTATTTCTAAGACATTGACATGTGTAAAAGGGATAGTACAGATTTGTCTACCTATACAAGAACAGCAGTAGTAATGTTAAGACCAAATGGAAGTTCTTAATGCTACTCGTGCACAGCTGGATAGGAAGAAAGTTGGGAATATATTTTTCAGTTTTGCGCAAAATGATATCGAGATAAAACAGAAGTTAAAGTGGTCTTAAACATGTTTACTTGGAGTTATAAGATCTAATTTTTTCTAGCATTCAAGTATGTGTAATGCCTGCCTTTTAATGCAGACATTTAACATAAGGCCATTTTGAGCTGTATTTAACCCTTACCCTGCTGAATATCTAAAATGGACCGGTCCATCATTCAATTTGGGCCATACCACTTATTATTCAAAGGGGTGTTCACTGAAAAATTACTGACTGAATAGCGAACAGTGCAGACCATGATCAGACTGCACGGATGTGCAGGCTGATCTTGGTCTGCACTGGTCGTAAAGGCAGAATCACTTGCCGCCAGCAGGCTAAGGGTTAATTTGTATGTTATTCGGCAGGGTTTACACATGCATGAACACCAGAAAAAATGATTTAATCCTTTACATAGATACTTCATAACATATCTCAAGTCAGTTACAGTAAAATATCAACTGCTCAGGTTCACAAGGCAATGAGTGTACTGCTCATGTTATCCGAGGTTTCCAGCAATCAAAACATAGAGAATATGAGGACAATGACCAAGGACCACATATATTATGCTTAAGTAAGCCCAGGAGCTCTAGCCACTGACGCTAGAGTGAGTAGAGATTCACTATAGTCCTGCCATTAGTTCAGAATATTTTCAGATGATTTTAGTTTAACTCAATTTGCAATAATATTACTGAAAATTGTAATATAAAATGTGTGTCACATCAATGAATACAGACACATGGAGCTGTGTTTTCAAAATGCAAAATCATGCCCCCTGGTGTATGACCAAAGGTGTTTTGTTTTGAGGTTTTAAGATCATATAAAGGTCATCTTTACATTGGTCAATTTGTAGGTATTGCCTTAAGGTTTGTTGTGTGGGAGTTTGAACTAAATGTGAGTCATTTATGTTGACTGTAGGACCAAAAATATTGTTTATTGAGGTTTTAAGTTTGAAGGTGAAGGTCATATGAAAGTCAAGGTCACCTATATATAAGTCAGTTTGTAGGTCTTGCCACAAGAATTGTTGAATGTGAGTATGAACTAAATCTGGTCATTAATGTGGACTTTAGGCCAACACACATTTCTATCAAAGAAATATGAGAAAACTAAATTTTCAAATTGGAGATGCTAGTTTTTAGTTTAATGTTAGAATATTTTTAGGGAATACTGTAAAATCATTAAATTTTGATACACAAACTTCCATTAATTTTCCTCCTACAGATATATGGATTTGCTGACTTCATCTTAAAAAATGATCTTCATTTTGCAGATTGACCCAACCCCAAAATCCATGAAAATTAGGTTCCTTTGAGTATTAACAATGCTGTAGCAAATGAAAAATGAAAGGCTTAAAAATGTTTCACGAACATATGAATCTGAAGAAAAATATACAAGAACAAAAATGTATAAAAAAATTCATCTGTTAATAACGCCTATCACTCCCCGATATGACAGTTTTTTGAGAATCACACAGACAATCAGAAAATACTTCTTATTTTAGATTTATTTGTTCATGGCCTGGAAAAAATGCAACAAATAAAAAGACAAGACAGAAAGCTTGGTCAAGTTATTTTCTTAAGGAATTTTGAGCAATAACAGTCTTTGGTACAACAGCTGTATTCATTGATTTACAAAAAAACCTCACAATTTCTTTTAATTGAAATGAATTACTACAGCTTTTCATTCTAAACTGTAGTCCCATCTGGATATCCAATGCGTTATCAGAGAATTTAGCTTCATCAAAATTAATGCAAAGTGAGATTTATTGAGCATAGGTTCAATGGGACTCTACCACTCGTAATACACCCGATGTCAACATTTGTCAAAAAAATTTTAAAATAAATACAATGTAAATACAAACAAGAGGGCCAAGATGGCCCTAGGTCGCTCACCTAAGAAACACTCCATAACAGTGTAAAACATGTTTGACCTAGTGATTTCATGGAAACAAATATTCTGACCAATTTTCATTAAGATTGGACCAAAAAATTGGTCTCTTGCGATAAAACAAGCATTTTCTTAGATATGACCTAGTTTTTGACCCTAGATGACCCATGTTCAAACTCGACCTAGATTTTATCAAGGCAATCATTCTGACCAAAATTCATGAAGATCAACTGAAAAATACAGCCTCTATCACATACAGAAGTTTTTTCTTTGATTTGACCAAGTGACCTAGTTTTTGACCTCAGATGATCCATATTCAAATTCGACCTAGATTTCATTAAGGCAATCAACCTGACCAAATTTCATAAATATCAACTGAAAAAAACAGTCTCTATCCTATACACAAGATTTTTCTTTAATTTGACCTAGTGACCTAGTTTTGACCTCAGATAACCCATATTCAAAACCGACCTAGTTTTCATCAAGGCAATCACTCTGACCAAATTTCATGAAGATCAATTGAAAAATACATCCTCTATTGCATACACAATGTTTTTCTTCGATTTGACCTAGTGACCTAGTTTTTGACCCCAGATGACCCATTTTCGAAATCAGCCTAGATTTTATCAAGGTAATCATTCTGGCTAAATTTCATGAAGATCATTGAAAAAATACAGCCTCTATTGCATACACAAGGTTTTTCTTTGATTTGACCTAGTGACCTAGTTTTTGACCCCAGATGACCCATTTTCGAACTTGGTCTAAATTTCATCAAGGCAATCATTCTGACCAAAATTCATGAAGATCAATTGAAAAATACAGCCTCTATCGCATACACAAGGTTTTTACGTGATATGACCTAGTGACCTAGTTTTTGACCCCAGATGACCCATTTTCGAACTCGGCCTAGATTTCATCAAGGTTATCATTCTGACCAAAATTCATGAAGATCAATTGAAAAATACTGCCTCTATCGCATACACAAGGTTTTTCTTTGATTTGACCTAGTGACCTAGTTTTGACCCGAGATGACCCATTTTCGAACTCGGCCTAGATTTCATCAAGGCAATCATTCTGACCAAAATTCATGAAGATCAATTGAAAAATACAGCCTCTATCGCATACACAAGGTTTTTCTTTGATTTGACCTAGTGACCTAGTTTTTGACCCGAGATGACCCATTTTCGAACTCGGCCTAGATTTCATCAAAGTTATCATTCTGACCAATATTCATGAAGAAGAATTGAAAAATACAGCCTCTATTGCATACACAAGGTTTTTCTTTGATTTGACCTAGTGACCTAGTTTTTGACCCGAGATGAACCATTTTCGAACTCGGCTTAGATTTTATCAAGGTTATCATTCTGACCAATATTCATGAAGATTAATTGAAAAATACCACCTCTATCCCATACACAAGGTTTTTCTTTGATTTGACCTAGTGACCTAGTTTTTGACCCGAGATGACCCATTTTCGAACTCGGCCTAGATTTCATCAAAGTTATCATTCTGACCAATATTCATGAAGAAGAAATGAAAAATACAGTCTCTATCGCATTCACAAGGTTTTTCTTTGATTTGACCTAGTGACCTAGTTTTTGACCCGAGATGACCCATTTTCGAACTCGGCCTAGATTTCATCAAGGTTATCATTCTGACCAATATTCATGAAGATTAATTGAAAAATACAGCCTCTATCGCATACACAAGCTAAATGTTGACAGACGACGGACGACAGACGACAGACGACAGACGCCAGACGACGGACGACGGACGCCGGACATCGAGCGATCAGAAAAACTCACCTGAGCATTGCTCAGGTGAGCTAAAAAAAAATAAAAATAGAAGAGTTCTGTCTAGAATTAAGGGTGGTATTCTCTTTTCCCAATCTAAATGGGGATGTAGATTTATTTTGTCACCATTACGGTTATTTTCATGATTTAAAGGAAGATATCCCTGCATAAGCAGATTAATGGTTTTTAAATAAAGTAGTGCATAACCAGTGTGAGACAGGAGATAAAGATTATTTTACACCAGTATAAGATTCCTAATACCCACTCATAAATGAGAAAAACTATCTACACTGACACATTACTTTTCCATATACTGTGATATCATTTAATTTCATTGGTATAAAATTGCTTGGTTTTCAAAAGTGTTTAATTTCAGGCATTTCAAATTGCAAAGAGAAAACATTATTATATTATTATAGAATATTCTTAGTTCATTGAGATTTAAATTTGTGGATTGTCACAACCATGAAAATTTGTCCCTCCATGAAAATGAATGATCTCACACTATATAATACCATGTTTCTACATTTATCATGCAATAGGCAGTTTCATAATTTCACATTTTTTTTATAGTAACGAAAACAAAAACAATAACAGGAGTATAATTCAACACGTAATCTCGTATTGTATCTTCTCAATCATGAGTATATCCATGTTACTTTCCACTGAGATTCAAAGACGATAACCAGTCGTAATAACTCAGCCGAATTCTTCCTTTATTTGTTCGTGTTTCTATGGTTCCTTTCACCGGCTCCTCACTAAGATGCCCTGTAAAACAGAGACAAATAAATAAATTTCAAATGTTCTTAAATCTGAAATTGATAATTAACTGTATATTGTACTATAGCAGAACTCTAGATAAGGTTTTGCATAATTCTAAGCGTTACTCCCCGACCCTGAATATCAAACTTAAACTGTAAATCTTAATGTTACTCCCTGACCTCAAACAAAAATTCTTAAACTTAACGGTTGGATAGAAACTCAAAATACAGTTTTCTAGGAGGATACGATGCAAGTTTACAAGCATCACCAGCGATGAAAATCAGTACCTCTTTTACAATATCTTTTTGCTTCATCTGATTTAACGTAAGCAAACAAAGTGCTCTCTCTTCTTAGATCTGCCCCTATGGGCTGCCATGCTGCACAATGACCGGGATAATGTGTATTTGAAAACATTATAAACAAATCGAATTTATGCCAGAAATAGGAACATCTGTCTGAATACTTAAATCTATCATGAAGGTAAAAAATTAGAGAAAAAAATATCTGGATTACAGAGTCAGTACCAAATTAAAAAACACAGATTCGTTTTTTCTAGGGTTTCTGGGGAAAAGGCCCCTGGTAATATAGAGAATTTTTTATCCAAATTGTCAAAACTGAGAAAAAATGTATTGACTAATAAAGTAAAATGGGAATTTTTAACATCTAATTGAAATAGTTAAAAACTTTATTTTTCAAGTTTTACCCACAGACACTCAAAGGAGTATCCCCTTATGAAATTTAGAGAATTTATCTTACAGATTTTTTTTCTAAGTCAGACTTAGCAATAATCCAACTTTTCATTTTTAACTTTTGTTACAGTAAATATGTTTTTTTTTCAGGATTGTTTTCACCAAAACTGCAATAGTGAAAAATATCTGGTACCAAAAATATGTGACACTCGATTTAAATGGTGTAAAAACCTTTCTGTAAACAAGTTTTGGGTACTTTAAACAATAAATGCTAATATATTCTATGAGTTTTGAAAGGTTTTTACTTTAAGGGGACGCATACTTTGAAATTAGAAAAAAGTGGGTGGGGTATTATAAAATTTACCTGCAAAAAAGTACAAGGTTTTGGTAAATGAAATGAATACTGTTTCAACTGTTATAAGTACACAAAGGATTGCTCACTAAAATAAAAATGAGAAAAACTGAAACAAGAAAGTTATTGTTGAATTACATAAGACTTCTTGTGTACATTCAAAGTCAACAATTAAGACTTTTTGGTGCGAAAATAATAGTGCTTCACTTTGTCCAAACATTTATCAATGTCCTACAGATTCTAATTTAAAGAAAGAATGTGAAATAAGTTCACTGTCTTGATTTTCATTTCGCATATGTGAGCTAAAACACATTATTTAGTTTGTTTACAAAGTAGTGCATAAGAAAAGATACGGTGGTCAAGGAATGCCACATTACAAAACTAAAAGAGTATATTCCCCTTAATACATTAAACATTTATCGTTACAGAAGTCATGTGGCTTACAATAAAGGCCTAGAAATGTTGCCATTATTAATTTTTAACTTGGTATTCATGAACTAATAAATATCAAAACACATTCAACAAACTTTTGAATTGTATTGTCTTAAAAATCCCTAAAATAAGGTATGAAATTTGGTTGAGAGGTCCAATGTTTATATGTGCAAAAGCAACATTCTAATCTTGTTCACAAAAGTTACTAATAAACAGCAGGAATGTCAATGATCAAAACTGGACGAATATACAGTTATCCTCACTTTAATGTCATTTATAATTTGTCCTTGAATTCTCCACCATACTTTTCATAATTCTGTTTGCACGAGTTGCACGAGAATGCTGTCATTCACGGTAAAAACGGGGTCAAATAAGTTGTAAATGCAATATCATCTAAACGTAATTAATGGATTATGCAGTTCAAGATAAACTTTATCTCATAACGTAACGAACATGTATAATGTTGTAACAACAACTTTACTTACACTGATTTAAGTAGCAGTCGGTTTATAAGTGACTTTATTGATTCATTTTGTGTTTTGTTATTGTTGTCAAAAAGTATAACGGAAGTGCCTCACAACTGAAGCGGAAACCAGTTTGATGCGCAAAGTAGTCCACTGTAAGTAATATTATTTGACAAATGTCCACAGAAATTAATAATTTTCTAATATTAAAGACGAATATCTGAATAGGATTCATTATTTGATAAGAAATTATAATCATCGACATGTTTTTTTAAAAATCGTACACGTGCTGACACCTAAGTTGTCTCCCGTTGTTTATTAGAGTTACCTTTCGTCCGGCGCAGTAATACATTTGCAGTGAATCGCCGAGAAGTCGTGGGAAAATTAAAAACCATGTAAACAAACTAAAATAAACCACCTTTTCAAGATGAATTTCAAGTGATCGACATTATGCATTTAACCCGCCTGACCTGTGTAGCATCTCAGATATCTGTTCTAAGGTATTCATTGTGTAGAATGTCATGTTATGCCCTTGCAATGCTAATCCCACTCTGATTTTTTTGTTTACATTTTTTATCAATGAGAAATATGGCGTCCATCCAGAGATGAACAGACGTGGCGTTAAATTTTTACATGTTTAAGCAAACCTGGTGTGTTAGAAAGAAAATCTCATCCCTTCAACATTATTTGGAACACTGTTATTGTAAAAAACCTGTATTTTCCTTATACAAAAGCTTAATATTTTGTGTTGAATGTACTTTCACAAAGACCTCTGTTTTCCTATTACATTCATAGTACCACATCCTTATCCACAAAATACTGAATATTACAGGTGTCCATCAGTATTATATCAGTTTAGGAATATGTTTTTTATTTTCCCACCATCAATTTCTTGAATATGCACCCCTTCCGCATTGCTGTATGAACTGTGAATGTAGCAATATGCGTCCCCTTAATAGGAAAACATAAAATTCACCAGCAGAGTCATACATTTAATTTTTCCTACTAAGGATAGCCATAAAAATAGTAAAGGGTTGGTTTATCCAAAAATCAGTGAACAAAACTGACTATAGAAAGAATCTTCTTTGGAAAACAAGAAATCATTTCTGTTGGAATATTTTCTTCGAACGGGGATTATTTTGCGTTAAACTGGAAAAATGGAGCCTAATGGGAACAGAAAAAGATAAAGCCGTTTGGGAACATATGAAAATATCTTTTCAATGGTGTGCACAAGACAGTATGACATACCTACAACACTGCTTAAAATATAAAACATACTTTCTCTATTTAGAAAATACTTTCTATCAAAGTTGGAGCCGACATAAATATACTATCTTTATTTTGCATGACATCCTACCTTGTGTGTACAACAGAGCTATATATGTCATGCAAACAACTTGAAGAAAACATCTTTATACGTCACCTTCTAGCTTATGGAGAAATGATACAAACATGTCATGTAAATTTTTTTGGCAAATGAATCAACCTGATAAAATCTTTACAGACTGACATACATCTCATCAGCTGCGATAACATTTTTTTCCAAACATAAAATTAAACAATAACGAGTTCATTTTGCCAATCTTTCCCGAAAATCCAAGCATTCATTAGGCCTAAAAAAATTATCGTTTAGGGTACCACACACAAAATTAGTAGGAAGGGGAAGTAGGATTTTATTCGTTTTCTTTAACAGAGCATCAGCAATGTGGTTGTTACATAGGTTAGAAACTAAAATTGTCAGTGTTATACTTGACAGACTGAAAATTTAACAGGCTGTATTCACAAATTAAGAAATAACTTGTCCATTTCCATAAAATCTTTAGCTAATTTTTGGAAAGTTTTCCTACCAAACTGGAACAAGGAGCTGCATTCAATAAACGCTTGATGCTCCCGGTGGCATCCTTGTCAATAGATTTTGCACCCAAGTCCAAAACGAGGTCAAGGTCAAACTGAGGTCAGGTGATGTCTGAAGATGAGGAATGGTCACAGGTTACATCCGCAATAGTATCAAGTCATTCTAGTAAGGGGTATTGCTGCTACACGAAACGGTCCCATTTGGTTAACCAAGAGATGGCCCATATAAAGCAACCTAAGTACAAAATGAGGTCAAGGTCAAACTGAGGTCAGGTGATGTCTGAAGATGAGGAATGGTCACAGGTTACATCTGCATTAGTATAAATTCATTCTAGTAAGGGGTATTGATGCTCTACTGTATGGCAAATATGATAATGACACAGCACTTTTCTGAATCACACCAAATGATAGCTACGAACCTGCAAGTTTTGTGAGATTGCTGTCCTCTGACATTTTACTGTCATGTACAGTCACTTCCCCCATGTCTATCTGTGTTCCACACAATTCCATGCTGCAGTTTAGAGATTTCGGCACACTCAATGAAATATCACCTGCAAAAAATGATATCACACTTTGAAAATGTTCACTAGCTTCAGAAGATCTAGCCCAACTCCAAACTGAATGTTTAACTGGAGAAATTACACTTTCCTGCCTAAAAATAACTTAAAGAATACACTTTTTCAATGGATGAATAAATTACTTAACCAAAGGCAGAGTGTATGGCTAAAGAAAAAAAAGCTTGGAAGCCAGTCTCAAAACTATAGCATCTGACTGGCTGATTTTGGACTCAGTCTAGATATTAATCAATGGCAATCTAATATTCCTTCATTTACAATGCAGGTAAAAAGCACTTTAAAAGCACAAAAAACTGCCAACAAACATAGGCAAGGGCTATATTACTTGGTTTATTTTACCAAATTTGAAATTAATACATAGTAGATGTACTCAGAAACTAATATGTCACAATTTAGAACTTCATGTAGAGAGAAAATGTGTAGGTGGCCTACAGTTCAAGCTGTACAGCAATGAAATAGTATTTCAAGGCATGAAGTTCAATTTCCAGTCTGGCTGCACATTTTTCTTACCTGTGACATTTGGCAAACAAACAATCATTTTTAAGCAAGCAAGTATTATGTATGTATCACAAGCAAGTACTAGAAGCAACTGAAGTCTTGAGGATATCACATATCCCTGGAGTTGTTTGTAAAACACATATGACCCCTATGGACCAGTTGGTGATAAGTGTGTAATTCTGAACCTAAGCCTTCTCCACTTATTAAATGCAAGCTGTTTTCAGTCTCAAGATGAAGGGCAGTGACCTTGACTGTTGACATGCTGATTGGTTCATCTACTAACCACTGAAGTTTGACAACTATAGGCAAAAGCATTCTCCAGTTATTGACTAAAAACTTTTCAAGGTCACAATGACCTTGACTTTTGACCCACTTACCCCAAAAATGTTCAGAGACTTTTACTGAACACACTATAAAGATTGACCTCTATAATCCCAAGCCTTATCCACTTACTGAGGAAAATGTTTTCAGTTTCAAGGTCAATGTGCCTTTGACCTTTGACCTACTTACCACCAAAATACTTATCTATCTTCTGGCCACACACAATCTTCCTATGAAGTTTGACCATGGCAGACTCAAGCTTTCTCTAGTTTCTGAGTGGAAACCATTATCAGTTTGAAGGCTATCTGGACCTTTCTTCTTTAGCTATTTAACATTCGTAACAACTTGGTCCTCCATTCACCAAAGGCAATCATTCTACTCAGTAGGTCTAAGCCTTCTCCAGTAATTGTGCTGAAACTGTTTTAAGTCTGACAGTCACTGTGACCCTAACCATTGAGTTACTATTCCCAAAAACATTAGGGGTCATCTACTGATCACAGGCAGTCATCCTATGAAACTGGACTACTGCAGAGTAAAGCTTTCTCCAGTAATTAATTGGAAACCAAAGTATCTACAGGTGGACAGAACAACCAATATGAGACAAACAATATAACACCTTTTTTGAAGGGTGACATAATTATAAAAATTCCTTTTGAGATAGTCTTATCAGCCACTTATTAGACATACTAAATCAGATAAATAATAAAGAAAAATTACCACTTTCTACTTCAAAACTGACATTGCCCTCTCTCGACAAAGCTATCTGAGTATTTCCACTTTCAATGGATCCATTTAAGTTACCATCAAGAGTATCTGAAATATAATTATTGTTAAACATTGTATATTCTATCATGATCTGATTTATTTTCTTTTTAAACTAAGAGGGCTAAAAGTGTGACGTTATTATGCTATAAAATCACTATTTGCATGGCTGAGTAAATATGTCATATTGCAAAAGGTCATCTTCAAAAACCTTTTTCTGTACACAACATTTTCTGCTTAACTTCTATAAAAATATATGCACACAACAGCTTACACACTTCTGACCCGTAAATTAAAGGGAAGTTGTTCTTGTTATGATAATCTGGTTGCCTTTCACTTTTTCCATCTCAAAACATGACTGGGGTTTGCAAATTTATCTAGTATTTCAAAATTTGACTGAAAAGTAACATATATACCAACCTTAACATCCGCAAGTGACGGACAGACAAGATTTTAAGATAAAATTACACATTCTGTTTTAAAAGTACCTGAACAGACTGTTTTTCTTTCATTTTCTCATATTATAATCTGTACTTTTTATCCACTGTGTAAAACATTTAACTGTAAAATCATATATGAAACTCTCATTAAAAATCATTTAACTATAACAGAATATAACTGTAACCTAATCTTATCCTTACCCTGCTTAATCTATATAATGAACTTGTCCATCTTTCAATTTGGACAGTACCATTAACTGTTAAAAGGGATGTGCAGGCTGATCATGATCTACACTGGTCACAAAGGCAGAATCAATTGTGTCCAGCATGTTAAGGGTTAATCATTATGCTATTTATTATATATCTGATAAATAACACATACCCACAGTCAAATGACCTTCATTTATTTTGACCTCACTGTTGCCATGACAACTGCCAAGATGTATGTTACCACAGTTAGCGGTGAAGGTCGCATTGTCTGCATAAATGGCCTTGGCACTGATATCACCTTGATCACTGTGGCAGTTTACCACCTGGCCTTGAAGTCTACCGACATTTATAGACTGTAAGAAATATTAACAGAGATAACAAAATGAAAACAGTTAGACACAGCTTACCACAGCATCAATAGATACAGCAAGATAAGTGACAGGTCAAATAAGTAATACCCTCCTCTCAGTCATTACCTCTGAAGTTCATTGCAGAAACGTCTTACTTATCTAATATCATGTACTAGAATGTTAAATGAAATATTTCACCATAAGCCCAAATATGACTTAAATTTACATTTTGTACTCTATCTGTACTTTTAATAAGTTGTTCTGACTGAAAAAATTAGAACTTTGTACAAATATATTTATCTTTGTGTGTAGGGGAAGATGGGGAAATATTAAGGGGTACAGAGATGTATCAAGAAACAAGGACGAGTCAAGGTTTGAGAAGACTCAGTCTTCTCAAACCTTGACTCGTCCTTGTTTCTTGATTCAAGAGGAAGGAGCATGAATATTTTTTATTAAATGCCAGTGAGTAGGCTGTTAAAGTGGAGGAAAGGGTATGCAGGTAGTAAGATAACAATGGGTGAGTTTTGTGAAAAAGAAAATTGATGAAGGTGTGGGGATAGGGTGAGGGAGGGAGGTACGATGAAAACATAGAAATTGAGATATAACACATGCAAAAACAGATCATAAACAAAATGTCTGTCCCTTACGAAGACCAATCCTTATGTGTGACTTAATATATATAGCGCAGAATTTGAAATGAAACAGTGAAATTGAGAAGCTCGTTGTAAAACTTTTATCAACACTATTGCAATGTCTGATCCCAGTGACCTTAACCCTTAGGATACCTGACCTTTAATCACAAGATGTGTGCCCTTACCGATACCAATCCTTAATGGAGGTTTGATGGTTAATTTGACAGTAATTAGAAAAGTACATAGGCATAGGAGCCGGGGGGACCAAAGGGGTCCTGGCCCCCTGAAAGCTATGATTGGTGGGTGGGGGGGGGCAACTATAGTTTGACCCCCCCAATATTTTGAAAAAGAGATATAACTAACGTCTTGCAGTCTAATATAACATTTATTTAGTATCATAATAAATTATATTTCTTTTCAACCTGATTTCTGATTTGTATTTGGCCTTTCCATACATTCTTACTTGTCTCTTTCAATAAGATGAGTATTGAAACCTCGTACGCACCGAGGATTGTTCCGATTATATTTATAAAAAGAGATAATATTGAGTGCATCACTACAGTTCCGGTTTGAGTGTCTGCAAAAACGATGTAAGTTTTTAGCCTGTTTATGCATGTAAACGTTATGTATTTACATTTGTCATCGTTTGTTCAAGGGAAAGAATATTTCCACAACTTTATATCACAATTAGACAAATGCAGTGCTTTTTGATTGTATATTCAGGGCTTCAACCGAATACTGTAAAAACAAGGCGCTGCTTTCAATAAATGCTTGATGTGGTATTCTTGTCGATACAAAGCAACCTAAGTCCAAAATGAGGTCAAGGTCAAACTGAGGTCAGGTGATGTTTGAAGATGAGGAATGGTCACAGGTTACATCTGTATTAGTATCAATTCATTCTTGTAAGTGGTATTGATGCTAGACGAACAGTCCCATTTGGTTAACCAAGAGATGGCACATATAAAGCAACCTAAGTCCAAAATTAGGTCAAGGTCAAGGTCAAACTGAGGTCAGTCGATGTTTGAAGATGAGGAATGGTCACAGGTTACATCTGTATTAGTACCAATTCATTCTTGTAAGTGATATTGATGCTAGACGGAACGGTCCCATTTGGTTAACCAAGAGATGGCCCATATAAAGCAACCTAAGTCCAAAATGAGGTCAAGGTCAAGGTCAAACTGAGGTCAGGTGATGTCTGAAGATGAGGAATCGTCACAGGTTACATCTGCATTAGTATCAAGTAATTCTAGTAAGGGGTACTGATGCTAGACGAAACGGTCCCATTTGGTTAACCTCGTACGGATGAACGAACGGACGGACAGGACGATCACTATCAAAATGGCAGGCTTGATTAGAACAATACATATTTTGTCCGATTTACACTGCAGACAGTTCAGCGTGTAAAGGTTTGGGACCCCCTCCCCCCACCCACAAAGTTAAACTTGCTCCTACGCCTATGAAGTAGATATTGTGAAATTGGGAAGTTTCCCACAGTGAGTATGATAACATGAATGCAATGCTCACAGGGGATGGAGTGGGGATAATTAAAATAGATCCATACCCCATTTCCACCACATACAATCTTCACATTCCCTTGAAGCACTTTCGAACTCATGACACTGCCTTCTTTGCTCTGTACATCAACATTAAATCCCTGTAAACAAAAATAAAACCAGCTGATCATCTGCTCATAGATAATACATTACTTTTCTCACAAACTAGTATTTCTAATTCATAGATACTAAATGTTAAATAATTTTAATTTCATTTAAGAAATTTCAACTTAAAATGAATTATCAATACATGAACTTATTTAACACAGGTGTAATTCATATGCAATATAAAATTACTTCATGAATTTACAGTAAAAGCTTTCCAAATTTACATGTATCTATCTTACACAGAACTGATTTTTTTTTAAATGGCAAAAATTATATTATTTATTGAAAAACTCATATAAACTATAAATTAGAAGCTGTGTTGAAAAACTAAGATAAGTTACATTATATATTATAGTAATTATATATGTACAAAAGTAAATTTATCTTTAACACATATGTTATATGTGTAGGTTGCTAGGTCTGACATGTAGTTTTTGATTTCTAAAAGAGCAGTATCACTATAGGGATACCCAAACTCACTTTGATTACAACCAAAGACTAAATTTATATGGTCTTCCACTTGGTGCTAACCTCGCTGAAAATAAAACCAATTGTTACAAACAAAGAACATATTATATAAAATGATTTTTTTCTAAAAATCAGCAGGTATTATAAATAGAAAACATACTATGCTTTAACCCTAACCCTGCTAAATTTCTATAATGACTTTGTCCATTTTTAAATTTGGACAGTACTATTAACTGTTAAAAGGGGTGCTAACCAAAAAGATACTGACTGAATAGCAAACAGTGAAGTTCTTGATCAGACTCCACAGATGTGCAGGCTAATCATGATCTACACTGGTCTTAAAGGCAGAATCAATCCTGTCCAGCATGATAAGGGTTAAGTTCAGTAATATTCGTGGTGGGGTTGGGGTGGGGGGAATAATTATTCGTGGATAGATGAAACAATTAAATCCAACAAACAAATGGAAGTTCTCTTTCACTTTGTCTTTGGAAGTTGAAACCCATGACTCTAGAACTGCCCTAAAATAGCCAATTTTCTGGTCTAAACCGCGAAATTCCATGTCCCCACAAAATGAAAAAATTTCAATTTATAAACCCGTTCCACTACATAAAATACAATTGTAGCATTTCTTTAACATATGCATACAGTTAAAGATTATGTGATAACATAAATTTCTTGGATTATTTCTTTTCAAATGAAGAAACAATGGAAAAATCACCAATGATGACTGTACGAGTTGCATGATAAAAATATCATTATCAAATATGTCTTTGATGAGAAAAGTATATAAAACTAGAAGATGCTTTTGTAGAAAAGTGCATGTCTCCCCCTACACATAGTCGTATAGGCAAGAAGTCAATACGGGGCAGGAGCGAAAGTCAAAAAGACACTGATGGTTGGCTGCAATAGGGATTATCTACTTGGCATGTCCAATCATCCTACTAAGTTTCAACATTCTGGGCCAAGTGGTTCTCAAGTTAAGAATTGCAAACGGTTTTCCATATTCAGGCTCCTGTGACCTTGACCTTTGATTGAGTGACCCCAAAAGCAATAGGGGTCATCTACTCTACATTTAAAATCATCGTATTAAGTTTCAACATCCTGGGTCAAGTGGTTCTCAAGTTATTGACTGGAAAGAGTTTTCTATGTTCAGCCCCCTGTGACCTTGACTTTGATGGAGTGACCCCAAAAACAATAGAGGTCATCTACTCTGTAAGTCCTATCACCCTGTGAAGTTTGAAGGTTCTATGTCAAATGGTTCTCAAGTTACTGACCGGAAATGGTTTTCCATATTCAGGCCCCTGTGACCTTGACCTTTAACAGAGTGACACCAAAATCAATAGGGGTCATCTACTCTGCATGACCAATCATCCTATGAAGTTTCAACATTTTGAGTCAAGTGGTTCTCAAGTTATTGATCAGACCTTGACCTTTAATGAAGTGACCCCAAACAATAGAGGTTGCTACTCCATAAGCCATGCCACCCTATGAAGTTCTAGGTCAATGGTTCCCCAGTTATTGATCGGAAATGAAGTGTGACGAACAGGGCTAAAACAATATGTCTCCCCAAGTGTGTGTGTGTGAGAAGTTGGGGGGGGGGGGGGGGAGACATAATGAAGAATGCTGTGATCCAAATATTAAATATAGTGGACATATGTTTGACAATGTTAACTGTATGAGCATCACATACAAGCAATATTGAACAGGAAGGTCGGAGCTAAATTGCTGAATATACACTATTAATTATACTTGCTTTTCATTTTGTTAAACACAGCCATAATTATAGGTGATTATGCTGGATTTCCTGCTTAAATTAGTTTATACCTACTTGTTTTAGCTTGACTGTGATGAAAGATTCAAGCTTATTTGAACCACATTTGAGTTGGCAGGAGTTTTTTTTACTAGTAGGGGAAGGGGACCAGGCCTGTGATTTGGGAAAAAATAGCTTGGTATTTGGGCAAAGGGGAATAACAAACCTGACGTAAAGTCAATGTTTGGGGAAAACTGCATGATTTTAAAGAAAGTTCTGAGGGGAAGGGGCCTATTAATGGCCCATATTATGAAGGAAAAAAAACCTGGTTGGCTTCCTGGAAATCTAGTACTGGTGTCACATGGGAAGGTGTGGCCATGACCCCAGTGGGGCTCAAACTCATAACCCCGGATTGAGCACCAATACCAGACCACCGCTCCAGCTGCTGATGGTGAGGGAAAACCCAAGGTGCCCCTCCGGGTAAAATTTCAGGCATAGGTGGGCTTCAGGGTAGAACCACCTACATTCCATAGGCCAGTTGGAGGACTTCCTCACGTGTAAGAATTCTACATCCCAAGATAGGTTTCTAACCTGCAGCAGTGCACAGCAAGTGATCTAAAGTCTGTGACCTTAACCCCTTGGCTACTATATTTGTTTCTTTATATTAATATAACAGTAGAATCATTACTGCCCCCATTAAATCAGCTATACAATTTTAGTTCTTTAACACTCCTGACTTTGAAATACAACCTTAGAGGACATACAATCTTAGAGAACAAAACTTCACAGTCACTATGTGCTTCATATGAGGTGATCAATCTAATGATGATGAACTAACTTAAAGATTATTTTCCTTCTCATAATTCTATTCAGTCTTTCATGTTTTTTTTAGTTAAATCAAGGTTTTTGACATGTATTGACAATAAGCATTTTCCATGCAATAATGCATTCTCTTATGCTATTTTGTAGTTCTTACGACTTTCCACTGTAACTGGAGATAGCAAAAGTTACAAATGAAGTGGAAATTGCTGTCATTATAGGTCTAATACCTTACACAGAGTGACATTTGAGTCACGCCATGAGAAAACCAACATAGTGCAGTCTGGTCAAGATCCATGCTGTTCACTAATGGTTTCTCTCATTGCAATAGACTTTGACAGCGAACAGCATGGAACCTGATCAGACTGCGCGGATGCGCAAGCTGGTCTGGATCCATGCTGGTCGCAAACACACTATGTTGGTTTTCTCATGGCGCAGCTCATCTAACTGATGTAGTAAATATGTCCCGACTTGAATTGACTAGTTATACAAATTACTAGTTCTTTAAATATTCATCGAAATCTCAGATAAAATATTTTGTATTTGGAGACTAGTTCAAACGCCGTCCTGTTATCAGTCAGTAAGCTTGCAATCAATCAGAATTATTTTGTTCTCCAAATTCAATTTTGTAATATCCTATTTTGGACATAAAAAATTAAAACAATTTCAATATCCTTACACTTAATATTTAACACATGAATTCTTGCAAATCATTGAGGTAAGCGAATAATATGTCAGAAAATGTTTACACCATCATGACCATGTAAAAATACGAATGACTAAATGGTCTCTACTGTTATTTCCAAGTCACTTACCATATTTTCATTTTATAACTTTTAATGTAAAGTAAATAATAATAACGTATGAGTATAGTTAAATGAATTAGCAAGTTTAAACAGCCCAGTAACTTAAAGCACTTGTTATGATATGATATGTAAAGACACTCGCTACATATTAATATGCAATACCTTGATGCTTTTAAATGTACAGTTTCCTTGCTGTGTACGGACTCGAATATTTTCGCTCTCCAAATTTTCCAACGATGCCTCTCCAGTTTTGCTACAGCAAACATCTATACCTGAATGACACATGACACAATAAGAATAACAAAAATGGTGAAAAAAAACAACTACAAAAGGCTCTAACTGAGACAATAAAATAATCTTGATGAAATTCAAACATTAAGTCTTAAAACACAATATCAGCCTGGGTCTAGCCAAAAGTTGCAAGTTTTAATGGAATGCCTATAATTATGTTCAGGTTTTTTCCCCCTATAAATTTACCTCTGGTAAAAGGAGGTTATCCCTATGCAAAAAAGTATGTTTTCTTCCCAATTCTGAATTTAAAATTCCCAAATGAGAGTTACCTTAAAGTGCTTTGCTGCTTTAAAATAGTTTTGTTAATTTGTATATGCATTTTGGTTATTAAAACATTAGTTATACTGTTGAACAATCACTGAAATTTATGCAATCCATTAATATCTTACACAAAAAATATCACTACATAGAATTTGGTAATTTGCAAATTTTCCCAATTAAGACAATTTCTGAGAGCATTTTCCCAATTCCACTGGTGTTGGTGGCATTCTCAAAATGATGAAAAACAAGAAACGTGGAAATTCCACGAAAACCAGGTTTTCAATTGCATCACACCAACAGGTTCTTTAAAAAAAATGGTCATATTCTATTATACATATATTTTTTATTATAACTATGACCATATTTTTCTATTTTTAGTTACCAAATGGCATTAAAATGACCTTTTTGTCACAAAAAAAAAACGAAAAAAGGAAATAATTTGTTTTGATATCTGATAGTGAGATTTGAACGGACACCCTTCCCTTCCACAGCAAAAAAACCTACGGTACTTTTTATTTCAAATATGACCCCATTTTTCTAATTTTAGCTACAATGACCTTGACCCTGATCAAAGTGACCTCAAATACATTCCCAACCATTTGTGTTTGATAAAAGCTATCTACACACCAAGTATACTGACAATAAGTGTACACAAACTAAAGATATTGAGTAGAAGCCATTTTTCTATTTTTAGTAACAGTCACCCCAAATATAATTCAAACCTAATTTTTCAGATAAGCTTGCTGTACACAAAGTTTGGTGGCAGTATGAAAGTCCAAGTCGAAACCACCTTTTTGATGATCACACTGAGAAAAAAATCTATTTTTAGAGGAAAAAAATCCGTTTTTAGTAACTGTGACCTTGACCATGACCTTTTTATCACAAAAAAAAAAAGAAAAAAATTTTTGGATCTCAGTAGGATTTGAACCGATGCCCTTCCGCCCCACTGACTAAAAAGTAGCTTGTGGCCCCATGCTCTAGACCACTGCTCCAACGTGAAATTTTCTAAGTTTGAAGATTAAAGCGGCATGCCTCCAGATCGTTCGAGAACAAACAAAAATTTTTTTTTAGATATCTTGAAATAAATGCTATATTTCTTAAGAAGGCTTTAAAACTAAATTACTGACAAACTTTATGTTATAGAAACACATGAGAATTTGCTGTTTTTACTACTTTTTACGATGAAAATCGAAAAGCATTTGTCATGCTTTTACTCCAGGTAAACTGTCGCGATTATAAATATCTATATTTTGAAGATAATGACACTACTTCAGATATAGCGCTATTCGTTACAACGGGAAAATGTCTTTATTGCCGCGGCGGTCCGGGGTTCGATTCCCGACGCAGTCATCTTTTTTTCTTGATTTGGAACTTTTAAAATATTTTAGAAACAAAAGCTCATATTCTAATTTTCATTTGAAAGAAAGATTATTTTTTAGCTAAATCTGGAGGCATGCTGCTTTAAATAAGTTATCCTGACCTTAACTTGACCCCAATGTTCCCATATACAATCCCAATCTTGGTTTTTCTATAAGCTACCCATAGGCCAAGGTTAATTTTACTTACGTTATTGTGCGGAAACCAATTTTTCTATTTTTAGCAACAGCGACCTTGACCTTGACCCAAATGACCCCAAATGCTATCCCAACCTTCGTCTCCTTACCATCTATCTAAAGGCTAAGTTTGGTGTCTATAGCTTGTTTCAAACTAAAGTTATTGTGCGGAAACCAAGTTTGATGCCCACCCGAACGCCTGATGTTACGTTTATAAAAATCTTGGAAATAGTGTGGTTAATCTATCATTATCATTCTGTCAAAAAGACACTTATTTCTAGGCATGATTAAGTTACAGATAAATATTGTTTAAAGTTTGGTTTAATTAATGTTATTTATTATGAATAATGCTTACATTATCAATAAATCTAATCCTTAAAAACCATAAAATTTGACCTTAAGTAACATACAAAGTCATATTTAAGCATACCATATCTAATCGGAACTTGAAGATGGCAAAGTGCTGGCACAGGTAGGCTTGATTTGTGCTTGATAGAAATCTCCATTTCCTCGTTTGTGTCATCTAGGTCAACATTTACAATGTACTGCTTGGTAAGAGCTGTTAACTCTGAGCTAGAAAGTCTGTCTTTGCCCATGTAAAGGATATTAATAAATAGTTTGTTCATCGACGGATGCTTCTGCGGGTCAAGTGGCTGAACATGGACATCCATTGCTGACCGAACCAAAAGCCTGCCATCCTTTTTCACATCATAATACCAAGCCTCCATAGGTTGTCCAGAGTCGGGAACATCCGTATCAACATGCTGTTCTTGCTGACTTCGAAAAATTGACCTGCTTTTAGCAGTGCAGTGAAAACTGGCTCGCTGCAATTCAAGTAACCGGGAAACATGCCTGCTGACAGGATAGAATTCAGTTGGTTTATTGTAGGAAAGGCTCCTCAGAACAAGAATGACATGTTTTGGACGAATTATCATGATTAAAATATGGACTAATTACATAAACTGATAAAAATGTTAATTTCTTCCCGGAAGTCGATATCCGGAAGTCGATTTGTTGTAAACATTCGAGCGCCATCTATCAGAGTGCCTAAAGTGCGAAATAAGGTTATTTTCGCGAAAATAAGATTTTTTTGCGAAAATAAGCCATATTATTTTCTTTTATATCTAATTAAAACTTATCTTATGTCAATATAGAGATACGATTAATATGAAATAAGGCAAAGCCTCAAAGCGAGCTCAAAGAAATTGGATTTATCTAAAAATATTATGCATCATTTATTTGTCACAAAGAAACTATTCACTAGTCACAAGAAGTCAGGAGAACCTATTCACTGAAAAAGTCTACATTTAGTGTCACCATACCTATAACAGTGAATATCATACGTTGCAAAATTTATGGGAAGCCGGTGTCACGGTGACGTCATTACAGCGTTCCCGTTTCTTTTTGCTTATTATGACATTTTTTCCATTTTCTGGCCGATGCTTGATCTTTTAAATGAAAACAATATTTTTTTCAAACAACTGGAAATCATTTTTTCATTATTGTTAAGTGATGAATAATTTTTAGCAATTGAATGAAGTTCTGTATTCACTCCGGAAAGAAGTACTTCCTGTGAGAACCAGTCCGCTTGGGTGCGTTTTTTTAAAACTTCCGACGAAACTTTTCAAATCCATCACCAAGTGTGAAAGTATACTTGCGTTACCGTAAAGCTCGATTCTCGAGCAGGCCCTTCGGGCCTACTCTTAGAGCTCGCTATTATAGTAGACATTTATAAAGCAAAAATAAATGATTTTAGTCCAACAATTACCGTAGGAAATAATTAGCGATTTCAATTAACATGCGTCAAAATCGCCTACGAAAATAACTTTTTATATGTGAAAATAAGCTATATATTTTATGTTTTACATTTTTTAAAACTGTATTTTCTATCTTCTATCTTCTGTAGACGTCAAACCCCTTGCGGGAACGTAGACGTTTTGCGCGCCAAAATCCTAAAGAGAAAGAATATAGTGATAAAAATTTAGAGTGGAAGAAACTAAAAAAAATAACTTTGGTGATATAATTTAAAGGTTAAAACTTGAGTTTGCACGATAACTAGGGCGATGCGTGTTCAAGGCTGCAAACTGCAGCACTGAACTGCTCTAGGGTAGGGAGGTGGGCGACACTGGGGGGAAGTTGGTTCCAATGGTACACTGTTCTCGGAAAATAAGAAAACTTGTAATAGTCAGTGGTTGCAGTAATTAACCTATAACTTAATTAGTGAATGGCCATAGCGGACACATCGGGTCTTTGGGGTAAGGTAATCTACGATTGGGATAGCAACCAGATCATGATGAATCTTATAGAATAGAGATAACCTAGAATCTATACGCCTTAAATCCAGTCGACGAAGGTTTAGGGATTGTAGCATATCTGTTACACAAGAAGTACCGCCGTAGTCGGTCTTGATCCAACGGGCGGCTCCCCTTTGGACGCTTTCAATTTAGTCAATTTGGGTTTGGGTGTGGGGCGACCATACTCGAGGCATATTCGAGCTAATATTTTATGTTACTTTAAAGAATATTTTTGCACATACTTATATGCGAAAAATAATTGATTTTGTACCAAAAATAAAGAAATGAACAGCAAATATTTATGATGTGAGCGTCAAAATCGCTTACGAAAATAACTTTTTATATGCGAAAATAAGCTATATGTTTTGGAAGTGTCTAGATTCTAGAGGTACGGACCCGTACCTCCAGACAAGCCTGTTAGGGGTTTTCTGGGGGTACGGACCTCCTTTTTCTAGAGATTTAGGGTTATTATATTTTTTTTTTTTTTGAAAATGAAATAACAAATATAAGACTAAACCAGTATTCACTTAAAAACTTGGATCTAAATGGTTTACAGATACCAGCGTTTACCAGATTGTTTACATTCTTATTCAAAACCTAAATAACCGAGAAACTCCAAATGAATACACTGTTCCGTGCCGATTAGTTTGTTGTAAAATAAACTGTTGATAACAGATTTGAAATTCAGCAAAAAAAAAAAATAAATTAAAATAAATAAATAAATAAATTAGGCATAATAATATACACCTATTTATTTTGTTATTTCGCAAGATATAATGATAATCGGCACGGAACTGATTGTTTGATAATATATTAACTGACATTAAGTAAAAGAAACTGTTTGTGAAAACGTCCCTTGTATCTCGTAACGGCTACCAAATGTGTGGAAAACATAAATACACTAAGGATTAATTATCATTAAAAATATTTTTCCACAAAATATTTAACATTGTTTTGTTTTCTTAATCTTTATATATTTTTGTTCTGCCAGTTCGAATCCTCGTGACTTATTTGGTGTTCCTCGGTTATTTACGTTCAAAAAGAAAATGTAACAAATCAGATGAACGTTGTTATCTGTAAACCATTCAGATACAAGTTTAAGGTGAATTCTGATGAAGTCTTATTTGTTATTTCATTTTCAACAAAATTTGAACTGTAAATGACCCTTAATCTCTAGAAAAACGGAGGTCCGTAACCCTAGAAAACCCTTAACAGACTTGTCTAGAGGTACGGATCCGTACCCCTAGACACTTCCATGTGTTTTTGCATTTTAAAAATCTGCATTTTCTGTTACTTTGAAGAACATATGTTTGCACATACTTATATACGAAAAATAATTTATTTTATACCAATAATAACGAAATGAACAGCAAATACTTTAGACGTGTGCATCAAAATCGCTAAAGAAAATAACATTAAGTACGAAAATAAGCCATATATTCTATCTATCTATCTTCCATATAGTCAAACCCCTGCTGGGGACCTAGACTTTGCGCGTCAACTAGCAAGAATGTTTAACGAGTAAAAAGTAGTGGTAAAAGCAAGAAGGAGAATGGTTAAAACAGGTTAAAAACAGGGCAGGTGTATTTAAGGTGAGATTTGCTCAATCTGGCTTACAGCCTGACTGAACACTGGCCCAGACGAGTTGACAATATCTGAAGGCAAGGCATTACCATGATATACTGTCCGAGGGATGAATGAAAATTTATGATAGTTGGATGAGGGTGATACTTGAACGAATGCCTGGGAATGAGTAGTTCTGGTTCTGGAAGATCTAGTGTTGGGTGTTAGGTAGTCCGGTAGTAGGATGGCGGCCTGGTTATGCAAGATGTTATAAAACATAACCAGGCGCTGGTCAATGCGACGGATTGCAAGGCATCGCCAATTTAGGGAAGTCAGCATGTTGTCTACACTGGATGTACGGCCGTAATCACGCTTGGCCCAGCGTGCAGACCTGCGCTGCACAGACTCAAGCTGATCAATCAGAGTATCAGAGTGTGTGTGTGTGGGGGGGGGACCACACAGTGGAACTGTTCTCCAGCTAGGGCCGTACAAGTGTTTTGTATGCTTGTGATTTTAACCCTTCTGAGTGCATTTTGATGTTACGTCTTAGGAAACCCAATGTTTGATTTGCTTTTTTGATGATGTGGTCATTCCATGTAAGGTTGTGTGATATGGTTATGCCAAGGTATTTTGCAGATGGTACTGTTTGTAAGATGGTTTTGTGTAAAAGGTATTGTGTTGGTATAGGTGTTTTACGCTTAGTGGTCTGTAATACTTGGCATTTAGACGGATTGAATTTCATGTCCATTTTTGTTTCCCAGAGTTCCAGTTGCTGTAAGTCTTATTGTAGTAGGCTTGAATGGGAAGAGACAGTCAGAGAAAGGTAGATAGCCGTGTCATCGGCAAAGAGTCGAACTTTAGAGTGTTTAACAAAGTCAGGTAGATCGTTGATATAGATAAGAAATAAGAGAGGCCCGAGGACCGAACCCTGGGGAACACCTGAGGAGACTGGTATGGTGCCTGATGTGGACCCGTTAACTACCACTGACTGTGACCTGTTATCAAGGAAAGCTTTAATCTATTTAAGAGTTTGACCCCTTACACCAAAGAAATGCAGCTTGTAGAGTAGTTTTTCTTGGTTGACCATATCGAACGCCTTTGAAAAGTCAAGGAGTATGAGGTCAACTTGACTTTTCAGGTTCTTCTACTAACATTATTGACTGAGTTTGACAAGACCTCTTTTCTCGGAAACCATGCTGCAATTCATAGAACATATTGTTCTTTGTGAAGTGTTTTGTTATGCTAGAGGATACAATCTGTTCCAGGGTTTTACACAAGATACAGGTAAGAGATATTGGGCGATAGTTGGCTTGGTCTGACCTAGAGCCTTTCTTAAAGATGGGAGCGACATTCGCTATTTTCCATATATCTGGCAGAGAACTGGACTGCAGGGATTTTTGGAAGAGTTTTGTAAGGATAGGGAAGATCACTTGGCTAATATTCTTAAGTAAGACAGGTCTTATTTGGTCGGGCCCTGCAGCTTTATGAGGATTAAGGTTGCTAAGAAGTTTTTCGATACCTTGTGTTGAAATTTCAATATCAGGCATAGGTTTGTGTGGGCTGTACGTTTCTTTTCCTGGGATCTCTTTACCTGTATCTGCGATATCCTGGAGCTTCATATCAGCCAAAGATTTCAGAGAGAGAGGAGATTTTGAAGTAAAAACTAACTGAAATTGCCTATTGAGTACTGTGGCTTTGTCAGGGTCCTGTGTGTGAAGTTTGTTGTCATGTTTGAGTGTGTCAGTGCCAGTGGAATCTTGTTTTGAGTGCTTGAGAAGGCTGTATAATTTCTTGGTATTTGGTATGTTATGTTGTGCTTGCGTTTGATCAGTTTCGACGTTCACATTAAGGATATCTTCAAAGTATTCTTCATATGCTAATTTGGTTTCTTTCCTACATTGATGTTTGAGACTAAGGTAAGTTTCCTTGGGAATTTTGTTTGTCTTATATTTCCTAAAGTCTTTATCCCGTCTTCTGTAGAGTCGTTTTAGGTAAACCTTGATCCAAGGGAATTTATCTTTGATTGATGACATTTTAGACGGGATAAATTTCTTAATTCCTTCTTCAATAGCGCTGGCGATGGTCTTCCAAAGGGATTCTATTGATAAATTTTCATAGGAGTTTGACATTGTAAGGGAGTTGTGGAGTTCTGATACATGTGACCTAAGACCATCCCAGTCAGCCTTTTTATAGAGGTGGAATTGTCTAGGTCTTTGGGGCTTTCTTTGGGCAGATGCGTTTGACTGTACCAGGACAGCATAATGCTCACTGATACCTGGAATTACACTGGTTCACTGATACCTGGAATGTTGTTTAATTTCAAAATGTTCAAAGAATGTGAAGACATGTCGAGAAAGTTGTTAAACACTCACTGTTTGAGAAATTATTCAATTACAAATCATAACAACATAGATTAAAATAAATACACAAGACATATCAAAATATCACATCACATATATTATATATAACAGTACAATACAATATTCTATTTAATAATACATTTTAATGACATGGTATATTTACATACATATATTCATAAACACTATCATGAAAACACAGGAACAATTACAAATCATTGCAAAATAGATCAAATTTTAAATTTTAGATTATCAAAATGTTCAAAGACATACCGAGAAAGTTGTTCAACACTCACTGTTTGAGAAATTATTCAATTATAAATCATTACAACATAGATTAAAAGAGATACACAATACATATCAAAATATCACATCACATATATCATCTATGACTGTATAATACAATATTCTATTAAATTATTACAATATAGATTAAAAGAGATACACAATGCATATCAAAATATCACATCACATATATATCATAGATGACTGTATTATACAATATTCTATTAAATCATAAATATTTACATATTCATAAATAAAATCATGAAAACACAGGAACAATCAAAACATAAAACTATTTTCGTTTAAATGCCAAGGGTCAGTTTTATATCATATGTCGGCGCGAATCACGCTAGAGACAGTGAAGCACTGTTCTATACCGACATGCACTATTCAATTAGTTTCCTTTTAGCGGACGGTGTTTGACTTCTTTCAGCGCGTTTCCGTTTGATTTGGGTTTTCCCCGCTGAAGGTGTCTTCAGTACAGTCCTCAATCCATCAGTTGAAACAGCTGTGTTTTGATTAGATTTACCTTTATCTGATAGGAAATTTATTTCACGTTTTTCACGTTGTTCCTGTGAGGCAGCTGACCAACGATCAATATCTGTGAAATGGTGCGCAAAGTTATTGTCAAGTTTATAATTACCATTACCTCGTATTGCTCGACACCGCTCAATCTGTTCCCCTAAAACAATATCATAAAGTGTTCTTATGAAGTCTGGCAGGTTTTTAAGTTTCTACTGAGTTGCGCGTTTCAGCACATGATTGGCACTTCCGCTGTTGTTATTAGTCCAGTTGGTAGAGGAGTTTTCTTGTTGCGCTGGTTTAATTACATGCATTTGCAGAACAAGCAATAGTTTTGACTCCCAGTAAACTTTAAATGTTTTTTTTCCGCCGGTCCTTTTCATCAACTTTATGTACTAAACAGTTAACTTTGTGGTTGAAAGTATCTGTGTCTTTCGCCTCGACTATTCCATTTGCCCCGAATATATCATTCATTATCTCTTGTCTGTCTTTAATGTGAAACACCACTTGATCTTCCATATATCTATTCGCGTTCTGTTTTAAAAGCCGCATACAGAGGACATGTGTACATCCGGGAAAGCAACACCGAACTGCATTTTTGACCGAAAGTTCTTCGTCGCTTCCTACAGTCAACATTGAAATTTCACCATCTGTTAAATATTCGGCAATTTGATGCATGAAGTGGGGGTAAGTTTTAGCTGTTGAACTAGTGTGGATGAAAGTCGACCGGCCCAAAGCATATCGGATGTGTTTCAATTTCAGAATTTCGTTTTAAAACAGACTGGTTTTTATAAACAGCTGGTGTCACATGGAAGTCCCCCAAGTTGTAGGTTTTATCTACACCCTGCACACTTACCCTTTTTTTACAACAGAATCGTTTAATGTCCTTAATTTGCTGTTCCGTATATAATGTTATGGCTGGATACTGTAATCCGCTGATATGTGAAACACTTTTGACAAAGTCGTGTGTCTTAGTCATATCCTCAACACTAATTATGTTATCGGCAACGTTGTTCGAAGATTCCAGTAGTGGGCGATTTTCTTTATTTATTGAATACTTTATGTTTTAGCATCTTTTCATTTCGTTGTTTTTCTGTTTCATTCTAAAATTGAATGTTCATTTGTCTTTCAACCACTTTCAACGGGTTTTCCCTGAGTTTTACCTTAAATTTGTCCCTAACCTACAGTTTACTTCTAATGAATAAAGTGTTCTTATCCGCATTGATAACACGGCTATGAAACTGACGCTGAGGAAATGTTCCTATATATCCTACGATTACCACATTTGTTGGAAGAGACATGTTTGTCGGACAGTTCTCAAGCCATGAAACTCTTCTTTTAAATTGTTCTTTTCCAGTGGGAGAGGCTTTTAATGTCTGGTAAAGTCGATGGATTTCTAAAACAGTGGTTGGACCTGGTTGTAATTCTAATGGTATAAACTCTCTCTTTTTGTTGATCTGCTTAGCTGTGCAAAACACACCATTTCTTTATAATTCACATTCAATAATTTCTTATTTATCGTATTTTCAAATTTCAGCAAAATATGACCAGAAATAAAGGTTTAAAAGCACTTTACCGGGTTTTAAACAATCATCGGAAAAAATGTGTTATTTAGTTCTCTTGAATATGGTATCAAAAAGTTCTTAATTTTGTCAGATAGATGGATAGATAAATCTATTTGATACGAAGTGATAACAATCCTGTTGCATTATTTAAAAATTAAAGATACAGATATGAGTAATTAACAATATCATGCACATCTGTACAAAGGACAACACAAAAAAGGAAGAGATAAAAAAAAACACCCTATTTCAACAGTGGTCCTTGTTACTGATAGCATGTCACGGAGAGACATGAACTGTGGATTATAACAGATCGAGACAAAACACTGACACTGAACTTGATAAGACAAAATAATGTTTGCATGACTGTTAAAGCTATCCAATGGGCTTCTTTCACTAAAATATTTTATCTTTAGATATTTACTTCAAATGTATAAAATCCTCATCAATTGTATTTAGTTTTACTAAATATATAAAATATGTTTGCATATAGGGCCATATACATTCATAATCAGATGCCATGCAATAACAGTTGATTGTTAAAAACGGCCAGTTTTTAGCTTGACTATTCTTCGAATAGTCCGAGCTATTGTACTCACCCTGGTGTCGGCGTCGGTGTCACTCCTTGGTTAAAGTTTTGTATGCAAGTACGTATAGCATTTAAAGGCATGTAGCTTTGAAACTTATTTTTTCTTTTTCTATGTCAATAACCAAACTCACAAGATCAAGTCCCATAATTCTGACATGTATTTTGGGCAAATTACTTATGCTCCCTTTTGGACTCCTGGTACACATTTATACTGCATTTAACTAAGTGGATATAGGCCTTGGAGGAAGCAAGGACAGTGGAATGTTACACTGTATAACAATAGTTATGTGTTTTCGTAACCTATGTGAGAGATATTGTGCACAGGATTTTAATTTTTTATGGATTCATGTGGATGAAAAGGGTTTGTTTGTCGTTACGTGTGCAAATTAAATTGTAAAATGCATTATGTTCAAACTTGCAGTAATATTTATTTAACTGTCACTTTTAAAACGTTCTTTCATCTGAATCAGTATAACATATCCGGTACACTGAAGCTTCTAAATTGTTGCAACAATTCACATTCTCGGATTCCATTGGCCCTGCTTTTATTTTATTAAAAGTTTTATTGTTTCAAAAAACAAAAGCCATATTACCAACAGTGCAACTGCTAATCAAATCACAATGAGGCTGACTGACATTTGATACCAGTTAAAAGAAATTTAACATTTAAACAAAGTAAAACCCTCCTGGTAATTTAATATTTTACGGCTGGAATAAAATATATTTGTACTCTAATAGAGGTTAAACGAACAGAAAGTTGTCTTTCAGTTTTTGCCTTTAAGATAAGCATAAGCAATTTCAGTTTTTGCTTTAAAGATAAGTCAAAGCAATGTCTACACGTATACATTCGTTTGTGAGTAATCTTATTTTCGCTTTTCTATACGCTTGTTCCAAGATATTTTCTGATACAAAGATAACTAAATATAGCCGCTTCGATTCTCTGGATGGACGCACATGTACCAGTAGGGGAAACTTCCCAATCGGGAAATTATTTATGGGTTTTTCCCTACTTCCCGAACAGGAAACTTGTTACTTATTATAGTAACATGCTTCCCGTTCGGGAAGTAAAACCACTATATTTTAGGTAGGTTCATTAAAAATGCCCGGTGCATAAGACTATACATGAGATCTCGAAATTGAATATGCCATATTGAACTTAAAAGACATATCTAGATTTCTACCGTTCAGAATTTTTTTAAATGTCCTAGTATTTTTTTAATTTCACATTGAATCTGCCCTTTTTCCGAATGAACTGCAAAAAAGATGAGTTTCCCGATTTGGAAACCAAACTTCCCGATCAGGAAATTCTTTTTATCATACTAAATGGAATATCAAGACAGACTAAGTCATAAGAACCAGAAGAAACATTTCAAAGGGAGATCTGAAAAAAACTTGATAAACTACATAAAATAGAAAATCACAAAACTAGTGTCATATTGCAAAGGCTGTGTCTCCTACATTGAAAACTTTAAAACTATTATACAGAATGCAAAGAAAGTAGATCAAGCAACACAGACCGATACTATTGAACACATGTACGTGTACAGGTACATTTTTACCTTAATTGATGCCAAATTTTCTTTCAGTAATAAATTCACAGTATCTAGTTTGATATAAAGTGATACATGTTTATTTAGAAATACCAAATGCAGGACGATATTCGATGCGAGATGTTTTTCAATGTAAAATTCTGATTTTGTTCACGAGGGATACATAATGATTTTCCAGATTGTTTGTATTCTTCACATGAATATTTTACAAAAAAAAAAATCGATTGTCAAGGTGATACAAAATGTATTTTTCAAATTGAAAATTTTTGAACAAACTTAAGATATTCGAAAAAGTAGCTTTAAGGCAACTGACAAGGAAACAGTATGACATACTAGTATACTGTCATATGCTAGAACCAAAAATATTATTAAATTAAAGTCTGTTCTTTAGCTTACTTATTATACATGATAATATAACAGTACATGTACTTGTATTACAAAACATAACGATAAAATATGAAAGGTGTTTACTTATAATGACATAGAAATATAACAGTGACAAGTCCCTATAAGCTCATGGTTTGGTTTCAGAGTATATATTGTTTTGGAATACTAGTTTATGTTTTGATAGGAACAGAGATATTTGACTTTAAAAAAAACTTTAATCAAGGGTGATACCATCGCCAGCTCTACATTTTTCTTTTAAAAATCGAGCTAAAGATTAGAACCAATACTGACAGACAATTAACCTTGTGCTGCTTGATATTGTAAAACATTAAACATAAAGAAAACTAGGGCCATAAGATGCATCTACCTGAAACTGAAAATCTGTTTAAATGCAGCACATGCTTTTACAGTATTTTGTGTTTTCACTGTGTCAGATGTAATACCTTCAAGAAAAGATTAACTACTTTGTTTCTTTCACTTTTATTTTTATCAAAATCCAAGTTAATCAAGGATTCTGTGTCTCTATTAATAACTGATATAGAATTATAATCTCTTAATATGTCCTCCTTTTCTGCACACCCAAATGCAAAGGCGACAAATGCTCTTTCAGACTGTTTTAAACCTAAAAAGAGAAGTAAAAAAAAAATATGACATCAGTTTTCAAAAAGTTATTTACTATCAAAGTCTACACCAATCCACATAACTCTGATTTGACTTCTGATATTGTTATTCTCCTTGTTAACTTTAAAGTTTTTGATAAAGTCAAATATCTCTGTAACTATCAAAGTTTTTGACTTGAAGCTTACAACAGGTATTTACTGTCAAAGTCTACACCAGAAAACAATCCTCATAACTTGAAATTTGCCAGAGTTAGGCCTCTTTTTATCTTTGATTTTGTTGTGTAAAAGCTTTTGATAAAGATATCTCTGTTACTATCAAAGATTAAACTAGTTTTTTGCTATTAAAGTCTACACCAGGAAAAACAATCCCCATAACACTGATTTGAATTTTGATAGAGTTATGCCCTTTTTTAACTTAGACTTTTTTTTGGTAGAAGTTGTTGATGAAATCAAATATCTCTGTTACTATCAAAGATTTTGACTTGAAAATTAAAATAGTTTTTTACTATCAAAGTCATCACTAGGAAAAACAATCCTTATAACTCTGATTGGAATTTTGACTGTTAAAATTTGTACTTGCAAAACTCTAATTCAGAGTCAAGCACTGACAAAAGTTGAGCATGCTGTCTTATGGACAGCTCATGTTATTCATCTGGTTGCTACCTTACCTTAATGAAGTGGCTGACATCACAGGGAACTTAGCAACTGAAATTTCTTCTGTCTAACTGTATAGGAGCCTTTAACAATGATCAAATAGTTGGAAAAACATCGTCAATTAAAACTGATACCAAAGTTAATACATAAGTTGTAACATCATTTTGTGCAGTAGATTTGAATTCAGAACATCAGTAGGTTTGAATTCAGAACATCAGTATGTAGTGAAAACTTATAAAAACAAGCTGTAAAGAACAAAACAGGCCAGTATTATGATTCAATTTATGACCCACATTATGAATATTTGTACATTGTTTTCAGCAAAGAAGATTATTTTTGAAGAGCAGAGATCTGCATTTGTTGAATTTCTCTGATAGTACTGAAAATGATAAAAACTGAACAACAGAAAAGTAAAGAAATAACATGAGTATTATGTAGTAACACATACAAGAGATCTTAAAAAGATATAGTTGGGATTTTCTAAAACTACAAAAATGGCCGTAATTCTGACAAAATGCAGATTAGAGTTATGGTTCTTTATTAGACTTTATAGTCCCTAATGATCGATAATAAACAAGTGTGCAAAGTTTCAAAACTGTAGCTCTTATAGTTTTTGACCTAAACAAAAAATTTAACCAAGAAACTAAAAAATTTCCAAGTACAATAAAGGGCAATTATTTTATCAAAATGCATATCAGAGTTGTGGTTCTATGCATACATAGTCCCCTAATGTGCAAAGTTTTAAAGCTGTAACCCTTACAATGTTTGAGAAAAAGTGGACCTAAACAAACTTTTTAACAAATGCAGACACCAATGCCAACGATCAAGTGACGACAATACCTCATAGATTAAAAAAAAACAACAAAAAAACAGACGAACTAAAAGGAGAAAAAAATACATTTACATCAGCAATTATGTTGGAGTCACACAACACAAGATCTTGAAATGTGTCTAAAGTAAATATTCAAATAATTGATCCACTGCCTTTGAACCCAAACTCATATGAGTGTTAAAATCCTGGGTCACTAGACACATCAAATTACAGGATCACAACTCCCTGAAAACTTGCAATTTGAAACAATTGCTTTTTATAACAAAATAAAAGAATAAATTTTCTGAATGTCTGCTTTCAGTTTCCTGATTGTGAAGTAACTTAAAGGCTAGGGTTCCCGATCAGGAAGTTAGGTTTCCAATTCGGGAAACTCTGATTTTAAGCAATTTCTGAAGAAAATGGTCAATTTCACTGTCAAATAAAAAATTCAATAAGACATTTAAAAAAATTGTGAACGGTAGAAATTTAGATATATCATTCAAGTTTAATGTGGCATATCTAATTTGCAGATCTTGTGTATATTCTTATGCACCGGCTTTTTCAAATGAAATGGGTCTAAAACTTGCGATATTGCTTCCCGAACGGGAAGCATGTTACTATAAAAAGTAACAAGTTTCCCGTTCAGGAAGTAGGGAAAAACCCATAAATGATTTCCCGAACGGGAAGTTTCCCCTACTGTGTACAGCCGGTAACATTGTCTTTGACGAAGAGAACGTTGTAAGCGTCACGGAGTGTTTGAAATTCTGTTCAAGACAAACCTCTTGTGCTGGAGTTTCATACAGACAATCAACGCAAGAATGTATTGGATGCAAAAAGCAAATATACGTCAGTGTTGACTCGGTTAATTTTGAAAACTCACTGTTTTTCAGACTTGATGGTAAGTACCAGTTAAATTATATTGTAATACACGTCTTGCCAAAGAAAATCTCTGATAATTTTACCTATGTGATGGACATAGTCTTTTTTATAGCTAAAACTATTTTCTGCATACATTTCCATAACGAAACTTTTGGAAATTTCTTTATGAGCGGTGTAACACGGTGGAAGGATCATTTAGTGGCTATTAGAATTTATCAGTAATATAAGGACCGAGTGGTTATTTGACGTCAAATCATTTATCTTTTTCGACATGAGATGAGGATAACCAGCGAGCTTGCGGAAACGCGGAGATTCTAACCAGGTGCCCGCCTATGACTGAAATAATGTCCACATGAATCCTTAGAACTTTCTGCTTAAACCATTCAAGTACAGAAGCTAAAATTGTGTTTGTAATTTTTAAATCAAAACCCATCAAAACGAAGCAAATGTTCAATTTACAATTTTTAAATAAAGGGACTGTAAATCGCTCACAGCTTGCTTGAACAGTTTTGGTAGGGGTCATTTGAGGAAATGTCTTTAAAGTTATTAACTAATTATCCCGTTAATATCCACGTGGCATCTCTTTATGCCTAATGGTCAAATGGTTACGATTAGATCAAACCAGATCGCGTTGAAAATGTTACTTTCTTATAAGATAGTTCTATTGACATGTTGTTGCCCTCATTTGAGTGCGTGATTATATATAATGTATGTTTGCGATTGTTTTGTCTCATGGTTTTGTAAATATGCAAATTTAGAGTATTTGAAATAAACTTTACAAATTTACAAATTATTTTCTAACAAGAATATCGTTTAAATTTCCACTAAATACGGACGGATAATATGAAAATGAGGATAGTGAAAATATTACAAGAAATAGTAGATAGAGGATATTTGTTTGTTTTGAGTGAATATGGAATATATCTCACTGAGAAGTGAGAAAATTTCAAATATTTTCACGAGCGCGTAGCGCGAGTGAAAATGTGAAAATTTTCTCACTTCGAGGTGAGATATATTCCATATTCACGAAAACAAACAAATTTTCTTTTTATTTTATGCTCAATTACGTTGAGATTTGCATTTTGCAACTATTTTTAATCTCAGTGCGGGAAACAGACGCGCGTAAACAGATATGACGTCAGACGTGCTGTGACGTTATAAAGACGAATACAGCATAAAGTTCCATTTTATTTTATGTTTTGCTGCATAACGTTATGAAATTCTCTTTAAGTAAAATAATTTGAATCGAGAAATAAACTATAAAGAACAAAGTGCGACTACAGTTTTCATCCTGTTTTAAGC
Source organism: Mercenaria mercenaria (assembly GCF_021730395.1). Taxonomy (NCBI): domain Eukaryota; kingdom Metazoa; phylum Mollusca; class Bivalvia; order Venerida; family Veneridae; genus Mercenaria; species Mercenaria mercenaria. Next base: position 55,800,097 of record NC_069373.1, read on the forward strand.
AAATAATTTAAAATTCATACACAATATAATGAGGGGGTGGAGTTATATGTCTCACAGTGTGAAAATATAGATTTCATATTTTCACAGTGTGAGTGATGAAATATGAAAATATTTAACTGATAGAATACAGTATTTCATTAGTTAGCATAAAATAAAAATAATTATTTTGTGAGTTGGATGGGGGTTGTTGGGTGAAATCTGGACGTCATACGATATAAGAAACACAATGAATTAAAAGTAGGCTTTATACATGGTACTAAGAGACAATATATCAAGAAACACAACGACCAAAACTGGCTTCTCTTCTCTCATACCCTCGTGGCGATGGATTCCATCAGGAATGAGGTGTCGAGAGTGATTAATATAAGTTGTAGAACTTCCTTCACAACTGACTTAAAATAAAGTATGTATAAACTAACGACCAAAAAGTAAAAAAAAAGTGAATGGGTCGGTCAATGTTGGTGGCTGCTTGAAGGACTTTGGTAGTTGGTTACTATGGAAAATATGTGTAAATTATTTTGGAATCGGACCACCAGTTTCAGAGGAGAAGAGTTTAAACGTTTTCCGTATAGCCATATATAGGAAATTGAATCCGCCCCTAGGCAGGCGTGCTTTTTAACAAATCCACATGTTGTAAAGGAGTTACGTAGAGGAACATTTTTGTGAAATTATTTTGAAATCGTATCAGCGGTTTCTGAAGAGAAGACTTTTGAAAATTACCTTACAGCAATTTTGAGGAAACTGTCCCCGCTCACTTGAAAGAATTGGTAAAGAGTCACCTAAGGAACATCGATGAAAAGTTATTTTGAAACTGAGCCAGTGATTTCTGGGGAGAATCAGTGAGGGGCAGGTGATTTGGAGACAGCGACCTTAACAGCTCGGCACTCTGTAACTGAATGATAAGAAAGAATTTAGTAGAGAGTCAAACAAGATGCATTCTTTAACTTTGAAGTTATTTGAAAATCAGGCTGGTGGTTTCTTGGGAGAAAACTTTTAAAAGATTTCTTTCTGGTTGCCATGGCATTAATTGAATTCGTTATGGATGACCTAATTCTTAAGAAATCCCACAAGGGTAAACTACTGGAACACTCCAATAAAGTTTTGTTGAATTTAGCTTGGCGGTTTTGTAGGAGAAGTTTTGTAAAGAAAACGAACGGACGACGGGAAATCCAGCCAACCTTAAAGGTCATGCAAGGAAAATATCTTCGAACTTATTTTGAAGTAGAGGCAGTGTCAAGAAGATTTAATGTAGGGATGATAAACGTTTTTTGTGTATTAACGTCTGCAGAAGCCCGCGTACGAGAGCGGAAGTCGAGGTCATATAAACATATCCCAAGGACATCTGCAGACGTTAATACACAAAACAAACGTGTATTGTCGCTATTCTTGCATAAAAAGCATTACACGACGATTAAATGTATTGTTTTCATATATGATGACTTTAGGATTCCGGTACCTTTTTAATTACCATTCTGTTGTTCTTTTAAACGGTAAACATGTTTTAAATATCCATAGCTAGGACCCAGAAATCAACAACACTACGAAAAGCATGTACTGAAAGTTTTAAACGATTTTTCATATCTCGTTATTACAAACATGACATTTCCAATAATTTTTCATATTACTTAAAATATGGTAAACAGAAACAGAATAACTTTATAATATTATTCAAGTTATTTTGAGTACGAACACATTTCAAGTACGGATGAGTACGAACGTGGTGACAAGCTTTCAAATTTTTTTATCTAAATTCTTCGAGAAATTAGATACAAACATCCTTACTGATGCTTATCAAAATCATTAATATGATTCCTAAAAACAAACAGTCGCTAAAGTTACACGCGATTCTTATATATTCACGGTAATCGGAAAAATTGAATTGACGCTAACTTCGAAAAGGGGAGTAAACAAGGGGAGAAGCGAGTACGTAAATTGTTGGGGGCAGTGCGTTTGGGGTTGGTAACTGATACAGCAAAACATACAATGGATTAGATTGCATCTTTTATGCTACAAGAAGACGTTATTATGAAAGAAACAGGACGCAGATACCAGATGTCAATCTGCGCAGAAATACATATACGTCCCTGGCAAAGCATTTCAAAAATATAATCATGTATTACAGCACGTGAATTGACTTGTTTGCACACGATTTTTCTACCGTTAATACATGGGCGGATCCTGTGAAAAAAGTAGTTTTTTATGCAAGAATGTGGTGTTTATAGTTCTTCTCAACGAAAAATGATTAAGCGATCTAATTTTATAACTTTTAAAAAGAAAACTGTCGGGCACTGAGGTCAAATACAAAAATCGCATTGTACAAACTATGTATCGATAATTTTTAGAACTAGATTAAAGATAGAAATAATATCTCTGTACTCTCATAAAGATTTAAGCATGTTTAAGCTAAATACTGTCTTCTAATGTGCAGAATGTCCAAGCAACAATGGACGAATGCAACTTGATGTCAACTTCCGCCTCCAAATATATACAACAGAAAAGAATCAGACCGAAGCAGAACTCGACTGTAGACGTGAGCCGAATAGACATCTGGTGATTTTTGATGAAGAATGGAAAATTAATGCAGTGGAAAGTACGTTGATGTTATGTACAGGTAATGTTCAATGAATATACGTTGTATTTAAAGAATCTATTCAACATGTCAAACTTTGAAAAATAATGGCAGTTTACCCAAGTACGTGCTTCATGTTCACAAAACATTTTCAGTCTCAACTGAGTTTGATAATGAAACTTTATCTTAACTGCATATTTAAAATTAAACGTTGAATTATAGACTATTTAAGTGACTAAACAGTATTGATGGTTAATCGTTCTATATGAAATATCATAATACAGGAATAACGGTCTGCATGTATCACCCTCTCGTTTGTTTACCTGAGGCTTTTCTCAGAAAAAAAATAGTTGGAAATCTTGGCAGATTGCGGGTTTTGATTCTAAAGATCTTATATGCTTGACAGAATCTTCTCAGCCCAATGGAAAGCGGGGAATGAGAAACTGAGGGACAGAGCTTTCTCATCAGAGCTTTCCCAAGGGCGGGGAAACATCTGTGTGATACAATCAGACATATAAGATTATTGTTCTGGCTTCCATTGCAAAACATTCTAATAATCACTTGTGAACTTTGCCATTTATATGTTACAGGGTATCATTTAAAAGATTATTGGATTGACGGAACAAGACAAAACATCCTAACAGATTGGAAATTTACAGATGGCAGAAACATTCCGATGGCACAGACAACATTCTGGCACATGGATAATCCAGACAGTCCGAATAAGAATAAATCTTGTTTGCGACTGAAATACCGTGGTACTGTTGACAGATATAGGCTTGATGACAGGAAATGTGATGTTTTGAACCCATACATCTGCGAATATTGATATATGGGGAATTGACATATTTAGAGTAACCTTAAAAACGATTCGAATATATTTAAGTAGATTCAACATTTAGATAAAATCCTGTTTAAACAAAGATAAATTAATTAGTAATTAAAAACATTTTGGTACCTGTTTTGAAACCTCCGATCAATGAAAATAGTGTGATTGCCGTAATTTCATCGTTACCAGGATTTTATCAATCTGTGTCACACTACTGAGTCTCGTACTGTGTGGTTGTTGTTGTTTGTTTTAAATTGATTTTTGCTGCGCTTTGAACACATGACAAAGTTTCAGGAAGACAAAATGTAGTTTAAGGTTGTAAAATGTAATGACACCTGATAACAAATTCTGGTAAGCAATGCTTTTCTTATCAGGTAATAGTTTTATTTCACATTAAAGTTTTAACATAGACAAAAATATTTCCAGAATATTTGATTTCATATAAAAAAGGTTTCTGTGCGGATTATATTTTGACTAATTATCAAAATAGTTTAAAGTGTTTGACATTACTATCTGTGTCAATACAATGTGTCTTACGTGCATTTAACTGTTTGGAACTTTATTAAAGCTAAAAATACACGAACAGTGCTTAGATATTATCTTCTTTGTTTTAGGTACTGTAGTACTGCATTTATTAATTTTCTTTGAATTAAGTTTGTTATTGCTAAATGCTTGTTGTAGGCTTTTCTTTATTTTAAGACTTAAAACAGTGTCAACTTATGAAAATAAATTTTATTTACTCTCGCTTGGTGAAACAATGAATGAACATAAGCTCTGTAGAGCTTTTGAGCAACCCAATTTAAGAACAGTTAAAACCTATAATACCTTACCCCCAGCAATATGCTGGTACCCATACACAGCTGGGTCGACTGAGGCAGTCGTAATAAAGTGCCTTGCACGCCGCAATGTGAGTAGCAAGGAATCCAACCCGGGGCCTTCACCTCCATAGGAAAGCGTCTTAGCACTCTCGACCAATGCATCCACAGCGTTCGAGCACTAAATGCGCAATACTTTGTGTAAATTCCTCCGCTTCGCAGAAAGGTACGACATCTAATTGTATGTTTTGGCGTTGCTTTTGTGTCGATCTTCATTTAGCGAGAGCATAATTCTCCGTCTAAAACCCGTGGATTGCTTTTAACCCACATGAGCACCAGGTATACAGTAGAACTATGGCCAAAACAGTATTCACCGTATTTCAATTTGTTAACACTAATAAGAAAAAAGGCTAATAAATACATTTATGTTGATACACGTTTTCAAACCAAATAATAGACAAGAATGTTTCAATACCATATTTGGGATCCTTAAATAAAATGAAATGATAAATACCCAATAGAAAAGCGACATAAAACCGCAACCCAGTAGCAATGTTTGTTTAATTTAAGCAACACAATAGGGCAACGCCTTTAACTGTCAGTTGCAAAACTATATTGGGATGTTTAAACCGGGTTACGATATGCTATTTATCCACTCTCCATCCAACCTTGTTCAAAAGTAAATAAAAGTGTCCCCCCTAAGGTGACTCTCTAACACAAATAAAGGTAACAAAATGCATGATATGTGAAAACCAAAAAAAAATCTTTATGTATCAAAAGCAAGCCTAAAGAACTATAAACGCATGTAGAAGAAGAGCATCAAGTAAGGGCCTAACAAATCAGGCCAGAACACAGATGTCAAAAGAACTCAGTTCCGATTTAATAAGTCTTAGGAACTGCGTATCATATAGTAGCCGTCAATCACAATCAAAGAGAACAGAACTGCGTTATGCCAGAGAACTCGACTATTTCTGTTCTAAGCTGAGGAAGGGGCAGACTAAATTTGCAATATTAGGTCATCCCATGATGTCAAAGACATGCGGAGAATCTGAAAACATTTGATCAAGAAATTCTTGACAAGACATGATTATGTGCAAATCTTTCACAAGATTTCTGTGTCTGAAAGGGGCACAATTTCGACAAATAACAGCTAGACTTATGTAAGTTACCACGTGAGGTCATCGCATGATGCCCCAAGAAGTCGAAAGCATTGTCTTAGCGGATTTTTAGAAGCTTGCGTCTATGCAAAACTTTAACCTGAAATTCCTAGTTAAAAAGAGGCATGAGTTTGACAAAATAAAAGCTAGATTTCTATAAATTGCACTGTGAGGTCATCCCATAATGTCAAATAAGTGTTTGAAGTTAGACAGCACCAGGCTTAATAGTTTAAGAGAAACCTGCTTACAGGCAAAACTTTCGTGACGCGGACGAAAGTTTATATTAAATTTAAAATAGCCGAGACAAAAACGTAATGTCATTGAATACCAAATATGTGATGTGTCTTAAAACAGTCGTGTCATAATCTGTTTTAACAAACGTTTTGTAATTTTACAAAATACAACTGGAAAAATGCAATTATCTAACATCTTTCGAACTTTGTAAACGGCATCCCATAAGAATCAGGTTTAGATTTACTATTAAAAATTGCTGTACTTCACATTGTACACATAACAGAAGCCATACATATTTTGCATTCTTTATAAAACATAGTAGACTTAAAATGCTGTGGTTTTTTTAGGTCATCGGTAGGCATGCTCGTTAATTGATTAAACTGATTCTAATCTACATAATGTACAAGATTAATTGTTCGCTTTTGCATCTGTTACATTTTGTAACCTGTCACTGAAGCATGAATCTCCTTTTGGTTAAAGGTCAGTAATTCAAATCCTTCTTTGTTTCATATAAAAAACGATTCATTCAGGTCGTCCTTACGTATCTTTAGAGAACATCACTTTTTCCTACACCTATTTTTCATGGAAGTTCTATCACAAATTAACGAAAAAAATGAAAAGAAAATAGGGGGTTATGTAGTTCCTAGTGAAATGCCAGTCAGTTGTGGTCTGCTACCCTAAAAATGGCGCATATTTGCTCTCGTCCGCGCAATAAACACCTACTTCTGGTTTCGATCTGCAAAACTTGCCATGTGGGGTGTATGAACATGAAAACCGTCTCATTTCATGAAGAATGTATTCTAGTAGTGAAAAATGGTGATTAAAGCACTCGTTCTACATGAATTTGCGCAAAAAATGGGAAAATTAGGATCTATTTATTATGGACTTCTTTCGACTACACCACGGAAGCACATTTTTTCGACCGAATTACTGACCTTATTCCTATAAGAAATGTTTCTTATCAAATATCACACAATTTTCATTTCTATTTTCAAGAAAGATGTAATACCAAACATATTGCCAAGTTTCATTGTGAAATTTCGAGATTTTAGAGAAATATAGACATTTAATAGAAGCCACCCCCTACCAATTTACTGGGCTAAATTTTGGCCCTATGGTCCTTTTATTGTATATTTTGGTAAAAGTTTCTCTCGTTTGCATTATTTTTTACTTGGATTCTGAAATATCATTCATTCCGTCATGAATAAGACCCAGAAGGATGCATTTTGTGCATTTTCTGACATTCTGGAGACAAACTATTGGCTTTTTAATCCCAGAAATCGCTGCTGAATAGGCGCATCTACTCAAAATATGGTCAAAATTCAAAATTTTTCAAATTTCACTATTATTTTGCATTGGAAACACCCTTTTATATCATATACAACCGACCTATGACTATTAAGACTAATTGCGTTGTGTTTCGAGAAAGTCTTATTTCAGCTCTTATAGGTTAAAGGTCAGTAATTCAAATCCTTCTTTGTTTCATATAAAAAACGACAGCTTCAGGTCGTCTTTGCGTATCTTTAGAGAACATCACTTTTTCCTACACCTATTTTTCATGGAAGTTCTATCACAAATTAACGAAAAAATGAAAAGAAAATAGGGGGTTATATAGTTCCTAGTGAAATGCCAGTCAGTTGTGGTCTGCTACCCTAAAAATGGCGCATATTTGCTCTCGTCCTCGCAATAAACACCTACTTCCGATTTCGATCTGCAAAACTTGCCATGTGGGGTGTATGAACATGAAAACCGTCTCATTTCATGCAGAATGTATTCTAGTAGTGAAAAATGGTGATTAAAGCACTCGTTCTACATGAATTTGCGCAAAAAATGGGAAAATTAGGATCTATTTATTATGGACTTCTTTCGACTACACCACGGAAGCACATTTTTTCGACCGAATTACTGACCTTATTCCTTTTTTTTCATTTTATCAATGTTCTCGGATTAGCGAATGTACAGGTCATTATCTTTTGTTTGTAATTAAAATATTGTATGTTTATACAATATAGATTTTGTTTTTGAACCAACACAGTTCTTTCAGTAGGTAGACAAAATACTGCGAGTCAAGGGATCGATTAATAAAGAAATATTCTCCGTGACGAGCTAACTTTAGCTTACTGCATCTGGTTATTGCTGTTAAGTTGTAAGTGTAGAAATGTTAGGTTATATTGATTAGGTAAAATGACTACGTAACGGATGCATGGTCCAGATAGAGCTTATGATATTAACATATGTATAAAATGTATAAACTAATAAACAAAACGAAAGTATTTAGTCCAAAAGGCCGTTATAGGCTTCCGTACCAACAGAGTCGCTTAAATGTTCTGGATTAACACACACATCAGCCAGGCTACGATGTATCTGATGTTAGCATTCATTAATACAAATTCGTTTGATACGAACATATTTCCCAGGTCCGGATGAGTTCGTATAAAGCGAGTTTGACTGTATAAACTTTTGCAGCGAAATTTACAATAATTTAGTCTGATATACTGAAGGACTTAAGGGACGTCTTATGCGCATGCTTACAAAACTTAATTTCTGCATTCTAATACACCATAGCTGAATAATTACAGAAGCCTCGGCAAAAACATTTTTCTAGGAAATCAGGTACGCTCATGTCTTCCTTAATCCCGATCCCAAAGAGACGGACAGGTTTGATAATTATCCCCTATCCTGCATCTTCGTGCCCTTAGTTGTGTTTCTATTGTTGCTCGGGCTTCTGCAATGTCATTGAGTACCTACGTTAACTGATCCATGGGTTTTATTTTATCTTCGCATGAGCATAATTGTGTTAATTCCAAAAATCTCATACTTTCATATGTTGATATTTTAAAAAAATATACCTGTAATAGCAATATTTGATTTCCATGAACTTTCTATAACACACAGTACATTTCACTTTCCCTTTCAGTTTTTCTTCTTCGTTTTAATAGCACTTCATGTTTCCGTAGATTTCAGAGTGGTAGGAACAATACACACGTCATGTTTTTTCCGTTCAAGTTTGAATCAAAATAAATAATTGAGCCACGCCATGCGAAAACCTTTGCGACCAGCATCCGCGCAGTCTGGTCAGGATCCATGCTGTTCGCTTTCAAAGCCTATTGCAATTAGAGAAACTGTTAGCGAACAGCATGGATCCTGACCAGACTGCGCGTATGTGCAGGCTGGTCTGGATCCATGCTGGTCGCAAAGCCACTATGTTGGTTTTCTCATTGCGCGGCTCAATTATTGTACTAACATTATCACATTATTACTGCCAAGAAATTAAACAGTATGTTAAGTGGGTTTTTTATGTTAATAGAACGTTTTCGTTTCGTTTCAAGTCAAACTTTGATGATAAAGTAAATAAAACTCTCCATATCATCTCACATGTTTTATGATTAAAATCAGCCTTTGCTAGAGTACAACCGCCAAAAAAAAATAACAACATGTAGTTTAGCTCTATTTTTTCTGTCCTGGAATAATGTCTGCCTCGGTGTTTAAATATAGCAGGGTTAATTCGCTGACTGGACGCAAATGTCTCGGTGGTGACACTGTCCTTGACGAAAAGAATACCGTCGGTGTCTCCAATTGCTTGAAACTGTGTTCAGTAAAATCCTCCTGCGTTGGAATATAATATAGTCAGTCGACACAATAATGTATTGGGTGTAAAGAACAATTATATATCACCAATGCCTCAGGTGATTTTGAGAACACACGAAAATTAGTTCTTTTTGAATAATTTTATTGTCTTCTTTCGCTGTGCATGTTTACAGACAATGGCTGGAATATTTTACGAGTTATATCATTGACCATGATACCATCTAATTCTAATAGAATTTAATGAAATTTCTGTGAAGTGTATATTTTATTCCTGAAATGAAAGTTGCAAGATCGTTCACAAATGTTCAGTAAGTTGGTAGGATTTCAAACTTAAAACAACAAATAGAAAATAAGAACAAAAATACCGTCGACACTTGTGTAAGATATCAATACGACATGATTCGTTGTTAGGGAGATATTTATACTTTTTGATGACCTGAAGATGTCCTCGGGATAGACGAAGCAAATAAACAACTACACAGCGGATAGCTATTAAGTGAACTGAGCAAGGTAACGATGTACTTTGAACAGAGAGACTATGATAATGATTATTAAGTCGAAGGGTTATGGTTTTGATGTTCTTCAGTTCGAGGGATGAAAGCGAAATATTTCTAAGTGCTTCTTTATATATATGTGTGTGTACTTAAAGCACTTTCGCTTTGACCCCTCGATATGCTTTTCATCCGACTGTCCATATCTGGTTGGTCAAACTGAGTTGTTATTCCATACACAGATACTTTGCGTTCTGTGCGTTCTGATAGTCTGTGCAACTTTCCTAAGTTTCTAATATGCAATTTGCAATTCAGTGTAAACATTAGACACAAAAATAAGTATATTTAATTTCAACTCAGTTAAAATGTGGATTAACAATATTGAGTTCGCATAGATCAGTTAACTATAGTGTTTGTTTACCAATTAAATCTTTCACAGCTTTTTAAGTTTCGACTCGCAAATATTTGCACGGCACATTTAAATTTAGTTCTGGCTACCATAAATTAAGGTAGAATGCGTCGTGACCATTATATCAGATATACAAAACAGTATATCAACATCGTTGAAAATGTTCTTATTAGTTAATTTTAAAAAAAAATGGAAATTAGTTATCTTAAATATGTTTCCACCATAAGTTAATTTTTGCTATGGTTTGCTTGCCTGATTAACTGGTAAGCTACGAAGTCTGAAATCACAAGAATTGGCGAGTCGGATATGGCTTATAGTTGTCCCCGCTACCTCTTGAAATAGTTTCCAGTGTTCCTCCAAAATACACATGAAATACCGGAAAAGTTTGATGAACATCGTATCAACCTTAAGAAAACAAAATAAAGCCCACAGAAGGCAGAAAACGCTGTTGCGGTCATATTCAGCTTAAAACAAATTACAGTTATTTACTAGGAAGAAAAGATTCCTATCAGCTGGTTTTCAAAAACAGTACGTATTTTATCTGCAATAAAACCGTTTGTATGTACCAGCGTCGAGGTGATACGTCTTGCTATAATTTACACACCATTTGGACACTAGTATGAGAAATATTTCAAATAACTGGAGTAACTTAAAAGGCTCGAAATAGACAATGTACATATACAGTTTAACTATCAATCAGGATACTGATTTTTTCCCATTCTGGCGTGTTATCCTCAGTACACATTTGTCAACTTGGAGACTATCCTCAAAACATAACAACCCCAGCTGTAGGATAAACATTTTTAAGGGTATATCTTAAACAATATAAAAGTTACATAGAAATAGTTTGGCAACCGCTTGTAAAATCGTAAAATTCAGAACTTTTTTTTAATTCAAAATAATTCATGTAAATAACATCTGTGAACTTCGAAATGATCATCTCAGAGAAGAAGTAACATTTTTCATGGTCTGCTAACTCGTAGGCATTATACAATACACCATAGTCCCAATTTAAGATTCAGGCATTGTTTCATTTGTAGATACGGTAAAAAACAATGTTAATACAGCAAGATTTTACCTCTGGTAAAGACAAATAATGTGTTAACTTATCTCTTTCTGGGCTATATCCGGTGTTCGTTTTCCCTGCGTGATTTTTTTTTTTTTTTTTGGTAATTGCTTAGTGTCGTGGACGACAGTTAGTGGTTTCGTCATACAGTTTTAATAAGTTTCACTGTTTTAAGACTGAAAACAATATTGTTTGACCACGTACGAGTGGAACATTCTTTTTTCTGTAATGAAATTTAATTGTTCTGTGGAAAATAGCTTTAATGTAACAATTTAATCATTTTTCAGAAGGAAGTACATTTAAATTTAAAACGATTTCTCCTGTATTGCAGAGTGCCCGGACAAAAATGGAAGAATTCAACTTGACATCAACTTCCGACTACAGATTTATACTGCAAAAATGAATCAGAGCGAAGCAGAACTTCACAGTAAACGTGAACCAAATGGACATCTGGTGATACTTGACAAAGAATGGAAAGTTAATGCAATCGACAATATTTTTAAGTCATGCGAGGGTAAGTATTCGAAAAAAGTGTCTATATCACGATGCATACAAGACCTACCTCTCTAATATGTATGCTCTTCTGAATTTAACTGGTTTAACTTTCTCTTGATTTTACAGGATAAACTTAACTGACTACTGGATCGGCGGAACAAGGCAAGGCCACTTGACTGAATGGAAATTTACAGATGAAAGAAACATTCCGATGTCACAGCTGACATTCTGGCACAATGATAACCCAAACAGCCCGTTACTGGGCAGAGTATGTTTGCGACTGCATTATCGTGTGTTTCCGGATTACAGACTTAATGACAGAAAATGCAGCCGCCGATACTCTTACATTTGTGAATATTGTAATCCATGGAATCAAAAGTAACCTGAAAACAGCACAGAATGATCAGAACAAATTACCTGTTGCAAATTAATGTATATATCCAGAATGTGCTACATTAAATTGTTTTGAAACCTTCGACTGTCAAATGTTTATTATTACCTGCGTATTATTTATTTATATCTGCGTTACATGGTTCAGTGTAAAACTGTTGTCCTATTGTAATTGCATTACAAAACATGTACAACCAGTTTTGGTATAGCAAAGAGCGTGGCTTTATGCTATATAAATGGAAGTAATAAGGGTAGTATTCAGTTCTTGCAATATCTTTCTAGAGTCATCTTCTACTTTCAAAAAAAAATCCAAGTTGTTTCAATGTAGAGAAAAACATGCATATATTTTCTGATTATGCGTGGACTCGTTTTATGTGTAGGAAAGAAATTTCATAAAGAAGCAAATTGCATATTAGTAAGCACCTAGAATGTTTTAGATATCACGCAATTTCAACAGTGTTTAGTTTATCTGATTATTTAGTATATCTTGATATTTATTTGTCTGAATGTTTTGACCTCAGACAAGCGCATATAATAAGTTAAGGAAGTCGGGGCGTGGAGACAACTTTCTTTTTGCAGCATTTGGATATCACTACCTCCCTCCTCCCTCTCCAAATTTAAAGAAATAATTAAAAGATGAGGGTAAAAAGCTATATAGATAGGATTTGGGGGTTGGGCAGCCGGCTCGCAGTTTGACGAATTTCATTAAAAATAGTCTTTTCACAAAAATGAAAAGGCTCAGTGAAAATTATAATGTTGCATAACTGGGGAATTGTTGTTAACAGTAAAGGAGATATTTTAGGTTGAAAATTTTGATAGTTATGTTTATCACGAGGACATTAAATGGCAATGTTTTGTCGAAATATTGGTTACAGAATCTGACTCTTGACTCACTCTGAATAAATTATTCTCGCACAATGCACAAAAGCGTTTAGTTTTTTGCTGTAGTAGTTATTGTAAGGAAGCTGAGAGGGAACTCTGTTTTGATGCATAATTTAATCGCATATTTTATACGACTGTTTATGTTGATGTTATTTCTGTGTTTGTGAAATGTTAGTTAAACCACGTAGCTAATTTTATGCTCAAATTAGGGATTAAAGGCTATTTTTCCAAGGAGAGAAACACAGTAAATAAAGTCTAGAAATAGACTGCTGCATCAATCGAATAATCAAAAATGATTTTACAAATGTGCATTGAATGAAAGTTTTATTTGTACTAATAACTGTTTTTCATTCATTATATATAGCTAAATAAATAGCAAAATAGTGTTGACACTCAGCGATAAAAAACGGTAAAACTACCAAAAGAACAAAAAAATTAGAAACGTAATTAACAATTCGTTCAAGACAAACAAATAAAAAATAAATAGAAAGCTTTTTATACCTCAAACATTAAAATAGGAATACATTCACTATATGTTTTGTATAAAAGCAAAAACGCATTTATTTTCGTATACACGTGTTTGCGCTTTTCAACTCCAAGGTATCACAATATATACAGTTTTTTTGCTTTAACACATTTCGCATTAGGCGATGACTTTAATAGCAGAACTCAATGAGATAGGTGTCTATAAATCGAATACATCGAAAATTCCTTTAAAAAGTTAATTATAGGGCGACGAGTGGTGTATATTATGTCGTATGTTTTTAAAAGTCCTTCTTAATTTTCTTTTTTAAATATATTTGCTTGCACCAAAGCAATTACCGCCCGGAAATAACAGATAGATATGGAAATTGTCATTTTTCACAAATAAACCAGTACTGGAAGTCACAATGCATATCATCCCACAGTTTGTCCACTATCCTGAAACAATGCTGTGTTTCAGCTGAGTTAGGGGCGTGACTTGCCCAAAAATATTTATCCATCGGAACGAGGCTTCCATCGTAGAATCTCCAAGCATCAGGAGCGTTGAAATTTGTGGCATTCATATTTGTTCCATCAACCCAGTACTCTTCTTCTCTTAGACCTGAAAATAAATATAAAAAAAAGTTACACCATCAAGCATTTGTAAAAAGGGTATTGCTACGATTCAGCATTTTTTCAGAACAGTTCATTTACTCTTGCGCTTTGAAAACCATTATTATACTGTAGCATTTTAAGGAAGTAATATGTCATGAAATTTGAAGATAATAGTTAAAACCCATATAATTTCACAAGGTGAGCTACTTATGGAAAGAGAAAAGACTCTGTTTCCTATATGGGACAAACGTGTAGAAATGTGAGAAAATAACTTGTGGACTGTTAGATGCATGACTGTATTATCATGTTTTGCAGGTAAAATACTATTAGATAAATTACTTTTCCATTGTATTGAAATATATTGGATAGGAATCAGGTTGATACACTGACAGATTACCTTCTATAAACAGCGTGTTCCTTTTGAATAAAGGGTATTTAAGGTAAGTTTTTATACAATGGTGGCAAGGTATGCTATATCCCAAAGTTTAAAATATACATGCCTTTTTACATGTAACAGTACAAAACAAAGATTAAGAGGGATATATAGGTTACCAGAACGCATATCTACTATATTTAAAAGTAAAACCCTTCATCAGTGTGTGTATGGTTAAAGGGGGCATTATTTATATTTTAAACAGTATGCAAAAAAAAAAATACAAATAAACAGTGTTTTGAGAAAACGAGTAAATGCTATATATAAGAATACAATGTGAAAATGTTATTTTTTTTCAACAGAGATTTTCTATTGTTGTTATCATTTTCTTCCCTGGTAACGTATTTCACTAATTTATAAACATTACATTTCAAAAATGGGTTTAAGTCTTAAAGGGATCAACATCCGGATCGTACGACAACAAAACTGAAGAAAATTTTTACATATCAGAAAATCATTGCTATATCTCTTAGGATTAATAGGCCTTGAAATGAAGTTACTGACAAATAACATGTTGTTCAAACACATAAGAGTAAGTTGTTTTTAATAATTTTTCTATTCAAAATTGAAAAGCGTTTGTAACGAGATACTGGAGGTCGACTACGTCATTATTCAGTTTTTTATTATATACCTTTATAAATTCTGCCAAAAAACGACTTGTATTTCACAAGTAAATACGAACAGGCGGTTAAATCCATATTGTACCTTTTGTATTGTATGCTGCCGGACTACTTTCATTTTATATGCATGACTTCGGCGCTCGTGGACATTGCCTGGTCGGATCACACTCGGCACTTGCTAGTCTTGTGTGATCCTTCTTGGCAAAATCCAATCGTCCCAGATCAAGCTACTGCTATAATAACCCTAGTATATTTATCGACCGACAAGTACGTATTCCTCCGTGGTTAATTGGTCATGAACACAGGTAATTTTTATTGCCGCGGCGGCCCGGGTTCGATTCCCCACACGGGCATGATTTTTTCTTGATTTGGCATTTTTGAAATAGTTTAAAAAAACAAACTCATACTCTAATGTTAATAACATGACCAAACTTCAATTTTAAAGAAAGATCATTTTTAGCCAAACTCTAGAGGTCATTGACTTTGAAATTAATAAATTTATTATTAGGACTTATTTTTTTACTGAAATTTGGAAATATCAACAACGATATTGTTGTTAGCCTACGCTAATCAAGTGTAAAAAGTGGGTTTTTTGTGATTGTAAGATAATAGCAAAATAAAAAATAACAGGTTAGCTGCTTTGTTCAGTATTTTCGAACATCGATTTCGTTCTTAGATAACTTAAACGTACCAGTTGGCAAAAGAACTAAATAATATATTTCTTTACAAAACTACAACATCGATATTGCCTATTTCTTCTCAAATTGTGCTTTCAGTCCATATCAGATAATCTTATTTAACCGAACCAAAATGCCATTTTAATAGAGCAATGCCAGTATTTCAATCAAACAATCAATCAATCAGTGTTTATCTCTCATATAAAATTCCTTTAATTTGCAATTATATGAGAGAAAACTTCGCCACGCAGCGGCTATAATTATTAGATATGATTACCGTATTATCACAGTTTAAAAGAACGTTTAGCGCAGCATGAGATATAATTATATCATCGATCAGTTTATAAAAGGTTTGGTGCAGCATAAAAGTCTTCGAATCAAGTTAATTGCTTGGACGTGCAGTATGTAGTCGCCGCTGGACGATTATTACTGAACCGAACATATATTCTATTAGAGATGTACATAGAACATCATCAATACATGTATAGATATAACATTTAATAGTAAAACATTGCATATAGTATTACATCTATTGCGACTGTATTATAAATAATAATAAAAGCAGTTTACATAGAGAATGGTTATATTTTGCTAGACATTTATGATTGTATTTTCCATTTCCAAACTTTCTTTAACATATTTTGCAAATTTGTATGATAGAGATTTGTCAGTAGTTTGCAATAGCTCAATAAATTTGAACATCGATGATCGTATATAAAAGTATTTCTTTATATATTTTCCTACGTAAATTACTGTAACAAGGACAAATTAAAATGAAATGGTACTCATCTTCAATATAAAGCGTATTACAACATTGGCAACGTCTCTCACTTCGTGGCAGTCTATTTCTAATCAAAGGCCTGAATGGCCTGAGTCGGCTAATGATTGATGTACTGACAGAATAGTCTACCAGTTTCAGTTTGTTTTTAGTTTTTTTTCTTAAAATTTCATAACACAGCTCGATATTTACCCAAAATATTATATCCGGATACGATTACACTTTTCTCCAGTTTGAACAATATATTTTACAAATTGTGATGATACGAAGACATTTAGCAGCGATTGGCAGTATCTGACATTGAAGTTTACGGTTAAATTACCTCTTATTTAAATCTTTTCATTAAAAAGTTGTTTCGTTTCGCCAAACATAGACGATCTACTTTCGATTTCAAAAACTACAAGAAAATACAATTTAATGTTTCGCCGATTTGTTTATTTCTCGAAAAATAAGAATTAAAATCATTTTTAATATCAGTAGTAACTAAACAAACCAGTAACAGCTTCTTCTTCCGATAATTTATCCGTTTACTGACTGCAAAATTCAACCCACGCAAAGTTTATAGAAATCATACGATGCGTGTTTACGTTCAATGTGGGAGAATTAAGGCTGATCGGCTATGTTACCTAACGCATCCAGACGATTCAGATTTTGTTTTTAAAAAAGCATTGTGTGCGTTTCTGTAATTTTATATACGTTTTTATACGCTTAGAAATTATTAGACATGCGTATTTGCATTATTTCTATACGTAATTTACGCTAATACGCATCTTATCTGGAGCCCTGCTGGAACTATTTTTTGTCTTTCGCTGGATGTTACCCAAGCTTTGTAAGCCTGCGCAATTCTTAAAATGCACATTTATGCTTAATGAGTAACATTCAAGAATTGCACAATTACAAGTCATAAATATGACAGATTACATCGTATATTGGTCATAGCAAAGGGAATTGACACAACTTAACTTCATTCATGCAGTGAACTGTTTGAAATTCGAGAAATCTAATGGAACTACATCCCTTCACATGTTATTCGGTCCATTTAGAGAATCGTTGGATAGCAAGGACTCGTCAAAAGGCTTTCAGCCTTTAGCCGACTCAATAAAACGACAAGTTTGTATTCAAAGACAATGAGCGGATAGTCTTAATCTAGAAATGAAAAATCTTATGTTACGTGGTAAAATATCAAGATGAATTTCATATTACAAATTTGTTATGCAGTGTAAGTAAACCTCTAACACCTTGCTGTTTTGAATGTCGGTATGCGCCAGTCTTGCATATAACTTTCAATCAATCTTTGTTTAAATATATTAGGCAATGTTTTAAATATTTCATCACTATGTATAAAAATCTTTTGACATTTGATAACCAGTTTTTACAACCTTAGCGGTCAGAAACATTTTGCTCATAAAACCTTGTCTGTATTTAACAACTTCACCAATATTTAATTACTCTTACATAGCTTATTAAAACGAGAGCTGAAGAAGACTGATAGTGATTTTAGAATTTTAAAGGATATTGCAAATTACAATATATGTTCCCTTTCCCGAGCTTTTTCTGGTTCTTGAACGTGTTGTTCACGCAGGGTGTAAAACTTGAATTAGAGTCACGTACGAAAAACTATAAAAAAAAATTATCTCTACTATTTAAGTCTCCAGTAGAATTTGAACCTACGCCCTTCCTCATGTGACAACAGTGCACTTGGCGCTTAACTTAAGGGGAACACTTTGTTACATTAAGTCATGGACACATATATCTAAATAAAAAGTTAATGTCAAGTCTGCCCTTTTCTTTGTGTTCCTTATTACCGTCGTATTTAGACATAAAACCTTCGCAATTTGTAAATACCAGGCAACATACCTTCACAAGCTTGTAGCAATTCAACAACAAAATCCATTTTCCAACGTTCGTCAATTTTCATCAGATGTGCACCACTGGACTCGCAGAATAACGTAGCCTCGGAATGCGAGGCCAGTTGTTTCTGAATTTGTATTCTGGAACACTCTTTGGGCAAACTGAGCCAATCAGTATCTTCCATGGGGCAAACTGTTCAATAGAAACAACAAACATGAACACATTTTTCATGTTAAAAGAAAGAGGCAACCATGTACAAATATATTACATCTTATATATAATACTTATAAACACAAAAGAATGAAATACTGAAATACTAGTATGTAAAATTTTACAAATTGAAATGAGAATTTAATTTCATTAGATCTACCCCAACTCAGAACATACTCACATTTTTCAAATATTTGTGCAACTCGCCAACTTTAGACAGGCAGAAGGTAACATAATATGGAGCCTGTAATATTCGTTAAAATGAGCACACATGTAATGCATAAAATATATAGTAATATTATATATGAGCCGCACCATGAGAAAACCAACATAGTGGGTTTGCGACCAGCATGGATCCAGACCAGCCTGCGCATCCGCGCAGTCTGGTCAGGATCCATGCTGTTCGCTAACAGTTTCTCTAATTGCAATAGACTTTGAAAGCGAACAGCATGGATCCTGACCAGACTGCGCGGATGCGCAGGCTGGTCTGGATCCATGCTGGTCGCAAACCCACTATGTTGGTTTTCCCATGGCGCGGCTCAAATATCTTAGAAAATAAAACCTATAAGAAGATCCTTTGAAATTATAGAGTGTGACCAAGCAAAATTAATAGAAGGTATACCGAAAAATCTCCTAAAGAAGTTTTCTTTGCTTCCAAGGGAATTTTTTACAGATTTTATTAGCTAAGAAAATAAAGTAGAGTGACGCTACTTGCCTCTACGTGTATAAAATATAGTGCCGAGCATTCCGTCGGTGCCGTTACTAATCTCACATTGTGAACTACATCCCAGACATTTTGATGTGTTCCGATGGAAAAAGAGACCAATACATGTCGGGATACTTGAACAATGCCTGGCGCAATCTAAAACACTGGTTTTGGTCTCGACCTCAAATAAATCGTTACCGTCATGGCATTTATATCCATCCAGATCGTTAAATCTCTTAAATTTGTCATTAATTGTTACAGAACTTGTCGAATAAATCCGTATTAAGAAAATTGTTATCAAAAATAAACTCCCCATCTTTGATGGAGCAGTTGACTAGAGTGGGTCAATACAGATCCTGAGTTATAGCTGCAGCGCAAACGCTGCAATATTGTTAAAACGATTATATTTTCGTATAAATCAGCCTATTTGTAGCATTAGAAACAAGCTCTCTCTCTCTCACACACACACACACGCGCGCACGCGCGCACGCACGCACACACAAACACACACTCGCTCTAAAATGTTAGCTTCTTATATGATATGTCAAACATTATTATTTCTTAAACTATTCTAGACAAAGTCGATTCAACCAAAGTAACGACATTAATGTCGTTATCTTCCTTCCTAGATGACAGTCATGTGATAAAAACTGATATGGATTATTGCAACATTTTTTGTCTTGTTATGCTTATTGAACTTATTCTGTAAACTTCAAACAGGTAATTTAGAACAAGACTGCCATGATGGCCTTAGATCACTCGCCTGAGTTTCAAAGATTGCTTAAACAATTTTGGTAAAGGGTCACTCATGGAAAATATATGTGAACTTATTTTGAAATTTGGCCAGTGTTTTCTGACAAGAAAATTTCTTTAAGTACTGTATACATGCATGAAAAGTGTTTAGTGCGATTCATAGATTTACAATAATGTGTTTTATACCAGTATAAACGCATAAAAATACTAGCATTTAACTCTTAAGTACTGCCCAAAACAATACCAAGATCAATGCAAGACCTGTGATTTAGAATGATTGGATGATACGGCTTACGTAAAGGGTAACAATCCAATTAGAGGAAATTGCTTTAACACAATTTATAATCAAAGGAGAGAAAACGAACATTTTACAGGAAAACAAAATTTGATGCCTATCTTAGTAACGTTTTTATATAATTTTTCATGAAGTATGTTGAAATGAAATGAGCCGTGCCATGGGAAAACCAACATATTGGGTGTGCGACCAGCATGGATCCAGACCAGCCTGCGCATCCGCGCAGTCTGGTCAGGCTCCATGCTGTTCGCTTTTAAAACCTATTGGAACTGGAGAAACTGTTAGCGAACAGCATGGATCCTGACCAGACTGCGCGGATGCGCAGGCTGGTCTGGATCCATGCTGGTCGCACACCCACTATGTTGGTTTTCCCATGGCACGGCTCAAATATAGTCAGTATCAGTCGTTTTCCTTAATATTTTCGCTAGAGGCTCAAATTATCATTTTAAGGCGCTCTCCATCTGCAACAAGGGCAATCTTTAATGTAGTGTAGTGGCTATAAAGAAAGTTTCCCTGTACTTAGACTCAGCTTCTGCTGCACACTGCAAATCAAGTAGGTGTTTCACGAGAGCGTCGACTAAGATTTTTCGTCCGGTCTGTTAGTGTTTAAAAAGACCAGTCTTTAAGTGCCTTGTGGCGGCTGTTGAAAGTATCCCCAGACAACACTCAGTGTTGTTATATTTTTTGGTCCTTTTGGGATCGGATCATGAAGTACACTCATTATTACTCTGATAGAATTCCGTTTAAGCCAGCGCTAGAGGGCGTTATAGGGGGTGTTTCACATTTCATTACCTCTCGTGAACAGACTCAATCAAACCGAGTCTGTTGTTATGTTGCCTGGCTACGTTCTTCGCTTCCAAAGGATCTTTACACATATTTTGTTGTTATAGTCATCAATAAACGGTAGTGTTATTACGTCTTCAAGTATACTTAATAACATTCACCATACATTTTGAATGGTTTATTTTCGTATAAACAACATTGGTGTAATAATATCAAGGACGGCTGTAATTTAACGTCATTCACAAAAAAAAATGAACAAAATGGCTTCGTTCAAAAAATTCTTTCAGAATTGAAGACCAAATTTTCCAAAAGAAGATTTAATTGTAGCTTTAACTATTTTTCTGTCGGTTAATATCAAAATTAAATCGACACTACTGTATGATTTTTCAATGGATTTAACAATATCTTTAAAAAAAAAACTAGGAACTATATCTTTATCGGTAGTTGAATTACAATTAAGCGTGGACGGGTCTTTTTGACTGTTACATTTACATGTCGAAAATATTGATATTTTGACAATTATTTTGATTTTCTGTTCCTCTTGGAAAGCAAACTTTTTACTTTTGTAGCAGTCTAGCATGAAATGTAAATATAGGAATTGAATGCTATTTTTGTGCACTTACACGGGTATAAACAACATTCTTGCAAATCATTCAAGAATCGTTATACCCATATAAACGCAGAAATGAATTTTATAGGTAGATAAAATTATTTATGTCATTGTTGTACATTTGGGGCGAATCGGCCCTATTCTGAATTATGTTAATTTATATACTACGGTAAAAACCAATCAGACAGTGGTCACAAATAGTGTGTTGGCTAGCGATACAGCATTTTGTAACAGAAGTAGTCAGTATTTTGACCAAGAGAACTTTTTAGTAGGAAACATAGTTCACAATAATTATATTTACCAGTAAGACAACATTTTGTAATATGAAACAGAGGTCACTGACAACGATTTGACCAGAAAAACAACATTTTGTAAGTGGTTACTGACAACATTTAAACTACTGACAACGAATTGGTTAACGAGTTAGCAATTAGTATTAGTTACAGAAGTAACTGACGACGTTTCGACTACTGACAACAAGCTGAACAGCATTTTAAAACCAATTCTCTGTAAGAACCAAAAAATTAAAGAAGGGGTCGGAAACTCATAGTCTCAGAATTACTTCATATTTGCACCCTTTTTAGTGTTCAAGCCATATATGAAGAATCAAGGGGGAAAAGATATGAATCAGCTCTGGTTACCATGGAAACGGGAACATTATACTTTTTGCGGAAAATGGCAATTTCTGAGAGTCAAATTTTACTAAAATGTTACAATTTTCTTTACACATAGTGGTCTCTATGTCTGCAATAGAGCACTAATTTTCATATTTGCCTGAAATACATACCTGAAGTAATTATTGAAAACAAATATTGTCTTCCAACATATTCACAGTTTTAGAAGCAACAATTTTATAAATACCCCCTTTTAAGATTTTACATTATCTTTAAAAATTGGTCTGCATGTATATTTTTCAACTTCTAATAGAAAATAAAGTGCACGCATCTGAATATAATACTTGTATGGATTCAGCAGAGCTATGATACCCATTTCAATTTAAGGAGGAATTCTAGTGGGTCATTCATATTTGAGCTTTTTACAGAAATTTGAAAATTGACAAAAAATGAGTTTTCAGCAAACTCATTTATGCCTAAATTACAGAATAACCTGAAATAATATTACATTGCCAGATACAGAATTGTTGCAAAACATAAGTATTTCATGTAAAATAATTTTACAAAGTTATACTGTCCAACACTTTGTCTAGAAATTAAGGAGAATGTTCCGTTACCATGGCAACGTACAAGAAAATTATAATTCAGACCTTTTTAAAGCACTTTCTGTATCAATTTTGTATTCTATGAAACAAGAAAAGTTCATCTGCAAACTGTCAATGTATCTAACGCACCAGAAGCACATTCTGGGCAGAATTAAGAAGGATACAACCATAATCATGATCTATGAAACTTAAAGCATTGTCACAAGGTCAGTTCTCAACAACCTTGTATGCACTTTTCTTTCTTTTGGGTAAACTAATTTTGAGTTTCAAAGCAGTTGGAAATACTCATAACCAACTGACACTGGCCTTTAAGGTATTGTATGGTTACTAATCATGACTGTCCAATTTTTTTTTCAAGTTGCCATGGTTACAACATTCAGTTTGCATTCAAAAACAGGGATCATCCTAGGTCAAAATTTGAGGGAGAAGTCCTCCACAGAATTTAGGGAGAAATCGAGGAATTTAAGGAGAAGAATCGGCATAAAAATATCTATGTGTGTTTGTGTAAAGACAGTGTCCTTTCACCTTTGGAAATCATTTTGTTGCCATGGAAACAAATAGTAGTAAAAGCAAAATCATGTCTACTTCGCCATTTGATTTAATATTTACATTTTAAATACATTTCAAAATTATGAACAAATAACAGTGTAATCCAAGACTGAAAAATATCATGATATTTACAAATAATACAGTATGTTTATGTAATAACAATCATGATGCATATTCTTCCTTTAACAATCAAATTAAATCAAATTATCTACAGAACAGTTTAGTCAATATTTTGCTAGATACAACTTTAAATGCGCCGCGCCATGAGAAAACCAACATAGTGCGTTTGCGACCAGAATGGATCCATACCAGCCTGTGCATCAGTGCAGTCTGGTCAGGATCCATGCTGTTCACTAACAGTTTCTCTAATTGCAATATGCTTTGAAAGCGAACAGGATGGATCCTGACCAGACTGCGCGGGCTGCTCTGGATCTATGCTGGTCGCAAAGCCAATATATTGGTTTTCGCATGGTGCGGCTCAAATGTATTTAATTCTTTCAAACTATCAAGACAATGGCTAGACTTTTTACGGATAGCTATAGATAATGTAGATTTAAGACTTTACTAAGTTTATTCAGAAAAACCCTGATCATGCACATTCCAGTGCCAGTAAATACTCAGTTAATACAAACTGCAGTTGCAGAAATATCTCCTAATGCTTTTTCCAAAATTTATCAAAATACACAACTAAATCTACTTTATTTATTAAAGTAAATACATGCTGGTAAAATAGGATGTTATATGCCTTGTATATCTTAGAATGAAACCTGTTTTACAGATGACAATTTTACTGGATTTCTGAAGATTCATAGATGTTGTTACATGAATGAGGTCTTAAATTAGTCAGAAAGTCAGCTAGAAACTCAGATGTTCTCTTTAATCATTGGCCAATTAGTATATATGGGCTTAAGTTATTACCTAACACAATATAGGTAACTTTACAAATGTATGAATTTTCATTAAAATCTGCATTGCAACATTCTTAAAAAATAAATTTCATCAGAAAATATGATTTTATGATACAGGCTTAAGAGGGAAAAAGAATTGTAATATTTCAACAGTCTCACAAAATCAAGTATACTAATTCAACCATTGTTTTGCTAAATTTTCTCAGTTTTAAAGATTTAAAAAATCTATATGAAATAAAAATATCCATGGTAGAAAATATACAATTAGATCTGCATATGTTTGAGTAATAAGCCTTCATGTATAATTATGCTGTAAATTGGTAACCAAATCTGATGAGAACTGCAAAATATGTGCTTTTTTACAGATATTCAAAGACTGTCATGTGTTTATTCCATTTAGATAGGTTCAAGTGCATCTTTTTCAAAATACATTAAATTTTATCAAATTTAAATATAACAAATTTAATGTTATACATGCAAAAGTAATCAAACAGTATCAATTTTTTTTTATTTTAATATAAACATGATAAAGTCAAGAATAAAGATATTTTTCAATTACAGGGCCTTTGGTTAAACAACTATCAACATTTTTAAGAAATGACATTCTAATTGTTTTTCCATAAATCTGAAAAAAAAAAACATTAATGCAAACAACATACATTCTTGTAATTCCATCTTCAGGGTGTCCAGTGTGAGTTCTTCTATTTATGTCAAAGGCACCAATCATTATTTTGGTCTGTGGCAATCCAAAAAAGGGACAGATCTTTACTATTCAGATGTCCATAACTTATTCCAAAAACACTAATTGATGATTCCCCACTTTCAGCCTCTCTGGGAAACACACACACACTATTTTCATAAACATTTTGCCTTCACAATGACATACTGCATTTCAAACTTGTGTCCTCTACTATAGAGATGAAATGTCATCTTGTCAACACTAAACTACCTGGATCAGACAGTTATGTCACAGGCTGCACATTTGCAAGTTATAAAAAGTCTTTTTAGCAGTCCTTGTTATTTTTATTTGATACAGAATCTTGAGAAGGCTGGCTCTTCAGGTGATATCAGAGGTCTTCTGACTGCATTTACTTTTACCCTGACTGTAGCTGTCACTGAAAAATAGAGATGTGAGAGAATAACAATCTGAATGTCTTTCATTTGACTATGGGTGGTGGTGGGATGGGGATGGGCTCTCCAGTTAAAATATTTGTGACATCATGTTACTGGGTAGAACTATGATCTTCTACAAGCCAGCTGGAGGGTTTCCTTTCACAAATTTGTAAATGAATAAAAATTACATACACTATTTCAATCATTTAATAAATTTTGTATCAGTAAATGTATAATATATACATCTTTCTTTTATTCTTTTAATGAAAATAATTTATCACATAGACCTCCCACTCCTTGAAATGATTTTAAAAGGAACAATTGTATGAAATACATTAAATACTTTTGACTTTGCTACACTTTGATTAAATTTAAGATACATGAAATTCTAAACAAGTTCATAAATATTCTGTCAAAAAATAACATTCAATAAAGCATTTATAAAGATCTGAAATCAGACCTGATCAGAGACTAAGACAAACTATAAATAAAATGTAGATACCTTCCTTCCTTTTATTCCAATATAAGCATAATGATGATCATTCATTCTTTGAAGAATTAGTCTGGAATATACACAAATCAAACTAAAATGGTTGTTACTGTTGTTACATTTTGACAGATACAGGATTTCATCCTTTTCAACATTATATGGGCCACTTTAAAAGTAAAATCTGTTTCTCATACATGTGCAGAGGGTCCTTTTCTGAAAAAGGATATATTTTAAAATTTCAAAAACTTATCAATATTTATAGTCACAATACAAATGTATGTCAATTTAAGTTATATGAAGTCCTACTAGCTATTCTTGTATCATAGATTGAGAGGTCAAGATTTCATACTTGTATGAATATGGGCATGTGGGGGACTTTATTCTTTATTTAAATACATGTAAGCCTCTGATGTGTACATATATATAAAAACATATTAACTTTGACACAAACCATTTACATTCAATATGTACTTGTAAAACAGGCATGTGCAGATTAAAACATGCTGACTTATGTGTAGCAATGGATGCAATTAAATGTTTTCATTTTTCAGCATTCAGTGAGTTTTTACTTCAGTAAGTCTATATTTCTGCAGGTACTTTGGCAAACACATACACTGTTGCAAATGACTAAATTATGATTACCTCTCTAGAATATCCACTCACTTCATAGTTGTTTGAAACTTTATCATCAAGCAGTCATTTTCAAAAGAAACAACTCACAGCTGAAAAACAAAACAAATAAATTTACAAAAGTATATATATTTTGAAATGAAAATATGTCTTTATCTGCTTTTTACAAATAACATAAAAAGCATGCTAATGGTCATTTACAACTAAAATCAGGGCTTTTTCCATTACAAAGATAGATAGATATTTTATTGAACAAAAGGTCATAGACCCGTGAGTCCACATTGTATATAAACAGTGCATAGTATATTATGTTCAGTGGTGGTACAATCATATAAAACATATTGAAATTACATAAGTTGATAATAACTATAAAATTTCATTAACAGTGTACATGATGAGGCAAAGCAAGATATAGCCTAAATGTGCCTAAACAAAATATGTCACGATATATAATTTAAAGCAAATTATACTTTCTAGTATAAGATTAATAAGAATGTGTATAAATTTCACATATAATATGACATGTTCATCTCTATTTTGGTAGACCGTGGTTTCTGTAGTGAATAATTAAAGTAGAAATCAACTTTAAAGAAAGCAAGAATATGTCTTTTCATAATTTTCAAGTACAGTGTAACATATTACGCTGACTTGACCTAAAACTTTCTATAATTTATGAAAGGTTATTAAGGTAAACGGTTAACAGAAATGTGCATGTATGAATATATAAATGCCAATTTGTGATAGTTTTTAATGTAAAAATCAATATGTAGCATAATGCTCTATGTCTTGAGGAGAAAAGTGTTAGTTATAATATATAGGTCTACGGAGTTCAAATGCCTTGTATACAAATATTGACAGATTTTTCTGGATTTGGTAGTTTTCAGATGTTAACAACTCTATAAATTTTGGTATGTTTGGGCGTTTCCAATAATATTTCTTAATATGATTTTGTCTAAGATCTTTATATATCTGACATTCTAACAAGAAGTGGAACTCATCTTCAATAACATTGCATATAATACACTTTCTTTCATTTCTTGGTATTTTGTTTGGTTTATGCCATCTTCCTGTTTCTATAGATAATCGATGTGCTGATAGACGAAGTCTTGTTAATGCAATTCTGAATTTAGTAGTTTTTATTTTATCAAGATAGATTTTAAATTCGAAATCCGAAAAAAGTTTATAAGTTGATGCTCTTGTCGAGCTGTCCAAAGATTCATTCCAAAGCTGCATAAAATTGTCTTTTAATCGTTGTCTTAGATGTGATAAAAATCTTCGTTCCCTACACCTTGATTGAGCCAAACATGGTAAAAACCTAATCTTTCTAATACTGTCTGAACTGATTTCGCCCAACAATTTTTATACGGTCTAAGCTCCATATCATGTATCATCATATCATAAATATTTCTAATGTGTTTAGTATTGTTTGACCGTAGTATTTTGAACCAAAATTTAATTATCTGGAATATTCTTTGATTTATTAGTGGCACTCTTCCTAGTTCGCCATAGATAAAAGAATTCTGTGTTTGTAACCTTACGCCTAGAACGTTTTTGCAAAAATGTATGTGCATATTTTCTAGTTTCTTTGACTCATTGAAGCCCCAGACTTCACATCCATAGTTCAGAATTGGAACAATAAGTTTATCAAAAAGTTCTAACGTATGTGAAACGGAAAAAGCAGTAAAATTTTGAATATATTTTTTAAGTTTAAAAACCGCTTTAAGCGCTTGACCCGATAATGTTTCGTAAGTTTGTACAAAGGATCCGCCTGAGGTAAATACGATTCCCAGGTATGTAAACTTCTTAACTATTTCAATTTGGATGTTATCATATGTAAAACTTAAATCACTTCTGTTTCGCCCCCCTTTCTTAAAAATCATAATTTTGGTTTTATCTACATTCACTGTAAGTCTCCACTTGTCACAATATGCTTTTAATATATTCAGTCCCTTTTGTAATTCTTCTGCTGTTTCAGCTAATATAACAATATCATCGGCGTATAATAATAAAAATAATTTGAGCATATCTAGATCGATTCCTTTAAAACCTTTAATGATAAAAGTCTCTTCTAGATCATTCAAATACATGGAAAAGAGAAAAGGCGAAATACAATCACCCTGTCTGACCCCTAACGTGCATATAAAACTGCCACTTAGTGTATTATTTAACTTAATTTTTGACTTAACACTAGCATACATAGATTTTAGAACGTTCAGTAGTTTTCCTCGTACACCTAATTTGATTAGTTTCAACCAAAGATTTTCTCTAATTACAAAATCGAAAGCTTTAGAATAGTCCACAAAAGAGACAAATAATTGCTTATTTTCGTTTAACATATGATTAATAACCCCGTGTAAAACAAAGACATTGTCTATTGTTCCCATCTGTGCTCTAAAGCCTGCCTGTGATTCGATATAGACATTATAATATTCAGCCCATTTATTGAGTCGCGTGTTAAGTATTCTTGAAAAAAGTTTACCAAGGGTACTTAATAGCGTTATCCCTCTATAGTTTTCTGGTAATTCTGGGTCGCCCTTTTTAAAAATAGGAACTATAAAACCTTCTGACCATTGTTCGGGGAAGTAGCCTGTGTCCATTAGTTTATTAAAAAGTTTGCAAAGATAGGGTCCTAAAAATGTTACTCCGTATTTGAAAAATTCGTTAAGAAATGATCTGGTCCACCGGATCTTCCATTGCTTAAATCTTTACATGCACGTAAAACCTCTGCTTCGTTAATTTCGATATCTAATTCTTCAAACATACACTGAAATTCACCTTTTACAAATCTTTCATTAAAGTATATAGCGTCTTCGTCAGGTTGGAAGAAAACAGATTCGGGATTATTTATAGCTTTAAAATAGTTCGCAAACGTGTTACTCGAAACGGACTCTTTTTTAACTGTCTTACCCGTATTCTTAAGTAATTTCCAATAATCTCTGGCATTTTTGTGTCTTATTTTTTCAAGTTTTGTTGTTTGTAAATTGTCAAAGTTTATCTTTTTATTTCTTATTGTTGTCTTATATTCCGACCTACATTTTACCATTGTTTGTCTATTAATTGTGCTTTTGTCAGATCTATAATTATTTAATTTCTTATAAAATTCTTTTCGTTTTGTTTTGCATTCATTATCATACCAGGCATTTTCCTGGTACGATCCATTAAGTTTTGCTGACTTTGTATTTTTCCTGAAAAGGGGATCGCAAATTCCCTCTAAATATTTATTAAAACATTGCAAGTTATCCGAAATTTCCTGCTGATTTAAGATTGTACTTAAGTTAAGTATCAATGGCGTTAAAATTTGATCCGACTCTCTGTCGAGGGCGTTTAAAAATTCGTCCTTTTTCTCGTCATCCCATTTATATTTAAAATCTATGTAATCTGTGTTTTCATCAGTAATTTGGCGATTGTTTTCAGCGGCCGTAGAAACCGGCTTATTACATTTCAGAGCAAAATTTAGTACACAATGATCGGACAGTATATTTGGGTCATCAATTTCAAAAGTGGTGAACCGTGGGATTAAGTCTGGATTACAAAGTACAAAATCTACTGTGCTACTACCCGCATCTTTTACGCACGTGAATTTTCCAATGTATTTGTCATTACCTACTCTACCATTCATTATTCTTAAGCCTGTCAACTTACAAAAATCAATAAGCAGTCTTCCATTTTCATTTATAACAGGGTCTTTAAAGACTCGCTGGAGAGGTGTGTCTATTACGTACTCGTCTGGCATTAAGTTTAAATTAAAAAGGTATTCATTTTCAACAAAGTCTTTAAGATTTCCTACTCTGCTATTGAAATCTCCAGAAACCAAAAATCTACAATTGCTATCATACATGTTTTCAAAATAAATAATGTCATCTGCGATCAAATCAAAAACATTCGAATCATTAAAGAGTTCTCTTGAGCTTCCTGTCGGTACATTATAACATAGACAACAAAAAATATCTTCATTGGAACAAAGTAAGGATTTGTCTAATTTTATCCAGATAATATTATCAGAAGTAGTCTTCAATAACTCGACATTATCTTTAATTGTGTTTTTAACATAGACAATAACGCCTCCGCTAGCCCTACGAGCATTTTTGTGTGTCTCAGTTCTATCTAATTTATAGTGAGTAAATCCATCAACATGACAATCAAATCTATCGCTAAGCCAAGTCTCAGTCAGGAAAATTATGTCTTTTCTTTCAAACAAATATAGCAGTTCAATTGAGTCTAATTTATTAAATCTCTTGCCTCTCAATCCCTGAACATTTAAAACAGAAAAACAAAGTTCACTTTTCTCCTCATGTCCCTAACTGGCATCCATGGTCACTTTCACTTCTGTATTATCTGTGCGGTTTTCCCCGCGTCTATTTATAGACGCCGACTTACTTCTCGGTTTACGCACGGCTGACGATGTTTGTGACCTGTTTTGTGATTTCTTCGGACTAGTTATTTTATTGCTGGATTTATTTTGTGTTTTCGTATTGGAATTAACTGTGTGTGATTTAGTAGTACTTCTACTACGGCTGGGGACTTTGAAAACGTCTTTGCGGAGAGTTTCGTCATTTCCAGGTTGGTTATTTTCTTTTACACGTGGGGGTGTTTCGTGAGTAATTGCACTTGACCTTGACCTTGACCCTTTAGTATCCTGTTTGTTTACATTCGCGCCAGCTGCTTGTGTCACTGTGTTTGGGTTCATTTGCTGATTTATATTGATCGAACTTTGTTGATCGAATACATCGTCATGTGTTATGTTTCCAAAAGGAGTACGACTAATATTTTCAATATGTTCGTGGTTGTTTGACCGTCTGTTCAAATCGGAATCAGACGGTTCAAAACAGTCTACCCTCGATTCGTTTAGTATGTCAAACCAATTTGGGAACATATCATTTGTCAGGCGATTATCAATATACAGTTTAGCCGGATATTTAATCACAACCTTCTGCCGTTTTGTGCGGGCCTCTCGAGCTTCTCTAGAATTATATAGGTTTCTCCGTGCGTTCACGATCTCCCGGGGGAAGTCTCTATCGATGCTAAAAGAGGTCCCTTTTAGCTTGTATGCGTTGTCGAGTACTATATCTGTATCAATATAGTCCCGAAACTTTACAATAAGGGGTCGCTTTGGATCATCTAAGTCTCTGTATTTCTGGCTACGAAGCGATCCTAAGCGATGGGCTCTTTCGATGGCGCTGTAATTGTTACTTGGGGGGTCTAGACCTAATTCATCTTGAATAAAATTTGTAATCAGTTGGATGGGCGAGGAGGCACTGTTCTCTGTCAGTCCCCAAAATATGAGGTTGTTCCGTCGGCTTCTTGCCTCTAAATCTAATGATCTATAGGACAACATTTTCAGTTTTCTGTTCTGTACATCTATGCACCTTTCTACCCAGGTTACACGTTCATTAGCAACAGCTGTGTTCCTTCTTACACTTTTGATCTCGTCTACATATTGTGTTTGTTTTGATTCTAATAATTCCAACTTATCAAAGTTTCTATTCATACTTTCAAAAAGAATGGTCAATTTCTCATCTGTTGAATATTTTAGGAAATCATCACTGTCAACACTACTGTTCTTTTTCTTTCTCTTTCTATCTTGGGATTTCCAAGATTCATCACCCCACCCGCTTTCATTTGGTAACCGCCTAAACCGGTTCTGTGTCGACACCATTATTTCTTCAGTATCGTTATTTTCTGGGTTCATCATTATCATGAAAGTTATTTCAGATACTTAGCTACTATATACAGTATCAGTCTATTGATTCTTCTTTGTCGATCTTTCGGTATCTTATTTTTTTATTTTTTCCTTTGTTTACATGACTGACCACCATTGACCGGAAGTTGTAAATATACCTCCAATAAAAGGAGGTAATCCCAAAGAAAACAGTATGTTTCTTCCCAAGTCTGAATATGAAATTCCCAAATGTGTTACCTTATATGGTTGTTTGATGTTTTAAAATGGTTTTGAAATTTGTATATATCTATATTTAGGTTATTACAACAACATTTATAGTGTTGCTTATTTACACAAAAAATATCTTTACATAGATTTTGGTAATTTGGAAATTTCCACATTAGACAATTTCTGAGAGCATTTTCCCAATTCCACTGGTGTTGGTGCATGGTATTCCCAAAATGATGGGAAAATGCCTGTAAGATTTATCTTGGTAAAATAAGAAGAAATGTCTGTCCAATATTTAAGAAAATAACCTCTGTATGGTCTTTGAATCTGTTGAAGGAAGTGAGCACTTATCTTGCATAGCTTGGAATTTTTACATGTCATATTAAAACATAAAATATTATGAGACTCACCTGTTTTCATTGTAGTGTTATCCTTTAACACTGATCCTTCAGTCAGTTGATACAAACTTCACTTATGGAAATAAACACACAGATGTCAGACTGATGTCTATCCACAGTTTAGACCCTTTTCTGCCAGAGTATTTTTCCCAAACAATGTCGCTATTCAGCAAATTTTAAACGTGGACTTGGTTTGAAGGGACACATCCAAGCATCCCATGCCCATTTAGCATAAAATCTCTGACTGTCATTGTATCTATATACTAAAAATTTGCAAAATCCGAGTAGAAATCTGAATTCAGCATAATCCAGGAAGTAAACTTAGATAAGCTCTTTGTGATTTCCTAAATGAAGAGCATCAAGGGGAGGTAATAAAAATAGGAAAAATGCCCCAAATCATAAACTTTGGCCCAAATCTACAAGAATGTGTCTGAATGACCCACTACGATTTATGTTTCTTTTTGAAATAACATCTTCCCTTTAAACAAACAAATATACTTTTCTGCTGAGACCTGTGCACTTTTCAAGATGTAGAGCACAATATAAACATATGTTTTGCTCCATAAATATATTTTTTCTTGCAGATAAAAGTCTAGATCATACATGAATCAAATAAATATTTGGAAATATTAGTTTGGTATGAAACCTTGTTCATTTGCCTTTAAAAATTGCAAGTACGAAAATAAAGGACACTTTCTAGTACTTTCCAGATAACAAAATAGGCATGCACCCCTACTTTTTTGAAAATTCAGCAAGTTGGGGATTTGCATCCTCGTTTCCATGGTAACTGGGACATATATTGAAAAAATGAAAAACAGGATTTTCTTAATTTTGCACCCTCTTCAAGAAAAAATCGGTTTAAAGGAAATCTGTGACTATGAGTTTCCAACTTTTTTTTGGTTTTTACAGAGAATTGGTCTTAAATACAATGCAGAAGTCACCGACAACGTTTTAACCAGCGAAACAACATTTTGTCAAAGGAAGCGGCGAAATAAGGGGACACTTACTACGTTTTGACCAGAAAACAGCATTTTGTAAGATTAATATTTGAGCCGTGCCATGAGAAAACCAACATAGTGGCTTTGCGACCAGCATGGATCCAGACCAGCCTGCGCATCCGCGCAGTCTGGTCAGGATCTATGCTGTTCCCTTTCAAAGCAATAGCAATTACAGAAACCGTTAGCGATCAGCATGGATCCTGACCAGACTGCGCGGAAGCGCAGGCTGGTCTGGATCCATGCTGGTCGCAAAGCCACTATGTTGGTTTCCTCATGGCGCGGCTCATATTTGTTTTTAAATAACTTGATACTTGTTTATTCGCTTCTAAAACATTAGATAAGATAATCTAAATTCCGTTTTAATTAAGAAATGAATACGGTTTCCTGTTCTATATTATATTAATCATGTTAGTAATAATTTTTATTTACTTCAAATAAATATCATACTTATTTAATATTAGAAGGGAAATATTTGGATCAGTGACATATGATCTTAGACGGGTCGATAGTCGCGGTGGCTCCACAAAGGTTCTGTTAACATTTTCAAGTGCATGTGATCTTTATTTTTTATTGAAAATAAAGATGAAAAAGATAATGACGTATGTGGTATATAAAGATGCTGGGTTATTTTTCTTTTATATTTAAACAAAACGATACTGATGCTGCAACTTTGAATGGTCGAAAACAATTTGATATCTTCCTCAAATTGACTTTTAACAAGGTGTACGAGTATATAAACAAGAGGGCCAAAATGGCCCTAGGTCGCTCACCTGAGAAACACACCATAACAGTGTAAACATGTTTGACCTAGGGATTTCATGGAAACAAATATTCTTGCCAATTTTCATTAAGATTGGACCAAAAATGTGGTCTCTTGAGTTTAAACAAGGCAAACATTCTGACCAAATTTCATGGAAGACCAATTGAAAAATTCAGTCTCTATCGCATACACAAGGTTTTTCTTTGATTTGACCTAGTGACCTAGTTTTTGACCTCAGATGACCCATATTCAAACTCAATCTAGATTTCATCAAGGCAATCATTCTGACCTAATTTTATGAAGATCAGTTGAAAAAAAAGCCTCTATCGCATACACAAGGTTTTTCTTTGATTTGACCTAGTGACCTAGTTTTTGACCCCAGATAACCCATTTCTGAACTTGGTTTAGATTTCATCAATGCAATTATTCCGACCAAATTTCATGAATATCAATTGAAAAATACAGCCTCTATCGCATACACAATGTTTTACTTTGATTTGACCTAGTGACCTTGTTTTCGACCGCAGATAACCTATTTTCATACTTGGCCTAGATTTTATCAAGTTAAACATTCTGACCAAATTTCATGAAGATCAGTTGAAAAATACAGCCTCCGTCGCATACACAAGGTTTTCTTTGATTTGACTTAGTGACCTAGTTTTTGACCTCAGATAACCCATTTTCGAACTTGATTTCATCAAGATTATTGTTCTGACCAAAATTCATGAAGATCAATTGAAAAATACAGCCTCTATCGCATACACAATGTTTTTCTTTGATTTGACCTAGTGACCTACTTTTGGAACTCAGATTACCCATCTTCAAACTTGGCCTAGATTTTATCAAGGTTATCATTCTGACAAAATTTCATGAAGATCCGAATGTTGACAGACGACAGACAGACGACGGACGCCGGACATCGAGCGATAACAATAATTCACCTGAGCATTGCTCAGGTGAGCTAATAAAGAACCAATAGGTATTCTTTTTTATATATGTATATATTTGTTTGTGTTGTCATTTTGTATCGAAGCAAAGAGACTTGAATAGAATAAATGCAATCGAAAAATCCTTCTTATAATGGAAGATAATGACAAAGTAAAACTGTTACCTATATTTGATTGTTCGATTTTCCGTACCTAAACAAATAAAAGTTGAATGTCAGAGAATTTATTGGGTTTAGTGAAATAGATAAATACTAGCAACTATAATTGAAGTTCGTTCTTGGTCTTCCTGTATCAAAGCAAGCAAACACACAGACATCAGCCTAAGTGGAAATAATGGTATAACAAACAATTTCTTTCAACAGAAAAAGAAAAATCAATATTCACAGATATATCTATATTTTGTTTTACATTTAATGTCATCCCATAAGAAAACACTTCCTGTTTTTTCTAGTCTTGCACATTTGTCATCGCTGTATCCATCAGGCTTATCTTTAGCCCAATACACATGTTCTGTCAATGGTACAACAGTGTTATCTTCGAATTTCCATATGCCGTTCACAGTTTTTCCATCGGTCCAATAATCGCTGTGTTTGTCATACTCTGCAATAAGATAAAAAAAATTCAGCGTCAGATGAATCTTTGTATACAGAATCTTTGGTTGACTTTCTATACAAGATAATTGAGCCGCACCATGAGAAAACCAACATAGTACATCTGCGACCAGCATGGATCTAGACCAGCCTGCGCATCTGGTCAGGATCCATGCTTTTCGCTTTCAAAGCCTGTTGCAACTAGAGAAACCGTTAGCGAACAGCATGGTTCCTGACCAGACTGCGCGGATGCGTAGGCTGGTCTGGATACTGGTCGCAAATGCACTATGTTGGTTTTCTCAAGGCGCGGCTCAATTATGTGTTTTGTACACATTAGATATATCTTGTTTCTTTGTACATAGAGGATATGTCATTATACACAAAATGTACTAATTTTCTTACAGAGACTGTGCTTTTAAAGGATGCTTTCATAGTTTAGCGGATAAGGTGTCGGCCGCTCAATCCAGGGGTCGTTGGTTCGAGCCCCACTTGGGTCACGACCATGACTTCTCATATGACACCAGTACTGGCTTTTCCAGGAAGCGGACTCGAGAGTGGTTTCAATAAGCTTGAAGCTTTCATCACAATCGAGCTAAAATAAATTAGTATAAACTAAAGGACGCTGACAAAAGAATGACTTGCCAAAGAGGGCGGGGCTACATCATCAAGCATAGTAAGGTTTCGAATTTTTTCAGGTAAGAAATGTATTAAGATCACTCGTGGAAGGTATGAAGACCACTTGCACAAAATGCCACCCTAAAGGACACAGAGGTCTTTCTTTTCACGTACCCTGTTGAGATTACTTTAAAATACACACGTACATGTAATGTTATTCGCAATTTGTTACATCTGTCTGTATGTTCCCGTTTGCAATGCACTGTATCTGCGCAAATTTGTGTACAAATTATTTTATTTTTTCTTCTTGTTGTCGCTCCTGAGCACATTGTGTCTTGTGGTTACACGCTTTACCGCCTTTCCAGAGGTCTAGGGTTCGATTTTAGGCAGTTTATTGCTAAAGGCTAGGCTAAGTTTAGCGGGCAAACCTGCAACGGTCAGATCGGCCTGTGTTTGTACATGTAGAAAAAGAACTTTGCGCCCTGGATGGCTGCCTTTGCATGTAAGCAACTTTTATTGAACGTGTTTACTATGAAGAGTGTGCTATACAATTCTGATATAATGTATAGTGTCTATAACACATCCATGTGATCAAAAACTTTAATTAATAAGACAATTTTGCAGTTTTACTGAGAAATGTGTATTATTAGACAATCAATCGGCTGTCATTTCGTCACCAACGCCTTAATGTCAAATAATATACGTACATACTAAAACGAATGTCTGTGAAATAAATAACTCTTTGGTCTTTTCGTGAAATTAACTCTACACAAGCAGTTTTAAGGAAAAAAACTTGAGTCAGTCTTGATACGGCAAAGATGTCAGCCAAGCTGGGAGTTTCTCTCGAAACTTTTAGTTGTGTTTCATTAAAATATTTGAAATTGTGTCTCTTAAAATGCAATATTGAGCATCAACTTTACAATAAAAGAACTAAAGTCATCTGTAAGTTTGTTTTTCATACAAAAGATAAAAAGCATTGGACAAAGATGTGCTTTGACTATTCCCAAACGATCTGGTTAACAATATAGGGTTGTATTAGCGTATAAATCCGTATACTTTAACATACGTTTGACATAATTAAATAGCGAAAGAAAGAAAAAGGGTATTAAACTTCAGTTCCGTAAATCCCGAAGAATGAATGCTAAAGTCTCTGACACAACCCTAATTGATTATGGTATACGAGAAGTCCGAGTCCTGGAAGCGCTCAATAACAACTCTAAAATGATATCAAAATTCTATTACAGCGGAGTGGAAAAAACTGGACCAAATACCCTTTACCCTGCTTAATTTCTAAAGTGGATTGGTCCATCATTTAATTAGGACAATACAATTTATTATTCAAATGGGTGTTCACTGAAAATTTACTGACTGAATAAGACCATGATGCATGGAGGTGCAGGCTGATCTTGGACTGTGCAGGTCGCAAAGGCAGAATCACTTACCGCAGGAAGGCTTAAAGGTTAAAAACGTTTGCCACTACGTATGACTAGACATCGTGAATCTGATATCACACATTTGTACTTGGCCCGTGGACGAGATCATGCTTTACGACATTTCAAACAACTACCCTTTGAAAACATTGTAACAGAAACTTAGAAATACTTCAAAACTTCAGCAATCATTTTGCATCAAGTATATTAAGCCCCATTTTCACGAAAAAAGTTAAGTAATAACTTAGTTAAGTCTGTTATTTTAAAATCGTGCTGTTGCTTAAGTTATTATTATTTAAAGTTAATTTTTTATATATTTATAGCTAAATTATACTATGGTTAGTAGTATTTGTCTGAAGTACTTATCTCAGTCACGCAAATATGATATTTCTATTTAAGCGCGATATAACGAACTTAAGTATTTGCTTAAGTAAACTTTCTATTTCTATACTTCGTTTTCTGTAAAATTCAAAATTGTTGTTGTTGTTTTTTGAATATAGGAATTGTCATATACGGTTCTGATGCAGATGACAAAGTCAACACTGAAGACGCATAAAGGGCAAAAAACAAGAATTTGAAATAACAGACTTAGCTGAGCAATTACTTAAGTTAATTTTCGTGAAATTAAGGCCAGACAGTGCAAATGAAAAATTGAAAATAATCATATTCACTCCGCTGTCTTCATGAAATCCCCCTCAGGCTCTTGTAGGGAAATAAGGATGCAATTTCTTGTAGGGAAATAAGAGTACATTTTTTGTAGGCAAATAAGAATAGAATTCAAACTTATTGTACCCCAATAAAGATAGCGCCACTTGGTCTGCCTGCGCAACCTTGGTGTTAAAGATGGCATATGTTCCAAATTCTATTCCATTATGTCCTGTCCAATAATTCGAATAGACCCCTCCCAAATCTGAAACTTACCTGAGCAAGAGGCCAGTATCTCATTGATAAAGTCTATTTTCCAGATTTCGTCAATCTTTACAAGTTTTCCACCATCCGCTGAGCACCTGCTGTCAGCGTCATTTTGTTTTACACTTTCCGCAGTGTGAATTTTAATATGTAATCCATCTCTAAAGTGACCGGTAGATGATGGGCATGCTAAAGCAACAATAAAGCGGTATTATATTATTATACACACATTCCAATACAGTTTTGAAGGCTGCCATCAAAACTTTCGTAATATACTATAAACCCAACCCTTTGTAATTGTTTTGTAAATCTGACAAATAAGAAAGTTAAAGCCTTCCACATCTTTTAACAAATACTGAATAGAACTACGTGAATCACAAAATAGAAAGAATCTTGAGACATGATCCTTTTGAATGGACATTGTTACACGATTTTAATTTTCTTATTGCAATGCTAAACCGTTTAAATTGGCACGTTGAACCTATGCATTTAGAGATCTAGTAACAGTAAAGTGTGGACTTAAATGTTTTAAAAAGGATCAATGTCTTGACCTTGTATGTGAAGCGTATTCTTTAGATAATTGTTTAGTTGTCTGAATGATCCAAAATGACTACATTCATTCCGTAACTTGTTATATCATATACCAAAGGGATTTTAGAACAATGCACCAAATATATGAGCGTACGAAGAAGTGGTGAATACCTATTAAGACTTCGTTTGAATTGATATGAATTTCGCTTTATTCTCCTTCTAATGAATTCATTATTTACCAATATTGCAAACTGGAATATAATTCCAGTTGCCGGTGCTGTCACAGACAATGCTCGTCTTGCCAGAAATTTCCTCGAAACCAGTGTTGCAAACAATTGTTCTCACCGCACCAACTTCGTTCCCTGTTCCGATCAAGTCTCCATCCAGTACCGTGATATCGCCACATACTAAATATAACATACAATAGTTATTATTTTTCATTGTCTTTTAAAGGGGCATAGATGGCAATTTTGCATAATATTTATGACACATTTTGTAATTAAAATCGTTTCACGAGACAGCGATAAAATGTTTGAAGAAATTTCATGTTCAATAAAATGTCTTCAAAACATGGGAATGAGTAACGTGTCTTCCTTGAAATAGTTTCATATTAACTATTTAAATCGAATACATGTAATTAACGAAAATGAAAACAAAGAGCAAATGAGCCCGAATGTGGTGGGCCTAACAACAAATACATCATTTAACTTATAGGCAATGCTCAACACTTACATTCAAACACAATCCATTTTACCTAACTCGCCGACTTGTTTAAAAGGTTTAGGAAAACTAAAGACATGAAAGTAACACTGTTTTGTTCTGAAAACAAAACTTTACCTTAAATTAAAGTATAAACATCATTTTGTAGATTCTCTTGAATACATATCCTGTGATGACAACCTACCTTTATCAAATATATTTTACAAACAAAATTAACATGGCTAACCTCCCAAACAGACCAGTGGCACACAGTATCTCATGAAAGGTAAGTTGATTTGAAGTATTGTCACCATTAAAGAAAGTAAGGTGGACGGTCTGGAGCGGAACTCCAGTACAAATTTACCTTTACATTAGATAATTGTTTTACCGCCCCTTACCATGATATGTGACGTCATGATCTTCAGTTCATTCGTAATTAAATAGTTACATCTCTACAATTAAATATCATATTTTGCATATATGCAAATGCATTTATTCAGTGTCAAAATACAAAGGACTTTGTACCTATTACACAACATATGCCTAGGTGCATGGTAAGCTTAGCCCAACTGATGCTAAATTATACGAAGTGTTATTTGGTAGGTTACTAATATTCCTATGCAGTCCGTGCAGCTTCAAAATCTGAGTACGACAACTAAGCGAAATGGCCGCCACACGTGCTCTAGCAAAAGCTTACCAAAAGACTGGCTATGAGAATTTGGGATCACAAAACCTGATAAGTCATAAAAATAGTGATAGTATACCGGTATTAAGTGTCTTACTTGTTAGGTCCAAAGTTTACCAATTATTATATCTAATCACAATACCGATTATAAACGGAGTAATCGTTAATAAGAAATTAAAAAATTTCGTCCGCTATTCCACCTGTGCATCCGAATACGAAATTTAATTAATGACTATAACAGTTTTGATAGAAATCTCAATATCAATACTTCAAGTATAACTTATTGTGTGATAAGTCTTGTAATTCATTAAAAATATAATTTGATCTCATACCAATTATTAGAGAACATGTAGGAATATAGTTCCAGCTTCCTGTGCTTTCACATTGCACACTCCTTTCTCCCAGCTGTTCCTCGTATCCTGTGTCACAAATAATTGTTCTCACTGCACCTACTCCATTCCCTTGTCCAATTAGATCTCCATTTTCAACTGTCATATCACCACATACTAAAATGGTACATAGGGTTTTTAGTTCTTTCTAGACACTTACCCTGCTAAATTTCTATAATGAACTTGTCCATCTTTTAATTTGGACAGTACTATTTGCTGTTAAAACGGGTGCTTACCAAAAAGATACTGATAGAATGGCGAAGTGCAGATCTTGATCAGACAGCACGGCTGTGCAGGCTTATTATGATCTACAATGGACGGAAAGGCAGAATCAATCGTGTCCAGCAGGATAAAGGTTAAGATACTGACTTTCTTTTAACCGTAATGACGATTACAGACAGTAATCCTTTTAGGGATATGAAGTAAATAACATAAAAAGTTTTAAGACGGAACTTAACTAACTGAGAAACTATTTTCATAAAAATGATAATGTAGAATATAATAAAAAAACATTTGATCACATACCAGTTGTCGAAATGCATGCTGGAACATAGCTCCAGTTTCCAGATGTTCCACACGTGACTGACATGTGTCCATTAACCTGTGTATATCCTGATTCACAATATATGATTTGTCTGGATCCAACATCGTTTCTGTTGCCGACAACGTAGCCATTTGTAAATGCAAGTTGAGAACATTCTACCAAAAAAATATTGTCTGGAATTTAGTTCTTGATTGCAATGTGAATAATTCAAAAATGTGTCATTGATGACTGTTGACCGTACGACTGTATACAAAGCTCTTTAGACAAGTAAGATTTATTTATTTGTTTTGTGTTCTCTTTAGTCTAAGGACTAAAACACTGCGTCATTAAGCTCCAAAGATAGCGAACATTTTGTATCTTGGCCTGAGTCTTGAAGGGTCAAATGGTCTGAGTAACAGCCATATTTGAAATTGTCAACACTTTTGCGCCGTGCAGGTTTCAATCAATATCATTAAACTAATGTATATTTTTTATAAAATTCGGAAACGATGGTATGCTTAAAGTATATGTTTATGTACTTGTATGCTTTTCTGTATTCTATTGTATATCTTCACAATATCTTTTTACCTCTGTATTCACAAATTCCCACGTTGCAAACTTTTCTTACTTCACATGTACAGTCGTCTGGAAACTACAGACAGAATATATCATTATACATATGTTTTGATGACATTAAACAGCCAGAAAACTTAACAAATATCATATCACTTATGCTTTGCCGTGATAAGAATAAAAAATTAAATGATTCTTACTTATTTATTTGAAATTCATATAAAAGTTCTAGTTTCGTGAAAAAGGTCGGTAACATTATACATTATATGTCTCTATTACAAAATACAAAGTTAATTTTAATGTTCGTTGGTACTGATACAATTTCAACATAATTATCTGATCTGGTTTGGCATATTGAGCTTTTTTCTGAAGCTTGATCATACATGTTTGTACTCTTTATAGTACTAACGCTTACCATCGAGTTGTCAATATCTCCTTTGCTGATCACCAAGCACGTCCCCTCTTCTAATTGGGAAGTTGGACCCAATTCTGTGTACAGTTGACAAAGATGTACATTTCTCAAATATCCAATGTACTCACAACTTCTTCTCTTGCTACATTCTGCTACACACGCTCGCAGCGCAAGTCCGGTAATCGTTTTCAATTTTAGTACGTCCGGTAGGCAAGCATTCCAGTTGGTAACAGTGAATAATAATTTGCCAAAAACAATCGGCGAGACGAAGCTTATACAAATATGTAACCCAAGAATTGTGTTTGATATGTACATTATTATGTTTGAAATACATGAATCAAAACATTTTTTCTGAATCAAAAATGACAAAATGACCAATGTTTACAGACAAATAAAAAGATTTTTGCCGCTTCTGTAGTAACTTCGAAAATCAAGTATCTCTGAAAAACTTCTACTTATATACGTTACATATCATCATCATTTCAAACAG
The DNA here is from genome assembly GCF_021730395.1 of Mercenaria mercenaria. Classification (NCBI taxonomy): domain Eukaryota; kingdom Metazoa; phylum Mollusca; class Bivalvia; order Venerida; family Veneridae; genus Mercenaria; species Mercenaria mercenaria. Next base: position 55,843,560 of record NC_069373.1, read on the forward strand.
TATTTCCTTAGAAACAATTCAAACTTCTGTCATTTAAAAGCAAACTACAAACACAATGATTGCATTTTCCACGAATGCATCGTTTCTTCGTGCCATGGCACAAGCTTCAGATGCTTTTAACGTTCTAGAACTAGATTTGTTATTTTCTTATTACATCCGCTTATCTTGCACCAATTTTATGCGTGTAAGTTGTAATGACGTCATCGCGGAAACGCAAAATAACAGTTATAACATCTAAAGATTACACCTTTTTACTCAAAATTTCGTTTTAGATACATCTTTAAGAATCGAAATAACATTATAATGTATTCATAGTTCTTATCCTAATGGTTTCTATAACGTCACTGAGGTAGATCGATCAATTTCATTTGCTTGTTCTCTCTAAAAGCTAAATTACTTGTATTTGCTTTTTTAAAAGGTTTTTTTGTAACAATAGCGACAACAATGTCGAAAAGAACACGTTTCCGTTTGTGATAGGTATATTTAACTTATGTTATCTGTATCAACTTGTCTGAATAAATGCGAATGTTTACTCGAGAGGATATTCTATAGATCAAACACTACTGATTCCGGTGTTCAATATGGCAACTGAAGGCCAAAAGTAAAGGTCAACACAGTTCAAATTGGTGCTCCTTGAAAATGTACAAAATAAGCTTTCAATTTATCATATTTAAATCTTTGTACTGCTTAATAGTTTCCCCAATGCCAGTCTACCCTATGACATAATATTAGGTCGTTCTATGTGTTCCAAACAGCAATGTACTCTCTGCTAAATATTGAGAGATATTTATCTGCTCTATATTTACAGAAACATCTGCTTCCGTTGTTGATGCAAAGGTATTTCATAGTCACACAAATATTTTTATCCAATATTACTTTGTGATGTAAAACTAATATTGATATAAAAAGTAGTATATATTTTGTCTCAGTTGTAATCCTCTCTGCTCAGTAAGTGCATTATTTATATATTGTCATTCATTACGGTAACAAGTATACTAATTGTCTCGAAATTTTTCAATGTTAACTTTTACATTTTTTATACTTTTGGGAAGCCTTTAAAGTGTTAAAAAATGCAGTCGTTTCTTTAAGTACCGTGTGGCAGCTGTAAAATGTCTCCCCGTACTTGTACTCGGTGTTGTTATATTTTCTGGTCCTTTGGGATCATGGAGTATATTCATTTTTACTAAAATGGAATTTCGCTTAAACAGGTGATAGGAGGTATTGCACTTTTCATTACCTATCATGAACAGACTCTATTAAATCGAGTCTGCTATCATGTTGCCTGGCGGCGTTCTATGCTTCCAACAGATTGAAGACAAACATGCATTGTTGCTTTAACCCTTACGCTGCTAAATTTCTATAATGAACTTGTCCATCTTTCAGTCTGGACAGTACCATTAACTGTTTAAAGGGGTGCATACCAAAAAGATACTGACTGAATTGCGAATAGTGCAGGTCATGATCATTTCGTGTTGAACTTAGTCTGGAAGAAAACGGGTACTTTTATTTGAAATTTGGAAAGTAATTGCAAATGAAAAATATAATAGAAAAGAACTGATATCGTATACAATGTTATTGACATTTTCTGTGCACCTAATGTACACGTACAATTACAAATATTGAATTCAGGCTAATTTTCCATTTTGTTGATCAATATTTCCTTTCTATATATAGGCTGTTCCATGGGAAAACCTGTATTTGTGCCATGATATAATTATTATTACATTATAGATATACTAAAATTCTGGAAACTGTTTTCCTTATGTTTATGCGGAAACTAGAAGCTAATATATTGCAATTTAGTTTTCTAAGGCAAGTAAAATTCTATCATATTTTACAAATAAAATTTATTGTGTGTTGTAATAGCAACCGAAATTCCAAAGCAGCCATGCTCCACCATGAGAATATAGAGGTGTATAGATTAAGGTAGTTCTGCACTTTCGGGTCGAAATTTTTTCTACAATGAAGAATTTGAATAAACTCTGATTTTTCAAAACCTCGGAATATACTAAGAAGATTCAGCAAATAAAAAAGATAGGGTCGTGTGCTTGATTTTTTGCTAGACTGATTTGAAAAATTTGTATCTCACGCAATATTTCATAATGGGAGTCTACGGGAAAATCGCAACATTCATAACATTTTCGTGAAATGAAATTTTTCTAAAAAGTAGATTTTAATGACACTTCTCACAGTGGTAAATAAACATATGGCCTTTAATATGGTGAAATAAAATGTGTAGGTCCGTGTGCTTATTTTTGAGATATTCGGCCATGATTACAGCGAACCGCCCATTTCAAGCTAATTTTAAGACATTATTTTAAATTACTTAACGTGTCACATGTTTTAATATGATATTTTAAATTTAGAAAGATAGTAACAGTGTCATTTTAATAAATTAACTCACAGGTTGCCATTAATTCATAAACTGACTTTCATTTCCGTACGCCGAATCCAGGCTTTATTCTACGTTTTCCGGATAAATGACGTTACGCCATCACTTCCGGTTTATCAAACGTGCAGAACTACCTTAAAGACCTGTAATGAAACCAAAAATACAGGGTTAAGTTATTTTACAGAAAAAAAACTTTTTAAACTGTTTCTACATATTCAAATGTATGATGTTTAATTAGTGATACGCATAATTTGTCGCATAAATAACATGAAAAATACAAACAATGCGCGACAACGTCATACTGCTTTCATGACGTTCTTAACGTCACGTCTCTCAATTCCTTCGTTGACTTATTAAAACATTGTAAGTTTAGAAAAAGTGGAAACAATTTCTACAATTTTTCATATTTGAAAGGTAAAAGAATGTTCTTCCTGAATATTTTGTTATCACAATTTTGATTTTTTGTCACTAATAAAGGTTTTGCCATGGAATAGCCCATATGTAAACATTCCAGTATGTCAACTGCAAGAAAATATGTCAGTTACAGTAAATATCTCAGTAAACATAATGTCATGTCTATGCTTACGTCACTCATGAGTTGTAGATTATTTTGCGCACTAAGTACTGTCTGATTACAATTTCATATTCCGAATATCATCAAGTTGCAAAAAGGTGTTGAGCAACTTGCTGAGACTGGTTTACAATATTTGCCTGAAATAAATTTTGTCTGAAATCATTTGTCCTCAACTTCTGATTCATGTGCAGTTACTAACGGAGAACAAATCATTACTAGTACACAGTCCATTAACATTGGTTAATTTAACTGCCCGCCATACATAACTCAAATACTGTTGAAAAAACGGCGTAAATCCCAAAACAAACAAAAACTGAACAGTACTTGCACTAATAAAAAATGAATACTAGATGTGTTACCTGTCCTACTAAAATTTAAAATCTGCAACAACAAAAACACCACGAAAGATTATCATTCAGTCCGTAATTAAATGAAAACCGAAAAGTGAAATGTTCCACGCAAACAATACTGGGTCAAAATTGTGGCAGCCATGTTGGATTTTGAGGGAAGTGCATGGGTTATTTCCCAATAAACTAAGCAGAATCAGGCATTAATCTTTTAATTTCTTGGTATTTGAGGATTATATGCATAGCTCTGTTCCAGTTATGTTCTCATTTTCTTGTTTTTTTTATAATTACCAGATTCGACCAACCTTGGCAGAACTGCGAAATTCTGTAAGACTTTAGACAGAAAGGAGGTATTTTAACGTATAGATATGGATTACTACTGGTTAACATACTCAACAGTGATCGTAAAGTGTTTGATTTAAACAGTGACTTAATATATGTAAATAAGGTGTACAAAACATCCCGACAAGCAGAATAAGTTGGAACGACTATGAAACATTTGTCATCGTATTGTCGGTTAAATACGTCAACAATTATATAGTAGTAACTGCGTTGGCGACTCGAAAATTGATCTAAAACTATACTGTCAAATAATTTATCTATTTTATGTTTATAAGACAGTTTATTCCTTTAAAAATGACATATAGATATCGCAGTTCTCTGTACGCCCGGTATTTTGTTTCCGGATCAGAACCCTTACATCCGTGAAAATATTTGAGCTATAATAATTACACGAAGACGTATTCCACGAGTAGTCCCTAGCTTCATAAATCATTCATAAATTTAGTTCCCTGGATTCCAATATTCTGTGCATCTATATAACACAGTTGTGGAAAATTGTGAAACGGACTTTACATGGATTCAGTGTTGCTATATTCTCTAGTCCTTTGGGATCGTGGAGTACATTCAATTAATGTGTAATAGAGTTCCGCTTAGGCTGGTGCTAGGGGGCGTGAGAGGTGTTGCATTTTTCATTACCTCTCATGAACCTCTCATTAACAGACTCAATCAAACCGAGTGTGCTATAATGCTACTTGGTTGCATTCTTTGATTCCAAAGGATCATTTTACCGGTTTTATTATTCTAAACTGATTTTAAGTGGTTTATTAAAATATATCGATATGTTATATTTGTATCCTTTTTTTTTAAACAGTGAGATTATACAAAATGATGATTCCACTGGTACGTAAAAGTATGAGTTATGACCATTTGGAAATTGTTACAAAAGTGTTAGAAAAGATGCAGATGTACACGTGTTCCACCAAGAAAACGAATAAACGTCCGCTATATTGAAATATTATAGTGTCCTAATGGACTATGTACAATATATTTCTCATTTTTTCATCATAGGCATGTTACTGGGAGGGAGAAACCATGGGCGATGTTTGGATAAAATGGACGGAATTAATTTTATTAAAACTATGAAAACTGGCATGAAATAAAATAAAATGTATTGTTTTACATGTAATATCTAAACATTTCAATAGAGAAAACCAAATCTTACATTTTCGCTCATGGTCACCCTGTGAAATATCTTTCGATCGTACTTTGAAACAAACGCATTCTATATAGTTCATTGTACTATTTACCGTACGTAAACAAACAAATAAACAGTTATTTGATGGATCATATAATTTAAGGTACATATTCTAAAAATGAGAGTAAAAAAATGGACTTTATGTTTACGTATTCAAAGAATACTTTTACAAAACGTATATGAAAGCCGTTCAGAGTTTATACGATGAAAATAACTCAGTATTCACAAATGAATCTATAATTTGTTGAACAGGCCCTATCATCCCATAAGTAAACATGTCCTTGCACACTGATCCTCGGTATAGTGATCAGGCTTTCCTTCTAGCCAAAACTGTTGTTTGGTCATTGGTACAAGAGTGCTATCTGTAAACATCCATTTACCATTCACAGGTCTTCCATCTGTCCAATAATCCTTGATATTTGAGTACGCTGCAATCGAAAATTGAACAAATGAACAGTGTCTTTCGTTTGTTAGAGCTCTGTCTGTAGGCCATGGACTATGAAGTCGGGCAATTAAACAGGACATGCTTTTGTTGGTAGAGTATATTTCTTTCTATAGATCTTTATCTATAATGCACCTGACTTAAAAATACAGGTTATTATATAATGGAATGACAACAATCTATTGTACAGTGTTACATTCAATACCTGACACATGCAAGTCGAAGAAAGACAAACACATGGAAAATATACTAATGGTATATAACCTGTGTATCTACAAGATAAAATTCGTTTAACAATGCTGAATATATTTTTTATCAAAAAGTCAAACTTTTGGAATTGCATGATAGCGCCAATCTACTTGTACTAACATTTATCATGCTGGACACGAATGATTCTGCCTTTGCGTACATTATATCTGGGGAATATTTTACATGATATATAAAACATTAAAAGTAAATAGCAGGACAAATAAAATATCCCTTTTTGCATGTGACTGATGCACACTTGATCGAAGCAAGTACATTGATCTGTAAAATGTATTATATTGAGAAGATAGTACATTAATTGGGGAAAAACATATAATCAAGATTTTTTGTTACCCTAAAATATAACTGTTACGAAAATTAAACCGTAAAACGTGTCTTGAACGAAAAAACTTTTGACATAAAATAAACCTTTGATAACGTTTAATTCCGAAATTGCAATGTTTGATTGAACAGATATACTACAAAAAATGAAATGCGTCAAACAATTAAAAAAATATTGCATCAAACATTCCCACAGACTTTGTCCGGAGCATAGATCTTCTACATGCATGGAGGGATTTTGATGAAACTTGGCACAGTTGTTCACCATCATGAGACGGAGTGCCAGGCACAAGAACCAGGTCCCTAGATCTAAGGTCAAGGTCACACTTAGAGGTCAAATTCAAGAATGACTTTGTCCGGAGCATATCTTCTTCATTCATGGAGGGATTTTGATGATAGTTGGCACAATTGTTCATCATCATGAGACGGAGTGTCATGCGCAAGAACCAGGTCCCTAGGTCTAAGGTCAAGGTCACACTTAGAGGTCAAAGGATACAAGAATGAAAACTGTCCGGAGCATTTCTTCTTCATGCATAGAGGGATTTTGATATAACTTGTCAAAAATGTTCACCACCATGAGGCGGAGTGTCATGCGCAAGAACCAGGTCCCTAGGTCTAAGGTCAAGGTCACACTTAGAGGTCAAAGGATACAAGAAAGAAAACTTTGTCCGGAGCATATCTTCTTCATGCATTGAGGGATTTTGTTATAACTTGGCACAAATGTTCACCACCATGAGCCGGAGTGTTATGCGCAAGAACCAGGTCCCTAGGTCTAAGGTCAAGGTCACTCTTAGAGGTCAAAGGATACAATAATGAAAACCTTGTCCGGAGCATTTCTTCTTCATGCATAGAGGGATTTTGATATAACTTCGCACAAATGTTCACCACCACGAGGCGGAGTGTCACGCGCAAGAACCAGGTCCCTAGGTCAAAGGTCAAGGTCACACTTAGAGGCCAAAGGTCAGATACAAGAATGACTTTGTCCGAAGCATTTCTTCTTCATGCATGGAGGGATTTTGATGTAACTTGGCACAATTATACACCATCATGAGATGAAGTGTCATGCGCAGTTCCCTTCTTTAGAATTACTTCCCTTTGTTGTTACTATAAATAGCTTATATTGTAACTTTTTCATTACTAGTCGTAGGGAAAAATCGAGACCACTTTTCTGTAGTACAACATGCATGCTACATCCAATTATGAGGTGTATTTTGACCAATCTCTACCTGGTAAAGATTTTTGCGTGGACTTACAATTTCTTTTGGATTTTTTTTTTTTTTTTTTTAAGATTATCTTCCCTTAGTTGTTACTATAAATAACTTATATTGTAACTTTTTTATAATTGACCGTAGGGAAAAAACAAGACCACTTTTCTGTGGTACAACATAGATGTTACTTTCAAATTTTAGGTGTATTTTAAGGTATCTCTACCTGGTAAGGAGTTTTTTTTGGACTTAGAAAAACAAATGACTTACAATGATTACTAAACAACCACAAAATTAAAATTCCATTTGCAAATACAGGTGCTAGAGTAAAGAAATTTGCTGTGACGGGCGTATATTGTGACATTCTGGCACTCTTGTTTATAATTGACCGTAGGGAAAAACCAAGACCACTTTTCTGTGGTACAACATAGATGCTACTTTCAAATTTTAGGTGTGTTTTAAGGTATCTCTACCTGGTAAGATGTTTTTATGTTGATTTAGAAAAACAAAAGAATTACAATAATCACTACCACAAAATTAAAATTCCATTTGCAAATACAGGTGCTAGTGTAAAGAAATTTGCTGTGACGGGCGTATATTGTGACATTCTGGCACTCTTGTTTATTTATGTTAGACTTTTGTGTTATATTTATTATGTTCATAAGTATTTGTTTTGGTATTTTTTTTAAATAAATAGATTAAAATATGTGTTGAAATTTTCAGTTATATTTGTATTTTTTGCAAAATGATATTAAGTGGCATTTGTCCATAAATACGAACAGAACAGAACAGAATTTTATTTCACTTGAACTAAAAGTTCCTCGTGATAAATACATTTACAAGCATATTTGCATGGCATGAAAATACAGATGACATTCATACAATTATAATGGATTTTGACATTAATCATATACATATATTTATAATTTATTTGTAAGATATTTCAGGATTTGGATGGACGGATTAACATTTAAATAGCATACAAGTATTATACAGTTAATTATATAATATTCAGTGTCGCACCTATGCGCCGCAGGTCAATTAATTACGCTACATAAATACGAACAATATTCCAAATGTATACAGATTTTTATTCAGTTCTCACATTTGTTCATATTTGGATATTTTTCAAATGCGTACAAACAAATCCAGACAAACAGAAAAATTCCAAATTGTATTTTTTTTTTAAATTAAATTTCTTTTTCTTTTCTCTCATTTGTTCGTACGACAAATGATTATGAGAAATGAAAAAGAATTTATTACAATTTGGAAATTTGTTCGTACGTATGAACAAAATTCCAAATTGATTTTTTTTTTAAAAGTTAATTCTTTTTCAGTTCTCTCATTTGTTCGTACGTACGAACAAATGCAGGCTGCTCATTACGAACAAATGATTGTGAATGAAAAAGAATTTTTAAAGCAGTTTGGAATTTTGTTCGTACGTCCGAACAAATCTGGGCTGTTCGAACAGAATATCAGAATTGAAAAATAATATGGACAGGATTTGTTCGTACGTACGAACAAAATTCCAAATTGCATTTTTTTAAGAATAAATTCTTTTTCTGTTCTCTCATTTGTTCGTACGTACGAACAAATGATAGTGAGAAATGAAAAAGAATTTTTAAAGCAGTTTGGAATTTTGTTCGTACGTCCGAACAAATCTGGGCTGTTCGAACAGAATATCAGAATTAAAAAATAATATGGACAGGATTTGTTCGAACAGAATATCCGAATTGAAAAACAATATGGACAGGATTTGTTCGTACGTCCGAACAAAATTCCAAATTGCATTTTTTTTTTTAGAATAAATTCTTTTTCAGTTCTCTCATTTGTTCGTACGTACGAACAAATCCAGGCTGTTCGTACATACAAACAAATGATAGTAAGAAATGAAAAAGAATTTTTAAAGCAGCTTGGAATTTTGTTCGTACTGTTCGTACGTCCGAACAACTCTGGGCTGTTTGAACAGAATATCAGAATTGAAAAAAAATATGGACAAGATTTGTTCGTACGTACGAACAAAATTCCAAGTTGCATTATTTTAAGAATAAATTCTTTTTCAGTTCTCTCATTTGTTCGTACGTACGAACAAATCCAGACTGTTCGTACATACGAACAAATGATATTGAGAAATGAAAAAGAATTTTTAAAGCAGTTTGGAATTTTGTTCGTACGTCCGAACAAATCTGGGCTGTTCGAACAGAATATCAGAATTGAAAAATAATATGGACAGGATTTGTTCGTACGTACGAACAAAATTCCAAATTGCATTTTTTAAAGAAAAAATTCTTGTCGAACAGAATATCAGTATTGATAAATAATATGGACAGGATTTGTTCGTACGTACGAACAAAATTCCAAATTGCATTTTTTTAAGAAAAAATTCTTTTTCAGTTCTCTCATTTGTTCGTACGTACGAACAAATGATAGTGAGAAATGAAAAAGAATTTTTAAAGCAGTTTGGAATTTTGTTCGTACGTCCGAACAAATCTGGGCTGTTTGAGCAGAATATCAGAATTGAAAAATAATATGGACAGGATTTGTTCGTACGTACGAACAAAATTCCAAATTGCATTTTTTTAAGAATAAATTCTTTTTCAGTTCTCTCATTTGTTCGTACGTACGAACAAATCCAGGCTGTTCATGCGTACGAACAAATGATAGTGAGAAATGAAAAATAAATTTTAAAGCTATTTTGGAATTTTGTTCGGACGTACGAACAAATTTGAGCTGTTTGAACAGCATGTCAGAACTGAAAAATAATACGGAATATGGATTATTGTTCATACGTACGAACAGCCAGGATTTGTTCGTACGTACGAACAAAATTCCAAATTGCATTTAAAAATGTGAGAAATGAACAAGAATTTGTAAATTTTATTTGGAAGTTTGTTCGTACGTACGAACAAATTTTGATTTTCTGTTGCTGTGGTCTGCGATTTCTTCAATTTTTGCTGTGATTTTCACCGGTAAAAACTCCATATAGCGGCAAAAAAGAGGGACAGACCGGAAGATCCTCTTTTATTCCGGAAGCAGATATATGTCTAATTCATGAATTCTGGCAAAGGACTATTTTGTTAAGTGCTTACATGTACATAATAATTTGAGCCGCGCCATGAAAAAACCAACATAGTGCCTTTTCGACCAGTCAGGATCCATGCTGTTTGCTGGTCGAACAGACATTATGTTAGTTTTCTCATGGCGCGGCTCATTTTGTATCTCGTTTGGAGTGATGCTTACCGTAGAGTTGTCAATATCTCCTCTGCTAAACAACATACACGTCCCTTCTAATATTAATGTTGAGTCAAAACCTGTGTAGATCTGATAAAGATGCACGTATCTCACATACCCAATGTATTCACAACTTCGTCTCTTGGCACATTCTTCAACACACTCCAGTAACGTTACTCCAGTAATCGTTTTCAGATCTAATTCATCCGATAGGCAAGTATTCCAATAGGTGACTTTGAATAATAATTTACTAAATACAACTGAAGAGGCCAAAATGATACAAATAAATACCAAAAATATTTTGTCTAATATATATATAGCTGAGTTGAAATCAATTAAATAAACAATACATAGATGTTTGATGGAAACGAGCCATAGTCATGTTTTATTGAAATAAATGCACGTGGGATTTATTTAAAATTAGCCATTAAATTTTTTAAAAAGATGGCCTTTAAATCGATCGTTTAAAACGATATTTTTCGACAAAGAAAACGTTACACAAACTTTTGATACAGATAAAAGTATTTTCTAATATAGCTATCAATATGAATTCGAGACGGACAGAACACAGTGCTTTACTGTCATAAATCACTTGTAACTACCATCATGCAAGGTTTCCAAGAATCTGCATTTGGAAGACGTACCAACATTTATACTGTTAAAAAAAAACTTAAAATATCAAATCTGAAACATACATTCCGTACACAAACAAAACATACAAACAAAAACGGTTAGATTTTTTTTTTAAAGATTTTTAACTTTGAAGACAGTGATAAAAATAAAAACATTGATCTAAATTTGCTGGGCGGATTTTCTGAGTATATTAAATACACGTCAAGGTATTGATCCTCAATGTGCTCCGAAGAAATCAGGCGCCGATAATTTGCTTATGTTGTTGTTTTTTAGTAAAGCACTATTTAGGCGTAATTAATATAAGTTGCACGCATGAAGTATGTAAATGACTCTATGAAAATAAAATCCATACTATCAGACTGACTAATATTTTGTTATCTTTTGACAAACTAAATAATGTTACACATTTTACCTTTTCAGCACAAACTAATGCTACATAATTTAACCCTTACAGCATCATTACTTTGGAGCGGAAACTTTTGTTCAAATAGCAAATGAAACGAAGCAAATAGAAATGATAGCAGAAAAAATGTAAAAAAGCTGCTGGATGTTAATGAGTAATATATTTCTAAGCAAATGGTAAATGCAATACAAAAACCCACTGATCTTAATAGGCCATCGTAAGAGTACGCAGTTAGTAGTCACGTTATCCTTGATGTCACGCTTATTCTTGCTTTAAAACCTCCTATATTCTCTAGAGGTATCATATAAAAACAATCCAATTTACGTGCTGTTAATTTATATGATTTTAGATTTCATTTTGGCACAAATGGACATAGAGTATCTACGTATTTCTACTATTTGCCCATGTTGAGCTATTGTAATCACGCTGTGTCCGCCGTTTTTTCTTGCATGCGTGCGTCCGTCCGACGTCAACAAATTTTTTTAAACGTCATCTCATCAAAAAACGCTGAATGGATTTTGATGAAACTTGGCCCGGATGTTTCTTAGATGGTCCTCTATCAAATTTCTCAAACAGTTCAGCTTGGTTATATATAGAGGCCACCAGAGCTAAAATTAGAAAAATATTCAATCGACATCTCCTTCTAAACCGCTGGTCCGATTTTAAAATAATTTCAAACAAATGGTCCTTATGTAACCTTCTACCAAGAATGTTGAAATAATTTCGATTCGTCAAGAAACGTCGTCGTGGTCACTATTCCCTGTAGGTATATTATGGAAACATTAAAAATCTTCTTGTGTTAAAATTGCTGGCACGATTTTAAAATAGTTCTACACAAATAGTTCTTGTGTGACCCTCTACCAAAACTTTTGAACATATCTCGATTCCTTTAAAAACATGGCCGCCAGAGGGCGTGATCAATTTCCATGTATGTATATAGTGGAAATTTAAAAATTCCTCTTCTGTGAAACTGCTGATTTGATTTTTAAAACATTTCACACCCTCTACCAAGAATGTTCAAATTATTCTGCCCCAGAGGGCTTGGTCACTTTTCTTTTATGTGTATAGTTGGCACATTACAAATCTTCTTGTGTTAGAATTGCTGGCCCGATTTCAAAATAATTTTACACAAATTGTCCCTGTGTGACCCCCTACCAAGAATGTTCAAATGATTCCGATTCAAGTAAAACATGGCCGCCAGAGGGCGTGGTCACTTTTCCCGTACGTATATAGTAGAAACTGCTGGCCCAATTTTAAAATAATTTCATACAAATGGTCCTTGTGTGACCTTCTACTAAGCTTGTTCAAATTGTTTTGATTTGTCATAAAAAATTATCGGCATAATTATTATATTGGATTTTCCCCATGTTTTTGTCAGAAACAACAGGCCCAATCTTGTACCAATTTTACAAAAATATTTTTTGGTTTGCCTTTTACGAAGATTGTACAAATTATTCTATTTCGTAAAAATGGCCGCTGGGGTCCGTCCGTCTGTCGTCAATAATTACTTTAAATAGCGTCTCCTTCAAATCCAGTGAATGGATTTTGATGAAATTTTACACAAATGGTCACTGGTAGCACTCTTTTAAAATTATATATATCGTTCTGGTCCATTAAACATGCGGGTCACTATGGTTAAAAGTACGTTTTCTGCTATCAATCTTTAATAACCTCATTTTCTGAATTCATGATAGCCAGAGCCTTGATATCTAGCGTGTGATATCAGGGTTTGATTTATCGTAATTGCTCAAATTATTGCCTAAGATTAAAAAATGGCCATGTATATGACATGTACAGAATATAGGCTGATATAAAAGAAACTTTGAATATCTTCTTAACTGACTCCATGATAACTAGAACTTTAATATTTGTATAAACCCAACTCTGTACTTGTACAATAACGTTATACAAACACACTTGAAGCATTTTACACAAGTGGGCTCTTTAAAGTCATTGACCTCTTGTTTTTGTCATAAAAGTCTGCTTATTTCTCTTTTTTGGTAACAGAAAAGTTGCAATCGATTCCATGTACCATATCTTGCTTTATTAGAAGAAGACACTGTGACCAGACAGCTGCAATTTGGCAAATATTTTTCTCTGCATTACAGCAATCCTTGTTTATACTCGACTCGTCCAACTGCTGCTGTAAACTTCTTTATCTGCATAGGGCTCATCTTGTACTCTCTATACTGTCTTTCAGCCACTATTTTTATAATTTGCTGCTTCCATAGCTATTTTTATCCAACATTTTTGTTACATTTGTGCAATATTGTTCTCTCCACAGCCCCTACATCATCTGCCACTTTATCAGTTCTTTATGCATTTGTTTAATTTGCGCACAATTTAGGTCCCTATTATGTAAGATACGATACACACATGCCATACGTAAATGTGTAAATGAACTTAAAATGTATTACCTAACTAAATGTTGTTATCTTTTAACTAATTAGAAAATGCTACACAGACAACCATGACAGTGGTGGAACTTTGTTGTTCTTTACATTTAAATATACCTAAAATCTCCGAAGCGATAACTTCTCAGAGCTTTTTTGGGCCTCTCTATTTAGAATCCTAGTACTTAGAGACTATAAAATTATTTTGTTATGAATTTCTGCTATCTCGGCTCATTTGGGGGCGGGGTGGGGGGGGGGGGTGTCCTGCTGTGGTTATGTTATTAGGTTCGGAGTTTTTATCACAATTATTTTTATTACAAAGTCAAAGTTTTCCTCTTTACCGAAAGACATATTTGTAAGCTTTTTTCCCAATCGCAAAAGCAGATATCTGTTTGAGACACTGATAAATGGCGCTCCCAAGAGAACCTCTGGACTTATATTTCTTTTCAGAAAACATTTCCTTAAGTCTTGGAAATAAAAAAGGTCACAGAGACTCAGATCATGTGAATAAGGAGGACAACTTCCACCTTTTCAGATGCCAAAAAAAACAACGTATCTACCTCGCACTTGTGACAGTACGCGTTTTTGTATATAAGATGGACACCTGACATTCCTTTGCTTGGACGTTTTTTATTGTAACACATTTTTTCACTTTCTTCAGTACAAAGTTCTCGTAGAATCATCCAGTAACTGTATGAACAGATCGACATGGCACTTGAACGACTGGCCAAAACGAGTTGAAGAAAATTGCGTACAACATCTTTTTCTAACTTATAGTTCTATTCGCAATAAAGGGGCGTTTTTGATCTTTTCGCTTCGATTCTCTCTGTTGCTCAAACATGTGCACTCGGGTCACCTGTTAGCAAGTTAGAAATAACCCGACTATCACAGCCTTTGTATGTTTTCAAAAGTTCACGGGCATAGTTTAAGGCGTTGCTTTATTTCCGTATCAGTGAGCAAATGAGGTACCGACAAAGCGCAAACCATTGTTTGCACACTGCCTTCTGATATGCCAGCTGGCTATATCTTCCATAGACAGTCGCGCACCCTGTTCGACTACAGCTTTTACAGCAGCGATGTTTGCCTTGGTAACAGAGGTTTTAGGCCTACCAGAACGGGTGTCATCTCCCACAGATAATTTCCCAGCTTTAAAAGCATTAACTCACCTAAAAAACCGTGCAGAGGTCTATACATACCACTTCATTCATCAAATATCTGCTTTTAATCTATTAAGCCTAATGCGGCATTTAATATAGCTATTACTTTCAGTCTTTTCGTCCATTTTACAATGTGACAAGTAAATTGGTCAGTGTATGTGACAGCATGTATTTCAAATTGAAAGAACTCGGTCATTTGAAAAGCAATTTGCACGAAATAAAAATATACCGTTAGCTATTACAAAAGTATGGGACAGAAAGGTTCAAAGAATGGTATATTTTTGTGCCCCCCCCCCCCCCCCCCATGAGTGGTGGGGGCATATAGATTTGGTCTTGTCCGTGCGTCCGTCCGTCTTTGCGTCCGTCCGTCCATCCGTCCGTCCGTCCGAAGTTCGTGACGCGCCTAGCTCGAAAAGTATTTGATATAAATTGATGAAACCTTGCACGAGTCTTTATCATGATATGAACTTGCGCACCTCCTATTTTTTGTCTGGCTCCGCCCCCTATTTTCAGAGTTATGGCCCCTGAAATAGTCAAAAATGCACATTTTTACCTTGTGGCACGCCTAGCTCAAAAAGTATTTGATATAGATTCATGAAACCTTGCATGAGTCTTAATCATGATATGAACTTGCGCACCTCCTATTTTTCATCTGGCTCCGCCACCTATTTTCAGAGTTATGGCCCCTGAAATAGTAAAAAATGCACATTTTCACCTTGTGACATGCCTAGCTCAAAAAGTATTTGATATAGATTCATGAAATCATGCATGAGCTTAATCATGATATGAACTTGGGCACCTCCTATTTTTCATCTGGCTCCGCCCCCTATTTTCAAGGTTATGGCCCCTGAAATAGTCAAAAATGCACATTTTCACCTTGTGACATGCCTAGCTCAAAAAGTATTTGATATAAATTCATGAAACCTTGCATGAGTCTTAATCATGATATGAATTTGCGCACCTTCTATTTTTCATTAGGTCCGCCCCCTATTTGTTAGAGTTATGGCCCCTGAAATAGTCAAAAATGTACATTTTCACTTTGTGACGCACCTAGCTCAAAAAGTGTTTAATATAAATGGTTGAAAACTTGCATAAGTCTTAATCATGATATAAACTTGCACACCTCTAATTTTTTGGCTGGCTCCACCCCCTATTTTTAAAGTTATGGCCCCTGAAATAGCAAAAAAATGCACTTTTTCACCTAATTATGTGCCTAGCTCAAAAAGTATTTGATGTAAATTCAGAAAACCTTGCTGGAGTCTTTATCGTGATGTGACCTTGCACACTTGGCATTCTTCTTAAGAATCTTAGCTCTTATTACAGAGTTATGGCCCTTGAAATAGCCAAAATAGTGGATTCTTTGTTTGTGATGCACATAGCTCAAAAAGTATATGGCCTAGAATAATGAATCCTTTTCATAAAATGTTTGTTGAGGCTATACCCTCAAACTGAGACTACAAACATTTGAATTATTGCCCCTTAATTGTGACAAATGTACCAGTGGGGGGCACACCCTGTGTCCTACAGACACATTCTAGTTAATTTACAAATGTACGGAGCAAGAATGTTCAAAGTATAGTTTAACTGTATCCTTCATTAGCGAACGACATAATCTTCACATTAAAAAACAAACAAACAAAAACAACAACAACAACAACAGAAAAGAATGGAAGCTCCAAAGTTTGCTATCTGCTATCTGTACAACTATTATCCGGATAAAAGCCAACTGATTCTTGTGAGGTTTTAAGAAATAAGTCCGTCTGAAAGAGAAAATTCATTTTAGTATTTCCGATATTTTTACTCAAGTTTGAACTTAAACTTAAGTTGCATTAATATTATGAAAATAGTAACCTATACAAGTTAACATACTCCGATCGGTTTTCTGAATGGGAGTACACTCAAGAACTTGTTAGGAAAAAAGTGATTTTATATACTTGTTGTTTTAATCAGCGTGACATAGTACCATTACGGTTAAACATACTCGACAACTTTTATTTTAATATTAATTAATATTAATATCAAGTAATTAATATATGCATTGTACACCGTGATGAAATAAGTTTATTTGCCGTATACAATAAAATAGTGTAGACTACAAAGATTAAAACAATTTTGAGAACTTTTTAACTCTGTGATAAAACTACGGTATCTTTCAGATGTAAGTATGTTGTTTTGTTGTTGCTGATCTAATTACTTAGCACTTTTGTTCATAAAACAAGTTGATGTTTAGTTATTATTATGGAGAAAAAAGTGTTATGTTTATTAATTTGATGATATAATATTTTGTTTATAAAGAAAGTTTACTTTTTAAGACACAAATTAATTGATCACTCGCGCACTGTTCCAAGCTTTTTGATATTTTTTATAGAAATTAATATATTTATTTTACGCATGGTATGTATTTCATTTGTTAAGAACGTATATTACTATGCGTGACTATACGTGACATCTACTGCAAGAAAAAGTTGACCTAGTTTCACCAACCAATATATTATAATATTTTGGCAAACCATTTGTTAAAAACAATGCACTTACTTAGATGTAAGCAAGAAAGATATTTCAATAACAGCACACGTTTTACAGAATAAGCACGATAAATCTGTTCCTATGTTTTGAACTTTTCTTCCTCATACTATTGTAATTCTGAAGTGTATCTTTTCTATACAAATGCCTGTGAATGTTTTCTGTAGAAACGCTTGTGAAAATAGTCATAATATTGTCAACGTATGGTGCAACAAAAATACTTATACAAGATTTAAGTTTTTCGGACGGTTTGTCTTAGTCTTGCAATTATGATACTGCGTTCTGCTTTTGTACTTGCCTACCTTCTGGTGCTGTTTTCATTTTCATTCGTAACTAATTAATCAGGATTTATATCTATTTGCTTCTTTAATTGCGTGCAAATTTTCTTATATGACACTGGAAGACTTCTCTTGCGATTTCCTTGCACAAAACTTTGCTAGGCAGTTTAAAATCGTGTTAAGTTTGTGGAAATGCCTCATTGTTACCAAGTATGGATCCTTTTTGCACGAGTTATATAGACACAAGTAATAAGCTTTCAATTTGTCAGGGTTATTACTTCCAGAGGCACTGGCTTCCCGTGTTTTTAACCCCCTCAAACAATGCCAGGCAAATATATATATATATATATATATGGCCTGGAGCGTCGTTCACAAATGTACTTTATTGTTCCGATAATATTGTGTCATAAAATGTCTGATTTAGAATTATTTCTCTTCTGTATTTAATTATTTCCATTCGATGTAATGTAACAATTAATGTATGAATCGCTCTATATGCATTTTACGGAATAAGCAGTGAAACTAAAATGATTATCTAACTTCCCAGAAAATAATTGTAAGTGGGTGGGGAGTCATGTGTTATCCGTCTGAATATTATCATAAAAACAACAAAGAAAACGGGATACGTATCTCCACAAAACTTTAAATGCAGGTAGAAGGCAATAAGGAAATAAGGGAAATATTTAATTTTGTTGATAAGACAATAATTGCATTTTCTATGGAAAAGAAGCTCGTGTAATAATGAGAGAGAAAAAAGAAATATCTTCTAGAAACCGTATGTGTTAGGCAATAGCTTCATGTCAGAGCGCAATAAAGATTTTATTTTTATTGAATTTACTCTTGCATTACTACCGTGCAATGGCACCATTCCCCGCTATCCTCCCCACACCTACTCTCCAAAAAAAAGAAAAGATAACGCATCTAATACCGAAGTGTTATGTACAGCCTGTTTTAATGAAGGGTGCGTAATTGAGCACAAGATGCTGTCGTCACAAGTGCCCGGATTTAAAACCCTGCAAATACACAAATCTATTTCTCTAGTTCCGATTGAGTAATAATTCATGGTCGGTGCTAACTAGTATATTGTACGACCAAATTCATGTACCCTATTGGGGACGTATGTCGGACTAAAAACTTTTCATACTTACTTTATCTAATATTTCATTGTGTTATAAAACCAATCCTGGTGGGCGTATTTGAATTTTATAAACTTTTACATAATAACATTTTCCATTTCTCAGCACATTGGTGTGTTTGGGGCCGTTTTTCAACTATTTAAATAAGCTATTTATTCAGAAGCTGATATTTTAGTTATATCAAAAACTATATCAGGGCCTCATTTAATGCAGAGAATTAAAATAGTAACTGTAAATGTTAACAGTTTGCATTATTTTTGTCTCATAGCTGTCTCAAGAAAATAGGTCGTTTCTTTGTATTTGAAACCAAAGATTTAGGTTAAATGTGTGTTCATTCATCACATAATTGTCTTTCATGACACATTATTTGCAAACCTGCAAAAAAGTCTTACATGTATATGTCTCAGGTAAAAAGCATGCGAAGTGTGCACTATTTAGGCGTAACTAAAATAAGATGCACGTATGTTATACGTCATTAAAGCTATCAAGTTAAAAAATTTAGACGTTGTTGTTATCTTTTGATAAGACATTTAACTCTTACATCATCATTACTTTGGAGCGGAAACTTTGTTGATAAACAAACGGACGTGCAGGCTGATCTTGGTCTGCACTGGACGCAACTGCAAAAATCACATGCCGCTAGCAGGCTAAAGGTTAAATGTCTGGATATACAATAATTAGTATATTTATATGTTACAGTTTCAATTCTCGCAATGAGTAAATACGAAGACTATAATGCGACTTGCAACAGTTATGATGGCAATCGTCAGCCGCTTGGTGCTGATGTGGTTGCAGCAATGATTCAAGTGCACTGCAAAAGACCGCTCAAGGTAATTCAACATTACATACACATACAGAGTGAAATAAGGCAAATTTCTGTCAAGCAAAAACGTCGGTTCTTTTATTTTTTGGAAGGGTGGTCATTAAGTGTTGCCCTTATCCGTCCGTCTGTCCGAATTTGCGTTGTATAAGCCCAGAGTAATTGGGATATCATACGGCCAAACAACAGTTATGACTTTTTTCAAACACGTGCATAAAAAGGGCCTCAAAGTTTGTGTTGCATGTATCTCAAAAAGTATTTGGTCTAGGATTATGAACCGTTACAGGATATTCAAAATGTGTAAACCTGTCTTAAAAAGCATTTCCCTAATCTCTAGCTGAACTCAGTTTGTCGCATCATAAATATATTTTTCAAGGATATTGATTTTTCTTACATGCAGAATATTCACCTTCTGGATGCAGGATGCGGGACGGGAAATTATGCCAAAGCTCTGATTGGTTATGGTGTTGGCAAGGTTACGTTGTTGGATGCGTCTAGTGGAATGCTTGAAAAGGCAAGGGTAAAACTAGCTGAAGCTATAGCTGACAATACTGTGGTAGACACCGTCGAGTATAAGTTGCCAAAAATACCATTTGATAATGACACATTCGATGTCGTTTTATTTAGTGTCGTAAGTTATTACATTAATACATAGCAACAGTGTGTTTTAATTAATTTAAACGCGACGAATAGGTTATAAGTCAAGCGGAATAATTTCACGACGGCGTAGCCCGAATTTATTGTTCTGTGTTCGGTTTGTCTAGTACCATATTAACGCTATTGTTAATATATGTTAAATAGTAACGCTTACTCGCTTCACCATTAGTGTGTATCATTGAAAATTAACATTAATAGTCGTGTTAAAACTGCGTCGGATCCGTCTAATATGACAAATCAAGTTCAGTTTTCAAAATAATAAACGGTAACAGTATGGTCACGCCGACCTACTTTTAACGACCAAGAAATAGCGTTTCCATATTTTATATAACGATTTACATAACAAACATAAAGAAATAGAAGTAATATAGAGTAGAAATATATATTTTGATATATTTTAATGAGTTGATACGCCGGAAGGAATAATTTACTCTTATTATGCCCTTATGAAAATATTCTCCTTGACGTATTCGTCGTGTTTAGTTTTGTAAAAGAAACCTTAATGCTTAACATTACATTTAATTTTATTATGAGGTTATTTAACAGTACCATACTATAATGTTGTTAATCAAGCAATTTCATTTTGGCCTTGTTATTTGTCCAAGGGTGGTCGTATTGGCCCAATGCCTGCTACGACTGCCCGAGGATAGATATCTACGCCAATATGAAATCGCTTGATTAATGATAATATTATTATTCAACTTCAACTGTTGGCGGTTACACCATAAGAACTCTGTGAGTTACCTTATGGCAGCTATGCATTTTTAGATGAAAAATCTTGACAAGTTGTTTAGACTTATTTTAGAAAGCCTCATCATTTTAGCCAGTAAATCAGAATGCATGTAGGTACTTGAGAATAATTTTGAGAGATGTTTTGATGCGACATAATCAGCAGTAACTGGAACTTACCTTATTTTTGCAGTTCTTATTTATTTTCTTTAGTGAGTATCATATCATTTGAACTGTGATATAAACAGCTTTAAAAGTCATTTCTTTTTAGGCTGCAGGCAACGAGACACAGAATTGTACACATATGTGCTGATCAAGATAATACAACCAATCAAGCATATATTATACACCCTCATGCCTCGTTTAATTCTTATCCTAAATTGTTTGCAGTTCAACTGACACTCATGTTCGCCAGTTTATTCGTCCACTTTTCAGCATGTGAATCGCTGTTAATTTATCAGTGCACAATTTTCCACTCTATCAAAGTGCCTGTTAAAGATAAGTCTAATCCTTTTAATTAATCTGAGTTTCGCATATTTCCTTATATTGTCAGAATTTCTGACAGGAAACACTTGTTTGTACTTAATACCGCTCATACATGAACATGTTAGGTGATATTTTTGTCAAAAATGTTGTAGTGTATAACTTTGATGTAAAACAAGATGGCGTCATTTAAAAATCTAACGGAAGTGAAACAATCCTCCCTTTTGAAACAATCAGAATGCTTGAATTCCGTATTGGCCCTGCCTTTCTCATATTTGCTCAGTTATGCTTTGTGTTAACTCTACTAGTTTCATATGATGTGCGCAATTGGTCTAATACAATGTGTAATATTGTAAAGTTGAATAATAATGAACTATTTTGATTTTTAATACGAGTACACGACAGCAACAAGCTATATTTAGACGAGCCTATTGCCGAGGCTAAATATGGATTAATACTGTTGTGTAAAAGTCCATCAGTATTGTACTCATTACTGTTAAGTTTCCTCTTCATTTCACACCGTAATAAAAAAAGAACGAAATAACGAAAAAACAAATACTAAGTATTCACACATTGTAACTGACGATTGGAAACATTTCCAAATTCCTAACAACCAACACTATATGTTCATAAGTTTTTCTCGTATAACGTATTTTAATGTTAGAAGTGTGTATTATCATGAAGAATTTTCACATACATGAACACCTAAAAAGGTAAATTTTAGAAATCCAAATTGATCTAAGCCTATTTCAGAAAAGAGTTTTCAACATTTAGCATTTAACAGCGCCAGAACATTCGAAAACAACTGTTCGTCAAATTTTGAACTGAAACCATAATCATCGGATAGGAAATATTCTTACTAAGAAATTGAGTTTAAAAATTTACTGTTGTCGTTGCAGGCAAAACGCTATATACAATGGAAGTAATTCCAAACGACCACATTAAGGAATCGGGTGGGCCTCCTTTGCCGAATGGTTAAGGTCGCTGACTCTGAATTACTTGCCTTGAGTCTCACTCACTCATTCAAGCGTTGAATTCCTCATATTAAGAAGCCATTCAGCTGGCTTACGGAATGTGGATGGTTCTACCAATGCACCTGGGGTCTGGTACCTGAGCAATGAGGTGGGGGCGTCTTCAGTCTAATCCTTCACATGTATGTGCATTTAGGTACTATCTATTTGATGGGTTTGATGTCCGTCGTTTAAACAGTATTTCAGTTATTTACAAACAGGCAGTTGATAAGCATTGCTTTTGTTTCTGGGAAGAACCAGTTCTAGACTCTCATATTCCATAAGAAATTACCGACTTAAATTAAATTAAAGAGGCATGGTCGGTTCCGTGAATCGAACAAATGACCTTCAATCAACGATAGGTTACAGCGAATACCACGAGTCAGTCGAGTTTTATATTGTGAAAGCTAAGCACGAGATACATTATTAAAAATAAAGTCTACAGCAAAAGGCACTGAAATTTAGGCTGGATAATGCCTTAAATATATTAGAGGATTCCGTTTTTAACACATCCATGCGACCTAAATTTAGCGTGCATGCTCAACGATACACTTTGTGGCAAAATTCATTTAAGAATCAAATGACAATTAGTTTATCTTTTAATAGTCGGTTTAACACCTGTTTCAACAGTATTTAAATCAACCTTTAATCTTGAAAAATTCTGGGTCAACGTTAGTTCATTTAGTGTATTTTACCGACTTGTTTTGTAAATTCATCTTACAAAAGTCTACTGAAAGGGCAGAGTTACCTGTATAGACGAGGTCCAAAAATAGCTTCAGCATCGTCACTTTTGTGACGTAAAGGTAAAAATTCTATCGATAAAAAATATTGATCTGCAAACATAAGTAAAAAGGTATCATCACCTCAATTATAGGACAAATCAATCTTATTTCAGCTCGGTTCGGATTCTGAAAATAGCCAACCTACTTGAAATTGTGTTCATGAAATCCTTACAGCCTGCCGCTTGGAAATATTCTGCTTCCCGGCTTCAATTCATTTAGATTTGAAGATTGAATACTGCTTAAGCCGGTGCTAGGGGGCGTGGGCAGTGTTGCATTTTCCATTACTGCTCATGAACAGACTCAATCAAACCGAGTCTGCAATTTTCACTGTTTGCCTTGTTCACGGTGCTTCCGAGGGATCTACTTTTCAGATTTTATTCTTGTAGTAGACACGACTACATTAGTGGAGGAAAAATAACCGAAAACAATATCCCATTTGTAACCGTGTCATGTGCTCTTGATCTTCTTTATTAAAGGATAACAGTTTTTATGTGCAAGTCATTTTCTCACTGCATATCTTTTTTCAGGTCTTGCATCATTTGAACCCTGGTACTGGGAAAGATGATGACCAGCATTTCGGAGAACTTGAGCTTGCAATAGTCGAAGCACGACGAGTTGTGCGTCAAGACGGAATCATAATTATTATTGCATCAACTGCGGACGACATACTTAACACCTGGTATTACCACATTAACAAAGGAATAACGGAAAGATTTGTCAAGAAGTTTGCCTCTGTTAACTGTTATCTTGATATTTTCAAACGTGTTGGTGTTAAATGTGTTCAAAAGATGAGGCTTCTGGGTTCTGTTCTGGTAGATTATTTAAACCCAGAAGGCCCATTCGACAAAACTTGGCGGATAGCGATTCTTATTGGGCAGTCGCAAATGAAAATGAAATAAGTGATGTGAAGCAGAAGTTGCGCGAGTTAAAAGACAAAGGTGAGCTTGAAGAATGGATTCATAAGCACGATCGCGTAAATACAGATGGTATTGTTACCATGTTTATATGTATGCTAAATGAATTATAAGTTAACTACTAACATGGCAAACCCGGACAATATTACGTCAATGTACCTAACATGTTTTTTGCTTATCCTATACGAGTAATATGTGACATCATTGATAACTCTATCTTTAAGCAAACTTTGTAACTTTTTAAAGGCGGACATGATCCACAGTTGGACGATTTTCGATTAATATATATATTACCACTCCTGAAGATCTGCACAAGCAGTGAAACCGGTTGAGTTCTTCTATATTTGTTATTGGACAGAATCGGAATAAACCGCATATGTAATCTAGGTGGATCTCCTTCACTTTCTTCTTTTTTTTCCCTGTATTTATATCCGTATTGTTGAATTACAATATTTTGTTTTATATATAGATCTTTGAACATCAATACAGTTCAGTGTGTCTACGGTCTACGGTCTAGTACTTTGATATCAGTACTTTGCACAGTTGTCTTTCTTGATAGTATGACGCACATCCGGGCTTTACATTTTCGTCATCAACAAAGCCAAAGGGCTCGTAAAATTTGAAAAAAAAAATATTGAAGGATTTCATCATGTTTTGTACGCAACTAAATCGCGCAGCAAGCGATATCCACATTAAGCAATTTTCACTATTCCCTAACTCCCAGTCACATAAAATTTCGTAACATTGTAATGCATCGCCTTCAGGTTCAGATATGACCAGCTCAAAATAGTGTTATATTTAGTACCGTTCATAAACCCCCATCCCCGCCCCAATCTGTTTTTTGTTTGTTTAATTTGTCCTTGCCCGCACGAATTTTTGTTGTACATATCTCTAAAGGTATTTGACACATAGTCATTAAACATTATAGGGTTGTTATATTCAACATGTAAAGTTGTGCATCTGGAGTTCTTTAGCAAGACCAGAGTGATGGCATCTGACAGTCAAAATGTACATAAGGGCCCTTAAAGTTTTTGTCGCAATTATATCAAAAAGCGTACGACGTTGAGTCATGAAATCAGCATGTGAAGTTGTGCACCATTTGGGCTTTCATTCAGTAAAACCAGATTTATAGACCTTGACTTACTTAAAAGTTTGCATAAAATGCTTGAAAGGTTGTGCCTTACGTATCTCAAAAAGTATTAACCTTAGAAGCATGAAAGTTCATAGGAATATTTTTAGCATGTAAGTTGTGCACATGAGGTTTTATTTTGGACTTACCCTCCTTATTACTATCCGTCCCTCCTCTCTCACATCCCCGTCACCCGAAAAATATAAAATTAAAACAAAAATGTTCGCTTTTTCAGTTACATACCTAGTTTAAGTTTTAATTATCTTTATTTTTCTGGTATCTTTATAATAAATAAGCAATCATTGAATTGTAAGGAAATTATTATGAAACTGTTCATAACATTGTGCTGTGCAAGAAAAAAAATTCTTCATATTTTTATGTGGGTGGGGTAATACACTAATACACATGTATACTGCGTTGTATACTGTGTTAATCTGTACCTGTATTAAGTGGGTACTATTTAAATTCTAATGTACAGTACTGTTATTAGAATTAAACTTGTTAATTTCAGTTAAAAACGTATATGTAGTAACTGTACATATTTCAAAATAAGAAATTTGGATCTATTTGGTATAGCTTTAGAAACTTGTTGTTATATCATATGGTGCCACTTCCATATGTTTGAATAGAAGTTAGAGAAAACACAACTTCTGCTAATATTAAGCAGTAAAACGTACATTTTTAGCTTTGATACAAAACCTTTACCTGTACATTGATAATCGTAATGTTATATAATATTATCTGTTCAAACTCTCATAAACGTTTAAGTGCGCATTTCCACAGATAAGACTTGCTAAAAACATTTCAGTCATGTAACACAGTGCTGTCCGTCCGTCGGTTAAAGTATATGTTTGAACGATGATAAGACTTTGCATTTCAAATGTAACTGAAAATCAATTTTGGGCTGCCATGCATCGTCCTTCATCCCATAAATACATGACATGAATACATAGCGTATAAATACATGGTGTATAAATGTATATATAGTTATCTAGGTACAGTTTTAGTCTCAAATTTATTGGAATATCGACAATACATATTGACTTTTGCCATTTACCTTCATTATAAATCATGGCAAAGACACACTGTAATATGGGCAATGCAACAGGCTATAAAACAGACACAAAACAATAAAGGTAACATGATTACACAATACAAATAACACAAGTGCACGATATTAAGAAACAGACTTCCAATATAGTTTTTCCTTAACGACATTGATTCTTTGACAAATTCTGCGATTTTTAGCATTTTGCTTTTTACTTTTCGTTGACATCAGATAATTAAATTTTGTATTCTGGGTCAGGTAATGGAACCCAAATATTTTTTTTCTTTATTGGTCATATTTGTTAAAGCACAACATAAAATGATATTCAGTTTCACTTACATTTTGGTCACACAATTTACAAAATCTATTTTCTCTGTCAGTTCCATGAAATCTTCCACGTTCTATTTCCAAATGATGAGTGCTTAACCTAAAACAAGTGTACTTTTTTCTCAGATTATTATTGACAATAGAATTAAGATATTCTTATAATTTCTTCAAACTTATTTATTTATTTATTTTGTTGGGTTTAACGTCGCACCGACACAATTATAGGTCATATGGCGACTTTCCAACTTTGATGGTGGAGGAAGACCCCAGGTGCCCCTCCGTGCATTATTTCATCATGAGCGGGCATCTGGGTAGAACCACCGACCTTCCGTAAGCCAGCTGGATGACTTCCTCAAATGAAGAATGCAACGCCCCGAGTGAGGCTCGAACCCACAACGATGAGGGCAAGTGATTTCTTCAAATTTAAATTTACAGTTATAGCATAATTTAGGCTTAGTATTAACAGCATGATTACATTCTTAAATATATTGTTCCCGTATCCTTCTTTTAAACATATGTATGTAATTTACATTTCTATCATAAATAAGACGTAAATTTGTAAAGTCAAGAAGATCAATAATTGAATGAATTCTACATGCCCGACAATTGGCAATTACATGACTGCAAATATCTCTATACATCATACATATTGGAGTATCAAATTTTTTCATAATTCTAACCAAAATTTTTATAGATCTTTCTTTAAAAATGATAGATAGTGGAAGCCTTCCGAGTTCACCATAAATTGCACAGTTTGGGGTTTGCTGCTTTACACCCAATACATGTTTGCAAAATCTAATGTGCAGTTTATCAACATCTTTGTAGTTATAAATACCCCACAGCTCTGATCCATAAAGAAAAATCGGTGCAACCATGTTGTCAAATAGCGATACTTTTGTATTCACATCCAATTGTATTTTATCA
Organism: Mercenaria mercenaria; assembly: GCF_021730395.1. Lineage (NCBI taxonomy): Eukaryota > Metazoa > Mollusca > Bivalvia > Venerida > Veneridae > Mercenaria > Mercenaria mercenaria. Next base: position 55,871,222 of record NC_069373.1, read on the forward strand.
TACAAAGACAGCAAATTATTGTAAGCTCTTAAAACTTGGTCATAAAATGATTTAACAGCACCTGACATATTTCCTGCATACATAAACTTGACCCGTAAATATGTAAAATTGTCTACAATTTCAATCTATTCACCATTAATAAAGAACTCTTTCGACCCGTTCTGTTGACGTTTTTCAAAAACACATATTTTTGATTTATTAACATTATTTTTTTGGCCTCATTTTTCTGAATACTGGTATAAACTATCTATTTTAAATTGTAAACTGTTTGGGTATGTTGTAAATAAAACTATATCGTCTTCAAACAAAATCAAATGCATCAACAAAAGCTCAAAGTCTTTATCTGTCATAGAGTGAAAGTTCAGATTTTCAGTAATATCATTGATGCATAAAATGAATAGAAGGGGAGATAATGGTTCCCCTTGCTTTAATCCAATTGTGACATCAAAGAAGTTAGATGACTCCATGGTGCTTGACATTTTAACACAAAACTGTACATTATTTTATATTCTTTTGATAATGTTGGTCATTTGACAGCTGATACCGACTTTGATTAACTTTATCCACAGCGCATCTCTGTTAACAGTATCAAAAGCGTTTTGTAATCGATAGAAATACATCATAACTTTGATTTCTTTGCTAACACTTTGTATGATAGTATGTATAAGAAAAGTAGCATCAGCTGTAGAACGGCCATCGCGAAAACCAAATTGAGAGGCATAAAAAACATTTTCGGATTCACACCATGTATTTATACGATTTCTTCTCGATATAAGTGAAAATATTTTTCCTACAAGACCTGCATACAAAAGGCGAACTAAAGTTAAGAATTTCATAAATGCATAGATATACAGATTATATATAAAACAAAAGGGATGTGCCGCAAGTTTTAACAACATTAGACGGTTGGCCCTTCCCAATTGTCATACTGTGAGGAACAAAATTAACATTATTTTCTTTGTATTTTCGTAACAATTGGATACATGAAAATAAGGAATATTTGATCCAATAATGAAGTTAAAAAATAAATGAGGAAAAATAGAGAAAACTATACGGAAAAAAAAGAGAGAAGGAAGAAAAAAGACCCTGTGTTAATATTTCCTGCCCATAAGCCTCGTGGCAAACACCGAACATACACCTCAGACAGCAATTGTTGAAAATGTATTCTAATTTATATCTAGAACAAAGTAGAACTTCCGCTTCCGGTGTAAAACAAGATGGTTGAAAAAAGTCAGGAGACAACTAGCCAGACAAAATTCGATTCACTCTTGAATATTAACGGAACATCTGTGTCCCAGAAACATAGACAAGACATTTAATATCTCTTTGGCTAAATGATATATTGATTTTTTGATCATGACTCATTATAATTGTTATTATGCCGTCCCAAAAGACACATGAGCTCCTAGAGAACATATGTGGTTACAAACTCAATGTATTCATCTAAGGAAGGTTCCAACGCAAAGTCATGGAAAGAAGACAGGGGAGGATCACGTAATTCCCGTGGTCCCTTTCTTGCACAGTAATGTTACAGAGGCTTTTCCTGTAAATAGTGTTACTGAGGTTGTGCTTGTAAATACGTTGGTTGAAAATGATCAGTTACCAGTTAAGACGATTGATGTTAATGTATATAAGGATAGTTTTAGTCATGATAGTCTACATGAGCATGGAGAAGTATCAAATGTTATAACTCAGATTGCAATGTAAATAACAATAGTTCTAGTCATAGTTCCAGTCAGGACATTATTCAGGAGTAAGATGTTATATCAAATATTTCAGACTCTGATTCATACAGTTCGATTTTGATTCAGTTGATACTTTTCCTGGAGATTTTGAAGATAACGGCAGCAATAATTTTGATACGTCTTCAAATGAGGGTACTTTGAATTTCCCTGAAAAAAAAAAAGACAGCATTTTTATCTACTATACAAATGCAGATAATCTGAAAAATAAACTCGACGAACTTGAAGTTAGAATTCACTTAACTAATCCAGATTTACTGGTTATTACTAAGATATACCTTAAATATAGAAATTATAAAGACATTTCTATTGCTAAACTACGATGAGATGGTTACACTCTTTACACAAGTAATGTCAGTAATGCTAGTAGAGGAGTTATTATCTATGTTAAAAGTTATATCTCATCTAACATTGTTATAGACTTTACAAATCATTCTGTTAAAGAATGGGTGGAAATCCAAGTCAATAAAACCACATCGTTGTTAATAGGGGGTGTTTAGAGAAGCCCAAACTCGGATACTGAAAATAATACTTTACTTTGAGACTTAATTTCTAAAGCTAGAAGTAGAAGTTATTCACAGACATTGATTTTGGGAAATTTTAACTTTCCTGAAACAGACTTGGATTCATGGGCAACTTCAGAGAGTGAAAACCATATATCTTTTACATTTCTTGAATGCTTAAGAGACAATTTTCTAAAAACATCCCACTAGATCGGCTCAAGAAGAACCGGGGAATATTTTGGATCTGTGTCTTGTAGATAACCTGGATCTTAAAAGTAATATTGAAATTACCTCTAGGTTAGGTTACAGTGACCACTTGAGTATTGAACTGTAATTAACGCCTGCTACAAATGAGCGTACTTCAGACTGTCTTAAGAGAATCTACTATAAAGGAGATGATTTAACTGCTAAGGATAGAATAAAAGACATTGACAGGAGCCACATGTATTCCATAAACATAGAAGACTGTTGGCAATATTTTACTGAGAATATAAATAAAATTGTCAGTGAGACAGTTCCTCTTTATAAGTCACACAAAAAGAAAGCTAAACCTCCCTGGATGGATAATTATTGTCTAAGACTACTCGGAGACAAATATCGAGCTTGGAAAAAGTACAGTTTCTCTCGAAAGCATGCATATTACCTCAGATATTGTACTACATGTATTAAGAACATATTAACTCTAAGTGTAAGGTATTGTAAAATATTTATGAAAGAGGAATTTCCATAGATGTTCAAGTCATTTTGGAAATTTGAAAAGCACAAGATTAATGTACAATCTTTTGTATATGTTTTGAAAATCTCTGATGGTAAGAGGATAACTGATGACACAGACAAACCTGAGGAAATAAACAACTTTTTCTCCTCACTATTTACAAATGTGAGTGTTGAAATGCCAAATTTTGATAAAAAATATTAACAGGTCTATTACTAATATAGTAGTTACTGTAGGTAAAATCAGACCTCTACTGAAAGCTGTAAATGTTTCAAAATCAGAAGGACTAGATGATTTGCATCCTAGATTTCTTAAAGAAACTGCTGAAATTATTGCATTTCCTGTTACTTCTATTCAACAAATACGTAACAGAAGGAACTGTTCCAAATGAGTGGAAGCTGACATTTTTAAAAGTGGTGATACGACTCAAGCAAGCAAATATAGACCTATTAGCATAATCAGTATTTTATGCAGACTCTTAGAAGGTATAATAAAGGCATCTATAATGTCTCACTGTAATGACAAAAGAGTATTTTCTGACTTTCAGTATGGTTTTAGAAACAAGAAGGATGCATATTACAGTAGCTGAACGTTTTTGATGACTGGTCTAAATTCATAGATAATGACACGCCTATTGATGTTATTTTCCTGGATATAAGGAAAGCTTTTGATTGCGTACCACGTGGTAGGCTAATTTTGAAGATGGAGTCGCTGGGTATATCTGGCAGTATATTAAATTGGATCAGAAACTTCACAAGAGATAGAAAACAACGTGTAATTATATATAAATGGGCAAGCATCAGAATGGTCAGATGTATCAAGTGGTGTTCCCCAAGGATCAGTTCTTGGCTCCTTGTTTATTTTATATAAAAATGACTTACCAGATCAAGTAAAGTCATACAACAAAATATTTGTTGATGATGCCAAGCTCTACAAGGATTCACACAATTTCCAGGATTTTGAGACATTTTAAGAAGATCTTGATAAACTAACGTGACATGTAAGAAATTTAACTGTTGTTGACAGTGAAAAGGATCTGGGAATTCATATTGAACATGATTTGAAGTTTAAAAAGCGGATAAGCTTTACAGTTAATCGTGCAAACAGACGTGTATCTTATTAAAGGATCTTTTTCTTATCTGAATAGAGAAACACTATTGATTCTATACAACACGCTAGTTAGACCTATTTTGGTTTATGGTAACATTCAATGGTATGCGACACTGAAAAAGGACATAAGGATAATTGAAAATGTTCAGCGAAGAATAAGCAAGATATCGCCTGAATTGTACAATCTTTGTTACAAAGACAGATTTAAAGAATTGAAATTGTCCACAGTGTTGCATAGAAGAAACCGTATGGATTTAATACAAGTTTTTTTAAAATCGTTGAAAATATTGATGGCATTCCTGTGGATGGTATGTTTGAATTTGCGGACAATCAGACCCGAGGTCTTAATAAAAAGTTGATTAAACCCAGATGTTTAGAAACGTTTCGTCTAAGATCATTCTGTATTCGAACAATCGGTAAGTGGAACGATTTGCCAGACAATATCGTCAATGCAACAAATGTATTACAGTTCAAAACTCGGTTGGATAGACATCATGGTGATAATAGATTTGATACCAGAAATATTTTTTAATCAGCCATCATTATTGACTCTATCGTTTTAAAACCAGTTAACACCGGAAGTGAAATAGTAAATGGGTAGAATACATTAATTGATGTAGAAGACGAGTACCAGAACTCAAGAAGATTCTACAAGACTAATACAAGTTCCAATAGAATCCACGTACAGTTACACGTATAATTATCCCGTGATTGTAAAGCAAGTCCGCACTTAGATTGCGACAATTGTTTCTGATTCTCGCATGATGTATTTGAGGAAATATGTTACCAAATAAAAAATAAGACGGAACTTCCGGTGGTTTGATCACTCTTTTAAGGTCGAACGCTGAAAGTGTTACGAGTATTACGTTTGTCCATATCTAAATTGTTCCACATTTTGATAGACGATGATATAACTTACTTAGAATTAATTTCTAGACGTCGAGCAACTGTGGCATAGTTGTCATAATTATCCCTTGACAAAGTAGGAGCGATATAGTTTGGCTTTGTCCGTCCGTCCTTCCGTCCGTCCATCTGTCCGTCCGGAGCCATATCTAGGAAGTGGTTGGGAATATTCAAAATTAAACTACATATACCACCACTCACCACTATGAGGTTATGCGGCCCGTCAAGTTTCAGTCAGATTGCCCAAGTAACACCAGAGCTATGGCCCTTAGAAGTTTCTAGTGTTAGGGTACTGTAAATATGGCAATTTCTGCTTCATAACTTGTGATATATTTGACCTAGAACTATAAAACTTAAACTAAATTTAGATTACCGTAATGTGGTTGTGCACACACAATTTCGTCTAGATCTCCTTAGCAACTTCAGAGTTATTGCCCATTAATTATTAAAAAATCCACATATTTGTACATAACAAACTTACCATTTGATAGAACTCCATTGAACTTCCTTCAATCTTTTCCATGAACATTTATCATAACATGTGAAGTAACCCACACCTGGTTACCCCCTTGCCTTGGTCACATTCCTCCCACCACATCCATCCCCCTTCCCCCCCCCCCCCCCCCCCCCCCCCCCCCCCAAAAAAAAAAAAATCATTCCTTGATTTAATTTTTTTCAAACCTTTCATGAATATTTATCAACATGCAAAGTTGTACCGTCCCCACCCCGCCCCCCACACCCCACCACCTCGCTCCTCTGCCCAGTCATGCCCACCACCCCGATCTTGCATCCCTCCCCCTCCCAACATTTTGTTTTCATTTCTAATTTTCCATCAATATTATAACCATTCACCCCATCCTCTTCCATTCCATTTTTTTAAAATGTTCAAACTTTCAACATGTGAAGTTGTAAACACACCCACCCTGTCGCCAGCCATGTTCAAGATATTTTACTTGTTTGTTCTCTCTAAATGGCATCTGTTCTTTTAAGTTCCAATGTACATGTTAAACAGAAACACTTGGTGCCAAACTACTCGAAGACAATATTTCGTTCAAGCTCACATTTCAAATAACTCCATTTAATTCTAAAAGCTAAGCTTATTACAGTAAACATATTCCATTCAAAATAATTTCATTAGTCAGGATCATCATAACATACATTTATTATGTACACTTTAAACATTCGTTTTCTGTTAAATTGATTTTGACTAATGAATATTTGCTTCTTAGTAACATCCTTAACTTTTTGCCGGATATATATTTTGCCATTTCTCACCACAAACCCTTTCGGCTGGGGATACAAATTCATCGAATGAAATTTCTTAAATTATATGTATTAGTACCGCGAATGAAAAATATCATTCATGTTAACCAGACAATTCGCCGTGATTGTAATTATCATCGCTAAATGTCACACCTAGATGCTTATGTAAGTGAACAAAATTCAGTTGTGTGTTTTGAAACTATAAACTGTATCAGGAGAATCGCGATTATTTCTGAATAGTGAGAAGTACATTACTTCAGTCTTAGCAGCATTGAACTGCACGAACCATTGTTTTGCCCAGATAGATATGTTTCCAAGATCATAGTTAATGGTACTTCCAATATAATTTGTACCTCGAGAACTTAAAACTAGTGAAATGTCATCTGCAAATACACGTGTGACACCAGTCCTGTCAGTGAATCAGCTATATCATTTACGTATATCAAAATAAGTAGGGCCTTAATACTGAGTCTTGTGGCACACCGGTATTTATACACTTCTAATATGAATATGTGGTACCGACAAAAACTTTCTGTTTCCTATTTTTTTTTAAATAATTTGAAAACCAGTTAAAACATTACCAGAAAATCAATATTGTTTAATATTTAATAAGAAAATCAAACCTTTATGCCATTTCATTACTTCTCATAAACGGATTCGGTCAAACCTAGTCTGTTATTATTTTACTTGGCGGCTTTCTTTCAAGGGATCTTCTTTTATATCTTATTTTCAAAACATTATCTGGAATTAATTGCAAAAGCTTTCAATAGCATTTTTTTTCCGACCCGTGCCCCTCTAGAAAATTGTTCTGGGTATTTAAAGTAGGCCCTAGATGTTCATATATTAGTAACTGTTTGATTCTAAAGACCGTTTTGATGTAAAATAGAACCTTAGTCGGTGTTTTTTGAGCATAGGCGTTTATCAATGTTCAAAGTGTCTTCATCGTCAAAGCAATACGTTCTACGACAGACATGTTAACTTGCTAAATGTATCCTTAGTGTTAACCATCTTGGATTAATGGCCATTATAAATGATCCGAAAGTTTACTAATAAACACTAACGGGTAAAATAATGGAAATAAAACTGTTGCTATTGTATTCTCCTTACGGTAGCAGTGGTCACAAAAGAAAGTAAATAACAATTCTCTAGACTTCCTTTCTACGCTCAGTTACTTGTTTACAGTTTTTAAGCTGTACTGTATCGTTATAAAAATGTTTCAAACTTTTTCATATTTCCTTTTTGAATGTCCTTTATGTTAATGAAATTTAAAGTAGCATTTCTTCCTGTCTCAACTCTTGTCCTAAATATCATTTCATTCAGTTTCAGTTTTTCATTCAGAACTTACTGTTCCAAATAGTTGTAACTGTAAAAAATCTAAATACTGTTACCAACCAGCTGGCCATGTCATAACGGGTAATTTTAAGATTTTTAATGATAAAAGAATCAGAAATATTTTTTCCAAAGGTCCAAAATATAGAATTCCCTCGTCCATTAACTTTGAAAAATGTCTCTCTGAAATAACTCAGTCTATTGATGACTATATTAAAAAATTGTGTCGGAAAGAAAATGCAGATCAGAACGCTCTCACTGAATGGAAAAAAATATATTTAAAATCATTAAATCTCGAGTTAAATTTTATGAATCAAATCCTTCTTTATTACCTCCTAAACCCAAGTTTTCACTACGAAGTTTAAAGAAAGCTTTATCCAAGGAACATACGAATTTTGTTTTCACTCCTGCAGACAAAGCTTCTAATATTATTATTATTATATGACGCATTTATTACACAGAAGTATTACAAAATGAACTGAAACATACAAAAACTTACCAGTTATCACAACTAGATGAGAAAACTATTGCAAATAGTCATGCAAATCATTGTATAAATTTTGTCGCACTTGACGACAGTCAAATGAAACTCCCTACTCTTTATTTGATCCCTAAACTTCACAAAACTCCATATAAAGCTCGATTCATTGCAAATTCAACCTTATGCAATACAAAAAAACATTTCTGTACTTCCTGCCTTACTACAATTAAAGACCACGTACAGAAGTATTGCTCCAAGGTTTATGAGAACTTGGGTGTTAATCTGCTTTGGTCCATCAAAAACTGGAGATGGTATCAAAAAGCTAAAAAAACAAACACTTAAGTACTCATGATTTTTCTACTCTTTATACTAATTTACCACATAATCTTATTAATTTAAAAGACAAACTAGTAGCTTTAACTGAGAAAACATTTGCAAGGGAAAACGCTAATTATCTGGCTTGCAATGAAACTAGAGCATTCTTTTCTAACAGTGCATTTAAGAGATACAACCTATGGAGTTGTGATCAGGTTTGTGAAGCTCTAAAGTTTCTACTAGATAATATATTTATCAAATTTGGCAATAAAACTTACAGATAAGTAATGGTATCCCGATGGGAACCAACTGCCTCCCCTCCCCCCCCCCCCCCCACCCCATTGCTGATTTATTCTTATACTGTAATGAACGAGATTTCATGCTCAGTTTATCCACTGAGACACAATTTGAAATTATTAAAGCTTTTAATGGAATCTCAAGGTATCTTGATAATATTGATATTCTAAATATGAACCATTGCGGAAGGTCGATGGTTCTAGCCAGGTGCCCGCTCGTGATAAAATATTGCACGGAGGGGCACCTGGGGTCTTCCTCCACCATTAAAGCTGGAAAGTCGCCATATGACCTATCATGTATCGGTGCGACGTTAAATCCAACAAAAAAAAAATATGGACCACCATTATTTTTCAGAAATGGTGAAATATATTTATCCTAAAGAGTTACAGCTTTACAAGGCTAATACTTCAGATTTAGAAGCGTCATTTCTGGATTAAAATTTAAGAATTGTGAATAATAATCTAGAAACGAAAATATATGATAAAAGGGACGATTTTAATTTTGAAATTGTCACCTTTCCCCCATCTTGATGGAGATGTCCCTCGAGCAACATCGTGTGGTGTCTATATTTCACAGCTTATTCGTTTTACAAGAGCTTGCTCAAAGACAGATAAGTTAAATGACAGAAATCTTCATATCACCAAGAAATTGTTACAACAGGGTTACCGTTATCATACGCTACGGAAAGCTTTTAGTAAATTTTACTACAGATCGTCTGAACTGTTAGAAAAATATAATACGACCCTTAAAACACTTTTAAAGCTTGGACTTACACACCCGGAATACTATGGAGATGTAGTTTATAAAATTCGGGAAATTAAACATACCCCTTATTTTAATCAAATTTTTGTAAAATTGGTTAAAAAGTTTATCAAAAGAGGATACGATGCGAAAATCGTTAAGCACAGTGCATGTTTAGTGATTGACTCCTCTACAGTTAATTGCTACGCTTTAGATAGATAGATTTATTTCGGTAAGGAGTACGCATACACGGACAATTAAAAACAACATGTATAGTAATTACAACATAATAACATAATGCATACATGAAATCAAAAATAGCCATGACAGGCATACCGTCACCAAGGAGTACACAAAAAAGAGAAAACTCTTATTTCCATTGTGGTCCTTTGTGTTGGTGGCATGACATAGAGAGGCATAACATAGTTTACAGAATTATGTGACTAGATAGAAATTGAAATACGTGACTAGATGGAAATTACACAGCTATATCAAATAAAGAATTATGTGACTAGATGGAAATTACCAGCAGGAAGTTGGCAGTTAGCAGTTGCAGCAGTTACAGCAGTTAACTGCTACAACTGCTGGCAGTTACAGCAGTTAACTGCTACAACTGCCAGCAGTTACAGCAGTTAACTGCTACAACTGCCAGCAGCTACAGCAGTTAAACTTAGCGAATGTATGAAATGTCAATTACAAAGCTGAAAAATAGTAAGAATGTAACATCTTACAATGTATACAGTTTGAAGTAGCATAAACCTACGGATCACCGGAAGTTTGCACTGGAGTAGTACTTGCAGTTTTGCTGCTTTTAGGTTTTATAGCAGTTACGGTAACAACATTTCTTTATTCTATTACTGTTGTAACAACAAACATTAAATTAACAGAATCCATGTTACTACTGTATTCCCAATTTTGGGGCGAACCATATGTAGCTACGTTTATTTTTGAAATAAGATCTAGCATAAACATATTTTAACATAAAAATTATATAAACAATACGCAGAGTATAGGGCCTACACCTGCGAAAGAATTCCACGAGTCTTGTCCGAGTGAATTATCCACACAGCGTGTAACTGATTAGTATTGTTTGGATAATTAAAACATGGTTCCGCTGATTATTATTTCGAGCGATTGTAATATGTTTTTTTTAATGTAAAAACGTAGATGGAAGAATGGGGAAGCACTAGTTCACGTCTCACTTAAGGCACCAAATATTGTAGGTGGACACGTCACCGTGCAACATGTATTTGTGCTAACAACGCTGAAAAAACGTAGGAGTGCGTAGAGTGAGTTCTATCCTGCCTACCTATGTAATCCATACAATGTGCGTAAATTAGCTTTTAAGTGTAACAAGCCTTTCATGTGAAATAGAAGATTAAATGTATATAAAGCAGCACTCTTTATTCGTACCTGTTAAATGTAATTTTCATATTAGAATCAAAACTATCATGTATTGCTTCAGCAACGGATTGTCAGTATGCCAGATACCTAATTACAAAATGTGCACATATTTAGTGCTTTTTTAATTTTTACAGCATTAAAAAGCATTTGTTTTTTTCAGAAACATGTTGGTTCATGTTGTAAAAATATTACAGTTTTAAATTGTTGCGACATCAACCATTTCTGTCAATTCAGCATACAACGCCAACATCATGTCTTTGGTACTGAATTAATAGAATTGTTGTGTCTAATACCTTTATAAAGAAAAAGACCTCAGTATGTTTAAATTGTAGTTACATTAATGTAACTGTTATGATATTACATTGTTATAGTACGTATAATATCTTGTCGGAACAATGTTGTCTTTCCCCCCCCCCTAGTATCGTGTGCGCGGAACTAATGTGTCAAGGTTCCGATTTCACTCGTTATAGTTTCAATGTGGTTTTGTCTTTTGCCCGGCATTAAAAGATAGTCCCGACTTGAGATCACATGGAGTTAATTTTGGCTAGTGATTGATTAAAAAATCTTTAAACGGGGTCAATCTCAAGGTGTTTGCCTTTCGATCCTGGGGTTGTAGGTTCAAGCTCTTATAGGGTCGCGACAACACCTTAATCTTACTTTTTTTCAAGGAAGTGGACATAATAAGTGTGAATCTTTATGACAATTAGGGTTTAAAGAAATAGATAAAACGGGAGAGACCATGTGAAACCCAGTAGGAAATCATTACTACTACAAAATCTAAAGTAAATTATACTTTGGTGATGAAAAGCGCATCTGTCATCATTCTATTTACCTAGACTCATTTTATTTTATATTATTATTTTGTGTGTGTGGTGTGTGTGTGTGTGTGTGGGGGGGGGGGGGGGGGGGGGGGGGGCGGTATTATAAGAACCTACTAGGCGAATGCTATTTAGAGAGAAAACCTGTCCTTGGAAGTGAAAACATGGTGTCTTCAGTCAAAACTACACGACGATTATCCCACTGGAGAAACATTACAAATAAGCAAATAAGCAAGTCAAAAAAGGGGAGAGCGTTCCCGGCCAAACACAAAGTCCACCCTTGCTCGGAAACCAGACCTTAACCAGGATGGCCACCACCCGGGCGTGTCGGGCGTCCACCCTCTCTACAACGACCACCGGTGGCACCCAGTTTCTTTCTACTGTTGCGGGACTGGACCCCGACACCGAAACTCGCCATTTTACGTTCTGCCCAGACTTTGAAGCACCCCCACTCATTTCGTTTCTTGTAATATATTTATGTTTATTCTTTTTACCTCTCTTTGTTCAATTATAATGATAAATAACTACTTGAATATTAATGCATGTAAAATGCATATACGTGGTTATATATAAATTTAGTCCCGGGACACATGCGAAACTATCAAATTCTTTTCAGTTTCCACTTTGAAATTTGGAATTCCCTACTTTCGTTTTAGTGAAAGATGATTATATAATGAATTATACATGAATTAATTCCCTTTTATTCTGAAAATTTAATTACATTTGTTTCATAGCATATAATACAGTTTGTTAGAATTACATATTAATAATTATTCTAAGAGCAATTTTATTTCTCTTTAAAATGTAAAAGAATTCTGATTATGTTATGAGTAAAATATTTATTACTTATGAATATGTTAATATGCTAATTTCATACCACTTTAACTGTTACTTAAAGTTTACATAAATACTAATGAAATCAAAGCAACCAGGTCAGCAACTCTGACCCAACGTCTAGCATATTTTTCTGTCACAAATCCGTGGGTTACGGGCAGCCATTTTCTGTCATAACCCAGCTGATCACATAAATTTCTACATCTAACCTTTACCCTGCTGAATTTCTAAAAAGGACTGTTCCATCATTCAGTTTGGGCAATACCATTTACTTTTGAAGGGGTGTTAATGAAAATTACTGACTGAATAGCAAACAGTGCAGACCATGGTCAGCCTGCACGGATCTTGGTCTGCACTGGTCGCAAAGGCAGAATCACCAGCCGGCAGCAGGCTAAAGGCTAAAAGGGTACAGGCAGCCCAATTCTGTCATAACCCTTATATAGTATATGGTACATTATGGGTTACGGACGGCCCTCTTCCGTCACAACCCGCAAGTTCTTAGCAAAGCCTCATCTATGAACTGTACCTAGTATTCATGATTTTACTTGTCACATTTTATTTTATGATGTATTAACTTAGCTGTTCGCTATTGTTCAGGGTTTTGTAAATATATTTGAAAACTGCTATTCAGCTTGGATTTTACTTGGTCTAACTTTAGAGTAAACTTGATATACCCAGTGTACGAACCTAGGGTAGTAACCACCCCGCTGAAATATCTGCTCTTTGGAGCTATAGCATGGCTGGAAAGTTGCATCCTACGTGAAACTTGAGTGAACTGGAGGGTTGCTAGTTAAGTGCATCATACAAGATCAGCTTAAGTTGGCACTATTTTAAGTCTGAGCAGATGGAACGGTTACAATTATAAGGGAAGGCAATTCCGAGGAATTCTTTCTGATTAACTTCCCTTTGATGGACTATAATACAAGTAGCTGTAAACTGCTGCAACTGCCAGCAGTTCTAGCAGTTAACTGCTGTAACTGCCAGCAGTTGTAGCAGTTAACTGCTCCAACTGCTAGCAGTTCTAGCAGTTAACTGCTGAACTGCTGCAACTGCTAACTGCTCACTTCACACCGATATGGAAATTGCACAACTATATCAAAAAGTAAAATGCGAGCTTAAATTAAAATGTTCAAACATCGAAGGCCATAAGAATAGTTATTGAAACACATTAAATAGTTATTAAAACACATTAAAGTAATTATGCTAAACTGTCTAGTAAATAATTCTTTACTAACGTTTTAAAAACAGGTAATTTCTCAGTCTGTGCTATACTAGCAGGCAACTTATTCCATAGGGAAATATCAGAAAAGAAAAAGGACTTTAACCAAAAACCTTTGACTTTGGAACAGCAAAAGCACATTTGTGACTTAACCTTGTCCTATATGAATGAACAGTATCCTGTGGGATAAAATTGTCTCCCATGTAGTCCGGGGCTAACCCATTTTTTATCTTAAAAACATGACACAGGATGATCTGGTCTACACGTTTGTTGACTGGTAACCAGTTGAGAGACTTAAAGTGCTCTGGGCCAATGTGCGACCTAGCATCAAGGTCCAGAACAAACCTCATTAACTTATTCTGTGTAGTTTGGAGCTTGGATTTAAGTAACTGAGTCAGACTATGGTACCATATAGAACAGGCGTAATCAAAATGACATTGGATTAGGGCCATGACAAGAAGTTTCTTGGTGTGTTGAGTAAGATAACGTTTCTTCCGATATAGATATTTTAACCTTGCGTTAGCCTTTTTTAATATGGAGCGAGCCATTGAATCGAAAGATAGTGTCTGATCAAGGGATGCACCAAGATATTTGACAGTAGAAGTTGGTTCAATAGTTGTACCATTACATGTAATATCAAGAGTTGCGGTTGACCTTATTCTATGTTTAGATCCAAATAAGATTGACTCAGTTTTACCTAAATGAAGTGACAACTTATTATCTACCAACCATTGACTGACAAGATGCAGGTCATCTTTCAAAGATTTTTCTACAGACGACTTACATTTACCTGAAACAAGTATACCAGCATCATCTGCATATAACAAAAGCTTGTTTTTAACCACAGCTGACATATCGTTGACGTAAATTAAAAATAAAAGAGGGCCTAGTATGGACCCCTGTGGAACTCCACATGTAATGGGAGCAGAAGCAGAATGAGTACCAGAGACATCCACCAGCTATTGTCTTCCTGAAAGATATGACTGAAACCATATTAAAATGTCATCACCAAGTCCCGCTGAATGGAATGGTCTACTGTGTCGAAAGCCTTTTGGAGATCTAACAGAATCATACCTACTACATGACCTTTATCCATCTTCATCCTTATATAATCTGTTAAATGAATTAGACATGTGCCTGTTGAGAGACCACTTCTGAACCCAGACTGAAATTTGTACAATAATTTGTTTACCTTGAAGTATGATTCAACTTGGTCGTATACAACCCTTTCATAAATCTTGGATACAATACTCAGAATTGAAACTGGGCGATAGGTACCTACAGAAGTTTTGTCATTCTTCTTAAAAATGGGAACAACCCTGGCTAATTTGAGATCATCTGGCACCACACCTTGAATGAGGGACAAAATTATGACATGACCAAGAGGTTCAGCTATAATGCAAGCTCCATCCTTTACAAAACGGGAAGGTATACCATCTAAACTGTAGCTTTATTAGCACCTAGCTGAGTTAAGTATTTCAATACCTGATTTTCAGAAACTAGTGAAAAAGAGTAGTTATTCAAAAGCACACCTAAACTGGCATAAAATTTTGTCTCAAAAGATTTACCAAACTTATTAACCCTAGCCGGCAATTTTTCAACAAGTTTTAAGGCAACTGAAGTGTAGAATGTATTGAAAGAGTCAGCAATAGTTTCCTTATCAAAACAAATATTACCATCAATATTCAGACATATGCTGGAGCTTGAAGAAGATAACCCTTTCTTAGAAGGCAAGCCAAGATTTTTAAGGACAGCCCTATTTGATGGTGCGACGACTAATAAAGTGTAGGACTCCATGATGTTTTTCTCCTAAATCCTACATACAACGGACGGAGGGAGTTGATTTTGTCTTACAGTTTTCTTAGTCGTGCCCTTAAAAGTTAGGCTTTTGTTGCTCTGACTTCAGACACGTTGTTGAGGACATTGGTGTAATTGTACCTTTAATTTACCTTAATTTTATGTTTTGCATTTTTTATCTGTTACTTTTGCACTAATGTTAGAGCCTTTCTCAGTGGGAATTTTATTAACATTGTGTTGTTTAACTTGTTGAAAATAGGGTAAGTGCGAGGTTGGCATGCCCTAAACGCGTTTAAACCCCCAGTTTCCCTTATTTAGGTTACTGACCGTTCCAAGGCGGTGCCCCTATTTTCAACTGCTTGTTTTGTCTGTCTTGTATTGTCTGTTGCGTATGTTTTCTTGCTTGTTGTAAGCGTTTTT
This sequence comes from Mercenaria mercenaria, assembly GCF_021730395.1. Taxonomy (NCBI): domain Eukaryota; kingdom Metazoa; phylum Mollusca; class Bivalvia; order Venerida; family Veneridae; genus Mercenaria; species Mercenaria mercenaria. The sequence continues at coordinate 55,887,113 of NC_069373.1, forward strand.
CCTCCGCCCCACTCCCCCTATTGCTCTCTCCTTTTCCTTGCATTTACGCTAATTTTTGCATCCTCTCCCCCTTTACTGTTAGTAAGTTTTAGTGGATCCCCTTTGTTTTGGCAGCCGAATCCAAAGACGGTACTTGATTGTTTTTTCCTACTTGTGTGGGTGTGTTTGTATGCCTGTGAGTCTATAACAGTGCCCTACTGTTTTCTTATGTGTTGCTTGTTCGTTTTCTATGTTATTCAGTTGATCGTAGTTGTGTGTTTATCTTTGGTACACGAGTGTCTGCGCTATTGTCGTTTGCTTTGTAGTGCGACTGTTTTTAAAGAACATGGCATTCCCTTGTATATTCGTCCTTGTTCAACTTTCCTCTTCGGCCCCCCCCCCCCCCAACACACACACACACCCGACCCCATTTCGCCCCTTACCATTTCCTTCCCCACCGTCAATATTTAGCATAAATTAATACGTACTTGTTGGATGTTTGAAGCAACCCGTCTGAAATAGTTTTACATTACAGCTTCTTTTTGTTGTGGACCTACTATGTAAATGCGTGGCTCTGGGGCTATGTTTTGGTGCTCTGTGCTTCCGAGAAATCTACCCTTACCTATTATCTTTTGCTATAAACACGCGAACGATGTGAAATGGAACAAACCTTATCTCTTTCTTAAAATTTCTTGAAAATAAAGTATCGGTCGTTGATGGCATGGTCTGCTGACAGTATCTTATCTAATTAATTATTTTTTGCCTCAAGGTGATTCTAAATATAAAAGTTTTTTGTAAAGATGAGCTACTTTACGTAGTATTTCCCAATACGCTGTTTCTCATAACAAAAACTGCTTTCGATTTGCATCATGTGCTCTATGATGTTTTAGTGGAAATACACTAAAACACATTTATACTGTGTTAAGCTATACACCTAATACATGTAAATGGGTTATATTTAAATCCTAATGCATAGTTCTGTTATTACACATAAACTATTCTAATTTCATATTTAAAAATAGTATATGCAGAAACTGTTCATATTTTAAAATAAGAAATTTGAATCTAGTATGCCTTTACAAAGTTGTTGTTATATCATATGGTGGCACTACCAAATGTTTAAATAGAAGTAATAGAAAACATAACCTCTGCTAATATTAAGCAATAAAACATAATTAAATTTTTAGCTTTAATACAAAATTGATATAACATATAACATATTCTTATAGAATAATATCTGTTCAAATTATTACAAACGTTAAAGTGCGCATGTCCACATATAAGGCTTGCTGTAAACATTTTCACTAATGTAACACACGGCTGTCTGAACAATCATATAACTGTGCATTACAAATATTTTGGTTGCCATGCATCGTTCTTCGTCCATATTAAATTCGGTATAAATACATAGCAGAAATTAATTGTGTATAAATACCTGGTGTATAACTACATGGTGTATAAATGCGTATAGTTTTCTAGGTACAGTTTAAGTAACGAGTCATATAAATACACGGAGGTGTTTATGTCTTCTTCTCTTGGGCATATTCGAAAGTACTGTTGACAACATATGTTCCATTCACTTAGTTCAAGCAGGACTTCTCGGGAGAGCACCGAGCGTGATTCTGTTCACGAAAGTCTTCCAAAGCAGTTGTCGCTCTTTCTGTGTCCCTCCCAAAACTGCCGAGTTCTCAAGTGCCCTTCTGTGTAAATAGGGGATGGTTTCATCCACGGGACCATATGGGGTTGACTTATAGACTGCAAATCCAGCTTGACCTGTGTTAGAATATGAATAGAATTCTTGTTTTATATAATGCTGTTCATAAGAATACAGGGAATTGATAATAAGGGTTATGTGGAAGGTGTTGCATAGTAATCAAAACTATCGCGAACTACTTTCTGAGTTCTGTCGAGGAGACATAAAAACGTAAAATAAATACTGCATTCCGAGAGTTGAAAACATTTACAGAAAGAAGGACAAACATGCAACATGAGGCGGCATATGTTTTATCTCGTCCTCTCAGTACGGTTCTGAATTCCTTAACCAAGGTACATGGACCGAAATATGTTAAACAGAATTATTTCAAAATTTCCCGCCTAAATGATATACGAGTACGTGTCTTCTCATCCTCGAAAAAACAAAACAAAAATGAGCCGCGCCATGAGAAAACCAACATAGTGGCTTTGCGACCAGCATGGATCCAAACCAGCCTGTTCGCTAACATTCTCAGTTTCCTTTTTAACTTAAACACAGACATATCCCGCCATGTGTAGATCTTTCTGGAGAAAATATTTGCACATATATGTAGATACATGGATTACTGAAGGCAATGTCAGTAGTGACATGATCTATAAAACTATGGCATTTTATACCAACCTAGAGCAGACGATAGATAGTCGGACATTCCATACGACTGTCCGAAAAATATTGTACCATTGTTTGTACTCAATGACCTTTTATCAACCCTGCAACAAAGTAATATAACATCATATCTACTTTCATTCAAGTGTAAACAATGAACCAACCTAAAGCAGACGATAGATAATCTGACATTCCATATAATTGTCCGAAAAATATACTTCCACTGTCGATTTTCAAATTTCTGGAATTTATTCTGAAAAGAAACGTTAATATGTACGTGTTCATTTGATTCATTTAGTTACATAGTTCCGCTTTTGTTTCTATCACAGGTGGCAGTAACGTACCTACGATACAATATGGGTCCATGAGCCATATATACACTTAAATACATTACAGTTATAATGTTTTCCTAGAAATGTGCCAATTAGAAAGGTGTTTATGAGCATTTTTACTTGACATTGCTTCCAGGTCCATATTTTATTTTGAAATCAATGATTGATTGGGCAAGTGAATACACTTTCAAAGAAATCTTACTTCAAAGCCCAATTGCACACCGTTTAATCACAACGAGCAATCAACGGCTTAAAAACGGTAGTTTTTTTCTCTACCCAAATAAATCCCACACATTTCCCTTACCAAAATGAAAAGTTTGCGGCAAAGTTGCCGCAACGTTGCTGTAAATTTGCCGCAAACATTTTAGTTCACCAAAACAGAGTAATAGATGTTTGCAGGAGTTTGCCGGTAGCGGCGATCTTTCGGCAAATGTTTCGGTGACTTTGCTGCATACTCACCACAGACTTTACTGAATGAAGAGTTTGCCATAACATCGCCAGAAACTTTATCACATGATTTTGTCCACCAAAACGTCACCAGAATCTTTTATCTATATTTTCGTCTTCAGAACATTCGCCATAATCTTTTAATTATTTGACTAGATGTGAAAGTTCGCCAGAGGATTGCCAGAACAGTATCAAATTTTTCTATGTTTTTATTGGCTGCGTAGAGTTTGGCTCCATTTTCAAACTGCCAAACAGTAGTTGAACATTAATGTATTAACATGGATTAATTTTGTTTCCATACTAAACAAAAAACATTACAAAAAGATGGATAAATCACGGAAATATACTGTGTTTAATTCCATGGATAAATGTTGCGATGTAAGGTAAGTTTTCACATAATTAAGCATGCAGAAAAACTGAATAATTTTTAATGGTTAGCCTTTGTTTATTTTATACTTATGCCTGAAGACCACTAAATAAATAGACTGCAATAAATAATTTAGTGAATCTGCAAACTAATTAAGACATTTGCACACTGAGGAAATTTTTGCAAATCAGTTATCAGCTTTCACAACCTTCAAATATTTAAAGATTCAAACCCATGTAAACATAAAACATATGTACTAAAGACATAATTTATCATACTGATCTTATACATTTGTATTTCTTTCTGTCTAATTATTAAGAAAAGATAAATCCTTATCAGCAGATGATATTTTTGCTAATTTAAGAGACAAATATGTCTTTTCTTACTTTTCTTGAAAATATATTGCTGAACCCAGATTCCTTTGCTCTTTAAAACAAAGTACCTGCTACTTAAGCGCCAAAAGTTTGCAGCAAATTTGCGGCAAATAAATTTGCATACTTGTTTGCAGCAAAGTCGCCACAAACTAATTTACATAAATAGTTTGCTAAAAGCTCGCAAAATATTGCCAGAAGTTCGCCAGATAGGTTTTGGCGAATTTGCCGCAAACTTTTACCATGCAAATTAGGTTTGCCGCAAATTTGCTGCAAATTTATTTGCAAAATCATTTGCGTAAATCGTTTGCCGCAAATTTACCGCAAACTTGTTTGCATGGTAAAAGTTTGCCAAAAGAAAGTCTGCGGCAAATTTACTAAAACGTTTGCGGCAAATTTGCCGTAACGTTCGCCGGAAGCCTGATATTTTGGTAAGGGTTTCCGCATCAAAGTCTTCCCCCAAAAACACATCAAGTACGTCGTGTCAGTTAAAAATAGCGTTACAAGCGGTCAGAATAGGCTAAATGCAATTAACAAGACTCTAAATAAGGTTCAATCCTATTTAGTTACTTACAAGTTGCTATTTAATTTGAATTTAGTAAATAACCTTCGTCTACCATAGCTGCTTGTTTATAATGGGTACGATTCGGATTTTATCGCTACGTTTGAAATACGTAAACTGTCTCCGCCAATGAAAACCTTCTTAACATCTGCCGTCTTGTCATCGAAAATCATGGCAGGCAAAAGTAATTTGCGAAAGCGAAAAGCGAATCTGTAAGTAACAAAGTAGGACTGAACCTGATTTTCGGTCTTGTTAGTTTGCATTTAGCCTGTTCTGAGCGGTTATAACGTTATTTTAAACTGGCACGGTGTCTTTGGTGCTAAAAATGTGTGAGATTTATTCGTTTTAAGCTGTTGCTCTCTCGTTGTGGTTAAACGATTTGCAACGGGGCTTTGAAGTAAGATTTTTTTGAAAGTGTATTCACTTGCCCAAAAGACGGCCAATCATTGATAAAGAAATATTGTTTTGAAAAAAAAAAAATACGGACCTTGAAGCAATGTACATGTCAAAATGCTCATAAACATTTTTCTAACGGCTCATTGTCACAGGGGCAAAAAAATTTTTCTAAGAAAACATTATAATAGTACTATAAATTTAAGTGTATATGGCTCATGGACCCATACTGTATCCTAGGTACGTTACAGCCACCTGTGGTTTCTATCAAAATATTATATCATTCAGTAAAGCAAACTTTCCCGTTGAAAAAAAAAGTTTTATGATAAAGATACATGTTGAAGAGAAATTTGAATTGTTGTCTTGAAACTCGTGAGAAAATGATACTACCAAAGGATAAATTTAATACTGGCTACAGTGACAAAATTTTACCCGAAGTATATTTTTGGTGCTAAAACATCAGATATTTTCTAACAATAGTTCTTTTATGACGCACGGAGCAAAAAGGGTATAAATCTCCAGAAAAGTTAACAAAAGAAAAAAAAACAATACTTTTGACAGAGACATTTGGAACATTAGTTTGATTTATACAATACAAAAAAAAACATGTCCCGTTTCTATAACAATATTTTATTATCCTGCTCAGATCTTCATTCTGGGGAAAAAATGTATATATCACATTGTCGTTTTTGGCTGCGGGTTTATCCCGCTACCAAAGTTAAAGTGTATTTCTGACAATCAGAGCATCTTTATTTGATTCCGAATCACATCCAAAGATGTTCATGTGCTACACAAAATAATCCCATTCATGAACAACGCGGATGAATTATTAATGAACAAGCAGTTCTTATTCAGCTTGTATCCACTTTCACTGGCCATTTAGATTATATAAGATCTATCAACGATAAGGTATTCCAGCCCATGGTTACATCACAAGCTGGGTCAGGCAGAGTTCAACTTAGATATGAGGCACATTAAATTTGTAGTTGTTTCTCATTCATGTATATTCATAGACTGGCATTTAAACAGAAAATAAATCTACCAAAACCCCGCAACCATCAGACATTTCAAGGCTTTGATTTTTTAAATGACTGCTTATTTAGTTCTCTTCGCGAATACAATATAATATATTCACTAGAATTATCTGGGTATAAAAAATAAATGAAAGCAGAAATGTTTAAAAGATATAAATGCATGTTCGGCAACAGTGTCTAACAATAGTCTAGGCTATTGTGAGTATTTAATCTACCGATTGGTCAAAGACGACTGCGTGAGCATAACTACCTTCTATTATGAAAATAAATAAAATATCACATAATTTAGAAAACATGCTCAAATAATGGATATATAAAAATGTTGTCCGTTTTGAAGAAATCCACAGAAATCTAACACAGGGCAGACGGTGCTGTTATTCAACTACCAAAAGAGGCAGAAACCCCTAAACTCGTGACTTTGTTTGTAATTAAGTTTGTTCTGCAAAATTACCCCATACTTATGAAATGTATAACCATCTGAACAATAAAGACAAAAAGCCAGCAAACCATATTCTTTTTGTTAATTCTTAAGAACATGAATTGAAAACATTTATCTGTTGCCTTTCAGAATAACAACAGACGTGTCAATAGTTCAATGTCAGGAAATTGCACAGTATTATTTCAATAGTTCCATATCAGGAAATTGCACAGAATTATGTCAGTAGTTCAATATCAGGAAATTGCACAGTATTATTTCAATAGTTCCATATCAGGAAATTGCACAAAATTATTTCAATAGTTCCATATCAGGACATTGCACAGAATTAATTCAATAGTTCCGTATCAGGAAATTGCAAAGAATTTTAGGAATAAAATATGAAACAACTGAACATGCAAATATACAAAATAATAATACAGGGTCTTTCAGATTCTAATGTTTGACTGTTTACTTCTCTTAATATAATTTTGTTTATCTGAGAAAATATTTTGAAATTTTACAAGAGCAAATACTGAAAAGCTTAACTGCTATATTGGTACAAATCCTACCTTTTGAATTACTTTAGTATGACAAGGGAAATATCAATACTATGAGGTAAAGTAGGTTTCTTTAAGAAAAGATGGAGGGTTCTATCTCTGGAAACTATTCTGCCCGTGAATCGCAAATTGATCCACTTAATGGGTCATACAACGTAAACTGACCCCCCACTCCCCACCTCCCCTCCCCCCCCACGAACTGACACTGTAACAGAATGTAGACCTTCATATACCATCCAAAATAAGTGTGTAACAATGATATAGGCAAGTCAGAACAGAACTGTAACACCGCAAACAACAGAAATAACATATAAAACTGTATGGAAAAAGAACAAGCTAAAAGTAGAAACCGCGCCACCTATCTCTTGCAAATTAAAACTTAAAAACTGCAGATAAAATGAATCAGAAAAACAACCGTGATCTTAATTCGATGCAAAAATAGTTATAACACGACTCCAGATCTAAGTCAAATAACTCGAAATATAAAAAAAAAGATGAAACATGAGAAAACCAACAAAGTGGGTTTGCGACCAGCATGGATCCATGCTGTTCGCTTTCAAAGCCTATTGCAATTAGAGAAACCGTTAGCGAACAGCATGGATCCTGACCAGACTGCGCGGATGCGCAGGCAGGTCTGGATCCATGCTGGTCGCAAACCTACTATGTTGGTTTTCTCATGGCGCGACTCATTTGTTTTTGTTTGAACAATGAGTATTAAGCAGTGTTTATTCATGTAGTATCTTTAATATTATAAAACAATTCTTCTGCGTCAGTAACGTGATACAATTGTGAAATAAAATCAATGAAATTAAGTTGTACCAAAGAAATAATTTTATGTCATAAATCTTTGTTTATTTATGACTCTCACAACCTATCTTAAACAATATTTTTATAAAAAGTTCTACTGGCTTTGAAAAAAAAAAAAACATTTATCTACATTTAAGGCGTGCTTCATAAAACAAAACCTACTCTTGAACAGCATGTTTGACCGTGTCCTCATTGTGTGATGCAATAACCACATAGAACTTGTCTGGTTCTCGTTGTATACCATCAAGCAGGTGTTCCATGGACTGGTTATACATTGCAGTGGTATCTTCAAACGTCTGGTGAACCGGATCTTCATATCCAGCGTCTACTGCCATCTGACGCTCTTTGTACATGTAAGCTCCGCGGACCAGCTTGGTGGCAAAACCAGCACCTTTAGAGCGAACAAATTTGCAGTCCTTCTGTAAGTTCCCATAGGTTTCCTAAGAAAATTAACCTTTTTCATAGATCAAATTAATTTCAAATTTCCAAAATGCAAAAAAAAGTTAAAACTACCGTACTGGAATATTTTGAAATACCAATAGCAAATAGAAAAAGTGAAAAGCCACAGGTCGCCATACACGACATAAATGAAAATGTTGCAGGCTCAGTTTGATTCAACCTGTTCATGGACGGTAGCGGAATTGCAAGCTACCGTCCATAGTCACCATCTTGTCCCGGATTGAGCAGAACTCAACATTAACATGAGTAACAAGTACTGAAATAAAATTTAGAGACCCCCGCAGGTATATTCATGCAATTCCATGGAAGTGGCGTATGGTCCCTAGTTAAAAAATTGGTTTGTCCTAAACGGGAACAAAAGAAGCTAAAATGCAATATCACGAATTCGAGCATCTTGTAGTGATAAGTCTACTGTGAATATAATATGTTTTTCCTTACTTTAAGGTAGTTCTGGTAAGTGTATGCGACGATGGGTCTGCCACGGTTGAACTGCAGCATCATTGCCAAGCTGAGAGTCCTTAGGGCGGGGTTTAGGTATGTGTATTCAGCATCAATAAGTAGCAGCACCCCTAAATTCTCTGCAAGCTTCCAACAATGTAGATTGAAATAATGTTAATGACTAAAAGCGTATTTTCATATTATTTAATGTATGTTTTAGGCACAATGAAGGTCTATATAGAACAGTAATTGCACTTTTACGATAAATTCATTTTACAATTTCTTGGTAAGTATAAAAGTGTATTGTATCAGATCACTTTCACTTGTTGGACCTTTTTCATTTACTGTTTGTCAACAAAACCAAATTATCGAGTTTTCACTATACATTTACTAATTCCATTACTTTTAAACACAAAATATACAGTCTTAAAATCTGTATTTCTGACTAATTCGAAGTAAGATGCACGTAAAATGTCTGAAAACCGACTAAAACATTTGTTCTTTGGAAACAAAAGTGCTGCATAATAAAAAGTATAAACTGAATCATAATTATTTTCAAAGAATACAGATTTACCTCACCAATCGATTTCAGTCTCCCTAATGCTTTGTTCAGTGCTGCGGCATTGTCTTTATCAAGGCCATCTATGTCAATTTCATTTCCTTTCAGACCATTCACTATACATTCCAGGACATTCATACTGGAGTGGGGGTCGGGAAATTTTTCACTCAAGACAGCCTGTAATGTTTCTTACACTTATTTTCATCGTATCCATAATTGTAACATGAGATCAGGTATTCCAGCTGATCAATAAGAAGAAACTGCCAATTTTAACTTTGGTAAAACGAGGCACTTTGACAATGAACATATAGTGACTTCAGAAGTAAATATCACAGTTACTCAGAAATCAAATTATGTCTTTAACCATACAAGTCATAGCGAATGCTACAAACTATGAAAGTTCATTGTTCAATTCAAGGATTACATCGATTTAATATTTTGGTTTTCGTTTAGAGTTTGAGATTTTAAACAGGAACTCTATCAAAAAATCCGAGTAAACTGTGAAACTAGTATTATTTCTTATTATTTCTTATTCTTATTAATCCAGTAATTTTAAAGGCAGCAAAGGGAGGTAATTAAAGAATATATTTCAAGGGAGATAATTTATCTGGAAAAAAAGAAGTTCGGCACTGTGAGTGATATTGATTTATATCTCACTGCTGTTTTCCAGTATTTCACCGATAAGCATAAAATAAATAATAATTGTTAGCCTAAGGCATTTACACGTTTTACGCTGGAATAGTATTTAGACATGTTTGTATTGGGGTTGGACAGCCTCCAATCTGTCGGGTCTCTGCGGGTACAACACGAAATAGAAATCTAACTACGACTGACTTACACAAAGATCCCCGGGGACAACAGCTGTAAGCTTAATCTGTGACATCGGGTAGTTTGGATCCACCATCTTCGACAGTTTGATACATCCTAGAATCATCTCTAAATTCTCATGGTACCAAACATCCCGACTTCTGCAAATAACATTTACACAGCATAAAATCTGCAACTGCCAGCACTACGATGTGCTGTGCATTATTTGGCAAAGGGAACATCAGCGTTCAACCCTAGCCGCCACAACCATCGCCATCGCCTCCGCCAATTCATTCTCTTTATAAGCAGAAGCGGGATGTTGGCGACTATAGTTTTGTTATAATCTGTTGGTTGTCATTTTATTTAACAGTCCGTAATTGGGTTGGAAGCAATATGTATGCTATACATAACTCTTTAAAAGGGCTGGTAGTAAGTACAACTTTAACTAAATGCTTTAATTACATACTTGTTAAACATGAATTTTTCTTTGAACTTCTCTTCAGCGCAAATATTTCATCAGCTCGTTTTACATCAGCATCAGCATCTATCATTTAGATAAGTCAAAGATTCCGACAACAACAGCAGACAAAATAAGGAGTTTAGAAACGTTCGGTGCCTAAAATGGCTGAAACTTACAGTAAAATATACCGTCCTGCGTAAATGCAAAATCATGGACTCGGTTGGAATGAGTCTATGAGAAATAATGAATATCATTCCACGAAAGAACGAGTGCATATTTCTCGATGCAAATAAACAATCTTTTTATTACATACGTACCGTGACTACACTTATAATTATTATATAAATGATATAAAAATGTCCTTTAGCCAGAGTAAAATTGAAAATACCGTCGTTATGATCGTTAAAGAACATGCATGTAACTGACGTCAAATGACGTCACGCACTGATATGAAATTTGAACATCAATATGGAAAAATATTGACATTTCAGGTACCACTGTATCTGAACGGAGTTTATAAATGAGTATGTTATAAGTTACTATATAGATACATTGCCTAAGAAAACACATCCCTCACAAAACGCTAGCGCACGCTTGGCGATACATATTACACAAATACATTGACTAAGATACCAGAGACTGTAACATCACAGAATCAAGGTATAAGGAGACCGTTTTACGGCCGTCACACAACACTTAATCATAAAAAACCCTATAAGAATGGTAAATTGTATATTTTTGTGTTCATGTTTTAGACTTGTATATAAGGGAATACATTAAAACAAATTGGAGGTCCAAAAATCTATAGGATTCTGTTTAATACCTCGAGCGCTTAAAATAAAAGAAATGTGCCTATTTCAGACGCTTATATTAAGAAAAAAAAACTAAGTAGTTTTTTTAATGCAGTTTCATCAGTCTTACTGTGATTGACCAGCGTCCTCCTCTACTGGAACACACAGCATAGGTCCCATAGCGTTCTGCTGCAGTTTGCCAATGGCTACTTTTAACTCGTCTTCTGTTTCCCCTGCCACAAACTGGCTGTAAATGGTTGCCTTCATACAACGGTTATAGAGCCTGGATCCAAAAAGGCGTTTGCTGATCTTCATGAGCTTTAAAAGATATTTTATAATCGTGATATTTATTTTGAATGTGCAAATTGAGTTATTTTAGTATTCCTGGTATAACATTGGGTATGGAATTAGTGAACAAGTTAATCCCTTCCCTTTCACGCGCTGAATTGACAGAAATACATTCGGCAGCCGCCTGATTGTATTATTTAGAAAAGAAATCTTCAGTTAAGCGTGTTCCACCCGGACAATTTAGCTATTTGTTTAAACAGAACAAATTGAAACTAACCCAATATATGCATGTTACTGAAACAAGGACATTGGTATCTTTAAAAAAAACTTTCAAACTAATTAAAGTACAGACTTTCGTTCAAATGTCCTTCGTGTATAAAAAGGATTACAAGTATATAGAGTCATGTGCAGCTCCCGAAATATGCTCTCTAACATCCTATAACATAACAGAAAATCTCACCGACAGACTGTTTTTCACCAGAAAATCGTATGTGCATAGCTTGAAGATGACCAATGCCCGTACAATCTCTGACATTTTCTTGTTTTTGAATGCGGTTCTGTAATCATTTACGTCGAAACTTGCCAAAGTCTTTACAGAACAACCGGAAGTTCCAAATTCTTGCTCATGCGCAGTCACGGCGGAAGTGCCATTGAATACAGTTTTCTGATGGCATGGCGCAAACAGACTTAACGATCTGGTTGGTTGTAAATCCAGAGAATACTGAATTATCCTGAAACCTGTTCGCAGCATGTTGTTTTTTTTTGAGTTTTAAATTCTATTTTGCATTTGCAGGTACTAAGGAGTCAAAGGAATTTACATCGTTAGGTTCTGAAATCCTATGTCAACTTTAAATTCATCGTGCTTGCGTTTGCCAGTTGATGGCAGTTAATACTAAATATTCAGACTCAATGCATTTTCTCCACCATTTCAATGGGCAGTCGTTTATGAATGTAGGTAACTACGATAAAAGAACGTCGCTTTGCATTAGTTAGTTTTTTTTATATATATCTCACATGTACACTTTCAAAATTTAAGAATTCCATATATTTTCAACACGCGTGAAAAAATCACAACCAGTTGGTTATTTTCAACGTTTCGATTCAAACAAATATTGTACAGCATAACGGCCCACCCGTGGTTCTAGTGGCAAAAACTAACTTCTACCTAGTGTAAATCGCAGAAAAAAATCCAAGTAAAACACAAAGCAAGACGTGACCTAAACTTTATTATTATATATACAGTCGCAAGTTATATTACATATAAATGAAATGGATATCTTCGTAAGATCATCAGATGGGTCAGATTTCAAAAATTATGCAAACTATATTTGTGAACGAGTGAACAATTATACGCAGTAAGTATATTCTCTATTTTCATTAAAAAAGGCTGAGCCTGTTTGTACTATTGTTTCATCTGAATATAACAAAAAAGTAGAAGTTTTTTTAACCCTCATGACCCTTCGTTTCATTGTTTTCTAGTTATTATCAGATGTTTCATTTTTAAGTATCACAGACCCTAAGATGTTAACAAGGCCGCGCAAATAATCTTTGAAAGCTTCCAACTTGCAACACATAATGACATTTTCGAATGTCAGATATAGTATATGAAATACTGCTTCTATGTCAAATCAAAAACCATTACTCAACTATGAGACCATTTTCATCCGTCAGTATGCCATCCATTTCGAGAATGTACATTTCTTGAAAGATAGGTTAGTGGTCTATTCCGGGTTATTTGGTGAACAGAAATAACCAAGAATCTACAAAAAAAAAAAAAAAAAAAAAAAAAAGCAACCGTTTTACATCTCACTTCCATGACCGCAATTTTTATTGTAAAATTGTGTCTTTTTGCGGCGCACCAACACAGCAGAGGTAAACAGGACTAAACATTTTGGTTTAATGTTAGCAGTTCATTTACATCGAAACAAAGAAGCAAAAGAATCATACCTGCTGGAATTACAGAGACAGAGAGAACCTAGAGTTAAGGCCCTAACGATGACCTATTACGATCACGCAAGGGTATGATTGCGATTTCTTCTCATACACAAATTGTCATAGAATCACATAGAACAATGTTGGTTTTTTTTTTTCAATATTACTTTGTAGGTGTATATACCATTGCAGCTGAGTTCGTAATTCGTTATTCGACTATAAACTTGTATCTTTATATCTACCGCACATTTAGTTCTCGCGGTCTAAACAACTGCTTATTATATCAGCACCATAAACATTTTCTATCTTGTTTTTGGAGTAACTCATTCGTGAAAGATAATATTATTCTAAAAATACGACACCTTGGCATTAATTAATATACAAGTAACCAGTGGCGGATACTGACGCATGTACTTATACATCTACTTGCTATATGAACTTAGGAGTATTGAAACAAAATCTTGCTCTTATATAAAATACCAGTTTTTATTTTTATTCATCAAGACTTATACAATTTTGCGCTTAGGAGAACTTGTGTCATATCGTTATTTTACTCAGCACGAAACTATCGTATCTCTTTCAGTTACAATAACTTTGCACCGAGGCAACGATATTCATATCGCAGTACAGAGGTCTACTTTTTCCCACGCATGTCAAACTTCGAACCTTGCAAATGTACCTTAACGGTGCCGTTACGGAGACCTCAGCTAGCTGCAACATAGCAGCGGTGGTATTGCAAGTATGGGGAACATTTGCTTTGTCTGAGCAATATCAATCTATCTACGCACCATTACATTTGTTATTTCAATTGTAAGTAAAACCTCTCCGTATATTTATTATATCGGTCAAACAGGTAATGCAACCATTTCGTTTTTTTTTCACTACATTAGCGAATATTAAACCAGTATACCCATGTAGATATATCGTATTACCAAAGTAATTTAGATTTGTTTCTTACCTACATTGATCGAGTGTTTCGTTCCAAGGAGGACCATTTTAAATTATTCTAACAATGATGCATTCCTTGATGTAAAAGCTCCATGCTTTGATATACTAGTATTTATCGGTATAAAGGTACGACCGTGCTGGAGTGACATGTTACTTAAACCAAAGAAGTATAAAATACATTTCATAGCTCTATGCTTAAACAGGCATTTTTGTAGTTTTTCTGAGGCTTAATTTTAGAGGCATCAAAATAACATTTCAGACCATAATTCTAGTATTTTTCTGGTATATCATTATCAATTATTAGTACAAATTCTAGTATATTTCTGGTAGTCATGGGTATACACTGTTTCCAGTGTGTCTGCATACGTACTGTTTATTGCTAAACTGTGGTGTACATGACCTTCCGTTTACAGGGTTACTTATATATTTTGTTTAAAATGCAACACGCTGGTGGATACTGTGTCTCCTGGTGTAGACTTTGATAGAAAATAACTATTTTGAGTTTCAAGTCAAAATCTTTGATAGTAACAGCGATATTTGACTTTATCAAACATATTAACCAAAAATTCTAAGTTAAAAAGGGGCATAATTCTGTCAAAATTCAATCAGAGTTATGGGGATTGTTTCTTCTGGTGTAGATTTTGATGGTAAATAAGTATTTTAAGTTTCAAGTCAATAGCTTTGACAGTAACAGAGATATTTGACTTTATCAAAAACTTTAACCAAAAATTCTAAGTTAAAAAAGGGGCATAATTCTGTCAAAATTCAAACCAGAGTTATGGAGATTGTTTCTCCTGGTGTAGACTTTGATAGTAAATAACTATTTTAAGTTTCAGGGCAATAGCTTTGATAGTAACAGAGATATTTGACATTATCAAAAACTTTAACCAACGCAGAAGCCGACGCCGACACCGACGCCGGGGCGAGTGCAATAGCTCTACATTTTCTTCGAAAAGTCGAGCTAAAAATCAAGTTCGAAGCATCAATTATCCAGGACAACTTGATGAAAGACATTTGAACTCATTGATCCTTCACTATTACATGCGGGTATGCTGTCGTTTACTATACAAAAGTGGTTTTTGGTTCGGATAGTAATCGATGCTAAATGATCACATATCATCTCTTAGAAATGCAGACTTAACTATAGTGTGGATGGACCGTATTGTCAACAAACATAAGTGTGCAAGCAGCTTTTATCAAGGCAAAGTCGGGATAGTATTTAGGGTCTTTTGGATCAATGTCATTGTTACTAAAAATAGAAAACGGTTTCCACACAAGAGCTTTAGTAAGGAATAGGTAATGTTTGTTAAAATTAGTGTGTATGTAGCTTAGGTGTTGATGATGGGATTGTACTTGCCACTGCTGATGTCCAAGTCAGTGTTACTATAAACAGAACAAGAGCTGTCACAGGAGACAGCGCGCTCGACTATTTCGAAGCTAGATAGGGTAATTGGGCACATCCGAATAAACTGGAGCTGTCACTGAGTGTTTAATGACTCCAATGGTGGATGAAGATATGGCACAATAGCTCGAGTCTGTGTCAAAAGAATTCAGTAATAGGAGAGGTAAAGATACAAGTGTATCAAAACACTGTATAAGTATAATTCTTAGTAAAAATGGGGCATATTTCATAAACTAATAGAGCAAGAGTTATGCAACTTGTGTCATGACGTGGAAGATCTACTTCACGTTTGAATCAAATCCATTTCGTAACTAGAAGATGCTTTTGTAGAAAAGCGCATGTCTACCCCAGTGCATAGTCGTATATGCAAGAAGTCAATAGGGGACAGGAGCACAAGTCAAGAGACACTGATGGTTGGCTGCCAAATCGATCATCTACTTGGCATGTCAATCATCCCACTAAGTTTCATCGTTCTGTGCCTAGTGGTTCTCAAGTGATGAATAGGAAACGGTTTTCCATGTTCACCCCATTGACCTTGACCTTTGATCGAGTGACCCCAAAATCAGTCGACTTCATCTACTCTGCATATCCAATCATCCTATTAAGTTTCAACATTCCAGGTCAAGATATTGATTGAAAAGTTTTCTATGTTCATCCCCCTGTGGACCTATGATGGAGTGATCCCAAAATCTATAGGGGTCATCAACTCTGTAAGTCCTATCATCCTATCGAATTTGAAGGTTCTAGGTCAAATGGTTCTCAAGTTATTGACTGGAAATGGATTTCCATGTTCTGTCCGTGCGACCTTGACCTTTAATAGAATGACCCCAAAAACAATAGGGGTCATCTACTCTGTAAGTCCTATCATCTTATTAAGTTTCAACGTTCTGGGTCAAGTGGTTCTCAAGTTACTGACCGGAAATGGATTTCCATGTTCTGTTTGCTGCGACCTTGACCTTTAATACAGTGACCCCAAAAACAATAGGCGTCATCTACACTGTGAATCCTATCATGTTTCAACATTCTGGGTCAAGTGGTTCTCAAGTTACTGACCAGAAACGGTTTTCCATGTTCAGGCCCCTGTGACCTTGACCTTTAACACAGTGAACGAGAAATCATTAGGGGTCATCTACTCTGTATGCCCAATCATCCTATGAAGTTTCAACATTCTGGGTCTAGTGGTCCTCAAGTTATTGATCAGAATTTGTTTTCCATGTTCAGGCCCCTGTGACCTTTACCTTCACTAGAGTGACCCTACAATCTATAGGGGTCATCTACTCTGCATGTCCAATCATCCTATGAAATTTCAACAATCTGGGTCAAGTGGTCCTCAAGTTATTGATCAGAAATGTTTTTTCATGTTCAGGCCCATGACCTTGACCTTCATTAGAGTGACCCCCGAAATCAATCTGTGTCATCTGTGTGTGTGTGTGTGTTCGGGTTTAACGTCTTTTTCAACAATTTTTCAGTCATATAAACGACGGTGTCTACTTGTAGCAGTAAGCACAATGCCCAACTTTATAGTGCTGCCTCACTGGAATATCACGCCGTAGACAAGTGACATGATACCCCACCCAGTCACATTATACTGACACCGGGCTGACCAGTCCTAGCACTACCTTCTTAATGCTGAGCGCCAAGCGAGTCGGTGTCATCTACTCTGCATGACCAATCATCCTATGAAATTTCTACATTCTGGGTCAAGTGGTTCTCAAGTTATTAATCGGAAATGGTTTTCCATGTTCAGGCCCCTGTGACCTTGACCTTTGATGGAGTGACCCCAAAAACAATAGGGGTCGTCTATTCCATAAGCCCTGCAGTCCTATGAAGTTTAAAGGTTCTAGGTCAAATGGTTCTCGAGTTATTGACTGAAAATGGATTTCCATGTTCTGTCCGTGCGGCCTTGACCTTTAATAGAATGACCCCAAAAACAATAGGGGTCATCTACTCTGTAAGTCCTATCATCTTATGAAATTTCTACATTCTGGGTCAAGTGGTTCTCAAGTTATTAATCGGAAATGGTTTTCCATGTTCTGGCCCCTGTGACCTTGACCTTTGATGGAGTGACCCCAAAAACAATAGGGGTCGTCTATTCCATAAGCCCTGCCGTCCTATGAAGTTTAAAGGTTCTAGGTCAAATGTTTCTCCTGTTATTGACTGGAAATGAAGTGTGACAAACGGATGGATAGGGCAAAAACAATATAGTGGGGAGAGACATAATAAATGAGATATAGAGAAAATGCATAAAAATTAACCTTTTAAATTCTAAGTAAAAAGGGGCATAATTCATGAAAAATTGGTGCCAGAGTTATGTATCTTGTGTTATATGATAAGGACGATAAGGTGTAACAACTATTTTTAAGTTTGAATCAAAGCTATTTAGTTATAACTGCATGAGATAGAGCGAAAGTGTATGAAAACTTTAACCTGAAATTCTAAGTAAAAAGGGGGATAATTCATGAAATATTGGTGCAAGAGTTATGGCCTTTATGTCATATGATGCGAGTGATGATGTTGAACAACTCTCTTAAGTTCGAATCAAATCCATTGAGAAATAACTGAGATATAGTGAAAATGCATCAAACTTTAACCTGAATTCTATGAAAAAGGGGGATAATTCATTAAATATTGGTACCAGAGTTATGGGTTTTGTGTCATATGATGTGGTAGATGATGTGGAACAACTACTTTCAGTTTGAATCATAAATCCATTTAGGAATAACTGAAATAGAGTGAAAGTGCATCAAAACTTTAACCTGCATTATATGTAAAAAGGGGGATAATTCATGAAATATTCACGTGAGAGTTATGGCCCTTGTACCATATAATGTTGGTGATGACAAGGATAACTATTTTAAGTTAAAAGCAAATTCATCAAGTAATTACAGAGATAAGGAGAAACAAGAGGGCCAAGATGGCCCTAGGTTGCTCACCTGTGTAACACACGATAACAGTGAAAACATGTTTTACCTAGTGATTTCATGGAGGCAAATATTCTGACCAATTTTTATTAAGATTGGACCAAAAAAACGTGGCCTTATGAGTGTAAACAAGTATTTATTTGATTTGACCTAGTTTTTTACCCCACATGACCCAGATTCGAACTTGTCCAAAATTTCATGAAAACAAACATTCCGACAAAGTTTTGGGAAGACTGGAGCAAAAAATGGCCTCTAGAGTGAATACAAGCTTTTCCTATGATTTTGACCTAGTGACCTAGTTTTTGACCCCACGTGACCCAGATCTGAAATCATCAAAGACTTCATGATAAAAATCATTCTGATCAAAATTTATGAAGATGGAATCAAAAATGTGCCCCCTAGGGTGTAAACAAGCTTATTCTTTTATTTGACTTGGTGACCTAGTTTTTGACCCCACATGACCCAGATAAAAATTCATAAGATATTTAATGCAGACACAATCTGACTAAAGTACTTGATCTTCTAAACGAAGATCTGAGAACGACCCATTCACATTCGTCTTCTGTACATTTTGGATTTCCAGTATTGCTATTTTTATTTTATCCAATCAGACGACATGTTCGAATGTCAAAGAGTAAGAAAAATGTGCAGTTATTCCAGGGCTCGAACCCAGGACCCCTCGCTTACAAAGCAAGTGGCCTACCAACTGAGCTAACCGGCTATCTGATACATTATGATATAAGAATTGTAAATATCAAAAGTCAAGGCTAGAGGTAGTTTTGCAAGATGTTGTAAGTTAGGCTCTGATTGGCTAGCGAAAGGGTCGTCAGAACGAGGCAATGAATAGGTCGTTCTCAGATCCTATGCGTAGCGTAATAGGATATGTACTTTAGTCAGATTGATGCAGACAAACATTCTGACCATGTTTCATGCACATCAAATGAACAAGAGTTTTAACAAGCTTTTCCTTTGATTTGACTGGGTGACCTAGTTTTTGACCCCATAAGTCCCAGTTTCAAACTTGGCCTAGGAATCATCAAGATAAACATTCTGACCAAGTTTCATGAAGATAGGTTCATAAATGTGGCCCAAGAGTGTTAACAAGCTTTTCCTTTGATTTGCCCTGATGACCTAGTTTCTGACCCCATATGACCCCGTTTCAAACTTGGCCTAGAAATCATCAAGATAAACATTCTGACCAAGTTTCATGAAGAGACGGTCATAAATGTGGCCTCTAGGTTGTTAACAAGCTTTTCCTTTGATTTGACCTGATTACCTAGTTTTTGACCGGACATGACCCAGTTTCGATCCAGGCCTAGAAATCATCAAGATAATCATCCTGTGCAAGTTTGTATCAAATCAAAGCATAAATGAAACCTCTATATGGCTGAAAGGGCCAAAATAGAAAATTTTGCCCCTTTCAGGGGCAGTAACTCTAGAACCCATGATGGAATCTAGCCGGTTTTTGAAAGGAACTGAGATCTTGTTGTGACTTAAGTTGTGTGTAAGTGTGGTTATAATCAAATATAAAATGTCACCTCTATCATGTTCACAAGGTAAAAATTACCAAATTTTGGATCTTTTAGGGGTCAATCAGGGACCGTAACTCCGGAACCTATGATTGGATCTGACAGACTTTTTTTTTATAACTATTGAAATATTGTCTTTTATTTCTTCAAAACTTCTGAGTGAGTTAAACCTTCCTCAAACTTTTGAATAAGAAAAACCTTAACCAATTTATATTCATTTTATTCAGTGTATGACTTATAAAAGGATCATAGCATAAAAGTGGACTGAACACATTAAATATTTGGTACAAACTGTATAAGCATGCAGTCAATTGTTCATATCTGAACATACAAGAGTCAATTCAATAAGTAATACAACAACATTGATTTGACTTTGTCTCAAATATTATGTTTAAAATTGCATGTTGTGCGCTATAAAATATATACAGCCAATACATTAATTATCAAATTATATTACTTGCCCATAAGAGGCTATCTTGTTTACAAAGTTAATTGATACAACTTGTTTTTCTTTGTCAAATATTATGACAATTCTGATTCCAATGAAAAAAATTATTTTCTACTCTTTCATAAAACAAATAAAACATGAAATACAAAATATTTATTTTAGACATCAATAAATTCTGCTGTACCTGTAAAAGGGCAACAACTCAAATAATTACACTAAATCATAAAATCCCCCCTCCCGTTTTATAGCAAAATTATATATACAGCTAGACTAGTGGCAGAATAAATAGAGAAGTGTATTTCCATTGCAACAGCTTTAAACTTCATAGTAAAGTGTGGGCCAACCCTTTAGATCTTACAACTAGAATTTATTTTTTTTATTTATTTATTTGGGTTTTACGGCGTACCAACACAGTATAGGTTATATGGCGCCAAACAGGACTACAAATTTTGGTTCCACATCTCATTTACATTGAAATAAAAACATGAGGTATGGAATCAAAATTTGCATACCTGCTGGAATCACAGAGGTACTGCAAAACCAAGTGTAAAGACCCTATTAGTCGCCTCTTACGATCATGCAATGGTAAGGCAGTGGTTCCAGTTCTTTTCATACACAGATCGTCCCAGAACCACATGGGGCCTTACAATTAGAAATGTGTCACAGACACTGATGCCCCCGCAACATGAGAAAGGGCACTGGCATAAGTTATTTATAGTAACAACTAAGGGAAGTTAATCTTAACAAAAAAACAAGAGGGCCAAGATGGCCCTAAGTCGCTCACCTGAGTAACAAACAATAAGAGTGTAAACGTGTTTTGCCTAGTGATTTCATGGAGACAAATATTCTGAAAAAGTTTCATTAAGACTGAACCAAAAACATGGCCTCTTGAGTGTAAACAAGCTTATTCTTTGATTTGAACTGGTGACCAAGTTTTTGACCCTACATGACCCAGATAAAAATCCATCTGCTATTTCATGCACACAAACATTCTGACCAAGTTTCATGCACATCAAATAAACAAGAGTGTTAACAAGCTTTTCCTTTGATTTGACCAGTTGACCTAGTTTTTGACCAACTTGACCTATATTTCATCAAGGCAATCATTCTGACCAAATATCATGAAGATCAGTTGAAAAATACAGTACAGCCTCTATCGCATACACAAGGTTTTTCTTTGATTTGACCTAGTGACCTACCTTTTGACCCCAGATGACCCATATTCAAACTCGACCTAGATTTCATCAAGGCAATCATTCTGACTAAATTCCATGAAGATCAATTTAAAAATACAGCCTCTATCGCATACACAAGGTTTTTCTTTGATTTGACCTTGTGACCTAGTTTTTGACCCCAGATGACCCATTTTCGAATTTGGCCAAGATTTTATCAAGGCAATCATTCCAACCAAATTTCATGAAGACCAATTGAAAAATACAACCTCTAACGCATACACAAGGTTTTTCTTTGATTTGACCTAGTGACCTAGTTTTTGACCCCAGTTGACCCATTTTCGAAATTGGCCTAGATTTCATCAAGGTTATCATTCTGACAAAATTTCATGAAGATCAGTTGAAAAATACAGCCTCTATCGCATACACCAGGTTTTTCTTTGATTTGACCTAGTGACCTAGTTTTTGACTCCAGATGACCCATTTTCGATTTTGGGCTAGGTTTCATCAAGGTTATCATTCTGAAAAAAATTCATGAAGATCAGTTGAAAAATACAGCCTTTATCGCATACACAAGCTAAATGTTGACAGACAGAAAGACGACAGACGACGGACAATGAGCGATCACAAAACCTCACCTGAGTGAGTATTGCTCAGGTGAGCTAAAAAAAAAAATTCCTAAGTCCACACAAAAATCCTTACCAGGTATGTTAAAATACTTCTCAAAATTGGATGTAACATACATGTTGTACTACAGAAAAATGGTCTTGTTTTTTCCCTACGACCAGTAATAAACAAGAGGACCATGATGGTCCTGAATCGCTCACCTCTTCCCACATGACCCAGTTTTGAGTATGACATCGTTTTTTCTATTATTTGACATAGTGACCTAGTTTTTGAGCTCATGTGACCCAGTTTTGAACTTGACCTAAATATTATCAAGATAAAAATTCTGACCAATTTTCATGAAGATCCATTGAAAAATATGGTCTCTAAAGAGGTCACAATGTTTTTCTATTATTTGACCTATTGACCTAGTTTTCGAAGGTACGTGACCCTGTTTTGAATTTTACCTAGATATCATCAAGGTGAACATTCTCACTAATTTTCATGATGATCTCATGAAAAATATGGCCTCTAGAGAGGTCACAAGGTTTTTCTATTTTTACACCTACTGGCCTAGTTTCTGACCGCACGTGACCCAGTTTCGAAACTGACCTAGATATCATCAAGGTGAACATTCAGATCAATTTTCATGAAGATCCATTGAAAAATATGGCCTCTAGAGAGGTCAAAAGATTTTAATAATTTTAGACCTACTGACCTAGTTTTTGACCGCAGTTGACCCAGTTTCAAACTTGATCTAGATATCATTAAGATGAATATTCAGACCAATTTTCATACAGATCCCATGAAAAGTATGGCCTCTAGAGAGGTCACAAGGTTTTTTTATTATTTGACCTACTGACCTAGTTTTTGATGGCACGTGACCCAGTTTCAAACTTGACCTAGATATCATCAAGGTGAACATTCTGACCAATTTTTATGGAGATCCATTCACAAGTATGGCCTCTAGAGAGGTCACAAGGTTTTTCTATTTGTAGACCTACTGACCTAGTTTTTGACCGCACATGACCCTGTTTCGAACTTGACCTAGATATCATCAAGATGAACATTCAGACCAACTTTCATACAGATCCCATGAAAAATATGACCTCTAGAGAGGTCACAAGGTTTTTCTATTGTTTGACCTACTGACCTACTTTTTGACGGCACGTGACCCACTTTCGAAATTGACCTAGATATCATCAAGATGAACAATTAGACCAACTTTCGTACAGATCCCATGAAAAATATGGCCTCTAGAGAGGTCACAAGGTTTTTCTATTATTTGACCTACTGACCTAGTTTTTGATGGCACGTGACCCACTTTCGAACTTGACCTAGAAATCATCAAGGTGAACATTCTGACCAATTTTCATGAAGATCTCATGAAATATATGGCCTCTAGAGAGGTCACAAGGTTTTTCTATTTGTAGACCTACTGACCTAGTTTTTGACCGCACGTGACCCAGTTTCGAACTTGACCTAGATATCATCAAGATAAACATTCAGACCAACTTTCATAAAGATCCCATGAAAAATGTGGCCTTTAGAGAGGTCACAAGCTTTTTCTATTATTTGATCTACTGACCTAGTTTTTGATGGCACGTGACCCAGTTTCAAACTTGACCTAGATATCATCAAGATGAACGTTCTGACCAATTTTCATGAAGATCTTGTGAAATATATGGCCTCTAGAGAGGTCACAAGGTTTTTCTATTTTTAGACCTACTGACCTAGTTTTTGATGGCACGTTACCCAGTTTCAAACTTGACCTAGATATCATCAAGTTGAACATTCTGACCAATTTTCATGAAGATCTTTTGAAATATATGGCCTCTAGAGAGGTCACAAGGTTTTTCTATTTTTAGACCTACTGACCTAGTTTTTGAAGGCACGTGACCCAGTTTCGAACTTGACCTAGATATCATCAAGATGAACATTCTGACCAACTTTCATAAAGATCCCACAAAAAATGTGACCTCTAGAGTGGTCACAAGCAAAAGTTTACGGACGCACGGACGGACGACGGACGCTGCGTGATCACAAAAGCTCACCTTGTCACTATGTGACAGGTGAGCTAAAAAGTTACAATACAAGCTATTTATAGTAACAACAAAGGGAAGTTATTCTAAACTTGGGACCTGGTTCTTGCACATGACATTTTGTGTATAGGGACCTGGTTTTGCGCATGACACATCGTCTATCCATGTTTATTATTTGTGTCAAATTATTTTGAAATCGAACCATGCATGTTAAAGTTATGGACCGGACACGAAGACCACATTATTAGTATATATGTAGTGAAAATTGGCTAAGTTCAACCAAGGACTGTGACCTTGACCTTTGAGCTAGGGACCTGGTTTTTGCGCATGACACATTGTCTATCCATAATTATTATTTGTTTCAAATTATTTTGAAATCGGACCATGCATGTCAAAGTTATGGACCGGACACGAACATCACCCTTTCCCGAACACACAAACGAACAAACACACACACGAACAGGGGTAACACTATATGCGCCCCCATTTTATGGCTGGGGCATAAAAATAGACTTGATATAAGTTCCATGCATTGTTAAAATGCAATGTTTTTGCTATGTACTTCTGGTTATCCGGACTTTCATTAGTCTACTTATAAATGAAACTTCATCTTTTCAGGGTATGTATTGTCTATCAAAAAGTCAATTGTCCACAAAACTGAATTATTTTTCCCTTAGGGGGCTTCTTTTCTAGCCAATAACCCTCAAATATTAATTGTATATAAATAGATTGCAGTTCAGCATAATTAATTTTGATGTTACATATTTTCTTGATATTATACTGTCTTCTAATCCTCCTCTTCTTCCTTCCACCCATTTGATATCACTTGTCCTCAATTCTTGTAACACTACATATTTTCAAGCCTTCAGTGTAATTTGTCCACACTAAAATGGTTTCTTCTGAGGATAAGTATTTTCTGGCCATTTGGCAAAAGGGAAGACTTCTTGACCAAACAGTCCCATCTTTAACACACAATCCTCAGCAGGTACCATCAATGCTATACTATCTTCATTCTCCTCTCCACCTGTATCATACAGAACAAAACATATAACCATCTTACAATTAAACAAGCAAAACATATGCAGGTAGAAACATTAGCATTTACAGTCTGAAAGCATTTCATTTTTGAACCATCAAATTACAACTCTTCAAAACTGACGTGACTGTGTCATACTGAGATTATGTGTTTCCTTAACCTTTACCCTGCTAAATTTCTAAAATGTACCAGTCCCTCATTCAGTCTGAGCAGTACCACTTGTGATTCAAAGGGGCAGTCACTGAAAATTTACTGACTTAGTAGCAAAAAGCGCAGACCATGATCAGCCTGCAAACTCAACTTGTTGCCAGCAGGCTAAAGATTAATGACACTCCTTAAATGAAACCATAGCAGTCAATCAGGCATTTGTTCTCTGGTTCAGAGCATATTTAATGTTAAAAGGGACTGCATATAGTAGATATGGATGATTTTAAAAATATGAAGGATTTTGATGCACTCCTCAATATAATAGCAGGTATGGGTGCATCTGATGAACTGAAATGCACTCTAGTAGGAAGTATGGATGGTTTTGAAATCAAAGCGGATTTTGTTGTTTTAATACACTCACCAGTAGCAGGAATAAATAGCTTTAAATCAAAGTGGATTTTGTTGTTCTAATACACTCACCAGTAGCAGGAATAAATAGCTTTAAATCAAAGTGGATTCTGTTGTTCTAATACACTCACCAGTCCAATAGAAGGTTTAAATAGTTTTTAAATCAAAGTTGATTTTGTTGTATTAATACTCTCACCAATAGAAGGTTTAAATAGTTTTTAAATCAAAGTTTATTTTGTTGTATTAATACTCTCACCAACAGAAGGTTTAAATAGTCTTTAAATCAAAGTTGATTTTGTTGTATTAATACTCTCACCAATAGAAGGTTTAAATAGTTTTTAAATCAAAGTGGATTTTGTTGCATTAATACTATCACCAATAGAAGGTATGGATAGTTTTTAAATTAAAGTGGATTTTGTTGTACTAATACTCTCACCAATAGAAGGTATGGACAGTTTTTAAATCAAAAAGGATTTTGTTGTATTAATACTCTCACCAATAGAAGGTATGGATAGTTTTTTAATCAAAGTGGATTTTGATTAACTAATACTCTCACCTATAGAATGTATGAACAGTTGAAAAGAAAATGGATTTCGATTAACTTGTGTAAATACCAATAGCAGGTACAACCAAACACTAATTTATATATACTCACCTATAGTAGGTATGGATGGTTTTGAAAACAATGTAGACTTTGTTTTACTGATGAACTCTCTTGTTACACAGCCAATATCTTCTAGAACCTGAAGCAGAGCGAAAGGGTCATAATGGCCATAGAATGATAGATCGTTCACCTGCGTTTGCAATTCAGGGCTTAAACAGGGCAGAGACTTTGCAATTTTTGAAAAAGAACATAATATGCTCTAGGTGTCGAAATTTCCAGAGGCAGTATTACAAACTTACAAACAATTCAAACACTATATGCTTCACAGGTTATCAAAATTGGTTGGAAAAATACACAAAGATAATTGGAATTTGCTGAGGGTGTTTTGAAAGGTCTCCTATAATGGTGATAGATCTCCATCCAGCAGTTCATGAGAAACTGTTCTTTAAAGCTGTTTCTACACTAAGCTTTAGTGGCCTCATTTCAAAAAGTTTAAAAGAGGATCTTATAATGATGCAACAAACCATGTTTGGTGAAGATCTATCAAGGGGTTCATGACAAGATGTTGTTTAAACAAATTTCTATTTCAAACTTTTGCTAGGGCGGAAGCTCCACTCCACCTCCTGCCAACACACTAGTTTTGAACAGACTTTGGTGACAAACTTATAATGAAGCTACAGATCAAGTTCAAAAAGGATCCAACAAGCAGTTTATGAGAAAAAGTTTAAAAGGTATTTCTATTTTTAGCTCTTGCAGACCTAAAAGGGGCCAAGCAACCCATAT
The DNA here is from genome assembly GCF_021730395.1 of Mercenaria mercenaria. Lineage (NCBI taxonomy): Eukaryota > Metazoa > Mollusca > Bivalvia > Venerida > Veneridae > Mercenaria > Mercenaria mercenaria. The sequence goes on from NC_069373.1 coordinate 55,914,519, forward strand.
GAATAAAATTTGGAGAGGACCTTATTAAAGATCCATCAAGCCGTTCATGAGAAGAAGATGTTTACTGGTATTTCTATTTTTAGCTCTAGCTGCCCCTTTAAGAGGCCAAGCTCCCCCATCTGAACAAACTTGGAGGAAGACCTTATAATGATGCTACAGCCCAAGTTTGATGAAGATCCATCAATTGGTTCTTGAGAAGAAGTCGTTAAAAGGTTTTCCTATTTTTAGCTCTGGCAGTCCCTTGAAGAGGCAAAGTTGAAACATTTGAATAACCTTGATAGAGGACCATGCCAGGATGCTACTGACCACATGTGGTGCAATTCTAACCAATAGTTTAAGAGGAATTGTCATCTAAGACAAGAGTGGAGGGAAGGATGAACAATGGACATACAACAGATGGTAAGTGACCGCAATTAAGCTCCCCCAAAGCACTCTGTACATAAGTGAGCTAAAAACAGACAATATGCCTTCCCAAACATGGAGTACAAATAAATGCAAACAAATAAGGAAACTGGTAACAATGATAAATAACGAGTTCTAAATGATTAAAAAAAATCATCTTTTCTAAATGGGGCATAGGGAGGGGGAGAAAAACAATGCATTTTCTTCATAGCATAAAACATGCATGTTACTGCTCTTTTGTGGTTCAAATACAATGTAGTACAAAAATGACGAAACAATCAGACAAAATGCTAACTGTATCAAAACCAACTTCCTTTTTTTTTTTTACATAATACTGTTAAGATTTAAATATATAAAAAGAATAATAAACAAGTTCAAAAACATTTCTATGATGAGGTTAGTCATCTGCAAATAACTGAAATAAGTAAAAGAAAGAAATGAATATTTTGAAGTTGTTGTTTTAAGCATTCATTCAGGAGAAGGACCTTAGGTACCATTATGAAACACTATTTCAGGCATGACTGGATACCTGGACTGAACACAGATCTTCAGTAAGTCTGCTGGATAGTTTCCTCACATGAAATTCACAATTCTAAGTAAGAATCAAACCCACAGCATTCAGAAACAAGAATTCCTAAGTCACCAACCATAACCCATTGCCAACAGAGGTTTTAAGATAGGGATGAACTTGTGCCACAGGTCATGTGCTCAAACTCTGTTGCATTTAAACCTAAAACTCGTTTCAGAAAACCCTAGGGTTTTGATTGATCTTTTTGTTATTAAGACAAGACATACAGCAATTTTATTATATGCAAAATCATTTTTCACCCTCATTGCAACTTACATCAACAATATTCCTTAAGATCATTGGCTGTAAGTAGGGTGCATATCTCTTCACTAGGGCATCCTCTGGGCTCCCAGGGTTCATCATTATAAACAACAGGACAGACTCCAACATCATCTTCAGTATGGGCTTGTTTATACCACCCTCGGGTTTGCGCCACGGCTGAATGATTAGTCTCACTTTGTCATACGTGCTGAAAAACAATTTGTCAAGTTATACAGTACGCTGCTTAATAGTATCGGAGACATTTGCTCTTAGGTTATGCCTTTTAAAGATGTTTCCCCTTATGTGATGTCATTTAGAGAGATGTGTGCTCTTTGGTGATGTCTTAAGAATTTTTTTTAGCTCTTAGATGATGTTGTTAAGAGAGAACTTTGCTTTTAGATGATGCTGCTAAAACAGAAGTTTGCTCTTAAAAGTGATGTTGTTACAAAAGATATTTGCTCGTAGGTGATGTTGTTACAAGAGATACTTGCTCTTAAATGATGTTGTTAAGAGACAGATCTTTGCTCTTACATGATGTTGTCAAAAAGAGAATTTTGCTCTTAGATAATATTGTTAAGAGAAAAGATCTCTCTTAGGTGATGTTGTTAAGAAAGAAGTTTGCTCTTAGGTGATGTTGTTAAGGGAGATGTTTGCTCTTGGGTGAGGTTATCAAGACAGGTTGCACTGTATTATTTGAGACATAAATAAAGAGGTTGAAATTCAAACCCCTACCATCAGATATGTACAAGATTTCAAAAAGAAGCAAAGTTACACTGGAATTTTAATGCAAGTTAAATATATGCACGAAAAGATACTAATCTAATGTTGCAGTTCAAAACTGAGTACATTCCCCGTACAATTTCTAGCTATGAATACATATATACCATACATACACATCTTTGCTACTATGCATGAATGTTAAAGAAATGTTAACAACATTTCTTAGTTTTATCTTTATTAAATGATATAAATGAAGAACAGGTTTGCACAAATTGAAAGTTTCAGATACCACTACAGTAAGGGAAGTAAGACCTTATTTGAATGATGCTATCTTCTATTACAAGTAATCTGCCTTCCTTACACACTTTGATAGCATTCCTTTGGATCACGCTCACTCTTTTCAAATACAATGAAAATATCATGAGCAGTACTTATATCATGTGAAAATAAACTTGGAACTTGAACTTATTCAAGAAGAAGGTATTACTATTATATTAAATGGAATATGTCAGAAATCAGAATGTTCAGCTTTTCGCTCAATTTGGCTAAAATGAAAAATAAAAATACAAACTCCTGCTTTACAGTTATATGATAGGAAACAACTCTCTTAAAAATTGCATATCAGTAAATTTATAACAAAAATAACTGATGGCTGTCAGTTGATATTAATTTTACTGCACTTAACAGTGCCAAACTGTTTTCACCCCTATCAGCCAGGGTTATGCTGTTACCTATATATCTCATAAAACATCTAAAGGGCTATAAAAACATTTTAATAAAAAGATAATCAACATGATAACATCTTACCCCTAAATCCACTAGCTACTAATAAGTGCCCCCCTCCCCCTCCCCGGCATCCCTTTAACTTTAACCTATTCTGAAGCTTACCAGTGATTATACACTATTCGCTGATAATTTAAATTTGAATTGTAGGGTAATTAGCACAGTAATTGGCACCAACTAGGGTAGCTGGACAAAACCCCTCACTGTTTTTAATGAAGTGGATAAAACCTGTCCGCCAGTATTAACAGGAAAATACCCCTCCCATTGAAATTACACTGTGGATTATACCCCTCCTGTTGAAATTCCAAGATGGACTGTGCTGTAGGTATTCTTGCAGAATATAAAATATATTATATCTATCTCTTCAAATATTAATTATTTTTACAGATATGTGAAGAAAGAAATTATTTCATATAGTTAAATATTTAAGTTGGACAATCAAAGTTAAAGTTAACTACCTTAAGTATTTAATAAGCAATTAATGTTGCAAATTACTGATAACTCACGTCATTCTATTTTATGTTTTAAAACCAAATGTTTGCAAACAAACAAAGATGTAAAATGCTCGACTATTCAACAGCCTTGTAAATTGAAAGAATATAATATACTGAAAAGGGGACATAATTTTGTAAAAATGCAAAACAGGGTCATGGAACCTGTGCTATGTAAATCAGTTTATCACAATGAATAAATGTGTGAAGTTTCAATCCATTGCCACAAGTGGTTACTACGATACCACCTTATATACGAAAACTTAACCAAATCTGGATGCCAATGCAGACGCCTACGCAAGGGCGAGTCCAATAGCTCTACCTATTATTTAAATAGTCAAGCTAAAAATCCTTGAACAGAAAATTTGTAAAATGACTTGTAAGCTGTCAAATCAATGCATTAGTGTATCTCTTATTCAGCAATTCTGCACTATCTTCTCAAGGTAAACTGCTCAGTAATTCTTTCATTTATAGAACTTAACAAAAATGTGTGCATAAGCGCCAATAAAGACTTGAAAAGACTTTATAATTCAGACACTAACACAAGCCACTAAAAAAAGGTAAAAATCTAAAAACTAACTCTTTTCCTGATTTCTAAATCAACACATTTTTTTACAGCAAACATCTCAGTGCAGACACAGCAGGAAAGATTTTTTGTTCAGAAATGCTAACTCCAGAGAAATAAACTGACTTCGAACTTCGAATTTTTGTTCAGCTTGAAAGAAAATGTTAGCATTATGTAGAAAGGTGACTGCTCTTCAGCAGTGTTATTTAAGGGGAAGTGATCCCTAACTTTGATATGATTTTTATATGAAGCTGTTACCTAAACATTTATGATAGCAATATTATAATGTTTCTATTATCAGTGGGACTGCTACTGAAAAAGATATAATTTAAAATTTAAGAAAATGGCTAATCATCATCATGGAGGCTGCTATTTTAAGTAAATGATTTCATTTGCGCCATACTGATATGTAACTTCTGCAAACTCCTTTAAAGTAGGTTAATAAAGAATTATTTAATAGAAAGAAAGGCTTAATAATCTTAAGAATAACATTTTCCTTTGAATAGAAAATATGTTTCCTCAAGCTTTAGATAACTAAGATTAATTCAATTCTTTTATTTTTTGTTGTTTTTTTTTTTGTTGGGTTTAATGTTGCACCGACACAATTATAGGTAATATGGCAACTTTCCAGCGTTGATGCGTTATTTCGTCACAGGCAAGCACCTGGGTAGAACCACTGACCTTCAGTCAGCTAGCTGGACTGCTTCCTCACACGAAGAATTCAATGCCCCGAGTGAGGCTCAAACCCACATCAGTAAGGGGCAAGTGATTTAAAGTCAGCGGCCTTAACAACTATGCCACGGACACCCCTTCTTTTATGTTGCTGAGGAAACTTAATACTCATCTGAAACGTCCAAAATTTCCTCCTTTCTAATCCAACTTTGGAAATTATTTCATTGTCTGAAATGATTTAACATTTAGCCTGCTGGTGGTATGTGATTTTGCCTTTGCAACCAGTGCAGACCAAGATGTGCAGGCTGATCATGGTCTGCACTGTTCACTATTTGGTCAGTAAATTTTCAGAGAACACCCCTTTAAATAATAAATTGTATTGTCCAAACTCAATGATGGACTAGTTCAGTTTAGAAATTTAGAAGGCTAAAGGTTAAAAAGACCTAAAGACAAAATAAATGATTCATTAAGAACAACATTGCCTTACCCTTTGATAGAGGTGATAAAGCACTGTCATTCTGTAATCTTATTTGATCAAGTAGGACCAATTTGGTCATTATATCAAGAAAATAAATGCCTTGTGCTTTACCCAGTAAATGGCTTGTTGTCCTCTTAAGTCATGTCTCTATCTTGGCTTATAAAACATTATTTAGAAGCTTCTAACTTTAGGCTTGTCAAGCCAGAAATACAGAAAATAGAACGACACAGTTCTGAAAGAGGGGTTATTTACTTTCTCTTGCTTTATAACCCTTATAGGTATTAAACAGATGAAACAGCTGGATTGACTAAATGTAATTATATGCTGGAATCCCTCTGGGTTTACTTAACCCTTAGCCTGCTGCAGGCGAATTTAACAGCCTTTGCAAACAGCTTGGAACCAGATCAGACGCCGATTAAATCGGCATCTGATCAGGTTCCAAGCTGTTTGCTACTCTGACAATATTTCTTCCAATTTTGGAGCAAATTGAATGAACTTTACAATTTTAGCAGACGACATTTCCAGCAGACGACAATTTATCTAGCATGCTAAGGGTTAAACAGGACTGATAATTATGTGGGAGTCTGTCTGTATGTTTGACTGTTTTTATTGGGTATAAAGTCGAGACAATTTAGGTTACTATGGCATCATTCTATTTCCTGGGAACAAAATTTGGTGATTTGGATCAAAATAGCTAGTTTATAGTGGTATGAACTGGTGGGTTTCAACTTTTGAGCATAAAATGAATGGAGACTTGGTATGATTTAATTTCCTGGACTGGCCCAACCACACAGTAGTCCCCGCTTGAATATCAATGATTTCACAGTATATTGCATGCTGGAATAAGGCTTGATATACACTTGAAGGTCTATAATGCTTTAAATTCTGATCTTAACTAGAGCTATCACTAAAGGTGATGAATGTACCCCCCGCATGCACTGACACAGTACATTGCAATTTGACGCACACAAGATTGCATAATTATGTGGACTGTATGTATATAGACTGTATGTATACAGTATAGTAACAAAAAACAAAGTCCCATAACTATGCAGAATATTTATCTAAAAGAATGTAACATGCACCATGCACAACTAGGGTTGGTACTGATCACTTGTGTGAAGTTTCATTAAATTGCGTGTAAGGGTTTGGTAGATTAGGCATGCACAAGATTGCATATCGAGGGCTTGGCGCAAAACTATTGTATCTTGTTCTTTATTTATATACACTTACAATAGTTTTGCACCAAGCCCTCGATATGCAGACTGCATGTACATAGTATGTTAACAAGAAACAAAGTCCCATAACTCTGCAATTTTTGTCGCTGAAAGAACCTAACATGCCCATACACAACTACTGTTGTTACTGATCACTTGTGTGAAGTTTCATGAAATTGTGTCAAGGGGATGAGGAGAGATGGTGCGCACAAGATTGTGTCTATGTATATAGTATAGTAACAAAAAAAAACAAAGTCCCATAACTCTGCATATTTTTTTCCTGAAAGAACCTAACATGCCCCATGCACAACTACTGTTGTTACTGATCACTTGTGTAAGTTTCATTAAATTGTGTCAAGGGGATGAGGAGAGATGGTGCGCACAAGATTGTGTCTATGTATATAGTATAGTAACAAAAAAACAAAGTCCCATAACTCTGCAAATTTTTTTTCTGAAAGAACCTAACATGCCCCATGCACAACTACTGTTGGTACTGATCACTTGTGTGATGTTTCATTAAATTGTGTCAAGGGGATGAGGAGAGATGGTGCGCACAAGATTGTGTCTATGTATATAGTATAGCAACAAAAAAAACAAAGTCCCATAACTCTGCAATTTTTTTTCTAAAAGAACCTAACATGCCCCATGCACAACTACTGTTGGTACTGATCACTTGTGTGAAGTTTCATTAAATTCTGTCAAGGGGATAAGGAGAGATGGTGCGCACAAGATTGCGTCTACGGACAGATGGACAGACAGACAGACGGACAGACAGACAGACAGACAACCTGAAACCAGTATACCCCCCTTACAACTTTGTTGTCGGGGGGTACAAAAACTGATGAAACAGCTTTCCAAATAGATGTTATACGTAATTACATGGTTAGAAAAACACTACTTTTAATATTAAACATGAACTTTTATAGTTAGAACCATAAAGGGAGGTAATAAAAACAATAGATTCAATAAAACATATTAGTATATTCAGCAATATTCAAAGCTTTGACAAAATATTAAAGAAAATAATTATCAGAAATAGGATTTAACAAGAAATTAATGTATTTTAATTTCATAACGGAAAATGTGGCAGCCACATTTTAAGCAAAGGCAATACGAGCCTTTAATTAACATGAATATTTCATGCATGGGGTGAATACAGCCAGCACTAACAGCCTTCTGTAAGTCAGCTAGATTGCTTCCTCACAAGAATGAATTTTACATCACAGGTAGGGATTGAAACAAGAAATAAAATGGTCTCTGAACTATAATTGGTACATACACAAGTTCATAACAGCTTGTTATTTAACATACAAAAAGTTTACACAGGCAATAACTCTGTATTAAGGTTTACAGAAATTCTGCCTTGAGTATAGGACACCTGGGGTCTTCCTCCAACATCAAAGCTGGAAAGTCGCCATATGATTTGTGCGGTTGGGTGCGTGGGTGCCATGTTAAACCCAACAAAATAAAATAAGTTGAGTATAGGAACACATGTCTGGTGAAGCTTAAACAAAACATTTCAAGGAGCCAAAATTCTTCTAAATTCACCTGAAAGCAATATTAAAGCTATGAAATGATAAAAAATGTTTTTAGGTGAAACAAGAAACTAATTTTGAAACAAGAGCACTGCCTTGTGGGTGCAGACGCTCATCTGATTCTTTTGTCTCATAATATTTTCTTAGTCCAAAAGGGGCCATAATTCTTGCAAAAAGCAGGATGTAGTTCTGTTTCTTGCTGTACAGAGTGAGTTATTAATGGTGAACAAGTGTTGCAAGTTTTAAAGCAATACCTTTGATAGTTTAGTAGAAAAGTTGACCTAAACACAAAACTTAACCAGGCAACGCCAACCCCAGCGCTGATGTCTGGATGTTGTGTATGTCATGTTGTCTTATTATTGGATACATTAATAAATTTTGTGCAAAGTAATATTTAAATTACTTCAATTATGACAGAGTTATGGACCGGAGAGTAAAAAATATTTCCTTTGACCTCCAAATGTGACCTTGATCTTTGAGCTATAGGTCTAGGTGTTATGCATGACACATTGTCACATTATGGGATACATTTGTGCCAAGTGGTATTAAAAACCCTTAAGGGATTACAGTATTACAGACATATTAGCTGTCAGTAACAGACAAAACAAACACAATAATAAGACATAGAAATTACCTGACAGCAGGTGCTTCATCATTTTGATTTTCCTCTGCTTCTTCTGGAAGCTTCCTTTTCCTTAACTTCCTTGTCTGCATTTGATCCATGCTTTCCTCATTTGTTTTATCTCCTATCACAGCAGAATCACCATCTCCTTTTGTAGAAGCATCACTTTCTCCTTTCGTAGCAACATCACTATCTCCTTTCATAGAAGCATCACTTTCTCCTTTCGTAGCAACATCACTATCTCCTTTCGTAGCTATATCACTATTTGTTTTCTCTTTTTCTGCTTCTGTAACCTCTGAACTGTTTGTAACATCTTTTCTGCCATCTGTATTGCTATTTACATTGTCAACTGATTCATCTCTCACATTTGCTGGATCTGTCTCTATTTCTTTGCATTGTTTATCAATAGCTTCTTCAGTTTTATTATCTATTTCTGTCCTATTTTTATCACTACCAGCATTTTCATTTGCAGTCTTTTTATCACCTTCTATGAATGGTTCAGGTTTTCTTTTCTTTGCTTCAATGTCAGTTTCTCTTTGACTTTCAATAGATAATTTTCTTTTCACACTAATTATACCTTCACTAGTGTCAGTTTTGTCTGGACCAACTTTTTGTTCTTCATTATCAGGATCTGGTTCACTTTCAGTATCGAATTTCCTTTTCTTTGGACTAATTTCACCTGTACACTTCTTTGAGGAGTTTTCTGCTTTCTCTGTACACATGAAAAGACAGATTTAATTTTTACATTGATATTAATAAAAACATTTTATGAAACAAAAATCTTCAGAGATCAATGAAAAGAAAGTCATAAATCAAGGAAAAAGACTGTCACTAACAGTGGAGTGTCTGCAATCACCTTTTTGAAAACAATCGATAATAATTCCACAGACAATCAAGAAACAAGAAGCTGCGTTCGATAAACGCTTGATGCCCCCAGTGGCATCCTTGTCGATAGATTTTGCACCTAAGTCCAAAACAAGGTCAAGGTCAAACTGAGGTCAGGTGATGTTTGAAGATGAGGAATGGTCACAGTTTACATCTGTATTAGTATCAATTCATTCTTGTAAGGGGTATTGATGCTAGATGAAACGGTCCCATTTGGTTAACCAAGAGATGGCCCATATAAAGCAACATAAGTCCAAAATGAGGTCAAGGTCAAGGTCAAACTAAGGTCAGGTGATGTCTGAAGATGAGGAATGGTCACAGGTTACATCTGCATAAGTATCAAGTCATTCTAGTAAGGGGTATTGACGCTAGACGAAACGGTCCCATTTGGTTAACCTTGTATAGACGCATGAACAAACGGACGGACGGACAGGACAATCACTATATGCCTCCCGCATCAGTAGATGCTGGGGGCATAAAAATGATCCAAAAATGCTACATAAGAAACCTAGTGCCAACTAGAAAATTATTTTGATTTTTCTAACTCAGCTGATAATTACTTGCATTCTCTTACTATGGGATTTTCAGGAAAACTTTCATCTGGCATTTTTTTGTCTTTGATTGGTTAGATTCATATAAAATTGAAACTCAATCTACAAAAAATTACTGCCATTTTTCTCTGTTTTCAGTACTATATTCTTTTTTTTTGTTCTGATGAGATCTGAATATTCTTTAACCTCAGCCCATTAAATACAACAGACATCACTGTATTAGTGTATAGCATTATAAATAATTGGGTGTCTTTGCTATTCTATCACGAACAAAAAATGTCTAAGACAAAATGCTGACTTATGTTTGGATATTCATTAAACATGAAATAACATCTCGTGTTACATTGTTAAGCTGTCTGCAAGAAATTCATGTCATTTTCATGCAGTCTGCTTGATTAGATAACATTATACTTGATTTTTGCACAGACAAAGTATTACTGGTAGAATAGAATGGAATTCTAAATTGCTGACTGGATATTACTTTAATTAAATATTTTGAATAAATAGACTGCAACTGTTTCAATATTTCAGAATGGTATCTTTCAAAATGACAAGAGTTTCTCAATTCAAACCGATAACAAAAGGTGTGATAGTATTTTTGTTACGACCAAATGACCAGTAATTACCGGCAATTAGCAACTTGCGTCAATTTTGTTGTTCACAGTTTGATCTCAGTTAAAGATAATACTCAATCTTTAATTAGTATCATAATTTCTGTGATTTTTATATGAAATTAATTTTGTTTGAAAGAAAAATAAACCACTACATCTTTTAGGGAACGTAACGGCAATCTTAGATTTTAGTGGTGACAGTTAGCATGTGAAACCATTTTAGACTGTAGACAAATTTTTCTCACTTTCTTACCTTGGTTTTTTCTTATTTTATCTGTTCCTGCAACCTCTGAAGATGCTGTCTTTACATCAGCTGAAAAAATGAGTTTTTTTTTTTTTAAAGGCAGTCTTGAATTAAATCCATTTCCATTCAGTAATAACACATATGCAGTGAAAATGCATCAAAACTTTAATCTGAAATTCTTAGTAAAATGGGGGCATGAAATATTGGTGCAAGAGCTATAATCCTTGCTTTGTATAATGTGGGTGATGGTGAGGAAAAACCATGTTAAGGTTGAACAAAATGCAGTCAATAATAGCAGAGATATTAAACGTGAAAATACATCAAAGCTCTAACTAATCTGCGAACAGATGCTACAGATGCTGCCGTGAGAGTGAGTGGGATTGCTCTCCCTTATACATTGTATAGTTGAGCTAAAAATCCCTATGGACTGGAGTAAAAATGTGACAGGATGGACTGACGGATGCTGCCCATTCTTACACTTCCCTTGTCTTCTTCTTCTTCAAAACAACAGGACCATGATGGTCCTGAATCGCCCACCTGTCCCCACATGACCCAGTTTTGAACTGAGTATGACGTCGTTTTTTTTATTATTTGACATAGTGACCTAGTTTTTGAGCTCACATAACCCAGTTTTACCCCTGACCTAGATATTATCAAGATAAAAATTCTGACCAATTTTCATGAAGACCCATTGAAAAATATGGCCTCTAGAGAGGTCACAAGGTTTTTTATTATTTGAACTACTGACCTAGTTATTGATGGCACGTTACCTAGTTTCGAATCTGACCTAGATATTATCAAGGTGAACATTCTGACCAATTTTCATGAAGATCCATTCAAAAGTATGGCCTCTTACAGAGGTCACAAGGTTTTTCTATTTTTAGACCTACTGACCTAGTTTTTGACCGCAGTTGACCTAGTTTCAAACCTGACCTAGATATCATCAAGATGAACATTCAGAGCAACTTTCATACAGATCCCATGAAAAAAATGGCCTCTAGAGAGGTCCCAAGGTTTTCTTTATTATTAATTTTAATCTACTGACCTAGTTTTGAAGGCACATGACCCAGTTTCGAACTTGACCTAGATATCATCAAGGTGAACATTCTGACCAACTTTCATGAAGATCCATTCGAAAGTATGGCCTCTAGAGAGGTCACAAGGTTTTCTTATTTTTAGACCTACTGACCTAGTTTTTGATACAGTTGACCCAGTTTTGAACTTGACCTAGATATCATCAAGATGAACATTCAGACCAACTTTCATACAGATCCCATGAAAAATATGGCCTCTAGAGAGGTCACAAGGTTTTTTCTATTATTTGACCTACTGACCTAGTTATTGAAGGCATGTGACCCAGTTTTGAACTTGACTTAGATAACGTCAAGGTCAACATTCTGACCAATTTTCATGAAGATCCATTCAAAAGTATGGCCTCTAGAGAGGTCGCAATGTTTTTCTATTTTTAGACCTACTGACCTAGTTTTTTGACCGCAGTTGACCCAGTTTCAAACTTGACCTAGATATCATCAAGATGAACATTCAGACCAACTTTCATACAGATCCCATGAAAAATAATTATGGCCTCTAGAGAGGTCACAAGGTTTTTTCTATTATTTGACCTACTGACCTAGTTTTGAAGGCACATGACCCAGTTTCGAACTTGACCTAGATATCATGAAGGTGAACATTCTGACCAATTTTCATGAAGATCTTGTGAAAAATATGGCCTCTAGAGAGGTCACAAGGTTTTCATATTTTTAGACCTACTGACCTAGTTTTTGACCGCACGTGACCCTGTTTTGAACTTGACCTAGATATCATCAAGGTGAACATCCTGACCAATTTTCATAAAGACCCCATGAAAAATGTGACCTCTAGAGTGGTCACAAGCAAAAGTTTACACACGGATGCACAGACGACGGACACTGTGCGATCACAAAAGCTCACCTTGTCACTTTGTGACAGGTGAGCTAAAAAAGCAGGAGACAAAACAAAATAGCATCAGACAAACAAAAGACCTTTCTGACATTTGTCTCAAGCTGTTTTGCCAATAAAAATTATAACTGTACTTCTAGCACATATAGTGGACGCAACCTGACCCCGATGGTTGACCTTTGCATTTAAATACATAATGAGGCACAACCTATTATTGAAAAGGAGTGTACGTAAAACATGAGCTGCACGAGAAAAAGGAAATATAAATTTGTGTAAATATAAATTAGTGTATTGGGAGATTTTAACTGATCAAATGTAAGTATATATACTTTGATACTGCGCTGTATACAAACTGATTCCATATAAATATACACGGCTAACCTAAGCACCCTTGATTTCTGTAATGAAATCATCGATATGAATAATCAGCCCAAGGTCAACCATCGCGTTCAAGTTGCGATTACTATAGCTGGATTCAAAATAATAAAAACTGACATGACCAAGACTGGGTACCTATGATTTGCTTTATTTTATATTTCTGTTTTTGATTTGATTCTCCGTCAGTAAACACAGTTTAAAGAAGAAATTCTATCCGTAAGAAAGTTTTGCCCCATGTAAATATATAGATACTGTGGTGATTGTCCTTGACTATGAACATGAGAAAATGATACCTCAAAGTCCTAGCCCTGTGTTCACAAAACATTTCCAGTCTCAGCTGATTCTGATAATGAAACTTTATTTGTCATTTATATCTAAATAGCATGTTTAAAACTAATTTTAAGTTAATAACTATTTTCAAATGACTTTTCAGTATTAATGCTTAGTTTCAGTTGGAATTAAGTCTTGAAGTTTTAGTAAAATTGATATTAAAATTTCAAACTTAAACTCAGCTGAGACCGAAAAATGTTTTGTGAACAGGGCCAGGTCTTTCGCATGGACCGGATTTCTTTAAACTTTATGTACTGTATGCAAATGATGACTGAAACAGAAATATAAATTGAAATCCTTAATCTTGAATTATCTGCCCTTGAAAATTTGATTTTTTAATATTTTTTTATTTTCAAGGGTAGATAATTCAAGATCAAGCACCGGTACCTATGATTTTAATACATATTTCCGTTTTTAAACTTGATTCTCAGTCAGAACACGAAGTTTAAAAAAATTCTGGCCGTAGGAAAACTTTTGCCTATATACATACAGGAGACTGTCAGATGTGTCTTTAAATGTCACACAGTATCAATTGTTTGTAAAAAAGCTAGCCTGGCTCCCGGCTGCATGGTTATTTTTTTAAATACTGCAAACCTTTCATTTTAAGCCTCCAAAATAGCACATGTTATCTGATTTTAGCCATACCTATGTTCGCAGCCAGGGGCAATAAACAAGAGGACCATGATGGTCCTGAATCGCTCACCTATCTCCACATGACCCAGTGTTCAACTGAGTATGACATCGTTATTTCTATTATTTGACATAGTGACCTAGTTTTTGAGCACATGTGACCTAGATATCATCAAGATAAAAAATTCTGACCAATTTTCATGAAGATCCATTGAAAAATATGGCCTCTAGAGAGGTCAAAAGGTTTTTCTATTAATTGACCTAATGACCTAGTTTTTGAAGGCACGTGACCCACTTTTAAACTTGACCTAGATATCATCAAGGTGACATTCTCAACAATTTCATGAAGATCTCGTGAAAAAATATGGCCTCTAGAGAGTCACAATTTTTTCTATTTTTCGACCTACTGACCTAGTTTTTGACCGCACATGACCCAGTTACGAACCTGACCTAGATATCATCAAGCTGAACATTCTCACCAATTTTCATGAAGATCCATTGAGAAATATGGCCTCTGAGAGGTCACAAGGTTTTTTCTATTTTTAGACCTATTGACCTAGTTTTTGACCCCACGTGACCAAGTTTCCAACCTGACTTAGATATCATCAAGATGAACATTCTGACCAATATTCATGAAGATCTCATGAAAAATATGGCCTCTAGAGAGGTTACAAGGTTTTTCTATTTTTAGATCTACTGACCTAGTTTTTAACCCCACATGACCCAGTTTCGAACTTGAAACCCAGATATCTTCAAGGTAAACTTCTGACCAATATTCATGAAGATCCATTGAAAAATATCGCCTCCAGAGAGGTCACAAGGTTTTCTATTTTTAGACCTACTGACCTAGTTTTTGACCGCACTGACCCAGTTTCGAACTTGACCTAGATATCATCAAGGTGAACATTCTGACCAATTTTCATGAAGATCCATTTAGAAATATGGCCACTAGAGAGGTCACAAGGTTTTTCTATTTTTAGATCTACTGACCTAGTTTTTGACCCCACATGACCCAGTTTCGAACTTGACCTAGATATCATCAAGGTGAACATTCTGACCAATATTCATGAAGATCTCATGAAAAATATGGCCTCTAGAGAGGTCACAAGGTTTTTCTATTTTTAGATCTACTGACCTAGTTTTTAACCCCACGTGACCCAGTTTCGAATCTGACCTAGATATCATCAAGATGAACATTCTGACCAATTTTCATGAAGATGCATTGAGAAATATGGCCTCTAGAGAGGTCACAAGGTTTTTCTATTTTTAGACCTAATGACCTAGTTTTTGACCCTACGTGACCCAGTTTCGAACTTGACCTAGATATCATCAAGATAAACATTCTGACCAATATTCATGAAGATCTCATGAAAAATATGGCCTCTCTAGAGGTCACAAGGTTTTTCTATTTTTAGACCTACTGACCTAGTTTTTGACCCCACGTGACCCAGTTTCGAACTTGACCTAGATATCATCAAGGTGAACATTCTGACCAATTTTCATAAAGATCTTGTGAAATATATGGCCTCTAGAGAGGTCACAAGGTTTTTCTATTTTTAGACCTACTGACCTAGTTTTTGATGGCACGTGACCCAGTTTCGAACTTGACCTAGATATCATCAAGATGAACATTCTGACCAACTTTCATAAAGATCCCATGAAAAATGTGACCTCTAGAGTGGTCACAAGCAAAAGTTTACGGACGCACGGACGGACGACGGACGACGGACACCGCGCGATCACAAAAATGTCAATACAAAAACAACCGCTGGAGTTACCTCCACTGTTAATGAAGAAAATTTATATATGAGAAATATGACAGAACAAACATAGGGACGGGAGCCAGTCTACTTAAAAGGGTCAAGTGCCGCCATTTGAACAAATTTGGAAGAAGACCTTTTAATGATACTAAATATCAAGTCTGATGAAGATCTTTCCAGAGGTTGTTTAAAGGTATTTCTACTTTTAGCTCTAGTGGCCCTTGCTAGGTGCCCCCATTTGAACAATCTTAGGAAAGGACCATACAAATATATTATAGATAAAGTTGGACGAGGATCCATCAAGCAGTTTATGAGAAGAAGTTGTTAAAAGGTATTTCTATTTCTAAATCGAGTGGCCCCTAAAAGAAGCCCAGTGCCCCTATTCGAAAACCCTATAATGATGCTATATCCATTTTGATGAAGATCCATCTAATTATTCTTGAGATTTAAGAAGTCATTCGAAGGTTTTAGTATTTTCAGATCTAGCAACCCCTAAAAGGCACCAAGTTTTCAGAGGAGATGTTGTCTGAAAAAAACTGTACACAGACAACAGACGAACGGAGAGCGAGCAATCACAATAGTTCTCCCTGGGCATTTTGTGCTAAGGCGATTTAACCCTTAGCCTGCTGGCGGCAAGTGATTCTGCCTTTGCGACCAGTGCAGACCAAGATCAGCCTGCACATCTGTGTAGTCTGATCATGGTCTACACTATTCGCTATTCAGTCAGTAAATTTTTAGTAAACACCCCTTCAAATGATAAATGGTACTGCCCAAATTGGAAAATGGACCAGTCCATTAAAGAAATTTAGCATGGTAAGGGTTAACTAGAAAATGCTTTTGTAAAAAAGTGCATGTCTCCCCAAATGCAAAGTCCTATAGGCAAGAAGTCAATAGGGATCAGGAGCGAAAGTCAAAGAGACACTGATGGTTGGCTGCAATAGGGATCATCTACTTGGCATGTCCAGTCATGCCGCTTAATTTCAACACTCTTGGCCTAGTGGTTCTCAAGTCACTGTTCAGGCTCCTGTGACCTTGACCTTTGATCAAGTGACCTCAAAATAAATAGGGGTCATCTACTCTGCATGTCCAATCATCTTATTAAGTTTCAACATTGTAGGTCAAGTGGTTCTCAAGTATTCCAAAATGATTTTACATGAACCAGGCCATGTGACCTTGACCTTTAATTGACTGACTCCAAAATCAATAGGGGTCATCTACTCTGCATGTTCAATCATCCTATGAAGTTTCAACATTCTGGTCAAGTGGTTCTCAAGTTATTGATCTGAAATGGTTATCAATGTTCAGGCCCTGTGACCTTGACCTTTAACGGAGTTACCCCAAATATTTACTCTGTATGAACAATCATCCTATGAAGTTTCAACATTCTGGGTCGAGAGGTTCTCAAGTTATTGATTGGAAATGGTTTCCATGTTCAGGCCCCTGTGGCCTTGACCTTTAACGAGTGACCCAAAATCGTTAGGGTCATCTACTCTGCATGACAATCATCCTATGAAGTTTCATCATTCTGGGTCAAGTGGTTCTCAAGTTACTGACCGGAAATGGTTTTCAATGTTCAGGCCCCTGTGGCCTTGACCTTTCACAGAGTGACCCCAAAATCGTTAGGGGTCATCTACTCTGCATGACCAATCATCCTATTAAGTATCAACATTCTGGGTGAAGTGGTTCTTCAGTTATTGATCGGAAATGGTTTTCCATGTTCAGGCCCCTGTGACCCTGACCTTTGACGGAGTGACCCCAAAATCAATAGGGGTCATCTACTCTTCATGACCAATCATTCTATGAAGTTTCAACATTCTGGGTCAAGTGGTTCTCTAGTTATTGATCGGAAATGGTTTTCAATGTTCAGGCCCCTGTGACCTTGACCTTTGAATGAGTGACCCCAAAATCAATAGGGGTCATCTACTTTTCATGACCAATCATCCTATGAAGTTTCAACATTCTGGGTGAAGTGGTTCTCTAGTTATTGATCGGAAATGGTTTTTAATGTTCAGGCCCCTGTGACCTTGACCTTTGACGGAGTGACCCCAAAATCAATAGGGGTCATCTACTCTTCATGACCAATCATCCTATGAAGTTTCAACATTCTGGGTCAAGTGGTTCTCTAGTTATTGATCGGAAATGGTTTTCAATGTTCAGGCCCCTGTGACCTTGACCTTTGACAGAGTGACCCCAAAAACAATACGGGTCGTCTACTCCAGCAGCCCTACAACCCTATAAAGTTTGAAGGTTCTAGGTCAAATGGTTCTCCAGTTATTGCTCGGAAATGAAGTGTGACGTACGGACGGACGGATGGATGGACAGACGGACGGAAGGACGGACGGACAGACAGGGCAAAAACAATATGTCTCCTGGGGGAGACATAATAATATAATAAATTTCTCATTCTTAATCTGACTTCAAGAAATGAGAAAATAACTCTGTCAAAATTTAATATAATTTAGCATTTTTAACTTACTTTAAGGTGTCTCTTAAGCTTTAATAGGATATGTCATGTTGTTTTCCTCCATTATTTAAATCTGACTGGATATGAAAAGTTAACAAATATTGGAAAATTGTCAATATATAAACAGCAGTTTATGGTTTCATGCTGACACTTAGCAACAGTAGTAGCTGCTAGGGATCAAAGGAATTAATGTTTTGTAGTTTAGTAACTTTGGTGGAAATAATGGAAATTATTTTAGAATTAAAATAATTTAATTTATTTTTTCTCAGATTGTTGCTTGTTAATTACCGTCAATTGTTGTCTGTTTTTGCTTGATAAATCGAGGGTTCAACGCAATAAGGGCGTATCTACATATAATAATCATATGTAGATATGCCCTTATTGCGTTGAACCCTCGAAATGTGTCATTGATATTGTTACACTTGGCTGATCTACTACCACAAGCAAGCATACTATGAAGTTTTTTAACTACTAAAAGCCTTGATCAATAAGCATTCTCTAGTTGTTGATCTGGGAAACAAACTGTCAAACTACCAGACAGTAAGCAAAACATTATATCCCCTTGCCTTCAAAGTGTGGGAGGGCAAGCATTAAAACTGTATCTGACGACACAAACACTTAGAACCCGCTTTGAAGACATACAGTATTGTCATGTGATGAGTAATTCCCTATATTGTTTAAAAAAAATATCCGGTACCAGACAGAATTAATTTGGCCAATAATCCACCTTTACTACAGACACAGATCTTCACATTGTAACTGCCAAATAAATACAAATACTTGTCAATATAAGTCTGATCTAATTAATTAGAGCAGCTTTCTTATACTAACATGGAAGAAAAGCAACATTTATTTCCAAATATCAAAGGATTTTGTCTGTTTACAGAAATATAGACATTCATGGTCACTTAGGGACTTTAAATCCCAGCATACTGTTAAAGGGAGATCACTTAGGGACTTTCCCAGCATACTGTTAAAGGGAGATCACTTAGGGCCTTTCCCAGCATACTGTTAAAGGGAGATCACTTAGGGTCTTTAAATCCCAGCATACTGTTAAAGGGAGATCACCTAGGGACTTTCCCAGCATACTGTTAAAAAGAGATCACTTAGGGACTTTAAATCCCAGCATACTGTTAAAGGGAGATCACTTAGGGACTTTCCCAGCATACTGTTAAAGGGAGATCACTTAGGGACTTTCCCAACATACTGTTAAAGGGAGATCACTTAGGGACTTTAAATCCCAGCATACTGTTAAAGGGAGATCACTTAGGGACTTTAAATCCCAGCATACTGTTAAAGGGAGATCACTTAGGGCCTTTCCCAACCTACTGTTAAAGGGAGATCACTTAGGGACTTTAAATCCCAGCATACTGTTAAAGGGAGATCACTTAGGGACTTTCCCAGCATACTGTTAAAGGGAGATCACTTAGGGCCTTTCCCAGCATACTGTTAAAGGGAGATCACTTAGGGACTTTCCCAGCATACTGTTAAAAAGAGATCACTTAGGGCCTTTCCCAGCATACTGTTAAAGGGAGACAACAAAAGCTCCTACAGGAACAGATAGAGTACAAACTTCTGGTTTGCTTCCTGTATTAAAATATTTGACCTTGGTAAGGTTACTTGATATATTAAGTGCTGTAGGATCCAAACTTTAAGCTGGCTTTTACTAAAAACAGCCTGCTTGCTTCCTTGCATTTCAATATTTTATCGTGGCAAGGTTACCAAAGTAACTTTAATCTGGAAAGAAAACAAATATGACTTGTAAATAATATTTCAGATTAATTTAACAAATTCAAATGGACTGGAAGGTGTTCAATCCTTACCCTTATGTCAAATGGTATTAAAACTTCCATTGACAAAGCTTCAATTTTCGTTTAAACAATTCAAGAGTTAATGGATGGACACACAGACAAAAATGATGACTTACCAATGATGGTCATCATGCAGAATCCATCATACATGCCTTTCAATTTATGTATAATACAGTTCTACTTAAAGAGACACTAAGGGGCTCTAGGGATTTGCACATTTCATTACCTCTCACGAACAGAATCAAACTAGTCATCTATTATTCTACGCATCAGGGGATCTTCTAGTAGATCCTATTATTTGTTCAAAGTGAGGTAAGTGTGATATAATCTAAATTTATCAGTATTTTATATCAGTTAATAAACTGTTACATGCATTAGGAAATTTCCCTACAGATCAGTTTATAACTAACAAAGGTACTTGTTTCTAATTTTACAGAATGTTTTCACTCCATTCCTATTATTGAAACTATCAAGTTTGTTGCCTTGATGAAACAATAAAAATGTCTTTATATTTTCATTTCTTATTTTTTTTTAAGAATGAGTCAGACATTTATTCAAATGTCCCCATTTAATGAATATAAAATTTCTATTTTCAATCAAGCAAATTTGTTTCTCTAGTTTTATTACTTTTGTTGTACTTTCACTTATTTCAGTTACGTACAAAGGTCCATTTCTTAAGATTTTAAGGTTACTCCCTTAAATGGTGGAGAAAGACCCTCCAGACCTGCCTGCTATAACGGTGGAGAAAGACCCTTCAGAACTGCCTACTATAAGTGGAGAAAAACACCCCAAAATTGCCCTCTATAATGGTGGAGAAAAACATCCCAGAATTGCCCTCTATAATGGTGGAGAAAAACATCCCAGAATTGCCTGCTATAATGGTGGAGAAAGACCCTCCAGAACTGCCTGCTATAATGGTGGAGAAAGACCCTTCAGAACTGCCTACTATAGGTGGAGAAAAACATGCCAGAATTGCCCTCTATAATGGTGGAGAAAGACCCTCCAGAATTGCCTGCTATAATGGTGGAGAAAGACACTCCAGAATTGCCTGCTATAATGGTGGAGGAAGACCCTTCAGAACTGCCTACTATAGATGGAGAAAAACACCCCAAAATTGCCCTCTATAATGGTGGAGAAAGACCCTCCAGAATTGCCTGCTATAATGGTGGAGAAAGACCCTTCAGAACTGCCTACTATAGGTGGAGAAAAACACCCCAGAATTGCCCTCTATAATGGTGGAGAAAGACCCTCCAGAATTGCCTGCTATAATGGTGGAGAAAGACCCTTCAGAACTGCCTACTATAGGTGGAGAAAAACACCCCAGAATTGCCCTCTATAATGGTGGAGAAAGACCCTCCAGAACTGCCTGCTATAATGGTGGAGAAAGACCCGTCAGAACTACTGCCTACTATAGGTGGAAAAAAACACCCCAAAATTGCCCTCTATAATGGTGGAGAAAGACCCTCCAGAACTGCCTGCTATAATGGTGGAGAAAGACCCTTCAGAACTACCTACTATAGGTGGAGAAAAACACCCCAGAACTGCCCTCTATAATGGTGGAGAAAGACCCTCCAGAATTGCCTGCTATAATGGTGGAGAAAGACCCTTCAGAACTACTTACTATAGGTGGAGAAAAACAGCCCAGAACTGCCCCCTTAAATGGTAGGCAAATACCCTCCAGAAATGCCTGCTAGAACTGAGGAGAAAGACCCCCTGGAATTGCTCGCTATAATGGTGGAGAAAGACCCTCCAGAATTGCCTGCTATAATGAGGGAGAAAGACCCTCCAGTATTGCCTGCTTAAATGGGGGAGAAAGACCCTCCAAAATTGCCTGCTATAATGGGGGAAAAAGACCCCAAATGGCATAGAGACCCTCTAGAATTATCTGTTATAACTGTGGAGAAAGACCCCCAGAACTGCCTGCTATAATGGTGGAGAAAAACACTCCAGAACTGCCCCCTTAAATGGCGGAGAAAGACCCTCTAAAATTGCCTGCTATAACTGTGGAGAAAGATCCCCCAGAATTGCCTGCTATAAGTGGGAGAAATACCCCCCAGAATTGCCTGCTATAACTGTGGAGAAATACCCCCCCCCCCTCCCACAGAATTGCCCACTATATTTGTGGAGAAAAACACTTCAGAACTGCCCCCTTAAATGGCAGAGAAAGACCCCGCAGAATTACCTGCTATAACTTGGAGAAAGAACCCCCACAGAATTGCCCACTTTAGTGACAGAGAAAAACACTTTAGAAATGCCCCCTTAAATGGCAGAGAAAGACCTCTCTGAATTGCCTGCTATAACTGTGGAGAAAGACCACCCAGAATTGCCCCTTCAAACTGTGGAGACAGACTCTCCAGAATAGCCTGCTTAAAAGGTGGAGAAAGACCCTCCAGAATTACCCTCTTAAATGGTAGGGAAAGACCCTCCAGAACTTCCCCCTAAAACAGTGAAGAAAGATACTCAAGGATTGACCCCTAAAATAAATGAAGAAAGATCCTCAAGCACTGGCCTTTGTAATGGTGGAGAAAAGCCCTAAAGAGCTGCCCCCTAAAACTATGAAAAAGGCCCACAAGAGTTGTCCAATATAGTTGGGGAGAAAGACCCTCCAGAATTACCAGCTATAATGGTAGAGAAAGACCCTTCATAACTGCCCTCTTTAATGGTGGTGAAAAGCCCTCCTGAACTGCCTGCTATAATGGTGGAGAAAAACCCACAAGAGCTGCCATCTATAAAGGGGGAGAAAGACCCTTCAGAATTGCCCGCTATAATAGTGGTGAAAAACTCTCAAGAGCTGCCCTCTGTAATGGGGGAGAAATACCCTTCAGAACTGCCCGCTATAGTGGTGGAGTAAAACTCTCAAGAGCTGTCGTCTATAATGGGGGAGAAAGACCCTCAAGAACTGCCAGATGTAATGGGGGAGATAAGTCCTCAAGAGCTGCTTGCTGTAATGGGGGAGAAAGACCTTCAAGAACTGCCAGATGTAACAGGGGAGATAAGTCCTCAAGAGCTGCTTACTATAATGGGGGAGAAAAACCCTCAAGAGCTGCCCTCTTTAATGGGTGAGAAAGACCCTCAAGAACTGCCGGATATAATGGGGGAGAAAGACCATCCAGAATTCCCTACTGTAATGGTGGAGAAAGGCCCTCCAGAATTCCCCATTATAATGGTGGAGAAAGACTCTCAAGAATTGCAGGATATAATGGTGGAGAAAAACCCTCCAGAAATGCCCACTATAATGGTGGAGAAAGACGAAAACAACATAACACTATACGCTGAGCTGCCTTATGTGAAAGAATTCCTCAACCTAGCATAAAAACCCAGTGGTGAGGGACAAGAGGTTTAAAGAGACCTGAATGACTTATCAATGGAGGCTCTCTCATTTTAAAACTGAATGTGTACACATTACCTGGTTCTGTATACAAGTAGGGCTCTCTATCTTGTAGGGATGTTCTGGGGTGACTTTCATCAACCTGTAACATAAACCTTTTAAGTATACTTTATTTTTGCCACAATGACTAGCAATGAAATTAGACGTCTTTTAGTGAGAAATGCTTAAATTCACCAAGAGTTGGATAAATCTTTTTTTCTTGTCATCCAATATGAGATTTTATAGTTACTAAAATTGTTGTGAGAACTTTTTAGAGATTTAAGACTAATGTGGCTGATAAAATAAAAAATATGAAATAATATTTGAATTTTTTTTCAAAGGTCATATGATTTTTTCATGGTCACATGGTACTAGTGAAGGCAGTCAAAAATGTAGCACTAGGGAAGATTATTGTTGCTGGTAAGAATCTGACCTGCTCTATTCGTATTGAACTCTCTGTATCTTCATCTACATGCATGCCCCGCCCACGAATATTTCTGTATGCATGAATGACCCATGGTCGTGCATTGTTCAGGGAGACAAATCTTGTACAGGTAACACCAACTTTCACAACCTGAAAAATACAAATTTTCCTTAATATAAAATATTTTGGATGTTATTGTTAATTACGCAGCTTTCAGATCTTTTTCAGAGTAATCAAAATGGTGTCCTTTCATCTTTCATGGTTTTCTTGAGCCATGTTTAGGTGTGTGATTTTCAAAATATACTGCAAGAAAAAACTATAACTGTCACAGGAGTGACGAATACCCCCCCCCCCCCCCCCCCCCATATGGTCTTGTCACAGAAGAATGGCAACCATAAGAAAGACATGGCCACAAGAAGGTGCAATTTGAATCGAACTTGACCTGTATTTTATTATGTTACACCAGTGTACAAAATTTATCTAAATCTGTCAAGCCTTTTGTGAGTTATTGTCCGGCAACCATGAATTTGAAAAATTCTTAGTTGGAAAGGGGCCATAACTACATATAAAAATGGTGGTTTGTAGCCAAAGTCCTACTTTACCTGTATTTTATGATGTTACACCTGTGTACAAAAAAATTTAAATCTGTCAAAAAAACTGTCACAGATAAAGTGTATCAAAACACTATATAATTCTAAGCAAAAAGGGGGTATAATTCAGGAAATTTTTGTGCAAGAGTTATGCACCTTGTCATATGATGTGGGTGATGTTTTGGAACAACTACTTCAAGTTTGAAACAAATGCATTTCGTTATAACTGAGATATAGTGATTATAACCTTAAATTCTAAGTAAAAGGGGGCATAATTCATGAAAAATTGGTGTCAGAGTTATGCATCTTGTGTCACATGATGTGGGTGATAAGGTGGAACATCTTTAAGTTTGAATCAACTGAGATATAGTGAAAATGCACCAAAAATTAACCTTTAATTCTAAGTAATAAAAGGGGGCATAATTTATGAAAAATTGGTGTCAGAGTTATGCACCTTGTGTCACATGATGTTGGTGATAAGGTGGATATCTATTTTAAGTTTGAATCAAATTCATTTAGTAATAACTGAGATATAGATTTCGGGACGCGATGGGACGCAACGCAACAAAACTGACTCCTATATAGCCCCCACCCCCCCAAACATGTTTGGTTGGGGTATAGTGACAATTACACATTTGACATTGTTTTGTGCAATTCCTTTCATCTCAATGCCAGCAAGAGATTGTGCTTTAAACCTTTTCCCTTCTAAATTTCTAAAATGGACTGATCCAAGCTTTATTCAATTTGCACAGTACCACACTGAAAATTTACTGACTGAAAAGCGAACAGTTCAGATCGCGATGATCAACATGCACAAACGTGCAGGCTGATCTTGGTCTGCACTGGTTGCAAAGGCAAAATCACTTGCCACCAGTAGGCTAAAAGTTAATAGATAAAAGAATTAGTTGGATAAATCAATAGAAAGGAATTGTTTAGAAATAATTACGTTTCAAATTCCTGTTCAGATTCTAGGAAGAAAATGTCCAAGACTTCCAACTACATCTAATTTACAGGCTATTGTTGTCAACTTTCAATAACATCTTAACCTTTAAAGCTAATGCTTGGTTCTTCCAGGCAATTAACCCATATGACAGTCAGCATCGAACTGTTGTTTATCTAACAAACACCAAGAAGACTGCAGAAAATCATATATGGAGAAAAAAAGAATACGTAACACTGAAAGAATTTTTAATTGGCCAAATGTCATTGCACATTTAATACTACCTCAAGTTTATCAAGCATTGGACACAACAAACACATTTACATCTTTTTTTATTCTCTGGGTCTTCAGAACAAGAGGGTCATGATGACCCTGGATCGCTCACCTGAGTAATATGAGCTACATGTTTCAAAATTTAATGTGAAAATGATGATAAAATATTAAGAAAGTCAGTAGGTCACATTCATGGTCAATGAAATTCAGTTTTACGATTTGTGTGCAAAATTGTGTACGTCATCAAAACTTCAAGGCTGTATCTTAAAAAAACAAGAAAGTAGGTCAGTGGGTCAAAGTCACAGTCAAGTGACATCATATTACTTGGGGTCATTAGGTAATTATAATTAAACAGTCATGGAAATAGGATCAGATGATTTTTTAAGTATTTTTCCTATAGAAGTCACATAATAACTAAGTAACCCCAGGGCGGGGCCTCTTTTAACCCCAGGGGCATAATTTGAATAATTTTGGTAGAGGACTACTAGACAATGCATCATACCAAATATCAAAAGCCTAGGTCTTATGGTTTCAGACAAGAAGATTTTTAAAGCTTTTTCCTATATAAGTCTATATAAAACTTGGGACCCCCAGGGCAGGGCCTCTTTTCACCCAAGGGGTACAATTTGAATAATTTTGGTTGAGGACCATAAGACAATGCTACAAACCAAATATCAAAGGTCCAAGTGCTGTGGTTTCAGACAAGAAGATTTTTAAACTTTTTTTCCTATATAAGTCTATGTAAAACTTGGGACCCCGGGGCAGGAACATATTTGACCCTGGGGGATAATTTGAACAATCTTGGTAGAGGACCACTAGATGATGCTACATACCAAATATCAAAGCCCTAGGCCATGTGGTTTTGTACAAGAAGATTTTCAAAGTTTTCCTATATAAGTCTATATAAACCATGTGACCCCCGGGGCGGGGCCATATTTGATCCTAGGGGGATAATTTGAAAAATTTTGGAAGAGGACCACTAGATGATGCTACACACCAGACATCAAAGCCCTAGGCCCTGTGGTTTTGGACAAGAAGAGTTTTAAAGTTTTTCCTTTCGGATGCCATGGCAACCAGAGTTCTGCATGGAATTCAATTCTTTGAATAATTTTGAAAGGGGGCCACCCAAGGATCATTCCTGTGAAGTTTGGTGTAATTCTGCCCTGTAGTTTTCAAGAAGATTTTTTTAGAAATTGTTGACGGACGACGCACGACTGACGACGCACGTCGGACATCAAGCGGTCACAATAGTGACAGGTGAGCTAAAAAAAAGTCTTTAGTGCACTTTTCAGAAAGAAATTTGATATTCCTTCAGTGAAAATTTCTTTACTTTTCTGCAAAAACTCAAACAGACGTTTTAAATCAAATGTGTCTGGCACCCACAAACTGCAAAACATCTTCATTTTCTACTTAAAGACCAACTTTTCTTGACATTTTGTGTCAGACTAGTTTCATATCATCACACCAGACCCATATTCCTTGAACATTTGATGTCAAAATAGTCTGACACTACTGCACTGTTAAACATCGTCCTTCAATACAATATAATTTCCTTCAGTTCCTGTTTAATTATAAGAAATATGGATATCTGAAATCTCCTTAAAAGGCAAATGCCTCCATTAATTTTATCCTTAAGATGAAATAGCAAGCCATTCTCCTAATTTCATTATAAAGGGAGAAAATATTTCAGTAATTTGATATAAATCTTCAGTGTGATGAATGCCTGCCCCACTTAAGCTACAGTCACACATACGGCTATGTCCGTGCGCTGAGGTACGGTGCGGATGGGATTGGTCTGTGGGGGTGCGGACATGGAGAAGTACGGAGCAGTACGTCTTAGTACGGGAAAAATGGTGAGAAACGGGGACCAAAAAGATACAGGATGCAAATAAGTACAGACAGGTATGGCGTACTACATTGAACTACATTTTACTGTGCCTGGCAATTTGCCCAGCGCGTGAACGGGTCTGCAGTGAACTACGTTTAACTACGCTTAAGTAAGGGCAGCCTCAGATATATATGTTCAGCTACAGATCAATTCTTATGACTACGTTCGCATTAAGGTTTAGTAACGGGTCGGTAAGTTTCATATAAATAGGCCACGTGTAGCCAGCGTTTATGTTTAATACGTTTAACTATGGATGAATAAGTTTCAACCAAGTTGGACTAAAGTCATGCTCAAATGGCTACGGATCGCTCAAACTTTTGTGCATGTTCAAAAGTTGGAGAAACTTGCAAATTTTGGATAAGTCTTTAATATGTTTTGACCAAGTGTTGGTATGGATTGATGCGGATTACTACTTTAAGGTACACCTCAGGTACGGATCGATACGGATTACTACGTTTCTATCCATAGCTAGACGTAGTTATCTGCGCCGTATGTGTGACTGGGGAATTAGCTAAACAGGGAAAGCACAGATCTACAGATCCTCCAACTCTGCTTCATGTGGGGAAGTTGGCTTGTTACTTGCAGAGAACAGGTGTGTACTGGTACAGAATCCAGGAACACTTGTTAGGTTAACTCCCCGCCGTTACATTACTGAAATAATACTGTTGAAAAACGGTGTTAAATACAAAATAAAGAAATCAGTGTGCTGATTTCTGTCTGTGCATAATAAGTATCACAGTAAGTAAGGAACATGATGTAAGAAAAACATTAAGTTTTTATTGTATGTGACTTTTGATTAGTTTCCATTTTTTTGGCTTTCTCGTATAATATTCCAAAACATGTAAAGGAAGACTTGCCAAAAAATACCAAGTACCTAAATGGTGAAGGGGGCCAGTGAAACAAAAAGTGAAATTATCATCGCTCAACTCTTTATGAATTTTATCTTTTTTCCTAATCTATGTTTGTGTCAAATTAATTAGTTTAAACATATTTTATTTCAGAAATTCATGAAACATTATTATTATATATATAAAACATTAGTTAAGGAATTGAACAGAAAGCTTTGATAGCTAATTATAACCATTGTGCTTTCTATAAATAAAATATTATTTCATAAATAAATATTTATAGAACAAAAAATACAGACATACAATATGACAATGAATGAGGCTCAGGTGTTTATTTTCATAATAACTATCATCTGGAAAAAAATAATTTTCTTAAAATCTGTGTCTTGTTATAATTTGAAATGTGATACTTTTCTTTCTGTAACAGAAGTTTGTTGATAGTGAAACTGTATACAACTGAACAGAAAAAGGCAATCCAAATATATCAATTTTTTCTTCAAGTCATGTCCTTCACGGACAAGCGGTTATCCCTAACTTTGAATTACATGCCCTAAACCACTGTGGGTTTGAATGAATATTACTAAGCTGGCATCACTGCACTGATGAATGGACAAACAGTTCAAACACTTATGCCTTCCAAGTGACCTTTATGGCCATAACAGTGTAAACAAGTAATACTAAGATTTGACCTTAGACGCCCAAATTTTAACACCTTGTGACCAAGTTTCGATTTTGATTTCAGTAAGGCAAACACTAAGTTTCATATAGATCAGGTAGAAAATGCGGCTTCTAGACTATTATCAAGGTTTTACTACCATCTGATCTGTGACACAGGTTCCCAAGTTCTGATCTTATATTGAAGGTCAAAAAGAAAAACATTCTTGCAGGGCAATGATTCAAACAGATCAGGAAGACAAATTAACCAGTTCCTGAACTGACTTCATAAAGACAAATACTTATAAATATTTTGCCAATGTTTGACTGATATTGGGCCAAATAAGTGACTTCTAAAGTGTTAAAAGTGAAACTGCTGATGACAGACAACAATGTATAACAATAGATGCTGGATATAGGTGCCCAGATGACTTAGATTTTCAGCATAAATGAGATTTGAACTCGATGACTTCAGATCAGCATGGACAAGTTCTACAACTTAAGTCCACAACTAGAGTTGTCACAGAAGTGACGAATTATACCCCCACAATATGGCCTTGTCACAGAACTAAGCCAATGTCAAAGCTGAACTGATTTGACCTTTGACCTACTGACCTCAAAATCAATAGAGGTCATCTGCTGGTCAAGATCAACCTCCCTATGAAGTTTCAAGATCCTCGGCCCAAGCATTCTCAAGTTATTGTCCGAAAAAGGTTTAAATGTTCCGGGTCACACTGACCTTTGACCTTTGGAACTCTAAATCAATACTGGTCATCTGCTGGTCATGACCAACCTCCTTATTAAGTTTCGTGATCCCAAGCGTTCCGAAGTTGTTGTCCGAAAACAGTTTAAATGTTCCAGGTCACTGTGACCTTGACCTTTGACCTACTGAACTCAAAATAATTAGGGGTCATCTGCTGGTCATAACCAACTGCCCTATCAATTTACATGATCCTAGGCACAAGCATTCTTAAGTTATCATCCCGAAGTTTAACTGTTTCATGTTATTGTGACCTTGACCTTTGACCTACTAGCCTCAAAGTCGAACTTGACCTGTATTTAATCATGTTACACCTGTGTACAAAAATTTATGATCCTAGTCCCAAGCGTTCTCAAGTTATCATCCGGAAACCGTTTAACTGTTCCAAGTCACTGTGACCTTGACCTTTGACCTACTGACCTCAAAGTTGAACTTGACATGTATTTTATGATATTACACCTGTGGACCAAATTTTCTGATCCTAGGCCCAAGCGTTCTCAAGTTATCATCTGGAAACCATTTAACTGTTCCAAGTCACTGTGACCTTGACCTTTGACCTACAGACCTCAAAGTCGAACCTGACCTGTATTTTAAGATGTAACACCAGTGTACCAAAAATTATTTAAATCGGTCAAGCCTTTCATGAGTTATCATCCGGAAACCGTTTTACTGTTAAGGGTCACTGTGACCTTGACCTTTGACCTACTGACCCCAATTTCGAATTTGACCTGTATTTTCTGATGTTACAAATGTGTACCAAAAATTATTTAAATCAGTCAAGCCTTTCAAGAGTTATCATCCGGAAACCATGAAAACCAACGGACCGACCAACCGACCGCCAAGCTCACTCCTATATACCCCCACAAACTTTATTTTGTGGGGGTATAATAACAAGTTTATTTGCAGATCATCTTCTTTTCATCAATGAAGCATCACTTAGAAAATTTGGTAGTGTTTATAAATCAAGATGGTGTAGATTTTTATTATGACAGCATATGGTATGAGCATCAACTGTCATGACAAATTACAAAATGTCAGCCATGCCGATGACATCAAATTACAAAATGTCAGTCATGATGCTGACATCAGATTACAAAATGTCTGCCATGCTGAGGACATCAAATTACAAATTGTCAGCTATGACGCTGACTTCAAATTACAAAATGTTAGCCATACTGATGACATCAAATTACAAAATGTCAGTCATGATGCTGACATCAGATTACAAAATGTCTGCCATGCTGAGGACATCAAATTACAAATTGTCAGCCATGAAGCAGACTTGAAATACAAAATGTTAGCCATGCTGATGACATCAGATTACAAAATGTTAGTCATGCAGATGACATCAAATTAAAAAATGTCAGTCATGATGCTGACATCAGATTACAAAATGTCTGCCATGCTGATGACATCAAATTACAAAACAATATCTTTGACCGTTACGGAGAAATGTTGATCTAAATATGACACTTTACCAAGAAATCTGATATTTTCTAAGTCCAAAAGGGGTCATAATTCTTGCAAAAAGCAGGATGGAGTTATGTTTTTTTTCTGTACAGAGTCAGCTTTTGATGGTGAACAAGTGTTGCAAGTTTTAAAGCAACAGCTTTGATAGTTTAGGAGAAAAGCTGACCTAAACATAAAACTTAACCAGGCAACGCCAACACCAATGCCGACACCGGTGAAGTGATGAAAAATAACTCATCTTTTTTTTTCAAAAAATCAGATGAGCTAATGATGGCCATGCTTGATGACATCAAATTACAAAATAT
This sequence comes from Mercenaria mercenaria, assembly GCF_021730395.1. Lineage (NCBI taxonomy): Eukaryota > Metazoa > Mollusca > Bivalvia > Venerida > Veneridae > Mercenaria > Mercenaria mercenaria. The sequence goes on from NC_069373.1 coordinate 55,945,954, forward strand.
CAGTCATGATGACATGAAATTACAAAATATCAGTCATGATGACATCAAATTACAAAATATCAGTCATGCTACCTACTTCAAGGTACAGAGTATGATATAATAAATGGTTACTGAGATACATGACTACTGAGATACAAGCTTACATAAAAAGCTAAAGCAGAAATTTCCAAGACTAAAACGAGACACAACTTTGTAAAATAGGGTTCTGGAACCAGTGCATTCTTCATCAGCAAACATGTCTGTGCAAATTCAAATCATTCAAAAACTTAATCAAATCAGGATGCTGAAGCAGACGCAGACACTGACAAATGGGAGACTGCAATACTTCTATTTATTCTTCAAATTGTCAATCTAAAAAGATAATCTTTCAAGATTTCTTTTTCATGATATATTTGATTAGCGCACACTTTTGCATACACAGACTGGATTTCTATAATCTCTTTGAAAAGTCTCTCGAACAAAAGGCATTCATCATTTTGCTGAACTAGCAAATTATTTACTGTGAAAGTACTCCCTCAACTTAATTACATAGCAGAAACTGAAAATAAATGTCCCAAAATTGATCTGAAGTTGTCTCGAAATACCAGCAATATTCCTTGCATCACCTAATTTGATTTAAACCTATTTCTAACAAGAGCAAATTCCGTAACGCAACAATCATAATTCAGAACGTATGACATAAAATCAGAACTGCACTGGAAGGTAAAAGGTGCTGAAATCATTCAATGGCCACAATGCTGCTAACAACCAGAGCTAAAATAAAACTCAATCTGAAGAATGATTAAACAAGAGGGCCATGATGGCCCTAGGTCGCTCACCAGAGTAACACACCATAAGAGTGTAAACATGTGTGACCTAGTGACCCAGTTTTTGATATCACATGACCCAGTTTCTACTTCATCCAAGTTTTTAAAGTGAAAAATATTCTGATCAAGTTTCATGAAGATTGGAGCAAAAATGTTGCCTCTAGAGTGTAAACAAGCATTTTCTTTGATTTGACCAAGTGTCCTAGTTTTTGACCCAACATGACCCAGATAAGAACCCATCCATGACTTCATGAAAAAAAACCATTCTGACAAAGTTTCATAAAGATTGGAGCAAAAAAGTGGCCTCTAGAATGTAAACAAGTTTTTCTTTTGATTTTACCAAGTCACCTAGTTTATGACCATACATGACCAAGATTCAAAATGATACAAGACTTCATGATACAAAACATTCTGACCATGTTCTATGAAGATTGAATTAAAAATGCGGCCCCTAAAGCCTAAACAAGCTTATTGTTTGGTTTGACCTGGTGACCTAGTTTTTGACCACGTGACTCAGATAAAAACTTACAAAGATTTCATGGAGACGAACATTTTGACCAAGTTTCATGCACATCAGATGAAAAATGCAGTCCCTATTGCATACACAAAGTTTTTCTTTGATTTGACCAGGTGACCTAGTTTTTTGAACCTAGATGACCCATATTCGAACTTTACCCAGATTTAATCAGGACAAACATTCTGACCAATTCTCATGAGGTTCAAACTAAAATTGTGGTCTCTAAGAGTGTTAACAAGATTTTCCTTTGATTTGGCCTACTGACTTAGCTTTTGGCCCCACATGACCCAGATTCAAACTCGGCCTGAAGATCATCAAGATAAACATTCTGACCAAGTTTCATGAAGATAGGGTCATAAATGTGGCATCTAGAGTGTTAACAAGCTTTTCCTTTAATTTGAACCGGCAACCTAGTTTTTGACCCAACATGACCCAGATTCAATCTTGACTTAGGAGTCATCAAGACAAACATTCTGACCAATTCTCAAGAGTTTCAGACTTAAAATGTGTCTCTAGAGTGTTAACAAGATTTTCCTCTGATTTGGCCTAATGAATTAGATTTTAGCTTTAGGCCCCACATGACCCAGATTCAAACTTGGCCTGAAGACCATCAAGATAAACATTCTGACCAAGTTTCATGAAGATAGAGTCATAAATGTGGCATCTAGAGTGTTAACAAGCTTTTCCTTTAATTTGACCAGGCGACCTAGTTTTTGACCCAACATGACCCAGATTCAATTTTGACTTAGAAGTCATCAAGATAAACATTCTGACCAATTCTCAAGAGTTTCAAACTTAAAATGTGTCTCTAGAGTGTAAACAAGATTTTCCTTTGATCTGGCCTAGTGACCTAGTTTTTTTACCCCACATGACCCAGATTCAAACTTGGCCTAAAGATCATCCAGATAAACATTCTGATCAAGTTTCATAAGATAAGTCATAAATGTGGCCTCTAGAGTGTTAACAAGCTTTTCCTTTGATTTGACCGGATGACCTAGTTTTTGACCCCACATGAGCCAGATTCAAATCTGGCCTAAAGATCATCAAGATATACATTCTGACCAAGTTTCATGAAGATAGGGTTATAAATGTAGTCTCTAGATTGTTAACAAGATTTTCCTTTGATCTTGCCTACTGACCTAGTTTCTGAACCCACATGACCCAGTTTTGAACTTGATATAGAGATCATCAAGACAAACGTTCTGACCAAGTTTCATAAAGATCTGATTACAACTGTGGTCTCTAGAGTGTTAACAAGGCAAATGTTGACAGACTACGCACAACTGACGACGGACAATGACCAGTCACAATAGCTCACCTTGAGCACATCGTGCTCTGGTGAGCTAAAAAGTGTGGATGTTCAATTTCAAACAGGTGGACATCAACATCCAGGCAATGTAGAACTCCCTATTGGTAAAAGATTTATGCATGGCAACATTCTTAGAAGCTCATATTAATGTCTGTTGCCATATATTAGTTGGAACATAAAATTTGTCTATTTCTTGTTAAATCCTATTTCTCATAATTGTTTAGTCATACATTTGACAAAGGTTGAACATTTATTCACAAAGTAAATAATACTACTGAATATGTTGTTACCCATTACCTCCCTTTATGGCTCTAACTGTTAAAGTTCATGTTTGTTTGTTTGTTTTGGGTTTAACGCCGTTTTTCAACAGTATTTCAGTCATGTAATGGCGGGCAGTTAACCTAATCAGTGTTCCTGGATTCTGTACCAGTACAAACCTGTTCTCCGCAAGTAACTGCCAACTTCCCCACATGAATTATCAGAGGTGGAGGACGAATGATTTCAGACACAATGTCTTTTATCAAATCGTCACGGAGAACATACGCCCCGCCCGAGGATCGAACTCGCGACCCCGTGATCCGTAGACCAACGCTCTCCCTACTGAGCTAAGCGGGCGGGCTGTTAAAGTTCATGTGGAATTTCAAAAGTGATGATTTTCTAACTATGTGTCACAGTTTATTTTCGTATCTGTCTATTGTATAATTTATGTATTGTCCTTCTGTGTTGCCTATGTTAATTGTCTTATCATCCCATATTTCCGATATTCCTATACATTTCCAATACATTCATTCATCTATCATTTTCATATAAATTAACCATGGTGACGGGCCTCAAACATATTTGACTTTCCCGCACTCCTATGTCACGCATGCACACTTTAACAAATAGAGAAACATGGTGATACTCGCCATTTTTCTTGTCGTCTTACAACAATTTCTTACTGCCGTTTTGCATGCCTTTACAGGTAATTGTTGATTTCATTCATTGTATTATTCATTTGTCTTTTATTTCATGTCATATTTGTATAATTGCTTTTGCTTGGAAATATGGAATTATACACTTCAGTAAATAGAGATACATGGTGATACTCGCCATTTTCCTTTTCTTGTCTTACGGCAATTCTTAGTGCCATTTTGCGTGCCTTTACAGGCAGATGACCCACATAATTATGTACCCTCCAACCCAGGGCGTAAGAACCCAGACTACGACATATGTGATTATGTTTATTATTAACATCTATTTGGATACATTCTTTATATGTTTTTACATAAAATTAAAAGCCTTGCAGAACTTTTAACCTTAAGCCTGCAGGCGGCAAGTGATTCTGCCTTTGCGACCAGTGCAGACAATGATCAGCCTGCATGGACTGTTCCCTAATCAGTCAGTAAATATTTAGTGAACACCCCTTCGAATAATAAATGGCTTTGCCCAAACTGAATGATAAGCCAGTCCATTCTAGGAATTTAGCAGGCTACAGGTTAAAAGTCCTTCCCAACATTCAACAGAAACTGAATCTTGCTTGCATCAACTTATAACAACATATGGCTAACGCAGAAAGAATTGTTTTCAGACTGTCTTGTAATTGCTTTCACACAGCGAAAAAGAAAAAAAACTTTGTTGTAAAGATTAAAATCAATTTCATTTCAAAATTGGTTGGAAAATAGTGGAACAATTGTGAAATAAAATATTTAATCATGCTAAAGGGAAGTTATTCTGAAGTAAGAAAATTAAGAAACCAAGTGATGAAACCTTTATTATATTACAGGGATGTAATTCTGATGAAAATACACATACAGGTGAAAGTTAATTTGCAATGTTTACAGTACTGAAGAGAGCTATAATAACATCTTGGTAGCATAATATAATTCATTCTCCAACCAATAATGTAGCTTTCATTTTTGTGTCTTCTTGAAAATAAACAACATCTTGGAATAAAAGGGAAATTATTCAGACAAGGCCTAAATTAAAATTTTATTTGTTTGCCGCTTCCGCCCGACCCACTAGAATTGCGCCAGTCCAAAAAAGTATGATCATTTTTTTTATTTCTGTTCATTAAATATTCTTTGTGTCATGTCCTCCGTGTTACCATATCATTTCTTATTTCATGACAGGAAAATTGTCACGCTTTTATATCATGATTTTCATTCATTTTCAAGAAAATCTATTCTACTATTCAACATAAATATTCTTCTTCACACATAATAGTTCCTCAAAACCGTCCTACAAAATGTCGATTAAAATCTTCAGGAGTCGGACAAGTGTTTTGTTCATTAAACTGACTGTCACCTGTACATGAAAAAGAAATACAGGTAATGTGGACATATTTACATTACATAGAATTGAAATTGATGGTCTGAGCTCAATTCGAACCCATGGTGACGTGCGTAAAAGTTGGAGAGCTTACCACTACGCCAGCGTGCCACTGGTTAACAAATTTATATAGGCTTCGGACAATAATTTCATATACTTGTAATGGCAGTTTCGCATACGCACCAAAACTAAACACGGAAAAGAAATAGAATGCATTGCAGCTAACGAGAGTTCCAGAATTGAAAACGAAGCTGAAACAAAAACGTCCTTGAATTGAGAACAAATTCTCTGTATGGAATCACTTTTCCCTAAAACTAGTCGATTTTTTTTTGCTCATACAAATACAATGTAGCAAAACAATTGTATAGAATCCTCATGATCCGCATGTTTATAAATCACATGTACCCATTTCATTATCCGGTGGCGATATAGGGCCTTTGTATCAGTAACATATCCTCATCATCCATAGACAAAGGAATTTCTTCTATATTTTTGTGAAGGCACTAGCCGATTCCAAAACATTTTTATAAGAAAATATAAAAGTCAGTAGGAAACCCCATATACCGTTCTCTATATAACAGCTAACTTACTGACTGCAGTTTTTTCACTTGTTTTCTTTGCAAAGCTGTGGCACGAAATTGCTAGCCCAACATGTATTTAAGCTGTTGCGCATGTGTTTTGTCTGTTTTTCTGCCGAATTGCCAAAGTCAATACGGATCAATAAGGGTATAGATCAGTGCAAAGTTTGAAAAATTCTAAAACTTGTGAACATCATTTTTTAAAAATATTTAAATGAAGAAAACATATTATTTCCATGATAAAAAACAAATTGATTTGCTCTTGTTCTTTAAATGTCAAGTAGGATCTAAGTAAAACACACACATGGACAGAAAAATCTAATGTTTTTTAAGCTTATCTAGATAATTAACAAAATAAACACTGACATTATATGGGAAAAAAAGAAGTCCATAAATATTTTGTATAAGTTTATTGAGAGGAAAAACTTATGACAACATTTTCATTTTCTGTAAATATTATAACTGCAAAGCAACAAATTCTTCTTTATGACATGTTTTTAAACAACATTTATTTAAGAATGACAACAAAGGAGACAGTTATCATGTAGGAACATTGCACAGGCAGTCAAACTTCATTCAGTTTCAGACTGGCAAAATTTGAATGATATTAATTCTTCAAGATGCCACCTTGGACATTCAAGGTCACACTTTGTAGGACTTTTCCCAGGGTTTAATAAGATATGGAGCTGGCTCATTGAAATTGGACATCTGAATCAAAACAAAGTCCCCATATACTGCAAATCTTTGTTGACTTTGAACCATCACATAGACATTGTCAAATATCAACATCTTCAATTCCTATATCATGTTACTATTACACCTACTATCACTTCTATCTTGGACCAGTGGGAGATGATTTCCAGATAAACACTGAAGAAAGAGTCTCTATGACTACTTAAAGATGTAATTGAAAGACACCACATTCAGTGAGGAAAAAGGATTGTCACAAGATATGAAACTGAAAGATTTATAGCTTATGACACACTCTATTCTCTGCTCACAAATCTGTGAGGAAATACTATTGAGATGCTACAAATTATATAGGAAAGTCCTTGTAACTTCTGTGGTTTAGATCTCTGATAACTGATCTTTTAATACTATAGCTTAAATACTGGATTACCATACATAAATTTCTTTTATTCAGTAAGAGACTTCTAAGGTCTATGACCAAATGACAGATTCCTAGTATGTAGACATTGAAATAAGAAGAATAAATTGCCATTCATAAGTAATAAAAGGAATATACTGACTATAGAATTCAGAAAACTAAACTGAAAACTTGAATGTGGTAATTAAGTGTCAAAAACCTAAGCCTTCTCCAAAAACATTTCTCTCCCCAAGTCACTGTGACTTTGACCTCACACCTCTAACAAGCCATTTACTGGCCATAGCCAATCAGGCACTGAAACTGTTTTCTATATCAAGGTCATTGTGTCCTTGATATTTGACCTATTACCCTCAAATAATATTGGTAATCTACTGACTGCCGGCAATCATGGCAATCATCCAGTCTGAACACTACAGGCCCAGCCTTCTCCAGCTGTACAGCGGAAACCTTTTTCAGTTTCAAGGTAAATATGACATTAGCCCTTGACCTAATGACTTTTAACATCATAGGTGTCAAATACTGACCACATACAACCATCTTTTGCAGTTTGACTGCTGCATGTCCAAGCTTTTCTCCAGATATCTAGCAGAAAACAAAGTTCAGTCTGAAGGTCACTGTTACCTTGACCTTTTCCAACAAAATGGGTCCGCTACTGATCACTGGCAATATTCACATGAAATTTACCCACTCAAGGCTAAGGTGTTTGAAAATCCATTAAATAATTTAAGAAATTCATGAACTTGAAAATGAAATTCAGATAATGATTGAAATTGTGATTCAGGAACTACAGGGTTATGGTTTTCCCCTGTAAAAGATTTTCTAGAACTAGTATTAAGTTCTTGAACATTCAAGAACTTCTGAAGAACTTAAAGAACCAGCATAACAGTTCTTAGACTGTGGTTCTAGAACAATGATGGTTCTTGACCATTGGTTCAAAAACTGCAGAAGTTCAAGAACTTACAGAACTTTACCAGTTCCTGTACAGTTACTGTTGGTAAGACTAAAAACCAAAATTGTTCATGAACACAGGTTCATTAAAAGTACTAAAATTCAAAACCTTTTTCTAGTTCAGTACCAGATCTTGAACCCAATTGTGAGTTTCTGAACTGTTCATTCATTCAACATAAAACTTAGGTTTATTACCTTTTACAATAACGAATAAATTCATGAAGTGTTCCAGAATGTTCATGAACATTAAATTCATAATGTCACATGATCAGTTTCCATTATTTTGTTGCATGCTGGGAAATTTTTTGCACATGTGATTCAGCAATTTTTGAGAAGTTTGTGCAGCAAATAAGAAGGAAATATTTATCATACTACAGTTAAGAATGGTTTAAAAGGAACATGAGTATACTGAATATCAAGTAAGTAATTATGGTGTTGCCATAAATCGTTCATTTTAAAAACTATAAAATCCTTTTAAAATGTCACAAGTTTTCACGACCCTGAAGCAAAGCTGAATTTCAATCTTGATATTAAAGTAAAGTATACATTGTTTAACTTAATGTTTTGTATTTTATACAGGAATTGTTTACTTCTTATTATGCTCCAAATCCCACTCCAAACTTATTTTACTGTTTTTACTCAACATGTTAAGGGTGGAATGACACCAATGAAGGGAAAATAAATCTTTGTTGTGAACCATAGCATTCTTCAGTTTTGTAAATTGTATCTTTAGTTTTGTAAATTGTACTCTTTAAGACTCTGTGTTTAGTTAGAATGTTGCAAATGGTCAGTCACCAGTTCAGAAATTAACTTTTAGCTTACCTTGCACAAGGTGCCAGGTTGAGCTAGTAAGGATCGCTGTCTGTTCGTCCTACCATTTCTTTTAAACAACATCTCTGAAAATACTAGGACAATGTGAATGAACCTTTTATACAGGAATTTTTCTTGTATCAAGCTCTACCGAAATTGTTCAAAGAATTCCATCACATGCAGATCTCTCAGGTTTCATAGTGTTACACTCCTACCAGGTGACCTTGACTAGTTCATGAATCTGTTCATGAATAAGTTCATGAAACCTGTTTCTTGTGTGTGTTTTTTTTTCAAAAATAGTTCATGAATAAAAATTCATGAAAATCAAAATTTATGTTTCATGAATTTCAATGTTCATGAATTAAAATTCATGAATAAATATTCATGAGAATCAAAATTTATGTTTTATGAATTTCATTATTCATGAAAATCAAAATTTATGTTTCATGAATTTCAATATTCATGAACTTGTCATGAATTAAAATTCAAGAAAATCAAAATTTATGTTTCATGAATTTCAAATTTCATGAACTTCTTCATGAATTAAAATTCATAAGAATCAAAATTTATGTTTCATGAAACATAAATTTTGACTCTCATGAATATTTATTCATGAACTATTTCATGATCCTTTTTCACGGGGGAAGTTTTAAAGCAATAGCTTTAATAGCTTAGGAGAAAAGTTGACCTAAACATAAAACTTAACCAGGCAATGTCAATGCTGACGCCAATTAAGTGATGATAATTTTAATAACTCACCTTTTTTTTCTCAAAAAAATCAGATGAGCTAATAAATGGTACTGCCCAAATTGAATAAACAGACTAGTCCATTTTAGAAATTTAGCAGGGGTAAAGGTTAATTTCTGAGCTATTTTAGGCCAAGCCTAAAGGGAGAGTACACAGATTTCATATGGAATTTGAATTGAGGTGTGTATCATTGCCTTATGATTTTACATGGTTTACAACGCTCGCAAGTCATTGCGACTTTCAGACAGACAGACGGATTAGACAAAACAATAATCAAGGGAGATATAACTACACCTACAGACAAAAAGGATAAAAGATCAGTCTTTAACCTGATAAACATACGTGAAGGCAGGACATTTTTTTTATTTAATGATGTCCATTTAGACATTTCTCGCACTGCAGTGGGTAGAGATGAGAACGTGCCTGAAATGAAATAATGTCACATCAGGGACAATCCTTAATGCTACTCAAAGATCATGACTTGTGAATTAATGATGCTTTTTCTGCTGCCTAAACTATAATGAATTCTTCACTACTGGGTTTTTTTCTTCCCACATTTTGTTAAAAAAGTCATTTTGTTAGAAATCTGTAAAGATTTTCAATTTCCTAACTTACAGCAGATATTCAGAAAAAAAAGTAACAAATAATTTGGGGGAATTGGGGGAACTGGGGGTGGATTATGTCTGGACATGTGTATTTTTTCTGCTAAATACATGTTATTTATCCATTGTAGAAAATGTTAAAAGTGGTCAATCACATTTGAACAACATTTTATGACATTTTCAGTTTTCAAATATTATGTTAGAAATTTATTTAAGAAACAAAAAGACCCATTACATAGAGTTATAGATCCCTACTTTATCACATTTTAAACAAAATTTTAATTACCACCCTCCAATACAAAACTATTTAAAAACTGGTTTATTTCTTTTGATTTCAATATAATTCCCAGTTTTACATTTTGCACAAATATTGGGCTATTTCAACAACCTGAAAAAAAAGAGCACGTTTTAAAACAATGTGTAGCTTCGAAATTCATCTATTTTCATTCTATATTGGTTGTGCAACCGAGATATAGACAAAGGAAGGTAATAATAATTTTATAGAATTACATCTCTAACTAATTTTGGCAAAATATGTACCAGTACTTGTCGATGCAAACTTTGATCACTTTAATACAACAGTGCTTATATTCATATTAGTCCTTAGGCAAAGTATGTTAATTCAATTTAAACATATCCTAAAAAAACACTATCTTGCTTGGGCAAACAGGATAGGAAAATCAAATTTAAACAAGAGCACCGCAATGTGGAGCAATATACGCCCAAAGGTATGACATTTGACCCCTAAGTGTTACCTTGACCTTGAAGCGCGCCATCCAGAACATGCGCTCTGCAAGTTGTCTGGATGTGGTGAACATTTGTGTCAAGTTTCCCTGAAATCCTTCAAGGAGTACAGGTATGAGCTTTGACCCCTAAGTGTGACCTTGACCTTGAAGCGAGCCATCTGAAACATGCGCTCTGCACGTTGTCTTGATGTGGTGTACATTTGTGCCAAGTTTCTTTAAAATCCTTCAAGCAGTTTAAGAGTTATAGAGCGGACACGAAACAAAGTCATATGACCTTTGACCCTAAGTGTGACCTTGACCTTGAAGCAAGCCATCCAGAACATGTGCTCTGCATGTCGTCTCTATGAGGTGAACATTTGTGTGAAGTTTCTTTGAAATTCTTCAAGGGGTTCAAGAGTTACAGAGCTGACACAAAATTGCTAACAGACAGACACGGGGGTTATAATTATGAGTGAACACAATACGTCCCTTCAGGCATATAAAAATACTTCCTGTGTGTAGTAAGAACTCGATGAACACATATAAATGTAACTGATCAGTTGTTTAATTGTTTTTCACAAAAAAGTATGTCTCCGGTCCCCCAACTTACCCCCACTTACCGCACAGAATTGTAAAATGCCAAACATTAAGGGCCATAACTCTGATGCATGGGTCAGTGCAAAAGTTCAACTTATTCTTCATATAAGAGGTCTCTTAGTGCAAGTGGTCTCTTTATCGAAGTGGTCTCTTGAGCAAGTTAAAATAAATTTATCTGTACTATTGTAAAACATGATCAATTCCATAACAAATAAAGAAATGCAAGTACCAAACACCAGCTGTCACACATTCCATCTGAGAATCATGCATCATTAAGCTCACTATGTACTATGCTGATGTCATGCTAATCAATCAAGAAATTTCTTTTTAACCAACAGCCAGATGACACAAGTTTCTGATCAACTTTAACAAAACATGGGAACCAAATTCCAGACAAACTTTAGAAACTGTGTTCACCAATTCATGTCCATAAAATTTTCTCAACATATGGAAATAAAAGCTTTCCATGGTGTAGACATACTTCAAACAAGAATGCATGTTGATGATGAAATTGCATTTCACTTGGATGGTCACTGTATGTGTAGTTCAGTACACAATGTTCTTAAATATGTAGTTGTAATACTTCAAAATCTAACAAAGGGCTGTAACTCCAGAAAAAATAATCAGTCATGGAAGTCCCAAAAATATGCAAGCGTCCACTTCATGTTGAAACAGCAGATCAAGTTTAAATTATATGGTTGGAAAAAGTAGGACTATGCAGTTGGAATATTTGAAAATAAGAAAAGGAACATTACTCCGGAAAAAGAATCAGACCTATGAATCCCTATAATATAAACATATCCACTTCAAGTTGCTGATGTATTTCAATTTGGATGGAAACTGTTGGAGGAGTTGAGTACACCATGTGCAGATGTAACTGTAATATTACAAAGAAGAAAATAATCAGACATGAAAGTCCTAAAATTATACATATGTCTGCTTCATGTTGATGATGTATATAAAGTTTCATTTCATTTGGATGGAAACTGTAGGAAGAATTAATTGCACAATGTTCTGATGTAGTTGTAATATTTCGAAGTCCAAAAATGGGCCATATTTCCAGAAATAAAATTGGACATGAAGGTCCCAAAAATATACACAAAGTCATGTCTGTTCCATTTTGATGATGTATATCAAACTTCATTTCAGCTGGATGGAAACTGTAGGAGGAATGAATATCAAACTTAATTTCAGTAATATGGAAGTTGTAGGAGTAATTAAGTAAAAAATGATCTGATGTTGCTGACAATTTCAAAATGCAATAAAGGGCTGTAACTCAATAAAAACCATCATCAAGGTACCAAAAATATGCACATGTCCACTTTATACCAAGTTTCAACTAGAAAATGCTTTTGTAAAAAAGCGCACGTCTCCCCCAATGCAAAGTCCTATAGGCAAGAAGTCAATAGGGTTCAGGAGCGAAAGTCAAAGAGACACTGATGGTTGGCTGCAATAGGGATCATCTACTTGGCATGTCCAGTCATCCCGCTAAATTTCAACACTCTTGGCCTAGTGGTTCTCAAGTTACTGTTCAGGCTCCTGTAACCTTGACCTTTGATCAAGTGACCTCAAAATAAATAGGGGTCATCTACTCTGCATGTCCAATCATCCTATTAAGTTTCAACATTGTAGGTCAAGTGGTTCTCAAGTTATTTCCAAAAAATGATTTTACATGAACAGGCCACTGTGACCTTGACCTTTAATAGACTGACCCCAAAATCAATAGGGGTCATCTACTCTGCATGTTCAATCATCTTATTAAGTTTCAACATTCTGGGTCAAGTGGTTCTCAAGTTATTGATTGGAACTGGTTATCAATGTTCAGGCCACTGTGACCTTGACCTTTAAAGGAGTGACCCCAAAAACAATAGGGGTCATTTACTCTGCATGAACAATAATCCTATGAAGTTTCAACATTCTGGGTCGAGAGTTTCTCAAGTTATTGATTAGAAATGGTTTTCCATGTTAAGGCCCCTGTGACCTTGACCTTTAACAGAGTGACCCTAAAATCGTCAGGGGTCATCTACTCTGCATGACCAATCATCCTATGAAGTTTCATCATTCTGGGTCAAGTGGTTCTCAAGTTTCTGACTGGAAATGGTTTTCAATGTTTGGGCCCCTGTGACCTTGACCTTTAACAGAGTGACCCCAAAATCGTTAGGGGTCATCTACTCTGCATGAACAATCATCCTATGAAGTTTCATCATTCTGGGTCAAGTGGTTCTCAAGTTATTGACCGGAAATGGTTTTCAATGTTCGGGCCCCTGTGACCTTGACCTTTAACAGAGTGACCCCAAAATCGTTAGGGGTCATCTACTCTGCATGATCAATCATCCTATTAAGTTTCAACATCGTGGGTAAAGTGGTTCTCTAGTTATTGATCGGAAATGGTTTTCAATGTTCAGGCCACTGTGACCTTGACCTTTGACGGAGTCACCCCAAAATCAATAGGGGTCATCTACTCTTCATGATCAATCATCCTATGAAGTTGCAACATTCTGGATCAAGTGGTTCTCTAGTTATTGATCGGAAATGGTTTTCAATGTTCAGGCTCCTGTGACCTTGACCTTTGACGGAGTGACCTCAAAATCAATAGGGGTCATCTACTTTTCATGATCAATCATCCTATGAAGTTTCAACATTCTGGGTCAAGTGGTTCTCTAGTTATTGATCGGAAATGGTTTTCAATGTTCAGGCCCCTGTGACCTTGACCTTTGATGGAGTGACCCCAAAATCAATAGGGGTCATCTACTCTTTATGACCAATCATCCTATGAAGTTTCAACATTCTGGGTCAAGTGGTTCTCTAGTTATTGATCGGAAATGGTTTTCAATGTTCAGGCCCCTGTGACCTTGACCTTTGACAGAGTGACCCCAAAAACAATAGGGGTCGTCTACTCCAGCAGCCCTACAACCCTATGAAGTTTGAAGGTTCTAGGTCAAATGGTTCTCCAGTTATTGCCTGAAAATGAAGTGTGACGTATGGACGGACGGACGGACAGACAGGGCAAAAACAATATGTCTCCCCCAGAGGTGGGGGAGACATAATTAAATGATATGGAAACTGTTCAGGGAGTTAAGTATACAATGCCCCAATTTAGTTGTAATATTTCAGTTCAATAAAGGGCAATAATTCCAAAAGATATAACCAGACATGGAGGTCCCAACTATGCCCATGTCAAAATTTTGCTGATGTTGTATATAAAGTGTCATGTCAATAAGATGGAAACTGTAAGAGTATAAAATATTCTGATGTACAATGTAGTTGTAATATTTCAAAGACCAAAAATGGGCCAGAAAAAAAAAAAATTGGACATGAAAATCAATGCAATATGTGCATGTCCACTTCATGCTGATTAAGTCATTTCAAATGGGTATAAACTGAAAATTAAGTACACAAGAAAGTGTGAAAGATAGACGTACAGTTATTATCTGCCTTCCAGGTCTTCCGCACTGGGAGCATAAAGATGTAGGACAAAAATCCTAGATGTAATCAACTTGCTCTACTTTTTTTTCATTGTGGGTAAATTCCTCTCTTAGGTATTTTTCAAGCTGCATAATATGCCTACATAACATATTTATTAAGGCTTACGGGAAGCAGTATTTCCTATTCTTGTAATCAAGGGAAAAATGTGTAAGCAAAATTCAGAACAAGTGTTTTACCTCCATAACTGAAACTGGGTCAATTATTTCAGTCTAGTGTCTTCATGGTCCAAAACAGAGTCAATTATTTCAGGTAGGTCTCCAGGAATCAAACTGAGAAAATGTTTTAGTCAAGTGTCTCCGTGATTCAAAACAGTCAATAATTTAAGCCTAGTATTTCCATGATTCAAGACACAAGAAATAACTTAGCCAGTTTAAAACTTAGCCTAGTATCTCTATAATACCGAAACTGATATATACAATAACTCAGAGTTATGGGACTTGATGCTACTACCTAGTTTTATAACCCCGAAGACACATTTGAAGTTTCAATTCAATATCTGTATTAGTTTTGGAGATAGTAACTTGCATGTAAAACTTTAACCAGGATTTTTTAAGTCTAAAAGGGGGCATAATTTGGTCAAAATGCATGTCAGAGTTATGGGACTTGATGTTATTACCTAGTTTTTTAACCCTTAAGACACATGTGAAGTTACAATTCAATATTTGCATAAGTTTTAGAGATAGTAACTTGCATGTAAACTTGAACCAGGATTTTTAAAGTCCAAAAGGGGGCATAATTTGGCCAAAATACACATCAAAGCTATGGGACCTGACCTAGTGAGGTTGGTAATTGACCCAGAAAAAGAAAAAAATAAGTTTCAAAGCTATATGCCTTTAAATGATAGCCATATATACTTGCATGCAAAACTTCAACCAAGGTGTGACGCCGACGCCGACACAGACGCCAGGGCAAGTTCAAATAAATAGAGTAAACAGTATTTTGGCATTGTTTCGTATTGCAATGATAAGTGTCAAAGGTTAACAGCATTTGATTGGTTACTTTTGTGCTCAGTTCTGAAACTGACCAATGAAAAGACTGCATTCTGGGACTGGTCTCTGAAGTGGATAAACGAATTGAGCCACACCATGAGAAAACCCACATAGTGCGTTTGCAACCAGCATGGATCCAGACCAGACTGCGCATCTGCGCAGTCTGTCTGGATCCATGCTGTTCGCTAATGGTTTCTCTAATTGCAATAGACTTTGAAAAGGAACAGCTGGTCACAAATGCACTATGTTGGTTTTCTCAAGGCATGGCTCAAAATTTAATTAAGTGCTGCTTTTGTGTTTACCTTTTTTGTGGTTAAAGTGTCTGTCTACAGATCATAAGGTCAATCCTCACAACATAGACTCTAGGTTTCAATCTATTATTACCAAATAGGTTGACAGAGTCTTATGAACATCATATATCTCTTGGGATAAAAAAACTGTGTCACAAAACAAAATGACAATATAATTTTATTTAGAATTTATAGCAGTTGTTTTCCTTTAACAAAAAATTAATATGGAGGTGAACAGCATGTGAAAAAAGCATGCAATGCAAAATCAAGTTGCTTTTAAAGAACCTAGCAATTATCTACTGCATAATGCCTGAAATGAGCCCATGTTTGATTTTAACACACTATGATAATAGCATAAAATAGATGATAAAATGGAATTTTTCTATCTATTTAAACCTACAAAAGTTTAAATGAAGTAAAAAAAAAATGAAATAAAAAAAAATTCCTGTAATAAATTCTAATTAATCAACATTAAAAAGATATAATTATGTTAAATAATATATATTATCACAATTCACGAGTGTTTTCAGTGTCTGTAGTGTCTATTATCACATTACATTTCTCGTTCTTATTTGTGTCCATTTCCCACACAACCCTCAACGAATTAGGACTTTCTTTTCGAAGTCTCGGTTTCGGAGTTGGGCTTTCGCGTTTTAGTGATTCAAATGAGCTGGGAGACAGTCTGTCATTAACGTCAATCGTGTCCACTGTTTGAACCGAGTCCCGATGGACTTTTTCCAGATGAAGCAACAAAGGTGAGGCACTATCCCTGTGAAATTTCCTATTTTCTTGATCGTTATTCAGTTGAAAGCCGTTCATTTCATACTGACTTGCAGCACTACACTGGCTAATCCTTCTGCGATTGTTATCTATTGAGAAACTATAATTACGTTTTATCTTTTGCAATTCCTGATTTGTCAAAAAACACTTGCAAAAGAGCCTCCAAAATTCTCGACGGAAACGTTTTCCGAAAAAATAATATGGCACAATGTTTATGGCGGAATTGACAATGATTAAAAAATTTCCAACTTCATTAATCTTATGAAATGTCATGGAACCTGTTGCCCTATGAAAATCTATTGCGTAAACCATTCTTGAAATTAAAGCTGGCCCTTGACATACTAAAAATAACACAATAACACCTATCAACATAATTGTTGTGTCATTTCTTCTCTTTTCCTTCGCATTGATCAAGCGTCCATTCTTTTTAGATATATGGACAGCATGCATTAGAAACGTATTAAGTATTGCAAGTGTGAAAAATGGAATTCCACAAACAAATGTTAAATATAAATATGAATGAACAAGATCCATAAATGTCTGACTGCTTCCAATTTCTGTGTATTCTATCACCATACGAGTTTCAGTACCTCCATTTAGTGAGGGAAGCTCAGCTTTCACCGTTTTGTATTCCAAAAATCGAGGAATATTAAACAGAATTCCAAAAATGTACATGCCTATTATCACCTTTCGAGCTTTTCCAACACTACACATGCGCTCTGCTTTAAATGGGTGACAAATCATTATATATCTATCTACTGTAAAAGCTAAGGTAAGCCAAACTGACGTCACTTGAAATGTAACTGCAGCCGGATGTAAATAAGGAAATAAAATCGCCCATGAAGTTTTTCCCCAGCTGATTTTTCCCGGCTGTGGTACAGTTGTATCTTCACTAAGTAAAGTTATACTAACAGTAAGTACTAATGCAAGAGTGTCACATACAGCGAGAGCAGCTAAATATGAGTAAGTTGACGAGTTCATAACACGTCGAGTGAGAACAATTACCGACAAAACATTGCAAATAATTCCAACAAAACATACTGTACTTCCAGCTATGCCCATCAAATGATAGTTCAATAGCGCTTTCTCATACTTTACTTTGTCTGCTTCAGAAAGTGAACCGTTCGCGGTTGAAGAGTTTTCATCTTTGTAAACTTCCGAGAGAAAATTAGTGATATTGAAGTTTATTGGTATATCCAACGAATCCAAAAAGTCTTCAGAATATATGTCAACCATCGTTATATTTTTTCAACAGATATACATTTACTTTCTTATTTGTATTCTATGCATTGTATATAACAAATTTTTGGAGATTTCCTCATAAATCACAACAACTATCTCCAATTTAAGGTGGTTACTCTTTCTCTAACTAACCTTCAGACAATGTCCCAAATCATGAGGACAAATTATTTTAAACAACCAGTGTGCTTGTCCAACTTTTTCTCACAAGTCCCTTTGCTAGTATTATCTTTTCATCAGAAAGGCATAAAAAGTAATCTGTTATTCTTGGCATGAAAATGTCGATTCTGATTGACTTTAATCACTCAAGGAGGATTCTCCCAAAGCAGAAAAAATAGTTCTAAGTGTGACAATGATTTTGTCTCTCCTTATGACATGCGGAAAATAAAAAATATGAAACATTCACCTTCTCTGAGAATTAATCAGTCTCGACTTTTCCCTTTCTTTATTACTGTTTATTTCAAGGTATTTATTTTAATCTTGTACACGCGTTCTTTTAATGAATTAATGTAGATGCTTGACGATCATACTCAAAACATGTTTTTCATTAGCACTTTCTGGTTTTAATGCGAGTATTCATTTCTTCTTCTATTTCTATTGATGAAACTCAGATTATAAGAATGTCATCAGTTTTACAAAATAATTGCTAGAAACTATACAGATAGCATTTCCTATAATATTAGCCTTTCCACAATATCAGCAACTTCTTTTAAATTAATGTCAGCTCTTCCACAATATCAGCAACTTCTTTTAAATTAATGTCAGCTCTTCCACAATATCAGCAACTTCTTTTAAAAGGTCAGCATTCTCCTATAAAGTAAATGTCAGTCTTTCAGCTGATGTCAAAAACTTGTCAGCAGTTTTGCAAAAATCAGCAACTTAAAAGAAATTCACAGATGGCAACTGTTTAGAATTCATGTTAGCAACTATGCAGATGGAAATTATTTCAAATTAATGTATCTCTGATTTAGCATTTTTACCCTATTGTCTGTGATTTATATATTTTTACTCTTAACGAATCAACTAAAAATCAACATTTTTACAAGCTCCTTTCCCCAAATAATCTAAAAAGATGAACTTGCTGTTAAGTCAATCAACCTTTGTTATATTCACCAATAGTATTGCCACTTCTGTCTACAATTATGATATACTACATGATGTTTTTTGACCAACAGACAGCTGTAATTGTAATTTAGATAGTAAACGGAGGAGGGCTGTGTTTCTCACAGGGAAGATGATGTCTTTCTAACAAAAATAAACCCTACAGTACTGTCTTATTGCACACTAATTTTCTTTCTTTTTGTTGTCTGAGGTTTCAATAAAGTCTGTTGTTGAGAATTGTTTTACAGAACATCTAACATATTGACAGTTTTAGAGATGTGATGTTGGTATGTTGTTCTTTAATTCTTCTTTCAAATATCATATTTCCATGATAATGTTGAAAAAGGCAGTTGATATCAGCTATTATTATATCTTTATGACTCTATATTCCACAGTATATCTTTGTGACTTTGTTCCACAGTTTTTGTATGTTTGTGACTCTTTATTCCACAATTATTATATCTTTGTGACTTTGTATTCCACAGTTATTGTGTCTATGTGTATGTGTTCCACAGTTTTTGTGTCTTTGTGACTTTGTATTCCACAGTTATTGTGTCTATGTGTATGTTTTCCACAGTTATTGTGTCTTTGTGACTTTGTATTCCACAGCTATTGTGTCTGTGTGTTCCACAGTTACCATATCATTGAGGCTATATGCTTTACAGTTATTTATCTTTGTGACTCTATTTTCCACATTTACTGTATCTTTATAATTCTGGAAAAGTCTTTACTATCTTCAAGGTTGTCTGTCACCTAGTTTTCCAACAGCACATTTAGTATCTGCAGGCATAATGTGGTTAATTCACCAATCTGCATCATATCTGTTTCTTTGTTTTTAAACCTGCAATCCTCCCATTATTTTCTGGGAAAATGTCTAATACCCCTCTCTGTGATTTATCTTTCTTTTGTTTCTTCTCAAACCTGAAAATACATTAAAAGAGCTGATAAAAATCTGAAAAATAAATTAACATCAACATCCAAAATACACAGAATTTCATACTTGTGTAGATCAGTAAATCAGTAACAGCCCATGCAGTTTTTGCCATGCCCCTAATGTATTTAGCCAAACAGGTATCACAATAATTTACTATAAAACTCAAGAAAAGAAAATGAGCCGTGCCATGAGAAAACCAACATAGTGGCTTTGCGACCAGCATGGATCCAGACCAGCCTGCGCATCCGCGCAGTCTGGTCAGGCTCCATGCTGTTCGCTTTTAAAGCCTATTGGAATTGGAGAAACTGTTAGCGAACAGCATGGATCCTGGCCAGACTGCGCGGATGCGCAGGCTGGTCTGGATCCATGCTGGTCGCAAACCCACTATGTTGGTTTTCTCATGGCACGGCTCAAATAATACCATAACAGACATAATTTATCATGAGCTGTACAAATAATTTTTCTTCTGACATAAGTTTCTTAGTGGATTGATTTTCTCAACATAAAGTGGATAAAATGTACAAGAAAATTTTTTTATCATACTATTTCTAAACACTCCAAACCAATTTCTTTTTGCATAGCTTACACTTTGTAAGAGGCATCAAAAGACAGGCATGCAGTGATGCTACGGAAAGTGAAAAATATATGAGACTGTAACTCATATCTACAGTATCATAGGGATTTTTACCTGTCACTTTGTTTATACAGGCATGATGTATTCATTTTTTTGCCCAAGATACTGTTAGATAAAAAAAAAAAGATTGGACTATATGACAGATTTAATGTTTTTGTTTTAACTGTTTCTAAAAAAAGATGACAAAATATTTAAGTGTTCTTTAAACCAGATATGCATAACTGCTTTTGATATAGGTTTTATTAACATTTTCATGAGAGATATTTCTCTAGCTTAAAGAAATTTTCAAGGGATAACTCATCAAAACTGTTATTCAGTGATAGGAGATGAAAATTAGTTTTAAGTATTTCTGACTATTAATGAATAATTATATGTTCTATAATATAAAACATAATCTTCTTCTTCTTCCCATTTCATGTATTCAAACTTGACACAAAATGTGAAAAACACCTTCAAAATATGCCTAGTATACACTGAAAACAACAGAGAAGTTAAATATAAATTTTTCTTTATTGGTGAAACTTTTCTGTTTTCTGGCGTTTAATCAAATCGTTTAGTTTAGTGATTACATATGTCATGTTTTGTTATTTTCCTACATGTCTGCGATGTGTCACATGTTTAATTGTAAAGCGAACATATATTCTATATGAAAAGGGCGCTCAACAAATCTGGTATAATAAGAATAAAAGAGAACATCAGTAGACTTGATGCACCACTAAGGCAATGGCATGTGTAACTGAAAAGAAATTAGCATATTTACGCTGAACATAGGACATATGTATATTTAAAACATTTATAGTAGTAATAAATTTAAGCAGATCAAAATTTCAAAACATAATTTGCTCACTTGAACAAAAGTAGTAATAAGAAAACTGTATCATTCAGCTGATAAAATGGTTATGCTCTTCATCACCGCTTACTAACTACATTTGGAAAATTCAGCACAACTTTGTAAAAAGGATGGCAAAGACTACTGCAATATCTGTTGGTCTTGGGTGACATGAACTATTACTTGTCTAAAGGATGACAAAGACAATTGCAATATCTGTTCGTCTTGGGTGACATGAACTACTGCTTGTCTAAAGGATGGCAAAGACATTTGCAATATCTGCTGGTCTTGTCTAAAGGATGGCAAAGACATTTGCAATATCTGTTGGTCTTGGGTGACATGAACTATTGCTTGTCTAAAGGATGGCAAAGACATTTGCAATATCTGCTGGTCTTGTCTAAAGGATGGCAAAGACATTTGCAATATCTGTTGGTCTTGGGTGACATGAACTATTGTTTGTCTAAAGGGCGGCAAAGACAAAGACACTTGCAATATCTGTTGGTCTTTGGTGACATGAACTATTGTTTGTCTAAAGGATGGCAAAGACTTTTGCAATATCTGTTGGTCTTAGGTGACATGAACTATTGGTTGTCAAAAGGATGGCAAAGACTATTGCAATATCTTCTGGTCTTGGGTGAAATAAACTATTGGTTGTCTAAAGGATGGCAAAAACATTTGCAATATCTGTTGGTCTTGGGTGACATGAACTATTGCTAGTCTAAAGGATGGCAAAGACATTTGCAATATCTGTTGGTCTTGGGTGACATGAACTATTGCTTGTCTAAAGGATGGCAAAGACATTTGCAATATCTGCTGGTCTTGGGTGACATGAACCATTACTTGTCTAAAGGATGGCAAAGGCATTTGCAATATCTGTTGGTCTTGCGTGACATGAACTATTGCTTGTCTAAAGGATGGCAAAGACTATTGCAATATCTGTTGGTCTTGGGTGACATGAACTGTTGCTGGTCTAAGGAATGGCAAGGTCTTTTGCAATATCTGCTAGTCTAAAGTGTGACTATTTCAATATTTCTGTATGTACAAATAATTGGATTGCATCCATAGTATTGTATCAAATGTCAGAAAGTTGCAATTTTAACCAAATTCAAATGTATATATTCATATAACTATCTTCATCATTCAAACTATACACTGTAGCCTGTTATTTGGTTCATTTATGATTCTAATTATCATGTACAGGAATTATTTGCATATGGGTTTTTACAAATTTCAACAAGACACTGTAATAATTACTATTTACAATCTAAACAAGACACTTAAAACTATGTATAGGAAATTATACTGCACCCAGTGGCATTCAGTTCAAGTTTAGTATCTTCTCCAACATTTTTCAGTTGTATTAAAGATGGTGTCCATCATTTCACTACTGAGGAGTTGTGTGCATATGTGTGGGGGCGACAGGGGAGAGGGAAGAAAGTTGGGGTGGTATTCAAATCTCACATGTTTTTTGAAACTGATATATTTCTGTACCAATCTCATCATAAAATCATGTTGTCTCTACAAATATAACAATTTACCAGACAGATAATTAATTAAATTAAGTAGACACTCAAACAAGTAACATCTAGGGAAAAGTTTACTGCATTTAGGAAACATACTAGGGAAGCCAACCTTAACATTCTGGAAACATCAACAAGTACATATTCTTTGAAGTTTTCATCCTAACAGGATTGATACTGATTATATAAATATCTTAAAGCCATTAAGAAACAGTAATGATGAAATGTCTCATTAAGGCCAGAGTTTTTTTATTTTTCGTTTTACGGGAGCGCCGGTCCTAAATATTGCAAAAGTGGAATAAAATTAAAATTCATTTTCCCGAGTTTTATTTTATTTTTTCCGCCGGTCGGCTATTTACAGCCCCAAAGAAAAGAAAATTAGTGTATTCACCTGGACGTAATTTCACAGGAAGGGAGTTTAACGCGTGCAAAATATTGTGTTTTGCCGGCACATTTATCGGCATTAACAGGGTGTAAAATTCCACTCGCCTGCTCGCACTGGCGAGTTAAGTCTGAGTAGGACGAGTGGACCTCGCTGTGTACTCGGACGATCGGGCGAGTGGTTTTTTTACGTCCTTACTTTACCAAAATTCAGAAATTACATCTACAAAACGTCAACAAACTTTGAGATGGTTCAGTCGCTACCCGGATTGACTGGAATTTACCCGCGAATCGTAAAGATATCAAAACGTCATGCCGGTAATTTTCCATTCCACAAGCACGTGTGACCTTAGTATTGTAACATCTAATTTACATCGACACGTACACAAAAACCGTGCGTAGTGCATTCATTATTTAATATTTTCGCTTCAAGTTTTCAACACCCCTTGAGAAATAATACTTTTTGATTTCTATAATGATTTTAATAAGATATCGACAGAAATGTAGGCAAAATTCTATAAAAACGGTCGAATTTTCATATAATCATTTGTAAAAATTCAAACAGCGCGATCTTAGTTACTTATTTCTTTCTAAAAGTAAATAAATGATGAATACTATGGGCTTAAAATTCAGACTTTTGACCAGAAAGTACAAAAAACAGAATAAAAAAATCTTAAATAATGAAAAAGCGACTGCGATTACAATACATGGAGTAAGACGATTTTGGGCAAACAGATTTCTGTTAGTGCGGCAGAATAGGTTACGTGACCTCGTGAACGTAAGTAGAAATGCGATTTTAAAATAAAGCAATGTGATGTCACTACGGGTTTTAATAAGTTTTAAATGAATCTTTGTACATGTATTTTTTGACCAACAATTTAAAAGTTTTTCTTGTCAAACAATAATGTAAATTCCTCGAGGGCAAATAGGTCACAGAGGTAGGATATCCACTATAGTAACTATCGTTTGAGACATTTACCTTTTATACGGGATATAGCACATTCGCTTTTGATAACAAATTAAAGAAGAAATTTTTTATTGATTTCTATTTCTTAGCAATTTTAAGAACCGATGTCGGTACGATCAGACAGTGATACATGCACATGGCGCGAAAACATGACGTAATGCCATGACAATCTCGAGCAAAAATACCGCTTTGATCTCCGCTTCAGATGTCAAGATACTGACACACTTCTTTTAGCTCTTAGAGGGGGTGTAAATTGATCATGAAAACAAGGTCAACATTACTTAGTTTATCACTGAATAATTACCGATAATCTTTAACGTTTTTTTCTCTCTCTTTCTACACGGGTGGATGGACGATGATTGTGTCCAAAATTTTTTAGACACTTCAAAATATATATTTTTCGGGAAATAATACTATTGTACATATAAATACTCATTTCATAAAAGTGACAATATTAAAAGTATTAAATTGTCTAAAGATTGTCTTACTCACATTTTGTTTTCAATAGATTCAACTTACAAGTTTGCCATAGAACGGTAATACAATATCAAAGGTGCTTTGACATTAAATTTTATTCAAAACATTAATTAGTTGTTTGCAGAACAAATAAATGTTTGTAACAGCAGATTTTTTTTACATTTTTATTTCAATGGTGACCCCTCACACTTTACACAGGCTTGGGACTGTCTGGCATAAAGCAGCTGGTAGTGTTGGCAAAATCTCAGACAGATGGTCCATTTCTTTTGTAACTTCAATAGAATTCATAAGTGTATAAAGAATAATAAAGAATACTTTTTATTGGAGACAATATTTTGACAAAAAGTGATGCAACTTCAGTACTTGAACTTAGTGTAGTATAAAAAGGTGCAAATTACAGAAGCAACTTCAGTACTTGAACTAAGTGTATTATAAAAGGTGCAAATGAGTTAAATGAGGTAAATTTTCAGATTACTTTTTGCTAGATTATCTTTCGTTTTTCATCACTGAAAAAAAACTCTTGCCCTCTGCACTGTGACTGTTATTCAGAGTTATTAAATACTTTATTTTGCTGATAAAATCCAGTATATTATGAGCTGGCATAAACTGTAAAGTTAGCTCGTTAAAGATGATATTGGTGAAAGATACAATAAGTAAATATTATGTATAACTAGAGCTATCACTAAAGGTGATGAATGTACCCCCCGCATGCACTGACACAGTACATTGCAATTTGACGCACGCAAGATTGCATAATTATGTGGACTGTATATATATATAGACTGTATGTTTACAGTATAGTAACAAAAAACAAAGTCCCATAACTATGCAGAATATTTATCTAAAAGAATGTAACATGCACCATGCACAACTAGGGTAGGTAATGATCACTTGTGTGAAGTTTCATTAAATTGTGTGCAAGGGTTTGGTAGATTAGGCACGCACAAGATTGCATATGCAGACTGTATGTACATAGTATGTTAACAAGAAACAAAGTCCCATAACTGCAATTTTTGTCACTGAAAGAACCTAACATGCCCAGTGTACAACTACTGTTGGTACTGATCACTTGTGTGAAGTTTCATTAAATTGTGTCAAGGGGATGAGGAGAGATGGTGCGCACAAGATTGTGTCTATGTATATAGTATAGTAACAAAAAAACAAAGTCCCATAACTCTGCAAATTTTTTTTCTAAAAGAACCTAACATGCCCCATGCACAACTACTGTTGGTACTGATCACTTGTGTCAAGTTTCATTAAATTGTGTCAAGGGGATGAGGAGAGATGGTGCGCACAAGATTGTGTCTATGTATATAGTATAGTAACAAAAAAAACAAATCCCATAACTCTGCAAATTTTTTTTCTAAAAGAACCTAACATGCCCCATGCACAACTACTGTTGGTACTGATCACTTGTGTGAAGTTTCATTAAATTGTGTCAAGGGGATGAGGAGAGATGGTGCGCACAAGATTGTGTCTATGTATATAGTATAGTAACAAAAAAAAAACAAAGTCCCATAACTCTGCAAATTTTTTTTCTAAAAGAACCTAACATGCCCCATGCACAACTACTGTTGGTACTGATCACTTGTGTGAAGTTTCATTAAATTGTGTCAAGGGGATGAGGAGAGATGGTGCGCACAAGATTGTGTCTATGTATATAGTATAGTAACAAAAAAACAAAGTCCCATAACTCTGCAAATTTTTTTTCTAAAAGAACCTAACATGCCCCATGCACAACTACTGTTGGTACTGATCACTTATGTGAAGTTTCATTAAATTCTGTCAAGGGGATAAGGAGAGATGGTGCACACAAGATTGCGTCTACGGACAGACGGACAGACAGACAGACAGACAACCTGAAACCAGTATACCCCCCTTACAACTTTGTTGTCGGGGGGTACAAAAAGCAGAGGTTACACAGCAGAAGATGCAAGCAAACCAAACCACCAAAACTACTATACTACTAAGCCACTTTATACCAGACGTGTTTAGTCTCTACTTGCTGTCACTGAAATTTACTGTGGCTGTTATAACAGATAAAATAATTTTTGTCTTCCACTTAAATTAAGTAAAACAAGCTTTCTGAATTTTAAAGACTTGCCAGTGTGAGTTACAGTGCCTGAAGCAGTTTATTCACAAGTATGCATGAAACTTTTATTCAATGTTCATCCTGTATAAATGGCTTTTATAGTCTTAAAACATAACAATACATCACAATATTAAATACTGGACACAAACACAAGTAAACAAAACTTGAAACGAAAGTTCATCAAAATAAAAAAAATCTTAAAAAATTCTATTTTATTTTTATTTTTTTCCGAGATGCTGACTTTCAAGCTTTTTATTTTTATTTTTGTTCCCTCCTCCCCCTGCTCATTTTTCAAAAATCTCCCGTAAAACGAAAGATAAAAAAACTCTGGCCTAAGGTAGTTATGCACAGTTGAAACAAAATTTTAATACTTTTCTACTAAATAGAAATGTATTAAATCATATTTCTTTAAAGCCATTGATTATTTTGCTGAATGATTTGAAAATATTGGTCCTCTGGTCAATTTTCACAATATGATTCAATGGAAAATATCACTTTTGATAACATTTTCGTAAATATTATGTAGATTTTTAAGAAACGTTTTAGTTTTAGAGTTGTAACATACATGCAAGTCTGTCTGCTTTTAAATTTTCCACAAATATCAACAGCAGTCCTTAGATTACTGCTTGTTTCATGCATTTTTTGTGCATCCCTACCCCCCAACCTAGTGTTGCCCTTGTCCATCCATCTAAATTTGTGAATTTCACCCAGAGTCATCAAACCTTATTTTATTTTATTTGAGTTTTACAGCACACCAACACAGTATAGATTATATGGTGCCAAACAGGACAACAAATTTTGGTTTCATATCTCTGACAGGATTGTTATTCAGCATGTGAAACTGTGCACCTGGTGTTTTAATTGGAATTTTTATTCCGGCAGACCAGTGTTATGGCACCTTGACTTAAGTCCAAATATCCATAAGATTGTGTCACAAAAAGTATTTGGCCTAGAATTACAGGAATATTTATCACACTATGAAGTTGTGCAGGGATTTCATTCTGCCAGACCAGAATTGGTCCTTGACTTCAAGTCAAAATATGAATAGAAAATGCATTAAAGTTTGTGTAGCATGCATCTAAACAGTATTTGACCTAGGATTATGAAACATTACAGGAATATTTTTTGAGTTCTTTTTGAAGTATCTGCAGACAATAGTTAAATGTCAGTCAAAACTCAAATAAAACAAGCATCAAAGCGGAAATTTGCCAACAGATCTGATAGGACAAATGTGAGTTATTTATTATTTGATTTACTGGAAATTTGCAGCTTCGCACTTCTACACAAGAAGATTGATAGATAAAGGACAAAAAATAACATTCATTTCTTTGCAGATATAATTGCTGCATTATCCTTCTGTCATGTGTTTTTTTTTCATTTGTATGACTATCAGTCTGAAAAAAAAATAGATATGTCTGTAGACAAAATACTCAAATTCTTCTTGAACACACTTTATTTCCAATATAATTACTATTTTTGGCGATGGATTTACCCGCTACCAAAGTTATAATTTCTCTAGTCAGTTCAGAACTCACCCATCAATTCAAAACTTTCACAGTCACCAAAGAACTTCTCTAGTCAGTTCAGAACTCACCCATCAATTCACAATTCTCACAGTCACCAAGCAACTTCCCTAGTCAGTTCAGAACTCACCCATCAATTCACAATTCTCACAGTCACCAAACAACTTCCCTAGTCAGTTCAGAACTCACCCATCAATTCAAAACTTTCACAGTCACCGAACAACTTCTCTAGTCAGTTCAGAACTCACCCATCAATTCAAAAATTTCACAGTCACCAAACAACTTCTCTAGTCAGTTCAGAACTCACCCATCAATTCACAATTCTCACAGTCACCAAACAACTTCCCTAGTCAGTTCAGAACTCACCCATCAATTCACAATTCTCACAGTCGCCAAAAACTTCCCTAGTCAGTTCAGAACTCACCCATCAATTCAAACTTTCACAGTCACCAAACAACTTCTCTAGTCAGTTTAGAACTCACCCATCAATTCACAATTCTCACAGTCACCAAACAACTTCCCTAGTCAGTTCAGAACTCACCCATCAATTCAAAACTTTCACAGTCACCAAACAACTTCTCTAGTCAGTTCAGAACTCACCCATCAATTCACAATTCTCACAGTCACCAAACAACATCCCTAGTCAGTTCAGAACTCCCCATCAATTCAAAAATTTCACAGTCACCAAACAACTGCCCTAGTCAGTTCAGAACTCACCCATCAATTCACAATTCTCACAGTCACCAAACAACTTCCCTAGTCAGTTCAGAACTCACCCATCAATTCAAAACTTTCACAGTCACCAAACAACTTCTCTAGTCAGTTTAGAACTCACCCATCAATTCACAATTCTCACAGTCGCCAAACAACTTCCCTAGTCAGTTCAGAACTCACCCATCAATTCAAAACTTTCACAGTCACCGAACAACTTCTCTAGTCAGTTCAGAACTCACCCATCAATTCACAATTCTCACAGTCACCAAACAACTTCCCTAGTCAGTTCAGAACTCACCCATCAATTCAAAACTTTCACAGTCACCAAACAACTTCCCTAGTCAGTTCAGAACTCACCCATCAATTCACAATTCTCACAGTCACCAAACAACTTCCCTAGTCAGTTCAGAACTCACCCATCAATTCAAAACTTTCACAGTCACCAAACAACTTCTCTAGTCAGTTTAGAACTCACCCATCAATTCAAAACTTCACAGTCACGGAACAACTTCTCTAGTCAGTTCAGAACTCACCCATCAATTCAAAACTTTCACAGTCACCAAACAACTTCTCTAGTCAGTTCAGAACTCACCCATCAATTCACAATTCTCACAGTCACCAAACAACTTCCCTAGTCGTTCAGAACTCACCCATCAATGAAAAAATTTCACAGTCACCAAACAACTGCCCTAGTCATTCAGAACTCACCCCTCAATTCACAATTCTCACAGTCACCAAACAACTTCCCTAGTCAGTTCAGAACTCACCCATCAATTCAAAACGTTCACAGTCACCAAACAACTTCCCTAGTCAGTTCAGAACTCACCCATCAATTCAAAACTTTCACAGTCACCAAAGAACTTCTCTAGTCAGTTCAGAACTCACCCATCAATTCACAATTCTCACAGTCACCAAGCAACTTCCCTAGTCAGTTCAGAACTCACCCATCAATTCACAATTCTCACAGTCACCAAACAACTTCCCTAGTCAGTTCAGAACTCACCCATCAATTCAAAACTTTCACAGTCACCGAACAACTTCTCTAGTCAGTTCAGAACTCACCCATCAATTCAAAAATTTCACAGTCACCAAACAACTTCTCTAGTCAGTTCAGAACTCACCCATCAATTCACAATTCTCACAGTCACCAAACAACATCCCTAGTCAGTTCAGAACTCACCCATCAATTCACAATTCTCACAGTCGCCAAACAACTTCCCTAGTCAGTTCAGAACTCACCCATCAATTCAAAACTTTCACAGTCACCAAACAACTTCTCTAGTCAGTTTAGAACTCACCCATCAATTCACAATTCTCACAGTCACCAAACAACTTCCCTAGTCAGTTCAGAACTCACCCATCAATTCAAAACTTTCACAGTCACCAAAAAACTTCTCTAGTCAGTTCAGAACTCACCCATCAATTCACAATTCTCACAGTCACCAAACAACATCCCTAGTCAGTTCAGAACTCACCCATCAATTCAAAAATTTCACAGTCACCAAACAACTGCCCTAGTCAGTTCAGAACTCACCCATCAATTCACAATTCTCACAGTCACCAAACAACTTCCCTAGTCAGTTCAGAACTCACCCATCAATTCAAAACTTTCACAGTCACCAAACAACTTCTCTAGTCAGTTTAGAACTCACCCATCAATTCACAATTCTCACAGTCGCCAAACAACTTCCCTAGTCAGTTCAGAACTCACCCATCAATTCAAAACTTTCACAGTCACCGAACAACTTCTCTAGTCAGTTCAGAACTCACCCATCAATTCACAATTCTCACAGTCACCAAACAACTTCCCTAGTCAGTTCAGAACTCACCCATCAATTCAAAACTTTCACAGTCACCAAACAACTTCCCTAGTCAGTTCAGAACTCACCCATCAATTCACAATTCTCACAGTCACCAAACAACTTCCCTAGTCAGTTCAGAACTCACCCATCAATTCAAAACTTTCACAGTCACCAAACAACTTCTCTAGTCAGTTTAGAACTCACCCATCAATTCAAAACTTTCACAGTCACGGAACAACTTCTCTAGTCAGTTCAGAACTCACCCATCAATTCAAAACTTTCACAGTCACCAAACAACTTCTCTAGTCAGTTCAGAACTCACCCATCAATTCACAATTCTCACAGTCACCAAACAACTTCCCTAGTCAGTTCAGAACTCACCCATCAATGAAAAAATTTCACAGTCACCAAACAACTGCCCTAGTCAGTTCAGAACTCACCCATCAATTCACAATTCTCACAGTCACCAAACAACTTCCCTAGTCAGTTCAGAACTCACCCATCAATTCAAAACGTTCACAGTCACCAAACAACTTCCCTAGTCAGTTCTGAACCCACCCATCAATTCAAAACTTTCACAGTCACCAAACAACTTCCCTAGTCAGTTCAGAACTCACCCATCAATTCACAATTCCCATAGTCACCAAACAACTTCTCTAGTCAGTTCAGAACTCACCCATCAATTCACAACTTTCACATTTGCCAAACAACTTCTCTTGTCAGTTCAGAACCCACCCATCAATTCACAACTTTCAGTCAACAAAGAACTTCCCTAGTCGGTTCAGAGCTCACCCATCAATTCACAACTTTCACAGTCGCCAAACAAATCAATTCATAACTCTCACAATCACCAAACAACTTCCCTAGTCAGTTCAGACCTCACCCGTCAATTCACAATTCCCATAGTCACCAAACAACTTCTCTAGTCAGTTCAGAACTCACCCATCAATTCACAACTTTCACATTTGCCAAACAACTTCTCTTGTCAGTTCAGAACCCAATCATCAATTCACAACTTTCAGTCAACAAAGAACTTCCCTAGTCAGTTCAGAGCTCACCCGTCAATTCACAACTTTCACAGTCCCCAAACAACTTTCCCAGTCAGTTCAGAACTCACCCATCAATTCTCAACTCTCAAACAACTTCCCCAGTCAGTTCAGAGCTCATCCGTCAATTCATAACTCCTATAGGTGGTAAACAACTCCCATATAATAGTTAAGTGGAACCCAAGAACATTATTTTCAATATTGAATTATTATACTCCAATTTATCCTCCCCATTTCCTGAATTAAGGTAGCCATTAACTCGATCATAAGGGACACTGACCAGATAATCATATATATTTCAGATATCTCTGTCTTGTTGTGTGACAGTTTCAACTAAGAATGTCATGACAGAAAAAGTATGGCTGTTTGTCATGTCAGACATCAGAAAATTTACACAGGAAATTACATTTAGTTGGATGAAGCTCAATACTTTAAAACAAGAGTCTTTTAATTCAGGGGATCACTTAGACAATAGGTGGGCTCGATTAAGTACCCAGTTTTCACCAAGTACACTGATTTCGTCTGATTTGTACTCATTTCAGTCAGGCATGTTTGGCGTGCATCAATCTTGTATACCTGCGGAACACGCTGAATAGCGTGAATGAAACATCATGACACATTTAGGTGTACTATTGATCATTGATAGCCCTATGTTGTATGAATTGGGCCTACATATTGTAGACTCTATTGTGCCCTGTTCTAAAACTAGATGCCCATGGGCAACATGTTGAGCCCGCCAGCTGTCAAAAGGACTAGGAGCTGCACATGACACCCTGTCTCATTGAGGCAAATATTTATGCCAAATGAAAAATGATTGCAAAAAGCTACAACGTAAGTTATTTATAGTAATAACAAAGGGAAGTAAATCTTTAAAAAAATCTAAGTCCACACAAAAACCCTTACCAGTAGAGATAGGCCAAAATACACCTCAAAATCGGATGTAACATGCATATTGTACTACAGAAAAGTGGTCTTAATTTTTCCCTACGACCAGTAATAAAAGAATTACAATATAAGCTATTTATAATAACAACAAAGGGAAGTAATTCTAGGTTCTTGCACATGACACTCATCTCATGATGGTGAATAATTGTGCCAAGTTAAATCAAAATCCCTCCACGCATGAAAAAGAAATGCTCGAACAAAGTCATTCTTGTACCTGATCTTTGACCTCTATGTGTGACCTTGACCTTAGACCTAGGTTCCTGGTTCTTGCGCATGACACTCTGTCACATGGTTGTGAACATCTGTGCCAAGTTACATCAAAATCCCTCCACGCATGAAGAAGAAATGCTCCAGACAAAGTCATTATTGAATTTAACCTTTGACCCCCAAGTGTGACCTTGACCTTTGAGATAGGAACCTGCGGTTTGCGCATGACATTCCATCTCACTGAGTTTAATATTCATGCCAAAAATAAACGAGATTGCTCCATGCATGTCAAAGTTATGGTCCGGACAAACAAATCCGGACAGATGCACGCATGCACATACACCGAACAGCCATTTGGACAACTATGTCTTCGCTTCTGCAAGTCGGCTCGACAAAAATCCATTACCAATAGTTACAATGAAGCTGGGGACCATTTTTGCTGATATTACCTTATAATGGTCTTCTTCTATGAGAAATGATTACTATACTCAGTCCTTAAGTATGTAGTGACATGATACAGTAGTAATTATCATTTGTCAGGGACTCATTTTTCTTAATAATATCTTTGTTGGATCAATCCACAAAATCTCATATATTTTCTCTTTTCGTTTGGAATCCACCAGTTTGTGTCCCCCAAACAGGGTGCTTTGGCTAAATCCACAAGATTTCATGCTCAAATGATACATTCAAAATATTAAAAAATCATAATAGACTAAGAACAAGTCAAATAAAAATTTCTTGCTGAAACTTACCAGAAATTAAATGATTTTTTCTTTAAAAATACTAAAATAAGGTCTTAGTTTCACTGTTAATTTAATTATCCTTAGAGTGGAAATATATGCATTTTTCAAGTAAAAATCCAGCTGAAGTAGATGTGTGTGCAAAAAAGGTGGAGGAAATTACAGTTTTAAACCCAATATACCAAACTCTTCCTGTGACCAGAATGAAATAATAACATTCCAAATAGGAGCTTTGTTATTTTGACTGGGGCAGTCTTTTTACAGGAGTTGCTTCCCCTCAACTTCAGAAATTTCTACCTATAGGTAAGGAGATCACTGCAAGACTGAAGCTAAGAACAATTACTTTATTTTTCTGATTTCTTTATTTCTAAAGCATACACTTCAAATACTTATGCAGCATTATCATTAATTGAACACATTTAAATGCACAGCAACCAAAAGTTCCTTTTTATAAAACATTCATCAAAAACACACTTTGTGCAGTAAGATGCGCATGATGCCACTTTAATATCCTCAAATGTGTCATTTTCTAGAAGTTTCTATTTCAAAAATTCTTACTTTATTTACTTTCCAGACACTTTAGTATAATACAACCTTTTACCAGTGTCATTAACCTTTAGCCAGTCATTAACCTTTAGCCAGCACGTAGCAAATCCCGATTCTGCTTTTATGACCTGGTGCAGACCAAGATCAGCATACAGTCGGTGCCGACTGATCAAACTGATGCACTGTTTGCTATCCAGTCTATAAATTTTCAGTGAACACATCTTCAAATGATAAATGGTATTGTCCAAATTGAATGATGGACCAGTCCATTTTAGAAATTTAGCAGGCTAAAGATTTACTGTCATTAATATCACTTTTCTCTTATTTGCATTGAACTACAGTGAGAACTGTCTGACTTGGTCTTAATTTAACAGACACGTATTCTACAATGCCGGCATTAAGAGCACATATTGCCCAAGCCCAAGGGATATTGTTGTTATTATGTTTAGCTTACAGACAAAAACACTTGCTGGTGGCAAGTGATTCTGCCTTTGCAACCAGTGCAGACCAAGATCAGCCTGCACATCCGTGATAAATGATACTGCCCAAATTAGAAGATGGACCAGTCCATTATAGAAATTTAGCATGGTAAGGGTTAACTGACTCAACCTTACTAGCAGCACATTCGTCCATCAAAATTTCACACAGCAAATCTTTCTCGGTAATATTCTATATTTAACTCTTAACAAGATCATTGAATTTTTACGCCACTTTTATTTTTCATCGTTCAATCAAAGGTGAACTAACAAGGGAAAAAAAAAGCATCTCAAATTTAACACTACAGAAAGCCAACAAAAAGACATAATTCTCAAGGTAATGACTCTCGCCAAAGGATGTACAACACTCAGCTGTGTCATAAAATACGGTATTTTTTCATACTGTAATGACATATCCAAGGCAGCATAATTACATGACAAGCTAAAACACATTTCTCGAGAGATGTACTCGAGAACATGTTGTCAATATAATCCAATTTTCTTTCTCAATTCTTTAATCAATGGAGACATTAATTCTATATGGACAATCAGGAGGGACACTGACCATATATAATCCTATATCTATCAGATATCTCAATGTTGTTGTCTTGACATATATTCTCCCTCCTGTTCTTAAAAAAAATCCTTTAGCATGTACGCCTGTTTTTAAAAAAATCGCTAAAGGAGGAGGAGGCAGTTTTTGCGGATGTTGACTTTTACCGATAAACTTTGTAAGAGAATTAATAATTCAAAAGACTATCATACCTTAAGTATCTAGTTACCTTGAAATGGGGGATGATTTTTATACTTTTAAATTTCCACAATTTGTCAAATGTCAACAGCAGTTCTTAAATTGCTGCTTGTTTCATGCAATTTTTTGTGCCCCCCCCCCCCCCCCCCCATACCCTTAGTATTGCCCTTGTCCATCCGTCTATATAAGAGCACTGCCTGCACTGTGCCAAATCCCTTCCATAAATACTATACTAGCAGTTTGCAAAATCTGTTGCCCTTCTATAACAGCTTGCGATGATGCTAGGCAGTTTGCAAAATCTGTTATTTTCTATGTTATTAAGGACCATAATTTTAACACAAGGTGACTAGTGAAAGTGATGGATGTCACTGAACAGTGCAGTTACATGATCTTAATTATACTTTAGTGTGGTGTAGCTTGTTGTTGAAGTGCACCAAGCAGCAATTTATTAAGAAAGAATTTCTGACCAATTTTAATTATTTTAAGACTGTGCGAAATCTGCATGCTGCCCCCTAAAGTATTAACAGTCCAATTTTTGGCGACCCAGGGCAACTCACAGTGAGCAAAAAGAACTAAAGTGATAAATGTGTTCGGTATTTAATACATTTTTGTGACCATTTCTTGTTTAAATTCCTTACAAAAAATTGCAGTATCATAAAACTGAATTAACATTATTTTGCAGGGCCTCAAATTTGTAGACTGTAGTTACTGCATGAATCCACTAAAAACATATGTTTAAGGGACATGTCCTGATGGTATTGTATACCAGATACTCTATAACATTACCTTAGGGTACTTGCACTTATATTGAGTACACTGCTCTATTGCATACAATGAACTTTAGAACTGTATAATTGGGTCTTAATTCAACAAACATGAATTCCATATTGTTGTGTATGGTTTATTTGGCAATAATGAACAGCCGAGTCCCCTGTAGGAACTTTTTCAGTTCACACAAGGGTCACAAATTCTTATGTGAATGACAGTTTAATCAATGCTTTTGGAATTCATGGGCAGTTTCGTAAGCCAAGGCACTTACTTTTTATACAAACAATTTAATCTCCTTTAAAAGAAGCTGGTCAAGTGACATTTTGAATAAATTTACGGACACACACTGCTTGTTTATTAATAGGTTTGAAAATAAGATCCATTTTCAAAATGTTTAAAAGAATTGTGTTTTCTATAATTTTGAACTTCCACCAAAGACTACACAATTTCCAATTTTAAGGACAAACTTAAGTTAGCCATGTTCATCTAAGGATAATTTTTTTTGTTCAGTCTAGTGTCACACCGATATAATTCAGGTCATCTGGTGACTTTTCCAGCTTTTCATATTGGTGGAAGATCCAAGATGCCTCTCTATCATCATCTATGCACCTGGCTTGTACAGGCACCTAGACATGCAGAATCATCGACCTGCTGTAAGCCAGCTGGATGGCCTTCTCACATGAAGAATTCCTCACCACAGTCAACAGCCTTAAGCATCCTGCCACAGAGGCGCCTCAGCGGATACAATTTCATGTATCATCCACCAAAATTTTACAGTCAGAATAAGAATGATTTAGATAAATGAAATATGTACATAGAAATATATAAGGGCAGCAAAGACCATATATATAGATTACGTAGAATTGGAAGTTGACAATGAAGGTTACATAGAAATAGAATGATTGTGAGGATTACATAGGAATATGAAGACAGTAAAGATTACAAAGAAATATAAGAATTGTGAAGATTACATAGAAATAGATCTATATTAGGACAGTTCAGATTACACAGAAATAGCTGAGGGCAGTAAAGATTAGACAGAAATATATGAGGACAGCGAAGATTACACAGAAATATATGAGGACAGTGAAGATTACACAGAAATTTTAGAATTTTAACGATAATGTAGAAATATATCAGGATACTGAAGATAACATAGAAATATGTAAGGACAGTGAAGATAACATAGAAATATGTAAGGACAGTGAAGATAACATAGAAATATGTAAGGACAGTGAAGATATCCAAAATGAGAAAACTATCTCATTGAAATGTACGCTTATCAACTCTTAAAAGAACCCTCAAGCTGAAGTGGAAAGAAGTCTTTAAGCAAAGTCTGATCGCGGAACTAGGCAAAAAGCATTGTCAGAAAGTTAACAATAGCAGTACTTTACACCAGACATTTGGTTTAAAGGATAATTC
Source organism: Mercenaria mercenaria (assembly GCF_021730395.1). Lineage (NCBI taxonomy): Eukaryota > Metazoa > Mollusca > Bivalvia > Venerida > Veneridae > Mercenaria > Mercenaria mercenaria. The sequence continues at coordinate 55,983,670 of NC_069373.1, forward strand.
GACATTCTAATATAAATCCATCTGAATATTGTTGATCTTTTGTCCAGCAGTAGACAAGCCATTATGATTGATCAACATCTAAATAACTAACAGGAGCAATCCACATTGTACAGACAGAAACACTTAGCATTACAGACCTTGCTGACACGTTTCTCCATCAAAGTTTCATGTGCTATACCTTTCTAGAAAGTATGCTAACACATTTATAAACAGTTTTAGCATGCCTAATTCGATCATGTAAGAGCCCGTAAGGATGCATCAAAATAAAAGCTCTGAGATTACAGAAAAGACAGACCTTTTGACGCTTTTGTTATCAGAAAAAACGTTTTTTTGTTTCACTAGTTACAGTTATTTCAATACGCAAACAAGAACTGCCTAATGGCAGTTACAAATATTTGTAGCCTTTCTACATAATACTAGCTTACATACAAAAGCTTTTTGCCGTGTGAGGTCAAGCGATGACGTAAAAGATTTACAGAGAATCTGAAAACGTTTGGTCATGTTATTTCTGAGAAATATGCTTAACCCTTAGCCTGCTAAATTATCTTGAATGTGTGGTTCACTTTAAATATGGTCAAATATCTAAAAAAATAAGCACATGGACCTATACATTCTATTTTACCACATTATAGACCATAAGTTTCAAGAAAATCTACATTGTAGAAAAATTACTATTCGTGAAAATGTTATGGAGGTTGTGATTTTCCGAAAGACTCCCATTATGAAAAATTGCTGAATTTCCTTAGTATATTCTGAAGTTTTGAAAAATCAGAGTTTAATCAAATTCTACACTGTAGAAAAAAAAATTCGATCCAAACATGCAGAAATACCTTAAATGCAAACTATCACAAAAGTTTGACATTACAAAGGGCATAATAGATGCCCCAGTAATGTAACTTGCCCAGTAATGCTGAACAGCCATTACAAAACTGAGCTATTGGTTGATGAACAGTCTTTACAAAACTGAATTACTGGTAACTGAACAGCCATTACAAAACTGTATTACTGGTAACTAAGCAGCCATTACAAAACTGTACTACTGGTTACTGAGCAGTCATTGCAAAACTGAACTACAGGTTACTGAGCAGCCATTACAAAACTGTACTACTGGTTACTGAACAGTCATTTCAAAACTGAACTACTGGTTACTGAGCAGCAATTACAAAACTGTACTACTGGTTACTGAACAGTCATTTCAAAACTGAACTACTGGTTACTGAGCAGCCATTACAAACTGTACTACTGGTTACTGAACAGTCATTTCAAAACTGAACTACAGGTTACTGAGCAGCCATTACAAAACTGTACTACTGGTTACTGAACAGTCATTGCAAAACTGAACTACAGGTTACTGAGCAGCCATTACAAAACTGTACTACTGGTTACTGAACAGTCATTTCAAAACTGAACTACAGGTTACTGAGCAGCCATTACAAAACTGAGCTATTGGTTGATGAACAATTTTTACAAAACTGAATTACTGGTAACTGAACAGCCATTACAAAACTGTACTACTGGTTACTGGGCAGTCATTGCAAAACTGAACTACAGGTTACTGAGCAGCCATTACAAAACTGTACTACTGGTTACTGAACAGTCATTTCAAAACTGAACTACAGGTTACTGAGCAGCCATTACAAAACTGTACTACTGGTTACTGAGCAGTCATTGCAAAACTGGACTACAGGTTACTGAGCAGCCATTACAAACTGTACTACTGGTTACTGAGCAGCCATTTCAAAACTGAACTACTGGTTACTGAGCAGCCATTGTAAAACTGTATTTCTGGTTACTGAGCAGCCATTTCAAAACTGAACTACTGGTTACTGAGCAGCCATTTCAAAACTGAACTACTGGTTACTGAGCAGCCATTGCAAAACTGTATTACTGGTTACTGAGCAGCCATTTCAAAACTAAACTACTGGCTACTGAGCAGCCATTACAAAACTGAACTACTGGTTACTGAGCAGCCATTGCAAAACTGAACTACAGGTTACTGAGCAGCCATTACAAACTGTACTACTGGTTACTGAGCAGCCATTTCAAAACTGAACTAGAGATGCTTTTGAGAAAAGCGCATGTCTCCCACAACTGCCCCTATGAAAAATGTTAGTTTCTCTAGATGTTTTAGACAAGTGGATCCAATTTAAGATGGTCTGGATGAGTGGATCCAATCAGTAATTCAAGGGCCATAAATCAAAAGTGCCTGGGCGGATTTGGCTAGTTATCGAACTTGGGTAAGGTCTTATGGCCAAACACATTTTGTTTAAGTTTGGTGAAGATCAGATGAGAAATGTTCGACTGAGAGAGCGGACAAGAGTAAAGAGACGGATTTTTTTTGGTAATTCAAGGGCCATAACTCTAAAATGCTTGGACCAATTTGGCTAGTTATCGAACTTGGCAGAGGTCTCGTGGTCAAACACATTTTTTCAAGTTTGGTGAAGATCGAATGAGAAATGTTTGACTTAGAATGCGGACAAGAGTAAAAAGACCGATTTTTCGATAATTCAAGGGCCGTAACTCCAAAATGCCTGGACCGATTTGGCTAGTTATTGAACCTGGCAGAAGTCTCATGGTCAAACTAATTTTATTCAAGTTTGGACAAGATCGGATGAGAAATGTTTGATTAAGAGTGCGGACATGAGTAAAAAGGCCGATTTTTAGATAATTCAAGGGCCGTAACTCCAAAATGCCTGGACCGATTTGGCTAGTTATCGAACCTGGCCGAGGTCTCATGGTCAAACACATTTTGTTCACGTTTGGTGAAGATCGGATGAGAAATGTTTGATTAAAAGTGCTGACATGAGTAAAAAGGCCAATTTTTCGATAATTCAAGGGCGGTAACTCCAAAATGCCTGGACCGATTTGGCTAGTTATCGAACCTGGCTGAGGTCTCATGGTCAAACACATTTTGTTCAAGTTTGGTGAAGATCGGATGAGAAATGTTTGATTAAGAATGCGGACATGAGTAAAAAGGCCAATTTTTCGATAATTCAAGGGCCGTAACTCCAAAATGCCTGGACCGATTTGGCTAGTTATCGAACTTGGCTGAAGTCTCATGGTCAAACACATTTTGTTCAAGTTTGGTGAAGATCTGATGAGAAATGTTTGATTAAGAGTGCGGACATGAGTAAAAAGGCCAATTTTTCGATAATTCAAGGGCCGTAACTCCAAAATGCTTAGACCGATTTGGCTAGTTATTGAACTTGGCCGAGGTCTCATGGTCAAACACATTTTGTTCAAGTTTGGTGAAGATTGGATGAGAAATATTCGAATAAGAGAGCGGACAAGAGAAAAAAGACCGATTTTTGGTAATTCAAAGGCCATAACTCCAAGACGCCTAGACCGAATTGGCTAGTTATCGAACTTGGCCGAGGTTTTATGGTCAAACACATTTTGTTCAAATCTGGTGAAAATCGGATGAGAAATGTTTGATTACGAGTGCAGACATGAGTAAAAAGGCCAATTTTTTGATAATTCAAGGGCCGTAACTCCAAAATGCCTGGACCGATTTGGCTAGTTATCGAACTTGGCTGAAGTCTCATGGTCAAACACATTTTGTTCAAGTTTGGTGAAGATCTGATGAGAAATGTTTGATTAAGAGTGCGGACATGAGTAAAAAGGCCAATTTTTCGATAATTCAAGGGCCGTAACTCCAAAATGCCTAGACCGATTTGGCTAGTTATCGAACTTGGCCGAGGTCTCATGGTCAAACACATTTTGTTCAAGTTTGGTGAAGATTGGATGAGAAATATTCGAATAAGAGAGCGGACAAGAGAAAAAAGACCGATTTTTGGTAATTCAAGGGCCATAACTCCAAGACGCCTAGACCGATTTGGCTAGTTATCGAACTTGGCTGAGGTCTTATGGTCAAACACATTTTGTTCAAATTTGGTGAAAATCGGATGAGAAATGTTTGATTACGAGTGCGGACATGAGTAAAAAGGCCAATTTTTAGATAATTCAAGGGCTGAAACTCCAAAATGCCTGGACCAATTTGGCTAGTTATCGAACTTGGCCCAGGTCTCATGGTCAAACACATTTTGTTCAAGTTTGGTGAAGATCGAATGAGAAATGTTTGATTAAGAGTGCGGACATCAGTAAAAAGGCCAATTTTTCGATAATTCAAGGGCCATAACTCCAAAATGCCTGGACCGATTTGGCTAGTTATCGAACCTGGCCAAGGTCTCATGGTAACACATTTTGTTCAAGTTTGGTGAAGATTGGATGAGAAATATTCGAATTAGAGTGCGGACAAGAGAAAAAAGACCGATTTTTGGTAATTCAAGGGCCATAACTCCAAGACGCCTGGACCGATTTGGCTAGTTATTGAACCTGGCTGAGGTCTCATGGTCAAACACATTTTGTTCAAGTTTGGTGAAAATCGGATGAGAAATGTTTGATTAAGAGTGCGGACATGAGTAAAAAGGCCAATTTTTCGATAATTCAAGGGCCGTAACTCCAAAATGCCTGGATCGATTTGGCTAGTAATCCAACTTGGCCCAGTTCTCACGGTCAAACACATTTTGTTCAAGTTTGGTGAAGATCGGATGAGAAATGTTTGATTAAGAGTGCGGACATGAGTAAAAAGGCCAATTTTTCGATAATTCAAGGGCCGTAACTCCAAAATGCCTCAACCGATTTGGCTAGTTATCGAACCTGGCCGAGGTCTCATGGTCAAACACATTTTGTTCAAGTTTGGTGAAGATCTGATGAGAAATGTTTGATTAAGAGTGTGGACATGAGTAAAAAGGCCAATTTTTCGATAATTCAAGGACCGTAACTCCAAAATGCCTAGACCGATTTGGCTAGTTATCGTTCTTGGCCGAGGTCTCATGGTCAAACACATTTTGTTAAAGTTTGGTGAAGATTGGATGAGAAAAATTCGAATTAGAGTGCGGACAAGAGAAAAAAGACCGATCTTTGGTAATTCAAGGGCCATAACTCCAAGATGCCTGGACCGATTTGGCTAGTTATCGAACTTGGCCGAGGTCTTATGGTCAAACACATTTCGTTCAAGTTTGGTGAAAATCGGATGAGAAATGTTTGATTAAGAGTGCGGACATGAGTAAAAAGGCAAATTTTTCGATAAGTAAAAGGCCGTAACTCCAAAATGCCTAGACCGATTTGGCTAGTTATCGAACTTGGGCGAGGTCTCATGGTCAAACACATTTTGTTCAAGTTTGGTGAAGATCGGATGAGAAATGTTTGCTTAAGAGTGCGGACATGAGTAAAAAGGCCAATTTTTAGATAATTCAAGGGCCGTAAATCCAAAATGCCTGGACCAATTTGGCTAGTTATCGAACTTGGCCGAGGTCTCATGGTCAAACACATTTTGTTCAAGTTTGGTGAAGATTATATGAGAAATATTCGAATTAGAGCGCGGACAAGAGAAAAAAGACCGATTTTTGGTAATTCAAGGGCCATAACACCAAGACGCCTGGATCGATTTGGCTAGTTATCGAATTTAGCTGAGGCCTTATGGTCAAACACATTTTGTTCAAGTTTGGTGAAAATGGGATGAGAAATGTTTGATAAAGAGTGCGGACATGAGTAAAAAGGCCAATTTTTCGATAATTCAAGGGCCGTAACTCCAAAATGCCTGGACCGATTTGGCTAGTTATCAAACTTGGCCCAGGTCTCATGGTCAAACATATTTTGTTCAAGTTTGGTGAAGATCGGATGAGAAATGTTTGATTAAGAGTGCGGACATGAGTAAAAAGGCGAATTTTGCGATAATTCAAGGGCCGTAACTCCAAAATGCCTGGACCGATTTGGCTGGTTATCGAACTTGGCCGAGGTCTCATGGTCAAACACATTTTGTTCAAGTTTGGTAAAGATTGGATGAGAAATATTTGAATTAGAGTGCGGACAAGAGAAACAAGAGGACCATGATGGTCCTGAATCGCTCACCTCTTCCCACATGACCCAGTTTTGAGTATGACGTCGTTTTTTCTATTATTTGACATAGTGACCTAGTTTTTGAGCTCATGTGACCCAGTTTTGAACTTGATCTAGATATTATCAAGATAAAAATTCTGACCAATTTTCATGAAGATCCATTGAAAAATATGGTCTCTAGAGAGGTCACAAGGTTTTTCTATTATTTGACCTATTGACCTAGTTTTCGAAGGTACGTGACCCTGTTTTGAACTTTACCTAGATATCATCAAGGTGAACATTCTCACTAATTTTCATGAAGATCTCATGAAAAATATGGCCTCTAGAGAGGTCACAAGGTTTTTCTATTTTTATACCTACTGGCCTAGTTTTTGACCGCACGTGACCCAGTTTCGAAACTGACCTAGGTATCATCAAGGTGAACATTCAGATCAATTTTCATGAAGATCCATTGAAAAATATGGCCTCTAGAGAGGTCAAAAGATTTTAATAATTTTAGACCTACTGAACTAGTTTTTGACTGCAGTTGACCCAGTTTCAAACTTGACCTAGATATCATCAAGATGAACATTCAGACCAACTTTCATACAGATCCCATGAAAAGTATGGCCTTTAGAGAGGTCACAAGGTTTTTTTATTATTTGACCTACTGACCTAGTTTTTTAGGGCACGTGACCCAGTTTCAATCTTGACCTAGATATCATCAAGGTGAACATTCTGACCAATTTTTATGGAGATCCATTCCCAAGTATGGCCTCTAGAGAGGTCACAAGGTTTTTCTATTTTTACACCTACTGACCTAGTTTTTGACCGCACGTGACCCTGTTTCGAACTTGACCTAGATATCATCAAGATGAACATTCAGACCAATTTTCATACAGATCCCATGAAAAATATGGCCTTTAGAGAGGTAACAAGGTTTTTCCATTATTTGACCTACTGACCTAGTTTTTGACGGCACGTGACCCACTTTCGAACTTGACCTAGATATCATCAAGACGAACATTCAGACCAACTTTCATAAAGATCCCATGAAAAATATGGCCTCTAGAGAGGTCACATGGTTTTTCTATTATTTGACCTACTGACCTAGTTTTTGAAGGCACGTGACCCACTTTCTAACTTGACCTAGATATCATCAAGGTGAATATTCTGACCAATTTTCATGAAGATCTCATGAAATATATGGCCTCTAGAGAGGTCACAAGGTTTTTCTATTTTTAGACCTACTGACGTAGTTTTTGACCGCACGTGACCCAGTTTCGAACTTGACCTAGATATCATCAAGATGAACATTCAGACCAACTTTCATACAGATCCCACGAAAAATATGGCCTTTAGAGAGGTCACAAGGTTTTTCTATTATTTGACCTACTGACCTAGTTTTTGACGGCACGTGACCAAGTTTCGAACTTGACCTAGATATCATCAAGGTGAACGTTCTGACCAATTTTCATGAAGATCTTGTGAAATATATGGCCTCTAGAGAGGTCACAAGGTTTTTCTATTTTTAGACCTACTGACCTAGTTTTTGACGGCATGTGACCCAGTTTCGAACTTGACCTAGATATCATCAAGGTGAACATTCTGACCAATTTTCATGAAGATCTTGTGAAATATATGGCCTCTAGAGAGGTCACAAGGTTTTTCTATTTTTAGACCTACTGACCTAGTTTTTGACGGCACGTGACCCAGTTTCGAACTTGACCTAGATATTATCAAGATGAACATTCTCACCAACTTTCTTAAAGATCCCCTGAAAAATGTGACCTCTAGAGTGGTCACAAGCAAAAGTTTACGGACTGACGCACGCACGCACGCACGGACGACGGACGCTGCGCCATCACAAAAGCTCACCTTGTCACTTTGTGACAGGTGAGCTAAAAAGACCGATTTTTGGTAATTCAAGGGCCATAACTCCAAGACGCCTGGACCGATCTGGCTAGTGATTGAACCTGGCTGAGGTCTCATGGTCAAACACATTTTGTTCAAGTTTGGTGAAGATCGGATGAGAAATGTTTGATTAACGGGTGCGGACATGAGTAAAAAGGCCAATTTTTCGATAATTCAAGGGCTGTAACTCCAAAATGCCTCGACCAATTTGGTTAGTTATCAAACCTGGCCAAGGTCTCATGGTCAAACACATTTTGTTCAAGTTTGGTGAAGATCTGATGAGAAATGTTTGATTAACGAGTGCGGACATGAGTAAAAAGGCCAATTTTTCGATAATTCAAGGGCTGTAACTCCAAAATGCCTCGACCAATTTGGCTAGTTATCAAACCTGGCCGAGGTCTCATGGTCAAACACATTTTGTTCAAGTTTGGTGAAGATCTGATGAGAAATGTTTGATTACGAGTGCGGACATGAGTAAAAAGGCCAATTTTTCGATAATTCAAGGGCTGTAACTCCAAAATGCTTGGACCGATTTCACTAGTTATCGAACTTGGCCGAGGTCTCATGGTCAAACACATTTTGTTCACGTTTGGTGAAGATCGGATGAGAAATGTTTGATTAAGAGTGCGGACATGAGTAAAAAGGCCAATTTTTCGATAATTCAAGGGCCGTAACTCCAAAATGCCTGGACCAATTTGGCTAGTTATCGAACTTGGCCGAGGTCTCATGGTCAAACACATTTTGTTCAAGTTTGGTGAAGATTAGATGAGAAATATTCGAATTAGAGGGCGGACAAGAGAAAAAAGACCGATTTTTGGTAATTCAAGGGCCATAACTCCAAGACGCCTTGACCGATTTGGCTAGTTATCGAACTTGGCAGAGGTCTTATGGTCAAGCACATTTTGTTCAAGTTTGGTGAAAATCCGATGAGAAATGTTCGGGCAAGCTTTGTGACAGACACACACACAGACTGGAGTAAATCAATATGTCTCCCACACCACTGTGTGGTGGGAGACATAACTACTGGTTACTGAGCAGCAATTGCAAAACTGTATTACTGGTTACTGAGCAGCCATTTCAAAACTGAACTACTGGTTACTGAGCAGCCATTACAAAACTGAACTACTGGTTACTGAGCAGCCATTACAAAACTGTATTACTGGTTACTGAGCAGCCATTTCAAAACTGAACTACTGGTTACTGAGCAGCCATTACAAAACTGAACTACTGGTTACTGAGCAGCCATTACAAAACTGAACTACTGGTTACTGAGTAGCCATTGCAAAACTGTATTACTGGTTACTGAGCAGCAATTGCAAAACTGTACTTCTGGTTACTGAGCAGCCATTGCAAATCTGAACTACTGGTTACTAAGCAGCCATTACAAAATTGAACTACTGGTTACTGAACGGGCATTACAAAACTGAACTACTAGTTACTGAGCAGCCATTGTAAAACTGTACTACTGGTTACTGAACAGCCAATACAAAACTGAACTACTGATTACTGAACAGTCATTACAAAACTGTACTACTGGTTACTGAGCAGCCATTTCAAAATTGAACTACTGGTAACTGAGCAGCCATTACAAAACTGAACTACTGGTTACTGAGCAGCCATTACAAAACTGTGCTACTGGTTACTGAACAGGCATAAAATTGAACTACTGGTTACTGAACAGCCATTACAAAACTGAACTACTGGTTATTGAGCAGCCATTTCAAATCTAAGCTATTGGTTGGTGAACAGCCATTACAAAACTGAACTACTGGTAAGTGAACAGCCATTACAAAACTGTTCTACTGGTTACTGAGCAGCCATTACAAAACTGAACTACTGGTTACTGAACAGCTATAACAAAACTGAACTATTGGTTACTGGACAGCCATAACAAAACTGAACAAGAGCTCGTAAAACACAAAATGCGCCCTTGATGCATTCAGTCATGCACAAGGAACAGAAATTATTTGCTCATTGTAAACAAAAGTTCTACTGTTCTGGTTCAATGTGACCTTGACCTTTGACTTATTGACCTCAAAATCAACAAGGGTCATCTGCTGGTCAAGATCAACCTCCCTATTAAGTTTCGTGATTCTATGCCAAAGCATTCTCAAGTTATCGTCCAGAAAGTGTTTAACTGTTCCAGGTCAATGTGACCTTGACCTTTGGCCTACTGACCTCAAAATCTATATGGGTCATCTTCTGGTCATGACCATTCTCCCTATCAAGTTTCGTGGTCCTAGGCCCAAGCATTCTCAAGTAATCGTCTGGAAACGGTTTAACTGTTCCAGGTCACCGTAACCTTGACCTTTGACCAACTGACCTCAAAATCAATAGGGGTCATCTGCTGGTCATGATTAACCTCTCTATCAACTTTCATGATCCTCGGCCTAAGGGTTCTTTAGTTATCGTCCAGAAACTGTTAAAATGTTCCTGGCCAATGTGACTTTGAACTTTGACCTAATGACCTCAAAATCAAGAGGGGTCATCTGCTAGTCATGACAAACCTCTCTATCAATTTTCCTGATCCTAGGCCCAAGCTTTCTTGAGTTATCGTCTGGAAACCCTTTTACTGTTCCTGGTCACTGTGACCTTGACCTTTGACCCACTGATCTCAACATCAATAGGGGTCATCTGCCTCCCTATCAACTTTCACGATCCTAGGCCCAAGCATTTTTGAGTTATCATCCAGATACCGTTTAAGCATTCTGGGCCACTGTGACCTTGATCTTTGACCTACTGACCTCAAAATCAATAGGGGTCATCTGCTGGTCATGATCAACCTTCCTATCAACTTTTATGATCCTAGGCCCAAGCATTCTTGAGTTATCATCCGGAAATGGTTTAACTGTTCCGAGTCACTGTGATCTTGACATTTGACATACTGATCTCAAAATCAAGAGGGGTCACCTGCTAGTCATGACAAAACCTCTCTATCAATTTTCCTGATCCTAGGCCCAAGCGTTCTTGAGTCATCGTCCAGAAACCGTTCTACTGTTCCTGGTCACTGTGACCTTGACCTTTGACCCACTGACCTCAACATCAATAGGGGTCATCTGCTGGTGATGACCACCCTCAATCAACTTTCACGATCCTAGGCCCAAGCATTCTTGAGTTATCATCCAGAAACCGTTTAACCATTCTGGGCCACTGTGACCTTGATCTTTGACCTACTGACCTCAAGATCAATATGGGTCATCTGCTGGTCATGATCAACCTCCCTATCAACGTTTACGATCCTAGGCCCAAGTATTCTTGAGTTATCATCCGGAAATGGTTTAACTAATCCGAGTCACTGTGATCTTGATGTTCGACATACTGACCTCAAAATCAAGAGGGGTCACCTGCTGGTGATGACAAACCTCTCTATCATCTTTCATGATCATAGGCCCAAGCGTTCTTGAGTTATCATCCGAAAACGGATTGGTCTACATACCGACCGACCGACATCTGCAAAACAATATACCTCTCCTTCTTCGAAGGGGGGCATAACTACTGTTATCTGAACAAATGTTACAGAAATAGACTACTGGTAAACTGACCTTTAACTACTGGTTAACTGAACAAATTACAGAACTAGACTACTGGTTAACTGCACAAATGTTACAGAACTAAACTACTGGTTAAGTGAACAGATGTTACTTAACCTAACTACTTAATAACCTAACAGCTGTTATAGAAATGAACCATGTTTACCCAAGAGCAAACAAACAGTAAATCCTGCTTTCTTGTTGCTATCTTGTTGGCCAGATTATAAGTTTTTAACAGAATGATACTTTCGTTTTTCTCAACTGAAAATTCACAGCATGCTCTGAAGATTATAAAAATACTTTAATGGTATTAAAACGTTAACCTAAGAGCTATTTTGCAAATAACTGCAATTTTATCTTTGCAATCAAATCAGTTTCCCTCAGACTGATGGCACTATAACTCAAGTGTGATTGCAGAATATTACACTGGATTGCATTTCCCCTAATCACATCACAATTCCTGCAATTACACAATTACAGCTCTTATTTAAATGCATGATCATGATAAAATTTCTGCTAAAATGCTTTGTTAATGCCAGATTAAGGTATTACATGCCATTAAGCTGATAAAAATAAAGGAAAGAAGACTCATACTTGATTATTCAAAAGCTTCTATGTAGAACAATTTGAGGCCGTAACTTGGCAAGACTTATGTAACTAATCAAGTTAATTTATTACAATTTATAACAAACTTAAATTTGATTATGGCAATGTTAACAACTTGTATGCAATCTTCAATCAAATTTTCAAAGAAAAAAGGGCCAAAATTTTATCTGAATTCAACCAAGAATTATCTAACTTGGTTAATTCAGCAGGTTTAATGTCTGGGAAGACTAATGAGATAAGTTTCAGTTGTCAATGAGATACAGCTTATTATACTTGCATGCAAAACTTTAACCATTTTATTTTACATTGAGAAAGGGTCAAAGAAGTTGAATTACTTATGAAATTTAGTAAAGGTTTGCACTAAAGTGATATGTTCTTATAACATTTAGCAAAGGTTTGCACTAAAGTGACATGTTCTTTAAAAAAACGAGCAAAGTTTTGCACTAACGTAATGATTTCTTATTAAATTTTGAGTGAAGTTTTGCAATGAGGGGATGATTTCTTATAAAATTTGAGCAATGTTTTGCAATACAGTGATGATTTCTTATAAAATTTGAGCAATAATTTGCGATGAAGGGATGATTTCTGATAAACTTTGTGCAATGTTTTGCAATGAGGTGATGATTTCTTATAAAATTTCAGCAATAATTTGCAATGAAGGGATGATTTCTGATAAACTTTGTGCAATGTTTTGCAATAAAGGAGATTATCAAGCAATATGTAAAATCACAAAATATTTGCAAATCTTATAACTTCATTAAGTCAGTTAAAAGTTAAAATGAAAGAAATTCAAAAGGACAATAGCATATTTGTGTGAAAACTTTCACAGCCTATGTAACTCAAATTAGAGATAATCATGGAATAAATAAGATTACAGTTGTCCTAATGAATTAGTATGCCTATCAATGACCAGTCTGTTTCAATCTAAGAATTTTTCATAAGCTGCCCATCAGACAAGAAAGTACCAGTGACATGGTGACACAAATTCAACACCTTTTCATGTAAGGCTGTGTGAGGGTTCTTGAAATTAGGTCTGTATCATGGAATTTTTTCTTATTTTCCTGGGATATTTTTTTACCACATTTCTGGAATTTTACAAATTCCTGTTTTTGTACAAATTTGACAATCATATCAGTCAGATCAGTTTTCCATCAAGCAGATCTTGAATGCAGAAAGATAAAGAAATTATTCCATCAATGCCAAAATATTTCCTTCATGATAAAACAAGGAACAAGTCTTTGTTTCAATGTCAGTGTATTAACGAGATTTTGATTTGAATTGGCAGCTACTGCTCGCATTGCATATTGTGCTTACATAAAATCTGATTTTATATGTTGTACATGACACAATTCATCTAAATTTAACTGACAAAAACAACAGTATCCACAGCTTTTTTCCCATATATTCTTGCCTAGATATTGATATCTAAGCACAGGTCACAAGGTTTTAAGAAGCAGAATGGCAAACTATACATTTCCAGATTGTTTTTTTTTTTTTGGTTTAACGTAGCACCAAAAAAACGTCTGCCCATAAAATTAAATGATTTCAAAGTATGGCAACAGCGCTGAAAATGGTTCACATTAGTTCCCTAATATCCTTGCTGTATTTCACCAAAATGACTGACTGGATTAAAGACTTAATACTGTACATTATTACTCTAACCCTCATACTAGTCCTAATCTTAATACTTCAATTTATTAGAAAAACAAACAGAAAAGAATTCTAGGTGATAGACTAACTGTTAATTCTATGCAGGTTTTCATATTTTGTAACTACCAAGGCCAAATATTGATATAACCTGACTAAACCGACAATGGACCAAGAACTGAACAAGTTCAAATCATTCCCATAAGCACCTGCCCATTACAAATCAAAATTGACCAGTAAGAGCCATATCATTACAGATAAACACCTGGTTCAATGTTTTCCATTTCAATAGCAATTAGTGTTTCAACAAGAAAGTGTACTGTTTGTTTTGTATCAAATTGAGGGCTTAACCTTTACTAACAAGGTAACAACATCATTTTGTGATACATTCTGTAAATAGTTAACCATATTCATACAACCCACTAGTACTGAATCCTGTTAATATTTGTTTTGTTCTGATATATATAAAAAAAATGCTCATTATCTTTAGGGATGCGTTACCTTGCCAACGTCTTTCCAGAAGTAGTTTTGTTGTGAAAGAATGGTTCACAGTTTTGTTTGTATTTTCTTTTAACAGTCCATCTTTTTAGAAATAATTTTGTTTACAGTTTTGTATTTTCTTTTAACAATCCAGCCAAAGCAAGAAGTACACTTTGTTCTAATGTATAGAGTCATTTTACCTATGCTCGACCAGCCAAGTGCTCGACCACTATTTATAAATGTACATGTTTATTGAAATAAACCTTTGAACTGACGGTTTTTGTTCATTTATTTCCTTCCCAGCATCCTTTTATGACATCATACATATTTGATCTAGATCTTTAAGGGGCTTGTTTGTTTACAGACGACAGATTCTTTGCATCTGTGAAAATACTTACCGTGAATCTCCTCTTGAAAATGATGCGTGTTTCCCGAATTCTTTAAGAAGAGTACTGGAACAACGTATTTTATAGTCTTCTAACCTTTATTGATAATTTGACATAAGCTTATATCTGTAAACTATAGACTTGAAAGTAAAATTTAAGATGTAAACAAACACGCCCACCTCTCGAAAGGTCAATTTAACAAAAATGGCGCCTTCATTAGTTGCGTCATGTAGACGCTTGAGATAAAAAGATTCACAGCACCATAAGACAAGTTAGATAAAATGATTATGAACATTTGACTTTTTGAAGTTTTTAGGTTTGTTTGATTGTTAAAACAGTTTGATTTCTTGTTAAATTTCTTGATGGATACTGCAGACACACCATTTACCAATGTTTCTTTTGCCCGCTTTTCAGGTAGGTGTTTCTATCTCTTGTTTGAAAGTCTGAAACTTATTGATTTTAAAATCTGAAAACAGAACTAGAAAATATGAAGTTTTGACTATAAAAATATTTGTTTGTTTGATTTTATAATTACCTCTGAAAAAAGAAATCGGTCTGGTCGAGCATAGGAAAATGTCACTTTAAAATTTAGTGTTTTACACCCTATAGTATGAACCGCGCCATATTTTATCCTGATCAATGTCAGCCAAACGCTTGGGTCGAAATTTACCAATAAAAGTAGGTCAATTCAGAAACTAAACGTTTTCCACAACCTTGTCAGTTTTTAATTTGTTCCGAGAAAAATACTTGTAAATCTGGTCGAGCATAGGTAAAACGAGTCTACTTGTGGTTGATCAAGAGGTGAAGAAAAACATAACAAAAAGCAAAATATACATTTTCAAAGCTAAACAATGCAGGACAGGCAAATTACAGGAACATAAATTCTGCTCTGTAGTATTGGTCTTACTTGAATCTTGAAATTTGTTGATTTTCAAAAATCAACATAAAAAAAAAAAAAAAATTGTTTATTTTTGGTGACATAACAAAATAACTTGTCACCAATAAGAGAGACAATTCTGATATTTTCACAAAGGCGAATCATCTCCCTTATCAGTGATATCTCAGTGTACTTCTTTTCTCTATTAGGCGTAAAAAAAAATTGTTTGTTTCCGGTATCCCGACCTACTCTAAATTTTTGGCCCGACCCTAAATGTTTTTATGGCCTTGGAGAATATTTTTTTAACAAAAAGTTGCAAAACTACACTTTTTATGCTTTAAACATGCTCAGTGATGTTAGAAATCAACTTACTGATGCACTAAAGGCATAACTCCCTTATTTGTATTCATTTATTGAAACAAAAATAATTTCCGAAAAGTCTCCCTTAATAAAAAAAAAAAATCCAAAAAAAATTAATTTTTTCCGACCTACCTACCTTAATTTTTTTTTTTAACATGTTACCGGAAACAAAGACCTTTTTTTTTTAGGCCTTACAAAGAAAAATATCTCTCCAGAACAGAGAACAGAGCAAAGCTATCTCCAAAACTAAAAAGATATTGCTATAAAATAAGATATTGAATAAATAGTAAAACAGCTTTCCATAAATTACTAGGTACACTGGTACTTGTTCCATTTTATATCCTGACTGTAAGAAAGTCAACACCATATTTGGTAAATAGATACAGACTTGATTTTATTCAATAATGTACCCCCCACCCCCAACATACAAAACTATAATTTATTCTAATTGCCATTATAATACTTCTAAAACTGACTGTTTCTTTATCTATTTCCCTGACTTGCTACATTTTGCATTTTTGTCTCTCACATGTTAGCCAACATCAATAAATCTCAATCAAATATTTATCCTATCTTCCACACAGATCTCCCTATCTTCATTACTGTTTCCTTATTCTTTAACATACATACAGATATAAGGTTTTCCATAATGTATCTGTCATTGCACAGAATAATCAACATCTGGTAATCTTCAATTCCAGTAGATGTCATAGGACAGGATTTCAATGACTTTTCCCTGGGGAACATGCTGTTGGGGTGTCCATATAAGGTGATATATCACAAAAATATACTTAATTAAACAACTTTTTTAAATTCTGAATTCTAAGCTAGACATTAAATTTGTTTGAATATACCAGAAAACTTAGCAAAAGGAACATCTGAATTGCAAAACTTCTCGGAAAGTCCTGTCAATTAAATCCATTGATTACTTGGTATTTATATTTTAATACATTCTGTCTGGCGGTAAAGTAATTTTCAGTAACTTGAAGAGGGATTTACCCAAAAAATAGCCTGCTGGCGGTGAGTGATTCTGCCTTTGCAACCAGTGTAGACCAAGATCAGCCTGCACATCTGTGCAGTCTGATCATGGTCTACACTGTTCGCTGTTCAGTCAGTATCTTTTTGGTAAGCACCCCTTTTAACAGTTAATGGTAGTGTCCAAATTGAAAAATGGACAAGTTCATTATAGAAATTTAGTAGGGTAAGGGTTAAAATTGAATGGAGATGTTTAGTGTATCAGTTACAGGGAAAATATAGTTCCTTTTGTGATGAAAAGCACCAAACTTTGTATTTAACTATTTTGAAGTATGCTGAATCCAAAGGAACAAAACACAAGTCTTGCTCCTGATTATCCTAAAATAAGCAAAAGGGAAACTATCTTTAAAATTTATTTCTTATAGACATTTAGAATTGAATAGAATTTCCAAAACATTAATTTATGAACTTATTTAGTAGTTATCCTTGACACAATATTTATTCATTTACATTTTATACATATTTTTAATACAATATGCAAACTAGAATCTGTCTGCTAAGGACACAGGGTGTGCCCCCACTGGTACAAAAATCATAATTATTTAATATTTAAATATTTAATGGTTGATATGACTGTGCAGTTATTAAAGCTGCAAAATTTGAACTGTTAAATACGTTTCTTCCGCATTAAACAGCAGAGATATATCCACATTTGATATAGCCACCATTTAGGAAACATGCAGATCAAGGAAACAAATTAAATATGATTTCAGAAACAAATACTAGATTTACTGTAATTCATGGCAAGGATATATTCATTTTGCTTAAGCATATATAAGGAAACTTTCTTGTTCCTGTTGACATGCGCATCGTGTTTCATTCATAGTTGGAATCTGACAGTCAAAGAGAATTGACTACTGCTAACATGTGCGCTGAATAAATGATAGGATATATTCATTTACCTTTCTAGTAATATAATGTTTTATATTTAATTTTTTTTTTTATTAAGCTTTTCCTGGGCTGTACATGAACATTCGGGAAAATCTTCAAAATTAGTGCAAGAAAACCAACCCTTTCACTAAGTTACAACTACAATTAAGCCCAAAACATACTGAACTGTACTATTTTTGTTTCTGTTTATACGAGGCATAAAACAAGGTGGAAGCTACACTTAATGAAGCCTTAAGTTCAATAGGAAATTGATTTGTCCATCTAAAACTACTCTAAAAGTTGCAATGAATGACAGTGTCTTGGCACCCTTAGGGGATATTATTAAAAGTTTTTCCAACTGGAGTACAGAGAAAAATATATTTTATATTTTTCACCGTGAAAATTTCAAAATATCTCGGTAAATCATCCAAAAGCAAAAAAGTAAATTGTAACACATATTTCGGTCATACATCGTAAATAACAACAAAAGTTCCAGCCAATAGACAATGCCTACGCATTTTCTCCTGAGGTCAACAGGCCACATTAAATGAGTTGTGTTTTCTAAAGAAACTTGCCAAGTCCATTAACAGATATTTCACCATAAATGTTATGGCATTTATACCAAGAGTATCTCCACAGCAAAGTGTCCAGTTTACTTTTGCAATGGACAAGCAGAAAGCAAAACATACTTTTACTTCTAATAGAGCCAAGGAGGTAACTGAACCAAAGCATAAGGTGTTTGTTTCTGTCGAGGGTCTAGATATTGAGACAGAAAACTTGAAGTCAAATCAAATCAAAGATGAACTGGATCAAGATAGTGTAACCGAGTGGGCACTCATTTGTATAGCAAGGAGGTAAATGACCCAAGGTAACTGAGTGGGCTGCTTACTTAAATTCGTATACAAAAAAAGTAAGAGCTCTAAAAATGTAACTGGGTGAGCACTAGTTCAAAAGGAGTCCAAGTAAGTGAGCAGGCACTAGTTTTTCCAGCAAAGAGGTATGAGATTAAAGTGTAACTGAGTGGGCACTAGTTACACATTAAATGTATCTAAGCAGACACTTATTTTTCTGGCAAAGAGGCAAGATATCCAAGTGGTGTAACTCTGTAACAAGTATTATAACTGAGTGAACACTAATTTTTCTAGCAAAGAGAAAACCAGGTTTTTCAAACTTTTTTTTATATTTTTAGTAACACTGACTTTGACCTAACAGTGACCTTGACCCTACTGGCAAAATAAAATCCCAAATCCCCTAACATGAGTCTTTCCTATTAAGCCATTGCAATATCTCATTTCTAACTAGAGATATTGTGCAGAAAATGTTTTTCTATTTTTAGAAACAGTGGCCCCAAATACAATCCAAAGCTATTTCTTCATAAAAAGCTTGCTGCTCACTAAGTCTGAATTGTAACCAAGGTTATAAACAGGACACCATCTCTTAGATGATTCCAGCAAAAAGGAAATTAAAACCTATTTTTAGTAACTCTGACCTTGATGGTGACCCTGTGATATGTAATTTTTTTTTATAACCAAAATGAAAGTTAAGCCTAGACCAGGATTAGAACCATTCTTCATCCATTGCACTCCAAATTAACAATAACCATCACCTTAAACTACTGTGACACAATGGAAATTTCAAAATATGCACATTAAATAAGGTAATTAAACAGAAACCAAATCTTGACGTAGCCCATCCACCCACCCAAACACATTGCCAATCTAATAATCACCAGGTTTTCAACTTTGCAAAAACCTGGTTAAATATTACAAATGTGTTTCAGTTAGGACCCTTTTCTCACACTGCAGCTCAAATATATATAATATCATCCTTTTAAGTCCAGCAACTAAAAGTGCTAGCCATCAGGGAATGCCCCCCAAGTCGTACTAATTTTGTTCCTAGGCCAACAAACCACAGTTAATGAGCTGTTTTCCTCTAGATAATTGCAGCTGTCCATTAACTGAGATTTCAATGCAACTGTCTTGGTATTTACGTAAAGACCATATCAGAAGCAACACATAAAGATTAAGAAAACAAGAGCTGTCTCCATAGGATGACACATGTCCCCGATGGCACTTTGAATGAATACTTATGGCCGATGTTAGAGCTGAGGACCTTTGACCTACGGAGCTGGGTCTTGCGCATGACATGTCGTCTTACTGTGTCACACATTCATGCGTAGTTATTTTAAAATCCATGCATGAATGACAAAGATATGGACCGGACACGCCCATCAATGCACAATCATGAAAAATGACCTTTAACGTCTAAGTGTGACCTTGACCTTTGAGCTACGGACCTGGGTCTTGCGTGCGACACGTCATTAGTGTGGTTCACATTCATGCCAAGTTATTTGAAAATCCATCCATGGATGCAAAGATGACGATACCATCATGTACTATCTTAGTATGTGACCTTGCTTGAGCTACGGACCTGTCTGCAGGAACATCGTTTACTTGTACACATTATGCATTATTTGAAAATCCATCCAGGTACAGTATGACGGACAGGCCTCATGTTCACCTTTGACCTTCTTGAGCTACGGACCTGGGTCTTGCACGCGACACATCTCTTACTGTGGTACACATTCATGCCAAGTTATTTGAAAATCCATCCATGGATGACAAAGATATGGACCGGACACGCCCATCAATGTACTATCTTTTAACATCTAAGTGTGACCTTGACCTTTGAGCTACGGACCTGGGTCTTGCACGCGACACATCATCTTACTGTGGTACACATTCATGCCAAGTTATTTGAAAATCCATCCATCGATGACAAAGATATGGACTGGACACGCCCATCAATGCACTATCATTTAATGTCTATGTGTGACCTTGACCTTTGAGCTACGGACCTGGGTTTTGCGCGCGACACGTCGTCTTACTGTGGTTCACATTCATGCCAAGTTATTTGAAAATCCATCCATCGACGACAAAGATATGGACCGGACACGAAAATTGCGGACAGACTGACTGACCGACAGACCGAAAGACGGTTCAAAAACTATATGCCTCCCTTCTGGAGCATAAAAACTTCCAAATAGACAGGCAAACAAATTTTGTTTTACAAAACAGTCTGTTATTGTAGAAATAGTAAGGAGAAAAATGTTTTTGGGTGTTTTGAGCACTAATTGAATAACACAGTGTGTAATCTGCCAAATGTCACAGATTCTTGAAAAAGCAAATCTTTGAACAATAAGAGCAGACATTCCAACATGTTAAATGAAAAATATCTACATACCTGCACATATACAGGCTAGGAATGTAGTACAGCACACCCAAGTAATAAACAGCAATTTTGCAAATGGTCATTTTCTATCAAGGCTATCAAGGTTAGTATAATCATCAAATAATGCCCTTGCCTATTTCAATGCTGGATATAGTGGAATAGGGCATATCTGAGGAAACCAGAGCTATCACTAGTGTGATTAATACCCCAACTGAAGAAACAAGACTCACCAAGCAATAATTTTAAGTTCCTTACCTGAAGGGGCTTTTGCCATATTTGCTGCAATTTAATAGGAACCAGCCTGCATATTCTCCAAATAATCAGCTACCATATATTAGATGACCACGGGCAACATGTCAAGCCCTCCCTTTGACCCATAACTGTGACCTTGACCTTTGAGATAGAGTCAGTCTATTTGAGTTAAAAATTCATGCAAAACATAAACAAGATTCAATGCATATCAAAGTAATGGGCCAGATAAGATCTTACATGACCTTTGACTTCCAAGTGTGACCTTGACCTTTGAGATAGGAACCTGGGGTTTGCGCATGACACTCCATCTCACTGAGGTTAACATTCATGCCAAATATAAACAAGATTGCTCCATGTATGTCAAAGTTATGGTCCGGACAAACAAATCCGGACGGACGGACGCAGACATGCGCATGCACCAAACACCCATTTGGACAACTATTTCTTTGCATCCACAAGCAGGCTTAACAATTAGTATGTTTTCATGAAAAAATTCCTTGTGTTTTGAAAGTTATCAAGGTTCTGTATTTTAAAGCTAACAGATGGACAGATAGAGGGACAGATAGATACAGAGACAAATGGTATGATCTGTTTATTGTACATATTGATTTCTGACTTCGTCCCAGATATCATGAAACATTCTATTACGACAGAATCCACCATTTGTGACTGACAGAAGAAAAGACAGATAACAAACCTAAAAAATAAAACTAGAGCTATCACTAAAGGCAATCAATAATCCAAGATCCCACTTGATACAGGGAAAGTAATATGTTGCATTCATGGCCTTTGACCTTCAAGCATGATCTTGTTCTTGAACCTAGTGAGCTGTGTACACTCTGCAAGTGGTCTTGATAAGATTAACAAACAATATTAGTTTTATGAAAATCCCTCCAGTGGTTAAGATCCAGAGCTGACACAAATTTAAGCTATGGGGCCTCTGACCTCCAAGTGTGACCTTGGGTTGTGTGCTGTGCATGTTGTGTTATCAGGTTAACAACTGATGCTTATTTTATGAAAATCTTCCCAGAGATATGGAGCAGACAAAGTTAAACTTTTTATTTTAAACCTTCAACTGTGACGTTGACCTTGGACCTAGTGTGTGTGTATTCGGGTTTAACGTCTTTCTCAACAATTTTTCAGTCATATGAAAGACGGTGTCTACTTGTAGCAGTGAGCACAATGCCCAACTTAATAGTGCTGCCTCACTGGAATATCACGCCACAGACACGTCGACATGACATGATACCCTACCCAGTCACATTATACTGACACCGGGCTGACCAGTCCTAGCACTACCCTCTTAATGCTGAGCGCCAAGCGAGGAAGCTACTAGTACCATTTTTTACGTCTTTGGTATAACGCGGCCAGGGATCAAACCCAATACCTTCCGCACTCGAAGCGGACGCTCTACCACTAGGTTACCGAGGCAGTTGACTTGGGTTGTGCGCTCTGCATGTTGTCCTGATGAGGTTAAGAATAAATGCTAGCTAGTTTCATGAAAATTTTTCAAGTGGTTAAGAAGATATGGAGCAGATATGGTAGATGGGCAGACCAACAGATGTCATGAGTGATTCCAATATACTTTGTATCTGTGGGTATAATGTGCATGTTCTAAATAATATCTTCTATCTATTTACCACGCCTCATCAAACATCTCTTGTATTTAATGCCATCCTGATCCATCTGCCCCTATGAACACCTACATTACAAATGTAACAACCATGTTTTCAACCTCGAAAACCCTCATTAAAAAGAGGTACACACGGGCTGCCATTTTAATTTGAAAGGAAATGAATCTGCAGACTTGTTTGATTAAAAAGATTGTATCTTGAATACCCATTATTTAGTCTGTTATCAACAGTTCAAAGGCATTCATCAGGAAATCAGTGACTATTCAATACATGCATCTCTCAGTCTCAGATCAGAACCTGTCACAATTTAATACAAGCTTTTCCTGGTGTAAAATCACAACCTATCAATGCAACAGACAGTGACAAGCAGTTAAAGACATCCATTCCTGATAATCCCTACTGCACAACAGTGAACTACTGGTCTTTATACTTCAGACAGGCATAATGGAACTGTCAATCTCTTCTTTAACATGAGATCTAGTGCTTTTGTTTCTATTAAGTTAAACATCCAGGCCATACCAAATTGATTTGTCGTTCGTCGGAACTACCGCATCAACGATTTCATTCCCGAGAAAAAGAAAAAAAATTCACCCGCCCCCACGTACATAAAAATCTCCGAAATTTTCTTTTTTTCTGCTTACGCGGTCCGGAATGATAACGGCAAAACAGGTTTTATCGCTGTTTTAATGCGTCAAAGTGATATTGATCGGAATTCATGCGTTCGTAATACATGTAGCTGATGACTCAAACTCAAAAAGTCGGGAATTATGATGTTTTTCATCATTTGTTTTAAATCTGGAGTGTCTGTGCTAGTGCCACACATGGTCTTCGATGTGCCGGTAGGTGATGAAGTAGGCACGTTCTACGGTTATTCAATACAGTGAAAAGAACAAGCCCGACTTGTAAGACGTGCACGGGGATTCAATTAAAAATATTTGGATTAAACATAGAAATATTGTTCAGATAAAGTTTTCAAACCATTTATTATCAGTTGTTTAGTTCATTATTTTAGATCTCGAGCCAAAGCCAGTGCTTTCTTAAAAAAAAAAGAAGTTTGTTCACAGATCCTGACTGATCCATCACATTGTCTGGGGCCCAAATCGTTTTGTACGAAACTTCTTTAGTACTGCAGTCAGATATTCTATCAAAATGCATATATTCAATTTAAAAAAATGTTTAGCTTTTCAAATAAGTAGTGTAGATATAAAAATTAATTTCTGTCGTATTGTAACACCAATTTTCCCTGTTAGTATATTAATTTGCTGTGAATTGATTGAAAGAAAGAATCTGAAAAAACAGACCTTCCCAACTCAAAATTTTTTGGTCAGTCAAAGCACAACAAATAACACTTTTAAGAGTGGCCATATTTGGATCATTTTTTTGTCCGTCTGTTATCATTTTTGACTGAAATGAACCTCTACCATAAAAACTTAAGCTAGCCTGATCTGTTAATTAAGAAATTATTCCAATGGGATTCGAGCAATGTCGGAGCATTTAACTGTGTGCCCAACTCCGTTTGATCTCATTGGTCAAGTGACTTATTACTTGCCCTTCACCTCTACCGTTTGGAGTTTCACTAGGGGCACAAAGTTGCTCATGTGTCGAAGCCATCTAACTGGGTTTCAGAAGATATGTTAATTATTCCACTTGGGTGCCCATTTTGTGTTAAATATTTCTCATCCTCTGCAGTTAAATGGGCACACCTTCAGATTAATGTAGAACAATCAAAATTAAAAATAAGACACTCATCCCTTAGTAATTATAAATACATAATAAAAACAAGAGGACCATGATGGTCCTGAATCGCTCACCTATCCCCACATGACCCAGTGTTGAATTGAGTATGACCTAGTTATTTCTATTATTTGACATAGTGACCTAGTTTTTGAGCACATGTGACCTAGGTATCATCAAGATAAAAAATTCTGACCAATTTTCATGAAGATCCATTGAAAAATATGACCTCTAGAGAGGTCACAAAGTTTTTCTATTATTTGACCTAATGACCTAGTTTTTGAAGGCATGTGACCCACCTTTAAACTTGACCTAGATATCATCAAGGTGAACATTCTCACCAATTTTCATGAAGATCTCGTGAAAAATATGGCCTCTAGAGAGGTCACAAGGTTTTTCTATTTTTCGACCTACTGACCTAGTTTTTGACCGCACATGACCCAGTTACGAACTTGACCTAGATATCATCAAGCTGAACATTCTGACCAATTTTCATGAAGATCCATTGAGAAATATGGCCTCTAGAGACATCACAAGATTTTTCTATTTTTAGACCTACTGACCTAGTTTTTGACCGCACGTAACCCAGTTTCGAACTTGACCTAGATATCATCAAGGTCAACATTCTGACCAATTTTCATGAAGATCTCTAGAAAAATATGGCCTCTAAAGAGGTCACAAGGTTTTTCTATTTTTAGATCTACTGACCTAGTTATTGACCGCACGTGACCCAGTTTCGAACTTGACCTAGATATCATCAAGATGAACATTCTGACCAATTTTCATAAAGATCCCATGAAAAATATGGCCTCTAGAGAGGTCACAAAGTTTTTCTATTTTCAGACCTACTGACCTAGTTTTTGACCGTACGTGACCCAGTTTCAAACCTGACCTACATATCATCAAGGTGAACATTCTGACCATTTTTCATGAAGATCCATTGAGAAATATGGCCTCTAGAGAGGTCACAAGGTTTTTCTATTTTTAGACCTACTGACCTAGTTTTTGACCCCACATGAGCCAGTTTCGAACTTGACCTAGGTATCATCAAGGTGAACATTCTGACCAATATTCATGAAGATCTCATGAAAAATATGGTCTCTAGAGAGGTCACAAGGTTTTTCTATTTTTAGATCTAGTGACCTAGTTTTTGACCCCACGTGACCCAGTTTCGAACTTGACCTAGGTATCATCAAGGTGAACATTCTGACCAATACTCATGAAGATCTCATGAAAAATATGGCCTCTAGAGAGGTCACAAGGTTTTTCTATTTTTAGACCTACTGACCTAGTTTTTGACCCCACTTGACCCAGTTTCGAACTTGACCTAGATATCATCAAGGTCAACATTCTGACCAATTTTCATGAAGACCTCATGAAAAATATGGCCTCTAGAGAGGTCACAAGGTTTTTCTATTTTTAGATCTACTGACCTAGTTTTTGACCGCACCTGACCCAGTTTCGAACTTGACCTAGATATCATCAAGATGAACATTCTGACCAACTTTCATAAAGATCCCATAAAAAATGTGACCTCTAGAGTGGTCACAAGCAAAAGTTTACGGACGGACGCACGCACGGACGCCACGCGATCACAAAAGCTCACCCTGTCACTTTGTGACAGGTGAGCTAACAAAGTGATTCCGTGAGTTTTAGCAAGAATTTATTTGCAAAACCATTCATGTAGTCTTTAAAACATATAGAAAAGCTATCTACTGTGTTAGTCACACTGTAAATGTTTAAGTTCTGTGTTATTCTTAAAGAAATGTTAACTTTATGTATAATTATAACTGCTAAAAAAAAAAAAAAATACCTGCTTGCTCCATGTAAAAGCTACCCGCCTCTGAAAAAATCAAAATTGAGAAAAAAAAAAGAAAAAAAAAAAAAAATTTCGCTTGCTCGCTCCCATTTTTTTTGAAAATTTTCTGAAGAACTATGAATCAATTTGGTATGGCCCCATTATCTGCAATACAAAGTCCTTGAGATGGTTTGTGTGTTTGTATGATACTCAGGTCTGCCACAATCTTTAACCAGTATTTCAGTTATGTATGAGGGATGTTCTGTTTACCCATAAAAGTGCCCTTATTCTTAACATATCAAAAAAAAAAAGATTGAACTGTTTCTTAATAGATAAGGAAAGTTCTAAAACCTGTTTTCTTTGGACAAATAATTATATGCTTGTCCCCATGGCAATGTCATGTGACATTATCTGGCCCAATTTTGTGTATTTTCCTACTAACATAACTTGCCATTTACTTATTTTTCAAGCTACGTTGACGTACACCACATGAATATTTACTTGAAATGAAAGTATTATGGCATTAATGTCAAATTATACATGTGATACCATTAAACTAGAATTGTGTCCATAGGACACTGATGCCCCAACATACTGTGCCATCCTCTATATAGCAAAAACTATCAAAGGGTCATAACTGCAATAAAAATATTTACAGAAAAAATTCCTTCCTTTATGGTCATCTGCACATCAAGCTTGATCATCTGTGAAAGTTTGAAGCAAAGCAGGCTGATGCACTTGTCAAATTTACTACCACTTTAGAAAGGTACCTCTGCATTAGGGCTGAGCAAAATGCTTGAGTTACTCGGCGTTTTGGGTTTCGAGAGATCAAAACAGGAAATCCAAGAAAATTGATTGAGGACCACTAAAATTGCTGAAGGCAGCCCTGAAGGCTGGTGTCATCAATTCATGAGTATAAGCAATATTTCACATTGTTATCAATGATACCTAAAAGCCAAACATATATCCTATGAAAAAACTAGATTCTTATAACAGGCAAAACCAATAAACTCCAGTAATATAAATGAACAACTTGTTCACACAATAAGCTAAAGTCTGGGATTACAATGTTTATAGAAATGATCCCTCATTTCACAATGGAGTAAAACTTGTTGCCCTGTCAATGGTGGATATGTCAAACAATTATGTTGTCATGCCCACAAAAAGGCAGTCAAGATGTGGAAAGTGATTTTGCCTTTGCGACCAGTGCAGACCAAGTTCAGCCTGCACAGACTGATCATGGTCTGCACTGTTCGCTATTCAGTCGGTAAAATTTCAGTGAATGCTCCTTTGAATAATAAGTGGTACTGCCCAAACTGCCATTTAAGAAATTTAGCAGGCTAAAGATAAATCATGAAATCATACATCTACGCAAATTGACCTCTGTGCAAGACAGTCAAGCCATTTTTATAAACCTGAATAGCTAACTGAAGTTTGTGGACCAACAATTGGGACAGGGGATTTTAATAGCTAACTGAAGTTTGTGGATGGACAATTGGGATAGGGAGATTTTAATAGCTAACTGAAGTTTATGGATGGCCAATTGGGATAGGGAGATTGGAATAGCTAACTGAAGTTTGTGGATGGACAATTGAGACAGGGAGATTTTAATAGCTAACTGAAGTTTGTGGATGGACAATTGGGATAGAGAGACTGGGATAGGGAGACTGGAATAGCTGACTGAAGTTTGTGGATGGACAATTTGGATAGGATAGGATGGACAATGGAGACAGGGTAACTGTAACAGCGAGCTAAAAGTAATATTAAAATGAACATTTCAACTATATTTCTGTAGCTGAATAGTACTGTAGATAATGTTCTTTTAGATTCCCCTTTTATTTCATATAATAGTATACAACTGGACTTATTGCCTTAAATAAAATCTTGTTTTTACTATTTAGGGCACCGCTCAGAGTCATGCCATTGTTCACTAATACTGGTGAAAATAAAGTAATCCCATTATAAGGTGAATGAATGTCTTTCAATTTATTCTAACCTGAATTATTTTCGAGAGCACATTCAAGTGTACCATGATGAAATTGAAAGAGACAGAGAGAGCAGTCAAGGGAAAATACAACCCACTGAGACCATGTTGTGCAAATATGTTATCTTGTCATGTGGCAGCTGGAAATTTCTCTTATTTGTATGTGTATCTTTCCATTCGTTTATTAGTACAGCAGTGTCTATATAAGGTAAGAAGAAAGGGCACATCAGTTCATATTTTTGATATTCCAAAGGCTATCATGACAAGAGGTCATTCATTCTACAATTCAGCTTCATATTGATTTCATCAGCAAAGGCTGTGGCAAGAAGTTACCCATATTTCATCAGCAACAACTGTGGCAACCAGATATGCATTTTACATCTGATTTCATTAGCAAAGATAATGGCAAGAAAATACACAATATAACATTGATTTCATCAGCAAGGATTGTGGCAAGTAGCTATGCATATCACATTTGATTTCATTAGCAAAGATTGTGGCAAGAAGATACACATATAACATTTGATTTCATCAGTAAGGACTGTGGCAAGCAGCTATGCATATTACATTTGATTTAATTAGACTAGTGTTGTGGCAAGAAGATACACATATTACATTTGATTTCATCAGCAAGGACTATGGCAAGCAGCTATGCATATCATATTTGATTTAATTAGACTAGTGTTGTGACAAGAAGATACACATATTACATTTGATTTCATCAGCAAGGACTATGGCAAGCAGCTATGCATATTACATTTGATTTAATTAGACTAGTGTTGTGACAAGAAGATACACATATTACATTTGATTTCATCAGCAAGGACTATGGCAAGCAGCTATGCATATTACATTTGATTTAATTAGACTAGTGTTGTGACAAGAAGATACACATATTACATTTGATTTCATCAGCAAGGACTATGGCAAGCAGCTATGCATATCATATTTGATTTCATCAGCAAGGAATGTGGCAAGCAGCTGTGCATACACATTTGATTTCGTCAGCAAAGGTTGTGGCAAGAAGATACACATATTACATTTGATTTCATCTGCAAGGACTGTAGCAAGCAGCTATGCATATCACATTTGATTTCATCAGCAAAGGTTGTGGCAAGAAGACACACATATTACATTTGATTTCATCTGCAAAGACTGTGGCAAGTAGCTATGCATATCACATTTGATTTCATCAGCAGACTGTGGAAAGAATCTATGCATATTATGTTTGATTTCATCAGCAAAGATTGTGGCAAATGATGCTTCCAATATTTCATATTATTTAACAGCAGAGCATAGCAAACAGTTCTTAAATTTCATATAACACAAATCTTGATAATTGCCATAAAGCTCTAATTACCTAGGAGGCTACAGCCATCTGCTGACACCTTCCATTAATATACATAACAAGATGTGATATTAACTTTGTATAATAACAGTAGCAAATTAAAAAAAAAATATCCAGAAATTCTTCATCTTCTCACAGAATAGGCTTTTGTTAAACAGTTTTGTTAGTTTCTTTCTGGAGTATTTAGTAGGAAAGCACAATTTCTGATAACAAATTAAGATTTTTCTTGAAAAATTTACTCTGTGATTTATATAAAATTGATTTTCAGCTAACTGGTAACTAAAAATAGTTATCAATTGTTCAGGTGACACACACTACAGTTCATTTTCACAACTCTTTATTCTATCAATTTTGACATTTATTTCACAAGAGAACTGCCTGTATGTGCCTCAGATTGCTTAATGTTTTTAATATAAGGGTCTGAGTTTACAAGACAATATGCAATACAGAGTTATGGTTCTTTGTAAACTTACACACCTATATAGCCACTGAAGTTTAACTAAATATATATAGTTTCAGTGCTGTTCTAAATTGTTGTTGTTGTCATGAAAGGAACACTTTTTCAAAATTTTAACAATTTTTATGAATACAAATTGCTTCAGTAAAAAAAAGAACAATCACTCTGACAGAATGCAAGAGTCGTGGTTCTTGGTTTACGAATGATTTTGTATGTTTCATTGTATGTAAGAGTGAAATATCTTTCACCGATTGAACATCAGATGCAGTATTTTTGCCAATTGAAAATTTTAAATTTTAAAGTCTGGTGTTTACAAGCTAACATGTAAAACAAGCATGTTTTCTTTTTCATTTCATGCCTCTAAAATGTTTTTTAACCAATAATATGAGACATACCCTTGCAATGTCGCAGGTATATGCCAATGTAATGCAAAATTATGATCTAACAGTAATGAGAACGATGTCTTAAGGGGGATAGCCTCAAAAAACATTTTATATAAAGGATTCATTATTCTAGACCATATATATATATATATACTTTTTGAGCTTAGTAATAAGCATCACAAACAAACAAGAGCTGTCAGTGGACAGGGCGCTCGACTATTCTCAGTGCTTGATAGTATAATAATAAGCAATGAGTAAAACTTTAACATTACAATAAGCATATTCTAAGTTGAAAAGGGGCCATAATTCAGTCAAAATGCTTGATAGAGTTGCCTCCTCCTTTTTACAGACTGAGGTCATGATGGTAAACAAGTATGCAAAATATGAAAGCAATATCTCAATGGACTTTGAAAATATTTGGGGTGGTACGCAAACTTTAACATTTGTGTGACGCCCACGCTAACGCTCACGCTAACATCGATGCCGGGGCGAGTAGAATAGCTCCCCTATTCTTTGAATAGTTGAGCTAAAAATCCACTATTTTGGCTATTTCAAGGGCCATAACTCTGTAATTAGCAATAAAATCTCAAGAAGAATGCCAAGTGTGCAAGGTCACATCATGATAAAGACTCATGCAAGGTATCATGAATTTACAGCAAATACTTTTTTGAGCTAGACATGTCATTAGGTGAAAATGTGCATCTTTGACTATCTTAGGGGTCATAACTTCGGAAGTAGGGGGAGAAGCCATACAAAAAATAGAAAAAAGTGTGCAAGTTTATATCATGTTAAAGACTCATGCAAGGTTTCATCAATTTATATCAAATACTTTTTGAGCTAGGTGTGTCACAAGAGAAAAATGTGCATTTTTGACTATTTCAGGGGCCATAACTCTTGAAATAGGGGGGTGGAGCCAGACGAAAAATTGGTGCGCAAGTTCATATCATGATAAAGATTCATGCAAGGTTTCATCAATTTATATCAAATACTCTTTGAGCTAGGCGTGTCACAAACTTTTTTCAGACGGATGGACGGATGCCCCAACATATTGCAAAATTCCTATGTCAGTAACTTGAGTAAGTTATATAACTGATCGCTTTCACAGCACACACATTAAATATACATTTTTCATTTCTTAAATTATTGAACAGGTTTTTAGATAAAACTACATTAATTTGAATTTAAAACAAACACAAACAAATAACTGATAGTAACAATGTCTACATTCAAATTTTCATCAGCTAATTTGTTTAAATGAATCCAACAAAGGCTTTTGGCATTTTAAAACATGATAAATGGGAAGTAAACTGAAACTTCCTTGCATTAATTTTTATTTATTTTTTATCAAATAATTTCCACATCTATAGCAATCAGAATCAAATATCTTTTAATTTTCAACTCGGTATGGATTTTTTCTGGAATGCTTGTGTGCAATTGGAGGTTAAAACAGAGCCTTACATTTCATACAAAAAAAAGAAAATTAATTGACTTTTCAATTTGCTTCTTTGTTTTTCCATTGATTTGAAAAGAAATGTACAATTTAACTTACATTATTTTTTTTAAAGTTATAAATATGTTAAAAGGACAAAACTGTATGCCATCAACCAGTACACCAGAACAGCATTAAAAAAAAAATATATATTGCATCTTAAGTTAGCGCACTTTTTACCTTTTCACCAGCTAAATCCATTTGACTATGCGGAGCACGTAAATGTGAAAGGGGTCTCAGAAATCCCCAGCCATTGAGGTTATTTCCTTCTGTCAGGAACTGCATTTTGATCCTTCATTGGGAGTGCAAACATTGTTAAAACCAAACTTTAGTTATTAAGTATTCAATGCATATTAAGTGACAGGTTAGATTTGACAGATTGCATCTGTAATTGAAAATACTGAATTATTACTTCCCTACAACTACATATGCATATTTAGCAGCAAATGAAATTACATTATTTTTGTACTCTTAAAAGGATTATTCAACTGGCAAAATGTATATTCCCTGTCAGATTGACAGATTTTCTTAAAAGAAAGCTAAATATATAAAATCCAATTTATTTTGTAGAAAAGTAGAAAACCATTTTATAATATTTTACCACAATACAAAAAAATCAATTAGTCTCGCACTTTTCTAGTGACAAAGCTGTTGAAATTCAGAGAAAGATTCAGACTGATCAAAATAACATGTCTTGAATCATTCTGTCTATCATTCTAACTTAAAACTTATTAAGTTTTCATTCAAAAACTCACAGTTAATTTCAACCAATCAACAAGCTCAATTGGTTTCAATCAAAACCTCAAAGGTAATTTCAACCAATCAGCAAGCAATTCAGGTTTCAATTGAAACCTCACAGATAATTTCAACCAATCAACAAGCTCAAATTGTTCCATTTGAAACTTCAATTACAGTTAATTTTAACCAATCAACAAGCTCAAATGGTTTCATTCAAATCCTAAATTACAGATAATTTCAATCAATCAACAGCACCAAAAGTTTAAGGGAATTTTGATAATGTTCAGGAAATAAAACATCTTAAAGATGTATTAGACCAAAATTTTGTATCTGAAAACTGGAACAGTTACTACATTATAGTTTGTGTAAATACAAAATCAAAATCAAAAAGTTTATGTGTACTATTCATTATGTTTAAATCAGTACACACTATATACGTGTTATAGCTGAACACAGTATAAATGTGTACAGCCACTAAAAACTGGAAGTCTTTTTAACAATCAACTGTAATTGCATGATATTCATTTATGAATGCAGCTCTACACACACAACTTATCTATATATTTAGGGTAATCTTAGAGCCCTGCTCCGCGGCTTTCAAATTCTATTGTGTGTATGCAACCCATGATTACAATAAGTAACAGTTAACGGCCACACGCCACACTTTAGCACCCAAAACCACAGGTATTTTATATAGAATTATATATAAAATACACTCTATTTTGACAAGAAACGCTGTTCATAGTCAGGATTTTCATGCTTTTCAGTGACAATTTAAGGTTAAAAGGTAGGACTGGAGCAGGTCTTTAATACATTGGATGAGGATTTTCTACATTTTAAAGTACCGTAAATACCTAAAGATAAATATTTTAAGTGAATGATCGCCATTGGACATCTTTAAGTAGTCAAAGTGAGGAAAACAAGAAATGATACATTATTATTCATGGGACTAATTTGTTTCTTCATCAATGAATTTCAAATCAGTTCCTAATGAACAAAATAATACTACTATTCATTCTGTCTTCCAAGTTTAAATTCCTAAGTTCATATCCCCCCAGATAAAATTATTTCACACTATTACAGTATAGTCAAAACTAATAACTGGCCCCTGATGAGCAAAAAGATTACATTTAAGAATAATTAAATTAATTAGCTTTAACAAATTGGTGGATTCTGAAGTTTGAATTATTTAAGAATACCTGCCAAAACAGAAAACAATCTCTACTTGATATATATTAACTAAACAGGGAAGGTTGCCATTTATTAACTAGCAGAGTATTGTTTTAGTTTTCCTGATTTAAATGATATTTAACAATAATACTATTCCATTTATATAATAACATTTAATATCAAATAACTCTGCAAGCTAACATCCTAAACCTAAATTACCAATACAGCATAAATATACTGGCACACCTGGCGATATTATTCAATTCATTACAAAAAAAAGTATTATTATTTACTTCGAAATTTTCCCTATCCAATTTTGTTTTTTCTATTTTATATAACTGATATATTGTACCTTTAAAAAGAAATCCTCAACACCTTTATTCCATTTACGGGATAAAAATCACAAATTATTATTATCACAATGTAACAATGGACTCTAATATCCACACTCCGCCTACAGTCATCATGAAATTACCAATACAACAGTGATACACTCGCCAACACTTACACCCGCTGAAGCTTTCCGAATACTCAACTATTCAAAAATGCATTAAATAACGTGGCCCAGTCTTTTGAAAATGTGCATTCGATTTTTTAAACAATAAAATGCATGCATCAAAATTCTTTACTATCTATAGAAGACAGTGAAACCTGTGTAAAAGAAGCCACTCTATGGAAAAGACTAAACTGGCTGCAAATTTAAAGACAGGTTACCACTGATATTGATTTTTTTTCAGCAGTACACATATTTATAGCAAGTATAATACACATCTATAAATTGTGGTAATGTATGAAACAATTATAAATTCAATGATGGACCAGTCCATTTTAGAAATTTAGCAGGGTAAAGGTTAAGGACTAGCAGAATAATGTCTGAATGGAAGGTTGATGTACCATGCTAATTGCTAAATGTCAAAATGCTAATTCCTAAATGCCAACTACTTTACTGCATAAAGTTGAATTTGCATGGTTCAATTCAACTTAACAATAATAATTTTCCCATTTAATATTAAGCAATTAGCAGTTATAAAGCAAGATTTGATAATTTTCAGAACATTAAATAAATACCTGGGTATCCTCTCATTACGTATTACAATTGTATTTTAACTCAGTTTTCTCCTATTTAGTGTTTGACAATTTGCATTTGGTATAATATTGCAATTTTAAATTAGCATTTTAGCACGTAAATGAAGTACAGTGGCCTTCCATAATATAGCTTCATAAACTATTTCAACTTAAAATCTTTCTTCTGTGCTGCTGAGATTGCAAACTATGTACTTAAATGCACAGATAAAAAGCACTTATTTTAAACTATTGTAGACATCTTATCTTACTTTATTTCAACAATATTTTTCCCTGTTTTTTTTTTTTTTGTCAGAAAACTTTAAATTTCATTTACACTAAAGCATTTGATTATGAAGAGTTAAAAAAGTGTCACTTTTTAATAAATTAGAAGTAAAAATGAAAACTAAAAGTTATATAATGTAAACATTGGCAAACATAAGCTGGTGAGTTCACATACAGTTTGTAGAGAACAAACATATAGTTTGTAGAGAAGAAACATAATCCGGTGAGTTCACATATACATGTAGTTTGTACAGAACAAAGTTCACATATAGTTTGTAGAGAACAAACATAGTCTGCTGAGTGCACACATAATTTGTAGAGAGCAAATACAATCTTGCACACATAGTTTGTAGAAAACAAACATAATCATCTGAATGCAAACATAGTTTGTAGAGAACAAACATAAGCTGCTGAATGCACACAAAGTTTGTAGAGAACAAACATAATCTTCTGAGTGCACACATAGTTTGTAGAGAACAAACATAAGCTGCTGAGTGCACACATAGTTTGTAGTGAACAAACAGTCTGCTGAGAGCACACATAGTTTGTAGAGAACAAACATAATCTTCTGGGTGCACACATAGTTTGTAGAGAACAAACATAAGCTGCTGAGTGCACACATAGTTTGTAGAGAACAAACATAGTCTGCTGAGTGCACACACAGTTTGTAGAGAACAAACATAAGCTGCTGATGGCACACACAGTTTGTAGAGAACAAATAAGTTGCTGAGCTTACACACAGTTTGTACTCTGAGAAAAAATAAGCTGCTGAGTGCACACACAGTTTTGTAATAAACAAACATAATCTGCTGAGTGCACACGCATTTTAGAGAATAACAATAATCTATTCTGTATACATATTTGTAGATACAAAATAAGCTGCTGATGCACACATAGTTTGTAGCAAACAACATAGTTGCTGAGAGCACACACTGGTTTGTACTCTGAGAACAAAACAGTCTGTGAGTGCATAATTTGTACGAGAACACATAATTTTGGTTTGACACTATTTTATTGTAGAGTACTTAACATAAGAATCTGATGCACCTTATTTTGTAGGGAACAAATCAAATTATTATTCTGCTGAGAAGACACAATTGTACTCTAGAACCAACATCTGCTGAGTGCATCAAAGTTTGTACCGAGAACAACAGTGTGAGTCGCACACATTAGTTTGTAGAGAACAACATATAAAATGCTGAATGTGACACGCAGTTTGTAGAGAAAAAATAGCTGCTTGAGTGCACACACAGTATTGTAGATAACAAACTTACTATGCTAGTGCAACACAGTTGTACTCTGTGAACAAACATCTCTGAAGCACAACTGGCTTTGTAAGACAACATATATTGATATGTTCACTCACATAGTTTGTAGAGTAAATACATATCTTCTGAGAGCAACATTGTTGGTAATGAGAACAAACATAATTCTTGCACCAGTCCTGTTGGAACAACATTACATTGCTTTAGTAGAGAACAAGTCAACATAATTTGCTGAGGTGACTACACATGTTTGTAGATGTCAAAAAGCATAATCTTCTAGTGCACACATACGTTTGAGACATAAAGTTAATCTTCTGGTTCACACATACTTGTAAGACAAAATAATCTTTGCCACATTTAGTTTGTTGAGAACTAAACAAATCTGCTGTATTTTAGAGAAAAAAAAGGGTGACCATATGACGTGAAACAATATTTGTATTAAACCAATTCCATTAGTTGCATTGAGTGGCACACACAGTTTTTACATCAGAGAAAAACAGTGCCTGCTGATATAGCTCAACACATAGTTTGGACAAAATCATGTCTTCTGAGTGCATCAACAGTTTTAGAGAACAAACACTAATCTTTGAGTCACACATATTGATGAAACAACATATCTGCTGATGCACAACCCCGTTTGTAGAAAACAAAATTATCTCTAGTGCACACACAGTTTGTAGAGAAAAAACATAGTCATGAGTGAATGACAACACAGTTTGAAGAAACACAAACATAATCTGCTGAGTGCCACACAGTTTGTAGAGAACAAACATAATCTGTGAGTGACACACAGTTTGTAGAAAAAACATTATTTCTGAGTGCACACGCAGTTTGTAGAGAACAAACATAGTCTGCTGAGTGCACACAGTTTGTAGAGACAAACAAATCTCTGAGGCACACATAGTTTGTAGAAACAAACATAATCTGCTGAGTGCACACCAGTTTGTAGAGAACAAACAAAAGTCTGCTGAGAGCACACACAGTTTGTACTTGAGAACAAACATAGTCTGCTGAGTGCACACATGTTTGTAGAGAACAAACATAACTGCTGAGTGCACCCCATAGTTTGTAGAGAACAAACATAGTCTGCTGAGTGCACACTAGTTTGTAGAGAACAAACATATCTTCTGGGTGCACACATAGTTTGTAGAGAACAAATCAGCTGCTGAGAGCACACATAGGTTTGTAGAGAACAAACATAATCTGCTGAGTGCACACACAGTTTGTAGAGAACAAACAGTCTGCTGAGTGCACACGCAGTTTGAAGAGAACAAACATAATCTTCTGAGTGCACACATACTTTGTAGAGAACAAACATAATCTTGCACACATAGTTTGTGGAGAACAAACATAATCTGCTGAGTGCACACACAGTTGTGGAGAACAAACATAGTCTGCTGAGTGCACACAGTTTGTAGAGAACAAACATAATCTGCTGAGTGCACACAAGTTTGTAGAGAACAAACATAATCTCTGAGTGCACACGCAGTTTGTAGAGAACAAACATAGTCTGCTGAGAGCACACACAGTTTGTACTTGAGAACAAACATATGCTGAGAGCACACATGGTTTGTAGAGAACAAATAATCTGCTGAGTGCACGCTGTTTGTAGAGAACAAACATAGTCTGCTGATGTGCACACATAGTTTGTGAGAACAAACATAATCTGCTGAGTGCACACAATGTTTGTAGAGAACAAACATAATCTGCTGAGTGCACACACAGTTTGTAGAGAACAAACATAGTCTGCTGAGTGCACACACAGTTTGTAGAGAACAAACATATCTGCTGAGTGCACACGCAGTTTGTGAGAACAAACATAGTCTGCTGAGTGCACACACAGTTTGTGAGAACAAACATATCTGCTGAGTGCACACACAGTTTGTGAGAACAAACAGTCTGCTGAGTGCACACACAGTTTGAAGAAACAAACATATCTGCTGAGTGCACACCAGTTTGTGGAGAACAAACATAATCTCTGAGTGCACACCAGTTTGTGAGAACAAACATAATCTGCTGAGTGCACACACAGTTTGTAGAGAACAAACATAATCTGCTGAGTGCACACACAGTTTGTAGAGAACAAACATAATCTTCTGAGTGCACACACAGTTTGTAGAGAACAAACATAGTCTGCTGAGTGCACACGCAGTTTGTAGAGAACAAACATAGTCTGCTGAGTGCACACATAGTTTGTAGAGAACAAACATAATCTGCTGAGTGCACACGCAGTTTGTAGAGAACAAACATAGTCTGCTGAGAGCACACACAGTTTGTACTCTGAGAACAAACAGTCTGCTGAGAGCACACATGGTTTGTAGAGAACAAACATAATCTGCTGAGTGCACACGCAGTTTGTAGAGAACAAACATAGTCTGCTGAGTGCACACATAGTTTGTAGAGAACAAACATAATCTGCTGAGTGCACACACAGTTTGTAGAGAACAAACATAATCTGCTGAGTGCACACACAGTTTGTAGAGAACAAACATAGTCTGCTGAGTGCACACACAGTTTGTACTCTGAGAACAAACATAAGCTGCTGAGTGCACACACAGTTTGTACTCTGAGAACAAACATAAGCTGCTGAGTGCACACACAGTTTGTAGAGAACAAACATAGTCTGCTGAGTGCACACGCAGTTTGTAGAGAACAAACATAATCTGCTGAGTGCACACACAGTTTGTAGAGAACAAACATAATCTTCTGAGTGCACACACAGTTTGTAGAGAACAAACATAGCTGCTGAGAGCACACACAGTTTTCTGAGTCCTAAAAAATTCTTGAGAGCAAACAGAGTCTGCCATGGACAATCATAGTCTGTTGAGGGTGTCTACAACAAAAATGGTCTACTGCCAGCACCTATAGTCTGCCATGAGCAAACACAGACTGCTGAGGGCAAACACAGTCTGAAAACAGAGCTGAGAATGAACTTCTGATGGATCTCCAGCAAGACAAAATTGACTAAAGACAATATGTCTAGGGTAATCTATCCATTTCATTCCTTTTCCTGCAACTCAGTGTAATTAAAATTATATTATGCGGTATCATTTCTGGTCTGGAAAAAACCTAGGACTACGAAAATAATCTTGCATAGCTGCTAGCACTATATATGTAATTTACACTAAATTGAGTGATAAAAGCCATTTATATTTCTGGATAATTCCCACCACTATCAAGAGATAATAGTCTAAAAGCTATTGCCATTATATGTATCCATTTAATTCATGTTTTTTTTCCAAATATGACAGTGAAATATATCAGCTACTGTGAAATCATTAATATTCGTGGGGGACTAATTTTTGTGGATTTCGTGGTTGAGTCAATCCACGAAATTAAATCCCAACGAACAAGTAAAATTCCCATTCATTTTATGTTCATAAGTTGAAATCCACAAATTCATATTCCCACGAAAATGCCATTTAGACCAAAAACCATGAAATTTCATGCCCACAAAATTAAATGATTTCACAGTATTTTCAAAGTGAAAAGACCATAGCATCTGATTATAACCACTGAAAATATATATATTTTTTTTTCTGAATTATCTCAGTAAGATCATCATATCTCTCACAAGTGCATATCAGAACTAGAATTTTGCTATGCCATTAAAAAAACAACAACAACATTTCAATGAATAATCCACAATATTTTCCTTTTTCCTTCGAAAAAAAAGTAGCAAACAAGATCTAAAAAGTGAAAACATTTTCCTGTAAATTAAGTGTCATAGATATACTGCAAAATCATTTAATTTCATCACAAAAATTTCAGTTTCACCAAAGAAAAAATTACTGCGTTTTTTTTTTTAATAACATAAATAAAAAAAAATTAATATATTTAAAAAAAAAACAATTAATATGATTTTATTTTCTTTTTATTTGACATAATTTCCAGGATTTACAAAGCAAGAAATTCATGAAAATTAATACTCCCACACATAGAACTAATATACAGTAAAACCAATTTATATTCCTGGACACTTTCACTACCATTAACAGTAATATTTCTAAAGCCACACAATAAAATGACAAAGACATTCTTCATTTAATACACCCAAGCTAGAACGAAAGACAATAAAATCTATAAAAGAATCTTTTGAAACATGGAAGTACAGTTACCCAGCAAAAATAACAGAAGATGTGATTTATAGTTTGATTTTGACCTTTGAGAGTTCAAACTATAGACTCTCCTGTCAATTATTAAAATCAGCATGATTTACTTTGCATTATTTAGGAAAGATTGTGAATCACTATCGTACTGTATAACATTAACTAAATAATGGACCATTCCATTATTAAAAGAACAAAAACATCACTGACCTTAAAATCAAACTATAACAGTTTGTTAAATGACAGGTAATAAAGAAGTGCAATGGCCGCCACAACCCCCTTACACTGGCTTAACAAGACAAATGAGCCGTGCCATGAGAAAACCAACATAATGGGTTTGCGACCAGCATGGATCCAGACCAGCCTGCGCATCCGCACAGTCTGTTCAGGATCCAAGCTGTTCGCTTTCAAAGCCTTTTGCAATTAGAGAAACTGTTAGCGAACAGTATGGATCCTGACCTGAGACTGCACGGATGCGCAGGCTGCATGGTCTGGATCCATGCTGGTCGCAAACCCACTATGTTGGATTTCTCATGGCACGGCTCATTAATGTAGAAGAAACATTTTCATTCATTACCAAAAAGTTTAAAAATAAATAAAACAGACTTCAGTTGGAGGCAAAAAGTTATCAGGCTTATTTACCCAGACATTATTTCCACCCCCACCCCCCAAATGTTTTACACCATTTTCACTTTTTCTTTCTTTTTTTTCATCATTAACTTCTAACCTTGTATTTCTAACTCAAATAGGGTGATTTTCAATATAAATTTCCCTATTAATTTTGATTCTTCTGTTGTGTAATTTACAAAAGAACTGTATCCCAAAAAAAAGCTGTTATATATTATTATAACACTACCAGTAAAACTATTATAAAATTATTTTTTTCTTAACAGAACAGAACAGAACATTAATTTGAATACTCTTTTGTAACAAAATGATGTCATTATTTTGGGTACCATGACAAACCAAATAAGGTACAAATGTCAAAATTATGTTAATGACATTTAAATGTATATTTTAATCATCAGTATCAATGTTAACATTATTTTTTATTCAGCTATAATTGTTATTCAGTAATTTACCATATATGGTAATGTCTGTACAAGAAAATCATGACAATGTCTCTGTGCAAAAAATTGCCCACACTGCTCTTCCCTTAAATCTAATTCAAATTTACAGTAAGATTTAGAACAATCCCCTGGATAATTCTGACACTGAGTCTTCAACTGAACTTTATTCAAAACATGCATCCTTGTTTTTGCATTTAGTAAAATAACAATAGACATTTTTGTCCATTTTATCACACTGGCATTACTTTTTACTTTTTTAACCTGTGAGGAAAAATAGCCTTACAAAGGTACTATATGATGAAATAAATGTATCTTTTTCCTTGAAAAAGAAAACAACAAAAAATTAATATTTAACAAGTATAACTACATTGTGTATACTCATACTTTTTACTTTTATTATATGTAGAAAAAATAGCCTAACAAAGGTGCATTTAAAAAACTGTATTTTTTCCTTAGAAAAAAACAACACAAAACAAAATGAATATTTAAAATGTAAAAAAAAAATGATATAACCAACTACCTTTAAGTGAACCACATCCTGAAAATTCATCTTATCATGTTTCACTACAGATATTGTTAATATTGCAATACGCAAGGTATGAAATAAAGGCAGACCACTATATTCCAATACAAGGCTCGGAGAAAACAGTATAGGAGATTCATCCACTGAAGTCAGTGTCTCAAGAAATGATTAAGAGCAATAAATTGGGCATGGCAAGATATACCTCACAATGATTATTAAAAATGATAACCGATAACAAGAAATAAGCAATATTTTCAAGTTAATATTAATTTTCATGTATCTTATTTGTGTATGATACAACATACAGCTATGTGCCTTTTTAATGACATCAATAATTTCCTGTGTGACTAACACAGTATTATTTCACACACCACATAGTGTATATCAATATTTTACTGTGTGACTAACACAGTATTATTTCACACACCACATAGTGTATATCAATATTTTACTGCGTGACTAACACAGTATTATTTCACACACCACATAGTGTATATCAATATTTTTCTGCGTGACTAACACAGTTTTTATTTCACACACCACATAGTGTACATTTTGCATGACTAACACAGTATTATTTCACACCCCTAGGTTATCATTTATGCGTGACTAACACAGTATTATTTCACACACCACATAGTGTATATCAATATTTTACTGCGTGGCTAACACAGTATTATTTTACACACCACATAGTGTATATCAATATTTTACTGCATGACTAACACAGTATTATTTCACAGACAATATAGTGTATATCAATATTTTACATGACTTATAATCCTTTCTTCAAATTTTACACATTGCAAAGAGTACATCAACACTTTACTGTGTGCTCAACATGGTAGTTATCTTTTCTTCATACTTTATAACTGCATAATGTATATCAACATTTTACTGTGTGACTAACACTGTAGGTAGCTTTACTTCATATTGTACACATTACATAGTGAACATTAACATTTTACTGTGTGACTAACATGGTAGGAATCTTTTCTTCATAATCTACACACTACATAGTTTACTGTGTGACTAACAAGGGAAGTATCTTTTCTTTATATTTTACAAACTGCATCATGTATATCAAAATTTTACTGTGTTACTAATACAGTATGTAGCTATCTTCATATTCTATACACTACATAGTGTATATCAACATCTTACTCTGTGACTTACACAGTAGATATATTATAGTTAATAGCAACATCAATTTCACTAGCATAGATTTAATGCACATGCATAAAGACTTGATTGTGTTCTGAGTGGACTTCATTTTACTTTGAACCGACCAAATATTTTGATTTTGCAAAAACGCTGAATAGACAAACATTAAGCATTTATATATTTTGTGCAAGATAAATCAACAGAGAATGCATTGCAATGGGAACTTATTTATAACTACTTTTTATTCACATGAAGTATACTGATAATACTTGTTTTTGTCTTGCCTTTTATTCAGTTTTAAATTTTTACAATTTTCCCTGGTTTTGCTGAATATTAATAACAGTATCACAGTCTCCTGTTCACGTTTATGATCAAACAAACTAAAATTGTTTAATTTCACACAAAAAACTGAAACGGACTGATTCAATCTGAATCAATTACTCAATTTTAGAATACTTACTTAAATACAGCACTTTGATAATTTTCAGATCTAACAAGGTGAAAATACACTATTACTTTTATTTTTGTAATTTTAATATATATCAAAATGGTATTTGAGTCTACTTATCTAGATCTTTCAAATATAACTCATGCATTAGTTTTTTTGCTAGTTTACACTGCCTTAAAGGGGAATATGCAACATTTGGCAACATTCCTTATTAGAAAGAACTAGGTGAAACATAAACACTAACGAAAAAAGTATCAAAATCGGACTACAAACAAAAAAGATATAGCTGTTTGAATAGCATCTATGTACTCAAATGGCAGCCATTTTGGGAATAGTGACATCATCATTCTTTCCTTATATAGGCATTACCATATATGGAAAATCTGTGAATAACAACAAAGAGAAACATATTATGTGGGCCATAATATGATCTGAACCTTAGCATGCGTGTAAAAATGTATATCTTAAATTTAAGCAACAAAAGTAATGTTTAGTAGTATTTAACATGATTTTGCCATAAATTCCATATTTGTTAATGCTCATATAAGGAAAGGATGATGATGTCACTGTGCCCAAAATGGCTGCCGTTTAATTAATTGATAATATTTAGATTGCCATATCTTGTTTGTTGTCCGATTTTCGTGTTTTTTTCCGCCATTTTAAAGTTTTCGTTAAGTTCTTTCTAAATATATACATTCTCAAATGTTGAACATTCCCCTTTAAATTTGAATTTGGTGAAATAGACCTGCTTAAAAGTGTAAATATAATGCCCTTTATTTGTATTAGAGGAAGGGTCTTCATCAGACTTAACCATTACCTTGCTAAATTTCTATACTGAACTTGTCTGTCTTTCAATTTGGACAGTACCGTTAACTGTTAAAAGGGATGTTTACCAAAAGATACTTACTGAATGGCGAACAGTGCAGATCATGATCAGACAGACTGATGTGCAGTCTGGTCATGATCTACACTAGTTGCAAAGGCAGAAGAAGTCGTGTCTAGCATGATAAGGGTTAAATCTGTTACATAAACATTTTAAATCAAACTTGTTTTACATACAAACAATTCAAAAATATTTGATGTATCATTTTCATCTGTCTAAGGTCTTCACCAAGCTCTCATTCTCAATTATCAATTTATTTGCTATAAATTTAAACATAATGTTGACAAATGTTAACCTTGAAAAAAA
Source organism: Mercenaria mercenaria (assembly GCF_021730395.1). NCBI lineage: Eukaryota > Metazoa > Mollusca > Bivalvia > Venerida > Veneridae > Mercenaria > Mercenaria mercenaria. The sequence goes on from NC_069373.1 coordinate 56,028,588, forward strand.
AAAGGACTTACCTATTTTATAAGTGGAAGAAGCCTTTTCTGTTATATCATTTTATAACAAAAACCACTTCTGATAGATCAAGTTATACTGTTTAATTCCAAACAAATTAAAGTTTCCCACTTCTGATTAAGCTAATTTTATTTGATAAATACGTAAGCTTCAAATTTTTCTACGTTCTTCTGATTAAAGTAATTCTATCTGATTAATATGAAATCTTCCAAATTTCCTCCCTACTTCTGATTAAAGTAATTTTATTTGCGAAATAAAACTTAAAATTTCATCCGGGCTTTAAAACCTTTTATATGGTTTGGATTAAAATGTGACAAGAAAGCTGCACTGTGCATGCAGCGCTCTTTAAATAGAATAATTATATTAACTAGGATATCTTGTATCCAAGGAGACAACCTACGCTCAAAGAGTAATAATGAATTAAAAGTGCCAAAACTTAAAGTAGAATTCTTTCTTAAATCTATTGCCTATTCTGGTAAAAAATTAAACGAAATACCGCCTATCATCCATAAATCAGAAACGCTGAAACAATTTCAAAGTTCATACATTTAGTGGCAGTTAAAGGAACCATCGCTATCTCAAACATCTATTCAAAGCATTGTTTTTTTTTTTTTTTTATGGGATTATTACATCACTTCATTTTATTTTATTGTATCATTGCTGTTTCTGTGATATGTTATTTGAATGAATCTTTACAACTTTTTTTCTTTGGCTTGCTTTTTTAAAATCCTGTATTGTACATTTTGTATTAATGATATTCTATGTTTGATCATTTTTGTTTAATGTTTTTTTGTATATACTGCATATTATTTTGAGGCCCACGTGGTAGATGGGGAAACACAATGTGTAGCCTCTAGAAATAAAGTCATTAATGACTTACTTACTTACATAAAAAAACAACTTACTTACAACTATTCTGCTAATTACACCAGTACCAACGTCACCATATTTTGACTTGCAGTGATATTTGTAACAAAGAAATTTAGTACCCTGAAACTTGCACTATACAAATTATAAGCCATTAAGCTAGAAAATAATGTAAAAAGAAAATTCTTTACAGGCTGGCAATAATATGTTTTTTTTTAAATATTGGATCATACCAGATTTATATAGCACCCTTTTCATGATAAACACATTCATGGGTGCTTTATGTATTAAAACAGTATTTATTTATTTATTTGGGTTTTACGGTGCACCAACACAGTATAGGTTATATGGCACCAAACAGGACTACAAATTCTGGTTGACAAAGTTTAATCTTCTACCAGAGTATCAAAAATACCACAGGGACAAAGAAAAAGAAACCTCCCTGAGAGAGAGAGGAATCTATATGTCTTTTTAATTTTAAATAGGCTGTGTGGTTCTTTGAGTGTGTCCAGTGTAAAGCACAGATTATATGTAGTTATTGTTAATACTTCAAATACAATTTTTTTTATCTTTTATACCTACTGCCTAGAAAACTATGAATCACTGTTGTTTTTTCATTCTATTTAAAATTTATCATCAATTCAAGTAATTTCTAATTTCATAAAACTCAAGGCATTATCCTTAAAAACACATTTTTTCTTTATCTAACTGGGCAGACAATTTTGAAAAATCAAAAATTACAGTGGCACGAAAAGAAATGAAAACAAACAAATTAACATTTAATATGTAAAAAAAGAAATAACTACCCAAGACGAATACCTTAAAGAATCCTTTTAATCAAACCACATTGGATAGCTCATCATATCCTTTTCCAATACCATATTGTTAATACTGATACAACATATCAAATGAAGGCTTTCTACACCTAAAGACCACTATATTCCGATACAAGGCCCGAGAGAACAGTATAGGAGATTCATTAAATTTGCTGAAGTCAGTGTCTCAGGAAATGATCAAGCAGAATGCAAAGGGGAATAGCAAAATGTACATAAATCTTTTATCAATTACTAAAATAATCAGTATTTTTCAGCTGATATTTTATGTATTTTTTTTCATGTATGTTATAATATACAACTATGTATCTTTTATTTTACATCAATACTTTCCTGTGTGACTAACAAAGTATGTAGCTTTTCTACACATTTAACATCTTACACATTTTGCTGTGTGGGTAACACAGTAGGTAGCTTTTCTATATGTTTGCATACTACATAGTTTTCTGTACTGCTAACATATGGTATGTATCTTTTCTTCATATCTTACAAGCTATATAGCGTACATCAACATTTTAGTGTGTGACTAACTCTGTAGGCAGCTTTATAACACATTTTACACACTACCTTAAAAAATCATGTCAAAACTATGAATACACTGTGTATATCAATATTTTACTGTATGACTAACACAGTAGGTAGTTTTTCTTCATAATTTACATACTATATTATAGTGTGCATCACCATTTTTCTCAGTGACTAACAATGAAAGTAGCTTTTCATTATATTTCACACATAACATAGTGTACATCAACATTATACTGTGTGACTAACACAGTAGGCAGTTTTCTACATAATTTACATACATTACTTTGTTTGTGGGGGTATATTAAAGAGATAAATCAATTTTCAAAAAATAAATGCTTTTACCTTAAACACTATCCACATATGTAATTTTTGCAATAAATCTAGCAGACAGGCCAGAATGCGTTAGAGCACCCAATACAAAATTTGATTTAGATAGGATACAGAAACTTCCTGAATTATAAATTCACTGAACCACAAAAATATATCAATAAGAAGATAAAACATTGTTTCTGTACACAAAATTAACTTTTTGAGGTCAAAATTCGGTTAAATTAATATATCACATATCATCTTGTTTATCCATGTTCAACACCTGTCATTCTGCCTTGTTAACTGAAGACCGCAGTACTAATCAATCACTTATTGTTTATCACTTCTAGCTTCCTTTTAAACCATTTCTATCTTAGACAGGGAAAGAAATCAAAACACATCATGCATTTGCTACCTAGGGATATAAAGCCTACTGTCATTATGGGTTCAATAATTTTAGAGATTTTGAACAAATCTTCAACCATGTAAAATTAAGTCCACTAATCTCTTCCCATATTAAACCAAGTCCACAAATCTTCTCCAGTGTTAAACTATGTCTGCTAATCTTCTTCAGTGGTAAACTAATTAGTGCACTAATTTTTTACCACATGTAAAACTTAAAGTCCACTGATCTTCTTCAGTGTAAAACTAAATGTTGATAAAAGTAAGTTCACTTATATTCTCCTATGTAAAACTCTAAGTCCACTAATCTTTTCCTATGTAAAACTAAGTCCACTTATCTTTTCCTATATAAAACCTAGTCCACTTATCTTTTCCTATGTAAAACTAAGTCCACTTATCTTCTCCAGTGTAAAACTATATAAGTCCACCAATATTCTCCTATGTAAAACTGCTCCGTCTGTTTTTAACATTTAAAATTAAAGCATTATAAACTTTTCAACAAGTTCTGCTCATTTACCACTTGACAGATTTTAATCAAACTTGACCTCACTGTAAGATCTTCTCTTCGTTTTATTTAAATGGGGGCACATTACACCATTTTTGGCCACCCTAATGGCCCCTTTAAGACACACTTCAGGTGAAACTAGAAATACCTTTAAATAACGTTTTTATGCGGCTCTTCATTAAATTTGTTAAAAAATGGGGTCACTTGACCTGTTACATAGTTTTTTATACTCAACATAAATGTTACCATTCATGACTCAGTGCCTCATACATACATTCAAGGTCAAATAGGTAAGGTAAGCAGCCTACAGCCACTATGAGTTTAGTAATTGCTAGAAACATTAGGGCTAATCTATAGACAAAACGCTTCCATGACTATTCATCGAAAGACATTTGGTCGAAAAGACATTAGACAGAAAGGACAATTAGTCGAGTGTACAATTGGTCTCATAGGACTTTATGTCGAATGTATATTTAACAGAATTTTCGTCGAATTTGGTCGAATTTAGTCGAATTTAACTTACCCACTTTGCCGATATGTTTACAGTTTCACTCGATTAAGGTAGACTCAGCTTGATTCATCATCAAATATTTATTCATCATAACTTAATTAACCTCAACTCTAATCGAACAGTACACAATATACTATTAAAAAATCACATGTTACATTACAATTGATGACAGCAGCACTTGAAATTCCATTTAAATAATATTGTCTAGATACAACATAAAGTCAATATTTGATGTTAAAGCTTATTCCCTTCAGAAAATCCAAGACCGGATTATGATTTCTCGTTTGTGAACATAATTCGTCTAATATTCTTTCTAATTAAAAGGACTTTAAGGAATCAACAACGAACAACACCTTTAGGCGTTTACTGATCGTTTAATTTGAGTAATTATCAATAATAATAATTTATTTTCGACCAAGTGTCGTGGCCTGTTAATTTTATCGACTAATTGTCGCATTCTGTATAATGCCCATTAGGCATAATATCTTTTCATTCATTTGTCTGTTCGACCAAACGTGTTTTGACGAAATTTCATGCACCCAACAAAACATGTCATTATTCAGATAAATTAATACAATCAAATCCCAATTTCTCGACTTTGTCGGGACCAAGGGAAAAAAGTCAACATATCGAAATATCGAGATAACCGAAGTTCGGTCAACTTTGGTTGGTAGGTGGGATAATGTTGTTTTGTGTTCAGAAAAAGATGTTTTTTGAGACAAAATATGTATATTTGTACATAAATATTATGTTTTACATATTAACTGGTCATTACTTGTTGAAATAATAGTAAGTTTTCAACCTCCTTCCTGGTTTCTAATACCTCTTTCCACCATATTGTGCTTTTTGCAATGCACATGATTCCTGAAATTCACTCCTAAGTTTAAACCTAAATACGATGTAACTTGCACAAAACCTTCATTTTTCTTTTTGTTTATAATTGCAATTAAATCCACTCAATTTCAAATATTCAGTTAGCATTGCAAACAAACAATTAATGACACATGAGCACCAGTTAATTGGCTTCGGGTCATAAGCAGGACCATTAAATGAATAACTACGCGTGTTGTTGTTCGCACATACGGTGGCAGATGAGAAGAGAACTGAGCAAATACAAACGTGTCAAGCTTTTCGCACCTGCGTTTGGCAGATGATTAATGTCTACTGGAGACAACCGATGTCAAAATAGAGTAACTTTCAAAGTCAGAGATTGAAAATATAGTCCAGATATCAAAAAAAACTGAAATATTCAAATCGAGATATCCGTAGCTGATTTATATGAAATAAGAAGGAAAAAAAACGCGACCAGGAAAATCCACTCAAGATATCGAAATAACAGAAGTCGAAATAACAGTTTTGGACTGTAATTAAGAAATATACTAGAACTGAATGGTGAACAGTGTAGATCATGATCAGACTGCATGGATGTGCAAGCTGATCATGATCTACAATGGTCGCAAAGGCATAATCTATCATGTCCAGCATGATAAGAGTTAAATGTATCGGCTAGCCAAGCCTCAAACAGACAGATAACTTTTATCCATAAACAATATTATTTATTCAATGCAATAAACCATATTTATCTAGCATATTCAGTAGTATCATTTGTAATGGTTAAGAATAAACCATTTATTTGCTAGACATATTATATTTTGAAGCTAAAAGATGATAAACTGCTTCCTTTTTCTGATGTGTTTACAAAACTTCTGATAGTTTTGTAATTTAAAGTGGCATGCCATCAGATTAACAACAGCACCGCAGTGCAGAACAATATACGCCCGAAGATATGAACTTTGAACCTAAGTGTGACCTTGACCTTGAAGGAGGCCATCCCAAACATGTGCTATGCACATCGTCTTGATGTGATGAATATTTGTGCCAAGTTTCTTTAAAATCCTTCAAGCAGTTGAGAAGTTACAGAGCGGACACTAAACAAAGTCAAATGGCCTTTGACCCCTAAATGTGACCTTGACGTGAACCATCCAAAACATGTGCTCTGCGTGTTATCTCGCTGTGGTGTACATTTGAGTCAAGTTTCTTTGAAACCCTTCAAGGGGTTCAAGTTACAAAGCGGACACGAAAGTGCTAACGGACAGACATACGGAAGGACGCCTGGACACAGAGTGTCATAACATAATGTGTCCCTTTGTGCATATAAAAAGTTTAGAAAAACTTCATTTATAAAGATAAAAACAACGCTGAAATAACTAAGTCTGCGCCTTTTTTGACCTTTTATTTTATTTGATCAAGCATTTTCACAGGGCTAAGTGTCATACATTGTTGACATCATTCTTGTTTAAAGTGTTAATTGTGAATTTTAGCATATTATTGCATGGTCATTACTGTAAAAATTCATTCATAAGAAGTTTTATTGTTTACTTTTTCTTTGGAAATCAGGCAAGCTATTAATGAACCCTTTTACAGTATCCAACACATTGTGTTTATTCTGGAGAATACCATCATTAACTACACTGACGAGATAAAGAAACGCCTCATTCAAACTCGGTATACAATTTTTCGTTAACCGTGATTCAAAATTAGAAAAGAACAATTCCATTCGCAAATTAGATGCTTTACAAGAATTTATGGTCAATAAGAAATCATTTCATTGTCGCATTATGCTTAAATCTTGAATTTTAATAGCCCGGTCGGAGAAATGCATTAGAATAATCAGTAGCGCGTGTGGCCACCTCTGCTAGCAACCACAGCAGCAAGGCGACGCCTCATAGAGCCGCACCAGTTGCGTAACAGATACCGTGGGATTCTGGCCCACTCCTGGTGCAGCGCTGCTACCAGTTCCCGGACGTTTGCTGGCTGGGGTTGACGTTGACGTAACCGCCGTCCGAGATAATCCCACGCGTGTTCAATCGGATTGCAGTCCGGTGAACACGCCGGCCAAGGTAAAACATTAATGTTTCTAGCCTGCAGAAAGTCCTGGTGACGCGTGCAACGTGAGGTCGCGCGTTGTCGTGCTGATAGACTAATCCTTGACGTTGACAGAATAAAGGGACAACTACATGACGTAATATCTGGTCGATGTAACGCCTGGCTGTGAGATTACCTTGGCAAACGACGAGTTGGGACTTAAACCTATGGTTGATTGCTGCCCACACCATTACTCCACCTCCACCGTAACGATTGTGCTCCAAAACGCAATTGTTTGCGTAGCGTTCATGGCGTCGTCTATAGACACAGATACGTCTGTTGGCGTTCCACAAGTTGAAACGCGACTCGTCATTGAATACTACGTTCTGCCAACGCTGGCCGCGATGGTTGCGGGCCCAAATAAGACGTTGGTGACGGTGGCGTAACGTTAGAATTAGACCGCGGTAGGGCCTACGACAGGTAATTCCGCGTTCTCTGAGTCGATTTCTCACTGTATGTCGACTAATTGGACGTCCACGGTTACCTACAACTATACGTGACGTAGATTGCGCCGTCACAAATCTGTCACGTAAATGACGTTGACGTATATAATTATCCTGTCGTATTGACGTTACACGCGGTCTACCTGAACGTGGTCTATCGATAGACGTTCCCGTGTCTCTAACACGTCGAATAAGACGCACAATTGTCGAACGATAGACGTTAAAACGTCTAGCAACTTGTTCCTGCGTTCGCCCACATTCAAGCATAGCCAAAACCTGAACCCTCTCTTCAGAATTCAGCCTCGGCATTACGAAAACTAATGTTTTTTTCCAGAGAATAGCTGAAAATATGGTTGTGTGTCGTATTACACATGTACATGTGCAAAAATCGTTCAATCAAACCACATAGTTTACATGCACGGACTGCAAGAGGAAACCATGACCAGGTACATGAAGTGAACAAATGGCTGAATGAAATCGCGCGAGTTTTTGTTCACTGTGTTTGTCGGTCAGAGTACATGTAGATTTACTACATTTCACAACAATTAAAAGCGTTAGGAAAAAAATAACGCCAAATTTCAATGAGGCGTTTCTTTATCTCGTCAGTATATAATTGTGTAAAACAGAAGTTCTCCTTTATATCATAACAAATTATTGTCATCTCTGATACTGATTTATGCTTTTTTCGCAATTTTACAGACAATTTGCTATCTGTTTTAAAGATCATGAATGGAAATTCTTCTTTAACAAATTTTCCATATCCTGAACAAAGGGAATTCTGTCCAATTCTTTGCCAATATCATATTTATTGTCCAAATTAAGGATGGTGCCTTCTAGCTATTCTCAAATATGAAAAAAACCGGGGTGCCGATAATGACTTTATGAACATACAATTTCACATCTGCATTGTCTCTAAATTATATTTTGGTACTTGTAACACCATTGTGTAAATGATGAGTTCTGCTCAACCCAGAGGCTAAGGGGCATGGAAAGAAGAATGTATTTCCACTACCGTGGCAGGCTCAATCAAACAACCCCTATTTTTTTCTTCTTTTTTTGGTCAAGTTTAAGACCTATGTGTTTTCACTTTTTAAAGTATCAAGTCTGTAAAATCTGATACTGCCTTAAGGTAAGATTATTTCTTGTGAGTTTGTTTGCTTGAACCCTTGAGTACCATTAGCAGACAAAATAGCACGCTTTGTAAATTTCATTTTTCTCTTCGAACTTTGTTTTTAAGAGTTCTGAAAGTATCCTAATGACTTAACTTTAAGTATTTGAGCCGTGCCATGGGAAAAGCAACATAGTGGGTTTGCGACCAGCATGGATCCAGACCAGCCTGCGCATCCGCGCAGTCTGGTCAGGATCCTTGCTGTTCGCTTAGAGTTTCTCTAATTACAATAGGCTTTGAAAGCGAACAGTATGGATCCTGACCAGACTGCGCGGATGCGCAGGCTGGTCTGGATCCATGCTGGTCGCAAAACCACTATGTTGGTTTTCTCATGGCGCGGCTCATTTTATTTAATTTTTCTTAGTAGGAGCTAGAACTAACCTTTGACCTGACACTAAACACAAAAGAGGTCTTCTACTAACAACTTCATGAACTTCAATATTTCTGTTACCAATAGCAGTAGTTTTTTTGGTTTTTTTTCAGGAGTTTTGCAAGTGTCCTGATAACTTCACTTAGGGTATTTTGTTTTATCTAATATCATAGGAGGAGTTAGAAATAACCTCTGACTTGATGACACTAAATACAACAGATATCTTCCTCTGATAACAGACAGTTTGACATCTCCAGGTTGAAGAGATTTTTAAATACTTATTGAAAACCAAATGATTGACTTACAGACAGACAAACCAGCAAAGAGCATTAGAAGCCACAATGTGCCTGTGTATAATAATCACTCCATTAATTGATCTTTTTCAACTGAAGACACAAATGAAAACTGTATTTCGCTTGAATCTGAAGAGTGATACCTTGTTTCTGTAGTAAAGATTTACAAAAGTAATTCAGCAAAATGCAGCAGACAGAACTTTGCATAATCTGGGTATTTTACACGTTTTTCCAACGAATTAGAGATCTTGTATATATTCCTGTAAGTCAAACATCATGGAGACCCCACCCCGCCAAGGATTTGAACCTTTGATATTCCCTTGCCAATCTTTTATTCTAATTATTGAGGTAACCAGGCAGGCAAGTACAATCTAATATAAACCTGAATGTCACTATGATAATCAAAATAACTGCTTCATAATTAACCATGTCTATTAAGCAAAAGAGAAAGTAATTCTAAATGCAAAATATGAAAATGACATTACTAAGTTCTGCATTTACTGCATTACTGGTGTTTTAATTGCCTTGTTTGTGCATTTACAAGTGCATTATTTGCCATTTTCTTGCATTACTTATAGAAATTACCTACCAGACTTGTCCTTGACAAACTATAAACTTCCAAATGGAAATTCCTGCAGAAGTGACCCTTTTCAGAAATCTTAACATTTTTTCATGTTATTGTGCTATTTTTTTAACCTGTCAAATGTGCATTTATTATACGCTCTGTGCATTTGATATTATAATATTCGGCCAAACTTCGGTGCTATCCGTATGTTTTACGGAAATAAATTTTGGTTAAGTGTCTAAATATCATTATTAGTATAATTGTAAGTGAAACACGTACTCCTTGTTCATATCAGTGGCTCAGTGGTTACAGCACATGGCTTGTATGTGGGAAATCACTGGTTCGAGCCCATAAGCGAGAACATTTTTAATTTTAATTTTTATTTTTAAATTACAAAGGGACATGTAAAAATTGAAATTCACGGGCTTCATGATAAAAAGTGTTTCGTACTGAATTTATAGCAATCGAAACTGAATGATGAATTTAGCTTGTTGTAATTTATATTTATGAAATTCTTAATATACTGAAATGAACTGTAAAAAAATAATAATATAAAAATATAAAAAAGATAAAAATAAAAAAATACTTGTAAAAATACAATGGAGGAAATATTGGATAAAAAATGTACATGTACCAAGTGTTTGTTGAAATTTTTGAAAAAAACCAACAAACAACAGACACTACACGGTATTGATCTTAAGACCTCTGGGTTTCAAGCTATTGACAATGACCATTGAGCTATCGTGACTTTCATACCTCCATATATATGCCTTAAATATAAACCATTTTAATTGCTGGTTACTTTCCGTACACTGTATGGAATGTACCGAAAAATCAACCGAAGATTAAAATATTCTGTGCAAAGACCATGTAATCAATACGCATTTGACAGGTCAATAAAATTGAACAATACTTTAGTTGCTACAGAGACTGGGTCAACAGTAATTCTTCAGGACCGCATTTAACATTGATGATGGGTTTATTGTATCCAACATGTAAGTGTAAGGATTACTGTTTTAGTTTCTGAAATGGTTTTGTCTCATTTAACCCTTACCTTGCTAAATTTCTATAATGAACTTGTCCATCTTTGAATTGGACAGTACCATATACTGTTAAAAGGGGTGCTTACCAAAAAAATACTGACTGAATAGCTCACTCACAGGCTTTCCAGTGACTTTTGAAGAAAAAATAGGAGAAAAGTAGGAGCCTCTAACATAAAAAAGTAGGAGAAAAGTAGGAGGAAAGTAGGAATCAGATCATTAAAAGTAGGATCTTGTAACGGTCAACTTACCATTTGATCTTCTAATTACTCACATGTGCCATCATGTAAACACTTGAAATGAACTCATTCTTTGGTGTATGAAGCTGTTTTCATTCTCATCAGGTTCTGAAGTCAATGGAAGTGCTGCCATCAACCTAAAATTTTTTTTTCATTTTATTATTCAAACTGAACATTTTTACATATCATAAATCACAATGTTATATAAAAGCTACTGTTCTAGGGAGATATATTGAAAACTTTAAGCATTATGTTTCACAACTGGGCCTTAATACTATGCCTGAAAAGTTCTTTGAAACATATAGATTTTGTCCAAAAATAAGCCAAGTGTTTTCTGCTCATCTTCCTAGAACAGTCTAGTTAATCTAGACAGTACAAGTGATTATGTGTAGCTCTTTATATAATTACAGGCAATGGTATTATTAAAGGCACTATAAGCCACAAAGCATCTAAATGATACAGCAAAGTAAAGTATCATGCATTAGCAATAACATTTTCTAAAATGCAAGGTCAAGTAGATTTTAAAATGTTAGCTGAAAACATTGACATACAAGTACTAATCTAATACTAAAACAACCAAACATGTATTTTCTACATCTAGCAAGCCATGCCCCATTTTAAAAATAACCCTAAATGATGGACTTAGCAGATATGATGTTGTGCACTGTATTAATATATTGTTAACATCAGTTTGCAATACATATAATATTCCTATACATGATTGTGTCACACCATATTAAAGCTATATAACCAAGAGCTGGTTTTGTGGCTTATCCTCTCTCTGTATAGTCAATTTCCTTTCTTGTTTGATTTACTTGAGTCCAATGATGTTTTCTGTTTGTACATAAAATTGTCAAGCATCTTTTGCCGCTTGCAATCAATGTCTTGCCTTTTTTCTCTGCAACATTCCAAAGCATCACCAACCTTATCAAGGTTTGATTTGGCAACCTGTAACAATCCTTGTGCTATGTCTAATTCCTGGAAGTCTTTCTTCTTTATTGCTTCAGAAAGTCTATTATTTGCTTCTGCAAAGACATGCTTTGCTTTTGACAGATCATCCTTTAACTGCTGTTCACTCTTCTTTACTTCTTTTTCTTTTTCCCCTAATTTTCGTTTTCTTTCTTCATTCAGCTTCAGTGACTGCTGTTCTTTTTCTCTTTGTTCTTTCAATGCTTGTTTTTTACTTTCAGTCAATCTAAATTCAGCTTTTTCTGTCTCAATTCTATCCTTATACTTCTGATAGGACTTGGCAACAGAAGACTGTAGATCTTTGGTCATTGGAATGTCTGTGACCTTACCCTTGTACATACCAACAGCATCCCTAGTCAACCTGAGGCCATTCAGGGATTCTTCAGACAATAGTGTTCTTTCATTAGTTAACAGTTTCTTATTGATAGACAGACTTCTTTCGACATCTGCATTCCCATGACTTATGCACAAACAGCTTATCACTAACTTTCTCAGATTTTTATACTTTAGACGACCTGATGGTGTTTTCCTGCTCAAGACATAGCCCCAATAATGATCTATTCTATCAATCTCATCCTGGTCATTATATATCTTGCTATCTGGAATATCATCTGCTCTATACAACTTCCATTCATCCCTGATTAAAGGAACTTCTTCTTTTGAAATACCTGGCAGAGTCTCTGATAGCCTTTTCAAGTGTTTAAAGGCACTTTCCTGCTCTCTTACTTCTGGATGTAAACACTGAATATTTTTTACCAAAGCAACATCAACCGGAAGCTTTTTAGCCAAGTAACTTGTTACTTCTTGATAAAATTTCCTCATGTCATATTGCAGACTTTTCTGCTTTCCTGAGTCAAGCTTAGATAACGTCTTCTCAGTGTCACTACCAACTTCCATCTCTTTCAAATCAAGACAGTTGTTCAGATCTTTCACATCTAATTTAACCAGTTTAGACCCGATGGCATCTGCAACAATGTCATGTTTGACAAATCTAAGCATCAATGTCCTAATAAGGTCACAGGCTTCTGAATACAACATGTGAATTAGAGGCTCTTGCTTTTGGAACATGATCAAAAATCTTTCAAAGACTGGCCCCACACTAATAAGAAACTGAATCTGTGCTAGAATTTCTTTGGACTTCAGCTTTTCACAAATCCTGAGGTACCTAGAATTCTTCTTCAGATACTTGTCAGTTCCTTGATCTTTACTAATCTGTGGTAGCACTTTCAAGAAATATCTACTAGAACCCTCCCAATGCTTGAGTAGTCTTCCAAGAGCGGGTATCAATGTCAGCCACCTACACTGAACGTGTCTTACAAACATGTTTTCATCAAGATTAAGGTCTTCCAGCACTGCAGCATAATCTTCTCTCTGACAGGTGTGTGATTTAAACCACTGAAAGAGGTCGATGGCTAATTCCTCTGCATCCTCACCATAGACATTAAGACCTTTTCTGAATCCATTGTGAACAGCATGTATAGAACATGGAACAAATTCAGTAAGTTCAGGTAGACCGAGAGAAGCTTTATGTGTATTGACATGGTTCCAAACAGTCTTATTAACATTGGGACCATCACTCCAAGTGATACTAATAAATCTAAAGGTATCTGATAAGGTGTTTCATTCAAAGTATCAATTAAAGCCTGTCCTACATCAACACCTTTGGCATGACCAAACAGTTCACTCTTTAAAAACATAGTGCTTATTTCACCTTTCTCTTCATTCCAAAACCTGATTAATATATCACACTGTTTCATATTTTGGACTGTACCAGTTTCATCAAACTGAATTGTATATGGTATCTTATCAGTTGCTATTTTATTTGCTATAGTCTGTCTAAAATAAGGACCAAGCCCATCTGATATCATATATGATACTTTTGATTTACTCATTGTAAAGTCCTTTGCCACAGAGCTACCTGGGAACATGCTTTGGAATAACTCTGGTGTCCCATCACAAGAACTGTATGTGTAACCACTAGCTGCTACTTTAAACGCCCACAGTGTCTCTGCTTTACAAACTTGCTCCTTATGGGATAATGACTGGAGCTGAATGATTGAAGATTTTTTCTCGGTATCACCTCCTCCTTGAGAAGTACTTGCAACAACACTGCTCTGTTTTTCAACAAAGAACTTCTTCTGGGAGCATGAATTTCTTAATTTCATATTATCTTTGTGCTTTTGTCCATCAGCATGGTTCATAAGTTGCCCAACACCAGTATTGGAACATGAAATTGATTTATCACAAATAAAGCAGAAGCCATTCAAGTTAGATGACGAATCCTTTCTACACCACTGATTAAGTTTGTGTCCATTTTTATCAATCTTATTAAGCCAAGAAGCATTAAAATGAGTCTTTCCACCTGGCATAGTTAGTATCTATGTTAAAGGATGTTAGTTTATCTTTGGTACATCTAGACTGTTAGTTGACACCTGCAAAATATATCAAGTTAGCTCAGCTACTACAAGCATTAATGTTTGCAGCTGATACTTCAAAAGCTCAAATGTTTTCTTAAAACATTTTCAGTGGCTTAGAAATATTTTCATGTAATTATACATCAAAATATAAATTACATTTGAGAGAAGTACCAGTAGCAAACTGATCAGGTTAAGGCATCCCAGCACTGCTACAACAAATTCTTATCCGGCTTAGCCAGATAGAATTATAGTTGGTCACTACAGTTATGTTCTACCTTAACCTATGCTTAGAGTGAACAGAAACATTATAATGCACTTTGAAATAGTGAAATTCAGATCACAATATTTTATGTTTTAAAAAGATGTCTTTAGAAAATTGGGTCTAAGTCAAAGTACAGTGTATCATTTCTGTTCACCCAATTCCCTCAGTTTGCACATCATTGGGAAAGAGTTACAGTGCACAGCAATCATATCTGTTAGCCTACTTGTGTTCAAATGTGTATCTCTTTACCTTTAGAAGACAATATTTGCTGGATCCGGCACTGAAGATTCCCTAAGAGGTCAATGGCAGCATGTCCAGTAGTCCAATCAGAGCTGATGAGTAGCTATCACACCATAAATCATATAACACAATTCATTCTACAAATAGACTAAAGCATAATCATGTTAACTACTTAATTTAAAATTTCATTGAACATGTTTTAATTTTTTTTTATTTTGAAAATATCAAAAAAGTAGGAGAAGTAGGAGTTTTCTGAGAAAAAGTAGGAAAAATGTAGGAAGGGATCTAAATAGTAGGAAAAGTAGGAAAAAGTAGGACTACTTGAAAGCCTGCACTCACTGCCCTTAAATGAGCAGTAATAACAAATATTGCATACGATTTAAATGTTAAAACACTAAAAATGTAATACAAATGATATATAAATTATATATATATTGTCTTCACAGTACTCATAAATGTTAATGTATTATCTATATATATATATATATCTAAGATATCTCAATTAAGCCACAACCTACAGCAAATATATCATTTTTTTTTTAAAGCCTCCACTCATTCTCAACAGGGAGCATCTATACCGAGATCCATTAAAGACGTATCCGGTCTTTTATCAGACACAATTTTTTGTAACAAATGTTTTCTTCGTGACACTCAACATATCATGTTGCCATTTTGAGACTTTGTGGGCATAAAAAGGAATTTACAGGAAACATTTTCTATTAGGATTGTACGTTTACACTGAATAGTAATTGTGATGTTTATATTTTTGCTCATTTTCATAAACTGAGCCACGCACGAAATTCAAAATAATCACAAATATTTGGCAACATTATCTCTGACAGAGTAATGAGCGAGGGTATCACATTTTTTAATGTCGTGCAAATGAAATAAAAGCTATTGCATAAGTTTGGTATTACACCAACGTTTTAACATGCTGAAGCTGACATTCTAAATTATAGGAACAGAACAAAATAGATTTATATTTAAGAAACAATATATCTCATTTTGTGATTTGTCGTTGAATAAAATCAATGTTTGTTCAGATGCGAAAGAATTATTTCACAAGGATGCAGCCAGAGTGATATAATAATATGCATCTAAACGACAAACAATGATTTTACTTAAGATCAAATCACAAAATGAGATATATTTTTAAGTACATCCTTGATGACATCCATCAAATATTTGCCTGTTGCCTACTTCTAATTTAGACTTAATATGTTTTATTTATAAGACAGACTAAATATGTCCAGTTCTTTTGAAAACCTATTTCTTTTCTCTATCAAATTTGTCAATAGCAATATTACAGCATTTATTCGACATGCGAAAACTGCCATTTATATCGACATGCGAAAACTGCCATTTATATCCACATGCCATCAGATCTTCCATAGTCCATTAGAGTGTTACAATACGAGTCCTTGTCAGTAACACTGATAGAACATGGTGTTTTATCGTCCATTTCCTGTTTTCTGGAGACAATTTTCATACTTCTTCATTACCGAGCTATTTTTGTCAAAGTCTGCATAACTGAGCTACCACCTCCTTAGAAGGTATTGTCTGAATTATTGCCCATCCTGTGATTAACAGTCAGTGACATGAATAGTGTTCAGTCCATTGATATTCATTATTCTTTTGTTTTGTTTCTTTTTAACCCTTATCCTGCTAAATTTCTATAATGAACTTGTCTGTCTTTTAATTTGGACAGCATCATTAACTGTTAAATGGGGTGCTTACCAGAAAGATATGGACTTAATGGCGAACACTGCATAGATGTACAGGCTGATCCTGATCTACACTGGTCGCAAAGGCAGAATCAATCGTGTCCAGCATGATAAGGGTTAACATACTTTAACGAAAGTTGTCAGAAGAGACAGGGTGCTCAACTAATTCGGTGCTGGAAAGTCAATTAGGGCATATGTCAGGAAATGAGAGCTATCACTAAAGTGATAAATACCCCTGAATACTGCTTTGTTACAGGAAATAAAACATTTCATGAGTAAAGTTTCTGAACTTACAATGTAAGTTCAATTAAAGGAAGAAATAAAGGGGGGTATGGTTGCCTTCTTCCATCCTAGAAAAAAATGTTTTGCACATCTATAGTTCACTGACATTGTCATACAAAATGTAAGTGATGATGCAGAACAACTATTTTAAGTTTGAAACAAATCAATTCTATAAAAACAGCTAGAGTGAAAGCATATCAAAACTTAAATCAGAAACTTTATGTATAAATGGGTCATAATTCATTGAAAATTTCTACCAGAGTATAGTGTACCTTGTGTTAGATGATAGGAGTGATAATGAGAGACAACTATTTAAAGTCTGAAGCAAATCAATCAAGTAATAACAAAAGATAAAATGTCAGAAAGTGCATTCAAACATTAACCAAGCTGTGGATGCAGACATAGAGGCCAGGGTGTGTGCCAATAACTCTCAACATACTTCATATAGTCAAGCTAAAATCAGTATCAGAATCAAATGAATTAAGACTGCAACAGAAGAAATATTTTTTCTTCGATATCCTCCTACTTTTATGGTAATTTGTCAAGAAAATATTTTAGTAATTTGCTTACAGTTATCTGGGTTTAATTGTACTAAGAGCTAGAAAATTTATTTCAATTCTTCCCCTGGAACTTTTTGTTGTGCTGACCAAATTCTCTAGTTAATGCCAGAAATTGTTACTTTGACATATTCCAATACAGATTACCTATAGATTACACTGATAATGTGCAAGTCTGATATTGAAGATGTGCCTATTTTGAATTTGATTTGAGCCTGCCTGAACTCACAATGATAGTCTTAGTTGAAGATAGTCTTTGGCAAATTTCATTTTGTTTCAGACATGAGTGGGCACCTGGCTACCGCCCTTCTGTTAGATAACTGGGTGCTTTCCTCACATGAAGAATTATATATTACTAGCAAGGTTTTGATTTGTTTGTTTTTTGTTTAACACCATTCTTCAACAGTATTTGTTATGTAATGGTGGGCAGTTAACCTAATCAGTGTTCCTGGATTCTGTACCAGTCAGTACAAACCTGTTCTACACCATAAACTGCCAACTTCCCCATATTAATTAATCAGCGGATGGATGATTTCAGACACAATGACTTTTATCAAGTCATCACAGAGAAATTTGCCTTGCCCGAGGTTGGAATCCACTACCTCTCCATCTGTTTATCTGTGCTCTCCCTATTGAGCTAAGCGACTAGGCTGCAAGGTTTTGGACATATTGTGGTAAGGGGCAAATAAATGATGTCGGCAACATTGAGAATTGACCATGAAGTCCTTTTCTCACATTTTAAAAGCAAAAAGATATTGCAGGATGACTTTAAGGCTATATTGTACTTTTACGGATTTCCAATTTTCTGCTGATCAGGCACTCTGTGAATGACATAAGCATCGCTCCATCAGATTAATTCATTGTATGGAATAATTCCAAAAATCAAAAGAACCAATCCTGATCTTACCTTGTCAACAGCATTGATCACCTTGTAATATTTCCCATTCAATTTATTCCTCTTTATTCCCCTATCTTTTCAATCCTCCCACTCCATCAGTCTTATATCTGGAAGATATATATCATAAACCAATGTTTCTATAGCAATAATTCTTGTTACGATATTGCTAAATTTCTATAATAAATTTGTAAATCTTTCAATTTTGACAGAAACATTAACTGTTAAAAGGGGTGCAGCATACTTAAAAAAAAACCTGACTGAATGGGGAACAGTGCAGATCATGATAAGACTGCTCATGATCTACACTGGTCGCAAAGGCAGAATCAGTCTTGTTTAGCATGATAAGGACTAACAATGACAAATGAGCTTATAAATATCTACCAGTATAATAAGTAGAAGGTTAGAAACATCTGAAGTTTCTTATCTAGGAGTAACAAACATGAAAATCTTTTTAACTTTTACCCTGCTAATTTCTTGTCCATCCTTCAATTTGGGCAGTTCAACTTATTTTTCAAAGGGATGTTCACTGAAAATTTACTGACTGAATAGCAAACAGTGCAGACCATGATCAGCCTGCATATATGTGCAGGCTCAATTTGGTCTGCACTGGTCACAAAAGGCAAAACCACTTTCCACCAGGCGGCGAAAGGTTAACTTCTGTTATAAGTTTAGATGATATAAATGTGTGAATGTTATTTTCTGCGCGGATAAATTTCAGCTGAAATTGAAAACACAGCAAAAAATATGAGAAAGCATTTGATTTTGAAAAGGAAGGTTAACCTTTGCATGTTTTATCCTTTTTATAAAATAGTATTTTCCTCTCTCTCCAAGAAATTAAAAGATTACACTGTATCACACTGAGGAACTTCAGTTTTAGTTAAAGCAGACAGAAAACAGCTGAGAAAATGGTTTGTCCTTGGTAATAAGGAAATATCAGCCACACCATGAGAAAACCAACACTGTGCATTTGCGATCAGCATGGATCCAGACCAGCCTGCGCATCTGCACAGTCTGGTCATGAGGATCCATGCTGTTCGCTAACGGTTTCTCTAAAAAATTGCAATAGGCTTTAAAAGTGAACAGCATGAATCCTGACAAGTCTGCGCAGATGCGCAGGCTGGCCTGGATCCATGCTGGTCGCGATGTCACTATGTTGGTTTTCTCATGGTGCGGCTCAATTATCAGTAATACAAAAAAAAATATAAAAATTTGCAAATAATAACCTCAACCCCGATTGTATTTGCTTTATGGCGTGGTCACACTACACGTAGTTAATCGTAGTAAGGAATGACCGTAGTTGATCGTACTAAGCGTAGTTACACGTAGATAATCGTAGTCAAACGTAGTAATGATCGTAGTTCGAACTTATGATTTGTCCGTAGTAAGCAAATAATTTTTCGACATGTTCAAAATCTGACTACGATTAACTACAATGTTTTGACACTACTGTGACCGTAGTTTGAACGTAGTTGATCTTAGTTAAACGTACTTGATCGTACTTAACAGTAGTGAGTATCGTTTTTGATGGTAGTACAAGAAAAACACATCGATAGTATGGTTCAACTACGATCAACTAGGACTCCACTACGGCTAAACTAAACTAGGGCTCCACTACGGCTAAACGCTTTTCCGTAGCTCAACGTAGTTGATTGTAATTTGTCGTAGTTGTTCGTACTTCGATCGTAGTATATACATAGTGTAATGTAGTAACTCGTGGTAAGACGTAGTGATACCCTAGTTAACCCTATCCGATTTACCCAAGATGACCCAATATTGAACTCATCCAAGATTTAATTGAGGGTAACATTCTGACTAAGTTTCATTAAGATTGGCTCAAATTTGTGACCTCTAGAGTATTAACAGTCAAACTGTTGACGCCGCCACCGACCACGACGAAGACGGACGACGGACACAGGGCGATCACAAAAGCTCACCTAAAAAATGTTTCAGAATCAGATCTTTGAATGTGGTAATTTTCTGAAGGTCATATGAGGGTCAAGGTCATTTATACATAGGTATGTCAGTATGCTTTGCCACAAGGACTGTTGAGTGCCAGTATTAACTAAATCAGGTATTTAATAGGCTGTTACAAGCGATGTGGTTTATATAGATGGGCAGTTCAATGGCTTTATGTCTAAGACATAAAAAGTAATTTATCATGCATCTAGTTTTCATGACAAAACATAAACAATGGGGGTAACATTTGTGTCTGCAGATCTTGTTAAAATTCAGTATTAAAAAGGAGTATTTGGTGCAAAGATAATTTACTTCCACCATTTTACTTATAAAAGCACTTAGTCATTACAAAGATTTCTACTGAGCATAATAAAAATTTTGTGAAAATTTCCTTTGAAGCACTATTAAGTCCTGCAACTGTCTCACTAAATAAGCATGTTGAAAAATACATCTGCAAAATTCAATTTGGTAAGTTTTCCTAGAATCACATCTACAGACTGACTTATATTGCTATCAGGACACAGCAAGGGTAAGTTTTATGATGAATAAATTCTGTTTAAAAGCCAGGGTAATCTCATACAATGTGATATATGGATGCAATCCAGTTATCCTTCAATCAGGAAACAGATCAACATATTTACTCTTCCCCCAACAACATGTTTCCAAACACAAGAACAACACAACCATTTCATGATAGCTACTAAAGCAACAGTTCATATTACTTAGGTAAACATCAGTGTTTTTTTTTGTTTGTTTTTTTTTTTAATCATTTTAGCATTTCAATAATTATATCGCTTGATATACCTGTAGTTAACGCAATGTCATGGTGTGGTAATTTTTCTTTGATATTTACAACATGATAAGCAAAAACGATGCTATAACAAACTGTGGTTGCGCAGGCTTGTCTGGATCCTTGCTGGTTGCAAATGCACTATGTTGGTTTTCTCTGATGGTGCGTCTCATACATCAGCACACTAATTCCACTTCTTTTATCAAGACAAGTGGAAACAAAACTCCCCGCAAACCAAGTTTATAAAGACAGGCATATACGAAGGTATTGCAGAGCAACTTTAGAAAGGACATTAGTGGAAACTTAAAAATCCCACAAACGGAAGTTATAAATTCAAGCAGAAACTAACAAGGAAGTCAATGAAGACTGGCCAATACATGAGTGGTGAAGACTTAAGTTTGTAACAAGAGCACCGCCTGGGGGTGTCATCGCTCACTGTTCCGGACAATATGCAAGAAAAGGGTTATGATTCTTGGCCTTCTTACTAATTTTAATTGATAACAAAAAATGTATGAAGTTTCAAAGCTATATAAGTATCCGAGAAAAATAAACTTAAACAAAAACAACCAAAAAATACTGATTTTCTGAGTTAAAAAGGCACATTATTCTGACGAAATGCACGAGAGAGTTATGGTTCTTAATATACTTACTAATATAATGATAATAAACAAGTGTACAAACTTTCAATGCCATAGCTCTTATAGAATTCAAGACAATAGTAGCGCAATGCTAAGCAATATACACTCGAAAGTATAACCTTTGATACCTATGTGTGACTTTCACATTGAAGCAAGCCATCCAGAACATGCGCTTTGCAAGTCGTCACGAGCAGTTCAAGAGTTACAGAGCAGACAAGAAACATAGTCATCTGACCTTTGACCCCTAAGTGTGACCCTGACCTTGAAGCGAGCCATCTAGAACATGACTGTGCTCTGCATGTTTGTGTCAAGTTTCTTCAAAATTCTTCAAGGGGCTCAGATATGACCTTTGACCTCTATGTGTGACCTTCTCTGAAACATGCGCTCTGCATGTCGTCCTGATGTAGTGAACATTTGTGCCAAGTTCCTTTAAAATCCTTCAAGCAGTTCAAGAGTTACAGAGCAGACACAAAACAAAATCATATGACCTTTGACCCCTAAGTCTGACCTTGACCTTGAAGTGAGCCATCCAGAACATGCCCTCTACACCTTGTCTCCATGTGGTTGTGTCAAGTTTCTTTGAACTCCTTCAAGGGGTTTAAGAGTTACAGAGCAGACAAACTGCTAACGGACAGACGGATAGACATCAGTGTCATAACATAATAAGTCCCAGGAACTCTTGGCCTACATATACATCTAACAATGATAAACAAGTCTGCAAAGTTTCAAAGTAGTGTTCTTTATAGTATTCAAGTAAAGTGGACCTAAACAAAAAATTTAACCAAGAAATTAAAATTTTCTAAGTACAAAAAGGGCCATAATTCTGACATGTAAGAGTTATTGTTCTTGTTGTACTTACTCATTTGTATAATGATAAACAAGTGTGTGCAGTTTCAAAGCTGTAGCTGTTATAGTTTTTAGGAAAAAGTGGACCTAAACAAACATTTTAATCAAGGAAGTATATAATTAGCATAAAATGCTTACTAGACCTACATAGTCATCCATTGATGATATTGGGGTCATCTACTCTTTAAGCCCAATCTTGCTTTCCTATTTTTTGCTTTGGTTGTCTTGCACTTTTCAGGGAAAGTTCACTACTATGCCAATAAACACCAGATCTTATATTTACAGTTATGGTTTCATAACATAACCACTTGTGAAACTATAGCATCTGATGTTCACTTGGTGAAAAAACAAATAACCTCATTTCTTTGATAATATTTTAGTCAATTCTCTTCCTGTCTATAATGTAACATATTTACCATAAGAGATAATAGAAATTTCTGTCTAATTTGTGGCTAATATTATATTTATTGTCCATATAAAGGCTGTTGCCCCCAGCTGTAATATCAATTACAACACAAGAGATTTGATATAAACAGATAAAACACCAGGGATGATAATAATTGCTTAATATCTTTCATCTACAGAAAAGAATCAAATATCTTTCCAGACAATTTCCTTTAACCAGCACATTTTCTGTATGTTAAAAATGTTAAATTTTGACTACTGGAAGCAGAGAACCATTCTGAATTTTCTTTTTCAAAGGTCACAGAGAAATACAATTCATTCTGGTTATATTAAAATTGCACAAGGTTTAGGAGGACTGAAATTCCACAACATGGGAATATCTTTGCCTTTGTTCCACAATTTAACACAGAACTGACTTTTAAATAAATCATGGAAACTAGAGATGCTTTTGAGAAAAGCGCATGTCTCCCACAACTGCCCCTATCAAAAATGTCTAGTTTCTCTTGATAGTTTAGACAAGTAGATCCAATTAGATGGTCTGGACGAGTGGATCCAATCAGTAATTCAAGGGCCATAAATCAAAAGTGCGTGGGCGGATTTGGCTAGTTATTGAACTTGGCTAAGGTCTTATAGCCAAATACATTTTGATCAAGTTTGGTGAAGATTGGATGAGAAATGTTCGACTGAGAGAGCAGACAAGAGTAAAAAGGCCAATTTTTTGATAATTCAAGGGCCGTAACTCCAAAATGCCTAGACCGATCTAGCTAGTTATCGAACTTGGTCTCATGGTCAAACACGTTTTGTTCAAGTTTGGTGAAGATCGGATGAGAAATGTTCCACTTAGAGTGCGGACAAGAGTAAAAAGGCCAATTTTTCGGTAATTCAAAGGCCATAACTCCAAAATGCCTGAACTGATTTGGCTAGTTATTGAACTTGGCTGAGGTCTCATGGTCAAACACATTTGTTCAAGTTTGGTAAAGATCGGATGAGAAATGTTCAACTAAGAGTGCGGACAAGATTAAAAAGGCTGATTTTTGGTAATTCAAGGGTCATAACTCCAATACGCCTGGACCGATTTGGCTAGTTATCGCACTTGGCTGAGGTCTTATGGTCAAACACATTTTGTTTAAGTTTGGTGAAAATCAGATGAGAAATGTTCAACTTAGAGTGCGGACAAGCTTTGTGACAGACAGACACACAGACTGGAGTAAATCAGTATGTCTCCCACACCACTATGTGGTGGGAGACATAATTAAACAAACACTAGAACCATTGTAAAGACCTAAATTACTCTGTTCTTATTCATTTGCAAACACTGACCTTGACCTATTCAGTCCTAATACTAACATTGATTGACTTATGTTCTAGTAGAAGTGACCTTGACCTCATTGGTTCCATCTGCACTCCCAGTTTTGTTACTGATATAAGCTTCCTACCTAACTCCAGGAATTGAGAAACCGATTTTTTGTATTTGTTTTTATTAATGAGGGCCTCATATGCATTTTCCAACCTTGGTTGTGTTAAAAGCTACTATAGACCAAGTTTCATTCGTTAATAATAAATATATCAATCAGAACTCAATTCATAAAGCTGATAAGTGAGTTTGAGAATTTGTTTCAATCCATCAACTGGTCAAACATCATTTATACTATCTTAAAATAATTTGTCAAAAACTGAGAACTGGTTGGTGTGAGAATCTCAACACTAAATCCCAGAATTTTTGGGCAATATTTTACTTGTCTAAGTAAATTTCAATTAGTTCTGCATATCCAAACAAATGTCTGATACTGTAAAATCATTAAATTTCATGGGCATGAATTTTCGTGGTTTTGGTCAAAACGGCAATTTCGTGGGGATATGAATTCGTGGCTTTCAACTTTTGAACATAAAATGAATGGGAATTTTACTTGTTTGTTGGAATTAAATTTTGTGGATTGACTCAACCACAAAATCCACGAAAATTAGTCCCCCACAGATATTATTAGTTACATTGCTTGTTGGTGACAGGATACGGGATATACGCTGTCTCAAAAATCCATATCAGGTGAGAGCTGTCACCAACAAGCAGCTAGTGTAACGATTTTATCTTGCCGACTACCTTTTACATCCTCGCTGTACTGATTGACACAGATTTTCTATTATAATAAAGCTACTTACAGTGCAGACTGGAATCCTGAAATCTTCCCTGGTTTTCATGATTTGATTATAGTTGATTAACACCAGCAATAAAATGAAAAATGAACTGTATTTTGACAGAATCACAAAACACAGAAGCTCATTTATACAGGTTATGAACTGGTTTTGAAAAACTTTTGCGTTCCATCCTTTCGAAAAATCATCAGATAAGATGTTGTCAGAAATGTCTTTTAAAACTTCCGCTTTAGTCCTGTTTCCTGTTAATTCCTGTATCTTGCAGGTAGATTAAATGATCCTACAACAAACTGCTGTCTTACAAATGCGTTAATTTCTTTGCTTTTCGATGATTTTACTAAAACAACATCAACTTGTCAACGGTCAAGGTCAATCGCGGCTGTTCCATACAGAGTTACTGTTCTTCTATATAATTTCTATTCACTTCACGAACCTAAATGAGATAGGAAAAATAAGAGCGGCAAGAAAACACTAATTTTTTTTTATCTCGGAAATCTATAGCTTGGGCTTATAATCTGACTTGTTTTAATTACCCAAGCGGTGCGGCAGCCATTTTGTTTTTAATCAAATTTCATATCTGTAATGTACTAGCAGGATATGGAATATATCCTGTCTCCACATGACGTCTGTTGACCAATAGAAATGCAAGAATCTTGTAGAACGCGAAATAATAATGATTTCACAGTATCTGCCTTCTTAGTTGGTATGGCATTATTTTATAAATCTGCGAGTGCCCTCACAAGGCAGCAGTTTGGGAATGCTCACCAAAAGTGGAATCCCTCTGTCATTTTGACAGCAATGTTTGTAGATAAAAAATCCAGAGTCATTATAAGAAGATGCACTCAATATAATTAGAAAACGATTAACAAATGTTATCAGAAAAGTTGATTATGTCTTTATTGGTAACTCAGGGTTTACTTCATGGTAAATGAGGGTTTTCTTTATAGTCAATACGATTCAAAAGAAGTACAACTATTTTGTCACGGATAATGGTTTCACTACCTGATTCCCCTTTTCTCAATAATACTATTAACATGTTATTATTACAAATACCGTGCGCGATTAGTACTAGCCAATTTTAACAAGATTATAAGTAGTTGTAGAATTTGAAAGTTTGACTTTAAGGGATAATTTATTTATTTATTTGGGTTTTATGGCACACCAACACAGTATAGGTTATATGGTGCCAAACAGGACTACAAATTTTGGTTCCACATCACATTTACATCGAAATACAAACATGAGGAATGGAATTTTAAGGGATAAGGTATTAAAAAAATTTTATTACGAAATGGCGAGGTTATCCATGTGGCATGTTTTCTTTCCAACCAGTATAAGTATACAACTGGTATACAATAAGTTTTACATTAGTTTAACAGACAGACAACAAAATATACCAATGCATTCTGCTCAGAATAACACATGCAAAATCATTTCCCTACATGGTAAGCTTAGTTTTGCAAATTTAGTGATATATGACATGTCTTTTATGCCTCCAGAGAGAAAATCTGAATGTCACCATGAAATTAATGTAATGTATGCATGGAAAACAACATAAAGTGCAATGAGGCGATAAAGCGCCATGTTCTATGTATAGAACAAATAATTAACATATGCTGCCATTTTGTAAGTCTTAAGTACAGGACGCTTGGCATTAGAGAGTAAATACAAGTATTTAGAAAACTTGGATAGGCCTTAAAGCCATTAGAAATTCATTGGTGCTGATTTCACTGTTTGCATGTTAGGTTATACTCAGATTCTTGCTTATTACTGTTGTTGTTTGTTTGTTTTGTTTTTTTGTTTCTGGTTTAACACCATTTTTCAACAGTATTTCAGTTATATAAAAGCAGGCAGTTAACCTAACCAGTGTTCCAGGATTCTGCCCCAGTACAAACCTGTTCTGTTCAAGTAACTGCCAACTTCCCCATATGAATCAAAGGTGGACAACGAATGACTTCAGACACAATGTCTTTTATATCAAATCTTCAAGGAGAACATAATTTACCAGTATGCTCTTTCAGAGAATCAAACTACTTTGCAATCCGTAGATCTGTGCTCTCCGTACTGAGCTAAGCAGGGGGCCTGGCTGATTACCAATTATGGTAAGACAAAACAAGAGCGCCACCAAGCAGGGCAACATACGCCCGAAGGCTTACATCATAGGATTGGAGCAAAATTTTAAGAACTTGACTGTTGTAGCCCAAAGGACTGGAACAACAAAAGGAAAACTTCAAAAAACAAATCCAAGTCCATAAAAAAAAAAATTCAAAGTCTACAAAAAATCCTTATCAGGTACAGGTATGTAAAAATAGACCTAAAAATTGGAAGTACCATCCATGTTGTACAACAGAAAAGTGGTCTCGGTTTTTCCCTACGGCCAATAATAAAAAAGGTTCAAAATAAGCTATTTATAGTAACATAAAAGGGAAGTAATTAAAAAAAAAAAATATGTACAAAAAAGAGATAGGCCAAGTAAAAACAAGAGCACTGCAATGCAGAGCAATATACACAAAGCAAAGTCATATATGACCTTTGACCCTTAAGTGTGACCTTGACCTTTAAGTGAATCATCCAGAACATGCACTTTGCACATCGTCTCAGTGTGGTGAACATTTCTGCCAAGTTTCTTTGAAATCCTTCAAGGGGTTCAAGAGTTACAGAGCGGACACAAAACAAACTGATATGACTTTTGACCCCTAAGTGTGACCTTGACCTTGAAGTCAGTTGTCCGGAACATACGCTCTGCACTTCGTCTTGGTGTGGTGAACATTTGTGTCAAGTTTCTTTGAAATCCTTCAAGGGGTTCAAGAGTTACAGAGCGGACACGAAACAAACTGACATGACCTTTGACTCCTAAGTGTGACCTTGACCTTGAAGCGAGACATCTAAAACATGCAATCTGCATATCGTCTCAGTGTGGTGAACATTTGTGTCAAGTTTCCTTGAAATCCTTCAAGGGGTTCAAGAGTTACAGAGCGGACACGAAATTGCTAACGGACAGACGGATGGACAGACGGACACCAGCGTCATAACATAATATGTCCCTTCGGGCGTATAAAAATTGGTACTTCCTTGCTAAATTTTCTTTTCAAGTTGGCATGACTACACTCTATGACGTGATACATTTTCATTGAAAAAAAATCACTTCACATTGAAAGAGAGTTATCAAAAGAGAATGTCAAGCTATGTCTCATTAGTAAGGGAAATGATAATGCTTTTTATTTTCTATTTTTTCTTTTTTTAATTAACCTCAAGTTTCCATAAATACAATGGCAAATTGACACTGAATTCTTCTTGGAAAAAAAATATCAAAAAGACAATAGGAAATGTTTTCTTCTGATGCAGCTGAAATAATAGTGAACAATTTCAAAATATAATTTATCTCCAACCGTTACTTAAGTATTTCTAAAACTGTATTTTGGGTAACAATAATGTGCAGAGTTTTATTTATAGTTTGATTTTCTGGTTTGAGAGGTGATTTTATAGACTTGTCTGCTGATTTGGGAAATCAGAATGGTTAGGTAAATAGGTAAATGAGCCGTGCCATGGGAAAACCAACATAGTGGGTATGCGACCAGCATGGATCCAGACCAGCCTGCGCATCCGCGCAGTCTGGTCAGGATCCATGCTGTTCGCTAACAGTTTCTCCAATTCCAATAGGCTTTAAAAGCGAACAGCATGGAGCCTGACCAGACTGCGCGGATGCGCAGGCTGGTCTGGATCCATGCTGGTCGCAAACCCACTATGTTGGTTTTCTCATGGCACGGCTCAAATAAGGTACCTTTTTTATTTAGGTAAGAACTACTATCTTATTGAATAACACTACCTAAGTACAAAAATATTGCTGACCTCAAAACCAAACTATAAAGGCAAATCAAAATTTCATATTACTTAAAATCCAATATTTGCTATGCTTCTGTGTATATAATATTTTCTTTAAATTTATAAACAGTTTTCATACCCAAGTAATTGTAAATATAATCCTGCAAATGTTTTCATTTTTTGAGAGATTAAGCTTCATCCTACAATCACAGAAAAGAGGTGGCATATTCAGCACTCTTTTCTGAGAAAATTCAGCATTCATTGCTGAGGCAATTCAACACTCTTTGCTATCTTTTACTGAGAAAATTAAGCACTCTTTGCTGAGGAAATTCCGCACTCTTTCATAAGAAAATTCAAAACTTTGCTCAGGAAGTTCAGCACACTCTGTCTAGGAAAATCAGCACTCCGAATTAAGGAAGCACAACTATTTGCTGAGAAAGTTCAGCACTTTGAGACTGCTGAGGAAATTCAGCATTCTTAATGGAGGAAACTTTGTGTCCTTGGCTGATGAAATTCAGCCATCATTGCTGAAAAAATTCAGCACTCTAAATGAAGAAGTTCAGTAGTCCCCTTCTAACGAAATTCAGCTCTTTGATGAGAACATGCAACATTGCAGAGAAAAATCAAAAATTTCATGAGAAAATTAGGCAATATGCTGGGGGAAAATTAGCACTTGAGAGCCACAAAAGGCAATTGGGATTACATTTGTTGAAAATTTTCTATAACAGTATTCATTTTCTTTTGTTATAACATGTACCAAGTTTTTTTCTTTATTTACTAAATTTAACTATGTCTTATAAATTACATAACTACAGTTGACACTCGGTATCTCAAATTCCAAGGCATCGTACATTTTACTTCAAGATAATTGAAATCACTGGCAAATTATAAAATATAAAAATGTTATTTTCTTCAATTTTTGCAACAGAATGAACAAGTAAAAGGACTATTCTGTAGTACTAAACAAACATGAATTTTACAAAAGAAATCTCAGCTGGTGAAACATAGCATAAAAGTTTTATGGAATTCTAAGAGGAAACCTGGGGTTTCTACTGGAATTTTCTCAAGCTTTTAAAGGTCCAATACTCAGTTATAGGACAAGGGGTAGCTGGAGAATCAATTTTGATTTGGAACTTTCAGGCTTGTTGTCTTGTCAGCATGATGTCCCATTAAGAATCAGATAATGTGAATTAATGGCACTGACCAATTTGATAAGCTTGAAATCTGTTCTAATGGTGGTTTGAGAATTTTAGAACATGTTTAATGATTGTAAAACTTTAGCCAATTTTAAATTTTGTGTCTCACAACAAGAATGAATGTGATAACTCAATAGTTGTTTTATTTTGAGATGTGTTTTATTAAAAATTGTATTGAAACTGTTTTAACGAAATTAAGAATAAACAATATAATCATTTTATATTGTAGCGTGTGATAAAATATAATTTACATTGTAAATGGCAATGTTTTATAATACTATAATATGAATGCAACTTTGAATTATAAGACCTAAAGCTTGAAATTTATAATTCAGGGGTGTAGTTCGGCTAAAATGGAATTGTAGGCCACTGCCAAAGGAGGGTATGGCATGCTTCCACAGAAATGTTCACATTATAGATGCAAAATGGTGCTTTTTGGTTTATATCTGGACTTTTATGTTTTTCATTTTTCAAAATGAAGTGTAGACCCGGGATAGCTATTGTACAATTTAGAATGTACACCAGTGTCAAAGGCGTAGCTGGACTGATATGGAAGTAAAAGTCACTGTTCTAAGGGTGATAGGGGGGATGTTTCCCCAGAAAAAAATGCATTCCAGATAAAACATGATGCGTTTTAGCGATCACAAGTCAGAATAACTGTGACCTTTATTCAGAATGACTTTGAATCA
Source organism: Mercenaria mercenaria (assembly GCF_021730395.1). Lineage (NCBI taxonomy): Eukaryota > Metazoa > Mollusca > Bivalvia > Venerida > Veneridae > Mercenaria > Mercenaria mercenaria. Next base: position 56,059,437 of record NC_069373.1, read on the forward strand.
AGTTCAGAATGCCTACGCCTTAAGTCAAAATGACAGCGATCACAAGTCAGAATAACTGTGACCTTTATTCAGAATGACTTTGAATCAAGTTCAGAATGCCTATGCCCTTAAGTCAAAATGACTGCGATCACAACTCAGAATAACTGTGACCTTTATTCAGAATGTCTTTGAATCAAGTTCAGAATGCCTATGCCCTTAAGCCAAAATGACTGCGATCACAAGTCAGAATAACTGTGACCTTTACTCAGAATGACTTTGAATCAAGTTCAGAATGCCTATGCCCTTAAGTCAAAATGACTGCGATCACAACTCAGAATAACTGTGACCTTTATTCAGAATGTCTTTGAATAAATTTCAGAATGTCTATGCCCTTAAGTCAAAATGACTGCGATCACAAGTCAGAATAACTGTGACCTTTATTCAGAATGACTTTGAATCAAGTTCAGAATGCCTATGCCCTTAGGTCAAAATGACTGCGATCGCAAGTCAGAATAACTGTGACCTTTATTCAGAATGTCTTTGAATCAAGTTCGGAATGCCTATGCACTTAAGTCAAATGACTGCGATCACAAGTCAGAATAACTGTGACCTTTATTCAGAATGTCTTTGAATCAAGTTCAGGATGCCTACGCCCTTAAGTCAAAATGACTGTGATCACAAGTCAGAATAACTGTGACCTTTATTCAGAATGTCTTTGAATAAATTTCAGAATGTCTATGCCCTTAAATCAAAATGACTGTGATCACAAGTCAGAATAACTGTGACCTTTATTCAGAATGACTTTGAATCAAGTTCAGAATGCCTATGCCCTTAGGTCAAAATGACTGCGATCGCAAGTCAGAATAACTGTGACCTTTATTCAGAATGTCTTTGAATCAAGTTCGGAATGCCTATGCACTTAAGTCAAATGACTGCGATCACAAGTCAGAATAACTGTGACCTTTATTCAGAATGTCTTTGAATCAAGTTCAGGATGCCTACGCCCTTAAGTCAAAATGACTGTGATCACAAGTCAGAATAACTGTGACCTTTATTCAGAATGACTTTGGATCAAGTTCAGAATGCCTATGCCGTTAAGTCAAAATGACTGCGATCACAAGTCAGAATAACTGTGACCTTTATTCAGAATGACTTTGAATCAAGTTCAGAATGCCAGGTATGCCCTTAGGTCAAAATGACTGCGATCACAAGTCAAAATAACTGTGACCTTTATTCAGAATGACTTTGAATTAAGTTCAGAATGCCTATGCCCTTAGGTCAAAATGACTGCGATCACAAGTCAGAATAACTGTGACCTTTATTCAGAATGACTTTAAATCAAGTAACTACAATGATAGTGACATTAATTCAGAATTAATCCAGAATGACTATGGCAGTAATGCAGAAAAACATTCCTTAACTCACAATGACTTTCATGGATGACTGATAAAAATGAGACTACTTTTCAGTGCAAAAAATAACTCTTATGTGAAGTTTGGTAAATAAAAGTCTGTTGACCATACAATGACCAAGTATGTAGCAGTTGTCCATCTAAAGATGAGAAGACTGCTTTCAGTGCAAGGAATAACTCTCAGCTAAGTGTAGTAAATGATATTTACCTCCACAAACATGTAAATTCAAAGAAATAATTCAGGAAACCAGACACTGAACTTGTTGAAAAAGAGCCGTGTGATTTTCATTAATAAAAATAAATCAATGCTTTTGTTGTATATAGTCACATTGTGAACATAGCTGAGATGAGCACACATTTTTGATAGAAAAATGTATCTCAATGCATTTTATACATTAATAAAATTATGCAACATTGAAACATTGAGACTAGAAATAGAAAACTAAGCCATCAAAACTGTGGACTTAAAAAGAGTCGGTGCTGTTGCCATATACATGTGTAGTTTTTTGTTTTACACATTCCTTCTTATCATTTCACACATTGTCCAGAATTGACCACTGTTGTAATTTACAGCCCCACTGCTGAGTCTTAATGTCCATTTTATTGACTTGGGGGTTAATATTAATTACATGCCTCATCTTAGCAATCTAGGAGAAATTCCCTCTCTACCCTTGTCCTATAACTGTACTAAGGAAAGTGAACATTTTAATTTCTTTTAAAAAGCACAGAAACTATTTCATTTTATTGGAAAATGAAAGTTGGTATGTAGAAATTCGAAATAAATCGCAGTATATGTACAATTATTTTTCTATGAAGTATGAAGAAAGTTAAAAAGACCTGGGGGGTCATTCTGTCGATTCATTGAAATTTCAACACAATACACATACATTTCTTTGAGTTCCAAAGATCTTCTGTAAATTTTGACCTGCCAATCTTCATTATTTAGTGTCTTGCAGACGTCTATGCACTGGCTATGAAAAAAATTGCCAACTCACTTTCCCTTAGTAATGGACCTTTAATCTTACCTATCATGCACAACTGTGTGATCAGAAAGGTATGACACATCCGTTTTAAGCAAAAAATATATTACTTAAAAGCCAGTATGTATATCACAGAATAATAATATCCGCAATTTTGTAAACAAGAGGGCCAAGATGGCCCTAGGTCGCTCATCTGAGTAACATACCAGTGTAAACATGTTTGACCTAGCGATTTCATAGAGACAAATATTCTGACCAACTTTCATTAAGATTGGACCAAAAATGTGGCCTCTTGAGTGTAAACAACCATTTTCTTTGATTTGACCAAGTAACCTAGTTTTTAAACCCACATGACCAAGATTTGTACTTGTCCAAGACTTACAACAAATGAAAAAACAAGGCAGGGGAGAACAACACGTCAAACACCAAAACTTCATAACATGAGGGTCGTTGACCCTAAAGCGCTCACCTGTGTACAAGGCTTCAAGTGTGTTTGTATAAGTACAGAGTTAGGTTTCTTCTATGTTAGCCTATATTATATTACATGTCACATACACTTTTGAATCTAGGGCAATAATTTGAACAATTACGGTAGACATTATAAATCTGATATCACACGCCAAATATCTAGCTATTATTGATTCAGAGAAGAAGATTTTCAAAGTTTCTAATATAAAAGCCTATAGTAAGTACATGTCAGACACAGGGGCGTGGCCATTTTTTTACCTTAAGGAAATAATTTGGACAAGTATGGTATACATAAAGGGAAAAGTGACCACGCCCCCTGGCAGCCATGTTTTTTGATGAATCGGAATAATTTGAACAATCTTGGTAGAGGGTCACACAAGAACCACTTGTGTAAATTATTTTAAAATTGGGCTAGCAGTTCAAACAAGAAGATTTTTAAAGTTTCCACTTCACACATATATGGAAAAGTGACCACACCCTCTGGCGACCATGTTTTTTGATGAATCAAAATAATTTGAACAGTCTTGGTAAAAGGTCACACAAGGACCATTTGTGTAAAATTATTCTAAAATTGGGCCAGCAGTTTCACACAAGAAGATTTTTAAAGTTTCCACTATATACATATAGGGAAAAGTGACCACAACCTCTGGCAGCCATGTTTTTTGACTATCGGTATAATTTGAACAATCTTGGTAGAGGGTGACATAAGGACCATTCATGTGATATTATTTCAAAGCAGACCATCGGTTTTGAAGGAGCTGTTGTTTGAAGATCCGGGGTAAAAACACGTGATTTTATTTTACACGATTTCAAAATTTAAGAAATCAAAAGGTCTACCAGTTTATTTGACTTTATGTGGCGAATTTATATGAGGCCAATATAAACGAATCTGATTTGGTCCTAAAAAAATAGTAACAAGAGCTGTCTCCATAGTATGACACATGCCCCCGATGGCACTTTGAATGAATAGTTATGGCCGATGTTAGAGTTTAGGACCTTTGAGCTACGGACCTGGGTCTTGCACGCGACACGTCGTCTTACTGTGGTACACATTCATGCCAAGTTATTTGAAAATCCATCCATGGATGACAAAGATATGGACCAGACATGCCCATCAATGCACTATCCTTTAATGTCTAAGTGTGACCTTGACCTTTGAGCTATGGACCTGGGTCTTGCGCGCGACAGGTCGTCTTACTGTGGTACACATTCATGCCAAGTTATTTGAAAATCCATCCATGGATGACAAAGATATGGACCGGACACGCCCATCAATGCACTATCCTTTAATGTCCAAGTGTGACCTTGACCTTTGAGCTACGGACCTGGGTCTTGCGCGCGACACGTCGTCTTACTGTGGTACACATTCATGCCAAGTTATTTGAAAATCCATCCATCGATGACAAAGATATAGACCGGACACGAAAATTGCGGACAGACTGACAGACAGACTGACAGACCGACAGACTGACAGATCGACAGACAGTTCAAAAACTATATGCCTCCCTTTGGGGGCATAAAAATTAGCAGCAGGTAAAAAATACCTGTTATATGGTAAATGATGCTTCAGACCAAGTTTGATGAAGATCCATCAAGCGGTTCATGAGAAGAAGTCGTTTCAAGGTATTTCTATCTTTAGCTACAGCCCTAAAGGGCCAGTACCCCATTTGAACAAAATGAAAGGACTTATGATGCTCGACCAGTGTGAAGCATCAACGATTCTAACGCCTAGAGGGCCTACCCCATTTGAACAAAATTGAGAAAGGACCTTATAATGATGCTACAGACCAAGTTTGATGAAAAGCCATCAAACGATTCTAACAGCCCCTAGAAGGGGCCAAGTACCCCCATTTGAACAAAATTGAGAAAGGACCTTATAATGATGCTACAGACCAAGTTTGATGAAAAGCCATCAAACGATTCATGAGAAGAAGTTGTTTAAATGTATTTCTATTTTTTCCCCTCATCGATGTGGGTTCGAGCCACACTCGGGGCGTTGAATTCTTCATGTGAGGAAGCCATCCAGCTGGCTTACGGAAGGTCGGTGGTTCTACTCAGGTGCCCGCTCGTGATGAAATAATGCACGGAGGGGCACCTTGGGTCTTCCTCCACCATTAAAGCTGGAAAGTCGCCATATGACCCATCATGTGTCAGTGCGACATTAAATCCAAAAAAAAAAAAAAAAAAAAAAAAAAAAAAATTCTATTTTTAGTTCTAGCGGTCCCCTAAAAGGGGCCAAGTGCCCTCATTTGAACATATCTGTCAGAGGACCTTATAATGATGCTACAGACCTGATGAAGATCCATTAAGCGGTTCATGAGAAGAAGTTGTTTAAAGTTTTTTCTATTTTTAGCTCTAGAGGCCCCTAAAAAGGGCCAAGTGCCCCATTTGAACAAAATTGGAAGAGGACCATATAACAATACTACTGACCAAGATTGATGAAGACCCATCAGTAGGTTCATGAGAAGAAACTGTTTAAACGTATTTCTATTTTTAGCTCTAGCAGACCCTAAAAGGGGCCAAGTGCCCCCATTGGAATAAATTTGATAGAGGACCATATAATGATGCTAAAGACTGAGTTTGATGAAGATCAATCCAGCAGTTCAAGTAAAGAAGTCATTTCAATGTATTTCTATTTTTAGCTCTAGCAGAGCCTAAAAGGGGCCAAGTGCCCCCATTTGAACAAATTTGGGAGAGGCCCCTTTAATGACGCTACAGACCAAGTTTGATGAAGATCCATCAAGGGATTCATGAGAAGAAGTTGTTTAAAGGTTTTTCTATTTTAAGCTCTAGCAGTCCCTTAAAGGGGCCAAAATGCCCCCATTTGAACAAATTTGATGACCATTCATCCTATACTAATAGCTCACCCTGAACCTTCAGTTTAGGTGAGCTAAAAAGCAAGCTGGTCCATTTCCATAAATGAAACATGAAAACGCAATTTCCTGTCAAACTTCCTCATAAATTACAGCTCTCAGTCGTAATTTTAAAAGACGGTAAAATTAAATTTCCTGGAGATGTGAACAGATAGCTCTATGTTATAATAAAAATCATTAAGATCAGTATGAAATTCTATGATAGATAAATTCTGTTTAAAAGCCAAGAAAATCTCATATAATGAGATATATGAAACTCCTACAGTCATCAACAACTGTATTTGTTGTGTATGTATCAACATATACAATAATGCTTTCCATATCATGTCCTTACCTTATCATCATTGATTTAAGCATCTTGCTTGATTCAATTTATTCCACTTTCTGTCTGCCATGGGACTCAAATGTTCCAACTCCATCCATCTTATTACTGCAAGACATATGAGCCACGCCATGAGAAAACCAACATAGTGGGTTTGCGACCAGCATGGATCCAGACCAGCCTGAGCATCTGCGCAGTCTGGTCAGGCTCCATGCTGTTCGCTTACAGTTTCTCCAATTCCAATAGGCTTTAAAAGCGAACAGCATGGAGCCTGACCAGACTGCGCGGATGCGCAGGCTGGTCTGGATCCATGCTGGTCGCAAACCCACTATGTTGGTTTTCTCATGGCGTGGCTCATATCATAAACTAATATGTTTCTAGACAATTCAATATTTATCAGTGACAAACGAGCTTACAAACACAACACCAGTACAACACATAGTCAATCTGCACTTTCAGCCATGAAAAACTAATGTTCTTGTCCTGTACAGGAATCTTGTTAAATGTTTTAAATGGCTTTGCAATCACATCTTACAATCTATTTTTCTGCTATTTAACCTTTAGCCTGCTGATGGCAAGTGATTTTGCGACCAGCACAGGCCAAGATTAGCTAGCATATCTGTGCAGGCTGAACATGGTCTGCACTGTTTGCTGTTCAGTCAGTAAATTCGAATAATAAGTGCTACTTCCAAAGTTGAATGATGGACCAGTCCATTTTAGAAATTTATCTGACTAAAGGTTTAAACAAAAGTCAAACCTATTCTAATGACCACCTGACAAAAAAGGACAGCCTGGATTTATAGACCAACAGCTTCATTTCCATATCTATTCATTTTCAGTTCCTTTCAACTACCAAATAAATACCATTTAAGGACCACTTGTTTGCTTCCCGAACATGGTCTTTATATAAAGGCTGAACTAGATGTATGACCTTGGAACTAAATTACCTTGATAATGCAGAACCTTGTTGCTAAGGACATGATACTCAGTCACATATAGATTACCAAGCATCTACACAAGACTGCACCTTCCAGAAACTATTAGATCTTCTGGTCATTTTCAAAACTAAGCAGTTATACATGTATAAGACAGTTGAACATTGTAAAATAAAACATTTTATCACCATGAACACCACTCAAGAAACTCCAATATAGCTTCCTCTCTATAAAGTATGAAATTTGGAATAAGTACAAATAGTTGGCAAATTAAAGAAATACAAAAATGTTATTTTCTTCCATTTTGCAAAATCAAATATTTATTAAAAACAGAGGGAACTTTGTTCAATAAACAAGTTAAAAGGCCATTCTATGGTAATAAACAAATATCAATTTTACAAAAGAAATCTCAGCTGGTAAAGGGAAGAGTAAAAGCCTTATAGAATTCTAAGAGGAAACCTGGGGTTTACTGGGAATATCCGCAAGCCTTTAATCTGACCTATCACGCACAACAGTGTCAACAGAAAAGGATGACACACCTGATTTAAGCAAAAAGATATCACTCAAAAGCCAGAGAGATAATTATTATCACAGAATATACCACAATTTTCTAAAATAAAATGCAAACTAGTCCATTTTCATCAATGAAACACAAAAACATAACTTTCTATCAAACTTTCTCATGAATTAAAGCTCTCAGTTATAATTTTGCATTGTAAAAGATTACAAAATTGAAATTAATTAAAATCCAAAATTTTCCTGGAGATATGAACAGATAGCTCTCTGTTATTATAAAGATCATTAAGATCAGGGTGAAATTCTATGACAGATTAATTCTGTTTAAAAGCCAAGAAAATCTCATATAATGTGACATATGAAACTACTAAATCCTTCATTTAAAGACACTAGATAAAGTAAGACTGCAAGATACTGTTTCAATAGCTGTACCAAAGACTAAAAGGCTGATGTATGGCAATCGGAGCTTTGCATATCTGTGCTTCTTTGGGCACTATGAAATTCTTTTCCCATCGAGATATGGTTTGACAATTGTCATTGGCTACTTTTTAAAAGTCTATTAAAAACCTGTATCTTTATACAACACTACATCTTGCAAACGGGCGATTGCAGTTATCTCTTCATAAATATGAAATGCAGCTGCAGGTGTAAAACTGTGATTTTATACAAAATGTTTTTGACGTTTAATACCTATAATTATCTATTTCTCTCGTTTGGTTTTATATCTTTATTCTGGATATTCATATTCAGTTAATCTAGATAGCACTGTTGTTTTTTTTTCTGTATTTATAACTGAGCCGTGCCATGAGAAAACCAACATAGTGGGTTTGGGACCAGCATGGATCCAGACCAGCCTGCGCATCCGCGCAGTCTGGTTAGGCTCCATGCTGTTCGCTTTTAAAGCCTATTGGAATTGGAGAAACAGTTAGCGAACAGCATGGAGCCTGACCAGACTGCGCGGATGTGCAGGCTGGTCTGGATCCATGCTGGTCGCAAACCCACTATGTTGGTTTTCTCATGGCACGGCTCAACTGTATTTTTTGGCAAGCTTGCTGCATATATAGCACTTTTGAATGCGTCAAAGGTCAAAAGCAGGTCCAAGGGGAGACACATGAGGTGTGCATGCATTCATGTTCATGACCATGCTTATCACAGTATACACTGGAGTATGGTATAACACGCACAATAACATTTTCCTTCTGATCTGGTGCCAGTGTAATAAACCAACTGGGAAAATTTAACAACAAAAATGCCATTTCTAATTTCCTTCAACTATTACTTATGGACCTTGAAAATAACCATAACAACACAAATGTAAATATTAAGTATTTTGCACAAAATGCATTGTTTAAGATAAGCAAGATATAATATGCCAGACATGCAGAACCAAAATCTAATGCAGCCAATAAATCATCTTAAATACAGTTATTCCTGTAAGAAAACATATTCAATTTAAAGTTCTTATTTCGACATTATTTACATATGAGCCACGCCATGAGAAAACCAACATAGTGGCTTTGCGACCAGAATGGATCCAGACCATCCGCGCAGTCTGGTCAGGATCCATGCTGTTCGCTAACGGTTTCTCTAATTCCAACTGGCTTTGAAAGTGAACAGCATGGATCCTGACCAGACTGGGTGGATGCACAGGCTGGTCTGGATCCATGCTGGTCGCAAAACCACTATGCTGGTTTTCTCATGGCGCGACTCATATCATGTTCCCATATAGAATCCCATAAATTGTTCTACATTTTTAAAAAAACCTATACCCTACTAGCATGGTTAAGTAATTAAATTTTCAAGGCAAGTTGGGCAATGTCCTAAAAACAGCAGGGCTACAACCATGAACTTTCTTTTCTGCAATGATCAAATTAAAATGGTGAAAATTTATGCACGTCTGAATAAAGTAGATGTGACAGAAAAATTAAACCAAATCTGCTGGGGCTTGGGTTCACCTTAAGTTTAAAGAAGTGAGTTTCCATTGGAGTGGATGAAAAACATTCCATAGTTGTTCAAAGGCTTTTTAAGTGCAATGTACATATTACATATTATACCAAATTTATATTTTAGCGCCCTTTCCATGACAAACATGTTCAAAGGTGTTTTATATAGAAAGGTAGTCACTCTGGGTGCCAATATATCCTCTACCAGTACAGACGCAGAGCAATTTGACCAGAGGGATAGAGAGAGAGAAAGCCCCCATAACAGAGTGAGAGAGTTCTGACAGTGACCTAGCATGATGAAGCAATATGAAAGATTCCACTCGATTGTGTATTGCTTAAGCACATATACTTCTGTTATGTAAGTGCAGAATAATATAGAAGTAATTATGATCAAGCAAGTTGTTTATACATAATGTTTTACATCAAGTCCAGTTAAATGCATGCAGAAATTGTCAAAGCGTAATGTGTAGTAGTGAAGATGTTCATAGACTAATAAAGGACAACGTCCTTGAGAACCCCATCCACTTGGCATCTAAACAAAATCTTCCTGCTAAATTTAACCAAATTGGACAATTCCCAAAGTTATGGAACCTGCACAGTGCTTATCAGCTCATGACAGTGGACAAAGTAGAGTTACTGAACCTATGCATTGCATGTCATATCATGACAGTGAACAGGTGTGTGAAGTTTCAAGTTTGAATCCTTTCCTATTATTGGATACTGAGATACCAGCTTACATACAAAAACTTAACCAAAAACTGCTAAGTTGAAAAAGGGGCATAATTTTGCAAAAATGCAAAGTAGAGTTATGAGACCTGCACAGTGCATGTCAGACCATGACAGTGAACAAGTGTGTGAAGTTTCAATCCATTTCCATTAGTGGGTTTTGAGATACCAGCTAACATACAAAACCTTAACCAAAAATTTCTGGTTGAATTTGAAGTCGAAAAAGGTAAAAAGGAAAACAGAGTTATGGAACCTGTGCAATGTAAGTCAGTTTATCACAGTAAATAAGTGTGTGAAGTTTCAATCCATTCCCACAAGTGGTTACTGAGACACCAGTTTACATACAAAAACTTAACCAAATTGGGACGCGGACGCTGACGCACTGGCGAGTCCAATAGCTCTACCTATTCTTTGAATAGTCAAGCTGAAAAGAATAAATCTTTGAATATACAAAACAAAATATTAGCTAACACTTTTAATATAAAAGAAAAGACCAAGCATGATGATCCGATACTAGCAGGTCATAAAAGTGTTTCTCTCCTTAATTCCAATTAAGAGTGCAATATTAACAGTTGTAAATATTTACTTAAGTAGTAAGTAACACCCTAGGTGTCCATTTTAAAGCTTTTTAAACAGACATTTTAAAAAGATATTTTAAGTGCTTTGCAGTGGCTCTTCACACATTATTATATCAGCTTATAGTATTTGTGTCAACTTATAGTACAAAATTCTTTATACAATCTTAGTATATATTGCATGGATATAATCGGATATGTGGTATTAGTGTCATCTTGACCAAAGAAAAAATTTAATGTAACCTAAACAAGTGTGATAGCTCTATTTAAGGAATTAAAAGATATAGTATCTGCTATTTCAACTATTAAATCTATAAAATAAACATGCTTTTAATTCATTATATCAAACATAGAAAGTTGATAGAGAGAGAGATAATCAACAAGAGCTGTCACAGGAGACAGCGCGCTCGACTATTTCGATGCTGGATAGTGAAACTAGGCACATCTGAGGAAACTAGAGCTGTCACTGGAGTGTTTAATGACTCCGATTGTGGATGAAGATATTGCACAATAGCCTGAGTCTATGTCAAAAATATCAACTTAAAGTAATAAGAGAGGTAAAGATAAAATGTATCAAAACACTATATAAGTATATCCTAAGCAAAAAGGGGCACAATTCATTAAATATTGGTGCCAGAGTTATGCAGCTTGTGTCATATAGTGTGGGTGATGATGATGAACAACTATTTTAGGTTTGAATCAAATCCATTCAGTAATAACAGAGACAGAGTGGAAGTGCATCAAAACTTTAACCTAAAATTCTAAGTAAAAAGGGGGAATAATTAATGAAAAATTGGTGCCAGAGTTATGCACCTTGCGTCATATGGTGTGGGTGATGATGTTGAACAACTATTTTAAGTTTGAATCAAATCCATTCAGTAATAACAGACAGAGTGAAAGTGCATCAAAACTTTAACCTAAAATTCTAAGTAAAAAGGGGAAATAACTCATGAAAAATTGGTCCCAGAGTTATGCACCTTGTGTCATATGATAAAGGTAATGATGCTGAACAATTGTTTAAGTTTAAATCAGATCCATACAGTAATAACAGAGATAGAGAGAAAGTGCATAAAACTTTAACCTGAAATTCTAAGTAAAAAGGGGAATAATTCAAGAAAAATTGTGCCAGAGTTAATGCATCTTGTGTCATTTGATGTGGGTGATGATGTTGAACAACTATTTCAAGTTTGAATCAAATCCATTCAGTAATAACAGAGGTAGAGTGAAAGTGCACCAAAACTTTAACCTGAAATTCTAAGTAAAAAGGGGAAATAATTCATGAAAAAATGGTGCCAGAGTTATGCACCTTGTGTCATATGATGTGGGTGATGATGTTGAACAACTATTTTAAGTTTGAATCAAATCCATTCAGTAATAAAAGAGATAGAATGAAAGTGCATCAAAACTTTAACCTGAAATTCTAAGTGAAAAGGGGGGATAATTCATGAAATATTGGTGCCAGAGTTATGGCCCTTATGTCAGATGATGTAGATGATGATGAGGAATAAGTATTTCAAGTTTGAATCAAATCCATCAAGTAAGAGGTAAGTTGAAAAAAGAGAAAGTGCACCAAAACTTTAACCAAGGTGGGGACGCGGAAAGACGCCGACGCCGGGGCGAGTAGGATAGCTCTCCTTACTTTGTATAGTCGAGCTAAAAAGTAAGCATGGTATTTGGTATAAAGGTTCTTGAATAATTAACTTTCCATTATTTTCCACCTTTCTTCAGTTGCTGTTTCAATAAATTCTGATTAGTACTTTCATATGTTATTGTCCAAATAAAGGAAGATAATTTAAAAATTAAGCATGGTAGAATTATGTTTCTTGTACAATGCACTTCCTTACAATGCCCTCTGTCACTGATTAAAAATTTAAGGAAATTTAAGCTTTTGACGCAGACAAGATGTCTGGTCACAGCCAATTAGGCAGATGGAGGATGCCCTAAAATTTGATATTTAAAGGAAAAGTATCAAGTTGTTATTGTTAACCTGATAACCAAACCATATTTATACTGTTTTATGCATTTATATTACCCTTCCCAAACCATTAAAACAAAATCAATTACCCAGTCTTCTAAAAATAAGTCAATAATGTGAAAAAATAATGATCTTAAATGCAATTAATATTTTATAATGTAATATATTCAATTAAAACTTGGGTTTTAATGAGAATTTTTTAATTACCCCTTTCAATTGTTGGTAACTACATAAAGCATAATCATCTTATACAAGCTTTATATTTTCTTTATTTGCCAAAGTTCAGGTTTCCAAAGAAAAAAAAGTTTGAGAGACATTCAATCAACTTGAACACGTTTAACACGAAACAGTAAAAGGTTATTCAACTACTGCAACTGATTACAACATTGTTGAATCACAGTTTTAATTATATACTTATCTCATTATTTTATATCTATTAAATGTTTGCATCAAGTCAATTAATTTAGCTTGGTTAGTACAGTACATTACTTCAAACCTGCATGCTTAGCTCAATATGGAGAGCGCAGATCTATGGACCAATGGGTTGTGAATTTGATCCCCGAGCGAGGCATATGTTCTCTGTGGCGATTTGATAGAAGACAATGTGTCTGAAATCATTTGTCCTCCACGGTTGATTCATGTGGGAAGTTGGCAGTTACTTGCGGAAGACAGACTTGTACTGGTTTACAATCCAGGGACACTGGTTAGATTAACTGCCCGCCTTTACATAACTGAAATACTGTTGAAAAACACACAAACAAACGCTACTTCTAACTAATCAGACTTCAAAGTTTGAGCCCAGAGCCAAGAGGTAATACTGTCATCTGCTATCCCTGACCAAAAATCAGTAATTTCCATTTTATAATTTATCAGATTGCAGACTGAATGAAAACAATGTCTTAAATCATCTCCCTTTTGTCCTGGTTTCACACCATTTATCTACTATTTTGCTGTCCATTTAATATTAGCTATTTTCTATCGGACAATAAGCTCTTATTTTCAGCCTATAAACTGCTCTTTATTAGGAAATACAGGGAGATGAAGTACACCTTAATAAGATCTTTGATATTGTGTCAATATAGCTTAGCTATGTTTGCGTCATTACAAAGAAACTAATGATCAGTCTGGATGAAATATTGCTCATTACCAGCAAAACAGTTTATAATGCTCTTTCTCCGAAGAAACAAAGTCATTTCATAGTTGATAACGGTAATTCCGGAACTATTTTTTTTTCACCAAGATTATGTATTAAATACTGTAGCATGTTTTGGCTCTTTCTGCACTGTCTGTTTTCATTCTTGGTAAGTAGGCTCTCGCCCGTGTATAATGGGGGCAAAGGAGCACCTCAGCAGACCTGCACCGAACCTCTACAAAACACAGAGTACACAAACAAATGTTTCCATGGCGAATACAACATCAACTTCAATGAGAGGCAGCAATATCATTCAGGTCTGAAATTCAGTTAAAACCACACACTAAAAACTGCTTCTATTGTTTTCCAATACTGCCAGACTTTCTATTAATTTCAATATAGCACCTATCCAAAAAATTAAGTCCTGACATCTACCACAAATGATAATACCATCTGTTTTCTTTTTAAAGTTTCAAATCTACAGATTCATGTTTTTATACAATGAATAAATAATGATTTCAAAATTTCAAAATACAAGGTATATGACCTATAAATCTGGACAAACCAGGCCTGATCCTTAAAACTAAAGGACTTGGCATCTACATAAAATAAGGTAATCTGCACTGTGTTCAAATTCCGATTCTCTCCTCATTTTGCTTTGTAAGATTTAGACACACACAACCACAACTACAGGTCATATGCTGACTTTCCTAGTTTTCATGGTGGAGGAAGACCCGAGGTTCCCCTCGCAGCATTATTTAAGGTACAGACTGGCACCTGGGTATAACCACCAACCATCCGCTAGCCTGCTGGGTGGTTCCCTCACATCAACAAATTCTTAACCCTCAAGCAAGTTATTTCAAACCCACAACTTTGAAGGGCAAGTGATCTGAAGTCATTTTTCTTAACCACTCAACCACAGTTCTCCAGACAAAAGAGGCTGAAAAAAGAATTAACTGACAACCTCTGAAGCAAAGAAAATCAAATATTTCTCACCATCATAATGTTGGGCAATATGTGAGTGAAACATGATAAAGTCAGGATAAAGTCGTAATACAAGATTTTGCTAAAAACATAAATATTTATAGGTTTTCTGCTCCATGTCAAGGAAGTCAGTAAGCAGTTTTGTGCATTTTTATCATCGATTTTGAGATGTAATATTGAAATTAGATGTCAACAGACACTAAAAACAACCCATGGTATCTGTTTTATATTACTTCCTGTAACCAAATCTAATGTTGCATGACACTATGAAAATGCATTGTGGATTTATTTGCTGCATCATTTTTACAAATGGTTGCCCGAAAGCACTTGTTCTGTTTGTATTATCTGTAATCACAAGCACTTGCGTTACTAGACTTTTAGCAGTTTCGTAGCCTGTAAGCATTACTGTGTTTTTACTGTTGTCACTTGTGTTGTTTGCTAGCACTTGTGTAGTGTGTTAGCAAATGCATTTTTTTTTTTTTTTTTTTTGGTAACTCTTGTGTAGTGTTGTAATTTCTCCTTTATATTGTCTTTTAAGCACATTTGTTGTTTCCCTATCAGCATTAATACTGCTGGATTTATAGTCTGTCAAGAATTTTGGTCATGAATGTTCATGATCTCTTCATGAACAGGGGCTGTGAACGATTTCATGAATAAATCCTTGATATTACCATTTCTGAATACTTCCATGAAGTTGCCTGTTTCAGACTTTATGAACTGTTCATGAACATGAGCTGTGTATGATATTATCAATAATTCATGCATATATAATTCAACGTCAATTAGTGAGGCATGAATTATCCCCCACCTCAGCATTTACTGCAGTATTGTTATGAGCTAAAAGTGCAGACACGCCTCGATGCATAAAGTTGATCTATACCACTTCATGAAGTGTTCCAAGTCTCATTTTCTGTTCACATTTTTCTCTTGAAGTTTTCATGAAGTACCTTCATTAATATGTGGATATGAACACACCGTGTAATTAGGTCTGTTTACATTTCTTTAAAAGCAAAAAATCTTGAAAATGCTACCAAAATGTCAGATATAGGTCCACAATGAAATAACAAGAGGGTCATCATGACCCTGGATCGCTCACCAGAGTAATATGAGCTACATGTTTCAAATGTCAAACTGATGATTTTTAGAAATTTTTTGGAAAATTTTCCGATGTACAATGAAGTAACCCCTGGGGTGGGGCCAATTTTACCCCGGGGGTCATGATTTGAACAAAGTTTGTAGAAGTCTACTAGGCAATGTTACATATTGAATATCTAAGATCTAGGCCTTCTGGTTTATTTTAAGCAAATTTATGAAGATTTCCCTATGTACAATCAAGTAACCCCAGGGGCTGGGTCAATTTGACCCTGGGGGGGTCAAGATTTGAAAAAGTTTGTAGAGGTCCACTAGGCAATGCTACATATCAAATATCTAAGCTCTAGGCCTTCTGGTTTATTTTTAGAAAATTTTGAAGATTTTTCTATGTACAATCAAGTAACCCCATGGGGCGGGGCCAATTTGACCCCGGGGGTCATGATTTGAAGAACTTTTGTAGAAGTCTACTAGGCAATGCTACATATCAAATATCTAAGATCTAGGCCTTCTGGTTTATTTTTAGAAATTTTTTAAAGATTTTCATATGTAAAATCAAGTGACCCCTGGGGCAGGGTCAATTTTGACCCAGGGGGTCATGATTTGAACAAATGTTGTAGAGGTCCACAAGGCAATGCTACAGGTTAAATATCTAAGCTCTAGGCCTTCTGGTTTATTTTAAGAAATTTTTTGAAGATTTTCATATGTAAAATCAAGTGACCCCTAGGGCGGGGTCAATTTTAACCCGGGGGTCATGATTTGAACACCTTTAGTAGAGGTCCACTAGGCAATGCTACATGTCAAATATCTAAGCTCTAGGGCTTCTGCTTTTTGAGAAGAAGATTTTTTAAGATTTTCCTATGTAAAATCAAGTGACCCCTGGGGCAGGGTCAATTTTGACCCCGGGGGTCATGATTTGAATAAATTTTGTAGAGGTCCACTAGGCAATGCTACGTGTGAAATATCTAAGCTCTAGGCCTTCTGGTTTATTTTTAGAAATTTTTTGAAGATTTTCATATGTAAAATCAAGTGACCCCTGGGGCGGGGTCAATTTTGACCCTGGGGTCATGATTTGAACAAATTTAGTAGAGGTCCACTAGGCAAAGCTACATGTCAAATATCTAAGGTCTAGGCCTTCTGGTTTTTGAGAAGAAGATTTTTTAAGATTTTTCTATGTAAAATCAAGTGACCCCTGGGGCGGGGTCAATATTGACCCCGGGGTCATGATTTGAACCAACTTGGTAGAGGTCCACTAGGCAATGCTTCACACCAAATATCTAAGCTCTAAGGCTTCTGGTTTTTGAGAATAAGATTCTTAAAGTTTTTCCTTTCGGTTGCCATGGAAACCAGAGTTCTGCATGGAATTCAATTCTTTGAATAATTTTGTAGATCTTCACCCAAGGAACATTCCTGTGAAGTTTGGATGAAATTTGCCTAGCAGTTTATGAGGAGATGTCGTTTAAAGTAAAAGTTTACGGACAACGGATGACGGACAACGGACGGTGAGTGATCCTAATAGCTCACCCTGAGCCTTTGGCTCTGGTGAGCTAAAAACAAGAAAATAGGTCAGTAGGTCAAGGTCACAGTCAAGTGACATCATATTACTTGGGGTCATCAGGTAATTATAATTAAATAGTCTTGGAAATAGGATCAGATGATTTTTTAAGTATTTCTCCAATATATCTCAATATAACTAAAAGACCCCAGGGTGGGGCCTCTTTTAACCCCAGGGGCATAATTTGAACAATTTTGGTAGAGGAATACTAGACAATGCATCATACCAAATATCAAAAGCCTAGGTCGTATGGTTTCTGACAAGAAGATTTTTAAAGCTTTTTCCTATATAAGTCTATATAAAACTTGAGACCACTAGGGCAGGGCCTCTTTTCACCCAAGGGGTACAATTTGAACAATTTTGGTAGAGGACCATAAGACAATGCTACAGGCTGATATAAAACATGAAAATGCCTTTTTAACTGGGAGAAAATGGAGGATTCTTTATTTCCGCCATTATCTGAAGTGCTGCTTGATTACCTATTTAGTACTATTGTACCTATATACTTTTGTGAGAGGAAAGCTTAGTAATATGATCTGGAAAAATCCCAAAGATTAAACTTTTCAGAAGGCACAGATTTATGTGGAGTAAAAGGTTTCTTAATGGCTTTGACTAGATAATCTGATTCCATAATGTACATAGATTTAACAGGGAAAAGCTTTCTAAAAGTTCAAGCTTAGGTTGCTGAAGGTAAATGACTCGGAATACCTTAGAGAGAATTAACTCTTTAATATTCCATTCAGTCCGTACATCAATTTAGGATGTCTAGAACCATGTAAAAAGTAATGTATTTTCTCTTAATGCCAATATTTCAGTATTTAGCAGGTAATAGTTACACTTCCACTTGTTCTTTAAGAGCTTAGTATTAACTAAAGATTCCCATGCACAGTACACATTTTGCAACACCCTAAGCCACATTTGAACAGCTGGTGAGCACAATATAAATATTGTCTAGAATTTACAAACAAGCAAATTTCATTAACTAGAATTGTGTCCATAGGACTTGGATGCCCCCACATCCTGCGTCATCCACTAAATAGCAAAGTTGTTAAGAAAGGGCCATAATTCTGGAAGAGAATCACAGAAAAAAAAATCATTATTAATTGTCATCTTCACATGAAAGGTCCATCATTTGTGAAACTTTCAAAAATATCCTTTCAATAGTGTTTTTGGAGCTGGACACACAAGATTTTTCTCTATATTCTACAGTAAAATTATCCAAGGGCCATAACTTCAAATTCCTTCCTTTATGGCCATCTGCACATCAAGCTTGTTCATCTGTGAAAGTCTCATACCATGGGAGGAGTTGAAGACAGAAGGTTTTTCTCTATACTCTTTTAGCAAAACTATCAAAGGGCAATAACTGCGGTAAAAATAGTCTAAAAAAATTCCTTCCTTTATGGTCATCTGCAGATCGTTGTTTATTATGTGTGAACGCTTTAAGCAAGTGGGAGAAGTCGGACACACAAGATTTCAGGGTGTACAGATGGACAGGCGGACATACTGACAGCATCAATGCTATATGCCCCAAACATAAACTGGAGTGGGGGGGGGTGGGCATAAAAAGTAAGAAAATTATATATCGTATATCTTTGACATAAATATAAATTTGGTTTGATCTATGACCATTTAATATTAATTATCGGTGAAAATTCATTCATTAAACCTTTGTATCCTTATGTAAATGATATTTTCTCCTTTAATTTTGCAACATTTTAAAAATTGGTAGAGGTTGTAAATTGAATGAAAGGATCTCTTTACAATAAACAATATTTTTTAGTTGCCATATCAGCTGAATACAGTTTATTTCTATTACGATACAGTTAAACTTTGTTTGCTTGAACTCAACTGAACAGGTAAAATTTGTCCGAGTTCTGAGTTATCAATAGTTTGAGCCATCCAACAATACATATTATACAGGAATTTGCCGAGACCAGACTATGATTTCTAAACAAGAGGGCCATGATGGCCCTGTATCGCTCACCTGAGTACCATTGCTCAAAATGATATGATCAAGTTTTGACATAGAGCACATAAGCATACACATTAAATATTACCAGGATAAACATTTTCTTGTAACAGACCCTTTGACCTATTCAGGGCCAAATTCCATACCAAGTTTGAGGGTTCTAGGCTTAAATGCTGCATTTTTGTACTAACATGACTTATTCCTTACCCTGGAGGACTTAAATAACATTTAAAACCAATTTCATTAGATGCTGCTGAGATATATTCATTTACATAAAATAAAGGGATTTAATTAGTCATAAATTCAGTCAAAAGTTATCTACCCTGATTGTTGGAGTCCCTCTGATAGCACAAATGACATTTCAAATAAGTATCTTCATTGGTAACTGAGACACACCCATTTTAATTTGAAACAAAGGGAGGTAATTTGACATAAAATCAGTCCATAGCTATCTACCCTGATTGCCTCATTCCAACTAAAGACAATAATGAAATTTCAAACGAGTTCTATAAATATTTACCGAGATAAATCTATTTTTATTAAAATCAGGGGAGGTAATCATGCATTGGTATATGCATGTAGAAGATACAGAGTACAAGCCTATACAACAATATATTAGTAAAGTATTCATATTGATAAATGTTCAATCAAGAGTTATCTAATGTGACTATTTCTTACCATGGAAGACATAAATAACGTTTCAAACCATCTCATTAGACTAAGGTGTATTCATTTAGATAAAAAATAAATGGAGGTAATTTGTCGTAAATTCAGTCAATATGTATCTTCACTGATTGTCCAAGTCCATCTACTGACATAAATGAAATTTCAGATCAGTATCTTCATTAGTTACGGAGATATACCCATTTTAATTTGAACAAGAGGGCCATGATGGCCCTATATCGCTCACCTGTTATCATTGCACTTGAGGACAAGAAGGTCCTCAGAAAACAAAGGACAGGAACAACAAAGGGAAGAAATTTAACCAAAAAGAAAAAAAAAATTACAAGGTATAGATATGTTAAAATATACCTAAAAATTGGAGGTACCGTCCATGTTGTACCACAGAAAAGTGGTCTCGTGTTTTCCCTACAGCCAATAATTAAAAAGTTACTAAAAATAATCTATTTATATTAACGTAAAAGGGAAGTAATTAAAAAAAAAAAAAATATTGTAAGTGGACAAAAGAAGGATCTGCCAAATAAATCTGTTGACATAAATGAAATTTCAGATCAGTCCTATAAGTACTTACTGATATAAATCCATTTTGATTACAATCAGGGGAGGTAATCAGATATAAAATAACTCTGGAACCTATGATTGGATCTGATTGGTCATGGAATCCAAGATTTATTGTTGTTGAAGATATTTTGGAAGTTTGTATCAAATAAAACCATAAATGAAGTCTCTATATAGCTGCAAAAGCCAAAATAGCAAATTTTGGACCTTTAAGGAGCCATAACTCTGGAACCCATGATGGAATCTGGCCAGTTCGAGAAAGGAACCAAGATCTTGTGGTGATACAAGTTGTGTGCAAGTTTGATTAAAATCAAATCATAAATGAAGCTGCTATTGTGCAGACAAGGTCAAAATAGCTGATTTTGGCTCTTTCAGGGGCATAACTCTGAAACCCATTATGGGATCTGGCAGGTTCAAGAAAGGAACCGAGATCTTATGGTGACACAAGTTTTGTGCAAGTTTGATTAAATTCAAATCATAAATGAAGCTGCTATTGTGCAGAGAAGGTCAAAATAGCTAATTCTGGCCCTTTCAGGGACCATCACTCTGGAACCCATAATGGAATCTCGCCAGTTCAAGAAAGGAACTGAGATCTTATGGTGATACAAGTTGTGTGCAAGTTTGGTTAAAATAAAATCATAAATGAAGCTGCTATTGTGCATACAAGGCCAAAATAACTAATTCTGGTCCTTTCAGGGGCCATAACTCTGGAATCCATACTGGAATCTGGCTAGTTCAAGAAAGGAACAAAGATCTTATCGTGATACAAGTTGTGTGCCAGTTTGGTAAAAATCAAAGCATAAATAAAGCTGCTATTGTGCAGACAAGGTCAAAATAGCTAATTTTGGCCCTTTCAGGGGCCATAACTCTGGAACCCATATATGGATCTGGCCAGTTCAAGAAAGGAACCGTGATCTTATGGTCATACAAGTTGTGTGCAAGTTTGGTTAAAATAAAATCATAAATGAAACCACTATCGTGCAGAAATGAAATTGTTGACGGACGGACGCACGGACGGACGGACGGACGCACGCACGGGCAGACGACAGACGAAGGGTGATCACAAAAGCTCACCTTGTCACTATGTGACAGGTGAGCTAAAAAAGGGAGGTAATTTGAAATAAAATCAGTCCATAGTTATCTACCCTGATTGTCTCAGTCCAACTAATGACATTAATGAAATTTCAAATAAGTCCTGTAAGTACTTACTGATATAAATCCATTTTGATTATAATCAGGGGAGGTATTCACATGTAAAATAACTCTGGAACCTACGATTGGATCTGACAGATTCATCATGGAATCCAAGATTTATTGTTGTTGAAGATATTTTGGAAGTTTGTATCAAATCAAACCATAATTGAAGTCTCTATATGGCTGCAAAAGCAAAAAATAGCAAACTTTGAACCTTTAAGGGGCCATAACTCTGGAACCCATAACGGAATCTAGCCAGTTCAAAAAAAAGAACCAAGATCTTGTTGTGATACAAGTTGTGTGTAAGTTTGGTTAAAATCAAATCATAAATGAAGCTGCTATTGTGCAGACAAGGTCAAAATAGCTAATTTTGGCCCTTTCAGGGGCATAACTCTGGAACCCATTATGGGATCTGGCTGGTTCCAGAAAGGAACCGAGATCTTATGGTGACAAATGTTTTGTGCAAGTTTGACTAAATTCAAATCATAAATGAAGCTGCTATTGTGCAGACAAGGTCAAAATAGCTAATTCTGGCCCTTTCAAGGGCCATCACTCTGGAACCCATAATGGAATCTGGCCAGTTCAACAAAGGCACCAAGATCTTATGGTGATACAAATTGTGTGCAAGTTTGGTTAAAATAAAATCATAAATGAAGCTGCTATTGTGCAGACAAGGGTAAAATAGCTAATTCTGGCCCTTTCAGGGGCCATAACTCTTGAACCCATAATAGAATCTTGCCAGATCAAGAAAGGAACCAAGATTTTATGGTGATACAAGTTGTGTGCAAGTTTGACTAAATTCAAATCATAAATAAAGCTGCTATTGTGCAGACAAGGTCAAAATAACTAATTTTGGCCCTTTCAGGGGCCATAACTCTGGAACCCATAACGGGATCCGGCCAGTTCAAGACAGGAACCAAGATCTTATGGTGATACAAGTTGTGTGCAAGTTTGGTTAAAATAAAATCATAAATGAATCCACTATCGTGCAGACAAGAAATTGTTGACAGATGCACAGACAGATGGAGGGACGCAGACGATGGACGAAGGGTGATCACAAAAGCTCACCTTGTCACTATGTGACAGGTGAGCTAAAAAAAGGTGGTGTTTGAATTATCGGAGTCTGAGGGAATGAAATTTGACTGTATTGCTGAGTGGGTATCAGAACTATTAGTCTGTATATACATCACAGGTTTGCCCTTAAGGAGGTAGGTTACCTTGTTACAAGGGTAAATTCAAATTAGTTGAACCGCAGCATCTTTTTGTATTTCGTGTAATATGAAGTTTTAACTGCTAAAATCTCAGTTTCGTTTGTCTCTGTCCCTTCAAGTTCAATTTTTATCCAGGTTTGAAGAACATGACCCTCCAAAGGTATTTCATATTGAAAGAAGAAGGAAAATACGGATATTTAACAATTTTCAGTGTATTTTAGTTTCACTGATATCCGTAGAAGTCAGCATAATCTATAATTTTACTAGTATGCACGTTAGCTTTCTAATATAAGCTTAAAATGTATATGTCCCAGGGCTCGTGTTTCCATGGTAACACATTTTCTCTCATTTTTAAACAACAATGTATAAAATAGGGGTTTTCGACGGCTTCAGTGCCATTCTGTTAATGACCAACATGTAATATCTGGGTAATATTATTAGCAAAATACCAAGCACTATACATGGTACCCTATTTTTCTTAAAGTTTAAAGTAACCATGGCAACAGAGATGTTTAAATGGCTTATATCTTGCTTTTTGTCGTAATTTCTTATAAAATAATATTAAATGAGATTATCTTTCTAGTTGATGTAGCTTTAAAACATATTATTTCTAACGTACGTTATATTTTCGTGTTATCTGCATTTATTCAAACAAATTTCTAAGCTTAGAATACTTACTGCAGTACCCCTCGTCTGACATTTTTCATGGAAAAATTGTTCAGCATGCTACTATTATTCTCATGGATATTGTTGAAATGAAAATATAAAGCCAAAGCTGTGTTTCTTAAATAGATTAGTGTCAACGCTTTTGAATTTTACATTTAGATACATAGGTCATGGGCTTCGTTTCCACGGTAACATCAATTCCATTCAAGAAACAATAATTTTCTACTGAAATTTGAACAATTTTAGATCTTAGTTTTAGTATATAAGTAACAAATTATCAACGGAACCTGAAAAATAGGTATAACAAATCAAACTGCTAGATTTATTATTTGAAAATGGCCGTAACAAGTAACCTCTCACCCAACAATATTCCAAATAACATTGGTTACCATCATCCATTTTCTTACATTCTGCGTAACATTTCAATATAACTACATAAAAGAAGCAGAATATTGATTATTATTCAGAGCAAAAGACTCATAAAAAATATTTCAGCAAATAATGGTTATTTGAAAATAGTTTGAATGAAGAAAATGCACAGAATTACGTACTTTCAAGATAAAAGCTATTAATTTTGCGCGGTAACTGACACGTAACGTCAAAGGCAAAATTGTTTTGAAGCATTTCTGCAGCAATTTATTCATTATTTCTGCATTATTAAACCATAAAGCGTCAGATCGAAGACAGGTCTATGATTTGTTTTCAGAAGAATGAATATACAAACACATTTAGTTTGTCGTAAACGTCGTCGTAAATCGTCACGTTAGCTTCCGGTTGGACATGCGCACATACAAATATAAAGGTAACCTACCTCCTTAAGTTTAACTGTGTTATATCAACAACATCACCAGACTAATCACCTTTCATCACTATACAAAGAGGTTTTATGTCCATAAACAACAATTTCCTTCTGCATATACTTGCACAAATGAAACCCAGACTGATTAAAGCCAATCATTTCTTGCCAATGTCAACATTAATGTTTCTTCACCTGCCTTTGTATATTCATCAATACAACACAAACTATTATTCTTAAGTATTGACCTGGCACTCATGAATATTCCATATATTTCCGTAAATTAATTTTCGGTGCCCGAACCAAAAGTGGTATAAATATATATTGAAAAGATAAAATATGAACATTTCTTTATCATCACATGTGCAGATACTGCTGTGCTGGCGAAAAGTTCAGCAGCCAATCTTGGGTTTGAGACCTCTGTCTGTCCATATCTTTTTTTTTTTTTATCTGCAAACTTAAAAGGCGGGAAATCATCACACTTACTAATTTATTGTTCACTTATTAAAAACAAATACACAAGAATTCAACATTCTTCTACATACATGTTGGTAAACTGTTCTTCAAAATGTCAACTAAAATCTCCAGGACTGGACAAATCAAGCAACTGCAATTAGTACACGATAAAAATTAAATCAAAAATAAACTTTACGAAACAATATTAAATATTTTTCATTAAATAATGTATGAACTAAAAATAAATGCAATAACAATAAAATTACATTACTTTGAATTAATAACAAGAGCTGTCGGAGGACAGCAACCCACGACTATTCAACAGCCTTGTCAATTGAATGAATACTAAAGTCGAAAAAGGGGCATGCAAAACAGGGTTATGGAACCTGCACAGTGCTTATCAGCTCATGACAGTGGACAAGTGTGTGAAGTTTCAATCCATTCCCATTAGTAGGTACTGAGATTCCAGCTTACATACAAAACTTTAACCAAATATTTCTATGTCGAAAAAGGAGCATAATTTTGTAAACAAGAGGGCCATGATGTTATCACTGCACTTGAGGACAAGAAGGTCCTCAGAAAAAATATCTAAGTCCAAAGGACAGAAATGACAAAGAAAAGAAATTTAACCAAAAAGAAACAAAAAATTCTTACAAGGTACACATATGTCAAAATTCACCTAAAAATTGGAGGTACCATCCATGTTGTACCACAGAAAAGTGGTCTCAGTTTTTCCCTACGGCCAATAATAAAAAAGTTACTAAAAATAAGCTATTTATAGTAACGTAAAAGGGAAGTAATTAAAAAGAAAATTATTGTAAGTGAACAAAAGAAGGATCTGCCAAATAAATCTGTTGACATAAATGAAATTTCAGATCAGTATCTTCATTAGTTACGGAGATATAGGCCTAACTAAACTAAAGGAACCAGCGTGGGAGCCATCTGGTCTAGTCGTGTAATGGCTGCCAGGTATTTGAACACTAATTTTTCACTTGGCATGGCAACAGAGATCTAAATTGTGGCTAGTTTTTGTTTAAATTTCATTGTGGATGTATTGTTGACATTTTGGTAGGAAAAATGGGAGAGCAGGTTGTATTTGGTGAAGTCAAGCTCCATTTTAGTATGAGTAGTACTTCCAGGTCACAGCAGGGTGATTTTGATGTCAGTTTACAGTAAGTAAATGTGACCAGAGAAATCTTTCTTAGAAGATACATGACCCCTACTTTTCTTTTCATTTTATATCAGTTTTATCATAACTCTTTAAAATGAGGTAAGGATTTGTTCTCTGAAATGGGTCTAGCTATGTTTGGTAGCTCTTTGAAAAAGGTCAGTTTTATATAGAATATATAGGGGAAAGTATTTAGGCTATTGTGACCTATATCCATTTTAATTTGAAATAAAGGGAGGTAATTGATATAAAATCAGTCCATAGTTATCTACCCTGATTGGCTCAGTCCAACTAATGACAATAATGAAATTTCAAATAAGTCCTATAAGTACTTACTGATATAAATCCATTTTGACTACAATCAGGGGAGGTAATCCGATATAAAATAACTCTGAAACCTACGACTGGATCTGATTTGTCATGGAATCCAAGATTTATTGTTGTTGAAGATATTTTGGAAGTTTGTATCAAATAAAACCATTTATGAAATCTCTATATGGCTGCAAAAGCCAAAATAGCAAATTTTGGACATTTAAGGGGCCATAACTCTGGAACCCATGATGGAATCTGGCCAGTTCAAGAAAGGAACCAAGATCTTGTGGTAATACAAGTTGTGTGCAAGTTTGGTTAAAATCAAATCATAAATGAAGTTGCTATTGTGCAGACAAGGTCAAAATAGCTCATTTTGACCCTTTCAGGGGCCATAACTCTGGAACCCATTATGGGATCTGGCTGGTTCAACAATGGAATTGAGATCTTATGGCAACACAAGTTTTGTGCAAGTTTGATTAAATTCAAATCATAAATGAAGTTGCTATTGTACAGACAAGGTCAAAAAAGCTAATTCTGGCCCTTTCAGGGGCCATAACTCTGGAACCCACAATGGAATCTAGCCAGTTCAAGAAAGGAACCAAGATCTTATAGTGATACAAGTTGTGTGCAAGTTTGGTTAAAATAAAATCATAAATGAAGCTGCTATTGTGCAGACAATGTCAAAATAGCTAATTCTGGCCCTTTCAGGGGCCATAACTCTGGAACCCATAATGGAATCTGGCCAGTTCAAGAAAGGAACCAAGATCTTATGGTGATACAAGTTGTGTGCCAGTTTGGTAAAAATCAAATCATAAATAAAGCTGCTATTGTGCAGACAAGGTCAAAATAGCTGATTTTGACCCTTTCAGGAGCCATAACTCTGGAACCCGTAATAGGATCTGGCCAGTTCAAGAAAGGAACCGAGATCTTATGGTGATACAAGTTGTGTGTAAGTTTGGTTAAAATAAAATCATAAATGAAACCACTATCATGCAGACAAGAAATTGTTGACGGATGGACGGACGACGGACGAAGGGTGATCACAAAAGCTCACCTTGTCACTATGTGACAGGTGAGCTAAAAAGCAAAATAGAGTTATGGAACCTGTGCAATGTAAGTCAGTTTATCACAGTCACACAAACAAGTGTGTGAAGTTTCAATCCATTCCCATTAGTGGTTACTGAGATACCAGCTTACATACAAAAACTTAACCAAATCGGGACACTGATACAGACGGGGACGCACAGGTGAGTCCATTAAATAGCTCTACTATTCTTTGAATAGTCGAGCTAAAAATGGTCTGAACAGAATTTGAACCCATGGTAACTTGCGTGGAGGTCGGAGAGCAGTGAGTTCTACAAGTATTTTCAGCTCTGGTGACTGAAAGGTGTTGAGCAGAAAAAAAAATTTCTCATTCCAGATCATGACAATTTTGTTTTTACTGATAATTTTTTTTGAAGTTTTTCATAGTTTTTTCTCTCTAAAAGACAGCAACAATATGGAAAAATTCTCTCTTTTAAGAACTCCATTCACTTAAAGTATAAAGCAATTAACTGACCAATTACAGTTACGGTGACATTTCCAACTCTCTTTTTCAAACCTCTTTTTTTACTACAGCAAGGAACATGGAAATTTCATTACAAATGGTTTGTAAAAACTAACAGACTCATGTTTCATGTGAACGAATCAACTACAACCAGCAGAGCAGTTGATATCCCTCTACATTTCTAGAACTAAAAGCATTTCCTGACAGCATTTCAACTGCATTAAAATTTATGGCTTTGTCCTTTTTTGCTATGAAAAATATCAAAACTGCTCTGTTAACATTATCCTAATGGCAAATTACTGTCTAATTTAGGTTACAGAGGCAAAGAATGAAAATGGCACACCTCCAGGCTTCTGTAAAATTCTTTTAAATATTCCTTGTTGAGAAATGATGTGCCATTTTTGCAGCAAAAATACTGGTGACTTTAAAAGCACAATTATATTATTCTATGATAGAACAAGTGTACCATTTAGATGCAAAGCTAAAAAATCTTTTATTACATAAATATTTAGACTTATAAATGATATTTTGGGACTGAATTTAAAAGTTGAAAATTATCTTCGTTCAAGTACTTTTTTTACAAGCCAAGTTCGTACACCCAATGAAATGAAGTCATGAAAAAAGTCACAAATATAGAAAAAGATTGAAATTTTAGATTTTATTGTAACATACAAATGGAGTTTAAAAATGAAACAAGCAAATTCGATGAATTGGTATCCCCCGCCGAAAGGGTCAGTGGTGAGGAACGGCAAAAAAATATATCCAGCAAAAAGTTAAGAATGTTACCAAGAAGCAAATAATTTCATTAGTCAAAATCAAATTAACAGAAAATGAATGTTTTTTTTTTTTTATGGGGCGGGGGAGGGGGTGAGGATACAAAAGTTTACATGTTGATTATAAATATTGATGGAAAACTAAAAATGAAATTTTTTTTTTTAAAAATTGGGGGGGGGGGGGGGGGGGGGGGGGGGGGGGGGGGGGTGACCAAGGTAAGGTGGCGACCAGGTGTAGGTACACAACATCACATGTTTATAATAAATGTTCATGGAAAAGAATGAAAGAAGTTTAATGAAATTCTTCCAATTGGTTGGTTTGTTATGTACAGATCTGTGGATTTTTAAACAATTAAAGGGCAATAACTATATGGAAAATTGACCAATAAAAAAAGAAAATGACGGGCATCATCAAAGTATGTTGGTTCATATTTATTTCAAGTTTGATGAAATTCTACCTGCTAGTAACTGAGAAATGGCTGCGGACGGATATTT
This sequence comes from Mercenaria mercenaria, assembly GCF_021730395.1. Taxonomy (NCBI): domain Eukaryota; kingdom Metazoa; phylum Mollusca; class Bivalvia; order Venerida; family Veneridae; genus Mercenaria; species Mercenaria mercenaria. Next base: position 56,088,725 of record NC_069373.1, read on the forward strand.
TTGTGCATTTTTCATTAAATCAAGGGCAATAACTTTAAGAGAAATTGACCAATCGAAAAAAGCTTGAAGGGCATCATCGCAGTATCTTGGGTCATGTCCATTTCAAGTTTGATGAAATTCTATCTGCTAGTTACTGAGAAATGGCTGCAGACGTACATTTTTCATTAAATCAAGGGCAATAACTCTGAGGGAAATTGACCAAATCAAAAAAAAAAACTTGACGGGCATCATTGCAGTATGTTGGTTCATGTTTATTTCAAGTTTCATGAAATTCTACGAAGTAGTTACTGAGAAATGGCTGCGGACGGATGAACTGACGGACGGACAACGCCGTTTCAATACCCACCTCCCGATTTCATCGGCGGGAGATAAAAAACTATAATCTGCATTTGTTCATAATTTCAAGTAAAACAACTCAATTCTGAAAATTCTCGAAGCATTTACTCTTATAAACACTTGTTTAGTCTGAAAAATATCTAAATAAGAGGGCCATGATGGCCCTATATCGCTCACCTGTTATCATTGCACTTGAGAACAAGAAGGTCCTCAGAAAAAATATCTAAGTCCAAAGAACAGGAACAACAAAGGAAAGAAATTTAACCGAAAAGAAAAACGAAATTCTTACAAGGTACAGATATGTCAAAATACACAGATATTTTGGAAGTTTGTATCAAATAAAACCATAAATGAAGTCTCTATATGGCTGCAAAAGCCAAAATAGCCAATTTTGGACATTTAAGGGGCCATAACTCTGGAACCCATGATGGAATCTGTCCAGTTTAAGAAAGGAACCAAGATCTTGTGGTGATACAAGTTGTGTGCAAGTTTGGTTAAAATCAAATCATAAATGAAGTTGCTATTGTGCAGACAAGGTCAAAATAGCTAATTCTGGCCCTTTCAGGGGCCATAACTCTGGAACCCATCTGGGATCTGGCCGGTTAAACAAAGGAACTGAGATCTTCCCATTATAGTTGAAAGATTGCAAATGTCTTTGCCAACCTTTGAACAACCTGTTATTGCTGAAAAATTGCAAATCTCTTTGCCAACCTTTGGACAAGCCATTATTCTTGAAAAATTGCAAATGTCTTTGCCAACCTTTGGATTGGACAAGCCATTATTCTTGAAAAATTGCAAATGTCTTTGCCAACCTTTGGACAAGCCATTATTGTTGAAAAATTGCAAATGTCTTTGCCAACCTTTGGACAAGCCATTATTATAAAAGTCCATGCTAACCTTTATACAAGGGAAAATGCAATGTCTTTGCCAACTCTTTTACAAGCCATAGTTTCAAAAGTCCTTGCCATACTTTATGCAAACAGTTTTATGTCTTTGCCAACCTTTAACCCATGTTTTATGTTATTCTTACAGAAAAGAAAAGCAAAATTCTTACCAAAATATCAGGAAATTTGTTTTCATCTATGCAAAGCACAAAGATTGATGACCATTTTATGTCAAGAAAGCCATGTTTATGATTTATCTAACATATTATATACATTATTTTGTTTGTTTGTTTCGGGCAGTTAACCTAACCAGTGTTCCTGGATTCTGTACCAGTACAAACCTGTTCTCCGCAAGTAACTGCCAACTTCCCCACATGAATCAGAGGTTGAGGACAAATAATTTAAGACACAATGTCGTTTATCAAGTAGTCACAGAGAACATACGCACAGCTCGAGGATTGAACTCACGACCCCGCGATCCGTAGACCAACGCTCTACCTACTGAGCTAAGCGGGCGGGTCTATATACATTATGTGTACAACCAAATGAGCCTCTGATGCGAGTCTAAAAAATCTAATCAAGTGCCTTCAGATTAATAGGATATTTAATTGTTATGATGAACTGACATTTATATTACACCAGGCTTACTCCCAAAAGTGAAATTTTAGACGGACAGGCAATTACAAAAGAGTAATAGCTAGAACTGTACATTACAATACCTAAAATGGTAAAAGTTGAATCTGATGGGCTTTCATAAGGGAACATAAACAAGGTCTCACACTATGCAATAAATGAGAAAATAATCCATTTTTAAAATTCAGCAGCCAAGCTGACACACTAAATCTCTCTCTCTCTCCCTCTCTCTCTCTCTCTCTTATGCTTATGAAAAGGCTTGTATTTATTATGCAGTCTCAATCTGACTAAAGTACATCTCCTATACGCTACGCATAGGATCTGATAACGAGCTATTCATGGCCTCGTTCTGACAACCCTTCTGCTAGCCAATCAAAAGCTACCTTACAACATCCTGCAAGCTTTAAAAAGCCATAGGTTTTGATATCAACAATTTTTATGTCGATAGATGTCAGATAGCCGGTTAGCTCAGTTGGTAGGGTACTTGCTTTGTAAATGAGAGGTCCCGGGTTCGAGCCCTGGATTAACTGCAAATTTTTCTTACTCTTTGACATTCGAACAAATTGTCTGATTGGTTCAAACCAAAATAGATTTGCGAAAATAAAAATAGCAATATTGGAAATCCAAAATATACAGAAGACGAATGTGAATGGGTCGTTCTCAGATCTTCGTTTAGAAGATCAAGTACTTTAGTCAGATTGTATGCAGTCTTTTAAAGTTTATTTTGAAACTCACACACTCAAAACTATGGCTTGGCCTGGTCTTGCCTCAACTGGCCTACAGGTGAAATTTGGGCTTATTCGCCAGGCTATGACAAAGTTATGAAATACTAGTTTGGAGACAATTTATATAATGCTACTTTGTCATTGGTCAATTTCAAAATCAACCAATCAGATAATGGTGTTTCACCGCAAAACTCAACTTTATAACCTTGAACGCTGGTTATGCCTTTGCAGATAAGTTTTGTATCAACAATCACAGGAGTGATCTATCAACAAGATTCAAGTAGTCTATCTTTAAAAGAATACCCACTTTCAAGATAAGACTTCTGGGGTCTTGTTAATAGAATCTCAGACTCCTGTGCAACAAAATTGTCATACTTATCTTCTGCAGTATAATAATGAAACATCATGTCCATAAATAACAATTAACTTTTTTTGTTGCATCATAAATCTTCCACATATAATGTGTTATCTTGATGACATCCCAATTAATAAAGTCTCTATTTACTTTAACTTTCTAATTAAGCCCATGTTTATGCTCCTCTTTGTGACATATAAAGAGATATCAATATTAACAAGCAAATTCAATGAATTGGTATCCCCCGCCGAAAAGGGTTTGTGGTGAGGAATGGCCAAAAAATATATCCGGCAAAAAGTTAAGGATGTTAATAAAAAGCAAATAATTTCATTAGTCAAAATCTATTTAACAGAAAACAAATGTTTAATGATACTTTGATCCTGACTAAAGAATTTATTTTGAATGGGATATGCTTACTGTAATAAGCTTAGCTTTTAAAATTAAATGCAGTTAACTGAAATATGAGCTTGAAGTTTAACTGGAACGAAATATTGTCTTTGAGTGGTTTGGCACCAGGTGTTGTTGTTTAACATGTACATTTGAACTTAAAAAAACAGATGTCCTTATGAGAACACTGGTAAGATATCTTGAACATCACTGAGGGCAAGGCTTGTGCAGTCACAACTTAACATGTTGAAGGTTTGAACATTTAAAAAAAAAAAAAAAAAAAAAAAGGAATGGAAATATATGTATGTATATATATTTATTTTTTAAGGGTGTGGGGGTGTGGGGGTGCGGGGGAACGGGAGAGGAAACAAAATTTCACATGTTGATTATAAATATTGATGGAAAATTAAAAATTAAAAACAAGAGGGTCATCATGACCCTGGATCGCTCACCAGAGTAATATGAGCTACATGTTTCTAATGTCAAACTGATGATTTTTAGAATTTTTTTGGAAGATTTTCAGATGTACAATAAAGTATCCCCTGGGGCGGGGCCAATTTTACCCCGGGGGTCATGATTTGAACAAAGTTTGTAGAAGTCTACTAAGAAATGTTACATATTAAATATCTAAGCCTTCTGGTTTATTTTTAGCAAATTTATGAAGATTTCCCTATGTACAATCAAGTAACCCCTGGGGCGGGGTCAATTTGACACTGGGGGGGGGGGGGGGGGGGGGGTCAAGATTTGAACCAATTTTGTAGAGGTCCACTAGGCAATGCTACATGTCAAATATCTAAGCTCTAGGCCTTCTGGTTTATTTTTAGAAAATTTTGAAGATTTTCCTATGTAAAATCAAGTAACCCCTGGGGCGGGGCCAATTTTACCCCGGGGGTCATGATTTGAACAAAGTTTGTAGAAGTCTACTAGGAAATGTTACATATCAAATATCTAAGATCTAGGCCTTCTGGTTTATTTTCAGCAAATTTATGAAGATTTTCCTATGTCCAATCAAGTAACCACTGGGGCTGGGTCAATTTGACCCTGGGGGGTCAAGATTTGAACCAATTTTGTAGAGGTCCAATAGGCAATGCTACATGTCAAATATCTAAGCTCTAGGCCTTCTGGTTTATTTTTAGAAAATTTTGAAGATTTTTCTATGTACAATCAAGTAACCCCATGGGGCGGGGTCAATTTGACCCTGGGGGTCATGATTTGAACGAATTTTGTAGAAGTCTACTAGGCAATGTTACATGTCAAATATCTAAGATCTAGGCCTTCTAGTTTATTTTTAGAATTTTTTTTAAGATTTTCCTATGTAAAATCAAGTGACCCCTGGAGCGGGGTCAATTTTGACCCAGGGGGTCATGATTTGAACAAATTTTGTAGAGGTCCACTAGGCAATGCTACATGTGAAATATCTAAGCTCTAGGCCTTCTGGTTTATTTTAAGAAAATTTTTAATGATTTTCCTAAGTAAAATCAAGTGACCCCTGGGGCGGGTTTCATGATTTGAACAAATTTTGTAGAGGTCCACCAGGCAATGCTACATGTGAAATATCTTAGCTCTAGGCCTTCTGGTTTATTTTTAGAAATTTTTGAAGATTTTTCTATGTACAATGAAGTAACCCCATAGGGCGGGGTCAATTTGACCCTGGGGGTCATGATTTGAACAATTTTGTAGAAGTCTATTAGGCAATGCTACAAGTCAAACCCCTAAGATCTAGGCCTTCTGGTTTATTTTTAGAACATTTTTGAAGATTTTTACTATGTAAAATCAAGTGACCCCTGAAGCAGGGTCAATTTTGACCCCGGGGGTCATGATTTGAACAAATTTTGTAAAGGTGCACTAGGCAATGCTACATGTGAAATATCTAAGCTCTAGGCCTTCTGGTTTATTTTTAGAAATTTTTTGAAGATTTTCCTATGTAAAATCAAGTGACCCATGGGGCGGGGTTAATTTTGACCCCGGGGTCATGATTTGAACAACTTTAGTAGAGGTCCACTAGGCAATGTTACAAGTCAAATATCTAAGCTCTAGGGCTTCTGGTTTTTGAGAAGAAGATTTTTAAAGATTTTCCTATGTAAAATCAAGTGAACCCTGGGGAGGGGTCAATTTTGACCCCGGGGTCACCCCGGGTGACCAAGGCAAGTGGGCGACCAGGTGTGGGTGCACAACTTCACATGTTTATAATAAATGTTCACAGAAAAGAATGAAAGAAATTTAATGAAATTCTGCCAAATGGCAAGTTTGTTATGTACAAATGTGGATATTTAGACAATTAAAGGCAATAACTCTGCAGTTACAAAAGAAATCCATACGAAATTGTGTGTGCACAACCACATTATAGTGCTTTAAATTCTGTTAAAGTTTCATAGTTCAAGGTCAAATATATCAAAAGTTATGATGCAGAAATTGCCATATTTATAGTACCCTATATAGTTAACACTAGAAACTTCTAAGGGCCATAACTCTGGTGTTACTTGGGCAATCTGACTGAAACTTGACGGGCCGCAAGAACTCATAGTGGTGAACATGTATATGAAGTTTTAAATAAATATTCCCAACCATTTCCTAGATATGGCTCCAGACGGACGGACGGACAGATGGACGGAAGGACAGATGGACGGACAGACGGACGGAAAGACAACGCCAAAACTATATCCCTCCGTCTTTCATCGGGAGATAATAATAGCCAACTTCTGTGAATTCTGAGGTAAAATAAATGTGACTAAGTTATATACATCTTCATGTCAATGCCACTTAATTTTACTGAATATCTCACAGCTTCACACATACACGTTCATGTGAATGCCACTCGGTTATAATATGTGCTACCAACATCACTGAGGGATACTGAATTTTAATGAACATCTCAGTTTTACACACATCTTTGTGTGAATGCTGATTGGTTAGAGGTATATGCTACCAACACCACTGAGGGATTCTGAATTTTACTGAATATCTCACAGTTCCCCACACATCTTCATGGGAAAGTCATAATGGGCTATATGCTCAGAGAACACCATTAATGGCTATTTGGTATGTTATACAAATACAAATCCAGAATTTTTTTTTTAATATAATTATAAATTCTTATATTTGTATAGAGAAATATGCAGGAGTTCTGCTGCGGAAATACTGCGCAACTTTAGGAGCGCAATATTATTCTGCGAAAGAACGAGTGCATATTTCTTGATGCAAATCTAATAATCTTTTTATTACATACTACACTTGTAATTATTATACAGATGATATAAATGTGTTCTTTAGCTTAGTAAAACTGAAAATAGCGTCGTTAAAGAACTTTTGAACGTGACGACATGCATGAAACTGACGTTACAAATGACGTCAGGCACTCGATATGAAACTGAAACGTCAATATGGAAAAATATTGACGTTTCAGGTTCCACTGTAACTTAACAGAATGTATAAATGAGTATGTAATAATCATTTCTATTTGACCTCTAAACATTTCAATTCATTCAAGCAACTTTTGGTTTACCTCTAAATGTGCTGTTTTTCCAATGTTGCACTAGAAGCTTGCCTTTCCATTTGCATGTACATTGTTACAATGTTATTTAAAGGAAGAAATTGCAGTCTATTGTTAGGAGGCATTTTCTGAAGTATTTTCAGAAAGCCTATGAGAAAGGCATTTTCGGAAACCTACTGAACAACTGACCATTTCACAATGGGGGAATTAAATCACTAGAAAATTTGATGAATCTGACAAAAAGCTAATTAAATCCCAGCAAAATGGTGGCACATCTACTGCAGGGAACTTTACTACACTTTTTATATGATTACTGCAGAACAATAAGAGAATTATACGAAATGAAGTACTCTGTCCAGACATCAGGGATTAACAAGCTCACTTGATAGACTGATATCTTAACACATTTTTCCGGCAGCAGGCTGGTACTGATTTCACTTTTACTTCCTGTAAATATCTGGGGTGAAGGTCATTTAACAGCTGATTAAAACTGTACATTTTGATTGTTGGAGGAAAATTCCACAGGTTTTCCAATGGAATAGATAATATTTTCTTAAGGGGTGTGCAGGTGCTCTGAGCTGTATAGTTATACAGCATAATACCTTGCAAGACTCCTGTGGAAACAGCTTATGTCATAAACCTGAATCCCCTCGGTAGTGCATCATGAAACTGTGGCATAGTTTGACTACAAACCTGCCAACTCTGTCACTCTGATATGGAGTGATCTCCCATAAATGATTTACAACCAACTCATCCCCATTTTGGCCATTTCATATCCCTTGATGATTTCAACAATGGTCATTTTGTCCACCACTTTTCAGCCCCTCCTGTTTAGTCTTATTTTTCTGTCAAAGATTCCTAGATTATGATTAATATAATTAGGATGTAAAATATGTGTTCTGTAAAATATGTTCTGCATAAAAAACATGAAAATTTTACTTTAAATACTACATTTTAATTTGCTTTATAAATACCCGAGCGTATGTAAAAGTGCAGGGTGCATGCATGTTTCATAGCTTAAAAAGTGTGCATTGACTAAAGTGGCCATGTATCCTTTTTAAAGATACTTCTTGTTTGGTGTTATGTTTAACATGCCACTGATACATATGCCAACTTCCTTTCTTTTGATGGTGGAGAAAGAGCCCATGTGCACCTTTAAGTTGGCACCTACCCTCCATAAGCCACCTGGACATCTTCCCTCATGTGAATGAGAGAATTCTACATCCCTTATAAAGTAAGCAATCATTAGCTGCTTGAAAAGATGGGAGAATTAAGGCTATTAAGTTTATAGATCTGTTGTGATATTTCATTAATAAGCTGCAACATGAGAAAACCAACACAGTGCATTTGCGACCAGCATGGATCAAGACCATCCGCGCAGTCTGGTCAGGATCCATGTTGTTTGCTTTCAAAGCCTATTGCAATTAGAGAAACCATTAGCGAACAGCATGGATCCTGACCAGACTGCGCAGATTTGCAGGCTGGTCTGGATCCATGCTTGTTGCAAACACACTATGTTGGTTTTCTCATGGCACAGCTCAATTTTCTACTGCCATGTTCCTTTTATTCAGATCCTAAATGCATTTAAAATTTCTTAATACAAATTAGTCCCAGCAGAAAACATAGTTCTTAGAATTTCTGTAAGTAATAGCATTTCTTGAATGTTTTCTGCTTATTAGTTCATTGATTTTAAGACTAAACCCTTACCCTGCTGAATTTCTATAATGAACTTGTCCATCTTTCACTTTGGACAGTACCATTAACTGTTTAAAGGAGTGCTTACCAAAAAGATATTAACTGAATGGCAAACAGAGCAGATCTTGATCAGACTGCATGCTGGTCCATAAAAATATGAAAACAAGAGGGCCAAGATGGCCCTAGGTTGCCCACCTGAGAAACACACCATAACAGTGTAAACATTTTTGACCTAATGATTTCATGGAAAAAAATATTCTGACCAATTATCATTAAAATTGGAGCAAAAAATCTTGAGTATAAATAAGTATTTTCTTTGATTTGACCTAGTGACCTAGTTTTTGATCCCAGACTACCAATATTCGAACTTGACCTAGATTTCATCAAGCCAACCATTCTGACCAAATTTTATGAAATCCAGTGTAAAATGCAGTCCCTATTGCATACACAAGGTTTTTCCTTGATCTGACTTCAGTGACCTAGTTTTTAAAACCCAGATGACCCATATTCGAACTTGACCTAGATTTCATCAATTCTGACAAAATTTCATGAAGATCAGTTGAAAAATACAGCATACACAAGGTTTTTCTTTGATTTAACCCAGTGACCTACTTTTTGACCCAGATGATCCATAACTGAACTTCACCTAGATTACATTAAGGCAATTATTCTGACCAAATTTCATGAAGATTAATTGAAAAATACAGCCTCTATCGCATACAGAAGGGTTTTCTTTGATTTGACCTAGTGACCTACTTTTTGAGTCCAATGACCCATAAACAAACTCAATGTAGATTTTATCAAGGCAATCATTCTAGGGAAATTTCATGAATATCAATTGAAAAATATAGCCTCTATCGCATACATAAGGTTTTTCTTTAATTTGACCTAGTGACCTAGTTTTTGACCTCAGATGACCCATATTCAAACTCGACCTAGATTTCATCAAGGCAATCATTCTGACTTAATTTCAGGAAGATCAATTGAAAAATATAGCCTCTATCACATACACAAGGTTTTTCTTTGATTTGACCTTGTGACCTAGTTTTTGACCCAAGATGACCCACATTCGAACTCTGGCCTATATTTCATCAAGGCAATCATTCTGACCAAAATTCGTGAAGATTAATTGAAAAATACAGCCTCTATCGCATACACTAGGTTTTTCTTTGATTTGATCTAGTGACCTAGTTTTTGACCCCAGATGACCCATTTTCGAACTCGGCCTAGATTTCATCAAGGTTATCATTCTGACCAAAATTCATGAAGATTAATTGAAAAATACAGCCTCTATCACATACACAAGGTTTTTCTTTGATTTGACCTAGTGACCTAGTTTTTGATCCAAGATGACCCATTTTCGACCTCAGCCTAGATTTCATCAAGGTTATCATTCTGACCAAAATTCATGAAGATTAATTGAAAAATACAGCCTCTATCGCATACACAAGGTTTTTTTTTTATTTGACCTAGTGACCTAGTTTTTGATCCCAGATGACCCATTTTCGAACTCGGCCTAGATTTCATCAAGGTAATCATTCTGACCAAAATTCATGAAGATTAAATGAAAAATACAGCCTCTATCGCATACACAAGGTTTTTCTTTGATTTGACCTAGTGACCTAGTTTTTGACCCCAGATGACCCATTTTCGAACTCGGCCTAGATTTCATCAAGGTAATCATTCTGACCAAATTTCATGAAGATCAGTTGAAAAATACAGCCTCTATTGCATACACAAGCTAAATGTTGATGGACAGACAGACAGACAGACAGACAGACGCCGGACATCGAGTGATCAGAAAAACTCACCTGAGCATTACTCAGGTGAGCTAAAAAGAGGAAAACTTTAAAATTTCTACCTTAAAAGTTCTGAGTGTTTTGGACTACAATATGACTACAATATTGCTTTAATTATCCAGGATTTTACTGGACCAACTGACCATACAGGAGAAGAAACGGCCACTTAAATAAGTTTCTCCATTTTATATGGTTTTAGGTGTCAAATAAACTCTCAAAATTTGCATGTAAAATTTTGAGTAAAATGGCTGCCACTGTGGCGATGCCTTAACTAAAATCATCCTGAATAAGGTGGTATAATATTTGATGTAAATAGATCTAATGTGTACAAAAATATACAAAAACTGCACATATTTTCAATTTCAATTTGATGAAAAGTTTCATACACAATTTTTAAATCCAATATTAGATGTACATGTTACTGATGTGTTTAAATATTTCTAGCTGAAAAACTTTCTACAGTTTTCTTGTAAATTTTATGACAAAACATTTGTCAACTGTCAACATTTGTCAACTGTGTAGCGATTTTTAGTTGCATGTTCTTTTAATTGCTGTTTAACAGTCCTATCAAGATAATGTGCTTGCTGTTTATCCCTTGGCAATTTTAGATAATTTGAGAACTACTTTTTGTTGAAAATCACTCGCTTTTAGCAGAAATTGCTGCCTACAAAACATGGTGTTAGAAGTAAAGTAATCAGAAATGGAAGATGCATACCAAGGTTAACAAAAACTATTATTATAAACGAGAGTTTTGCAAAACAGAGCAATAAACAAGTTTTATATCAAAGCAGGTCCAACACACCACAAGATGTAGCTATATCCAAACTAAGTTAAATCATAAGCTTAGAAATGATTTGACCAATCAGTTAAACAATATCATTAAACAAGAGCTGTCAGTGGACAGCGCGCTCGACTATTCTCAGTGCTTGATAGTATAATATAAGCAGTGAGTAAAACTTTAACATTACAATAAGCATATTCTAAGCCAAAAAAGGGCCCATAATTCAGTCAAAATGCTTGATAGAGTTGCCTCCTCCTTTTTATAGACTGGGGTCATGATGGTAAACAAGTATGCAAAATATGAAAGCAATATCTCAATGGACTTTGAAAATATTTGGGGTGGTACGCAAACTTTAACATTTGTGTGAAGCTCACACTCACGCCGGGGAGAGTAGGATTATACTAAGCTCCCCTATTCTTCGAATAGTCGAGCTAAAAAAGTAATTCTGGAAAATATTACTGCCTGTCCAGCAAATCCTGTGGTCAGTGTAATAGTTAGGGTGCTATGTTTTGGGGACGGCTTTGTCAGGATACTACAGCACAAGAAAACTAGAGATTGTTTTTTTATGAAATGTAGGTCTCCCACCATTTACCATGCAGAAATGGTAAAATACCCCAGTTAAAGGGCCATAACTCCAAGGAAAATCACTGAACCATAACACTCCAACAATATACACTTCTGCTGAGAAATACTTAAATCAGAACATGCATCATATGTATAATTAGGTTTGGCACTGAAAGGTTTAGTTGAAATATGCGCTATGGTGGAAGGGAAGTTGCCAAAACATCATAAAATTTGATGAATCAAGGGCCATAACTCCCATGAAATCACCAAACCAGAAACTGCCGTTGAAATGCACAAGGCTTAGCTTGAAAATTTGGCATAAATCCGTCCAGTGGTGTCTGATGAGTTGCATGGACAAACTTTGTGACAAACAGATAAAGTATCCTCCACTTTATGCGGGAGACTTAAGTGACTTTTTTCCCTTGGTTTGGGGTTAATGTTGGGGTAAAAGGTGTAGGGGTAGGAGTAATAAGGATGCCTTAACCTTTGACACACAAACCTAATTTTTCCCACTCTGCACATCTCATCACCACCTACTAATAAACAAGAGGGCCATGATGGCCCTATATCGCTCACCTGTTATCATTGCACTTGAGGACAAGAAGGTCCTCAGTAAAAATATTTAAGTCCAAAGGACAGGAACAACAAAGGGAAGAAATTTAACCAAAAAGAAAAAACAATTCTTACAAGGTACAGATATGTCAAAATGCACCTAAAAATTGGAGATACCATCCATGTTGTACCACAGAAAAGTGGTCTCAGTTTTTCCCTACGGCCAATAATAAAAAAGTTCCTAAAAATAAGCTATTTATAGTAAAGTAAAAGGGAAGTAATTAAAAAAAAAAATTGTAAGTGAACAAAAGAAGGCTCTGCCAAATAAATCTGTTGACATAAATCAAATTTCAGATCAGTATCTTCATTAGTTACGGAGATATACCCATTTTAATTTGAAATAAAGGGAGGTAATTTGACATAAAATCAGTCCATAGTTATCTACCCTGATTGTCTCAGTCCAACTAATGACAATTATGAAATTTCAAATAAGTGCTATAAGTACTTACTGATATAAATCCATTTTGATTACAATCAGGGGAGGTAATCAGATATAAAACTAGAAATTGCTTTTGTAAAAAAGCGCATGTCTCCCCCAATGCAAAGTCCTATAGACAAGAAGTCAATAGGGGTCAGGAGTGAAAGTCAAAGAGACACTGATGGTTGGCTGCAATAGGGATCATCTACTTGGCATGTCCAATCATCCCGCTAAATTTCAACACTCTTGGCCTAGTGGTTCTCAAGTCACTGTTCAGGCTTCTGTGACCTTGACCTTTGATCAAGTGACCTCAAAATAAAGAGGGGTCATCTACTCTGCATGTCCAATCATCCTATTAAGTTTCAAAATTGTAGGTCAAGTGGTTCTCAAGTTATTTCCAAAAAATGATTTTACATGAACAGGCCACTGTGACCTTGACCTTTAATAGACTGACCCCAAAATCAATAGGGGTCATCTACTCTGCATGTTCAATCATCCTATGAAGTTTCAACATTCTGGGTCAAGTGGTTCTCAAGTTATTGATCGGAACTGGTTATCAATGTTCAGGTCCCTGTGACCTTGACCTTTAACGGAGTGACCCCAAAAACAATAGGGGTCATTTACTCTGCATGAACAATCAGCCTATGAAGTTTCAACATTCTGGGTCGAGAGGTTCTCAAGTTATTGATTGGAAATGGTTTTCCATGTTCAGGCCCCTGTGGCCTTGACCTTTAACAGAGTGATCCTAAAATCGTTGGGGGTCATCTATTCTGCATGACCAATCATCCTATGAAGTTTCATCATTCTGGGTCAAGTGGTTCTCAAGTTACTGACCGGAAATGGTTTTCAATGTTCAGGCCACTGTGACCTTGACCTTTCACAGAGTGACCCCAAAATTGTTAAGGGTCATCTATTCTGCATGACCAATCATCCTATTAAGTTTCAACATTCTGGGTCAAGTGGTTTTCAAGTTACTGACCGGAAATGGTTTTCAATGTTCAGGCCCCTGTGACCTTGACCTTTAATAGAGTGACCCTAAAATCGATAGGGTCATCTACTTTGCATGTACAATCATCCTATGAAGTTTCAACATTCTGGGTCAAGTGGTTCTCTAGTTATTCATCGGAAATGGTTTTCCATGTTCAGGCCCCTGTGACCTTGACCTTTGATGGAGTGATCCCAAAATCAATAGGGGTCATCTACTCTTTATGACCAATCATCCTATGAAGTTTCAACATTCTGGGTCAAGTGGTTCTCTAGTTATTGATCAGAAATGGTTTTCAATGTTCAGGCCCCTGTGACCTTGACCTTTGACGGAGTGACCCCAAAATCAATAGGGGTCATCTATTCTTCATGATCAATCACCCTATGAAGTTTCAACATTCTGGGTCAAGTGGTTCTCTAGTTATTGATCGGAAATGGTTTTCAATGTTCAGGCCCCTGTGACCTTGACCTTTGACAGAATGACCCCAAAATCAATAGGGGTCATCTACTCTTTATGACCAATCATCCTATGAAGTTTCAACATTCTGGGTCAAGTGGTTCTCTAGTTATTGATCGAAAATGGTTTTCAATGTTCGGGCCCCTGTGACCTTGACCTTTGGCGGAGTGACCCCAAAAACAATAGGGGTCGTCTACTCCAGCAGCCCTACAACCCTATGAAGTTTGAAGGTTCTAGGTGAAATGGTTCTCCAGTTATTGCTCGGAAATGAAGTGTGACGTATGTACGGACGGACGGACAGGGCAAAAACAATATGTCTCCTTGGGGAGACATAATAACTCTGGAACCTACGATTGGATCTGATTTGTCATGGAATCTAAGATTTATTGTTGTTGAAAATATTTTGGAAGTTTGTATCAAATAAAACCATAAATGAAGTTTCTATATGGCTGCAAAAGCCAAAATAGCCAATTTTGGACCTTTAAAGGGCATTAACTCTAGAACCCATGATGGAATTTGGCCAGTTCAAGAAAGGAACCAAAACCTTGTGGTGATACAAGTTGTGTGCAAGTTTGGTTAAAATCAAATTATAAATGAAGCTGCTATTGTGCAGACAAGGTCAAAATAGCTGATTTTGGCCCTTTTAGGGGCCATAACTCTGGAACCCATTATGGGATCTAGCCGGTTCAAGAGATGAACTGAGATCTTATGGTGACACAAGTTTTGTGCAAGTTTGATTAAATTCAAATCATAAATGAAGCTGCTATTGTGCAGACAAGGTCAAAATAGCTAATTTTGGCCCTTTCAGGGGCCATAACTCTAGAACCCATAAAGGAATCTCGCCAGTTCAAGAAAGGAACCAAGATCTTATGGTGATACTAGCTGTGTGCAAGTTTGGTTAAAATAAAATCATAAATGAAGCTGCTATTGTGCAGACAAGGTCAAAATATCTAATTCTGGCCCTTTCAGGGGCCATAACTCTGGAACCCATTATGGAATCTGGCCAGTTCAAGAAAGGAACCGAGATCTTATGGTGATACAAGTTGTGTGCCAGTTTGGTAAAAATCAAATCATAAATAAAGCTGCTATTGTGCAGACAAGGCCAAAATAGCTAATTTTGGCCCTTTCAGGGGCCATAACTCTGAAACCCATAATGGAATCTGGCCAGTTCAAGAAAGGAACCGAGATCTTATGGTGGTACAAGTTGTGTGCAAGTTTGGTTAAAATAAAATCATAAATGAAATCACTAACGTGCAGACAAGAAATTGTTGACGCACGGACGGACGGACGCACAGACGACGGACGAAGGGTGATCACAAAAGCTCACCTTGTCACTATGTGACAGGTGAGCTAAAAACAGATTATGTTCAAAGTCATGCTTATGCTTCAGATGAAATGTGATGAACAGACAGACAGATTCCCAGGTAATGAAGCTTATGTAACATGACAGAATTTAACATCAATATGCCTATATGGTCTGTCACCATTAACCCATATTGATGGTGTCGGTCGAAAAGCCTGAGTAACGAAAATGCCTATTTTTTTCTTTGCCGAATAATGTTCAGCGTTTTCCTGCGCACATTCTCTCCAAATCTGGGGTCAATTAGCCAATGTGAAAGGAGTGAAACATGAAGAACTAAAATACCAAATAATGAGTCTGAGATAGACTGAAAATGCCGAATGAATTCGCTGATTGGTAAAAAGCCGAATAGGGAATTTCAACATTTTCTTAAGGTAGAAGGGTCTTTTTATATAGTCAAGCATGTAGCACATCCAAATACCAATCAGCATTGCAAGTATGGATGTTCTGTGTTGTTTACTTTTTTCAGAAACTGATCTGAAAAATTCATCATTCGGTATTTTATGTTTGATTTGGAAAAGGCGGGAAACACTAAAAATTAGTTTTTTGCCTCTCCTGAAAACCACCTCTTTATTTTTCGCGAATTTCAATCGACACCATCGATATGCAACTCTTAATTCCCTTCTTCGTTTAAAAGACAAGAACCATGTTAAAACGTGTAGTGGAATATATAAATCTGTCAGCTGAAGTTTGAATTAATGAACTCCTACTTCTTTTTTTATAATTTGACCTTACAATATTTTCTCCCGCAACGACCTTTTTACATCACTGGCATAAAGCCTAACTAATCTAACATCATTGCAAACATGTTAAAAAATTCAACTTGCTCAAGGGATTATGTTTTATAAGTGCTTCTTCCCATTCCTCCCACAGTCTTCAAAATAAATGACGGAAAAGAAGAAACTAAACCTTCTCTCATTAAAATTGCATATAATACCCCAAAATAACTGTTACCATTAAAACAGATAAGTTCTGAAAGCAGATAGTAAACAAAATATCTCTCTAAATGAAACTGCAATATTATGTTTTATGAGTATATTACAGTTATAAACATGATTTAAGGCCCTATACAGACACAAAATTACAATAATAATAATGGTGATCAAGACTATTATCATCCCACACAAGTTTTTAACCTCTACCCTGCTAAATTTCTAAAATGAAACGCTCTATCATTCAACTTGGGCAGTAGCATTTATTATTTGAAGGGGTACATGTTCACTTCAAATTTACAGACTGAAAAGCGAACAGTGCTGTGCAGGCTGATCATGGTCTGCACTGGTCACAAAGGCAGAATCACTTGCCACCAGCAGGCTAAAGGTTAATTATCATACAACTTTGATAGGGAATCAATTAACCCCTCCCTACTGCTAATGAGAGCCTTTCTCATTTATTGTTAATAGATACTTCTTCAATGCAGTTACCCACATTTTTTCAAGGAGGTGGCGAAATTATTATCATTGTATTAACAGTGTCCCTTGATTATTTCAAGGGCTGTAACTCTAGTGTTACTGGGTCAGTATTGCCCATTATTGAATAGACCAAGACCCTGTAGCCATGTTCTGTCTGCGTCAATTACTTAAATATTTATTAGGACATGTGGCATGAAATGTGCTAACAATATAGAAGTTTTGACTAATTCAAGGACCATAACTGTAAAATATGCTGAAGAAATTATGCTATTTTTCAACTTTGTCCAAGATTATAGGCTACATATATTCCATGAATGTGTTAAAACCATTCACGAAATGTGGCTTGTTACCAATGTAAAATTTTACAATTCTGACTTTATACTAGGTCATAACTCAGAGAAATCTTGCCCATTATTAACTTAACTGAGACATGTGTGGTTTCAAGAAAATTCAGTTTAGAAAATTAATGAAAGTCTCAAATGCATCAACAGTAACATTTTGACACACAAGACAATGGTGAACCATGGGTAATAACAGAACCATGTGCTCAGGTGAGCTAAAATGTGTTATTAACTTCACTGCATTGAAATAAATAACAATACTGATAATAGACTATAATGACATAAATATTCTTTACAAATAAAAAGGTCCACCTTTATGATAATGTACTGTATTTCTTTAGAATCATTCCATTTCAATCCAGTTTTATGAGAACAATATGTCGCTTTTAATGGTGATTTGAATGAAAAAATAACATTCTGAAATTGAATTTTTCTATACTAATTGTGTCTCTTATTATATATCTGAACAATATCCTTCACCTGGAATGAAATACTGAATATAAATTTAGGAGGCCTTTACACTTACTAACCTTACTCCTAAAATAATTTTCAAAATTTGAAATCTACATCTTTTAAGTCTCCATCAAATAGCCATTTCAGCAAAAGCTCCAAGCCTATATATTGTTTTCTGTTATTTTGCCTTTTCAAATGTAGTCATGTCTACTACAAGAAGTAGGGAAGCAGAATATATCCAAGCGGCAGAATGTAAGGAGTCCACTGATTGGTCACACCTACATGCTTCAGTCCATGCTATGCGTTTTATGACAGTCTATTATTAATTCGAGAGTGTTTAACGAACAATAAATATGATCACAAAATGAAAATCAATTAATTACATATATTAAGATTTTTCATATTTCAGTTATTTTAGTTACTATTGTAAAGAATTTATGGTCATTTATACCTGTCATAGTAAGCACACCCCTGAAATAATGTAATCTGCCAAATGGGTATCTCAGAGGAAATATTGCCGCCAGTTTCTGCGCTTACGTTATGGCGAATCCATTAGTGTTTAAGGGGTATCTGGTTTTAGACCGATTCTGTGCTGGTTTTCACCGCTTAATCATGTTTGCGAAAAAGACAGAGAAGTTGACTACTTCAGGTTTCGTCGGATTTAAATTATACTAAGTATCAAAGGAAAACCCTCATTTACTATAAATAGACCAAGTGGACGATATGGATGTCAACATTTACACAATGTTTTCCGTTTTATGCGAACTGTTTTTGTTCTGATCATAAGCTGCTATACTAGCAGTCTTTGATATAGTTGTTAGATTGCAAAACCAGGCAAGTTAACCTTTCCTTTTAAAAGGAAACTTTATTAATGTCTTACTTCTGCTGACGTTCTGTTTTTGGAATGAACTATATGAACTGTTGATTATTCAAATCTCTGGAAACATTTTTAAAAGCAAATCAAAATCTGGGAGAGAAGTCGGTTCATTATTACACTGTAGGGAATTTTTACAACACTTTTTAATGAGGTTATTGCAGAGCATTGTGAGAACCATGGGAGATTGTCCAGACAATTTGTTAAATATGGGTCACATGATAATACAGAATTCATAAAGAGCTTCAGAGGAAGCATCTCTTATACTAACAGAAATCAAAGCCATTTTCTCTTTAAAATCTTCTGAACTGAAAGGTCCACTTTTTGAAGAAAAAAAAAAATCAAACCATAGAAAGAAGGTGTTGTTTTTCATGACATTCAGACAGCATATAAAACATGTATTTTACTCTGTAAAATGATTGTAAAACTGATGTGAGTCCCGCCATGAGAAAACCAACATAGTGCGTTTGCGACCAGCATCGATCCAGACCAGCCTGCACATCCACACAGTCTGGTCAGGATCCATGCTGTTCGCTTCCAAAGCCTATTTTGCAATCACAGAAACCGTTAGCGAACAGCATGGATCCTGACCAGACTGTGCGGATGTGCAGGCTGGTCTGGATCGATGCTGGTCGCAAATGCACTATGTTGGTTTTCTTATGGCGCAGCACATATATGCATTCAATCTCAAAAAAGGACTGCATCAATGGGCCTAACACATTTAGACAATTCAATGCTTTTAAAACTCACAATATTGTTTTATTAATGAAATTTCACGTAACAATATGTAATATAGTTTACTTTTATTTCTCTACAAATGGCATTCTTTTTATAGGGGAATAACTTTGGAAGAATATTTTAAGTATCCAGTAGCACAGTATTGTAATTGAAAGGTAGATAATTGATAAAGGTGTTGTTTGTTTACAAAATAGTTCTGTGGTATGAGGATACACTGCTAAACCTTAGAACATTTATATTAAAGCCATGTTTCTGAGAGATGCTCAATTTACTTAATTTTTGCATTAAGAAAAAACTTTGTAATGTAGTATTTCTAATGTTACAGATCTCTGTCATTTTTATGGGACATCTCTCTTTTTTTACAGAAGTAGGTTGACATTTATATCTGGAATGACACAAATTCCCTGGAATTACAGAACTATATCAAAACATCTTACAGTTAAAGGAACAGTATTTTATCCTTAATCGTAAAAGTCAATGATTTATTCCTACACTAAACAACTCATGGACCTATTTCTATAATGGCACAACTCATGGACCTAATTCCATAATGGCACAATTCATTGACCTAATTCCACAATGGCACAACTCATTGACCTAATTCCATAATGGCACAACACACTGACCTAATTCCATAATGGCACAACTAAGGACCTAATTCCATAATGGCACAACTCACTGACCAAATTCCATAATGGCACAACTCATGGACCTAATTCCAAAATGCTTCAAGTCATATTTTTGGCATTCTGAGAAAAATGAGTTTAAGTTTTTACATATTAAGGTTGAAAAGGCATATCATAGCCTTTCGATCTTTTTTTTTTGTCATATCAATTAGTTCTACAAAGATCTAAATACTTTGAGCAGACAGAGCTCTTTAAGGAGGTCGGTTACCTTAATATTTGTATGTGCGCATGCCTAACCGGAAGCTTACGTGACGATTTACGATGCGTTTATGACAAACTAAATGTGTTTGTATATCCATTCTTCTAAGTAAAAATCAGGACCATGCATATGTCCCCGATCTGATGCTTCGGGGTTTAATAATGCAGAAATAATGAATAAATTGCCGCAGAAACACTCCAAAACATTGTTGCCATTAAATGACATCACTGACGTCATAATGTTACATGGCAATTACCGCGCAAAAAAATTACAGCTTTTATTTTGAAAGTACATAATTTTCTTTATTTGAACTATTTTTAAGCAGCCATTATTTGCTGAAATATTTTTATGAGTCTTTTGCTCTGAATAATTATCAATATTTAGCTTCTTTTATGTAGTTATATTAAAATGTAAGGCGGAATGTAGGAAAACTGATGATGGTTACTGATGTTATTAAGAACAAAGTTGGATGAAAGGTTACTTATTACATCCATTTTCAGTTAGAAATGGGGCAGTTTGATTTGTTAAAAAATGTCAGATAAGGGGTACCGCTGTAAGTACTTAAACCGTGAAATTTGTTTGAATAAATGCAAATTACACGGAAATATTATGTACGTTAGAAATAAGATGTTTTAAAGCTACATTAACAAGAAAGATAATTTAATTATATATTTTTTATAAGAAATTGCAATAAAAAGCAAGATATAAGCGATTTTAAACATCTCTGTTGCCATGGTTACTTTAAACTTTAAGAAAAATAGGGTACCATGTAAAGTGCTTGGTATTTTGCTGATAATATTACCCAAATATTCCATGTTGGTCATTAACAGAATGACACTGAAGCCGATGAAAAATCCGTTTTCATACATAGTTGTTAAAAAATGAGAGAAAATGTGTTACTATGGAAACACGAGCCCTGCGACATATACATTTTAAGCTTATTTTAGAAAGCTAATGCCCATACTAGTAAAATTATCAGTTATGAATGCTTCTACAGATAACAATTAAACCGCAATACAATGAAAAGTGTTAAACATCCGTATTTTCCTTCTTTCAACATAAAATATCTTTGGAGGGTCATGTTCTTCAAACCTGGATAAAAATTTTACTTGAAGGGATAGAGATAAACGAAATTGAGATTGTAGCAGTTTAAACATTAAATTACACGAAATACAAAAAATTCCTGCCTTTCAACTAATTTGAATTTACTCTGGTAACAAGGTAACCTACCTCCTTAAGAGGAACAAAATGCGGATACCAATTTTAATTCTCAATATTATTAAGAAAATAAACCTACATTATTTGGAATTATGCAAATGGACCGATTTGAGTTTTGCTTTCGTAAGGCTTAACGTCACACTAAAACAACAATTGGTCATATAGGGACTGTGTATTTTATATGTTTCTTTTTTGTCAAAGAGACACTCTGTGTATTTTATGTTTTCATCTTACAATAAGACTTGCATAACTTTCCCTTTCTGACCTTCCGGCCTAGACAACAACTGATTGGTGTGCCATGCAGTTTACTTCCCAAACTGACATTTTGGTCATTTCAACCCATCTTAAGCAGCCAAGTTTAAGAAATAACTTGAATTCAAATCAATTAATTCCACAATTTGGCAGACACATTATTCAATATATATAGAAATGAAAAGGGCTTTTAGATCTTTAACTTCCTTTTTATAAAATAACTTGAAAGAAGTTAAACTAATTTTACTAATTGGCAGACACCTTAAAGTTCTATTTATATAAATGGAAATGACATCAAAAGAACTTCCACCTACGCTTCAAAGGCAGTCACTGTATTTCAGAATTTTCTATAACCTTGTTAAAACTGCAACCAATTCTCATTAACAAAGTTGTATCAAAAGAATAAAAAACAAGAGGACCATGATGGTCCTGAATCGCTCACCTCTTCCCACATGACCCAGTTTTGAGTATGACGTCGTTTTTTCTATTATTTGACATAGTGACCTAGTTTTTGAGCTCATGTGACCCAGTTTTGAATTTGACCTAGATATTATCAAGATAAAAATTATGACCAATTTTCAAGAAGATCCATTGAAAAATATGGTCTCTAAAGTGGTCACAAGGTTTTTCTATTATCTGACCTATTGACCTAGTTTTCGAAGGTACGTGACCCTGTTTTGAATTTTATCTAGATATCATCAAGGTGAACATTCTCACTAATTTTCATGAAGATCTCATGAAAAATATGGCCTCTAGAGAGGTCACAAGGTTTTTCTATTTTTATACCTACTGGCCTAGCTTTTGACCGCACATGACCCAGTTTCCAAACTGACCTAGATATCATCAAGGTGAACATTCAGATCAATTTTCATGAAGATCCATTGAAAAATATGGCCTCTAGAGAGGTCAAAAGATTTTAATAATTTTAGACCTACTGACCTAGTTTTTGACCGCAGTTGACCCAGTTTCAAACTTGACCTAGATATCATCAAGATGAACATTCAGACCAACTTTCATACAGATCCCATGAAAAGTATGGCCTCTAGAGAGGTCACAAGGTTTTATTATTATTTGACCTACTGACCTAGTTTTTTAAGGCACGTGATCCAGTTTCAAACTTGACCTAGATATCATCAAGGTGAACATTCTGACCAATTTTTATGGAGATCCATTCACAAGTATGGCCTCTAGAGAGGTCACGAGGTTTTTCTATTTTTAGACCTACTGACCTAGTTTTTGACCGCACATGACCCTGTTTCGAACTTGACCTAGATATCATCAAGATGAACATTCAGACAAACTTTCATACAGATCCCATGAAAAATATGGCCTTTAGAGACGTCACAAGGTTTTTCTATTATTTGACCTACTGACCTAGTTTTTGATGGCACATGACCCACTTTTGAAACTGACCTAGATATCATCAAGATGTACATTCAGACCAACTTTCATACAGGTCCCATGAAAAATATGGCCTCTAGAGAGGTCACAAGGTTTTTGTATTATTTGACCTACTGACCTAGTTTTTGATGGCACGTGACCCACTTTCGAACTTGACCTAGATATCATCAAGGTGAACATTCTGACCAATTTTCATGAAGATCTCATGAAATATATGGCCTCTAGAGAGGTCACAAAGTTTTTCTATTTTTAGACCTACTGACCTAGTTTTTGACCGCACGTGACCCAGTTTCGAACTTGACCTAGATATCATCAAGATGAACATTCAGACCAACTTTCATACAGATCCCATGAAAAATGTGGCCTTAAGAGAGGTCACAAGGTTTTTCTATTATTTGACCTACTGACCTAGTTTTTGACGGCACGTGACCCAGTTTCGAACTTGACCTAGATATCATCAAGATGAAAGTTCTGACCAATTTTCATGAAGATCTTGTGAAATATATGACCTCTAGAGAGGTCACAAGGTTTTTCTATTTTTAGACCTACTGACCTAGTTTTTGAAGGCACGTGACCCAGTTTCGAACTTGACCTAAATCATCAAGGTGAAAATTCTGACCAATTTTCATGAAGATCTTGTGAAATATATGGCCTCTAGAGAGGTCACAAGGTTTTTCTATTTTTAGACCTACTGACCTAGTTTTCGAAGGCACGTGACCCAGTTTCGAACTTGACCTAGATATCATCAAGATGAACATTCTGACCAACTTTCATAAAGATCCCATGAAAAATGTGAGCTCTAGAGTGGTCACAAGCAAAAGTTTACGGACGGACGGACGCACGGACGGACGACGGACACCGCGCGATCACAAAAGCTCACCTTGTCACTTTGTGACAGGTGAGCTAAAAATCTTGAAGACAATCAATTATGCAGAACTGTTTTGTTTTGCATTTTGTGGTTACTCGATCATCTGAGCCTTGTTACTGCCTAAACAGTAACCCCCGAGCCAGGTATTTCCATCCGCACCTTCAACCAGTAAAATATTCTTTAAATATTAATTGGAAAAATACTATCAGTAAGGCTTCCATATTTTAATAAGTCCATGTCTTGTAAACATTAACAAAATTTCTACCTGTTTAAAAGAAATGATCACCCAGTCAAACCTGTCAAAGTCTTTCTCTGTGAAACAAGACTTTTTAGTAATTCCCTTCATGTTTACCATATAAGATGTGTCACTTCCATAAATAGTAGAAAAGTAAAAGTTATGCTAGATTTTCTTGAAGCACAGAGTATAAAAGCCTATATTTTTGCACAGATGTTTTATATTAAATTCCATCACTGGAATGGAACAATACCATGGAAGAAGGCTGAACATAACACAAGATTTGATTTGATTAAAAAAAAATTCTATTTTGGCAACATAGCCAAATCAAACTGTGCCAAACATAAGGCTGATCTGCCATATAACATGTTGTGTTTTTTTTTCAGTTTTATTTGAGAACATAATGCATTTATGAACTTGTTCCTGCTCTTGATCCACTTGATAGAAATGAAAAAGACACCAAGAGTCAGGAATAAAAAGCAAAAGATAACTGAAGGCCATTAAACAGTATCATTCTGTGTTTGAAAGATAGTATTAATATTAATTTTGCAAGATTCTATTAACATGGGAGTCTTTATTACAAGCACTTCTCATAATAGTTCCATTTCAATAAAGTTTTTATCACAGCAGGCTATCTTTGGCATCCTAAGCTTAGAATTGTCATGATATTAAATCTCCCACACTTACCATAATTGTCTACATACTAAGACATTACACTATGACATTACATAAAATGCTCAAATACGGATTATTATTTTTATTATTTTCTAGGAAATCACAAATATTTTAGACGTTATACCTGGAAAACAATTTATATAAAGTTTCATACCAAAACAAGGCATTGAAAGAAACAGAATTACAAGGAAATCGGAACTACATAATATATTATTGTATTTGTTCCACCTACACTTGTGTTGAGTTAAAGGTGTTTGATACATTTTATGCATGCGTATTATTGCTGTAAACTAGCATTTTGAACAATTTACATCATTCTTGCAACATGCCAAAAATTTTGCCACATATATATAGAATAAATTTTCAGTCTTTCTGCTAAAATTAATGTTTTTTATGATCAAAATTAAAAGACTTCATTGTATAATCATCACCAGGCCTTTGATTAAACAAATCAGTGAGTATCCTTTGTAATAATGCTCTTTAAATACAGTCTTGAGTTCTGTATATTCATTTTCATACAGATTAATCAGGTTTATTCTGGTAAAAAAGAGTTTAATACAAGGAATTTTTTTTTAAGTTTCTGCTATATACATAGTGAAAGGTGAAAAAGCACTCTGGCAGCCATGTTTTTGAGAAATCAAAATCATATGAACAATCTTGGTAAACGGTTACGCAAGGTTACACAAGGGCAAACTGTGCGAAATGATTTCAATATCAGACTCTTGGTTTAGGAGGATATGTCGTTCGAAAATATTTTTCTATTTTTAGCTATGGCAGCCCCTTTGTGCAACCAAGCTGAGTGGTTTGAACAAGTTTGAAGAACTTCAATACCATGGTTTCAGAGATGTTGTTGTTTGAAGAAAAGTGCGGACAGATGGAAGGCAACAGAAGGATGCCTGATGGCGAGTTATCACAGAAGCTCACTCTGAGCACTATGTGCATGGGTGAGCTTACTAGCCCTAGCCCTGCCTCCCTGTGGTCCATGTTTTAAACGAAACAAAAAATTCTGAAAGAGCCTTGAAGAGAGCCAGAATTCTTCATGGATGACCCAGATATGAAGAAATTGGAAAGAGAATCACCTAAGGAACATTCCAATAAAGCTTGATTGAAAATGGCTCTTCTAAGAAACTGCAGATGAGAACGTAAGGGCAGAAGGACAATAGACATCCAACAATCATTAAAGCTCACCATGTGCACTCTGTGGATAAGTGAGCTATAAGTTACTACTGAATTTCATCAACAGAAAATATTATTTCTTTACAATATCACAAGAAATGCATGAAAACACTGAAAGGAAAAAAAACTAATTACCCAAGGCTTAGAGTAATATGCAAATTGCTAAAGGAAACAATGTCAGAAATTATGCATCAAACAACATTAAGGCAGTTTTGATTATTTTCCCTCTTTATCTTCTCCTTTCAGGATGGAAGTCCTTGAAATACAAGATAGAAATCCTAGAAATACAGTTTTCTTACAGTATTAAAACAAGAGCTGTCAAAGGAGGCAGCATGTTTGACTATTCCGATGCTGGAACATGAAACAGGCACATGTGAGGAAACTGGAGCTGTCACTGAAGTGTTTAATTACTGCAATGCGGATGAAGATATTGGACAAAAGCTTAGGTCTGTGTCAGATGTAACAGTCTGTGTCTAACAGGGATAGAGATGTGTATCAAAACATTAAATAAGTATAAAAGGGACATAATTCTTGGAAATTTCTGCAAAAGTAATGCACCAGGACATTGTGTAATATCATGTTGCTAATAATGTGGAGCAACTATTTGAAGTTTTAGTCAAATAAGTGAGATAGAACAGAAATGCATCACAACTTGAACCTGAAATTCTAGTAAAAAGGGGGTAAAACTCATAGCATTTTGGTGCCAGCATCATGAACATTGTGTCATATGATGTTGGTGACCATGTGGAACCACCGTTTTAAATCTGAATAAAATCGATTTAGTAACAACAGAAATATAGTGAAAAAGCATCAAAATTAAACTGAAATTCAAAGTAAAAAAGGGACATAAGTCACTAAAATACTTGCGCCAGGATTATGGACTTTGTGTCATATGATGAGCAAGACAATGTGGAAAAACTATTTTAAGGTAGTTCTGCACGTTAGGATCGAAATTTTTACTATAATGTAGAATTTGATTAAACTCGATTTTTCAAAACTTCGGAATATATTAAGAAAATTCAGCAAATAAAAAAGATAGGGTCGTGTGCTTGATTTTTCGCTAGACTGATTAAAAAAAATTTGACCTCAAGCAAGTTTTCATAATGGGAGTCTATGGGAAAATCGCAACTTTTATAACATTTTTGAGAATAGAAATTTTTCTACAATGTAGATTTTAATGAAACTTCTCGCAGTCGTAAATAAATGTATGGCCTATAATATTGTTACATAAAATGTATAGGTCCGTGTGCTTATTTTTGAGATATTTGGCTATGATTAAATTGAACTGCCTATTTCAAGCTAATTTTAAGACATTAGTTTGAATTACTTAAAGTGTCAGATGTTTTAATATCATATTTTAACTTTAGAAAGATAGTAACAGTGCTATTTTAATAAATTTGTACACTGGTTGCCATTAATTCATAAAATGATTTTCGTGTCCTTACGCCAAATCCAGGCATTATTCTACATTATCCGGATAAATGACGTTACACTATGACTTTCGGTTTATCAAACAAGCAGAACTACCTTAAGTTTGAATCAAATTTATTAAGTAATAACACAGATACAGTGAAGGTGCACCAACATTAACCTGAAACTGTAAGTAAAAAGGGGGCATAATTCATGAAATATTGATGCCAGAGTTGTGGCCCTTGTGTCACATGATGTGGATGACGATGTGCTACAATTATTTTATGTTTGAATCAAATCTGTTTGGTATTAAAAGATAAAGCATGAAAGTGCATCAAAACTTTAACCTGAAATTTTATGTAAAAAGGGGGCATAATACATGAAAAATAGGTGCCAGAGGTATAACCCTTGTGTCACATGATGTGAGTGATGATTTCAAATAATAGAGTTATGGACATTGTGTCATGTGATGTGGGTGAAGATGTGGAACAATTATTTTAAATTTGAATTAAATCCAAATAGTAATAACTGAGAGAGACAGTGAAAGTGCACCAAGACTTTAACCTGAAATTCTAAGTAAAAAGGGGGGATAATTCATGAAATATTGGTGTGAGAGTTATGGCCCATATGCTAGATGATGTGGGTGATGATGAGGAATAACCATTTGTAGTTTAAAGCAAATCCATCAAGTAATTACAGAGATAAGGAGAAAAAAGAGAAAGTGCATAAAAACTTTAACCAAGGTGGAGACGTGGAGAGACGCCGACGCCAGGGTGAGTAGGATAGCTCTCCAAATACATCTTATAGTCAAGCTTACTACTGCATGTGAACAATACTTCCTAGGTCAAAACAAAATCAATTCATAATTACTGGGGGTTTTTTTTGTTTACATGTAAATTCAAATAGCTTTTTTGCTTATATTGATTAAAGGAAACAGTCACTGTGCTTATCATAAATTCCACTACCCACTCTCCGCTGAGGGAAACAAAAATTGAAGAAAACACTATTTTACGTCCCTGTATGACAAGCTCATTAATGAAATTTTTCATTTGTATATCATGTTAAATTAACAAATACACTTTTCATCTAAATACTGGTACCAGATTTTTTTTGTGTGATAGTTGCAATTGCCGAGGGAATGAACAAGCTACTGTAATGTATACTCATAGAATGTTGTTTTATTTGTTTATGTATAAGGTATAAAATATGCATTTTTCATTTTTCCTGGCATAAATCTAAACTGTAAGGTCAAATTGTCAACAAAGGACATTACTGCCCTCTGTGGTGGCTTTTAGACAATTTCCAGTCCAGACAATCTGGTGTGAATATTTTTAATTAAACAAGTGGGCCATCATGGCATTAGATCTTTCACCTGAGCTCCACAATTGGCTTGAAAATGTTAGTAACAACTAACAACAAAGATCAGTGAAATTTGTGTCAAATTATTTTACAATAAAGCAGGCAGTTTCTAACATGAAGATTCTCAAAGTTTCCACAAAATACAAACAAGAAGCTGCGTTCAATAAACGCTTGATGCCCCCGGTGGCATCCTTGTCGATACAAAGCAACCCAAATCCAAAACGAGGTCAAGTTCAAGGTCAAACTGAGGTCAGATGATGGTCTTGAAAATGAGGTATGGTCAACAACATGGTTAAGCATCTGCAATGTAGTAGTCAAAGGGTCATTTTAAGATAAGCAGGCGTAGTTGAATGCTAGACGAAACGCAGTCCTCATATTTCATGGATCATAACCAAGAGCATGGTCTGACGCTTTATAAAGCCACCTGATTTAGTCAAAGCACAAATGCAAAGGGGTCAAGTTCAAGGTCAAACTGAGGTCAGGATTGATAGTCTGAAGAATGAGGAATGGTCACAGGATTACATCATGCATTAGTATCAAGTCATTTCTAGTAAAGGGTATTGATGCTAACGAACTATTGGTAAACAAGGTTGCATAAGCAGCTATTTGAGTGTAACAAAACTCAGGTTCTAAGTAGGAATGGACGGATTATCGATTGATAGTCTTTGAAGTGAACGTAAAACAAGGATCATTGGTTAACCTAAACAAAACTAACAGAAATTATAATGCCTCCCGCATCAGTAGATGCCGGGGGCATAAACAAAAAAAGATGAAAATACCCTCTACCCCGTTGTGGCCACCTTTTTAAATACAGCATAATGATAAGAAGAAATTTGGTAGAGGGTAGCCAAAGGAAATTTTGTATAAAATTATTTTAAAATCAGGCAAGCAGTTCCGAGTATATTTTTTAGATATAACCATACAGAGAAAAGTAGCCAGACTTCCTGAAGGCCTTGTATCTTTAACAAATCATCATGGCTTTAAGGAATTTGGCAGAGTCACCCAGGGAGCATTTGTGAAAAAAATTACTTTAAAATTGGGCCAGCGGTTTTAGAGAAGTTGGATAGCTCTCAATACAGCTACAGAGAAAACAAGCCCTGCAGTCCTGGTGGCCATACTTTTTTAATGAAACAAAATGATTTGTAGGAATTTGGTCAAGGGTTACCTATTGAACATTGCTGTGAATTTGTTTTGAAATCAGGCCCAAGTTTCTGAGGAAAAGACTTTCAAAGTTTTCCAAACAGCAATAAAGACAAAAGTAGTCCTACTCCCTCGCAGCCAATTAAAGCTTTTAACCAAACAAAATGATCTGAAAGAATTTGGTAGAAGGTCACCTAAGGAATATTTCTGTGAAATTATTTCTAAATTGGGCAAGCACTTTCTAAGAAAATTTTACAATTTTCCTCTTGGTTGCCATGGTGACCATAATCTCTTAACAAAATGTAAAAGGGTACCAACAAAGCAACATTCCTATTAAGTTCAATTCAAATAGGCTTTGTGGTTAAGGAGATGTTCCTTTAAACAGTGGATGACAGACAAACAACATATGAAAGACAGACAATGAATGGTGGACATCCAATGATCCTAAAAGCTCACCAGAAAGCAGAATGTGTGCACAGGTGAGCTTACAATTTTCTCTTGACAGAAAAAATGCACCTAGACAATATATAATCAAGTATTTATGGCAGCATTATGTAAATCACACACTTACTCACAGGGATGACCACTTTAGACTTGCATCAGTTGATAATTATATGTAGGAGTTTTATTACTTTAGTTTTATTATTTACATTTCAAGAAGAGTCTGGTGTAATCAACTTAAGAAAACATCTGCAAATTGTACTTTTCCTACACAGAACTTTGTAGGTGTAGTATGTCAGGCAAGTCAGTATTAAAAGCTCACTTGAATGTATTCTTTTGCCTCATTTGTGTGTTCCACTTGCAAATAAGAAAATGTTTGATGTGACTTAACTTCAGGCACTTAGGTTCATTTGTCAGCAAATTTTAGCAAAGCTTATTATAAGTATCAATTATTAATATTATTATTATTATTATTGTAACCATACATACTTCTTTTTCAATACTACTGTCTCACAAAATTCCAGTGACAATGGCAAAAACAAATTGTGCATTAGCCAGGGCTTCACAAAAATGTAATGAAAAAACATTACCATTTCACCAGAAACAGTCTAGTTTCTTTATAACAGAATAACTTTATCAGCTCTTGTCAGGAAATAGATAAAAACACCCACTGTTTTTAAAAGCAAATAGACATATTGGCATCTAATTTACACCTATATGTGGTAGGCAGACAGTTTAACATTTTCTTTAACCATCAGGGCATATAAAAGACTCCTGAAATCATTAACAGAACATTTTATAGAACTCCTGACAAATTAAATGTGTGCAAAGACATCTTGTAACTTCTTTTATCATCTATTAGAAGAATCCTCAAAGGGCATTGCAACTACACATAATGAGGCAGCCAATCATCACCTAATGGGACAAGTTAAAGGTGCATGCCTATAGATGTGTTTCATAAAATAGGTCATGCTTATAAATTTGCATTTTTTACAGAGGCAAACTTACAGAAGAACATCACCAAATGGGTTATGTTAGAAAGAAGCATCACTAAAAAGGGCATGCTTAAAATCTGCATCACTTAAAGAGGCCTACTGATGTGCTTTCTTTAAAGGTGCATGCTTGCGGAGTGTCTCCCATGAAGGGGCGTACCTAAATATGTACTTCACTTAAAGGGGCCTGGGGATGAGCTTCAGTTAAAGGGGCATGCTTTCAGATATACATCACTTAAAAGGGAATGCCTACATGATAATATCTCTTAAAGGTGTATTCCTCCAGAGGTGCATCACTATAAGAGGAACGCCTACAGATGCACATTATTTAAAGGCGTCCGCAGCAGAGGTGCATTACTTAAAGAGCATGCCTACAGACTGTGCCTCACTGAAAGGGGCATATACTTACACTTCCAAGAGCCTACTGGTAAGCCTCACTTAAAGGGGCATGCTTTCATATATACATCACTTAAAAGGGAATGCCTACATGATAAAATCTCTTAAAGGTGTATTCCTCCAGAGAACAACTCCCTGCGAACAGATCTGTTCCATTGGTGCTATTACCCTAGATTAGGTTTAATATCATGAAGTTTATAGAATGACGCATTGTTCCATGACAATTGCCATTTACATAAAATGTATTTGTTTATATTAAAATCAGTATGCGGTAATTTCAAATTAGATTGTGATAATGAAAGGGATTTCTTTGCTGCAGTATCAGCATCCTCGTTTCCATGAATATCAACATGACTGGGAATCCAACAAAATATGAAAGACTTTTCTGAAGATAGTTCATGAACCCTGAGAAGAATATTTTGAATGAAAGGATTTTCCATATTTCGGTTATGAATTGACTGTAAAACAGAAAGCGAGTCAGAAAAGATAATAAATTTTTCTTCACTATATTTTGATATAAAATTTAAGGCTAAATCAATAGCTTTTGCCTTGCTGAAAATATTGTTGCATTATTTGACAAATGTAATTTTGATTGATGAAGGTTGCTGACAGCAGCACACCTAACCTTTAGTTCATCTTTTGAACCGTCTGTGTAAATTGCAAAATAGTCCTTGTAAGCTGACTTGATTTCATTACATTTGGACTTGAATATTTCAGGGTTTGTTTCAGACTTTCTAAAGGCAGTTTTCTTATCAAAACAAATTGTAGGGGAATTAAGGGTCCATGGTGGTGTATCTGGAATTGAATTTTCTTTAATACCATCAGATTCAAAGTCAAGTTTTATTCATAGAAGATTTTATGCGAAATCCAAATGGTTTGATCTGTTTTGGTTTTTTCTCGTATGAATCGAAGTACTTGGGTTTAAAAATGATCTTATCTGACTGACCGAACTCAGATAGTTAATATTAACAAAGTTTCATCCGAATCTGCCGAGGTCACATGTGGAGTCCCCCAGGGAAGTATCCTTGGGCCTTTACTCTTTCTTTGTTACGTAAATGACATGCCAACGTGTGTAGATTCAGACTGCAAGCTTATATTATATGCTAATGACAGTGCGATATTGTTTGCCCATAAAGATCCCCATATTATTTCAGAAAAATTAAGCAGAGTTATGGAAAATTGTTCAAAATGGTTAATTGATAATAAATTGTCCCTACATCTACGTAAAACGGAGTGTATGTTGTTTGGTTCTCTTAGGAAGCTCAAGAAAATTTCTTCATTTAAAGTTTTGTGTAACGGTCATGTAATACCTTCTCAAAGTAATGTTAAATATCTTGGTTTACGTATTGACAAGTTTTTAAATGGGGAGAAAATAGTAGACTCAATAGTGAGTAAGGTCAATGCACGGGTAAAATTTTTATACAGACACTGTAGTAATTTCAGTATTCAAACAAAGAAAACTTTGACAAGTGCATTAATACAGTGTCACTTTGACTACTCTTGTTCGGCGTAGTATGCTGGTCTCACTAAACCTCTAAAAAGCCAATTACAAGTAACCCAGAACAAAGTAATCCGATTCGTCCTTAATATACCATCCAGGACCAGTATTACCTGTGATATGTTGGAAGAAGTCAAACTCTTAAGGGTCGAAGATAGGGCTAAACAATTACGACTGAATCATGTTTACAACATTTTTCATGGCACTGCACCAAAATATCTGAATCAAAATTTTTGCAAAGTTTCATCAATTCACAACCGTACCAGATTTAGTAAATTCAACTTTATTGTTCCAAAAGTAAAAAGTTTTGGTGCTGATACTTTTTATTTCAACGCAATTCAAGATTGGAATAATCTTCCTGATTTTATTAAGGTGAAGACAAATAAGCATAGCTTTAAACAGGAAGTGAGGATGCATTTATTCAAGTGTGCACGTTTAAGAGAAACCTCTGATCCATTTCGTACTGAGACATGCCTGAAGATAAATATCTGTATTTTACCTATTTTAATTTTTAAATATTGAAGTCATTACTGTGATAATATTCGGGTCATAAGTTTTTTAGAAAACGTTATGTGTTTTAATTATATACGAATTTCTTACCACTTTATTTGTAATGGTCACACATTTTAGTAGTGGAGATAATGATTAAAAGTATTCCTACCTAATGGGACCCCACTGGAAATAAGTAATTAATTTTACTTTGATGGGTCATCCCAGGTATCAAGATCATACCTTTTTCTATTTAGTAAATCATAAAATATACTGACGTAATCTTTCATGTACCAATTATGAAGTAGAAATCTGTTTTAACATGTATATTATATTCTAATCAAAACATCTTTCAATCTATATGGGCTATTGTATACATATATTTTAATGCATTAGTTTTATTTAATGTTTTATGATCTTATGCCTGAATAAATTTGAATTGAATTGAAAGAGCAGGATTACTTTAAGAGGCATTCTTACAGAAGCATATAACATAAAGAAGCAAGATGATGAATGATGGCCAAAACTTAAAGGGGTTTACAGATGCATATCCTCCAATGGGGTATACCTAAAATATGTATCGATTAAAGAGGCTTGCCTGAAGGTGTACATACCTTAACGGGGCATACCTACTGGTGTAAACAAACACTTTTTACATAGTTCGCAGATCATTTATATTTTGAAAAGCAAAGGAGCATCCTTGCATTGATATCTGAATGATCCAAGTGCTTACCTGCAATCCTGCAAAACTTTGTTGGCCTCTCAATATAGACCTAGAGCAATAATGAGCCATGAGATTTTTCAAGCTTAAACATATCCTTGATCATATATGAAAAACCAGACAGGGATTAAGCAAATCCTGTCCAGAACATTTTTGCATTACCTTGATTAAAAAAGACTGGATTTTAGATTATCAAAATTCTGTCTCTGAGCAATCTGAATACCACAAATCCCTCAGTGTGCAACTGAGCAGCCAGGCAGACAGAAGTCTTTATCTTTTTGTCCATTAGCAAAGTTTTTGATTTCAGATCAATTGTGAGGATGGTATTTATGTGCTTCTATTAAATGATGTGTAGTTCTTACCTCTTTTTCCATCTAAGTGATCAACATCAAAGTCATCTAATATTTCTTGAAAACTGCAAAGATAAGAAGTTCTTATTGATGATACATTATTGGAAAAGCAAAAATATGTCATTGTTTCAGGTTTCAAAGGGCTACTGAAACAACAAACAGGAATGCTCAAGAAAAAAAAATATTGTGAGCTGTTTTGAAGTTCAACAGGTTATCAATTGTAAACTGTAATATTTTTTCTATTGAAGTGGATTAGATCATTTATTTAAGTCTCATCCAAAATATACTAAGTGATTTGTAATGTTTCTATGTTCAGTAACATATTAACTTCCTTGACATTTTGTTTTGATAAAATCTTTGGCAATATAGAGAATGTCTACACCAAAAGAGGACTGTACTATCCTCATAGGAAATGGTTCCTGCCTTAATAAGGCAAAACATGTTTTTACTTTATAAAAGAATCATTATCTATTATCAAAGCAGCCGGCTCTTCCCCCTGACTGGTTAGACATAACAGATCAAGGATAGCCCATCAGTAATAAGATTGTATAAACCAGAAAAAGACTTACAAACTGATCATCAATTAAGTAAAAAATAATAATAAAGACACCTTGATGTAATTTAACGAATTGCATGTACTGAAGCGATTACTTTAATGAGAACATTAGCTGATACAACAAGAGCCATGTTAGACATGGCTAATCCCCCAGTTGGGCATATTATAATTGAAGGCTAAAGTTCCTGGCAAGTTAGTGTCTGAAAGTATTTATTTTGTGGAAAGCTTTGAAGAACCGTTTAGTTGTGGTCCGCATCAGGGGTTTTAAAGATGTGGAAGAAAGAATAAGTCAGTAGTGAGGTGGTTTACTGCTAAATTTTATTACTTTTTTCATGAACAGTATAGCTATGATGTTTTTCTATATGGCTACTGTAAAAAAAAGGAATGGAAAGCTAACAGGAAACAAGAGTGCCAGAATGTCACAATATATGTTAAGTAATCATTGTAAGTCTTTTGTTTTTCTAAGTCCACAAAAAAACTCCTTACCAGGTAGAGATACTTTTAAATACACCTAAAATTGGATAGTAACATCTATGTTGTACCACAGAAAAGTGGTCTTGTTTTTTCCCTACAGGCAATTATAAAAATGCTACAATATAAGTTATTTATAGTAACAACGAAGGGAAGTTAATCTTAAAAAAAAATAAAAAAAAAATTGCAAGTCCACACAAAAATCTTTATCAGGTAGAGATTGGTCAAAATACACCTCAAAATTGGATATAGTATGCATGTTGTACTACAGAAAAGTGGTCTCGATTTTTCCCTACGACCAGTAATGAAAAAGTTACAATAAAAGCTATTTAAAGTAACAACAAAGGGAAGTTATTCTAAAGAAGGGAACTGCGAATGGCACTTCGTCTCATGATGGTGTATAATTGTGCCAAGTTACATCAAAATCCCTCCATGCATGAAGAAGAAATGCTTCGGACAAAGTCATTCTTGTATCTGACCTTTGGCCTCCAAGTGTGACCTTGACCTTAGACCTAGGGACCTGGATCTTGCGCATGACACTCCGTCTCATGGTGGTGAACATGTGTGCCAAGTTATATCAAAATCCCTCTATGCATGAAGAAGAAATGCTCCAGACAAGGTTTCATTCTTGTATCCTTTGACCTTTAAGTGTGACCTTGACCTTAGACCTAGGGACCTGGTTCTTGCGCATGACACTCCGCCTCGTGGTGGTAAACATTTGTGCCAAGATATATCAAAATCCCTCCATGCATGAAGAAGATATGCTCCGGAAAAAAATAGGCAAGGTAGAGTTATTGTTAGTGCACAATGCACTTCCTCCCAATGTGTTCTATCAGTGTATGAAGTTTGAAGAAAATCCCTCCAGTACTTTTGGAGTTATGCTCCAGACAAAATGTTTTAAGAAAATATGATAAAGGGGAATAACTCAAAAAATAGGCAAGGTAAAGTTATTGTTCTTGCACAATGCACTTCCTCCCAATGTGTTCTCTCAGTGTATGGAGT
The DNA here is from genome assembly GCF_021730395.1 of Mercenaria mercenaria. NCBI lineage: Eukaryota > Metazoa > Mollusca > Bivalvia > Venerida > Veneridae > Mercenaria > Mercenaria mercenaria. Next base: position 56,125,558 of record NC_069373.1, read on the forward strand.
TTGAAGAAAATCGCTCCAATACTTTTGGAGTTATGCTCCAGACAACTTTTTTTAAGAAAATATGATAAAGGGGAATAACTCAAAAAATAGGCAAGATAGAGTTATTGTTCATGCACAATGTACTTCCTCTCCATGTGTTCTATAAGTGTATGAAGTTTGAAGAAAATCCCTCCAGTATTTTTGGAGTTATGCTCCGGACAAAGATTGTTGCGGACACATGGACGGATGGACAGACAGACGCATGCACGGACAGAGAGCATTTCTAATATCCCCTTTGCCTTTGGCTGGGGGATAAAAACAGCCATTATCATTTCACATTTCAATTAGACTCTCTTCCTTTTCACACATATCTTCTCTTTCAATAGATAAAAAAAAACCCACTGGTTCTCCTAAATGTCTTTTTTCAAGAGGCTTTTAATGCCAAACTTTTTTAATTGAAGAAAAAGAAAGATTACACTCACTGTAGGCATTGCAGAACTTTAAAATTTCTATATATGACTTCATACCAAATGTGGGTCTCTCTCCACTCCAGCTAATATTTTATGAAAAAGTAGCATTTCCATTTACACAATAAAACACTGACTCTTGTGGATTTTTTTGCCTGTTGTCTGTGACTTATTTCTAACCTACAGAGAGGAAAGAGTTTTGTGCTAACTTTAAATGTGACATTGACCTTTGACCCACTGACCTAAAAATAAAGAGGAGTCATGCACTGTCACTGGCAGTACAGTATGTTAGGCAAGTTTGAAGAATACAGGTCAAGACCTTCTCAAGATACTAAGCACAAATGTTTTTGTATAGTCACTGTGACCTTGTCTTTAGACACACTGACCTCAAAAGGTTTAGGGGTCATCCACTGCCAATAAGCAATGTACATATCAAGTAGGAGGGTCACAGGTCGAACTATTCTAATGTTACTGAGTGGAAATAACCTGCTTACAGACAGACATACATACATACATACTTATAGACAATGCATCATCACATAATATTTATTTCCCTTCAGGCATAAAAAAAGGTTTTCAAAATATCTGACAGTAATGTGACTGGCAACGTTTTGAATTTTGTCTGACAGAGTTAGTAGCATTTTAGTCAGTTTTTCTGCCAAGTGTTCCTGGATTTCAGCACTAGTCTGATCAGGCTTGTTTCTGCCCAGTGTGCCTGGATTTCAGCACTAGTCTGATCAGGCTTGTTTCTGCCCAGTGTGCCTGGATTTCAGCACTAGTTTGATCAGGCTCCAGCAACAACTTCTCTACCAGAAACAGTGTAGGTGACTTACGACAAACATTTGATCTAACTCAAAACTGCTTGATTATTCGTACTTGGCTATCATGGTAGGCTGAATACCAACAAGTATGGGTGTATAATAATTCTTCGAGACAACATTAATAAAATTCAGCTCTTACAGGATTTTTAATCTTCCTTTACTGGGATTACCTCATTTTCATTTAATTCCATGAAAGCTAATGGTTTTAACAGAATCCTAACAAGTGTCATTTCATCCAAATTCCACAAAATGTGCTTTAACCACCAAGAGGAACATTTCAGTCAATCAATCGTATGCAACATGGTAGAGAAATTAGTTCCATTAAATTCAATTTATGCTATTTTGGGACAAAAAGCCAATAATTGTTTTCTAAATTCCTCGTAAAATTATTACTTTGTTTTAATGGGTTTTAAAATTATCATCTAAAACTGGTTACACTGCTGTGAAGCCTAATGAAACTTTCAAAAACAGAATCAAGCACATCTCCGTTTTAATCAAAGTTTCCAACAGATTTTAAGGTCAACAGATACCATAAGAATACAACATCGGAGTAATTCAAATTAAGAAATAAAAACATCTAAAGACATTTACATTCCTTTGAAATTCTTTTTAGGATTGGCGTGCACATCTAAATCTCATATGATAAAGAACTGCATAACTTTCTGTAGTTTCTGTTGAAGAAAATAATTCCCAAACCAAAATACAAGCATGCGGCAAGCTTGTGAGAAGTTTGCCATAAGATTGCGCAAGCTTACTGCAATCTTAAAAAGATTGCAGCCATGTAATATAATGCTTGCAGATGCTCACATAAAAATTAAGTTTGCGAAGAAGTCTATCTTTGCAAGCTTGCAGCGGGCATCCTACGATCTTAATACTATAATTTAAGATTGCAACTAAGCTTGCGATAGAAATTAAGTTTGTGGATAAGTCTTGCTTCGCAAACTTGCAGCGGGCATCCTGCGAGCTTAATACTATTTAAGATTGTGACTATAGCTTGCGATCCTGTAACCTTTTTATAACACTCTTTTAGTTCACTGATACATATAAAAGGAAGGTAATATATTAAATCAATTATTAAATTATTTATGACACTACAAATATTGTTAAATGAAAGTGTGAAAGTTTTATAAACTGTGCAGTTTGTCAAATTAAAGGAAGTATATAATTAAATTTTTAGACTCTAACATTAATTGAACTGTCTCACAAACCTAAATAAGGTTGAGGAAGATTGTGTAGTTTGCAAGCTTGCGCAATCATAACAAGTTTGCGCAAGACTCGCAAATGTATTTGTCTACACCCATATAAGTATGTGTAAGCTTGCAAGATTGCGCAAGCTTGCAATCTTATTATGATTGTGCAAACTTGCAATGTCGCAATTAAGATTGCTAGGGTTCCAATCGGTAGCATGCGCAACCTTACAAGCTTGCAAGATCTTAAATAGATTGCAGGCAGCGTGTGAATTAGTTTGCGCAAGCTTAAATTATGGTTGAAATTATTCCAATCACAATCTTGCTGCATGCTAAAACAAGTTTGCTGCACACTTGTTAAGATCGCAACTGCAATCTAGCTGTGACCTTAATGCAAGCTTAATTAAGCTCGCCATTCTGGTTTGGGTAAACCCTAGAACTTGCTGTATACCACAAATGATACCTTTTTTCTAAGCACAATGATCATATTCTAACTATCTATCTCTGATTTAAAACTAGATGTGTGTCCATAGGACGAAGGTCCCCCCTCCCACCTCCAACCACTGTACATGCTTTTATGACTCTGTGTGAATTTTTTTAACATATATACAACAAATAATTTTGAGCACTTTATGTGCATTTTTTTGCTAAGTGAAGAACCATAACTCAGGGCTAGCTGATGAAATACCAAATACCAAAGAGAATGCCAGGTGCACAACTTCACAAGCTATACAACAATCCTCTAATGCTTTTGTTTTATGACTCAAGGTCAAGTGCCTTTTGAGATACACTTATGTGAAAGATTTTTTGAGATATATGCAACACAAACTTTTAAGCACTTTATGTGTATTTTTCATTAAGTTAAGGACCATAACTCTAGTCTGGTTGAGTGAAATCCAAATCAGAACACCATGTGCGTACCTTTACATGCTTTGTAACAATTCCCTGGATTTTATGACTAAATCAAATTCTTTTTGAGATACACGATACACGAGACAAAAACATGCATCCCCTTTATGCATATTTTTGACAATCAAGAGCCATAACTCTGATCTGACTGAAAAAAATCTCGAACAAAATCCCACATACTGAACTTCAAATGCTGAATAATATTCCTACTCTAGGTGACAGACACCCCCCCCCCACCACCACCACCCAAATTTTGGGGGGCACAAAAAATGTTAACAAGTGAAAAAGAACAACTAGAGATCCAAATGGGCCTAAGTCACTCATCTGAAGAGAACCTTGACCATCTTACATTGCTTCTGACCAAGTTTGGTGAACATCCATAAGAAGTTGATTAATATAAAAGTTACTTACAGTTTTTTTGCTGACAGCCCAAAATGCTTGACCATTGGAACAAACTTCATGATAAGAAGGTTTTTTTTGTCTTACAATGATGCTACAGACCAAGTTTGATGCAGATCCATCAAGCAGTTCATGAGAGGTTTTTCTATATTTAAAAGTGGTCAAGTGCCCCTATGAGAACAAGTGTTGGAGAGGGCATTACAATGACACTACAGAGCAAATTGGATACAGATCCAGCCATTGTTTCATGAGAAGATGTCATTTAAATGTTTTTTCCCCAACTTTCAACTCTAGTGCCCCCTAAAAGGGCCAAAATCTCCAACTTGAATAAATTTTGGGGAAGACCTTAAAGTGATGCTACAAACCAAGTGTGAAGAAGATCCACCAAGCAGGTAATGAGAAGAAATGGTTTCACACAACCTCTTTTTTATTTGCCAAATTTTTCTAAAAATATAATAAAGTTTTGAAAAATCAAATTCCATATTGTATAAAAAAAAATTATTCGAATTCTTATCTGCAGAATTACCTTAATCTGAAAATCTGGTTAACTGGTCAAATATAATATTGCTGGACCACTTGTAAAATACTGCAAGATTATTCTAAAGAATTTTTATTTGGTTAAGGTTAACAAAATCAATCATAAGAATACTCGAAAATAATTAAACATCATAATATTTTCCAAGCAAATCTCAGAAAGGAAGACCTTTAGACAGAAGAGGTATCTTCTAAATAATCAGCTATCTATCACTTTTAAGTACATAATTGTGTAATGCAGCTTAAACGAAGCATAAAAGATTGAATTCTTGTTTTTTCCAAAATAAATCACCCTTGCAATGTCTCTTTAATACAAAAATAGTACAAAAACCTCTCATATTTCTAGTTAAATTATCTGAAACTGGCGTCTCCTTGTTGTTTTCATTTTATCTCTTTGTGTGCATTCTCCGTGGCAACATGTCACAGAAATTTAAGATCTAATTCTGGAGAAATTTCAAAAAAATAAATTGAATTCATCCTGTAAATGACAACTTGCAAGAATAAAACTGATGTAATCTAAATAAGTAAATTGAAAAAAAAATACCTGTAGACTTAATTCATTTTTACTAATAGAATACCCAGAATGCAGCCTTGTCATTGGTCAATTTCAAAATTGTGCTCTCAAGCATCCAATCAGATGCTGGAGATTTGAACCCTTTCCCAGCTAAATTTCTAAAATGGACCGGTCCATCATTCAATTTGGGCAATACTATTTATTATTCGAAGGGGTATTCACTGAAAATTTACTGACAGAACAGCGAACAGTACAGACCATGATCAGCCTTCATATGGTAGCAAAGTCAAAATTACATGCCAACAGCAAGCTAAAGGTTAATCAGCTTTATTTTTATTTTAAACCTTATTAGAAATAGTATAAAATTCATAAGAAATAATAAACTTAGATTGCAAAACCATTTGTATAATTTAAAGATACAGAAAATTGTGAGGGATAAAGAGCAATTTTTGAGATTATAGATTGTGGACCTTAGATTGCTCTGTAGTATCATTGCACCCCTGTGACAGATTAATGCAATGTTTGTTTTTCTACATTTGCATAATTTCCTACTTTTACATTTTGTTCACACAATTTTGACCTTTCTGTTTTCATATATCTGTGTTGAATGTCTGATAGGGATGCAATTTACACTGTAATTGCATGATGTTTGATGATTGATTACTCTCTTGGCACTGCACTATCTTGTTACTGCAGCTAACTTAATATACTGGAACACTTTGTAGAACATGTTCTAGTTTTAATCAATCTTGTAACCAAGGTCTCTAAAGTCATAATCAGCATTTTGTTAAATTTTTCGATGATATTTTTATTGTTCAGCTTTAATGATGTAGAAAACATGTTTCAACAAGAATAATGTCAACACTGTGTTTGAAAGAATTCAAGTAAAACGGGGACTTAAACTCAAGAAAAAATAATCAGGCAATTGCAGATTGTTTAGTCCAAAATTGGAGCAGAAATAGAAACAAGAGTGCCATAATGGCCCTATATCACTCACCTGTTATCATTGCACTTAAGGACAAGAAGGTCAAAAAATCATAATCAACATCAATCAAAAGAATTATGAGAAAATAAAGTTGAAATTTTCTTAAAGTTACTCCAAATAAAATTATTTTCAAATCAGGCCAGTAGTTTCATACAAGAAGTTTTCTGTATAGCCATATGGGAAAATGAGCCCCTCCCCCAGGCCGCCACTTTTTCAATGAATCAAAATTATTTGAAGGAATTTGGTACAGGGTCACCCAAGAAACATTTGTGCAAAATTACTTGAATACGGACCAGCAGTTTCTGACAAAAAGATTTCCAAAGTTCTATATAGGCATATAGGGAAAATAAGCAAAACCCCCAGGCCGCCACTTTTTCAATGAATCAAAATTATTTGAAGGAATATAGTAGAGGGCCACCCAAGGAACACTAGTTTTGTGTAAAATTGTTTTGAAATCGGTTTTTTATATAGCCATAAGTCCAAAGGACAGGGACAGCAAAGGGAAGAAATTTAACCAAAAAGAAAAAAAATTCTAACAAGGTACAGATATGTCAAAATACACCTAAAAATTGGAGGTACCATCCATGTTGTACCACAGAAAAGTGGTCTTGGTTTTTCCCTACGGCCAATAATAAAACAGTTACTAATTAAGCTATTTATAGTAACATAAAAGGGAAGTAATTAAAAAGAAATTATTGTAAGTGAACAAAAGAAGGATCTGCCAAATAAAAACAAGAGCACTGCAATGCAACGCAAATGCAGAGCAATATACACACAAAACAAAGTCATATGACCTTTGACCCCTAAGTGTGACCTTGACCTTGAAGTGAGCCATCAGAAACATGCGCTCTGCACGTCGTTTCGATGAGGTTAACATTTGTGTCAGGTTTCTTTGAAATCCTTCAAGGGGTTCAAGAGTTACAGAGCGGAAGGGAAATTGCTAACCAACAGACAGACGGACACCGAGGCGATAACATAATACGTTCCTTCGTGCGTATATAAGGAATCAAGATCTTATCGTGATACAAGTTGTGTGCAAGTTTGGTTAAAATCAAATCATAAATGAAGCTGCTATTGTGCAGACAAGGTCAAAATAGCTAATTTTGGCCCTTTCAGGGGCCATAACTCTGGAACCCATTATGGGATCTGGCTGGTTCAAGAAAGGAACCAAGATCTTATGGTTACACAAGTTTTGTGCATGTTTGCTTAAATTCAAATCATAAGTGAAGCTGCTATTGTGCAGACAAGGTCAAAATAGCTAATTCTGGCCCTATCAAGGGCCATAACTTAGAAACCCATAATGGAATCTGGCCAGTTCAAGAAAGAAACCAAGATCTTGTTGTGATTCAAGTTGTGTGCAAGTTTGGTAAGAATCAAATCATAAATAAAGCTGCTATTGTGCAGACAAGGTCAAAATAGCTAATTTTGGTCCTTTCAGGGTCCATAACTCTGGAACCCACGATGGGATCTGGCCAGTTCAAGAAAGGAACCAAGGTCTTATGGTAATACAAGTCGTGTGCAAGTTTGGTTAAAATAAAATCATAAATGAAACCACTATCATGCAGACACAAAATTGTTGACGCATGCACAATAGCAAATTCTGGCCCTTTAAGGGGCAATAACTCTAGAACCCATGTGTGATCTGGCCAGTCGTAGGTAGAGGACACAAGGAAGTATGACAATTCACACACTATATGCCTTCACTGGTATTCTGCACCAGCTGTCGAAGGGATGTGGGTGGGGGTGGGGTTGGGGGACAAGAATAAAAAGCACATTATTTTGTGTTTGTCTTTAGATGCTTTTTAATATCAGCTGGTTTAAAGACAGCTTCTTAACAAACTATCAGCGCTCTATATAGTTCTTTCAACTTGATTATTGTCTTACCTTTTTTCAACTTCACGGCATTTCAGAAGTCACGAACCAATGGCAGAAACAAATAGGCAATCACATCATTCTGAAAAACAAAAACAAGGAAAATAATCCTGGAAATTACCCTCTTTCTGTATCATTTTTTTTATTTTGGGATTTGACTTTCACAACTGAAACAACTTTCTTTCTTGTTTTGTTTGGTCGGGGACATGGTTTTAAATTAAACCATCTACAGTAATTGTCTGACTGAAAATTTTAATACTATAACTAGTAAAATCTTAATATTGATATTTATTTCTGTTCACAATTATGAAATTCTTATAAATTAAAACTTAAACAATATGACATGTTTTAAAATTCAAATCTGCTTACCTCATTCATTCTGCTACCACTGTAGAAAAGAAGGCCTAGTGTTTCATGTGCCTGCCCTCAGACAAGAGTAGACATTTGCTTACAACTGTATATTAGATGTCTGCTTGCCATATTGGAAGCGCATATATTTTAGAAACCTGCTATACCCCTTACAAGACAGCGCACCGGAAGCAGAATCCCCTAGTCATTCTGACAGCGAATTTTGTCCAGAAATATTCCAACTCATTATACAATAAATACATGCTGATTTTGGTAAGATTTTCAGTAGTTGTAGTGTTTGAATGTTTCTGACCAGATCTGAACTTCTTTTAACGGATGTAGCGTTTAATCGATTTAATTACGAAACGGCAAGGTTATCTATGAGGCAGTGTTATCTCACCAACCAGTCAAAGAACAAAATGCAAGATTTGCAGTAAACTCAAGAGACAGGCATTTTACTGGTACCAGTATGTGATTTAAATAACAAGTTTTTGTATATCTGATCGTTATCTCTCAGTACAATTAAGGCATTATGTTTGTTGCATACACATTACATTCTAAAAATAAACTATACATGTACAACTTGTACATCTAATGGTCTGATCAAATAACATTTCACATAAGGCAGTATCCCCATCATCTGCATCAAAGACAGACCGACAATAGCTTTGATCCCCAAAAGATTCTTTTTTTTTTTTTTTTGAGGAATTCAACTTGCTTTTATTTTGATTAATACTGATGTTAGCCATTATAAAAACTGCAAAACAAATGTCTGGAGGCCGTTTTCCCCTTTGGAAAAGCCTGAAAATCAATCAATATCAACAAAATATGTTTTCCAAAATTGCAGATCTGAAACATCAAAGTTTATTGCTAGAAATATTGCATACATCACTTCAATTTAAAAGCAATATGTAATACATCAGAAAGAACATTTTACAAAAGCATGTCTGGAATAGTTCTCAGCATCAATATCAAAATCTGTCTATCACGACAAATTTGATAAACTTTAGACAAGAATTTTAACCAAACAAGAGCTGTCTCCATAGGATGACATATGCCCCCGATGGCACTTTGAATGAGTAGTTATGGCCGATGTTAGAGTTTAGGACCTTTGACCTACGGAGCTGGGTCTTGCGCGCGACACGTCGTCTTACTGTGTCACACATTCATGCGTAGTTATTTTAAAATCCATGCATGAATGACAAAGATATGGACCGGACACGCCCATCAATACACTATCATGAAAAATGACCTTTAACGTCTAAGTGTGACCTTTACCTTTGAGCTACGGTCCTGGGTCTTGCGCGCGACACATCGTCTTACTGTGGTACACATTCATGCCAAGTTATTTGAAAATCCATCCATGGTTGAAAAAGATATGGACCGGACACGCCCATCAATGCACTATCCTTTAAAGCCTTAGTGTGACCTTGACCTTTGAGCTACAGACCTTGGTCTTGCGCGCGACACATCGTCTTACTGTGGTACACATTCATGCCAAGTTATTTGAAAATCTATCCATCGATGACAAAGATATGGACCAGACACGCCCATCAATGCACTATCCTTTAATGTCTAAGTGTGACCTTGACCTTTGAGCTACGGACCTGGGTCTTGCGCGCGACACGTCGTCTTACTGTGGTACACATTCATGCCAAGTTATTTGAAAATCCATCCATCGATGACAAAGATATGGACCGGACACGTAAATTGCGGACAGACCGACAGACTGACAGACTGACAGACGGTTCAAAAACTATATGCCTCCCTGCGGGGGCATAAAAAGGCAATCTTTCAAGTAAGCCACGAAATTTGTTAAGTAACAACTGACATAAAATAAAGAGGATTACACTAGGGACATTTTGCTTATTTCAAAGCAAATGGCATAAAAAACCTAAATATCAACATCATACATATCCATTATCCATGTTATCTGTATCTATTTAATGACTTCTTCAATATTTTTAATGGTTGAGCCGACTTAAGAAACGTGAAACAGTACTGTTATACCTCACTTGCATATTTCTGTGACAAATATGGTCAAAGAGTGTCATTTGGTCAGGACAGCATTCAAAAACTTTTTTTTTCATCAGAGACACTAATGTGATTTAAGCATACTGTACTATATTTAAAGTGCCCCTACATTCATTTGGTCTACTGTGAAATCATTTGATTTCGTGGGTTTTGGCCAAGTTCAATATTTAATCTGAATAAGAATATGGGACTTCAAATTATGAACATAAATGAATGAGAATTCCACTTGTTTGCAAACATGTAATTCTGGGATTGACTCAATCATAATATCCACAAAAATTAGTCCCCCACAAATATTAATGATTTCACAGTATTTCCATTTGGTATACTTTATAAAAAAGAAGTTAGTTTTTGGATTGAGCAGTTGCGTATTATTTTGCACATACTGCCCATTCCATCACTTTGCATATACTTTTGGGTCACAGATAACCCATATTACTTAAGAATCTGTTGTTCCTTTTGCATCAATATCTGGTATCATTAGATTCCTAATTAATTCTTCATACTAGTCTACATACTCTCAACATACTCATTCTATCATCTGATCACTGCTGAGAACATGACATTGTAAAATTGCATGTGACAGAGTAAAAATGAGGTATTTGTAGATACTCTATCATATTCAATAAGTAACTGTACGTACTGCGTTCTGATGAACCAGGACATCAACTGCTTCTCTCCAGGGATAACCATCTTCAAACTGTTTCTGAAATAATACAATGTTAACTGTCAACAAAATATATGTGTTATTGGTTCAGAACTCATCCTTTGGCATTTCATCATCATGTATTGATGGAAAATATCCCAAATGTGGGCAAATTTTGTTAATTCAGACTCATGGGGCACTGAATTGGTGCGTGTACTGGGCAATGGAACACAGCTTATATAGTACTCTATCGCCGTGGCGTCACGCGTTAACATCTGTTTATCTGGTGGTTGGCAAAACAAATGTTTTTTACTCGGTTTGCGTTTGGAATCAGAATTTTTAATAACTTTTTTGCTCACTGATGGATTTTCAAAATTCAAAAAGATTTGAAATACTAACAATTTTCATATTTTTGTATCCAAATATCTTTTTTCAATGAATAACCGTTTTAAATGACACATTATTTTAAAAGCGGCGTAGTGATGTTCAAAACTTTTAGAAAAACAGTGTAAGTTAAGCGTTCATAATTAATCCATTTCATTTCGAAATAACAATTAAAAGTAATCAATAAATTGCTTGTTTTATAACCTTTCCATTGATCAAAAAATTATTGATGTAATTTGTGTTTTAAGAAAGTTTAGACCGTTAGAAAAACATCACTGTTTACAAAAAAAACATGGACGATCGGCTTCTGCCCACCCGAGCACTCTCTTATCAGTTCTAAAAATAGAAAATACATCGGATTTGTATACAAACACGATCTCTCCTATGATCTATATCCTTTAGACACCTACAAAATATTTATTCATTATAACATATTTATGCTTTATTACAATTTTGGCATATTCATGCATCTGAAGTAACAACATTGCCCAGTCAGCATTTTATGCCATCATGTGAACAGGAATTGTTCAAGTTTATGTGCACATAGAAAATGTAAAACTTTAACCCTTAGCCTGCTAAATTTCTTAAACTGGTCCATCATTCAATTTAAGTAGTACCACTGGTGTTCAATGAAAATTTACTGACTGAATAGCGAACAGTGCAGACCATTATCAGCCTGCACGGATATGCAGGCTGATCTTGGTTTGCACTAGGGCAAAGGCAAAATCACTTGTGGCCAGCAGGCTAAAGGTTAATAACTAAGATCTGAAGATATTCAGTGTACACCCCTGTAGAAAACCAAATTATGGTATCATGATAAGCGACAGATGTAAGTTTCTTAATTCAACTCTAACCTAGTAAACAAGATAGTGCCAATTATAAGCTAAATCTGGAGATAGCCAGAAATGATAAATTGGGAAAAGAAATCTATACTGAGAGTATGAAATAAAGGTCTAATAAGCAGTTTGGTAGTCCTCATCAATCACTTAACAAGCTATGATTGTACAGTTCCTTTTAACAAGAATTCTCTTATTTCAACATGGCAGTAAGAGGCATGCAAAACTTTTAACAATATTTTCAAAGTAAAAAAAAAACTCCAGTAATTACTTTTTAATGAATTATGAGTAACCTAACTTGAAAGAATCGGAAAAAACTTTGTTACAGTAACCACTTGACCTGCCTTTGTACTAAGTAAAGTGCCTTTGAACCTGTTTATCATGAAAAGGATACAGACACAGTTTGGGAAAGACCCATGAAGTCATTTGTTATGAAGTCTTCTATGCTTAATTCTGGCAGCCCCTAAGTTTAGCAAAACCATTTGAACAAATCTGAGGGAGGTGAATATCAGGATACTCCAGACAAGTGTGATTCTGTCCAGTAGTTTAAGGAAAACTGTGAATGATGGAAAAAGGATGATGGATGCAAGACCATCCACGTATATTTAAATCCTTGATTCAGGTAAACTAAAAAGTTTCAGTTTTCTTACGAGAAGATGTTCTCACCTTTAAATCGTAAGATCTCACACCAATTTCTCCGTGACTGTCAATGGCATAGAACACATTCTTGTACAACTTGAGGTCATCTTCTGATGTAGCTTGCTCTTTAAAGCTAGTCCATACCTGCTCCATATTTATCTGTTAATTAAATCAGTTTTAAGTGCATATGGGTCATCAGAAAGTAAATAATAACAAGTAAATTCGATGAATTGGTATCCCCCACCGAAAGGTTTTGTGGTGTGGAATGGCAAAAAAATATATCCGGCAAAAAGTTAAGGATGCTAATAAGAAGCAAATAATTTCATTAGTCAAAATCAATTTAACAGAAAACAAATGTTTAATTAAAGAGTACATAATAAATGTATGATACTTTGATCCTGACTAAAGAATTTATTTTGAATGGGATATGCTTACTGTAACTAGAGCTATCACTAAAGGTGATGAATGTACCCCCCGTATGCACTGACACAGTACATTGCAATTTGACGCACACAAGATTGCATAATTATGTGGACTGTATGTATATAGACTGTATGTATACAGTATAGTAACAAAAAAACAAAGTCCCATAACTATGCAGAATATTTATCTAAAAGAATGTAACATGCACCATGCACAACTAGGGTTGGTACTGATCACTTGTGTGAAGTTTCATTTAATTGTGTGCAAGGGTTTGGTAGATTAGGCACGCACAAGATTGCATATGCAGACTGTATGTACATAGTATATTAACAAAAAACAAAGTCCCATAACTCTGCAATTTTTGTTGCTGAAAGAACCTAACATGCCCCATGCACAACTACTGTTGTTACTGATCACTTGCGTGAAGTTTCATTAAATTGTGTCTATGTATATAGTATAGTAACAAAAAAACAAAAGCCCATAACTCTGCAATTTTTTTTTTCTGAAAGAACCTAACATGCCCCATGCACAACTACTGTTGTTACTGATCACTTGTGTTAAGTTTCATTAAATTGTGTCAAGGAGATGAGGAGAGATGGTGCGCACAAGACTGTCTCTATGTCTATAGTATAGTAACAAAAAAAAAAAGTCCCATAACTCTGCAAATTTTTTTTTCTAAAAGAACCTAACATGCCCCATGCACAACTACTGTTGGTACTGATCACTTGTGTGACGTTTCATTAAATTGTGTCAAGGGGATAAGGAGAGATGGTGCGCACAAGATTGTGTCTATGTATATAGTATAGTAACAAAAAAACAAAGTCCCATAACTCTGCAAATTTTTTTCTAAAAGAACCTAACATGCCCCATGCACAACTACTGTTGGTACTGATCAAGATTGCGTCTACGGACTGACGAACAGACAGACAACCTGAAACCAGTATACCCCCCCCTTACAACTTTGTTGTCGGGGGGAGGGGGGGGGGGGGGGGTAACAATAAGCTTAGCTTTAAAAATTAAATGCAGTTAACTGAAATGTGAGCTTGAAGTTTAACTGGAACGAAATATTGTCTTTGAGTGGTTTGGCACCAGGTGTTGCTGTTTAACATGTACATTTGAACTTAAAAGAACAGATGTCCTTAAGAGAACACAATCAAGTAAGAAACCTTGAACATGGCTGATGGCAAGGTTTGTGCAGTCATAACATATATATATATATTTTTTTTAGGGGGTGGGTGGGGGGGGGGGGGGGGGGCTGGGTGAGGAAACAAAATTTCACATGTTGATTACAAATATTTATGGAAAATTAAAAATAAAAAAAAAATGGGTGAAGTGAGGGGCAGAGGATGCATGATCAGTGGTTGGCATGACTGGGTGGAGGAGCGAGGGGGAGGGGAATGGTACAACTTGCATGTTGATAAATATTCATGGAAGGTTTGAAAAAAATCTAAAATAAGGCATGAAAAAAAAAAATGTTTTTTTTTTTTTGGGGGGGGGGGGGGGGGGGGGGTGGGGAAGGGGAGGGGGTGTGACCAAGGCAAGTAGGTGACCGGTGTGGGTGAACAACTTCACATGTTAATAATAAATGTTCAGGGAAAAGAATGAAAGAAATTTAATGAAATTCTGCCAAATGGTATGTTTGTTATGTACAAATATGTGGATTTTTAGACAATTAAAGGGCAATAACTCCGAAGTTACAAAAGAAATCCATACGAAATTGTGTGTGCACAACCACATTATAGTGCTCTAAATTATGTATAAGTTTCATAGTTCAAGGTCAAATATATCAAAAGTTTTGATGCAGAAATTGCCATATCTATAGTACCCTACATAGTTAACACTAGAAACTTCTAAGGGCCATAACTCTGGTGTTACTTGGGCAATCTGACTGAAACTTGATGGGCCCCATAACCTCATAGTGGTGAACATGTATATGACATTTGTTTGAAAAAAATCTAAAATTAGGAATAATTATATATATATATATATATATATATATATATATTTTTTTTTTTTTTTTTTTTGTGGGGGGGTCAAGGTAAGGGGGTGACCAGGTGTGGGTACAAAACTTCACATGTTTACAATAAATGTTCATGGAAAAGAATGAAAGAAATTTAATGAAATTCTACCAAATGGTAAGTTTGTTATGTACAAATATGTGGATTTTTATACAATTAAAGGGCAATACCACAACCACATTATGGTGATCTAAAGTCTGTTTAAGTTTCATAGTTCCAGGTCAAATATATCAAAAGTTATGATGCAGAAATTGCCATATTTATAGTACCCTATATAGTTAACACTAGAAACTTCTAAGGGCCATAACTCTGGTGTTACTAGGGAAATCTGACTGAAACTTGGCGGGCCACAAAAACTCATAGTGGTGAACATGTATATGAAGTTTTATATAAATATTCCCAACCATTTTCTAGATATGGCTCCGGACAGACGGACGGAAAGACGGACGGATGGACAACGCCAAAACTCATAATATCCCTCCGACTTTCGTCGGGGGATAATAAACAAGAGGGTAATTGACCCTAAAGTGCTCACCTGTGTAAAAGGCTTCAAGTGTGTTTGAAACGTAATGGTACAAGTACAGAGGAACATGCCACCCTCAGGAGTGTGGCCATTTTTGAACCCTGGGCAATAACTTGGAACAATTTAAGTAGAGAGTCAAACCCTAATATCATATGCCAAATATCAAGGCTCTAGCTATTATGAATTCAGAGATGAAAATTTTCAAAGTTTCTTATGTATAAGCATATAGTATATACATCTAGCGATCAGAGGCATGGCCATGTTCGATTTCAATAGTTCACCATTAGTACTTTGTGCTCAGGTAAGCTAAAAATTGGAAGATCCTTTGAAAGTATAGATTGCATAGGTTGTGTCAATCCACTATATCAAATCCTAATACAAACTTTTTCTTTTGTCTCATCTTTAAAACTGAAATCCTCAAATTTATACATCTCCCTTAAATGCTTGTTTTTGACAAAACCATGATATTATTAATAAATGATTTTACATTATTCAAAAAACTATCAGTCAAAGCAGAATGTTATTGCTGGTTCCAAAATAAATGTTATTTTTCTTGCCCGTGTAACTGTTATAATCAAATGTTACTGTTTTGGCCCATATAATACCCCCATCACACCAAACTCGTTTTCAGTACGTTCTAAAAAAAGTAGCCGAACGGGCTCAAACTGTGTGGCAATGGAACAAACGCAGTAGCGACGTTCTACAGTCTGTCTAAGAACTTTATGGACTGGCTCGGACGGGGTTGAACGGGAATGGTGCTCCAGAACTTTGAGCCTACTAAAAAATTTCTGCCGATCATTCCGTCCTACAGTTAGACCGACTGACAACGTACTTAAAACGAGATGGACGTACTAAGAACTGAACCGCCGTACTTCGATCGTACTAGAGACGTAGTAAGACGTAATGCAATCGGGGGTCAATTTAAGTACGTGTGCACACCGACCGGATCCGTTTGTAGCTCGTTTAACCCGTTCACAGAAAGACTTAACTCGACCGCATTACATCCTTAGTGCGTCGTTATTCCATCTGAATACGATCAAAATAAAATACTAAGTTTGCAATACGTTTCAAAACAGTTCTAAGAGTTTACAATACGTTCTCAGCACGATCTGCACGTTTTTAGTACGTTTAGTACGTTTATTCGCAGTTGCTACAACGTCGATCCCGTATGCAGTACAATTGCACAAGTTAGGGTATAAATACATGCCGTTGTCGTACAGGTTCAAGATTTGGGCACAAGATTTAACCAAGTTTATGCCTTTTGGTTTCTGACTCTGTCCTCCTTCATCTTCGGACTTGGAGACAGAGTTGTCAGAAGGTGCAGGGAATGTATTAAGACACTCATCCTCTCAACTTTTACGTTCAGGAGCCGACTCAGGAGACTGTATCGGCTTTTGTAAGACGTTGGTTTTTTACTGCTTTAACACTTTACACCCTGTCTCTGTATGGCTTCACTTTTCTTTGGAGTCATATTGATACTGCCTATTGCTGTAGATTTTTTTGTGTCTTGAGAGGTTGAAGAGACAAACGAGAAGGAGAATTGGGCGAAACGTGATGGCTTTTGATAGCCATCGGGCCAGAACGTGATTGCAATTTACGTTCTGAACGTACTAGGGAGAGATGAGGACGTATTCAGAACGAGTTGAACTGTCTGTGAATGAGTTGGTCGAGTTAACAACTAGTTAGAACGTATTTCAACGTACTCGGAATGAAGTAGGACTAGTTACGAACTTCTTTAATCTGACTATAGACGGACTTTGACTGCCTACAAACGGTGTTCACATGAGGTGAACGGGCATTTTTTCCGAACAGAACTTACTATAAACGTACTTCAGACGGGATAAAGACGCAATGAATGTATCAAGAACTGTTTAAGAACTAACTATGTTTGCGTTATGGATATTTTCCGGCCAAATTTCATACGTTCTAGCCAGATCGCAGCCCGTTTTACAATATTTTAGGACGGGTTAGGACGTTTTGAGAACTGGTTTGGTGTGATGGGGGCTTAAATGTCATCACTGTGTAAGCCCGAGAAAA
Source organism: Mercenaria mercenaria (assembly GCF_021730395.1). Lineage (NCBI taxonomy): Eukaryota > Metazoa > Mollusca > Bivalvia > Venerida > Veneridae > Mercenaria > Mercenaria mercenaria. The sequence continues at coordinate 56,143,113 of NC_069373.1, forward strand.
AGATTAATAAATCATGCAATTCCATATAAAGATTACAGTCATGACAAAATCCTGTTGGACAGTAAGACCTGTCCAACACAAAATGGCCAGGTCTAACATGAAGGGTCAGACAGTCAGACCGTATGTCCAATACAGGACAGAGCCAGTTGATTTTTACTACTGTTGAAGACTTTTAGTGTTTTTCACAGTTTCCTTACGCACCTGTTCATTTATCATTACTTCCGGCAAAACATCATGACAACATCATGAGCTTATTCGAGAAACTAAAATATACGAGCAGCGTGCAGCCTAGTGAAAAGTGGAGGACTAATGTAAAGACTGCAGTTAATACAGAAGATAAACACATTTCAGTTTTATAATAAACATGGGTGTTAAATAAACATATTCAATTTTTGTTTACTCTTAAAAGTTACTGCATGCTTTCGGTCAGACAACTTTCCATTCGTTCAGATGGGTTATCCACCGGGTCATCTGACAGAGCGTCAGACAAGTCTCGACAAGTCTTGACACTCTTTTACCATGACTGAGATTATTGTTAAAGCCTTCATAGCCGATGTTGGTGAAGTCAACTTAATGTAGTCAAAGAGATGTTGGAGGCTGAATATTATCTTGAACTTTTGTAAAGTCCCATAAGATTTCCACCAAAAGCTGTAGAATAAAATGATACTGAACAACATATTGCTATTAGGTATTTACATGTGACAGCTACATCCCAATAGGCAGTAGAACAGCAATATGGTACACTGTTACATATCATACCATTATTGGAAGTGACAAAAGCTACTCACAATACAATTATCTTCTACAATATAGGATGCATTGCCAGAAGATATTACATTATTGCTAAAGTCTGTGCACTAATCCATCAAACGGAAATTATACCTATTTACCAACATGACAAAACACCCCACACGCTACCATTTCTGACTGGGAGACTTACTGGGAGACTTAAGTCAGATGAATAAATAAAACAGGAGGCAATATCTTTTGGAAATAAAGGGTATGGGCTCTTGAAAAAAAACAAACTTATATACAATGTGTGCATTATCAAAAACTGTATTTACCATATACTGCCTTCTTTAATGTGTACACCCTGCTCTCCCTAACAATATTTACATTTACCAGCACTAACAGTATGTTGTTAAGTCTTATGAATTATTAAAACTCATTCCTATATTACCAATGAATAAAACTAAGCGTCTTGAAAATTGTATGTATTATATTCGAAAGGTTGAACTCTAAAAATTGTTTATGTCTTTCATGGATATCATTATATTAATGCATTTTGTCATTTTGTATCCACTGATGATTTCAAAAATCGTCATTCCACCTCCCCCCCACTCCCCACACACACTTTTTGGCCCCTCCTTTTAAGTCTTCTTTTATTTTTTTGTCAAAAGTTTCCCAGATTATGATTAATATAATTATGATGTAAAATATGCGTTCTGTAAAATACGTTCTAATAAAAAACATGAAAATTTTACTTTAAAACCTACTTTTTGTTTTGCCTTATAAATCCGGGGTCACCAGATCATAATTATGTAAAAGTGCAGAGTGCATGAACGTTTCGAAGCTTAAAGTTAGCATTGGCCAAGTTCACTAATACAGTCATGTATCTTTTTAAAAGATACTTCTTGTTTTTACTGAAATTCTACAATGGAACAATACCAAACACCATTAAGTTATCAAAGTACGGCACAGTCTGGACTGGCTGTAGCTCTAGGATTCCATGTCTGACACTATCATTTGAATATTTCAAGTTACGTCAACGTCACCTTTTAACATTGGTGTTTTGCAGCATTAAATCAAATTCATCATTAATCATCAGAAAAACTGGTTAATCTATTCATCTTTTAATGGAAGATATTCTTTTCTGGCAGCAACTGTGACCCAAATCTCTGTATATCCAAATAAATCAAATCTGAGCACAAGTTTCATGAGCAATAGTCTAATTTCACCTCATTAATACATTAGATTTTTGTAATGCATACATATATGCATTACAAAAATCCTCTTAGATCAAATTTTCCAGACATAGATGAGACGTTTTTAAAGTTTTTGAGTGTATGTTCTTTAAAGCGCTATTAACTGTGCCCTGAGCATAATTAAACAATGGGTATTACTGGTTCCAGACAACTACAAGGATTAAAACTTTCAAGGTTCCTTTAAGTCTGCATTCAATTTTTCTTTCCATTATCAACCCTGTGTGAAGTAACTAACAAAGTCCTAAAGGAAAACTCTGTTTTATGTAACAACATACAACTGAATTATTCTTTGTCACCTTGCAGTCTATGATATTTCAATACCATGTCAAAACCAGACTAGAAGAAGATTTGACTGGCGGAATACTCTCGTCTTTTGAAGACAATCTGACGTATGACAGAAATACAATTAAATTACAGGTCAGTTACACAGCACACATCAGACTCCCACATGAATCTGAACCACGTCATCCAATATTACAAATAAATAATAGTACAAAATCCTCATTTGTAACCAAAATTATATAATATATATTTTTTTAAACATTAACAATTTTCTGACAAACAAGGTATCTATTTCAAATTTATATCACCATCTTGAAATGATTAAAGGGCCCAAGTTGCTCATCTGAAGAGACCCTTAACCATCTTACCCTTAAAGAGGCCAAACACCCTAAACTGAACAAATTTATGAGAGGCCCTTATATTTATGCTACAGACCAGGTTTTATGAAGATCCAGCGAGTGTTTCATGAGATTAGTCAATTAAAGGTATTTTTACATTTAGCTCTAGCAACCCCTAAAAGGGGCCAACCACCCCAATTTGATTAAGATCCTTCCAGATGTTCATGAGATGAGGACGTTTAAAGGTATTTCTAATTTTGGCTCTAGTGGCCCCTAAAAGGTGCCAAGTGCCCCTATTTGAACAAATTTTGGAGAGGACATTATAATGAAGCTACAGACCAACTTTGATGAAGATCCTTCTAGCAGATTATAAGAAGAAGTCTTTTAAAGACATTTTTATTTTCAGTTTTAGCAGCCCCTAAAAGGAGCCAAGTGCCCCCGTTTAAACAAAATTGGAAGAGGACCTTACCATAATGCTTACAGACTAACTTTGATAATGATCCTTCTAGCGGGTCATGAGAAGAAGTCGTTTAAAGGTATTTCTAATTCTGGCTCTATCGTCCCCTAAAAGGGGCCAAGTGACCCCATTTGAACAAAATTGGGAGAGAATATTATAATGATGCTACAGACCAAGTCTGATGAAAATACTTCAAGCAGTTCATAAGAAGCTGTCTAAAATTTATTCTAATTTTGGCTCTACCTGCCCCTAAAAGGGGCCAAGTGCTCCCATTCGAAAACATTTGGAAGGGGACCTAATAATGATGCTACAGACCAAATTTGATGTAAGTCCTTTAGTGGGTCATGAGAAGAAGTCATTAAAAGGTATTTCTATTTTTAGGTCTGGTGGCCCCCCAAAAAGAAGTCGTTCAAGGGTATTTCTATTTTTAGGTCTAGTGGCCAAGTGTCCCCATTGAATGAATTTGAGAGAAGACCTTGTAATGATGCTACAGACCAAATTTGATGAAGATTCATCTAGCCGTTCATGAGAAGAAGTTGTTTAAAGGTATATTTAATTTTAGCTCTAGTGCCCAAATTTGAACAAATATGAGAGAGGATCTTGCCAGAATGCTTCAGACCAAGCTTGGTGTAATTCTGACCTGTAGTTTCAGAGGAGAAATGTTTAAGTAAAACTGTTGACAATGGACACCATACAACAGACACCAGACCATTCACATATACCCTTGCTTCAGGTGAACTAACAAATTAAAGAGGAAAAGTTAATGACAGATGACAGTTGATGGACAAAGGCCCTGAACCTCTGGTTCAAGTCTGCTATAAAAGAAGGAATTATAACAAGACTTACTAAAGGAATTTATCTATTTTAAAGCCACAGTAATACAAGAGATCACAGAGTGATCTTGGCGCCCACCAATGTGCCATTTTTGAGTGTTCCAAATTTCAAGACTTACTGACTAGCTCAAGGTCAAATTTCATTTCCGTTCACAACACTGTGCATGTGGTCCAAATTCAAAAGCTGTAGCTTGAGAAATGTGAAAGTAGGTCACTAGATCAATTTCAAGGACAAAGTTCTTTGTACACAAAACTATGCATGTGCATCAAGTTTGAAGGCTGTAGTTTGAGAAATTTGAAAGTAGGTCACTAGGTCAATCTTAAGGTCACAGTTTATTTTGGTACAAAAAACTATGCAAGTGGTCCAAATTTGAAGGCTGTAGCTTGAGAAATGTGAAAGTAGGTCACTAGGTCAATGTCAAAGTTTGTTTTGGTACACAATCCTATGCATGTGGTCTAAATTTGAAGCCTGTAGCTACAGAAATGTGAAAGTAGGTCACTAGGTCAATCTTAAGATCAAAGTTCATTTCGGTAAACAAAACTAAGCAAGTGGTCCAAATTTGAAGACTGTAGCTCGAGAAATGTGAAAGTAGGTCACTAGGTCAAAATCAATGTCAAATTTTTTTCAGAACACAGAACTATGCATGTGGTCCAAATTTGAAGCCTGTACCTTCAAACATGTGAAAGTAGGTCACTAGGTCAATGTCAAGGTCAAAGTTTTTTCAGTGCTCAAAACTATGCACGTGGTCCAAATTTGAAGGCTGTAGCTACAGAAATGTGAAAGTAGGTCACTAGGTCAAAATCAAGGTCAAATTTCATTTCGGAACACAAAACTATGCACGTGGTCCAAATTTGAAGGCTGTAGCTTGAGAAATGTGAAAGTAGGTCACTAGGTCAAAATCAAGGTCAAATTTCATTTCGGAACACAAAACTATGCACGTGGTCAAAATTTGAAGCCTGTACCTTCAAAAATGTGAAAGTAGGTCACTTAGTCAATGTCAAGGTCAAAGTTTTTTCAGTGCTCAAAACTATGCACATGGTCCAAATTTGAAGGCTGTAGCTACAGAAATGTGAAAGTAGGTCACTAGGTCAATACCAAGGTCAACTCATGTCAAGGTTCATCTTGCCACTCAAAACCATACATGTGGTCCAAATTTGAATATTGTAGGTTACTGACAAGAAGATTTTAAAAGCTTTTCCCTATATAAGTCTATATGAACCATGTGACCCCCAAGGCGGGGCCATATTTGACCCTAGGGGGATAATTTGACCAAACTTGGTAGAGAACCACTAGATGATGCTACATAACAAATATCAAAGCCCTAGGTTTTGTGGTTTGGGCAAGGAGATATTCAAAGTTTTTCCCTATATAAGTCTCTGTAAACCATGTGACCCCCGGGGCGGGGCCATATTTGACCCTAGGGGGATAATTTGAAAAATCTTAGTAGAAGACCACTAGATGATGTCACATACAAAATATCAAAGCCCTAGGCCCTATGGTTTTGAACAAGAGGTTTTTCAAAGTTTTTCCCTATATAAGTCTATATAAACCATGTGACCCCTGGGGCGGGGCCATATTAGACCCCGGGGAAATAATTTGAATCATCTTGGTAGAGGACCACTAGATGATGCTTCATACCAAATATCAAAGCCCTAGGCTCTGTGGTTTTGGACAAGAAGATTTTCAAAGTTTTTCCCTATATAAATCTATGTAAATTATAGAAATAAACAAAGGGCCAAAACTCACTAAAAAATTGTTGAACCAGTCTGATTTTCAGGGGGACACAACTAGAGTACCAATACATCATTCTGACAAAGTTTGGTCAAAATGCCCCTGGTAGTTTCTGAGGAGATGCGATAACGAGAAATTGTTAACGGAAGGACGGACGGACGGTCGGACGGAAGGACGTCGGACCACGGATGCAGAGTGATTTGAATAGCCCACCATCTGATGATGGTGGGCTAAAAAGGAACGAGTTCTAAATTCTGTTACAGCTACTTGAACAACTTGGCAAAGCAGGACCTCATTCCACTGTCACACTTAACACTCACAATGAAACACTTCTAATACTCATCAACGACTCATTTCTAAATAATTTCCATGAAATCGTTAAAGTATCACAAAAGTAGAGCACTATATCATCATTAGACTATTAAAACTGACAACAATTATGAGGCTTACGAAACTAAATAATCATGACTTTCAAAAATAAGACAAATGGGTTTTAACACAAATTCCAAGATTTCAGTTGGCAACCCTAAGAATATGAAAGCACCTTCATGGGTTTCTGACAGTGACATTTTGTTTAACCTTTAGCCTGCTGGTGGCAAGTTATTCTGCCTTTGGGACCAGTGCAGACCAAGATTAGCCTGCACATCTGTGCAGGCTAATCATGGTCTGCACTGTTCGCTATTCAGTCAGTAAATTTTAAGTGAACACCCCTTCTAATAATAAATGGTATTGCCCAAATTGAATGATAAACCAATCAATTATAGAAATTTAGCAGGGTAAAGGTTAACTACAAAAGGCAAAGAAATCATTTCTGTAAAGACAAAGTGACCCTCTTATCCTAGATTTCTTTCTAAAAACACTTTCAAGGAGATCAAAAGAAATACTACATCACCATTATTTTATTCGTATGACAAAACTGAAGAGCCTTGGAAAATCGAAATCATTTCCAACAGTAAACAAAAGTGGCAAACTGTCGCTATAATTATGCCCATCAAAGCAAATTTCTTTTGACTTCTAAATAACTCTACTTACTGAGCAGACAGGCTGTCATCTTTTTTAATTTTGACTAATTCAAGGACCAGAGAGACAAAGACTATACAGCTGGTTATTGAACTTGACCAAGATAATAATGCCTTTTGAACAAGTTTGGTGAACCACAGATAAAAACTGCTCAAGTTAAGGCATGAATACTGTCTTAATTCTGAATAAATCAAGGATCATAGCTTAAGAGAATCTTAGAGGATCTAGCTGTGTATCATATTTACCAAAGATGTTTTAACCCATGAACATTGTGACCAAACTGGCGATGTTTAGATGTTTCTACTTGAGAAAGGGAGCAGACACTGATAATTCATAAAATTCTGTAATGCAAGAGCCACAACTCCAAAGCAGCTTAAACATTTTGAATGGTCATCAAACAGAGATAAGATATTAGTGCATTAATTTTGTGACCAAATTTGGTGAATGCTGGATAAGAACTTACAGGACAGAGAGTGGACACTGTCAATTTTTGCTATCTTTAGTATTTCAAGGGTCCTAACTCAAGAGCCATGAAGACAATTCAGATGGTTACCAAACTTGGCTGAAATATTATGCCCATATACATTGTAAACAATGAATAAGAACTGCTCAGGTAAGAGCAAAGACATCATCAATTTTCAAAATTTTAAATAATTCAAGAGCAATAATTCCAGAAAATAATACAGGATCTAGCTTTTTATCATACATGCCCAAGATAATATACCCATAAACATTGTAGCCAAGTTTGGCGAGCAATGGATAAGAACTGTTCAAGTTAGAGAGCAGGCAACTTTATTGGACAGTGCCTACCAACCTGCTGCCCATGTGATCATATAATATGTCCCATTTCACTGGCATATAAAAGAGACAACAGCAAGAGAGCCATTGCTGTCTTATATTCTTCACCAGAACACTTAGCCCAGTATTTATCAATGATCTAAGACCAATAGTTAGATTTAAACTAAGAAATGCTAACATCAATTTCTGCTCTATCTCTGCATTTTTAATTTTTTAAGATTCTGATGAACTTTGAAAAAAAATGTGTTATATTGCAACAAAAGACTATGTTGACTTTCAGGAGTATAAATCCATTACATAGTAAGTTACAGCAACTTATATCTGATAAAATTTCTGAAAATTTCTCCAGACTGCGACAATAATTATTCCTATGAAAACAAAATGTCCCAATAGTTTTCTAGGTATCTAAACAATGTCCAGTGACGCAATGATGACGATACTATGACACTATACAAACGTAAATAATTTATTACTTATGATTTTGCGGTAGATCTTTTCCTTAAGAAATCAACAATTACTGAAACCTACTTACGGCTACCTTATACAGATAGCTTAATAAAGTCTCTAGATTTCTAATCAGACATCAATCTGGAAATCATCTGCTTGTTTCAGGAAAACTTCATTTGGTGTCTCAACAGGCACTTGGGTCAAAAAGCAGTAAATGAATGTCTCATGGATTATATTAGAAAATTAGATTAAAGTACAAAATGTAACATTCCTAAATAATGACTTTTTGTCACCAAAAAAAATCAAAGCCTTGAGATGTCTGGTGGTTGCGGGTTTTGCTTGAGTTATTTTCATTTTAAATGTCAATCTATAAATATACATGTATAAGAAACAAATACTAATGTGCCTCATATCTAAGATAAACTCTGCCTGACCTTACATGAACAGCTGGAAGTCAGTGATGTAACCATGGGCTGTGACAAAATCTTATATAGGTAATCTAAATGGCCAGTGTGAATGGATAGAGGATGAATAAGAACTGCTTGATCATTGATAATTCATCCGCATTGTTCATGAATGGGACTGCCTTGTGTAGCACATGAACATCCTTTGAATGTGTGATTTGGAATCAAATAAAGATGCTACATGATTGTCAGAAATACACTTAACTTTGGTAGCGGGATAAACCCGCAACCAAAAACACGTGAAAAGAAAAAACAAAATTTTGGATCTCAGTGAGATTTGAACCAACACCCACAAAAATCCATTTTTTATTTCAAATATGACCCCATTTTTCTATTTTTAGCTACAATGACCTTGACCCTGATCCAAGTGACCTCAAATACATTCCCAACCTTTTGTGTTTGATAAAAGCTATCTACACACCAAGTATACTGACAACAAGTGTACCCAAACTAAAGATATTGACTGGAAGCCATTTTTCTATTTTTAGTATTGTACTATTTAATTGACCAGTCAAAACATGTTCCCGGCTTTCATGTTAATCTTATATTGGGTCGAACAGAATATAATGAAAGCCGGGTCCATTTTTTGACAGGTCAAATAGATTGGACAATAACAGTAACCCCAAAATTAATGCTGTAAACAAACTTTGGTGGCAGTAAGTAAGCCCAAACTAAAATTATAAAGCGGAAACCACCTTTTCGATTTTTTACAGAAAAAATCTATTTTTAGTAACTGTGACATTGACCTTGACCAAATGGCATTAAAATGAACTTTTTATCAAAAAAAAAAAAGAAAAAAAAACAACTTTTTTTTATCTCTTATGCCCTTTCGTCCCACCGACTAAAAAGGAGCTTTGGCTCCACGCTCTAGACCACTGCGCCACCATGGAGTTTTCTAAGTGTGAAGATGAGGAAATCTGTTTTTCTATTTTTAGCCATACATGTCATACGTCCCAGATTGTCCGGGATTGTCCCGGAAATCACATACTCGTCCCGGTGTCCCGGACAGTGTTGAAATGTCCCGGAAAATTAAAAATACAGAAAACAAAAATAACCCCACAAAAAACTAGTTTTTTGGTCTATAAATTGTTGAATTTTACATTAATAAAACACAATAAACAGTCCCCGGTGTCACATTGTTTATTCCTAATTATCCGATAATCAGTTTCATGCCCTCGAGCGGGACACATGTTGATAAAGCCAGCTCCGATCAACACTCATATTGAACGCGCCCTGCGATCTTTTGATGACCCAGATTAATTTACAGTCAGCTATTTTGATGACCCTGATTATGAATTGACAAAATTATGCAATCAATAACAGTTTTATGATAATTTAATATAAGGAACAATAGCCGAAAATCTCGTTGCTTTTAGCACGTAGGCAGTGAAGCTACATGTAGCCTTGATTGGAAGAAATGACTGATAACGGTGAATTAAACGATAATTATTTTAAAAGGTTGTAATCTTTCAAAATGTAGATTGATTGTCACACATATTCTAAATTAAACTTTTGTCTAATGAATGCCTTTGCCGACCGATCCATGAAAATTGACCCAACCCGAAATATTTTATATCGATTTTATCTACAAGATTTATTTTATTCCTTTGAGGATTCCATTTTATTAATGATTAGATAAACGTTTAAGCATAAAAATGATACCAAATAAGCTGGATTCTAAATCACGATGACCAGGTTAATTCTTCTTATGTAGCAAATCTCCTAATTCAGTTCACCTCGGGAACGCAACCAATATTCGCGTGCCAAACTATAGACGTGAATTACCGTATTTACCTCCCTTAGAAAGCTAGACGGCATTTGCAGCAAAGTATTCCTAAGCGAGGGAACAATGTTTATCTCCGGAAACTGCATGTAATTTTATGATATTTATGCATGAAACAGACGAATACTAATGTCACGGTGTATGTCCCGGACAAAGGGTAAAAATCCCGGAAATTTTAACTCAGAATCCCGGAAAGGTCCTGAAAAATTATGGCATGTATGTTTTAGCAACAGCGACCTTCACCTTGATCCAAATGATCCCAAATGCAATCAAAATCTTTGTCTCCTTACCATCTATCTACAGACCAAGACTGGTGTCTATAGCTTATCCCAAACTAAAGTTATTGTGTGAAAACCAAGTTTGAAGCCCGCCAATCCCCGAAAACCTGGTTAAACTAGAGCTATCACTAAAGGTGATGAATGTACCCCCCCCCCGCATGCACTGACACAGTACATTGCAATTTAACGCACACAAGATTGCATAATTATGTGTACTCTATGTATATAGACTGTATGTATACAGTATAGTAACAAAAAACAAAGTCCCATAACTATGCAGAATATTTATCTAAAAGAATGTAACATGCACCATGCACAACTAGGGTTGGTACTGATCACTTGTGTGAAGTTTCATTAAATTGTGTGCAAGGGTTTGGTAGATTAGGCACGCACAAGATTGCATATGCAGACTGTATGTACATAGTATGTTAACAAGAAACAAAGTCCCATAACTCTGCAATTTTTGTCGCTGAAAGAACCTAACATGCCCCATGCACAACTACTGTTGTTACTGATCACTTGTGTGAAGTTTCATTAAATTGTGTCAAGGGGATGAGGAGAGATGGTGCGCACAAGATTGTGTCTATGTATATAGTATAGTAACAAAAAAACAAAGTCCCATAACTCTGCAATTTTTTTTTTTCTGAAAGAACCTGACATGCCCCATGCACAACTACTGTTGTTACTGATCACTTGTGTGACGTTTCATTAAACTGTGTCAAGGGGATGAGGAGAGTGGTGCGCACAAGATTGTGTCTATGTATATAGTATAGTAACAAAAAAACAAAGTCCCATACCTCTGCAAATTTTTTTTCTAAAAGAACCTAAAATGCCCCATGCACAACTACTGTTGGTACTGATCACTTGTGTGAAGATTCATTAAATTCTGTCAAGGGGATAAGGAGAGATGGTGCGCACAAGATTGCGTCTACGGACAGACAGACGGACAGACAGACAACCTAAAACCAGTATACCCCCCTTACAACTTTGTTGTCGGGGGGTACAAAAACCTGGAATTCGATTTGATGTGTGTACAATAGCATAATGATCCCACATTTTGTGAAAATGAATATTTATCTTTAATTGAAAGAAAAATAAGAGTGTCAGATTGTCACAAAATACGCCCGTCATCGAATTTGGTCTAATTCAAGGGCCATAATCCAAGAGTTCCTGGGGCGGATTTTGCTGGTTATCAAACTTGTCCAAGATGTTTTGCCCACAAACATTGTCAGCAAGTTTGGTGAAGATCTGATGAAAACTGTTCGACTTAGACAGCAGACAAAGCTAAATTCGCAGATTTCTAGTATCGAGCGGACAAGGCTAATTTCGCAGTTTTTCGAGTAATTCAAGGGCCATAACCCAAGAGTGCCTGGGGCGATTTTGCTGATTATCAAATTTGGCCAAGATAGTATGCCCACAAACATTGTCACCAAGTTTGATGAAGATCAGATGAAAACTGTTCGACTTAGAGGGCGGACAAGGCTAAATTTGCAGATTTTTGAGTAATTCAAGGGCCACAACTCAAGTGCTTATGGGGATTTTGCTGGTTATCGAACTTGGTTGAGATTTCATGCCCACAAACATTGGCACAAAGTTTGGTGAAGATCGGATGAAAACTGTTTGACTTAGAGAGCGGACATGCTTTTGGAAGCCGACCGCTCGCCCGCACGCCCGTCGCCCACCCTCCACGAGTGTTCACATAATACGCCCCGCACTTTCAGAGTCGGGCATTTAAAAAAACTTTAAGGACATTTACGAAGTGCCAAAAGAGAAGTTAGGGACCTGCTAAATGAACTTGACTTATGATCCTTACAACCTGTTTTGAAGTTCCATTGCAATATCTTAATTGGTTTCAGACATGTTCAAAGAAAAATCGACTTTGCTATGTCAAAACAGGGAATAAATTTTAACTGAATCTGTGTATTTTTGTTTAACTTAGTGGCAAGGATTTCTGCCTAACAGTACAGGTGTCCCTTAAACAAATATATTTTCATTACAACCAATTACGACATGACGTCAGTAAAACATAAAAATGTTTAATTTTACAGCACTTGCTTCCTGTGAGACAAAATCTGATAAAATTAAGAACTAATGTAAGAGGAAGACTGATAAAAGGTACCAAAAAAACTCTCCGCTAATAAAATTATATATGTCTTCAAGAAAACACAAAATTCCTGCACGCAATCAGCTATCACCTAGTGACTTCTTCCATTAATGCTACACTTTTTGCTTACAAGGGATGTTTTTAGTTAGACGGAAACATTTTAACATCAGATGACCTAAAGCATTATCGCTAATTTTCTGAGTATTGTGTAAAATCATGACAGACGATGGAGAAAAAATGTTTCTCGGAATTTATTTAAGTGTATAGCTATAAATACACTATTAAAGAAGAGGGTGCAGTATCAACAGTTCCAACAACAAACATTGGATATTCAAAAGATATAAAAAAATTGTTCCTCACAATTTCAAAATTGACATTTTATGAATAAAGATCATTTTACATCAAGTTTTACACTGATCCAAAATCTTGTAAAAAAACATGTGCATTTTTTTTTTCCGAATCAGCTTGGGCTTTCACATATACACCAAATCTGATCCAGATCTCTAGGCCAATTTGAGTAAATCAACCAACTTATCGAAATGTCCTTTTTATGCCCCCGAAGGGAGGCATATTAGTTTTCAACTGTCCGTCCGTTCGTTCGTCACAACGTTAACTTTTTGCATAACGGCACTTTACTCGCGACCCACTGCACCCAGGACCTTCAAACTTCACATGCTGATAGTACTTATTGAGTATACCACCCCTACTGACTTTGGGGTCACCAGGTCAAAGGTCAAGGTCACAGGGGCCAACGTTAACTTTTTGCATGAAGGCCTTTTACTCGCGAACCACTGCACCCAGGACCTTCAAACTTCATTTGCTAATAGTACTTATTGAGTACACCAACCCTACTGACTTTGGGGTCACCAGGTCAAAGGTCAAGGTCACAGGGGCCAACGTTAACTTTTTGCATGAAGGCTCTTTACTTGCGAACCACTGCACCAAGGACCTTCAAACTTCATACGCTGATAATACTTATTTAGTACACCACCTCTACTGACTTCGGGGTCACCAGGTCAAAAGTCAAGGTCACAGGGGCCAAGGTTAACTTTTTGCATGAAGGCACTTTACTCATGAACCACTGCACCCAGGACCTTCAAACTTCACATGCTGATAGTACTTATTGAGTACACCACTCTACTGACTTTGGGGTCACCAGGTCAAAGGTCAAGGTCACAGGGGCCAACGCTAACTTTTTGCATGAAGGCACTTTACTCGCGAACCACTTCACCCAGGACCTTCAAACTTTACATGCTGACTGTACATTATGAGTAAACCAACCCTACTGACTTTGGGGTCACCAGGTCAAAGGTCAAGGTAACAGGGGCCAACGTTAACTTTTTGCATGAAGGCACTTTACTCGCGAACCACTTCACCCAGGACCTTCAAACTTCACATGCTGATAGTACTTATTGAGTACACCAACCCTACTGACTTTGGGGTCACCAGGTCAAAGGTCAAGGTGCTGCGGGGGCATTTGTCACCATTAGTGACAGCTCTTGTTTCACCTTTTCAGACCAAATCTGGTAAGCTAATTTGTTATTTTTAGATATATCTTTTTTTTTTTTTGTTATATTTAGTTTCTTTTACTTTTTGCTTTAATTTTGGTGTATATGTAGAATGGCCTACTGATCATAAATCACTATATTTTTTTTCAGTTTAGTTTCTGTTTGGTGTATATGTGAAATGGCTTTAACTGTATATAAATCAAAGTGACAACACAGCAAATAATTAATCAACTGTAAAACTCAAATAATATACACAACAATGCTATTCACACCAATAAAGCTCATCCTGTTTGTAGACTGACTGACAGTCTGATGGGGAAGACAAAAACTTCTTGTCACCATTAAAATATATAGACAAAATAAAAGTCTTACAACTATCAGATGCTTAAAACAACCAGCAATGTCAAGAATGTATGTAGACAAGAAGCTGCTGACAAATGTCTGTTATGTGGTTTTCAGATTCCAAGAATTGTTAAACTTGGTCAGGTGTAACTGACCTTTATAAAAGTACACAGGCTATAACTATTTTTCCAGACAAATTATTTCACCACAGTCAAATTATCCCTTCAACCTTGTCATAGCCTTGGAACAATTCCTTTGTGGGAAAGAAGAAAGATAAAGTTACAGACAGAATAAACTTCTGAAATTTGATCAGCTACTTCCTCAGTTGCATCAAATGTCTGCATATTTTCCTTTGTGGGTTAAATTATTTCTAATTTCATAATAAAGAAAAAATAAAATTACATTACTCTTGCGTGGTTAATTTTTGTGATGCTGAAAAGACTGTGCTTTCTAAGAATAGGTAAAATTAGCAAAATTAAATCAGGCATTTGTTGACTTAATCTGTTATTAGGCTTATTAGTTAGGCTATTAATACTGATTTTTTATTCAATTAATAAAGTCCATATAATGTGGAAATAGCAAAGCCAAAAATAACAATTATGCAACCTGTTTGTTAGTTTGTCTCACAATATATGTTTAATTGTCACGCAACATGACATACAACATGGCACTAACCAGATTCCATAGGTTATAGAAATTTTTTATTTGTTTTTATCTCTGGACTTTAGCAGGGCAGCTAAACCAATACCAATGGCAATTCTCAATACAATATAAAAGCAGATTTTGAATAAGCTTGCAGACAGAAATTAACACTGCAACACCTATTGCTCTTGATTACAAAATACGATCTTCATTCCCACTTTATCATTCTATAGTGGTTAATACCATGGTAGAATAACATAATTATTGCTTGAATCACCACTGACACTCTTGTTTCAGTAAACATTCAATTTTTCTAATCAATTTAAGTAAATGGTGCCCATTTCCCTCCCTCTGGTTAGTAATCAAGCTTTTCAGATATTGGTACAAGTGAAATGAAACAATTAGTGGTTATGTCATTATCAACATTTATATCATCAATATGATATAAAATAAAATGGACAATTTATACCGTAGAAATGTTTCAGCTTGTTCTTAAAATAACCAAGGGCAATAGAAAAGCTACAGTGCATGAAGTTAAGGAGGCTAAGAGGCTTCCCAACAAAAGAGATGCACAACTATGTGATACTTGCGGCAAACTGTTTGAGAACCTATCCCAATCATACCTAAGCCTCTCCCCAGAGGAAGACAGCAACATTTCAATATTGTTTGGTGAACATCCATTAAAAGTTATTTATAAGTTTTAATACTTTTTGCTCTCACAGCCTATAAAAGCAGCCAAGCAGAACCATCTGAGCAAACTTGAGAGAGGACCTTACAAGGATGCTATAGTACAAGTTTGGTGAAGATACATCATTTGGTTCATGAGCAGAAGTTATGAAGCAGTAAAAGACATGATACAACAGAGAGAAAATAAAAAGGAATAGAAAAATCTATAACATGAAGAAAGTACAGGCATAAACCAAAAAGAAAATGCATTTAATAGCCCCAAATGAGACGAAATGACTAGAACTAAAGTCAATTTTCTTTCTAAAACTGCAGATATTTCTTGAAAAAAAATCCAAATTATTGACGGGTTTAAAAATTTAAGTAAAATTGACATATTATGGTAAGATGCAGTGGAGAAATCGCACACGTGGGAGAAAATTGCCTCTCGCGAGAGTAATATGCATCTTTAAAGGAATTAAATCCTCATAAACTCTTCCCAGTAAAAGGAGTCTCTATAAATATCACAAAATGAAAATTATTTCAGTATAATGGAAGACCTTCGGGGCTTTTTTTCTTGATTGGTGATCTAAAATGTAAGTTAAGTTCCTGGTATTGATATGCGGGCATAATAATGTTACTTCCATAGAATTAAGTATTTGTTGTAAAGTTGGATTTTTACAACATTATGTTACATAATACATAGTTTCAGTATTGCATAATATTATCTAACAATCTAATATTTTATCATAAATGTTTGTATTTACAAATAGTATGGTATTTTAAGATTTGAAAGCATAGACATTTATCTAGTCTATTAAGGGCATTCAGCTAGTCTATTAAAGACTGCTGATTTATCTATGTAGATCATTCTTCATGCACATTCACACAGTTCAGTATATTCATTGATACTTTATTATTGCTTATTTACTTCATAGTCTTTATCACTTCATAATCTTTACTGCGACAAACTGCATTTGATATCATTACATACATGTATTTTCATTTTGTATTTACATCAGCTATTTTTAGTAAGACCAGTTATGAAAGAACTTTGAACTATTTTTAGATTATAGACAAAGAGTTTACATAAGCATTGTCAAGGTCATAGCTGATATGTAAGATAAATGTTGAATGGCTTATCAGAAAAATGCTGACCAATCAGAATGTACTTTACATCCTTCATGGATGACTGCATTCTGGAAGAGTTTACCTCAGTAGAATTTGAGAGCCATTTCTTCACTCTGTAAGGAATATTTGGACTGACAACATCTGAAAAACTCCCTTAGGGTTTAGTAATTAATAATTAATTAATTTTGTATTTATTTTGGCTATTTATTTAACCTAAGAGTTTTACTAAATTCATTGTAACTTTTCTCTAAATTAGTAAGTAATTTTCTTTAATTAAGTAATTTAAATTCTATTGTTTTAACAGCAATTGTTTTAGATTTTCATCTTTAAATACTTCAGTAAATATTTATAATTAATTTACATTGCTGTTAATTTTACACAGAGTCATACAAGTACAGAGCCACAAAAATACCTTTAAAGAGAATATTATTTACTTTTAGGCAGAACTTGAAACTTCAAGCTTTTTATTCATTAAGCTGATTTGTCATCTTTATCAGTATTTTTGGCCTTTTTCTAACTTGTATATTTGGATCGCTTTGTAAAATATTAGTTTAGAAAGATAAGTAAAAATTTGGTTGGTTTTCAAATTTATTCAGTATTTGTGTTTTTATTTTCCCTTTCTAAGTAAAGGGTGGTGTCATCCTGACATGTCAGTTATTCTGACGTAATAATTTTCTACTAGTAATCTGCTAGACCACTGCTTCCAAGCAAACTATTAAACGAACATACAGACAGGCTGTTAAAAACAACAGCGGTTAAAAACTAAAAAGTATTATTCCCCACAACAATGGTGTCAGAAGTGGGATAGTTTTGAAAATTGTTAATTTTCTCAACTTGGAAGCAGCTTATTTTTGGAAACGGTAAATTTTTGAAACAGTAGATTTTTCAAAATTATTTTTGAAAGCAAATTCAGCAATTAAGTACCTAAGTGAACTGCCACACTACAGTATTATCTTGTCCTTTCTATTCTTCCTTCAACTGTGCTAAGCAATTTGTTCTATTTCAACTGACAAGAATTGCCGTAAGGTTGAAGCTCGGTGCGAGTTTGATCAAAAAGCTTAGTCTCAGTTTAAAACATATAAGATGGAACGGTAAAAGCATTGACAACCTTCCGACTATACGGTGTGGAAGTTGGGTAAAACTGGGCGTCATATGATTTTATCGTTTTGTTATTATTTCAGTACAGCGGTAAGAGCATATTTCTGGCTATACGTTGAGGAAGCTGGAGCACGCAAGTGTTGTATATGATTTTTATGGCTGTACACCTCTTTTCTTCCTTCTGCCCAGGCCTATTGTTCTCTTTTAAATTATAAAGGCCAACTCCCTTTAGAGACCTTGACCCTCAAGTAGTTCAAGTCAATAACTCCAATATTACACTGAGATCTGCAGCAGACCCAGTTTCAGATCTATGAAGTGAAGTCTTTAGCCAACTAATAACTCATTCATTTCAGTGTCCGTAAGTGCTCTACATTTTTAAGTATCCACAATTTACTTTTGGCTTTATTGTGTGGACGATTTCATTATTTTGTCCGAAAAGGCTACCCTCTCAAAATTTTCAACTTCAGAGCACTCCATAGGCATTTCACAAAATTAACCTAAAAATTCTGTCTGTATATTGGCTTCCACCAAATAGAGAAAGAATATTTCTCTCAGTAATTGTCGCACCAAGATATTGTCAGCTGCCAAGAAGCACGAAACAGCAGTGCATTCTAACAAGCGTTACTGCAGAAGATGGCACCAGAAACCAATACTCAACCAGTCCTGCTGCTCTACGCCAACTACAAACTGAACCATCACATCACGTCTGTATGTGACGACTTCCTATCTTCCGGAAACCAAATCAGAAGCCATTCTTTAATTCCTGATGATGACCAGGCATCAATGACAACAAACAAAACACCACTACTACGAGATGCTACAACAACTGCAGACCAGAATAGACCTGTACTGGAAGCAGGTAGAAGAAACACCGCCACCGAAGTAACAAAACAAATCCAACCTCTGCATGATCCATTACCTGCTCATCCATCTTCTACAAGCAGTCAGACAGATGAAAACATAAACCATCAGCCAACCTTTGAAGCTTTACACAGTCACAGAGGAAAGCTTCAAGCAGGCCAGCATATAACGCCTCAAACAACTGCTCTTGCCAACATCAAATTCAACTATCTTCAAGAAGGTCTACCACCACTACCACAATTGTATCCTGTTCCTGTAGTGGGACACAACCTACCAACCATGATCCACAACAAGACTAGACTGCAGTGCCTCGTCTGATCTCCACTGCAAAACTACAACATTGTACCTTCTTTGGCAAACCAGAAACACCAGAGGACTGTAATACCAAAACCATACTTCAAAGAAGAAACAAGAAACACCAAACTACCAAGAGGCAGTTATCCAGAAGACCACCCTTGTTCAGACCATAACCATCTTCCTATATGGTCTACTCCAGGTTTTCTACCGAAACACACTACCAAAGAAAACCATGAAGCGGTTACAATCAACCATCGAATTGTCAACAAGAAGTTCATGAAGAACCACCAGATGTATACCATCAATGATGTCATTCCAAGATGTCCAGATCACCCAGAGAAGTCGATGTCTACAATTTTGCGACCAACTACATATGGCTCAATCCAGATGATGAAAGATATTCCACTTGATAGCAGTAAAGACCAGTGTCAAGTATTAGTGTTACTAAGTATTCGCATAAGAAACATCACTTTCTTTCGGCTTAATTTATCATTTCGGTAATCTTAAATTTTAAGTATTTATTATAATACATTTAAAATGTTACAACTCCATGCCATGCCATTTTAAAGTGTAAAATAATTTTGTGTAAATCATTGTATATCATTTGATTTTCTGTTTGTTCATGTTAAGATTTTTGCTTTTACCTATTAATTGATGTTCACCATACATTTTTCATGCTAAGAATTCTGGCTGATATATTTCAGTAATTTTAACAATTTTTACATACGGTAAGTAAAAAGTTTTACTTAAGAATGTCTTGTATATGTGAAAATGTTTATTAGCTGTCATATTAAGAGAAGTTCTTCAGAATGAGTCTCTGTAAGGCTTCCTTAGGGTTCTTAGTGATTTTTTGTTCGTTTACATAGAATCTAAGTTTCTATGGGCTTGATATCATTATATGGGTATAATAGGTATCAAATTTTTGTGTTTTCTATAGGATCTAATTTCTATAGGCGTCTGTTGGATGTTTATCACAGACATATTTTTGTTGCTATTGTAACCCTGGGATATAAGCGATTGTGTCATATTGGTGCGTATAGCCCCACTCGCGGCTGAGTCTAACGCACAGCATTTTTGTGAGTTTTCACAATGGTGTGAACTTTAATTTTGTTGACTAGTTGATATATATATTTACATACAGAGTATATTTCTTTATAGAACTGTTAATCGGATGATGAAAACATAAGAACATTCTCTTGCATATAATTTTACAGACTGACAATGAGTTTTGCTTTAATAATTTCATTCAAACATGATGCATAGGTGAAAGATATAAAGATATAAATATCTTAGTTTGAACTTACAAGTTTTAAGTATGTGCACTACTTAATGCTTCAGTTTTCATAGTTTTATTGTTATTGTTGTATTGTATTTTTAATGGAGATGTAACAGAGTAAAATGTTTTCGTTATTCGATAGAACAAAATATTATCTAAAAACAATGCATTTGCATAGTATATATAGTAATGTTTCCTTTCCTTTCTTCATGTGCTATTCTGACGAAAAATTATTAATGAGAAGAAGTGTATATATAAGTGAAAAAGTGTTTCGCTCAGAATAGCACCGCGCAACATCTACAAGACTATTTAAGTTACGTTTACATTTGCTATGGAGAGAAATCAATTTGTGTAGAGACATTAGGTACAATGAACATTTAAGGTGATTGTACCTGGCACACAAACACGCGTACTGAATATAAGCTAACAACAGTGGGCACGATATAAACATTTAAGGTGGTTGTGTCCACACACACACACACACACACACACATATTCTCAAATAAAGCGCATCTGAAGACATCAGTAATCCCGAAACTAATGCGACACAATCTAGTGCAAAGACATTGGGCATCATGAATATTTAAGGTGATTGTGTCAGCACATCAGTACGATAAATCCCGAACACGACATAAATTTACACAAAACTAATGTGACAAAATCTAGTGCAAAGACATTGGGCACAATGAACATTTAAGGTGATTGTGTCAGCACACTAGTATGATAAATCCCGAACGTGACATAAAATTACCCAAAACTAATGTGACAAAATCTAGTGCAAAGACATTGGGCGCAATGAACATTTAAGGTGATTGTGTCAGCACACTAGTACCATAAACCCCGAACATGACATAAAAGAAGATGATGTGAAGAGACAATAAGAGGACAATAATTGTAATTTGTGTTCTCACATTATATTAAACATGTACTTCTTTTCATATTCCAAGACATGATGATTACATCGATAACTCATGAATACATGACTCTCAAAAAGATTGTTTCTTGAGCTAAAATGTCATTATTTAATATGAGGTGACATTGAGTTTTTAGCATATTTGACGTTTCGCAAGCTTCTGTTTTTCAAATTTTCAAGTTTCATCTTGAAAAAATTTATTACTTTTCTTAAAGTCATAAATTTTTTCTTTTCCCAAAACCAGTGTGTTGTTGTAAAGTTGGATTTTTACAACATTATGTTACATAATACATAGTTTCAGTATTGCATAATATTATCTAACAATCTAATATTTTATCATAAATGTTTGTATTTACAAATAGTATGGTATTTTAAGATTTGAAAGCATAGACATTTATCTAGTCTATTAAGGGCATTCAGCTAGTCTATTAAAGACTGCTGATTTATCTATGTAGATCATTCTTCATGCACATTCACACAGTTCAGTATATTCATTGATACTTTATTATTGCTTATTTACTTCATAGTCTTTATCACTTCATTATCTTTACTGCGACAAACTGCATTTGATATCATTACATACATGTATTTTCATTTTGTATTTACATCAGCTATTTTTAGTAAGACCAGTTATGAAAGAACTTTGAACTATTTTTAGATTATAGACAAAGAGTTTACATAAGCATTGTCAAGGTCATAGCTGATATGTAAGATAAATGTTGAATGGCTTATCAGAAAAATGCTGACCAATCAGAATGTACTTTACATCCTTCATGGATGACTGCATTCTGGAAGAGTTTACCTCAGTAGAATTTGAGAGCCATTTCTTCACTCTGTAAGGAATCTTTGGACTGACAACATCTTAAAAACTCTCTTAGGGTTTAGTAATTAATAATTAATTAATTTTGTATTTATTTTGGCTATTTATTTAACCTAAGAGTTTTACTAAATTCATTGTAACTTTTCTCTAAATTAGTAAGTAATTTTCTTTAATTAAGTAATTTAAGTTCTATTGTTTTAACAGCAATTGTTTTAGATTTTCATCTTTAAATACTTCAGTAAATATTTATAATTAATTTACATTGCTGTTAATTTTACACAGAGTCATACAAGTACAGAGCCACAAAAATACCTTTAAAGTGAATATTATTTACTTTTAGGCAGAACTTGAAACTTCAAGCTTTTTATTCATTAAGCTGATTTGTCATCTTTATCAGTATCTTTGGCATTTTTCTAACTTGTATATTTGGATCGCTTTGTAAAATATTAGTTTAGAAAGATAAGTAAAAATTTGGTTGGTTTTCAAATTTATTCAGTATTTGTGTTTTTATTTTCCCTTTCTAAGTAAAGGGTGGTGTCATCCTGACATGTCAGTTATTCTGACGTAATAATTTTCTACTAGTAATCTGCTAGACCACTGCTTCCAAGCAAACTATTAAACGAACATACAGACAGGCTGTTAAAAACAACAGCGGTTAAAAACTAAAAAGTATTATTCCCCACAACATATTTAAGGTATTTGCTCTCCATTGTTTGATTCACCCCTTTTCAATGTTCACTAAAATACATTTTATTTTTACAGTAAATCTACATCTGAAGCTCCCATGTTCCCAACATGCAAAGTTTACAGTAAACAGGGTTGTTCACAAGATATGTAGACTAATGCTGTAACTTTAACTCTTCCCCTGCTAGTTTCTATAAATAACCTGATCATCTATCAATTTGGACAGTACCATTAAAAGGGGTGCTTACCAAAAAGATACTGAATCACACCAATAAAGCCCATTGTGTTTGTAGACTGACTGACAGTCTGATGGTGAAGACAAAAACTTCTTGTCACCAGTAAAATATGTAGACATCAATAAAAGTCTTACAACTATCAGATGCTTTAAAGAACCAGCAATGTCAAGAATGTATTTAGTAAAGGAGATGCTGACATATGTCTATTCTGTGGTTTTCAGATTCCAAGAATTGTTAAACTTTGTTCAGGTGGAACTGACCTTTATAAAAGTACACAGGCTATAACTAATTTTCCAGACAAATTATTTCACCATGCTCAAATTATCCCTTCAACCTTGTCATAGCCTTGGAACAATTACTTTGTGGGAAAGAAGAAAGATCAAGTTACAGACAGAATAAACTTCTGAAATTTGATCAGCTACTTCCTCAGTTGCATCAAATGTCTGCATGTTTTCCTTTGTGGAATAAATTATTTCTAATTTCATAATAAAGAAAATAAAATTACATTACTCTTGTGTGGTTTATTTTTGTGATGCTGAAAAGACTGTGCTTTCTAAGAATAGGTGAAATTAGCAAAATTAAATCAGGCATCTGTTTACTTAATCTGTTATTAGGCTTATTAGTTAGGCTATCAATACTGATTTTTTATTAAAACAATAAAGTCCATATAATATGGAAATAGCAAAGCCAAAAATAACAATTATGCAACCTGTTTATGAATGAACCAATTTAGTGCGCTCAATTTCATGTATTTTGCCATAATGCCATAAATCGCTTCAGTACTGTCAGTTGCTTTGCAATATTGACTGTCATATCAAGCATCACACTGAATTTGTTTTGATCTCTGGACATTAGCAAGGCAGCTGAACCAATACCAATGCAGTACTTAATACAATATAAAAGCAGATTTTGAATAACCTTGAAGACTGAAATTAACACTGCAACACCTGTTGCTCTTGATTACAAAATACAATCTTCATTCCCACTTTATCACTCTATAGCATTAATACCATGGTAGAATAACATAATTATTGCATGTAATCACCACTGACGCTCTGTTTCAGTAAACATTCAATTTTTCTAATCAATTTAAGTAAATTGTGCCCATTTCCCTCCCTCTGGTTAGTAATCAAGCTTTTGAGATACTGATACGGATGAAATGAAACAATTAGTGACAATGATATCATTATCAACATTATATCATCAATATGATATAAAACAAGAGGACCATGATGGTCCTGAATCGCTCACCTCTTCCCACATGACCCAGTTTTGAGTATGACATCGTTTTTTCTATTATTGACCTATTGACCTAGTTTTCGAAGGTATGTGACCCTGTTTTGAACTTTATCTAGATATCATCAAGGTGAACATTCACACTAATTTTCATGAAGATCTCATGAAAAAAATGGCCTCTAGAAAGGTCACAAGGTTTTTCTTTTTTTATACCTACTGGCCTAGTTTTTGACCGCACGTGATCCAGTTTCAAAACTGACCAAGATATCATCAAGGTGAACATTCAGATCAATTTTCATGAAGATCCATTGAAAAATATGACCTCTAGCCTCTAGAGAGGTCAAAAGATTTTTCTGATTTTAGACCTACTGACCTAGTTTTAGACCGCAGTTGACCCAGTTTCAAACTTTACCTAGACATCACAAGGTTTTTTTATTATTTGACCTACCAACCTAGTTTTTTATGGCACGTGAATCAGTTTCAAACTCGACCTAAATATCATCAAGGTGAACATTCTGACCAATTTTCATGAAGATCCATTCAAGGGTATGGCTTCTAGAAAGGTCAAAAGGTTTTTCTATTTCAAGACCTACTGACCTAGTTTTTGATCGCAGTTGACCCAGTTTCAAGCTTCACCTATATATCATCAAGATAAACATTCAGACCAACTTTTATGCAGATCCCATGAAAAACATGGCCTCTAGTGGGGTCACAACGTTTTTCATTATTTGACCTACTGACCTACTTTTTGACGGCACATGACCCACTTTCAAACTTGACCTAGATATCATCAAGATGAACATTCTGACCAATTTTTATGGAGATCCATTCACAAGTATGGCCTCTAGAGAGGTCACAAAGTTTTTCTATTTTTAGACCTACTGACCTAGATTTTGACCGCACATGATCCTGTTTCGAACTTGACCTAGATATCATCAAGATGAACATTCAGACCAACTTTCATACAGATCCCATGAAAAATATGGCCTTTAGAGAGGTCACAAGGTTTTTCTATTATTTGACCTACTGACCTAGTTTTTGATGGCACGTGACCCACTTTCTAACTTGACCTAGACATCATCAAGGTGAACATTCTGACCAATTTTCATGAAGATCTCATGAAATATATGGCCTCTAGAGAGGTCACAAGGTTTTTCTATTTTTAGACCTACTGACCTAGTTTTTGACTGCACGTGACCCAGTTTCAAACTTGACCTAGATGTCATCAAGATGAACATTCAGACCAACTTTATACAGATCCCATGAAAAATATGGCCTTTAGAGAGGTCACAAGGTTTTTCTCTTATTTGACCAACTGACCTAGTTTTTGACGGCACATGACCCAGTTTCGAACTTGACCTAGATATCATCAAGATGAACGTTCTGACTAATTTTCATGAAGATCCAATGAAAAATATAACCTCTAGAGAGGTCACAAGGATTTTCTATTATTTGCCCTACTGACCTAGTTTTTTGACCGCAGTTGACCCAGTTTCGAACTTCACCTAGATATCATCAAGGTGAACATTCTGACCAACTTTCATGAAGATCCATTGAAAAGTATGGCCTCTAGAGAGGTCACAAAGTTTTTCTTTTTTTAGACCTACTGACCTAGTTTTTATCGGCATGTGACCCAGTTTCGAACTTGACCTAGATATCATCAAGGTGAATATTCTGACCAACTTTCATAAAGATCCCATGAAAAATGTGACCTCTAGAGTGGTCACAAGCAATAGTTTACGGACTGACGCACACACGCACGGACGACGGACGCTGCGCGATCACAAAAGCTCACCTTGTCACTTTGTGACAGGTGAGCTAATAAAATGGATATACCATAGTCTGATTCAGTTTGTCCTTCAATATAACCAAGGGCAATAGAAAAGCTACACTGGATGAAGCTATAGACAAATTATTTCACTGTGTTCAAATTATGGTGATAACCTTGTTATAGCCTTGGAACAATTTGTGGGAAAGAAGAAAGATCAAGGTATAGACAGTATAAACTTCTGAAATTTGATCAGCTACTTCCGCAGTTGCATCAAATGTCTGCATGTTTCCATTGTGGGATACGTTATTTCTAATTTCATCAGCAAATAACTGTAACTTTAACCCTTCCCCTGCTAAATTTCTATAACAAACTTCATGGACATTACTATAAACTGTTAAAAGGGGTGCTTACCAAAAAGATACTGAATCACACCAAGAAAGCCCATTGTGTTTGTAGACAGACTGACAGTCTGGTGGTGAAGACAAAAACTTCTTGTCACCAACAAAATATGTAGACATAATAAAAATCTTACAAGTATCAGATGCTTAAAACAACCAGCAATGTCAAGAATGTATGTAGACAAGGAGCTGAAGACATATATCCATTATGTGGTTTTCAGATTCCAAGAATTGTTAAACTTTGGTCAGGTGTAACTGACCTTTATACAAGTACAGAGGCAACTAGAGCTATCACTAAAGGTGATGAATGTACCCCCGCATGCACTGACACAGTACATTGCAATTTGACGCACACAAGATTGCATAATTATGTGGACTGTATGTATATAGACTGTATGTATACAGTATAGTAACAAAAAACAAAGTCCCATAACTATGCAGAATATTTATCTAAAAGAACGTAACATGCACCATGCACAACTAGGGTTGGTACTGATCACTTGTGTAAAGTTTCATTAAATTGTGTGCAAGGGTTCGGAAGATTAGGCGCGCACAAGACTGCATATGCAGACTGTATGTACATAGTATGATAACAAGAAACAAAGTCCCATAACTCTGCAATTTTTGACGTTGAAAGAACCTAACATGCCCCATGCACAACTACTGTTGTTACTGATCACTTGTGTGAAGTTTCATTAAATTGTGTCGAGGGGATGAGGAGAGATGGTGCGCACAAGATTGTGTCTATGTATATAGTTTAGTAACAAAAAACAAAGTCCCGTAACTCTGCAAAAAATTTTTCTGAAAGAACCTAACATGCCCCATGCACAACTACTGTTGTTACTGATCACTTGTGTGAAGTTTCATTAAATTGTGTCAAGTGGATGAGGAGAGATGGTGCGCACAAGATTGTGTCTATGTATATAGTATAGTAACAAAAAACAAAGTCCCATAACTCTGCAAGTTTTTTTCTGAAAGAACCTAACATGCCCCATGCACAACTACTGTTGTTACTGATCACTTGTGTGAAGTTTCATTAAATTGTGTCAAGGGGATGAGGAGAGATGGTGCGCACAAGACTGTGTCTACGGACAGACAGACGGACAGACAGACAACCTGAAACCAGTATACCCCCCCTTACAACTTTGTTGTTTGTTGTCGGGGGGGGTACAATAACTATTTTACCAGACAAAATATCCCTTCAACCTTGTCATAGCCTTGGAACAATTACTTTGTGGTAAAGAAGAAAGATCAAGATACAGACAGAATAAACTTCTGATATTTGATCAGCTACTTCCTCAGTTGCATCAAATGTCTTCATATTTTCCTTTGTGGGATAAATTGTTCCTTATTTCATAAGCAAATTAAAATTACATTACTCTTGTTTAAATGGTTTATTTTTGTGATGCTGAAAAGACCGTGCTTTCTAAGAATGGGTAAAATTAGCAAAATTAAATCAGGCATTTGTTGACTTAATCTGTTAATAGGCTTATTAGTTAGGCTATTAATACTGATTTTTATTCAATTAATAAAGTCCATTTAATATGGAAATAGCAAAGCCAAGGCTTATTAGTTAGGCTATTAATACTGATTTTTATTCAATTAATAAAGTCCATTTAATATGGAAATAGCAAAGCCAAGGCTTATTAGTTAGGCTATTAATACTGATTTTTATTCAGTTAATAAAGTCCATATAATACGGAAATAGCAAAGCCAACAAGAGCTGTCGGAGGACAGCAACGCTCGACTATTCAACAGCCTTGTCAACTGAATGAATACAAAAGTTGCAAAAAGGGGCATAATTTTGTAAAATGCAAAGTAGAGTAATTGAACCTTTGCTCTGCATGTCATACCATGACAGTGAACAAGTGTGTGAAGTTTCAATCCATTCCCATTAGTGGATTCTGAGATATCAGCTTACATTCAAAAACCTAACCAAAAACTGCTACATCCAAAAAAGGGGCAAAATTTTGAAAACAAAACCAAAGTAGAGTTATGGAACCTGTTTAGTGCATTTCAGATCATGACAATGAATAAGTGTGTGAAGTTTCAATCCATTCCCATTAGTGAGTACTGAGATACCAGCTTACATTCAAAACCTTAACCAAAAATTTCTAAGTCGAAAAAGGGGCATAATTTTGTGACAAAGCAAAATAAAGTTATGGAACCTGTGCTATGTAAGCCAGTTTATCACAGTGAATAAGTGTGTGAAGTTTCAATCCACTCCCATAAGTGAGTACTGAGATACCAGCTTACATACAAAACCTTAACCAAAAACTGCTATGTCGAAAAAGGGGCATAATTTTGTAAAAAAGCAAAATAGAGTTATGGAACCTGTGCAATGTAAGTCAGTTTATCACAGTGAATAAGTGTGTGAAGTTTCAATCCATTCCCACAAGTGGTTACTAAGATAACAGCTTACATACAAAACCTTAACCAAATCGGGACGCAGACGCACTGGCAAGTCCAATAGCTCTACTATTCTATGAATAGTCGAGCTAAAAATAACAACTACGCAACCTGTTTGTTAGTGTGTCTCACAATATATGTTCGATTGTCATGTATTTAGTCATAATGTCATAAATTGCTTCACAATATTGACTATTGCTGCGCAATATTGACTGTCGTATCAAGTGTCGCACTGAACTATCGTGTCGTGTCATGTCATGTCATGTCTACTGTTGTGGGTTGCACCCTGAGCAAGCAACATGACATACAACATGGCACTAACCAGATTCCATAGGTTATAGAAGTTTTTTATTTGTTTTGATCTCTGGACTTTAGCAAGGCAGCTGAACCAATACCAATGGCAATTCTCAATACAATATAAAAGCATATTCTGAACTAGAGATGCTTTTGAGAAAAGCGCATGTCTCCCACAACTGCCCCTATGAAAAATGTTAGTTTCTCTAGATGTTTTAGACGAGTGGATCCAATTAGATGGTCTGGATGAGTGGATCCAATCAGTAATGCAAGGGCCATAAATCAAAAGTGCCTGGGCCGATTTGGCTAGTTATCAAACTTGGGTAAGGTCTTATGGCCAAACACATTTTGTTCAAGTTTGTTGAAGATCGGATGAGAAATGTTCGACTTAGAGAGCGGACATGAGTAAAAAGGCCGATTTTTTCAGAAATTCAAGGGCCGTAACTCTCAAATGCCTGGACCGATTTGGCTAGTTATTGAACTTGGCCAAGGTCTCATGGTCAAACACATTTTGTTCAAGTTTGTTGAAGATCAGATGAGAAATGTTCGACTTAGAGTGCGGACAAGAGTAAAAAGGCCGATTTTTCGATAATTCAAGGGCCGTAACTCCAAAATGCCTGGACCGATTTGGCTAGTTATCGAACTTGGCCGAGGTCTCATGGTCAAACACATTTTGTTCAAGTTTGGTGAAGATCGGATGAAAAATGTTCGACTTAGAGTGCGGATAATGATAAAAAGGCCGATTTTTCAATAATTCAAGGGCCCTAACTCTAAAATGCCTGGACGGATTTGGCTAGTTATCGAACTTGGCCGAGGTCTCATGATCAAACACATTTTGTTCAAGTTTGGTGAAGATCGGATGAGAAATGTTTGATTAAGAGTGCGGACATGAGTAAAAAGACCAATTTTTCGATAATTCAAGGGCCCTAACTCTAAAATGCCTGGACCGATTTGGCTAGTTATCGAACTTGGCCGAGGTCTCATGGTCAAACACATTTTGTTCAAGTTTGGTGAAGATCGGATGAGAAATGTTTGATTAAGAGTGCGGACAAGAGTAAAAAGACCGATTTTTGGTAATTCAAGGGCCATAACTCCAAGACGCCTGGACCGATTTGGCTAGTTATCAAACCTGGCCGAGGTCTTATGGTCAAACACATTTTGTTCAAGTTTGGTGAAAATTGGATAAGAAATGTTCGACTTAGAGTGCAGACAAGCTTTGTGACAGACACACAGACAGACAGACAGACTGGAGTAAATCAATATGTCTCCCACACCACTGTGTGGTGGGAGACATAATAACCATGCAGACAGAAATTAACACTGCAATACCTATTGCTCTTGATTACAAAATACAATCTTCACTCTCGATTTATCATTCTATGGCGGTTAATATCATGGTAGAATAACATAATTATTGCATGTAATCACCACTGACGCTCTGTTTCAGTAAACATTCAATTTTTCTAATCAATTTAAGTAAATGGTGCCCATTTCCCTCCCTCTGGTTAGTAATCAAGCTTTTCAGATATTGGTACAAGTGAAATGAAACAATTAGTGGTTATGTCATTATCAACATTTATATCATCAATATGACATAAAATAAAATGGATATAAGGTACAAATGTTTAAGTGTTTAAGTTTGTCCCTTAAAATAACCTAGGGCAATAGAAAAGTTACACTGTATAAAGTTTGGGAGGCTAAGAATCTTCCCAGCAAAAGAGATGCACAACTATGTGAGACTTGCAGCAAACTGTTTGAAAACCTATCCCAATCATACCTAAGCCTCTCCCTAGAGGAGGACAGCAATCTTTCAACATTGTTTGGTGAACATCCATTAAAAGTTATTTAAAGGTTTTAATACTTTTTGCTCTCGCAGCCTCTAAAAGCAGCCAAGCAGAACCAATTGAGCAAACTTGAGATAGGACCGTCCAAGGATGCTATAGTCCAAGTTCGGTAAAGATACGTCATTTGGTTCATGAGAAGAAGTTATAAAGCAAAAACAGGCATAAGACTTACAGAGAGAAAATAAAAAGGACCAGAAAAATCTATAACATGAAGAAAGCAAAGGTGTAAACTAAAAAGCAAATGCATTTAATAGCCCCAAATGAGATGAAATGACACTAAAGTTAATTTTCTTTCTAAAACTGCAGATATTTCTTGAAATAAACCTAAATTATTGATCACTGGTTATAAAATTAAGTAAAATTGACATATTAAGGTAAATTGCAGTGGAGAACATGCCCATGTGGGATAACATTATCTCCCGTGAGAGTAATATGCATCTTTAAAGTAATGAAATCATCATAAAACTTTAAATTTTGTTGGCATTTTGATCTCTTGCCAGTATTAGGAGTCTCTATAAATATTACAAAATGAACATTATTTCAGTATAATGGAAGACCTTCTGTTGTTGTTTTTTCTCGATTTCTCAGGGCATAAAAATGTTACTTCTATCAAATTAAGTATTTAAGGTATTTGTTCTCCACTGTTTGATTCACATGGATGTACAGGCTGATCTTGGACTGCACTGGTCGCAAAGGCTAAATGACTTGATGCCAGCAGGCTAAAGGTTAAAGTCCCTAGGGGACAAATCACTGATTATAATGGTACCAGTTATATTAAATTACATAAAATTAGAACAAAGTTCTAGAGCCAGTTTATGTAAGCTTCCATTTTTCCTTAAGCAAAGTTTACCTGCATTTAGGACAGAAAATATATTACTGGAACCTCAGCTGTATATATGTTTCAATGTTCCTTATAAGCCATGATTACATGCATTTATCATTATCAATATCTACCTGAAAGGGTAACAATCTCTGAAGCTCCGTGTAGATATTCCTGATCTTGCCTTTATCTAACAGCAACTGCGACACCCTTTTCATCTTCTCTTTCAATGACATTTCTTCTTCTTCTGAACAATCAAAAAGAAAAAAATCATTCAAAACCAGGAAGTATTTTATAAACCTTTCAGTATTTATTTTCTTTGCTGACAGTATCCTAGATCTATAAAATGAAACAGATCTGAAATGCTTAAAACATCATAGAGTAAAATCTCCCTAAATCTCTTGACCACCAAATGAGATCTTGTTTATCAATGAGGATGCTTTCTTTTCCCTTTTGTGTCTTGGCATCTGATACATTGATCAAGTTGTATGTGATTCTAAAAGGAATCTGCCAGAAACCATCATGTTGTTTACCATTTCTTTGACTGTTTTAGGGTACAGTCAAACTGTCGTCAGGTCCCAAACAATCCCTGTATATTGAATTTTGTTTGATGGCTCCAACAACTGATCACTCAATCAAATTTTGCTGGTCCCGTCAAGTTTGAGTTAAGGAAGTTAGATTGTATATTTATAACTGTACCTAAACTATATATGAGTCACGCCATGAGAAAACCAACATAGTGCATTTGTGACCAGCATGGATCCAGATCAGCCTGCGCATCCACGCAGTCTGGTCAGGATCTATGCTGTTCGGCAACAGTTTCTGTAATTGTAAATGGCTTTGAAAGCGAACAGCATTGATCCTGACCAGACTGTGCAGATGTATGGCCTGTTCCATTAAAGAGAAGATATTCAGAATAACAAAGAAAATTACGGACAAAGTTAAAGTGAAAATCTGCAATGCCACTTACAAACTAGTGTCAGAAAAAAAAATTCTACCTCTTAACATGATGCAACTTTTTTTCAAGAGTATTTAGCGCATTTATTTAGTATTCTACACAGAATCTGATGACTTTCCAGTGCATCTTCCAATGTCGCCATATAACATGATCAATATGATCACTTGTATACATAAAACGAACTGTTCAAGACATGATGATCTCACTTTTTTTAAAAATTTGTTAGTGTGATACCTGATTGATTTTATGGTGACCTAGATTATGAACTTTTGGCAGTACTGTTGATGTTATGTGTTGTTATAACAGTTTTAAGACATATCACAAGTTCTACATTGTTGTGGGATCACAAATTCTAATTGTTGTGCCTTAAGGGTTTGGGTGCCAAAACAAAGGAACCAAACACTACTGATTAGTAGATAAACATTAAATTTTCATCATGATATGGCTATGCAAAATAAATCTAGTAGACATAGTTATCACATTTTTCTGTTTCCCAATACTTTTTATTCGATTCTTTTTGTTCTGTACCTCACACTTTCTATTAAAGTGGCACATTAACCTACCTGAATTTGCCTTTTCCGCATTTTCATCATCTTTCACTGTTGCATTTTCAATATTCTTATCCATGCCTTTTTCCTCTTTGTTAGAGTCTTTACTTTTATCTTTTGCCACTTTTTTCACTGTTGGATTTCCACTTTTACCTTCCTCCAAGTTATCCCTTATTTTAATACCAATTTCACATGAATTCACTACAAAGTAGTCCTGAGCATTAAATATCCTGATTTCATCAAACGAACA
This sequence comes from Mercenaria mercenaria, assembly GCF_021730395.1. Lineage (NCBI taxonomy): Eukaryota > Metazoa > Mollusca > Bivalvia > Venerida > Veneridae > Mercenaria > Mercenaria mercenaria. The sequence goes on from NC_069373.1 coordinate 56,176,633, forward strand.
ATCCTCTGCTCGGCGAAGAGACAATAAGGTACGAGATGCTATACCTGCAATGGTACCAGGCAACTCTCCTGTTTGCTCAGGTAGATCCCAATCTGGAACAACAACTGTACTGTGATTCGTGCTTATATGTGTACATTCATTGGACATTTCTTCTTTTCCCTTTTCAATGGTTTTATTTGAGGTTTCCTTGCTGTCTGTTCTTTCAATAGAATCTTTGCCTAACAGTTTTCCAGATCCCTTTGTTTTTCTATTTTCATCTTCAATATCCTCTGCAGTCTCCATTGCTCTGCCACTATTCTCTGTTGGGACTTGTTCCTCTTTATCAAGATTTGTTCTACTTTCCCTTTCTCTTCTAACTTTTCCACCAATATCTGTTTCAGAACCTTCTGATCTGGCTCCAGACCGTTTATCTTTGTGGGTTTGGGGCATTTTTATGTCTTGAAGCATCTTGTCCCCTTTTGTCTGAGATGAAGAGTTCTTTCCCCTTCCCCATGGAAACTTATAGAAACCCTCCATATCCACTATTACAAGTTCCTGAGGCATGGTAATTTTGATATCCAGCTACAAACAATAAAGAAAACATTTATTTCAATTCTTTACTTTATTAGGGATTATATAGGTTTAATTGTATGTGAAATAATTTGTTTTTAACCAAAACAGCTACTTCCTTAGAATCTGAATTTGTGAATTTCAACTTTTGAAGATACAGTGAAACACCGCTCGCTCGAGCATCGATGACTCGAATACTCGGGCTCGCTCGAGCAATTCATGTGGTCCCGGTCGATTTCCTTCCATTTTCTATGCGAAATTACCACGGCTGGGTCGAGCATCGATAACTCGATCGCTCGAGCATGACATCTGGTCCCTGTGTATTAATTTACTCTTTGTTGCTTCTGGCAAACTCGAGCAGAGGTGTCAATATTTTTCACACCTTCGGTGGTCAGAATTTATCAGTTAATTAAAATTTTCCACACACCGTGAGAACTGCATGGTCTATTCCGCGACTATCCTAAATGTTTGTTTGTCGGTATATTTGATCTGATAATGAGATTAATTATTGATAAAAGGTTGAACAAAAGTTTTATTGATCAGATATAGATGAATAACTGATTACTTAAATCTTCTTTCCTGCGGGATCGAGAAGACTGTCATGAGATCTTAGTATTTTAATCAGCAGTTGTTTGCATGCAAGTGAAAGAAATAATATAACCTTTTCATAAAACTGAGACGATAATTTTGATATGCACTTGTTGATAAATAAAAACAAAAAGTCCTAGTTGTTTCTTCGCGTGTGCCATTTACAAATTACGTATTGAAACGTCTATCATGGATAACGTTTGTAATACGTTTTTTAAATGTCACAAGCATGTTATTTTACGCATCACCGTTTAATCTGCAAATGGTCGCGATGACAACTGGTATTGGTAAAACAATTTTCTTCTTTTGTTGGTCAATGTTTGGGTCGCTCGAAACCATGGATAACTCGAGCATTTTGCTTATCCCCTTGCGACCTCAAGCGAGCGGTGTTTTACTGTAAAATGAATGACTAATTATTACTTATTTAATTGGAACTTGACACTGTAGCTCGCAACAACAACAAAATCCAAATTGATATAGTTCACTATAAATAGTACTGATTTCCTAGCAATATAGGATTTCTCAAATTTTGAAATATCTCAAAAACAGTTTTCACATTCGCTGTTTTCATGGGTAGAATTGCAAGGTTAGAGTTTAACCTTCATTGTGGCCATGGAGACATTTATCAGACAAGAGGCCAAGAGTATAACCTTCTTTGTTGCCATGGAGACATTTATCAGACAAGAGGTCAAAACAACCACTGTAACAATGGTTACAAAGAATCATTTACCCATCTATTCAAGATCAGTGGAAGCAGCATGGCACTTTCTCCACTTTTTGGATGGAAAGACAGGGTGAGCATCTCATCTTCTTCATTGCCATGGAGATGGTTATCACACATTTCTGTTAACAGCTTTGCACTCTCTTCAAACATAGCACTCAAATATTTGTGTTTGTATTGAAACAGGTATCTGAAACAAACAGGGAAGGAATAAGAAACACTTTGCAAAAAAATTAATCACAGCTTTCAAGACTGAAGAACAAGAGGCCCTAGACCACTCACCTGAGTTATATTGCTTGCATGAACAGTTCTGGTAGATGATTATGCAAGGAAAATGTCTGTGAAATTATACTGAAAAAGAGCCCGTGTTTCCTGAAAAGAATGTTTTAAAAGTTTCTACTAAATAAATATGGGCAGGTAATGTGTATGTGTGTATTGGGGGTTACGGGAGGAAGATGGGGTAAAGAAGTTGGGGAAATGATATGATATGACAATATCAAACAAGAAGATTTTTCCACTGCATACATATAGGAAAATGTAACCACACACCCCAGTGGCCATTTTTTGACTGAACAGAATAATTTGTACAAGTGAATGAAGTATTGCCACGGTATGCAAAGTCTCTGACCGGAAGATGACTAGTTCTTTCAATGTCTGCATAGCCCATTGATCAGATATCTGTCAAAACACAACATTTTATTAACTGGATCAATATGACACATCAGGTTGTTACCTTGAATGTTTATACCAAGTTACTTAAATATCCATGCATGCATGGATGAAAAAGTAACAGACTGGACAAGAAAAACTAAATAAAATCTCTGACTTCTATGACATTGTGTGATCTTGACTGAACTTTTGGGACAGTGTCTAGTGTTGACATTTGAGCCGTGCCATGAGAAAACCAACATAGTGGCTTTGCGACCAGCATGGATCCAGACCCGCCTGCGCATCCGCTGTTCGCTAACAGTTTCTCTAATTCCAATACGCTTTGAAAGCGAACAGCATGGATCCTGACCAGACTGCGTGGATGCTGGTCGCAAAGCCACTATGTTGGTTTTCTCATGGCACGGCTCTTGTAATTAGGGGAGTTATGATTAACCTTTAACACACCTTGAAGTTTTGCAAAGTAATCTATTTCTGGGAAACTTTGCAGTTCCATAGAACAACTAACCTCTGAATACCTTTGAAGTTTCCTAGGATATTAAACCTTATGCGAGACCTTGAAATTTTGTGGAAAAACTCTGACAGACCTTGAAGTTTCTAAGAATAATTAATAACTGGGAACACTTAGATTTCTTAGAATAGTCTTTACCTCTGAGAGACCTAAACTTGGCATAGTATAATTTACTTTTCTTTAATCTACGAAGAATAATTTACCTCTGAGAGACTTTGAAGTTTCGTAGACCCATTCCTGTCTGTAACTGTGTCACTGATTCATGTTGGTAATTCTGAAAAGAAAATTATTGCCCACAAATATTATCATTGTGAGGTTACATATGCAGATAAATTACCACATTCTATCATAATCGTGTTTTTTGCCATTTTAAAACTGCCAGAATAACTTTATATATAAAACACTGTCTGAGGCATTTTATATTTCAGGGCATTTACAACAGAAGTACTGGTAGATTGGTTCTTTTTCTATTAAATCTGTTTCAAGTGATTTGATATAAAGGAACATTAATATAGACAGATTACAGGGACATTCTCAAGGAATTTTATGGTGGGGTGCATTCTGGGCTTTCTCAGAATTATTTCAAAACAGGAATAGCAGTTTCTATCAAGAAGATTTTCCCATAATATACATAATATGGAAAAATATAAGCAGCCAGCTTAACCTTGAGCCTGCTGGCAACAAGTGAATCGGCCCATGTAACTAGTGCAGACCAAGATCAGCCTGCAAATCCGTGCACTGTTTGCTATTCAGTCAGTAAATTCTCAGTGAATGCTCCATCGAATAATAAATGGTATTGCTGAAATTGAATGATGGACCAGTCCATTACAGAAATTTAGCAGGGTAAATGTTAATATGGACAATCAAAATAATTTAAACTAGCAGTCAAGTATTTTTTGACAAAACAATCTTTGTATAGGGTCATCAAATGAACATTTCTGTAACAGAATTTCAAAATCAGACCAGCAGGTTTGGAGAAGATGTCCTTTGACTTATAGCAATATGGATAAAACAAGCCCATCCCCCTGGTGGCCATATTTTTCAACAAATCACAGTAAATTGAAGAATTTGATAGAGAATTACCTGAGGAACACTTTCTTAAAAATCATTTTGAAATTGGGTCAACACTCAACAGTTTCCGAGGGGAAGATTTTAAGTTTTTCCTTTGGGTTACCATGGCAACCAGAACCTTGCATGGGTGACTTCTGCAGTTTGTAAGATGGGGGAATCTTATAAGGATAGTATATAAAAAAAAAATTTGGCTTAACTTTACTCTTTACTTTCTTTTACTGTCTAAATATTGAGTACTAATAAAAGTTAACTATACGAAATACATTTATTTGATTTACGTCAAAAATAATATGCATCCCATTTAACTTGTTTTCTACACTTTTTGGCATTTCCTTTACTCAAATACATCTTTCATCGACTTCTATTGAAATCCAAGTCATTAGTTCAAGTGCTGTTTAATGATTTTTAATTACATGCAGTTCACACCTAGGAAAACAAGATGAGTTGTAACAGATTTACATCAATTTGTGGCCCTTAAAATTTTCTAAAGGTATAAATTAGCGGTATTTACTACAGGGTACACTGTCATCACCATAGCATTATGTAAAATATTGGCACGCTAATAAACAAACTGACACGTCTGACAATGACAAAAGCCATTTTCGCGCAAATTTATAATGAAAGCAGGTTTTAGAAAAATATATAAATGAACATTTTTGGTTCTTTCATTAGGCTTTAATTTATTTTTCATGATCATATTTCTCTGAATACTCGAATAGTGAAACAGCATTCGAATATTTGTTGCCATCCCTACTTTTTAACCTTTAGTCTGCTGGTGGCAATTGATTCTACCTTTGCAACCAGTGCAGAGCATGATCAGCCTGCACATCAATGCAGTCTGATCATGGTCTGCACTGTTTGCTATTCAGTAAGTAAATTTTCAGTGATCACCCCTTTGAATAATAAGTGGTAATGCCAAAAGTGAATAATGGAACATTCCATTTTAGAAATTTAGGAGGGTAAAGGATAAAGCACTTCTGCTTCTATAACAGAACACATAATGAAACTAGGTGAGCAGGAAAAAAGGCAATCTATTCAAACTAATGACATCTCTGTATCAATAAAAAGATGGAAAGATAATGAGACAATTACCCTAATATGTTATATAGAAACAGTGTTGCACAATTTAACTGATGGATGTAATTATAACATCTCAGTAGAAGTATTATGCTGTTAATTTTGAACATTTGTGTTTTTCTGATATTGTTTTTTAAATCCTATATTTTTACCTTAATTTATTAAACAAACAAAATTTTAAACTCTCTGAAAAAAACAAAACAACATCCTTATTTGCAATTACTATTAATCATTATTTCCTTCTCAAAATGTGTCATTTGTTACTTAAATAGTTGTCGAGTATATAAAAAGAATTGCTTTCAAACAGATTTTATATATTATGGCTTTTAGCACTTTTTGTCTGTACATTGTATGTGATAATCCTACATCTTATGATTTTACCATTTGTAAATTTTCATACTTCTTTTGTTTGTTCATCTACTCTTGTAAGTATCTAAAAGTGACTGAAAGCTGTCACTCAAAATATGACCTATTTCTAAGAGGATAAAAGAAGTCTAAGGAACTTTGTAAAAAAACTTGACTTAGTGAACAACCTTTGTGAAGAACATCTGGATATATTCTCTAAAAATAATATACTTGCAAGTTGGATAAAATTACATAAAATAAGTTGTTACTTTATAACTGTTGGACAGTGTTATATATTGTTATTAAAACTTTGTGTCAGATTTAAAAAATAGAATACAAATAATTCCCCACCAGTGTGTTGTGTTTTATGGTAATCGAATCAAGACTTAGTGACACTTGATCTACAACCTTACCCTGGCGTTGTTATAGAAGGAACAAGGATGAACAATGTCATACTTAATTACACCCAGTTGATTACTGCCTAATAATTAAGTACTTTCTTTTCTAGCCAATTTTGAATTTTATCATTCTCCCTGTACAGTGAATTACTGTCTGTACCAGGAAATTTTGCTAAATGCAATGTGACATTTTAAACAAAAGAGGAACAGTAAAAATACAGTCAAATGTGTTTATCAAAGCACAGTTTGGAAATGCCGGGTTTTTTGTTTGCAAGGGGTCTTTATTCATTGGTTAAAATATACCTCAGATGTTTAACCCTTACACTTCTGAATTTCTAAAATGGACTGGTCCATCATTCAATTTGTGCAGTACCATTCATTATATGAAGGGGTGTCCATTGAAAATTTACTGACTGAATAGCGAACAGTACAGACCATGATTAGCCTGCATGGATGTGCAGGTAGATCTTGGTCTGCATTGGTCGCAAAGGCAGAATCACTGTCTTGCTGACAGAATGCTAAAGGATAAATCAGAAAGGAGACTACAATCAAGATTCAGGGAAGGTGTGTTGGGGAGGCTGCCAATGCTCACCAGATTCAGGGAAGGTGGGGCAGGGAGGCTGCCAAGGCCAACCAGATTCAGAGAAGGTGGGGTGGTGAGGCTGCCAAGGTCAACCAGATTCAGGGAAGGTGTGTTGGGGAGGCTGCGAATGCTCACCAGATTCAGGGAAAGTGGGATAGGGAGGCTGTCAAGGCTCATCAGATTCAATGAAGGTATAGTGGGGAGGCTGCCAAGGCTCATTAGGTTCAAGAGTGGGGGCAAGGATCACCAGGTTCATGAAGCGTTTTTCATCACAAATTTGACTGTAACCTACTAATAAGGGAATTGTTTCTCTTTTGAGACTCAAAGGTTATTAAACCACCTAATTGAATAGAAGATAAGGCCAGCTATTAGAACTTACACCATCTACTGTAAGATAATGTGATAACAATAATAGGTCTAAAACAGTCTTACCCAGTTAGGCTAAAAGATGTTAACATATCATCCCACGTAAAGACACTAGAATGTACTCTTGCCAAACCACCTACATACATTTCTTTAGGCACATTAAAATTATGAGCCAATATTTCAAATTGTGTTATTTTTGATGACAACTAGGGGATATGTTCTCTATGTGACATTTACATTAGCTGACAACTCTCTCTTCCTAGGATTATTTTACGGTTATGATATTACATTTTCTTACAAGGTTCAATAATTTGAAAAGATGATGTCTAGCACTGTTTTATTCTGCAATAAGAAATGGCAGACACACACATACCTGTAAGTAAACATTATGAGCCATTTGACATACAATTTATTTCTACTCCAATCAAGTTAGTTCAGAATACCTTTTATCATCATGTTAAAATAAATATGTTAGAATGAAACTAAACAAGGCATTATTGTGGTTTATTATGTGATTTACCATGGTCTATCATTCAGCTACCTGGATATTTGATCATTTGGTTCAATTTCTGTGCATCATAACTTTGGTAAATCAGTCTCTTATACAGCCAACACTGATGTGGACACAACTGCTCAGCCATGCACCTAACAACTAATGGCCAGTTGGGGTTATTTTTATCTGATAATTTATATCATTTTTAATACTGGACAAAATTTCTTTTATCACAAAACTTGATCAATAAAACTACTTGATAAATGTCCATAATAGAAAAAGCAATTTGGTACAAATACCTCATGAATCAATATCAGGAAACAATCTCTCCTCTTGTCTTAATTAATAAAACAGTTAAAGCAATATAGTTGTCAACATTTTCCTCCTTGTAAGATCTGATGTTTAATTAAGATAAAATCTCCGGTCTTAATAACACACCTAGGTTGGACATAATTGTTTTGTTGATATGGATGTACAGTCCTCATATTTGTGATGACGTATACAGCTTTAAGAGTAGAAGATTAATTCTTTAAGTCCTAGGAGAACAGCTTAATAATGCCACTTTAACAAAACAAAGACACCACACAGGTGGATGTGACAAAGTGATTCCAATATTCCTCTTCTCCCCAAAATGTTTCTGTTGTGCTTATATTTTGAAAACCGAGAAGATTTAAAATCATTAATATTCATGGGAGATGAAAATCATTAATATTCATGAGGGATTAATTTGCATGGATTTTGTTTGCATTAAAACACCAAATAAGATCAAAACAAACAAATAAAATCCCACATAATTAATCTTCCAACAGTTGAAATCAACAATGTATATCCCCTTGAAAACAATGTTTATCACCAAAATCCTAAAATTTCATGCCAATAAAATTAACCTTTACCCTGCTAAATTTCTAAAATGGACTGGTCTATCATTCAATTAGGGCAGTACCATTTTTTATTCATTGAAAATTTACTGACTGAAGAATGAACAGTGTAGACTATGATCAGCCTGCACGGATGGTCGCAAAGGCAGAATCACTTGCTGGCAGCAGGGAAGAGGTTAAATAATATCATGGAAGCCTTTCAAATATTGTAAACATTAGTTTTGCTTGTTAAAGATAAGGACTATGTCACATAGGATTTCAATATAAATTCTGCAGTGAAAAATCTGTCAAGTTACTATTATCCAAAAAATAGGAAACAAGAGCTGCCTCCATAGGATGACACATGCCCCCGATGGCACTTTGAATGAATAGTTATGGCCTATGTTAGAGTTTAGGACCTTTGACCTCTGGAGCTGGGTCTTGCGCGCGACACATCGTCTTACTGTGTCACACATTCATGCATAGTTATTTTAAAATCCATGCATGAATGACAAAGATATGAACTGGACATGCCCATCAATGCACTATCATGAAAAATGACCTTTAATGTCTAAGTGTGACCTTGACCTTTGAGCTACGGACCTGGGTCTTGCGTGTGACACGTCGTCTTACTGTGGTACATATTCATGCCAAGTTATTTGAAAATCCATCCAACGATGACAAAGATATGGACCGGACACGCCCATCAATGCACTATCCTTTAACGTCTAAGTGTGACCTTGACCTTTGAGTTACGGACCTGGGTCTTGCGCGTGACATGTCGTCTTACTGTGGTACACATTCACGCCAAGTTATTTGAAAATTCATCCATCGATGACAAAGATATGGACCGGACACGCCCATCAATGCACCATCCTTTAATGTCCAAGTATGACCTTGACCTTTGAGCTACGGACCTGGGTCTTGCGCGCGACACGTCATCTAACTGTGGTACACATTCATGCCAAGTTATTTGAAAATCCATCCATCGATGACAAAGATATGGACCGGACACGAAAATTGCGGACAGACTGACAGACTGACAGACCGACAGACGGTTCAAAAACTATATGCCTCCCTTCGGGGGCATAAAAAGTCGGAAAGAAATGCATCAATAACTAGAAGAAAAGTAGGAAAAATAAGAACTAATTATTAGACTTTACATGTCCTTGTGTTTTGTCATTTCTGAACAAAACCTGCTAAAGATAACAGACCTAACTGAAAACTGACTATTTCAACAAGGAGAAAGCCATGTGCCTGAAAGATTCACATGGATACCAGGCTAAACCTTCACACGGATATTGCTGATTGTTATCGCCCATCCATTACCTTAATAAAAGAAACATATTAAAACAAGAGCACCGCCTTGCGGGTGCTGACGCTCATCTGATTTTTTTTTGTGTAATAGAAATATTGTCCTACCCATGATTTTCAAAGTCTAAAAAGGGGCATCATTCTTGCAAAAAGCAGGATAGAGTTATGTTTCTTGATGTTCAGTGTCCACATATGATGGTGAAAAACTGTTGCAAGTTTTAAAGCAATAGGTTTGATAGTTTATGAGAAAAGTGGACTTAAACATAATACTCAAGCAAGAAAATGATTTTCTAAGTCCAAAAGGGGCAATAATTATTGCAAAAAGCAGGATGGAGTTATGTTGCTTGCTGTACAGGGTCAGCTTATGATGGTGAACAAGTGTTGCAAGTTTCAAAGCAATAGCTTTGATAGTTTAAGAGAAAAAGTTGACCTAAACATAAAACTTAACCAAGAAATCTGATATTTTCTAAGTCCAAAAGGGGCCATAAATCTTGCAAAAAGCAGGATGGAGTTATGTTTCTTGCTGTACAGGGTCAACTTATGATGGTGAACAAGTGTTGCAAGTTTTAAAGCAATAGCTTTGACAGTTTAGGAGAAAAGCTGACCTAAACATAAAACTTAACCAAGAAAACTGATTTTCTAAGTCCAAAAGGGGCAATAATTCTTGCAAAAAGCAAGATGGAATTATGTTTCTTGATGTACAGGGTCTGCTTATGATGGTGAACAAGTATTCCAAGTTTCAAAGCAATAGCTTTGATAGTTTAGGAGAAAAGTTGACCTAAACATAAAACTTAACCAAGAAATTTGATATTTTCTAAGTACAAAAGGGGCCATAAATCTTGCAAAAATCAAGATGGAGTTATGTTTCTTGCTATACAGGGTCAGCTTATGATGGTGAACAAGTATTCCAAGTTTCAAAGCAATAGCTTTGATAGTTTAGGAGAAAAGCTGACCTAAACATAAAACTTAACCAGGCAACGCCGACGCCGACGCCGACACCGACGCCGACGCCGACAACCGCTCAAGTGATGACAATAACTCATCATTTTTTTTCAAAAAATCAGATGAGCTAAAAAATTATTATCATGATATAGTACAGAATGTAATGGGCAACTTTTTACCACCACTATCTGAACATTACACATAGTTTCAAAACTTCACCTAGATAATGAACATTCAAGGTATAGATTTAATATCTTATCAATGTCTCATCCATAAGGATACAGATAAAAAAACAATGTCACATAAAACATACAAAATGCTTTACAGCCATTCATTTAAAGAATTACAGGAGCCTATGGTCACATCTTCCAATATCGCATACAGCTATTATCATTACACAAAATGTACTTCATATGCTATGTTCTAGGTTAAAGTAATAAGACGCATTAATTTTGTCAAAGTTTTTTCTTATGTGACTTTAAATATTAACTAGAACTAGATGTGTGCCCCCACTCCTGCTACTGTACATGATTTCATGAGTCTAGGTGTAATATTTTTTAAGATGTATGCAACACAAACTTATAAGCACTTTATGTATATTTTTAACTAAGTAACTCTTACTTAGCTGAGTGAAATCCGATCCTCTAATATTTTATGACTCTAGGTCAAGTACATAAAATTTTGGAATATTATGCATATTTGTGACTATGTCAAGGGCCACAACTCTGGTCTGGCTGTGAGGGATCCCAAATAAAACCTCTTGTACTGAATAACCTGTGAGGTTTGATGACTCTGGGTCAAATACTTATTGTAAGTCCCATCCTAATTTTTTTTTATTTTTCTTTTTTGGGGTGGGGGGGGGGGGGGTGGGGGGGGGGGAAGGGCACAAATCGCAACACCTCTACCTAATAATATACTTATTTCAAAATGTGCTTTTCATCCTAATCTCCTGTAATTTAAGTGATTTTTTCGTCAGTTCCATTTCACACATTGAAGAGACTGTTTGTAAGAAAAACTGCTTTTTGTGGTTTGTCACAAATTTGGAGTTACTGATCCTTATTTTGCATTAGTGTTTTGAATTTATGTGTCACTTTTTTTTGGTGAAATGTAGCAAAATACAAAACCATCAACATTCGGAAAAAATATTTCACTGTCTACCAAATAACATGTGTGATTCTCAATTACAGTTCAAAGCCCTTAGTCAAGAAAGTAGAACACAATCTTTATCAGACAGATGAAGAAAACAAAACAACTAGGAAGGTTAATAGCCAAAGTATCATCGCTAATGCAGTGAAAACTGTTAACTTAAGCAGTCTTTGAATTCAGCTGTTATCTAAACTGTTTCCTGAAATATCGATCTAGAAGGTCCTGGCTTCCTTGCCTGACCTACTTTTTGACCCCAGATGACCCTGTTTTGAACTTGACGTATATTTCAGTAAGGAACAAACTGTAGGATGACAGCAATGCTCAAATATTCAAAAGTTTTGTTAATAAAAAAGAATTAAATGAATGAAAACAAAAGTAAAGCAAGAACTGTTACAGCTGGTTAAAATGTTATAAATAAAAGAGCTGCGCCATGAGAAAACCAACATAGTATGTTTGGAACCAGCATGGATCCAGACCAGCCTGCACATCTGCGCAGTCTGGTCAGGATCCATGCTGTTCACTTTCAAAGTCTATTGCAATTAGAGAAACCGTTAGCGAACAGCATGGATCCTGACCGGACTGGGCGGATGCGCAGGCTGGTCTGGATCCATGCTGGTCGCAAACCCACTATGTTGGTTTTCTCATGACACGGCTCATTAATGACTAACATTCTTATGTAGGAGTTCCCTGCACAGGTATCAACAGTGATTATAAATAAACATATAAACATCAAACCAAAATCTGAGAAAGCAGTAAATGTTGTTTGCCTTCACAATATCTTTCTATAAATGGCAACATCCAAGAATATTTCCAAATGAGAAATTACATTAAGTTTGAAGCAGCATCATATTCTGTAATAAGCAATCTTTTGATGTCCTTTGCACCATAAATCATTTTACAATTATCTTAAACTTATGATGTTATTTCTGATCTTTAACAGTCGCATATTTTTTGTATATACATGTACATCAAAATACTACACACATCTCAAGTTTATAATCAAATCTGGCTATCTTGAATTGCAAGGGATTGAGTATTTTACTTCAAGATAACTGAAATGTGACTTAAAATGATATTTTTCGCAAGACAGGACTTAAAAATGTCTTAGAGATAGCTGTAATTTTAAGAAAAATAGTGTGAGATATCAAGTTTCAACTGCATTGATCAAGAAAAACAACATCTATCATATAAAAAAAGTATGAAAACATCAGTCAAAGACATAGAACTATTCTACCCATTAAATTACTAATTGTTATAACTAAATGATGCCTTTTTTTAGAACAAGAGGACCATGATGGTCCTGAATCGCTCACCTCTTCCCACATGACCCAGTTTTGAGTATGACGTCGTTTTTTTCTATTATTTGACATAGTGGCCTAGTTTTTGAGCTCATGTGACCCAGTTTTGAACTTGACCTAGATATTATCAAGATAAAATTTCTGACCAATTTTCATGAAGATCCATTGAAAAATATGGTCTCTAGAGAGGTCACAAGGTTTTTCTATTATTTGACCTATTGACCTAGTTTTCGAAGGTACGTGACCCTGTTTTGAACTTTACCTAGATATCATCAAGGTGAACATTCTCACTAATTTTCATGAAGATCTCATTAAAAATATGGCCTCTAGAGAGGTCACAAGGTTTTTCTATTTTTATACCTACTGGCCTAGTTTTTGATCGCACGTGACCCAGTTTCGAAACTGACCTAGAAATCATCAGGGTGAACATTCAGATTAATTTTCATGAAGATCCATTGAAAAATATGGCCTCTAGAGAGGTCAAAAGATTTTAATAATTTTAGACCTACTGACCTAGTTTTTGACCGCAGTTGACCCAGTTTCAAACTTGACCTAGATATCATAAAGATGAACATTCAGACCAACTTTCATACAGATCCCATGAAAAGTATGGCCTCTAGAGAGGTCACATGTTTTTTTTATTATTTGACCTACTGACCTAGTTTTTTAAGGCACGTGACCCAGTTTCAAACTTGATCTTGATAAAATCAAGGTGAACATTCAGATCAATTTTCATGAAGATCCATTCAAGGGTATGGCCTCTAGAGAGGTCACAAGGTTTTTCTATTTCAAGACCTACTGACCTAGTTTTTGACCCAGTTTCAAACTTGACCTATGTATCATCAAGATAAACATTCAGACCAAATTTCATAAAGATCCCATGAAAAATATGGCCTCTAGAGAGATCACAATGTTTTTTCATTATTTCACCTACTGACCTACTTTTGCGGGCACGTGACCCACTTTCGAACCTGACCTAGAAATCATCAAGATGAACATTCTGACCAATTTTTATGGAGATCCATTCACAAGTATGGCCTCTAGAGAGGTCACAAGGTTTCTCTATTTTTAGACTTACTGACCTAGTTTTTGACTGCACATGACCCTGTTTCAAACTTCACATAGATATCATCAAGATGAACATTCAGACCAACTTTCATACAGTTCCCATAAAAAATATGGCCTTTAGAGAGGTCACAAGGTTTTTCTATTATTTGACCTACTGACCTAGTTTTTGAAGGCACGTGACCCACTTTCGAACTTGATCTAGATATCATCAAGATGAACATTCAGACCAACTTTCATACAGATCCCATGAAAAATATGGCCTCTAGAGATGTCACAAGGTTTTTCTATTATTTGACCTATTGACCTAGTTTTTGATGGCATGTGACCTACTTTCAAACTTGACCTAGATATCATCAAGATGAACATGCAGACCAACCTTCATACAGATCCCATGAAAAATATGGCCTTAGAGAGGTCACAAGGTTTTTCTATTATTTGACCTACTGACCTAGTTTTTGACGGCACATGACCCACTTTCAAATTTGACCTAGATATCATCAAGGTGAACATTCTGACCAATTTTCATGAAGATCTTGTGAAATATATGGCCTCTAGAGAGGTCACAAAGTTTTTCTATTTTTAGACCTACTGACCTAGTTTTTGAAGGCACTTGACCCAGTTTCAAACCTGACCTAGATATTATCAAGATGAACATTCTGACCAATTTTCATGAAGATCTGGTGAAATATGTGGCCTCTAAAGAGGTCACAAGGTTTTTCTATTTTTAGACCTACTGACCTAGTTTTTGAGGGCACGTGACCCAGTTTCAAACTTGACCTAGATATCATCAAGATGAACATTCTGATCAACTTTCATAAAGATCCCACAAAAAATGTGACCTCTAGAGTGGTCACAAGCAAAAGTTTATGGACGGAGGCACGGACTGACGGACGGACGACGGACGCCACGCGATCACAAACGCTCACCTTGTCACTTTGTGACAGGTGAGCTAAAAACACGTCTCCCCCAAAGCATAGTAGTATTAGTCAAGAAGTCAATAGACGGCAGGAGGGGCCTCCTTGGCCGCGTGGTTAAGGTCGCTGACTTCAAAGCACTTGCCCCTCATCGATGTGGGTTCGCGCCTCACTTGGGGCGTTGAATTCTTCATGTGAGGAAGCCATCCAGCTGGCTTGCGGAAGGTCGGTGGTTCTACCCAGGTGCCCGCTCGTGATGAAATAATGCACAGAGGGGCACCTTGGGTCTTCCTCCACCATTAAAGCTGGAAAGTCGCCATATGACCTATCATGTGTCGGTGCAACGTTAAATAAAAAAAACAAATAGACGGCAAGAGCGGAAGTCAAAGAGACGCTGATGGTTGGCTTAGTGACTGAAATGCAACAGGGATCATCTACTCAGCATATCCAATCATCCCATGAAGTTTGAACATTCTGGGTCAAGTGGTTCTCAAGTTATGGATCAGAAACGGTTTTCCATTTACATTTAGTAAATCCTTGTACAAAACGATAACACAGTATGTTAAAAATTCTCCAATAACTATACTGAATCACTCGCTTCAAGTTATTGTTAAAGGAATGAATGTCATATTTTTTTGTTTTACACACTTAGGCCGTTATCGTAGATATGTGTACGGAGGTTTCGGGTTTTACAAGTGTGTAAAACAAAACAAGAGGGTCATGATGACCCTGAATCACTCACCTGAGTAATATGAGCTACATGTTTCAAATGTCAAACTGATGATTTTTAGAATTTTTTTTTGAGGATTTTCCAATGTACAATCAAGTAACCCCTGGGGTGGGGCCAATTTCACCCCAGGGGTCATGATTTGAACAAAGTTTGTAGAAGTCTACTAGGCAATATTACATATCAAATATCAAAGATCTAGGCCTTCTGGTTTATTTTAAGCAAATTTATAAAGATTTTTCAATGTACAATCAAGTAACCCCTGGGCTGGGTCAATTTGACTCTGGGGGGAGGGGGGGGGTCAAGATTTGAACAAATTTTGTAGAGGTCCACTAGGCAATGCAACATGTCAAATATCTAAGCTCTAGGCCTTCTGGTTTATTTTTAATAAATTTTGAAGTTTTTTCTATGTACAATCAAGTAACCCCATGGGATTTGACCCCTGGGTCATGATTTGAACAAAGTTTGTAGAAGTCTACTAGGCAATGCTATATGTCAAATATCTAAGATCTAGGCCTTCTGGTTTATTTTCAGAATCTTTTTTAAGATTTTCCTATGTAAAATCAAGTGACCCCTTGGGCAGGGTCAATTTTGACCCCGGGGGACATGATTTGAACAAATTTTGTAGAGGTCCACTAGGCAATGCTACAAGTGAAATATCTAAACTCTAGGCCTTTTGGTTTATTTTTAGAAATTTTTTGAAGATTTTCCTTTGTAAAATCAAGTGACCCCTGGATAGGGGTCAATTTTGACCCCAGTGTCATGATTTGAACAAATGTTGTTGAGGTCCACTAGGCAATGCTACATGTGAAATATCTAAACTCTAGGCTGTCTGGTTTATTTTTAGAAAAATTTTGAAGATTTTCCTATGTAAAATCAAGATACCCCTGGGGCTGGGTCAATTTTGACCCCTGGGTCATGATTTGAATAATTTGAAGAGAGGTCCACTAGGCAATGCTACATGTCAAATATCTAAGCTCTAGGCTTCTGGTTTTTGAGAAGAAGATTTTTTAAGATTTTCCTATGTAAAATCAAGTGACCCCTGGGGCGGGGTCAATTTTGACCCCAGGGGTCATGATTTGAACAAATTTTATAGAGGTCCACTAGGCAATGCTATATGTGAAATATCTAAGCTCTAGGCCTTCTGGTTTATTTTTAGAAAATTTTTGAAGATTTTCCTATGTAAAATCAAGTGACCCCTGGGGTGGGGTCAATTTTGAACCCAGGGTCATGATTTGAACAAATTTGGTAGAGGTCCACTAGGCAGTGCTGCACAACAAATATCTCAGCTCTAGGGCTTCTGATTTTTGAGAAGAAGATTTTTGAAGATTTTCCTATGTAAAATCAAGTGACCCCTGGGGTGGGGTCAATTTTGACCCTGGGGTCATGATTTGAATAAATTTGGTAGAGGTCCATTAGGCAATGCTTCACACCAAATATCTAAGCTCTAGGGCTTCTGGTATTTGAGAAGGAGATTTTTTAAGTTTTTCCTTTCGGTTGCCATGGCAACCAGAGATCTGCATGGAATTCAATTCTTTGAACAATTTTGAAAGGGGGCCACCCAAAGATTATTCCTTTGAAGTTTGATGTAATTCTGCCCAGTGGTTTTCAAGAAGAAGATTTTTTTACAAACTGTTGACGCACGACGGACAACGCACGACGGACATCAAGCGGTCACAATAGCTCACCTTGTCACTTCATGACAGGTGAGTTAAAAATACGACATTTATTACTTTTGTTTCTTTTTATATGTAAATCTACAAATTATTTCAAATCTCTGTACTGGCAGTATAAATAAAACGTGAAAAAAGTAGTCCAACATCGGGAGCAGCACAAAAGTTATCCGAATAAATTTGTTTTACACACTTGTAAAAAAATTCTTTTAGCCAATCAAAATGAAGGAAACGGTCCAAAAAAGAAACAAACATGTTTAAAATATTTAAGTTTGCTTTTACAGGTGCAGTTGAACATATATGCGAACTTCTGTGATTAGCTGCCGATGTTCTGAATTTTGACCTCAAACATTTATTTTTGAGATGAAAAAGATATTTTCATACTAAGTATGAATCCCAACCTGTCCATTACTGAAATTCTGGCACTCTCCTTTAACTAGTATCTTACCTTCTTGTTTATAACAAAGAGACCGTCAGATCGAAGTTCTCTCACTACAGCCGACAGTAAAGCATCAGGATATTGACTCAGCAGCTTGAACATCTCGTGCGTTCTTCCTTGCTTATCTTGCAGTAATACAGCACTCTTAAACAAGAATAAATGATGAACTGCATATTAACTTTACAAGTGAGGGAAGACCCCAGGTGATCTAAGTGGCTAAGTGGTGTACTAGCTGGTGTTAAACAAAGCTAGCATTATATTAACTAACGGTATTAACTAACGGTTTTGAACAAAGCTAGCATTATATTAACTAACGTTGTTGAACAAAGCTAGCATTATATTACCTAACGGTGTTGAACAAAGTTAGCATTATATTACCTAATGGTGTTGAACAAAGCTAGCATTATAACGGTGTTGAACAAAGCTAGCATTATATTAACTAACGGTGTTGAACAAAGCTAGCATTATATTACCTAACGGTGTTGAACAAAGCTGGCATTATATTATCTAATGGTGTTGAACAAAGCTGGCATTATATTAACTAACGGTGTTGAGCAAAGCTCGCATTATATTACCTAACGGTGTTGAGCAAAGCTGGCATTATATTAACTAACGGTGTTGAGCAAAGCTGGCATTATATTACCTAACGGTGTTGAGCAAAGCTGGCATTATATTAACTGTGTTGAGCAAAGCTGGCATTATATTAACTAACAGTGTTGAACAAAGCTAGCATTAAATTAACTAACAGTGTTGAACAAAGCTAGCATTATATTAACTAACGTTGTTGAACAAAGCTGGCATTATATTAACTAACGTTGTTGAACAAAGCTAGCATTATATTAACTAACAGTGTTGAACAAAGTTAGCATTATATTACCTAACGGTGTTGAACAAAGCTTGCACTATATTAACTAACGGTGTTGAACAAAGCTAGCATTACATTAACTAACGGTGTAATGATACGCTAGTCTCACAATACAATACTTATCCGGATACAAATGCAATGATATGGTGCATACTGCAATACAAATTGAGTGCCATAAGCAAGCATTCATGAGATAAAATGAAAAAAAATCAATGTTCCTACACTTGGAAAGTACTTGAAATTTTGCTTTAAAGTTAAAGAAACTGTTATAAAGTGATACATTTGTTTAGTTACTATCTTTAACACTGATTGTATGAAAGTTTTCATTCAATGTCTCTACTTGTTGCAGTATTGTTTCTTTATGTAGGCCTATGATACGTTATGCGTATCGCCGGACTAATGTATTGTGATACTGGAATTTCGATATAATTGAGCCATGCCATGAGAAAACCAACATAGTGGCTTTGCGACAAGCATGGATCCAGACCAGCCTGTGCATCAGCACAGTCTGGTCAGAATACATGCTGTTTGCTAACAGCATCTCTAATTCCAATAGGCTTTGAAAGTGAACAGCATGGATCCTGACCAGACTGTGCGGATGTGCAGGCTGGTCTGGATCCATGGTGATTGCAAAGCCACTATGTTGGTTTTCTCATGGCATGGCTCAATTATCGTTTCACCCTCAATTTTAACAACACATTGAGCAGCTAGACTGAAAGAAGCAACCTGAACTACCATGTCCCTAAGTCACATTTAATGTACATATTTACATTTTGACCCTGTATCTGCAAAATGAGAGTACATAAAAGCTATATCCCACTTCCACTGATACAGTATAATATCTCTTCAATCATTATTACTGCGGAAAAAACCCAACTCAGACATACTTTTAAAGACTAATAGTTACTACAAGAAATCTGACAGCACAATTTGAAATTCAGACAGAAAAAAAATATATCAAAATGTCTTAACATGTTGTAAACTAAAAGCCAGTGATTACAATCTGAACTCTGATGTTCAATATCGTTAGCACAGTTATATCATCTTGTCATGCTGAACTCCCTAAAGTTTTGTGTGACATATTTTAAATCTGTCACATTACTGTCATTTATTTGGGTAAGTAAGAATATAATCTTACATGTAAAATGTTTCTGAGAACATCTTGACAAATGTCAGCTTTGCTTTTCACGTCAGAATACACTTTACGAGGTTGCAATTTTCCGATGTACTGTATGGTGTAATTCTGTCTTAGATCATCCAAGTTATCTGGCAGAGAGCATTTCTGTAAATCCAACGACCTGTAATAATATTGAAAAGTCATAATAAAATTGTCAAATTCAAACTATTCTAGGAGTAAACAAAATAGAATGAACTTTTCCACAAACTAATCATAATTCAAATCTCGAACCATTACCCTGCTAAATTTCTAAGATGGACTGGTCTATCATTCAATTGTGCAGTACCATTTATAATTCGGAGGGGTGTTCACTGAAAATTTACTGACTAAAATAGCAAACAGTGCAGACCATGATCAGACTGTATGGATGTGCAGGCTTGGTCTGCACTGGTCACAAAGCCAAAATCACTTGCCATCAGCAAGCTAAAGGTTAAATCTCTAATCAAACTAAACCACTACAGGGTTGAGTGTCTGACTGGAAAATTACACCACAAACAGGGTTTTCCCGGACGCAGGTTTTCTGCGTCCCTGACGCGCTTTTACTGCTTTGAACTCGCATTTTTAGTGCCTCTGCGTCCACTGGACCCGCAAAATCGGTCACGAAACTCCTTTGCACTGAAGCCTCCTTTGCGCAGATACTCATGTAAAATGCGCAGTTTTTTACCACCGGGACCATCCCCGAATCGTGGGTGCTCATTATACACAGGTATAGACGATTTTCCAACTTCAAAACAAGTTTTGTTATCGATGTTCGCCATTTTGGTAAAGGAAAACTACTCTCCGCGCTAACTGTCATCGCTAAAATCTAAAATTGCCGTTATGTTCCGTAAAAGTTCGAATGGTTTATTTTTTTATTAAACAAAATTAATTTCATATAAATTTAAAGTATTTTGATGAAAAAAATAAATCACAAAAAAATTATTATACTAATTAAGGATCGAGTATTATCTTTAACCGAGATAAAACTGTGAACAACATAACTGACACGAGGTGACACCTTAATTGCCGGTAATTACTAGCTATTTGATCATAACAAAAAGACTATCACACCTTTTGTAATCGGTCTGAATTGAGAAGCTCATGCCATTTTGAAAGATACCATTCCAAAATATTGAATCAACTGCTATCTAAATTAAAAAGATACAATTAAGTTCATTCGTTTTTAGGGTAAATTTTTATAGTAATAATGTCCATTTTCAAGATAAATAATTTGTGGACCCCCAAAAATTATTAGGGACCCTTAAATTAGCAGCCATGGGAGTCCATGGACTCCCAAATAAAAAACCCAAGGGAAAACCCTGCACAAACCACATTCACTAAAATGAATGCATCCACTCTAAAAAAACAAATGATTCATTCATAATTTATTACCTTTAGCACAACACATTTAAACTTTGGTATTACTGTCATAACTTGTAAAATATCTGTTCACGTCGCATAAATGCCAAAGATATCAAATAATTTTGAAATATTTGCAGAAAGTGCAGGGTAATGAATAACAGGACATTCACCTTGTAAAGGATAGCAAGACTGTTTATCAGAATTTATAATCCTTGGGGAGATTTCATTAATTCCATAGAGGATAACACCACTTTATGGGAGATTTAATATCCTTTGGGAGGTTTCATTAATTCCAAATTCTCTAAAACATAATTTTAGGACGTAAGAGACCATTTTTCGCTACACACGAAAAACATATTGAATTTGCACTTCTACAAACT
This sequence comes from Mercenaria mercenaria, assembly GCF_021730395.1. Classification (NCBI taxonomy): domain Eukaryota; kingdom Metazoa; phylum Mollusca; class Bivalvia; order Venerida; family Veneridae; genus Mercenaria; species Mercenaria mercenaria. Next base: position 56,198,142 of record NC_069373.1, read on the forward strand.
AAATTTCAAGAAATCATCAAACACAGTTGCTTCTTGGCTCTGTATTCATTTAAGTTTGAAGTATCCGAATTGCTAAAATTACTCTTTGCCCTATATTCTGAAATCTTGTATGGATTTTTATCAAACTTGTTACACAGATAGTATTAACAACAACAAAGAGTTATGCCAGGTTTGGTAGCACTGCAAAGTACATTACAGCGACTTAATTTTTAGAATTTTTCAGTATAAGTTCTAAATTCTAAACTAAGAATGCTAATAAATACAAGCCCTGATGTGCATAAATACAAGTCCTGAGGCCCTGATGTGTATAAATACAAGCCCTGATGTGGACAGATATTGGAGGTTACACTGAATTTCGAGGTTATACCAATATCGCAATTACTGATAAGCTCTACATTTCAGAAGTTACTTTACAACTTACTTGAACTTGTCAAGGAGGTATTCAACAAGTCTTCTGAACTTTGGTTCTAAATCGGGTTCTGTCAAAATGAACTCCTTTGAAACATAATTTGTCAACACAAACTGAAATTGAAAGGAAACAACAGAATTATTGTATGTTCTTGAAAATGGGGTTTCAAATCTTCTTAAAGTCATTTCTATTGATACACAACATACTAGCTTCAGTGTAAAATACTGAAGAGGTTCAACAATAAAGATTGAAGCTTTTATTTGAATACTTAGACATCCTGAATATTCCTGCTACACTGAGTCCACAAAAAACAAACAAAATTCCAATTTAGTTTGTTTGTCTACATCAGTCAAAATTCATGTCTAAACAAAATAGCTGTTTTCGCCAAAAGCATGAAATTTAAAGCCCACAAAATTAAATGATTTCACAGTGCCTTTTAACCTTTACTTGTCTAAACTTCTAAAATGGACTGGTCCGTCATTCAATTTGGGCATTACCACTTATAATTCAAAAGGGTGTTCACTGAAAATTTACTGACTGAATAGCAGATGGTGCAGACCATGATCAGCCTTCATGGCTGAAGATTAATAATATTGTTGTGCTCCTGTATTTGAAGATGGGATTTATTGCTATTTATTGTGTTATGTTCAACGCTTAAGTCGACAAAGATTCTTACCATTTGAAAATTTCAAAACAGTGAACAGAATCAACCAACCAGGAACCCAGTCTATGAAATTAAGTTTGTAGACCAATCTTAGATTGCTACAATGTCATTTGTTAATTTCAAGAGTGCGCAAAGAATCAACCAATCAGGGTCCTGTTTATTAAGTTTGGAGACATGTCCTTGATAACTACTTGTAAATTTCAGGACTATCCATAGAATCAACAAAACAGGGATCTAGTTAATGAAATTAAGTTTGGAGACCAGTCTTTAATTACTGAAATGTCAGTTGTGAATTTTAAGATTGTCCACAGATCAACAAATCAGGGACCTAGTTTATATAGTCCAGTTTTGAGACAAACCTTAGATTACAAGAAGTCATTTAAAATCTCACTTTGTAACATAAGACCCTGATGTTAAGCTTTCAAAGTGGTCCAAAAATTAAGCTTTCTAGTCTTGGACAGATTTATTCACCATTAAGCCCTCATTCTTCAATGACTCTTAATACAAGGAAAGCCACAAGAGACATTAGAATTTATGTGAAAACTGAACCAACCAATACCTATTAAATCTAACAGCAGACACCAATGTCACTGATCCTGTCTTCCATTAGTGTCCAAGTCAGATTCTTCAGTAAAGTGACCTTCGTCTGGGGAATCTATTTTACTAAGCCCTTTGCTACAGCCATTTAATTTGTTTGTATCATATTTTTTGTTTGGCTGTTTTGGATTTAGAACTGTTTTTCAACAGTAATTCAGTGGGGGGAGGGGGGGGGGGGGGGGGAGTTAGGAACCTAACCAATGTTTCTGAATTCTGAACCAGTACTAATCTGTTTTCAGCAAGTAACTGCAAACTTCTCTGTATGAATCACAGGTAGAAGAAAAACAAGAGCTGTCCGTAAGACAGCCAGTGCTCGACTATTCGAATTGTTGTCACAGAAGCAGGAATATTAATCTAATGTTAAAATGTCAATAGAGTCTCAACCACAACTTTAACTAGAAGTTTTCTAAGTCCAAAAGGGGGCATAACATGCCCAAAATACAAGTCAGAGTTATGAGACTTGATGCAATCAACTAGCTTTATAACCCGAAGACACATGTGAAGTTTCAATTTACCAGTAATATCTGCATTTGTTTTGCAGACGCAAAAATTTAACCAGAATTTTGTAAGCCCAAAAGGGGCATAATTTGCCCAAAACACATGTCAGAGTTATGGGATTTGACCCAGTGAAGTTGGTAATTGACCTAGGAAAAGAACAAGAGGACCATGATGGTCCTGAATCGCTCACCTGTTCCCACATGACCCAGTTTTGAGTATGACGTCGTTTTTTCTATTATTTGACATACTGATCTAGTTTTTGAGCTCATGTGACCCAGTTTTGAACTTGACCTAGATAATTCTGACCAATTTTCATGAAGATCCATTGAAAAATATGACATCTAGAGAGGTCACAAGGTTTTTCTATTATTTGACCTATTGACCTAGTTTTCGAAGATACGTGACCCTGTTTTGAACCTGACCTAGATATCATTAAGGTGAACATTCTCACTAATTTTCATAAAGATCTCATGAAAAATATGGCCTCAAGAGAGGTCACAAGGTTTTTCTGTTTTTATTCCTACTGGCCTAGTTTTTGACCGCACGTGACCCAGTTTCGAAACTGACCTAGATATCATCAAGATGAACATTCAGACCAATTTTTCATGAAGATCCATTGAAAAATATGGCCTCTAGAGAGGTCAAAAGATTTTTCTAATTTAAGACCTACTGACCTAGCTTTTGACCTCAGTTGACCCAGTTTCGAACCTGACCTAGAAATCATCAAGATGAACATTCAGACAAACTTTCATACAGATCCCATGAAAAGTATGGCCTCTAGAGAGGTCACAAGGTTTTTTTATTATTTGACCTACTGACCTAGTTTTAGATGGCACGTGACCCAGTTTCAAAATTTAACTAGATATCATCAAGGTGAACATTCTGACCAATTTTCATGAAGATCCATTCAAGGGCATGGCCTCTAGAGAGGTCACCAGGTTTTTCTATTTTAAAACCTACTGACCTAGTTTTTGATCGCAGTTGACCCAGTTTCAAATTTGACCTATATATCATCAAGATAAACATTCAGACCAACTTTCATACAGATCAAATGAAAAATATGGCCTCTAGAGAGGTCACAAGGTTTTTTCATTATTTGACCTACTGACCTACTCTTAGATGACACGTGACCCAGTTTCGAACTTGTGACCAACTTTTATGAAGATCCATTCATAAGTATGGCCTCTAGAGAGGTCACAAGGTTTTTTTATTTTTAGACTTACTGACCTAGTTTTCGACCGCATGTGACCCACTTTCGAAGCTGACCTAGATATCATCAAGATGAACATTCAGACCAACTTTCATACAGATCCCATGAAAAATATGGCCTTTAGAGAGGTCACAAGGTTTTTCTATTATTTGACCTACTGACCTAGTTTTTGAAAGCACGTGACCCAGTTTCGAACTTGACCTAGATATCACCAAGGTGAACATTCTGACTAATTTTCATGAACATCTTGTGAAATATATGGCCTCTAGGGAGGTCACAAGGTTTTTCTATTTTTAGACCTACTGACCTAGTTTTTGACCGCACGTGACCCAGTTTCAAACTTGACCTATATATCATCAAGATAAACATTCAGACCAACTTTCATACAGATCAAATGAAAAATATGGCCTCTAGAGAGGTCACAAGGTTTTTTCATTATTTGACCTACTGACCTACTTTTAGACGGCACGTGACCCAGTTTCGAACTAGATCTAAATATCATCAAGATGAACATTCTGACCAATTTTTATGAAGATCCATTCATAAGTATGGCCTCTAGAGAGGTCACAAGGTTTTTCTATTTTTAGACCTACTGACCTAGTTTTTGACCGCACGTGACCCAGTTTCGAACTTGACCTAGATATCATCAAGGTGAACATTCTGACCAATTTTCATAAAGATCCCATGAAAAATGTGACCTCTAGAGTGGTCACAAGCAAAAGTTTACGGACTGACGGACGGACGCACGGACAACGGACGACTGACGCTGCGCGATCACAAAAGCTCACTTTGTCACTTTGTGAAAGGTGAGCTAAAAAATAGGTTTCAAAGCTATATGCTTTTAAATGATAGCCATATGTACTTGCACGCAGAACTTTAACCAGGATTTTCTAAGTTCAAAAGGGGGCATAATTTGGCCAAATTGCATATCAGAGTTATGGGACTTGATGCTTTCACCTAGTTTCATAACCCTAAAGACACAGGTGAAGTTTCAATTCAATATCTGCATCAGTTTTGGAGATAGGAACTTTCCTGTAAAACTTTAATCAGAATTTTCCAATTCCAAAAGGGGGCATAATTTGCCCAAAATACATGTCAGAGTTATGGGACTTGACCCAGTAAGATTGGCAATTGACATAGAAAAAGAAACAAGAGGACCATGATGGTCCTGAATCGCTCACCTCTTCCCACATGACCCAGTTGATAAACATTCAGACCAACTTTCATACAGATCCCATGAAAAATATGGCCTCTAGAGGTCACGTTTTTTCATTATTTGACCTACTGACCTACTTTTTGAAGGCACGTGACCCAGCTTCGAACTTGACCTAGATATCATCAAGATGAACATTCTGACCAATTTTCATGAAGATCCATTCACAAATATGGCCTCTAGAGATGTCACAAGGTTTTTCTACTTTTAGACCTACTGACCTAGTTTTTGACCGCACATGACCCTGTTTCGAACTTGACCTAGATATCATCAAGATGAACATTCAGACCAACTTTCATACAGATCCCATATAAAATATGGCCTTTAGAGAGGTCACAAGGTTTTTCTATTATTTGACCTACTGACCTAGTTTTTGATGGCACGTGACCCACTTTCAAACTTGACCTAGATATCATCAAGATGAACATTCAGACCAACTTCAGGGCACTCGTTTGGCCATTTTTGGGGCCAAATATGGGCCCCATTCCCCTCAAAAAATAGTATGTTTTTTTCCCCTTTCTCAGAAGAAAATTCCCCTGATAATAGGTTGTTTGACACAACTAGATATGAACTCTCTTTAAAGTTATATTATAGTGCCTCTAAGGAAGGTTACTGCAGCAATATAGTTACATTAGTTAGAAATGACTGAAAACAGTATTAATAATGTGAAAAGTAGTAACTTTTATATGGCTAAAAACTTCCCCTTTTTGTCTCAAAATGACGGAAAATTCCCCTTCCTGAGGGTCTGGGTACCTGTCCCCAAAAGTTGTCTAGTGCCCTGAACTTTCATACAGATCCCATGAAAAATATAGCCTCTAGAGAGGTCCCAAGGTTTTTCTATTATTTGACCTACTGACCTAGTTTTTGACCGCACGTGACCCATTTTCGAACTTGACCTAGATATCATCAAGGTGAACGTTCTGACCAATTTTCATGAAGATCTTGTGAAATATATGGCCTCTAGAGAGGTCACAAGGTTTTTCTATTTTTAGACCTACTGACCTAGTTTTTGAAGGCACCTGACCCAGTTTCGAACTTGACCTACATATCATCAAGATGAACATTCAGACCAACTTTCATACAGATCCCATGAAAAATATGGCCTTTAGAGAGGTCACAAGGTTTTTCTATTATTTGACCTACTGACCTAGTTTTTGACGGCACGTGACCCAGTTTCGAACTTGACCTAGATATCATCAAGGTGAACGTTCTGACCAATTTTCATGAAGATCTTGTGAAATATATGGCCTCTAGAGAGGTCACAAGGTTTTTCTATTTTTAGACCTACTGACCTAGTTTTTTAGGGCACGTGACCCAGTTTCGAACTTGACCTAGATATCATCAAGGTGAACATTCTGACCAATTTTCATGAAGATCTTGTGAAATATATGGCCTCTAGAGAGGTCACAAGGTTTTTCTATTTTTAGACCTACTGACCTAGTTTTTAAAGGCACATGACCCAGTTTCAAACTTGACCTAGATATCATCAAGTTGAACATTCTGACCAACTTTCATAAAGATCCCACAAAAAATGTGACCTCTAGAGAAGTCAGAAGGAAAAGTTTACGCACGGATGGACACACGGACGACGGACGCTGCGTAATCACAAAAGCTCACCTTGTCACTATGTGACAGGTGAGCTAAAAATAGGTTTCAAATAGCTTTTAAATGATAGCCATATGTGCTTGCACACAAAACTTTAACCAAAATTTTCTAAGTTTAAAAGGGGGCATAGTTTAGCCAAATTGCATGTCAGAGTTATGGGACTTGATGTAATGACCTAGTTTCATAACCCCGAAGACATATGTGAAGTTTCAATACAATATCTGCATTAGTTTTGGAGATAGGAAAGTTTTACATGCAAGTTCCTAAGTCCAAAATGGGACATAATTCGACCAAAATACATGTCAGAGTTATGGGACTTGATCTAGTGAGGTTGGTTATTGACCTAGAAAAATAAAAAGTAAGTTTCAAAGCTATATGCCTTTAAATGATAGCCATAAGTACTTGCATGCAAAACTTTAACCAAGGTGTGACGCCGGCACTGACACCAGGGTGAGTAGGATAGCTCCCCTATTCTTCCAACAGTCGAGCTAAAAATGAATTCAGTAACTGACACAATGTCTTTTATCAAATTATGATGGAGTACATGCCATGCCTAAGGACTAAACTCATCACATTATGATCCATAGATCTGCACACTCCCTGTTTATCTAAGTGGAAACATACAACTTGCAGTATGGTACACCATTATACAGCTATCAAAAGGAATTCAAAACACTGCAGCAGACCTACCTCATCTTGCATGGCTTCTCGGTAATAAAGCAATAAATTGGTTTCTGTCTGCGGATTCTTCAAGACAAACTTGATCCTTCTCTGCACTGCCTGAGATGTCTTGTCGTTGGATACTGCCTGAAAACACATTTTTCTCTTTATTAGGAGACCCTATATATGGCTTCTAAAATGCTGTGAAAAATCTTGTCTGGCTGAATTAATTCTGTTTTTCAATGGTATTCCTGCAGCCAAACTTGTATATAAAGATCATGCATACGAAAGCCAAAAACTGACTTTAAGGTGATGTGCTAATCACACATTTAAATACAACAGCAGATAGAGGGCAGCAATGCTTGACTATTCAAAGGCCTTCCCACTACAAAAAAGTTATGATAATGAAAAAAAAACTCAGAAAGAAACAAGAACAAATGGGGCAACAATTCTGAGTTGGAAGACTTTCCCTTTTTTACAGGTTACATCAAGATAATAACTGTTGAAAAAGGGGCATGAGTGTGAAAAACCGAACAAAGTCATGGGTACTGTGCACTGCATGTCAGAACATCACAGTGAACAAGCATGATCAGTTTCAATCTTTTCCCACAGGTGGTTCCTGTGTTACCAGCTTACACACAAAAACATAATATTAACCAAATAATTGCTAAGTTGAAAAAGGGGCATAACTTTTTAAAAGGCAGTGGCTAGGTAGCCGGTTCCGGCTACCTAGACCAAAAGTCTACGTAGCCGGTTCTATTATATATGTACATATCATATATGAACACAGAAGTCAAGGTAGCCGGCTTTAATAAACATTGTTATAAAGGATCATTATGTAAGTTAAATAAATTACAATTTTGTGACTTATTATTTACTAAAAATATGTGATTTACCTGTTTATTTCGCCGTATTTACGCACTTGTATGATATCGGCCCATATTATGTTATGTTTATCATTAAATGATCAAAGTGTCGTTATCGTCGTCGGCATGTTTAAATGGCATGTTTATTAATTAAAAGTAAACTTTTTAATAAAATTTTGTAGTTTGTTGTAAATTGAAAAAAATAAATATTAAAAATTGATAGATGATTTCAATTGCCAGCGATCCTTTAGAATTTAGTCTTTTGATATGTACATGTAATTATACATTTCACATTTATCACGCTACCTTAGAATAAATGTTCAAACAAACAATTAAAACCAATCAAGATCATTGACTTATAGACAAACCGGCGAAGAAATTAATAAGTAATTAGTTAATTAATTAAAGACGCACATAGAAGTGCGAAAGAGATGATTACTTAAAATTTTCACTTAAAAAAGGCATAGGAAATGATCAAACGCCATTATGTTCAGTAGAGCCGCATCATTTTATGTACGATGATACTCTTTGTTTTATCTTTTCTTAACTGTTTGTTTTGTTTTCTTTAAAAATTGAATCACTGTATCTTGAATATGTATTGAGTACATTCTAACATAACAAAATTTCCGCCGATATGATATAAGTGCGTAAATATGGCAAATTAACAGGTATTTAACACAAATAATCAACAATAAATCACAAGAAATGTATTTTATTTAACTAATATAATGATCCTTATAATCCTTTATAGATACAGTTTATTAAAGCCGGCTACCTTTACTTACATGTTTCATATACGATATGTATAAAGAGCCGGCTACCTAGACCTTTAGTCTAGGTAGCCGGAACCGGCTACGTAGACTAAAGGTCTAGGTAGCCGGAAGCGGCTACCTAGCCACTGCCTTTTTAAAAATCTAAAATATAGTTACAAAACCATGGTTGAGTACAATAGCTCTTCCTTTTCTATAAATGGTCGAGCTGAAAATAAACATGTTTAAATTGAAAATGAAAAATGTAGTCATCAGAGACAGGTGATTTCTGTTTACAGGTGGTGTTAAGCATAAAGTTGTCTCTATATGGTCATCCATTGACCCAGCATGCTCTCTAGATTCTGAACAAGATGTCCTGTTTTTTCTAAAACAAACTAACAGCTTACAGCTTTGACAGATGTAGCATGTATGGCTAATTTTATACCATATTTTTAGTTTAGTAAAACTGACAGAAAGGCTAGAATTTGGTTGTTTTGCAAATGTTCATGCTGGAAAAACAAATCTGCTTTTCAAGGGAGGTAATTGCTCTTTTTATTCAAGGGAGGTAATTGCTCTTTTTTAAGGTATTATGAACATAATTTATAACATATATTTAGTCAAGCTGTAACAGTGAATATACCCCTTTCACAGTATCAAACTCCAGTGTCCAAAGTAATAAAACTATGTTTGGAGACCAGTCTCAAACTTCAAGCAACTGATTGGCTGTTTCTGATCACATTTTTTTCAATTGACCAATGGTAAAGCAGCATTCTAAGATTGGTTATCAATCTCAATTTTATAAAACTGAATCCAGAACTCTGAATTAATGGTCTCTTTAGCAAGACTAAGAGAAATCTTGATCAAAGACAAACCTTTCCTGTGCGAGTTTTAATTGTACTCTAAAAAACACCATTAACATCATGACTGAAAAAGACTTCCTGGGCATTTCATACAATAGCGGAATAATTTCCAAGTGGACAATTAGCTGAACTGTAATCCTGGAGCTCTATCTTCCTTGATAGTTTACTGCAGCAAGTAATGGACTTTCTTTCCATAAACAATTTATGTAGGCAGAAGGTGAGTGACCTCAGAAAATTGTAATTTTTGGAAGAGTTGTGACAGATGAGAATCATGGCAAAAAATGGACAGAATTGAAAATGTCAGTGGCCTAGGATGCAATAATAGTTATTGTTATTGTCAATGCCAGGAAATAATAACCCCACAAATGGATGGAATAATATGTTAGTAACCTAAAATAAAATAATAATTACTACTGTTGTCAATGCCTGAAACTATAGTTGTGAATCAAGACCCAAACATAATAACCAGACAAACAAATGGAGGATAATGTTAGTGACCTGTTAGATACCGAGTTATAACTGTAGTTGATGCCTGAAATAGTGACCCAAACATTATACAAACCAGCCAAATGGATGAATGGGCAATGTAAGTGACCTTGTGTCAATTACAATCATTACTGTTGTCAATGCCAGAAAGAAGAAATGTCAACAATGACCCAATACAGTATCTCGAATTCAAAGGGAAAAACTATGGGCGGCAGTAACTGCCAAAATTAGTAAACATACAATCCATTCATAAACAAGTCAGTCAGTGCAGTGCATTTCAACGTCGTCTAGTCTAAAATTCCACCCTGTCCAATATATTTGCATTTATACACATTGCATTTTGAAACCATTTAATGCAAAACTTCATTCCACCCATTTAAACATGGAACCAAGCATTGAAAAACTTGTTGCGATGCACCGTAATATGAAATCATCCAACAAAACTGGATACTATGCAGCTCAATGTGAAGCCATTTAACAGAAGATGAGTATGTGCAGTGTAAAATGAAATGATTTATACAACTTTACGCCGTCTAATGCATATTGAAACCTCTTTGTGTAATTAAAAGTGGTGTATAAAAACTTGATGCCATGCAGTCCAATGTGAAGACGTTTAAATGTGTGTGTGTATTGGGTTTAACACCGTTTTTCAACAGTATTTCAGTCATGTAACGGCGGGCAGTTAACCTAACCAGTGTTCCTGGATTCTGTACCAGTACAAAACTGTTCTCCGCAAGTAACTGCCAACTTCCTCACATGGAAGACGTTTAAAGCAACATGAGTTCGTGCAGTGTAAAATGAAACCATTCATTAAAGCTTGGCACCATCTAATGCATACTGAAACCGTGTTGTGTGATTTGGAGCGGCGTATCAAAATTCTATGCCATGCAGCCAAATGTGAAGCCATTTAATGAAACACCAGTACGTGCATTGTAAAAGGTTAATAAGACTATCAGTTCGTAAGTTTGACCTGTTATAAATATAGATTTTGGATCAGTTTTACATAAGAATATCTTAAAATTTGTCCTAAAACCGACCTTGTTGTAAAATTCTAAAATTTATTTTACACAGTTCCTGCGATTTATCTGAATATTAAAAGGAACCTTATTTTCGTGAAACATCTTTCTCCTTAGTTTAAGCTTTGTCAGAAGTTATTTTGTTGTTATGTGTTGTTAACGAAGGATATACTGAGGTGACTTTTGTCATTACTGAAGGTTATACTGAGGTGCATTACCTTTGGTTATAAATACCATCCTTGCCTCCAAATTCAGATAGGGCACAGAAATCTATATTTGTTCAATCAAGATTCCAATCAAATTATTTCCTTGAAACCTTCTAAGGCAATTATTGTTAATTAGTCTGCAGAAACTTTGTCTACAGTCAAACAAATTGGCAGCTCAAATTTTCACTGTCAATCTAAGACAATAAATACAGCAAGTTGAAAGTAACCAATATACAGATAACAAGAGCTGTTTGTTAAACACAAATGCTCCCCATGATGAAGCAAAAACCATCTTTATTTAGTTTGAGGAATGTAGGCCAAAGTACTCTTTTAAGCTAATGACAAAAATAATTTTTCAGTCTTAAGGTCACTGCGACTTTGATCTTTGACCTACTGACCCCAATGAAAGGACACAGTTCATCCACAGACAATCACCCTATGAAGTTTAGCCATTGCAAGACCATGTATTCTCCAATTATTGATCAGAAACCAAATGGTCCAACAAAAGACAGACAGACAGACAAACATTCAGACAATGATTGAAATGTCACAGAGTTATGATTATGAATATTATTTTTGATGAATTTAATATTATGCATTATTAATATTTGATAAATTTTTAAGTAGTTGTTGGGTCAAATCATGAATGCACAGCAGCTGCATATTTATTATGGTCTGGACAGAATTAAGTATAGATATTAGGCAAGGTGTGAGCTAATTGAATGTACATAGCTTGTCTTTGATATAACATAATGTCCATGCTGGTTTTGTCTAGAAAGCAGCATGATCTACATACTGCAATTTGGTATGGTATTACTTGTTAAAAGTCACACATAGGTGAAAGTGCCTTTGATCTTTAGTTTTGGTGGGAAAAGATGGAATCATCATTAGTAACCTAATTAATGAATATTGACAAGTTATCTATTCTTTTACAAAGGCATTGATTGGTTAAGAAAGGGTCAGCCCTGTGAAATATGATATCTGTAGGTGTGGCTAAGTTCAGAAGCTGCTGAAGTTGTAAATTGTTGTGGTCAGAAGATTTGAAGACTAAGAACTGTTTAGGTCAGAATACTTTTAGGTTTAGAACTGTTTAGGTCAAAATTTGGAGTTAGTTCAGAAATTAAGAAATTATGCAGAAAATATTATTAATGAGATAATGAAGTGAAAGATTTAAATAAGGTTTTGGAAATATATTTTGTTATTAATTATGATGGACATGAACATTACATATATATCATAGAACCATAGAAATAAAAGGAACATAGTAAAATGGAATTGTTGGTTGACTTATTAATTATCATAATAAAATCAGGAGTTAATTCCCTTAACTTTACATATGGTGCGAGAATCTAAGTGGTAGTGATTCCGAGGAATAGAGTCAAAAACATGGATAAAAACTGGAATTATGTTTGATAAAGTTCTGTTTGGATTACTGTTTACATCCACGTTGTTAAGATTACAATGCCAAGGGCACAGAAAATGGAGGGCTATGCGCCAAAATACGAAACATCAGAAAGTGCACAGTTTTATATCCAAAAATTTGAAGGACTTTCAAATATTAACCAATGGACAGAAGAACAGAAGTGCATACAATTATGCATAGCATTACCTAAAGAAGCAGAATCATGGTTCATGAATTTGAAGCCAGAGGTGAAGAACAATTTTGAACAGTTGAAACAGGCATTTGTGACTCGGTTTGGTAATATAGAAAATAGAGCGAATCTCTTTAAGAAATATGTGAAGGCCAAACAGGGACTTGATAGTGTTCAAAATTACGTGGAATCGATTACGAGTTTGGGACGTGATTTGGACAAAAGTGATGAGGACATTATTGACAAAATTATACATGGATTAAATTATGACGTAAAAAGTCATGTTATGATGAAAGAGCCTCAGTCGATAGAAGAACTTGTAAAATATGCAAAAATGGCAGAGAGTGTTGAAGGAAATAGCCAAAACAAAAGGACTTACAGGAATAATAATGTGACAATAAACCAAAGTGAGGCAAGCAGACCATTTCGAGGACGCGAGATAGAACATACAGGAGATGGGACAAGACTGCCAATATTCAGCAGCACAATTTAGAGTAATACAAAGATGTTAGCCTTCCACTGCTATAACCTGAAGTGAGGTGTTAAATGATTAAGATGGAATCTATTTATTGATGTGTAACTACTATTTATATATTATTCAAAATTTAAGTCATGACGCCTTTTAGAAACTTTCATGGGGGATGGGAAAGTACTTGCATATACAATTTATATATATTCCACCTTGTTATTTTCAACTTTACGGTCTGTGTTATTAAAGCATTAAGTGGCACCCAAGTAATAATTATAACTACTTAATTGAATAAAGTCGACAAAACTAAGAACATGACATGAAAATACTCATGTTAGTAACAGAACATGATAGATAAATGCTACATAGCAACAGCAATATGAAATTATCTAAGTTCTAGGAATCTATAGTAATATTCTTGGGTTGGACAGGCACAAACACAACTGAAAATAGGAATACATCATTATAAAATTTTGTCAACAAACAGTGTCATAATATTAAGTGGCATACTTAAGGTTGCAAGCAGAAATTATGATTGACCTGCAAAAAAAAAAAGAGACAGAGACATACATGTATAGAGAACAATAAAGTGTTATATAGTGTAGTATCTCTTATTGTAATTATCTATACGAAGACTTTTTTATGAAGATGATTTTTGAGATACTTACATGGTTATGATTATGTTATGATATTTGCTTTGTTTTCTTGCTTTATTTTATTGTTCATGTTCATCAATTTTGAATCAGGTCTTCTTCATTGATAGTATGTTTCATTTGTATATATTATGTATGATGTGAAATTTGAAAAGCCCGTTTTAAGTTTCAAATGCACACCTTATCTATTGAAACTTTCATTTGCTGAAAATTTGATTATTTAATGTTCAATTCCTAACTATGTACATACTTTGCTAGTATCATATGTTTAAATTGCTACCTGTTGATATTTCTGGACATTGCAAATCTTACTTTAATGATCTTGATTTGCGGAGCAAATTTTTGAAGGAGTGAGGATATGTCACAGAGTTATGATTATGAATATTATTTTTGATGAATTTAATATTATGCATTATTAATATTTGATAAATTTTTAAGTAGTTGTTGGGTCAAATCATGAATGCACAGCAGCTGCATATTTATTATGGTCTGGACAGAATTAAGTATAGATATTAGGCAAGGTGTGAGCTAATTGAATGTACATAGCTTGTCTTTGATATAACATAATGTCCATGCTGGTTTTGTCTAGAAAGCAGCATGATCTACATACTGCAATTTGGTATGGTATTACTTGTTAAAAGTCACACATAGGTGAAAGTGCCTTTGATCTTTAGTTTTGGTGGGAAAAGATGGAATCATCATTAGTAACCTAATTAATGAATATTGACAAGTTATCTATTCTTTTACAAAGGCATTGATTGGTTAAGAAAGGGTCAGCCCTGTGAAATATGATATCTGTAGGTGTGGCTAAGTTCAGAAGCTGCTGAAGTTGTAAATTGTTGTGGTCAGAAGATTTGAAGACTAAGAACTGTTTAGGTCAGAATACTTTTAGGTTTAGAACTGTTTAGGTCAAAATTTGGAGTTAGTTCAGAAATTAAGAAATTATGCAGAAAATATTATTAATGAGATAATGAAGTGAAAGATTTAAATAAGGTTTTGGAAATATATTTTGTTATTAATTATGATGGACATGAACATTACATATATATCATAGAACCATAGAAATAAAAGGAACATAGTAAAATGGAATTGTTGGTTGACTTATTAATTATCATAATAAAATCAGGAGTTAATTTCCCTAACTTTACAGAAACAATATGCCCCTCTTGTTTGAAGGGAGGTGAGCACAAGAAAAATATAGGTAGCCATATGACCTAAAAACAGGAAATTTTCAACACTCACTTTAAAACTTATCTGAAAAATATACAATAAATTTCATTCTGGATAAGAATAACTAGAAACTTCTTATATAACAAAAAAACGTGATTTGCTATTTCTGTATTCCATGACCTACCCTATGAATTATAATATCTGCAATATGACCAGGAGTTTGTCATGACCTACACAATATGTAACAACCAATCACTGGAAGGCTGATGTATATGACATCTACAAATAATAACAGATGGCATTCCTATGATTGATTCCTACTGATATTTCTACTAAATTATGGTGAATATATGATTTCATACTTAAGAAAGGCCAGTTTGTTACGTTCCTGCCACAAATTCGGTAGCATGTGCTTTTCCAGTTAATAACATTAATTATAACAGATATGCTAAGGCCGCGACTGACATTCCAAGATCCACAATGGAAAAGCTTAAGCCTAACCTAAACGTATACATCAGCAGTTAAAGGGGTAAATTCAGAAATAGTCAAAATCGGCCTAATTTCAAAAATCTTTGAAAATCTGTCAAATGAAACATAAATATGTCTTTATTCATAATTCATTACTGTAATTACCTTTTTTGCATGTTTGTCGCGTTTCCGGGCTTTTTATCACGCCTACCCAAACACACTTTTGACGTCATTAGGTTTGATTATATTTAACGTCATGTCGTTGTACAAAACACGTATATATAGTCTTATCCATTTTATTTGTAGTTTGCGCATGAACTCCTAATATCCAACGGACAAAGGCCGTTTTTCACATTTTTCTTGCTTTTAATTACATATCAGCCGTATGACAATATGCTTAGTCGCGAAAACATGTGACAAATTGACAATTCGGGAACAATTCATTTAACTCTAATTATAATACTTTACCCGTGGCAATAATCAGTAACGTTGAAGTGGAAACTTGAAATTATGTTTTCTACCATTTTCAGGTGTTATCCCAACCTACCATATGTAGGTCAGGTCTCGTGTTCACAAAATATTTTCAGTCTCGGCTGAGATTGATAATGAAACTTTATTTGTCATTTATATCTAAACAACATGTTTAAAACTAAATTTAAAGTTAATAACCATTTTCAAATGATTTTTCAATATTGATGGTCAGTTTCAGTTGGAATTAAGTTTTGAAGTTTTAGAAAAATTGATATTGAAATTTCAAGCTTAAACTCGGCTGAGACCGAAAAATGATTTGTGAACACGAAGCCAGGCTAGCCAATCTTGAACACTGCGCGACCTCAAAGAAAAATGAAATAAACATTCTTTTTGTGACTACGTATGTCCGGGAATAAAATGTAAGAAATCGCTATTATGATAATGTAGAGGATTTTGTTTCCTTCATTATATGACTATTCTATTTTCGTACCTCTTTTAAAACGAATTCACTATAATGATTATCATCATCATAAAAGCAATCGTTCACTGCTTGTAGGTGAAGTCGGGAATATTCGGGTTAATTTATTGAGCAAACTACCAAAAGTACCTCCTGCGCCTACACCAAATGCTATATTCTTTTTCCTGCAAACCGACATATTCAACAAAGAAGAAAAGAAATATTATGAAAGAAGTTTTAGAAAATACTAGAATAAACAATAGTGTGTTTGATGTGTATTACTTTTTAACAATCATTACGAAACGAGTTTTTCCAGCGCCAGCGAAAAGACCGAGAAATATATAGTTACAATGTGCAAGAATTGGTAATATTGTAAATAGGAACATGGAAATCTTGAATAGTTTCAGCATTCCTTACATATTGACCAAAGACGGAAACAAAATTCAGACATATTAAAATTGTTAGTAGAAAGTGTAGATTATTTTCAGAAAATCAGTAACATAGTTACATATAAATAATACAAATCGCCAAAATTATATCGAAATTTTGCCTAAATAAAATTGAATCCATATTATGCATTGTAAATGCAAATCTAATTATGAACTTAAAGAAGTTATGACAGTCGTTTATACATGTTGCAAAGTAGAACGAACGCAGGTGCAACGTATGTTAACGTGCCTATCCTCTAAATTTCGTTTTGAGACAGAATATCATATTTCTTGACAATAAAGAATTTCACGTACATGGTCAAACTTCAGACTAAACGTATCTGTATTAAAACTGAAATGCAGCTAACATTTCCCTACAAACAAACGACAAGTTTAATAAAAAAAATTTAAAAATACATATCTCCAACGTATGGTAAAAGATATTTAAGGTATAACACAGAATACCAATTTTAAACGATGACAGTCATGACCTTGGTCTTCTATCAAGACGCCGGACTTAGAAACTCTGGATTACAATTTCATTCTCCAGCTCCTTAAACGAATCCCATTTACAGGAACTTTGTGTGTTTTATGAAATCCAAAGCCTTAAATAATTTACCATTGTTCAGGAGTAACGCGGTTGAAACCAAGGTCAACCTGTTTTACACTAATGTAGAAAAAAAATAAAGATAACTATTCATTTTAATAGATAGGTACAGCATTCAAATTAGTCAGCAGAAACAAGAGCGGTTCAAGAGGGGGCGACCTCTTTAAAACCTTGCGGGTATACATTTTATAACATAAAGTTGAAACATAAGTAATTCAACACACAAAATCTTTGGCTAGTTTCGCTCGTAAAAATATACATGTAAATAGTATTCATAACTGCTAAAGGTCTTGAACGAAAGTTGAGTTTTAATCAACCTTCTTTCTTTTTACAAATTTAAAAGCTCACAATGATTGTGTCAAATATTAAGGCCCTATGTGTGTGAAGTATAAGCTGGATTGAATCACTAAGGTGTATTGGCGTATGTTTTTTCCAAGGGGGCATGTCCCCATTCTGCACCCCCGCTTTACCATAATCAGCCCCATTTAACGTTTCATTGAAATGAGTAATTGTAATTTAGCATTACGTGAATAAGACTGGGATGCGTACAGAAGGATATTTAAAATTTTAGCCAATTATTGTATCATCTTAAAAAAAACAAGAGTGCCAGAATGTCACAATATACGCCCGTCACAGCAAATTTCTTTACATTAGCACCTGTATTTGCAAATGGAATTTTAATTTTCTAGTTGTTTACAATGTTGTTTTTTTTTTAGAAATTATTGTAATTCTTTTATTTTTCTAAGTCCACAAAAAAATCATTACCAGGTCAAGATACCTTAAAATACACCCAAAATTTGAAAGTAACATCAATGTTGTACCACAGAAAAGTGGTCTTGGTTTTTCCCTACGGTCAATTATAAAAAAATTACAATGTAAGTTATTTATAGTAACAACTAAGGGAAGTTAATCTTTAAAGTAAAAAAAAAAAAAAAAAAAAAAACCCCCCCCCCCCCCCCCCAAAAACATTCTAAGTCCACACAAAAATCCTTACCAGGTAGAGATAGCTCAAAATACACCTCAGAATTGGATGTAACATGCATGCTGTACTACAGAAAAGTGGTCTTGATTTTTCCCTACGACTTGTAATGAAAAAGTTAGAATATAAGCTATTTATAGTAACAGCAAAGGGAAGTAATTCAAAAGAAGGGACCAGTGCATGACACTCCGTCTCAAGATGGTGTACAATTGTGCCAAGTTACATCAAAATCCCTCCATGCATGAAGTAGAAATGCACCGGATAAGTCATTCTTGTATCTGACCTTTGGCCTGTAAGTGTGACCTTGACCTTAGACCTAGGGACCTGGTTCCTGCGCATGACACTCCGTCTCATGATGGTGAACAACTGTGCCAAATTGTATCAAAATCCCTCAATGCATGAAGAAGAAATGCTCCGGACAAAGTTTTCATTCTTGTATCTTTGACCTCTAAGTGTGACCTTGACCTTACCCCTAGGGACCTGGTTCTTGCGCATGACACTCCTTCTCATGATGGTGAACAATTGTGCCAAGCTACATCAAAGTCCATTCATGCATGAAGAAGATATGCTCCGGACAAAGTTTTCATTATTGTATCCTTTGACCTCTAAGTGTGACCTTGACCTTAGACCTAGGGACCTGGTTCTTGCGCATGACACTCCCTCTCATTATGGTGAACAACTGTGCCAAGCTACATCAAAATCATTCCATGCATGAAGAAGATATGCTCCGGACAAAGTCATTCTTGAATTTTTCATTCTTGTATCCTTTGACCTCTAAGTGTGACCTTGACCTTAGACCCAGGGACCTGGTTTTTGCGCACGACACTCCGTCTCATGATGATGAACAATTGTGCCAACTTTCATCAAAATCCCTCCATGCATGAAGAAGATATGCTCCGGACAAAGTCATTCTTGAATCTGACCTTTGACCTCTAAGTGTGACCTTGACCTTAGACCTAGGGACCTGGTTTTTGCGCATGACACTCCGTCTCATGATGGTGAACAACTGTGCCAAGTTTCTTCAAAATCCCTCCATGCATGTAGAAGATATGCTCCGGACAAGGTCTGTGGACGCCGCCGCCCGCCCGCCCAACCGCCCATCCGCCCGCCAGGGGCGTTCCCATAATACGTCCCGTTTTTCAAACGGGCGTATAAAAAAAGATTAAACCTTTAAAAAATGATATATAACATACGTCATATAGTAGATCTATCAGATCTAATAAACGAATGTGGACTAGAGTTCTAGTAAACAATTTAAATAAGCCTAAACGTTGTTTCATTTTCGAGTTAAAACATATTTAAGTAGGCTACATTATTGAAAGAGCCTGGTTACCTGTAGGCCTAACGTATTTTTCCATATTTTCTACTCAATATGAGTTCAAATTTAGTAATGTTTTAGGAATAAAGATGACCTTATTCAAGAAAAACTTCTTAAAGTACTGAGAATACACAAAGTGCGGGTGGAAGAAACACGATGTAAATATCTTCCTACTTTCCGTTGTGTCTGCGTGTGAACTTCGAGTAATTCGTTGTTAAAAATTCGTCTCATATGTTTCAAAGATAAAAAAAATGTCTTCTACAATAACTAATAAGAACCGGCATATTAACACATTCAATGTAAATTCCTGTCAGACAGCGGCAGTAAAATGGTTTTGTCTAGTTACTGTAGCATATTGCGTGCCGTTCACATTGCAACTTGTACTGCTAGTTGGTGGGAATTACACCGTGCACCGGTAATGTATATTGCAGCCATTTCCTGTCATTTTCTAAATATACCCGGTACCATTTCTTTCTACCTGAGGTCGTACACCTACATGGCCCTGCTAAATAAACCTAAAAATAGCAACCTATTAATTTTACAGAGGTCATCAACATATTGCCCAACACTGGTCACGTAGGTGTACTACGCTAATTTGCAGTTTTTGAAAATGCAAGGACAGTTATAGCAGAAGGCTGTATTTCAAACTTGGCTAAACAGTAAGCATTTATTGAACTATTTTCTTAACGAGATAATCTAGAAATCCCATAACAAGCGAGTTTAAACTTCGATTTTTTAGGTAGATTCTACAAGTTAGAAAGCAAATACAATGTACACAAAAAAAAAACATCATATTAAAATGAGAATTTATATTTATTACCAATGTTAGAATTATTCGAGACATTTAGGCAATTCAAAAGCAAAACATTTTGTTCATTTTGCGCATATCGTATTGATGGTGCGTGATATGCGAATGAGACAATAGTTAGGCGATTACGCAGTGATACTACGTCATCAAGTATACACGTCATGATGCTTGGTATCTTCCTGGAAAAGTATACAATGTGTATGTATGAGAAGGAGAATGTTATCTCTTTACTTCAGGATGAATTATGAAAATAAGGATTAAAATAAGTGCATTCAGAGCATAACGTTGCATGCTTATGAAACAACAAGTTTTGTCTCTATGTTTCATTAGTATGTTTCGAATTTCGCCTGAAATTCACGAAGAAAACAGATTTCGTGAGTGGAAATGATGTCAACACTGGACTGTGATTAACTTGACGTGTATTAAACTTTTGGATTAGAAAACTAGGAGCTTTACATCGCGTCATATTCATATAACTTGTAAGTACTGTAGACCTAATTTTATTGTTCTAAGTTTAGATATTGACCATGAGTACTAAGTGGCAATTCGATTATCGTTTTAAATTAATGTCTTGATTGAAAGTAGATTTTATTTCCATTTAGAATAGACACAATGAGAGATAATTAATTGAAGTAGACCATATTAGTAGATCTAAGCCACTTAATTTTTAGAAGATTCTCACGTAAATTGTCGCGATATGTCTACGTAACGCTTGAACTACGAATGAATTCAGGCACGTTTTGTGTGAAAATAGGCAACGGAAAAGTTCAATTTTCACCAAGAGCACAGGCCTCGACCACAAAAATATTACCACAGGTACGGACGAAATATAATTGTTATTTAAAAAATACTTGCTATTTTGTGGTTGAGGCATGTGCTCTATACGAAATTTCCATTGAAATGTGGCGAAATCGGTGAAAATATCCAGAATAGTTGTTCAGTACCAAGTTACCCCTCGCAGTTTTCATATAAAAACTCAAAAGATTTCATCAAAATATCTAGCAAATAAGAGATCAATAGTTGAACTTACAGAAAATATGGGTTTTATCAAAAAGTGTTAAATTTTAGAATTCGCAATTTTTTTAGGCCGATTTCAAGCCTTCGTGGTCTTTGCCCTTTCTTGTTAGACGGCAAATCAACTTAGCATATGAAGCTTGTTACCGTAATTCCTACTGTCCTACTGTCTCTGAAGGAAATTAAGATGAATTTGTACTTAACTGTTCCGCCTACATAATCTATTACAGGGTTTTTGTGAAAGTGTAGCTTTATTCTGCAAGATCAAGAGATATGAATAAACTATGTATCATTCTAAAGGTCTCCATGGGTGAATACAGGATCTTTCCAAATTTTTAAAATATCGACATTGAGAGGAAGTGCAGTGTATAAGAACTATAACTCTACTTTGCTTACATTTTCAATTATCTCCCCTTACTTTAGTTATCTGGGCCATAACTCTATAATTTCTGTAGGGAACTTACTGACACTGCATACAAAGGACATTAAGGGAAAGTGCAGTGTACAAGAAACATAACTCTAACTAACTAACTATATGAATAAACTCCCTTTATTCAATTTACTACCAATTATATTGCCTAAAGAATAACTCCAAGTGCAATGAATCAGATGTGAGTATAACAAAACATAATAAACAAGAGGACCATGATGGTCCTGAATCGCTCACCTCTTCCCACATGACCCAGTTTTGAGTATGACATCGTTTTTTCTATTATTTGACCTACTGACCTAGTTTTTGAGCTCATGTGACCCAGTTTTGAACTTGACCTAGATATTATCAAGATAAAAATTCTGACCAATTTTCATGAAGATCCATTGCAAAATATGGTCTCTAGAGAGGTCACAAGGTTTTTCTATTATTTGACCTATTGACCTAGTTTTCGAAGGTACGTGACCTTGTTTTGAACTTGACCTAGATATCATCAAGGTGAACATTCCCACTAATTTTCAGGAAGATCTCATGAAAAACATGGCCTCTAGAGAGGTCACAAGGTTTTTTTATTATTTGACCTACTGACCTAGTTTTTTATGGCACGTGACCCAGTTTCAAACTTGACCTAGATATCATGAAGGTGAACATTCTGACAAATTTTTATGGAGATCCATTCACAAGTATGGCCTCTAGAGAGGTCACAAGGTTTTTCTATTTTTAGACCTACTGACCTAGTTTTTGACCGCACATGACCCTGTTTCAAACTTGAATTAGATATCATCAAGATGAACATTCAGACCAATTTTCATACAGATCCCATGAAAAATATGGCTTTAGAGAGGTCACAAGGTTTTTCTATTATTTGACCTACTGACCTAGTTTTTGACGGCACGTGACCCACTTTCGAACTTGATCTAGATATCATCAAGATGAACATTCAGACCAGCTTTCATACAGATCCCATGAAAAATATGGCCTCTAGAGAGGTCACAAGGTTTTTCTATTATTTGACCTTCTGACCTAGTTTTTGAAGGCACGTGACCCACTTTCGAAATTGACCTAGATATCATCAAGGTGAAAATTCTGACCAATTTTCATGAAGATCTCATGAAATATATGGCCTCTAGAGAGGTCACAAGGTTTTTCTATTTTTAGACCTACTGACCTAGTTTTTGACCGCACATGACCCAGTTTCGAACTTGACCTAGATATCATCAAGATGAACATTTAGACCAACTTTCATACATATCCCATGAAAAATATGGCCTTTAGAGAGGTCACAAGGTTTTTCTATTATTTGACCTACTGACCTAGTTTTTGATGGCACGTGACCCAGTTTCGAACTTGACCTAGATATCATCAAGGTGAACATTCTGACCAATTTTCATGAAGATCTTGTGAAATGTATGGCCTCTAGAGAGGTCACAAGGTTTTTCTATTTTTAGACCTACTGACCTAGTTTTTGAAGGCACGTGACCCAGTTTCAAACTTGACCTAGATATCATCAAGGTGAACATTCTGACCAATTTTCATGAAGATCTTGTGAAATATATGGCCTCTAGAGAGGTCACAAGGTTTTTCTATTTTTAGACCTACTGACCTAGTTTTTGAGGGCACGTGACCCAGTTTCGAACTTGACCTAGATATCATCAAGATGAACATTCTGACCAATTTTCATAAAGATCCCATGAAAAATGTGACCTCTAGAGTGGTCACAAGCAAAAGTTTACGGACGGACGCACGCACGGACGACGGACACCGCGCGATCACAAAAGCTCACCTTGTCACTTTGTGACAGGTGAGCTAAAAAGTAAGGCCTAAATCTTTACACCAACAATTACATTACTTATTGGACGGCACATCAACTTAACATACGAATCTCATCAACGTAATCCTCACCGTCTCCGAAGGAAATTAAGATGAATTCTTACTAAAGTTGCAAATCAATTTCCTCAGACAATGGTAAACCTTAAATTACTTTACGGCATTGAAATTAACATATGACATGTCATTCAGTAAGTCAATTTAGTAATGTGTAATAATCTACCATCAGCAGACGGCAGAAAAATACCTTTTATTAAATTACAAATAACACGCACACTTCTGACCAGGGAACCGCTGTTTCCAGACTGAAAATTGTCTCCAATCCTGGCTTTCACTAACCAATAAAACCTTACTTTATTGACCTCTTCCTTCCCTTCGGGTAACCGAGGTGCACATTTTATTGTTAATCTATTAAATTAACAGACAGCCAAAAAGCGCAGAAATATCTAATTGTATTACTGTACAGCATTAATCAATGGAGATAGAAACTATGAGGTATAATAACAAAAGGGCAATGATAGCCCTAGATCGCGCGACTGAGTTACATTGCTTGCTTGAACAATTTTGGTCAATGGTTACACAAGGAAAATATCTATTAAAATATTTTGAAATAGTGACAGTATTTTCTCAATAAGTATAGCCATGTAATTTGCATGTGCATGGATGTGTGCATGTGTTTGGGAGGAGGGTAAAAATAGCAAAAATGATGACATAGAATATTAAGGGACAACCCAATATCAAACAAGAAGATGATTTTTAAAGTTTCCACAACAGAAATATAGGGAAAAGTGACAAACTCCCTGGTGGCCAAGTTTTCTGATGAATCGGAATAATTTTTACAAACCATAAACGGGCCACCCAAGAAATATTTTGGTAAAATTATCTTAAAATCGTGCCAGCAGTTTCTGACAAGGAGATTTATGAGGTTTCCACTTTATACATATAAGAAAAAAAAAGACTATGACCCCTGGTGGCCATGTTTTTAGACAAATTAGAATAGCTTGAACAATCTTGAAGAGAATTACATAAGGACCATTTGTGTTAAATTATTTTAAAGATGGGCCAGCAGTTTTATGCAAGATTTTTGAAGTTTCCACTGTAAACATGGAGGGAAAGTGATCATGCTCACTGATGATCATGATTTTGGACAAATCTGAAACTTGGAACAATATTAGTAGAGGGTCACAGAAGGACCATTCTTTATTTCAAAATGGACTAGCCGTTTAGGAGATGTTGTTTGAAGAGTTTTCTATTTTTAGCACTGGTGGCCCCTTTGTGCAACCAAGTGGAGCTATAATATTATGAACAACTTGAAAGAAAACCACCCAAGGAACATCCAGGCCAAGTTTTGTCAACTTCAGTTACACAGGAGATATTGTTTGAATAAAAGTGTGGATGGACGAACGACAGACAGTAAGTGATCACAATAGCTCACCTGAGCATTTTGTTCTTGAGTGAGCTAGAAAGTGTATGCATATCTTCTGCACCCAAAGAGAGCAGATTTTTTTCTCAAAAATATGCTTGCACTTAAGTTTTCAAAAATGTTTAAAATTTGGTCCATGATAATTATTTTTCAGTGAATTTTCTGAAATTCAATCTTTCACTAATCAATTCTAAAAACTCAATGTTATTCCAATGCCCTAATAATAACTGCTTTTTTCCATAGTTTATGTAATAGTTTAATTCAAATTTTTCCAGATGCTGGATCTTGTATCTAAAAGGGAAACACATTTCACAAACGAGTATTTTTTGTAAAATTATAAAGATATTTTACCTGTGTTCACAACACAAGATTCAATTGCATTTAAACATAAACTTGTTAAAGTAGTCAACCTGAATTTGAACACAAAATGGATATGTTTTAAACTTTAATATCTGATTATTTACACTTATTTATGCTCACTAGGTGCTAAACACATGTTGAACTATCACTAGAGGTATTCTTGAGATTTGAGCCGTGCCATGAGAAAACCAACATAGTGCGTTTGCGACCAACATGGATCCAGACCACCCTGCGCATAGGTTTCTCTAATTGCAATGGGCTTTGAAAGCGAACAGCATGGATCCTGACCAGACTGCGTGGATGCGCAGGCTGGTCTGGATCCATGCTGGTCACAAAGCCACTATGATGGTTTTCTCATGACGCGGCTCATTTGATTTTTCTATCCTTCTTGCCCATTTTTTTAGCATGAATGTAAAACTGATAAACATAATTTGAACATGAAATTATATTTATATAAGATCAATTGTATTACATTTGTTAAAGACTAGCATTAAATTTAATACAACAACGTGTTTAGCTGAAATTCATCGTAATATTAATACATTCCTTTCACCCATCTTGGTTGCACATACAAACAGCATTGAAAAAAAAAAAAATTTCGCAGCTATATGTAATCTAAAAATTTGTTTGGTTCAGATTATTCAAATATCCTGACATCTGTCAAAAGAAAATGTAAAACTAGAAAACATGCTTAAATCAGAAAAAATACTAAGCTTTTTAAATGCATTTATACTATAGGGGAGTGATTACAAGTCAGTTAACCTTTAGCCTGCTGGCAGCAAGTGATTCTTCCTTTGCAACCAGTGCAGACATCCAAGCTGGCAGATGTTCACTATTCAGTCAGTAAATTTTTAGTAAATTAACACCCTTTTGAATCATAAATGGTACTGCCCAAACTGAATGATGGACCAGTCCATTTTAGAAATTTAGCAGGGTAAAGGTTAAACATACACTTCAAATAGGGATCTTAAACTCCATGTAAAGAACCTTTTCAGGTCCAAGGGAATATACTGATGGTAAAAAATATAGTAAAATGTGGCTTAAGTGTGACTGACCGCTTTTAACACTATGAGCTTCCTTTTTTCCAAATAATATTGTTCTGTAAATACATAGACAATTTATAGAGAGAAAAAACATCTTATTATATCGTAAACGAAGTAATTACATTATAAGACTTGCATAAATCTGCAATATAAGAAGATCCTATGCGGATTGTTGGTTTCTATTTCTGTATATTTAACAAATTACTTTTCCAGTGTGGCAGACAGCTGAGAGAAGAAAACATTTGTTTATCTACTTTCTTAGCAAAGTAATTACAGAAGAAAGCTGCATGTTAAGGAAAATTGCAGCTAACTAGAACCAAGACTGATTCATAATGTAAACCAACTAACAGTTTGTTAACCTTTACCCTGCTAAACTTCTAAAATGGATTGGTCCATCATTCAATTTGGGCAGTACCACTTGTTTATCAAAGGGGTGTTCATTGAAAATTTACTGACTGAACAGCGAACAGTGCGGACATGCAGGCTGATCTTGGTCTGCACTGGATGCAAAGGCAGACTCAGGTGCCCCCAGCAGACTACTAAAGATTAATAGAAGAAAATATATATATTATTGCTTATTTCTGGGTTTCCGTAGGAACATAAATCTATGCTTAAGTTAAAGATATCCATTATATATCCTTCACTTAAGTAGTTCATTTTCAGACGTTAACTTTAAATGTTGACAATCCTCATCAAACTAATCTGATTTGATTCAATATAAACGGTGTTTCTAGAGCTACATCCTTAATAAAATGTCATGTTAACTAATATGTCAAAAAAATTGAATTGACTAAACATATAAACTAACTGTGTTTGTACAGCTCAATTCACAATAAAATGTCATATAACAGTATAACTGTTACAGTAATTTGTCAAAAAACTTCCAGTGTTTTAGTTGTAGTCATCATTTATGCTGAGCATAGCTACACATATAATATGCATGTAACATTTTTAGTCTGAACACACATTACCTCATAATACAAACAAACATTTTATTTACATTGATACTATGAAGCAATTGTTTATATCTTCAAATACGAATATGGGTCTCATATACAGTGACCACCTGTCGACAATGACCGGTCTCTGGCCCCCCTGTAGAAAAATGCTCATAAAAAGGCTGTGAATAGCGACCACCTGGCGACCGCGACCTGCGACCGGCCTTATTCATTCCCAAGGGTCATATTTGCCCCAAATAACGACCAAGCTGGACCGTTCCGGCATGAAAATATTTAAAATCCGCCGAATTTTCACGACTTTCGCAATATAGCAAACATAATAATAACTGCTTGATTGAAAATTTGCAAGTTTGCAATGGCCAAATTAATACATAGAACATAAAGAAAGAAAGAAGCTGTAAAAATACTTTTTATCAACATGATAATGGCTAACTGAGAAGTGACCCTTCCCCCAGAATAAAGACCACCTGCGAACAAAGACCACTTTTGCTTGTTCCGAAGAGTGGTCTTTGTTCACAGGTTTAATTGTATCTTTAAACTTCTGTAACCAATTTTAACATAAAAATCTTGAAAACATACAGCAAAAACTTTGACATATATAAAATGCTAATGTATTTCAAAGTACTAAATTCTAGCCCACTAAAATATGTAAATTACTTTATTTATTTTGTAGAGGCTGTTGTCTAAAACAGATGATCTGACCCAGGTAAAACTTGAATTAACTGTGTGGCAAGAGATCTGCTGACTTTAACAACTTGTTCAAAATAAACCTTTCGCGTCATGTTGAAATTCTTTGCAAAATGTTCCACTAAGATTTGCAAGATTTTGCACATTGTTAAAGCGTGACTTGGTATAACCTCTCTAGATATATGGCAAATTTCCTTGCCCCTCAGACTTTCTCTCCTGTTAATAAACTACAGCATATTATGAGATTTTTCTAACCTTTTAATGACTGTCAGTAAACACAACCATAATCTGTACTTTGTTTTTGTTTGTTTTGGGTTCAGTTCTGTTTTTCAACATGAATTCAGCTATTTAATGGCGAGCAGTTAACTTAACCAGTGTTCCTGGATCCTGTACCGGTACAAACTTGTTCTTAACAAGTAACTGCCAACTTTCCCACATGAATCAGCTGTAGAGAACGGATCATTTCAGACACAATGTCTTTTATCATGGAAAACACATGCTTCACCTTCGGATCGAATTCAGGACCCCACTACCCACAGATCTGCACTCTTCCTATTGAGCTAAGCTGTTGGGCTTGGAACTATGTTTGACAACAACTACATCTACATGCCAACATATAGGCAAAGGCTAAATGGTTTTCAGGACACAGGGTTTACACCCACATCGGTGAAGTAGTGATTTGAGAACTAGGAGTTGCATTTTCAAAATGCAAGATAGTTCCCCCCAGTTGTACGACCAAAGACGTTGTTTTTTTGGAGGTCTGAAGGTGAAGATCATATGAAGGTAAAGGTCATTATGTATAGGTCAGTTTGTAGGTCTTTCCGCTGAATTGTCGAGTGTGAGTATGAACTAAATCTGGCTATTAATGACAGACAAACGCACAAACTGACAAACAGACCGTTCAACTGCTATATGCCCAGGGGCATAAAAGCAACTTAACTATTTGCCATGGAGGACCCTTCAAAGTCAATTAAGTAAAATTGGTCTGTATACTTTTCAAGAATCATCGTGTGAGCAAGCATGAAGTTCAAAATATTACTCAAGGTCAAAGCAACATGCAACATTACCCTTCAAATACAGAATAACCTCTCAACATATATTCTGCTGACTAAACACTACCTTACATACATTTAAACTGAGATATTATAGTGGCTAAAATAAATATTCTGTCTGTTTCGGACAATACATACCCCACATTTCTCGTGCAGATAGTCTCGAATCCTCACATAAGAAATTAAAGCTGTTTTCTTCTTGTTGTCCATGATCAATGTGGCCAGACGACACATCAGCAACTTAAAATAAATTTCAAGAGTTCTTATTTAATAGCAGGCATCTAGCTTTTAAAGATTACCTTAACTATAACATTACAACATGGAAGTCTTTAAAAAATGTACATAATGTACCATTTAGTCACTGTCAGTTTTGAAAGGATTCAGCTTTTGAAAACAGAAAATTTCAGACTTGGAACTTTTTTTCCACCTTCATACATATAAAGAATATTTCAACTGTTTGTTGTCTACGGTTTCATCCAGATGTCCGCTTGTGGCTGAAATAACACCTGGAGGGGTACCTGGAGTCTTCCTCCACCATGAAAAGCTGAAAAGTCGCCATATTTCAAGGGTCTGTAATGGTGTCATGTTATGGTAATGACACATAATGACAATGTAATTAAGTATCTTCTGTATGTATGCATCCTTCCGCCATAACAGAAAATCATTTTTCAAAACAGCCGGAGAATGCCAAAACCGCATTCGGAGAATACGTAAAAGATTGGAAACTGCTGATCATCATTACCAATCCACTATCTTAAGTACAACAAATATACCTACCACAGAGTCTTCTTTAGATGTCCACACCACTCGCATCTTACAACGCTCCCTGTATATGTCCTTGTCTTTCTCATCCCCTTTCTCACACGGTTCTGAAAATCAAATATAGCAGCGCTTATCATTTATTTGGAAATCTCACAAAATAGCATGTTCACTACAATAATACATATCATTCCACTTTTCTTAGAATAATACAATAAATAACAAGAGGGCCATGAAGGCCCTGTATCGCTCACCTGGCCTATAGACCTAAAGATCATCAAGATTAACATTCTGACCAAGTTTCATAAAGATACGGTCATAAATGTGATCTCTAAAGTGTTAACTAGCTTTTCCTTTGATTTGACCTGGTGCCCTAGTTTTTGACCCCACATGACCCAGATTTGAACTTGACCTAAGGATCATCAAAATTAACATTCTGACCAAGTTTCATGAAGATAGAGTCATAAATGTGGCCTCTAGGGTATTAACAAGCTTTTCCTTTGATTTGATCTTGTAACCTACTTTTTGACCCCACCGGTCCCAGATTTAAATCTGAACTATAGATCATCAAGATTAACATTCTGACAAAGTTTCATGAAGATATGGTCATAAATGTGGCCTCTACAGCGTTAACTAGCTTTTCCTTTGATTTGACCTGGTGACCTAGTTTTTGAAGCTACTTGACCCAGATTCAACCTGGACCTTGAGACCATCAAGATTAACATTCTGACTAAAATTCATGAAGATACAGTCATAAATGTGGCCTCTACAGTGTTAAAAAGCTTTTCCTTTGATTTGACCAGGTGACCTAGTTTTTGACCCCAGATGACCCAATATTGAACTCGTACAAGATTTTATTGAGAGTAATATTCTGACCAAGTTTCATTAAGATTGGGCCGAAATTATGACCTCTAGAGTGTTAACAAGCTTTTCCTTTGATTTGACCTGGTGACCTAGTTTTTGACCCCAGATGACCCAATATCAAACTCATCCAAGATTTTATTGAGGGTAACATTCTGACCAAGTTTCATTAAGATTGGACCAAAATTGTGACCTCTAGAGTGTTAACAAGCTTTTCCTTTGATTTGACCTGGGGACCTAGTTTATGATCCCAGATGACCCAATATCGAACTCGTCCAAGATTTTATTAAGGGTAACATTCTGACCAAGTTTCATTAAGATTGGACCAAAATTGTGACCTCTAAGGTGTTAACAGTCAAATTGTTGATGACAGATGGATGGACGACAGACACAGGGCGATCACAAAAGCTCACCTTTGAGCACTTTTTGCTCAGGTGAGCTAAAAACAAATTGTGTCTATCTAATCATTTACTGCGCAATACTTAACCATGATAATTTATCTACAAGTATATGCGATCAAACCTCAACTCGTCTCATAACAAGAGCTGTAAAAGGAACATAATTAGAATATTTTTCTCCTAGTTTCTGACACCTCATGTAATCCAAAACCTGACTCTAGGGACTCATCCTGATCGACCTTGGTTGTTGATCATCAGCCAATGTTATGTGTTTAATATCTTGTTTTTAAGCCTTCCACTATGGGAATGAACACTTAAACTTTTGGCTCTGAGGGAGCCAAGTATCTTGGCACTGACACTGTCATTAGGCCAAGTGATTAAGCTCTCTTTATAATTTGTACTCAGCTTAGAGAAAGCATCACCAGATAAAACCATGGAATATCTTACTTACTTTTTCTTTTTTTGATGTGCTCTGGGATTTTAATACATCTCTTCTTCATTAATTTTCCTTCCATCCTACTGATGTATTCTGAAACAAAATTACACACAAAACTTAACAAACAAATAGACACAGGAGCCTTAAGGTATATTTTAAACGACTTGCTATATTTGGCATCCTTGCAAAATTATTTTTGATATTTTTTTAGTTTCTACTTGAATAATTGAAGCTACAGAAGCATGTATTTTGTTAAGTGTTATAGGATGGGTTGTCAGTGTCTGAAATGATAAATCAACTGGCAAATGTCTGTAATGAACCAGATACAGTTAAACTTTGTTTGCTCGAACTTGGATAATTCGAACACCACCCATCGCTCAAACTCATTGTCAGACCCTGGCAATATTCCTTTTTAATGTTCAATGGCTGGAACTACAGATAAATTTTCAGTTTCAGCGTCTTTTTCAACAATTTTTCTGTCATACAAATTACGGCGTCTACTTGTAGCAGTAATCGCAATGCCAAACTTTACAGTGCTGCCTCACTGGAATATCAAGCCATAGTCATATGACGTCATACCCCACCCAGTCATACTATACTGACACTGGGCTGACCAGTCCTAGTGTACTATCCCCTTAATGATAAAACACCCTGCGAGGAAGCTACTAGTACCATTTTTCATGTATTTGGTATGACGTCCCCAGGGAGCAATTTAACTACGACCTGCCATGCGAGTGCTTATCATTTTCTAGAAATTATCTTAATATCAGACACGATGTTTACATGACAGCATTTGTAGCTTCTTTTCTATTTTTATTTGTGACTGGCATGTTTTCTGACAAATCAATATAATTATTGTGTACATTTCTCGTAAACGTAAACAGTCACCCGAAGAACATTTTTGAGAAAGTATTTCAAAACTGGCCCAATGGACCAACAACTTTTGACACGATGATTTTCCAAGTTCAAACTATATACAGAGGCAAAAATGGTGGCCAGTTTTTTTTTTTTTCTTTTTGGATGAATCAGAATAATTTGAGCAAACTTGGTTGAGGGTCACATGAAAAATATTCCAGTGAAATTATCTACTTAAGACACCTGGGTAGAACCATAGCCTTTCGGCAAATTGATGGCTTCCTCACATAACAATCCGAGCTGGACATGAATCAATGGAGGTGAGAGGCGAGTGATTCAAAGGCGGCCACTTTGCTTTAGAAGTCCCCTTTTGTATTAAATCAACACTGATATATTATGTTACCTTAGCAATAATCGTACCTTGGACCACATAATAAATTTATCCTAAGGTTACCATCCTAACTTTCCTCATACTTTAATGCCTCTCTGACCGATTCTATTTTCTAAAGGAAGTCAGTTTTGAAAGAATATCTATCTTTCAATTAGTATTGCAGGTGTTTTATTATCTTTTATCCAATGTGACATATATATTGCATACTAAATAATATATTAAGTTTATTTTTACACATCCCTTGTCTTTTTTATACATGATAAACTATGAGATGAAAACAAAAACTAAATTCCTCCCTACATTATTGAAAATAAAAAAAATAATTTCTCCCTCTTCTCTTCGAAAAAAAAAATGCATGATAATCTAGCAATTAATGTAAAATGGTCTTTCACGATTATTATACAGAAGATCAACTCCTGTTTAAAAATGTGTTTATTTTTGAATAAGAAATTGAATTTAGTTCTCAAATCTCAAAAAGATGAAAAAACATTTAATGAAAAAACGAAACTTGATCTTTAGTTGATAAAATTGAGAAAAAGGCCATTTATCATTGTTTTATAAAACAAAACAAAAATAAATCAGAGTGAAGAGGGAAACAAGAGGACCATGATGGTCCTGAATCGCTCACCTCTTCCCACATGACCCAGTTCTGAGTATGACGCCGTTTTTTCTATTATTTGACATAGTGACCTAGTTTTTGAGCTCATGTGACCCAGTTTTGAACCTGACCTAGATATTATCAAGATAGAAATTCTGACCAATTTTCATGAAGATCCATTGAAAAATATGGTCTCTAGAGAGGTAACAAGGTTTTTCTATTATTTGACCTATTGACCTAGTTTTCGAAGGTACGTGACCCTGTTTTGAACTTTACCTAGATATCATCAAGGTGAACATTCTCACAAACTTTCATGAAGATCTCATGAAAAATATGGCCTCTAGAGAGGTCACAAGGTTTTTCTATTTTTATACCTACTGGCCTAGTTTTTGACCGCACATGACCCAGTTTCGAAACCTGACCTAGATATCATCAAGGTGAGCATTCAAATCAATTTTCATGAAGATCCATTGAAAAATATGGCCTCTAGAGAGGTCAAAAGATTTTAATAATTTTAGACCTACTGACCTAGTTTTTGACCGCAGTTGACCAAGTTTCAAACTTGACCAGATATCATCAAGATGAACATTCAGACCAACTTTCATACAGATCCCATGAAAAGTATGGCCTCTACAGAGGTCATAAGGTTTTTTTATTATTTGACCTACTGACCTAGTTTTTTAAGGCACGTGACCCAGTTTCAAACTTGACCTAGATATCATCAAGGTGAACATTCTGACCAATTTTTATGGAGATCCATTCAAAAGTATGGCCTCTTGAGAGGTCACAAGGTTTTTCTATTTTTAGACCTACTGACCTAGTTTTTGACCGCATGTGACCCAGTTTCGAACTTGACCTAGATATCATTAAGATGAACATTCAGACCAACTTTCATACAGATCCCATGAAAAATATGGCCTTTAGAGAGGTCACAAGGTTTTTCTATTATTTGACCTACTGACCTAGTTTTTGATGGCACTGACCAGTTTTGAACTTGACCTAGGAATCATCAAGGTGAACTTCTGACCAATTTTCATGAGATCTTGTGAAATATATGGCCTCTAGAGGTCACAAGGTTTTTTCTATTTTTAGACCTACTGACCTAGTTTTTGATGGCATGTGACCCAGTTTACAACTTGACCTAGATATCATCAAGTGAACACTCTGACCAATTTCTAAGAATCCTGTGAAATATATGGCCTCTAGAGAGGTCACAAGGTTTTTCTATTTTTGACCTACTGACCTAGTTTTTGATGGCACATGACCTAGTTTCGAACTTGACCTAGATATCATCAAGATGAACTTCTGACCAATTTCATAAAGAATTCCATGAGTAAATGTTAGACCTCTACTAGAGTGGCTCACCAGTTTAAAATGTTATACGGATGAACGCACTGACAACAGAAATCCGTGAATATACCTAGAATAAAGTTCATCCTTGTCACTTTTGATGGCAGTGACCTTAAACTGAAAATCACAAAGATAACTTATGCCAAAGTTTAGAAAGATGAATAGAATGTAACCTTAGATGTGTACATCATGGTTTATGGTCGGCATGGAAGTAACCGCGAAAAGCACCTGAACTTGTGCGGTGCAAAAAAGATTATTTGTAAATGTTTCGGAAATGAGAAGCATGAATGAACGTAAATGTGACTGCTAATGCTGGTGATTTTACGCGAAAAATCGCATACTGAATGAAAGTTTTTTTCAGTTGTTTCATATATAGAAATCTGAATAACTGTAAGTTTGACTCTGTGCAACAGCTCATTTTCAGCAAACTTACTGCATCAGAAATAAGTCGGTTATCCTTTTATATCTTGATCTACTTCTGTGGAAGTTTTAGTAACTTGGATGAACCTTTTAGAACCCTTCAACAACGGTTACCTTTCATCTGTGTGACATTCTTAGGTCCAAGGCTTTCTAAAGGAAGAATAAAATACAAGACTGTGAGACAATTTATTTCAAGCTTGATAAAATAAGAATAATCAAACAACAACAACACACTTATTAGC
This sequence comes from Mercenaria mercenaria, assembly GCF_021730395.1. Classification (NCBI taxonomy): domain Eukaryota; kingdom Metazoa; phylum Mollusca; class Bivalvia; order Venerida; family Veneridae; genus Mercenaria; species Mercenaria mercenaria. Next base: position 56,233,706 of record NC_069373.1, read on the forward strand.
AATTCTCATTATCAACTTGCCAAAAATCATAATAAATTCAAATTAAGTGTTTCACTTGCCTTCAGTACTTGGCCCTTTCTTTGTCTACAAGTCACTGATTAATAATGTCAACAAAATTATGTTAAAGTGCGAAATTACAAATATATGAGCCGCACCATGAGAAAACCAACATAGTGCATTTGCGACCAGCATGGATCCAGACCAGCCTGCGCTTCTGTGCAGTCTGGCCAGGATCCATGCTGTTCGCTTTAAAAGCCTATGGCAATTAGAGAAACCGTTAGCAAACAGCATCGATTCTGGTGCAGGCTGATCTGGATCCATGCTGGTTGCAAATGCAATATGTTGGTTTCCTCATGGTGCGACTCATATTACAAAAACTTACTTGGATTATCAGAGAGAACCAGTCTCTCTTTCCCAATCAGTCGGTTCTTGTTGAATTGATCCACAACTTCTCTTTTACTATCAACGTCTAATCCTAAAAGGCAAAATATTTCAAGAAAGAACTTTTGACAGTAATTCAAGTAAGATTCAAGCTTTCATCACAGTCAAGCTTAAGGTAGTTCTGACAAACTGGATGTAATGGAGTAAACATCATTTAATATTCAGATAACATAGAATATAACCTGGACCTTGTTTAAGGCATTAAGACTGTTTCTTGAATTAATGGCAACCTGTGAGTAAATTTATCAAAACAGCAACGTTACCGTCTTTTTAAAGATAAAATATGATACTTAAAACTTTTGATACACTAAATGATTCCAAAAAAATTCTTAAAATCACCATGTTAAAAGTGAATCACTTTGATCATGACAAATACCTCAAACAACAAGCAGATGCACATGATTATGAAAACTTGTGCGAGGTCAAAATTTTTAATATCAACTAGTGGCCAGGTTAAGCCACTGGTTCAAGTTATGGCATAGGCCACACATATTGCTCACAGGTCATGGTCGAACTCAAGACTATGCTTAGAAAGAAAACAGAACTTTATCTCCAAACTTTTCAAAAACCAGACCTTAGACCCCTAGGTAGAATGGCTTATCTTCAGAAAGCTTGACTAACTCATATACCAACACTGAAAACTAAGAAAAATTCACATCAAGAACTGTAAGCTGATTTAACGCAAGCTTCACATAATATATAGAGAATCAATGCTTACCTCCTTTAAGTCCTAGCCCTATTGCCAATTTCTTGTACTTTCTGGGAGGTTTTAAGACACCAGAACTTGACCAGTTTTTCAAAGTATGGCTGAAATAATTAAGAGAATAATTCCCAATCAATCACAAGAGTCTATGCTAAATTCAGTAAATAGAAATCAATTTAATGCTACTTTTATACAAGGCCAAACTTTCAAACATTTACCCTGCTAAATTTGTAAAGTGGACCGTTCCATCATTCAATTTGGGCAGATCCAGTGAATTCAAAGGGGTGTTCACTAAAAGTTCACTGACTTAATAGCAAACAGTGCAGACCATGATCAGCCTGCATGAATGTGCAAGCTGATCTTGGTTTGTAATGGTTGCAAAGACAAAATCACTTGCTGATAGCAGGCTAAAGGTTAGACAGAACAATATTTTGTCAGTTTTATATAGTGTGTAATAATTGAATTTCTTGGGCATAAATTTCTATGATTTTGGCCAAAGAGTTATTTCATGGGGATACAAATCCATCAATTTCAACCTATGAAGATCATAAGGAACTTGTATGTTTGCCTGTGTAAGACAGGGTTCTCCTGAATGCGAGGGCCAGGTAGGAACGGAAAACCAAGCAGGGCAGGTTTTTTCCACACTGTCCAAATGGTTGGGAAAACATCAGAATACTCAGGCAGACATGACTTGCCTGCTGTTTATATTAATGCACTGTACAAGACTACTTGGTTGGATGGACGGTGGGGGGGGGGGTGGTAGCATACTTTTCATAAAACATACATCAAATGGTGTAAGCTGGCTAACAACTGGTCATGAATATTTGCCTTTTAAGATGTCCTAATGCTTCCTTTAATTTTCTTTTTGAAAACTTTTATATGCATAACACCAGCAAGCTTTTTCTTTATTATGACAAAGATTGTGAAAAGAAGCAAGCAGATCTTCATATTATGGCCCATTAAATGCACAAATATACTTCTGAATGATTTTACAGGGAACTGCTCTACATGTTTGCCCACCTCTGAATCTGTCTATTAACTCTTTTACAGCCGTTCCTAGTAGTTTTTTAAGATAACATAGACGTATGAATTACCTACTTCGACCAGATTGTAAATTATTTTACCTGAAAAGTGACGAATCTAGTCCAGCCCCACCCCTTAGGTCGCCTGGAAGAATGCCAACATCTTCAACTGTCTCTGGGGAGTATGAAGCACTTGCCTGTTTCAATGACTTCACCTCAAATGATGTATCATCTTCCAGATCGTCATGGACCACTGACAAATAAAGAGCAAGTTTCAATGAAAGAACTACTTCTAAATTAGTTAAATACTAGACAATGATATATATTTATTTATTAAATAAGTTATGTGATACACCCCAAGAGAATTTTGTAAACTTTAGTCACAAGCAATTTTATCATCAGCAAGTTATTTATTTATAAATAATTCTCATCTTCTACATTTCATAATTTAAATAATCAAGAGCTATTTGTATGCTGTGGCCTTGAACTTTGATCAGATATACCCAAAATCAAATTAGGTTATGTACTAACAACAATACTACAAAGACTGACAGCCAAAGCATTCTTTAAACTGTTTTCAGTCTAAAGGTCATTACGACCTTTACCTTTGACCTACTGACCCAAAAAAAAACAACAGGGGTCATCTACTGACCACAGGCAATATCAAATTAAGCATGATCTGTAGGGGCAAAGCATTCTTTACTTATCAAGCAAAATCTATTTTCAGACTTAGGGTCACTGTGACCTTGCCATTTCACATACTGACCCCCTACGCAAAAAAGGGTCATCTATTGACCATAGACAATCACCCTATTAAGTTTGACAATTTTATACCAAAAGAGTTCTTTAATTATTCAGCAGAAACCAAATGGTCTACCAACCAATGGACTAACAGACCAAACAAAATGATTGTGCAAAACAATATACCAACTCTGCTTCAAAGGGGGACATATATAAGACTGGTGAAAGGATATTCAGACAAAGCTTCAGTGTAAATGAAAGTATTGTTGATAAAAAAATCAGCATTTTTCTAAATGTCTCTGTTACTAATTCTGAAAAGACAGTCAAATATAGTTCACTCAAACTCAATTCAAACACCAGCATTCGCTCAAACTAATCATCAGATCCTAGCAAATCCCTATCTAAAATATTGTTCAATGGCTCAAACTAGCAGTATCTCGAAAAAAAATTGCCAGCCCACCAAGTTAGAGCAATTTCAATGCAGATAATTGAGCCGTGCCATGAGAAAACCAACATAGTGGCTTTGCGACCAGCATGGATCCAGACCAGCCTGGTCAGGATCCATGCTGTTCGCTTTCAAAGCCTATTGCAATTAGAGAAACTGTTAGCGAACAACATGGATCCTGACCAGACTGCGCGGATGCGCAGGCTGGTCTGGATCCATGCTGGTCGCAAAGCCAATATGTTGGTTTTCTCATGGCACGGCTCATATCTTTCTGTGCCACTTACTTGATTTACAGCCAAGGTTACTATTTACTGCAGTGATCTGCAGGATTTCCCAGTATGGCTGCAGATCACATAGCTCTTCAAAGTGGAAGCTGGTGGTAGGGAAAACATGCCCCTCCGGAGCTCGAGTCTTGTTGTACCCCTTCATGGATTCCTTTGTGTCTAACAGAGAGGCATTCTTGTGTAGGTAGATAAACATCTACAAGTGAAAATAATATATACTATAAACTAGAATTGCTGTAAGTACCGTAAAACTGGTCCTAAAAGTCCATTTTTGAAGTGTGACAGTATGGTTGTAGTATAACAATGTAAGGAAAACATAGGACATTACAAAATCAACGAATGAAAACAGGAGACCTGGTAGATCAACACACACTTTATGCATAAATGTTCTCCACTGATTTATTGACCTGAAATCCTTTTCATTCTCTTAAGTTAAAGTGACATTAACTTCTAACCTATCAAGCCAAAATCTACTGACCAAAAGCAATCATTCTACATTTAACCCTTACCATGCTAAATTTCTATAATGAACTTGCCCATCTTTCAATTTAAACAGTGCCATTAACTGTTAAAAGGGGTGCCTTCCAAAAAGATACTGTAGTGACTGAATGGCCAACAGTACAGATCTTGATCAGACTGCACAGATGTGCAGGCTTATCATGATCTACACTGATAGCAAAGGCAGAATCAATCGTGTCCAGCATAATAAGGGTTAAAACATTTGTCAGCTGTTAGGCAGTGTTCTCAGCTATTGACTGAAAAACGACAGTATACTTTGAAACCATTAAATTTTGTGGGAATTTCGTGAAATTTTGTTATTTTGGCAAAATGGGCTATTTCATGTTGATATAACTTTGTTGATTTGGAACTCTGAACACAATATTAATAGAAATTTCACTGCTTCATTGGTGTTCACTTCTGTGGATTGGCTTCACCATGAAATCCACAAGAGGGTCATTGACTCTAAAGCGCTCACCTGTGTACAAGGCTTCAAATGTGTCTGTAAAAGTTAGGTTAGGTTTCTTCTATGTTAGCCTATATTACTACATACATGTCACACACATTTTTAACCTATGGCAATAATTTGAATAATTACGACAGAAATTACAAATCTGATATCACATGCAAAATATCAAGGCTCTAGCTATTGTTGATTCAGAGAAGAAAATTTTCAATGTTTCTTATATAAAAGCCTATAGTAAGTACATGTCAATTACAGGGGGATGGCCATTTTTTTACCTTAGAGTAATAATTCAGACAAGTATGGCAGAGAGTCAAATCCTTATATCACATGCCAAATATTAAAGCTCTAGAGAAAAAGATTTTTGATGTCTGATAGCTAAAAACCTATTTTTAACCAAAAAGACCCTTATGTTCAATGAACTGGAACCACTTGAACAATTTTGAAATAGGGCTATCCAGAGATCATTAAATTTTGTGTAAAGTTTCATCAAAATCAATTCAGTTGTTTTAGAGGAGATACTGTCTAAAAAATTGTTGATGAAAAGTGACCACGCCCTCTGGCGGCCATGTTTTTTGATGAATCAGAAAGATTTGAATATTATTTGTAGAAGGTCACACAAGAACCATTTTTGCAAATTTATTTATAAATCGGACTAGCAGTACCACATAAAAAGATTTTTAAAGTTTCCACTATATATATATAGGGAAAAGTGACCATGCCCTCTGGCAGCCATGTTTTTTGACAAATCAGTATAATTTGAATAATCTTTGTAGAGGGTCACACAAGGACAATTTGTGTGAAATTATTCTAAAATCAGGCCAGCAGTTTCACACTTGGAAGATTTTATAAGTTTTCACTATATACACACAGGGAAAAGTGACCAAGCCCTCTGGCAGCCATGTTTTTTGATGAATCGATATAATTTGAACATTCTTGGTAGAGGGTCACACAAGGACCATTTGTGTAAAATTATTCTAAAATCAGGCCAGCAGTTTCACACAAGAAGATTTTTAAAGTTTCCACTATATACATAGGGAAAAGTGACCACGCCCTCTGGCGGCCATGTTTTTTGACAAATCAAAATAATTTGAACAATCTTGGTAGAGGGTCACACAAGGACCATTTGTGCAAAATTATTTTAAAATCGGGCTTGCAGTTTCACAAAATAAGATTTTTAAAGTTTCCACTATATTCATATAGGGAAAAGTGACTATGCCCTCTGGCGGCCATGTTTTTGATGAATCAAAACAATTTGAACAATCTTGGTAGAGGGTCATACAAGGACCTTTGTGTAAAATTATTTTAAAATCGGGCTAGCAGTTTCACAAAAGAAGATTTTTAAAGTTTCCACTATATATATAAGGAAAAGTGACCACGCCCCCTGGCGGCCATGTTTTTTGACGAATCAGTATAATTTGAACAATCTTGGTAGAGTGTGACATAAGGACAATTTGTTTGAAATTATTATAAAATCGAACCGTCGGTTTAGGAGGAGATGTCGTTTGAAGATTTTTCTAATTTCTGCTCTGGCGGCCCCTATGTGCAACCAAGCGCAACCGTTTGAAAAATTTTGGTAGAGGACCATCCAAGCAACATCCTGGCCAAGTTTCAAGTTTCATCAAAATCCATTCAGTGGTTTTGGAGGAGATGTTGTTTAAACATAATTGTCGACGACGAACAACTTGACGCACGCACGGACGATGGACACAGCATGATCACAATACCTCACCTTGAGCATTTTGTGCTCAGGTGAACTAAAAATTAGTCCCCCACAAATATTGATTATTTTGCAGTACCCTAAGTCTTCAAAGGCTTATTAAAAGCAATAGATGGACATTATGCAATCGGAAAGACAACACAATACAAACCTGGTCTTTTTCTTTCAGCAGTTCCCGACCAAATGAGAGCAGACCCATTTCAGCCAAGTAGCAACACAATGTTGAGAATGACTGGACATACTTTTTGGAGTGTAGCAGCTGTGCAGTCAGTGAGAATGGCAGGTTTATAACAGGATAAAATCTCTTCTGGGGATGATCTAGAACCTCTTCCAACCCCTCAATCTGCAAATAATGTGTGCAGAAATCACAGAAATGACACATAAAGTTCATGTCAAGAGGCAATTATCATTTACTGCTAAACTGAATTATAGACTAGATATTTTAAAGGAAAATAGGTCAAATCTTTGACACCTAAGTATGACCTTTGCCTCAGGGCAAGGGGTTTCACATATCATCTTGTAATAGTGAATAATTTATACCAAAGTTTCAGACAGACAAGAAGAATGATTTTAAATCTTTTGTGACCTTGACAGAGCTAGACGTCTGGGTCTTGCATCTGACAAACTGTCTTGTAAAGGTGAAAATTTGTAAAAAGTTACTTCAGAATCTGACACGCATAATAAAGACCTTGGCTGGTCATTATTTTCCAAACACAGACACAGACAAACAAACAGACAGACAGTTGGGTGGAAGCAGAAGCATATGAACTGGGGTAAATTGTAATTTTGTAAATAAAAAAAGCCTCAAACTTACTTTGTAGCAGACATTGACCACCTCGCATAACAGACAGACTGGCATGTTGAGCAAACAGTCGCTCAGCAACACCCAACCTCTCGGATAACCTAAAACAAAATGGCCTACATATAACACTGTATTTAGTCAAAGGAATCATTGTTGCAAAACCAGTCTCAAAATTCAAACATCTGATTGGTTGTTTCACAGCTCTATCTTGAAATGAACCAATGGCAAGACTGCATTCCCAGACTGGTCTCCAAGCACAGTTTTTACAATCCTGGAGACAAATATTAAACTAAAAAGACACAGAATGAAAACATGTTTGTGCTTCGTTTTTTTTTTGTGTTTTTTATTTTGGTAAGGTGTTACTTTGAAGTCTTTCAGAATATGATATATAATCTGTATATAATGCTGAAGACAAATCACCTGGCATACTCTTGGATTTCAAGTTCATATTAAACAAGCACTTGATACATGTCAGATATTCACTGAAAGTACTTTAAATGGAAGATCTTTCTATCATGGAGTTTAAGCATGAAAATATATTCTGCTAACTCACACTGCATAAAAAATTGTAAGAATACCTGAAAACTATCAATTCAGTGAAACAAAGCTCACTTTAACAATTTGTGTGGTCCTGGTCATTTTCCTCATATTTTCTATGTGAAATTACCTCGACTGTGTCAAGTGTATACTATATTACACTTGTCAACATTTTGGAATGGAAATTATATACACAAGAGTAAACAGAAATTTATTACATTTAAAATTATCTCCATTTTGGACTAAAAATATACCTAGAAGGGTAAATATATAAAGACTGAGTGAGAAAAAGTTTGCCTAAACATACTGGATAAAATTGACCTCAACAGCTTAGGTTATCAAAATAAATGAGTAGAGAATAGGACACAAAAAACCTTAACCTTAAGCAAGCAAGTGATTCTGCCTTTGCAACCAATGCAGGCTGATCATGGTCTGCACTGTTCGCTATTCAGTCAGTAAATTTTCAGTGAACACCCCTTTGCATGATAAATGGTATTGCCCAAATAAAATGATGGACCAGTCCATTTTAGAAATTTAGCAGGCTAAAGGTTATCACACAGATATACCTGAGAATGTTCAACTTACCTGTATGTACTGGTACAGGTGGCAAATATCGTCTCCAGGTCAATTCATCATTGTACACCACTGGCTCATTCTCAACAGGTTGTGAATATCCACCACCAATATCCAACTGTTAAATTTATCTCAAAATTTCAAAATTTGATGTAAAGTGAGCTACTAAATGTTCAAAATTATTTTAATATACCAAATGGACTTGAAAGCTCTAGATTAATCTATCAGCATCGTACACCTTTTTTAAAGAAATAGCAGAGTATAAAATCAATCAAACTATCAGTGTGACAAATTCAGGCTGAAATTTAAGGCATTATCAGACCTTTTTGTGGGGTGTTATGCCAGAAATGCTACTAGCAGAATGGTCTTTTTTGTTGCTACTTAAATATACATTTTTATATGTCTGAAATAAGTTCAGTTCTATAAACAAACTAGAGCCTGCTATTGAGAAAAGCGCATGTCTCCCAAAACTGCCTAATCGTCTGAATTGTAAAAAAAAAATACACTTCAGGAGTAAATTTTGGTTCAGAAAAGAATACTTCAGGAGTAAGTTTTGGTTCAGTAATTCAAAGGGCCACTTGGTTCAGACAGTTTTGGTTTAGTAATTCAAAGTGGTTCATATGAGCGGTTCGGATCAATAATTCAAGGGCCATAATTCCGAAGTGCCTGGGCTGATTTGGCTAGTTATCAAAGTTGGCCCAGTACTTATTGGCAAACACATTTTGTTCAAGTTTGGTGAAGATCTGATTAGAAATGTTCGACTTAAGAGTGCAGAAAAGATTTGTGACAGACACACAGATAGGCAAACACACACACACAGACAGGAGTAAATCAATATGTCTCCCACACCACTGTGTGATAAGAGACATAATTATGTAAGCTCAACCATGAAAGAAGCTCTATTTAATTTATTTGAGCTTACTACCACTGAAGAATTAGTACCAGCGCAATCTGATGAACAGCAATATCCTCTATGATGGTTAAACCAATTATCTCTGTGTTGAAAATGAAATTTTATTCTCCCTTAATATTTATTTCAATTAATTGTAATATGCATCTAAATTTATGGCTTTGCGTAACAGTTCTTTGTATCTTTTAAGCAATAAATGCTGTGAATCCATAGCCACAATCTGCTATTATTGTTCGATTACAAATCCTCAATATACAGTTTCTGTACGACTTATTGATGGTAGGTCATGTGCTCATATAAATTACATTACAGATCAAACAATGCTGAAAAAGCACACAAGATGATGTAATCAAACATGAAACTGCCAATTGTTATGTATCCCATACCTTTATAATATATTGAGCCACACCATGAGAAAACCAGCATAGTGCAAATGCGACCAGCATGGATCCAGACCTGCCTGCGCATCCATGCAGTCTGGTTAGGATCTATGCTGTTCGCTTTCAAACCCTATTGCAATTAGAAAAACCGTTAGCCAACAGTATGGATCCTGACCAATGTGGTTGCAAATGCATTATGTTGGTTTTCTCATGGTGTGGCTCATATATTGTACAAAAAATTCATAGTGCATGAATACCTTATCTTCTCCTCTCCAATTTTCTGATCCAGTTGCAGTTGCAGCTCCTGTTTTATTCTGACCAGTGCCATCTGCTCTAGGTGCAGTTGCAGCTCCTGTTTTATCCTGACCAGTGCCGTCTGCTCTAGGTGCAGTTGCAGCTCCTGTTTTATTCTGACCAGTGCCGTCTGCTCTAGGTGCAGTTGCAGCTCCTGTTTTATTCTGACCAGTGCCGTCTGCTCTAGGTACAGTTGCAGCTCCTGTTTTATCCTGACTGTTGCCATTGGTGTCTGCCCTAGGTGCAGTTTCAGCTCCCATTTTATCCTGACCATTGCCATCGGCATCTGCTCTAGGTGCAGTTGCAGCTCCACTTTTATCCTGACCATTGCCACTTGCATCTGCTTTTGGTTCAGCTTCACTTCTTATCTTATTCTGTTCCTTGTCATTGGTATCTGCTTCAGGTACAGATTCGCTTCCTATTTTATCCTGACTAGTGCTGACTGTGGCTGCTCTGGGTGCAGATTTCACAGGATGACCATGTGTATCGTAGCTAAGATAGAACAAGTACTGGTGGGCAGCCTGAATTCTTAACATCTTTGGTAATAGACCATACCTCTTCCCTGCTTTCTGTAACATGATATGTAAAGACACATTAATTGGATATAACTGGTCCATTTTAATTTCTCTATTGATGTGTTAATAATCTTCTTTGAGACATCAGAAATTAAACTTATACGTCCTGTGTCAGTTTGGTAGATGATACATGTCAAATAGTTAAGTTAAACTATAAATATCCCTCACTGAACAAAATGCGACAGGTCTGTATTGTTCAGGCCAATGTTGGATTTTCTGTAATGTCTTTGAATAAGAATTTCGTCTCAGGTAAGCTAAAAAGTTGAATACTCACACGATCATACTTCATAGCAGGGGCTTTCTCGGCTAACTTTTTTCTATACTCCTGGTGACTTTTGATTGTATCCATAGCTGACTTTGGAATATCTTTCTTCTTTTCTAACTCTTTCTATTAAACAAACAAAATATACACTATAACTATATTCTAAAAGCAAAAGATACACAGTAAAAATATTCTTTAAACAAAAGGGCCAAGATGGCCCTAGGTCGCTCACCTAAGAAACACTCCATAACAGTGTAAAACAGGTTTGACCTAGTGATTTCATGGAAACAAATATTCTGACCAATTTTCATTAAGATTGGACCAAAAAATTGGTCTCTTGCGATAAAACAAGCATTTTCTTAGATATGACCTAGTTTTTGACCCTAGATGACCCATGTTCAAACTCGACCTAGATTTTATCAAGGCAATCATTCTGACCAAAATTCATGAAGATCAACTGAAAAATACAGCCTCTATCACATACAGAAGTTTTTTCTTTGATTTGACCAAGTGACCTAGTTTTTGATCTCAGATGACCCATATTCAAATTCGACCTAGATTTCATTAAGGCAATCAACCTGATCAAATTTCATAAAAATCAATTGAAAAAAACAGTCTCTATCGCATACACAAGATTTTTCTTTAATTTGACCTAGTGACCTAGTTTTTGACCTCAGATAACCCATATTCAAAATCGACCTAGATTTCATCAAGGCAATCACTCTGACCAAATTTCATGAAGATCAATTGAAAAATACATCCTCTATTGCATACACAATGTTTTTCTTCGATTTGACCTAGTGACCTAGTTTTTGACCCGAGATGACCCATTTTCGAACTCGGCCTAGATTTTATCAAGGTAATCATTCTGGCTAAATTTCATGAAGATCAGTTGAAAAATACAGCCTCTATTGCATACACAAGGTTTTTCTTTGATTTGACCTAGTGACCTAGTTTTTGACCCGAGATGACCCATTTTCGAACTCGGCCTAGATTTCATCAAGGCAATCATTCTGACCAAAATTCATGAAGATCAATAGAAAAATACAGCCTCTATCGCATACACAAGGTTTTTACGTAATATGACCTAGTGACCTAGTTTTTGACCCCAGATGACCCATTTTCGAACTCGGCCTAGATTTCATCAAGGATATCATTCTGACCAAAATTCATGAAGATCAATTGAAAAATACCGCTTCTATCGCATACACAAGGTTTTTCTTTGATTTGACCTAGTGACCTAGTTTTTGACTCGAGATGACCCATTTTTTGAACTCGGCCTTTATTTCATCAAGGCAATCATTCTGACCAAAATTCATGAAGATCAATTGAAAAATACAGCCTCTATCGCATACACAAGGTTTTTCTTTGATTTGACCTAGTGACCTAGTTTTTGACCCGAGATGACCCATTTTCGAACTCGGCCTAGATTTCATCAAGGTTATCATTCTGACCAATATTCATTAAGAAGAATTGAAAAATACAGCCTCTATCGCATACACAAGGTTTTTCTTCGAGTTGACCTAGTGACCTAGTTTTTGACCCGAGATGACCCATTTTCGAACTCGGCTTAGATTTCATCAAGGTTATCATTCTGACCAATATTCATGAAGATTAATTGAAAAATACCGCCTCTATCGCATACACAAGGTTTTTCTTTGATTTGACCTAGTGACCTAGTTTTTGACCCGAGATGACCCATTTTCAAACTCGGCCTAGATTTCATCAAAGTTATCATTCTGACCAAAATTCATGAAGATTAAATGAAAAATACAGCCTCTATCGCATACACAAGGTTTTTCTTTGATTTGACCTAGTGACCTAGTTTTTGACCCGAGATGACCCATTTTCAAACTCGGCCTAGATTTCATCAAAGTTATCATTCTGACCAATATTCATGAAGATTAAATGAAAAATACAGCCTCTATCGCATACACAAGGTTTTTCTTTGATTTGACCTAGTGACCTAGTTTTTGACCCGAAATGACCCATTTTCGAACTCGGCCTAGATTTCATCAAGGTTATCATTCTGACCAATATTCATGAAGATTAATTGAAAAATACAGCCTCTATCGCATACACAAGCTAAATGTTGACAGACGACGGACGACAGACGACAGACACCAGACGACAGACGACGGACGACGGACGCCGGACATCGAGCGATCAGAAAAACTCACCTGAGCATTGCTCAGGTGAGCTAACAAAAGATACACAAGAATATTCTAAAAACAAAAGATACACTGTAAGAAAATTTTACAAACAAAAGATATTGCTTAAGAATATTCTACAAACAACAGATAAAGTGTAAGAACATTGCACACAAACAACATATACACTGTAAGAATATTCCACAAACAACAGACACACTGTAATAATATTCCACAAACAACAAACACACTGTTATAATATTCTACAAACAAAACATACACTGTATAAATATTTTACAAATGAAAGCTCTACTTATAGACTAAACAACAAATACTAGACATAATTATTATTATTATTTATCAGATTTTTATAGCGCTCTTTTCATCCAAAAATAAACATTCAAAAGTGCTTTACAAACTACATAATTTGCTCTAGTATTTTAGCAAAAATCTTTATGAAGTAAAATATTTAACTTCTACATTAAATTTTTAAAATATTTGATTTTACAATTAATCAGGAAATTTTTATTGAATTACCTTTCCCTTTTCAGATTTAGCATTCGCCTGGACTTTCTTTAACAATTTCCGATTTCTAAGCTCCTCTTGCGACACACTGAAGTAACGTAACTTTGCTTCATCGATCATTCTCAACAGAGTTTCATCATCAGTTTTAACGGTTGGTGCACACAGATAGATAAACTAGAATGAAAGAAAGAACTTAATTAAGTGTAAACTGTACATTACCAATACACTGTAGACTTTCAAACAAAATATACCAAGGGTTTTCAAATAATAGCATGCTTGGCAACTGAATTATATAATTGCACTCTTCCATACTTTTTACCAACTTCGTGCAAGAAAAAAATTCAATAAATTTTTCAATCTAAGAAAAACATAATTATCAGATCAGTGCTGATACCTTAATAACATTTAATTTATTTACTTCCATCATCATATTCATCAATAAGAGATGTTAAAACTCTACCAAAACAACAGGGTTTTCAGAGAGAAATCTATTTCAAACTGCATGCCTTAGACCACAGTGCCATTGTGAAATCTGCAGTAAAATTTAGAAATGATGACCTTGACACTGACCCCCAATGACCTTGTATGCAACTTCAACCTTGGTTTTCCTATAAGCTGCTAGTCAAGTTTCATTTCAATATATCAATCCAAACTGGTTATGGAGCACAAATGACTTTTACTATCTTTAGTAACAGTGACCCTTTACCCCACAAACCCCTTATGCAATTCAAACCGTGGTCTTACTATAAGTTACCGACCATGTTTCATTTCAACATCTCAACCCAAACTAAAGTTAATGAGCACACTCATCAGTCTGACAACTCCCCATCCACCTGACCAACAACATCATCTATCTTATAACCAGATTTTCAAATCTGAAACACTTTGTTTGAATTAACATCAGTTATCATTCCAAGGCTAATTAAGTGCTAATAGAAAACTAAAATGAGCCGCGCCATGAGAAAACCAACATAGTGGCTTTGCGACCAGCATTGATCAAGACCAGCCTGCGCATCCGCGCAGTCTGGTCAGGATCCATGCTGTTCGCTTTCAAAGCCTATTGTAATTAGAGAAACCATTAGCGAACAGCATGGATCATGACCAGACTGCGCAGATGAGCAGGCTGGTCTGGATCCATGCTGGTCGCAAAGCCACTATGTTGGTTTTTTCATGGCACAGATCAAATGGTAGCATGGATCACAAATACCTCTTTTGTTCTTTCATCCATGGTTATAGTTGCTTTAAACGACTTCATTTTACCCTCTTCACACAGAGCACACACCAATCGTTTCAGAGATTTCTGGTCCATATTGATTGTAAGGTTGATCTCCTTTTCTCTGTTCCTTAGCAGCTGTTTGTAGTGAAAAAAAAAATACACATTCAAATATCTCATATTTGTTACGGGTTTGAACCTATCTAAAGAAAAATAAAATATTTCATGTAACTAATATCTGAAAAGCGTATAAACTTATCCAGAAATACTAATATATGTTGAGAAATTCTAATGAGGGGATTAATTTGAGCTAATTTAGTTTTCAACATAAACTTTTCTGCAAAAGTTTTTGTGTTTTTTTTTTATTTTTTTTTTTCTTGTAAGGTAAAAGTCCTGTTTAACATGAATGATTTAACATTGTTGGACACATGCCCCATGGAAATGCATAAAAGAATATTATCTTGAAGTATAAAACTTGTGCATAACTAATTAAAAATCACACATGAAATTCCAGGCAAAGTGAGCATCTACTTGATGTTGTTTACCAAGTTCCATTTGAATTTAACAATCATTGTATGTGGAGTTATAGTGCACAATGTAAAAATGTACTTGTAATATTTCAAAATCCAATAAAGAACCATGACTCTGGAACAGAATATCAGTCATGAAAATGCTGATAATCTGTGCATGTCAACTTTTTGTTGATGATGTATATCACGTTTCATTTCACTTGGTTAGAAACTGTAAGAAGAGTTGAGAATACAATTGTGACAGGCAGACAGACAGACAGCTCAAACCCTATATGACTTCAACGTCTTTGCCATCAATGGCATTAAAATATGTAAGTTGAAACGAATCTTCATTTTTTCTTACTTTAAGCAGACGAAAGTTTTCCACAATTTTGATCGCACTTATGACTTCAAGCATCCAGTTAGCTCTTCTTACATGGCTCTCTGTCAACATACCTAGAAACCAACATAATACATACACAGTAAAATGCATTTCCTAATTAGATAAACATTGATTCAAATTTGAATTTTTGTTTGGTTTTAAATTTGAAGAAACAGAACAGTGTAGAATCCAACTATTGACCAGTCTCCAGCCTAGTGTTTACCAGTTGTTGTTGTTGTTTTTCCAAATATTCTTTTTATCAAGTAAGTCATGGTCATACTTTTCCTAACAACCAGCCAGTCTACCACTTCTCTGTTATGAAAGTAGTCAGTGATGTAGAGCAGGGTAATAATGACAGTCAAGTAGGACAGCTATTTTTTATAAATTCATCCATGTTTAAAAGTACTTTCTTGACTTGCAAAATCAATATCAATTTTCAAATTTATTTTCAACATATGTTGCAGCTGACTATAGCACAGGTATGAATAGATAGCAATGATTTTATATCAGAGAATTTCTAAGCTTACAGAATTCTGTTGCTTGCACAACATTTTGAAATGGGAACCAAGCCCTGAGGTTATCAAATTGGAAACCAGTCTAAGACCTCAAGCATCTGATTGGATGATTCTAAGATCCTTAAAGAAATTGACCAATTGCAAGGCTTGGTCTCCAAACTGTTTTATAATCTTGATGCTAGACCTTGTCTAAATATATGATGTTAAAATAGTTGTCAATTAAAAGCTTTAAATTTTGTTTGAGTCTGTATTTATTCTTCATCAAAGAAGCTGACTGGAAGCAATTATATACAATCTAGGATTTGCGAATGTAACAATATAATTTCTGAACGCATTCATTTCCTTAGTTTTAAGTCATACCACCACAATTCAGGCCAATTTCCACTTTTATTACTGAAGAGAGCATTCAGGTGCATTTCAGGGAATTTGTTCTGGCACAAGTAGACATCCAGGTAGAACCACTGACCTTCTGTAAACCTCATATGAAGACCCAAACTAGGCTCAAACTCAGAAAAAAATTAGAGTTAAGCTATGGATCAAAAATAAGAAATGCATAAACTCAAAAGCTGTAAAAATCATTGCTTACTTCCAAATCTGTCCATTCCTCTGATCACATTGCCCGTCTTTTTATCTATAAGTTGTTCAGGTATTATGTCTTCAATCACAACTTTTACCCCTGCATCTTCTGTATAAATATACAAAGTACTGCTGTATCTACATCACTAAGATATTCAAAAATAAAAATTATCCCGGAAGAGATAGAAAAGAGGAAAGTAGTAGAATGAAAAAGCTGGTAATTTATTTTCCACAAAAACTGCTATATAGTACGGACACAAATTCAAAGACGAATGATATATAAATTTCGTTTGTTCATTACAATCCAATGTGGTTTAAATTGACAAAACAATTTAAT
The DNA here is from genome assembly GCF_021730395.1 of Mercenaria mercenaria. Taxonomy (NCBI): domain Eukaryota; kingdom Metazoa; phylum Mollusca; class Bivalvia; order Venerida; family Veneridae; genus Mercenaria; species Mercenaria mercenaria. The sequence goes on from NC_069373.1 coordinate 56,250,563, forward strand.
ATTCACAAATAGTATTTCAAGAATGTGAAAGACTCCCTTGTTCTTGCCCACAAATACACATGCAATAAGAGAACTGCTCAAGCCAGGAGCCAGACAAAACCACTACTTTAACAGCAGTTTTAACACGTAGGACGAAACTCCTCCCATTGAAATTTTTAGGTGGACAAAACTCCTCCCACTGAAATAGCAAGCTTGAAATCCAACTCATTTTTGTTTAACCTTTAGCTGCGCTGTTCGCTATTCACTCAGTGAATTTTCATGGAACATCCGTTTGAATAATAACTGGTACTGCCAATGATAGAAATTTAGCAGGGTTAACTAGGTTATAAACTATACAGAGACATGGCATTTCTTTAATGTGTAGCCTTCCACAAGTGGGGCATGTAAATTAAAATCGCTTGAAACCAGGTCTTCCCTGAAATCTTTTTACGATATATATAACATACATCAAATCTAGAAGGAAAGTCGTGTCCATACAGCAACATATTCTAATACAGAAACTTCTAAATTCTGAAAGTATGTAGCAAGCTGACTGATAAGAAGCTGTTAGTTCTTTAGTTCTTCAAAAACAAAAGCATTGCGGTAGTAACATATACCAGCCATTCAACCCAAAAGTTGTTGCTTCAAGACTATATTACCTCAAAAGAAATCATTACTGGCTGTTCTTTAGAAGCCAAACGTTCATCATAACTGTTCTTAATAATGTCACTGACAACATTAACCTTTACCCTACTAAATTTCTAAAATGAACTAGTCCATCATTCAATTTGGGCAGTACCACATACTATTCAAAGGTGTGTTCACTGAAAACTTTCTGACTGAATAGTGAACAATGCAGACCAATCTTGGTCTGCACTGGTTGCAAAGGCAGAATCACCTGCCAGCAGCAGGCTAAAGGTTAATGAAAAACAATTCTTACGTGACATTTCCATCATGATTTCCCTCTTTAATGCAAGTTTTGCCGGAGATATGGTATTCATGGTAACAAGCTGATTATCATCAAGATGACTCAGTTCTTCTCGAATCTCCGACACCTTATCATCTGATGGCTGCTCTGTAATGAAGTTTGCAAGAAATAGTTATTAGCCAGATATATGGTAATGAGTATAACCTACTTTCTCTCAATTCTAAGACACATTACCATCTGATGCTACTCTGTAATACAGTTTATATGAAATATTTATGTGCCAAAGATATGGTAATCAGCAATTTTTATAAGAAGTGACTGAGTTCTTGAGATTTCCAACCACTTAACATCTGATGGATTCTTTATAATAAAGTGTATTATGAAATATTTATGTGCTGGAGATATGATAATTAGTTGATTATTATCAAGGTAATCCACTTTCTTTCAAACCTCGGACACCTTATCATCTGATGGCTTCTCTTTAATAATGTATATAAAAACATTTTTGTTCAAAAAGTATAGTATTTAGCAATTTTTATTGTCAAGATGGATAAGTTTCTTCTCAAATCTCTGACATCTTATCATCAGATGGCTTCTCCATAATAAACGTAATATGAAATATTTTGTGCTGGAGACATGTAGCAATTTTTTTTGGTCAAGGTGACTAAGTTTCCTCTGGGATCTCCGACAGCTTATAGCTAGTCTTGCAAGTACAAGAAGGTCATCCAGTGCTAATATTATCTGGATCTAAAGATGAAAGTTGTATTTAGACCTAGCCTGGTTGCAATAAGTTAATCTATTGAAATATTAGGAACCTGATTTTATGAATTTGTTTGTACACTAATCTAATTACTGTAAATTTTGACAAAAGTTCTTCAGCTAATACTAATCCCTCTCAACACCTTTCTTGAAGGTATCCATCACCATTTAAGTATCTGTGAGAAGAGAGGCCCAGGCTTACAGTTTTGGGTGCAAAATGTTGCCTCATTCTAGACAACATTATCGCCAAGTTTTATTGAAATCCCTTCATTTATAGGACAAGAACAGACACCATTCACCTTTGACCTCCAAGCATGACGTTGACCTTGATGCAAAGGGTCTAGAACTTGTGAGTGACACATCCTCTTACTATGGGGAACATTTGAGCCAAAATGAAGTGCCCTGATGGATGGCTGAGTTATGAAATGGACATGAAACAGACCCTGTTAACCTTTAACCTCCAAATGTGACCTAGAACTTGATGCTAAGGACCTGGATCTTTAACTTAACAATGATTCTAATGTCACTTGACCTTACAGCAAGGGATCTGGGTCTTAAATGTGATACAATGTTTATCAAAAGTAGAGTTGTGTTTTTTTATTTTATGACTTTTAAAAAAGCTTTTTAAATGCTTTTAATTGCATTATATATAAATCTCAATTCACAAACCAGACCATACATATTACTGTATAGCGAAAATACCACCTAAAGGTATGATTAGCACTTTGTTTTGAAGCACTTGGGAGGTGCTTAAAAAATCCTCCCCGTGTATCAATGCTTTACATTGGGCACATGAAAGAACCAAACGAACTGCTTTAGTTCATTTGTATCTCAAACTTTCTTCACTGATATTTAAAAACGCGAGTGAAATGTTGGGCACACAGAAATGTTTAAGCGCGGACTGAAATGAACGCGACGATCGCGCAAATTATTTGTGAGCCGTTCAACTTAAGTTACAATATTTCCGATTTTTTCGTTCCGCGAATCGGCTTATTATTATAATTCCGGAACAGAATTATAATTCCGGAACTTTCTTTGGAATGACCGACGCTAACGGTAATATCTGAGATGTTCCGATTGCGGCGTTTCTAGAAGCGGTGGTTAGCACGCATAAATTATACATTCAAAATAATAATCCATCGGCGGTGGAAATTTTCGCCGATAAAAGACTTACAAAATTTTAGTGTAGTTGGGGATAAAAGTATATAAAGATATGGAAGATTTTCCGATATACAATCAAGTAACCCCTGGGGCGGGGCGATTTTACCCCGGGGGTCATGATTTGAACAAAGTTTGTAGAAGTCTACTAGGCAATGTTACATATCAAATATCTAAGATCTAGGCCTTCTGGTTTATTTTTAGCAAATTTATGAAGATTTCCCTATGTACAATCAAGTAACCCCTGGGGCGGGGTCAATTTGACCCTGGGGGGTCAAGATTTGAACAAATGTTGTAGAGGTCCACTAGGCAATGCTACATGTCAAATATCTAAGCTGACTGCCTTCTGGTTTATTTTTAGAAAATTTATGAAGATTTCCCTATGTACAATCAAGTAACCCCTGGGGCATGGTCAATTTGACCCTGGGGATAAAGATTTGAACAAATTTTGTAGAGGTCCACTAGGCAATGCTACACGTCAAATATCTAAGATGTAGGCCTTCTGGTTTATTTTTAGAAAATTTTGAAGATTTTTCTATGTACAATCAAGTAACCCCATGGGGCGGGGTCAATTTGCCCCTGGGGGTAAAGATTTGAACATATTTTGTAGAGGTTCACTAGGCAACGCTACATGTCAAATATCTAAGCTGTAGGCCTTCTGGTTTATTTTTAGAAAATTGTGAAGATTTTTCTATGTACAATCAAGTAACCCCATGGGGCGGGGTCAATTTGACCCAGGGGGTCATGATTTGAACAAATTTTGTAGAAGTCTACTAGGCAATGCTACATGTCAAATATCTAAGATCTAGGCCTTCTGGCTCATTTTAAGAAACTTTTTAAAGATTTTCCTATGTAAAATCCAGTGACCCCTGGGGCGGAGTCAAATATCTAAGCTCTAGGCCTTCTGGTTTATTTTTTAACAAGAGGGTCATGATGACCCTGGACCACTCACCTGAGAAATATGAGCTATATGTTTCAAATGTCAAACTGATGATTTTTAGAAAATTTTTGGAAAATTTTCCGATGTACAATCAAGTTACCCCTGGGGCGGGGCCAATTTTACCCCGGGGGTCATGATTTGAACAAGGTTTGTAGAGGTCTTCTAGGCAATGTTACATATCAAATATCTAAGATCTAGGCCTCCTGGTTTATTTTTAGCAAATTTATGAAGTTTTCCCTATTTACAAACAATTAACCCCTGGGGCTGGGTCAATTTCACCTTGGGGAGTCAAGATTTAAACAAATTTTGTAGAGGTCCACTAGGCAAGGCTACATGTCAAATATCTAAGCTCTAGGCCTTCTGGTTTATTTTTAGAAAATTTTGAACATTTTTCTATGTACAATCAAGTAACCCCATTGGGCAGGGTCAATTTGACCCCGGGGGTCATGATTTGAACAATACTAGGCAGTGCTACATGTCAAATATCTAAGATCTATTCCTTCTGGTTTTTTAAAGAAAATTTTCGAAGATTTTCCTATATGTAAAATCAAGTGACCCCTGGGGCGGGGTCAATTTTGACCCCGGGGGTCAAGATTTGAACAAATTTTTTAGGGGTCCACTAGGCAATGCTACATGTCAAATATCTAAGCTGTAGGCCTTCTGGTTTATTTTTAGAAAAATTTTGAAGATTTTCCTGACCCCTGGGGCGGGGCCAATTTTGACCCCGTGGGTCATGATTTGAACAAATTTTGTAGAGCTCTAGGCCTTCTGGTAGATTTTTAGAAAATTCTGAAGATTTTTCTATGTACAATCAAGTAACCCCATGGGGCGGGGTCAATTTGACCCCGGGGATCATGATTTGAACAAATTATGTAGAGGTCCACTAGGCAATGCTACATGTGAAATATCTAAACTCTAGGCCTTCTGGTTTATTTTTAGAAAAATTTTGAAGAATTTCCTATGTAAAATCAAGTGACCCCTGGGGCAGGGCCAATTTTACCCCGGGGGTCATGATTTGAACAGTTTGTAGAAGTCTACTAGGCAAGGTTACATATCAAATATCTAAGATCTAGGCCTTTTGATTTATTTTTAGCAAATTTATGAAGATTTCCCTATGTACAATCAAGTAATCCCTGGGGCTGGGTCAATTTGACCCTGGGGGGTGAAGATTTGAACAAATTTTGTAGAGGTCCACTAGGCAATGCTACATGTCAAATATCTAAGCTCTAGGCCTTTGGTTTATTTTTAGAAAATTTTGAACATTTTTCTATGTACAATCAAGTAACACCCTGGGGCGGGGTCATTTTGACCCTGGGGGTCATGATTTGAATAAATTTTGTAGAGGTCCACTAGGCAATGCTACATGTTAAATATCTAAGCTCTTGGCCTTCTGGTTTATTTTTTAAAAAAATTTGAAGATTTTCCTATAGAAATCTATGTAAAAGCAAGTGACCCCTGGGGCGGGGTCATTTTGACCCCGGAGTCATGATTTGAACAACTTTAGTTGAGGTCCACTAGGCAATGCTACATGTCAAATATCTAAGCTCTAGGGCTTCTGGTTTTTGAGAAGAAGATTTTTTAAGATATTCCTATGTAAAATCAAGTGACCCCTGGGACGATGTCGTTTAAAGTAAAAGTTTACGGATGGACGCCGGACGTCGGACGGTGAGTGATCCTAATAGCTCACACTGAGCCTTTGGCTCTGGTGAGCTAAAAAAACTCATTGTTTTACCATAGGGAACATTTGTGGTGAATTATTTCAAAATACCTTGATGGATAGCAGAGTTATGGACCAGACATAGTCCGATGGACTGAATACAACTTTCTATATCCTTTTTTTTTTTCAGAAAAGCAAGCTACAAAAAATCTATACGTTCCATAGAAACAAATTACCTTCATTAAATGTTATCTTTGGCATTTCCTTTTTAGCTTTCTTTTTTCCTGATTTGGTTGGTTTACCAGGTGTTTCATCTTCCTTTACAGGTACGACAGGTTCGACAGTGATATTTTGGAACTTCTTCATCTCATCCTTGACGCTCTGTCTGGCAGCGTTCCCCTGTACATTGTGCACACCTACGTACCTGAAAATACATGAAACCGGGGAAATTTAGTTTCTATTATCAAAAATAGAACGCAAAAGTGTGGAACTCCTACTGTATCTAATATCAGGTCTGCTAGGTTTTGTGAGCTCTGCTCAAAATGTGTTTGAAAGTATGCAAACTTCTTAATCCAAGTTTCGGCATTGTATAGTAAGTAATATGTAAAGGAAGTATCTGTATCCATAAATGAGATTCTGTGAAATCAATTAATTATGAAGGCAAGAAATTTGGTAGTTTAGGCAGAAACAGTTTGAGAAAAAAGATCATGGACTTCAAATTTTGAATACAACAAGAGGGTCATGATGACTCTATACTGCTCACCTGTTAAATATGCTAAAAGCAATAAATGTATGGTCTGTGCCAGAAAACTTTAAGTTTACTACTACCTATGTCTATGTGACCCCAGCGGTCTTGATTTGAATAAACTTGATAGACGAGCATTGAAAAGTTTTTTTATGCTGATAGTTTCATTGTTTTAACAGGAGGATGTGGATCATTTGATGAAGGTCAAAATCATATGACCCAGTTTCAAACTTGGCCTAGGGACCTAATCATCAAGATAAACATTCTGACATGTTTCATAAAGTCAGGGTCATAAATGTGGCATCTAGAGTGTTATCAAACTTTTCCTTTAATTTAAGCAGGTGACCTAGTTTTTGACCCAACATGACCCAGTTTTAAACTTGGCATAGGAATCATAAAGATAAACATTCGGACCAAGTTTCATGAAGATGGGGTCTTAAATGTGGTCTCAACGGGGTTTACAAGGTTTTCTTTTGATTTGACCTTGTGACCTAGATTTTTAAAATCGAATGTAAAATGTCACTTTTATCGTGTTCGCAAGGTAAAAATTAACAAACTTTGGCCTTTTCAGGGGTCAATCTGGGGCATGGAATTCAAGATCTATTGTTCAAGATATCTTGCAAGTTTGTATCAAATCAAACCATAAATGAAGTCTCTATAACGCTGCAAAAGCCAAAATAGACAATTTTGACCTTTTAAGGGGCCAAATCTCTGGAACCCAGTTTTCAAAATGAACCGAGATATTATGCCAATTCAAGTTGTGTGCATTTTTGATTAAAATCAATTGCAAAATGTAGTCTCTATTGTGTTCACAATAAATTGTGGACGGACGATGGTGATCACAAAAGGTCATTTTGTCACTATATGACAGATGAGCTAAAAAGAAATGATAATTCTATTTGTTCTTCGGGATTTTTTTCATGGCTTTACTCAATTGTGAAATCTACAAGAATTAGTAAGAATCAGTCCCCCGACGAATAACAATAATTTTTCACAATATCATTTGGTCATCACAAGATTTAACAAGATTTTACTCTTCTTTTTGTTGAGATTTTCAGAAGAAGTTATTTTACAGATTTTAAACATTCATTTACCAGAACAACTAAACTTACATAATAGTTTTCTGCCTTCCTCTGTCCTCTAATACAGTTGTTACATAATTTGCCTTCTGAAGAAAAACTAAGATCCTCCTCACTGCTAGCCGGGGAGCATTCATGATACTTTGCAAATCTACCTGCGACGTGCCTTTTGACCCGGATTTGTTAATCAACTTCATCACTTGGTACAAGTTTGGCTCGTCAAAAACTCTGTGGTACTGCAGTTTTGGTGCTGGAACTAAATGGAAACCAAACATAGTATTAACTATTTTCAGAAATAATTTTGTATTTTTTACATACTTTGTTGTTGTTATAGTTTAGTTCTGCTCATTCAAATCAAAATTTTTTTTCAACAATGTAGAATTTGATTAAACCCTGTATTTCCAAAACTTCAGAATATACTAAGAAATTTTAGAAAATGCTAGATTAATTTGAGCCACGCCATGAGAAAATCAACATAGTGGCTTTGCGACCAGCATGGATCCAGACCAGCCTGCGCATTGGCGCAGTCTGGTCAGGATCCATGCTGGTCGCAAACGATTTCTGTAACTGCAATAGGCTTTGAAAGCAAACAGCACTGATCCTGACCATAATGCGCGGATGCGCAGGCTGGTCTGGATCCATGCTGGTTGCAAAGCCACTATGTTGATTTTCTCATGGCGCGGCTTTAATGAAGCTTTTCGCGTTTATAAACTTACATATGATCTATGATAAGGTGTAATAAAGTGTTCAGGTCTGTGTGCTTGTTTTAAAGACATTTGCCAATTATTAAAGAGAGTTAATTTTGAGACATTATGTGGAATTGTTACAAATGTAAAACTTTTCAATTTCATATTTTGTCTCTAGAAAGATAGTATATAACATGGCTGTTTAACCCTAACCCTGCTAGATTTCTATAATAAACTTGTCCATCTTTCAAATTTGGACAGTACCATTAACTGTTAAAAGGGGTGTTTACAAAAAAGATACTGACTGAATAACGAACAGTGCAGATCATGATCAGACTGCACAGATGTGTAAGCTTATCATGATCTACACTGGTCGTAAAGGCAGAATCAGTCATGTCCAGCATGATAAGGTTTGATAATTCGACTTAAACTTTGCGATTTATTCATAACATGATTTTCATTTCCATGTACCAAGTCCAGGATTTATCTTATTTCTTTTTGATAAATGACATTACATCATTACTTCCATTTTAACAAACTTGCAGAACTACTTTAAGTCATTTTTCAACAGTCAATTAATAAGTAATAATCAAGTAATCCTGGCTTTCCAACTATTTCTAGTAATCAAATTGCCTTAGTGTAACTCCAACATTGTTACAAGAAGTTTTTTGCTACCAGAACACACAAAATTTACTTAAAATTTACTTAAGAAATAATGTATCTCATTTAGTGATTTGTCGTTGAATAACTCATTGTTTGGAGTTTAGATGTGAAGGAATTATATCACGAGGGCGCAGCCTGAGTGATATAATAACACGCATCTGAATGACAAACAATGATTTTATTCAAGAGCAAATCACTAAATTAGATACATTATTTCGATTCTAACATGTTACCAAGGACTTTAAAGTACATCCTTGATGGCATTCATTAAATATTGGCCTGTTTTCAATCGGTACCACTATCTGAAAATCATTTAATAGTATACCATCATCACCAGTGGTCTCGTCTTCTTCCTCTGGTCCCTCCTCCTCATCAGCAGAATCTCTATCTGCGTCACTTCTCAAACTCTTTGCCACCTCATCTATTGTTCTTATCAGGCGAATATGCCTAATCTTTTTCTCTTGGCGGTGGTTTCTGACAGAAACATATGACAATACAGTCAAATCCATTTATTTGAATATTCCACTTATTTGGATACAAAATTAAAGAAGCACCAATCAATCCATATACATGTATAATTTTAATTAAAGTTTTCCTCTTTTTTTGGATACATTTCGCATTGAATCTTATGTCTGACCTGTTTATAAGGATAATCAATTTACAAACTAATACTTTCATTCCCCACAGAGTGTGATAAACATATGACACTACTACTGTTATATCTTGATAGTGTACAATTTTTCTTTCATCAGAATACTACTGTCAAATCCTCAACTTTTTTGAGGGTCTTATTTACATAGATTTTGTGGGCCTGTGAATCTTACGAAAATAAATTCCAACCGACAAAGAAAATTCCTACACATCTCTTTTAACATGAAAATTCATGAATTTCAACCACTATGAAAAAGCTGTTTTGTACAGAAACCACAAAATTTTATACAAACAAAATTCAACGATTTCAAAGTATTTAATCTTCTTGCCAATTTTGTATATTCTGGGATTTTTTTCAGATTTTGGGGATAGTACCTGTCCATCATTCAATTTGGGCAGTATTATTTATCATTCGAAGAAGTGGTCACTGAAAACTTACTGACTGAATAGCAAACAGTGTAGAATCGCTCACCGCCAGCAGGCAAAATGTTAGATGGCAATCATCAGACTTACCTTTATTTTTTCACTGGATTTTCTTACAGTGTACATTAATTTTGTACTAAATATGATGCTAAGAAGAGCAAAAATATGCTACAAATTGGTACATGATTCATCCAATTTCATTTGCAAAACAGTAGTGGTTTTGGCTAAAAAAACGACCATTTTCTCAATAGTTTATGTTTGTTTGTTTGTTTGTTTGTTTTGGGTTTAATGCCATTTTTTCAACAGTATTTCATGTCATGTAATGGAGGGCAGTTAACCTAACCAGCGTTCCTGGATTCTGTACCAGTACAAACCTGTTCTCCCCAAGTAACTGTAAACTTCCCCATATGAATCAGAGGTGGAGGACGAATGATGTCAGATGCAATGTCTTTTATCAAATCGTCACAGAGAACATACGCCGCGCCCAGGGATCGAACTCAAAACCCCAATCTGCGCTCTCCCTATTCTCAATAGTTTATGAGCAGGAAATACTGTTAACAGCCAGTTGGGAACCAAGCTACCAGATAGCATGGAAAAAGGACAATCCATGACTGGCTTGATAGTTTACCAAGTTAATACCTTGTAACAAGCTACTTTAATCTACTCAAAGATAAATATTAAACAAGAAACGCGGCAATGCCACGAAACCAGGTTTTCAACACTTTTCATAAGAATAAACAAGAGTGCCAGAATGTCACAATATACGCCCGTCACAGCAAATTTCTTTACTCTAGCACCTGTATTTGCAGATGTAATTTTAATTTTGTGGTTGTTTAGTAATCATTGTAATTCTTTTGTTTTTCTAAGTCCACAAAAAAACTCCTTACCAGGTAGAGATACCTTAAAATACACCTAAAATTAGAAAGTAACAACTATGTTGTACCACAGAAAAGTGGTCTTGGCTTTTCCCTACGGTCAATTATAAAAAAGTTACAATATAAGTTATTTATAGTAACAACTAAGGGAAGTTAATCTTAAAAAAAAAAAAAAAAATACAAAAAAAAAAATTGTAAGTCCACACAGGAATCCTTACCAGGTAGAGATTGGTCAAAATACACCTCAAAATTGGATGTAACATGCATGTTGTACTACAGAAAAGTGGTCTCGATTTTTCCCTACATCTAGTAATGAAAAAGTTACAATATAAGCTATTTATAGTAACAACAAAGGGAAGTAATTCTAAAGAAGGGATCTGCGCAAGACACTTCGTCTCATGATGGTGTATAATTGTGCCAAGTTACATCAAAATCCCTCTATGCATGAAGAAGATATGCTCCGGACAAAGTTTTCATTCTTGTATCCTTTGACCTCTAAGTGTGACCTTGACCTTAGACCTAGGGACCTGGTTCTTGCGCATGACACTCCGTCTCATGATGGTGAACAATTGTGCCAACTTTCATCAAAATTCCTCCATGCATGTAGAAGATATGCTAACCCTAACCCTAACCTAACCCTAACCCTATTTTTAGTAACAATGACCTTGACCTTGATCCGAGAAATCCCAAAATCAATCCCAAGCTACAACTTTATATAAGTTTTCTATACACCAAGTTTCATCATGATAGCTCATTCCTAAGTTAAGTTATTGACCGGAAACCCTTTTTCTATTTAAAGTAACAGTGACCTTGACCTTGACCCCAGAAACCCCAAAATCAATCCCAGCCTTTGTCTTTATATAAGCTACATACATACCAAGTTTTATTCAAATATCTTTACCGAAACAAAAGTAATTGACCGGAAACACCAGATTGACGCCGCCGCTGCTGCCGCCACCGCCGCCGCCGCCCGCACGCCCGACCAACATCTACCCCAATCTAATAACTCAGGTTTTCGTTGAAAACCTGGTTAACAATCACCAATACACTACAGTATATTAAGTGGAAAAACTTGTGACGTGGAAAATATCGCACATTTTGCAAATTCAAGAAATGCATGAAATTGTCAGCCAGTAATGATATTTAAAGTCCAGAAAATTTGGCTTTTGCACTTTAATTTTTGGCAAAAAGCCAACATTTCTGCTCATGAAAGGTCTGGAATCAGCAGTTTGCAAACTTTTTGACCCGCAAATATTAAAGATTAATTTTTCATATTAATCTCATTTATTATGGCTCAATTGACCTGGGCAACAATTTATTTTTAAGCCTGTCCTAATTGTGTATTTATTGTCCGCTGTTCATAAACCTTGACAATGCATGCAAGTCACGTGACATATAGGTATAAATGTAAAAGTCGCCGTGTTCTGTCCTCTTCCAATACCAGTAAATCGAAGTAAAGATATACACAGTATTAGCTATGTCTGCGCGTGGTCGAGGGTCACGGAGAGGAAGAAGGAGGAGGGATGAGTCTGACACCCCTCAACAGGACAGAAACAAGCGCCAGAAACAATCATTTGATAAGGACAATTTTGCCGAAGATAGAGGTAGGAACGCTTTGGTTATTGATTTTGAAGAAATTTTACGAGCGTCCGACGTAATGCCACGTAGTACCCACGTGGCGGATAATTCTACCAAGGTCACGAATAGTAGTTCTGCTGAAACACATGAAAGTATTGATGGTTCTGATAGAATTATGAATACAAATAACGAAAATTCAAATGCCGATTCGAACCCGGCGAATTTTATAGTTAATTCTGCTAGCTGCACGAATACCAGCAGTAATCCGAACCAAAATGAGCTGATTTTCTTACCACATGTTGAGAATCTGCCCAGGCAAACTAGTGACGACATAGCCATGCATGTACCATCCTCTTTAAAACAACGCATTTGTAAAGGCGAATACATTAACTTAGCTTTGCTGTTAAAGGGTGCGGTGCAGTTGGCCGACTATAACAACAGTAGTGTATTGTCTCTGTCTGGTAACGGTAAAATTGAGTGCCGCCCGAAAGAGTGTAAGGATGAAATAGGCTCGATTGAAAAATGGTCTGATGCTTTTATCATATACATGGATATCTACCTGTCGGCTTATCCTCATAAACTCCACGACTGCTGCATTATCTTTTTATTATAAGAGAGTGTGCGGCAACTCATGGGGGTACATTTTGGAAAAATTATGATCAACAGTTTAAAAAGTAGACAAGCCTTGATTCCCTCGTCGTGGTCGGCAATTAATCAAGATTTATGGTTACGATGTATGCCATTTCGGAATGAAAACATTTCAAGCGTCTCAAGGCCAAAAAATATCTGTACTGATTTTAACAAGGGTCTGTGCAAGTGGCCGAATTGCAAATTCACGCACAATTGTTTTAATTGCAACAGGGGTCACCCAGTTATCAGTTGCACACCTGGGTCGAACAAGTTACCCAACTTGCGTAACACTGCTAGTGTTGTGCATGATACAATGCCGGGGCAATATAGTTCTCAGTTTAGAGGGCACGAAATAGGTCTTTTTCGTGGACAATCACGTGGTCCATTCCCAAGAGCCCGACCATATCAAAGGTCACATAGAGGCACATTCAAACGCCAGTAGCTGTGTAGCGCACAAAATAGCCCCTTCGCCTATAAAACTACCTGTATTAGAGAAATGGTTGTCAAATTACAATTCGCCAGACTCTAAAATATTGTTATCAGGGTTTTTGAATGGTTACATACGCTTTTCAAAAAACCTAAAATCCATCTCAAAATTTCCAGAAATTGCCCAGCAAAAAATTGACAAAGAAATTTCAGTAGGAAGAGTTGCGGGTCCTTTTGATTACACCCCTTTAAGCAATCTTCAAGTGTCGCCGATAGGTATTGTACCAAAGACAAGAGGACCATGATGGTCCTGAATCGCTCACCTATCCCCACAAGACCCAGTGTTGAACTGAGTATGACGTCGTTATTTCTATTATTTGACACAGTGACCTAGTTTTTGAGCACATGTGACCTAGATATCATCAAGATAAAAAATTCTGACCAATTTTCATGAAGATCCATTGAAAAATATGGCCTCTAGAGAGGTCACAAGCTTTTTCTATTATTTGACCTAATGACCTAGTTTTTGAAGGCACGTGACCCACTTTTAAACTTGACCTAGATATCATCAAGGTGAACATTCTCACCAATTTTCAAGAAGATCTCATGAAAAATATGGCCTCTAGAGAGGTCACAAGGTTTTTCTATTTTTCGACCTACTGACCTAGTTTTTGACCGCACATGACCCAGTTACGAACCTGACCTAGATATCATCAAGCTGAATATTCTCACCAGTTTTCATGAAGATCCATTGAGAAATATGGCCTCTAGAGAGGTCACAAGGTTTTTCTATTTTTAGACCTACTGACCTAGTTTTTGACCCCACGTGACCCAGTTTCGAACCTGACCTAGATATCATCAAGGTGAACATTCTGACCAATATTCATGAAGATCTCATGAAAAATATGGCCTCTAGAGACGTCACAAGGTTTTTCTATTTTTAGATCTACTGACCTAGTTTTTAACCCCACGTGACCCAGTTTCGAACTTGATCTAGATATCATCAAGGTAAACATTCTGACCAATTTTCCTGAAGATCCATTGAAAAATATGGCCTCTAGAGAGGTCACAAGGTTTTTCTATTTTTAGACCTACTGACCTAGTTTTTGACCGCATGTGACCCAGTTTCGAACTTGACGTAGATATCATCAAGGTGAACATTCTGACCAATTTTCATGAAGATCCATTGAAAAATATGGCCTCTAGAGAGGTCACAAGGTTTTTCTATTTTTAGACCTACTGACCTAGTTTTTGATCCAACATGACTCAGTATTGAACTTGACCTAGATATCATTAAGGTGAACATTCTGACCAACATTCATTAAGATCTCATGAAAAATATGGCCTCTAGAGAGGTCACAAGGTTTTTCTATTTTTAGATCTACTGACCTAGTTTTTACCCCCACGTGACCCAGTTTCGAACTTGACCTAGATATCATCAAGGTGAACATTCTGACCAATTTTCATTAAGATCCATTGAGAAATATGGCCTCTAGAGAGGTCAAAAGGTTTTTCTATTTTTAGACCTAATGACCTAGTTTTTGACCCCACCTGACCCAGTTTTGAACTTGACCTAGATATCATCAAGGTGAACATTCTAAACAATATTCATGAAGATCTCATGAAAAATATGGCCTCTAGAGAGGTCACAAGGTTTTTCTATTTTTAGACCTACTGACCTAGTTTTTGACCCCACGTGACCCAGTTTCGAACTTGACCTAGATATCATCAAGGTGAACATTCTGACCAATTTTCATGAAGATCTTGTGAAATATATGGCCTCTAGAGAGGTCACAAGGTTTTTCTATTTTTAGACCTACTGACCTAGTTTTTGATGGCACGTGACCCAGTTTCGAACTTGACCTAGATATCATCAAGGTGAACATTCTGACCAACTTTCATAAAGATCCCATGAAAAATGTGACCTCTAGAGTGGTCACAAGCAAAAGTTTACAGACGCACGGACGCACGGACGCACGGACGGACGACGGACGACGGACGCCGCGCGATCACAAAAGCTCACCTTGTCACTTTGTGACAGGTGAGCTAAAAACGGAAGGTGAATACAGACTCATTCATCATCTGTCATATCCCGAAGGCTTATCTATAAACGACTACACAGACCCAAATTTGTGTTCTGTGAAGTACACAGAATTTGACCAGGCAATATATATGGTTCAGGACCTAGGTCGTAACTGCTATTTATTTAAGATGGATATTAAAAGCGTTTTCCGGCTTCTCCCCATACATCCTGATGATTTTGAACTATTAGGTTTTTCTCTGAATGGAAAGTATTTTTTCGACAAGTGTTTACCTTTCGGATGCAGCATTTCGCCTTGTTTGTTTGAAAAATTTTCTACCTTTCTAGAATTTGTTATCAAAAATCGCATTCCGAATAAACAGTTGTTACACTATTTGGATGACTTTTTAGGAGGTCATAAAACAAAAAATGGGTGTAAACAAAACATGCAAATATTTGCAAACAGTATGCAAGAAATTGGGGTACCGTTAGCAGACGAAAAAACCGAAGGTCCTTCTCAGGTACTGGTGTTTTTAGGTTTAGAGTTGGACTCTCGGGATATGGTAGTCCGAATTCCTTTGGAAAAGCTACATGAAGTGGTAGAAAAAATCCTACAAATAATTTCAAAGAAGTCGGTAAAACTAAAAGACATGCAATCCTTAATTGGTAGTCTTAATTTCTGTTGCCGTGCAATCACAGTGGGTAGGCCTTTTTGCAGGCGCCTTATAAACTCTACTTGCGGTGTTAAGCGTCCATATCACCACGTTAGAATAAATAATGATATGAGGTGCGATTTGAAAATGTGGCTGATTTTTAGACCACTGTAATTTGGATAACATGTACTTCAGATTGGAACTTGATCACAAATGACATTGACCAATTTTAAATTATGAACGATAGCCGTTAAAGGTCTACGGTTTGTTTATAGAGTCACTGATGCCAGAGTTACAGGACCCTGTTTGATTGAAATAACACAAGGTTTTACCAAAAGATATCACGATGCTTAGATCAAGTTTTATTTTCCTATACTAGTTTAGCCACGGTTTATATTGCGAATCGTCAATAGGAAAATAAGAAAATTCGAATTCATGGACAATAAAGCTGTAACAGTTTTAATTCTATGACTTTAAATCGACACTGTGTGTTTGCCCCGTACTGACCATGCAGTGTCATTCGACACAAGGTGACATGTCTGAATTAAAGACTTAAATATAGGCCCGTCAAAAACAAGATTGTCAGATGCCTTACCAGTTTTTGATTGGCACTGATTCCAGTGAACATGCACCAAACTCAGATCGAACGCAACTCCAATGCCAAGCCCATTATAGAATGTATATTCAAGCAAAAGCTAGACAACTGGTAAAGCTGGGGATTCCGAGAACACACCATCACAAAATACCTGCACTGTACAACTATAAGAATGGTAATCAGACCTTACATCATTGCCAATCAGTATGCCATGCACACAACACAATATATTGTTTATTACGTACTGATTTGAACGCGTACGCCAAAAACCATTCTTACAGATGGTTATCTGCTATTTTTTACCATAAAATTAATGGCTGGTTACAATATAGCATAGGTTTTTCTTGTAGCAAAATGTGACGAAGTGTTTCGTACGGTTAAGACCTGTCTGTTGAAGAGAGTTCCTATTTCAAATTGTATCAAATGCTTCAAGGAATTATGACAAGATATTACCGGAGCATGCACTTTAACAATGAAATATGACGTACAAGTTGTATTTAAAGACGAAAAACTTTACTCAGGTCCGTTTTTGTTGGTTGTTCCGGGTCATGGAGTCAATGTCTTACAACCTACAATGAATAATCTTTAATTGATAAATGAATCTAAACTAAGAAGTTAGGATTGTAACGAAGGTCTGCGTATACGTGAGGTTTTTTCAAAATAAACCAATACTGCAATCCATCCATTATTAGAAAACCAATGTGAGATACACCGTAATATGTCCGTTGGTAATATGAAGTGTTAACCTCGTTATCGCGATATGTATGGCAGTTTTGATTCAATGAATACAAAATAGTCTACTCGCTATAATTTTCGGGCATTCTGTTGAAATGTTTAAAAAAACCTATTTGAAATAACAAACTTTTAAAAACAACACATTTTAGAATTATGTACAGCATACAGTTGCTAGTGTATTGTCCGAAAGGAATAGAAAATAGCAGAAAATTCGCTTATTCATTACAATAAAGGATACATGCTTTAATCATAAAGTTACTTCATAATCTTGCAACTGTGCTGGCTTATGCTCAGGGATTCCTACCATGGCAGGCATTCAGAGCACAACTGGCTGATTAAAGCAATTAAATTGCCGGGTCGAAAACAGATCAATCGCCTGGGGGGGATCAGAGGATTGGGATGGGCCGACTTTATCCATTGCATACAGTTACCAGCACTCTTTAGATCTGCACCGAAGGTACTCGTATTTCACTTAGGTGGCAATGACGTTAAGACCCATACATTGCGGTATATCTTTAAATTGATACATGAGAGTCTGGAATATACTCAAGATGCGTTCCCTGATTCTGTTTATGTGTGGGTCGACATTCTACAAAGGATTAATTGGGGATGCGTGGATGACCAAGAACAAAAAGCAATTGAAAAGAAACGAAAAAGAATTAATCAGTTTGGCCACAAAATTATTAAAAAAGTTTCACCTACTAAAGCTCATGTTCTTCATATGGATATTGATGCTAAAACTCCCGGTTTCTTCAGGGGCGATGGTGTGCACCTCTCTGACGTTGGGCTTGAAAAGTATTTGGACTCGCTTCGAGATATGCTTTCAAATATTTTGAAATCGTAAGAATTTTGGGGAAATAAAATTTCAAAAAAAAAGTAGAATAAATAAATAAAAATTTTATTTTGTGGCGGAAAATTCTTACGCATGGGGGCGGCCAGGAATTAACATAATAATACACCTGTTTTTTACCCCCTATAAATTCAATTTGCCTAGAGTGTCGTCTGTAGGTGGATAACAGTTTGTAGGGTTTAAACAATTATTTTCTGGGTTCTAAAATTATTTTTGGGTTAAATGAGCTTTAAAGTACTTGCTAGATTAGCTTTGACTAAAGCGGTCTTTAATAGCTCCTATTTTGTTAAGCCGTTCTGTAGCAAAGTTCCAGTATAGTTTCATGTTGCACTGGTGGTTGCATTAATAGGTACGACGGCGTACCTTGCGGTTATATCAATCGCCGAGCGGCGGCGAGAGTAGCACTAATGGTTGGATTAATAGGTACTGCGGCGTACCTTGCGGTTATATCAATCGCCGAGCGGCGGCGAGAGTAGCATTATTTATTTAATGCTTTGCAGTTCAAATGTATGTGGTTACTTATATACATATCGCCGAGCGGCGGCGTTAGTGTTTTCACAATTGTTTAATGGAATCAGTTAGTGCATGGTATGAGTGCAACAGGGATGGGGGGCTTCCCGGGGTTCTTGTAAGGTTCGCTCTTGGTCGCTCCTATGCGTATGTCTTTCCATAGTTATAATCTGTGGATCGAACTAACTTCATTAGTGTCGTCTGATGAGGTTTATTTCATGTCCGTCATGACCATTTCCGCCGTTTATATCTTCAATTATAAATTCGAAAATACTTAAGTAAATTTGGTTGATTTGTTATGTGGTAATGTAATAGCCATTAATAGAAGTATGAACTATCACTTGTCTTTATTGTCATTGGTAATTATCAATTTAGTCCTAGAATAATAAAGATTAATTTTTCATATTAATCTCATTTATTATGGCTCAATTGACCTGGGCAACAATTTATTTTTAAGCCTGTCCTAATTGTGTATTTATCGTCCGCTGTTTATAAACCTTGACGATGCATGCAAGTCACGTGACATATAGGTATAAATGTAAAAGTCGCCGTGTTCTGTCCTCTTCCAATACCAGTAAATCGAAGCCCACCCACCGCACCCAAAATTTTTTATATTGTTAATCATATTAGGTTGTAACTGTACTAAGGTAATGGAAGTTCAATATTCTGCCGTTGAGATTTTGTATATTTCAGTTTGTTTCTTCACAATGTATGGCAAACCAGCATCTCCTGGCACTATCGTTGGTATACATGAACAAGTTGACTTTTGTTGCGACACCTCATTGGGAACATAATTCCGCAAACCGAAGCCGACCATATTGGAGCATTGATACTCATGGAATAAATATAGGAGGGTCTCGGTGATACAGAAACTGTAATTTATATAAATACTAAACAGTCGTTGAGTTCAGAGTTTGGAGGAACCGAGGCAGTAACACATGGATATACCAGTATCATTGTAATACCATTGTGATTGTATGAAACTGTGTTTAACACTCGCAGAACTGATGCAGAAACATTTTACAATTTAGTTTTGTGACTATAGTGTTTATGATATCGGTGTGACTTTAATTAAGTTTCATTGACAAAGTGATAATGATTATAAACGAAGCTTCAAAACAATTAAGTGCTGGGAGATGTACGCATAGACTTTACTGTGTAATTTAACGCATACTTTTGTCTTTATTCATCATTCATAGGAATATATTGCCATTTTTTTTTTTTTCATGTATAATAGATGTTCATATATTTTAATAACGTATAATTACTATAGATATACATCATATAGAACATTTTCCGTCATGACGGCCGAAAATTCTTACGCATGGGGGCGGCCAGGAATTAACATAATAATACACCTGTTTTTTACCCCCTATAAATTCAATTTGCCTAGAGTGTCGTCTGTAGGTGGATAACAGTTTGTAGGGTTTAAACAATTATTTTCTGGGTTCTAAAATTATTTTTGGGTTAAATGAGCTTTAAAGTACTTGCTAGATTAGCTTTGACTAAAGCGGTCTTTAATAGCTCCTATTTTGTTAGGCCGTTCTGTAGCAAAGTTCCAGTATAGTTTCATGTTGCACTGGTGGTTGCATTAATAGGTACGACGGCGTACCTTGCGGTTATATCAATCGCCGAGCGGCAGCGAGAGTAGCACTAATGGTTGGATTAATAGGTACTGCGGCGTACCTTGCGGTTATATCAATCGCCGAGCGGCGGCGAGAGTAGCATTATTTATTTAATGCTTTGCAGTTCAAATGTATGTGGTTACTTATATACATGATGCCGAGCGGCGGCGTTAGTGTTTTCACAATTGTTTAATGGAATCAGTTAGTGCATGGTATGAGTGCAACAGGGATGGGGGGCTTCCCGGGGTTCTTGTAAGGTTCGCTCTTGGTCGCTCCTATGCGTATGTCTTTCCATAGTTATAATCTGTGGATCGAACTAACTTCATTAGTGTCGTCTGATGAGGTTTATTTCATGTCCGTCATGACCATTTCCGCCGTTTATATCTTCAATTATAAATTCGAAAATACTTAAGTAAATTTGGTTGATTTGTTATGTGGTAATGTAATAGCCATTAATAGAAGTATGAACTATCACTTGTCTTTATTGTCATTGGTAATTATCAATTTAGTCCTGGAATAAATACAGTATTAAGAGAATGCTTACTTCATTAGATAATCTCTGGGTTTGGCATCAGGGTATCTCTCTCGCCATGGTACATCTATGAATTCAAAATATCTTTCACCTGAATGCATTGTATGTTGTGTTACCTTCTTGAACATATCAAACAGTTTCTGGAATCATAAAAGTTATGCACATCTCCGTGAAACACATTCAATAGAAGTAACACATGTATACCTAATTAATAAAACATATTACAGTTACCTTGTGTATGTTGTACACTAAATAATGTTTAAAAATGTGTGAAACTATAATAATTCAGAAATCGTGCGCCCTTGTTCTCCATTTGCTTTTATACGATGCTTCCATGGCTGTGTGGTTAAGGTCCCTGGCTTCAAATTACTTGCCCCTCACTGATGTGGGTTTGTGC
The DNA here is from genome assembly GCF_021730395.1 of Mercenaria mercenaria. Lineage (NCBI taxonomy): Eukaryota > Metazoa > Mollusca > Bivalvia > Venerida > Veneridae > Mercenaria > Mercenaria mercenaria. The sequence continues at coordinate 56,271,657 of NC_069373.1, forward strand.
CTCACTTAGGGAATAGAATTTTTCATGTGAGGAATTCATCCAGCTGGCTAACAGCAGGGCACTAGACAACTTTTGGAGACAGGTACCCATACCCTCAGGAAGGGGAATTTTTTGTTGTTTTAAGACATAAAGGAGAAGTTTTTAGCCATATATATGTACTACTTTTCACACTTATTAATACTGTTTTCAATCATTTCTAACTTATAAAACTATATTGCAGCAGTAACCTTCCTTAGAGGCACAATATTTTATGAGGGGAAAGGGGCCCATATTCAGCCCCAAAAACGACCAAACAAGTGCCCTGAACAGAAAGCTGACGGTTCTACCTAGCTGCTCACCTGTGATGAAATAATGCACAGAGGGGCACCTAAGATCTTCCTCCACCACAAAAGACGCCAAATGACCTTAACTGTGTCACTGCGACGTTAAACCAAACAAGAGGACCATGATGGTCCTGAATCGCTCACCTCTTCCCACATGACCCAGTTTTGAGTATGACGTCGTTTTTTCTATTATTTGACATAGTGACCTAGTTTTTGAGCTCATGTGACCCAGTTTTGAACCTGACCTAGATATTATCAAGATAAAAATTCTGACCAATTTTCATGAAGATCCATTGAAAAATATGGTCTCTAGAGAGGTCACAAGGTTTTTCTATTATTTGACCTATTGACCTAGTTTTCAAAGGTACGTGACCCTGTTTTGAACTTTACCTAGATATCAAGGTGAACATTATCACTAATTTTCATGAAGATCTCATGAAAAATATGGCCTCTAGACAGGTCACAAGGTTTTTCTATTTTTATACCTTCTGGCCTAGTTTTTGACCGCACGTGACCCAGTTTCGAAACTTACCTAGATATCATCAAGGTGAACATTCAGATCAATTTTCATGAAGATCCATTGAAAAATATGGCCTCTAGAGAGGTCAAAAGATTTTTCTAATTTTAGACCTACTGACCTACTTTTGACCGCAGTTGACCCAGTTTCAAACCTGACCTAGATATCATCAAGATGAACATTCAGACCAACTTTCATACAGATCCCATGAAAGGTATGGCCTCTAGAGAGGTCACAAGGTTTTTTTATTATTTGACCTACTGACCTAGTTTTTTATGGCACGTGACCCAGTTTCAAACTTGACCTAGATATCATCAAGGTGAACATTCTGACCAATTTTCATGAAGATCCATTCAAGGGTATGGCCTCTAGAGAGGTCACAAGGTTTTTCTATTTCAAGACCTACTGACCTAGTTTTCGATCGCAGTTGACCCAGTTACAAACTTGACCTATATATCATCAAGATAAACATTCAGACCTACTTTCATACAGATCCCATGAAAAATATGGCCTCTAGAGAGGTCACAACGTTTTTTCATTATTTGACCTACTGACCTACTTTTTGATGGCACGTGACCCACTTTCGAACTTGACTTAGATATCATCAAGATGAACATTCTGACCAATTTTTATGGAGATCCATTCACAAGTATGGCCTCTAGAGAGGTCACAAGGTTTTTCTATTTTTAGACCTACTGACCTAGTTTTTGACCGCACATGACCCTGTTTCGAACTTGACCTAGATATCATCAAGATGAACATTCAGACCAACTTTCATATAGATCCCATGAAAAATATGGCCTTTAGAGAGGTCACAAGGTTTTTCTATTATTTGACCTACTGACCTAGTTTTTGATGGCACGTGACCCACATTCAAACTTGACCTAGATATCATCAAGGTGAACATTCTGACCAATTTTCATGAAGATCTCATGATATATATGGCCTCTAGTGAGGTCACAAGGTTTTTCTATTTTTAGACCTACTGACCTAGTTTTTGACCGCACGTGACCCAGTTTCGAACTTGACCTAGATATCATCAAGATGAACATTCAGACCAACTTTCATACAGATCCCATGAAAAATATGGCCTTTAGAGAGGTCACAAGGTTTTTCTATTATTTGACCTACTGACCTAGTTTTTGACGGCACGTGACCCACTTTCGAACTTGACCTAGATATCATCAAGATGAACATTCAGACCAACTTTCATACAGATCCCATGAAAAATATGGCCTCTAGAGAGGTCACAAGGTTTTTCTATTATTTGACCTACTGACCTAGTTTTTGACGGCACGTGACCCACTTTCGAACTTGACCTAGATATCATCAAGGTGAACATTCTGACCAATTTTCATGAAGATCTCATGAAATATATGGCCTCTAGAGAGGTCACAACATTTTTCTATTTTTAGACCTACTGACCTAGTTTTTGACCGCACGTGACCCAGTTACAAACTTGACCTAGATATCATCAAGATGAACATTCAGACTAACTTTCATACAGATCCCATGAAAAATATGGCCTTTAACGAGGTCACAAGGTTTTTCTATTATTTGACCTACTGACCTAGTTTTTGATGGCACGTGACCCAGTTTCGAACTTGACCTAGATATCATCAAGGTGAACGTTCTGACCAATTTTCATGAAGATCTTGTGAAATATATGGCCTCTAGAGAGGTCACAAGGTTTTTCTATTTTTAGACCTACTGACCTAGTTTTTGATGGCACGTGACCCAGTTTCGAACTTGACCTAGATATCATCAAGTTGAACATTCTGACCAACTTTCATAAAGATCCCATGAAAAATGTGACCTCTAGAGTGGTCACAAGCAAAAGTTTACGGACTGACGCACGCACGCACGCACGCACGCACGCACGGACGCACGCACGCACGGATGGACGACGGACGACGGACACCGCGCGATCACAAAAGCTCACCTTGTCACTTTGTGACAGGTGAGCTAACAAAAATGAATTTGCCTTTATATGTGTATCTTATTTATACTGAAATCAATCAATCTTGTTTCAAGTTTTAGCCAAAACCGTGATTTTGTGGGGAAATGAATAATGTACATTTTCAAGTTTTTAACATCACACCAACATAATAATGTCGTATAGCGACTTTCCAGCTTTAGATGGTGAAGGAAGATCCCCTAGGTGCCTATCCGAGAATTATTTCATCCACTGGCAAACACTTGGATAGAACCACTGGCCAGCTCACATGGAAGAATTCTAATTCATGTAAGGATCTGAACCCACAGCTGTGACGGGTAGGTGTTTCCAAGTCCAATCACTCAGAAACAGACGGGCCTTGTTTCTCAGTTGTAGCCAAGCATTGCAACTCACATGGAAGAATGCAAGTCATTTTAAATGCAAGATAAAGCTCTGAAACCAGAAAGTTTCCTAATGTTCTTCTAAGTGTAATGTGCAAAACACAATAAATGAGCCGCACCATGAGAAAACCAACATAGTGCATTTGTGACCAGCATGGATCCAGACCAACCTGCGCATGGTCAGGATCCATGTTGTTCGCCAACAGTTTCTCTTATTGCAATAGGCTTTGAAAGCAAACAGCATTGATCCTGACCAGACTGCATGAATGCGTAGGACCCATGCTGGTTGCAAAAGCACTATGTTGGTAGCTCAAATATGATCTCAATTTGAAGCCACATCCGAAAGTTTATACATAATTTATTTTAGGTCGATTGTGAAGGAAGTTCTACAACTTATATAAATCACTCTCAACACCTCATTCCTGATGAAATCCATCACCACGAGGGTATGAGAGAAGAGGCCAGTTTCCCTTTCAATGCTGAGCACCAAGCAAGGAAGCTACTGGTACCATTTTTCACGTCTTTGGTATGACAAAGCAAGGGATCGAACCCACGACCTCCTGCACTCAAAGCGGACACTCTACCACTAGGCTATCGAGGCAGTTGAAAGAATGTCAGTGTAAAAAAATTATATTATTTAAATTTATTTTCCTATAAAATATGCCCAACACCTGAGACAAAAGAATATTTACAATAATTCAAGCCATCGGATAATTAAATTTTAAGTGAAGCAATTAAATTTTGATTTATTTTATTTTTTTGAGATTGTTTTCACGACAACAGAATATCAAATAACAATTAAGACATCGATAAATCATTTAGACAGGAATAATGACACCTAATGCACATTTTAATGAGATAGTTTTTGTTTATTCATTTCAACTTTAGAGATTATTATTTTTGCATATGTAAATGATATTTCTGGTATATATTTTTACTTCCTGATATGTGTGTCCATATAATAAACCAATAGTGGAGAACGGAACAGAAATGAACTTAGAAGATGACAAAGGCAAATGAGCTTAGAAGATGGCCAAGACAAATAACTTTAAAAGATGGCCGAGGAAAAGGTGTTTAGAAGACGGCCAAGGAAAATGAGTTTACAAGATGGCTAAGGAAAATGTGTTTAGAAGATGGACAAGGAAAATGAGTTTACAAGACGGCAAAGGAAAATGAGTTTACAAGATGGCCAAGGAAAATGTGTTTAGAAGATAGCCAAGGAAAATGAGTTTAGAAGATTGCCAAGGAAAATGACTTAAGAAGATGGCCAAGTAAAATGATTTTACAAGATGGCCAAGGAAAATGAAATTACAAGATGGCCAAGGAAAATGAGTTTGTAAGACGGCCAAGGAAAATGAAATTACAAGATGGCCAAGACAAATGACTTTACAAGATAGCCAAAGAAATGATTTTATAAGATGGCCAAGGAAAATGACTGCAAGAGATAGCCAAGGAAAATGAGTTTACAAGATGGCCAAAGAAAATGAGTTTAGAAGATGGCCAAGGAAAATGAGTTTACAAGATGGCCAAGGCAAATGACTTTACAAGATGGCCAAGGAAAATGACTTTACAAGATAGTCAAAGAAATGATTTTACAAGATGGCCAAGGAAAATGAATTAAGAAGATGGCCAAGGAAAATGTGCTCAGACACAGCTCAACAAGACTATTCTAACAAAATCTTCAGCCCCCCTTCCCACCCCCCCCCACCCACACCAAAAAAAATAAAATAAGATTTCACAGTAACTCACAAGATCAGTTTTCACTTTGAAGACTTCCTCCATGCATTCTGGTTTTGCTGACAGGTATACTGATAAGTTCATTAACTCCTGATTTATTCTGTTCCCGACTTCCTGGTAGTATCTATTCAGGTGATACAGGAAACAGTTTGTCTTTGCATTAGTTGGCTTCTTTACCACAGTCAACCTCTGGAAAACAACATTAATTTAATAAATTCATGAATCATGCATCATTTTTTAAATACAAAAAATAATGTTGCAGTGAGGGACAGTAATGTTTATTATTTTGATCCTTTCAATGATCACTAAATGTCATTCCAGAAGGCTTTTTACTGATGTTGTTTAACTTATTTGACCAGCTTTTAAGTGAGTCTTTCAATTGCTATGAGCTGTAATGCATCTGTAAATAACAAACAAGCCATATTCAGTGAATTTATATCCCCACCGAATAGGTTGTTTTTGTGAATATGGGGACTATATTTTGAAAGATATTTAATTTCCAGATATATGTTATGTATAAAAGGACTGCGCCATTTGTTGGTTTCTATTGGTTACCAAATCAAGGGGAAAACACTCTGACTTATATCGTCTATATTAAATTTCATGAAGATCCAATAATAGGTTACTTTGTTTTGTGGGAATTTATGAATTTTATAACAATTAAAGGGCAATAACTCTGCAAGAACTGAAGAGATACCGATGAAAGATGTGCATGCACCACTGCCCTATAGTGATCTACAATTGTGTTAAGTTTCATGAAGTACATCAATAGATTACTTTATGTGGGAATTCAAATTAATTAAAGGGCAATAACTCTGTAACTCTGGTTACTGAAGTCATCCTGACAAAAACTGTGCATGCATCACTGCCCTATAGTGATCTACCTTTGTGTAAAGTTCCATGAAAATCCATTAACAGGTTTGTTAATACAGGATACAGTAAAAAATCACTATTTTTTACCAAATCAAGGGGAAAAACTGTACTTTTAATGGGTCAAGGGGGATAAAACTACATGTGAGCAAAGGTCATGAGTAATAAATAATTAATAATTAAGTGAGGCTTGGTGATTCTAGCCCTAATACTTTTTGAACTATAAACATAAATAAGCATGATCAATTTCTGACAGACAGATGGACACACAAGGAACGAACAGCCTTTGGTGGGAGAAAATTAACAATAGCATATAGTTGTGGACAAAAACATTCTTACAAATATTGATTCAGTTTAGTTTACTAAACCTGATAGAATCACTTAGAAAACAAAGCCTAACAAACAGAAAAATATTTCTCTTTTTAAGACAATTGAGGAAAACTAAACAGAACCTCCTACATTCCAAAAACTTGCTTGACTAATTCTTCACATGGAAGCAGTTTACACTGCATAGCTTAAATCAGAGATAATTAGAAGTGTAAATAAATTATGACAAACTGTACCTGCTTTTTCAAGATACGGAGTCGTTTTAATTTCTTCATCATGTAAAACATTGTCTTGGAAGACTCTTTGAACACTTGTAGACTGAGCTTCCCATGTGATGCTTCACCGCTAGACCTTGATCTGAAATAGGGCACTTTCACGTAAATATCTTGGGTCATCTCTAGGGCACTTTCAGTTGACTTACTAGGGTTATCTCTAGGGCACTTTCACTTAAATATCTAGGATTATCTCTAGGGCACTTTCAGTTAATTCTAGGTACTCTAGGCACTTCAGTGATTTAGGTACTCTAGGGACTTTCACGTAAATATCTAGGGTCATCTCTAGGGCACTTTCAGTTGACTTACTAGGGTTAACTCTAGGGCACTTTCACTTAAATATCTAGGATTATCTCTAGAGCACTTTCAGTTGACTTACTAGGGTTAACTCTAGGGCACTTTCACTTAAATATCTAGGATTATCTCTAGGGCACTTTCAGTTGACTTACTAGGGTTAACTCTAGGGCACTTTCACTTAAATATCTAGGATTATCTCTAGGGCACTTTCAGTTGACTTACTAGGGTTAACTCTAGGGCACTTTCACTTAAATATCTAGGATTATCTCTAGGGCACTTTCAGTTGACTTACTAGGGTTAACTCTAGGTCACAATCAGCAGACTAACTAGGGTTAACACTAGGGCACTTTCAGTTGACTTACTAGGGTTAACTCTAGGGCACTTTCAGTTGACTAACTAGGGTTAACACTAGGGCACTTTCAGTTGAACTAACTAGGGTTAACACTAGGGCACTTTCAGTTGACTTACTAGGGTTAACTCTAGGGCACTTTCAGTTGACTAACTAGGGTTAACACTAGGGCACTTTCAGTTGACTAACTAGGGTTAACTCTTGGGCACTTTCAGTTGACTTACTAGGGTTAACTCTAGGGCACTTTCAGTTGACTAACTAGGGTTAACACTAGGGCACTTTCAGTTGACTAACTAGGGTTAACTCTAGGGCACTTTCAGTTGACTAACTAGGGTTAACTCTAGGGCACTTTCAGCTGACTAACTAGGGTTAACGCTTGGGCACTTTCTGTTGACTAACTAGGGTTAAGTCTAGGGCACTTTCAGCTGACTAACTAGGGTTAACACTTGGGCACTTTCAGTTGACTAACTAGGGTTAACGCTTGGGCACTTTCTGTTGACTAACTAGGGTTAAGTCTAGGGCACTTTCAGTTGACTAACTAGGGTTAACACTAGGGCACACCGAGTTGATTTACTAAGGTTAACTCTAGGCCCTTCAATTGACTAACTAGGGTTAACACTAGGACACTTTCAGTTGACTTACTAGGGTTAACTCTAGAACACTTTCAGTTCACTAACTAGGGTTAACACTAGGGCACACTGAGTTGATTTACTAAGGTTAACTCTAGGACACTTCAATTGACTAACTAGGGTTAACACTAGAGCACTTTCAGTTGACTAACTTTGGTTAACACTGGAGTACTTTCAGTTGACTAACTATGGTTAACACTAAAGCACTTTCAGTTGACTAACTATGGTTAACACTAAAGCACTTTCAGTTGACTAACTAGGGTTAACACTAGAGCACTTTCAGTTGACTAACTATGGTTAACACTTGGGCAGACAGAGTGGATTTACTAAGGTTATCTGTAGGACACTTTCAGTTGACTAACTAGGGTTAACACTAGGGCCATTCCAGTTGACTAACTAGGGTACAATCTTAATTTAACTACAGTTGAGACTGTTTCAAGGACCAACTTGGAACAGCAAAGCACATTCAGGGTTTTAACACTACTTAAATTGATGACCTTTCATTACTAACATAAAAGTATAACTACTCATATATCATGTGTAATAGGTTTTTAAGGAGAGTGAAATGTTAAATACTATTTCTTTAACTGCATATTGATAAAATATAAATTTAAAATAATTTGCACTCATTCGTATGACTGTTGATAAAACAAATTTAAGCTCATGATCTGGGAAGAAAATAAAGGGAAGCAGTAAAATATAAATGTCCCATTAGAACTATTTTACACACTGAGGTTTATGATAATTTTTATTTCTTTGTGTTTTAATGGTTCACTGAAATTTATTCGTTTAATGACTGCATCTTTAAACCGTTTTTATTTTGTTGTTTCCTGTTAAATACTGCCATCTTTTTGTTTCACCAGAAACACTGTTAATTTATGCACCGACTTCAAATTCTTCAATGTCTTTATATGCTGGTTTTCCTTAATCGAGCAATTCAAGTGCCTTAACACGCTGTTCTAATGTCAAAACAGTTCTTTTTTATGTTTTTCATTGGCCATTTTTTGTAAACAAATAAGTTCTTGCCTCAAACAACTTCACGCGAGATAACGAACAGAACTTTGTAAAATCTTGCGAGGGAGCATCTCAAAGTCACTGAAAAAGGTCTAATAATCGATTTGGGAGCCTGATTTCACAGTCGCTTGTCGCGTAAGGCAGGGGGTTGCTTAATTCAGACTCTTTTAATAGTAAATTGCGTCCGGAGCATAAAATAGAGTCGCATATGACAGGGAGTCGCTAAATTCAGGGGGTCGTTAAGGCAGTCTCGACTGTACTTCGAAAATTTAATCCAGGAAAATCATTTTACCTGCCAATCCTTTCAAGTATACAAAAGCTGAAAGCATCAAATTCAAACTCAGGGTCATTTTCATCTCCTATCAGAGTTCGCTGCCTAATCGACTGTGATGCAACAATAACCAGGGTTTTCCCATACCTAGAAAACATATATATTCAACAAATACATCTTAAAACTCATAAGTCTGTCATCTATCTTTTTTAGTAAGAAGTTCTATGAACTCTCTAGCAAATAATTTTCATGATAGCTAAGAGCAAATGTAAATCCTACCTTGACAATCTAGAAAAGTTTGTTTCAGTTTGGTTTTATATGATTATCAATAATACATCTGTTACGGTACTCAATATTTTCCAAAAGTATGTCTCCAGTTATTTTCAATAGTGCTTGTTACGGTGCCCAGTGATTTTCAATACTGTCTCTGTTTTCAACTTCTGGTGCCCAGTGATTTTCAACAGTATGTCTGCTTTGTTACTAATTAATTTTCAATAGGGTTTGTCATGGCACCCTGTGGTTTTCATCAGTATGTCTGCTTTGTTATGCAGTGATTTTCAATAGGGTTTGTTATGGTGCCCAGTGGTTTTCATTATTGTTTGATATGGTGTGTAGTGAACAGTATGTTATAGAGTATAATGATTTTCGATTACTTCAGGCAAGGATAGGCACTTGGGTATGACAAATGACCTCATGCAAGTGAATTTTATATGATTGAATCTGAGCCATGGCAAATTACTAGTACCCAAATCACTCAGTCATAGCAGCTCTTGAATATTTTATCAGTTTTAACAAATGTTCATTTCAAGTCCTGTAAAACTGAAAAGAAAATTTACATACTCCTCAATAGCTTCAGCAAGTGTGGGTTTACTGCCTCTAATCTGCTCGGTTATATTCTTCCGGGAGTTGTATTCAACACATGAACCAAGCACACCGTCTTCATCAATCATTTTCAAAGGATAAATGTCATCTGGAATATGTTCCTGAAAATGAACATCAAAATATACCTGTTCAAATGGTAAAATATTATAAGTTATGGGCCAGACAAGATCTGACAAGACATCTTACCTCCAACTGTGACCTTGACTTTTGGATTATAGGAACCTGGGTTTTGCGCATTACACTCTGTCTCACTGAGGTTAACAATAATGCCAAATATAAACAAGATTGCTCCATGCATGTCAAAGTTATGGTCCGTACAAACAAATACGGACTGACGCACGCACAGGGATCATCCTAGGTCAAAATTTTAGGGAGAAGTGACTTCTCCCTCCGCAGAATTTAGGGAGAAGTTGAGGAATTTAAGGAGAAGAATCGGCCTAGCATTCAGTTTCCTGCCACTTTCTATGGGTCTAGCTGTAACTTATAAACAGTAATTATTTAGGGAAATTGATTTTTGCATTATCATTTTCATGAATTTCTAAATAAAGTATAAACTTAATTATGAAAAAGTCGCCTTTAAGTTTTTATCCGAAATTTACATGTCTGAAACTCGTAATTTAACAGGTGCACGATCAAAACGCCATGAAATTTTTCATTCATATTTCGATTCTCGTGCTTTTATAATGCCTGATTTTTGCATCAACTTGTTCAGATTTATACATTTCATTCATTTATTTTTTCGAAAATAACACCAAACTCGTAGGTAATGGCGATCTTTTTACAAATATTTTGTACAGCAGTTCTGTCATCTGCAAAATCATTTTTTATCCGCAGTACCCGAGCAATTCATTTACAGAAATTGACCGTAATCATGGTAATTGAAATTAATTTTTAAGTAATCTTTAATAAAATGAAAGAATAATGTACAATTGTAGCATATGATCATTCTCTCGTTAAGTTTATCGGCTTTTTACACGCCGATTGAAAATTTTCAAAAATGGCGGCGGCTTACAATATTATTGATTGACACTGTGGGATATTAACGCTACGATTGGCTGAAATTTGACAGGCGAGTAGGCAGGGTTGACTATGGATTTATCGATAATTTAATCTAGAATATGCATAAAGTTTTACAACTTTAAGTAAACAGATAATCACTCGCTGAAAAACTCGGTGATTTGGATTTCGCCCGGAGGCGATAATTAGGCGAAGTGGCCGACTTTAAAGCGATGATATCGCTCAAATCGCCTTGTAGGATGATCCCTGATGCATGCACATACACCAAACAGCCACTTGGACGACTATGCAGAGCTCCAGATAAGCTGCATATTTGCGTATTTACGCAATTAAAGTTGCAGCCCAACTGAATTCATACAGTAGGCATACTGAAAGTTAGAATTCCTAATACCAATTCAGTAAAAACCACTTGCGTATCTGATTTTCCATATTATAGTTAAAACGCTAGACAACAGACTGGTTATACATTACAGCAAAACAGGTATCTATTTATCAGAAAAAAGCACATGGCCATTCAGTCTGATCAGGAGTGTTATTTGGACGCCTTTTAAACAAAAAAAATACGCTGATAAACTGACCACTTCGCAGAAAAACAATGTTGCAGCACAAACAAACTAAACATTTTGTTGTTCAGCAAAGACAGTTTATCTGTTTGTGATAATAAAGTGCCACAGATACTGGCCAACATCTTATGGGAGAGCACATATTGCAGTGAATACATCATTCAGGATATTCATCATCATGGTTTAATTGATCTCCGACCAAAAATACGCATGATACAATGGAATGAAAGTTTCCAAGAAAATATTAAATGATTGGAGAAAAAAAAATCATTGGTTAAAATTACATGTAATTAGAACTATAAAATGAAATACACATCTTTAACTTTGTAATAGGCATGTAGAAAAATAGTCTAACCTTGTTAATGATATACACTGTAACAGTAAGCATGTTTCATCCAGTACAATTTAGCCACAATACATTATTACTAAATTGTTTGTGCGAGATTGGTGAAATACCCAAGTGGTTTTAGCAAATACCCAATTACTTTTGAAAAGCTTTGGTTATAATATTATTTTTACCCAATTCAGATTTCCAATACCCAATTCAGAAAACAAGTGATGGGTAAATACCCAATTCCTTCAAAAGCTTATCTGGAGCTCTGACTATGTCTTCGCTTCCACAAGTGGGCTCGACAAAACCATGTCAAAATCTGTATCTGTACTTCAAAACATTTATTTTGTAATTTGTTGTTGCAGAATTAAGAATAAATTTTCAAAATCTCCTGTTATGGAATTGATTAATCAATCAGAAGTTTCTTGGTCACTGCAATTTACTTAAAAGTTCCATACAACGAGCTTTAAGATCTTGCTACTATAATCATACTTACTGTTTCTAAGTTATGTCTGGTTTCTGGGTCAATATAATGGAACCTGTTGTAGGGAATAAGATCAGACCGTGGTTTGCTCAACCGATAGAACTCTAGACCCTGAAAAACAGAATACTATTTATACAGGTATCCATGATATAATAAACTGAGGTACGAATGGCACCTTTATCAAATGGTTGTGCTAAACATTATGTCACAGGGTGAGAAAAATGTTCAGTCAATCTGGGACTGGAACCTGGCACCCCTTGCTTTCAAGACAAGTACTGTATCAACTGAGCTAACAAAGCCTTTACACATCCTCATTCCTAATATGAAAGTTTGTACAGCAAGATATACCCAAACAAATTGAAAATCTGTACTCGGATTCCAGTTGTACACAACACTAAAAGTGTAAGACTGACCACGCAAGTTTGCCAAGGCCTTATGCTGGTCTCCAAATATTACAGGGCGATAAAAATGTGTGTTCAATCAGGGGTTTGAGCCTCGTACCTGTTGCTTACAGGGCGAGTGCTTAATCAACTGAGTTAAATCGCTGCCTTGCACAACTTCTTTCCTAATATGATCAAGTTTAAACCCTAACATTTATAACATATGTCCCATATAGCAAACTTAATCGTTTTGAAATAATCCATGAAAATTGTTTCAGAAGACAGGGTCATTGTAACCTTGACCTAATAACCTACTCAAGATACTGTGCAGATGCTGCTTTACATGCAAATCTGACTTAGGCCAAAGGGCTCTCCTTCATGGATATTGACCTACAGTGGAAAGATAAACAAGAGATCACAGAGTGATCCTGGTGCTCACCAATGTGCCTTTTTTGAGTTTTCCAAATTTCAAGACTTATTGACTAGCTCAAGGTCAAATTTCATTTCCATACACAACACTGTGCATGTGGTCCAAAATCAAAAGCTGTAGCTTGAGAAATGTGAAAGTAGGTCACTAGATCAATTTCAAGGACAAAGTTCTTTGTACACAAAACTATGCATGTGCATCAAGTTTGAAGGCTGTAGTTTGAGAAATTTGAAAGTAGGTCACTAGGTCAATCTTAAGGTCAAAGTTTATTTCGGTAACCAAAACTATGCAAGTGGTCCAAATTTCAAGACTTATTGACTAGCTCAAGGTCAAATTTCATTTCCGTACACAACACTGTGCATGTGGTCCAAATTCAAAAGCTGTAGCTGTCCAAATTTGAAGGCTGTAGCTCGAGAAATGTGAAAGTAGGTCACTAGGTCAAAATCAAGGTCAAATTTTATTTCGGAACACAGAACTATGCATGTGGTCCAAATTTGAAGCCTGTACCTTCAAAAATGTGAAAGTAGGTCACTTTGTCAATGTAAAGGTCAAAGTTTGTTTCGGTACACAAAACTATGCATGTGGTCCAAATTTGAAGGCTGTAGCTTGAGAAATGTGAAAGTAGGTCACTAGGTCAAAATCAAGGTCAAATTTCATTTCGGAATACGAAACTATGCATGTGGTCCAAATTTGAAGCCTGTACCTTCAAAAATGTGAAAGTAGGTCACAGGTCAATGTCAAGGTCAAAGTGTTTTTCAGTGCACAAAACTATGCATGTGGTCCAAATTTGAAGGCTGTAGCTACAGAAATGTTAAAGTAGGTCACTAGGTCAAAATCAATGTCAACTCATGTCAAGGTTCAACTTGCCACTCAAAACCATACATGTGGTCCAATTTTGAATGTTGTAGGTTATTGACAAGAAGATTTTAAAAGCTTTTCCCTATATAAGTCTATATGAACCATGTGACCCCCAGGGCGGGGCCATATTTGACCCTAGGGGGATAATTTGAACAAACTTGGTAGAGAACCACTAGATGATGCTACATTATTAATGCCAAAGCTAGTAGGCTTTGTGGTCTGGACAAGAAGATTTTCAAAGTTTTTCCCTATATAAGTCTATGTAAACCATGTGACCCCCGGGGTGGGGCCATATTTGACCCCAGGGGGATAATTTGAACAATCTTAGTAGAAGACCACTAGATGATGTCACATACAAAATATCAAAGCCCTAGGCCCTGTGGTTTTGAACAAGAGGTTTTTCAAAGTTTTTCCCTATATAAGTCTATATAAACCATGTGACCCCCAGGGAAATAATTTGAATCATCTTGGTAGAGGACCACTAGATGATGCTTCATACCAAATATCAAAGCCCTAGGCTCTGTGGTTTTGGACAAGAAGATTTTCAAAGTTTTCCCCTATATAAATCTATGTAAATTATAGAAATAAACAAAGGGCCATAACTCACTAAAAATTGTTGAACCAGTCTGATTTTCAGGGGGACATAACTAGGGTACCAATATATCATTCTGACAAAGTTTGGTCAAAATCCTCCTGGTAGTTTCTGAGGAGATGCGATAACGAGAAATTGTTAACGGAAGGACGGACGGACGGACGTACTCACGGTATGATATTTAAGTGACTTTTCAATGTTAAATTTTAGCCACATAAACCCAAAAATTAGTCACATAAACCCACTTTTGGACACTTTTTAAAGTGACTGTCATATAAACAAAGAGTCCAAACCCTAACCTGCTAGACACTCAAGTACCAATTCGTTAGCCCGGACGGACGGACGGCGGACCACGGACGCAGAGTGATTTGAATAGCCCACCATCTGATGATGGTGTGCTAATATAAGGTTTTATATACCCTCAGCTCTAGAACACACTTCCACAGATACGGCTTGGAGTTGTCATCTAAACTAAATGTGAAGTTCTTTCTCTCTGACAACCTAATCCATAATGTGTTAATGGTGATACCTGTATAGCAAAAAAAGACATAAACAGAAGCACATTTATAATAACATACAAGCAAATTTATTAAATAAATTATATTTTCAACAATTTATTACAGCACCAGTGTAAGAATGTACATTCTAAAATGGATTGGCCAACACACAAACATCAAAATATCATGGTTTTTAAAACCTTAAATCATATAATATACTCGGCTGAGTGTTTGAAATCATACACCAGTGTCATCAAACTTCGTCAATTCTCTCAAAGATATATTATGCCCAAATTTCATATGTGAAACTTTAACAACTACTATACCATATAAATATGTAAATTTAGAGTAAAATTACTTGTGTGTAACTGTGTGTTAGGTTTGAATTAACTATATACACTAAGGCAAAAAAAAGGTCCGTTTCCGGTCTCCTGTCAAACAAGAGCTGTCGGAGGACAGCAACGCTCGACTATTCAACAGCCTTGTCAATTGAATGAATACAAAAGTTGAAAAAGGGGCATAATTTTGTAAAATGCAAAGTAGAGGTATTGAACCTCTGTACTGCATGTCATATCATGACAGTGAACAAGTGTGTGAAGTTTCAATCCTTTCCAATTTGTGGATACTGAGATACCAGCTTACATACAAAAACTTAACAAAAAACTGCTAAGTCAAAGGGGCATAATTTTCTAAAAATGCCAAGTAGAGTTATGGGACCTTCACAGTGCATGTTAGATCATGACAGTGAACAAGTGTGTGAAGTTTCAATCCATTCCAATTAGTGGATACTGAGATATCAGATTACATACAAAAATTTAACCAAAAACTGCTAAGTCGAAAAAGGGGCATAATTTTGAAAAAAAGAGAGTAGAGTTATGGGACTTGCTTAGTGCAAGTCAGATCATGATAGTGAACAAGTATGTGAAGTTTCAATCCATTCCCATTAGTAAGTACTGAGATACCAGCTTACATACAAAACCTTAACCAAAAATTTCTAAGTCGAAAAAGGGGCATAATTTTGTAAAAAAGCAAAACAGAGTTATGGAACCTGTGCAATGTAGATCAGTTCATCACAGTGAATAAGTGTGTGAAGTTTCAATCCATTCCCACAAGTGGTTACTGAGTTACCAGCTTACATACAAAACCTTAACCAAAAATTTCTAAGTCGAAAAAGGGGCATAATTTTGTAAAAAAGCAAAATAGAGTTATGGAACCTGTGCAATGTAAGTCAGTTTGTCACAGTGAATAAGTGTGTGAAGTTTCAATCCATTCCCACAAGTGGTTACTGAGATACCAGCTTACATACAAAACCTTAACCAAAATCGGGACGCGGACGCCGACACATGGGCGAGTGCAATAGCTCACTATTCTATGAATAGTCAAGCTAAAAACAAGAGGACCATGATGGTCCTGAATCGCTCACCTGTCCCCACATGACCAAGTTTTGAGTATGACATCGTTTTTTCTATTATTTGACATAGTGACCTAGTTTTTGAGTTCATGTGACCCAGTTTTGAACTTGACCTAGATATCAACAAGATAAAAATTCTGACCAATTTTCTTGAAGATTCATTGAAAAATATGGCCTCTAGAGAGGTCACAAGGTTTTTCTATTATCTGAGCTAATGACCTAGTTTTTGAAGGCATGTGACCCAGTTTTGAACCTGACCTACAATGTAGATATCATCAAGGTGAACATTCTCACCAATTTTCATGAAGATCTCATGAAAAATATGGCCTCTAGAAAGATCACAAGGTTTTTCTATTTTTAAACCTACTGACCTAGTTTTTGACCATACATGACCCAGTTTCGAATATGACCTAAATATCATCAAGGTGAACATTCAGACCAACTTTCATACAGATTCCATAAAAAATATCGCCTCTAGAGAGGTCATAAGGTTTTTTTATTATTTGACCTACTGACCTAGTTACTGATGGCACGTGACCCAGTTTTAAACTTGACCTAAATATCATCAAGGTGAACATTCTGACCAATTTTCATGAAGATCCATTCAAAAGTATGGCCTCTAGAGAGGTCACAAGGTTTTTCTACTTTTAGACCTACTGACCTAGTTTTTTACCGCAGTTGACCCAGTTTCAAACTTGACCTAAATATCATCAAGATGAACATTCGGACCAACTTTCATACAGATCCCATGAAAAATATGGCCTCTAGAGAGGTCACAAGGTTTTTTTATTATTTGATCTACTGACCTAGTTTTTGAAGGCATGTGACCCAGTTTCGAACTTGAACCAGATATCATTAAGGTGAACATTCTGACGGAACGGACGCACAGACGATGGACACTGCGCGATCACAAAAGCTCACCTTGTCACTTTAAAAAAGAGGGTAGGTACATTTGCAGGAATGGTTTTTCGGTGGTCTTTTTCGCCCCCATTTACTTTGTATACAAGGGGAGGTATAAAAATATTTTCGTGAAAGATGTGCATAATAGATCTTTGAGCCTGATAAAAGACACAGAACTTTAAATTCCTGCTGTATAATATTAAATTAGAATGCATGAGTAAAGCATTTGTGAGTTTTCCTACATGTTATACACTGTATTACAGTACTTTTGAAAACGCCAATCTTAAAATTTTTAACAAAATGAACTGATTAAAGTAGGAAAGAACAGTCTAAATACAAATATTGTTTAGCAACGTCAGTTTACGGGTGACCTAATATCAGTCAGTATGTGGCTCCAAACCACAAAAATTAAAATTCATCAAAGCTATTTTCTAATCATAACAGTGTAAGTATCAGTAACTCCAGTTTTTTTACCATCTAAACCCTCAAGAGCTATCTCCTCTGTCAGCGCTTCTTTCAAGTTAGATGCCATTTTACTCTAAAATTCCTTACAACACTCTTCATCTAGTATCAGTCATCTGCAATGTAAAGTACAAAATTTAATTCATATTTAGGCTAAAAACATTTGATATTCCTCCAACAAAACTACACACATGTTATCAATTATTATAATATATTGACCCAATATTAATGAGCAAAGCACTCCCAGAGCAGTAGTTTTTTTTCGTCTTAAAATCTTAAATTAAGAAGGGGCTTTTCTGGGAGTTTACTTGGAGCCAAGAATTTTTTTTGGCTTCTATGAAAGTTGGATTTTTTTTTCCGAACTTGAAAGCCAAAATATTTTTTTCAGAGTAATTTAAACCAAAGATATATTTTTTTTTCTCAAAATATTTCTTGTTATACTAAATATTATTCAAAATTAACAAGCCCGATAAAATAGGGTTATTATAATGGTAGCTCCATCTCTACCTACTGTTGTAATGACCCTTTTATTATATACCTCCACCTTTTTGTTTGTTATTTTGTTATCGAACAAAATCTTAAATGTTTGTCAATATTACATGCAGAATAGAAATGAGTGAAGATTTTGTAGAACTGTGTCAGGTCATGCATGTAGTCATGAAAGTAGTCTGGTCATATTTACAAGTTATATTTTTGACATAATTTATATAGAGCTATATAGGTATATAATAAAGACATATATTCTGTACTGTGTAATTTACCTTGAAGAAGTTGAAGTTCTCATGAAATAGCAAAATTAAAGTCTTTTTTAGTAAAGCGTTAAATACATGTAGAGCAGGTTCGGGGTTATTCGGCCGTTTAATTAATTCAGTACCATATGAGGAACATTCTAGTTTCGATTTCGTATTCTAGTGACTCTAAATATAGATCAGACTGTCCCGCGCACTTTCAGAGGTTAATTGCGGTAAAACATTGTACGAATTGACAACCAGTCAATGTAATTACTGTCAAGTGTCGTTGGCCCATGTCGGCCGTTTTCGATGCTGGTCGGCCACACAGTAGGGTTTCACCGGCCGTGACAAAATTTTTAAAAAAAGACAATACTGTTTTGATAAAAAAAATCGTGATAATTCTTTAATGAATTAAATTAAGCACTCAAAATTCATTTGAGACATATCTACGTCATAAACTCACAGGAACAAACATGTAGAACATGTCATATGCCGTAAATCCTTTAAAAATTAATGCCGAATCAATTTCACAATTTAAGAATGTAGACAAAGTAACAGAAGTAGCATGGTCAGTATTCTTAATCATTTAGGATAATGACCATGCTCTATGTGAAACTTCTGTTAGTCTTTGTCTACATTCCTAAAATCTGAAAAATCTAATCAACACATATAATGTTACATGTTCGTCATTCAATTTCAGACATGCAACACATGCCCAGTAAGTCATGGAACACCGGATTGTTGGGTTTAACGTACGTCACACTCACACAATGGCGGCCTGCCTGCTTTTGATGGTGGAAAAACGCCCCCGGGCAACTGGGTGAAGGGCAAGTGGTCGTATGTCAGCGACCTCAACCACTCGGCCACGGAGGCCCTTTTAGACACTGGCTATTACCTAATGCCGACTCGTATGTTAAAGACAGAAAAATATTGAAATATTGTTTTTATAGAATTAGGGTTGTCCCAAAGATTAATGCGATAGGCCCTCAATGCCTATAAATGTATTATTTGGCTAAAGCTCATTTGTGTACATTTACAGATCAAAACACGCAAAGTGGAAGTTATAATATGTTCTTTTCATATCTGGAAAAAATTTAGATCTATATTAGTCATAAGAAAAAAAAAGCAGCAGTTTTGGGTTCGAAACGAGATCGCCAAGATAACAAACCATCACTGCTCTTCGAGGAGTATGGGAATCCAGTCTGAAACTTTCTATTTTTACTACCTGCAAATTGACAAGCTGATAATCGAGGAATGAATGATTAACTCGATGGATGCCAATTAACACTAATTAGAGCAAATTTTTAGTGGAATCTTTAATGCGTGATTTCTTCTGATTAAAACAATTAGAATATCTATTTATATTTTGGTATATAACATTTTATTATAGATATCATTATAATATTTAAAGTCATTAGATCTATATACTTTTTCACTTAAATGATTTTTTGTGCAAGTGTCCGAGTTGACAAGAATTGTAAAAATTTCGTCGGCCTTCCTCGGCCTCTCTAAAATTAGATTTGAAACATCTTCAACCTCCATCAGGTGTTTACGAACATAGATTATACGATATCGATTTACAAGATTGTAAACTCGATTACTCGAAACTATAATTTGTTTGACCTTGAAATTTTAATAAATTACACATGTCAAATGTTAAATATAGATAAGTTACTGCTGCTAAAATACTGAAAACGTACTAAATATCATTGATTATCGAATTTTTAAAAATGGCAGACTGAAAACTTCCGTATTTGAGAAAACTGACTTGACAACGGCATAAAGATAGGGTGTTTCTGCGCAGTGGCCGGTTACTGTCCACGGCCGGCCAGACCCGAACCCGCTCTAAGAAACAATATCATCGATAAATTAAAATATGACCCAAATTAAAAGTACAGCTCCTTATTTTCATCTTAAAGTAAAAGACGAGTCCATGGCATTTCATTCGATGAAATTATTGCGTGAAAGATTCCTGGCATGATTTCTGGTTAGATTTCAAGGCAATCTCCCGGTTTAGACCCCGGGGTGACTATTCCTACGGAATGAAGTACATCACTGTCATCTTCATATAACAGTTACACACTCACATTCATTCCGTAGAGCAGCAATGATACAGTACGTGACTCCTAAATTATTTCCATTTCTCTTTATTCTCACTATCTCAGTATTATTGTGGAGAACAAGGAATCATGTTATCAACTCTACAGAATGAATGGGGGCTATTTTTCCCCGGAGTATATAAAAGTGACTGAGAAGATAAAAATTTTCAAAATAATTTAGGCATCATCATATCAACTCTATGGAATGAATGTGAGTCTGTAACTAACCATTTTGTGACAATGTAATTCATTCCGTAGTGCTGATAACCGGAATCAGTTCCCTAGACTGCGAACTTATTCGTCTGGAACCGGTTCTCTAAGCAAAATACCGTGCATAGGCTAGGGAACCGGAATTTTATTTCTATGCATAATGCTGCCGAAATCCACTT
Organism: Mercenaria mercenaria; assembly: GCF_021730395.1. Classification (NCBI taxonomy): domain Eukaryota; kingdom Metazoa; phylum Mollusca; class Bivalvia; order Venerida; family Veneridae; genus Mercenaria; species Mercenaria mercenaria. Next base: position 56,292,623 of record NC_069373.1, read on the forward strand.
TGTTACTTGGTAAATGTCATGCATATTATTATCTTAATTAATTTTGTCATGCTCTTGCATTTATCTGCGTTTACTGTCTCAAAAAGAGTACTCGCCGCATATATACCGTGTCTGTCGTATTGGAATGATATAAACTAGTTCGAATGAATGCGTGAAAACTACTTTGCAGTTTTTAAATTTTGCTTTAAACTTGTTCTATGTTTAAATTATTTAACTATAAAATAATATTGGTTTGTATTTGCGTCATTACATGTTTATAGATGAACAAATTAATTTAATTGCCCTTAAAACTTCATACAGATTCTTTGATCACTTTAAATACTTGTTTGTAACACCTCGGCATTTCACGTTCAAAGATATGTAATCAATACTAATTAACAGAAATTACTTAATTTGTTTTAATCGATTCTTCCCTTACGAAATGGTCAAAAAGCTGCGAACATGCCGCGAACATACCTATTCGCAGGAAGTATTCGCGGGATATTCGCTGCTACCGGGATCATGCCGCGATTGGTTTGATACTAGTTCGCGAGATATTCGCAGGAAGACCAATGATCGCGGCATGTTCGCGAGAAGAACTTAGTAGATTATAATCTTTTGGTAAACTGTTACTGAAGAGCTTTTATAAGAGCAGGTAATTGTAGATCAATTAATTTGTAACATTATCTGTAAGGTCACAGTATGAGTCTGATAAGTTAATTACAACCAGATATTCTGGACATGTTTAGAAGGAAATCTGTGTGCATTACAGACAGTTTTCATAAGTGAGGCTAACAGGAATATATACTTTTTTGTGGTAAGTCAGAAAATTTATGTTTAATATCTATACTTATATATCTCAGTAAACATAAGGAATTTTGAAAATGAAATAGATATGCTTAACCTTTTGCAGAGCTGTATCAGATTATCTAAAAAGAAATATAAAACTAGCTTATTTTGACAATTTCTTAGCTTCATAAATCTGATAATTAACATGTAAAACAATGACAGATTTGTAGTAATACATATAACTTATAAGAAGTGTGAAGAAAAACATTGGGATGAAATGAATACATGCACTCAGACACTGTTATTGAAATGACAAGTAACAGTTAAAATTCAAACATATATATATATATTTTATCATTAAAACTTTTGTTTAAAATGCTCCAAATATGATATGAAAAAGTTCAGACATTGACAATTTGAATTTGTTACAACCTCAGTCAGTGTTGAAGTTTATTCAATAAATTTATATCCCTGATTCCTACTAATTTATTTGTTTTTGCACTTTTTCTGTACTATGATGCTTTTTTGTACACAATTTCTGTAGAGATGGTTTTCAGCTAGTTCGCGGGATGTTCGCAGCAACTAGTTCGCGGGATGTTCACGGCAACTAGTTCGCGAGATGTTCGCGGCAACTAGTTCGCGGGATGATCGCGGCAACTTGTTCACGGGAAGTTCACAGCTACTTGTTTGCGGGAAGTTCGCAGCAACTTGTTCGCGGCAAAACTAATTTGCATGTGAAAAGTGAACACCAAACGAACATCCCGTGAACTATTATAGCAATTGTATCAAGTGTTCGCGGCATGTTCGCTGGATATTCGCGGCATGATCGCAGCAAGTGTTCGCGGCAAACTATAATATTTCCATAAGGGTTTTATTGTTTTATACCTTTTAAGTTTAAATTTGAAGTTTATTTCGGCTCCAGTGTCGACGATTTCACATTCATTTGTACTTGTTCATTTTATCATTCCAACAGACAGTATGCGGCGAGTACACTTCTGGAGACACAGTAAACACAAATAAATAAAAGGGCATAGCTTGCTGAAATGGTAAAATTAATTAACTTATTAAGATAATAATATGCACATATGATACTTACCAAAAGAAACAAAGTGAATTTCGACAGTTTTATGCAAATAAAATTCAGGTTCCCTAGCCTATGCACGGTACTTTGGCTAGCGAACCGGTTCCGGACGAATAAAGTTGTTGTCTAGGGAACCGAGTCCGGTTCTCTAGCCACTGCCTTTTGTATATTCATAATTTTAACATGTCCAAAACATTGTGGAATGATACTTATTTCACTTGGGTATTGATTACATTTTACTCGGACTTTATCATAGACTCCCTGTGTAAAATCTCAAACTTTTAACTAAAATAAAGCTATTAAATCGATATGATATTTCAATGAAACTTCAAAGTTTTGTCGTTTGTAGCATCATCTGGGACATGAGCAGTGAAAAATCTTAATTTGATTTCTAAAATGCTGTGATATTTGTTTCTAAAGTCACTATATGTTCATTGTAAATATACTTTGTTATACCCAAGTGGAAACTGGCAGGTACTTGAAAATGCAGCTCTCTGATTGGTCAGTTAGAACCCCTAATGTACTGTGATGTCATGATAAAGTTATATATAATAAATCTGACAAAAATTATTAAAACAAACTTCATCCTTCGAATAAAGAAAAGTTAATAAAGTCTAGAAAATGTATTAAAAAGAATTCAATCAAAATGCGTATGAAATCAATGGGATTTGAACCAGCAGCCTGACGGACAACATCAGAAACTTCCCCACGTGACGTAGAATGTGTAATTTTTGGGGAAAAGCCCGTTAAATTTGAAAAACAACTTAATTTGCAACAAGCAAAAATAACTTGCGAACATAGTGCAATACACTAAACAATGAAATGAAACCTGACAACGAATGAATTCTATTTAATTCCACCAATTTCTTACACACTCTTTCATCATGGCTGGCACAGAGAACAAAGTTAGGCATTTCAGGTATGGTTGCTTTGATTATTATAACGAACATTTAATCGAGTGAATTGTGTCGTCTAGGTTGTATACCACTAAATCCAACTGTTTCTTTGTTTCATATAAAAAGGCACATGCTTAATAACGTTATAAAGACATTTTCTAGAATATCAGTTTATCAGATACTTATATCCTAAGTATCTCGCTACCATAGAAAAAAGAAAAACAAAAGGGATGTTGACTATTATATATTTTAAAGCTACACTTTATCAAAGAGCTATAATCTTTTTTATAGTTCTTTGACTTTATTAATTATAACCCTCTGAAATTACTCATTTTCGCCTCACTCAATGTGTCTTTTCGAGACATGAAGTTCTCAGCCAGCCATTTTTATTTAGCTTATGACAGGTACATCCTATTTTCGGCCCTAATTTCTATAGAACATATACTGAAATGCACAGTAAATAAAACACGATGCGATTGAGAAAGGTCACGAGGAAAGGAATCTGATAAGGACAATCTATATTTTGACTCTTTGTAGCTAGACCTACATAGGCTTACATTTGATTTGGTAGTGATCAGCTGAAATTATATTTTCTAGTGTCCATGCATGTGTCAGATAACACACATATTGAATAAAATACATACCGTTGGCAACAAGAGTCTAGAGAGAACAAATTTCCAGACATATAAATGCTTTATCTCTATATTGTTTATGGAATAGTTTAATCCCGATAATTCGGGGGTTCAGATCTACCCATACCTTTCAAATTTTTTATATCTACAAGGAAATTTTTTTTTCCACAGATAGATATCAACGTAAATTCTGTCATCTATTTTTACAAAAATAATTTTCCATAGCACGGGGCATGTTGGTGCTCATGCGCAATACTTTTAACTTGTTGATCCAACAGTTTTATCAATTTAATGTACTGTTGGCATAATCTGCTTTTAGCCCCCCCCCCCCCCCCCCCCACACCACCACCTACCCGGGGGGATTTTAACTTTTTCCAAAAATTTACGAACGTTTGTAAACTATATCTATGATCTTGATAATCTAGACGCTTGATTTAAGGAACCAATGAAAACATACATATTTATCACGTGTTTGTTCATTCAAGCATGCAATGTCAAAACTCACATGGCATACTGTCAACATTATACAATTATAGCTAGGTCAAACAACATGACTTTTAATTTTAATAAATATAAATAAATTAAACCTAAATTACCTTTACTGTTTTCAGACGCGTTCGTATACCTTCTAACTGTTCCGTTCAGGTACGCGTAGCTTCCGTTGGTAACATTCCACGCATATAAGCCACTCTTGTATTTACCGGACTCAAATAGTCTAAATAACGCTTTAAAATGATAGAAGAAGCTTGACCATATAAGGAAATTTATCTATTACCTTCATTTATATTGGACATGGTAGTACACATTTAGTTTCTGCACGATGTTTTGGTGGTCAATATCCACTTTATATTACATGTGGTCACTCCCACTTGCAACGTGGATCATAATGGCTAAAGAACATGTTAATCCTCTTGATCTTGACGGAAATTATAAAAAAAAAAAACATTCTGGATGTTGAGCAAATCACTTTTAGTGACTTTGAAAGCCCATGGATTTTTTTCTATGTCTTCAGCCAAGAGGACAATTGTGTAAATCAATGGATAATGAAAAAAGACTTGTTGGCTAGGCCCATGCCTTGTTCCAAAAAATACAAGGTTAGGGAAGACTTGTATGGCAAAGAAATACTAAACGATTGCCCGGGAACCATGAAAGTTAGTCAGCGGGCATGGAAGGCGTCTGGGGCATCACTCAGATGTGACAAGAACAGGAATCATGAGAAGACCATTAGGTGCAACAGCTTCTTTAAATCTTCCAAGCTCACAGTTCAGGAAATCACTGTGTTCGTAAAGTCGTATTTGGAGAAGAGCTCGCTGCTCCTATGTGCCCGTTCCTCAGGTATTTATTATAAAAGTACAGCTTTGGATTGGGCAAGCTTCTTGAGAGAGCTGTTCAAGGAACATTATCACCGGAATTTACGTAACAAGAAGTTGTCTGGGGTAATTGAAACTGACGAATCATTGTTTGGGAGGAGAGTCAAATACAACAAGGGCGATCCCAGAAAAGGATTAAGAGTGTGGGTTTTCGGTATGATAGGAAGATCTTACAATACTCTGATAATCTATCATCTATCGGATCGGACACAAACTACGTTATTGCCACTCATCCAGAGACACGTGCAGTCCGGTTCTACAATATATAGCGATGGCTGGAGTGCACATTACTCACTTAACGACATCGGGTATCAACACTTCACTGTAGTGCACAAATATACCTTTACGAAAGAGTATAAAGAACGTCCAGACTGGTGAAAATCACCACAGTCCATACAAATCAGACAGAAGGTGCATGGAAGCATGCAAAGGATCACTTCCGGGGGATGGCTGGCACAAAAGCAATACAATGGGAGGGCCATATCGCCGAAGTCATGTGGCGAGCGGAGGTAAAAGGTAACATTTACGATTCCTTCTTTCGTCTCCTCAAGTCCATTTACACTTCAGATGAGCCAGCCAGATACTACTACATGACCCTGCTCTTTGACTCATGCGCTAGAATAGCTGACATTGAAAGGTTCAGGGACATGGAAGTACAACCTGCCTTAACTGACGCTGAGTCTACTGACCCAGAATCAACACCACATAGTGATGACTTGTATGAAGTTTGTGTACGTGGTGCCAAAGCCATCGCTAGCCAGCCGAAGTGGTGCAATACTGATGAATCTGTGGAAGTTCCTGGTTCTCGTCCTTCTGCCAAATCATCTGTTGAAGACACTGATGTTTGCTTGATATCAACAGATGAAGAAAACCCTGAGTTACCTCCTGCTACAATGACATTATTATCAGATCTGTTCTCTGGTTCCAGTCTGTCAGATGAAGACATAATCGTAGAGCCGCCAACTCCTGTTCCAGAACAGAAGAGAGATCCGCAGCCAAGAGTTTCTAAACGCAAAGTCACAACTTCTAGTACAAGAAGATAGTCATCTAACAAAAGTTTCTTCCAGGAGGATGAAGACAAACACTGTTTGCCATCCGAAAAGATTTATTCCTACAAAAGATGATAAAAAATTTAGATCAAATGCTCGTCATAAAAAGGACCAGAATCCTTACACAAAAATAATTTTAATATTGGTCGTCATCAGATGACGATTTTGTGTAGAACATGTGACAAAGAACTAATTGCAGAAGCAATTTATAACTACAAAAAGCAATGACATTTTTGTAAAAGTGTAAATGATGGAATTTTATGTTATTCAGTGAAGTAACTAACATTCTCTGTACAGTTATTTTGGGAGAAATTTATCGCATCTGAGACCTACAGTACCTATTACCTTAACCAGTGTTACAGGTAAGTCGATATTTCATCTACATTATTATTCATCTGTCATTTTTGACATTGCACGCTTGAATCATTAATCATTTTTTTTGATAAAAGTAAATGTATTCATTGGTTATATAAATCAAGCGCCTGGGTGATCATGATCAGAGAGCAAAGCTAAAAATATACATACTTTACAAGTTAAAGCATAGCAAAAGTTCCTTCTAGGGCACATCTTTATAAATATATAATGATCATCTTGTAAAATTTTGGTTGCAATGTCTGTTTTATACTGCCAAAAAATGTCAAGTAAGTATTTACGCTAGTTATTTAACATAAATTGTTAAATCCAACAACAAATTAAATCTGTTACCACTTTCAGTAAAGTAAATACGGCAATAAGACATTGACCCGGTCAATCTATTACGATTCGATGCGTGAATTTGTTGCGCATAATTAGAGGATCGCAATGGGGTTTGTTTTCACATATTAACCATGCATTTGAAGGTGACGATAATATTTAGTTGTTTACATGTAAATTTGCTGATATATGTCTATCTGGTCGACTGAATGTACATATGTTATGTTCTTCGAAAATGGAGAAAATAAAAGAATCAATCAATCATCCACGGGTTAGTAATATGTATTCCACGGAACGCGTTTAGTCAGAGAGTCGCCTCAATTAGGAAAGAATAGTTTAACGTCAGAGGTTATTTCTAAGATCACGGAGTTTAATTGGCCAGCTTGTAATGACAACAGCTTTCGATATCAGTAGCTCAGTCAAGTGTGACTTACCAAATTTAGATATTCCTTCTCAAGAGAAGAAACAATTATAAAAAAAGTTAAAATCCGTGGGGGGACTAAAAGCGGATTATGCCGTATTGTTTTATGCAAGGCCCATGATTTTGTGCTATGTGAATACAACACCCATTTGAATTACCAAGTATTCATGTAAGACAAAATACAAGTTAAAGGGAGTTGGTTTCTGCTGCTTTCATTCGTACTTCTCACAGTCGGTTTACAACTATATGTATTGTTGGAAAGGTTAAGTCCCGCTGTACAAAAAAAAAAAGAAAAAACGCACACATTGAGAAGGATTATACAGTCACTTAAATTGATAAGTACCACCAAGAAGTGTTAGAGGAGGGGCAGACAAATAGCCCACTATCATTTGAAAATCTATGGGAAAATATCTCGCCCACTATAAACAGCCCAACTTGGACTTCAGACATACTGCTCGAAAAGAAATAAATCAGGCTTAACAATATTCCTTGAAGATAATTTGAATGTTAACCAGCCTGATGCCTCCTATGCATCAAAACCAAACACCAAATTTTTCTATTCCCTCCTCAGGCATTCCAAATAAGATTCAGCATCATTGCCACCTTTGAAATACAAATCAAACTAAAATAAAGTCTAATATGCTGCTTGAAAAACAACAGGTCAAAAGAAGCAATTTCAGTTGGTATTAAGTCATAAATCACCTTTAAATTTAGCATCCAACTCAGATAAAAAAAAACTCACCACCAGTAGACAGCCAAACCTACCCAGGAATGTCAAGCATCCATTTATATGCAAATGGCATAGACAAGCTCCTGTCAAATCTTTACCCTCATAAGGTACATGTGGACCAGACAAGATCAAGCCCATCAGAAGGGCGGCCATCTATGGGAAAATAGCCTTTACATGTGTACTTTGCAAAACCCTGGATCATATAGGATCCGTATAAATTACAAAACACGTTACATAAATGAAACACTATATTCCCTTATACTGCTATCTGTATTATACACTACTAGAATCTGTCATCTCAGCAAAATACTATGGCGTGAGTAGTTTAAGGGATCTCTCGTGGAACACCGATATAAATAGGTCAACCAAAATGGCAAATCAAACCTTAGGTTTCATTCGCACGAATATAAAGGTCATCTCAAAACCCCTTAAGTACATGGCATATCAGACAATCATCAGACCACCAAGGACTGTAGTTCCAAAGCTAGTCACCATACACACAAAAGCAAAATAGACTAAACAGACACCATTCAAAAACGAACAGCGAGTTGGACTACGTCTGACATTGGCCGCATTACCAGAGTCACCGAAATGCTATGCAGTCTAAAATGGCACATTTAAGGTCACCAGCACATTGACTCCAGACTTTCTCTGATGTATAAAACTTTAAATAATCTTGTTGCAATCCCTATTGCAGATTATCTCATCCACCTAACAAGGATATCACGCCATTATCATCCAATGTCTTACAGGTTAATCTGTGCAACCACCAACTGTTACAAACACTCATTTTCCCCTAGATCTTTAATCTTATGGAATAGCCTACCACTCTTCCTTCTAACTTTTGAGTAGTTCAATTCTGCGGTTGGCCTGACTTTTTATCCCTGTTATTATCTTTTAATCATTAATATATTTTCATTTCCCTTTTATTTTGCCTGATTTCCTGTTATTTCTACGAATAATATTTGTGACTTGACGTTTACGAAAGTGCCCACGTCCCTGTAAAGTGTTAGTCAATAACGGAAGAAAGATAAGATATATTAAAGGTTAAAGAATCATAAAGAATATATTTTTTTCTTTTTCAAAATAACTCTAAATCATCCTCGAACCATTTGTCCTGTTACTGTTTACCCTTCGGGGAAGTTTACCACGTTTAATAACAATTTGATGTAAACAAGACACTTTATTTTAAGTCGGATACAATATAATAATACAACATTAGCCATGAGCTATTTTTCGACAAACATATTAAATGAAACAAATGAAGATAAATAGACTGAAGAAAAGTATAAACATAAGCATATATAAAACAAAATTAAGAATTATTAAAATAATAAGAAAATTGATATACTTTAAAATACACAAGTTTTGTTTAGATGAGCATGACGATTTTTTTATATTCCTGCTCTCTGGTATTGTATTTGTGAACGACAGGGTAATTTTCGTCTGCATAGTTATATAGGGTGAATTTGTCGAAGATGGCCGAGGACTTAACTTTGTAGAACACGACCAATTGCTTCGCTGAGTTTAACCCTTTATTTTCTGTTAAATAGATGCCTATGCATGAGATTGCAAACATATTTGGAGAAACCATATGACATTAATTTAAGGATAAATATGTCATGTTGGAGACAATTAAAGGCATTTTATAGGTCCATTAGTATGGCTTCTACGTATTTGTTTTCGTCAAGTGCTGTCTTCCAGACTTCTATGAGACGTAGAAGGATAGACCGACATCAGTAGGAGTGTCCTAATGTAGACAGGCACTAATGGAAAGTTTTACCAAAGTGGGAATTTAACAGGTCGCTTATTGGTCTTTCATACATTTTTAAAGGGTTGGGAGGACTATTCACAGCTCTGTTATTTTTAGCTATAAATGAATCACCTTTTTTGAACAGGCGTGTTACTTAGACTAGTTCTATTATCTTAGTTTGAATGGCATCTATTCCTGTTGCTTTCTTTGGGTCAAGTGTTTTAATGTAATCAGAAATGATTCATTAACGAACCTGTGTAAAATTGAAGTTTAATTCTTTGTTCTTGCATTTCCTTGTATTTATTTGTTGTGAAAGTTTATAGAAGCTATATATTTATTGACCTGCCCTTCTTCAGCGCTTACTTGTTACTATATCTAATATGTTAATGTATATCCTGTACAATTTTCAATGAGGTATATTGTCTGATGAAGTAACTAGAAGAAAAGTCCACGTAATTATTGATAATTATAGGCAACTTTTATCGAGCTATAATCCAAGTTCTTTGCATTTTTAGTTACTTGGAACAAGGGCGATTGTTTTTAAAGTAGTAAAATGGTTTTCGCACAATATCCTCAGTTAGGAATAAGATGAATAGAACAAATGTGGTAAACTGGTGCATTTTGGGTAACTTGGTTCAAGGTCTTTATTACCTAACGTATGGAAATGTTTTTGTTTGCTCAAAAAATGTACTATGCAATTAAGATAATGGGCATATCTAGTATATAGACTGCTTTCATGGATATTAATAAACTACAAGAAACGATCGGTATCATTGCAACTTCAGCTTAAAAATTGCTAACTAATTCTATTGATTATTTGGATCATCATCTACAGTATTTAACAACAGAGGAAGAGCTGCATACAGACAAGATAGTTTTCATGTTAGGATTAGCTATAGGTACGGTAATGAATTTCTAACAACCCTCAGCCGACAACGTATGCAGCTTTGGAGGCAAAAACATACACCTCTTAGGCGCACAAAATGACCTTTTTACTTTCTTATTTAATAAAGATACATGAAAAAAAAACAAGAACTAAAAGATTTTACAATATTTCTTTTGTTCACAACAGTCGGATAATTGTTAGTCGCAACTACAAAAGATGAAAATAAATCACAAGGGACAATATTCCATGCAAGTTATTTTAAATATAAGATATTGTTGTCTCTCCTTACAACTAATCCTTTAATGACACTACCCACATTACTTTTGCATTCTTATGCGATTCGTGTCAGCATACATGTTAATGCTTGGTTTAAAACAAAGGTATACTAATTTATTTTCAGTATAACAAAGGTAGTGAAGTCGTTGCAGGATTTTTCTTTGGAACTTAAACGTTTCTCTCAGACAATTAGGAGTAAACGTGTGATCTAAGTTAAGGTTTTTTTTTTCAATGGTGGTATGTATCTCAAATCTGACATTCCATTACCTCATATGGAATTTATGTTGACACTCTTAATTATAATTAAAATATTTAGAAAAGTAAGGGACCAATTAAATATTTTGTCTTATTTTACATTTCGGTATACTAGCCACAATAGCATAGTGAAAGACTTTACTCAACTTGCTGAGATCAATGGGAATAACATCGGGAATAATTGTTCAGAATAGTTACTTTAGGACTGAAAGAAAAGGGATCATGAAGTACGTATCCGCGTTAGCATGCTGGTGATGAATATCAATCAAACCAATGAATGAGTTTTCGCTATAAAACTTACCTTTCCGGTAAGAGGTTGTTCTTGGCCAGAACGCCTCTGTTTTCGCCAGGAATACAAACATTTCCTGGTAAAAATGTCCATCCCGAGGTTAAAAACGGATATCGTACGGATACATCGAATGGCCCTAAAACTTTTATTTCGGCGTAAAACGGATGTTAAAATGAAAAGGATAGAATCCGTAATCCGTCTTCCTAGCGTTGTATTGTAACATCCTGATAGCTTGAAAAAGTAATACAAATATAACTGTACCTTACTAACCGAACCTTAATTAGAAGAATTTTATATGATATATGCTTTCATTCTCATCTTTTCCTGTTTATTTTGTTTAAACTATGATCTATGTATTTTTGTTTTCCCCGGAATATGTATTTCCGGGAATAAATATATTTAAAGACAATGATTCTGGTATGCGAGGTACGTGGCCTATGGGGATGATACAGTCTGCGTATTGGCAGTAAGGGCCAAAATACAAGACTGGACCATTGATAGACTAGCTTCTGTTAATCATTGATCGCGGCAATCATATTGAATAGGACAAGTATTTGCACGATGGGGAAAATATTTCATGATGGACCTGTCAATTCTTTACTTATGGGTGAAACAGGTCTCATAAGCGTAAATACGACTAGCTTCTACTGATTATAAAACATACCGTACGATTTGTTGTGAATCAACTGTTGTTGTACTTTTAGTAGTTCAACCGCCACCCTTGTTTAAGAGCAACATTTAAAAAAACACGTTTTTTTTTCATCCTCAAGTAATAAGTAAGTAGACTCGCCCAGTTTAATCAATCTAGACGCATAATCTACATAGAGCGCTTACTTCACCCGATTTACATTCGGAACATTTTCACGCGTTTCGGGCTTTATCGTATGTTTAACATGGGATTTTTGAACCGTTCAAAGATGTTGGAAATGTTGGTCTCATTGTTTTTTGTTTTTTTTTAATAAAAATGTTACTGCTTTCATTGTCTACCACTTTTTTTCCACCCTTGCCTGAAAAAAACAGTAATGAGTTTGTACACTGTTCAGACAATTGTGCTCTGTTGAAATTTAAACCACAATAAACAGAAAGCATGATATGTCACCATGCGCGGATCCAGATGGGGGGTGGGGACCGGGGGTCCGGACCCCCTCTGGAAAATCTTTAAAAAAGGAAAGAAGACAAGGAGGAAAGAAAATGTTTTTCGAAAAAGGCAACATTAGGACTGCATGTAAAGTATATGCGGCTGCTGCTACATATGACCCCGACATAATTCATATTATTTATCTAAAAGAAACTAAGAATTTTACCTTCAAGAAAGCTTGATTTTATCATTTTCGCAAATTTAACAGGTTAGTCAATAAAACTGTCCCAGAATGCAAAAAATGAAGTGCCAAATTGCAGAATTTCGTGGGCGGGTTGGGGGTGGGGGCACGGGATCGGACCCCCTCTGAGAAAATTGGCTGTGTCCGTGCATGGTCACTATACCTGTCCAGTACTGGACATTATGGTAAACGCTTCATTCCTGCACAAATGACAATTTCGCAACTTCTGTCCGGTTTCTACAAATTTCTGGCCGCGATAAACCATTTGACTTGTTTATTCTTGAATTGATTTTACAACAGTATCATACACAGCAAGTATTGTTTAGATTCACGGTGATCGCAGCCGCAGTATGTTATAATATGATTTTTTTTACTGTTTGTTCAACTTTGAGAGGGGATCCTGACCCCCTTAACACGCCTCCACCCCCCCCCCCCCACCCCGCTGGATCCGCCCAGGTGGAATTCTTTCGTCTGTGTGTGTGTCAGACCGAACAGGTAGAAGAGACTCCATGATAGACAGTTCTTAAAGCCCAACCCTTATGGTGGTTCTCTTATGCAGAGACATTTACTTGTTTAGGTTCTTCCTGTTACATATGGTTCTTGCTTATTATTACCATCCCTTCTGTTAGGGATTCACTTAGTGGGGATTGAAACATTGGTACGAGGTGGAGATCTAAAGGGGATTTCTCTGAAATAGTGGTGTTTTTATAACTGATCATTCCAAGGTGTTGTTCCGTTATTTGCTTTTGACCGCGTTGTCTATATGTTTTTTTTTATTTCCATGTTTTTGTTTTTTTGTGCACACATATTAACCATTTTATTTAAAACAACTGATGATACATGTTTGAAATTTGTCACAAGCTATGAATGTTATTCAAAGCATATTGGAACAAGGCAGTCTGAAAGACAGCTAAATCCCCCGTCACTGCTATGGATAGTGAAAGGGCAAACCTTTGACCTTTAGCTTTGACCTTGACCTTGAACTGACATGGCTGACTCATGAATTCTGCACAATGTCTTGATGAGGTGATCATTTGACCCAAATTTCAAGAAAATCCTTCAAGGGGTTTAGGAGATACAGAGCTCAAACCTTTGACCTTGAGTTGTGACATTGACCTTGAGTTGACATGGCTGACTCATGAGTTCTTGATGAGGTGATCATTTGACCCAAGTTTGATGAAAATCCTTCAAGGGGTTTACGAGATACAGAGTGGACACAAAATGGAAGGCTCAAACCTATGACCCTAAGTTGTGACCTTGACCTTGAGTCGGCATGGCTGACTCATAAGTTCTGAACATCGTTTTGATGAGGTGATTATTTGACCAAAGTTTTATAAAATTCCTTCAAGGGGTTTAGGAGATATAGAGCAGACACAAAATTGAAGGCTCAAACCTTTCACCCTAAGTTGTGACCTTGACCTTGAGCTGGCATGGCTGACTCATGGGTTCTGCACATCGCCTTGATGAGGTGATGATTTGATCCAAGTTTTATAAAATTCCTTCAAGGGGTTAAGGAGATATAGAGCGGACACGAAATGGAAGGCTCAAACCTTTGACCTTGAGTTGTGATCTTGACCTTGGGCCGACAAGGCGGACTCATGAGTTCTGCACATTGTCTTGATGAGGTGATTATTTGGCCCAAGTTTCATGAAAATCTTTCAAGGGGTTTAGGAGATATGGAGCGGAGGTTTAGGAGATATAGAGCGGACACAAAATTGAAGGCTCAAACCTTTCACCCTAAATTGTGACCTTGACCTTGAGCTGGCATGGCTGACTCATGGGTTCTGCACATCGTCTTGATGAGGTGATCATCTGACCCAAGTTTTATAAAATTCCTTCAAGGGGTTTAGGAGATATAGAGCGGACACGAAATGGAAGGCTCAAACCTTTGACCTTGAGTTGTGACCTTGACCTTGAGCCGACAAGGCTGACTCATGGGTTCTGCACATCGTCTTGATGAGGTGATCATTTGACCCAAGTTTCATGAAAATCCTTCAAGGGGTTTAGGAGATATGGATGGGACACGAAAGAGTTACGGAAGGACGGACGGACGGACGGAGACCATTCCTATAACCCCCACCATTTGTGGCGGGGGATTAATAAAAAATCTATGAGAAAATCTTTTTGAATCGTAGACTCGCAGTCAAGAAAAGTAACAGCTGAACGGATTTACTGAACCTGTTCATGACAAATAAAGAAATATGCAGGAACAACCGTGCCACCTAATGAACTCATTGATCCTAGGAGTCATCATATGTGGGGTTGTGGGAGGGGAAGGGGATCCCATATATTGTAAAAGTCACAAAAATATTTTTTTTTTGCTGTGTTCTATTATGTAGAAAAAATATAGAGAAGGTGAATATTATACTTACTTTTCACTAGAACACAGCCGACAAAAGACAACGACATTATCTTATTTTTGTTATCATTTGTTTTCATTACATGTATAACATTTTTGTTCAGACATTTGTGTGTATTTTTGTGGTATTTCAAAAAAGCGGAATCATAAATAAATGAAATTATAATATGACAGCAATTTTGATTTTATTGATTTGTAGTATGTTATTTTCAACACAAAGTATGCTAAATGTTATAACAATGACTTTTAGCAGTTTTAAGATAATGACAAAATAACAAACGTGTCTCCTAAATCCTGCAAAAATGGACGGAGGGAGCGGAATTTTGTCTTGTAGCTTGCTTAGTCGTGCCCTTAAAAGTTAGGCTCTTTGTGCTCTGACTTCAGACAAGTTGTTGAGTACATCGGTGTAATTATACCTTAGATTGACCCCAATTTGTTATGTTTTACTTTATATGATCTGGTATTTTGTCACTAATGTTAGAGCCTTTCTAAGCGGGGAGTGATTTTATTTACGCCGTCTTGTCTAACTTGTTGAAAATAGGGTAAGTGCGAGGTTGGCATGCCTTAAACAAACGCATTTAAACCCCCTGTTTCATTTTTATAGGTTACTGACCTTCCAATGCGGTGCCCCTATTTTCAATTTGTTTTCGGTCCGTCTCGTTTTTTGTGTTGTGTATGTTGTCTTGTTTGTTGTTAGCGTTTATTTCCTCTTTCTCCTCACCACCCCGATTACCCCATCCCATCCCTTTCCCTTGCATTTATTCTCCCTTGCATTTGCTACCTCTCTCCTTTTACCAGGAGTAAGTTATCGTGCCCACCATAATTTTGACCACCGGTCGTCCTAAGGTGGTGCCTTACTGTTGTTTATCCTGCTTATGTGTGTATGTATATGTATTTGTACGTGTTTGTTATGGGCGGTGCCCCACAGTGTTGTTTTTTCTTACTTTTCTGTTTGTTTATCTGTGTATGTTAGCTATGTGTGTGTGTGTGTGTGTATGTTTTGTACGTGCGTGTCTGCGACGTTGTAGGAATTCTGCGTCTAAGGAACTTGACTTTCCCTGTTTAACATTCATCCTTGATCCACCTTCTCCCTACATCCGACCCTTTTATCGACCCCTTACCACCCCACCCCATTTTTTCTGTATTTTGCATATATCTATAATGTACTTATTGTTAGATATTTGAAGCAACCCGTCTACAATATTTTTCCGTTACAGCTTCTTTTTGTTGTTGGCCTACTTTGCGATGCATGACTCTATGGCTGTGTTTGGGGTGCTCTGTGCTTCCGGGAAATCTACCCTTACATTTTATCTTTTTTAGAACATTTGATAAGCGTACTATTATGAACACATCCATAGTAGCATTGCTTTTAGGTTGTGGTTTAAGGAGGGCTGCATTCTGTTAAAAATCTTGAATCTTTGTACTTGTTCTTTGTGCGTGTATTTAGGTTTATTAACTACTGATCATCAGTGACAAGTCTTGTCTTTAGCTTTTGATAATTAAAATGATATATCATCTGTTAATATTGAAAGTACTTTTCTAAAAGCAACGTAACAATGTCTATGGCACACACAACCTGTTGCATTTCTGCCACGGTGACGAAGGAATTTACATCCTTTGGATTTTGCCAACCAGTTCCTTTTGATCAAGTTAGTCCGAATTTTTTACAATTTTAAACAGGAACTGCAAAAGTAAAATTGTTATAATTTAGGTTGAAGATTGACAATTTTAAGGCTGATTTTTTTAAACATCATCTGACCTGATCACTCTTGAAATTTTCAAGATGATTTCTATGTACGCCTCGCCTTACACGTATGAGAAAGTTACTCAAATACATCCCCCACCCCCCACACACACTCATCTTTAAGCACATCTTCTAAAACTGTATCAACGGAACCTAGCCTATAAAAATAACAGTCTAAGTTTGATTGAACGTGAAACACCTCTCAAAGTTGAATCGGAACATTTTACAAACTAGAATTAATGCTGGACTCAATGAACTGTCAAATTTTCTAGTTTAGATAAAGTCTGACGGGGTTTTAATACAACAATTTGTTGATAAGAATTTAAAAGCAACTTCCTGATTCATGTGAATCAAGATCATTGTCCGCTGATCGATACGTAAACACTTGAAAAGTTACAAAGAAATGCTTCAAACAGAAACAAATAAGGAAATAAATATATATTTTTTTCAACAACAAAAGGCAAACAGTATATAAGCCTTGTTGACCATCGAATTGCAAAAGTTTTCCCTGGGAAACTTTCTTTAGCTTTCAGTTTTCATTTCAACGAATATTAAAAAGGAGGTACATGAGTAACATTTTTATCAAAATAGCCTTAAATGTTCACTGATGAATCTTTCAATCACTTTTAAAGAGGAAGGAATCCCTAATGATAAGTTGATTCAATATAAAAATCATTGTAAAGCCTTTCTGAACGCTCAAAGAATTTTTAAAATCGAACCATCGCAGGCTAACATTTTAGAAAAAAGTCTATCATGCAGGCAGCCACTCTGATGGATTAATAGCGCCATTTCCATACTCCTTGATTATATATTTGGCAATTTTCCTTTTATCTAAATTAACTTTTAACATTTATTTAGTTTAAGATGTATACCATGCTAATTTCTTCCGTTCTGGATTGTAGAAAAGCATACTTATTATTTCAAAGAATTAATTAAATACAGCGCAAATAAATATTTGAAAATAGATTTAAAAACATTTTACGCTGAAATGTAAATAAACTGGCCACATTTTAAACAGAATATTGAACTGTGCATAACTTTTTCACTTTATGCCCATACTGAACTTTATTTCACATCCTTAAAAAACAGGAGATCATACAGAAATAACATTTAGACAATATTGCCGAAAATTGGGTAAGAATGAAAAAAAGGTCAACCTCATGTATATATAATTTTGATGAAATGTTTTTCAGCATGGACTTTGGGATTTTTTCTTAACAAATAAGGAAAACATACTATTTGTGATTGGGATGGACCGAATTTCGGCCCTGAAATTGGCGAAAAAAATCACTGGGTTGGCTTTCGGAAAAAAAGGAACGTAAGAAGTCAAAAACCCGTAAAAACACTGTCTTAATCCGTGATATATGAAATTATTAAAAAATTGATCATTATTGGCAGATAAACTTCTTTCATAAAACTACTCTCGCTCATCCCGCTCCATATTTTTCTGTAACAGAATATCAGCATCCAATTCACTGCTCTCTGAACTCATTAAGATATTTATATATGAACGCAGAATGTTTAAAATAGATTCCCTTCCCCAATTGTGTGTAGAAAATGAAAAAAAGATTATTTCAATGTATTTGTCCGAAACGGGGTTTAACTCGATCTAATCATTTCTGAAATTCTACAAAAAAATATTAACGTGTTCTACTCACTCTTCGCCGTTTTTACAATCTTATTTAGGTATGTTTCACATGCTGATGCACTGACTGACATGTTTACGTCTTCTAATCAATGAAAGGAAGTTATAACGACGCTCGATTTTTTTCTGACAATTCCTCCCGATGCTTGCCTTTCAATACATGTAAATCCATCTGAAAATACAAAATGAACAATACATTTAACTATCATTTACTCCCATCGATAATTTCATTGGTTTCTCGATGAATAAAGGAGCTTTTTTTTTCACTTTCCACACAAAATTTGGGAAGAGAATCTGTTTTAAATATTCTGCGTGAATAATTTCATACCTAAATATCTTAATGAGTTCAGAGAGCAGTGAATTGGGTAACAGAAAAAAAAACACGGAGTGCGATGAGCGAGAGTTGTTTTAAGAAAGAACTGTCCACGATCATGTTAATCTGCCAAAATGATCAAATTTCTAATGATTTTACGTATCAGAGACGAAAGACAGTGATTTTTAAGGGTTTTTGTCTTTTTACGGTCCTTTTTTACCTAAAGCCAAACCAGGGACTTTTCTCCAATTTTGGGACGGAAAGTAGGTCCAATGCCTAGACAAAATCCCAATCTATGTTGAAAAATATTTCATCAAAATTTGTTGAAAAATGACAAAGTTATGGCAGTTTTTTGTGCTCCAATGCTGGTTTCCACACTTTGCTTTTAATCTAGGCATCAATATTGTTTACCGGTTGGCTTGTTTGGCAATTGAATATTGTTATTTTAGGAGATAAATTATTTCCAATTTGATACATTTGAAATGACGTGATTTTCCCAACCGACAGAAATACATCATTTCTATTTCGCAGGGCCTTCGAAGCAGTTGCTATTTGTAGATCAGTCCAATAAGTTCATTTGAGCCGTGCCATGAGAAAACCAACATAGTGGATTTGCGACCAGCATGTATCCAGACCAGCTTTCGCATCCGCGCAGTCTGGTCAGGATCCATGCTGTTCGCTAACAGTTTCTCTAATTGCAATAGGCTTTGAAAGCGAAAAGCATAGATCCTGACCAGACTGCGTGGATGCGCAGGCTTGTCGGGATCCATGCTGGTCGCAAACCCACTATGATGGTTTTCTCATGCCGAGGCTTATTTGATGTTACTCGTCTATGGACTGTATATACGTTTCTTGCAACCAATATTCATCTTAAGTAATAAATAAAAAAAAGCCCTGAGAACCAGTACAAACATATTATGCAAGCAGCTATTCAGATTGTTCATTTTGGCCGTACGCCACAAATAAACATTTGCAAATGTCATTTAAAGAGAGACGAAAAACAATTTTTACATCGCTTTAAAATCTGAAAAAAATCAAGACCGAATCTAAATCTTGAGAAATAAAGTAACAATAGATAACGTAATATTGTCTTAGCTTGTTTTAGAAACACGGAAGTAATTTGAAATGTAAGGTCTATAGCAAGAACTGTCTGAAATAAATTATACTTTGAAAATGTCAAGTTCGTGACAGTCTTGTTTTAGAGATCGATCGGTTGGTATTAAGTAAGAGTTGTTACCATATTTGTTTATTAACATTTACCCTGCTTAATTTAAAAAATGAACTGGTCAATCATTCAATATGGGCAGTACCGTTTATCAATCAAAGAGGTGTTTCACTGAAAATTTACTGACTGAATAGCGAACAGTGCAGACCAAGATCAGCCTGCACGGATCTTGGTCTGCACTGGTCGCAAAGGCAGAATCATTTGCCGCTAGCAGGCTAAATTTTAAGGTAAAACAATAATAAAGAGGCATAGAAGGCTGTGATTAAATATGATACAACCACTCAATTATTTTTGTAAAGATCCTCTGAAATTTGCTATGTTTATACCTAGAGAGTAAATTTGATCAAAGGATGCTTTGTAATAAACTCGTTTATCTCTGATCTGTTAATTTTAATCATAAACATGACTAACAACTAATTTGTTTTTAATTTTTATAGCTTATATATGCTTTAAGGTGACAAAATATTAAAAAAGACTACTGCAACAGGTGTATCTTGGATTATCTCTTTTTATCAAAAGCGCAAGGTCTTTAAAGCGCCGGAAAAATCTGATGTTATAAGCAGAAGAAAAAGAGTAAGAATTAACATAATCGTATAATGTCCAAGTGAATGGTCAAATATTCATATCGTAATGTTTAAGTTTTTTAATGTCATCTGCTATGTGACGATTTTAAAAAGTTAGGAAAGCTTTTATCCCAGGGAAAATTATTTTCATTTTTTTCCAAATGTCGATCAATATTGTTTTGTTTTTCTTGGGGTTAACGTCGCACCGGCACAGTTTAGGTCATATGGCGATTTTCCAGCTTTGATGATAAAGGAAGACCCCAGGTGCCCCTCCGTGCATTATTTCATCACGAGCAGGCACCTGGGTAGAACCACCGACCTTCCGTAAACCAGCTGTATGGCTTCCTTACATAAAGAACTCAACGCCCCGAGTGAGCGATCAAAATTGACTTTGGTTATGTATGCGAATACGTTAATGCAATTTTGTCACTTTTAAGTGTTCAATCTCTATTCATGTTCCTGTTTAAAACTAATCCAGGAAACTTTGTGCACAATTTCTATCAGCGGATAACACTGAAAACCTATGTCAGTATAAAATGTTCAAATCGCCAAAAATTTCACACGTCTATTCTTTGTTCTATTCTAGGACGTTTAAATGACAAGGCGGCACCAGTATTTCCAGGAAATGAAGTAGCATGTAAAGGTTTTGATAAATTAATCAATGAACACTGTTTCTATCTTTGATGATGTATTTTGACAAGGATAGTTTTCTGAACTATTGGCCACTGAAGAAGACAATCGATTTTGCCGATTTGCATGTTTGCGTCAATCATATTTCAATTTTTAATACCATGCAATTTACATCTTTAACGTTGTTCATTCACATGCTCATTTGTTTATTGTTTCAGCTGAAATAATTAACATAGAAGATGAGGCATTATGGGTCCATTGACAGCATACTGACTTTTTGAATCTTTGTTTTTTTCACGTAAGCATTATTTCTGTGTGAAAATGTTGAAATGATTGGCATAATTTTCTGATCAATTATGACATCGGACAGTTATTGCATTATTTACTTGGACATTTTGTTCCTTAGATTTATTCAGTATCTTCCTAGTAATATCAAAATAATGCAAATTATATGAGCTGTGCCATGAGAAAACCAACATAGTGGCTTTGCGACCAGCATGGATCCAGACCAGCCTGCGCATCCGCGCAGTCTGGTCAGGATTCATGCTGTTGGCTTTCAAAGCCTATTGCAATTACAGAAACCGTTAGCGAACAGCATGGATCATGAGCAGACTGCGCGGATGCGCTGGCTGGTCTGGATCCATGCTGGTCGCAAATGCACTATGTTGGTTTTCTCATGGTGCGGCTCAAATCATTTTTTCACGTAAGCATTATTTCTGTGCGAAAATGTTGAAAATGATTGGCATAATTCTCTGATCAGTTATGACATTGGAGAGTTATTGCATCAATTACTTGGACATTTATTCAGTTTCTTCCTAGTAATAGCAAAATAATGCCAATTATCAGTCTGATTACACTTTCCTTATATGATTCATGAGGTGTTGGTTAAAGATGTTAAAGAACACCAAGGGACCTAGTGTTATTTCTGTCTTCCTTTTATGAACATAAACGCTTTTTTCGATGTAACGATGTTTAGAGACCTTTCTGTTACCTTTCTGGCATTTCAGACCTTTACAAGTAAACTTAGTAACTTTATTTTCAACGACAATGCTGAACATGCGCATTTACTTTAGTAATTATTTTATCAGGTTACATATTTTTTTCTGTTAGCGAGGGAACGTTGTATATTTTTTTGACATATGTTTATTTTTTTTTGTTTTGTTTTTTGTTGTTTTTGTTTTGCTTTTTGTTTTCAGTGGGTAGGGTGGCCAAGTTACAAGCCAAAAAAAAAGCGTTTAAAACTGTTTCAGTCCGATGTTATTTAGTCTAATACCAGATGTATGCACTTCAAGTTAAAAAAAAACAACACTGATCTTTGATTGTAGAAGCATTATGTAGTTGTAATATTTATAAATACTTAAAGATTAATAAAGAAAAAAGGTTTATGCGTGACTCTGAAGCTGTGTTTGTGGTGCTCTGTGATTGGAGAAATCTACCCTTATCTTTTGCTTCCTCAGCTGAAATAGGCGGAATTATAAATCGATTGCTAGATATACGAGCTGAATTACTCAAAGCTTTTATGTGGACAATAATCGGTCTGATACGGAGTTGTCTAGGATCAGATTACGGCAGGCGAAAATTTCATTGGTTATCTATTTTAACGCTGATTTTTCAATATGATTTATGGCGATTCAGAGGAAGTGCTTTTTATATTTATGTATCCAGATTTAGTTGAGTGGAAGTGTTTATAAATAAATCAAATTTAATTTGCTGACTTCCAAAAATGATTATCTCCGTTTTAGCATCAATTTTCCAGATTTGTTTTCAGATTTTTCTTAAGTGAAAGCTACGGTGGCATAGAGGGGACATAGGAAATATTTTAATGATCACGTGCGCACGTGTTAGCTTCCATGTGCGAACGTGTTAATTAACACGTGCGCACGTGAAAACTATCACGTTCGCACGTGGTAGCTAACACGTGCGCACGTGATAGCTATCACGTTCGCATAGGAAATATTTTATTTATCACGTTCGCACGCGATAGCTATCACGTTCGCATAGGAAATATTTTATTTATCACGTGCGAACGTGATAGTTATCACGTGCGCACGTGTTAAATAACACGTTCGCACGTGTTAGCTATCACGTGCGCACGTGATAAATAAAATATTTCCTATGTCCCCTCTATGCCACCGTAGAAAGCACCCTTTCATGTCTCGTCTATATTTAATGTAATTGATTTTACTGTCTGCGTTTACGAAACAACATAAAGTTCGGATAGTCCTTTAAGTAAATGAATTAACTGTATTAATTTCGTAGGTCATTTCCCCACTCCTGTGATCCGTTGTTAGTTTTTATCTGCATTATCAATTTTCATGCAGTACTTCAGATCCGCGACCTGTGATTTGATTGCTATGGACTTCAAGACTACTGGTTCATTTTATTACTTGGACTTATCTTAAGACCATGTGCCACATTTGATTGCTATCGACTTGCTCAAGTAGTCAGGTCAGTGTTTGCATTGACTTACCCAAGTAGTCAGGTCAGCATTACAAACAGGAGAGTGCTAATTTGTCACGATTATGTAACGTACATCAAGGTTCTTGTCATGTAATTCAGTGCACTTTAAAGATCTTCTTATGTGTCAGTTTACTGGTGGTACAACCACTTACTAGATTAACTTTATTTTCTTCCTGTTGCTATCTAATACAGATCAAGGGTATCGGAGTAATTTATAAAATAATCGCGGGGAGAAATCAAAACGGTCAAACTGCTTCTCAATATGAGCCGCACCATGAGAAAACCAACATAGTGGCTTGCGACCAGCATGGATCCAGACCAGCCTGCGCATCCGCTCAGTCTGGTCAGGATCCATGCTGTTCGCTTTCAAAGCCTATAGCAATTAGAGAAACCGTTAGCAAACAGCATGGATCCTGACCAGACTGCGCGGATGCGCAGCTGGTCTGGATCCATGCTGGTCGCAAAGTCACTATGTTGGTTTTCTCATGGCGCGACTCATTTACTTAATTAGAGCGTTCTTACCTTTCGAAATGTCCATAAATTAATAAACTCTTCTTCAAAAGTTTTACCTTGTGTTTAAAATGAACGTTTATGTATAATTATCTGGTAATGACAATGTTAAAAAGCCGGCTTTTCTTTTATAATATTCTTAAGTGTTATCTAAAATTGCACAGCAAGGTGAATTGAAAACTTCATTGCAAGAAATCTGGCAATTTGAGTTTATCAAGTATTTGATATTGTTACTTTACTAATTTTTGACAGAGTAACGTTGGCTACTGGCTGATATTCACGACGGCAGACATTGTTTAACCCCAACATTTTATTGTTTCTACGTGTAAAGTTTTCCCCATTTAGAATTTCTATAGAATATTATACAATGTGTGTGTTTATTATTTTGTCACAAAAAAAAATTAAGCAAAAAATAAACTTGATAAGATAAAAAAGTATAATTTCTAACATCTATATTACGTTGAGATGAAACCATTCTATTTAATTCAGATGCAAAGGAATTTATATCACAACCTGGGCAAACGAACTCCCTCTTTACACACACCTAGAAAATTATCATTGCAATATGCTTTGAGGGTGGATGCAAACAAATCTCATTCTACTCATAAAATCACTTTTAAATCCAAGTACTTCGATTCATATGAGAAAAAAACCCAAATCAAACCGTTTGGATTTCGCAAAAACAATTCTATGAATGAAACTGACTTTGAATTCGATAATCTAAAAAAAAATTTAATTCCAGATACACCCCATGGACCCTTACTTCCCCTACAGTTCATTTTGATATGAAAACTGCCTTTAATTAAAAAGTCTGAAACTAACCCTGAAATATACAAATCCAAATATAATGAAATCAAGTCAACTTACAAGGATTATGTCAGATATAAATTTAAAGGTTGGCTGTGCTGCTGACAGCCACCTTCATCAATCAGATTACGTTTGCCAAATAACGCAAAAATATTTTCAGCCAAGGCTAAAGCTATTGATTTAGCCCTATATTTTGTATCAAAATGTAATGAAGAAAAGTTAATTATCTTTTCCGACTCGCGTTCTGCTTTACAGCCGATTCGTAACCGAACTATGGAAAACCCTTCCATTTAAAATACTATTCGCAGGATTCATGCACTTTCTTTCAAAAAGTCAATAATATTTTGTTGGATTCCACGTTATGCTGGTATTAGTGGAAACGAGGATGCTGATACTGCAGCAAAGAAATCCCTGTCATTATCACAATCTAATTTGAAATTACCATATACTGATTTTAAACCAGATATAAATAAATACATTTTATCTGAGTGGCAATCGTCATGGAACAATGCTTCGTTCAATAAACTTCATTTTAGGTAAAAACACCAAGGGAACAGATCTGTTCGCAGGGATGAAGTTGTTCTTTCTCGTTGTCAAATAGGTCATACCCGTTTGACTCATTCTTATATTCTAAACCTGAATGTTAGACTGGCATCAGTCGTTAGAGTCATTAAATGTAAAGCACTTGGCAATAAAACCAATCCTCTTTGATAGCACTTTCTGATCCGACCTTGCAAAATCCACGAGAGCCGAATACAAAATTCCAGATCTAGCTACTGTTATAATGACCATATTATTATATACCGCCACCTTTTTGTTTGGTGTTTTGTTATTGAACGAAATCTTCAATGTTTATTGATGTTAAAATAGAACTTAGTGAAGTTTTTTATCTGCGCTATTTATAGAACTGTGTCAGGTCCTGCATATAAAATTATAAATGAAAGTAATCCGGAAACATACAAAAGGTTCAATACGGATTCTTTTTCTGCCTGTTCATGCTTACTTGTGAAATACGAGTCGATTTTTATATAATAAACATTTTTACATATGCTTTACAATTTACATTTTCAATTCTACTTATTTCAGCGATATATTCCCTTTATGTGTCGATTCGCCGCCGTAAAATCCAACTCACTCACTCATTCCAATTTAATTTACTGAGGTTGTTAAGAAAAAGATAATATATGGCAGGAAGTTCAAATGAGGTCTGTTTGGGGCATCAACATTCCAAATCGTAAGATTGTGACATGTGTTTGGAGGCGTGGGGGTTATTGAGCACATCATTTGTCCATCCTATGTTTCCAAACAATATTCCTACAGATTTAATTTGCTAGGCTTGACAGAAACATTCAGTTAGTTATCATTTGATACTATGTACATAAAGTTTATTTTATATTCAATTAAGAAGAATTTGTATATAAATAGAAATAAACAAGAGGTCCATATGGGGTGTATCTGGAATTAAATTTTCTTTTAGATTATCGAAATATGAACATTTATAAAAATATTTTACATTAAAACGATAGGTATGTAGTATCATAGTGAAAAAACTAAATTATTAACTTGAATAGAAAACTTTTACATCCTGATAAATAATGTAAGTGCAATTGGTTGGTGTAATAGATAGGTATAGTCGGCCTTCCTTATGGACAATGATAAATGATACGTTACAATCGCTTCCTGGATAAATGATGTCGGTTGTTGTATAGTACCTATTTGAAACAAAAATACATAAGAGGATACGAAATGTATCGAATCTGAAATCAAGTTATCTAAACAACTCGATCTCTACAGTTGCCGTGTGTTCTTGATATACAGCTCGACCTCTACATTACACGGTCATTCTTGCTAAACAGTTCGACCACTATAGCCCACCTCTGTTCTTGCTAAGCAGTTCGATCTCTACCGCCCACCTCTGTTCTTCTTAGACAACTCGATCTCTACATTCCACCTCTGTTCTTGCTAAACAATTCGACCTCTACAGCCCACGTCTGTTCTTGCTGTACAGCTCGACCTCTACAGCACACCTCTGTTCTTGCTAAACAACTCGACCTCTACAACAAAACACCATTATTGCTATTCAATTCTACCTCTACCTTGCTAAACAACTCGGCCTCTAAAACACAACACCATTATTGCTATTCAATTCTATCTCTACTTTGCTAAACAACTCGGCCTCTACAACACAACACCATTATTGCTATTCAATTCTATATCTACCTTGCTAAACATCTCGGCCTCTAAAACACAACACCATTATTGCTATTCAATTCTATCTCTACCTTGCTAAACAACTCGGCCTCTTCAGTCCGCTTCCATTCTAACGTGCCTAACGCATTATTACGCAGATCGAGGGCTGGTCAAATTATATTATATGTTTGTTTACTTATAAGTTTAGTTTACGTTGTCCGTTCAGGTCTCTTCTGTTTTGTACCAGTGAAAATTAGTATGCGAAGACTCTTTCCATGACCTTAACAATAAAATGTAACGATAAATACACGTACACACAAAAATAAAATGTAACGATAAATACACGTACACACAAAAATAAAATAAATATAAATACTCACGAGTGTAATATTATGATCAGTTACCTGTACGCTAGTAGCATTAATTTCATTGTTAGAAATTTTATTTCCCAAACAATAATTTGTCGTTGAAAAAATCATTGTTTGGAGTTCAAATGTGAAGGCTGCGTCCTCGTGATATATTTTTACTTATTTTTTAGCTGTTATGGCCCCTGAAAGGGAGTAAGTGCCTCCATCTGAACAAACTTGAGACCTTACAATGATGCTACAGACCAAGTTTGATGAAGATCCGTCAAGAAATTCATGAGATGATGTCAATTAAAGCCTTTTCTTCTTCTATTTATACATTTTACGGATCCTGAAAGGGGCCAATTGTCCCTGCTTGAAAGAAAAACGTAAGTGATGCCACAGACCAAGTTAGATGAAGATACATAAAGTGGGTCATGAGAAAATGCCGTTAAAATGTATTTTTTATAGCTCAAACGGCTTCTAAAAGGGACCAAACATTCCCATTTGAACAAACTTTAATGATATAATGCTACAGACCAAGTTCGGTGAATATCCATATTGTGGTTCATGGGAAGAAGTTGTTTATATTTTTTTTACTCTAGCAAAGTCCGTCTATTTGAACAAGATGTACAGAGATTTGCTGCTACGACCAAGTTTGATGAGGATCTATTACGCTATTTATGAGAGGAAGTATTTCAATTTTTAGTTCTAACTGCCCTTAGAAGGGGCCAAATGCCCCATTGGAATAAATTGGAGAAATGATCATACAGTGATGATGCAAACTAAGTCTGATGATGATACATCAAGCGGTTCATTTGAAGATGTCATTTAAAAGTGTGTTTTTTTTTCAGCTCTAGCAGCCCCTATAAGGGTCCAAGTGTTCCCATTTGAACATATTTGAGAAAAGGCCTTATAGTGATGCTTCACACCAAGTTTGATCGAAATCTATCTATCGGTTAATGAAAAGAAGTTGTATTTCTGTTTTTAGCTCTAGCGGCCCCTAAGAGGGCCAAAGTGCCTCGATTCAAACAGACTTGACGGTGGACCTTAAAATAATGGAATAGACTTAGTTTGATGAAGATCAATTAAGCGGTCAATGAGAAAAAAATGTTTTAAAAAAATCTATCTTTCGTTTTAACGGCCTTTAAAAGGACCAAGTGTCCCCATTTGCACATTCTTGAGACTGGATCTTGCCAGGAGATGCTGCAGACAAGTTTGCTAGTTTGCTGCTATTCTGACCAGTAGTTTCAGAGAACATGTATAACTAAATTGTTTACAACGGACGACGGACCATCCCCCTTTACACATATCACCCTGAACCCGTGCTTTAAGTGAGCTGGTACTTCTAAACTAGTTACTTTCACTATTGAAATTCAATATCTGCATCATAATAAGTTTGTAACTGAATTAAGTCAATACGAAACTAAAGCTGGTAACTCTTTATGTTATAACGTCGAAACGTTGAGGAGGTGTGTGTGTGTGCGCTGGGGAGGGGGCGGGGTGGATATTAATGTAATGCTGGCAAAAAAAAAATGCAAGTAAGAAATAATATATTCTTGACTTGTATCACACATGAATATTCTTTGGAATCATAGAATGGAACCAAGAAAAGGAATAGACTCAGTTTTGCAAAGGTAGATTGAGTGAACTCCTTGATCTCAAAGCATCAGGAAATATAAGAACAGATTTAACAGCATGCGTAACTGATTTCATGTGATTTGAATGGACCTTAACCTTAACCTTAAGTTACGAGCGTCTGACACGATATTTAAAGACAACGTAATTTGTAGTAATCAATAAAAAAAAGCATCTACACCAGATATGTGCTTACTGCAGATGTAAATAAATATTATTCATATCACATTGTTCTAGCATTACATTAAATTTCTAAAAGGCGGAGATCTTTTAAAGTATAATATTACATACAGGATTGGCCTCATTTCTGCTTAAGGAAGAATGTTTGTTAATATTTCAAAAGTACTTTGAATATAAGTCAACAACGTGACAGCTGAATGCTAACTAGTACTTTGACCCCATCTCTTTATCAAGGAAATGTACTGAAAAGTCTATTTTCCCTGTTGAAGATAAAAATATTTTAGAACACATTTTTGTATTTTAGATAAATTGTGTGATCACGTTTTGCATCTGTATCTTCAAAAAATTGGAGTGTTAGTACCAAGGTCATATTTTTAATGAACTTCTAATCTGGTATTTTGACAAAATAATGCAGTATTTTAACTTAATATCTAACTTCCTTATTCGCAAAATTTGAAATTCTGTCCGTTCAAGCTCCTCACAGCGGTTATCTTCCATTGCGTTCATTATAGTATCACCATTTATATACCTGTAAGGGGAGGTAATCACTGCGGGGAGTTTGCTGTCCGTTTGTCAGAGCAAAAAAATGTTAGTGAACAACTTCTTAACATCTGAGTTTGAACTCATTTTACTGACTTTTAGGGAGTACAAATGTGAAATGGATACATCTCCCTACACATCCATAAAAAAAATTTAACTTCAAAAACGTGTGTCCAGGTCAAAATTAATTACAACAGTGACAAATACCATAGAGAACAAAAAGAGACCGGACATCAACAAAACATTTTTGACCAATCAGAACAAATGCAACAAATCCCGTTAACCAATGAAGTAAGACTTCACTAAGACAGAGAAAAGACCCATATGTACAGAATTACCCACATTAACATTAAGGCAATTTTCGATGGTTAAATAATTTAAGTTATTAAAATAAACCAACTCAGCAAGTAGGGACTTGAACATATACTACAATACATAAATATATATAATCTACCCTAGCCTCTAGAGCTACTGAAGTTTACAAACAGTATCCGGGATGCATATTTACATTTTATGTACGGTGGTAAGGGCTTAAACCAGGTCGAAAACATTCCAGATACGCCCAGACTAGTGACATAATCTAAGTTCGGACACTACTCGGTCATTTTTTTAGCTCAGCTGAGCAATGAAATTTTGTCAGAATGATAATCTTGATGAAATCTAAGCCAAGTTCGAAAATGAGTTATCTGGTATCAGAAACTAGGTCACTAGGTCAAATCAAAGAAATGTGTTGTGTATGCGATAGAAGCTGTATTTTTCGATTAATCTTCATGAATTTCAGTCAGAATAATTGCCTTGTTGAAATCTAGGTCAAGTTTGAATACGGGTCATCTTGGGTCTAAAACTAGGTCACTAGGTCATATCAAAGAAAAGTTTGTGTATGCAATAGGGACTGCATTTTACACCAAATCTTCATGAAATTTGATCAGAATGTTTGCCTGGATGAAATCTAGGTCAAGTTTGAATGTCGGTTATCTGGTTTTAAAAACTAGGTCACCCGGTCAAATTAAAGAAAAAACCTGTGTACGCAATAGGGTCTGCATTTTTCATTGGACATTTATAAAATTTGGCCAGAATGATAGCCTTGATGAAATTTAGTTTAGGATTGAATACGGGTCATCTATGGTCAAAAACTAAGCCACTAATTCAAATCAAAGAAAAACCTTTTGTATGCGATAGAGGCTGTATTTTTCACATGATCTTCAAGAAATTTTGTCAGAATAATAGCCTTGATAAAATCTATGTTAAGTTCGAAAATGGGTCATCTGGGTTCAAAAACTAGGTCACTAGGTCAAATCAAGGAAAAATTTTAGGGGCTGCATTTTGCACTGGATTTTCATAAAATTTAGTCAGAATGATTGCCTTGATAAAATCTAGGTCAAGTTTGAATATGGGTAATCTGGGGTCAAAAACAAGGTCACTAGGTCAAATAAAATAAACAACTTGTGTATGCGATAGAGCCTGTATTTTTCAATTGATCTTCAAGAAATTTGGTCAGAATGATAGCCTTGATAAAATCTAGGTCAAGTTGGGTTATCTGGGGTAAAAAAACTAGGTCATTAGGTCAAATCAAAGAAAATATTTGTTTACACTCAAGATTTTTGCTCCAATTTTAATAATAATTCGTTGGAAGTTTTGTTTCCATGAAATCACTCTAGTTCAAACATGTTACACTGTTATGGTGTGTTATTCAGGTGAGCGACCTAGGGGCATCTTGGCCCTCTTGTTTGACATCTCCTCAAAATCAAGAGCTACCCAGGTACCCGATGTGATCTCAAAGGACAGACAGGACCCATAGCACACATTCATGTAGATAATGTCTACATTTCTTAACCAAATATAGGCTCAAACTAGGTTTGGCTGAAAACCCTTCAGGCTTAAACATGGTTACAATAATAATAATAATAATAATAATAATAATAGATCTAATAATAATATTTTTAAGAGAAACACTGGCCGATATCTCATGTAATCTCTACAGCTACCAGACTGGATATACAAGATACCTAGTCACGGCCGGGACCTATATATTTATGCATAATTTGGGAGTTGGTAATGTAACTCTAAATTTCAAGTTACTAGGCCGAAATTTTGTGTTTCATCAGTCAAAATTTCAAGTTAGTATCTCGATACTCAGAGTTACATACGCTCAATATTTCGAGTTAGTTTGTCGAATTTTCGAGTTAGTATATTGAAATTTCGAGTTAAAAAATTGCACACACACGGCACTTAGGTTCTCCCGTAAAGAACGTTATCATAAAAGTTTATTAAAATTTATGCTCACATTCCTGTTTTTCAATAAGATAATACAAGGATAAACACATCAGGTACATTTTCATTCCTAGGAGAAAAAAATTTAACAAGAAAACGTTTCTCTTCTGCATATTTTAAGCGAAATTGGAATTTGTCCACAAGGTATGCGAAAGGCAAATTTCTAAAGTCTTGAAATTCACTATTCTAACATGGCTCGAATTGATTTCCAGTTAAACAAAGAAGAAAATCAAACGCTGTATATCCTGCGATAAACAACGGTTGACGCGCGGACCGGTAAGAGAGCATTGTGACGTCAATTATGACGTCATGTAGCCGCCTGATGTCCGAAACATTGCTCCTCGCGTAAATGAATTCCAGCATAATATGTATTGAAATATATTTTCGTGCATGTCAGAATGAAAACAATCAAGGCCTTCTTGTGATTTATCGTCTAATTTACCACGGTTCATCGTTCAGATGCTTCAGTACTTAACCACTCGGGCTAACGCCCTCGTGGTTCAATTCCTACGCATCTGAACTCTGAACCGTGGTAAATTAGACGATAAACAACGCGAATGCCTTGATTATTTGTTAAATGAATACATAGCATTTAGCGAATTTATAAAAAAATATACAACATTCGATGACTTTTTATCTTTTTTTTTTAAATTTAAACCTAGTACGGATAACCTATTCAATAATTTTTAAATATTCACAATATTTCAATTGTTGCGTCAGAAGGTTTGCTAGTTGTACATTGCATCAAGTTGTTTTCTCTCTTTTCGTTCAGCGATGAAATTGTTTCCTTGAGCAGAATCTCTGCAAAGTGAAAATCGTTTAGACTTTTCCTCAAGACTCCATAGTTTAACCTATTACATTGTCCGCTCAATTGTATGTAGTAATTTTGGTATAACAATTTTCACCTTTT
Source organism: Mercenaria mercenaria (assembly GCF_021730395.1). Lineage (NCBI taxonomy): Eukaryota > Metazoa > Mollusca > Bivalvia > Venerida > Veneridae > Mercenaria > Mercenaria mercenaria. The sequence goes on from NC_069373.1 coordinate 56,325,370, forward strand.
CCGCCCGAACAAAAACTTTTGACGCAAATATAGGTGATTGTAAAAGGTAAATAAGTCTGCTAAATTCCTCGATTTTTTTTTAAAAGATTTCTGTTGGCTGTTTCGAATGAAGTCTGTTGCATTTAAACACGATTTCTAAACACCTTAACCGCTAATTTACACAACAATTTTAATTGAACGCAGAAAAAAGTCACAGTTCTCCTCATAGATAATGACAAAAAAAACAACAAAAGGTCCGCACTTAATGGCACGGACGACAAGAAATGCGTTTGCCAAAATAACTGATTGGTGCATACACGTACCTCCTAAACTAGCTCATTAAGTAAATGATTAAAATTTCGACAATACTCTTATCAATGCAGTTATTTCAGTTTATTACACTCAAGTGAAAATCATTTTTAGCAATCAACTTCCTTATGATAGATTTAATGTGTATGACATGCATAAAAATTCCTGTGTTTATATCGGTGAGAGAACAATACACTTGTTTAATTTGATTCAGGAAATTGCTTGCAACATTGATCGCTTTTGAAGTTTATATTAAATATTTGTACTTAAAAGAGCTGCATCGTTAATGCATTTAATAGCTTTAAAACTAATTTTGTTGTTTACTTACCCTTTCGAATGCTAAAGACAGTATAACTGGCTCTTTGTATTCTTAATAGTCGGGTTTCATTTGATGACCAAACCATACCGCAAATTATATGCTGGTCATATTTCGCTTTTTAAGAGGATCTTTGTTCTAATGTTTCATATACGGTATTGTTCTGTAAATCATATTCTATGCATATCTTTTTAGGTTGATTATGAAATAATTATAATAAAACATTACGGAAAGACAATATAGAATTCAAATTTTCTTAATAGTAATAAATTGTGTTAAGGACGTCGAGAATAACTGACCGTGAAACAGGCTGCTGGCACAGTGACCAATAAAATTCAAGTTTTCAAGTTTATTTTGAAGTCAAGGCCCTTATGGGCATCTGACATAAACATAACAAACAATGCAACATACAACAACATGGCATATGAAACAAGATGTCATTATTGTGAACAGTGTACAAGGAGGATGAGAAATTTTATTAAGGTAGTGGACCCAGAATTACAACTGGCAAACTATAAAACCTCTAAATAATCTACAAGCCCGAGAAAACGAGCAAACACTCGGTTATTACCAAGTTTGATTACGGATCCATCACCCCAACACTAGCAAATTATCTAAGACAAGACATCATATTTTACAGAAAAACTGCCAATTTAAGTAAAGTCAAGGATGAGAAATGTTATTAAGGTAGTGGGCCCGGAAACGCAATTGGCAAACTATAAACTCTCTAAATAATCTACACCCAAATAATGCCGAGCCGCTTAAGAACAAGCGAACACCCGGTTATTACCAAGTTTGATTACGGGCCCATCACCTCAAAACTAGCAAATTATCTAAAACAAGATTACATTTAAGAAATGAAATGATTTTCTTCGGTGTTCATGCAAAATGAACGACGGAATAGGATCGGCAAATCCATGAATCGCTCTAGCGATTCATGTTTAATTTGCTGATCCTATTCTGTCGTTTATTTCGCATGAACACCGAAAAAAATAGTTTCATTTCTTATATTTACATTATATTTCCTTTCAATTTGTAAACAATATAATATGATAGATTGCACATATTTTGTGGCATTTAACATTAAAATCGTCTTCCCGGCCATTCTGTTCACCAGACGGAACAACTTCGACGTCATATAAGAACGTTCTCCCTGACTATATGTGGGCGCCGTCAAAACAGCTGTCGGTTATCACTAAGCATTTATGACGTAACTTTCGCGCCTTTCATTTTGCTGTTCATACGAAATGAACGTCATAATTTTCAATGGAAAAGACTTTGGCGAATGTTAACATAATGATATAGATGGGTTATTAAATTTATTTGTATCTAGTGCTACAGCGAACTGCGAGACTTTAGTAGAGCAATACCTCTGGATGTAAAAAATATTTTTATTACACACGTATACTAATATGTACACTTGTAACTATTATATAAGTTTACATGCATTTGTTCTTTGGCCTGAGTCAAATGATAGATATTTCGTTTATTCTTACTTTATTGCTCACATCTTTACACATTACAAAAAAGGGTCGGGCTACGAGTTATTTCAACATCAGCATACAGCCGCCCTTTCCGTAAAATACCGTGGGACACACGTGAGACTGACGTGAGACTAATAATTGGGAGAGAGTTGCCTTTAAGTGATAGTATTCCCAGAAGTATTATCTTTTTTTTTCACAGGCACCACTGTTTATAACATATTAAGCTATAACACATAATGGTTTGTTTAGTATACCATATTTAGCGGTACCAGCATCTACTGAAATAACAATTTACAGTTCCTATAGGTCCGTAGGTTCGAGTATTCAAGATTTTAATTTTTTTTACATACAACTGCATAAAACAAATGCCTTTAGTTTTAAAAGCTGGCCTTCCTCAGTGGAGGAGAGAAACACACTTTTTCTTCCTATTTCATGTCTATTCAATAACTTTAACCAGATTTTACACATTTTACCTGCAAAATGTCATGACCTCACACTGTTTATTTATTATAATTGAGCACAGTTCGATGTAATTTGTAGATTTAAAATCATTTTGGAAAGAAGAGAAACACTGACTTAATTTCACTTCAATATATGAGCCGTGTCATGGGAAAACCAACATAGTGGCTTTGCGACCAGCATGGATCGAGACCAGCCTGCGCATCCGCGCAGTCTGGTCAGGATCCATGCTGTTCGCTTTCAAAGCCTATTGGAATTAGAGAAACTGTTAGCGAACAGCATGGATCCTGACCAGACTGCGCGGATGCGCAGGCTGGTCTGGATCCATGCTGGTCGCAAACGCACTATGTTGGTTATCTCATGGCGCGGCTCATATCGTGCTACAGACACACGATAGTAAAATTAGACATCGAGACATTATCCCTTCATATTGTCGTCCGTCATATCGCAATGTCTTTTTGTATTGTCGTGTATCACATTGAACTTCATATCGCACTGTCGCGTTGTCGCATCGCATTGACGCGATATCACTTGGAATTCTCTTATGCGACATTACAACTGTCACGAACGGGATTCCATAGTTAACCACACAGGCTGCAAAGCATTAGCAAATAAATAATTTATAATAAAAAAAGTGAATAAACCTGGCATATTTGCATTTCATTATTTGAAAAAAAATATACTTGCGGTATCTTTATCACTCTCTTTATCTTTATCAAGTGTTTGAAGTGTCTGTATTGGACAGCGGACAATGTTCTTGTATAACTGAACAAGGAAATCGCGTGTAAAATTCGTATCAGCTTTTCGTATCAGCTTTTTCTTAAGTCTGTATCAGATACGCTACGTATTCCTATTCATTTTAATACAGACCATTTAAGCCGCGCCATGAGAAAACCAACATAGTGCGTTTGCGACCAACATGGATCGAGACCAACCTGCGCATCCGCGCAGTCTGGTCAGGATCCATGCTGTTCGCTAACGGTTTTTCTAATTCCAATAGGCTTTGAAAGCGAACAGCATGGATCCTGACCAGACTGCGTGGATGCGCAGGCTGGTCTGGATCCATGCTGATCGCAAACGCACTATGTTGGTTTTCTCATGGCGCGGCTCATTTATCTGTCTGAACGTTTCATGCTTCTTCTTGTCGTTCGCGTTGTAGTCATAGCGATATTGCATGGTGCTGTGGTTCGTTAAGAGAGTGCCAATGGCCCAACACCTCTGTCTTCAACTCTCTAGGTTTCTTTTGGGGTTACCTCACCCTTAGTTCCGAGTTAAAACCCTATCCTGGGAACACAGGAGCTATTTGTCCCATAGCTGGGGGTCTGTTCATAGGCATCAGGGCGTGTCCACACACCGGTTGGCCTGGCATGCCACATGTCTGGGGGCAGACCTCCTCCGAGTCCCCTGCAGTTCTGCCTGAGGCCGCAAGGTTCTCAGTTACCGTGTGGCGCCAACTCGGAGGCACTGCAAAAGGGCTTGTCTGCAGAGAGGCTATGTACTGGTAAGGAAGACTTACGTACTTGGCTCCTTTTTCACCAGAAGGCTAGCCAGCGGTGAAGGCTGAAAGCGGAAGGTGACAAGCACACAACACACAGCACACCACACTTGACGCTTCAGCAGACCAGTTCCACACAACGCTTCATGCATTACTGACTGTTTTAAGTCAGCCTAGTCCTAAAATGCTTTAACGTTCAAACAACCTTGTTTTGTTAACAAAGTAATAAATCTGCTGTATGATATTTGTTTTAGGTGCGCTGTAAGAGAGGCTTCTGGGAATTTTGACGACCTCCAGGATGAGTTAAAAAGCTGGGTTTAATTTGAAAATCAATGTACAGGATAATAAACAAGGATAAATATGAAACAGGGAATAACACGTGCCAAAAACGCAGCACTCACAGCACGCAGATGTGAACACTGCCAACACACACACTCACATTCAAAGCAAACACAAGGACAAAACGAACAAATAAAGGAACACACAGTGGGGCACCGCCTTGGAACGGTCCGTGGCTAAAACCGGTTTATGGTGCGCACCCAACCTTACTCTTACCCCCATCCTGTTCCAACGTCACGGGACAGTGTAAATTAAAGTAATCCCCGCCAGGTGAATCTCTAACACACGCAATGGAAACAAAAGGCATGACATGTAAAACACAAAATTGCTCCTGTATAATTAAACAAGGCAGTCTGAAAGACAGCTAAATCCCCCGCCACTGCTATGGATAGTGAAAGGGTAAACCTTTGATTTAAGCTGTGACCTTGACCTTGAACTGACATGGCTGACTCATGAATTCTGCACAATGTCTTGATGAGGTGATCACTTGACCCAAGTTTCATGAAAATCCCTCAAGGGGTTTAGGAGATACAGAGCTGAAACCTTTGACCTTCAGTTGTGACCTTGACCTTGAGTTGACATGGCTGACTCATGAGTTCTTGATGAAGTGATCATTTGACCCAAGTTTGATGAAAATCCTTCAAGGGGTTTAGGAGATACAGAGTGGACACAAAATGGAAGGCTCAAACCTTCGACCCTTAGTTGTGACCTTGACCTTGAGCTGGCATGGTTGACTCATAATTTCTGCACATCGTTTTGATGAGGTAATCATTTTACCCAAGTTTTATAAAATTCCTTCAAGGGGTTTAGGAGATATAGAGCGGACACAAAATGAAAGGCTCAAACCTTTGACCTTCAGTTGTGACCTTGCCTTGAGCCGACATGGCTGACTCATAAGTTCTGCACATCGCCTTGATGAGGTGATCGTTTGACCCAAGTTTGATGAAAATCCTTCAAGGGGTTTAGGAGATATGGACCGGACACGATTTTGTTACGGACGGAAGGACGGACGCAGACCATTCCTATAATCCCTCCGCCACGGCGGGGGGGATTAATAAAAAGCAAACCTCAAGAACCAAATACATATGTACTCCGACCAGAGCATCAAAAGAAACACCATCAAGGGTCCGACGAAAAAGGCCAGAAGACAGAAATCAAAACAGTACAGTCCTGGTGGGATTTAAAACTGCTTATCACAGAGCCTTCCCCCTCTTCCGCCAGACACAATCAAAGAGGGAAGCGTAACGGGCTGAACACTCAACATGCGGTGTGTCTCAAAACAGTTGGGTCGTAACCTCTTTCAATAATTCAAAAAAGTTCTATTATCTTACCAAATACAGTTGGAAAATTACCATGACCCAAAACCTTTCGAAGTTTGTAAACCACATCCCCATAAAAATCGGGTTTTGAAATACCTTCTCGTAGAAGTGTCTTTAAATTACTACTGTATATTATATTTTTGAATGTTAGTCTTTTTCTTCGCGGATTTGCAATAGTATTCATTTTGTATTGAACTTCAATACAACATTGAAAATGGTTGCCTCTCTCTTTAGTAATTTGATCTTTCAAAACATTTCTTTTTCCATAGGTTTGAATTAAATTCTTGTATTATAGAATATAGACTATAACGTGCCCTATATAGATATCTACATAAAGGATATTTCATAATACTTACATGTTGGTATCAAAACTCATGGACATTTTTTTAAAAATAATAATGATGGTAATGCAGATAAAAATTACCCATGTTTTAGGGAAACAAATACTAAAATGATTAAGGGTGTACGAGCGTTTTCTTTCAGGATATCCGCCGTTTTGAACAGTGTTTCTTTGAATATTTCTTTCTTACGAACTTAATGCTGAAGATAAATGCTATATCATCAAAATATGTATACCATTTAACCAAACAGGTCCTACTTGTTGCGAAAAAAAAAATCACCCTTATTTCTGGCCGGCACTTGCATAATGCATACTGGGGTAGGGGTCGGTAATTTTGGATTTCTATTTACGTAGATCAAGTTCGGTTAAATGATAAGCTACAGTTGAAATAAAAGTTTTCAACATATCATTTTGTATTATCTAAAAATCTCACAATTCATCATTTATTTTTGGAAGCGTTTTTTTTCTAAATACAGTGTATATCTCTTAGATGCAAGGTGACCCCAACTTTCTTTTTATTTTGAAGCATTCTTGTGTGTCATTAAAATAGCAAAGTATTTTAAAAATTTAATATATATTATTTTTTTGTAGATTAAAATAAGTTTTTTTTTTCCATTGAAAAAGTGGGTGGGGTAATTATGTCAACGTGAAGAGAATGAAAGAGATTTGTTAGTGACATTTATGCTTATGTAATACTGATATCACCATATATTTATATTAACCTGTAAGACCTGAAATCCTTAAAGTATTAAGCGGGATATATGTTTTTAAAGTACAACCATTTTTCAGTTTTACTTAATTTAATAAATGTTTTAACAGTGGGTGAAGAAAATGCCGTATAAAATAAAACGAGTGCGGTCACCTGTTCTTTTTCTACTCTTATTTGTGTTAGAAACTCATTTTCTTCAAGTTCACAGAGTATGAAATAATTCTTAACTGTAAACCATTGGTCCTACACCCTTAATGAAATAAATAATAGTTACAGAATTACATATATATACATACGACTTTTGTCCATGTATATTGATTTTGTTTTTTGTTTTTGGCACGTCTGTAGTGGGATTGGTGCTTTGATTATTGGATATTAATATTGTTTATTTATATTTGTAAAAGTCCCTTATCCAAGACAACACGTCATCTATTGTTTTGTCGAAATTTTAACCACCTCTGACCCCACTCTTACTTTTAGGAAGCGACTCAACCAACCTGATCGCTATTTCTCTCAAACTACTATATTACATGACTCTTTACATAATTCCCGGTCAACAGTTTGTATTATTTACCCTGGTTCCTTTCAAGGTACTAGGCTTGTCTGGGAAGTGATACTATAGACGTCTTCTAATTTTAGGAGGAATGAAAAGTTGTTAAGCTATATATTTTTAATGACTTCCGTATCTTATCACACTCGCCAAGGTTAGTAAGACAGGATCTTTTATACAATAATTATGTAATTTTGCTATATCATTACTCGTTACCTATTATTGACGCCCCTAGAAATCTTTAACTCAAATGGATTTTCTGTGACATTTCCTTGTTTGCCAAGTAACAAAATGCGGAGTAAATAAATGAATAAAAGATTAAATCCAAGTTTCGTCACGTAGGACCTAGTTTGTACAGATTAGACTTTGAAATACAGGAAATCTCATGACAATGGGTATTTCTGAGAAAATCTGTCCACAATTCGGGTTAGTTCCATGTCCTAGATCGAGAAATTTTCCTACTTTCTTCGAGATAAAATCGAAGTGAATATATAATCAGTTTTGTTTTTATGCGTCAAAAATAGCAGAAGCAGTTGGGGATAATTACTGAAGAACATTGAAAAAAAAGCAGCATTTTTTTACCAGAAAAAGTAGCGCAAAACAACAAGAGCTGTTTGAGGACAGAAACGCTTGACTTTCATCAGCCATGTCTTTTAAGAAAGTAAAATCAAGGAATACAAAAGTCGAAAAGGGTTTTCATTTTGTACAAATGCAAAACTGAGTTATGGAACATATACAATGCACGCCAGATCATCACACAGTGAACAGGTTTGTAAAGTTTCAATCCAATTCCATCAGTGAGTACTAAGACGTGGGTTATTAGATACCAGCTTACATAAAAAAAACGCAATGGAGGTATAACTTGTAAAAATGTAAAGTGAAATTTTGAATTTCATGTCAGATGATCACAGTGAACAAGTAGTGAATTTTCAACCCATTCCCATAAGTGGGTACTGAGATACCAGTTTACACACAAAAAACTTCAGACGTCGGCAAATGAATGAGTGCAACAGCTCTACCTATTCTTCGAAAACTGCATCCTCGTGTATTATGGGAACAAAATGTTCAGCAGTTGTCGCAGATCTATTTTGTACTGTTACGAAAGAAATTTAAATTGATACGCATGCATACTTTATTAATGCATTTAATAACTTATCACGCTATCTAGATGTTAATAGTAAGATGGATAATCTGCTTGATATTCGCTCAACTGGTTGAAACTATTTATCCCGGCTTCTCCTTTCAATTAAAATAAATAATTCAGATAATGTTGCTTCTTGTTTTGGAAATACATCTCCTCACTTAAGTACATACTAAAATTATTGATAAGATACATGACTGTTCATTTCCCTCATCTATATGGGAATGTAACTCGCACAACATCTCATAGGATACTAAATATTCCTTAATTGGAATTGATTTTTAAATGTCATAGAAATCTGGAGCCACTTCTGCGGGAAAAGTTTTGTTTAAACCTGACCTTTATGAGTGTGTTATTTACAAACTCTTTCAGTTTCTGAGTCATGGAAATTAACAGTGTTTGAGAAGAATATTTGCAGTTCATGGTACTGAGACACACTGCATGTTTGGTGTTAGGCCCTTTTACAGTTTGAACGCTATGCTTTTTCTTTGATTGTGTCTGACGAGACAGGTTGAAGACTCCAAGAAGCATACTGGGTCTGAGCTGCTTTGATATTTGTCTTCTGGCTTGTCTCATCGGGCCCTTGATGGTATTTCTCGTTAATCTGGTTTCTGCAAAGGCACCGAATATTTGGTTCTTAACGTTTTCTTTGATATATTTTATATGAGTACTTGGTGTTTTAAATATTGTGTTTCTAGTTACAAATACGTATGCAGGGCTTCACCTGGCTGGGATCTCTTTTTCTGCACTGTCCTGTAACTTTGGTGGAATGTTTTTGAAATAAAGTGTGAGGGTCTCTGTAATACCCCAGTCACACATACGGCGCGGATAGCTACGTCTAGCTACGGATAGAAACGTAGTAATCCGTATCGATATGTATCGATCCGTACCTGAGCCGTACCTTAAAGTAGTAAACCGTATCAGTCCGTACCAGTCCGTACGGCTCAGGTACGGATCAATACGGATTACTACGTTTCTATCCGTAGCTAAACGTAGCTATCCGCGCCGTATGTGTGACTGGGGTATAAGGCACAATTAACTGGTTAATTGGGTTTCTGTAAAGCACAATTAACTGGTGAATTGTTTTTTAGGCACAACCACCCGGCCAAAACCCACCACTGGTGCCACTGACCAATCCAAGGCGATGCTCCACTATTTTCCTTAATTTGTGAGGTTTTTACCTGCTCTATTGCTTTGTTTATATCTATGTGTATATATTTATCGTATATGCATACATATGATTCAGAAGTAATGTCACTGGTTCCATTGTATATTTATTAATCCTTATACTATCAAGATGCACGCTAATTCAATGATGATTACACGAATGGATTTTACTTTCTATCGTTCCTTCATTTTAAATAAAAAGCACCCGATGACTCTGTGATAAAGAGGAGATGAATAAAGACCATCATCAGTTTATAAATAACATACTTAAATGTTCGAAATCACGATGATACGAATCTACGTTTTTCAGCAGTCAACCTGAAAACTATAGTGGCAAGATATCGATGTCAAGTTTGGGTCCACTTTGGGGGTTCGTATTACATGGAGGTAAATCCATAACAAACATTCTTTTCGGAGGATTATAGGGTCTTTCTCTACGTAATAATTCGAGTAAGGTTCACACAGTTACCTTTTGGCTATTACAGAGGCACAGAGTTATATGCGAAAAAAGATCATATTTCAATCAGAAATCTCACGTATGGCAATCCCTTGAACTTTCATCTTAAGGGGTTGGGGGAGGAATGTTAAACCAGTTTAGTGAGTTAGGTGTCTTGAAATTTCGCTTCTCCTGTATAAAATGCCTGAAATTGTAAAATGAATATTTCAATAATGTAATTCCTACGATGTTAGAAAAGCTGAGATAAATGTCCAATACCGACGCTGATGAAAAGGAAAAAAATACTTTAGACAATTGTATTCCGTCACTAATATTCTTGACTATTTCCTCGTGTTTTAAAGTTTAAACATTTTCTTTGTAAAGGACAGACCGCCATGTCGTTTTCATTGCATAGACATGCAGTTATGATCTATACCCCTGCACTTTACTGGCGTGTCATTGGCTTTAACTTGGCACCTTAAATATCGTATGTAAGCGTTCTTTGAAAATTAAGTGCTACGTATCGAATTCTTCATTTATCTTACGCACAGAACAATTCAATAACACAAAAGCAAATTAAAAAAAAGAAAAGAAAATCAAGTGGAACTTCTTATAAAGAGCTTATGTATTTGACAGTTCCGAGGCGGTGACCTACCGTGTTTCTTGTTCATGTATGATTGTTTTGGGTTTAACGCCGTTTTTCAACAGTATTTCAGTCATATAATGGCGGGCAGTAACCCTAACCAGTGTTCCTGGATTCTGTACCAGTACAAACCTGTTCTCCGCAAAGGTAACTACCAACTTTTCCACATGAATTATCAGAGGTGGAGGACGATTGATTTCAGACACAATGTCTTTTATCAAATAGTCACGGAGAACATACGTCCCGCCCGAGGATCGAAAACGCGATCCCGCAGACCAACGCTCTCCCTACTGAGCTAAGCGGACGGGCTCATGTATGGTTGTGTTCGTTACTTTTATGTTACTATTATTACTTTTATGTTACTATTATTGCATTTATTTGTGTTAATGTGTGCTGTGTACGTGTATACATTTTACACATACACCAATCACCATCTCAAAATTACATGCTCTCTGCAAAGATGTAGCTTCAGGTGACACTAATACGGTATATACTTTGTTGCAACGTCCTAGTTTTACAAACCAGGAAACTGAAGAATCACGTAGACGTTTATTATCAACTTAAACTTTGATCAAAGTTCAACAATGATTTTCGTGCAATTATAAGTTCTTTTAAACATGATAGTTTATTATGGTAAAATAGTCCGATCATATTTACTTCAGGTTTAGTTTCTAGGACATGACAAGTCTACTTGATCTCTGTTTCCATTGTAATGATTAGCTAGTCGTCAATAAACCAAGAGTATCGTTCATTCATTTAAAATATTCGTGTGACTAATACAGGAAGTTGCAGATATACAATGTTTCTACTGGTCAACTAAGGCACAATCATTATAAATGATTAAGCGACTGTAGAAGAACTAATACACATCACATGACTAAACTTGTTTTAAAAAGTTACATAATGATCAAAACATGTATGGACCTAATTGCAACATTATTATCGTCTTATGATCGCCTATTGTAACAGACATTATGTTGATCAATTTGACGATTATTGCAACTATAATTGTGCTATTATGCTCCGCTTCGAAAAGCGATAATGTCGGTCGCGTCGGGCCCTCTGCCGGTAGAGCGAACGGTTTCCGCTTAATAGATTGAGGAACATTAAAACTTGGTAGCATGATTGGGCTTCTGAAGTAGATGGCCCTATTGCTTTTTGGGGTCATTAGGTTAAGGTCAAAGTGGCCTGAACTTGTCCGCTCAATAACTTGAGAACCACTAGAAATCAAAGCCTTCAAACTTGATAGCATGATTTGGTTTATGAAGTATTTTTATGGGGCCAGCAAGTCAAAGGTTAAAGTTACAGAGACCTGAACTTTGGAAAAGGTCTCCACTCAATAACTTAAGAACCACTTGACACAGAACCTTCGAACTTGATAGCATGATTGGGCTTATAAAGGATATGATCCCTATTGTTTGGGGTCAATAATTTAATGTTCAAGGTCAAAAAGACCTGAATCTTTGAGACAGTTTCAACTCAATAACTCAAGAACCATTTTGCAAGAATCGTCAAACTTGACAGCATGAAGTAAATTATATTTATTGAATTTTAAAGCTCCCCATTGGTGTTTTTGCCACTGACTGTTCTAAAGCGGTGCCCCACTGTGTTCCTTTATTCATACGTTTTGACTCGTGTGTTTGCTTTGTATGCGAGTGTGTGTTTTGGCAGTATGCACATCTGCGTTTTTGGAACGTGGCATTCCTTGTTTGATATTTATCCTTGTTTTTTTTTTGTGAGTGGGGGGGGGGGGGGGGGGGGGGGGGGGGGGGTAGTAGGTGCAAGGTCAAGGTTATAGTGGACTGAAAGTGGAACAACCCATCGGGGGCATACATGTTTTACAAACACAAACAGCTCTTGCTGAGTCATAATTATTATTATTTTTTTTATTAAAGTAATAGCAGCAGCTGTAGTGGTGATGGTTGTGGTTGCAGTAGCAGTAGCATGCTCCGTATTCACTTTGAAACTTCTAGCACGTAGGGATTATAATTTTATCATACGTGAAGGTAAGGTCTAAGTTGTAAATGTAACTTCAAGATGAACAGAAAATGTATAAGATATTAGTTCCCTACTTGTTGAAAACCAGTTTCGGGGATTATAGGAATGCGCTTTTCTGTCCGTCATTCCGTCCGTCCTTCTGTCCGTCCGCAATTTCGTGTCCGGATCATAACTCTGTCATCCATGAAGGGATTTTAATATTACTTAGCACAAATGTTCCCCATGATGAGACAACGTGTCATGCGCAAAACCCGGATCCCTAGCTCAAAGGTCAAGGTCACAATTGGAGATCAAAGGTCAATAGGTTTTTTTCCTGTCCGGACCAGAACTTTTTCATCCATCAAGGGATTTTAATATTGCTTTGCATAAATGTTCCCCATGATGAGACGACGTGTCATGCGCCCAGAACCCTAGCTTAAAGGTCAGGGTCACACTTGGAGATCAAAGGCCAATGGGACATTTTTCCTGTCCGGTGTATTACTTTGTCATGCAAAACAGGATTTAAATATTACTTGGCACAAATATTCACTATTATGAAACGGAGTGTCATGCACAAGAATCTGGTCCCTAGGTCGAAGGTCAAGGTCACACATAGAAGACAAAGGTCAGATACAAGAATGACTTTGTCTGGAACATTTCTTCTTCATGCATGGAGGCATTTTGATGTAACTTGGCCTAAATGTTCACTACCATTTTGCACATTTTATCGAGTTTTTTCTCACTATCTTTCGTTGAGTGATGAACTTTGTTCCTGGAGAAAATCTCTACAAAAGAGTGTAGAATCTTCCTCAAGGTTCAGTGAGTGGTTTAAACTATTACGTTGACAAATATTTACACTTTGATATTGTTTTCTGCAATAATTATGGTATTTTTTTTTCACCATTTCCGTCTTGATAAAAATCTTGCACGCCAAAAAAGGGGATTAAAAATGTAGGTAAACCTGACATATTCCTTGATTTTCAAAGACATCTATTGATTGTTATGACTGAAGTGTATTGCATATAAATACGGTTTCTAAAGACCTTGACCGTTGATATATACCACAATTCTAACTGAAAGCAGAAAAAGCCTAGTCAATGCTCCTGATAATGTTATAAAAAGCTAAAGGTCCATACTTAATGACACTGACGATGAGAAATGCGTTTACCAAAATAAATGAATGATGTGTATACGTACCCCCTAGAATTGCATCGTTTTTAAATGATTAAAAGTTTGAACAATATTTATTACACTTACATGAAAAATTATTAATATACTACAATTAAATGATCATCATTTTTATGCTTCCCTTAAAAAAAATCATTTTATCAATCAACTTCCTTATGATAAATTAACGTTCAGGGCATGCACAAAAATACCTGTTTTATATCGGTCAACGAACAATGCTCTTGTTTGATTTGATTCAGGAAATTACGTGCAACATTGATATCGCTGTTGAAGTATACATTAAGACATTTGTACTTAAAGGCGCTACATTGTAAATGCATTTTATAGCGGCAAAACCACAATGTCGTGAAAAAATTGTAGCTTTCTTACTTTTTAATGGCCGGGACTATATTACTGGCCTTTTGTAGTTTAAATTGAAAAGAAAAAACCTTTTCTTTCTTGCTAGTCGAGTTCATTTGAAGCAGATACGATGGCCATTTTGCCTTTAAGAGGGTCTTTCTTGTAATTCTTATGAAGAAATAGTTAGCGTAAATACCAGAACCTAGTTCTGGATGTAAAATCTAATCATCCTTTTATTACATACACATACTTGTATGATACAATTTTAACTGACATATCGTGCTACAGACACACGGCAATACAATATGACATCAAGACATTATCCCGTCACATTGTTGTCCGTCGTATCGCGTTTTTGCATTGCACTGTCGCGATGACACTTCGCATTGTCTTGAATCGCTCTCTAAGTGCGACAGACGACATTACAACTGGCACGAATAGGACTCTATAGTTAACCGCTGAAAAGAAACGTCATCAAAGGTGAATAGTACAGGTCAATAAGGCTTTAATATCTGTATTTCATTATTTGCACACAATGATACTCTTCTGGTATTTTTATCACTAAGGATAACATGGTGTAATAGCCATATTGCATATCTTGTAACTGGATGATAATATTTAAATGAAATTTGGTCACTTTAAAGACATTCACAATTAAAAAAAATTCACCGAGAGATTTTTCAGATTGTATCATTTTTGGGGGAGATAATCGGTATTGCAGTTAACATTGATGCCTATGGGAAATATAAAGTTTCTTTGATTATGAGAATCTGAACTTGAGTTTGGAGAAAATTTTGCGGTAGAAAGCTGCATTATATGATTCTGATACAAATATTAAAAAGAAATCTAAAATTCCCGTAGGGAAAAGGAGAGAATCATATTTATTTTTTAGTTTTCAGGGGAGATAACTCATGAAAAACCAAAATTAACAGGGGAGGTAATCTAAAGGAAAATTTTGTGAACTTCTGTCACTATATAACTTGTCAATATGCACCTTATTTCTATCGTTTGACACTTTTAAAGCTTAAATTATCAAGTTGTATGTACGCTTTTGGTGAAATTGAGGCCTATTACACCATGTTTTCCTTAAAGCTGTATTGGACAGCGGACAATGTTCTAGTGTAGAACAACTGAACAAGGAAATCGCGTGCAAAACTCGTATCAGTCTTTATCAGATACGCCACGTTTACCTAATCGTTTAAAAAGACCATTTATTTATCTTTGAAAAAACTTTGATACATTACTTACTCTTCTTATATACTGGTAGCAAAACTCAGATGTTAAATTTTGACATTTTTGTCATAATGTTGTTAAGGCAGCGATCAGTGATTTAGACAAAAAGACTAGAACGGTTACTGAATAATAGAATCTGTAAGAAGATCTTTTGGAAGAACCAAGTAAAATAATAGCAGACTCGGTTTGATTGAGTATGTTCATGAGAGGTAGTGGAAAGTGCAACACCCCTCACACGCCCTCAAGCACCGGCTTAAGCGGAACTCTATTACCCTTGAACATCGAGTGGACTCCATGATCCGAAAGGACCAGAAAATATAACGACACGGAAAGTCAAAGAATTACAGATATATTTATGTAAATAATTCTGTCTATGTTTTTTCTTTATTTCGTGACGGTCTATGCTTTTTCTTTATTTCGTGACGGCAAGATATAATTACAGGTATAAAGATTTTATTCCTCTTATATTATTTTTGATTTTTACATCCTGGTTTATGTTGAATGTGTTATATGTAAGTTGATATGTCTGCATCATCCTGACAAATTGATGACAATCATGCATCAGCGAGGTACAATAATAGTCATAGTTCATACTTCCGCCTGATTGGACATCTATAGTATCAGTATCACTTCCTGCAAAGGCTTGGTGCTTTAACAAATGATATTGGTAAAGCCCCTTATCCGAAACAACACATAACCTATTGTTTTGTCAAAATTTTCATTTACTGGGAAGCTTTCTTGACTCGTTATATCAGCCTCCGGCAAATAATCAAACAGTTCTATAATTCAACAATGGTTTGGTTTTCAGTAAACAACAACAAAAACTCTTTGAATAAAATAACAAAAGGATTACTAATGACGTGCCGGTCAACAGTCCTTCGAAAGTAACAAGCTCGTCTGGGAAGTGATACTATTGCAATCTTCTAATGATAAATCATATATATTTAATGAGTTCCGTATTTTACCCCAATCCTACCCCCACTTGCCAAGGAAACTTGCCAAGGTTAGTCAGACACGATCTTTTTAAAACAGAACTTTGTAATTTTACCATATTATTATTCCTTATTTATCATTGACGCCCTTGATATCTTAAACATACTTGGATTTTCTCTGACATTTCCTTGTTTGTCAAGTAACAAATGCGGAATAAACGAAAAAAAGTGATAAAGATTGTGTCACGTAAGAACTAGTTTTGTACACGTTTAAACTTCGATTTATTTGTTGGGTTTAACGTCGCACCGACACAATTTGATGTCATATTGCGACTTTCATCACGGGCAGGCATTTTGGTAGAACCTAAGACATTCCGTACGCCAGCTCCAGCTCAAATGAAGAATTCAACGCCGAATGAGGCTTGAACCCACATAGGTGAGGGTCCAGTGATTCGCAGTCAGCGACTTTGACCACTTGGCCGGCTACGGAGGCCCCGGTTTAGACTTCAAAGTTAATTCTTTGAAATACCGGAAATCCCATGACTGAGGATATGTGAAAAACGGTCTCCAATTAAAATTGGTTCCATGTCCAAGATTGAAACATTTTTTTCTACTTTCTTCGAGGTAAAATTGAAATGATTATATTATA
Source organism: Mercenaria mercenaria (assembly GCF_021730395.1). Taxonomy (NCBI): domain Eukaryota; kingdom Metazoa; phylum Mollusca; class Bivalvia; order Venerida; family Veneridae; genus Mercenaria; species Mercenaria mercenaria. The sequence continues at coordinate 56,342,374 of NC_069373.1, forward strand.
AGTTATAATTTCATGCTTCAAAAACTGCAAAAGCAGTTAGGGATAACAATGGACGTTGAAACAATGCATTCTTTTACTAGAAAACGTAGATGTTTAGACATGTCAATAGATATGTTACGGAAACGCACGATAATTAGCTGTTTTTACTATTTTTTACACTGAAAATTGAAAAGCGTTTGTAACACTTTACTCGAGGTACACTGCCTTAATTTAAAATATCTATATTATTAACGATCGTTAGATACATGTATTGGTAAAGACAGCTGCTGCGGCGGCCCGGGTTCGATTCCCGACGCGGGCATCTTGTTTTCTTTTTTGATTTAACATTTTTAAGATAGTTTAGAAACAAAAACTCATAATATGGCCAAACTTCAATATTACAGACAAGATAATTTTAGCCAAATCTAAAGGTCAGTGCCTTTAAAGTTAAAACTAGTTTCTGTGTTAAGGTCAGACCGCATTGTTGTTTACATTGTATTGACATGCAGTTATGACATGGATCCATGCACTCTATTTCACGTCATCGGCTTTAATTTGGCGCCTAAAATATTGCATATAAATAACAAAAGATAAGCCTTCTGTGCATATTATTTGCTACGTAGCAAATTCGTCGTTTATTTTGCGCACTAACGACAGAACACTCTGAATAAAATTACAAGTAAACTTTCAGATATGCAAAAAGGGTGAACAGTCTTTACAAAGAGCTTTTGTCATTGACAATTCAAAGGCGGTGCCCTGCAGTGTTCCTTCTTCAAAGTGTTTGGGTTTGTTACTATTACGTTATTGTTTACTGCATTCGTTTGTGTCAATGTATACATTTTACATTGTGTACGTGTCTACATTTACACATACGCCTTTCAACAATTGACCAGTTGTATTGGTAGCTTTTACTCCTTTTTAGCGCATTTGCTTGTAAACAGGGGTAAAACGACAACTCGCATTTTGGGGTTTGCAAGTAGGCGGTTCTTCCTGCTTTCGGTTTCTAAACAGTGGTTCAGTGCAGGCTACGGCTTCAGTTGATGCGCTTTTTCTTTAATGCACGACATTCGACCCTACATTTCGTTGAGTATTTCAATATATTGATGAAGCATGATGTATAAATCCATCTATAAAGTTTATAAAACATCTCAAAATTACTTGTTGAGCAATTCGGACGATGGCGATTATGTTTTTCTTCATGATCCATTGTTATTACTATCGTTTTCAGTAAGTAATACTAGTTTAATAGTTTTCTTACTTTAAAAGAAAGATATGTTTACACATATTAAAGAATTCCCCAAGCACCAAATAAAATTAAGTCATGCACGAAATAGAAATTATAAAATCCTGAATAGATGACTGTTGTCGCAAAAGAAATAAAGGAAGTTTTTAAAACTCCTTAGTTTGTGAAGTGCGCTTGTTTTGTTTCCAAGAAAAAGTATAAATAATCAGACTAGGTCCTCTCGCTTCCTGTATATACTTTACTATTTCGTTGAATTTTTGCTGACTAGCGGACTATTTCGCGGATCATAATCGTAAAATCAGGACATCCTCCGCTGCACTTGTTACACTTCCTATTTATTCATATATGGAATGACCATAAAGTATATATACAATACTTGAACTTAGTAACTTCCTTATAGATCAGTCAACGGTTTGTGGAAAATCCGGGATTCGTGTTCCGGGCGGCCGATTTCAGTCTGTCAAAACTTTCGATTTTCAATATCCTTGATAGTGTAGATTCGGATACTTTCGCGAGTAAATAGGCATCCGACCTCGCGCTGGTAAGATTCGCACTTCGTATCTGATTATAATTTTCGTGATAATGCTGCTTTAAGGAAGTACTAAACCATAAAATTAGTATGTGCTCATGTCCAACGATCAACTTGAGTTAGTTAATGTCGATGTTATAACAGCTTTTTGCGTATTTCCTTAAAATCTATACTGACTATTTCTATTAAGAATGGCAATACAACAACAAAAACGTTATAGAAAAAAACAGTTTAAAGCATTAAATGGGTAAACGTTTGGGGTAATTTTCTCTAAGATGTAAATATTTTCACACCCAGCCTTTTGAGTTGCATAAGCTGATTTCAATCTCTTGAGTCGGAGCCAATAAAGCATGTAAAGTCTATTGAAGTCACTACAGCTACAGATTATAAATAAAATTATGTATTTCAATGAAAACTGAACAAGAAATATCTTTAAAAATGATGGTCGGCGAATTGTAATAAGGAAAGAAGTTTATGAATTTTTCATCTAACATTCATCTTTCATCTAACATTTTTCAAATTGCAAAACTAAACACCGCACTTTAACAATTTAAATGGTTCTCTTTTCATTTTTCGCAAAGGTTTCGTAGGGTTGCAATTTTGTTTCGTTTATCCTTAGACGAATAATTACAGCAGTAGTTTGATGAAGATTCATGGAGCGGTTCATGAGGAGAGGTCATTAAACGTGTTTATATTTTTAGCTAAATTGGTCCCTATCCCCATTTGTAACAAAATAGCAGGAGACCTTACGATATTGTTACACATCGAGTTTGATAAAAATCCATTACATATTAGTGGTTAATGCGAAGAAAGGCATATCTACTTTTAGCTATAGTGGTCCCTAATAGGGCCCAAGTTCCTATATAAATAAATTTGGAAGAGGACCTTATAATGATGCTCCAGACCAAGTATGACAAAGATCCACCAAGCTGTTCATGAGACGCTGTATAAAGGCATTTCTAGTTTTAGCTCTAGCAGCCCCTAAAAGGGGTCAAATGTCCCAGCTGAACAAAGTTGGCTGCGGGCCTAATAAAGATGCTACAAATCAAATTTGATTAGAATACATGAGAAAAAATCAATTAAGGGATTTTTTTATTTATTATTTTTATTTATTTCTAAAATAGGCCAACTGATCCCGCTTTAACAAATGCATATTCGCTATTCATGAATCTTTGGACAATGACGTCACACCTATAAAAAAGTGAAGGTCAAGCAAAACATACCATTGTAATTATTTCAATATTTCTGTTTCATAAGCAAAGTTTGACCGTAGTCATATCACATAGATAAACTGTATACAGCATACCTTCATTTCAGTGTAATGAGATTCAGTCATTATATAGCATATATATAATGAAACAGATTTCAACTGAGTTCAATATTTGCATACCATACTAAAGAAAAATATTCATATATAATAAATCAGTTAAATAATTTATAACAAATATATCAAAGCAAACAAGTACTCATTTTAATATGCAATCTGAATAAGTCACAAAAGCAAGAAACCTTTTCATATACAGATGACAATTTTAACAAGGAAAATCTTTTAAAAAGCACTTCTCTACATAAGACTCTTATCACACCCTTATTCATGTGATACGCAGACCGTATTCAGCTCTTTCTTTAGTTTGATATATGTTGGTATTTGAACAGGTTTTTATCATATTTATTAAACTTACTTATCATTTTGAGATATATCAATATTCTTGCTAAATATACTGAGCCAAAGTTAGCTTTAAAACTGTGAACAGCGTCGTTTAGGATAAACGCTTTGTCTACATTTCACTCAGCGTAGCACAATCAACAGAGTGAAAGAAATTGACGCTCTCGTCACTCGTCAATCAGGCAGAGTGTTGCATAAATCTTCCATTTTGATAAATTATCTTTAATGCTTTATCAAGTAGTTTGATTTGCAAACTGAAGTCACGTGGCATAGGTACGAAAACGAATTTAGACGGCGTCGCCGAAAAATACGTGAAGCAAACATATATTAATTACCTGCTAAGTAATTATCTTGTTTACTTGTCAGTTCCATAATGCCGTCACGGTTTCATGTTGGGTGACAAATGTCAAAGGGTGAGAATTGTATCATTCATTACATAATAAGAAGGTTTTCTTTTTTTGCTATTGTGATGTAGGTATTTAACTATTCTTAACTTAAAACCATGTTTCATTTGATTATACTATAGATTTAAAATCCGCTCATGATGGAATGTGGATTGGATTCAACTTATATGTCATCTCTAGCAGAAATAAATTATATATTCATAACTTATATCAAGAACATAACATGCCAGAAATCACCTTATATGACTCAGAGAAGAAAAGCGACCGTAATTCTTCAAAAATGCTTAGAAACCGGCAAGTAATATATACTAACTATAACACAGCAGTACCTCACTATGATTAATCCATCTGCCATATTTTTTTGTATTTTTTTTTATAATTCGTAGTTTTTCACGGTTATTATATTGTTTTAACTTAAAACTTTTAGGTGTATATACATGATATACTGAATACTAAACATTTGTATGATGAAAAATAGATATACACACACGTTGGCAGTTAATTGGTCAAGTATAATTAACATTTGTAACAAAGGATGGTTTTCAGGTGTTTTAGTAATGTAATGTATATACAATAAAACCTCTGGCAAAGACAATCCCCGTTTAAAGACCAATACTGTTGACCTGTATTAACCATCAATGCTAAGACTGAATAGTGCAAATTTATTTGTGCCCATAGATCACTTGCTAACAGAAAAAAGACAACAGTTTTAATTTCCTAAAGGTAGACTTTACAGACAGGATTGACTCTGAAATGATGCTAGAAGTTAAGCTAATACTTTAAGTATTTAAAATCGAATTATAAATTACTTAAATATATTTGTTTGATGTCCATGTTTAATATCAAAGCATTGTGCACAAGTAGTGTAATTTTACTTACTATGTCAATATACCTTGATTACTGCAAAATTTAGAATTCGATCTAAAGAACTTCTTCAGTTTTACAATTCTGAGGACGAGATACAGTTGTTGACCTTACAATTACAGAATATAGTTTGTTTAGAAAGTAGAAAGATAAGTCAAATCAAATTACATCAATATTCGAAATAATCAAATTCAGATAATTTTCCAAGAAATGACTATAAAACAACACATTTATAACTAGAAGATGATTTTATAGAAAAGCGCATGTCTCCCCAAATGCATAGTCATAGATGGTTGGCTGCAAAAGGGGTCAGCTACTTGGCATTCCAATCATCCTATGAAGTTTCAACATTCTGGGTCAAGTGGTTCATAAGTTATTGATCGGAAACCGTTTTCCATGTTCATGCCCTTGTGACCTTGATCTTTGATCGAGTGATCCCAAAAATCAATAAGGGTCATCTTCTTTGCATGTCCAATCACCCTATAAAGTTTCAACATTCTGAGTCAAGTGATTCTCCAATAATTGATAGGAAACCATTTTCCATGTTCATACCTCTGTGACCTTGACCTTAGCTCAAGTGATCCCAAAACCAATAAGGGTCATCTATTCTGTAAGTGCTATCAACCTATGAAGTTTTAAGATTCTAGATTGAATGGTTCTCAATTTATTGATCGGAAACCGTTTTCCATGTTCTGGTCCTTTTGATCTTGACCTTTGATCAAGTGACCTAAAAATTAATTAGGGTCATCTACTCTACACGTTCAATCAAAGTATGAAGTTTCAACATTCTGGGTCGGGTGGTTCTCAAGTTATTGGTCAGAAACGGTTTTCCATGTTCAGGCCCCTGTGACCTTGACCTTTGATCTAGTACTGGTCATTTACTCTGTAAGCCCTATCACCGTATGAAATTTTAAGGTTCTAGGTCAAATGGTTCTACAGTTACTGATAAAAAGAAAGCATGACTGAGAGATGACTCCTGTGACCTTGACCTTTGATGGAGTAACCAAAAAACAATAGGTGTCATTTACTCTGTAAATCCTCTGACCCTGTGAAGTTTGAAGGTTCTAGGTCAAATGGTTCTCAAGTTACCGACAGGAAATTAGTTTTCATATTCTGCCCTCAGTGACCTTGATCTTTGATCAAATGGCCCATACATCAGCAGACGTCATCTACTCCGCATATCCAATCACCCTATGGAATTTCAACATTCTGGGTCAGGTGGTTCTTAAATTATTGATCGGAAATGGTTTTCTGTGTTCAGGCCCTTGTGACCTTGAACTTCAACAGAGTGACTTCAAAATCAATAGGATATAAGTCAACTCTGCATGTCCAATCATCCTACGAAGTTTCAACATTCTAGCTCAAGTGTTTTTCGAGTTATTGATCGGAAATGGTTTTCTAAGTTCAGACCCCTGTGACCTTGACCTATGGTGGAGTGACCCCCAAATACAATAGAGGTGGTCTGCTCTATAGAGCCCTACTATATCCTATGAAGTTTGAAGATTCTAGGTCAAATGATTCTCCAGTTATAGGTCGGAAATGAAGTGTGACGGACGGACAGGGCAACAACAACATGTCTCCCCCAGAGGGGGGAGTGGGGAGAGACATAATTACTTTGAAGTACGTTTATTCCATCAGGAAACTGTTGAGAACCTACCGAAATGATAGTATCTTTTGATCAAATGAATACGTACATTACCTAGATTATTGTATTTTAATTGAATAGACAGTACACCCTTCCCACAAAAAGAAATATTTGTGTTAGATATATATTCACAGCAGTCAATACAATTAAAGAAACTGAAGACATGAAAGTTAATTTCATAATTTAAAAAGAGTAATTTATATTACCCCTGATTGGGGTTTTTATGTATAAATAAAATCAATACCTATATGAGATATTTTGGTTGTTAACTAGAATTGTGTTCATAGGATAAGGATGCCCTCACATACGGCGCCATCCTCTAAATAGCAAAGTATTTATTAAGAAAGTGCCATAATTCTAGAAAAAATACGCACAGAAAAAAAGTTTATCATTAATGGTCATCTTCACATGAAGGTCCCTCAGCTACGAAACTTTCAAACATATCCTTTCAACAGTGTTTTCGGAGATGGACACACAACATTTTTCTCTATATTCTATCAAAGTGGCATAACTGAGGTAAAAATAGTCACAGAAAAAATCCTTCCTTTATGTTCATTTGCACATCAAAGTTGCTCATCTGTGGACGTACGGGCGTACGTACGTACGGAGAGCAACAACGCTATATGCCATCCACATAAATGTGTGGGGGCATGAAAATGTAGTATTTAGATACTATCGATGCAAGATATTTTATTTTACTTTTAGCACCGGCAACACGTTACTCAAAAACATCAAAACTACTTGAATACATTCTTCTACAGGGGCCACTGCTAACTTACAATTTTGATTAGCAAGCTAAATATCAAGCTTCATACAAACATTTTAGATTTTCTGGAATTTGATAATATAGTTACACAACATTTTATTGACGATGCAATTATCATATATTTGTAAAAATATCAACAACAACAACAACAAAAACAACAACATTTATTAGCATAATCGACATATATATGCCTTTGGCTAATGAACAGTATACAGTTCTTTCAAATCATGCGTATAAATAATTTGTAATCAAGATTTCAAACCCTTAACAAATAAATTTCCTTCAAATATTTACATATATTCCATTGGACCTTTTTCTTAGCAGATGACAACAAATTGTCAACCATTTTCAGATTTGGCCACGATGTTTTTGGCAAATATTTTGAACGTAAGTTTTTATATTTAGGACAAGTCAATAACACATGATACTCAGATTCTATAACATTTAAATTACAATTTTGACATATTCTTTGATCCCTAGCTATACCACTATACCTTCCAGTTTCAATAGCTAAGCAATGTGAAGACATTCTAAAACAACTGAGTAATTTTCTTAAGTAATCATTATCAACATTTGTGAGATATGGTTCAAACATAAACAGCATTTTAAATCTTGAATAATATTCTAGTTTTGGCATGTTTGTAATACTACCATGCCATTCCTGTATAAACTGGTCTCTTAACCGTTTTTGTAGCATTGGAAAATAGTTAATATTTGGCGCTATATGGTTCCATAAATATCCATATCCTAATTGTTCTAAAAGAGTTTTAACATATTTGGGCCAGTTTGTACATCGGGGAGAATTGACATTGTTACATTGGTCTCTAAAAATATCAGTCATGATAGAATCTGGATTATTTACAAGCTTTAACCAATATTTTAGAACTCTCTCTTTACACAGTACTGAGAGAGGATACCTTCCAAGTTCCCCCAACACTGCCATATTTGGGGTTTGCATTTTTACACCGGGTATCCTTTTACAAAATTTCATATGAATTCTATCTAAGCAACTTGTATCGTATACGCCCCATACTTCAGCACAATATAATAAAATTGGTTCAACCATACGATCAAAGAGTGTCAATTTAGTCTTAACATCAAATTTTAACCTAGAAAATAGTGAATATAGACCATTAACAGCTTTAAGTGCTTGATCAGACAGTGCCTTAATAGCTTCAGATAAAGCTCCATTACAATTAAATTTCACACCAAGATAGCAAAAAGAGTTCACAGTTTCCACTGGTGTATCATTAATGTACCATTGAAAATCAATATTCTGTTTTCTTTTTCTAAAAATACATATTTTCGTTTTATCAATATTTATCTTAAGCCCCCATTTAACAGAGTAAATATACAAGCTATCTAGCTGTGCCTGGAGACTCTTCTGGTCGGTAGTAAATAGTACCATATCGTCTGCAAACATCAACAAATAAATAGAAAGCTGTTGCAAGTCGTACTCTGTTAATGAGTTAAAATCAAGGTTTGCTGTGACGTCATTTACGAAGAGTATAAAAAGTATTGGCGAGAGTGGTTCCCCTTGTTTTAAGCCAAGCGAAACCTCGAAAAAATCTGAAACATTTGAAAAAACCTTAACACAAGCTGATACATGTTTGTATATTGACTGAAGCATTCTAACCATTTTACTACTGATACCTATTTCAAATAATTTAAACCATAGGGCATTCCTATTAACTGTATCGAACGCCTTTTCATAATCTATAAAAGCACAGTACAACGATCTATTCATAGAAATAATCTTTTGTATAATACTATGAAGAATAAAAACACAATCAGAAGTACTTCTGTTATTTCGAAAACCAAATTGCACATCAGTAAAAGCATTTTGGTGTTCACACCATTTATTCAATCTGTTTCTTAATAACAAAGAAAAAATCTTAGCCATAGTACTTATCAGTGATATTCCTCTGTAATTAGAAGGATCAGATTTATCCCCCTTCTTATGTAGTGGGACAATTATTCCTTTTGTCCATGATATGGGATATACTCCATCATGATAAATTTTATTAAAAATTTTAACCAAATATGGTGTTATAAATTGTTTGGCATCTATAAAAAAATCTGCAACAACAAGATCACATCCTGGAGATTTATTCCTACTTAAAGAAGATATGGTTTTGCTTACTTCTTGTACGTCAAAAGGCTTATCTAAACAATCAATATCAACAGATCGATCCCTTTCGTTTATTATTTGTACATTATCTGAAATAAAACTACTTTCAACAGGTGTATTTAGAATTTTAGAAAAATGATTTCTAAATAATGAAACTTCAACATCGGGATTACTTGTTTTACTTGAATTTCTATACTTGTTTATCTTTTTCCAAAACATTTTCGGTGATTTGCGACTAAGTTCAGAAATGTTGCGCTTTTCCTTTGCAAAAAAGTTGTACTTGGCTTTACGTTTTACATCACAATAATATTTACGACTCTGCAGAAATTCGACAATATTTTCAGAATTTCCACACCTCTTTACTTTCCTTTTGTTATCTAAAAATAAATTTTTAGCCCGTCTGCAATCATCATTAAACCACTCATTTCTTTTTTTAATTTTGTTTGGTTTATAATTTACAGACTTACCAAAAATCTTAAAACAGTTTTGATAAATAGTTTCAGATAACCTTTCTATATTCGAATCAATATTTTCATTATCATTCACAATATTATTCGTTAATCGATCAAAAACCTCTCGATTTTCTTCCAGTGATGCTAATAAATCCATAGACCTTCCAGAATCCCAATATATCTTATCAAATTTAATATGTTCCCTGCTATTCGAGAAAGCTGTTTTCTGACACATGATATTATATGCTATTGGACAATGATCAGAGTATTCCGTCAATTCCATAGTTGTCATATCAGAAATATATTCAAAATTTCTTATATTTGTTAATAAATAATCGACTAGACTAGCCCCGTATCTCTTATTATTTAGACAATAGTAAGTACATTTTCCCGGCTCCAGACGCCCATTTACAATAAGCAGATCGTGTTCTTTACACAATGCAATCAATCTGTGCCCAAAAGAGTTAATACCTTTATCTTGTGAATTTCTAACGGGTATATCAATGTCATTATTTAGCGGTATGTTTACAAATCTGTCTAACCGTAAGTTTTCAACATAATCCTTTAATTCTGCTGTTCGACAGTTCAAGTCCCCAGCAAGAAAGATTTCCCCTTGGGAACTATATTGTAAAATATCTTCACTCAAACATTCAAAGAAGTCATATTCAAACAGACACGATTGTGGAGTTTTATATACAGACGAGTCCTCCGGCGGAATGTACGCAACACCGAAATAAATTACTTTGTCACTATTAGATTGCACACAATTCAACCTAAACCACAAAATACCGTTATTATTAATCTTGACTAATTCAACTTTACCGATCAGTGATTCCTTATAATATACTATGACTCCACCACTACAACGTTTCGCCTTTCTATTTGTTCTCGGTCGTGGACAACTGAAATACTCAAAACCTTTAATTTCAATGTTAGTAACTTTTGAGTGCCAGGTTTCCGTGAAAATTAATATTTCGAACTTAGAAATAAATTGCAAAAAATCATTGTCATTTAATTTGTTCGCTAAACCTTGTACATTCCACTGCAGAAAAGAAATGGACTGTTCATTTTCAGCCTATCCGTCACCATTCACTGTACCGGATGCGATTTCTGTATCCATGACTGCAGCCCCGTTTCCGGCGCGCTCTGCAAATGTACCGTCACTTCCGGTGCGTTGCTGATTGAGTCCTCTGCCCTTGATAATGATCTTGTCATATGACAGTATAGCGTCCATGCCATCCCGCCTAGCCTTAATGAGTTCCGGTACTAATTTGCGGCGTCTCTCTTGTATAGCTTTAGGGTACTGGTCACTAACGCGATATTCGGTGTTTTTGAGCTTTTCTGATGCAGCGTTTCTTATCATTATTTTGTCTGTAAAGTTGTGAAATTTGGCAACTACGGGCCTAGTTTTCTCCGACGAGAATTTTCCGATACGATGAGCGCGATCGATTTTTATTCCATATGTATTTTCCAAACCTAGCGTGTTATTACAGAATTCTTGTATTGCATTTACACAGTTCTCATTTTTGCGAGCCTCAGGAGACACTTCTTCTTTAATTCCGAAAAACAGTAAGTTATCACGCATTGACCTGGCTTGAAGATCTATTACCTCTTCTGTTAATCTTTCATTATCCTGTTTCAACTGCTCATAGTCGAGCGAAATTTTCTCTCTCTGTTTTCTTTCATTTAATATAACTTTGTCAATCTCTTTCTGTCTATTTCCTAGCTCCTCACAAAACTGCGAGTCAAAATTTCTACTGGCCTCAATGTCAATCATTTTTCTTCCTTGATCATGCGACTTTGATTCAAGTTCCAATATACGAATATCAAGCCCTGCAATTCTCTCATTAATTCTCATCACCTGTTCTTCTATTGTGTCTAATTTTGATAACCTTTTATCCATTATTTCAAGTTTATCTAAAACCATTTGGTTATAACTTGGCGGCTGCGGTAATTGCGGCCCTTGTTGCGTTATCTGTGCCTGTGTATTTTGAGGTATTTGTGGACCCATATATTTCTGTGGAGTCTGGTAGCACTGATTTGAATTCATATTGTTCATATTATTCATATTAGAGTTCTGCAACAGTGTGTATTGACTAGACATATTGGGCGGATTATAGTATACCTGTGATCTTTGAACACAATTGGGTGACGAAAATCCCTGACTCGGAGATATATCGCTCATGGCAAATCTTTTTTCTACCTGAATTTCGCTCACCAAATTTGGAGAAGCCTCAGATTTGGTCCTTTTTTGTGATGTTGAGCGTCCCGTACTGGACTTATCTGATTTATTTTTACCCATTTAGTTTCTAGAAACATATCACAGAGTTAATCAATCCATAAGTGCACATTTTACACCAAAACTGACTGTATATATCCATATAAATCCGTTATTTCACTCCTAAAATTATCCAGATTAAAAATCACGTCCACCATTTTTTACGCATGCGCAAAAATAAAAATATCAAAGATCTAATACTCCATAATTTCTGAAAAATGGCCATGCAACTATATAAACAACCTGACATTAACAGTTATCAATTAATAGGTAATTACCAACATTATGAAGCATCCAAACCAAACGTACAGGGTATTTGTAATAAAAATTTGTTTAACCTTTAGCCTTGCGGCAAGTGATTCTGCCTTTGCAACCAGTGCAGACCAAGACCAGCCTGCACTAGTGCAGGCTGATCCGTGCAAGCTGATCATGGTCTGCACCGTTCGCTATTCAGTCAATAAATTTTCAGTGAACACCCCTTCGAAAAATAAATGGTACTGCCCTCATTGAATGATGGACCAGTCCATTTTAGAAATTGAACAAGGTAATGGTTAAGGACACCTACAGAGTTTTGCTGCATACTACATATGTAGCTCTATTACCCTTTTTTCTGTATTTTGATAATTTCATTTCCTTTATAAACAAAAGTAATAATTACTAAACCCTAAGTCTCTTTATTTACTGGAAATGAATTAATGTTGAATTATATCACAGAAACATATGGAAGATCCTTGTATGTTCTAATTAAGCCTTTCTTGAATCAGAGAGTCATGTTGCAAACAACTCCCTGTTACGCCATAGGGTCAATATAACGATACCTCTTTTAAACACTCGAATCAGCCGTAAATTTCGATTAGCCAATGTAAATTGGTGACTCAGACTTGATTTGGAAGTAAATATTTAATGACTTTTTCACTCGGACATTATGTTTTCAAGTTTGATAAGTTGCAAATGAAATATTTCAGATCGATCATTTGGTAAATTATCAACGTAAAATAATCTTGACATCCGGGCAACGAGTATTAATACTGGTTATTACAGTCATCAATACGGCTGAAAGTGGTCATGGGCATAATATTTAATTATTTTGTTAATAAGTGTTTTCTCTATTTATCATTCAAGATTATTAAAATTTCAGCAAGGTCTGATTCATGTATTTTTATCAGTAGATTCCACCATCACGAGTTCATAGTAAACTAGAACAGTTATATTTAGTTCTAGTGGGTTCATTACGGAATGAGACGCTTATTTTTATCTCAATTACAGGTCAATGTACGGTTAACTATCAATGACAAATCGGTCTTTCTGAAAGTTCTCAGATTTTATGGGTTTTTGTTTTTTTTTGCAATCAGGCGATTTTTATTCAAACTGTGTGATTCTTTTGTCTTTATCTGCTAATTTATCTGGGTTCAAAACACGTGATTGATTTTATATATCGTAAAAGCAAACACGTTAAACAAAAAAGAAACAAAAAAAAAAAAAACGTCGTGAAAGAAAATAATAAATATATTGATAGATTCAAGCACCACTCAATAAGCTAGCCAGTTGAGGCGCACTATTGTAGAATAACCGGTCTTCCGCCCCTTTAATGATGAGGCTCAACAATTAACGGGAATGGATTTTCGGCTTAACAGCGAGGTTCAACAACCAGCGGGAATGGTTTGTCGGCCTATTGGCGAGGCTCAAACACCAACAGGAATGGATTGTCAGTCTAACGGTGAGGCATACCTACTAACGGGAATGGATTAATTGGCCTAACGGCGAGGCCAAACAACCAACGGGAATTGATTGTCGGCTTAATGGCGAGGCACAGCAATCGACGGTAATGGGTTATCGACCGAACGGCGAGATTCAACAACCAGAGGAAATGGATTGTCGGCCTTATGACGAGGCCCAGCAACTAACGGGAATGGATTGTCGGTCTAATAACGAGACTCGACAACCGGCAGTTATGGATTATCGGCCGAACGGCGAGATTCAACAATCAACGGGAATGAATTGTCGGCCTAACGGCGAGGCTCAATAACCAACGATAATGGAATGTCAGCATTATGGCAAGGTTCAACAACCAACTGGATTGTGAGCATAACAGCGAGGCTCAACAACCAACATGAATGGATTGTGAGCATAACGGCTCGGCTCGGCTCAACAACCAATGCGAATGGATTGTGAGAATAACGGCGAGGCTCAACAACCAACTTGAATGGATTTTGAGCATAACGGCGAGACTCAACAACAGTCGGGAATGGATTATCAGCCTTACGGTGAGGCTAACAACCGACTGGGAATTGATAGTTCGTCTTCATTAAAAATCAGTAATCATGGAAAAAATAATGACTACAGGCGACAAATATAAAACAGTCAAAACTGGAATATTATAGAATATATTACGAAAAATCAAACCTTAAAAAGTTTCTATTTCGACAGGTGTTGAAAACGTATGCGAAGGTAATTAGTCGTAACATTAATAGTTATTCTTTTCTGTTGCCAATGCCTTTGAACAAACTGAAAATAAAATCATAATTCTCCATTATTATTAATTTATATTGAAAAAAAAAATCAAAATAAATCAGAATTTTCCATTATATTGAATAAAACAAGATTTAGCTTACCAAAAGGTTCCTTCCAGCGCAAATAAAATATTCTTTTTAAGGGATATTGTTTTAGCATAATGTTACAAATGTTTAATGATGCAATGAGAAAAAATATATTCTGTCATTTTTGGTGCAAACTTAACTATTTAAGAACTATTCTAAGTATTAACGGTTTTATCATAATCCAAAGTTGTTTTTTATTATAAGCAAGTGCAGTACATTTTATGCTATTTGGAAGCATTTGTCTTGCAGTCTGTATTTCAATTCCGGATGTTTTCATCGCAGTCACGCAACTACACCAGTGAGTACCTGCACACTTAACACAAAGAAATTGCATACATGCATTTACGATTGCATACATGCATTTACGATTCGAAAAACAAATCCGGAAGGGTAAAAAAGTACGCAAAAGAAAACACTTGCAAATCTGAAACTTGTATATTGAAATGTTAGAAGCTAAAAAAATCACTTGACCAGTGACACTTTCATCACGTAATTCTTTTTTGGCGGGAGCCTTTTTTTAGATGATGCATATTCATTTCATTAATCTCGATTCTTTACTATGATATATTCAATTGAGGAGTTACATGATTTAAACTTCATTATTGTGTCTTGTGGTTCTGTTACTTTACGTAGTTGTATTGCACTAAAATTTGAAATAAAGTAAACGCATATTGGGCTAGAGGCTATTTGTAATGAAGATGCATGAGTCCAAGATGGCGGCGCCCAACGGGAAATCGGATTCCTTTGATGTTACCCTTGTATCCATTACATGCTCAGTCAAGTGTGACATGTTCACCATAAGTGAGAAGAAACAATCAAAATAAAACATTATTCCCAATTATATTGAAAAGAAAATAAAAATAAATCAGAATTCCCCATTATATTGATTAAAATCAAAATAAAATCATAATTCCCCATTACATTGATTAAAATCAAAATGAATTAGAATTCCCCATTATATTTTCTTAAAAGAGCAAGTTATAACCATATTTAAAATCTAACGTTTCGGAAATCCTATTTTTTATATGTAGTATAATATTTCTCCTATGTTATAGGTTTCTATTTACTTAATAATAAGCATAAAGTTATGCTAGAATATTTCATCAGAATTTTCTATCAGCTTCTTTCCTATATATCTAACACATGTGAAAACTATCTCCTTCAAGCAACTTCAAAATTATATTAAGAAATATAGTTAAATCTCCACGCGAATATGTATTTCAGTGAAGATAAACTGATCGAACAAAATATACCCTTTGAGAACATGGAGTACAGTACAACCTCTCCAGAATGGCCTTCTCTTAAGCAAAAACCTCTCTATAACAACATCATCAAAATGTCCCTAAGCTGAAATATACTATAAAATTTACATCTCAAGAGCAACAATCTCTACCTAACGGTCAATATTTGTATCTCCCAAAGGGTGTTGCTCTACAGAGGTTGCACTGTACTTTCATGTTTACTAAAAAGCAGGGGCTGCGGGGCGTGAGCGGTACACAATTCATTATCTCTCACGAACAGACTCGATCAAACCGAGTTTGCTATCATGTTGCTTGGTTACGTTCTATGCTTTCAAAGGATTTTTTTACATTTTTTATTAACTATCACAACAGCAGTTTTTAAGTTCCGTGTGGCGGCTGTAAAAAGTCTCACCGTACTTCGTTTCAGTGTTGTTATATTTCCTTGTCCTTTGGGATCATGGAAAACATTAATTTTTACGGTAATAAAATTCCACTTAAACCGGTGCTAAGGGGCGTGAGTGGTATTGCACATGTCATTGCCTCTCTTGAACAGACTCAAGACTCAAACCGGGCCTGCTATTATATTGATTGCATTCTATGCTTCCAAGTATATTATTTATCATTAGCCCTTATCGTGCTAAACACGACTGATTCTGCCTTTGCGACCAGTGTAGATCATGAACAGCCTGCGCATCCGCGCAGTCTGATCATGATCTGCACTGTTCGCCATTCAGTCAATATTTCTTTTTTTGGTAAGCACCCCTTTTTACAGTTAATGGTACTTTCCAAATTGAAAGATGGACGAATTCATTATAGAAATTTAGCGTTGTCTTTTCTCAGCAATTTTTAAAATTCTTGAATTAAGGTTTGCTTTTTCGCAAAAAACTTGTTGTCTGTTTCAACTTGCAGAACGTTTTAAAATTTAGCATCAAATTTGGCATTACTTTTGTTTAAACAGATTCGAAAGCATAAACTTGAAATATTTTTAAGGGTAATGTTTGAAAAGGGGTTATAGACCCCAAACCGTGGTCTTAATTAAAGGGAGTGAAATCAAAAGTTGTACTTTTTGGTAAAAACCTGTTTTTTTTACAAAAATTTTTGGTCCCAAAAAGAAACTTTATCGGAAAAACTGTAAAACCCTATTTAAAAACAAAAAATTTGGTTATTAACTAAAAACCAAAAAATATTTGAGAACGTTTAAAACCCCTTTTAAAATTTCAAAAAAAAGGGAATATGGGTTTTTAAAAATGTTACCACGAACAAGACAAGGTAAACAATAAACGTGATGAAAAAAATTTAAAAACCTTTGGCCCCTTGTAAAATGTGGAATATCCTTTCAAATGGGAATTTAAAATGGTTAATTGGACAAATTATTCATTGTTCAAGAGGAAGGTACCCCAAACATGCTTTTCAGCCTAAAAAACTTTTAAAAAGGCCCCCAAACAGGCCAAAAACAAAAATAAAATTTCATACCAGTTTGGGATTTTTTAAAGTGTGGATCGCAAAACCACGGGACCGTCGGTTTACTTTAAAGTTTTTACAAAAAAGGACAGGTTTTCTTAATTTATTGGAAAAAAATGTTTCGCCCAAAACCTTTCTTATAAACTCTGGTATGGTGTGTCTTTAAACCCGGATGAAAATTCCTAAAATTCTACCTCATTTTGAAAAACATAGTTGTGATTTGTTTTCAGTTCATTTCTGAAAAAGAAAAGGAAGACAAAAATTGTTTGAATTATTTGAATTTGTTCACCAATTGCATTTTGTTTTTGAACTTTTTATGGAAAACGTTTTTTTTGAGATACCAGCAACCTAAATGCATGAAAAAGTTCAGGGTTTACCTTGATGCAAATAGATTTAAGGCTTTTATGGCATTTTCAGAAGCATATGTTAACCTGTCATATTTTCTTAGAAATACCTGCTGCGGCATAATTTACAATCAGCTGTCCTTATTGTAGCTCATTTTTACCTTGTTTTATCATTTTCTACTACCTAAATGTGAAACGTAGATCAGGCATTTGATTTCAGCAAAAACATTGTAATGAAAATAAGAAAAAATGCTCTACACAGCAACAAAAAAAAAAGAATAAATAAAAAAGTGCGAACTGTTCGTATCCGCCATTATGTGATATCATTTTTTGCGTCACTTCCGTGATTAATATCGGTATACTGTGTTTTGAAAAAGCAATTTTCTGTTATTGTGGAATGGTACCGAAATAGCACAGTCATGAAGAATACATAACTGTACGGAAATTGCCGAATGTCTTTAAGCATCCACTGCCTTCAAAATATTATTCGACGGTTATGGTCGAATAAGCCACTAATATCACAGTTTTGGCCACTGACTTACTGTGTCGTGTCGTGTCGTGTCGTGTAGGATTTGTAAGTGGTATGAATCACATTTAGAACTGTTTCAAAAGGAAAATGGAATTTATCGTTATTAAGGAAATTGTATTTATTAGCTTCTAATAAGATTTACAAGTGGTAATAAATATACGGTCATATTGAATTTCCTTTAAAAATCATGTGTTCCAGTGACTTGTTAGTTTAGCGTTTAATGGTGAGAAAATGAAACACACATATTAAAAGTAGTACTTTTTAAACATTTTCAAGGCAGTGCTTGTATCAAAGTTTATATACTATGAAAATACTGAACATCACAAAAAAGTCCCTTCCCTTTCTTCTAGCATAACTTAAATATAATATTTTGATAGATTTCAAAAAAAAAAGAAAAAAAAAAAAAAAAATTATGAAAGCTTTGCGCAAAAAGTGTTCATCATCTTCGTTTTTCCCCCTGAAATTACACTGGACACTGCATTTAAACAATTACACTATTTTTTCATCAAATGAAATTTCATATTTAGTTTGACATATTTCAGTATCATTCGTCTTCATGTTACTTTTGATATAACACCAATACACTTAAACTATTTGGCACTATATTTGTTTGATGGTTAACCAAATCCTGCTCTGTTCAGTTTCAATTAAGATGGCTTTTTGTCTTTTCGGTTTTGTAATCAGTACATTCCCATAATAAAAAAACTTGAACATTGTAGTACTTTTTCTGCATCTCTGTTGATTTGCTAAAAGTAAAAACGTCACGGGGATGACAAACCAATACGTGATACATACAATCAAGCAGTCTTTGTATAAGTTAAAATTTTTATCGCCAACTTATCGAAGTGAAAATCAGGTTAAATCTGATCTTTTAAAACCAATTTTTGCAGTGGTAAATGGGTTGCAGCGGCAGTAATGTATTCCCTGATAAAGCCCAAACAATACTAAAAGACATTTTGCAAACTTCATATCAGCAGCATACAGTGGGGTTGGCTCTAGCCATTTCGTAACAATAATATGAAGTTCTGAAAACACAAAATTTAATTTCAAGCTCGCTTTATCTTCATCCTCCCCGGGGTTAATTAATTCTCATTCATTTCTTCCTTTTTAATTACGGGTATTGGATAAAACCACCTTCCTTCCATAGGCCAGCTGGATGGCTTCCTCCCTTGAAGAGATTTTACATTCCAAGCGAGGATACGAACCCACATTGGTGAAGGGCAAGCGCTTTGAAGTATAATGAAATACACAGACTGCGGACAAGAATGTAAATGAAGCTGTTACAATACTGAACCAAATTGGTACATTTCACTGCCTTTTCTGTCAGACTTACCTGTTTTTGTTGATCGGATTTTAAACGAGTGGTCAACAAATTTGCATGATTAAAGCGTGAAATATTATGTAAACCTTTAGCTAATTTAGGAAAGTTATTTTCTTACTACTTCAAAATGAGATTCTAAAGCCCTATAATTTCTAAAATCAGCTGACAATATCAATACTTTATTTCAGTAACGTCACATAAGAAATGAAACTCAGATGGATTCTCTTTGACATTTCCGTGTTCGGAATTTATCTCACTCTCCCTAAATATATATGTGTGTATGTCTGTGGAGAGGATTAAATTTCCTGCCTAGACTGAAAAGAGTAAATATCTATTCTTGTATCACACGAACTGTAGGTAAAGTACATCTAAAATTGCATGGGCATGATGCGGTAATGTTCACTTAAAATAGCACGGTCGCGTTGAAGGGAGGCAACGTGATCGGTAAACCACTATATCAAAGACCAAAGTTATTATTAGCTGCACAACAATATCATCTCTTTTTCCATATTTTCTATAATACTTGACTTATGGTTATTATAATTGGCGCGTCTTTAAGCAAACATGTAGCTCTTTATAAGAATAAACCCGTTGAAAATTAAGCCATAAAATACATTGTAACTGTATTCTTTTGTATTTCCATGATGGTAATTATACACAGTTTGCAAGGAAAAAAAGAGAAAAACAAGTACCTAGTTACAAATTGACAGGGACATATAAGACAATGTGTTTGATGCCTAAAGATATTATAAAATAAATGTAGCAGTATGTTTAGACCACACTTTGTTTCTACAGTGTAGTTCAGTTACTTTTCTATGCTGCAGAGATTTGACTGAATAAGATTGCAGGTGACGTTGTGAAAACACTAATTCATGGAGGGCATAAACTGGCCACCTGTCATCTTGTAGAATAGCTGTATTATACCAGTACTATCAGAATGATTTGCACGCAGTTCTTGTGGGCGGAAAAAGTAGGTCGCTAGGTTGTGGTGGGGTCTTTAATTACTTTAGATATCAATAAAAACGAATCGCCCACACACAATGTCTGTTGGAATGTTACACAATTTTCTTGTTTCAGTTTATCAATAGTATATCAAAATTAAAATGGTGTGATTTGTTTTTGCTGGTTGTTCCTGCTTGGTGGGAATATTATTGATATATCATGCATAAATGATCAACGTGGGAGGAAAAACTGATTCAGCAAAAGAAAACCTCAATAATAAGTAGAGTAATCAAAATATTCTCTGAAACCACTATGCCCTGAAGTTCTAAGAGAGTATCTGAATCATTTTCATGTACTCTGAAGACACTTTAGCGTCTGCATAGCAGAACTGACTTTTTATTGGGATGCTATATACTAGCTTCGAAAGATTCCGGGTCATGGAAATTTTCCAGTGGTTTGGTTGAAAACATTTTTATCAAAGTGGTTGTGACCCAACAATTTCAAGACATATCGCATACTTTGTGTTCAATCTAAATACAGTTTGATGCTACGCTGTGACGGGGTCTGACGGTAAACACGAAAGACTCTAAGATGGGCACTATTAAAAATCCGCCGGGACTAGGTTGCTTCGATAGGTGTGTCCTTTCCACATAACAAAGTATCTTTTCCGGAACTTAGATTTGCCTTTGTTCATCCCACTTCCCATTCGTCCGGGAAAAAATCGTGTCAAACCTATCATAAAAAGCCTAGAGTATTCATACATTACATGAATGTTACTCCGGTTGGTATTACGACTGGATTTTTGTTTGAAAGCAACGAAAAAGACCGAAGCCTTAGAATGCCATAGAGATTGCTGGTACCTTGCAGTAATTGGCAAGCTGAGAACCAGCTAGTCTATTGTAATTAGCCCAAAACGAAAGTTGTTTGCTGTCGATGGTATGCCGCGATATCCGTACTATATGATGATTTTATATTTACTTTGCCCAGGAAGTTACTTTGCGACTGTTTATATGTATCTTTTTCCTCGTATTTGAAACGAATGCCAACACTGTTCAAGATTAGGTCATAGTCACATATCTGTTTAGTTTAGTTATGTCAAACAATGTGCTCAATAAATGGGGCGCAAACTCTGTAGATGCTTGGTATAAACAATTAGACTTTCTTCTTGTATGTTTGCTTTGTCTTTGTCTGTGCATGTGTGTGCGTATGTTAGTCTAAATGTGCTAGACTTGTATACATCCGCGTGCTGTGGGTTGCGCTTTAGGAAGGCTACGTTTATGGAACTTGGCTCTACCTGTTGGATGGTCATTCTTGTTTTTATGTCATTAAAAAGAATTTCAATGGGGGAAGGAAATTTTTTTATTCTATTTGATCATTTTATCTAGTGTCATATTTATGTAGATCTACGTCAAATTAAAGATAATTTTATCAATTGGTTTTCATGATATAAGTGTCCCTAAACTAGACCAGTTATATTTACTTCTGGGTTGTCTTCTGGTTCTAATTTTATCTCAAGCTTTCTTTGAAGTTTTGTCGTTATCTTTGCGCAGGTCATAGTATACTTAAATAATATCAAGCCAATAACCTTGTCCGATTTTTTGGCATTCTTTTGAATGAGATATTGCTCTTTCTCAGCTTTAACGTGTTTATCACGATCCAGTTAGTATATTTCGTAATGGCTGTTCAAATTGATCTAAATCGTGGGATGTGTTATCTGTTGATCTGATGACAGTGCGTCAGTCAAAGCACCTGATTCGCTGTCATTATTGATAATCAGCTCAACTTACGGTAAAACGTAGACAGAAAACCAGAAAAAAAGAGAGAAACTAAGCAATTTCTTTAAAAAGCGGAGAGTACTTAAAATACATTTTACATCTTACTTTTAAAGGTTATGAGCAGGCAGCCGATAATGTGTATAAGGAACTTTTAGCGCTATGTGACACAACCGTGAGTCAGTGGTGAAGAGCGAATAATCTCCAGACCTTTTTTTGATATTCTTCAGTTCCATTATATATGAAAACCAGAAAAAAGAGAGAAACTAAGCAATTTCTTTAAAAAACGGAGAGTACTTAAATACATTTTACATCTTACTTTTAAAAGTTATGAGCAGGCAGCCGATAATGTGACACTAACGTGAGTCAGTGGTAAAGAGCGAATAATCTCCGGACCTTTTTTTGATATTCTTCAGTTCCATTATAGTATTTTGTCTATATAGTGAAAAACAAGCTAGGTATTGTTTTATAGATATATATTTTAGGTAATGTACATAATTTCAATACAACTTTAGTCTAAAAGGAACTATTTTAAAAAATTTATTTCGAACTATATAGGAAAATCCTAAGCTAGTGAATATAGTCTTTGGCCCAGCACAATATTTACATAGGGTCCAAATGTGTGTCGAGGACTTCTTATTAAATTAGTTAGTGTAATTGGTATAATATCAGTGATGGTACAATAGGTTTGCTGTGTCTCAGTATGGACAATCACCAGACTGCCGAGTTTACATCAGGTTATATCATTGGATGTCCTATGAACTGGTATGGTCCTGAAGTAATGACATGTGGATAGGGCAGGTCGGTTATTCCCCATCTTCCAGGATGTATACATTACATGATAATAGTACATTCTACATGCTGTGAGGACATTTATTGGTAAAAAAACTCCGCAGTGAACTAACCACTTCGTCGCTTAATTTCAATATATTTGGAATTTCGTTTTCATCTAGCCTTGTTATTTGTTTCAATCTGAAACTAATTCATGCGGCGTTTTAGACAACTTCAGGATTTCAATTCCATATTGTTCTATCATTAGAAGCAATCACATGTAAAGGATATAGTCATGTGACACTTTATTGGCAATATGGCTGTCATTTTGTTTAAAACAGCAACAATTTTAAAAGTATGAATTTGGCCAATAGTTTCAATACTCCAGGGAGGGATAACTTTAATGGATCGTAAAACTTAAGTGTTTCACTTAATTTAACGTTGTGTTTCATAAACGCGTGCCCTAACCTACAGATTGTGCAATACTGTGAAGGTAACCTGCTTGAAAGTGATGATCCTTTTGTACTGAAAAGTTGTATGAAACTTTAACAAGCGTATATATCATAATTGAGCCGCGTCATGAGATAACCAACATAGTGGGTTTGCGACCAGCATGGATCCAGACCAGCCTGCGCATCCGCGAATATGTTATTCAACGTAATCTAAGCACCTTTCAATGGAAGAAACTCGTATTCTTTTAACTTTGAGTATCGAGTTAATTTTCAACGCTGAGGTCTGATTTCCAATTTTCAACGAGTTAAAAAATTGTCTTCACATACTATATTAAGTGATAAAAAATGTCAATTTCTGAAAAAGTTATGCGGAATGGAAAGGGCATTTTATATTAAATATTTATTAATGATGGTTATATACCCTCCATGTAATTCGGTAGGGTATATCAAAATCGGTAACCGTAAAATATATATAAAATATTTTTACTTCTGGTTTGCTATCTCGAACAGGAATATACTATTTTATATCATGGGCACATTGAATAATCATAATACAATGAATTAAAGTCAACGTACAAATAGATTTTTTTTTGTAATTCTATTGACTAAAAATGTGTCCGTACTTTCGGATTTACAATCTTGTAAAGGCATAAATTATGTTGTATTGTATCTCACATTGTGAAAATTAGTTGTTGTTTTTTTTTATCTGGTAATTGTTATTTTATTACCATTGTAAAATTGTCATTAAAAACCCCTGAGTAATGATCATTTATTAATATATCTATTAAATAAATACATGAAAAATCTAAATTCGTGTACGCATGTGAATTTTACTCAATGCTTGATTTTGCAATTGGATTTCAAGATATGAGTCGATCCATGAGAAAACCAACATTGTGGCTTTGCGACCAGCACGGATCCTGACCAGCCTGTGCATCCGCGCAGTCTGGTCAGGATCCATGCTTTTCGCTAATGGTTTCTCTAATTGCAATAGGCTTTGAGAGCGAACAGCATGGATCCTGACCAGACTGCGCGTATGCGCAGGCTGGTCTGAATCAATGCTGGTCGCAAAGCCACTATGTTGGTTTTCTCATGGCGCGGCTCAATTATCATTTTCAGCATTCGGTATCCTGTTACTGCTTTATTCTGCCCAGTATTAAAATAGAAACATTCAAACCCACAAAATTAATCAACGATGGGGAACTGATGACTTCATTTCCGAATTTGTACATTGTACCGACACCCGAAGAATCATTATTGAAGTCAGTGATACCCTAACAAAAATAAGTAAAGTTAATATGAAGATCGTTGAATAAAAGGGTAAGAAAACGTGTTTATGTACTGAATGGCTTTATTGTTTTCTAACTTTAAGTGTTTACCAAACATAAATTGATTGATGCATGAAAAGGGGGATTTAAGATGTTAATATTATCTGTACGTACGCTTCCTTGTCCTGAAAAAAAACATAACAAAAAAAATCAAAGTATGATAATTTGTATCAGTTTGTGATTCATTATTCAGAATATTTATAACATGCTAGATTGCTGATATCACACTCCTGACTTGTTACTCTGACCTATCCATATTTGTAAAATGACAGTCGGCGGTTATTTTCTCCTAATGTTTGCTCAATATAAACATTATTATACATTTATTCTAAAGTAAGGTAAACACCCTGTCCTTTTCTTCACATATGTGATTAGTGACATGTTACTAGGTCTATCTTTGTTTTACATTTTCTGTTTATTATTGTATTTCCTTCTCTTTTTTTATTTTCTTGACGAAATCAAAATATATTTTAACAAAATCCTATGTCAATAATATTCTAACCAATGAACAATGCTTATTTAGTTGGCTTAAAGAACATATAAGATCCTGCAATATCCTGGTTAAATATGTGTATTTGTTCTTCAATTCGATTGGGTAAACGAGTAAATGATTGATTTTTATAAAAGTATGTGGTGAATGATTGGCCATATCTTGTGTGATAGCTTTGGAGGTCTAAGTTCGTATATTAAATAAAGACAAAGATAACCGTCTTTGGCATGTAAACGTAGTCTTTTTTTTAATTTATATTGATATACAGAAAGGAAGCTTTAAATAAGCTTTCCTTGAATACATTAAAGCGACTCTTACACTTTCTAAGGCACCAGTGAATTCGTAACGTAGTGAATTACCATTTCTGTCTTCTTAAAGATCGCGTTTGGCTTCTACTTACTTTTTTTTTGCTGTTGTGTTCAAATACGATTTCATATTTGTTTTCATTTTTGGCATTACATATATGAATAATATGCCTCATTATATCATATAAGCTATGTATATTTATTTTATTTTATTTTATTAGAGTCTCATCCATTTACATTTTATACACATATACAAACAATAAAAATCACACATATCATACAAGTAAATGGCCATTCTATAAAGAATTACAAGAGACTATTTAAAAATAGTACATTACACTATTGTATGAAAATTAAAAGTAAATGGTAGACTTTCCGGAAGCAGAGAGCCCAACCAACGCAGTCAAAGACAAACGTCGTCACAAATAGAAAGTAGTGGAAATGTATAGGAGACTGGTCGGTTCAAAAATCCAACAACATGTACATTCTAGCTATTTTGCAAGATATGAAAAGATGACGATGGGGTACAGAAAGGGGCGGACACTGGTGTTTGGGGAAGGAGGAGAGCAAAGACGTGAAAGTATCTGTTCTGTTCGAAATGAGTAAAGCGTCTTATAAGCTCTTGAAATGATCCATAAAGCCAACTTTCTTCACAGGTGTTTACACAAATGCTAGTATCAAATATGTTTTTTTTTAAATTCTTTTTTTTCTGCATGAGGCGTATAAAGTGTGCATCAAAGCGTGTTTAAATGAAGAAATTAAAATTTTTCATCATAACTTTGGGCGTAGTTCATTCCATTTTTTACTTTATTGTGGAGTTTTTAAGTAGATGGATATCTTATTCTCATACAAATTTTTCTTACATTACCTTAATTTATTTATTTTCATAACATTGACTAAAAGATATTAAAACGAACATGATGCCTACGGATTGGAACGATATTCTTCTTTGTGAATAAATAGATTCATTATTAGCATAATTAAATGAATCAGTGAAAACATGAGTGATAAGCATTTTCATAAAGCCACAGAACGACAGAATAGTCTATATATAACCATAACCAGATATAATTGGCTCAATGGTTAAGAGCTTTTTATCCCCCATATTTTTTACATTAGAAGTGTTAAAGTCATTGACATTTGTGCCGCACCGTGAGAAAACCAACATAGTGGCTTTGCGACCAGCATATGGATCTAGGTGCAGTCTAGTCAGGATCATGCTGTTCGCTAACGGCTTTTCTAATTGCAATAGGCGTTGAAAGCGAGCAGCACGGATCCTGACCATACTGCGTAGGCTGGTTTGGATCCATGCTGGTCGCAAACGCACTATGTTGGTTTTCTCATGGTGCGGCTCATTTAATGAACAAATGAAGTACTTTAGCATGTTTCAACAAGCGAGCGGAATCATTTTGATCCCAAACAAATGCCCAAGCAAACAGAAAAATAAATCCTCATGCTAACCTACGTCATAAGGTCTTTGCCTTTTTCGATAAGTCAATGTAATTATGACTCACGGTGGTATAAGCGTCTTATAATGTCCAGCTAAAGTGTCCAGATAAAATCAAGCTCTTGAACTACTTCCGGTAATAAATGTAATTTTCTATAAATGACAATGTTTACTTTAAATTTTGAAAATTTCGATACAATTGTAAAATGTTTTCTTCAGAGAAGTAATATTGAGCTGTTTAAGATTCATAATGTACATTCAAGCACCGTTTCAATAAAATATGTGCTAATTCAACAATAACAGAGCAAAAAATAAACAAATTAGCATTTTAATATATTTAAAAAACAAAGACAAATATCAAACAGGGAATGCCACGTATCAAAATCGCAGCCTCCCCAAAACGAAACCTACAGCACGCAGACGTGCACATCACACACACACACACACACAAACATCGATAAATAAAGGCCCAGACTTCTACAGTCTAACGCTACGTTTTAATCTTTTAAGTGTTTCCGGGAAAAGTGGTAGACTACATGTTCTAAATCCGATTGGACTGAGCTGCCTTCAAGATTACTTTCTGTCTTATTGTTCCTTTTCTTCTCCTGTTACTCTCCCTTGTGAAATATCATTGAGTACATGCGCACTATAATACACGCATTTGGTTCAGTTCTAATATATTTGCATGAATATTTCTGTGTCCTGGTTATTGTGTTGGATTCATCTAGTGGAGACTGTTTTTTTTTCTTTTTCATTGTCCTTTGACTTTTGAACTTGGGGATTTTTTATGCACAACTAAGTGGTTTGAAAAAATCCCCAGTGGTGTTATGCAGTTGGTGTCCGACTGTGTTCACTATGTTTTTGTTTTGTCCTGGTTGTCTCATTTCGTTTAAAAACCAAAATATGAAATATACACCAGATCTCAGTCCGACAAGGCATTATCATGAGTGATCCATTTTTAACAGAAAAGAAGCCATAATAAAACCCGTGTAACAGGACCACACGTTTTGAACTTAAGAAATGACAATCAAATATAGTAGTCATGTTACACATATGAAATTGACAATGATGTCTATATTTTATTTTAATGGTTTTTTTTACGAATTGCATATTTATAAGCGGAGGAAACTCTCAACTCATCATAGGTATGACGTCACAGGTATGACGTGTTTTTGTTGGGTCTAGAATCACGCCAAATACAATTTAGCTAATACTGAGATATTTCCATCTCTCCGTGGTGAAGGAAGGCTCAAGAGGTCCATCCGGGCATTGCTTTAGACAGGGGTGGGCACCTCCCGTAAGCCAGGAGGATGGCTCCCTCTCGTACAGAATTCTACACGCCCATCAAGGTTCAAACCCACATCGGTGAGGACGTGATTTAAAGTCGGCGACCTTAACCACTTGGTCAAGGGCGCCCCTGTCGAGAAACCAGACGTAATCGAGAAATACTTATACAGAGCGGTTCATTTATGCGTAAATGTTTCCTCTTTGCATTAAATGTGGAATAATTAAATAATTCTTAGAATCAACAAAATCGCTACTTGCACTGAATAACCAAATTTTACATTAATTTAAAGGTCAGTGAGTATTTTGTCGTGTAATCCAGTGCACTTTTTTAAGTTTGAAGAGACTTTTATCAATGAGTTTCCTTAAGATATATAAATCCGTAAACTGTGCCAATTATATTTACTTCTGGTTTGTTATTCAGGACATGATAAATCCACTTTTATCTCAAGTTTTCATTGAAATATTTGCGTTATATCTTTAAGAGGTTTAGCGAATGATTAAATGGCAATGCGCCAATAATTATTTTGAACGAGAAATTGTCCAATGTTTGTCGTCGGCAGTACGCATGAGGCAGTAGGATTTGTTAATGTTTTGATCTGCTGATTATTTGTCATTCAACGCACCTGATTTCTAGTCATTAATGATGATATTGATTAAGCAAGACGAACTTGAAAACAACATTTTTCTGCACTTTACCTACTGAATGCAGCAAGGTAAAGATGACCTTTGCTAAGGGTCAAGAAAACACTATCATTAGAAGTAATGGAATCTAGACAACAGCAGGGAACATTATAGTAGTCTTTTACATTGCGTATATAACTTTAAGAAATTTCTAGCTTCTATCTGTCTCTCAGTGGTTAACACCGGTGGTCGTATAAGGTCAGTTTTAGAGTCTCCAATCATATTTATGGGTAAAGATAGTTTCGTATATAATATCTGTTATTATAACATTTCTCATACATATATTTCGAATTTTTATATAAATAAAGAAATAGAACATATTTAAATAAATAAATAAACGAAGGCTATTAGTACCATGTTGGTCACACAGATTAGTACAGGACAGGGTCTCAGACCTGTTCGAATTCAAAGTCTCTACATGCATTGATTCTGAAAACTTCCAAAATGGCCACCCCATGTTCCGCAATTTTCTGAAATTCAATGCCATATTTCATTATGATGATTCGATTTCAAAAAATCCGAATGAGTCACGCGTTCGGGTAAGAACGAATTTCACGGGATTCTGCAGGAAAATACGTGTTATCCCTATAATATATAAATAACACAATATATAAATAACACACGCCTGTAAGGGTAATGTTGGATATTGTCAACCCGAGAAAAGTAATAACTCTTACTATTTTGGAAGGTTGGCAATATCCCATATCACCCGAGCAGGCCTGTGTTATCTGCGTTATTAGATCGAAAAATCATATTTTGAGATATTTACCAAAACTCCAAACTATATACACAATTACATATGAGTATCTTCATTTTAGCGGCGTATTACAAACTTGTTTATTAGTAATAATAAGTTAATATAATAAAAAAGAATAATCGTTATTATAGAGAAAAAATGTTATATAGCTAATATAAAAAATAACATGATCATTATAATAAGCAATGTTGTCTTATTGTCCAGTGTTACGCATTCTGCATTTTATATTATTCCGCACGAAAGTCGCCAGTTACACAGTTCTAAAGACCACAATCCTTTTTGGGTTCATGTCAAACCTCTTGGGAATGAGAATGTAAAATGCTAAGACTTGAAAAGACATATATCAGAAAAAAAACTTAATCAAAAATTGACGTCACTAGGCGTTTTCGGAGGTTTGCAGAGAAAAAAAGTAACAGAAATATCAGAACTGTTTTCCGCAATTCATATAAATCATTAAGACTGTGTAAAAGAATATGTCTTAATGCATGTATAAATTAATTGTGAAAAGTTTCTCAGGGTTTTTTGGTGCTGTATATGACCTGTATAATATGTACAACGTATGATAGTATACTCGTCCATTTCTCCACACATAAAATATGACCTCAATATGATATATGTTTATTTCTCTACTTAAGATTTGGTATTTATCCTTGAATGTTTTTATCAGTTTATGTATGTTTGTATATATGTATGTATGTAAGAAATACTGTATGTAAAAATTATAGCAACTTTATAAATGGCGTCGTTTTTTCGATTTGATCATTAACATTTTTAGCAGCTTTCCGCTCTGCTTTAAGTTTGATTCCCGCGCGTTACGATTTACACGTGTGTGGACATTAGTAATTATAAATAATTACTCCCACTTCCTTATACAGTTATAGGACAAGGGGTAGCTGGAGAATCAATTTTGATTTGGAACTTTCAGGCCTGTTATCTTGTCAGCATGATGTCCCATTAAGAGTCAGATAATGTGAATTAATGGCATTGACCAATTTGATAAGCTTGGAATCAGTTCTAATGGTGGTTTGAGAATTTTAGAACATGTTCAATGATTGTAAAACTTTAGTCAAAAGGTTAAATTTTGTGTCTCACAACAAGAATGAATGTGATAACCCAATAGTTGTTTTATTTTGAGATGTGTTTTATTAAAAATCTTTATTGAAACTGTTTTACATAATGAAATTATGAATAAACAATGTAATCATTTTATATTGTAACTTGTGATAAAATATAATGTAAATGGCAATATTTCATAATACTATTATATGAATGCAACTTTGAATCACAAGACCTAAAGCTTGAAATTTATAATTCAGGGGCGTAGTTAGGCTAAAATGGAATTGTAGGGCACTGTCCAAGGAGGGTATGGCATGCTTCCACAGAAATTTTTCATATTATAGATGCAAAATGGTGCTTTTTGGTTTATATCTGGACTTTAATGTTTTTCATTTTTCAAAATGAAGTGTACACCCGGGGAGCTATTGTACAATTTAGAAAGTACACCAGTGTCAAAGGCGTAGCTGGGCCATAATGGAAGTATGAGTCACTGTTCTAAGGGGGATGGGGTGATGTTACCCCTGAAAAAATACGTTCTAGATAAGACATGATGTGTTTTGGTGAAGTTCATAATTCAGGGGCGTTGCTAGGCTAAAATTGAAGTGTATGCCACTGTCCTGTGAGTTCTGGGGCATGCTCACACGTAAAAATTGCACAAATTAGATGCAAAATGTATTTTTGCAAAATTCATAATTCTGGGGTTTAGCTAGGTCAAAATGGAAGTGTAAGCCACTGACCTAAAGGGTTCGGGAAAAACTGGGCATCATAGAGGCAAAGCGGTGCATTTTTTTGTGTGTGTGTAACTGGACCTTTAAACTTTTTCATGAAGTGTAGACCCAGGGGAACTACTGTACCTTATAGAAAGTACACCAGTGTCAAATGCGTAGCAGGGACAAAATGGAAGTGTAAGGCATTGTACTAGGGTGTTTGGTTGGGGAGTGGGGGGGGGGGGGCAGTCATGCTCCCCCGGAAGATTTTTACATTCTAAATGCAAAATATGGTGCTATCTGACGAAATTCATAATTAATGGGCGTAGCTAGGCCAAAATGGAAGTGTAAGACACTGTCTTAGGAGGGTTTGGGAGCATGCTCCCTGTAGAATTAATCCATTATAGATAC
The DNA here is from genome assembly GCF_021730395.1 of Mercenaria mercenaria. Lineage (NCBI taxonomy): Eukaryota > Metazoa > Mollusca > Bivalvia > Venerida > Veneridae > Mercenaria > Mercenaria mercenaria. The sequence goes on from NC_069373.1 coordinate 56,374,230, forward strand.
AAAGTTAATTTCTAAATGTAAAATGGTGCGTCTTGGCGCATTTTGTAACCTTTCCGTTGTTTAAATCGTCAATGCTGCAGACTAAAAGGGAATGCATGGCCAGTGTATAATAATGATATATTTTCGCACTGCCTCTTTTCAAAATTAAATATGCTAATGTTATATTTAGTACACATATATATTTCCCCTTTTTTCTATAAAACTGCATGCACATTTAGTGAAGAAATAACATAAGTACTTTAATATTCAATTTATATTTTAACATTATGTACAATATTTAAAGGTCTTTTGAATTTACTAATACAGAATATTACTTTTTGTCGACTCTACCTGACAATAATTCATAATACCTATGCTCCGAACCTTTAGACAAGCCTGTAAGGGGTTTTCTAGGCCGGGTAGGAACCTCTGATTTTTAGAGATTAAGGATCATTTACATTTCAAATTTTGTTGAAAATGAAATAACAAAAAAGACTTCATCAGTATTCACCTTAAACTTGGATCTATTAATGCTTTACAGATAACAATGTTCACCCTATCTTTCAAAATGTAAGTAACCAAGAAACACAATTTAAATCACCAAATAAATCACGAGGATTCGAACTGGCAGAAAAAATATAAAGATTAAACAAAATAATGTTAAATAAACAAAATAATGTTAAATATGTTGTGTAAAAACTATTTTTAATGATAATTAACCCATATGGTATTTATGTTTCCCATACATTTGGTAGCCGTTACGAGATACAAGAGACGTTTTCACAAACAGTTTCTTTTACTTAATGACGGTTAATGGATTATTAAACAATCAGTTCCTTGTCTATTATTATTATCTCTTGCTAAATAACAAATAAATAATTGCATATTATTATGCCTATTAGCTCAACTATTCGAAGAATGAGTAGATCTATCCTACTCAACTCAGCGTCGGCGTCACACCTTGATTAAGTTGTTCAAAACAGTCCCTATTTTGACAGTCTTTTGAGATAAAGCTTTGAAACTTTCAACACTTGTTTACCATCACCATGTCCAGTTATAGGCACGAGTACATAGCTCCATCAAGGATTTTGGCTGAATTATGACCCCTTTTGACTTGAAATTCTTGATTAAGTTTTTCGTACCAGTTCATATTTTGTATAACGAGTTTGACATATGGCTTTGAAACTTTTATCACCTGTTTATCATAGCAACCTCTATCTGTAGACAAGAGTACATAACTCTGACAAATATTTTGGCTGAATTTTGGCCCTTTTTTGAAAATTGGTTCAATTTTTGTACAAGTCTATGTTTTGTCAAAATTATTTGACATATATTATGGCTTTTAAACATTGAACATTTGCTTATCATCATGATTTCCATCTGTACGCAAGAGTACATAAATCTGACAACTATTTTGGCTGTATTATGGCCTTTTTTAAACTTGGAAATCAGTTCAGTTTTTCGGACAAGTCAGCGTTTTGTCAAAACTATTTGACACGTGGCTTTGAAAGTTTGAACACTTATTTAATATCATCATGATTTCAATCTGTAGGCAAAAGTACATAACTCTGTCAACTATTTTGGCTGAATTATGGCATTTTTTGGACTTGGAAATCAGTTAATTTTTTTATAATAGTCCATATTTTGCCTAAACTCTTTGTCATATGGCTTTGAAACTTTGACCACTTGTTTACCATCATAGTCTACATAATTATGTAGGCAAGACTTCATAACTAGGACAAGGACTTTAGCCCAGTTTAGCCCTTTTTTGACATTAGTCTGTTTCAACAGTTTATAATCAGGAAGGAACAGTGTATTAATTTGGTGTTCCTTTGTTATTTAGGTTTTGAAAGAGAAGGTAAACAATCAGGTGAACGCTGGTATCTGTAAACCATTTAGATCCAAGTTTTAATTGAACACTGGTTAATTCTTATTTGTTATTTCATTTTCAACAAAATCTATGTAAGTAACCCTGAATCTCTAAAAAAATGGAGGTCCGTACCCCTAGAAAACCCCAAACAGGATTGTCTAGAGGTATGGATCCGTACCCTTAGACACTTCCTTTTATGTGTTCTAATGTTAAATCAGTTTGTTAACTGTGCACACTTATAACAAAAATGACTTGTTTAAGTAACTACAGTTACATGTTTCCTTTTTTCGTAATTTCAGAGCTCAAAAATAATTGATTCAATATCTGAGTTACACTTGAATCTGTATAAAAAGTTTTAAGCTACAAGTACTTTTCTGTATGACTGTCTACTTCAAATTTTTTAGTTTACACGTTAAATATATTTTAATTCACAAGTTTTTGTTTCATTTTTTTAATGACTTTACTGATGCTTGAACAGAGTTGTTTCAAATTCATGAGCTATGCCATTTTATGCTGTATGGTATCACAATGTTGTGGTTTTACATGTTTTACACATTCCTTCTTATCATTTCACACACTGTCCAGATTTGACCACTGTTGTAATTTATAGCCCCACTGCTGAGTTTAAATGTCCATTTTATTGACTTGGGGGCTAATATTAATTACATGCATCATTTTAGCAATCTAGGAGAAATTCCCTCTCTACCCTTGTCCTATAACTGTATAGGTTTCTCAGTGGTTTGCGGAACGTTCGGGGCTCATATTCGAATAGTTTCGTAATACAGGAGTGTCTAATTCCTTCTGAGTATCCTCATGAAGTGCGTTCTTAATGCATTTACCCTTTTTGTTTGCACGTTATCCACAAACACAAAAGACCATATTACCGTCAACACTTCCTGAACATTGCATCAGAATTTGTCTATCTAACAACTGCAATAAGAAAAACAAAAAAAAGTGAGCAGCCTGATAGTCAGTACAGCCAAAAAGAAAACAAGGATAAAGCGCCGGCCTATCAAACTCTAGGTCGCGGGTTCGAGTCTTGATGAGGCCACGACTGCACTATAAATGTGGGTGACTCAAAATGTTTTTAGAGGAATTAAGGACGACTAGTAACTTTCTGCGAGGTCAACCTATAAAGAATAACCTTAAGCTAAACCTAAATAAGTAAAGGGATAGATTAAAAAAAAAGAAAAGAAATAGTACAAGTTAAATAAACTGAATAAAGAACCGTAGGAAATCAATTAATATAAACTAACATAAAATTAGCAAAGAGGAAAAGTATGTATACATATGTTTGATCTTATATAATGTTGTAATACGGTTGTGAACGAGGTACATTATAATGGCTTAAGTCCTTTATTTCTTGAAATGAACTTTGTTTATTATTTATATTTGAAGGATAACGCGTAAAAGCCCAGGAAAATAGAGCGTTCCTCCGCACAAAGCGTTTGCCAGACAATCACAATACATTTCTGAAACATTTTTTTCCAAGACTAACAATGTAGGTTAGGCGCACACTTCCGGATTCATGCGAAGTGTTTCAAGGAAGTACTGAAAATGTGTGGCAGACGTTTTATGACAACGATCTTGATCCAAGTGATAAGAATGTTGCACGAATCGGATGATTTTCGCAGTGTATGCGGTTCCAAAAAGTCACGTGGGTTGTCCCTCCTGATAGTGTATGGTGCCCGATAGCGACTATAAAGATCAACATCAAAATAAAAAAAAAATATTCTAATATATAAATAACAATTAAAATCTGTCCGCTTAGCTCAGTAGGGAATGCGCAGATCTACGGATCGAGAGGTCGCGAGTTCGATCCCCAGGCGGGGCGTGTGATTTGATTAAAGACATTGTGTCTGATAGCATTCGTCCTCCACCTCTGATTCATGTGGGGAAGTTGGCAGTTACTTGTGGAGAACAGGTTTGTACTGTTACAGAACCCAGGAACACTGGTTAGGTTAACTTCCCGCCGTTACATAACTGAAATACAGTTGAAAAACGGCGTTAAACCCAAATCAAACAAACAATCAAGAAAACTACCATATGAGCCGTGCCATGAGAAAATCAACATAGTGGGTTTGCGACCAGCATGGATCCAGACCAGCCTGCGCATCCGCGCAGTCTGGTTAGGCTCCATGCTGTTCGCTTTTAAAGCCTATTGGAATAGAAGAAACTGTTAGCGAACAGCATGGATCCTGACCAGACTGCGCGGATGCGCAGGCTGGTCTGGATCCATGCTGGTCGCATACCCACTATCTTGGTTTTCCCATGGCACGGCTCATATATCGAAGTTCAAGTTTACGGCCGAGTTAGCCGCTATTGCCGCCGACTTGTTAATTGACTCAAGTGCGTGTGGATGCGGTACAGAACGGCCAGATATTGACATGTATGGTCTTTAGTTCTGATCATTAATTAGTGTTCAGAGATACAAATTGATTTTCAATCCGTTTACAAGAAGTTACAAGTTTGGACATTAACTTAAAACACGTAAAATAATTATGCTTATTGCCTTATAAATGGCCTAAGTTTTATGTTACAGTTATTATTACTTTTTTTTACTACTATTATTATTATTATTATTATTATTATCATTATCCTTTTAGAAGGGGACGATAAAATGAAGTCAAACTATGTTTTAAAAAGCTGCATTTTGTATGTAAAATGTAAAACAGGCATTTTGGTGTAAACTTACCGATATGCAGTTTAGAGGATTCCATCACAATCAATATATGAGCCGCACCATGAGAAAACCAACATAGTGCGCTTGCGACCAGCATGGATCCAGACCAGCCTGCGTATCCGCGCAGTCTGGTAAGGATCCATGCTGTTCGCTTTCAAAGCCTATTGCAATTAGAGAAACCGTTAGCGAACAGCATGGATCCTGACCAGACTGCGCGGATGCGCAGGCTGGTCTGGATCCACGCTGGTCGCAAATGCACTATATTGGTTTTCTCATGGCGCGGCTCATATTCTATATGGGTCTTTACAACTATTTGATAGAGATTTTAACTTGTTTCGTTATTTCTCAAAGTAAGTTATATAATATGTAAATGGATATTTTCAAAAGTGTTCATGCAAACCTTGAACAAGTTACTTTTTAAGATTTTTTTTATAATTTAAAAAAAAATCTTTCCTGTTATTATTCAATTAAAGTTTGTTGAATAGCCTAACCATTAATTATCCGTAGGTTGTCAGTATAGTATATTTTAATACACTTTTTTTATTAAGAAAAAATCTTTACCTTGTGTGTAGTGTAAAAACTATACATATAAATTAAAAAAAAAAAAAAAACCCACACAGAGTATGTTTTGCACATTTCGTTTTTTTAATCATTTTTATCTCCTTTCATGTGTGTGTTTGTGCGAGTGTGTGTGTTTGTTTGTTTACTTATTCAGTCATTAAAAATATGTAAAGTATTTTATAAAAACAACAACAACAAACTGACAAACGGGCGTGCAGCACATGCAAATATTTTATCCAATGTAATAAGCTTATTTAGTTGGCACAAAGAACATTGTAGTTCTCAATCCTATCCTGGTAAAATAGGTGTTTTCATTCTTAAATGTGATTGGTTATCAATCCTAGTATAAATTTTTAAACGAGTAAGTAATAGAAAAGACTATAAAAAAATTAGTGAATGGTTTACCATAAAATCAACTTTTAGTACTAAATATATCCTAGCGCATTAAATAATGCACGTAGATCTACTTCCCCTACTATTTAAGCCCTTTAATGTAAGTTCAACCGTACTAATAACCAAATTCCGATAACATCTTTTGATTATTCATATATCGTATTATTGTTTACATTTATCTACCTGTGTGACCTAATATTGAATAGAAAACCAATGAATATCGACATCCGGAACGCAGCGATTGGCTGGAGTCATATAGCTTGTAACCAATAAAAGCGCCCGATAGTAAAACTACTATCATAGTGTAAAACTGGCTGTCGCGGTTCAAACAATTTCACATTAGAGACATGCATGGAAGTATGGCTATTACTCTATTGGAAGCAATTAAAAATGGTGATCAGGACACTGCAAAACGGATTTTACTGCAAAAGAGATATACTTATTTAGATAGACAATCTTCAAAGAAAGACGGAACGGCTTTATTTTGGTCGTGTTGTCGCGGTTATTTAGATATTGTGCATCTACTTTTACTGCATGGGGCGGATGTTAACATGAGCACGGCATGGGGTGCGACTCCTCTCCACGCAAGCGCAGATCATAATCATGTCGATATACTCATGTAAGTGTGTGTTCTTTATATATGTTTTAAATAATTTCATATCAAAGTAGTATTATAAAGAGAAAAAAAATATTGAAAAATCATTTTGTAGTTTTTATGGTAATGATGTATGTAGTAAGACAAATGATCCGTACCATGTGAAAACCAACATAGTGCGTTTGCGACCAGCATGGATCCAGACCAGCCTGCGCGTCAGGATCCATGCTGTTCGCTTTCAAAGCATATTGCAATTAGAGAAACCATTAGCGAACAGCATGGATCCTGACCAGACTGCGCGGATGCGCAGGCTGGTCTGGATCCATGCTGATCGCAAACGCACTATGTTGGTTTTCTCATTGTGTGGCTCAAATACTGGATGATGCTATCTGCTTCCAGTAATGTTAGTAAGTGCCTCACTCTATGAGCTTATACCTGTCTGAGTTATGCAATAACGTGCAATGGGTTGTTGACGATTCGGCCGAATTATTTATATTTGCATTAATATGCCGCACAGGATGCGACTCTTAACCTAGCGGAAATTACGATATTTCCTGAACTATTATATTAGATATTGGAATGTAATTCAGTCTTGGAAAAAAAAACTAAAATAATGAGACAGTTTTAATTTTATACCAATTTTTGTAACTTTTCATATTAGTGTAATTGCTACTAGCAAAGATATCTGTAAATTCTGTCATTTAAATTTAATTATTCAAGATTTTAGCATGATATCTTATTATCTAAATTGATCGTACAAGATCCTAAAGGTAATTATCTTGTTGTAAATGCAGTCCTAAACACGGTATTATAATGCAATATTCCGAAGAACTATCGGAAAAAAGAATATCGTAGAAACTGCGGCTTTTCTTACAGTTCGTGTAATGCATTCGTAGTACTCCTCTGGTTAGTCCAGTCCGGGAATTAGTCTTTGCACAAGCCTGTTAAAGTAGCAGGATAATTAGGGGACGGGACGACTGACGCAACACGATCCCTAGGTACGTGTAGGGCGGGTGCGGCGTGATAAAATGAAATACGTAGCGTGTATTCGAATAATATCACCATTCTTGATGATATGCATAATGGTAATTTATTCGGCAGTGAACCGAGCAATATTAACAACATGTGACAAATTACGTATATTTGGGAAAAAACGCCCATGTGCACTTTTTGAGACATTTCTGTAATGCATCACGTAAACTTCGCTTGACGTAAACATCACCCTTGTTGTAGGAGTAAATAACGATAAAAAAGAAAATATCAATAGCCGCAAAAATACTAAAGGTATGAAGTTAATATCAACAAAAATAAGTTTTTATACAGAATTACAAGCAGTGATATATTGTCTTATTTGCATTTTTTTCCCCAAGTATTTGGTGACATTTGACTTGACAGTTGAATTTGTTTTTTGCGCTTTATTAATGATGAAATAGGCTAAAAATTATTCTATTCGTATTACGCTTGCCGTACAGACGAAAATGCTTTTAAAGATTCTTAAATGATGGTGTTATTTAAAATAGAAAACACGTCGCATTTAAACATATTTTTGAGGTGTATTTAATGTTCCATTCTGGTGAAAAATTTATTTGGTCAGGTACTGGATGTCAAAATTCGAGCTATAATTCACTGACAGTCAGAAAGCATCAAAAATAGAATATGTAACAACCCTCTTGAGTTACCCCGTTAAATTTCACATTATGTCTTCGGCCTTAAGTTTACATCATCCTTTCAACAGCTTGGAAAAGACGGAATTAAGAATCTCAATTTAATGTTGTGTTAGATGAGCTGACGACACAGTAACCTTAATATTTACTTTCTATGTCCTTGATATCATTATTTCTACATTACCTGACAGTTAATATAAGAGCGTCGTAATTATGCCCGTTGGCCTAAATAACATATCTGTTTTATGAACGCGGAAATAAAAGATTGAATGCAGTTAGCTGAGAAAAGCTTACCGCACATATATGTTTTGTAACAGATTAATGAGTTGGCTACAGTCTATAAACAGTTCGCCTCCCATTAAAAACCAATACTGTACCATTTCCTTAACATGACGTTACTTCCTTATGATGGTGACAGAACCGTTGTTGTTGCAGACGGCTGATCGGAATAAACAGCAATAAAGAAACATCAACTGAACTGTTATTTTCCTCTGAAATTACCTGCAGATTCTTTTATCTTATTGTCGTCTGCTCAAGGTTTCTTCCGCATCTGATTTACGTCTGCTAAGGTTGCATCCCTGCGGCGTCTGCACGAAAGAATTATTTGTGTTTAGTGTAGTCACTTCCGGTAGCGTATGTCTGTAATAACGACGAACACCCAGGTACATTTAGATATTTAAACCTTTTTAATATAACGACAAAAAAGGAACAGAATTGACATAATATCGGAAAGCATAGAATGCAACCAAGCAGAATTATAGCAGACTCGGTTTGATTGGGTCTCTTCATGAGAGGTAATGAAATGTGCAACACCTCTCAAGCCCCCTAACACCGGCTTTAGCGGAGCTCTATTACACATAAATTGAATGGACTCAATGATCACAAAGGACCAAAAGTATCAGCACTGTTTTAAGCTTTAGCTTAGTTTAAATAATTTCCGCGATCCGAATTATTTCCTAAAAATGGATTATAAAACTTTTTGCTCCTGCGTTTATTGTTTTGCGTTTATGATATTGTGTTTTTGTATTTTATTTGCATGATATAAAAGCCTGAATGATACGTGATTGATGGAGATATATTCGCATTCCTGGCTAATTACCATTCTTCCCACACGCATTGCCATGCGCTACAAGTTTTTCTGAGACGTAACTAACTAGTGCAGAAAAGGTCTATAATGTTTTTCGCTCGGAATAGATTCTGCTTCCATTGGTTATCCAATTTCACTTCCGCATCGTTCCTGACAAATCCGTTAACATCAGAAAAAATAACAAAACACTGACGCAAAGGTCTTTGTTGATTACTTCAGTGATTTACGGGTTCTCCTGTTTGTAACAGATTTTTAGAAGTAAAATTGATCAAAAGAGACTTGATTTATACTTTATTCACAAGAAACTACTAATATTAGTTTGTAAGCTTTTTCATAAAAATACAAGCATGAATGTGTGCGAATATTTTGGTGAATCCAAGAGATAGTTTTGTGACTCACATAGTAATAATGAAACACTGGATGGGCATTTGATTAGGGTGCAGAGTTTCTTGTATTTATTTTTCAGTAATTACGTGTGAAAAGAACAACAGTATATAAGTGAAAAACTTGCGGTAATGTATGCGGTAATTCTAAGAATCTAAACCCGGTACTGATCGATATGTACGTGGTCGTAACATTGAAGAAGTCGCCGCATTTTTATCCAGTAGTATTCAGTATTTATGTTTGTTGACCGCATACCAGTTATAAGTGTCGTATCCGCCAGTTTAAGTACCTTTGACGGGGTTTTATAGCGTTTAATTAGATCATAGTTAATCAACTAAATCAAGTCTCAGTTTATTGAAATAACGTTAATTTATGCTTCCGTAACCGTGTAGTGTTTACAGTTTTATGACGCACACATGTATGCAGCATGCGCATGTAAGGAATTTATATTTATTAAACGAATAACAATCTTGATAAATGATGTCATGCATATTCTTTCACTATGACACAAAGTATAGCGAAATGAAGAATATGAAGACCTAATTTGGTAGGCATGAATTATGGAGCAATTTATTTTCTCGGGCAAAATTTTTGACGTCATATTAATCAATTACCGTTGATGGATTGGCCGCATACAGTACAGTATACCTTTTTGTGGGGGAAATGTCTTGGTATTTACCATATATTCAAAAGCACCCGGTGAATTAATGTTGAATGGCTTTGGTCGATAAGTTTAAAATAGCTTTTTTATATCGACCTGCGTACTTTATATTATTATTCTAACTTATCTAACTTATATCCACAAATATCATAAATTACATAGTAATTATAGTGTTAATTGTAAATCAATATAGGTTTGGTGGGCATTAACCATAATCATTTGCATGACCTGTTTTAGTTTACAAATTTACTTTACTTGATTTCAAAATGCTCAGTGAATGGGTACCCAATTTATCAAATTTAATGTTACGGAACAAAATTAGTTTTAAAGCTAGTTTGATATGAAGCGAATTTAGTCATATTAAGGGTGTATTTAATTTAGCTAACTATTTTTATACACAGTCGGGTTAATCTTGCCCCTTACCGGTCTCATGATTTGGCAAATATAAATAGCCAACCGCGTATCCCTTCGTGGGCTGTAGGTCCTCGTATGTCTTCTGTTACAGAGCAAATTTAATAATAGTTTCGGAGCAAGGTCGTACGCGGTGTATATAACCTGGGCTGTGCAAAGAACAGCATCGGCCATTGTGGGCTTAACTTTTTATTAGTCACCCAATTACGCCTCCATTAGTCAATAACTCAACAAACCCTATTACACCCTCGTTAGTCAATAACTCAACAAACCCTATTACGCCCTCGTTAGATTTTGTGTTTATTTATACTTTTAATAACACTGAAATTTTATGCGGTACATCTATTACGGGTATGACGAAATGTTATCTATTCATTCGCTGGCTAGTCATCGATATTGAGTAGGTGGGTTTATATCACGACATTTTGTATACATAATCATGTGTTGAGATGTAAAAAAGCTAATCCAGTAATATTTTTAGAATAATTGATACCCTTTATTTAAAGTTAATAGATTTTTTTTGTTGTTGACGCCCACTCTAGAAATGCGTTACGAAGTATTTGGTTATAATCCGGCACAGAAGCAGTTTTAGGTTTGCAGTTCTCCTGACCACATTTAATCAGTAGTAACCTTAACCCTTACCCTGCTAGATTTCTATAATAAACTAGTCCGTCTTTCAATATGGACAGTACCATTATCTGTAAAAGGGGTGCTTACCAAAAAGATACTGAGTGAATAGCATATAGAGCATTCGTGTAGCCTGATCATGATCTTCACTGGTCGCAAAGGCAGAATCAATCGTGTCCAGCATAATAATGGTTAGTTATTTACTTGTTAAATCCTTCTACCTCGCTCGGCATTCGTCTTCCTTGACATCTGACCAATATAGCCTAGATTTCAAACTTTTATTGATAGGTCAATGCTCGTATGGGCATATACAATGTATATAAACATGGCAACAAAACAGAATGGCAGCAATTAAATTTGTACAAAGTATATGACACAAGTTGCTAATTTCATGTCAAAGTAACCTAGTATTAATTGATACAGAACTTATTCTATACAGTCGAAATCACTCAACATTTGGATACAGATAGTAAAGAGCGAATGTGTTCTGTATGCTACAAACCACAACACGGTTGATCTTAGGGATACAGATAGTAAAGAGCGAATGTGTTCTGTATGCTAACCATAACACGGTTATCTTAGGAAATCAGCAGACGATTCTGATATATTAACAGTAAAATACGGTATTTTCTGGTGTACAAGAACATCGGTCTATTTAATGAGTATTGAATCAAGAAAATCCTTTGCATTGGATAATATTGCTGAACCCGGAAGTTATTTGAGATATTGGATACGAGTGTCGCCTGCATCACTAAAAACAACGCTGTAATTACGAAATTACGTAGGAAGTTGTTTAGTATTCCAGAAAGTCTGCGTATTATTCTACGATTAATCCGTTTTTTCCGCAGTAAAATAAACAACAATTAATATATAACCGCTGTGTTATTGATCAAGGCATAGGATGCTAGTTTTGCTGGCGGCTTGTTAATGCTGTTTTTCCCACAGCTCTTTAAGCGTAAACGTCTTCGATTTGACGTCACATTTTTCAAATGACATCATAACATGAATTTTTATTATTTTTTCCCTTAAGAAGGCTTTAAGCAGAAATATGTTAGAAAAGAAATAGTTATCGTTATTTGATTAAAGTGCAAAACATTAAGTTTTACTTTATTTCATAGGTCATAAAAATCCCAGGCTGAATTAATATGATTTTGGAGAATTATCTCTTTTATAAAAAAAATGAAAAAAGATGATAACGTTCATCTAGATGAATGCCCAGTCAGTATGATACATAGGCTACCTCTATATGTCAGAAACTGGTATCACAGGTTAATCGAAAGGGAAAAAATCGCGCAGCCCTGAAAATAGCACAGGAATTTTAAGTTTCTTTTACGTTGACAATAGCTCGTTAATTGCATTCTCGAAAAACAAGTGCATAAATGTTGAATAATATGAACGAGATGTACTTGCTGTGTTTATGTAGTTTATCGGAGTACGCAAGTCAGCAACCTTAGCACGACAATTACTGTAATTAAATCTCGTTCATTGTGGCTGAGAGGAGACCACAAATAATTTTTGTAACTAAAATATCTTTGACATGCATCTGAAGTGTTTCCTTCTTTTAATGGAGAGGCGTGCTAATTAGCATGCTAAACATCTATGCTTTTTTTGGTACTTAATTACTTTTTTTAGGTTTAACGAAACCTTTCAAGTGGTTAGCCTAACTACATATGTCTCTGAATAATCGGTAATGATAATTGATGTTGTCACGCGGTCAGGATGTAAGAGTTCGGACCAACCACCGGTTTAAAGATCGGCATGTTATCGGCCATATTTATGCTCTCAAGAACTCTAGTTCAATTTATCCACTGCAAATTACAGATAACACAATGATTTTAATAAGCGCATGTAAAAAATAATAAGTTGAATAATACTTGAGTTATGAAGTGCCTTATGATGATGAATGTACTTAACCCTTACCTTGCTAAATATCTAAAATGGACCGGTCCATCATTCAGTTTGGGCCATACCACTTATTATTCAAAGGGGTGTTCACTGAAAAATTACTGACTGAATAGCGAACAGTGCAGACCATGATCAGACTGCACGGATGTGCAGACTGATCTTGGTCTGCACTGGTCGCAAAGGCGGAATCACTTGCCGCCAGCAGGCTAAGGGTTAAAAGGTCGTACTGAAGTTGTATGAAATGAGGTTTTAACAATAGCAATCAGAGATTATCAAGTTGAAAAAAAGGTCGACCACACTACATGGAGGTTCGAATACGCGCTAGGGTCAAAAGGGCACCTCCTTATATGAAAAACCTGCTTGCTGTTCAAAGACGTCGCCACGAAAATTACCAGAATATTGAAGAGCAAACTAGATAAAAATTTTACCTTTTTATTTCAGACTATTACTAAAATACGGGGCAAACGTTAATCAGCAGACGACAAATGGTGACACACCCAGTCATCTAGCGTCATACCGAGGCTACGCAGAATGTGTTCAAAGACTAGCAGAGCGGGGAGCCAATGTGGAAATACGAAATAACAAACGACACACGCCTATACAGGAGGCGTATATGCGAGGGCATTACGAAATTTACAGATACCTTCTAAGTGTTCAAAAACTAGGTAGGTTCCTAAGGTAGCAAATAGGCCAATGTTACACTTTTTCCTTAAGGTTTTTGGTATCCCTTGAAACAGAAGACATAGAAACGTTGCATACAATTTAAATGAAGTTGCGGCTTATGTCAAGTACAAGGCAGTTCTAAGTTGACATAAGTCGGCAAAATAACGACATTCTGCATTTTAGACAAAGTTAACTGGCCAGCAAAATACCTTTTTCAAAAGAAAATGACGCTGTGAACAAATTGTATTCTCACATGTAGTATATAAACATAACATCAATAACGTGTTTGCATCAATTCTGTTGTCATGACAACAGTTGATACATCGTTGTGGTATTACTATCTTAAACCTCTTTTATGGAGATAATATTGAAAAAAAAATCTCCAGAACAACTATATTCGATGAAGAACAAATCTTGATACAGATGTCCTTTGCCTTAAAATTGTAAATTTTACGAACAAAATGAACTAGACGTAACTGAACATTTACATAGATATTTTCTGAATAAATTAAAACCTAATTATACTTTATAGCAAAGATATTATGTATCACGAATATAGGTTGACCTGCCTCGTTTTATTGCAAATCAGGTCTCCTTGAACCCATTCAAATATCAATAGCAGGTTTAGATTGTAAATACGAATATTTTTTAAGAATAAAAAAACAATGCTTTCCATTCACTATGCAAAGTTTGATGGATGCTCACATTTTTTAGCGCTTAATGAGTACAAAAATATGCAGTATTCAACAGTGGGGCCTGTGTTGAAATTTTGAACAATTAAAATGTCAGGTATAGACACTTATGAAGATTGAAAATGTAAATTCGTCAATAGAAAGTTGTAAATGTCAAGAAACTGTAATTAAATTTAAAAACATTACATAATTTTGTTGTGGGAATCATTCCGCGCAATGCCTTGACCTATATATCTGTACAATATTAGTTGTCGAAAGTGAAGAAAAAAGACATAAATAATACTTTTTTAAAAATTTGTTTAAACATGGGAAATTATCGAAATCTTAACTTTTCATGCTAGGAATATCAGAGGAACAATAATTTTACAAATACAGAAAGTACAAAATGAATATGAAAGAGAGGTTTCAGTAGATTTAAAAACAAACTGAAGAGCAGATATAACATTGCGTTTACAGTCAATTTGTTCGTCTTTTTCTTTTGACAATTCAAAAACAAGGACGTTATTGGTCTTTAATTTTGAGAATATTACCTAAACTCATACATTTATTCTTTCTTGGCACCTCAACGTAAAATTCCGATACATAGCATATCTGTATTATTTGAAAAGGTGGAATTGCGTCAATTTTAGTAACTTCTGTAAGGAAAGAAAAGACAGAAATTCCGTACGGTTGTCCTGGTTATGAACAATGCGACATGTATGACATAGTGTCATTAATCTAAGCAATAAATGTATACCTGGCGAGAGAACAGCTTTGTTTTATCACACTTAATTTTTGCGCCCCATTTCCGCCTTTTAGAACATACACTGGTTTTAGATGTCCAAAAACACGGACACAGTCGTTAATAAAACACAAAAAGTCTTGAAACGTGAAACACGGGGCTGACGTTATAAAACCCCACCCCGAGGAGACTAAACTCCAGCGAACAGTGCACCAATTTCTTTATAAGACTTGTAAATATATAAGCTAGTTCCAAAACTGTACTAAGTTTCCGTTGTGAAACACGGACGAGGCGATTCATTGACTGGAATAGCTTAACATGTTAAAATGCGAGCCACCCCGTCTAAACCGTTTAAGCGATATTAAGGCGACAACAGGTTACATTTAGTAAAGATAAAATGTGACCCCAACAATGATAACTCATTTTACATGTCAATTACCGGAAGTTAATTTGCTAATTTGGAATACGTGCATAAACAACTAATTTAATTCATTTGTTTAAATTTAGAATGCTGGTCCATCAGTCAATTTGGGCAGTACCATATGTCATTCGGAGAGATGTTCAATGAAAATTTACTGACTGAATAGCGAACAGTGCAGACCATGATCAGCTTGCACGGACGTGCAGGCTAATCATGGCCTGCACTGGTCGTAAAGGCAGCATCACTTGCCGCCAGCAGGCTAAAGGTTAAAGCGAAAGCACGAGCTCATTATATTAAAGTGTACAGAAGGTCGGGATGTGATCTTAAGTCTGGGGATACTCCGACCTCATACACTGTAAATAATGAGTTACTGATTTGAATATCAGCTTTTTATTTGATATCCATATCTGTCGAGATCGCATAGTCTTTGACAGTAACTTGGCTGAACTTTTAAAAATTGCCAGCAACAATATACGTCTGACATTTTTTGTTGTATTTATTTGATATCACAAATCATTTTACAAACATTTACCGTCATTTTAGTACTCCAAGTGTAGTATAGCGACAATTTGTGCACCAATCCACTTTTAAAATTGACAAATTTAATTACATTAAATTTCCATATTTGAAAAATCACTCAATATCTTTTATATCATGAAGGAAGTTATAAATTTAAGAACATGTCAATCCATCATTACAGATGAAAAGTTCAGAGGTTTGGAAAAGGGCATAGGTTTATACTTAATTAAACAAAAATTGGTGTTTATATTTCCTAGCTGTCAAATAATTGTACGGAATTGTTTTTCGGCACTATCTTGGAATGAATTGCATTCTCTCATTGTCTTTTCAGTCAACAACAATCAACCAGGTCTTTCAACGACAAAAGTCAAACCATATCCTAACGAGATGAAGAAGTTTGCCCCGCCACCGTCCTCTGATGATTATTACGGATGGCCATCCGTACAAAGCACCACATCCGGTTCAGAGATACGTCTTTCCTCTTCTATACCACGTGACAGTTTCACTGTGACCAAGTCAAATTCATCATGTATGGACCAAAATACAACAAGTGATAAGAAAATACGGAATAGTGTGAATGGAGTTTTAAGAGTTCGTGAGTTTAACCGAGAGGGATCACTGGATGGTAATTCACTTGTCAATGATGATTCATTGTTTCTAAATGACCTTTCATCCGTGGAACATTCTGACATAACACCGCCAAAAGTCCCAGAAAGAAAGTGCCTGTCATTTAAAAATATATAGAGTTTATTTATGAAAGCTCGTTACATTTTTTTCTGGTTGGTGTAGTAAAACGTTGTACGTCATACACATCACTTACGTATGGCTCCGCCAAGTACATCTGTCCCGGTCCGGATAGTCCAGGAGTCGTGTTTGCAAACATTCTTGCGTCAGTTACCAATATACACTTACTAGCAGTGTTTATTTAATTTAACGTTTATACATAGTTCGGACTGATGCAGCTTATGTCACATAGATGTTGAAATTGCATGGCATTACATTTAATAGCATGACATAACATTGCGTGGCATGACATATTGTATATACATCGAAAATAGCAGCCAGTGACACACCCTGTTCCGTCTGGAGCCTTAAAACAGCATTCCTATCCAGAGGTTCGACACAGTCACGGGTGCTGTAGACATCGGTCATTTTGCCAGAAAACGAAGTGCGAAACATGTGTTATTTCCATATACATTACTAGCACAAGGGAAAATTGTACACGCGTCCCTTGGCAAAACCTTCTAGGACAAGTCTGTCATGGAGATGAACACTGTTTTCTAAGAGACACACAACTATTAGCTTATGGCTGGTATATATTATTTTTTCATATATCTGGTTATATACATGTTTGTGTTTTCATTAGTTATTTTTATAAACACGCGCAGTCAAATTCGAGTCGCTTTTAAAAAATTTACAACTCTGATAATTTTTTGTCCTACTACATTGATTATTTTTGTGAAACTAGTCAGTCGGTGCGCATAATATATAACTAACCTTATGTACTTACACTTTAAGCTGCCCATTCATAAGAATATTGCTATCTTTCTTGTAAAGCTAGTGGACATGTGATGGCAATCGGCAGTTTCCGTTTATATCCTACGGGAACGATTCTGGCGTTTCCCGAAGAATGCGCGGAAATCGCCGAATGTCATACGGATCCATTTCCTTTAACGTGTCTAAACTATTTTTTTTGTGTGTGTATATTTCAAAGGACGAAAATATGTTGTAAATTGACATTTAAACATTTTGTTCATGATGTTTAATGAAAACTGTTACATCAGAAAAAAAAACTTTTACAATTGTAACATTTTCGAGGCTGTGTTGTTGCACATTTGAGGTGTTTAATTCTCGTCTTACTCAATTGTTATTCACCAGACAAGTGTAATTACATTCGTATGGCTTGAACCCTTGGTAAAGTCATTATTGACAACATTTCAAACGGTTTTGATTTGTTGATGGTATAAGGAAATAGCGGGATTGCTGGCCCTCGGCAAATAAAAGTATTCAGGTTATATAGAATGTTGTGTCATTTATTACATCTATTTAATAATTTTTCCAATGTGACCTTTAATGATATTTAAAAATCAGAAAGTAATTGAAACGATTTTATCAAAAGGTAATTAATACTTAACGTTTATTCAGGTTTATAACTTAGTCATTTAGGCAGTATGATTTGAAGAAAACAAGTTTGCCCTCTAGTACTTGTAATTTTATTTAAATTAGGATTTTATATAGGGAACGTTGTATTGCTTGATACTTAAAGGACAAGTAGAGATATGTTAGCTGTTTTGCAGAGATTTTGCATCAACAAATTGTAAAATAAAACATGGTGAGATATTTGATGTAAGGAACTTGCCATGTTTTGTCTTGTTAAGTTTTGTCAGTGATTATAAATAGGTATATATTTTTGAAGTAGCGCCGTAAGACATGTTTTCAATAACTTATAATTAAAAATGCGAAAATACACTCCATACAAAAGACACGGTCGGACGTATGGACGGACGCCCCCACGTTTTGGTATAAGACTGTTACTTAAGGAACAAAAAGACTTTAAGTGGTTACGGAATGAATACAATGGATTTCTGTTGTCCTATGCCACACCTCCTATCACATAAGGGACCAATCATGCGCTCGGACAGACATACGGATGGATGTACGGACACAGCTTCATCAATAAATGAATAAAAATATTATATTTATTTCCTAGAGCATAAACATTTTATGTAAAAAAATGCTTAACATGTATATAATAATGTATATTTTTTTTTAACAAAAGATCAACGTTTTTTTTAATTTTCAGCGGTCCTTTAGATTACAAATTCAATGGCCAGTATTGAATGTTTTTGTAATTGTTTAATGTAACATGTACTGTTGTTAAATTCGTGGACTTTGATTCTCTTTAGACATCTTCCACCATCCAAGTTAGAAATTCAGATTTAGATTTAAAAAAAAAAGTCATTTTAGATAGATATATGAAATAAATCTGAGAAAAAAACCAGGAACTTTTGCCTTTTAAAATCACTGAGGCAAAAACGTAAATGTATGTTCTAGAACGGTGAATTGAACTTAGCGGTCATCGTTTTATAGTGATTTATCATATGAAAGACAGCATTTGTCTTAAAAACTTTAAACTGTTTTTTTCTTAAGAAGAATAGGGGTTGTTGATGTTATCATATTACCATAAAGAAATCTCCCTTGTTGATGTGTTATGTAACACATGTTACTATCGTTATAGAGTGGCTGCAGCAAAAAAACTGCACTCATTACCCCTTCCCACCCAAATGGATTTTTATGTTAAATTGTTAGGATCTGACGCGTATTGAAAGCGAGCTATATTTTCTAAATTTATGTAACTTGAATTTTACTTGCTATTTGGGTTTATTATGCTGGTGGGGTACTATTTTCGAAAATGAGTTCGAAACCGTAATTCTTACACTAAAATACTGTGATTTCACGGTTGATGTGAACACGTAATGACTTTGCATATTGTTCATAATAAAAAATATGTTGTGTGTGTTGATTGTAAAATTGTTGTTAAGTTGTTGTTAGTAAATAATATTGTTGTATATTGAATGTAAAATTGTTGTTACTTACTACCTTACAGTCGTTCATCATTGTTAATCTGTGATCATTTTTAATTTTATGAGTTATTAAAAATATAAAAGAAACGTGTTTTTATACCTTCATTTGTAAACCTTGCTCATGTTACTGGTTACAATGACGGCTTTTACGGTCATTGATATAGCAGAGAGAATGAATGAATTCGATTTTACCGGCGATTCGACACAAAAGTGTCATATACTGAAACTCAAACGAATTTGAAAAGGATCGAGAATAAAAGTAGCTGAAAATATTAGTTGGAAATGAAATTAAAAAGATCGTCGGAACGCCTTGTAATCAGAGCGAGAGACTCACTCGGGACGGTATATTGCAGAGCACACACGGGGTAAGGAAGGGGATTTGGTGGCCAAAGCACCATGGATGCTGCTCTTTCAAGGTCATGGCTTCGAAGGCTTCCGTATGTGAATTTTAAACGAATACCAAGCACGAGTGACTTCACTGAAATTCTTGAACTGAACATTGCATCAAGTCCGGTAACTTTCGGAAGTGGTTTATCTGAAGCAGTTATATATTTTTGTCGACACAATCTTCATAACATTTTAAAAATGTTTCTTGTAATCGTAATGAAATGTTATAATTCCAGACATTTGAAGTTTGGTAAACCAAAAGGAATGACTAAGTCATTCATCCAGAAAACCTAGATCATAGATCAAATATATTACCGTTTGTTGAAAGGTAAAGCATGCCATGGGTTAATTGCAACCAGTGTAATGATTTGATAATCTTTTAACGAAGTCTCTGCCTTAAATAAAGTAACAAAAGTGTTGACACCTGAAATAATTAACAAGAGCACCGCCTTGCGGGTGCTGACGCTCATCTGATTTTTTTTTTGCATAATAGAAAAATTGTCCTATCCATGATTTTCTAAGTCCAAAAAGGGCCATAATTCTTGCAAAAAGCAGGATGGAGTTATGTTTCTTGATGTACAAAGTCAGCTTATGATGATGAACAACTGTTGCAAGTTTCAAAGCAATAGCTTGAATAGTTCAGGAGAAAAGCTTACCTAAACATAAAACTTAACCAATAAATCTAATATTTTCTAACCAAGAAAACTTATTTTCTAAGTCCAAAAGGGGCAATAATTCTTGAAAAAAGCAGGATGGAGTTATGTTTCTTAATGTACAGGGTCAGCTTATGATGATGAACAAGTGTTTCAAGTTTCAAAGCAATAGCTTTGATAGTTTAGGAGAAAAGTTGACCTAAACATAAAACTTAACCAAGAAATCTGATATTTTCTAAGTCCAAAAGGGGCCATTAATCTTGCAAAAAGCAGGATGGAGTTATGTTTCTTGCTGTACAGGGTCAGCTTATGATGGTGAACAAGTGTTGCAAGTTTTAAAGCAATAGCTTGATAGTTTAGGAGAAAAGCTGACCTAAACATAAAACTTAACCAAGAAAACTGATTTTCTAAGTCCAAAAGGGGCAATAATTCTTGCAAAAAGCAGGATGGAGTTATGTTTCTTGATGTACAGAGTTAGCTTACGATGGTGAACAAGTGTTGCAAGTTTCAAAGCAATAGCTTTGATAGTTTAGGAGAAAAGTTGACCTAAACATAAAACTTAACCAAGAAATCTGATATTTTCTAACTACAAAAGGGGCCATAAATCTTGCAAATGCAGGATGGAGTTATGTTTCTTGCTGTACATGGTCAGCTTATGATGGTGAACAAGTGTTCCAAGTTTCAAAGCAATAGCTTTGATAGTTTAGGAGAAAAGCTGAACTAAACATAAAACTTAACCAGGCGACGCCGACGCCGACGCCGACGCCGACACCGATCAAGTGATGACAATAACTCATCATTTTTTTTTTCAAAAAATCAGATGAGCAAAAAATGTCACAAAAATCTCCTTAAATCAACGGTACCTCAATCAGGAACTGGTACTTAAAAGAGGAATAAGGTCCTACACATTTTACCCCACAATATCATAAAAATGGCTAAATTTTCAACTTTGATATGAAGTATCTATCTATCTATATCCGTTCGTCCGTCCGTCCGTCCATCCATCCATCCATCCATCTATCCTGCCACGCACGCCCTCTTTCTTCATTGCTAAATTACTGGTCCATCATTCAGTTTAGGCAGAACCACCAATTATTCAAAGGGGTATTCACTGAAAATTTTCTGATTGAATAGCGAACAGTGCAAACCATGATCATCTGCAGGCTGACCATGGTCTGCACTGGTCGCAAATGAAAATCCTCATGCCATTAGCTGGTTAAAGGTTAAAATCTGTATTGTATAAGTCTTTTTATACGCAAAAAGAAGAAGAAAAATAAACGTCATCAAAATACCGCTTTTCCCATCGACTCCCTTTTTAAAAACTTGCTTAAGGTACCGATTGTGTCAAATTATTCTCAAACACACACACACACAAAAAAACAGCATACGATCCTCTATACTTCATCGGCTGAATTTTCTTTGGGTGTTCTGAAAAAATACAGGACAAAGAAAGATTAATGAGCGAGACGACATAACAAGGAAGGGTATTCCAATTTTACTGAATCATATCGTACGAACAGTAAACGTAATACAATATCTACCACTGAAATATATCGCACGAAAAGTTATAATTAAAGATTGAGGTATTATTTTATTCTTTGACACGAATTGAACGTATAATGCCCCGAATGATGCAAACAGCGAAAGTATCAATCATCTGATTATTAATGTTCAAGTGGAATGTTAATGTTCAGGTCTTACCCAATGCCCGTAAGAAAATTTGTCATTCTAATACTGCTATCAAATAGCAAAGTTATTTATCATCTGCGTTATCTCTTAGGGACACTGTCAATCAAAGATGTTACGCCGGTTGGTTGATCTGTCCAATTAATGAGTGTTGTAGGAACCAGTGAAACATTTGAGGATAACAAAAGAAACACGTGAGAATCAGTTCGTTTCAGATGCTCGTATTTTTATACACATGGACGCCATTATTACGTCATTTTTGAGAACTTTGACGTCACAACTAATGAAAGTAGTCCCACGACTGCATATCTTACCGCATCAGATGACAGTTGAACACGACCTTTGTATTCGTTAGAGAAGTACGTGCTGCATTTCAGAAAAAAATATTGTAGGTATTTAATGAATTGAAATATTGTCTTACTAGTAATACACTTATGACACAGAAACGGCGGACCTGAAATGGTTATTAGCATATAGCACTAGAAAAAGGTATGCATATAGTAAAAGGGTCACAGTTGATGTATTTGGCTCTCGGTGATTTTATAAGGCTAGCTAAATGCACTCAAGCCGAATACAGCATTGTTCATAGCAAGAACGTTTATAATATCCCAACTTTATTCACGTAAAGTGGTAAACCATATTCCTTCAATATTTGTATTTGTTCATATTTCGCGAAACAAAACAGTTCATAAACGCGTTAGAATAACACAATATTTTCAGCTTTTCGATAAACGTAGAAAATTTACTTCCAATTTTAAAAAATAAAACAACAACACACACTTTTTAAAAAAAGCGTTTGACCGATTTAACATTTGTTTTTCAAAATATCACGTAGGACAAACTTACTTCCTGCATAAGAACATACCTCTTGCTGACCGAAATAACAGACCAATAAAACATGTTTAGTACAGTATATAATATTAAATATCTTACTTCCTGTATAATTGATAAAAACATTGGCTTATACTAAAATATTACTGTACAACTGAAAAGATACTATAATTCAGTTTTTTTTTTGAAAATCACGTTTGATGATATATTTTTATCTACTACGTGGAAGTTTAAAAGGAATGTGGTATAGCTACACGAAAGGGAATTCTCCCGCAAATTGTTTAGCAACAGTAAGATGGTAAACGTGCAACATTTGCTGTTGACACCGACGAAAAACGTATTAATTGGACAATAAACAAAAAAAGATAAAGTGATTTGAATATCATCTATGTAATGAAACGGCAGCCATTTTGGACACTTTACTTGTATAGCATTACCATATATGGTATATCAGTAATTAACGACTAAGAGAATCATAATTTGCAGGTCATGATATAAGATATGGTGGCTGATTTGTGCCATTTTGTTAGTTCGTTCTGTCGCAGTGACACAAACACAAACGTCTTTATGGCGCCCCTCCGAATGTCGTCCCGCCAAACGTCGCCCCGCCGAACGTCACCCCGCCAAACGTCGCCCGCCGAATGTCGGCCCGCCAAACGTCGCCCCTCCGAAAGCCGCTTTGCCAAACGTCACCTTGCCCAACGTAGCATTGCCCAACGTCACATGCGAATGTTTTCCCTCCTGACTTCAGGGCTCGGGCTTTGAATTGCACTAGCTGTATAATTAAGGAAATAAAAAAATCTCCACGAGTGTTAAAATAATTGCTCAGATAGAATCTGACATGATCCTTGCTCAATCCCCTCAGCCAAGTATGACATTGGCCTTTCAGATAGGGAGCTCAATCCCCTCAGCCAAGTATGACATTGGCCTTTCAGCCAAGTATGACATTGGCCTTTCAGATAGGGAGATCAATCCCCTCAGTCAAGTATGACATTGGCCTTTCAGATAGGGAGCTCAAGTTTGCTCACAAGAATCTATCACACTGAGGCAAGCATAAAGTTTTTTCCCAATGTACGACAAAGTTATAATCTGGACAAAAAATAGACGGACGGTTGGACGGACGGACGGGCACGCACTCATATTGCATAATATAAGTCATTTGTATTTTTTCGGTGTTTATGCGAAATGAACGACAGAATAGGATCGGCAATTTACACTGCGCGATTCATGGATTTGCCGATCCTATTCAGTCGTGAACAACGAAAGAAATACATTTCTTTTTTAACAAATTTTCGAAAAAGAAGCGATAATACATAACTGCGTTACACTTAACTGACACGCACGCACGCACGCACGCACGCACGCACGCACGCACGCACACTGATTGCTAGGCGCGGGGAATAACTCACTAAAGGTCTATACGACTCCTACGCTATTCCGCGGTACATGTTACATCCTGTGTTTTAAACCCTGTTAAATGTACAAGCGTTTTTTTCCATGATATCCGCCATTTTGAAAAATGTTTCATCGAATATTTCTTCAACCTATTTAGATTAAAGACATATTAGAACCGAAACAGAATATATTAGCATAATCAAGTTTTATTGTATCTCAACAATGCGAATCGGTTATACGCCGCGCGTATCACTCACACGGGTAACACCATCTTAAAATATAGTATAATACATGTTTAACCTCTCCGTACTGTTTTGATATATTTATGCATGGTTCTTCTATATTCTTAAATGGCAAACTGACATGTTACGAAAATAGATGATTTATTGTTGCGTGCAAATTTTATTTCAACTGCACTCATTTTACAATTTTTCATGTACTGGTAAAAGCAAACTTTCATTTAAATATCATGCATTTCAAATATTCAACATTCTTTCTATGAATACTTCTTTATTATCAGAACAGAACAGAACAGAACATACATTTTATTTGAATTAAGCGTATACAGCTCATCTTCGTATAAAACAATATATACATGCATGGATACGAAAAATGGTAAAACCTAGTATACCAAACATACCAGTAAATAAGTGAGAGTACAATATTCAGATGTTCACAGTTTCGTCGCCTGGATGGAACGTTGTTAGTCATTTAAGAAAATGGATCATAAAATGAGCCGCGCCATGGTAAAATCAACATACGCGCAGTCCGGTCAGGATCCATGATGTTCGCTTTCAAAGTCTATTGCAATTAGAGAAACAGTTAGCGAACAGTATTGATCCTGACCAGACTGCGCGGTTGCGCAGGGTGGTCTGGATCCATGCTGGTCGCAAAGCCACTATGTTGGTTTTCTCATGGCGCGGCTCAAATGCAATCCTCATTTTCTGGTGAAACGATGTTTTTTTCTGTTATTTTGAAGATTCTGACTAAGGACGATATTAAAACAATTTAATTTTTCTGCAAACTTACTTTTTGTTACTTTGAAGATAGAGCAAATTAAAAAATATATATATACAAAAAAGTGTAAAAAGAGTACTGTTTTATCGGAAGATGTTCACACTGGCCATAGCTTTATCAGATCAAGTGGTTCCAACGTTGTTTGAGCGGTGAATTTTACGCCGATCAGATGGAGAAATATGGCCGATACTACAAATATCCGGAATTGTAAGTATGATTTAAAGGAATTTCTACCCGTTAAATAACGAATCAAATGAAACCGATGGGTGCACCTGGAGCGCAAATGTGTCTATATTTTAGCACATGTGTCTATTTAGCTGAGATTTGTGCCGTTTATTCAAGCACTTCTGTACAGTTCGGCGGGGGAAGGAGATTTTTGACAGTTTTTGACAATATCGTCTCAAATATAGTGTTTATCGGGAGCAAGTAACTGTTAAAACACTTTTTATGTAAAGGGCTACCTACTAAAACAAAGCGTGTGCATTTTCATAGAATTATTCAGGGTTGTTTCTGAACAATTGGCCGAAAACCTAATGCAACGCCGTTTCGAGTGGGTCGCTATGCAACGCAATCAAGTGGATACCGTTCTGTGTCTTACTTGCGAAGTCTTATCCGTCTTAAAAACAGTCATTAAAGCCTAACAATGAATAAAGTTTTATATCATTATAATGATCCCGCCATTTCTAATATCTTGTACTAAATATATATAATACATTTTTATGCTCGCTTAACATTTAACATATGTTTGCATTGTCAAAAACATCAACACAAAAACATAAAGCAAGGATGAACATCGAACAATATCATTAAGTAAATGATAGTAATAGTTTGTAAAAACAAGAACCAGTTCAAGGACATTTATCTCCTCCACGAATGGTATACTGAACAGCATGCCAAAAGCGGGTTGACTCTTTATGAGGATTGTTCAAATATGAATGCATCTGAGCACATAAAAATGTATCCTTGATAGATTTCAATGAAAATTTTATTTGGTCCCCTCGAAGTATTCACCTCCAACAGATTTGCAAAATTTCAGTCTTCTAATCCAATCCTTGAAGCCTTTCTCGTAGTATTTTCTAGGTATACTATGAAGACACTGGAATATTGCCGAACCGAGGTATTTGCGCTGCACAAAGTTTCGACCAGAAAGGTATTCTTGAGCCTAAGGAACAAAAAGAAGCCACACGGGGCAAGGTCAGGCGAATAAGGAGGGTGATGAAGGGAGCACAACAACCTTTTCCTGCTTCAGAAAGTCTTGTACAATAGACGCCTTGTGTGATAACGCATTTTCATGTAGCAATCTGACATTGGCCAAACCAGTTGCGGGTCTTCGAGTTTTGAAATATTTCTTCAGTTTTCGAAAACCTTTAGTCTTGTTAAACTTCGAATTTACGGATTTGCCTTTAGGAACAGCAACCTGAATGGCAGGACCCAGTGTTGTGAAGAATATGGCATACATTACCTTCTTGACACTCATGGTCCGCTTTGCAATGCATGGTCTTTTGTCAGACTTTGTTGCCCATATTTTTTGTTCTGAATCTTTCGTTTGGGCTCGAAAAAGTGAACTCATGTCTCGTCACCAGTGACGACATTTGCGAAAGATCGTACATTGTAATTTGGAAACGATTTAAGCAACAAGTTTGCGCATTGCACGCGTGCCTTTTTCTGCTCATCTGTCAACAGATGGGGAATCTTCCTCATTTTCAAATTACGTTTCAGAATTGTATGAGCTGCTGTTATGAGATGCCAATCATACTAGCTATTTGCCTAGCGGAGTATCTTGCATCAGTAGCAACTATTTCTTTCACTCTAGCAACCATCTTGGCAAACGTTGCTGTTTTCGGCCGACGGCCATGTGGTTCATCTTCTGTTGAAACTAACCCACATTTGAATTTCTTAAACCAACGTATAACTGTCGAAAAAGATATTTCATTATGCCCATAAACAGAACATATATCATCAAAAATGTCTTTACACCCTATGCCAAGAGTACAACGATTCTTAATATAGGACCGTATTTCAACGGCGTACGCTGACCTTCTTCCAACCATTTTTTTATTAGTATACACTAGTAGCGAGGGATAGACTTTGCTAAAGTGAACGGATTTTAATGGGTGTGGTATCAATGTATAAATGTACAAATGAAATACAGACACCAATGAAAGAAAATAAACGGACTAGCAATACTAAGAGAGACGTGTTACAGTTGTACTATTTAACTGTCTCCAACAAAACTTTTTTTTTCATTGGTGTCTGTATTTCATTTGTATTTTCATTTTTAAACGGCGGCCATAGAGTTTTATTACATCGTTTCTGTTTTCTGGAGGACAAATAAAATCTTGCCTTTTCCCTGATTTATTTCTCTGAAAATGAATGAACGTTTCACCTGGAATATGAATGAAAATATATACAAACAACTGATCAATACTTTTATCATGGACCAAACTTTATTTATTTTGTATGAACAGCTTAAATGCACCACAAATCAGTAATGAAATCACAATGTATTGGTTTTAAGGGATTAAAAGTGACCAACTGTAACTATACTGATTTAAAGAGTCAACCCGATTTCGGCATGCTGTTCAGTTCCATTCGTGGAGGAGAAAAATATCTGTGAACTGGTTCTTGTTTTAACGAACTAATACTATTATTTACTTAATGATATTGTTCGATGTTCATCCTTGCTTTATGTTTATAAATGTGTTGATGTTTTTTGACAATGTCCGCAAAAATATGTGAAATGTTAAGTGAGCATAAAAATGTAAAAGTACAATATATTAGAAATGGCGGGATCATTATGATGATATAAAACTCTCCAAATTAATTTATTCATTGTTAGACTTTGAAAATAATGACTGTTTTTAAGACGAATAAGACTTCGCAAGTAAGACACAGAACGGTATCCACTTGATTGCGTTGCATAGCGACCCACTCGAAACGGCGTTGTATTAGGTGTTCGGCCGATTGTTCAGAAACAACCCTGAATAATTCTATGAAAATACACACGCTTTGTTTTAAGAGGTAGCCCTTTACATAAAAAAGTGTTTTAACAGCTACTTGCTCCCGAAAAACACTAAATTTGAGACGATATTGTCAAAAACTGTCAAAAATCTCCTTCCCCCGCCGGACTGTACAAAAGTGTTTAAATAAACGGCACAAATCTCAGCTAAATAGATACATGTGCTAAAATATAGACACATTTGCGCTCCAGGTGCACCCATCATTTTCATTTGATTCGTTATCTAACGGGTAGAAATTCCTTTAACTCATACTTACAATTCCGGAAATTTGTAGTATCGGCCATATTTCTCCATCTGATCGGCGTAAAATTCACCGCTCAAACAACGTTGGAACCACTTGATCTGATAAAGCTATGGCCAGTGTGATGTTACAGCAAGGCTATTTCTTAGCGGCATTTTCCCGTTTAAATGGCGTACAGCATATCTTTACATACCAGTCACGTGATGTTAATTCAGCTGTATGATTGGTTAGTATTTATAACAATAATGTTATTCTTGATAAAAGAAATTGTTACCGATACATCTAATCACGCGAAATCTTTCCGAGTGACGTCACACTTTATATATATATAATTGGTATAAAAATCTATTTTTTTTAATGGAGAAACACTTTAAAATTCAGATGACACATTTACATTGCCCTGTAAGAACCACATAGGTCTATGGCTTTCTGGCTGATTGAAAAATAAAAGCGTTTAAAACTTGTAAACTCCTTTATTGTTCAAAAAAGAAATTCAGTTAATGTTTTAAAAAAAGTTTACGACATTTAACTGGCCTTTTAGGCAAAAATGTAAATATTTTAGTGAAATTCCGCTTATTTATTGTAAAACTATTAATTTTGATAAACATTCTTTATCAATGACAGTGAAATTGGCACTACCGCAGAAAGTTTTTCATATTTCCTTAATAAAATCTTTCATTAATTCATGCAGCTAAATTATTATTCCCGAGAAACATTCCATTGAATACAACTTTTAATATCATTGTTTCCTGAATTCCTTGATAAATTACCTTTCTGAACCTATAAACACTTTACGATGTCAAACAATACATATTATTATGGCACTATATTATTTCCAGCTACTCGATAGCCTAGTGGTAGAGCGTCTGCTTCGAGTGCGGGAGGTCGTGGATTCGATCCCCGGCCGCGTCATACCAAAGACGTTAACAATGGTACCAGCAGCTCCCTTGCTTGGCGCTCAGCATTAAAAGGGAAACTGGCCTCTTCTCTCATACCCTCGTGGCGATGGATTCCATCAGGAATGAGGTGTCGAGAGTGATTAATATAAGTTGTAAAACTTCCTTCACAACCGACCTAAAATAAATTATGTATAAACTACTCGTATACCGGAAGTTGAAATCTACACATTGTTTACTATACACCTTTCTTCTTCTGTACTCTCCAGTAACAATGCTTCTTTCATTTGCAATAAATTAGACAAAATGCGCAAAAGGCAGCAATCGACATGTATTTCCTGTTGAAACACGCTCTACCGCACGCCTCTATATTATTACAGTCAAAAGTAGCCTTCATTAAAAAGCAAACCCTATATAAAGTTTACAAGGCGAGGATATTTTCAAATATATGTGCAATACTCATTTCCCATTCTTCATGTTATTACATGTCGAATCCATTGAGGGAAACCATGCGGTCTTCTCTAGCAGATATTGTCAAACATTTGGTACGTGGACCTGCAAAGCGGTGTACCGTCAAAACATTGGTGACTGCATGTATGAACAGCGTGCTCTTTAAATTCTAGTTTGTTTAGTTCTGCTCATTGTTTTCAAATTTAGGGCTAATCCATTATTTTTTCTGAGATCCATACGCCACTTTTCATGGAATTGCACACTCGTGTATCATTGAAAGTTCCATGTACACCGCCGTATGAATACGAGTCTGCGGATGTCTTTAAACTGGTTATCAGTACTGCAAATGTTGAGTTCTGCTCTACCCGGGGCTAGATGATGTGGGCGATAGCATGCATTTCTACTACGGACTTGATTTAGTTAGATTTAGTAGGCAATAAACACCTAAAATAGGTCAACATTACATACCCCATAAGCCAGACAGATAGCTTGGACATTTTGCAGAATTGCCTGATTAACAAAACAAACGCTTCTCAAATGTATGGTCAGCTTAGGTCTAAATCTACTCGAGATGAAACGATATACTTGACTGTACACATTTACCACACAATAGAGAAATAATTGACACATTAAAATACGTGAAGCTCATTTCAAGCTACTAGTACACCAGAGAAACCAATATTTAAGTTATTTTCAAATCCCTTCATTTAAGTTAACAGATCGTTTGGCATTAGCAACAATATTATCGTTGAGACCAACGTAACTTCTTCTAAGATCATCGAAAAATATTTATAAAAGTTAAATAGGCATAATAAGAGCCACCAAGAACTGTTAAAGAAAAAAAATACTAGTATTCTACAATATTATTTGAATACTTAGTCTGTGGGAGGACGCTCTATTTACATCTATACCAAAGAGCCTATCAGATACGTTAATTACATCAAAGAGTATTCCTTTCCTCAGAAACCACCTTTTTGGGTAAACCTGCGTGTAAAATGGACAGTTAGGTGAGATATAGCCTTTTAATTGTCTACAACAGTATCTAAAAAGGCTTTTGTTCATTTGTGTAGTCTTCATCTCCATGTTCTCTCTTTTCAAACACTTGAGCAGTTCACCTCTGTGTGGCCGCACTCAATTCTTCTTCATTTCATTGTTTACAACAGTATCTAAAAAGGTTTTTGTTCATTTGTTAGTCTTCCTCTCCATGTTCTCTCCTTTCAAACACTTGAGCAGTTCACCTCTGTATAGCCGCACTCAATTCTTCTTCATTTCATTGTCTACAACAGTCTGGGTAGTCTTCATCTCTATGTTCTCCCTTTCAAACACTTGAGCAGTTCACCTCTGTATGGCCGCACTCAATTCTGCTTCATTTCATTGTCTACAACAGTCATTGTAGTCTTTATCTCCATGTTCTCTCTTTTCAAACACTTGAGCAGTTCACCTCTGTATGGCCGCACTCAATTCTTCTTCATTTCATTGTTTACAACAGTATCTAAAAAGGCTTTTGTTTATTTGTGTAGTCTTCATTTTTTTTAATGGAGAAACACTTTAAAATTCAGATGACACATTTACATTGCCCTGTAAGAACCACATAGGTCTATGGCTTTCTGGCTGATTGAAAAATAAAAGCGTTTAAAACTTGTAAACTCCTTTATTGTTCAAAAAAGAAATTCAGTTAATGTTTTAAAAAAAGTTTACGACATTTAACTGGCCTTTTAGGCAAAAATGTAAATATTTTAGTGAAATTCCGCTTATTTATTGTAAAACTATTAATTTTGATAAACATTCTTTATCAATGACAGTGAAATTGGCACTACCGCAGAAAGTTTTTCATATTTCCTTAATAAAATCTTTCATTAATTCATGCAGCTAAATTATTATTCCCGAGAAACATTCCATTGAATACAACTTTTAATATCATTGTTTCCTGAATTCCTTGATAAATTACCTTTCTGAACCTATAAACACTTTACGATGTCAAACAATACATATTATTATGGCACTATATTATTTCCAGCTACTCGATAGCCTAGTGGTAGAGCGTCTGCTTCGAGTGCGGGAGGTCGTGGATTCGATCCCCGGCCGCGTCATACCAAAGACGTTAACAATGGTACCAGCAGCTCCTTGCTTGGCGCTCAGCATTAAAAGGAAACTGGCCTCTTCTCTCATACCCTCGTGGCGATGGATTCCATCAGGAATGAGGTGTCGAGAGTGATTAATATAAGTTGTAAAACTTCCTTCACAACCGACCTAAAATAAATTATGTATAACTACTCGTATACCGGAAGTTGAAATCTACACATTGTTTACTATACACCTTTCTTCTTCTGTACTCTCCAGTAACAATGCTTCTTTCATTTGCAATAAATTAGACAAAATGCGCAAAAGGCAGCAATCGACATGTATTTCCTGTTGAAACACGCTCTACCGCACGCCTCTATATTATTACAGTCAAAAGTAGCCTTCATTAAAAAGCAAACCCTATATAAAGTTTACAAGGCGAGGATATTTTCAAATATATGTGCAATACTCATTTCCCATTCTTCATGTTATTACATGTCGATCCATTGAGGGAAACCATGCGGTCTTCTCTAGCAGATATTGTCAAACATTTGGTACGTGGACCTGCAAAGCGGTGTACCGTCAAAACATTGGTGACTGCATGTATGAACAGCGTGCTCTTTAAATTCTAGTTTGTTTAGTTCTGCTCATTGTTTTCAAATTTAGGGCTAATCCATTATTTTTTCTGAGATCCATACGCCACTTTTCATGGAATTGCACACTCGTGTATCATTGAAAGTTCCATGTACACCGCCGTATGAATACGAGTCTGCGGATGTCTTTAAACAGGTTATCAGTACTGCAAATGTTGAGTTCTGCTCTACCCGGGGCTAGATGATGTGGGCGATAGCATGCATTTCTACTACGGACTTGATTTAGTTAGATTTAGTAGGCAATAAACACCTAAAATAGGTCAACATTACATACCCCATAAGCCAGACAGATAGCTTGGACATTTTGCAGAATTGCCTGATTAACAAAACAAACGCTTCTCAAATGTATGGTCAGCTTAGGTCTAAATCTACTCGAGATGAAACGATATACTTGACTGTACACATTTACCACACAATAGAGAAATAATTGACACATTAAAATACGTGAAGCTCATTTCAAGCTACTATACAAAAGAAAAACCAATATTTAATTTATTTTCAAATCCCTTCATTTAAGTTAACAGATCGTTTGGCATTAGCAACAATATTATCGTTGAGCCCAAACGTAACTTCTTCTAAATCATCGAAAAATATTTATAAAAGTTAAATAGGCATAATAAGAGCCACCAAGAACTGTTTAAAGAAAAAAATACTAGTATTCTACAATATTATTTGAATACTTATCTTGGGAGGACGCTCTATTTACATCATACCAAAGAGCCATCAGATACTTAATTACATCAAAGAGTATTCCTTTCCTCAGAACCCACCTTTTTGGGTAAACCTGCGTGTAAAATGGACATTTTGGGTGAGATATAGCCTTTTAATTGTCTAAAAACAGTATCTAAAAAGGGCTTGTTCATTTGTGTAGTCTTCATCTCCATGTTCTCTCTTTTCAAACACTTGAGCATTCACCTCTGTGTGGCCGCACTAAATTCTTTCATTTCATTGTTTACAACATATCTAAAAAGGTTTTTGTTCATTTGTTTCTTCCTCTCCATGTTCTCCCCTTTTCAAACACTTGAGCAGTTAACCTCTGTATGCCGCACTCATTCTTCTTCATTTCATGTCTACAACAGTCTGGTAGTCTTCATCTCTATTTTCTCCCTTTCAAACACTGAGCAGTTCACCTCTGTATGGCCGCACTCATTCTGCTTCATTTCATTGTCTACAACACCCATTGTAGTTTTTATCTCCATGTTTCCTCTTTTCAAACACTTGAGCAGTTCACCTCTGTATGGCCGCACTCAATTCTTCTTAAATTTCTTGTTACAACATATCTAAAAAGGCTTTTGTTTATTTTTTAGTCTTCATTTTTTAATGGAGAAACACTTTAAAATTCAGATGACACATTTACATTGCCCTGTAAGAACCACATAGGTCTATGGCTTTCTGGCTGATTGAAAAATAAAAGCTTTTAAAAAACTTGTAAACTCCTTTATTGTTCAAAAAAGAAATTCAGTTAATGTTTTAAAAAAAGTTTACGACATTTAACTGGCCTTTTAGGCAAAAATGTAAATTTTTTAGTAAAATTTCCCGCTTATTTATTGTAAAACTTTTAAATTTTTTGATAAACATTCTTTATAAATTTGACAGTGAAATTGGCACTACCGCAGAAAGTTTTTCCATATTTCCTAATAAAATCTTTCATTAATTCATGCAGCTAAATTTTATTCCCGAAAACATTCCATTGAATACAATTTTTAATATCATTGTTTCCTGAATTCCTTGATAAATTACCTTTTCTGAACCTTAAACATTTTAAACGATGTCAAAAAATACATATTATTATGGCACTATATTATTTCCAGCTACTCGATAGCCAGGGGTAGAGCGTCTGCTTCGAGTGCGGGAGGTCGTGGATTCGACCCCCGGCCGCGTAAAACCAAAGACCGTTAACAATGGTACCAGCAGCTCCCTTGCTTGGCGCTCAGCATTAAAAGGGAAACTGGCCTCTTCTCTCATACCCTCGTGGCGATGGATTCCATCAGGAATGAGGTGTCAGAGTGATTAATATAAGTTGTAAAACTTCCTTCACAAACCGAACCTAAAATTTAAAGTATAAACTACTCGTATCCCGGGAAGTTGAAATCTACACATTGTTTACTATACACCTTTCTTCTTCTGTACTCTCCAGTAACAATGCTTCTTTCATTTGCAATAAATTAGACAAAATCGCAAAAGGCAGCAATCGACATGTATTTCCTGTTGAAACACCTCTACCGCACGCCTCTATATTATTACAGTCAAAAGTAGCCTTCATTAAAAAGCAAACCCTAAAATAAAGTTTACAAAGGCGAGGATATTTCAAATATATGTGCAATACTCATTTCCCATTCTTCATGTTTTTACAGGGCGAATCCATTGAGGGGAAAACCCTGCGGTCTTCTCTAGCAGATATTGTCAAACATTGGACGTGGACCTGCAAAGCGGTGTACCGGGCAAAACATTGGTGACTGCATGTATGAACAAACGTGCTCTTTAAATTCTAGTTTGTTTAGTTCTGCTCATTGTTTTCAAATTTAGGGCTAATCCATTATTTTTTTTGAGATCCATACCCACTTTCAGGAATTGCACACTCGTGTATCATTTAAAGTTCCATGTACAAACCCCCGATGAATACGAGTCTGCGGATGTCTTTAACAGGTTTATCATAAATGCAAATGTTTTAGTTCTGCTCTACCCGGGGGGAGATATGTGGGCGATAGCATGCATTTCTACTACGGACTTGATTTAGTTAGATTTAGTAGGCAATAAACACCTAAAATAGTCAAAATTACATACCCCCCAAAGCCGACAGATAGCTTGGACATTTTGCAGAATTTCCTGATTAACAAAACAAACGCTTCTCAAATGTAGGTCAGCTTAGGTCTAAATCTAAATCGAGATGAAACGATATACTTTTACTGTACACATTTACCACACAATAGAGAAATAATTTACAAAATTAAAATACGTAAGCTCATTTCAAGCTACTAGTACACCAAAAAACCAATATTTAAGTATTTTTTAAATCCCTTCATTTATTTTAAAAGATCGTTTTGGGTTAGCAACAATATTATCGTTGAGACCAACGTAACTTCTTCTAAGATCATCGAAAAATTTTATAAAAGTTAAATAGGCCCTAATAAGAGCACCAAGAACTGTTAAAGAAAAAAAATACTATATTCTACAATATTAATTTGAATACTTAGTCTGTGGAGGACGCTCTATTTACATCTATACCAAAGAGCTATCAATACGTTAATTACATCAAAGAGTATTCCTTTCCTCAGAAACCACCTTTGGGGAAACCTGCGGTAAAATGGACAGTTAGGGGAGATTTTAGCCTTTTAATTGTCTACAACCCTATCTAAAAAGGCTTTTGTTTTATTTGTGTAGTCTTCATCTCCATGTTCTCTCTTTTCAAAAACTTTACAGTTCACCTCGTGTGGCCGCACTCAATTCTTCTTCATTTCCCTTGTTTACAACAGTATCTAAAAAGGTTTTTGTTCATTTGGGTTTGTCCTCCTCCCATGTTTCCTCCTTCAAACACTTGAGCAGTTCACCTCTGTATAGCCGCACTCAATTCTTCTTCATTTCATTGTCTACAACATCTGGGTTTGTCTTCCCTCTCTATGTTCTCCCTTTTAAACACTTGAGCAGTTCACCTCTGTATGGCCGCACTCAATTCGCTTCATTTCATTGTCTCAACAGTCATGTAGTTCTTTATCTCCATGTTCTCTCTTTCAACACTTGAGCAGTTCACCTCTGTATGGCCGCACTCAATTCTTCTTTATTTCATTGTTACAAAAAGTATCTAAAAAGGCTTTGTTTATTTGTTAGTCTTCATCTCCATGTTCCCCTCCTTTCAAACACTTGAGCAGTTCACCTCTGTATGGCCGCACTCAATTCTTCTTCATTTCATTGTCTACAACAGTCTGAGTAGTCTTCATCTCTATGTTCTCTCCTTTCAAACACTTGAGCAGTTCACCTCTGTATGGCCGCACTCCGTTCTGCTTCATTTCATTGTATACAACAGTCATTGTAGTCTTCATCTCCATATTCTCTCCTTTCAAACACTTGAGCAGTTCACCTCTGTATGGCCGCACTCCGTTCTGCTTCATTTCATTGTCTACAATAGTCATTGTAGTCTTCATCTCCATATTCTCTCCTTTCAAACACTTGAGCAGTTCACCTTCTGTATGGCCGCACTCAATTCTGCTTCATTTCATTGTCTACAACAGTATCTCATAATTGTTCAAATCACAAAAATAACATGTACATCAGGTGACATTTGTGTAAATTGCTATTCAAACATGATACGTCATTTTCATGATAAATGTCAAAATATAAAAGAGTAAATAGCATGCAATCTATTAAGTAATATGTTTATACAAGCTGAAAAGTTCAAAACCTGAAAAAAACTTACTGTAAATTTTCTGAACATGAACTAGTTAATATTCAAACTTGGGATAAATGTCGTTAACTGTTTAATGGGCAACAATGGAAAATGTTTGTCGACTTAGTAATTTCGATTCAATTTCTGGACAGTCCAGCTGCCAAGAAAGTTAATTATAACAGACAAAATACCGTATTATTGATCTTAGAATTTACATAAAACAGCAAAGTTTCTGGAAAAGGTAATCATTGGCAGCTCTGACGAATGGTTTACACGCTAGTGTTTCTATTCATTGAATTCTTATTTAATTAACATTTCCGCATTCTTTTATGATCACAAAAAAAAACAACACTTAAATAATTGCTTAGCTAAGTCTGTTATTTCAAAATGCTTGTTTTTGCCCTTTATGCGTCTTCAATGTTGACTTTTTTCGGCTATATCAGAACCGTATATATTTTATAGATCAAAACACAACAATTTTGAATTTTACAGAAATCGAATAATAGAAATAAGAAATGAGCCGTGCCATGGGAAAACCAACATAGTGGGTGTGCGACCAGCATGGATCCAGACCAGCCTGAGCATCCGCGCAGTCTGGTCAGGATCCATACTGTTCGCTAACAGTTTCTCCAATTCCAATAGGCTTTAAAAGCGAACAGCATGGAGCCTGACCAGACTGCGCGGGTGCGCAGGCTGGTCTGGATCCATGCTGGTCGCACACCCACTATGTTGGTTTTCCCATGGCGCGGCTCAAATATACTTCCTTATTTATATTAATGATCTCCCATCTTCAATCAAATCTCATATCCGACTCTTTGCCGACGATACTGTGGTCTACCTTACTATAAATTCTTCCAGTGAGAGCAAAATCCTCCAGGAAGATCGTAACAAGCTAGAAAAATGGGAAAATGAGTGGGACATGGAGTTTAATCCTTCTAAATGCCAGGTATTACACATCACTAAAAACAAGACATTCATCAAAACCAAATATTTACTCCTTGGACATATTTTAGAATCAGTTCCCAGTGCAAAATATCTTGGTGTTGACGTAACAGCAGATTTAGGTTGGAATACACATATTACTAGAATATCTTCAAATGCGAATAAAACTCCTGGCTTCATAAAACGAAACATCACAACAACCAACGAAAACGTCATAACTCTAGCATACAAAACTGTTGTCCGCCCGCAGTTGGAATACACTCAAGCAAAACACACACACAATAGATATGGTTCAGCGTCGTGCACTTCGATGGGTAACAGGTGATTTCTCACCTCTGTCCAGTGCTACTGAAATGCAAGGAAGACTGGGTTGGCGCTCTCTAGAATATAGAAGATAGGATTCCCGCCTTGTAATGTTTTATAAAATCTACCATCGTCTTGTTGCCATCAATCTCCCGAGTTACATTCAAGTACCATCTAGATTTTCTAGACAGATGCACCCGTATAGTTTCAGACAAGTACAGGTCACCTCTGATTACTATAAAGTTTCATTTTTTCCACACTCAGAACCTGCCTAGCCATATAGTTACCATCCCTGACCTTGATGCTTGCTAGGTGGCTGTGGCAATCACCCAGTACTAGACCAGAGAGCAATGTTTTTATCTTTATCTTTTAATGCTCGTTCTTGCTAATCACCATGCTAAAATTCTTTTAGCCTTTTCTCACCTTAGGTGATGCTGGACCCATCAGTCTTTTACAACTCTTTCACCGTAACTGATAAGTCGACGCGCACCCCATGTCTATAACACTCGAAAGTGGAGCTGACATTATTATATAGATAGATAAATACTTAAGTTCGTTAATTTGTGTTTATATAGAAACATCATATTTGCGTGACTGAAATAAGTACTGTAGATAAATACTATTAACCGTAGTATAATTTAGCTATAAATACATTGTTAAAGATGAATAACAGTAACTTAGCAATAGCACGGATTTAACTTAGTAATTACTTTAGTTTTTCCCCCGTAAAATCGGGACAAGATGTCATGTATATGGTGTTTCCTGTTATTTTACTACCGTGGTGTACTTTGGTGATTTTTTTCTGCGTTCCAGGCGCTACACCGGACTGCACATTAGTAGAAGGAAGATTTGTGATACTCAGTTACTCTACGACGCGTTCTCGTTCTGGTCTAATTCAGATTCAAGGAATATTTCTGGTTCAAATCTAAATTCAGAATGCTCAGTGTCTGGAGGAATTGTTCTGCTATGAGTATATTGTTTTACATTTTTTCTTTGTATATCGTCACGGTAGTTTGGTGTGGTTTGTCTCCACAAAGTTCTGATTTAAAATTGAAGTTTAAATACATTTCTTCCTTATGGGAGAACATAAAAGTGGTAGATGAGTTTTATTTATTTGCTCGATATCTCGAGATACTAACTCGAAATTTCAATTTTGTAATTTGCCTTTTTATCCTTAAAATTTGAATGCCTGTCCGTCTGTCATTAATGTCAATGGGCTTCTTCTATTACTATTATGTTATATATTTGTATGCTATTTCTGATGCTAAATAAAACTATATATCTATTACATAGACACGATACTTGGCTTGGTGTAGTTTTCAATAGCCACATGAAACTAAACAATCCATGTGTTTGTTTTTATTGTAATTCCCGATTATTTTTTTATTTCTAATGATATTTCAAATAGTGATAAAAATTTATTATACGATATTCGGTGATCACGCCATGTACCCGGATAATCTTAACTCTGTTCAGCGGCCCTAACTCAGTGCCAATATGGCGGATGTAAAGCCGATACAACTTTGTTTTCTGTGTAATTACGATGTATAAAGGAATGTTTCTGTTGTTATATCTATCTCCATTGATCAAGTGTATATTTATTTCAAAATGTATCATGTTAAATATATCATCCCTTGTGTTTTCAGGTAGAAAAACGACGAACAAGGCAACTTTTTCAATGAAAACATTTACAAAAAATCTTTAAAAATACTTTTATGCTTTTGATGCCTCGACTATTTTGTTGTTTGAAAGCAAAGATATACTGCTTTATAGGCCCGTTTACACTATGTCGTTAACCCACAACATGTTGACACAATGCATGTTCAAATGTACTGACAGCAAGAAAAGGGATAAAAACCTAACTTTGATTTGATAAAAACCGAACTCAGTTTACATGAGGAATGGATAAAAACCTAACTTACACGAATTTGTGTGACGGATAAACACCTAACTGACTAGTATACTATAGAAATGAATGAGCTGACATGTACATGGTCTGATTATTGTAAACCTTACTTTATAAGCGGTACTGTTTTCAAACTTTGTCATTAATTTTACAAGATGTTATATGTATGCCCACTACAGTCAAATATTTTTTTCATAATTTTAATATTATGCAAATAGCAATGTTTGGAAAAATCTGGATAAACCCTCAAAAATAACTTAGTATAAAAGTCAAAACTATTATGTTATTATATAAGAAATTATTTAATACCACCGATGTTCGAAGTTCCGTACTCCCCACCCCTCTCTCTCTCTCTCTCTCTCACGCAGGCACGCACGCACACACACACACTGTTTCAGAAGAATTGTGTTTGTTTCAAATCTTGTATATCGTATAGTGCAAGAGATTGTTTATAGAGGTGCTAATGAAATATTTTTGATATTGTTTAAATGGGATTAGATTTATAATTATTTGTTAAATATGATATATTTCAGACGTTAAATAGGGAAGAAAAGTGTGTGTGTGTGTGTGTGTGTGTGTGTGTGTGTGTGTGTGTGTGTGTGTGGTGTGATGGGGTGGGGGGGGGGGGTGATGCATGGACTGACGGGACAGGGGTGTGGGTATCCTTACATTTTTCACTTGTCCACGGACACTTAAAAATCCACTTGTCCATAGTCAAATTTCACTTGCTCTGATTTGTAATATTAAACCTTCATGAAAGCGCAAATAGACTACAGATCGAGTTCTTTATGTATGACAATGAAAAGAAAAGCATATCACAGTAACTGTGATAAAAAATAAGCTGTTGAAATATTTGCCTTTTAACGTTTATAAAAGTCTGAAATCGCGTAAGCAGTGTTCGGAATCTTTTGAGGTCATGCCCGAAACACTGCCCACGCAATGGTACAAAGCCAGATGAATTCTGAGAAAGACTGTTAAAACGTTCCGACTTGTTTTAGTCATACTTGCGATCTCTGTGTGCTTTTGGTTTTAATTTGGCTGACTACTTCTTTTGACAGTGACTTATTGTCTCAGCAGTTGGAATTCTACTTACAAACTTGTCATAATACTGTTTTAAATTGTTTACCTTTCTGATGTCTTTAAATGTCCTTTTAGTTCTGTGTGTGTAACCCTTGTTTTCCTTCTTTAGTTTTTGTTACAGAATGCTATATGCTGATGATGCAAATATTTTTCTTCAGCTGCTTTAAGTAGTTCTTATTCTCCCTTTAGCATGTATATGATTTCTTCTTTTATGTGTGTTTTTAATGCATGTTGTAAAATGTGACTTTTCTTATTTTTGTGTAGTGTCAGCAGTAGTATAGTAATTGTTTGTGCGAGCATTATTTGGCCCCACCTGACCCTTTGCCCCTCTTTTAAAAAATTCAACACCGGCCAATTCAAATTTAAAAAATCCAAAACCAGCCAGAGTGGGGCCAAATAATGCTCGCATAAACAATTACTATACTACTCATGTATGTGAATAATTTGTGATTTGTTTCTTATCTACTTAGAGCCAGATGCTTTATTTGCTTTAATGTGCTTTAACATATTTGCATTTTATTACAGCGGTTTTAACTTTTTGAGCTTATTTACATGTGTTTGTCGGAAAATAGCTTTAAGCAAGTGTTTATATTTATATTTATTCGACGTTAAATAAATCTTCGTGTAACTCTTCTCTGATATTTTATCATAGTCACCGAGTTACAGTATGCGCGAGACCTAGTCAAAGAACCCATTATCTTTATCACCTCCATACACTTGAAGCAACACACAATCTAAATAATATTTATGTTTTCTCATTTTATACCTGAAAAAGTATGCTTGTCCGCGGAACACACAGACTGAAAAATGCACTTGTCCACCGTCAAAAAATCACGAGTCGGATAAGTTGGACATAGGAACCCCATATCCCTGCAGGGGTGGGTAGTGAAAGAACTTCGAGCATCAACAGTCCATAAAAAAAAGCACAGACGAACAGCCGTTTTCGTTTGGTTAGGTGTTTATCCATTCTAAGTTCGTATTTATCCAGCGCTGTATCCTATACCAGTTAGGAATTATCCGCAAATTTAAACTCACCTCAAAATCAATACAATTTTTAAGCTATAAAAATCAATTTCAAACTTTGATACTGTTAAACATTGTCAAAGAGATGTTTATGGAACTAATACATTTAATAAGTAAGGTCTTACTGCAATTTCTGGTACTTTAAAACAGTTAGAAACATAAAACATGTTCGTTTCGAAGACTTCTTTGAGTACATTTAATGAATTCAAGCCACATAATGTGACATTTCGATTGAAATATTTAGTACACAAAACATGCTATCAATACATGATATTATGACTATCAAAAGTTTTACGATAACATTGCATACTAACATAAAACATGAAAAAAGACAAGGAAATTAACTACATACATCGTCTTTATGTCAGCCATGTTGGCACTGAGTTAGGGTCGCTGAACAGAGTTAGGATTATCCGGGTACATGGCGTGGTGATGTTTACATTTAAACAGCTGGAACTGAATGTAGTCCGTCAGTACCTGCCGTATCAGGGTACATTTGTAAGATGCCGTGTAAAGCTAGAGTTAGTACGAACGAAAGACAGTATCAACCCAACAGTTAACACATGAAAAAAAGAGAATTTAAAAACGATCGTCGCAATTCATGTAAAACGTATGTTTGTTGTAAAACAGTCTGCACTACTAATCGCTAAAAATGATGTTAAATGCGTTTTAACCAAAAAAAAAAAAAAAATAAATAAAAAAAAAAAAAAATAACTACAGTTCGCAATTCATGTAAAACGTATAAGTTTGTTGTAAAACAGTCTGCACTACTAATCGCTAAAAATGATGTAAAATTAAAAACTACAGTTCGCTCACTTGCCTTCGTGTTTATAGGCATGATTTTATATATTTTAT
Source organism: Mercenaria mercenaria (assembly GCF_021730395.1). Classification (NCBI taxonomy): domain Eukaryota; kingdom Metazoa; phylum Mollusca; class Bivalvia; order Venerida; family Veneridae; genus Mercenaria; species Mercenaria mercenaria. The sequence goes on from NC_069373.1 coordinate 56,417,430, forward strand.
GAAGTTGCTACGTTTTAAAGCGTCAAGTAAAACAACAACTACAACAATACAAAGCTATTGTTCAGCGAGCAAAACGCTACTTTATTATATTTATACGCAAATGCTGCGTCCGATTATTTACTTTTTATCAAACGTTTCAAACAGTTTGTGCCAAATCTTTCCGGATATTGAAATGTTCTTTGTTTGAAGTACAAGTCTTACTGCGTTTGAAGTGCATATTGCAACCCATATTTACGATCACGCATTCACATATGACACCAGTACTGGTTTTTCCAGGAAGAAAAAAGCTTTCATCACAATCAAGCTAAAATAAATTAGTATAAACCGCTGTGGTTCTGGGACGATCTGTGTATGAAAATGATTAGAACCATTGTCTTAAACTTGCATGATCATAAGAGGCGACTGATAGGGTATGAACACTTGGCGTGATTCCAGCAGGTGTGAAAGTTTTGATTCCATACCTCATGATTTTATTTCAGTGTAAATGAGATGTGAAACCAAACGTTTTAGTCCTACCTAAGTCTACATGTACTGTGTTGGTGCGGCGAAAACAAAATCATCCAAACCGAGTGATAAATCTATAACTTCTTTGTGTTTATTATAAAATGAGTGTTAAAGGAGGATACTCTATGTTTGTACGATTCATCATTTATCTATATTTTTTGGTAAAATATTTACCAAATTTTCTGATGCTATTGTGACTTGTGATTTGTCAAGTACTTTGCACAATCATGACACAACGATAGGTAGCATCAAAACAATGCAAAATAGTTTTGATACGTACCACACAAGGAAATGTAAGAATTCAGTCTCCTATAAGGACACGCTTTGACAGCCAAAAAGAATAATGATTTGATTTGAAATATATCGGGTCACCATGTGACGTCTCTCCAGTATTGGAAAAGCTTGCGAGAAAATCGTCTATACAATTACTATCAAGAAACGAGAGAAACGAAAAAGTAGCGGGATATTACTCGGGAGTAGGACATTACAACAATTAGACCACGATAATCCGTAAATAGCCAATCGCAAAGCAGACTTGTACCTGTCTATATTTCATATACAACAGTAGCGTTGTATATATATCGGGGGAAACTTGGGCAAAAAAAAACGCGTGAATTTCGTGTCAATTTACCATCTAACAATACAGGCTAACTCCGGAGTTAAATGACCTTGCAATATTCTCACCAGTTATCACTGGGGTAAAATAAGAATGACTTTGAGGTAAATTCAGTTGACAACGTCTAAATGTTTATATCGTAAAAATGACCCATCTTATTAGATATCAATAAAATTGAATTACAATAAAACTACATATTTGTAGTGTAGAACCAACTGGGTAAAAATGTAATTTATACATTCACTGAAACATTTCCAACAGTTGTAACTTTTTATGTTCACTTTTTATAAAAAAAAGACATGTCAGCACGATCCTTACATTTGCAAACAACTGGATCCAGTTGTTCGAAACTTTAACAGGCGATTGAGTTAACGGTCGATTAACTTTATCAGTAGATTTCGACAGTTTAGAAAACTCAGAAAATCAAATGTACTTGTTAAGGATTTTAAACACTAAATCATCTTTACAGTAAACTTAAAACATCATACTAGTATTTCCCACCCACCAAGACTAGTATTTGAATAGAAAATTTAACAGGCGGTTAGTTATCAGCTTAATGCAGTAGTCGTGGGTTCGAGCATCATTGGGGACACGACCATGACTTCTCATATAACCCCAGTACTAGTTTTCATAGAAACGGACTCGAGAGTGGTTACAATAAGCTTAAACAGTTAAAGCTTTCATCACAATCGAGCTAAAACAAATTAGTATAAAACTAAACTAACCTAAACTAAATTACAACCCGTTAAAGTTTCGAACAACTTGGCCCAGTTAGAAAGTAAAACAACACATCATTCTTACAAGAAGGGCACGATATAGTAAAAGGTATTCGTAGTCCTACAGCATCTACGCTCTAACTATATCCTGATAGACAAAGTAAACAAATAAAAACAATAACTAACTAACTAACTAATAATAAATAAATAAATATGCCTGGCTATCTTCTTGAATCAACGAATCAACGTATCTGTCATCGTGTTTCGCCAACATGCAAACTTCTCACAAAAACTAATTGTTCAGCATGCAGTCCAGTTTTGAGTATTTTTGAGAAATCCATATTTAACTGTTTAGTATTAATTTTGTAATTGCAAATGACTCAAAGTGTTAATGAACGTTAAATCTTAGTAAATCCGGTATTTGAGTAAAACTGAATTTATACAAGTAACCTGCATTATTTCATATGCCCTACTGACAATTAAGCGCTAACGGTACAAAGATGATATTACTCTTATAAAAACACGTTCATCCTAATTTCTATAGAAAGCGTGTTAGAGTTTTCAATAATTGCAGTTTTTATGTCACGTGGTCTAAGTCGGATAGACAACTCGTGCCGTTGTCTACGGGATATATACAACTCGCTTTGCTCGTTGTATATATCCCGTAGACAACGGCACTCGTTGTCTATCCTATACTTATAAAAATAAATGCATGGCAGGTCGTTATTGTAGCAAGAGAATACGAGAAAAATCCACTTTTTTCATTTCACTGACGTATGTGCATCTAATTTAAGAGATTTCACTGTTTACGTGTTCAAATAGTGTGAAAATATTGTCACAAGGAATCCATCACGGATTAAAAATAAACCACAAAAAATATGTTATGACCATGTTTATGTCCTATTACTACGTTTGTCAACACGTTGACTTTATGACTAAGGTTTGTTCACTTTTTACGCACCAAAACGTGTCACAGAATAACTGTATTCTTTTGTATTTCCATGATAATAATTATACATGATTTGCATAATGAAATGAGAAATACACGTATCTACTAACACATTGACTGTGAAATATATTAGACCAGGGCAATTTTTTTTTTCAGTTTCAGTTTTATTTGGCAAATCAGCAAATCAATGCCTTTGACCAATTAACATAAACACAAATTGAATATGGCTAAGACATACATACACATACATAATACAAGCATGTTTATGTATATTTTCAATATAACAGGAAGTAGAGACTATCGTGATAGACATAGTTCTTACTTGTCAATACGTTTATACAACAAACTTAAGAAGCAGCTATACGCTCAAGGGTTCCATTTCTACGCTTAAACGCATCCTTTAAATATTTTATAGTGTTATACATAGATTTTTTGAATGTAGAAGAAAGTACTTTACAAATTTCTGTAACGTTGGCCAAGATATATTTCCAAAATACTTTCTACGTGTATCGACATAAAGAGAACAACAAAGAAGAAAATGGTATTCTGATTCGATACAATTTAAATTACACATTTTACACATTCTTTCATTTCTAACGGTACCTAAGGATCTACCTAATTGATTTTCAACTTGTGAGAGCTTAATCTGAAACAACTCAATTCCTTTCTTAATCAAACATTTGTTACAACATCAATATTTTTTTCAAAACAAAACTCTGTTTTGAATTTATTATAATATTCTAACTTGGACATAGATTGGACAGAAGCACGCCAGTTTTTGGATAAACTGGTCGCAAATGCGTTGTTTAAACATTGGTAAATACTTTGCATTATAATCAAAATTATTCCAAATATCACTGTTCGGAGAGCACTTTAACAGCATTTTTCATTACACCAGTATACAAAAAAATCAACTCCTAAATATTTAAAATGATCTACAACTTAGATTTTTTCACCAATGATAAACCAGTTGAAATTATCTACTAACAAATTGATTGTGAAATATATTAGACCAGGACAATGAAAGGGACCATCTTTAATGAAGAACCTCCAAGCAGTAACAGGGAAAATGTCATTTAAAGATATTGTTAGCTCTAAGAGTAGCATAAAAGGGCAAAGTGTCCCCATTTGAATAAAGTTAACAGAGGCCTTTATAAGAGTGCTATATAACAAGTTTGAGGAAGATACATAACAAGCTTGAGGAAGATCCATCAAGCTTTTTATGACAAGAAGTTGTTCTATCTTAGCTCCATTGGCCCTTAGCTCCAAGGGGCCAAAGGACCCTATCTGAAAAACTTTTGGAGAGGCCTTTACAGTCATTCAGCAATCAAAGTTTGATGACGGTAAGCCAAGTTTAATGAGGAACCACCAAACGGTTCTAGTAAAAATAGTTCTATTGTTATTTCTAGTGATAACATAAAAGCGTCAAGTGAATCGATTTGAAGAAATTAAATGGAGGAGATTAGAGGTTATTTATAGAGTTTTTTATGTTTAGCTCTATTGGCCCCTAAAAGGGACCAGGTGCCTCTGTTTTAGAAACAATTGAGATTGAGTCTTACCAGAATGCTACAAACCAAGTTTGGTGAAATTCTCACCAGTAGTAGAAGAGAAGATGATTTAGGATAAAATGGTGAAGACGAACGACGGACGCTGGATCATCTATGTATACTTAGTTCAGGTGAGCTAAGAAACTAAAGAAGACAATAGGATGAAAGAAACAACAACAACATATTACATTAGATTAATTGAAAAAACAAAACAAACAAGAATGAACATTTTTTATCAAGATGTTAGAAAGCAATAAGTCTGTTTGCATATTCTCGCGTGAAATGTACAATACTTTAGATATAAACTATTAAATTTCTGTTTCAAGGAACGAGTTTCTAAATAAGCTTAGCTTTTTACTAAATCTTTGATTGTGTAAATGTATGTTTGCTGTATATCTGCTGAAAATAAATATTGTTTAAACCAAATTTCTGTTACTGACTCGTGTGAATATGCAATTCACGTTTCTGGAACTGCACATCCGCATACCGCAATGCAATTCATTCATAAATATTTCAAATGTGTTTTTGTTAGATTACATTCAAATGTGTTTTCGTCAGATAACGTTTTATTAGGTTAAGCATTAGATTATAAATTGATATCTCAATGGGTATTGTATTTCATTACAGGTTTATTTTTATACTGTTATGAACGGGATTTAGTTACAAATCTTAATGAAATACTTCCATTTTTCAAGAATCGTGGAATGCAATCCAAAATAGTTACAATGAGAGCAGGCCTAAAAAACACAACATTTAGAAATCTCATTTTTCTGACCCCCATCAAACATATTTATTTGAAAATAATGAAACTAAAATAGGTTGTAAAAGAAACTATTCTATGTATCACAACGTACTTGGTTTGTAAGAGCTAGCTTATAATCAAGGAAATCTGCATTTAACCAAAAGGTTATAACAAAAACGTAACCAAGAAGGTTATTGTTATTACAAGCTTCTGCTTGTTTCACTAAGTTCTACTGCAGGTCTCCGAAAGTTTAAAGAAATAAAACACAAACCTTAAAACACTTGTAAAACTCAAAAGAAAAAAAAAAAAAAAAAAAAAAAAAACACACACACACACTCAGAACGCTATTGGGATGTAATTTTACAAAAATATATAGAAAATTAAACATAGCACATTTTTAATCTAGTATTTATGAAAACAAGATAAAAATATAAAAATAGAATACCATAAAAACATGGTACATGCTAGGTAATTGACTCCCATCCCACTCTATCCCACTAGAATATATCATTACGGTTTCCTACTTGATGGTGCGGTAACTTTGCTTTTCTACTAAATCCACAGGAAATTATTTTTTCTCTGTCATCTTCTTAAATCTTAAGCTTCAGGTAAGATACGTTGGTGTACCAATGCCATGAATGTTATCTATACGTTTTAATTAATACAGTCGGATAGTTAGAGATTAGTTCAACGGTATTTCATTTACACTATCTCGTTTTAGGTCAAGTGTGATGTTGATATACCCCAAACGTACATGCTTGGATATAAGGCAGCTACAGCCGGGGCTTTATCCTGAAACAATATACATTACTTCTATGCATACAATTATGAAAAATCCGCTTTTTAAAAACGAAAATAAGTGGGCACTAGTAAGTTATACTGTTAAAGCATTCGACAACGTGCATAAAAAGTTCTTAATTGCAAGCCAACAACAGTCAGAAAGCAAGAAAGCCCGGCACAATAGTCTCGGACAGATAACATGTGCAATCAAACTACAACATGTCATTAGAAGGGTGTATTTTATGTAAGAAAAAATCTTGTTTAAAGTTTCATATAATGAGAAAATATCGTCATACGACACAAACCGCAAAATTATGTTGAAATCTCTTATAACCACATGTCTGTAAACAACGATAATGACGTCTTTTAACATTTCATTAACAAAAATAAAAATCAAATCAAATAAATTAGATATATAATTTATATAATAATTAAAGGTCCAATACTAAGGAAAGTGAACGTTTTAATTTCTTTTAAAAAGCACAGAAACTTATTCATTTTCGCAGTATATGTACAATTATTTTTCTATGAAGTATGAAGAGAGTTAAAAAGACCTGGGGGGGGGGGGGGGGGGGGGGGTCATTCTGTCGATTCATTGAAATTTCAATATAATACACATACATTTCTTTGAGTTCCAAAGACCTTCTGTAAATTTTGACCTGCCAATCTTCATTATTTAGTGTCTTGCAGAAGTTTATGCACTGGCTATGAAAAAAATTGCCAACTCACTTTCCCTTAGTAATGGACCTTTAAGATAAGTTTTAACAAATGTAAAAATATATAAGACACTCTAAAATCTAAAAAGAAATGGAAGACAATGAAGGTTGTTGTTTTAGGTGATGATGACTTTACTGCCAAACTGTAGTTAAAGTCAATATTGAATAACACAGTAATTTTAATTCCGTGTGTGTATAGTATAAAGTCAGAAGTGTATTCTTATTCACTAAAAACTTTACTGAATGTCTTTTGGAAACTGTTTATGCATTTAATATTTTTAAATACTTCAAATATAAACTGTTAAAATTTGTGTAGAAATTGTTACTGACCCGTGTGAATATATAATTCACATTTCTGGAACTGCATATCCGCATACCACGTTACCATTCATTCATAAATATTTCAAATGTGGTTTTGTCAGATGTTTTATTAGGTTAAGCATTACACTATAAATTGATATCTAAATTCGTACTGTATTTCATATTTATTTTTATAACGTTATGATAGTGATTTAGTGACAAATCAAGGTACCTTGATGAAATGCTTCATTTTTTTCAAAACTCGTGGAATGCAGCTTTCCAAAATAATTACAATGACAGCAGACTAAAATACATTAAGAAACGCCATTTTTCTGACCTCCATTTAACATATTTATTGGAAAATAATGAAACCAAAATAGATGGTAAAAGAAACGATTTTAATTTTGACATTGTCAACAATGCACACCCAGCATAGATGCCACAGTGCAACATCCAATGGGGTCTACGTCTAGCCTTTAATCAAGGAAATGTGTATTTAACAAAAACGTTATAACAACAAGGTAACAATAAAAGTTACCGTTATTACAAACTGCTGTGCTTTACTACAAGTGTCCGAAATTTCAAAGAAAGGTAACACAAACCTTAAAACACTTCTAAAACTTTGATCACTCAAAATTCTATTTTGGGATGTAAATTACAACATATATGGAATATTAAACATAGCTACATCTTAATCTAGTATTGGTGAAAACAGTATAAAGATATAAAAATAGAATACCATGCAAACATGGTAAAGTACAGAACATACTTGGTGATTAAGTCACATCCCATCCTATCCCACTAGAAGTAATCACTGTGTTTTCCTATTTGATGGTGCGATAACTTTGTCTTTCTACTAAACCCACACAGGAAATCACTTTTTCTCTGTCATCTCAAAATCTTGGTGCTATTACTTCAAGTGAGTTACGTTGGTGTACTGATGCCATGAATGTACTTAATACAAACGGGTAGTAAGAGCTTAGCTAGACTTTACACTGTCTCGTTTTCGATCAAGTGTGATGTTGACATTCCCCAAAACGTACATGCTTGGATATAAGACAGCTACAGACGGAGCTTCATCCTGAAACAATATACATTATATCTATGGATACAAATATGAAAATTCCGTTTTCAAAACGGAAATAAGTGGGCACTAGTAAGTTAAACTGTTAAAGCATTCGGCAACGTGCATACAAGTTCTTAAAAGCAAAGCCAACAGCAATCAGAAAGCATGAAAACCCGACACAATCGTCTTGGGCAGATAACATGTGCAATAAAACTACAACATGTTGTTAGAAGGGTGTATTTTATGTAAGAATAAAATTTTCTTTAAACTGTGATATAATGAGAAAATATCGTCATACGACACACACCACAAAATTATGTTGAAATCCGGTTACTGACCTTATTTTCAATAACCGCATGTGTGTAAACAACGATAATCACGTATTTTAGCATTCATTAACCAAAAACTGTTATAGATTTCAGCAGTTCTTGTCCAATCATCTTCAAGTATTTTCACGTTGAAATGATATAAATTTTATGTATATTTAATATCTGACGTTTATCTACAAATGAAGCGTGTTGTCGGTCAAATCATTCTGCTTGCATTTCTCAGTGCCAAGTGTATTCAGGCAGAAAAAGATTATAGATCGAAATATTTGGACGACTGGCATCGTCTAATCGTGTCTGTGATAGCCTTGATATACATATACTGGCAATGTAAATGATGTAATAACCTTATAGTAAGTTAGCAAATAAAATAATAAGTCTGAAATTTCAAACAGGTTTTATTTACAATGGTTTTACCCGTGAAAACAATTCAAAGTAGTCAAAATAGTAAATATAAATTTGACTTTTATCATGGTTGCAGACAAATTGATTTTCTTCCATAGATTGAGCTGCATTTTGAGAACAAACAAAATGCATAATTTGAGTGTACGTCATCGAGATAAACGACGTTAAACGTTTTACTAGCATGCGTGTCGTTTATCTCGATGACGTACACTTTTTATATGTCTGCCCTGATGATTATGATATGAAACCGGTAGGTAGACAGAAATACAGATAGAGGAAACCCATTGGATGTTTTTCTTTATATATATATATATATATATATACTTGACAATGAAAAGACTCGGCACAAGATGGAAGTCTATAAATCAAATAAATAAAATGACCTCACATGCCTTTCCAACAGTATATAATTATAAAAATACATACTAGTTTCGCCTATCGGCTCATCAGTGTACATACAATGTAACGTGACGTTACTATGGTAATGACCCGACGTCAATATAAAGGGACGTAATTCTGACGTTATTTTCTCAAAGGGGCGTAATAAACGTTGTTATTTAATTATTTAGAATATAACTGTTACTGTAGGCTTATAAAATGCTTTAAACCAAAACTTAACAGCCTACAGTAACAGTTATATTCTAAATAATTAAATAACAACGTTTATTACTAGTAGTTTATTTTAGCAGATATTAAATGGCACCTTCATACGCAAACATGTTCATGGGCCGTCTTGAGAGGCAATTACTCTCGACGGTCACATTGAAGCCGCATCTATGGTTACGCTTTATAGACGATGTGGATATGCAATGGACTCATGGCCGGGAATCTCTTGACCATGCAAACAACTTTCACCCATCTATAAAGTTCACCAGTGAGGTTTCAAATGAAAGACACGTGTTTCTTGACACAGTATCAAAGCTTAAAGATAACAAAATTGTTGTTGACCTGTATTCAAAACCTACCGACACCCACCAGTATCTTCTCACCACAAGCTGTCATTCTAAACACTGTTGCCAAACCATTCCCTATAGTCAGGCACTGCGAATCCGCCGTATATGCTCAGACACAGAAACGTATCAAGAAAGAACAGAGGAGCTATCAAAACACCTCCTAAAAAGAGGCTATTCCTCAGACTGCTTTCCCTCGCTGCTACCGAAAAAGCATTTGCATTCTCAAGGAAAGAACTGCTACAATACAAACACAAAACAACTGAATCAAGCAAACGCCACACCTTTTGTGGTCACGTACCATCCAATCTGCCAAACATACGTGCAGCTGTAGACAGACACTGGCCTACAATTTTGAGTCATCACAGCCGCTCAGTCGTATGTTCCCTGAGAAACCCTCACGCATACAGAAGGCCTAAAAGTCTGCGAGACATTCTGTTCGGGCCCAAAAGTCAAGTCGGCTACAGACACAACTAGTCAGGCCAGTCAGGTCCTTGTGGTGCCCCAAGATGCCAAACATGCACTACCATGCCAAGCACCAGTACATTCCTTTCCTCCAATGGAAGCAAATCTGCAGTTAAAGGATTGGCTAATTGCAAAACAGAAAATGCCATATACCTTATAAACATGCGGAAGTGCAACAAAAAATATGCCCGGGAAACAAAACAGACGCTAGCAAAGCGAATGAATCTCCACTGATCTGACTAGAAAACACGCAATTCAATCGGTCGCCGGTACTGAACTTTTTTAACATGGAGGGCACACCTTTGCGGATATCCTACTATGTTGCATTGAATTCAATGACAAAATGGACGGATAAGCAAAGAAAGGAAAGAAAACCTACTGGATCCGCCGTCTCAACACCTTACAACCTAAAGGCATCAATAAGGGAGACTAGATTAGCCGCGAAGCATTATTTTCCCCCTAGATTAAAAACACAGATACTAGTAGTTTATTTAGCAGATATTTAATCACTTCAGGCAATCGGACATAGTTTTTAATTAACATCGACCCACAACATAGATTTTCTTTTTTCCCCTACCTTCTCTGTTGAAAACGGCGTTAAACACAAAACCAATGAACGAAACCTGAGGAAATTTCAGGGAACCAATCAAAAACGCTCTATTTTTATAAAACCGCTATTTTTATTTATCACTCATTCGTTGAAACGATATGTTCATTGAGCATTTATATCGAACTATACAGGCGGTATTTACGCCGTTTCTGTGTTGTTTTGATTTATGCTACCCTTGAAAAAGGCTTTTTTTTAAAAGCCGAAAGCGCTCGGGTTTATAAATTTAAACTTTTGACACTGTTTGAACATATATTTTTTCTCATACTCTATAATTTTATCTTTATGTTCTTGTATCCTTCCGGGATATAGTGAGATATTAAAGAAAAAACATCAACGAAATGCCTTTCAAACACACTGGATCCCTATTTAACATCTATTTAATAAGTGGTATTTATTTACAACACTTACCTCTCGTTTGCTCATCCATAACGCTAATGAATTTCGATAAGAAAATTTTTGACAATTTTAAAATACATGGCATTCTTAATTTTAAAAAATGGCAATGAAGGCTGCCCTTTTAGTTGGTAATGACCCTATTGCCAACCTGTATATAATGTCAGTATTAAAAAAACACACAATATTTTAATACTTTGTGTGTTCAGTATAAAATCAAAGGTGTTTTCTTCATCATTAGAAACTACTGTTAGTCGACAGATTTTATTTGCTGAGTGGGCGACTGGGCAATACTACATTATCATTGAAGTATTAGAATTTACATAACAAAGTTAATTCCATAAACACTTTAAACTTTGATTTTTTAAAAAAATTTATGATGAGTTAGTAGTTTATTAAATACCGCAGCGGAGCCCTATTTCACCTAATTTAACATTCAGTCCCCGGTCCGAACTGACCAATGCCGGCCAATTTAAAATCTGTGGATTTTAAACCAACTAAAAAAAATTTTAAACATATATAATAAAATGATTTACAAAATAAAATATATTTTTTTGAAAGAAAGAAGATTTACTGATAATTAAACCCCCCTTATATAATTTTAAACAAAAAATGGGAGAAAAATAATAAAAGCTACCTGTTCGTTTTTGCGGAAAAAAAGAAATCAAATTTGTTAAAAGTACTATCAAAGCAGGTTTAAATTTTGATATTCACAAAGCAATGTTACCTTTATTACCTAAGGAAGGTTTAACACTTCCAGGATATAACTATTGTGGACCAGGAAATCCTTTAGATAACGGACCTCCTGTCAACGAACTGGATGCAGTATGTATGGACCATGATTTTTGCTATGATAGTGATGTAAAAAAAGATACATGTGATAAGCAAATGCTTTCCAATTTAAATAACACTAAATCAAAAACATTTGGAGAAAAGATTGCAAAACATTTAGTTGTAAAACCAGCTATCAAAACGAAATACAAACTTGGTCTCGGACAAAAATCAAAAAACGGGAAAAGGGGGTAGAGTATACCCCCGGAATCACTGCACCAAGCTACCGCTGGAGCGATGAATTAGCAGAAGAATTACACAAACCAATTAAAAGAAAATTTAGGAAACGAAGAGTGATAGTTAATGATATTGATGATACTTGGTCAGCTGATTAGTTGACATGCAAGCTTTTCAAAATATAATAAAGGAGTAAAGTACTTGTTAACCGTTATTGATATATTTAGTAAATATGCTTGGGTTATTCCATTAAAGAATAAAACTGGAGAATCTGTTACTGAAGCATTTGAAAAAATAATTTCTGAAGATAGAATTCAGGGACAAAAGTCCCGAAGACTGCAAGGTTTCCCACAAAATTTATGGGTAGATGAAGGAAAAGAATTTTATAATAAAAAGTTTGAATCATTTTTGAATAAAAATAAAATTAATATGTATCATACATTTAATGAAGGAAAGGCTGTAGTAATAGAAAGATTTAATAGAAGTTTAAAAAGAATAATGTGGGAAATATTTTACAGCAAATAATACTTATACTTATTTAAATAATTTGCAGGATATGGTTGATAAATATAACAAAACAAAACATTCTAGTATAAAAATGACACCAACCGAAGCTAGTAAAAAACTTAAATAAAGGTACTGTTTACTTTAATTTATATGGTGATTTAAAGATACCAAAGAGCAAAGCAAAATTTAAAATTGGTGATCGAGTTCGTTTAAGCAAACTTAAAAGACATTTTGAAAAAGGATATACACCAAACTGGACAGAGGAAATATTTATAATTTATAAAATTAATAATACAAATCCCAGAACATACACTATTAAAGATTTAAATGATGAAATAGTTCAAGGTTCATTTCCGGACAAGAACTTTTACCTACTACACAAGAAGTTTTTAGAATAGAAAAAGTTATTAGACGAGACTATAAGAAAAAACAAGCTTTAGTAAAATGGAAGGGTTATAGCGAAAAATTTAATAGTTGGGTTCCGTTTAGTGAATTGGAAGAAATTTAATTTAGAAATAAAAAGTTTAATTATATAAATGAGCAATAAAAATCTAATTTCTAATAATAATGGAATAGAAACAATAGATCAATTAATTATTCACTTAACTAAACTAGCTGCTGCTTATAGAAAAATTATAAAATTTGTGGGAGAGTAAGTACCGGTTTTATATATTACAGCAGGTGTCTTTGGTTGTTCAGCTGCATTAGCACTTGTTCCAACTATTCCTATATTTGTAGCAGTTGCTGGCGCTGTTCCATCAGTAATTACCATATTACTAACAGACTAAAACTTGACGACAAGAAATTTATTTTAAAATCACATCATCATAAAATAAAACAACTTATAACAAAAGCAGGATTGGAAAAGTAAATAAAGAAGATCCAAATAAAGTTATTCAGGATTTTTTTTACAATACTATTAGAAATGCAGAAAGAAAAAAATTATTCAACACCTCTTGAAATGCACATTTAAGGAATTTAAACTTAACGGATATAAAAGTAAAAAAGAAGAAGAGCCTGTATTAAATTTTACATGCGTTTTTAGAGATTTTTTTTTCTATAAGTATATTATATAGATGGTTAATAGAAAGGTAGATAGAATGATATACCAAAATTATCTAGCACTTTAGGAGAAATAATGAATCCAGACAAAAATTCATATAAAAAAGTTCTTAAAAGAAGAAATGTTATTAAATCAAAACTTAATCAAATAGTTAGCGATGAATATAAAAATCATGTCATTGATAAATTACAAAATGTTATAGATCCTTATCTTTAAAAAATAATTTATTTGAATGGAACTGCGGTTGTCTATTAAAATGAAGAAGAAAATGCTGAAAGATTATGTGATTGTCCCAGACCAAATAATATTCGAAACAATCCTAAAAAAGTTATTGCAACCGATTGTGACACTAATGAAGAAAAAACATATAAAAGCACTTATGCAGCATCCAAAGACCTTAATATTAATTCAGGGTTAATAACAATGTGCTGCAAAGGAAAAAACCAAGTTAAAAGTGGAATATCAAAAACCAGCGGAAAAAGATATAAATTTAAATATTTAATTCATCTTAAAGATAATTTAAAACTTTATTTATTTTATTATTTATTTATTATTTTTTTTAATTATTTTTAATCCTTTTTTCCTTAGTGATTTTTTTTCTAAATATAATATATAGATGGAAATCGAGAGATCTACAAAACAATATTATAAGAAATTTGAAATTAAAATTACATATAGACAAGATCCAAAGAATCAATATATTTAACTATAAACGACTCTTTGAAATACTTAAATCTGAACTTAAAACTTTAAAAGGTATAAAAAATTAAACTTTTTTTAAAAAAAAATAATTTTTTGCAAAAATGGATAAAACTGATAAAATAAATAAATAAAGCAAAATTTTCAATAAAAGGGTTTTAGAAAATATTAACAAAAAAGGAAAAAAAAAAAAAACTTTTCCCATAAAGTTTTTAAAGAAAAAAATAAATAAATTGGAAATTTGGGATTTCTGAAGGAAATTTGGGGGGGGGGAAAAAGAAGTTTTGGGGGGATGCCCTTTAAAAAAATTAGATATAATATAGTTTTGCTGCTTCAATTTAAATTTAAAAATTTAAACCAAGAACCTTTAAACAAATTCAATGAAAGGATTAATAAATAAAAAAAATGAAAACAAATGTTTTAAAGGGTTTTCCCTTTTGGGTTAAAAATTTCCGTAACAAAACATTTTTGAAAGATTTTTAAAATTTAAATAAAAAACATAAAACAACTTGTTTATCTGGAATTAAATTTCCTGTTACATTAAAATCAAATACCTAAAATAGAATTTTTTAAATAAAATACTTTTAAAAATTTTTGGGAAAAGAAAAAAATAGTTTTTATCCATTGTACAAATAAAAATTTAAAATACAAAAGAACACTGTGACATTTTTTTTAATTACAAATGATAAAAAAATGAAAAAATTAAATGAAAAATAACTATGACTGAAAAACCCCCAAGAACTGAAAATCCAACATTTTTTTTTTGGGATAAAAGATTTTAATAGTTTAATTTTTTAATAAAACCAAAGATCAACATAAAAAACTTTTTTTGGAAAATCATGTTTACAAAATTTTTAACTCAAGAAAGAAAAATTAAATGAACATATTCCAAATTTTTTTAGTTTTAAAGGGACCCAAAGGGCTTAAAATCCCAAAAGGGGGAAAAGAAAAAGTAAAATTTTAAAAAAATTTAAACATAAAGGTTTACAGTCCCTTTTTTCTAATTTAAGCTGATTTTGAATAAATAACTTAAAAAGTTTAAACTTTTTTAAAACCATCAACTAAAATTTCATTTACAAAACCCATATAAAAAACATATAGATTGTGGTTACGGCTATAAATTTTTTTTTTGTTATACGAAAATATACAAAACCAACCCAGTTTTTAATAGGGGCCAAATAAATTTTAATTTTATTAAAAAAAATGTTTTGGGGAAAGAGGAATATTGTAAAAAATATTTAAAAAACTTTTTAAAACAAAGATTTGGGGAATGTCTAAAAAAGAGAAAGTAAAATTTAAAAAAAAAAATTTTTGGTCAAAATCTGTGAAAAAGAATAAAAGGAAAAATGAAAAGGGCCCAAAAGGGCCCGAAATCACTGTAAAAATCAGGAAAATTTAAGGGGAATGCTCACCCAGAAGGGAATTTTAAAAAATTTTAAACAAACCATAAAATTCCTGTTAGGGGAGAAATTAAGGGGTTAGACGGTCATTTTTTTAAACCCAAAAAATAGGGAAATTTAAAAAAAAAAAAAGTTTTTCCCTAACAATAGGGAAAGATAAATGGCTTTATGTTTTCTGACTTGGCCCTTTTTTTGTTCTTTTCCATTTTTATGTCCCCCAATCATTGGATAACTAGTAAAAAAATTCCAAAATTTAAATATTTTATCCAAAAATTTTGTTTTGTAAAAGGCTTTAATTTATTAAAAAAAAAAGTTTTTTATCCATATGTTTAAAAGGGTTTCATTAAAAAAATTTCAAAGAAAAAAAATTAAACCCTTTTTAAAAAAGAAAGAGTTTTTATTAAATTTTTAAAATGAAACCCCCTATCTGACAACGAATATGAACTTTCAAAAAAAAACTGAAAAAATTTAAAAATTAAAAAATTTGGGAGAAAAATCAGGGTCTAAAAATTTAAAAAACGACTAAAACATTTAGTGATTTTAATTCAAAAATTTTTTAGAAAACATTTTTTGGAGAAACTAAAAAATTAGCCCCTTGTCATTATTTTATTTACCCTTGGTTTAGTTTGGGATGCAATGTTAAAAATGCCCGGAAAAAAATTTAAATTTTAAATAACTGATTTTGATATGAAATCTTTTATTGAAAAGGGCCCGAGAGGGGGAAAAAATTATATTTCAAACAGAAACATAAAGAAAAAAAAAAAAAAAGAAAGTTTATAAATTCAAAAGAAGAAAGCAAAAAATTATGTACCTCGACCCCAATAACCTTTAGGGTTTGGGGCTATGTGTAAACCCCTTTACCCTCAAAAACCCTTTAAAATTTAAACCCCAAAAACAATTTAAGAAATTAATTCAAAAGGTAAAAGTAATTTTAAATAGTTAAATGTGATCTTGAAAAACCAAAAGAATTCCCAAAAAACCCCAAAAATTTAAATTACCTTTTACCCTCCTAAAAAATTAAAACCCGATAAATGGCTTTCTGATTATAGTAAAAAAATAAAACAAATTTTGAAATAAAAAAAAGTAATGTAAAAAAATAGTTCCAACTTTAATAAAAAAAAAAATTTATGTTTTTCCCAATTTTAAAAACTTGAACTAAATACACAATTAGATTAAAAGTAAAAAAAATTACAAAAAAATATTAATTTTTTAAACAAAAGCCCCTTGGAAAAAAAAAATATTGTTTTTAAATACTAAAAAAAGAAAAAAAAGCAAAAAATTCATTTAAAAAAGGACTTTTTAAATTTTAATAAATAATTCTTAATTCAAAGACGATGGAGAATTTAGTAAGAGGGTTAATAAAAAATTTAAACAAAAGATAAAAAAATTTTTTTAAATTAAATTTATCTACCAAACCTTCTTTTTGTTATTTCAACATTTTTAAAAACTCAAACCCTTTTTTGGGTTTATTCATAGAATAAAAAATTTTGTTATTAAACAGCCTTGTTATTTTGGGAAGTGCATTCTAGAAAAAATAAAAAAATTTTTCCCTTTTAAAAAATTTTCATTATAATTAAAATTAAAAAAAAAGTACGAGGGGTAATTGAAATTTAAATTGTTTATTTGACCTAAATTCATTATGTTAAAATTTTAAAACCAAAGATGCAATGGGGTTTTTTATAAGGAAAAAGTTTTAAATTTGATAATAGTATTACGATAACAACAAAAAATTTTTTATTTTGTTTAATAAAAAAAAAAGTAATTGGAAAATTTAAAGATAACTGCCGGGTTTCCCATTGTTAAATTTTTGTCGGTTTAAAGAAGTAAAATGTATGAAATTCTTATTTATTAAAACGAATTTCCCTTTAAAAAAATGAAAGAAAAAAAAAACTTGTTGTTAAAAAAAATTTAGTTCAAAAAAAATTTAAAAAATACTTTTTTTAAATTTTCAACCCAAAGTAATCACCCCTTTAAATTTAAATTGGGTCTGATAAACAAAAACTTTCCATTGGTTTTTTAAATAAAACATCTTATCATGTTATGACATAAAAAAATATTCTTGATAAGGGGAATTGAAAACCTTTAGCTTACCCCTTAAATTATAGAACCATAAATTGTTAACTGAATATTTTAACTTTTAAAGAATTAAAAAAAATTTAACATCTTTAAATTTTAAATTTTTTGCATAATTAATAAAAATAAAAATTAATTTTTTTCGTTACTTTTTACACCCGTAACTTTGAAAAAATACATTTTCTTTATTTTTAATTGAAAATTTTAGCTTCCCCTTTTATCTTTTTAAATTTTGCATCAACAAGAAAATTTAAAAGGAAATTTAAAAATTTTAATTTCTTACATTATTCCCAAATTTTGAACAAAAACCGGGACTAGCTTTTACATTTTGGGCCATTGAAATAACCCCCCAAATGGGTATTTTGGTATAACATATAAAAAAAAGGGGGTTTTTCTTTAAATTTGTGTGAGCCTTCCAACTCTCAGGACGGGAACGCCCAAACTTTTAAAATTTTATTTATTTTTTTTTTAAATTTTAATGAATTTTCCCCATTATTTTAATTTAATTCCAGTTAAAAAAAATTGTCCTTTTTTTTTTAAAAAATTTTAATATTTGTTCTTTTACTCTTTGATTAAAATTTTTATTTATTTTTTACAATAAATCATAAAACCGGTACTTTATCTTTGAAACTTTTTAAAAAGAAAAATAAACAAAAAAAACCACAAAGCATACTTTTTTTTTGGGTCTTGAAAATGAACAGGGTTGTATTTTACATTTGGAAAAAATTTTTAATTACTCTTTTGGTGGGGGAAGCCAAAGGGATCAAAATACATATTTTTAAAAACCCAAACCCCCAATTTGGGTTTCCATCCCAAATTTAGAGTCGCCCAAATTTAAAATTTTCCAAACATTCAACCTTTTCTTTAATTTTATAAATTTTTTTCTACTAAAACCCCCCCAAAAATTTTTTAAAATTTTTTAATTTTTTTTCCCCTTTGTTAAATTTTCAAAGTTAGATATATTTTTGTTTAAAAATTTTTAAAATTTTTTTTAAACAAAGGAAATTCGTCTGAAAGGGTCTCCGCGGAAAAATAAAATTGAAAACCTTTTCCACTCAGCAAAGATGTTAATAAAAGGGTTTTTCCCTAGACAGCAGCCAAAAAACCCAAAAACCCCCCGTCTTGTTTTTTTTTTTTGGGTTTTAATTTAAAATCATTCCAGATCCTACTAGTTTTTTCTTTGATTAGGAAAAAGGGGGGAAAAAGTTTTATCATATTTTTTTTTTAAATCATTAGCTACTGAAATCAAAACCTTTCCCCAAAGTATTTTACTAACACCAGTACGGCTATTCCAGACAAAGCCCCAATGCCTAGGGGGGGCTAATTTTTTGAGCTTTTTTTGCTGCCATTGAAGAATTTTTTTTTCCTAACAAACCAGCAAACCCTCCAAAAAATTCCACCATTTTGCCCTTTAAACGGGACTTTTTTTTTTTTAAAAAT
Source organism: Mercenaria mercenaria (assembly GCF_021730395.1). NCBI lineage: Eukaryota > Metazoa > Mollusca > Bivalvia > Venerida > Veneridae > Mercenaria > Mercenaria mercenaria. The sequence goes on from NC_069373.1 coordinate 56,436,705, forward strand.
TTGAAATTTTCAAATTTTCCCTTTTTATTTGCGGGCAGTTTTTTTAATTTTAAATTAATTTGTGTTTTTTGTTAAAAGTAAAGGGGAAGTTTCCCACGTAATTGTTCATGTTTAAAATCAAAAAGGGTTAATTTTGGAAATTTTTAAATTTTAAAAGCTTGTGCTAAATTTTTTCTTTTGTCCCCCTGAAAGGGTTAAATTTTTAAAATTAATTAAAATTTTTTAAAGACATTATATATTTTTAATTTTTTTTAATTTATATTTTTTTTATTTAAACCAAACCAATTTTATTTCCAATATTTTTTTATTTCAACTTTTTTCCCCTCTTTAAAAAACCCAATTTGCTTAAAAAAGAAATTTTAAAGCGGGAAGTCCCATTTAAACTTAATTTTTTTTAATGAAAAAAATCGCTTAAAACTTCTGAATTCCCTTCCCTTTTAAATTTTTCCCAAGTTAAAATGAAAAAATCCATACAACTATTAAATTTAACTTTTTGCAATTTCCATATTTTTAAATTTTTTGTTTAAAAATAATTAATTACATCATCAAAAATTCTTGATATTTTTGTATTTTCCCTTTTTCCTGGATAAAAAAACACCATTCCCAAAACTTCGAACGACAAGAACCAAAATACAATTTTTAAATAAATCATCTGCTGCTTTTTTTAACCCCTTTAAAATGTATCAAATTAAATGGGATTCATTTCTTAAAATTATTATTTTTATCGGGTGGGTTGTAAAAAAACAAATCCCATTTTTGTGTTTTTTTACCCGGGCCGTTATTCTAAAATTGTTTTAAACCCTTTTGGGTTACCAGTTGATTCCCGTCTCATTTCCCTAAGGTATGCCCAAATTTTGCTTTTGAAAATCTTTAAAAAATTAGTTTAAATTTCCATATTCTTTAAAAAAAAACCCAAAAACGGGGAACCCAAATAATTTTTGTTACAATTACTCTACCTGGATCACCAGCATTACTCTAAAAAAAAATTCACATCACTTGCCCAACTGCAGGGGTTTTTTGAATTTGACTTGGGGAAATAATATTAGTTTTTCAAAAACCCTAAAAAAAAAATGAAAAATTTTATTTAAGGGAATTTTTAGCTTTTTACCCCCATTTTTTTCCTTGATTAAACCTTTCTAATAAAAAACCCCGAATTATCATCAGCACAGCAGTAGCAAAAGTACTAAAAAGAAAAAAACATTTGTTCCAGTTTTTTTTGGCATAATTTTCAGATATTCAACTAATTTTTTTTTCATTTTATTTTATAAATTATTACAATCATAAACAATTTTCCCTTTTTTCTTTAAACCCCTAACCGATCAATTTAAAGAAGCGGGATTATTTAAATTTGAGCAATTTGAGCTCCCCTCATAATCACACCAATTTGGCAAGCTTAAAAAACCCTTTTTAAAATTTTCTTCAAAAAAACCAATTTAAAACCCAAACAAAATAAAGAACTTCCAAACATTAATTTTAAAATGAAAATCCTTTTTTGTTGCTTAACCCTTATTTTTCCCCGGAAAATATTAAAGCTGTATCTAATTGGAATAGGAAATTAAATTTATATCTTTCACAATATTCCTTTTTTTTCAAAAAATGTATATATTATAAATTAAAATTTTTTTTTTTTATTAAATTAAAACTTTAGTTTTTATAAATTTAAACTTTAATACCTTTTTGTTTTAGCTGAAGTTCCAAACAAAAGGGGCTAAAGCTCCAGAAACCTTTACAATATTTTAAAATTTTTTCTCAAAAGACAAAACCCCCCTCATTATCATTATTTTTAATTTTTTTTTTACTATTAAAACTTTTTTTGGGAATTCCTTACAATTAAATTACCAACTGCTGGAGGGAGGGTTTTTTTTAAAACAAATTTTACTGCAGCTAAATTTCCAACTTTTGGCCAACCCTTTTTGGGTTCCCCCTTTGAAGTGCCCGCTTTTTTCCGGGTTTTCCCAAAACTTTTTTTCCAGCTGTTTCTAATTGAAGATGCAACTCCGCTTGAAAACAATTTTTGTTTTAAAATGTCAAAGATACCCGAGCCTTTTATATTTTCTTCTCCCTGTGTGAGCATCAACATTAAAAAAATATTCCTTTTTTTTTGTCATAAAAATTTTTTTTTACATTATATAAACTAAAAAAATTTAATTTCAAATTTCTTTTTAAAAATTTGGTTTAAAAATTGGTTTTAAACCCCATTAAAAATTTAAAAAATTTTACCAAATACAACGAATATAAAATTCTAATTGAATTTTTTAATATATTTAAAAATTTTTTAAAATCCAACTCTTTGTTTTTTCTTTTGTAAAAGGATAACTCTTGTTTTAAAACTGCCCGTACTTAAAGCAAGATAATATACTGAAAATTTCCCCTCAACCAAATGAATTATCAATAAATCACAATGAATGTAAATTGTATCCAAAAAATTAGTTATATTTGGGTTTTTAAATTTTCCCCCTTCAGTAAATTTTTAAAAGCTTTTTTTTTTTAATTTTCCCCAAACAATGTAAGAAAATTTGCATTCTAAAATCCAACATAAAATTATCGTAATTGAAAACAAAATCTTAAAAATACTTAAATCAAATTTCCAAAATTATTGGGGCCAAATTTTTGATTTTAAATTCCAAAAATCGCTAATTTCTTATTAATGTTATCCCTAATATAATTATTAAAATCGTGAAAATTTAAAACCCTTTGAAATATAATATCCTTTCCCAAACCTTACCATTTAAGATAACGAAATTTTTTTTGTCAAATTCATCACTAATATTATGCCCAAAAATAGGTTAAAAGGGTTAAACAACCAAACCAAACATAAAATTTTTTTTATCAAAAATAAAGAACGACTAAATCTGATTGTAAAATCACCGGTTTTATTTTTATTATCTTTTTTAAAAGTTTTCAGAACTTTTAAAACTATTTTTTGTTTTCCCTTTAAATATAATTAAAAACCAAAAATTTAAGAAAAATATTTTTTATAAAAAAATTTCATGGGTTGGGTTTTGGTAAAAGAGAATTCAAATTTTTAAAAGTTTATCAATTAATTTTAATACCTTTTAATTTTTTTTGTTTTTTTCTTATTAAAAACCAAACATTAAAAGAACCACAAATTAAAATCCAATTTATCAACCAATTTTTCTGGATTACAAAGGAAAAAACCCATAACCTTGTTTCCCCAAAATTTCTTTTTTAAAAATTTTAAGATCTTTTTTTGATAGGGAAAACCCCGACTTTTCTGGGTTTAAATTCTTTTAATATTTTTATTGAAGAATTTTAATGTTTTTTTTTATTGTTAAACTTTTTTTAAAACAAATCAATTAAAAACATCACTACTTTTGGTTAATTACTTTTTTTTCCAGTTATTCTATTTTTAAACAATTAAAATTTATTTTGACCATAAAGTTTTTTTTAAGTTAATAATTTTTAAATTTCCATATTGCCCATTTGGGGGAAAAATTATATGGGTTAAAATATCTTTTTTCCTTTTCCCTTTTTTTTATGTAGAAGCCGTACCAAGAATAAGATTTTTAAACGTTCTTTGTACTTTAAAAAATACTTTTGCTTTTTCTCCTTTATTTTGGGTCTTTTGAATTTTTATTTTCCATTATTGAACCAAATTTTAAATTTTTTAAATCTCCGTAACCTTTTCTATTGGGAAACTTTAAGAGGGCTTTTCTTATTTTTTCTGGGGGTTACAAATTTATCTGCAGTAAAAAAGTCCCAAAAAATTTTAGGGCGGTTTTTTAATATTCTTTTTCCCCCCTAAAACATCATTAAACTATAAAAGCATCTAAAAAAACCCGAAAGATTTTTTTTTTTTGGGGGGGGCCTTTTCCCAGTTCTTTTTGATTTTTCAGGTATTTCCTTTTTTCTGTTATAATAAACTTCCCGTTTTTTTTTCAACCTCCTTTTTGCTAGTTTTTGGGGGGTGATAGTTTTTAAAAGGTTTTTAATGGGGTTTTGTAGTTCCCGGGGGGTTTGGGTTTTTCCATTATCTCCCGCCAATTTTTTTTGTTTTTTCTAACCTTTTTGTATTTTATCAAAAAAACTTTTTTTAAGTTACGCTAATTGTGTTTTATTTCCCGGTAATGCTTTTAACCCGACTTTAAAAATTGTTCTTTTTTTACTTCTAAATTTTTTTTTAAATTTGGGTTTTTAAATTTCATTTTAAAATATCCCGATTTGTAAACTTTTCTTTTTTGTTCTCTCATTTTTTCTTCTCTAAGAGCTCTCATCTTTTGCCCGACAAGTTTTTTCCCTTTTTCTTTTTTCATTAAGTTTTGATTTCATTTTATAATAATATAAGATAATTTTAAATTAATGTAAAAATTGTAAAAAATGTAAGAAATTTTTAAAAAATGTAAAATAAATTTAAAATTATTTAAATGGAAAATTCCCCCAAAATTTTGATACAAAAAAGATAAATCCAATAACTTTTTAAAAATTTTTTCCTTTTTTGCCAGATTCAAGGTTTTTAAAAATGTTTAAAATTTGGATCGTTTTGGGGTCTGGAAAAACAAAAAACCTTAAAAGCATTAAAACTTCGAAAAACCCCCTTATAATTTATGATAAATTTTACTTAAATTTCTAAAAACCTAGAACAATCAAAAAATCAAAATTTAATTTTAAAAAACTTTAAAACAAAATTTCAAAAAAAAATTTAAAATAATCCCAAAAGAAATCTTGAAATTTTACGAAAAACCCAAACCAAAAATTTAACCTTGGGGATAATCTTGGGCAGAAAAAAAAAAAAGTAGTAATATTTGATGATTTTGTATGTGAAAATAAAAAAAATTCAAAATGGGAAAAAAAAAATACTTTAATTTTAAGGAAAGCACAAAAACGATGTGTTTTTTTATTTTAAATCAGTCTTTCTATTTAAAAAACCAAAAGATATTCGAAAAAAACCCGTTTACATTATATTTTATTTTAAAAAACCAGATTTAAAAAAAAAAATAAAAAAGGGTTTGTAATTAACAAAATATAATCGGATACTTTTTCTTTTAAAGTAACCCAAACAAAAACATGATTTATTTAAATTAAAAATTGGGCCAAAACCCAAAGGGAAATTTTTTTAAAAAAAAAATTTTCTGGTAATATATAAAAATTTAAAAATGGGAGTTTTTAATGACCCTAAACAAATAAAATGAACCCAAAAGTAAAAATAAAATTAAAAATTTTAAAATTGATTTAAGTGATTTAAGCTACTAAAAAAACAAAACCCAAAAAACTTAGAAAAGGGGCATTTTAATCATATCTTCACGAAAAAAGGGAATTGATAACACAATGAACAGAGCATTAATATGGGAGGGAATAAAAAAAATCAAACCCAGGAAAATCCCCAAAAAACCCCCGGGTGTTTTCAAAAACGATTTTTTTTTAAAAAAAATTTTAAAATGTAATAATGACTATAATCCCTTTAAAACATCAAATCTAAAAAACAGACATTAGAAGAAGAAATAAAAAATATTTAAGAATAAACAAAAAAATTTTAAAAAGAATTCATTATTATTTAAACAAATTTCAAGGGAAAATTGAAGAAGAAAAGAAAGCTATGGGTTTATTTTTAAATTAAAAGGGAATTGAAGAGAAATCTGATTTGACAGATGCAACATTTAAAAAAAATTTTTCGGTTAATTTAAACATTTTATTCACCCAAATTCCCAAAATTAAAAAGGGAAATAGAAAAATTTAAAAATGAAGAACTAAAAGACAAATTATTGGGAAGGCTGAGAAAATGTTTCAAAATATGTACAGTTAGAAATCAGAAAAAAATAAATAAAAAATAAATACGAAACGAAAAAAAGCATAAAAAAATTTAAATTTGAATTAAATTTTAAAAAAAACTTGCAGAAATAAATCTGAATTTGGGAAAAGGGGAGCTTCAAAAAGGTGATGATCATGAACACATTAATGACCTTTTAAAAAAAAAATTAATTCTAAAATAGATGACTTTTAAAAAAAAAAATTCGAAATTGGGTTTTTTATTTTGAAAAACCGTCATAATTTTAAAGGGATCGACTTAAGAATAAATTTCAAAAAATTACAAGATGATATTAATGAATTTTTTGCTAAAGTTTTAAAAACATAAAAATTTAACTGGACTTTGTAGTTTAAAAAAACAGTTTAAAAAAGGAGATTAATTTTTACTGCTAATACTGAGCAATTAACATAATTAAAAACCGCTAAAAAAATTTTAGAAAACAAATTGTAAACATGATTAATAATGGGCGATGCACATCACAAATTTAAAATAGAAAAATTAAATAAACTTTTAAAGGTTTATTTCAAAAAGATATTAATGAAATAAATTTATGAATTTTAATGATAAAAATTTTAAAAAAAAAAAAAAATGAAAAGACTCTGTGGGTTTAAAAAATCGGGGAAAAAAAAGGGAATCCAAACACTGGGTAATACCCAAATAATTACTGCTAATACTAAAAAAGCAAAAACCGCAAAAGTCGAAGAAATTACCACTAAGCGGGGAAATTACAAAGTAAAAAGTTTTTTTAAAACAAGAAACACAATTTCTAGAAAAAAGTAAATGTTTTATAGTTTATCTGCTTCTGAAGTTGCTACAACAAAACGACTTTATGATTTAGCTGAAATAATTCTTAAACTTAAAAAGAAAGACAGGAAAATAGAAAAAAGGGTAGAGGAAGTGAGACATGAAGTGTTTCTCTTTGAATACTATTATAATCATCCTTTTGATTACATACAAATGAAAAAGTATTTTGACCGTCGTGGTGTCTGGGTACATTCAACATATGAAAATATGGCCGGTTTAAATTATTTAAATGAATTTGAAGTAAGACCTGGAATTTTCGTAGATTATGAAGATTTTATAAACACAAACCAAGAATATAAAATAGATGTACTAGATATGCTTTTGAGTGGTGTGTTTATAGTCAGAAAAACCGGAACTTATATAATAGATATTAAATTTTTATTAAAGGGTGTGAGCTCTTTAAGTGAACCGTATAAACCGACTAAAAGCCCAATATCACATTTTATATTTAGGTGGCGGAATGATAGGCCTCAGGATGATGTTTTATTTGATATATTTGATAATGTAAATATAACAGCTGAGGCAGCTGAGGACTTTGACACTGATAAGTTAATATCTATGTATAAGAAAAAAATTAAAATTTATCTAAAACAAGGAACAATGTTTGATATTCACCCGTATGACGATTCAGCATCTACAGAATTAACATTTATGCTTTTGATAGGTAGTTACATTAGATTCTACATATCGGATGAACCTGTATCCTCTGATAGAAGCAGACTTTTGGATTAAAAGCTTAATTAAAGTTTTAATTACTATGTGTACCCTAATAATATACTTACTAATTGAAAATAAGATCAAATACATTACATTTTATCAATAAAAATAATCTGCCAAAGTTTTGCCAAAGTTCTGCCAAAGATTCGGCCAAAGTAAAAGCAAATGACAGTTTGCTGCCTTCGTGGCAGAAAAATGGCAGGCTTTTGATTGGTTGAACTTGTGGTTTCCCACATTATCATTTTTAAAAAATGCACTTGATTTACCTATGACACTTATATTAAATCAGCAGACTGTAGGTCTGACTGGGTCAAAGACCCCTGTAAAACGTAAATCGATCACAAGGAAGTTTAAACGAATTGTACTACAAATGTAAACATATCGGTTTTATGAATGAAAATAAATCCAATAAAGCGGTACCGGTGTCGCTTTACATTGAGTCAATATTTGTTTAAACTCGTCGCTTCACAAACGATATTGATTGATAAACTTGTTAAAGAAAATGACACCGGTGTCGTTAAAATTTATAGGATAAGAGGTTAAGTGAGGTTAAACTGACCATGTTTCCGTGGTAGGATTTTGACAAATATTTGGTGGAAGTGTTTAATCATATTTTACTACAGGTTTTCATATAGTACTATGAAAACTTGTTTATTTTTTGGTTTTAAATTGTCCGGCATTGGTCAGTTCGGACCGGGGACTGAATGTTAAATTAGGTGAAATAGGGCTCCGCTGCGGTATTTAATAAACTACTTGAGTTTATTTATTTAAATACCACCCCACCCCCCATCCCCCATTTATCATACTAACTCCACATATTTCCAGGAACAAACCCAGTAATTAATAATTACCGCTCTGCTTTTTACAGCACTGTACTTATGCTTCCGAGCAGTCCAGAATTAAATAGATGACCTAAACTTTGGTCAGTTGGTAATCAAGCATTGATAAGAATTATGAATTACGACTTATATAAAACATACTTTATTCAGGCTAGAAGCTCCCAGTTCTTCTGATTCTTCAGGTATTTCCTTTTCTCTGTTATAATAATCTTCCAGTATTTTATCAAGCACTGTGCATTGTATATGCTTAATGACTAAAATATTTGTGGTGTTGTTGTTGTTGTGGTTGATGTATTTTATGCCACTGCTACCTTTTATAACGGCAAGTTGAAGTAAAAATTAGTAAAAAAAAAAGTAGCACTATGTTTCTTCAGCTTTATATCCGCATTCCAATTTATCATTTATCTTTCACTTATAAACATTTCAACATGTGTCAGATTTATCAGGATATTGCAATTTTCTGTGTTTGAAGTGCATGTCTAGACTTTCATTGATATTTTTGCGATTGTAGTTTCCTTTGCAGTTCCTTAGAAATCAGACTGTTCGTTAATAGGTTTGAAATTTGAATTCTGTAAAGTAAACTTGGGGAAGAAAATAACAAGGTCTCTTCTGAGATCGAACTTCTGACATCGTGATCTATCGGCGGATACTCAAGCCACGTCGCTAAAGGGTTACCCCAAAAACAAAGCTGTTGGAAATTAGCGGCCTATAAACCTACTATCACTGCATCTGCGAAAGCCAGAAATCTGCGGTGTATGAAACAAAGATTTACTTCTCAAGCAAGCTTCCTGCAGATGTTTCAGATAACAAAAACTGACGTAATACCTGTTGGATATGATCAGGTTTATAAATGATATATTTTTTCGTTAATATTTTATGCAAATGTGCATTTTAGATTCATGTTCCAGGTGTTCAATACTGTATTGCTTCGCCTTTATCGCCCTACCGGTGAGTTGATGACACACGTTTTGCTTCACACCAAATGGTTCGCATTTATTCAAATTGATATTAGGTTTGGAATTCCAAGAACAGACGAAATGGTACTAAGATAGCACGTTGGACTATGTCGCGGGTTCAACTTCTAGCTCTTCCAACCGGAATTACTAGCCTAACTAACTTTTCGATGTGATTTAAATCGATGCCGCATGTAGAGAGCTGTACACCTTGTATGAGCAAAAACTAGGACAGGCTCTAGAATTTGAGCATCTGCTCTAGGAAAAGTATTACTGATTTTAAAGTCACGAACTAAAATCGCCATCCTACAATACTATAATCGTCATCCTACTATCCTGACATCGCCATTCTACTATACTGTCATCGCCATAGTACTATTCTATAATCGCCGTCCTACTATATCCTACTATTGCCATCCTACTATCACCATCCTACTATCCTACCATCGCCATTTTTCTACCCTACTATCGCCATCCTATTATTCTAAACCACTGCTGTCCGTCCTACTATCCTGCTATCGTCATCCTACTTTTCTGCCATCGCTATACTACCATCACCCCTAATATCCTACCATCACCATTCTACTATCATCGCTCTACCGTCGATCGCATATAATTCTACCATAACCGTCCTACTATTCTACCACCTTACCATTCTACCAGTCGACCATCGTGCTTTCATAATTCGGCGATGGGAGTTGGTAGGATATGAAAACATACAGGATAATGGTCAGTTTCTACTCATCAAACTTTTTCGAATACTATTTCAGTAAACATTATATACATCCTTCACATTTCTAAAATGGACAATGACATCATTACTTAAGGCAGCACTGCTTACTATTCAAAGGGGTGTTCACTGAAAATTTACTGACTGAATAGCGAACAGTGCAGATCATGATCAGCCTGCACGGTCTTGGTCTGCACTGGTCGCTGAGGCAATTAAAATCACTTCCCGGCAGCAGGCTAAACGTTAATATATGGAGTTTCTTTTTAGTGTTACGTTAAAACTTAATATTATATAAATATGAAAACCACCACTGCGGCATTTGTTTTTTAAACGATAGAAAAATCTTTGTTTATGCATTCAGATGCAATGCAGATTAAATATAAACAAGACAACTTTTGTTGCAAGTTTGATAATGACCTACATTAACAGCAGTTGCCACGTATCCGCATTCCGATCAACCATCCATTCATAAACATTTTGGAATCATAATATTGAAAAAAAAATCGCGAATTTCCGACGTATTCATCATTTTCTGAATAATACTGGCATCAGCGTCGGCTATCTGCAAACATGCAAAATAAAATAAAAAAAAAATTAAGTTTGTATGTGTGTGTGTGTGTGTGTGTGTGTGTGAGATCGAGAGAGGGAGATCGAGAGAGAGAACAAAATATATTTACAACTGATGATGTTGTTCCCATGCTCTGGATTTGACATTATGATGAAGAAATTCCATACTCACGTGTGACCCACCATAACATCGGTCAGTCAGTGCTGAAAGAAGGCAGTGAGACACTGCCGAAAATTACACTAGGTAAAGTTTGCTCTGAGTATGGAATTTCTTCATCATAAAATATATTTAAGCCGACCGGAACGTATTTACAGATGCTATTTGCTAAGATATAGCTATTGCACAGTGAAAACATAATTGATTAAAGTGTATATTTTATCTAAAATAGATAAACACCTTCAGTACAAATATCACACAACAGTGCAATTAAATAAATAAAGTTTAAATTTCTGTTGACCAAGAAACGTATCGTTCTGACCTAAAATATTCCATAACGAATAATAAGGAATATTAATATATATACAAAATAAGCGGGATACTTATAATATGAAAAAGTAGAAAATGCTGACTTTAGTTCTTGTTTTTGTAAAACTTTTCATGCATTTAAAAGTTACTTACTAGAGTATAGTTTGAAAAAAAGAAGAAAGAAAATACGAACCCTCATTTCCATTTCGCAAACTTTTCAAGCCTTTGATAGATTACATAAATTTTATTTTATATAAACACCTGATAGTCGAGGATATAAAGCAGTTGCAACCTTTAGTAGATCTAAAAAACATTTGAAATAGAGCACAGAACATCTTAAACACTCTGTAAAAATGATGATACATCTTTATGCTGATAACACAGTAGTTTTAGTTGAATCGACCGAGCTTTGAATTCAGTGTAAGAGTACTGTGCTTTATGAAAAATAATAACATGGCTCTTAATACACCCATTATCATATTGTCTGCAACTATTATGCAAGTAAATCAAATGTTGGGTACAACTAACCCGCCACATATTGCAAACTGCAGACTCTCACTGATATTTAGTGTGTGCCTGAACTTACTATGATAACTTGCATTTAGCAATACCACCCAAATATAAATTTGAAGTTCATCTCTTTGCACTATCATGCAGTTATATAATAATATAAGCATTTGTTGACATGTTTCAATTCAATTGTTTTTTTTTTGTTTATGTAAATCAAACAGAGAAAAGGTACCAACATGTATCAGCAGACATAAATGAAATTATCGCAATTTAAGGCAAAAAAAAAAAAAAAAAAAAAAAAAAAAGAAAAGAAACACAACGAAAATAGGAAGAGTAAACTTTCAAACAATGGAAAATCACCATCGACATATACAGCTCCTACAATCTGTCAGGATATACTCATTGACATTGAAATTGAAATAAATGATTCTAGGCTCAATGACACGCTCAACTCAACGATATCTTTACCGCATCTAGATGATATATTTATCCAACAGCAAGCCCAAGATAGTTATAAAAAAGCAGCAAAACAATCTACCAGAAGGAAAACAACTATGCTACAAAAACAAGTAATAAAACAAAAAGATCGCAGAAAAAAACAACAACAAGAAAATTGATCATTCAAGAAAAAAAACGGATAAAAATAAAAATAACTGTACATAAAATTGCACCGCACATAAATCACCAATGCCTCGGTGCAATTTGTGTTTCCGCTAGCTCCCCAACTCGTCTGTGAACATTAATTGTAGTGAGCTAGCAAGACGGTGGTCGTGCGAACAGTGTAGAAATATGCCATCGACAGTGCGTTCTTTGTCAGAAATCATCCCGGGACTCTACTAAGCAACAACACGTTTGACTGAGAAAATAAGAAAGCTATCAGACTCTGTAGATACGAAATTTGAAAATTTAAATGAGCCGTGCCATGAGAAAACCAACATAGTGGGTTTGCGACCAGCATGGATCCAGACCAGCCTGCGCATCCGCGCAGTCTGGTCAGGCTCCATGCTGTTCGCTTTTAAAGCCTATTGGAATTGGAGAAACTGTTAGCGAACAGCATGGATCCTGACCAGACTGCGCGGATGCGCAGGCTGATCTGGATCCATGCTGGTCGCAAAGCCACTATGTTGGTTTTCTCATGGCACGGCTCAAATGATCGATTAACAGCAATTCAAAATCAGCAGAAGTGGAATAATAAAACAACAGAAAAGATTTAGATATTAATCAAGATACTGGCTTTTAAATAAATGACCTTGATAAAAGATCAAATGCTGATATAACCAAGATGCAGTCTATTTTTGATAAGTTGAGATCACCTTTAATTCTGCATGGGCAAAACTCTAACAAACAGTTTCGGATGCCAGTCAGTTTCAACTGTTTTGTATTTGAATGTTATCTTTAATCTATATCTTTGTATAAAATTTAAGTGCCTTGTTTTTTTTTCGGCATAAAATTGGGTATTTCCGTGCAGACGACAATTTATGGGAGAGAAAGTATCGGACAGATAACAATGGCTACTACACTTTTTCTTGATATCTTTTTTTTATTTATTTATTTATTTATTTTGTTGGGTTTAACGTCGCACCGACACAATTTTAGGTCATATGGCGACTTTCCAGCTTTAATGGTGGAGGAAGACACCAGGTGCCCCTCCGTGCATACTTTCATCACGAGCGGGCACCTGGGTAGAACCACCGACCTTCCGTAAGCCAGCTTGAAGAATTCTACGCCCCAAATGAGGTTTCGAACCCACATCGATGAGGGTTTTTTTTTATATCCAAGATACTAAACAACGAATATAATGTCATAGTACGTTAAATAAATAAATAAATAAATAAATAAATAAATACACAATGTAAATGAATAGATAGATAAATAGAAAGAAATAACGGTATCTAATGAACTTATGAAGTTAAAAATGTTTATTACATGTACGTTCAACTAGCTTGTAATGGCGGCTTTCACGTGTGTCAGGATACGGGTTATATGACCCAGGGAAGTGCCTACGCCTTAAGTATCTTGGACAATGAAATGGGTCCTATCGCTAAGGTGACTATGTCTTAGACTAGCTGATAAATGAAATGGAATGTCCTTTGTTAAAACATATAGCTGGTGAGACCAAGTATCTCGTATATAGAATTTTCCTCTGGCTACCTTGCCTAAATATTCGTGTACCAATGATTCGTAAATGATTTCAATGATGAGCTAGACAATTTCAGGGATCAGGCAAATCACTAAATGTTTCAAACTAACAAATCTTAAATAGCTCAAACTCCTATAGGCTGGAAACTCTATACTTGACTGGTCTTTTGTTGAAGTTCCCGTCAGACAATATCTTTGAATCAACAACATACGAGTCCTATCGCATAGATGCTCGGCCTCTGTCCTCTTAATTGAAGTTACAACTCTATATGAATGCCCTGACTCCTGGATGCTCAGCGCGAATATGCTATCACATGTAGCATTCAACTACCATATAGGTATATCCCCTATGCCTTGGCTGTACTTCGCCAATAATGCTGAACCGTCTATAAGCTGGAACTCTCCTACTATCTCAGTAGATTACCAAACTCTGGGTCTCTGTCTCAGCTTCCCGATGCTCAGCCTATATCTGCTATCGTCTGTAGCGTTCAACTTCCCTTAAGGTAAAACTCCTATGCGCTGGTCCTATAGCTCGAAACCTTGTTGAAATTCTGCAACTCTTCTTTAGTCTATGAACTTCAAACGTCTTCTTTTAAATAATTTATCCGCCCTGGCAGGGTAACTGCAATAGTCTTCTTATCAAGGTACTGGGATAAGTATTAGTTGCATCCTCAATGTGTCTTCTTCTACCGCTGGATACCGAATGCCCTCACTGTCATCCATCTACCTATTTATACCTCAGCAGACGTGCTATTTTTAGAACTTGTTTCTGATTAGTCCAAATTTAAACATAGCGTTTTACAACGAGTACTTGCTCTATCAAATATCTGGTTACCTTTAAGTTTTGTATATGACATAATGTGTGATGCTGGGATCCAACTATCCACATAATGAACCCAAATCAGCCACAAATGACCCAATTTCTATTATTTACAGCAATTCAACAATAATTATAGCAATGCTAACCTGAAAAGGGAGTCAAGCACTATCTGTGCTTATGTGTTATGTTATCAATATATTAAATATACAAACTATTCTGACAACGTGTAACATACGGGGCTTTCACGTGTAACATACGCGGCTTTCACGTGTAACATACGGGGTATACGAGGATATATACGTACGTAGTATGACGGCCTGGGCTAAGTTTCTGTTAACCATCTCAACGAATGGAGCTCGGCACCCCTCTTTTGAGGTCATTGATATGATTCATGCTATGACTAGCTGACCTATTGATTTTGCAACCGGATATAGATTCATACGGTGGCAGGAAAATGTTGCAATTAAACAATAGAGAATTTCCTTTCCTTAAACCATTGCAAAATTCACTCTCCGGTTTATCGATGGAAGGTTGTTCGTTTTCTGTGCATATCCGGGTTGCCTGTAATTGTACCATGACCATCCAATCGCTGTGTTTGAATTGCACCAACGCTGGCGTCTGGCTAGATAGCGCATAGTTTTGATAAAGCAATTCAGGTGCATTATTTTAGCAAACAGATGGTTACCGATATTTTTTCTCTTGATACAGTGTTTATGTATGCAATCACCCCGTTGTTTTCTATTTTGTTTTAACAATTCAATGCGTGTGTAACTTTTAACAATTGATTGACTGCTTCAGCTGTAATCCACGCATTGTAAAATGCATACACATTCCTGTAAGACGTTAATAAATTGAATGGTTGATGATTTCTGATCTGATGATACTGCGGTGGGATACATTTGAAGATATTGAAGTGTATTATAATTAAGGGGACGCATACTTTGAAATTAGAAAAAGTGGGTGGGGTATGATAAAATTTACCTGCAAAAAAGTACAAGGTTTTGGTACATGAAATGGATACTGTTTCAACTGTTATAAGTACACAAAGGATTGCTCACTAAAATAAAAATGAGAAAACTGAAACAAGAAAGTTATTGTTGAATTACATAAGACTTATGGTGTACATTCAAAGTCAACAATTAAGACTTTTTGGTGCGAAAATAATAGTGCTTCACCTTGTCCAAACATTTATCAATGTCCTACACATTCTAATTTAAAGAAAGAATGTGAAATATGGTCACTGTCTTGCTTTTCATTTCGCATATGTAAGCTAAAACACATTATTTAGTTTGTTTACAAAGTAGTGCATAAGAAAAGATACGGTGGTCAAGGAATGCCATATTCTAAAACTAAAAGAGTATATTCCCATTAATACATTAAACATTTATCATTACAGAAGAAGTCTAGTGGCTTACAATAAGGGCCTAGAAATGTTGCCATTATTAATTTTTAACTTGGTATTCATGAACTACAATGCACTTAAATATCAAAACACATTCAACAAACTTTTGAAAATGTATTGTCTTAAAAATCCCTAAAATAAGGTATGAAATTTGGTTGAGAGGTCCAATCAATGTGTATATGTGCAAAAGTAACATTCTAATCTTGTTCACAAAAGTTACTAATACACAGCAAGCATGTCAATGATCAAAACTGGACGAATATACAGTTATCCTCACTTTAATGTCATTTATAATTTGTCCTTGAATTCTCCACCATACTTTTCATAACTCTGTTTGCACGAGTTGCACGAGAATGCTGTCATTCACGTAAAAATGGGGTCAAATAAGTTGTAAATGCAATATCATCTAAACGTAATTAATGGATTATGCAGTTCAAGATAAACTTTATTTCAACGTATCGACATGTTTTTTTAAAAAATCGTACACGTGCTGACACCTAAGTTGTCTCCCGTTGTTTATAAGAGTTACCTTTCGTCCGGCGCAGTAATACATTTGCAGTGAATCGCCGAGAAGTCGTGGGAAAATTAAAAACCATGTAAACAAACTGAAATTAACCACCTTTTCAAAATGAATTTCAAGTAATCGCCATTATGCATTTAACCCGCCTGACCTGTGTAGCATCTTAGATATCTGTTCTAAGGTATTCATAGTGTAGAATGTGATGTTATGCCCTTGCAATGCTAATCCCACTCTGATTTTTTTGTTTACATTTTTATCAATGAGAAATATGGCGTCCATCCCGAGCTGAAATGACGTGGCGTTAAATTTTTACATGTTTAAGCAAACCTGGTGTGTTAGAAAGAAAATCTCATCCCTTCAACATTATTTGGAACACTGTTATTGTAAAAAACCTGTTTTTTCCTTATACAAAAGCTTAATATTTTGTGTTGAATGTACTTTCACAAAGACCTCTGTTTTCCTATTACATTCATAGTACCACATCCTTATCCACAAAATACTGAATATTACAGGTGTCCATCAGTATTATATCAGTTTAGGAATATGTTTTTTATTTTCCCACCATCGATTTCTTGAATATGCACCCCTTCCGCATTCCTGTATGAACTGTGAATGTAGCAATATGCGTCCCCTTAATTCAGTTTAAGTAAGTATGATTTCTATTTTACGCGGTCCTATATACCAATGAATTATGAATCGTTTACGTTCATTAATTACTACCAAGGCCTTGATTGACTCCTGTGCCAAGGCTCAGAGAATCATTAAAGACCTTCACAATCTGTATACTAGTAACTAATTGCTTGTCAATGGGTACTTTATATTACTAGTTGCGGATGCGCAGGCTGATCTGGATCCATGCTGGTCGCAAAGCCACTATGTTGGTTTTCTCATGGCGCGGCTTATTTAGTAACTTTCATGAAATACTTTAATCAAAATACTTCTGTGCTGTCTATATACTTTACATAGTTTGTGCCATTGTCACTGTCTAGAAAAAAAGAAATTGATAAATCAAATTGTGCTTTTGTAACTTAAAACAGTAAATCGTAAGTAGTATATTGTGCAACAATAAACTATGAGTAGTTTTAATTATTTTTAATAACTGTCAAAGGCAGACTTTGTTAATGGCAACCCTAATTGTATGCATCAGTTTTCTTCTTTTGCAAAAGCACTTTTTATTGATAACGAACTAGCGATTTCAAAAACAATTTTAATGATGTTATAATAAAAACATAAACTCATATTATATTGCCTACAAGAATGTGAACACCTAAAAACATATTTAGGGACGTTAATGTTAAAAAAGGTTCAGCATCAGCTATTCAGCAACTATAGATGTGCTTAAACATACTTCTGCATGAAATTTACAATGTAGTAAAGGCATTTCTCTTTTTTCAGTTTTAGATAAAATGGTACAGATAATTTGAAATAGCTCAATTAATCTTGTTGCCGGTCAGTTTAGGGTGGCTATTGACAGGTGGTACTAATCGCTCTTCATGGGGTTGTACAACTCAAGAATTGCATTTGAGATGAACGTATAGAGAAAAAAAAATAGTTTTCTGAGAAAATATCAGTGTCAGTATGAAGAAAAAAAAAGCCCGTTATTACAGATTATTTGATCTCAACAGACTTTGAAAGTCTACTTCCTAGGTTGTGGTCAAATCAAAATGACGTACACAGTTAACGCTGTGGTTAGTTTTTCCTTGTAAACTTCCGTCAAGGCTTTATACTTAATTCTTAAAAGATTATTGTTAAAAATTTGTATTAAATCTAACGACGAAGTACAGGAAGTTCCGTTTACAATGCTTTAATCGAAGTTTTCAAGTCGATGTCATTGACCATCGAGGAGGAATTCTGTTAACAAACATTTTACACTGTTTTGATATAGAGTAACGTACAATAAAGTTACTGAATCTTGTCGGCCAGCGCCAAAAACCCCGTATGTTCGTTCATTTTCGAAAGTTTTCAGGAGAGACAACAAATTGTTTTCGGGACAAGAAAATTAAAGGATCCAATTTATTTCTTGAACACGCATAAGGTTGACAAGTTGAACTTCCGTGGCATACCTCAAGTTTCTCGTTTTTTTTTACAGTATCAAACATGTATAACATAATCATAAAATGTTAGAAATATGCGTAAGATACGACTGTTTCGATTATAAATCGGGGCAGTGTTCCTTTGCAAAAGGTTTATGCGGTACTTGTATATATACAGCAACAATTAAATTTGCTTATTTTTAAGAAAAAAGTATTGTTTCGACTCAAATACTATTCTTGTCCTTTTTTGGTAGTTCGATTGCTCTGAAACTAAAAGATCACGACGTTTTAGAAATACAAATATTTGCAACATGAAACTTTTGAAACATTTTGACTGGATAGGATATCCAATAATTTCGTATGTAGCATATGGCTATTTCAATATATTCTGAAAGGCAGAAAAAGCTTTCGCGGCGAAGTATGTCTACAGTATTTTCCACATCGATGCACATGAGGTTAAAATATTAACATAATTCAATAAAACTTATTTGGATGAGTGGTTTGATAATTAGTATAAAAGTTGACTAATGTATAATGTATTTTAATTTGTTTGATTTGGGTTTAACGCCGTTTTACAACAGTATGATGTATTTTAGATGCTAACTGTAGCTATATATCTATATATCATATTTATTGAAATTGAAACTGTCATAAGCGCACGAAAAAGTATGTTTACCGGGATTTTCCTTGTTCGTTGATTTTACGAGGATTAAAAACGTGACTTTAAAAAGTCTTTCATGCATTTGATTTTTAAGGTCAATGACACTCTTTCTTACTTGTTATGTCGTTTATTGATTTATTTAACATGAATTAAGGATATTTTCATACCGTGAACGGTTTGACTGAATAGTATTTTGAATTGGTTGATCCTACGTTCTTAACACCCGAGGGTACCAAAGATGTTTTACAAACTGTACTAAAATTGATACATGCATTTGAAAAAAAAGATAACCTTTGTTATTCTATATCTATTATATCTATCCAATCGCGAACGTTCATTTGCAACACGTGACCGTTCAATTATTACGGTATTTGGACGCACGTGTGTACTACAAAAAATCCTGTATTTTCTGTATTTGGACGCACGTGCGTACAAAAATCCTGTACAAAAAATCCTAGCGGCTCGTCCAATATGGTTTTCTCAGCTGGGTACTCGTCCAAATATATCTCCGTATTGTACAGAACAATGTTAAATAACCTAATATTATTGGTGCGTATGATGAAATCAGTTGTTGACTAGTTTGCATTCGTTTCCAACAAACTTCTGCAACGTTTATTGCCATTTTCACACACTAACTGTTCCGATTCCTTGTCTCTAATTGTTTTGACTTATTTGCGAAATGTCATGTAGATTATAAGATAAGATCCTTTTCACGTAAATCTTTTCCTAGAGGCTCAGATGGTAACCCCGTTTATCATCCCCGTAAATGATATTATAGGGGTCGGAGAGCCATCCACTTATTAACCTTACAATATGAATTTGTAAAATACATGTATATATACATTTAATTTCAGCAAAAACATGTTCATATACATACACAGTAAATGCATAATATAAAATCTTAGTCTGCTTCATATTAAAAAAAAAATATATGGGGATTTCCTCAGATGAAAGGACTTTATTTTCGGAAATGGACCTCAAATTGTCATGTAAATCTTCATAAAAAGTCAAAAACTAAGTTCTTGTTTGCTGTATTCTAGATTGCTCCGGAGTTTTGTTTATTAGATTTAAATAGTTTGAAGCCGATACGAAATGCTTTCATAATCCTTTTCGACGTTCCCGTGTGATTAGATAGTTGTTCTGCCAGTAATTTAAAATAAGTTGAATACTAATATTTAAAAAGGAATATTTCATGAAAACAACTTCTAAACGCTAGCTTGTTATAAATACACCTACTTTTGAAATGTGCATTTCGAAGTTTGTTTATCATAGCCGATGTCTAGCTGGAATGCAGCCTAAATTCTACTTACTAAAGACAAGAAATGACTTCGTTTTCTCACATTTATCCGGTATTTTTTCATTAATATCCTAAAAGTATGCCTAGTCATTTAGATAACATAGATTCATTTTATGTGCGAGCTCCGACTACATTTTAAAGAAATGTGTTGCCATATCAGTACGTTTTGTTGCCACACAAATTTTGGCCGCAAAGCAATTTGCTTAAGCTCTTGTAGTGGTTCATGGTCCTTTTGATGATGGCGGTTCGATCCATACATTGTCAAATTCGTTGAATGGTTTTCTATATTTTGTTGTAATTTATAAAAGAAAATATGTATATGTTTATTCTTCCTCCCTTTCTAAAAAGTGTTCATCCTATTTTCTACACTTGACTAACTTATTTGGTAGTGAATTGTCCAATCATTTTACTTAAATTCAACATGATTATGATGCACGTCATTATTGTATCGCACTGTTTTGTATTTATTGCATATAACTGCAGCGGAGTTTGCAGATTGTATTTACAATACTGTACGATAATTCAGTTCAGGATAATATTTATCAGGCTTTCCTGTTAATTTCATGTTGATTTTATTTGCACATGGCCTTTTTAGTACACATGGCACTGTTTCATCAAACTTTTTCATTTGCACATAGTCTGCTTAATGAAATGTCTTTGTATTTAACATCATGTTACAAGTTAAACATGTACCCGTAAACGGCCTGAGACTACAGTTTGTATGTTCTAGGCATACAGACACTAAATAGCCTAAGCACCTATGAAAAAATGGTAGTCGCATAATGGCGGATTCAAATAGCTCTCAGTTTTTTTTGCTGTAAGAAGGATTTTTCATTGAAATCATTGCTATATATTGGTTGAAATCATATTGCATGCCTATACTTGATATACTGGTAGCATTAGCATGTTGAAAAAAGACTCCAAACTGATTTAACATGTGAAATTTATTCATACACCCTACCCTAAATTGTGATTGTCATTTCAGTGTAAAAATTACGGTGTGTCCGTTTGACCAGAAATATTTTTCTTGCATCAAACATGACCCCTACTTTTCTTTGGATATTTTTACAGTATAAATGTTATTCTACAAGAAAATGTAAGTTAAAGAAATTTAAAATGGGTCTAGGTGTGTATTGCAGCATTGTGAAAACTTGTCATTTTATATAGAATATATAGTGGTGGCTATTTAGTGTGTTATAACCTTTATACATATATAGGCACTGGACACTATAGCAATTTTGCATGCATTCCAACCCCCATTAAAATACCTGAACTCATCAGAACTATTCAAGAGAAAAAATTCCAGCCACAGTAAACATTGAGTTGACCGGCTCTTTTTTCCACCATTTTGAACAAAATCACATGCGTATGAAGAATACTCCCTAGATGGCCGCAAACAGGCAAAGCAGGCCCTATCAAAAAGTCATGTTATGCATATTCTGACATTCTGTCAAATTGTACATGTACCTACTATTTCATATCTCCTCTATTAAATCATGCCATTTATTGCAGGTCTTTCACTCAAAAATTCACCAATATTCACCATCAAACAGAGGAACTATTTTCCGCGTAACCACTTCCGTATTGCGGTCAACCAAGGGCAAATAACTGTGGTCTTGTGCCACACATATTTACTTTGTTAAGAACATCTGGCAACTGTTGCTGTGCAGTTAAACATAGAAAACTGCTATTTGTATCGTATTTATTACTTTCCGGAAGCCTTTTAATGTAAGGGTTAATTAGCCAACAGAATGCAAAATTGCATTGTTTGTCTAATTTATACGATTTTGCATTTCTTACATTTCGATACATCTCTGAGCCTGTAAATGAACCATAGTTTTTGAAACGTTGTTCTTTAATTTCATACGCCATGGATAGTTGATTTATTTTGCAAAGGTTTACGGATATTTTTTTCTTGGTACAGTGTTTCGTGGGTGCAGTTAATGTGCAATATAATCACATTTCTACATTTTCAGCATCATGTCCTGTTTTCAGTATGTTTGTACATTTTGATTGGTTAGTAAATTGTCCAATCGTTATTCTTGTATTTATACACATTAAAGAGAAGACACTTTTTATCAAAACCATTTCCTGAAAAGCTCAATTAAATTGTATGCACTATAATTTTGATGACGGCTCTCTGAGATTAAGTTTTTTATTCAACGGTAATGAAAGTCTATAATCACCTCGGTCTGTTGCAGACACACTTAGGTTTCCTTGTCTGTTGACACTTTCACAAAAGAATGGAAAGATGGTTTCTTGAAGTTTTGCATTATAAAACTTTATAAAACTTACTACAGAATGCCTTTAAGGTTATTTTAAAGGTGTTATTCAAAATGCAATAATTTATAGTTCGTTTTTATGTCAAAGCGTTGATGTAGTCAGAGTTTAATATTAAAGGTAAAATAGAAAATAAATCAATTGCCGACTGTCAATACGGATCGACTACCTTAAAAGGTTGCAGAGCTATAAGAATACAAGATTTCGATTGTTTTTATTTTAATCTATTTCTGTTATCAATAGAATTATAACAGTTCACATAATTTAACAAATGCAACATTATATGTACATATAATGAAACAAAATGCATAACAGAAAGTTGAGCAGGAACTTGTGAGTCTTGGTTCTTTGAACCTGTTTTTTCCTGTTCGATTTTTTCCCCTTGTTTTTATGCATCAAAGTTTTCAAAAAGGTAAGAGGAATTCGTGATAGATGTACAATTTTTGAAATTGAATTAATTTCAATTTTAAAAATGTTTGTAGACAAATAACACAAATGGACAATAATTTTTGCATAAGGATGTAAATGATGATGTCTCTTTTAAATCAATAGCATAAATAAATATTGATAATTGCAATGATAAATACGAACTACATCAAAACGATTTTTACAATATCAAAAAACACAAAATGTCAATATGTTCTCTAACCTTCCTTGTATTGGTCACTGGCAGTTTGGTGATCTTTATCAATGGTGTTAACGTCACGGTAAGACATTGTTCAATGCATTACAAATTTACCGGTCACTGACAATATTCTATATGATTCATTCGGTATAGAAGCACGTGCCACCCAAGCAGGGTTACAAGCTGGTTATTTACCTTCTGTTTACAAAAGATTAAAGTGATTTAAAATTATAAAATGGAAAGTAATACAGTATAATAATCTTCACGTCGTTCGGTTGGACGAATCTTTTAAATTTTACCCTGTGTTAAATCGGTGTACATTCAGATGTTCATTTACTTTTCATATTGAATAGTTTGGTTTCATCAACGTACGAAGCACTTTAAGGTCATTTTACAACTAATATAGTCCAAAGGCGTTAGACGTCATAGTATTAAAGGCTAAATCATATGTAGCTTTTAAACAGCGTACCTCGGAGTTTCCCTTTTTCAAAAACACGTTTCTCACATATTTCACAATAATCATGTACAATGGTATATAACTGTAATTAGACAATTGATAAAAAGTAATAACAAACAACGTTTACGCGCTAGATACGCCTGTCTGTGGAATAACATACAGAACAGAACAGAACAGAACAGAACATTCATTATTACTTTTCAGCATTTAATAGCTTTTCGGCATACGCATGAACAATGACACTGGATGGGTTGTGTATTTTTGCTACATTTCCAAATTTATGCATCGATCAAACCTACGTATTAAGTCAGTGTCGTTTACAAAGTACATATGCATGTCCATTGTTCGCTTGCGTTTTAGTACCGCCTAATTTTTTCTTGTTATTTTCTTTGCGAGGATATAGTTCAACCGCCGTAAGAAAAAAAATCTCATTTTATGAATTATTTTCATGTAAAACCGAAGAAAGCTTACGGAAATGCAGTTTTATTTGTGGTATCTACTTTGCCGTTGTTATTTGAGCCGCGCCATGTGAAAACCAACATAGTGCATTTGCGACCAGCATGGATCCAGACCAGCCTGCAATCTGGTCAGGATCCATGCTGTTCGCTAACAGTTTCTCTAATTACAATAGTTTTTGAAAGCGAACAGCATGGATCCTGACCAGACTGCGCGGATGCATTTGATGACTTAAAATCATTTGGCGCCATATATATTTCTTATAATGATCCGATTTTTATTTAGCATACTTTTCCAATTCCCCGATCACCAATTAGCAAGTAAATAAATTGTGGTATGTGCTTCTTGATAATATCAACACCTACGTTTGACAACATTTTCTTTTGAACTGATCACTGATTACTGAATGTTCACTTGAGTGCATCCTGCTGTAACAAATCTTTTTCTCGATACACGTTTTCATATTCTTTGCTTAAACTTAGGTCTAGAATGTATGCCCGTCTGTCTGCTGTAAGCAAGGACGCAGTGCATTGTTCATTGATGCATTATGAATCAAACTAGTGGCTAAGTATTTACCAGGGGTCCCATGACCATGCGGTTTAGGTCGTAGACCACACACCTCTTATCATAATAGCATACGCTCACACACTGAATCTATTTTCCTGGTCAAGCCTTAGTTGAATTATAACAACTGCAAAAATCCGGATAAACATAACATGTTGTTCTAGCAGTATAAAAAATTAGTGTTTATGGTACTCTATGAATATGACTCAACGTGTTCAGCTCATTATAAAGTATGAAGTAATAGATACTTTGATTAGTAGTTATAACAGAGCTTTGCATTTGATGTATGTATGTGGAGTGACCTTTTCATCTTGATTAATGTTTAACCACTGTTTTAGTTGTGGTCAACTGTCACATTACAAGCACCAACAGTATGAAAAAAACAAGTTACAAACATTGCTTAATTAGTTTTGCCATACCGGAAACAACCACTAAGTAGTTACATTTTCTCGCGGATCTTTTTGTTGGCTTACCTATTAATTTTGGTTTTGTTCTGAGTGATGCGCAAATAAAATAGCTTCGTGGTTTTCCATTCCTGTCTATTGACCTGTTTCAAAGAAGCATACAATTAAAAACATACAGATGAGACACTATTACATGAGTTTAAAGGAGATTATGTTGTGCAATCGGTCTAGAAGGGCATCTAAGTTATTCTATAATGTTTCAAAAATGTTTTGAGTTCTGCTGTTCTGCTATAATTAACATGTTGAACTATGGTATCATCAACACTATGCAACACCTATTCGAGTACATAATTCTGCCAGGCAGTAAGCACGTTGACGAAACAACGAATCGAAATGATGCTGCAAGTACTGTTCGAAAACGTTTCAAATACAGTTGAATCTGCTAAATGGTCAGCAAAATTAAGAAACCACTAAACGTAAGCACATAGAAGGCTTATTTCTCAAACTGGCATTCCGTCCTAATTTCGACTTGTCTTAAGCAGATACCTTCCTTGAGCAGCCAGGTTGCAGGTTTGACTTTAAACGAAATAGGTACATGTAAAAGCTTACAATATGAAATCGGACTTATTTGTTTTCATTTTCTTGAAGACAGGAATAATCTATGTAGGAAGTCAATTTTTTATTTCAAAGCATCATTGTATCCGAATGGAATTCAGCTTTGTTAGACTAATTTGAAAATATTGGTCCTCTGATTAATTTTCACAATGGACTTTCAATGGGAAAGCGCACTTTCTCTGACATTTTCAAGCTTAGAAAAGTCCCGCAGTATAGATTTAGTGCAAGTTTTCATCAATGTAAGATTGCCTATCTTCAATCAGATGGCCAGTTAAAATGTATAGGTACTGTTGCTTTAGTTTTCACATTTTGGAATCAGAATATTTCTGCTCAATTTATTTAATAATTTTAAATGATTTTACATGGAAATCTATCTATTGTCAAAATTAACCTATAGAAAGACAGTAACGCTGATCGTTTAACACTTAACCATGCTAAATTTCTATAATGAACTTGTCCATCTTTTAGTTTGGACAGTACCATTAACTGTGCTTACCAAAAAGATACTGACGTATGTGCAGGCTGATCATGATCTGAACTGGTTGCAAAGGCAGAACTTATTGTGTCCCGCATGGTAAGGGCTAATCACTCTAGTTTTTTTTTATTTCGGACAAATAATGTTTTGCCGTCACTTCCGGTTAATCTAATGTATAGAGATACATTAGAACCAACCTAGCAGCAAATACATTGTGTATATAAAAAAACCTGAAACGGTACAATTCATCCGGTTGGTGAGGTAGATGTTATTAATTAAAAATAACCACAAAATAACGTAAGTAGAGCATGTGTTTCTAATATATTGTTGTAAAAATTTTGTTCAGGCAAATCAATTTATGAGAAACTATCGTCACACAGATTAAACATAAGGCGCAAAAAAATTATGTTGAAATCCTGTATATGCATACTTAATGCGTTAAGAGCGCCAAGTAAATAATTATGGTCTTTAACGTACAAAAAACTGTTCCGGGTTTTATTAATTATTTGCCAATTAATTTCAAATATTTTACGCAGGAATGCAATATGTAATTGAGGTACAAGCCAAGCTTGTCTGTCATATCATTGCACTTGCATGTCATAGTGCTTTGTCGTTCGGTCGAAATTTGCCATTTATAAGATAAATTAAGACATTTAATTAAGACATCTGTGTTCACTTAATTCTTAATACATGCTACATTTTCACAGGAAGTATTTTTCAAAACCTTGATTTTCCTATCCTGGTTGTCAAACTAAGATAGCGGTATTTTAGTATGTTGTATTATATGTATAATCTCGTGTTGTATTAAGAAGATATATGTATTGTTTTGTTCTGTTATTTTAGTGTGATTATAAAATAATAAACCTATTTTGGCTAAGGTATTATAAAAAATAAAAACTATTGCATCAAATTTATCAATGATTTGCATTGACAAATATACAATTTGTCAACATTCATTAGAAATGCAAGCTACACATGATATGATAACAGAAGGCATGGTATATAAAATACGAAGCAAGCATAAACTCTCAATGCCTTTGCACAAGACAGAGAATAAATAGAGGCAGATGTGAAAAGCTGAACGCCAGACATGCCTTGTGTCAAAAGCAGTCTAGTAAACAACATATTTTCGTCAAATATTTAAAATCTTTACAATTTGAATAATTGCTATAACCCATACTATGACAATATCCATAAAACAACTTCAAAATGCGCGTTTTAAAGTGTAAAACGCATAGGAAAATGCACGTATGCAGTATTATACACAAGTAAGCAAATACAACAAATCTGGCACTGGTGCCCTGCGTACATGTCATCGAAGTATATGTTATATACTGGTCCGCAAAGGAACCACATTTTAAACGGTGAAATCTCGAAACGTTTGTAATATACTGACACAAGTAATACAGCAGCCACAAAATGTGACATGACTCTCTGCCAATATAGTATGGCATTTAGATTAGACAAACCAGCAAGAAAAAGTTGCACAGACATCTGGTTAACAATTTCATTTCATTGAAATTATTCAATTATTTTGCTATCTATGCATATCATGCATATCCGGGTTGCCTGTTAGTCCACCGCGGCCAATCAATCGCCGCGTTTCAATTGCACCTGCGTTGGATTTCTTGCTTTGCCATCTGGATAGAAAAAGCCCTTTGATATAGCAACGGTATTAGCCTAAGAAAACCAGTTAATACATTTTTTTTCTCTTGGCATAATGTTTTAAAGTTGCAGTTGCCTCGTGATATTTTTGTTTTGTAGTGTTTGTTTTTAAGCAGTTAGTTTGTAAACTTTTATTGGTTAGCGATTTAACCAATCATTTTACTTAACAGGCTTTATAAAATTGAGAAATAATTTACAAAACCACTTCCTGCAATGCGTTATTAAATTTAATGTTTGATGTTCTGATCTTAAGATTTCCTGGTTTGTCGGCATTGTGAATGGATACCTATATGAGCCGTGCCATGAGAAAACCAACATAGTGGCTTTGCGACCAGCATGGATCCAGACCAGCCTGCGCATCCGCGCAGTCTGGTCAGGATCCATGCTGTTCGCTTTCAAAGCCTATTACAATTATAGAAACCGTTAGCGGACAGCATGAATCCTGACCAGACTGCGCGGATGCGCAGGCTGGTCTGGATCCATGCTGGTCGCAAAGCCACTATGTTGGTTTTCTCATGGCGCGGCTCATATCAAGGTTGGATAGAAAGTATACCAGTGACTAATCGCACAACTGTTACTCAATCCTGGGTATTGTATTTAGAAAGCAATGAGTATAATAGCAGAGCTCTTCAAACTTGTAATGTTTTCATAATGTGATATAAAATACCAAACAAATAACAAAAGATGTAGGTACCGTTTTTAAGTTAGAGGTATTTTTAAAAACTATTTGAAGAATCTTGATTTGATTTACAATGTTACAGCAAACAAATATTTATACTGGCAATAAAGTCTATCAACACCACTAATTCCGATTGTTCTTTATTTCACATACAATTTCTTAGAAATTTTCTGGTATATCAGATTTTGGAGAACTTTATCGTTACTACAGAAAAAGAGAAATGGGTGTACACATTTATATAAGAAAGTCACCATTCATTAAATACAACTCTCTCAATTTACTCATTTTCGCTTCTTTCAATGCCTCTTTACGAGACGTTAAATTCTTACGCCGCAAATTTTTATCTAACATGCCATATGAGCATTAATATTTCAGTACATACTGAAACGCAACAGAGTAAAAGAAAACACGTTGCTATTTAGAAAGGTCATGAGGAAAGGAAGAAAACAGTTGAATGCAACGGCATTGCGGTGAATTAATTTGCAAATGACACGATTTCTCCGAGATATTAATTAAAAGTTGATATTTGTTTACTAGTTACCTTCAAAATATTACCTTCAACACATCGTTTCAATCTTTTACACCAATTTTTGAAACAATTTTATACTCATCTTTAGGTACACCCGTAAGAAACTGGTGAACTGCAGACCCCAATGCACTTTTGGACCTATATCTCCTATCAGATAGGTGTTTTTTTTTTCAATTTCGGGAAGAGGTCTGGGCCATAGAGAGGGTGCGACAATACATTGACCTTTTCAGACTTCAAAACCTGCACTACGGTCCGAAGCTCTGTCATGTAACAATTGAACACGATGGAGACCGGTTTTGGACGTACTTTTCTCGTTTTTGTTCGCAATATTTTTAAAACCACATTTTTATAGAAACTGCCAGCTAACACCTTTGCTGTCAGTGTTTGTTGAGCAATACGTTGCCTTTTGGCATGTTTCGGAGCCCATATCCTGTTATCAACTTTCCGCTTGGGCTCATAAAAATGGACCCGTGTCTCATCACCATTTATGAGACTATCAAACACCCTTTTCTGATATTTTGGGTATTTCTTCAGCAGTTGCTTTGCCATTTTGCATCCTCGTACGTTTCTGCTCATCGGTGAGCAAATGGGGGATCCAGCGAGCACTTATCTTCCTGACCTTAAGAACTTTCTTCAAAATGAAGTGGATAGATGCTAAACCCAAGTTTGTTATTTGTGCCAGCTGTCTAACAGTGAAACTCGCATCTTTCTCAATGATGGACTTGATCTTATTAATATTAGGTACCTGCAGACCTGGGTCTTCCTGAATAGTTGGCATAATTTGTAAACCACATACAAACTGTAAAAAATGGCATTTGTTTATCCTCATAAACAACACATATCTCATCATATGTAATGCAGCAACATTTGAAAGCAATCGAAATTGCAAGTGAACCGATTTGTGGATTTCAACTATATTTATACACAATGTATATAATTGTGTATACAGTCATAAAAGGGAGGTAATCATAAAAATTGATTCAATAATATTTTCTTGTATGTTAACCAATATACCAATATTCAAACCTCTGGCAAATATATGTGAAAACAACTACCTAAAATTCTTTTTTAACAACAAACACCAAAATTTTCATAACAAAAATTGTGGCAGCCATATTTTTAACATTATGAGCCTTTAACTGTGGTATACTTACAATGACGTATTACTTTTATAGTTACGGTCAGTTGTTAGATGGAACATACAAAGTATTAATCAATGTGTCTACCGGCATAAGTCTTTTGCGTAGTATTACATTTGTATATGGTCAATGTAAACGTTTAGCTACCTTTTCCTTAACTGTGATAAAATAATAATAGTTGTTGTAAGTGTTTCCTTGTAAACTTCCGTTTAGGCTTCCTATGTATTTCTTAGAAAGTGAAAATAGTTTTTAAACTTCATCCTTGTTTACAGGAAGTGTATACTTAGAATGTATGAATTGAAATTCTGAAATCTTTATCATGATGTACCAGTTAGAAATCGAGTGGAGATCAACTTATCGAGTTTATCTCAAATGAAAATTTAAATGCGCACACCGGTATAAATACAAAGGCTGATCATTAGGGGCAGACCGTTTGAACGTCTTTGGGGTAGTGAGGGGTCTGAAATTTTACTTGGAGTCAGAAAATTCATTATGCTTGTGAAATCATGTGAGGCGTTGGACGTTGGACTTGCTTAAGGCTACCATATACACACACGTATGGCTAATCAGATGTAAAATCAAGCAAACATAGTTTTAATTCTTTCACTTATATTTTTTTTATATTAACAGTAATTGGTATTGAGTAGAACAAAGACCATAATCTGTACAGTTCTGTATGGATCTTATGCAAGCCTTAAAGAGCAAAATATGTTAGTGGTATTCATACAGTTTTATCGGTTATAGTTTTGCATAACTAAGACATGTGTATCACCATACACCGTGTCTGTCGTCCGGTCGTCTTGGATTACAGTCATTTACAAAAAATACCGGCTATATGTTTTGCGGGAGATTTCTTCTAATATTATCTGAGGTCTGAATTTTAGGCTATGAAATATGAATGCTTGCCGTCTTTCTGGGGGTTGGGTTGGGGTGGGGTGGAGGGGAGCGGACCGCTGAATCAGCTGGTTTATACGCAATATTATATAATGTATGTGTACGTTTGGAGTAGGAACATTTTCAAAGTTGGGGGCCAGGGTGGGATTAGTTTGGGAGCTTCTTTAAAATTATGCTAGTTGTTTTGCGATATATTTACAACCATAGAAAGTTACAAATGAATGGAATACATTGCCCTTTGTAAAGATTATCTATGACATTGCTTGCACGTGTGACCCTTTGCCCAAATATGACAACCACAATTAGTTTTACAACGTCGGCGTATTCTTTTAAATGCAAATATGATTTTCCAGTATTTCAACTATTTTTCATGACACGTCCTAATTAAAGATCATTTGTAAATTTCGATTGGTTGGTGAATTGTCCAATCGTTTAACTTAAATCCGTGTACTTTAAAGAGGAGACATTTTACCAGACCGTTTCCTTAAAGCTCAATAAAATTTTATGCTCTTTAATTTTGTTGACGGTTCCTTGAAAATAAGTTTCTTCCTTCTTAAAATCACGGCAAGGAATGTCTTAAATCATTTCGGTCTGTTGCAGATGCTTTATGTTTCCTTGTCTGTTGACACTTGACATAAGCATTGAAAGGCGGCTTCTTGAAGCTTTGTTATTTAGCACTGTCCTACAGCGTGAGCAGAATTCATAAATAAATAGTTCGTTTTTTATGTCAAAAGCTAATACGCTAACATACAACCTTTCTATGTTTTGGTCTAATAATATAGTATTATTTTAGTGATTTCATATTGGCTTTTTTATTTGTCCAAGGGTTGTCTTAATGACACAAGGCAGAAGGCATCGTATGGTCACTCAGTAACAAATGGTTATTCTCTGTACATGTATTAGTTTATGACATTCTTGTCCAAAATGTGAAAATTATTGCAAATGTAAATCTTATGTAAAACTGTGTATCTTAAAATGTGATGGAAGTAACTCCTCCGTATTAGCCCTCTCGATAAAATCTATTCAAATGCATGAATTCAATACTGGCCATGTTTTATCGTATTTGCCATGATTTTCTCATGTTGGCACAGTTGATTTTGATATTGCATCAGTCTGTTTCATATGATTTATCTAATATCGTGTCCAATATTTCAAGGTTGAATATATCGTGTCCAATATTTCAAGGTTGACTATATCGTGTCCAATATTTCAAGGTTGAATATATCGTGTCCAATATTTCAAGGTTGAATATATCGTGTCCAATATTTCAAGGTTGACTATATCGTGTCCAATATTTCAAGGTTGACTATATCGTGTCCAATATTTCAAGGTTGAATATATAGTGTCCAATATTTCAAGGTTGAATATATCGTGTCCAATATGTCAAGGTTGACTATATAGTGTCCAATATTTCAAGGTTGAATATATCGTATCCAATATTTCAAGGTTGAATATATAGTGTCCAATATTTCAAGGTAGAATATATCGTGTCCAATATGTCAAGGTTGAATATATCGTGTCAGTATTTCAAGGTTGAATATATCGTGCCCAATATTTCAAGGTTGAATAATGATGTCTCATAATAAGGTTGAATAATGATGAACATAACTCTGGGAAATGTTTCGTATGATTTATCTAATATCGTGTCCAATATTTCAAGGTTAAATATATCGTGTCCAATATTTCAAGGTTGAATATATCGTGTCCAATATTTCAAGGTAGAATATATCGTGTCCAATATGTCAAGGTCGAATATATCGTGTCCAATATTTCAAGGCTGAATATATCGTGTCCAATATTTCAAGGTTGAATAATGATGTCTCATAATAAGGTTGAATAATGATGAACATAACTCTGGGAAATAAACTGAAACAATGTGTAAGTGTAAAGTTTAGCAGCAGCTATTTAATGTAAAAAAAGTTTTGAGTAAATATTTTCTTTAACGACGTAAGAGGATTTTTTTATCTATATATACATGTTCCTAAATACAAAACACTATTGATAAGAATGTTACATAATAACATGTATAATGATGTATTTTTTCTGATCGGATGCAAAAATGATTTATATTTTATTGAATCAGATAATTTCGAAGTACATAAAAACGTTTTTTACATTCAGCATTTTGATATGTTGCTTCTTTCCTTCTTGTTTTGGTCATTGACATTTATGATGATCTTTATCAATAGTGTTAAACAGACAGAAATATTAGTTTGCTAAACAAGATAGTGTTCAGTATCAGCATGTTAGTTTATGTCCATCATCGACGCATTACTTCCTGTATATAAATAAATAAACATGTCAGAAGTCTATTAAATAGCTCAATTACTTCTTTACAGTAATAGATTTAAAGTAACAAAATACAGAAATCGTTAAGTTGAGAAGTAGGTAACGCATTAGGCATGATTAAATGAGCCGCGCCATGAGAAAACCAACATAGTGGGTTTGCGACCAGCATGGATCCAGACCAGCCTGCGCATCCGCGCAGTCTGGTCAGGATCCATGCTGTTCGCTTTTAAAGCCTACTGCAATTAGAGAAACCGTTAGCGAACAGCATGGATCCTGACCAGACTGCGCGGATGCGCAGGCTGGTCTGGATCCATGCTGGTCGCAAAGCCACTATGTTGGTTTTCCCATGGCACGGCTCATTTTATTGTTTCAGATCGTTACGATAGAAAGTTGTCATTGGACAAATACGGTGTTAAGTTGATACACATTCAGCTCTCATTCCAATCTCATTTTGTCATGTATTTACTTTTCAAATTGCACTTTGTTGGGTTCCGTACACGTAAAAATTAACTCCTAATAACATTACATGGAATATGAACTAAAGATTTTAAATTTTATTTATTTCAATACTGAATTAAATGTAGCTTTTAACAAAAGCCGACCGTAGCAATTCTTTTCTCGAACATTGTCATGCATAACTGATTGCATGTTGCCATAGGAAATAAACTGATCTTAGATTTAGAATGAGTAATTGAATAGGAGTATTATGTGTATTAACTGGCTTGATGTACATTTACGTTTTAATTGTTCTAATAATTAGGCATTTAATGAATAGTAATTTTTTTTCATGCTGTTAATGATAAAGTTATTTACCTTGATTACATATTGACGTTTCTGAATATTTTATAGCATAAAACATATATGCTATGTCTCTTTATGTTTTTTTCCGTACTGGCTTCAGTGTGGGAGTTTCATTAAAACGCCCTGATGTCCTGTTGTGTTAAATATTTATTTCTCTAGATAGTTCGATATTTCTTCTAAATCTTAGGTTCCCTTTCTCGGCGACATCTTAAGAGGAACCTTATAGGAACCTGCTTGCAGAAGATTGATGATTTTACCCAGGTAGTCACGGTATCTGAAATAGTGCCCCGAAACAATCTTGGAGTGTTCCATGACTTCTTCAATCTATTGTCATAAGAAGACCTGTTGAAACTCCAACAAGTAAAACAATTCTTTACAGAATGACATTCTTTACAGAATGACAAGAAGCGAGAAATTATGTAGTTTGACCTTCAGGATACTGGCTTATGAACAGGACAACATAATCGAGAACCATTGGCCAAAAGTATTTTGTATTACATGTAAGTTTTCGTCAGACTTCTAGAATATTATATTTATAAATATATTTTGATTTCTAACACATGTTTATTAAAGTAAAATAATTGAACTCTTTGCAATAACAATGTGGTACTCAGAGTGACGTATATATTAATGTGTTACTCAGAGTTACGTATATATTAATTACGTATATATTAATGCGTTACTCAGTGTTACGTATATATTTATGCGTTACTCAGAGTTAAGTAATTATTATATATGTTACCATAAATATTAACAAAACGCCGTTTAAAATTTACATTACGGCCTCTGTTGACGAATCCATAATGGCGCAGTGCGCCTCACGCGCCATAATCATAATGGCCCCGGGTAACCGGGACGTCAGCGCGTTCTGACGTTGACGTCATGTAGTAACGTCATTATGGCGGGTGAAAGGATGCTGAATCATTTTCAGATCAAGTGTCAGATATTGACGGCATTGTTGATGAAAAAAAAAACAACAACAAAGAAACAATACAAATAATGCTTTTAAGTTTTTGGAAAATGTGTGAAATGAAAATACTAAGATAAATATGAAGCGAAGGTATATAATAAAAGGTCAATAAACGGCTGGCTGTGCCTTCTAACCATAATGGCACATCTAGTTAATGCGGTACTCAGTGTTAGGTACATATTCATGCGTTACTCAGTGTTAGGTATATATATATATTAATGCGTTACTCAGTGTTAGTTATATATTAATGCATTACTCAGTGTTAGGTACATATTAATGCGTTACTCGGGGTAGGTTATTACATATATATTAATGCATTACTCAGTGCTAGGCGTATATTTATGCAGTACTCAGTGCTAGGCATATATTTATGCAGTACTCAGTGTTAGGTATATATTAATGCGTTACTCAGTGTTAGGTATATATTAATGCAATACTCAGTGTTATGTATATATTTATGCGTTACTCAGTGTTAGGTTATTACATATATATTAATTCGTTACTCAGTGCTAGGAATATATTTAAGAAATAATAAGTTCCCAAACGTGGTTTATCGTAGAATAACCCGAGTTTTGAGTTCTTTTGCGCAAGAACATATCACGAAGGCCTTACTCAGTGTGCGTTACTTAGAGTTACCTATATAGTAATATTTACTTAGAGTTCGGCATGTATTTATGTTTTTTTTTAAAGTTAGTGTGAGAGAGAGAGAGAGAGAGAGAGAGAGAGAGAGAGAGAGAGAGAGAGAGATATATATATATATATATATATATATATATATATTTACATGTAATTATAGCTAGGAATGTATGCGTTTTTAAGAGCTGAGCACATAATATGTGTGACTTAGAGTTAGACATTTATTAAGGCGTTACTCAGACTTATGTATAAACTAATGAGTTTTCCAGTTAAGTTGCAATAGTTTTTTTTTTCATTTGTTTGGTCACATATTCTTTTTCATTCTCGAATGATCATTAATCGACATGTATTATTTACCTACGTAAGCAAAACAATTAAAATGTGCAAAACTGGTAAAATATACGACACAGAGGGAATTTGTTCTCATAGATATAACATTATCCAATCATTTTATGAAAGCCAAATTAAAGATTTTTTCAAAAGGCAGTAACAAAACATTGAGGGAATTTACTATATATGAAATTTTTATCTATCTGTATCAAATCAACATGATAATTCTTGTTTATTTTTTTCCCCGCGTTTGATTCTGGATATCCTCTGAATTCTTTGAACTGCAGCAATTCTAACAAGTGGAGAAATACAATATACTATCATAGTTATTATAAAAAAGAGAGAGAAAAATAGCCTATCACCGTTGTTGGCCAGAAACCTCGCTTACGTTAGGAAGTCATCAAAATTGTTTACAGAATGTCAGTGTTCCTACTCAGGTGCCCGGCCATGTCTACAATAACACCCAGAGGTCTTCCTCCACTTCAAAAGTTAGAAAGTCATAGTTTTACCTATACTTAAATCCGTATCATATTTTACCCAACAACAAGAAGAAGAACGTGCGCGCGCTTTTTTGTGCTTGTTATTTACTCTGATTATGACTCAAATGTTCAGATCATGATCAACTATGAAGTAACAGACTTCGTGTTGGCATAGATATGATATATCTGATAATAAAATAAATCAGATTTTATTCTCAAGGGACACACATCTAGTATAAATGAAGCTATAATGAGATTTAGCCGGGCCATTGAATTTGCAGTATTTATGCTTAATAACATTTTACTTTTATTACAATTTTGATCAATGTTTTTCATCAGTAACATAAATTGTGGTAAACTGATACATTATAATTACTAAATACAACAAATAAAAAACAAGTTACATTCAAAAACTTAATTTGTTTTGCTTACCACTAACATTTACCAAGTAATTACAACCCCGGATCTTCCTTGTTTTGGTCATTGCCGTTTTATAAGGATAAATCTATTATAGATGATGTTCAAATGAAATGGTATGGCATTACTTACAATTTCCTGTTAATTGACCTGTTCTTAAACAATAAACCAGTGATTAATAAAGTATGGATGAAAAACCATTGACAGAATTTCAAAGACATTATTTTAAGCAGTCGCGGCTGCAAGAGATAGAATTAATGTTGTTTTGTTCAAGTTTGAGTTTCCCTTCACAAGTAATCGGGTTTAAGAGTTCAGCGGAACAAATCATCTTAAAATCATTTACAATGTTTAGCTCTTACCACTACTTTGCCATATAATATTTACAGGTTCGGCAAATATGCGACTTTAGGATTTAGCCAAAGATATATATTTTTTTTTGTCAGCCGCAGTAATTTTTATTGGATGTTAGAAGTTGTATTGAGATGTAAATAAATACATTTGAGCCGTGCCATGAGAAAACCAACATAGTGGCTTTGCGACCAGCATGGATCCAGACCAGCCTGCGCATCCGCGCAATCTGGTCAGGATCCATGCTGTTCGCTTTTAAAGCCTATTGGAATAGAAGAAACTGTTAGCGAACAGCATGGGTCCTGACCAGACTGCGCGGATGCGCAGGCTGGTCTGGATCCATGCTGGTCGCACACCCACTATGTTGGTTTTCTCATGGCTCGGCTCATTTATGAAGCCTCATAGTTAGTATCTTATATCTTACTAAATTTCAAAACTTACACAAAATCTATAATAAAAAGTGTCAATTTCCAATAGTTAGTTTGAAATTCTCATATCAAACGTTCACCTGTTCATGTAAAATTACAATAAATTCGAAAAATATTTGATAAACAAATATCTAAAAGTACAAGTGACTCCAGAAAGATGCGGGGGATCTAACGATATATGTTTTTTGCAGCAACCACAGACGTCATATGTTTTTAACAATAACCTGCACTTTTGTAAAAAAACTACCTTTACCAAATGACATCCATCATAATGTCATTTATACTTATTTTTTGCAACAAATACAGAATTTAATTTACTTGACATGAACAGTTACAATAATGCGTTGACCTATATATTTTTTTAAAAATAAGGTCGATATGGAACTCTTCCTCAGTATGTAATCGTAGTCTATAGATCCAGAGTTTCCATGTACTTCTCGCTAAGTGCCGTGCACCTGAAACATAATAAGATTATTTTTGTAATGTACTTTTTACCTGTTTTCGTTAGTAAAAACTTTCTGTCAATAACCTTTAATCGAAAGCAGGAATAGACTGATATGAACAATAACCATTAACAAAATACATATGAGCCGTGCCATGAGAAAACCAACATAGTGGGTTTGCGACCAGCATGGATCCAGACCAGCCTGCGCATCCGCGCAGTCTGGTCAGGATCCATGCTGTTCGCTTTTAAAGCCTACTGCAATTAGAGAAACCGTTAGTGAACAGCATGGATCCTGACCAGACTGCGCGGATGCGCAGGCTGGTCTGGATCCATGCTGGTCGCAAAGCCACTATGTTGGTTTTCCCATGGCACGGCTCATATGCAGATCCCCTAGAAGCATAAGTCGCAAATGAGTCGAACAAAAACTCATCTGTTCACGAGAATAACTGAAATGTACAACACATCTAATTACCCGTAGCACCGGCTTAACCGGAACTTTTTCGGCGACGCCGTCTAAATTCGCTTTCGTTACCTATGCCACGTGACTTCAGTTTGCAAATCAAACTACTTGGTAATGCATTATAGATAATTTATCAAAATGGAAGATATATGCAACACTCTGCCTGATTGGACGAGAGTGTCAATTTCTTTCACTCTGTTGATTGTGCTACGCTGAGTGAAATGTAGACAAAGCGTTTATCCTAAACGACGGTGTTCACAGTTTTAAAGCTAACTTTGGCTCAGTATACTTAGCAAGAATATTAATATATCTCAAAATGATAAGTAAGTTTAATAAATATGATAAAAACCTGTTCAAATACCAACATATACCGTTTAGAAACTGGTCGATATGAAAATATCCTAGAAGAACAACGCGTCTGTCCAATTTGTAAAAATGGTGTTGAGAATGAAGTGCATGTACTGTTGTATTGTCCACTGTATCAAACGCTCAGGGATATTGCTATTGTTAAAGCAAATGAGATTTATACTTCATATAATAGTCTATCTGATCTTGATAAGCTAAAATTTATGCTCTCAAATCAACAAATGTTAAGAGTCAGCTCCAAATTATGTTACGACATACTTAAAGCCAGGACCAACTTCTTATATGAATAATTGTATAGAAAATGTTAATGGGATTTATTTGGACATGTTAAGTGATGTTTTATATGTGCCTTTAACTGGATTATTTGTCTCTTATTATGCTGACATCCCTTGTCCAGTTCAGGGCATATATATTTTTATTTGGTCACACTTAACATGTTTAAATGTTTTCCTTTTTGTATACAATGCATATTATTTTATTATATCTAATGCGTATCATAACAGAAATGTAAATTGTTTTAATGTATGTGTGTAAATCTTTTATTAGAGTTTATATAGTCATTGCTAATCAGTTCTCTTCTGGTCTGACCAGAGGTGATATTCGATCTTTTAAAATGTTTTTTATATGCGCACTAGTGCTCCAATTTACAGTTATCAGTCTCTTATTATATGTTAATTTTATGGCAGTTCTTAATAATTGGATTAGCAATGGCTATATAACTTTTATCTTGTAAATTTGCAATTTTGTTTCAATTTTTGTAATGATCTCATGCTAAATACACCTTTACATTTAGGGTGCTGGCCAGGTCTGTATCAGGACACCTCATTTGATAATGTTTTAATACTATACATTTTCGGTTGCCAGTTGGGTGCCTGATATGGTTCTGGTCATCATCATGAATGTAATAGATAATAATAATATATATAATTCTGTGATATATATAGATTTTTAATTTGTTGTTTTTGTTTTTTATTACTGTCTCATATAGTTCAGTATTGAACAGCCATTAACATGTAATATAATATGTGCCATAGTTGTATATTGTGATGTTAACATGTATATTGGATGAGACAATAAACTAAATAAACTATATCAAATTAAAGAAAGAGCTGAATACGGTCTGCGTATCACATGAATAAGGGTGTGATAAGAGTCTTTTATGTAGAGAAGTGCTTTTAAAAAGATTTTCCTTGTTATTCTCGTCTGTATATGAAAAGGTTTCTTGCTTTTGTGACTTATTCAGATTGCATATTAAAAAAATGAGTACTTGTTTGCTTTGATATATTTGTTATAAATTATTTAACTGATTTATTATATATGAATATTTTTCTTTAGTATGGTATGCAAATATTGAACTCAGTTGAAATCTGTTTTATTATATATATGCTATATAATGACTGAATCTCTTTACACTGCAAGGAAGGTACGCTGCATACAGTTTCTATGTGATATGACTACAGTCAAACTTTGCTTATGAAACAGACTACAGTCAAACTTTGCTTATGAAACAGAAATATTGAAATAATTACAATTGTATGTTTTGCTTGACCTTCACTTTTTTATAGGTGTGACGTCATTGTCCAAAGATTCATGAATAGCGAATATGCTATTTGTTCAGCGGGATCAGTTGGCCTATTTTAGAAATAAATAAAAATAATAAATTAAAAAATCCTTTAATTGATTTTTTCTCATGTATTATTAGACCCGCAGCCAACTTTGTTCAGCTGGGACATTTGACCCCTTTTAGGGGCTGCTAGAGGTAAAACTAGAAATGCCTTTATACAGCGTCTCATGAACAGCTTGGTGGATCTTTGTCATACTTGGTCTGGAGCATCATTATAAGGTCCTCTTCCAAATTTATTTATATAGGAACTTGGTCCCTATATTAGGGACCACTATAGCTAAAAGTAGATATGCCTTTCTTCGCATTAACCACTAAAATGTAATGGATTTTTATCAAACTCGATGTGTAACAATATCGTAAGGTCTCCTGCTATTTTGTTAGAAATGGGGATAGGGACCAATTTAGCTAAAATATAAACACGTTTAATGACCTCTTCTCATGAACCGCTTCATGAATCTTCATCAAACTACTGCTGTAATTATTCGTCTAAGGATAAACGAAACAAAATTGCAACCCTACGAAACCTTTGCGAAAAATTAAAAGAGAACCATTTAAATTGTTAAAGTGCGGTGTTTAGTTTGAAAAAAGTTAGATGAAAGATGAATGTTAGATGAAAAATTCATAAACTTCTTTCCTTATTACAATTCGCCGACCATCATTTTTAAAGATATTTCTTGTTTATAAGTACGATTTTAATGAGGAACATGATCCTAAAGGAACAAAATGAAAAGTATCTTGAACCGATGGTTATAACATTTTTTTGTCATATAACGGCAGGAAGTTAATCTAATCTGTGTTCCTTAATTGTGTACAAAATCTGACCTATTCTCTGCAAATAAAGCCATCCTTTCAAAATAAATATAAAGTGGAGGACAACAGATTGCATACACATTGAGTTCTACTAAATCGGTTCGGAGTAAATACGCCTCGCTCGGGGATTGGACTCACGGTCCCACGATCTCTTCCTTCCTATGATCTTATACTTACATTTCAAAACAAGAAACGACATATCTCCTAAACTGAATCCAAGACAACGCAATAAAAGTACCATAAGCTTTACTCTGTGTTTGAATTTATGTCTAACCTTTAGTGTTGCTTCAAATTATCTATTCAATGATATGCAATGTGGAAGTAAGGTCATTGCTCACTGTGGTTCAATCTCTTAAAATTTTTGAACGATTTAACAACGTTTAAATATGAAATGACGCTTACAACCAAATGTAATTCACCTTTAAAGATGTGTTTAATACCCATGAAGTTGTAAAAGTAAGTGTAAATTAAAAACACTGGGTCATGTTTACATAATGATAATGCACAATAAATTTGACATGAATACTTAATGCATGAATCATCAAGTGCTCTTGCAGTGCTACAATACAACATTGTTTTTAAAGTGTTACTCATCTGTAATGATGAATGGCAATACAACTGTTAAGTAAAATATCAATAATTACATGACTAAAGTACTTGTATATAATTCATTCATTGTATTTAACTTCGCCATCATCGAATAATGTCCTGTTGTTAACAATAAGTTTAATCATATGATTTTTGGTTAACATATTTACAAGCAGAAAGCTTTACTTTGCGTTTATTTTCAAGTACCGATGCTAATAATGTTAGGCCAGAAATGGCAAATTTTTGGTATATTCTTCTTGACGGTTCAAGTTAGATGATGCGGAATAGTGACGTTATCAGTTGTGTGTTTCCAAAAAACAGTTATAAAAAGTTGACACTCCAGAGGTCGCTCAACACGACAAAAAATGAAAATGTTGCAGGCTCGGTTTGATTGAGCCTGTTTATGGACGGTAGTGGAAATGAATGCTACCGTCAGCGCCATCTAACAGCGGGTTGAGCAGAACTCA
The DNA here is from genome assembly GCF_021730395.1 of Mercenaria mercenaria. Lineage (NCBI taxonomy): Eukaryota > Metazoa > Mollusca > Bivalvia > Venerida > Veneridae > Mercenaria > Mercenaria mercenaria. Next base: position 56,479,167 of record NC_069373.1, read on the forward strand.
ACACAGTAAAAAACAACAACATAATTTAGGGACTTCGCAGATGTGTTCATACGGCGGTGCACATGTAACCTTCGATGAAACACTAGTGTGTAATTCCATAAAAAGTGGCGTATGGTCCTCAGCTAATATAATGGGCTTGCCCTAAACGAGAAAACAAATGGGCAAAACTAAAGAAACTGGAATTAAGAAAGGGGATCTAAGGTTACGGAGCCTTCATATCACAGAAACTGCCAAAAGACAAAATTAAAAAGCAGGCACCATATCCAAGGGGTGGTTATCAAAGGGCCTTGAAGGTCCTGAGAGTCGCAATCATGCTTTTGAAAGAGCGTGTGAACTGACTGAGGAGTATGCAGTACAGTGAAACCAAAGTTGAAGGCAAAAATGACGAGACATACATTAATATGTTTAAGTACAATTGTTAAAACCTTCCTCTCCTTGGACATGTTGCCTCATCAGACCTACTCTAAGGCCTTCTTCGGAGAATACACATAGAGTATATGTTCATTGTTTGAAATGTTATATGATGTATCTTTCTGTGAGAATCTTCTTGGTAAGTTTCATCGGAGAGATGAAAGTTACTTGAAAATGTTATAATTAAAGTCAAATTCTAAGCACAGGAAGGCGTTTTTCGTTTTTCTTCTGCCGTCCATTTCAAATTGGTGCCAGCTTTGTGTACATGTCGGTATCCACAAACATGAGTGTCTCAGTTAATGTCAACTTTTTATTCTCAGAAAAATAACTTTTAGTTTTTGATATCAAAATTAAATGTAAATAATACTTGAAAGTCCACACAAAAAGTTAATTAACGGACACCTAGGTATCCGGTTACAGGACGAGTAAAAACATCATTTCTATTGTAAGAACACAGAAATTATTCAATATTTCCTAAACGTTGTCAGTGGTCGACAATCTTATTTCAAGAATCCAAAACTAATATCGAAATACCGAAAAAGTCGACTTTGACTACATATTTTGAGTTTCAATGATTAACTGAACGGAAATTTTGATATTCTGGACCATATTTCTGCATTTTATTTGTGATGGGGATCTAAACAACGATAACACAGCATGTAACAATTTCATTAAGTTCTTCGAAGGAACGAACTCGCCCTCTTTTTCTTATAAATAATAATCTTTTTTTCCTTTAACTACGAACAAAGAAAACTGTTGGATACAGTAATGATCAGGATAGTGATACTATGTCCATCATTTGAGCCGCGTCATGAGAAAACATAGTGGCTTTGCGACCAGCATAGATCCAGACCAGCCTGCGCATCCGCGCAATCTGGTCAGGATCCATGCTGTTCGCTTTCAAAGCCTATAGCAATTAGAGAAATCGTAAGCGAACAGCATGGATCCTGACCAGACTGCGCGCAGGCTGGTCTGGATCCATGCTGGTCGCAAAGCCACTATGTTGATTTTCTCAAGGCACGGCTCATTTGGTTTAACATACTTTTTGAAATTACAAAACACGTGCAAAAAAAAACATTCCGTTATCCTATGACTTTCTTTGTTTTTATCATTCACCTTTTAAAGGTAATGAAAGGCGAAAATCAAACAAACTATCGGTCATTGACATTTTATTATTATCAAATGTAGTTTTAAAGGATATTTTAATATGAAAAATCTATTCACATTTCCGTTAAAACAATAGTAATGAACAATACTTACGTCACATCGATATATTATTTGGCGCCGTTCAGGCAGATGTTACAACATTTGGTCTAGTGCGTAATACAATAGGGTTATTATAATATTAGCTTGATCTGGGATGCTGTATACGGCTCGAGTGGGTTTTGTTAGGTCGGATAACACAAGGCGACCTGGGAGATCCACGAGAACATTCAGTTCGCCGACTATGTCAATGTGGTCAAGCAAGCATGAATTGAAATTAAAAATGCGATCAGCCGATTATGATGATACGAGTATAATAGAATAGTAGCACAAGCCGGCCGATCGTTTCTACTAATAATCATAATTATAATATATTCTGTTACATTGTAAGTTTTAATGATATTATATTTTGTTATTGTAGTTTTACGGCTGTTGAAAACTTTTACGCCGTATTCCTTGAGCAATTATCGAACTCAATTTCAGTAATACAAAACATTGCTGCAGTAACATTAGAGGAATGAGTCTTGATTTTTTTTACGTTCTTTTTTTTTGCTCTCAAGAAGCTATATTTTCTACGTGATAAATAGGAAACCTGTTTACATTTTGTCATAATGAAATCTATGTTGACTTTGATTAAAAACAAGGTAACTTTGTTAAACCATTAAAAAACTTTACACTACCTTTAGATGAAATGAAATTTGATACACCCCAAGGACCGCCTAATGCCTTTTTGAGCTGTGAAGTCTTAGCGAGCAATCTAGGACTACCATCTTTATTGTAAGATGAAGTACACAAAAATGTTCAATGAAAAAGGAATATGATTAATTTAGATATTTGACCGACTATGTATTTTTAAGGATGGCCTTAAAGGCTTTAAAACATATATTCGATAAAATTTTCAAAGGATTTTATCTTTCATGGAAAGTAATAAAAAAGGTATTTCATACCTTTAAAGAGATGAAGCAAAATAGACCGTGGTCTTTATTACTTTGAAAGGAGATCAATGATTAAAATCTTTGACAAATATAAAAGAAACTAATTATATACAATAAAAATACATGTTATATTCATAACGAAAATGTGACAGCCAAATTATGAACATATATACAATAAAAATACATGTTATATTCATAACGAAAATGTGACAGCCAAATTATGAACATAGTCAATATCTGATGATATTTAGTTCAAGAACATAGAAAATTCATTATAGAAATGGTTAAATTTCAGATAGCGTTATTAAAACGAAAAAAATATGACTAAAAGACTATGTGCATTACCCAGTAGATTTCGTCAATTCATAAATGCATTGTTCCATTACGATAACTTCTTCAATAAAAAATATATTTTGTACAAAGAAATCTGTTATTGGTTTGTTTATACACATGGAAGAAATTTGTTTGATGAATCTATTTTAAGAGCAAATGACTCATTTTAAGACGGTGTGGGGGATCTAATGACACTTAAATATCCTATATTATATGACGTAAAATGTTTTCCATGAGCAGTTGACGAAGGCGACATTCCTAAAGTTATTGCACATTTTAATGGCTAAATATGTCATTAGGTATTTAGTTCACATTTTTGTTGAAACACAATATTATTAATTGTTTACGTAAACTGGTCAACGCCTTTACCGAAACAACACGAATCTGTAAATAGGTGTAATGGATGGCATATGCGATTTGCTGATACTAATTTAGGTTGATTTAGTCAAGGTTGATTGTGAAATACGTTTTATAGGTTATGTTAATGACTCGCTCACTATGTTATCAATTACCGCAAGGATATGAAAGAAGAGAACGCCAGTTCTTTATTCAATGCTGAGAGTGTAGCAAAGGAGTTACTGTTGCCAATTTTCACCATATGAGCCGTGGCATGAGAAAACCAACATAGTGGGTTTGCGACCGGCAAGGATCCAAACCAGCCTGCGCATCCGCGCAGTCTGGTCAGGATCCATGCTGTTCGCTTTCAAAGCCTTTTGCAATTAGGGAACCCGTTAGCGAACAGCATGGATCCTGACCAGACTGCGCGGATGCGCAGTCTGGTCTGGATCCATGCTGGTCGCAAAGCCAATATGTTGGTTTTTTTTTTAATGGCACGGCTCATATAAAACTGAAAAGGACGAGTATCAACATGTGATAAATGTATAGCATTCCACTAACTCTACTTACGAAAACATCTAGCTACTGACTAACCCTTTATAGGGACGCAAACACTTTTTCGTGATCGTCGAGCCATAAAGATTGTACCATAAATCGGATTTATAGTGATTACAAGTTGAAAACAGCGGCGAAAAGCCAGTGGGAGGCTTTACTAGAACTATAGTTATAGGGGAAAAAGAGTATTTGTAACTGCAGAAATTAAACTATAAGACAGTAGATGATAATTGTGTGATATTTTTGAAAGGGATAGGGAGTGGTATGCCTCACTAAATAGTAAAATTGACTTTAATTATACAAATATGATAAAAGATATCTAATGACACAAAGTATTTGTCCGGCTCTTGGAACACATATAATATATAGAAATGACAATTCTATATGAACCATCATGTTTGTTTAATGTTTTTAGAACCTGCATATTTGCCCTCGTCATCAATAAATCTATCATTACCGCAAAGTTAAAAAAGGTCAATCAAACGGATAAAAATACGAGTTTCGCGAAATAAGTTAATTCTCTGTGCTTGAAAATATTTGCAGATAAAGGTAACATGTTCTGCGTCCTCCTTATTATGATTTAACCTTTAAGCCTGCTCAACTTCTAAAATGAACTTGTCCATCATTCAATTTGGGCAGTACCACTTCTTATTCAAAGGGGTGTTCATTGAAAATTTACTGACTGCAGACCAAGATCAGTTTGCACGAATATGCAGGCTGATCTTGGTCTGTACTGGCCACAAAGGCAGAATTACTTGCCGCCAGCAGGCTAAAGGTTAATATAATCTGAGGATCTAAAAGCGCTGTAATACACACTGTTATACAAATATTTATTATTTTAGATGAATAAAAACACAATTTAAAACACATAAAAATGTAATAAATGCGTTATTTTAAGAAAACACCTTGATTATTCAAACTTCCTATGCACGTACTACTTAAAATTCTTGATTACATTGTATTTTAGGCCTTAATTTATCCAAATTAGAAATAGACGTAATTGCTATTATTCTGCAAATTGTCATTTCAAGTACTGCGTCATTGCTAAATTGAATGGCAATGCATTCATGGGACATGTTTTAAATTTGAAGTGATACACATGTGTACACACAAACCACTAGATCATAAACCATAAGAAGTGATTCATAAAAATTAACCAGAACTATGTTATATTAACATAAACCACTAGAAGTAATACTGCTGCAAACGTTTGGGTTCAGGGAGAACTCTTGTCAGAACCTTTTTATACAGATTTCGTAACAAAATTTAGCCTAATTGATTGAATGTGTTCCTTCATAATAAAAGATGTTGTTTTTTCAATGTTAAATCACTTACGGGTCAAAACTGAAATTCACAACATTTGTGTTAGTTCTTGATCTGTTTATTGTCAACGTGTTTGAATTCTGTGATTTTCTTAATACCAATTGTGCTCTCCTTTCCGATGAATCAAAGCAAACAGTCTTGAGCGCAGGGACTTGAAGAAACGTAGGGGTGCCTCTGTGGCCAAGTTGTTACACTCGCTGATTTCAAATCACTTACTCCTCACCGATTAGATATAAGTTCGAGCCTCAAGTTTATTGTGGAATTCCTCATACGAGGATTCCATCCAGCTGGCTTTTTGAAGGTCAGTTGTTTTACACGGTACCCGCCTGTGATGTGATAAAGCATGGGGGTGCATCTGGATTCTTCCTGCACGATGAATAGCTTGAATTGGCTATACAGCCTATAATTGTGTCGATTTGACTTTAATCCCAACAAAAACAAAGCAAATGGACGTATCGTTGCATGACGTCATTTGGTATAGCATTCCATTTTTGACAAGGGTTACTGTAAGGTCTCTGTGCTTGACTGGATTGGTGTCTTCGGTGTAAGCCGGACACATTATTTTGCATCAGCTCAACCAACACTTGATGGGACATGTCATACGTGTAGCTCTAGGCATTTCGATTTTAAGGAATTTCGAATTTATTTTCATAGTACTCGAAAGTCTCAAATTTTCCACACACGTTTAAGAACCCATTGTAGTGTTCTCAAGGAACATCTGTTTTCGAAGGAACCTCTCTGCTAATGCTGTGAAATTGAAGATTCATGTCACTTTTTCTTCAACTGTCATCTTTTTTTCTGATTCAAGGTCTATTGAAACTAACTTTGCACTGGAAAACAAGTTGTTGTATGCCTGTGCAATAGAAGTTATTTACTGTTGTAAATTGTTCTTTAAAATATCTAGTATAATTAATATGTAGAGTCAAACCTGATTCTAGCTAACTACCTTTTAATGTTGAACTATTTTTCAATTTTTGTGTTATATTGTGTGTCCATATCATTCTGTGATATGAAGTTTGTACAGCGCTTTTGAATGTTTATTTTATAGATGAAAAGAGCGCTTTAAAAATCTGGTAAATAATAATAATCAAATGACTACTCTCATGCGCCAGCCTCAGCAAATCACAACAGTTACTCTGTCAACATTGCTTTTTGGAGATCCCGGTCTCAGTGATAACACAGATGCCAAAGTATTCAAATATGTTCATAAAACATACCTAACAATAAACGGTTTGACCAAATATAATTGAGCCGTGCCATGAAAAAACCAACATAGTGGCTTTGCGACCAGCATGGATCCAGACCAGCCTGCGCATCCGCGCAGTCTGGTCAGGATCCATGCTGTTCGCTAACAGTTTCTCTAATTGCAGTAGGCTTTGAAAGCGAACAGCATGGATCCTGATCAGACTGCGCGGATGCGCAAGCTGGTCTGGATTCATGCTGGTCGCAAAGCCACTATGTTGGTTTTCTCATGGCACGGCTCAATTCATCTTACATGACATACTACCCGCGAGACGTTACCGACAACGATACATACCTCAACTACAAAAACAATAACCTGCAACCCCAACAAATCAATGACATTACAATATACTTGTACTTCCTCGCTTACTGTTCTTTCCCTAACACTAAGCTTATAATTAGCTCTCTGATCAAAATACATGTTTATAAACATACATTATTTAGGTCTTAGGAATAAAGGACATCGGACAAAATTCTAGGGAGTTTGCCTAAATTTAAATGCAATTTCATGATTTCAATAACAGATAATTTGATATAATGGCTCCAAATACTCATAAATAAGTTATATTCATATCAAACTGTCACAAAATAATTTTATTTTATATCTGTTTTGTTGAAATTCTAGCATTTTGCGACAAAGGGTCATATTTTCTGTAAAATGTGCAATGTGTAATTTCAGTGAAATTAGCATATGAATTGAAGGTAAGTCTATTATGAAATGTTTTAAAACAATAAATAAACCTATCAGTTTTATTAACATTTCTAAAAATAGCTGAAAAGCAAACAATTAAACTGGAACAAAACTTTTGGTCACACAACTGTACCCCGAGTGCCCATGATAACTGATGCATTGATCATAGCCTATTACATCTATTGTTATACTGTATTGACGCAGTACACATGTATAATACTGACCGGGTATTTTAGTGATAGTTATATATTATAGACATGCACTTTTATATTGGCTAGCAAAACAGATAAATGTGCTTTGTGTTACTCCAGGACAAAAAAGAATAAAACAACATATAATGGTAGGAGAACACTGAGTGACCCAGTATATCAATGACACAGAACCTATCTAGCTAGTATCGACATTAATGTGGATGTAACTTCAATATTATGCAACTTTTGTATTTGCAAGTTATACAGAAAGAGAAAAAGGTAAGATAATTCATCAAGTTGCATCGGGGTTGGGATAATGTTGGCGACGTAGGGGTTAGTTCCGGTTACGTCGGGGTTACTGCTGTGGGAGTCAGTTTTAATGCTTGTGACGTCGGGGTAGGTTCCGGTGACGTTGCAGTGAGTTCGGCATATATACTATAGTGTTTTCTATGTTTGAAATATTTTCAAAAACGTATAAAACTATCGATATCTATTGTTTAGAAAACACATTAAATAGCCTCAAATTGCCAAAAATATTTTATGCAACAATAATCACGGGGGAGGAGTTCTTCTGATAACCTGTCATGTTTTCTTCTGATAACTGTTACGGAGTTCGTCTGATTTCTGAATGACGTGCCAAGGAATCGTAGGAAAAAATGGTAATTATTTATCTTTAAATAGAGAGAATGGGGTGTAAAACTAAAGTTTGATGATCAAGGTTGCCTGATGTCTTGTGCTATGCGTCAGAAAAAAACTGTTTAGTCTAATAATCAGCCCCACTACTTTGAAAAGAAGACATTTTGAGTAAAATATCGAAATCGTTTGCTCATTCATACATATTATTCTTCTTATTCACGTTCTTAATCCGCAGCACATGCAATAGAATAATTTTAGAGCAAAGTTGCAAACATATACCACTTTCTAACAATTTTATGCCCGATTTTTCAAATGTTACGGAATTTCAGTGATAACTCTGAAGATGTCACAGAGTTCTTATGATAACTTTTATTACTGCCAGGGTGTTTCTTGAGCTATGTTAAGATACTTTTTAGCTAATTTTATTATTTAAAAAGGGTGTTAATGATGTTCTAACGTAATATATTTATCCAAGGCACAGTATTGTGGTTATATAATGTACGGTATGAGTCTTTTGTAAAGTTTAAAACTATATGCAGTATAATGACATATATAGTAAAATACGAATAGATAATAAATGCAGTAAATTGTATTTTTTTTCGTTCTATCAATGGATGTGCTAATGTTCGTGAACAACGATTTATTGGTTTCCGTTTTGATTGATCACTGAATTGAAATCAAATCCGTTATCTTTAATTTAGGGTACATCTATTTGCTGCATTCCTACGATTCCTTGGCACGTCATTCAGAAATCAGACGAACTCCGTAACAGTTATCAGAAGAAAACATGACAGGTTATCAGAAGAACTCCATCCTTCGTGTGACACTTCCTCCCCCGTGATAATGTACCCTGTAGGTAGTTTTTCAATTTTGAACACTTTCCCTCTGTGACCAAGCACCATTTTTGTAACACCCGTATATAATAATTATTTACAAAAGCATGTAAAATATTTTGTTGCGTCACTGGCGGGGGGTGGGGTGCTGGGGGCGAAGAGAGAGAATGTTTAAAACGGAAAAATGATTACTGTTCACATTTCAATAGAAATGGGAATGAGAAATGTCAATAAAGACATGCTTTTTCTTTGTTCACAAACTTGCACAAATTACTAGAATACATCCAGACATGATGTTGTACTATCTTTCTAATACACTATTATGCTTTTTCAGAAGTCTTGCCCTAGCTCAGCCTTCACTTATTGGATAGGCAATCCTAAATATCAAAATGTCCGATGTTGATGTCCTTTATGCTATTCATATACTATTTCTTTTCCCAGTTAAATGTGTTCTTATTGTTATTCATTAAATAACATTTGAACACAATACCCACTTAACATCAGCCCAACAAATAGACTGTTTCTTACAAGGTTCAGTATGTATGTTTCGTTTGTTTCACCCATTTTCTCCTACAATGTACATTATCTTAAGTAAGCATAAAAAGAATAATTTAAGTTGGTATTATATTTTGTTTTGTTTTACAAGAGAGAGATTTACAAACGTCTTTTGGCTTCTTGATCTTGTTGATATATTACATTGCATTTAATAATGAAATATATGTATGTACATATCTATTGAAATACATATTGTTTAAACTAAACTTGACAAAAACAGCTCAGTGCTAAAAGTAAACCTTTGTGCAAAGCGATTTCAGAATTGCCTTGCACAAAGTAATTTCAGAATTGCTTTGTGGAAACATATTTCAAAATTGCTCAGGGCAAAAACGACCTTTTAGCAAAGTAATTTCAAAAAAATGTTTTTGAATGTTAAATTACGCCATGCTGTTGCATACGTTTTGACGTCGTTGTTATGACGTCATAGTTGGAAATAAATTAAAAACTAGTTTGAAGTTCTTCCATTTTCAATTGTATTAAAAATTCTCAGTGCATTTCTAATGCAAGATCATAGACAGTATAAACATTGAACCTCGGATGAAACATTGACCTTAACTCTAAGACTGCCAGAGGGCCACTTTTGTGGCCCGACTAATGTTCTAAAATTGCCAGAGGGCCACTTTTGTGGCCCGAAACCCGCTCAATTTTGGATCGATGTGGAACGTTTATTTCAGTATTTTATTGCTAAAAAGAAGATTAGATGAAATTTAAATAGTTGTTATTTTGCACATTTATTGACGTCATTTCCGCCGTGACGTCGACTACGTGAAATTTCGCGCCGTAAATATTCAATTACGTTGATAATTGAACTTGTCTATGTAGTTTTATCTGATACTGTATACCTATAAAAATTGCGTGAAAACGAAATTTTTGGCACATTGAGCCCTTGTTCATACTGTCTTGAGTGAAATGCATAATGGTTAACGTATGTAATTTGTATGATATATATTGTACGAAACAATTTATTTGTCCTTAGTTCTGAATGGGGTTTGTGCCTTCATTGAATATAGACGGTGAAGTTTGTATAACTATGGTATGTTTTCTACCCTACAATTGTATAACACATGTGTGAACGTTCATTTGCTGTCTTAAAGCATTTTACTTGTATGTTAGTTATTTCATATTTTTTCCATCCAGTAATATTAGGTTAATAATACACTTTGTTACAACAAACTACATGTACGTTGGTTTACTGCCTGCTTGAAATATTGAAGCGTGGGCAGAACAATTTCAGATCAGAGCTTGTTCCATACGACGACAGTATTTGGAAAAAGGAACATTTATGATAATTGAAATGTACGTGGAAAGACGTTACACACCTGGACATGTATAATATTATCAGCGCCGGAACGAAACAGTAACATCAATGCTGCTGATGAGAGTGGCCCAAAACATATGCCAGAACATTATGCCAAGCCTACGTTTATTTGACGTTCATGTTCACAATTAACATGATGATAAAAATTGTGACAAAGACGAACAAGAGTAACAAATTGTTATTAAGTTGATGACATAAAAATATGTATGTTTATACGGTACCATCTGAACCATTATTTCCACGTTTATGTTTCCAGAGTTCAGCCTGCACCCTATGAACAGCGCGTACGGTCTCTGACAATATGGGGAGGGGTGAGAGGGGGTGGGGGCAGTATACAGCAAAACAGGTAATAGCATATCGAAATATCGGTTATTAACAACTTCTCATTCCCCGAAATTCGCTCTTCTTTAACTTATAGATATCGCACTTCGAAATATCGAAAAAAACTCTCGTTGAATAAGGAATGGCAGTTTTAGCAGATAATAAATGAGTTCTTACGTACAGTTTCTGTTTGAGTTCCGCCGACCACTACATTAAAGTTACATTTCAATCATGAATAGAGTATAAATGATGGGGAAATAAACTTTGGAATGTAGGCAAACAAAATATTTCAATAATTTTCTAACACCACATAAAAATAAGAAATCATTTCCAACACACATACACACAGTTACTCGTTGTGTATCAAGATATATATCAAATTTTGATAAATTTGGTTGTTAGTTTGCGCAATGATTAAAAAAGCGACACATATATAGGGCAGGCGGTTTTAAAATGTATATTGTCTAATAAAATAAGCTTTTGGACGCTTGTGATAACATACAGTCTATACTAGTATGTGGCACAGTTCATTCGTACACATACCGAGGCTCCAGCACCGAGGCACTATTCAAAGTTCACTGGTAGAGAAAACTAATAATAATAAATGAACCGAAAGTATTTATTTTCCGTGGTACATGGGACTGATCAATAAGCCCAGGATGAACAGTACCGGCGAAAACGAGATAGACAGAGTACTTAGTGGTTTAGAAATGTGTTTACCCGCACCATAATCCAAAACGTTTTGAAATATCTACATTTTGTAACGCGTTGAAAAAGACACCTTGTTTAACAGTTTTTATTATGTATATTTTGACAGTTTTTTTTTCACATCCGCTATAGATTAGACTCTTAGTTTTTGAAAATAATTTTGACCGGAGCATTACGTCAAATACATGATGCCAAATGCAATCAAAAGCCTACAGCTACAATACAGGATCAAAATTTAAGAGAGAAATGGCGCCGTTCTTTGCATGACATTCAAGGAAAATAAATTAAAAAAAAAGAGTAAAAACGTTGAGTACTTTCCACGCTGCCAGCTTAGATAATAACCAGAAACATAAGATTGTTACAAAATATAATAAATACATGGGTGGTGTGGACCTCAATGAATACGTCCCAGCATCCTCCGCTACGGACAGATCCAGCATTCTCCGCTACGGTCTATAGGCCTAAGTTGTAGAATACGTTCCCAGTAATAACTAGCCTGGCTCCCTGGCTGCATGGCTATATTTTTTTTTCAATTAATGCAGGACACATTTTATTAGAAATTATAAGACTCTAAAAAAGCACAATTCTATCTGATGGCTGAACTATACACCTATGTTTGGAACCAGGGGCAATAAAAATATCAATGTAGAAACAACATTCTTGAGTTACTTCCCTCTAAATGAAGAAAGCTGATATATGTAAATAGGAACAAACCTAGGGACGGGAGCCAGTCTACGTAGTAACCAGAAACACAAGATCGTAACCAAATAAAATAAATACATGGGTGATGTGGATTTCAAAGATAAGCTTTTAATTAACTTTTAATTTTGATCATCAAAAACCATCGAAAATGAGAAAAAGTTATTTTTTTTATCTTGTTCATAGATTTACTATTACCGCTTACATTTCATATAAACATAATAACAACCATCCATTAAATAGGCTAAAACTCATTGAAGGAGTGGTCAATTCGCTTTCTTGTGAACATCTGTGAACCAGACAGCAATTTGCTTAACGGGGTGAGGAAATGCTTGAAAGGAAGGGAAACGGGGATAAGTCATTGTTTGCCAGAGGCGTAGGGTCGAATGACGGCGCTGAACATTGTTCTCGTGCACAGTTTGTGGGGGAAAAAGCTCACTACCACAGATACGTCGAGGTTTACTATTTCGTACCACAGAAACACACTGTCACCGTCTGGATATTTACATGAGCGCGAATCAACAACATCATTAATCTATTCACTTTCATGGTCCCGATCTTATTCGGAAAAAAATAATTAAGGACACAATTTCCATAAAAGTTTAATATGAGCCAGTAAACACGGGCACGGACTGCAAATTTTTATTACAGTGCTTAGAGTACTAACTAGTATGCAATGCAGGGTATTGCAGTATTTATCATTACAGTGTTTAGAGTACTAGTATGCAATACAGGGTATTGCAGTATTTATCATTACAGTGTTTAGAGTACTTATATGCAATGCAGGGTATTGCAGTATTTATCGTTACATGACTTAGGGTACTAGTATGCAATGCAGGGTATTGCAGTATTTATCGTTACAGTGCTTAGAGTACTAGTATGCAATGCAGGGTATTGCAGTATTTATCGTTACAGTGCTTAGAGTACTAGTATGCAATGCAGGGTATTGCAGTATTTATCGTTACAGTGCTTAGAGTACTAGTATGCAATGCAGGGTATTGCAGTATTTATCGTTACAGTGCTTAGAGTACTAGTATGCAATGCAGGGTATTGCAGTATTTGTCATTACAGTGTTTAGAGTACTAGTATGCAATACAGGGTATTGCAGTATTTATCATTACAGTGTTTAGAGTACTAGTATGCAATACAGGGTATTGCAGTATTTATCATTACATTGCTTAGAGTACTAGTATGCAATGCAGGGTATTGCAGTATTTATAATTTATCTTTCCCGTTTTAGGTAATCCTAGTTTACTACATACGCAAAGTTGCAATAGAAAAAAATATATCTTTCGTTTTGGTAGGGCCAAAATAAATGTTTTATAAACAAGAACTTATTCGCCCAACCTGTGTACTTTTGCCTTTTGTTTTGTGCTTTGTAGCATAACAAATTTTATGATACATGTATAGATAAACTGCTTCTATTTTTGAATGTATTTGAATCATACTTTTAAATAAAATGAATGTATGCAACCTTCATACGTAAAGCAACAATTTTTACTTTAGTAAGAGTCCCTTAAATATATGTTTTAAATTTCACATTATAATCCAAAACTAATCATGATAACATACTTCTTTTGCAAGCGTATTTGTTTACGTTTTTACATATGTTAGGGCACACTCGCGGTTCACACCGTAATTTTATGGCAATGTTGCGGTTGCGTCAATGACACTGCCGTCCGTTCCTGTATCAGCAGTTCTGGCATAGAATTTTATCATCATGTATCAACCAATTGAATGAGATTTGAAGGCATGACAGAAAAACTATGTACATACATAAACTGTATGTTTACAACAATGAAGAAAACATCACTGATTATGCGGAGTATAGCTTCCGTTCATCCGTATTCATCCGTTTTTCATATTATTAAATCAAGACGTTTACTAAACATGAGGAATAAATAAACGTTTTTTATAAAAAACGTTGCTCGAGATGTGGAATGCAAAAATTCCCTTCCCTGTTTATTGTTACGTAAGTTTGTATATCTGGCGACATATACATCACTGCTATCAAGTAAAACCTCACATGTTTCAATAATAATGTAAATTTTATATTGGCTGTTTTCAACTCTGATTGTATAAAGGGGAGTGTTAGTATTAGTTTTTCAAGGAAGCGGAGTCAAAAGTGGTTCAAATAAGCTTGAACCTTTCATCACAATCGAGCTATAATAAAATAAGTATAAACTAACTCTGACCATATGTTTTGAATGAAAATCAAGCACTTGTATTTTAAAAGAATGATAGAAAGTTCAGTAAACTATAATATCTAAAAAAAAAAACGCGCCCTCTTTTACATATTTACAAACTCCCAATTACTACTCTATTAACAAAACGTCGCGCTAATATTACAAACGTCAACGTTCGAAAATGACGGTTATATTTAGATGACGTCGTGAACGTCGTTGGCAATTTTGAATTTATAGTGTGGCAGCGAAAGGGTTAAAGGTATAGAATTGCATATGTCATGCGGCCTGTCAATTGTTTCTGGTGAACAATTACGTAAAGTTACTGGTGTTATAAAGTTACATTTCTGTGACAGAGTTACGAATCGGAACCGTCAAGAATCTTGACCTTCAGCGGTTCACAATTTCAAATTGGTGTAACATTTAGAAAGAAATACTTTTCAGACAATACCCTTTCGTAGACACTCACGAACATACACTTAACAGATTGACGACTATCCAAAGTTTAATATACTTCGTCCTCAAAATATCTTACAAAAATAGAATATTTAACAAACATTAAACATTACTCGGTTTGCATTGCATTGGCAACACAAAGTAACAGGCAATGTTATTTGAAAATGACCAAATAAAACAAGAGAGAGAAAAGAAAGTCTTCGACATATCGCATCCAATTTACATCCAAAACATTTGAAAGAACCGTCAAAACTGGGTTAGAAAGTATTTGAATAACAGGAAGCATTTTAATGGTGTACAGACGACATTAAACAAGAAACACCTTACCATCAAAGGAAAATTTTTCTTTCTTTTAATTCAACTTTGAAATGTCAAACAAAATGTATGAAATGTCAAATTTGAAAACTATCGTACAAACTTAATGATAATCACGCCCAGTAAGTTTAATAGTAGAAAAAGATTTGGTGAACTTCTCAAAATGTGATAATGAAATCAAAATATCGCCTGCAAGTATAATAGGGTTATTGTAACAGTGAGTTGAATCACCTCGGGCCTAGATCACAGGAGGCGCGCATGCGCATAGTTTCCCCGTGGTCTTCTAAAATCAACGACAGCCGAATACACCCTAGACCAAGCTGTTTTATTATAATTCCTTTTACTTCCATTTAATTTTGTAGTACGAAATATGATTAAACGCCTCTGAAACATCAACGAAAATATCCAAGACAAAGGCTTGATACGGAATCGGATTTGGACTTAGTGCAAGACCGCTTTGCTTTCTATCAGTTTATACTTATTTTGGAAATATAGAGTATCAATAGTTGTTTGATAAAAAGTAATGTTTGGTCATTCATGGCTTGTTGTGCAATTGCTTTTAAAGTAGCGGCTAAAAACATTGATATTGCAAATGATTCTAAAAGAACTCAACGTGCAGTAACGGCAACATATTTATTTTTTTCATTTTAAAAATTGCTTTTGGACCAAACAAGGAAGATATATTTAGATGGGGTATTTTTCATTGTAAATTCAGACATTTCGGACACATAATATAGTTTTAAATTGCAGTTTTGATTCCATTTGTTGATGGTTTTATTATCAGACTTCTAAGGTAAAATAAATGCAATATTTCCATTCAAAAATGTAAAAAAAGTTTCTGAAATTTCATAGACAAGAATGATTAATTTACACAGGGAATAAACTACGAACGCTTTTTAAAAAAAATAAAAATGCCCTTAAATCAAAATACTGAAGGTATCTAATAAACATTGTTGAAGATGTCTACTCAATGCAAACAGCTTGCTATATGACAATAGAAAAGACTTTACCAACTAAACTTCCTGTTATATCAAGAGGGAACCAAACAGTAAATACAATTTATTAGGCATTTTTATATTGCTTTATAAGACATAAAAAACGTAAAATTGTAATAAATGTGCACAAAAAAGTCTCTGAACACGGAAGTCTTTACTAGATAAATTGAGCCGTGCCATGAGAAAACCAACATAGTGGCTCTGCGACCAGCATGGATCCATGCTGTTCACTAACAGTTTCTCTAATTGCAATAGACTTTGAAAGCGAACAGCACGGATCCTGACCGGACTGCGCGGATGCACAGGCTGGTCTGGATCAATGCTGGTCGCAAACCCACAATGTTGGTTTTCTCATGGCAAGGCTCAATTCATTATATAAATTGCGTGTAAATATTACAGACGTGCTAAGCATTTAATTTCATGCAAAACTTCCTTGTATTCCTGAATATCAAATTTTCGTACAGGAATTGTGGGTCCTGTGCAAATAAAACATCTAGGTGAAAGACTCTTTATAACATCTAAGACCAAGTCTATAACACTCGAGAGTGGGGCTGACATTAATGTAAGATAGAAAATTACTTAAACGGTCAGCTTATATTACAACAAGTGTCAGGAGGTGGTTTTAAACCTCTTCCGGGTACATGAACTTGTTGTAAGACCGTGGACTTACCAAATGTATCTGTGTTATAGAGTTCCATTTAAGTGGTTTCCAATGGTTTCTAAGGGTTGTGGTGGTTGGTTCTGGGGGAGTCTGTTGAACATTTCAATACCATTCATGAGCAGGCTCAATTGAACCGATTTTTAGTGTTTTTATTTTGTTTTGTTACGCTCTATGCTTACATCCTTTGATACATTTTATCAGTTTCCCTGCATGTCGATTATGAGTAATTAATGTAAATAAAAAACAACTGTTAGTTTGATAATAATCATAGGAATATTATATAAAAAAAATTTAAGTGCAAAATATTTCATGAAAAAGATAATCTAAAATGAAATTTTAAAGAAAGCGGGTTTAATGGTAATAGTAACTCATTTTTGAACAAGAAAATAGTTATTCTTTATATAATTTAAGAAAAATGACTGTCTAATAAGAAACTCCATTGCCTATTCTATTTTACCCCTTAATTTAATCAGGACTAAAAGTGTTTATCATTAGCGATTGTTCAAAATGTAGTGAAAGCTTTTGTGACAATATCATAATAATGGAAAAATGTCATAACAGTGAAAGCGACATTGCCTTTATATGTTTATAAAATGCTTATGAAAAGAGCAAATGATTTAATCATAAACGTGTGGAATAATTGTTCTTGTAATATAACATGTCGTAATAAAATCTAGTTATTGTGTTTCATTTATATAAAACATCATTCTGTTACCGTAAACGGTGCAGAACTTCAATAAAATAGAATATATGTAGTTATGTGTTATAGGTAATTACAATAATTCAATTTATTCATTATCTCTGTAGACCAATTTTATCTAACAACTTTTGCAAACACACAAAAAGCTCTTACATCAACATGATAACGAATTTATTCACAGGTCGAAGTACACCTAGATCTAGTTTTTGTCAGAATAATTTGTATATTTGATATATTGATAACGTAATACATAAGCACAGATAGTGCTTGACTCCTATTTCATGGCGTCATTGCTATAATTATTGTTGAATTGCTGTTTATAAAAGGTTTTGGGTCATTTGTGGCTGATTTGGGTTCATTATGTCAATAGCTGGACCTCAGCACACATTATGCCATATACAATAATTAAAGGGAACAAGATATTTGTTAGAGCAAGTACTCGTTGTAAAACCCTATGTATAAATTTGGACCAATCAGAAACAAGTTCTATAAATAGCACGTCTGCTAAGGTATATGACAGAGAGATTCATTCTGTATCCAGCGATCGAAGAAGACACATCGAGGATTCAACTAATAATTTATCCCAGTACCTTGATAAGGAAATTAATGCAACTACACTGTCAGGGCGGATAAATTATTAAAAAGAAGACGTTTGAAGTTCATGGACTAAAGAAGAGTTGCAGAATTTCAACATGGTTTCCAGCTATAGGGCCAGCACATAGGAGTTTTACCTTAACGGTAGTTGAATGCTATAGACGATAGCAAATATAGGTTGAGCACCGGAAAGCTGAGACAGAATCCCAGAGTTTGGTAATCTACCGAGATGGTAGGAGAGTTCCAGCTTATTGACGGTTCAAGGCAGCCAGTACAGCCAAGGCATCGGGGATATACCTATAGTTGAGGTAGCCAGAGGAAAATGTTATATACGAGATATTTGGTCTCATCAGCTATACGTTTTAACAAAGGACATTCTACATCGTTTGTCAGCTAGTCTAAGACAAAGTCACCTTAGCTTTTGGACCCATTTCATTGTTCAAGATACTAAAGGCGTAGGCACTTCCTTGGGTCATATAACTCGTATCCTGACAGTTTTTTCGGGTGCATTATTAAAGCAGCACTAAAGAAAAAACTGCAGTCTGTCATGCTGAAACCATTTCGAACAAACAGGTGGAACCATGTATTTTTTTTATATATATTGAAACTTTACTATACATGCCACAAATCTGTGTTCTTGTTAACAACAACATCATTTTTACCTTAATAAAATTACTATCTTGTTATGCATGTAGCTTTAAATAGTCCCAAAATACCAGATTTTTGTTTTAAAAAAACCTACCAAGTTCATTCGTCTAAGATTTGTTTTGAAATTAGAGATGTCAGTGTGACCTTTTTGAACTTCTATTGTCATTCAATGTACTTTTTATATATCTCTGGAATGTCTTCTAACATTTTACAAACTTTAAAGGTCCAATACTAAGGAAAGTGAACATTTAATTTCTTTTAAAAAGCACAGAAACTATTTCATTTTATTGGAAAATGAAAGTTGGTATGTAGAAATTCGAAATAAATCGCAGTATATGTACAATTATTTTTCTATGAAGTATGAAGAAAGTTAAAAAGACCTGGGGGGTCATTCTGTCGATTCATTGAAATTTCAACATAATACACATACATTTCTTTGAGTTCCAAAGACCTTCTGTAAATTTTGACCTGCCAATCTTCATTATTTAGTGTCTTGCAGAAGTCTATGCACTGGCTATGAAAATAATTGCCAACTCACTTTCCCTTAGTAATGGACCTTTAAGTTAAAGACTATAGAAAAAATGTTAATTTGTAGTTTTTGCATTCTTCACATTACATATGACTGTTTGGCTGTCCCTTAACAAATTAAATTTAAATAGTGTCATATTGCAGTACTTCATTACATAAGTTTATTCGGCTGGTAGCAGTCACCTTTTATGCTATTTACGATACTTGTAAAATTGATCATTCAAGGAAATTTTTTTTTCATTGGAAAATCCTTGTAAAGAATTCTAGTTCTGGAAAATTCCGCGAAACTTTCTTCAACATTGTGTAAGTTTGGACGAACATTTCATGCCATGATACCAAAAAATGCAATGTCGAACTTAGCCACAATGCAGTTTTAGAAAAATTTGAATGACAAAAACAAAACGTCTGCAACAGCGGAACATATCTGTATACAGGGGGTAGGACGTAAATGGTGTCCTTCGGTGGTTTAAGTGAGAAAATTGTGTATTTCGGGTAAACGGGTTGTTGACAAGTCACAGAATGCACGCATGCAATGTTTCCAAAGTAAAAGAAAAACTCACAAACTTGGCAAAATATCCGCCTTATGGTGATGATTTGTCAACAAAATCCGCCATATTCACCCGATAAGCACATTTTTCTAACTTAAACCACCGGAAGACACCATTTACGTCCTACCCCCTGTATATAAGATATATATACGATGATAAAATCAGAAGCAATCGACGTATAAGGTTCACATAATCTTCTTTTTAATGAAAAGATGAATAATTTATTACCAACCAATTATTTAAAACCTCTGAGTTAGGTCCACGTTTTGGAAAATTCTTTTCGAACATCACCAAAATCATAGAAAATTAAACAGAATATAATATATTTATATTATTATACAAAACAACTTTCAATTTGCTTATCCGGAAAGGGACTGCATGAAGGGGCCACATTTTGTCTTCGCTTTGATATGTTTGCAAGAATGTCCCAGTGCTTAAACTTCCCATAACTAGGTTACAATTGTTTACTGAATGACATTCTTTTTAAAGGGGTGTGTGTGTGTTTGACTTTTAAGAATATTTTAAATATCCAACAGTACGAGACGGTACGGCAAAAGATGTATTTAGACCTTGAGCTGACAATACCCACCCCCCCCCACCCCCAGGGATATTTCTACGCTATGATTTTCTTAAAGCATATGATATGAGCTATCATTCCAGAAATTCTACCATCTGGCAGTCGGATTCTTTTTACGTTATAGCCTACTTTATACGCTACCATTAATATTCTTTAGAAAGTACTGACTGACACGACAGTTGGCCATAAATTGTTTACTACCTACACAATATGTCAATATATAAAGACAGAATTATAAATTATACAGTTTTATATTTTGTAGGTAAAAGTGACACTTATAGGTATGTGCTTTACGTTATCAAGATTACGTTACCAAAAATTATAACTAAAATAGAAAATACAACCATGCGATTTTATATTTCATTTGAAGTGTCTATGTCAAAAGTGTTACAAAAAGAAGTTGTGGTTAAAACAGATAAGAGCTTAACATACTTCAATTGTAAAAAATTTATAATTATTACGAAAGAATAAGCGGTAATGTATAGTAAAGAAGGTAAATTGATATGTTATTGACTATTTGAGTTTCAAATTTATAATATTTAAAACAAGTAAAAAGAATAATTGGGATATGGTAAAATATTTTGTTTAAACAGATATATAACATTTACAAATTCCATAAATATGTATCATATATTCTATAACATATAAATATATAACAAAATATAAATCTATATAACGAAAATTAATAGATTCTAATTACATAAATTACATGTAATTTTCTTCATCAACATTAACAAACAAATCATGTTTAAATAAATAAATAATTCTAACACGATCCGCAGCAATTACTATATAAACATATAGCGAAATCGCCTATACATGAATCTACGATAAAATATGGTTGGCTGTTACATTTCACTCCCTATTATTGTGACATAAGAGATTCTACTTCAGTTCCATTACATACGAATTATTTCAGGGCCAAACGGTTGAAAACAGCATTTCAAAAACATAAATATGATAAAAAGTCATACTGACTTATGTGTAGGACCGTAAAACACGTTCTGATCTCTACGAGCGAATTCAATTAGCTCAATTATGATTAAGCGGTGACGTCATAAATGTATGACATAAAGTATGACGTCATAATGATGTGACGTCATGTAAAAGTTAAGCTCGTCACTCGAAGTCAATGCATCATTTTAACGGAGATTAATATTATGCATATCTAAAAGTATTTAAGTTTTATTTTTATTTTTATCTATAAACATACACAATAAATACACAATTATGGCTTTTTAGAGAATTTTATATGAGATTTAATGCCCTGGAAAAAATTATATCGATGGAGCCCATAAGGCAACATTTGTTTTATTACTAAATCCAACAAGTCAGATATTATTGAGAAAAGTCCAAACATTTGCGACGGTTTGTCATGTTTTCAGCGTTTTTTTCTCAAAGAGAAAGTACGTACGGCGTCATTTTGTTATGACGTCAAAATATTATGACGTCACGTATAGAGGTCAATACGTTTGTTTGGCTCTTCCTACAAACAATATCCAAACGGTTGAAAACTGCATTTCAAAAACATACATATAATAAAATGTCATACTGACTTTTGTGTAGGTCCGTAAAACACGTTCTGATCTCTACGAGCGAATTCAGTTAGCTTAATTATGATTCAGCGGTGACGTCATAAATGTATGACATAAAGTATGACGCCATAATGATGTGACGTCATATAAAGTTAAGCTCGTCACTCGTAACACAGGGTCAACTCGCCTATTTTGATGATTCTGTTCATAATTAGTTTGCGAGCTGTTAAATTACTAATTTATAAATACTTCTCAAAATTCTGATAAAAAAGAAACAAATATCTATACGTTCCATTGGCTATGCAACACTTTCTAACCATAGGGGGTAAATTGTAACAGCATATGACCCGAATGACGTATTACGTTGAAAATGTAGTACTGTAAAATGCGAATTATTTGCGTTGTTAGAATCGAAATAATAAATATGTTTCAATAATTTTATCAGTTAATAAGACATGCTACGCACTCGTGATTTAATTATTACGCATCCAAACTCCTGCCCATATTTTATTAACTGATAAAATATAGGAACAGATTTATTATTTCTTAAATAAATAAATAAATAATATGTGAAATGATTTGCAGAGAGAGAGAGAGAGAGAGAGAGAGAGAGAGAGTGCTCAAACTTGCTTCATATACATGGCACCTTTGAATATACTATATAGTGACATGTGCCTTAGCTGTAGCTAAGAAGGCATTTTATTGGTTCTACAGTCTAGAAATGAACTTGGTAACATGATTGTTAGAATGGGTGTGTTTCACACAATCTACTCTATATCTGGGACTGATGGAAAATTAATGAAGGGCAATGGTCTTGCAGAACTTGTAATAAAATCAGGAATTCGTGCTAGTGGTTCACATGATAAAGTATTACCAGGTAAACACTACAACCGGGCTCTAAATGTACACTCGACTGTAATCGAAGCTCTTGAACAGCTGCTTCTATGCAAGTTTGAAGAGACAGAGCCCCGCCAGGAAAGCATCTCTGAAGACACATCCCTAATAGTACAGAAACGAGCTGGCTGAAAGTCCATGCCAAGAAAAGGTGTTTTGAAATAATAACTCCCCTGACTTTGAAGAGTATTTCAACAGATATCAGCAGTTCAAATCAGAAAGGGTGAAAGCGGCAAAACTGCTCAATTTTGGTTAATGTATGTATACATAATTCATATGATTTTGTTGCTCATCAAAGCAAGAAATATTAATGCTCTTGATTTACATATTTACATATAGCCTCTCTGTACAAACTGTGCTCTTCTTTGTTCGTCGCATTTGACCACAGTAAGTATGTCCGATAGGTCCCCGTTTACCTGTTGATATATGTGAATATTGATCCAGCTGCAGAAGAGCTACTCCGAAGTAATGATTTTAGTGTATCTAGGTCCTCTGTACTGGCATCGAGAAATGTTGTAGATATTACTATAGAGCATACAATTAACAGACATTCAAAATCTGAGGGTGGCATAATTGTTTTCAGTAGAAGACCTGTCCGAACACAAAGAAGTATAACCTGTTCAGAAACATAGGAGTGAAGAAGGAGTTAACACGGTTATGATGGCATAGAATCCTTAACGAACCCATTCCAGTCGCTTATGACCTTAAGGCAACTGAAATAGGTGAAAAGACAATGTATTAATTTATCAAAAGAAGATTGATCGAAAATTCAGTTCCTTTCTATGAACCCATAAAAAGAAGCAAACATAAAACATTTGCCACAGCTGAAATACAAGGAAAGTAACCAATTTTCAAAACAAAATACCACAGATAAGAGCAGAACGTAGCGTGTATGAACAGTTGGTACTTTTGGCCGTTCAGCACGAAACAGATCTAGAATTGACACTTTCTTTTCCTCTAGGACCTGTCCCCTGCCTGTTATAGCTACTGCAGATGGCATACCAGTGAAAACAGACAAGTCAAAACTACTTCACTATGTAGAGGCTAACCAGCCGTCCAAAAAGATGACCCCGGTGTTTTACGGTAACGACCTGCTGCAAAGCGCAGTAACCATCCCTGCAACATTCCAAGACGTAGCCGAAACTTTGTTCAGTCAACTACCAAAGACAGCTTGACTTGTCGATTTTGCAATTGACACTTAAGCCCTCAGTCGATCAAATCATATGAGCGTCGATGACGTTGATCTGCTCCAAAAGTCTTACTGTCAGGAATCAAAACCAAAATACCACGTGACTGGAAAGCATTCATGTCAAATAGTGAAAACAAAACACAGTTGAACATTGAAAATGCGATTCCTATGCACCAAGTTGAAGGGAAGACTATTATATTTTTAAAATGGTGAAAAGTGGTTTTTACTCATAAATGAAGATGGGAACAAAGTTCAAGCTCAACTTTATGAACCACTGTACTCTACACAGGAAGAAGCGGACACAAGAATAATGTTAACTGCTTAGACATCAGTACTACTAGCACCACAGGAAAGACAACAATCAGAGTTAGATCCGTAGATATGGACGTGTTTGTGTTATGGTGATATTTTAATAAATACGAAGTACTGTTTTATTTGACACGGGGAAAGGCATCAAAAGACGCCTTTTAAATGCTCACAACATCTATAAAAGCAAAGGAGAAAGAATCTGCTCAATTTTGTCTGCAATACACTGTCTGACTTATAGACACAACAAGTGTTTTTGTTCGCACAGGGAAAGTAGCACCGTTCAAGTTAGTAGAGAAAAATCAGGGGTATGTTGCAACATTTGCGTAAGTAAGTCATACACATCACTGTTCTGCTGATCTCTTTAACGGCATCGAAAATATTGTCTATGCAATCTATGGATACAAGGCTACAATAACATCAACAAACTGATACAAGACAAGTTTCTTGAAAAGTATCAAGTACGTGCTGGCAATGTCCTGAGTACATATCATGATTTGGACATGCATATATTGCCACAGTGCCATTTGTCACTTAAAATGCGCATGAAACGTATGAACTATCAATTGTTCATTTGGATTCGTACTCCCCAGTTCTACCAAAAGGAGATGAAAGTGGATAGACATTTGGATCAGAAAATTTGTTGGCATATGACTGGTGTTCCGCTAATACAGTACCTCAAAATTAGCTGAAATTATTTGTGACACATCAGCAACATGTGACGAGGAGATATTTTCTTACAATTACACCTATTGGAATAATTGATATGAGTATTTTTATAAAACAAATGGTAACGTAAATTACAAAATGAAATGATCGATTGAGAGAACAGAACTAAGTGGGAACATTGACAACAACATATTTTGCACATCACTGAACACACATATGCTAATGATTTTAGTTGTTTCTACCACATAAATAACCACATTCCAGTTTTATCATTGTTAAGGTAACGTAAATAATATGCTGTAATTCATAGAGAATCCGCTTGCCAGATGGAAGAATTCAGAAATATGATCTACAGCCACGGGGCTTCAAAAATAATGGGGCCTACAAAAATCCCTAGAGAGGAGGGCGTTGTGGATGGGGGGGGGGGGGGGGGGGGGGGGGGGGGGTTTGCGGGTCACCTTCCAGCTCTAGGCCTAATTGGACAGTTAGATTGTTGATAAAGATGTCGTTCGTTTACCAAAAATTTGGGATTGGTAATAAACTGCTATGACTTAATGAAAAGGAAACTCAAATAGTCGACGTATCGCCATTTTCGAGTGACCTTCATGATATTTGTTTTTAATTTCTATTTTCATGGAAACAGCATGTTTTAGGAGAGGTGTCAGTTACTTTCTGTATTGAAAAATGACTTTCATCAACTGAAATTTGGTAACAAAAATCAACTTGACATGATAGCACAAAAAAAATGTTTAAAACGTGCAGGAAGTTAGAAGCTGACGACCAGGTTCTTGATGGCCATAAAAATCTTCAATTTGTCTGATATGCTGCGCAAATGCAAAGCAGTAAACTGCTTTGTAATTATTATGTTAAAATAAATAAAACTTTTTACAGCGGCACTGTTTTAATATAATTTCCATCCTGCATAATTTGAATATCCAAATTACCTTTAAAATGTTTTGGTATTGTCTGTAAAACTGGTTGTGTTATAAGGGCGTTTCTTAAATTAATCATTATAATTGAGCAGTAGGAAGCATTTTGATGTGTTTGTCGCATGAAATAGGAAGCTAAACACTAATAATTCTTTGATTTTAATTCAGAATTGAAATGTCATGTGTAAAGTTCACACAAATATCAAATATCAAAAGATTACTATAAATGTAAATGTAATCACTTTTAATAAGTTTTATAGCATAAAAATGTTTGATAAAATTTTCAAAATGTTGACGTAGCCTTTGCCATTATAGTCTGTCTATATCATATTAGTGTTAAATATACATTTATGCCTTAAGTAACATTTAAAAAAATTTATTCCATGCTCAAGCAATTCATATGACATCAAATGTACATAAAAAAGTAATAAATAGACAAAAACATGAACTAGGGGAACCTTTACCATATTAATATATAAAAGATGCATTGTAAACCAAAAGTTAATGTAACTGTTTTCGAAACGTAGTAAAGCAGTCGTTTTTCAGTTCATTTCATTTTTAATATATCAAGCTTTAAGATAAGGGAATCCTCAAAACCAACAAGCATAATTAAAACAATTTACATACTTTAAATAGTAAAACATTTTATCTAACATTCCCTAATCATATATCGCCGTACTTTTCGAGTAACTGGGTGTATTTATATATACATAATATATAGTAAAATGCACATTGGTGCCGTATATTGGCAAACAAGAGCTGTCTAACGACAGTGTGCTCTGCTATTTGAAAATGATATCATACCTCTATGTAACTGCACCTCAAGAAAAGGTGTAGAAAATGCAGAAAAGATTCTTTCAAAGTACGTGAAACGTAATGGAGCATTTAGAACCTTTTAGCGACACCCGATAACTACTGTTATTTAATTATGATACATTAGATTATGAATTATCAAAAATACCATTATAAATACAATAGTGAACACTAAAAGACAATTTGTCAGTCCCTCTACGTTTGGCAATTCATGATATGGTATGTGGGATGGGCGACGAAATGGCGAGTAAGAGAAGGTGAAAGCACAAATCCTGCAAGATTTTCTTCTTCTTTTTTTAAACTTCTGTTTTGTTCTTTTCTTTTCTTTCCTTTCGAAACTATTTCCAGTTCACTTAATTATTTCTTTTCTTATAATATTTGTGTTCCCTCCTTATTTATTGAAATAAAAATTTAGTTTTAACACATTATTTGCAATCCGGCGATAAGCGACTTCAGATGTTGATATAACTCCTGGTCAAGTCGTATGTTTATAAATTTGCTTAATATATGTATTTGGGCATGGAACAATAAAACGGTGTTAAAATAAATTAACATTAATTCATTAATCAACTTGAAACTATTTTTACGTAGTTTACACAGTTTAAACGATTTGTTTCTATATGAATTGATTCAGTTGAAGTATAAACGCATTTGGTCTGATAGTTGCTTGGAAGCCAGCTTAAATGAAGGAGATGAACTAAAGAACGTTTTCCAGCCACCAAATGATCTTCTTATTTGAAAACTTGGAGCTATGAGCCTTGACTGGGATCTTGCGTTGGAAGATATTTACTGTACTCAAAAATTATATCAAAATCTTTTGTCAGAATAAGACAGCGTGACCATAGCATTGGGGCTACGGGAAATGGTATTGTACGTGACAGATCACCGAAATATGAATATAGTTTGAAAATCTGTTAATTTTTGGACAGGATGCAAAACAGATGGTTTAGATTTATTATCTCATAGTATCATTTCGCTATTGGAGTTACGCATACCTAGTCGTAATTTAGATTATTTGTACTGAATAATATTGAAACCTCTTTATAAACTGGACACAAAACAGACGCTTTAAACGTTTGACCTACAACTGTGCTTTTGGCCTTGGTTTTTTTTAGCTTTAAGTCTTGTGAGTGGCACATCATCTCGTTAAATTTCAATGCTAGAATTTGTTGATGGATAACAAAACCATAGACTGGACATGAAACAAACACCAGACACATCCCTTCAGTTATACGAAGTACTAATATATCAGTGCAGTATTAATATTCATTGATGGATGAGCGAGTTATGGGATAGAGTATAAATAAACAGATCAAAATTTATTTGACCTCCAAATGTGTGACCTTGTCCTTGACGGTTCACA
Source organism: Mercenaria mercenaria (assembly GCF_021730395.1). Taxonomy (NCBI): domain Eukaryota; kingdom Metazoa; phylum Mollusca; class Bivalvia; order Venerida; family Veneridae; genus Mercenaria; species Mercenaria mercenaria. The sequence continues at coordinate 56,507,360 of NC_069373.1, forward strand.
AACACGTATTCGAAACATTTGTTGTTTGTATTATTACGCAGGAAGAAGCGCACTTTACTATTCGATGTATGAAATGAATGAGGGCATATCGTGAAATCATATTTATCCGTTGAGGGGGAAAATCCACGACATTGAATCTCGACGAAAAAACAAAATTCTCATTCCTTTGATCTCCAATGTTGACATCCACGGACTTCGAGAAAGAGCCATTTCAATGAAAAGCACGAATTTTCATCCCACAAAGTTAAATGATTTTACAATAGCTGAATACCCAAATGAAAAAATTCTTTATATGAATACGAGTTCTATACTAATTTTATACCAATAAAAGTACTAATCAGTATACAGTATCATTATAGTGTGTAACTGTAACAATAAGATACTTTATTCAAATGAGGAACAGACCTGAATTGGTACTTCATTACACTTCAGCTGTATTTTGTTTGTTTGTTTTGGGCTAGCGCCGTTTTTCAACAGTATTTCAGCTATGTAACGGCGGGCAGTTAACCTAACCAGTGTTCCTGAATTCTGTATTATTACAAATCTGTTCTCCGCAAGTAACTGCCAACTTCCCCACATTAATCAGAAAAGAAGGACGAATGATTTCCGACATAATGGTTTTTTTATCAAATTGTCATAGAGAACCGGGGATCGAACTCACGACCCCGCGATCCATAGATATGCGCTTTCCCTACTAAGCTAAGTGAGCGGGTTTCACTCTAGCTGTAAGAAAGCATAATATCAATGGTGCATTGGAAATAATTTCTAATGAAAGTACTTAATAGTTTATTTGTTTATTTCAGTCTCATCATTGTACAAATATTTACATACATACAAATATAAAAGTCATAAAAAGTACAATGCCATTCATAATATTGAATTACAAGAGACTATTAAGTAAAACATTAAAATACTCTATCACATATCCTGAAATTTCAACATGTCTAAACATTCAACATTAAAATGCTACGAGTTTAAGTATTACATGTTAGCTATAGATATAAACAAGAACTGTCGGCTGACAGCAACGCTCGACCATTCAACTGTCTTGTCAAATGAATGAATTGGCATAATTTTGTAAAATTTCAAAACAAGATTTTGGCTGTATAATGCCTATCAACTCATGACAATAGACAGTGGTGTGAAGATTCAATCAATTCCATCAGTGGGTACTGCCAAAACTTAACCAAAAACATCCAAGTCGAAAAAAAGGGGCATAAACCTGTAAAAAAGAAGAAAAAAAAGTAGAGTTATGAAACCTGTCACTGTATGTCAGGTCATCATAATGATCAAGTGTGTGAAGTTTCAATCCAATCCACTCCCATCAGTGGGCACTGAGGGAAAAACAAAAGAAATAGTTATGGAGTTATGGAACTTGTGCAATGTAAGCCATCAAAGACCTAACAAATCAGAACGCCGACACCGACGCATGGGTGAGTCCAATAGCTCTATCTATTCTTTGAATAGTCAAGCTGAAAAAAAATATTAACCTGTTAAAAAAACATATGTACTTCATTGTTACACCATGTTGAATAGCACAGCCAAAATTATTTCCGGTTATATCTGCTTTGTTCACAAAAGATATATATCATTTATGGTCGTCTGTAATTAAGGAGTTGCCAGAATTCAGCAACAATATATCAGTCTGTAAATATATCTTGGTTAGAAAAAGCTGTTAAGTCACTTTTACAAAGATTTATCTTTTGCTTAAATATTCAGCCTAGAATCATAATAAATACTAGGTAAAATAACATTTACCATGCAATTATGGCTTTTTATAAAGGTACATCATTAGTATTTCATTTTGTTTTGATAAGTATATTTTGTGTCGGGGTTAACGTCGCATCGACACAATTATAGATCATAATTATTATGACGTCTTTCCAGCTTTGATGGTGTAGGAAGACCCAAGGTGCCCCTCCGTGCATTATTTTATCAGGAGCAGGCACCTGGATAGAACCACAGACATTCCGTAAGCCAGCTTGGTGGTTGATACACTATTAGTATTTGATTGAACAATACAGAATTTAATCTTTTATTCCTACAAGTCCAGCATTAGTATACGACGAATCAATGATTGTTTGTTTTCTCACTTAATCTTTGTTTTTTTTTTACCATTTGCGAATTGTTTGTACCACTTTAAGATCAAAACACAGATGACCGATCATTCTACGGCATTTGCTTTTAAATTATTTAATTATAAATTTCTGTTGGTGTTGCCAAAATCTCTACATTACGCCATTACGGTCCAATTATGTACGCAAGACGATGACGACACTTAGTTTAAACGTTGTTTACAACCGCCTGTAACGTTCGAATGACATACTTTCGATACTTGTCGCTTTTTTTGGTTACTACACTTTGATGTATTTTCTGGTAAACAAGTGGACTTCCAATAAAAAGCATTAATGGCCGAATTCAAATTATGATAGGCGAAAAAGCGACTGCACCGGTTATACGTAGCCATGGTGATTAAAACGTTCTACGCGATTCACCTATTATCAGCGAAAATGTTCCAAACATGTATGACCAAATAAGGGTTGCTAATTACAGTGATATATCTATGTTCCCCCCCCCCCCTCTGGGGGAGACATATTGTTTTTGCCCTGTCCGTCCGTCTGTCCTTCCGCCCGTCCGTCCGTCCGTACGTCACACTTCATTTCCGGGCAATAACTGGAGAACCATTTGACCTAGAACCTTCAAACTTCATAGGGTTGTAGGGCTGCTAGAGTAGACAACCCCTATTGTTTTTGGGGTCACTCCGTCAAAGGTCAAGGTCACAGGGGCCTGAACATTGAAAACCATTTCCGATCAATAACTAGAGAACCACTTGACCCAAAATGTTGAAACTTCATAGGATGATTGGTCATGAAGAGTAGATGACTCCTATTGATCTTGGGATCACTCTGTCAAAGGTCAAGGTCACAGGGGCCCGAACATTGAAAACCATTTCCGATCAATAACTAGAGAACCACTTGACCCAAAATGTTGAAACTTCATAGAATGATTGATCATGAAGAGTAGATGACCCCTATTGATTTTAGGGTCACTTCGTCAAAGGTCAAGGTCACAGGGGCCTGAACATTGAAAACCATTTCCGATCAATAACTAGAGAACCACTTGACCCAGAATGTTGAAACTTAATAGGATGATTGATCATGCAGAGTAAATGACCCCTAACGATTTTGGGGTCACTCTGTTAAAGGTCAAGGTCACAGGGGCCCGAACATTGAAAACAATTTCCGGTCTGTAATTTGAGAACCACTTGACCCAGAATAATGAAACTTCATAGGATGATTGGTCATGCAGAGTAGATGACCCCTAACGATTTTAGGGTCACTCTGTTAAAGGTCAAGGTCACAGGGGCCCGAACATTGAAAACCATTTCCGGTCAGTAACTTGAGAACCACTTGACCCAGAATAATGAAACTTCATAGGATGATTGGTCATGCAGAGTAGATGACCCCTAACGATTTATGGGTCACTCTGTCAAAGGTCAAGGTCACAGGGGCCTTAACATGGAAAACCATTTCTAATCAATAACTTGAGAACCTCTCAACCCAGAATGTTGAAACTTCATAGGATGATTGTTCATGCAGAGTAAATGACCCCTATTGTTTTTTGGGTCAGTCTATTAAAGGTCAAGGTCACAGTGGCCTGTTCATGTAAAATCATTTTTTGGAAATAACTTGAGAACCACTTGACCTACAATGTTGAAACTTAATAGGATGATTGGACATGCAGAGTAGATGACCCCTATTTATTTTGAGGTCACTTGATCAAAGGTCAAGGTCACAGGAGCCTGAACAGTAACTTGAGAACCACTAGGCCAAGAGTGTTGAAATTTAGCGGGATGACTGCACATACCAAGTAGATGATCCCTATTGCAGCCAACCATCAGTGTCTCTTTGACTTTCGCTCCTGAACCCTATTGACTTCTTGCCTATAGGACTTTGCATTGGGGGAGACATGCGCTTTTTTACAAAAGCATTTTCTAGTTTCCACTGCACTTTACACAATAGGAGGCTCTACGTTATTTTTGAACAGCCCTCGGCGTATGACAGTGTTTTGTACTGAAACGTTTGACTTCAATGTGTGACGTTGACCTTGGATACGGGCTTAGGGCTAATGCATGACACTTCGTCCATTTACTAGAAACAATCCGGACATAAAACATAGTTTATAAAACTTTGACCTTGACTTACGGATTTGGTGTTAGAGTTAACGGGGTTGGATCTTGTCTACACCATATTTTCTTGTTATGGAGAACATTTGTCCCAAGTTACATGAAGATCCGATCCTTTGTTACAGACGGACGAACGGACGTGGTAATATCCTCTTATTGCCATCACTAATATGAAACATCCTTTGATGGATGGCAGAGTTATATACCGGACACGAATAAGACCTTGTAAACCTCTAACCTCCAAGTGTGTCATTGACCTTGAAGCTACAGGACTGGGTCTTGTTCGCGACATATTGCCTCAACTGATTATTTGAAACATTTGTTTTCATAAGAGCGACTGGTCCTTAATACCTACGGCGCAACACATGGACTTGTAATGGAGAACATTATTTTTTGTGTCAAGTAATATGAAAATCCTTAGAGGGAAACTGACCGGATAAAAGTATAAAGGGCGGACGTAGCCCATTTAATGTCCCCTTTTTTCTTGGGAAAGGTAAGGGGCAAAAAAGCAGAATATCATGTAAAAAAATGTAAGTCACAGGCAGAGAACCTGACATTTCTCGGCGACCTTATGGTCCTGAAAAAAAATATTCCAACAGGATGAGCAAAGGTCAGCGAAAACAGCAATGTGTAGTGTTGAAAAGTGTACGGTAAAATAGTTAAGGAGAAACTTACTAAAATAGACATTTCAGAGTAAAAAGAGGCATAACGTTGTCAAAGATCCAGTTACAGGACACTCTCTGTGAAGCCTATAAAAGAAAATGAAGACTTGTATATTATACGAAGGTCGAGTAGTTGCCAAGAAAACTGCTTATATGGAAACCACAAAAATATGTTCACTAAACAGATGTGATATTTTGACAAAGTGTAAGCGTAAGGTGTGAAACCTGATCATTAATAATACCGAAAACTTACAAAGGTAGTTCAATAAATACGTAGACTAGCCAATAAACAAGGCATTTGGAAACATAGTGTCTCTACTAAGTAATATATGTACCAAACTTGAAATTGTAACCATGCAGTATATCTGTACTATTCGATCACTTTCTTAAGCAAGGGAAATGCTATGCGTCCCACGTCAGCGACGTTTTTATAACGTAATCTTTGTATACAAAACTTTTCGTAATTAATTTCATGTTACACGTATACTGAACTGCTTCTGTGATTAAAACTCAGTGTTTCATGTGAAGAATAAAATTATATATTTTCAACAAGATATCACCCTCGGTTAACGTCAAAATACATTTTAACAGAAACATGTAGATAGCTCATTTCTTGTGTCATTGATTTCACTGGAAATCATAAATCGGTGTATTTATAGGTGTTTATCAAGTTATTAACATTAATGTTAATTAATAAATGAGCTATCTTGTAAGATAGGTCAACTAAAACTCGTTTTTTTTTTCTATATTAATTCAGAAGTTTCTATCGGTGTTTTTTCCCCAAAGTATTGTACTATTTAATGTCTTGCTCGGTTTCTATTTTTTGTAATGTCAATTTCATGCAAGACCACGATTGACTGTACGAGACAAAAAGCTGTTTATTTCAAACTCAAATGTCCGATTGACTTTAAAATACGGAGACGTCACTTAGATATTAAAATAAGAGGGCCATGAAGGCCTGAGTTTCAGAGCTTAAACTGGCATATGTTCTTTTAAAGCGCAACAAAATAAACCATGAATAGCCAGCTCCGTATGATTCACGGATTCAAATTTAAGGAAAATGAAACCGTTTCATATCGTCTTGAATGATTGTAAATGAAACGTATACGAAAAAAAAAAACAAAAAAAAAAAAACAACAAAAAAACAAAAAAAAAACAAAAAAAAAAAACACAACACGTTCTAGTATTTTAATTTATGTATCAAACATTTTATGCATCTATCTCTTATTTGAACTTGTTTCCCTTTAAAACGTATTTAAAGCTGTTCGATTTCAAAGAAATGTCTGATGACAGGAAAGCATTGTATGATGTTCCAATCCAGTTGTAAGTGACATGTAGCTTGATAGTTACAGGCAAAACTTTAAACAAATTTTCTAAGTCGAAAGGGGCCAGAGCTTGAAAAAAACGAACCAAAAGTTAGATGAACTGGTTATTATAATAGGTTTGATGCCTGTAAAGCGTTGTATTAACAAGTTTCTATCCAATACATGTAGTTGTTCTTGAGATATAGCTTAATAGCTAGATCCGCGCAATACTTAAGTCGAAAAGGGCCATCCTTTGAAATAAATTCAATTAGGATTTACCTTACATGGTTATGTGATTAAAAAACCTTGTGTAAAGCTTCAATCCAATTCATACAATGAGGTAAGTTTTTCCAGCACCGGTGAAAACACCGGAAATCCACATCTATTATGCAAGAAATGAATTTACATGCAAACATTAACCAGTGTGGGCCGTCTAAGGCCGGGTGAGTAGAGTAACTCTCACTAATCCTTAAAATGAAAAATAAAGAAAATAAAAATAATAAAACCTAATCTTTTTGCGGGGTTTAACATCGCTCTGTATATTGGCTTTTCTGCTTTTGATGGTGAATGGAGACCTCAGCTGCCATTCAGGGCAGGGGCGGCCATCTGATGTAAAGTTACACCACACATAAAAAACAACAACAAAAAACAGCAGAAGTTGAATATGGACTGCAAAGTAGGCGGACGGGCCGATATAATAATATTATTTAGATAACTGCTTCCGCCAAAATGCATATAAATCAAACTTCCGGCTGTATTATCTAATATTAAAATGCCAGCAAATCAAATTCAATCTATACTCCTCAGATAAATCATAATTGAAAAGAAGGAAACACTCTGGCTACTTCGAGACATTACTCGGCATTTTCGCAGATTTTAGTTCCTCATGGAAATGCCAAAGACAAAATTTCTGAAATGTTAAACCTCAATAATTTCATAAAAATGACCAGTGTGATTGACAACATAACAGAATACCTTAGAAATGTCGACGTTTATTAGGCAATATACAAATCGTTCAGAACTATAAAAATAGTCTCAGTTACATTTCTTACTTTTTTTACATTTCATATAAAAGAAATTCGACATCAAAATTACATAAATTGTAATAATTATTCAAACATTGGAGCAGGAAAATATATTACCATACAAATTTACAAAAATACTATACCTAAAATGTTAGTAAATGTTACAATCTTCCTTGATTGACGATATTTCCATATCTAAAATACCAAGTTTTCAGTATTTCCATATCTTAAATACCAAGTTTTCACCTCAATGCACTGAAAAATATTACACGCGAGATTCAATAACAAAACCCAAAAGGACGTTGATAACCCGCTACCGCTCACCAGAGATTCTCAGGTAAAACCAGGGAATCTAGTCCTGTCCCAAGCTATAGCTTGAAAAGTTTTGATAAAAGTTCACCGAAAAACACAATTGCCAGCATTTTCCGAGATGTCTATAAGCCACATTCATGGGGGCCATGTTTATTTTTCAACAAATCATGGTGTTAACAATGTTTATAGCAGGCCATCTAAACTACTGTGTAAAAATAACTTGAAATGAAGATAATTCTATTCTAAGATCTGGCGTCACCTATATGCAGTTGAAAGGATTCGTTTGAAGAATTGTGGTAGATGACCACAGAAGGAACAACAATGCCAAGTTTCATCAACTCCCACGAGATGACCATAAGAAAATGTGGAAGGAAAGACGTGCAAGCATACGACGTGAAATTCGCAAAAATATCCACGTAGCAAGGATTCACAACGGCTGACCTTAATCATATGATGCCTGGGTGAGCTAAATACTAATTGTACTGAATACTTGTGCGTCTTAAATTTATAACATCAACATGCATTGCCGGTTTTTCTGACACGACGAATATAGCATTTTAACTCGGAGGATTTCAACATTTTGATTCGAAGAGAACAGCATTTTGACTCTAGAAGTGCAGTATAACTAATTAGTTGTTAAATGCAGTTTTTAAGTGAATTTTACGTTAATACAAATGAAGACTGAGAAAATAAATGAAAACTGATTTCGTCATCATAGAAAATAATTGTCACAACTGCGGCAAATATGGTATAATTCTGATTATGAATGCCTTTGGTGGTTTACTTAAAACTTTTATAACGAAGTTAGCACATAACTGCGATATCTGCCATATTTATAATCAGGTGTTATAGTACGTCGCATGACTATAAGTAAAGGAATGAGGTAATTGAACTCTAGAATTATGCCCACATTGGTATTGTAACTGGGATTCTCGCATAGTATATTTTCACGGACAAATAATGAGTATCTTATCTATGAGATTCTAAGACTGTGATGAGATAGAACAAGTTTAAGATAACGATGTAGATATGTAATATTTACACTGATAAATATCATCTGACTCTTTTAGAAATGAACTGATAATTTGAAAAAAAAAATTGAAAGACAACTAAAATCAATGCAATGATAAATTTCAAAACTTAACCCTTATCATACTGGACACGATTGATTCTGTCTTTGCTGCGTGAACAGTGTAGATCAGATCAGCCTGCACGGATGTGCAGGTTGATCATGACCTGCACTGTTCGCCTTTCAATCAGTATATTTTTTTTGTAAGCATCCCAGTACTGGTTAATCGCATGTCAGCATATAACATACGTAAAGTATAGGTTTTTTTTCTGTTTTGCCCTGATAAAACCATAGATATCTAGTATTTGTAAGAAACAATCCTTAGCAACAAACCGTCAATAAATTCACTGAGACACTCGAGAATCACAATAAGTGCTCCACAGCACATGTCAACCTTCTAGCTTACACCAGATAAACTTCAAACCTTGATAAATACGCATTGTGGTAATGACTTGATGATAAAACACTGTAAAACCCGGCAGTGAAGGCCATTTTTTGTAAACGTCAACAATTTTTCATTGGCACAGCACATAATCAATTAAACTTCAGCAATATAAATGTAAACAGATAACATGAAATTCATCTTGCCTTGCAAACAACAAGGCTATGACGCACTTTATCTGCACCACGTGATACCGTTACAGATACTTTCACAGCCTTGAAAAGGTATCAAAACTACCGACATAGAGAAACAGCCAATCCTGGGTGTTGATCTTTACTACTTTTGTTAACATTTTTAGGTAAAAAGGTTTACGATTTTCTCTCCATCTGTCAATGAAAACAAGTCTCCCCATGTAAGGGAAATTGACATTTCAAGGATTGATCGGGTAATAACCACATAGCATTTGCCTCACTTGATCAGCCATCGAAGTTTAATACGTCAAACACGGCGGAAGCATAGCTCTGACATGCAGGACCAATGTAACTCCTGTAAAAATTGTGTCTGACTTAGTTTTACTGAGGACACAACTTTGGTCATAGGGCAACTTTCTTGTTTTTAATGATGGAGGAAGACCCCCGAGTGCCCCTTTTTGGCATCAAACAAAAGAAGATGCATCTTAAAAAGAAAAAACTATTTCACCTGTTCGAAAATGAAATTTTGAGCTAAAAGTAGAAATTATGAACCTTGTAATTAGTTCCGTGTGTTTACACAATATAGTAAAATGAATAAAACTTAACTTATTTAGCATTTTGTTCGTTTACCGGTAATGCCAACCAATGATTAGGATTCAAATGTTCCAAACATTGTAAGAAAAGAAATGAAGAAAGTGTGTCTTTTCAATGTTACAAGAACAGAGCTGTTAATAACCTCTATGTTTCTGTATCTTTTACCTTTACAGACATTTTGAATATATATGAAGAAAGCTAACACGTGTGTACAATTCTTGCTGAAACAGGCAGAAAAATGATACCATAGAACATATCCCGAAGACCAACAGTTCACATTAATATGTTTTCTGTTATAATCTAGAGAAAGAATATGTTAGATATATCAAATTAAGGAAAAAAGGAAGTTGGTAAACGCTGTAAAGAAAAGACTTTGTCAAATTAAAAACTGTGACTTGAAAGCATTTATAAGCACATAAGACACGACTATCATTACAGGCTACAGTCAGTAGCAGGCAGTTTAAGTTTCTTGTTTTAATTAATCAGAGTAACTTTCTACCTCGGCCAAAAGTACTTGCCCTCATCGATGTTGATTCGAGCCTCACTCGGGGCGTTGAATTCTTCGCGCGAGGAAGCCATCTAGCTTACTTACGGAGGGTCGATGGTTCTAATGAAATAATGCACGGAGGGTCACCTGGGGTCTTCCTCCGACATCAAAGCTAGAAGTCGCCTTCTTTCCAAAAATTGTGTTGGTGTGACGTTAAACCAAACAACAAAAATCAGCAAAAAGTATGGTCACGATACGAAGTGTTTATACTCTATAAAGGGAGATTTATGATTTATAGGTATCGCGAAGTACTATAGTATTATCGCGTTTTGAAAACAGTAACATAAAATCAGTACACAACATTTCCTATGCAGACACTAATTTCTCGTTGATGGAGCGGAAGCGGTATCGAGTTCGTACTTTTTTGTACTAAGTTCGATTCCCAGGCCCGTATTTTTATCACATTTTCCACACTGCATCAAAATAATGAAAAAGCAGGAATGTTCGCGAGAGTTTAATTTTCGCTATATTCGCGAGGCCCTATATCTCGCGGAGATAAATCGTCAAATTAAAGTAGGATGTCATTTTAACAATTTCGCAAATTTAAACCTCGCATGCAAAACTTTTACCAGAAGTTTCATGTTCAAAAGGGGACATAATTTGACCAAAATGCATGTCAAAGTTATGGTACTTAATGCAATCAACTAGTTTTATAACCCCGAAAGTACATGTGAAATTTCAATTTAATATCTACATTTGTTCTGCTGATAGTAATTTTAACCAGAATTTTCTGAGTCATAAAGCGGGTATAATTTGCCTAAACACATGTCAGAGTTATGGGACTTGACCCAGTGAGGTTGGTAATTGATCAAGAAAAAGAAAATATAAGGTTCAAATCTTTATGCCCTTAAGTAATAGCTGTATATACTTGCACGCAAAACTTTAACCATGATTTTCTAAGTCCAAAAGGAGGCATAATTTGGCCAAAATGCAGGTCATAGTTATGGGACTTGATGCTATCAACTAGTTTTATAACCCTGAAGACACATGTGAACTTTTAATTCAATTTAGTTTTGGAGATAGTAACTTGCATGTAAAACTTTAACCAGGATTTTCCAAGTCCAAAAGGGGGCATAATTTACTCAAAATACATGCCAGAGTTATTTAACTTGACCCAGTGAAATTGGTAATTGACCTAGAAAAAGAAAAAAATAAGTTTCAAAGCTATATGCCTTTAAATGATAGCTGTATGTACTTGCATGCAAAACTTTAACCAAGGTGTAACGCCGACGCCAAGGTGAATAGACTAACTAGACTATTCTTTGAATAGAAGATGTTTCTCGCTGACGGAATAACAGAAACATACAAACAGAATAAAATAATGTGTATTATCTATATTGGCTCCTATCAATGTACCACGTTTCCAGGAAACATCTCTTACTAATTTAGATATAGCCAAACCCATATTTGGTTATATTTCAATGTTTTGTTGCCATATCAACAAGATATTCTGAGTTAGCATCAAAATAAAAAAAACCGTGCAAAATTTACATATTTTCAACCTCATATGTACCAAAGCTCATGAAAAAACCCTGTTCTTAAATGTCTTTTGGAGGAGTAATTGACGTACAATTTGGAGAGGGGAATAAGTCCGGTTCAGTCTATATACTGATACATTCACGAGTTAACTCCCAGTATTTTTTTTATAATGTATATAAAATTTTGAAATTTCCGCAAGCGGATTCTTGAAATTTCATTTAAGGTTTGACAGACTTCGAAAACATTTGTTTTCAATATTTTCCATACCGAAAAGTTGCGATGGTGAGTTAATGGGGAGATATATTCACCATGACGAACGGCTGGGGAAAATAGGACTGTCGCATGGGTGGATTGTGCTTAGATGTGAATGAATTGAGTTAAGGTTTAGTAGTATATCACCAAAACACAGAAATATTTTATAAACGAACAACATCGTTACCAATATTTTACCTGACCATTACATGTTCTGCCGTACTGTCCCGTACTTAAAATATTCTGAAAAAGTTGTCCCCCTTTGAAAATGAATGTCATTTGTAAAGAAATAAAAATAAACAATTGCTGAAAACTGTGTTCAATGTGAAATTTCAACACTCGTGCGCTATTGCAAATGCATCAAAACAAACATGAGTAACAGTTCCTTGAAAATGGTGAGTTTTAAAGGCGTTTGACTGTCCGGAAGTGGGGCCCCTTTAGGCAGTCCTTTTCCGGAATTCAATGTTTATTTCTGTATACTGACACTTGTTTTGTAGAGTAATATACACGCTATCATTACAAAAACTACAAAACAAGTGTCAGTATACTGAAATAAACATTGAATTCCGGAAAAGGACTGCCTAAAGGGGCCCCACTTCCGGACAGTCAAACGCCTTTAAAAACTGTTACACATGTTTGTTTTGATGCATTTGCATGCGAGTGTTGAAATTTCACAAAAATAGGTGGAACACAGTTTATAGCAAATGGTTATTGCTCCTGTTTTACTAAGCAAAACACTTATTTGTTTTGTCAACAGGCAAGAAAGTGCTTTGATTTTAGTTCTCGTTCATTATTTTTTCAAACTGTCAGTCCTTTCATAGACAGTTGGCTAACTTGGAAAAGAGGCCTGGTTAACAAATCCGTAGGCATTTTTTAGTACAATATGGTATCATACCTTAAAACGTTCGTCATTCTTTCTTCTATTCAACCAGGGTGGATACCAGGCTCAAAAATCTATTTTTATTTTTTGCGAGGCCCCAAAAGGGGACAACTAGTTTTTTTCTCAATTTTAAGGGAAATTAAAGAAAATTTTCATTTTTATCATTATTTGATGGAATGTGCATCTGTTTTAAAATAAATGTATTGTAATATGAATAAGTATGTTCATCACACTAATTATTTTATAATTTGAGGCCCATTACAGGGTTTTTAAAAAAATATTTTGAAATTTTTAATAGATATCGCATAATTTAGAAGTATATTGTTTTTACTCTAGTTGTGAAATCACTACGATAGTAAGGTTGAATATTTAAGGTTCAGGTGTGTAACAGGCATTCTAATACACAAAATAATAAAAAAGGCACCACTATGGGGTCATGTTATTGTAGAATAATTGATAAGCAAATTTTAAAGTTTGTTGAAAAAAATTGGTAAATTGCCCTCTTCTTTCATATGTTGTAAACCATAAAATTTACCAGAATATTTTCTTCACAGCAATTTAATATTTGTTCTTATGTAGTTATTTTACCCCCCCCCCCCCCCCCCCCCCCCCCCCGCCACTACCAAAAAACATTTCATGCTAATTTAGATTAATAAGTAGTTATTAGTTAACAGAATCATTGCTGAAATATATTTAGCATTTGACGATTTATGATTCACCATTTTTATATCTATAGTGGTATTTCACATCTCTTTAATATGATGTAAGTGGAACTTTAACTAATATGCCATAGCATAAATATAGCTCAAAGACCAGATTTTATTTTATGCTAACTAATGAAATACTGTATTCTATCAGTTAAATATTTTCATATCTCATCACTCACACTGTGAAAATATGAAATCTATATTTTCACACTGTGAGAGATATAGCTCCGCCCCCTCATACATTGTGTATGAATTTTAAATTATTTGCTTAAAACAGGATGAAAATTGTAGTCGCACTTTGTTCTTTATAGTATATTTCTCGATTCAAATCATTTTACTTAATGAGAATTTCATAACGTTATGCAGCAAAAAATAAAATAAAATGGAACTTTATGTTGTGTGCGTCTTTATAACGTCACAACACGTCTGACGTCATGTCTGTTTACGCGCGTCTGTTTCCCGCGCTGAGATTAAAAATTGTTGCAAAATGCACATCTCAACGTAATTGAGCATAAAATAAAAAGAAACTTTGTTTGTTTTACGTGAATATAGAATATATCTCACCTCGAAGTGTAGCGCTCATGAAAATATTTGAAATTTTCTCACTTCTCAGTGAGATATATTTCATATTCACTCAAAACAAACAAATATCCTCTATATTCTTAAATGTGTGCCCTCTTGATATACTAGTAGCAAGCCTACAATTATATTCATTGGCAATGTCACCTATACATGTTTCTTTATTCATCTGATCTCTTGCAACATTGGAATATACCCCAAACAACAATCACTTGATTCAGCTAGCCAGAGAGACAAGTCAAAGACATTTTAACCAATTTGGTATCAGCGGAGCAGTTGTCAAGTATTTAGGTGTCCGCTGCTCAATCTGGAGGTCAGCATTTCATGTACCACATGACAACAGTACTGGTGTGTGTCCACTTCAGCAAATGTCACAATGACACTGCACAGCTGATAGTTACATTTTATTATTGTAAGTATTTCATTACCTGAAAAGGATCACTGATGTTCATGTGAACATGTAGCACCTATTTTCCCAACCAGCTACGTTTTTGGTAGGTTTTGTTTATGAAGTAGCCACAGAGGGGCTAGAAAATTCTAATATTTTCCAAAATAATGTAACCATTCGTAGTTTGTGTAATTTTGTGCCTTGCAGATTGTAGATATCAGCTCTTCTTTGTCCTCATATTCTCGCCTCTATTCATGTTATAGGAACAAGAATGTCCAGGACCTGTGAAATCTGTTTGTTTACAATTCTGATTATAGATTAAGTATGTATATTTTGTTGTTCATTATTAACGATAGTTATACTTGTAAGGACTCCTGAGAGTAAGCATTTTTATGTACAAATTACTGCATGAAACGATTTTCCTGGCACCTTAGTGATGGTCAGGGCTAGATTCCAACCTGAGGGCCCTCCATGTAGTTTCAGCGCAACATTAAAAAATGTTAATGGTCATTTCTAGGCTTATTATGCTCTAGAAGCCTATTTTGCTGAGGTTAAAAGAACTGAGTACATGTCTTAATAGTTGTTAGGCTTACTTTGTATCTAAATTTACAGACACATTTCGTATTGTACATACTCTGCCATTACATATTTTATTTACACTGTTATGCAACTATAAAAAGTTAGAAGGATTAGAGAAAGATTTACTTCACTTTTTACTGGTTTAATTTCCAAGTTGTGTTTTTGCAACTGCCAGTTCCAAATCTGTGCTCCACTTTGTTCCTTTGTGTGTCCGTATCTTTCTCGTTATCTATATATATATTACTTTGTTCATGTATATTAAGTGTAAAGTTAATCATGTACAGATCCATACAATTACTGATATGGGGTTTTTGTTCGAACGTAGTTTTTCTTAATGAGTATTTGTCCATGCGATTTTTTTTTGTTTAGCCTTGTGCTTTGAAAATACTCTCAAAAAGTAAAAATGCAACATCCATTCTTTAGGACAGTCTAAGCATGACTGTCCATGAACAGGCTCAATCAAACCGAGCCTGCAACATTTTCGTTTTTGTTGTGTTGAGCGACCTGTGGAGTTTCCACTTTTTCTATTTGTGTTACATGAGCATATGGCGCCTGTGTTGTAATTCATTTCACTACCACATTAGAAACTCATATAAATTACATTTCGATACACAGAAATTCGAACATCAGTAAGGAATGACATACCAAATATCCATAAAAGTCTTGATACAGTTAAGTGATTAATAAATTGACCAAGAGTTCAAGTTTGATAAGTTTGAAGTTTTTACCTTGCAAAACACTTTTGTGTGATGTAGACGCGATTACAAACATTTATGTGTAATGTCACACAAGGTTTTCTTTATTGTTGTAGTATTATTACATCTGATGACTCCACCACTTCAAAACAACTGAATTACAATTGGTCTTATGGCATACCACTGCTTCAACAAAATATTTTTTGAAAAATGCCTGTTCTGGCCATGGATAAAGTCCGATAACGATTGAATAACAATAGATACCCAAAAGCCTTGCGCTCGACTATTCAACAACTTCTAAGTTTAACAAGGACCATGACTGGGCAAGACTTACAAAACTATTGGTTACTTCCCGAGGTTTGATGACCGGAAGCACTATATGTGAAATTTTAATCAAATGCATGTAGTTTCTGAAATCCACCTTGTTTTTTAGGTACATGCTAATCTTTTAACAAATATTCTAGGTTGAAAACGAATCATATTTTGTATTAAATTCAGTCAAGAAACAAAGGTGACACCAACACCAGAGTGAACAGAATAGCTCTCACTATTCTTCAAATGCACTGGAATTTTGAAAAGTTTGGCAATTTATATGTGTATATCAATGTACATTAAATATTTACATACAATGTTTTGAAAAAAAAAGGAAATATTTGCCAGGAAGTGATATTGCGTGTTTACTTTTTTGAGTGTATATATCGGTTCAGTATTCCATATTTGGGCAATTTGACTATATGTGTCTCAAAAGTTAGTACCAATAAACCGATATTTTACGCACTCTTATTGTAGTAACAATTAAATAATTCTTTTTTTGCCCCTCCATGCATTATTTCATCACGAGCGGGCACCTGGGTAGAACCACCGACCTTCCGTAAGCCAGCTGGATGGCTTCCTCACATGAAGAATTCGACGCCCTGAGTGAGACTCAAACCCACATCGATGAGGGGCAAGTGATTTAGGAAATGAAATGCAGCGAAGTAACATGTATATGTAATATATTGGCTCTACAATTTCTTGAAATTCTCAGAGTTACTTATTCTATATGTATCAAAGTGTTTTGCGAAACTCTCAGTTTTAGTGTTCTCAGACCTCAATAGAAAGTGATGCTGCAATAATAAAAACAATAAAATTACTTTACACAATAGGTTTTAGTATAGTTAATGTTTTAAGACTACGTGAGTATATCCACACACTTTACTGAATGTTACGTTGATGGCAAAAATGATATGCAGCATGTCTGGTTAAAACTGTTCATTTGGAGTGTAACTCCTTTTGGGGCCTCTTGAGTTATATATGAAATTTCAAAGAAAATGTAATATGTCTTAGTTTTTATATGCACTGGATACTTTAGAGGATAAACATTCATTTCTTAATTACATGTTAATACTAATGTACTGCAAATTTTAACATATTGGATACGTCACATCATCATGTAAATGCCGTCTGACGGAGAACCCCCAATTTAGGGCCTCTTAGTCTTTAATTTCACTTGAAAAATTACATTTATACGTCAAATTATATTATATAATTGAATCTTTCCACTCTATTATATATTTAAGTCAGATTTACCTTAACCTGTAATTCAAACAACATTTTACTTTCATTTTTATTTCTTATCACGTGCACCCCTTTTGGAGCCTCACGAAAACTTGAATAGGGATATTTGAGCCTGGTATCCACCCTGGCTGAATTCCATATACCCCAACGAACATTTTGATGTATGATACCATATTGTACTAAAAAATGCCTACGGATTTTTTTCTCAGGGCTTTCGCCAACTGTCTATCAGTGATTTGATCGTATGAGAGAGGCCGCACAAGGTCATGGTAAAACTGCAAGAACTGTCAATATGGAAGTCGCCCAAAAAGTACCTCACGCATCTCAAGGTGCTCTTGCTAAAGAGGCATCACTGAAACGTAGGATTCAATGTGAGAGAAGAAAAAAAAACTTGCTCCAATTTCATCCTTCACAGCATGATACGAAACTTGCGGGCAAATGGCGACAAACTGAAGCTGGAGAAGAATGGCTTATATATGACGAACTTTGTGGCGAGGATAGAATCCTAATTTTTGATACTAACAAAAATCTTGAAACTATGACAGGTCAGAAATATGAAAAAAAAAAAAAAATTCCGGAAACCACTAAACATCGTTATTTGTATACTACATTTGTATTTCAATGCGAGAGCGACTGTAGACATCCAAACAGTTCAAACTTTACTTCGAGAAAAACTTTTGTAAATACAAAATTTTTAATTGCTGAATTAAAGAGTCAAACTCCCATATAAGGCGATTATGATATGCATGTTGAAATATACATGATTATATCGTTATTGCCAGCAGAGTTCAGTATGAAAAGCATCAAGTTATGCGATATTCAAAGGAAGTAATAACAACGTATTCTTTTTATTTATACTAACTTTGTTGTGAAGCAAAGTTCTACAACTTAATATGTTAATCATTCTCGGCACCTGATCTACCGTATAATGGTATGAGAAACGGAGCTACTGATATCATTTTCAGGTCGTTTGGTATGACGCAGTCGTGGATGGAATCCACGACTTCCCACATTGATATCGAGACGGTTAAGAACGTATGACATTTAATATTGTCACATAAAGTATTCCTAACAAAATACTTCAATTTTCTTCTTACGTTGGGCTAAATCAAATTTTCTGTATCTAAAACTTTTTAGATGTGACTAGAAATCAACGCCAAACAAAAAGAACAACCTAAGTTTTCATTTATACGCTATAAATAATATATGCATTAATCTAGATAATCGAAATTAAAATTTCATGCAAGGCCTAACTAGCCTAAGGGAACCAGCGTGGGAGTCATCTATACAGAGACATGCCTTACTGAAAATGCCATGAACCTTGAAAACGGATTTAATTTAGCTGAAAGTATTTTATGCAGATAACTTACTGGTTCTATATTAATGAAATTGAGACTATTACAGAAAAATGTTTTTTTTTCTTCTAATAACGAACTTTCCTGCGCTAACTATGTAGGACGCGCAGCTTGCGACCGCTGCACCTAACTTTTTTTTAGTAAAATATTAATTGGTTTCTCTGAAAAAAATATAGTCGTCAAATTCTGTAGAAAAAAAACTGCCTTACATGATAGTGCAAAATCATCAGTTTCCTAAGAGCGGTGTTGTGTCCATGCGTCATGGAACCCTAAATTTAACAAGCATATGACATTAATAAAAGTAAAATCGGCATGTGAGACTAGATCTTTTGTCTTCTCGGCAATCGATGCCAAGTCAGTAGAAGTATTTGCCGTTTCTTGTGTATGTGTCACTATTCAGTTGTTTATTGACATCTTTAGAACGCCAACTTTATTACTTTTTAAAGTGTTTTCCAAACGGTTTTAAAGTCGTTTTTAACCTTACCTATTTCCATTCTCATAAGTAAGTTGTGCTACATTAGTTACACAATGTAAACCATCTCCAAAGCATGCACAATTGTTTACTATTCATCTTCTCTAGTCTGCTTTCCTACATGACTAACCAATATTCTTTGTGAATTCTGCTTGCATTACTATCCTTTACAATAATGTTCGTTACTTTTTATAGTTATATCACAAAATTTCTGCAACATGATCATGTGAAGTTATATATATATAATAAATATATAATAAATTGGAGAGCGATGCCTATGAGTGATAATGGCCCTGGCAAAGTGATAACAGCCCGAAGGCTATGACCTTCTTTGGTCAAAAGAAAGCAATAGCTTAATTCTTTAGTGGGTAAACTATAGCTGCCAGTTAAATAGGGATTAATACCCCAAAGCCCCCCTCAATACTTGGAACCAGTAACGGGAATTAATATCCCATACACCTCTTTAATACTGCGAAAGTAAAATGATGTGATTACGACCTTCAAGTGTGACCATAACCAAGGACCTAATGACCTGGGTTGTGACTCTGAATGTTGTTCTGAGAAATTGATGCTAGTTTTATGAAAATGATTCCAGTGGTTAAGAAGATATGAAGCGGATATAAATTTAAGCTATTTTATCTTTGACCTCTAAGTCTGATTTTGACCTTCGACCAAATGAGTTTGACTGTGCACTTTGCATGTTGTTTGGATGAGGTTAACTCCTGGTGCAGGTTTTATGAAACTCACTCTAGTAGTTTAGACGGTACAAACTGGACAGAAATTTAAGCCTTTTGATCTTAGACTTCTTACTGTGACATTGACCTTTGACATTGTGACCTGGGTTATGTGCTCTGCAAGTCATTTTGATAAGGTAAAAAATCAGAATAGTTTTACATAACAACCTTTAAAGCAGTTTAGATGATATGGAGTGGACATGAAGCAAAACTATTTCAGCTTTGAATTTGAAGAGCGCCCTTGACCTTGGAGCATGTGACCCGGGTTGTGCATTCAGCAGGTCATCTTGTTGAGGTTAATAAAAGATGCTAGTGTTATGAACAGCTTCTCAGCAATTAAAAGATATAAAGCCAAAAGGAATTTAAGCTGTCTGACTTCTAAGTGTAACCTCGACAGTGACCTTATTGCAGGACTAAGGTTGTGTGCTCTGCACATCATCTTGATTAAGTAAATATCTGATGTAGTTTTATGTCTATGTCTATGTTTATGTTATACTGCTTAACAATCGTTATCGATTATAACTAGCAGGCGCGTTGTCAGGGATAGCTGTTAAAAACAAGTGAATGAAGTATTGCCATGCAATACAAAGTCCCCTACTGGAAGGCAACTTATTTTCTCTACTGCATTATATCTGTCAATAATGTATAAACAATATTGTACTATATATACAATATGTTATAACAAAACACTTGGATTAAAATTTGTATACATGTATAAACCTATAGTTTGGCCGATTATCAAAAAGGTATCATATGTTATTTATACTAAAAAAAAACAAAAAAAAAACAACAAAAAACAAGAGTCCCTTGATGAATGACAGAGTTCTGGACCGGACAGGAAAAAAACCCTATTTACCTTTGACCTCCAATTGTGACCTTGACCTTTGAGCTAGGGGTCCGGGTTTTGCGCATGACACGTCGTCTCATCCATCATGGGGAACATTTGTGCCAAGTAATATTAAAATCCCTCCATGGATGGTAGAGTTATGGTGCAGACAGGAAAAAATCCCTGTTGACCTTTGACCTCCAATGACCTTGACCTTTGAGCCAGGGGTCTGGGCTTTCCGCATGACACGTCATCTCATTATGGGGAACATTTGTGCCATGTGATATTAAAATCCCTTAATGAATGACAAAGTTATGGACCGGACACGAAACAGACCCTGTTCATGCATGTAAACATCTGACTGCCAAGTGTGACCTTGACCTTTGAGCTAGGGGTCTGAAAGTTATGCATGACACATCGTCTTATTATGAGGTACATTGGTGCCAAATAATATTAAAATCCCTTCATGGATGACAGAGTTATGGACCGGACAGGAAAAAAGCCCTGTTGATCTTTGACCTCCAATTGTGGCCTTGACCTTTAAGCTAAGGGTCCGGGGTTTGCGCATGACACGTCGTCTCATCATGGGGAACATTGTGCCATGTAATATAAAATCCCTTCATGGATGACAGAGTTACGGACCGGACACAAAATTGCGGACGGACGGAATGACGGACGGAAAAGCGCATTCCTATAGTCCCCGAAACTGGTTTTCAACCAGTAGGGGACTAATAATAAGAATACAGAGATTACGTGCATCTCAAAGATAAAGTAAAAAACTATTTCACAGGTCAGGTTAAAAAGGAAAAGCAGGACGTTGAATTAGAACTGATAGAAGGGTGGTAGCTGCCCAGCAAATACTTCTAAGCAGGGACTAGCTTGAAAAGACACAGGGAGACCGTTCCACAGACGTATGCTTCTGGGAAAAAAAGGAGTTTGCCTGATAATGTGTCTTTGAATATGATATCAAGTAGGTTTAAGTTTCTAGTAGGTCTAAGGAGACCGTGGTCAACAAAAACAAGGTGTTGTTGGATCTTGTACAACATAGTAACTGCACTGATCTTTGCCAGTTTAGTTCAATTATCATTTTGGAGACACTACTGGTGTAATTGTAGTCATTATAGACATATCTTGCTGCAGATCTTTGAACTTGCTCGATTTTATGGGTTAGGTATTTTTGCCATGGATGCCATATGGTGGAACAGTACTCTAACTGAGGTCTAACATAGGTTTTATATGCAACTTCTTTGACTCTTTTATTTGGGGTTCTGACATTTCGTTTGAGGAATCTTAGGGATTTTTTTGCTTTGGATGTTATGTTGTAGATATGATGAAAATGTTCTCAGTGGTTTAGAGAATATACAGTGGACACAAAGATCAAGTTGTTTGACCTCCGAAGTGTGACTTTACCTTGAACCTAGCGATCTGGGTTGTATGCTTTACACATCATCTAGGTAAGGTTAACTATGCTACCTTTATGACAATCATCTGAGCAGTTAAGAAGATATGGAGCGGACACAAAGTTCAGCTATTTGACCTTTGACCTCCCAATGTGACCTTGACTTTGCAGCTAGTGATCTAGGCTTTGCCTTCTGCTTATTGTCTTAATTGTATTTGTTTCTTTAACATTTGCAAATGTCGCGTTATGCTCATCTCACTGCTAGAGGGCAATACCATGCATTTCTATTACTGCATATTAACTAGCTCAATCAAACCGTGCCTGTAACATTTTCATTTTTGTCATGTTAGGCCACCTGTGGAGTTTAGTTTGTCACTTTTCTTTTTAGTTAGGTTAACAATTGATGTAACTTTGATGAAAACCTTTCAAGAGGATTAGACAATATGGGACAGATTCAAACTTAAGCTCCTCCAAGTGTGACCTTAATCTTGAGCCTTGAGACCTGGGTTGTGCACTCTGCACGTCAACTTGATGAGCTTAACACCAGAGCTTAGCTTTATGAAAATCTTCCATATGGAGCAGACAGAAGGTTTGACATGCGTAACCCTGATATAGCTTCCATATACGTTATATCTGGTGGCATAATATAATTTAAAATCTATTTACAGTTTAAAACCACCAGAAGCACTCATTTTTGAAAGCTAATGGATTCACTTAATAGGTACTGTGGTCATAACTATAATAAAAAAGATATACATGTATATATATAAAACTTTATTTGTTACAAATGACCTGTATAAAATCAGCAGTAAACCAAATTAGTCATAATGTAAAGGTATTACAAAATCTTAAAAACAATCTGAATAAACAAACATCTAAAATACAGCACATTCTGTTTACCTTAAAACAATATCATGAATGTAAAGGAATAAAAAAACAACACTACACTTGCTGGTAAAATGGGCTAAAAAGCTGAAATAATCTAATATACAAAATATCAAAAACATTCTTTCTCCATGAAAAAACAAGTTTCCTGATTGTTCTGGGACACATTTATACAAGGTTATTGGTTGAACTAACTTTAATACATTTCCCATCAGAGCTTTGTCAAGAAGATTTATATGTGACACGACTACATTTAACAAAAGCTGTCCATACTACAGACAATGCTCGACTATTCAAATTGTTCCAGAAGCAAGAATATATTACCCTGAATGTTGAAGTATCTATAAAGTTTCAATCCAGTATCTGCATTAGTTTTGGATGCAAAACTTTAACCAGAAGTTTTAAGTTCATAAGGGAACAAAATTTTGCAAAATACAAGTCAGAGTTATATAATTTGATGCTATGAACCGAAGAAAAGTGTAAAGTTCCAATATAATATTTGCAGTAGTTTTGGAGGCAGTAACTTGCATGCAAAACTTTAACCAGGATTTTCTAAGTCCAGAATGGGGCATAATCTGGCCTAAAAATAAATGTCAGTGTTACGGGTCTAGACACTTTCACCTAGTTCTATAACCCCAAAGACACATGTGAAGTTTCAAATAAATTTCTGCTTAAGTTTCGGAGATTGTTACTTGCATGCAAGACTTTAACTAGGATTTTTAAATGCAAAAGGGGGCAGAATTTGCCCAAATTACATGTCAGAGTTATGGGACTTGATCATGACATTATGAGGTCTGTAACTGACCTAGAAAAATAAAAAATAAAAGCTGTATGTCTTTAAATAACAGGTATTACATCATGTAACATACAAAACTTTAATGAAGAATTTTTAAGTCTAAATTGGGGCATCATCTGGCCAAAATACTTGTCAGCCTTATGGGACATCATGTTATCACCTAGTTTTTCATCCCCAAGAAACATCATGACATGATGTTTCAATTCATTATCTTCATTAGTTTTGGAGATAGTAACTTGCACACAAAACTTTAACTAGGATTTTCTAAGGCCTAAAGAGGGCATAATTTGGCCAAAATACATGTCAGAGTTATGGGACTTGACTCAGTGAGGTTGGTAATTAACCTAGAAAAAAGAAGAAAATATGTTTCAAAGCTATATGCCTTTAGATGACAGCTATATGTACTTGCATGCAAAACTTTAAGAAAGGTGTGACACTGACGCTGGCAACAGGGTGAGTAGAATAGCTGAGCTAAAAATGAGCTAAAACGTAATGAGATTAAACCCTGCAATTAAACTTCCAAAAATATCGCCTTTACTACATACTCCAACACCTAACAACATGCTATGTAGAGCCCCTCTGAACGTGTTTGTTATGGACAGAAGCTATATAGATCTGGTATATAATAATAGTAATCTTATGTCGCAGTCATTACCCGGCCCGGAGATGCCCATTGGACCGTGTGTTTGACAATTTGTTAATTTCTTTGTCCAATAAGGGGTAAGATGAGCATAATAGTCAGGTAAACAGTTATGTTATTTTATAACAATATCAAATATTATTATGGCAATAATAATAACTTGCATGCAAACTTCAACCAAATTTCCCGAGTAAAACAAGTGACTGAGTATTGCAGTGGCACTTTTGAACGTGTACATGTGCATGAAAAGAGTGCTATATAAATGTGGTATAATAATAATAATAGTAATAATAATAATAATAACAATAATAATAATAATACAGAAGTCCCCTACTGGTAATTTTTTTCAAACAATTTAAAACTTCAGGGCACAGTTACCTTAGCTTAACTGTATGGGGCTTTAAGCTGAACTGTAATTTTATTATAAGGTCATAGGCTATTTCAAGTAATTCTTTTACAATCTAGTTTGATCCACATGCTTTATAAATTTACATAAGCAGTTATTGAAAACAAGTGACTTTCTGGTTTTGCAGACATGCTGTTGTTGTTGTACTTGCAATGCATTATGGGTAGTTGGTTAGCAACTACTGCCTAGACTTTGTTTACACTGCTGAATACAGAAAAGAATTTAGAACACATATCATTATGCTTGCAAGAAACTCCCTTATCTGGAAAGTTGATGTTATAATCATTTAGATTATTAACAGAAATATTGGCTTTTGTTTCCTGTAGTTCACAGCTTCCACACTTCCAGAGCTTTTTTTTTCGGTGAAGCTGGGTTCACATTTATCTATAATGGATGGAGTTCACATATCCTCACATTTTTGAGTGTGCACTTAAAATGTGCGCTTCCACACTTATTTTTGTGAAAACTGGGAGGAATAAATACTCCACTTTGCCTGTTTTCAGGGTTCACAATCTTGAATTTCTGGCCTTGAGCTGCTGCTATACTTAAGAAATATTAAACAAGAGGACCATGATGGTCCTGAATCGCTCACCTCTTCCCATATGACCCAGTTTTGAGTATGACGTCGTTTTTTCTATTATTTGACATAGTGACTTAGTTTTTGAGCTCATGTGACCCAGTTTTGAACTTGACCTAGATATTATCAAGATAAAAATTCTGACCAATTTTCATGAAGATCCATTGAAAAATATGGTCTCTAGACAGGTCACAAGGTTTTTCTGTTATTTGACCTATTGACCTAGTTTTCGAAGGTACGTGACCCTGTTTTGAATTTTATCTAGATATCATCAAGGTGAACATTCTCACTAATTTTCATGAAGATCTCATGAAAAATATGGCCTCTAGAGAGGCCACAAGGTTTTTCTATTTTTATACCTACTGGCCTAGTTTTTGACCGCACGTGACCAAGTTTCGAAACTGACCTAGATATCATCAAGGTGAACATTCAGATTAATTTTCATGAAGATCCATTGAAAAATATGGCCTCTAGAGAGGTCAAAAGATTTGTCTAATTTTAGACCTACTGACCTAGTTTTTGACTGCAGTTGACCCAGTTTCAAACTTGGCCTAGATATCATCAAGATGAACATTCAGACCAAATTTCATACAGATCCCATGAAAAGTATGGCCTCTAGAGAGGTCACAAGGTTTTTTTATTATTTGACCTACTGACCCTAGTTTTTTAAGGCACGAGACCCAGTTTCAAAACTGACCTAGATATCATCAAGGTGAACATTCTGACCAATTTTCATGAAGATCCATTCAAGGGTATGGCCTCTAGAGAGATCACAAGGTTTTTCTATTTCAAGACCTACTGACCTAGCTCGCAGTTGACCCAGTTTCAAACTTGACCTATATATCATCAAGATAAACATTCAGACCAACTTTCATACAGATCCCATGAAAAATATGGCCTCTAGAGAGGTCACAACGTTTTTTCATTATTTGACCTACTGACCTACTTTTTAAAGGCACGTGACCCACTTTCGAACCTGACCTAGATATCATCAAGATGAACATTCTGACCAATTTTTATGGAGATCCATTCACAAGTATGGCCTCTAGAGAGGTCAAAAGGTTTTTCTATTTTTAGACCTACTGACCTAGTTCTTGAGCGCACATGATCAAGTTTCGAACTTGACCTAGATATCATCAAGATGAACATTCAGACCAACTTTCATACAGATCCCATGAAAAATATGGCCTTTACAGAGGTCACAAGGTTTTTCTATTATTTGACCTACTGACCTAGTTTTTGAGGGCACGTGACCCACTTTCGAACTTGACCTAGATATCATCAAGGTGAACTTGTGACCAATTTTCATGAAGATCTTGTGAAATATATGGCCTCTAGAGAGGTCACAAGGTTTTTCTATTTTTAGACCTACTGACCTAGTTTTTGAAGGTACGTGACCCAGTTTCTAACTTGACCTAGATATCATCAAGATGAACATTCTGACCAATTTTCATGAAGATCTTGTGAAATATATGGCCTCTAGAGAGGTCACAAGGTTTTTCTATTTTTAGACCTACTGACCTAGTTTTTGATGGCACGTGACCCAGTTTCGAATTTAACCTAGATATTATCAAGATGAACATTCTGACCAACTTTCATAAAGATCCCACAAAAATGTGACCTCTAGAGTGGTCACAAGCAAAAGGACGGACGGACGCAGCGTGATCACAAAAGCTAACCTTGTCACTATGTGACAGGTGAGCTAAAAAGAGGCTTGAACAAATTCTAAACAAATATTATCTCACTTCATGTGTTTTATAGCTGCTGTATTCTAACTTATAACTGAATAAAGCTACTATTTTTTATTGGATCTTCATTTAACTGTTGCTCTTTTGTGTATGAAAAGCTTATTGACAGTTATCAAAATTTACTGGAGGCTGGGTTTCATTGTTATTATTAATAAATAATGAAATTTATTTTATGCTAACTAATGAAATACTGTATTCTATCAGTTAAATATTTTCATATCTCATCGCTCACACTGTGAAAATATGAAATCTTTATTTTCACACTGTGAGAGATATGAGCTCCGCCCCCTCATACATTGTGTAAGAATTTTGAATTATTTGCTTAAAACAGGATGAAAATTATAGTCGCACTTTGTTCTTAATAATATATTTCTCGATTCAAATTATTTTACTTAAAGAGAATTCCATACCGTTATGCAGCAAAATGGAACTTTATGTTGCATGCGTCTTTATAACGTCACAGCACGTCTGATGTCATGTCTGTTTACGTGCGTCAGTTTCCCACGCTGAGATTAAAACAGTTGCAAAATGCATTTCTCAATGTAAGTGAGCATAAAATAAAAAGAAAATTTGTTTGTTTTTCATGAATATGGAATATATCTCACCTCGAAGTGAGAAAATTTTCACATTTTCACTCGCGCTACGCGCTCGTGAAAATATTTGAAATTTTCTCACTTCTCAGTGAGATATATACCATATTCACTCAAAACAAACAAATATCCTCTATGTTAACAGATTTTTATTGTGTCTATTTTTGAATGATGCGTGTTGGTGACGTTAACAGTTTTGTGGAAATTCCTTATTTCAGTATCCTATACAATGTACTAGTAGTTTAACGTGCAGGCTGATCATGGTCTGCACTGTTCATAAACTTCCATCAAACTCCCCTTCGAATAATAAATGGTACTGCCCAAACTGAATGATAGACCAGTCCTGGACCAATTAACGGTTACTAAAAATAATAATGAAAATTATAGAAAAGATAAGGTAAGGGTAGAATTCTCGGAAACACAGAGCACCACAAACACAGCCCCAGAGCCACTAATTTGCAAAGTAGGCCCACAACAAAAAGAAAGTGTAATGGAAAAATATTACAGAGGGGTTACTTCAAAAATCCAAGTACACATGCAAAATGGGGTAAAGGGTAGAAAGGGGGTGGGGGAGGGGGTTAAAGGGGAAAGTAGAACATGGATAAATATACAAAGGGAATGCTACATTCCTTAATCAAAGTTACACTACAACATAAACCACAGTAGCAGGAAATTAATGTACCAAGAACAAACACTCACACCCACACATAACTAACTAACAGACAAGTACGATATAACAACACTGTAAGGCACTACCCAAGATACACAAACGCACATATATAAGTAGGAAACATTGCTTTAAGATTCCTGCAGCCAAAATTAAGGTGGGCACGAAAACTTACTCATGGGGGAGGGATGCCAAAACAAGAGAGCACAACTGCAAGGGTAAAGGACGGGAGCGATAGGGGGAGTGAGGAGAAAGAGGAAAGAAATGCTAGCAATAAGAAGGCAACACAAAATACAAGGCAGATGGAAAACAAGTTGAAAATAGGGGTACCGCATTAGAATGGTCATTAACCTATATAAAGGAAACTGGGGGGTTTAAAATGCGTTTAGAGCATGCCAACCTCGCACTTACCCTAATTTTTACAAGTTACACACCATGTAAATAAAATCCCCGCTGAGAAAGGCTCTAACATTAGCGAAAATAAACCCAGATCAGAGTAAGTAAAACGTAAAATTAAGGTAAATCTAAAGTATAATTACACCAATGTACTCAACAACTTGTCTGAAGTCAAGAGCACTAAAAGCCTAACTTTTAAGGGCACGACTAAGAAAGCTGCAAGACAAAATTCCACTCCCTCCGTCCGTTTTATGTAGCATGTAGGAGAAAAGCATCATGGAGTCTTACACTTTATCAGTCATCAAATAGGAAAGCGTAGCAATTAACTGTAGAGGGGTTAATCATGAAAGATGTACTGTGCATCACGATTTTCGCATTGTATCTTCTTTTGATGAACTTTTTAACTCGTATTACAAATATAAAACAAGAGGACCATGATGGTCCTGAATCGCTCACCTCTTCCCACATGATCCAGTTTTGAGTATGACGTCGTTTTTTCTATTATTTGACATAGTGACCTAGTTTTTGAGCTCATATGACCCAGTTTTGAACTTGACCTAGATATTATAAAGATAAAAATTCTGACCAATTTTCATGAAGATCCATTGAAAAATATGGTCTCTAGAGAGGTCACAAGGTTTTTCTATTATTTGACCTACTGACCTAGTTTTTTAAGGCAGGTGACCCAGTTTCAAATTTGACCTAGATATCATCAAGGTGAACATTCTGACCAATTTTCATGAAGATCCATTCAAGGGTATGGCCTCTAGAGAGGTCACAAGGTTTTTCTATTTCAAGACCTACTGACCTAGTTTTTGATCGCAGTTGACCCAGTTTCAAACTTGACCTAGATATCATCAAGATAAACATTCAGACCAACTTTCATACAGATCCCATGAAAAATATGGCCTTTAGAGAGGTCACAACGTTTTTTCATTATTTGACCTACTGACCTACTTTTTGAAGGTACGTGACCCACTTTCGAACTTGACTTAGATATCATCAAGGTGAACATTCTGACCAATTTTTATGAATATCCATTCACAAGTATGGCCTCTAGAGAGGTCACAAGGTTTTTCTATTTTTAGACCTACTGACCTAGTTTTTGACCGCACATGACCCTGTTTCGAATTTGACCTAGATATCATCAAGATGAACATTCAGACCAACTTTCATGAAGATCCATTGAAAAATATGGCCTTTAGAGAGGTCACAAGGTTTTTCTATTTTAAGACCTACTGACCTAGTTTTTGACGGCACGTGACCCACTTTCAAATTTGACCTAGATATCATCAAGATGAACATTCAGACCAACTTTCATACAGATCCCATGGAAAATATGGCCTCTAGTTAGGTCACAAGGTTTCTCTATTATTTGACCTTCTGACCTAGTTTTTGATGGCACGTGACCCACTTTCGAACTTGACTTAGATATCATCAAGATGAACATAATGACAAATTTTCATGAAGATTTCATGAAATATATGGCCTCTAGAGAGGTCACAAGGTTTTTCTATTTTTAGACCTACTGACCTAGTTTTTGACCGCACGTGACCCAGTTTCAAACTTGACCTAGATATCATCAGGATGACCATTCAGACCAACTTTCACACAGATCCCATGAAAATTATGGCCTTTAGAGAGGTCACAAGGTTTTTCTATTATTTGACCTACTGACCTAGTTTTTGACGGCACGTGACCCAGTTTCGATCTTGACCTAGATATCATCAAGGTGAACGTTCTGAACAATTTTCATGAAGATCTTGTGAAATATATGGCCTCTAGAAAGGTCACAAGGTTTTTCTATTTTTAGACCTACTGACCTAGTTTTTGATGGCACGTGACCCAGTTTCGAACTTGACCTAGATATCATCAAGGTGAACGTTCTGACCAATTTTAATGAAGATCTTGTGAAATATATGGCCTCTAGAAAGGTCACAAGGTTTTTCTATTTTTAGACCTACTGACCTAGTTTTTGATGGCACGTGACCCAGTTTCGAACTTGACCTAGAAATCATCAAGATGAACATTCAGACCAACTTTCATACAGATCCCATGAAAAATATGGCCTTTTGAGAGGTCACAAGGTTTTTCTATTATTTGACCTACTGACCTAGTTTTTGAAGGCACGTGACCCAGTTTCGAACTTGACCTAGATATCATCAAGGTGAACGTTCTGACCAACTTTCATGAAGATCTTGTGAAATATATGGCCTCTAGAGAGGTCACAAGGTTTTTCTATTTTTAGACCTACTGACCTAGTTTTTGATGGCACGTGACCCAGTTTCGAACTTGACCTAGATATCATCAAGATGAACATTCTGACCACTTTTCATGAAGATCCATTAAAAATTATGGCCTCTAGAGAGGTCACAAGGTTTTTCTATTTTTAGACCTACTGACCTAGTTTTTGACGACACGTGACCCAGTTTCGAACTTGACCTAGATATCCTCAAAATGAACATTCTGACCAACTTTCATAAAGATCCCATGAAAAATGTGACCACTAGAGTGGTCACGAGCAAAGTTTACGGACGGACGCACGGACGGACGCACGATCACAAAAGCTCACCTTGTCACTTTGTGACAGGTGAGCTAAAAAAATCCAAATTTTATAAACTACATCTCCATAGTATTCCTGGTGTGTAAGTCCAAGTCTTAAAAGTGTTTTTAGAAGAAGTTCCAGTTTATCAAACATGCAATACTACCTTAAATGAAATATGCTATGTTAAACTTAAGGTAATTTATCTAAAGTTCTACTGTCAGCGTAAGGATGTAACGATATATCGAAATTCACTGTATCAAGATACATTAATTATATCACATATCATATCATAGGCCTGTTTCACGATACAGAAACGATACAGTGAAAAGAAGAAACATTGAATGAAAACTTTGATAAAATCAATGAACTTGACCTAGATATTATCAAGATAAAAATTCTGACCAATTTTCATGAAGATCCATTGAAAAATATGGTCTCTAGAGAGGTCACAAGATTTTTCTATTATCTGACCTATTGACCTAGTTTTCGAAGGTACATTACCCTGTTTTAAACTTTACCTAGATATCATCAAGGTAAACATTCTCACTAATTTTCATGAAGATCTCATGAAAACTATAGCCACTAGAGAGGTCACAAGGTTTTTCTATTTTTATACCTACTGGCCTAGTTTTTGTACGCACGTGACCCAGTTTCGAAAGTGACCTAGGTATCATCAAGGTAAACATTCAGATCAATTTTCATGAAGATCCATTGAAAAATATGGCCTCTAGAGAGGTCAAAAGATTTTATTAATTTTAGACCTACTGACCTAGTTTTTGACTGCAGTTGATCCAGTTTCAAACTTGACCTAGATATCAAGATGAACATTCAGACCAACTTTCATACAGATCCAATGAAAAGTATGGCCTCTAGAGAGGTCACAAGGTTTTTTATTATTTGACCTACTGACCTAGTTTTTTAAGGCACGTGACCCAGTTTCAAACTTGACCTAGATATCATCAAGGTGAACATTCTGACCAATTTTTATGGAGATTCATTCACAAGTATGGCCTCTAGAGAGGTCACAAGGTTTTTCTATTTTTAGACCTACTGACCTAGTTTTTGACCGCACATGACCCTGTTTCGAACTTGACCTAGAATAACATCAAGATGAACATTTAGACCAATTTTCATACAGATCCCATGAAAAATATGGCCTTTAGAGAGGTCACAAGGTTTTTCTATTATTTGACCTACTGACCTAGTTTTTGATGGCACGTGACCCACTTTCGGACTTGACCTAGATATCATCAAGACGAACATTCAGACCAACTTTCATACAGATCCCATGAAAAATATGGCCTCTAGAGAGGTCACAAAGTTTTTCTATTATTTAACCTACTGACCTAGTTTTTGAAGGCACGTGACCCACTTTCGAACTTGACCTAGATATCATCAAGGTGAACATTCTGACCAATTTTCATGAAGATCTCATAAAATATATGGCCTCTAGAGAGGTCACAAAGTTTTTTTATTTTTAGACCTACTGACCTAGTTTTTGACCGCACGTGACCCAGTTTCGAACTTGACCTAGATATCATCAAGATGAACATTCAGACCAACTTTCATACAGATCCCATGAAAATATGGCCTTTAGAGAGGTCACAAGGTTTTTCTATTATTTGACCTACTGACCTAGTTTTTGATGGCACGTGACCCAGTTTCGAACTTGACCTAGATATCATCAAGGGAACGTTCTGACCAATTTTCATGAAGATCTTGTGAAATATATGGCCTCTAGAGAGGTCACAAGGTTTTTTCTATTTTTAGACCTACTGACCTAGTTTTTGAAGGCACGTGACCCAGTTTCGAACTTGACCTAGATATCATCAAGGTGAACATTCTGACCAATTTTCATGAAGATCTTGTGAAATATATGGCCTCTAGAGAGGTCACAAGGTTTTTTCTATTTTTAGACCTACTGACCTAGTTTTTGATGGCACGTGACCCACTTTCGAACTTGACCTAGATATCATCAAGATGAACATTCAGACCAACTTTCATACAGATCCCATGAAAAATATGGCCTCTAGAGAGGTCACAAGGTTTTTCTATTATTTGACCTACTGACCTAGTTTTTGAAAGCACGTGACCCACTTTCGAACTTGACCTAGATATCATCAAGGTGAACATTCTGACCAATTTTCATGAAGATCTCATAAAATATATGGCCTCTAGAGAGGTCACAAGGTTTTTCTATTTTTAGACCTACTGACCTAGTTCTTGAAGGCACGTGACCCAGTTTCGAACCTGACCTAGATATGATCAAGGTGAACATTCTGACCAATTTTCATGAAGATCTTGTGAAATATATGGCCTCTAGAGAGGTCACAAGGTTTTTCTATTTTTAGACCTACTGACCTAGTTTTTGATGGCACGTGACCCAGTTTCGTACTTGACCTAGATATCATCAAGATGAACATTCTGACCAACTTTCATAAAGATCCCATGAAAAATGTGACCTCTAGAGTGGTCACAAGCAAAAGATTACGGACTGACGCACGCACGCACGCACGCACGGACGACGGACGCTGCGCGATTACTAAAGCTCACCTTGTCACTTTGTGACAGGTGAGCTAAAAATAGAGAGCAAAACCAGCACGAAAGTATGAGGTGTGCAAGTTTATATCATGATAAAGACTCATGCAAGTTTTCAATCATCTATATTAAATACCTTTTGAGCTAGATGTGTCACAAGGTGAAAATGTGCATTTTTGACTAATTCAGGGGCCATAAATCTAAAAATAGTGGGTGGAGGCAGACAAAAAATAGGAGGTGCATAATTTCAAATAATAATAAAGACTTGTGCAAGGTTTCATCATTTTATATGAAATACTTTTTGAGCTAGGCGTGTCACAAGGTAAAAATATGCATTTTTGATTATTTCAAGGGCCATAACTCTTAAAATAGGGAGAAAAGAGAGAGAAAAAATTAGGTGCGCAAGTTCATATCATGATAAAGACTTGTGCAAGGTTTCATCAATTCATATGAAATACTTTTTGAGCTAGGCACGTCACAGGGTGAAAATGTGCATTTTTAACTATTTCAGGGCCCATAACTCTGAAAATAGGGGCTGACCCAAACGAAAAATAGAAGGTACGCAAGTCAGTATCATGATTAAGATTGATGCATGGTTTCATGAATCTATATCAAATACTTTTTGAGCTAGGCATGTCACAAGGTGAAAATGTGCATTTTTGACTATTTCAGGGGCCATAACTCTTAAAATAGGGGGTGGAGCCAGACGAAAAATAGGAGGTGCGCAACTTCATATCATGTTAAAGACTCATGCAAGGTTTCACCAATTTATATCAAATACTTTTTGAGCTAGGCGTGTCACGAACCTCGGACAGACGCATGCATGGACGGACGCACGGAAAAGTGCAAATCTATATGCCCCCACCACTCATGGGGAGCACAAAAACAAAGGTTGCCGAAAAACTTTAACCTTAAAATAACCTAAGTATAACACCTTGGTGACCTTGACCTTGAGTATAATGGACCCAGCCCCTGCAAATACTGTTTGTATGCTGGAAATGTTTATGTGAAGTTACTGTAAGATAAAAGCAATAGTAACTAAGATATGACAGAAAAACAAAGGTTGCCGAAAAACTTTAAATAACCAATAAAGCTCATGCTGACGCTGGGGCGAGTTTAGAATAGCCACTCTTCTCCGAATATTGGAGGTAAAATCCATTTAAGGATTGTTGAGTTACAGACTGGACATGAAAAAAGCCCTTGGCCTTTGACTTCCGAGTGTGACCTTGACCTTTCAGCCAAGGGCCTGGGTATTGTAAATGACATGTTGTCTCATCCAGAGGAATATTTGTGTCAACTGATATTTAAATCCTTTTAGCATGACAAAGTTATAGACACAGGAAAAATCCTAATGACCTTTGATCTCCATCTCATCATGGGGAATTTATACCAAGTAATATAGTAATCCCTTGATGGATGACAGAATTATGGACCAGACAGGAAAAACCCTGTTGACCTTTGGCCGCCAATTGTGACCTTCACCTTTGAGCTAAGGGTCCGGGTTTTGCATATGACAAGTTGTCCCATCTTTGGGAATATTTTTGTCAAGTAATATTAAAATCCCTTGATGAAAGACAGAGTTATGGACCGGACAAGAAACAGACCCTGTTCATGCCATGTAAACATTTGACTGCCAAGTGTGGCTTTGACCTTTGAGCCAGGGGTCTGAAAGTTGTGCATGATATATCATCTTATTATGAGGTATATTTGTGCCAAGTAATATTAAAATCCCTTCATGGATGGCAGAGTAATGGACCTGACAGGAAAAAAAGCTCCGTTGACCTTTGACCTCCAATTGTGACCTTGACCTTTGAGCCAGGGGTACAGGTTTTGCACATGACACATTGTCTCATCTTTGGGAACATTGGTGTCAAGTAATATTAAAATCCCTTGATAAATGACAGAGGTATGGACCGGACACGAAATTGCAGACTGACTAAATGACGGATGGAAAAGTGCATTCCTATAGTCCCAGAAACTGGTTTTCAACCAGTTGGGGACTAATAAATGTTTTCTGCCAGGTCTTGCATTCACAGAAACGTTACTTTGTAACACTTTCATATGATGGTGGGGCATCTGTACTGACATCTGGAGGTGGTGCTGAAACAGACCGAAAGATGAAAATTAATTGCTTTTTTAAGAAACAAACAGGCAAGAAAAGCTAAAATATTTAGTCTACTGACAAAACTAGAACTGTCACAGGTGTGACGAATACCCACACAATACGGTCTTGTCCCAGAAGAATGGCAACCATAAGAAAGACATTGCCACAAGAAGGTGCAATTTAAATCAAACTTAACATGTATTTTATGATTTCACATCTGTGTACCAAAATTTACCTAAATCTAGCAGCTGTCAAGCCTTTCATGAGTTAATGTCCAGCAACCATGAGTTTGACAAATTTTTAGTTGGAAAGGGGCCATAACTACATATAAAATTGGTGGTAGTAGACAAATTGAACTTTACATGTATTTTATAATGTTACACCTGTGTACCAAAAACATTTAAAGTCAAGAACTGTCACTGGAGTATTTAATGACTCCAATGGTGGATGAATATTGCACAATAGCTTGAGTTTGTGTTAAACAAGAGCTGTCACTTATGGTGACAAATGCCCCCGCAGTGCCTTGACCTTTTACCTGGTGACCTTGACCTTTGACTTGGTGACCCCAAAGTCAATAGGGGTCGTGTACTCAATAAGTACTATTAGCATGTGAAGTTTGAAGGTCCTGGGTGCGGTGGTTCGTGAGTAAATTGTCTTCATGCAAAAAATTAACACTGGGCCCTCGTGACCTTTGACCTGGTGACCCCAAAGAGAGTAGGGGTCGTGTACTCAATAAGTACTATCGGCATGTGAAGTTTGAAGGTCGTGGGTGCAGCGGTTCACAAGTAAAGTGCCTTCATGCAAAAAGTTAACGTTGGCCCCTGTGACCTTTGACCTGGTGACCCCAAAGACAGTAGGGGTCGTGTACTCAATAAGCACTATCAGCATGTGAAGTTTGAAGGTCTTTGGTGCAACTGTTCGCGAGTAAAGTGCCTTCATGCAAAAAGTTAACGTTGTGACTAACTAACGGACGGACAGTTGAATGCTAATAATAATTATGCCTCCCTTCCAGGGCATAAAAATACCAAATAATAAGAGTTAGATAAAGTGTATCAAAACATTATACAATTCTAAGGGAAATGGGGACACAATTCAGGAAATATTATTTGGTGCAAGAGTTATGCACCTTGTGTCATATGATATGAGTGATGATGTGGAACAACTACTTCAAGATTGAAACAAATGCATTTCTTAATAACTGAGATATAGTGAAAATCAAAATTAACCTTATATTCTAAGTAAAAGGGGGCATAGTTCATAAAAATTGGTGTCAGAGTTATGAACCCTGTGTCACATGATGTAAGTGATAAGGTGGAACGTTTATTTTAAGTTTGAATCAAATCTATTTAGTTATAACTGAGATATAGTGAAAATGCATCAAAATAAATCTTAAATTCTAAGTAAAAGGAGCATAATTCATAAACAATTGGTGTCAGAGTTATGCACTTTGTGTCACATGGTGTGGGTGATAAGGTAGAACATCTATTTTAGGTTTGAATCAAATCTATTTAGCAATAACTGAGATATAGATTTCGTGACGGGATATTTGACATGACGTGACAAAACTGACTCCTATATACCCCCAACCCCCAAACATGTTTGGTGGTGGTGGGGGGGGGGGGGGGGGGGGGGTTGAGGGGTATAATAAGATATTTATGAACGTTTACCATTGCTTAATACTAAATATATGTTTAATCTCAAAAACCAACAGTATATTTATATTTGTACTTTGAATTTCTCAAATAAACTGAAAATCCTTTTCTTGCGTATGTTCATGCTAAATCATAGCTGCTAATCATGCCATTCGAGCACCAGTGTGGCACTTACTGCATTGTACACAAACAAGAGGGCCCTGATGGCTCTGTATCTCTTACCTGTATAGTTGTACTGGTTAGTTTTAACAGACCTATTCTAATTTAAAAGTGCAAATATAATCCTTTTTTTATTTAATTGGGTGGTAAAACTATAAATGAGCCGTGCCATAAGAAAACCAACATAGTGCATTTGCGACCAGCATGATCCACACAGTCTGGTCAGGATCCATGCTGTTCGCTTTCAAAGCCTATTGCAATTAGAGAAACCATTAGCGAACAGCATGTATCCTGACCAGACTGCGCGGATGCGCAGGATTGTTTGGATCCAAGCTGGTTGTAAATGCACTATGTTGGTTTACATATGACGCGACTCAAATATCATTTAACAGTCACAAGATGAGCAAGATAAAACAACTAGGAGATTTTTTTTAACAAGAGGACCATGATGGTCCTGAATCGCTCACCTCTTCCCACATGATCCAGTTTTGAGTATGATGTCGTTTTTTCTATTATTTGACATAGTGACCTAGTTTTTGAGCTCATGTGACCCAGTTTTGAACTTGACCTAGATATTATCAAGATAAAAATTCTGACAAATTTTCATGAAGATCCATTGAAAAATATGGTCTCTAGAGAGGTCACATGGTTTTTCTATTATTTGACCTATTGACCTAGTTTTTTAAGAAACTTGACCTAGATATCATCAAGGTGAACATTCTGACCAATTTTCATGAAGATCCATTGAAAAATATGGCCTCTAGAGAGGTCACAAGGTTTTTCTATTTCAAGACCTACTGACCTAGTTTTTGATCGCAGTTGACCAAGTTTCAAACTTGACCTAAATATCACCAAGAGAAACATTCAGACCAATTTTCATACAGATCCCATGAAAAATATGGCCTCTAGAGAGGTCACAACGCTTTTTTATTATTTGACCTACTGACCTTCTTTTTGAAGGCACGTGACCCACTTTCGAACCTAACCTAGATATCATCAAGATGAACATTCTGACCAATTTTTATGGAGATCCATTCACAAGTATGGCCTCTAGAGAGGTCACAAGGGTTTTCTATTTTTAGACCTACTGACCTAGTTTTTTATTGCACATGACCCTGTTTCGAATTTGACCTAGATATCATCAAGATGAACATTCAGACCAACTTTCATACAGATCCAATCGAAAATATGGCCTCTAGAGAGGTCACAAGGTTTTTCTATTATTTGATCTACTGACCTAATTTTTGATGGCACGTGACCCACTTTCGAAACTGACTTAGATATCATCAAGGTAAACGTTCTGACCAATTTTCATAAAGATCTTGTGAAACATATGGCCTCTAGAGAGGTCACAAGGTTTTTCTCTTTTTAGACCTCCTGACCTAGTTTTTGATGGCACATGACCCAGTTTCGAACTTCACCTAGATATCATCAAGGTGAACATTCTGACCAATTTTCATGAAGATCCATTAAAAATTTTGGCCTCTAGAGAGGTCACAAGGTTTTTCTATTTTTAGACCTACTGACCTAGTTTTTGAAGGCACGTGACCCAGTTTCGAACTTGACCTAGAATTTACCAAGATGAACATTCTGACCCATTTTCATAAAGATCCCATGAAAAATGTGACCTCTAGAGATGTCACAAGGAAAAGTTTACGCACGGACGGACGCATGCACGCACGGACGACGGACACCGCGCTATCACAAAAGCTCACCTTGTCACTTTGTGACAGGTGAGCTAAAAATGATAATTTAGTTTAAAAATAAATTCAGTTTTGATATTATCTGACAGCTACAAACAAGAAACTTAATATCACAGAAGATTTTTAAAAGCTTGGTTTGACTAATGTTTTGAACATACCCAGTATTTACCTATTCTGTAATTACAAATGTAATAATTACCCTTAAGCTAAAGGAAGGCAGTAAAACAGCAGTTTTTCAGCATTATTTTTCAGTGCATTCAAAAGGTAGTTTTTTTAATCAGTTACTAGTCTTCAAATTCCTGCATTTACATATTTAATGGAAAAAGCAGTGAAAGTGCAGTGAAAATGCAATTAACCTGGCTGAAATGTGTAAATGAGCCAAGAGGTATAATGATGTCACAAAAAACTGCAGGATCAGTTTTATGCAGTTAAATGACATCACAAAAACAAGAGGGCCATGATGGCCCTATATCGCTCACCTGAGTAGAGTTGCTTGCTTGAACAAATTTCTTAGCTAAAGCTTTAAGATCTAGGCCTTCTGGTTTATTTTTAGCAAATTTATGAAGATTTCCCTATGCACAATCAAGTAACCCTGGGGCTGGGTCAATTTGACCCTGGGGGGTCAAGATTTGAACAAATTTTGTAGAGGTCCACTAGGTTATGCTACATGTCAAATATCTAAGCTCTAGGCCTTCTGGGTTTTTTTCTAGAAAGTTTTGAAGATTTTTCTATGTACAATCAAGTAACCATATGGGGCGAAGCCAGTTTGACCCGGGGTCATGATTTGAATTTTTTTGTAGAAGTCTACTAGGCAATGCTACATGTCAAATATCTAAGATATCTGGTTTATTTTTAGAAATTTTTTGAAGATTTTCATATGTAAAATCAAGTGACCCCTGGAGCGGGGTCAATTTTGACCCCGGGGTCATGATTTGAACAACTTTAGTAGAGGTCCACTAGGCAATGCTACAGGTCAAATATCTAAGCTCTAGGTCTTCTGGTTTATTTTTAGAAATTTTTTGAAGATTTTCATATGTAAAATCAAGTGACCCCTAGGGCAGGGTCAAATTTTACCCCGGGGTCATGATTTGAACAACTTTAGTAGAGGTCCACTAGGCAATGCTACAAGTCAAATATCTAAGCTCTAGGGCTTCTGGTTTTTGAGAAGAAGATTTTTTAAGATTTTCCTATGTAAAATCAAGTGACCCCGGCGGCAGGGCCAATTTTGAGCCCGAGGGTCATGATTTAAACAAATTTTGTAGAGGTCCACTAGGCAATGCTACAGGCGGGGTCAATTTTGACCCCGGGGTCATGATTTGAACAAACATGGTAGAGGTCCACTAGGCAATGCTTCACAACATATATCTAAGCTCTAGGGCTTCTGGTTTTTGAGAAGATTTTTTAAGATTTTCCTATGTAAAATCAAGTGACCCCTGGGGCAGGGTCAATTCTGATCCCAGGGGTATTGATTTAAACAAATTTTGTAGAGGTCCACTAGGCAATGCTACAGGTCAAATATCAAAGCTCTATGCCTTCTGGTTTATTTTTAGAAATTTTTTGAAGATTTTCCTAATGTAAAATCAAGTGACCCCTGGGGCGGGGTCAATTTTGACCCGGAGTTCATGATTTTAACAATTTTAGTAGAGGTCCACTAGGCAATGCTACATGTCAAATATCAAAGCTCTACGGCTTCTGCTTTTTGAGAAGAAGATTTTTTTAAAATTTTCCTATGTAAAATCAAGTGACCCCTGGGGCGGGGTCAATTTTGACCCCGGGGTCATGATTTGAACAAAATTGGTAGAGGTCCACTAGGCAATGCTTCATACCAAATATCTAAGCTCTAGGGCTTCTGGTTTTTGAGAAGAAGATGTTTAAAGTTTTTCCTTTCGGTTGCCATGGCAACCAGTTCTCCGTGAGATTCAATTCTTTGAACAATTTTGAAAGGGGGCCACCCAAGGATCATTCCTGTGAAGATTGGTGTAATTCTGCCCAGTGGTTTTCAAGAAGAAGATTTTTTTACAAATTGTTGACGGAAGACGGACAACGCACGACGGACATCAAGCGGTCACAATAGCTCACCTTGTCACTTATTGACAGGTGAGCTAAAAACAGCAGAACTCACATTTAACATCAAATATTTGAAACCTTGAATTTACATCAACTTGTCCAAAGGAAGTAATTCATTTTTTACTTTCTTTTAAATATTAAACTGGTCTGTGATGATTTAACCAGCCATTAAATGCACAATGAGCCAAATTTCTATTTAAATACAAAACCTCAGATTCAAACAGGTTATGAACTGGGATTTTCCTTTATCTTTTGAATCCTTGAGAATTTTCGGTCTGAATTTGCACATTTTCACCAGTTTCCAGGAAATGTACAAATCTATTCAGTCTGTGCATGATTTTCACACTTCAATCCTGCCTTATTAGTAAACTTAAGTTGTTATCAATTATCTAACTATTTGTACATTATTTTGCCAAATAACTTTGTGTTTAACATTGTATTTGTGCAGTTAGAATCCATTTTTACATTTTCACAGGCTTTAGATTTCATTGTAAGCTGCCACTTCTCTGCATTATGGGACATCAGGAAGCAGTATTTAGCAGTTTCTTTTTTTTAAATACTACTTCGTAAGTACTGTCCATAAGATGGTGTAAAAGTTGCTCTTAAAAATAACTGCATTTAACTTCTCATAAAATTGCTTTTTGTGAAAACTTTTTCAAAAGCTTCAAAACAACTGCAGAAAACTGGCCACCACCAGTTATTTGCAGTTTCTGAAAAAAAAAACTGCTTTTTTACTGGTCATTTCATGCCGGAAACAGTTTTAATTAGAGCTATCACTGAAGGTGATGAAATGTACCCCCCGCATGCACTGACACTGTACATATCAATTTGATGCACACAAGATTGCATAATTATGTGGACTGTATCTATATAGACTCTATGTATGTAGTATAGTAACAAAAATCAAAGTAACATAACTCTGCATATTATATTTCTGAAAGAATCTTACATGCACCATGCACAAGTAAGGTTGGTATTGATCACTTGTGTTTCATTAAATTGTGTGGAATGATTCGGAAGATTAAGCGCGTACAAGATTGCATATGCAGACTCAATGTATATAGTATAGTAACAAAAAACAAAGTCCCATAGCTCTGCAGAATATGTATTTAAAGGCAAAGAAAATCTCCTATATAAGTGACACCCCCCCCACCCCCAAATACCAGACTTTTTAATCCCCAATATACAAGATCCTGTCTGGTCCAGTCTGATAAGGGTCAATAAAACCCCTGTAGACTTGACATGTAGCCTAATTATTGTTAGAGAATCATAAATTTTATTGCCTACAGATAAATTGGTTATTTCCTGTGTTTTGCATTTTATTGATTGGAATCTGTTTTTTTTTTTTGTTTTTTGTTTTTTTTTTTTTTAAGAATGTACACAAAATTAATTTAATTGATGTTGAGTAATGTCCCGACCAATTAAATAATAACTCTTATAGCGAAGCAATTGTTCTCACTCCTTAACAATAAAATAATTACTTAAAATTTAATAAAAGAAATTAAAAGTTTGTTTATTCAATGATTATGATCTTTTTATCAAAAGTAACAAAATAAAACCAGAAAAAGAAATGATAATTGCTGGATTTTATTAGAAATTAAAGAAGCGTTCAGTTGCATTTTTAATAGATAAAATGGAATATGAACAGAACGATTTTTTATATTAAAAATGCATAATTCCCCTTGTGTTGTCTAAATAACGACTCTTTTATGTATAATAAAATCCAGCAATAAAGAGTTATCATTATTCAAAATACACATATAATTTATTATTTCTAAAAGTTATGTGCCTGAATGCATTTTTTATATATTTGATTAAAAAAACAAACAAACAAAAACCCAAAAAACACAGCAATCATGAAATGTAAATGTTAAAAAACTTGAATATTAAAAATATGAAAAAACATTGTTGTATCTTATCACTTTGTTTATTTAGCCCTAATTCAGTCAAGCTTTCTAAACTCGTTATAAAGGTGAGAACTGACTTGCTCTGAAGGTG
Organism: Mercenaria mercenaria; assembly: GCF_021730395.1. Taxonomy (NCBI): domain Eukaryota; kingdom Metazoa; phylum Mollusca; class Bivalvia; order Venerida; family Veneridae; genus Mercenaria; species Mercenaria mercenaria. The sequence continues at coordinate 56,551,005 of NC_069373.1, forward strand.
AGAAATATCACCTGTAATTTATGTACTGCACAGTAGCTATACAGTAGCTTATTATAATAAACAGAAGCAAGTCTATCAATGGTCCAGTCTTGTGTATTGGCCCTTACAACCAATATGCAGACCTTATCATTCCCATAGGCCACATACCTGGCATACCAGAATCAGTGTCTTTAAAAGACAGTAACATGCACCGTGCACAACTAGGGTTGGTACTGATCACTTGTGTGAAGTTTCATTTAATTGTGTGGCACATGTGCAAGGGTTCAGGAGATTAGGTGTGCACAAGATTGCATATGCAGACTGTATGTATATAGTATATTAACAAAAAGCAAAGTCCCATAACTATGCAGTTTTTTTTCTGAAAGAACCTAACATGCACCATGCACAACTAGGGTTACTACTAATCACTTGTGTGAAGTTTCATTTAATTGTGTGCATGGGTTCAGGAGATTTAACATGCAAAAAATTGCATATGCAGACTCCATGTATGCCCTTTTCCCCGATATTCCGAGCTCCTTAACCAGTATTTTAGTTCTTGTCAGTAACAGATTTAAGTGTCAAAAGATTTTTTGCTATAGTTAAACTTAAAAATCCCCTTGAAGAAAAATTCTAGGGACTGCTGTCAATGAATAATCTAGGCTTTCACATGATGACCCTTATCCTCTGAAACAGCCAGATGCTTTCTCGTTGAACCGAGACTTGTGATCATAAATTTGTACTAGCTCTCAAATACAAATGTTTTTGGGGATTTCTTTTGGAAAAAGTTTTTCTTTTTTTAAATTAAGAAATGATGTATAATTGTGTTTGCAGACATAAAAGTTTTATAATAAGTTGTTTCAGTTTGCTATAGGAAGGTTATATATTACCCCAGTGATATTAGATAAGCAAATTTTGTGCCAAAATGTTCTGTTGTGTATATTTCTATTTTAATGTGAGTAATACTACTGCTTTTATTCTTGTTTAACTGTCATATGATACACGCCATGAGAAAACCAACATAGTGGCTTTGCAACCAGCATGGATCCAGACCAGCCTGTGCATCCGCGCAGTCTGGTCAGGATTCATGCTGTTCGCTAACGGTTTCTCTGATTGCAATAGGCTTTGAAAGTGAACAGCATGGATCCTGACCAGACTGCGTGGATGCATAGGCTGGTCTGGATCCATGCTGGTCGCAAATGCACTATGTTGTTTTTCTCATGGCGCGGCTCATATGATTTGCCACAACATGCATACAATTTAGACACTGGAAATAGCTGCAAATGCAAATTTTCTGAAGGAAAGCTTGGAATTACGAGAAAGAGGCATACATGTATATAGTAAAGTCACAAAAAACAAAGTCCCGTAACTCAGCAAATTTTTTTTCTGAAAGAACCTAACATGCAGCATGCACAACTACTGTTGTTACCAATCACTTGTATGAAGTTCATTAAATTGTGTCAAGGGGATGACAGACAGACAACCTTAAACCAGTATACCCCCTTACAACTTCGTTGTTTGGGGTGGGGTACAATAACTGGCAAAGAAGGCAGTTTTTCAGAAAAACTGCTGTTCAACTGCAAAATTGAGAAAGGGTAGTAACTGCTTTGTCTGAAATGTAGTTTGTTTATTTGCTTTGGATAGCACTCTCCCGTATGTAAGGATCTGTGACGTCACCGATAATGTCTGCTATCTAAAAATAGCACGGGACTCGATTTGCGGACAAACAATCAGTGCATTCACTGTGCAATAGCATAAGTAAACCATAGATTTTGCATTTATTTCGTTATAATTGTTCAAGTTCTAGCCTGCACATCGCAAATAAATGTTTTTTCTTCACTTTTTATTTCAATTAAATAGTCTGAAACTTTTATTTTTACCATGTTAAAAACCATACCGTTTTTTCATAAATATATATGTTGAATGGAAAAGTTATTATATTATTTGTTCATTTTGTGACACCAGTTTTTAAAAAAAAAAAATATTGAGAAAAAAAATTATAATCATCGGAAAAATTTGTTAATCCCCAATTTAAAAGCGTTAATAAAAAAAAAATGTATTCACAGAATGAGAAAAATAAAAATCAAATTGTTCTTTTAATTACCGTAAAAATGAAATTATGTAAAAACTTATTTTTTTTGTTTTTTTAAAAGTTTTTAAAAAATTTTAATACTTGTAAATGAAAAAAAATCTTAGATGCATAACTTAAATTTTATTAAATTTTGAAATGTGATGAACAACTAGTGCCATAGTTAAAGTACACAGCATACACATTATTTTTTTGGGCCCACATATCATTTCTTCGTTGAAACAATTAACAACTCTGTGATATACATATGTTTTTTTTTAAAAAATGACCCTTGGTGACTATTGATTTTTGATTTTGGTAGAAAATTTAAGGTGTTACTGAAAAAACAGTTGCCCATTAAAAAAAATCCATTTTTTTTTCAAAAATCAGATAAAATGTTTTTTTTTACTATAAGGAAATTTTTGACGACACCGCCCACGTGACATCTCAACCATCTTTTGGGGTATATAATCAGTTTGCGTTTTGGGTTTTGTGGAATTATTTAAAAAATGAAATCATTTAGTTATGATTTTAATTGTGCTGAAATGTTCGTTAAAACGTATATAAAAATGTTTTAGAAAAAAATTTTTTAAACCACAAGGCTTTTTCCCTGGCCGAATTCGAAATTTTTGTAATGAAAATTTTTTAGGTGATTAATAAAACCCCCCGCCCGGGCCCGGGCCCAAAAACCCACGGAAATAGCCGATTTTTTTTTTTTTAGGGAAAACCCCGGGAAAAACTTCGGAGGAAGGAATTAATTAGAATGAATCGGTCATATCAACTTAATTTTTGTTTTTAAAAAAAAACCAAAAAAACCCCCCTGAACTTTTTCCCGCGAGGAATTTCTTTGTGAATGGGTTAAAAACTGCGTGTTCTTTTGATTGCAAAACGTCTTAAGGGGTGGGTTTCCTTCATTTTGTTGTGCGAGTCCAACCCGGGAAGAAAAAGTACGATTTACGCGACTTTTTACGACAAATAAATGTGTTTGATTTTATTCTTCTGAAAAAAAATCAAAATTTTTGTCTTCGATCTGATGTTTTTAGGTTTAATATGCAGAAAAATAAATAAATTCCCGCAGAAACGCTTAAAACAATGTTCCCTTAAAATGACGTCATTGAGTATGACGTAAGTGTCAGTTCCCGCGAAAAATTTAATAGCTTTTATCTTGAAAGTCGAAATTCTGTACATTTTTATTTTAACTTTTTTTCAAAAACCATTATTGCTGAAATTTTTTAGATTTTTTTGGTCGAAATAATAAATATTTTGCTTCTTTTGGTATTTACTAAAATGTTACGGGGAAGTAAGAAAAAAGGATGGGAAACCCAAATGTTTTTTGGAAATATAGTTAGGTGAAAGGTTACTTTTCGGCCATTTTCAAAAAAAAAGTCTAGAGTTTGTTTTGTAATCCCTTTTTTGGTTCCATTGAAATTTTTTACTTACTACAAAAAACTAAGATCTAAAATTTTAAAATTTCAGTGAAAATTGTGGTTCTTAATGAATTGTGTTACCATGGAAAACGAACCCCCTGACCTGTACTAAAGTAAAATTCAAAAGCTTTGACACTGTCTATTTAAGAAAAACAGCCTCGGTTTTTTTATTTTTTTCAACAATTCATGGAATAATAGCACAGCGAACGTTTTTTCCTGAAAAAGGCAACGGGGGGTACTGCTGTACGTATTTCTAAGCTTGAAATTTGTTTGAATAAATGCAAATAACACAAAAAGAAAACCTACGTTAGAAATAATTTTTTAAAAACTAATAAACTAGAAAGTAATTTTATTCAATTTTTTTTAAGAAATTAGACAAACAGAAGATTAAGTATTTTAAACACCTGTTGCCATGGTTATTTTAAAATTAAGAAAAAAGGGTCCATGTAAAGGGCGGGTATTTGAAATAAATTCCCAAATATTTCATGTTGGGTCATTACGAATGGCATGAAGCCGTCGAAAACCTCTTTTTTTCATACATAGTTGTTTAAAAATGAGGGGAAAAATGCGTTACCAGGGAACACGGGGCCCCGCGACTATCTTTTTAAGTTATTAGAAAGGTAAGTGTATACCAGTAAAATTATCAATTATGCGGTTTCTACGGAATAAAAACTAAATTACACTAAAAGTTTTAAATACCCGTATTCCTTTTTTCCTATGAAATCCCTTTTTGGGAGGGTCATGTTCTTCAAACTGGATAAAAATTGAATTAAGGGCGGCCAAAATTTGGTTTGTGCATTAAAACTTATATTAACGAAAACAAAATCTGCTGCGGTTCAAAAAAAATTTTTCCCTTGAAAAGGACCTACCCCCTTAATATATTTGTAAACTTGTAACAGGAAGTCGTTATACGTAGCGTTGTTTTGACGAGCAGTTCCCGATTTTGACGTTACTTTATATACATTTTATAATAGTTTTGCCAAAAAAGTTGTTATATTTCGAAAAAGGAACCCTCTCGGGCTCAAAGAGTTTTTGTTTCACCTGTCACCCCAAACCCTAAAAAATTCTTTGTGTCCGGTAACATCCTAAAAAAATAGTAGAAAAAGACAGGATTTTTTTACTTTTTTTTTCAATGAGACTTTAGGGAAAAATTATTTTTATTCAAAAAAAAAAAAAATTAAGAAAAATTTTCTAAATCACTGAAAATTTTTTAAAAAATAGAATAGCAGTTTTTTAAATTTTTATTAAAAAGTTTTTTTTAAAAAAATCTAAAAGGGACCATATAACATTTAGGGCAGTAAAAAAAAGGATGGGTCGGGATACCGATTACGCCAAAGATGCAGCGTTGAATATTGAAAGTTTTACACACGGTACCCCAATTTTAAAAATTTTTCCTGTAAAAATATATGAAAAAAAATACGAGATGGTTTGTTCACGCAGTTTTCCCGGTATCTCTTGAACTTAGTCGACTAAAATGACGACGATAAAAAGTCACAAATTGAATATTTTGTGGTACTTTGCAGTTTGTGGGGTAGCCTTTGCCTTTCGATAATCGTTTTCATATTCGGGGGTTGTTAAATGTTTTAACTATTTTTTTTTAAGTTTTGAAATTTTTTTCCTGAATAAATGACTTTTTAAATTTATATTAAAATTTAGTTCAAAAAATATAGAGAAAATCGAGATAAAAATTTTTTCCCTTTTTTTCATTTTTGAAAAGATGTTCGAAAACCGGGGGGTCGGGGGGTCCCCTGTCAGCGGTTTTGACCGTGATAACAGTCCCTTCTTTCGGTGCGAGTAGGGGTATTTGGGGCGGAAGCAGTCTCAAATGTATTTCACATATTTGGGTGAACCAAAACTGACGCGAAAAGAAATTTTTTAAATGGGAAAAAAATTACCTTTTAAAACGCATAAATATACAAATTTTCACAGTTTCGTAAAAAAAGACCAAGTAAAAAAACTTGTTAAGGTTCTTTTGGGAAATTTTTACCAATGTCTCCCCTTTCAGATTTGATTTAGTACTTAAAAAAATTAAACTCGTGGTTAGACATATTTTAAAAAAACTTTAAATTTATTTGGGTTTTTTTGAATTTTAATTGTATAAGAAGCCTTTTATCAGTTGCTAGTGTCGGCATTTTGATACAGAACAATAAAAGAATCTTTTGAGCCCGTAATAAAATTTTTACAAAAAGTCTCGAAAAAGCAAAAAAAAAATTTGAAGGGAGTTTTCTTCAAATCTCAAAATTTCTTCATAAATTTTTTTTTTTTTTTTAAAATTTTTCAATATTTTCAAGTATGCAGACGATTACGCTAACACGCTTTCTTTAAAAGGGTTTGTGACCCCACCGGAAAGTGAAATGTTCTTGGATCTTATTGGCAGCTTTAAAGCTGGCGCATTTTGAGACCTTTTCGTTTTTTTGAGTTTTTCATTTGGGGAACCAAAAACCATTGTAATTTTTGCAAATAAAATGTTGCTCTTTTTTTTATTGACCGAGTACGATAGTTGCAGTTTTTTACGAAAGATTGGTGAATTCTTAGTATAATTGGTTTGTTAAATGCCCTTGTGGCCAAACCCTAAGCATCTCAGAAAAAGTTTTAAAAACCTTTCAATTTTTTTTTTAACTTTACGGGAAAGAAAGTGTAAGAGCGGGGTTTTCCAAAAACAAGTTGCATCCTTTATAACTCGTTTAAATAATAGTAAAAGTTGTCTTCACCCCAAAATTTCATTGTTTGAAAAGGAAAAAATTTGTACTCCTTACGCAAATCGCTGGGGAAAACACATTTTTGCTCAACCCCAAAATTTTATAGTTGTGATTTCTGTTTTACGGGTTTAAATTTTTTTTTTTGGGTTCCAATCCAAAAGAATTATGTTTAATTTGTATAAAAGGCCATGAAACCAATATTTTCAAATGGAATGACTAGTGGTGTTTTTTTTTTTACAAATACAAAAATTATATAAAAAACAATTGAAATTTTAATATGAGCGAAAAATAAAAAAGGGGTCTTCTTTGTTTTCACGGTATTGTCTAATTTTTTTCCTACCCCATTTTCACGCGCAGCATTTCCCAAATCAATTTTTAATACAAATGTTGTATCTAAGGGGGAAAAAAAGTTAATCATCACAAAAAAGTTTACAACAGCAAAATTTCATTAATTTATTTATTTGTTTCATTTTTGATTTTTTCCGATTTTTTTGTTACGCGTGTTCCCGAATACATGTTACACACAAAAGCGGCGTAAAGAAAAAATAATATGTACTTTTATTAAAAAAATTTTATGATCGTTTGCCACTTAGTAGTATCTTTTATTTTCTGAAAAGTTTCCCGAAAGTTTTTTAAGAAAAAAAATTATAAAAAGACTTCAGGTTCATTTTTATGCTGTGGTGCTAGGGAAATTTTGATTGGGTATCAAAGTCCCGACCAACTTTAAAAGCAGAATTAGCCGGAAGAATTTTCCTGTTGTGGCCTTTTGGGTTTTAAGCCCAATTTCGTAACTTTTTTTTATTCATTTACATTTTAAATACTAAATTCTTTCTCTAAAGTAACTTACAATTGTCGCCCTTTAAAAAATTATCCCGGGTAAGTTTTTTGAGGGGTCACTCTTAGGGAAAACATTTTTTATTTTTTTTCCGAAAAAATAAAGAAAAGATTTATTTAACATTAAAAAAATTATTACTTACCCCAAAAATGAAGAAGAATTAAGGAGGGTTTAAGTAAGCACTTTTGAAATTGTCGCGCTTTGCTGTATAAAAACATTTCTTTTTTATAGGTATCTATTCTTGAGGTTACATAACGCTGTGTTTGGGCATATTCAACAAAATCAGCAGCAGTAACATTCGAAAAACGGCGATAATACGGAACTATAATGAGAGCACTCATTTTTTATATTTGTTTGTGGTTTGTTTAATTTCCAAACTGATGGTGATAGTTTAGTTTTATATTTGAGACTCAAAAAAAGTTTTCAAAAAAGTTGCATGAGAACAACATTAAAAAGCGAAAAAAAAAAATGGCCGGTTCACAATGTTTGAACAGAAGATAAAGTAATTTTTAATCCCATGTAAAATAAGCGCATCGTCTTTTTAAACCGTACGAAATATCGATCTCTCTAGGGAGACAGAAATGTAATATCACATCGCAGAAAAACAAAATAGCGTTGTTTCGCATGTGTATGAAAAAAATTTTTTTTTTCATTAAAATTATATTTAAGTCATTTCCCTTGTTCTAGAGTAGTCACATGTTTAAAAATAAAAAAAACGTATTTCTCGAAGGCGGAGCCAAACACACATATTTTACCTCCCCTGTGACGCCACGCGTTATTACGTTAAAAAAAGCGACGTCGTATACTTAACCACGAAAGATGACCCCAAGGGCAGAAATTTTTATCTAAATTTTTTTTTAGAGTAGGGTGGTTATAATAAAACAATTGTCGTTTTTTTGTGTGGTCGATATGTGGATTTTTCGACCGTTAAAGCGATATCAAACCGATAAAATTTGCTCTAGGGTTTATATTGCTTATCAGGGAAAAATCCACATATTATGACCAAGCCATGAGAAACCAACTTGTCTATTCGATTTCATGATTTTTTTTTAGTTTATACAAATTTGTTTTTTGCTCGTTTTGATGAAAATTCAGCTTTTGTAACCCCTCTCGATCCGCTTCCGGAAAAAACCAGTACTGGTGTATATGAGAATATGGTCGTGACCCCCCGGGGGCTCGAACCCACGACCTCTGGATTTTTACGGCCAACACCTTTTCCCCAGCCACCCCTCCCTACTGCGATTTAAAAACCCTTAGCAAACAGCAGGATCCTGACCAACGGGGGGATGTTGGTTTTCTATGGCGGGTCTATCGACCTCACCAAGAGGCAATTATTGTATAATATCACTGCGCAGAAAATTTAAAAAAACGTTTTGCGACGAGATATAAAAGCTTATGATTATTATTCAAAAATTAAATAATGGGGGAAAAATGCATTGGACATTGTGTGGGGTTTTTAATAATTTAACATTTAATTGCACCATTTGTAACCCCTGCTTTAAAAAGTTATTTTAAAAACAAAAAATTTTAAAATTGTGGAATAGTTTATAACAAAAAGCAAAAAACAAGTTCGTAGTCCGCCCGTTTTTTTTTTAATTCTGTGTTTAAAAAAATATGCAGTATTTTTAAATAAAAAAAAGAGAAACAAAAATTTAAAAAATCAAAAACAAAAAAAAAACGTTAGCAGTAAATTGTTTTAAAAAAGAAGTTCATTTTTCATTAAACCCTTTTTCCGTTTGATATTTAAAAGTTTTTTATTTTTTTGTTTTAAAAAGAAGAGCGGAATGTTTCGGTGGTGTGGTGGGGGGGGGGGGGGGGGGCGGGTGAGGGTTCGAAACTTTGCGACCCCACTTTTATTTTTATACTCCATTATTCATTTCCAAACTACTAAACTTCGGGTATATTCCATACAAAATCACCCCTTTTGTTTAAAGCTAAATCAATGATTTTATCGTTTGAGCAACATTTTTTGATATTTTTTTTTTTAGTTTTTTTTGTTTTTCAGGAAAAAAAACCTATACATAGGTTTTTTCCCCCTTTGGAAAAGTTTACTTTTTATATTTTTTTTGAAATTTTGTAAATTTCCTCCCCTTTTTTTTTGAAAAAAATTAAAAAGGGACTTGTTTTTTTGATTTGATGTAATTATTTTTTATTTTGTTTATATTTTAAATTTTAATACTTTTAACAACCGAACCAAATGGCAAGTAGAAAACAGCGCATAGCTTTTGGTTTTTCCCATTTGATCTATTTTGGTTGCCAAAACCCGGGAAGGCAGAAGGATTAAAATGATTTCAAAAACTTTAATTTTTTAGTTAAATTTTTGCAAAATGTGTACTTTTTCAAGCAAACTTCGCAACCTTAATATAAGAGGTTTATATTTATATTTTCCCTAAAACAAGATATTTTCATTAAAATAATACTTATATGCTAAAACGCTATCTTGGTCGGGCAACCAAATTTTTATAAATACTTCCAGTGCACGGTATAGACCCTTCGCCTTATACACAACCTAGTGTCACATAGTTAGATGTGAAATAACGACGTACATTTAACTAGCCTGTCCATTCTGTTGAAAGTGTCCTGCAAACTGCTATCTCGTGTCTGTCCGGTACACAAAATGACACATCGACTGCCGAACGTATTACTTCTTTGATTGAGTGTGATTCAAATATCTTGTTATGTTAGGTCTTTGCTTATGTCAAGTGCAATATTTCATCAAACATACGTATCATCAATATTAAATACTTTGCTTCTACTTTTGTAATAATGAAATAAAATACACATAATTGCCTTGATAAAGATGACGGTATCACCATTCGTAATTATATTAGCCTTCCGTCCGTAAGTTTCCGGTGGTTTCCGTACAATCGGAATCGGCTATTTCCGTGGTTTCGGCCGGGCCGGGCCGGGCCGGGTTTTATTAATAACCAATTTTTAGAAGTATTATTGTAGAATATGGGGTAATGTGCATGCAACATACTTTTTAACAGTACCTTGTTTTGAATCGTCTTGTTAAAACAATATGTCTGTATATTTTGTATATTTTCTACATTCGTTCCAATATATTTCTTTAATTAGATATTTTTTCATCTCTTTTATTTACTCTGTTAACAAGAGCGACAATTTTACACAGGTGGCATGTTACTTTTTTTTTTTTATTCCTTTCAAAGTTTACTCGGATTGTAAATGATTCGTAATATATAGAAAACGCTCCCTTGTCCGCAATTCGCGTATTGCATTATGGTATACCTGCTGTATGTTCTATTTATAGAACACGGGAGTGTGCTGATAGCACTCTCCCGTATGTAAGGATCTGTGACGTCACCGATAATGTCTGCTATCTAAAAATAGCACGGGACTCGATTTGCGGACAAACAATCAGTGCATTCACTGTGCAATAGCATAAGTAAACCATAGATTTTGCATTTATTTCGTTATAATTGTTCAAGTTCTAGCCTGCACATCGCAAATAAATGTTTTTTCTTCACTTTTTATTTCAATTAAATAGTCTGAAACTTTTTATTTTATATCCATGTTAGAAATAACATACCGATTTTTCATCAATATATATGTATGAATGGATGATGTTATTATATTATTCTGTTCATTTTGTGACATCCAGTTTTAAAAAAAAAATATTGAGAAAAAATAATTATAATCACTCGGAAAAATTTGTTAATACCAAATTGAAAGCGTTAATAAAAACAAAAATGTATTCACAGAACTGAGAACAATAAAAATCAAATTGTTCTTCTTAATTACCGTCAAATAGAAATCTATGTCAACATTATTTTTTTTTGTAATTTTTATAAAGTGTTTATAAATTTAATACTTGTGAATGCAAAAAAATCTTATGATCGCATAACTTCAATTTATTAAAATTTTGAAATGTGATGAACAACATATGTGCCATATGTTAAAGTACACAGTCATACACATTATTATTTTCGGCCACATATTCAGTTCTTCGTTGAAACAATTAACAACTCTGTGATATACATATGTTGTGTTTTATAACAAATGACCCCTTAGTGTGACATATGTAGATATTTGATTTTGGTAGTAATATTAAGGTGTTATCTGATAAAACATGTTGCTCATCTAAAGAAAATCCATTTTTATTTCTACTAAATCATGCATAAATATGTATTTTTACTATAAGGAAATGTTTGACGGACACCGACCACAGCTGACATCTCAACCATCTCATTGGGTATCATAATCAAGTTTGCGTCTTGTGTTGTGTGAATCAGTAGTTTAAAATGAAATACATTTAGTTATGATTTTAATAGTGCTGATAATGTTCGTTGAACGATATGGATCAAAATGATTTAGCATTAAATGTTTTAACCACAAGTGCTCTTCAGCGTGCCGAATTCGCAAAATATTGTAATGAAAATTTTTAGAAGTATTATTGTAGAATATGGGGTAATGTGCATGCAACATACTTTTTAACAGTACCTTGTTTTGAATCGTCTTGTTAAAACAATATGTCTGTATATTTTGTATATTTTCTACATTCGTTCCAATATATTTCTTTAATTAGATATTTTTTCATCTCTTTTATTTACTCTGTTAACAAGAGCGACAATTTTACACAGGTGGCATGTTACTTTTTTTTTTATTCCTTTCAAAGTTTACTCGGATTGTAAATGATTCGTAATATATAGAAAACGCTCCCTTGTCCGCAATTCGCGTATTGCATTATGGTATACCTGCTGTATGTTCTATTTATAGAACACGGGAGTGTGCTATTCAGCACTGTTTTTCAAATCTTCAACAGCATTTCAGTTATGTAATACCGGGCAGTTAACCTGAATAGTTTTGTTTCTAATTTTGTACCAACACTAATCTATTCTCTGCAAGCAGCTAATTAATTAATTCCCCACATAAATAACAGGTGGAAGATGAATGATTTCAGACACAGTTGCTGAACTGCTTGGTAGTACAAGGTAGATGTTGCAAATTTGTCAGCACACAAATCGTTAAGCATAATCGTATCACATAATTATACAACTCAATATAGCGTTTCACAAAACAAAACAATACCATAATTATATAAATGAAACTGAAATACTTGAATCTGAATTGTATTACCTGATGGTTGCTGAAAACCAGCAGGGTTCTGGAGTCCAGAATCAGCCTGCGGTACAGGCTGGTAGCCAGGCACTTGATTAGATCCCTGCTGTTGATTAATTGGATAAGCACTTTGCATAGGATGCAGCTGGTAGCTGCCTTGTGTTGGAGGTTGGGACTGATATTGCTGTGGAGACTGGTAACCAGATATCGGCTGTGGTGAATTCATATCTCCTGGAGCTGCAACAAAGTTTTTCATAATTTGAATACAGAAGTAACATAGAATTACTGTGAAATCATTAATATTCATGGAGGACTAATTTTCATTGATTTTGTGTGTGTGTCCATCCATGAAATTTAATCTCAACATAGATTTCCATTTATTTTATGTTCAAAGATAAAAATCCATAAACTTAATAACTCACAAAGTAGCAAAATCCATAATCTTAATTAACCACAAAATAGAGAAATACATAAATTAATTACTCACAAAATTCATAATATTAATCCACAAAAAAGCAAAATCCATGAAATTAATTACCCACAAAAAAGCAAAATCCATAAAATTAATTACCCACAAAAAAGCAAAATCCATAAATTAATTACCCCAAAATCCATAAATTGACAAGAGCTCATAGAACATGAAATGTCCCCCTTGATGCATTCAATAATTGCACAAGAAACAAAAATTATTTGCTCACTGTAAACAAAAGTTCTACTGTTCTGGTTCAATGTGACCTTGACCTTTAATAGAGTGACAGCAAAATCAATAGGGGTCATTTGCTGGTCATGATAAACCTCCCTATTAAGTTTCATGATCCTAGGCCCAAGCCTTCTCAAGTTACTGTCCGGAAAGGGTAACTGTTCCGGATCAATGAGTGACCTTGACCTTTGACATACTGATCTCAAAATCAATAGGGGTCATCTGCTTGTCATGACCAACCTCCCTATCAATAATGATGACACTATGCCCAAGTGTTGTTGAGTTATCATCCGGAAACCTTTTAACTGTTCCGGGTCACTGTAACCTTGACCTTTGACATACTGATCTCAAAATCAATAGGGGTCATCTGCTGGTCATGAACAACCTCCCTACCTACTTTCATGATCCTAGGCCCAAGCGTTCTTGAGTTATCATCCGGAAACGTACTGGTCTACATACCAACCGACAGACTGACCGACCGACCGACATCTGCAAAACAATATACCCCTTCTTCCTCAAAGGGGGGCATAATCACCCAAAAAATCCATAAAACTAATTACCCACAGAAAAGCAAAATCCATAAACCTAATTACCCACAAAGTAGCCCAAACCAGAAAATTTTGTGTCCATGAAATTAAATGATATCACACTTATCAACAGAGACAAGATATGAATAAAGGTAGCTTGAAGAAAGAAATGAAACTAATTGAAGTCTATGCAGGAATCTCATTCTCTTGACTCACAATATGTTAAACTTACTATAATATATGAACAGAGGTAAGAAAACAAGAGCTGTCGGAGAACAGCAACGCTTGACTATTCAACAGCCTTGTCAATTGAATGAATAAAGAAGTCGGCAAAAGGGCGTAATTTTGTAACACAAGCTGTCAGTTGACAGCGCTCTCTACTATTCTCAGTGCTTGATAGTATAATATAAGCTATGAGTAAAACTTTAACATTACAATAAGCATATTCTAAGTCGAAAAGGGGCCATATAATTCAGTCAAAATGCTTGATAGAGTTGCCTCCTCCTTTTTACAGACTCGGGTCATGATGGTAAACAAGTATGCAAAATATCAAAGCAATATCTCAATGGACTTTGAAAATATTTGGGGTGGTACACAAACTTTAACATTTGTGTGACACTCACGCTAACGCCGACGCTGGGCAAGTAGGACAGCTCCCCTATTCTTCGAATAGTCGAGCTAAAAATGCAAAACATGGTTATGGAACCTGCACAGCGCTTATCAGCTTATGACAGTGTACCAGTGTGTGAAGTTTCAATCCATTCCCATTAGTGGGTACTGAGATACCAGCTTATACATTGTATATATAAGAATTTAACCAAAAACTGTTAAGTGGAAAAAGGGGCATAACTTTGTAAAAATGCAAAGTACAGTTATTTAACCTTTGCACTGCATGTCATATCATGACAGTGAATAAAAGTGTGAAGTCCTTTCCAATTAGTGGATACTGAGATACCAGCTAACATATAACACTTAACCAAAAACTGCTAAGTGGAAAAAAGGGCATAATTTTGAAAAAATGCCAAGTAGAGTTATAGGACCTGCACAGTACATGTAAGATCATGACAGTGAACAAGTGTGTGGAGTTTCAATCAATTCCCATTAGTGAGTACTGAGATACCAGCTTACATACAAAACCTTTACCAAAAATTTCTTAGTTGAAAAAGGGCATAATTTTGTAAAAAAGGAAAAATAGAGTTATGGAACCAGTGCAGTGTAAGTATGTTTATAACAGTGAATAAGTGTGTGAAGTTTTAATCCATTCCCACAAGTGGTTACTGAGATACCAGCTTACAAACAAAAACTTAACTAAATCAGGATGTTGACACAGACGTTGACATATGGGCGAGTCCAATAGCTTTACTAGCTGGCTGGTCTGGATCCATGCTATTCGCAAATGCACTGTGTTGGTTTTTCATGGTGCAGCTCATTATAGAGAACACATAAAGCAAACTGAATTGTCACGAAAATGATAAATCTCACCATTAATTGTCCGCAGATATAATTCAAATATATACAAAGCCAGTGGCACAGAAGTCTTGTTATTTAGGATTACAAATCAATTTTACATACTTGGTGAGCATTACCATTGAATAATTCCATGTAAATTTGCTTTTCATGGGTAAACTTAACATCTTGTATTTTAAATAACTGAATTAAAAACATTCAAACGCGTTTCTTTATTAGGCATTGCATGAAGTTACTCTGCTTGTTCGGACTGTTACATTATTTACGCATGCGAAAAAATTTAGACTGTTGGACACTTGATTTTAAAATTTTGCAGGCTTTTGGAAACAACTTTTATATCTATTTAGAAAGCTACAATATATTACATTTTTGGCCGTGTTAGAAACTCTGAAATAATAAGTGAAGATAAATCAAAACACTAACAGACATTAGAACAAGAGGGTCATATAGATCCTATACATCACTCACCTGTTAAAGCTGCTTTCCATTGAATCGCAAGCAATTTTATCATTTGTCTATATTTTCTTTATGGTTTCAGACTATGCAAATAGTAATTATTTTATTCAAATTCCATTTTGTTACTTTGTAATAGCTTACTTTCCTCGGAGTACTAAAACCTATTTTCAGAATGTGAACTTGAAAGTAGACAAATTTTACGGAATTTCCAGTATGTCAAAGAAAATCCCCGAATGTAAACAATCTACAATGGCGACTTCGAGTAGTAGTTCAGAAATTTCGGTAAGATAAGATAAATTGACCGTAACAAGTATGTTTTGGTTTACATAGCATAAATTATTTGTCCATACTGTGTGAAAAAGTCTGTAGTATGATACTGACACACCTAAATGATGATTTATGTAAGTGCCTGCGCCGAGGTTAAAGGTGCTATTTTTATAATTGATATGCTATTTTTATAATTGCTAAGTGTGGTCGGCGACAGGTAGTAGTTCACCATTGAAATCTTTAAAAGTACACCGATTTTAACAGTTATCAATGTTTCACTATTGAAACCAAAATTATTTGACCTACAAGTAGAATTATTTTTTTCTGTAACGAAATTTAATTAGACTGTGGAAAGCAGCTTTAAACTTGGCCTTAGAATCATCAAGATAATTCATGAAGATAGGGTCATAAATGTGGTATCTACAGTGTTAACAAGTTTTTTCTTTGATCTGATTGGTGACCTAAATTTTGACCCCACAAGATCCAGTGTCAAACTTGGCATACGAATCAAGATAAACATTCTTACGAAGTAAAACGAAGATAGGGTGATAAACATGGTCTCTGGAGTGTTAACAAGCATTTCCTTTGATTTATGCATGTGACCTAGTTTCTGACCCCACACAACCCAGTTTCAAACCTGAACTAAGAATCATCAAGATGAATATTCTGACCAAGTTTCATGAAGATAGGGTAATAAATAGCATAGGAATCATCAAGACAAACATTCTGTGCAAGTTTGTATTAAATGAAAGCATTTATGAAACCTGAAAGGGCCAAAATAGAAAAAATTGGCAGTAACCAACACAAGATGGAATCTAGCTGGTTTTCGGTAAATTGCTTTAAAAAGTAATGGAGATTTCCACGACATCATCTATTTTTAGATTTTCTTACATTATTCAGGTTTTTCTCATGTTCTATTTAAAAGCTGTTCTGCATGTACATTTCTTTTACCTTACGTTGCTTATTATATATAGGATGTTATCATTTTAATTAACCAGAATTGTTGAATCTTGATAAAAAATTGCTAGTCTTTTCAACATGAATAAAGGTATTTCTATTTTTACATCCACTGGCCAAGCGCTTCCATTTAAAACAAATAGTAAGAGGACTTATCCAGCAGTTGCTAAGAAGTTGTTTAAAGGCATTACTATATCAAACTCAAGTCGCATGTAAAAGGGAGCTGGGTTTTGCTATTGAACAAGTCTGGATGTACAACCTTACAATGATTCTACACACCAAGTTTGATGAGGATACATGAAGCAGTTCATGAGATGAAATCATTTAAAGATTTTCCCATCTTTAGCTCTGGCAGCTCAAACCATCGAATAAACTTGAAAGAGGGTACCAGAACACTATTGACCAGGTCTGGTGCAATTGTGACCAGTAGTATCAGAGTATATGTCATCTGGAAAACAAGTGTGAACATATGGACCTGAAATAGATGGAAAGATGACGGACAGTGAACAATCACAACAGCTCTCCCAGAACCCTTTGTGCTCAGGTGAGCTAAACAATCATTAAGGGAAACTGTTTGAATCTTAAAGTCAATGTCAAAACAGGATAAGTAAGCTAAGGAAAAGGCTTGCACATGACTTCGATTCTAGGCCAAGTCCTCTTGAAAGATTAAGCTACATGTTATCAAACGAGGTTCATGTACAATCACTAAGATTTCACAAAATGTAAATAAACTCAAAATACATTTTATTTTGCTGGTTTTTGTTGGATGTAGAGTAATTTTGTATCATTTATGGTATTTTTCCCAGCTTTTGATGGTGGAGGATGATTCCAGGTGACTCTCCAGGTATCATTTCCAGCATGTGTGGTCACCATTGTAACGCCAATGACCTTCTGTAACCTGCATGGTGTTCTCTCAAGAAGAATTCAATGCCCAAAAAGAGGTACCAACCTGTATCAGTAAGGGACAATTGAATTGAAGTCATCAACCTTAACCATTCAGTCATGGAGGTTCCATCAGAATATGTATGACTCATAGAAATTTACCTGTTTGTGTATTCCCTGGTCCACTAGTAGTTTGATACGAATATGGAGTTCTCGGCAATGACTGCATTCTTCGTGCCTGGGCAACTTTGCATGCTATAACAATCGAAGATATTGTTATCAGCACTACCACCGCACACACCGCTGGAATAATTAAACCAACGTCAGTAGATGAATCTGTCTCCCATGGATCATCTTCTTTTGGTACTGAAGAAAATGCAAAACTAATAATTTATATGTCATACCCCCTTAATATCAATTCTTAATAGCAGATATTGTACTATTTATTTGAACTGTCAAAACATGTTTCTGGCTTTCATGTTAATTTTATATAAGCGTGAACAGAATATAATGAAAGCCGGGAAAATGTTTTGACAGTTCAAATAAATAGTACAATACTTCTCTGAAAGCAGAATATTTTCATTCCAACTAGACTTGTCACATAAGTATAGCAACCATAAGAAAGAAATGGCCATGTTTGATAAATATGTGAAAAAAATGTGGTTTGTAACCAATGTCAAAACTGAACTTGTCCCATATTTGATAATGTTACACAGGTGTGTATCAAACATTATTTAAATCTGTCAACCCTTACATGAGTTTTGTCCGGAAACCATGAGTTTGGCATATTTTAAGTTAGAAAGAGGCCATACCTATGTCAAACAAGAGGGCCATGAAGGCCCTGTATCGCCCACCTGACCTATTGACCTAAAGATCATTAAGATTAACATTCTGACAAAGCTTTTATTTAGATATGGTCATAAATGTGGCCTCTAAAGTGTTAACTAGCTTTTCCTTTAATTTGACCCGGTGACCTAGTTTTTGACCCCACATGACCCAGATTCAAACTTGACCTAAAGATCATCAAAATTAACATTCGGATTAAGTTTCATGAAGATACAGTCATAAATGTGGCCTCTAGAGGGTTTACAAACTTTTCCTTTGATTTAACCCAGTGACCTAGTTTTTACCCCACATGACCGAGATTCAAACTTGACCTAAAGATCATCAAGATTAAAATTCTGACCATGTTTCATAAAGATACAGTGATAAATGTGACCTCTAGAGGGTTTACCAGATTTTCCTTTGATCTGACCTAGTGACCTAGTTTCTGACCCCACCTGACCCAAATTTAAATTTGACCTAAAGATGATCAAGTTTAACATTCTAACCAAGATTCATTAATACAAGGTCATAAATGTGGCCTCTAGAGAGTTAACTAACTTCCTTTGATTTGACCTTTTGACCTAGTTTAAGATCCCACATGACCCAGATTCAAACTTGACCTAAAGATCATCAAGACAAACATTCTGACTAAGTTTCAGGAATATACAGTCATAAATGTGGCCTCTAGAATGCTAACAAGCTTTTACTTTGATTTGACCTGGTGACCTAGTTTTTGACCCCACCTGATCTAGATTTGAACTTGACCTAAAAGTCATCAAGATTAACATTCTGACCAAGTTTCACGAGATATTGTCATAAATGTGGCCTCTAGAGCGTTAACATGCTTTTCAATTGATTTGACCTGGTGACCTAGTTTTTGAACCCAGATGACCCAATATCGAACTCGTCCAAGATTTTATTGAGGGTAACATTCTGACACAAGTTTCATTAAGATTGGGCCAAAATTGTGACCTCAAGAGTGTTAACAGTCAAATTGTTGATGCCGCTAAAGCTCATCTTGAGCACTTTGTGCTCAGGTGAGCTAAAAACCAACAGACGGACGGACTGACCGGCAAGCTCACTTCTTAATATCTCACAAACTTCGTTTGTGGAGGAATAATAAGTTTCAAAGCTTTATATACATGCCTTTAAATGATACCTATATATACTTGCATCAAAACTTTAACCAAGGTATGACCCCCGAATGCCACTGCCAGTAGAATAGCTCGGATTATTCTTGGAATAGTCAAGCTAAAAATGCAATTATTACATCTAGATATTCAAAAGAATTGTTTCTGAATGACTTTCCTAATGCAAATATTTACTATATTTGCATAATAAGTAGCAGCATTCAGGTTGAGAAATTTCTGAAAACAGGTTTACACATACATGTTATCATTCTTTCTATCCATGTAAGTATCAGCGAACATTGCTTTATTTAAATTCACCTAATCTTCCAAAAGGCGCACACAGACATTTTCTGGCCAGTAAAAATAGATTATCTTATACTCATACTTTATTTATTACAGCTGTGTTCTATGTTTGAAAGCTAAAGTGGACACAATCCTTTTGTTAACCACAGGCATCACTATGTGAAAATATTGTATGCTTTGCTTTGGCTTTAGTGCTGTAATGTAATGGCCGGATGTTAACCTTACCAGATTTTCTGTATTCTGTACCAGCATTAATTTGTTCTCTAGAAGTAACTGCCTCCACATTAATCAAATATGGAGGACAAATGATTTCAGACACAATTTTTTCATCACTAGAACATAAGCCTCAACCAGGCATTGACTTTGACCCAGCATACTGAAAATGTTGTAGTTGTACTCACAGTCTTTAAGATACACATGTAGTTGTATACTATCCCTAGATCTTTCTAGGGATGTCCGGAACACTATATTTAAAATATCTGTCCTTGTATCCCCACACCATTCATCATAAGAATAATCTTGACAAGAAAATCGTTTCTGAAACACAAAATATGGAATGAATAAACAAAAGGTTAACAACAAACTAACTTTAGGTCTGATGAATTACTTCAGTCAGACTGTGTATGACCACACTATTAAGTTAACTATAAATGTACTACATTATTCATAAATGAGATATATATCTTAAAACTCTCTATTTAGTACTTTCCAAATTGAAATTGGTGCATGTGTTTAAGTATTTTTGATATTATAATCAACCTGTGAAACCTTAAACTATCTACAGACTGAAAACAATTATCTATTTCTGTGAATATGAACTGTACATATATATAGCAAAAATATATCCCTTGCGAAAACTTTAAAGTAAATGGTTGACTACTGTGAAAACAGAAATTTTTGCTAGGGTTAAATTTTCGCTGTATTTGCCAGGCGTTACATCTCGCAAAAATTAATCCTCGCATTAATATTCACCATTAGTATAATTCTAATTCAAGCAGGAAACCATTTTTACAATTTTTCTAATAATAAACCTTGCAAACATACACAAAATTTCAAATTCGTGTATTTTTTACCCCAAGAAAATATGTGTGTTTACAGTAAGTCATAATGATTTTCTAGTCTTTCATGTCCAAGATAAACACACCTAAAGCAGTAAATAATTTAATGTTTTGAAAGTACCTCTAATCTTATATGAAATGCAAAACTGTATATGTGTGCTTCAAAAACTTTTACTTAGAAACTTATGAGGGGCGTTCAATATGTATTGTTACTCCGTATGTAGTTCTGTAACCGCTTGTTATTTTTAGATGCGGTTTTCGGCATATTATAGAGCAATTTATTGGGAACACAATGCTATATGAATGATAAAAATCGGTAAATTCAAAGTAAAAATATAATCATTTGCGTAAGGTGTACACAGGGATACTGGAACATAAAGCAAAAATAATTATAATTTAGGCCTGTCCTGTGCATCCAGGGTCTCAGAAAAATGGAATAACTTGTAAAATCACAAATTTTTATCATTTTTCTACGAGGTACAGCAATATGTGATGAGTATGAGTTTGTTTTAAACTATTTATTGCGTTTTTAATTTTATAACACAACTAAAACATCTAAACTCGAGGTTGATTCCATCTGGAATGGGTGCAGAGAGCGATGAATCGAAGTTGTAAGAACTATTTTCGTAATCGAGAATTAAGATATTAGTATGTGCTTAAAATACAAGAATTTTTTTAACGATGATTATCACACCTGACAAAATTGCAGAGGCTTATTGTATTCAACTTATTATTTTTCGAGTAAAAATATACACTGTCAATTTAATACTGTTTTAAACTTTTTTATTTTAGTTTTCAATTGTTTTTGTGAAGATCATGATTTGTTTTATCTGTTTAAACTGAAAATTGAACTATAGTTCTAGTTATTGAATAGTAGAATCAAGAAATTGCACATTAATAACTGGAGTTAACTAGAAATAATCTACTATACTTCAAGCGTTCTCCATTTATAGTCTGGAGACACTTCTCCATTTTGAGGTCACTGTGACCTTCACCTTTGACCTACTAATAAAAACTAAACAAAAAGACTTCTACTGACAATAAGACATCACACCAGTTTGACTAGAAATTAAGTGGTCTACCTTAGAAGGAAACACATATTATGCCACAAATTAAAAAGAATTCATCAGGTTTTGGACCCTAAACGCTTATCTGTGTAAAAGGCTTAAAGTGTGTTTGTATAATGTAATGTTACAAGTACAAAGTTAAGTTTATATAAATATCAAGGCTCTAGCTATTTATGGACTCAGAGAAGAAGATATTCAGGGTTTCTTTCATATTTACCTATATTAAATAGATGTCACATATGGGCATGGCCATTTTTGAACCTAGGGCAATAATTTTAACAGTAGACAGTCAAACCCCGATATCAAATGCCAAATACCCAAGAGATGTTTTTGTAAAATGAGCCGCGCCATGAGAAAACCAACATAGTGGCTTTGCGACTAGTATGGATCCAGACCAGCCTGCGCATCCGCACAGTCTGGTCAGGATCCATGCTATTAGCTAACGGTTTCTCTAACTGCAATAGGCTTTGAAAGCGAACAGCATGGATCCTGACCAGACTGCGCGGATGCGCAGGCTGGTCTGAATCGATGCTGGTTGCAAAGCCACTATGTTGGTTTTCTCATGGCATGGCTCAAATTGTTTTAACATTAGGCTTGCTTTTTCTGATAAACATTTTTGAAGTTTACAATATATACATACAGGGGAAAAGTAACAACTACCCTTGGTGGCCATGTTTTGGTAGAAGGTCACACAACAACCGTTTGTGTGAAATTATTTTAAAATAGGGTCAGCAGTTTTATACAAGAAATTGTTTTGAAGTCTCCATTACAGTACAATGATTGTTCAAATTATTCTGATTCGTCAAAAACATGGCTGCCAGAAGCTATTGTCACTTTGCTCTTATATCTGGTCACACAAGGAAATTATTATATTAGGCCAGCAGTTTCATCCAAGAAGATGTTTAAAGTTTCTACTATATGCATATAGGGAAAAAAGACCACGCGAGTGTGATCAAAAGAGCTCACCTTGAACAGTTCATGCACAGGTGAAATAAATATTGCTTATCACCATGCAGTTTCAGACTTGTAGTAAATATGGTAACAATAATAAAGTGAAAGATGCTTTTGTAGAAAACTGCATGTCTCTCCATAACATAGTAGTAATAGGCAAGAAGTCAATAGGGGACAGGAGCAAAAGTCAAAGAGACACTGATGGTTGGCTGCAATAGAGGTCATCTACTCAACATGTCCAATCATCCAATTAAGTTTCAATGTTCTGGGTGTTGGGTTCTCAAATTACTGGTTGGAAATGGTATTCCAAGTTCTTGCTCCTGTGACCTTGACCTTTGATTAAGTGACCATAAAATGAATAGGGGTCATCTACTCTGTCTGCATGTCCAATCATCCTATGAAGTTTCAACATTCTGGGTCAAGTGGTTCTCAAATTATTAACTGGAAATAGTTTTCCATGTTCAGGCCCCTATGACCTTGACCTTTGCTTGAGTGACCCCCCACCCCTCCAAAATAAAAATTAAATTAAGGCTCATCTACTCTGTAAGTCCTACCACCCTTTGAAGTTTGAAGGTTCTTTGTCAAACGGTTCTAAAGTTATTGATCAAAAACCATTTTCCATGTTCTGGACCCTGTGACATTTGATCAAATGACCTAAAAATCATTAGAGGTCATTTACGATGCATGTCCATTCATCCTATGTAGTTTTAACATACTGGGTCAAGCGGTTCTCAAGTTATTGCTCGGAAACCATTTTCCATGTTTTGGTCCCTGTGACCTTGACCTTTGTTTTAAAGTAACCCCAAAATCAAATGGGGTTGTCTACTCCATAAACTCTATCACCCTATAAAGTTTCAAGGTTCTAGGTCAAATGGTTCTCCAGTTATTGGTTGAAAATTAAGTGTGACAGACAGATGCACATGTGACCTTGACTTTTGTTCAAGTGACCCCAAAATATAAAGGGGTCATCAACTCTGCATGTCCATTATCCTGTGAAGTTTCAACATTTTTGGTCAAGTGGTGCTCAAGTTATTGATGGAAATGATTTTCCATGTTCAGGCCCCTGTGAACTTGACCTTTGATGGAGTGACCCAAAAAATCTTAGGTTTGAAGGTGCTGGGTCAAATGGTTACCCAGATATTGATCGGAAATGAAGTAAGACGGATGGATGGATGGACGCCCAACAGACGGACAGTACAAAAACAATAGGTCTCTGCCAGTGGCGGTGGGGGGGGAGACATAATAATTTATTATAATTATTAACCATTGCTGTCTGTGAACTGACTGTTATGAAACAGTTGAAACATGATGACTGAATAAAGCTATAATTATACTAGTTTACTTGGTAAATGAAAGTAATAGAACCTAGCTTTGAGTGGTCATTTTATGATGCTGAATCAGAGTGTGAATGCAGACAGTTCAATTGTAGTTCAATAAAATTCTAAGGTAGGGCTGTCATTGATAGAAACGATATCGATGTATCAACGATATTTTTTGGTCGATCGATTATCGATTCCCATTTTTAAATATTGATATTTTACAAATAGAAAAAAAAACAACATCCAGATAAACACTCAGACCCTCTGATAAAACTTTCAGCCTACAAAAATTTGCCCTAAGTAACGGAAGTTGTCAAAAAGTAATGTCTAAACTTGTGCTGTAGCAGTCTTTTCCCACTAGTCGGCATTACCTGTATGGGGAATAGTAAAAATACATACAAATACTACATAATCAAACACTAATATGAAAAGCAGGCAATATAATTAGAAATAAATTATCAAAAAGGTATATATAGCATGCACATGAACAAATAGGTTGTTAATCTAACTTAATAAAAAATATATTGATGTATCGTCGATATTTGTCTTCCGATATATTGGTATCGTCGATATGCCTAAGACCCAATCAATGACAGCCCTATTCTAAGGTAGAAGGGGGCATAACCAATAAAATTTAAGACAGAGTAATGGATCCTGCCCGGCAAAATAAGGTAAGTGTGGAGTTTGAAAGCATTCTGAGCAATAGTTCTGAGAAATATATCATGCAAAACCTTTGTGTTGCAGTTGCCAACACTGACACTGCCACAAATGAAAAGCAGGCTGACAGCAAACTGCGTGCAAAGTTTCAACTAGTCCAGTTAAGAACAATTTTAGTAGGGTCCACTTGAAAGCATTGGGCTTTCAAAGTTAAAAACAAATGTACTATGAATTTTTTTTTATAAAAGTAATCAGACAAGTAACACAAATATGATAATTTGTATAAAAGCACTCATCTGCATGTTCAGTTGAAATTCAATGGCTAGAACTCGGGATCTTTCGAACAATTGGGATCGCTCAAACTCTTCACCCAGTCCTAAATTTATTCCTACTTTCTTCTATATAGTTTTACCTCAGATCGCTCGAACTTGACAAACTCGAACTCTCAAATTCATTTGGCAGTCCCCTCGGCTCAGTTACAGTGATAACTACACCTATTCAGTCTAACAGACAATTTTTCGCTGGAACGGCTTGTGTTTACATAACTTTTCACACCTCTGCCTGACATTTGCCAAGCTTCCCCTTTTACCGGGGCGTGCATAATTTTCACAAGCTTATATGTAATTAGTGTCGGTATACGACAAACAAATTAAACAAAGTGACCTTTGTTCTTTGCAATGCTTTAATGGGCTTTGATTAATACGAATAAAATTATTTAAAGTAACTGAGCAATGTCTGTCTTTATTTTTTTCTGTATAAAAATGGGAGATTCGATGTCAACTTTTATACTGCTTTAGCATGGCTGAACAACTAAATAAAGGACCTGGAAACTGGAGGATAGCTAAGTCGGCTACTGGAAAGCAAGGGACAAAATGGAAATTAAGTAAGTGTTTTATCTGTGTTTTTCATATCTATGTCATGTTTGAAAATAAATAATAAAGAGTTTTTTATTTATCATCGTATCATACACGCATTTAGGCAATATGACAATATACTGCAATGTAAGGTTTGTAACACATCATGCCCTAGATTTCCCAAATTCAAAATGGCCACCTTTGGATGGCTTGAACAAAGGATAACTCGAACTAATTTCCACAAGACCCTCGAGTTTGAGCCATTGAAGTTCGACTGTATTTCGAAATGATAAAAACCTCTGGCTTCACATATTGTGAAAAATAGCCACTATTATAATATTCCATCGTTGTAGCGCAGCTGCCAAAATTTATACTCAATAGTTTAACACAGGTTTGTTTGGCATATGTTTTATAGTTCTGGAACTGCACCCTACACTCCTCCATAAATACTACTTGCGCTCCATTATATGTCAAATATGATTCCCCTATATCATCCATGTTGTAGTAATCACCACACACAGTTCTGGTAAGAGTCAAATTCAGGCCTGAAAATAAGACAAATCATGATTACTGAGTAAAATGAAGGCGCATTTAAGGAAACAAGAGACCAAAATAGGATAAATCGTATCTTTTCAGAAATGAACACTTTTTAGAGGTTTCCTTCCATCAACATGACAAACAAGAGCTGTCTATTGACAGAACGCTAGACTATTCGAAGAATTATTAGAAGCATAGGGTCAAAATATCACCAGAGTTTTTCAGACAAAAGAAAAAGAATAGATAAGATAAACAATGTACCTGCATTTGTGGATTAGGATAAGACTTGCACTATCTAGCAATGTGTGACCATGATGGTAAGGTGTTCAAAGTTTCAAAGCCATATAACTCAAATAGTTTAGACAGAATATAGAATGGTATGTAAACTTTAACTAATTTCTATGTCAAAAGGGACATAACTGAGATAAAGTCCTTGTCCTGGTTATGTAGTCTTGCGTGCATATGTAGACTATGGTGGCAAATGAGTGATCAAAGTTCCAAAGCCATATGGCAAACAGGTTAAACAAAATATGGACTGGTATGAAAATCTTAAATGATTTCCAAGTCCAAAAAGGGCCATAATTCAGCCAAAATATTTGACAGAGTTATGTTATCTTGCCTACAGATAGAAATCATGATGATAAACAATTGGTAAAAGTTTCAAAGCCACATGTCGAATAGTTATGACAAAACATTGACTTGCACGAAAACTAAACCAATTTCCCAGTCTAAAAAGGACCATAATTCAGCCAAAATACATGACAGAGTTATGTACTCTTGCCTACAGATGGAAATTATGGTGATAAGCAAGTGTTCAAAGTTTCAAAGCCACACGTCAAACAGTTTGGACAAAACTTGGACTAGTATGAAAACTGAACAATTTTCAATTCCAAGAAGGGCCAAAATCTCGCCAAAATAGTTAAAGAGTTACTTACTCTTGCCTACAGATAGAAATCATGATGATAAACAATTGTTCAAACTTTCAAATCCACATGTCAAATAGTTTTGACAAAACACGGTCTTGTACAAAAATTGTACCAATTTTCAAGTCGAAAAAAGGGCCATAATTCAGCCAAAATAGTTGACAGAATTATGTACTATTGCCTACAAATAGAGACTGTTATAATAAACAAGTGATAAAAGTGTCAAAGCCATATGTCAAACACTTTACAGAAAATGTGAACTGGTACAAAAAACTTAACCAAGATTTCTTAGTTAAAAGGGCCATAATTTAGCCAAATTCCTTAAAGGAGTTATGCACTCTTGCCTAAGACTGGACATGGCGATGTAAACACGTGTTAAAAGTTTCAAAGCTTTATCTCAAAAGACTTTGTCAAAATGAGGAATAGTATGAAAAACTTAACCAAGGTGTGACACCGACGCTGACACCATGGCCACAGAGTAGGAGAGCTCTACTTATTCTTCTAATAGTCGAGCTAAAACCAACAGGTCTATGATGACCTGGTATTAATCACCAGATTTCATTCTTCAATTAGGTTCTAATAAGAGGCATTTCTGCTAAATAACTCTGAAAACTGTCCTGCAAAATGATTGGAGAAAATGTTCAAGGTTTTCCAATTTGCACCACATTTGAATTAACTCGACTCCTGGACCCAAGTAAGATGGGTTTTAACAATTTGGTACAGGCCAACCCTTCCCTGGCAGCCATGTTTGTTTTTTAATTAAGATAATTACCCAAAAAAAATCATTTCTGTGAATTTAAAATACTTCAAAATAGGAAAAATGGATTAGGACAAGATGTCATCTGAACAATATTTTTCACGATCATCATAATTTAACTTTTCGGCCATGTTTTTGACAATTCAAACTAGGGCTATAAATAAATGTGAATAATTATCCCACCAAAAGCAAATTGTTTGAAAAAGTTATAATGATAATAAATATTACTCGATGTATCATTTTTAATATTATCCACTGCATATTTAATGTTAAATCTGGGAGATAATTTTAAAATTATTTATTCATGAAATACTGTGAAATCATTTAAATTCACTGGCATGAAATTTCGTGCAAACATTAAAAAGAACTGTTTTGCGCGGGCTTTAATTCGCGCATTTTGATAAATGAAAAAAATAAATTAAAAGTAGAATGTGTCTGTAGGACACAGAGTGTGTCCCCCACTGGTACATTTGTCACAAATAAGGGGAAATCATTCAAATGTTTGCAGTCTTAATGGGGTATAGCCTCAAAAAATATTATGAAATGGATTCATTATTCTATACCATATACTTTTTGAGCTATGAGCATCACAAACAAAAAATCCGCTATTTTGGCTATTTCAAGGGCCATAACTCTGTAATAAACACTAAAATTCTCAAGAAGAATGCCAAGTGTACAAGGTCTATTTTGATAAAGACTCAAGCAACGTTACATGAATTTACATTAAATACTTTTTGAGTGAGGCACATAAGTGAAAATGTGCATTTTTTTACTATTTCAGGGGCCATAACTCTGGAAATACGGGGCAGACCCAGATGAAAAGTAGGAGGTGCCCTTTGACATAGTGACCTAGTTTTTGAGCTCATGTGACCCAGTTTTGAACTTGACCTAGATATTATCAAGATAAAAATTCTGACCAATTTTCATGAAGATCCATTGAAAAATATGGTCTCTAGAGAGGTCACAAGGTTTTTCTATTATTTGACCTATTGACCTAGTTTTTTTAAGGCACGTGACCCAGTTTCAAACTTGACCTAGATATCATCAAGGTGAACATTCTGACCAATTTTCATGAAGATCCATTCAAGGGTATGGCCTCTAGAGAGGTCAAAAGGTTTTTCTATTTCAAGACCTACTGACCTAGTTTTTGATCGCAGTTGACCCAGTTTCAAACTTGACCTAGATATCATCAAGATGAACATTCAGACCAACCTTAATGAAGATCCATTGAAAAATATGGCCTTTAGAGAGGTCACAAGGTTTTTCTATTATTTGACCTACTGACCTAGTTTTTGATGGCATGTGACCCACTTTCGAACTTGACCTAGATATCATCAAGGTGAACATTCAGACCAACTTTCATACAGATCCCGTGGAAAATATGGCCTCTAGAGAGGTCACAAGGTTTTTCTATTTTAAGACCTACTGACCTAGTTTTTGATGGCACGTGACCCACTTTCGAACTTGACTTAGATATCATCAAGGTGAACATTCTGACCAATTTTCATAAAGATTTCATGAAATATATGGCCTCTAGAGAGGTCACAAGGTTTTTCTATTTTTAGACCTACTGACCTAGTTTTTGACCGCATGTGACCCAGTTTCGAACTTGACCTAGATATCACCAAGATGAACATTCAGACAAACTTTCATACAGATCCCATGAAAAATATGGCCTTTAGAGAGGTCACAAGGTTTTTCTATTATTTGACCTACTGACCTAGTTTTTGATGGCACGTGACCCAGTTTCAAACCTGACCTAGATATCATCAAGGTGAACATTCTGACCATTTTTCATGAAGATCTTGTGATATATATGGCCTCTAGAAAGGTCACAAGGTTTTTCTATTTTTAGACCTACTGGCCTAGTTTTTGAAGACATGTGACCCAGTTTCGAACTTGACCTAGATATCATCAAGGTGAACATTCTGACCAATTTTCATGAAGGTCCATTGAAAATTATGGCCTCTAGAGAGGTCACAAGGTTTTTCTATTTTTAGACCTACTGACCTAGTTTTTGATGGCATGTGACCCAGTTTCGAACTTGACCTAGAATTTACCAAGATGAACATTCTGACCCACTTTCATAAAGATCCCATGAAAAATGTGACCTCTAGAGATGTCACAAGGAAAAGTTTACGGACACACGGACGGACGACGGACACCGCGCGATCACAAAAGCTCACCTTGTCACTTTGTGACAGGTGAGCTACAAATAGGGGGCAGAGCCAGACAGAAAATAGGAGGTGCCCAAGTTCATACCATGATAAAGACTCATGCAAGATTTATCAATTTATATCAAATACTTTTTGAGCTAGGCGTGTCACAAGGTGAAAATGTGCATTTTTGACTATTTCAGGGGCCATAACTCTAGAAATAGGGGGCGGATCCAAATGAAAAATAGGAGGTGCGCAAGTTCATATCATGATTAAGACTCGTGCAAGGTTTCATGAATCTATATCGAATACTTTTTGAGCTAGGCGTGTCACAAGGTGAAAATGTGCATTTTTGACTATTTCAGGGGCCATAACTCTAAAATTAGGAGGCGGAACCAGACAAAAAATAGAAGGTGCGCAAGTTCATATCATGATAAAGACTCATGCAAGGTTTCATTAATTTATATCAAATACTTTTTGAGCTAGGCGTGTCACAAACTTCGGACAGACAAGAGCAAATCTATATGCCCCCACCACTCATGGGGGGGCACAAAAATAATAATAGCATGGTCTTAAATTCGCACATCGGTTCTAGCGTGAAATATGCGAAAATTCGTCCTACACGAATAAAAATGATTTCACAGTAGTTATAGTCTTGTGCTTTTCACCTTTTACTCGTAACCAAGCTAAGAATTTGCCCATCTTCCAATTTGGACAGTACCAATAACTGTTATAAAGGGTGTATACCCAAAAGATACTGAAGATGAGGCAGAATTAATGTTAAGTTATGTCATTTTCATTTATCATTGTGTCAAGTAACATGGAATTCCCTTCATCGACTTTAACCTTTACCTTGCTAAATTTCTACAATGGACTGGTCTATAATTCGATTTGGGCAGTACCATTTGTATTTTGTTACTTGAAGGGGTGTTCATGCACTGAAAATTTACTGACTGAATAGCAAACAGTGAAGACCATAATACGCCTGCATGGATGTGCGGGCTGATCTTGGTCTCAATGGTCTGGACTTGGTCGCAAAGGCAAACTCACCTACCACCAACAAAATCACTTGCCAACAGCAGGCTTAAGGTTAAAATCATAGTCTTAAAACTATAAACAGTGATTAAGTATGTACAGAAAGCGTTCATAAACGACAACAACAACAATATAACAAGAATGTGTCTATAGGACATAGGGTGTCCCCCCCCCCACTGGTACCTTTTTTCCTAAATAAGGGGCAATGATTCAAATGTTTGCAGTCTTAATGGGGTATTGCCTCAACAAACATTTTATGAAAAGGATTCATTATTCTAGGCCATATACTTTTTGAGCTATGAGCATCACAAACAAAAAATCCAATATTTTGGCTATTTCAAGGGCCATAACTCTGTAATATGTGCCAAGATTCTCAAGAAGAATGCCAAGTGTGCAAGGTCACATCATGATAAAGACTCAAGCAAAGTTTCATGAATTTACATCAAATACTTTTTGAGCTAGGCACATAATTAGGTGAAAATGTTCATTGTTTTTACTATTTCAGGGGCCATAACTTTAAACAAGAGGGCCATGAAGGCCCTGTATCGCTCACCTGACCTAGTGACCTAAAGATCATCAAGATTAACATTCTGACCAAGTTTCATTAAGATATGGTCATAAATATGGCCTCTAAAGTGTTAACTAGCTATTCTTTTGATCTGACCCCGTGACCTAGTTTTTTACCTGACATGACCCAGATTCAAAGATCATCAAGTTTAACATTCTGACTAAGTTTCATGAAGATACAGTCATAAATGTGGCTTTTAGCGTGTTAACAAGCTTTTCCTTTGATTTGACCTAGTGACCTAGTTTTTGACCCCACCTGACCCAGATTTAAACTTGACCTAAATATCATCAAGATTAATATTTGGACCAAGTTTCATTAAGATATGGTCATAAATGTGGCCTCTGAAGTGTTAACTAGCTTTTCCTTTGATTTGACCCGGTGACCTAGTTTTTGACCTGACATGACCCAGATTCACACTTGACCTAAAGATCATCAAGTTTAACATTCTGATTAAGTTTCATGAAGATACAGTCATAAATGTGGCCTCTACAGTGTAAACTAGCTTTTCCTCTGATTTGACCGGGTGACCTAGTTTTTGACCCGACATGACCCAGATTCAAACTGGACCTTAAGATCATCAATATTAACATTCTGACCAAGTTTCATGAAGATACAGTCATAAATGCAGCCTCTACAGTGTTAACAAGCTTTTCTTTTGATTTGACCGGGTGACCTAGTTTTAGACCTGACATGACCCAGATTCAAACTGGACCTTAAAATCATCAATATTAACATTCTGACCAAATTTCATGAAGATATAGTCTTAAATGCAGCTTCTACAGTGTTAACAAGCTTTTCCTTTGATTTGACCTGGTGACCTAGTTTTTGACCCCAGATGACCAAATATCAAACTCGTCCAAGATTTTATCGAGGGTAACATTCTGACCAAGTTTCATTAAGATTGGGCCAAAATTGTGAGCTCTAGAGTGTTAACAAGCTTTTCCTTTGATTTGACCTGGTGACCTAGTTTTTAACCCGAGATGACCTAATATCAAAGTCATCCAAGATTTCATTGAGGGTAACATTCTGACCAAATTTCATTAAGATTGGACCAAAATTGTCACCTCTAGAGTGTTAACAAGCTTTTCTTTTGATTTGACCTAGGTGACGTAGTTTTTAACCCCAGATGATCCAATATCGAACTCATCCAAGATTTTATTGAGGGTAACATTCTGACCAAGTTTCATTAAGATTGGGCCAAAAATGTGACCTACAGAGTGTTAACAATCAACTTTTTGAAGACGGACAACAACAGATGACGGACACAGGGCGATCACAAAAGCTCACCTTTGAGCACTTCGTGCTCAGGTGAGCTAAAAATAGGCAGTGGAGCCAGCCAAAAAATAAGAGGTGTGCAAGTTTATATCATGATAAAGACTTAAGCAAGTTTTCAACCATTTATATTAAATACTTTTTCAGCTAGGTGCGTCACAAGGTGAAAATGTGCATTTTTGACTATTCAGGGGCCATAACTCTGAAAATAGGATGCAGACCCAAATAAAAAATAGCAGGTGCACAAGTTCATATTATGATAAAGACTCATGCAAGGTTTCATGAATCTATATCAAATACTTCTTGAGCTAGGCATATTACAAGGCGAATATGTGCATTTTTGACTATTTCAGGGGCCATGACTCTGAAAATAGGGGGCGGAGTCAGACAAAAAATAGGAGGTGCACAAGTTCATATCGTGATAAAGACTCATGCAAGGTTTCATCAATTTATATGAAATACTTTTTGAGCTAGGTGCGTCACAAGGTGAAATTGTGCATTTTTTACTATTTCAGGGGCCATAACTCTTAAAATAGGGGGCAGATCCAAATGAAAAATAAGAGGTGCGCAAGTTCATATCATGATTAAGACTCATGCAAGGTTTCATGAATCTATATCAAATACTTTTTGAGCTATGCGTGTCACAAGGTGAAAATGTGCATTTTTGACTATTTCAGGGGCTACTCTGAAAATAGGGGGCGGAGCCAGACGAAAAATAGGAGGTGCACAAGTTCATATCATGATAAAGACTCATGCAAGGTTTCATCAATTTATATCAAATATGTTTTGTGCTAGGGGCGTCATGAACTTCGGATGAACGGACGAAAGGACAGACGGACCTATATGCCCCCATCACTCATGGGGGTCACAAAAAATTAAATATCCATGATAAAGTTGATTGTTTTCCATAAATAGCTCTGACTACATTGAAGGTATTTGACTAGAGCTTACATACACCAACTGGACCATAAAGAAATTGGCATTAAAAGTCCCATAACTCTGACTGCTTTTAATGCAAATTTGTCTCTCTTTTTAGTTGTACTTTTATCAAGTTCACTCTTAAGTAAACAAGAGGGCCATGAAGGCCCTGTATCGCTCACCTGACCTATTGACCTAAAGATCAACATTCTGACCAAGTTTCATCAAGATATGTTCATAAATGTGGCCTCTAAAGTGTTAACTAGCTTTTCGTTTGGTTTGACCCCGTGACCTAGTTTTTGACCCAACATGACCCAGATTCGAACTTGACCTAAAGATCATCAAGTTTAACATTCTGACTAAGTTTCATGAAGATACAGACATAAATGTGGCCTCTAGAGTGTTAACAAGCTTTTCTTTGATTTGACCTAGTGACCTAGTTTTTGACCCCAGCTGACCCAGATTTAAACTTGACCTAAAGATCATCAAGATAAACATTCTGACCAAGTTTCATTAAGATATGACCATAAATGTGGCCTCTAGAGTGTTAACTAGCTTTTCCTTTGATTTGACCGGGTGACCTAGTTTAATCCTACAGGACCCAGATTCTAACTGGACCTTAATCAATATTAACATTCTGACCAAGTTTCATGAAGAAATAGTCATAAATGCGGCCTCTACAGTGTTAACAAACTTTTCCTTTGATTTGACCTGGTGACCTAGTTTTTTACCCCAAATGACCCAATATCAAACTCGTCCAAGATCTTTTTAAAGATAACATTCTGACCAAGTTTCATTAAGATTGGGCCAAAATTGTGACCTCTAGTGTTTACAAGCTTTTCCTTTGATTTGACCTGGTGACCTAGTTTTTGACCCCAGGTGACCTAAAATCGAACTTGTCCAAGATTTTATTAAGGGTAATCTGACAAAGTTTCATTAAGATTGGGCCAAAAATATGACCTCTAGAGTGTTAACAAGCCTTTTCCTTTGATTTGACCTGGTGACACAGTTTTTGACCCCAGATGACCCAATATTGAACTCGTCCAAGATTTTATGGAGGGTAACATTCTGACCAAGTTTCATTAAGATTGGGTCAAAAATGTGACCTCTAGAGTGTTAACAAGCTTTTCCTTTGATTTGACCTGGTGACCTAGTTTTTGACCCCAGATGACCCAATATTGAACTCGTCCAAGATTTTATTGAGGGTAACATTCTGACCAAGTTTTATTAAGATTGGGTTAAAATTGTGACCTCTAGAGTGTTAACAAGCTTTTCCTTTGATTTGACCTGGTGACCTAGTTATTGATCCCAGATGACCCAATATCGAACTTGTCCAAGATTTTATGGAGGGTAACACTCTGACCAAGTTTCATTAAGACTGGGCCAAAAATGTGACCTCTAGAGTGTTAACAGTCAAATTGTTGACAACGGACAGACGGACGGACGAACGACGGGACGACGCCGGACGCCGGACACAGGGTGATCACTAAAGCTCACCTTTGAGCACTTCGTGCTCAGGTGAGCTAAAAAAGGGGGAATGGTTTTGTCAAAATATGACACATTACATGTGAACTTACTTAGGATCCATATAACCTATATTGAAGTACAAATCAATACCTTCAATAATTTCAGAGATTTTTTAATGAAATTAATCATTCTGCTAAATTGTATTGTGTGTGTGTTCGAGTTTAACATCTTTTTCAACAATTTTTCAGTCATATAAATGACGGTGCCTACTTGTAGCAGCGAGCACAATGCCCAACTTTATAGTGCTGCCTCACTGGAATATCACGCCGTACACACGTGGCATTATACCCCACCCAGTTACATTATACTGACACCAGGCTGACCAGTCCTAGCACTATCCCCTTAATGCTGAACGCCAAGCGAGGAAGCTGCTAGTACCATTTTTTTACGTCTATGGTATAACGCGGTTGGGGATCGAACCTATGATCTCCCGCACTCGAAGCGGATGCTCTACCACGAGGCTACCAAGGCGGTAAATTGTATTGTGTGTGTGTGTTTGGGTTTAACGTCTTTTTCATCAATTTTTTCAGTCATATAAACGACGGTGTCTACTTGTAGCAGTGAGCACAATGCCCAACTTTATAGTGCTGCCAAATTGTATAAACCTGATTAATTTTGAAAACAAGAGGGTCATGATGACCCTGGATCGCTCACCTGAGTATTATGAGCTACATGTTTCAAATGTCAAACTGATTCTAAAATATTAAGAAAGTAGGCCAGTAGGTCACATTCATGGTAATAGAAAGTCAGTTATAAGATTGGTGTGCAGAACTGTATATATCATCCAAATTTCAACAGTCAGAGGTGTAACTATTTTAAGTTATGTAACCTATTTCAGTTACTTTTTCAAGCATTTTATAACCTGTAATAGTTATAAAATTTAGTTAACTCAGGTAAGTTATTCAAAAAAAGTCTTTTTGCTGTTCTCACAAAGTGACCTATAAAGTGAAATTAGTAGCAAACTGTGGCTAATCAAATTCTCTTTTAGTCTGATCATGACCTGATCAGCATAATGGGATGTTAAGTGTTTTATAGCTTTAAAACTTTTGGGTAAAACTTTATCAGCCTTGTGTAAAACTTTATCAGCCTTGCCTAAAATTTTTTACTGCATAGGTAGCTGGAAAGATAAAAGTTCAAGCATTTAGGAAATAACTGTATTAGTCTCATTCAAAATAAGGTACTGGCACAGGAGGGCTTTTTAATATTTTATGATAACTGAAACAAGTTATGAAAGTATAAGCAATAACTCAAATGGGTTATAAACTGCTGATAACTTGAAGCAGTTACACCCCTGACTGTTCAAGACTGTATCTTAAAAAACAAGAGGGCCATGAAGGCCCTGTATCGCTCACCTGACCTATTGACTTAAAGATCATCAAGATTAACATTCTGACCAAGTTTCATTAAGATATAATCATAAATTTGGCCTCTTAAGTATTAACTAGCTATTCCTTTGATTTGACCCCGTGACCTTAAAAGACAAGAAAGTAAGTCAGTAGGTCAAGCTCACAGTCAAGTGACCCCATAATTATAATTAAACAGTCTAGGAAATATGTTCAGATATTTTTTTAAGTATTTTTTCCTACATAACTCATACAACAAGTGACCCCGGGGAAGGGCCTCTTTTCACCCCAGGGGCATCAGGGGTTTATTTTTGCCGTTTTTATAGCCATTATTCGGCTATAATCCCAATGCCAAAACAGTATGTATTTTTCCCAAAATGAGTGCAAAAATTCCCAACCTACATACTTAAAAAAATTTCATCAAAATTGCACAAAGATTGACCAAATTATGAACAATTTTGTAATTGAAGTATGTTAAACAGGTTGTACAATGTGAGACAAGTGTATGAGAAAGTGCTTAAACACATCCTTACTTTATCCTATGGGACTAAATAATTCCCTATTTGGAACATTTACGCATCAAATTTCCTAATTTTGGGGATATAGGCTATGTTCCCAAAACAGCAAGAAAAAGCCCTGCGGAATAATTTGAGAAATCTTGTTAGAGAACCACTAGGCAATGCAACATACAAAATATCAAAAGCCTAGGCCTTGCAGTTTAAGACAAGAATATTTTTAACCTTTACCCTGCTAAATTTCTAAATGGACTACCATTCAATATGGGCAGTACCATTTATTATTCAAAAGGACATTCACTGAAAATTTACTGAAAATTTACTGAATGTGCAGGCTGATCTTGGTCTGCACTGGTCGCAAAGGCAGAGTCGCTTGCCGCCAACAGGCTTAAGGTTAAAGTTTTTTCCAATGTGAGTTTACTTAAAACTTGGGGTCCCATCGGCAGCGCCTTTTTAATTTGAACAATCTTGGTAGAGGACCACAAGGCAATGCTACATACCAAATATCAAACCCCTAGGTCTTGTGTTTCCTACACAAGTCTATGTAAAACTTGCAGGGCACTAGACAATTTTTGGGGACAGGTACCCATACCCTCAGGAAGGGGAATTTTTAGTCATTTTAAGACAAAAATGGGGAACTTTAAGCCATATATATCTTATATGTTACTCCTTTTGACAGTTATTAATACTGTTTTCAATCATTTCTAACAAATGTAACTATACTGCAGCAGTAACCTTCCTTAGAGGCACTATAAAATAAACTTGAAAGAGAGTTCATATCTAATTGTGTCAAACAACCTATTATCAGGGGAATTTTCTTCTTAGAAAGGGGAAAAAACATATTATTCTATGAGGGGAATGGGGCCCATATATGGCCCAAAAAACGGCCAAACGTGTGCCCTGACTTGGAATCCCCAGGGTGGAGCCTCTTTTAACCCCAGGGGCATAATTTGAACAATCTTCATAGAGGACCATTAGATGATGTCACAGGCCAAATATTGAGGCTCTAAGCCTTGCGGTTTTGGATAAGAAGATATTTTTTAAGTGTTTCCTTTCAGTTGCCATGGCAACCAGAGTTCTGTGTAGAATATTCTTTGAATAATTTTGAAAGGGTACCGCCCAAGGATCATTACTGTGAAGTTTGGTGTAAATATGCCCAGTGGTTTTAAAGAAGATTTTTTTAGAAAAAGTTAACGGATGCACAACACAGGACGGACAATGAACGGCGGACATTGAGCAGTCACAAAAGCTCAGGTGAACTAAACAAAATGAAAAAGAGGAAAACCATACGTCAAGTTTGATGATATCTATAGGCCCCGAAAAGGGGCTGAGTGCGCTCAAACAGTTAAGAGGTCACCAAGACCAAGACTCATAAAGATACATCAAGCTGTTCAGGAGAAGTTCTAGAAAGGTTTTCTATTTGTAGCTTTAACGGCCGCTGAAAGGTGACAGGTACCTCCATTGGCCAGTCTGGGATGGGACTTTGCAATGATGCTACAAATCAAGACTGATGAAGATCCATCAAGCCGTTCATTAGAGAAAGTTATCTGAAGGTATTCTATTTTGTTATGGGGCCACTTAAAGATGACAACACAAAACGAATGTCAGGTATAACAAGAGCTGTCCGTAAGACAGCGCGCTCGACTTTTCTCAGTGCTTAACTCTGAATTAGAGCTTTGCCAGTAAAAAAAAATCCAAGTTAAAAAGGGACATAACTCTGTCAAAATTCAAATCAGAGTTATGGGAATTGTGTCTCCTGGTGTAGACTTTGATAGTAAATAACTATTTTGAGTTTCAAGTCAAAAGCTTTAATAGTGACAGAGATATTTGACTTTATCAAAAAGGATTTTAACAAAAAATTCTAATTTAAAAAGGGGTATAATTCTGTTAAAATTCAAATAAGAGTTGTGGGGATTGTTTCTCCTGGTGTAGACTTTGATGGTTAATAAGTACTTTTTTAAGTTTCAAGTCAAAAGCTTTGATAGTAACAGAGATATTTAACATTATCAAAAACTTTAACAAAAAATTCTAAGTTAAAAAGGGGCATAACTCTGTCAAAATTCAAATCAGAGTTATGGGAATTTTGTTTCCTGATGCAGACTTCGATAGTTAAAAACTATTTTGAGTTTCAAGTCAAAATTAAGCTTTAATAGTAACAGGGATATTTGACTTTATCAAAAATTTTAACAAAAAATTCTAATTTAAAAAGGGGCATAATTCTGTCGAAATTCAAATCAGAGTTGTGGGGATTGTTTCTCCTGGTGTAGACTTTGATGGTAAATAAGTACAGTAAGTTTCAAGTCAAAATTATTCTTTGATAGCAACAGATATATTTGACTTTATCAAAAACTTTAACCAACAAGGAGCTGCGTACAATAAACGCTTGATGCCCCTGGTGGCATCCTTGTCGATACAAAGCAACCTAAGTCCAAAACGAGGTCAAGGTCAAACTGAGGCCAGGTGATGTTTGAAGATGAGAAATGGTCAAAGGTTTCATCTGTATTAGTATCAATCCATTATGCTAAGCGGTATTAATGCTAGACGAAACGGTCCCATCAATGGTTAACCAAGAGATGGCCCATATAAAGCAACCTAAGTCCAAAATGAGGTCAAGGTCAAACTGAGGTCAGGTTATGTTTGAAGATGAGGAATGGTCACAGGTTACATCTGTATTAGTATCAATTCATTCTTGTAAGCGGTATTGATGCTAGACGAAACGGTCCCATTTGGTTAACCAAGAGCCATCATGGCCCATATAAAGCAACCTAAGTCCAACAAGAGCTGTCTCCATAGGATGACACATGCCCCCGATGGCACTTTGAATGAATAGTTATGGCCAATGTTAGAGTTTAGGACCTTTGACCTACGGACCTGGGTCTTGCGCGCGACACGTTGTCTTACTGTGGTACACATCCATGCCCAATATTTTTTAAAATCCAAGCATGAATGACAAACATATGGACCGGACACGCCCATCAATGCACTATGTTGAAATATGACCTTTAACGTCTAAGTGTGACCTTGACCTTTGAGCTACGGACCTGGGTCTTGCGCACGACACGTCGTCTTACTGTGGTACACATTTATGCCAAGTTATTTGAAAATCCATCCATGGATGACAAAGATATGGACCGGACACGAATGCACTATCATGAAAAATGACCTTTAACGTCTAAGTGTGACCTTGACCTTTGAGCTACAGACCTGGGTCTTGCACACGACACGTCGTCTTACTGTGGTACACATTCATGCCAAGTTATTTGAAAATCCATCCATGGATGACAAAGATATTGACCGGACACGCCCAACTATCATGAAAAATGACCTTTAACGTCTAAGTGTGACCTTGACCTTTGAGCTACGGACCTGGGTCTTTCGCGCGACACATCGTCTTACTGTGGTACACATTCATGCCAAGTTATTTGAAAATCCATCCATCGATGACAAAGATATGGACCGGACACGAAAATTGCGGACAGACTGACAGACCGACAGACTGACAGACTGACAGACGGTTCAAAAACTATATGCCTCCCTTCGGGGGCATAAAAAGAGGTCAAGGTCAAGGTCAAACTGAGGTCAGGTGATGTCTGAAGATGAGGAATGTTCACAGGTTACATCTGCATTAGTACCAAGTCATTCTAGTAAGGGGTATTGATGCTAGACGAAACGGTCCCATTTGGTTAACCTTGTACGGAAGGACGAATGGACGGACGGACAGGACGATCTCTATATGCCTCCCGCATCAGTAGATGCTGGGGGTATAAAAATTCTAAGTTAAAAAGGGGCATAATTCTGTCAAAAATTCAAATCAGAGTTATGGGAATTGTGTCTCCTGGTGTAGACTTTGATAGTAAATAACTATTTTGAGTTTCAAGTCAAAAGCTTTAATAGTAACAGAGATATTTGACTTTATCAAAAATTTTAACAAAAAATTCGAAGTTAAAATGGGGCATAATTCTGTCAAATTCAAATCAGAGTTATGGGGATTGTTTCTCCTGGTGTAAACTTTGATAGTAAATAACTATTTTGAGTTTCAAGTCAAAAGCTTTCATAGTAACAGAGATATTTGACTTTATCAAAAACTTTAACCAAAAATTCTAAGTTAAAAAGAAGCATAATTCTTTCAAAATTCAATTAGAGTTATGGGGATTGTATCTCTTGGTGTGGACTTTGATAGTAAAAAAAACAATTTAAGTTTCAAGTCAATATCTTTGATAGTAACAGAGATATTTGACTTCATCAAAAACTTTAACGAACGGTGATGCCGATGCCAACACTGACACCGACACAGGGGCAAGTGCAATAAGCTCTACTTTTTCTTAAAAAAGTCGAGCTAAAAATCTGAAAAAAAAAGAGCTAACTTACGTGCCATGGCTAACTGTAACACACATTCTTGTATTAACAGTAAAATGATGCCTTTCTTCATCCTTTCTTAAGGCCTGAAATTGCAGCTGTTTACGGCTGTGTTAAAGTCCCAATTTCTTTTTAACAAAACAATGTTAAATTCTGAAAAATATAAAATGAAAACATTATTAAGTCAATTAAGTTTGGAAATGAAATTTCAAGCAGAATGTTTTAAAATCATAAAAGCATTTTAACCTTTAGCCTGCTGGTGGCAAGAGATTCTGTCTTTGCAACCAGTGCAGACCAAAATCAGCCTGCACATCCGTGCACGTTGATCATGGTCTGCACAGGTCACTGTTCAGCCAGTAAATTTTCACAGCTTTGAACACAGGGTTGCCAGCACTCTGGGTGAATAAAATTCCCTGACTTCTCCCTGACTTTTCCCTGACCAATTCATGTTTTTCACTGACCAAAACCGCCAAACATTTAAACGGCCTCCTGACCTCCCCTATAGCCGTCCAATCCTCCCATTATTTTTTTCCCAAATGTTTTGTATTTATTTTCCAATATATTAAACATAAACATCAATACAATGATAATAAACATGGTTTTTTTTTCTTGTAAGACTGTTTGGTGGTCAAGTCAATGAAACATAATTGTGACTATTGGTCAGTGAAACCTAATTATTAAGAGATACATATCAAAAGCATCTTTGCAAGACATGTAACTATCAAAAATCTAACATCTTTTAAGGTACACTTTCCTCATGGTAAAAACAATAAAGTATGGTTAATAACAAGACCATTGGAAC
This sequence comes from Mercenaria mercenaria, assembly GCF_021730395.1. Lineage (NCBI taxonomy): Eukaryota > Metazoa > Mollusca > Bivalvia > Venerida > Veneridae > Mercenaria > Mercenaria mercenaria. The sequence continues at coordinate 56,593,218 of NC_069373.1, forward strand.
CCTGCTAGTATTAGCAAAATATCATTCTCAAAAATGCAAGATCTGTTATTATACAGTTTCCTAGAGGCAAAAACAATAAAACACCATGACTAATAGCAAGACCATTGGAATCATATTGACAAAGCATCACTCTCAAAATGCAAGATCTCTTAATATACAGTGTCCAGAAAACACCTGGAGTACCTACAACAAAAAAAGTGTATTAGAATAATGTTAGTTGTAGGCGCTCTTCATGTATCACTTTCCTACAAAATAACAAAAAAATGTTAGTTAGCTCTGGAGGCAAGGGTTGCAAAGCCTTTCAGTCTTTAAGCAAAATCAGTGTTTAAAGAAATATGGGGGATTTAAACAAATTAAATGCATGTTACAGTATTACATCATTAAACTTTGTTTTTAATTACTTAAATTTAATGCTTGAAGACTACCATAGCCACAAAAATTTAAAATGATTAACTTCTTCGAGCTTTGAAATCATTTTTCCCTGACTTTTCCCTGACTTTCCAGGATTTTCATTTTTCACTGACCAAATTTTAAAATTCCCTGACAATTCCCTGACCTTGAAAAAGAAACCAATTTCCCTGACTTTTCAAGACTGCTGGCAACCCTGGAACAATAAGTGGTACTGCCCAAATTGAACGAAGACCAGTTCATTTGAAAACATTTTGCAGGGTAAAGGTTAAAATGAAAAGAACAAAGGACTGCTTTTAAAAAAGCACTTGCCCTCCAATCATCCCCCATACTGCTTCCTGATATGTAATAGTTTTCAGTCCAACATTATTTAAAGAATATCACTTTACATAAAACTTATCAAATACCTCAAGATTTAGAGCCCCAGTTATATGGTAATACCAATACAGAAAGAGAAAAAGGCAGCCAGAGTCATTTATGTGAAAATAATAATAACTGATTGCCATTTACATGATTTAAGAGATATTGTTTCTTGTAAACGTTTACAAAATTCTGTAAACATGGGAGCCTTAGTATTATGTCTCTTACTATAGGCCAGATACAGCACCTATTTTACGTTGTCAGCCTGGCTGTTCGAACTCACAAAGCGGTAGCATCTGTGCAATATCAAAGTTGGTTGGCTATGAGGGGCTGACAAGCCACTCAAGCCTACCGATACCTTCCTAGGAAAGTTTCTACAACAAAAAACAACAACAGAAAAGCTTTCTTGACAATAACTGCCAAAGACCCTAGGTTACCAAAAGCATCAAAATGCCCTTTCAAGTAGGCTCTTCCTTTTATCAAAGGTCAATTCTGTGAACAAATCAGGTTTCTTGAACATTGTCCAAATTTTGAGAGGGGAAACATGTGCTAACTCCATCTCACCTCCTACCTTAATTTATTAATCAACAAATGACTGAGGATAGATATACTGACCATTACTTTATAATAAAACCAAGATATAACTGACAATCTTTAACAATAACTTTTAATATTCTATTATTAACATGAAACAGTTAACAATATAATTGCCAAACTTTCACTGTCTTTAAGTATCTCTGATTTTTATCCATAACCATCTTACATACTCTCACAACCTTTTGGCCAAAGCCTGAAGACTTTGGTAAAAGCAGCTATCACTAGCAGTGTAACATTCAGTACCTATGACATGGCAGACAGAAAGTAAGAATGGAACATAATTTGTAAAAAAGTGAAGATAATTAAAGCCTCTATTCTGCTTGTGATTTATACAAATGCATTCAACATTAAAAAGACAATTTGTTTCTGCTTCTGTATCTATATATTCATTGCTGAAGTTAAATTATTGAAGACTTCCCTCTTTCCCTCTGATAAATCTTTGTGCAGTGTCTATTTATTTACATGTATTTATTTTGTTGGGTTTAACGTCGCATCGACACAGTTATAGGTCATATGGCGTTATTCCAGCTTTGATGGTGGAGGGGAAGACCTCAGGTGCCCCTCCAGGCATTATTTCATCATGTGGGGGCACCTGGGTAAAACCACCAACCTTCCATAAGCCAGCTGGATGGCTACCTCACATGAAGAATTCAATGCCCTGTGTGAGGCTCGAACCCACATCAATGACGGGCAAGTGATTTGAAGTCAGCGACCTTAACCACTTGGCCATGGAGGCCCCTTGGGCCGGGTCTATATTTTCAGATGATGAAAATAAACATTTTAAATGAATATTTTCAAGATTTGTGTATTGTGTCTTTACAGTAGTAGTTACTGAAAACTACTGTTTGATGTGTTAACTACAGATTTGTAAATAACACAATTTTGATAAGATCTTCCACCTGACAAATAGCAGTCTTTTAAATCATACACTTTATAACTGCAACTACAACTGTACAATTGAGTCAGAGATGGACAAGTGTCTACTTCTATCTACAGGTGGCAGTAACGTACCTAGGATACAGTATGGGTCCATAAGCCAAATACACTTAAATATATTACAATTACAATGTTTCTGAGAAATTATTTTAATGGTCATTAGGAACTGGTCAAAACTGATTTAAATTTTATTAATATAAAACATACTAACTGCCCGTTTCCATAGTGATTCAAGTGACTTATGACTCAGGCAACTGAAATGAATGCATTTTGTGGTATGCAAAAGCAGTCTATTGTGACAGCCTAACACTTTACAAAAACCACAATAGCGCTGTCTCGTATGTAAGGATCTGTGACGTCACTGACAATGTCTGCTATCTAAAAATAGCACAGGTCTCGATGTGCGGACAAACAGTCGGTGCCTCTCCTGTATATAAGCATCAGTAATTCACAGATTTTGCATTTATCTCCTCGTGTATTTTAAAGTTGATGCATATCAAACGAATGTGTTTCACATAGCTTTCAATTTCTATATACTACGCCTAAATACTGAACAGTAAGAAATTCTTAAAAATGTTGACAGCACAGTTTTGAATTTTTAAAATCCACGTCAGTAATAACACATCGAATTGTCATCAGTATATGGACGGATGATGTTCTTCTACTATTTGTCTTACACATTCCAGTTACGGTCATATATCAATATAATTATATCCATTTGCTATTTACCTCATTCGCAAGTGTTCAAACATTTATCACTATTCTGCGTTTTTTGCAAAATGTAAATATATGATATCACATGATCACATCCTAGTAATCCGATTGAAATTTCGAAATGTCATGAACAATATGTATAACTGAAAGTCAGCAATATTTCATAACTTAGATCTATAGTTCTTCATTGAAACAATTAAATCTCTGTGAAATGCATCAGTATAATGATATGTTACAAATGACACCTTAGTGTGACATGTAGATATTTGACTTTTAGCAATGATATTTAGATGTGATCTGATAAAACATGGTGCTAATTTAATGCAACACCATATACAGTTCTACCTACGTCCTGTCATATATTTTTTTCAATTATGAAGTATTTAATGGACCACGCTTTCAAGTACCTCGTATTGAGGCTCAGCGCGGTGTTGTGTGAACCAAATGTATGGAAAGAAGTACATGTGTTAATGATTGTGCTGATATATGCTTTGAAAATCATGAATCAAAATTATAATCTTGCACTTACTTTTTCGACCGCTGGTGTTTCGAATCCGTAAATATTGTATATTTGTGATAAAGACTTCAAGCCAGTCCTTCTGATGCTATACTTTATTGATGTAATTTGCAGACTATTGAGTAATTTGTATGCAATGTACTGTACTTTTTAAATTTTTTTATTTGAACACATCTTTTTAATGGCCCCGGTCTAACGAAACGCTAAAATAATATGTCTATTTATTTCCTACGTTTATTTCAATATATATGCCTATTGATTCCTTTATTTAGCAGGTTTTTCAAGGAATTTTGTGCAGCCAAAGTGAATTTTCCGTATTTTACTTTTTAAATTCTCTTCGAAGTTTACTGAAAGGTTAATAAGATGTTTTAGTATATATACGTTATATATATAAACAACGGTCCCTTGTCCGCAATTCGCGCATTGCATTATGGTATCTCTGCGGTGTGTTCTATTTATAGAATACGAGAGAGCGCTATTATTGAGAAATATACCGGTAATGAAAATGACTTTAATAATTATAGATCAAGACCTAAATATTGCATGCAGATTATCGTTCACTGCTTAAAATATTTGATAAATCACAAAAGAGCAGTATTTTTGTTAGATGTAATAGTTTAAGTCATTATCTGATCAGGCTCTTTGTGAAATGTCACGGCTAGCATGCTGTTACAATACATCTCTATGTGTAACACGGTCGATGTCAAGTTCCATTTTAAGCAATTGTTACATAGGACAACAAGAGGGCCAAGGTGGACCTAGGTCGCTCACCTGAGAAACACATCATAACAGTGTAAACATGTTTGACCAAGTAATTCATTTCATGGAAACAAATATTCTGCCCAATTTTCATTAAGATTGGACCAAAAATGTGGTCTCTTAAGTGAAAACAATTATTTTCTACAATTTGACCTAGTTCTTGAGCCAAGATGTCAGACCTACATTCAAACCTGACCTAGATTTGATCAAGGCAATCATTCTGACCGAATTCATGAATCTCAACTGAAAAATACAGTCCCTATCACATACACAAGGTTTTTCTTTGATTTGTCCTAGCGACCTAGTTACTGACCCCAGTTGACCCATTTTTGAACTTGGCCTAGATTATATCAAGGCAATCACTCTGACAAAATTTAATGAAGTTCAGTTGAAAAATACAGCCTCTATCGCATACAAGCTAAATGTTGACAGACAGACGACAGACAGACACCGGATGCCAGACATCGAACAATCACAATAACTCACCTGAGCATTGCTCAGATAAGCTAAAAATGACTAGATATTATCAATAAAGTTATACTATTGTGATCTTCGTTCAGATATAACAATTGCCTGATACGCTCCGTGGGAGAAAAAATCCCTTCTCCAAATTTCGCACAAAATGTATTGACTAATTTTGCTTTAAAGTCCTGCTCCGCGGCTATTCAAATTCTATTGTGTGTATGCAACCCATAGGTAACAGTTAACGGTCACGTGCCACAGTTTAGCACACAAAACCACAGGTATCTTATTTAGAATTTGATATAAAATAGACTCTATTTTGACAGGCGTCACTGTTCATAGTCAGGATTTTCAGTGACTTAAATTTTAAGGTTAAAAGGTAGGACTGGAGCAGGTCTTTAAGCTTTTTGACACCTATACTATAATATTTAAATCTTACATGACTGAATTTAGACTAAAGGTGTTGATTTAATTAAATCTGGTGTGACTGAATCAACTTTGACACCATAAACTAAACTGGCATTTAGAACTATTTTTTAATGCCAAGCTACAAAATAGAACAAGGACAGTGAATATACATGTAAATATAGAAACCAAAGAGCTATAAAAATTAATAGATCGGCAACTTGAAAGGCATATAGCGCAAATATCACCTACATCATATGGAAACTGAATGAGATCTCTTTTTATCGTTGATGAAACAGACAGGACAAAAATTTGTGTAGTGAAAAACTTTCTATCAGATCCTTTGATTACGATAATGGTGTTTTTAGCTCACCTGAGCACAAAGTGCTCACCAGGTAAGGTATAATGATCACGCTCACAGTGTCCGTCATCCATCAGTTCGTCCATTAAGTCATCCGTCGTCAACAACTTTATTTAAACGACATCTCCTCCAAAACTACTACATGGATTTTGATGAAACTTGGCCTGGATATTCCTTGAGTGGTCCTCTTCTAAATTTGTTCAAACTGTTACCCTTGGTTGCACACACGGCTAAAAAATCTTCAAAACGACATCTCCTAAACCAGTGGTTCAATTCTGAAATAATTTTACAGAAATGGTCCTTCTGTCACCCTCTACCAAGATTGTTCAAATTATATTGATTCGTCAAAAAACATGGCTGCCAGGGGGCATGGTCACTTTTCCCTATATGTATATAGCGAAAATTAAAAGAATCTTCTTGTGTGAAACTGCTGGCCCAAATAATTTCACACAAATGGTGCTTGTGAGACCCTCTACCAAGATTGTTCAAGTTATTTTGATTTATTAAAAAGCATGGCCGCCAGAGGAAGTGGCTACTTTTCACTTTATGTATATAGTGGAAACTTTAAAAAAATTCCTTGTGTGAAACTGCTGGCCCAATTTTAAAATCATTTTACACAAATGGTCCTTATGTCACCCTCTACCAAGATTGTTCAAATTATTCTGATTCATCAAAAAGCATGGCTGCCATGGGGCATGGTCACTTTTCCCTATATGTATATAGCGGAAATTTAAAAAATCTTCTTGTGTGAAAGTGCTAGCCTGATTTTAAAATAATTTTGCCAAATGGTCCTTGTGTGACCCTCAACCAATATTGTTCAAATTATTCCGATTCCTATAAAAGCATGGCCGCCAGAGGGCATCACCTCCAAAACCACAAAGGGATTTTGATGAAACTTTACACAAATGATCTCTGGGTATCCCTCTTTCAAATTTGTTATAATGGTTCAGGTTCATTGATCATAATGGGTCTTTTTGGTTAAAGATAGGTTTTCAGCTATCACACTTTTAAAATCTTTTTCTCTTGAGCTTTGATATTTGGCATGTGATGTTAGGGTTTAAGTCTCTACCATAATTGACCAAATTATTGCCCTAAGGTCAAAAATGGCCACGCCCCTGTATGTGACATGTACTTACTGCAGGCTTTTATGTAAGAAACTTTGAAAATCTTCTTCTCTGAATTAATAATAGCTAGAGCCTTGATTTTTGGCATAAGATATCAGAGTTGTACTGTATAACTATTGCCCTAGGTTAAAGAATGTGTGTGATGGCTAACATAGTAGAAGCCTATCAAAACTTAAACCATTACATTATACAAACATACTTAAAGCCTTATACACAGGTGAGCGCTTTAGGGTCAATGACCCTCTTGTTATTTAATGTTATAAATTAGTATTTTCTACAAGGGGAAGGAATGAATTTAATATTGGAAGTCTGAGAAAAAATAGGACCCAATTCGGAAAATATTGCCAGTGTAATACTGTAAAGTTAGGGGAATTAACTCCTGATTTTATATGATAATTAATAAGTCAACCAACAATTCCACTTTACTACGTTCCTTTTATTTCTATGGTTCTAATATATATGTAACGTTCATGTCCATCAAACAATAAAATATATTTCCAAAACATTATTTAAATCTTTCACTTCATTATCTCATTAATAATATTTTCTTCATAATTTCTTAATTTCTGATCTAACTCCAACTTTTGACCTAAATAGTTCTAAATCTAAAAGTATTCTGACCTTAACAGTTCTTAGTCTTAAAATCTTCTCCCACAACAATTTACAAACTTGAGCAGCTTCTGAACGTAGCCACACCTACAGGTATCATATTTCACAGGGCTGACCCTTTCTTAACCAATCAGTGCCTTTGTAAAAGAATAGATAACTTGTCAATATTCATTAATTAGGTTACTAATGATGATTCCATCTTTTCCCACCAAAACTTAAGATCAAAGGCATTTTCACCTATGTGTGACTTTTAACAAGTAATACCATACCAAATTGCAGTATGTAGATCATGCTGCTTTCTAGACAAAACCAGCATGGACATTATGTTATATCAAAGACAAGCTATGTACACTTAATTAGCTCACACCTTGCCTAATATCTATACTTAATTCTGTCCAGACCATAATAAATATGCAGCTGCTGTGCATTCATGATCTGACCTAACAACTACTTAAAAATTTATCAAATATTAATAATGCATAATATCAAATTCATCAAAAATAATATTCATAATCATAACTCTGTGACAATACTTCAATAAGCGTCTGTTGATTTAATCACGAGTGATCAAGTCAGCAAACGCTTAAATCAGATACTCCGCTGACATGAACTTATGTGAAATTATCTCCCGAACATTGCCATTCTGTGTATTTTATACTTCTTTGTTTAAACCCAAATATTTTATTTAAATTTAAAGAAGCTCCAATTTATCAACTGATCATTTTCTTCAACTCCACCACAACACTGCAAAAAATATGTGCATAAACGGGAGTATACGGTCCCGTATATGTCTAATATATGAATATCATATAAAATGTATCTTTCCTGAAAGTATGATCAAAACCTACGCCGTAAACATACTTTTGGACCTTGACAATCCCTAACTTTGAATACTGACATAAACTGTTGAAACGTATTTATGCTAAGTATGAATGAACGGATCCATGTGAGAAAAACATGAATGTCCAATTAAAGAATACGGGGGGAATGTTCCATATACAGGAAAAATGTTTCTATATATGTTGTTGAATATCACATCTGGAACCCATAAAATCAAAGAAGTGTAAGATACACAGAATGCCAAAAAAAAAGATAATTTCGTGTAAGCTCGTGTCTTTGTTTGTTTGTTTTGGGTTTAACCTCGTTTTTCAACAGTATTTCAGTCATGTAACGGCGGGCAGTTAACCTAACCTGAGTGTTCCTGGATTCTGTACCACAAACCTGCTCTCCGCAAGTAACTGCCAACTTCCCCACATGAATCAGAGGTGGAGGACGAATGATTTCAGACACAATGTCGTTTATCAAAAAGTCACGGAGAACATACGCCCCACCCGAGGATCAAACTTACGACCCCGCGATCCGTAGACCAACGCTCTTACCTACTGAGCTAAGCGGGCGGGCTTAAGCTCGTAAGCTCTTGTCAGCGTGTTATCTTATTGAAGAGTTTGCTGACTTGATCAGTCGTGATCAAATCAACAGACACTTATTAAAGTATTAAACTGGTCATACGGCCAGTGCGTAATAAACTGATTCGGGTCCAATTTTCAAACGACAATTGTTGATTTCTCAGACTTCCAATCATAAATTCATTTCTTCCCCATGTAGAAAATACTAATTTTAATAACATTAACAAAACACCAGTATCATTAATACAAACAATCTTCTAGAAGGTTTTTGACAAAACAAATTTTTAGCCTTCCGCTGTCTGTTTCATACACCAGTAAAACAAGATCACATTCAGTTCAGGGATCGAATTTAACTTTTTTTCCTGCTAGTAATTTTTTGCTACTAGTGCCATTTTTTTCACTAGTAAAATGGTGGGTTCCACTAGCATTACTATTAAGAGGCTGTTTAACATGCTAAATTTACTAAGTTGTTTCTTCGTTGTTTGGTTTCATATAAAAGTTAAATGTTCAGTTCCATTTCCAACTTTTTCACGGTTCAAACAGGCCGGGACTTATTGGTTTCAGAAGTACGAACCAAAGCACACGATGATTCTATGGACTTTTGGCTGGACTTGGAAGTTTTAAGTTCTTTAAGGTAACTGCCTGTGGTGTCGTTAGCATTTTAGGTCTCCGTGGGTCTTTTTTGCCCAAAGAAACTTGTAACTATCCTCTTTATTTTCGCAGTTGCAAATCACCGTCCCATTTGGTTAACCTCGTACGGACGGACGGACAGGACGATCACTATATGCCTCCCGCATCAGTAGATGCCGGGGGTATAAAAATTCTAAGTTAAAAAGGGGCATAATTCTGTCAAAAATTCAAATCAGAGTTATGGGAATTGTGTCTCCTGGTGTAGACTTTGATAGTAAATAATTATTTTGAGTTTCAAGTCAAAAGCTTTCATAGTAACAGAGATATTTGACTTTATCAAAACAAGAGGACCATGATGGTCCTGAATCGCTCACCTCTTCCCACATGACCCAGTTTTGAGTATGACATCGTTTTTTCTATTATTTGACATAGTGACCTAGTTTTTGAGCTCATGTGACCCAGTTTTGAACTTGACCTAGATATTATCAAGATAAAAATTCTGACCAATTTTCATGAAGATCCATTGAAAAATATGGTCTCTAGAGAGGTCAAAAGATTTTAATAATTTTAGACCTACTGACCTAGTTTTGATCACAGTTGACCCAGTTTCAAACTTGACCTAGATATCATCAAGATGAACATTCAGACCAACTTTCATACAGATCCCAAGAAAAGTATGGCCTCTAGAGAGGTCACAAGGTTTTTTTATTATTTGACCTACTGACCTAGTTTTTTATGGCACGTGACCCAGTTTCAAACTTGACCTAGATATCATCAAGGTGAACATTCTGACCAATTTTATAGAGATCCATTCACAAGTATGGTCTCTAGAGAGGTCACAAGGTTTTTCTATTTTTAGACCTAATGACCTAGTTTTTGACCGCACATGACCCAGTTTCGAACTTGACCTAGATATCATCAAGATGAACATTCAGACCAACTTTCATACAGATGCCATGGAAAATATGGCCTCTAGAGAGGTCACAAGGTTTTTCTATTATTTGACCTACTGACCTAGTTTTTGATGGCATGTAACCCAGTTTCGAACTTGACCTAGATATTATCAAGGTGAATGTTCTGACCAATTTTCATGAAGATCTTGTGAAATATATGGCCTCTAGAGAGGTCACAAGGTTTTTCTATTTTTAGACCTACTGACCTAGTTTTTGATGGCACGTGACCCACTTTCGAACTTGACCTAGTTATCATCAAGATGAACATTCTGACCAAGTTTCATGAAGATCTTGTGAAATATATGGCCTCTAGAGAGGTCACAAGGTTTTTTCTATTTTTAGACCTACTGACCTAGTTTTTGACGGCACGTGACCCAGTTTCGAACTTGACCTAGATATCATCAAGATGAACATTCAGACCAACTTTCATAAAGATCCCATGAAAAACGTGACCTCTAGAGTGGTCACAAGCAAAAGTTTACGGACGGACGCACGCACGCACGGACGACGGACACCGCGCGATCACAAAAGCTCACCTTGTCACTTTGTGACAGGTGAGCTAAAAAATTCTCTAGACGATTATATATAGGTATCCGACAATTACATTTGTTTAACAGCTACAAGCCTCTACAAGCTGTCATGTGATTATCGGTAAAATAACTACCCAAAAGGAGTTTTTAAAGAGCAAAGGACAGTTTTAGCGAATTCATTGATTATAAAATGTGATCACAAATATTTGAGTGCCATGACTTCTTAGTCGCATTTTTTATCCTTTCTCGAATTTCGCAAGTTAGCAAACCGCTAAATTCGATCCCTGCAGTTTCCATGTGTAGTCAACATAATTGGATGTTCAGATTGTTTTATATTCGTGACATGCAATCTAAACATCAAAACTTTGAAGGACCAAAATAATGACGGATAAGTCACAGTACACAGTCATGTAAAGTTTTTGGTTTTATTGCTTCCGCATATTGGCATGTAGACATGGTAAACGTTAATCGTGTACAGTACATACATAGGTTTAAATCACCAGAAAATGCGTAACAATTTTTGTGTGCAAAGATTTTGTTGCCGAGGTTGTAAAATAGTATTGTCATTGTAAAAAAGTAAGAATTTTCCAAAATCTAACCTTCTGGCAAAAATAATCGCTAATACTGTACACGGTCATTATATCGGTTACTCCCAACAGCTCCCCTGACCCTATTTACGGAAATACCTGAAAACAGAATTTATTCTATAGATAATGTCAAATTGGTCAATAGCATGTAAAGCGTCGGCACCGATGAAAATTTCATCAGAAATTGCTTTAACTATTTTGGTCTTTCGAGTGTTTGAAGCGAGTGGGGATATTGCCCATATGAAAAAAATTATCTCAATATTTCCTAGGATGGCGTCAAATTAGTTTCATTGTTTCTCATTACAGAGCTGGTGCAGCAGTTCTACGCATGCCCGGAATGATTATCAATAGGAGTGCACGGCAAAATTATGCAATTTTTTGCATGTCCGCCCACATTTAGTGTATAATATGCATAATATACTGACTTAAGGTTAGGGTTAGTATCACCATGGTTACAAAATATATCCTGGTTGGGAACCATTCTCCGGACACATTTTCATATTTTGACTCCATTATTCCCTTAAAAAAATATTTGACATAAGCCCACACTGCACAAACTTCAGCTCCTAATCAGCAGCCGATGTTGTAATACAAATATTTGACGGTGTTTTGCTGTTGATTTGATATCGAAATAAGTAATTAAACTATTTTTACACATTTCTTTATCATTCAACTCTTCTAAAATGCACACTAAACATAACCCAACGTTCAATAGCAGCTACGAAAGCAAACCAAAGTTGACTATAAAAAACTCGAATTTCGTCTAACACAAATTCTTGATAATTCCAACTGAGTGCAAAAATCAACTGCCCTGCATTTCATGTAACTATTACCCTGAAATTAAAAGTAGCACATGTTATCAGCAGACAGTCATTATGTAGTTTAACTATATCTTCCCCACCTGATACCTCGGCAAGTGTGAACTATTGCGCATGCGCAATGCTATCTTCATGCCCCGTTAAGACAGAATGTTGTTTTGTAAACACAGGTGAGTTATCATAAAAAAACCTAACCTAAGACAGACTTTGACACATAGATTCATCATTTGCATATGCACTTATAAACAATGTTTTATCATTTTTTGTGAAGAATTAACCTTTCCCTAACATCTTGCAACATTTAAAAGCAAATTACCTCCATGAAACTGGGTCAAATATCATTTGCAGCTGACAAACCATATTGTTTTCATTACATCATTTCTGTCGGCTATTTAATTCCTGCGCATGCTTACTGAAAGTCATTTATAGTCTATTACAACTATCCCAGATATGTCATAGATACCCTTAGAAAAGTATTAGTGGTTTGTGGATAAGTGATCTGAGAACTTTGATGTCATTGTAGTACACAAAAAAACTGAGTTAATAGGTTCCATTTTAAGTATTAAGTATTATAGTTTCTCTGTCTTGCCGACTTAAAATAAAATTGATCTTATCTTATCTTATTATTAGTGGCCACTGTCAAATGTTTACACTTCTGGTACAGTTTAAACTATGAATTTCATAACCTAATGATGACAATAACATTATAAGGTTATGACCTTACACTTAACCTTTAAATAATGTTAATCATACAGACTATAAATTTCCAGGTCTATGCAATGTTGACATGAAAAAAGGTGATCAAAGCTGTCCAGCAAAAGGAAAGTAAGTTGGGGTTTACCAAATTTCATTCAGGAAGGCAGTATCTTTCGTGGATTTTGAACAGCTATGCTTTGGAAAATACTTAATTCATGTTGGAAAATCTTCTATTACTGTTTAACAGTAGGCCTACAGTACATGTGTCCGGAAACTGGTTCCCTGAACCAGTATATTAAAATATTTTTCGTTCAATTTTAGTTAATCCGGAATATACCGTCCAGAGTCTGTAATATATCATGGGCGCACCAGCTCTGCTGTTTTTAGTCACAGCCAATTAGTTTTCTTTCACCACAGCTTGTTGCTATGCAGCGCGATATGCTGTTCAAAGTGCCCGGATATCCGACCTGATCAATTAATACTGTATATCCTAGGTACGTTACCTCCACCTGTACTTCTTCTAATCTATGATATCTTCCTGATGTGTCTACCCATTTATAGTTATACGGACATTGACGTCTATTTATGTTAAAATAGCACATTTGGAGGAACATCCATTCATAAAACACATAGAGTCTAATTTAACAGTGAAAAGTAGTTAATTCTAACCTCCTGAACTTTTGACACCTACAAATGGCGTAAGTTTATCAACGGGGAGTTATTAGCAAATGCAAACTCCCGATAATTATTATCTCCCCTTATTACTTATCTTTAAAGGGAGGTCACTGTCCTCAGTAATACCTATATATATATTCCGTCGGATACTTGTAGGTCGATACTTGTATAATCAGTATATTCTTTTTGCCCAGTTTTTTCCCTGGTAGAAACTACTAGCTTTCCTACTTACTTGTGAAGCAATTAACTTTATCACCATAGCAGTAAAATTCCTGTCCCCTTTTCCAACTCGAAACTCACTTTTTTTTAACTTGAAACTCACTTTTCTAACTCGAAACTCGAAACTCACTTCTCGAAAAAAGAAATCCACCGGTAGAGTTATGGGGCCACAGGTCAACACAATACATTGTCACAGGTGCAATTATTTTTTCAAAATGGCTTTTTGTCATTTTTTTCCTAAGAGAACATTATAATTGTAATAAGTTTAAGTGCATATGACTCATGGACCCATACTGTATCCTAGGTACGTTACTGCCACCTGTGTTTGTATCTGGCTCATTTTGATACACGTGTAGATCTATTTTTACAGCTTGAATCTTTTACAAAAAGAAATTGTTGTTTATGATTCATCAACATAGTGCAATTTTTAAAAAAAATAGAAGTGGTTGTTTATAGTTTTAAATTACTTTGAACAAGTAAAATTATTATATTGGCAGTGGCTACGATTACGGTACCGTAATCCTAGCCTCTGGTTCTAGGATTACGGAAGTTCCGTATTCCTAGACAACCCTATGAGGATAGGCTAGGATTACGGAAGTATTTAAGAGGCATCAAATATATGTTAGGACATGCATAAATGACGTTGTAAAATTACTTATTTCACTATTATTTCGTGCTATCGATCCGCTCTTTTGGGTTAGTATAATCTTAATGGTGGCACGCGGAAATATTATAGAATTATCTATGTTTCATATATACCTGCAATTTTTGTCATCAAATCAACACAAATGGTCTTTAATAACATACAATATGGTTATAAATAAAAAAAATCAAAGTATAGAATATTTTTTTAAACCTAACTTTTACCCTCATATTTCTATAATATTTCCGCGGGCCGCCATTAATATAGCGTTTAGGATTATACTAACCCAAAATGGCGGATAATTAACACGGAATAATAAGGCAGGCATCAAAAATCGCTATTTTAATAAAGTGAAATAAGAAGTTTACAACATCATTTATGCATGTCCTAACATATTTTTGATGTCTCTTAAATACTTCCGTAATCCTAGCTAGCCTATCCTCATAGGGTTGTCTAGGAATACGGAACTTCCGTAATCCTAGAACCGGAGGCTAGGATTACGGTACCGTAATCGTAGCCACTGCCTATTATATTGGCCTATCTTAAAATTATGCATTTTCAACGGTATTTTCTAATTAAGCACTGAGTTTGATATTCTTTTTCATCTGAAAATATAAAGAATACTATTTACATGAATTTCCATATTCTATATTTCCTATTCAAACTGCATAATCAAGGTCATGCATAGAGCATCATGTGTGTGTGTGGGTTTTTGTTGTTGTTGTTGTTTTTGTTTTTTTTTTCAAAAATAGAAATAAACATTTATAATGTTATAATGATGATGAAACCTTCAAATTTACGGGAAAATCATTTTTAACCAAATTCTTGAGCCCATTCTCTCTGAGAAAGCCAATCTATTTTTAACAGTGTTTCAGGTCATTAATTAAAAAGTATTAAAGGCACTGACCTTTAGAATTTGGCTAAAAATTACCAATCTTTAAAACTGAAGTTTGGTGATACTATGAACATTAGAACGTGAGTTTTTTTCAAAACTAACTTAAGAATGCCAAATCAGAAAAAGAAAAAAGGCAAGCCCGAGTCGGGAATCGAACCCGGACAATAAATATTTTCTTGCTGTCTTGACCAATACACCATGGACTGGAATAAATACTTAATGGTCGTTAAAAAATAAAGTTTTATAATAAAGGCAGTTTACCTAAGATACCACATTTCCACCGCTTTTTAATTTTGAATGGAAAAATCAGTAAAAAGTTAAACTAAAAACAACTAATTCTTATATGTTTCCCATTCAAAGCCTTCTTAAGAAATATATGATATCTAAAACAACCCCTTTTTTGTTGTTGTTTGATTGGGGGTCACACTGCCTTTAACCCTTAGCATACTGGACATCACTTAGTCTTCTTTTGCGACCAGTGCAGATCATGATCAGCCTGCACATCCATGCAGTCTGATCATGATCTGCACTCTTCGCTATTCAGTCAGTATCTTTTTGGTACGTATCCCTTTTAACAGTTAATGGTACTGTCCAAATTGAAAGACGGATAAGTTCATTATAGAAATTTAGCAGGGTAAGTGTGAAGATAATTTCTTAGCTCATCCAGAACAGAAGGGTCTGGTGGAGTTATTAGTATAGGTGGATGGTCCTGCGTTCATGGCCTGTAGTCTATCGTCTAGAAGTGTCATAAACATCTTCTTTGAAACTTGGCCAGAATTACACTAAACTTGGTCTACAGCACTCTTGCAAGTTCCTTTTCAAGAGAATTCAAATGGGTCTACTTTACTGCTTTTAGAGGCAGTTACAGCTAATAGTAGGAAAACCTTTATAAAACTTCTTCTCATGAACCTCTTCATTAATCTTCATCAAACCTGTTCTGTAGCAACATTGTAACATTGTTACAAGTTTGGGAGCTCGGCCCCTAGTACATGTCGCTTGAGCTAAAAACAGAAATACTTTTAAACAACTTCTTCTAAAAAATCGCCTGGTGGATCCTCATCAAGCTTGGTTTGAAGTATTATTATAAGGTCTTCTGCAAAAGTCAAATGGTGGCACTCGCCCCATTTTAGGGGCCGCTAGAGAAAAAAAAAAAAAAAAAAAAAGGAATTACCTTTAAACTCCCTTTTCTCTTGAACTGCTTGAAGGATTTTCATCAAGCTTGCTCTGTAGCATCATTTTAAGGTCCTCTTTAAAGTATGTTGAAAATAGGGATGTTGGCCCCTTTCAGCGGCCACTAGAGTTAAAATTAGAAATACCTTGAAACTAATTCTTCTTGTGAACCACTTCACGGAACTTCATCAAACTTGGTCTGTGGCATTATTGTTAAAAAAGTTGATAGGATCTCCTCCCAAATTTGCCCAAAGGGTGGGTCTTGGTCCCTTTTAGGGTCCACTAGTTTATACTTAACATAGACCCTTCCACGCGTTTATACTACATATTAACGGCTTTGTATTGCTAGGCAGATCACTGTAACAGACTATACTTAACACAGATGTAACCATTCATGATCCAGCGTGTCATACATACTTATATTCAGGGTCAAACAGTCAAAGTCAGATGAGCTACTTCGTTAAAATTAAGAATGATGAAATATGTTTATGATTCACATCAATACCCTAGTTTACATTATTTTGAGGGGGGGGGGGGGGGGGGGGGGGGCATGTATCTTTAATTTAGATATTGCGATTTTGAAAGTTTTTATATTGAGATGTATTGAGATGTACCAATAAATATTTACATATAATTTAATAATTGTTCAGCGAAATATAGTACAGTCCAACTTTGTTCAAGTGTTCCAACTTGCTCGGCCCATGGAAAATTATTCGAGCCATAGGTAGTTCGGACCAACTGAATTTCAAATATAATTAGGTAAGATTTAAAAATATATATATTTTTAAAATTGTGAATATAACCAGTCTATATCTACAGTGTTCCGTTTGGACAATCGTGAATTTTTCAGTAGAAGTGAATTCTTAACGGCGATGTACGATGATACGATGACGAAAACGCAATAGTGCGATGGCACGATGATGAATCAACGACGGTACGATGGTGAAAACGCAATGGCACGATGATGAAATCGCGACTGATGCGATGGTACGATGGTGAAATGTCGATGTAATATCGCGTTTTCGTCATCGTACCATCGCGTTTTCATCATCGTACCATCGTGTTTTCATCATCGTACTATCACGTTTTCATCATCGTGCCATCGCGTTTTTATTATCGTACCATCGCGTTTTCACCATCGTACCATCGCGTTTTCATCATCGTGTCATCGCGTTTTCACCATCGTACCATCGTGTTTTCACCATCGTACCATCGCGTTATCACCATCGTACCATCGCATTTTCACCATCGTACCATCGCCTTCCGGTGGTCATGCGCAGTGGTACATTATATGTGTCAGTAATATACAGGCTTGATACAATCTCATTTTCACATTGCACTATGCCTAGTATACATTCTAACAAGAATAAGCTGAGTTTGAATAATATCATGTGACTATTACACCCAGTTTTTCATTTACTTTCATGCATACATAAAATACAAAGGACGTGGCCTTGAAGATTTTACACAGGTTTAATGAACTGAGCACTGAACATTTTGTAAACTGACATTTTGCAAAACAGCAGAATCTAAATAGTAAATTTCTGCTCGCAAGATACATTGAGATACATTCATCTATTGTTGACAAAAATACAAGTGCACGGAACTACGCATTTCAAACCGTAAGGCGATGGTACGATGGTGAAAACGCGATGGTACGATGGTGAAACCGCGATGGTACGATGGTGATAGCGCGATGGCACGATGGTGAAAACGCGATGGTACGATGGTGAAACGCGATGGTACGATGGTGATAACGCGATGGCACGATGGTGAAAACGCGATGGTACGATGGTGAAAACGCGGTGGCACGATGGTACGATGGTGAAAACGCGATAGTACGATGATGAAAACGCGATATTACATCGACATTTCACCATCGTACCATCGCACCATCGTGATTTCATCATCGTGACATCGCGTTTTCACCATCGTATCATCGTTGTTTCATCATCGCGCCATCGCGTTTTCGTCATCGTACCATCGTGCATCGCGGTTTAGTATTAAATAAAAAGTCACGATTGTCCAAACGGAACACCGTATATATTTTATTCCAGTATCGGTAATATAACCTCCAAAACTGCGAAAATCTCCAAAAGTAGACTTGCATTTGTCACTGTCACATAAAATAAGAGAACAATTACAAAAGTTGAAATTTTGTGATTTTTTTTATTATCAGTCTAATGGCTAGTCTTGGTAAGGCTTACTGGAGAAAAATGATGTACTGCATATCTTAATTAAGCAAAGTATGGAACTGCTATAAAATACAGTTTTATGCATATTAAAAACAATCACATTAATTGTATACCATATGTAGATAGGGCTTTTATAAGGACCAAAGGTGGAGTTCAAGCGAAGCAGGCTATTCGATATTTCTGAGTTTGTGCAAATGAAGTTGGATGTACTATAAAATTTTAAACCATTAAACAATTTTGTGCATTCCTTGGACGTTTGTACTTGTCACGGAGATCAAATAGCTGTTCTACGATGGTAAATGTTATTTTCTATAACACAAACGCCTCTTGTTGTTATACTTCATGTACATACTATTAACTGTACAAAGAAAAAAAAGAGCTTTCTTGCATAATTTCATGTGCATACTAACTGTACAAAGAAAAAAAGGATAAATAATAGTACTATCTTGAATAAAAATCGTGACTTCGAAAGAACACATGTTTTTTTCTATGCTTCTGATAAAAATAACATACAAAATGATTTTTTCACAGTTTATGGTGTGTGCGTTTCACACAGAGAGTGTGTATGTTTTCCAACGAAGTCAAATTTTATGAGTATATTTATCAACGAAGTCATGTTTAATTTTAGGAAATGAACCATGTTGTATGTCCTTACTGTTGCCTTTCATTTTGCAGGGTAAATGATGCGTTATGTCACAGCACAGCGGTCCATCAAGAGGAAAAAAATGTCATACATGCCCAAGATACTCACTGCGTCGAAAGTACCATATAAACAAAAGACGTTTAAATTATTTGTGGCATCAAAAAAAATTAATGATTTAAAACTTGATAAATTAACTGGAAAGCTATCGATTCCAACTTCAGCGGTGGTGGAAAGTCTATTACAGCTTCTTTTTGTTGTGGGCCAACTTTGTAAATGCGTGGCTCTGTGGCTGTGTTTATTGTGCTTTGTGCTTCCTACCCTTCATCTTCTGTTAAAAATTGCAGAAAATTAATACTCTTAATACTCCAAGCAAGTCAGTCAATTGACAGTTATATACCCATGATGAAAAGCAAGAAGTTAAGAAATTGAGGCATGATATAAAATGGAGAACGAAAAGAGATAATTAAATGTTCTTTAGGAAACGCCGCACCTGTATTATGTCGAGAAATTTGGTTAAAAAACAACAACAACAACAACAAAAAAACCCCGAATACTTTCTATCACTACGGTCGTATTAGTAAAAAAAAAAACAAATTCAAAAGCATTACAGTAACATTTGATGTGGAAAATAGATTTAGGTCTTATTATCAAAACAATTATTTCATGAAACGACCATAATTTGCTGGCATTTTAAGCGTTGAAACACGTAAAAGCCACTACGCATATACTCACCGGTCAGTTGGAGACCACTTTCATCATGTTCATTGAGGAACATAGACGTGCTGTCTTTGAGAAACACTTATCGTTACACACGTCAGCCCCCAGTGTGTTTAGAATTCAACGTGTTTTTCAATGAGTTTCATAATAACGCACTTATGTATATTCCATTTTCTTCAATCAACTAAATGCTAGCATTATATGTATAAGATTTTATACTTCCTCTGACTGTATGTACATGTGTAGCTGATCAACAGGGATCAAATATTCTACTAGTATCTTTTATCAGGGTCAGTCAGCTGATTCACCTGGATGGAACAAACTGACCGTTTCTTGACCTCACTCACATTCACTGTTTATTTTTAGGTAATCTGTTACACTGATCTGTCCAGCTATATACAGATGTAGCATAAACGTGTGGAAGAGTCTAGACTGTCCTGTATTTTTCATGCATTCTGTACTCAGACTCGAAAGCAAATGTGTATCATTGTTGGAACCTTTCAACAAGTGAAATCATGTACCTGGTCAGTCTTATCTCTGCAGATAGAATAGCCGTGCAGTGGTTTCTTAGTGATCATATCAGTCTGTACGTTGTCTTAATAAACAGCTTTTGATTAACTAATGTCCATTAAATGGTCATAAAATTACATGCGTGGATTAGGTCGGCATTAATTTTCCTGTATTGAGTGTATGCACACATTGAATGTACACTAATAAACCTACGTTAAAACCTAACCCTAACCGTTAGTCAGTATATTGTACAATCCTACGTACATGCATTAGGGGCGATTTAATGTTGAGTGGACGGATTAGCTCAGTGGTTTGCACACTGATTTTCCAATCCAGAGAGGTCCGGGGTTCGATCCCCGACAGATGCCTCAGGAATTTTCAGAAAAGTTAATCAGTGTTTTTACCAAGAGGTGTACTGGTCAGAAACCTAATGAAAGAACCAAGGGGTCTGTTCAAAAAGAGCTAGGGTCAGGTACCCGGACCAATGGGTCTGTTCAAAAAGAGCTAGGGTCAGGTACCTGGATTCCCTTGTATCTGAATATCAAATAGCGCTTAAAAGTTCATTTTAACATCGATAAAGATTTCGCTCAAAAACAAAACTATAAACAAAAAGGTAAAGGGTGAAGGTATATAATAAAAGCGTCATTATAACTGCAGCTAAAGGTCTGGGATTTTGTATTCGGCTCTCGTGGATATTGCAAGGTCGGATCTAGCCTATATCGTGAAGAGTAGTCCGATTACATCCACAGACGCTTGGGGTTAGGTGAGCGGCTCTGGCATGCAATAATCTCGTTTTTCCTCTTTTTTTTGCAAATTATCATACCATTAGTACTGCAAACAACTATCAAAACGATTAAAAAGTAATCAAATGTGACAAGAGAAATCTCTTTTAGAAGATACATGACCCCTACTTTTCTCTTCATTTTATATCAGTTTTATCATAACTCTTTAAGAATCATGTAAAGCCATGGAGGCCACCCCTCGAGTAATTTTTCATATGGAAATTATACCGTATAGAGCCGTAATATTCATAACACGTATATACTATAATACAGAATTGTTCAGAAGAAGTAGAAAATACTTTCTATAAAGGTCTCATTGCTAGGTAATATGAGCCGTGCCATGAGAAAACCAACATAGTGGGTTTGCGACCAGCATGGATCCAGACCAGCCTGCGCATCTGCGCAGTCTGGTCAGGATCCATGCTGTTCGCTTTTAGCTTCCGTAATTCCATTAGGCTTTGAAAGCGAACAGCATGGATCCTGACCAGACTGCGCAGATGCGCAGGCTGGTCTGGATCCATGCTGGTCGCAAACCCACTATGTTGGTTTTCCCATGGCACGGCTCATATGTGTTTTGTCTTTCAATATATGTACTTCGACTGTCCACGTTTTTTTGTGTAGGAAATATTAAACTTCTTTTTCAAACATGTGTTTTCTCTAAATTTGTTTTTGTTGTGTGTCTAACATACTTATCTGGGTACTCCAGGAAATGAAAAATAGTTAACTTTGATATTTTGTTTTGAAACATCACAGTCTTTTTTGTTATTTTGACTGCTCTACTTTCACTTTAATTTTCAAATTTTAGCATTTATTTGAAATGTACATGGTTTGTCACACTTTCAACTCCCGGAGTACCTTGAGAAATATGTTAGACACACAATACTCATGAAAGTAATGACAAAATACTTTTGAAAAAGGAGCTTTAATTGATATCTTCATAATTGGTATCTTCTATAAAATAGAACGTGAACAAGTACATGTGATATAGGACAAAACATTTCGTTTAACCTGTCTTGAAAGTTTCTTCTACTTATTTTAAATAGACTAGTTTGGTATATTTTTATGATAAATCAAGGCCTATGAGGCGTAGAAAACTAAAACAAAAATTCATCCGAGGGGACCATTCCAAAAGGCTTTACAAGAACCTTAATATGAGGTAAGGATTTGTTCTCCGAAATAGGTCTAGCTATGTTTGTTAGCTCTTTAAAATGTCAGTTTTATATAGAATATATAGAGAATACTATTTACTGGTGTGTGACCTGAATAGACAAATAGTGCGAAAAATATATGGTAGTCGCATAATGGCGGATTAAAAAAGTCCTCATTCCTTTTTTGCTCTGAAGAGCTATCTTCCTTATTTTCATTCTAATTGTTTGCTGAAATCACATCACAAATGTATGCTTGAGATGTAGGTAGCATTTTCATAATGAAATAATACCATGACAGAATTTGTTATGGATACTTAGATCACATACCACCACTACAATTTGGGATCTCATTTTGTAGCTGATTTTGCAGTTTGTGTGTTTGACTGAAAATATGTTTCTTGCATCAAACAATACAATGGTTTCAAATGTAGAAACCATGCTTGACATTACACAACAAGGAAATAGTGTTCAGCTGTACTTACTCTATTAAATTATCTTCTAAAAGGCTAAACAATATTATGAAGAACTCCAGACAAGATTCGTAAGGTATTGCTTTCTCAGAGATCAACTTCCACTGGTACACGTCAGTCTGGCAATACCTGAAGGCAAATGTATTTCATAAGTCAGTTCCAGTTGTATTTTCTTGTATATCTTCCCTCTCTCTTAGTCAATTCTGTATTGTTCAAAATAAGATCTTCACTGTCAGGCCAAGTAAGATATCCACAGATTCGGACATCAATAGACAAATTTACAACGCGGTTGGTTGCCCCGTAGTTTTACCGGATGGTTTGATTTTACATAAATCGTATCCTTTAGCGTCTTTCTAATCCTAAGGAGGATGGAGATACTGTAGCATATATCATCAAACCTCGTGTCTTGCAGGAAATGAAAGAAGAAGGCCCATGTTGTCTGTGTTATCTTTCAAATGTCTCTATCTACACGTTCTTTTCTATCAGAAAAGACATAAACCAACGTATCACCTTATTCCATTATTTATTTATTTGTTAATTATAAGTCCATTTTCCAGACGTATATTCTTTGTAAGCATCTTAAGCATATTGTCTCATATAACCTTGCAAAGAATTTGTTTACCAGCCTCTTTGACGATTTTTAACTGGTATGTATTAGCTTTTGTCCCACTAGCCACATAAGTAATCATCTACCAAGGGTTTTGAGCTAAATACAACTCCTGTATCTGCATACAACCTGAGAGGTTCTAAATTCCCTACCCCGTACATTGCACGAGGATACAATTTGAATTTAACTTGATCTACTGTGAATGCCACTATGACCACTTTATGTAAGTATTTAACCTGTTTACGTATGTAAACGTTATGTATTTACGTTTTCAATTGTCCATTCAAGGAAATAATACTTCAACAACTTTATATCACAATTCGACAAATCAGCGCTATTTTATTGTATGTCCAGGGCTTCAACAGAAATGTAAAAAAGTGGCACACTTGATAAGAACAATACATATTTTGCCGGATTAAGTTACAAGCTGCAACGCCTAGTCTTAGGCGTATCATCATAATAACTCAATGACTGCTAAAACACAGAGGCTTGAGGGGGCCTATGGCCCATTTTTTCCCTTGACAAGGCTTTTGTCATGATCTCTTGCCCCCTCCCCCCTCTCCCCGCTGAAAAGGTTTGCCTCCTCCCCCCAAAGTTGAACTCGCTCCTACGCCTATGCACATAGAGTAAGTTTGATTACTAAAAATAAATTCAACCTATCTCATTTTTTTTCTGCAAAGGTTAAGCTTTATTTTGATACCAACCAATGTTAAATATTTGCAGTAATTAAACAGTTATCATCAGTACCATTATTATTATTATTATACATGCAGTCTTTGAGTATCCGATAGAAGTAGAAGAAAAACTGAATCAACATGGTCTCCAACAAATTATATTATGTTACTTTTTACCTTCATCTGTTTCTGAGTATTTGAGCCATTTTGACCATTAGGCTCCATCTATATGGTACTCAACTGGGTTCTAAATGAATTTGCCTTTAGAAGCTGAAAACACCATTTCAAAGTCGAATCTGTTTTTTAAATGACGATTGGGCCATACAAGGTTTTCTTATGGAAGGATTTGGTTGTGCGACGACTACCAAAACTAAAAAGGGGGTTTTAATCGCGAAAACTGATGACAAACCTGAAAACCGCTAGACTTAGTAGTCTGGATATACTAGTTTATTTAGCATGGCGGACAGTACGCGGCGAGTACACTTTTGGAGACACGGTAAACACAGATAAATAAAAAGGCATTGCTTGCTGAAATTTGAAATGTTAAATCTATTAAGATAATAACATGCATAATACTTACCAAAAGAAACAAAGTGAATTTCGGCAGCTTTATGAATAGAGTAAAATTCCGGTTCCCTAGTCTATGCACGGTACTTTGGCTAGAGAACCGGTTCCGGACAATTAAGTTCGCTGTCTAGGGAACCGATTCCGGTTCTCTAGCCACTGCCAATAGAAATATCGCCGTCGTCTTTCGGTCTTCAGACGAGGTTACTCCCCTTTTGACGGTGTCGAAATTCCCGAGTCCCCGGATGTAAACGGCGGCCAAAGTCTAATTCCCGGGACCCGTAGATAATATTGTTTGTCAAATTCCCGCCTGTCGGGAATGGTCTTCTGTCTAAAGTCCCGTGTTTGCCCGCCGTACCCCCCCCCCCCCCCCCCCACTTCCACCCACCTCGGGCGGGAAAATATTGACAGGTGCATAAGGTGCAATCTGTCAAGCCTATCAGTAGTTTTCCCAAAATTAGTCTGACAGCCTAAAGTCCTTTCCCAATGGGACACTCCAACGTATTATATAGTTCATAAATACTAAAAGCTGGTCTGCAGTAACTTCTTGTTTCCAATACCTAATCAATTCTTTTAATCTGCATAGTATAAAACCGTCATCCAGGATTACTCTATGGCATAAAAGATCGATAGTCAGTCTGCGGAAATCTACTTTTTATATTCTTGAAACTCTCACATAATAGGGTTTGAACAGTTACTTAAAAATAAAAAATCTATAAAAAGATCCTTCGGAAGTATACGGTGCAACCAAGCAAAATAATAGCAGAATCGGTTTGATTGAGTTTGTAAATGAGAGGTAATGAAACGTGAAACACCTCCCCCGCCCCCCTCCACCTAAGTACCTATCACCTAAATTTCTATTACTATGATTGTATTAAACTTTTCCGCAGCATTCATACTAGAAGAAAGATACACGCTGAGTTAAATATCAAATGAATATACATTCTGATATGTATGATAACATCAACAAGGAATGTGTATGAAGAACACACGTGATCTCACAACGGTACACCTGACACATAGGGAATAGTTTCGACCAAAATAAAAATATTAAACTCTATGCAATTTCTTCATACGGGTTTTGTAACAAACTGGCATGACTTACAATAAAACCCACGCAGTATGTTGCTTGCAAAAGTAAAGCATGTACTTCAAAACTCATTTTTAAACTTTTAAACTCTTACTTTAACCCCAACCCGTTTGACATGCAAACAATTTACTTTTGACTCTTTAACCATATGATCTATAGATGTGATTAAACGTTGTTATTTTATGCTTATTGGTGAAATACTGGAAAATAGCAGTGAGATATAAATCGATATCACTCACAGTGCCGAACTTGTTTTTTTTTTCCAGATAAATTATCTCCCTTGAAATATATTCTTTAATTACCTCCCTTTGCTGCCTTTAAAATTACTGGATTATACTAATATTCAAGCCATACACGAGTCATGAACTGCTAGACAATCCTATTTAGAACAGGCTAGCTATAATTAAATTTGCAAAAGAAATGTCTTATTGCCGTATTTACTCTACTGAAAGTGGTAACAGATTTAATTTGTTGTTGGATTTAACAATTTATGTTAAATAACTAGCGTAAATACTTACTTGAAATTTTTTGGCAGTATAAAACAGATATTGCAACCAAATTTTACAAGATGATCATTTTATATTTATATAGATATACCCTAGAAGGAACTTTTGCTATGTTTTAACTTGTTTATAGTACTGCATTTCACGACTATCATAGAACTCCTAACTCTGGTCAGTGGCATGCATGCATTACATTTAAGCCACGCCTACTAGTACATGATTGGCTATAGAGATATTACAGTCATAAACACTATTGACATTTACGGTCATGAAACACTTATGACAATTTACATTTATAAATTAATTTACATTTATAAAACACTAAAATACGCATCACATGACTTGTGATATATATTTGCGAATTGAAACTGATCCATTATATTAAGTTTTGTTTGATGTTAGTGATATCTCTAAGGCTAGACAAACTCTGGAATATCTATATGTCACAGAGGCATAATATTTAAACCACTTGGTTTGAAAGTCTCTCAAAAATTAACACTGTTATTTCATGTTAAAAACAGCTATTTTTTTGTTATATTTTACACCATTTGTTTTCTGCTTTACCTATGTAGTAAATGACTTTTTTTTCATATTACCCAAATTCTTTACATCACTTTGCGCGTGAACCTTGTCTTTCTTTCAGGGAAAATATAGTAATTTACCACCGGGATTCTTGTCTTTCCAAGCTAGGAAGGGGAGAAAACAACATTTTTTTTGTTGCAAGGCAGTATTGAGTAACACAAATGTCAATATGAGTATTGAATGTTTTTTTATGTGTGTGTGTGTTTAGGCGGATATGCGATTCAAGAATTTGCAAGAAGTCCCAATGTGGTTTATACCAGTCTTAACTCACAAAGCAGCATTAAATCCTTAAGTAATAATACTAGCTTGCATTTTATATCATTTTATATCTAATTTGTTCATATTCTGCTTTCTACTTTACAGTGAGCACTGTGTCTGGAGACACAACGGAAATTGACAGAAATGAAGAAGGTGGCGTTGACACGTTGATTATCATTTTATGGTGTGTCCGCGGGATTCTTCTGATCACGCTTCTCTCCCTGCTTGTACAAATACTAAGGTCGAAAAAGAAAAGCCCCTTCGATCAATTTGATTATCAGTAAGTATGCAACGAGCCGGATACAGTCATAAAACTCTAATGACTTTACTATTTATCGTATGCCAGTAAATAAAACGAAACCTGGAACTCAGCAGGCTAACTTCTTGATAAATATCGATATAGATTGTATGCATTTTAATGGCATGCTAGATGTAACTGATCCGTACATTAGATGTAGGTGTTAAGGAAGATGAAGGATGTGTCCATTGCTCTGCCTCTCATTTACAGACTACGGTCATCATTGATTTGGCTTAATTACATTCTATGGATCGTCTTACGTGTTCGATTAACATTCGCAACAAGTCTTTAATGCTGTTGGGCGGCCGTTAAGGCGGGCGTTCTCCGACTCAGTGTATTTATTCTATCTGGTTCCTTAATGTTAGGGAGTTTACTTATTACAGAATTCCGCTTCTGAAGGTGCTTGAAGGTGTGATTTACACATTTCTTTTCTTTTAGTAAACTGTATCAATCAAACTGAGTTAGCTATTACTTCTGGATTTAGTTACTCGTTCAGTGAAAAACTCGGAAAGAGTTTAGATGATGTTTCAATATACATTTACAAGTTTTGACGTTAAATGAGGACATTTGTTCAAACTTTCTAGGAAATAAGATTTTTATTTCAATTTTTAAGATGTCATTTTTTGAGTCTGTGACAGAAAATTTCAGAACACCTTTAATCGAAATGTTACTTGTCGGGAATGGGACACATTTAAATGTCATATGATCAGGCCGGCTGAACTGGTATTTCTTCGTTGCTAAACATGGAAAACAACTGCAAAACTTAAAGCAGTACTTTTGTATCTGAGACAATTTATGAGCTTGTATATATTTCTGCAGTTTCTCTTAACTATCTCAGCAACGGTAAGGAATAATAATATCTGTCATGTGTTTACGAATCGGACAGAAATATCCATCCCGAGGGCACCTGCGCATTGGGCGGTAACGAGGCTAGGCGAGTTACCGCCCATGCGCAGGTGGCCGAGGGACGGGTATTTCTATCCGATTCGTAAACACATGATTGATATTTTTTTCTTGCATATCGTATACATATAGGCATTTTATTCTTGCAGATTTTTTTGCTTACCGTATTTTACCAAAAAATAAAATAGATAAAGCAAATAGAAATACACTCTTTCTTGTTGTAGAGTATGTACACAAAGCGTGGGAAATTAACGTCCGTAAGTAGATGTCACGTCATGACGTTTCAATGAGGCACAATAACAATGTTTCCCTTTAGTTTTATCGTTTGTAGAGTAACGGTATGCTCTTACCGTCAAATAATGTATTTTGAATCGAGAAATATAATATGAGGAACGGAGAGGAACTATCAAGGTACCTGATTTTTTCGTATCTTACTTATTCAATGCATGAATCGCTAGTTGTCATGACACCACGAGAGTATTCTGGCATAGGGGTGCCAGATAGGTTTTGCCGGCATGGATAAAATCATCGGAAACGCCAGTCCGGTGTGCAAGAATAGTATTGATTACCTTCACATCAGCCTCCTTACAGATTTTTTTGCAGTTTAAGATTTGAAGTACGATTTAATTTCTCTTGGTTTTAAAATTTTTAATGTCGAGTAGTTAATAATACTAGTAGATATTACAAGCAGGTTTTACAAATTGGTAAAATTAGGCAGGTTTTACAAGTGGGTAAAATAGGGCAGATTTTACTTAAACGAAACTAATATATCAATAAAAATATTCTATTCCAATGAGAGACAAACTGGCCATTCAAAAACACGGACTTTGCTTCCAAAAGATATTTAGCCAATTCCATTAAATTTGAGACAAACAATATAGCTAAGACAGGTAATATATCATCTTTATTTGCAGATATTGTAACCACTTTTCATTCTATGTTGTTCTATTCCTATATTTTTGGAAGGTATTTGATGTATTTTATTTAGATGATATTTGTTTTAATTGGAATTTTGTATTCGAACAGAATATATTTAAGAAAAGCTTCTGTTATACAATGATCCTATGACAAGTATATTTTCGTGTACATATTTCACATGCTTCTGATGCTTTCGTAAGAACAGAATTTCTCCCAATTTATTGCATAACTCTACATGTGTTGTAACTAGACGCCGCCTCCCGGTGGTCCAAGAAATTGCCATATACAGAAGCAGAATGTTCGGAATGTCCATTTAAGATTGCAAACATAGGCCTACATTACGCATGTACTTATGGCGTGTGCCTGTTTTTGAGTTTCGTAAACTTTCCAGCTGTCGATAAAGTTTATAAAACATGCAATGTTTTATTTTCAAGTGTCAACATGTTTATATTACTTTTATCTAAAAGCGAATATCGTATTTAATAAATGGTAAAGTTAGTGCTAGTTTCGGGTTTACGAGTAAATGTATTGCGAACACATATTTGTAGCCTACAGCTTTTCAATCAGATTTGAACATGCTTTGTTTAACAAGGGAACATGAAAATAATTTTGTCTTCCATTTGCTGGTATCGTGACTTGTTGACAGATTATAAGATTCTTTCACTGGTTGTACATGTAGGTGCAGATGGGAATTTCCGGCCTCGAGGGTAACTGTTTAGGCGGTTACGAGGCTCCAGCTGAGTAACCGCGTGAACAGTTACCTGAGAGCCGGATATTCCCATCTGCACCTACAACCAGTGACAGAACCTTTTTTTTTTGCAGAAATAAAATCAATCGAACGGCTTTCTTCTTAGAACTATATCTTCTAGCAGCGTATTTAAACAAAGGTTGGGAAACTAACGTCCGTAAACAGGAAAAACGTCATGACATTTCAAAGACAAATAACAATGTTTAGTTCCGGTTTTGTTTTATCAGTTGCAGCGTAACGTTATGAATTTTGGATAAAATAACGTTTTTTGAATCGAGAAATATACTATCAGGAAACAAGAGGAACTGTCAAAGTATCGGATTTTTATTCCGTTTTATGAAATAAAATGTGAATTGCTACATATATGTAGTTCGTTATACGTCATTTACAGCACGAGAGTCATCTTACACCCCGGGGTATATACTCAGTTCCAAAAGAAAGTGTTCACTTTTTAAGTTTAAATATTTCAAAAAATTCCCCGACGTTTTTGTTTCATTTTTTCATACACTAACTCTCAGGTTTAACTCAAAATCTAAAATGCACACCAATTTGTTTACGAACTGATTTAAATTTTGGTACCAAACATTATAAGTTTTCAGGAAAATAACCGAGAAAAAATAACAGAAAACTAAGTGCACACTTTCTTTTGGAACTGAGTGTAAGATGGATTTTTCCAGCACCGATAAAAAATAACGGAAATCCCTGTCTAGTATGCAAGAAGTCATCTTATTGTTCAACTTTAAATATCTGCAGCTTTAACAGACATATAAAAGTATGTAAAATGCAATGGCATATTGAAGGGGCCTTGAAATGGTGATTTTGAGCCGAGAAAATGTTTTAGTGAGGTTTTAGTAAACATATACTCTATCTTGCCTAAGACCAAGTTCCAAAAAGCCATTCATATAGCCAGTGGTGTATATACGAAAATAATTATCACAACAATGTACTGTATTTACAAATCATGTCATTATAAAGAATTATAAAGTACTTTTGGAAAACAGCGGAAACAAGGTCTCAAACTACTTGTGCGTTATAAATTTTTCCGCTAATATCTATCCTTTCGGCGGAAACACATGGCGGTGTTTACAAACATAAACTTTAGATACTGTGAAGTTAGTTATTTCTGCGGTAGAAAATTCGCAGACCTGTCCCATCATAAGACATCATAAGAATTAATGCATGTTTTCTTGCACACATTTCTGTTTGTCAGTGAATCGAGAAATACACTATTAAAGGAACGGAGAGAAAAGATAAAGGTATACCTGATTTTAATTATTTTACATAAATAATATGTATATTCAGTTTATGAAGTAGTCCGTCACAGGAGTGTGGGATAACCTATGTGAGATAAGAATTTCC
Source organism: Mercenaria mercenaria (assembly GCF_021730395.1). Classification (NCBI taxonomy): domain Eukaryota; kingdom Metazoa; phylum Mollusca; class Bivalvia; order Venerida; family Veneridae; genus Mercenaria; species Mercenaria mercenaria. The sequence continues at coordinate 56,624,661 of NC_069373.1, forward strand.
AGCATTTCTAAAAATAGAGATTTTTCTGTCCGATATTAACCACTTCTGTGCCAAGGGCCGATTTTGGGCCGATGTTGTTTACTACGTTGAGTGCCAAGGGCCGATTTGGGCCGATCTAAACTGAACATTTACCCCGTTTATTTGATGTCAGTGTTATTATTTTCCAAGCAGATATACATACTATTGTCTCTATGGAAATGAAAACATAACAATCTTACTGGCATTTTATGACGTCATTTTTGAGTTGACGTCACTTTAAAGACGTTAACGTATCAAAAGTTCCCGCCGAAATAATAATTACCAATCGTTGGTTTGGGTGTTGTACGACTGGCCGAAGAAACGTGATAAAATGACTACAACGCACGTTTTGCGAGAAGAAATATTCAATTGAAATGTTTTTTATTCAGTAAATCGAAATACATTGAACAAATTACTAAACATTATGTTGACAGTACTTGTTCAGCCTAGCAAACCATTTAAAAACTAAGATATTTCCTAATAAAAAGTCGAACAAAGTTCTATTAAATCAAACTGGAGGCATAAAATATTTTACTGAAAAAGTCCTTTTCACGCTCTGTGTAAGGAACTTCCAAGTGTCGTGCACTGCCTTTGAAATGTCTCGACAGTTTAACAAACTTGTAACCTATATCTTTCATAAAATCGTGATGAATATTTTACAGATATAAAAAATAATTGTGATCCTGAAATAAAGTAATACTTTGCAAGATTTTATTGTTAAGGTGCCTTCAGCTTGAGTAATGTTTACATTAATCTGAATCTAGAGAATGTTTACAGTTAGACCCCATTGAATTGTGTTTAGAGGTCTCATTGGCAGAGTGATAAAGGTCACTGACTTCGAATCACTTGACCTTCACCGTCGCTGGTTCGTTAGGGTGTTGAATTATTATATGTGAGGAAGCATCCGGCTGGCAAACGGAAGGTCAACGGTTCTAGAGAGTCGCCACATGACATACAATTATGTCGATCTGACTTTAAAAACCAAACAACATTTTATTTCATTTTTAATATAATATGATTATACTTTATATCTCGAAGGAGACTGAATCAATATTCAAATAATTTGAACTGTATAAATAAGTGTGCGACTGTTCGAGACATTCCCCGTACGGTACCGATGTGATAAAAATACAGTAGACATCCAATGAAGTATGTAAATAATACTAAATATATATAAATGTGTGTGTTGTAATTAGTTTATAAAGATATTATAATCATTGCCGGTGTTGAAAAAAATGAAATCAAACAACGCATACAACGCGCACTCAAGTACAGACAAACAAATAAAAATATAGTTTTACCTATAATATTTGAAACGATGTCGATATGAAAACAAAAGAACTTTTAATTAAACTATGGTGTGTTTAGATATTGAATACTATTAGGATAATTAGGATATTTTCAAACTTATGTTGTTGTTGTTTTTTTTTAAATGAACGACGGAACACAGTTTCTACATTCATCTTTATCGTACAATGTATTGTTTGTTTGTTTTATTTTTTTTTTTTTGTGATTCATTTCCCTTTCATGGCTCTTTTTGAAATATAGAAAAGTAACGTTCACATTTTTAGTTGCACACGTGTTTCCATAGTAGAGGGAAAGCCGAGTTAAGAGTAAAAAGTAGATTTTTAGGCTCACATTATAGTTACATTGTAACACCTCAGTACGTGGACTTTTATTTTTAAAATTAGAGAAGTCACACATGATATGCGCAACGCAATTTGCCTTTTCTTGCATGCTGGACAGGATTTTCCCGTGTTTTTGTCGGGGTAAGTTCACATCGAAGCTCTAGGGTAGAGTAGAGACTGACACTGTACTCGATAACCCACTTGAACGGTATAAGTTAGTACACCATCGTATCTTCCCTGCTGAAGACCTGAACTCCGCAAACTCCATGGCGAGGTAGGGTTTACTGGTTCCTTGCTTTTATCACAGCGCTCAGTGTGCAGGGAAAAAAGTCTTACATACTTCCACGGCCCAATTTTTGATTGGTCAGTTACTTTACTGGTGGGGTAAGTATCATTTACACAACAGCCTACCCTTCCCTAGAGCTCCGATGTGAACTTACCCTCGGGGTTTAAGATGACTCACATACTGTAATTTATGAATGAATGCGTAAATTCATACGCTACTATGATGAAATAGTACTTAAAAGGAAATCATTTGTTATATTTAATTGAAGAATACGGTATGCAGGAAGAAGAATCTACCATTAGTTGGTGTGGATTGAAATTTATGACTCTCGGAGCCTTGATACCGCCTAAACAGTTACCCGAGAGCCATATATTTTCATTCGCATCTTCAAGCGGGCCGCATTACCGCAAAACAGTTACCCGAGAGTTACATATTTCTATCCGCACTTTCAACCATTGAAAAAAAAAAATGATGAAAATGCTCGATTGTTTAATGAGAAATTGAAGGACACATTTTCGATAATAAATATGTCATCCGGTATATCGAATGTTACCGTAGAGGGATCGATCCCGATTTTCGTCGTTTCGCGCAGGATCGATTCCCTATCAATTTAAAGGTAGATTCTGGAATAAAAAACAACACTGCCCATATTTGTACTGATGTGCAAAACGCAAGTTATGTCACAAGGAAAAAGCGTATTCTTCCAAAGTCCGAAGTCAGACGCTCTGTGCACGTGCCGGAAGCACAGATTTTTTTAATTCGATAGTATATATCACATTCGGTATATCGCATGCTACTGTAGAGGGATCGATCCCGACTTCAAAGCGACGAAAATCGGTAGGATCGATTCCCTATAAATTTGGCTAAAACTCTCTCGATTATCATTTATTGTAACATGACAGCGTTTAAGCTCTTCTTTTCAGGTTTATGTAAAGAAATCGTAATAAAATAATTAAAAGAAATAATGCCATATCTACTTTTAAAGACAAGTACAATGAAATGTATTTACTTTATATAATGCTCGCCGGGAAGCTATATATTCATATTCAGGAGCTCGGATCCTGGGCGAGACATATCACGGCTCCCTGTGGTGATCGGCTGGAGATCGGGGGAAACTGGTAAAGAAACACCGTATGTAACTAAAATGCTCGTGAAAAAAATATCGGTAAATCCATAAAAACATCAACATATATTTTATTAATTTAAAACCACATGTAACTAAATCGCTTCTGAAAAATTGCATAAATAGTTCAGTTTCAGTTCCATGTATGTTGAAAGTAACTACCGTTGTTGATATTTTTTATTTAGTTAAGAATGTCTAATATTATGTTGACATTGATTGTAATGGAGCTGTTGTTGCAAATTACAATAATTACATAGTCAGAGGCATAACTATAATTGTCTTCAATATGTTGTTTTTTTTTGTTTTTGTTTTTTGTTTTTGTTGGATTTAACGTCGCACCGACACATGATCGGTCATATGGCGACTTTCCAGCTTTAATGGTGGAGGAAGACCCCAGGTGCCCCTCCGTGCATTATTTCATCACGAGCGGGCACCTGGGTAGAACCACCGACCTTCCGTAAGCCAGCTGGATGGCTTCCTCACATGAATAATTCAACGCCCCGAGTGAGGCTCGAACCCACATCGATGAGGGGCAAGTGATTTGAAGTCAGCGACCTTAACCACTCGGCCACGGAGGCCCCTATTGTACGCCATTAAGGTTCATGTAAAGTGTTTGGACACCACCCCTAAGGTGAATTTTGATTTTGGAAATTTATTCTTCGAAGACCGTTTCTATTTATTATAAATACACTGAATTGTTTAGAGGAAGTAGGGAATACATTACACAAAGGTAAGCTTCTTTGAGAATAAGTATTTTGTCTAAAATTGCAGGTACTTAAACCGTCACGGTTCTATTTTGTAGAAAATATCAAACTTTTTTTTCAAAAGTATTTTTTCTTTAAATACGTTTTGTTTGTGTCTGTAACATATTTATCTAGTACTCCTAGTATTGGAATACAGTTAACTTACATATTTTCTGAAATATAGGAGTATTTTGTCATTTTGACAGCTCTACTTTCACTTTCGTTTTGCAATTTTGGCAAATTTTTGAAATGTAGATGTATTGTAGCAATTTTAACTCTGGGAGTACCTGGAGAAATATGTTAGGCAAACAATAAGTAAATACCTAATGTCAAAATATTTTTGAAAAAGAAGTTTGATATTTTTTACAAAACCGAATGTGGACAAGCAAAGTACATGTCATAAAAGAGAAATATTATTGTACCGAGCAAAACAACCTCTCTTGAATGACATGTCTACTCCTTCTGAACGGTTTGGTATACAATGTATGCAAAACAAAGGCTTATGAGGTCTCAAAACATGAAACAAAAATTTACTCGAGGGGCAGTCTCAAACACTTTACATGAACCTTAAGAGGCTTGCCTAAAAGCTCCCTAAAGCGGTAGTCAGTCAATGTGATGTAAAACAGAATAAATTAGCTGCGCGTAGTTTTATATCAAACTTGAAATACTAATGATTTGTGACGTTTCATATCAAGTATGTATACATATCCAATATGTATACAATAGTGAACGTTTGCTATCTGTTCGTCTTGAGGCTGTCCCTTTGAGGCAAAAGAAAAATAAAAGCAAAATATTAAGACAAAATTGAATCGGTTAAAATTGGTTTGAAGAAAAACGCTCAAATATTTTCAAATCATGCACAACTCATAAGGAGATTTAAGGGGTAATTAATTATCTTGCTCAAAGTTGTAAACATCCACAAAGCAGCGGATATATTTTGAATGAGTTTCAGGAGTATTCGTATTAGGAAAGATCAAGTGTGGCAATTTGTCTATGTAAATCATAATGCTGCCACAGCGATTATCAATTTTAAAATTTGTTTGTCATATATCGAACGTAAAATCCGATCAGCTTACGATGTACTGCAAACGAGAAGTCTTTGTTTTTGTTTCTTATCCGCCAAATATACAGACGAAATATATACTTTTTTTCACAGCGTAAAATATCTTGTTTCACGGGTTATCCAACAGTTCTCGGCATTCGCGCATGTTCTGTCTTCTGTAAATTGTCATATGTAACATCATAATAAAGTGTTTTCATAGTTTTATGTCCTCGGATGTTTCACAAAAGAGAAAAATTGTCTGTTCTTATCCCTAATTAAGAGTGATCAGAATATGCATGTTGAAGCTTACAGTTATATATGTGATTTACCCAAGAACGAACCCACGACCCGAGAAACAAGTACAGTGTATTGCCAAAGTATTCATTTTAGCTCTAAACATATAGAATTACCTGTCTTATTAAATGTTTTTCAGTGACTTATCGAAATGTTAGAGTGAAATATAGCTGGTATTTTCACAGTGAAAAATATTAAATACTGAAGATATTTTTCACTTGTAAGAAACTATAAAATGGGTAAAGTTAGTCAAAACAGAAATAAAAAGAAAATTTCTTTGTTTTTACATGTAATATCTAAATATCTTTCACTCATGGACGCCATATCTGATATTTTCACCTGTGGGTAAACCACTCATGAAAATATTGTATTCGGTGTTCACTCGTGAAAGATACTTTAATCTCACACAAACAAATAACCTGTATATGATCGGATTTAAGAAAATTTCATTTACTGACAAAAACCCCTAATTATAATCGCAATGTAAAACAATTCAATTAAAGCATCAATTAGCATGAACATAACCGCTGACGTCAAGATTCTCTAACGGTTTTCGACGTCATCGACGTCACTTTGGCATCTTTTGAATTTTCCGTTGGCAGCGAAAGGGTTAAAGTGAGAAAACGACCTCCTACATCTAGTGCTGTCACTGTGTTTAACTGACTGTGTATTTTAAAATATATTTTATGCTCTTCAATGAAATACTGCGGAAATTTATCAGTGAAATAAAATTGATATTTTCACTGTTTCCAACAGTGAAAATATCATTTTTATTTTTCACTGGTACGGAACAACACTTTAATGCGAAAGAATATGAATTATAAATGGAGCTTATAGAACATTCCTTGCAAAATATACTTCAGTAAAGATATAGATGTATAAAAATACTAACAGGATTATAAATATATACACTCTATCATAATAAAACGTTTACAAAAGAAATCAGGAAACGGAATAGAACTATTTACAGTTTGCTCTGCGAAGACATCCTGACGTCACGACATTATGACGTCATGGTGTCATTCACGTGATGTTTCGCAAACAAACTGGATATAATTTGGTTAAAACCATTAAAAGCACATAAAATAACTAGAAAATTTGTTTGTTTTAGTGTAAAATCAAAATACATTTCACTCGCGAACACCATAATTTACATTTTCACTCGTGGCTGCGTGAAAATGTTGCATAGTGTTCACTCAGTGAAATATATTTCGATCTTACACTGAAACAAATATCCTCTCTCTATATATATTTTATATAAAGTGAACTTTTCAAGACTTTTACAGAATAACTGTTCTAAGATAACATAATTGAATTTTACAAAATACAAAACACCCACTGTCTTCAAGGCCAGACTCGGAAATAATCCTACCGCAGAAATTATCAGTATTACGCCCTACTTGTTTATAAAACGTTGTTTTGCTTGAGAGAAAAAAGATCTTTCATACACGTGTTTTTAAGAAAATGCATCAATCGAATATGCTTATGCTGTGCTTGTTTGTTGTTTTCGGATTGTCAATCAATGTTTGTTTGCTTGAAGAACCATGCTACAATAGATGTGGATGCGATTTTAGTGTAATAAAAAAGCTGATTAAATTGGAGGAAGAAGTCGAAACTATTAAAGATGCTCTTAAAGGTATATTTTGAATTTTCACCCCTTCACGCATGTATTTTGCTGATGTGTTAAACATCACAACGGCACAATTATAGGTGTTATGTCAATTTTTAAGCTTTGTATGTGGAAGAAGACCCAATTAATGTTCCACACAGCATTTTTGTCAGGCAGGCACCTTGGTAGTTTAGCTACCGACCTTCCGAAAGCCAGCTGGATGGCTACCTCACATGAAACAAAGGCGGTTAGTGGCAAAAATGATTTAAGATTATTGTTCCGTTTCATATTTTGATTTAAAAAGAGGTAGGTTACCTGAATGTTTGTATGTGCGCATGTCCAACCGCAAGGTAACGTGACGTTTTGCGACGACGTTTACGACAAACTAAATGTGTTTGTATATCCATTCTTCTGAAAAAAAATCATGAACCTGCCACCGATCTGATGCTTAATGGTTTAATAATGCAGAAATAATGAATAAATTGCCGCAGAAACGCTTCAAAACATTATTGCCTTAAAATGACGTCATTAACGTCAAGACGTTACGTGTTACCGCGCAAAATTAATAGGTTTTATTTTGAATGTTCGTAATTCTGTGCATTTTCTTCGTCTAAAACATTTTTATACAGCCATTATTTGCTGAAATATTTTTACGAGTCTTTCGCTCTGAATAATGATCAATATTTTGCTTTTTTTATGTAGTTATATTGAAATGTTGTGCAGAATGTAAGAAAATGGATGATGGTAACTGATGTTATTGGGAATATAGCTGGGTGAAAGGTTACTTATTACGGCCATTTTCAAATAAAGATTGGGCAGTTTGATTTGTAGTTTCCGTTTGTTACTTATATACTAAACCAAGCTCTAAAATTGTTCAAATTTCAGTAGAAAATTGTGGTTTCTTGAATTAAATTGATGTTACCATGAAAACGAAGCCCCGTGACCTATATAATTATCTAAATGTAAAATCCAAAAGCGTCGACTCTGGTCTATTTAAGGAACACAGCTTCGGCTTTTTATTTGCATTTCAACAATATCCATGAGAATAATAGCAGCATGCAAAACTATTTTCCATAAAAAATGTCAGACGAGGGGTGCTGCTGTAAATATTTTAAGCTGTGAAATTTGTTTAAATAAATGCAAATAACACGATAATATTACTTGCGTTAGAAATAAAATGTTTTAAATCTACATTAACAAGAAAGATAATTTTATTTAATATTTTTTATAAGAAATTACGATAAAAAGCAAGATATAAGCTATTCTAAACATCTTTGTTGCCATTGTTACTTTAAAATTTAAGAAAAATAGGGTACCATGTAAAGTGCTTGGTATTTTGCTAATTATATTACCCAAATATTCCATGTTGGTCATTAACAGAATGGCACTGAAGCCGTCGAAAAACCCGTTTTCATACATAGTTGTTTAAAAATGAGAGAAAATGCGTTACCATGGAAACACGAGCCCCGCGACAAATACATTTAAGCTAATATTAGTCAGCTAACGCGCATACTGATAACATTATCAATTATGCCGACTTCTACGGATAGCAATGAAACCAAAATACACTGACAAGTGTTAGATATCCGTATTTTCCTTCTTCTTTCAATATAAAATACCTTTGGAGGGTCATGTACTTAAAACCTGGATAACAACTGAACTTGAAGGGATAGAGATAAACGTAATTGAGATTTTAGCAGTTAAAACATTTAATTACACGAAATACAAAAAAAATGCTGCGGTTCAACTAATTTGAATTTACCCTGGTAACAAGGTAACCTACCTCCATAAACAGTTTATAAGTACGTAGTTTATTTCTACAACTTTTGCTTGTACCATGTGGAGCGACTAATGAATGTCGGTAATTAACTTCATAACATTTATAGCTACAAACGGTAAAAGCAAATGAGAAAAAACTGACCGCAACGTAATAATTTATTACAGAATAACACATTGACAATAAAGCATAGATCAGTATGCTGTCTATTTACAGAAGTCACAGGCAGTGCAAATTGCAAGAATGTAGCATTCAGAGCTCAGTTGACGCAGGATCTGGGATCTGTCACTCTTGGACAAAAGATTATTTACGACAGCGTTGAGCTGAATCTTGGCAACGCATTTCATCCTTTCCACGGCGTATTCACCGCTCCTTGTGACGGGATATACCTGTTTTCTATCACCATTGGGAACAGTAATAGATCTGGAGTTATTCACCTGAAGAAAAATAACGTTACAATCGAGTATGCCTGGGCTGGACACAATGCAGGTTGGGACATGGGAGGGGTCACAACCGTGGTAAAACTGAATGCTGGAGATGATGTGTGGGTAGAAGGAAGAGGAATTATCGCTGGAGCCAACAGTTTTGATGGAATTGGTGCACGTAAACACACCGCTTTCTCCGGAACATTGCTGCACGCCCTCTGACGCTCTAGAAATTTGGAAATATACAAATCACATATAGTTTTAAGTGAAAACAGTGGACTTAAAATTCATTTTGTTTAAAAAAAGTATAAAATAGCCACATATTAGCTTCTATACCTATGTTATGTACCTGATAATGACGATCTAGAAATGGACTATTATAAGTGATGCCATTAAAAAACTGCATAAAATACATATTTTGCTATCTAATGTTTCGTACTTACAAGTTTTTGTTAAAAAGATGAAGTGGTTAGTGAAACAGGTATCATTTCTTAACCACCAGATGCAAAAATATATTGAGATTTTATATGCCCACCACTATCACACAATGGAAAGTAACTACTATATATTAACTCCTTCTACCCTATAATATCATACTTGTTCCTTTTCAAATAAATAAAATGTTTTTAGAATTATTTTAATATTCTTGTCATTTAATTTTGTAACGTCATATTCTTAAATTTGTTAATTGACGTTGGATGAAAACGTGTCTTTTGAATTCGGACATTGGGTCTCTTAGTGTACTGAACCCGTTCAATATTGTATATGTCTGCAAGAACACAACTTGCAACAGTTATACAGATTTTAATAAGTCCCTTTTTCGGCATATATTCTGATGAATTTTTTCAAGAACAAAGCATTATATACTACGCATAGCATACTAATATAATAAAGAAATGCTCTTTTTACATACCGCCATACACTTTACAAATAAAGTCACATATTATCATAAAGCTCCTTTGAATACGTCCTTTCGTCTACTAAGCTGACCAATTTAGCAAACTGTATCGTCAAAATTTCTTTTAGTGGTGTCCTCAAGTACTATAAATTTCTGGTTCCCTGTCCTATAATGGTTCCAATCAAAATGACTGCGATGTTTGCACGGGACTAGTCTACAATTACTGCGCTAAGCAGCCATTATGAATGCTTACTTACATGGATTTTCAGGGGTAAACCATATTTCGTTATCGGGTTAAGATAACGATATAATGCACTATTTTACCAAAATCACATCTTATAGCAATAGAAGAGGCATCTAAATCAACTAATCAAAACGTGGCTCTTTGAAATTTCTTTCAATCGGTTTAATTACCTCTTATATGCATTGAAATTGAAAACCGTAGCCATTCGTATTATTTATGCCGATTTAATTGCAAACAAATTCCAAGACTGACGGTCAGGAAAGAAAAGATTGTGATCACAATGAACTAATATTCACCGCTATGCAACTTTTTCGTTTTCTTGCATGAATGACTTCAAAATTAGTTACTGACAGTTTATTATTGTGTATCTCTATAAAAATATTCCTTCAAATATTCCATTTATTTCCTACATTCGAATTTTAAACTTGTTGCAAATTAATACATCTCTCATTGTACCTTAAATGATAAATGGATAGAGTCAAGCGTAAACATTGTCTATTTGACCTGCTTCCTTCAGCAATGAAATAAATATGCCGATTAGGCTAAACCAATATTAATTTATTTCATATCGATTGCGAAACAACTTCTACAACTCTACAACTAATCGCTTTCGACAGCAGGCATTCATCGACACAAGGGAAAGAAAACTAAGTTCCCGTTTGAATGCATAGCGCTAAGCAAGTGAGCTACTGGTACAATATTCGACGTTTTCATCATGTATATCCGAGAAAATATATTTACTTTCCTTGTTTTACAAAATTATAATAGATGTCGGCTAATTTTGTTGACCAATAATTTTGAAACGTTTACCTTTTACATGCATTCAACGTTTTGTATTTCTTTGTATTATGAAAGTCGAAGTGTTTTTAAAGTTACGAAAATTGAATAAGATGTGTACAACAACGTATAAACCTTTATGACAATGTTTCAATAAAAATGCGTTTTTCTCTTCTTTAAAATGATATTAGAATGCTATGTTTTTATTTTTTTAAATGAATAGTTTTTATATCGTAGTATGCAATAGTAAGTAATGAATTAACAAAGCTTGAAAGATAGAGAATAAAATAGAATAATTAAACAAAATGAAATGAATTACTTTACTGTTTTATTTTTGTTGTCTTCTTTTTTAAACAAATTACACATGCCTTTCTATTACAACAATTAAGTAAAAACTTTGATCGATTTAATCCTAATAGGCCTGCAAGCAAAACAAATGTTAAGATCGACTGTCTTTACCGAAAGGAGTGTCTGTGTAATGAAAAGCTGTTTTGTGAGAGTAAAATCTTAAGATATATTTCATATATTTAAGAACACGCGTTAACCGAATATGTTTATACTGTGGTTGTTTGTTATGTTCGGATTGCCAATCAATGTGTGTTTGCTCGAAGAACTATGTGGCAATAGGTGTGGATGTGATTTCAGTGTAATGAAAAAGCTGATGAAATTGGAGCAAGAAGTCGAAACTCTTAAAGGTGCTCTTAAAGGTACATTTAAAAGTTTATCTTTTGACACATGTTATTGTCGGAGGGTGACCTCAGTTGCTCCACAGAGCATTATTTCAGGTGGGCACTTGGGTAGAACCACCGACCTTACGCAAGTCACATAAAACGTCTACAATCCAATCGAGATTTCGAAATAAAGCCAGTTAAGGGCAAGTGATTTGAAGTCGGTGACAGTATCCACTTGGTCACGAATGCACTCTCCAGTTCTCATTCAGATTGACCAGTACATTTTATTATATTTCATGTAACATTTTTATATGTAACAGAAGTATCTTAAGAATTTTTGTCAATGATTGGCTTACATGCTTAAAAATACAGCCATCTGGTTAGGCAAGTCTATATGGTGGTGCAACAAGGTTATTAATTAAGACTTAATTAATATTCGAACTCCGGTCATTGGCAAAGCTGTGAAAATTTGACTAAAGACATCACTTACATTTTAGTGTTCCTTTCAAACACTAATTCGCATTTTTATAGGTAAAGTAGAAACATTTATGGCTACACATGGAAAATGGCAAATGAGTAAGAATACAAACGTATTGGCCGTATACATACTAATTTATTACAGGGTCATAGCTTAACCAAAACAAATTGACAATAAAGTATGAACCAGTATCCTGTCTAAACTTTATTTACAGAAGTCACACACATTGCGAAATGCAAGAACGTAGCATTCAGAGCTCAGCTGACGCAGGATCTGGGATCTGTCACACTTGGACAAAAGATTGTTTACGACAGTGTTGAGCTGAATCTTGGCAACGCATTTCATCCTTTCCACGGCATATTTACCGCCCCGTGTGACGGGACATACCTGTTTTCAATCACCATTGGGAACAGTAATAAGCCCGGAGTTGTTCATCTGAAGAAAAATAACATTACAATCGAGTATGCCTGGGCTGGTCATAATGCAGGTTGGGACATGGGAGGAGTCTCAACCGTGGCAAGGCTCAATGCTGGAGATGATGTGTGGGTGGAAGGAAGAGGAATTATCAATGGAGCCAACAGTTCTGATGGAATTGGCGTAGTGAAGCACACTGCTTTCTCCGGAACATTGCTGCACGCCCTCTAACGCCCATAAAACTATTTGGAAACATACAACTCACATATGTTTAAATAAAAATAATGGATTTAACGGTTCATTTTGATTTCAACAAATTGAATATGATTTAGCCGCACATGGGCTTGGAAAACATATATTATATTCTAATTTAAGTACCTAATAATGACGGTCTAGAAATGATGATGTTGTAAGTGGTAGATGCTTTTATAAGTGATACCCTTAAATCATGCACAAAGTACATTTTTTATGCTATTTTGTGTTTCGTATGAACAAGTTTACGTAAAGAAAAAAGTAGTTTGTGAGAGCGATATCCATTTTCGTGTTTAAAAGTCTTATCAATATAAATATATGAACAAAGAACAAAGAACAAACACAGAGTTATGCAAAAGATTGATTATTAAAACTATACAACTTGTATTAAAATAGAAGGATCCTGACGGACTAATCTCCAGATTTTCTATTTCCTACTGTTTCTAATATCTATGAAAAACTACAGGACTGTATGTGAACTATTAGAAAATATTAACGACAAGTTACAGAAATATAGTATGAGTTTATATGCCCATTACTGTCACGCTACGGAAAATAACGACTTCGCCCGACTACCGGCGAAACCGTTATATCTCAAGGTAGCAGGATACACTTCGAATATTTGTAATAATTAGAACTTCGTGATTTTGGATGTCTGTAAATTAAAGTGAGAGATAATGATTGTTAATTCTTTAGAAAATTTAAACAGCTGATACATGTAAAATTCTGATGTCAGTTGTAAAACTAACTGCTGCTAGCTTTGTATGAATCGATGAGTCACCTTGGCGCGGGAAATTCAAATAATAGAAGGGTTTCATGCTTGTTGATTGATACTCAGGAACAGTTTTGCTATTTTGTGAAAAAAACGAGATGGATGGCCCCCATTCCATTAATATCCTGTAGTTCAGTAGGGACTATTAAATTGAGAAATGCAATAAAATTGGACATTGTTCCTGCAACGGGATCATTGCAGGCTGTTCAAAAAGTGCAAAATTGATGATTTTGGCATGTTATTTTTAATGGATGGTGTAAAACTTTCGTTTTGATAATTTTCTGTATTCTTGTATGAGAGTCTTGATCTTGTTATTAATTAAAAGCACAAAACATGCACACAATTTATAAAACGGCCGCCCTGATTCTGCTCATTAGGGAAGTGCAATATTGCGATTCGCTACATGTAAGCCTGGCCGTGCCCAAAATTTACGAAACTAAGTGTACCCTGCTACCTCACTATCCTATGCTACCAGACTTGTTCCTGTTTATTTTCAAACAAATAAAACCTTTTTGGAATTAGCTTATATTCTTGTCATTTAATTTTGTAATGTTATTTAATTTTGTAACATTACTTTGATCAATATTTTTATATAAAAACACAACAACAATTACTTTATTTGCAATCAGGTGACATAATTGTAACAACATGATTAAATAAATTCTTCAGAATGTGGGAATGTATTACTACCAATAATATATTCATAATATTTTGGAGAGACAAAAGTGTCATATGGGGACAGTGCTGTTCTTTTCAGCTAATCTATATACAGGTAAAATAACTAAAGCAACGAAGTTAATCAAATTATGGTTGTGGAATGTGCACGCTCGTTTGTACTGCTAGGCGCTTTGCCGTAATTGGTCTGGTATATTGTGGATGATGATTAGTTCTACATATATATATATATATATATATATATATATATATATATATATATATATATATATATATATATATATATATATATATATATATATATATATGTCTGTCCTGATGATTGTATATGAAACCGGTAGGTAGACAAAACAAAACTGGATCTTATACCTTATGCCTGAGTTTGCATTCTATAGTTTTCTTATATCAATCATCACACTTTAAGCGTAATTTTGTTTGCGAATTAGCGGGGAAAATGATGAAAAAATACAAACATGTGTATATTGTTTTTATCATATAAAAGGGATGTGATAACATGTACCAGCAAAATAAGAATGTTAATTTGGAGGCCTGTGACATTGAGATTTGGGTCTAGTTATTGCACATGTCATATCGTCTTGTAATGGTAAATATTTATTCAATTTTTTTTTAATATACTTTAAAAAAGTTACAGACCAGAAAAAAGCATTTACCTAAAATATTTTATTTCAAAGTGTGACATTAACCTTTGAATTAGGGATCTGGGTCTTGCATGCTACAAATCGTTTTGTTATTCTAAATGTTTTTGCCCTGTTACTTGAATATCCATCCGTGCAAAGCGACAAAAATAACAAATTATCTTTAACCTCTGAGTAAAACCTTGACTTTGGAACTAGAGGCGTGGGTCTTGCGTGAGACACATAATCTTATTTTTAGGAACATTTGTGCCGAGTAATCTTAAAATCCCTCAGTGGATGACAGGGATATAAACCGGACACAAAAATAGACACGGTTAAACTTTGACCTCCAAGTGCGACCTTAACCTTGAAGTTTGGTTATGTGCGCGACATCATACAATAACATTTTTTAAGTTGACGTCCTTTTAAGTACAGAAGACGTTAGTCGAATGGACTTTGCCTATAAAATGGTAAAGAATGAAGAAATTTCGATGATTCAGCAAGAAATAGCTTACATGTACATGTGATTACACTTTTCGTCTTTCTATATTGAATTCATTAAAGGAGTTAAATAAAGGCAATTCTCGACAGAGCTTCGCATTTTATTACTTTATTTAACTAGTCCAATACAGCCACTCCTGTAATATCTTATATATAAGATTCACAAAAGACGTTCAATAATGTGAACCATTTCATCCTGCAAAAGAAGCTCCAAACAGCACGTCTGGTTAACGGCATCTTACTCTGGTTCAGAATTAACGTTTTGATAAAATTGCACGTACAGTTCTCAACCAGGCATCGAAAAAGTAATAGCTGTTATAGATGTAATACAGTAACTACTCTGTTGCTGCTACCTCCACGCTGGCTACATTTCAGTTATGAACGAGCTGATCAGATAATCTTTGTCATGTCGAAAAATTAAAAATGGTTAAGCTCCAGATTACACAGGAGAGCATTTTGTTCCTGAAGATACTGTTCCTACTTAGCTACAAGGGTGTCTTTAATAGATTGTTGCCACTGTCAGTTTAGTTGTTTTAATGACAACTTGCCTGGTCTGCCTGCTGCGTCTTTGTTTGTCGCGTGTTAAAAAATTTGCAGCAGTCCAAAATGAAACAGAAACAAACAAATGAAGAGATTTATTAAATACAAAAACGAACCCAAAATGCAACAAATTATTTATTAATACACATTATTAAAATTAAAACTAGCATTAAATACGAGTCATACCCAGCTTAAAGGCTAGTTTAAAAAAGTTTTGATGGCAATAATTCATACTCAATTTTAAAAATCTATACAGAAAAGTTAAAGTAACAAAGGTATTATCTGGACAGAATCCAATAAAGGAACATAATTTTAGAATTGTTCAACAAAAAGATTTTGTTATTGCGCAATGCAATATTCTTTTACCATTATATTGATTAACCACACACCCATCTCCCCGTCCCAAAACCCATTGCCCATTTATAAAGATATTTCCTACGAAGGGGATATTGTTTAACGATTCAAGGTAGAGTTGTATTTTTTTTTAAATATATCATACTGCCGCATCATTTAAAGTCATTTAGGAGGTAAACCTTTATTGTTTCAAATAATGAAAAGCTTTACTGTACGAACAGTGAGGTAACGTTATCACTGTTGTTCAGCTTGTGAGCTCTTTACTTCCATTTATCCTTGTCATGTTTCACTGATTTCCCAGCACAGCAGCCTTAAATATATCGTGACAAACAGTCGGATATACAGACGGTACAAAATGACATCAGTATAGCTCTATTGTTTGGCTGGAAGTATAATAAATACTACATTAGAGTAGAACGAATTAATATAAATGTGTGTAAAGTAATGGACCTGCCATTTTTTAATATTATCACAGAATAGGATATAAAAAAATCTTGCTCAGAAAATTGTATGCAAACAAACCAAACTAAAATCTAGAAATTCTTTTTAAGGACTGTGACTTCTTCGAGAAATAAATTCAGAAATTCCTTTTAACTCTTGACAGATGTTTAAATATCAAAGATCTGCCTTTTCAAAAAATTATTGATAGGTAAGATCTGAAAAAAATGTTGAAATGTAACGAAAGGCGTATATAATAACTGTCAGAAATAGGTTTTAGTTTCGTATCTTCTTCCTTTACCTTGACCTTAACCTTTAATTGTCTTTTATGCTCCCTAAATATCCTGTAGGCTACTTACTGAGCCGGAAATCACCAAGTATACAATTATTTATCGCAAGCTCGCAGACTGTCAAATGAACTTGTTAAAGATTCATGTCATAGCAATAAAAAATAGGAATGCTAGGAAACAACCTAAAAAGCATTGTATTAAAACAATTTAAATTGGTGTGTTTTCATACAGTATGACATTAAATACAATGTCAGATGTTAAGATGCTAGGTTTCGACCAACGTTTTGACGTAAGCGGTTAAAACTGTGTATACGTAAGAGCCTTTGCATCATCTGTTCGAGTTTGATTTCAGTTATATAATTGTACAAGTAGATGCCTTTGCTGCACTTTGCATTTCCTGTTTGAGTTTAAATGCAGTTAAAATAGTACACGTAGAAACATTTGCTGCTATTTGCATTTTCTGTTTGAGTTTAATCACAGTTACAATATTGTACACGTAGAAGTCTTTGTTGCACTCTGCGTTTTCTGTTTGAGTTTAATTACAGTTACAATATTGTACACCTAGGAGCATTTGCTGCTCTTTACATTTTCTGTTTATGTTTAATTAAGTTACAATATTGTACACCTAGAAGAATTAACCTCTCTTTACATTTTCTGTTTGCGTTTAACTATAGTTGCAATATTGTACACGTAGAAGCTCTGCTGCTCTTTACATTTTCTGTTTGAGTTTAATTATGAGTTACAATATTATACACGTAGAAACCCTTGCTGCTCTTTGCATTCTCTGCCGGACTCTACGTCTATGGTTTTGATGTAAGCGGTTACATCTGTGTATACGTTGGAGCCGTTGCATCATCTGTGCGAGTTTGATCACAGTTACAATATTGTACACGTAGATGCCTTTGCTGCTTTTTGCATTTTCTGTTTGAGTTTTATTACAGTTACAATATTGTACACGTAGAAGCCTTTGCTGAACTCTGCATTTCCTATTTTAGTTTAATTACAGTTACAATATTGTACACGTAAAAGCCTTTGCTGCACTTTGCATTTTCTGTCTGAGGTTAATTACAGTTACAATATTGTACACGTAGAAGCCTTTGCTGCACATTGCATTTCCTGTTTAATTTTGATTTCTGTTACAATATTGTACACGTAGAAGCCTTTGCTACACTCTGCATTTTCTGTTTGAGTTTTATTACAGTTACAATATTGTACACGTAGAAGCCTTTGCTACACTCTGCATTTCCTATTTTAGCTTTATTACAGTTACAATATTGTACACGTAGAAGCCTTTGCTGCACTTTGCATTTTCTGTTTGAGTTTAATTACAGTTACAATATTGTACACGTAGAAGCCTTTGCTACACTCTGCATTTCCTATTTTAGTTTAATTACAGTTACAATATTGTACATGTAGAAACCTTTGCCGCTCTTTTCATTTTCTGTTTGAGGTTAATTACAGTTACAATATTGTACACGTAGAAGCCTTTGCTGCACTCTGTATTTTCTGTTTGAGTTTAATTACATTTACAATATTGTACACGTATAAGCCTTAGCTACACTCTGCATTTCCTACTTTAGGTTAATTACAGTTACAATATTGTAAACGTAGAAACCTTTGCCGCTCTTTTCATTTTCTGTCTGGGGTTAATTACAGTTACAATATTGTACACGTAGAATCCTTTTCTGCTTTTTTCATTTTCTGTTATAATTACAGTTAAAATATTGTACACGTAGAAGCTTTTGCTGCACTTCGCATTTCCTATTTGAGTTTAATTACAGTTACAATATTGTACACCTAGAAGCATTTGCTGCTCTTTACATTTTCTGTTTATGTTTAATTAAGTTACAATATTGTACACGTAGAAGAATTTGCCTCTCTTTACATTTTCTGTTTGCGTTTAACTATAGTTACAATATTGTACACGTAGAAGCTCTGCTGCTCTACATTTTCTGTTTGAGTTTAATTATGAGTTACAATATTATACACGTAGAAGCCTTTGCTGCTCTTTGCATTCTCTGCCGGACTCTACGTCTATGGTTTTCTATCACATCCATCACTTCCTGACATTCTTCTTCTTCAGCAATATCGTATGCTGTCTTTTCATGCTGAAACAGTTAAAACTATAGTGTCATTGCGCTACATTCCTTACTGTCTTATTATGATCAAAATATGAGCCGCGCCATGAGAAAACCAACATAGTGACTTTGCGACCAGCATGGATCCAGACCAGCCTGCGCATCCGCGCAGTCTGGTCAGGATCCATGCTGTTCGCTATCAATACCTATTGCAATTAGAGAAACCGTTAGCGAACATCATGGATCCTGACCAGACTGCGCGGATGCGCAGGCTGGTCTGGATCCATGCTGGTCGCAAAGCCACTATGTTGGTTTTCACATGGCGCGGCTCATATGTTAAATCATAATCCAACGGTTTTATTTTCTTTACGAAGTCGTACTACGAAATAAGGCTAGACTCCTAGTCTCATTTTGATTTTCTTATCAGTGGAAATATTAAAATCTTGATTTAAATTAAGTTTGAAGAGATCATTAGGAATAGCAAGTTTTCAAACTGAAGTGTCTGTATTGAAGAGATTTTTTGAATTCTCTTAAAATGTTCCATTAAACTGAATTATGGTTGGACGATCTTAAATGAATGCTGCCCTGCTATGTTTAGCAAAACAATTCAAACTAAATGGACGAAATAGTGTAAGAAAAATACTCGTATATTACATAAATATTTACCTTATTTTTCAGATTGTAATCACATTTATGAGTATCAAGGAGCACCTGTGCCTCTTCATACTGGTTCTTTGTAGCAGCCACATGCAGGGCTGTACTCTCACTCTGTGAAATTCAAATGGAAAAGTACGTGTATACTGACAAATGTCCTAAGGCGAAAACTACTTAAAATATGTGAAGTTTTAATATGATCACTACTACAAGTTAAGTATATAAATGAGATGACCCCTACAAAGAATTGCATAACTACAATCTATAAGACGATTCTTTTAAGGATAGAGCACAACCAAGCAGATAATAAAAGACTCGGTCCTGGAGATGTTATGAAATGCGCAACAACTATTAAAACCTCTCTAACACTGACAGAAGCAAAACTCTACTATTCATGAAATATTGAATGGACTCAATGATCCAACTGTACTAGAAAATATAACAGCACTGAGCGTTTGCAACAATGATACTGTAACTCCTTTTTTATGAGCTCTCGAAACTAGCCTGCATCAAACTCTTCTTACGAGGCAAGTCTATACTGAAAGAAGAGAAAAGGCTTGTCTGCGTTTTTAAGGAATTATAAAATATTCTATCCATTTATTGTAAAAATGATCATGTCTATATTAAAAGAGCATGTATACAAATCCTACATACGTTGACAGTTTTCTGGTTAATATCAGCACCAGCCTCTATCAAACTTTTTAACATATCTATTCTTTCATCTTCGTTTTCCATCTCTCCACGGATAAGTACGTGATGAATGGGATAAAGTCCATCCTGTACATTGAAAAGTAAACAAGAACACAATTAATGCTCAGCATTTAAGTCGTCGCAAACCGGCAACTTCTGACATTTATTAAACCTACGTACGGTTTATAGTTGCACAATATAATTTTGTAGCTTCTATCAATTTTCTGTATTAAACATATAGATTTCAATCAATTTCCATGTCTATATATATCTGATAAAAAAGCACATAATAAAACGAACACATTTATAATTCAATTCCATGAATTCACATATTATGTTAAAATATGTGGCCCAGACATTTCTAAATCATGGTCAGGGTCTATTTAATGCAAAGTTATATTTTCAGTTGAACCAAAACTTCATTTTAATATTGCATTTTAAAATGTGTGCATGAGAAGAAAACCATGATAATGGCTGTAATTTATGGAGTTAATTTTTCATCATTCCAACAGCGTTAATTTGTCACGATTTCAATGGCCACTCCTTCAACACCAGTTTCAAAACACAGGTTATTCCAATAATGGAAACAGATCGATTCGATAAAGTTCTTCAACCGGTATTGTCCACCGACATTTCTAATCAAGCTCCCCAGTTCAATAATCGGAAACAAAATAAATACAAAAGGACAAGTAGAATTTTGAAACTATGCATCAAAGTCGCCGAAAACAATCTGATTTAGAATGAAAGAATTTCTCTCTTTTAAAATCCACCAAAGTGTATTTCAAAACGAAACGTTAGGACCAACTGATATTTCTATCTAATGGATTATCTTTCACGATGGGCTCTATGAGCACTACAATGGGTACTATGAGCACATCAAATACAGATTACAAATATTCTTGCATATGTATTTCTTGTTAAGCAAAACAAAACAAAAAAAAACCAACAAGAAAGTAAGGGGCGCAAAAAAGATCAAGTTTCTGGAGCAAGTTATTTGTGCTCTTGCTCATGAGTAAATTATCTCGACATGGTATTTCGAGGCCACGAGATCAATTAAAATGCACACATTTCCCCTCGGAACTATTTCCATGTAAAAGTTACTTCAGAACCTATTAAGTAGAATAACTACATGTAACCAAATCAGTTTTGGTACAAACAGAGGTATATTGACGATGCTTAAAAATCTATGCTGAAACAAAAACTAAAAGAAATAAACACAACTAGATACAACTAGATACAAAATTCTTACATCTCCAGGTATATTCGGATCAGCCCGTAGTCCAAACAGGGCCTCGTTCACTTCTTCCAACGTCCCCTCTCGGATTGCTCGCACAAGGGTATCCTGGTAATAAATATCAGATTTTAGAATAGGTATAGTTCATGCCAAATAAAAATTATTATAAGGAAATTAAAGCAGTTAATGTGAAATAACCACATAATATTTGTAAAAAGTTAACGCCATATATACATTAGAAATAACTTGCAAATGAAACTGGAACGGTTTGGATATATCATTTACGTAAATGTGAGTGTACTTTAAAATTTGACTGCCGGCTTAAAAACATGTTAAGTAAGTTTGATACGTAAAACCTATATGCAAACTTCATAATATCAATTTAAAGCTATTTAACACTGTTAACAAAATTTAACCTTTTATTTTTGTTTACACCTGAAATAAAGACATGTGTTATTAAAACTACTTACTAATGTGAGCGAAAACTGAAACGTACATAGTGACAATGTTATTTTCTAAAGTAACGCATTACAAAAAGTGTTTATTTGTAAAACGTATGTCTACAGTGAATACTACGGTGTTGCGTTTGGAAAACACAGATTTTTTTTCTGAAACCCATATTACGAAAGTCGAAATCGTGAAACTACGATGATGAAAGTCAAGCCCAAGTACGATTGAGAAAGTTGAAATCACGAAACTACGATGATGAAGGCGCGATACGATTTCCCGTTCCTACCGTTTTAGTTTCGATTTTCTAGTTTCATCATTGTAGTTTCCATTTTCTACTTTCATCATCGTAGTTCGCAGTTTCAACTTTAACCATCGTAGTTTCGACTTTAAAATCAATACCAATTGATGTATTTACTGTCATCATCATTTCATGTAGAAGTATCCCCTTTCAAAATAGATTGATATACAATAATAAGGTCCGAATTAAGAATTAATTTACTGGTAGGGACACAGGTTGAGAGTGAAGGCCTCGCCGGTGCGACGTGTAGCCCAGAGTCGGGATACGGGGGAAGCAGGCCCTCCTGTAAGTGGGGTCAGTAAACAATTGAAAGTCGAAAGACGAAACCACGCTGGTGAAAGTCGAAATCACGATGGTGAAAACGCGAAATTGTATTTTCGTGACTTCGTGTTTTCATCATCGTAGTTTCGTATTTTTTTCCATTGTGACTTCCACTTTTAGCATCGTTTTTTTCAACTTTCGACTTTCATCATTGTAGTTTGAATTTTCATCATCGTGGTTTCAAGTATCGAGTTTTAGGGAGAATGGTTCTTACGTTTGATGGTGCGTGGATACTGTAAAAATTACACAAACATATATAGTGTATATATCATGCAAAATAAACTGTGTGCTGCTACCCTTAGTCTACGTGATGCCAATTTTCAATACTTGTGCGCCAAATGGAAAATGGCTTAATCACTTTAATACAAACACTGGTAAAAGGAATAACGTGACTTTTATTCCTGTAAATTGTGATATTATTCTGTGAATTATAAACCCGGATTATGGCATTTTACCCATTCTTGAGCGTTGTAGCCCTGTTCCGATTCAGGCGGAACCGGGGTGCTTGATTGCCAAACACCGTCACGTGGGGTCAGGAAATCGTTCATTATATGCTTTAAAGAAACATGTAATTATTTCATATACATTTTCATAGCAAACAAAGCATTTTCATCATTTCGTGGCCTATTTTACGGTTTTTCCTTTTCCATAACATTTAGCTACTAGAAAATCACACTGATTGAACAAAACCGAACAGTTCTAACAATAATCTTACAATCATGGAATACAATATACTAAGTAATCTGGTATATGAATCATGAAGAACAATGGGAAAGGAAGTCAAAAGATCATTAAACAAGAGCTGTCTCCATAGGATGACACATGCCCCCGATGTCACTTTGAATGAATAGTTATTGCCGATGTTAGAGTTTAGGACCTTTGACCTACGGACCTGGGTCTTGCGCGTGACACGTCGTCTTACTGTGCCACACATTCATGCGTAGTTATTTTAAAATCCATGCATGAATGACAAAGATATGGACCGGACACGCCCATCAATGCAGTATCATGAAATATGACCTTTAACGTCTAAGTGTGACCTTGACCTTTGAGCTACGGCCCTGGGTCTTGCGCGCGACACGTCGTCTTACTGTGGTACACATTCATGCCCAATAATTTTAAAATCCATGCATGAATGACAAAGACATGGACCGGACACGCCCATCAATGCACTATCATGAAAAATGACATGTAACGTCTAAGTGTGACCTTGACCTTTGAGCTACGGACCTGGGTCTTGCACGCGACACGTTGTCTTACTGTGGTACACATTCATGCCAAGTTATTTGAAAATCCATCCATGGATGACAAAGATATGGACCGGACACGCCCATCAATGCACTATCATGAAAAATGACCTTTAACGTCTAAGTGTGACCTTGACCTTTGAGCTACGGACCTGGGTCTTGCACGCGACACGTCGTCTTACTGTGGTACACATTCATGCCAAGTTATTTGAAAATCCATCCATGGATGACAAAGATATGGACCGGACACGAAAATTGCGGACAGACTGACAGACCGACAGACCGACAGACGGTTCAAAAACTATATGCCTCCCTTCGGGGGCATAAAAACAATTAAGAATACTTAGCAAAGTAACGTTCATGATATTTAATTAAACAGGCCTATATTAATTATAAACATTACATAATACACTGTGTAGAAACCAGCAATTCCTTTGAGTTGACATTAAATTTCATATAATATGTTTAATAAATATACTTATCGAAAAGTCTAATGCCCCCCAAAAAAGCAAAGACATCATTTCATTCATTTCACGACCTCTACACAGAGATGTACATTCAAGTTGTGTTTTCATTAAACGTGCAAATATAATTTATAAGGCTGCATACTTTTCACTGTTAAATGGTCAAATGTTAATCCAAATTCAAAGTTGATTCCAAAATATGACAGAATAAAAAGAATTATTTTGTTTTTGTCATGATTTTATTCTGCCTCAAAACGAAATTCGTTCGCTTGTAAATTGTATCTATTTATGTGTTTTTTGATGGCTGTTTAGAATTTGACAGAGGCTGTAAAATAGATAAAATGAGCCGCACCATGTGAAAACCAACATAGTGCATTAGCGACCAGCATGGATCCAGAACAGCCTGCGCATCCACGCAGTCTAGTCAGGATCCATGCTGTTCGCTTTCAAAGCCTATAGCAATTAGAGAAACCGTTAGCGAACAGCATGGATCCTGACTGCGCGGATACGCAGGCTGGTCTGGATCCATGCTGGTCGCAAATGCACTATGTTGGTTTTCTCATGTGCCGCTCAAATGATATAAAAAAAAATGTCACTTATAACATGCTGTTCTAGACATGTAAGAAATTTCAAAAATATAAAGTAAGTGATATGAAAGAAATTGCCGCTATATCGAGGTGCGTTAGAATTTTCGTTAAGTGTATATTATCAATTTTTCACTAATGTAATTACACTCACATAGAATTACTGTTAAATAAACACTGCACCTAAACATTAAACATAAAAAAAACAAAAATGAAATAAGGAAACTACTACAGAAAAGGTATACTAGTGCCTGTGAGAAGTTGAAATTGTGTGAAACATTGTGTTATGGCAAGAGGATAGAATGCTAAAATTAAAGTGCAAGGTAACGTATTACTTAATGAATAATGTATCATAAAAATGGTGTCTGGAACTTCCTGTAGTGCTTCTCAGTTAGGGCAGACACCACAATCCTATATTTAAAGACATGTATGGGTCTTATTTAAGTATACAGAAGAAAACGTTAACATATGAGCCGTGCCATGAGAAAACCAACATAGTGGGTTTGCGACCAGCATGGATCCAGACCAGTCGCATCCGGCAGTCTGGTCAGGATCCATGTGTTCGCAATAACAGTTCTCAATTCCAATAGGCCTTTAAAACGACAAGCAAAGGAGCCTGGAAAATGCGCTGATGCGCAGGTTGGGTCTAGGATCCAATGCTGGTCGCAAAACCCACTATGTTGGTTTTTCTCATGAAGACGTACTATGACGTTAAGGTATTAGGCAATATCTCTGCAAAATTAGTGTAACAGATGGCATGCAATGATTAAAACTAGTGTTATCATGCAACTGAACACGTGGTGAATCTCCGCACAACATTGAGATAGGCTATATGCTTGAACCTGTGGCATCATTGGTGGTGGGTGGTTCGACTCGTCTTCATCCGCAGACAGTTCGTCTATATCGGGTGGTGGCGGCAAAAGCCTTGGTGCGGGAGGCAGCTGAGCTGGTTCTCGAACCGGTGGAGGCGGAAGTGGAGGCCGAGGTGACGGCTTCATGTTCTGTCCCGGCGGAGTAGGCTGTGTAATTTGTCTACGTGGCTATAAATTATTTGACATTCATGGTATAAGAGATTAAAAATATTTAAAACTTGAAATCACCCTTGAAATATGCTATAAATAAAACCAGGTGTGCTGCATACACTAAGCGACAGGTTATGCGCTAAGTAAAATATGAAAAAGAAAAGTGTATCCAATCATAAAAGCATAGGAAAAAAACAACAAAATGAAAAATGAGGATCACCTTTGTCATGTATATCGTTTAAGATTCTATTTAAGATTTTGGAACTAACAAAGCAAATTATCAAATTGATCATCTAGCACATTTTTCAATTAATGAACATATCCCCAAATTTATACAATACACAAGCATGCACAATGAAGACACAAGCATGCACAATGAAGACGAAATTAACTATTACAAAGAAGCGTGTGTCAACAGGTCTACGTTAAGATGGAAAGTTTGTAGAATATCGGAGAAACTTGATTTCTACTAGAAAGTTAGTTGTCTGAGAGAGCTATTACTTCTAATTCAAGGTTTCTAAGTTTTAGTTTTAGTTGCGAGAAAAGTTAGTTCCAGTTCAGTTCTATTCTACTCGAACATCCGGGTATGAATAAACAAGAAAATGCAAAGCAAGACTACTCCCGATAAATAAGCGGCTTTGAAAGAGAAGGTACAACTGACTGGGAAGTATAAGAAAGATTGCTAGTGCTTTACCTGATAATATCCTTCTAGAGTTTCATTCTATCCCAGAGATCTTTATTTAGATTATTACATTTTTGATAGACTTTTAAAGCATGTGATGGCAAACACAACAAAAATAGCCAAATGTTCTGTTATAAAAATATTACAAATTTCGGTATTTCTGTGAAAATATCTCTGTTTACTGTATTTTACATTAAAAAACAATCATGAAAGATTGTATCAGATATTAACAATGAGGCCAGATTTCACTGACTGTTCCATCTACACAAAGCAGAATTATCAGGTAACAAAGGTGTAGAAGTAAAGCTGCGAAAAAAAGAAACCCTTAGCCAGAAGTAAAATAGTGCATGCATAAAGGGGGTACATGCGAGATTTTGTGGCATTTTACCTCCGCACTATCGGTTGCCGGTTCCGGTTCTTCGTTTGGTGATTCCGGAAGTGGAGGTAATATTTCTTGACCTCTGGGTAATGGCGGCGGATGATCAGCTTCGGAGTCATCGACCGGAGGTAGCTTTTATGATTTAGCAAACTTGGTCAATTTTGTTCACATATTCTTAATAAAATCTAAATTATAAGGTAGATTATTGTAAACCTAAATTACAACAAAAGTTCTTTACTTAAATGGGAGTTAAACTATATTTAGCCCTATGACTTGCAAAAACAAATCTAAAAATAGTAACCACTTATATTACCTGGATATGCTGCGGTCTACGATCCGTGAGAAGCTTCACTATATCATCGTATTGTCTCTTTTTCGCCAAGCTAAGTGCGTCATTTCCGTCCTAAAGTCACACGATGACAAATGTGTCATGTAAGTGTACATGTATTTTATAAAAGTGGAAAAGATATTACCATTCCTGTCCAAAATTTCAGTAGAAATATGTTTTGCTTTTATGAAAATGGTCTTTAATATATTTGTACCATTTAACTTCCTTTAATCCAAAATGCATACTAATAAAAGTTATCAGATAATATTTAAATTTATGAAAATATGTTTCAAATCCTCTTATAAAAAAGAACTGAAATCAAAATAGTGACAAATAAATATAGTTCCCCTAAAATATTAATTTGTGTTCATTGTTTGAGCGACCTGAATCTTTCTTTTTAACCATTGAAATATTCTGTAAAATCCATTATCTCTGAAGTACACGTCATCATAGTTTCTGTTACTCTAAACTCACCAAGTCCTTTAAGGTAGAGAGTGCTCCGTTCTGAACCAGCAGTTCGGCACACTTATACATTTCTCCAGTGTCCTTCAACTTGGTCATCTTTATCACAAGATTCAATGCAGTGTCCCCTTCCTGAAAATATGTTGAAGTGTAATGAGGACGATGGTAGATGCATGAGGTTTTAAATATATCTATATTTGTGTTAGACACTCACCGAGGTACTCGGAGAATCATTTTTAGATTGTGATACAATTTAAAGCAAGAAAAATCTTTTAAAAGCATATTTGCCGTAACATGTGATTTAATGGTTCTATCATAGAAACTGATATTAGAATTATTTGCAAAACACATGTTTTCTGAAGGGTTTTAAAAACAAAACTGCGTCATTCATGTTCAAAATGGAGTGACTATAAAGAACGTGTTAAACGTCTACAAACTTATTTTCGTTGACTGTTCCTGCTGGTACAAGAAAACTCTTTAAATTACACAAACTATTTCGGAAATTACAGAAGTGAATCCTTTCGATTATAAAACTTTGGATACTATTAGTCAAGCGTAGATAGTAAAACCACCTCCGATGAAATGCGCCGTTAATAAAAAGATGACCCGTGAATAAGCTAATATATCAAAGAGGGCTACAGAATTAAAGAAACAAAATGCAACTGAAAGAAAGGACGTCCCTCTTAATCATGCTATCTGAATTCAGATCCAACAGTTCCCTTGAAACTGACATTTAAAACTAAATTTAGAACTGGTGTGATATGGACCTAAAATACAAAGCCTTTATTTTCTTTCCGAATAACGGTGTACGTCTCTGCCAAAAAACGTGTTGTTATCATATCATTTGCTTCACTCATTAAACATATTTACAAAGACGAACGAACACTTCGCCAAGGTATTCGCATTAATGATAGATCGGCAGAAGTTTTCTTTAACTGATCAAAGTTTGTTCTTTGAAATATGTAAAATTAGAAATGTAACATTACTTACATCATCTTGTAGGTTGACGTCAGCTTTACCGTCTATGAGTAACTGTAACGTCCGTTGGGGCGGTAACGTACAATGTGTAATTGCGTAATGTATTGCACCATTTTTATGCTGAAATGGGAGTTTAAACATGTTATTTGTCATTATATTAAGAAACTACATTTTTAACTTTTACTTGACTTGAACGGGGGAAAATATCACTGAGCATGAGTCTACAAAAATCACACTAGATTTATCGAAAATACACAATCATGTTTATCTATTTAATTTAGTGCCTTTTCTGTTGTATAACGACAGTCAGATAACGTAGCCAATGTTTCTGAATTCTACACCAGTACTCGCTTGTTTTTTACAAGTAAAGAACAACTTCCCCGCATTTATCAGAGATGTGTGACGAATAATAACAGAAATGCTGGACATTTCGCCACAAATCGCCACCCACTTATCACGATCAGTAAGTAAAATGTATGCAACAATATTGCGAGTAGAAACTGAAGAAGAATGTCTGAATGAATACTTACTTCATTGACATAATTAGGGTCAGCACCAAGTTTAAGGAAATCTTGTATGTCGTTCTCGTTGCTTCTCAGCACTGCGTCTATCAGTTTGGCCTTGAATATATCAAACACATTTTTCCAAATTCATTCGAAGGCAAAAATGCACATTTCGAGAGACAGCTCAGAGAATGGTGAACATAGTATGGAGGTCACAGGAACACTTTCTTTTTTCCATTATCATTGTGGTTTACCTTTATCTTACGCCGAATGACACTCACATGATGCGGCATGTGTAACATAATAATACAGAGCTATGTTACATTACAAAGTTGTAGTCAGTACCAAATTGCGGCCGAGTATCGGCCGTACCAAAATGCGTCCGGGTACTGGCCGTACCAAAATGGGTTGAAAAGACGTTGAAGGAATAGAAAATGAAACGAATTTCGGTATGATATTTTAGAATATCTATTGAAAAACACAGACCAGTTGTTAATAAAAATTTAGATCATTTCATATTTTTAGACTTTTTAAAAATAATATTTACATGTACATATGTTTGGCAAACCTAGACCCGTGATGATAACTTGTTGTTGTTGTTTTCATTTGCTGTCCATTGTCTGTCCAACCTTTCAAGTTATCAAATCATATTGGACAAAAGTATATTAAGAAGCTGCAAGTCAGTTTCCGTCTTGTTCAAATTGGATAGGAGTTTTACCCATTGGCTTGGCAAGGAAAGCCACTTGTCACCTTGTATACGTATTATTGTGACACAAAATAATAACCATGACGATGATAATGATATCATGACGGTGGGTGGGAGAGAAGGGGGAGGGATTAAGTGCTTCGTTTGTTGGGCATTTGGAGTGCTGATTTACAGCGTTGTTGTGTCGCAGGGCAAAACACGACAATTAGAGGTCGCCAAAATGACAAATACAGTCCACGGACGCGGCGAGAGACCGAGACACATTTTTTTTTTGCCATCGCAATGTAGTGTTTTCGCTTTTTCGTCCTTTCAAGACGTAACAAAATTCTGAATGATACAAGTACTGGACAGAACATATGTTGTAGACATTTGGTTGAAACTCTCTGGAATAATTCCTATGTTTTAAAGATTTACCTTCCTTAGTAAAAAAAATGTGAGCCAAATGCAAAATTCCGCACAGAAAAGACTTTTCCAAGGAGATGCGGATTTTTACCACTTCTGTTATAAGTAAAACATGTTCCAAAAATATTTGCTGTGTAGCAATAAGCATGCTTAATACTGAAAATATAATAAAGTTTTTTTGTTTTTTTTTTTAAATGCGCATTCCTTTCACATAAGTCTGAACATTTTTTCGATATATTTTTGTATCACAAAAGAAGGTATCACTGTTGGAAGTCGTAAAGTCAAAATGAGCTAATTTTATCAAATTAAAATGTTTACTTTGGACTGTCCTAAAGTTTCTCCGCGTATGTCCTTTTCTTATTCCAAAACACGCCGTTCAGAAATGTTAAACTTTTTTCATGGTCGGAAAAATTGCAAACGTCTACAAAAACATCTTGCAAAAATAAGGCTGACTTAACGACAAGGTTGTCCTTACGTTAAGTAACGATTAATTTAAAGTACATGTGTTTTCTAAGGAAAACTATAATAAAGCACTAGACCTAGAAACCTAAAACTCTGCTGGCAAAATCACTCGTGCAGCATGGAAAACTTGTGCATTTTGTTACCTGGAAATAACGCTTTGTTCGAGGGGACAAAACTCGTTTCTTGGGCTATCAAATTAAACGATTCATGTGAATTATTAGCTTGTATTTGAATAATAAGATTAACATTTCTGCTTGAGATATTAATCGGATCATACGTAGATAAACTTCCTAGATACACGTGCCTTTGCTCTTGGATATAACATATTAAATACACGTATTTTCAAATACACAAATTCAGCTTATAAACTAATCAACCCCAAATTCTGTCAGTTTTAATATTTCTTTCGCAAAATTATGATTCCCTCGCGATGCCTTACATAAATTAACACATGCCTTTAAAATCTATTCTTTTAACAGAAATTTTAACATTTGCCTTTTATATTACTTACGCCGTATATGGCTGCTATCTTGTTTTTGTAATATTCTCGTGCCTCTGATGCTGTCATGTGACCATCCAGCACTTCAGCAAGTTCAAATTCGCCACGTGCAAGTGCCAAGTCGTAAGGTGTTCGCAGTTTCTTGACAATAAAAAGATACATTGCAATTTATGTGTAAACTATATGATAATGATGTAATCACTGTGGCGTTTAGGATGAAGACGGTATCAATGACAAGATATTATGGATGATGATGATGATAATGTGGTTATTGTTGACGACGACGTTGAAGATGATGTCATGACAAATGTGATGATGATGATGATAATTAGGATGATGCTGAAGTTGTTGTTGTTGAAGACGACGACGATGAAGGCGATACCTTTGACGAATGTGATGATGATAATAATAATGATAGTGACGTTGCTGTTGTTAGCGACGATGGCTACGATAACATGACGAAAATGATGTTAATGACGTTGAAGAATGGGATGATCATGATGATGACAATGGTGATGATAATGATGATGATGATAGTGGATGAAGACTATGTCAATGACAATAATCAATAGTATGGTGACGACTCTTACCTGTTTTTGTTTAAACTTCAAACGAAATCAGCAAAATATCGTTCTGTTGTGGTGGCGGGGTGAAAGAACGAAACAAATCAAAAATTGCAAAATATCGTTCTGTTGATTTGGCGGATGCGACAGAACGAGACAACAAAAATGGCTGAAATCAGCCACCATATTTTACCCTATTTCGTATTTGCAGATCGGGGTTATACTCCAGTATCTTCAGAACGAGGGGAAACGCTGCTTTTACGTCAATATGTTCTACAATCAGGTGCAGCACCGTGTCATCTCCGGACATCGTCTGATCGTTCACGTGAAACCCGTTCTGCAACATCATATCCAATATGACCTCAGCGTCCTTTCGGCCAGCAATGGCCACCACATGCATTGGGTTCATACCATCCTACGAGACATTGATCATTGATACATGTGCAGTTTAAGGTTTGAAATGTGTAATGTTAAACCGGAAGTACTAAATAAGATAATGTCTAACAGGGGTGTCAGATGCACTAGATGTGTATTTTTTATTCCGGTGAGAGTGCTTTAAAGTGTAGTATCGTACTCGTTAGCATCGATAAGCGAATTCTGATTATTCTGTGATAAATCAATTTACAAAGAAGAAGAAGTATCTTACATGTAAGTATATATGATATACAGATGTATGATTGAAGGACCGCCTTGAAATTCCATAATGCTGCCCCCCCCCCCCCCCCAAAAAAAAAAAAACAACAACAAAAAACAACAACTTGAAAACAGATGAAACAGCTTTCCAAATAAACGTTATATGCGTACTTACATGGTTAGAAATGCCCTATTTTTAATATTGTGCTTGAACTATTATAGGTAAAGCCATAAAGGGAGATAATAAAAAACAATAAAACAATAGATTCAATAAAACATTCTAGTATATCCAGCAAATATCAGAAATAGAATTTAACAAGAAATTAATGTATTTTATGATCATAATGGAAAATACGGCAGCCAAATTTTAAACAAAGGCATTATGAATCTTTAACTAGCCCTTTCTACATTGAATTGTCACATATGATATATGGGTAAAGGGCTAGTTAAAAATTCATAATGCCTTTGTTCAAAATTTGGCTGCCACTTACTATAACTTACTGTACTTTCAATTGCTAAATATGACTACCGGACGGCTTTAACAGAATTGTGGTTGTCATACAATTAAAACCTTAAAAGGACAGCTTTAACTAACCTTTATATACAGTGAAGCAATGTCTCCATTCCTGCAGTAGTTTCTGATTTCTTCCCGGCTCCCTTTTAGACATGTCTCATATAAACGAGCCTGTAACCAGTGCAGTATATAATGACATGTGCATCAATTTGAAAAAAGAAATCTATGGAATTTGTATCTAACAATAAGGCGTAAAAAATTATTTGTTTCCGGTATCCCGACCTAAATTTTTGGCCCGACCCTGAAAGTTTTTATGGCCTTGGAGAATGTTTTTTTCAACTTGCAAAACTGCACTTTTTATGCTTTAAACATGGCAGTGATGTTAGAAATCAACTTACTGGTGCTCTAAACCCCCTTATTTGTATTCATTTTTTTGACACAAACATAATTTGTGAAATGTTTCCCTTAATAAAAAAAAAATCTAAAAAAAAAAAATCCGACCTACCTACCCTTATTTTTTTAAACATGTTATCCTGAATCGCTCACCTCTTCCCACATGACCCAGTTTTGAGTATGACGTCGTTTTTTATATTATTTGACATAGTGACCTAGTTTTTGAGCTCATGTGACCCAATTTTGAAATTTACCTAGATATCATCAAGATAAAAATTCTGACCAATTTTCATGAAGATCCATTGAAAAATATGGTCTCTAGAGAGGTCACAAGGTTTTTCTATTATTTGACCTATTGACCTAGTTTTCGAAGGTACGTGACTCTGTTTTGAACTTTACCTAGATATCATCAAGGTGAACATTCCAACTAATTTTCATGAAGATCTCATGAAAAATATGGCCTCTAGAGAGGTCACAAGGTTTTTCTATTTTTATACCTACTGGCCTAGTTTTTGACCACACGTGACCCAGTTTCGAAACTAACCTAGATATCATCAAGGTGAAGATTCAGGTCAATTTTCATGAAGATCCATTGAAAAATATGGCCTCTAGAGAGGTCAAAATATTTTTCTAATTTTAGACCTACTGACCTAGTTTTGGACCGCAGTTGATCCAGTTTCAAACTTGACCAAGATATCATCAAAATGAACATTTAGACCAACTTTCATACAGATCCCATGAAAAGTATGGTCTCTAGAGAGGTCACAAGATTTTTTTATATTATTTGACCTACTGACCTAGTATTTTATGGCACGTATCCCAGTTTCAAACTTGACCTAGATATCATCAAGGTGAACATTCTTACTAATTTTCATGAAGATCCATTCAAGGGTATGGCCTCTAGAGAGGTCACAAGGTTTTTCTATTTCAAGATCTACTGACCTAGTTTTTGAGCTCAGTTGACCCAGTTTCAAACTTGACCTATATATCATCAAGGTAAACATTCAGACCAACTTTCATACAGATCCCATGAAAAATATGGCCTTTAGAGAGGTCACAGCGTTTTTACATTATTTGACCTACTAACCTACTTTTTGTTGGCACATGACCCACTTTCAAACTTGATCTAGGTATTATCAAGATAAACATTCTGACCAAATTTTATGGAGATCCATTCACAAGTATGGCCTCTAAAGAGGTCACAAGGTTTTTCTATATTTAGACCTACTGACCTAGTTTTTGACCGCACATGACCCTGTTTCGAATTTGACCTATATATCATCAAGATAAACATTCAGACCAACTTTCATACAGATCCCATGAAAAATATTGCCTTTAGAGAGGTCACAAGGTTTTTCTATTATTTGACCTACTGTCCTAGTGTTTGACGGCACGTAACCCACTTTCGAACCTGACCTAGATATCATCAGGATGAACATTCTTACCAACTTTCATACAGATCCCATGAAAAATATGGCCTCTAGAGAGGTCACAAGTTTATTCTTTGATTTGACCTACTGACCTAGTTTTTGGCGGCACGTAATCCACTTTCGAACTTGACCTAGATATCATCAAGATGAACATTCTGACCAATTTTCATGAAAATCTCATGAAATATATGGCCTCTAGAGAGGTCACAATGTTTTTCTATTTTTAGACCTACTGACCTAGTTTTTGACCGCACGTGACCCAGTTTCGAATTTGACCTAGATATCATCAAGGTGAACATTCAGACTAACTTTCATATAGATCCCATGAAAAATATGGCCTTTAGAGAGGTCACAAGGTTTTTCTATTATTTGACCTACTGACCTAGTTTTTGACGGCACGTGACACAGTTTCAAATTTGACCTAGATATCATCAAGTTGAACGTTCTGACCAATTTTCATGAAGTTCTTTTCAAATATCTGGCCTCAAGAGAGGTCACAAAGTTTTTCTATTTTTAGACCTACTGACCTAGATTTTGACGGCACGTAACCCAGTTTCGAACTTAACCTAGATATCATCAAGGTAAACATTCTGACCAGTTTTCATGAAGATCTTTTAAAATATGGCCTCTAGAGAGGTCACAAGGTTTTTCTATTTTTAGACCTACTGACCTAGTTTTTGACGGCACGTGACCCAGTTTCGAACTTGACCTAGATATCATCAAGATGAACATTCTTACCAACTTCCATAAAGATCCCACGAAAAATGTGACCTCTAGAGTGGTCACAAGCAAAAGTTTAAGGACGGACGCACGGACATTCTAACGAAACGGTATTTATGTGACACCCCCATTGTTCAATCTATTGTTCTAACAGTCACATAAAAAGAAAAAGGTCACATAAACAGAACGGAATGAATGACATCAAAGAGAAAGTACCGTTATGCAGTCACGTAACCATCATTTCGCGGGCACGGACGCACGCACAGACGGACGGACGACGGACGTTGCGTGATCACAAAAGCTCACCTTGTCACTATGTGACAGATGAGCTAAAAAAAGCTATGGAATTTGCTATATAATGATACCTACATTATGTATGTTGTAGAACATGTTAAATGATATTTTTTTTATAAATTAAGAAGTAATATTTTCTATAGTGAAAGTATTCCACCTCTAATACTAGCAAGCGTATTTTTATAAGATGGGTTTATCAACCGAAGTTAAAAATGATGGTATCTGGAATGGAATTGTGGAGGTACGGTTGTACGGACACCATTTTAAAATGTATGGCAACCAGTTGCAGTCTATGTGATGATTTTCATACACAAGGTCTTAAATAGTACAGTATAGTCTGCATTTATGTCAATTCAGTTGATATATAGGCTAATACAAGCATTATGAGATAAGGTGACATGTACATTTTTAACCGTTTATGACAACATTTCAACTATATACCAGTAGATAAAGTTACGTGTTTGTCTTAATCTTTCAGGTATTTAAACAGTGATTTGAACTTAAGCCTGTGCAAACAGGTTCAAGAACTCTTGTAAATATTCTATCGTTATAAATTTGGTATTTGTTTTTAGGCGTTAGTTACTTGGAAGGATCCGAACAAAGATTGTAAATGATGGCAGTTTTTTATGTTTAAGTTTAAACATATTTATTCCTAACAATTTGCATACTTTTGTATATTCATGTTTACGTATATTATTTATGGATATGCAAGTCTTATAGAGTTCTTCTCCGCCAATCTCCGAAGATGCACAGATAAATGACTATTTTGATATCCTTAGGACGGCCAGCACATATTTATGCAATCTCGCCAGGCATATGTATGTTTTTGACAACACAGAAAATGACGTAACTCGACCTTCAGCTATTTCCGGAAGTAAATAAAATGAAAGTAGAAATGCTAAACTTGAAAATGAAAGCCGCATTTTGACTCGTAGATAGTCAGGGGTCACGCGCAGGGGTCACCCCGTCTAAATGTATGCGCGTGGACTTTTTTTTTTTTTTTTTTTTTTGCTATTGGGGAGCAAATTTTCAGCACTTTATTACGAATTGAAATTACCTGGGCTTTAGTACAGCATGTCAGCTTTTAATCTATGAAAAAATATTTTAGCTCTGGATAAACAGAAATCCCACAGGGGTCCGTAACGGACCAAGTGTACATTGATAATTTTGGAACTTCATCAAATCGCTCAAAATGTCATTTTTGATGGTGTCTGAGAGTGTCAGTATATGCCTCAGATGTAAGATATAACCGTATTTGAGAGCTGCAGACCTAGACATTTCAGAAATATTTTCAAAATAAGTCTCGTATAATAAATGTTGTTTCTACGGAAGCGTGAAAGGGCCATCAGACGCTAATACGTTTTAGTACGTTAAGGCTGCGGAAAGGATATAGTACAGTCAGACAGTTACATGAGTCGAATATCTGAAAAGATTTTTTTTCCACAAAAATATGAATGCTTATGTTTTATGCACTTGCTGCATGTCGTACAATGATATACTTTCATAGAGCATGCATATGGCGCGACAGCTGATTAGTTATCTTTGAAACATATTTCAGAGAATAAAACATGTACAAGTGCCTCAACCTTTCATTTTTGTGTGTGTGTGACCATCGCGTTCGTCTTAAGCAATAACGAAACTGTATACCTAAAAGTATAAATACTAAGTAAAATTTGTAAGCTGTCTACAGACCCATAAATGAGGATTTATTTTCAAATCAAAAATGTGTGTCGTCACGTCAAAAGGGACCAACATGCAGAGTAACGTCTTTATATCATCTACTTCCGGTTCAGAAAAGTTAGTTTAAGTAATGATTTCACAAAGTTTAAGATCAGTTTTAAAATAAATGCTTTGTTCACATTTGAATATATGTTACCTTATCGAGAAAAAAAGTAATATTAGAAAATGGAAAATTATCAATTTTGAAAAAAAATCAACTAGATGGTTTTAACCCATTATTAAATTGTAATGACGTCACAATTATTACCTGATCTGCCGTCTGTTCCTCAGTATCAAAGTATGAGAGCATCATATTGTAAGCGGTTTGGTTCCACCATGATTATGAACACATTATATCCATAAATGAACACATTTTCTGAATGACTTAATTTAGTAATTTCACTATAATTCTTTGTCATATTTTGTCATTTTGTACTTAGTAAGTTATTCTTTAAGCAGTACGTAAGATTTTTTTTTACTATACAAATCTTCTCTTATATTCCAGCATGAAATTACGTTTTCTTTAACAAAATTTCCTCAAATTGTTATGTCCTGTTTATATGATCTCCACGCATGCTAAATATACTTAAAAATCAGCCCACTTAATACTCGACGTTATTTCCTTTATTCAAACATTGACCTTAATCTTAAAACATACCAGGTAGAATATACTTAACTGTATACATAATTATAGGTAAAACTTTACCCTTATTAAACCAATCTTTTCAATAAATACAACTGCCTATTCAACTGCGTACGCCTAGATCGCACTTTAACCGTTCAAATGTAGCAATATCCAATATACCGCGGATTAAATATCTTAATTTAAATATATCTCAAATGTTTGCGAAAAACAAGAAAATATACCGACCAAATTGGAAATTTTAAGACTTAGGATATAGAAATTCAGTTTATCATGTGTGGAGTGATTTCGCTTTACCTGCGCTTAATAACAAGTCAATTTATTACTCTTATCTGTAAAACGAATAGAATAGATAAAACAGAAACTTCAAACAATCGCCGCTAACAGCAAACTGATATGTTTCATGTAGATAAACTTGTAGTCTTCCAATAGAAAACAAATCAATTGATAGCAAAATGCCCATTTTAGTTGAAAAGCTTACATTTCACTTATTGTAATAAGTTAATTTCACACAAGATGCTTGTTATGAACCAAATTTCTATTTCAAGTTATTTAAAACAAATGCATTAGACACATCAATATTTGCAGACTTTTTCTCTTGTAAGACATTCAATCTGATAATGCCAAGGAACCTTGGATACACCTGATTTAATCATCAGGGAGTAATTGTTTTTATCGATTAGGATATCGATCATACTTTAATGAGACATTTAAGTGTACAGTCTAGGACAAAAAGCAATCCAGTATGAGTCATAATGGCGTTTAACGACATTTATTTTCGCATCGATTATGTAAGTTAAAGGTTACTTATTCAAATCCTTCTTTGCTTCATATGATATATCTACTTTACATATTTTAAAAATGCACCTACTTTTCATTAAAGGTCTTTAAATATGACCAAAAAATATGGGAATTACATTGTTCCTAACGAAAAAGGTTAGTCAGAGGTTGTCTGCTATTCTAAAACAGACGTTCATTTGCTCTTGTCCGCACGAAGCCCTACTTCCGGTCCCAATAGGCAAAACTTTTCATCATTGGAGTATAAACGTGAAAAACTCTCTCATTTCGTGCAGTATATTGTAGCAGTGAAAAAGTGCGATTAAAGTACTTATTTTAAATTAAAGTACCCATTCTACAAAAAATGCGCGAAAAATATCTGAACAAAGCCTGTGAACTCGATCCGATACCCATAAGGCCCAAAAATGTAATTTGACATATGTTTGAAATTAACGAAATTAAATTTTCAACCCCCTGTGATATATCTGTCATAATCTTTCATAATATTAATAGTACATTTTCTGAAATATTTAGAAAATTGTAATGAAAATAACACATAAAAATTAGAAAAAAAAGAATGATGCTACAAATATCACTTTGTTCATTCTATCCAGTTTTAAAAGGTCACAGACATGTACATAAAGATCTACAATTTACAAAGGAGCGAATTCTCGTTATATTACACGAAAATATTCACAAAAGCAAAACGAAACTTCCTTATCTTGTCTTATCTTTGGAATAAATTTACATTTAGTAAAAGTCAATGTAGATACTTCTGCATCGTTATGAAAGATATTGGCTCGTTTTATAAAACACTGATTTGATGTGTAATTTTTTACTTTCTAACAAATGGGAATAGATCGTAGAATGAATCACATGATGTCTTTGAATAAATTAATTTTGTTGGATAGGCAGTGAAGTAAAATGCAGGAATTCAAATTATGCACTATGAACAAATTAATCCTTAATAGCATAAACAGTATGTAGTACAATGAAAAAAGTTTAAAATCTAGGCAATATCAGAAGATAAAATTATGCACACGTGATTAAAGAATAAATGTTATTTGTAATCTGCGCACCAAAAACTCTTATGTGAGAAAAGTACGGGAAATTAAAAAGCTATAATATTGTAATTGTGTCTGCATAAAATTAAACACATGTAATAACAGAAATAGACTACACGGCATAACAACACATGTAAAATGTGAACTCCGCAAGACTATTAAACTTCGTGATAAAAATGAAGAGTAAAACAATAAATCAGAAAAAAGGAAAGAAAACATAAAATAATAGTAATAATAATAATAAAAAAAAGCAATTAAAAAGATATGACAAAATGTATACTGTGGCTGAAATGTCATATGAATTATACACAACTAAACAGAATAGGATAGACGAAGGAAAGGAATGCAATTAAGTACAATCAAGTGATATTGTAGATGGTCAAGATCATAGAACTGGAATGCACAAATAAAGAAATAAGGAACGCAACAGCCATTACAGCATCTTCATTTCGAAGGTCCCGGAGAAGGCAGTTCATGCCCGTTTAGAGCAGAATCTACATAAAAACTTCATGAGGGTTTGTAGCCTGCACACAGAAAGTTTCTTCAACATAGTCGTCTCTGATGAAAGTGTCAGTCTGTTGACTAAATCTGACTCACAGTCACCATGTTGCTGATTCTGTCCAGAAACACTGCTACACCAATAAACTCCATTTCGGAGATACAGAAAGAAAAAGTACATACATGTAAGTGAAGTAAGTAAGTAAAGTGTTTGTTTATTATACTATAGTGTCAACCCTACTGAATGGGCCAGGTAAGTTGCCTTATGAGACACCTACATACATTGAACAGCATTACTACCCGATTCCTATTTTTTAATGCCAGGCACCAGGGAGGTAGGCAATCAGTTACCATTATTTAACTAACTGGCGGCTCACCAACCGATCTCTCTCCAGTAACAAGATCCGCCTCTGACAGGGCTCGAACCTTCGACCTCTCGATTACGGGACAGGTGCCTTCTCCATTAGGCCACCACAGCTCGATTACACAGCTATCTAAACGACCGCTATTACAGTTCGTTTTCGTAAACATCATGTTTATAAACATTAAAGATTGCGTTTTGTAATCTTAACTCAGGGTTCCATATATTAGTGTGTCTTGTATAAGAAACACACGAGTTCAAGCTAAAACAAAACATAATCAAAAAGTACAATGGTCATTTTGCAAGTAGAGAAATTTTGGATTGAAAACGGGTAAACACGTATGACTAGTAATCGGACTGTAAATGGTGTGTTTTGATGGTGAGTTATTTAAGCTCGTGTTTGTTAAATACAGTTTACCAAATAGATCGGTACTATATGTATGTTAAATAAACCCATGCATGAAATATGCCGACGCTACGGACAACATCCTCATGTCTGCTCTGATGACTCAAATCATATTGTCTGTAAAGGTGTGATATCGTCTTGAAAATGTATTATAAACATGCTGAAGCCGAATGTCAACAGAAGTGATGATATTCACATAAGACGATTACTGCAGGCACACTGTTAATGTATCAGTTAAAAGAGTCTGAAACCGTGAGAAAATCAACAAACTGTGAGAAGAGTGTCGGGTGAATTTATACTTTTATATAGATAAACAGCACTTCGACTCTGTGTGCAGCTCTCAAAACGCAATATTACATAAAAATCACATAAACGTTCTCCTGTGAATTGTCTTGTTACATCACGTACAGTCTGTTGTCATGCGTTGTTAAGTGGTATTCCAAACTCCATATTGGACAAACTGCGACCCAGCATAGTCATGTTACCCGTGTATTGAAGGAACTTGACTTGCTTCCGAAAGAAACAAAATACCGAAGAAATATTGACCCACGTTTTACTAATATCTACGATCATTCCCCTGCCTATATACCGGCTGGTTAGGAACTATTGTAATTAAAAGACACTGTGTTATTACTTGTGCCAAAGACTTGAACACTGCTCCTAAACCCACTCTGATATACTGTATACATTTCTAAAAGTCTATTAAACCCCATTATTTCATTTCTTTCATTTATAACCCTTTTCAAACAGACTAATTAAAGTTGTCTTTTTGTATGTTTATATCAAAATCCGTTTATCTTGATAAAGGTTTTTGTCTCCATTTTTTGTATCCGCTTTAGGTATTTCAAATAACAGTTTTTGGTTACGTATGTTGCCAGATGTACTGTACGGGCTGCTAGCAGCTCCGGAATTTCTGACTACTCCGGGAAGTCTGGCAGCGCATTTCTTTAAGCATGTGGCGAACAACTCAGCAATCATTTCATACTCATTTCCTTTAGATTGTCTCCCTTTTGAAAGTAAAAAAAACAAACTAGTTCAACCAAGGTTACGTAGATAACAGGTCGTTGTGTTGGGAAAATATTTCAGTGAAAGTTACAATATTCACCGGAGTTATCATTAAAATCTAAGCAGAATGTATTAAGTTTAATTTTCAAAAGCGGTACACGATGTCTGAGGATGGAACAAATATTTCATCTGGAAGTATTCTTGAACAAAATTGTCGGGAAAACTGGCCAAGGTGGACTTGTTTGTTCGCAAATATTTGTGGATTATGTAGCACAGCTCTCTGGTTTATCGTACTTCTTCCGCAAGTATGGAAGAACTTCCACAGAAAATCAGTGAAAGGACTGAGTGTATTGTGGGCAACAGCGAATTTTACGGCATCTCTCATTAATTTGTTTTTCGTGTTTATTTATGTATCTATACCATTATACGGACAAATAAGCTCCATTTACTGCCCTATATTAGAGTTCACACTGCTGATTCAGTTTTGGATTTATGGAAGATACAAGAAAGTTGAGAAGATAGTGTATGCTACAGCCTGTTTCATTCTATGGGGGATCATAATAGGTGTTGAGCTGATTTTCACGCTAGAAAACTTTGTTGAATATGCCGCCATCTTCCTATGGTGCATTGAAACATTTCCACAAGTAAGAGAATATTTTTTTGTTTCATTACTAACTGCTGATGTAATTACATGGGGTGTAGCCAGACGCTAAACAATGAGGTGCAACATTTTTAGGGTCCTACCGAGTATGCTTCATCGCAAAACATCATTATAAGGTTGTTTTTATAATAGAAGCATAAAGGGAAACGTATCTCGGGGTAGCTACGTTATTGATTACGTTTAATTTTATTATTTTCTATTTTATTGAATCTTCGTGTCCCATTTATATTTTTCTTTAAAGGTCCAATACTAAGGA
The DNA here is from genome assembly GCF_021730395.1 of Mercenaria mercenaria. NCBI lineage: Eukaryota > Metazoa > Mollusca > Bivalvia > Venerida > Veneridae > Mercenaria > Mercenaria mercenaria. Next base: position 56,667,925 of record NC_069373.1, read on the forward strand.
AAGTGAACATTTTAATTTCTTTTAAAAAGCACATAAACTATTTCATTTTATTGGAAAATGAAAGTTGGTATGTAGAAATTCGAAATAAATCACAGTATATGTACAATTATTTTTCTATGAAGTATGAAGAAAGTTAAAAAGACCTGGGGGGTCATTCTGTCGATTCATTGAAAATTAAACATAATACGCATACATTTCTTTGAGTTCCAAAGACCTTCTGTAAATTTTGACCTGCCAATCTTCATTATTTAGTGTCTTGCAGAAGTCTATGCACTGGCTATGAAAAAAATTGCCAACTCACTTTCCCTTAGTAATGGACCTTTAAACAAAATATAAAATATGGCGCTTGATAGTCGTTATCTTTTTCTTTCATTTATTGCACTAATGCACCCTTTGTACTATTCATATGTCGTATTTCAGATCATACTTAACATGCGACTTGAGTCGACCAGCGGACAGTCGACGGGTTCGGTGCTCATAGCTATGATTGGCAAGACGACCGACTTCATATCCAACAACAGTCTCGTGATGCCCCTCCAGTACGTTATTATGGTCTATTTCTCCAGTAGTGTGGCCTATATAAACGGTCTTCAGGTCGCGTGGTACTATGGTAACGATGACTTCCGGCAAGGTGAAGGTCACGATCAGTTCTGGAACCCGGAAAATTCCGGTCACGGGGAACATAATTATAATTTTCACCAGTCTGTGGAGTCAGTAGAAGGTGGACATAACAAATGGAACAACAGTTCTATAAAAACGGGATCTACATCAGAAACGGCAAATAAGCAGTCTAGCTACTCGGCCTTAGAACAGCCAAATAAACAAACAGCCGTTGTGTTTACCATTCGATGGCTATGTATTTTGACGCTCAGTGTACTTCTTACAGGATGTGTTGCAGGTTTTGCTTGGAACATAGATTCCTATTACGGATTATTTGCCCCTGTTTCGATTGCGTGTGTTATTGGTGCTGCAAAGTTATATTTTAGTTTCTGTACGACCTCAAAGTACACTCCACAAGTAATTACATGACATAGAGTGGATGACCTATCAAATACAATGACTAAAATGTTGATAAATAACCTAATAACTTAACGTTATTCTCTTCCTGGTTTAAGTTAACTTTATCTTACAAACCTTGAGTAACAAAGACATATTTATCAGCATATCAAAAGATATTTCACAAAATTTAGATAAGGAAGTGCAAATACTAAAGTCCAGTTTCGACTGCGGTGTATTTCGATGAGTTTTGATTAGTAATGCGCTTTTTGCTGAAATTTAGCCTACATGTCAGTTAATTTTCACAACTTAACTGAACGTTGTATAAATGACGCCCAACTTTTAAAACGACCTTCCAGCCAGGAAATAATTATTACATACTGTAAAATCATTAATATTCGTGGGGGACTAATTTTCGTGGATTTCGTGGTTGAGTCAATCCACTAAATTTAATCCCAACGAACAAGTAAAATCCCCATTCACTTTATGTTCAAAAGTTGTAATCCACGAATTCATATCCCGACGAAATTGCCGTTTTAACCAAACCGCGAAAATTCATGCCCACGAAATTAAATGATTTCACAGTAGTTCTGCATTGTAAAACAACATAGCACCATTATGGCATTGCCAATGTTCCAAAATCTTACTTGACCACAGCCTTTTGAAGATCAAGGTATTGGCAAAGTTTCACAATCGTTCCTGTCGTTTGCTCTAAATTTTAGGTGAGGAAATGAAATCCTGATTTATTTCAGTTTTAGACATAATATTATATTTGGAACATTGGCAATTCATTAATCTGCAAAAGACTTTGGTCAAGGACGATTTTGGAACATTGGCAATTCATTGATCTGCAAGTATTTGAAATAATTATTCAACTTCTTAATTACATTTAAGGGAGAGTTGAGTTATGAACATGTTAGGTAAATATAGGTCTAGGAAATAAAAAAAAGTTTGTATCAAATATTCCCTTACAATATTTTTCGAACATCTCTGCATCAGTTAAATAAATGAAAAGTGAAGTTATTTGCTATTTAACGACATGATAGTTTTAATTGAGGCTGTTCATGACAGGAAATAAAATATGCAATACATCAGACGCCCTCTAGCATCGGCTTAGCGGAATTTTGTAATAGTGAAAATAAATGGACTCCATGACCCCAAAGGTTAAAAAAATATAACTACCTTCAGTCCACGCATAGCGGATTTCTTTTGAAGTGAAATTGAATAGACGCAATTATCCCAACAGACCAGATAATATAACAACTTATGTTTCATTCTAAGCATAAATCTAGTACTTGTGGCAAGATAAATATGTTTGACGAATATATTCGAAATTGCATGCATGTTTATGTAAGTTTTATCTTTGTATATACTACGCCCTGCTAATTTTTTTCTTTCTCTTATCAAACCGGAGTGAGCAAGTCCACGTATGAGCACATTTTACGTAAATGTATATTAAATATGCATCTATATTTTGTGCATGTGTACGGGGCTTAGAAACGAAATTGCGAGACGCAGATAAAAGATCATCAGGAGTTATTTTTTTAATGAGTATAAAATTTGAAATTTCAAGTCAAAGTTTAGAATATTAAAACATTTCTTTTCTTTTCCGTCATAATATTGCATTAGCTGTTATTCTACTGCGGATTTTGGCTAGGTCACAAAATAGGCGTAATAAAAATGTTTTAGTCAGTAATTTTGAGTAGGAATCTCCCCTTAATTTCTTGAATACCTGAATGATTTGCTGATCAGGTCAGAGAGAAAGCCACATTTAAGCCGCACCATGAGAAAACCAAAATAGTGCATTTGCGACCAGCATGGGTCCAGACCAGCCTGTGCATCCGCACAGTCTGGTCTGGATCCATGCTGTTCGCTAACGATTTCTCTAATTGTAATAGGATTTGAAAGCGAATAGCATGGATGCGCAGGTTGGTCTGGATCATGTTGGTCGCAAATGCACTATGTTGGTTTTCACATGGTGCGGCTCATTTATTGTATTTCACTGACATGAGACTTTCGGACCGTAGTCTAGAAGGTACGATCGCTGACTCCGAATCACTTGCGTTCACCGCCCGCTGTAGGGTTTAGCCTCACAAGGGCTTGATTTATTTGTGCGATGAATCCATCTAGCTGTATTTCATAAGAAAGCGGAACCGGGCCTAGAATAATGCCAAGAGAGACCTCTAGGCTCATCTTCCATCAATAAAGCTGCAAAGTCGCAATATGACCTATGGCTGTCAATTTGAGTTAAAACTTACAAAACTTTGATGAATGAAAACAAAAATCTACATTACTATTCATTTATGCCAATCAATTTTGATACATCTCTGTATCGCAAGTACATTTTCAATACATCCAAATATGTCAAATATACAGACAATGTATTGGGGCCTAGGCATACATTACTTATACTACACACTTATTAAACGGCAGCGGTCGACCTTTAGTGGTTATTAGCACGACGAAGCCTATATTTGTACGAGGGTGCAGCCTTAGTGCAAGTATAGACTTAGGAGAGCTAATAACCAAGTAGGGGCACGTTACAGTTATTTATAGTTAAAACATCTTTTTTATCCAATGACAAGCGAAGGATTTTCAAAAAAGTAACCAACTTATTTTCATATTATTTTATAACTGAAAAGATTGGTCCACTTAATCATGAAGTAGTACAAAATTAATGAGTATTCATTGTTCCGCCTACTATGGATTTCCCACATTCAGGGAGGCGGAGCAACTACCAAAACAGGGACTGCATATACATGAAATAATGTGTCTATGTAATGAACGGACCAAGTCTAATATCAATTGTGTTGTTTTTTCTGCTGTACTTTCATAGTTCAAGTTTTACCTTTCTGCACCTTTCACTCTTCGTATTATCTCCACGATTTTAATACAGCATTGACCGGGAAGTGCACCAATTGTTGCTATTTATATATTACGGAATCCTGTTTCCGCCATCGACTTTTCGACTAGACAGATACGCGAAAACTTGAAATTAAGCATCTAATTTCAACTTTTCGTGCTATAAATTTACCGCGAAAAGTCAAAATCTTGAAGTTTTTGACCCGACAATAGTCGTGCAAACGTCATCTTTTCGACCTAGAATCAAGCGCGAAAAGTAGAAATTAAGAGAGCTAATTTCAACTTCTCGTGCTAAGATATTTCCTCGAAAAGGTGAAAGGTCGAAGTTTGTAACGTGACAATTGTCGTGCAAATGTCAACTTACCGACTGAATTTGTAGGGCGAAAAGTATAAATTTAAGTCTTAACTTCTACTTTTCGAGCTAGTTCTTTGGTCTATAATTTCGCGATATTATCGCTTAAATTTCGACTTTTCGTTCTAGGGTTAGGGTTACTTAGTTTAGGGTTAGGGTTAGAGTTAGTTAGTTAGTCCCAGAACGAAAAGTCGAAATTTAAGCGATAATATCGCGAAAATATCGGCCAAAGTCTTGGTTGAAAAGTTGAAGATAGGCCACTTAATTTCAACATTTCGCGCTAGATTATGGGTCGACAAGTTGATGTTTGCACGACAATTCTCGGGTGCACTTACTTTTTTAATTTATACATGTAGTTGCTTAGATAGTACTGTTAAATTATTAGGAGTTAAACCTGCATATTATATTTTTATTGAATAAGAATGTAATATTGTGTTCTACAAACTACTCGATAAGTGAGTCGTCTACTATGTCCACATGATTTTGTGTACAATCAATGTTGGCCACACCTCCCAGGGAAATTCAAATTCAAATCTAAATTTTTTCTCAAAGTCACCTTTGCAAAATAAAACAGGAACAGATTTTTTATCAGATATTGTAAAAACTCACTATGTACAAATGGGTAAATTAAATAAAATATGTTTCTACTGATTTACGGTGTTCCCCGTGTGGTTTACCTTACTTGAGACGGAGATGTCGCTGATTGATGAAAAGGGGGCGTTTTAACTATAAGTCGGTTATAGATACACTTATTGACATTCTAATGCATTAAGTTTTGCCTTCACTACGCTACGCTACGCTCCGTTTCGGCAAACTAAATTGCATTAGAAAGTCGATAAATGATCTATAACCTATACTTATTGACTTATTTAGTGTGTACCTTAACATAAAAACGAGTACGTGATCGTTTAAATTCATTTAACGAACGACAAACTATTTAACGCGACGACGCAGTGTAAAATGACGTCAAAGCTAACGTCACACATCCATGGCGGTCTTTAACCAGTTATTGAGCCCGCTTCTTGTTATTGGCATGGTTAACAGGGCCCTGACCTGTGAAAATTATTTGTAGTAAGGTTTATTATTTACCTTATTATAAAAAGTAATAAAATTGCACAAAAACAGAATCTTGTTACCCAGGCCAAATAACGGAAGCGGGCAATATAACTGGACGCGGGCACAATAACATGTTATTGGAACATCAGCGATGTCTGACGTCATTTGTATTGTCATTTCACCCTTTGTCGTAGCGAATATTTTATAATTATGTTGAACTGATTCAACAAATCGAGTTATCGCTATTGTGTTTAAGTATAAAATAAACAAACTATTAAACGGCAATGACGTTCCTTACGTGGTTATTAGCACGACTGAACCTATACATCGGCACTCGGGCTAAGCCCACATGCAAATATAGGTAAGTCGTGTTAATACTATTAACTGGATTTTACATACAACTACCGTTTAATAAATGTATGATGTAATAATATACATTAGTGCGTGAAGTTAACTAAACTAACGACATACATGTTCAACATAACTCGTGCGAAAATATTTGAATGTCGTTCAACACGTGACAAATATATGACATTTGAAAACTAGATGCCCACGGGCAACATGTCGAGACCGCCAGTAGTCAAAAGGACTAACAGCACCAAGTTTTAACCTTTGACCTCTAAGTATGACCTTGACCTTTGAGGAAGGGGTTTGGGGTTGCACGCGGCACTCTGTCTTATTTATGCAAAATATTTAAAAGAAAGATTGCTTTATGCATGGCAAAGTTACAGCCCGGACAAGCTCCAAAATGATCTTTGATCCCAAAGTGTGACTTTGACCTTTGAGATAGAGACCCGAGGTTTGCGCACAACATTCTGTCTCATAGAGGTGAACATTTACAGCAAACAAAAAAGATTGCTCCATACTTAACAAAGTTATGGCCTAGAAAGCTCCAAAATGACCTTTGACCCTTAACTGTGACATTGACCTTTGAGATAAGATAGGGGCCTGGGGTTTGCACTTGACATTCCGTCTTACTGAGTTAATCATTTATGCCAATTATAAACAAGATTCCTCAATGCATGTCAAAGTTATGGGCCGGACAGGATCTGACACGACATTTGACCTCCAGCTGTGACCTTGACCTTTGAGATAGGAACCGGGGATTTGCGCATGACACATCCATGCCAGATTAAACAAGATTGCTCCTTGCATGTCAAAGTAATGATCCGAACAAACAAATCTGGCCGGACGGACGCACGCAAGCACACACAACCGAACAGCCATTTGGACAACTATGTCTTCGCATCCGTAAGCGGGCTGGACAAAAATGAATGCCGTGAAAAAACGACACTGGACGACAAGACACCAATAACCAAAGTTCAGTCAAACAGAACAGTTTGTATACCTATTTTTTCTCCTCGGCGATTGCTTATGTACCACGTTACCGTTCAATATATTTTCATATTGGACATAATATATTCCATATCGGACTATGCAACAACAGCGTCTTCTCTCCGCCCCCCCCCCCCCCCCCCCCCCCCCGTTGCGAGTAAAACAAATCTTCTGTTTGATGCATTCTGGAAATCTATATATTTTATTTTTCTTGCATACCAGAGTGGGATTTCTGTTGATTTCACCGGTGCTGGAAAACTCCATCTTAAACCCCGGAGTGTACGATGACTCTCGTGCAGTAAATGACGTATAACGAACTACATTTGTATCATAGTAGATTTTATGTAGTAATAATTATGTTTTACGTAAAACGGGATAAAAATCAAATACCGGGTACCTTGATAGTTTCTCTTTGTTACTTGTAACATATTTCTCGATTCAAAAAACGTCATTCAACAGAAAAAACATAACGTTTCACTGCAGATGATAAAACAAAACCGGAACTATTACGTTGTTTTCGTCTTGTAACGTCATGACGTACTTCCTGTTTACGGACGTAAAGTTCCCGCGCTTTGTTAATACGCTACTGTAAGAAAAAAGTGCTATAAGAATATGATTCGTTTGAATTATTTTTACTATTATTTGTTGAATATTGCATGCAAGAAAAAGGTTCAATCACTGGTGGAAGGTGTAGATGGAAATATCCGGCTCTCGGGTACCTGTTTAAGCGGTAACTCGGCGGAGCCTCGTTACCGCCTAAAACTGTAACCCTCGAGCCGGATATTCCCATCTGCACCTACCACCAGTGAAAGAATCTTACAATTTTATTTTGACTGAAACAGTTTGATGCCGAAATAACTTTGATAGAAACAACCTGGTGCCAAACGACTAGTTTATACGAACCCACTCTTCCCACCCCCACAACATGATAAAAACAAACAAATCAAACTAATATTTATTTCACTAAAATGTTCTACTGAAATAAGAACAAAAATATGCTATATGAGTCGTTTTATTTATTTGAAAATAGATAAACCACCCATGACAAAACAAAACCAGAACATAGTGAACGCTAGATCTAGAGATGTTTTTTTTTCACGAAAAACGATTGTCTTCCACTACTTGTTAAATGGCACAAATTAAGGGTCATAACTCCAGCAAAAATGACTGTACCATATCATTCCAACGATATACTCAACTTGGCTTGGCAATAAACACTCCTGTAAAGTTTTGTGGAATTCCAATCAGTGGTAAGGGGAGAAGTAGCACAAACAATAGAATTTGACAAATCAATGGTTATTACTCCGTTAAAAATCATTAAATCGGAACATGCCGATGATATACATACACTGACGAAATATAAAAACGCAACAAATGTATGTCTGGATACATTTTTACTACAAAAGGACCACCACGTACACATCTCGATACTCTATACCCTTTGTGTTCAAATTTAATCATCACAACAGACCATAAAATTAACACAATGGGTATCATGGGTATTGAGTATCGAGATGTGTTTGTGCTGAACATTTCAAGGTGATGCTTTTTTGTAGTAAAAATTTTTCAGGCATATGTCTGTTGCGTTTTCATATCTCGTCAGTGTATTTGTACTTCACACAGGTTTTGTTCAGCCTAATACGGTAAGTAAACACTGTGAAATAGACAAACCAAGGATCATAACTCCGCTGAACATTACAGAAATGGAACATGCCGATGGCTTGGCGCGGTTAATTCCTGTTACGTTTAATGGAAATATTCCCAATGGTGTAGGCGAAGTAGCCAAAAACAACATAAAATTTGACAAATAAAGGGCTATAAGTCAGCAGAAAATCACTGAACCAGGATATGCACACGATATGCACGACTAAGCTTGTCAATGTGAATGATCACTTTTTTGAAGAGTGTTGTAATTCCTCGTATCGGAGCAGTTGTGCTGACAAGGTAAACTTCGGCAAAATTTAACTCCACTGATAATCACTGAACCGGAACATACGTATTGTGCATAATTAGGCTTGACGCGGATCACTTCTGTAAAGTTTGGTGGAAATCCGCCCTTAATATACATTTTTTAGAAGTCAAAACATCATAAAATTACACGAATCAAGGACCATAACTCCACTGAAAACCATCGGACAATACGAAGTACTAGGCTTGACAATGATCGTTTTAATTAAATTTGGTTTAAATCCGCCTGGTGGTGTCGGAGGAGCTGCGTTGGCAAACTTCGTGACATACAAACAAGGCAGACTGACAGACAGATGGACAACACTAAATCAATATGTTGCCCCACCACGGGTGGGAAACACAGTTATAACATTTTTTTTAATTTCTCCTCCTTCGTCGCCGTCTCCTCCCCTTTCGCACCGTCCTCTCTTCGTCCTGAATGTCACGGGAGCACGGTATCCCGGCTATACATTTCATACACAGGTCACTTCTATGAGGTTTCTCCGGACCTTTTTCTTCCTCAAATTCACAAATACAATCGTAACGATGTTTATTACAGTATATACATTCACATTCACAGTCGTCACGGTCCAGCCCACAATCTGGACACTGGAGGTCCCTCACCTTGTATGGGTTTCGAGGAGTGTTGCAAATTTTACACTTCTGTTTGAAATACACCTAAAAGTGATAGAAACAATGCAAATTATTCTGTTCTGTCGTGTTTCAGAACACTGTATATGGTCTTATACATCTGTAACACATTTATTTTCTTAAATACTTTCTTTATATACAGGGAACTATTCTATGATGATTAATTTCATAAACTGCGATTTACATCTAACTGAGATAATTTTGTTGTATATGTAAATTGTAACAACAGAATGGTTCTTCAAATACAATACCTAGTTTTGCTCTCACACTTCAGACTGTTAAAAATATTTCATTTTCATTGACCAGTAAAAAAGTCTCCTACCGGAAGAAGTCATTTATGCTGCCACAGGAGCCAAATGTTTTTGTTTTTTTTTAAACTTACTGAAGAACCTGCATATTCTTTAGATAACCACATACTTATAAGTCAGTGTTCAAAACTTCTTGTACAAAGTATCTATCTTTTGTTGAAAATAAACAAGCAGTTTTTCTTTAATTCATTCTAACACCAACGTTGTATATCAGATCCTTAATTATTGTTTGTACCATACAAAAACAACTACTGTAATGAAAATACAATATAATCGTGTTGTTAAGTCTTCAAGTGGCGTACCTCCCCTACCATCCCAAAACATTTAATCTTAAGTACGTCGTATGAATAAAGACAAACTTTCATTATCATATAGTTATCAGCATCTATCCAGTAATAAAATCCAAAACATGATTTAAGGTAGTCGTTCGGTGTCCAGTTTTGACATTTAATTGTCTTTCTTACATCTCGTTAAAAGAATATAGATGTTTGCTTTACCGGAATGAACATCCTTTACATCCTTAACAAGTAAATATCTCGTAAATACGAGAAAAATATCAAAAATAATCTCGTTTGACTCTTAACCGTTTGACCCCAAAAACAATATGGGTCATCTACTCCCTAGCCTATTTACCCTATGTAGTTTGATGTTTGTAGGTCAAATGGTTCGAATGATATTGACTGGATTTGTTTTCCAAATTCAGGCCCCTCTGACCACGACCTTTTATCCATTGTTCGCAAAATTATTTGTGGTCAACAACTGACCAAAACAAATGGGCCTATGAAATTTGAAGGTTCTCGGTCAAATGGTTCTCAAGTTATTGAGCGGGAACTATTTTCAATGTTCAGGTCCCTATGACCTTGAACTTTGATAAAATGAATTTAAATCTCTAGCGGTCAGACCAATAATAATTTGATAAGATGATTTGCTCGTAGTCACGAGATGTACAAGTAATATCGAATTTTCTGATAATAACCTGATAATTTTCTCGAATAAATTTACGAGATATTTTCCTGTTATGTAAGAAATTTTATCTCGAAATCTTGTAATTACAAGGTATTAGTTTCACACAAAAATAGCTGATTTGACTGAAATAATAATATGTGATTAAGCATTTATTGTTCTAAACGTAAGATATATTAAAATAAATTTTTATAGTTTTAAAAACATTAGTAAAATATCAAGTGTTTTGTAGAAAATTTGTTCAGTACCATGCAGCATATATATATAAAAACTGCTTTTTATTTCCGATGTTGGTTAGATCTACTAGTTATGACATCATTTTCAGTGTTCGTCTTTTGTTTACAAAAGCATTTCTAGCATAAAGCCTTGTACAAAGATTTACACATAAATTGCTGAACTGGTAATTCTGTAATTCTGAAAAAAACACATACCCTGTACGTCCCCTCAACACAGTACACATGAGCACTCGCCCATGAAGATTCCTTGCTACATGGACAATGGAATAAGCCGAATTTTCTTTCGAGTCGGGGCCTTCTGCGACGATTTTCTCTTCTCTCTGGTTCTCTCTCCATAACGTGTACTTATCACACCTACATTTCAGAAGAACATGAACGTTTAAACAATGAAATTTATAACGCTTGGAAGAGTTAATACAATTTCTATTACGACCCGTTTCATTTTCAAGACAACTGCAACAAAATCTTTGTATGTCACAATTATTACGTCATAGCGTCAATAGCATAGCAATGCCCAAGATATTTGGTTGATATCTTCAACGATGATGTAGATAATTGTAATGATAACATCTTAGAATTGAAATAATATATGTGTATAGCTAAACAGTTAACTTCTTTTGAATATAACCATCAAAGCAAGGACTTTGTTCAACAACAAATCACTTTTGGGATACGGTATTTTATTTTTTAAGTATTTTGATATTTCGTAATTAATTTGTGTCGGGAAATACACACTAACTAAATCTTCCAACATTTTGAAATATAATTTAATAATATATTGTTAGATTCTATTAACATTGAAACTTTTACAAAGAGATATACACTCAAACAATTTTATTCTGTTTACGACATCACTCCGATTTAAATGATTCCCAGATATGCGCATAATCATTATTTTCTAAAGCTAAGTGTATTCACAATCTGACTAAAGTACATCTCCTATTACGCTACGCATAGGATCTGAGAACGACCTATTCATAGCCTCGTTCTGACGACCCTTTCGCTAGCCAATCAGAGCTTAACTTACAACATTTTGCAAATCTACCTTTAGCCTCGACTTTTGATATTTACAATTCTTATGTCGTAATGTGTCAGATAGCCGGTTAGCTCAGTCGGTAGGCCACTTGCTCTGTAACCGAGGGGTCCCGGTTTCGAGCCCTGGAATGACTGCACATTTTTCTTACTCTTTGACATTCGAACAAGTCGTCTGATTGGTTCAAATAAAAATAGATTTGTGAAAATAAAAATAGCAATACTGGAAATCCAAAATATACAGAAGACGTATGTGAATAGGTCGTTCTCAGATCTTCGTTTAGAAGATCAAGTACTTAAGTCAGATTGAGTGTATTCAGTAATTTGAAATATACTGGCAAAATATCAAGAACATGTGTCATATGACAGATTGGTGATTACAAGTATAGCAAGTCAAACTTGATTACAGTGCTTTTTCTTTCTGTATTTCAAAAGAAAAGTGTCGATTCTTTTCAAAACATTCAGCTTTGAATAAAAATTCATATGTTTTTTCTTCCATTGTCATAGTTTACATACGCGTGGATTTAGTGAGTAAGGGATAGCTTTGGCATTTTTTCAATAATTAATTATAAAAACCACATCCAAACAAACTTCTCCGGATATTTACACTATAAATCAGAATAATAAAGTATACTCTTTTCAATAATATTCAGCTTTTTAAATTTCTATCAAATGCTTTTCATTCACTGAATTTTTACATACTGGTTTGGAACCAGTATCCGGACAGGGCCAGTCTCCGGACACATGTAATAACCGCTTTATTTGGGCGTTATCCACGCAATCTGGATCATTTGGATGATTGTTCTTCATGTCTACAACAATCCACTGTTTTACAAGTCTGTATAATGTATAATTATCAAGAATTCGTGTTAGACGAAAATCGAGTTTTCAGAGTTAGACTCTCTTTGCTTTCATAGCTGCTATTGAGTCAGGTTATCTTTCATGTGCATTGTTGGAGAGATTATTGATAAAGAAATGTGTAAAAATAGTTTAATTGCTTATTTCAATATCAAAATAACAGCAAACCATCGTCAAAATATTTGTTCGGCAACTGGTTTGCCTCACGGGGAAAGTAACTTCTTTTTGAAGTTTGTGCAGTGTGGGCTTCAGTGATGTCAAATATTTTTTGAGAAAATAATGGAGCCAAAATATGAAAATTTGTCCGGAAACTGGTTCCAGTACACACCAATTTTGTCAGTACAGGATAGCTTTGATTTTCATATGATGTCAAATGAAAACTAACACAATAATTTAATTCTAAATCCTATCCTCTATACCCTAAACTCCGCTATAACCTAAAGCACTGTACATCAATAATTGATACTCATAAGAAACAAATTAACACTTTATCATATGCACTTATGAGTGGTCGTACTCATAACTGTGTATAAAGTTTTAAATCTAAATTTAAATGAAACGTTTTCTAGTATTTTAATTATATAGATCTAGACCTTGTTTTTTTCAAAATGAAACGTGAAAAAGACTTACCCAATTAGAGGTAATCAACAGCTACAACCTTTTTATTGTTGCTGACAAGACAATTCCGATTATTTGAACGTAATACGCTTACATCCTTCTATTAATGTCAGTCAATAGATTAGGTTATAGATATAATAGCCCATTTGAATCGTTTTTCGAAAATCTATTTTTAGAAGATAACGGTACAGTTATAACGAGGCTGTAGATTATATTTTCGGAAAATAACATACATGTATAAATGTCACAAAACAACGGGACGTTAAAATTGCTAAACAAATGAACAAGATAACTTTGCTTTCCTCCCTTTCTAGTCTAAAGTTAACAGCAAATGAATTTACAAAACACCGACACTGTGTTATAGTAGACAATACTATAATAATAATAATGATAGATTTCTAAAAATAATAAAGCCTTTATTTAAAGAGGAACAAGTCAGTCTTCCATGAGGCCCTCATATAACTTAAATATATACATTTCTGTGGATATACTAGAAAGCAAGACGTCTACCAGTTTACGACCTTTATTTCCCCCAAGTAATTATGTCTATATTCCAACAAGCACTAACAAAGAAGGATCCGATAACTAGAATAAACATCACCTTTTATAACATGTATGCTCCAGTTAATGGAGCTGATGGAGTTATAGGAGCATAGGAGTAGAGTGAGCTTTGAGCTTAAAGGAGCAGTATGTCGCTCCGCTACATTTAGATATATTTACATACAACCATGACTGCTGAACAAAAAACGGTTCAACAGACCTGTAGTTGTAGTAGGACAATATACAAACATATAGTAATTTATTTTTTTCAAGATACTGTCTTAAATGTTTGGTAACATAACGTTCTAGTATGAGAGATAGTGTTAGGATATTGAAATTGGCCTGTAATTCGCCTATCCTTTTGGGGCTCTTTTTTGGATCGGGATAACCTTGGCCTTTTTGAATGCCCGAGGAAATGTGTTGCAGTCTATACTTTTTCATATATTTTTGTTAGCACCGGAGGAGAAAGTTTTAGAAATCTGGAACTAAGGCCATCATAACCTGTAGATTTCTTGTGATCAAGAGACATTTAGTTCATTTTGAACAAATGACAGATCTTGGTTGTTATAGAGTTCTAAACGTTTAATTATGTATTAAAGATGACATGTCGTAGCAAATTATTTTTAAAGAGTACATGTTTTTCAAGTTGACAAAATATAGTTAAATTTTTGTTGTCAATCTAAAGTTTTATGTTTCAATGAGTAATTAATTATTGTCTAACTATATCCAATTTTGTATTTGTTATTTGGTCTGGAAGTTTATTCAAAATTTTGAAATTAGTACTCGGTGAAATGTACGTTAAAATTCATATGCCGAAGCTGATGTTTAATGAGTATTGTTTTTTTGGTAATAACAGCTCGTGTTCTTAACTTTAAAATTTTCAATTTTGTTTATTATGTATCTAGTAAACAAAATAAAGGCTATTTCACTTAGGGTGTCGAATAATCTTCATATAGTTCTGTAGTAAAATGTTGTATTTCCATTGCATGGTAAACTTTTGTTGTTGTTTTCTTTTTAAGAAAAAGCAGGTCTAATGTTTTGATTACTGTGCTAAATATGTTAAATCTGTAGATCTTAATCTATGCAATTTCCATGAACTGATTGAGTTATGCGCGTGTGGACTGGCCGTACCGTTAACGAAATCAGTTTCTGCATTTTGTTGCTAGATGTAACATTATTTTGGATACTGTATTGATAAAAAAAACCTACGTATAAAATTTTCTAACAAGTTCTATGTGTAACTTTAACTAATGAATCAATATTTTATCATATTTTCAGCCATACTTTTGTTTCTTAAGAAAATATTAGCTACTTATGTTCAACATTCAATATTGTTTAACTAAATTTTGCAGTTTCGAGTAAAATTACATCTAATTAGTTTACATTCCTGCCTTTTTTGTAACATTTATCGCAAAATTGTAATTTTGTTCTTTAGGGAAGGTGGAGTGTGGCAGGAATGACTTTTTCTAGCCTTATTTTACACATGTATCCTAATATATACTGTTTAAAATCTTGTATAGCTAGCAGTCGGTATTCTGAACCTTGTCCTAGTCTTAATATTATTGAAACACTGTTAAGTTAAATAAGCTTTTGCACTTTCAAATGTAATTTTGCTTATAACTTTATTATAAATATTAGTGCATTTTGCTAATTACAGTATTCGTTCTACTTAAAGTTATAAAACCTTATTGTGGGTAATAGGTTTACACTATCATGTACTTGCTATACTTATGATATTGCAATCACTCAGGTGTAACTTTAGCATACAGTCATGTAAGGGTTGATACAAGCGTTTACATAAGCTTGACCATTCTTTATGTATTGTTAATGCTACAGGTAATAATTTCACTTTTATGAATTTATTGAACACTCCATGTGTACTGCAATTTTTCTGCATGGGTTTTTCATGCGTTTTACCAATGTGAGGGTATATAAGCCCTGATTTTGGCAGTCTCTGTGCTAGTGTTCACAGACTCTCGACAGGTAACTTCTACCTTTAGTCAAAGCCTAGCCATTTCCCCCCTTACTGTCTTTGGGTATATTTTTTCCTTTTGGACCAGGATCTAAATTTAAAGACAAAATTATTTAAAATGACGTTAGCTTCGTTAGGTGTAGGACTCTAATTTCTGTAGGTTGTAATTATGGCTTAGTTGTTTCGAATATTGTGAACTGAAAATGTATAAACTGTCACTGATGTATTTTGTCTATGATGTAAAACGAGCCATGTGAAAATTATAAAATACATCTTGTACCCGGTAAACCGCTTTTGTGTTCCTTGTAGTTTAAAGAATTTAAAAATCTAACAGAGTAACCTGGGCATAAGTAGTAAATGCTGCTACACATTTAGTTCACTTTCAACAAATGACAGATCTACTGGAGGTGGGGTGGGGATTCTGAATAGTGGTGTATTATGCAGCTTTGCTGAATTGATGTCTGCAAATTTCATATTTTCAAATGTAGGAGGTGGGTTATTGCTTTTGAAAGCCACACAGACAGAAACAAAATGAGCATTGAACGTGTTAGCTGCCATAAATGGGTTTGTAATGGGTTGACCGTCATCAACTATAAAGTACGGTGTCCTGTTAGGGCTGTCACCGCATAATGAGTTCAAAACAACGAAAAAACGATACTGCGATGTTGAAAATTCGAAAAAACGAAAGGACTTTCGTTATTTCGACTTTTCAACATCGCTTTATTGTTGTTTCGAGCTCACAGTATACGCCGATGACCCTAACGGGAAACCGTAGTTAAGAATGAGGTACATCAATTTCGTTTTGCTAGTGACAGAAAATGTAACATATGGCATACACGTTTAAGATGCCAGTGTAGCAGTTAAACTACGATTTATAAAGAGTTAATATTATAAAAAAATAACTTGCAGATCTGGCAATCATTATGAAAATGTATATAGCAATGACGTGAAAAGATCTCTTTAATACGAGGAATGTTTCTAATAATAAGGATATTACTAACACTTTTGTCCGTATGCGAGTCTGTTTGTCTTAAGTACATTTTTATCATCTTGTTACTTTAAATCCCTTAAAGAAGATATATTGACCTGTGCAGAGGCTTAGACAGTCAGAGTGCTGACTACAGCTATTTTGCATTCAATGTCATACTCATTATATAACTGAATACCTTTTTAACTGTTTATTCTTAAAAAATTAATAATACTTAGATGAGAAAACAACAATAGAAAGACTGTTAAAACAACATTAAATAGAGGATATTTGTTTGTTTCGGTGTAAGATCGAAAATTTATTTCATCGAGTGAACATCACATGAATATTTTCACGAGCGGCGAATGTAAGATCGAAAATTTATTTCATCGAGTGAACATCACATGTTAATAGTTTCACTCGTGGCGACACATCACATGAATATTTGTGAAAATATTAATAACATGTGATGTTCACTCGATGAAATAAATTTCGATCTTTCACCGAAACAAACAAATTTTCTGTTTATTTCATGCTTTTTCAGTGGTTTCTTCTATAAAATCGTTTTATTTTTAAAAAGTTTCCCCGCAGGGAGCCCCACTGTTTACGACCTGTCAGCGCTGTGTTATGCGTCTCAAATAGTTCTGTAAATTGGGTCCAGGTTGTGTTTTGTCTCACAGAAGAATGGAGATTAATTTATTTTTAAGGGATACAAATAACATATTTGGTACTTCCGAATTTTTTTTTTCATGTGAGTTCAGATATATTTAAACAAACAATGTATGAAATTCATACTCGCACTCAAGTCCGCCATTTTGTTTTACTTTAGTCAGCAGATAAACAAGAAATGTCTTTAAAAAGACAAACGGCGTAGAGGTAATAAGTTTTGGCGCATGGAAAAATTCAGAATTAAACAGAATGTACAGACAGAAAAGATTTGGATATGGATCAATGAACACATGATTCATTTGCAAATATTTCAACTAAGCGGCAAATTTAAATGATCAATATGTATCCTTTCAGTGATAGAAAGTCAAAATGATTTGATTCTGAAATAATTTCGTGTTGGGTCAGAATCCCCCATAAGTAACCCACTTGCACAATATCTCGACCCGCATACAATTATTTGGAGTAGAAATAAAACAAATCCTAGAAGCTTTTGAATCACTTGTGGCCCCAACAATTCTAATAACTCGATTAAGTTCTCAGTTTTAATAAAACTTAAAGCAATTAAAAAATCAAGTTGAAGTCAGTTGAATATTTGCAGTTTGGGAGAACTTCAATAACTGTTGAAATAGCTTTTATTTGGGTAAAGTAATAGGTAAATACTTACATATATAATTACATATATAATGGAATAGTGCTTCTTCAATTTAATTTGCACATTGTTGTCGTTTGCATAGTCATTATTCTCATAAAATTTAAGATTGTTCAGCTTATCTTAGCGGGGGATGAAGTATACTTTCGATTTCTCTTGCGATGATAAATTACTAAATACTTTAGAATAAATCATTTTAGTTTGTAGGTAACAAAACTACTAAATATTCTCTATTTAATAGATGCCTTCTGATATTCAATGTCATTCAAGGCTTAGTAATAAATGGTTTATCTTTTCAGCGCGCACCTGTTCCGTGCCCCGATTACTATAGAATATAGGTCAAAATCCATGTTATTCAGCTAACGCCGAAAAACTATGAACGAATAACTGTAGAAAAAATAAGAATAGTGTAACAGTCGTATTCTAAATGGACTTATAGTCAGCTCTCTTGTCGTGAGTATTACAGTTACTTTCTAAAATCGTTCTTATTCGTTTGAATGGTCTGGCAATTGGCGAATCGAGCATGTCAGAAACAGACTCTGCTGCGGCCTTCGTTAATTGTCGACATCTGCGACAGTGTTTCCGACACAGATGTACTGTAGAAATTGAAAGTCACAGGGCCATGGAAAGTGCTGTTTGCGAAAAGACTGCGAGAAAAAAAAATTGAATGGAATTTTTATATCATTGACCTGTGAAATTATTTCAAGGCATAAATTATTTTATAGAAGCACATTTCCTTTCCGTGCATACTAGATGGGGATTTCCGTTGTTTTCACCGGTGCTAGAAAAACTCATCTTACATCTTACATCTATAGTGCTTTAAGAAAGTGATTCTCGTTAATTTCATATTGTCCGTAATTTAAGTATGGTATGCAAACAGAAGAATCAATCACTGGTAGCGGGTAAAGATAGGAATATCCGGCACTCGGGTAACTGTTTTGGCGGTAACTCGACAGAGCCTCGTTACTGCCTAAACAGTTACCCTCGTGCCAGATATTCCCATCTTTACCACCAACCAGTGAAAGATTGTTATAGCCTTTTAATTGGGCCAAGGTGATCCATCAGACAAAAAAAGTTTGATTCAGCGTTGTTATATTTTCTGGTTCTTTGGGATCATGAAGTCCAATTCAATACAGAGTTCCGCTTAAGCCAGTGCTTAGGGGCGTTAGTGGTGTTGCACTTTCCATTACCTCTCATGAACAGGCTCAATCAAACCGAGTCTGCTATAATTTTGCTTGGGTGCATTCTATACTTCCAAAGGATCTTCTTAAAGATTGCATTACTTGTTTCCGGTAACGGCTCAGAAAAAGAAATAGAGTCGGTACGGGGGCATAAGTTTTGTTTTTTTTCAAGTTGGCTCACGGTCTGATAATTACTTGAAGAGTCTTGTTATCTAATGTCAAACTACTTTAAATATACTGAATTTGTGCAAGTATGACTATGGTAAAGGTATTTCAAAAGAGGATATTTGACAGTTTTAGGGTGTTTTTTTTCTTTTTTTTTCAGAAATGAATTTGAAAAGGAATGAAAAAATCAACATGTCAGATTTGAATTTTTTTTGATTGTCGGAAAAAGTTTTAGCGTGCATATGAAGGCTAATAATTTCCGTACTTGGCATTCCAGTAAAACCGTCATTTTAAAGGTCTGAATTGGGAATTTTTGCCGGAAAATTGGGGAAAAATATTTTCAGTTTGGAACTTTTTCAGTTTGGAACTCAGAACAATTACGGCTAACAAATAAGGCTAATAAAACACCGCTGTATAAGGACATATTCAGCTGTTATTATATCTAGATAAACCATGGCAACACATAAAATAAGAATATAGATGTATAATGTACACACCTGTAAGGCGTAATTCTGGGATTTTCAATTCCTGCTTCGGCTTTCATATCTCTCATAATTTTGTAAAGTTTATTTATTCCAAGTGACTGGGTTTTTTTCTGAACCAGCATCTCTGTGGTTTCTCATTTGGTGTGAGGAAGAATGGGCTGTCAGGTTTGCACATGTCGTCGGGTCGTTTCTGGCTGTACAGCTTGTACAGATGTACAGGATCTCTCTGGACGTCATCAGTGGCATAGGCTTTGGGTTTTGTACCTCTGAAGTAATGAAATTTACACTGTTTCAACAGCTTATACATTATTAAAATATTTATCTTTATTAGAGTCTGTAACCTTTTGACAGACTTTTAACAGAAAAAAATGCCAGTCTTAAACTCTAAATCGTAATGGTGATTGTAGCAATATACAACAGTTGTGCATCCAAATAGTCCAGCGGAAGGACGGCTGTTATTAAGTAGCAGCAGGCCTGGGTTTGAATCCCAGTTTGGATAGCTGTTATGTTGTTCGTCGTTATCGTTACAATTCTTTTGCTGTTATAGATTAAAAAATTACCAGTACTTTTTTGTGGGTTTTAAGGTTTCAACTCTGTAAAAAGTACCTACTTACTCTCTGAAACAGCATGGGTCAATAGTGAGCATCAAACCAATCTCCTTCATCCCATAAGAGGTTACAGTGCCACCAAAACAAATAAATTTCTGTTATTTCATGCTTTTTAGTGGTTTAATGTAATATAACGGTAGATTTCACATATAATAAAACAAGGACATCTTGTGCAATTTTAAAGATATTTTAAGATAGTATCAAAAATACCAAATATAACCCTTTGTGCATGAAATAAACAGAAAAGAAATATCAGTGGAAGAATGAGATATTTCAATTTGTGAACAACAAATGTGAAAATACCCATTTTATTGCTCAATCAGTGATACATATCTCAATCTTTCACCGAAAAAACCCAACAATTATCCCTATATGAATTAAAATACTAAAATGCAATTGAAACGTACCTAATGTCCCGAGGATTTGAGCCAGATCTTGTTTTGGTTTGTCTCTCTTGATAATATATTGGATACGCCTCACCAGAAGTTTCATCCATTCTAAGATGAATATCTCCCCAGCAGAGATCACGGCATTCTTTGCTTGTCCGCATTCCAAAATGGTTTGTGCATACAAACCACATGGAGTGTAACAAAGACCTTGGGGTGTAGTCACCTAGTGTCCTGGCTTCATGCATCTGGTCAATGATAGCCTCTGTCAGGGTTTCTGCAGCTCTTATTGCCCAATCCCTGGCTTTTCAGCTGCTGCTGATTTCTTGGAAGGACAGCTCTGGTTTTGGAAATTCTCTGTCCTTGAATATGGCAACATTGCTGTCACTTGCTTTTAAATATCTGTCAGTCAACAGAGCTTATTAAGCCCCTAAAAGTTGTAGACTCATATTCCCTGCCGTCTTTCTTGGTAACACCCAAGATAAATTCACACAGTAATGAATTAAGCTGATCTGGGGGAATGTATTCTGGTTTTCTCATTTCATTTTTTGACATCAAAAAAGAGAAGAATGACTTCATGTCACTGTTTTCTTGTGGGTATTTTTATTTTCATTTTCTTTAACAAACTGGTCAGTCTCCATATTCCTTCTGGTCAAAGAAATTTGTGAAAATATTATTCAAGACCTCTGGATCCAGTTCTTCCACAGACATCTTGATTGTAGACTAAAGCAGACGTCAGATTTGTTGTTATTGTTATACAAACATGTAAACAAAGGGAAGCTTCTACAACTAACCTGTCACCTCATGTATATATATGTACAGAGAGAGGTGTCCATGTGGGGGAAGAAAGTAGTCCGGCACAGTGAAAATTATATTTTGATAAATTTCACTGTGGGTTTATCAGGATATAATCTACCATTATATTACAGTAAACCACTGAAAAGCATGAAATAATAATAAAAATTCCCATTCTTTCTTTACAGATATGTACTGATTAAAAAAACATGGACAAAAGTCCATCAGTAAACGCCACATTCAAATAATAGAACGTAGACACCTAAGCAGCATCCACATGGAAATAGAGGTATGTGTAAATGTATACACTTCTTGCATCCCGCCTAAGCCACCCAACAATCCCGACTTAGTCTCCCATACGGCACAAAAATAGACACAAAACAACGTCATAAAATCAATGATAAGACGTTTGTGCTTATCATTCTTATAGATACTGATGAAACAATTATTCGATGACAGAGTGCTACTTATTTTGTTGCAAGTATTAACCACTGTTTCATCCGATAACGACAACGACACCAGAGAGGAACCAAGATACAAATGTACCAACTTATAACGTCTAACAATTGTAATGTTAGACACATATATTGCAAAAACAGATAGATTTATTAAATAGGGCAAGGCAAGGCTCCGAATGGACACAAAGTCGGCATTTTGGGTTAATTTGTAAATCTGTTGTGTGATAACAGTCATTCTTACACTTTTAAGATTTTCTT
The DNA here is from genome assembly GCF_021730395.1 of Mercenaria mercenaria. NCBI lineage: Eukaryota > Metazoa > Mollusca > Bivalvia > Venerida > Veneridae > Mercenaria > Mercenaria mercenaria. The sequence continues at coordinate 56,690,272 of NC_069373.1, forward strand.
TTATATAAACAAAGCAGGATTTTACCGTGTATTGTCTTGTCGATTAGAGCACGTTTCGCAAAATGGCTATTCCGGTTTACTCCCTCGTTTTTAAAACCGCATTTTATTCCAGATTAGTAACCCTTCTTGGTGTAATACGTGTTTTTTTTCCCAGTCAGATGGGTCGTAATTGATCACTCATGCCTTCGGCCTTCGTGATTAGATTACGACGCACCTGAACTCAAAACCGTGTTTTATTTGCCAACAAAGCACTCAAAACTAAAATCTATTTCCCAAACATAACCAACAAACCTAAATTGTTTAGTTATGAAAACTTGGCAAATATACTTCTTCTAACGCCAAAATCCATCCTGTATCCTGATATCATGTGTTATCGACACATATGTATTCTCGAGCTATTATGGAAATGACCTGCGTAGTTTTGCATGTAAAATAATCCTCACAAGTAAATACATACGAGTGTCTACATTGTAAAAAACAGCTTACTTAATGTCATTGAAAGCATGCTGTAGCTCATTATCACTTATCGACACCTCCTCTGAAATAGAATTATCAAGGTCGTCATAAACTACGATTTCACGGACGTCCCTGTTTTGTTTCGAATTTGACGCGCGCTTACTCAGCGGTATAAAATGGTATGACCAGTGGCAGTAATGACACTCTTGGCCACGTGCTAGACGGACTGTAGGTGTGAGGATAGAGCACTTTCCCGATTGTCTCTGAAAAACCTCGGAAGCGGCGGTGGTGGTTGCGGCGGTCTTTGCGGTTAGCGTCTGACATGTGTCTTTTGGCGACGTTTTTAATAGATTTTGACATTTTTGACACGTGATCCTGTGTTGAAGATATTTATTTAGCTTGGTTGGAAGAAATTTCCAGGGTTCTAGCTAATGACAGAATTTCTGATAGCGACTTTTCTTCTTCCAAGCATTTTCTCTGAAAACAGCCCTGTATAATTTGAGTCTTTATTTCACCTTCCTTATCCTGAAATTCACAGTGTTCAGCCTTCTGCCGGAAGACTGTGACGACCTCGCCAATTGACTGTCCTTGCTTTAGTTTAAAGTTCCGAAATTCAATTCTTTTCGCATTCTTTATTCTTTTTGGGCTTGAAACAATCAGTAAGTTTCCTTTTGCCAATTTGGTAACGCCATAATTGTCGTCACTGCCATCAAGATTTAGTGTTTCGTAAATTTCGAAAACTTCGTCACCTGAATAATGTAGTAAAAGCGCTTTCTTCCGTTTGTTTTTGTCCACATTCAGTGCCACAATTAAATTTTCTAGCTGAACGAAATGCTTAGTTCATCATATTTCCACAGACTTTATGTCACTTTTAATTTCGAATTTCGGGAAATGTGGTAATCCTGGCATTTTAACATTGTGTTAACTCCTTCAATTTTAATCCCATTCTCGAAGCCAATGTAATATTGGTTGAGTTATAAAGATAACTGACCAGAAGATGGTTGGCTATATATTATATATCTCTCTTTATTTATTGTTACAACAACACTACGGACTATTCAAGCATCCTCTGTTATACTATTTTATAAACTGATCCGTTTTGCAAAATATGTGTCCAACATTACAAGTATTAGATGTTGAAAGTTGATATATTTGTATCTTGGTTATTTCTAAAACGTTCCTCTGTCTTGGCGTCGTTGTTATTATCGGATGAAACAGTTGCAATTTCATTGATATTTGCAAGAAAAGTAGTTACACCCTGTGAATAATTTTTTTATCAGCCCCTTTAAGAATGATAAGCACAAACGTCTTTTCATTGGTTTAATGGCGTTGTTTTGTGCTTTTATGTGCCGTATGGGAGACTAAGTCGGGAGTGTTGGGTGGCTTAGACGGGATGCAGGTGTTGGGTGGCTTAGGCGGGATGCAAGTGTACACATTTACACATACCTCTATTTCCATGAGAATGCTGCTTAGGTTTCTACGTTCTATTCTTGTGACGTTTCCTGCTGGACTTTTGTCCATGTTTTTCCAGTACATACCTCTAAAGAAAGAATGGGAATTTCTTCTTATTAACGTTGGGCCTCACTGTGTTCCTTTATTTGTTCATTTTCTCTTAGTGCGTTTGCTTTGTGTGATAGTGTGTGTGTGTTGGTCGTGTGCGCGTCCGCGGGCTGTGTTGGCGTTTAGGGAGGCTGGGATGGCTTTCCCTGTTGCACATTTATCCTTGTTTTTTAATTTTGTTTTCTGATCTACATGTTGCTAAAGTTTGTTCTGAATAAACAGTTAAAAAAGTAATTCAGTTATATAATGAGTATGACATTAAATACAAAATAGAATTTTATGATATTCATACATCACTACACTCAGCACTCTGACTGTCTAAGCATCCGCACAGGTCAATATGTAATCTTGGGATCTGTGTCTATTACACTACAGGTCACGAACACATCCAAGAAGACTTGTTCGATCTTTCTATACTTTTATTACCAGATGATTACAATAAACATTGTCAGCATGATCATTCTTCCAACTATACAAATCTCTAACTTCTAAGCTAACATATACCAAAACCTTTAGGTCTGAAAATAGACATATCAAACATATCCTAATACGATTACGAAATATCTTATTAGAACAAGTACAGTAATTAATCAAAGCTATCAATAATTCTGTCTTCAAACATATACATTCAATTCTATTCATTCAATTAATAAATATAATTCATAAAACAGTAAAACATATCAAATTCATAGTATAGTGGTCTGAAACCTTAAAATTATACATGTAAATAAAACAGCTGATCAACACATTTTTTAACAAACACGTCAACGGACATTTATAACACTTACTGATCTGATGGGATCAAACCCTTTCTGCAAATATACACACCACGTCTCTCTGTGTCTGTGCTCAGGTTACTGTGAACAAACATATCATATTAAATACATGCTAGGTTATGTTCAATTACAGAAGAACAGATGAATCGACCCCCATTTTCAAAACAATGGAAATATGTTTAGAAGCCGAAATTATAAATAAGAGACCAAAAACAAATCATTCCAGTCATTACAAATTACCTGTCACTACTCTACAAAAGATGAATGTCTACAAGACTGAGTTTAGAAAACTCAGACTCAAATATTTCCAGTCTCTAAAGAAACATGTCCGACCTCTGTCAACTATAGCGAAGAAAGACGTAAAAACAGATATAAAACGACCACATGACTGATCACATGACCAAAGAGCGGGAACTAAAAATAACTACAAAACCGAAAGTAAAAGTAGAGAGAAATATGATTAAGTATTAACCGAGAGTTAATAAAATAAATACAATAAATTCAACCCGGTTACAAATATATCTTCTTTAAGTGGTTTGAAGTGACAAGTTGATAAAAATGTACGTAAGACAAATACTCTATGATTCCTACTATACTATACAGTATGAAATGATTGATCTAGCCCATGAAATTTAAACTAACCAATCATTTGTGATATTTTTTCTAATTAAGTCTCTATTTACTGCACAATTCCTCTCACGTTTTTACGTTAGCTTAGAAGGACTTAGAAAAACGATTGTAAATAGAGAATATTAGGTTACTGTCTTTCTTAACTTAAGTTTATCCACCGAGTTGGAGAAAGGTTTATCAACCCCGAGGCTTGCCTATTTATCCTGCAGCCAGTAAAATATGTGTATAATATATACAGTTGAATATCGTTACCTCGATATCGGTTAGCTCGATACTCCGGTTAGCACGATGTGTTTTAGTCGGTCCCGATTTTTCCCTATATATTTCAATGTAATTATTTATCGTTACCTCGATATAATTAGCTCGATATTTTGTTTAGCTCAATGTGATTTTTTCAGTCCCGTCAACTTACCTGTACTGTTTTTACACCTGGTTTCGTCGATATTACAGCTTTTCAAAAATATCCATGTTATTTGTAAGGTGTGAAAATCAACCTATTGTTGTCCGGCGATGTATTAAGCATAATCAAGTTAGTTTGTGTGTTTGTTTTGTTTGTTATTTAATTTTTAAACCAATTTAAATGTCAGGAAGTTTGCATGTAATTCCCAATAATTAGTCTTATAAAACAGCGTGCAAGCGGGCAATCTCTTTTCCAATATAACAATTAATTTGGATGAAATATTTTTCTGTTTGACAGAGTAAAAATCTGCCATTTAGGATTGAGTAACAATATGCGTATCTAACTGGCAAATGTTCGATATCGAAGCACAGTCAAAATGACTACTCAGTTAGGCACATTACCGCTGCATTTAGACTTGTTTAAGGAAGGAATAAAAATGCTAATGTTTACACGTATATTTTGAAAACTTAAAACGTTGTATGTATGTATGTACTATTTAATTAACTTGTTTTATTTGTCAATGAAATTAAAATTGTATTTACGTTTATATCATTTCTTTTTCCTCGAAAAAAATAATGGATATTATGACAATATAGACGTCCGACACAAGTACAAAGTAGTCCCAGATAGTCGATATCGTTACGTCGAACTTCGGATACGTCGATGCAATTTTTACAGTCCCTTGGATATCGAGGTAACGGTATTTGACTGTATTTGCTTAAAAAATGTTTTTCGATACAAAAATAATCCACACAGATTTTTACTCAATTGTAAATTCCTACGCCCCTGCTTGATTTCCTTACAGTAAAACATTATCCCTTACCTCATGCTTTGCCTTCTGTGTATTATAAATCATCGGTGCTTATTGGGGTAAGGGACAGTTAATTTGAAAATTCCATAAATCTGCGCTGATACCAGTGCGAAAAAAATCATGAAAAATCCAATTTTGAAAAATTCAAGAAAAGAATTGAAAGAATATATTGCATAGACTTAGCACTTTATTGTGTGACATTTTCAGCCTGCCGATTCTGTTGCTTCTGTGATAAAAACGAGCACAACGCAGATTTCAGGACACTAAATTTTGAGGCAAAAATGGCCCAAAATGCACACCTTGCGCGACCTGTACCGTATTATCTGCAAATGACTGACCTAAAACACATGCATATTTTTAAAGCATGTGGCCAGACGAAAATAATTGTGGGAAGAAAAGTGTCTCATAACCGTTTACTTTTTCCGCTATTTTGAGCTGAATCTGGATGGATGAATGACCGTTTCCATTTCGTCTGAATTCCGTTACCTCAGGTAGGACTTTAGACCCGGCCGTCTACACGGAGGTAGGAAAATCGATTCAAGTATATTTACTTTACACAATAACTACTCGTACGCAGGAATCCTCAGTTCTATAAACATCATAAATAACCAGTTGAATATAAATGCCTTTAAAGTGCATCTGTCTATTTTATTTAAAAAACGTACCCGGCCAAATGCGAAACTGGCCCCTGCCGCTTTAAGATTTTTCAATTTATGACCAAAAGCGGATTTTACTGTTTCTGAACTTTAATACATCTTTTGCAAATAAAACCAGACAAAAATAATATAAGCAGCATGAAAAGATGTCTGTATGTGAGCGTCTAAACTAGCTCAGCCCTCCTGCGCAAAATGAGCCAAAATTTACAATTTGTCGCTACGAGACAAAGAATGTAAAATACGTTCGTTTTTATCATTTTCTGGCGTAATTTAACGTACTCCGTCATTAAGAATGATATAAAGTCATTTTCGCATCATTTTGTGAAAATAATATGCCCCCACCCCCTATTTGCCTATATCATGGGGTCCCCACCCCCCAAGCATCCCCCTGATTGAAGAAATGCAGAGCTGATTAGCTAAATATGCGCTACGTGGGTTAAGAATAATGAAAATGATCTTTATACGGTACTAAAACACGGTTAATGGTGGTACAATTTTAAAAAATCGTATTTGTACATATTGACTTTCATACCTTGATGTGTCCTCACTGTAACATTTTTGAGCTGCTGTGCCGTCAATTAGCGTTTCAAGTCCCCAGAAAGTTTAAAATATCAATCTTGAGGTTCTAAACTATGTAAAACCGCGCAAAATCAAGAGATTTTTCGAAATTTAATTTTGGCCGAATTCACTTATGGGGGCAAGGGACAGTTAATTTGAAAATTCCACAAATCTGTGCTGAAAGCAATGCGAAAAAATCATGAAAAATCCAATTTTGATAACTTCAAGAAAAGTGTTAAGAGAATGTATTGCACAGACTTAGCACTTCATTGTGTGACATTTTCAGCCTGTCGATTCTGTTGCTTCTGTGATAAAAACGAGTAAAACGCAGATTTCAGGACACAAAATTTCGAGGCAAAAATGGCCCAAAATGCACACCTTGCGCGACCTGTACCGTATTATCTGCAAATGACTGACCTAAAACACATGCATATTTTTAAAGCATGTGGCCAGACGAAAATAATTGTGGGAAGAAAAGTGTCTCATAACCGTTTACTTTTTCCGCTATTTTGTGCTGAATCTGGATGGATGAATGACCGTTTCCATTTCGTCTGAATTCCGTTACCTCAGGTAAGACTTTAGATCCGGCCGTCTACACGGAGGTAGGAAAATCGAATCAAGTACATATTTACTTTACACAATAACTACTCGTACGCAGGAATCCTCAGTTCTATAAACATCATAAATAACCAGTTGAATATAAATGCTTTTAAAGTGCATCTGTCTATTTTATTTAAAAACGTACCCGGGCCAAATGCGAAACTGGCCCCTGCCACTTAAGAGGGCATTCATGTACAGAACAAGCAGAGTGATTTTGACTCGGATAAAATACAGCCGAAAACCACGCTTGAGATGAATTCAAATGCCCGCAGTCTATACCTTAAATTTACTCCACTTCCAAGACATTGTGAGGTAAATGAAATTCCTTCCACCATGAATGGTTTAGATCCAATAATTACAATAAACGATTGCTTAAATCTGGTTATTTCTGTAAATTTCTAACTAGAAATGAGTAAACGCACAATACACAAAGTCAAGGTCGATTCACCCAGACGTTAAAAACCATCACCGTACCATTCCGTATTGAGGTATACTTTTATTTTTTTTTACCGTGGTTGTCCTAATAAAATGATGAAATATTTGAGCTTTGAATTCTTGGCCCAGTTTACACTGCCTATAGTGTATAACTTGAAAAAGGAATCCGTCAGTTGTATTGATGGTATAAACCTCTATTGACTGAATAAACCCTAACTTTAAACGGCAGGCAGATATCGGCCTGATAAATGCATAGTGGTAGGATAAAAGCTATTTCATATATTGCTGACATTTTGTTCAGGGTCAAAACGACCCTGCTTCTTTAGAAAGAAATACATCATGGGGATTCCTCATATTATATGACAAATGCAAGATATTTCAATCAAATCCAGTAGCCAAACCACTGTCACATATGCTAAAAAGTAAAATAGTGGTTCTCTTACCTTTGCCACATTTCAAACAAAACATATAATGATTCTATTCTTAAAGACAGTATCCAGCCGATGCTGCTAGTGTATAAATGAAGTTAATTTCAAAACCATTAGAATATTTTTCGTCCACGTTTATGTTGTTAACAATGTATATTTTTGATATCCTGTTTTTTTAACCAAGTTCATTGATACCGTTCATATTTTGCTGACTATTTTATTCGAAAAAATGTCTGGTAAAGATTAATTACATAATTATATAGCTTTGCAGAGTGGAATAAGACATAAAAATGTACACATCACAGGCACGAGTATCATACCTGAGAGCATAAGTATCACAAAAATGGCGGTGGAGTTTCGAAACTACGTTATTTAAATAATTTTAGATATCAACATGCATTTTGTAAAGGTACGTTGTCTCCATGCGTTGTCTGCATTTTCTTTGGTTAGTATTTACTTATTAAGATCATTTATGTTAATTTTCTAAATAAATGCATTTATTTTTGGGTGACCTATAATGCGCTATAGGTGAAATCTGCAGTGATGACAATTTTTTGTTACTCATCTCATCTCACTCAGTGTAGTATTCGTCGCAAAGTTTTAGTATGCCGTAATTAACAATTTTCGTGCTCTTCATGGATTTTTAACAGTAAATCTGCCCATGTTTGCTTCAGAATTGGTAGAGGAAACATCTCTAAAAAAATTGACGTTGAATTATTGCTGCCGCGTGGTTTGTTATCTATTTCGTTGAAAATTTTTCAAGTGTTTTCCTCGTTTGAACCTTTGTTTTGCTTGATTAGTTTCAGAAATTCTGAAGTGTCACTGTAAAATTGATATTTATTATCATGCCAAAGGAAAGACGAGCGAGGGCACGCAGGCGGGCGGAAAGAGTTGACCACGTGGCACCAAGGAGACAAGGGGAAAGGCCACCAGCTAGGGGTTCTAACAGGAGGGCCGAGGTGCAGAATGCCCTGCAAAATGCTGTCAACAGGGACAACACTCCACTACGACCAGCACCGCCAGAACTACCAGTCCGGTAGTTTGCTTCTGCAGAAGTTCCGACGGACAACACTGGCAATGGTGGTCATGAGAAGGTTAACTTCCTACCCAAACGTGGTGAGTCATGCTTCAATGCATTTGATTTAAGTAGCATAGGGAGGAATGTTGTGGCTCAGAGCAATTCTGGTGGGTTTGTTCCTGAAAATTGATTCCAAAAGACAGAATGTCTAGCATCACAGGCTAATATTCCCATTTTGTCAACAGCCAATGGTATCGTAAGTGCTCAAATACCATTTCACTTAAAGGAAAAATGTGGTCAAGAAAATACATAAACTTGAATTTTCTCTTAAAATCTTCATAGTTAAATTCTTACAATGATGCAAGACTCGTTTTGTCTACTGACGGGTACCTTGAAACTCGTCATAAAGGTGCGGAAAAGGTTAAACATACTGAACAATGGTCTGATCCATTCCTTGTCTTCATGGATATAATTATAGAGGATATTTGTTTGTTTTAGTGTAAGATTGAAATATATTTCACCGAGTGAACACTATAATGCAATATTTTCACGAGTGGCGCAGCCACGGGTGAAAATGTAAACTATGGTGTTCACGAGTGAAATATATTTCGATCTTACACTCAGAAACAAACAAATTTTCTATTTATTTTATGTATTTTTAATGGTTTTAACAAAATTATATCCAGTTTGTCCGCGCAACGTCATGTGCATCGCATCATGACATCATAATATCGTGACGTCAGGATATCTTTGTAGAAAAACTGTAAACAGTTCTATTACGTTTCCTGATTTCATTTACATTCTTTTATGATAGAATGTCATATTTAGGATCCTGTTAGTATTTCTATACATCTATATCTATACTGAAGTATATTTTGCAAGGAATTTTCTTTTATTTATAATTCATATTCTTTCGCATTCAAGTGTAGTTCTGTACCAGTGAAAAAATAAAAATGATATTTTCACTGTTTGAAACAGTGAAAATATCAATTTTATTTCACTGATAAATTTCAGTATTTCACTGAAGAGCATAAAATAAATATATTATTCAACATCCACAGGCTTGCCCTGAGCTTCTTTCTTACAGGGCAACTATTCGCCGCCAGGCGTGATTATGCCTGGAGGACATGTGATGAGCAGTTTAGGCTGAGATAAGAAAATCTCTTGCAAACATTGTCTGTAATTAATAGCGATTTATGGCTTAAAATAATGACTATGCCTTCAGCTTAGTCTTACAGTAGTTCACCAGGCTTACCGCAGCCAAATATAAACGCCAGGGATTTTTTACACAATGCAATTTAGGCCAATACCCGTATGCCCATAATTGTAGATACAAGCATGTTTGCTCTAACTGTGGCAAATCACATCCAAAAACCAAGTGCTATATTTTTGTGGAAGACCAGTACCTCAAAAAATCAACATTTAGGCGAAAGTGAAAAATTGACATTAGGTCATTCACCTCTAAATTATTTCACTGGAAAATGAACTGAGTAATAAATATCCAGATGAAGACATTGCAAAAGAATTACTTATGTTTTTTTCGGGTGGTTTTTCTTTACATTATTTTGGCCCAAGAGCCTCCTTTTTCACGTAATTTAAAGTCTGCATATGAACATTCAGAAATAATCACGAAGAAATTGGCAAAAGAAATTGAAGCAGGTAGAATGAGTGGGGCTTATAATACTTCACCATTTGATAATTTCAGAGTTTCACCAATAGGTTTAGTAGAAAAAAAGACGATTTTCGTCTAATTCATCACTTGAATTTCCTTAGAAGTGCTGCTGTAAATGATTTCATCCCTTTAGAACTTAGTTCTCTTCAGTACACACATTTCGATGAGACTGTTACAATGCTTCAAGATCTTGATCAACATGAAGTTTAGCTAAAACTGATATCAAATCAGCTTTCCGGCTTCTGCCAATAAACCCAGAAGATTTTGAACTACTGGGTATCAAATATCAGGGAACATATTATTTTGATAAATGTCTACCGTTTGGGGCCTCCATTTTGTGTGCAACTTTTGAAAAGTTTTCCAGCTTTTTGGAATGGTCGATAAAGAAAAGGTCTAAAAATATGAAGCATTATCTAGATGATTTTCTGTTTGGGCGGAAAGAAAAGTCTAAAGATGGTCAGTGTTTACTTGATAACCTTTTTCAGCTGTGTTACGAATTGAATGTTCATTTGGGTTCCTTTAGCTGTAGATAAGACTGTTTATCCAACTACTGTCTTAACCTTCCTTGGTCTGGAACTGGACTCTGTTGAAATGGTCATTAGAATACCAGTTGGCAAATTTATGACAGAAAAAGTCAAAGTTTTATTGTCTAAAGCAAAGGCAACATTTCACCAAATCCAGTCTTTAATAGGTTGTCTTTCATTTGCTTGTAAAGCAATCCCAGTAGGCAGACCATTTTCAAGACGGTCCATTGATCTTACATTTGGCTTGATTCCTGAAAAACATCATCATTTAGGTAAAAGAGGATCTGAAAATTTGGCTATTTTTTATCCAATTACAATGGTGTTTTAGAAGTCCACGCTAAAGCTTGGCTGAACAATTCTGATTTACAGCTCAGGTATTGGTAATGGAATTTTCTTTAACAATAAATGGGCATATGGGGCATGGCCGGAATTTTGGTTAAAACATAGTCAAACGGAAGATATTACGCTTTTAGAAATCGTCCCGATAGTAGCATCTGTATTTCTGTGGCCTTCAGAATTACAGAATAAGAAACTTTTCTTCAGATGTGACACTTTGTTTGTTTGCCAGATTTTAAATTCAATGACAAGCTAGTCAAAAACAGTTATGACTCTAGTTTGAAATTTAACATATTATTTAAAAGCAGGCATATTTCTCGAATATCTTATGGCATTTCTGATGCATTTTCAAGGTTCCAGTTTCCATGATTTCAGCATTTCAGAGACTTGGCTCCAGGGTCAGACAGAACTCCAGCCAAGGTACCATAAATTCTGCTAGACATCTTTGGCAGTTAGCTAATACATTGGCTTCAGAAGGATTGTCGGGTAATACAAAAAGAACATATCAGACTGCCTTGTGCTCATTTGCAGTATTTCGTAGTTTATACGGTATGGTAAATGTATAGCCTTTACAAATGTGGGTTGTCTCCCTCTATATTGCGTGGTTATTTTAAGAAAGGCCTGTCATTTAAAACAGCATGTTCATACCTAACAGCAATAACATATGTTCATAAAATGCACAACTGGGGTAATCCTACAAATTCATTTTATTTCAAAAAGATAACGGATGGCTTCAAAAGAAAAAGGGACACGCATCAGACCCCAGGTTACGTGTAAATATTGAAATAGTAAGCAAATTTTGTGATGTGTTACCATCAGTTTGTATTTCAGTGTATGAAGCTAAACTTTATGTCTTTGTTTTTAGAAGCATTTTTCGGTCTTTTCCGTGTAAGTGAACTTGTGCATACATCTCCTTCATATTGCAGCCATCCATTAAGATTTGTGGACGCTATTTACATGTTCGAAAGGTAAACTGTTCCCACAGTTGCGACTTACTCACCTCAGGTAATTACTCTGTCAACAATTGCAAACTCCAAACTGTGCCCAGTACAGGCCATGCTGGAATACAGTAAATTTAAACTAAGTAGCCTTTTCTTGTTTTCGCACTTAAACGGGAAACCAGTAACAAGATACCAGTTCAATAGTCTTCTTAAAAAATGCATGATACATTAGGTCTGTCAGTTAATAGGTTACTCTCACACAGTTTCCGTATAGCAACATACCTTGACACCCAAGGAGTGCCGCATGACATCATCAAGAAAAAAGGTCGTTGGTCATCTCATGCATATCTCAGTTATATCCGTTAGTAATTCAGTGTTTGGCCTTTTCATTAATATTTTTCAGTTATCTGGATTGTTGGCTCCTCTATACCAGACTGGGCACATAAAAGAGCAGCTTACAGAGCTACAGATACTTTTGGTCTTAAAGACTTCAAAAAGTATCGTGGTTCAGAAGGATGGTGTGGCTAGAAGTACTTCCTTTAGTCTCGAGAAAGCTTCAGGCCTGTACAAACAAACCAGACGCTATAGTCATCCACTGCGGCGGCAACTCACTTGGTAAGATATCAAGAGGTTTTTGAAAAAAAACAAAACTAATAAGAGATGATCAGTCCGATATATGCAAGTTAGCCGTCCAGCAACTTTTTTAATTTAGTCAAACGTATTGCCTAGATCTCACTGGTTTTCAAAAATTTATGTTTGAAGACTTGTCAAAGACTCCAGAAAAAAAGTTAACCGTGCTGCAGCTTTGCATGTTTTTAGATTAGGTGTTTCTTGGATTAAGCATTGTCAGATCACTGCCGATACGTCTTGTTTATTAAGATCAGATGGTATCACTTATCAGATGTAGGCCTTGACATTTTTAATTTATCAATCATGGAAGCTATTGAATAACTTATGTCGGGAAACTTAAAAGCAGTATTTGAAAGATTTTAGCTCACCTGTCACGAAGTGACAAGGTGAGCTATTGTGACCGCTTGATGTCCGTCGTGCGTCGTCCGTCAACAAATCTTCTTCTTGAAAACCAATGGGCAGAATTACACCAAACTTCATAGGAATGATCCTTGGATAGCCTCCTTTCAAAATTGTTCAAAGAATTGAATTCCGTGCAGAACTCTGGTTGCCATGGCAACCGAAAGGAAAATTTTTAAAAATCTTCTTGTCCAAAACCACAGGGCCTAGGGCTTTGATATCTGGTGTGTAGCATCATCTAGTGGTCCTCTACCAAAATTGTTCAAATTATTTCCCTAGGGTCAAATATGGCCCCACCCCGGGGGTCACATGGTTTATATAGACTTACATAGGGAAAATTTTGAAAATCTTCTTGTACAAAACCACATGGCCTAGGGCTTTGATATTTTGTGTGTAGCATTATCTAGTAGTCTTCTACCAAGATTGTTCAAATTATCTCCCTAGGATCAGATATGGCCCCGCCCCGGGGTCCAAAGTTTTACATAGACTTATGCAGGAAAAAAAGTTTAAAAATCTTCTTGTCTGAAACCACAACACTTAGACCTTTGATATTTGGTTTGTAGCATCATCTTATGGTCCTCAACCAAAATTGTTCAAATTGTACCCCTTGGGTGAAAAGAGGCCCTGCCCTAGGGGTCCCAAGTTTTATATAGACTTATATAGGAGAAAGCTTTAAAAAATCTTCTTGTCTGAAACCATACGACCTAGGCTTTTGATATTTGGTATGGTGCATTGTCTAGTAGTCCTCTACCAAAATTATTCAAATTATGTCCCTGGTGTTAAAAGAGGCCCCACCCTGGGGTCACTTAGTTATTATGTGAGTTATATAGGAAAAATACTTAAAAAATCATCTGATCCTATTTCCAAGACTGTTTAATTATAATTACCTGATGACCCCAAGTAATATGATGTCACTTGACTGTGACCTTGACCTATTGACCTACTTTCTTGTTTTTTAAGATACAGCCTTGAAATTTTGATGACATACACATAAATCGTAAAACTGAATTTCATTGACCATGAATGTGACCTACTGACTTTCTTAGTATTTTATCATCAGTTTGACATTTGAAACATGTAGCTCATATTACTCAGGTGAGTGATCCAGGGTCATCATGACCCTCTTTTTTTCTTTTTTCCTATCGCTTTTTTGGGTTTTTTTTAGCTCACCTGTCACGGAGTGACAAGGCAAGCTTTTGTGATCGCACTTTGTCCGGCGTCCGTCGTCCGGCCGTAAACTTTTACTTTAAACGATATCTCCTCATAAACCGCTAGGCCAATTTCATCCAAACTTCACAGGAATATTTCTCGGTTGAAGCTCTACAAAAATTATTCAAAGAATTGAATTCCATGCAGAACTCTGGTTGTCATGGCAACCGAAAGGATAAACTTTAAAAATCTTCTTCTCAAAAACCGCAAGTCCTAGAGCTTAGATATTTGGTGTGAAGCATTGCCTAGTGGACCTCTACTAAGTTTATTCAAATCATGATCCCGGGGTTAAAACTGAACCCGCCCGAGGGGTCATATGATTTTACATAAGAAAATCTTAAAGAAATCTTCTCAAAAACCAGAAGCCCTAGAGCTTAGATATTTGACATGTAGTATTGCCTAATGGACCTCTACTAAAGTTGTTCAAATCATGACCCCGGGGTTGAAATTGAACCCGCCCCAGGGGTCACTTGATTTTACATAGATTTCTATAGGAAAATCTTCAATTTTAAAAAAGAAATTATCCAGAAGGCCTAGAGCTTAGATATTTGACATGTAGTATTGCCTAGTGGACCTCTACAAATTTCTTTTCAAATCATGACCTCCGGGTTCAAAATTGACCCTGCCCCATGGGTCACTTGATTTTACATAGGAAAATCTTCAAAACATTTCTAAAAAAAACCCCAGTAGCCCTAGAGCTTAGATATTTAACATGTAGCATTGCCTAGTGGACCTCTACAAAATTTGTTCAAATCATGACCCCCGGGGTCAAAATTGACCCCGCCCCAGGGTTCACTTGATTTTACATAGGAAAATCTTCAAAAAAATTCTAAAAATAAGCTAGAAGGCCTAGATCTTAGATATTTGACTTGTAGCATTGCCTAGAAGACTTCTACAAAATGTGTTCAAATCATGACCCCCGGGGTCAAATTGACCCCGCCCCATGGGGTTACTTGATTGTACATAGAAAAATCTTCAAAATTTTCTAAAAATAAACCAGAAAGCCTAGAGCTTAGATATTTGACATGTAGCATTGCCTAGTGGACCTCTACAAAATTCGTTCAAATTTTGATCCCCCAGGGTCAAATTGACTCAGCCCCAGGGGTTACTTAATTGTACATAGGAAAATCATCATAAATTTGCTAAAGATAAACCAGAGGGCCTAGACCCTAGATATTTGATATGTAACATTGCCAAGTAGACTTTTACACACTTTGTTCAAATCATGGCCCCCGGAGTAAAATTGACCCTGCCCCAGCGGTAACTTTATTGTACATCGGAAAATCTTAAAAAAAATCTAAAAATAAACCAGAAGTCCTAGAGCTTAGATATTTGACACGTAGCATTTTCTAGAGGACTTCTACAAAATTTGTTCAAATCATGACCCCCGGCGTCAAATAGGCACCGCCAAAGGGGTTACTTGATTATACATAAGAAAATATTCAACAAAATGCCTAGAAATAAACTAGAAGGCCTAGAGCTTAGATATTTGGTGTGTAGCATTGCCTAGTGGATCTCTACTAAGTTTGTTCAACTCATGATTCAATGCAAATCTTGATAGCAACATTTAACCAGGTGAGCGATATAGGGCCATGATGGCCCTCTTGTTTATTTTCATAAGATATGTAGTGGCCCTCAACACACTAACACTTACCTGATGACCCCAAGTAAAATGTTTGTAAATTTTCCAGGCTACCCTCATACGGCAATGTTTAAAGTTAATAGGAAACCGTTTCAAGATATAGTTGTTTGCTGTTTCGCATTGCTTTCTCTTTTGCATTGAATCTGGATTCTCTGCTATTTGCCAGCTTATTTATATACTGCAGCCACTTTACGCATGTATTATATCGCTTGGCATTTTCGCTGGCGATACTTCCTTCTCAGACATGTTATTATTTTGTTTTTTTACTCAGTATAGCATTTAGTATATTGAAATTTATACATGCTTGAAAATAATATACTTTTTTACGATTAAGTCATGGCCTTATCCCACTCTATTTTGAATTGCTTTTAATTTAATGATCTAATTACTTAATTTGAATAAGTTATGATTTACATGTAGTATCTTAATAAAAGTAGCGAGCTCTGAATTGCACACTCTCACCCTGTAGGTATGGTACAGTTAATTTGAAATAAAATGCTGTTTTGGGCTCGCTGCCTTTTAGTTTCTCGTCACCGATAAAATAATACATCATATCGCAACTAGTTGACTCCTTACTGTCATACACTGTAAGTTATGCTCGATATTAGTAAATGAGAAAACCAGCATAGTGCATTTGGAACCAGACCAGTCTGGACTGGACCAATGCTGTTCGCTAACGGTTTCTCTAATTGCAATAGGCTTTAAAAGCGAACAACATGGATCCTGACCAGACTGCGCGGACGCGCAGGCAGGTCTGGATCCATGCTGGTCGCAAATGCACTATGTTGATTTTCTCATGGTGTGGCTCAAATATGAATATTGTCACTTATCATGGTAAATGTTTAGTTATAAAGCATTTTGCAGAACCATTACCTAAAGTATAGAACGAATGTTCATGTGCAACACTGCTTGACCCGAGGTCGCTGCGATATGATAATTGTACATACGGACATGAAATAAATTGAATAATATCGTGTTCATTAAATTAAATCACAGCAGAATATAAATAGAGAATATTAGGTTACTGTCTTTCTTAACTTAAGTTTATCCGGTGGGTCGGAAAAACGTTTATTCCCCCGAGGCTTGCCTCGGGGGAATAAACTTATTGGAGACGAACCGGATAAACTTAAGTTAAGAAAGTTATCTAATATTCTATTTATTCTACTGTACACCTTTAAATAATCTATAAATCCTACAACCTCATACATCAAAGTAAAAAAAAATGTACAAAAGATTGCGAACAGACAATACTTTGAAGAAAGCGAGTATGAATTTGACTGATTACGCTTGACCTCACATACTGAGAAATTTTCCTCACTTATCAAGGGAAGGAAGTGTGCAAATACTACGATTAAGTCAATTTCGCTATTAGCGTTTTCTCCCCTTGTGAGCAAAAAGCGATAGCGCTTTGATATCTCTTATCTCAAACAGCGACCAAGTAACCAGACATAATCTCTTACAGGCTTGATTGTCTATACAATCAATGATTATAAATGAATAGCATAAATAGCATGGATACTTTTTCGCACCTAATACACAAGTGTTTCATTAGAAATTTATTCGTTATACATTGTATTGATTTCTGATCTGAAATTTTAATCCAACGAAAGTATCTAAACTGTACTAGAGGAAAACATTTCAATACGATATAGTGTTATATTTTATGTTTTGTGATAGTATTTATTATCAGAAATCAGATTAACTTGAATAATTGATGTACTCTTCAGACTGAATAACAAGGATAGATCTATCAAGTTTACCAAATTTATTCAATAATTTCATTGCACATCTTTTGATAATATCAAGTATTGCTATTCAAAAAACAACAACAACTCTTTTTTTTGTTTTACGCTATTCAAACAAATCAAAGCGTACATGTATATGATGTATGGATGAATGGCTATACTCTGTTGTAAATGTATGCAGCTATGATAAAACATAAGAGTTCTTATGAAACTTGAAAATACTAAATCAGGTACATTATATACCATATCAACACATCTGTTTATAATATATCATCTCCAACACCATGCCCCTTATTTTATCTCTGCTTCATCTTAACACATCCTTATCAATACGCATCAGTGTAGTTTTTTGTAATAACTCTATCAGCTTATATTGTGTTTTCTAATTTTTGTGACGATTCCTAACGATTTCTATTTTGTTTTAGTTCTTCCGTGGTCATTTCACTGGCGGGTTATTCATTTTCTTTTTCAAATTTCTTATGTGCACTCTGAATGTAAAACTCAATTCTTCGGTTTTTTTGCTTGGTGATCTACTTCGCTATATACAAAAATTCATCATGTCTTTAATATTGATTTGTGTACTTTGATGAGACTTTAATAAACAATAAAATATATACGTAATTATATTTGCAGTTTAACATAATATTTGCAGTTTAACATATTTGAGATTTATCTTCTTTCCTTGTTACTTGTTATTTTTAATAAAAGGATAAAACATGAAAAAAAAATTAATAAAACCTAAAATGTTGGCCCAAATGAACACAGGTGATAGTTATTAGGTGTCGATTCCTCCGAAGATATACATAACAAGAAACAGGATGCTACTTGACCAAAATGACACTTTTAAAAATTTTAAATTCAAATTGAAATTATTTACTGAAACACCCAATCATTATGTCAAAACAGGTCATAATAAATATTTTGTATTGTTATTTTGGTTATTACTACAATGCAACAACAGAACTGCTTACACTTTTATTTTCAAATTTTTTAAAACATATCTCAGTATTTTCAAAGGAAAATGCCATGAAAAAAAATCTTTAAAAACTTTTAAAAGAACTTTTTCAGACGGAACGCACCCAAAAATCATATTATTATACATGTATTACTATTCCGATACGGCTCCATCTTATCGTAAAACTTAGCACGTTGTTTGTCAATATACAGAAAGCGTTGAAACTCTGTTTTTAAAGGAATTTTGAAGCAAGAAAGAAATAACTTATTTTATAATAAAATATATATCTAGAATGTGCACGACGAGGACTTTCCAAATATATCCGGGATGGTATTTTAACTTTAACTTTTCTATCAAAAATACTTAGTAAAAACAGGGTTATCGTGTAATTCTGCAAAATATATATAGAGAGTATATTGAATTTGAGAGACGTTTTTCAAACGAATTTTGAAGCAACCAAATATTGACTTATTTTGAAGGAAAATATACCATCGTAAAAGTATTGAATTGTTTTTTAAGGAAATATCCGGGATGGTATAAAAGAATAAATAGAAATGTGTAATTTATGACATTTTCTATGGTAAAGGTATCATTTTCCTATATAAATCAATGTAAGTTTAGGAATAGGATTTATCAGTTGCGCTGTCTGATGGCTTATCAGAATATGTGCCGTAGATGTACTGATAAGATCGCCAAAGAGGAGAATTGTTCAACATGGTACATACGCGGAGACAAATAATCGCCCAACATTGATCACAAAAGCACAGAAATACGTGGTTTAAAAATTTATTTGACGCATTTTAATCGAGAAACATAGTATAAAGTGAAAGAAAATCGTATTTTTAAGCAACATTTTATTGCATTTAAACATTAGCCAATCAATGTGTAAAATTAACGAGAACGTGACAGAAATTAATTTCAACATGAACTCGATATAGAATAAACCCAACAAAAAGCAGTACCATACAATATAACTAAAAAAAAATACTCTCGATAATCCAAAAATACATGGTAAAACCATTGATCTTACTGACAAAACTGTGCATCTAGGTATTACTAGACGTCAAGATGGAAAAGTAAATATCCAAGAAAGAGTCGAACGTGGAAGACGGACTGTGCATTCTCTAATGGGAGCAGGATGTCATGGGAAAACAGGGGTTTCACAACAAATAAAAGCACACTATTGGACCATGTATGTGGTCCCAAGATTTACCTTATGGGCTTGAAACACTACCACTTACTAAGAAAGATGAACTGACCCTGGAAAATTTTCAAAAATAAAATCTTAAAACAAATCCAGCATCTACCTGATCGTACTGCAACAACTGCAACAACAGCTCACTAGGAATATTTCCAGTTCAAACTGTAATTCACAAAAATTTGTTAAATCTATTCTACTCCATCCTGACCAACCCTGACACAAAAGAATATGATATCGCAGTCCGACAAATGGCAGTGAAATCAATTGAAGATAACAGTATGGTTTCCAGAGCAAGACGTCTACTGATACAGTATAACCTCCCTACAGCTTATGAAATTTTATCTGACCCACCAAACAAGGAAAGATGGAAAGATATGCTAAGATATGCAATCAACCATAGTGTAGAACAGGAATGGAGTAATGATATTAGAGAGAAGTCATCATTAAAGTGCCTAAACCCTCTCACCCTGAAAGTTGGAAAGACACATTCGGTATATGCAACTGTCAGACCGAACATTCAAGATAATCAGAAAGCAGAGTTGAAAGCTAAATTCTTAACAGG
The DNA here is from genome assembly GCF_021730395.1 of Mercenaria mercenaria. Classification (NCBI taxonomy): domain Eukaryota; kingdom Metazoa; phylum Mollusca; class Bivalvia; order Venerida; family Veneridae; genus Mercenaria; species Mercenaria mercenaria. Next base: position 56,710,416 of record NC_069373.1, read on the forward strand.
TACATACACTCTTCAGGCAAACAGAGCAAAATTTAATCAGTTCCAGGTTGATCCGACATGTGGTGTATGTAAAAAACACCCAGAAACTCGCGAACACATTATCGCAATCTGTGAAAAGTACACAACAATTAGACATCAATTTATATCATGAACTGCTAGCATTCTTAATCAATCTGTTCACATCATACACACATTGGCTCCAAATTTATTTACACAAATGGTATTAGATTGTTCTCAATCAGAATTTCAAAAGTAATACCAATTAAGGACTCTAGTATAGAGCAATTAGAACTATATTCAAGGAAATTCCTATTTGATCTACATGTTCTTAGATCAAAATAGCTTGAGGGAGTTATGTAATAATAAACTGATATGATTGTGCATCTGACAGTTAAAATACCCATGTACATGTAAATATGTCCCATATAACGTACATACAGGTGGTAATAGAGAATAAACTTGGAAGGCACATGTGTATATATAAAAGCACTTGTGAATAATAGTGAATCATGTATGTCTACCGTATACCCTAAAATATTAATACCAATGTAATATACTTAAAGCATCCGCGAATTATAGTGGATTTCATTTAACTTGAAGTTAGTTAGAATTTGCGGATGTATTAAGATTTAATAAAATAAGGCTAAAAGCAGGTATAACGTAATTCCTGGATAAAAGTGTTTTTTTAGTCTTGGATTGGATTTATTATTCTGTGATGATTTTCGATTCGTCGACTCTGGGTTCATCTTCAATTTTCTGAAAAGGATTACTACCCGCGTTCGATATTCGCCAAGAGAGTCTCTTGGGTGCTCCGACAAATCAACGAGGAAACTTCAAGACAACAACAACAACATGGCGAACTAACAGCAGAATCAATTAGGGTATTGTAAATTTCACGGATTTACGGACATTTCAAGCAGTAAGATGAGAAACTGCTTCTCAGTTATACACATTTAAGTTCTGTACATGGAATACAGCACCAAAGAACTTCGAACTGATGGAAGTTGCTGAATTTGAAGCGGACATTGACATAATTTGCTGCGGATGAGACTGGGTGGGGTTTGATTCAGTGAATGTCACAACACTGCCATTGCCGATTGATGGGACAACCTCGTCAATAGCATATGTATGTGAGGGCAGGCAAGCGACAGATTCATTTGAACTAGAAGCTGACAGCAGGTTAGAGCACTTTTATTGGTTTTTCACTGACATGCTACTGTAATTTATGATGGACTGGACATTTTTATGGCCATCTATTTGCATAATTTCTGTGGGTGGCACATTACAATCTCTTTATTTCTGAATAAGGTGTTTTTTGGCTTAGTGATTTGTAATGCTGGCTGCATTGCTTAGCTTTGCTTCATTTGCCATTGTTTTTAGCATTGACCCAAGTTTTTTCTCTCCAAGTTTTTGTCTAATGTACCATTGACATTCCATTTCAGCTAAAATTGGTGTTGTGCGTGGTGCCAGATAAAAAGGGTCTTCTTCATCAGAGTATCCAGATGGGCGTTTTACAGCATAAAGTTTATACATTGCCACCGGATCCCTGTCGCAGGAAGTTGCGAACATTTTTGGTGCAACTTTGCGGACGTCTGTCAAGTTCTCACCGGTACGGGTTTTCGTCTGTCTTTCATTAAGTTCGAGATATTCCTCGCCAGTTGTTGCTTGTTTAAGTTTTATGTCTTTTGTATAATTACAAAAGGAACATTGTCAGAAATGAAATTTTATCATCAGGATCAATATGAACAGATAGATCAGAGCATTTTTGCAAGTTACAGATGTGGAATTTGTAAGTTAATAACAAAATATTCCTTTTGATTAAGACCAAACCGTCACCTTTTCCCTACTGATAGCATTTTATTTCGCATATAATAATTGATGTTATAATGTTCTCTATAAAACGGGGAGTGGGGAATTTCAGTTCTAACATGGCTGGATTTGATTTCCGATTAAACAAGGAAGAAAATCAAGCTCTGTATATTCTGCGATAAGCAACAGTTGACGCGCAGACCGTAAGGCGTAAAAAATGTTTATTTCCGGTATCCCGACCTACCCTAAATTTTTGGCCCGACCCTAAATGTTTGTATGGCCTTGGAGAATATTTTTTTCAACTTTTTAACAAAAAGTTGCAAAACTGCACTTTTTATGCCATGGCCAGTGATGTTAGAAATCAACTTACTGATGCTCTAAAGGCATAACCCCCTTATTTGTATTCATTTTTTGACACAAAAATAATTTCCGAAAAGTCTCTCTTAATAAAAAAAAAATCCAAAAAAAAAATTTCCGACCTACCTACCCTAATTTGTTTGAGTATGTTAACGGAAACAAAGAATTTTTTTCAGGCCTAAGAGAGCATTATGACCTCAAATTGTCGCATGAGGTCCGCTACATTACTCCTCGCTTAAATGAAGTCCACCTTAATATTTATTAAAATATATCAATGAGCATGTCAGAATGAAAACATTTATGGCCTTCTTGTGATTTATCGTCTGATTCACCATGGTTCATCGTTCATATGCTTTAGTATTTAACCACTTGGGCTAATGCCCTTGTGGTTTAATTCCTACACATCTAAACTCTGAACCATGGTAAATTAGACGATAAACCACTGGAAGGCCTTGATTATTTGTTAAATATGCCTTGTTTTGTGTGTGTGTGTGTGTTGTTTTTTTTTAGAAATATTTCAATATTTGTTCGGTAAACAACACGAAAATTGTTGAAACTTTCTACATTTTTTTCATTTTGAAATAGTGGAAAATAGATATGAATTTCAATTTCATGTTTAATGGGGCATGTTAGTAAGTGACAGTTGGTTTTTTTTTTTGAAATTTTTTATTAAATTGAATATTTTAAATTGAAAACTAGATCTTAACTTCTGAAATTTGAAATTTTCTGAATATAGCTATATTATTTTTGGGGGTAGGAGAAATCTTGAGAACATATAAATTATGAAACGTTGGCCTAAGTGAGATAGAAATTATCTAAGATTAGTTACCTTAGATTGTACTGCTCTGTTGTACCTCTCAATCCAAAATGAATACAATTATTCAGCCAGAGGGTATTTAGGAGACTTTTTGGTGTTGACTGGCCAAGGAATTTTTTTTCATACATCTGATTAATGTCCTCATCACTTAATGGTGGAGCTTCTTTAGGTTTGTTGCCTTTTCCTTTTTTCTTTAGGCTTTTGGAATTAGCAGCAAAGGCATCACGGGTCAAGGTAAATTGCGGACTATTATTATTATTATTATACCAGATCTATATAGCGCTCTTTTCATGATCAATTTCACGTTCAAAGGCGCTTTACATAGTTCATACGCAGCCACACAGGGTGCATAATTCATCCTCTACTAGTACAGACACAGAGCGATCTGACCAGAAGGACAGAGTGAGTCAAAGTCATTGCCATCTTGTTTTTTGACTGACAGTACAAAGTTGGCAACATATTCGTCCAATAATTCGACGTCAGTGTTATGAATTTCTTTGTTTTCACCCTTTAATTGCAGAAACATTTCAAATGTTTTGATGTCTGAGAGTGTTTTCTTGGCTGTGTTTTTGTTTTCTTGTTGCTTGATGAATTCATTTACTTCATTCATGTCTAGATTCAAAAATTGTGGACCTTTTTCAGGATGATCTGAGATCTCGTTAGAGGCGGCATCGGTAGAACCTTCAACTAGCACTTCATTCATACCAACTGTATCACCTGATTTTATTTCTGGAATGTCAGGATCAACTGGATTGAGTGTGTTGTTTTCCCAGTCATCGTCTAACAGACTAGGGTGGAATCCAAATGTTTGGAAGAAATCTTCCACAGAGATTTCTTGAACAGTTTCAGTGTCATCCACATTAATACTCATCAATAATCATGAGGAACAATTCCCTCCCATATAACTTCAAAAGTGCCAGGGCTAATGTTATCCGACATTTTGACAGCTGTCAGCTCTGACAGTTTAACAGCAGACACCAAAATATTCACTGTTGTACAGTATTTATTTAAAGAAATGAAGAAGCACTTTGAATGATTTTATTTGAATGAATAATAAAATAAGAAACAACAAGTTATTTTTACACCAGTTTTCTTCTTTTTTTTTGTTTGTATTGAATATCTCCCGTTTTTATCCACTAGTTTACAGTATCGATCGGTAACCCGGAAATTAGGTCGAAAGTAGTCCGTCACTTGTATTGAGTGTGTAGATTTCTAGTGACTGTATAAAGCTCAAGTTTACACTGCAGGCTGATCTCGGCCTGATAAATGCATAGTGGTAGGATAAATATATATAATATTGCTATAGGATAAAATCATACAGAATCTAACCATTTTTACTTTTAATTAAATTTCAGTTATTAGCTACTGTAAGAGCCGTTTTTAAGTGTTACAAAATGTCAAGATGATGCGCCTTGCGTCATTGGTTACAACTTTACTATGCTCTATTTTCATTTGTTATCATGTTTAATTCGTCCAAGAAGTTCTACTTGAACGTATATATACTGTAATTAATGTGTGCAGAGATCGAGAGCAGACGCACTGGTCCAGTGGTTACACTGTCTGTCAACGAAACCAGGGTTCGTGAGTTCGAGCTCCCGCCCCTTCACGTATAAATTACTAACATTCTGATAAGAGTTCCGTGTTTGGGGGTTTTACACTCATCGCACTAAAGACCAGGGTAGCTTCTGGAATTGTACTTTCTTCTGTATCTTCAAATTCTTCCAGTAGCATTACTTACAGTCTTCTGGAGGATTCGCCCATATGGGTTCTCAGTGTCGACTATAAATATAAGTATGACAATGTATCGGTCAGTTTGATACTTCAACTCCAAGGACAATGAAACAAGGCTGAACCTTGACCATTAAATCAGGACCAAAAAGGGAAACTGGCTTCACTTTTTACGTCTTTGGTATGACGGGACCGAGTATCAAACATGAGACCTTGGCACTCGATGCGGCTTTCATGTAACTAGATAGTGCAAAGTGTTTCATGTTCACAAATAGCAAGAGTCTGTTTCTTTACTACGAATGTTTAACGTTGATTTTGATACGGTCACAAATGGTATTTTCAGGTACAAACTAATATAAAAACTAATTACTCTTTACCTATCTTATAATATATTCAAGATATTTCTATAAGGAAAATAAACATAAAGAATAAGATATACATATATATTAGTCCGCAAGGTAAAGGTAATATTGTCCAACAATCAGACCCAATTAGTGTTCGTCTTACTCTCACTTACTGTCCGTCAGCCCGACGTTTAGCCGCTATTGCAGTATACTGTTTAATGACTGAGGTGAAATTTATCCTTATTGAGCAAGTATTTTGCCTCAAAACGACACTACATTTACAAACCATGCATTTAGGACATGCTTAAACTAAATTCAGCACTTTTCTTGTTGTATTTAAGCTTATTTAAACAAGAAGGATGTTACTAATTTTAGTTGGAGGATAGTGCAAGGTACAGAAAACGCTCCAAATCGATATGCACATGATAAATCCTTGCTAAAAAGACTTAGTTTAAAAGGTATTGGCAGTGACTAATAGTTATTGAAACGTTGAATTTTCATTATAAAATAGCTCAATGTTAATAGTTAACTGTTGAAATGTCATATTTGGCTTCATGTTGGAGGCATTACTAAAATCGGAATCTTTTAAGATGAAATGATGTCGACGGAGTTCAGATGCGCAGAAATTGATTTATAGAATTTATAGAATGTATATGTGTCGGCAACATGTATGATATATCAAGTACATTTTTATTTTTCTTCTTCTGTTACTTTCTGTTTAATGCTGCATGAGCTTTTGAGCAGCATAAAATATGCATATTGCAGTTTAAGAATTGCCACACTACGAAAGTCATACTTGAAGGTCAACTTCTCTATCAAACCATTACACATTTCTGTACAGGCTCTGTCCAGTCAGTCCTCTGAGTACTTTGATAATCTGATAAAAATAAATCAAGTAATTAGGGAGTTATAAGCAAAATAGAAACATGAATCGAGCAATTTCCGCCTAGTGTTCATTATCGAAATGTCACGATGGTTTATCATGTACATGTAGTTATAATTATGAACTACAGTAATTCATTTTAGATCAGTTGTGAATCGATTTCTATAATTTGTATTAATCACTCTTGATACCTCAAAGCTATTGAAATTCATCGCCACAAGGGTATGAAAAAAAGAGAAGCCAGTTTCCCTTTCTGAGGCTGAGTGTCATACAAGGGAGCTACGGGTACCATTTTTCACGTCTTTGGTATGACGCGGCCGAGGGTCGAACATACGACCTCCCGCACTCGAAGCGGCTTTAACTGGGTCGTGCAAAGTGTTTTATGTTCACAAATAGCAAGAGACCGTTTAATAATGCACAGCATGCTAATATAACTATTCGTTAATTAGGGTTAAGGCGACAGATGTTGTTTGATAATTTGATGACTGATCTCGGGAAAATCCTATATAAGGCTCATTTATGAATTTCGCAATTGTTTTTTTTGTTCTTTGCGATAAAATTATTTCTGTTTCCACTCCGCCCCCACACCCATGAAAAAATAACAATAATTAAATTATATTCTTTTTAAAACTAAAACGGACATAGCAACTAATTAATCAAACCTTGACCTCAAATGACTGGCCACTAATTACTATAATGATGTAAGATGGCTACCTTCCGCATAGTTACTACAGAGTAGGGGAAGTCATTCTTTCCTTCCGTAAACCAATTAACACCAACTTAATGTTCTCCTTTGGCTTTGTATTAAGACACTATGTTTTCCTCATAGGAGATAAAGTCATAGTCATGTGCTTCTGTTCTGAAAAAAAAACAATATACGAAATAATAATAGCCAAGACGAGTATGAAAAAATATAGGTGTCCTGGTGGTCTAGTGGTAACACGCTTGACTGTCAATCCAGAGGTCCGGGGTTCAAATCCTGGTCAAGGCACTGGAAATTTCTGAGACGCTCTTGAGTGTCTCCCACCTAGCTAAAGGCCGGTACTGGTTCTTCCCAGGAAAGACGGCTTCGTGTGTATCGGTGCTATACACCGGAATGCTAAAGAACCAGACTGTATATTTACTAGGCTGAGTTAGCCGGATAGGCCTGTATCTAAAAAGGATTTCTCTCTCCCTGTTCTAGGGGTTTTATCTCACTCTGTCCCTCTGGTCAGATCGCTCTGTGTGGATAAATTTCGCGCCCTGTGTGGCTGCGTTTACTCTATTTAAAGCGCTTTTGAACGTGTTTATCATGAAATGGGCGTTATATGAATCTGGTATAATATAATAATAATAATAAAAAGAAAGAAATGCTTCCATTTTTTGTTTTTGTCAACTAGTAAATCTAACAGTATTTATTCAAATTTTTATAATCTTTCAGCATAGGTTGGACGCATAACGACATATAGAATAACAGTGGTAACACTTAGAATATGAATGACACGACATTGAATAAAAATATCAGAGATACAATAAGAATAACGAAATATAGAATAACAATAATGACTTTTACCATAAGACTATCGAACATACAATAATAATAACGACATATACAATAACATGGTAAGACTTAGAATATGAATGACACGATATTGAATAACAATATCAAAGATACAATAACAATAACGAAACATAGAATAACAATAATGACTTTTACCATAAGAATATCGAATATATCATAAGAATAACGACATATACAATAACAATAGCAAATTTCAGAATATGAATGACACGGCATTGAATAACAATAACAAACATACAATAATAATAACATACATATATAATTTAGCAACGTTTGACATGCCATAGTTGTTAATAGGATTTGCTTTATTTCTTACTTTGGCTTCCCATAAAATATAACAACTGGAACACGCTAGAGAGGGGTTAAAGCTACACAACAAATTTGGTAAAATTTCGACCCGAAGTTGTTTAAAGAAAATGATGATGCACGAAGTTGGACGTCGGACTTGATAGCCTATGCAAAAAGCTCACTATGAACAACGTAAATAAAATAAATATATTTCGGTTCTTTTCACTTCTAGGTATGTAAAAAAGTTTTAGATATGGATTAAGTTTACATAAATAAATCATATGATACATACTTCTTTTAAGTTTATGCCAGCGATATTAATTTCATAGTCTCTTTCTCAAGAAATGTACACGATACCATTTGAGTCTCTCGCACCGATCTCATCTGAGATCACTGTATAGTTTGTGACTCGGGGACATTCACCGGCTTTTACTTCAACACCCTGAAAAGAATATTTCCTTACATCATTTAACAGTATTTGCTTAAGCCTTAAGCAGAAAATATAAAAATGTCCGGCCATTCTTACGAATATCTATACTTAAATGCCTAAGAGACACGTAAACAAAAATTTACAGTAAATAAAGTTTAAAAGTAAAATGAAACAAGAGGGTCATGAAGGCCCTGTATCGCTCAACTGACCAAGTTCTTACCCCCAGATGACCTGGTATCCAAAGCTACTCGACCACAGTTTGGATGAAAGTTTTCAACATGATAATTGCCACCAAAAGATAATAGGTAAGGGTAAAATTCTCGGAAGCACAGAGCACCAGTATGTATATATGACACTGAATTGATAAAGCTGGTGAAAATAATTAGAAATGCAAGAAGAATGTAAATATTCTGCATTATTTCAAAAGCTTTATAACGGTAAAACACCTTCTATACAATATTTTTGGCAATTTATAGGAATACTTTGCAAAAGTCTTGTGTCAATAAGTTTGTACCTTTACTCACTTTCAGAGTACTCACCTTATATGGATTTTTAGAGAAATTATTTTTTCGCCTAAAATGTGTTGCTTATTTCCTTTAATGTGGCCTATATTTCAAGGAGACAAATATTTTGACAATGTTTTATGTAAATCAGGTTGATCGTTTTACTTTTTTTTCAGTGATTTGACCTAGTGAGTCAGACAAAGTTTTTGACCTTAAGTACCTAAATTATTAACTTGACCTAGATTTCACACTGTCAAAAATTCTGACAAAGATGTATGATGATAAAGTTGAAAAAATGTCTCTTAAATGTTAACCAAAGATTTTCTTATGATCTGACCTAATGACCTAGTTTTTTCCAACATGAATCAGTCACAAATTTATCCTACATGTATAACAGACAAACATACGACCAAGTACCATAAAGATCAGGTAGAAAATGTGGCCCTTTGAGTGTTAACAATGTGTTTCTATGACTTGATCCGGTGTCATAGTATTGAACTAGATGATTCAATTTCGATCCTAACTTACATTTCATAGAGGTCAAGATTCTGACAACTTTTATTTCAAAGATCAAGTAGAAAAAGTAGCCTACAGAACGTTAACAAGGGTTTCTATGATTGGACAAAGTGGCCTATTGAAAGGTCTCAGGTAAGCAAGTTTTGAACCTGACACTTAAATTTACAGAGACAAATATTCTGACAATTTTATGTGAAAATCAAATTGAAAAATATGCTCTCTATAGTGTTAACAAAGTGTTTTTTATGTTTAATCAAGTGCCCTAGTTTTTAATCTCAGGTAAACTTATTCTGGGTTCATAAGAGACATAATATTTTTTGAAGATCAAGTCTAAAATGTTTTCTCTAGAGTGTTAACAAGCCTTTGCAATAATTAGACATAGTAACCTAGTTGAAGATGTCAGATAACCCAGTTTTAAACTTAATTCCACAGAATAGAGACAAACATTCTGAAAAGGTTTCATGAAGATCAAGATAAAAATGTGCAAGCAAGGTTTTTGTATGATTTGGCCTATTGACCTAGTAAAAGATCCCAAATAACCAAGTTTTGACCTTGACCTATATCTAATAGAGACAAGCATTCTTATTTTTATAAAGATTAAACGGAAAATGTGGCTTGTACAGTGTTAAAGAGGTTTTTCTGTGATTTTACCTAGTGACCTAGTTTTTGTCCGCAGGTAATCCAATTTCATACTTGTTCTATCCTTCATAGAGACAAATATTCTGACAAAGATTTATGATAATTAAGTAGAAATTGTTGCATCTAAACTGTTTATGAGTTTCTCCCATGATTTGACAGAGTGGCCTAGGTTAATACCTGAGGTACCTCAGTTTCAAACTTGATCAGTTTTCATTAAGATTTTCTGACAAAGTTATATGAAGATGGGGTAGAAAATGGGACTCTAGAGTGTTAACAAGGTTTCCTATTAAATGAACTAGTGACCTAGTTTTTGACCCAGTGACTCAGTACAAATTACGTCTGAGATTTTATTGAGGGTTATATTCAGACCAGATTTCATTTAGATTTGGCACAAATTCTGACCTCTAGAGTGTTAACCGTCAAATGTTGACACCCGACGACGCCCGACGACGGACACAGGGTGTTCACAACAGCTCATCTTGATATAATAGTTGGTTGCACAAAAGTCTTCTAAATATACATGTTAACATGATAAAAATTAGATTCCTATTTCAAATAAAAATCGAAATATGTTGTTATATAATTTGTAAAATGGAATTAAAAGTTTACACTTGTGATGCAGCTTTTGTCACTCTCAATACAGTGTGACTGGCTATTGTACTGACACCATTTACACTTCCAAGTAATTGTTGTACAAAGACTTAACCTGCAAAATCAGATAATCAAGATTGTGATACCTGCCGGGAAATTAAGAGGCCAATAATGTGTTTACATAGATTGCAAAATACAATTTCTTTCAATTTACACTGAGCATGCACCAACAACATTAGCCTAGTACAAGTCTTATAACAAAGAAGGTTCTGTATCAGAAAAGAAGTAAATAATTCACTATATACAAATGTTGCAAAGAATTGCATATTACAATCTCAATATTTTGGACATAAAATAGTGCAGTATACCTGAGTACATATCACTCAAATGATTATATTTTTTAATTTGAATCTACTGATTTTTATTATTCTTTTGTTTCTAATAAATTACCCTATAATGTACGAAAACCGCATTTAAAAATAACCACCGGTTACGGAACTACACACGGAGTATCATTATTTATTGAACGCCCCTAGTATTTTCTAGTCCTTTGGGATCATGGAGTCCATTCGAGGTATCAGTGCAACAGAAAGCCATTTGAGCCTTGCTAAAGGCGTGAGGTGTTGCATATTTCATAACTGCTCAAGCATAGACTCAGTAGAACAAAGTCTGCAATTATTCTGCTTGACTCTGTTCGATCTTCTTATAGATTTTATCAACAATACTGACTGTCTGATTTAACTTATTTTCTCATGAATCTGCAGACTTTGTATTGAGCACTAAGCAAGTTTACATTTTATAATCCCTTCTGCATACGCTATACGCTACTGTGTTAAGTATACAATATGATACATCGGTTTTAGAAACAAAATGGAACATAGTTTTACACTAAAAAGCTCAAAGTTACCTGGTAATGGTGTTGCATTTGTAGACGATAAATGTTTCCTGACATATTCCATAGGCAAAAGATAAAAAACGAAGAGTCACGTTCATGGCTCCTGAAATAATTGTATTGATTTTTAATTTCTTGAGAAAGGTATATGAAATTGTTTGGGTTTTTTTCTAAAGAATACAGCAGATATACATAATGTGGTCTTCAGGAACCTCTGATAAACATATTCTACGTCTGTAAAATATTTTATTGAAATCCTTGATATATTTGAAATTAAGAGATTACTAAGAGAGCGGATGGCAGAGTTATGGACCGGACACAAAGTGTGACGGACGGGCGGACGGACGCAGCCTATTTCTTCGAAAAAGACGGGGGACAATAAATTTAAGCGCCATGTTGGACACTTTTATTTCAGTTAAAGCTTATAATTATATATTTATCTGTTAGAAAAATATCACAACCAAACCTGATCTACTTTTATAGATATTTGAAATCATCGACCCCATTGTTCATTTTACCCATTCGGATGTGCATGTACCACAAATGGATTCTAGCATCAGATTCGACTCTATGATATAAATCAGGTTTGTCAAATAAAATCCTCCTTCGTGTTATTTTGCATTATAATTTAGTTTCATCAAGCAATAAAAAGGGCTCCAAGAACGGTTCAAAGTTTATTCCTAAAACCATTTATTCTTACCTTGAATAAATGAGTGTTAAGGCCTTTGAATTTTTTAAATTGCGTGGTTTTTCCATGGTAATATAGTTTTGTTTCAAAATGTCAGTATTCATTTTTTACTGAATATGTACTTTTTCATCGTAATTAATCGGTATTATAAAGTAAAGTGCTTAATATTTAATTTTATCATACCCTTCCACCTCTCCTTCTTTCTTCAAAACAAGAGGGCCATAGAGGTCTCAAGTCACTCACCTGACCTTAAATATTTGACGTTGAATTAACATATGACATACTGAATCATGAATGGTTATATCTGTGTTTAGCATTAAAACAAAAAAAAAAAAACATGTCAAGTGCCCTCCTTTGAACAAATTTGAGTGAAGACACGGTATCAATCTATAACGAATACCTCGTAGCGCAATTTACCGTGCCCAGTACCTCGAAGCGTAGGCATCGGAGCCTCGCAACTAAACACGAGCGAGTTGTCAAAGAATACAGACGTAGTAACTAAAACTTTGCTGTATATATAAGTATATATATTCGATTTCATAAAATAATGAAAACCATTGACAGGTAAGCTGGAATGTTTGTGTTCACACAGATTTTTTTCGCATTATTTCATTGGTGCCAACATCCTCTTCTTGTATACATACTTACATTGTAATAATATACTGTTCTTGCTGTCATTTGAACAGCTACAGCAACATGCAAATTGAATCAAAACGGAATGACAACAGCACCAGTCTCCTTTATTGCACCGGAGTCCAGAAAGCGTGATTATTTCTTGTACACGTTTAGTTTAGCGAGCTTAACTGCCTAAGTGTACATCTATGTCTCGGTTAATATTGATGGTATTTATGTATTTTACATTAGAAAGGGGGGGGGCTGCAAATATAATGATTAAAAGACAAACTGCCATTGTATTCAAATATTTCTTCTGTCGTTACATATTGCAATTACAAACACAGATGACGTCAGAAACGTTGCATTCATATGCAGTTCCGAAAGACGAAAGCACATATAAGCTTAAAAGGTCTGCTTTGCAAAATATCATCATCGACTAAAAAACTTTGTGCACTGGATTTTTATTTTGTTTCATTGTATCGAATGAGCAAGATTATTCAGTGTTAAATAGAGCGACTAAGGACTTTAACGCAGTCTATCGAAAAAAAATTTCAACTGCAATCTTGCTATTCATGCAGTGTACTTGTGACCTTTGTTTCCAGGGCTTTTCCTTTCTGGCTTTATTTTCTGTTTCTGCACTAACAACAAATTTTGCGTTTCTTACATACAGTAATGTTATAAACCTAGCCTACGATTCACTATAACATAGTCTCATTCCTCTTGTTATAATCATGTCACTATTTGATTTTTATTTGTGGCCATTTTCACCCCCTCATTTATACACAACAGGAGACTTGTATTTCTTCGATAAACAGTGTTCTGTATGTAATAACTAGGGACAAAACCCATGACACGGCCGTGATTTTAATCCTTGGCGGGACAGATCTTTGACAAATGAGCTACAAAGCCTATCATTTTACAACCATACCTGTACCTGTTTTTCCGTTATAAAATCAAAGTCACCATCATTGAATAAATGTAAGGACAAACATTTATGAAATTGTTACTGTAATCACTGAATGTAACTGACTATTATTACATTTGACAAAACATACTCATATATATTAAGTACGTTCAATACTCGTTAAACTAAAAGTCCCATTGAAAACGTTTCTCATCGCGTCGATCGCAGTAAAAATACCACCTTCAGAAAATATACTTCTTTCGATACATCCGTTTAACATGATTAAGGTTGCAGAATTTTCCCTTATTTACATGTTCAATATCCTTCTACATTTTCTATATCTTGCTATTTTGAGGTCATTTTATGCATGTTTCTCTGTTTAAAGATGTGTAATGTCAAAGGTTGTTACTTTTTCTCTCGTTGCTCGTTCATATATTAAAATAATTTTTTTCTATGCGTATACGTCCACAATTAAGGCAAAAAAGCGTTACCGCCTATTGGGAAAGTTTTCTTAATGCTGAACGGTCAATGGAACTTCAGAAATTCTATAGAAGATACCAATGCAAAGTATATTAAGGGATATATTTCATTTGTAACATGCTTTTCAGTGAATTATTGAAATACATGTATTAGAGAACAAAATGTCTGGTATTTTCACAGTGAAAACTATCAAATATATTTTTCACTGGTAAAGTACTTTAAAACATGTCAATTTAGTCAAAACATGAAATAAAAAGTAAATATGTTTGTTTTACACGTAACATCAAAATACCTTTCATCCGTGATAACTTACGTATTCACTCGTCGATATGCCACTCATGAAAATGTTGCAACTGGTGTTCATTCGTGAAAGCTATTTCAATCTTACACTGAAAACAAACAAATATCCTCTCTAACTTGTTACGTCCTCCCGTGCTCCCTCCTCCCCTCCCCACCCCACTGCCCCAAACTTTGTCTGATATTTGTTTCTCATCCCTGTAGATATTACAGTAACGATTTTTATCGCCGACAGACACCTTTATGACCACAGCAGCTGAAGATACAGCAGACGATTCGGCTTCACACAATGAAGAAAGTACGGCTGCACTGAATGAATAAAGCATCATTTCAAGTCATCTTGAAGTAAGTTGAGATGTTGAAAATAATATTATTTTTTCATCGTCAACAAGCAATGGTTGGACTACATCAACAGAATTTCCTGCAGACGAATCGGCGTCACAAAGCATGTGTTTTGAATCAAGAACATCGGCCAAGTTCTATTCATCTCGAAGTATGCGGCGATGCGAATGTAGAAATAACCAGCGGCTCTAAGGCACATTGATCAGTACTCTAATATACACTTCGTTCCAGCTTGAAAATATATTTAAATGTCCATTCCGACGAACCGACGTACGAATGCGCTGTATGTAAGAGAAAATGTTATAATGTTTCGAGTTTAAACCAACATATGAAAGGACACACATGCACATTTTAATTGTACCGTTTGTGGTAACACATTCAAAACAAAATGGGCATGTTTACTCCATGAAAGAAGTCACCGAGGTATTTTTAAGTATTACTGCATGGTCTTTGGGAAATCATACAATAATTAAAGTGATTTAGATTAACACACATCCACTCATTTCGACACTAAACAAATGTAAAAAAGAATAAAGACGACGAAACATCTACAAATATAGTCTGTAATATTTTGGAGACAAATATAAGGCTCAACAATATCTTTCAAGTCACATGAAATGTCATCATTAGCAGATCTCCCAATGTCCTGAGGGCGGAAGTATGTTCAAGATGTTCTTTATACAATCATATGATAAAGAACGAAATCAAACATATGTGTCATAAACAGGACATTATAAAAAGTTATATTGGTTAACAGTCGTTTTATTGAATCAAGAACATCGGCCAAGTTCTATTCATCTCGAAGTATGCGGCGATGTGAATGTAGAAATAACCAGCGGCTCTAAGGCACATTGATCAGTACTCTAATATACACTTCGTTCAAGCTTGAAAAGATATTTAAATGTCCATTCCGACGGACCGACGTACGAATGCGCTGTATGTAAGAGAAAATGTTATAATGTTTCGAGTTTAAACCAACATATGAAAGGACACACATGCACATTTTAATTGTACCGTTTGTGGTAACACATTCAAAACAAAATGGACATGTTTACAAACATATGTGTCATAAACAGGACATTATAAAAAGTTATATTGGTTAACAGTCGTTTTATTGAAGAACAGTGGATTCCTTATCTTTTATAGTAGCGGAGAGATGCATCGAAGAAACTTTGATTATAATTTGTTGTTTTATAAGACCCAATTGGCATATATTGAATAAGAAACTGCGTGAGCATTTTAATTTTTATATGTAAATATGTAGAAAGTTTAATTATACCACAGTTTCGATATCAGCAGTATGCTTTTATCCGCAGTTATTATCTAATATAATTATATGTGTTCTATCAAACAAACTGATTATTTCAAACAACTGCATGTTATTACCAAAGTACAAAGTAAGCAGTGGTTCACTATTCATGGATTATATCTAGCTGTTAATTAAAGCTATTCGTTGATACCGACTCTTGTAACCATTATTTTGCTTTCATCGCACTTATGATGATAGCGGATAGGTTGACAACCTCTGGCCACTTCATAAGGATTTGGAATGTCATTTCGCTTCAAAATCCGATGTTCTTCGAGCTGCTCCGTGGCAGGTCGAACACATGTCTCTGAAAGTAAAGCACATCTACATTTTTTGTACCTTATTTTATGAATTAATCAAAAGGAAAATTAAAATGTAACGCTGAACGTTCCCAATACACATTGAAATAACCCTTCATTAGCTAATCAGTTTTGGAGACCACAGCTAAGAGTGAAATATATCTTCTATTTTCACAGAGAAAATATCAAATATATTTTCCACTGGAAGAAACTTTAAAATGGGTACATTTAGTCAAAACATGAAATAAAAAGAAAATTTGTTTGTTTTACATGTAAGATCAAAATATATTTCTTTCATGAAACCATATCTTACATTTTCACTCGTGGCTAAGCTACCCGTGAAAGTATTGCATCTGGTGTTCACTCGTGAAAGGTATTTTAATCTTACAGCGAAATAAACAAATACTCTCTATTTCTTTTACTCTTTGGAATGATCTAAGCACTTGAATGTTTTCAATTTGAGTCTTTGTCTAAATAATCGACCAAGTCTCCGTTACCCAAAATCACACATAGCCATGGAGTTAAAGGAAACACTTAACTGTGTCTTACGTCGTTTTATTTATCAAATGAATTATAAAAATAAGCCGAGAATGGCATTACGGTACAAAACATTGAAAAAATTGATCAATTCGGGTTCCCGGCAAAGTCATCCGAGTTCGCGATTAAATATTCACTTTCGATTTTTTGCGCAACATACTTTACATAGCATGTAACTTTTTGTCAAGTGAACATCAAAACTGTTTCCCGACCCTCCGTGAACCGTTTCATCGCATACTCGAAAACAGTAAATAATGCCAAATAACGCCAAGTAATAACACTAAATGTGAAGGGAGATGCTAACTATTCATGTGTGTGAAAAGTACACATTTTTTGTATAATTGCCGTTTTAAAAGATACCAGTATATGCACTAGAAAAGTAAAAATGTATAATTAATATGCAATATTCCAGTTTACTAAACTTAAATGGCTAACATGAGTAAAATCAATTTAAAATTTCTGCGCAACAATTACCCATCTACTTGACGGTGAAGAAAGACAAAAAGAATATCACCATGTTATTAAAGACAAGAAATGAAAATAAAGCAATTTCATGTACAATGGAACCCAAACCTTTTAATAAAAACACCATGTCTAAAGATTGCCTTAACAGCTTGTGGCCAGTGCTCATTGTTCACAAGTTTGACTGCACGTATGCAGTATATACTTCTACATAAAAAAAAAATAACCCACCTCAGTATCAACTGACTTCTCCCTACATCATGAAGGTCCGTTATTAGAGATGAAGTTATAGATTGTGCGTCAAGACACTGATTTGGCGGATAAACATATTTTCTTGTAGTTATTATCTTGAAACTTCTGAAAAATAGAAATCACAACACATCGTGCTCATTCCTTACCTAGAAATATGGAAGTAGTTTTTGTATCCTGTACTATTAGTCCAGAAAATTCAAATGAATACTATCATTCTTTAAAACATCTGCCATCATTACTAGTATTTCAATACATGAAAGCTTGTGCTATATATCTTATAACAACAGGACCCAGAACCTTGTATTGCTCACCTAGCCTAGATCTGGTCCAAGAAAACATAGAATATTATTGACCAATAAAGTAAACGTTCTGATTGTGTGCCCCTACTTCAAAAAACAGGGGACGGGAACACTTAGAGTTACTTCTACATCCGTCTGTCCGTCCGTACGACCGACCGAATTTGTGTCATGCATATCTCAAGAAGTAGTTGAGCATGAAACTGAAAGAGATTGTTATTCACCTTCAAAAGTTGTGAACCAGCATACTAGGCATAATAAGAACTATTTCTTTCGTCAACGTTTCTAACTCGCTTCTCTCGAACAATGTTTCTATAGGTTTAGGAGGAGTTTTTGCTACATTCTAGTTTTTCTGGGGTTGTGCAAAAAGCTCATCGCTACCCGGACATACGGTATGAGATCTTGCAATTGCTGGTGTAATCGGACTAATGCTAGTACTTGGCATAAATTCATCGACTGGGTTTTGAATGTTTCTTTCCATAGGTTGCTTACAGCTCTGTTGTAAACTGTTTATTTTTCCAGTCTTACTTTTTAGGTTTATGCAACCATACAGTGGACTTCCATCTTCATGTATTAAATTTAAAATAAAACAACGTTTATAGTCAGGGAATGAAAAATCGATATTATTCAGAGACGTATACGTTAGTACATGCTTGAGATTTCCTGCGGAAAAGGACGCACCTAAATAGCGTTTTTATGCCTATAATGTATAAATTCACACATAAAAACTGTCACAACTGAAACAAAAGGTTTGTCAGAAAATCTAGAGATTTAAAGGACACAATTCGTTTTATATATACCATTTAAAGTACTTGCTGTTTCTATCAAAAATCAGTATCGTTTCAGGAACGCGTTTGTAAGCATTTTTGTCGTCACAACATGCAAGTTTCAAGTCAATATGTTATTTAGAGTAAACATTTTCTCTCCGAATAATGTAGTAGAATTAAACGCTTTGGTCCGATTCTATACATCGTGTATAATAGATTTTCAACATAGTCTTAAAATCAGACAATACACGGCAAAACTTGCATTTGGCGAAATGTCTCCCGTGCTTACGAAAATATATGTACAATATAAAATACGCATTTTCCTTGTTTCATGGAGCACTTGTCCAAATGGTCATTTCAGATTGTACGTAGAACTATTTTTAACTCTCTTACACTGTATAAAAAGCTACTAATACTGCAACAAACATACTTTTATCCAAATATTTCTCATGGTTTACAGAATACACAGTGATGCAGGCAATTCATTTTTCATACCGAGCGTTACCTTGCTTTTCATTCAAATAAATGCATATAAAAGTATAAAAATAAATATATCAGAAGTTCTGTGAGTCTTAAAAATTCATACTTACGTCATTTTACCTTTCTTTATAAACGCTTTTTCGCAGGAGTCTACCATTTCTAGTTTGTTTTAAACTGTAGTGTTCCTGTGCCCTGCACTCCGGGGTATTGGGCATGGTAAAATGCGCTACGAGGTATTGTTTATACGGTGGAAGAACTTACAATGATTCTACATACCTATTGTCATCGAGATCTATAAAGCGGTTTACGAGAAGAAGATGTTTAAACATTTGTTTCTATTTTCAGCTCTTATTTCCCCTTCGAGGTGCCACATTTGAAACCAAATGGGAGAGTGCATGACAATGAAGCTACAGACCAAGCTTGATGAAGATCCATCAAGCAGTTCATAAGAAGAAGTTGTTTAAAGTTTATTTTCTATCTTTATCTCTTGAAACTCAAGTGCCAAGTGCCTTGATTTGAACAAAATTGAGAGATGACTAACAGTGAAGCAACATACTTTTGGTGAGGCTTCATCAAGCTGGTTATGACAAGAAGATATGTAAAGGCTTTTTTTTACACCTAGCGGCACCTAAAAGGGGTCAAGTCAAGTGCCCTTATTTGAAAACTAAATTGAGAGAAGACTTTATAATCATGAACATCAAGCGGTTCATGAGAAGAAGTATAAATGTTCTTCTATTCTATTTAGCGGGCTCTTAAAAAGGCCTAATCTAATTTGAATACAATCATAAGACCTTACAATCATGCTACTGACCAAGTTTGGTGAAAATCCATCCAGTGGTTCATGAAAGTATTTTTTTCTATTATTAGCCCTAGCGGCCCCTTAAAGGGACCAAGTGCCTCCATTACAAAACTGATTAGGACCTTGTCAGAATGATAATACCAAGTTAGGTGCAATTCTGACCAGTAATTTCGGAGGAGAAGATATTAAAATTTCAATTAAAATTTTGATGGCGGAAAACGGACGACGGACGCCGGACCATCCACTATTACTAATAGCTCACGGTGATCCCTTTGTTCAGGTTAGCAAAGCACTGTAAAGAATAACGGTTTTCTTGCATTCGGCATGACATTTTACTAACAGTACGTATATGAAAACATTTTCCGCCGTTGTTCAAAGGGAAAATTTCATAAAAATATTTCAGCAAATAAACAATTCTAAAGTTACCTTTAATTAAAATGATTACTCAAATTTTATATTTCACACATACATGCCGTTTAAATTATGTCACGTAACGTCATAGAATCTATGGTCACATTAACGGTAAATCAACCTTTTAGTCAATATGTGTTTTTCATATTTTGCATATATTGCACTCTTTGTACGGTGTGTTCCCGTGGAGTGCCCCGATCCACGCATACCTATGGACGGGGAAAATAAAGATGTATAAAAAAAAAAAAACCTTTTAGTCAACATAAAGCAGAACCATGTTTTGTACATTTAAACACGTACATGTTTAATGTTATTCGAGTGCGGAATAATTTCACGAGGGCGGTAGCCTAAGTGAATTCTTCTACTGGGCGTATCATGAATTTGCAATAACTTTGCGGAAAATGACGACAGCATGCGCAATAATACATCATACAAACCAATGCTTTTAAAATAAGATGTACTGCCAATGTTTAATCATTTAACATCCGTAAAATGTAAAGGGTCCATCTGTGGATTCCCCGCGATTTCTATAAAAAAAAAGTACAAAAGTGCTTTCTGCAATGTCTGAATACATCTACGCGACAACCGCAAACGTTTACAAATTTCCATTCGCCAAATTATTTCTTGTTATATTCATTGTATATAATGTGATCCCAAATAATTGTCGACAATAAAGATGAGAAGTATATTCTCGCAAGTGGATATGATAAACTCTTCCACGGTCAGCACCAAATCACAGTAGATAGACTTTATTTAATCATTATGTCTACTACAAATGTATCTGGATATCGAATTAAGTATAATAGTAAGCGATATGGAAAAATCGTGGCATTAACATGACACCATAAATGTAAGACGCCGCTTAGAAATTCAGTTTCTACCAATGCAAAAATAATGACTTACT
The DNA here is from genome assembly GCF_021730395.1 of Mercenaria mercenaria. Lineage (NCBI taxonomy): Eukaryota > Metazoa > Mollusca > Bivalvia > Venerida > Veneridae > Mercenaria > Mercenaria mercenaria. The sequence continues at coordinate 56,731,613 of NC_069373.1, forward strand.
GATAAAGATTTAAGTTTGTGGATGTATTGGAACTATGACAAATAACCGAAATACGTAGAAATAAATCCGAGGAAGAGAATATGAGAATTACTTTGGTCGATAGATTCAAAGGTGGTTAATCAGAATTTTGTCAACTACTTGATTTATTAAAAACCTATCCGGCTGATCATTTACATTTATATCTGTTCACCGAGTTCTTAATATACATCAGATTTTCGCCGGAAGTATTTTTAAAATTTGATTTTTCCTATCCTGGTTGCCAAACCAAGATAGCGTTATTTTTATATAGGTATAAATTTTACAAAAAAATAATGTGAAAATCAGCATTACTATATTAAAGTCGTTGTCAAAGATTTACATTGACAAGTACATAGTTTGCCAAAATTGATTAGAAATGCAAGTTTGTTAAATTATTATTACCTCCCTTTGTTTATCTTGGTTGCACAAGCAATATAGAATGAAAAATGAGGAATGTTTTTTTAAAGTTTCTACTAAAATTTATACGGGCGGGCAATGTGAGTGTGTGTGTATGTGTGTCGTGCGTGCGTGTGTGTGTGTGTATGTGTGTGTGTGGGGGGGGGGTGTTTACGTGTGCGGGGGAAAGAGTGGGTGCGGGCATAAGAGGTTTGGGGAATAATGACACGGGATACTCAGAAACAACAATCGAACAATAAGATTTTTAATACTACATATATAAAGGGGAATAGTGACCACAGTCCCTGGCGGCCATGTTTTTTTAACGAAACAGAATACTTTATGTATGTATAATCTTCATAACTGGTCACCCAAGAAACATTTGTAAGAACATACGCCTCACTTGTTGATGGGCAAATATAAAGAATCGCAATAAGTTCATACTCCAAAAACACGTCTGAGAAATAAGGAAAGTTCTGACAGATTAATAATGCTGGCAAAATGAGATTATATTTTCTCTTTCAACGAACATTGTCGTTAGCTAACAAAAGATGATAAGTAAGGGTAGATTTCAACACACAAACACAGCCTCAGAGCCACGCATTTACAAATTAGGCCCACAACAAAAGGAAGCTGTAACGGAAAAATGTTATAGACGGGTTGCTTTAAAAATCTAACAAGTACATTTTAATTTTATACAAAATGTAGAAAGAGGGTTTAGGAAGGGGTAAGGCGTAGAAAGGGCGGGGGTGAAGGGGAAAGTGGAACAAGGATGAATATTCAAAAGGGAATGCTAAGTTCCTTTATCACAGTTACCCTATAAAGTAAACCACAGCAGCGCAGACACTCATGACATACATACACGCACGCACGCACGCACACACATATCTTACTTACATAAAAAACAAGCAATTTATGTCAATACATCGAGAATCCGGAGTATTCCGAACAAAATTGTTCCTGTTCACGTAATGTAGTCGGGTAGAGATTAAGAGTGCACTTACACTGCCTAGCTATAGATACTGTTCTTATTGCGAAGTGGTAGAGTGTCTGCCTTACGTGTGAGGGGTCCTGGGATCGAGTCCTGGTCAGAGCTTAAATATATTTGTTCTGCTACGGCATGTATTTGAAGGTTATCAGACTGTTCAAGATGTTCTATATCTTTAGCGAACAGTATAATGGATCATTGTTTAGCAATCCAGATCTACAATGAAATACATTCAAATAGAAAATGTACCGTTTGATGTTTCTACCCTACAAGTCCAAGAAGAGTGACATTTTCTAGATCACAAACTTTTCTTTAAAATGAAAATACTAAATGCTCATAACTATACTCTTCTGGTTAAAATATTGTAAATATATCTGGTTTTGAGAAATATATGGACATTTGCCTGCATTTCAAACCTTTTTCACTTCATACCTATGTTTTGAAAATATAGGTTCTATCTTTATATACAATAAAGGAAGGGTAATCTAAACTAATGTCTTAAATATTAACTACTGTCTTTAAGTTTATACAGTCTCATCTATGAAATTAGTATACAAGATTCAGCAAAACTCTGCTCATTTATGCAATTTTACATCTAATCTTTATAAAATAACAACTTAGTATCCTCTGTTTATAAGCCTTAATTAGTTTCCTGTTCGGAAATGAAAAATAAATATATGAAAACAAAAGTGAAACGACTCGATAACTTCAGGTTTAGCAGTATATCACAAAACAACAGAAATTATTAGTAAACGAACAATATCTTGACAAACAACTTATCTGTCCAATACATGTTTTACTGTTCTAGATTTTGTTCAGAATGGCCCTTTTTCACCTTGCGACGCGCCTAGCTTAAAAGTACTTGATATAAATTGATAAAAACTTGCTTGAGTCTTTATCATGATATAAAATTGCGCATCTCTTATTTTCCTAGCCCAACCCCTATGTTTAAAGTTATGGCCCATGAAATAGTCAAAAATGCAAATTTTCACCTAATGACGTGCCTAGCTCAAAAAGTATTTGATGTAAATTCATGAAACCTTGCATGAGTCTTTACCATGATGTGACCTTGCATATTTGGCAGTCTTCTTGAGACTCTATTGCTGATTACAGAGATATGTCCCTTGGAAAATATTCAAAATAGTGGATTTTTTGTTTGTGATGCTAATAGCTCAAAATGTATATGGCCTAAAATAATGAGTCCTTTATATGAAATGTTTGTTGAGGCTATACACCTTAAGACTGCAAACATTTGAATTAGTGCCCCTTACTTGTTTCAAATGTACCAGTGGGGTCACACACTGTGTCCTGGAGACACAGTCCAGTTATTTGATGTAAATGCTTTGAATGTTACAGAGAAAATAAAGTTATTTAATTGTATGAATTTACCGGTCCTTACATATGGTTCAGATGTATGGTGTTTTCACAAAACACCTGGCTTTGAAAAAGTTCATTTAAACTTTTCAAAACAAGTTCTTGATTTACATCAACATACCACAACAGCGGTTGTTCTAGGTAACACTATCAGTCAGAATCATTAGGTACTGGTTTAGAATTATGAAAGTTCCCAACATTTTATACAGGTTGATGCAAATGGAAAACAGTTGAATGATAAGTCAATGTAAATATATTGTTGTCAGACTTAGGGTTTTTTATATTTGTGGACTAATGAAAATGTTACCAAAAAAATATATATATGTATCTTACTATTATGCAAAGAATATTTGATAAAAAATTGCAACAATGGTGTTCTGAACTCGGCAACCTTTTCTTAGTCCGAAAGTTACAATTTATGAATTTTCTTAAGAAAAGTATCTATGTTGATAGTTAATAATGTAAAACATAGCTATATAACAAGTCTTAGATGTTCATCACATAAATTAGCTATTGAAGAGGGTAGATTTAGAAATAATGAAAGAAGCAAACGTTTTTGTACTAAATTTAATACGGATTAAGTTAAAACAAAATATCAAATTTTATAAGTATCTCCATTTTAATATGATTAAGGAAAAGATATTTACCTGTATGTTATTGAACTTGTCCTAATATAAACAAATTTAAATCAATAATGTAATATACACAGGGAAATGTAATTGCTAGTTTAGCATTTTGTATACACAGCAACACAAAAAATAAATTTAGTTCGTTAACTGTTTAATAGTTTAGTAAATGTTAAATTGATGCTACAGATTAAAATTTACTTAACAAATTTTAATGCCATACTTTGATTAAAACAGTTTTACAGCAACCTAATCTTTTAAATGATTTATGTCGTTTCTCTTCTGAAATATTAACTTCTGGATATTTGTTAGAACTGATATTGAATAGAAGAGTTCTATTATCTCTTTATTATATTCTCATTGACAACATTTTTACTCGAAGATGTAATTTCCTGATTATTAATTTTCCCTTATGTCTGCTTTTTTGTTTTTGCCATTTATGCCAAATATAATACAGAGCGCCATCTTATGAAATGTATTTTGCAGCAAATAGCTTTTGTTTTCTAATATCCTTTTGTATTTTAGATCCGACTTGAAGGGTTAACACGGACGACTGATTATTGCTCCTATTATTTCTATGATAGCAGACAAATCATAAGAGGAATACCAACCAAGTTGATGCCAAATGATACATATTGCAAGCTAGAGAATTCTTCTATACAGGCCATAGAAAAAAGAACAAAAGGTTACTTTACTAGATATATTGTAGAAATTAAGTAAACATTGTGATTACTAAAGTCTATTTCATCTCACACCAGTTCCTCAGATTTTATCTGAACTCGATGGGGTCCAAACACATAAAATATATGTTTGTTAAACTTCGACAATTTCAAAGACAATGCAGCAGTCATTTTCTTAGGCTTGTTTGTGCAAAATGTAAAAAAAAAAATATGCTGGCCGCTATTGCGTAACGTTCTCCATTTGTTGAAAATTCAAACATCTGAAGAGCTGGGTCCGTGTTGCAGAAAAAAGTTTGAACATCACCAAATCATAGAAAGAAACAATTGTTTTACATGAAAATTAAATAACATATAAAATATGTATAATATTCTACAAAACCATTGTCAATTTACTCATATATATATTGAATTCCGGAAAAGGACTGCATGATTGGGTTACATTTCTGGACAGATCAGCGCCTTTAAAAACTCACCATTTTTAAAAAGCAGGTACATGTCTTCGTTTTGATGCTTTTGCAACAATGTACCAGTGTTGAAACTTAACATAACTAGGTAAAACATCGTTTTTGACAATTGTTTACATTTATTTCTTTACAAATGGCATTCTTTTTTAAAGGCGGACAACTCCTTTAGGATATTTTATGTAACAAAATCTAGAACAGTAAAACATGTATTGGACAGATAAGTTGTTTGTCAAGATATTGTTCGTTTACTAATAATTTCTGTTGTTTTGTGATATACTGCTAAACCTGAAGTTATCGAGTCGTTTCACTTTTGTTTTCATATATTTATTTTTCATTTCCGAACAGGAAACTAATTAAGGCTTATAAACAGAGGATACTAAGTTGTTATTTTATAAAGATTAGATGTAAAATTGCATAAATGAGCAGAGTTTTGCTGAATCTTGTATACTAATTTCATAGATGAGACTGTATAAACTTAAAGACAGTAGTTAATATTTAAGACATTAGTTTAGATTACCCTTCCTTTATTGTATATAAAGATAGAACCTATATTTTCAAAACATAGGTATGAAGTGAAAAAGGTTTGAAATGCAGGCAAATGTCCATATATTTCTCAAAACCAGATATATTTACAATATTTTAACCAGAAGAGTATAGTTATGAGCATTTAGTATTTTCATTTTAAAGAAAAGTTTGTGATCTAGAAAATGTCACTCTTCTTGGACTTGTAGGGTAGAAACATCAAACGGTACATTTTCTATTTGAATGTATTTCATTGTAGATCTGGATTGCTAAACAATGATCCATTATACTGTTCGCTAAAGATATAGAACATCTTGAACAGTCTGATAACCTTCAAATACATGCCGTAGCAGAACAAATATATTTAAGCTCTGACCAGGACTCGATCCCAGGACCCCTCACACGTAAGGCAGACACTCTACCACTTCGCAATAAGAACAGTATCTATAGCTAGGCAGTGTAAGTGCACTCTTAATCTCTACCCGACTACATTACGTGAACAGGAACAATTTTGTTCGGAATACTCCGGATTCTCGATGTATTGACATAAATTGCTTGTTTTTTATGTAAGTAAGATATGTGTGTGCGTGTGTGCGTGCGTGTGTGTATGTCATGAGTGTCTGCGCTGCTGTGGTTTACTTTATAGGGTAACTGTGATAAAGGAACTTAGCATTCCCTTTTGAATATTCATCCTTGTTCCACTTTCCCCTTCACCCCCGCCCTTTCTACGCCTTACCCCTTCCTAAACCCTCTTTCTACATTTTGTATAAAATTAAAATGTACTTGTTAGATTTTTAAAGCAACCCGTCTATAACATTTTTCCGTTACAGCTTCTTTTTGTTGTGGGCCTAATTTGTAAATGCGTGGCTCTGAGGCTGTGTTTGTGTGTTGAAATCTACCCTTACTTATCATCTTTTGTTAACTAACGACAATGTTCGTTGAAAGAGAAAATATAATCTCATTTTGCCAGCATTATTAATCTGTCAGAACTTTCCTTATTTCTCAGACGTGTTTTTGGAGTATGAACTTATTGCGATTCTTTATATTTGCCCATCAACAAGTGAGGCGTATGTTCTTACAAATGTTTCTTGGGTGACCAGTTATGAAGATTATACATACATAAAGTATTCTGTTTCGTTAAAAAAACATGGCCGCCAGGGACTGTGGTCACTATTCCCCTTTATATATGTAGTATTAAAAATCTTATTGTTCGATTGTTGTTTCTGAGTATCCCGTGTCATTATTCCCCAAACCTCTTATGCCCGCACCCACTCTTTCCCCCGCACACGTAAACACCCCCCCCCACACACACACACACACATACACACACACACACGCACGCACGACAAACATACACACACACTCACATTGCCCGCCCGTATAAATTTTAGTAGAAACTTTAAAAAAACATTCCTCATTTTTCATTCTATATTGCTTGTGCAACCAAGATAAACAAAGGGAGGTAATAATAATTTAACAAACTTGCATTTCTAATCAATTTTGGCAAACTATGTACTTGTCAATGTAAATCTTTGACAACGACTTTAATATAGTAATGCTGATTTTCACATTATTTTTTTGTAAAATTTATACCTATATAAAAATAACGCTATCTTGGTTTGGCAACCAGGATAGGAAAAATCAAATTTTAAAAATACTTCCGCGAAAATCTGATGTATATTAAGAACTCGGTGAACAGATATAAATGTAAATGATCAGCCGGATAGGTTTTTAATAAATCAAGTAGTTGACAAAATTCTGATTAACCACCTTTGAATCTATCGAGCAAAGTAATTCTCATATTCTCTTCCTCGGATTTATTTCTACGTATTTCGGTTATTTGTCATAGTTCCAATACATCCACAAACTTAAATCTTTATCAGTAAGTCATTATTTTTGCATTGGTAGAAACTGAATTCTTAAGCGGCGTCTTACATTTATGGTGTCATGTTAATGCCACGATTTTTCCATATCGCTTACTATTATACTTAATTCGATATCCAGATACATTTGTAGTAGACATAATGATTAAATAAAGTCTATCTACTGTGATTTGGTGCTGACCGTGGAAGAGTTTATCATATCCACTTGCGAGAATATACTTCTCATCTTTATTGTCGACAATTATTTGGGATCACATTATATACAATGAATATAACAAGAAATAATTTGGCGAATGGAAATTTGTAAACGTTTGCGGTTGTCGCGTAGATGTATTCAGACATTGCAGAATGCACTTTTGTACTTTTTTTTTATAGAAATCGCGGGGAATCCACAGATGAACCCTTTACATTTTACGGATGTTAAATGATTAAACATTGGCAGTACATCTTATTTTAAAAGCATTGGTTTGTATGATGTATTATTGCGCATGCTGTCGTCATTTTCCGCAAAGTTATTGCAAATTCATGATACGCCCAGTAGAAGAATTCACTTAGGCTACCGCCCTCGTGAAATTATTCCGCACTCGAATAACATTAAACATGTACGTGTTTAAATGTACAAAACATGGTTCTGCTTTATGTTGACTAAAAGGGTTTTTTTTTTTTATACATCTTTATTTTCCCCGTCCATAGGTATGCGTGGATCGGGGCACTCCACGGGAACACACCGTACAAAGAGTGCAATATATGCAAAATATGAAAAACACATATTGACTAAAAGGTTGATTTACCGTTAATGAGACCATAGATTCTATGACGTTACGTGACATAATTTAAACGGCATGTATGTGTGAAATATAAAATTTGAGTAATCATTTTAATTAAAGGTAACTTTAGAATTGTTTATTTGCTGAAATATTTTTATGAAATTTTCCCTTTGAACAACGGCGGAAAATGCTTTCATATACGTACTGTTAGTAAAATGTCATGCCGAATGCAAGAAAACCGTTATTCTTTACAGTGCTTTGCTAACCTAAACAAAGGGTTCACCGTGAGCTATTAGTAAAAGTGGATGGTCCGGCGTCCGTCGTCTGTTTTCCGCCATCAAAATTTTAATTGAAATTTTAATATCTTCTCCTCCGAAATTACTGGTCAGAATTTATGTAAGAAAGTATAACGGTTTCTAAGCCGTGCGATTAACATGTATTTGACGACTATTTTACATTCAGGTAAGCTCTTCCCTAAATAGTCCAATTTTGATTTTGGATGGATTTTCTTTTCAATGTGCTAATAGGTAGGCCTACTTGCAAGGGGAACTTCATGGACATTAAATATGACATCACAAATGCTTAAGATATCATCACAAGATTTCATTGTTATACTCGGTCTTGAATGATATGTATCAACAGTCACATTTACTTTTCAAAATAATTTTCATAATTTAAAATTTTAGGTTCTAATGTAATTTTATGTCTAAGATTTCAACGACGTGTATACGTTGTAAATGTGGTTTCATTAAATTGAATTTAAAGGGTGCTTGTGACTTTGGCTATAATTGGTCGCTATTCATTTAGAACAAGAGCTCATAGAACACGCAATCAGTAACTGCACAAGAACAGAAAGTATTTGGTCACAGTGCACTGGACATTTGACGAACTGACCTCAAATCAATAATCATGGGTCATTCCCCAGTCATTAGTGACCTCCGTATTAAAATGTGATCTTAGACTAAAGCATTCTCTAGTTATTTTGCAAAAAAGATTTTACTGTTCTAGGTCACTGTGACCTTTGACGTAATGACCTCAAAATTAATCGAGGGCCTCTGCTTGTCATGATTAACCTCCCTATTAAGTTTTGTGATAAAAAGTCCAAGCGTTCTCAAGTTATCGTCCGAAAATACTTCAAATGTTCCAGGTCACTTTGACCTTGACCTTTGACCTACTGACCTCAAAATCAATAGGGGTCATCTGGTGGTCATGATCAACCTCCCTATAATATTTCGTGATCGTAGGCCGAAGCGTTCTTAAGTTATCGTCCAGAAACGGTTTAACTGTTCCAGGTCACTGTGACCTTGACCTTTGACCTACTGACCTCGGAATCAATAGGGGTCATTTGCTGGTCATGATCAATCAATCTATCTATCAACTTTCATAATTCTGGGCCCAAGCTTTCTTAAGTTATTATCCGGAAACAGTTTAAATGTTCCGGGTCACTGTGACCTTTAACCTACTAACCTCAATATCAATAGAGGTTATCTGCTGGTCATGACCAACCTCCCTATCAACTTTCATGATCTTAGGCCAAAGCATTCTTGAGTAATCATCCGGAAACTGTTTAACTGTTCCGGGTCACTGTGACCTTGACATTTGATCTACTGACCTCAAAATCAATAGGGGCCATTGCTGGTCATAATCAACCACTCTATTAACTTTCATGATCCTAGGTCCAATCGTTTTTGAGTCACATCCGGAAACGGTTTCACTGTTCCGGGTCACTGTGACATTGACCTTTGACCTACTAACCTCAAAATTAATCGGAGTCATCTGACCAACCTCCCTAATGTACTTCCATGATCCTAAGCCTATATAAGCGTTCTTGAGTTCTCATCCGGAAACCGATTGGTCTACGGACCGACCGACCGACCTGCATCTGCCCTTCTGTTACGGTATACAACGTATTGAGTTTGTTTAATTACCGAGAAAACTTAGAATAGAAAACATACTTCAAACATATCATTGGGTCAAGAAGTCGTCGTAATTCGCGTAGTAAGGATGATTCGGGAATATTTTATTTGAGCGTATCGTAGAGGGGCATGGAGAAAGAGAGGGGATGCGGGCGGGTAGGTGCATTGCAAATCATTATATGGCAAAATGTTGCAATTTTTTCGACCATGGATGTCATTCATATCTTACAAAACTTGCATTTTAACTTTTTTCTCTTTTATTTACATTTTGTTTGAAGCTTTTCAAGCGTAAGTCATTCTTTGGAAATAAAATACTCAAAATATACTGTATATATACTGATAGATAATAGGTTCGGGAAAATACCACTATAATATCAGGCATACTTAGAATTACTATGTTTATCCTGAAGATCGGGTTACGTCACAGTGAAGGTAGAGAGACCTGAGCTACACATAAGAAGTCTACAAATCAGCTGAAATTGTTAAAAACAACTACTTTTTACCAAGACTGATAGCACGATTTACTTCTGACAATATTGATAATACTATTGTGATTTAATTCAAAATTATTTATACCTTATTGCATATGTTTCTTCTTGTAGGAATATGTAGTCTTCATGTTTATCGGAAGTACAGAGCTATGCGTAATCAGACACGTAACAATGTGGAGGTCAGGGAATTTCAGACTGTAGAATTGGACGAGAGAAGAGCTGCTAGGTTTAAATTTTTACATTATCTAAATAAAGTAAACATATCAGTGATTAATTATTTACTTACTTACTACTTACTTACTCGCTCACTTACTTACTTACTTGTAATCACATTATCTAATACAATACCTAAAAACTTTTATAGTCATTCGATACTAACTATAGATTTTAATGGTTATCAATGAACCACCAAACTTTTTTGACGTTATGCAAAACTGTGAACTAGTTCCCGTTTTAGATTGAATGTAAATATCAAAATAAGGACATAAGAAGGGAATCCAGAATTTATGTCTTTAAGAGAAAATGTACATGCTAAATCAGTCTAGTTTGCTTCGACGTCAGTAATAAACAGATAATAGAGAGTTTGAGATTTCAACCTTCGCCTTCCCCTTCAACGTCTCTTGCGAAGTTAACGTATAAAGTTGAAGTTCGATTAAAATTCCTTGAGATTTCAAACTTTAGAATGAACCTTACTTCTTTTAATCCGCCCATTCAATTTATCCCTAATTATGATCGTTTTTTTTTTTCTTGCATTTTGATATCAATTGTCCGAAAAGGCAGGACTTTTACAAGAGGTTTTAAAACTGAAAATTAAATAAAAACATTTCAATTAATATAATCATCGCATGGATATTGGTTCGATTACGATAAAAAAAGAGCGAAACAATGTGAACAATGTAAAACCTCGTTGGTATTGCTCCGAACATTTAGGTTTTATATGAAACGATGTCAGTATACAATGCACGATTGTAAATCATACATGAGAGGAAATAAAATTGATAATCATATCAACGTATTCTATTGTTGATGGTGTTCTTGAAAGATAATACAGTTAATATTTTTTAAACAAAAAAATGAGACACCAACTATTACAAATGCATTTCTCGATATACGTTGAACACAAAAAGCATGACCATAAAATATAAAGGACAGATTCATTCATCATGCTGTTGACTAGTATTTCATAGTTTTTCTTAAAGGTTACTTTCACTTTGAATTGGTACTTTGTACATCGAATTCCATAAAAGACGCGTTGATAACATGAGCCAATATACACAATGTATGAATATATTTAAGAAGCGATTTGACACAAATGTAAGATACCCTCGTGATATCATACATTTTGGCATCATGACACTCTGTACGACTCTGTATAATGCCAAACTCTCAGACAGCACAATATAGTCGTGCGAAGTCACCAATTGTCTAGCGAAACAGTCAAAAAATGAATGTTAGGTGGCGACGAAAATTGTCGCACAAAATAATAAGGGCATATACACGTATTTGTTTGAAAACTTTTTTTATAAGTAAAGCATGTACAGATCAAGGAATTTTGGTTAGAGGGACTCCAACTTTAAAGAGTGGGTCAACCATTTTAGGGATGGGGGGAGGGGGGTCACACCGAGTTTAAAGACCGATTTTCTTTGTAAAATGTAAGAATCAAAAAGGGGGGAATTGACCCATAATGCCCCTTTGCCAGGCTCTGGGTCCGTACATGTAAAGAATGGAGTTATCTCATACGGCTAACAGGAAACTTCTCGCATCATGATATTATAGATCTAAAATTGTCTGATACTTTAGAAGAATTTTCCGTCTTACTAGTTCCATTTTATGTTTATAATTAAAACGCAATTGTCGTATTAAGTGTCAGACAGAAACGGATTGATTTTATTTGGAAGTGAAAATAAAATGTTCCACCAAATGATAATCGCGCGTTATTACTCATTTTTCAAGTAAAATGACTGTCATGTCATGTGCTTCAATCCAGATTTCAGTCTTTGATACAGAGTATGTGTACAGAGTAGATGCAAAAAGACTGAAGTTTTGACTTTCGTGATATCATATCTCCGGACGTTCAAAACTTCCCTTCATACGACGAAAAGGCCCATCTGGTATTATCGATACCGCCTGGGGATACAAATATGCCGTAGAAGTTAAAGTTTGAACAAAATCTCAAAGTTTCTCAAAATCAGTTGAGAACTTCATACTTCCAGGTTCAGTTCAATGTATTTAGTTAAAATCATTAGCCATACAAAACTTCATTATTCTCATACTTGTTGATAGTGTTTCGCATTAAATTTAGTCTAATTAAACATATGGATAATCGAATAACTTAATAAGCAGAAATCCTTAAATTAACCTTTTTATTTCACATAATAATAGAGAGAAGTCTTAGGCTTACTTGATAGTACATGGAAAACTTTAGTAGCAACGTCTGATGTAAATAAAATACACGCATATCGGTGACGGTTTACCCCAAATATATATGAGAGACGTTGAAGGGGAAGGCGAAGGTTGAAATCTCAAACCCTCTAATAGTTCTTCCAGAACTTAATGGATTCGCGTTTTATTTAGAAAAATATTTGACATCTTAATTAGGATAGATCAATTTGACACTTGCATTGATTCCTAGAAAGGATTCCTAGTCAAAATATATGGGTTTTAGTAAATTATTAACATCAGTTCTAAGCAGTTACTTTGACGTCACAGTGAAATTTGAACATACTGAATTACAGGTAATATCAGAAATACTGAGGAAAAATGTATGATTAATAAAATATAGAAGACCCTGTAGATGTATTTTTATAACACTACAAGCCAAAAAAATGCAGTCTCGGTTGGTAGGAGGATACAGCTATGAAACAACCTTCAAGCCCCTAGCACTGGTTTAAGCTAATTTATAATATACAGATGCATTACCTCCTTGATTTGCAACGACAATGAAATATATTGGGCGTCATTGAAAAGTTACCACTTAATATTAATACCTCTTTACTTTTTTATACAATATCGACGTCACTTTTTCATGGTCTGTGTGCGGTCTATTACTCATAGACCCTGTCTGATCATGTCTCCTAACCCATTTCATGACTGTCAGGTGAGAACAGCACATACGTCGTGCAATTCCACGACATGAAAGTTCGGCGTCAACCATGGCAATGGCCTGATGGCGTTGATCGTGCCTTAAACGTGGCATTCTTAGCAAAGATATTCTGGATTTTTTAACGTATTCCTTTTAGTCTGTCGACTAACTTTCAAGTGCGATGAATTATTTGCGATAGAATTTTTGTACATGTCGACATTGCTGGAAAAAGTCATTTTGCACGTGCAGCCCGTGCCTCAAATGGAGTTAATCAAATGTGACAAATCTTTACACCAGTGACGTCTCAGTTGCGTCAAAATGTAGTCGTGTTACGCTTTTAACACAGTCCAATGCGTTTTTTAAAATATAAGGGCCATTAGGGTGGTAACTTTTCAGTGACGCTGAGTATATAATAACAATGTATCTAGGCCCGGATAGACTTTAGATCACACGAGGAATTAAGCGTCTAGCTTCCTGAGATGCGTACTTTTTGATAAGATAGCTTTAACTAGTTTTTAAAGAAAAGAGAATGGATTGCATTGTACCTCCTTCCAACTTTTCTATCATTCTTTAGTGTTTTTAAAGCTTTGTTCACACTGAATTTTGAGGCAGTTTTCTAGTACGTATTTGTGATTTGTCTTTAGTGTTAATATACAGTTTAACATATTGTATTTTCATGGCATGGTATAGAACTACTTCGACAGTATCATATGCGTACGCACGAAACACTTCAGGCGAATATGATTATATTAGAGACGCCGATGTAGTCAATACATATCTTGAGCTGATTGAAGAAGAACCATATACGAGAGCAGATGAGTATATAGATCCACATCCCTATAGAAAAATTGACAATGCAGAAGATCAATCAGAAATCAAAAACGACATACCTGTAAACGACGACTTTGAAAATCAAATGGAGAAAAACATTCAGTCAGATGATATGGGAACTCAAGATGTAGTCAACGAGCTTGAGAGTGACCTGGACGGCGGAAACATAGATCCTGCACACAGAACGCAAAACAGAAAAGAAACACAAGAAGAATCAATGTCTTCTGCAAATAGCAAGAATTTTCAGATTTACAATGAACAGCTATGACTGAGATGAGAAAATAAACTTTGATGTATACTAATTTATTCAATCTCCATCTGTATTGCACAGCCACACTGAAGCGTCCGCTTTGAGTGCGGGAGATCTTTGGTAGCTCCCTGCCCTCGTCATACACAAGTTGTTCATGCTTCCATGCTTGGTGCTTAACATTAAGTGGATGGTGCTAGGCCTGTCCATTCAGGTGGGGTAACATGACGTGATATTCAGAGGCAACACTATAACGTTGAGCAATGTGATCACTGCTGCAAGTAAACACCGTGTTTGTTATGACTGAAAAAAAATGTGTTAAAAGAAGCCAAAGTCAAACACACACGCATTCACACCACACGAATTTCAAATTTTTATAACTATTCCAAAGAAATATGCCCATCGAAGACTACGACCAATACATTATTGCGAAACCCCTAAAATTTTTCAAGATGGTAATATATTTTATAGATTTTTCATCACTAATATAACTGGAAGAAACATGAAAGCTAGTAAAGCTATATATAGAATTATAACGAGCTCTTTTGCTTTTGAGGCTTTTGAGCTAGCATATGTAGTACATGCATATATTTATATGTTAGGTTTACGCTTGCTTTTTGGAACATATAACATTGTTTTTGTTTTCTTTAACTTTGTTTTGTTTTCATTCGTTATTGGAGGAATGTAACAAACAAAATTACTACGCATATAATGTCGTGCACTTATATCTCAGTGTGGTATCTTAGAAATCGTAGTTTAATCCGTCAATCTTTCATTCATATCCTAGATAATATGTCAAAATCCCGGGAATATATTTTTAGACCATTATAGGATAATTAGTCTCCTACTGGTTGAACACCAGTTTCGGGGACTATAGGAATGCGCTTTTCCGTCATTCCGTCCGTCCGTCCGTTATTTCGTGTCCGGTCCATAACTCTGTCATCCATGAAGGGATTTTAATATTACTTGGCACAAATGTTCCTCATGAAGAGACAATGTGTCTTGCGCAAAACCTGGACCCCTAGCTCAAAGGTCAAGGTCACAATTGAAGGTCAAAGGTCAACAGGGCTTTTTTCCTGTCCGGTCCATAACTCTCCCATCCATGAAGGGATTTTCATATTTCTTGGCACAAATGTTCCCCATGATGAGACGACGTGTCATGCGCAAAACCTGGACCCCTAGTTTGAAGGTCAAGGTCACAGTTTGAAGTCAAATGTCAACAGGGCTTTTATCCTGTCCGGTCCATAACTCTCCCATCCATGAAGGGATTTTAATATTACTTGGCACAAATGTACCTCATAATAAGACGATGTGTCATGCACAACTTTCAGACCCCTAGCTCAAAGGTGAAAGTCACACTTACCAGTCAAATGTTAACATACTTTAATTAGCATGAACAGGGTCTGT
Organism: Mercenaria mercenaria; assembly: GCF_021730395.1. NCBI lineage: Eukaryota > Metazoa > Mollusca > Bivalvia > Venerida > Veneridae > Mercenaria > Mercenaria mercenaria. The sequence continues at coordinate 56,747,305 of NC_069373.1, forward strand.
TTCGTGTCCGGTCCATAACTCTGACATTCATTAAGGAATTTTAATATTACTTGGTACAAGTGTTACCCATGATGAGACAACGTGTCATGTGCAAATTCCGGGCCCTTAGCTCAAAGGTCAATGTCACAGTTGGAGGTCAAAGGTCAATAAGGTTTTTTTCCTGTCCGATTCAGAACTCTGTCATCCATTAAGGGATTACAATATAACTTGGCATAAATGTTCCCCATGATGAGATGACGTGTCACGCGCAACACCCAGTACCCTAGCTTAAAGGTCAAGGTCACACTTTGAGATCAAAGGTCAATAGGATTTTTTCCTGTCCAGTCTATAACTTTGTCATGAAACACAGGATTTAGATATCAGTTGGCACAAATATTTCCCTGTATGAGACAACATATCGTGCGCAAAACCCAGGCCCATGGTCTAATGTCAAGGTCACACTTAGAGACCAAAGGTCAGACACAAGAATGACTTTGTCTGGAGCATTTCTTCTTCATGCATGGAGGGATTTTGATGTAACTTGGCACAAATGTTCACCAACATAAGACGGATTGTCATGGACAAGAACCAGGTCCCTAGGTCTAAGGTCAATGTTATATTTAGAGGTCAAGGGTCAAATACAAGAATGTCATTTCACGGATAAAGAAACAAAGCTTATAAGAAGTCAGTGGGGCTTTGAATGCTATTTCAGTAATTATAACAGTCAATCTAGTGGGGTTGGTATTCTAGTGAATAACAACTTTGATTACAAATTTGTGTCATTAGAAAAAGACAACTCGGGAAACTTAATAGAGTTACATTGTAAAATAAACGATTTAGACTTTTCAAGTTTTTGTATTTATTGTCCTAATAAGGATGACCCAGAGTTTTATAATCAGCTTAAACAGAAAGTATCTCAAATTCAACATAGTTGTATAATTGGGGGAGATTTTAATCTGGTTTTAAATCCAGAAAAGACTGTTTTAATTATTTACATGTTAACAATCCCCAGGCAAGACTTAAGGTTTTAGAGATGCTATATGAGTGTGATTTAGTTGACTGTTGGAGAGATCAGCATGTAGAATTACAGCAGTTCACGTGGTTTAAAAAAATCCTGTTAAGAAGGCAAGGTTGGATTTCTTTCTAGTAAGTAATAATCTTTTAGTTGATATAGTAGATACAAATATTTATCCAGGATACAGGACAGACCACTCTTTGATTAGTATGTCAGTTGAATTGAACAAATTTGTTAAAGGTAAATCTTATTGGAAGTTTTGCAACTCTTTACTCAAAGATTTGGAATATGTTACAGAAATTAAACATCTTATCAAACAAGTTAGGTTACAGTATGCTAGTGAATACCAATTAAATAACGAACCTTTGGAGAACATTTCAGACTATGATATTCAATTCACAATAAACGATAATTTATTCTTTGAAACACTTCTTATGGAAATTCGAGGTAAGACCATAGCTTATAGTAGTCATAAAAAAAAACAAGCAGAAACCCGGGAAAAAGGTTAATTACAGAAATTGAAAATATGCAGATTTTGTCAGATTCAGATGAGACTTTATTGGAGGAAAAGAAAAAAGAATTACAAGAATTAAGAAAAAGAAAATTAGAAGGATCACTCATTCGTTCAAGAGCAAAGTGGATTTTAGAAGGTGAAAAGCCTTCAAATTATTTTTGTAATCTTGAAAATAGAAATTTTGTATCAAAACATATGAATTCCCTGTATTCTAGTTCAGGCGCATTCTTACAGGATCAAAATGATATCTTATTAGAGACTAGGAACCATTACAAAAACCTATACAGTTTAAAAAATACAAGAGATATATACCTAAACAAACTGTTAAGTAATTACCAAGTAAAAAGATTGTCTGAAGGAGAACAAAATCAACTTGAGGGTCACTTGACACAAGAGGAAATGCTTTATAGCTTGAAGAACATGTCTAATAACTCATCCCCTGGACTTTCTGGTTTCACAGCGGCATTCTATAAAGTCTTTTGGATTGATATAAGTATATTTTTAGTAAGGTCAATGAACTACTCTTTTGAAAATGGAGAATTATCAATAACACAAAAGCAAGGAGTAATTACATGCATTCCAAAAGGTGATAAAGATAAATTATTGTTGAAAAACTGGAGACCTGTTTCACTGTTAAATGTTAGATACAAAATTGCATCTGCTAGTGTAGCAAATAGAATGAAAAAGGTTCTAGATACAGTGATAAGTGAAAACCAAAGTGGCTTTTTGAAAGGGAGATTTATTGGCGATAACATTAGACTAATCTATGATGTAATGAGCTGTACACAAGAACAAAATATCCCAGGGATGCTACTCTTGGTTGATTTTGCAACAGCGTTTGATTCTGTATCATGGAAATTTATGTATAATGTACTAAGGTTTTTCAATTTCGGTGGTGATTTTCTAAAATGGATTCCGGTTTTTTACAAAAATACCCAGTCTTGTGTAACTGTAAATGGTCATCTATCTGAATGGTTCTATGTACATCGTGGCTGTCGCCAAGGAGATCCTCTGTCTCCTTATCAATTCATTCTCTGTGCTGAAATACTTTCTATTTTAATAAAACAAAATAAGAACATAAAAGGAATTAAAATATTTGATCAGGTATTTTTACTGTCACAATATGCTGATGACACTACAGTTTTGTTAGATATTTCGGCAAAGTCACTGAGAAATACTGTAAACATGTTAAAGTTCTATGCAGAAATTTCAGGTCTCCATGTAAATGTAGATAAAACTAAAGCAGTCTGGATTGGTGCTTTAAGGAACAGTAATAACTGTATTTGTCCAGATTTATTGTTGCAGTGGGAAAGTACCTTTAAGTTGTTGGGAGTAAATTTTACAACAGACTTAGAAGAGATTGTACAATTGAATTTTGGCCCAAAAATTGAAGAAATTAAAACTCTATTGACAATTTGGTCTAAAAGGATTTTAACTCCTATTGGAAAAAATGTAGTTTTGAAAACATTAGCACTACCAAAAATTAATCATCTTTTTTCTAGTCTTCCTACCCCTCACGTGATATAATAAAAGAAATAGAAAATATGTTCTTTAACTTTTTGTGGAATAATAACACAGATAAGGTAAAACGAGATACAGTAAAACAAGACTTTAAAGGGGGAGGCTTAAGAGTATTTGTTGATGAAAAGTTCATAATGGCCATGAAATGTTCATGGTTTAGAAGGTATTTGACCAGTAACTCCTCTTATTATGATTTAGTTAGTAGCATGTATCCATGGATTCATTCTATTGAAAAATATGGCACACACTTTTTACAAAAGAAATTTTCAGAAGTTAAAAATCCATTTTGGAAAGATGTTTTCTCAGGAATACACCAGTTACTTTTTGTAAAGACCCCAGCAAATTGGGAAGATTTTCTTTCAGAACCCATTTTTAATAGTCATAAATTTCATATAGGCAGAAAGCCTTTCTGTTTTAGAAATTTTATTTGTAAAGGTGTCTTTTTAGTAAATGACTTTATGGGCAAAGACGGAAATCTGCTATCATTTGATTTGTTTCAAGAAATATATGAAATAGAAGGAAACAATTTCTTGTTATATAATAATATTGTATTGGCAATCCGAGCTTACTTACAAACCTTGCATGTTTCACATAAGGCGAAGAAGGAAAACTTTCCATTACAACCTCTTTTGTCTAAAGTTATTCTTAAACAAAAACAGGGATGTAGGTTTATGTACAACTCACTCGTGGTAACAAAACACAAACCGATATCTCAGCAAAAATGGATAAATGAGATAAATATGGTTAACTTTGATTGGCAAAAGATGTATAGTCTACCTTTTAAAGTTACAACAGATCCAAAACTACAGTGGTTACAGTACAGAATCAATCTCAGAATCTTAGGAACTAATCATCTTTGTTTCAAAATGGGTATTGTACATGGTAACCAATGCTCCTTTTGTCAAAGAGCTTCAGAAACTATTTTACATCTGTTTTACGAATGTCCATTTATAACCACAATCTGGTTAAATATTAGAAATTGGATTCAAAGTAAGTGTTCATCAATTACATTAGGTGCAAACTGGACAAATACTGATATTTTATTTGGTAACAGACTGTTTCCAGATGTACTTAACCTTGTCCTTATCTCATGTAAATCATATATTTATTCATGTAAAATGAAAAATGCTTTGCCAAACCTGAAAGGACTGAAAAAATGTATTAAATACTTATTTAAAGTAAATAAATACAATGCAGTTAAAACTTTTAAGTTACAAAATTTCGAAAGTCAATGGAGACATTTTCTCCCGTTGATAGATTAGAAATTATTTGAAAATATATTATTGTGGTTACTGTTATACCAGATTTATATAAATGCTCCTTCTTTCTACCTTTTATGCGCTTATATCAAAAGATTGAAAGTTAAAGCGCTTCTATATTATTTGTACCAGTTTAAAAATAGGTTGCCCACTCCCTCCAAATAAACACCCGTCACACAGATAGAAGACTCACGCGCTAAACCCCCTTGCCTTTCTATTTTCTTTTCCTTTCTATTTTTTGTTGTTGTTGTTGTTGTTGTTTTTCCTGGAGTACTCCTATTGCATTGTGTTCAAGATATTACAGTGTCAACTAACAACCTTGTCTTACAAACCAGATTCTGTTACCTTTTGCGGTCTTTTTTTTTCTCTCTTAAACTCGGTGAATATTTCTATTGTCTTAAACAAACTGAAGATACTGATATTCACTGTACTTTATAACCTGACCACTGGCAAAATATGTTTTCTTAATACATAGTCTTAGAATGGATTAGGTAAATTAGAAAAGACATGAGTAAATTGTTATTAAGAATAAGAAATATTACTGTAAAGATAATTTAAAATTTTAAAGAATAAAAATAACAAACTTTGTTTTATAATTTTTTAGCTTTTTAATACAGCCCTACAAACAACTTAGTCAGAAAATATGTATCATAAATAACAGCTTTTATCTCCCTTCAGTTATCTTGTTCTGTCTGTAAGTAGGAATATCTATAATATTAGATGATATCTTTGCTGGCAATAGAATATTCACGACTGTTGTTGTTGTTATTCACTGACTTTGTCACTATGTATTATGTGCAGTCATCTGCTTGTAATTCAACATATTATGCTATCGATTTACTGAAAGATTCATGCTATATTATGTGAACATGTAAAAGGAGTTCCTCTGGAAATAAAATATAAATTACAAAAACAAATACAAGAATGACTTTGTCCGGAGCATTTCTTCTTCATGCATTAAGGGATTTTGATGTAACTTGGACCAAATGTTCATCACCATGAGGCACCCTTGTTTTTAGAAATGCGTCCCTTTGTTTTACTATAAATAGATTTTATTGTAACTTTTTTATTACTGGCCGTAGAGAAAAATCGAGACCACTTTTCTGTGGTACAACATGCATGTTACATCCAATTTTTAGGTGTATTTTGACCTATCTCTACCTGGTTAAGAGTTTCTCGTGGACTGATATTATATAGATTTTTTTTTTTAAGATTAATTTCCCTTTGTTGGTACTATAAATAACTTATATGATAACTTTTTTATAATCGGTCAAAACAATTCAATATGAAAAATATATGCACATTTTAATCCAAGTGTGTTGTTATAACGTATTGTATATATAGTACAATATTGTTTATACATCATTGACAGATATCAGTTCATTATGTTATACTTCAGTAGAGAAAATTAGGTGCCTTCCAGTAGGGGACCTTGTATTGCATGGCAATACTTCATTCACTTGTTATAATTGCCTAAAAGCCTAAATAGCATAGTTCAAGGTCGAATTCCCTTGACTATGATATGGTTCTGGTTAAGCTATTCTAATTCTTAGAACACATTACTTCTATCGATAATAACTCAAAACAGAAATTTTATTTATTGAGTTTTAACATAATTTATTATTATTACCAAGTGCAACGATAAAAAGTCCGCACCGTTATTTAGTAATACATGAAGCTTCCATGGTTAAAATGTGCATACCATAAATGTTTGATTTACCGTCTCGTGCATCGTCAAAATTTTGTCCAACATGCGATAATAGTGTTCAATTGTTACAAGCTATATACAAACACATATATACGAAGTATAAAAATTATGTTTTAGCTCACCTTAGCCAAATGCTCATGGTGAGCTTTTGTGACCGCTCAAAGTCCGTCGTGCGTAGTCCGTCGTCCGTCCGTCAACATTTTCTAAAAAATAGTCTTCTTGAAAACTACTGGGCAGATAAACACCAAACTTCAGAGAAATAATTCTTGGATGGCCCCCTTTCAAAACTGTTCAAAGATTTGAATTTCACACAGGACTGTGGTTGCTATTGCAACAAAAATGAAAAACTTTAAATGTTTTCTTGTCCAAAACTGCAAAGTATATAGCCTTGATATTTGACATGTGATATTATCTAATAGTCCTGTATGAAAATTATTCAAATTATGCCCCTGTTGAGAAAAGAGGCCCTACCTCGGGCCCAAGTTTTACATAGACATATATTGGAAAAAGCTTTAAAAATCTTCTTGCCTGAAACTGCTAGACCTAGGCCTTTTATATTTGGTACTTTGCATTGCCTAGTGGTTGTCTACCGAAATTGTTCAAACTTTGCCCCAGGGCTGAAAAGAGGCCCTGCCCGAGGGGGTCCCAAGTTTTATATATACCTATATAGGAAAAAATCTTTAAAGATCTTCTTGTCTGAAAGTTCGAGGCCTAGGCCTTTGATATTTTGTATGTAGCATTGCCTTGTAGATCTCTAACAAGATTATTCAAAAAATGCCTCTGGGGTGAAGAGAGGCCCCGCCCAGCAGATCACTTGTTATATGAGTTATATAGAAAAAATACTTCAAAAATTATCTGATCATATTTGCTAGACTCTTTAATTATAACTACCTGATGATCCCAAGTAATTATGGCTCACCTAACTGTGACCTAGACCTACTGAGCTACTTTCTTGATTTTTAAAATACAGTCTTGAAATTTGAATGACATGTTCAGTTTTGCACACTAATCTTAAAACTGGCTTTCTGTTACTATAAATGTGACCTACTGATCTACTTTCTTAATATTTTAGCATTAGTTTGGCATTTGAAACATGTAGCTCATATTACTCAGGTGAGCGATCCAGGGTCATCATCACCCTCTTGTTTTTGTAGTTCCGGCATAATTATCATGATATATACACTTTTTTTCTTCAGCCATGTTATTGAGTACTTTCCTTCCCTGTGTGTATAAAACTATGAAATATAATAAAGTATAAAATAAACTTAGGTAAAGACCCAAAAAATGAACACTATTTACACATTTTTTGTTCTTGTGAAATTTCATAGAAAGTAATAGTGCTGCCCTCAGTTATTTTGTATTCATATTTATATCTGCAAATAGCTTTAATCATCTTCAATTCTTTTAAATGACAAACTAGATAAATAATGTAGAGAAAACAGCTTATATAATTTATTATTTTTTGACAGATGATGGGAATATCGCTGAGCACTCAACGAGCATTGATGGCGGATATATACACGCAGTATGGACCGAGGAAATTGACACAGGAAAATTCGAAAGTACGAAAATCGACGGGCCACTTGAACCAGAGGCTGAAAAGTTCAAAGGGGCAATTGATGAAAAAACTCTCGAAGGGGTATCTCCGGGACAAGGTAATACTTCAAATCAAAATACAAATTATCAGAAATTTATTTTAGTGATATAGTTCCCAGGCCTGAATACTTCGTTCTTCAGTATATCACTATTGTTGCAAAAATTAGATATAGAACTGAAAATTGTCAAAGAAAAAGACAATTTTAGATTTTCAAACTTACCACTGACGACCATAACGAGGTTCTGGCAAAACCAATGACAAAAAATGTACACTAACTCTCGAGTAACAAAGGCAGTCGCGTGGATAAATGTGTGATCTATACCCCGGTTTAAGACGACGTGAACAATAGTTTTTCTTTGTATGAGATTAGACCCTTAATTGCGTTCAAATTCATTAAAGCAAACTTTATGACATTATTACAACATTTCCAATAATAATTCTGCTAGAGATTTATCTTATGGAAAAAAATGTTTATTTAAAATGTGAGTTCCAATGTATTTCTTTTGATCTCAAAATGTGTTCGGTTTAAAATTTCCGTTTGATAAATCCTGACGTATTTGAACAATCTGAACCGAAAGACAAGATTCAAAATCGCTTGATTTCTTGTTGGGTTAAAGATCACGCCGACACAATTATACAATTATAGGTCATATGGCGACTTTCCAGCTTTGATGGTTGAGAAAGACCGCAGGTGCCCCTTCGTGCATTATTTCACCACGAGCGGGCACCTGGGTAAAACCACCAACCTTCCGCATGCCAGCCGGATGGCTTCCTCACATGAAGAATTCAACGCCTCGAGTGAGGCTCGAACTCACATCGGTGAGGGACAAGTGAATAGAAGTCAGCGACCTTAACCACTCAGCCACGGAGCCCCCCCCCCCCCCCCTCCTCACCTGACAAAAAAAGTGCTTGAAGCTTTATAATTGTTATTTCACCTTCACACAGTAGCACTCAAAAGATTATGTTTAATAACTAAGACAGCATACGGCGACTGAAAATAGCTAGCGAATATCATCAACCTTTCTCACATCTGTCTTTTTATTAAGTAGAATTAAGCAGCGATGGTTTACAAATCTATGCATAACATGGTACCTATCTACATGACTGAAAAAAATTGCATAATCTACGATCAAAAGCCCACAAATATCTTGTTTTGCGTATAACACCTCGTACAAATTATCTTAATGATTCGTTCTCGTACTTCAGCGTTAATATTTGGAATAAAATACCCGCTGAAATTAAGGAATCTACTACATTACAAACATTCAAAAATAATTTCAAACGACATTTGTTCATGTTACAGTCCAGTGCTTGAAAAAAATAGTTTATTCCAGTTTTTACATATAATGATGTCAGTTATTTTATTATTATTATTATTATTATTATTATTATTATTACTTTTTTGCTGTTGTTTGTTTATTCTCTTTGATATTCTTATAATTATGCGAGTGTCTGTCGGATGGATGAATGGGAAGCTTTTACTCGTATTTAATACATTGATCATTGATACAGTTTTTTTAAATATGATTTTGTGAAATCGTAAATGTTTGTATACATGTGTATTGTTGTTGTTGAAGGTCATACTGAAAATAAGTTTACGTTTTATTTTCATGTTATGAACACTTTGTATGTTACCTTCATTAAATAAAGATTTTATTATTATTATTATTATTATTTTATTATTATTATTATACAATTGAGATAAAAGTATCTATTATGAAATAATTTACTCATTGATTTATTGTATAGTATTCCAGTTTTATGCAATACATATGACCAAACAGAAAACCCTTATAAGTTAGACTATTCGAAAAAGAGTGACTGTCACAGCGATTCTTCTCGCGTGGGCGTCAGTGCCACATATTAGTTGATGTTTTGCGTGCAAAACCATATCTAACTAACAATTGCATTTATAGGATCGAAACTTATCACAAGGTTTCCAAGCCTAACCTAAGTTTCTAACCTAATGACATAACAAAGTAAGATAACTCTTGATTGAATAAACGTGAAGTTTGACCTATTTCGACAAGAAAAAATAGTTTAAAGGTCGGCGTGCAAATTACTACCAAGCAGTTTCTTTGTTACAACAACATTTAATTGATTAAAACACTCTGAACAAACCTTTTTAGTCATTAGTCATCAATTCTATAATGATAGCAATGTTAGATAATTCTTAATGGAATTAGTCGAATTAAATGTAAATTGTTGCTTATTTTGGACTGAAACAGTTTGGTTAAAATTGTGCGTGCACTAAACTTTAAAGAAGTATCTGTATGTACAACTACATATACTGGATTGAAACTATTTTTAAGTCTGAGACTCAAGTCGTTTATAACAATGTATTGATTATTTAGTTGAAAATAATTCTTTGTTCTCAATTTGTTCACGCATTTCTTTCTTGTCAGGGAAATCTAACGAAATGTTTTTCACATTAATTTTTGACGTTGTGAAGATCGTGTAATTACATCCGTGGCCGAGTGGTTGAAGTCGCGCTGAAATGGAATCACTTGACCCTTACCGATGTGGGTTCGAACCTCGCTCGGGCGTTGAATTTTTCATGTGAGGAAGCTATCGGACTGGCTGACGGATGGTCAGTGGTTATACCCAGGTGCACGACCGTTATGAAATAATGCACTGAGAGGCAAATGGGGTCTTCCTCAACTACCAACCGCTGGAAAGTCGCCACATGACCTATAATTGTGTTGATGTGACGTTAAACCCGACAAAGTATTTCACTATCATTGATATAAAATTTCTCTTGATTATCTTAATTGTATGAAAATTGGAATTGTTTTTTCTACGTATTAACATTGATGTTATAATCATAAATAAATATGAATAATAGAAATGAGTAAAAAATTTGTTGAATCATTTTTATCTCATTTTATAATAAGAACATACATTATTTTCTCTCTCTTACGTAAAATGTGAAAAACAGAATTCGAGATTGAAATATTTTCTTATGCCCTACTTCGAAGAAGTGAGGCTATATTGCTTTGCACTTGGTTGCGTCGGTATGTCGGTCAGTCGGTCGGTCTGTCAATCCGTCTGTCAGTAGAGCGAACGGTTTCTGCCCAATAATTTGAGAACCACATGACCCAGATCCTTCATTCATGCTAGCATAATTAGATTTGTAAACTATATGACCTCTACAGTTTCTGGGATCAGTAGGTCAAAGTTCATGGTCAAAGGGGCAGAAATTTGAAAACGGTTGCCGCCTAATGACCCGAGAACCACTTGACCAAGAACTTAATAGCATGATTGGACTTAAAACATAAATGATCACTATAGTTTTTGGAGTCAGTAGGTCAAAAGCTGAAAACGATTTCTGCCCAATAACTTGAGAATAATTTGAGCAAAATCCTTTAAACTTGATGGCATGATAGTACTTAGCAAGAAGATGACCCCTATAATTTTTAGGTAATGATAGGGCTTAAGATGTAGATGACCCCTACAGTGTTTGGGGTCAATTGGTCGAAGGTCAGTGCATGTTTGGCTATGAAGCTGATGACCCCTATTATGTTTGTGGTCGATTAAGTCAAATGTCAAGGTCAAAGGAGTCGGAACCTTGAAAACTGTTTCTGCCCAATGACTTTAGAATCACTTGACTAAAAACCTTCAAACTTGACGGCATCATTTGGCTTATGAAGTAGATGAGTTCCATTGTTTTGAGAGTTTATAGGTCAAAAGTAAAAATCAGAAGGGACCTGAATATTGAAAACGGTTTCTCCTCAATGACTTGAGAACCATTTGACCAAGAATTTGATAGAATGAGTGTGCTTGTAAAGCTGATGATCCCTAACATTTAAGGAGTCAATAGGTCAAACACAAGATGCACAGTGTTCTCAGTGTGAGCTATTTTTATCATTCACCTGCCGGCATCCGTCTGTGAGCCATTTTCTTGGAACGACATCTCCTCTGAACTGGACGGTGGAAGTTGATGCTGTTTAGGACATGTTTTGGGTGGTCCCCTTCAAAATTTGTTGAAACGGTTCCGCTTGTTTGTACATAGATACTGCCAGTGCTAGAAATAGAAAATAAATGTTTCTTTAAGCAACATCCCCTAAACCACTTATCCGATTTCAAAATAATTTAACTGAACTGTTCATTTGGTTCTACAAAGATTCTTCAAAATTACTTGTGATACAAGAAAAACATGACCGCCAGGTAGAGAAGTCACTATTCCCTAGATATATTAACATAAACTTCAAAATATATTTGTAATTAAGTGTTGGTTCAATTTTAAAATACTTTCAAACTAATACTTATTTGGTGACCTTAGCGACCTACCAAGATTTTTTTAAATTATCAGCTTTCATTAAAAAGATCACGGGTTGCCAGAGGGCGTGATTACTTTTTCCAGCACGTATATTGTAGCAAATTTTACAGTCGTCTTCTCAGAAACTGCTGTCTTGTTGTAAGAATAATTGCACACATTTTATCCTGGGTAACACTTAACAAGAAATGTTCAAATTATTCCGATTTTTTCAAAATCTATATGGTCACCTCTCACTATGTGTACGTAGACGAAACAGTAAAACTGTCCTTGTCAGAAACTGTTTGCCTGATTTCATAATAATTTCAAACAAAGGAACCTTGGATTACTCTCTCCTAAAAGTGTTAAAATCTTTCCTTTTTTTCAAAATTACGTAATTCCGATTCTTCAAAACCATGCCAGTCAGAGGGAATGGTCACGTATCCATATAAGTATACAGTGAGAAAGTAAAATCTCATTGTCAATACCTACTTGTCGGGTTTTGAAATAATTTCACATGAAATTTAATGTTCCTTGGGTGAATCTTTACCACTATTATTCTAACTATTACAATTTGTCAAAAACTAGCTGCCCGAGTTAGAAAAAGAAACAGTAAATCCCAACAACATCTTCACTGAATCCTTGGTCTGATTTCAATACAATTTCACAGATATGTTCTTTTGGTGACCGTCTGTTGGCATTATTCAAATAATTCTAATTCGTCAAAAACAGCCGCTATGGGGCGTAGTTATTTTTGCTATATGTGTATGTAGGAAATTAAAAATCTTCTCGTCAGTAACTTCGGGGTCAACTTGTAAAAAGAAGTCATAGGAATATTCTTTCGATAACCTTTTTTGTCAAAAAAACATGACCACCAGTTTTCGTATTTGTATGAGGTAGAACTTAAAAATATAAAACATATACACACACATGTTCTTTTTGGTGATCCTCTGCGAAACGTGTTCAAGTTGATAAGATTTGTAAAAATAAATGGCCACTAGTTTACATACTATATACAGTTGAAATTCAATCTCGCGCACTCACTTTTCCCAAAATTCAAGATATCTCAAAGTTTCGTTTTAATTTAATTATTTTCTCTCTGTTTCAACTAAATTCGACAGACTCCGACTTAGGTTATGTCGAAGAAAATTTTAAATAATGTCAGTCAAAATTCTATGTAATTATGTCTCGATGTGTCGAAGTATAAAGTTTTCTAGATGTGATTTGCAAATAAAAATATTTTAGTAACATTTCACAAAAAAAGCCGTCCTGATTTTGAATACTTGATGTCTGAATTTCTGTTAATATTTTATCCTGATGAAGTTTATGGTAAATAACCGAAACCGGTCTATTAAATCTAGTTAAGCTTGACTCAGTGTTTGTCGTGTTGTTCCTCACTTTTATTATTTCCTAGTTCCAAAAACTGAATAAGAATAATGAACAAACTCCCAAAATATATAAAATGTATATGTCATGATTTCATGTACATATATGGGACTATGGCAATACTTTTAGTAAAAATACCTGCACCAAGTATACTTTTTATGGCCAATAAAATTAATCTGGCAGAACTGTATCTTGTTATACCTATTTTGAGTTGTGAAAACCCATAATAATTATGTGTCCCGTTCTCAACAAGGGGTAATACTCTAGTGCTACAAGTTTTATACAGACACATTTATTTCGGAATCTTAATAATGTCTTTCAACTTATTGTAGTTCCAACATAGATTGGACACTTTCGTCAGGCAAAAATTTAATATTTTTACAGTGGCTGCATAAAGTTTTTCTTAGAAGAACTAGGGATTATCCGATATAATATACTTATTTATTTTTAAGATAAATACTTTGTATTTTTTGTATGTTTCTACTTGTTAACTTTCACAGAAATTATTCACATCTGGAACTGAATTAAGAAAGGTATAAACTAGAAAATATAATATCTAAATTAAGTTCGTTATACAGTGATATTCCGTGTAAGTACGGTGACATACGTTTATCCAATAATGAGTCAGCTTTTACTTCTTTCTAGTGTACTTTATGACAAACGGGATAAATAATACAGTTAAAACTGCTAAACTATTATGTTAACTTTTAACATTATATAATAATGGAAATCTAGCAGACTTCTTCTCGGACAAGGACGATGGACAAATGCATCCAGAAGAGAACCAAGAATTTGCATATGGGACATGTCAGGAGAAAACTGTTACAATTTGCGGACAGGAATTTGAGACAAAGGAAAACGAAGGAAAACTCGAGGAAATGACAGTCGAAGGGATATTTCCCTCCAGGTATTACATAACATCAGAACTTACACTATTTCAATAAGATTCACTCCCTGAATTTGTTTTTACATTCTCTGATCTGTAAGTTAAAACTAGATACAGGTATTGATTAAAACAATACTGACTGTCTATTAGAAAAATCTGACGTATGATGGTGCGTGCTGGTAGGTAATAAAAAAGACAATATAACGAAGCAGAATGCATGATCAAAGTTGGCAAATCAAATGTCAAGGTATTACTTAAATGGAGCTCAAATGTAACTTTTGTCCAATATGTTTCGTGCCCGGAGCGTAACTGAACTGCCATTTAAGGTATTGACTTAAAGCTTAGCTTACATGGAGTTGGCGATGCAATTATGTGCCGAATTTACTAACCGGATGGTAGGTGAAAGGTCAATGTTACAAATGGAGCTGAAGCGTCTAATATGTCCGTCGTATTTCGTGTGCGGAGCAAATCTTAATTACCATTCAAGGTATTGACTTCAATCTTGGCATACTGGTGGGTGGCGGTGAGTAGGACAAAAGTCAAGATCAGTGCAATCAAAATATGTCCGTCATACTTCTTGTCCAGAGCATAACATTTTAGTATTTTCCATAACCTTTTTATACATCCGTTATGGTAAAACGAACGTATGATGTAATGGTTTGTGCGTTTGGCCATCATTCTGTCTGTCCGTCTGGCAGTCCGGAGCATAATTTAATAATAACCATTCATGGTATTGACGTTAAACACGGCAAATAGATTGGTGGCGATGAGCCCATGTGCAGAGTACATGAACATATCGAGTAGGCCAAAGGTCAATATCACAAAGTGAGTTCAAATGTCAAATCTGTATTTTGTATTTTGTGTCCGGAACACCACTTCAAAACTGCTCAATGCATAGGATAATACTTTTGCACACTAGTAGTAATAATCTGAACCATATTGCAGCAACTGTTGTACTTGACAGAATATAGTCATTTTGATTATATATTTCTTTAAATTAGTCTCACTTAATGTTAAGGAAAATGATAAACTGCACTTTTTTCGTTAATTCTAAATTCCTACGGTGTAAAGTTTTACAAATGTTTGAAATATTGCTCATTTTATAAAATCCTATTATTAACTTTGGAACTATGTTAGAAAGTCAATTATTATAGTTAGTTTAAAAACGATTTTAAAAGAGATTTTTATATCGCAACGACATAGACCATGGATAGTCGAAATATACTATACGGGATAAATAAAACTTTACATCTTGGACTGAATAATTTGTATATTTAAAATCAACAACAATGGTCTAATCAAAATTTCAAAATGAATCTTTACATTATGTAAAAACTGGAAGGACATAAAACGTTCACTTTGGTTTACAAAACAAATGATTACCTGCAAGATAGAAGAGTTTCACGTCATGTTAATCAGGTGGTCAGTATCACATGTATATGGAATTCCGATAACTGAATAGTGCAAAGATTTGATTACATTGAATTGTAATTACAAAACTGTTAAATTTGAAGCTGAAATACTGTGAAATCATTTATTCGCGAGGACGGATTTTCGCGTATTTCGCTAGGACCGATGCGCAAAATAAGACCGCCTAGTTTTTTAATTGCTAGTGTTTCATTTCTAAAATTGAATGCGCGAATTAGCCCGGCGAAAGTTAGTTGGCGAAATCTGCAGTCGAATTAAATGACTTAATATGGTTTGAGTAAAAAGAAGGCACTGGTAATAGCTATTATATTTGCAGCAAATGAATATAACAATTGTGTTATGAATGTGCTAGAATAGGTATTTCAAACTGTTGACATTTGTAGTGGGGAAATAGTAACACTGAGTCTGTATAATTTGGTAATTCTGTTTTGCAATATATCGAAACGATTTGCCTATGTTATTCTGTAGTTTAAAGTAACACCCTTCACTGTACAGTATGGCGTAACGATGAGTCTCTTAATATTTTGTAGTTTATAAACTAGCAATTTTATTGTTCAGTATGTCTTGACGATAAGCTTCGGTTATTCTATAATTTTAATAAACATTCTTCATGTGTTATATGTCGTGACGATAAGCTTCAGTTATTCCGTAGTTCTAACTAACATCCTTTATTGTGCAGTATGTCGTGACGATAAATTAACATCCATTATTGTGCAATATGTCATGACGATAAGACTCAGTTATTCCGTAGAAAGGAGGTTTCCTGTCATATATTTAGATAAGAAATCAGACTATACTCACAGGAATTTTTTCTTGTGTGTATCTCAGGATTTGTGACATTTTTTTTCTATTTACACATGTCTCAAGAATCAACTGCACTATTGCATGATGTCTGTCGACTACTTTGTTCAATAGAATTGTTGTGTAAGATTTTTCCTTTCATTTGTTAGCACTTGAACTTAATGAAGATGATCAAAAGTTATATCATTTACAGCACATATTTAAAGGATAATAACTAAATGTTGTTTTTTTTTTCTAATAGGGAGTGCAAATAACCTGTAGACCGAATGACAAAAGAGAGTTGTAACGACGTAAAGGTTTGAAGAACTTGAATTAATCGTACATCAGTCACATACTAGTGTTACGCTAGATCTTTCTTTATGGAGTTTTATTTCTTTATATGCGTATTTTACAAATTGTACAAAGATTGGACAATATGCCATTGTATCATGTATTGTTCACATTTGTTGTTATGATGTACATAGGTAGCTGATCTTCTACATTTTTTTATATAAAAATTTAAAAAATCCGAAAGATGTTATCTATATTAATTACGGTAGTGGAGCCGTAATGACAATCAGTTACGTATTTGCATTATGCAATTTCGGCATTCATTCTCCAAATGGTATGAAAGATATTTTGCCGAAACATGCCGAAATTGCATATGGGAAATACGTAAACGAACGAAAATGTATTGTCATTAGGGGAACATTAACTTAATTAAAGATGGTCCGTCGGATGTTGGACATGCTATGGAATTGAATGAAAATACTTGGAAGAGAGCACCGAGTGTTTCAGTAATATTAGAAACCTGCATGAAACATATTTAAATTTTAATTGTATTTACCTTGCTGACCATCATTAGTTATCAAATATAGATTAAATCTAAGAGAAACATGTTCTGTTATTTAAATGATTTAAAGAATGTTGAAAAGACTGTAAAAAGTAATATACATCAGATTAAAAAAAAACAAAAAAACAAACAAAAAAAACATCATTATAACAAAATTATATACCATTTAAACCATGTAAAATATTGAGACAACTATGTGAGTGCATTTTTATATCATTTATTTTTGTAAGTTTACTATAATTTGAATACAAGTTATCTATATTGTGTATGTTCTCAAGGTATCGTTCAAGATGATCCAAAACTTAATTGTATATAAATATGTGAAACTTGACAAATATTCAGACTTCTTTCTTTCCGTTTTTGCTTTTCAAATTTATTTTGTTTGTTGTTTTCTTCCTCCTTTATATGAGGTATTGACAATAGTTCAGTGTAAATTGCTGATCACCATAATATCAATAATTTGGCATGCTTCCTTATTCGCAATATATTTAACATTCCTGTATTAAATGAACTCAACACAAAAGTAAGTGATTTTTAGTGTACGGAAATGCCTGTATAATACAATTTAAAAGCTAAAGTGGCGAGCCTTGTACTAAAGATACACTTCTTTGAGTAATTGATATACTTGGGGAGTGATACCGCGCCTGGTTTTATAACTCATATGCACTGAAAATTATTTTGAGATGTTAATTTCTATCATGGCCTCTTGTTAGATGTAGCCAGTTATGAAATATAAGACATATTTATTCTACAGTGCGATCTTTGCAGTCATGGATTTACAGTTTTTACTTTTCCTCATTTGTTTTGTTTTCTTGTATCGTACAGTATATCGCATATACGGAATATTAATAATTGTTTGATATATGTCTGTCTCAAATATTTTCGGATTTGAGCCGTTTAGATAGTTTACCTCAATTATACCGTGTTCACACTAGCAGAACGGTTTTATTTTTATTAGGCACTAATTGGCTATAATTGGTATTTGACATTCAAAACCCATCAAAATATAATCTAGTTTGCGTCCACACTAGGCAAAGAAATGTGGTTTAAATATATACATGCAACGTTGGAAGTTAACAAATATCTTGCAATAAGCAAAAAAGGTTACAAAGAATTGAGGCTAACAGAAACAAGAAGGGGTCATCAATATCTAAACTTCTGTGTTCATCTAAGAATTTCTGTTCATTCCATCTATTGTCCATTTTGAGCGTCAGCATGACTCCATATCGCAATTTAATGTTTTTGTTTCAACAACAGTCCAATTACTTTTGCCAGTCACAGCATCGATTGTTTGATACAAAAGAGAAACACATGGTATTCTTCCTCCAAAAGGTAAGATATGTGGATTTGGGATTGTAAAACCAGTTATAACCCACATTTGCGTTCACATTTGTAAAATAATGTAGCATTACTTTTTAATGTAGTATTAAAACCACCTCCCGAGGTAGTTTTAATGCTACATTACAGAAACCACTTGACCTTTACAAAATTCACGTTTTACACCACATATAGTGTGGACGCAAACGAGTTTAAAAAATAAACCCAAGTTAATGTAGGATTAAAAACGTAGTCTGAACACGGTATTAGAGGTGGTTATATGGGATATCAATCCGGTTTGGACAAGTGATACACTTTCGACCGTTTATAAATACATTTAGCAACGGCTCTGTATATAAATCGGCTACCGCTGACCAATGTATTTTTATCATCATAATTAGCTTAAAACTATATTCTGCATTGTTTTTAAATTCATGTTATGTATGCATTTGTTTTAATTATGTGTTTTAAATACTGTATTACTTTCTTTCTAGTACGAAAATTGTTAAACTTTATATGAGAACCCAACACAAAGATAGATTTCATAAGTTCCACAATTTTAATATATCACGAAGAGTTGCCAAAGTTAATATTGCATTATGAAAAGGGTAATGCATTCAACCTTGTAATAAAGTTGCTTACTTAATCTTATGACAAATTTTAAACCTTCTCTACCTGAAGTTTTTATGAAATATTGAGCCATTTTTTAGTTTTTTATTTAAAGAAGAAAAGCTACCACAGGGTTGCGGAAATGCATGCGGAGTAATACCGGCTCTGGTTTTATGACTTACATGCACTGAAAATTATTTTGAGATTTAAAGTGCTATCATGGCCTCTTGTTGGATGTAGCCAGTTATGAAATGTAAGACACATTTGTTCTACAGTGCGATGTTTGTCTACAACTATTTTTATATCATTATCGCTCATGTTTAATACACATCTTTGCAGTCATGGATTTACAGTTTTTACTTTTCCTCATTTGTTTTGTTTTCTTGTATCGTACATTATATCGCATATACGGAATATTAATAATTGTTTGATATATGTCTGTCACAAATATTTTCGGATTTGAGCCGTTTAGATAGTTTACCTTAATTAGAGGTGGTTATATCGGATATCAATCAGTTTTGGATGAGTGATACACTTTTCATTGTTTATAAATACCTTTAGCAACGGCTCTGTATATAAACCAATGTATTTTTATCATCATAATTAACTTAAAACTATATTCTGCATTGTTTTTAAATTTATGTTGAATTACTACAGTATTGCGTTCAACCTTTAATGTATATTTTTTGTTTTCTCAAATCGGTTTAAACACACACATAAACTTTCTACCTATTAATCTGAACGTAAAATTTGGAAAAAGAGTAGAAATACACTACCAAAAAAAAAAAAGGTTATACTGTATGTGTGTTTGGCTATTTAGTAATTATCTGATTGGAATTCCTTAGGGTTTTTTCTTTATTTGTTGTTTATAAAATTATACTGTAATATTCAAATATATCTGGGGGTTCAAGTCAGACCGTATAACACCATTTTTCAAATAGTGGAGAAAAACGCAAAAGAAGGTTTTAGACACATAAATCTTATCATTGAATGAGAATATTTATGTAAGATTTGGTTATATTATAGTCAATAATATATATATTTAATTCTAGGGTTCAAAGGTGTAATATTGTAATAATGTTAATTTTATTGGATGCCATATTGTCACAAGTGCCCTTATAACAAAACTGCCAAATCTTATGACATAATTTAAAAAGACGTAGGAAATATGTGCACTAAGTACAAATAGAAATATTCAATAAATTTGTATAAAATTACGAAATATGTTTAAAATTGTATCAACAATTACTCCACAAATTTTAATTATCCATGTTAGATATTAGTGCAAAGAATATGTTTACATATGTTGCTACAACATGGTACCTCTTAAAACAAAAGTACTCTTTTGTACTTATTATAAACTATTCAATATCTGAGTCAATACTTTCTTTCAATATATCCAGTTTTGTAGAACTCGACAACTCAGATTTTTTAGAAGCTCCTTTCCTTGATGATTTCAGTTTTATACAGTGGAATTATCAAAACTGTATTTAACATAATTGAGCCGCGCCATGAGAAAACCAACATAGTGGGTTTGCGACCAGCATGGGTCCAGACCAGCCTGCGCATCCGCGCAGTCTGATCAGGATGCATGCTGTTCGCTTTCTTAGTCTATTGCAATTAAAGAAATTATTAACCGCGCAGGCTGGTCTGGATCCATGCTGGTCGCAAACCCACTATGTTGGTTTTCTCATGGCACGGTTCTTATACATAATATGGTGCCAGAGATTAGGGCAAATGAAAGAGCTCTTAAAATGTTATTAAAACGTCTCAAAAAGTGATCCTCGGTAGAACATGTATTTATACTGTTCTGGCTTTAATCCCGTGATATATTAGTTTATAATAATGTTACTTTAACTGTGTATCAAAATATAATTTTTATTATAAACACTTATTAGTGCATGTATATTGTTTTAGCATATTTTACAGAGTTATGAATTTGTAATTTGAATGTTTGTAAATACAAGTTCGAATTAATTGGTATATTTTCAACAACCAAAAAAGATACAGAATGCGCCCAACATGACTGAAAACGTAATTGTATATACATTGCATAAAAATTCTAACTGGTCACCTATTGTATTGATGTTGTTTTAAAAAATTGTTTACATCTGTCGTACAAATAAGTGTGATGTATAACTTCCCTGAAAGTATAAATCTATTCTTTCCAACAATTGGATTTAACACTAGATCAACAGCAACGAAAACAACCTTTAAATACATTTATATCTGGTATTGCCTCCTTATGAAGCAAATAATACAGTACACGAACACGAACTGACTCGCTTTGTTGTAATATAACATTGAAAATACCACTATGCAAGCGTAGCAATCGCAACAGGACCTCGAAAAGTTTGCTGTTATTGCAAGAGTGTTACTTGTGCTACACGTTTTCGATCGGGATAAAGTCTGGTATTTTTGCAGGTCATATCATAATTCATTGTGCAGTACTATGTTAGGGTGATCTTGCTGTGTGCAGTATGTCAGTGGGCATTATCCTTAGCTCAAGTTATTACCTGGATGATTCTTTGATAAGGAGATAAGGGAAAAGAAAAATGAGATAATCTGCTGCTGCCTAGTACCCACCGCGTCAGTATT
Organism: Mercenaria mercenaria; assembly: GCF_021730395.1. Taxonomy (NCBI): domain Eukaryota; kingdom Metazoa; phylum Mollusca; class Bivalvia; order Venerida; family Veneridae; genus Mercenaria; species Mercenaria mercenaria. Next base: position 56,769,010 of record NC_069373.1, read on the forward strand.
TACGGGATAGAATAAGTTTCCAACAAAGAAAAAGTAGGAAAAAACGTCACTTTTTTTTAAATCTGAGTTTAAAAACAATGATTTTACGACATCTGTTTCTGTGTACATGGAAATCTTCCTCTATACAATAACGGGGCCGCCATCAAACCTGTCTGCTCCAAATCTGGTTCTGTAACGCTCTTCAAGGCGGCTGTGGATGTGTGTACAAAGCCCTTTTCACACCCGTTCTGGTGCTACGGGATTGTGAGCATACATCTGGAAGCCATTTTCGAATACCACAGGTCTACCCTGGTTTCCAGGTTTAATCTCTTAAACATGACGATATATGTAGATTCCAGCCAGTCAGAGGCACGCTGCGACAAATCTTTGAAAACAACATTAACAAATCAAAATCATCATAGAAAAGCGTAGCTGCGTTCATTTCAAAATCACCGCCTATTTACGAGAAACATTTTTTTTTCTTTTTTCCTTAATCTTAATTTCTTATTATCTGATTAAAGAGTGACTATTGATCGCAGCAATTTTGTGACGTCGGTAGGCACTGTTAGCAAGCATTTGCCTTAATTTTCAACTCGGCTGGTTAACTGAAACTACTTTCCGACCAACTTTGACATATCTCATTTTGTATCTAACAAATTATTCGAGCGAATTTCATGGACTGAAAAGATGTTTTAAAAAAAAAACACTGTTTCGATTGAGTGCGTTCACGAAAATATATTTTGTTTTATGTATGGTGATCTGTCAAAAGCATGGAATAAATTCATTATGCGATTTTTAGTCATCATTATATTAACTTATGAAAATACCAATTAGGGTGACCAATTAGAAATTATGTTGATTGTTGTATGTATGTTAACCTAAGGATCGTAATAGTGATGTCTCTCGCGTGTGGTGGAGGAGACATTCTGATTGTGTGCTGTCCGTCAGTCTGTTTGTCTGTCTGTCACAAGTTTGTCCACGCAACACCTCCGAAACCACCAGGCGGATTTACACCGAACTTCACAAAAGTGATCATTGGCAAACCTAGTTGTGCATATCGTTGGCATGTCGCGGTTCGGCGATTTTGAATGGTCCTGGATTCAAATTTTCTGATGTTTTGGCAGTTTCTCTTATACTATTAGACGGTTACATGAGTGATCATTGCCAAGCCTAATTATACATAATTCCGCCATGTTCCAGTTCAATGATTTTCAGTGGAATTATGACCCTTGATTTGTCTTTGTTTACATTTTCTGCCCAACAGGAGGATTTACACAAAACTTCTTAAAAATGATAATTGCCAAATCTTGTTATTTGCCCCTAATCAATGTGGGTTCGAGCCTCAATCGGGGCGTTGAATTCTTCATGTGAGGATGGAAGGTCAGTTGTTCTACCCAGGTGCCCGCTTGTGATGAAATAATGAACGAATGGGGCACCTGGGGTCTTCCTCCACCATCAAAGCTGGGAAGTCGCCATATGACTCATAATTGTGTCGGTGCGACGTTAAACCCAACAATAAAATTTTTTTGTGCATACCACAAGTAAGTTCCAGTTCAATGATTTTAAGTAGAGTTATTGCCCTTGGATCATCAAGTGAAATAATGTTTTAGCCACTTCTCATATATTGTTATAATGGTTGGATTTTAACCAAATCTTACAGGAGTAATCAGTGTGTATGTTGTCGGCATGTTTCGGTTAAGTGATTTTCAGCGGAGTTACGACCCTTTTTAGTCAAATGTTATGCAACATATTATATAAACTTTCCTTACACCATTGATCAGATTTCTACCAAACTTTACAGACGTTCTTACTGCCAATCTTTGTTATACATATCATCGGTATGTCATTATCATGGTTCCTTGATTTTCTCTGAAGTTGTGGTTGGAGACGATTTTCGTGAAAACCAATCTCTAGGTATTCTGTTAATTCCACCAACTTTAGTTCATTTGAAGAGAAATTAGTCTTTTTCGTGTTCACAAAAACGAAATTTTGGCAAACCGATCCAAATACAAATCTTCTCATTTTAACCCAAAATGGCCATGTGTAAGCTGCTTTCGCCCTTTGTGTGACAGCATTCCTTGATCATTCTTTGAGAACGTATAACTTTTGAAAGGAAAATAATAGTTTACAGATTTCTCCTTTTAAACGAATTTTAAAGAAATAATGCTAGTCTTAGTGTTTTGACACACACAAATCAAATGGCGAACATGTCTATATCTGTGGTATTTGTAAACGTTTTATATTACTGTTACTGAGATATTTATGCTTTATGTAACATTTTAAGGTATCATTGTGAGCAATTTATCTAATGATTTTACATATTTTCATTATTGTCCAAAATATCTGGAAATTTTGGGCTATTTTTTAAAGATATACTATAGCTAAGTATACTATCAATTAAAGTAAAATTACACGTATATTAAAGAGGCTCATTCAAACCGAGCCTGTGACATTTTCATTTCAGTCGTGTTGGGCGACCTGTAGTTTTTCATTTTTTATACTCCCACATTTATATGGGGGCATATAGCGTTGCTGATGTCCGTGACCCTGTTATAGTTTTGCTATAAAGAATGTAGAGAAAAATGTTGTGTGTCCAATTCCTCAAGCACTTTTCAAAGGATATGCCCAACAGTTTCATAGATGAAGGACATTTATATGATGATGACCATAAATAATGGACCTTTGTCTGTTGTTATTTTTCTAGAATTATGGTCCTTTCTTCATTCCACACATTTCACAAAATAGGCCGTGGTGAAGTAATTTGATGTTTCCTCCTCATACACTTGAAAGAATTAATTCAAAGATGCACAACCTCATCTGAATACAATTTGCTTCAAATTTTCAGTCGAACATTTTTCATGTGAAAATTATCTGCTATTTAGAGGATGGCACAGTATGTGGGGGCATCCGTATCCAATTGACAGAATTCTAGTTCTATATCATATAATATCATATCATATCGTATCATATTATTTTAAACACTGGAAACACTAATTCTTTGTGGAAACTTTGTCCGCACATGACATAATTAGGAATGCACGTATCTTTTTCAATCAAAGGATCAATGAAAAATTAGAAAAATCTAACTATGACCTTGTTATATGATATACAGTTTTCATAAGTGTTGTAAGGAAATAGAACTCATTTTTATGTCTTAGATATACTATTCCTTTATTCAGTTTATAAGCTATGTTAATGCAGCTATGTGTATTATCACGTTAACAACAGTGTATATTTTACGTTTCTGATGTTAGATAAAATTGCAAAACTTAAGTTATGATAGTTAGAACTGTGTAATTTTACCGGAATAGCTTTTATCTAATTAATGATATTGTCCAAATTGTAGGTTATTTTATTTCTCTGTCATAGCTTTTCCTATATGTGGATTTGTAACAAATCACAAAAGCACAGCAAATGTTCAAAAATTTCGAACTTACTGCAAAAAACATAGGTTAAACCAACACTCCTTAAAATTTAGGTAAAAGTATTTAGTATTTTGTTTTGACACGTTTGCTAACAGTTACGAAAAATGGGAAAACATCAGTTGTATAAATATTTATTCCACTGTAGGATATGTTGGGTTAGTATTTGGGAAAAACTGACAGATTCATATGCCGACAGGTTGACAGAAGGTCAAATGTAGACAAGTCGACTATTGGAAAAGCCAACAAGTCGACCGTTTAATAGGTTGGCAGATTGACAGGTTAAAAATAGGAATATTTGAGATAATTTTGCATGGAAGACAAACCTCAATACAAAATATCAGATGAAGATTCTAGTAATTTTGAAATGCTGCTAACTTGTATTCGCGCCAATGAAAATAACAATTAGTAGTCAAAATTTTGGTTTGGTTTTGGCCATGTTATTATGACAACAAATGCAATTTAATCTTCTCAAAAGCTGTCCATTGTGTAGACACTAAAATGATATTTTTGTACTCGACTTTTCAATTACTAGTATGAAAATATTTCTGCCTAGTTTAATCTCACAAATTGGATCAAGGTAGTAAAAAATATTTGTCTTAGCTTCAAACATTTTACAGTTTAAATGAACTATAGTAATTTACATTATGTAATAATTCCACCATAACACATGCTAAAAGATTAGCTTTTTCCGCCTTCTGTACATTGCCAGTCCGTCAGTGCAATTAAATCATACGGCATTTCCTCTGAAAGTGGAAGTTAATCAATCTTAGCCTTGATTTTCTTTCGGTGGTCCTCTTCCAAATTAATTAAAACGCTTCCGCTTGGTGGCACAAACGGAAAGCCTAAGCGTAAAGTAGGAAAATCATTAACCGACACTCTACAAAATGTGTTCAAATTATTCAAATTCGTCAAAAACAAATGGCCGCCTGGGGGCCATGGTTACTTTCCCTACTTGAATTTTGTAGTCTTCAAATATTGCTGACCGAACTTTGAGATAATTACATAGAATAGTTCCATGGCTGACACTACCAAATTATTCTGTTTCGTCAACAAATATGTGGTCACTTTTGTATGTGTTTAGTGACATATTTTAAATCTTGCTAGAACATGTGGTCTGAACTTAAAATAATTTTACGCAAAATTTCCACGGGTGACCCTGCAGTGTGTTAAATTTACATAAATACTGATTTTTAAAAAAAACATGGCCCTCAGAGCTAAAAGGTCGTCAAACGATATATCTAACTCCACTGATAGTTTGATTTTTGAAATAATTTCACAGGAATATTTCTTGGCTGGCCCTCTATCATGATTGTTCAAATTACTCCGATATATGAAAAAACAATGTCTGCCAAGGGGAATTGTAATTTTATCTATATGTATATAGTAGAAACTTTGAAAATCTTCTTGGCAGAAACTGCTGGCCCGATTAGAAAATAATTTTACATAAATGCTCTATAAAATGTGTTCCAATTATTTTGATTCTCCAAAAACATGGCCATAATTGTAACTTCAAACGACATATCCTCCTAAAGTCCGATTCGTATAAACCATACCGCCAGGGGACGTGGTAACTTTTCCCTATATGTATACTGTGGAAAATCTAAAACCCTGCTGTCTAAAACAGCTGGTCAAATAATGATTTTTTTTTAATTGATCATTGGTTGACTCTTTACCAGACTGTTGCAATTATTCTGATTTGTCGAAGTGCGCAGAGCGCAAAGAAAGAAAACTCTTCAAACGACATCTCCTCTATGATATTGGTCCGATTTTAAAATAATATCACAATATTTGTATCTTTGGTGACATGATTCCTCAAAAGACATGCCGCCAAGGGTGTAGTTACATTTCCTTTTATTTTATATAGGTAAACGTTTAACGTCGTTTCACTAGGAACTGTCAGCACATTTTTAAAATATTTTTACAGAATGTTTTTCGGCGGGTGAGCCTTTGTCAAAATTGTTCCAATTATTCCGATTCGTCAAAACACAAATCAAAAGCTCAAAAACTAAAGTCGCCCGAGCTGTAAATAAAATAATCTTCAAACAACCTCTTCTCCTAAACGTTTTCGCCGATTTTGAAATAATTCCATTGAAATGTTTCTTTAGTGACCATCTGCCAAGAATATTCAATTTTCCGAGATGACCACCCAGAGCTAAAAATAGAAAAATCTTCAATCGTCAGTTTCGCCTAAACCACTGCTTCGATTTTGAAACAGCAGACATGTTCCTTTGGTAACTGTTAAAAGCCATTTCGATTCGTAAAACTGTTGCAAGTTAACACTGGTGCAGGCACTGGGGTGTTGTAACGGCTAACAGTCGACAGTTTTGATTTGTCAACGTCTCTGTGTGACGTATAATACGACTTCTTTAAATTTAACAAGCAACGTATTTATTTAGATTTTTTATATTTTTTTGAAGAACCTACATTTTTCTGACAAATGTTTGGATTACTAAAATGGATGTTAAGATTTATGAAGAGATTATCTTAGGCAACAAATACTGTAAAATCATTTAATTTCGTGGGCATGAAATTTCGTGGTTTTGGTCAAAACGGCAATTTCGTGGGGATAAGAATTCGTGGATTTCAACTTTTGAACATAAAATGAATGGGAATTTTACTTGTTCGTTGGGATTAAATTTCGTGGATTGACTCAACCACGAAATCCACGAAAATTAGCACCCCACGAATATTAATGATTCCACAGTATTTACATATCATGAATAGCCATACACAGTCGATGCATACTAATAACCACGGCGTTTATGACCCCGGATGTGAGAGATACCAAAAAGAAAAATTGTTTACATACGTAACATTGTAAGATAAAAAATCTTCATTTTTCCGAAGTTGCCCATAGACTTTTTCTATATAACAGCCATCGTTAGTTTACTTAGTTTACGAGTTACTTTAGAAGTATCATGCAACATTAAATAACATTAGATAAAATATCATGTCCAAATAGAGTAAACAATACTATACATACAAGGAATAAATCGCGGAAATGCTGTAAACATCTAGAAATAAATTACGTTGTTTTGTTTCAAGGCTTCAAGATGTATTTTACTACATGATCACACAAACTCCTTAAATAATTTTAGCCCAAAATATTACTATTACTGTGTAATATATCTACTGATCTTACAAATTGTATTCAGGCACCTTGTAGGTTATGATCTTGTCAATATTTTCAGTATGTAAGCCTGTTAAAATACCAATAACTTTTCAGCACGACTACATGTCGACCTGTCAATACAATAACTTTTCAGCACGACAACATGTATACCTGTCAATCTGTCAACCTATGCTTATAATTTACATTTCGTTTTATTTTTAACTGAAATACGCAAATATGAATTATTTTTACAATCAATTATTTTTTAATTATTTTTAGATAAATGCACATAAGCTTATAACAAAGGATATATTGATGTTTTTCAAGGAATATTTTTTGCTGTTACAAAGTGTCGAGGGGATATTTGTTTTTCAAAGACTACTTTTGCTTATACAGTACCCAAATTCCAATAGAAAAAAAACATAGTTTTCCACTGACATATATTTGATATATTATGCGCATTGTTTGGTTTTATCATGTTGAATTATTCTAAGGAGCATACCTCAAGATGTGTATAACACATAATAACATCATTTTAGAATACAGCTAACACACCAAATGCATAGATCCGATTTGTCCTAAAGGGAACGCCTACCCTCTCCCCCCACCCCTACACTCTTGGATATTGTTGCTATGTCTCACAAGCTTCATCAAAAATGGCGGATACGCATGTTACCGCTATGAAGGATCTCTTTAATAAAGAATCTAAATCTTGTACTATTATTATAAAAATAAATCAAAATCCTGTCAGATCATACGCTAAATGAATCATTAAATAATTAAATTTCAGGTTACATTAATTCTGTGAAGAAAACTGGTGAAATAGTGCTGTTAAATGTCGATGCTAATAAGGTCTTTACATATAGACATAAGTTTGCTTATTTTGGGTGTACACACACATATGGTATAAGGTATAATTCGCTTCATCAAAAAAATCACGACCCAGTTGTGTTCTGGGAACCAGGGATATGTCTATAAATAAATTATATCTAAATTGAAAGTTGAAAAACACAGTATAAATTTTCTGTTGAATAGTACTTGCGCATTGTAAATTTTGTATTTTGTGCATAATAATTATGTTAGTTTTTACGTCACCGATTATTATTCAAAAGTTCATTCCTTTCTATATTTGCGAATACGTACCAGTATAAAAATAAATGAGTATCATTGCATTTTATTTCAATATGAGACTCGACTGGTACTGTTCGCTACAACATCCAATATGAACAGAAGTTATGTATATACCTGCGCGGGTTGAAAAGGTTAAACTTGTGTCAGTAGGTATCACGGTTGTCACTCAAAGTAACAGATCGATTGTCAGATCAGTGCTAATTACAAGTTGGGGGTACCTGTTAAGGTGTAATTGATAATACATGATTTCATTAAAAAGAAGGAATACCAAAACAGTAGCTGTAAAGGGTTTTCAATACACGACATATGTATTAATAACAGTAATTAATTTATCTTATTATTTAATCAATCAATGCTTTTTTATTAACGGTAACGCAACAAACTTCATTTTCTTCTCTTCAAAACAGCAGTTGGTTCAGAGAATACAATCTTTCTTTGGATGTGGAATTACAAGTGTGATCATAACTTGACACCGTCTGTGAAACTATCGGGATAGTTTTAAGATAAAAATGATTTATTATTGTAGAAAAACATTGTCAAATGGAGATGAATACTGAATGACTGCACTATCTGGTACATTCAATAAGGCAAGAAAAATAAATAATGCATTCAACATTATTTCTAACATTCCTAAGTAAAAAAACAAATTAGGTTCACGGATATTTAGCATCATAATTCGTAATCAAATCTGTAGAGTGTGGCCGAAATTTGCAGATAGCCGTTTACATAAGAAGTTTTATTTACCTTAAATGTATTTCCTTTTCTCGGGCGCAACGCCTAATGAAAATCCTGTGACACCTGTCTGACATGCAAATAAAAATAGCTGTAATTTTTTGAAATGATGAACCTGATAAATGAACATTCTACGTGAGTTTTTGTAATTTATGTGATCACTTCTTTTCATATTTTTCAATGTAAGGTTTACATTTTATATGTAAAGCATATCTTTTTTCACATATAGCGTTAAGAGAAACTTCACAATCTACAGGTACGTAGTTACGGTAAGCTTGTGAGATACAATAGCGCCTTAGCAACAAAGATAACGGATCGACGGACAATACATTACACCTTGGCCAATATTATTGGTTTTATTGACAGGTCGGATCTATGCATTTTTCTGCGTGACTAAAAATGTTTTTCTACATAAAAATGCATATGCAGATACTGGGTTATATAGTATTATCAAGATCGTTGTTTTACCCAAACATGCTTTAAATGTTAGTCTCGGGAATAACGTAAATATTTAGTTTGTACAAAGCTTCATTTAATATGGAGTAAACTCTTTAGCTGCATTTTTCTCTAAAATAAGTTCTTAGTATTCTAATTGAAAGATATTTAACATATCAATACACCTAGCGATATCACATGTAAAAAAAAACTGTACCAAATGTCAACTCATAAGCTTAGTTTAATTAAGTAGTGAAGGTAAATGTTGCAAACAAGTCAAACATATCATAATTATTACTTGATCAGGACATTGTATTAGAAATCAATCAATGACACAAACAATAATCCTTCCAGGTTTGTATCGATGCACCTGTTTGACACTACTTGAAAGGAACAATGAACTTATTTCATTTAAAGATCAATTTTCGAGGTAAAAAGTTAAGAGGTTTCCTCGTGTTTTACATAAAATGTTTGATATAGGACACTTAACAGCCTAAACAGTGGATCTGAATTTATTTTATATGAGTAAAACATTTTCTGACTTCACACAATACGCATGTATTTGAAAACTTTTTCACAGTCAGATAGGGTCTTCTCACAGTTATCAAATCAAAATTTGGGATTACATCTTAATCAATGGCTAGATCGGTAGGGCTTTTTACAAGAGGTACTACATGGATATTAAATTAGAAGTTTCAGAAAAGCTTAAATAACATGCTTTAAAACGATCTAATCAAGACATTAATATCATATAGTCGGTATTAGATGTTATATATGAACCCTCTCCCTAAGTTGTTTTCTTTGTGTTTCATAATTTTTTACAAATCACCGAGTTAACGTCGGCATTAAAACGGATTTGTTTTTAATTGCAGGAATAAACACATATGCTCAGAAACCTAACACACGTTGAATATTTATATAAAATATTTGTCATCAACAAAATTGTTAACATTTTCAAGTGATACCTTCTACCTTTCACAATGTGTAATAGAATAGCTTAAAATCATTTAGTACTTGTTTATAAAGTTAGAGCCAAAGTTAAAAACACATTGTTTATTTGCATCATGTTTTATTCGCTGCACATGTAATTCCGTTATAATCAAGTATACCAAATCTTAAGGAGGTAGGCTACCTTGTTACCAGGGTAAATTCAAATTATTTAAACCGTAGCAATTTATTGTATTTCGTGTAAATTAATGTTTTAACTGCTGCAATCTCAAGTTTGATTATCTTTGTCTCTTTGAGTACAAGTTTTATCCAGATTTGAAGTAAATGACCATACAAAGGTATTTTATATTGAAAGAAGAAGGAAAATACAGATATGTAAGACTTTTCAATGTATTTCGGTTTCACTGTTATCTGTAGAAGTCTGCATAGTTGTTAATTTTATCAGTATGCCCGCTAGCTTTCTAATTAAACTTTAAATGCATATGTCGCGGGGCTCATGTTTCCATATTAACGCATTTTCTCTCATTTTTTAAAAAATATGTATCAAAAACGGGAATTCCGACGGCTCCAGTGCCATTCTGTAAAATTAATAATCAACACGAAATATTATGGTTATGTTATTAGCAAAATACTAAACACTTTACATGGTACCCTATTTATCTTAACGTTTGAAGTAACTATGGTAACAGAAATTTTTAAAATATCTTATATCTTGCTTTTTATCACAATTTATTTGAAAAAAAAAACACAATGAAATCACCTTTCTTGTTTGATGTAGCTTCAAAATATTTTATTTCTTCTGTTAGTTATATATTCACGTTATTTGCATTTATTTAAACATATCTCAAAGGTTAAAATAATTACAGTAGTACTCCTCGTCTGACTTTTTATAGAAAAATCATTGTGCTTGCAATTATTATTCCCATGGCTGGTATTGAAATACAGATAAAAAGCTGAGGCTGTGTTCCTTAAATAGACCAGTGTCAACGCCTTTGAATTTTACATTTAGATACATAGATTTCCTTTACATGGTAACATTAATTTATTTCAAGAAATCACTATTTTCTACTGAAATTTGAACAGTTTTAGAGCATAGTTTACGTATATAAGTACCAAATTATCAATGGAAATAGAGAAAAAGGTTTCACAAATCAAACGCCTCAACTTTTATTTGAAAATGGTCATGATAAATAAATTTTCACCCAGCTATATTCCCAATAACATCAGTTACCATAATCCATTTTCTTATATTCCTCATAACATTTAAACATAACTACACAAATACCGCAAAATATTGATCATTACTCGGAGAAAAAGACACATAAAATATTTTGGCAAATAATGACTGTTTAAAAATAGTTCAATTTAAAAAAAATGCTAAAAATAACGTACTTTCTAGATAAAAGCTATTAACGTTTCGCGGTGATTGACACGTAACATAATGACATCGATGACGTCATTTTCAGGCAACAATGTTTTGTAGCGTTTCTGTGGTAATTAATTAATTAATTAATCAATTCCGCATTAGTAAACCATTAAGCATCAGATCAGACACAGGTAAATGATTATTTTCCAGAAAAATAAATATACAAACACATTTACATTGTCATAAACGTTGTCGTAAATATTTACGTTAGCTTCCGGTTGGGCATGCGCACATACATTTATTAAGGTAACCTACCTCCTTACTTCTGTAGTATCATTTTCATAGAGACTAAAAAATTAAAGGACTTTTAGAAAACAATTAACATCAATCAAGAGGTATGCCCCTTTGAATTTACCATGTATCACATTTTATCATATTTGCTACAGACCTTATATTTGTATTAGTATAATAAAATATATTATCTACTTCATTCTTCGTTATTTTTTAAGCTCTCTTGAATATAAAATGTTCAATATTGAGCTAATTTGATCACTGTTCGTCCGCCCAACAGTTTACTATAAGTACATTCGATGCTATATTTTTTCACAACTCTTTATTAACTCACAAAGACTTATATGGCCACATAGTTTATATAACTTTGATTATGGGCAGGGCTGCTCAGTTAACATCAAAGTTATGGCCACAGAATTTCGTACACGAGGGGATTCATTACAGTTTAAGACTGTCCATGTTAAATATAGAAACACATGTATTTAAGCATGTTGTTTACACAAGTTCCTCAAAATATTCACCTTAGCAGAAATACACTTTTCTGTCCGGGCTATCCATGATCTGAAAGCCACAGAGTAGTCTGTCCTTGGTATACGATGCAGACACTGATACATTACCCTAAAAAGGGCACTTCTGGAATTGTAGCGACGTCCGGTTAGCATCAAAGGGACTTAAGTCGGGTAAATATCGAGAGTGTGGCAATTGCTTGACCTGCTGGTCGTGTAAATACTGCTGCACAATATTGCTCTTGTATGCAGATGCATTGTCATGAATAAGGCAGATGCCCGTAAACCGGTTTCAGGGCGACGTCAATTACCTACTGGTCAAAAGATGGGGTACCCACCTTGCATATACCTTTGAAAATTTCACCTGAGAAATTCATGAGCACTTCCCTACGAAATGCCCACTGATGCAGTAATTTGAAACTAAATAATATTTTATTTCGAGTCTTCTGCTGCAATGACTCCTACCGCAGTGGAGTTATCAGAAGATGCTGATATTTATGGCAACCCTACACGAAGTAGATCTTGGACTCTAGATTCTCCCTTATTATCCTTACCTGCATATGAACAGTGGCTTTGGATGGGGAAGAATCACCGTAAACCGTAAACAGAATCTGATTGGCTATCATATTGGTAGGTGGTGATGAGACACATGAAGTAAGGTCCCAAATCTAGTTCATATTACTCTCTCCCTTCCACCCCTCCCCCATTCACATATTGACCATCCCCACACTCTCAAATCACTTTTAGTTTCTTTTGTCTTCGTATTCTATCGCCGCGCAATACCCCCCCCCCCCCCCCCCCCATCCACTGCCACATTGCCTCTTCCTCCTATATAAACAGAGAAAAAACGTATTTCTACACGGTAAGTGGATATATTTTTCCAAGAGTCTACAAGCAAGGTTAGCAGACACATTGCCTGTGTTTGTGCCATCAGTAATCAATCAAATGCGCGGGCCTTTAATATTTAGATAAATATTCATTTTTATTATAAGTGAAAATATCTTTCACAAAATGAACACATAAAGACTAATTTTCAAATGAGATGTATGGACAGATAAAGAATAATTTTCAATTGAGATGTATTTTCTGAATAACAGAATAGCAATAGAGCTATAGCAGGAGCGGATCCAGAAATTCAGTTTGATGATGAAGATGTACCTAGAAAGGTCCTGAGAAATGTTTCTTCTGAACAAAAGAACAACTTCATTGTGGCTTATGTCTGATTGAACATTGCTAATGTCTGAAATCCACCGGATTCGTTATCCAGGGTCCAATTATATTTTGGTTAGAATAATACAAAAATCGTTGAACGAACGGTCAAACATATTAAAACAATGACCAAGATCTACATAAGATGAATATACGACAGGTTTAAGGGGTCATCAGAAACCTGTCCCCATCCCTACCCCATCTTGATTCCCGTTGTTAATCACTTTCGTTTGATAAAAGGATGGAAAAAACCCTTATGATATGTCTTATAATTGGTACAACGCCTTTAATGAAAAACAAAATCACAGACTGTATATCAAAATAGCAAATATGTGAAGAATCTCTGAAAGCACTGGGCAAAGACAATTTACGTAGAATCACAGACCGCAAAACTAGCCATCCATGGACAGTGTATTGGAAAGATAGAACATATCTGATGTAAATACCCACCATAAATACATTTTAATTAAAACGTAACAATAGAAAATATGGAGAAGAAAACGAGTAAAGATTACACTAAGAAATACAAGGTACAATGTATAACATTTAAAATAGTAAGTATAAGCTAGAGAACCCCAGCCTCCCTTGGAACGGTCAGTTATATTTGTTAAGGTATCTTAAACGTGTTCTGTGCAGACTTGTCTTTCTGAAAAACGTCCAACAAATGCAGAGGGATATTGTTGTCGCACTGTTTGAGTGTCCGCGCTTTCGTCCATCCGCCTGTTCATTCGCAACCATGCATAATAAATTAGTCGCGTCGAGTAGAAAATTGGTGTGGGTGCTTGTATTTACTCACATTAAAACTCAATTATGAACTGTCAAAATAGTATCGTCAGTTATTGTCCTTGGGTTAATTAAAAACAGCGATTTTTGTCTTTTGGCATCCACATTTGTTAGTCTCATTGAGCCGATATAAGTCAATGGTGTGAATGTCTATATTTTCTCATAGCTGCCTCCCTGCAAATGTTTTTAAAATCAGCTTTGTATTATAGGAGATATTGCCACTAACTGGGTTAAAACAAGCGTTTTGCTGATGTCTTTGACATAGAATATAAGCGGATATCATATGGCTATCTGGAAGATTCTTTGAAGCAAATTAGATTAAACTCTTCACATTAATAATATAGTTTTTACCCTGCTTTCCTGCCAAATCTAGATGAGTTATGTGAATGGTTTTATGTTCTAGCAAATATATCACAGCATAATATCATGTCTTCTCTTTCGCCCTGTTTAATGACAGATATAACCCCTGAAATAGCTATAAAACAACGACAGCTTCTCATCTTCAAGTCTGTTTCTTTATAACAATCATATTCCTACATTTCGCGGGAAATACTAATTTATTGACTGTGCTTGGATTATTGTACAAATGGTCAGAAAATAAAAAGTCTCAGATGATAAGAATCTCAACGCTATTTGAAAATAACGGTGATATCATCGATTCTACTGTATTATTAGTGCAAGCGAGTCTAGGTCGCTCAGATCGGAGAGGTTCTACTATATTATTAGTGCAAGCGAGTCTAGGATGCTCAGATCGGCGCGGTTCTACCACATCATTTGTGCAAGCGAGTGAAGGTTGCTCAGATCGGAGCGGTTCTACTACATTATTTGTGCAAGCGAGTCTAGGATGCTCAGATCGGCGCGGTTCTACCACATTATTTGTGTAAGCAAGTGTAGGTTGCGCCGATCGAAGCGGTTCTACTACATTATTAGTGCAAGCGAGTCTAGGTTGCTCAGATTGAGGAGTTCTACTACATTATTAGTGCGAGCTAGTCTAGGTTGCTAAGACTGAAGCGGTTCTTCTACATTATAGTGCAAACGAGTCTAGGTTGCTAAGATCTGAGCGGTTCTACTACATTATTAGTGCAAGCGAGTCTAGGTTGCTCAGATTGGAGCGGTTCTACCACATCAATGGTACAAGCGAGTCTAGGTTGCGGTTCTACTACATTATTAATGCAAGCGAGTCTAAATTGCTCAGATTGGAGCAATTCTATTATATTATTTGTGCAAGCCAGTCTAGGTTGTTCAGATCGGAGCTATTCTTCTACATTATTAGTGCAAGTGAGTCTTAGTTGCTCAGATTGTAGCGATTCTACTACATCATTAGTGCAAGCGAGTCTAGGTTGCTAAGATCTGAGCGGTTCTACTATATTATTAGTGCATAAGTGTCTAAGTTGCTCTGATTGGAGCTATTCTACCACATTATTAGGGCAAGCGAGTCTAGGTTGCATGTTTGAAGAGACAGATCTTTGAAATTGAAAAATAAATTGATAAGCACCTTAATCGGAGATAAAATGACCTCTGTCGAGATTACATTTTGATGTAAGAATTGTTCAGAGCACGTTTAGAAAAAGAAAAGCGATCTAGACGTTACAAGACGAAATTATTTTAAACAAATGCTGAATGACGGAAATGACCGATATATACAGTACAATCTCTCGACTCACGTATGCTTAACCCTTACCCTGCTAAATCTCTATAATGAACTTTTCCATCTTCTAATTTGGACAATACCATTAACTGTTAAAAGAAGTGCTTAACAAAAATATACTGACTGAATAGCGAACAGGGCAGATCATGATCAGACTGCACGGATGTGCAGGCTGATCATGATGTACACTAGTCGCAAAGGCAGAATCAATCGTGTCCAGTATGATAAGGGTTAAATAAGTGTTTTCTGTGAAAAAAAAATTAAAAAATGAAATTTCTATAAATGTAAAACATTCATTTGCAATTCTGTATGGCAAGTGTTGGATTAACGATTATATAAGTATGTGTAAAGTTTGATACAATCATTTTGGTAATTTATACAACTCTATAATTTTCATCACAAAAAGCGATGTAAAGGCTTTAGAATTCAATCTGGGACCGTCTCTAAACTGATACCTTCAATATTGAGCTGCATAAGAAAAAGTGATAGAACATAGTGGACAGTTTGAAACCGTGATCACGATAAACCATATAAACTTCACTAAGATAATGTATTTAATACAAGAGATGCTACAATTGAACAATATATACAAACATAATGCGTTTTTGCAAAACCTTAATTAATACAAGAAAAAAGATCACAATCGATATTTTCTTTTAAACTCGACTTCAATGAAAAATAAAGTAGAAAATATTAAATATGATTCTCGAATTGATTTCCCCTTGATTATTTACTAAAGATACCTTTGTTTGTGCATGATATGATGACATGATCACTGAGTCTGATGTCAGTATTAAACTAATAATAGTTTTTAGAACAATAATTAAAATAGTGTTGAAAATCTAAATTATTTTTTGTTCCGCGCGCTTTCGCGCGCAGGCTTTGGCTATTATTTTTGTTCCTGAAAATCTGATGGCTATAATTTTAATTCAGCCAAAGCTAGCACTGAACATTAATATAGGTACATTGATCTACAGTTCCTCGTAACAAATACTTGATCTATAAAAAAATGATTCGACCACAAATAGCCATTCTGAGACTGTAAAGTTGCATTTTATATTTGATTGTTCCATTTTTTAAAATGAACTTTAGATTACTTTTTGTGTCATTTTAGATATTTACAGTGGGTTTCTGCAGTCAACTGTTATGGAGTTTCCATGTGTCAGTGTCCATTACGGCATCGTCCCAGATTTAGGTTTCTTGAGTTACGAAAATGATTTCCCCAGTTTTTAAACAATTTGGTATCTTCTTTTTCGTACGGTTTGATGTGAAATCTTAATGGAACACAAATTATCCAGCCATTATTCTGGAAATAGGCTAGGCCCATGTTGCTCTAAAACAATGTTCAGAATTTTTATACCTTTCTTTTTCAAAATTCAGAGATAATTTTTTTTTAATTCAAATCCCTCTATACGTGACGCAGCCATGAATTCTGTCGCAACAGACTTATGATTAACAATCTCCAGTTCCCAACGTTCATTGTCAGTCTGTTTTCATGTAGAAAAATGGTTCACGCCTACATGTTTCATCTCAGTAGAAAATAACCTCATTAGACAGTAATAACGTTTGTCCAAAATCAATTCGTGCAATTTATTACACATCCTCCTGGAGCATATCCTTTACTTGTTGATTTGTATAGTGTAAACTTTTGAACCTTGTTTTTTTCTTAATTTCACTCCAATATTTTAGAAAGTTAAAAGTTCGAAGAGAAACTCTTGACTTGGCTGATATCTGTCTTTATGGTATTGCTTTTCGAGATCATACAATTTGTAGACATAATAACCGCACTTGTGGTCGCTGTATGTCATTTTTCGGAACGTCTTTTTTGCCATTCCTTAAACATTTTTTTTGCACTTAAAACACATTTACGACGAATAGTTCGTATCTATTCTAACGAACAGTTTAATACTCTACAGGATTTATCTCTTTTTCAGTATTTCTATATAAATGTTTAGTCTTCAAAAGTCGAAGCATCATGTATCACCTATTTTCGCATGTGCGTTATAACACTTTCGAAACAAAGTATAAGTATCATAAGGACAATGCAATCAATTAAATTTGGAAAATCTAGAGTAAAGAAAAACAGCTTAATTATATCTCGAACACCTATGGAATGACAGTGAAATATGCCTATAATGTTTAGACCAATTGTGTTAAATCAAGAGCAGTATATTACTTTCAGTATAAATGAAGACATGTGTGACTTCACAACATGCGAGAAGCAGACTCCTACAGAAAGACACAGTAAAATCATTGATACTACATTTGTTGTCTCTGTGGTCACTCACATAATATATCTTTCAAGCGCTTAGACAACACTGACCAAGGTTGATTTTTATAATACATAATGGGGTTCTCTCTTTTACACAAACTTAAACACACTGAGCAGTAAGATTTTTACGTAAGTCTTCCACATTGTGAGATTTCTCCATTCTTTCTGTAGCATTATGGAAACATGGTCTGAACTCTTTCAAAAATTCTTCATCTGTGAATGAAAACCAAGACTTTAAATCAAAATAGCAGTCAGTAAATAACACATGACAACATATATGTTGAATTTTTACTGAAGCCTCTTTAACAGCATAAATTGAAACTTGTGGAGAAAATATTTGAAATGATAGACGCAAAGACTGAATTACAAACAAAATCAGACTATTTCTTCAAGTCAGGAGGAATCTGGTCACAATGCCAAAAGTGAACCCACACAAATTGCAAAGCTAGATTTGACTTTTTTGAAATATTTCAAAAGTCTGGGGGTAGAAATTTTTAATAATTGAAAAACGTTTCATATTTCAATAAAATCTGGAAAATAGATCCCTCGGAAGCACCGAGAACAAGGCAAATAGTGAAAATTGCAGACTCGGTTTGATTGAGTCTGTTCATGGGCAGTAATGGAAAAAGCAACACTGCCCGCGCCCCCTAGCACCGGCTTAAACAGTATTCAATCTTCAAATTCAAGTTTTTAATTCTGCTCAATCGTGCCACAACATAAATAAAAAGATACTCAACATCCAGACACTGATCATTTAAAAAATTGGCTGTTCATATGATAAAGTTATACATCATTATAATGGTACCTACCTGTAAGAATAGGTCGAAGGTGTTCGTCAGAAAACATAGCCTTAAAGAATAACATGGCTGTGTTCAGGGTAGCTGTCTGAAGCTTTTCATTCATAGTCCGGGTTAAACTCAGAACTGCAGATTGCACGAGATCTTTCGTCACAGACCTGAAGATAGATGATAACGTTTTAAATTGTGGAGATACTTTATAAGCACTTTTAAACAAACATACTATAATAGTACGAAACTAATGCATATTTTTGTTGTTTTAAGCACCGTTCTTAAAAAATTTACTTAAACATATACTAGTCTCAAAGCTCATATATGAAAAAATGTACAATTCATATAGTTTATGTGAACTTAAATATAATAAGGTAATGTGTATGAACAGTATCATACATTAGGTTTAAAATAGACCGCACTGGATACATGTATAGCTAAAGTTAGTATTACATCGTGCTACCACATCTTATTATAAACGCAGCTCTCTACATACAAATTTAATTCATATAGATAGTAAAGTTAAATTTTTCTAGATTAGAAGTAAATATTATATCTAGAGACAAAATGCTTCAATGAAAAATAGGCATTGGATACTTTTACGGAAATACATGAATAACAATCTGAATCTCTCTGGAGTGTATGATATACATTAAAAGCTATTAAAACACAATGTGCTGTTTATTGCGCTAAATCTTATTCTCAGCATTTTAACCGACTTACGTTAAATGTGTTAAGCAAAACCTTGTAATATGTACCCACCTATATCTAACTGCGTCAATTACGCTAATGACTATTGCAGGTTCAAGATCCATTAGAGTCATGTTGGTACCATACTGGCTGGTCGCGAATTCTACGAGTCCTTGTGGCGCCGATGCATCTTCAAGCAGGTTGGGGATAGGTTTATCAATTACCATAAGAACCATTGAATCCTCACCTCGAAATACTAACGAACCAACATATACAACTATCTGTAACATAATTTCATCTTGAATTGGTATGGTATGAATAAAAGAACACTAGGTGATGGCGGCATGGCATTAACAAGTCAATTTTTGGGGCATCATAAGTCTTAAATTTAAATCAACTGGATTCAAAACTACTTTCTATGTATTTAAGTTCAACATTTTCGAAAAAAAAGATTCTTTGAATTACAGTAAATAACTACCCAAAATTTATTACCTAAATAACTACCCCAATTTGTTACAAAACCTGTTCACAATTTAAGCATCAAGATGTCATAATATATAAGACCGAACCAACGAAACTTTAACATTATATGAACCTGAAAGTATTTAAATATTATTACACCTTTTGTAAATCCTTCATAATTTTCAAAACTACCAACTACATCGAATATACCTGTGTCCGAACAAGTTTTCCAAGAAATGTTACATCTATAACCGCAGACTTTCCCATATCATCCTTGAAATGACTTTCTCTTTCAGACTGACTAGGTGCTTCGTTATTTGTTATCTTACTATTGCCATTACCAGCATCTTGAGAATTTTTGTGCTTTACTGGAAAATCACTTTTGTCATTTACAATTTCGTTTACTCTGTTTTCACTCATGTCCGTACTAACATTTTCCTTTTCATCTTCGTATCTTACAACTTCATACCCATTATCGGTTAAATGAGTTTCGTTTACATCTGTTTTGCTAATCTGCCTCATCATGCTGTCATCTGCGCAAGAATTATTGTTCTTTGTTTTTCCATTCTGTCTCTCTACACCACTAGCACCAGCACTAACATTTTGAACAGGGCTGTCAGTTTCATCACGTTTTTGTGTCACTGACAGACTTTGTAGAAACTCACTTTCGCTTTCACTGTCAGAAACACCTGCTTCTGAACTATCTGTAACACTTCGTTTCCGTCTCTTTATTGTTTTCCTTACCAAATGTTGAACAACATTAGATGAAAAATCTCCATCAATTTCTGAAGGCACAGCTACACTTGCAGTTACTGATTGTTCAAAATCATCTTCGCTAACCGAGGAATATGTTGTTTCTGTGTCAGAACCACCGACTGTATCGTCAGCAAACACTAAGCGTTTTTCACTAGACTTAAGATTTTCATATGAACCAACCCTCTTCAGTATGCTTTGAGGCTCTTCTGTCTTCACCTCTCCCGAGAGAAGTTGATTCTGTGATATCGTCTGTGACACACTAACATTGTCATAAGTATCCCCAATCTGTTCATGTATAGATTCTGTTTCTTGATCACCTTCTTCAGTCTTCTCGTCAAGCATTTTGGACCATTTTGACTTCTTCAGTCTGTATCATATATGTATTAATTCAAAACTTTAATACTTTTCAACTTATTTGGAAGATTAAGGACCATGACAATATTTTTGAGTGATAAGTGATATCTTTTGTGACTGTAAGGATTAAAGTACATGTACATTATAGGAAGATTTGAGATATATTTTCTAGATTTGTAAAATTATCTCTGCCGTCAATGAAAACAAACAATTCTCATACGAACTTGAAAATTTGACAACTATTCCAGATATAATTTTTACAAAAATATTACGACATTTATTAACTAAAGCGTCTTTTCGCAAAATATCTTGCTTTCACATAGTTTACTCTTAAAAATGTGTCCATATGTCAAAATGAAACATTTTTAATAAATATCTATATGTCTACTTACTGTAGCTGTGGTAGTTTCGCATAATAAAATATGAATTTCCTTCCCTCTGTGTTAACACCAAGATCTCTTCCAAAATTTTTCATGATCAACTGGATAACTGGAATTCCTTCTTTGAAGACATACTCCAAAAGGTTTTCACACTGCTCTATGATGTTTGCAACATTGCTGTCAGCGGGGCTTTCTACAAAGGCCAGTTAAAGTTATTTATCTGTTTATTCTGTTGTGTTCAAACGGACTTATGTCAAGGTCGATCTTCATATTGCTATAAATGCCACTCTGAACATTATCTTGAACACAAACGGGCACACAGGTTCAACCACATATAATAAACAAATACATATCTCATGAAGATTCTTAATCCGCAGCAGTGATAGGCGAGTAATTGGAGCCCAGTAGTCTCTTGAATGAACAGAAGCAAGAATCATTTACACAGTTACCTGTCGTTTCGGATTCTTTTATAATGTTGTATATTGTCCGCAGAGATAGTGCAATACCGCATATATAGTGGTGCTGTTGAGCGCAAATAACCAATCTGCGCTATTTACCAAACGCGCAGCGCATATAACAAATTTTTGTACGTTGGTTATATGCGCAACGATTTACCAATCGTTGCGCAGGATAAATTTAACCTGCCCGATTTACCAAATGCGCAGCGCAAATAACAAATGTAACTTTATATATCAAAAATTTGCATTTCGTGTTTGATAAATCATGCAGTTGGTCAATTTATTAATAAATATAGATGTCAAATGCTGAATATCTCGGTACTTAAATTAGGTGTCATAAATTTTTTTCTACATCAGTAAATTCACGGCAGTCGGTCACCAGGTTTCAATACCTCCAATCTTATACAAGATGCAATAAAACCCAAACATGCGTGAAGGTGTGATTTCCTCCAGCTTGCACACGTCGTCCCCTGGTATGTTTTATGCTATTTTGATATTTTTCTACTTCACCCGAGCACACACTTAGCAAAATATCGTTTTTATTATATTGAAATATCTTGAAATTTCCCAATAATATTCTTTCTACCAACGGGAGCATATCTCTCAACATGTCTAAGATAAAAGATGAAATAAAAAAGTCACAGAATTAAAAGAAAATTCTTACAGATCTTATCTATATTATTATTATTATTATTATTATTATTTTATAGTACAAAATCGATTGAATAAAGAGTAGGCCTTTGATTACAGACTAAAACTATAGAGTTTTTTTACAAATCTAAATGGATCTATAATGTTACACCTGTAACTTACGTGGAAGGTCGGTCCTGCGCTAATAGCAAAGTTTGAAATTACACTGTATTTCAGATATATTTCATTCATAAAACATACTATTTATGTAACTTTCAAATGAATACTGTAGAAAAATGAATAGAAAAAGAGTGATTTCTGTCATAACGAGAACGAAATATTACATTTTTTATCTGCGCAAGATGTGTGTCTGCGCTAATAATAAATCTGGAAATTACTCTGATAACTTGAATATCTTTTATAAATCATATTAACTTTTACTTTGATTAACGATTACAGACTAAAACTATAGGTTTTTTTACAAATCAAAATGGATCTATAATGTTACACCTGTAACTTGCTTGGCAGGTCGGTCCTGCGCTAATAGCAAAGTTTGAAATTACACTGTATTTCAAACATATTCCATTCATAAAACATACTATTTATGTAACTTTCAAATGAATACTGTAGAAAAATGAATAGAAAAAGAGTGATTTTTGTCATAACGAGAACGAAATATTACATTTTTTATCCGCGCAAGATGTGTGTCTGTGCTAATAATAAATCTGGAAATTACTCTGATAACTTGAATATCTTTTATAAATCATATTAACTTTTACTTTGATTTACGATTACAGACTAAAACTATAAGGTTTTTTTACAAATCAAAATGGATCTATAATGTTACACCTGTAACTTGCGTGGCAGGTCGGTCCTGCGCTAATAGCAAAGTTTGAAATTACACTGTATTTCAGATATATTTCATTCATAAAACATACTATTTATGTAACTTTCAAATGAATACTGTAGAAAAATGAATAGAAAAAGAGTGATTTCTGTCATAACGAGAACGAAATATTACATTTTTTATCTGCGCAAGATGTGTCTGCGCTAATAATAAATCTGGAAATTACTCTGATAACTCGAATATCTTTTATAAATCATATTAACTTTTACTTTGATTTTAGATTACAGACTAAAACTATAGGGTTTTTCTCGTTATGACGGAAATCACGCTTCTTTCTATTTTTTTTTTTACTACTCCGAAAACATTTTTATGAAGTTACATAAATAGTATCTTTTAGAATTGAAATATGTTTGAAAGATCAACGTCAGTTCAGAAATTGCTATAAGCACAGGAACAACATCCCGCGCAGGCTACGAATGAAACATTATATTCAGATTTTCAAAAGCTACATTTTTAGATTGTAATCGAAAAACGAAGTAAAAATTAAAATGGTTTATAAAAGATATTCAAGTTATTGGAGTAATTTTCAGATTTCTATTAGCGCAGGACACATATCTTGCACACCTACAAAATGTAAAATTTCGTTCACATTTTGAGGAATTTTATTAGTTATTCATTCTATTTATCTCACTATAAAACATTAAACAATTGTATAAGTATAAAAGATCTGTAAGTTTGTCTTTTAATTCTGCTTATTTTTGTTTTATTTTTAATCTTGGCCATGTCAAGAGATATGCTCACGTCGGTAAAAAGAATTGCTCTTTTTCAATATGATGAAATGAAAAGTGATATGGTGAAATGTGGTAAGTGTGTGGCAATTCAGTCTGTTATGTAAGTCTCCTTTATGTTCTATATTCGGTATAAAATGACTGCGTGTGATCGAATGAAGTAAAATACTTTAGTTATAAAAAGAATAGAGAGGACGATGTGGCTATCCTAAGGAAATCACACCTTCACGCATGTTTGAGTTTTATTGCATATTGTATCATATTGCAGGTATTGAAACCAGGTGACCGACTCCCATGAATTTAATGATGTTGAAATAAATTTATGACACATTTTTAAAACCAAGATTTGCAATAATTGTTAAACAATGTAAAAGTTAGCATGGTTTATGGCAGATATGCATATTATCAGAGTAATTTCCAGAATTTCTATTAGCACAGGATCGACATCCCGCACAGGCTACGGCGTTTAAAAGTTAAAAAAAGTATGAACATAAATAAAAAAATACTTGTGTTATTAAATATACTTGGGATATTTTGTATCATTTTAATGTTTTTAACACCTATGACAAATGACTCTTAATACTGTCGTCAACAGAAATTTATAGGCCATAAACTACCAGGGACGTGAGAATCTCATTGAAATTACCGCATAAATACGCTCATTTACTTTAAAAAATGTTTTTCTTTTTCTTTACAAATTCACATCTTTACGCGTGCCTGATCACCGTCAGTTTTACAATTTTATGTAGGCCTACAAGTCTAACACTCTAATGATATTCAATTTTATCGGGAGATATCATCCATATGTTAAAGCGCAGACTCATTTACCAAACGCGCAAGACAGTTGCCCTGCGCATATAAGAAATATATAAGGTTGCCCGATTTACAAATCGTTGCGCAGATAACAAATTGGTTATTTGCGCTGCGCGATTTACCAAATGCGCAGATTGGCTATATGCGCGTAACAGTGCAATATACAGTATCGTACAATACAAATTGACTTCTTCCAATAAAATACAATGCCTACTAAACTTTAAACAAAAACAGATGTATTTTCTTTGAGTCTGAAAAAAAAGAGTTCTGTTGAGAAAATTCTAAACAAGACATTCACTGAGCATGCGCTTTGAAACTGGCGTCTTTTTAGAATGGCGTTAAAAACAATAAACACTTTTACTTTTGCAGAGCATTAAAGTGCAACTGGAGTCCAGACAGTGTTGAGAAATATTCATATAAAATCTATAACTGACAAAATATGCCAAGAAGACTTTAAAATCATAAAACACGTAATTTTAAACAAAAATAATTGATATTTCGGTCATTTTCGATTTATCACACAGATTTACCTAATAATATTAGATTGTGCGGATTAATCTGTTCGCTAAACATCAGTACTAACTGAGAGGCATTTGACAATTTATTATCAAATTAATTATTCTTATACCGATGTTATCAGGTAGTATTTAAAAAAAAATGTGACAGGCTTGGTGCTCTATGACCCATATTTCCGTCCCTTTTTCGCATTCTATATAACTGTAAGAATGGAATAACCTTTGGCCCAACCAGTATGTACGTATCTAACTCAGTGCTTGTACCAATGTCATGCAGGTAGGTAGGTAGGTAGGAAAGTAGATTATCAACAAAAGGTTACAAACCATGAGTAAACATGGTATATAATCATATTACATTTGAATAATACAATGGCGGTGTAAATGAATAAATGATTCCTACATATACACCTACACTCAAATGTATATCTACGCAATCTGACATAGAAACGATTTTCTTCACCCGAAGTAGTTCTGTCAGTACACTTGTAACGTACTAAACATATCTACTACATACTAAGCTAGTTATTAGATGGGTGGCTGTATCAGACATGTAACAGTGTAGATAAATGTCAGAGAAGAGAAAAAAGTTAAGAATAATAAATAATTCTGCGATGTTCAAAAGCCCTGTAAACAAAGGTGCACAGTTTTTGTCAAAGAGTTTTCAACGGATAACAAATCTGTAAATGTTGGTATGTTTGGGTAATTCAATAATATTTGTGTAAATACTTCGTTCTAAGGCCTTTTTATAAATTTCATTCTAACACAAAATGCAGTTCATCCTCTTGTACATCATATATTACACATTACCACGTTCTTGGAATTTTGTTCGGCTTGTATCATCTACCTGTCTCTATTATTAACCTATGCGCTAACAATCTAAATTGGACTTAAAAACGAAAATTGAAATCAGGTTATAAGAGGAGGCCCTTGAAGAATTGTCTAAAGATTCGTTCCAGTGTTGCGTGAAATTATCATCTCTGATACTTTGACTGAAGCTGGACAAAAGTAAAGTTTCATTTCCTACTCCTTGATTTAGCCAGGCATAATGAAATCCTAATTGATCTAATATTGACTGACTTATTTGGCCAAACAATTTATTTGGCTATAAGTTCTATCTCGTATTCCATTATGTCATAAACTTTTCTAATATATCCGTTTCTTTCCAACTTCAATATTTCAAACAAAATTTTATTATCTGACACAGTCTATGGTTTAGTAAAAGTTCTCTTCCTAACTCTCCATATATCCATTTATAAACGAATTATGTGTTTGTAACCGTACACCTGAAATGTTTGGCAAAACTGCAAATGAATATTTCAAACTTCTTTGATCATATTATGCCCCATACCTCCATAGTTTAAAACAGGTAATAATATCTTATCAAGAAGATCTACTGTATGCGACACTGGCAAAATATTAAAATTTTATATATGCATTTTAAGCTTTGAAGTTGCATTTAGTGCCTGGCCTAATAAAGCTTCATATGTTTTAGAATATTATCCACTGGTGGTAAAAAACAAGTCCTAAATATATGAGTTTATTAACTCTTTCAGTTTCTACATTTCCTTATACAAATCCAATATTTCTACTATTCTTTCCTCCTATTTTAGAACTATTACTTTTGTTTTATTTGCGTTTACATTAAGCTCCCATTTGTCGCAATAATCCTTTAACATATCTAGAACATAATGGAGTTCATGTGCTGTTTCGTATATAATGGCGATATAGATTAGTATACAATAGTAAGAATAATTTGAACATTCCTAGAGTAATGCCATGAAACCTCTTTAGCACTAACGTATCTTCTAGATCATTGATTACAAAGAAAAACAAGAAAGGTGACAGGCAGTCCTCTTGACGAACCCCTAACACATATACCAAGCTTTCACTTAGCGAATTTTTATCTTAATTCTTTACTTAATCGTTTACACTGATTTTAGGACGCACATTATTTTCCCTCATTTATCTGAATTAATCTTAGCCAATGATAATCCCTTACAATATAATTAAAAGCCTTCGTATAACTACAAAACAGACAAATAGATCTTTATTTTTATTCAGCATATAATTTATTATGCTTTGTATACTATGGTTAATCATACACTTATCGACTGTATTTACTGTACAATTTGGTAATGTTCATACATTGATACATTTTGTGGCTCTGTCAAGTTTCAACATGTGAAAAATTAGAAACAAGCTGTGTAATGATCATAAACTGTTATTATAAGCTAAACAACAACAACAGCTGAAAGAAAATTCATTAAGCCGCGACAGTTACACAGTGATAATCAAAAATCTAAAGCTACATAGTGACTATATCTGAACGCTGGCTGTGTGATATTTTGGACCATTCGGACGATAAAACGATGAGTGCCTGTGCATATCAGCTATGTAGCAAGTAGGCCAATTCGAAGGGAAAAAACAACGAATGCATCAGGATGCTGTCTGCTGTAAGGCGATAAAACATCGAGTGCTTCAGCGTGTTGGCTGTGTGGTCTTAAGGGTCATTAAAATATAACACAATGGCTTAATCTGGATCCTGACTGTACCGCACGTAGGGATATTCGGGCGATAAAACAATGTTGCGTCAAATATGTTTTTAACAAACGTATGCACATCATTATTTTCAGTGTGGATTAAAAAGATGTCAAATACAGCTTTATATCCTTTAGTGTTCTCACCTGTATCCAGCCAGCTGTTTAAAACATTTATCAGGGTAGAGGCAAGGTTAGCCAGCATGCGACAAACAGACCTTGACAGCGACAGATTCGTGTTGTGGTATTTGACAGACCGTATAGCTAAATCGAGACCAGCCTCTCTCAGTGGTGCCTGAAATGAATATATATGAGCCGTGCCATGAGAAAACCAACATAGTGGGTTTGCGACCAGCATGGATCCAGACCAGCCTGCGCGGATCCATGCTGTTCGCTTTCAAAGCCTATTGGAATTATGGAAACTGTTAGCGAACAGCATTAGGAATGCGCTTTTCCATCCGTCCGTCATTCCGTCCGTCCGTCCGTCCTTCCGTCTGTCCGCAATTTCGTGTCCGGTCCATAACTCTGTCATCCATGAAGAGATTTTAATATTACTTGGCGCAAATGTTTCCCATGATGAGACGACGTGTCATGCGCAAAACCCGGACCCCTAGCTTAAAGGTCAAGGTCACAATTGGAGGTCAAAGGTCAACAGAGCCTTTTTCCTGTCCGGTCCATAACTCTGCCATCCATGAAGGGATTTTAATATTACTTGGCACAAATGTACCTTATAATAAGACAGTGTGTCATGCATAACTTTCAGACCCCTAGCTCAAAGGTCAAGGTCAGACTTGGCAGTCAAATGTTAACATGGCATGAACAGAGTCTGTTTCGTGTCCGGTCCATAACTTCTACCATCCATGAAGGTATTTTAATATTACTTGGCACAAATGTTCCCCATGACAAGATGACGTGTCATGCGCAAAACCCTGACCCCTAGCTTAAAGGTCAAGGTCACAATTGGAGGTCAAAGGTCAATAGGGTTATTTTCCTGTCCGGTCCAGAACTCTGTCATCCATGAAGAGATTTTAATATTACTTGCCAAAAATGTTCCCCATGATAAGACGACGTGTCATGCCCAAAACTCAGAACTCTAGCTTAAAGGTCAAGGTCACACTTGGAGATCAAAGGTCAATTGGACATTTTTCCTGTCCGGTGTATAACTTTGTCATGCAAAACAGGATTTGAATATTACTGGCACAAATGTTCACCACTATGAGACGGAGTGTCCTGCGCAAGAACCTGGTCCCTAGGTCGAAGATCAAGGTCACACATAGAGGCCAAAGGTCAGATACAAGAATGACTTTGTCTGGAACACTTCTTCTTCATGCATAAAGGGATTTTGATGTAACTTGGCATAAATGTTCACAACCAGGTCCCTAGGTCTAAGGTCAAGGTCACACTTAGAGGTCAAATGCCAAATTCAAGAATGACTTTGTCTGGAGCATTTCTTCTTTATGCATGGAGGGATTTTGATGTTACTTGGCACAAATGTTCACCACCATGAGGCACTCTTGTTTTTAGTATTATGTCCCTATATTATTACTATAAATAGCTTATACTGTAACTTATTTATTACAGGCCGTAGGGAAAAATCGAGACCAGTTTTCTGTGGTACAACATGCAAGTTGCATCCAATTTTTAGGTGTATTTAGGCCTATCTCTACCTGGTAAAGAGTTTTGTGTAGACTAATATAGATTTTTTTTTCTACTATAAATAACTTTTATGATACCTTTTTGATAATCGGCCAAAACAAATGCTATATGAAAACAACTATAGGTTTTTATATATACAAATTTTAACCCAAGTGTTTTGATAAAACATATTGTATATGTAGTACAATATTGTTTATACATTATTGACAGATATCAGTTCATTACGTTATACTGCAGTAGAGAAAATATGGTGCCTTCCAGTAGGGAACTTTGTATCGCATGGCAATACTTCATTCACTTGTTATGTACAGGGATCTACTTAACATACATGTACTAAGAAATTACGCAAGCTTACAACGGACGACATTTTGTGTTAGCTTGTGTCTATGTATTCCGCTGTTTATCTGGATTACTTGCTTCAACTGAGGTTGAAAAACAATAGATTGAAAAAATGAAAGAGCAAAGGTTTAAACAATGATCTTATTCGTTCATAAAAGGAATGAGTTTTCTGCTCAATCACACTTTTGCCAGATTTAATCCGGCTTTTTAATACCTATTTATCGAAATCATGACATCATTAAATAAGTCTCTATTAAGAGCAGAGGTGAGCAATATGTAGATCTTTACCCATTTTAAAGTTACCTTTTTATCTAGAGTTGGTTTATATGTAGCAATCTTTGCCAAGATATCTACACCACACTGTTGTACCTCAACCACATCCAAATACGCTGATATACTCCCTAGAACTGCCGCAGTTGTCTGGTAACGTACCATGGTAACAAGGTTGTTGTCAAAATGACTGAAAGTGCGTAGTAGGTCCAAGATAAGAATGACTCTCTCAACTGGATCCTAAAACAGTCAAATTCTGGTAAACTTGAGTAACATCCAATTCTCTGACATATAATTTGCAAATATTTACGACACTCAAAAGTAAAAAGCACAAAAGCAATGGTAATAACGCCTGGGTTCACATCAAGTTTTACTTTTAAAGCAGCGTATTCCATTATGTAAATGGACACGCCCCTAAACTTATTGCAAGATTAATGCAAGTATGAGGCAAGTCCAAAGTTGTTACTTCGGCTCAGTATCTGTTTAGAAAAGACACATGTGCTGTCAGTAAGGAGAAAGCTTATCCATAGTGTTGGCTCTTAACATTTTGACTTAATAACCGTGCTAAATAGCGAACTGGAAAAAAATATTTTTACAAAATACTAGTATATATACGATTTGCGGGATTTTGAAGACGTTTCGTCCTACTTTAAAAAGCCTGATAACAAGCTTTGCCCTCTAACAATGGTCCAGCAAAACAAAACTTCGAATTAGATTCTTCCATACAGCATTTTTAGAAACAAATAACTATGTCCATCTCATACACTGCAGTAAAACATCAGTTTTAATTAACGTTTTGAGACGTATTGGAAAAATAAAGCTTGAACACTTGAATCAATTTTTAACAGATGCACTTGAAACGTTAATATCGCTTGCATGCCTTACTAAAAGTTATAATTATGGTAACGATACGAGTAATGTATGAATGTTTTCTTCATTTCAGCACCTAATATATCAAATTCTCCAGAGAGCAATGAACAGTATAGTCAGAATGTAATTGTAACATAAAAATATCAACCCGATTAAATTTTTCAAACAAGTTTCAGCTTATTGATAAGTAAAGGGATTTTAACTCGTTTACAGGCATGCCTCTTTAAATCTCAACCATATTATATCTTCTACTTTTAAATTGTATTAAGAACACATTATGTTTCATGATAACACTATATCTTATTTTGGCATAATTTACATGATAAATAAATACGTATAGTTATTGAAGATTACGACGTGTAGATTCACATGTTAAACTCAGCCGACACTTATTATTACCATATATCATATGTGTACGTGAAAGGGTTCATCTAAACATTAGTATTTTCTTTTTATATGTACATGCCTTCTCCAATAGACTTAAATCTCCTAATATTCAACTGTAAATTACAAATACGTGCACATTCTGACTTAGGATATTTAGGTTTGATGTAAATTCATGCGCGGTTCCGGACTCCCCATCCCCCTGGAACATCCTAAAACAGGAAAGAAGAGAAGAAGGAAACAAATGGTTTTTCGAAAGGCAACACTAGGACCGCATTCAAAGTGTATGTGGCTGCTGCTGCATACGACCCTGACGTAATTCGTATTTATGTGAATTATCTCAAAGAAACAAGGAATTTTATCTTTAAGAAAGTTTAATTTCATTATTTTTCCTAAATTTAACAGGTGAGCTCATGAAAATGTGAAAGTAAGGGGTTTATAATTTTATTATATATAAAATTGCCGTGGAAAAGGTGTTCTTATACGCTCCTAAAATGCCCCAGAATGCAGGAAATGAAGCGCTGAATTTCAAACTTTTCCGGGTGGGCGTGCCCCCGGACCACCCTAGCTGGTCGGCTACTTTTCTATTTGAGTCTGTTCAACAAAAACTTATTGATAACCTTGCACTTATATACGGCTTACATCCACACGAATCACATCAAATTATATAGCAAAAATATATAGTGTATAAAGACACATGTTTGTCATAGTAAGGGTTCGGACCCCCTCTGAAAAAATTGGCTGGATCCGCGCATGAAATTGCATGTGTAAATAGGCAACCGTCCTTGATAACTTCGTTACAATGATAAACACTGAAGTAAATCAACGTACACATCATTTACACTAAGGTAAAATATATCTTCCTTGATGTATTCATATCCATAATAACATATTTATTGACACTTAAATGTGATCATGTAGAGGTGGCTACGTTATATGTCAGACATAACTATATTGCATTAAACTGCGAACTCGTACTAAACCATTACAAAAACGAGATAAATAACTATGGTTAGATGTTTTACACATAATGCGTTATATTTAATAGAGACTGCTATAGCCAGGTTTTATTTCCATAAAAAGAGTTAATTCTACTATTTTATAAACTAACCATGATAATGGTTTATTGATAGCATGAATTTCTTTCATAAAATAATGCTTGAATCTCAATGTCAGGTTACAATGAAACTAAAATCTCAATACAATCTCATCTGCCAATTAACTTTTATGTACATTTGCAAACTTTAAATACAACAATGAAGTAACTTAAATCTTGATACATCCCATCTGCATGCTAACTGCTATGCAAACTTAAAACGCCACAGCAAAGTAACTTTACAGTAACTTATCTCTTGATAAATCTCATCTATGCAAACTTAAACACCACAACAAAGTAACTCATCCTTGCTACGTGTTAACTGTCATGCAAACTAAAACTGCCACAACAAAGTAACTTAGTCAGCTGCATTGCATATTTACTTGTACAATACAATCCTTGCAAAGTGTCAACTTGTACGAAGGCATCAAACACCAAAACAATACATGATCTTAAGTACAATCACCAAATATCAGTATTGCGATCATCTTTGCTTTTAACTCACCTGAAGGTTTCCTTCGTTAGAAAATAAAAATAGGTTATATAAGACAAATCATTAAAGCTCTTGTTAGACAGAAAATGAAGAAACTACTTGTTTATCGATATTTGAATACTCTTTCCCTTTTATATTCTTGTTTTCCTTCTTCAATAACTTACTTACTAACGAAATAGAAACAGCGCAACCTGCGAATAAAGACCAAGAACCAACCGGGTTTGAATTAAGGTTACATTACACTCGAAACTTGCGGTCTTTACAATCACGTGATTACTGGTCACCTATTTTAGTCACCGGTGGGCACATTTCGATAGAACCATCGACCTACTGTGAGCCAGCTGGACAGCCCCATCACACGACGACCTGAGCAGGGCTCGAACCCACACATGTGAGGGTCAAGTGATTCATATCAGCGACTTTACCCACTTAGCCACGGAGGCCCCTATGTCAAAAACTCAGCTGAACTCTCTGTTTCTGTTATTGTTCATGTATTTAAATAAAGATGCACTGAAAGATTACTTCACTAAATTTACGAAACAATTTATAACCATAAACTATGATAATTTTGTTATTTTCAAAATTACAAGAACCTACGTACGATTAATTATTAGCATTTAACTGATATAAAACCACGCTTGTACTAAGTCTAGTCTGCTCAGAAAAGTAAGGTATCGTTATTATTTGTGTGACAAACGCAACCTTATAAAGAAACAATGTTATATTTGTGTTTGAACATGGTGATTAGTTCTGTCTGAATTGAGCAGAACAGTTCTTAAGCTAGCATAATCTGGTTTGTCATTTACTTAAATAAAACAGGAGAACAACAGTGATGAAATCTGCGATAAACAACAACTGACGCGTGGGAACATTTTGACGTCAGTTATGACGGCAAATTACCACGTTACTACTCAGATAAATGAAGTTAGGCATATTTTTACCGTAATCTTTCAAATAGCGTTTAAGAATAAAAATAAGGAGACGTTCTTGTAGTTTATCGTCCGATCTACGACCGGTCTTCTTCAGATGATTTGATAATGTTGAATTCCTGAGAATCTGAACACTGAACCATTGTAAACCGAACGATAAACAACGCCGAAGTCTTGATTATTTTATAATAAATCATAGGGCCTACTGTGTGGAGCGAAAATAAATACATTGTGCAAGTTCAAGTGTAAGTATCCCATCAATAACTGTTTTAAAAGATAATGGTTTTGAAAAAGGAACGGACACAGACTGTTGGTAAGGCAGTTCAATTTTAATGGCTGATTAAATTCTATACAAAAATGTAACACTGTTTACACGTGGTGTAATGTTTGTGTTGAATAATTATTGATAAATCTTCACTTATATCTTTACTTCTTTATCATCAAAATATATTTTAACACAAAATAAAACTTCCTGAACACAAGGTGATAAAAGAATAAAAACTAACTTACAATGCATTGTTTGAGGAGTTCGGTGAGGAACCTAACGGCAGGTCCGTGCATTGGACGTGTATTTGATCTGTCAGGGACTTTGGCTAGAGCTTGCGATATATCAGAGAGATAATTCATGTATATATCCCTGCAGTATTCTATAGTATCCTGAAATATAAATAGTTTCATGATTTTGCTTCAACAACAACAACACCAATACTAAAATTATTAAAGACGCCCCACAAAATAACTGTATTTCCATGATGGTAATTATATATGGTTTGCATAAAAAAGAGAAATGACAAGTATCTAGTTACAAATTGACAGTGACATACACAAGGCCAATACTATTTGTTTAATATCCAAATAATATAAAAAAAAATCAAATTAATGTAGTAGTAAGCACAGTACTTGATGTATTAAGGTGAGTTTAGACCACACTTTGTTTCTACAGTGCAAGATAGTTATTATTCTATGTTTTAAAAACTATACTGAAAAGACAATGACTGAATAAGTTGTGAAAACACACTAAATCAGGGAGAGCCTAAATTGTCCACCTGTCATAAATTGATTTGATTGATACATCTTGTAGAATAGCTGTATTTTACCAGTATCATCAGAATAA
Source organism: Mercenaria mercenaria (assembly GCF_021730395.1). Lineage (NCBI taxonomy): Eukaryota > Metazoa > Mollusca > Bivalvia > Venerida > Veneridae > Mercenaria > Mercenaria mercenaria. Next base: position 56,804,016 of record NC_069373.1, read on the forward strand.
TTTGTACGAAGTTCATGTTGGGGGAAAAAGGTAGATCACTAGGTTAAGGTGGGTCTTTAAGCTCAAATTACAAAAGTGACGCAAGAGAATACGATGAGATATATAGTCTGAAACTGACATTTTATTCTTCGCCAAATGTTTAACAAATTGCTAAAGATAATTAAATGACATTGTGCCTGAAACTTATTTGGAGGATAATTAATATATTATTAGGGAATCGGTCCTACAGATTTTCGTCGCGATCCCTCTACGGTAAAATGCGATATATACCGAATTAGATATACTATCGATTTAAAAAAAAGTAGTCGTCCGGCACGTGCACAGAGCGTCAAATTTGTGCTTAATAAGCGTCCACGTAACTTATCTGAACCACAATGTCTTGCACACCAGTGCAATTATGGACAGTATTGTTTTTTATTCCAAAAATCTACGTTTAAATGGATACAAATACATATTTCTGGGCAACCTGATGGACTGTAACGATTCCCGGTTGACGCATTGCCTTATTTCATATTAACATACATTTAAACTTAACATTTTTATGGGGTTTAGTTAACCCCTCTGAAGTTCATTTTTCTCGTCACCATCATTTCTTTGGTCACTACATAAAAATAGATGCATGAACGGTGAATTAATAAAAGCAAATGATCCGTATCTTCCGATCTTATTTGGGACAAGCTAAATTTTGGTTTTACTAAAGCTTCTACTTTTTTCATTGCATTATCCGCTTCATGTACAGTAAAGTGTAAGCCCCGTATTTCCGATTCATATTAATACTTTTCATTTGCATTAAAGCGATTCGTTCACTCATTTTAGGCGAACATTCCTTCTTCTTTAAAATCCTTTAAATGTGGCTAATGTGAAAGTGAAAGATACAAACTTATTGAGGCATGATTCCTGAAAGATAGTTCATAATTAACAAAACCAAACTGTGCAGAAGATTGAAATAATGGAGAAAAGTCAATGTCACTTTTGCATTTTTACCTTAATCTAACAATAAAGTTTGCTCACTATTTTTTAGTATCATAGATACATTCTATGCCAATTTTGACAGAAATGAACATGTTGAAAATTTTCATCCGATTTGTGGGCGAGTAGCTTTAATACCTGATACAGCATACTTTAAACCAAATAAACACAAAGTATATGATAATGAATATTCTTAATGCGTTTGTTTAACTGTTTAAGATAATAACATCTTCATAAAATTGTTATCATTTACCATGAACAATTTAAATACATCATCTAATAGCTTGGGGGTGATAGTTGCATCAGTAAACATCCGAAGTTGTTTGGCAAAGTAGCTCGCTGACAGTATACTGATCTGTTCAGGTGTCTGTAGGTTGCGAAACAAATTCTGTTCCGAGTCAGCCAGATCGAGCATGCACCAGCTCGTTTCTAGCCATCTCTTGTCGGCACTTTCCTCTTCCGCTTCGACTTTATCATCATGCGTTTTTGGAACTGTCGCATCGGCAGCAGACCTACTTTCTGATGATCCTTTTGTCTCTGTTTTCCCTGTCTACAAAAATATTTGGTTTTCCGAATAATAGTTGTGTTACTGTAAATTGTCAAATTAAATGTTACGACCGAACATACTATAACACTTTGTAACCAACCGGTCTCTCTTCAGTAACAGGACCCGCCTCTGATGAAACTCTCACCTTCGACCTCACAATTGCGGTTCAGACGCTCCAATATTGCAAGATTGCTATTTAACTTTGAATATATATTAATCTTGAAGTTTAAACATATCTGGCTTTTATGGTTTTGATTGATATTATTAAGTATCTAACGTGGATTTATTGCCAATTATGATTTTAAATCGTTACCGAACTGGTGCTCGAGTTCCTCGTTGGTTTTGTTGGCGGGTCGCCAAATGCAAGGCCAGGTGTCGGTGGCAGCTTTCTCCGTCGTTTAGGGATAGGTCCATCAATAAACATTAGTTTCTTATCTGCAACCTCAAGTTTTGCACCTGAAGTTGAATATTTATCTCAGTCGTTACTAAACACAATCTACTTCATGTTGAGTTTATACCAAAATCGTATATGAATTACTTGAACAATCTAGCAGACGAGACGCGGTTATTTTCTAGAGCCAGTTTTTTGTGAGTTTAGATCATATGGCAACTTTCCAGCTTTGATGGTGGAGGAAGACCCCAGGTGCCTCAGTGCATTATATCATCACGGTAGGGTACCTTGGTAGAACCATTGACTTTCCGTAAGCTACCTGGAGGGCTTCCTCAAATGTAGAATTCGACACCCCGAGTGAGGCTCGAACCCACAACAGTAAGGGGCAAGTGATTCAAAGTCAGCGAGGCCACAGAGGACCCTAACAACATTTGTAAGATAACACTTACAATATCAAAATTAAAAATGTTTAAAAAATCCAGATAATTATTTTGAGATAATTTGTTTTGAATGAGGTGACTACAAAACCAATTAATTATTTAATATGCAAACCATCTATCAAATGTGTTTCTGCGGAAAGGGGCTCTTCGGATGAGTTCATGTAGCAGACTAGATCTGTATTGGCAGGAGATAAAGTGCAGCCTCCATTCTCTTGCAATGTCAAGGTTAACAGTATCATACACAAGTCATCATCCGTTGTTTCTATAGCAACATCTCCCTTTGTTGAAAGTCCTTTTGGGTTAAGATAAATAACTTATATTTACAAATGTAATTTATTAACACAAGTGTGTTAGTTTCATGGGATCAGTTTATCGCAGAGATAAAGCAGATTAAGAAATAGAAAGTTGACTTTAAAATATCAAATCGCCGATAGATCTAGTAAACTCTGTACATACGAATGCATACTTCCTTCACTGTGTTAATAAACTACTTAGATAGCTTAATATTATTAAACTGTTTAAACTTGCCTATATATACATATAAATGTATAGAGAGTTAATCCATACCTATTAAATAGGTTCCACATCCAGTGACTGATACATCTTTCTTGTCTATCAAATCTTTAAATGAAACGGTTTTGGTAAGACATGTTGCGTCCATATTGTCTCAATATATAGTACACATGACTTTTAATCATATCGGGTACATACAACCTACTTTCGTTTTTGCTCGTCACGTGATCGGCGTCCGATATGTAAGTATTTACGACTATATATGGACACGACATCGTTTTAGTCTTAGATACTGAAATAAGTGTGTTTTCGTTTTCTTATTTAACATGACATAAATGGTAACGTGTATTTTTTTTATTTATTTATTTTTTTTTTTGTTGTAATTTAATCTAGATATGATTTAAGAATTATTTTAAACAGTGGTGATCGTACGCGAATTTAACTGTCTGCTTCAAGAGCAACATACGTACGTCGCTCCTTCATGGGAGGAAGCCATCCAGCTGGCTTACGGAAGGTCGGTGGTTCTACCCAGGTGCTCGCTCGTGATGAAATGGTGCACGGAGGGGCACCTGGTGTCTTCATCCACAATCAAAGCTGGAAAGTCGCCATATGACCTATAATTGTGTCGGTGCGACGTTAAATCCAGCAAAATAAATAAAATCCTTCAACATGGTTGTTTATCAGTGCATATAATGAAACACCAGGTACCAAAAAAAGTGGAAGGCATAGTTATAAATTATGTTTTTCTTCGACATTTTTTTATATTCTAGTGAAGAGAATAGAGTTTGCGTGCGTGAGTGAGTATCTAATAATTAGGACCTAGTATTTTCTCGTTAGGACGAAGTAACACATAATTAGGACGTAATGACACCTAAATAGGAAATGGTTCCTCCACATTAGGGCTGATAATTTCTCTTAATAAGGAAGTTAGCGTATCCTTATTAGGACTTAAAGACTCAGACTGAAAGATGAATCCGTTTATCTGTTGTTATCATCTATGCAGTCGTGGAATCCTCGTCCACGTTGCTGTCATCGTAGATATAGCGTCAATGTATCAACGTTGTCAACGTTCATTTATTGTAATACTGTGGTCGTTTGCATCGTGATCATTAACTTGATTATCAACATTGCAGCCGTCGGTAATGTCGTCGTCGGTATACACGTCGACGTCTACATGTAAGTCTTAGATTTAATTAATGGTCTTGCTTCCGCCGTTTTATTGCTGTTCTATGTAACAATCATTAAAACGTTTCTGTCGCCGTCGGAATGACTGTTGGCGTCAGTTTAGTGACCATAATCAGCATGTTCAGTTTATGCAGTCGCTAAAATCTATCATACATCTCATGGATATGATCAAATTTAGTTATTTTCCAAAATGAAACGATTTATTCTAAATTACTGCGTCCTGTTTAGGAGTTACTATATAAGTCCGAATTAAAGACTGCTCAGTTTTAATTATGAATAATCTAGTCCTAACTTCTAATTAGGAGAAAGTAACTCCAATTATTGTTTTACGAATGTGGCACTGGTACTCTTCCATAGAGCGGTGAAGTTTACTCGATCGAAAGATTACAAGTAATAGATATTATTGAGAGTAAACCTTTATCAGGTTATTGTCATTGAATAATAAATAATTAAACATTATTGACAGTCATTTCAAACCTACAATAAAGCCTTTATAATTTATTTATTTTGGATCATAAATCTGTAAATATTCGAGTATACTCAATGGAATGACAATAATAATTAATAAGCATGTATACAACTTTATATATCGGGACGTATTCCTGGTCGATATCGCCATAAATTGTCATGTTTATGAAACACTTCTAGACATTCCTATGTATTTTAACAAGACCAAATATCACTTGTATGGCAGTTCTGTTATGTTGATGCATTTCTTCAAAACAAAAGCTTAGTACCAAAGTGTAAAGGTCTTCAGAATTTTGGATAATGTACGCTGATAGTTTTTATTGGTTAAACCTGCCAGAAACAATAGATTAATTAATTAATAACATATCCTAATAAACCGTGTTTCCTGGCTACAATAAAAGCTTATATCTGTCTATCAAATGCGGAATTACTATGGAAACAAAAGCTTTATATGCTTTAGATAGTTATATGAATAATTGATTGAATTATCAGTTGTATTCGCCGTCATACAGAACTTAAAGGCACAGAAACAAGTTATTGAGGATTTATAAATCATGTGAATTAAAAACGTGCATGGCAATGGTGGTAAACATTTTTGGCTTTACACGATTCGATGGGCGATAGCACTAATGAGAGAATGAGAGACAAGGATCTTGCCGAGGAAGAAATTTTGAACGCGGCCACGAAACTTGTTGCTGAGGCCATGGCTACGGGAGTTATAAACTTTTTTGAAAAGTCAATAAATACTGATAGAAGGACTGTGTACAAAAACCTTGTGAGTAGACCTTTTCTTAGTCCCTCGGGCTGCTGTGCCAGTTTACACAGCCAAAAGCTTTGTTCTTAATTAATCCTTAACATACATAAAATATCTTAAAAGCACAATTATTCCTTTATCTGATCACCCAGCGTGTGTTTGGAGGCAAGTAAAGGTCTGTTTAAATGTATATGCTGGAAAAGATTCCAAATTCAATATACTACTTGTGGACAAAAAAGTAAGAAACGGGACGACTCTCAACGCTTAGGTTATAGCTCTACCATTTTCCACAAGCATACACGCTATTTAACCTTTAGACTGCTGGCGGCGAGTTATTCTGCCTTTGCGACCAGTGCAAACTAAGATTAGCCTGCACTGTTCAGCGAACACCCATTTGAATAATAAATGGTATTGTCCAAATTGAACGATGGACCAGTTCATTTTAGAAATGTAGCAGGGTAAAGGTTTCAAGACATCTGATAATGTACGTCCAACTGAAAGTTTTGCTAAGATCCGTCTAAAATAAACGTTCTTGTCTTTCCAATGTTAAACTGAAAATAGCGACGGGGTTTTCTTTTCTTCTAGGCGCTCAAAGTTCGTTTTAATCATATATGACACAGACGTGTACATAATAACAAATTTTAAAAAAAAGTTTAATTTTTACTTACAGATTGAAAAGGCAAGGACGTCTACGACAACTGTGTCAAAGCGGAACAATCTAGACCTTTATGAGTGCGTAAACATCGTGCAAAGTATCCTAAAGGACTGTTTATGCGATCCTGACGGTGTTAGTAGGCGCGCATCATCTAGCAAAAGTTCCACGTGCAAGCTTTTGTGATTTATGATTTGTAAGCCTTTCCTGTAAAATTAAAACTGAATTAAAACTATTTTGATATTTGAAGAGTGATAATTTCCATGTGTGGCGAGAATTTTACGATAAATCTGAAAATGAAACATTTTAAAGCCTCCAATGAATAATATTTATTTCTAACTAAAATCCACCAAGAGCAAAATGCTCTGTAACATGAAAAACACAATTACCGATGCATTTTCTTGTTCATATATCAAACTATGTAAATATTTATCCATGCTTTAATAATTAAATGTATTGTCAACATAATCTTTGTAGTTGAACAACATTTTCCTTGAATTACGGGGAAACTATAAAAGAATGATAAATTTTATGATGCTATGAACCCTGGTTAAAGATCATCTTTAAGATGGTGTTGGGTTTGGGTTTACAATCATTCCCGATTCTTGGATATTTCTGGTAAGGGCGGTGGTAAGACGCTGTACTATGAAAGCAAGAGTCACGAGTTCGATTCCCGCTCCTCCAACTAAAATTACTACTGTTAACTTTCTTTCGGATGTGACTTTAAATCTTTCCGTGTAGGGTACTTTACACATTGCAAGGAAAGAACCAGGGCAATATCTATAAATGAGTATCTTCTGTCTGAAAATATCCAAAATGACATATTTTCCATATGCGCAACAAGAGGTTACTAAAACATAAACTAGCATACACTCACGTTCAATGTTTGCTTGTAAGCATGTTTATAGTGGCCACAGAAAATTCAAATAGGCGACGCTTCCTCAAGAAGGTCAGTGTTATGTACAGAAGACGATCCAATTCCAGAAGTTTCACTGTTTCTTTAGCGTAACAGGTGTAAAGCACGGTACTCTTAACCCGATGATGAATACAGTCTAACTTGCTCGAGAGACCACCTGTAATAAGAGACCACTTGCATTGATGTACCACTTTTTCAGTTCTCAGTTGTGTTGTTAAAGAACAAATTATGTTCTATTAAGAGATCGATCATTCGTGTTAAGAGATCACTTTTTGTCATTACCTAAGGTGGTCTCTACAAGTTGTACTGTATTTTAGTTGTGAGAGCGAGGAATCAAACTAACGAGCCCCTAGTTACATATACAGGCAGTGTTACCTCTGGACCACTGCATCCGCTCTCACACATTTTCGAGTAAACAAATTATTCTTAAGTAACTTTTATTGTGAAATTTGGCAATTGAGTTTATGTTTAATCAAATTTGTTTTCTTTAACAAATTAAACCATTGATGTTGTTTCAGTCCGTCACGGATGAAACCATCATACACTTATTATACATTTAGTGTTTACGGATGTATTCTAATGATCAATGATTGATAAAAATATTTGCATGTTCAACCTACCGAAAAGATCGAATGAAAACTGATCACAAGTTTATTTCCTGCTTAAAACTTGAAATCTCTGACATACCAAAACAATGGAGTTTCTGATGAAGGTAAATGTAATTATTTTATACATTTTCCTTTACAATGTTTTAGTTCTTATGTAATTATATGTAGAAAATATTGTTATGCTTAGTCCAAACAAGGAAAGTTTGCAATTAATTCAGATCAAGCAAAAATAGAAACTATTCATGGTTGGTTGAAATAGATTTTTTTCAACAGCCTGTTAAACAATCATCGAAAGGCGGAAGGAAAAACATTGGCACAATATCTATGATAAGTAAAAATTGCTTTAAAATACGTGGTTAAAGTAGTCTGAAAACAATAATTATGACAAAAAAATGACAACAAAAATTAACCCAAACGTTATGTGTTTTAACAGTAAATAATTTTAACCAGAAAAAGTATCAATTTTCTTTTTACATTTATTTCGTTTTATAGGTATGTTTACTGCGTCACATAGCTGCTTACTTCAGTTTCGACTATACACTTATAACAAAATCTAGAACTGGTCATTTTATCGGTTTATTCTTCAAATCTCCATTTTGTATGTACATATCGTATTAGGCTAAGATCCTGGTAATTTCAACAGAAATGATGCCAGTTTCTTTGATAAATGAGCCGTGCCATGGGAAAACCAACATAGTGGCTGTGCATCCGCGCAGTCCATGCTGTTCGCTTTCAAAGCCTATTGCAATTAGAGAAACTGTTAGCGAACAGCATGGATCCTGACCATACTGCGTGGATGCGCAGGCTGGTCTGGATCCATGCTGGTCGCAAAACCACTATGTTGGTTTTCTCATGGCGCGGCTCAAATGTATTTCCAGACCTTTAATATAGGAAATCGATAATTAGAAGCAATAAAGCAAATACACAAAGATGGCATCTTAATACTGAGTCGCGAGGTGATTTTGAGAATAAACGCTCAACTTGACTTGACCTCTTAAAAGTATAAATTTAGCTCATGTGTTTTGATGATTCCGACAACCACACAAATGTTTTCAAAGCAAAGTATACTGGTGCATGTAATGGTTATTTTATTTCTTTAGAAAATGAACCGGTGCCGTAGAGACTATGCCTAATCTCAATTTCAAAGAAAATATGACACGTTTAAGTGACTTTTAGGTTTTGTTATTACCCTGTTCAAAAGGCAATATTCCATGTACTTTATATAATACCAAACCAAAACTTTGTCAAAATGTGTATCGGAAAAGTAAATATTGAATTTTTATATTAAAATACAGGTAACAAATAAGATTTTTTCAGTGCACAGCCAGTTAAGGATAAACTTATTTATTTTCAGAAGTTACAGAGTATAGTGTCAAGCATTAATTTTTACTTGCAGTACTCAAGACTATTACCTATGCACTTACCAAAAAACTTTTATCCTAAATGTTCAGATAAACAAGTCAGATGTATTGTTTAGCAAATCCTTAATCTTAGATGTCATCAAGTTGTCCTCCCGCAAAGTCGTTTTTTCCCCATTAATAACTTGCATCCCCGTGTAGTTTAATCAATAGTAAACGTTTTGCAATTTTCTGGAATTTGTTGCAATATATGGCCTACAACATTTATATTTCGTACACATACAGTATTATAAACGAATGTACTAAGGACTAGCGCGGATGAGTGCAACCTGTCACGAGGTTTAAAATAAAATAAAAACTAAAAGAGCGTAAATGTTTACTATCATTTATTACTCAAAGTTTTTTTTAAGAATCGACAGTTACAGCATGGCATTTAATTATGAAATCTCGACATAAATCAATTTATACGTTTAGTGAAGATTTTAAGAGGACTTTCTACAATTGAAATAAATAAATAAAGGTAAACTTGGGCATTGAATATCTTTATAATACTTATTAAGTACGTGACTATCTTAAAGTTTATTATAACGGAAGATCGAATTACATCTCGAGTGCTTGTATGGACACTCACGTATTTAAGAATCGCAAAGAAGTTGTTATTTATCAGCCACCTGACAAAACGAATACAAATCAGTGATCAACTATTTTAACTTGTCGAATCTATGCATTAATGGTTCATCTTGGTTATACTTTTGCGTTTGAGTACTTATGGTTAATATTGAATCTTAAGTGGATGATTTTGCTTTAGGTGTAATAGTATACGTTTATTGCATAGCTTGTCGGTCAATAGTCTTAACTACTGCCCGACAAAGGAGGCAAACTTTATTGCATGTCATCTGACATTTTTACGGATTTTTTTGTCAAATTTTGACTTATTAGCCCAGCAAACATGTGTTAGAATATAGACGGCTCGTATAGCGCTAAGCATAAAATATGGAACGGCAATTTATGTAAAGAAAGCAAAGGCTAAAATGCATATAAACTGGATGTTTGGTTAATTTTGTTTTTGTAAGTTCACAATTCCACCTCTTTCAAACTTAGTTTACTTTTAATATACTATTAGGTACTTTAGCAATTATTTCATATGTTTGTTTGTTTAATGGAAAAATACATTATCATCTGTAACACTTTATACATTATCAGGTAGGATATCTAAAACATTTGAATGGATTGACACGGTTAAAATGCTATATCGTCATCATATCATTTATAACAATCACTCGCCACAACCCGAGTCCTCTAATTTCGGTATCAACAAAGCAAATCTTTAAGTTAATATTGGTAAGTGTGTTGATCACTTCGATCTAGTAACAAAGTATTCTATCTTTATCATGATAATACGTAACTCGAGGGGACCATTATAACGTGCTTGCATTCTTTGATTCATTTGATTTACTTATGGAGAAATTTTACTTGAAGCGTTTCACATAACAAAATGGTAACAATAAAAAATATACAAGAGGGCCATGAAGGCCCTGTATCGCTCACCCGACCTAGGAATCATCAAGATTAACATTCTGACCAAATTTCATTAAGATATGGTCATAAATGTGGCCTCTAGAGTGTTAACTAGCTTTTTCTTTGATTTGACCTGGTGACCTAGTTTCTGACTCTACATGACCCAGATTCAAATTGGACCTTGAGATCATCAAGATTAAAATTCTGACCAAGTTTCATGAAGATATAGTCATAAATGTGGCCTCTACAGTGTTAACAAGCTTTTCCTTTGATTCTGATTTGACCTGGTGACCTAGTTTTGGACCCCAGATGACCCAATATCGAACTTGTCAAAGATTTTTATTGAGGGTAACATTCTGACCAAGTTTCATTAAGATTGGGCCAAAATTGTGACCTCTAGAATGTTAACAAGCTTTTCCTTTGATTTGACCCGGTTACCTAGTTTTTGACCCCATAAGACCCAGATTCCAGCTTGACCTAAAGATCATCAAAATTAACAATCTGACTAAGTTTCATGAAGATACAGTCATAAATGTGGCCTCTAGAGTGTTAACTAGCTTTCCCTTTGATTTAACCTAGCGACCTAGTTTTTGATCCCATGTAACCCAGATTTGACCTTGATCTATATATCATCAAGATAAACATTCTGACCAAGTTTCATTAAGATGTGGTCATAAATGTCGCCTCTAGAGTGTTAACTAGCTTTTCCTTTGATTTGACCTGGTGACCTAGTTTTCGATCCCACATGACCCAGATTCAAACTGAATCTTAAGACTATTAAGATTAACATTCTGACCAAATTTCATGAAGATACAGTCATAAATGTGGCCTCTACAGTGTTAACAAGCGTTTCCTTTGATTTGACCTGATGACCTAGTTTTTGATCCCAGATGACCCAATATCAAATTCCTCTAAGACTTTATTGAGGGTAACATTCTGACCAAGTTTCATTAAGATATGGTCATAAATGTCGCCTCTAGAGTGTTAACTAGCTTCTCCTTTGATTTGACCTGGTGACCTAGTTTTTGACCCCAGATGGCCCAATATAGAACTCGTCAAAGATTTTATTGAGGATAACATTCTGACCAAGTTCATTAAGATTGGGCCAAAATTGTGACCTCTAGAGTGTTAAGAAGTTTTTTCTTTGATTTGACTTGGTGACCTAGTTTTTGACCCTACATGACCCAGTATCAAACTCCTTCAAGATTTTATAGAGGGTAACATTCTGACCAAGTTTCATGAAGATCGGGCCAAAAGTGTGACCTCTAGAGTGTTAACAAGCTTTTCCTTTGATTTGACCTAGCGACCAGGTTTTTAATTTTATCTGATCCAGATTTGACCTTGACCTATATATCATCAAGTTAAACATTCTGACCAAGTTTCAGTAAGATATGATTATGAATATCGCCTCTAGAGTGTTAACTAGCTTTTCCTTTGATTTGACCTGGTGACCTCGTTTTTGACCCTACATAATCTAGATTCAAACTGGACCTTGAGATCATCAAGATTAACATTATGGCCAAATTTCATGAAGATACAGTCATAAATGTGGCCTCTACAATGTTAACAAAATTTTCCTTTTATTTGACCTGGTGACCTAGTTTTTGACCCCGGATGACCCAATATCAAACTCCTCCAAGATTTTATAGAGGGTAACATTCTGACCAAGTTTCATGAAGATTGGGCCAAAATTGTGCCCTCTAGAATGTTAACAAGCTTTTCCTTTGATTTGACCTGGTGACCTAGTTTTTGATCCCAGATGACCCAATATCGAACTCCTCCAAGATTTTATTGCGGGTAACATTCTGACCAAGTTTCATGAAGATTGGGCCAAAATTGTGACTTCTAGAATGTTAACAAGCTTTTCCTTTGATTTGACCTGGTGACCTAGTTTTTGACCCCAGATGACCCAGTATCAAACTCTTCCAAGATTTTATTGCGGGTAACATTCTGACCAAGTTTCATTAAGATTGTGACCTCTAGAGAGTTAACGGTCAAATTGTTGACGACGACGGACGACGGACACAGGGTGATCACAAAAGCTCACCTTGAGCACTTTGTGCTCAGGTGAGCTAATAATGGGTGTGGAAAATACCTTACATGGCTCACCAAATAAAACCAGATAAATTCTAAATAGATCGCGTTTGGTTACATTGTTTGTTATGAGAATAATTTCACACTTTTATGTGGTGATAATATAAACGACCAGACAAGAAATCATGAATTAAATTCTATGCCTTGTCTTGACCTTTGAGCTACAGAAGTCTTGCACTTGACACATAGTCTCATTGTGTTGACTGTTTTTGCCAAGTTATTTCAAAATCCGTCTATGTAACTAAATGAAACTACAAAAATGAAGTAAAATTTTGACACCCAAAGATGGACATTGACTTAACAGCTTGGAATCAAAGTCCCTCAAGCGATGAATCATCTAGTAATGGTGAATATTTGAGCCGTGCCATGGGAAAACCAACATAGTGGCATCCGCGCAGTCTGGTCAGGATCCATGCTGTTCGCTAACGGTTTCTCTAATTGCAGTAGGCTTTAAAAGCGAACAGCATGGATCCTGACCAGACTGTGCGGTTGCGCAGTCTGGTCTGGATTCATGCTGGTCGCAAACCCACTATGTTGGTTTTCCCATGGCACGGCTCATTTATGCCAAGTTATATCGGAATATCCATCAAATTTTACAAAATTTCAGAAATGCTTAAATAGCGGGTGAAGAAAATGCCCTAAAAAATTAAAAGGAGTTCGGTGACCTATGTTTTTTCTTCTCTTGTTTGTCTTGGAAACAAATGTTCTTCAAGCTCAAAGAGTATGAAAAAACAATCTTAACATTAGAAAAAAATCGTTCCTACATCCTTAATCGCCTATTAAAGTTTGGAACAACTGGGCACAGATTCACCCTTTATATATTTTGCTTTATACCGTCTGGTATTTTGTCTCATGTTAGAGTTTTTCTTAGTGGGAACTGATCTTTACACTGTCTTACAATAAGTGTGAGGTTGACATTCCCCAAACGCGTTTAAATGTATAAGATACTGGCCATTCTAATGTGGTACCCCTATTTCTCATTTTCTCATTTGCTATCTCTCCGTTTTGTTTGATATGTTATATATAATATCTTGTATATTGTATGTGTTCCCTTTATCCTTTATCCCACCTTTTATGCCTTCCAACCCGCTCCCCACCCCCACTCCGACTTCCCAATTACGCGTCTCCATTCTAACGTACCCTTCCCATTCAGTCCGTTTAACCTACCTCCATTTTTAATATATTTCATGTCATTAAAATGTATTTGTTGACGGATAAGACAAACAACTCGTCTACAACTCCTTTCCACAACAGTTTCTATATCAGGTTGGCCTACTTTGCAGTCTTTGGCTCTGACTTTTGTCTGCGGTACTATTTAATAATTGAAGCGCGGAACATCGTCTTGTTACGGTGCATGTTTCTGCCAAATTATTTGAATACCCATGCTTAAATAAACAGTTATATATCAGGCAAAAATGTCTTTAAACTTTTAGCTATAAGTGTGACATTGCCCTTTACCCTAGAGGTCGACATGTTGTCTTATGTTGGTTGATTGTGCCCTGGTATTTTAAAATCTGACAATATGAATCAAAGTTATAGATGGATACCGATTTTGTGCACACATAAAGAAACATGTACGAACGCACGCACATATGTAAAACTATATGCTCCCGACATCAAAATGCTCTCCATCCCTCCCCCGTCCATATACACACACCGTCTTTAATGGCGAGGACAAAGTAATGACCGTTGCAATTTTAAAAACCTATTGGTTTTAATATCCCTGCCCCCCCCCCCCCCCCCCCCTCCACACACACACACACACACAGACACACACATACCGTCTTCAATGACGAGGACAAGGTAATGACCGTTGCAATTTTAAGAACCTATGGGTTTTAATATGAACCTTGTTCAAATGGGAGTATCTACCTTTTAATGTCTGATTATATCTACCTTACTTCCTTTAAGATATTTAGTTATGACAACGCTTCATCGGACAAAATCGTCAGGAAATATAAACTTAACGTGATATGTATATTTTACGCAGAGTTAAAATTTTAACCGGTTATGTTTAAATAGATTGTCAATATTTATCTTATTCTATGCCTTGAGTTTTCAACAAATGTTATGCAAAACGAAGGTATAGTTCAATCGTAACAAAAGACTAATTAAAATCAAGTGCGTAATTAAGAACCCGTAACCTACAGCAAAGCATTAAAAGGTTTGTTCACATCAAAATTTCGACGTTACTGTCTCGAAACTTCGAGAGACATTAGTGACATTAGTTTGGAGTTAGAAAGTCGAAATTTCAAGTTTCATATCTCGAAATTTCGAAAGATTTCCTACCATGTTACATGTAACTGTGTACTTCCTGGCCAAGATTAGTTAACTTGTGTATCCCTCTGGTAGTCGTAGAGGTTCATATAAGATGATCAGGCCTCGTTTGCGCATATTTAACCATGTTTAAGTCCGGGAAGTTTTCGACCCAGTTTTAGCCTATATGGCAAGGAAAATTAGACTACCCTACATGACTAAGATCAGTGTATAAAAAGGAAAGATACTACTGCGTCGAAATGTCGTGCTAGAAGTTTTAGCTAACTTTACTCGAAATTTTGATTTGATAGCTCTTCCCCTGAAATCAGTAGCAACGCAGATGAAAAGTTTTGCTGCCGCATGTGATCCCTTTAGCACAATGCCTATTTTCAATGACGCAATATAACGTGATGTCAACTATGAAAAAAATCATCTTAGCCTACTTGTGATGAAATATGGGTGTAGTTTTATAATTGTTTCTGTATGTTTCCACATCTTTTGCAGATCTCCGTCTTGTTGTTTGGCTGTCTGTCTTTTAGTAAGTAAACATTTTTATGCGTTTCTTCTCTCCTCAGCTGTAGTATTTCCAGTATTTGTGCTTAAATACCGTGCCCGTAAAATGATATGTGAAGCTTTTATATTTCGTTTTTACGAAAATACATTCCGTTTTTTACGAAATAAGATTTCGTAAAGCGTATTATCATTTCGTCAAAACGAAATCTCATTTCGTAAAAACGAAATAATTAAAGTTTCACATTTCACTTTACGGACACCGTACTTAAACTTACAAACTTTTTTCAATAGATTTTTATAGCATTTAAAAGCAACTGCTCATTTTAGTCAAGAACTATATTTATATAAAGATATGCATTTTTATTCCTGACTTCATTAGTAATACTGTTTTAGTTTCGGCTTGTGGAGAAACCTACACTGACCGTATTGGCGTATTAACCTCCCCTGACTACGGTAGACAGTATCCAACAAATAGCGATTGCAACTGGACAATTTCTACCTCAGAGGGGACCTCGCTTGTGCTTACATTTCTAGATTTCGATGTGAGGTGTAGTGGCGATTATATCGAGGTATGTCGCAGATTTACAAATGTATTTCTGACAATCACATCTTTATTTTATTCCAAATCACATCCAAAGGATGTTCATGTGCTACACAAAATAGTCCCATTCATGAACAATGCGGATGAATTAGCAGTGAATAAGTAGTTCTGATTCAACCTGTATCCATTCACACTGACCATTTAGATTATATAAGATCCATCAATGATAAAGTTTTCCGGCCCATGGTTACATCACAAGCTAGGTCAGACAGAGCTCATCTTAGATATGAGGCACATTTGTATTTGTTTCTGATTCATGTATATTTATAGATACGCATTTAAACAGAAAATAAATCTACCAAAACCGCAACCACCAGACGTCTCAAGGCTTTGATTCTGTTTATGTGACAAATAGCAAGAGCTGATAGATATTGCCGCTTTCACCTTTGCCGCCGCATCACAGTTTGGAAAATACGTAACTTCGGACATAATTTGCTTACATAACTACACGGTAGTATTTTTAGCGCTCAAAAAGGAGTCTTCAAAATAATGGTCACGTGCAAAGCCATCTATAGCATGTAGGTATGAGAAAGAGCTACATAGTTTTTGGTTTCGGGTTTATCCCGCTACCAAAGTTAAGTGTATTTCTGACAATCATGTAGCATCTTTATTTGATTCCAAATCACATCCAAAGGAATTTGTTCATGTGCTACACAAAGTAGTCCCATTCATGAACAATGCGGATGAATTATCAATGATCAAGCAGTTCTTATTCATCCTCTATCCATTCACACTGGCCATTTAGATTATATAAGATCTGTCAATGATTAGGTATTCCAGTCCATGGTTACATCACTGACTTCCAGCTGTTCATGTAAGGTCAGGCAGAGTTTATCTTAGATATGAGGCACATTAGTATTTGTTTCAAATACATGTATATTTATAGATTGGCATTTAAAATGAAAATAACTCTAGCAAAACCCGCAACCACCAGACATCTCAAGGCTTTGATTAAACCACTTCGATTGATTATTACAAATAATTATTCATTTACCTCTGTATGCTGACAACTGTTAGATAAAACATTTCGAACATTTTCTTTCCTAGCATTGTATTTTACTTGCCCGAAAACTTTAGTTGAACATTTTATAAGTAAAAGTGCAGATGATATTTGTTTGTTTCAGAGTAAGATTGAAACATCTTTCATGAGTGAACACCGGATGCAAGCTTTTCACGGTGTTCAAATTTCCTTTTTATTTCAAGTTTTGACTAAATTTACCCAATTTCTAGTTTCTTACTAATGAAAAGTATATTTAGTATTCTTCACCTTGAAAAAACCAAATATAATGTATTCAATATTTCGATAATTCACGGAGAAACGTGTAATTATTCAGTTTATTTAATCTATAATTATCTGAGCCGAACCATGAGAAAACCAACATAGTGCTTTTGCGACCAGCATGGATCCAGACAAGCCTAAGCATCCGTGCAATCTGGTCAGGATCCATGGTGTTTGCTTCCAAAGCCTATTGCAGTGAACACCATGGATCCTATTGCAGCGAACAGCATGGATCCTGACCAGACTTTGCGAATGCGCGGGCTGGTCTGGATCCATGCTGGTCGCAAACGCACTGTGTTGGGTTTCTCATGGTGCGGCTCAATTATGTGAAAATTCGATACAACTATCTGAAACAGCTCATTTTCTCACCCCAGGTGACAGATCTTTCGAACAATACGACATTGCCCGGTCTTGAAAAAAAATGTAACCCCCTACTCCCACAGAACATGTTCACAGTTAGCAACAGAATACAAATCCGCTTTGTAAGTGATGACCGCCAAAATGCACGTGGCTTCAAACTTGCTTGGAGAGGTAACACGTGTTTATCTATTTTTTTATTTGTTTTCTGACACCATTGGATTAACTGTTCTTTTGTATTTATTATTATTTGTTTCACTGAAACTTGCACATGCGCATGCCATGTTAACTCTTCGAAATCTAAACCATAATTTTATTTTAAGTCATGCTATATCTTTATTAATTTGAAAAAAATGCGTATGTCAGCCTGTATATACAACGATTTCATGCTCACGAATATTTGGTATTTAACAAAAAATATTTAGCAGAACAATGTTTTAATATGACGAAGAGACAAGTACTTCACGCGGGCGTTGCCCGAGCGAATTGGTTTATTATATGCGGCGTTAAGCCAATTTGGAGGTAAAATATATCAAAACATGGTGCGCTTTATTTTATATCAGTTTAGTCTGTATCTCATGAAAACAAGTGATAGTGATCTATCTTTTATGATAATGTAAGAGATGTCTGTTAACCTGTTCTCTACCAGTCAGACTGGTGGTGATAATGATATTTTATACCATCCATACTAGAGCGCAAATGTATAGTGCATCTTTCACCCTATTTTTCAATTTTTATAATTTCTTTTTCAATGAAATCTTAAGACACTAATGTAAGTGGTGTTATGATTAACGGACATAGCTTACTTTTTAAATAATTTCTAGTATATAAAATGGGTACATTAGGGATGCATGACGCATAGGGTATGTATAGCACTAATTACAGTAGGTCGACGTCACGTCAACGTAGTCATGTTTTAACGATATTCAAACACTGGAGGTAACACGTCCTGCAACATAATCTAGGAGTGCCTGGACGTCTAATGAGTTATTCTTCCATTCTAATAATTGATTCAAAGTATGGGAAAATTAAGCGTAAGACATTTCTCTCATTTTTTTTTTTTAGATTCTGAGAAGCCCTTTGTATATAAAATGCGGAAGCACTCTTTCTGGCGCTTAAATAATATGTCGAAGTGACGTCAAAATTGCCGTGTTTTAATGAAAGTTTATTATATTTTCTTGTAGGAATTCGTAATCGAAATCAAACACTCAGTGTGTTGAAAGAGAAATATGCAGTATTTCTTTCTTGAATTAATGACATTTAAGCTACGGAAAGCGGACTGTCCAAACTGTTATATCTGCTTCACGACATACTTCTTTATTAGTACATGTAACATGTTAATTTCAATGAAAAAATAAATATGATGATTGCAATTTATGTTATCAAACTGACAAATTGTAGTAAAAAGAAAGTTGACATGGTACTCAGACTTCGTTTCCTTCCCCGAGGCGCAAGCCATTTGCAAAAGGAATGGAGGGACCTTGATTGATAATTCTGCTGAATATGAGGAAGATATAATTGAGGCAATGCAAGAACGTCATGTGACTTCAATATGGCTGGGGAAGTACATAACACCTTGGGTTTGGATAAAAGGTTAGGTATAACATTTATTTATTTCATTTATTGGTTAGTCGTACAATGCGTTTGACCATTTACAAAGCGTACAAACAAATATGGCCAAGACAAAATAAGAATACATATTCTGGAGATAACTATTCAATACATTTCCTACCATAGCTTACCTTACACTAAACATTTATAGATAAACAGATAAACATACATAATTAGGAATATTTTTTTTTCTTAATTTAAAAGCATCATTCAAGAATTTTGCAATTTTAAACAACACATTTTTTTTCTTTTCAAAGACATAAAAGAGACCTTTTGAATAGATGGCGAACTAACATGACTTGTTTAAATAGAATACACCTTTTTACGGTTAACAGTTAATATTTTGTTAGAAAAGAATAGAATATTTCTGGTGTTTTTTTGTTTTTGTGTGTGCGTGTGTGTGTGTATGTATGTGTGTGTGTGTGTGTGTGTGTGTGTGTGTATGGTTTTTAGTGAAAAAGGCCTAAAATAAAATTTACAGATACACATTTAAAAAGAAGTTTAATTAATTTTGTAGTTTCACATAATTTCAGGTTGCTTCAACTTTGATGACCTGGACGAATTTCAAACTTCCGTCAGACTAAAGGAAAATCAAATGACAGAATGCATGAAGCACTGCAGCAGATGGAGTTACTTCGGGCTTCAAGTGTGTATATTTCTCTTGTGTTATGTATGTCTAAAGACCTAGTGCTTCATTTTATGAATTCTTCTATTTCAGTACTAATCGATGAGTATGCAAAATTTAATATGAAGTTATTCTGGTGAATTTGCTTAGATTTTTTTCAAAGAAAGCGTGTACATTCAGCATTGAAGTGCTAGCAGTATTCAGATCATCCTGTAAAGGCTGACTTCAATTTTGATTGAGTAAAAAAGAAAAATTATTCATACAATATTTCTATTCCTTGAAATGAATGTTTTATTTTACATTTGTATCAGTTGCATCCCTTTGTCTATTTTGGTTGCGCAATGAATACTAGGCTGGTCACTTTAACGTTTGTGGTTGAATTAATGCCAGCATAAACCTTCTGGTTTGAAATAACCAGTACAGTACATTCTCTCCAGAGTGGCCCTCTCTTAAGCAAAAACCTCTCTATAACAATGTTATCAAAATTTAAGCTGAAATATACTATCAAATTTACCTCTTCAGAACAACAACCTCTATATAACAGTCAAAGGGTGTTACTCCTCAGGGGTTGCACTGTAGATCTATATAGGAAAATGAAACACAGAATAAAAGTTCTCAAAATTATCATAGCACATGTTTGCGATATTGCATCTGAAATTGTTAAGAAACGCCTGATACATATTGAGGCAGTTACTGTGGACCATATGCTGTATTAATCTACTACATAAATGTTTGCTTTGAATAATAGAAAATAAAGATATTTTAAGATTTCTAGCAAATATTGGTAGACTACGTTTAGTATTTTACCATCTTAATGATCATTATCAAAAAGCATCGGCATGTCAAAATTCAGAGCATAGATGTTAAAACTCAGGGCATAGAAAATCTAACAAAATTTATATATGCGTATGTCTAAAACAGATTCCGCGACACTCATGAATGAAAAGGGGGTTAACATCAAACATGTGTCTTTCAGAACATTCAAAGGGGGTTTGTAAAACAAAAAAAAAATGTTTTCACAATGTTACTGCAGATGGTTGGGTACTTGATAACATTAATATTTGCTCGAAAGTCATATTAAAAAGTAATTATTTACAAAATGTTTCATGAACTGCTTTATCATGTAATGCATGCATGTGAATAGAGATACTAATATTAATTGGTTTCATTTTAAATAGATTTTCAATACTTTGTTTTATTAAATCTAAGGAAATTGCCTTAAATATCTTTAATTTTAAGAGTTGTCTGGATTCTGAGGACTTTTCCACTGCATAAGTAATTAGATTATAAACAACAATATAAATTATGTAATTGAATATACATTAAATTGAATACAAGCTGACTTTTTAGTACACAATGTATATGTTAGCAAAGACATTGGTGGTCTAACTCCCCTGTCTACTCTTTGCAAATATCTTTTAGATTTAACACAAATCGAACATATGGGAAGATCATATAATAATTTTGTTACAGTTTCAGCACGTATTAAAAGTGAATTTTTTCCCATTTACTAGACAGACAAGAAACAGTATTTCGACGTTGCCAGTGGTCTACGAAACTTTACCTTTAGCCTACTAAATTTCTAAAATGGACTGGTCCATCATTCAGTTTGGGCAATATCATTTTTTATTCGTAGTGGTGTTCACTGAAAATTTACTGACTGCATAGCGAACAGTGCATAAGATGAGCCTGCATGGAGATGCATGCTGATCCTAGTCTGCATTGCTCGCAAAGGCAGTATCATTTGCCAACAGCAGGTGAAAGGTTAAAGGCTTTGTTTATGTGCATTTTTATAAGAAAACGGTGCTATAAACAAAGTCATTCGTTATATTTCTTCCATTCTATCATTTATAGAATATGGCATGTAAGAAAAATCGGAATATCCGACTCCTTGATAAATGTTTTGGCGGAAAGTGTCTCGTCACCTCCAAAAATTACCCAAGAACTGGATATTCTCATCTCAATCTACAACTGATGACAGATTATTATATTCTTTTGTATAAAATGTCATACAGTTCGCTAAATATATTTCAAACAGAATGTATGAAAAATACAAAATGTACATACAATACCGGTATGCTCAACCCTTTAATATGTGTAATATAAGTTTGCAGTGCTACTTTAGTAAGTATGCTTTGGAATATAAAACATTTGTCAGTTCTTGCATCGACACTCATAATATTCATAAATGGTTAATTACTCCTGAAATTATCTATATTAAGTCTAGAATAAGGGAAATATCATAGATACAATGAAAACAATTGTTTTTTGCATAGCCTTTGTTCCACGTTTCAGAGGGAAAAGTGTTTTTGCTTTGATACGTTTGGCGGCGTTCCTGTGGTTACAGACAACGATTGTACTACGACTTGTCCCGGTAACCTGTCCGAAAGATGTGGTGGAAATAGTAGTCTTACCATATATATGAACGGTTGGTAACATCACTGGCAGCAGAGCAGAAAGATAATAGAACACTGTATATGTTAACCATGGTCATGAATGGGAAAATGTACTAAACATTTCAATCGCGCATCTCACCTAAAACGCGCAGTTCGGTAAATAGGTACTATGCATACTGAACAAGAGGTAATTTATCTTCCGTGAACCGGTCACATTGTTTCAATGTAACATATCGCAGAAACACTCCGTTTATTCTATACCTTCGTCAACGTTACAAAAAAAGCTGAGATGAACTTCCCTCATGTGGTTCCTAGGGGTAGGGTTTAACATGTACAGTGGTATTTTCTTTCTGGTCATGCGCCAGTGGGTAACAAGACGCAGTATAAATTTCCCACTCTATGTAATAGAAAGAGCATTGAAACTCGAGGGTAAACGATTTGTACGAGGGGGCGTAGACCCCGAGTAAAAATCGTTCACCCGAGAGTTTTAATGTTCTTTCTGTTTTGTATCATAGCCATCCATATATGGTAGTTGTAGGCGTTCCACATTGCCATATACAGCAGTTCAAGTGAGTGATGTGTAAAGCCCGGGTAAAATAAACCAATGCGAGAGCAGAAAATCAATAAAATAAACTTCGCTGTCTACTGTTCCAGACACGCTGGCATACTTTCCTATCCAGCAGTGCGGTAACTAGCGTGCGGGTATTAAATACCTGCACACTTTTAGTTACCGCACCCTGTACTCAGTGTATACGATTTACATGCAACAAATTTGTTAAGAAAAATCACCGAGCTATGATACAAAACAACGTTGAAACATTAATGATATTTTATTTAGTCTACTCAGTGCTTAAACGAGTACACACCAACTTCCCAAAACCAATCAAGTTGTAAATCATGCTATTATATGTTAGATGAATACCAGGTATCTTCTTTAGTTAAGAGTAGTATCTTCTCAAGATCTTGTTATATCTTGTTGGTTACTGTGTTATCATGCTGACTTGCAATGATATCTTGTCTAACGTATGTACTATTTTGTCAGGGTGACGTATTATTTTGTTAAACGATTATCCTATTTTCTCAAAGCAACATGCTGTCATGTCCAGTGAACATACTATCTTCAGAGTGAAGTATTATTTTGTCAAACGACCATCCTATTTTCTCAAAGCGACATGTTATCATGTCCAGTGTTTATACTATCTTGTCAGTTTGACATACTATCTTGTCAAACGACTCTCCTACTTTCTCAAAGTAACATGCTATTATGTCTATTGTTTATACTATCTTGTCAGATTGACATACTATGATATACTACTTTGTCGAACGACTATCTTATTTTCACAAAGTAATATGCCATCATGTCCAGTGCATTTACTGTCTGGTTAGAGTGATAGTGACAATATAGTATGTTACTTTGAGAAACTAGGATGGTCGTTTCACAAAATAATACATCATTATGACAAGATAGTTTATACACTGATGGACATGATAGCACGTTACTTTCAGAAAATAGGATGGTCGTTTGACAAAATAGTACGTCACCCTGACAAAATAGTATGTTACTTGGAGAAAGTAGGATGGTCGTTTAACAAAACACTCTGACAAGATAGTATATACACTGGCCATAATAGCATAGGATGGTCGTTTAACAAAATAATACGTCACTCTGACAAGACAATGTATACACTGGACATAACAGCACGTTCCTTTAACAACGTCGTTTAACAAAATGTTACATCACCCTTAGAAGGAAGTATGTTCACTGGACATGATAGCATTTTGCTTTAACAAAATGGGATGGTCGTTCAACAAAATAATACGTGATCCTGTCAAAATTAGTTCATACGTTAGACATGATAGCATTGCAAGTCAACATGATAACACAGCAATTAACAAGACATAACAGGATCTTGAGAAGATACTAATCTAGCTCGAGAAGATACATCGTATTTCTCTAACATAAGACAGCCCCGGTGTTCCATATTATTCAATGAACACCTAAATACTCGGTAAAGCATACGTCAGTTATCAATATCTTGTTCATGCTAAACGTTTCTTTTTGCATGTCAGTCTAGATGTGTAAAATGATTGAACACAAGTTACACGACTGCTGTCATACAAAAAATTTATTTGATGAGTGTAAATTTTCAAAATGTAACATGTAGACAATCGAACTTTTAACCAACGATAAATCCTTTTTGTACCGTGTTAAATCAGACAAAAGTTCACACAGATGCATTGTTGATTTGATGTTCTTATACAAAAAATGTCAGTTTATTTTCATGTCATAAATGTGACCTCATGTGTCTTTTGGATGAATTTCATAGATATATGCTTCAAGAATTCAAGTCTATGGCAAGGAAATGTATCTAGAACAAGGAGCGGTAACACTTGTTTACCTTGGGGAAATATCACAGCGATTACAGTAAACAGCACATTGGCATTTCCAGATGGGTCAGCACAAAATGCATCCAATTATTGCAGGAATCCGAACGGTTCCGAGGCCTTAAGGTGCTACGTCAGTCAAGACAAAACCGAGTTGTGTGACATACCACCGTGCATAGATAAAGGTGCGTATTTACTGATAGTATCACTTCATCTATGCAGTTATATACATGTATACAGGTTTTCGCTGAGAGTTCGGCTTTTAGACTTGAAATCAGTTTAACGGCAACATTTCTTAAGTTCAGTTGAATCAGTGCTGCAGACACGAGAGTTATGAAGGTGGTAGTGAAGTTCAGAATTGAGTGATTAATAGGCTTGCCTGAAGTAAGTTAAAATGCCTGATGTCTCTGCATAGAGTAGCTATAACAATTTTATATATAAACAAATACTAGGTGACACTGTATGCATAAATGGCATCCGTGCAGTAATCACATATCATTAAAATTTGATATTGAACCTCTGTTTAAAAAGCTTGGTAGAAACACATCTGCCACAATTTGAGGCTGTAAATATTTGTTTTACCAATTTCAGTGGTAAAATGCATTAAGATAATAGCAAAAAGGATGCTTATTAGTCCCCTACTGGTTGAAAACCAGTTTTGGGGACTATAGGAATGCGCTTTTCCGCCATTCCGTCCGTCCGTCCGTCCGCAGTTTCGTGTCCGGACCATAACTCTGTCATCCATACAGGGATTTTAATATTAATTATCACAAATGTTCCCCATGATGAGACGACGTGTCACGCGCAAAACCCGGAACCCTAGCTTAAAGGTCAAGGCCACAATTGGATGTCAAATGTCTTTTTTTCCTGTCCGGTCTATAAGTCTGCCATCCATTAAGGGATTTTAATATTACTTGGCTCAAATATACCTCATAATAAAACGATGTGTCCTGTACAACTTTCAGACCCCTAGCTTTACGGTCAAGGTCACACTTGGCAGTCATATGTTAACATGGCATAAACAGGGTCTGTTTCGTGTCCGGTCCATAACTCTGTCATTCATGAAGGGATTTTAATATCACTTGGCACAAATGTTTTCCATGATAAGACAAAGTGTCGTGCACAAATTCCGGACCCCTGGTTAAAGGTCAATGTCACAATTGGAGGTCAAAGGTCAACAGGGCTTTTTTTCCTGTACGGTCCATAACTCTACCATCCATGAAAGGGATTTTAATATTACTTGGCACGAATGTTCCCCATGACGAGACGACGTGTCATGCGCAAAACCCGGACCCCTAGCTCAAAGGTCAAGGTCTCAATTGGAGGTCAAAGATCAATAGGGTTTTTTCCTGTCCGGCCCAGAACTCTGTCATCCATCAAAGGTATTCAATTTTACTTCGCATAAATGTTACCCATGATATGACAATGTGTCATGCGCAACACACAGAATCCTAGCTTAAAGGTCAAGGTCACACTTGAGATCAAAGGTCAATAGGATTTTTTTCTTGTCCGGTCTATAACTTTGTCATGCAAAACATAATTTAAATATCAGTTTGCACAAATATTCCCCTAGATGACACAATTTGTCATGCACAAAACCCGGGCCCTTAGCTGCAAGGTCAAGGTCACACTTTGAAGTCAAAGGCTAAATGGGCTTTTTCCTGTCCAGTCTGTAACTCCACTATCCTTAAAGGGATTTTAAAATTACTAAATAAATGTTCACTACCATGAGACGGAGTGTCATGAGCAAGAACTAGGTCCCTAGGTTTAAAGTCAATGTCACACTTAGAGGCCGAAGGTCAGACACAAGAATGACTTTGTCCGGAGCATTTCTTCTTCATGCATAGATGGATTTTGATGTAACTTGGCACAAATGTTCACCACCATGAGACGGATTGTCATGAGCAAGAACCAGGTCCCTAGGTCTAAGGCCAAGGTCCCACATAGAGGTCAAAGGTCAAATTCAAGAATGACTTTGCCTGGAGCATTTCTTCTTCGTGCATGGAGAGATTTTGATGTAACTTGGCACAAATGTTCACCACCATGAGGCACCCGTGTTTTTAGAATTACGTCCCTTTGTTGTTACTACAATTAGATTATATTGTTATAACTTTTTAATAACTTTATTATTACTGGCCGTAGGGAAAAATCGAGACCACTTTCCTGTACGTGGTACAACATGCATGTTACATCCAATTGTTAGGTGTATTTTGACCTGTCTCTACCTGGTAAAGAGTTTCTTGTGAACTTATAATGTATAGAATTTTTTTCTTTGTTTTTTTTCTCTTTGTTGTTACTATGGTAACTTTTTTTATAATAGGCCAAAAAATTCCATAAGAAAACAACTGTAGGTTTTTATATATGCAAATTTTAATCCAAGTGTTTTGTTATAACATATTGTATATATAGTACAAATATTGTTTATATATCATTGACAGATATCAGTTCATTATGTTATACTGCAGTAGAGAATATTAGGTGCATTCCAATAGGGGACTTTGTATTGCATGGCAATACTTCATTCACTTATTTTCTCTGTTTCGTAACAATTTTCAGAAAACGCTAAAGAATTCTGCATGTACTTTACTTATGGGAATCAGAATGGCTTCCATTTCGCTGCGGCTCGTTGTGCTAATGCTTTTTATGCAGTTTGTTCAGGAGTTGGTGAGATATATTCATTTTTATGCCCCCACTTTTTTGGGAGAGGGGGCATATAGATTTGCCCTTGTCCGTCCTTCCGTCCTTCCGTCCGTCCTCCGTCAGTCCTTCCGAAAATGTTGTGTCGCGCGTAGCTCCAAAAGTATTAGACGTAGAGACACAAAACTTTACAGGAATGTTGGCCAGCATGTGTAGTTGTGCACCTGGGGTTTCGCGTCCGGATTCATTCAGTTGTGTAGGAGTTATGGCCCCTGACTTTGTAAAAATTGGTCATTTTAATGTTGTGTCGCGCCTAGCTCCAAAAGTATTTGACCTAGAGTCACAAAAATTTACAGGAATGTTGGTCAGCATGTGTAGTTGTGCACCTGGGGTTTTGCGTCCGCATTCATTCAGTTGTGTAGTAGTTATGGCCTCTGACTTAGTAAAAAATTGGTCATTTTAATGTTGTGTCGCGCGTAGCTCCGAAAGTATTTGACCTAGAGTCACCAAAGTTTACAGAAATGTTGGTCAGCATGTGCAGTTGTGCACCTGGGGTTTCGCGTCTGGATTCACTCAGTCGTGTAGGAGTTATGGCCCCTGACTTGGTTAAAAATTGATCATTTTAATGTTGTGTCGCGCGTAGCTCCGAAAGTATTTGACCTAGAGTCACCAAAGTTTACAGGAATGTTGGTCAGCATGTGCAATTGTGCACCTGGGGTTTCGCGTCCGGATTCATTCAGTCGTGTAGGATTTATTGCCCTGACTTAGTTAAAAATTGATCATTTTAATGTTGTGTCGCGCGTAGCTCCAAAAGTATTTGACCTAGAGTCACCAAAGTTTAAAGGAATGTTGGTCAGCATTTGCGGTTGTGCACCTGGGGTTTCGTGTCCAGATTCATTCAGTATTGTAAGAGTTATGGCCCCTGACCTAGGAAAAAATCTGTGTCCTTTGTCATGTAGTGGGGGCATCTGTGTCCCATGGACACATTTCTAGTTATTAATGTAAATAGGGTGATTTTATGTCTTCAACGTTGTCATTGTAAATGTAGAAAATTTAACATGTAATGTTAAATTATAGTTTGTCAAAAAAAAAAAGCTGGATAAAAGTATAAAAAAATAAATAAATATTATGTGTTCATAAACGAATCATTTAGATCGATGACAGTTTTCTTTTGTCATATCTATGTTTTAATAGGCAATGTGGAGATTTACCCTAAGCCCTCTTTACACAAGGGAAACAATCTGTTTATAAAAGTGATATTATTGAGCGAACACCATTTGTCAAACCTAATCCTGTCCATGTTATACCAATGCAATTGAAAAGTAAGCTGTCTATGTTAAATGCTATGCAGGACAAGACAGCCATGCATCTAACAGTCTTGAAATTGTTTTCTTTGACGTTTTCATATTTCTAGATATTTTTCCCATACTTTGACGCATATATATGAGTAGCAGACATTATTCTCTTTCGAGCAGTAACTTTTTCAATATATTTTACCTTGTGAAATTCTGTGGTACGACACATAAGCCTGCAATAAAGTAAATCAGTAGTGTTGTCTCCATTTTTTCCAAATAAATTACCAAGGATGATTTTTATCAGCACAAATAACTCTTTTTCAGAAAATTATATTTTTTTCAGACTGTGTACTTTGATACTTAGCTACACATATCTATTTAAAATAGGTTGTGCCTACTTAAAGTTTATTTTTAAGTTCCACTGCCTAGACAATGTCATAATTTTGATTTGCAACTTACGTGTTACACGAATAGTGCGAGTAAAGTAATATTGACATAATGCTTCATGCAAACGATGCTTCACGTGTACACGTGTATTTATACATAGATCGATTCCTAGTATAGTTGATCTTATATTAAACACGTATTTAAACTAAATCTGCTGACTTCCTAAATTTATGCAACCTATTTAAATAAAAAGAACGATAAATGATATCTTTCCGACTTTTTAAAGGTAGCATATTTGAAATGTTAAGTAAATTAGAAACGCCCTACTTACCAGTCAGTAGATAAATCGCAAATGCAGTCAGACAGAAAGAGGTTTTTAAAAAATTGGATCAGTGTTATTTGGCAATTTAGATATTCCTAAATGTTCAACGTATTCATAATGTCTTTCTCAGATCAACAGTATCATGCTGTAAATAACCGTTTAACATGGAAGCAACATAGGGAAAACTTTTGGCAAAATGACCCTTCACAGTGCAGGACACTAGTAGGACCAAGCATATTTCTCGTTGATAGTAATATACTAAACAAAGATTACGCTTACTGGATTGGATATTTTCGGAGTGATACAATGGCCACAGAAACAGGTAATAAATATACCAAAACTATATATACGCCAGTCTCGCAGATGTTTAAAGGAAATTTGCATATTAAATTAATATACATGTACACACCATTTAGATAAAACTAAAATCTGTCCCACCTAATTTTTGACCTCCGATAACTTAATTATACTGTATGTAAAATTGTCAAAAATGACATCGTTAATACCAGAAGGTTAATATTTCTAGGCACCTTCCTTTTTTTTTCTTTTTTTGAAAAAAAAAATGTAAAATGAAGTTAAAAACAGAAATAAACAACAGCGAATTCCCGTAGAGAAAATGAAATTCAGTCGCACGGGAAACCAGACGACTGTTGCAAAAATCCTTGAAATTCCCGAGGGTGACTTTTTTAGTTCACAAAAACATGTTTTATGTTCTTTGATCACGTTCCATTTCTTCATATCAGTCCAAAGTCGAGGTCCAAAATTGCGTGGGACAGACTAGATAAAACAACGGGGTTTGCAAAAAATATACGAACGTCGGACTACAGATAAAGAAACGATAGAGCTTTTGAATGACAACATCTCTATAGTGTAGTGGCGGTCATTTTGGACACTATGACGTCATCATTTTTCCCTTATATAGTCAATACAAAATATGGCATCCCTCGTAATATTATGATAAATACAATTAAACGAATGGTCTGTATTACAAAATTTTCGTTTTTTAACTTTGCTTAATTTTGTGAAAATATATATCTTACCAAACTTAGTATTTATATTTTAGTTCTAAAATCTGTTAAAATTAGACAGATCTGCATCTCTCATAAGCGCATAGAGTGAACTCTTGCTAAAGACGACCCTTTGGAAGCATAGAACACAACAACGCAATCACAATAGGAGAATCGGTTTGATCACAGGCGCTTGAAGCTCTATCAATAGATATATGCATTACCATACCCCACCCACCTAATATACTATGAAATAGTACAGATCTACGATCTCTTCAAGAGATCTAACCTGCATATATATTTTATTGATTGAGCTTCAGACACCTGTGGTTTGATTATGTCTGTTCATGAGATGTAATGAAATACGCAACACCCCTCACGCCACATAGCACCGGCTTAAGCTGAATTCTATTATAGTAAAAATAAATGCTCTCCATGATCACAAAGGATCAGACAGTATTACAGCACTGAGCCCAAGTACGGGGAGACATTTTACAGCCACCACACGTTATTTCAATGTGTGAAAGGAAACTTTTGAAGCATAGAACGTAACCAAGCCACATTATGGCAGTCTCGGTTCGATTACGTCTGTTTATAGGGGACAGTTACAATAATAAAAACGATTTCTTCCAACTTTGCTCTTGATAAACGATTGAATGTTTGATCAGGGTGATAAGATCACGGGATGCTAAAATGGCCAGTTAATATTACTAGTATTTGGTTTAATCATGTATTTGTCTAGTTGTTATTCATCAATTTGCCATTTAAGATAGTACCCATACAAGAAAGGAATGCATGATGTCGTAGCGATTAAAATTTAAAATTTCATATTTTTTCCGCCCCCACCACTCTCGAAAACCCGAAAACACGTGCTCAAAATAGCCTTTTAGGTCGAATTTCGGTTATCTCGAAGAAAACACATGATCCCCTGGAAAACGAGATTCTCTGTAAATAGAAGCACATACACTTCGGACCATTTCTAATCCGTCACTTTTTAAATTCCGTTTTCTCGATTATGGTTCAATGTATAAGTTTGAAACTATGAATAAAGTTGTTTGACTGTACAAAAATTATAAAATCTTTAAAACGTGGCGGCCCAGCAGTTTTGCGCCTGGTTACTGCACGATGTCAACACTTTACACGAGGAAATGTTTGGGAAGCAAAAATATCGATGGCCTGCCGGCACCAGAGGATGACACGGGCTAAGTGGTTAAGTGCCCTGTTCACGGACCAGAGTCGGTTTAACTTGTACCACAACGACGGAAGGATGCGAGTTAAAAACGTCGAACTGGAAGATCGAACGACGCGTATGTGTTTAAACGAGACCAGTATGGCGGTGATTCCGCGATGGTATGGGTCGGAGTGTCGTTACACACCAAGAAAAAATTGGTAGTTGTTCGAGGGAACTTTAATGTAGCTAGATACCAGCAGGGCATCTTGGCGCCTGTCGCAATCCTGCACCTACGAGCCGGTGGACCTGGCACGCAATTGCTGCAAGGCAGAGCACCGGTCCATACCACTCGTACGACCCCGATATTGCTGCAACAACAGAACGGTCGGCAGCTGCTTTTTCCGCCTAAGTCACCGGATCTCAATGTTATTGAGCACCTTTGGGACGAGCTGAGCAGGCGCGTACGGAGTCGACCGGCAGCTCATCGGAATCTCCATGAACTGGAACAGGCTCTTATATCGGAATGGAGGAATATTCCTCAATGGGTTATCAGGAACTACGTGCTGTCGATGAAGTAGAGATGTATGCATGTCGTGAGAGCCATTTGAGGACACACGAAGTATATATTATTCGGACGTACAAATTGTTATGTGATTTCAGTTACTTTTCACATCGTGATATTTTTATTTGTTAGGTTTATACACATACATCTCATGTAGTTACCTCATTGTGGATTGAATTACTGAAGAGAAGTCTAATGTAACATCATATTCTCAAATTAAACTGGAAATGCATTCGCAAGATAATCGGACTACAATGTTATAGCAGTGTGGGAGAAATGAGCCTAGTGTAGGTCGACGGAAATTTTCATAATGACAGGTCCTAGTTCGAATGAAGCATTGTCTCTTTTACATGCGGCGAATCATTGTGCGTGCGTGCGTGCGTGCGTATTACTTTTACTTCCTACTGGTGCTTAGAATACTGTTGCAATACATCACTCGGATTTCATTCCTCTCTACAAGAAAACTAACATTTGATTTCACTTTGCAGTCAGCTCATGTAGTTCCTTTTTTCAGGTCTGGAAGAGAAATATAAAGAATGCTACACCTACTCAAATAAGGATGGGAATCAAGGAGAAGAAGTGACTGACTGTAGCAGTAAAAGAAACTTTATATGTCAGAGTGGTAAATAGTTCACAATCATGTCCTAACCAATTTTTGTAGTTTTAAAAATGCGTTTAGTCGCAAAGTCATCAAAAATAGTGTAGAAAAACAACACACACACAAACTAATTTATATCATAACACGTTTTACGCGAAGGAATCAGAGGTTGTTTTAAAGGGTTGAAAATTATGAGCGTAAACCTTACAATAGAATGCGGTCCTTATTGTTATTGTGTACCGTTATTTTTAGTC
The DNA here is from genome assembly GCF_021730395.1 of Mercenaria mercenaria. NCBI lineage: Eukaryota > Metazoa > Mollusca > Bivalvia > Venerida > Veneridae > Mercenaria > Mercenaria mercenaria. The sequence goes on from NC_069373.1 coordinate 56,836,685, forward strand.
GTCTGATTTCAAGAACAACATAATGTTGGTTCTTGTTAAACTTATTATTACTATCAACATCATACATGTTTTAATGACAACTGGTCTCTTTTTTCAGTCCCCGTTACATGTGGAGGCCATTTTGACATTTCTTCAAATCACTCGTTCAGTACACCAAATTATCCAAACGGATATGGCGTTCTCCTACATTGTGTATGGTATATAACTGTACCTGTGGACCATTACATGACATGGAGCGTCAATGTGGACATAGAAAACTCACCTTCGTGTCAAAATGATTATCTCAGCGTATGTACTTTTTGATATACTTTTTGTAATATATTTGTTATTTTGAGGTCATGCCTTTAAACTGTAATAGTACTATTATAGTTTTAAGGGAAAAGTTCTTTTGTGAAAATTAATTTGATCCTTGTAGGCAAACGTTCTGAACCTTTCAGATAATAGTTTATACAAAATTTGCAGAATGTAACTAACTGGTTTGCCAGGCGTAGTAATATGGGCATTACAAAGTCTGCACATACACCGTCCTTGCATGTCAGAGGTCTACCAGTGTTCCTTGGTTGTTTGCCATGGATCTATGGTGGACTTCTCATAAATTGGAATGCACAGCAAAACATGTCGCTATGTTACGGAAATACAGAATGTAAAATCAAAATGTCTGTATTTTACATTCTATTTTTTGGTATCATATGAAAAACTACATTTTATCATATATACATGTATTTCACAGTAATAAATATCATGTCCTTTGTTGTAAAAAATTTCAGACCTTCAATAAATACAGCGTAATTGTAAATGATAAAAACATACGATTATCCCTTCTGCAAATTCAAAGGCAATAAGAATATATAAAAGTAGTCCGAATTTCTTCTACGCTTTTATTTAAGTTCCGTTAAATACATACCATTGCCAACGTGAGATCATTTAAATCTTTGTACATTTTACAAAATCTGCGGGAAAAAACTTAAGTTCGTAATCATGTTGTTTAATTCAAATATTTGCTATAAAACATGTACAAGTAATGTGTTCATATAGCTTCAACACTAACTTTTAATAAATGGATACCGACGATTTAATCTCTTTTTTTTTCAGATATACTATGGTTCATCAATAAATGGTCTCCCTAATTCAACCCTGTGCGGAAGATTTAATAAAACGTTTTACAATACACAGACCAATGTAACATTAGAATTCCAGTCAGACCACTCTGAGAACTCGAGTGGCATTCTTGTCACGTGGTCAATAGGTATTATAATATTTCATTCATCTGTCTCTTACTCATATTTTGGAGTCTCCTAGGTCGCTTACCCCTCATCAATATGGGTTACAGCTTCACTCGGGGCGTAGAGTTCTTCATGTGAGGAAACCATCCAGCTTGCTTCCGGAAGGCTGGTGGTTCTATCAGGTTCTTGCCCGTGATGAAACAATGCCCATAGGGACAACTGGGTTCTTCCTCCACCATCAAAACTGGAAAGTCGTCATATGACCTATAATTATGTCGGTGCCACGTTAAACCAAACAAAAACAAAAATCAAACTTAATCAGATTAAGACAAGATTTAGACAGACAAATATCTGTAGGTAAAGAAAAGTACGAGTATGGCGTATGGAATGTGGGCATTTTAAGCTAATAGACAGAGGATATTTGTTTGTTTTGAGTGGCAACTTAGAAAAAGTGTGAACATTTCAAATATTTTACGAACGTGTCTTCTGGTGTTACGAGAAGGCATTCGGCCCGAGGTTCCATTTCATTTTACTTTTTATACGACTTTATGTAATTCTCTTATCAAGAAAATATTCTACAACGGACAAAGCGCGACTACAGTTTTCATCATGTCTTACGCAAACAATTAGAAATTATTATTATTCAATTTACAAGAAGATTGACACAGCTGTATCACTCACAGCGAGTGATATACAATGAGTAGTGAGTGATATACAATGAGTTCATGTAATATGTATCATACCTCACTGCTAAAACACAGTATATCCATCAACTAGCATGAAAATGTACCATCCCTCATAATTACAAAAACAATTTTGCGAAATAAGTGTCCTCCCAAAAATACTGACTTTCTTTAAGAAGATTTTTTAATTATTTCTATTTTGCTGAAACCTCTGTAAGAGTGTGGTTTTTCTTTACAGAGCCTATCACAACATCAACGGCAACCACTTCATCTACATCTCCTCAACAAGATCTTTACATACAGGACAAAACAGAACACATATTAGGATTGTCATGTAAGGTTTATAAAGCATTTGCCATTTCCAAACCTTTGTTTCTAAAGGAGTAAGATTGCTACTTTCCAATTGTATTTTAAAAGTAAAATTATAAAACGTTTTATTTAAAGAGGTTATGTGACATCTGCTTTGGGACACAAAGCAATTTTAACGTTCAGCACTTTTACAGTTGGGTAGTTTCTCTTAAAATAATGTTCTGGCTTGGTTCGTCAGACCCTTACTGGTGTTTCGGTCGATGCACTGTCTTCTACATAGGGACTGAGACATGCGTTTATAGTTCTTTCCATCTGTTTTTAATATTTTAATCTTTTACAAGAGCAGTTTGTGTTTTACATATACGCGTACTACCAAGTATCTGTTTCGTTCATTTTGCGTTGTTACTTTGTCCATGAATTTTATGTATATGTTCCTCGTGAATACATCTGCATGCACATACACTGCTACAGTTTCTAAGAAAATAGTTTTTCCTATTTGATCTTGATCCTTGTTTTTTTATGTGCATTCTCCCTCTCTCTTTATTGTAGATGGCGCTTTTGCAGGGCTTATTGCTGGTGTAATTTTTCTGCTGGTGTTGTCTTGTATTGGAGGGTTTCTTTGTGGCAAAAGGTGAATACAATAGAGTTCAGTTATTTTATTCTATATATAATTAAACTTTTTCAGTTGTAGAATTCATTTTTTTTTTTCAAAATATTTTCAATTGTTTTTTATGGTGTATATATACAAAAACATATAAACAGTCATTCCAAGAAAAAATCAACTCGTATGATTAGACATTAATTTAGTTTTGGAAGATATCTCTAAGATACTATCAATTATATTATATCGCAGAACGAATACTTTGCTTTAAACAGCAGAAATGAATGGTAGAAACTTTGTCAATACTTAAAACTGTGCTGTGTATAAATTAGATACTCCCTTGGTGAAGTGCAATGAAAGGAATATTTCGTATACGTATGTACCTTCCATGTATTTCTATGCGTATTTACTCTAAACAAAACCGTTCTAGGAGACGGGCAACTCCAATTAAGGACAATCAACCCGCAAACAGCAAAGATGCGAAGACAGAGAAAAACAATGTCAATGACAGACTCGACAAACTAAACAGCGGACCCATGGACAAATCATTTACAAACGCTGGATTTGAAGAAAGCGCTTCTGACAAGGTTTCCAAGGAAGACGGAAAATTCCTTAATGACGAAGGGGTTGATATCGAAACAGACAGTTCACTTGCCATTTATTCTAAAGTCAACAAACCTACAAACGACACATGCTCAGCACAAAACACTCTATCTCCAGAATCTAAACTGTCTGATAAACCCGACAACGAATCGAATGAATTGTACAATACTTTGAACGAGAAAAATGAAAACACTGCAAAAAGTGCTGTGAATATTTACAACCATTTGAACGAAGCCGACCCAACCTACGCCAACACAAATATGCCGGGAAAGAACAATAGAAATAAGGTAGCATCTGACTTGGACGTGTATGACCACAAGGAAAAAAAGTAATTAGATTCGTGTAATATTCTCAGACTGCAGACAATATTAGACTGGCTCCAAGACTATGACTATTTTCTTCTTTTTTGTATTTTTTTTATGATTCAGTGTAATACTTTGTGTCAGTCTATATCCTACGTCCAATATCATAATGTTAATAAAAACTTTAGAATAGACTGGCTTTTGATTCAATGAAATAGAATTGGACAAAATGTGGGGAAAAGTGCCGAACTATCTTTAATTATTTATCTATCTGCTAGTTTAATATATTATAGTATGCTATTATATTGCTACATGTAATTTGTACAAATTCAATTTTATTTTATTTACTGGAAGCGTAGTGGTCACAGGGGTATTCTCCCTCCAGTATCTAAACCATTGTTAAGAAATCCTCATTTATTGTTTTGCGTAGCTTTGTATAATTTAACCGCATTCGGACATTGTAATTTTGCCATATGTTTATTTGTTTGGGGTTTAGCGCCGTTTCAACAGATTTTCAAACCGCCTCGGTAGCCTAGTGACAGAGCGCCCGCTTCGAGTGCGGGAGGTCGTGGGTTCAATCACTGGCCGCGTCATACCAAAGACGTAAAATAATGGTACAAGCAGCTTCCTCGCTTGGCGCTCAGCATTAAGAAGATAGTACTAGGACTGGTCAGCCCGGTGTCAGTATAATGTGACTCGGTGGGGTATCATGTCACGTGTCTACTGCGTGATATTCCAGTGAGGCAGCACTATAAAGTTGGGCATTGAGCTCACTGCTACAAGTAGACACCGTCGTTTATATGACTGAAAAAAATGCTGAAAAACACGTAAAACCCGAACACACACGCACGCGCGCGCACGCGCGCGCACGCACGCACGGAGAGAGAGTTTTTCAGTAATGTAACTACATGTTAACCCAACCAATTTTTCTAGTTTTTGTAACAGTATTGACCTGTTCCCCATATATTCACATGGATGAAAAGTGTAGGACAAATGATTTCTGGCACGGTCATCAAACTACCACAGAGAACATACGACTCTCCCGGTGATCGAACTAACGACTCTGTGCTCTGTAGATCTGAGTTCTGTCCTCTTTTGATCAGCTAGTGCCAGTAGCTATTGATTCAATAGATTAATGAATGATTTTGTTATTTATATTTATTTGCTTGTATTTTTGTACATACTACATATATTTTTATAGTGATATTAAATAAATTCGTTAAATTGTAGAACTAACATTTGTTTTATTTACTTTCTATCCAATATTTGAAACTGGGTCGAAATATATGCTAGAAACTAATGTCCATTCAGTGATAGCCTATATCAGCATCTCGAAGAAAATAGTATCAAGTGTAACTCAGCATGATCCAAGCATTTAGGTGTACATATATAAAGATCTGTCTCGGCAGTTCGAATGTAATCAAAGTGGAACCTGACAACAGTATATTCGTTTATTTAGTCATAAAGATGAGAGTATGTCAACAAACCAGTGAACCGTCGTTTATATGACTGAAAAATTGTTGAAAAAGACGTTAAACCCGAACACACACACAAACCAGTGAAGAGTTTAAAACATGTCGTACTGAGATAGGTTGTCAATCCTGGTTGTGGTGGAGATACAGGCAACATTTCATAAAATCTGTAAAAAGATCCTTTCACCCCCTAGCACCGGCAGTTACTTGCGAAGAACATGTTTTAGACTATTTGTACTGTTACAGAATCAAGGAACACTGGTTAGGTTAACTGCACGCCGTTACATAACTGAAATACTGTTGAAAAACGGCGTTAAACCCAAAACAAACAAAAATACCGTCCGGAGCGGTGTGGTTAGGGCAACTGCTACTTCAAATTTTATCTATACACAGGAAAAGCTAGAATTATTATATTGAATAATGTGTTTTATGTCAATATTTCAAACTTGCTTGTATTGTCAGAACTACATGTGATCCTTCCACTAAAAGAATGGCTCATGTAAAGTTAGACCTTATTTTATTATTCGATATCCATGCCGTAATAATCATGTACTTGGATTGGCTTGTTTTGAAAGACTCGGCGATATATGACCATTTTGTGTCGATTCGCCGTAAAACCCCAACTCACTCACCGTTTTGAAAGAAAATGCACGTGAACTTTCATAAAACAATGTACGAAACTGCCTGGTACGTATGCAATGACAGATGAGAAAACAAGTGACCAAGTTTTACTTTGATTGTTAAATAGGTAAGTCATTACAAAGGTGTTCGTGCAAAAATAGAAAGAAATTGATACATTGCAGAAATATAATAAAATGTTTTTATACACATTTTTGACCCTGTGACCTAATTGTTCAATGGATTGACCAGCTTTAAAAAACTGCAGCAAGATAAATGGACATGGTCTGTTCATATACATGTACGAGGGAAATTCAGAAAATTCTGAAATAGACGCAATTCCGAAGAAACTATTACAGGTACAAGAACGATTTTTAGCTCGACTATTCATAGAATAGTAGAGCTATTGGACTCGCCCATGCGTCGGCGTCCGCGTCTGCGTCGGCGTCCGCGTCGGCGTCCGCGTCCCGATTTGGTTAAGTTTTTGTATGTAAGCTGGTATCTCAGCAACCACTTGTGGGAATGGATTGAAACTTCACACACTTATTCACTGTGATAAACTGACCTACATTGCACAGGTTCCATAACTCTATTGTGCTTTTTTATAAAATTATGCCCCTTTTTCGACTTAGAAAATTTTGGTTAAGGTTTTGTATGTAAGCTGGTATCTCAGTAACCACTTGTGGGAATGGATTGAAACTTCACAAACTTATTTACTGTGATAAACTGACTTACATTGCTCAGGTTCCATAACTCTATTTTGCTTTTTTACAAAATTATGCCCCTTTTTCGACTTAGAATTTTTTGGTTAAGGTTTTGTATGTAAGCTGGTATCTCAGTACTCACTAATTGGAATGGATTGAAACTTCACACACTTGTTCACTGTCATGATCTGACATGCACAAAGCAGGTCCCATAACTTTATTTTGCTTTTTTTCAAAATTATGCCCCTTTTTCAACATAGAAATTCTTGGTTAAGTTTTTGTATGTAAGCTGGTATCTCAGTATCCACTAATAGGAAAGGATTGAAATTGCACACACTTGTTCACTGTCATGATATGACATGCAATGCAAAGGGTCAATAACTCAACTTCGCATTTTACAAAATTATGCCCCTTTTTCGACTTAGGAGTTTTTGGTTAAATTCCTATTATGTAAGCTGGTATCTTAGTACCCACTAATGGGAATGGATTGAAACTTCACACACTTGTCCACTGTCCTGAGCTGATAAGCACTATGCAGGTTCCATAACCCTGTTTTGCTTTTTTACTATATTATGTCCCTTTTACGACTCGTATTCATTCTATCGACAAGGCTGTTGAATAGTCGAGCGTTGCTGTCCTCCGACAGCTCTTGTTTCATTGACTTCTAGGTTTCAATTGCCATGCAGTACAATTGGCTTCGTTATATAGCAGAGGTACAAGCGTTTGTACACACCATACTCGTAAAGACAGGTGGTATTCTATCACAAGCATGGAGGTTCCAGGTAGGAAGGAAATTAGGTCCTACATAAAGATGTGTCGTTCTCTGAATGTACCAGTCAGGCATAGTGTATGAGATTCTAACCAATTCAAAGCCGGGTAAGAGTATTTATCAACTCAGAATCTAGAATCAAAGATCTACCTCGTGTAGGGCGCTCTAACATGTCAGCATCCTCTCATAACATTGTTGCAGCAGTCATTGTATCAAAAAACCTCGAGACATACAGCTCCCCAGATAGCTGCATCAGTGGGCATTTCATAGGACAGCGTTCATGAAATTCTGACGAAACATTTAAAATTATCAAAAGTGTATAGAATGTGCGTACCCTCTCTTTTTACAAAAGAGGGTACAATGTTAAAAACAAATTCTTAAGATCTATTAAGGACATCAAATGGCAATATTTCACTAAAGTATTTTCTTTGAATATTTGTCAAATGTATAAAAACCTCATCTAATGTATTTAACTTTATTCAATATATAAATTAGATTTGCATATAGAATCACATTCATAATTAAATATTATGCCGTTAAAGTTGATTGTTTAAGAAATAATGTATCTCATCCAGTGATTTGTGGTTGAATAAATCATTGTTTAGAGTTCAGATGCGAAGGAATTATATCACGAGGGCGCATCTGAACGACAAACAATGATTTATTCAAGAGCAAATCACTGAGATATATTATTTCGATTCTAACACGTTACCAAGGATTTTAAGTACATCCTTGATGACATGCATTAAATATTTGCACGTTTTCAATCGGTTTCTTTTCCAGCGAGCCGCTATGCCGTTTGACGCCATGACGTAATAATTGTGACGTCAGAACAGTGATTTGTTGTATAATAATTCAATTTTCTGCCTTCTTTGTTATAATAGGAAAATGAATCGGATCGTGTTAGAATAAAAAACAGCCAGCTCTTTAGTGGTTATACATATTTATACCGTGTGATCTGTACATGTTTACAGTATGAACTATTTTAAACCTATAATGCATATATTACTATTTATACACATGTTTGTTAATTCAATTTCTGTGTTTATACATAATATACCTTTAAAATGCAGGTGAAATGAGATTTAATGAAATTTTCACATGGGTAACTTGAGACACGGGTATATTATTTCGTATCTCAAAGGCAGATAAAAACAAACAGCGGCTTAGGAAAGGGCAAGAACGATCAATTATCGCAAAAAGAACTCAAAGCTGAAAAAGGGTTGTTTACACAATTCCCTTCAATTCCAAATGCCTATTGGGCAAATACCCAGTGAACCTGTCATTCATCTCCCACAAACTTGTTTACAGGGCATCTGTCTTTTACAGGACAATGTATCTGCACACAGGTGCAGGATTGTACAGGAGTTTTACAGGGCCAGCAGATCAAGAAATTGCCACACCATCCACCTAAGTCCATGTGTTCTTTTTCTCTTTCATTTGATGAAAAAATGCTACAATTCGAGAAGCGCCCTTGGTAGTGCAGTGCATCAGTGTCGGTATAGTAAACAAAAGGCAAACTACTCTACGGCTTTCTGGTCTTGGACAGCCCGGATGGAAAAGAGGTTTTCTGACAAGGATGAATATTTCTAGGCATTGAATACTCGTAACACAAGGGATTCGCCTGGCGGGAACACTGTCTTGTAATTTTGGAATATGGTGGGGATAGAAAGAGGGTTTGGTTTAAGCTCCCCAGCAGCGTTCTTGCTACTGACCATTCCAAGGCGATGCTTCACTGTTTCTTTGTTTGCTTTGGCCTTATTTTCTATTTGTTATACATGTTGATAGGTAAATTTGAGGCTGCGCTCTAGGAACCCGACCTTTCCTGTTGGACAGCGCCAGGCTATCTACTTGGCGGAGACAAGTCAATGACGATAATTTGACAACAGTTCTATTTGCCCATAATCAGCTACTTTTCAGAGACAATCAAGCTATTATAATGGAAACAGATCATGAAACATACGACCATTTCGCCGACGACTATCAAGAAGATGCGCATACTTCTGCACTGGATAGACAACAAAACCAAACTATAAATCTGGGCGACTTATCCTTCAGGAGAAATAAGGTTACTTACCCTAGTAACAAAAAGGTCCAGCATGTTACCCTCGATTACACGTATCACCTACGTTGTCAGTATCTGATGACGTTATTTCCAAGATTTTGTTGGGGATTTTCAACACATCTGATTATCTGCGTTTCAAATAGTCAAGTCAAGCTTGAAGATGTTTTTGTTAATGTTGAGTTTTAGGTCATATTGGTACAAATTAGGTCATGTGGCGACATCCCACGTTTTCATACTGGGGGAAGTTAAAATTGCCAGGTGAGCCTCTAGACTTTATTTGTGTGGAAAATAATATTCTACAATCCAATCAGGATTTTGAAACAACATCATTGATGGGAAGGGATTCAATGCCAGCAACTTTAATATAACCACTCTGCCATGGAGATTCTGTCATTTTGAAGAAATACAGTATAAAAAGTCCAATCATGGCGCAATACAGTTTTCATTCACATGTAAAATTTTGATGTATGAGAAAATGCATGAAATAAGTGATCAACAAAAATAGTCTTACATTTTATTAGAATAGCAAATGATCTTCAATCACAAGTGTTTATGAACTACATCAACAGTCTTTAACATAATTGAGCCGCGCCAGAGAAAACCAACATAGTGGCTTTGCGACCAGCATGGATCCTGACCAGATTGCGCATCCGCGCAGTCATCCGCGCAGTCTGCGCAGGATCCATGCTGTTTGCTAACGGTTTCTCTAATTGCTATAGGCATTGAAAGCAAACTGCATGGATCCTGACCAGACTGTGCAGATGCGCAGGCTGGTCTGGATCCATGCTGGTCGCAAAGCCACTATGTTGGTTTTCTCATGGCGCGGCTCATATAAAAAACAATGAATATGTGAAAAACACAAAAAAATTACTATGTACATTGAAATTCATTTTGCAAAATTCTTATTATTTTTATATCACAGAAGAATACACGTCAGATGACATGTAAAATGGCCCCTTAATTGTGCATACACATGTATAAACATTGCTTAAAATATAACATTTTGGTCGAGTACATGTATGTTAAGGATTTTATTCTGAAATCAGAAAGTGTCTGTAGTCACAGACAAGTATTAAATCTGGGATGGAAATAATGATCAAACTATAGTATAAAATCATCTGTTTTCAGTTCAAAAACTTTCGGTTCGAGTATCAAGGCACTGGGTTCACTTTACACGCCCTTGTGAGACAAACAGCACGACTTAACGAACTATCTATCCATATTTCAGGTATATTTTACATTTGTAAGTCAAAATGAGGCAACAAAATTCTGCATGTATGCAGCGACTGAAGTGAGACCTACAACGTTCAGTAATCATGTATCAATATATTACAGAACTTTAAATAACATCTATACATGTATGTCGTCTGGAACGGGTAGATTCAGAATATTTCAGGTTTACTACATTAAGCCCTACATTCTCCAAATGTACTTATATAACACGAATCATGACTGAAAAACGTGTAGCAAGAAAAGTCATAAAAACTGTTTAAGCATTAATAAGCTTGTCATAAATTTTTGGCTATGTTTATGGATTTATTCAAGAAAGCATGGTTAAATGTACATGATAATGTGAATTTTCAACTGATGTTTGTGACTTACTGGCTAGATAGGAGTCGATTTTGCCAATGTTTTTGATAATGTCTGAGTTGCAAAAAAGCAAGGTTTCAGTCATGATTCAACAATATTGCCTCTTAACCTTCAAACTGCTAAATTTCTAAAATGGGCTGGTCCATCATTCAATTTTGACAGTTCCACTTATTATTCAAAGGGGTGTTCACTGAAAATTTACAGACTGAATAGCGAATGCAAAATAGTGGACATGCAGGCTGATCTTGGTCTAGCAAAATCACTTGCCGCCAGTAGGTTAAAGGTTAAATAGTTCAAATTCTAATACTGTTAAAATCAACACAATTGAGAAGATATATTACCATACCAGATAACAATGGACACAATCTTTGATGTTTTGGTATTAACCTTTAGAATGCTGGCGGCAAGTGATTCTACCTTTGCGACCAGTGCAGACCAAGATTAGCCTGCACGGACATGATCTGCACTAGTCGCTGTTCAGTCAGTAAATTTTCAGTGAACACCCCTTTGATAAACAAGTGGTACTGCCCAAATTGAATGATGGACCAGTCCATTTTAGAAATTTAGCAGGGTAATGGTAAAATGAAGTCTTCTAAATTTATTCACAATTTTAAGCTTATCTCAACGTGAAGAGATTTTTAAATGTTCTAAACTACTTTTTGCATAACTCATGTATTTTTAATAAATAATAATGGATTAAAGTAAAACACAATCGTGTTCAATAAAATCATTACACTCATTAATTAGGTATATTTTCTCCATCAAAATACAACTGAACTGAATACTTAAATACATAACAAAACTCTGTGATCACACACAAAAATAAATAGACATAACTTAATGCAATCATTGGCATGAAAGAAAACAATCATGTCAACAACAAATGTATACCTGACGGCAAACTGGTCATCATTTGGTGATACTGCACATTTCTTACCAAACGTATATGTTAAATGTTACATTACCCTGCATAACCGTGATTAACCCTTAGCCTGCTGGCGGCCAGTTATTCTGCCAATGCGACCAGTGCAGCCCATAATCAGCTGATCATGGTGCTGATCATGGTCTGCACTGTTTGCCATTCAGTCAGCATCTTTTTTGGTAAGCACCCCTTTTAACAGTTAATGGTACTATCCGAATTGAAAGATGGACCAGTTCATTTTAAAAATTTAGCATGCTAAGGGTTAAATTGAATTTTTGTTATTGTGGAAATTTTATAAAATGTAACCATTTTCTCTAAGCTCACAGTATAAAGAAAATCATTATTATTTTGTGGCATTATTTGTTCAAAAGGAAAGTGATATAATACAAAACCTTCTCTTTTATTCAATGTGTTTTCAATACACTGAGAGACTGAAGAAATCAACAGGTTCCTGATGAAAATTTGGAACAAATGTGCAATGCCCCTTTAACCTTTAGTCTGCTAAATTTCTAAAATGGACTGGTCCGTCATTGAATCTGGGCATTACTATTTATTATTCTAAGGGGTGTTCAATGAAAATTTACTTACTGAATGGCAGTCTGATCATGGTCTGCACTGGTCGCAAAGGCAGAATTGCTTGCCCTAAGCAGGCTAAAGGCTAACTATTTTTCATATACGTCATTCAACTGCATCCAAAACGACGATTACATACTCAAGTGCATACATTTGGGTATTTATTGCTGAAAGCAGTATATTACACTTCTAACAATGACTGCATATTTTCTATGGCATAATACTTAACAAAATAACAAGTAGGGCTGATCCAAAATTACCTAGACTATTACTACTGAAAATCTTTTGACTTAAACTCAATTTCTGAAACATTATTCATCTCATTTATGTGCAAAAATTGGAAGTTTGTACTCGTAAAAATGGCAGTGCATTATAGGTCATAAATAGGTTGGGCATGAAAACCAGGCAAACATCAAAGTCACTTTGCAATTTCTTTTACAAATACAACAATATGCTAGAACCAAAAAATCTTAAAAAGAATTCAATATCAGGGACAAGTGAAGAATTTGTTTCAAGGTATATATGAATACTACTTTGCCAACAATTTGATTAAAATTTTAGTACTTTTTGACAATAATGAAATACTGAAAACGTTTTTTTTTTACCTCACTCTTGAGATCTAATAATTCCTATTATTGAGCTGAACATTTCATGCCTTGTTTCCATATATTTAGTATTAGAATTTTCCTTGTTCTTCTCTTCAGATGTAAGTCCATGTAAAAGATAATACTTGCAAAGATATAGCACTTGGTATATTTCGACCTTTAGACTGCTAAATTTCTAAAATGGACTGATACATCTTTCAATTTGGACTGGACAGTACCATTAACTGTTAAAAGGGGTGCATACCAAAAAGATACTGACTGAATGGCGAACAGTGAAGATCATGATCAGACTGCACTGATGTGCAGGCTGATCATGATCTGCACTGGTCGCAAAGGCAGAATCAATCATGTTCATTCGAGCCTCACTTGGGGCGTTGAATTCTTCATGTGAGGAAGTCATCCAGCTGGCTTACAGAAGGTGGGTGGTTCTACCAAGGTGCCTGCTCGTGATGAAATAATGCACGGAGGGGCACCTGGGGTCTTCCTCCACCATTAAAAGCTGGAAAGTCGCCATATGACCTATCATGTCTCGGTGCGACGTTAAATCCAACAATCATGTTCAGTATGATAAGGGTTAACCTTTAGCTTATGGCAGCATGTGATTCTGCCCTTGTGATCACTTTAGACCAATGGACAGGCAGGCTGATCATGGTCTGCACTGTTCGCTATTCAGTCATTAAATTTTTAGTAAACACCCCTTCAAATAAAAAAGGTATTGCCCAAATTGAATGATGAAACAGTCCGTTTTAGAAATTAAGCAAGTTACCCAGTATAGGTTATTCAAGTCTATGTGGGTGTAGTACCACGTTTTAAATGAAAATGTACCGGTAACTTCATGCAGCATTTTAAAATTATTCTGATATCATAATTACTTTATTCTTGAAAAGCAAGGTTTGTTGTATTGCCTAGTAATTTTCAAGTACATACATTAAAGCAGAAATATGTATGTCCAATTAATTGACAGAAAGAGTCCAGTGTAAGAAAACATAGCTGGAAAATAATGGTAAAATTTTCTTGAAAACATTGGAAAAATAATACATGAAAGAAACATTCTGTGCAATTTCCGATTTGGTATAGAATTACTGCTAAATCAAATTAAGGAGTGCAAAGTCAACATAATTTTTAAGCAATCCTCTTATCTATCCAAATACTAATGTACATAAAAAGGTTGAGATTTGCAAAAATAGTTATCTGTGTAGCTCTATCAGGCAAGCCTACCTGGCAAACAAACATTGCTTATGCCATTTTATTCCTGCTTGGAAGGTTTGGAACGATGCAGTATTTTGTTCATTATGCAGTCTTTACAACTTATTCCAACAAGAGACCTACTTAACCTTTGCCTGCTGGCGGCAAGTGATTCTGTTTTTGAGACCAGTGTAGACCAAGATCAGCCTGCACATCCCTGCAGTCTGATCATGGTCTTCACTGTTCGATATTCAAGTCAGTAAATATACAGTGAACACCCCTTTGATTAATAAGTGGTAATGCCTAAACTGAATGATGGACCAGTCCATTTTAGAAATTAAGCAGCGTAAAGGTTAAAAAGTGGCAATTTTTTCTAGTAAGTTGTAGCTTGAGCTAATATATTGGTTTACCTCAAAGAACAAAATATTTGCACATTTTAGATTCACAGAATCAATTTACTTATGACATGACCTGAAGATTCACCTGAGCATGATTTTAGACCATAGGAACAGCTGAGTTGTGAGTCATACAATAGATGTAACTAACTTAGCTCGTAATACGTGCATGATTTTAGGTGATAGTAACAGCTGAGTTGCGAGTCATAAAGTAGATCTAACTTAACTCGTAATATGTGCATGATTTAGGATCATAGTAGCAGTTGAGCTGCGAGTCATAAAGGAGGTCCAACTCTTCTTCATCATCAGTTGTCTTGGGAGATTCTCCTGAAAAACATTGTAAAACCCAAATTTCATCACTATAGTGCAAAACTTGTACAAGCCTGCACCTATAAAGCTGCAATATTTTGAGATGATAATAAATTTATGAAATTTTATTTGATATTTATAAAGAGACTCCAAAGTTTCAAACAACCTGTTTTGCTCACTTTGTTTTTTTTCCGGTTTTTCATACCAGATAGAATGAAAGTGTTTAAGGCAAAATGATTTAATAAAGAAATTGTTGATGACAAAACGATTTTTTGTTGGTTTTTGAGTCACACAGCCACAAATAAGTTCATATGGCAACCTTTCTAGCTTTTGATGGTTGAGGAAGACACCCAGGTACACATCCAGGTATTGTTTCAGGTATAGGCGGGCACTTGGGTTGAAACAACGACCATCCACATGAAGAGCTATACAGCCGAAGCAAGGTTTACAACCCGTAACAGTGAGGTGCAAGTGATTCGGCCAGTGACCATAGCCAATCAGCCAATGAGTACCCAACAGAAAATAACTGTTTATCCAAGTTTTATGGCAACCATACTTTTACTCAAATGGTGTGATTTCTTAAATTCCAAACTCTATGCATGCCACTAAAGGACGTCTTATCACAAACATGCCAAATGTTACCACTGAATACAAGGTTTATCTACAGTAAAACCTCTAAGCTGCCTACTGTGGTTGCTTTAACTTTGGAAAGTCAGCCGGCTGTCTACTTAAGGCAAGTGGCTGCTAAATACAGATGGCAGCTAAAGCAGATTCAGTTGTATTTTAAGTACAAACAAAAATAATCATATAATAATTAGTGGGTCTCCATGGCCAAGTGATTAGGGTCACTGACTTTGAATCACTTGCCTCTCACCAATTTGGGTTTGAGCCTCACTAAAGGCATTAAATTTGTTGTGTGAGGAAGCTGTCCAGCTGGCTTACAGAAAGTCAGTGGTTCTACCCAGGTGCCTCCCTGAGATGAAATAATGCACAGAGGGGCACCTGGGGTCTTCATCCACCATAAAAGCTGGAAAGTTGCCATATGACCTATGACTGTGTCTGCGCTACGTCAAACCCACACAAACAAGAGGACCATGATGGTCCTGAATCGCTCACCTATCCCCACATGACCCAGTGTTCAACTGAGTATGACGTCGTTATTTCTATTATTTGACATAGTGACCTAGTTTTTGAGCACATGTGACCTAGATATCATCAAGATAAAAAATTCTGACCAATTTTCATGAAGATCCATTGAAAAATATGGCCTCTAGAGAGGTCACAAGGTTTTTCTATTATTTGACCTAATGACCTAGTTTTTGAAGGCACGTGACCCACTTTTAAACTTGACCTAGATATCATCAAGGTGAACATTCTGACCAATTTTCATGAAGATCTCGTGAAAAATATGGCCTCTAGAGAGGTCACAAGGTTTTTCTATTTTTCGACCTACTGACCTAGTTTTTGACCGCACATGACCCAGTTACGAACCTGACCTAGATATCATCAAGCTGAACATTCTCACCAATTTTCATGAAGATCCATTGAGAAATATGGCCTCTAGAGAGGTCACAAGGTTTTTTCTATTTTTAGACCTACTGACCTAGTTTTTGACCCCACGTGACCCAGTTTCGAATTTGACTTAGATATCATCAAGATGAACATTCTGACAATATTCATGAAGATCTCGTGAAAAATATGGCCTCTAGAGAGGTCACAAGGTTTTTTTATTTTTAGATCTACTGACCTAGTTTTTAACCCCACGTGACCCAGTTTCGAACTTGACCTAGATATCTTCAAGGTAAACATTCTGACCAATTTTCATGAAGATCCATTGAAAAATATCGCCTCTAGAGAGGTCACAAGGTTTTCTTATTTTTAGACCTACTGACCTAGTTTTTGATGGCACGTGACCCAGTTTCGAACTGACTTAGATATCATCAAGGTGAACATTCTGACCAACTTTCATGAAGATCCATTGAGAAATATGGCCTCTAGAGAGGTCACAAGGTTTTTCTATTTTAAGACCTACTGACCTAGTTTTTGACCCCACATGACCCAGTTTCGAACTGGACCTAGATATCATCAAGGTGAACATTCTGACCAATATTCATGAAGATCTCATGAAAAATATGGCCTCTACAGAGGTCACAAGGTTTTTCTATTTTTAGATCTACTGACCTAGTTTTTAATCCCACGTGACCCAGTTTCGAACTTGACCTAGATATCATCAAGGTGAACATTCTGACCAATTTTCATGAAGATCTCATCAAAAATATGGCCTCTACAGAGGTCACAAGGTTTTTCTATTTTTAGATCTACTGACCTAGTTTTTAATCCCACGTGACCCAGTTTCGAACTTGACCTAGATATCATCAAGGTGAACATTCTGACCAATTTTCATGAAGATCCATTGAGAAATATGGCCTCTAGAGAGGTCACAAGGTTTTTCTATTTTTAGACCTAATGACCTAGTTTTTGACCCTACGTGACCCAGTTTCGAACTTGACCTAGATATCATCAAGGTAAACATTCTGACCAATTTTCATGAAGATCTCATGAAAAATATGGCCTCTAGAGAGGTCACAAGGATTTTCTATTTTTAGACCTACTGACCTAGTTTTTGACCCCACGTGACCCAGTTTCGAACTTGACTTAGATATCATCAAGGTGAACATTCTGACTAATTTTCATGAAGATCTTGTGAAATATATGTCCTCTAGAGAGGTCACAAGGTTTTTCTATTTTTAGACCTACTGACCTAGTTTTTGACGGCACGTGACCCAGTTTCGAACTTGACCTAGATATCATCAAGATGAACATTCTGACCAACTTTCATAAAGATCCCATGAAAAATGTGACCTCTAGAGTGGTCACAAGCAAAAGTTTACGGACGCACGGACGCACGGACGGACGACGGACGACGGACACCGCGCGATCACAAAAGCTCACCTTGTCACTTTGTGACAGGTGAGCTAAAAATGAAATATATAATAATTACCTATTCCAGAGAAAGGTTTTCTAGGTGAGTTATTGCTAAATGTGGAGATATCATCCAGGGAATTAGATACAGGCATTCCATGCAACACTGGGGGACTGCACACACCACTCCATTCCCTACAACAAAACAATCATTCAATTTGAATAAATATAGACAGCTTCAAAATAACTTTTCTGACTGAGGTTATGAATAAAATATTTGCAAAACTTAGAAATGCCTTAAAAAGTAGTCAGAAACAAGTGACGGTAGTATTGCCAGGCAATACAAAATCCTTTGCTAGTTTTGATCAACTGTCTTCCAATTCAATGGCAGGTTTTGGTTAAGTGTGCAATCTTATAATTGACACATTATACCCGAGAAAAACATGAGACCACTACTGACAAAAATGTTTTGCACAAAAACATAACAACATCATTCATTATTTCATTGTCTAGAATCCTTACACGTTTGACTTATATCTAATAGTAGATTTAGACAATATCAGAAAAAGGAGGTAATTCAAATTAACATCACATCCTGCTCAACCTATTTTTTAACACATTACATCTTCAAAGAAAATTTTTACACCTTAAAAGTTTGCTGAAAAGCTAATTTTGAATCAGAAATATAGTTGTTACTTGGGGCCGATCTTGGGCCAAAGTATGGACAGTAAGGATATGAAACAAAAGCAATACCAGAAAATAATATCTAAAAGACACTGACCTTGGATCTGTAAATGTATCTGAACTCAATCTTATCTGCATTTCAGGTCTGTAGTCATGTGGTTTCTGTGGCTGAAATAAAATGTCAAAATACACAAACAGCTGACAAAGCTGTTTTTAAAAGTATTTCATTTGTTATAAAAAAATTATCACAAATGATCGATCAGACAAAGGTAAGACAATATTTCCAACTCTTTTTCATGCACATGTTGTCAATTAAACATTTAGGCTTTATCAGTTCTCCAAAAGTAACCAAAATTCTCCTATGACAATCAGATGCAAAAGTAAAATGACCTTGGGTATACCAGTATGGTCTCAGTCAGTAACAACTGAGAAACTGTGCCTTGCCTGGGATTTATACCTATGACCTCCCCCCTGGAAGTCTTGTGCTCCTACTGAGCTAACTGGACATGCAATAATATAAGTTGTTAAAACTCACAATCAGTGTGCTAAAGTTCAAAGTATTAAAACATTATTCCAGTTCAACATTAATCTGTTTTCCTAATGAAAAGAAAAGAAGGAAAATGTGATATTATTATGCAAATCACTGTTTAGTTGCTATAGTAACTATATCACCGTGTCAAACATCACAGTGGCATGCTGAAAATGAGATTTGGTGAAGGATATAAACAGTAATTAATCCTAATGTTGTCGGAATGTAACAATGTATCTCAACCATGACTTTATGATTTATCATCTCAACTCTAAACAATTATTTCATTCAAAATTAAATTCACATTTTGGGATATACTGTTTCTTAATCTTTATCATGCTGGACACAATTGATTCTCCCTTTGCGACCAGTGTAGGTCATGATTAGATCCATGCAGTCTGATCAAGATCTACAATGTTTTCCATTCAGTAAGTATCTTTTTGGTAAGCACCGGTGACCCCTTTTAACAGTTAATGATACTGTCCAAACTGAAAGACGGACAAGTCCACAATGATCATAGAAATTTAGCAGGGTAAGGGTTAATAAAAACATACTGGTGGTTTCCAAGTGCTTAGGCTGGTGTCATCCTCTTCACTGAAGAATGTTGGAGAATCATTGTTCGTTTCTCTGCTGGCACGTCCAGGCTGCGCTGCAACTTTCGTAACCTTCAGCTCAACCTTCGGTGCTGCATGTTCTGGCATGAACCCTGCACCCTGTGGCTCTGTTCTAGTTGAAGGTTTTACAACCTGTTGGTTGTTTTTATTAGAATCAATGAAATTTTCTGGTTCAAACTCAGCACTCCTGGCACCTTGGATAGCTGCCAGCATGGCTTCTTCATCAGATGCCGTGAGATCTTGATATGCATACTTTGAAAAATCATATGCTTTCTGAAAAAAAAATTGGAACATGTTGGAAAAATAAAAAATTGCAGGGAAGAGGTCAAAAATTCATTCTCAGCATTTTAATAAACTGTATTACTTTGATATTGTTTAACATCAATGGCATCAAATTTAGTGTTTTGGTCAAATCGGATATTTTGCATTGATGGGAATTCAACTTATGAAGATAAAATAATGGGAATTTTATACATGCATGTTCATATGAATGTAATTTTGTAAACTGATGCAACAGTAAAATTCATGAAATTAAGTTCTCCAAAAATATTCATACTTTCACATCATATCATACATTAAATTTCAAAATATCACATATTATAAATACAATATCTGGACCAAGAATAATATTTTTATGACTGTCTTAATTGCAAAAAATGCTTAACCTTAAGCCTGCTGGCTCAAGTGCTTCTGCCTTTGCGACCAGTGCAGACCAAGATCTGTCTGCGCATCCGTGTAGGCTGATCATGGTCTGCACAGTTCGCTATTCCATCCCTACACCCCTTTGAATAATAAATGGTACTGCCCAAATTGAATAATGGACCAAATCCATTTTAGAAATTTAGCAGGTTAGGGTTAAAACTACTCACATCTTCAGCATGTGTATGTGATATTCTTGCATCTGTCATTGGAATCTCTTTTAATTTTGTCTTACTCATCCTTGAAACAAAACTTCTGTCTGTAATACCCTTAGTAAATGTAGGACTTCCCCCAGTAGCTGGTGCAAACTGATCCCCATTGTCGGTACCATTTGGCAGGCCACTCAATTTAGGGATAGCTATTCCATTTTCAATTCTTACACTGTCAGTATTACCTATATCACCATTGTATAGAGCACCACTATGTTTACTGTCAGTGTCATTATGTATTCCAGTATAACTTGACGGAGGTATATGATTAACTGTCCTAGATCCAACTCCTGAATTTGAATTTGTCCGAGAATGGGACCGACTAGCACTTGTGGGCCTTAAACTGTTACTAGGCCTACTACCACTATTTGGCCTGCTACCAGAACCAGGCCTAGTTCCGCTATTAGGCCTAGTTCCACTGCCAGGCCTGGTTCCACTGCCAGGCCTGGTTCCACTGTTGGGTCTACTACCACTATTAGGCCTTGAACCTTGCCTATTAAGGCCTCTAAGTTTATCATCATCACTATTTGACGAGTCATCATTGATGAAATCCTCCTCTGGCCTTGGTCCTCTTGATTTAGAGCCCTCTTTCTTCCTCCCTTTGGGTGGTGTCTTTTTAACCTTAAATACAAACAAAACTTATAACCAACTTCTATCTTAAAGGTGATCAGTCACAAGCAATATTTTAGGACATTTTTCACTTTTCGTATATTCTTTAAGAGATTAATTTAAGGAACAAAAAGACCTTGCTACTTACAAGAAATATGCTACCCTGATTAAAAATTCATATGTCTTAACATATCTTATGTTTTTAATTGACCTACAAACTTTCCTGAAAGTATTCAAAAAGCGTGTATTTACTATTTATGAATATTACAATTACAAGAATACATTTGATAATTTAGACAATATTATGAACAATCCATGAATGAAAACAGTATTTAAAACTGTTGTTTGTCTTATCAATCTTATGTTTTTTATATACTCCGTTCCACAAAATATGCAAAAGGGGTATAATATAGTTTTGTAAATTGCTATCAATATATGAATTTGACAAACATATTATAACTGTGTTCTTGAATCTTTTATCAATCTAACTGTAATACAAAAAAAGATCAAAGGATTAAATCTTCTTCAATGTTGTTTAAAATTTAGCAAAATTAAACGTCCATTCAGGAAAATTTTGTAGATTGGCAATTCTATTTCATACCCTGTGCATCAGCTTTCTGCATTACACAACTAACTAAAAAGTGAAGATTTGGCAAGAGTCAAAATTTACAGAAGGTCTTTGGAACTCAAAGAAATGTATGTGTATTATGTTGAAATTTCAATGAATCGATAGAAAGACCCCCCAGGTCTTTTTAAATTTCTTCATACTTCATAAAAAAAATAATTGTACATATACTGCGATTTATTTCGAATTTCTACATACCAACTTTCATTTTCCAATAAAATGAAATAGTTTCTGTGCTTTTTAAAAGAAATTAAAATGTTCACTTTCCTTAGTATTGGACCTTTAAGCTTAAATAATTCTATCTTGGTAGGGCAACCAGGATAGGAAAATCAAATTTTCTAAATACCTCAAAATTTTTTTTCACTTGTATTAAGGTTTAGCAATATATCACAAGACCACAGAAATTTTTAGTAAACTAACAACATCTTTACAAACAATTTATCTGTCCAATACATTTTTTACAATTCTGTCTCATAGAATTTTTCTTTCTATGAGTCTACTTTATCACTGCTCAATGTCATACGTTCATAAAGCACCCTCTATATTTCACTCAAATGAACCATTCTGGTTTCTTAACCAAGCCACAGCCTTGCCTACTTAGTTGAAAACAAAAATCTGAATATAAACTGGGTTGTTGGCCTGTATTCATCAAAATTTGAAGTCTTTAATTTAGCCTTAGACTTTAAAGTACTTAAGTCTCTTTTAGCTCAATTATTCACATATTTGCACAGATTTTGATGAAACTTTGCACGAATGTTCAATTCAATATCAACAGTATAATTGTGTTTCAAACAAAGCTACTGTGAATTGAAAATTTTACTGCTCTCTAAGTTTCAGGTTTTAAACAAAAAGCATTTTGACTTTGATTTTGACTTAACAAACACCAACTATTCAATTTGCCGTAAGTTTGTTTACAGTAAATTTATACCATTGATATTCTGTTGAGCTATCTGTTGGTGTAAAACGGACATTAATGTAAAGTTTCATTTCATTCTGTGCAAATTTAGTTACGAAAAAAAGAGCAGAAAGATAAATTAGCACATCAAAGTCTAAGTATGAATTTCAGATTTGAAACAGAAATGAATAAGAGCCCTATACCTTTTTGTCATCATTTTCCAGGAGATACTGTGAAGGCGAGGCATTTTTCTGTCGAGGAGCGGGTTTTGGTTGCGATACAAATAAATACATATTGTCTTTGTCCTCTTCCCTATATAATCAAATATACATGTATATCATACAGACTTCAGCGAATGATTCAATCAACTATAAATATCTATGCAGACTTTCTAAAAATCATGTACACTGACCACAAGCAATATCATAATTCATAGATCATAAAAACTTAGATCAAATAAACTTATGGAAATTAAATCTTTGAACTTCTGACTTGCTTAAAAACATAATTGAGCCGTGCCATGAGAAAACCAACATAGTGGGTTTGCGACCAGCATGGATCCAGACCAGCCTGCGCATCCGCGCAGTCTGGTCAGGATCCATGCTGTTCGCTTTCAAAACCTATAGTAATTTGAGAAACCGTTAGTGAACAGCATGGATCCTGACCAGACTGCGCAGATGTGCAGGCTGGTCTGGATCCATGCTGGTCGCAAACCCACTATGTTGGTTTTCTCATGGCATGGCTCATATTTGATTATCTGAAAAACACATCCAACAAACATGTTTTGCAAACAATTTATAAGTTGTCTCAATGGTAATGATAATTATGAACTCAAAGTTTGCATTATCTGAACTCAACATACAAAGCAAAACAGCCTATGTTCAACAAGTGACCAAGTATTGCAGTGCCAATACAGAAGTCCCCTACCAGTGGAAAACTTTCAATAGTGACCTTGACCTTTAACAGATAAGCATATGTCATGTGTTGACATACTGTCTTATCATGGGGAATATTTCTGTGTATCACTAAGATAATCCATCAATGCATAAAAAAGTTATGGAGAGGAATCAATTTTTACTTGACCTTCAATAGTAACCTTGACCTTTGACCTAAAAGCATAAATCATGTACTTGCACACCAGTAATCTACATTATGCCCTCTATTCACATACCAAAGTTTTATGAACCTAGCTTGAATACCATTGAGTAATTGCATGATCCAGATCTGTGGAAGGACAGACAAATGCATGGACAGCGGGCATTCCTATAGTCCCTTCCTGTGTTACAAATTGGGGACTAATAACTACATATTACCTTCATGTGGCACAACTGTCACAAATTCTTGTGCCACCCTTGTATTTTTGCATTTAAGTTATAATCAGACTACTTACCCTTCATTTTCATCACAAGGATCATCTTCTATTTCGTCACCAGAACTTGCTGTATCATGCATAGCTTGTTGCATATTATTGCGCAATAATTCAATCACATCTGACACTGACTCTTCCATCTCCGCACCATCTGGTTGATAGTTAGAAGGGCGATATTCTGCAACAAAACATACATCTGGGTCTGTCATAATATGAGCCGCATGGATCCAGACCAGCCTGCGCATCCGTGCCGTCTGGTCAGGATCCATGCTGTTCGTTTTTAAAACCTATTGCAATTAGAGAAACCGTTGGCAAACAAGCTGGATCCTGACCAGACTGTGCGGATGCGCAGGCTGGTCTGGATCCATGCTGGTCGCAAATGCACTATGTTGGTTTTCTCATGGGGCAATTCATATAAATATAACAGCATTTCCATTATAACATTCTGATATTTTTTTACTTCGGTCATACTTCCTCTCGAAAATATTTCAATCATATAATAGAAGATTCATGATATTCATTACTGTTTGCCTACTTGACCTTTGCCTGTCGAAACAAGATGAACTTCCCCACATGGAAAAGGCTTTGGGTGTGTATCAGTAAAATCCTTACAGTACAAACACTTATGACTCCTAAATTGGAAGATTAGTTAAAGATACATTTTAAAACTTCTTCTTCTTCTTCATTTGCTTTACACTGTCAGACCAGTAGCCTTGATGAAACCTGTGGTTTGCTGCAGAACCTCAATGCCTCCATACAGTTTAAAACAAACTGTATGTCTACAGGACGAAGATCCCCCACTTACTGTCAATGCAAGGTTATGTGCTACTTGCTGACAATGCAAGACTATGGAAACTTTTATATTATCTTAACTGTTTAGAAAGCAATGCTACAGGATGATGTTACCAGTGAAAAAAGTACCAGAAACTGAAAGCAAAAAAAATTGGGGGGTGGGGGGGGGGAGGTGTAAAGATACATCATCAATAAATACAAAACACCAGAAACTGAAAGATTACTTTAAGGGGTGAGATTCCTGTCAGAGTAAAACCCCATGCGCACAACCTCACATGATGAAAAACATTTAAAATACTATAATGTTTCCTGACTCTATGTGTGCCACAATATTTAAGGCACTTTTACTGTGATCTTACTAAGTTAAATCCAAAATAAAAGCAAAAGGTGCATAATGTCTTATGACTGTAAGACAAATACTTTTAGAGATATGTGCGACAAATATTTTCTCAGACAGATGGAAAGATGGATGGATTAAAGCAAACCTGACCACCCACACTTACCTACCCCCCTAAAAAAATTGTGGGGGAAAGAAAGTGGACAAAATAGATACATTATCATTTCTTATGTACATGAAATAACATCTAATAACAAGTTAACAGTTCCATATTTTATACAATGCTACCTTTTCTTTTTGGAGGTTTATTTTTCCTGTTAACATCAACTGGGGGTCGTCTAACATGTTCAGCAGACTTTTGACGTGGACCAGAATCAGTACTGCTACCACTGACATCTAGAAGATCACCATCTGAAACAACCCTCATACGTCGACTTTCATTGTACGGACTGTGTTGATTTGAGGACACTGATGAAGCACTGGTTCCTATACCTTCATCTGCAAACAAAGACACTTAATCTTTGTAAGCAATTACATTAGGTATAAATTATTGGGAGAAAAGTTGTCAATAATCTTTGTTTTGTTCATACACAAGTGACTAAATGTGTAGTGCTGTACCCCAGATTATCAGTATAATTGTCTTTGATATCAGATTTCCCCAAGAAAAAAATCAAAGACTGGATCAAAAAGTAGAAGAATACCGTATCTATTAAGCACTTGTAGGTAAGTTGAAACAAATACCTTTTTACTATAAAAAACATTATAACACATGCAAGATACAGCCTTGTGTTGACAACAAGGTTCTGACGATGCATGAAAAAGTGCAGAATTGAAGTCCATCCTAAACAAAAATACAAAAGGTATAGTTTGATATTGCAAAGAAACCTTATGTTGAGTAATATTGTAGATTATGTAATCAATATTAGTAGTATTAGGTCTAAGCAATTGGATGTTGAAGGAGGGTATATCAAAGGGTCAGAACAAAAGTGTATTAGAGCATATAGATGAAGACATTTTAACAATCATCCTTCAATATGCTGTTTTGCAAGTGACTAGAAAAACTATGTGACAGACAAAGATATTTCTACCCTCCAGACATCGTTTAAGGCATGGACAGAAACCTGGGTAGAACCACTGATCCTAAATGAGCCACTTGGAAGGCTTCCTCACATAAAGAATTCTACAAACCAAGCGAGGTTTCGAAACCAACCTCTGTAAGTACCTTAAACCTGCAGTATATTGTGTCATCTTTAATAGATATCAAAACAGTCTATGTAGCATACAAATTCCTGATCAGTAATCTTGAACATATGTCTTCAATCATTACTCCATTATTCAGTATGTTTTAATTAAGCATTATATCTTTTTAGACAACAAACCTTTCTGTGAACTAGCACTAGATATTCTGTCTTTCCCAGCACTGTTACTTTTGAAGCGTGCAGGCCGTCTTCTAACTCTTTCATGTGAGGGTTCACGAGGTGGATGTGGTTGTACTATTGATACCTCTCCATGTGTATTTTCTGGAAAAAGGTAAATCGCGATAGGTAAAGAGATGAACAGTTTTCAGGTTGCAGGGTATTTTAGGTATGAGCCACGCCATGGGAAAACAAACATAGTGTGTTTGCGACCAGCATGGATCCAGACCAGCCTGCGCATCCGCGCAGTCTGGCCAGGATCCATGCTGTTCAGTTTCAAAGCCTATAGCAATTAGAGAAACCATTAGCGATGCACTATGTCGGTTTTCTCATGGTGTGGCTCAATAAATGATCAAAATGTCAGCCATTTTGTTTCCTGAGCAAGGCAAAAAAAAAACCTATGATGTATTTAAATAATTTTAATATATTTGTTTGAACTGTATTTCCTTAGTTCTAAAAAATAATTTCACTACTTTTTTCTGACTGAAACAAGAGCAATATCACCATGCTTTAAGTCTTCAAGTCAAGAAACTACAATAATTAATCCATTTCAAAGGACACTTGCTAAATAAATAATTATGCAGTGTATAACTGATGTCATAAACACTAAAATGGCTGTTCCTGGGTCAACCATTTTCTTGAATTTTAAACTGCCGTATCTTTTCCAATACTGTATAGTGGTCCGATCTTTAACATTATTTCAGCATTATGAATGATTAGATGAAGGCTTTCATATAATATCTACTTGGGATTAGGCATTACTTCCCCTGTAACCATTCTGAACAAAGGGAGGCAAGAAATTAATATCCAATCATAATCAAACATTTCATGCTCACTTGTGGCTGGTTCCTTGTCTAACACAGTGGAAGGATCTGAATACTGTCTCTGGTGCCCTAAACGTACAGAAGCTGGTTTCCCAGGAGGGTTAGGGACCAGCTGGTGACCATCTTTCCTTGATGTTCCACTAGCACCTGCCCCAGATCCCATCTCCCTGGTCCCTCCCCCAGGATCTCGCCCTGTATACAGACTGTCTCTGCTCACTGACATATCTTGATAGCCAGAGCTGGCTACACCATCTGCCAATAAAGTAAGAAAGATCTGACTCAGAATTTGAAATGTGGAATCTTCTTACAAATTCTTATTCCGCTAAGTATTTTACAAATTTAGTTATGACGATGATATATGTAAAAGTACCTGTGAAAATATTCTTATCATTTTCTGACATTTTACACAAGCTTTTAATATGTGTTTTGAACTGAACATCTATACTGTTGGGCTTGAGTTATCCATATTTTACTATGATTGCAAGGGTGGACTATGACAGAATAGGCATGAGTTAACTGTAATTTACTGTAACTACCAGAGTAGACTCTGACAGAATGGGCTTAACTGTAATTAACAGTAATTGCCATTTAGGCCTTGACAGGGTGTGCTTTAGTTAACTGAAATTTACTGTAACTGCCAGATTAGACCCCTAAAGGGTGGGCTTGAGTTAACTATAATTTACTGTAATTGCTAAGGAAGGAACTGACAGGGTAGACTTGAGTTAACTGTAATTTAATGTAATCACCACGGTAGACCCTTAAAGGGTGGGCTCGAGTTAACTGTAATTTAATGTAATCACCAGGGTAGACCCTTAAAGGGTGGGCTCGAGTTAACTGTAATTTACTGTAATTGCTAAGGAAGGAACTGATAAGTTGGGCTTGAGTTAACTGTAGTTTACTGTAATTGCTAAGGAAGGAACTGACAGGTTGGGCTTGAGTTAACTGTAATTTAATGTAATCACCAGGGTAGACCCTTAAAGGGTGGGCTCGAGTTAACTGTAATTTACTGTAATTGCTAAGGAAGGAACTGACAGGGTAGGCTTGAGTTAACTGTAATTTAATGTAATCACCAGGGTAGACCCTTAAAGGGTGGGCTTGAGTTAACTGTAATTTACTGTAATTGCTAAGGAAGGAACTGACAGGGTAGGCTTGAGTTAACTGTAATTTAATGTAATCACCAGGGTAGACCCTTAAAGGGTGGGCTTGAGTTAACTGTAATTTACTGTAATTGCTAAGGAAGGAACTGACAAGTTGGACTTGAATTAACTGTACTTTACTGTAATTGGTTAGGTAGGCACTAACAGGCTTGGCTTGAGTTAACTGTAATTTACTGTAATTGCTAGGGTAGGCACTGACAGATTGGGCTCGAGTTAACTGTAATTAACTGTAATTGCTAAGGTAGATCCTGACAAGTTGGGCTTGAGTTAACTGTACTTTACTGTAATTGCTAAGGAAGGAACTGACAGGGTAGGCTTGAGTTAACTGTAATTTAATGTAATCACCAGGGTAGACCCTTAAAGGGTGGGCTCGAGTTAAATGTAATTTACAGTAATTGCTAAGGAAGGAACTGACAGGGTAGGCTTGAGTTAACTATTTAATGTAATCACCAGGGTTGACCCTTAAAGGGTTGGCTTGAGTTAACTGTAATTTACTGTAATTGCTAAGGAAGGAACTGACAGGGTAGGCTTGAGTTAACTGTAATTTAATGTAATCACCAGGGTAGACCCTTAAAGGGTGGGCTTGAGTTAACTGTAATTTACTGTAATTGCTAAGGAAGGAACTGACAGGGTAGGCTTGAGTTAACTGTAATTTAATGTAATCACCAGGGTAGACCCTTAAAGGGTGGGCTTGAGTTAACTGTAATTTACTGTAATTGCTAAGGAAGGAACTGACAAGTTGGACTTGAGTTAACTGTACTTTTCTGTAATTGGTTAGGTAGGCACTAACAGGCTGGGCTTGAGTTAACTGTAATTTACTGTAATTGCTAGGGTAGGCACTGACAGATTGGGCTCGAGTTAACTGTAATTAACTGTAATTGCTAGGGTAGATCCTGACAAGTTGGGCTTGAGTTAACTGTACTTTACTGTAATTGGTTAGGTAGGCAATAACAGGGTGGACTTGAGTTAACTGTAATTTACTGTAATTGCTAGGGTAGGTCCTGACAATTTGGGCTTGAGTTAACTGTACTTTACTGTAATTGGTTAGGTAGGCACTAACAGGGTGGACTTGAGTTAACTGCAATTTACTGTTATTGTCAAGGTAGGCCCTCAAAGGGTGGGCGTGAGTTACTCATATTTCACTGTAATTGCCAGGGCAGACCCAAACAGGCTGGGCTTGAGTTACATCTGTTTTACTATGCCAAGGTAGGCCCCAACAGTGGTAAAACATGAAACATGAGTTCAAAGCAATTTTATGTGAGTTTACCTTCTGCTCTGGAATTGCTTCTGATACTTCTGTTTGTGAGGTTACCACCAGTCTATGTGACAAAATAAAAGACTTGTATCATTAAATGACAATGGTACAAAATAATCAGACTGAAACATTTCCTTGAACTGTACAGCACATAGCTATTCAACCTAGGGCTATCACTAAAGGCGATTAATACCCCCAGACATTGCTTTGACACATGGTAAGTAAAATGTTGTGATCATGACATCTGGCCTTGAAGGGTGTGTGTTTGACCTTGGACCAAGTGACCAGGGTTGAAAACTCTGCAAGTTGTCTTGATGATGTAAACAACTGATTCTAGTTTTATGAAAATCCTTCTAGCTGTTACCAAGATATGATGCTAATTTCATGAAATTCATTACAGCTGTTTAGAAGAGAGTGGACGCAAATTTAACTTACATGACCTTTAGACTTCAAAGTGTGATCTTAAACATGGACCTAGTGATCCGGGTTGTTTGCTCTGCACTTGGGTTTGATTTTGTAAATAACTGATGCTAGTTTTATGAAATCTTCCCAGTGGCTACGGACATAAGGAGCAGACACAAATTTTAGCTATTTGACATTCGACCTAAAAGTGTAATGCTGAATTTGGATCTGAATGACCTGGGTTGTCCACCTTGCATGTTGTCCTGTTGAGGTAAACAATGGATTTTAGCTTTTGAAACCAAGACAAAATGAAGTGGACACAAAATTCGGTTATCTTGACCTTTGACCTCCAAGTGTGACCTTGACCTTGGACCTAGTGATCTGGATCGTGCTCTCTGCATGTCAACTTGATAAAGTTAACATCAGATGCTAGTTTTATAAAAATCTTTCCAGCAGTTTTAGAAGATACACAGCAGACATAACAGTCAAGAGAAACAGACCCATGAATGGAAAGATGGGTGGACAGTCATGCATGACTCCAATATAGCCCATGTAATACTTTGCATCTGGGGGTATAAGGATATTTAGTGAACCTCATAATGCTTAACATATCCTAATAACCAATATGAAATGATATAAGTGAGCTTTACAAAATACAGCATACCTCATTACCTGTATGAAGTGAAAACACTAAACAGCGAACCATGCTTTGTTTAACACATAAAATGATATAAGTGAACTATGCTATGTTTAACACACACATATCCAGTACAAAACAATTTTTTTAAAGCGAGCTGTGCTATATTTAACACAATCTATAACCAGTATGAAATTAAATAAGTGAAATTTAACAAAACTCACCACACCACATAACCAGTATGAAATGATAACTGTGACACACCCAACAAGAAACAACAGAACATATATACTGTATTTAACTGTGCAAAGACACCTTATGACCAGAATAAATTTTGCCAATCTTTGTCATTCTTACTTACTAGCACTTACTGGTTCTACTACATATAAAGTTCATATAATGAGATTCAAACCATACAATGGACCTGTAACTCCCAATAATCAGCATCACAAGCTTACATGACATTCATTACAACCAATTTCAAGTGAGTCTTTAAATAAAAAGCCCTGCACTTTATGCATACAACCTCAAGTGAACATATATCATTAAATCTGGCATTCACCAAAAGCGGAATCAAGACAACTTGCCTGAGTGAATCGAACAATCTCCAAACCTGGTATTGTGATATGAAATAATGCCAGTTGCCAGACTTGGTATGAAATGATACCAGTGTCCTTTACACTCCTAAAAACCATTATGAAATGATACTATCTCCTTTACACTCCCGATAACCAGTATGAAAGGTACCAGTGCCCTTTACACTCCCGATAACCAGTATGAAAGGTACCAGTGCCCTTTACACTCCCCATAACCAGTATGAAAAGATACCAGTGTCCTTTACACTCCCCATAACCAGTATGAAAAGATACCAGTGTCCTTTACACTCCCCATAACAGTATGAAAAGATACCAGTGTCCTTTATACTCCCCATAACCATGATGAAAAGATACCAGTGTCCTTTACACTCCCCATAACCAGTATGAAAAGATACCAGTGTCCTTTATACTCCCCATAACCAGTATGAAAAGATACCAGTGTCCTTTACACTCCCCATAACCATGATGAAAGGTACAGTGTGCCTTACTATGCTGTATCTTGACCTGACTGTGTCAGATAACTGAGAACACTTTCCTATTGTACTTCTCCTCAGTAGTCGAGAACTCCGTAACTAACAAGCAAAACACACTTTACACCTTTCAAGATAATTACAATTTTAACACCAATTCGGCTTTGCATGGCATATTATATTCTAAAAGAGCAGACAGAAAAAACAATGTGACACTCAGCGTTCGACACTAACAGTGTCCCGGGATCCCGAGGACACCAAAAATCCGCAAGGGATCCTAAAGTTCACAATTTCGGTGTTCCGTCGGGACTCTTGATTTTCAGATAAAATATGATTCTAAACAATGAAATTCCCCAGTCTTGTTCGCTCAAACATCGGTCTTTTGCTAAGGCTTCCAGGGCGTTCAGTTGACCCGAGCTCCCGGGTTTTGACCCGCGAAAAACTCGTATTTTATCCGCATAAATTACGGAACGTGCGTCGGCTTGACTCGCGGAAATTTACTTAGATGCGTTCCAAGTTCGATAGTTCTGCCCCCTGTCAATCAAAATCCCAGTGAATTTCAATATTGTTCGCCGGCACAAGCGGAAATATGCCAGTAGGCGGAGCGTCGTATGTTAATTAGCTACCGACAGATGTCAGTCACGCCACGCGCCAAATGACACGTGCTTATCTCGCGGTTTGTATTTAGTACAATTTGCCTTGTCATTATCAAAGGTGTTTATTGATCAATGTTTACAAGTTAATTGATAAACAATGCAGCCTTAGATTATCGTGTTTGTACCATTTTTTTGTGTGCTCGATACGATTACATGAGCCGGTCGGCCGTTACGGTCTATAACAAATTTATTATCATAATTGCCGAGGCTTTGTTTGGGCAAAACAAATTAAATAAGCAGAAATTATACGTGGTATGATGAGAAAATAAAGTTAAAACAGTTATCTTTTCAAGAACTTTAACTGTTACTTTTGTTTTTCGTATTTGTCACTCGTTTTCTAGACCGACATTTTCGAACATTTTTATTATTTCTTACAAGATTTTTCAAGTACAAACTAAAATAACAAGAGGACCATGATGGTCCTGAATCGCTCACCTATCCCCACATGACCCAGTGTTGAACTGAGTATGACGTCGTTTTTTCTATTATTTGACAAAGTGACCTAGTTTTTCAGCACATGTGACATAGATATCATCAAGATAAAAAATTCTGACCAATTTTCATGAAGATCCATTGAAAAATATGGCCTCTAGAGAGGTCACAAGGTTTTTCTATTATTTGACCTAATGACCTAGTTTTTGAAGGCACGTGACCCACTTTTAAACTTGACCTAGATATCATCAAGGTGAACATTCTCACCAACTTTCATGAAGATCTCGTGAAAAATATGGCTTCTAGAGAGGTCACAAGGTTTTTCTATTTTTCGACCTACTGACCTAGTTTTTGACGGCACATGACCCAGTTACGAACCTGACCTAGATATCATCAAGCTGAACAGTCTCACCAATTTTCATGAAGATCCATAGAGAAATATGGCCTCTAGAGAGGTCACAAGGTTTTTCTATTTTTAGACTTACTGACCTAGTTTTTGATCCCACGTGACCCAGTTTCAAACCTGACCTAGATATCATCAAGATGAACCCTCTGACCAATATTCATGAAGATCTTATGAAAAATATGGCCTCTAGAGAGGTCACAAGGTTTTTCTATTTTTAGATCTACTGACCTAGTTTTTAACCCCACGTGACCCAGTTTCGAACTTGATCTAGTATCATCAAGGTTAACATTCTGACCAATTTTCATGAAGATCCATTGAAAAATATGGCCTCTAGAGAGGTCACAAGGTTTTTCTATTTTTAGACCTACTGACCTAGTTTTTGACCGCACGTGACCCAGTTTCGAGCTTGACCTAGATATCATCAAGGTGAACATTCTGACCAATTTTCATGAAGATCCATTGAGAAATATGGCCTCTAGAGAGGTCACAAGGTTTTTCTATTTTTAGACCTACTGACCTAGTTTTTGATCCCACATGACCCAGTATCGAACTTGACCTAGATATCATCAAGGTGAACATTCTGACCAATATTCATGAAGATCTCATGAAAAATATGGCCTCTAGAGAGGTCACAAGGTTTTTCTATTTTTAGATCTACTGACCTAGTTTTTATCCCCACGTGACCCAGTTTCGAACCTGACCTAGATATCATCAAGCTGAACATTCTGACCAATTTTCATGAAGATCCATTGAGAAATATGGCCTCTAGAGAGGTCACAAGGTTTTTCTATTTTTAGACCTACTGACCTAGTTTTTGACCCCACGTGACCCAGTTTCAAACCTGACCTAGATATCATCAAGGTGAACATTCTGACCAATATTCATGAAGATCTCATGAAAAATATGGCCTCTAGAGAGGTCACAAGGTTTTTCTATTTTTAGACCTAATGACCTAGTTTTTGACCCCATGTGACCCAGTTTCAAACTTGACCTAGATATCATCAAGGTGAACATTCTGACCAATATTCATGAAGATCTCATGAAAAATATGGCCTCTAGAGAGGTCACAAGGTTTTTCTATTTTTAGACCTACTGACCTAGTTTTTGACCCCACGTGACCCAGTTTCGAACTTGACCTAGATATCATCAAGGTGAACATTCTGACCAATTTTCATGAAGATCTTGTGAAATATATGGCCTCTAGAGAGGTCACAAGGTTTTTCTATTTTTAGACCTACTGACCTAGTTTTTGACGGCACGTGACCCAGTTTCGAACTTGACCTAGATATCATCAAGGTGAACATTCTGACCAATTTTCATAAAGATCCCATGAAAAATGTGACCTCTAGAGTGGTCACAAGCAAAAGTTTACGGACGGACGGACGGACGGACGCACGGACGGACGACGGACGCCGCGCGATCACAAAAGCTCACCTTGTCACTTTGTGACAGGTGAGCTAAAAAGCCAATAAAACGTCTGCATTTACGAAAAATATGATCACTGTTGCCAAAGCAGCTCTTATTTAGAAGAATTTGCTGATAATAAAAGCATGCAAACACTAAACCCCACCCACTTTTAGGCAATGTGCAAAATAAAACAACTAAAATATGAAATGTTTAAGAAAATCTGTTATGACCAATGTACTAGTTTTAGATAAAGTCTGTGGGAGTTGCATTAATAAGGCCTAAAAAATCTTTGTATCTGGTAACATGCTGAAAAAATTAGGGTAGGTAGGTCGGAACATTTTTTTTTTAAATTTTTTTTATTTAAGGGAGACTTTTCGGAATTTTTTTTTTATATTAAAAACATGATTACAAATAAGGGGGTTATAAGGGGGAATGAACTAGGCGGCATACATTTAGACGAACTACAACAAATGGCAGAGGAGTGCGATGGTAGTGAAGATGAGGGGGAAGAGGACTTGGACAGAAATGACATTATTCTTTTACAGCAAAAGTCATACAAGCTATTGTTGTCATTGATGTAAAATGGAAATAAAGGGGACATAAAATACATGTAGTACTGTAAACAGTTGTGTTTGTTAGATTTTAGCTTTTTCATGTTCTTACCACATTTTGTTATCAGGGACTCCTAATTTTCAGCAGGGATTCCTAAATTTCCCAGCAGGTATTCCTTCGGGATACCTGGCAAAAAAGTTAGTGTCGAACGCTGACACTTATTTTCTTTGAATAAATATACAAATGTATAATGCTTTTTACAATTTTACCATATAAATTGATATAATATATTTAAAAAAAAAACACTTTTCTTAGATAAAAAGTCATAACAATTATCTTCATATTTTAAAGTTAATTTATTAGAGTTTTAACTTACATCTCTCGCCGTTTTCTTTGCAGAGCTCTGGGAGGTTCTCACTCCAGCTATTTTTGATCCAAAAGCTATGTGGAAAGCATCACCTGACTGTGCTGAAGATCTTCTGCCACTAGAACTCAAATCTGTATCAGAAAAATGTAATATATTGCAACATATTATGGTCTTGCATTTTTACATATCTCTGTCATGCCAGCCTCAGCCCTGCAGCCTGTATAATGACCAAAAATTTGAAGTGTTAAGACTTAGACTTAATATTGTAAATTCATAAACCAACACAGTCTTGTCAAAACATGTTTCACTTTAATAAGCTTCTTCAGTTGACAATATACGAAATACACAATGATATATGAAATACGGAAATGATGTCAACGCGCCAAATGAACGTCGACATTTAGACGCCACAAATGGCTCATAAACGTGCATCATGAAATACTACATCTTTGTATGTTCAAATACCATACACTATCACACAATTGAGCCTTGCCATGAGAAAATCAACATAATGGGTTTGCGACCTGCATGGATCCAGACCAGCCTGCGCATCCGCACAGTCTGGTCAGGATCCATGCTGTTCGCTTTTAAAGCCTACTGCAATTAGAGAAACCGTTAGCGAACAGCATGGATCCTGACCAGACTGCGCGGATGTGCAGGCTGGTCTGGATCCATGCTGGTCACAAACCCATTATGTTGATTTTCTCATGGCACGGCTCAATTCTTCAATGTAAATAGCTGAAGATGTTATCATTGAGATAATACACATTAAATCATCATTTATAATTTAATTAACTGGATCAAATGATACCTGAACTTCCACAAAGATTCGGCCAGTAAATAATATTCAAATTAGTGAAAATAACAGTTAATTATCGAGGATTCAAATACAAACGTTTTAAAGGTAACAGTGATTCTTCTTAAAAAGCTTTTATTTGACCATAATGCCATGATAAAGCCAAACTTTGTTATATATATCAAGGGATGACAATAAATTAATTATTAACAAGATAATGCAACATTTTTCAAAAAGTGTACATGGTAGTAAGTAATCTATTTGTTTATATGTGCTAATTTATTAAGCAAAGATGATATATGCCAGAATTAATCAAACTTAGTTCCAAACAAAATTTGTAGACAGTTTTTATCAAAATTGATATGTAATAAAGGGAGGTAATAATTAAGATAATCTACTTCATTTATTTGTAAAATGTCGCTAGATTTAAGTACGGCAAAATTCATTTAAAAAAAAAAAATTGCTTATTTAAAATTTATGCTAATGAAATTTTGCAGAGCAATTGATAGCTGCCAAATGCATGTTCATACAAACCCTTTTTACAATCTGTGCTGATACAATGAAAAAAAAAAAAAAGCATTTTACAGTCCAAGTCTAAATTTCAGACAATAAATGTTCATGAATATGGGCCCTGCTCTTTAACCTTTACCCTGCTAAATTTCTAAAATAGACTGGTCCATTATTCAATTTAAGCAATACCATTTATCATTCAAAGGGATGTTCACTGAAAATATACTGACTGAATAGCGAACAGTGCAGACCATGATCAGCCTGCAAAATCACTTGCCGCCAGCAGGCTAAAGGCGAAATATTGCTAATATAGTGGGTAAGATGAGGTCCTCGCAAATTTTTTGTACAAATTTGTTTTTTATAATACTGGTCTTTTGGAACATCAATATTTACTGAGAAAGGATTTTTTTAAAGTATAACCGTAAAGCAAACAGGAGTTGTCCGCAAACAACAAACCCCAACATAGAAGATAAACAATAGCACATTCTGAAAGAAGGGGTTATTTTTAGCAAATGATACAGGGGGCATTATGGAAAGTGTGGTTGTGGAGGGGTGTAATGTGAGGAGTGGGGGGTGGGGGATGGATGGCATGCCTCATGGAGAGCAACCCCAGGCAGAGGGGAAATGAATTTATACTATTTAACAATGTCAAAACACAAAACAAGCTTAGAAGGGTTGGGATAACTGGGGGTGTAATATAATGTGGGATGGGGTAGATGCATAGCACAACTAACACATAAAAACTTTTTTGGGGGGACGGTCAGAGGAAGAAAGGGGGAGAGGATGGGTTGTGGGGTGTTGACAGTACCATCTAATAAACAGTGTAATGGCTGATATTGTATTCAGCCAACGAGCAAATAAAGTGTATCAGCAACTTACCTAGATCTAGATTACTGTTTACTGATCCCCTCATATCTCCTCCACCTCGCAATCGTTCTGCATGCTTTATCTTATCTATTGTCAGCAACTAATAAATCAGAAAAACAATACTTAAAACTAATAGGTAAGCCTTTCTTTAATATGCATAATAAGATGTGTTCATTTCATACACTTAATATTTCAAACATTTATCTATTGGCATTAAAAGATACAATCTTCGAAAATCTAAGGGAAGCTACTCTATGATAATTTTTTTGTGTATGTAAATAATGAAACAATTTTCTGAAGTGAGACTGTGTAGTAATCTCCTCAAGGCCACACTATGGAGTGAGGGGGTGCCTTGCTTTAACATGGTTTTCTTCCAAATTTCCGAAGAAAAAACATGCTTTGTAGCACACCAAAATGAAGGGGAAAGGTTAATCTATAACATGGTACTATTTTAGACGATTTTATACATCAAGATTCTGTAAAGATAACAAAATATGTAAAACTATATTGTTATCTTCAAACAGATTCAACTTTCTCAACAGTACTTCAACTGAGCCAAAATTTTGTGTGCAGTGTGTGAGTCCCATAAACTACCAAAGAGTATCACAAACTTCCAAAAAGAGTTACACAGAAATCAATTATTTTTGGGTCTCCAATTCTTTCCTCACTCAATTAAAAGTGGCATAATTAAAGAACGGTTTAATTTATCACAAAATTGTGATAATCTTTTACAGACCACCCTTCAGAAACAGACTGCCAATTTTTATGCAATTTTCTTCATAAATAAAGGAATTAAATCACTTCAAACACTTCAACAAGTTGTGAATTTCTGTTCGGAGAAAAAAATGAAAATGTACTAAATGAATTTTATCCTCAGGCTCCTCCTTCATCAAAGACTGGGCTTCCTTTTTTTTTTCTAAGGACAAATCAGATTAATTCATTCTTCAATTCCACATATTAATAGGTTGACAGTTTGGACATTATTAACACTTATTTACAAATAATTAGGCCTCTTGATCAAGACAAAGACAGTCAGTCCAAATCAGTTATATTTACCAGGTAAAAATCACCCATATAATTTCAGTTACATTAACCTTTAGCCTGCTGGCAGCAAGTGATTCTGCCTTTGCGGCCAGTGCAGACCAAGATCAGCCTGCACGTACGTGCAGGCTGATCGTGGTCTGCACTATTCGCTATTCAGTCAGTAAATCTTCAGTGACCACCCCTTCGAATGATAAATGGTACTGCCCAACTTGAACCAGTCCATTTTAGAAATTAAGCAGGCTAAAGGTTAAAGCAATAAAACTCCCATTAACATTTTCTCTATAGCCTTGGATGATCACATTATAATTATTGAGATTCAAGAAATCAAACGCTAAGCTGATGGTCCTGAAATAACATGACTTAATTCATAGCCTGGCTGTTCTGTTCAGAAAGGTGTATTGTAACCACATGTCAAATTTTAATGCTAATCTTGCAAATTCATCAAATAAAGACTTTATATTTGAACTTTCAAATTCTTTTTTTTTTTTTGGTGTCTGATAGAGGAAAGTTTAATGAATTTATATAAAATAAATAAAAACAAAACATGTCCAAAAAAACAATGCACTCCTTAGTGTATCCTTAAGGATAAACTTGGCTACACAGTAAGGCCAAAATGAAAAAATGTTTTGATTATTTCAATAATGTTTAAGCGAATTCTTTCAATGCACAATGGCAGACATAGGCACATGCAGCACTAGCTTTTATTTTCAGATGCTTTTGTAGAAAGGAGCAAAAGTCAAAGAGACACTGATGGTCGGCTTATTGACTGAAATGCAACAGGGATCATCTATTTGGCATGTCCAATCATCCTATGAAGTTTCAACATTCTGGGTCAAGTGGTTCTCAAGTTACTGACCAGAAACGGTTTTTCATGTTCTGGCCCCTGTGATCCTGACCTTTGATAAAGTGACCCCAAAAACAATAGGGGTCATCTACTCCATAAGCCCAATCATCTTATGAAGTTTGAGGGTTCTGGGTCAAATGGTTCTCAAGTTATTGATTGGAAACGCTTTTCCATGTTCAGGCCCCTGTGACCTTGACCATTGATCAAATGATCCCCAAAACAATAGGGGTCATCTACTCTGTAAGCCCTATCACCCTATGACGTGAAGGTTCTATGTCAACTGGTTCTCCAGTTATTGACCGGAAATGAAGTGTGATGGACGGCTCCTGTGATCTTTGATTGAGTGACCCCAAAAACAAATGGGGCCATCTACTCCATTAGCCCTATCACCCTATGAAGTTTGAAGGTTCTAGGTCAAATCGTTCTCCAGTTTTTGTTCAGAAATGAAGTGTGACAGACTGATGGACGGACAGCCCCTGTGACCTTGACCTTTGATTGAGTGACCCCAAAATCAATAGGGGTCATCTTCAGTAAGTTCTCTACATTTCCATTCATTCTATGAATTTTCAACATTCTGTGTCAAGTGGTTCTTAAGTTACATTATTGATCGGAAACGGTTTTCAATGTTCAGGCCCCTGTGAGCTTGACCTTTGATCAAGTGACCCAAAAAATAATAGGGGTTATCTACTCTGTAAGCCCTATCATCCTATGAAGTTTGAAGGTTCTGGGTCAAATGGTTCTCAAGTTTTTGAGCCTTCCATATTCTTCAAATAGCCAGACTAACACTACTTACCTGTGTCAGATGATTGACTTCTGTAGCAAACTGACACTGTTTGGGTATCTGATCTAATTCTCCTGCATTACTGGGTGAACAGCCATACAATTCTGAAAATATATATCAGTACCATTTAGGCTTGGAATGGTCTGCAACTGCAAAAAATTAGGTTTATCAGGGAAACAAAAATATTCAAGGTAACCCCTAAGGCTAAGGCTTCGAAAAAATTTGATTGTTACAAGTCTGATGTTTATAATTTTATACTAATTTATTTTAAGTTGATTGTGAAGCAATTTCAACAACTTATATTAACATCATTGCTGACGGAATCCATCGTCACAAGGGTATGAGAGATGAGAACCCAGTTTCTCTTTTAAATGCTGAGCACCAAGCAAAGAAGCTACTGGTATAATTTTTCATGTTTTTTTTTTGTATATGTCTGATGAACATTCATGGGCTAAATGCATTAAATATATGGGTAATTATACATCATGTTTGGCTACAATGATCAATTAATTTGCCATTTTTCAGTACCTGTATCATCTAATAAGGGTAGATAATAATGAAGATTAAATCTCTGCCTACACATAGTTGTAGCTTGATACTTTGTTTGTTTGTAAGCTTACATACAGTTGCCACCAGTAACCCATAAGGGTGACTCCTCCGCAAGATTATTAATAATGTTAGTGGGAGGAGAGTGCAAAACATAGAAGATGCTCCAATTCCAGTCCTTCGTCTCCCTGGTTCTTCAGCATGCCAAGTGTAAAGCTTCCATATACTGGACACTTATCCTATGTTAGTAATTTGAGTTGGAGCAGTGCAAGCTCAGCAGCATAACCCTGGTTTCAGAGTCAGACAGTGTTACCACTGTACCACTGGGTCCACTCTTATAACTTGGTAGATTGTGATCCCTTCTTATAAAGCCAAGTATGCCAATCATTCTCAAATACTAGCATCTGATTGGATTGTTTCTAATTACTATGCTGAAATCGACCAATGAAAGCATTGCATCCTGAGACTGGTCTCCACATTGTGCTTGGAGTCTGATTCACTGTTTAAACAAATGACAATAAAACATACCATCATCTCCAACAGTGTCTGGCGGCTGACATTTCATTGTGAAGATTCTCCTGAGCCGGCAGTTAGCAGATATTGTAATACTGTCCAACAGCTTGTATGTCTCACCTCTCCATGTTTCACCTACCATAGACACCAGGTCCAAACACAGGTTCAGCCACTACAAAATTATAATCATAAACCATGATAATCAAGATAATTTTTGAAAATTGAAGAAAATCAAATATTTAATTGTAGACTGCATAAACAAGTTGACAGATTATCAAAAGCCTTGAGATTATTGTCATGTTCACAGTGTATGAAAAAGTTTCTGTTGAACATGTGACTAGAAAACTTGAACAAGAGCATTGCCTATGGGTGCCATCACTGGTCTGCAAGTGCTGATCAGTATGTAAGAAAAGTGTTATATTTCAGAATTTCTAAGTACATGTACAAAAATGGCCATAATTCTGACAAAATATATGTTAAAGTTATGGTATTTTGCCTACATAGTCAGCTTATGATGATAAATGAGTGTGCAGAGTTTCAAAGCTGTAGCTCTTATAGTGTTTAAGAAAAGGTTGACCTAAACAAAATATTTTGCCAAAAAATTTTTTCAGTACAAATAGGGCCATAATTCTGACAAAATGCATATCAAAGTTATGGTTCTTGACTTACAAAGTCCCCTAATGATAATAAATAAGTGTGCAAAGTTTCAAAGCTGTAGCTCTTATAGATTTTAAGAAAAGATGGACCTAAACAAAAAATTTAACCAAGAAACTCAAATTTTCTAAGTATAAAAAGAGCCATAAGTTTGACAAAATGCCTACACAATCCTTTAATGATGGCAAACAAGTGTGCAAAGTTTCAAAGCTGTAGCTCTTATGGCTTATGAGAAAAGGTGGACCTAAACAAAAAAATTAACTAACACCGACGCAGTGATCAAGTAACGACAATACCAATAAATTGTAGATTTTTTTCAAAAATCAGACGAGCTAAAAAATGAATTTGCAAAAAATTTCTATTTAATATTCATGTTAATTTCAGTCCATTTTTTGCCATATCTTACCATTCCTACTTTGACAATTTTGAGTGGAACTTTAGCATGTAAAGGTGTTATATGTATATCTTTCTGGGCAGTGGACAGCATCAACCTTCTCTTACCATTCTTCATATCTGAAACTCTGTAACAGACTAAACCTATGTAAATAACATACAATATATACATAAAGGGCATATGGTATGGACATGAGTTATATGCAATATGTACATAAATAAGCAACAAAATGTGCATAAAAAACATACAACACATATATAAATAACATACAATATGAACACAAACAACAAGCAATTTATACATAAGTAACATAATATTATAATATGTATTCGATATAATGGTCATAAAAACATACAATACATACATAAACTAGAGCTATCACTAAAGGTGATGAATGTACCCCCCGCATGCACTGACACAGTACATTGCAATTTGACGCACACAAGATTGCATAATTATGTGGACTGTATGTATATAGACTGTATGTATACAGTATAGTAACAAAAAACAAAGTCCCATAACTATGCAGAATATTTATCTAAAAGAATGTAACATGCACCATGCACAACTAGGGTTGGTACTGATCACTTGTGTGAAGTTTCATTAAATTGTGTGCAAGGGTTTGGTAGATTTGGCACGCACAAGATTGCATATGCAGACTGTATGTACATAGTATGTTAACAAGCAAATTCGATGAATTGGTATCCCCCGCCGAAAGGGTTTGTGGTGAGGAATGGCAAAAAGATATATCCGGCAAAAAGTGAAAGGATGTTAATAAGAAGCAAATAATTTCATTAGTCAAAATCAATTTAACAGAAAACAAATGTTTAATTAAAGAGTACATAATAAATGTATGATACTTTGATCCTGACTAAAGAATTTATTTTGAATGGGATATGCTTACTGTAATAAGCTTAGCTTTTAAAATTAAAT
The DNA here is from genome assembly GCF_021730395.1 of Mercenaria mercenaria. Taxonomy (NCBI): domain Eukaryota; kingdom Metazoa; phylum Mollusca; class Bivalvia; order Venerida; family Veneridae; genus Mercenaria; species Mercenaria mercenaria. The sequence goes on from NC_069373.1 coordinate 56,880,355, forward strand.
GCAGTTAATTGAAATGTGAGCTTGAAGTTTAACTGGAACGAAATATTGTCTTCGAGTGGTTTGGCACCAGGTGTTGCTGTTTAACATGTACATTTGAACTTAAAAGGACAGTTGTCTTTAAGAGAACACAGGTAAGATATCTTGAACATGGCTGAGGGCAAGGTTTGTGCAGTCACAACTTAACATGTTGAAGGTTTGAACATTTAAAAAAAAAAAAAAAAGGAATGGAAATATATATATGTATATATATATAGATATATGTATATATTTATTTTTTAGGGGGTGGGGGTGTAGGGGAATGGGAGAGGAAACAAAATTTCACATGTTGATTATAAATATTGATTGAAAATTAAACATGAAAAAAAAAAAGGTAAAAGGGTGAAGTTGGTGGGGGGGGGGGCAGAGGATGCATGATCAGTGGTCATTCTCATCCATCAGAGGTCCGTCAAAATCCTGAGACGAACCTCTGATTTATTTCCATCGTTTACTTGGTGAGCATGCGCACTCGTAATTACTATCGTGAGTGGTTTCAGCCAATCATTGTTCGCCATTATTTGAAACTCCGAATCGAAACTTCAAAAAATATGTAAACCAGATACTTGCTTACGATGGATAAAGGCTGTATTCCATGATTGCGATAAATAAAGATTTATTCCTGTAATTCAACGTTAAGAGATTTACATCAAGAAATAATATTCGTCGTAAATGGACATCGTATTCCCTCGATAATATGGAAAGGACGCGGTCACGCTTTTCACGGACGATTTTGATTGGTTCGCTACGATTTGTTGCGAAACGACGCTGATTGGCTGAAACGTTTTACCTGTAATGTAACCAAACCATAAATATCGGCGAAATGTGCCAGAGGTTCATCCGGCGAACCACGGTAAACCTCTGGTATGCGAGAATGGATCAGTGTTGGGCATGACTGGGTGGAGAAGTGAGGTGGGGGAATGGTACAACTTGGAAGGTTTGAAAAAAATCTAAAATAAGAAATTTTTTTTTGGGGGGGGGGGGGGGGGAGAGGGGGGTTGGGAGGGGGAGGGGGTGGGGGTGTGACCAAGGCAAGTGGGTAACCAGGTGTGGGTGCGCAACTTCACATGTTTATAATAAATGTTCACATAAAAGAATGAAAGAAATTTAATGAAATTCTGCCAAATGGTAAGTTTGTTATGTACAAATATGTGGATTTTTAGACAATTAAAGGGCAATAACTCTGAAGTTACAAAAGAAATCCGTCCAAAACTGTCTGTGCACAACCACATTATAGTGCTCTAAATTCTGTTAAAGTTTCATAGTTCTAGGTCAAATATATCAAAAGTTACGATGCAGAAATTGCCATATCTATAGGTCTAGAACCCTATATAGTTAACACTAGAAACTTCTAAGGGACATAACTCTGGTGTTACTTGGGCAATCTGTCTGAAACTTGATGGGCCCCATAACCTCATAGTGGTGAACATGTATATGAAGTTTGTTTGAAAAAAATCTAAAATAAGGAATTTTTTTTTTTTTTTTTTTTTTTTTGTGTGTGTGGGGGGGGGGGGGGGGTGTCGGGGGGAGGTGTGTGATCAAAGTAAGGGGGTGACCAGGTGTGGGTACACAACTTCACATGTTTACAATAAATGTTCATGGAAAAGAATGAAAGAAATTTAATGAAATTCTACCAAATGGTAAGTTTGTTATGTACAAACATGTGGATTTTCATACAATTAAAGGGCAATAACTCTTAATTTACAAAATAAATCCGAATGAAATTGTGTGTACACAACCACATTATGGTGATCTAAATTCTGTTTAAGTTTCATAGTTCTAAGTCAAATATATCAAAAGTTATGATGCAGAAATTGCCATATTTATAGTACCCTATATAGTTAATACTAAAAACTTCTAAGGGCCATAACTCTGGTGTTACTTGGGCAATCTAACTGAAACTTGATGGGCCGCAAGAACTCATAGTGGTGAACATGTATATGAAGTTTTAAATAAATATTCCCAACCATTTCCTAGATATGGCTCCGGACGGAAGGACGGACGGAAAGACGGACAGACGGACGGACAACGCCAAAACTATATCCCTCCGACTTTCGTCGGGGGATAACAAGAAACAAAGTCCAATAACTCTGCAATTTTTGTCGCTGAAAGAACCAAACATGCCCCATGCACAACTACTGTTGTTACTGATCACTTGTGTGAAGTTTCATTAAATTGTGTCAAGGGGATGAGGAGAGATGGTGCGCACAAGATTGTGTCTATTTATATAGTATAGTAACAAAAAAACAAAGTCCCATAACTCTGCAATTTTTTTTCTAAAAGAACCTAACATGCCCCATGCACAACTACTGTTGGTACTGATCACTTGTGTGAAGTTTCATTAAATTGTGTCCAGGGGATGAGGAGAGATGGTGCGCACAAGATTGTGTCTATGTATATAGTATAGTAACAAAAAAACAAAGTCCCATAACTCTGCAAATGATTTTTCTAAAAGAACCTACATGTAACATGCCCCATGCACAACTACTGTTGGTACTGATCACTTGTGTGAAGTTTCATTAAATTCTGTCAAGGGGATAAGGAGAGATGGTGCGCACAGGATTGCGTCTACGGACAGACAGACAACCTGAAACCAGTATACCCCCCCTAACAACTTTGTTGTCGGGGGGTACAATAACATACAATATGTATTAGACAAGATAGTCATAAAAACATACAACACATACATAAATGTATGTACATGAATATATGTCACTTTACACATAAAATAACAGTGAATAACATGTACTTAAATAACATACAGTATGTATATAAATTACATACAGTAAGTTATTTATGAGCGATACAGATGGACATTTCTACCATTCCTTTAATGATCTATCAGGAAACAGAATGCAAATATTTTCTTGGAAAGTAATTAGTTCACTCATATTAACCCTTATCATGCTGGACAATGATTCTGCCTTTGCAACCAGCGCAGATCAAGATCAGCCTGCACATCTGTAGGCCACAGTGTTCTTTAGTTATTGAGGGGAAACCATTCTAAGTCTCAAATTCACTATGACCTTGACCTCTGACCTACCAACCCTCTGCTCAACAGGGGTCATTTATTGACCATAGAAGGCAATCATCCTATGAAGTTTAATCAATGTAACAGCAAGCATTCTCTACTTATTTTTCGAAAACCAAATGGTCTACCGACTGACAGATGGACAATGAACAAAGTAGTATACCCGCTCTTCTTCTAAAGTGTCATAATAAGCATTACCCAAGCTCCATACTGAAGTCTGCTCCCTTCTTTAAAGCAACTTGTACAATCAAATAGCGCTGTACTAGATGCACTGAAACAAATAAAAATCAATTTTATAAAAGCGAATTAACTTATACCCATTACAGTTCATTTATAGCTTGACATTTTTTACAAAACCAACCAAAAACAGCAAATGGATAACAAGTTGATTTTATTACTTACAAACCAATGTACAGAGTAAAGCTAATGAAGCAGGCTGTATCTGCATGTGAGCAGTTTTTTAAGTAAGCCTTCCTCCGCTTGCCCTTAAGGTAAAAAACATGTCAGGCATGTCAAACTGTGTGGAAGGTTGTCCTTTTGGCAACCATAAATATCAGGTAATCCAGTTTCTTTGATAAAATATTTAAATAGATGATAGTTATTATATAATACTTCTTCAATGCTGGATATCAAGAAAAGTATTAAACAGTCAGGGCCTCAGGGGTGTAACTGTTTCAAGTTATCACAATTTATAACCCATTTGAGTTATTGCTTAAACCTTCATAACTTGTTTCAGTTATCATAAAATATTACAAAGCACTCCTGTGCCAATTCCTCATTATGAATGAAACTAATGCAATTATTTCCTGAATCCTTGACCTTTTATCTTTCCAGCTATGCAGTAAATTATTTTACGCAAGGCTGAGAAAGTTTTACGCAAAAGTTTTAAAGCTATAAAACTCTTAATATCCCATTATGCTTATCAGGTCATGCTCAGACTAAAAGAGAATTTGATTAACCACAGTTTGCTACTAATTTCACTTTAAAGGTCACTTTGTGAGAACAGCAAAAATACTTTTTTGGAATAACTTACCTGAGTTAACTATATTTTATAACTAATACAGGTTATAAAATGCTTGAAAAAGTAACTGAGATAGGTTACATAACTTAAAACAGTTACACCCCTGACTGTTAAAATGAAATTAAACAACTTGTAAAAGTTATCTGGGCAAACTGAAGTACACTGTAAGTGTGGACAAGGTACATGTACATTGTAATACCGGTAAGGGAGAGGTTAAAGCTCCTTACTTGACATTCTAGGATCTTTAGGAATCTGTATCTTTGTTGTTGCAGTTGAACCTTCCAAGCTGTACGAAAAACTTTTGATCTCCTTGTCGTAATTCTGCATAAAATAATATAAAATCTAAGCGGATAAAACATTCCTACCATTAAAGTTATTATGCGAGTGTCATTGTGCTAAAAAACAAAGTTAGGGTTTGCCGACCAGTATGGATCCAAATCATCCTGCACATCTATGCAGTCTGCAGTGTATCCATACTGTTCACTTATCAGTTGCACACAAGTGTTGAAATTGATAAACAAACAGTAAAGATGTGGAATAAACAAACAGTATGAATGTGGGGATAAACATGAAACAGTACATAATAATGTGGGGATAAACAAACAGTATAGATGTGGGGATAAACAAACAGTATGGATGTGGGGATAAACGAACAGTATGGGAATAAACAGAGTATGAATGTGGGGATAAACACAGTATAGATGTTGGGATAAACACAGTATAGATGTGGGGATAAGCAGAAAGTATAAATGTGGGGATAAACAAACAATATAGATGTGGGGATAAACAAACAGTATGGATGTGGGGATAAACAAACAGTATGGAAGTGGGGATAAACAAACAGTATAGACGTGGGGATAAACAAACAGTACGGATGTGGGGATAAACAAACAGTATAGATGTGAGATAAACAAACAGTATGGATGTGGGGATAAACAAACAGTATAGATGTGAGGATAAATAAACAGTATAGATGTGGTGATAAACAAACAGTATGGAGTCTGGATGTGTACTTATCTGGATTCTTGCTGGTCACACTGCCCTAATGCTGTTTTTTTTTCACAGCGACGCTCATTTATAAGCAATTTATTATAAATGAACACAGGAAAATAAAACTGTTTTAACAATTGTAACTTCAGTGCAGAAAGTACATAACTGGTTTGCACCGACATGAGAAACAGTTAACTGGTTTTTGCACCAAACAAAAGGTATGTAAATTTTATAACCAGCTTAACAAGTAACTTGATATCATTATTTTTCTTTGGTTAAAATTTCCACTTAATTTCTACCCTTCTTTAAAGAAAACTGTTGCCCAAATACAAAGCTATTGTAAATATTTCAATTTAACAGGTTTCAGAATTTGTTTTTATCAGATAAACCTATAAGTTTAAATGATTCTATTAAGCAAATTTGCTAATTTAGCATATATCACACCTTTGATATTTGTCCAGTCATTTTCCATTGTGATGTTGTGTCTTTCTGTTGTGGTGAGAACACCTCAAAGTAAGGTCCACCCTGAAAAAAATAAAATGTCCACATGGAGAATCAATACTTTTTTATGGCAGTAAATGTTGATAACACAAAAAAAGGATAAATTTGAAAACAGATGCAAATACACTTTTTGCTTGAAACCAGGAAACATATTAAACACAAGAAAATAATCGCTAACTTTAATATTTGGAACATGTAAGTCATAATAGAAAATCATAACAAATTAAAAGTTTGTCGATTTCTACTTGCAGCACATGTGGCTGGCATATGACAGATCGTTTGTTTATTCTTAAACCAGCAAGAATTTTTTCTTGCCGTTCACATGACCAGCGTATCCCGGGTTTGGTGAAACGAATTGTCCCATTAGCTCTTCGGTAAATTGGTGAAGTATGATAATCATGGCTTTAATAAGTATGTTACTGGTACTGATGATAAACCCGAACAGAAAATGAGGTTTTTTACCTGTAACTTTTTTATTTCTGCAGATTGAAATCAATGGTCTGTATCAAAATAAAGCTTAACCTTTGCTGAAAACTTTACATAATTCAAATTTATATTTAGTAAGCAAACTCACACAAAGTGAGGGCCTGAAAGGGGTATGTAAAAAGGGGACTTTATGAACGTTGACTGATGATAAATTCGAACCCTTTGTCATTTACAAAATTTTCTTGGTATTATTATATTGAAACTTTCCCCAAAAAGCTGCAACAGTTATTCCTGATCAAGTAATGAAAAGTTAACAAATGTCAGGCCTTCATGTTTCAACAGTGAGCATGCACAAAAAAACACCCTCTTCCCCAGTAATTTTGGATAAATATTTTTTATACAAATTTATGTAAGTCATTTATTTGTGTTCAATTTCATAAATAACCGATTGCAATTGAATATTTCCAAGGTGTTCGACTTTATCATCTGTCCGGGTTTATCATCAGCTCCAGTATCACCAGGAAGGTCTAATACGGGGAGTAGAAACTCCGTATAAATCAATACATTTATCTGTATTATGCTGTCGTCCATACCTGTAAATATCGACCAGTCGTTAGCGATCGATATTTTGTTTTCGCCACTATTGATTAGCGTGTAATTAGCATATTACCTCGTGTTAATCATGGAGCTATAACACTTATTGTTCAAAGGGTTTACCAGTCACATGTTAAGTGGCGATAATTAGATAATCAGAGATTGATCTAAAGGGATTCTGAAGCAAAAACAGCATGCGACTGCATGTGGTGATATGCTTAATTATTATGAATTAACTCGAGCTCACTTCCCTGAAGAAATATTTTACCACGTAACTTCAAACCTTTATCAAAGGGCCGATTTTTGTTGGATTTGAATAAAAAAAATGGAAAATAACAGAAAGCTGATATTTTTCTTAATCTTGTAGAGCCATAATTATAATTATTGTTTATAATGTCAGATTTCTACATACAGAAACAAACATTCTTCTTGAACGTAGGGAATGTTTCAAACGAAATTGTTGTTTAAACTCCAAAAATTAGTTTAATAAATTTAATCTTAAAACTGATGTGTGAAAAATACAATGTATTTAAATTAAAATAACAATATTTTTTTAAAAAAAGGCCGACAACAAAGTTACATAGTATTCCAAACTTTTAGATAAAACTGCAGAAAATCATTTAGGTTTAACACGTATTTAAATGGTGAAGAACAGAGCAATATCATAAACAAATATTTTCAGGCAACAGTTTACGGTTTTGACTTGCTATTTTCATTAAAATATGTCCTATTTTTTTTGTTCTAAATACTCTGAATCAACAAGGCAAATATCATGTAAAAACGACATCTTTCTCTCTGGGTAAGACAAGTCTAGATTTAGCCATTTTCACAGGACGAAAAGTAACATTAATGTAGATATTTTCCATTTAAAAACAGATGCAGGCAATAATTTCATGGCAGAACTTTTGTTTTCAACAAAAAATTCAACAAATGCTTTCCCAGATTTTCACTGAAAGGACGAGTTAAACTGTAAGGTGTAAGTGTTTGAGTAATGGCAGAATAACCTACGGCATACACTTCGATTGGACGACAGCATAAGATAAGATAAATGCCGGTTTCCAGTCCCCGTATCAGTTGTTCCAGGTATCACTAAATTTAAACATTTTAAAATGAATAGTTTCTCGCAAATTTTCCATTCTTTTCAAAAGACTTTTGATAAATTGTGAACAGTAAATTTGATTTCCTTGAGCTGGTTTTGAGGCTTTGTCTTAATTCATATTATTATGCATATGCTTAGACTGTCAGTACTGTCATGATACGTACCTGATACTTATCTTTAAACATCTTCAATCAGAAGAAAAAGCTTCAGGAGTTGTAAAGTTTGTGCAACTGTCAAACTCCGAGAACTTCAGGATTAATCACTACTCTCGCAATGTCATTACGAGCACTTTCAGTGTTCTATAATTTCTGTGAAAGTCAGAAAGAAATAAACCTCTCATAACGCAAAATAAATTAAAATTTCATGTCCAAAACAAAAAAATTTGCTTTAGTCAGCCATATTTGTTTATTCGAGACGGGTTACTTACACAAACCCAAAGATTAACAAAAAGCGGAAAGTATGGGTTATTAATAAAACCCGGACCGGCCCGGCCCAAACCGCGGAAATAGCCGATTCCGATTGTACGGAAACCACCGGAAGCTTACGGACGGAAGGCTAATATAATTACGAATGATATCGTGTCGATATCAATTTACATATTTAGAATTTAGTAAAAAAACACTGAACTTTATGATGCCCGCGAGGAACTTCTTTGATGAATGGGTTAAAACTGCGTGTTCTTTCTGGTTGCAAAAACGTCTTAATATAATTTGTAAACTTGTACACAGGAAGTCGTTACACATAGCTTTGTTTTGACGAGCCTTCTAATTAGTTCCCGAAAATTTCTATCGTTATCATTATATACTATTTTATAATCACGTTTTGTCCAAAAAGTTGTTATATTTCGAAGAAAGGAATTCCTCTCGGGCCTCAAAGAGTTTTTGTTTCACCTGTGCATCCCCAAAGCCTAAATAATTCTTTGTGTCCGGTAACATGCCTAAAAAATAGGCAGGTTTTTTATACTTTTTTGTTCAATGAGACTTTACGGAAATTATTTTTATTTAAAAAAAATGAATACGAATAATTTCTTATATTTTTAAAGAATAGAATGAGCAGTTTTTAAAAACTTTTTAATAAAAAGTTTTTAAAAAATCTCAAATACCATTAAACATTTAGGGTCATGTAAAAAAAATTAGGATAGGTCTGGAAACCGATTACGCACGAAGAATGCAGCGTTGAATATTGAAAAGTTTTACACACGGTACCCCATATTTTTAAAATATTCCTGTATAAATATATAGAAACAAATACTGAGATAGGTTTGTTCACGCAGTATTCTGAGTATCTCTTGAACTTAGTCGACTGAATTGACGTACGATGAAAGTCACAAATTGAATATATTGTGGCACATTGCAGTTTGTGGCATAGCCTTTGCACTTTCGATAATCGATTTCATATTCGGCAGGTTGCTATGATGTTTTAACATCTTTTTTATTTTTTTTTTTTCAAGTTTGCAAGTAATCTCTGAATAAACTGGCTTACTTAAGTTATATTCAAATCATTTCAAAACTATATAGAGTAGAATCGAGATACAAATTTTGTGACTCATTTATAGGATCTATTTTATCATACTCTTCAGAGGTATGGGGCTATACGAAATCTAAGGAAATTGAACGTATTCACATGAAATTTTGCAAACGAATTTTAAATGTTAGAACCAGTACATGTAATGCAAGTATATATGGCGAGTTGGGACGATATCCGCTATATATAAACAGATATGTTAGAATAATCAAATATTGGTGTAAATTAATAACTACAGACAATATAATACTGCAATCTATTTATGAGCTAAATGTGTCTGATTGTCAAAAAGGCCTGAATAATTGGGTGACGAATGTTAAGAATATGTTAGATATGTATGGTCTAACAGAATATTTTACTAACTGGAATAGAATAGACTCTAAACTATTTCCAGAAATGTTTAAACGTAGAGTTATGGATAATTATATACAGGTGTGGCACGGATCTGTAGAAAATAGTTTAGTCTTAGATTTGTATAAACATTGTAAAAAGACGATAGCATATGAATATTATCTTGATGTAATGCCCAAAAGTCTTAGATTCAATATTACAAGAATCAGAGTATCCGCACACGCTCTTAGAATCCAAACCGGTAGATATGGCCAAAACAGAATACCACGCAACGAAAGATACTGTTTATGTTGTAGAACATTAGATATTGAAGACGAATATCATTTCATCTTAATATGCCAGTGTTATAATGATATAAGAAAGAAATATCTTAAGAAATATTACTACAATAGACCATCAATGATGAAATTTATTGAATTGATTACTACAAATAAAAGGAATGTTTTAAACAATTTAGCTAAATATATTAAAGAATCCATTGAAATAAGAAATACTATTATTAATGCTAATGGTTAATTGTAGCTTTGTGCCTAATATAATATGAAGTTCCAATTATATCACAGATGTTACGGTAAAGCCTTTGCCGATTCGTCAACCATGGGGAACCTACACCTACGGTGGACACCGGCGTGGGGTAGGGGGCACTCATGTGATGCTCACTGGGCACCACAGGGTGTGCTGCCATGAGGATGGTCTAAATGTGACCCTCTCCTGGCGGCTTGACACCTCGGCATATGGCGGTGCCTACGGTTCGTTACATACACTTTTCTCAATTCATTTGTCAATTTTGCATTTTGACCAATATTGTTATTCATGATTGATATAACCTTTGGGCAATATACTTTGCTTTGTACTCTCAAATGTATACGGTTAACCTGTAATATATATTTGGGTACAGGCTACAATTGATTAGAACCAGTGTTAAGATACCTTTTATGATGTCGGTTGTATTATTCATCCTCAACACCATGTTAACTTACACTTTCACACGTGATACCATGTTTAATTGTATATTATATATATGTATATGATGATGTACTATGTACAAGTCAAAATAAAATGTATGTTCTGTTCTGTTCTGTTCTGTCTCGTAAACCGGAGGTCGCGGGGTCGAATCCTGTCAGCGGATTTTGACCGTGACTCCAACAGTCCCTTCTTTCGGTGCGAGCACTGGTTAGTTTCCAGGAAGCAGTCATCGAGTGTATTTCACATTAGTTGGTGAACCAGAGCTCGGCGCGAAAAAGAAATATTTTAAATGGGAATAAAATTACCATTTAACTGCACTCAATATACAGAACGATTCACACTGTTTCGTGAAAAAAGACCAAGTAAAAACTTGTTAAGGTTCGTTTGGATATTTACCAATGCTCTACACTTTCAGATTATGCATTTAGATACTTCAAGATTAAACTTCAATGGTTAGACATATCTTGCAAAACTTTGCAATTTATTTAGGTTGATTTGATATATTATTGTAAACAGAATGCCTTTTCAGTCAGTTTGCTAACTAGTGCTCGGCATGTTTGATACATAACAACTGAAGAATCGTTTGAGCCCGCTAATCATAATTTACAAATAAGTCTGGAAAAAGCAAAATAAAACTTTGAATGGATGTTGTTTCTTCAAATCTCACAAATTTCTCCATTAAGATTTTTTTTTTGTAAGTTTATCAATATCACAATGTACTGCAGACGATTTACTCTAACATTGCTTACTTTACTATGGTCACGTGACCACACCGGAAGTGAACTGTACTTGGATCTATATTGAGCAGCTTTAATGCTGTCGCATTCTGAGACCCTACGTTTTGTGAGGTTTTCATTGGTAGAACCAAACCTATTGTAATTATGCAAATTAAACTGTTGCTCTTTTTTTTTTGTATACAGAGTAATTGTACGATAGTTTGCAGTTTTTTACGAAAGATCTGAGTGTAATTAATTCTCCAGCTAAAATGGTTTGTTAAACTGTCCATGTGTGGCTAAATCCATAAAGCATCTCAGAAAAGTTTTAACCTTACAAATTTTTTCAACTTTACGGTAAAGAAAGTGTAATGAGCGGGATTTTCCAAAAACAAGTTGCATCCTTCATAACTTGTTTAAATAATAGTAAAAGTTGATCTTCACCCGATATTACATTGTATTGAAAAGTTAAAATTTGTACTCCTTACGCAAATCGCGTCCAAATCGCGTCGTGAAATCACATTTTAGCTCAACCCTAAATATATATAGTTGTGACGTTTCTGTTTTTACGGAGAATAATTTATTTTTTGGGTTGTCCATTATATCCAAAAAGTAATTATGTTTCATTTGGTATAACAGGTCCATTGAAACTTATATGTTTTCAAATGGAATGACGAAGTAGTGTGTTCTTTTTTTCACAAATACAATTATGATAAAAAAAAAATGAATTGTAATATGAGCGAAAAATACACAGGGGTCTCCTTCTTCGTTTTCGCTGTATTGTCTCAATTTTCTCCTACCCTATTTTCACGCGCAGCTATTGCACACTCAATTTTTACATACAAACGCTTGTATCTAAGGGAAAAATAAGTTAATCACCAAAAAAAAAGTTTACAACAGCATAAATTTCATTTTAATTATATTCTTTTTTTGTTAGCCACTTTCGATTTCTTTCCGATCTTTATTGTTACGCGTGTATACCTGAATACATGTTACACACAAAAGCGGCGTAATGAAAAACATTATATAGTACTTCTTATTAAACATTTTACTGGTCGTTCGCCACTTAGTATGTAGCTTTTATTTTCTGAAAATGTTCCTGAAATGTTTTTGAATGAAATAAAATTATAAAATGACTATCAGGTTCATTTTCATGCTGCGGTGCTAGGAAAATTTTGATTGTGCATATCAAAGTCCCGACCAACTTAAAAGTCAGAATTAGCCGGGAAGAATTTTTCCTGTTGTGGCCTTTTAGGATTTTAAGCCCATTTTCGTCAACATTTTATTATACATTTACATTTAAAATACTAAACTCTTTCTCTACATTAACTTACAATTGTCGCATTGAAAAATATTAGTCACAGATAGAGTTATTTCGAGGGATCACTCTCTCATGAATACATTATTTATTTTATTATACCGAAAAATTAATGAAATGATTTATTTAACATTAAAAAAGTTATTACTTACCAAATAATGAAGACAGAATTAAGGAGACTTTACTAGTAAGCACTTAGAAATTGTCGCGACTTTGCTGTATAAAAATACTTTTTGATAGGTATAGTCTTGAGGTTACATAACGCTGTATTTATGGGCATACTTCAACAAAATCAGCAGCAGTAACATTCGAAAAACGGCTATAACTACGAAACATATAATGAGAGCACTCATTTTCTTAGTAGTTAGTAGTTAGTTAATTTCCAATCTGATGGTGATAGTTTCAATTTAATATTTGATGTAAAATTGTTTCCATTTTTGCATGTAGAACAAAGCATTCAAAAGCAGAAAAGGAAAATAGGCCGGGTTCACACATGTATGAACACAAGATAAAGTAATTTAATCCTATGTATAAATAAGCGCATCGTCTTTTAATCAGTACGAAAGTATCGATCTCTCATAGGGAGACATGAAAATGTAATATCACATGCGCAGAAAAACAAAATAGCGTTGTTGCGCATGTGATATGAAATTATTGTTTTTATCATTAAATCTATATTTATAGTCCTTTCCATTGTTCTAGATGTAGTCACATGTTCAACGATAAAAAGTCGTATTTTCTCGAAGGCGGAGCCAAACACACATATTGACTTCCAGCTGTGACGTCCACATGTTAACATTGTGTGAATAGTTGTATAAGCATAGCATAAGCATAGTTCGTAGTCCGACCAGACCGGGTTTTTTTTTTAAATTCTGTGTTAAAAAGATATGCTAGTATTATTTCAAATATAAAAGAAAGAGAAATCAAAAATTAAATAATCTAAAAACAAAAATAACGTTAGCAGTAAATTGTTAAAACACGAAAATTCATTGCTATCACTACCCTCCCATTTATCCATATTAGATATTTACCTTTTTTTTTTTTATTGTTTTGTTTTAAACAGACTGAGCGGGCATGTTTCTACAACTTACTGTAACTCCGGGTATCATCTCCATACATATCACCCGGTTTTGTTTAAAGCTAAATCATATGATTTATCATTTGAGTAACATTTTATGATATTTTTTTTCCAGTTTTCTTGTATTTCAGGAACAAAGACCTGTGTTTGTTTTCTTTTTGTTGTTTTTTTTTCGATTGTTTATTTTCCCGCTTTTCTACTAATTATAATTAGTTTATTATCTTAACTCTTCTGCTATATAAGTAAAGTTATATCTGAAAATTATATTTTGTTAAGCATATTTTTTTTTCCATTCTAGTCCAAACAAAATATCCGCCATTTAGTTTAATCTAACATTAATTTGACAGCCAGGGACGGACCGATTTCTAATGTTTTTTTTAGCTTTTAATATAATTTATTAGTTTATTTAGTTTTATATTCAAATTTGAATACTTCAACAACCTGAAACAAATGGCAAGTATGAAAACAGCGCATAGCTTCAAAGTTCATCTATTTTCGAGATACGCAAAAGGAGTATAATAATAATTTCATAAACTTACATTTCTAGTTAATTTTCGCGAAATGTGTACTTATCAATGCAAATCTTTGACAACCTTAATTAATATAAGAGTGTTTATATTCATATGTTCCCTAAGGCAAGATATTTTCATTAAATTAATACTTAATATGCTAAAACGCTATCTTGGTCGGGCAACCAAATTTTATAAATACTTCCAGTGCACGGTATAGACCCCTTCGCCGTACTTCACAACCTCGTGTCACATCGTTAGGTGTGAAATAACGGCGTACCATTAACTAGCCTGTCCAGTTCTGTTGAAAGTATCCTGCAAACTGCTATCTCGTGTCTGTCCGGTACACAAAATGACACATCGACTGCCGAACGTATTACTTCTTTGATTGAGTGTGATTCAAATATCTTGTTATTTTAGGTCTTTGCTTATGTTAAGTGCACTACTTCATCAAACATACGTATCATCAATATTAAATACTTTGCTTCTACTTTTGTAATAATGAAATAAAATACACATAAATTTGCCTTGATTAAGATGACGGTATCACCATTCGTAATTATATTAGCCTTCCGTCCGTAAGTTTCCGGTGGTTTCCGTACAATCGGAATCGGCTATTTCCGTGGTTTGGGCCGGGCCGGGCCGGTCCGGGTTTTATTAATAACCGAAAGTATGCGATATAGTGGACGCAATGGCCGAGAGGTCTAAGACGCTTTCCTACGGAGGTGAAGGCCCCGGGTTCGATTCCTGGCTACTCCCATTGCGGTGTGTCCTTGGGCATGGTTGTCTCAGCGACCCAGCTGTAAATGGGTACCAGCAAATTGCTGGGGGTAAGGTATAATTGGTTTTAACTGTTCTTAAAATAGGGTCGCTCAAAAGCTCTACAGAGCTTATGTTCATTGTTTCACAAACCGACGGTAAATAAAATTCACCCTTACCTACCTGTACCATCCATTATTTCTGACATGAATGACTGCTGTTGTTGGTAGTGATATATGTATAAGTCGGTCAATAGCTATTCATAGCTAATATGTTGATTTGTTGTGCCATACCGACAATAAATAAATAAAATTTGCATTTGTATTTTGTATTTGTAGTGATGGTCACAGATGGCGGCGGAACGGACTCCGAGAATTTATTTCCAAGTTAAATAAAGGATATATACATGAATGTTTGTTGGTGTTTTTTTTTTTTACAATTTCTGACATGGAGTTCAACCCTAGTAACTGTCAGGTCTTACATGTTTCTATACACCTGTAACTTTCGAATATAGATCTACACTCCATGGAGGAACCTTAAAATCAGTAACAAAGCCAGCTAGCACTATATAAAAGACTATAAATAGCATGGTTAACATTGTGCAGCACCGCGCAATACGGTGCAATAATGACTACTTCACGTATTCCGGTGTTTCCAAAATGTAATTGAATTTAGTTTGGAGGTCCCGTGGACACCGTAGAAATGATACCAGACTGTTTATATTTTAAAAGATTTACAATAACTTAGTCGATACACAATTTCTCCATTATCTCCAATCTCCTGTTAGGATTACCCGTCTTGTGCTCTCTTATGATTCATGTTAACACGGGTTATTTCAAATTCTTTTTACCCCTCATGTTACAATTACCACTGGGATGGTCTGCCCCATGACATTGCTGTCATGTCTACAAGGGACTCTTTCAAGCGGTCTGTCTCAGACTTGAACAGTTATAGGTCAGCAGCGCAGAGCATGTTTTAACACCTTTAACTTTCTCTCACTTTTACCTCATTTTACCCAAAACATGTTATATATCTGCTTTTATTTCATACTCTCTATCTACTTGGAGCATTAATATTCCCGTTCATTAATCATGACACGCACTCCTATTATGATAATAACTGACGGTCGGACATACGGACGGGCTGACCGACCGATTGATATATATTAAAAACCATAAAAAGTAAATTAATGTTTAGTTCATTATAATTAGAAAAAGGAGGGGTCAATTTACGTAAGATCTATATATTCAAACATAGTATACATTCTCAATAATTCAAACATAGCATACATTCTCAATAATACACTTCGAGGAATTTTGGCATGAGCGAGGTGGGGGTACAACTTTGCGTGTTGATAAATATTCATGGAAGGTTTAAGGTAAAAAAAGAAGAAATGAAGAAAACAAAGGTGGGTGGGGGCTTGGGAGGGGAAGGGGTGCGACCAGGGCGGTGGGGTGACCGGGTGTGGGTACACAACTTCACATGTTGATAATAAATGTTCTTGGAAAAAATGAAAGAAGTTTAATGAAATTCTACCAGTTGGTTAGTTTGTTATATGGATTTTTAAACAATTAAATGGCAATAACTCTGAAGTTACTAATGAGATCCTGACAAATTTTGTGTGCACTACCACATTATGGTGATCTAATTTTGATTTAAGTTTCATAGTTCTAGGTCAAATATGTCACAAGTTACGAAGCAGAAACTACCATATTTATAGTATCCTATATAGTTAACACCAGAAACTACCAAGGGCAATAACTTTGGTGTTACTCGGGCAATCTGACTGAAACTTGACGTGCCGCATTTCCCTATAGTGGTGAACATGTACATAAAGTTTTATTTAAATATTCCAGACCAGTTCATAGATATGGCTCCGGGCGGACGGACAAGACAGAAAAACGAACGGAAGGACGGACAACGCCAAAACTATATCCTCTGCCTCCGACGGGGGAAAATTAAAAAAAAACAGTAGAAAGAGTAAATGGAAGTGAGGTCATTAGAGACGAGGTTAAACGTGTTAACTATAAAAACATCGCGACGTGAATACGTACGTCAACTTCTGACGTAACATCTAAAATACGTCACAACGTCAGTGTTGCCACGGCAAAGCTGACGTTCCGCAGTTATGTATTTTGCAGAGGCGTGAATATGAATTTTACGGGAGAAAACCTGTTACCGTTCATTTGAAAGGAATTAATTACACAAAAATCACCGTTAGTCGAACACGAAAGTCGCAAAACAGGGTAAGTAACATGTTTGGCTGAATATTTACTTAAGTAAATAATGTTATTGATTTAATTTGTTGATTCAATGACGAACGGACACAGATATTCGAGGTATTTTGTTATGATTCTACGAGATTGTAAAGTAAACCCTGGGAGGGAAAATACCAAAGTTCTAACTTGGACTCGAACCCCGGACCTCGTGATCCGTAGGCAGACACTCTAACCAACATCACTACAAGTGTATAAGATATATGGAATTTCTCTAACTGCGAATAGCCTATTTCAGTCTACATTATTCGCGCAAATGATAGACTGAAATTGTAACCAAAAGTTATTTTCTTTAAATGCTTCTTGTTCAAAGAAAAGTGAAATAAATATTTGTTTTCTTGTTGTTTACAAATATCATAGAATTTATGTTATATTAGTACAGAGTAATTTACTTTTTGTCAGCATATTTTTGTTACCCACATGCGTTCAATCTGTTATATTTATTATATTGTCTGTAGTTACTGTTATGTAACCTTGACAAAATAAAGAAATATTGTATTGTATTGTATTGTATTGTATTGTATTGTATTGTATTGTATTGTATTTGTATTTGTATTTGTATTTGTATCTGTATCGGTATCGGTATCGGTATCGGTATCGGTATCGTATTGGTTCTTGTTCAAGAAAAGGTGATAAGAAATTGAACATAAGGATAGTCGATCAGAAGTAGATAAGACATAAATAAAAGTTGTCCTCTACAACAAGTTTCTATTAGGCCTAAAAAAATCTTTGTTTCCGGTAACATGCTAAAAAAAATAGGGTAGGTAGGTCGGATTTTTTTTTTTTTTTTTTGGAATTGTTTTTAACATCACTGGCCATGTTCACAGCATAAAAAGTGCAGTTTTGCAACTTTTTGTTCAAAAGTTGAAAAAAATATTCTCCAAGGCCATAAAAACATTTAGGGTCGGGCCAAACATTTAGGGTAGGTCGGGATACCGGAAACAAACATTTTTTACGCCTTATAAATCTGTATTCTTATTATTATTGTTATTAATAATAATGTTTCAACAAAAGTAAATTACACTCATGTTCTAAAAACTTATGTAGTAGTCAGGACTTTTATAGATTTGATGGCTTTTTATTAAATGCATCGAAAACGAATATGTAATGGGAACTAAATTATTTGTTCAATGTGTATGTATTTGAAGTTGTTACTAAAACAAATTGTTAGCAATTGTATTACATTAATTTTTATCAATTATTTGCACCGGCGATTACATTTTAGCGGAAATTCATTATTAATGCAGCTTTGTAAAATTATTATTACAAATTAACTCCAAAGCTACATAAAGATTTAAAAAAAACTTGCCTCTTAAATATCCCGATATTTATCAAAGGGAAAGAGAATTCAAAATTCAAAATTTTATTCAAATAATAAAAAAAAAAAAATCAGCTTTTCAAAAACATGTAATTTCAAATTAAAGGGTGTTACTCTATATAACTGCCCTCATTGTTTCTTAAATAGATTTCTTACAGTTAAAATGCCATAAAATGCTGCTTCAATGTGATCGACATTTCGCAGCTTTCTGGAAATGCATTGAACACACACAAACTGAAAGCCGATCTGTAATGTTCAGTTTACCACAACATCGACGTATAAGGAGAATCTTTATAAAGTCCACCACAGTTTACTGACAACAATCTGAACAAGAGCTGTCCCGTGACAGCAAGCTTGATTGTTCGGAAGTTTTACAGTAAAATGGATTTTCTATAAAAGAATAGGTGTATTGACCAAATTTATGTTAGAGTTATGGGCTTGATGTTGTGATCTCATTCAAATGCACCCAACATTAGTGTGAAGTTTCAACAAAGTATCTGCTTTATTTTTTTAAATATAAATTGCCATGCAAAACTTTAACCAGTATTTTTCAAGTCCAAACTGGAGTATAACTTCGCCAAAATACAATTCAGATTTATGGGGCCTGTACTTTTCACCGTGTTTTATCCACCTCTGTAACTTGTATAAAGTTTCAGTTCAATGTCTGCATTGAGTTTGGGGAGAGCAATTTGTATGCAAAACTTCAACTTAGACTTTCAGTGCAGTAGTTCCCCTAATTCGAATAGTCCAGCTAAAATTGCATTTTGACTTCATTCAGAAATTTATAATGTTAATCAACGTACTAATGCAAATTATGGAAGACTGGTGCGCCATGCTGGTTGCCAAATGCTCAAGTGCCAAATGTCAAATGCTTAATACAAAATAATTAAAGCCTCATTAAGTTTATGATAAATGCAAAATTCAGAGTGGCACATTATTTTAACCTTATGACTTAATGGTCTGTATCTCTGTATATGAAAAGCTTATTTGAAGACAAACCGTGTTTTATCAGTCTTATATACTGTACAGAAACAGCGTGCTCTACCAGTCATCTAAACATATGATAACAATACTTTAAAAGAAGAGTACTCGAGGGTTCAACGCAATAAGGGCGTATCTACATATAATAACTATATGTTGATACGCCCTTATTGCGTTGAACCCTCGAACTGTGCCACGGTCAGATACCCACTTTACATTTTATTTGTCTATTGTATAATTTGTTCTTCATAATGCACTGTTTGTATTAACCCCATACTTACAATATCCCTATATACCTCCCATATATCCATTCATCTGTAAATGTCATTTGAGCCGTGCCATGAGAAAACCAACATAGTGGGTGTGCGACCAGCATGGATCCAGACCAGCCTGCGCATCCGCGCAGTCTGGTCAGGCTCCATGCTGTTCGCTTTTAAAGCCTATTGGAATTGGAGAAACTGTTAGGGAACAGCATGGATCCTGACCAGACTGCGCGGATGCGCAGGCTGGTCTGGATCCATGCTGGTCACAAAGCCACTATGTTGGTTTTCTCATGGCACGGCTCATTTTCATTATGGTTTATTTGACTTTCTCGCACCCCAGTGTCTTGCACGCGCACTTGAATAAATGGAATATTGCGGCTCCTCGCTTACGGAACGAGTGCTCTACCGACTGACAACCAACTAACTGATAGATATTCTAACCCTAACGCGGCAAAGTTCGAACCGCGGCTTACTTCCCAACAAATTGGAGATTCGTCCTCGGAGTCCGAAGTTACACCGTTAGCGTAAAAATCCAAAGAGTATTTCACGGAAAGTGTCCAAAGAGTTTTCAATTGAAAGACCTGAACAAAATACTCTTTGGATTTTTAAGGCGACCCGAACATATACTGACTAAAGCTTAGGGCTAGGTTAACCTAGATTTTTAAGGCGACCAAGTTACACACTATTGCAAGCGCCGTCTGACTGGCCAAGCAAGCATGCCACGGCGCCAAATATCCAGTATGAGAAAAATGTGCAGTCAGTCCGGACCTCGAACTTCGTTATAAGGCAAATGCTCTACCGACTGAGCTAACCGGCTGCCTGACACATAAACTTCCCTAACGTGACTAAGTCCTATTGAAAGCCGGTGCGCCATGCTAATTGCGAAAAATTAAATGCTAAAATGCGCAAAATGCTATTTGCCAAATGCATACTGTCAAATATTGATTGTCAAATGGCAATTCTAAAATGATAAATGGTAATTATTAAACAATATATGATATGCTTCTTGCTAAATGTTTATTCAAATAAAGAGCTAAATATATCAGTGGATGAATGCATCCTTTCAAAGCCATTGACCTCCATTTAACACTTTAATTCAAATTTAAGAAGGATACCCGTTTTACAATTTCGCGAATAGTAAACTTCGCGAACATACTCAAAATTTCAGATTCGCGAAATTTTGATCCAGCGAAAATATGTGCTTTTACAGAATTGCTATGTACTTTGCTGATGTAACCAATATGTATGTTTTTTGTTTTTTTTTTTTGGTTTTGATTATTACTTTCATCGTTTGTTTTTGCACATGTATCCTGAAGCAATAAAGAGATATTGTATTGTATTTTATTGTTACATAACTTTGTATCTGTCAAAAACTTTTCTTCAAAATACTTCATTGTAAACAGTTTCGGTTCAATGTTCTCATCACTAGTAGAACATATTACATTTTACTGCTTCAATTCAGACTGGTAGAACATTATACGTTTTGAAACTATTAAAAGTTACATTCATTAGTTTAAAGAAAAACAGGTCATTATCTCATAAAGTGAAAGAATTCGATGATTAGAATTTATCATTTTGCAATAAGCATTAACTATTTGACATTTAGCATTTGGCATTTAGCATTAAGTATATGGTATGTAGCACTTGGTATGTAGCATTAAATATATGGCATTTAGCATTATGTAATTGGCATTTAGCATTAAATATTTGTCATTTAGCATTTCGCAAATAGCATGGCGCACCGGCCTTCCATAAAGTCCATACCATGAATATACCAATAACAAATTAAAGTTTGCAATAGCCGATGTTTTTAGTATCATTGTTACTTTGAACTCTTTATTTCACTAAGCAAAAAGTAGCAGTAAGCATCTGGAAGCCATTATTTGCATTTACATTTAATAACCAGCATGTTTCAGTTGATAGCATTTGGCATTCGGTATTTGACATTAAGTATTTGGCAATTAGCATGGCGCAACGACCTTACATAGCAAAATCAGTAAAGGGCAAAATTACACAAGATAAAATCATGACGCATCATATCCATGCATAGTATATTTGATTATATTTGTTTTACAGTGATCAATGAGCACGCCATACACCACGTATACGTCCAACTGTGAAAAAGTCGACGTAAGGTTCACAACCCACTATGACGCCAGTAACATAAGCCACGTGATCGGTGTAACTGGTTCCTACAAATATCTGGGCAGCTGGGACCCAATGCATGCTTTGCTGTTAAAAAGGCGGGGTATTAAGGGATGCTGGAGCTCAGTCGTAAAATTACCACTGTCACAATATTTTGAATGGAAATTGATCGTAATTGATAGACAAACAGGTAAAGTTCAGAAATGGGAAGAGTATCCAAACAGATGGAACTGGATTGACAAAGGTCCAATTGAGATAATTGTCGGCTGGAACAGCAAAGAGCTAATACGTTGTAGCTCCTGTAGCTGTTTAGTTGGGACCTGTTGCTGCACTACAATCTACTCACACTTGGCGCCGTTTGAAAGTCTCGTTGACGTTACATTTCGGGTTATTTACAATACCGATACGGACGATGAAGTGATAGCGCTGATTGGATCATCACGATTTCTTGGAGACTGGGATCCGACCGTTTCTAGATTGTTTCCTGGGCATAATAATCCAGTCTTAACTATACACTTACCTATGAACACATGCTTCGAATGGAAATTAGCCATACTTGATAAACGGCGTAGAAAGGTGATACGATGGGAAGAATGCGAAAATCGTGCACTGAAATTGCAAACGTGTCCGTTGGAAGTCGGTGTAGCTTGGAGCCAGGTTGCGGAAATTGGGTACAAATGTTATTGGTTGGATCCACATTGGGTTATTTCGCCATGTCCCTGTGGAAGAAGATACTGCTGTAACACAGACACCGGGGGAAAAGATCAGATCAATAACCTGCCTAATAATTCACTCGAAACACCAGGGAAAGCCGTAACATGCAGACCGGCTATAGACATTTGCAAAGATCATCAAAACTGGTCGTGTGAAAAGCATGATAAGTCTGTGCATTTTCCTGACAACCCGGTCACGCAAGTGATTGAAAGAGGAGAAAATTCAGGCACGTCATCAGATGATTCTTTGCAAAAGCTATATATTGAACTAGACAGTTTAAGCTTGGACGAATCATCTTACAATAATTGTTCAAGCTTGCAACGCCTAGCCCAGCAAGTCAATGTTCCAAAGAATACAGTGAACAACGGCGAATCGTCTCTAGCAGAAAATATTAACCAAGAGAGAAAGCACAACCCCAGCAGAACTTTAGAATTAGATAATAACAGCGATTCTTCAGGAACGCTCCTGACAGATAAACACAACAGGATTGTTAATTGGTTAGAAAAAATACACGTGAAACGAACCGATGAAGGCAGTTTATCACTTCCTGGAAAAGTAGAAGCAGTAAAACATATTGACAATAATGAGATAGTAGCAGAGAAGCCGGGACATAAAAAGCAAACAAATGAAAGCGATTCTTCTCCACAACCAAAGAAACAGACCAAAGATAGCAGTTTGCCCAAACTAGAAAAGTTAGGTCCTGAGCAGCAGACTGAAACTGGTGATTTTCCACTCAATAAATGGCAACGAACAGATAAAAAGATAAACAGTAGTAAGTTGGATTCAGAAAATCAACAAAACAATCCGAACAAAGATGGCAATATTTCTAAATTAGAAAATATACAACCAAGACACCCTACAGTCAATTTGTCAGTGCCAGCAAAGCAACCGGAGAAACCATTTTGCTGTAGCGATTTGTCACTGCCGGCAAGGCAACCAGAGAAACCAGTTAGCTGTAGCGATTTGTCAGTGCCAGCAAAGCAACCAGAGAAACCTGTAAATTGTAGCGATTTGTCATTGCCAGCAAGACAACCAGAGAAACCAGTTAGTTGTAGCGATTTGTCAGTGCCAGCAAAGCAACCAGAGAAACTAGTCAGAAGTATCGATTTGTCAGTGCCAGCAAGGCAACCAGAGAAACAAGTTAGCTGTAGCGATTTGTCAGTGCCAGCAAAGCAACCAGGGAAACCAGTTAGCTGTAGCGATTTGTCACTGCTAACAAAGCAACCAGAGAAACCGATCAGTTGTAGCGATTTGTCACAATCAACAAAGAAATCAGATAAGCTTTTAAAAAAGGAAGGTTTCTCACTGACTGCTAAGCAACCACAGAAACTGATCGTTTGTTGTAATTTACCACTGCCAGGGATGCAACCACAGCTCAAAAGTAGTAATTTACCCATGCCATTATTTCAACCAGAGAAAGGTATCAGTTATTGCGACTCATCACTGCCAGAGAGACATTCCGAAAGAGTCGTAATATCTCTGCCAGAAAAGCAACCAGACAAACTGCTCAGTTGCGGTGATTTGTCACTGCCACCAAAGCAACCAGAAAAACTTTCTGAAAAAGGCAACAATTCATCACTACCGGCAAAGCAACCAGAAAAGGTTTCCAAAAGTGTTGATTTATCTCTGCCTGCAAAGCAACCAAACAAACTGGTCAGTTGTAGTGATTATGCTCTGCAGTTAAAGCAACATGAGAAACTGAGTAGTTGCGAAAAGTTATCACTGACTGCAAAGCAACCAAATACACTTCCTGAAAGTGGCAATTTATCACTGTTGGCAAAGCACCCAGAGAAACTGGTCGTTTGTAGCAATTTATCATTGCCAGTAAAGCAACCAAAGAAACTTTCCGAAAGTGGCAACTTATCACAGCCAAAACAGAAACTTTCCGAAAGTGGCAATTTATCACAGACAAAAAAGAAACTTGCCGAAAGTGGCAATTTATCACAGCCAGCAAATCAACTAAAACTTTCCGAAAGTGCCAATTTATCACAGCCAGATAAGAAAACAATGAAACCACCCAAAAGTGGAAATTTATCGCAGCCAGTAAATCAACTAAAGAATCTTTCCGAAAGTTGCAATTTATCACAGACAGCAAAGCAATCAAACAAACTGGTTACTTGTGAATATTCATCTCTGTCATCAAAGCAACCAGAGAGACTTTCCAAAAGTGTTGATGCTCCTCTACCAGCAAAGAAACCTAAAAAACTGGTCAGTTACGGCAATTCATCGCCGTCATTAAAGCAATCAGGGGGACTCTCTAGCAGTGTTGATTTATCTCTACCAGCAAAGAGCCCGGAGACACTTTCCGAAAGTAGCAATTTATCACTGCCAGCAAAAAAGCAATCAAAGACAATGGTCACTTGTGGTGATTTAGCAATTTCTGATGAACAGAAGGAAAATTCAAATGCCCAAAAACCCACAGACTGTAGCATACAAGATCAAGCTAATTCAAGACTTTCAAGAAGTTTGTTTCTTACAGCGTCATCAGCTTTGGCCGCCATTATGATCGCTGGATATCGTTACCTACGCAAATAAAGTGATTTCAACCTAAATTTTGTGTGCATTATTTGAGAGTATTCTTATGCTATTCTTACTAACCAAGTCTTTTCATTTTTTACTTTCAAAACTAGATTCCCTAACAAGATGGCTTGCAATCACAGGTCGGTACCTCTGACTATGTAGACGCATGCCTGCACGTGAAATAATGCAATATTCCAGACGGCACCCGAGTCTCCCCATACCAATGAAAGTCACCAAAATGACAAGTAATGTCCACTTAAACCCGAACAAAAACAAAAAAAATAATCAAAAACTAGTTTCAATCTCATCATCAAAAATAAAAACTGTACATGTATGCATCAGTTTTGGCGCCAGAATGTCACCTACCCAATTTTTTTAATTAAAAGTATAAAATTTAATGTATCACATGTATTTCTACAACGTACGTGCAGTAATGTTAATTAAAACTTAAATTGTACGAAAATTTACAAATTGGCAACTCATTCCTCTCCTAGAATTAACAGACAAGTAGCAGCTGACACTGAATGTTTCAGACCTGCCAACTTTACGTTCTTATACAGAATGTTGAAACAATTCGACGCCTCAGAATTAGAACAAGAGACCCAAGATGGTCCTAGGTCGCTCACCTGAGTAACACACCATAACAGTGTAAACATATTAGTGATTTCATGGAGACAAATATTCTGACCAATTTTTATTAACACTGGAGCAAAAATGTGTCCTCTGGAGTGTAAACAAGCATTTTCTTTGATTTGACATAGTGACCTAGTCTTTTACCCGCCATAACCCAGATTCAAACTTATCCAAGATTTCATAGAAACAGTCTGACAAAGTTTCGGGAAGATTGGAGCAAAAAAGCTGCCTCTAGTGTATACAAGCTCTTCCTTTGGTTTGACCTAGTGATCTAGTTTTTGACCCAACGTGACTCGAACTCAATCATCAATGACTTCATGATAACATACATTCTGGCCAAGTTTTATGAAGATAGAATAAAACACGTGCCCTCTAGCCAAGTTTTATGAAGATAGAATAAAACATGTGCCCCTAGTGTGTAAACAAGCTTATTCTTCGGTTTGACCTGGTGACCTAGTTTTTGACCCCAAATGACCCAGATAAAAACTCATCTGAGATTTCATGCAGACAAACATTCTGACCAAGTTTCATGCACTTAAAAATGCAGCCCCTATTGCATGCACAATTTTTTTCTTTGATTTTAACACGTGACCTAGTTTTTAACCCCAGATGATCCAGATTCAAACTTCGGCTAAAGATCATCAAGATCATCATTTTGACCAAGTTTCATGAAAATCGGGTCATTAACTTGGCTTCTGGAGTGTTATCAAGCTTTTCTTTAGATTTAAGCTGATGACCTAGTTTTTAACCCCACATAACCCAGATTCAAACTTGACCTAGAAGTCATCAGTACAAGCATTCTTAAAATTCTCATGCGTTATAAATTTTAACTGTGGACTCGGTGTGTTAACAAGATTTTCCTTTGATCTGGCCTGGTGGCCTAGTTTTTTATCCCGCTTGAACTAGTTTTGAACTTGACCTAGAAATCATCAGGAAAAACATTCTGACCAAGTTTCATAAAGACTGAGTCACAACTGTGGCTTCTAGAGTGTTCACAATATTTTCCTTTGATTTGACCGAGTGACCTAGTTTTTGACTCCACATGACCCAGATTCAAAATTACTCTAAAGATCATCAAGACAAACATACTGACCAAGTTTCATTCAGTCACAACTGTGGCCTCTAGAGTGTTCAAAACCTATCCTTTGATCTGGCCTACTGACCTAGTTCTTGACCCCACATGACCCTGTCTCAAACCCGACCTAGACATCAGAAAGACAAACATTCTGACCAAGATTCGTAACGATTGGGCCACAACTGTTGATTTGACTGGGTGACCTAGTTTTTGACCCCACATGACTCAGATTCGAATAAGACCTAGAGATTATCAGGATAAACATTCTGACCAAGTTTATTAAAGATTGGGTCACAATTGTGGCCTCAGGAGTGTTCACAAGCTCTCCCTTTGATCTGGCTTACTGAGCTAGCTTTTGACCCAATATGACCCAGTTTCGAACTTGACCTAGACATCATCAAGACAAACATTCTGACCAAGTTTTATAAAGATCAGGGCACAACTGTGGCCTCTAGGGTCTTCACAAGGCAAATGTTGATGCACAATGGATGCATGACGGACGCCGGACAATGACCGGTCACAATAGCTAAACTTGAGCACTTTGTGCTCAGGTGAGCTGAAAATCATAGTTTTCGGGACCCTAGTTTTCAGCAAAATAAAAAGAAAATGCTAACGGTTTCTCCAATTGCTATAGGCTCTGAAAGCTAACAGCATGAATCCTCAACAGCATGAATCCGCGCAGTCTGGTCTGGATCCAAGCTGGTCGCAAACCCACTATGTTGGTTTTCTCATGGCGCAGCTCAAATACTTTTAAGCAATTTTCTTCCAGCCCTAGTAAATTTCATTTTTTTGGAATAAATACTGTTTCAAAATTTTTAAACCTACAAAGGGCTATGTTTGAAACACTATACTCTAGATCAAAGGATTTATTCCATATAATTACATATAAATATGTGTTTTCACTGTCATAAGGTGCACAAAGTGCATAAAAATACAAATTTTATGACTTGTTTGTTTTTGGTTTATCGCTGTTCTTCAACAGTATTTCAGTTATGTAACAGAAGGAAAAGTATAAATGAAACTAAGGAACTTTTTGTAGACAATTTTATTGAGTAATGCTGCCGCATATACACATATTGTAGAAGATGTTAACTGATTCCTTTACACACGCACTTTATACTGACACTCATACAGATGTACATATGAGCCGTGCCATGAGAAAACCAACATAGTGGGTATGCGACCAGCAAGGATCCAGACCAGCCTGCGCATCCGCGCAGTCTGGTCAGGATCCATGCTGTTCGCTTTCAAAGCCTACTGGAATTAGAGAAACTGTTAGCGAACAGCATGGATCCTGACCAGACTGCGCGGATGCGCAGGCTGGTCTGGATCCATGCTGGTCGCATACCCACTATGTTGGTTTTCCCATGGCACGGCTCATATTATAGTTCAAAATTGTATATATATCACATGAAAGCAGAATTAATTCATACCTATAAAAAATAAGATTACCAGAGTACTAAACAGTAAGCAATGTGACACTTCTGAAGCAAAAAATAAGTTTATATTACAACTTATAACTTTAACAAACACTACCATTTCTTTTAACCTTAATTGGTATAATATTTTTTCTTTTTGTTTGACAAGTATTTATCCAATATTCTTATGTTAAGGTAAAGTTGGCCCAATATAAGAAAACCTACATCTGACTCTCTTCCAAACCAATATCCTTTGGACCCCAGGGCCTACATTCATCATCATATGAGCCACAACATGAGAAAACCAACATAGTGCATTTGCGACCAGCATGGTCTGGTCAGGATCCATGCTGTTCTCTAACAGTTTCTCTAACTGCAAAAGGCTTTGAAAGCAGACAGCATGGATCCTGACCAGACTGCACGGATCTGGATCCATGCTGGTCGCAAATGCACTATGCTGGTTTTCTCATGGTGCGTCTCATTTGGAGTCTGAAATTTAGACTTTAAAATGTTAAATTTTCTGTTTGCTCTGTAATTCTTTAACCTTTAGTCTGCTGTCAGCAAGTGATTCTGCTTCTGTGACCAGTGCAGACCAAGATCAGCCTACACATATTCACTATTCAGTCACTAATTTTCAGTGAATACCCATTTGAAAAAGAAGTGATACCGCCAAAGTAGAATGATGGACCAGTCCATTTTAGAAATTTAGTAGGGTAAAGATTTATAAGCACAGATTACAATGAAACTTTGTATATATGATGTAGCCAAAGACACATCAGCTAAATTGCACCAGTATAAATTGTGTATAAAAAGTTATGGCAATTTCAGTACAGGCTATTGTTAAATCTTAAGGTTCAGACTTAAATGTCTAATAAAAGCCTATTGGCTTATTTAACCTTTAACCTGATGTTGGCAGTTGATTCTGCTTTTGCAGACAGTGAAGACCAAGATCGTGCAGGCTGATCATGGTCTGCACTGTTCGCTATTCAATTATTGCATACTTGCTGACAAAACCTGTATTTTATATGAATTATTAATAAAAAGGAAACAATACAGCTATGTAACACATACAACTAACAACTACAACTTACATGTAATTCTCGACATAAACAAATCAAAATACAAAAAAAAACCTTACGCCAGTAAAAAAAATGAAATATTTGTAAAATAATAATAGCAATTATATAAATGTGCTTTGTATATGATTGTAACACTAGGAAAATGTATCACAGTCCAAAGTCATTTATAACTGACTTGCTTTTTTTCCTTCCTATGAAACAATAAATTAAGATATATACTCTTTCTGTGAACCCATAAGATATTATACACTGTCTTTTAGAATTTCCTAAAATACTTTATTTGTTGAATATGTCACGGTATAGAACTTGAAATATATCAAAACAGGGAGAAAGTGTGTAGGTGGCCTGGTAGCTCAGTCGGTAGAGCATCGGAACGGTATTCTGAGGCCCCGGGTTCGAGTCCCAGTTTGGCTGCACATTTTTCTCACCCTGTGACATTTGGCGCCCAACGTGGGGCCATGACGGCATTACACTGGTTAGTCTCCGACACCTGTAATTGCTTATATATAAAGTACCCGCTGAAATTCGAGGATGAATTTCAAAATGGTGGGGAAATATGTCACGGTATAGAACTTGAAATATATTAAAACGGGGAGAAAGTGTGTAGGCGGCCGGGTAGCTCGGTCGGTAGAGCATCGGAACAGTATTCCGAGGCCCTGGGTTCAAGTCCCGGTCTGGCTGCACATTTTTCTCAACCTGTGACAAATTTCTCAGTTGAATAGCACTCTATAACCTAGGTTTGGAAAAAAATCTCATACATACATTACACTATATAACTTAAGTTTGGAATAAGATCTCATACATGTACATGCATAGCACTCTATAACGTAAGTTAGGAATTAGATCTCATATGCATAGAACTCTATCTTTATAACCTAAGTTGAAATAAGATCTCATATATACATAACACTATAACATAAGTTTGGAATAAGATCTCATACATACATAACACTATAACATAAGTTTGGAATAAGATCTCATACATGCATAGCTCTCTACCTTTATAACCTAAGTTTGGAATAAGATCTCATACATATATAACACTATAACATAAGTTTGGAATAAGATCTCATATGCACAGTACTCTACAACATAAGTTTGGAATAAGATCTCATATGCATTGTACTCTATAACTAAGTCTGCAATATGATCAATAAATCCCTTCAGTTGTAAATTTTCTGGTCAGCATGTAGAAAACAAAGTGGCACTTACAGAAATCTAGATATGTTTCTGAAAGGTCAAAGGCAAAGATACGGTCAAGTTTATTCATTAGTGCTTAACATAATTTAAGTTCTAATTTGTCACTTATATTTACAATTAACTTTAAAACCCCAACTTTTTCTTGTCTGCATTACACTGACATGCTTTAAAAGCATCCAGTTTGACACTTCTCTATTCAAACAGATACAAACCATGATTTATGAAAAACTGTGTACAATGTCAATCTTCTATAGATCAAATTATGAATTTAAAATTAAAACAAGCAGCTGCGTTCAACTGATGCCCCCAGTGGCATCCTTGTCAATAGATTTTGCACCTAAGTCCAAAACGAGGTCAAGGTCGAGGTCAAGGTCAAGGTCAAACTGAGGTCAGGTGATGTTTAAAGATGAGGAATGGACTCAGTTTACATCTGTATTAGTATCAATTCATTCTTGTAAGGGGTATTGATGCTAGACGAAACGGTCCCATTTGGTTAACCACGAGATGGCCCATATAAAGCAACCTAAGTCCAAAATGAGGTCAAGGTCAAGGTCAAACTGAGGTCAGATGATGTCTGAAGTTGAGGAATGGCCACAGGTTACATCTGCATTAGTATCATGTCATTCTAGTAAGGGGTAATGATGCTAGACGAAACGGTCCCATTTGGTTAACCTCGTATGGACGGACGAACCAATGAATGAATGAACGGACGGATGGACAGGACAATCACTATATGCCTCCCGCATCAGTAGATGCTGGGGGCATAAAAACAATCTTGGTTTTTAAAATAATTTGTCTAATAATTAAGAAATAATAAGTTCCCAAACATGGTTTTGTTCTTATGCGAAACAATATATCACTCAGGCCTATGTTCGTACGCATAAGAACTCAAGACTCGGGTTATTCTACGATAAATCACACTTGGAAACTTATTATTTCGATTGTTACACAACATACTAGTATCAACAGTGTTAGAAAAATTGGTAACTACTTTTTTACGACCGTGCTACCCACCTGGATCAGATGACGTCATTGCACGCAAGTGGTTTATTGCAGAATAACCCTAAATAGATTTTGCTCTACATGTATGTAGGTTATTTGCTGGTCGTGTTAGAATACTTAATAACCAGGATCATGAAATATATATAAATCATAAAATTGTTTTCTAAACTATTATTAAATTTAAAGATTGTACTGCCATTTTGATGGGCAATTTTGTAAATTAACATTAACAAGGACATATATACACCCTCCAGAGTAGATTTACATCATTGGCATCAATCAATAATAAAGGTTTTCTCAATCTGCACACAGATAACCCATGTCCTACCACAATAATCAACTGCTGTAAAAACTAAACAGTGCATCCCCTTCGATAACAAGCTTATCATCTATACTCTACAATGTACTCCGGATAATATTGGTTCTTATCAAACACGCAATATATAGTAGGATTGAGAATATTATTTACAGTAGAATCATAGTAGCCTTTCCTAAAGTCATTTGGATCTATTTCAGGAGGACGTTTTAAACCGGGTGCACCAAGGCAGCTTTTTCCAGTTAAAACTTTAGCAACAAACATAATTTTATATCCGTTATCACCAGCAGAGGCATACAAGTCTGAATATTTTGCTGTAGTTGCAAAATAAGCTCCATCTCCATATAAAGCCCCAACTCTTGACCCAGCGATTCTGAAGTCAAAGTTGTCATAGGCAATTATATCAACCAGATCCGGTTTTGTGCCATGATAAAGGTGCTGTTCACCAGCACAGCCTTGTCCAACTTTACTTTCTGTTTCACGCTTTTTTCTGACAAATAAAAGCAAATATTAATGGAAAAAAGTGAACTGTGAAGCATTTGTTCATATACTTATAAGAATTTATACATAACCAGTTTTTAAATAATGCAACTTTCATACAAAGCTGCAGTTTTTATATAGTTTGTAAATATTTTACTTTTATCACAGCACAATGTGCAACTTTTCAAATGCACTATGTTGGTTTTCTCATGACGTGGCTCGTATTATTTCTTAAACATTATACTGAGGCTAATGTTAAGTTGCAAACTCTGGATTAGCTGGAGTTGGTAGCATGCAGCACTATTTCCGTACTGGATCTTATTTCACTAATAATGACCTTCCATTATTCTATTAATGGCAAACATTTCACAAATAAGGTCAATGTTTTTACTCAACCAGTAGTAATGTT
Source organism: Mercenaria mercenaria (assembly GCF_021730395.1). NCBI lineage: Eukaryota > Metazoa > Mollusca > Bivalvia > Venerida > Veneridae > Mercenaria > Mercenaria mercenaria. The sequence goes on from NC_069373.1 coordinate 56,913,097, forward strand.
CTATACTGGTAAATGCTAAACTAAACAATTTAAATGAAATAGTTAATTCTACAAAACAAGAGGACCATGATGGTCCTGAATCGCTCACCTATCCCCACATGACCCAGTGTTGAACTGAGTACGACGTCGTTATTTCTATTATTTGACATAGTGACCTAGTTTTTGAGCACATGTGACCTAAATATCATCAAGATAAAAAATTCTGACCAATTTTCATGAAGATCCATTGAAAAATATGACCTCTAGAGAGGTCACAAGGTTTTTCTATTATCTGACCTAATGACCTAGTTTTTGAAGGCACGTGACCCACTTCTGAATCTGACCTAGATATCATCAAGGTGAACATTCTCACCAATTTTCATGAAGATCTCATGAAAAATATGGCCTCTAGAGAGGTCATAAGGTTTTTCTATTTTTCGACCTACTGACCTAGTTTTTGATCGCACGTGACCCAGTTTCGAACTTGGCCTAGATATCATCAAGAGGAACATTCTGATCAATTTTCATGAAGATCCATTGAGAAACATGGCCTCTAGAGAGGTCACAAGGTTTTTCTATTTTTCGACCTACTGACCTAGTTTTTGACCGCACGTAACCCAGTTTCAAACCTTACCTAGATATCATCAAGGTGAACATTCTCACCAATTTTCATGAAGATCCATTGAGAAATATGGCCTCTAGAGAGGTCACAAGGTTTTTCTATTTTTAGACCTACTGACCTAGTTTTTGACCGCACGTGACCCAGTTTCGAACTTGACCTAGATATCATCAAGGTGAACATTCTGACTAATTTTCATGAAGATCCATTGAGAAATATGGCCTCTAAAGAGATCACAAGGTTTTTCTATTTTTAGACCTACTGACCTAGTTTTTGACCCCACATGACCCAGTTTCGAACTTGACCTAGATATCATCAAGGTGAACATTCTGACCAATTTTCATGAAGATCCATTGAGAAATATGGCCTCTAGAGAGGTCACAAGGTTTTTCTATTTTTAGACCTACTGACCTAGTTTTTGACCGCACGTGACCCAGTTTCAAACTTGACCTAGATATCATCCAGGTGAACATTCTGACTAATTTTCATGAAGATCCATTGAGAAATATGGCCTCTAGAGAGGTCACAAGGTTTTTCTATTTTTAGACCTACTGACCTAGTTTTTGACCCCACGTGACCCAGTTTCGAACTTGACTTAGATATCATCAAGGTGAACATTCTGACCAATTTTCATGAAGATCTCATGAAAAATATGGCCTCTAGAGAGGTCACAAGGTTTTTCTATTTTTAGACCTACTGACCTAGTTTTTGACCGCACGTGACCCAGTTTCGAACTTGGTCTAGATATCATCATGATGAACATTCTGACCAACTTTCATAAAGATCCCATGAAAAATGTGACCTCTAGAGTGGTCACAAGCAAAAGTTTACGCACGCACGAACGCACGGACGGACGGACGGACGCCACGCGATCGCAAAATCTCACCTTGTCACTTTGTGACAGGTGAGCTAAAAATAAGTAAAAATAACATACACAGGATAGTGTGTGTGTGTGTGTGTTCGGGTTTAACGTTTTTCTCAACAATTTTTCAGTCATACAAACGACGGTGTCTACTTGTAGCAGTGAGCACAATACCCAACATTATAGTGCTGCCTCACTGGAATATCACGCCACAGACACATGACACGATACCCCACCCAGTCACATAATACTGACAATGGGCTGACCAGTCCTAGTACTATCCTCTTAATGCTGAGCGCCAAGCGAGGAAGCTACTAGTACCATTTTTTACGTCTTTGGTACGACGCATCCAGGGATCAAACCCACGACCTCCCGCACTCGAAGCAGACGCTCTACCACTAGGCTACCTAGGCAGTCCATACACAGGATAGGCAAATATTCAAATGCATAAAAGGCAAAGGGTTAAAATAGAAAAATATATACTTACAATGTATAATGTTCCCAGAGTAATGGATTCTGGATACGTTTAATACATCCTATTTCACACTGACTTAGCGTGCTCTTAAAATGTTTTTCAACTTCAGCAAACTCCTGTTTCTGCATGGTATCAGAGACGTCCAGCTGGACTATGTCAACATCTGTCACTTTCATCTTCTTCCAGTGTATTGGTAGACGTACACCCGCTTGTGATTTTGCCGGTGCTGCCTTGTATGCTGCAGTTAGCCTGTCAATTTAGAAAACATTTATACTGTTAGACTGTCAATTTAGAAAACATTTATGCTGTTAGACTGTCAATTTAGAAAACATTTATGCAGTTAGTCTGTCAATTTAGAAAACATCAAAGTCCATTTCAGGAATTTAGCAGGCTAAAGGTTAAGTAATAATCTTCATACTGGTACCTGATTTTTCTCTTATTTATATAACAACCACATAGATATTGCCTCATCTAAAACAAAAATTACTTTGATAAAAAAATGGGACCTCTCCCACTGAATAAAACAAGAGCTGTCGGAGGACAGCAACGCCCAACTATTCAACAGCCTTGTCGATTGAGTGAATACGAGTCGAAAAAGGGGCATAATTTAATAAAAAAGCAAAATAGGGTTATGGAACCTGCATAGTGCTTATCAGCTCATGACAGTGGACAAGTGTGTCAAGTTTCAATCCATTCCCATTAGTGGGTACTGAGATACCAGCTTACATATAAGAATTTAACCAAAAACTCCTAAGTTGAAAAAGGGGCATAATTTTGTAAAATGCGAAGTTGAGTTATTGACCCTTTGCACTGCATGTCACATCATAACAGTGAACAAGTGTGTGAAATTTCAATCCTTTCCCATTAGTGGATACTGAGATACCAGCTTACATACAAAAACTTAAACAAAAATTTCTATGTTGAAAAAGGGGCATAATTTTGTAAAAAAGCAAAATGAAGCTATGGGACCTGCTTTGTGCATGTCAGATCATGACAGTGAACAAGTGTGTGAAGTTTCAATCCATTCCAGTTAGTGAGTACTGAGATACCAGTTTACATACAAAACCTTAACCAAAAATTTCTAAGTCGAAAAGGGGCATAATTTTGTAAAAAAGCAAAACAGAGTTATGGAACCTATGCAGTGTAAGTCAGTTTATCACAGTTAATAAGTGTGTGAAGTTTCAATCCATTCCCACAAGTGGTTACTGAGATACCAGCTTACATACAAAATCTTAACAAAAAATTTCTAAGTCAAAAAAGGGGCATAATTTTGTAAAAAAGCAAACTAGAGTTATGGAACCTGTGCAATATAAGTCAGTTTATCACAGTGAATAAGTGTGTGAAGTTTCAATCCATTTCTGCAAGTGGTTGCTGAGATACCAGCTTACATACAAAATCTTAACCAAATTGGGACGCGGATGCCGACGCGGACGTGGACGCCGACACATGGGCGAGTCCAATAGCTCTACTATTCTATGAATAGTCGAGCTAAAAAACGCATAAAATTTCAGTACGCAGTAAATTCTTTGAGCCTTAATGAAGCAGAACAAAGTGAATGGTCTAGAAAAATTTCTAAAACCATACCTTTCAATCATGGTTTTCATCTGAGGATCTACAATTAGGTCAATAGGTGTTTCCCCTGCCTTGTTTTTAATTTGTAAGTCTGCCCCCTTTTCCAGCAAGAAATAGACAATCTGAATGTTTGTATCGCTATTCCATGTTCTGGAACTTCTCTGAAAGTAAAAATCGAATGTGTATAAGGAACTTTAGTATTGGAATAGACATCACGCCAACACAATCATAGGTGATATGGCAACTCTGAAGCTTTTTCCAGATGGTGGAGGAAGACCCCGGATGCCCTTCTGGTAATTTTTTTATCACAGGTGGGGCACCTGGGTAGAACCACCAACCTTCTGTAACCCAGATGAATGGTTTCCTTTTATGTAGAAACCTAACCCTAAGAGAGACATAAACCCAAAACAATTTGGTCACCTGCACAAAGAAATACATACAATTACATATGCACCACTGCCTAACAACAGAGGCATAATAATTTGTCCATGAAAAAGTAAGTGCGTATGTTTCTACAGAATGACTTTGAAACTAGTTAACATTTCATTACACATATATTCAAACTGAATGTATGATAAACAGCACATAACATCAAACAATGAATCCCACTGGGGCAAAAAAGGTACCAAATGGTTTCATGGTCTGGTCATAAGAGGTACCGGTAATAAAAAAGTGCAACGCCTCCCAAGGCCCATAGCACCAGCTCATGTGAGAACTCATTTATGAATTAACGCTGAATTTATTCCATGATCCGAAAGGACCAGAAATAAAAACAATACTTGAGTCTGTGAGTGCAAAATTTACAGCTGCCACACTGCACATAAAAGACAAAACCATTTTAACCTTTAGCCTGCTGGCAGCAAGTAATTTTGACTTTGCAACCAGTGCAGACCAAGATCAGCCTACACATCTGTGCACGCTGATCATGGTCTGCACTGTTCGCTATTTTGGCAGAAAATTTTCAAAGAACACCTCTTCAAATAATAAATGGTACTGCCCAAACTGAATGATAGACAAGTCCATTTCAGAAATTTAGCAGGGTAAAGGTTAAAGTAGGGCTTTACGATACTTCTCAATGTGTATCTTACTGATGCTGATATTTTCTGTGTCTTTGTTTTCTGTGACAGATGAAGTGGAGTGTCTCCTGAATTGTCCTGAGCATTTACATCAGCTTCTACAACACAGAAATACAGAGATTTTACTGATTTTAATTTTAATTTTAAAGCTTTCACAAGATTTTATGCATACTTTACACATTAGACAAATACTTTTATCTATAAATACTGCTAAGAACACATTAAATACTGCTAGGAACACATTAAATACTGCTAAGAACACATTAACTACTGCTTAGAAGACAATAATTGCCGCTATGAATACAAAAACTATTGCTAAGAAGACATTCAATGAATTGGTATCCCCCGCCGAAAGGGTTTGTGGTGAGGAATGTCAAAAAATATACCTGGGAAAAAGCTTAGGATGATACTAAGAAGCAAATACTTTCATTAGTCAAAATCATTTTAACAGAAGATAAATGCTTTTTTTGGTGGTTGTTTTTTTGGGGGGGGGTGGGGTGGGATGGGGGGACAACCGGGTGAGGGTACAAAAGTTCACATGTTGATTATAGATATTGATGGAAAATTAAAAATGAAAAAAAAATTTTTAAAAATCTTTTTTATTTGCTGAATCTTCTTAGTATATTCTGAAGTTTCGAAAAAACAGAGTTTAATCAAAATCTACATTGTAGAAAAAATTCTGATCCAAACGTGCCGAACTACCTTTTACAGTTTTTTAACAGTATTTCAGTTATGTAACACAGGGCAGTAAACCTAACAAGTGTTCCTGGATTCTGTACCAGTACAAAACCTGTTCTCCACAAGTAGCTATCAACTTCTCCATATGAATCAGAAGTGGAGGATGAATGATTTATAAATTGTCATGGAGAACATAATCCTCACCCAAAGTATCAAACTCACAACACCACAATCTGTAGATATGCGCTCTTCGGACTAAAATAATAAATACAGCTAACAACACAATAAATACTGCTAACACTACAATAGATTCTGTTAAGAACACAATAAATGCTGTTAAAAACCATAACAAGTACGTCCAAGAACACATTACAAACTGTTAAGAACATGACAAATACTGCAAAGTACACAATTAATACTGCAAAGAAACTTTGTTTATACTTTTTATTTATGATAAATTGCCTACGTTTTATTTAATCTTTAGTCACAGCGACATTAACTTGAGGTCATACGGCAATTTTCCAGCTTTTAATGTTGAAAGAAGACAGTAAGTGCCACTCTGAGACTTAAAACCCATACATTTTAGGTAAAAAATAATTTCTCTCAAAAATCCATAAAAACTCTGAAAGCAACTAGTGATACAAACTTAACCAAAAATATTGTGCAGAAGGTAGTAAATCGTTGCAACGATTTTGAAATGATGCAAAAGTTACACCCTTCAGGCATTTTTACCAATATCTAACTTTTATTATCACCTTCTTTATTATTTTTCAGTGTCATAAATATGTTCTATGCCAAACTTGGTGGAAATGAACAGGTTGAAAAATTTCACCCAAACTGTGGGGGTAGCAGCTCTGAGACATGGGAAGGCACCTGGGTAGAACTACTGACCTCCCATAAGCCGGCTGAACCACTAATTCTGGATCTGCAGCAGTCAGGGGTGGATGATTCAAAGTCAGTAACCATAGCCATTGGGCCACTGAGGCCCTCATAATTTACAAGCAATTTCATCTAAAAAACATAAATCTGAGAAGCAAAAATATTTTTTAAAAACATAATTTTTTTTTTTAATCTAAACATAATAGATAAGATTTACTTTTATCTAAGAGAATCTCAATAGATCTCTTGTGTTGCTGGGAGACAGCTAGATGTAGTGGTGTCCTTCCTTCATTGTCCTGAGTGTTTGGATCAGCCCCACCCTGTAATTACTCAAAAACTATAGAAAAAAACTGGCAAGAGTATTTCCTTTGCATGTTTTACAGGACAAGTTTTATTAGCAAATTCTTCCAAATGGTAGTCCTATCTAAATTCCGATAAAAAGGCATGTCCCTTTAAGTGTAGAAATATAAGTCTTCAAGTAAGAGCCTCCTCCAGTCTTCATACATATTCCCTTGTACAGATTCTCTAGGTAATTTCAGTAGAAAGTCATATTGCTTTTTTTTCTGTTATGCACGGACTTGAAGAAAATCAGTTTTCTTGCTTACCCAGTTAGAAAAAGACAAACTACATGGGCATTGTGTGACCTCATAATGATTACCTCATAAACTACATGCACAATTTTATAACTTATAAATTAAATATCTTTGACAATTTTGCAATGGCAGGCAAGAAAAATAATCTTACATGTATGCTAAGTAAGACAGGTGTTTTCCAAACTCTCAGGACAGCGCTGATTAAGAAACCTCCCTAGCACTTGGTTTCTCGTTCCCCTCTGTCCCTTGTCCCTTGGGTTGGGAAAACCTTGTCCTACACTACACAGGCAGTCAGATCCTTATAAGCTATGGTAATAAATTTTGAATTATCTGTCAACCGTTGCACTATAAGAATATTTTTTAATGAAGTATCCTAAAGAAAACAAACTTACCTGTCCGAGAAGTATACCTTCGACCTCAGCAAAATCATTGACAGCAGCAATATGCAATGCTGTAAAGCCTTCACCAGCCAAAGGCTCATCAACAAGGTTTGGACTTCTTTCAATTACTATCTTTACAGCCCTGTTACGACAAAATAAATGTGAAACTAGATACTTGTGCATAGGACACTGGTGCCCCCCTTTCCTGTCATTGTGCATGGTTTCATGACTGAAATCTTTTTTAAGATAAATGAAACGTAAACTTTGAAGCACTTTATGTGTATTTTAAACTGAGTCAAGGACCGAAACTCTGGTCTGGCTCAGTGAAATACCAAAGAAAACACCAGGTGCACAACTTCACATGCTATATAACAATCCTCAAATGTTTTATCACTCTAGGTCAAATACTTTTTGAGATATATGTGAAAGAAACTTTTATGCTCTTAATGCATATTTATGACTAAGTCAAGGGCCATAACTCTGGTCTTGCAGAGAGAAAATCCAAAACAAAACTCAGGTGCACAACTTCATATGCTATATAACAATCCTGTAATGTTTTTTGACTCTTAAGTCAAATACATTTGAGGTGCAGGCAACACAAACTTTGTCCTTTTATGCATACTTTTCACAGAGTCAGGGGCTAGAACTCTGGTCTGGCTAAGTGAAACCAAAAACAAAACCCCAGGTGCACAACTTCATAATGCTATATAACAATCCTGTAATGTTTTATGACTCTAAGTCAAATACTTTTGTGATGCAGGTGACACAAACATTTATGCCCTTTTATGAATATTTTTGACTAATTCAAGAGCAATTACTCTGGTCTGGTTCAGCAAAATCTCAAACAAAACCCCAGGTGCACAATTTCACATGCTGAATAATATTCTTATAATGTTTCATAATCTTAGGTCTAATACTTTTTAAGTTACATGAAATAAAAACTTTTAGGCCCTTTATATGCATATGTCTGACAAATTCAAGGGCCATAACTCTGGTGTGGCTGTCTGAAATACTTATTATAACACCAGGTGCACAACTTCACATAATGAATGACAATCCTGTGAGGTTTAATGAGTTTGGATCAAATACAATTTGAGATATACATGACACAAATTTGGATGGATGGACAGACAGACATATTTTTTTTACCACATCAAGGGCCATAACTCTGATGCTGCTGTGTAAAATCCCAATTTAAACACCAGGTGAACGATTTTACATGCTGAATGACAATTCTGTGAGGTGTGATGACTGTGGGTTCAGTGCTTTTCCACATATGCATGACACAAATAACGTATGGGCAAATGAACAAGGGCAACTCTCAGTGCAGCCCCAACCCCTAAATTTGGGGGGGGGGGGGGGGGGGGGAACAAAAACAAAATTTAAAAAAAACACTGTCTGTCTGTAAAACTCTTGCCCTACTTCATACTAGCCTGTCAGATATAAAACATTATGTAATTTTCTGTTTCAAGGTTGCCGTGACCTTGATTTTTGACCCAATGACCCAAGAAACATTGAAGGTCATCTACTGACCATCCACAAACTTCATTTGAAGTTTCATTGCTAAAGGCCTAAGTGCTTTCCATTTTTTTCATCAGAAACCTTCATTGCTAAAGGCCTAAGTACTTTCCATTTTTTTTTTATCAGAAACCTTTTCCAGACCCAATGTTACAGAAAACTTAATGTTGACTCAAAAATCCTAAACAAGAGGGCCATGATGGCCCTATATCGCTCACCTGTTATCATTGCACTTGAGGACAAGAAAGTCCTCAGAAAATATATCTAAGTCCAAAGGACAGGAACAACAAAGGGAAAAAAATTTAAGCAAAAAGAAAAAAAATCTTAAAAGGTATAGATATGTTAAAATACACCTAAAAATTGGAGGTACCATATATGTTGTACCACAGAAAACTGGTCTCGTGTTTTCCCTACGGCCAATAATAAAAAGTTACTAAAAATAAGCTATTTATAGTAATGTAAAAGGGAAGTAATTAAAAAAAATAAATATTGTAAGTGGACAAAAGAAGGATCTTCCAAATAAATCTGTTGACATAAATGAAATTTCAGATCAGTATCTTCATTAGTGATGGAGATATAACAGTTTTAATTTGAAATAAAGGGAGGTAATTTGACATAAAATCAGTCCATAGTTATCTACCCTGATTGTCTCAGTCCAACTAATAACAATAATGAAATTTCAAATAAGTCCTGTAAGTACTTACTGATATAAATCCATTTTGATTACAATCAGGGGAGGTAATCAGATATAAAATAACTCTGGAACCTATGATTGGATCTGATTTGTCATGGAATCCAAGATTTATTGTTGTTGAAGATATTTTGGAAGTTTGTATCAAATAAAACCATAAATGAAGTCTCTATATGGCTGCAAAAGCCAAAATAGCCAATTTTGGACCTTTAAAGGGCTATAACTCTGGAACCCATGATGGAATCTGGCCAGTTGAAAAAAGGAAGCAAGATCTTGTGGTGATACAAGTTGTGTGCAAGTTTGGTTAAAATCAAATCATAAATGAAGCTGCTATTGTGCAGACAAGGTCAAAATAGCTAATTTTGGCCCTTTCAGGGGCCATAACTCTGGAACCCATTATGGGATCTGGCCGGTTCAAGAAAGGAACCGAGATCTTATGGTGACACAAGTTTTGTGCAAGTTTGATTAAATTCAAATCATAAATGAAGCTGCTATTGTGCAGACAAGGTCAAAATAGCTAATTCTGGCCCTTTCAGGGGCTATCACTCTGGAACCCATAATGGAATCTCGCCAGTTCAAGAAAGGAACTGAGATCTTATGGTGATACAAGTTGTGTGCAAGTTTGGTTAAAATAAAATCATAAATGAAGCTGCTACTGTGCAGACAAGGTCAAAATAGCTAATTCTGGCCCTTTTAGGGGCCACAACTCTGGAACCCATGATGGAATCTGGCCAGTTCAAGAAAGGAACCAAGATCTTATGGTGATACAAGTTGTGTGCTAGTTTGGTAAAAATCAAATCATAACAAGAGCTCGTCGAACACGAAATGCCCCCCTTGATGCATTTAGTAACTGCACAAGGAACAGAAATTATATGCACACTGTAAATAAGTATATGTAAACCATGTGACCCACAGGGCGGAGCCATATTTGACCCTTGGGGAATAATTTGAACAATCTTAGTAGAGGATCACTAGATGATGTCATATACAAAATATCAAAGCCCTAGGCCCTGTGGTTTTGGACAAGAGGTTTTTCAAAGTTTTTTCCTATATAAGGCTATATAAACCATGTGACCCTAGGGGTGGGGCCATATTTGACCCCAGGGAAATAATCTGAACAATCTTGTTAGAGGACCACTAGATTTTGCTACATACCAAATATCAAAGCCCTAGGCCCTATGGTTTTGGACAAGAAGATCAGAAACCATTTAACTGTTCCTGGCCAATGTGACCTTGACCTTTGACCTAATGACCTCAAAATCAATAGGGGTCACCTGCTGGTCATGACCAACCTCCCTATCAACTTTCGTGATCCTAGGCCTAAGCGTTCTTGAGTTATCATCCGGAAACTGTTTTACTGTTCAGGGTCACTGTGACCTTGACCTTTAACATACTGACCTCAAAATCAATAGGGGTCATCTGCTGGTCATGGCCAACCTAACTATCAATTTTCCTGACACTAGGCCCAAGCGTTCTTGAGTTATTGCCTGGAAAGCATTTTACTGTTCCTGGTCACTGTGACCTTGACCTTTGACATACTGACCTAAAAATCAATAGGAGTCACCTGCTGGTCATGACCAACCTCCCTATCAACTTTCGTGATCCTAGGCCTAAGCGTTCTTGAGATATCATCAGGAAACTGTTTTACTGTTCAGGGTCACTGTGACCTTGACCTTTAACTTACTGACCTCAAAATCAATAGGGGTCATCTGCTGGTCATGACCAACCTCCCTATCAACTTTCATGATCCTAGGCCCAAGTGTTCTTGAGTTATCATCCGGAAACCGTTTTACTATTCAGGGTCACTGTGACCTTGACCTTTGACATACAGACCTCAAAATCAATAGGGGTCATCTACTGGTCATGACCAACCTCCCTATCAACTTTCATAATCCTAGGCCCAAGCGTTCTTGAGTTATCATCCGGAAACCGTTTTACTATTCAGGGTCACTGTGACCTTGACCTTTGACATACAGACCTCAAAATCAATAGGGGTCATCTACTGGTCATGACCAACCTCCCTATCAACTTTCATGATCCTAGGCCCAAGCGTTCTTGAGTTATCATCCGGAAACGAATAGGTCTACATTCCGACCGACCGACCTACCGACAGACATCTGCAAAACAATATACCCCTCCTTTTTCAAAGGGGGGCATAAATAAAGCTGCTATTGTGCAGACAAGGTCAAAATAGCTAATTTTGGCCCTTTCAGGGGCCATAACTCTGGAACCCATCATGGGATCTGGCCAGTTCAAGAAAGGAACCGTGATCTTATGGTGATACAAGTTGTGTGCAAGTTTGGTTAAAATAAAATCATAAATGAAACCACTATCATGCAGACAAGAAATTGTTGACGGATGGACGGACGAAGGGTGATCACAAAAGCTCACATTATCACTGTGACAGGTGAGCTAAAAACATGGAGTGTCATCTACTAACCACAGGAAACCATCCTTTGAAGTGAAGTTTGACAGTAAGCGGTTTAAGCATTCTCCAGTTATCCTGTCTTTAAATCTGACTTTAGTTTCAGTCACTGTGATCTTCAATTGAAACCTACTGACCTTAAAAAATTGGGGTCATTTACCAACAGACCAAATTGTTTCTCTAGTTACTGATCTGAAACCAATTTAGAAAGTGTCTACCCAAAGAACAACCTACATGAGCAAATCTATATACTCTCTTCTTCAAAAGGGCATAGTATTTTCAAATATCAGATACTTTTTATTACAGTATAACTTGGGTGAAGCAAACTGGTTGTGACACTGGAAATTTGTTCCTTATAACTGAGATTAACTGTGTCTGTATGACAAACAGTTCAATACATATGGTTGTTAGTATAAACTATTTCATTACATCTATGCTTGAAGTATTTACATTTAATTCAACTCTACTGTCTCAATAAAAGCTATCTACACACCAAGTTTGGTGATTATAGGTCTACCCAAACTATATATATATTGAGTGGGAACCATTTTAAATGTTTAGCAACAATGACCTCGACCCATCTGGCCCAAAATACAGTAACAACATATATATCTCAGTTTAAGTTAATATATCTCAGTTTAAGCTATACACACCAAGTTTGGTGACAATAGGTGTATCCAAGATGAACCCATTTTCTATTTGTAGTAACAGTGACCTTGACCTTGAGCAGAGTCACCCCAAATAAATCCTTACTGTTGTCTTGATAAAAACTTCCTACACACCAAGTTTCACTGCTATATCTCATTCCTAACTGAAATTATTTAACAGAAACTTACGCCTTGTTATCTTTGAAAGCTGCCCAATGAAGAACATTGAAGTTCATGCTGTTACACAGAGAATGATCAGCTGTGGAAGCATTGAGGACCGCGGAAACTATTACCGGCTGTCCTTCCTTCTGCTCTATTGCATTGTGCATTGCTGTATCACCATCTGTAGTCTATGTGAGAAATAAGACAGATTGACATTTCATATATAACACAACCTCCCTACAGTGAATATCACTCGAATCAAACATGTTGACATTTCATTAACAGTATGAATACCAAAGGAATCGGACAGACTGACATTTCATATACTGTACAAACTCTCTAGAGCAAACACCACTGGAAACAAAGAGATTGACATTTCATATACTGTACAACCTCTCTAAAGACAACACCACTGGAAACAAACATGATGACATTTCATATACAGTATGAATACCAAAGGAATCGGACAGACTGACATTTTATATACTGTACAAACTCTCTAGAGCAAACACCACTGGAAACAAACAGGTTGACATTTCATATACTGTACAAACTCTCTAGAGCAAACACCACTGGAAACAAACAGGCTGACATTTCATATACTGTACAAACTCTCTAGAGCAAACACCACTGGAAACAAAGAGGCTGACATTTCATATACTGTACAAACTCTCTAGAGCAAACACCACTGGAAACAAACAGGCTGACATTTCATATACTGTACAAACTCTCTACAGCAAACACCACTGGAAACAAACAGGCTGACATTTCATATACTGTACAAACTCTCTAGAGCAAACACCACTGGAAACAAACAGGCTGACATTTCATATACTGTACAACCTCTCTAAAGACAACACCACTGGAAACAAACAGGCTGACATTTCATATACTATACAAACTCTCTAGAGCAAACACCACTGGAAACAAACAGGGTGACATTTCATATACTGTACAAAATCTCTAAAGACAACACCACTGGAAACAAACAGGCTGACATTTCGTATAGTGTACAAACTCTCTAGAGCAAACACCACTGGAAACAAACAGGCTGACATTTCGTATAGTGTACAAACTCTCTAGAGCAAACACCACAGGAAACAAACAGGCTGACGTTTCATATACTGTACAACCTCTCTAGAGCAAACACCACTGGAAACAAACAGGCTGACATTTCATATACTGTACAACCTCTCTAGAGCAAACACCACTGGAAACAAACAGGCTGACATTTCATATACTGTACAAACTCTCTAGAGCAAACACCACTGGAAACAAACAGGCTGACATTTCATATACTGTACAAACTCTCTAGAGCAAACACCACTGGAAACAAACAGGCTGACATTTCATATACTGTACAAACTCTCTAGAGCAAACACCACTGGAAACAAACAGGCTGACATTTCATATACTGTACAAACTCTCTAGAAGACAAACACCACTGGAAACAAACAGGCTGACTTTCATATACTGTACAAACCTCTCTAGAGCAAACACCACTGGAAACAAACAGGCTGACATTTCATATACTGTACAACCTCTCTAAAGACAACACCACTGGAAACAAACAGGCTGACATTTCATATACTGTACAAACTCTCTAGAGCAAACACCACTGGAAACAAACAGGCTGACGTTTCATATACTGTACAACCTCTCTAGAGCAAACACCACTGGAAACAAACAGGCTGACATTTCATATACTGTACAAACTCTCTAGAGCAAACACCACTGGAAACAAACAGGCTGACATTTCATATACTGTACAACCTCTCTAAAGACAAAACCACTGGTAATAAACAAGTTGACATTTTATATACTGTACAACCTCTCCTTGGTGAAAACCACTGGAAACAAACAAGTTTACATTTCATATACTGTACAAACTCTCTACAGAAAACGCCACTGGAAACAAACAAGTTAACATTTCTTATATTATACAACCTCTCCTTAGTGAACACCACTGGAAACAAACTAGTTGACATTTCATTAACTGTACAACCTCTTCTTAGTGAACACCACTGGAAACAAACAGGCTGACATTTCATATACTGTACAACCTCTCTAAAGACAACACCACTGGAAACAAACAGGTTGACATTTCATACACTGTACAACCTCTCCTTCGTGAAAACCACTGGAAACAAACAAGTTGACATTTCATATATTGTACAACCTCTCTACAGAAAACGCCACTGGAAACAAACAAGTTGACATTTCTAATATTGTACAACCTCTCCTTAGTGAACACCACTGGAAACAAACTACTTGACATTTCATTAACTGTACGACCTCTTCTTAGTGAACACCACTGGAAACAAACAAGTTGACATTTCATATACAGTATGAACACCAAAGGAATCGGATAGATTGGCATTTTATATACTATACAAACTCTCTAGAGCAAACACTACTGGAAACAAACAAGCTGACACTTCTCCTTAGTGAACACCACTTGAAACAAACAAGCTGACATTTCATATACAGTATGAACACCAAAGGAATCGGATAGATTGGCATTTTATATACTGTACAAACTCTCTAGAGCAAACACCACTGGAAACAAACAAGCTGACACTTCTCCTTAGTGAACACCACTGGAAACAACCTCTCCTTAGTGAACACCACTGGAAACAAACAAGTTGACATATCATTTATTGTACAACCTCTCCTTAGTGAACACCACTAGAAACAAGCAGGCTGACATTTAATATACTGTACAACCTCTCTAAAGACTACACCACTGGAAACAAACAAGTTGATATTTCATATATTGTACAACCTCTCCTTAGTGAACACCACTGGAAAGAAACAAGTTGACATTTCATTTACTGTACAACCTCTCCTTAGTGACCACCACTGGAAACAAACAAGCTGACACTTTATATACAGTATGAACACCAAAGGAATCGGACAGATTGACATTTTCTATACCCTACAAACTCTCTAGAGCAAATCCCACTGGAAACAAACAGGCTAACATTTAATATACTGTACAACCTCTCTAAAGACAACACCACTGGAAACAAACAAGTTGACATTTAATATCCTTAGTGAACACCACTGGAAAAAAACAAGTTGACATTTCATTTACTGTACAACCTCTCCTTAATGAACACCACTGGAAACAAACAAGTAGAGATTTCATATACTGTACAACCTCTCTAAAGACAAAACCACTGGAAACAAACAGGTTGACATTTTATAGACTGTACGACCTCTCCTTAGTGAACAACACTGGAAACAAACAAGTTGACATTTCATATACTGTACAACCTCTCTGAAGACAACACCACTGGAAACAAACAAGTCGACATTTCATATACTGTACAACCTCTCTGAAGACAACACCACTGGAAACAAACAGGTTGACATTTCATATATTGTACAACCTCTTCTCAGTGAACACCACTGAAAACAAACAAGTACAAATTTCATATACAGCACAGCCTCTCCTTAGTGAACACTACTGGAAACAAACAAGTTGGCATTTTTATATAGAAGACATGCTCCAGACAATGTCATTCTTGTATTTGACCTTTGGCCTCTAAGTTTGGCCTTGACCTTAGACCTAGGGACCTGGTTCTTGCGCATGACACTTTGTCTCATAAAGGTGAACATTCATGCCAAGTTACTTCAAAATTCCACCATGCATGAAGAAGAAATGCTCCAGACAAGATTCAATATGACATTTGACCTCCAACTGTGACCTTGACCTTTGAGATAGGAACATTGGGTTTGCGCATCACACTCCTTCTCATTGAGGTAAACATTCATGCCAAATATAACCAAGATTGGTCCATGCATGTCAAAGTTATGGTCCGGACAAAATCAGATAGACGCATGGACACACACACATACACCAACCCGCCAAAAGTGATGACTATATCGAGCTCACCGCAAGCGGGCTCAACAAAAATCTCTCCACAGAAAGTTTTAAAGCATAATTTTAAAACTTTAGGGTTGATAACTTACCCTTAGTGACACATCAGCATTGTTGAGTATAAGGCACTGTACAGAGTCTATATCCGGGTGGTCAATGGCAATAATAAGTGGTGTAAAACCATTGTTGTTCTGAATATTGGGGTCAGCAGCACTTTGCAACATCTCCTGTACACAATCTGGCTGTTTTCTACAAGAACAATGTTCTACTTTATCATATATCTGCCAAATTTCTGTCTAAAATAGAGCCTGTAATGAATACAATATCCTGTATTCAATTCCCATCAGATATGATAAACAAGGGTGCCATAGTCACAAAATACGCCCGCCGAGAGCTTGTTAAGTTGTCGTTCTTATACCTGACCTTTGACCTCTAAGTGTGACTTTGACCTTAGACCTAGGGACCTGGTTCTTGTGCATGACACTCTGTCAACTCTCTCAACATTTTTGCCAAGTTACATCAAAATCCCTCCATGCATAAAGAAGAAATGCTCTGGACAAAGTCATTCTTGAATTTGACCTTTGACCACTAGGTGTGACCTTGACCTTAGAGCTAGGGACCTGGTTTTTGCACATGACACTCTGTCTCATGATGGTGAACATTTGTGCCAAGTTACATTAGACAGGCGTATAAGAAGGTTGATGTCAAATATGACATCAGAAATGATGTAAACATGTTTCTAAAGGTTTCTTGCATCAAAAAGTTCACTGTTTCAAATGCAATTTAAGCTTTTTTTTGTCTAAAATCATGCATTCGGCTCTCTTGGATTTTGCAAGACCTGATCACACTTGGCACAAGTGCCTCATGGGATCCAGGACTGGAAAAAACCACTCTAGCCAAACGCAACATAGCAGATCAAGGTAAAGTTATTTTTTAGATTTTTAATTGGAGAAAATACATTTTATTCTTTACCACAATGTAAAACCAAATAAATGACTTCTTAATATATTGCAACATATTTGTATTACTGAGTCTGCAAGTGGCTAACTGTCCATGCCCATGATATTCACAACTAGGATTAGCAATGATCACTTTTTGGGGTAACTTCTGGTAGTATTGGAGCAGTTGCCTGGACAAGGAAAAATACAACAACTCAAGGGCCATAACTCTAATGAAAATCAATGAACCAGAACATGCCAACAATATGCACAATGATGCTTGGCACTGATCACTTCTGTAAGATTTGGTAGAAATCTGCCCAATAGTACAAGAGAAGTGGCCAAAACTTCATAAAATTTGATGAATCAAGGGCCATAACTGTGCTGAAAACTGATGAACCAGAAAATGCCAACAATATGCACAATGAGGCTTGGCATTGATCACTCCTGTAAGGTTTGGTGGAAATCTGCCCAATTATATAAGAGAAGTGGCCAACACATCATAAAATTTGATGAATTAAGGGCCATAACTCTGTTAAAAAACAATGAACCAGAAAACGTCAACAATATGCACAAGGAGGCTTTTTGGGGGAAATCTGCCAAATAATATAAATGAAGGGGCCGTAACTTCATAAAATCATTAATCAAGGGCCATAACTCTGCTAAAAATAATCAAACAAGAAAATGCCGATGATATGCACAACTAGGCTTGGCAGCGATCATGCTTGTAAAGACTGGTGTCTGTCCAATAATATCAGAGTTGCGTGGACAAACTTTGTGACAAACAGACGAACAAATTGACAGACAGACAAATGGGCAGCACTTAATCAATATGTCTCCCCCACTACAAGAGGGAAACATAGTGAACTAATAAAATGCCTACTCACTTTATCAATACTACTGTGAAATCATTAATATTAGTAGGGGACTAATTTTCTTGGATTTCGTGGCTGAGTCAATCACGAAATTTAATCCCAATGAACAAGTAAAATTCCCATTCATTTCATGTTCAAAAGTTGAAATCCACGAATTCATATCCTCACGAAATTGCCGTTTTGACCAAAACCACGAAATTTCATGCCCACTAAATTAAATGATTTTACAGTATTTGAAATCTACAAAATTTGGTATAAAAGAAATAGACTTTTTAGACATTTGTGAGAAAATTTCTCTTTTTTTTTCATAGTATGCACACAGACAGCCACCAATTTTGTTTACTATTATGTAGTGTCTACAAGAGAAATGCCAACATTATTTGTGGACTTTTGATGCTACGGCCAATCCAAACATGATTAAATTAGGTCAATCGCCCAGGTTCAGTAAGAAAATTCATGAGAACCCTGGCCATTTTCCTATTTTTTCTGTTCAGATTGCCCAAACCTTGATAGTTCGAGCTTATCCATTTAATAATTTAATTAAATGCCACCTCAGGTCATCGATGTTTTAATGTATATAAAGTACAATACCCAAAAGCAGCATAGTGGAGTGGGGTATCTCCCTCGTCATCCCGTGCAGACATATCGGCCCCTGACTCAAGTAGATAGGTGACCAGATCCTTATACCCTTCATGGCAAGCCAGGTGCAAAACTGTACGTCCTTCCATTTTGAAATCAACCTAAAAGTTCAACAATAAAAATACAACACAGTCAATAGATAAATACATTTATAATTGATCACTGCAGCTGTGACTGCCTGCGCCTGCATTTATCAACATTTGAAGTCAGAATTTTAGACTTCAACACACTCTAATTTTATTTTATTTATTTATTTATTTTTTTTTTTTGTTGGATTTAACATCGCACAGACACATGATAGGTCATATGGCAACTTTCCAGCTTTAATGGTGGAGGAAGACTCCAGGTGCCACTCCGTGCATTGTTTCATCATGAGCGGGCACCCAGGTAGAACCACCGACCTTCCGTAAGCCAGCTGGATGGCTTCCTCACGGGGCTTTGAAGAATTCAAAGCCCCGAGTGAGGCTCAAACCCACATCGATGAGGGGCAAGTGATTTGAAGTCAGCGACCTTAACCACTCGGCCACACTAATTTTTTTATTTTGGTTCATGTCTAATGTTTTAACATTTTGCATGGTGAAAATTGAAATAATTCAATTTTGTACCAGCAATATGCAAAACACTGTTTTCTTAATATAATCACAACTTATTCATTTTGTACTAAACAAAATTCATAGTTCAAATTAACTCTAAACTAAATGCTTAAAGTTGTATAAACAAAGAACTGTCTTACTATTAGTAAGGGTGCAAAACACTTATTTTTCTCAATTTTGTATGAGCAGTACACAAAAGCATTAAATTTTGTCTCTTTATACATTCATAGTGAACTAAATGCACTCACCATCTCAATCCAAATGAAAGCTAATCAATACATGCACTCACATACAGACAGGAGTAACACTATAGCCTACCCCCACACTATCCCCATTATCAATTACAGAATAATTATTTATAAACTGATCATAATTACAGATCTAAACTGAAGTGTAGAGATTTTTCTTTGCTACCCTGCTGGCAGAATCTCTCCAGTTCTGCCATGGTGCCAGTCTTTGTCTCAATATAAAAGTTAGAAATTGTAAGTATAAAATAAAAAAAAAAAAAGAAAGCTCACAAGTCCTTTGTTACGTTTGACCAGGTTCATCACACCCTGTAAGTCTGCCTTGGTGAATGCCTCAGACATGGCATTACCCTGACTGGATATATCCCCTTGGTTCCTCTTTAAATTAACATACATAGATCCAAAGTCATCCGAAAAAGCTGAAACGACATGATACTGCTGGACAATTTTGTAAGCTTTACAAGTCAAACAAATAATTTTAACAAAGAGTGCCAAACACACACACGAGATACGCCTGGCTGCAATTCAATTTTAACACAATTATCTCTTGTTGCCCTACCTGAAAATGGAACATAAAAATACAGTGCAACTTGCAAGCGTTTGGGTCAAGTACTTCTCCAGTTACCATGCAGGAATAGTTTTCAATGGTCAGGTCCCTGTGACCTTGACCTTTGAATTATTGACCTAGATACAAAAGGGGTCATATACTTCATAAGCCCAATCATGCTATCAAGTTTGAAAATACTGGGTCAAGTGGTTCTCAAGTTATTGAGCAGAAAACGTTTTCAAGGTTTAGGCCCCTATGACCTTCACCTTTGACTGGCCCCTATGACCTTCACCTTTGACTGACCCTAAAAACAATACTTCATACATCTACTTCATACACCCGATCATGCTCTTACTAGAAGAAACTGGGTCATGTGGTTCTCAAGTTATTGAGAGGAAACTGTTTTCAAGGTTTAGGCTCCTGTGGCCTTAATCTTTGATCTATTGACCTCCAAAGCAATAGGAGTCACCTACTTCATAAGCCCAGTCATGCTACCAAGTTTGTGCTAAGCAATATGCTCCCACTTCTTCAAAGGGGGCATTAAAAGTGGTATTTTGTTTTTCAAATTTTTTTTATTTCACTTTAGAACAAATGAAACAATTAACATTATATATACTATTCTATCTGACAATACTTTGTTTGTTTGTTTTGGGTTTAACGCCGTTTTTCAACAGTATTTCAGTCAAGTAACGGCGGGCAGTTAACCTAACCAGTGTTCCTGGATTGTGTACCAGTACAAACCTGTTCTCCACTAGTAGCTATCAACTTCTCCATATGAATCAGAGGTGGAGGACTAATGATTTCAGACACAATGGCGTTTATCAAATAGTCACGGAGAACATACGCCCCGCCCGAGAATCGAACTCACGACCCTGCGATCCGTAGACCAACGCTCTTACCTAGTGAGCTAAGCGGGCGGGCTTATCTGACAATACAAAAAGATTATTCAATTATATATATATCTATAGTTTTAAACTAAATGTTGCAACAATGACAGACAGGGATAGAAATAAAGTATTTTGTTTTTGTTCTAAAATGTTTTTGTGTATGATGAATAATGGAAAATGATAAATAAAATGAAATGATGAGGGAGTGTCATGAAAAAGAGGGGGTGGGGGTGTGCTTCTAATTGTAATATATATATATATATACAAAAAAATATAAAAGTGGTATTTTAATGCAAGTGGTATCTTAATGCAGAACTATTCTCTTTATGTAAGTGTTCTGTTAATTCAAGTGGTCTCTTAATGAAAGTGGTCTCTTAATTCAAGTGGTCTCTTAATGAAAGTGGTGTCTTAATGTAAGTGTTCTGTTAATTCAAGTGGTCTCTTAATGTAAGTGTTCTGTTAATTTAAGTGGTCTCTTAATGAAAGTGGTGTCTTAATGTAAGTGTTCTGTTAATTCAAGTGGTCTCTTAATGTAAGTGTTCCGTTAATTCAAGTGTTCTCTTAATGAAAGTGGTCTCTTAATGTAAGTGTTCTGTTAATTCAAGTGGTCTCTTAATGTAAGTGTTCTGTTAATTCAAGTGGTCTCTTAATGTAAGTGTTCTGTTAATTTAAGTGGTCTCTTAATGAAAGTGGTGTCTTAATGTAAGTGTTCTGTTAATTCAAGTGGTCTCTTAATGTAAGTGTTCTGTTAATTCAAGTGTTCTCTTAATGAAAGTGGTCTCTTAATGTAAGTGTTCTGTTAATTCAAGTGGTCTCTTAATGTAAGTGTTCTGTTAATTCAAGTGGTCTCTTAATGTAAGTGTTCTGTTAATTTAAGTGGTCTCTTAATGAAAGTGGTCTCTTAATGTAAAAGGTCTCTAAATGAAAGTGGTCTCTTAATGAAAGTGTTCTGTTAAATCAAGTGGTCTCTTAATGAAAGTGGTCTCTTAATGTAAGTGTTCTGTTAATTCAAGTGGTCTCTTAATGAAAGTGGTCTCTTAATGTAAGTGTTCTGTTAATTCAAGTGGTCTCTTAATGTAAGTGGTGTCTTAATGTAAGTGTTCTGTTAATTCAAGTGGTCTCTTAATGAAAGTGGTCTCTTAATGTAAGTGTTCTGTTAATTCAAGTGGTCTCTTAATGTAAAAGGTGTCTTAATGTAAGTGTTCTGTTAATTCAAGTGGTCTCTTAATGAAAGTGGTCTCTTAATGTAAGTGTTCTGTTAATTCAAGTGGTCTCTTAATGTAAGTGTTCTGTTAATTCAAGTGGTCTCTTAATGAAAGTGGTGTCTTAATGTAAGTGTTCTGTTAATTCAAAAGGTCTCTTAATGTAAGTGTTCTGTTAATGAAAGTGGTCTCTTAATATAAGTGTTCTGTTAATTCAAGTGGTCTCTTTATGTAAGTGGTCTCTTAATTCAAGTGGTCTCTTAATGAAAGTGGTCTCTTAATGAAAGTGGTCTCTAAATGTAAGTGGTCTCTTAATTCAAGTGGTCTCTTAATTCAAGTGGTCTCTTAATTCAAGTGGTCTCTTAATGAAAGTGGTGTCTAAATGTATGTGGTCTCTTAATTCAAGTGGTCTCTTAATTCAAGTGGTCTCTTAATTCAAGTGTTCTCTTAATGAAAGTGGTCTCTTAATGAAAGTTTATTTATTTATTTTATTTTGTTGGGTTTAACGTCGCACCGACACAATTTTAGGTCATATGGCGACTTTCCAGCTTTAATGGTGGAGGAAGACCCCAGGTGCCCCTCCGTGCACTATTTCATCACGAGCGGGCACCTGGGTAGAACCACCGACCTTCCGTAAGCCAGCTGGATGGCTTCCTCACGTGAAGAATTCTACGCCCCAAATGAGGTTTCGAACCCACATCGATGAGGGGCAAATGGTTTGAAGTCAACGACTCTAACCACTCGGCCACGGAGGCCCCTCTTAATGAAAGTGGTCTCTTAATGTAAAAGGTCTCTAAATGCAAGCTGACTCTTAATGCAAGTTGTACTATATCTTTATGTCCCATTTGCAATTAGAGTAATAAGAGAAAATTGTGTTTAAATTAATTTGCAGCCACTGGTGTATCTTATGACTTTAGCACTCTTTGTTTAATGCAAGTAGTCCCTTAATGACATTGATCTCTTACCAGACATCTTCTTTCAAGTAGGTCTGACTGTATTCAACATTGGAAACACTTGTATGTTTGAAAACATGGAAAATAATGCTTAGTTATTGAGAAACATGGCTAACTTTTTTGACAATAGGCCTGTAAAATTATTTGAAAATATATACACTTCTACCATAGAATAAAATGAATGCAAACAATTTTAAGTTGCTAAAATGGTGCTTTTGGTAGAACACTTAGATCTGAATAAAGTTTGCAACTGTAAAAATGTCTTCCCATTAAATTTAGTACAATTACATAAACATCTGCAGTATATACAAATAATTTCTGTAGAATGTAGATGTAAACATGATATATTACCTTTCAGGTTTTGCTTCTGACCACCCTTGTCATCATCAGGATTACATAATACCTTCCTGCCGGGAACCATGTCCCCTTCTGGTTCCAAATCCTCATCCTCGTCCTCACTGTCTGACACTGGCATGGGTGGTGCCTTACTGGCCAATTTCGGATCATCCACGGGAGAGCAGCAGGTTGGGCTGAAGGTGTATTTCTTTCCATCAACAAGGACAATCATATCGCCGTCACCTTGTATCTTCAGCAGGCGACCTAATTTCCCACATGCCTTACAAGAAAACAGTTGTAAATGTTAATACGCTATTTCCGCACTTTATCTTCATTCTTGTTTCAGCTTTATCATAATTATACATTTTCAGTACAAATTCCTCATCATAACTTACAGTGCCTTTGGAAAGTCTTGAGACAAGATGGAAACAACTGTAAGACAGTCCAAACATACGATAAGAAATGTGCTTTTTTTAATGACTATAAACTAGCAGAAATTTGTTAAACAATTACACCTTTTCTTTATAAATAATTCATTTATGCTGTAATTACTTAAGCTGTTTCTATGTGTTGAAAAATATAATGAATTTTAGGGATCAAGTTTTTATTTATCTCCAGACCTTTGGAGTGTACTGTATTTTGAACCAAATGAAATCAAAAACACACAGTTCCCTAAATCAGGGAATGTCGTATGCAGTAAAACGTGTGTCAATGCTTTACATTGGGCATGTGAAAGAACCAAACGAACTGCTTTAGTTCATTTGTATCTCAAACTTTCTTCACTGAATTTAACAACGCGAGTGAAATGTTGGGCGCACCGAAATGTTTACGAGTAGACTGAAATGAACGCGACTGAAATCTTCGAGTAGACTGAAATGAACTCGATTGGAATGAACGTGATGATGTGTGAGCCGTTCGACTTTTAAGAACATTTCCGATATTTTCGTTCCGCGAATCGGCTTGTTATTAGTGGTAGGCTTTAATTAATGTTCAAAACCCGAAGACGGTTAAGACATTTTATTCCCAACATATTTCTATAGTCACAAAGCACTATGACCAGTTTGTAAATTTAAAAGACCTTTACAAAAATAAACAGTTTATAAACTTTCTCTAAATATAATCAAACTAGATATCAACCTTTGAACCATAAAGTGTCAACTGTCACCTAAAGGAACAAAATGGCCCATTAAATAGAATTGGATCTCATTAGAAAATTAATGTAAGTTTATAGGTTTTATCCTAATAAAACTAGATGTGTGTCCATAGGACACTAGGGCCCTCAATGCCTGTCACTGTATGCATATTTTTGATGAAGTCAAGGGCCATAACTTTAGTCTGACTCTGTGAAATCCCAGTAAAAATATAAGGTGCACAACTTCACACGCTGAATAACAATCCTGTAAGGTTTGATGACTCTAGGTCAAAAACTTTTTTGAGATATGCAAAACACAAATTCACATGGACAGAGATATATGAACAGCAACTCTAAGTGCTCCCAACGTTTTTAATGGTCCAGATATTCACACAGAGAAAAATACATTTTTGGCCATAATATTAACATTAATAAAGACACCTTAAAATGAAATGATGCATAACTTATCTTGACCTTGTGAAATAAGGCTTTATTCAGGAAAAACACTGTAACAGTTACAGATTTAGTGGATGAAATTGTAACTAATTTAAACCCTTACTCTGCTAAATTTCTAAAATGGACTGGTCCATCATTCAATTTGGGCAATACCATTTATTATTCAAAGGGGTGCTCACTGAAAATTAACTGACTGAATAGCAAACAGTGCAGACTATGATCAGCCTGCACATCCTTGCAGGCTGATCTTGGTCAGCACTGGCCGCAAAGGCAGAATCACTTGCCGCCAGCAGGCTAAAGGTTAAATGATAACAAAAAGTCATTATAAAAATGTATATTTCCTGACAGAAGTTTATCTTCATGACATCACTTACATCTTCCATACTTTTCTCAACTCCACCATGACCCTCCTGAAGTTTCTTCAACAGTTTCTTGTCTTTGATAATATCTACAGCATCTCCCTCTCGGAACCCTCCTCTCTGGAAAAAGCAGACCACTTTAAAAATACATGTAAATATAAACAATCTGTTAACCCTTACCCTGCTAAATTTCTATAATGAACTTGTCCATCTTTGAATTTAGACAGTGCCATTAACTGTTAAAAGGGGTGCTTACCAAAAAGATACTGACTGAATGGCGAACAGTGCAAATCTTGATCAGACTGCATGAATGTTCAGGCTGATCATGATCTACACTGGTTGCAAAGGCAGAATGTATTGTGTCCTGCATGATAAGGGTTAAAATGTTCAGCATGTAATAAATAAGTGCTTTCTAAGACAGTCACCCGTTATATCTAAATTGATACACAAAGCTGTCACATGAATTTTGAATTGGACTACAAAAAGACTGGATTTAAATTATCTAAATTATGGAAAATGTGTCCCTAAAATCACATTTTCTACAGTGCAGTCTTAGCAACAAAGTGTAAATTATATGAGCCGTGCCATGAGAAAACCAACATAGTGGCTTTGCGACCAGCATAGATCCAGACCAGCCTGCACATCCGCGCAGTCTGGTCAGGCTCCATGCTGTTCGCTTTGAAAGCCTATTGGAATTGGAGAAACTGTTAGTGAACAGCATGGATCCTGACCAGACTGGGCGGATGCGCAGGCTGGTCTGGATCCATGCTGGTCGCATACCCACTATGTTGGTTTTCCCATGGCACGGCTCATATAGTAACTGTTGGAAGCTCTGCTATAAGTTTTCATATATTCAATATAACAATGTAAATTCAAAACTCAATACAGTCTTGTTAAAACCTGTTTTGCTTTATTAAATTTCTTAAGTTAATATACAATAAGAGTTTCTACAACCATTTGTGACTTTAAAATGAAGCTACAAAATGTACATTGAACCATGCAGATCTGACAAAAATGTATAAATTAATACAAATAAAGTATTTTTATTACTGTAAAACATTTATGCAATGGGACTATATTTTCACCGACATATGCATGTTTCATTCACAAAGTTTTTTAAAAAAATGGCCACCATCAAGATCAGATAATATTCACGTAATGATATATCTCAGATTTAATTTTCAGAAAGTTGTGAATTCTACATCACATGAAAAAAGTAGGACATGTAAGAGCAAAATTGCTACATTAAGTTTTCGCATAATTAAAAATATTCAGTTCACTTCTTCCAGACAATAGACTGGCAATGAATAAATTTAACTACTTATCTGAGACAGTGCACACTGTGTATCAATATATGAGCCGCGCCAAGAGAAAATCAACATAATGGGTTTGCGACCAGCATGGATCCAGATCAGGATCCATAGTGTTCGCTTATGGTTTCTCTAATTGCAATAAGCTTTGAAAGCGAACAGCATGGATCCTGACCAGACTGCGCGGATGCGCAGTCTGGTCTGGATCCATGCTGGTCGCAAAGCCAATATGTTGGTTTTCTCATGGCGCGGCTCATATAAATTGCCACTCAGTTTGATACAGTACAACAAAAGTATAAAAGCTATGTAACTTCTAAATGGAATTTATAAAACAGTTCGTGACAATAAGATATTCAATATATACCCTACACAGTTCTTTCTTGGAAAGAATGTGTTAACTACCATTGGGATATTGAACATACGCTTTATCACCTCCAAACCGGATTTCAAAAACAGTTCCTGACATACCCTATAGAGTGCTGCCTCAGCAACAATGTGTAAACTGTCATTCTGATATTTTACATGTGCAATATAATCTCCAAATAGAATTTCTACAAGTTTCTGATCATAAAATATTTCAATACGTACCCTATACAGCGCAGCCTTCGCAACAATGTGTAAATTACCATTCGGGTACTGTACACGTGCCATATCCCCTCCAAACAGAATTTCTACAACAGTCCCAATCTCGTTCACACACTGTAATAATAAACAGAACCTTGTACCCATCAGTCCAATGAGGTACATACCGGTATTTTAGATTCTGCAACAATATCTTTAGCGAGTGAGTGAGTTGGTTTTTACGGCGAATCGACACAAAACGGTCATATTATTTCTGATAAAAGTCTTTCATGATGTAATGGTCTCTCTCCTCAGCTGCTAAGCACATGACAAATATTCATTCAAAATATAAGTCTGAAATCCCTGGTGAAGACCTTTAATTTTACCACCTTTTAGTTTCTTAAAGGCACTGACCTCCAGCTTGTACGACAAAAAAAAGGGAAATTAGATATCATTAAATTATTGCTATATTCCTTGTAAAAGCTTTGTAAATTAGTTACTGACAGATTATGTTATGGAAAGACAATTAGAACATTAAGTTGTTTACTAAATTTTCCATTCAAAATTGAAAAGCATTTGTAACAGGGTACCATAGGTTAGATGCCTTAATTATAAAGCTTTATGTTTAATAGTCATTAAGTAAGATTTAGTAATTTTCTTATTTTTACAAAAATCACGAGACCATTGTAAAGTAATTCAAATATATTATTCCTATTTCTGACTTTACTGTTTCATTATATCACCCACATTTGCCATAAACTTCTGAAAAATAGTCAAAACAATTTCAAAAACTAAAATCTAATATCAAATGATGAGAACAACGATTTATCAACATCCTGATAAAATGTTTGTAGTGGCAGATTTTAATGGGAGACCGCCTCGATAGCCTAGTGGTAGTGCGTCAGCTTCGAGTGCAGGAGGTTGTGGGTTCGATCCCCGGCCGCGTCATACCAAAGACATGAACAAGAGCTGTCGGAGGACAGCAACGCTTGACT
This sequence comes from Mercenaria mercenaria, assembly GCF_021730395.1. Taxonomy (NCBI): domain Eukaryota; kingdom Metazoa; phylum Mollusca; class Bivalvia; order Venerida; family Veneridae; genus Mercenaria; species Mercenaria mercenaria. The sequence continues at coordinate 56,941,567 of NC_069373.1, forward strand.
ATTCAACAGCCTTGTCGACTGAATGAATACGAAAGTCGAAAAAGGGGCAATATTTAAAAAAAGCAAAATTGGGTTATGGAACCTGCATAGTGCTTATCAGCTCATGACAGTGGACAAGTGTGTGAAGTTTCAATCCATTCCCATTAGTGGGTACTGAGATACCAGCTTACATATAAGAATTTAACCCAAAACTCCTAAGTTTAAAAAGGGGCATAATTTTGTAAAATGCAAAGTTGAGTTATTGACCCATTGCACTGCATGTCATATCATGACAGTGAACAAGTGTGTGAAGGTTCAATCCTTTCCCATTAGTGGATACTGAGATACCAGCTTACATACAAAACCTTAACCAAAAAATTCTAAGTCGAAAAAGGGGCATAATTTTGTAAAAAAGCAAAACAGAGTTATGGAACCTGCTTTGTGTATGTCAGATCATGACAGTGAACAAGTGTGTGAAGTTTCAATCCATTCCCACAAGTGGTTACTGAGATACCAGCTTACATACAAAACCTTAACCAAAAAATTCTAAGTCGAAAAAGGGGCATAATTTTGTAAAAAAGCAAAATAGAGTTATGGAACCTGTGCAATGTAAGTCAGTTTATCACAGTGAATAAGTTTGTGAAGTTTCAATCCATTCCCACAAGTGGTTGCTGAGATACCAGCTTACATACAAAACCTTAACCAAAAATTTCTAAGTCAAAAAAGGGGCATAATTTTGTAAAAGAGCAAAATAGAGTTATGGAACCTGTGCAATGTAAGTCAGTTTATCACAGTGAATAAGTGTGTGAAGTTTCAATCCATTCCCACAAGTGGTTGCTGAGATACCAGCTTACATACAAAAACTTAACCAAATCGGGACACGGACGCCGACGCGGACGCCGACGCATGGGCGAGTCCAATAGCTCTACTATTCTATGAATAGTCGAGCTAAAAATGTACCAGTAGCTCCCTTGCTTGGCACTCAGCATTAAAACTGGCCTCTTCTCTCATACCCTCATGGCGATGGATTCCATCAGGAATGAGGTATCAAGAGTGATTAATATAAGTTGTAGAACTTCCTTCACAATCAACCTAAATAAATTATGTATAAACTAAGAGGAGACCACTGCATAGGAAACTGACATTACACCTTACCTGTTTCATGTCATCCTTCCAGCCTCCAGGGATGTTACCTTTCTTCTGTGCATCCTGAAACTCCTTCAAGCTCATGTTCACAGACACCTTGTCTCCTGTTTTCACCTTTATTATCCCTGGAATAATGAAAACTTAACTAGGCCAAATCTGTTTTACACAAACTCCTTTTATGTCACTCTTACAATTGAATTGTTGTCAATCTTTGAGAAACAAACTTCCATTTTATCATACAAAAATATGTATGAACCCCTTTATGGTGATTTGTCAAATATTTGAACAATTGATAGATATATATTTGATAAGGAAGTCAATGGTTTACTGGTTAACCATTATTTGATTATCAGTTTGTTAAATCAGTTACTGGCAAACTGCATTTTTTCTTTCAAATAGTTAAATTTTAAAATGTCAATAAACAAGACAGCCAAGATGGTCCTAAGTCGCTCACCTGAGTAACATACAATAACAGTGTTAACATGTTTTACCTAGTGATTTCATGGAGACAAATATTCTGACAAATTTTCATTAACATTGGACCAAAAAAACATGGCCTCTTGAGTGTAAACAAGCTTATTCTTTGATTTAACCTGGTGACCTTGTTTTTGACCCTACATGACCTTGTGTGTAAGCGTGGTTAAAATCAAATATAAAATGTCACTTCTATCGTGTCCACAAGGTAAAAATTAACAAATTTTGGCTCTTTCAGGGGTCAATCTGGGGCCGTAACTCTGGAACCTATAATTGGATCTGACAGATTCATCATGGAATCCAAGATTTATTGTTGTTGAAGATATTTTGCAAGTTTGTATCAAATAAAACCATAAATGAAGTCTCTATATGGCTGCAAAAGCCAAAATAGCAAATTTTGACCCTTTAAGGGGCCATAATTCTGGAACCTATAACGGGATCTGGCAAGTTTTTGAAAGGAACTGAGATATTATGCCAATACAAGTTGTGTGTAAGTTTGATAAAAGTTGATTGCAAAATGTATTCATTATAGTGCTCACAAGCCGAAAATAGCAAATTTTGGCCCTTTAAGGGGCTATAACTCTGGAACACATGATGGGATCTGACCAGTTTTCGAAAGGAACCGAGATCTTATGCCAATACAAGTTATGTGCAAGTTTGATTAAAACTGATAGCAAAATGTGGTCTCTATTATGTTCACAAGAAAATGTGAACGGGCGACGGACGGACGAAGGACAAATTGCGATCACAAAAGCTCACCCTGTGACAGGTGAGCTAAATATGGTGGTTTAGAAATATTTTAATTTCAAATCAGCAGTCCTTTTGCAATCAAGTCTATTTGACATGTGTCCATCATTAAAAGCCCCAAAGGGTGTTAAGTCGCTAATCTCATCTCCATAGTCTGACATGAAGGAATAATGGGTTTGTACTTTTCAATAAATTAAATGTACAGATTACTAATTGCTCATCAGCAACACATGTTTGACCATTGGTGACTTAAACCTGGCTAATAACTTTTCAGACCATGTCCATTCTATGATATATAAATACCCTTTCACTAAATATCATACTTGAACACTTTTGGCATGGAAATAGTGAAACCATTTCCCCGATACATTTCCAAAACTTTCAATCAAACATCAGTGAACTAACTCATTAATATATCAAAGCTTTCAGTATGCATTCTCCTTCTGCAGTCATCTTGAAATTCTTGATACAAATAAAATACAATTGCTTCCCATCCAAGTTACTAGATGCCCACGGGCAACATGTTGAGCCCACCAGCTGTCACATGGTTGTGAACATTTGTGCCAAGTTACATCAAAATTCCTCCATGCATAAAGAAGAAATGCTCCAGACAAAGTCAGAATTTAACCTTCGACCTCCAAGTTTGACCTTAACCTTTGAGATAGGAATCTGCGGTTTGCAAATGACACTCCAACTCACTGAGGTTAACATTCATGCCATATATAAATGAGATTGCTCCATGCATATCAAAGTTATGGTCTGGACAAACAAACAAACAGATGCACGCACATACACTGAACAGCCGTTTGGACAACTGTGTCTTCACTTCTGCAAGCGGGCTCGACAAAAAATGTTGTATAAAGAAGTGACAGTGGATATCTCAAATGATAATGAGTTCCGAATATACTGTTTTAGCGGTGTCAATGTAAAATAGTGATCTATCAAGAGAGAAATAGATGCAGTATATTTTATTCAATTAACCAGTTTACCATTTGAAAGACTCTATTGTTGACTGCTTTTTAGGTTAACAAAATATTGACATTCCTAATACATATATTCTAAAAACTTCTGTACGAGCTATTGACTAGACTTTTTTCAAAATTAAAAGCGGAAATACTTCAAATGTGTGCAAAGAAACAATTAATCAGTGTAAATGTTTTTCAAACTATGACAAAAATGCATTGAATATTTTAACTAACACCCTTACTTAAATGAGTTTTGAAATAAGTAAAACTCAAAAGACATATAATGGAAAAATATTTCATCAGTATAATTTTACTCTTTTTTTCTGCCAAATGAATATTTTGAGACTATACAAACTTGAAAATTGCAAATTGAAAAGGTAAAATACATGATTTCATCTATTCACTAGGACTAAAAAAAAATTAGTAAGGATAATACTAAGTAAATAAGTTATTTCAGTGACATGTGTATAATGTATAAAAAAGCATGTAATAAAATCTATAAGGAGATCCTTTGGAAGCATAGAATGCAACCAAGGAAAATAACTGCAGGCTTGGTTTGATCAAGTATGTTTATGAAACTCTTACCTATAACTGGCAGATGATCTACATACACTTTGCCTCCCTTGCTTACTTTTGATGCAACAACGTCAACAAATCCCCCAACACCGAACCTGTACTCTTTCACATCATGCCCGATCTCCCACTTTACACGCACCCAGGCATTTGCCAGTCCATCTTTTTCATCGACAAATGCCATGACAACGCCCTTCCCGGAATCACCTACATAGTAAAAAGTTATTTTTATTCTCAGGGATAGATCTAAACAGTCTTCTAAAGTACATGACTGTGTTTTATTTGTATTACTAAAGTACATGTATTTTATTTGTATATTGTATTGTATATAATGCACAGGGAATATGGGAAAATAAACAACTTCTGATGATGAGGTTCCTATACCATTTTATTACTATCGAAGCTATCCAGCTAATGTTTTGTATTAATGCATGTCTATAAGATGTATGTTAAGATCAGTTAATTTGTATCATAAACTGTCTTTTACCATCAGTTCCAGTGTAGTTCCAATGTGGACCTCGGATAACCTCTGACTTGTTAAAGACACCCATCAAATTTAAAAATGGAGAATTCTTCCTTGGTGGCAAATTCACTCTAAAAAGTACAGAAAGACTGGTAGTACTGGCACTTGAACACATCTTTATATAGCAAGAGTAGAAACATAACAGATGAGTAGAGGCCTGGTCTATATGAAATACCAACATCTGTTTAATACTTGCAATAATCTCATGTTTGTTGCAAGTTAAAACAACTGCAAACAATAGATATCAAAAGCAAGAATGACAAACATGACTTACTTTCCAAAATTAAAAGTATCATACCTGAGGAAAGATTCACAACTTGTCACAGTTAGTCTGTCATATCTAAGAAAAGTGTGGCTTATAACTTAAATATTACACTTACTTGTGAGAATGTGGTGTATCTTAATATGGCTGATAACACTTACATATACTGGGCCCGTCTTATCAAGATACTTTCACTTACTTGTCAAAATTAAGCGTATCTCTCCTCAGAAAAGCATAGCTGATAACTTACATATATTTCTCTTACCTCTCAAAATTTAGTGTATCTCACCTCAGAAAAGCATAGATGATAACTTAAATATAACACTTACTTGTCAGAATTTGGTGTAATACTTCTTACATAAGAAAAGCATGGCTGATAAATTACAAATATTTCACTTACTTGTCAAAATTTAGCGTATCTCACCTCAGAAAAGCATGGCTTATAACTTATATATATTTCACTTACCTCTCAAAATTTAGTGTATCTCACCTCAGAAAAGCATGGCTGATAACTTACATATTACACTTACTTGTCAGAATTTGGTGAATCTTACAAAAGAAAGCATGGCTGATAACACTTTTTATATTTCACTCACTTGTCAGAATTCGGTGCATCAAATCTAAGTAAAGCATGTCTGAAAACTTTTATATTTCACTCACTTGTCAGAATTTGGTGTCTAAGTAAAGCATGCCTGAAAACTTTTATATTTCACTCACTTGTCAGAATTTGGTGCATCAAATCTAAGTAAAGCATGCCTGAAAACTTTTATATTTCACTCACTTGTCAGAATTCGGTGTATCAAATCTAAGTAAAGCTTGCCTGAAAACTTTTATATTTCACTCACTTGTCAGAGTTTGGTGTATCATATCTAAGTAAAGCATGTCTAAAAAACTTTTATATTTCACTCACTTGTCAGAGTTTGGTGTATCATATCTAAGTAAAGCATGTCTGAAAACTTTTATATTTCACTCACTTCTCAGAATTTGGTGTCTAAGTAAAGCATGCCTGAAAACTTTTATATTTCACTCACTTGTCAGAATTTGGTGTATCATATCTAAGTAAAGCATGTCTGAAAACTTTTATATTTCACCCACTTGTCAGAATTTTAGTGTATCAAATCTAAGTAAAGCTTGCCTGAAAACTTTTATATTTCACTCACTTGTCAGAATTCGGTGTATCAAACCTAAGTAAAGCTTGCCTGAAAACTTTTATATTTCACTCACTTGTCAGAATTCGGTGTATCAAATCTAAGTAAAGCTTGCCTGAAAACTTTTATATTTCACTCACTTGTCAGAGTTTGGTGTATCAAATCTAAGTAAAGCATGTCTGAAAACTTTTATATTTCACTCACTTCTCAGAATTTTAGTGTAATATATCTAAGAAAAGCATGTCTGAAAACTTTTATATTTCGCTCACTTCTCAGAATTTTAGTGTATTATATCTAAGAAAAGCATGCCTGAAAACTTTTATATTTCACTCACTTGTCAGAATTTGGTGTATCATATCTAAGAAAAGCATGCCTGAAAACTTTTATATTTCACTCACTTGTCAGAATTTGGTGTCTAAGTAAAGCATGCCTGAAAACTTTTATATTTCACTCACTTGTCAGAATTTGGTGTATCATATCTAAGTAAAGCATGTCTGAAAACTTTTATATTTCACTCACTTGTCAGAATTTTAGTGTATCAAATCTAAGTAAAGCATGCCTGAAAACTTTTATATTTCACTCACTTGTCAGAATTCGGTTTATCAAATCTAAGTAAAGCTTGCCTGAAAACTTTTATATTTCACTCACTTCTCAGAATTCGGTGTATCATATCTAAGAAAAGCATGCCTGAAAACTATTATATTTCACTCACTTGTCAGAATTTGGTGTATCAAATCTAAGTAAAGCTTGCCTGAAAACTTTTATATTTCACTCACTTGTCAGAGTTTGGTGTATCAAATCTAAGTAAAGCATGTCTGAAAACTTTTATATTTCACTCACTTCTCAGAATTTTAGTGTATCAGATCTAAGAAAAGCATGTCTGAAAACTTTTATATTTCACTCACTTGTCAGAATTTGGTGTATCATATCTAAGAAAAGCATGCCTGAAAACTTTTATATTTCACTCACTTGTCAGAATTTGGTGTATCATATCTAAGAAAAGCATGCCTGAAAACTTTTATATTTCACTCACTTCTCAGAATTTTAGTGTATCATATCTAAGAAAAGCATGCCTGAAAACTTTTATATTTCACTCACTTGTCAGAATTTGGTGTATCATATCTAAGAAAAGCATGCCTGAAAACTTTTATATTTCACTCACTTGTCAGAATTTGGTGTATCATATCTAAGAAAAGCATGCCTGAAAACTTTTATATTTCACTCACTTGTCAGAATTTGGTGTATCATATCTAAGAAAAGCATGTCTGAAAACTTTTATATTTCACTCACTTGTCAGAATTTGGTGTATCATATCTAAGAAAAGCATGCCTGAAAACTTCTATATTTCACTCACTTGTCAGAATTTGGTGTATCATATCTAAGAAAAGCATGTCTGAAAACTTTTATATTTCACTCACTTGTCAGAATTTGGTGTATCATATCTAAGTAAAGCATGTCTGAAAACTTTTATATTTCACTCACTTGTCAGAATTTAGTGTATCATATCTAAGTAAAGCATGCCTGAAAACTTTTATATTTCACTCACTTGTCAGAATTTGGTGTATCATATCTAAGAAAAGCATGTCTGAAAACTTTTATATTTCACTCACTTGTCAGAATTTGGTGTATCATATCTAAGAAAAGCATGCGTGGAATCATGTTTGTCATTACTGTAACATTCGACACACATATCCTTGTTACAGGTAGGACAGTGGAACCGTATACCTCTCAATGGTTTCATGGAACATTCTGAACACTTAATGTTCTTGTGCTTAATTCCTGGAATAAAATAGTTTTAAATCAGATACAATGTACTTCTTCATAAAACAGAATTTTGAAATCATAAATACTTGTTGGAGAACGATTTATGCTGAATTTGTGGTTTTGCCAATTCACAAAATTAAATCCCAATAAACACAGTTTCCATTTATTTCATCTAAATGTTTGAAATCAACCAAATACTGCTCCCATGCATTGGCAAAAACCACAAAATTTAATCAAAACAAAATTATAAATGATTTTACATTTTGCAAATGTATTCTTTTTATTAAAAATAAGTCATTATGATACTGATTATACATTTATTGCACGTTATTTTGCAGAAACAGTCAAATAATTTCACTTCCAAATTAAAATACTGAGATCAAACATCTAGGATAAGGCCTATTATGCTAAGAAATATTGTATTAATAATTGAGCCGCACGATGAGAAAACCAACATAGTGCGTTTGCGACCAGCATGGATCAAGACCAGCCTGTGCATCAGCGCAGTCTGGTCAGGATCCATATGTTCGCTTTCAAAGCCTATTGCAATCAGAGAAACCGTTAGCGAACAGCATGGATCCTAACCAGACTGCGCAGATGCGCAGGCTGGTCTAGATCCATGCTGGTCGCAAATGCACTATGTTGGTTTTCTCATGGTGCGGCTTATATCATTTTTGACAAATACTGCTTTAATCTACCAACCAACTTGTTGTGTATCATAAGCCCTTAGCTCATACTGTCCACTGAAACCAGATTTGTAACTTCTTTCTTGGCCTGTATCCCACACTACCTGCACCTTATTGTCAGCTGCATTCTTTGGTACATAACTTAGGGTACCAAGATCCACAGACTTCGGGTCCCGGATGGTGGCTCGCCAATCTGGTCCTCTCACCACCCTAACACCTGGCTTCATCCATTCTGGCCACTGGCTGCCAGGATTCTTCTGTAACACAGATATACTCAAACCTTTAAATGGTGAAAGAATTAACAATGAAATCAGTATCTAATATTTATTTTGAAACTGAAATCAGTATTTAATATTTATTTTACATATAAACCACAAAGAGTGTTGGTATTCTCATTCTGTAAGTGTCTCTGTGTATACTCCTTTCAACACATACTGCTTTTGGTTCTTGCAAATAAAACATAGACCTCAGTTCAGAAGCCATCTGGTAATCAATTTGTTTATGAATTAAGTGTTTTTCAATGAAAATATTTTATTATTCTTTACAAAATAAAATGCTAAACTACATCTGATCATTATGTTGGATCATTATTTATGCTGATTTCAATGCTGTTGTTTATAGATGTCATTGTTTAAAAAACATTCCATGTTGTTGCTGTTGTTGTGCACAGTAGTTGTGCCCATATAAATATTGACAAACGCTAGTTTCAAAGATGATAAGATATTTTTTAAAATTTAAAATGTCTTTAACTATCTTCAACACAACACATATTATTTGAAGATTTGTGTACATACTGTGTCTATGAATGTTTACTTAATTTTCATAAATGAACTGAATGTCAACATGGTCAATTACAATTATGTTTAAACATTCACTTTGCAGAAAAGTCTTTAAACTTTGGCAACTTCTTTGTTTTATTCCTATTATTATTTCTCCATTAAAAAATTTGTCATGCTTCCATTTTTACCTGTTGACCAGGCAGTGAGTTAGGTGCTTGTAAGGTCTGAATTCAGACTAACATTTGTTTACTGATAAATAACAGTATTACTATAATCTTAAGCAAAGCAAAAATAATCAATTTAATTACTTCATTACATTATTGCTAAGCATAATTATCGGATGCCTTGAAAACCCCTAGAGGACAGGCTAGGTGTCTGATTACTAGACAGCTAAACACTTCCTTAATAATAAGACCTAATTAGTACCGTATATTATCTGGAACAACTGATACGGGGACTGGAAACCGGCATTTATCTTAGCTTATGCTGTCGTCCAATCGAAGCGTATGCCATAGGTTATTCTGCTATTACTCAAACACTTACGCCTTACAGTTTAACTCGTCCTTTCAGTGAAAATCTGGGAAAGCATTTGTTGATTTTTTTGTTGAAAACAAAAGTTCTGCCATGAAATTATTGCCTGCATCTGTTTTTAAACGAAAAATATCTACATTAATGTTACTTTTCGCCCTGTGTAAATGGCTAAATCTAGACATGTCTTACCCAGAGAGAAAGATGTTGTTTTTTACATGATATTTGCCTTGTTGATTCAGAGTATTTAGAACAAAAAAAATAGGACATATTTTAATGAAAATAGCAAGTCAAAACTGTAAACTGTTGCCTGAAAATATTTGTTTATGATATTGCTCTGTTCTTCACCATTTAAATGCGTGTTAAACCTAGATGATTTTCTGCAGTTTTATCTAAAAGTTCGGAATACTAAATGTAACTTCGTTGTCGGCCTTTTTAAAAAAAATATTGTTATTTTAATTTAAATACATTGTATTTTTCACACATCAGTTTTAAGATTAAATTTATTAAACTAATTTTTGGAGTTTAAACAACAATTTCGTTTGAAACATTCCCTACGTTCAAGAAGAATGTTTGTTTCTGTATGTAGAAATCTGACATTATAAACAATAATTATAATTATGGCTCTACAAGATTAAGAAAAGTGTCAGCTTTCTGTTATTTTCCAATTTTTTTATTCAAATCCAACAAAAATCGGCCCTTTGATAAAGATTTGAAGTTACATGGTAAAATATTTCTTCAGGGAAGTGAGCTCGAGTTAATTCGTAATAATTAAACATATCACCACATGCAGTTGCATGCTGTTTTTGCTTCAGAATCCCTTTAGATCAATCTCTGATCATCTAATTATCGCCACTTAACATGTGACTGGTAAACCCTTTGAACAACAAGTGTTATAGCTCCATGATTAACATGAGGTAGTATGCTAATTACACGCTAATCGATAGTGGCGAAAATAAAATATCGATCACTAACGACTGGTCGATATTTACATGTATGGACGACAGCATAATACAGATAAATGTATTGATTTATACTGAGTTTCTACTCCCCGTATTAGACCTTCCTGATATTATCAATTAAAAATATGAACAAGTTGAATTTAGACTTTAAAAATGTGTTTTAAAAATCCCAATATTTAAATATCTATGCAGATCCAGTTAAAGAAAACTTAACATTACAAACAAACTTAATGCACCAAAACATCACTATACAAATACCAATTTAACACTGATTAAATTTTAAAAGTAAAAGAGAGTAAAATCGATTGTATCTAAAGAAATTTACGACTTAATGGAAAGATAGCATAAATGTTGCTCTAAATGAGAATTATCATATTCGAACATAAAACATTACAATTGCTAAAATGTGATGCCATGTAGAAAATTGTGGGCATTAACTCAGATCGTCATACGAAGCTAGCTTTGAATCCATGAATTATACATCATGCAAACATTTACACAAGTTGCAAACAATCAAATTTCGAATACGGATGAGTTCAAAAAATTTACGGTAGTCATGCAAACTCTACACGTTTGCATTGGTTGACCGGATACCGAAAATCCGTAATGCGTTAATTGAACCAGAAATTTATGTAAAATGACATGCAAACGCATTTTCAAAAGCTTGCCCTGGAAAATTTCTACTTTTCGGAGAAATGTTTGAAGCAAGGGTAGATTTCAAAGAATAGTTTTTGTACTATATAGAATCTGATCACAAGCTGCTGCAATTACCGTTGAAGGGAATTACTGTTTGGCGTAACGATTTCTCCGGTATAATGAGGTTTCCAAACCTTTACATGAGGGGAAATATAATATAATAGAGAAAAGAACCATTGCAGGACAGCGCGGAAATGTGGGTCTGGAAACAAAAATGTTTGTCGGAATTTCCTTTGTCTGGGAGACAATTGGATAATGAAAAAAGAACTGGATGAGAATGAAGGGAAATTCTTTTATCGGATAACAATATTAATAACAGATATACTTTCACTGGTGTAGGTGCAGATGGGAATTTCCGGCCTCGAGGGTAACTGTTTAGGCGGTAACGAGGTTCCTACCGAGTTACCGCCTAAACATTTACCCGAGAGCCGGATATTCCCATCTGCACCTATTACCAGTGACGGAATCTTTTTCTTGCATACCGATATCAAGGTATAATAATAAAAATAAAATCAGTCGAACGGCTTTCTTTTTAGAACTATTTCTTATAGCAGCGTATTTAAACAAAGCGCGGGAAATCAACGTCCGTAAACAGGAAAGACGTCATGACGTTTCAAAGACAAATAACAATGTTTAGTTCCGGTTTTGTTTTATCAGTTCCAGCGTATTGTTATGAAATTTTGATAAAATAACGTATTTTGAATCGAGAAATATACTATCAGGAACAAAGAGAAACTGTCAAGGTACTGGATTTGTATTCCGTTTTTCGAAATAAAATATAAATAACTACATAAATCTTCTACATATATATAGTTCGTAATACGTCATTTACTGCACGAGAGTCATCTTACACCCCGGGGTGTAAGATGGATTTTTCCAGCACCGGTAAAAATACCGGAAATCCCCGTCTGGTATGTGAGAATTTATGATCTGATATTTTATAGAACTTTGTCATCCCTCAGAGCCGTGAAGGGATGGCGGCAGTCAAAAGTTATCTCGCAGTCCACACAGCTGATTATTTTCATTATTCATGTGACGAGCATGCGTGGAAAGCCATGCCAATTATTTTTGTTATTCATAATACATCTAAACATACTACATGCATAAATTATGTAAAATTTAGTTACGCTTTTCTAAAGTTTATCCTTGCTCTTTAGATCCCCATAAAGTGTCGATTATTTGATAATTTTTAACATGAACCATTTGGTAAGTTAACAGCCTGTGACAGCATGGGATTACGATGCCTATGTCATGGTATAGAACTTGAATATTAAAACGGGGAGAAAGTGTGTAGGTGGCCGGGTAGCTCAGTCAGTAGAGCATCGGATCGGTATTCCGAGGCCTCAAGTTCGAGTCCTGGTCTAGCTGCACATTTTGCTCACCCTGTGACATTTGGCGCCCAACATGGGGCTATGACTGCATTACACTGGTTAGTCTCAAACGTCTGTAATTGCTTACTATATATAAAGTACCCACTGAAATTCGAGGACGAATTTCAAAATGGTCAGGAAACATGTTACGGTATAGAACTTGAATATTAAAATGGGGAGAAAGTGTGTATAGGTGGCCAGGTAGCTCAGTTGGTTGAACATCGGAATGGTAATCCTAGGCCCAGAGTTCGAGTCCCGGTCTGGCTGCACATTTTTATCACCCTGTGACACCTATAATTATCATGTTGAATAACTTATGTACGATTCATTGAATTAAAACGTATGAAAAGTAAGAAACACGACATTAAAGTGAAATAATTACCTAATTAAAGTGTACAGGAATTAGTTTTCTTTGCATTATGTCTGTTGATTTAATATCTTAAAGAATAAACATGATACTAATAGTGTCTTTTAACTACGATATACCTTACGCCAAAATAGAAACGCTACTGAATCACCAGTCCTGTCATGCAGATAAAGATACTAATCGGCACGACCGTCGTGCGAATAAGAAAAATAATAGGCATGTCCGTCATGCCAATAGACACCTCAGTTAAACTTCGTAAGCAGCTTTTTTAACACAAATCTTGATTATCTATATGAATGTAAGCAACTTATCTAAATTAAAGTACAATATTTTAACAGAAAAATACTTCATTCATAAATAAATTGACTACTGTATAACTAGAAAAACCCTAGCGGATAGGCTAGGTGTCCTGTTACCGGACGGCTAGAATGCAGGCTAGGCATTGGGTTACCGGATGGCTAGACACTTTTAGATATATACAGGTATGTCTGGCTAACTTAGCCTAGCTCTTTGCTTAGACAGCCTGATTCAACCCATGCCCTTCAGATCTGTACCGATTACTGCAGATTATAGGCCTGTTCTGTATATAATGCCAGTGCTGATCAAGAGTTCCAAATTATTGCAAAGGAATTATGAAATTAAGAACTACAATAAAAAAGTTGTGTTCATTGAAATGATTGTTCAATTGTGTTGTCATTTTTATGCATTCAGGACACCGCTGATGTTAGCATGCACCAAGGATGATCTTTCTGTGGTCCAGATTTTAGTACAAAATGGAGCAAACCTGAACCTAAAAAACAAAGATGGATGGAACTGTTTCCACATTGCTGTGAGGTAAGTAATTAAACAAATTAACACTGCTTCCAAATTGATGTTTGGTATGCATACATGTACTCTGACTTCTTGTTGTAAATAAAATCTGTAAAAAGATCCTTTGGAAGCATAGAATGCAGCCAAGAACAATAAAAGCAGACTTGGGTTCGATTGAGTGTGTTCATGAGAGGTTATGAAATGTGCAGCACCTCACATGCCCCCTAGCACCAGCTTAAGCGGAGCTCTATTACACATCTGTTGACTGGACTCCATGATCCCAAAGGACTAGTAAATATAACAACACTGCAAAGGCAAGTTATAGGTAGTACATGTTCTCTACTTCCACAACTACAAACACTGCCTCTGTTACCTAGTGTTAGAGAGCACCTGCTACAAGTGCAGGAGGTAGTTGGTTAGCTCTCATGCCACAACATACCAAAGATGTAAAAAATGGTACTATTAGCTTCCTAGTTAACCCTCAGCATTAAGAGGATAGTCTGGGACTGGTCAGCCCAGTGTCAGTCGAATGTGACTGGGTGCTACACTGCTACATATACGAGTAGATACTGTTGTATACATGTCATAGGATAAAATTGATGAAAAAAAATGCTAAACCTGAACACTCACATTCACTTCACATCTGTAAGGCAAGTTGTACATGTTCTCCACTTCTATATTGCTGTAAGTGAAGTTGTATATGTTGTATACATTCATATTGCTGTAAGATTAATAAATTTTCAAAATTTGAACCATCATGTATCCCTGATGAAGACCTTGTGAAAGATTGAAACATAGGATTAATAAAAAGTTATTAAAAACTTCTGTTGTTAGTTGTTCCACTTTACCTACTTTCATAGAACTTTTAAACTTGTAAATGCTTAGTCTTGATCTTCATGTGAGGAAGCCATCCAGCTGGCTTACGGAAGGTCGGTGGTTTTACCCAGTGCCCGCTCGTGATGAAATAATGCACGGAGGGGCACCTGGGGTCTTCCTCCACCATCAAAGCTGGAAAGTCGCCATATGACCTAAAAATTGTGTCGGTGCAACGTTAAACCCAACCAAAAAAAATGTTTAGACTTGCAGTCATCAAATTGACTAAAGAACATCTTGGCCTAGGGGGTGACATCCCATATAGGAGGATTGCCTGTGGTCAACACATGTCTGTATAGTTTTTTTGGGGTCAGTAGGTCAAAGGTCAATGTTACAATGACCTTGAGACTGAAATATGGTTTGTGACATCACGCTTCATGGAGAATTTTCTTTGGTCTGTATTTGACCCTTGTAGTTTTGGGGGTCAGTATTTCAGAGGTCATGGTCACAGTGGCCTTCGGCTTAACATAGGCTACCAGACAATAGCTAGAGAAAGTGTTACTTACAGCAGTCAGACTTCATGGTATCCTCTTGCAAGTGAATGACCCAAATGATTATGTGGTCATACATACCTCAACCCTTAACATGCTTTACACCATTGATTCTGCCTTTGCAACCAGTGTAGATCATGATCAGCCTGCACATACGTGCAGTCTGATCAAGATCTGCACTGTTCGCTATTAAGTCAGTATCTTTTTGGTAAACACCCCTTTTAACAGTTAATGGTACTGTCCAAATTGAAAGATGGGCAAGTTCAGTATAGAAATTTAGCAGGGTAAGGGTTAAAAGTGTGAAGTCATAACATATTTGAGTCTAAAAATTGTATATCCATCTACATCTGGTAGGCTCTCAGGTGAGCATAAATCACCATTATGTGTTTAGGTGCATCTTTATGTCAATGCAGTTATCCACTTTTTGCATGAAGTGTTATGCAATGATCTTTTGTTTTCATATTAAAGTGTGTAGATTTGTTTGACAGAGAAGGGCATTTACCGATTGTGCAATATCTTCTACAGCAAGACTCCTTACTGTGGGATACAGCAAGTAAGAATGGACGGACACCACTACACACAGCAGGTACCAGTATATAGTCAATGAGCCCAGGCTTTTTCTACAGGATATATTCTAGGTGTTGTGATGACTGTCTTATAACATTCATAGCTTCTGTTTTTCATGTGTCTGATTTTTAGCTTGCCAGGCTCAGCTCACCATCTGTTGTAGAAACATAAATCCTTCCGTATGTGGGTTTGCCATCATTAGCTCACCAGAACCAAAGGTTCAGGCTGAGTAATTAGTATAGATTGATAGGCCATTATCTGTTGTCCATTATCCAATTTCCTTAATATACATAAACATCTTCTCTCAAATTAGTGGTCAGAACTACAGCAAACTTGGTGTGTAGCATCCTGGCAACGTCCCCTCTCAAGTTTTTTAGCTCAACCTGAGCACAAATTTTCCAGCGTCCAGCATCGTCCGACATGCATCAACATTTGCCTTGCTAACACTCTAGAGGCCACATTTTTGACCTGTCACCCAATCTTTATGATACTTGCTAAGAATGTTTGTCGTGATAATCTCTAGGTCACGTTTGAAACTGGGTCATGTTGGATCAAAAACTTGGTCAGTAGGCCAGATCAAAGGAAAATCTTGTTAACACTAGAGTCCACAGTTTAAGTTGGATACTCATGAGAATTGGTCAGTGTTTGTCTTGATGACCTCTAGGACAAGTTTGAATCTGGGTCAGGTGGGGTCAAAAACTAGGTCACCCAGTCAAATCAAAGGAAAAGCTTGTTAACACTCTAGAGGCCACAGTTGTAACCCAATCTTTATGAAACTTGATCAGAATGTTTGTATAGATGATCTGTGGGACAACTTTTAAACTGGGTCATTTGGGGTCAAAAACAGCGTCAGTAGGCCAAATCAAAGGAAATCTTGTTTACACTCTTAGAGTCCACAGTTTTAAGTTTGAAACTCATGAGAATTGGTCAGAATGTTTGCCTTGATAATCTCTATATTGAGTTTGAATCTGGGTCATGTGAGGTCAAAAACTAGGTCAGTAGGCCAGATCAACTCTGGTGAGCAATATAGGGCCATCATGACCCTCTTGTTTAATGGTTCCTCTTGACACTGCTAAGGAGCAGCTAGGGCTAAAAATAGAAAAGTCTTTTAACAACTTCTTCTCATGAAATGCTAGATGGATCTTCATCAGACTTGGTATATAGCATCATTATAAGGTCCTCTCCCAGTTTGTTTGTTTGTTTTTTTGAATGGGGGTGTTTGGCCCAATGTAGGGGCCAGTAGAGCTGAAAATGAATATATCTTTAAATGACTTTTCATGAACCTGTTATGGATATTCATCAAATTTAGTCAGTAGCATCATTGTATTTATTTATTTATTTATTTATTCAAATGGGTGGGGGGAGCACTTGAGCTAGAGCTTTAAAATAAGAATAAAGTATTTAAGCAAACTTGGCCCTTTGTAGGGGACACTAGAGCTAAAAATAGAAATACCTTTAAATGACTGCTACTCATGAACTGCTTGATGGATTATCATCATCAGACATAGTCTGTAGCTTCTCTCTCAAACTTATTTAAACCTTCCTTAGAAATAAAGCAATGATTTACAGACACCTAAAAAACTTCTTCTTCTTTTTGTTGTGGTACAATCTGGAGGCCAGTGTCTTTAAGACAAATGACTGCTTAATACAGGTAGCCACTTCGACATGTTTTAACCTTTACCCTGCTAAATTTCTAAAATGGACTGGTCTCTCATTCATTTTGGGCAGTACCATTTAATATTTGAAGGGGTGTTCACAGAAAAATTACTAAATAGTGAAGGAAAACCACTTGCTACCAGACTGTACCTTATGTTACACAAAACAACAGTTTGACATAGATTATCCATGAAATCTAATCATCTGATTGAAGTTCTTATTTCTAGAGGCAACTTGCTTGTGAATGTAGTAAAAATATTAAGGAACAAGAACAAAAGTAAAAATCATTCACATACCACAATTGATACAACAGCTGCTGTATAATACATTTAATAGCTTAATGGCTGTCACTTGTTGACAATTATAAAAGTAAAATCAGATACTTTGGTAAGGCTTAAGTATGCTATTTGTAAAAAGTTAATTTGCAGGGTAGAATATTTTCAGTGCAAAGCACTGAACTTTGTTCAGAGTGAGCTATTAGTATAGGGTGGATGGTCCATTGTCCATCGTCCTGCATTACTTAAAAATCTTCTCTGAAACAAATGGTCAGAATTTTACCAAACTTGGTCAGTAACATCCTGGCATAAACCTCTATCAAGCATGTTCAAATGGTTAACAAGGGCCACTACAGCTGAAATTAGAAATATCTTTAAACAACCTCTTCTCATAAACTGCTAGATTGATCTTCATCAAACTTGGCCTGTAGCATCATTTTAAGGTCCTTTCCCAATTTTATTCAAATGGGGGCACTTGGCCATTTTTAGCTCGCCAATTCGAAGAATAGGGGAGCAATCCTACTCGCCCTGGCGTGAGCGTGAGCGTCACACAAATGTTAAAGTTTGCGTACCACACCAAATATTTTCAAAGTCCATTGAGATATTGCTTTCATATTTTGCATACTTGTTTACCATCATGACCCCAGTCTGTAAAAAGGAGGAGGCAACTCTATCAAGCATTTTGACTGAATAATGGCCCCTTTTCGACTTAGAATAATGTTAAAGTTTGCATACCACCCCAAATATTTTCAAAGTCCATTGAGATATTGCTTTCATATTTTGCATACTTGTTTACCATCATGGCCCCAGTCTGTAAAAAGGAGGAGGCAACTCTGTCAAGCATTTTGACTGAATTATGGCCCCTTTTCGACTTAGAATATGCTTATTGTAATGTTAAAGTTTTACTCATAGCTTATATTATACTATCAAGCACTGAAAATAGTCGAGCACGCTGTCCACTGACAGCTCTAGAAATACCTTTAAATGACTACTTCTCATAAACCTCTCAGTGGATCTTCATCAAACTTGGTCTGTAGCGTCATGATAAGGTCCTCTCCAAAATTTGTTCAGTTGAGGGGCACTTGACCCCTTTTAGGCACCACTAGAGATTTTGGGCTCGGTATATTATCTTTGAGCAAGACCACAGTGATATTAAGACTAAAAACAGTTTCTTTTTAATAACTAAATAATTCTTAAGCTTTCAGCCAATTATTGTAAATGTTCCCTAGATGTCCCCTATTGTTCTAGGGTCAAGAGGTCAAAGGTTAAGGTCACAGTCGCCTTGAGACTAAAACTGGTAACTGGAAAATGTTTAGAATTACACACATTGTGATCAAACTTAGTAACATTATTGTTTATGGTTTATATATGACCCCTGTGAAGATGACAGTATAGTTTAAACTGAAAATCACATACCTACTACAGACTGTCCATCATAAGGGGTGTATGCATTCTGCAGATGGCTTGTGATTATTATTCCGAACTCCTAACTGTGAGAAACAAAGTTCAGAATTATTGGACTTTGAAGATCATTTTTGATTTGGAGTCTGATTCAATTGGGTAAAAGACTAGTCTTAGACTGTCACTTTGCCATTGGTCAATTCAGAACTATATACCTAGAAACAGCCAATCAGATGCTGGAGTTCTGAGACTGGTTTGCATAATCAGCATATAGACTGTAGACTCTGTTGGATCCAGCCCGCTAAGCTGAATAGGGAGAGCGCGGGGTAGTTATTTCGATCCCCAGGCAGGGCATATGTTCTCCGTGATGATGTGATAAAAGACATTATGTCTGTAACCATTCGACGATTTGACCTCCACCTCTGATTCACATGGGGAAATAGGCAGCTAATTGCGGAGAACAGGTTTGTACTGATACAGAATCCAGAAACACTGATTAGGTTACCTGTCTGTCATTACATGACAGAAATACTGTTGAAAACTGGCATTAAACCCAAAACAAACAAACTAGACTATGTTGGGGTAAAACTTCTAATGGTTTAGAGTGCAAAATATAGATTTTACGTTCATTATCTGCAATATGCTAGTATTACCTACAATATGCTAGCATTACCTACAATATGCTAGCATTACCTACAATATGCTAGTATTACCTGCAGTATGCTAGCATTACCTACATGTGGTTCTGGGACGATCTGTGTATGAAAAGAAATGGAACCACTGCCTTACCCTTGCATGATCGTAAGAGGCCGACTAATAGGGTCTTAACATTTGGTTTTGCAGTAACTCTGTGATTCCAGCAGGTATGCAAATTTTGATTCCATACCACATGTTTTTATTTCGATGTAAATGAGCTGTGGATCCAAAATTTGTAGTCCTGTTTGGCGCCATATAACCTATACTGTGTTGGTGCACCGTAAAACCCAAATAAATAAATAAATACAATATGCTAGTATTACCTACATGATGTTGGCATTACCTGCAGTAAATTTTGTTATATTTCAGCACTGCATGGTCACAATGATGTGCTGGAGTACATGTTAAATATCTGTGGCTACGAGACAGACATGAAGGATAGTTGTGGCTCCACACCATTCATGGACACAATCAGAATTCAGGACATTGACACTGCGAAACTGCTAATCTCAAAACATAAGGTAACTGTGTCAACTACTGTCTTCTGTTGTACCTGTACTTATATTTGAGGGGACATACCTTCAGAAGTACATTGCAGTAGCAGTTAATAATGATGTCTATAAAATAGCATTATAGATTAATATTATTAAAGTTAATATTTTATGAGAAACAAGTAGTGCAGCTAAGGAAGACAGTGTATTTAAGTGGCATATGGAATATGTAAACAAGTCAAAATAATCTCTTGACTCATTTATGCTAAGGGAGAGTTGAGTGATCTGCTTTTACTTAGTATTATTATTATTATTGTAATAAGTCATTGATGTTGACCATTTATGTGATACTAATATAGGCAGTTAACATATAGTTTAGGTGCAAATTTTGCTGGAATTCTGTTTTATCTTTATAAAGGTCTTCATGCAAAAATATGTGGCACACTTATACATATATTTCATGTTAAATTAATTTTCAAGATAAGATAGGATAAGATAAGTTTTATTTTAAGTCGGTAAGACATATAACAGTACACATAAGCTCCGACTGAGCTTTTTAACCGATTACAAAGAACATTTTATTTTAGAACCTATTCTATTCTAGGCAGATGTTACAGTGGAGGACAATTTGGGAAGACAGGCCATTCATGTAGCATCCCAGACAGGGGCTTTCAAATCTATACAGTATCTGGTGAAGGTCTGTAAAGTAGACCCATCTGTAACATGTTCTGGAAATGGTGCTTCAGCTTTACATATCGCAGCAAAGGTTACACTTGATTTACACTTTTTATCATTTTGTAGTCATTACATGCTTGATTGTTATTTAAGGTAGAGCAGGTGAATTAGAAGAACTTACCAACACAAAGCTATAATTTGTAGTAAAGGTCATTTAAATATGCCTTTTGTGTGATGATGTCACAGAGAAGTTCTGGGACCAATCCTTCTCAAGTATGAATTATGATTATTTGGAATACCATCATCATGGTCATTTTGTTGCTTTTTTATTGTCATGTATAACTGTAACTTAATTATTATTTCAGGAGGGCCATGTGTCTGTTTTACGAATGTTACTGGACTTTGGTATTGACAGCAACATTACTGATGCTAAAGAAAGAACTGGTAGGCAAATTAAGGCAATACTAGTGTTTATTTCATAGGGGCGAGGGTGTATACATCTGTTAAGTCTAGAGTTAGAGATTTGTCAAAATAACAAGAATCGTCAGAGTTTTTGGACATTTTTAGCTCGACTTTACGAAGTATAAGGAGAGCTATCCTGCTCGACCTGGCTTCGGCGTCTTTCCGCGTCCCCACCTTGGTTAAAGTTTTTTTACACTTTCTTTTTTTTCAACTTACCTCTGTAATTACTTGATGGATTTGACTCAGACTTGAAATACTTATTCCTCATCATCATCCACATCATCTGACATAAGGGCCATAACTCTGGCACCAATATTTTATGAATTATCCCCCCTTTTCACTTAGATTTTCAGGTTAAAGTTTTGATGCACTTTTACTCTATCTCTGTTATTACTGAATGGATCTGATTCAAACTTAAAATAGTTGTTCAACATCATCACCCACATCATATGACACAAGGTGCCTAACTCTGGCACAATTGTTCATGAATTATTCCCCTTTTTACTTGGAATTTCAGGTTAAAGTTTTGGTGCACTTTCACTCTACCTCTGTTATTACTGAATGGATATGATTCAAACTTAAAATAGTTATTCAGCATCATCACCCACATCATATGACACAAGGTACATAACTCTGCGACCAATTTTTCATGAATTATTTCCCCTTTTTACTTAGAATTTTAGGTTAAAGTTTTGATGCACTTTCACTCTGTCTCTGTTATTACTGAATGGATTTGATTCAAACTTAAAATAGTTGTTCAACATCATCACCCACACCATATGACGCAAAGTGCATAACTCTGGCACCAATTTTTCATTAATTATTCCCCCTTTTTACTTAGAATTTTAGGTTAAAGTTTTGATGCACTTTCACTCTGTCTCTGTTACTACTGAATGGATTTGATTCAAACTTAAAATAGTTGTTCAACATCATCACCAACACCATATGACACACGGTGCATAACTCTGGCACCAATATTTATTGAATTATGCCCCTTTTTGCTTAGGATATATAGTGTTTTGATACATTTTATCTTTACCTCTCTTATTACTTTAAGTTGATATTTTTGACATAGACTCAGGCTATTCTTCATCCACAATTGGAGTCATTAAACACTCCAGTGACAGCTCTAGTTTCCTCAGATGTGCCCAGTTTCACTATCCAGCATTGAGCGCGCTGTCTCCTGTGACAGCTCTTGTTAGCTTGTCTATTCGAAGAATAGTCTAGCTATTCTACTCACCCTGGCCTCGGCATCGGCGTCACACCTTGGTTAAAGTTTTGCATGCAAGTACATACAGCTATTATTTAAAAGCATATAGCTTTAAAACTTATTTTTTTCTTTTTCTAGGTCAATTACCAACCTCACTGGTTCAAGTTCCATAACTCTGACATGTATTTTGAGCAAATTATGCCCCATTTTGGACTTAGAAAATCCTGGTTAAAGTTTTACATGCAAGTTACTATCTCCAAAACTAATGCAGATATCGAATTGAAACTTCATATGTGTCTTTGTGGGTTATAAAACAAGTTGATAGCATCAAGTCCTATAACTCTGACCTGCATTTTGGCCAAATTATGCCCCCTTTTGGACTTAGAAAATCCTGGTTGAAGTTTTGCGTGCAAGTACATACAGCTATTACTAAAAGGCATATAGATTTGAAACTTATTTTTTCTTTTTCTAGATCAATTACCAACCTCACTGGGTCAAGTCCAATAACTCTGACATGCATTTTGGCCAAATTATGCCCCCTTTTGGACTTAGAAAATTCTGGTTGAAGTTTTGCATGCAAGTACATACAGCTATTACTAAAAGGCATATAGATTTGAAACTTATTTTTTCTTTTTCTAGATCAATTACCAACCTCACTGGGTCAAGTCCCATAACTCTGACATGTATTTTGGGCAAATTATGCCCTCTTTTGGACTTAGAAAATTCTGGTTAAAGTTTCACATTGAAATTACTATCTCCAAAACTAATGCAGATATTGAATTGAAACTTCACATGTGTCTTTGGGGTTATAAAACTAGTTGATAACATCAAGTCCCATAACTCTGACCTGCATTTTGGCCAAATTATGCCCCTTTGGACTTTGAAAATCCTGGTTTTAGTTTTGCGTGCAAGTACATACAGCTATTACTTAAAGGCATATAGATCTGAAACTAATTTTTTCGTTTTCTAGATCAGTTACCAATCTCACTGGATCAAGTCCCATAACTCTGACATGTATTTTGGGCAAATTATGCCCCCTTTTGGACTAAGAAAATTCCGGTTAAAGTTTTGCGTGCAAGTTACTATCTGCAGAACAAATGCAGATATTAAGTTGAAACTTCACATGTGCCTTCAGGGTTATAAAACTAGTTGACAGCATCAAGTCCCATAACTCTGACATGCATTTTGGTCAAATTATGTCCCCTTTTGAACTTAAAACTCTTTCGATTTTTTAACATTTTGGGTAATATTTTCCTGCTTCTGGGACAATATTTCGAATAGTAAAGCATTGGCTGTCTTACGGACAGCTCTTGTTTGTATGCCAAACAGGATTTTCCCGTGCTTTTGCCAGTGCTTGAAAAACATGTCTTACGACCCGGGTAGTAAAATGACTTGCATGCTGAAATTTATGAACAAAATTTATGTGTAAATTCATATGCTACTATAATACATGTAAAATAATGCTTTAAAGAAAATCATTTGTTTTATTTTATTTCTTCGATTAATTGAAGAAAATGATATGGAAGAGAGAAGAATTTATCACTAGTTGAAGGTGAGGATGGAAATATCCTGCTCTTGGGCAACTGTTTTGCGGTAACAAGGTTACCAAACAGTTACCCTCAAGCCAGATATTTCCATCCGCACCCTCAAGTAGTGAAAGATTCTGATAATCTCAAACTGAGGATGGGATTTCCTTACCAACAACTTAACCTTTACCCTGCTAAATTTCTAAAATGGTCCATCATTCATTTTGGGCAATACCATTTATTATTCGAAGGGGTTTCACTGAAAATTTACTGACTGAATAGCGAATAGTGCAGACCATGCTCAGCCTGCACGGACATGCTGATCTTGGTCTGTACTTGTCACAAAGGCAAAATCAGTTGCCGCCAGCAGGCTAAAGGTTAATGAGCATGGTAGATTTAGTTTCCAATCATTTGGTTCACTGTTGTTTTCAGCAAAAATTATATATCCACTGACTAATGTATAAAGTAGTCTGTGACCAGTATGAGACAAGTGATATAAGATTATCTAAATATGTATTTTAAAACTTTCAAAATACTCCTGTCTCGGGTAAGAAAATTGATTCTACATTTTGTAATTAAGATTCACATTATTGACTTTTTTTCCAGCTCTTCATATAGCAGCTGGTGCCCAGCATGCAGACTGTGTCTGTGTTTTGTTACAGCATGGTGCTGACTGTAGAGTGGATTGTTCTGGAACCAGTCCTAAACAGCTGGCTGTGAAACAGGAAGTAAAACAGGTGTTTGAAGACTTTGAAGGTACCTGAATGCAGAAATGTTCTAGAAAGACATCATACTCCATCTGATCCTTCAGAGGAACTACTGAAAGAGCATTCATCATGATGCCACCCTTAAATAAGTATGGCTGTGTTCCACATATGTCAGTTGAAAGACAATTCATGCACTTAACACTTTCTGGGTGTTTGAGAATAAGCTCTTCCTGCAACACTTGCATCAAAATTTGAAATGTGTCTTGTGCATAATTTTCTTGATAAAGTCACTGGCTGCCATTACATAACAGAAAAAAACTTCTGGGCGGGTTTCATTTTACACCAGCCAGTGTTTGGTGCTTCAGTGATTCTTAGCGGGAAATGATTAGTGATTGAAAACTCACAGAACAGAAATAGCAGTACTTTTGACAGTATTACTTTTATTGTTTTATATTAAATAAAAGACAAACATGCATATCAATAGTATACAAAGCTTTTTACATGGAAACCTTGCTAATGCTATTTCACAGTAGCTGCAGAAGAAGAAGACGTTCATTTTGTTACATACTGCAATATGATTACAAATAATCTTGATTAAAGTACATGTAATAAATATATATGTGTAAGTAGGTATAGACTTTTATATTGAGCTGCTTTTACTGAAAAAAAAACAAAACAAAAACAAAAAAAATATGCTAGCATCTTCTGTTTCTTTGAAATACATGATTAACTTACATGAGGTTTTAAGATCATAATTTTACTGTGTGAAGAGTTAATGTATGTTAACAAAATTACATGTCAATTGATTACAGTTAGAGCAATAAATTTGTAAATATAATTTCTGTTGTCCAAAAAATTTGCGAAAAGATTTAGATTTTTTTTATCATAGTCGTAAGCTACATTTTCATCATCGTTCTCAATTTGAGAACTATCTCAGCTCAAAGTTGTGCAAAAGTGTATTAGTAAGTAAAAATCTTCAAAAACTCTTTTCCTTATGCTCTGGATAAAGTTTGTTAAATAGTATGATTTTTAGATTGTGTAAACCTTGCCTAGCTAGAGTCAATCTCACTTCACATTTGAATGGTATAACAGCATGTCTCGACTAGCACAGCAGACCTTTAATGGAATACATTCTTTGAAAAATTACTTTCGAGGTAGCTCTGTGTTGCTAAAATACTTGAGGAATTTAATGCTTAAATACTGCAGAAACAGAAGATGCTTGTATACAATGCATATCGTCTAATACTACAAAATAAACATTCTCATTAAAATCTGTTTGTGAATGAATGGAAGATGAGGCTTTAAACAATCACATCTCTTATATACTTCTAATATATATAGAAAAGAATGCTATATCATTTATTTTCTGAACATTTTGATGTTCTAGTCCAGTTCAGCAATTTCTTTAAAACTTAAAGTCCTGTACAAATGTGTTTTAAACCTTTTACTCTTTGTCTATCGGGAACATCTGTAGGCCTGACAGAATAAAATTTACCTATAGCCGCCACTACTTCTTTAAAGATGTATTGTGCTCAAATTTCTTACTTAAAAGTATGAAGAATTACTATACAGTAAGTATGTAAAAATAAACAGGTTTGTGTATATGAACAGTGTGTTAAGTTTTGAATACTACACACTTACTTAAAATGTAAAGTACACATAGCGTGAATTTGTGCAATGTCACTAAAAAAACTGGATTTTCTAAAGATAAAATTGATGTTATATTATGACATTTAATTGTTACTGTAGTTTCAGATACACATTAAGTGTATTTATTAAACCAACTTAAATATATTTGATGATGGATTTCTAGATTTTAAACAGTATCTTGTAATGAAAATATTTTTGTCCAAGGTGAGCATAGTACATCTTTAAAGAATTTGGGACAATCGCCTCTTTTCATGGTAATCTCGTCATTGCTTTGACAAATTAATTTTTTCAGTAAATACTAGTCATATAATTCGAACTTGTTCTAGCTACCAGGACACACTTACAAAGCCAGTCTTGATCATTTAATATATATGTGATGTTATTTACCCAAACATTCTTGAAATGAATTTAAAACATCTATAGGCAGTGTCGAAATTTAAAAAAATAACACATAACAATACCAAGCATAAGACTATGTACATCTACCATATGACTAGGGATATAATATTATTTAATACAATTGTAATTGTAATTGTAAAGAACAATTTGTGTATGAAAAACAGGCACTAGGATGAGGTACTGTTAACAAGGAAATGTACACCAATCAAAATTTTGTTTTGCCAAAAAAAATAAATAAATTTTTGATATTTTGAAATGCTAAGAACCTGATATACCTTTTATTTTATTTACATTTTAAACTAATGAATTGTGAAGTGGGAAAATTTAACCTGAAATTTTGCATGAAATTTTGAATCGTGAAAAATACGTACATTTCCATGTGTACAGTAAAGATAACAAGATGCATGACGAGCAGGTGTGACAAACGTAAAATAGAAACATGATGAATTTATTGTAAATTGTTGCTTCTGGAATATTTTCAACATTGAAATGTTGGCACCTAGAAAATATTGAGTTGAATTAGTCATCATTCTGTTACATGTATTTTTTAATACAATTTTTGACATTAGAAGTACAGTTTTCAGAAAATATGTTTCTTTAATTGATTTTTTTTCTCTTTCTAAATCTAGAACTTGGACTTATTTATTGAAACAACAGACAAATTTTTGTATGCACTCGCGTCATTTTGAATGATAATTATTTTCATCAACAGATTCTTTATGTTCTTATATTTATAGATCTAGAAGACCAAAGAAATTAACAATTCTTCATAAGTGTGGCATAATCTTGATCAATTTGTATTGACATATAGAACAATCTCTAACTAAATATGCCATTTAAGCAGCTTTTATTCCAGCTCCACATGACACTGGTAGCCACATGACACTGGTAACATGCTGTGTTATATGAAAGAAACAGATGTACATATCTGCAGTTGTTTACATTAACTTAAAGTCTAAAAGTAATTATAAATTTGCACATACTTTGCAACAACAGTTTGAAATTTTACTCATTTCATCTGTGTAAACACTGGCTTATTAAGGTGATACTATTTCTGGATAACTGTCTGAACTACTAGCTTTAATAGTTCAAATTCTAGACTTTTTTTGATACTTTTATAGATATAAAAGGCCCTATAAAATATTGATGGTGTATGTGTAACTCATTTAGTTGTGCATTTTAATAAGAAGAAAGATGTGGCAGCTGTTGAATACAAATGTATTGAGAAACACATTTGACTATGGTAAATTAAACATTGTAACTGTCTTACCAGTAAATTCCTTATAATGAAAATCTCCATTACAGGAATTTGACATCTACATTTTATCCATCTGCATGCATACTTTGAAAAGATTTCTTTTGTCATTTTTGTACATACTTTATCAGCTGTCTCTACATGTACAATAATGCTCCGACCCATTTAAAATTTTACACTCACACATACACAAAAAATATACCAAGAAATAAAAGCATTTTAATTTTTGCATAAACACATTTTACAAAAAACAAATCAATGAGAAATTAAAAAACAACAAAGTAACATAGATTAGCACACTGATATGAGCTGCGCCATGAGAAAACCAACATAGAGTGTTTGCGACCAGCATGGATCCAGACCAGCCTGTGCATCCACGCAGTCTGGTCAGGATCCATGCTGTTCGCTAACGGTTTCTCTAATAGCAATAGGCTTTGAAAGCAAACAGCATGGATCCTGATCAGACTGCTCAGATGCCCAGGCTGGTCTGGATCCATGCTGGTCACAAAGCCACTATGTTGGTTTTCTCATTGTGTGGCTCATATAATTAAATTAATCATTTTGTAGGGTGTAAGCCACAGAACATTGACTTAAATGAATTCTATGTTTCATGTCAAGTCACACAACAAGTCACACAGTCTTAATAATTGCTGTCATTAGAATAACTGGTTATAACTCGGTTATACTTGACAATATGCTTGACAAGAATTGCATTTTAGAAGCCTGATCTAGGGTATTATATACACTGTGACACAGAAACTGAATGATGTGATCACTAATGGCTGTGTTACTGGCACAATCGTCTATCAAGTTGTGAAGGAAATGCTTCTGTGCAGGATTTAACGTCCAACTGACTGCTCTCAACACTAACCATAAGCAGTCTTGGTTTGGAAAAATTTCATTGTATATATAGGCTGAAAACTTTTTCATCCTCAAGATGTTATAAATCTGTAAACGTATTTGAATGAAATCTGTAATCTGTAAACATGTTTTCTATGTATATCTGTTTGACTTGCTGCAACTTGCATGACATACATGTATTTCTTTAATAAATAATACACTAAACAATATATATATGAGATTACAAACAAAATGCACATCTTTACATTGAATACGCAGGAATATGAC
This sequence comes from Mercenaria mercenaria, assembly GCF_021730395.1. NCBI lineage: Eukaryota > Metazoa > Mollusca > Bivalvia > Venerida > Veneridae > Mercenaria > Mercenaria mercenaria. The sequence continues at coordinate 56,970,808 of NC_069373.1, forward strand.
ATTAACTGTAACACAAAATGTGTCTGAGCCAATAAAACTTGAGTTTGAAGATGCAGCCATGCCATTGGTCAATTTCAAATTTGCACTCTGTAATGACCAATCAGATGCTAGAATTTATAGACAGGTCTCCAAATCATTTTTTTTATAACCATGGACCCTGATTTAGCAAACAAGCAAACTAAAATGAGCCTCAGTCTCTTTACATATTATAAACACATTTACATATATCCTACATATATTATGAATGCCATTATGACAAAAAAAACCCCAACCCCCATACAATTCATTTTGCCCTGAACTACTGCTGACAAACAATTACTGGGTAATGATATTTTTGTTTTGTAAAAAAAATCAAGCATTGTAAGGTTTACAGGCATTTGATGTGCAATAACCGGCAATGTTAAATGTAATTATGTTGGGTCTGTATTAGCTCAAATTCTACTAATATACAGTTTTGAACTTTTCTTCAGAGCATTGTTATGTAATCTGACCTGCATCAGAAATATTATATAATTAATTTTTTATAGGTTGCAGAATGCATCATCTCACACAACAAAAAACATGTAACTCTGTTGTATGGATTAGAGATATGAATTATTTTTTTTCCAGTTGGCCAGCTTTTTGTAGCAACTGCAATATCATAATTTGATGCACCATTTTTGAATTCTGACATAAAAACTTAGTTGTTTATTTTGTTCAACATTTTGTGCGGAATGGGGTCACTAGTCAAATCAGAATCCATTTAATTACAGTTGAAATAAATTCCTTTATTCTGCAATGTTGATAAAAGAATTGCGTTTAGCATATGGTAGCTGCAGGATAAATTGCAACATCTTTTAAAACACAGTACAGTTTAGTAGTTTTACCCTAGAGGTATTCTGTGCTTATCTAAGGTGTAACCTAGACTGCAACAATAACAATATGAAAACTGTGATTATTTGAACAAATGGTATACACCATGAGGTAATGAGGCTATATATAAACATCCTACACCAGACCTCTTACATTCAGCTATTGTCACATACACCAGACCTTTTACATTCAGTTATCCTCACATACACCAGACCACTTACATTCAGCTATCCTCACATACACCAGACCTCTTACATACAGCTATCCTCACATACACCAGCCCCCTTCTATTCAGCTATCCTCGCATACATACAACACTCACTCTACATTCAAAGTTATGATTTTAAGAGATGGGATAAGCTTGAAGTCACTGTATTTGGTCACAAAAAGGGACAAAAAAGCAAATAATTCTCTATCTGTTAATTGATTATAGACATGTCATGACAAGCTGGAGCTGTTACCTGGACCAGTCCAGTCTTTTTAATAATCCTGTGTTTGTTGACCTTGATCAAAGGTTTCTACAGATATACTGAAAGATTGAAGCAATAGCATTTAGAAATGGTATTATTTGAGTCACAACTGTTATATGAATACCCATAACTCTTCATTCTTGTTTTACTAACCATAGTTGAAGTAAGTTTCATTGAACCAAACTGATATCTCTCTGAATCAGATTTTTTTTTTTTTTTTTTTTTTTTTTTTTGTTGTTGAAAAATTTGATGAGGGGTATTTTATTTGCTTACTACAAAAATTGTTTGACGTGCAGTCCTATTTCAAATAACTTTATTCCTGGGAATATTGATCTTTCACTAAACCTTAATTGACATGAAAAATGTTTTGAGCTTGTTTTAGGGTTGTTGAGAGCAAGTCACATGATTACCTGAATAATAGATAGTTTTTCATTTAGGACTGCGTCCTTTCATTCAATCCCATTTTTATATAGGACTGAGTCGCATTTAATTTTGATGTACAAACATTTTGCACATTTAATTTATTAATGCATTATTTGACTTGATGTTAGTGTGTCATTTCCATTTGAGTGTTCTAACCCTTGTCAGATTTTTACATTTTAGCATCTACTGAATACTGGCAAGAAGAACCACAGCACAACCCCAACCTGACTTACTACTTAGTAAGGTGTTTAAAGAAACTTAAATGTCGTACAGCCCTGCTTTTATCTTACTTAGACCACACACTTTCTCTTTTTAAAATGTATAAATTGGCGCAGTTCAGCATCCTTCATTTATCACAATAAGCCATGGAGGAATGATTTCTGATGCCTGAATCGCTTATTACAGCCAGGTATACCGTTCAGATGTCAATTAGTTAAACGTCATATCTTTCTAGATAATTTCAATTAATTAAACAACTATTGTAAGAAAAATTGTAATAAGGGTAACTAAAAGAGAAGCTGTAGCTAGTGTTGATCCATTTTCATCATCAGTTGAGGTACCCGTAGCAGCGGTATTTTTGCCTTTTTCTGGTTTGGTTTCGTAGCCTTGATCTGATTGGTTACTTTCGCCATCATCTGTAGCATCGATGTCAACTACTGTGTCATCTGGGTTATCTTCATCTGTCGTCTCTGCAATAAGAAAGAACTCAACAGTTGGAAGGTATATATAAGAGGTAAAAGGTGTATACAAGATGGAAGGTAAATGTTAGAGGTTGAAGGCATTTATAAGAGAAGGTTTATATAGGAGTTGTCTTATGGTTGGCTTGTTTTTTAGTTGGTCAGTCCATTGATAAAAGTTTTGAAGCCAACAACTTCCTTAGTTTTGAAGTGAAACTTCATACAGGTGATCACCTTGGCACAAAACGTGAATAAGTCCGTCTTTATGTCATTGGAGGTTTTTGCACTGATGTGCCGTCTAGTGATCACCATGAACTGTACATAATCATGTATGAGAAACTTATTTTACTTGGGCAACCATGTCCTCACAAGTTTGTTTTCATTTCAGTTTCAAGTAGATTTTCAATGAAACTTTACACACCATGAAGTATAAATGTTTGTGACATAATCGTCTCGAACATTTTTGAAATAAGTCGAGCTTTTGTCGGCTTCCACATCACAAAAGGTATATAAGCAGATTTCTCTTAACCCTTACCCTGCTAAATTTCTATTATGGACTGGTCCATCTTCCAATTTGGGCAGTACCATTTATCATTTGAAGGGGTGTTTACTAAAAATTTACTGACTGAATAGCGAACAGTGCAGACCATGATCAGACTGCACGGATGTGCAGGCTGATCTTGGTCTGCACTGGTCGCAAAGGCAGAATCACTTGCCGCCAGCAGGCTAAGGGCTTAACTATTTTGATAAAAGATGTGTCTGAAATCAGTTGGCAATTACTTCCCGAAAAGAGGTTTGTACAGGCACAGAATACTGTTGGAAAAACGGCAATGATCCCAAAAGAGCCAAACATAATCCCAAAAGAACCAAAAAGAAACAAACTTAAATTACTAGGGCTAATGCTTTCACATGCATCGATTGCCTCATGTCAAGTACGTACTCTGCTTTATGTTAAAAGATGCTTCATTTCAACTTAGCAGGTTAGTTGCAGTATTTAGCAGGTGTCTAATTACGTGGCTAAAGCTTTCAAACTTCATTTTTCAGGAATCAGGAGATATCACAGGACAGATACATGACTAGTATTCATTTTGTCTTATAAAATATGCCCCTGTTTAACTCTGCATATAAGCAGGTTTCTCAAAAACTAATGGGCAAATTCTTTCAAACTTCACCCAATGACAATCATGTCTTCGGCATCTTGACCTCATGGGACAAGTTACAAAACAGTAGCTTTTATTTTGTGAAAGTTTTCCTCTTTATAACTTAGAAGTACAAGTTGAAAGTTTTGCTTGAATATATAAAGCAGGATTCTTAAAAACTACCATCCCAAATGCTTTCAAACTTTATTTATGTCTTTGGCATCATGGTGACATAACAGGACAAGTAACAGAACTAGTTTGTATTTTGTCAAAATTATGCCCCTTCATAACTAAGAATTTTAGGTTTAAGTTTTGCATGTAAGGAGGTTTCTCAAAAATAACTTTGAAAAATGCTTTCAGACTTCACAAATGCCTTCGGCTTTATCGGATAATCTCACAGGACAAGTTACATAACTAGCTTTTATTTTGTCCAAATTACGCCACAATTAAACTCATGATTTTTTTTTACTGTTTTATATGTTAGTATGTTTCTCGCGAATTCTTTGAGCAGACATTTTCATATTCAAGATTTATAACTGTGGGCTATATTTTGGCAAAATTATACCCTTTTAGAAAATGTTGCTAAAACTTTTGAACATTAGCTAGTATGGGTGGATGGGCTTCCAAATAGTTGAGCATGTTGTTATTATATGACAGCTCATTTTGTTTTTTGGGGGGCTCATTTTTACCCACCCCAACCTCCAAATTGTTTTCTTTTTTTCTTTTTACACACTAAAATTCATCTGCAGATTTTATAAAGGGCAAGGACCATATTTAACAAAATTACTTTATGCAAAGAAATGATATACAGCATGTAGACTTAATACCTAAAATTCTTAATTAGGAAAAACAATCAAAAAGTAATGTTGAGTCTTATATTTAAGATAGAGTATAATTCATTAGTCTGGATTTGATCATTTTGAACGGTGTCATTTAAGCTTTTCTCAAACATTTTTTAATTTCTGTGTATTTCCTGGTGCAAGTAGTCCTACCCATCAAACCATTGATAGATATAAAATCCCCAAATATAATTGGATCACTGCTTGAAGAACTTATCAGACTATGAGGTCGATGTCAAATACAAGCATATTGTATGCCATCAAAAATGTTTTAAGTCTAAATAAAATGGAATTATCGAAAGGTCAAATATATATGTATAAAAGTGTATTAAACTCTTGCACCTTACACCCCAATGGTGTGTAAGTTGCAGGGCACGCGCAATCACATATGACCCGCACCTTGAGAAAACCAGCAAAGTATGTTTGCGACCAGCATGGATCCAGACCAGCCTGCGCATCCACGCAGTCTGGTCAGGATCCATGCTGCTCGCTTCAAAGCCTATTGCAATTAGAACGAGATCACGGAGTGATCTTGGCGCCCACCAATGTGCCATTTTTGAGTGTTCCAAATTTCAAGACATATTGACTAGCTCAAGGTCAAATTTCATTTCCGTACACAACACTGTGCATGTGGTCCAAATTCAAAAGCTGTAGCTTGAGTAATGTGAAAGTAGGTCACTAGATCAATTTCAAGGACAAAGTTCTTTGTACATAAAATTATGCATGTGCATCAAGTTTGAAGGCTGTAGTTTGAGAAATCTGAAAGTAGGTCACTAGGTCAATCTTAAGGTCAAAGTTTAATTCGGTACACAGAACTATGCAAGTGGTCCAAATTTGAAGGCTGTAGCTTCAGAAATGTGTAAGTAGGTCATTAGGTCAAAATAAAGGTCAAATTTCACTTCAGAACACAAATCTATGCATGTGGTCCAGATTTGAAGCCTGTACCTTCAAAAATCTGAAAGTAGGTCACTAGGTCAATGTCAAGGTCAAAGTTTGTTTCGGTACACAAATCCTATGCATGTGGTCTAAATTTGAAGCCTGTAGCTACAGAAATGTGAAAGTAGGTTACTAGGTCAATCTTAAGGTCAAAGTTCATTTTGGTACACAAAACTATGCAAGTGGTCCAAATTTGAAGGCTGTAGCTTCAGAAATGTAAAAGTAGGTCACTAGGTCAAAATCAAGGTCAAGTTTTATTTCAGAATACAGAACTATGCATGTGGTCCAAATTTGAAGCCTGTACCTTCAAAAATGTGAAAGTAGGTCACTAGGTCAATGTAAAGGTCAAAGTTTGTTTCGGTACATAAAACCATGCATATGGTCCAAATTTGAAGGCTGTAGCTTGAGAAATGTAAAAGTAGGTCACTGGGTCTAAATCAAGGTCAAATTTTATTTCTGAACACAAAACTATGCATGTGGTCCAAATTTGAAGCCTGTACCTTCAAAAATGTGAAAGTAGGTCACTAGGTCAAAATCAAGGTCAAAGTTTTTTCGGGTGCACAAAACTATGCATGTGGTCCAAATTTGAAGGCTGTAGCTTGAGAAATGTGGAAGTAGGTCACTAGGTCAAAATCAAGGTCAACTCATGTCAAGGTTCATCTTGCCACTCAAAAATATACATGTGGTCCAAATTTGAATGTTGTAGGTTATTGACAAGAAGATTTTAAAAGCTTTTCCCTATATAAGTCTATATGAACCATGTGACCCCTGGGGCGGGGCCATATTTGACCCTAGGGGATAATTTGAACAAACTTGGTAGAGAACCACTAGATGATGCTACATTACAAATATCAAAGCCCTAGGCTTTGTGGTTTGGACAAGAAGATTTTCAAAGTTTTTCCCTATATAAGTCTATGTAAACCATATGACCCCCAGGGCGGGGCCATATTTGACCCTAGGGGGATAATTTGAACAATCTTAGTTGAAGACCACTAGATGATGTCACATACAAAATGTCAAAGCCCTAGGCCCTGTGGTTTTGGACAAGAGGTTTTTCAAAGTTTTTCCCTATATAAGTCTATATAAACCATGTGACCCCCGGGCGGGGCCATATTTGACCCCAGGGAAATAATTTGAATCATCTTGGTAGAGGACCACTAGATGATGCTTCATACCAAATATCAAAGCCCTAGGTTCTTTGGTTTTGGACAAGAAGGTTTTCAAAGTTTTTCCCTATATAAATCTATGTAAATTATAGAAATAAACAAAGGGCCATAACTCACTCACAAATTGTTGAACCAGTCTGATTTTCAGGGGGGACACAACTAGGGTACCAATACATCATTCTGACAAAGTTTGGTCAAAATCCCCCCAGTAGTTTCTGGGGAGATGCGATAACGAGAAATTGTTAACGGACGGACGGAATGACGGACGGACGGACGGACCACGGACGCAGAGTGATTTGAATAGCCCACAATCTGATGATGGTGGGCTAAAAACCATTAGTGAACAGCATGGATCCTGACCAGACTGCATGGATGCGCAGGCTGGTCTGAATCCATGCTGGTCGCAAACACACTATGTTGGTTTTCTCAATGCTCAGCTCATATCAATGTGCTAATCTATGTTATCTATGTGCAAATATACTGGTTTTCTCATAGCGTGTCACAGTTATGATTTCAAATAATTCTACAACATTTTCTGATGTTTTTATGTTTCATGAAACTTGGTGTCATGACATTTGCTGCAACTGATTTGATTACCTACCAGGTTCAGGTTCCGTATCTTCTTCTGATTCGGGATTGGGTGTTTCTTCTGATTCGGGATTGGGAGTTACGTCAGGTTTAGGTGTAATAACAATTGGCGTCCATCTGACACAGTACGTTTCACCTTCTAATGGGTAATCGTTGCAGATTGAATCTGTAACGCACAAGAAAACAAGTACATAAGTTCGATGCATGTAAGTCAGTTTCTAAGAATACTGTTAAACTGGTGACAAGTCTTTAGCATTTTGAAATGATCAAACAGAACAGGTTTCATAACTCGATCAGATCTGACTGACACTATGTTAAAATGATACCGTATTTTAACATAGATTTTTTTATATGTATGCATATGTGGCTTCAGAACTATGGGACTGCATACTTTCAAACCCTTCATAAGTCGCTAGCATCACTAAATGACATTCTGATCCTTATTACATAATTCTAACAGTTTACAAAATTGTGCCCTTTTTTATATAGCTATTGTATTATGTGAGGTGAGGACGAGTACAGGTCTGTATAAATATATGACTACATATATAATATTGGTCTAACTTTCATCATGTAGATTACCTGTAGGTAGAAAATGTGACCTCTATAGTGTTAACAAGTTCTTAGATTTGACCCAGTGATCTAGTTTTCGCACCCAGATAATCCAGCTCAAGCTGGACAACAAACATACTGACCAAGTTTCAAATAAGTCAGATAGAAAATGTGGCCCCAGAAGAATGTGGACAAGGTTTCTGCATCATTCTCTCTGAAGATAGAGACTTCAAGCAAAGAATACTGGCCTGGCCTAAATTTTGCCGGGACACTCAGTCAGATTATATTTCTTGTAGAACAAACAGAAAATTAGGCCTCCGACTTATTTTTCTAGGTTTTGACCCAGTGATCCAACCTTGACCTTAAATGATTAAGATCTAAATTTCATCATGAAACAAACATTCTGATGAGGTTTCATATAGATTAGATAGAAAGTACAGCTAGAGCAAAAACTTGATTTTTTATGGTTTAACCCATTAGCCCAATTGCTGACCCTGGAGGAAAAACTTGACTTAGATTTAAACGAGGCAATCATTCTGATCAAGGACTTTGTAGATAAAAGAAATAGATAATATGGTATCTGTAGGATTTAAACTAGTATCTATTTGACCAAGTATCGTAGTTTAATTTTCACCCCAGACGATTCAATTAATTAAACATGCTTATTATTTTTCATGAAGTTTATGTAGAATGTGTGACCTCCAGAGTATTTCAAGTTTTTACCATGACTTGACTCAATGGCCTAGTTTTGACACAAGCGAAGATTCGAAATTTACAAAAGTTTCATCAAAACAAACATTCTAACTAAGATTCTAGTTATCATAATTCGACGTTTAGATTGTTTTATATTTGTGATGGGCAATCTCGCGAGTAGGCATATTGCCCATATGAAAAAGATTATCTCAATATTTTCTAGGAAATTAGTTAGACTAACCAAGATTCATATATAAAAAGTAGAAAATGCGACCTCCTGAATGTTTATGTTTTTCAACGATTTATTAAATGGCTGTGTTTGGGGTGCTCTGTTCTTCCGGGAAATCTTCCCATACCTTTTATCTTTTAAATTTGATCAAGATAATCGTTTCATTTAGACCAGGTAAAAATGTTGCCTGTTGAGCGTTGACCTTTTGCCTGGTGACCTAGTAACCCAGTTTCAATATTTACCTAGATTTCATACAGACAGGTAGAAACTGTCTCTTCTATCTACCTAGTGTTAATTTTAAAACACGCGTCTGTTATTTCACGTATCCCATATGTATGGTGTATGGTGGCTGATTTCTGCCAATGTCGTTCTGACGCCCCCGCCAGAACGACAGAACGACGTTTTCCTCTTTTGGCGTTGTTTCGTTCCCTCGTTCTGGCGAGAGGAAAATGTCGTTCTGTCGTTATGGCGGGGGCGCCAGAACGCCAGAACGACACTGGCAGAAATCAGCCACCATACATATGCCTCGGTATCGAACTAGTCCTAGATCGACGTCCGCGCAGGAATATTGTCAAGTTATCAACTTTACCGACAATGGGAAGTAACACTGTGCTGCAGTTAAATAGTCATTAGGCCACAATAGTATCTGTCATGATTTTTAATCTTAATTTTTGAATACTAAGCTCATTTTTATAACGTTACACCTACCGGAAACATTCTCTAATTTAAGGCCGCAAACCATAGACAGATCGTCCAGCATGATTAATGCTTCACCATAGTTTGGAGCGAACTCAACTTCAAATATGTCAGATGCAACATCGGTGCGCTTCAAAAACATCACCGCTTCTTTAGACAGTTCAAGCGGGGCCGCTGGACATCCGGTGATCTCGCCATTCTCATTCCCTGAAAGAGTAAATGATGAAATTACATGATCTGAATCTGAGTAAAATATTACATATTTGAAATTGTTATTATCGATTTTTGATTTAAAATATATAAAAATGGCCATGTCAGATTTGGTAAAGTTAAATATACATATATGTCTACCGAGCATGCTGTTATGTAAAAAGACAGACAAGACCACCTAGATTTTTAAAACATAAAAACACGCTCTGTAGATAATATCAAATACACTTAACAAAATTCCTAATTGGTCAGTTTATATTGTATTACTTTTTTGTTAATAATGCATGTATTTACAAGAAATTTCACATACCGACATTTGAATAGGTACTGCAGCTAATTATTGATTTATTCTTGGCCGACTTACGGCCAACGTAACCGCATTAGGCGTTTTGACAAATATTGCATATTTTGCACGTGCAGAGCATGCGCACCAATATGCACTTGTTAGTGAACATGTTTGGCATTACTGACGAAAGTCCTACTAGAAAAACACATATCATTGTGGAATTAACACAAGAGCAACGTGCCCGGGCTGTCGGAATTTTACAACAAAACTCGAAATCGGTCACTTCAATGAATTGTCCTTAAGTTAAATTTTGCCAAAAGCGCGCGGATGGTAGATAACCAACGATTGAAGGTTCTTGTAAACGGAAATAAGGTTAAAAATGGAAATAACCATCAAAGTAACAGCTACAAACATATTATCTCAAAATTCCTTTGAAACTGCAAAAATAATTACTCGCGTGTCGTAAATGTGTCCCGGCTAGCAACATTCCGACAGCTCGATCGCGTTGCTTTTGTGTCAAATTCACCATGATATGTGTTTTTCACACTATGATAACATGAAATGCCCCGTTAAAAGACAGCTTCGGCGTTCCATACCATAAGGCTACAACATGGTTGACCCATTTAAACGAACTGTTCTGTATTGTGTATGGATAAAAATATAGAGAATTATTATATGAGAAAATCTTTCAGTTTTCAATAACATGATCTGGTATACAATTACTTTGTGTATTACTGGTATTCACTTTTCAGCTGGTACCCATTATACATGTGCAGTTGTTTGTTAGTTTGTTTGTTTGTAACTGAAACCATGCATTATAATGTATGCAAGTATCCCTACGTTCAACGTAGTGGTTTAAAGGAATTTCTTCCATTGTCCTCAACACAGTTCATCCTTTACTATTAAAAGAAAAATAAAGAAAACAACCACCGGTAGATCTATTCGTTCTGTTGAAGTGAGGCATCACCACCATGCTATTCGCCGTGACATAAAACGGTTGCCGTTTCATTAAGTAACATTCATAAACGGACGGAGGTGCTATTTTATAAAGTGACATACATGTTCTTTGATGACAGACTGATCTTGCGTCATAAAGGTATATTCCTGTACAAGCATGAAAGACCGATCTTATTTCATGAAGTGACATTCGTATATGACAAACCGATCTTTTGTGCGAAGTGACATTCATATGCAAAGAGTGATATTCATTTATATAAGACTTATATAAGACATGAAGTGATATTCACATATATATACAGATGTGCAGGCTGATCATGATCTACACTGGTCTCAAATGCAGAACCAATCATGTCCAGCATGGTAAGGGTTAAACCGGACAGCCAACTGCATTACACAGAAATACGAGCAGATTTGATAGCTTTTACAATATCATTTTATTTAATAAAAGACAAACATACATATTAGTATTATACATACAGCTTTTACACGAAACCTTTGTAGTTTCAGAAGGCATTTGTTACATACAAATGTCACATACCGTAAGATGATTATAAATATTCTGTAGTAAATATACATGTATATAGATACAGATTTTTATTAAGATATTAATATCTTCTGTTAAAATAAGAATAAGTGGACTTCAGAACGCCGCTAAAAGCATTTAGCACACAAACAAAATCTATTTTGAAAGTTCTTTTATATAATTGTGAACATTGCAGCTATAACAAATATATTGACTACATAAAACTTAGTTTAAACTGTTACAGAATTTTGTGGATATTTATGTTTTAAGATAATCATATAGATTATCAATAGTGTCCAGGATGACTGAGCTGCACCATGAGAAAACCAACATAGTGCATTTGCGACCAGCATGGATCCAGGCCAGCCTGTGCATCCTCGCAGTGTGGTCAGGATCCGTGCTGCCTGCTAACGGTTTCTCTAATTGCAGAAAGCGAACAGCAGGCTGGTCTGGATCCATGCTGGTCGCAAAATGCACTATGTTGGTTTTCTCATGGTGCGGCTCATTATTGTGTTTTACATCCTTTCTCTTGCAGAACTCAAGTCCATCACACACAGACAGATACCTTTAACTTTTACAGGAGGTCCCTAATTGGTTAAAAATTCAATTGTTTAAAACATGACCTGGCGGCACTGCGATGTTGTGGAAATTGAGGTTTGGCGACTATTTGTTCAGATACAAATCTAAAGTACATGCTAACAAAAAAAAAATGTTTTTATCTAGAACAGTAACTGTACTATTGTTAGAAAAACAACAGCCAGTGGAGAAAACAAATATATAAATTAAAACAATACAAAGCATAAGATTATGTACATCTACATTCCTACCATATAATGACTAGGAAGATCATAAAAAAAGAAGAAAACAGGCATAAGGATGAGCAAATGCGAACATGTAATCTCAATAAAAACTTCATAAGACGAATGATTTTTGTATATAGACCGTTGTATTCATTCAATTTAAATGTGTAAGCCTTTCCGAAAATAAAGTTTTGAGTCGCGGCAACTGCACAAGTTTCATCAGTTAATGTGACACCAAGCAAAGTATGTAATAACAGAAGAACACAGGGGAGACAATACGTAGGCCTATAATATGATTGTTGCCCGTGGAACATTTCCAACTTTGAAGTACCGGCACCTTCAAAATCAACATTAAGCAAATATTATTGTATTTATATAACATTGCGAACAAAGTGTTCAGGAGTGGTCTGTTATATTCCTGAAATCTTACATTATACTTAGAATTCAGAAATAAAGAAATGAGCACATATGTGTACAGCTATTTATTTCTTCATGCTTTCTTTCAATATTGCGGGCGGAAACACCAAGTCTTGTGTACATGTTATATTAATTTGAAACATATTTTCAAAATACCGGTATGGATGGACCGGAAGAGAAGAACTTTATTTTTGTGCAAATATCGACAATCTTTTTAAGCTGAAATGATCAGTGGTGGCACAACAATGGACGTCTCAGCTTACAGGTCTAACCTATTGCCCAACATTAAAGTTGTTGAAGTTACAATAATGTTTTCTTCGCTTGGTGCCATACTACAAAATACAGCAATGAGTTGCATGCGGAATCGTGAAAAATGCCATAAAATCATAATAAATTTGCACAGATTCTACAGAGAGTCCGTCCATTTCTTGGAAGACACACACTTTGTTGATAATTGTTTTCCCCGTGTAATATAGCTAAAAAAAGAAGCGGTGAACTTGTCGGCTGCTCAACCCAGGGGTTGCGGATTTGAGCCTCACTGAATCACGACCATATGACACCAATACTGTTTTTTTACCAGGAAGCAAACTCGAGAGTGATTAAAATAAGCTTGAAGCATAGTCGAGCTTAATTAAACTAGTGTAAACTAAAACTGAACTAAAAAAATATTACAAAACATGAATGGTGTATTGTTCTTGTTGTGAACCATTTTGGTTGTGCGCACGCAATAATTTAAGGTTCCTGTAGAGACAATTTCAGCATCCAGAAAGCAAGTTTGTTAAAAAAAACAGCGTATAATTATTACAGTTAGATAGCGATTGTACTAACACCCTCCCAAAATTCAGCATGTTAATTTCATCCTTTGTATATCTTCATATATTCTATTGTCATTTATAACTCATAATTTAGTATCTCGAATACTAGAGGTCTACCATGTTTCGCTGGTAGCTGAAAGCTCGTATCAGGATTTTTGACCAACCTCTAATAGATAAGAATGTTTATAACAAGTAACATAATACTCAATTTCAAACCCACTTTGACAGTTTTGCACATACATACCTATTTAAAAAAAACACACACACACAAAAAGAAAAGAAAAAAAGAGAGTAAGAAATGAAATAAGAATATTTACACAAGTTAGCACATGATAATTAAATAGGTCATACTCGTATTGTAGCATATCCGACACAGAATGTTATGTCATATCAAGTTACCCAACAAAATCTTTATACAAATAGTTTAAAAATATGGCCAGAAATTTGACTCGACTTATTTAAAGGTAAAATGGTTAATCATTCCTAGCAGTTTTATGACATACATCTTATCATACAGAGCAATAATTATAGGTTATTAGTTTTGCATCGAAAAATATGCGCCAGTTCTGCAGCGGAAAAAAAATGCGCGACTTTGGGTGCGCAATATTATTTCGCAAAAGACCGCTTGTATATAAAATGCATTTATTACATGTTTATTGATTTTATGTAATTGATTATAAACTTGCTCTTAGCGTTACATGTTCTAATGTAACTAGATATAGACCTATACTGTATGGAGTTTAAAAATTAGTTTTGTAAAAATATGCAAAACTGAATGTGTATTGATGTAATATATTACTACATATTTGACGTCGTGGGTGTGAAATAAAGCCATTGCATGAATTAAGTTTTATGATTTTTTGTCATAAGTGTAAGAAACATTAGAATATAAATATACGCATTATGAATGCGACACATACAGCCAGAAAATAATCATTTGGCAACTGTTAAAAAGAATAACACGCACAGTGTATATAATTTAGCAACGTTTGGCTTGCCATATACCGGCAACCTCGCGTATAATTAAAGTATATTTGCCTTGAACATATACTTACGGAAGCTTATCAGGGCCTCCACTTATCTAAAAGTTTCGCGTCAAGTCAACTTGTGTCTTTTCGTTTTGAACAAAAACATCTGATGAAGGCGTGATAATTAATACATTATACGTAAATGTTTTTAATCATTACGCATACTTTTTTATCGAATTGCGTAAAATATTTGTCAATGCGATTAACTTCTACACGTCTAACTAGATCTTTCAGCGAAGTCGTCAAGAAACATAACAAGAAGATAAATGTATTTGGTATTTCAACATAATTTACTCGACTTGTTACATCTTTTTCTCGAGAACTTTTACTTTAAGCGATATAATTATGCATGTCACGTGATATTTAAACACGTCAGGTTCAAAAATTGCCTATATTGGTCTTGTCTGCACAGTGATGGTTTCATTATGTCTACGCCAGAAATATTCTAGGGAGACATATTGTTTTCCCCGAGTTGTCTGTCTGTCCGTCTGTCTGTCCCGACGTGCCCACATGTAAATTTGGGGTTAGCGTTTCTGTTGAATTTGACATTCTGAGGTTGTGGTCATTCTGGGGTTAAATTGGTATTGTGGGGTTAAAAATTAGTATTGTGGGGTTAAAAGGATCAAAGGAAGATAATAGGTAATATAAGGGATTACCCCACAAATCCTGTAAGTTCGTCCGTCTGTCCTTCACAAATCGTGTCCGGGCTGTATTGTTTAAACACCTTAAAGGATTTTCAAATTACTTGGCACAAATAGTCACTGTAACAAATCATGGAGGCTGGGGGAGACATGTGTTTTTGTTACAAAAACCATTCTTGTTTGTGAGTTGATTTTAACTAAACTTGCACATAACTTTTACCACCAAAAGATCTTGGTTCCTTTCTTGAACCAGGCATATCCCATGATTGACTCGAGAGTTATATCCCCTAAAAGGGCAAAACTTGTCTAAATTGTGGTCTTGTCTGCACAGAATTATTGTTTCATTTATGATTTTATTTTTCGGCTATATTTCAATATGAACATGTGAAATTTCATAATAACACAACAACACTCCACCCACTTCCACCCCACCCCCACATCACAACCCCCTCCCCACACTGAGGTGACCTGCCCCCCCCCCCCCCCCCCTTAAAAAATCTATTGTTCAGCTATATTTTCAATATAAACATGTGAAAATGTGAAATTTCAAAACAACAGTTCCCCGCATCCCGACACCCTGCACCCCCTCCACCAGAGTGACATCCCTCCCCCAGTTATTCTTTTTATTTTCCAGCTCTATTTCAGTATGAACATGTGAAATTTCAAAAGAGCACTTCCACACGCCCCGCCCCCTCCCCTCCTCCCTCCCATTCAGTTATATATGATTGTCCTTTTTAGCTCGACTAAATATATCAAACACTATCAAAGCTTTGATACTAGCTAGATCAATGTAATTTTGTATGTGAATAGAGGGCAATATTGAAATTATGAACAACACTTTGTTAAAATTCATGTTGCTATGGCAACAGAAATAGTCAAAATATAGTTTTCCCATATGGATCCTTTGATGACTAAAAATTATAGTGGCTAGGTTAATGTAATTTGGTATGTTAATACATGGAAATATGGAGATTACTATAGGTTTACTCTCCATCTGTCTGTCTGTCTGTCCATCCGTCTCACAATGTTTATCTCGAAAATCACGATGTATATTTTTTTTCAATTAAATATTTGTCGAAAATAGAAAAACATCGAGCATATTGAGAAAAGTTAAGTCGAAAAGTGAAAAACATCGAGCATATCGAGAAAAGTGAAGTCGAAAAGGGAAAAACACCGAGCATATCGCGAAAGGTTAAGTTGCATTACCTCTATACTTTTAATCTTTGTCAATAAATTTTATTGACATGTGTAAAACATCTTATCTAGGCGAGTAAAGACAAGTCGACTTAGCACAAAACATCTCACCAACTGTAGGCCCTAATAAGCTTCCGTATATACTTTGCTGTACACGGCATACGTCATTTTCAAAATATATTAATCAAAACTAACTTCCATATAACATATGCTTAACTTCTGCGTAGTTCAATTCAGAGTTATTTGGTCATTTTCATCTTTGAAATGTGGTAACCAAGGCTTTACTTTTGCTTAGATGAATAAGAGGAATTTTGTCATACAATTATCTGAAGCACAAAACAACATTCATACGCATCAAGCAAATTTTGCAAGTTTATATACTCTGTGCCTATTTCTGTCAGCCATAACAACGATAAAATGTGATTATTATTGAAACATGTGGTAACAAGCCTAAAGCATTTACCTATATTCTCGTTCACGGTTAAATGCCGTATTTTGGGATGCTTTTTTTTGGACGAGTATACGTGTAATATTTTCGAGTAAGGAGTGTTATACCGAAGTTGAATGGAGAAAATTAATTCATTTTGACATAAATAAAACTAGAATTCAAAAAAAAGAGAATACTATTATCTTGCTTTGTCAAGCAAATTTTATAGTGTTGACGGGTGCATTTCTTGCTTGTTAATTGTTTTCCCAAATAGCCATTTAATAGTGCTATTAGAACAGAGGAATAGCTCTTTTGTAACAGAGGAATAGTTCTATTATAACAGATAAATAGTTTTATTATTATGAACAATATTTTTATGAAATGGTCTGCACTACACTACAAAAATGTACGATTTAGATGCACGTAGCAACACAACAAGTTGAGCTTTTACTCTGGGTTGGTGAGATAAATTTTATTTCTTAAATTACAGATCCTGTAGAGATATGACCTTTTCATATCTGGAAAAGTTATAGGCCCATCCTAACTTCAGCAAGAACCAATGGCTTGATATCACTGCGTCCAGTATCTCGAAAGTGCTCCGGAACTCTTTAAGTTTAAGATTTTCAACACTTTAACACCCTATACTGATAAAAACAGACACATCGCGACTCCAGACGAGACCATCCGCACAAAATAAGGTGTTTCGAGGACGACCCGAGTGGTGCACACATTCAAAATATTCAGTCTGGCGCAGTTCAGCATCCTTCATTTATCACAATAAGCCATGGAGGAATGATTTCTGATGTCTGAATCACTTAATACAGCCAGATATATCGTTCAGATGTCAATTAGTTAAACGTCAATTCTTTCTAAATGATTTCCATTAATCAAACAACTATTGTAAGAAAAAATGTAATAAGGGTAACTAAAAGAGAAGATGTAACTAGCGTGGATCCATTTCCATTATCACCAGTCGAGGTACCCGCAGGAGCGGTATTTTTGTCTGTTTTGTAGCCTGGATCTGATTTGTCATTTTTGCCGTTGTTTGTAGCATCAATGTCAATTACTGTGTCATCTGGAGTATCTATATTTGTTTCTTCTGAAATATGAATACATTATATGAGCAGGTGTATTATGTGTATATGCAATAGAAGCGATATCTAGTTTTCTTTAATGCAGGTTGGTGTTTACATAGGGCGCCGTTTTACTATTTGTGGTATCACCTATTCAGGCTATTGAAATGTAATCGTTTGAATATTCTGTCTGATCCTGTGTACATAGACTAAAGGAAAATCACACTGTTCTCCTAAAGCGAGAGGATATTTTACTGAGCCAGAGTGGCTTCAACTATCTTTTGTTGTTGTTGTTTTTGTGTTCTTTATTGGGGAGGGAGGGTATTTGCTCAACAACCACTATGATATCACCTCCTGAAATAGGTGATATCACAAAAATGCATTAAAGACTTAAACGGCGCCACATATGTTTATGCCTGTTTCCTACATGTTTAACAATAAAATTCTATACCAAGTTCGACTTACTACAAATGAATTGTATCTGATTCTTTATACTGCCAGGACAATGAAAAACATAAACAAGAAACATGGAAACCGTATAAAACCATCTTTTATCCAATCTAAAACATGTTCTATTTTGAGAAGTAATGACCTTGACCTGAGTGATCCCAAATACAATCCTTTGTCTCGATAAAAATATATACACCAAGTTTGGTGACAATACCAATATATAGAGCGCAAACCATTTTTCTATGACCTTGACTTTAACCCAGTGACCCCAAATGCAATTCCCAAACTAAGTGACATTAATCTTAAACTTCACCTATGTGACCCCAAATATAATCTCCAACTTTGAATCGATAAATGCTATCTACAGAATAAGCTTGGCGGCTAAATGTGTATTCAAACTAAGATATTGGCGGAAATCATTTCTATTTTTATTATAACAGTCCTTTACCGTAGCTATTTATAAACCAAGTTTCAGCAATATATCTCATTCATAACTTAAGTTTTTGAGTGGAAACTGTTTTTCTATTTTAGTATTAGTGACCTTGACCTGGACTCCGACGACCCTTTAATATATCTCTCACCATTTTCTTCATAAAAGCTACCTACATAGCAAGTTTTGTGACAATAAGTCTATCCAAACTAAAGTTATTTAGCTGAAACGATCTGGTTGATGCCACCCGCCCACCAAAATAATGACACACCATATTCTAATAACCAGTTATTTTCAAAATCCGGTTAAAAAGCAGATCAGAATGGGCATCTTGGAGTTAAATGATGTCATTGTCACACTTTAATAGTTATTTATTCAATAAATGCCGCACTGAGTTACTTTCTTGAATAAAATGTTTGGAAAATCTATGACAGGGGAGACAAAAGCTATAGTAAAGGTTGAAATTTTACTAGTATGTGGAATTCTTTTTTTTTTTTTTTTTTTTCAATTTCGGATATGATGAAAGTTTGGGCTCTTCTTATTTTCAACCAAAAAGTCGAAACTTCGAAAAATGAGTACAAACCTTCTTTTGGTTCAGGCTCTGTAGGTTCTCCTTCTGAATCAGGCTTGGGGGTTACTACCGGTTCAGGCTTGGGGGTTACTACCGGTTCAGGCTTGGGGGTTACTACCGGTTTAGGCTTAGTGGTTTTTTCCGGTTTAGGCTTTGGAGTAATGACAATTGGTTCCCATTTGATACACTCTTCCTCGAGGGTTAATGGTGGATAGTCTTTACAAATCTCATCTATTTGTTAAAACAAAAACAAGTTGATAATTAAATATAAAGTTTGATATGTAAAGTGATGTGAAACAATTAAGAAATCTGACATTAGTCATACATTTATAGGTTATTAGCTTTATATCGGGGAAATATGCACGAGTTCTGCGGCGGAAATATTGCGCGGCTTTAGGAGAAAGAACGAGAGCATATTCCCCGATGCAAAGGTAATAACTTTTTTATTACATACGTATTTACACGTATAAAAGTAATATAAATATTATGAATTTGTTCAATAGTCTAAATAAGATTGACAATACTGAACTAAACAAGTAAATGAAGTATTGCCATGCAATACAAAGCCCACCTAATTTTCTCTACTGCAGTATAACATATAAAAGAACTTATATCTATCAATGATGTATAATCAATATTGTACTACATGTATATATATATACAATATGTTATAAAAAAGACTTTGATTAAAATTTGCCTATATAAAAACTAAGTGATTTTCATATGGATCTTTTTTTGCCAATCATGTATAAAAAAGTTACCATAAAAGTTATTTATAGTAACAACAATGGGAAATTTATCCTAAAAAATCTATATGTTGTAAATCTACAAGAAACTCTTTACACTCTTTACCAGTACACCAGAAAAGTGTTTTCGATTTTTCCCTACGGCCAGTAAGAAAAAAATGATCCATTTATAGTAAAACAAAAGGACATAATTCTAAAAGCAAGAGTGCCTCTTGGTGGTGAACATTTGTGCCAAGGTACATCAAAATCCCTCCATGCACAAGGAAGAAATACTCCGAATAAAGTCATTCTTGAATTTGACCTTTGACCTCTAAGTATGATCTTGACTTTAGACCTAGGGACTTGGTCCTTGTGCATGACAATCCGCCTCATGGTAGTGAACATTTGTGCCAAGTTACATCAAAATCCCTCCATGCATGAAGAAGAAATGCTCCGGACAAAGCCATTCTTGTATGAGACCTTTGGTCTCTAAGTGTGACCTTGACCTTAGTCCTAGGGCCCGGGTTTTGCGCATGACAGGGGAATATTTGTGTCAACTGATATTTAAATCCTGTTTTGCATGGCAAAGTTATACACCGGACAGGAAAAATCCTATTGACCTTTAATCTCAACGTGTGACCTTGACCTTAGACCTAAGGCCCGGGTTTTGCGCATGACATGTTGTCTCATCCAAGGGAATATTTATACCAACTGATATTTAAATCCTGTTTTGCATAACAAAGTTAAGACCGGACAGAAAAAAATCCTATTGACATTTGATCTTAAAGTGTGGCCTTGACCTTTAAGCTAGAGTTCTGGGTGTTGCCTTGACAAGTCGTCTCATCATGGGGAACACCTGTGCCAAGTAATATTGTAATCCCTTGATAGATGACGATTTCTTCACCGGACGGGAAAGAAAACCATACTGACCTTTGATCTCCAATGTGACCTTGACCTTTGGGCTAAGGGTCCGGGTTTTGCGCATGATACGTTCTCATCATGGGGAACATTTGTGCTAAGTAATACTACAATTTCTTCATGGATGGCAGAGTTATGGACCGGACAGGAGAAAAAACCCTGCTGACCTTTGATCCCCAATTGTGACCTTAAGCAAGGAGTCCGGGATTTACGCATAACACATCGTCTCATCAGGGGGAACATTTGTGCCAAATGATATTAAAATCCCTTAGTCGATGACAGAGTTATGGACCGGACACGAAATTACGGACGGACGGACAGACGGAAAAGCGCATTCCTATAATCCCCGAAACTGGTTTACAACCAGTAGGGGACTAATAAAAAATAAATGCAACCACACACATTAAATTACGTCACGCAACCTGATATAAAATTCAGGCGTCAGCGTATTGTTGCTGATAGTTCAAACATCTTTTTTATCCAATGAATGTTTTCTATTTCTATATGGTTGAAAAGCTGAAAAACTAATGTAGTGATAGATCTACATCACACTTACGTGAATTCTCAGTTAAATTTAAGCCGCAGGTTAGAGATAAATCGTCCAACATAATTTCTACTTCACCAAAGTTTGGTTTAAATTCCGTTTCAAACACATCATTGTGACCAGGTATTTCGGCACGCTTTAGAAACATCACTGCTTCTTTCGATGCACCAACTGGAGCAGGGGGACACCCAGGGATCTCGCCATTCTCATTACCTGGAAATATAAATGATAAAACCGAATAATAAAGGGGGATATTTGTTAAATTAACTGTAAGACGCATTGAAATTTTAATATATAAAAATTATTAAAAATGTATATTAAAGAGCGCCATAATGCTGACACTTCCTGTCAGCTAAACCTTTAGAATATATTTGTGGTAAAGGAGCATTCAGCTGCTCGCCATAGAACTTACATTTCCGGTCAGCTTGATTTTAAGAATATGTTTTTGGTCTTTTGGCTAATGTTTATATAATACTGTGTACATGTGATTTTCGGCCGCCAGTAGGCTATGACCTAAGGTCACCGTGCCTTTGGTCTTTCACCTTGACCTTATAATGTAGGGATCTTTTACTGTTCTCGCACAATTATCATACGAAGGTCATTTTCTAGCGACTGAACAGAAACAACTTTCTGCCTTGAGGTCACTCTCACCGACTGACCCCACAAATAGGGTTATTTACTGACCATAAGCACTCAATATATGAACTTCTAAGTCTATAGGGACAATAGTTTTCCAGTCAATGACCGGCAACCGTTTTCTAGAAGTCACTGTAACATTGACACTTGATCTACTGACCCTCAAGACCTTAGTAGTTATGTTCTGACCCCAATGCAGTCAACTTATGTAGAAGATACATACAAGAGTAGACTAATTCATTGGATTTAATTCAGTGTTATGTTCATCAAATTGTTTAAATTATTTAATAGTTCGGATAGAAGAGTTCATACAAATGTTTTGTCTGGTCCGTAACACTCATACATACATACGTTTTAAACACAGACGCTTGTGGGTATGGCGTGTTTGCCATCCCATCCCTACTCCAATGCCCTTATTTCTACGCACCTGTGTAAGTTTTTTTCATCATAAAAGTTTATCCCGAATCAGGCACTATTCATACAAAGAGGTAAGAGTTATCTGAGTTAGGGCTTGGTCGTAGGGTTTTGGGGCGCCAGTGTTCCACACCCTAAGTGTCTGTTTTAAATGCTTATAAAAATAGATATTACAAACTATTTTATTCAAATATTTTTTACAGTTCAAAACAGCATGAACATATGAAAAATAAATGATTGAAATGTATTCTTGTGCACATATGAGCCGCGCCATCAGAAAACCAACAGTGCATTTGCGACCAGCATGGATCCAGACCAGCCTGCGCATCCGCGCAGTCTGGTCAGGATCCATGCTGTTCGCTAGCTGTTTCTCTAGTTGCAATAGGCTTTGAAAGCGAGCAGCATGGATCCTGACCACACTGCGCGGATGCACAGGCTGGTCTGGATCCATGCTGGCCGCAAACGCACTATGTTGGTTTTTTCGTCACGCGGCTCATATGATATTGTATTCAGAATTTTATCAACATCTGACATAAAATTGTGATAACTTTATCCAAAACAACATATAGACAAGGAAAAGGAAAGGAACGTTATCGAATCTGTTGAAAACCTGGCTCATTAAGGATGTGCTGATTGATCCAGTTTCTCTTCTTATCAAAGAGTACATGTATATATTCACAGCTGGGTTAAAAAAAGTTTGTTTGTTTTGGCTTTTTCAACAGTATTTCAGTAATACAACGGCGGGCAGTTAACCTAACCAGAGTTCCTGGATTCTGTACGAGTACAAACATGTTCCCTGCAAATAACTGCCAACTTCCCCACATGAATCAGATGTGTAGGACGAATGATATCAGACACAATGTCTTTTATCAAATCGTCACTGAAAACATACCCCTAGCCCAGGGATCAAACTCACGACCCGCGATCCGTAGATCTGCGCTCTCCCTAATGAGCTAAGCGGGCGAGTAGGGCGAAAAAAATGCGGTTATGTAGTGGTGGATGTAATACGCACATAAAATAAAGAAACTGTATATCACTGTTTTACACAAACTTATATTTGTCAATAATTTTGCATTTAAGCGGTGTTTTTTTCCCCGGACTTTGACGGGAGGTAGTCAGTGTTCAGACCCCATGTTTTGTTCAAAGGAGTTAACTCCTGAGGTTATTCAAATTTTTTTTGATAACGTTCCCTTTTCTTCTCAATACATTCAGAATGAGATAATTAGAGCCAATAAATATCGGTCTGAATATATAAGAATAATAAATGAAAAAAAAAAAGAGAAAAAGATTATCTAGTCGGTAGCCAGACTAAAGTGGAGGTGAAATCGCACAAAAATAAGAAAGACATACATGTATGTTACATTTCAAAAGAAAATGGTTCAAAAAGCACATTGCCAAGTGTGTATCGGATGTTAACATTTACTAAGACGGTATTTTGCAGAATATGTGAAAACAAGAGATCACAGAGTGATCTTAGCGCCCACCATTAAGCCATTTTTGAATGTTCCGAATTTCAAGACTAGCTCAAGGTCAAAATCAAGGTCAAAGTTCATTTCGGAACACAAAACTGTGCATGTGGTCCATGCATATGGTCCAAATTTGCAAGCTGTAGCTTGAGAAATGTGAAAGTAGGTCACTTGATCAATTTCAAGGTCAAAGTTCATTTCTGTATACAAAACTATGCATTGCTTCAAATTTAAAGGCTGTAGTTTGAGAAATGTGAAAGTTGGTACTAGGTAAAAATCAAGCTCAAATTTCATTTCAGAACACAAAACTATGTTTGTGGTCCAAATTTGAAGCATGTAGCTTGTTAAATGTGAAAGAAGATCACTAGGTCAATCTCAAGGTCAAAGTTCATTTCGGTACACAAAACTATGCATGTGGTCCAAATTTGAAGGCTGTACTAGTCAACATAGCTAAAGAATTGTGAAAGTAGGTCACTAAGTCAAAAGCAAGGTCAAAATTTATTTCGGAACACAAAACTATGCATGTGGTCCAAATCTGAAGCCTGTACCTTCAGAAATGTGTAGTAGGTCACTAGGTCAATGTCAAGGTCAAAGTTTATATCGATACACAAACCTATGCATGTGATCTAAATTTGAAGGCTGTAGCTACAGAAATGTGAAAGTACGTCACTAGGTCACTCTCAAGGTCAAAGTTCATTTCGGTACATAAAACTATGCACGTGGTCCAAATTTGAAGGCTGTAGCTTGAGAAATGTGAAATTAGGTCACTAGGTCAAAATCAAGGTCAAATTTCATGTTGGAACACAAAACTATGCATGTGGTTCAAATTAAATGTGAAAGTAGGTCACTAGTTCAAACTCAAGGTCAAAGTTTATTTCGGTACACAAACCTATGCATGTGGTCCAAATTTGAAGGCTGTAGCTACAGAAATGTGAAAGTAGGTCACTAGGTCAATATCAAGGTAAACTCATGTCAAGATTCATCTAACCACTCAAAACTGTACATATGGTCCAAATTTGAATGTTGTAGGTTATGACAAGATTTTTAAAAAGTTTTTCCCTATACAAGTTTATATAAACCATGTGACCCCCGGGACGGGGCCATATTTGACCCTAGGGAAATAATTTGGACAATCTTGGTAGAAGACCACTAGATGATGCTACATACCAAATATCAAAGCCCTAGGCCCTGTGGTTTTGGGCAAGAAGATTTTCAAAGTTTTTCCCTATATAAATCTATGTAAATTATAAAAAATAAACAAAGGGCCATAACTCACTCAAAAATTGTTGAACCAGTCTGATTTTCAGGGGGACACAACTAGGGCACAAATACATCATTCTGACAAAGTTTGGTCAAAATCCCCCAGTAGTTTCTGAGGAGATGCGATAACGAGAAATTGTTAACGGACGGAAGGACGACGGACCACGGACGCAGAGTGATTTGAATAGCCCGCCATCTGATGATGGTTGGCTAAAAAACAACCCCGAAAATGAAACTTTGTCAACACGTTAAGTGGAACGGGCTAATATTCGTTCCACAAAACGTAAACAAACCACTGTCAAAATACAAATCAACAAATTATATTAAACCAAGTCGCTATATGATATATATACAAACAGCAAAGCTAAACAAGTGCGAGGCCATTCTTCAAAAAATTATAGGAGACTAGAATAGTAATCATACAATTATGATTTAACACTGAGCTTTTGTTTCACACATTGCATTCAGAACTTTATTTTACACAGCAAGGGGAAGTTATCAATTGTGCAATTATTCAAAGCTATAACAAAAAGCAAAGACAAAACTGAAAAATGCCGATAAATTAATATAATATATAACAAACAATCTGTTAGAATTGAAGACAACATAGCTTTGTAGACCAAAATAATACAGTGTACAGCAGTTAAAAGTATTGAAGCAGCTTTAATATAAGTTATCATACATGTGATGCCAGTAAAAAGCAAAACAAAATGCTAAAGTACAAAAGTATGGT
The DNA here is from genome assembly GCF_021730395.1 of Mercenaria mercenaria. Taxonomy (NCBI): domain Eukaryota; kingdom Metazoa; phylum Mollusca; class Bivalvia; order Venerida; family Veneridae; genus Mercenaria; species Mercenaria mercenaria. The sequence goes on from NC_069373.1 coordinate 56,996,589, forward strand.
AAAGTGGCTAACATCTTCTAAAATAATACAGTGAACATTGCAATATATTACATGACACGTTGTTTCAATACTATCGCTGAACGGCCACTAAATGCAGTCTTTGGCGTCCGAAAGACCTCTCAACAGATGTAGAGTATATATTCTGGAGGCTCTTTCCGACAGTCACAACTCGTGTCGTAGGTCAGACGTAAATCTAATATAATTTGTGATGTGGATATAATATCATTCGTGACATAGATCTAGATCTTATATCATTCTTGATGTAGATATGATATCATTCTTGTCATAGAACTAGATCTAATATCATTCGTGACGTATATTTAACATCGTTCGTGACGCAGATCTAATATCATTAGTGTCATAGAACTAGATCTAATACCATTCTTAACGTAGATTTAATACCATTTGTGACATAGATTTAGATCTTATGTCATTTGTGATGCAGACCTAATATCATTCTAAACGTAAACATACTATCATTCTGGCCGTAGATCTAGATCTTGTATCATTTGTGACCTATATTTAATATCAACTGTGACGTAGATCTAACATCTTTCGTGGCGTAGAGTCTAATATCATTCCGAAATCTAGCGAGTTTCTCATTGCTAATCATGCATACATATTGAAAGCTTGGAAATGCAAAAAACATACAAAGCATCACTCTATTGCGCAAAAATCCATTACCACAACACTCATTTACATACGGGTATTTCGTCTAAGGTGTCGCCTTCCATTTTCATGTTCCGGTTTTTCCAGTCTACCTCTTCTGAATATTGTTTTCTCTCAAACATTTGCTGTTCCCCGAGAATTCAAGAATACTTGCTCTCAGATGCCGTGACTTTGATATCCGGGACTTATATGCATTTGTGTGTGGTATTATCATGACAATACGGAGTGCAACATCCAGCGCGGTACACCATTTGGAAAAGTCAGTGAGCGATTTTCTCAGATACTGCGGGATACTCTTGACAAAATACAACGAATACCATTCCACTGATGTATTCATAACCACATAGAGCATTTCCTATTAAAAAAAGACCGCTTTTCACTAAACCGCACAGAGCAGCGATTACCTGCCCTAACTGGAAATGATCATGATATATTTGCAGAGTTACCGTCCCTCACTCTGGAGAGTTGTCGTCATTTTCATTCACTTTCGTGAAGTAATGCGCATGTAGTCACAGATTTATACACAACAGTGCTAAAAACTATAACGTATGCCATATTACACTACAGCCTACATACAGTATATGGCAATCTCTCACTGCAAATATATACTCTTTATTCTATAGAAATCTCTCTTTATAGATACAGACTGAATACCTGTGACAATTGTACATACCTAGTTTGTATAAAAAATAAGACCTCAGTACATACTGAATTTTGAGCTCAACAGAAAGGATATTGTTTTATCCAAAAAAAGTAAAACAAGTGACCAAATAAACTTCAAAATATCATGGTAATAAGCTTTGCTTAAATTTCACTTAAAAAGAGAAAAGCGCATGTCTCCCACAACTGCCTAGTCATCTAGATTGGCATTTCTTCTCCTTTATGTATCTGAGTCAACCATGCACCAAGACCTGTATCACTGGCATCAGTATTTTCGGTAATTCAATGGCCATAATTCCGAAGTGCCTGGGCCAAATTGGCTAGTTATCGAACTTGGCCGAGGACTTATTGACAAACACATTTTGTTCAAGTTTGATGAAGATCGGATGAGAAATTTTCGACTTAGGGCGCGGTCAAGATTTGTGACAGATTGATTGACTGACTGACGGACGGACACACAACCAGACGTAAATCAATATGTCTCCCACTACAGTGATGTGGGAAACATAATAACCGAGCATACAGCAAGTTGGATATTTAACGATTTCAAATCTAAGCCTGAGAAACAATCTACAAACATTGTTGAATCTTGACTCTCATGACATTAAACAAAAGTAACATGGCCTTGGCCTCATTTTGTTGATTCTACTCCAAGTAAATACTTCAAGAACATAAGTGCATTGCGAAAACACGCCGTAAACTAAGTAATGTTTGATTTTGTTATTTGTTAATGTCGTGTGAGCCATCAGGAACTATTTTCTGCATTTACTAAGCCTTTGCACTCCTTTTTAGTTGTGAGGCCCGAGACATTTAAATAAATTTAAGAAAGGCGTGTTGATGACAGAAAACCCATTTTTAAACCGACAGCTTAATATTTCTTATTGAAACAGTTAGCCCTGAACCGACGGCTTGGTATTTTTTGTTGAAACATTCAGCCATGACAGTTGCCTGTGTTTTACATTTTCTACCTGTGCTAATTAGAAACACGCGGCGGAATGTGATGTATTTTTGCATACTTTTATGCCTCTCTTCTTTCCGACAATGTAAAACGTCTCTCTCCGTGCCACACTTCTGCTTTTCAATAATTCGGTCTGATGTTAATATGTTTTTGCTTCCATAACTTTTTTATCTGTTGTGTTTTCTGCGCAACTCTTGGCAACAGTTACCCTATCAAATAAATCGTCGCCCCGGAGCGAAATTAGTGTATCTGATACCACATTTATTTCCAGGTTTTAACAGTATTGCACTGGGGATGAGGCCAAAAGAATGAAGCCCCACTGTCGGAGTTACTTCGATTTTGTTTTTTATTTTAAACTGTCCCACAGTTTTACTTTTGTGTCAAACACGTCAGATGATGAGATTCTCTTTAGCTGAAGCAAAATGCAGAACTGATGTATAGCAAAACGAATCCCCTTGCAAAGCATTGTCTGCTACCGTCTCTACCGGTATAATCTAATTCTGCTGCCATAGCAACCGGAATATTGTTCTTAATTCGAATCAAAAGTATGTGTTTTTATGCAACCTCTCCCCTAAACCTGTCTGTTCAGTATCTAATACTGGGCACAAGGAAGTGTCTCAATGGCCCTATTAAACTGTGCATTTTGTATTTGACCTCTAAGTATGACCTTGACCTTACATCCATTTGACTAAAAGTTTTATTTTAAAAGTCGTGTCCGTTTGGGGAATATTTCAGGACAATTCGTTAAAAAATAGTGTACACGCATAACTCATTCATCCTCAACATTACTATGTCAACTTCCACTTTTACACGTGTGTTCCCTTTTGTTAAAAAATGGCCACTATACATTTACGAATTAAATGCTAAGATAGCATAAAAAACTTCAAAACTTACATTCTATGCAAAGTGTAAAAAAAAAACCAAGAAATTTCTTTATATAGTATCTATATATTCCTTTACACCTGCTCTCTTGCCATTGGTCGTGCTCTTCGCAAGAAAATTCCCATTTCGCGCTAGCTTTAAGTTTTACTACAAACAATTATGTAAAAACAAATAGTTCTATTGTGAATCTAGTAGTTGATTATCTGCAAAAAATACTGAGTGAAAGCCGGAATTTGTAGAAATCCAATACTCATTCAAGATTTTTTTTCCAACAGAAGAAAATTCTGGGACACAATTCCTTCTTTATTGCATCATGATTTACATAGAGCGGATTCTAGATCGATAGATTAAGCGTGACTTTATGTTGTATTTTTGAAATGTCTGGATATATACAGTAAAAGCTGTTCTCAGAAATAAGCTTTGTAAACTGCGAGCCGAGCGGTAAAATCAATTGCACAGTCTGACCTGATGCCAGTTTATACACGATCATGCGCATTAAACAATTGTCTTTATTGTATAGCATTTTGCAAAGAAATATTATGCTTCTGTTCATTGTTTGAAAAAATTCAATTTGTTTGTCTGATTTCTCTGTAATATGATATATATTTGCTCATCCTTCATGGAAAATGTTAATCCAGAAATAAGACTGCAAATAAAGGAAAGGCTGTTAAAAGATGAAAAACACCAAAATATCATGAAAATACGATTAATTTACACCTGAAAAGCATCAGAATCGAGGTAATTATTATTGCAGACGGGAAAATGCATCTCGTTATTCTGGAAACATAATACCATGTAAGCACAATATTAAAGTCGACAATATAGATTCTTTTGAAATATCTCATCAAATGCAGCGTTTCCGGAAACTCGTACACATTAAAATATAATTTAAGAGAAAATTAAATATTAGTTGGGTTCGTACTACTTTGTGCATGACGGAAGTGTATCCATCCGCGTCAAGTGGAGCATGGAATAGTACAAAGTTCTTACTTTACCAAAAATATATGCTACTTATATGATTTTTTTTTCATTGCTGCAGTCATCAAGTTAAAAGAACCCGCACATTTGTACGCATATTTTCAGCACAAAACCCTCGCTCCAGATGTTTTAAATTACTCAGAAACGTGTCTCTGAATCCATTCGGAGAAAAAAACAAGCACATTTCTCTTGAGATTCCTGTAGCTACATGCCTGTTGTGAAAACAAACTGTTACACAATGACTGTTGAACGTACGGTACTTGTGAAAACAATAGCATAACTAATTATGCAAATCACACGCCATCTGTCGACTCTTGCGCTATTTTCATAGTTGTCCTTGCCTTTGGGAATTACAATGGTATTATTTTCCCATCTATTTGAAGAAAATGGTTAATTATCTTTAGGCCATTGTTGATCTGAGTAACTGTAAATGCGTGTAAACATACTCAGAGATGTCAAAGCGGTATTTTTTACAAGGAGCTACATTGTTTCATGATCGGGGGCCACTTGAGTGAGGTTATCCTGTATTTCTTTACAAGGAGCTACATTGTCGGCCCATTAAGAACGCGTGGGAGATTCATATAATGAAGCAAGGTAATAAATATGTTTATAAAAATATAACCATGTGTAAAACATATACATAGAGACTTTTTGACAGACGAAAGTATCGACACATGTATAGCGAGGGCAACTCTGATTTCTCCGCCAAGCAGCAAAATACGGCATGCAAACCGGCATACAGAAATTCCTGTCTCGATTACGATGTTGCAGCAACAAATTACACGTGCATTATCCATCAGTTATCTTCATTATCAAGGAAAATGAACAAAAACAATACAACATGCTAATCTATGCCGACAATAATATAAAATTCTGGAAACCGATCAAGTTATTTTAACAGTGTAATTTACATGCTCTACGTTCTCTATACATTTAAGTTTCCGTAAAATACATTGTTGTAGCTTGACCGTGTTGATACGGTAATATCATTCGATGTAAAATTTGCCATGATATTTTTTTTACTAAATTATAGATGTCCGGGCTTATAAACTGATAGAAACACTATAAGGACTCGAGGAACAGTATGAAGACTCGGGACTAGACTAGCTCATAGGCTATCATAGAGTCAAACCTGCTTAAAAGACCACCTGTATTAAGCAAAAACCTGTGATATAAAACTATTAATTTTAGGTCCCTCTATAGTGTATTTCATATAGATTGAACCTGTATTAAAAAACCATCTGTCTTATGAGACCACTTTTTTGCTATCCCTTAAGTGGTCTTTTAAAACAGGTTTATTTTTTTACAATTTTATGATTCAATGTGATGAACTGAGACAGTCTATATCATGTGTAAAATATTATCACTTTCTTCAAAGAAAATCTTAAGAAAAGACCGGCTTTTGACTCTAAGAAATTAAAATAGACAAAAAAAGAGAAGCAAATTTAGAAACATTTTTATTATCAGTCTAGTGGGTAGTCTAACTCGGGATATTTTCAACAAGAGAACAGTTTAATATGGTGCCAAGAACGCCCGACTTCTCGGAAACAGAAACAAAATCATATGAGACGCGCCATGAGAAAACCAACATAGTGCTTTTGCGACCAGCATGGATCCAGACCAGCCTGCGCATCCGCGCAGTCTGGTCAGGATCCATACTGTTCGCTTTCAAAGCCTATTGCAATTAGAGGAACCATTAGTGAACGGCATGGATCCTGACCAGACTGCGCAGCTTGCTGGTCGCAAACGCACTAAGTTGGTTTTCTTATGGTGCGGCTCATATTGTTATTATTTCTTGACATTCAAAATTAATGACTTCTCATATTTGATAAATCGTGGAATATGGACAATTTTTACCAGAAAAGATGCATTTCAATTTAACATGGTTTTTTCTCTGCATTTCTTTATATTTCTTGAGTGAGTGGCTATCGATTTAAACCGCTGATAAAATTGATAACTGAACTATTATGCCACAAACAAACACCAGATTGGTCCACAGGACAACAGATTGCGGCTGACAGTGTTGCGCAAACAGCCATGTACATACAGAATAATCCAGGATTAGCATTTAAAAATATATACTTTCACTCTGACTTTGAAAATGATTTATTGCCCATTGCTACTCTTGGTCTTGCTGTAAACCATATGTAAACCATAAATTCGTATGTTTTTTCATGCACTTGATGTCAGTTTTTGCTCTTCGTAGTAGCTCTCGATTTGTCTCGAAAACTCTCCTTCCTTTAATGATAATAATGTAATTGAAAATATAGAAAATTGGGAATTCTTAATATCTCTTTTAGATATATATGCAGTTTTGGGAATGTGCCATCATGGTGTTACATGACTAAAGTTCACTCTTTCTAATCGGGAAAAGGCGTTTCTGTGGTATGTAAGAGGTGTATCACCACGAAACCACTGCAGTAATCCTGAATAAGAATGTATGGGCAAATGCATTCACTTAACAAGGTTGCGAATCTGAAAAAAAAAAAAAAAAAAATATCCGAAACACAGAATTTGCCAGCGGTTATAGAATGATTTTATTATTAGTTGAAAGAAGGTCGTTATCTCTCAAAGCAATTTACATCTTACTGAATAATAAAGTGTTTAAGACAACATAATAACAGACAACATGTGAAGCTTTAGTCATGCCTGGTGTCTGGATCGATACATTTAACATGTAAAACGATCTATACGCGGAAACACACTGTTGTTTCTCAAATTAAATATGAATATTTAATTAACCGTAACAGTTTATGGTTATATGCTGCAACACGTGGCTTTTTGTGCCCGTGATATACACATTCTGAACAAATCACAGTTTAATTAGCATTTAAGCCTTTAGGAATTTCACACAACACATAACATAGCTAGCAAAACCAATACAAAACATTGGTATATACATTTTACAGGATCAACATTTGGCAATATTTCACTGAATGTGCACGAGAAACAAGCACTTGTATTTTACATTTCCGCATGCTGTTACAGTGAAGAATCCGATGTTTTACAAAGTGGAGCAGCTGAGGCAGTGCCAGTCTTACTTACAGACACAATAATACATTTCTGCGGAACTAAGAGTGCCGATAAGAATTTAACCGTGCTTGTCTATCATATGATAAAGTCTGTCACACTAGATTACGCAACACCGTGGCCTACCGTACACAAAATGAATGATCCACTGTAAGGAATATTCATAAAAAATGTATACACTGAAATTATGTTGTTATTTAGAGAAAAATGTTCAGGAATGCTGACATTACAATCTATCACGATAATTAATTTCAGGAGAAGAGTTCTTTCTTATCTGTATAGACAAATGGGACCATAAGTTGTTCGAGGTTTGATACCTCCAATGAATTTCAAACCTTTATCGACAACAGACGTACTATCATGCTCAGCTTTTACTTGAAGTTGTTTTATTTAAAAAAAAAACAAAAAAAAAAAACAAGAGATGGCAGTTTACACTCGTATAAACTGAATTAAATCTATATAAGTATTTTTACCTCTTTGTTTTTGTTTGATTTAGAATCACACCGGCACAACTGAGGTCATGTGGCGATTTTTCAGCTTTTGATAGTAGAGGAAAACCCCAGGTGTCCCTTCGAGCACTGTTTCAGGTACGGACGTGTACCTGGCTAGAACCCACCGATCGTCCGCAAGCCAAGTAGACGTCTTTTTAGATATCATTTCATTTTTATATCACGCAGTAAACATTTACCATACATACTCTCACCTTCACACATATTTGCTAGTATCAGACACTACGCAAACAACAAATTACACACCAGTACACATACACCATTAGCAACATTTTATGCTTTTTACATTACTGATTTTACATACTCCTGGTAATACTATGTTTAAAGGTGATGTATAGTTTTTAGTACCATGCACTTTAAAAGTCTCTTGTAATTCTTTTAAGAATGGCCATTTACATGTTTTATTTGTGTATTATATGCTGTTGTATTTTATGTTTTGAGACTCTAATAAAATGATAAATGAATATTTCAAGCGAGGTTTCGAACCAACAACTGTGAGGTACAAGTGATCCGGAGTCACCTGGGTCCAATCAGTTCTCCTAGTCTAGCAGCTAGACTGTTCCCCCAGAACATAGGCATACCATTACTTTTCAAATGTCATTTTGTAACAGCCAAAAGCCTTATCATTATGGGGATTCTTTAAAGGTCGCCATATGATATTTGAAAATATTACAATATATCAGTATTGCTCTGTTCATTTAAAACATACATCTAAAACGCATTTTTTTTTTACTAGTAAACATTAAAGCAAGTTGATACTAAGAAATATTTTACTGGATCTGCGTTCTATATAGTAGCATCTACAGAAACATGCGATATGAATCATTGACTAAAATGGATGAAAATTGCTGTAAATGTTTCTTGCCGATCAATACTAGCAATAGATAAAACAGAACACTACCAGTAGCAACTATTAAAGTCTGCATTATTAGGGCTGCTTCATGCACGCGATACAGTCTCTGTATTGTATAAATCAAGCATCTCATGTAATCACATGGCTGAGGGAAAACCCGAAAGCTTTGGCAGATGTGACAGAAAGAGTTGATAGACTAAACTGAAAGGGTTGATAGATTAAACTGTTAAGGTAACGGTGCATGTAAATAGTCCGTATTAAACAGCTTAGAGTTTTTTTCTGTCTTCCGGACAGAACAAACTATCTTTCTAGAAATTATTTTACAAAAATGCCTCAATGTCGCCATTAACAGCCATGGGGTATAATATCTATTAATCCGTCTATAGATGTTTAATGTACGGTAAAATATGCGGACTATTTTCTCAATGGAGAACATTATGTTTTTTACAAGACTCGGATCCATTATGTTTTCAAATACTGTGATAACAGTATCATATTGAAATAATTCCACGCAATAATAATCACACGTGTACCAGTTATACAAAATATGCGTTTGTGATAAGAAAAAAGGTATCAAATTTGATTCTAGCTTTTTTCTTTGATAAGCCATGAAACGTTAGCATTAGCATTTTAAAGACATCGCCGTTTCTATTATACTTTTCAGGTTTGCAAGGATTCTGTCCATTTTTATAGAATAAACGGCTTAAAGACGGAGGTTTGTGTTCTATGGCATGCAAATATTCATTGATAAGAGATAAGAGCGCTTCACCGGACTACTAGACTGGCTCCCGTCTCTATGTTTGTTCTTATTTACATATATACAAGTTCATTCATTAAGAGGGAAGTAACTCCAGCAGGTCATTTCTACATCGACATTTTATGGTTCAGCCATCAGATAAAATGTGCTATTTTAGAGGCTTAAGATTTTCTAATTTTGCTTGCAGTATTTATATAAAAAATAACCATGCAGCCAGGGAGCCAGGCTACCGGACTACCAGTGGGCAGATAATACTGACCCAGACTTTTCATGCAATTATAGTCATAGACATTGTTTAAACAAGTTGATATGATCTATTTGTCATCTGTACCACAGCCAGGAATTTATAAGCTATTACTGGTTGTCAGGGTTGGATTCAGTCACACAAGAAATGGACAAGAGCAGAAATTATTATTACTAACTTTTTAACTAAGCATACCTCATGTTTTTGCTCATAGGGGATAACTCCTTAAGCTCAGCTATGTACTTTTCATTCTCAAATCATCGATATTAAAAGCTAACACGGAATTTTGCCTCTAAAAGTAAAAATTATTCAAAACATTTAAAAAAAATGTGTCTGTAGCCAGACTAAAGTGTTTTTTTTATATATATAAGTCGTATTAATCATTTAATCATCAATCAAATAACATATCAATATCTGAAGGTCATAAAACTCTCCTGAAGCTCATTCTGACGAGTTATGCCTTTAATATGATTTTGTGACACATTATATGTGATTATAGACTGTCACAAACCCACAATAAATGTCATCCCCCAGTCGCGTGCCCTACGCCCAATTAGCATAGTCACCTGCTTCATTAGCATTCAAATAGGGGCTGATTGGCCCCTGATCGATAAAAGGAACTTTGTTTAATTTCTTCACTGAGATATTTGCTTCGAAGTTTGTTCATTATAAAAGGGTAACCGCGGGATTCTCTACATGCTTCGTATAATTAACCGTCATGTCAGTTGAAAAAAAGTCATCCGATTATGGTAATGAATGAGTTGATGGCGAGGACACGGTTAAATTAAACAGAATAGCAGATCGATTTACGTTTTCTGGAAAGCGCAGAATTATGCGAGAACGGATGTTTCGATGTTTCTATGGTTCAAAATATGAGCCGTGCCGTGAGAAAACCAACATAATGGCTTTGCGATCAGTCTGGTCAGGATCCATGCTGTTCGCTAATGGTTTCTTTAATTGTAATAGGGTTTGAAAGCGAACATCATGGATCTTGACCAGACTGCGCGGATGCGCAGGCTGGTCTGGATCCATGGTGGTCGCAAAGCCACTATGTTGGTTTTCTCATGGCACGGCTCATATGTATTTCAATCAACAACAAAAAACAACTCCACATTCAGAAAATGAGCACTAAGTGCATACTATTTAAATTTTGTTTGTTTCTGTTCGACCAATTTCTCTTAATGATAATGTTAATCATTTTCAGGCATCGTAGGGAAAAACTCGTAAAATATTTGGCACCGTTTCATTTTCAGGAAAAATGTTAAGCATAGCGGACATAAAATTACGGTTCTAGATAATCACTGCAACAATAATTACCTGTCTCCGTTTTTTTTGCATTTTTTCATAATTTTCAAACTGTATGGAAACATTTGTATATTTGAGCTAAACTTCATTGGCCACGCTATAAACGCAAGAATACAATCAAATAAAAAAAGTAGGTACAATAACAGGGGAAATGCAACTTCTTACTATGAGAAAAAAACATGATCCTATGGCATACTGTAACTCTTTCAAAGTGTAAACACAGTAACTAACGTGAATTATTCCATGCAAAAAATGTCTATGCGGGAGTAATTTTATTTCAAATGTGATCGACAGTAAGTAAAAATGCCAAAATAAGGTAACATTTTACATAAAATTCTAATGCAGACATTATATATGGGGGTAAACATTTGCCAAATATCAGTCAATTAAATTGATACAAGAATATCTAATTGCTTTTGCCAAAGAAAGAGATAGACTTTCTTCGTTGGCAAGTCCTTAAAGAACAGAGAGAATGTTAATATCACTGTCCCCCGCCTTCCTGTTTTCTTTAGCACTATTTATCTAAATGTTGCACAGGTGTGAACCAGGTATCTACCTTGATCATCTGCAAATTTGCAGGAATGAATCGCAACAAGATTACAAAACACTTGTCTGCTATTGCTATCATTTTAAGTGCGTACAGATATATTTCATGCTCCGTTATATACGTGATAGATGAATAAGCTTTGGGATTTCTTAAAATTAAAAGCAAATTTCCTGTTATGATACGTGTTTACAACAAAACCTATGGAAATAAAGCAGACGACACCTAAAACAACATATGACTATGTATCAGAAGGAGATTCCAAATAAGAAAGTCATCCTTTTTTCCTAGGGCGTCTACGAATTCCACTTCAGCGTATCACCACCTAAATTAACTATAAGCAATTCATTGCATGCATCAAAGCATTCGGCGCGCTTACTATTTCTCTCATGATTCAAGATGCATGTTATTGCAAAATCGCTATCAGTAAACTTGAACAAGGTATTTATCATTCTTAAAAATCGCCATGATGAGCAACCGATCGAAAGACATATGTCGAATATCATGTACGTTAAATACACAATGGATTCGACGATATCAAACAGCTTTAGCATAGCTTTTACGACAACCTCTGTGTTAACATTTACCCAGCTAAACTTCTAAAATGGAATGGTCTGTCATTCAATTTTGGCAATACCACTTATTATTCAAAGGGGTGTTCACTGAACATTTATTGACTGAATAGCGAACAGTGCAGACCATGATATCAGCCTGGATGTGCAGGCTGATCTTGGTCTGCACTGGTCGCAAAGGCACAACCAACTGCCGCCAGCAGGCTAAAGGTTAACGTTGTTCAAAATTTCCTTTTCAATTTTCAAGAATCAAATGTAAATTAAACCCCATTTCAATGATCTGTTGACACGGTAGTAGGGCCTTTTCTTATTTATTTTCGTATGTGTAGTAGGTGTAAAATGCTGGACCATGGAAACATATATTTATCACATCCTTGTATGATAAGTAGGATATCCTGAAAGTTTTGAAACACAATGCGAGTAAATTAAAGAAAAAAATGATGTCAAAAATTGTTGAATTTTCAAAGATTTATGATGATTAAACAGTATCATTTTTGAAAGTTCTTGTTATCCCTTTAGAATTCTTAAAATGGTGTATTGTATAAAGAATACCGTCAAATATACTAAAAGTCTCTGGGAAGGTGAAAGTGAAATTGGTTGGGACGGTGCATCCGTTATTTTTTTACAGACCACCCACAATATATCCGAAAAATATGAACTACATTGCCACTTCCCGTAGGCTTAAAATATGTAAAATTCTAGTTTCCTCTGCAAAATTTCATAGTCGCTTTTTTAAATTTTAGGAATGGCGCTTGAGACAAATTTTAAGTGATACTTACAAAGAATCCAAACTTTTTTTCTAAATCTGCTAAATGTATTTTAAGCCTGCCAGTTTTGTTTTATTTATGTGTAAATGTAGCCAAAATAAACAAATATAATAGCATTGATTTTAAACCATTGCTGACAGAAACATGGACTGCACTAGGGATTAATCGCGTAATTAGTACAATCAAATATGAGCCGCGCCATGAGAAAACCAACATAGTGCTTTTGCGACAAGCATGGATCCAGACCAGCCTGCGCATCCGCGCAGTCTGGTCAGGATCAATGCTGTTCCTTTCAAAATCTACTGCATTTAGAGAAACCGTTAGCGAAAAGTATGGATCCTGACCAGACTGCGCGGATGCGCAGGCTGGTCTGGATCCATGCTGTTCGCAAATGCACTGTGTTGGTTTTCTTATGGTGCGGCTCATTATTATGCTGATGAAGTGATTCAAATGCCTGCGAATTGAAACTCCAAAACACCTTTTTTCTGGATTTACATATTAAACTTTTCTTTACTGTCCATTTAAGCACCAACCACTAGCAGGGGACACACGTCCTGAGAATGCAGCTAAAGTTAGCCATACGTTGAACTGAGTGCTAATGAAATCAGGAGGTTAACTAGGGTCATTGAGATCATTACACGATTCTAAGTGAATGGTCCACTTTTATACTTTAGTTTATAGGCGACTAATAACCGGACTTGTCGTAAACTGCATTTAAAGCCCGTTTGATGAGAGCCGCTAGAAATTAACCACACCAGACAAACAATGGCTAACGCCGTTTTTCATTTCCACTTTATACCCTTCCAAATCCCAATTCAATAATTTGGCAATTTGAGAGTCACTAGAGACGCGCTTTTTCTAAGATCGATAAGTTATTCAGATACTAGCATTATTTCTACCAGAATAAAACGGCTTCATGTTTGGATATCATACAGCTATGGAACTGTTAAATGAAGTTCTGTTTACTCAGTAATTACAAGCAAGCCATCATGTTCGATCTGATACCTTCCTAGATATGGCTGTGAGGAATGTGTTCAGTTGCTCAGTTAACATTTGTATCCTGTCGTGTGGTATCAGATTATGTGCCAGTCAGCTTCTGTTCACATCAATATCACGGTCGAATATTATGGAAATTTGAACAACCGTTTTGCCAATTAGTAGCAGAAATTGTCTTGTTATGTCTGGCGGTATTTCATTGCAGTAAACAGTCACTATGGGAAAGTCATGCACGTTTAACGTCATGAGAAGTGGCCACGTATGAGTTAAGGAAACACTCCTATGCGTCGTGATTTGATTTGCTATTTGATATAAAGGTGAAGCGTGTTAGCTAAATGTAATATGTCAGATCACAAAAACCGTATGTCCCTCACCGGACCTCTGTTGTCCAGCGAACATATGACATTCATTCATTGTCTGACAAATGCACTCAGTCTTTGACAATAATACCGTGATTATGGAAATTTGGTTACCAGCACTTACCAAGAACAAACTGGGCACTTGAAGAAATAGCCTTTGTCCAGTTCAAGTGTCTGGGATAAGCCATTTGTCTCAATAGAAGACAACAATGGCAGAATCATGTCGACGGCAATGCGAGTGTTTAACAATTAACGGTTAAGCACGTCAACACAGTATCCTATTATAAAGGCGGTTGACCGTGTGTTAATTTAGCAAACCGAAAAACCTTTGCATTTAATGTTGAATTCAGGGAAGATGTAGCAAAAAGCATTCCCAAGTCCATTCTTGTGTCATTCATTCTCAAGGTTGGTATATTGACGTAACTAAGCTTGGGGGTATCCGTAATTCTGCCAAAAAAAAAATATCAAAAAAGAAACATCTTTTTGATTCTAAATGATTTTCTTTCAGATTATTTACAGATTAGAGGCATTAATTATATCTAATAGAAACCAAATTCCCACCAAAGCGGAGTTGTCTATTAGTGACTGTGATTCTGATTCGTTAGTTAAAGCAAATTTCCACACCCCATTATAAAAAAATTGAGAAATGTAAACAGTTGTCGGAAGTTCACAAGATCTTTGAAAATGATTTAATGCAACAGATCAATTTCTAACTTTTGCAGGTTTTACTTTACTGGGATTGTTTATATGAACCCCAATTGCTCTGCGTTTTTTTTGCGTTGTGTGTTCACTTGATGAATGACAGATGAAAAACAGTGTTCCAGTGTTCCACTCTTACTACAGTCTAATTGTCTAACCATCTGAGGATCTAAAGAAACACCGTTACAGTTTTACTAATGAATGCAAAATACAAGTGAAACGTGTACTTGGTGTGGCAACAGTACATTTTTGACTTCGTTGACGCAGAACATTACGTACAGGGTGCCAGGCCTTGCGGTCACCTATAGCCGCACTTATATTTCAGTCTGTATTCTGAAGAAACATAAAAATAATATAAATTGTATCTATCCTTAGCATTTGTCAATAACAAAAAAAAAAAACAAAAACAAAAAAAGAAAAAAAAAAAAACACTCGTCTCACAATTCATAAAATATGCACGCGCATCGTTACAAGGCAAACAAAAACTCTCATTGTATTACTACAGCACCATAAAGTTTATTAAAAAATTGTATTTTTTAAGAGACATTCATAAAAAAATACTAGAGATTTGCCTATGATAGGATAAATATTTCGTACAAAAGCTATCAAATGCATACTTGATCATTCTAAGATGCTGAAAATCTAGCCTATTTAATTTCATCTCCAATATCATGCGTCCTACTGACAATATGAAGCGAAAAGGTGCAGCTGCTTGTAGATTAAGGGAATAATTATCAAACTGATATCACAATATCATATGTAATAATATGATAATCAATAAAACAGCCAAAAGCTATTTGCTATTAAACAATTGTCGAGACATAACTTCCCCTAAGCACAAATATAATAATATTATGGCTGGAAATAATGAATATTAAGAAAGAAATTATTGAATTGAACTATGCTATTCTTTATCTCTACTGATCTGGGATCAACATACCTCATTTAGTATTAACTGTTCAAGAACAGTGGTGTCAGCTGATTTTCAAGTTGGCAAGTTGCAGAATATTAATCGGAAATCCTTGGATATATCCACAAATGCTTCTGTAAGGTCTAATAGGCTACATGTACACATTATTCCCGTGGGTTCTATTGATCGAACTCGTATCTAGATAGACTTACTAAGTCTGTTGAGATCAAGTTATCTGTATTCCAAAAAGCATGTAGTCCTATAACTGCAAATGTCTATGGAATTCAACCCCAGGGTTTATGCCAAATGTCAAAAAAATACATCTGGAAAATTTACATTGAGTCAGAGGTTTTAGAAGGAGGTTTGTACGCATTATTGAATTAATCATTCAGAGTATCGGCAAGTGTCCATGGAATTAAAACCAAGAGTTTAGGCCAAATGGCAAAAGATTATGTAGAAAATTTATATTGAGTCAGAGGCTTAATGAATCAATCATTTAGAGTATTAGCAAAATGTCCATGGAATTAAAACCAATAGTTTAGGTCAAATGGCAAAAATACATGTAGAAAATTTATATTGAGTCAGAGGCTTAATGAATCAAGCATTTAGAGTATTAGCAAAATGTCCATGGAATTAAAACCAAGAGTTTAGGTCAAATGGCAAAAAAGGTATCTGATTCAGAAGTTTTACACATGGGTGTTTACCCATTACTGAATTAATCATTTAGAGAATATGCGACGCCTTTGTGGTTCCGTGAGAGACATCTTGCTGTATATTGCTCGTCATTAATATTCCAACTTTTAGGTCCTCATCAACGAGTAGGCTCATTGTTTATTTGTCAATGACAATGGTTTATATTGAATTTGCCTCAATGATTACTGTCATCAAAAGCGTCAAAATTAACTGGAACTCGCCGCAGGGCGACAGACACGATTCAATAGAAAGAATAATCATTTCTAATACTGGAGAGCACCAGTTGATCGTTTATTAATATAGCGAGTATTTGAGGAAATGGCAAACAAAGCAATACATTTGCTGTTTTTTTTTTTCTTTTATAGGCATACAATTATTACTATTTTCTTTCACAGTAATACAACTACATACACTGAAATCATAAATATGATAAAAAATGGCTTTTGAAAAAAAAAAAACACACACAACGAAACCTTAAAAGCACACAAAATGCTTCATTTAATTCAAGGGCACAAAATTTGTTTGAGTTTACATATATTAAAGCAGAATTAGACGGAAAATTAAAAGAACTTTAGTGTTGGCACAAATTTAGCAAAACAAGGATCATTTAACAATGAACATATCATTATATTAGCTCTTTAAACTTTATATCGTTTAGGTTTTAGCTCAGCTATGCCAAATTAACTCACGAAACAATCTTGCAGTTTTAGAAAAAATGATGATTTGGCAATGACTGTTGAAAATTAAATGTTAAATGAGCCGCACCATGAGAAAACCAACATAGTGGCTTTGCGACCAGCATGGATCCAGACCAGCCTGCGCATCAGGATCCATGATGTTCGCTTTCAAAGTCTATTGCAATTGGAGAAACTGTTAGCGAACAGCATGGCTCCTGACCAGACTGCGCGGATGCGCAGGCTGGTCTGGATCCATGCTGGTCGCAAACGCACTATGTTGATTTTCTCATGGCGCGGCTCAAATAATGTTCTAAATCAAATGCAGTTTATACTCGGTATCTCGATATCCAAGGGATCAAGAGTTTAAGTTCGAGACAACCGAAAATCCGCTTATCATGTTAAAATGATATTTGGGCAAGTGTTTTCGGGGTGGAACTTGAATATATATTCGAGATAGCCGGAATTTACAGATAAACGAGTTCGAGACATTGATTTCAAATGTACTATATACTTTATATACGTATTTAAATTTTAGTGGTATTGAACTTATTACGTGTTCGTACAAAGTCCTCAAATTACTTCAAGGATATGCTAGTTTATTGTACAAAAGTACTTTCGACTGCTTGACTTCAGTAACCGTAGATACCTGTGTGTGTAATAAAAGTGCACACCAACAACAAAAATTATTTCAAAATATAGTTGTTGAGGTTGTAAATAAAACGCGGGTGTCTTCAAGATTGATGAAAAGCAAAAACCAAGATATAAATTCTCCCCAAACATCTAAAAAAAAACATCAAAAGATATTGGTATGAGTAAAGAAATACAAAACATTCCGAACCAAGATCGTGTTCAATGCAATGTTATCTCAACCAATTACATTTAGTCTCCAAAGAGGCCGTGATATCGATTGCTTAAACTTGCGCAATAAAACATCTCTTGAATATGATCATAGATAAGAATACAAACCATGGAATAAGCACGGAATACCACCACAACGAGAGAATGTTCCAAGTTATGCCAATACAAACAGACATGGTTTTCTCAGACGATGTGAATCAGAACAGGTCTCATAACGCAGTTATGTAAATTTTATTTTGGATGAATTCTAACATAAACCACCCTCTCGTAAATATTTCTCATATTTCAGTAACAACGGCCATTATGCAATCTATAGTTATTATTCCGAACATGATTTTATACTTAACTCTATTACGGAGACCGTTTTAGACTCCACTTCTAATATTGTCACACGTGATAATGGTTCCTCTTAAAACTGGTATGCAGGGTCAGGGTAGCAACATTTCAAATCACTCTTTTAGTTATTTTAGTATTGCCATTTCATATGTCCAAATGCTTTATATCCAATGAAAATCAAACATACAAGATCTAGCATGGAAATATGGTTTAATAAGATTATATGATAGACATGGATTAAATGTCAAAGTGTGTGAACATACATGCTCGTGCCATCCAGTGTATTGCGATCCTCTGATCTTTGATCCAATAACAATATTAATCTAGCCATAGAAGCATAATGGTCAATAACCTGAGTGTGGAGATCCAGATCTCTAGCGTCTGATTGGTTGCTTCTGAATACAGTAGTGAAACAGACTAATGGCCAGTTTGCAATTCGAGCTGTCATAACCCTGTACTCATTCCAGTCCAGAACTGCCGTAACGATCTGCTCTTAGCGTCTTGCACACTGTACCATGTGTAGCCTATTGTCCATTGAATTTTTGATTTTCATACTACCATACGAATGAGGAATTATGTACATTTGTAACTAGAAAAAAATACGTTGCGTCTAGTTCTTTCTTTAAAAACTGAACATTTTTTGTTTCACTGTAAATTGCTAGGTCAAGAGTCAACTAATGTACACTTAACGTCGCCTCATATCTTTGGCAACCTCTTTCATATTACAATGAGTACACTTTTGAAACTTCTCAAATTTTTACAATAGTAAAGTGCAAACAACACATGAAAATGTCAACATAACTTAATAATGCTTTGTTATCAATTGACATAGGCTATGGCCTTAACCAAATTTTAAAAGGTCACAGTGCCTGCAACTTACAAACGAGCAAATTCCGTTATACTGCAGTAAAAAATGACAAAAAAGGACAACTTCTTTATCATGCCACCTCTTAGGAATAAACTTATATTTTATCTGATGTTTGACCATATATCAGTGAAAAGTAAATTCACACACCCCTGTATCTGCTCGTTATATATATACGATGTTTGCCACTATTGTGTGTATTTTTGTGACTCTCAAAGAATGAGTTAAGGTCGTAAATTGAATGAATTGATGTCATTGCAATATTAAATTTGTTAGAATCTGATATATTATTAACAACAAAATTTGTCTAAATGTGTAATAAAACTGATAAATATACTTTTAGAAAAATTAACCTTTAGCCTGCTGGCGGCAAGTGATTCTGCCTTTGCGGCCAACGCAGACCAAGATTATTATGGTCTGCACTGTTCTAGTCAGTCAGTAATTTTCAGTGAACACCCTATTCGAAAAATAAATGGTGCTGCCCAAATTTAAATGATGGACCAGTCCATTCTAGACATTTAGCAGGCATCACCAAAAATATCGAGGGTCGTTTCGGTTAGTGTTTTATACGTTATTCAGTGAATTATCGAAACATTAGAGGGAAATATCATGTTTCACTGGTAAGAAATGTGTGTAAATTTAGCCAAAACGTGAAATTAAAAGAGAATTTGTTTGTTTCACATGTAAGATCAAAATATCATTCACTCATGAATACTATAACTTACATTTTCACTTGTAGTTATGCCACTCGTGAAAATATCGCAACTTGTGTTCACTCACCGTAAAGATATTTAAATCTTACTCTGAAACATTCACATATCTTCTATACATTCGTTTAATTCAGTGCATGTCGGTTGCTCAAAAAAGTGTATAAAGCACGGCTTTCTCGAGTTTTATGATGTGGCACTTTTAAGACACGTAATGTAAAAACACATCTTGCCAGAAGAAATCGTGGCAATTTTGTAATGTTAATGGAATTTTAGCGTTAATAATTAATACAACAAGTAGTTCTGCGTTCCAAAATTAATCACGAGAAAGGTTTAGTCAGGGTTAATAATTGCTTTACATCATATTTTTCTTGTTAGTAATTATTATATTATAAGTGATACCCTTTTTCAGAGACAATCGATTAGGATAGTGTGGATGTATTGCTCTTTTAGAATATGTTGACAGAGTAAAACATTTCAAATATTTAAAATAAATAATCTATTTTGTTTAATAAAACATACTGATTTGTATCATAGTTCCATTGTAGAGTGATATTTGCTCTTGAAGTTAATTATTCTTGAAAACGAGTACAAGATGTTTGATCATTTAGAAATGAATGCTTTCGTGTCTAACAAAGCATTCCCAGTGCAGAAGTCTCTGATACAATTTCATTATCGTTACATAATTTCTTGTCTAAAACTAAGTCATACGTTATGTTTCATGTAATAAATTGCTCGAATGACAATAAGACGTGTTCACATGTTTTGTATGTATTTGAACCGCGCCATGAGAAAACCAACATAGTGCGTTTGCGACCAGCATGGATCCAGACCAGCAGATCCATGCTGTTCGCTAACAGTTTCTCCAATTCCAATAGGCTTTAAAAGCGAACAGCATGGATCCTGACCAGACTGCGCGGATTCGCAGGCTGGATCCATGCTGGTCGCAAACCCACTATGTTGGTTTTCTCATGGCGCAATTCATTTAGTCTTTATCATAGTCTCATCTGAATACATACAATACAGATACATAAAATAGTTGGCATATTTGAAATATCAGTACACAGTCATTCAAAATACATAAGAGATTTACTACACTATGTCTACCA
Organism: Mercenaria mercenaria; assembly: GCF_021730395.1. Lineage (NCBI taxonomy): Eukaryota > Metazoa > Mollusca > Bivalvia > Venerida > Veneridae > Mercenaria > Mercenaria mercenaria. Next base: position 57,017,526 of record NC_069373.1, read on the forward strand.
CTTACATGTAATTACAACATTAAAACCAAGATGCTGTTGCCAATCGTTAAAAAAGCTAAAAATAATTATAATAATAATAATAATAATTTTTTTGTTGTATAATCTGTGTACGTCTATAATACACAACTGGATGCACAAATGTATATCTAAATAATCAAGACTGCCAGACAAGAAGATTTCGGTAAAGAAACCAAACACGTTTCAATGTAAAATAATTATCTCCCCTTGCGTAACTGCGAGAACTGTTACAGTAAATAAGTTTTTATAGACTTCACAATGTCTAGAATGTGGCTAAGCTTGTCAAAACAGCGATATATTTTTTCTGTGTATGAAATAATTGTAGCTTACACGCATTTCTTTCGTTCTCTGAGGTAGAGGTTGCATCCTATAACGTTCCGTTTGTCTCGATTTTGGCATTTCTCCTGATTGCATAAATATTCTCGAAAATACATCATCAATTACCTTCACAGATATAAGTAAAGGAATTTCTCTTGTAGGAATGAAACGGCGTCACCTTATCTTTGCGTGTACTTAACAAAAACATTTCATATATGTTTGTTCCTGTTTCTCGACAAAGGTATACTTTAGGAGTAGATCATGTAATATATAGTTAATAAATGTAGATGGATTACTTACATTCATTATATAGGTAATGTAGGGTGCACTCTTTGAAGACAAGACATAGGCTGAATATAATGCCAATCTTTTTTGTTTGTAATGTAAATGATGTATAGACTACAACGACAAAGTTAGAAAATATTTTAGAAGATCTTATTATATTTTTGCTCACATGGCGGTACAGCATGACACAAGGATGCATCAGTTCAAATGTCTGTGCGTCAAATCTTCTTTAAGATGTTTTGCCGATCTCGGTTGAGGGAACTGTCGTGACTATAAAATACGATGGACTAATATATGTTAATAGTATAGAAAGGCACGCTTTTTGTCCCCCATACAGACACACCGTGGCTAAATAGTTAAGGTCGCTAACTTCGAATAACATGATCCTCACATCTGTAGGTTCGAGTCCTGCTCGTGTAGTCACGTGAGAAAGTCAACCAACCAACATTATCAGGTGGGAGGTTTTCATGTGACCTGCACTGTGCTGGTGTGACTCAACTCCCAACGAAAGAAAACAAAAGAAGATCAATATCTTAGACAATCTTTCTTACCGTCACACATAAAACATCCTCCCTATATATAATAAGGAAATCGTTTACCGTTGACGTTCAAGAAAATGGCAAAAATTGATTGCTACATTAAAGTTCCGACAATAACTTCTTATTCCTTTCACGTACTTAATCATGTTGTCAACAAAATATTTGATATGCTGATGGAGTACATCATGATTATCGACATGACGACCTTAATTATGATTAAATGTAGCAACAGAATCTGCCACTTCGTCCAACTATAAAAGCCGACGGCATCTAGTCAGGCGACGATTATTGTGGGAGATGCCACATCTAATCCATTATGTAATCAAATAAATTTCTTGTATTCTTGTTCAACTAAACCAACTCTCTCTCTCTCTCTCTCTCTCTCTCTCTCTCTCTCTCTCTCTCCTTGACCTCTGTCATCAATTCAACTTCCTTAATTGTCTTCGATTTCTGACGATTTTGTGTCAAACGGAAAATCCATCTCCTATTTAATTTCCGTATCGATCTGCCATTTCTCCCTGTACTTATTTAGAAGAGATTGGGGATTATGCAAAAGTCGGACTAATGATTTAACTCACAACAGTATCTAATTATGGGTTCAGTTTCTATGATTTCCAATATATCCAGTCCACCAGAAGGCTGATACCGTGGCGGAATCAATACGTTATTGAGATGTTATTGTCTACCCCCAGAATGATCTGTGAAAACATTGATTGCAAATTGTTATCAGAATAGAAATCAGTCGTGCTTCAATGGACAAACGCGTGTAACGCGGCGTCTTTTGTTTCGTTATCTTGCTTTGTTTCGAATGATTCACTTGTTGCTGCTGTATTTTCTTTAGACTTACAACAATATTTTCTACAATACAGAGCGTAAATTCAGATGTGGGATAGCCCCTATCAGAATAGAAACTGGTACGTTTAAAAATCTTGCACTGTTAGATTGTTTGTACCCGTTCTGTGGTACTGCTGTAACCGAATCTCATCTGTTTTTAGAATAGGCTATAGTACATATGATGATTCGAATGTTTCGTTATCTTGCTTTGTTTCGAATGATTCATTTGTTGCTGTTGTAATTTCTATATTCATTTAAACAACACAGAACGACATTAAGTAAAATCAGATGTGGGTAGCCCCTAGCGACATTAAGTAAATTCAGATGTGGGGTAGCCCCTATCAGAATAGAAACTGGTAAATATGAAAATCTTCCACCATGTTAGACTGTTTGTACCCATTCTGTTATACCATTGAAACCGAATCTCATTTGTTTTTAGAATATAAGATGTATGATGATTCTCATTTTGTTTTATTTGAATGAGTCATTGAAAAGGATTTTATGCATTTTATATCTGTGTTTAAAGGTAATATAATGTATGATAGATATATAATTGCTATGTATAGTGCTTTACTAGTCTCTTGTTATTCTTATGAATATGTCGATTTATGTTTTATTTATGTATCATATTCTGTATTCTAACACGATCCGATTCATTTTCCTATTAAACAAAGAAGGCAGAAATAGGTGAATTAATATACAATAAATCACTGTTCTGACGTCAAAATTATTACGTCATGGCGTCAAACGGCATAGCGGCGCGCTGGAAAAGAAACCGATTGAAAACGGTTAAATATTTAATGCATGTCATCAAGGATGTACTTAAAAATCCTTTGTAACGTGTTACAATCGAAATAATATATCTCATTTAGTGATTTGCTCTTGAATAAATCATTGTTTGTCGTTCAGATGCGTATTATTGTATCACTCGGGCTGCGCCCTCGTGATATGAGCCGTGCCATGGGAAAACCAACATAATGGCATTGCGACCAGTCTGGTCAGGCTCCATGCTGTTCGCTTTTAAAGCCTATTGGAATTGGAGAAACTGTTAGCGAACATCATGGATCCTGACCAGACTGCGCGGATGCGCAGGCTGGTCTGGATCCATGCTGGTCGCAAAGCCACTATGTTGGTTTTCTCATGGCACGGCTCATATAATTCCTTCGCATCTGAACTTCAAACAATGATTTATTCAACGACAAATCACTGGATGAGGTATATTATTTCTTAAATATTTTATGTTTTGTGAGTGGGTGAGACTCTAACAAATAAATAACATATTTATTATTAAAAGACTCGTTACACGTATTATATAACATCGGCGCTTAGGTAAGAATGTAACAAAACATTGAAATTAAACTTTCAACATTGTATCACTTTAATTAAGATAGCATTGCTAAATGAGAACTTTGACTTTTTATTCTAGGCCCACCTTTCACTTCATAAAGAAAAACATTACTAATTAGTGTTGTGTATAAGCTAAACAAAGTAAATGTACAAGAAATTGGCCATATATAAAATGTTATCAAAGACACAAGACAAATCCCATAATTGATAGGGACACTTTTGAATGGTCTTATCTTAATAAGGCAGCGAAACCGAACTGCAGATAGTGAAACTGGAAATAAAGTTTCATTTGTATTGAATCTATCCAGGAAGAAAACCAGACCAATAGATCTATCATTAAAATCTCCACCAAGAGGAAGAAATCCTCAAATCAAAAAATGTGGAAATTACACTATGTCAATAAAATGAGAAACTATTGTTTCAAATTCTGTGAAACTATCAAGAACCGAAAATGAATTTAGAATTTGAAATTCCATAGAACTATTATGAACTCAAATAGAATTCGACCAGAGATGCGAGGAGGCAAATGGAATCTGATCGCCCAGCGTGCTACAGGTTTTTTTATGATATCAGTCGTAGAACATAATCTTGAAACGAAAGAGAAGCGTCTTTGTTAACAGGTATTCTAAACCTGATGAAGAACAGTCTTTTCTTTCTAATAACAATAGTCTTTGTCGACGCCTAGACAAGCAGCGTGAGTTTCTCCCGATCAATTTGACAGACATGTTTCTAAAACCAGTATTACACTAAAGGTATAAGCACCCGAGTTTTCATTTCAAGCAGAAGCAAGAACAAAACGTTCATAACAAACATTCCATTGCAACATCATTTGAGCCATGCCATGAGAAAACCAACATAGTGGGTGTGCGACCAGCATGGATCCAGACCAGCCTGCGCATCCGCGCAGTCTGGTCAGGCTCCATGCTGTTCGCTAACAGTTTCTCCAATTCCAATAGGCTTTAAAAGCGAACAGCATGGAGCCTGACCAGACTGCGCGGATGCGCAGGCTGGTCTGGATCCATGCTGGTCGCAAACCCACTATGTTGATTTTCTCATGGCACGGCTCATTTCTTCTTTATCTGCGAACGTCTGATAAACGAGAAAAGGTAATTAGCAAAGTACTTCGTTTATTTATATGGAGCAAGAGTTTCGGTACGGAACCATTTAGCTTTATCAATGACAAAAACAGATTAAATATGAAAAACCGCGTGTTTTTGTCATTTGTTATCGGTGTATTCTAATGTACATGGTCATTACAGCCAAGCTACTGTAGCAGTAAAACAATATGTATGGGATTAGAGGAGAAATTTCTTATCCACAGTAGGCGTCCATTCCACAGTTGTGTTTGACATTTGAGGAACTATTTCTTGTAAGCAGTCTGAATTGTTTGCTCTTTCGATTTAACATAATGTGTGGGTGTCAGGCGGTATTGGCATAATGACGACGATGCTGTTTCTGCTGATGTTACTTAGATGAGGATAATAAAGATGAATGATGAAGATGATGATGATGATATTAGTTGTTGTGGCGATGATGATGATGATGATGATGATGACGAAAGCAGCAGAAGAAAACGATTGAAAATAAAATGATCATGATGATGACGAAATACAAAAAGATAATGATGAATGCAAGTATGTACAGTGTAATCATACGGTGCAAACGTGCCGCAAAAATGCCGCAGCTTAGCCGCGTATTATAAGGCGATTAGTGTACATTTGCACAAAAGCTCAACTAGCTCTTTGATGAAAATATAATTATTATCAGAGTTTTTTTTTTTTTGTGGGACTATATGTTCGCTTACTATATGCAAATGACCCTAGCTGTTTGTCCCGTCGCTGTTCCTGCAATTATGAACAAAATGTCAGAGCACGGATATACGCCTGGCTACCATCAACAGTATATCACTTTGCCATACCAGAACAATATCAATCAAACAATTGTAATTTCTCGTTGCTATGGGAATATCATTCTTGGAGATTTCTTATGGACCACACACTTATTGCATATTGAATATAAGATCATATTTGACTGACATAAGGGCTAAAGATGGCTTTTATTTCGTTCTCCAACATTTTTATTGCCAAACAGTATAAACTTTCGCCAACATTTTTTATTGCCAAACTGTATGTATAAGTTCGCCTTTGTATAGTCGGAGGTGGTCATCAGTGTGGTTATACAGCGTGTAGTTTACAGTTTCTGCGTCGATTCCATTTTGTACTGAACATTTGCTTCAAAATACTACTGAATTAACAATGAAATCAGATATAAATTTGTAAATTGTTCTCATATTTTTATATAAAAATATATAACAATGAACATGTCAATAACATTCCAAAGAGAAGGAAAAAGCAGACTGTGTTCAATTAAATAGTGAACTTGCAGATTTACGGAAAATAATGAAATGAGAAAAGAACACTCGAGATTTTCGTGATTTTTTTATTCACACATTGGCTTATCAGATGGCCGCTGGCATGTTATATGGGGATTAAGTAACTTTATAAATGCAGACAGTAAATAATGTAACGCATTTCTGAGATAGTAAATGGTTGGATCTGGTGGTGGTGTTGAAGTACAATGTTCAGTACCTGACATCTTGTCTGTACATGTGTTCTTGTGGAGGCAAATATCATGGGCATGATACCTGCGGATTCGAAAGACAAGACTACAAGTGCTGAAGACGATTCTAACATGGAATTGGTGCTAGTTATTTACTGAGAATTGAAACTGCGCGGTAAAAGAAAGTTACCGAAATAAATGTTTTACTTTCTATATATAAGAATATGCAAATTTGAGCCGCACCATGAGAAAAACCAACATAGTGCATTTGCGACCAGCATGGATCCAGAACGGTTTCTCTAATTGCAAACGGCTTAGAAAGCGAACAACATGGATCCTGACCAGACTTTGCAGATGCGCAGGCTGGTCTGGATCCATGCTGGTCACAAATGCACTATGTTGGTTTTCTCATGGTGCGGCTCATTTATACAACCGGTGCAGTAGATTTATGAATACAATTAAGAAGTTAAATAATAAACTTAATTTGACATTTTTATAAACGTATAGTAAAGTTAAAGGTCCAATACTAAGGAAAGTGAACATTTTAATTTCTTTTAAAAAGCACAGAAACTATTTCATTTTATTGGAAAATGAAAGTTGGTATGTAGAAATTCGAAATAAATCGCAGTATATGTACAATTATTTTTCTATGAAGTATGAAGAAAGTTAAAAAGACCTGGGGGTCATTCTGTTGATTCATTGAAATTTCAACATAATACACATACATTTCTTTGAGTTCCAAAGACCTTCTGTAAATTTTGACCCGCCAATCTTCATTATTTAGTGTCTTGCAGAAGTCTATGCACTGGCTATGAAAAAAATTGCCAACTCACTTTCCCTTAGTAATGGACCTTTAAGGACGTATGCTAGAATTTGGAGCGAAAATTTTCCCAATAACAGAATTTCTTCAAACTTTGGATATTGAAGGACAATCATCTAAGAAACAAAAAAATGCAATAAAAATCATAGGTCACCGGTATCGAAAAAGAGTTATCTGCCCTTGAAAACCGCATTTCCCCAAAAAATGGCGTTTACAAGGGCAGATAACTCTTTTTCGATACCGGTGACCTATGAGTTTTACTGCATATTTTTGTTTCTTAGATGATTATCCTTCAATATCCAAAGTTTAAAGAAATTCTGTTATTGGGAAAATTTTCGCCCATCTCGTATACAGGGAATTCTAGCGTACGCCTTTAAGAGAGATTATACTAATACTATTCATTTCATCTTAGAAATCAAACACACAAAGCAACGTACATAATGATATACTTTGATATTGCAAAGAGGTATAAAATACATTTATTTTTATAATTCTTTGGATATTGCGACTTCAATCGCCCGAGGATAGAATGTGAATTTTAGCAATCGATTGGCAAGTTGGCTGTAATATTTTGCTGTTATTTTACTTAACACCCTTCAACAAGTATATGACCTAAACGATGCCAAAGAGACCCATCATGCAGACCGGCGGTGCGTTTAACTTGCACACAATTAAAGACAATCAAACAGTTCCGCCTCATATTTCCGACTCATTTGCTCGCTCTATGCAGCTAATATCACAGAATTATTTGCTACGAATCTCTAAAGATTTGAATGATAATATTATTACACCAATCTCCAGAATCATTTGAAAGATATTAAGCGTTGTTTGATGAAACCAATATAGATTATCCAGCAGAGAAAAATGACGAGAATATACCTCTGTGCAACAATTATGTATAGTCAGTCAGGTATCAACAGCTATCTTGCGCTTGGAAAGTACATTATCAGCCATAATAATCATTAGAAAATTTTCCTCATAGCAATTATGTTCCCCGTCGTTCCATTGCATTAGCAACAAATATCAGAATCTTCCCTTTGCACTCAAAATACAGGCCTGAGCTTTAGCAGCTGTGGCTGGTTGACTGGTAAAGAAGCTCTCATAGAGTGTTCCTTTAACCCTTACCCTGCTAAATTTCTGTAATGAAATTGTCCATCTTTCAATTTGGACAATACCATTAACTGTTAAAAGGGGTGCATACCAAAAAGTTACTGCCTGAATGGCGAAAAGTGCAGACCATGATCAGCCTACACGGATGTGCAGGCTGATCAAGATCTGCATTGGTCGCAAAGGCATAATCAATCGTGTTCAGCATGATAAGGGTTAAGAAGGAGTTCAACGTCGCGATGAAGTAATAACCAGAACCCGAGTAAATAAGTAAGGATTCTAGATATGTGGAATCTGAATGTTCTCTCCACAGTACTATTACTTAACTAAGTTGGTGGTCGGTGTTCAGAAATTCCATGTAGACAGTCACTAATTGACCAATGGTAAGGTTCTCTGACTGACTTCTATAACTCAATTATATGGACTTGGAGCCAGGTATCTTGACAAGACAAGTGAGAAAAAGGGAGATAATTGAAACAAGGAAACCATGAAATTTGGCCCGAGCATGCGATTCATAAAATTTATTAACCAGATGGACCTCCACATTTGTGATGCAGGTTCAACAGGGGGTGATTTTATGTCAATTTTACGGTTCAGATGAAAGAACAAAATAAGTTCATTAAAGGCGGAAAACACCCCTAGTATACACGCTACTTGCTTGAGAACAAAGTAGAGAAAACGTGATCAAAATACGAAAAACATTGTGTTACTTATGCAGAGCAATTGCATACATGAATGAATGTCTTCGAAAATCTATTTCCAAAGTCCTACATGTTAAACAGAAGGTGTAACAAATTAATAGTTATGTTACTTCTGGCTACTAAGGTCGATAGCTGGAGAAGATTGTACATGATAGAACTAGAACAATGCCAAATGAGACTTTTATGACCTCTCTCAAAGACGTTGAAGACTTCTGAACATACACAATGTGAAAATTACTATGGGAACATTCTCCCAAGTAAGAGTTGAAAAGTTCTTTGTTACTTTCACTGACTAAATATACTTTTCTCACATCTTGTTGTATGTGAAATTGATAGTTTAGTTCGGATGGTAATTTTGAAAATGTTATGGTGTGCAAAGAAACACCACGATGCCTAAGGTCCGATAAGGTAATGACCGGGCGTTTATGAAGGTTTGTAAACATTTTCTTGATTTTGATAGGACATTCAGCCAACAAATGGTGTATGATTATATGGATATCCGGGTTAGCAAATAGTTATGACTAAAAAGATAAATATTTTTTAAGTAGTCTTGTAGGTAATAAGCAGTGCTATTCATTTTCTATCGACTGTACAGAAGTGGTTCCAATATACCGATCAACCAATGGTGTATGAATATATGAATATCAGGTTTAGCAAATAGTCATGACTCAAAGATAATTCTTTTTTAAGTAGTTGCGTAGGTGACTGGCAAAATTATTCATTTTCTATGTAGTATAAAGAAGTTGTTCCGATACAGAATAATGTTTATGGATGGGTTATGCCAATCGATCATATTGTTATTGTACTGTTATTATAAAAAGTACGTTTAACTACAGAAAAATAGTTTTATAATCAGTAAAATGACGTTTAGGCTTACATATTACCATACTTTAATTACAGAGGTAGAATAAAGGTGAAGTGGACTCTTGACTGATCAAACTGCGGACTAACAGAATAATAATCTAATCGAGTGTAAGCCATTACTGCCAAGAACTATTGTACTCTTCAGGTACATCCTGCGGGGGGCGTAAATCGTCTTGAAGACCGAAGAATACTCGTAAATTGGGAAAACAATTAGGTAGGGCCATCAACCTGTCACATGATAAGATCTGAAGACTGCAACCAGTCTGGTGCTGCGCTCAAACAAAGACTAAAAGAAAATAAGGAGATCCTTTTATTTTAAGATGTGAAACTTTGCCGTCTACACAGGAATTAGACATATTCTCTTACTAACAATGTGTTTCTTGCAAATATCCAGGTCCATTGATGATAATAAAAACAAAAAAGAAAACTCACAAGGTTTGAACAAAGAGCTATAAAAATAAGTATTTTATAGTTCTTTGGTTTGAACGAAGCATGAGAGATTGTCTCCGAGTTATCAATTTTATAAAGGCATGATGTGAAATCTGACCGCATTTGAATTTCTACTTTACTTGATAAATGTAAAAAAGTGATATCATGATGATGAAATAAATCCGCCTTTTATATTAAAAATATAGGTAAAATATGTAATTCTTCGCAGGAAAAAATGGATAAAAACTGTTTATATGAGAACATTTACTAATTCTTAAATGAAACAGATTCGTAAATTATATTTATAGCCCATCTGAATTGTGAACGAGGTTAAAATGACTTGTAATTAAGCCTTTAATTTCAATTAATTTCCACATGGGTTTCTTCACCAACTAAAACCATGCGAAAAATATCTTTCTTTGTTATAGCCGGTGACTTATACAACTTGCCAGATCGATAATTTTAATAATTGAGCACCTTGTCGGTAGCAGTGACAGATGCTACATTACCACTTTCATCTCCTCTTTTGTCATTTACATCAATCCCACAAACGCTTTTTGATCAACCGTACACCGCCTGGTTGCTGTGTCTGCTAATCGTTATACATGTCGCGTGTGTTACACATAATTATATACAAGTGTACAAATTGATGCGTTCAGTCAAAGAGCTATAAAAATATTTTATACTTCTTTGGTTCAATCATGTGTATACATTTGTCTGATTGTAGGTTGGCATCAGACTAAGATAGTCCCATTAAAAACAATTTGCTAGATTAAACAGTGATTTAATCTGATTTGATTTTTATTAGGTATATGAAACAAAAAGTACGGATTTCCAAGAAAATATTCGCATCCGGCATAAAGAAACATAGGGGTTTTTATATCTTAACTAAAATGAAAAAGATTCCAGGTACTTAAAGCAAGTTGAAAGTTTCAATCATGCTGTAGTTATTTCATGTCCTTTCTTCTTAATCGATGCGATGTTCATGTATGTTTTCGCACGTGTTATAAGTCATTATGCTCTCAATAAATTACGATATGACATAGGGTGTTGTGCGTGCGTGCGTGCGTGCGTGCGTGCGTGTCTTTGTGTTGGGGAGGGGGTGGGGCGGGGTCCATGTTTAGATACTGTTAGTGCGGGTCAAAGAGGCGGTTGGGCTGGCCGTTGGATATTGATTCAGTGGGATGATTTGATTGATTAGACTATTTACTTACCTGAACTTAGACTCTCAATTTAGATTCACGTAAAGAACCAGTTCGAAGCCTTGATGGGACGGTATGCTTGTTGCCGAATTTAAATTTAAACACAACCGCCACACGTGTTTAGCATATATACATAAATGTACGTGGATGAGATATAAACTTAAACATATATGAATGTTTCAGTCCCAATTTTCAACTAACAAAACAACAAGCAAGGCGTTTACGCTACTCGGAAGTCCTTCACATTTCTGTATCCTCGCCTAAATTGCCAGTATGTGTGAATCACCTTTTTAATAACATTACCCGTACAGTAATACTAATTACTGGGTGTGACAACCTTGGCGGAATTACAAAATCAGCCGTATCTTCAGACATTTTTTCTGACAATTATTTATGGTGGAAGTACCGGAAAATCACACAGAAATTTCTGTTCCTACTTGCATGCGTACATAGAACTGACGGCTAATTAAACGTAATATAAGCTTGCAAGTATTCTTAAAGACTAAAGTTTGATCGTTATGTGTTTTGTTAAAATATACCAAGGATCCACCAAGAATACAGCGTACCTACTTCATTTTAGTTATTCGCCGATATTGCAATTTGCATTGGTCATAGGACAAAATACGAATGTTTTGTGGGGAGTGGTGTGCAAATTTCTGGGGCAATTTACAAAGACGGCGATATAAATGAGGTTAATATGGCCCAATTAGTGAATTATTTATATGCGATAGTTTTATGATGTGGCACACACCTGTATATTGACAAATGGCGATGAGATATGAGCAAACATTTCGCCCACCTATATATCTACACCTAATGATGCATTATAAAAGCTGAGAGCAACCGAAGGAAAGAATCATCCAGATTTTTTTTTTGTTTACCTTGGTCAAATTACAGGAACCATTATTTGTAAGATATGAAAATAATGGGCGGGATAGGTCAAGCCATTACTGTCATAATGAATGTTATATTGATGACCTTACCATCACCACTGGTCAGATTAATGATCTAACGTATACAACATTGTGTCGATTATTGTTTGTAATAATTAAATGATGGATGCCATGTGAGAATGTTCTTGCTTATGATATGATATGATACGATACATGGCCGTCCCAAGTTCCGTTGTCTATTGATGCATATTTAATGACTGGCGCACTATAATAATAATACATGGGTATACTTTCTCTAATGAACACCAGAGCACTGTGTGCCATTTTCTTTCCACAAAGATGAAGTTTATAACAGAGTTTACTGAAATTTTAAACTGATATATAAAAGCTTTTGAACAGCTCCTGTGCGGAAACTGAAAAGAAAGAGTAAAGGAATGTCTTGAGTCATTAAAGCAACATCGGGGATCATTATGCCATATCACCGTTGTTTTGGTACAGGCACGCGGGCAGGTGCGATAAGAGGTGATAACAGCGCTGTATATCACCCCCTGGTATCCCGAACTGTTACCAATCGATTTTCATGGGATATCACTTAAAGGACGGGCTAAATGGCCTGTAATTGCGTTGTCCATCAAAGGGTAGTGTAACCATGACAAATGACCAACAAAGATCACTTGATAACCCTGTCGCTAGGACGCTGAACCCTGATAATGTTAAATGGAACAAAGATATCGAATTCAGCTATCCGTACGGTACTGGAAATTCTCACCTCATTGTGTGTCAAAAATAACCGTAGGATAAAAATCCCTACCGTTCAAAAGAGCAATTTAATTAACGTAAGAACTCTTTACATAATTAAGCCTAGTGCAAATTTGTCATATATCTATCAAATTACCAAGTAAATAAAGGTAAGTGATGAGCATATTTATTTAGGACGCGCTACTGTCAAAGGGCATTGATAGAGTAAAATAGCTTTTTAAATGACACAATATACCATAGCGTATAAGTTGTCGAATGTGCACAATTATATTGACAGGAAAAATACAGCAGTCCTTCGCTTCGGATTGTAACATCTGTTTAACAGAAGTGTTTTTCTGTCTAGTAAAGATAACATTGACGGCGATGAGAGCAAACCTAGTATGCTAAACACGCTGCAGGAATTCAAGTTGGGCTTTTCTTTGCTTTTATATTTTCCGGTCGTTAATTTTTGAAGGGTTCCCGGGTGTTAATAATTTTGGACAGGAAAATATTAACACAGTGGCGATAGAGGTCACGAAAATGTATAAGGTTACAAGTGAACAATGCGCTGAATGGCACTTACATTTTTCTCTGTCAAAAGGTTAGTCTGATGTGGGTCCATTTATAAATAATGTCAAAGGACAAACTATCATGATTAGTGTCGTTATGGGGTCACGTGACCGTCATTTTGACGGTCGGGTTTCGTATAATGGCCACATAATTGTCATAAGTGCATCGCCTTTATATGATGAAAATTTTGTACTTTCCTACCATCAAAGAGAAGTATTGCTACAGCCTCCATGTTTTTAATAACTAATGGTATTTGCTTGGGACCACACGGATTTACCATTTTGTTTTCGCATTTCGTTGTGCAGTTGTAATTTACTTTATACATTCACTCTTAGCTCTAGCATTACCTCATATTCCTTCATACAATGATCGACATACTGTCATGGGTTCAGCATTAGCATTTTACCAGTAGTACAATTTTTGATACAAATCATTCAAATTTACAAATGTTAACTGATTAACATTCCTAAGTATAAGGGGACTATGAAGTTGCACAAAAGATATGGTGAAGAATTCCGTTTTAGAACATGATGGCTCTAACTGTACACCATATTTTTGATATTTTTAAACCAAATGACAGATTTAAATGCGAATTTAATTATTGGCTTTTAGAAAATCCACTTAATATGATAAATGGTTCTCTCAAGTGTAACAATTTTAGAGTGCCATGAAGTACATAGTTTGTGAAATTTCACAATACAAAGCCTAAAGCGGTTCAAAATTTGATATCCTAGATTTTTTGTTGCTTTCAATCATTTTCTTTACACTACAGTAAGTTTACTCTCACTCACGTGTGCATCTAACATTCCTGGTGAAGAAAAAAAAAACGCGGGAAAAATAATCTACAGAGCCAAGGTGTTCCAAGTGCAATTCAATTGTAACACTTCTGACTGATAACAGCGATAAGCCGCAGTACATGGTAAGACCTGCTGCTTTTACTCTGCAGATCTTTAAATTCGAAATAAAATATTTAGAATCTACAACTACCGATATCAAAATCTGCAATAATACATGACATTCTTGCAATTCTGTTACAAAAATAGCCCAGCACTCGTGGGGATAGAAAGTTGGCACAAATTGTATAATTTTTACACTCAATCTTCTAAAACGTCGATTTAATGTGAGTAGCACATGTTTCGTGTTAACGACGGTAAATGATGTAAGTTGTAACTGCCGCAGCATTCAACACTTAGACCAATCTGTTCAGGGCAGAACTTGTGCCACAGGATGACAAAGTCGAACACTATATAGGAATAGTATTAAAAATATGCTTTGTACTTGTAAGCAGGAAGGTCTAATACGTATCAGTTGTTCCAGTTGTAAGCGAGGCCTCCTACCAAAGAACGTCGATCGTTTTAAGTGCATGATACAAAAAAAAAACAAAAAAAAAACAACAACAATAACATTTAAACCCAGCTCTTTTACATATTCAAAGTCCACTAATAAGCTTTGATGGCGGAGCGGCGTATCTAACTCGCAACCCGACTTCTACCGCCGTTCTACAACCAGACCACTGATGTGAACGGAAAATGCGAAAACAGTATTACTACGGTACTATAAATTTATCTTTTGTTCATGCTCACAGTGCACTGTAGCGTGTCGGAAATCGATTTTAATTGTTACCATGTTTTTTATTCACAGTCTGCCACATACATTAATCAATTCACAAACACGCTATCGCTACATATAGAAAGACATGTGGCGTTCGGATAAACTGCTATACGCCAAGTAATCAGGTAAAGGAGAAAAAGAAAAAAAAATTCATGTGTCCGTTATGAATTCATGCTTGACTGAAAAAGTACTTTTATAAAGCGATTTCTCTACATCTTCATGCTACTGTCAAGTTTTATGATATGCTTAATACTACTGTCAATTATATTTGATAAGCTTAATTCTACAATAAACTGTGCAAGATATGCATGCTACTGTACAGTTATAGGACAAGGGGTAGCTGGAGAATCAATTTTGATTTGGAACTTTCAGGCTTGTTGTCTTGTCAGCATGATGTCCCATTAAGAATCAGATAATGTGAATTAATGGCACTGACCAATTTGATAAGCTTGAAATCTGTTCTAATGGTGGTTTGAGAATTTTAGAACATGTTTAATGATTGTAAAACTTTAGCCAATTTTAAATTTTGTGTCTCACAACAAGAATGAATGTGATAACTCAATAGTTGTTTTATTTTGAGATGTGTTTTATTAAAAATTGTATTGAAACTGTTTTAACGAAATTAAGAATAAACAATATAATCATTTTATATTGTAGCGTGTGATAAAATATAATTTACATTGTAAATGGCAATGTTTTATAATACTATAATATGAATGCAACTTTGAATTATAAGACCTAAAGCTTGAAATTTATAATTCAGGGGTGTAGTTCGGCTAAAATGGAATTGTAGGCCACTGCCAAAGGAGGGTATGGCATGCTTCCACAGAAATGTTCACATTATAGATGCAAAATGGTGCTTTTTGGTTTATATCTGGACTTTTATGTTTTTCATTTTTCAAAATGAAGTGTAGACCCGGGATAGCTATTGTACAATTTAGAATGTACACCAGTGTCAAAGGCGTAGCTGGACTGATATGGAAGTAAAAGTCACTGTTCTAAGGGTGATAGGGGGGGTGTTTCCCCAGAAAAAATGCATTCCAGATAAAACATGATGCGTTTTAGCGATCACAAGTCAGAATAACTGTGACCTTTATTCAGAATGACTTTGAATCAAGTTCAGAATGCCTACGCCTTAAGTCAAAATGACAGCGATCACAAGTCAGAATAACTGTGACCTTTATTCAGAATGACTTTGAATCAAGTTCAGAATGCCTATGCCCTTAAGTCAAAATGACTGCGATCACAACTCAGAATAACTGTGACCTTTATTCAGAATGTCTTTGAATCAAGTTCAGAATGCCTATGCCCTTAAGCCAAAATGACTGCGATCACAAGTCAGAATAACTGTGACCTTTACTCAGAATGACTTTGAATCAAGTTCAGAATGCCTATGCCCTTAAGTCAAAATGACTGCGATCACAACTCAGAATAACTGTGACCTTTATTCAGAATGTCTTTGAATAAATTTCAGAATGTCTATGCCCTTAAGTCAAAATGACTGTGATCACAAGTCAGAATAACTGTGACCTTTATTCAGAATGACTTTGAATCAAGTTCAGAATGCCTATGCCCTTAGGTCAAAATGACTGCGATCGCAAGTCAGAATAACTGTGACCTTTATTCAGAATGTCTTTGAATCAAGTTCGGAATGCCTATGCACTTAAGTCAAATGACTGCGATCACAAGTCAGAATAACTGTGACCTTTATTCAGAATGTCTTTGAATCAAGTTCAGGATGCCTACGCCCTTAAGTCAAAATGACTGTGATCACAAGTCAGAATAACTGTGACCTTTATTCAGAATGTCTTTGAATAAATTTCAGAATGTCTATGCCCTTAAGTCAAAATGACTGTGATCACAAGTCAGAATAACTGTGACCTTTATTCAGAATGACTTTGAATCAAGTTCAGAATGCCTATGCCCTTAGGTCAAAATGACTGCGATCGCAAGTCAGAATAACTGTGACCTTTATTCAGAATGTCTTTGAATCAAGTTCGGAATGCCTATGCACTTAAGTCAAATGACTGCGATCACAAGTCAGAATAACTGTGACCTTTATTCAGAATGTCTTTGAATCAAGTTCAGGATGCCTACGCCCTTAAGTCAAAATGACTGTGATCACAAGTCAGAATAACTGTGACCTTTATTCAGAATGACTTTGGATCAAGTTCAGAATGCCTATGCCGTTAAGTCAAAATGACTGCGATCACAAGTCAGAATAACTGTGACCTTTATTCAGAATGACTTTGAATCAAGTTCAGAATGCCAGGTATGCCCTTAGGTCAAAATGACTGCGATCACAAGTCAAAATAACTGTGACCTTTATTCAGAATGACTTTGAATTAAGTTCAGAATGCCTATGCCCTTAGGTCAAAATGACTGCGATCACAAGTCAGAATAACTGTGACCTTTATTCAGAATGACTTTAAATCAAGTAACTACAATGATAGTGACATTAATTCAGAATTAATCCAGAATGACTATGGCAGTAATGCAGAAAAACATTCCTTAACTCACAATGACTTTCATGGATGACTGATAAAAATGAGACTACTTTTCAGTGCAAAAAATAACTCTTATGTGAAGTTTGGTAAATAAAAGTCTGTTGACCATACAATGACCAAGTGTGTAGCAGTTGTCCATCTAAAGATGAGAAGACTGCTTTCAGTGCAAGGAATAACTCTCAGCTAAGTGTAGTAAATGATATTTACCTCCCACAAACATGTAAATTCAAAGAAATAATTCAGGAAACCAGACACTGAACTTGTTGAAAAAGAGCCGTGTGATTTTCATTAATAAAAATAAATCAATGCTTTTGTTGTATATAGTCACATTGTGAACATAGCTGAGATGAGCACACATTTTTGATAGAAAAATGTATCTCAATGCATTTTATACATTAATAAAATTATGCAACATTGAAACATTGAGACTAGAAATAGAAAACTAAGCCATCAAAACTGTGGACTTAAAAAGAGTCGGTGCTGTTGCCATATACATGTGTAGTTTTTTGTTTTACACATTCCTTCTTATCATTTCACACATTGTCCAGAATTGACCACTGTTGTAATTTACAGCCCCACTGCTGAGTCTTAATGTCCATTTTATTGACTTGGGGGTTAATATTAATTACATGCCTCATCTTAGCAATCTAGGAGAAATTCCCTCTCTACCCTTGTCCTATAACTGTGTATATGATACATGAAATACCTAATACTACGGCCAGTTGTACATGACATGAGACATGATTAATACTGCAAGCTGTATATTGTATTTGATACGCTTAATACTACTGTAAATTATGAATGATATTCTTAATACTACCGTAAATCATGTATGTTATACTTAAAACTACTGCAAATCATGTATGATATGCTTAATACTACGGTAAATCATGTATATATGCTTAATACTACGGTAAATCATGTATGATATGCTTAATACTACCGTAAATCATGTATGATATGCTAAATCCTACCGTAAATCATGTATGATATGCTTAATACTACTGTAAATTATGAATGATATGCTTAATATTACTTTAAAGCATGTATGATACGCTTAATACTAATGTAAATTATGAATGATATGCTTAATATTACTTTAAAGCATGTATGATATGTTTAATACTACCGTAAATTATGAATGATATGCTTAATACTACTGTAAATCATGTATGATACGCTTTATACTACTGTAAATCATTTATGATATACTTAATACTACTGTAAATCATGTATGATATGTAATGTAAATTATGAATGATATGCTTAATACTACCGTAAATTATGAATGATATGCATAATATTGTAAATCATGTATGATACGCTTAATACTGCTGTAAATCATTTATAATATGCTTAATACTACCGTAAATTATGAATGGTATGCTTAATACTACTGTAAATCATGTATGATACGCTTTATACTACTGTAAATCATTTATGATATACTTAATACTACTGTAAATCATGTATGATATGCTTAATGCTACTGTAAATCATGTATGATATGCTAAATACTTCTGTAAATCATGTATGATATGCTTAATACTACTGTAAATTATGAATTATATGCTACCATAAATCATGTATGATACGCTAATATTACTGTAAACTGTGTATGATATTCTACATGCTAAGCTGTAATTGTATTTGATTTGCTTAATACTACTGTAATTATGTGTGATATGCTTAATGTTACATGTGAATTATGTATGATACTTAATACTACTGTAAATCACATGTGTATGTAAGATATGCACAATCATACCTGCTTATCAATGGAACCTGAGTACAATATTAAAGGTATGGTCCTATAGCAATTGTTTTCAAAATGCATCGTGAGCTATACTAGTATTGTTGTAAGGCATTAACCTGTCTAATTGTGCTAATTATGGCCTAGATAATGTGGAAATGAAGCATACATTATTTTCCTATCATGTTCATCTGACACTATTCGAAATGTCAAAGTGCAGTTAAACAAGTATGAATGTTGAGATAATATAGATAACGTGTATACAAATAGCCCACAGTCATTGTAAATATGAAACTATAACTTTAAACTTAGGTCTGTCATTTACATATGTAGAAGTAAAAATGACAGAAAATGAGAAATGATAATTATGCATTCATTTCAGATGACTGTCGACGTATTTGATACTGCACTTCCTTCTTTTAAACGATTTAAAACCGTCGTATATAACACTAGTCCATTATTCTGTATGCCTTCTTGTCTTGTCGACAATGAATTCATTTATTTCAAGTACATATTAAATATCACAATAATGGTTGGGTTTTTTTCTATGAAATTCTCTAAAACTTACTAAGAAAAAGATGGGTTATGTAAAACACCTACCTATTCCTGAAATGTAGATAGTTGAAGGGATGTCGGGACCTCCGAGGTATGTACAATTCACTTTAAACTCCACTGTGTCGACGCCTTCTACATCCTTATATGGAAAATTCCTTTTATCAGTTTTAGCAACTTTTCCGACTATTTCACCAAACACCACAACTTCAGAATAATACACTTTCCTTTCGTCCGTATCAAAGTCGTCTTTGGTTTCTGACGCACGTGCACCGGGCTTGAACTTTGAACACCCCAGTACACAGGGTAAAACAAAAATAAGTCCAACTGTAATGGCATAAATTCCTAGACCCATTTTAATTATAATATTTGCTATATTTCGAAAAAATAAAATCCCTTAAGTATATGTGCTGTTCCACTCAATGTAAAGTCTTATCTCGCCTAGAGAATTTCACTGAAATTGATAGATCAAAAATGAAATATGATATTGTAAATAGATATAATTATTTCATTCACGAATAGTCACAGTGCAGTAAATTGTAGAAAGAAAATATCAATATCCTTCCACAAATTTCAAAATCAGTTTAATAACCGTTCCGTCGCACAGTATTTATAGCCCGGTGTCACGTCGCGGACTTACTAACGGAAAATGAAAGTTTCTCTGTTCAAGCGAACGGCTCTACTGAAGAACGACTATTTTTAGCTCTGCTGCTGTGATGTTTAGAAACACCGCGAGTCGCAACATCGCAACAATCGTTTTACCAATATTCTCGCTATGATTCATATTTCAGTTCTAAATGGCATTGTTCCCAGGGCAACTGTTCTTCAGCTTTTTTTGTCTAGTTCCGTATCGGGACAGATGTAAACATGACAAAAGTCAACACCACAGGGCTTTTTAACCTTCCTATCCTATTGTCATAAGTTGACAGTGTCTACACGACATTATTGGACAGGTTTAATTGTCTAATTGCACCTTAAATGTGAATGCACTTTTAACCATTTCATTAACCACAGAAAAAGAAACACTGCTATTTTTGTTTTTATTTTTTATAATTTTACTTTCGTGTCAATACAAATAGCTATTTTTGCGTTCAAAATTTTATTTTAATGTCCATTAATATACAAAGTACGTTGGCGACGCTCTGGTGAACGTAAAAAGATCAAATAAATTTGAAATTTAAAAGCACAACCAAGACAGAAAATGTACTTTAGATCAATAAAAAGTAACTGTTGTAATGATTCTGCAGCTGGTGTGTTAAAACAAATTTCAAAAGACACACTGAAAAGAAAAAATGCAACACGTTCTAGGCTATAATGTAAAATGTACTTTCATTCTTTTCATTAAATTGATCAATACGTTAAGGATTAAATTTTTGTGACAGTTCGCCAAAACTTGTAAAAACCCTGTATTCCAATGTGTGTTAAAACAATACATTAGGGTTCATTGAAGCTAAATAATACAAATATTCGAAAAATGATCGTTTACAAGTATGACTGTGTACACAAATAATACAAAAGGAAACTGTGAAATTTGAGAATTAGTTTTTTATAAGTCAAAACAGTAGCCCATGTGTTGTTGGTTACAATTCTACATGTACGTGAGGAATTTCGTGTCGACTTCCTATCACACACATGTTTGAATGACCTCTTACAGTTGTCTTTATCTTTTTGAACTGGGCTTTGTCTCTTAAAATAAACTTTAAAGATAATTTCATATCGAATGAAAGGTTTAAAGTACAGGAAAATAATGTAAGATGAAAAAAACAAATCCTTCATACAAGTGTACAAATCCTGTTTACCATAGTCTGTATCATAAATGTTGAAACTTATCAAGTCACTTCAAATCGCATTTCCTATATATATTCTTACAATTCGTTTTCGGTAAGGTTAATAGCCATCGGTTGAAGATCAATCGCTCAAATCAACTGAATTATTTTTGCTATTCCATTTTGTCCATCAATCTTACTTTTCGTTTCGGTAAGATTATGGTAGTAATAAAATTTAGAGATATTCATGAAATGTGGTATGATTATAATTGAATTGTAAATAATTATGTATTTGGAATTCATTAAATTGATAAATCTAACCGATCAATTTGGGATATCAAACGGCCCGTGTTTTATGCATTTCTCTATATGTTGTCATAATTTTTTTTGGTATACAACTTTCTGTTTTGTAACGTTTTTATCTATTTGTGAAAATTATGTTTGTCTTACTTTCCCCATATATTGTATATCACCACTGTTCGTTTATATCATGCATATGTGTGCCACCGTGGGCTTATAGCCCAGTGGAATAAATTTGAATAAACTTTCAAACTTTCAAACTATATTTTTCGAAAATAATATCATTTCGAAGAATAATCATAAAACTGACATGAAACAATGAGAAAGGTAAAGAAACTGTATTTTCTAAGAGATTATTTTTCTTGTCGTCTTTGTTTACCTCAGAAATATACATGTAGTTAGGCAAAAATGAATTAAATTATTATATTTAGCTAGATTTAAACCTCTAGGAGAATCAGTTTTGAACTCCAACATGTATATATTATTTGTTTCTAATTGTGAGCACGAGAAAGTCCTTTCTTTAGGAGTGTTAATATGAACGTTTTAACATGTTAACCATTCTAAGGCTTTACTAAGTTCTCTCCACATTTTCTATGTTATTTTTACCCATACCTTGCTGAATTTCTATAATGAACATGTCCATCTTTCAGTTTGGAGAGTACCATTAACTGTTAAACGGGGTGCTTACCAAAAAGATATATACTGACTGAATAACGAACAGTGCAGCTCTTGATCAGACTGTGCAGGCTGATCATGATCTACACGGGTAGCAAAGGCAGTACCAATCCTGTCCAGCATGCAAAAGGTTAAAGTTTAAATCGCCAGATCACTGTTTTCTTTTCAAAGGCGAAGTGACAATCGATTATCGTTCAAAAGGAGACAAAGAAGTGAAAAATCGATGTTGGTCTGTCACGACCTAAATCTCAGACATTTTGCTGCGAAATTCTGTCTGGACAGCTGGACATAAAAAATAGGTGATGACACATAAATTACACTTGTTTTCAGCGTAAAACGGACCAATAGCAATACTATTTGTTAAAATGCAGTCCGTTTTACCTTTAGTTTATTTGTACGCTAAAAGCCCCGACAATTAGTTGATTATATTTTTTTCCTAATTTGCATTTTCAGTCGTACAAAACATGAAAATCTGTAGGCTTTCTTTTAGTTCAAAATCGAAAAGTATGCAGTAAGCCCGAGAGGGAATTCTGCAACTGTCTTGGTACGCTGAGCACTGGATAGGCCGAAGCGACGAAGGATCTGAGTTAATCAACAGGTAGCATTATTTCTATAAATGAAAGCTCACTGACAAGAAAATATGAATATATAAAACACTTATAATCAGACTAGGTTCATTAACTCTTGAAGCCTGGTACAGGCGCATGCTTCCAGCGACGTCTATGTACAGCATTTATCAGTTATGATACGAAGTGCAGTTACATTGCTTTTTTAAATAGGTTAAGTTTTATAAATATAACTGTTTATACAGATTTAACTTTCATTTTAATTTTCAGTTACTAACAACTGGAAATACTTTTTAAAAAATGACAGTTACTCTAGATTTCAAATGACACTGTAAACCTGACTGGGGCCCTGGGTGAGGTATTCAGACTGTGCCAAATTTTATAACCGTATTAGACTGGTGCCAATAGAGATTGCAAAATTACTTTAATATGTACCTATATAATCTTACAGCCTGTCAGCTGAACTTTAAGTCAACAAACATTTACATTAATTTACAAGGTTTCACACATCACACACAGTCGTATAACGTATTATTGTATGTATAATATTTATTGGATCGGGTTAATTATTTCGTGGTAGCGGCTCATCATAGGTAAGGGCAGTATTTTTTCTATTTCTACATATTTTTAACCAATTGAAAGCTTTTTTACTATAATCATAGTATTATGTGATGATACAATAGAAATCACTATTGTACTGTATGACTGAAAATACATTCACAGATACATTCACAGTATGTAGCAATTAACATCAGAAAACTCCATTTCATATTGGAGGGGATAACTCTTCTGTTTTCTTAATTCAAAAGTCATTCGGGATTACTTCCCTCGTACCAAAAAAAGCCCGAGCAGGTTTGTCATTCGCTGTTTTTGGGTTTGAAAAATGTTAGTTGCAGTTAAAAATGGCGATATTTGTTTACTTTTTGACATACCCGTGAGAGGACATATTTTCAGTGGTTAGTGTCTTTATCGTGATCTTCGAATTTTCAAACGAAAACATCCATTTGGTGGCCATATAAGTTATCTGTATTCGGTTTCGTCTGACATGTTTATCTTTGTTTGTAAAAAAGTTATTGAAGGTACAGTGCCAGTTCAAAGTGACGAAAAAATCGTACCCGCGTGTATGAAAATGATGAACACTGACATGGAACTTAACCCGTTGAAGGAGACACATTTTCGATAAGTCAGGGCACCTAAACATTGGGGGAGATACATTAGTTTGATGAAAACATGTTTTCATATTTTGAAACGAAATCGTGGTCATTTTTGTTTTGGCGGTGGGAGTAGCCTTGTTAACGCACACACCTCACCTAAAATTAACGTAGCTCTACATATTATGAGAGGAGCCTGTAAACTTATATTGTTTGTTGTAAAGTATTTGGAAATGTTTCCTATCGTTATTTAAAAATGTGTGGATATTTGTATTTCAGTCATCTCATTTTTATGTCATGAAATAAATAGGTAATTTGACAGTGTTGAGCACAATACTCAGCATCCACCTCGTCCAAATATGGGCTATTACTGCTGTGTACTCGTCTAAAAGAATTCAGTATTGTACTCAGCACTACAAACGAAAATAAAAAAGACACTGAGGAAATATGGTATAATCTTAAATCAATATAATTATCTGGAAAAGTAGGAGATTCACAGACACATTTCATAAATGATGAAAATGGGGAACCTATCACTGATTTCAAAGCAACTGCTGAAAAATTAAACAGCTTTTTCGATGTATTCAAGAGGGCCCCTAATGTCTCTGGTTATCCCGAAAAGTATGAAACATTAATAAAGACTCATCTTGTAAAAAGTATGTCAAAAGATTGCTTGATTCCTTAGACAGTAGCAAAGATAAAGTCCTCGATGTGCTCGATTTATGAAAATCAGCAGTGACGCCATTACCAAACCAATAGTAAAAATCATACATCTAAGCATTTGGCAAGGATAATTTCTTTAAGCATTAAAAACAGATAAGGTTATCCCAATCCACAAAAAGGGTCCAAAGTCAGAAAGAAAGATTACAGACCCATATCTTTATTACCAGTATTATCAAAAATCATAGAAAAGCATTTATCAGACAACCAAAAGCAGTTTCTTGAAGATAACAACATATAACAGCAGCAACAGTCTAGCTGGCTTCAGGTCAAATCATTCATGCGAAACAGCATTGACAGTGTTGATAGACAACTCGATAGAAGCCATTAATAACAACAAACTTGTTGGCACTATTTTTCTTGATCTGACAAAAGCTTTCTATCTGGTCAACCACTCATTACTTATTGAGAAGCTTCAGTATTACAATACGAGTGTCCTGCAAAAAGTTCTGTCATTAATGGGCTTCCGTAGTTTTATCCCAGGTACTTTTTTAAAAAGCTTCATTGCACTCGAATGGTGTGTCCAGTAGTAACGATATCCGTTTATTTCGTGCAAGTTGCTTTTCAATTGACCGAGTTATTTCAAATTGAAATACATGCAGTCATATACACTGACCAATTTACTTGCCACATTGTAAAATGGACGAAAAGACTGAAATTCATAGCTATATTAAATGCCGCATTAGGCTTGATATAGATTCAAAGCAGATATTTGATGAATTGTGTGGTACATGTGGACCTCTGCGCACAGTTTTTAGGTGGGTTAAAGCTTTCAAAGCTGGGAAATTTTTTGTTGAGGATGATACCCGTTCTGGTAGGCCTAAAACCTCTTTTACCATGGCAAACATCGCTGCTGTAAAAGCTGTGGTCGAACAGGATGCGCGATTGTCGGTGAAAGATATCTATAGCCAGTTGTACTGACATATCAGAAGACAGTGTGCAAACAATTCTCAAAAAAGCGTTTGGACCTGAGAAAGGTTTGCGCTAGGTGGGTACCTCATTCGCTCAGGAACAACACCTTAAATGTGCCCGGGAACTTTTGAAAACATACAAAAGCTGTGATAGCCTATTATTTCTAACTTGTTAACAGGTGACGAAACCTGGGTGCACATGTCTGAGCCACAGAGAAGGGCTGATAATAAGCAATGGAAGCGAAAAGATAAAAAACGTCCATGTATTGCCAAAAAAAAAACATAAGTCCGAAAAAGATGTTGTACGCAATTTTCTTCAATTCTAGTGGACCAGACGTTCAAGTGCCTTGTCCATCTGGTCATACAGTCACTGGACGATACTACAAGAACTCTGTACTGAAGAAAGTGAAAGTGTTTTACAATAAGAAACGTCCAAGCAAAGGATGGTCAGGAGTCCATCTTATACACGATAACGCCTACTTATTTCCGATTGAAGCACAATGTCTTCGCAGCCGTATGCACGTATTCAATTGTTTCCACTCTGTTTAGCACAAAAGATATTGGCCAGTTTACTCACCATGTGGTCCTTCAGCGGCGATTCCCGCCATTAATTGCGCATTCTAGTGTTATATTTTGCGCGAATGATCTGTTATTTGCGCATGCTGGTGTTACTGGATATACACGGTGATCATGCTTACGCCCTGTCAATATTTGTAACTTGTAAATATGTATATTTAGAGGCCCACATGGAAAATTGGACTCGCCCAAATGTCCGGCCTCATGAAATAAAGTCGTTATTATTATTATCATTATTATTGTTATTACATGAAATTTGAGGTAAAAAGTGACTGTGATAGTTGAATTTAATAGTTTTATAGAATATTGTCATGAGAAATTTAACTTTAAAATTAAATTTTATATTTTATTTTTAGATATGTCATTCTTTACAGATCAATAAAGATTTCATATGTGCCAGCGACTTCCTATTTGAGGACATCCGAGTTGACAGCCAGTGTCAGTGTACAGAAAGGTAGGCCGTTTAGACCTTGGACCGAGTAATTTGGAGAGGGAATCTCCGTCCGAAAGCTAATTGCTTTGCCATTTTTGCCGACTGAATATGTCTATGCTGCTGTTCTTGGCCTTGAAGAGCAGGTGCTTGGATACAACTGTCAACCAATCCTTGACTTGGTCCAGTATGTGCCACAATCTGGATCAACGGCTCTGTGTGGGCTCCAGAAAACTGGTCCGTCTAATGACATTGAAGGTTGGCATATACGTCTCAATGTCAATGCAAGTGGAAGCAACCTTCCATTCTAGTTCCATTCATGTTCTGGTACCGATACTTAATGGAAAGCCCAGGATGTAGAATTTAACACCAGGCTAGTTTCCGAGAACCTCCTGACCAGACTTCAACGACAGAAGTATAAGAAAGTACGTGCGAAACTTTTCCGGTTTTGAGACGATTAGAAGGATGGTTGTTTTAGCATTCATTATTATTTCTGTGTGTTTAGTATGCTAAGTCCCAGTAAAGCTAGTAGAGGTGTAATGTAGGTATGAGCTAAAATATTTGCATAATGACACGTTTTATTAAAATTTTCTCTCATAAATTAATGAGAAATGTTATTTTCATAAGTAGTACTGGGGTCTCTTTGGGGCCAGGTATGCGCATGCGTGAGAATGGCCATTTTGA
The DNA here is from genome assembly GCF_021730395.1 of Mercenaria mercenaria. Taxonomy (NCBI): domain Eukaryota; kingdom Metazoa; phylum Mollusca; class Bivalvia; order Venerida; family Veneridae; genus Mercenaria; species Mercenaria mercenaria. Next base: position 57,044,952 of record NC_069373.1, read on the forward strand.
AATCTAGTTTTAGAATGACATCACCTTTCTATTTTAAGAATGACTTTACAATGTTATAGATAGAAACGACAGTAATAAACCTATTTTTCATACCAAAAATGACTTTACGTTCTATGAATAGAAATGACTCCCTAAAGTAGATAGAGCCGACTTATTTACCTATCTAGGGCGTGTTCGCGCACATTAAGGGTCAGCCCTACACGTGGAGATAACACGAAAATAAAATATTACAAGAAAACCAAATAGAATATTAATTATATTTAACCATATAAATTCATCTCAGACCTAAATGAACAAATACATTTCTTTTAAATCAAAACAGATTATATTACAAAGTAAAGAAAGTAACTAATCTAAAACAAAATATTCATCACATTAAAACTAAACAGTTATAAAAAAAATTTAAAAATTTACTATTAGGCATTGTTTAAGATAAATAATACATGTTTAAAGAAGCAAGTTTACTGAAGATTACTTTTTTGTCCATGATGTGTACCCTTCGGCGTCCACTAAGTAAATGACTATGTATTCGTTTTAACAAGAGGTCATTCAAATGAACTCATAGTCTAATTTTAGAATGAACTTACGGCGTCGGTGCAACTATTTTTAGGTATGTATGCTCATAGCGGTGGTCATTAATCAAACGAGTCTTTGATGATCAATCAGTTAAATGCCACGCGTTCTCTTCTGCATCTTACCGCCAAATGACAACGGTAATCAAAGTCTGAAAACTGATCAGAGAATAAAATATTTTTGACAGGCCTAAACCCGTACACCGCGCTATAGTGTACAAATACGATGATTTTAACGCAGGATTCGATTATGGGCGCAATAATATAATTATAGAAATAATTACAATTTCTTTAATAAACCCGATACGATATACAATAGAAATAATTAACTAAATTATTCATACAACTTACCAGTCCGGACCAATTCGTCTAATGAATCACACTGTAGATGGTTGAATAGAAATATCGTTTCACTACCAACAGCCAATCGGAATGCAGTATTTTGACAAGCGGTAACACTTTTCCAATAAACCTGACAGGTTAAGACCCTTATCTCTTTACTCCGCGCTACATATATATTGATTTTGAAGAGCGCCGTTAACGCTTTATGCATAAGTATAGAAATGATTATAGCAAAATGTTATTAATTTCCTTACTTTACCTGATACTAAAATGAAACAGAAATATTTAATTTAATCGTTCATACAGCATAAACCGTGATATACGCTCTACCAGACCCTTTAACCGAACGATATTTACCTGTAGAACTTCAGTATAGTATATAACACTTCGCTAACTACAACCAATCAGGAAGCAGAATTTTGACAAGCGATAGCACGAAGTTTAACATTTGTCCGCATTATTGAGCGCGTTTTATAATTTCAGTGTATAGCTTTTACCTCTTTCTTCTTTATAAATACCAACGGAATTAAAAAGCTTGATTATTGAGTTTATTTATTTCCTCTAGCGGTTTACAATATTTTTCAATGTAATAATAGAAAGGAATGTTTACTTTTCTTTAATACATATATGAATAACATAACTATTGGCACGGCAGTCAATTAAGCACGATGGTTGTCTTACCTTACCTATCTGTTAAAAAAAAGTAAAGTACAATATTTCTCTATTATACTTGGAACGACTTTAGCAGTGTTTGGTATCAAATGAAAGGTTTTGACGAGGACTATTGCGTTGTATACAGAATTTGAATGCGTGGTCACTCCTGCGTAAAATTGTAGGCGTTATGGAAGAAGGCGTTACTGCATATACCGACAACACCTCTTCCTCCTCTCCTTCTCTGATAACTTAGGCATGTTGGGTATCTAACCGATGTTTCGATAAGTACTATAAGGCAATAAACTTAAACCGGAAGTCAAATCACTCATGCGAGAAATACGCCAAAGTAACTTACACTTTGATATCCAAAATGGCAGTGAATGAATTTACAGGGCGAAGTATAATAAATAGAGCCAAAGCAACGTTCTGATTAGTCAGTATAGCTTAGCAATGCTCTGATTGACTAGTGATACGACGCATTCTGATTGGTTTATTCCTCAAGGAAAGGCTGGCTTACATGATAAAACTTATCATTTATACGTTAGTTTGGTTCAAAGCTGTTCCAAACTGGAATTTCAATGAAATCACTCCCCTTTTTACATAAGCCTTGCTTTGAAAACTAGCCCCTTCGAAACGTGTATATTAGAGCACGCTTTTAGTTAGTCAAATCAGTCTGACTTTATACGTCAAAGCTTACAGTATGGAAAACTCTCGCCATTCAAATGTCATCATCAAACGACAAAAAGCAATCATCATAGGCCCCGTTATACTTATTGTTATATTTACCTTGCCTTTCGCTTTAGCGTTTGCGACTAGGAATTCAACTACATACGTAGATTATGATATTAAAGTGAATGAAAACAAGACTGCCTGCCACTATATAAAACAGTTCGAGATACAGCAAAACGTATATATTACCGTCTGCAACAGAGATAGTGAAATCCTAGTGAATTTGAGACGTTTCATAAATCACACCGCAAGTATCAGCAGAAATACCTAATTTAATCGTTCATACAACTTACCTGTCCGGATAAATTCGCCTAATGAATCAAATCTTTAGATGGTTGAATAGAAATATCGTTTCACTACCAACAGCCAATCAGAATGCAGTATTTTGACAAGCGGTAACGTTTTTCCAATACACCTGACAGGTTAAGACCCGTATCGCTTTGCGTCTACTCCACACTATAGTGTACATATTTATTGATTTTAAACAGCGCGTTAACGCTTCATACATAATTATAGAAATGATTAAAGCAAAATGTCTTTAATAAACCCGATACGAAAAATGAAATAGAAATACCTAATTTAATCGTTCATACAGCATAAACCGCGATGTGCGCTTTACTAGATCCTCTAATTGAATGATATTTACCTGTAGAACTCCAGTATATAACACATCACTACCATCAGCCAATCGGAATGCAGTATTTTGACAAGCGGTAACACGTTTCCAATACACCTGGCAGGTTAAAAATACGTCTACTCCACGCTATAGTGTACATATATATTGATTTTAAACAGCGCGTTAACGCTTTATGCATAAGTATAGAAATGATTATAGCAAAATGTCATTAATTTACCCGATACGAAAAATGAAATAGAAATACCTAATTTAATCGTTCATACAACATAAACCGCTGTGTGCATTGTACCTGAGATCCTTTAATCGAATGATATTTACCTGTAGAACTCCAGTATATAACACTTCGTTAACTACAACCAATCAGGAAGCAGAATTTTGACAAGCGATAACACGGATCGACTTTGTTTTCCAATACTGAGATAAAACCGCAGGGAAAGTTTAATATTTGTCCTTTAAATAAGAATTATTGAAAATAAGTGCCTCTTGTCTGGTTTTTACCGGTTTAATCCAGTATTACTATTTTAATTGACCAATCAGAATTGAGATAAATGCCGTTCTTACTACAAATACAAGCCTCCTTTTGAAATCGAGGCTTTGTGGCGAGTATATAATAGCGCTTTCATCAGACAAAATCATTCAGAAGTCAAATCATGGAAAATAGCTCGGAAGTATTCCAGAATATGATGAATTCCTTCGCTGCTGACCTAAAGGAAGTGTGTCCAGTACATCACAAAGTATGGCTTTACGAAGCGCATTACAGTAAAGTACATTTTGGGTTTTCGGAAGACATTTGGGTAGAATTATTGACAAGCTATATAAGAAACAGGACGAATTTGAATGTAGACTTCTCCATCATCCACACTGGTGATCCGTATACGGACATGGAGATTAATTTGCCTGACGGACATTATTTGGTAGACATAGAGTGTGCTTTAGGCGACTTTCTGGAAGCGAAGGGATATCTCTATGTTCAGTACAAGGACATAACAAAAACGAGAATAGAGTTCGATATGAATTACTCTACATGGGTATATATGCTCCGACAATACATGAGCAAATATCATCCGAAAATAGAACTCAAGTGGTGCGAACATAGCTTGCAACCAAATTCCTATTGCCCCTGTAACATTAATACGGAACCCGAAGGACCCGGAAATATCTACATAGATGTACTAACTATGCTCTGTGATCATCATGCAAACAGAAATTGGTAGAAAAGAGCATTTTAAAGCGTTGAACTAGTTGCTGAATTGTATTGATCAGTTACACGAAATTTGTATGAAAGACAGGCTAAAGAGGCAGTTTTAAATAGTGTAAGTGATGGATGTGTTACCATCGGATCTCTGTAGAAAACTATTTTCCGGCTGTGTAGAAAGACCGTATATACCGTTATGTTACATGGGCCGTATAGAATGGCTCTCAGATGAATTTCAATATTGGGGCGATCAGTGACTGGATGACTTATATTCCTGAGAACGAGGAAATAGCGCTTTATGTTAAAGATGTGATACGATGGGGTGGCTAAGAATTTCAATACGATTGGTTTCCAGTCCGAGAAAAGAATAATAAACATGATTTTATTTTACTGTAGATATCATTGATGCAGTTCTTCATTTAGAATTGCGAGAGGCGCTTATTAAAAAGCATAATATGGATTTGTGAAACGAAATAAAATACAATAAACGAATATGTCGTTTTATTTGTGTACACCTACCGACGCTTCATCTTTTCCGTTAAATCAAATTCGAATTTATAGGTTATAAATAACAAAGACATATTGTTCTTTTAATTTTTTATTGCCAAAGCTTGTATTACTAAAACAGGCTACATGTATCAACTAAAATAAGAAACAATACATTCATCATTCGACTTCTTGCGATACACATCAAACGGTTTTAAAATGTCCTTCATTTTTCGTCCGGAACATCGGTTCGTAATGTAATATACGCAATACAGTCCGCATATGTTTGAATCCGTATCTTGTATTTGACTGAAGTTCATCCAATAACGCTTCTTTAACGCTAGCTCAAAATGAACTTTGTAGTGCTCCGGTCTATTACCTAGTGAATCGAAAAATTCGTTGGGCCCTCTTTTTGGAAAATAAAAGACCACCCAATGTTTTCCTGATCCCTGGCTCGTGTCTGTATTCGAAATGACGTATTGTCCTCTACGTATTTGAGGTTGGTCCGCGGCGCAAATTGTCACAGGGTACTCTTTTAACATTTCCCCGAGTTCAGAGTTATTCATTTTAAAACGTATAGGTGTTCCAATCTATAGTATCTTGGGTCATGCTTTCGCGATATTTCTTACGTCTTGGGCTGTCTAAATCGCGACTCAAAGGTGTGTCCATTTTATCCCTAAGTCGATTCAGATCACTATGCTTTCGTGACCGTCTTATTTCCGACCTAGCAATATCAACCGCTTGGGCTACGGGTGTCACAAGTTTTACTACGGGGAGTACAAGTTTTACTACGGGAGATCTTCCCCTTTTTGTTATTGTTTCATTGCTTCCCTTTTCTCGTTTCTTTTTTAATTCAGCCATTTTTTTCGATCTGCACCGCTTCCTACAAAGTAACGGCCCTCTCTGACGTTTTGTGTCAGAATGAGAATATAGTATATCACACTATTTTCAGAATCTCAGCTAACTCCTGATTGGTTTATAATATGCACGTGGTCACGTGTCTATTCTCTATATAATGAGTCTTCTGACAATGCTAATAAAATCTGGAAAATAGATCCCTCGGAAGCACCGAAAACAAGGCAAAAAGTGAAAATTGCAGACTCGGTTTGATTGAGTCTGTTCAAGCCTTTTTATGTCTTTTCAATTAGTAGTCAAACGAATCTGATTTATAAATTGTATATGGTCACGTGTTTATTCAGTCGACGTCCAGAAACAAAGTGAAGATTTAATGTAATAGACTTGTTCTTACGCAGTTTCAATATCAATACATGTACATGCTTTCGATAGTTCAGCCTATTCAAGTCATGAAAATAAAAGTTAAATGTTTTACGCCTAACTATTCTTACGCGCTTTCAATATCAATATGAGCTTCTGAATGGTTAATATTTTCAAAATAATAGAATTGAAAGAATGTGTAGAATTGAAACAGCGCATTAACTAGAGCTTCCCATGTTAGACATTGAGCCACAATCTAACCTCTCTCTCACCTAAAACACGTACATCAAGGACTCAGTACTACAGATCGAGAGATGGTATGACCCTAGTTAGCTTTGCTTCAGTTCATTTTCGTCACGGAAGAGCTTACTTTCCTAGTACAGTTAGCCGTGACACTCAAATTCTTGTACTAAGATGATCTTAACGACATCCTAGTTTCAGCTCCAGCCACTTTGTATACTAGTTAAATATGATCATATATCAAATATGAAATGTAATAAAAGATATTAACTTGTTCTATCAGTTAAAAGCTACTCTTCTGCATCTTACCGTCAAATGACAGTAAGTAATCATAGTCTGAATAATTATCAGAGCGATAAATATTTTGACCGGCTTAAACCTGTACACCATGCTATAGCGTACAAATATGATGATTTTACATAGCGCAGTATGCGATTAATTAATATAATTATAGAATTGATTACCTAAGTATATTAACGGATTTAAAAAGCGATATCCTTTGTTTATAGAAATACTGATGTTTTTAACCACATTTTTAATGTAGTGCAGATACACTGTCTCAAAAGTTCATATTTAAGTAACAACTCTACACAAATCAGTGTGATTTATTAGTTAGATATAGTGTCAATATGAAATGTAATAAAACATTAAATTATTCTATCAGTTTAACGCGATGTATTCTCTCTATAACGTACGGTCAAATGATATTATTGTTCAATTTATTTGACCTGTCGAAAAGTGGACCCGACTTTTACTATATTCTGTTTGAGCCTATATAAGATTAACATGAAAGCCGGGAACATGTTTTGACAGGTCAATTAAAATAAACATTAATCAGCCAGTAAATATTTACTAGTGTGACTAATTATTAGAGCACTTTGACAAGCCATAACACGGATCTATTTTTCCAATACTAAGATAAACAACAAGCTGTAAAGCTTAATTAATATTGCAGTGATACAATCAAACGCTATAGTGTTAAATCTACTGACAATTTTGTTTTGAAATTAATGATTTCAGACGATACAAATATTGAGATAACATTATAATAGTAATCGGTAAATTAATTAATTGTCGTGCAAAAAACATGTCGTAATATTGAGTAGATATACTCTCAACCGTTCATATAGTTTCAGTGTGACGCGTTCACCCCGCAAAAGTGCTGAAGTGTATCGAGGGCTATAATCAAGTACAATTGCTAAATCCACTCAAAAAAGACTGAACTTGTCCGCACGCTTATGAAGTAAACATCGGGTATACATATTGTCACTGAATGAGGAAATCCGATACCCGCTGTATTTTTTATAATTCAAAGCACGTACGTAATAGAACGCATGTCACGTGATTGAAATATAATGCGTTAATTTGTGTTTATTTAACTAATTAAATGAATGGTTTTAACCTAACCATTCAGACTTTATTTTTTGTCGATATCTGTCGGAGATGTATGGAAATATGCGTATTGTAAAATGTATTAGCGGTATATTGGTTATTACGGATATATTTGTTATGAAATTCATGCCACATTTTCTCCGTGAAATACATTTTCGCTACAGATTTTTGATGTATGTAAAAAATGAATCACTATTTCAATGGCCGTTTAACGTAGAAGGTGTAATGTAAAATATCTTCTTTCTGAAAAGCGAATACAAAATTTAATGATTACTTTATTACAGTGTCGATGGCATTTAAAATTTCAGAATTTTCCATAGTGTCCGTTTACGTTTTTGTCAATGCTGTTTATAAAAATGTTAAAGTTGTTTTAAAAAATGTTACGGGCGTTTAGATATTTGTCGAATGTGATTCGATTTTTGCACTTTAATATGTAATTTTCCATAGGGTCCGTTTACGTTTTTGTCAATGCTGTTTCAAAAAGTGTAACAGCTGTTTTAAAAAATGTTACGGGCGTTCAGATATTTGTCAAAGGTGATTCGATTTTTGCACTTTAATATGTAGTTTTCCATAGGGTCCGTTTACGTTTTTGTCAATGCTGTTTAAAAAAATGTAACAGCCGTTTTAAAAAAATGTTACGGGCGTTCAGATATTTTTCAAAGGTGATTCGATTTTTGCACTTTAATATGTAATTTTCCATAGGGTCCGTTTACGTTTTTTTAAATATTTATCGCTCTGATAATTATTCAGACTATGATTACTTACTGTCATTTGACGGTAAGATGCAGAAGAGGACACGTAGCTTTTAACTGATAGAACAAGTTAATATCTTTTATTACATTTCATATTTGATATATGATCATATTTAACTAGTATACAAAGTGGCTGGAGCTGAAACTAGGATGTCGTTAAGATCATCTTAGTACAAGAATTTGAGTGTCACGGCTAACTGTACTAGGAAAGTAAGCTCTTCCGTGACGAAAATGAACTGAAGCAAAGCTAACTAGGGTCATACCATCTCTCGATCTGTAGTACTGAGTCCTTGATGTACGTGTTTTATGTGAGAGAGAGGTTAGATTGTGGCTCAATGTCTATTCGTCAATCTTGAATAATCGCCTTATATCATATCTGGAAGATAATAATAAACTGATGGAAGAGCAAAATGGTTTTAGGCGAAAACGCTCGTGTGAAGATCATGTGTTCACAGCTTGTTCAGTCATACGAAACAGATTATCAAAAAAACAGGATACGTTCGGGACTTTCATTGATCTTCAAAAAGCTTTTGACTTTGTAAACAGAGATGTTTTACTATATAAAATGTTGAATAATGGTATAAACGGAAAGTTTTACAATTCAGTAAAATCCATTTTGACTGATACAAAATCAGCTGTTAAACTAAACGGTATGCTGACAGACTGGTTCCCTACATTGTCGGGCGTGCGTCAGGGCGACAGCAGTTCGCCGACGATTTTTTCTTTCTTCTTAAATGATCTTGTTGAAGGACTTAAGTCTCTTAACAAGGGGATACATATAAATGACACTCAGATATGTTGCTTGTTATATGCTGACGACATTCTATTGTTGTCAGAAAATGAATATGATATGCAAATTATGCTTGATTTTCTGTATGACTGGTGTTGTAAATGGCGTCTTAAAGTTAATTATGCTAAATCAAATGTGATGCACTTTAGAAAAAAAGGTAAACCACGCAGTGCTTACGAATTCCATATGTGTAACCAAACTATAGAGTATACGGATGTTTATAGATATCTTGGCGTACATTTACACGAACACTTGGATTTTTCGCATACTGCTGATACTTTAGCTCAAGCTGGCAGTAGAGCTTTGGGCGGTGTAATTTCAAATATCCATAATCATAAAGATGTTAGTTACAAAACTTACAGCAAACTGTTTTATACAGGTGTTGTTCCTGTATTAGACTACTGTTCCTCAGTTTGGGGGTTTAAAAGTTTTAATCAAATAGACATGGTTCAGAATAGAGCGGTTCGTTATTTCATGGGCGTTCACAAATTCACACCAATTTTAGCCATGACTGGTGATATGGGATGGATTATCTCAAGACACAGGCGTTGGGTCAATATGGTCCGACTTTGGAATAGACTGCTAACCATGGGAAGTACTAGGCTTACTCGTAAGGTTTTTGAACATGATTTTCAGTCTACAGGAAATACTTGGTGTTCAGAAATCAAACATGTCTTAGATGTGGCAAATCTTTTAGATCATTATGTAAATCAAACCACCGTGGATCTTAAAGAATTAGAAGATCGTCTGTTAGAAAGTTATAAGTCTGAATGGTCTGAAAAGATGCGAACTGTTTCAAAACTGAGAACTTATGTACAGTTTAAATCTGAGTACATTACCGAAAAGTATCTTCAGAGTAACTTACCGAAAGTTGAAAGGTCACATTTAGCTCAATTTCGTTGTGGAATTTTACCCTTAAAAGTTGAAACAGGTAGATATATTGGTCTTAATCCAAACGATAGAATTTGTCAATTTTGTAACAATGGTTCTATAGAAGATGAAACGCATCTTTTACTGAACTGTCCTACTTATACAGATATCAGAGTAAATATGATGAACAGAGCATTAGAAAGTAATAGCATGTTTCTAACACTGTCTTGTGAAGAAAAGTTGAAATATTTGATAAATACTCATTATGTTCTTGTTGCTAAATTTATTGTAAATGGTATGAGTAGACGAAAATCTCTCTTGTTCAACTAATACTGCAAACTTGAATGCTCGCAAGTGATATTTCGCGTTACGCTAGTTATGGAATTTACAGAGAGTGAACATTTAATCACAGTTAATCACGCTTTTGTATACTTTGTCGAGCATTCGTATGTCGGCAGCATTATTAGTTTTATGTGCAAAACATCTATGTGCTTCTTTTTTTTCCAACAAAAAATGTTCAGAATATATTCTTTATCACGTATATGTTTAATTGTATGAATATTGCGAGAATAAGTTGTATAAAAAGTTATATTTTTAGAGTGACTTATAGGCCCAACGTGGCCGGGTGTTGTAAAATGTTTCCATTGATTTTGTACTTTGTATATATGTTATACACAATGTCACTATAATAAAATTTACTTACTTACTTCCTTACTTACTTATTTTGAAAATATTAACCATTCAGAAGCTCATATTGATATTGAAAGCGCGTAAGAATAGTTAGGCGTAAAACATTTAACTTTTATTTTCATGACTTGAATAGGCTGAACTATCGAAAGCATGTACATGTATTGATATTGAAACTGCGTAAGAACAAGTCTATTACATTAAATCTTCACTTTGTTTCTGGACGTCGACTGAATAAACACGTGACCATATACAATTTATAAATCAGATTCGTTTGACTACTAATTGAAAAGACATAAAAAGGCTTGAACAGACTCAATCAAACCGAGTCTGCATTTTTCACTTTTTGCCTTGTTTTCGGTGCTTCCGAGGGATCTATTTTCCAGATTTTATTAGCATTGTCAGAAGACTCATTATATAGAGAATAGACACGTGACCACGTGCATATTATAAACCAATCAGGAGTTAGCTGAGATTCTGAAAATAGTGTGATATACTATATTCTCATTCTGACACAAAACGTCAGAGAGGGGCCGTTACTTTGTAGGAAGCGGTGCAGATCGAAAAAAAATGGCTGAATTAAAAACCAGACAAGAGGCACTTATTTTCAATAATTCTTATTTAAAGGACAAATATTAAACTTTCCCTGCGGTTTTATCTCAGTATTGGAAAACAAAGTCGATCCGTGTTATCGCTTGTCAAAATTCTGCTTCCTGATTGGTTGTAGATAACGAAGTGTTATATACTGGAGTTCTACAGGTAAATATCATTCGATTAAAGGATCTCAGGTACAATGCACACAGCGGTTTATGTTGTATGAACGATTAAATTAGGTATTTCTATTTCATTTTCCGTATCGGGTAAATTAATGACATTTTGCTATAATCATTTCTATACTTATGCATAAAGCGTTAACGCGCTGTTTAAAATCAATATATATGTACACTATAGCGTGGAGTAGACGTATTTTTAACCTGCTAGGTGTATTGGAAACGTGTTACCGCTTGTCAAAATACTGCATTCCGATTGGCTGATGGTAGTGATGTGTTATATACTGGAGTTCTACAGGTAAATATCATTCGATTAGAGGATCTAGTAAAGCGCACATCGCGGTTTATGCTGTATGAACGATTAAATTAGGTATTTCTATTTCATTTTTCGTATCGGGTTTATTAAAGACATTTTGCTTTAATCATTTCTATAATTATGTATGAAGCGTTAACGCGCTGTTTAAAATCAATAAATATGTACACTATAGTGTGGAGTAGACGCAAAGCGATACGGGTCTTAACCTGTCAGGTGTATTGGAAAAACGTTACCGCTTGTCAAAATACTGCATTCTGATTGGCTGTTGGTAGTGAAACGATATTTCTATTCAACCATCTAAAGATTTGATTCATTAGGCGAATTTATCCGGACAGGTAAGTTGTATGAACGATTAAATTAGGTATTTCTGCTGATACTTGCGGTGTGATTTATGAAACGTCTCAAATTCACTAGGATTTCACTATCTCTGTTGCAGACGGTAATATATACGTTTTGCTGTATCTCGAACTGTTTTATATAGTGGCAGGCAGTCTTGTTTTCATTCACTTTAATATCATAATCTACGTATGTAGTTGAATTCCTAGTCGCAAACGCTAAAGCGAAAGGCAAGGTAAATATAACAATAAGTATAACGGGGCCTATGATGATTGCTTTTTGTCGTTTGATGATGACATTTGAATGGCGAGAGTTTTCCATACTGTAAGCTTTGACGTATAAAGTCAGACTGATTTGACTAACTAAAAGCGTGCTCTAATATACACGTTTCGAAGGGGCTAGTTTTCAAAGCAAGGCTTATGTAAAAAGGGGAGTGATTTCATTGAAATTCCAGTTTGGAACAGCTTTGAACCAAACTAACGTATAAATGATAAGTTTTATCATGTAAGCCAGCCTTTCCTTGAGGAATAAACCAATCAGAATGCGTCGTATCACTAGTCAATCAGAGCATTGCTAAGCTATACTGACTAATCAGAACGTTGCTTTGGCTCTATTTATTATACTTCGCCCTGTAAATTCATTCACTGCCATTTTGGATATCAAAGTGTAAGTTACTTTGGCGTATTTCTCGCATGAGTGATTTGACTTCCGGTTTAAGTTTATTGCCTTATAGTACTTATCGAGACATTCGGTTAGATACCCAACATGCCTAAGTTATCAGAGAAGGAGAGGAGGAAGAGGTGTTGTCGGTATATGCAGTAACGCCTTCTTCCATAACGCCTACAATTTTACGCAGGAGTGACCACGCATTCAAATTCTGTATACAACGCAATAGTCCTCGTCAAAACCTTTCATTTGATACCAAACACTGCTAAAGTCGTTCCAAGTATAATAGAGAAATATTGTACTTTACTTTTTTTTTAACAGATAGGTAAGGTAAGACAACCATCGTGCTTAATTGACTGCCGTGCCAATAGTTATGTTATTCATATATGTATTAAAGAAAAGTAAACATTCCTTTCTATTATTACATTAAAAATATTGTAAACCGCTAGAGGAAATAAATAAACTCAATAATCAAGCTTTTTAATTCCGTTGGTATTTATAAAGAAGAAAGAGGTAAAAGCTATACACTGAAATTATAAAACGCGCTCAATAATGCGGACAAATGTTAAACTTCGTGCTATCGCTTGTCAAAATTCTGCTTCCTGATTGGTTGTAGTTAGCGAAGTGTTATATACTATACTGAACTTCTACAGGTAAATATCGTTCGGTTAAAGGGTCTGGTAGAGCGTATATCACGGTTTATGCTGTATGAACGATTAAATTAAATATTTCTGTTTCATTTTAGTATCAGGTAAAGTAAGGAAATTAATAATATTTTGCTATAATCATTTCTATACTTATGCATAAAGCGTTAACGGCGCTCTTCAAAATCAATATATATGTAGCGCGGAGTAAAGAGATAAGGGTCTTAACCTGTCAGGTTTATTGGAAAAGTGTTACCGCTTGTCAAAATACTGCATTCCGATTGGCTGTTGGTAGTGAAACGATATTTCTATTCAACCATCTACAGTGTGATTCATTAGACGAATTGGTCCGGACTGGTAAGTTGTATGAATAATTTAGTTAATTATTTCTATTGTATATCGTATCGGGTTTATTAAAGAAATTGTAATTATTTCTATAATTATATTATTGCGCCCATAATCGAATCCTGCGTTAAAATCATCGTATTTGTACACTATAGCGCGGTGTACGGGTTTAGGCCTGTCAAAAATATTTTATTCTCTGATCAGTATTCAGACTTTGATTACCGTTGTCATTTGACGGTAAGATGCAGAAGAGAACGCGTGGCATTTAACTGATTGATCATCAAAGACTCGTTTGATTAATGACCACCGCTATGAGCATACATACCTAAAAATAGTTGCACCGACGCCGTAAGTTCATTCTAAAATTAGACTATGAGTTCATTTGAATGACCTCTTGTTAAAACGAATACATAGTCATTTACTTAGGGGACGCCGAAGGGTACACATCATGGACAAAAAAGTAATCTTCAGTAAACTTGCTTCTTTAAACATGTATTATTTATCTTAAACAATGCCTAATAGTAAATTTTTAAATTTTTTTTATAACTGTTTAGTTTTAATGTGATGAATATTTTGTTTTAGATTAGTTACTTTCTTTACTTTGTAATATAATCTGTTTTGATTTAAAAGAAATGTATTTGTTCATTTAGGTCTGAGATGAATTTATATGGTTAAATATAATTAATATTCTATTTGGTTTTCTTGTAATATTTTATTTTCGTGTTATCTCCACGTGTAGGGCTGACCCTTAATGTGCGCGAACACGCCCTAGATAGGTATATAAGTCGGCTCTATCTACTTTAGGGAGTCATTTCTATTCATAGAACGTAAAGTCATTTTTGGTATGAAAAATAGGTTTATTACTGTCGTTTCTATCTATAACATTGTAAAGTCATTCTTAAAATAGAAAGGTGATGTCATTCTAAAACTAGATTTCAAAATGGCCATTCTCACGCATGCGCATACCTGGCCCCAAAGAGACCCCAATACTACTTTCATATATAGATAAACACATTTTTATAGATAGCACACATAATAAAGTCCGGCGTAATGATGAATGTCTAGTATATAGAGGCGTTATCTTGATGGTAAATACAGAAATTGTTTAGATACCAATACTACCAATATTAATTTGGTGAATAAACTTTTTATGGAAAACGAAATAATTAATTAATTTGCATATAAATCCTTATTTATTCCATGGGTTGGCAGAGTTAATGTTTGATTCAGCCCTTTCCATAACAATGTGTGTTTGGAATTGTTCGAAAGATTCAAATATGAGCTATTCGTCATCATAAACTTCTCCATGGTTTTTTTTTTGATATCCTTTCAGTTTAAATATATATCTTTAAAAATGCAGTTTTTTCTTGCAATTAAAAAAAAAAGAATCTAAAAATGTGCGAAAACTTCTAAAGTAATCAAGATATCTTGAAAGTAGATGCAAAATGGGAAGAATCTTCAAGGGGATTTCATCATGATTTTGTTTTTCTTATGGTAGATCTAGATTCAGTCGATTACTGATTTAATTTGACATTAAATCTTATGATGAATTTTTAAAATTTAAGCATTTCAGAATTAGTAGTTGCAATAAATGAAACGGTGAGACTTTAAACGCGCATATGTTAACATCAACATTTAAAGGTCCGGAAAATAATGAAGACTTTTACACGTACGTACGTGAAAACTACCACGTGCTAAGCTGTCACGCGGGAAATACGCATAGCGCTATGAAAATTGAAATGTGCCTGGCTTTACACACAGTTAACCAAGTACATAGAATGTCAAATTTACTGCATTGAGATGCTCGACGTGTTTTAATAGGGGAGACAAGCATTGGGGAAAAAACGAACAGGATATTATTTTCGGTATCAAGTCAAAACGTCCCCTAGTCAAAACGTCCCCTAGTCAAAACACCCCCCATTTTGTTCAAAACGTCCCCCATTCAGTTTAGAATTTGGTCAAAATGTCCCCCTAATTTTTTTTGTATTAGATCTATTAATTCTTTTTAATTAATTCATATCTTTTAAAGGGTTTGAAACTTATGGATTATGTTTTGATAATACACAAAATTTTATGATTTATTAGCACCTAAATTAATGCGATCAACACCTATCAACTATACATGGTTGTGCATTAATTGTGATGAGGGCTTAATATTAGTAGGTGTTATAAACCCACAAAAATCCTGATCAGAGTTATAACTTTATTTATAAAACACTAATAAAACATCAGAACAGTCACAACTGCATAGTTATTAAGTAAAAATCACATATCGCACTATTCATTCACTGTTCTACACCAAGAAGTCAAATTCACAATATAATAATTCAAAGTGTTCCAGCTACACAATATCAAGAAGTCAAATTTATCCACTCCTATGCTAGTTAATGTTTTTATCACAATTATTCCTCCTCGTGAAATGTTGTAGTGAGCCTGGGTTTGTAAATGGTGCTCATCTTTTTTAGCAAGGAACCAAGGGCGTAGGAGCTGGGGCGGCAGGGGCGGCACCCGCCGCCCCAATATTTCGAGGAGCGGAGAAATGCCGAACTCGTAAATTTTTGAAAAGGCTAGAAAATATAATTGAAAATAAATATAGCGGTCTTCCATTTATCATGAAGTGCATCGGTGACTGATATTACAGTGTTTAAACATAGTAAACTGTAAATAGGGGTGAAAACTCGAAAAGAAAACGAGTATGTTCAACAGATACTGAGCAGTCCAAGAAGTCGCCAGATTGCACCATTTACTCTAGCTATATGCAAAATTTTCCAGGGGCCACCCCGGACCCCCGTTCATAGGAGGGGGACACCCCCTCCCAAACCCACCCCCTCCGCCGCCCCAATGCTCAACTCGTCCCTACGCCCCTGGGAACTTGCAGACAAACCCCCCGCACGGTAGCTGTAAAAGACATAAGAAACATTTATAGGAGATAGAAATGACAAATTATGCATAAGTAACTGAAAAAATATAGTAAGAGAATGATATTACTGAAAAGAATGTTAATACATTTTTACACAAACTATAAATAATAATACCTTTTTACACAAACTATATATAATTTTCCGAAAAAAATCTCTTATCATGCTGTTGCTGGAAGAGAAGATCCTTATAAAATTCATAAAATTTTTTATCAAGGCAGTGAAATACTAACAGCATGAACATAATCACCTGTCCAAAGTTGCGGATTTCCTCATGGAACGACCCATTATTTCTTTTTAATTCTGGTACTTTAAAATAAATATTTTTTATTTATTTCTCATTCCATTCAATATACAGAATCTCTTGATTGAATTAACACCTACTGATAACACATTATCTCCTCTGATTGGATTAACTTGACAATGCATTGATTACTTGATTACCTGTATATTGTTTATTTCTTTCTGACCAGATTTTACAATATTTTATAAAATAAAATAAAAATATTATTAAATGGTAAAAAGTAGTTAATCAGATTTTGGTCAGCTAATAGAATGTAAACATACAAACTGTATAACTCTATGTAATGGGCCTTTTTGTTCCTTAAATAATGTATATATCTATCATTTTATATGATGTATAGTTCAGCCAGAAAATTACATATTTGCCAAAAAAGTAGTTAGACAATTCGGAATATGGTAAGTATTCCGCAAAAGATATTGTTACTGAAGTCTAGTAATTCAAGAAATCAATAATAATAATAATAATAACATGAATATAACTTACCTGTGTCACAGGTTCTGTGTTGCCAGCTGCCATACGAGTCGCAGGCAATGGCATGTTGACGCGGTCTGACTTCGTTTCTACACTTAAAAGTAATTAATGCAAGGATACTCCATAAATACGTTATCTTACAAAAGCACCGATATTTAAACAAATAACAATCCAACACACTATTCACAGAGACAGACAGTATACATACACTAGGATACTAAGAAAATTAGTGGTTGAATATAATAGTTATAACTTTTTCCACATTATTTAATTATTGTGCAATTAAACTTTAGATACTTAAAAAATAATTGTTTACAAACATCTTGTTTTATGATCCATTATCCCTTTGTCCTCATGCAGTTGTAACAATTTCATTTATAACATAACAACATTATAATTTAATTTAATTTTATTATTAAAATAACAGAAACATCACTTTTTCACTATATAAACATCAGATATAATTTCACAACAATGCTATAACATTCTAAAACTAATGGTTTACAACATTCTAATTAAATACTATGCATGTAAAACAGTATAATGAACATTTAATATTTACCAAATTAACTTAATTAATATGTATTTACATATGAAATTTTTAAGGGGGGTGTTTTGACCTGGTAATTTTTGAAAGGGGGGTGTTTTGACCAGAAAAGGGGGACGTTTTGACCAAAATGGGGGGTGTTTTGACTTGGGGACGTTTTGACTAGGAGACGTTTTGACTAACATCCTTATTTTCAATCATGTAAACAAATGATGGCAATCATATCATGTTCAAAGAAGAGATTCAGGATTTAAGAATTATTCTTCCTCATTCAACTGACGTATTTAGTATTATATACCGTAGAAATGCACGTGAGTAAATTAACACTGAATTGACAACCTTGGTAAACTACGCATGTATTCGGATAGATCACACTTCAAATTCAATTATCCCTGTTTCTCCATTACCAACTTTTAGTAACATCGATCTATTGGAAAATCGATAAATTTGCCTATATAAACAAAGAAGGAAAAAAATACTTAAACTTAAATAGAAAAAGTTCTATTTGGAAATCAAAAATTCGATACCCCACAAATTAAAGTTTAATTTATTCCGGATATTATGAATATTAAAAAAAAAAATATTTTAATATTTGGTTGGTCCTTTTTGACTTTAAATAGACCCACCTCAGTTCATATAGACTCTGAAGGAAACGGGTAAAAAAAACTGGCTTTTTCAAATATAACAAATAAAATGAGATATTTTCCGCAAAAAATCAAAAATTCGATACCCCTAAAAATGTAGAAAAATTATTCAATTTTCGTTATGTGTAATTTGTTTTAAATTTTAGAATGGTTTGTTTGGTCCGTTTTGCATTTTAGTGTGTACAGTGAACATTTCTTAAAAAATTCCGGCTTTTTCTGCCCTCATCCGTAAGTACTCGGAAGCTGTTACGGAAAATATTGTCGTCTGCTAGTCTGACTTTGTCGGTACAAATTGTTATAGCTCAAAGCCTACTTCACACTGACAAAAAAAAAAAAAAAAAAAAAAATTGTAATTAGAGTGGTGGAACCTATGGTCGCGGTATTTTGTACATGTATAATCTTTTTAAGAAGCAAGAAAAAATTATTATTTCGATTTGCCTATGCAAAAACATAAAGTTATCCTCCTTTTATCGAAACATATTGTTGATGTGCGTCATCACGTGACTTAGCCGTCTCGTGAGCTATCGACACGGCATACGTGAAAAGGTGAAAATTCGCCCTGAAGGGAACCTATGCTGGCGGTATGTAATATCGATTAAACTCAGGACGAAAAAAAATCAGCAGGCTACAAATGAACAAACAAGCATATGCGAATATAATATTTAGAACATTACTCATTTATTATGTGAAAAACAAAATAAATGGGGATAAAATTTAGTATGTGCCTCTATGTGTATATTTCCCTTTCCGAAATGGAGTCACTATTAGAACAAAGCTTAAAAGGTATAATAATGTTGTTTAAAAACAGAATGTTCAAGTATCAAAAATTCAAACAACGACAGTGATTAACTCGCTAATGTTTTCTACACTTCTTTTGTGTGTAGGAAATTTACTCCTCCCTACATCTCAGAAAGAACCATTTGGACTTTGTCAAAATACTAAGATCAACATCGATCTTTTCATGGTTCGAAAGGCACTCGTAGTGTAGCCAGGCGTCACATTCATCACATCTTGCTCTTAAATGTATCTTATATCTGAATGTAATGCATGATTTCTAAAAAAACTAACTTTAGTTTAGTGATTTTGACATATTTGTGTGAGATTTGTGCGACGGATACAGATTGCGTAAAATGTATCGGCTGCTGTATACGTCACGTGAGCGGCACGCGCGGCTATCGCCACGTTTGTTGTAAAGGCATTTCACCACTGGCCGGTGTTGAACATAGCATGATGAAATATTTTTATCAGTGCTTCTGCAGAGAGCATATTTATCGAAATACAGCGAGCATAGGAATACCGCGAGCATAGGTTCCACCACTCTAGACAATTTAAAACAAATTAATTGTTGAACTCAGAAACGCCGAAACCTAGATCCGCTGTCGTTTATTAAAATAACGCTATGGAGGATTTAGTTTTCAATTCGCGTTAAATATACAAATGCTTTTAATTTTCATCGCAAAATATACTTAAAGCAACTAATTCTCATGTGTGTTTTCGTAAAATACAGCCTGTCAGTAATTGAGTTTCAAAGCATTCTTAAGAAATATAACTATGATTAATTTATTTATTTATACCTATATTATTTTTTGTCAAACGATCTGGAGACTTTTTTTATTGCGGTAGTGGTCTGGGTTCGATCTCCGACGCGGTCATCTTTTTTTCTTCATATGGGATTTTTTAATAATTTTTAAACAAAAAAAAAATAATTTTCTATTATTCACAATATGACCAAACTTTAATTTGAAAGATACCTTGATGAACTGATAATTCTGCTTCTTTCCGAACCTCCTTTGTATATATTATTCTGTATTCTTAAATTAATGCATGTTTTTGGTAAATTCTTTAATCATTCGTTTTAAAAAATTGCGATATCTATTATTTGATTTAATTGTAACAAATATCTTAAAATTACCCTTTGACTTTTATTGTGTATTACAATATTGCCTAGGGGTAAACAATATCCGGTCAGTGTTGTTTCAAGGCGGGTCATAAAAAATATATTACCCCATTTACTATAAGTGATAGGTATTTTTATGGTTTTATGGTTTTTGCGTTGTAATATATGTCTTTCACTTTCTTCTGTCTTTATATAGTCTTTTCCCTTTCTTTCATGAAATTTGTTTTTACGATTTTTACCCTTATTTCATGAATCGTATAACAGTAGAAAGAATCAGTACAAATTTAGAATTCACATCGTTAACAGTGTTGTTCCGTAAATATCTACTGAGTAAAGATCCTGGCCCAAATTTCACGAAAAATCTTAAGTTATTACTTAGTTAAGTCTGCTATTCTAAAATTGAGATATTGATAAAGTTATTGTTATTTAATGTTGTTGGTTTTTCCTGTAACAATATATTTATAGTTAAAGTATGCTATGGTAGTAGTATTTGTCAGCAGTACTTATTCGAGTCACGCAAATATGATATTTCTATTTAGGCACGATATAAGAAACTTAATAATACCATACTAAATTACAATAATGAACTTGTCTATCTTTCAATTTGGACAGTACTATTAATTATGAAAAGGGTGCATACCAAAAAGTTACTGACTGAATGGCAGACAGTGCAGATCATGATCAGTCTGCACGGATGTGCAGGCTGATCATGATCTACACTGATTGCAAAGGAAGAACCAATCGTGTCCAGCATGGTAAGGGTTAAGTATTTCCTTTTAAAAGTATAAGTCTTATTTCTATACTTCTTTTTCTTTAAAGCGACCGGTCTCCAGATCGTTCGACAACAAAAATACTTTTTAGATATCTTGAAAAAAAAAATGCTATATTTCTTATGAAGGCTTCAAAACTTAATTACTGACAAACTTTATGTTATGGAAATACATGAGAATTTACTGTTTTTACTACCTTTTACGATGAAAATCGAAAAATTTTAGTGGTTTAGAATTTTGAAAATATTTTAGAATCAAAAGCTCATATTCTAATGTTCATAATATGTGAAAGAAAGCGCGTATATACGCTTTCTAAATATTTTAGATAACATATTCATATTCTTGAATATTTATTTTATTTACAGACAGTTTCTTGTGCGTAAATATTTCTTTTCTGTACATAGATATACGTTAGCATGATGTTTCATGTATTAAAAAGAAAGTAAATCTATGTGTTTGATGTATAAAATGTAACGATTTCTAAATATTTTAGATAACATATTCATATTCTTAAATATTACTTTTATTTGACAATTAATAAAGTATTATATAAATTTTCGACTTGTTCCGATTTTCACTTTAATAATTATCAAAACTTCATTCAATTCAAGTATATCGTTTAGCAAACCGTCCGCCTGTAAATGCATCAGATAATGACCAAAGATGTTAATTATCGATTTTTCCCCCGTGTTACTACAACAACAACAATTAGTAAGGAAATCAACGAATCCGTCCGGTAGCGATGATATTGGATTATTGGTTTTATTGATTTTTATGATAGGTAGATCTGCCCCGCTTTATCGGTTTCGAGATGTTACTAAAAGTTGGTAATGCGTATTCTCAGGGTTTCTCATATTCTCGTTTTTTGCCTTAAAGTTGTCAAATAATTTAATGTTTGTTATTTTCTAGACAGGAATGGTTCAAAACTGACACACTGAAAATTTCAAGTGATTTGATAGCATATTGACTAAACTATCGGCATTTTACTCAATTTTCAAAAAAATCCTTATTTTTTTCTGGTGGTGTTAGCAAATTTGCCACAAATTATTGATTATGCAGTTAATTGTCATATTTCTTGATGTATTTACTACAGAATATAGAGTGGGTTCGGGTTATTTGGCCGTTTAATTAATTCAAGACCCTTTGAAAGTATGTTTGGGACAGACATTCAGACACAATATGTCAATGTGCCTTTGACACTGAGGAACACATAATGACATATCCCGTAATAAATGTTTTTTCGAACTCATAATTTACAAAGTCCAAGTCCATCTTGGTGAAGAGTCTTATAAATCTCCGATACTGTTGTTTGAACATCAGCCGATAAGGTTTTTATTTTGTACACATTTTAGCTGAACCAGAATTCATATTGTTTCCACTTGTCGTACAATATAGGTGGCACTGACAATCGGCAAAATATAAAACAATATTCAAGTCACTGAAACTTAACCAAAGCCATAAATTTAATTTTAAAGCCAGTGTGCATAATTTTTATCAATTTGCAATTTTTGCTTTCTAGTATGACAATGCCTGTCTTTTAAGACTTTGCATCTCCGGCCAGTTAATATGCATGTATGCAGTATGAAGACCTAAAGTAGTCCTTGCATATCCCCATTTTAATAGCAGTTTTTATTCATGTTTATCATGTTTAAATAATAAACATTAGGCAATGTTCTTATGATACGTCAACTGTAGTATCTGTATATTTTATTATGAAAAATGTTTCCACAAGTCTATTTTTATTACAAAATAGATACATACAAAAACACAAATAATACATATCCATGGTGACTTTGAAAATGGCAAAATTCATACAAGCTACACATTAAGAAAACAACAGTATACTGAGATGATGAGATATAAACCAGTTCAGAATAGTTCATTTGTGAGTGTGTATGCAATTTAAGCTTGCAAGCTTTTGTTTTTTGTGGTGTACAAAAAATAAAAAAATTGTATCCTTTTGGACGTTTTATTTTTATTTATTTGGTCGACTGCTCAAAATTGGGATTTTTATTTTTTTTTTGTCCCCTCCGACCCAAATTTTTTTTAAAATCTCCCGTAAACCAGAAAATAAAAAAATGCTGGCCTTATGGTTTTATTTGATACAAAATCCAAAATATCTTCAACAACAATAAATCTTGGATTCCATGACAAATCAGATTCAATCGTAGTTTCCAGAGTTATTTTATATCTGATTACCTCCCCTGATTGTAGTCAGAATGGATTTATATCAGTAAGTACTTACAGGACTTATTTGAAATTTCATTATTATCATTAGTTGGACCGAGCCAATCAGGGTAGATAACTATGGACTGATTTTATGTCAAATTACCTCCCTTTATTTCAAATTAAAATGGGTATATCTCCGTAACTAATGAAGATACTGATCTGAAATTTCATTTATGTCAACAGATTTATTTGGCAGATCCTTCTCTTGTTAACTTACAATAATTTTCTTTTGAATTACTTCCCTTTTACGTTACTATAAATAGCCTATTTTTAGTAACTTTTTTATTATTGGCCGTATGGAAAAACCGAGACCACTTTTCTGTGGTACAACATGGATGGTACCTCCAATTTTTAGGTGTATTTTGACATATTTCGTTCGACAACAAAAATACTTTTTAGATATCTTGAAAAAAAAAATGCTATATTTCTTATGAAGGCTTCAAAACTTAATTACTGACAAACTTTATGTTATGGAAATACATGAGAATTTACTGTTTTTACTACCTTTTACGATGAAAATCGAAAAATTTTAGTGGTTTAGAATTTTGAAAATATTTTAGAATCAAAAGCTCATATTCTAATGTTCATAATATGTGAAAGAAAGCGCGTATATACGCTATCTAAATATTTTAGATAACATATTCATATTCTTGAATATTTATTTTATTTACAGACAGTTTCTTGTGCGTAAATATTTCTTTTCTGTACATAGATATACGTTAGCATGATGTTTCATGTATTAAAAAGAAAGTAAATCTATGTGTTTGATGTATAAAATGTAACGATTTCTAAATATTTTAGATAACATATTCATATTCTTAAATATTACTTTTATTTGACAATTAATAAAGTATTATATAAATTTTCGACTTGTTCCGATTTTCACTTTAATAATTATCAAAACTTCATTCAATTCAAGTATATCGTTTAGCAAACCGTCCGCCTGTAAATGCATCAGATAATGACCAAAGATGTTAATTATCGATTTTTCCCCCGTGTTACTACAACAACAACAATTAGTACGGAAATCAACGAATCCGTCCGGTAGCGATGATATTGGATTATTGGTTTTATTGATTTTTATGATAGGTAGATCTGCCCCGCTTTATCGGTTTCGAGATGTTACTAAAAGTTGGTAATGCGAATTCTCAGGGTTTCTCATATTCTCGTTTTTTGCCTTAAAGTTGTCAAATAATTTAATGTTTGTTATTTTCTAGACAGGAATGGTTCAAAACTGACACACTGAAAATTTCAAGTGATTTGATAGCATATTGACTAAACTATCGGCATTTTACTCAATTTTCAAAAAAATCCTTATTTTTTTCTGGTGGTGTTAGCAAATTTGCCACAAATTATTGATTATGCAGTTAATTGTCATATTTCTTGATGTATTTACTACAGAATATAGAGTGGGTTCGGGGTTATTTGGCCGTTTAATTAATTCAAGACCCTTTGAAAGTATGTTTGGGACAGACATTCAGACACAATATGTCAATGTGCCTTTGACACTGAGGAACACATAATGACATATCCCGTAATAAATGTTTTTTCGAACTCATAATTTACAAAGTCCAAGTCCCATCTTGGTGAAGAGTCTTATAAATCTCCGATACTGTTGTTTGAACATCAGCCGATAAGGTTTTTATTTTGTACACATTTTAGCTGAACCAGAATTCATATTGTTTCCACTTGTCGTACAATATAGGTGGCACTGACAATCGGCAAAATATAAAACAATATTCAAGTCACTGAAACTTAACCAAAGCCATAAATTTAATTTTAAAGCCAGTGTGCATAATTTTTATCAATTTGCAATTTTTGCTTTCTAGTATGACAATGCCTGTCTTTTAAGACTTTGCATCTCCGGCCAGTTAATATGCATGTATGCAGTATGAAGACCTAAAGTAGTCCTTGCATATCCCCATTTTAATAGCAGTTTTTATTCATGTTTATCATGTTTAAATAATAAACATTAGGCAATGTTCTTATGATACGTCAACTGTAGTATCTGTATATTTTATTATGAAAAATGTTTCCACAAGTCTATTTTTATTACAAAATAGATACATACAAAAACACAAATAATACATATCCATGGTGACTTTGAAAATGGCAAAATTCATACAAGCTACACATTAAGAAAACAACAGTATACTGAGATGATGAGATATAAACCAGTTCAGAATAGTTCATTTGTGAGTGTGTATGCAATTTAAGCTTGCAAGCTTTTGTTTTTTGTGGTGTACAAAAAATAAAAAAATTGTATCCTTTTGGACGTTTTATTTTTATTTATTTGGTCGACTGCTCAAAATTGGGATTTTTATTTTTTTTTGTCCCCTCCGACCCAAATTTTTTTTAAAATCTCCCGTAAACCAGAAAATAAAAAAATGCTGGCCTTATGGTTTTATTTGATACAAAATCCAAAATATCTTCAACAACAATAAATCTTGGATTCCATGACAAATCAGATTCAATCGTAGTTTCCAGAGTTATTTTATATCTGATTACCTCCCCTGATTGTAGTCAGAATGGATTTATATCAGTAAGTACTTACAGGACTTATTTGAAATTTCATTATTATCATTAGTTGGACCGAGCCAATCAGGGTAGATAACTATGGACTGATTTTATGTCAAATTACCTCCCTTTATTTCAAATTAAAATGGGTATATCTCCGTAACTAATGAAGATACTGATCTGAAATTTCATTTATGTCAACAGATTTATTTGGCAGATCCTTCTCTTGTTAACTTACAATAATTTTCTTTTGAATTACTTCCCTTTTACATTACTATAAATAGCCTATTTTTAGTAACTTTTTTATTATTGGCCGTATGGAAAAACCGAGACCACTTTTCTGTGGTACAACATGGATGGTACCTCCAATTTTTAGGTGTATTTTGACATATCTGTACCTTGTAAGAATTTTGTTTTTCTTTTTGGTTAAATTTCTTTCCTTTGTTGTTCCTGTCCTTTGGACTTAGATATTTTTTCTGAGGACCTGCTTGTCCTCAAGTGCAATGATAACAGGTGAGCCGATATAGGGCCATCATGGCCCTCTTGTTTTTATTTATTTGGTTGACTGCTCAAAATTGGGACTTTTATTTTTATTTCCCCCCCCCCCCCCCCCGACCCTAATTTTTTGAAAAATCTCCCGTAAACCAGAAAATAAAAAAATGTTGGCCTAACCCGAGTTTTTCGTTCTTATGCGAAACAATATATTACTCAGGCCTACGGCCTTCGTGATATATTCTTACGCATAATAACTCAAAACTCGGGTTATTCTGCGATAACCCACGTTTGGAAACTTATTATTTCTTAAATACTGTACTTTTCATGTGTCGCTTTCAGATCAACATTAATTAGAAAATATATGCGTGGGTCCTCGTAGTTTGCTAGCTACAGCGATGTTCACCAGCGATGTTTCATGCATTACCAACTTTTAAATCACAAACTTTTAAGAATTCATCGAAGCAACCATCTTTTCATTCGATTTATCATTGATTTCAATGAATGGTGTAAATTTCAAATTCTGTATATTCTTTCAACATAATACACAGTTACATAATTTTGATAAATATTCATTTGAGTGAATTATCTGAAAGGAAAATATCGACAGTCTTAATACTTGAAATTTACGGATGTTGGTGAAATATATAAAGGATCTTACTTGAGTGAATTTTGTTACTGAATTTATACAACTAGTTAATTAACATAATATAACGTGAGGCTCGTGACGAGCATTTTATCATTAAATAAATAAGGCAAGTGTTTCTTTCTCATTCTTGTAAGTGAATCTTTGCTATAGAATTTCCAGCATGTCATTTGTGAATTGAATAAAATTTACAAAAAAGACGACAATTTGGAGAAATAGAACACAACAAAGTAAATAACAGCAGACTCGTTAGCTCGATTATTCGAAGAATAGTCTAGCTATTCTGCTCACTCTGGCGTCAGTGTCGCCGTCGGCGTCACACCTTGGTTATCTTTAGCATGCAAGTACATACAGCTATCATTAAAGGCATATAGCTTTGAAACTTATTTTTTCTTTTTCTAGGTCAATTACCAACCTCACTTGGTCAAGTCCCATAACTCTGACATGTATTTTGGGCAAATTATGCCCCCTTTTGGACTTAGAAAATCCTGGTTAAAGTTTTACATGCAAATTACTATCTCCAAAACTAATGCAGATATTGAATTGAAACATCACATGTGTCTTCGGGGTTGTAAAACTAGTTGATAGCTTCAAGTCCCATAACTCTGAACTGCATTTTGACCAAATTATGCCCCCTTTTGGACTTAGAAAATCCTGGTTAAAGTTTTGCGTGCATGTACATACAACTATTACTTGAAGGCATATATATTTGAAACTTATTTTATCTTTTTCTAGATCAATTACCAACCTCAATGGGACAAGTCCCATAACTCTGACATATGTTTTGGGCAAATTATGCCCCCTTTTGGACTTAGAAAAATCCTGGTTAAAGTTTTACATGCAAGTTACTATCTCCAAAACTAATGCAGATATTGAAATGAAACATCACATGTGCCTTCGGGGTTATAAAACTAGTTGATTGGATCAGGTCCCATAACTCTGACCTGCATTTTGCTCAAATTATGTCCCCTTTTGAAAATAAAACTTCTGGTTAAAGTTTTACATGCAAGTTACTCTCTCCAAAACTAATGCAGATACTGGATTGAAACTCTATAGATATTTTAACATTTGTATAGTGGAGCATTCGCTGTCTTACTGTTAGCTCTTGTTTTGTTTGAGTCTGTTCAGTGTACAACTCCCTGCACACTCCCCCCCCCCCCTGGATCCATGCTGGTCGCATGCACTATGTTGGTTTTCTCATGGCACGGCTCATATGTCAATGAATCAAACAACTTAAATGTATAGGACATTTAAAAAAAAAAACACATATATTTATTATGCATTACGTTGATAATGGGAACTATTTTTAATCAGCAAAATTATTTTTACCGCCTTTCTCGTTGACTTTATTGTGTGATGTTAGAATATTGATTTTGTGCCATTTCAGTAACTCATTCATTATAGGAATATGCATGATTTAAGTGCATTTGAAATGAAACTACCTTAATTAGATATATACTCGTATATGCCTTTCAGTATCGTTTGACGTAATGTCAAATTAGCACGTACAATGTTTACAAGTGGATCTTTTTCGCACTGAGAGTCAGGTTGAAAATCGACGTGTAGATGGGATTATTTTCATGACTAAATAAATAAATTTGAAACTTGAAACTATAAAATGGTACTATTATCTCAATTTTGATTTTATCCCCTTTCTTGCACTGCAATAATTTAAGCCATTTTTATATAATTACATATTAAAATGCACTTTAATGAAACTATGTTTATCCCGAAAAGTTGCATGTCGTACAATATTACAGAAATAGTTATAGAAAATGCCTTGTTATTACATGCTTGGGGTAAGGTGGTTCTGGTCAACAACTGATCAGATTGGCAAATTTTCACGCTAAGTAGTATACTGTAGGCTTACTTATTTTAGCGGTGTACTAATAACAGTGCTTTTAGCGCTATCGCACGTGCGCTAATTCATGTCCGCGCATTAATTTGTCCAAGCATTTTCATGTACATTTTCATTTGATGATGTTTTCTTCGAACTTTTGCAAATAAATACTCTTGAGAGTTTGCACTAGCTACACTGCTTGCTAATATTTTAAGGTTCGTATGATATTCCTGTTTATTGTTCATATTATTATTTTAAAAATATGATCATACAAAATAAAATATTTAAGCTTGTAGTTTGTGTTTTTTCTCATTTGATCAAGTTGTTATCGGAAAGGTGTGAACGTTTGTATTAAGACACAATGCACGTAGGTCAAAGGGGATTCAGTGATTAAAATGTGTGACAATCTCGTTTTATTTCAGCAATTATAACTAGTATACAGAATATAAAATACGCAGATTATTATTATAAATACAAGAAGACAATACAGTTACGTAGGCAATACTGGGAGTGCGACAAAACATCGACACGAGAAAACGCCGACGTGACAAAAGCTAGACAAAAACATCGACACAAACATCGACACAAACATCGACAAACATCGGCAAAACATGGACACATTTACACTTTTTCTTCATTTTCAGGGGTTAAATTACCTTGAAAATTTTACACATATCTGAAAGGTTCTGTCTAAATCTTCAGACGGTCAAGATTAGGACTTGAACATTTACGGCTAATGTTCAGTTAATGGGTGGTGGTATTAAAATGTGCAGTTGTGAAAATTGTTGTCAGGTACTGACCAAACTTACACAACTGACAAAAACTTTAATACCAGTTCGATTAAGTTTAACAGTGATATCTTTTATGTGACAACAACTCAATTTTGATGACAAAGAGCTTAGTTTGGACATACTAGGACATACTAGACAAGTCAAATAATATCATTCTATGTCACAGATAACAGCTCATTTCTGTATGTTCATATTCGTAAGATAATATCTGTTATTTAGACAATAATGAAAAAAGTTAGCAATATGGTTTAAATTCATTCAAATTAAATGAAGTATGACAAAAAATGATATACGTTCCCTTACTCTGCAAAATTAAAGACATTATTTCGGTAAGGTTTCAGATATTGGCAAAACAACAAAACGATTATATAATTATGTCAGTATCGACTCAAGTTATGCGATTTCCTTTGATTATAGCAAACTTTATACAGAACAGAACAGAAAATATATAAATAGATTGGTTTTCATTGTACCGTTAAAACCGATGTCATTCATAAGTTGTTGAACTGTATACATTTAGTAATTATGAACAAAAGTATAAAACAATAAAACAGAGATAATTTGACAACCCTATATACAATACTATCGCTTTTAACTATTTGATTATTTAGAAGGAAACATTAGTCTAAGAGTTATTGTTATAAATCAACGCCATAACCGTTTCTTACGAGTTGTCAAAAAATAACCACCGAATACTTACTGTAGTTAAACTATAGAATTTCACTAATGCCGCGCCACATTGTCTCAAACGTCGTTAATTTTGATCATATCATGATGGATAGACAGCCTTCAAGTAACTTAGAAGAAATTTGGACGTTGTCATGGTGTAATTACACCAGGAAGGTATTCATTTCATAATAATCAACGTAGTCTTTTTTCAAGTGCAGAAATATACATATATTACCTTTTTAGTTTTGTTTTTTGCCTTCATTTATTGTTCTTTGATAGCTTGTTTAGCGCAAAGTTTGCAATATTTTTATTTCAGTCCACGAACACGAATCTCACAGGTAAAAACTTTCAGCAGATGTAATTCAGTTAGTATACTTATTAAAATATTATGTATTCGAAAAGATCGTCCATGTATTTTGATGTTTATGATCAATTTAATCCAAAAATATATAATACACATTTAAAAAACTAATATTCACTCATGATCGGTTATTTGTGGTGGTACAGGCCTGAAACAGATCGCGTTTAAAAAAATTACAATAATAACGTGCTTATTGCCACTATGATTTACTTCCAGAGTAAGTTCTTGCTTTCTTTTTCAGTTTGTTTATTAGATATTTGTAATTCTAAGGGCCTCTATGATGGTGTAGCGTTTTGTTCCTTGGGCATCTTCGGTATTCGGTGGTTCCCGGATGGCTACAGCTCAACCTGAACATTCTTGTATGACATATTGCCAATACGTTTTTACTACTTTATGCTTACGACTTCTGTCCTTATTAAAAAGTATTACGTCATGAACATATTGTATTATTCTGTTCATTCATAACTTTTGTTCTTCAGAAATGTATGAACTATTGCTCTCACTGCATATTGTTAGGTTAATTTCATAGCTATAAACACTTTATAGGATGTTTATGCTAATAAAGTATATTGTATTGTATTGTATTGTATTAAAAATATATCCATCAAACACATGTTGTAACTTTCCTTTTTGTGAAGTAACGAACTCCATCACTATGGACGGAGATGAAAGTGTTTTCACTCTTTTTGTACATGTATTCAATTATATTCATTTTATTGTGACGATAAAGAAAGTCAATACTTGGAGCATTTCATCGTTCGATTATATGTGCTATTAGACTAATTCTACAAGAACGTAAATATTTATTAATTATAATCGTATGATAGAAATTATGAATTACTAATTATGATCATAAAGTTATTTTCGGTCAATTTTTTGTAAAGATGTTCAATACTCGGATCATTTAGGGCATTTAGAGCACGTAAATGCTTATGAATGATAATTGTATGATCAAAATCATGATCGTATGATAATCGTATGATCAAAATTATTTTCGACCATAAATGCGACAAAACGCCGACACGGCACTATGCGCCATGTCGATCTTTTGTCGCATCGATCAATTGTCGCGTCGGCGTTTTATCGTGTCGATGTTATGTCTGTCAATGTTTTGTCATAGACCTATTATACATTATATACTGTACGTAGACATAAAGCTACATCACAGTTGAAAGTATCATTGAAAAAATACAAGTATCATCACGGCACACTATCTTAAAGTCATACTTGGTACATGTTCAGGTTGTATAGGGTCGACAGTCAGATTCGTATTATAATAATTACAGCAGAAACACATTACATAAAAATTGCCGACGGTTAAGTTTATTTCCGGAAATCTTCGTGAATCTCCGTAATCCCCGAGAGCCTCATCTCGGACAGCGCTTAAATTAGAAATGAGCGGTCTCGCGCGAGCGCTAATTCACGTCCACGCATTAATTAGATATATTACCAAAAATTGCGTTTGCGCTAAATTTTAGCCGCGCTAATAAATGTACGCCTACAGTATAGCAAATTTATTTGGAGACCTAGCTTGAGAATGTCCTTGGGGTGCTTCGATGTCAATGTCACTATTGCTAAAAACATTTCTTTTATATGTGTCCTCTCCATTAATTTCTATTAGAATGAAACCTTGCCTACAGGTAGCTTCAAGAAAAACCAAGGCCCGAATTGTGTTTGCAGCCAGATTGTTCATTACTAAATGTGCTGTGTGCAGTGATCTAAGGCGCTGGTCTAGAGCACATTTTTACATTTAGGAATTTTGAAGAGTTGTGGTTAAAATCCCGATCAGAACTTTCAAAATATCACACTAAAAATAGAAGAAAAATCGCTCAATAATTGGATCGTCAAGCAGAGCAAAAGGTTTCCAGTCTATAGCTTAAGTTCGAATTGACAAATTGTCACCAAACTCTGTATATAGCAAGCTGCTGTAGAAGCTAGTGGGACCGCCTGAGTCAATGTCAAGGTCGCCAGCAATACTTAAAATAGAATAGAACAGAAGGTGATTCAATAAAGAAGATTATTCAATAAGATTGACTTGAACACAGTATAATATAATCATGGTATGATATAAACACTAAAATAGTAACATTTAAAACAGAAAAAAAAGTTCAGTTCAATACTTCTCAATAAGATTGAAATATTACCATGACGCTTACTAGTAATTGGGGCCGCTCGAGGTAATTTCAACTACACGGTTACTAAAATAGATGACAAACAGTTTTCGGCCAACAACTTTAGCTTGAAATAGCATATTATCCACCAAACATGGTATACAACATACTTATATAAAGACCGAATTTGTGACTTTATTTGATGCCGCTGTTTATTGAAGCTGACTAGTTTCGAATTTTATGTTTTGAGAAAGCCCCCTTATTTTGACCAAAGTACATAGTACGTCTACATTTACATTTACATCTCCGTGTCCGTTGTAAAGGTCTAATAGTAATGTTTAAAAAATGGCATCTGCTTGGTATATTCTTACAGTTGACCGTGCTTTGCACTTATATGCAAATTTTTAAAAACTTTTACCGTGCCGTTTTTTAGCTCATGAAAAAAAATGATGAGTTATTGTCATCACTTGGTTGGCGTCGGCGTTACCTGGTTAAGTTTTATGTTTAGGTCAGCTTTTCTCCTAAACTATCAAAGGTATTGCTTTGAAACTTGGAACACTTGTTCACCATCAAAAGCTGACCCTGTACAGCAAGAAACATAACTCCATCCTGCTTTTTGCAAGAATTATGGCCCCTTTTGGACTTAGAAAATATCAGATTTCTTGGTTAAGTTTTATGTTTAGGTCAACATTTCTCCTAAACTAACAAAGCTATTGCGTTAAAACTTGCAACACTTGTTCACCATCATAAGCTGACCCTGTACATCAAGAAACGTAACTCCATCCTGCTTTTTTCAAGAATTATTGCCCCTTTTGGACTTAGAAAATCAGATTTTTTGGTTAAGTTTTATGTTCAGGTCAGCTTTTCTCATAAACTATCAAAGCTACATGTATTTCTTTAAAATTTGCAACACTTGTTGACCATCATAAGCTGACCATGTACAGCAAGTAAAAATAACTCTGTCCTGCTTTTTGCAAGAATTATGGCCTCTTTTGGACTTAGAAAATATCAGATTTATTGGTTAAGTTTTATATTTAGGTCAGCTTTTCTCCGAAACTATTCAAGCTATTGCTTTGAAACTTGCAACAGTTGTTCACCATCATACGCTGACTCTGTACATAACTCCATCCTGCTTTTTTCAAGAATTATGGCCCTTTTTGGACTTACAAAATCATGGGTAGGACAATTTTTCTATTATACAAAAAAAATCAGATGAGCGTCAGCACCCGCAGGGCAGTGCTCTTGTTATAAATTTTGTGTAATTTATGGTATTTCCTTAAGCTTAAGTAGAGACAAATTTCAAAGTAGCGGCCTTTATCCAAAACGTTTTCAGAGAATTTATTATTCCATAATTTTTTATGAAAGAAACACCAAACTATTGGTAAACAATCATAAAACTTAAAATAAAAACTGTCAATATCATATTTTCTAGGGTGCCTTGAGTAAATGGATTTAATCAGACAGAATTCCAACTCCAATATTGAAAAATTATGGTTAAATCCTGCGGGTCTGTTTTGAATTTTGCTCACTTCATTCAGAAATAACCTTGGGGCAGAAGTAAAACCTACCTACATTTCTTCCACAATATGTAATCTAAAGAATGAAGGCAAAATAGAGAACTTTTACCTCATGTAACTCAGTATTTTTAAAGATGTCTAACTCTACCCCTTCTGTTTTAGAGGTAAATTCGCTCTTAACAGCAAGAAATCGCATATCAAATGATATATTTTCCATTTTTGTACAATAAATCAATAACAAGTCCCGAAAGAAGTAAAAACTTACTAGAAAAAAAGGAAAACAAGGAAAAAAATATTTGGTCCCAGTAGGGCTTGAACCTATGCCCCCCTGAAAATTGCTGTCGAAGTAGGTTTATGGTAGGAATTAAATACTCTTCAAAAAGGAGGTACTCTTTTATGGGCCTAATACCTTAAAACTTACATGCAGTTTAGTTGATTTATTTTACCTTTTGACGTCCTGTCTGTGCTTACGCCTAAATCTGTGCACTTCATCTATATAAATCCTAGACTCACCTAATTCGGCGCACATAACAGGCAACATGACTGCGCTTTAACATTCAGTAACATTTAGTCAAAATAATTCAAAATTTAGATTGTTTTATATTTTATGACTGGGCAATCTAAACATCAAAACTTCGAAGGACCAAAATAATGGAGGATAAATCACAGTACACAGTCATGTAAAGACGTTATTGGTTTAAAGGCTTGCACATAGGCTGTGTACACGCGGTAAACGTTGATCGTGTACAGTACATGCATATACATCAGTTTAAATCACCAGAAAATTCGTAATTTTGGAAATTATTTGATAACTTGTACATAAATCAATGAGAAATTGATTCCCCTTTTGATACATGTAAGTTTTAACTGAATTTATGGTCAATTTGGCCAATCCTATAGCATGTAAAACATCGGCAGCGATGAAAATTTTCGTCGGAAATTTCCTCCACTATTTTGGTCTTTCGAGTGTTTGACACAAGTGGGGATATTGCCCATATGAAAAAATTATCTCAGTATCCCTAGGATCGCATCAAATTTGTTGGACTAGTGACTCTATATGATGCTGCATGTGCAGTTACCTTTTATTCATTGAAGCCTACCATCAACATCTTATTCTAAACAACTGACTGTCAGAAATCGATGTAATAAACAACAACTATTGTGGTCGGCCATATTTTTTTCTTACCTATTTCGATGCATCTTACGTGATACTTGTTACGAAGCATTTGATTGGCATAAATATTCGTGCAATCACTGTAAGTCAAGTGCTACACCATAACTGTCATGGATGCTGCAATAAAACTTGAAACAACAGCAGGTGCAAGTAGATTATCAATTTTTAGGCCAGATGACAGGACTCAAATTTTGCACTCGCTAACTTGCTAAATGCGAGTAGATTTCATGGAATGCAAGTAGATAAAAATGTCACACAAATTTTTTTCGAGTACAAATTATATTGGAAATTGCCACGATTTTTGTTAATGTTTGCAGATTCGGTTTCTTTTGAGGACGAGGCAGTGACAGGGTTTTCCTCGCGTGCAGAAGACAGAAAACACGTTATCATTTGTTGGTGAGCCATTTTTGTTGAATGGTTCACCGTATAAAGAGGTATATCCAATAATTAAATCTAGAACGCAGTCTACTTTACTACTTTGTACCTAAGTGTGAATCGGTACTTAGGTAGCAGGGTACACTTTCGAATTTTGGCCCCCGTCAATATTTGTTATAAAGAGAACATCCTGATTTTGGATGTCTGTAAATTAAGGTGAGAGATAATGATTATTAATTCTTTAGAAAATTTATACAGCCGATACATGTAAAATTCTGATGTCAGTTGGAAAACTAACTGCTGGTAGCTTTGTATGATCAATGAGACACCATTTCGCGGAAAAATTCAATTCACAGAAGGGTTCTGTGCTTGTTGATTGATACTCAGGAACATTTTCGTTATTTTCCGAAAAAACGAGCTAGATGGGCCCCCATTCCGTTTATGTCCTGACGTTCAGTAAGGACTATTAAATTAAGAAATGCAATAAAATTGGACAGTGTTCTTGCAGCGGGATCATTGTAGACTGTTCAAAAGGTGCAAAATTGATGATTTTGGCACGCTATTTTTCATGGATGATATAAACCTTTCACTTTGATAACTTTCTTTATTCTTGTATGAGAATCCCGATCTTGCCATTAATTAAAAGCACAAAACATGCACGCAATTTATAAAATAGCCACCCAAATTTTGCTCATAGGGGAAGTGCAATATTGCGACGCGCTACATGTAAGACCGTCCGTGCCCAAAATTTTCGCATCTAAGTGTACGTTGCTACCTTATTAAAATATTGGGTACGAAAATTCGCGTCGCCGTAATTTCGGCCGGCGGTTAAGTTGACACGTTCAGAATTATTTTGAGGGTCATTTTGAAAATCAGTGTGCTAAAACACACAAAATTGTGCGTCAATGAAAACCCTGCAAACAATATTAATGTTCGAACACGATTTTTAAGGATATTGTAACATGTTTAATTGAAAGTTAAAATTTGCAAGTAGATTTTCAGATTTAGCAAACTTGTAAGAAAAAAGCTACTTGCTAAAATTTGCAAGTGGTCAAAAAAGTTAAATTTGAGCCCTGAATGATAATTAAATCTGAAAACATTGAAACATTCATGAACATAAGTGGCCAAGAACATAAATAATCGCTCTGCTTTTTTTTTTAAATAAACACAGATGTTTTTTGTTATATTCTTCTGGACTGCAGTGTTTACGGAGGAATTTGTCACATTTATTTTGGTAAAAACTTCAGATGGAGCCGGTGTTCTAGAGGTCACAATTTTAACTGAATCTTACTGAAACTTGGTCAGTTTGTTGCCCTCGATAAAATCAGTTTTGTTACTGGGTCATCTGGGGTAAAAAATTAGGTCACTAGGTCAATTACCAGTAATAGGAAAATCTCAATTCATAGAAAGACATTGCTAATGCTCAAAAGACCACATTTTCTTTTTGATCTTCATGAGACTTGGTGGAAATGTTTGTCTGTTTAAAATCTAGGATAAATGATTTGGTAAAATCATAATTATAAAAACTTTGTTAACACTTTAGTGGCCGCTTTTTCAACTTGATCATCATAATCTTTGTCAGAATATTTGTCTCTATGAAATCTAGGTCAAGTTCAGAAGTGGAGTACCTGAGGTCAAAAAGGTCACTAGGTCAAATTATTGAAAAACTTGGTTAATGGTCTACCTGATTTACATAAAACATGGTCAAAATGTTTGTCTCTATGAAATCTAGACCAAATTAGATACTAGGTTGTCTAGGGTAAGAACTAGGTCAGGCGAGTGATACAGGGCTAAAGGGCTCTCTTGTTAAGAAATATCTATAAAAAGGAAAAATATGAAATATTTTAAACATCCCTGTTGCCATGGTTGCTTGCAACTTAAGGTGCATTACGGTAGCATGTTAAGTGTTTTATTGTTCTGCTCATAAATTAACTCTGAAGCCATTGAAAATCTTGTCATTATCTATAGATGTGAGAGAAGATAATTATTTTTCCATGGAAACACAAGCCTGTTGACATACATCTTTAGTGCTTATAATAATAAGCTTATATATGTTCTGATAAAGTTATCAACTACACATACTTCTGTATATGAAAATAAAACAGAAATAAGATGAAAAGAGTTATTAAATAACCAGATCTTTATCCTTCTTACTTTGATAGAAATTTTACTTTACAGGACAGAGACAAAATAAAACTTGAGATCTTAGCAGCTAAAATATTTAATTACACAAAGTCCAATGAATTGCTAGGGTACAATAAATTTGTTACCTTAGTTATAGGGTATACTGCATCCTTAAAGGCTCCTGAGAGTGGAAACTAGAACCTTTTTATATCATTATAACATTTTAAGAAAATGCTGACCTTTGAAAAGATGAAAATCCAAATAAATTTTGTTCCCCAACTTGAAAATGAAAATAATAGCATCAGTTAATTATTAATACTACTCCTCCAAATGGTTCTTTTTATGGAGGTAACACAAAAGTGGTAACCAATTTGCATAACCTACCGTATTGTACCATGATAGACTCTGAAGTCCATTATCCAGTCTAGTGTATTAGAGGACATATTTTGTCTTGACTTTGAATCACTTGCACCTTACGACTGTGGGTTTGAGCCCAGCTCACGTTATGAAGGAAGCTATCCCGCTGATCTGCGAAAGATCAGTGGTTCAACAACAGAGTTACTAAACAATGGGGCACCTTAGATTTTCCTCTACCATTAAATGCTGGGAAGTTTACATAGGACATGTAATTATGTCATTGTGATTTAAAACCAATGAAAAAACTACAGGTGTCTTCATTTCTTCACAGGTAAAGAAGTGAGGAAGTTACCAGTACTACTACTTGTCTTATAGTAACACAGAATGGTTGCAGTATAAAGAATTCAAACATGTAGCTGCTTAGAGGGGAGGAGAATGAGTTGTCTCACTGGTGATGACCTGGCCAGGCCAGCCAAGGACCTGCCATTAAAGGTATTTATAACACCATCAAATATCAGTCAAGATAAATATTCATGTAAGAATGATGGTGCACTTCTTATCTTCTTGATGTCAGGAATATTACTACCTGTTGGAACAAGCATTAAAGATCTCCAAAGGACATCTTTCACTTAATAAATATTTTATCTTTAGATATGTACTTCAAATGTAGAAAATCCCATCTTTCACTTTAAATATTTACTTTATTTGAATGTGTATGTAGAGCTACATTCATGATTTAATGTTATGCATAACAGTGAATTGTTAAAAACATTTATACTTTGTTTGCCATACATGTATTAAGTGTGTACTGTTTTAACCCTTACACTGCTGAATTTCTTTAATGAACTTATCCATCTTTCAATTTGGACAGTACCATTAACTATTAAAAGGGGTGCTTACCAAAAGATACTGACGGAATAGCGAACAGTGCAGATCATGATCTACACTGGTTGCAGAGGCAGAATCTATCGTGTCCAGCATGATAAGAGTTAAACCTAATGCATAGTAATGTTTCTACACATAAACATGTTAATTATATATATATCTGCATAATGTATTTGATTGTAGAAATTATTCATATTTTCAAATATGAAATCTGGAACTAGTATACCTTTAGATTTTCTCTACTAGTATGTCTAATAAAACTTAGCAGTAATAAAATTTATCGGAAGATAATTGTTTTACGCTTCTTAACTTCAAAAATAATTCTGGCAGTTTAAATAGATTTAAACAGTAGGCTTACTGACTTTTCCTGTATATTATCCACATTTATCCTGTACACTAACATCACTTTCTGACACTAGCATTGCTATACCTGTACACTAACATCATTAATCCTGTTCACATACATCACTTACACCACTATTCCTATACACAAACGTAAATGTTCCTGTACATTAACATCACTATTACCTGCACACTAACATCACTATTACCTGGACACTAACATTGCTATTACCTGGACTTTAGCATCGCTATTACCTGCACACATACATCACTATTACCTGTACACTAACATCGCTATTACCTGTACACTAACATCGCTATTACCTGCACACTGACATCACTATTACTTGGACACTAGCATCACAATTACCTGGACACTGACATCACTATTACTTGGACACTAGCATCACAATTACCTGGACACTGACATCACTATTACCTGGACACTAGCATCGCTATTACCTGGACACTGACATCACTATTACTTGGACACTAGTATCACTGTTACCTGGACACTGACATCACTATTACCTGCACACATACATCACTATTACCTGTACACTAACATCGCTATTACCTGGACACTAACATCGCTATTACCTGCACACTGACATCACTATTACTTGTACACTAACATTGCTATCCCTGTACACTAGCATCACTATTCCCTGTACTCTAACATTGCTATCCCTGTACTCTAACATTGCTATCCCTGTACACTAACATCGCTATTCCCTGTACACTAACATTGCTATCCCTGTACACTAACATTGCTATTCCTGTACACTAACAACATTACTCCTGTACACATACATCACTTACATCACTATTCCTATCCACTAACGTAAATGTTCCTGTACACTAACATCAGTGTTCCTGTACACAAACATCACTATACCTGTACATTTACATCACATTCTGTACACTAGCATTACTATCTCTGTACACTAGCATCACTATCTCTGTACACTAGCATCACTATCTCTGTACACTAGCATCACTATCTCTGGAGACTTGCATCACTATCTCTGGATACTAGTGTCACTATCTCTGGACACTAGTATCACTATCTCTGGACATAGCATCACTATTCCTGTACACTAGCATCACTATTCCTGTACACTAACAGCACTTTTCCTGTACAAACACATTACTATTTCTGTTCTCTAACATGTCACAAAACAATTGCAGGTTATCAGAGACTTGGGTCACATGTTACACAGGGCCCAATACAACAGTGGTAACTGGGAAACTATTGCAGAAGACCTGGGATATGAATATGAGGAGATTAAACATTTCAACACAATGGCAAATGTGAGGCAGGAAGTTGCACCTGGTGAACTCATGCTCAGAGACTGGGTGCAGCGTTTTAACGGTCGCACACTGTTTGTGTTGCATAGCGCCTTGATGAAGGCAGAGAGATTGGACTGTGTAGACTACCTTGAATCAGAAATTTATAGTAAGTGACCTTAATTATTACGACTGTTAAATAAATGTAAATGAAAATTAGTTAGGGATATTGAACATAATTCAGATTGCCAGTTTGATTTTAATGTGACTTGCATTTCACAAATTACTGGTATTACATTGAATAATTATTGTTTTTCCTAATTGTCTTAATGTTTGTACATTCCCTGTTCAGGTGAATTTTAAAGAAAACAAAACAAAAAAACAACTACTGAACAATGTGAATTATTAAATAGTATTTAAAATATAATTACTTTTATTTTAAATTACTGTATTATAATCTGTTTTCAGAGCGTGTAGTGTGCATGGAGCTGATGGTTTGTGTAAGGCATGAAGATTGTAAGCCTATAGACCACCTGTGTGTAACAACTCGTGCAGAATCCAACCTGCTTGACAGTTTACAGAACATTCTTGACCAGCCATTGCCAGAAAAATATAAGCTGTTAGATCAGGGTGTATCTTGGACAGGAACAAAAGCCAGGGAATTTAAGGTAAAGTTCGGCAGTTTACATCTGTTGAGTTGAATATTTCTTTTTATATTTGCTTGTTTTGAGTTCACCTTAGCACAAAATGCTCAGATGAGCTATTGTAATCACGCACCCTCCGTCATCCGAGTCCATTCACAGTTTCTTTAAACAGCTTGTCCCCAGTTGATGGAGGTTGATGACACTTCGCATTGATCTTCCATTGACTGTTGTCTACCAGATTTGGTCAAACAATTTGGCATGATTGCACACAGGGGCTGCCAGAGCTAAAAATAGAAGAGTCTTCAGATAACATCATATAAACCACTAGAATCTCACATAAATGTTCCTTAGATGACCCTTTACCAGGAGTTTTCAAATTATTCTCATCGGTTAAAAAATGGCAGCAGGTGACATAGTCACTTTTACCTAAAAAATAGCTATGTAGTGAAAACAATTTTGAAATAAATTCAATACAAATGATTCTTGGGTGACCCTGTACTACAATTGTTCAGATTATTCTGATTTGTCAAAAGATATGGCTGCCAGAGGGTGTGGTCACTTTGCCCTAATTTATATAATGAAAACTTTAAAAATCTTCTGAATAGAAGCTGGTGGCCCGATTTTAAAATAGTTTGTCAGAAATAATCCTTGCATTACTGTCTGCCAAGATTGTTCAGATTGTTCTGATTTGTCAAAGAATAAAGCCACCAGAGGGCATGGTAACTTTTTCCTATACATGTATGTATATTGTGGAAAGATTAAAAATCTTCTTTTCAATAAGTGTTGGTCCGATTTTAAATAAGTTTACGAATTTGTTTCTAGGGTGACCCTTTAAGAAGATTGTTCAGTTATTCCAGTTCTTCAAAAAATGCGAATGCCAGAGCTAAAAAAAAAAATTCTTTA
Source organism: Mercenaria mercenaria (assembly GCF_021730395.1). NCBI lineage: Eukaryota > Metazoa > Mollusca > Bivalvia > Venerida > Veneridae > Mercenaria > Mercenaria mercenaria. Next base: position 57,087,408 of record NC_069373.1, read on the forward strand.
AACAACATCTCCAGAAACTGCTGGCCTAATTCCAAAATAATTTTTCTGGAATGGTTTTTAGATCACCTGAGCTTTTAGTATATGTGGATGGTCAAATGTTGTCAAAATTTAAACTTCTTCTCCTCTAAAACTACTTGTTAGACTTACACCAAACTTAGTCTGTAGCATCCTGGTAAAGTCCTCTCTCCATTTTGTTCAAATAGGGGTATTTGGCCTCTTGTGGGGGTTGCTAGAGCTAAAAATAGAAAACATTTAAAAAACTGCTTCTTATTAATTGCTTGATGGATCTTCATCAAACTTGTTAGATAGCATCATTATAAGGTCCTCTCCCAAGTTTGTTCAAACAATGGCTTTCTCACATGACAAATTCTACATCGAAAGCAGGGTTTCGAACCCACATCAATGAGGGGAAAGTGATACAAAGTTTGTAACCTTAACCACACAGGCATGGAGGCCCTCATGTATATGATGAAAAGCTACATGAAAGCAATGCAGAAAATAGGAATAAGCTTGTAAAATTGCATAGCAAATGCAAAACTGTTTGTTTCATGTCACAAATGCAACATTTATCTTCAGTTGCTTGATTAAAAATAGAATTAAAACTTTTGATGAGACCAGATTTAGTACAGAGCATGGTGTTTTCATTGTTAATGCTTTAGAAATCAGAATGCCTTTGAAAGAAAGTATGAGTGTCGTGTTTACCTAATATGTTACTTTTACTATAATCAGGGCTTTGTGTGTCTACAAACTGTTCTAAATGATATATTATTAGGGTCGTCAGCTAATGTTGATGAGGAAAAGTGATGTAGTTCATATGGAACAAGATCCAACTATAGATTCTAGTGGACTAGATATGTCAGGGATGGATGAGTCAGTTTCCAAAAGCTTTAGTCAAAGTTCTGTTTCGTCCTCAAGTTTGAGAACCAGTCAGAACTCTGTCACAACTCCAAGACTGGGATCCAGTCATACCATTATGCCTGGTTCCCGTTTCCAGCAAAATTTTAGAAGAGTCGAGAGAAATGAACAAAACATCCATTTTCAAGGCTGTATTTCAAATAACCAGACACTCAGTGTTGTGGAAAATGTTCCGGTATTGCATGGAAAGTCCAGTGGAAAAACTTCAACAAGTTCACCATCAATGCCTAACAGAAATGGGACACCCATGTCACATAACCAGGCTGGTGTCGCACTGAAGGCCGGCAGACTTGTTCTTTCATCTAATGATTATGTTTCCAGTAGAACAGGACATAACAACCTTGGCATCATATCTGAGAAAAGGGAATTGAGTCCCAGTCAGCAGGATATGAATATTTCAGACAGTGATGGAAAAGTTAACAATGTGACTCCTTGTAAGGAATACAGTGCTGCGTTTAGAGGCAAACAAAATACCAGCAATGGAAACATTGAAATAGAAGCAGATATGGTTACAAACAGAATGGACATAACTGAAACTTGTAATGAAAACTCTGTTGAGGACAACAGAGCTTGCACATTGATGGAATGTCCCACTAGCCAAGCAGTTGGTACAGATGTTGATGATTGGAACTGTGAGTATAGGGAATTTGGCGAGTATAAAGACCCCAGCAAATACAGAGATTTTGGCAAACTCCATAATGTAAGAAATATTGATGTATCTGGGGAAATTGGGGAATACAGTGATCCATGTGAATATAGATATTCAGGACAACACAGAAATTTTTGTGAATACAGAGATCCTGAGCGATATATAGATCCTAGTGTACATGACATTTCCAGTGACACTGGAATATATCTAGACAGCACTGTTGACAAATGTAAGAAAGGGAGAGAACATGAAAGAGATTCAAGTGATCCTTGTGAATATAGGGATCCTAGTGAATATAGGGATCCCATTGAGTATAGGGATCCCAGTGAATATAGGGATTTTAGTGAATATAGGGATTCTTCAGATAATGATTTTAGATTTACCAGTGGTGGATTTGATACTGAAGACATACTTCGTGCAAGAGCTGAAATACAACAGACTTGTTTGCCTGAAACTGATGCTGATCAAGTAATCACAAAAGAAAATCCAGGTGAAAAGGAAGATGTTAACTGTACTGCTGACTATCAGTTTGCAGCTGAGGACTTTCATGACAATGATGACTCAATAACAATTTTGAAACAAACAATTTGCTCAAGAGATTTAGATAAAACTCAATCTACCCGGAATGGTGATATTGAATCTGAACCAGAATGCAGTATTCAGCATTCCTGTAGGAATGTTAATACTCTGTCAGATTTTGATTCCGACACTTACAATACTCATCCAGAATTTCAAAGAATAATTGATGATGGTAATAGTGGTCATGCAGATATGCATATTGGTGGCATGGGTGAAGGAGATATTGCTGATTCTGATCATGGAATAAGTAAAGACTCTAAAGAAACAAGAGTATATTTAGATTTCAATCAATATGACCAGGGCAATATCAGTAATACTATGGATGAGTTTAGAGCAAGTGTTGAGAATACAAATACAGACCTAGCCTTTGAAAAAGCACAAGGTGCTATGGATTTGACATCAGCAAGAATTCCGCACCAACCTCCAAGAAGATTTTTTAGTGAAGTAGCCAGTCAGTCATCTGGCATGACTAGAGACAGGAAAATGTACGAGACTCTGCAAAGAGGGGTCTCTTGTCCTTCAGACATTGTGTACGAGAAATCTCTGGTATTTTCAGAGGAGCACAATATGGTGACTATTGCCGATGTCTTCAGCCCAGTATCAGAGGAATCCAAAATCAAAGACTTTGAGATGGTGAACTCAGGAGAAGTAAAACCTTCAGTTAGCTTAGATAGTACAGCATCATCCACATCCAAACGTCATTCTCTTCCCATGTGTAGACCTGGTCAAAATACAAAGAGAACCAGATTTCAACGTCACACTTTTCAGCATGGTGACAAAGCTGTCAGATTTGATGAAAGTTTCGAGGAGCAGCATTCAAGGACAATGCAAGATTCTCCCCAATTGCCTCCTAGAGGTAGATTACCACCATTGTCTTCGAGCAGTTCAAAAAATTTGTCAAGATGCAGAAGATCAGATTCAGACGTCTCCATGCAGTCAGCGCAAGGGACACAGGTCACTGGACATATCTGTAAGATTGTGGTTGGAGGAAAGTCAAGCAGGCCAGCACTAGATGGTCTACTAGCTGACGATATACTCTTCACTCACTACAATGCTGTATTGTGCAGTTTTCCAGGCTGGTCACCACGAGAGACGGAACACACTGTGAGTTAAATCTTCATTCTTTATTTTCATAATTTGATTTTCAGCCTTTTCTGTACTATGTATTACCTAGTGGAACTCCTCATATATAATTGTAAAAAGAAAAGGTTGATTTTTATTTCACTTGAGCACGAAATGCTCATTTTGAGCTTTTAGGATCATTGGCTTTCTGTGGTCTATTTGAGCCATGCCATGAGAAAACCAACATAGTGCATTTGTGACCAGCATGGATCAAGACCAGCCTGCGCATTTGCGCAGTCTGGTCAGAATCCATGCTGTTCGCTAACAGTTTCTCTAATTGCAATAGGGTTTGAAAGCGAACAGTATGGATCCTGACCAGACTGCGCAAATGCACTATGTTGGTTTTCGTGTGGCGTGGCTCATTTGTATAGCTGTCCTGTGATCAATTTCAGTTTACTGACAATCTCTACAAAGACTTTTTTAAAACCTTTTATAGTTATTCAAAGGGTTTCATGTCTCATGTACCATTAATTGATCATTTTCTGAGACATTTGCACATCCGCGCAGTCTGGTCAGGATCCATGCTGTTCGTTAATGATTTCTCTAATTGCAGTAGGCTTCGAAAGCGAACAGCATGGATCCTGACCAGACTGTGCAGATGCGCAGGCCGGTCTGGATCCATGCTGGTCACAAATGCACTATGTTGGTTTTCTCATGGTGCTGCTCAAATTATCCTGATTAGCCAAAAACATGGCTGTCACGGTGGGGGGATGAGGCTGGTCTGGATCCATGCTGGTCACAAATGCACTATGTTGGTTTTCTCATGGTGCTGCTCAAATTATCCTGATTAGTCAAAAACATGGCTGTCATGGTGGGGGGATGAGGCCGGTCTGGATCCATGCTGGTCACAAATGCACTATGTTGGTTTTCTCATGGTGCGCCTCAAATTATCCTGATTAGTCAAAAACATGGCTGTCATGGTGGGGGGAGGTGGGGATAGTCACTTTTCCCTATATGTATGTACAGACAACTTTAAAAATCTTGTCAGAAACTACTGGCTAGAATTTAAAATAATTTCACAAGGATGATCAGTGGGTGTAAATTGTTTTCTGATCCATCAGAAAAGATGGCTGCTGGCCTGATTTTATCTCTGTATGTTCATATAGTGGAAACTTTAAAAATCTTCTTGTCAGATACATTTCAAACTAGGAGTTTGTCATTGAGTAATCTAAGAGAAGTGACTCAGACCGGAATTTTGTTATTTTACAGATTGAGAAGACAATGAGAGATGCTGTATCAAGCGATGGTTACTATATCCTTTGGTATATCCGAGGCAGGAAAAACCTCGTCCTTAGTGTCAGGTAATCTTTTAAAACGTTGGGAGACTCTCTTGTACCAGTACTTGTCTGACTAAAGATATAAAGGATAGTCTTTGGTGCCCTTTCAGAATATTTAATGATATTATAGATTTACTTTGGGGATATTCATAACTTTATCATGACATCACAGTACATTAGGGGTTCTAACTGACCAATCAGAGAGCTGCATTTTCGAGTACCTGCCAGTTTCCACTTGGGTATAACGAAGTATATTTACAATGAACATATAGTGACTTTAGAAATAAAAATCACACTGTTTTAGAAATCAGATTAAGGTTTCTCACTGCACATGCCCCAGATGATGCTACAAACAACAAAACTTTGAAGTTTATTGAAATATTATATCGATTTAATACCTTTATTTTAGTTGAAATATTGAGATTTTACACATGGAGTCTGTGATAAAGTCCGAGTAAAATGTAATCATTACCCAAGTGAAATAAGTATCATTCCGCAATGTTTTGGACATGTTAAAATTATGAATAGGTTAACCCTAGGATATAGATTTGCCTTGTGGATACAGACTTGCCTTGGGGGATATGGCTTTACTTTGGGGATATAGGTTTACCTTGGGGATATAAACTTAATCTGGGGAAATAGATTATGCTGGAGATATAGATTTACCTGGAGGATATAATTTAGACTGCCAGCAAAAGTTGCATTTGACCGGATTTGAATCGTGGACTATTGTAGAACATGATTTTATGATGTTTTGCCATTATCAGACTATTAAACTGGTAATTTTGATATAATAGTATGTATGTTGTACTATATATATCCTTGTTATTATTTTTCAGTTTCAGGGGAACACTTGTCCACTACAGGGTACATACAAAAGTTCTTACTGGTAAACTACATTATTACATCACTCAAGGAAGATATTTTGATGACATTATACAGTTATTACATCACTATCTGCAGTACGGCATGAGGGCACCTGCAGGAAGTGAAGGAGGTCATTCAGGGTCACCAGAGCACAGAATCCCACTCAGATGCCCTGTGCTGGTGCAGTATGAACGTAGACCTGCTGTCAGTGTTTAGGTTTTATACCTATCTCTGTGCTGGTCATTGCAGTGCAAAATTATTGTGTCTTATGCAAAAGAACACTGAATTAAGCTAACAGTATTAATAATGGCAGTGAAAAAGGGTATGGATTTATATTACAAATGTATGTAACATATGTTTGTTGAATATATATACATGTTCACCAGCGTTTAGAATTAATTTAAATTGAATATATCAGTGTTGATCATATGAGCACAAAAATGCCCATTTAACCTTTACCCTGCTAAATTTCTATAACGGACTGGTCCATCATTCAATTTGGACACAACCATTTATCATTTGAAGGGGTGTTTACTGAAAATTACTGACTGAATAGCGAACAGTGCAGACCATGATCAGACTGCATGGATGTGCAGGCTGATCTTGGTCTGCACTGGTTGCAAAGGCAGAATCACTTGCCGCCAGCAGGCTAAAGGCTAATTGTCAGATTTGGAAGATAGAATGCTATGTCAACAAGCATAATAATGTGTTTTACTTGCAGCTCTTCTTTAGTTTTTGTTGATTAGTTGTGGTTCCTTACTATTTTCTGTACAACTTGGTCATTTTCCTTTCTACTTAAAAAAAGGAACACAAAAATGGTATGGTTAAACTTGACTTTTTGTCAATTTACAAAACACATGTCTGTGTGATATGGCTGGACATTGCATATCAGTTCACCTTTCCATTTAAATTAAGTGGGATGGGGAGACATGTGCTTTTACTAAAAGCAAGATCTAGTGTTTCATGATTCTGTGCAGCTAAAAATCATTTGACATGCATACCGGTATTTACAAATAAGAATGGCAATTCTGTTAAACATAATGTATATTAAAATGTTAGATCATTTTGAATGACATATGAATTTGTTCACATTATTTATTGTTGATTATCACGTCTATTACCATCAGTTCATCATTTGCTGAGGCTATTATAAGTAAGCACATCTCTGATGTTCACATGTAACAATTGCATTGTATAGTAAGGTATAGTTATCTGTGAAACAGATAAAGATTTTTTTATGATATTAAAACCATTTTTGCATATTTTGAAAACCTTATATTTGCCACTGTTTGTGTTAATTTTTGTTATACATCACTTATCCACAAAAATATTACTGCAATCTTCCTTTGCTCAAACTTGACGGGCTCAGCAGAATTTGTTTGAGTTATCAGATATTTGAGCTATTGAAAAAATATGCACTATACAGGGATTCTGCCGGTACCTGACAATGAGTTTGAGCAAAGGATGGTGTTCAAATTATCCGAGTTCGAGCAAAGAAAGTTTGACTGTATCAGATTAATTAGTTATGCTGTCACATAATTATTGTCTGTTAACTGTTCCATGATTTTTTATCAGCAATTTTACACAGTTATAACAGTGTTGTCATTTGTGCCTTAAACTGTTTGTATTTTAAACTCACCTGAGCACACTGTGCCTGAGGTGAACTGTTTTGATCACCTAAGGAATATTTTGTTTTATATATTTTAAATGCTCACATCATTACCATAAAGGGCAAGTTTTAAAATGTTACTTAATCTATACTTTTGATTTATTACTTACTGTTTTTTTTTTACATGTATGTTATCTATATTTTTTTTACTTGTTATTAATAATAAGTGTTACAAAATATTATTTTTATAGCTAAATGTTTACACATATATACTCATTTTATTGTACTTTTATGCTTTTATGTAAATATAATTACTGTGAAATCTTTGAATTTCATGAGATTGAAATTTTGTGGGTGTTGCCGAGACAGCTACTTTATGGTGAGATGAATGCAATTAACTTTTGAAGATAAAATGAATGGAAGTTATGTTTGTTCATTGGAATTAACCCTTCCCCTGCTTAATTTCTGTAATGAACTTGTCCATCTTTCAGTTTGGACAGTACCATTAACTGTTAAAAGGGCTGCATACCAAAAAGGTACTGACTGAATGGCGAACAGTACAGATCATGATCAGATTGCACAGATGTGCAGGCTGATCATGATCTACACTGGTCGCAAAGGCAGAGTCAGCCGTGTCCAGCATGATAAGGGTTAAAGACTCATAATACCTTTGTTTATAATGTGGCTGCAACATTTGTTATCAGAATAAATACATTAATTTCTTGTTAAATTCTATTTTCAGTAATTGTTTTATCTAATATTTGTCAAAGATTTGAATACCAATTAACATAATAGGAAGTTCTATTGAATACATTGTTTCTGATTACCTCCCTTTACTGTTCTAGCTTTATAAATTCATGTACATTGTTGAAAGTATTGCTTTTCTGACTATGTGATTATGCATAACATCTGTTTCGATCGCTGTTTCAACTGTTTTTAACATAAAATTTTAAGCCTTATGGGACTTTAAATTTTGTTTATTGATGCAACAACAAGACCCACGAAATTTTGTGCCTCATGAATATTAATGATTTCTTAGTATACATATTTGAGCCGTGCCATGGGAAAACCAACATAGTAGGTTTGCGACCAGCATGGATCCAGACCAGCCTGCGCATCTGCGCAGTCTGGTCAGGATCCATGCTGTTCGCTAACAGTTTCTCTAATTGCAGTAGGCTTTAAAAGCGAACAGCATGGATCCTGACCAGACTGCGCGGATGCGCAGGCTGGTCTGGATCCATGCTGGTCGCAAAGCCATTATGTTGGTTTTCTCATGGCATGGCTCATTTGATCATGAGAATAGGGCTTAGAATTGTATTCAAGGTTGCTGATATTGTTGATTTTAGTGTTGTTGAAAGCTGTATATAGTATTTGTTATACAACTAACACTGAAGAATGTAATCTTTGAAGAAAAGTTTAGTAGGTGTGTTATCACTAGATAAAATCTAATGCTCAAAGTATAAAAAGGCATATCAGTTGTTATTCAGAGTTCAGTTGTTGTATTAATACTCAGAGTATGTGGGAGAATGTCAGTTATGAGGTAGAGTTTTGTAGGGGTTTTATCATTGGACTCAAAATATGGGGAAAATGTCAGTTATGAGGTAGAGTTTTGTAAGTGTAATTATCACTGAATAAAATCTAATACTCAAAGTATGTGGGAGAATGTCATTTATGAGGTAGAGTTTTGTAGGGGTTTTATCACTGGATATAATCTACTCAAAATATGGGGAAAATGTCAGTTATGAGGTAGAGTTTTGTAGGTGTAATATCACTGGATAAAATCTAATACTCAAAGTATGTGGGAGAATGTCAGTTCTTGGGTAGAGTTTTGTAGGGGTATTATCATAGGATTAAATCTAATACTCTAAATACGGGGGAGAATGTCAGTTAAGAGGTAAAGTTTTGTAGGGGTTTTATCACTGGATATAATCTACTCAAAATATGGGGGAGAATGTCAGCTATAAAGTAAAGTTTTGTAGGGGTTTTTATCACTGGCTGTAATCTAATACTCAAAGTATGGGGGAGAATGTAAGTTCTTGGGTAGAGTTTTGTAGGGGGGTATTATCACTGGATATAATCTAATACTCGAAATATGGGGGAGAATGTCAGTTATGAGGTAGAGTTTTTTGGGGGAATTGTCACAGGATAATATCTAATGCTCAAAGTATGGGGAAGATTGTCAGTTGTGACCTAGAGTTTTGTAGGGGTATTATCATTGGATAAAGTCTACTGCTCAGAGTATGCAAAATGATGCCAGTTTTGATGTTGTCTTTAGTTAGTGGACAAAATATAATTGATATCATGAGAGAATGCATGCCATGCCATTATATGCAAGATATCACTCAAGATGCTTTTTATAAATGTATCTCAGGATTGTTTCTAATACCTGAATTTCAGGATAGAATCTCAACTGTTTTATCAGTAACTATAATATGATATTAATAGATAGGAACATATACATTTTATTTTTGGACAGATGCATAATTAAGTGTTTTATTTGTGCACAGAATCTCGTACCTGTTTTAATTTTGGACAGAATCTCTTACCTGTTTTGTCATTTATTATAGTATCATTTTGTAGAGTACTATGAATTATCTTAAGAATTACCAAAGAGTTTCATAGCTAGATCATGAATTACTCAGAAATGTGAAAAAACTTTAAAGTGAACAATGACGAGAGTCTAATTGGTTGTTTCTAAGCACATACTTCATAGTGAACAGTGACAAAGTTGCATTCACAAACTCATATTTGGAATTTTGAAGCCAATTTTAAGGTAGTCTCTTCCTACACATTTTAAGACACGTTCCCTGGCTGTTTGTTGATAGATGTGTTCAAGGTTTGTGATGTATCATCTTTAGATCATGTAACTGGTTGTGTTTTACATGTAGCAAGTATTGACAGTGTATTTTCACACTATTTTTCACTCATAACATTAAATAAATTATAAATACTTATATAATACTCATTTTTGTAATATAGGTACATGTATGTAATATATAAATGCATCCACTGTAACCAAGATTTTTCTCTTCTTGCACGTTGATAAAATTATTTGATATAATTATGCCCCCTTTGAAGAAATTGTATACTGTTTTATTAACATTGGTCATTATGCCTGTCTGTTAAATATGTGGAAATTCTTGGGAACTTCTTAGGATGATTGCCTGTGGTCAGTACATTAAGTGTCAAGGTCATAGTGACCACTTTCCTATCACTAACTGGAAAACACTTTGGCATACAGCCTTCGAACTTGTTTTTAACTATTTCCAATGGCCATTAGGATGATGGTCAGTATGTCAAAGGTTGAAGATGGTTAAAAGTTTAAGACTAAAAACAAGTTTTAGTTTATAACTGGAGAAGACTTGAACTTACAGCAGTGAGACTTCATTGGGTTTTCCCTCTTTGACAGAAGCTCCCATGTTGTTTCAGCAAACAGTATGTCAGAGTTCAAGATCGCAGTGACCTTGAGATTGAAAAGGGTCTCTATTCATTAACAGGAGAATGTTAAGGCCTATGGACATCAAACTTCATGGGGTAATTGTCCGTATTCTGTAGATGACCCCAGTTCAAGGATAATGAGGCCAAAGGCAATGCTTACTGTGACATTGTTGCTGAAAACTATTTCCTGTCCAATAACTTGAAAAACTTTTAAAGGTTAACTGAAGTATGACATCAAAGGATGACATCCTGTCGTCAGTAGATGACTCGAAACTTTTTTTGGTTCATTAGGTCAAAGGTCACTGATGCCTCATATCTGAGACTGAAAATTACATACAGGGTTATTCTTGACAGGTCGTCTTGAGGAGAATGTGTTCTTTATTACAACCAGCATTGGTTTGAAATAAAATTGAAAGTTATTTTACTTTTGTGTTTTTTAGTTTTTCTTCATACATAGTAAGTTTATTAAAAATTTGATTAAATTTTGACTTGTTTTAAAACTTAAGGTCATTTATTTTAGATAAATACTCTGAAGATTAGAACTTCTTTTTTACATTTTTGTAGTAATACAGGGTAAGCAACATTTTCTAGAAGTCACCATGTCATGAACATTTTTTGTTGGTGAGACTGAACACTGCAAAAAATGTACAGCAAGCATTGACGATGAGATGAAGTGGTATGTTAATATCATAACATCGTATAGAGAGTGAAACACTACTATCTCAGTAAAACACGTGCTAAAATTAGTCTCCCTATTCGTCAACACTTCTGTCATTCTTTTATGTTGAAAGAATTTTTGGCTTGGTGAAGGCCTTGAATATAGTTTGTATGAAATTCCTCTCATATTCTGCTGATCGGGTTTGAAACAAACTTTAAGTGAATATTCCATGAAAATGACTGAAGGAGAAGACACATGGTTTTACATGCAGTAGTCTCCTGTATAGGTTTATTGTTAACGTATCATATTTACTGGCTGTAAATGTTATTATGAACTGTTTGTTACTGGTGTTATTGAGTTTTGTTTTAATTGTTATATTCATCTATTCTGCTATTTACTCTTGTTACTAAGTATATTATTAAATAAACTATTAACAAAAGCTTTAGTTTTGTTGTAGTCATTAGTTTAATTTTATTCTATAGTTTTGCTAATGACGACTTTGAAACTGTCATGGTTCAGACAAAATAGAATGTTCAAATATCCACGAAGAAGTGAACTTGATTTTTTTTCCACTGCCCACCCATAAAATGTTTTTTCTTGAATTTTACATTGGTATTTCATATTATTACATTAACTTATACCCAGAAATAGTATATGGGGGCAATATGAGAGTTTCGTGCTCACTAAATAACCTGTTAACCACTGGAAAGATTTTCATAAAACTTGTATCAAATTTAAACTCATCATGATGGCATGTAGAGTGCACAACCCAGGTCACTAGGTCCAAGGTCAGGGTCACAACGGTCAAATAGTTTAACTTTGTGTTCACTCCATATCTTCTAAATCACTGGGAAGATTTTAATAAAACTAGCATCAACTATAAATGTCATCAAGACACGTGCAGAGCACATAACATGGGTCACTAGGTCCAAGATCAAGGTCACATCTGAATGCCAAAGGTCAGATAGCTTCAGTTCATGTCTGCTCCATATCTTCTATACGGCTGGGAACATTTTTAAAAAAACTACCATCAATATTTAGCTTATCAGAGCACAAAGTGCTCAAGGTGAGCTATTGTGACCGGTCATTGTCTGTCGTCCGTTTTGCATCAAAATTTGCCTTCTGAACACTCTATAGAGGCCACAGTTGTGACCCAATATTTATGAAACTTGGTCAGAATGTTTGTCTTGATGATCTATAGGTCAAGTTCGAAACTGGGTCATGTGGGGTCAAAAAATAGGTCACCGGGTCATATCAAAAGGAAAAGCTTGTGAACACTCTAGAGGCCACAGTTGTGACTCATCTTTATGAAACTTCGTCTGAACGTTTGTCTTGATGATCTCTAGGTCAAGTTAGAAACTTGGTCATGTGGGGTCAAAAACTAGGTCACCCATTCAAATCAAAGGAAAATCTTTTGAACACTCTAGAGGCCATAATTGTGACTCAATCTTTATGAAACTTGGTCAGTGTTTGTCTGGATCTCCAGGTCAAGTTCGAAACTGGGTCATGTGGGGTCAAAAAACTAGGTCACCAGGTCAAATCAAAGGAAAAGCTTGTGAACACTGTACAGGCCACAGTTGTGACTCAATCTCTATGAAACTTGGTCAGAATGTTTGTCTTGATGATCTCTAGGTAAAAGTTCGAAAACTAAGCAAAAGTTTACACACGGACGCACGCACACTGCGCAATCACAAAAGCTCACCTTGTCACTTTGTGACAGGTGAGCTAAAAACTTACTAACACTCTAGAGGCTACAGTTGTGGCCCTATCTTTATATGAAACTTGTTCAGAATGTTTGACTTGATGATCTCTAGGTCAAGTTTGAAACTGGGTCATGTGGGGTCAAAAACTAGGTCACTAGACCAGATCAAAGGAAAATCTTGTTAACATTTTAAAGACCACAATTTAAGTTTGAAACTCATGAGAATTAGTCAGAATGTTTGCCTTGATGATCTCTAGGTCATCTTCGAATCTAGAGGCCACAGTTGTGACTCAGTCTCTATGAAACTTGGTCAGAATGTTTGTCTTGATGATTTCTAGGCCAAGTTCGAAAACTGGGTCATGTGGGGTCAAAAAAACTACAAGCAGCTAATGCCTGACGGCGCTTTGGCCGGGTTTTCCGAATTATGTTATAAGGAGTTAAAGTTCTAATAAAGGTATACAATAAATAACCCCCAAATTAATAAGCACTATAGAAGGAAAAAGGGAAACAAGAGGATCATGATGACCCTGCATCGCTCACCTGTTAAACTTAGCCTTGGAATCTTCAAGATAAACATTTTGACCAAGTTTCATGAAGACAGGGTCATAAATGTTAACAAGCTGTTCCTTTGATTTGAGTGGTGACCTAGGTTCTGACCCCACCTGACCCAGTTTCGAACTTGGGAAAGGAATCATCAAAATAAACATTCTTACCAAGTTTCATGAAGATAGGGTCAAAGATACGGCTTCCTTTGATTTTAGTGGGTGACCTAATTTTTGACCCCACATGACCCAGTTTCGAACTTGGCCTAGAAATCATCAAGATGAACATTCTGACTAAGTTACATGAAGATAGGGTCATAAATGTGGCCTCAAGAATGTTAACAAGTTTTTCCTTTCATTTGACCGGGTGACCTAGTTTTGACCCCATATGACCCAGTTTTGAACTTTGCATAGGAATCATCAAGATAAACACTCTGACCAAGTTTCAAGAAGATAGGGTAATAAATATGGCCTCTAGAGTGTAAATAAGTTCTTCCTTTGATTTGAGAGGGTGACCTAGTTTTTGACCCCACATGACCAAGTTTTGAACTTTGTCTAGGAATCATCAAGATGAACATTTTGACCTAGATTCATGAAGATAGGGTCATAAATGTGGCCTCTAGGGTGTTTACAAGCTTTTTCCTTTGATCTGACCTGGTGACCTAGTTTTTGACCCCACATGATCCAGTTTCAAACTTGGCCGAGAGATCAACAAGATAAACATTCTGTGCAAGTTTGTATCAAATCATAGCATAAATGAAACCTCTATATACCTAAAATGGACAATATAGAAAATTTTGCCCCTTGCCTCAGTAACTCTAGAACCCATGATGGAATTTGGACGGTTTTCAAAAGGAACAGAGATAACATTGTGACTTAAGTTGTGTAAGTCTGGTTAAAATCGAATGTAAAATATCACTTCTATCATGTTCACAAGGTAAAATTAACAAATTTTGGCTCTTTCAGGGGTCAATCAGGGGCCGTAACTCCAGAACCTATGATTCGATCTGCCGGATTCATCATGGAATCCGAGATCTATTGTTGTTAAAGATATTTTGCAAGTTTGTATCAAATCAAACAATAAATGAAGTCTCTATATGGCTGCAAAAGCCAAAATAGCAATTTTTGGCCCTTCAAGGGGATATAACTCTGGAACCCATGATGGGATCTGGCCAGTTTTCGAAAGGAACCGAGATATTATGCCAATACAAGTTGTTTGCAAGTTTTATTAAAATCAATTGCAAAATGTGGTCTCTATCTTCTTCACAAGCAAAAAATAGCAATTTTTGCCCTTTAAGGTGCCATAATTCTAAAACCCATGATGGGATCTTGCCAGGTTTCGACAGGAACCGAGTTATTATGCCAATACAACTTGTGTGCAAGTTTTATTAAAATCATTTGCAAAATGTGGTCTCTATCGTGTTCACAACCCAAAAATAGCAAATTTTGGCCCTTTAAGGGGCCATAACTCTGGAACCCATGATGGAATCTGGCCAGTTTTCGAAAGGAACCAAGATATTATGCCAATACAAATTGTTTGCAAGTTTGATTAAAATCAGTTGCAAAATGTAGTCTCTATCATGTTCACAAGAAATTGTGAACGGACGACAGACGGACGGACGACGGGCGTTCACAAAAGTTCACCCTGTCACTACATGACAGGTGAGCTTAAAAATGAAGAAATGGACAGGTAGAAAATGAAACTAAAGAAATAAATTGGTGTAAAAAATCAAAATATTCAATGTTTATATCCCTGTGACCTTGACCTTTGACCCCGAAATCTATAGGGGTCATGTACACATCAAGACCAACATACCTATGAGGTTTCAAGGTCCTAGGTGAAATACTTGTCCAGATATTTAGTGGAAACCATTTTCAATGTTCAGGTCCTTGTGACTTTGACGTTTGACCCAGTGACCCCGAAATCAATAGGGGTCATGTACACATCAAGACCAACATACCTATGAAGTTTCGAGGTTCTAGGTGAAGTAGTTGTTGAGAAAAATGAATGAACAAAAAGGTTAACATGAGACTCATTATCCCATCCATCCGCCCGTCCATCTACAAGCCGGATTTTTCTTCAAAAACCCGGCCAACTAGGTCACCAGACCAGATCAAAGGAAAATCTTGTTATCACTCTAATGACCACAATTTAAGTTTGAAACTCATGAGAATTAGTCAGAATGTTTGTCTTGAGGATCTCTAGGTCAAGTTTGAATCTGGGTCATGTGGGGTCAAAAACTAGGTCACCCATTCAAATCAAAGGAAAATCTTGTGAACACTCTAGAGGTCACCGTTGTGAACAAATCTTTATGAAACTTGGTCAGAATGTTTGTCTTGATGATCAATAGGCCAAGTTTGAAACTGGGTCATTTGGGATAAAAAAAGGTCAGTAGGCCAGATCAAAAGAAAATCTTGTTAACACTCTAGAATCCACGGTTTAAGTTTGAAACTCATGAGAATTGGTCAGAATGTTTGTCTTGATGATCTCTAGGTCAATTTCGAATCTGGGTCATGTGGAGTCAAAAACTAGGTCACTCGGTCAAATCAAAGGAAACGCTTGTTAACACTCTAAAGGCCACAGTTGTGACCCTATCTTTATGAAACTTGGTTGGAATGTTTGTCTTGATGATCTCTAGGTCAGGTTTGAAACTGGGTCAAGTGGGGTCAAAAACTAGGTCAGTAGGCCAGATCAAAGGAAATCTTGTTAACACTGTAGAGTCCACGGTTTAAGTTTGAAACTCAGGAAAATTGGTCAGAATGTTTGTCTTGAATTACTCTAGGTCAAGTTCGAATCTGGGTCATGTGGGGTCAAAAACTAGGTCACCTGGTCAAATCAAAGGAACAAAAGGATCATGATGGTCCTGAATAGCTCACCTGTCCCCACATGACCCAGTTTTGAACTGAGTATGACGTCGTTTTTTCTATTATTTGACATAGTGACCTAGTTTTTGAGCTCATGTGACCCAGTTTTGAACTTGACCTAGATATCATCAAGATAAAAATTCTGACCAGTTTTCATGAAGATCCATTGAAAAATATGGCCTCCCGAGAGGTCACAAGGTTTTTCTATTATTTGACCTAATGACCTAGGTTTTGAAGGCACGTGATCCTGTTTTGAACTTGACCTAGATATCATCAAGTTGAACATTCTCACCAATTTTCATGAAGATCTCATGAAAAATATGGCCTCTAGAGGTCACAAGGTTTTTCTATTTTTAGACCTACTGACCTAGTTTTTGACCGCACGTGAACCAGTTTCGAATTTGACCTAGATATCATCAAGATGAACATTCTGACCAATTTTCATGAAGATCCATTGAAAAATATGGCCTCTAGAAATTTCAAAATGTTTTTCTATTTTTAGACCTAATGACCTAGTTTTTGAAGGCATGTGACCCATTTTCAAACTTGACCTAGATATCATCAAGTTGAACATTCTGACCAATTTTCATGAATATTCATTGAAAGATATGGCCTCTAGGGAGGTCACAAGGATTTTCTATTTTTAGACCTACTGACCTAGATTTTGACTGCACATGACCCAGTTTCGAACTTGACCTAGATATCATCAAGATGAACATTCTGACCAACTTTCATGAAGATCCATTGAGAAATATGGCCTCTAGGGAGGTCACAAGGTTTTTCTATTTTTAGACTTACTGACCTAGTTTTTGAACGCAGTTGACCCAGTTTCGAACCTGACCTAGATATCATCAAGGTGAACATTCTCACCAATTTTCATGAAGATCTCATGAAAAATATGGCCTCTAGAGAGGTCACAAGGTTTTTCTATTTTTAGACCTACTGACCTAGTTTTTGACCGCGCTTGACCCAGTTTCGAACTTGACCTAGATATCATCAAGGTGAACGTTCTGACCAATTTTCATAAAGATCCCATGAAAAATGTGACCTCTAGAGTGGTCACAAGCAAAAGTTTACACACTGACGCACGCACGCTGCGCGATCACAAAAGCTCACCTTGTCATTTTGTGACAAGTGAGCTAAAAACTAGTTAACACTCTAGAGGCTACAGTTGTGGCCCTATCTTTATGAAACTTGGTCAGAATGTTTGTCTTGATGATGTCTAGGTCAAGCTTGAAACTGGGTCATGTGGGGTCAAAAACTTTATCAGTAGGCCAGATAAACTCTGGTGAATGATATGGGGCTATCATGGCCCTCTAGTTTATTTACCTCATCAAGACGCAACCCAGGTTACTAGGTTCAAGGTCAAGGTAATACTTGGAGGTCAAATAGCTTAAAAGATTTTCATAAAACTGGTATCAAATTAATACTAACTCAATCCAGACACTGTTCAAACTGCACAACTAAGATTACTGAGGTCATGATTCAGATCAGTAAGTCCAAGGTCATGGTCTAACTTAGTCAACATATTTACATATTATTATATCATCTGTGTGCTACAATATTTACTGTCTCACTCAAGGAGATGTGATGTTTATACACTGCCAGACCATTAATTGCCCAAAGCAGCTACTGAACATGAAGAGATTTCAAAATGTATAAATTAAAGATAAAATAAAATAAAAGTTTGTTTGTCCTTTGAATTTAAATGATAAAATTTACAACAGTTGTCAGCAGATAAGGAAGCTTGCCTTCAAAACGAAAAGTTTCAACAAGACAATATTCTGAAAAGCGGTTATTTTTGAGGATGTATTGTTTGGTTGGGTTGGTGGAAATAATGAATGAGTTGGGTTTTATGGCAAATCAACACAAAAAGGTCATATATCGCCGAGTAAAACACATCCCTGGGATGAACTAGAAAATGCTTTTGTAAAAAAGTGCATGTCTCCCCCAATGCAAAGTCCTATAGGCAAGAAGTCAGTAGGGGTCAGGAGCAAAAATCAAAGAGACACTGATGGTTGGCTGCAATAGGGATCATCTACTTGGCATGTCCAGTCATCCCACTAAATTTCAACACTCTCAACACTAGTGGTTCTCCAGTCACTGTTCAGGCTCCTGTGACCTTGACCTTTGATCAAGTGACCTCAAAATAAATAGGGGTCATCTACTCTGCATGTCCAATCATCCTATTAAGTTTCAACATTGTAGGTCAAGTGGTTCTCAAGTTATTTCCAAAAAATGATTTTACATGAACAGGCCACTGTGACCTTGACCTTTAACAGACTGACCCCAAATCAATAGGGGTCATCTACTCTGCATGTTCAATCATCCTATGAAGTTTCAACATTCTGGGTCAAGTGGTTCTCAAGTTATTGATCAGAACTGGTTATCAATGTTCAGGCCCCTGTGACCTTGACCTTTAACAGAGTGGCCCCAAAAACAATAGGGGTCATTTACTCTACATGAACAATCATCTTATGAAGTTTCAACATTCTGGGTCGAGAGGTTCTCAAGTTATTGATTGGAAATGGTTTTTCATGTTCAGGCCCCTGTAGCCTTGACCTTTAACAGAGTGACCCTAAAAACGTTAGGGGTCATCTACTCTGCATGACCAATCATCCTATGAAGTTTCATCATTCTGGGTCAAGTGGTTCTCAAGTTACTGACCGGAAATGGTTTTCAATGTTCGGGCCCCTGTGACCTTGACCTTTCACAGAGTGACCCCATAATCGTTAGGGGTCATCTACTCTGCATGACCAATCATCCTATTAAATTTCAACATTCTGGGTCAAGTGGTTCTCAAGTTATTGACCGGAAATGGTTTTCAATGTTCAGGCCCCTGTGACCTTGACCTTTAATGGAGTGACCCCAAAATCAATAGGGTCATCTACTTTGCATGTACAATCATCTTATGAAGTTTCAACATTCTGGGTCAAGTGGTTCTCTAGTTATTGATCGGAAATGGTTTTCCATATTCAGGCCCTGTGACCTTGACCTTTGATGGAGTGACCCCAAAATCAATAGGGGTCAATTACTCTTTATGACCAATCATCCTATGAAGTTCAACACTCTGGGTCAAGTGGTTCTCTAGTTATTGATCGGAAATGGTTTTCAATGTTCAGGCCCCTGTGACCTTGACCTTTGACGGAGTGACCCCAAAATCAATAGGGGTCATCTACTCTTCATGACCAATCATCCTATGAAGTTTCAACATTCTGGGTCAAGTGGTTCTCTAGTTATTGATCGGAAATGGTTTTCAATGTTCAGGCCCCTGTGACCTTGACCTTTGACGGAGTGACCCCAAAATCAATAGGGTCATCTACTCTTCATGACCAATCATCCTATGAAGTTTCAACATTCTGGGTCAAGTGGTTCTCTAGTTATTGATCGGAAATGGTTTTCAATGTTCAGGCCCCTGTGACCTTGACCTTTGACTGAGTGACCCCAAAATCAATAGGGGTCATCTACTCTTCATGACCAATCATCCTATGAAGTTTCAACATTCTGGGTCAAGTGGTTCTCTAGTTATTGATCGGAAATGGTTTTCAATGTTCAGGCCCCTGTGACCTTGACCTTTGACGGAGTGACCCCAAAAACAATAGGGGTCGTCTACTCCAGCAGCCCTACAACCCTATGGAGTTTGAAGGTTCTAGGTCAAATGGTTCTCCAGTTATTGCTCGGAAATGAAGTGTGACGTACGGACGGACGGACGGAAGGACGGACAGGGCAAAAACAATATGTCTCCTGGGGGAGACATAATTACAATACAAATAGATTGGCAATAAAAAGGACACCATTACAAACAAGTTTCACATAATTTATATTGGCAATAAAAAGGACACCATTAAACACAAGTTTCACATAATTTATTTATGTTAACATTCATATGATTTATTTACATTAATGAATACAAACAATAATCAGGTTTTTTAACTGCACTAACAATTTGAATTAATGTGTGAAAATTAAAAGCTATTATCAAACTTTTTCACTAAACTTCCAACACGTTTTAAAAGCTTCTACTGCTTTTTATAAGAAACTTGAAAACAGCTTGGGTGAAAATATCATTAAACTAGAGGTGCTTTTGAGAAAAGCGCATGTCTCCCACAACTGCCTAATCATCTGAATAGTAAGTCTGTCTTTGTGTTATAGATAGTTTATGAAGTGAATTCTTCATGAAAAAGAAACCGATAGGGAGGGAAACGGAGCATAGAGGAGTGACCGACCGAGGGTTCTTTTTCTCAAAGAATTCTCTTCATGGACTCTATCTGACATAGTGTGAAATCTAAGTTTGACCAATGAGAATTGCAGAGTCAACCGTGTCGGCGCTCTTCAGCGTGTAGAGCTGTTCTTCAAAAATTACTGCTAGTCACATTGGTCTTCAGGAATAAGAAGTCACTTTTTTTAAAAAATAACTCTCTCTGATTGGTCAAAAAAGTAGGTTGCACACTATATACTGTTTGTGGCTTATTGGTATTCACATGTTGGAGTATCCAGTCTACAATGCTGTATCGGTAGTGTTGGTAATTATGTTCAAGGGCCATAATTCCGAAGTGCCTTGGCCAATTTGGCTAGTTATCGAACTTGGCCGAGGTCTTGTGGTCAAACACATTTTGTTTAAGTTTGGTGAAGATCGGATGAGAAATGTTCAACTTAGAGTGCATACAAGTTTTGTGACAGACATACACACAGACAGGAGTAAATCAATACATCTCCCACACCACTGTGTGGTGGGAGACATAATTCCTAGGATTTATTTTAACAATTTTTTGAAAACTGAGTGACATGCAAATTCAAAACATTCCCAAATAATACCCTGCATTCAATTCAGAACTACAACCATGAAATGTGAATTCTTGATACAATGAATGTGTCTAATGTATATGAAATAGTGAAACAAAAGTCACACTTAGAATATCTAGTTTATAGTTTCTTTACATTGAGAAATATAAAAGAGCTGTACCATGAGAAAACCAACAAAGTGCATTTGCGACCAGCATGGATCCAGGCCAGCCTGTGCATCCACGCAGTCTGGTCAGGATCCATGCTGTTTGCCAACGGTTTCTCTAATTGCAATAGGCTTTGAAAGAGAACAGCATGGATCCTGACCAGATTGGGTGGATGCGCAAGCTGGTCTGGATACATGCTGGTCGCAAACGCACTAAGTTAGTTTCCTCAGGGCGTGGCTCAAAAGAAGTATAGATTATTTATCAAGAAAAACTATATCATACCCAATAACTAGTATTTGCAAGTTACATTAAAACTCAACAATACAGAAAATAATCTTTTATCTATGAACATAAGAGGTTTTTCAGTCATTAAGTATTTAATGTACATTTACATTATAAAATAACAATGGACATTTATCACAGTCTAATTTCTTAAATAAACAAACAAAATCTGTGTACATCAGAATTCATGAAATTTTGGGAATATGAAATATATGCTTACTTGAAAATTATTTTAAAGTATGTGCTTATTTGTCTAATTTGAGTTTTCACAGCCTTTGCTTTTTTTTCAACAATATCTTAGGCAAGAAACATTACCAATGACTTAACACCAGTACTGAACAGTTCTCTTTAACCGTTACCCTGCTGGTGGCAAGTGATTCTGCCTTTGCAACCAGTGCAGACAAAGAACAATGCAGGCTGATCATGGTCTGCACTGTTCGCTATTCAGTCAGGAAATTTTCATTGAACATCCCTTCGAATAAGAAATGGTATCGCCCGAACTGAATGATGGACCAGTCCATTTTTTTTTTTAATTTAGCAGGCTAAATTTTAAGTATTCAACAACTTCCCTCCACTAAATCAGAGGGCAAGGAGGAATGACATACCTACACTAAATCAGAGAGCAAGGAGGAATGGCATAAGAATCATTGTCTTTAGTCAGATCTAACAAAGAACATTCCTGTTGCCCAGTGATGAAGCTCTTTTAATATCCTGATGAACAGTCAATGGACTCTACCAGACAGGCTACAGTAAAACCTCTGCAAGTGGTCACTTCTTTTAACCAGCCACTTGTTCTAAGCAGCTGCATTTGCTATACAGTGAAACACCGCTCGCTCGAGCATCAATGACTCGAGCACCCGGGCTCGCTCGAGCAATTCATGTGGTCCCGGCCGATTTCCTTCTATTTTCTATGTGAAACTTCCATGGCTGGGTCGAGCATCGATAACTCGATCGCTCGAGCATGACACCTGGCCCCTGTGTATTAATTTACTCTTTGTTGCTTATGGCAAACTCGAGCAGAGGTGTCAAAATTTTCCACACCTTCGGCGGTCAGAATGTATCGGTTAATTTAAAATTTTCGCACGCCGTGAGAATTGCATGGTCTATTCCCCGACTATCTTAAATGTTTGTTTGTCGGTATATTTGACCTGATAATAAGATTAATTATTGATGAAAGGTGGAAGAAAAATTTTACTTATCAAAAAAAAAAATGTTGTTTATTATTTATTTTTTTCTGCGGGATCGAGGAGATAATTATGAGGTCTTAATATTTTAATCAACAGTTGTTTGCATGCAAATAAAGGAAATAAGATAACCTTTTCATAAAACTGAGACGATAATTATGAGATCTTAATTTGGAGAAGAAAATTGCGAATTTGATTACAGTATTTCAAATAAAAAATACATAAAAATAAAATGTCTTAGCTGTTTCTTCACATGTGCCATTTACGATCTATCATAAATAACGTTTGTAATACTTTTTTTGAAAATGTCATGAGTGTGTTATTATTACGCATCACCGTTTCCTCTGCAAATGTTCTCGATGACAATTATTTGGTAAAACAAACTTCAATTTTCTTCGTATGTTGGTCAATGTTTGGGTCGCTCGAAACCATGGATAACACGAGCATTTTGCTCATCCCCTTGCGACCTCGAGCAAGCGGTGTTTCACTGTATTTCCCATTTTTATATCAAAGCAAATTAACTTGTATCAAGCAACAATCTGTCTTAAAAGGGCACTTTCTCTTCTTCCCTTTACTGGCTGCTTAAGACAAGTTTGACTGTATTGGAAAGAAGCATTAGCTTTTGCCAACATCAATTTATTTTAGCTTAATTAACATAAACAAAACAAGATGGTTTTCCAGTTAAATACTACTAACAGCTTTGGCTTACACTTGTTAATCTTAAAGTATAATTTTAGGGGATATTATATAATAAACTGTATAAATTATATATTTTTATCAGTGTTAATCAATTTCGTGAATTATCAAAAATAGTGGATAATGGCTATAGATCTAATACAACACAAATACATAGTAACAAATGCACAGTAACAATCAAAACTTAATAGAAAATGACCTAACCTAAACAAATGAGCCGTGCCATGTGAAAACCAACATAGTGGCTTTGCATCCGCAGTCTGGTCAGGATCCATGCTGTTCGCTAACAGTTTTTCTAATTGCAATTGGCTTTGAAAGCGAACAGCATGGATCCTGACCAGACTGTGCGGATGCTGGTCTGGATCCATGCTGGTCACAATGCCACTATGTTGGTTTTCTCAAATGTTTGTTTTACTACATGTAAGTTTCATTTGGTGATACTCGTTATTGCACATTCAGCCAAATATATATTATGAATTATGAGTCATTGTCAAAACTGCAGAAGAACAACATGTAGTGTAAATATACAAAGTCATACTATTTGATTCACCAGTTCTTTCATAGGATTATTAAAATAACCCTTAATTTCAAAAGACCCAAATAAAACATATTTGAAAAAGATGTACAATATTAATACAAGGACACACTGCTGGCTCATGTACCAGGCCCACCCAAGCGATTCAAGCCGTTCTAAAGATTTTCCATATATTGGATTGTTTCATTTTTGCTCATCTTCTTGCAAAACCTCGAGAAATTGTTGTTTTACCGTACTTTAAAATGAAGACTAGAGGTCCACGATGGCTTCACTTGATATACATAATATATGAAAAAGTGACCTCACTTTGTGGCAGCCACATTTTTTTTTGATGAATCAGAATAATTTTGACATTCTTGGTAGAGGGTCACACAAGCGCCATTTGTGTCTATTTTTTTTCAAAATCAGACTAGCAGTTTAAAAGATGTTGTTTGAAGATATTTTATTTTTAGCTGTTCTGGCCCGTATGTGCAACCAAGTGGAAAGATTTGAACAACTTTGAACGAAGACCACCCAAAGAACATCCTAGCAAAGTTTCATCACAAGATTTCAGAGATGTCACTTGAAGAAAAGTGCGGATGCACGGATGGCAGGGAGTGATCACAGTAGCTCATCCCACGCACTTTGTGCTCAGATGAGCTGTATATATATATATATATATATATATATATATATATATATATATATATATATAAATTGATGAAAAAGACATTAATGGCACTGGTGAATCGAATATCAACCTTTTGTAAGCACTCAATTTTCCTCTTAACTATTTAAAAAACATGTATACAATGATTTGCGCAAACACAATTATAACAGAACTTGGCAAAAAAAGTCATGTGACAATGACAATCAAGCTGTTAATCTTAACCTAAAAATCTATTGAACACAAAACTTTGTTTCAAATTTGTTTCAAAATCTTCATGGATGTCAGAAATGCAAGAAGCACTCACCCCTTTAGCAAACTTTCTATACTCTGTTTCAAAATCTTCATTAAGTCAGAAATGCAAGAAGCACTCATCCCTTTAGCAAACTTTCTATACTCTGTTTCAAAATCTTCATATCTTCATTAAGTCAGAAATGCAAGAAGCAGTCATCCCTTTAGCGAACTTTCTATACTCTGTTTCAAATTCTTCACTAAGTCAGAAATGCAAGAAGCTCCCATCCCTTTAGCAAACTTTCTATACTCTAGACAGCTAATGTTACAATGTTCACTTAAATTTGCACAAATGTAGATTTTTTAAAAGCTGATATGCAAGATGTTTTACCTATAATCACAACATGAGTCACTTTCCAGAGAGAACAATATATAATGCTTTTAATAGCACTATAATCTTTGCAAATTTATTGTGAAAATGAAATAACACTTCTACAAAATATTCTTAACTTCATTCAACTTTATGCCAAATTATATGTCTAAAATAATCACACTTATGTCAGTTTTCCCTTCACTGACCAAAATGGACAAAGTCCATCATCTTAATTATTTCTGAAATGATGTATAATAATCATATTAAAGGCTGTTTCACATACCCCGAAACCGAAAGGAAAATAAACCAAAATCGAAACAAAACCAAGATGTGGCTGTTTTTTGGTAGTTATTTAGTGTTTTCATTTATATGCCAATTTTCGATGCAAATATCTTGGTGAAAGTATGTACATGTATTATCTACTGGAACAAGTATATCGTGTATGTAGAAATACATATAATGCATGATGCTGATATAAATTTTGCTTGGATATTTAATTGTACAAAAATCACCAACATACATGTACCTGTTGAAAATAAAATGTGCACAAGTGATTAATAAAATGAAAAACAACTTTGAAGAATACCATTTACTTGTTGTGGAACTGCACAAGCATCCTGAATAATTTGTGAAACCAAGAGAATTGTACGAAATGGACAAAAGTGATGAACTGACACTGAGACTAGAAATTGAATTTGTGCATGTTTTCTTTTCCCTTTTGATTCCTTTTTGACGTAGACATGGACACTCTAGTTAGTGTCGTACATCCTAAATTTCTGTAATCATTTCAGTTTTAGTGATATGCACTCAAATCTTATATTTGTGTTGGTATAAAATGTCCCATATACACTACAAGCAGTCTACTATTGAAATGTAAATGTCACTAGCAACAAGAATTGTTTAGTTATCAAGACAATCTAGGACATGTATTTGAAGCGAGTCTAAATCAGGACAAGGGATGCCACATTTAGGACATGTTAATGGATTATCTCCCTCTTCTTGATGACTGCTGCTACTGCTGTGAGACGTTGGCTGTGTTAACTGCAAATATAAAATGAATCACACAATACACTTATTGACTCGGAAGCCATTCAGCAAGTGTTTTACTGCATGCAGTCAGATACATGTACAGTCAAACCTGTGTTAAAGACCACCTCTTAACAGAGACCACCTGGCTCTAAAGACCACATGTTTTGTTTCCTATTTTAACATTTACAGTGTATTTTACCCTGTGAATAAAGACCATCTCCTAATAAAGACCACATTTTGGCTCTCCCAAGGGTGGTCTTTATAGACAGGTTTGACATGTATATAAATTTTCACTTTTTTTTTAACTTTAGCCCAGGAAACATGTGTTGAATATAGACCAGTCATAAAGCACAGACTGTAGATCTTTCTATCTGTATAAGGAGTCATGTAATGAAGTAATCCATCCCGTGCCAAATATACTGGTCACATGACCAATGAGGTAAAAAATAAGTAAATCTGATTTGGTTAACAATTACAAAAGCCTTCAATTTAAATATTTCAAGTTACTGCCATGGTATATTTTACATTAAAACTGAATTTTAATATAAGTTTGTACTTTATCATAAAGTTAACCTCTTAAATCCTTATCATATCCCTTTGTCAATGTTTTTTTATACTGTGAAATCATTTTTATTCGCGCATTTCACGCTAGAACCGATGCGCGAGTTTAAGACCACGCTATTATTATTTTTTAATTTAATTTATAAATTGAAAATGCGCGAATTAAAGCCCGCACGAAACAGTCCTTTTTTACGTTTGCGCGAAATCTCATGCCAGTGAATTTAAATGATTTCACAGTATTGGCCACCTGCCTCTGGCCATTATAAAAGAACTAGATTCTTTAGTAATGCCAGTATGAAAAACATGTTTATCAACAGAATGGTACAAGCACATTTAACCTTATCAATGTTCTTCGAAAAACATCAAGGTTTTGGTTAGGTTAAACATACCTGTGTTGGCTGAGGAACGTTATCTTGCGGACGCTGGGCCGTGTCATCACCACTTGCATGCTCCACGGGTTGTGGTGGAGAATATGCTATATTAGAGCCATACTGGTACCCTGCTCTTGGTGACGTCTGTTGTGGTTGTTGCCCAGGAGTTTGGGTTGGCTGATAATATCCTAGTGGCGGCCCCTGGTTCCCAGGCTGTAAGTGACTTTGCAATTGTTGTTGGTAGGAAGGTGCCGCATGTCGGCGCTGCATTTCAGCAAGCGATTTACGTGAGTAACTCTCAAGTTCATCAATTAACTGCTGATTTTTTAGTTCTAAATTTCTCATTTCCTGTAAAATACTCTCTTTCTCAGCTACCTGCCTCTCCCTGGCATATCTTTCTGCATCAAAGTCCTGCTTCCATAAATCAGCCTGCAGAATTTCAAAAATGGTCTGCATTTAGTATACCAGAGTTGGATTAAAACAAATTGCTGAATACGTAAAATTTCTTCAAATACATGATTTTGAAAAGTATAGTTCAAGAAACTTCTGTATGAAAACATGCTCTAAACAATCAGATACTGTTTTCAGTTTCCTTGTTACTTTGACCAAACACTTCATGAGAGAGGATCATCTTATTAAGCTACTATTAGGCCCTAGTGCTCTCCATTTATTGACCTGAAATCAACTGCATTTCAGACTGAGCAGCTGACCTATGCAAAAAATATACCCCTCTTTTTTAAGGGTTACATACGAAGTATGATGGAATGATTACAGTAAGCACAATTTCACTGTTCTGCTTATTTCTTTAATCAAACTACATTAGAGTGCCAGAAATTCACAAAAATTATATCAAGGCATATAATACTTGATATATACAAAATGCTGCTAAGTATCTTAATGACAATTGGTTTGTTCTGTTGAGTTTAAGACCATGTTTCAACAATATTTCAGTTATATATATGGAGATCAGTGAAATTAAGAAGTATTCCTTAATTTCTTCCCAGTACAAACCAGTTCTATACAAGCAGCTAACAACTTCCTACAAGTATCAGAGGTGGAGGATGAATGATTCCCAGTCTTCAATAAGTTTTATAGTCATCATCCAGAATATAAGCCTAGCCTGAGATTCCAACCTACATCATCCAGACTGGAAGTCTTCTACTCCCCCTGCAAAGCTAATCAGGCTTAAGACATTTCAACATAGAGCAGTAGCATAAAATACAAGTCCTGGAACAAATCATGTACTAACCTGGGCTCTAAGTACAGGTATTGTATTATCAATGTCATCTTTTAATCTAGCATTCTCAGTTTTTAACTCTTTTATCTGTTCATCTCTGTATGTAATTGCCTCCTCTGCTGCAATCGTCTGGGCCGTTAGTCTGTTTATCTCATCCATCATTTGTTTATTCTGAGTTCCAGGCTGTAAAGTATTTATCAAAGCAATAAACAGATATAGAGGAATATTCAGTTAAAGATGAATGACATATACACTGTATAGAAGCAAGATAAAACAGACTATATGACTGGGATGCAATGTTATAACACTATATTTGGAGACCAGTCTCAAAATGCAGTCTTGCCATTGGTCAGCTCCAAGACTGAGTTCAGAATCAGCCAATCAGATACTGGAGCTTTTAGACTGGTCTATGAAGTCGGCTTTATACCATCTTACCCAAACTGATCCCAAACTATATTTACTTCATCCTTTCTTAAAATTGTCCAACATATCAAAACACATGATACAATACATCATAACACACAGAGAACAACACAATCTACTAGAACTGCAGATGACTGCAACAGAAGATACTTTGAATAAAGTAGTTGTCTGTTTTTTGGGGGGCTTCATTTTTAACTGTTTTCAACAGTATATTGTATTTCCACCATATATGGCAGTCATAAAACCAACTTAACCAGTGTTCTTACTAGTATGTTCTTTTCTTCGCCAAGTGGCCGATAACTTCCGCCATATGATTCAGAGGTGGATGATGAATGAACCTTCAATATATTGCTTCCTGTCAATCATCATTCATCACCGAGAACATTAAAGCCTCGTCAAGGTCTTCCACATACAGACTCTTAATTGGAGGCCTTGAGCTCTACCTGTTTAGCTAACTGAGCAGCTGACTTATGTTTGTCTAACGGAGACTGACTGTTTATATCTTTACCTGTTGATGTTGCTGTGCTGCTTTATATTCATCAAATGTATCCAGTAATTCCTTGTAATCATTCACTAATTGGTTAAAGGAAGCTCTCAATTCCATCAATTGTTTTCTGAAATACAGAAACAAGAACAACACTGTCAGCAGCTAGATATACAGTTAACCCAAATCCTGCTAAATTTCTCCTTTCAAATTGACAGTACCATTAACTGTTAAATAGGGTGCTTACCAAAAATATACTGACTGAATGGCGAACAGTGCAGATTATGATCAGACTGCATGGATGTACACTGGTCGCAAAGGCAGAATCAATCATGTCCAGCAGCTAAATACACAGTTAAAACATGGTATGCTGAACTCACGTATCTTGAAATTCTGGCTATGACAAAGAAATTTTCAAGTCCTGTTCCGAAAACATGTGAAACAAGAGCTGTCTCCATAGGATGACACATGCCCCCGATGGCACTTTGAATGAATAGTTATGGCCGATGTTAGAGTTTAGGACCTTTGACCTACGGACCTGGGTCTTGCGCGCGACACGTCGTCTTACTGTGGTACACATTCATGCCCAATAATTTTAAAATCCATGCATGAATGACAAAGATATGGACCGGACACGCCCATCAATGCACTATCATGAAATATGACCTTTAACATCTAAGTGTGACCTTGACCTTTGAGCTACGGACCTGGGTCTTTCGCGCGACACGTCGTCTTACTGTGGTACACATTCATGCCAAGTTATTTGAAAATCCATCCATGGATGACAAAGATATTGACCGGACACGAATGCAGTATCATGAAAAATGACATTTAACGTCTAAGTGTGACCTTGACCTTTGAGCTACAGACCTGGGTCTTGCGCGCGACACGTCATCTTACTGTGGTACACATTCATGCCAAGTTATTTGAAAATCCATCCATCGATGACAAAGATATGGACCGGACACGAAAGCAGTATCATGAAAAATGACCTTTAACGTCTAAGTGTGACCTTGACCTTTGAGCTACGGACCTGGGTCTTGCACGTGACACGTCGTCTTACTGTGGTACACATTCATGCCAAGTTATTTGAAAATCCATCTATCGATGACAAAGGTATGGACCGGACACGAAAATTGCGGACAGACAGACCGACAGACCGACAGACTGACAGATGGTTCAAAAACTATATGCCTCCCTTCGGGGGCATAAAAAGTATTATTTGGAATTTAAGATACGAAGTTTCAACTGTATAAGTAAGACACAGGATATTTAAATTTTTCTTCAGTCATTTACATTCAGATAAACCTGGTTCCATGTCGTAAATCAATGCTCAATCCAGAACAGAATGTTGCTTATATTGGCTCCTTAATAAATTTTCAGGACTTGTTTTTAAAACCGGAAGCAAACAAATTTTTTAAAGCATGATCATCTTTCAAGAATACAAGCAATATAAGATATGGAAATCTTATATAAAAATTGCCACAGCTCAATCTGACCAAGCCAATAACATTCCCCAAGCAATATTTTCAAACTTCATTTTCCAGGTATGTTCAAACACAAAATATTAAATACCAAATGATCGCTTTTTTTTTCCATATTGAATCAATGATATTGCAATTTTTTCAGTCTATATGTTACAAAATCAAAAGCTGATTTTGTATGCTTAAGTCAAACTGAGTAATTGGATTTTATCAATAAGGGACAAAGTTTAATAAACTGCACAAATTAACATCCTTGAAAGGTCAAATGACAAAATGAGCGATATTTGAAGAGACCAAACATTATAATCTTTTCTTCTGAATAGATCAAACTATTAATTTTTTTCCCATAATAACTCAATACGTAGTTGAAGATGACTAATTTTGCACAAGGTCATATAATATTCATCAAAGCTTTAAAAATAGTAATTCGTGACATACTTAGTAGTGGCGTGTTCTCTTCTCTCTCGGTTGATGGTATCCTCAGATGTACTCAGCGAGTACTTCAACTGCTGTACGATACTGTCCATTTCTCTACGTGACTGCTGGAAGTCCTCCTCTCGCCTACACACATGTTGCTCTAATTCAACTACCCTAAAACACAAGAAATACGCTGTAAATCATGAGGCTCTTTTTGGACATATATAGTATATACTATTTACCCATTCGGTTTCCCATGTGATGTCTCATTAAATGCAGTGACCGTTTGTTATTTTACCCGTGATTAATCATAGCCTTTTGAAATACACCATCCGTCGGATTCAAAATAGTGGATTCCCATCGAAAGCATTTGGATCCAGTCAGAAACATTAGGAAACCAGTCAAAAATGTTTAATACATCGCCTTAATACATTGCAGTCGGCTGTCTGCAAACATTAAAGGATGTGCCGCGCGAGCACTGATTGCGTCACGTGCTAATTACGGACCGATTATCAAGGTGACAATCAGACAGTTTGACATGTTTATTGATTATCTGAGGGTGCTACCAACAATTTCCTGCTTGGCAGGTGGTCTATTGAGATTTCAGACCGAAATTTAGACTTTTCTCCATTTTTACGGGACCGATTTTTTTCATTTTTTACTTCACGAATCGGTCTGAAAAGTCAGAAATCGGTCCAAAACCGACAAACCGGCAAATTTCCAGAGCCCTGTTACCCAATGTACAGATATCTATCTACAGTCATCTGTAATTATTTTTCTACATGTACTGTTTACCAGTCAACATTGGTCAAAACTGAACTGCTACAACTGGAACCAATTACAAATGTACTCAGAACTTTATCCAGAAGAAATCTAAATATATTTTCATAAAAAAAAATAGTGGTCCACTGGGAATTGAACTGAGTCGTTTTCTGGTAAACAATTTTAGTGCTCACTTTGATTTGCAGTTAAACATGAAGAAATAAATACTAATACACAAATGTACTGGTATATGAAGTAAACGGTCTGTCTTGGATAATGTTTTGCATAACTTTCATACAGCCTTTGTTAAGAGGGTAATTCATTTTGCCCAGAACAGGTGAAGAGAAAACGGTTATGACTGAGTAATTACAATACAAAAATCAGTTGTTCAGAAGGTGGAAAAAACTTTGATTAACAGTCGCTAGATCCACAGTGCTTGCTATAATCATATTCATATAAAAAAAAAAACATTTCAGGTAAAAACCCTATAGAACTGTTTAACTTACATTAGATGCTTCTTCAGCTTCTTACATTTTGACGAAATTGTCTACCAAAAAAATCTTAATTCTTATTCAATATACAGTTTATTGGATATATACAGCTTATCCAATACTGTAAAATAATTAATATTGGTGAGGGACTAATTTTCATGGAGTTCATGGTTGGCTGAATCCATAAAAATAAATCTCAATGAAAAAGTCAAATTTCCATTGATTTTATATCCACATTTTGAAATCCACAAACTCATACTGTGAAATCATATATATTCGTGGGGGACTAATTTTTGTGGATTTCGTGGTTGAGTCAATCCACAAAATTTAATCCCAACGAACAAGTAAAATTCCCAATTATTTTATGTTCAAAAGTTGAAATCCACAAATTCATATCCCCAGGAAATTGCCATTTTGACCAAAACCATGAAATTAAATGATGTTACAGTATCCCAAAGAAATATTGCCATGTTGGCTAAAACCACTAAAATTTGTGCCCGCGCAATTCAAGGATTTCACAGTATACAACTTATCAAATATACTGCACACTTGACTATTACCTTGCTGATTTTTTGTCCAATGCTTTGGCTGACACATCAAGTTTTACTGATAATTCTTGGCTTTCCTTTATCAATGTCATTACCTGTGACTTTAGGTTCTGGACATCACCCTGGTATGGCAGTGACTAAAACAGAAATATTAATAATACATTTAAATCTTTAAAAAAAAAGTTTTTTTAATAATATTATCAATATACTGGTTAATTGAATGTATTTATAGTGTTTAAGAATCCTTTTCATACCAACACATGAGGCACACCAATAACAGCTGTAAATTGTACATCATAATTTTGCAAATGAATGATGAAACAAAAATGCTACAGAATATGCTGTGAAAGTACTTTTTAAATATCCAAAATTTTACATAAATCTTGAGGCATGAACTTTTAAACAGCATGTCCTTTTACTGAACAATTATCAATTGTTTTTTTTTAATTCATCTTTTGTTAATCTATTTGGAATATATACTACTAATGTTCAACGTATATTACGAAATCTAGACTTTAAATTCAGAAAGCATATACAACTTTTTTACTTGAAAACCATTGGCTAAATGCCTTGAAAAAAGGTACGGTATTCTTTAGTAAAAGAATTATGGCAATCAATTTCACAGTTGGCACTGTTGTTCTATGCTATTTTTACTGTGCATAACTGCATGACGCTGTCCTATTTGATTATGGTGCCCATGTTCAATACATTACTAAATCTAGACTTTAAATTCAGAAATCATCTTAACCTTTAACCTGCTGGTGGCAAGTGATTCTACCTTTGTGACCAGAGCAGATCTTGGTCAGCATTGTTCGGTATTCAGTCAATAAATTTTCAATGAACACCTTTGAATAATAAGTGGTACTGCCCAAATTGAACGATGGACCTTTAAATTTTAGAAATTTAGCAGGGTAAAGGTTAATTAAGATAATATCTACACATTGCTTTTAACTTGAAACCACTGGCTTAATGCCTTATAAGTTGCATTTTTTTGGTTTTTTTGGGGGGTTTTTTTGGTAAAACAATCAATGAGATCTATTTCCCAGTTGGCTCAGTTGTTCTATTGTGCATAGTTACCCACATGACTCTGACCTATTTGGAAGCAAGAATATAACAAAAGCTTACACTTTTTGTCTGTTGGAGCTCAGAGTTGAGCATGTCTAGCTGTCGGAGAAGATCTTGCTGTTGGCGTTTATGTTCCTGTGTAATGTGTGCTATCTGTGAGTCAAGCTGTTCTTTATAATGACCTAACATCTGTTCTCTCTCACTCAACTGACTTTGTAATCGTGTTATCTGTAATAAGAGGCATCAAAAGTATGTGTTTATACTTTATGTAAGAAATAATATATCGTAAACGGTGATTTGTCAATGAATAAAATCAGTGTTTGGATTCCAGATGAAAAGGAACCATATCAAGAGGACAAAGCCTGACTGATATAATAATACCGCCTGAATGACAAACAGTTACAGGGTTTTTTTTACGACTGGGGGAAGAGGCCCCAGCCTGTCATTGGGGGAAGAAAATAGCGCGCGACGAGCAGTTTTGGGGGATTTTTTCACTCCGGGGGGAATTTACAATTATGCATAATAAACACTTTAAACTATGTTTTTATTACATATTCTTGCAACTTTTAGCAACTATATACACTGTCACTTAGCAATAGATGGACTTGCACTAATGTTCACTTATCATTGTAACAAGGTGGGTGGGGAGAGTTGAAATGCTCAAATCATTGAATATTTAAAGGTCACATGCTTTTATTCACAAAAAATGCTTTAAAATAAGAGTTGCTTTTGCAAGAGTCATCATATTATTATTAAATGCATACTTTAGTTGGCTTTTTATTTCAATTGTACTAGAAAATCTTGTAAGAAAGGATAAAAAAGTCCGAAAATCACGATCGCGAAAACGTGTGACAAATATGAAAAAACGAAAGCAAACATTAAAAATTCTTGATAAAATACCCGTTTTAAATTTCATCTTTTCACCAGAACTATTCCATACTTATAATATCTGATTACATAAAACATTTATATTTTATATTGCTCTAGCAAAATACCTCGGCAAAGATAATAAATTTGCGTAACGGCCGACCGGCTTATTTAATCGAATCAAGCACATAAAATAATTACTTTAAATTAACAACACATATTACACAATACAGCATAAGCTGTTACCGCTAATTAACGAGAGGTACAAACACGATAATCTGACGCTGCATTGTTTATCAATTACATACTGATGATAACCACTTGTCAGTCGGCGCGTGGCGTGATTGACATCTGTCAGTAGCTAATTAACATACGACGCTCCGCCTACTGTCATACTTACGCTGGTGTCGACAAACAGTATGAAGTTCACTGGGATTTTGATTGACAAGGGGCAGAGCTTTCGAACTCGTTACGCATCAAAGAGTATTACCGCGAGACAAGCAGACGCCCACGGCATATTATTTGCGGGTCAGATACGAGTTTTTATCGATTTTCTCTGGTCAAAACCGGAACCTCGGGTCCACTGAACGCTCTTCTAACATTTTTCTACTATTTCTAAAGGTTTTCACACCCATTGAAAATTGTGAAAGACCGTCTGCAATTGTGAACGGGTCCGATATTTGGTCGGGAAAATCGCTGGGAGTAATCTCCATTGCTTTGTTTACGATTTTGGAGGGGGGAATTTCGGACGTAGGGGAATTTCGACTGCGGTAGGGGAAATCCTTGGCTGTGGGGGAAATCCTCGGCTGGGGGACGAGGCCGATATTCGGCCTCTGCTATAGAATAAAAAAAAACCCTGAGATTTTATAAGAGAAAATCACTGTCTGAAATATGTTAAATCAAAACTACTGTCCAAGGTTGGAGATACCGAGGACAAATAGCTTTGACTATTCACCAATAATCCATTCGGTGTTTTACATGAACATAAACCTAGTCTGCTATTTTTTCTTGGATGTGTTTTATGCTTTTTATTCATTTTATTATTTATTACATGACATCAGAAATAAATTCTTGTAACATTTTTCTTAAAATTTTGACTTAAGCTCAACAAAATTTAGTGTTGAATATCGACAAGTCATATAGCACAAACTATAGACCGGCGATTTATCTAAGGAGCCATATATTAATATAAGACAGTATAGCATATTTTCCATTTCTTGATGTCAGTATTAGTATAGGAACAAGTATATAATATAACAAAATCATCAACCTACCTCTACTTCTTGACTGCTAAGTTTCTGAGTCTGCTTCGAAGTTCTTTCTTTTTCTATCTGTAATTTTTCTTTAAGTTCCTCGGCAATACCCGACATGAATTCCTCGTTCATACTAGTCTGGCGATCTGCCGCAGCAGTCTGCATGGCCAGTATTTCAATATCAGTTCTTGATGTTATTGAACTTTCGGTTTCCTTCCTTTCACTATTTTCTGAATTATTGCTGGGGCCCGTATCAATGTTCTTGCCTATTTCCTGTGCACCAGGCCCGACAGAGTAACGTGTTTTATTTATATCACCGAATAATCCTTGCAATTGTTTCTGTAACACAAGATTTTGCTCATTCAAGGTCACATTTTCAGTCTGTATTTGAACTTTTAGCGTATTTACATGCTGCAGGTCTTGTAGTAACTGTTCATTTTGCTGATGAAAATTGTGCACTTGGCTTGCAAGTTCCATACAACGTTTTTTATACCCTTCAACTTCTGATTCGTCTGCTGCTGTACTTACAAGTGCCTAAAAATAAATTAAGATAAATCATGAGTCTTTTAATTCCACATCGATTGAATTTATATCTCTGGTATCGCAAAATAGTCATATAACTTAGTTACTGGTACTATGGAAACCTTGATTCACCATTAAAAAAATTTATCTCAAAATACTAATAATTATAACATGTGGCATAAAACTCTTGCACAGAAAATATTTTGATTGTTACTCAAGGACAAAATATTATACTTTCTGTATTCAATCACACAAAACACATAAAAAAACACCAAATTTGTAGATTTGAAAAACGCATCTTCTGCGAGCCCAAATGTTTTTCTATCACATGCTAACACTATAATATGAGGGTCCTCATTGCACAGTGTTGTTTGTTTGTTTTTCGAAAAAAATCCTCT
Source organism: Mercenaria mercenaria (assembly GCF_021730395.1). NCBI lineage: Eukaryota > Metazoa > Mollusca > Bivalvia > Venerida > Veneridae > Mercenaria > Mercenaria mercenaria. The sequence goes on from NC_069373.1 coordinate 57,124,439, forward strand.
CCAAAAAATAAGTGAAGTAAATTTAGCACACATCAACATAATAATTCAGACAGTATAAATTGTGTTGCAAACAAGCAGATTTTTTTGCTCCAAGTTCTTCATGGACAAATGAAAACAATATTTCTACATCTCCACTCATATGATTGATATTACTCACTGACAGCAAAAAGTAAATTTTTTAACGATGGCTTTTTAATGATTGGCAGAAGACATTTTACATAAAAATCCTTCAAAATGATGTAAAATTTCCCCGCTGAAGGCCCCTAGCCTCAGCCTACTAAAGCAGACTTCGTCCCTAAATAAAACACATTCTACCATAATTAAAAATTCTCTCACTGTTTCAGTATCTGGTGACTTATTAATCAACTCTGACTTTAAGTTCTCCACTTTTTGACGTTCTTCAAGCATCTTTTTCTCCAAACTGAACTTTTCTTCTTCCAGATCGCGAATACGTGACTGTAATTCTTCCAATACAGATCCCTGAAACACACACTATACAATAAATGTGTATGTAAACCTTTAAATCTCCACTAATATCTAATATCTGCTACACCAATACAGGCAGAGAAATACTGGGAAGGCATTTGAAAAAGAAAATACCTGCTTTATATAAATAAAACTTGCAGTGGCCTAATGCATAAGGCACCAGTGCCCCAGTCAGCAATCAGGTGGTTGAAGGTTCAAGTCCCATCAGAAGCCAGTCTTGTTACTGAAGAGTGACGAGCTGGTGAGCTGCCGGCTACTTAAATGATACTTTACTTACTGCCTACCTGCCTAATTCATGCAATGAAAACAATCAGGCTTTGTCTACTTATGTGTAACCTATGGGCATAATTATGTGGTTGTGCTATATTGGAAAATGATTTTGGGAAACTGAAGGATTTTAAGAGTGATTCTTCTGCTGCATGAAGTTATCATTTTAAGGCAAAACTGAGAATTAAACTGTTAAACAAATGAACTAAAGCAAACTATAAATTCTACACAGAAAAGGTTTCACACATTTTTGACTAAGATGTGGATAGAATGTGCCTACATTCTGTTTTCAACAGTTAACGTTACAATATTTGGTGATCCATCAAGATCCTGAAATTTCTGAAAAGACAACTATTTTCATTCTCTAGTTTTGGTATATTGACCTGAGTGTGTAACTGATCATTCTATAACTCACCTCTCTATCAGGAGAATCTAACACCTGTTTATATTTTTCATTCTCTAATTTCAAAACATTGATCTGTCTGTGCAATTGCTCAAAGCGAAGCAGATTCTGTCTGTTACTTTCTCTCACTTTCTCCTTCCATTGTAACAACATCTGGAACTGTCTCTTCATGTTCTCATTATTCTCTTTCAGGTACTCTGTGAAAATTGAATAGGTTAACCCTTACCCTGCTAAATTTCTATAGTGAACTTGCCCATCTTTCAATTTGAACAGTACCATTAACTATGAAAAGGGTTGCATATCAAAACGATACTGACTGAATAGCTAACAGTGCAGGTCATGATCAGACTAAACGGATGTGTAGACGGATCATGATCCTCACTGGTTGCAAAGGCAGAATCAATCGTGTCTGGCATGATAAGGGTTAACATCATTACACTGTATTATAAATGTATATTTATCTTCTGGAAAATAACCGAGACAATCTAAGAACAAAGGTTGTGAATTTCAATCTTTTCCAACATTATTAATGCAAGAAAAGCATTAGCACAGGGTCATTTCTTGATGTAACATCTGCAGAATAATTTGGTACCCTGGCGCTACCTCAGAATTCTGCACATGTTATATCACGAAAAAACACAAATTTTCCCTAAATTAGAATCAAATACTTTCTGTACCTCGCAAAGTTGCATTTTCAGTTGCAAGTTCCTGTACTTTCTCCATAGCCTGCTCCAATGACACATCTGTGAAGGATGATTGTGTGCCATTCTGTAGTGGACTTATAAGTCCATTGTTACTCTGACCCGTCTGATTAGACAACACTGAGAATGAGCTTCCGGATGAGGGAGATATCATACTTCTGTTCCCCTGGCTCCCTGGACCAGTTTGCTGGTTCCCATGACCTGCTGGTATAGGGAGACCACCGTTCATAAACTGATGTGACATGTCTGAAACAGTGAATAAAGTCAATATCAGACAAACAGGTAGGCCTCTCCTCCTGAGAGGCATAAAAGCTGTTAAAAGGGTAAGTTGCCGCTCAGTCTTTATTATTCACATGCATTGCATATTTTGTAATGAAACCAGGTACTTCTGCAGAGTTGCATGGTAAATGTCATGTGTAATTATACAAAAATGCATGTCATAACTATCTTTTCAATCCTCCCGCATTTCATCTTGAAAAGGCAAGTACTTGTTAGGAAACAGCACAGGAGTAAATGTTACATGTATCTTGGCTTTAGATACTTTATACATTATTTAAAAATCAAAAGGTCATAATTCAATATTATTATACAACCATAAATCCCTTACTATATGCGTAACAATTCTCTGAATTTTCTCTGCCAAAAAAAAAAAAAAACGACAAAAATCTCAGCATTCCAATTCCCTGCAATTTCTCCACATAGAGTGTGTATAATTTTGTGTGGAAAATATGTGTATTTTCGCATATTTTGTGGAGATTTGAGCTAAGGACTTGAACCAACACTAATGCTAGACAATATTAATATGATTTATAATACTGACCAGGTCTAGGTTTTTGATGTTTATAATACAGACATTAATTCTATAAATATACCGACAATCCATAAATTAAAAGTTATTTCAGTGTGTAATTTACAGACTTGGTAAATGATATCTGCTGAAATTACAGTTTGACTCAAACTGCAGTTTTAATTGATTGCATGCGTAATTGAAGGTGAATTGTGATTTTCTGTCAATATGGATGAATTAGACTTTTTAGAAAACATGATCCAAATTGTCTGAACTTCTCCTGCGAGTTTTATTTATGCATTCCATTAAGTGAAGCATTTAATTTTAACTTGTAGTTTTGCATTATATTGTAACTTCGACAAGGTTCATTCTCCCAATTAGCCTTACTCAAGCGACTTATTGGAATGACTTATTCTATGATCTGATATTTTATAGTTGTCACCCATAAACCTTACCGTATCTGCATTTTACTGTTAGGAAATCGAAGACATTAAGAATTTAAAAAAGTCATACTTGCTAGACTTTTAAAAACATTAATATTCACTAAGAAACTTAAATGGGTTGAATATAACTCATAATTTTAAATAAGACTTTAACCTGCGAAAAGGTGCGAGGAGATATCTACCCCGACACAGGTTTAAATACATAACCGACTGCCGATGACACTAAATTGCAGAAACTAAACAGAAAATATACAAAAATGTCAGCAAGGAAATTTTATGCTTTAATGTCAACATAAATTCATTATCAGAGATGTTAATAATAATTGTTATCATTACAAATACATTGTATATGTAACAGAAAATGTTCCCAATGGATTTTGTTGTGGACTTCATAACAGAAATATGCAAAATAAGTTTTAACGCGATGCGACAGGGGCAGTCAAGTTACCATGCTGTCCCGAAGCTTCCTATTATTTGGACCAACTCAGTCTGTAAATTTACAGACTGAAAAACGTTAAAATTTAGAGAAAAAGAAAGTCCAAATATTTACATGTCCATATTTACATAAAGTCTGAAAAGACTGAGCAAGACTGAAGACAGACGGGTTACTTACTTTGGCTTAATACTTGATGTTCATAATTCGAGATACAACTGATTTGTTTTGGACGGTACAGGATTAAATTAGGCTTTTACTGAGTGGCAGAAAATGGTTATTTATAAATCACCTGATTAGTTAAACAAAAACATCATCGTTAATACAATTTCGAAATAGAAAGTAAAATGTCCTCAAATTAGATTTTGGAATACCTTGGGGTTTTTCCATGAAATCTTCAGAAGCCTAATTTAGATACCATATTGGTAGGAGAACACAATTTGTGACGTGTACGGCCTTCAATAAATTGTTTGTTTGTTTCGGGTTTAACGCCGTTTCAACAGTATTTCAGCTATGTAACGGCGGGCAGTTAACCTTACCAGTGTTCCTGGATAGAAGGGATGATACTACACATGCACATACTGTCGTCATAATTTGACTTCGTATTAAAACGTCTTATTGTACGAATGATTTTTATGTATATCTGCCTGAGTAAGGCACGTCTTTTTCAAAATTCGGAATCTTTAAAAATATTTAAATGTTATGCAGGAAAAACGATATTACATGTCTGTCTGTGTCAGACAGATGTTTTCCAAACCCTGTCCTACACAGGCAGGCATGCAAGAAACTTATAATATGGCTAAGCTGATTTCCTGCTGATTGAATTGTTCGTTGTAGATTCTAGCAGATCTTGATTGCCGTAGATGAGGGCCTGCAGAAACTTGAACAAGATTGTACAGAAACTAGACAAATAGAAAATAAAAAACAAAACAAGCACAACGGCAACCGAAAAAAAAATGCATATGTGTAATTACCTTGAAGTTATTCTGAACATCACCACAGACTCATACACAAAGACCAAACAGCAATACTTAAACATTCAAAGCAAGGTGATACAGGTATAAACACACCCAAAAGACAAAATGTATCAAGAAGACAAAGTGCAGACAATCTCAATGAACAATTTCAATCTGTCTCCACTAACAAATCGCCTCTCTCAATAAAGTCTCTCTCTCTGAAACTAAACTTCAAGATTCAGCAGATGGCGGAGACAAAACTCTTTCAACATATAGCCTATATAGACAGATGTCAGACACTGAGATATCCACTCATGGGATTGAAAAACGTTCTAATTTTGATGTTCCTGGCCCATTATGCTCAACAGTGTTTAAAAGGAAATTTCTCCCTTTCTCCAGATTTTCTTGTCAAAATGTTTTCAGTCAGGATCCATCCCACAACCTTTAAGATGGCAAATGTTGCCCCAGTCTACAAGAAGGGCCAAAAACTTGATCGTGCATACTATTGTCCTCTCTCACTTTCTTGTATTCTTTGTAAAACACTTGAACATGTTGTCTCGCCCATCATTAGCATTTTTCACGTTCTTATATATTCAGTGAATTTCAGCACGGCTTCAGTAAAAAAGATCTTGCAATACCAAACTCCTTACGCTCATTGATGATTTGCTGAAGTCTGTCAATCTGAAAAGCTATGTCGACCTGATTATTCTTAATTTTAGCAAAACCTCCGATATGGCAAACAATGAAAAACTCTAGTATAAACTCCACTTCTACTAGTATGTTCTACATGGAAACACACTCTTTTCTTGACAACATATCCAGGCCCGTGTGCAGGATTTGTTTGCTGGGGGGGCCCAACCTGGGGTGGGTTCGGGAGGGGTATCCCCTCCCGATTGTGAAATTTTTTTAATATGGCACATGAATAGATGCATTTTCCTGCTACCTGAAACACCTTTAAGGATGCATGAATGTATTATATATTTAAGGAAAAGTCTACTTTTTAATAATTTCATCAAGCCTTTTCAATGTATGTATGATTGTACAGTCAGTGTATGAACTTATTTTTCTGTATGATACCCAGTTGAAAAAAATGTTGAAGTTTTAAGATGATTATTAATTAGACTAGCTCCTAGACTGATATTTTTTTTTCCACATTTTTATGATTTCATGTAGTGAACTGAGCCAGTCTATATACTATGTCCAATATTACAATTTTAACATCAGTCCTCTTAGAAAATCTCTAGAATAGACTGGCTTTTGTCTCTATAAGCATAAAAAAGAAAAAAAATCATAGAAATATCGTAATTATCAGTCTAGTGGCTAGTCTAATTATTAAGGGTATCCTATTTGCAAAATGGCCAAATGTTTTTAGATTTCCAACAAAACAAACGAAGTATTATGACAATTACTATTTACATCACAGATTTCAAATGACAATGAACTCTTAATTGTACCAAAGATCTATAAAAATAAATAGATGTGTATTTTTTACTTCTTTGACTGTACAAACTATAACATCACAGCACATATTAAATGATATTTTTATGTATAAAACCCCTCATAAGTAACGAGTTTTAGATGCGTTTTGTAAGATTTACTGAGAAACTACTTTTAAAACTATGAGAGTTTTTAAGTAAGGTTATTGGACCCAAAAGAGTAAAATTGATACAGTAGTTTCAAATTCATAATTGTTGTAAAATAAAAAGATAGGATAAATATCTATCAATTTAATAAATTTGGGGAATGTGCCTTAATGTAAAAACAAAATACAACCATCATAATGTTTCAATTTTCAGATTCATTTTATGATTTACTTAACAAAACCAACAATGTAATGATCATTTTATAACCCTTCCAAAGAGTAAAAAACATAATAGTTTCTCCACTACCCAGTCAAGTACCGATCAAGCGATCAATGAAGCATGCACAGATAAACTTTTACCTGTGACATGCCTGGGGCTAATTTCCACTACTGGACACCGTTTTATGGCTCTTTAGCCTGTGTATTGCTGTCAAATCAAGCCGGTTGTGCTGGTGTATAAATTTGTTAATTGAGGGGCCCATAGTAATAAAAATCGTAACTAGCCAGCCAGCTGGGGGGGCCCGGGCCCCCTGGCCCCCCACCTGGACACGTGCCTGAATATCGCAGTCTGTCATCATCAGATGTCAGATACCATCCATGTCTGTATTGATGTGCCCCAAGTTACTCGTACTTCCATTTTCTTATACATATGAATGACCTTCCTGAGCATGCTACCAATTCAGAAGTCCATTTCTTTGCAGATGATGCTGCAACCTTTCTTTCTTTCACAGCAGCCACTAACTACAAACACCTTCAGCATGACCTAATCCAGCTCAAGAAATGGGAATCATTACGGGACATGGAATTTAATTCATCCAATTACCAATAAAATCTGTGAAATATCATACCAAGAAAAGAACAAGTATGCCCACGGGCAGAATGTCGAGTCCGCCAGATATCAGGTGTGACCTTGACCTTGGACCTAGGGACCTGGTTCTTGCGCATGGCACTCCGTCTCATAATGATGAACATTCATGCCAAGTTACATCAAAATCCCACTATGCATGAATAAAAAATGCTGTGGACAAACTTCAATTTGACCTTTGACCTCCAACTGTGACCTTGACATTTGAGATAGGAACATGGGGTTTGCGCATGACATGCCTTCTCATTGAGGTAAACATTCATGCCAAACATAAACAAGATCATGTCAAAGTTATGGTTCGGACAAAATCGTCGGACGCACACACGGACGCACGCACGCACAAACACTGAAATTGGCGACTATATCGAGCTCACCGCAAGCGGACTCGACATAAACTGAAATTGACACTAAATATACACTCCATGATATCACACTGGAAACAGTCTCATCAGCAAAATATCTTGGCTGTCACAATATCAAATGGCTTGTCATGGAACAATCAATCAGATAACATCACAAGAAAAGCAAATCAAACACCTCACTCAGTCCATCTAAAATCAACAACATATATGACACCTGTGATGCCTAAGTTCGAATACTGCTCCTCAGTCTGATAACCACATACCAGTGCTCGAATCAGACAAACTGAGTGTATGTTCTGCTAAATATGGCTCAAATCTGAGTTTTTCTACAAGTACTGGTATTCGTATATTTGTTACCAGTACGAACCGAATGTATTCTAGTAACAGAAAGTCACAATTTTGTTCAACACAAATGCCCCCTTCCCTGTTATAATATGCGGAGAAGGGCTGCTCGATGGGCAATGCGCAACTATGGCCGCAGCTCCTGTAACTCACATGTTGACCACCTTAACTGGAGACGACTTTGGTTCATTTATTTGTTTGTTTTGTCCTAGTGTATTTGCTTTGCATGAGAGAGTGTGTGTTGTTCTTGTGCGCGTCCGTGTGCTGGGTTAACATTTGGGGAGACTGCGTTTTTGGCACGTGGCTTTCCCTGTTGGATATTTATCCTTTTTTTGACCTGCGTCGTACTGTGCAACGTAAGTCTGTTATTGTTTCATAACATCACCCATAACCTAGTTGCCATCCAGCTGAACCCTATCTTATCCAAACAAGAGGTCAGGTCGTCAGTCCCAATCTATGGCCTACAGAAAAATCCAAACAAGCTCAAATTTCTATAAGTATTAATTTTTTCCTCGCACTATTGCCCACTGAAACTCAGACTATGAGGATAGTGTCTCTCTTGGAACTGTATATACTCTGTCTTTTTACGCTTTTGTTCTTTTCTCTCTTTCACGGAGGAGGAACTGTTACACGAGACCCGGTTGTGGAGGATATCATGTTACAGATTTAGGATGCTACTGTTACAGTATTCCTTGATAATGTTACAGCATTTGGAGGATAATAATAGCTGTCGGTGTTTTATTTGCCACAGAAATGGTAAAGATTTATCTCTTTTTTGCAAAAGTAAAAATTGTTTTTCTATATATATGGTATGTACGTCTGTTGAGACATGGTTTAACCTGCGAAACACAGTATATTGATGTCTATCAAGCGTTTAATGACAAAATTCGAAATTTTGATAGAAAATTAACTAAAAGAAGTTGATTAAAATATATTTCAACCATATTTTATGCTGAACTGCATCGATAAAAACCCTCTTTAGGCATGCACTTATAATACAAGGTAGAAAAATCACCGTGGGTCTAATTTTTCGTGGTTTTATAAAATGTTACAGTTTAGCTGGATATGTTACAGTTGTGGGGTGCTACTTCTGGATGTGTTACAGATTTAGGATGATACTTTTTGGAATAATTTTGACAATATACAATACCAGGATAGTAAATAAAATTTAGATATCATGAATTATGTGGGATTTTTTTTTTTGTAAGATGTAACAAATTTATTATACCAAGTGCATTTTTTTCTAATTTCGAAATTCTAAATCAACATCTATATGTAATAAAATGATAAAAACATTTTCAATGGAAAGCTAGTGTTCTATATCCAATATATATAATACCATAATCACCAATTCGCATTGAATCGTCGTTTGCACTTTAAAAGGCTGATCTTTTATAAATAGTACCTGTACTATGCTAGCAAACGATGTGTGCTAGCTTCAGAAGAGCTTGGCAATGCGTGTCTTTAACAACGATTTCAATTATTAATATGCTTAAAAGAAAATATCCTCTAGGAATCAGTAATGGAGAACTTAAGAAATTAATTGGTTTTTCTAACGACAACTCGCACATGTGCAATAAAACTTTATTTCAAAGAACAAAAAATTATTTTTTTTGTTAAACATGTATACGCATTTACTGTTGGAACAACCATCCAATCATAGTCTGCTTGCAGGCGCGTAGCTGCCTACAAGCAGACATGCATCTGCGCAATGAAAATCTGGCAAGCATGCACAATTAATTTGGCTATTCTGAAGCATTGAATCTGTTTGGTCACAGTTAGGAGCCTATATCATTTAACAGAGGATTTTATACGCAACTCATAATGTTTCAGGATTTTCATCTAAAAATATATGCGTCTTTGTCTTTGTATGTATGCCGGTGTCAAGGGCTTTTCAGGACTGTGCGCCATTCGAAGGTATGTCTCAGGACTGTAATGCCCACCATCTGGCATTGTGTAAACGCGAGCACGAGCACATTAAATTTGGGTTGTTCAAAAATTAGGAGTTACCATATAACCATAGTAACTCGTTGTCTTCTTAGATTTGAACGAAAGTAATCTATGTGAATATAAATAAAGAAACACTTAGGCCACACCAAATTGATAAGTTGTTCATCGTATTTTTTTCTGAAAAATTTGAGGCGGCGAGCGAAAAAATAATTTAAATATTTTTTTTGGTTTTTGAGAAAATCAGGAGCGAGCGAAGAGTGAAGAAATATATTTGTCTTCATTTGGCTCTCAACTGACTAATTAAAACTTTAAAATAGAATGTATAGCCCTTTTAAATTAAAAAGTAAGTCCCCAGAGATTGAGAAAATCTAACCCGCAGACGCACAACAAAGCGAACTCGTGAAAAAAGGTAATTACATTGTCATACAGTACACTGTAATCAAATATCGAATCGAATATTTACTGCTATGAAAATGTAGCATTCTTAGCTGACTTTACAAAGTTTTTGATACATCAAATATCTATGTGAGTGTTGCTAGACCTATTAAAGCTTCTGATTTGAAACTTAGAACAGTTATTTACTGTCAAAGTCTACACCAGGAGAAACAATACTCTTACTTAAGTCTGAATCTAGACAGAGTTATGCCCCTTTTTAACATAGAATATTTTTAATTAAGTTTTATATAATGACCAATAGCTCTGTCCTTTAATAGCTTCTGACTATTATGCCCCTTTTACTGGCAAAGCTCTGATTTAGAAAAGTCGAGCATGATGTCTTATGTACAGCTCTTTTTTCTAACTTTAAACTTTCATAACATACTGAATTTGTTGAAACAAAGTCTCAATTAAAGTCTGAAATGGAGATTAACGTGCATTAACATTAGTCTACTAAATGATTGGAAAATTTGAAAATCAAAATTGTCCTGAAAACAACTCGTAATGTAAATTCCTTACCCCACCAACTTTCGTATGCAAATGCTGATGATTTGGACAGGAAAAAACAGAAAACAGATAAGTGACATGCATCAATAAGTATTTACCCTTACCAAAATAATGTAGAGTGATGTTATCAAACAAATTAGTATGTTTTTTCTTCATCCAGTTTTCAATGAAATAAATCGATATTTGGTAAACATTTGAAGAAAATGGCGTAACTGCATAAAGGGGAAATAACTTTAATGCAACTAAATATAAGTATTATGATTTATTATAGACGATGTGTGCGTAGTATGTATTTATTTTGATTAAAATCCATTTGAGAACAATCTGGGACTGGAAGTATAAGCATTTATACACTTTTACGTCCGTAAAAAGTAGCGCACCAAAAAATTTTTGATTGATTTTTTTCAATGGGGCGAGCGCAAGCCAAAAACAAAAACAAAATATTTTTTTTTGTGTTTCTGAAAATATACGAGCGGCAAATCCGATGAACAACTTTTTAATTTGGTGAGGCCTTAGAACATTTTTCGATATCGCTCCGCGATATCTGGTGATTTATTTTGAGGTTATGAAAAAATTTAACAACCGATGTATTTAGATATTGTCCAAATGATCGGTCAATTTGCATGGAAAGGGATAGGAGACTTGCCCTGCATAACTTGTATCATCAACTGTTCATCATATGCGATTCTGACATATCAAAACCGACATCTTCTCCCGTTAGGTAGAATGTTCTAGATTTTCTTTTCTGTGTTCTTAAACGTCGTTACGGCAACGCCTCTCTAGTACATGTCTGACTGCCTCAAATGACAAAATAAATCGTCATCTTAGCGCAAAAAGTGAAAAAGTCCTTCCTTAAGTCAATGCAGTTATCCACTTCTTGCACCGAGGTGACGAAATGTTGTTTAGCAGTATTTACATCTAACAACAGAATCCCGAAGAAGAAAAAAAAGTATCATCCTAAATCTGTAGCACATTCAGAAGCAGCACCCAACAACTGTAACATATCCTGCTAAACTGCAACATTCTATAAAACCGCGAAAAATTAGACAAACAGCAATTTTTCTACCTCGTATTAGAAGTCCATGCCTGAAGAGGGTTTTAATCAATGCAAATGAGCATGAAATACGGTTGAAATATATTTTAATCAACTTTCTTTTAGATAATTTTCTATCAAAATTTCGAATTTTGTCATAAAACGCTTGATTGACATCAGTATACTGTGTTTCGCATGTCTCAACAGACGTACATATCATTGATCTAGAAATACAAATTTTATTTTTGCAAAAAAGAGATAAATCTTTAGCATTTCTTTGGCAAACAAAACACCGACAGCTATAATTATCCTACGAATGCTGTAACGTTATCCAGGAATACTGTAATAGTAGCAACCTAAATCTGTGACATGATATCCTCCACAACCGAGTCTCGTGTAACAGTTCCTCCCCCGTGTCTTTGTCAGTTTACGCGAGTCAAAGTATATGTCCACGCAAGGGATTTGGCTAATTGCAAGATAGATCTATACATGGAGCTCCGAATTTGACTATCCCTATTGGGCCTCACACAAACGGCAGCATGTCAATACATGCGATCAGCTGTTTAGACGTTATAGAAGCTATGATTTATTGCAAGATAGATACTGAAGTAACTCTGGACATGTTGTGTCTGTGCTGAAGTGTGTCTCACTGAAAATCATGTTACGAATACAACAATTCCATTTACATAGATGTATGTATTCGTAATGGACGGAACTATAATAAAACTGAATTCCAGTATTTTCATATGGTGGCGTATTTCAGTCAATCACATATCCACTTATTTATCTCGATTTGTTCGTAAAAATGTCACTTCTTCAGTTATTATCTGGCAAGTGACAAAACTGCGTGTTATCAACATAAGTATCTTAACAGCTCAAAACTGCCTGTAGGTGCCCATTACTGCCATCCACATATTCACTTACGTTAACTATATAGGTATCTTGATCTTTAGAGGCGGTGTTTGGGGACGAGGTTGATACACGTACACTCATTCATTTCGTATAGGGGACGAATTTTAAAAGTCTAACCGTTATTAGTTGTTATATTATTTTACCATTGTTTGTCGGGAAATAGCTTTAAGCTAATGTTTTTGTTATGAAATATCCGACCTTAATAAAGTTTCTTGTGTCTCTTGTATCTTGTATCGTTAATCGCCAATTTGGGCACGGATACAGGCCCGTGTGCAGGATTTGTTTGCTGGGGGGGGGGGGGCCCAACCTGGGGGGGGTTCGGGAGGGGTATCCCCTCCCGATTGTGAAATTTTTTTAATATGGCACATGAATAGATGCATTTTCCTGCTACCTGAAACACCTTTAAGGATGCATGAATGTATTATATATTTAAGGAAAAGTCTACTTTTTAATAATTTCATCAAGCCTTTTCAATGTATGTATGATTGTACAGTCACAGTGTATGAACTTATTTTTCTGTATAATACCCAGTTGAAAAAAATGTTGAAGTTTTAAGATGATTATTAATTAGACTAGCTCCTAGACTGATATTTTTTTTCCACATTTTTATGATTTCATGTAGTGAACTGAGCCAGTCTATATACTATGTCCAATATTACAATTTTAACATCAGTCCTCTTAGAAAATCTCTAGAATAGACTGGCTTTTGTCTCTATAAGCATAAAAAAGAAAAAAAATCATAGAAATATCGTAATTATCAGTCTAGTGGCTAGTCTAATTATTAAGGGTATCCTATTTGCAAAATGGCCAAATGTTTTTAGATTTCCAACAAAACAAACGAAGTATTATGACAATTACTATTTACATCACAGATTTCAAATGACAATGAACTCTTAATTGTACCAAAGATCTATAAAAATAAATAGATGTGTATTTTTTACTTCTTTGACTGTACAAACTATAACATCACAGCACATATTAAATGATATTTTTATGTATAAAACCCCTCATAAGTAACGAGTTTTAGATGCGTTTTGTAAGATTTACTGAGAAACTACTTTTAAAACTATGAGAGTTTTTATGTAAGGTTATTGGACCCAAAAGAGTAAAATTGATACAGTAGTTTCAAATTCATAATTGTTGTAAAATAAAAAGATAGGATAAATATCTATCAATTTAATAAATTTGGGGAATGTGCCTTAATGTAAAAACAAAATACAACCATCATAATGTTTCAATTTTCAGATTCATTTTATGATTTACTTAACAAAACCAACAATGTAATGATCATTTTATAACCCTTCCAAAGAGTAAAAAACATAATAGTTTCTCCACTACCCAATCAAGTACCGATCAAGCGATCAATGAAGCATGCACAGATAAACTTTTACCTGTGACATGCCTGGGGCTAATTTCCACTACTGGACACCGTTTTATGGCTCTTTAGCCTGTGTATTGCTGTCAAATCAAGCCGGTTGTGCTGGTGTATAAATTTGTTAATTGAGGGGCCCATAGTAATAAAAATCGTAACTAGCCAGCCAGCTGGGGGGGCTTGCTTTTAATACTGTAATATACTAAATTTCTTTAACAACTGTTTCTCTGACAGCGCCGACCAGTCATAATCGGAAATCGATTGTTGGTTGTACTCATGTAGATGTAGATGTAGATATAGACTCTTCCACGCGTTAAATACTACATATTAACTGATCAGTGAAACAGACTAGATGTAGATACTGTAATGAGGCTACTGAAATAGCTTTCATCAAGTTTGCAAGCGCTTATCTTGCTAATTTACAAGCGTCTAGAATTGTTTTGATGATCAGTCATTTTCGCAAACATTTTCTGATTTATGTCGATCTAATTAATTTATTATGGAATAAAACTAAAATTGCATTAACTGCATTTAAAATATGATGACCATTGAACAAGAACTGCAAGAAAATTCTGAAAAACCATCATGGTGGACGCCACTTTGTGAAGCTATAAAAGAGGGTATGTCACTAAATTTTGCATGCTGTGTGAAAACAAGGGTATCAAGTGAACTCGTCCCCCAGACAACTCGTCCCCCAGTCAACTCGTTCCTAATTTGGTCATTTCGTCCCCTAAAACTGGTCATTTCGTCCCCCTCATGGTAAAATTTGGTCAACTGGGGGGCCCCTTTTGGTAATTTTGTCCCCCTAAATAATTATATATGAGGTATTTTCGCTTTTTTATCATATCTTTGACTTTGAAAATTGGTATTTAAAACCATCGTGAGTTTTGAAGTAGTTTTATTGGATATGGTTAACCTTAGTCCAAATAATTGTACTCGAGAGTTGAATATCGTTATATTATTTTGACTTGTCGATATCCGCCTCCGAGAACAAACCAGAAAAGGTGAAGAATGTGGTAGCACTGTCCTCTTCTTTGCGTAAGTAACACCCAATGGAATCCGTTGGGTGGGAATTATGTTATAATAATGCAACGGATAAAAAAAAAGAAATACATACATAGAAAGCCTGTAATTTTTCCTTTTCAATGATGTATATATTACCGAGATTTCTTGAGAAAAATTCAAACTATGGCAGTTAAAAAAATGCCAAGGTTTAACACGAGTGTACTACATATTGGAAAATGGCCGATCACCGGTAAACACATTACTACACGAAGCGTTTTCATTGGTCACGCCTCCGACCGCCATTACATGAAGACGATTGAAACGTTAGAGGTTTAATTTTTTTACAACAGAAATTCTTGATAAATATGTCCTGTTCTTATGTTTTTTATTTACTATTTATGATTTAAAACAACAGGTAAGCAGTTAGGGCTAAAGAAAAATCGTGACTACTGATAAATCGTAATTTCAATTGACCACAGTTTCCACCACAGTTTTGATTGTTTCTGGTTGAGACCTCTAGGTAGACAACGTAAAATATCAAAATATAAAATCGGTCTGCCCGAGGTCTCATTATTTAGACTATGGTTAACCTTAGATAATAAGGTTGGATAAAATAATATAAGAAATATACTGACAATATAAGATGATTAACTGAAATAACATAAAAAAAAAATAAATTCAATGCCTTTAGTAATAAAAATATAATGTAATAATTAACTTTTTTTAAAAATCATAGTAAGAAAAGAGAGTTGGAGCAATAAACCCTTATCCCTGGTCATAATAAAAGAAAGTTTTAATTAGAAGTCAATGTTGGCAAAAAGCTGGTCAATATGAGTATTGGTTAAAACAAGTCAATACTTGTCAATACCGGTCAATACTGGTCGATTCAATACTTTGGTCACTCTTGGGTGGTCAATACTGGTTTATTCAACACTTTTACATATTGCACATTCACAGATTAGAACAAGCTGTAACTTACAGTAATGTAAAAATTATAAAGCAGCCTGAATAATATTAAATTTTGTTTCTTTAATAGTACAGTGGATTAGTGGTCAATACTGGTCGATTCAGTTTTAGTCCTTGGCAATGTGTCCTGGTCAGGCTCAGTTCTGGACAATATACTTAGACTGGTCAGTGGTCAATACTAGTTAATTAAATGCTTTTATAACCTTAAAGTATAGCCTTTATTTTGAATTAATTTAAAAAAATTATTACTATAAATACACTCATTGAAATGGCAGTATTGGTGAGTGGTCAATTCAAATTTTGGTTCTACACAGTATCCCTGATCAACACATATATTGGTCAATACTGGTCATTTGAATACATAATTATGTACTTTGATTAAATAACTATTTTTTTTAGATAAAGTTACCATGTTCAAGCACCTCATTAATACAGTAACTGTTGGATTATTGATCATCACAGCTAATTAGTAACTAGATGACAGGCCTGAAACATATAATCTGTTGTATGTGTAGGTTACTAACCGAGTAGGAGGTGTTCATGAAATAAAAATACCAGCGCTCGAGGTGTTACCGTACGAGAGCGGGTATTTTCATTTCATGAACACCGATCTAAGAGGTAAGTAACTGACTTACACAACGTCATTTTAATTTGTTAGTTTTTATTTATTGATTAATTTATTTATTCATTTATTTATAAGTCTTTCCTTCTCCCAGTCAGAAAATAAATGATATTGGGAATTACTTTAACTTCAGCAGGTAAATTGAAATACGTAAAATGGTATTAAAAAAGTTTATGAAAGTTCTGCTTATTCGCCAATGTAAATGCATTTTTGTTCACCAATTATTTGTTGGGAGTTTTTTTTATCTTTTAAAGAGAATTCCTATAGTTTTTTTCCTTTCATAGAATTTTTTTTAATTCACATAATTATATGATAGGAAAATTTGTGCTGAAAACAATGAACAAATAAAAATAATAGGTCACCAGGCTTGTTTTTGTGGAAAATTGTTTTGAACACACCCACTGTTGCTGAAACTGCCAGCGATTTTTCAACATTTTCATAATTTTCTGCTTTTTTATAAATACCAACCAAAATATACATCCAGGCAGCACAATACGTTTTTTTTCTTTTTACAGATTTTATTATATGCTTATTTGATATTATAGTCGTATTTGTAATACTCTTTCCTTATAATAATGGGTACAAATGGAAAAAAAATATTGTTTCATATTTACTTTTGTGAACTTTTTTCAATGAAAAGTACCCATAGTGAAGATTTTTTCTATTAATTTTGAAAAAACTCTTTCATAGAATTTTTTCTTTTTCTTCTTGTGTATAGATAATTGTATTGTGAGCACAAAAATACCTAAAAATGTATGGGTCACCAGGCTAAATTTTATGTTAAGACCGCTAGAATACAACACCTGTTCGGACGGAAATGGCGCGAACCTGGCCAAATTGATTGCATGTATGTATGCTTAAAGTTAAAAAAAGTTTTAAAAATTCTTAATTCTTTCTATAATTGAATACTAAATAATCTGAAAGGTGACATTGTCTTATCAGTACTAAGTCAATTATCTTGCATTATATGAACAACACTGTCTTTGTACGAAAATGCGATGTTAAAACACAACCACAAAAAATAGCAAGATTCCTGTCAGGCATGAAACTTGACAATACAACATAAACCAGTATCAACATTTGATTACTGATATAACTTATCAAAAATGTTATTTCATTTAAAATTCCTCATATTTAAGATTGTCTGTAACATGTTTCAACAAATGTTGACTTCAGTTCAGTTTTCCATAGAAAGTGTCGGCTGCGCAGAAAGATGCGCATAAAAAACTATAGGAATTCCCTTTATTGTACAACTTCACATTTCGGTTGCATGTTTATAAAACATTTTTCATGATAAACTTAGTTTCGGACTCTGCATTTACGGTTTCGTCGTGGTCGGGGTCTTTATCATCATCATCATCATCATCTAACAACAATAATTAAAATGATTATCTTCTTCTTCTACTCCTCCCTGTTAGGTACAGAGCCGTGAGTGTATCTTGTAGATGAAAACATGACGATCGTAATTCAAAGGTCAAAATATACAATATTTAAAAAAGAAGTATACATTTGCAAATGCTACTTGACGCAGGTATTGTCTATTTTCAGTAAGTATTGACCTGGCACTTATTAATCTTCACCAGTATTTTCGGGGATTTCCATTATTTTACGAAATATTTGTATCCTAAAATAACCAATATAAATAACCAATGACACGGTGGCATAGTGGTAGCTGTCTGACTGCCACGCACGATACCACGAGTTCAAAATCACCTTAGACCATTTTTTTAATTCAATGTAATGTTGTTATTGATGTTACTTTTACTCTTACAATATCTGTGTAACATATTCCACGAAATCTGATTGTTTTCTCTTGTAGATCTAGTATTCATTTTCAGAAAACGCTGGTGAGAAATACATTGTCTTTTTATCTAAGATATTTTTAAATATGTTTTATTCAATATTTTCCATAACGTTTATAGACCATAAGGTTTGATCAGATAAATATGGCAATATTTCTACCGATAAAATTTGGGGGGAAATGGTCAGTACGCAGAAGTTGAACCAAAAATGCAGTTTAGCAGCTAAACGTTTTGTCGGCACAGCTATTTACACATGTGACATTGTGAAAATTATAAAGAAATATATACGCAATATTAATATCGCTATTGAACTTCAGACACCGAGAATTAATTTACGGAAAATATACGGAATATTCTTGAGTGTCAGGTCAATACTTACGGACAATAACATGGCATTAAATAAACATTACAGTTTGAACTCATCTAACATTCTTTTCACGTGCTCAGGTATGGTATGATACCTGTGCACGAGCACAGGTATGGTATGATACTTGTGCACATGCGCAGGTATGGTATGTAGGTATTCATTTTGGTTATTAACCCGCAGAGAACAATAGAACTGTTGTGTAAATTGAAAGACATGGTGTCAATTAGGCAATGTGACACTTGCTATCAAAACACAATTAAACCACTTCAATAAAAGGGTCCAGTTGTAGGCAGCAATTTTTCATTGAATTAAATACCAGTAAAAATAATTAGAGTTATCACTAAGTCTTGTGAATCAAACACTTAAATGCTACAATTTATGAAATACTTTCTACAAATGAAGTTCAGTTAAAAATAAGCAGTCTAATGACCAGTATCAACCAATGCTGAAAAATTTACCACTTCTGACTAATTTGGGAGTATTAATTTGGCTGCTTGAATTAAATATAATGCATGCAAACACCTTCATCAAGCCCCAAATGCTCTTAACAGTCATTATTTTAATTGTTCATAAAGTCTGCAAAATATCTTAACAGTCAGTATTGACTAATTGACCAGTATTGATCAATCGACCAGTATTGACCACTTCAGGGAGTATTGACCGGGGCGGTTTTTAACTGGTTAAAACCGGGGGCGGTTTTAACCGCCCAACATTGTTAGAAGTACAATTTAAAAAAACAAAACAAAAAAAAACTGATATCTCACATATATGTATTACTAAAGATGACCAACATGCTTTATATTCATTTTTTTCCCGTTAAAATAAAAAAAGTCAGGGGACGGGGTTCTAAAAAATGAACACCGAAAATTTAATTAGCGGACAGTCGAAGAAATTTTTTCGCAAAATTGAAGGCTTTAAGGGCGTTTTTCGGTGTGCAGATTGTGCATGAGGGTGATATAACAGTGGAAGATACGTATTACGTCGGACATTTATATGACATTTAGTGAACTGTGCTATTAACAGTGGCTGATTTGAGTGGCCGCGTGGGCGGTGGTGACTTTCAATTCTCCCTGGTAAATTATCCGCAAATCAAAGCAAAGGTGTTAGCGGCTACCATTGTGTGTGAAAAGTGTCAAATCATATTAACTCTTGTATGGTCTATATTATCAGATTGTAATGATGAGATCTGGATCTGAAGATGGAAATTCTGCTGAAGCTGAGGAATATGTGGAATCAATAATGGGGTCCCAAAGAATTATACAAGTGAACACTCCGGCAAGGAGTGGGCGTAAGCGACACCTGTCATTACCCTTGTCTAGTGAAGCTAATGTTAAAAAGGCTAAAAACGGGGATTGTGAGTCAGACGGTGAAGGTGAAGGGAATTCAGTAAATGCAAGGAGGGTTCTGAATATGGATGGGCAATCCTCAGCCCCGAAAAACATTATAGTATCCCAAGCAGATGTGCATGTTGATGCAAACCCATCCATTGAACATTTGATAATGAAATTGTCTTCGGACGTCCACATGATGTATGCGGCGCTTAGTGAACGCATTGATAAAATGGAGTCTGGACTCGAACAGAAAATTGCAAGTAAAGTTTCACAAATTTTAGACAAGAGGGTAAACACTGAACTTAGTCGAATACGCAAAGACATTGATGCAAGGATGGATGATTTTAAAGAGGCGATGAAAGCTGAGTTCACTGCTGAAATGGAGGAGGTTAACAGTAAACTGTCGTCTTTACCAAGTGTTAACACTCATTATCAACAAGACATTGAGTTAAATATAGTAGTCCGTAATCTGCTACAATCAGAGAATGAGGATACTACCAAAAAAGTAGAAAAGCTGTTTAAGGACGGTCTTAACTTAAGGAACATTTCAGTGGTAGGGGCGGAGCGTAAATCAAGTTTGAATAATAAGCCTGGAGTTGTTGTGGCTTCTTTGAAATCGTTGGAAGACAAAAAAAAGATTATGTTAGCTAAGAAAAAGTTGAAAGACAGTAGGCAATACTCGTCAGTGTATATAAACAATGATAAATCCAAAAGTGACAGATTAATGGAGAACAACTTTCGTGCTGTTCTGGAAGCAATTAAACATAAAAACTCAAATATAACCCTACAAGGTGGTAGAGTTGTACGACTTGACCAGCAAAGTAGGGGTACATCTAGGGATTCATCGTTTCAACAGGGAGACTCTAATAGTGAGGATTCTCGATCTCGAAATAGAAACAATAATGACCGGCGTTCTGAATCTCAACCGCAAAATACAAGGAGTGATTCCAAAAACAACTCGTGGCATTATAACAAACCATCCAGAAACGGATATCGGCATTCAGCGCGCAATCGCAGATAATTGACATCCGGGTTTTGGAATGTAAGAGGATGGAGTAGTAATAAACAGACTGATAATTATAATTTGAGGGCTAATTGTGTTTTAAATTATGATTTTGATATCATTGGTATAGCCGAAACTCATCTCCAAAATGGTGCTTCAATTGAACTTCAAGGATACAAGTGGTTTGGTCAAAATAGGAAAAACATTCATAGAAAAGCAAAGACTGGTTCTGGGGGAATTGGATTTCTTATTAAAAATTGTGTTTTAGATGAATTTGATGTTATGGTTTTAAATGATGATTGTGAAGGCATTTTATGGTTGAAATTAAGTCATAAATTTGATAATTTTTCTGTGCTACCATGCGTTTGTTATTTGCCGCCGGAAAATTCTTCACGCTTTTTTGATGTGAATGTCTTTTTTGATAATTTGTTAGCACATTTCTATGAGTACCAGAATTTAGGTCTTGTTTACTTCTGTGGAGATTTTAATAGTAGGTGCGGAGATCAGGACGATTTTATAGTAGGTGTCGATAATATTAGTAAAAGAGATGTAAAAGACTTCAAAACAAATTTTTATGGTGAATTATTCATAGAATTTTTGATAAATACCAATTTGTGTATGCTTAATGGTAGGAGTGATTATAACGACTTCACTTCCATTTCCACAAAAGGTATGTCTGTCGTGGATTACTGTGTTGTAGGGCATAACTATTTGTCTATGTTTAGAAATTTTAAAGTTATTCGTACATTGGAAGCAATAAGTAATTGTGGGGATACATGTAATTTCACTGCTGCTGGGATACCAGATCATTCTATTTTGGTATGGGATATTGATTACAGTTGTTATGTAAAATGTATAACCACTAAGGTTGAAGGTGATACTATTGATTATTATGATAGATTTGATCTACAAAAGGTGCCAGAGCAGTTTTTATCAGATGATGTGAGTGTTGATAAGTTAAATAATGCCATAAACAAGTTAGAACAAGGATTACAAAGCCAGAAAGATATTGATTGCATATATGATGAGTGGTGTAATATTGTTAAAGGCTCTATGTATGAAAAGTTACCTTTTAAGAAAATTCCTACTGGGGTAAATAATAAAAGGCGCAGACCAGGGAAAGCATGGTGGACTCCTTACCTCTCTGAGTTATGGTCTCAGTTATGTATTGCTGAAAGAAATTATTTAAAATGTAACTTAGTAAGTGAGAAAAATAGGCTAAAGGTATCTTATGTAAATGCACGGAAGGTTTTTGATAAAAATGTACAGAAGGCCAAAAGAAGGTATTGGTTTTTGGCACAAAAAGAATTGATCGAAGAATGTAATATCGACCAGTCAAGATTCTGGAAGTCCATAGGTAAAATCGGAGTTAATAACAATAACTCAAATTGTATTCCAATGGAAGTTGTAAACACTGATGGTTCGACCACTTCTGATACTACATTGGTCCTAAATAGGTGGAAGGCTGATTTTAGTAACCTTTTTAATGTTAATTCCGACCGGGATAATGATGAAAGTATAGGGGTAGATAATGAAGAGTCAGTTTTGTATGCAAATTCTTCTAATGAAGAAATCTCTATTCATGAAGTTAAACATGCCATTGATAGTGCCAAAAGTGGAAAAGCTGTAGGTTTCGATGGAATACCTGCTGAAGTTCTTAAGAATGATGCAATTACCATATTTCTTCATGCTATTTTTAATGTTTGTTTTAGCAAAGGTATTACGCCAACTATTTGGGGAAAATGTATTATCAAACCAATACCTAAGTCATCCAGCAATGATCCTAGAGATCCGTTATCTTACAGGGGCATTGCACTGGCACCAGCTATGTATAAAATGTACTGCTTTATAATTAATCATAGACTGTCCAAATGGGCAGAGGATAATGATAAGATTGCGGAAGAGCAAAACGGTTTTAGAAAGAAAAGAAGCACTATTGATCAAATCGCTTCTTTAACTAATATAATCGAAACCAGAAAAAAAACAGAAACTGTCTACATTTTGTGCATTTATTGACTTCCGAAAGGCGTACGACAGTGTCAATAGGGCAAAATTATGGACTAAATTGAGTCAGTTAGGGGTTAATGGTAAACTGCTGACAGCAATTAAATCGCTTTATTCTTCCGTGTCTTCTTGTGTCCGTGTCAACAATTTGCATACCGATTGGTTTAATGTTAACTGCGGTTTGAGACAGGGATGTATTCTTTCCCCGCTATTGTTTAATTTATATATAAATGATCTTGTCGTGTATTTGAAGTCTTTTGAAATTGGAATTAACTGTGATAATGAAAAAGTGTGTATATTAATGTATGCTGATGACATTGTTCTTATCACAGAAAATGAAAATGATCTGCAAATTTTATTACAAGCAGTTAATGACTGGTGTAATACATCGGACATAAAAATTAATGCAAGTAAAAGTAGTGTTGTACACTTTAGGAGACCTTGTTCTCAAAAAACAGATGTTTTATTTCATTGTGGAGAGGAAATGATACATGTTACGGATAAGTACTGTTATCTTGGACTGTTGTTAAATGAACATCTAGATTATGATGTCACGGTTAAGGCAGTAGCAAAAAGTGCCAGTAGGGCCCTAGGATTACTTATTGCTAAATGTAAAGTAGCCGGAGGCTTTCCATATGATGTGTATACAAAACTATTTGACACACTAGTCTGGCCGGTAATTAGTTACGGGGCTAGTATTTGGGGTTTCAAGCCATTTTCATGCATCGAGGCTGTCCAGAATAGGGCTATGAGATTTTTCCTTGGTGTAGGTAAATACACCCCAAATACAGTCTTGATGGGTAAAATGGGCTGGAAACCGGTTTATGTTCGACAAATAAGTTGTACTAGTAATTTCTATGTCAGACTTTCAACAACTAATGAGTTCAGGTTAAATAAGCGTATAGCACTGTGGGCTGAATCTAAGGCAAGTTCCTCATGTAAAAATTGGTTTTATACTGTTTGTAACCAATACAGAAAAGTGATTCCTAGTTTTTCTGGTGGTATTACTCAACCAATGTCAAAGCAATTTGTGTCAGACATACAGACGGGTTTATTTAATAGTTATAAGGGAGAATGGAGAACTAAACTGAACAGCAATATTGGTCCGTCCCGTAATGGCAGGAATAAGCTTCGAACCTACTGTTCGTTTAAAAGAGAATTTCAAACAGAAGAGTACTGTAAATTAATTCTCCCTTTACAACATAGAGCTGCGTTCAGTAAATTTAGATGTGGTGTGGCACCTTTGCGGATTGAAACAGGCCGATATGAAAATATCCCAGTGAATGACCGTTTGTGCCCATTTTGCAACGAGGTTGAGAAGGAGGTTCATGTATTAACAAGTTGTAAACTATATGAGGACTTGCATTTTGAGCTATTTAATAAAGCTAGGGAGGTTGTTAGCACCTTTGATACTCTTTCGGCTGAAGACAAAATGATTGTTATTTTATCTAATGTTAATATGGTTAGGTATTCTGCCAAAACCTGTTTTAATATACTGCAACGCAGAAACCTTTTTATTTTTAAGTAATGTATTATATACTTCTTTTTAGTTACCCTGTCATAACTACACCAAAAAAAAGATAAATGTTAATCTTTTTTCATTAGTTTAGGGGGAGTTAAGTATCTTAGTGTCTCTAACTTTGGTTTTATATGGTTCTTATGTTCTCTTTTATTGATTCCAAGTTTAAATGAGTTGTAGTCAGAGGTTTTAACCTTGGATTAACAGAAGTATATGGTTAATGCTGTTAATAAGATAAGGGTTAGTGACTAAAATGTATTTTAGCATTTTAAATATTACTTTACCTCATTCATTTCAGAGATAATACTTTATTGTACGTATATACTATGCATACACCCACACTATATCACAACACCACCACAATACATCATACCATGCTACACTAAATCCACAACACACACACCATACCGCACACACACCACACTACTCCACAATACATCACACCGCAATACATAACACTATACTATACTACATCCACAACACACACACACCATACCACACACACACACCACCACCACCACCACCACACCACACCACAATACATCGCATCACACCACACTACATCCACAACACACAAACACCATACCACACCACAATACATCACACCATACCACACTTATACAACATACATGCACACACAAACACACATACAGGGACATGAAACACTCTCAGTCTTACATCATAAAATATATTATTTGCCAAAGGTTTTTTTTTTATAGTAGTTTTACTGTGATTTATCAATACTTTTATTTAAACATAGAACGTGTGTAACATTGTATGGTATGAGACATATGTAGTCTCTTGTAATTCTATATAGAATGGCCATTTACCTGTATGATATGTGTTATTTTATATTTGTATGTTTGTATAAAATGTAAATGGATGAGACTATAATAAATGATCTAATCTAATCTACAATTAGCCTATATCTTTATATACGAATTGTGTTAAAGGTTATTTAATCACATCAAAAGTCGTTGATTGGGCTGATTGGAAGGTGTTAATGGTATTGAATTGCATGAGAAGTTGTTGATTGACTAATGAAATGTGTTAATAGTTGATTGGATTGAGGATATTATTTGTTATAGAAATGTTTAACCTTATTCAAGTGTTTGAAAACAAGCAGCATCAAATACAAACATTAAAAAGCAATCATGTTGTAGCAGACTTATAAAAAACAAAAACAAAACAACAGAAAATTCTCTTCGAAGCAAAACAGTTCTTAAAACAAACGAAAACTTATGTATATATTTAGCATTAAATATACTTATTTGAAAAAAAAACGACTTAATTTGTCTTAGTTTGATTTTTTTTCAAAAATACGTTTTAAATGGGGGGGCCGAAAAAAGGGGACGAAATGACCACCGTAGATACCCATGTATAATGCGCACCCGTGTATAATGCGCAGCCCCGATTTTGCCCCAAAATCCTGGGAAAAAAACATTTTTGGTCAATTTTGAGGTGGATGGAGAACGAAAGTAGAGTTTACATCGACACCGGTAATAAATTTTATCTCCACGGCGGAGAGCAGCATCGGTCTCGCAGTACTATCGATTTTTGTTTTCTCGGAAATAAAACCAATAAAATATTGTTTTTTTTGTTGTTTTACCTTTTTAAAAAAATTGTCTATAACTGTGTATTATGCGCACCCACGATTCGGGGGTGGTCCCAGGGGTAAAAAAAATGCGCATTATACATGGGTATCTACGGCAATTTGAAATCGCCGAGGGGGACGAAATGACCAAATCGGGGACGACTTGACTGGGGGATGAGTTGACTAGGGGACGACTTGACTGTAAATCAAAGCAAGAGCTGTCACTATTAGTGACAAATGCCCTCGAGCATTTATGCCAAGTAATTTTAATATTCCTTCATTAGTGGCATAGATGTGGACCGGACAAGAAACAGACCCGGTTAACCTTTGACTTCAAAGTCTGACCTTGACCTTAGAGCTAGGGGTCTGGATCTTGCGTATGACATGTAGTCTCATTATGGGGCACATTTATGCCAAGTAATTTCAAAATCCCTTGATGAATGGCAGAGTAATGATTATGAAACAGACTAGTCAAAATAATACGACTTTCAGATTGTTTTTAGCTCACCTGTCACATAGTGACAAGGTGAGCTTTTGTGATCACCCTTCGTCCGTCGTCAGTCCGTGTGTCCGTCAACAATTTCTTGTCTGCACGATAGTGGTTTCATTTATGATTTTATTTTAACCAAACTTGCACACAACTTGTATCACCATAAGATCTCGGCTCCTTTCTTGAACTGGCCAGATCCCGTTATGGGTTCCAGCGTTATGGCCCCTGAAAGGGCCAAAATCAGCTACTTCGACCTTGTCTGCACAATAGCAGCTTTATTTATAATTCGATTTTTACCAAACTGGCACACAACTTGTATCACCATAAGATCTTGTTTCCTTTTTTAAATTGGCCAGATTCCATTATAGGTTCCAGAGTTATGGCCCCTGAAAGGGCCAAAATTAGCTATTTTCACCTTGCCTGTACAGTAGCAGCTTCATTTATGATTTTAT
The DNA here is from genome assembly GCF_021730395.1 of Mercenaria mercenaria. Lineage (NCBI taxonomy): Eukaryota > Metazoa > Mollusca > Bivalvia > Venerida > Veneridae > Mercenaria > Mercenaria mercenaria. Next base: position 57,151,430 of record NC_069373.1, read on the forward strand.
TTTAACCAAACTTGCACACAACTTGTATCACTATAAGATCTTGGTTCCTTTCTTGAACTGGCAAGATTTCATTTTGGGGTCCGGAGTTACAGCCCCTGAAAGGGTCAGAATTAGCTATTTTGACATTGTCTGCACAATAGCAGCGTCATTTATGATTTGAATTTAATCAAACTTGCACAAAACTTGTGTTGCCATAAGATCTCAGTTCCTTTGTTGAACTGGCCAGATCCCTAAATGGGTTCCAGAGTAGTGGCCCCTGAAAAACCCAGAATTAGCTATTTTGACCTTATCTGCACAATACAGCTTCATTTATGATTTGGTTTAACCAAACTTGCACACAACTTGTATCACCACAAGATCTTGGTTCCTTTCTTGAACTGGCCAGATTCCATCATGGGTTCCAGAGTTATGGCCTCTTAAATGTCTAAAATTGGCTATTTCGGCTTTTGCAGCCATATAGAGACTTCATTTATGGTTTTATTTGATACAAACTTCTACTATCTTCAGCAACAATAAATCTTGGATTCCATGATAAATCAGATCCAATCGTAGGTTCCAGAGTTATTTTTTATCTGATTACCTCCCCTGATTGTAATCAAAATGGATTTATATCAGTAAGTACTTATAGGACTTATTTGAAATTTCATTATTGTCATTAGTTGGACTGAGACAATGAGGGTAGATAACTGTGGACTGATTTTATGTCAAATTATTATTATTATTATTATTATTATTATTATTATATACCTCATTTATATAGCACTCTTTTCATATAAAAATACGTTCAAAAGTGCTTTACATAAAAAACATTTATATAATGTTCAATAAAAAATGGGAATTGAACTATTATAAAAGAAATTAAAATTACATTACGGTAATAAGATACCAAGCATTTTAAATTGGAAGGTAGGCAGATCAAAACATGAAACAAAAATACAATATCATAAAACATTAACTGACTTATCAAAGACACAGGTCAGAGCAGAATAGAACAGAAGATATCTTACATTTTGAACAGACAGAATTAAACGGTATGATGTCTGCGAAATGCATCACAGCATGCAAACCGTCCCGGATGATTGGGTCAATCCCTACCTAAACGGTCCGGAGAACATCCATGATACATCCCACAGAAAAAAACACCGCCAACATTATTCTGTCACACTGGAGTTCTTAATTAAAGTAATTAATTGGCCGACAAAGTACCTACATTATAAGTCCGGTAATCAGTGAGGTGTTAGTTGCCAAAGAATTGTATGAAATAATGCGTCTTTAGCGCTTTTCTGAAACTTTGCACGGTCTTGCACTCTCTTATGCCAGATGGGAGGGCATTCCATAACCTCGCAGCAGCTGTCTGAAAGCTCCTGTCACCAAATCGTATTGTTCGACATTTGGGCACCACTAGTTTTAATGCATTATTCTGCGATCTCAGATTTCTGGATGGTGTATATATTTCTAGCATGTTCGCTACATAGGCTGGTGATTGATCTTTGAGTGCCTTATATGTATGTGTTATAATTTTGTATTCTACCCTACATTGCATAGGAAGCCAATGAAGTTCACGCAGAACAGGCGTTATATGGTCGTATCTGGATGTTCTGGTTACGATTCTAGCTGCCGTGTTTTGGACATATTGCAGTTTGTTCATTGACCGTTTTGGAATTCCATATAGAAGAGAGTTGCAATAATCCAAACGTGATGTAACAAGAGAGTTGATTAGAGATTTGGTTGCGTTTGCGGTTATATATTGTCTGATGTGACTAATTTGCCGCAACTGTGCATAGGAATTCCTACACACACTATTCACATGTTGCTCCATCCTCATGTTCGAATCCAGGAAAGCACCGAGGTTCCTGACACTGCCTGATTGTTTGATTTCAGAGCCGTCCACTTTCACAGATATGTTTGAAACAGATTGTGTCTTGTGTTCAGATGAAAATATGATTAATTCTGTTTTTTCAGCATTGAGTTTCAACATGTTAGTATTCATCCAACTTACTATATCCTTTAAACAACTTTCAACGCGATGAATGGTCTCTTCAATAGACATTTTATTTATTGGTTTGAAGGATTGATATAACTGCGAATCGTCCGCATAGAAATGATTGTTCAGTCCGTGCTTTCTGCAGATAGCTCCGACTGGTTTTGTGTACATTGTGTAGTTCTTTGGCCCCAGGACAGACCCTTGGGGTACACTGTACTTCATTAGCACTGGTTGTGATAGCTCGCCATCTATGCATACGGTCTGGTAGCGGTCACTAAGGTATGACCTCATCCATGCGAGTGGCTTGCCTGTAACACCAAAGTGACGTTCAAGGCGATGAATCAACGTCCCGTGGTCAATAGTGTCAAATGCTGCAGAGAGATCAAGCAACACAAGAATAGTCACATTGTTCTTATCCAACGATTGAAGAATGTCATTTTGAACTTTTAATAGGGCGGTTTCGGTTGAGTGGAATTTTTATAAGCAGATTGATTAACTTCATGAAGTTCGTTGTTCCTCAGATGATTTTCAATTCGAACATCTACCACTTTTTCTAAGATTTTAGACAGAAACGCAAGTTTGACACAGGTCTATAGTTTTTTAGGACATTAGAATCTAGGCTTGGCTTTTTTAGAAGAGGTCTTATTCGTGAATGTTTGAACGCTTTGGGCACATACGCAGCATCTAGAGATGCATTCATAATTGTTGTTATCACTGGTGTTAGTTCGTCAAGACATTCTTTTAATAACCATGTTGGGATAGGATCTAGTTCGCATGATTTGTTCGCTGACTTTTTGATAATTGATTTCACTTCGTCTTCTGAGGCTTGAGTAAACTCTACATAATTGACACCTGTGTATTCAGTTTCTATGTCATCTAAATCAGATACAGATTGTGTTTGCGATGCTATATCGTTTCTGATTGTTTCGATCTTTCCAATAAAGAAGTCACTGAAATCTTGTGCGAGATGCTGTGGAGATGATTGTGATGGTAAAATCACCTGATTTGTATCGCCAAGAAGATTTTTGGTAATCTTTGATAAACTCTTATGATCACTGCCACATGAGTCAAATTACCTCCCTTTATTTCAAATTTAAAATGGTTATATCTTTGTTACTAATGAAGATACTGATCTGAAATTTATGTCAACAGATTTATTTGGCAGATCCTTCTTTTGTTCAGTTACAGTAATTTTCTTTTTGATTACTACCCTTTTATGTTACTATAAATAGCTTATTTTTAGTAACCTTTTTATTGTTGGCGGTAGGAAAATACCGAGACTACTTTTCTGCTGTACAACATAGAGGGTACCTCCAATTTTTAGGTGTATTTTGACATATCTGTACCTTGTTAGAATTTTTTTTCTCTTTGGTTAAATTTCTTTCCTTTGTTGTTCCTGTCCTTTGGACTTAGATATTTTTTCTTAGGACTTCTTGTCCTCAAGTGCAATGATAACAGGTGAGCGATATAGGGCCATCATGGCCCTCTTGTATATTGACTGGCACCAAAATAATGGAGAATGAATCACAGTACACAGTGATGTAAAGTTATTGGTTTTATCACTTGCGCATATTGTCTGTATACAGGGTAAACATTAATCGTGTAAGTACATACATAAGTTTAAATCACCAGAAAATTTGTAATTTTACAGGGCACTTGTTTGGCCGTTTTTCGGGCCAAATATGGGCCCCTTCCCCTCATAAAAGAATATGTTTTTATCCCCTTTCTTCGAAGAAAATTCCCCTGATAATAGGTTGTTTTGACACAACTAGTCTGAACTCTCTTTCAAGTTATAGTGCCTCTAAGGAAGGTTACTGCTGCAATATAGTTACATTGATAATTAGTAAGAAATGATTGAAAACAGTATTAATTAATAAGTGTGAAATGTAGTATCTTATATATGGCTAAAAACTTCCCCTTTTTGTCTTAAAACGACGAAAAATTCCCCTTCTTGAAGGTATGTCCCCAAAATTTGTCTAGTGCCCTGTTTTGGATATTTCTTGATAATGTTTACATAAATGAATGAGGAATGAATTCCCTTTTGATACATGTAAGATTTATTTGAATTTATGGCCAATTTATGAAATAATCAGCATTTAAACCTATAGCATGTAAAGCATCGGCAGTGCTTCAACTACTTTGGTCTTTCGAGTGTTTGAGTGGGGATATTGCCCATATGAAAAAATTATCTCAATATTTCCTAGGATCGCGTCAAATTAGTTGGACTATGAAACGGACATGAAACAGACCCAGTTAACCTTTGACATCTAAGTCTGACCTTGACATTTGAGCTAGTGTAGAGTAGGGTATAGTATAAGGGTTCACTTACACTTCCTTGCTATTGTGCTAGCTTTTATAGCGGCCTGGTAGAGTGTCCGCCTTAGGTGTGAGAGGTCAGGCTTGAAGTATTTTCAGCCTGTTACACTAGAGGTCTGGGTCTTGCACTTCACACATCATCTCATTATAGTAAACATTTATACCAAGTTATTTTAAAATCCCTTCATGGATGGCAGAGTTATGGACCAGACACAAACAGACCCTGTTAACCTTTGACCTCCAAGTGTGACCTTGACCTTGGAGCTAGGGGTGTGGGTCTTGTGCATGACACGTCTCATTATGATGAACATTTATGCCAAGATGTTTCAAAATCCCTTTATGGATAGCAGAGTTAAAGCGCTGACAAGAATTTGCTCAGACAGATGGACAGTGGGATTTTAATATGTGCCCACCTTTGGGGGCCATATTGCATAAAAACTGTAAATCGTTAATGTAGATGAAAATGATCAGGTCTAGGATTTTGTAGATTTTACAGACATTCTGTAAGTATACGGATTATCCATACATTTAAAGATTTTTCAGTCTATAAGTCTATAGACTGGATATATGGTATCTGTTATCATTACAAGTTAAAGTAAAAATGCAGGTTTAAACTTCAAGGCCTAGCCAGAACTAGGTATGTAACAGCAATATTATTCTCCTAAGGTGACCCTCTACTAAACTCATTTAAACCGTTTTGATTTGTTAAAGAAACATGGCTGGCTTAAGTGTCCTCTATATGGCTATGTGGAAAATTTCAAAATGTCTCCTCTAAAATTGCTTGCTTGAATTAAAGAAACAAATTTCACACAACTGTTCTTTCAGTGAGCCTTTATCAAATTCTTGCAAGCTCCTGCCCATGTTACCCACACTCCCAACAATTTTTTTTTTTTTACTTTTAGTTTTTTTGTGTTTCTTGATATTGTCTCAGTATCACATCACAATTGCCCTCCCCCTTCTCCCTGCCCACATAATCCCCCACCCCACCCACCGAAACGGGAAATACAATGTTGTTTTACTATTTGTTGATCTTGTTTCTTAGTATCCTGTGCCATCATTTCCCTCTCTTCCCTTCTCCCTTCCCCCCTGCCCTTATTTACTTAGTAGGAAATTATAAGAAAACACTGGCTGAGCCGCTCTTCTTCAAAATAATTTCACAAATATTTTCCTTCAGTGACCCCCTGTAAGGTGAGCTATCTAGGACCATCATGCCCCTCTTCATTAATATTACTACATTGGTTTTTCTACAAATAAATCTACTCATATTCATAAGCATCTTGAAATGTCAGCCACTCTAGTCTTTATACATTTGTATTTCTCTACTGATTTAATACATGTCATATTGGCCTGCCAAATAATAAACAGTGTTGTTGTTTTTTTTTTCAGAAGTAAACTGACTGTTTATGTCCCTTTTTCATGTTTTTACAACAAATATTTCTGAGTGTACATAGAATTGTTTTGCATATCAGACTTGATAGTGATTAAAGATAACTTTTGTTTTCATTTTTCAGGTACTCTTGTAAATGTTAAAAAGATACTGCAGAAGTATCAGTTTCCTGACTTGAAAATTATAGGAGAAACAGTATTGTCAGAAAGTCCTCTACATCTGGCTGTAATTGATGTAAGTATTGTCAGAAAGTCCTCTTAGACTATATCTTGCTGTAATTGATGTAAGTATTGTCAGAAAGTCCTCTTAGACTACATCTTGCTGTAATTGATGTAAGTATTGTCAGAAAGTCCTCTACATCTGGCTGTAATTGATGTAAGTATTGTCAGAAAGTCCTCTTAGACTATATCTTGCTGTAATTGATGTAAGTATTGTCAGAAAGTCCTCTACATCTGGCTGTAATTGATGTAAGTATTGTCAGAAAGTCCTCTTAGACTATATCTTGCTGTAATTGATGTAAGTATTGTCAGAAAGTCCTCTTAGACTACATCTTGCTGTAATTGATGTAAGTGTTGTCAGAAAGTCCTCATAGACTACATCTTGCTGTAACTGATGTAAGTATTGTCAGAAAGTCCTCTTAGACTACATCTTGCTGTAATTGATACAAGTACTGTCAGAAAGTCCTCTACATGATTCTGTAGTTGATGTATTATCAGAACAAAAATTCAACATCCTCAACATTTTGCTGTAATTGATATAAGTATTGTCAGAAAGTCCTCTACATTTTGCTGTAATTAATATAAGTATTGTCAGAAAGTCCTCTACATGATTCTGTAGTTGATGTATTATCAGAACAAAAATTCAACATCCTCAACATTTTGCTGTAATTGATATAAGTATTGTCAGAAAGTCCTCTACATTTTGCTGTAATTAATATAAGTATTGTCAGAAAGTCCTCTACATCATGCTGTAGTTGATGTATTGCAAGAAAGAACAAGCCCTCTACATCATGCTGTAATTGATATAAGTATTGTCAGAAAGTCCTCTACATTTTGCTGTAGTTGATGTATTGCAAGGAAGAACAAGCCCTCTACATCTTGCCGTAATTGATGTAAGTATTGTCAGAAAATCCCCTACATCTAGTTCTCTGTATACCATTTTATTTTCCGTTACTTGTGCACTCAACTTGTACATTTCCATCCAGTTTAGATGAAATTTGGTATATATTCGAGTTCCCTGTCTGGGTTATTTTTTGAGTTATGTCCCCTTTTCTGGACTTAACCATATTACAGCTACATTTGTACTTTGTGTACTCAACTCTTCTTACAGTTTCTATCCAATTCAAATGAAACTTGGCATCCATCATTAACATGAAGTAGACATGCACAAATTACTGGGACCTTCATGTTTTATTTCTTTTTTAAGTTTTTCCCTATTCTGACTTTTTATTTTATTCTATCAAGCACTTTCATGAGGTATAATTATGTCAACCAATATTGACATCATTCGCGTTACTGGATATCCTTTTGTACTGTGATTACATTAATGCTGCCTATGTTTTGTAGGGTAGAGCTGATATAGTGGACTTACTACTGTCACATGGGATTGATGTCACAACAACAAATCTGTATGGTGAAACTCCCCTACATGTAGCCTGTAGAACAGGAAATACTGGTAATCAAGTTTTCATCATTTTGAAGATTTCTTTAATACAATGTTTTTAGATCATCCATCTGAATGTATTGGTAAATATGAAAATTAAATCAAAGGAAGAAAGCCATGATGGCCCTGTATAACTTACCTTATTCAGGTTTAACGCCAGATGACCTTGACCTTTAACCTACTGACCCTTAAACAACAGGAGAATCAGTGATTATATACTGACCGAAAGCTAGTAACCTAAGTGGCAAAATTTCAATTCTTATTGAGATTATCATTCTGATCATGTTTCATAAAGATCAGTTAGAAACTGTGACCTATAGATTGTTAACAAGGTTTTCTATTATTTACCGTGATGACCTAGTTTTGTTTTTTTACCACGTACGAAATACAAACATTCTGACAAACTTGTTTGAAAATCAGATAAAAAATGTAGCCACTAGAGTCTTAAACAAGGTTTTTCTATTATGTCCTTCTGAGAATGTTGTGTCGCACCTAGCTCCAAAAGTATTTGACGTAGAGTCACAAAACTTTACAGGAATGTTGGTCAGCATGTGTAGTTGTGCACCTGGGGTTTCGCATCCAGGTTCATCCAGTCATGTAGGAGTTATGGCCCCTGACTTAGTAAAAAATTGGTCATTTTAATGTTTTATAGTGTGTAGCTCCAAAAGTATTTGACCTAGATTCACCAAAGTTTACAGCATGTGCAGTTGTGCACCTGGGGTTTCACGTCCGGATTCATTCAGATTTGTAGGAGTTATGGCCCCTGACTTAGTTAAAAATTGGTCATTTTATTGTTGTGTTGCGCGTAGCTCCAAAAGTATTTGGCCTAGAGTCACCAAAGTTTACAGGAATGTTGGTCAGCATGTGCAGTTGTGCACCTGGGGTTTCGCATCCAGATTCATTCAGTATTGTAGGATTTATGGCCCCTGACCTAGGAAAAAATTTCATTTTAATGTCAGGTAGTGGGGACATCTGTGTCCCATGGACACATTTCTAGTTTTTACCAATGTTTATCGAATGTCACATTCTCACATGATTTTAATGATGCATACATTAAGACCAAATTTCATTTAGATTGGACCAAAATTTTAATCTCTAGAATGTTAACCGTAAAATTGTTGATGACAGACAATGTACACAGCCCCCCGTTAGCACATTATGGTTATGTGAGCTAACTGAAGTAAATATACGTAACATAAATTTTTTTATATTATGCATGTACATAAAATATTTAAAAAGTCATTAAGATGCATTCTTAACCAAGATGATTTCTTATTAAAAAGATATGTTTTATTTTAAGTCAGCAAGACATAAAACATAATTTTTTTTTTTTATCAAAATTTTGAATCATGGTTTTATCACATGGAGTTACAACATGTTTGTCTTTCTATATATTGCAGCTGTTGTAAAGAAACTGTTAGATGCAGGATCATTGTTAGAGTATAAAGACAGTGGAGAATGCACACCACTGTTTCATGCCATTTATGGTAATCGGCCAGCTGTGACTGAACTTCTGATAAAAGGTAAATAGGCATATTTTAACAGTAAAATGGAGTGAATTCAGTGGTCCTGTTGTAACACTGGCCAGACATGGGGCCGATTACTTTGAAAAATAATCGATTATTAATCAGTAACCCAAAGTAATCATGATTAATGATTATTTTTGAAAAGCACAGAATGAAACAGCCATATGACGTCCATTGAACCGTTTGCAAGCAATCATAACTGACTCTAGTGTCCAGTCCAAAATAAAGATGTCCCGTAATGCCTAAATAGCCTTTCATTTGGCAATTAGACCATAGATCAGTAGTCAAGCACACGCTTTGAGCAGTTTGTAGTTTGACTTCAGGTTAGCCTGAATTCAACGTTGTTTTAACATTCTCAGATATGAATGATTTACAGTGCTTGCACTCTGCTTTTATAGTTCCTTCGGCAGGTATATTATCCGGAAATTGGAAATGCTTCCTAGCAGCCATACTAACAAGTCTGAACTACTCTGGGAGCAAATTATTTTATAAATGGCACACATATATTTTCAAGCAAAAGAATAACACAGGACTAAACAATGTTGACATCTGAGGAAGATTAGTATACAAGAATGTACCTTGAATAGTGTTAACTAAACTTACCAAATCATATTCAAAAGCAAAGAGCAATTATGAAATTCAGTCTTTTTATATTTCTTGAATCAATAGGGTGTTTTTTCCCCATATTAACTTTACTAACTTTTAAATCTCCATACAAATAGGAGAGATAGTGTTTGTATACAAATCCGTTGTATATTCTATTTTTAGAACTGTTAAGACAAAGACCGGGTGGGCAGACGCCAAGTGTCCATGTTTTTTTGTTAACATTGATGTTTTTCTAACGGCTTAAACTTTCTTAAAACACAAATGATATCAATAATTTTTTGATCAATGGAAAGGATATAAAACAAGCAATTTATTGATAACTTTTAATTTTTATTTCCAAATAAAATCGATTAATTATGAACGCTTAACTTACAGTGCTTATTTCCAAAAGTTTGGAGCATCGCTACGCCGCTATTAAAATCATATGTCATTCAAAACGATTTTTCATTTTCAAAAGTTATTTGAATATAAAAATATGAAAAACTTATTGAATTTTTAAAATCCATAAATAAACAAAAAAGGTATTAGAAATTAAAAATTCCGATCCCATACACAAACGATGTAAAAATATTTGTTTTGCCCACCACCAGATAAACAGGTGTTGATGCTTGACGTCAGGGCATCTCTCCTATTATTGTACCTCCATACAAATTATTGTATGGTGATTTAAAACTGTGCCCTGAAGCAAAGTCTAGGCAGATGTATGAAATTGGGTAGACCTAAATTAGGTGATAATTGTCAATCAATATCCTGTAAATGTAATCTTCTAACCATACTTGTTAATTGCCACACATTTATGACATGTATGACCACAATGCTGTACATATAAGGTAATGATCAGCCTCATATATAAACAAGTAATCATATATAAATTGTAAAATAATCATGATTACAGCCTACTTTTCTTCATTAATCGATTAAATTATTACTCATTAATCAGAAAAAAGTATGATTAATGCTGATTAATGAAAAATATTAATCGATTATCAATCATTATGATTACTTTAATCGATTACCCCATGTCTGACACTGGCTAACTATGAGACCAGGGGTTCTTTTTATGCCCCCAGCATCTACTGATGCGGGAGCATATAGTGATTGCCCTGTCCGTTCGTTTGTTTGTTCGTCCGTCCGTACGAGGTTAACCAAATGGGACCGTTTCGTCTAGCATCAATACCCTTTACTAGAATGACTTGATACTAATGCAGATGTAACCTGTGACCATTCCTCATCTTCAGATATCACCTGACCTCAGTTTGATCTTGACCTCATTTTGGACTTAGGTTGCTTTATATGGGCCATCTCTTGGTTAACCAAATGGGACCGTTTCGTCTAGTATGAATACCCCTTACAAGAATGAATTGATACTAAAACAGATGTAAACTTTGACCATTCCTCATCTTCAAACATCACCTAACCTCAGTTTGACCTTGACCTTGACCTCGTTTTGGACTTAGGTGCAAAATCTATCGACATGGATGCCACTGGGGGCATCAAGCGTTTATTGAACACAGCTCCTTGTTTCACAAGTCTTGAAAGTAACAAGTCAAAAATGGTGATTTTGCTTCTTAAACAGGAAGCATTTTGTTACAGTAAGTTATAGTATCATTAAAGTTTCCTGTTTGGAATGTACAGAAAAAGCCTGTAGATTGTTTCCCCAATGGGATGTTTCTCAACTGACCAACGCCACTAATTTTACCAAACAGTGTTTTTTAGAAATGCAACTATGCATGTTGTTTACAGTGATGTTCAGGTGACTTTAAGATTGTGAGATCTGTATATCATATTGAATGCCTTATTAAATGAGCCGCGCCATGAGAAAACCAACATAGTGCGTTTGCGACCAGCATGGATCCAGACCAGCCTGTGCATCCGCGCAGTCTGATCAGGATCCATGCTGTTCGCTAACAGTTTTTAGCTCGACTATTCATAGAATAGTAGAGCTATTGGACTCGCCCATGCGTCGGCGTCCGCGTCGGCGTCCGCGTCCCGATTTGGTTAAGTTTTTGTATGTAAGCTGGTATCTCAGCAACCACTTGTGGGAATGGATTGAAACTTCACACACTTATTCACTGTGATACACTGACTTACATTGCACAGGTTCCATAACTCTGTTTTGCTTTTTTACAAAATTATGCCCTTTTTTGACTTAAAAATTTTTGGTTAAGGTTTTGTATGTAAGTTGGTATCTCAGTAACCACTTGTGGGAATGGATTGAAACTTCACACACTTATTTACTGTGATAAACTGACTTACATTGCACAGGTTCCATAACTCTATTTTGCTTTTTTACAAAATTATGCCCCTTTTTCGACTTAGAATTTTTTGGTTAAGGTTTTGTATGTAAGCTGGTATCTCAGTACTCACTAATAGGAATGGATTGAAACTTCACACACTTGTTCACTGTCATGATCTGACATGCACAAAGCAGGTCCCATAACTTTATTTTGCTTTTTTACAAAATTATGCCCCTTTTTCAGCATAGAAATTTTTGGTAAAGTTTTTGTATGTAAGCTGGTATCTCAGTATCCACTAATGGGAAAGGATTGAAACTTCACACACTAGTTCACTGTCATGATATGACATGCAGTGCAAAGGGTCAATAACTCAACTTTGCATTTTACAAAATTATGCCCCTTTTTGAACTTAGGAGTTTTTGGGTTAAATTCTTATATGTAAGCTGGTATCTCAGTACCCACTAATGGGAATGGATTGAAACTTCATACACTTGTCCACTGTCATGAGCTGATAAGCACTATGCAGGTTCCATAACCCTATTTTACTTTTTTACTAAATTATGCCCCTTTTTCGACCTTCTTATTCATTCAAGCGACAAGGCTGTTAAATAGTCGAGCGTTGCTGTCCTCCGACAGCTCTTGTTCTAATTACAATAGGCTTTGAAAGCGAACAGTATGGTTCCCGACCAGACTGTACGGATGCGCAGGCTGGTCTGGATCCATGCTGGTCGCAAAGCCACTATGTTGGTTTTCTCATGGCATGGCTCAAATTTTGTTTCAGTGGGTTCAGATCTGGATTCTTTAAACGAGGAGTTGATGTCCCCTCTAGATCATGCAGTTCTTTACAACCAGAGTGAGATCATTACATTACTATTGAAAGGTGGCTGTGCATTGGATAAAACAGTCGGGCAAGTGTATTACCCAGGACACTATTCAAACTCCATCTTGTTCTCGCTTTGGAGTAATGGTGATATTGCTAGTGTGAAAATTCTCCTTCAGGCTGGGTACCAACTGACTGCTTCTCATTTAACAACATTGTTCAGGGTCGCTCAGCAGCTTGAATGGGATGATTCCCTGCTTAAGGCTGCTGAATGCATGATTCGGGAACCAGCGACATTGAAAGACTGTTCCCGCATTGCAATAAGAAGACATTTAATGAGTATTAAGTATATTAAAAGAAAATCTGTTCAAAGAATGATTGAAAATCTACCTCTTCCAGACATACTGAGAGATTTTGTTAGTATGATGTGATACATATGCTGTAAGCGAATAACCCTTTAGAAAAATATTGAAAGTATAATGTATTCATTTAAATTCATGGCCATGAAATTTCATTATTTCAGCTAGAAGGGGTTTATTTCATGGAAGCACAAAGATTTCAAAATTAAAAGGTAAATTAAATGGGAATTTTATTGGTTGGGCAAAAAAGAGGCCACTGTGAATAATTGTACAAATTGTGTAATGAACTGATGTTTTAAACCACCAGGAATAATAATGATACATAGTTTGTTATGATCTGGGGATGTTTTATTCAGTGTATCAATGATTCATTATTATTCATAGTGGTTTAAAAGTTTTAAACCACTATGAATAATAATGATACACTGCATGTAGTTACCTGATGTTTTTATGCCCCCGAAGGGAGGCATATAGTTTTTGAACCGTCTGTCTGTCCGTCGGTCTGTCGGTCTGTCAGTCTGTCGGTCCGTCCGCAATTTTCGTGTCCGGTCCATATCTTTGTCATCGATGGATGGATTTTCAAATAACTTGGCATGAATGTGTACCACAGTAAGACGACGTGCAGTGCGCAAGACCCAGGTCCGTAGCTCAAAGGTCAAGGTCACACTTAGACGTTAAAGGATAGTGCATTGATGGGCGTGTCCGGTCCATATCTTTGTCATCGATGGATGGATTTTCAAATAACTTGGCATGAATGTGTATCACAGTAAGACGACGTGCAGTGCGCAAGACCAGGTCCGTAGCTCAAAGGTCAAGGTCACACTTAGACGTTAAAGGATAGTGCATTGATGGCGTGTCCGGTCCATATCTTTGTCATCGATGGATGGATTTTCAAATAACTTGGCATGAATGTGTACCACAGTAAGACGACGTGCAGTGCGCAAGACCCAGGTCCGTAGCTCAAAGGTCAAGGTCACACTTAGACGTTAAAGGATAGTGCATTGATGGGCGTGTCCGGTCCATATCTTTGTCATCGATGGATGGATTTTCAAATAACTTGGCATGAATGTGTACCACAGTAAGACGACGTGCAGTGCGCAAGACTCAGGTCCGTAGCTCAAAGGTCAAGGTCACACTTAGACGTTAAAGATCATTTTCTATGATATGATGATGGGATGTAGATCCTATTTTGTAACTTCATGCATGGTTTTTAAAATAATATGATGAAGTTGTACTCACTAAACGATGTGTCGCGAGCAAGACAGCTCGTTAGGTCAAAGGTCCTAAACTCTTAACTATCTGCCATAACTATTCATAAATCCAAGGGGAGTATCCTCAAAGCTTTGTTAAATACCATCTATGTATGTATATATTTATGAGAAAAATTTTAGCTACTAGTAAGGTCGGTGACTATTGTAAAGGTTATCTGCATCTATCGTCCGGTAAAATTTGTTACAATAACTTTGTTCTGAAACTATGAAGATTTAACCAAATGGTCTGAGTAACAATCAAGCTATGAAAAAAATTATTTCGAGAACCACTTTATGCTCCAAATTTGCAGGTTAATTTAGGGGTACTACAGAATCAAAGTGATGATCTTTGCGGGAAACACCACTATACAATGATTATTTTCTGCTTTATTGCCACAGTTATTCTTGCTGTAATACTAATTTTCTATTTACATATCCTTATTGTATAAGAAACATGTTTGTTGTTATTGTAAAGTGTTTAAAGAGAACATATCTTTTACAACAAAATTCTTATTTTTTTCATTGTGAAAATGGCAGCATTCAATCTTTTATTTCTTTTGACTTTATCTGTATGATGTTTGTGTTTGTGTATAGCAATTGTTAGCTCATCTGATTTTTTGAAAAAAAAATGATGAGTTATTGTCATCACTTAATCGGCGTCGGTGTTGTCTGGTTAAGTTTTATGTTTAGGTCAGCGTTTCTCCTAAACTATCCAAGGTATTGCTTTGAAACTTGCAACACTTGTTCACCATTAATAGCTGACCCTGTACAGCAAGAAACATAACTCCATCCTGCTTTTTGCAAGAATTATGGCCCCTTTTGGACTTAGAAAATATCAGATTTCTTGGTTAAGTTTTATGTTTAGGTCAACTTTTCTCATAAAGTATCAAAGCTATTGCTTTGAAACTTGCAACAGTTGTTCACCATCATAAGCTGACCCTGTACATCAAGAAACATAACTCTGTCCTGATTTTTGCAAGAATTATTGCCCCTTTTGGACTTAGAAAATCAGATTTCTTGGTTAAGTTTTATATTTAGGTCAGCTTTTCTCATAAACTAACAAAGCTATTGCTTTATAACTTGCAACACTTGTTCACCATTATAAGCTGACCCTGTACAGCAAGAATCATAACTCTGTCTACTTTTTGCAAGAAATATGGCCCCTTTTGGACTTAGAAAATATCAGATTTATTGGTTAAGTTTTATGTTTAGGTAAACTTTTCTCCAAAACTATCAAAGCTATTGCTTTGAAACTTGCAACTGTTGTTCACCATCATAAGCTGACTCTGTACATTAAGAAACATAACTCCATCCTGCTTTTTGCAAGAATTATGGCCCTTTTTGGGCTTAGAAAATCATGGGTAGGACAATTTTTCTATTGTACAAAAAAAATCAGATGAGCATCAGCACCTGCAAAGTGGTGCTCTTGTTTTATTGTTCCTGTCACAATGGCAATATTGTTCTTTTTTTTCTGTAAAAAAATATTTGAGTTTTAAGGTAGTGGAAATGGAATGACAGTCAGCAATTGTCTCCAGTTAGATTCCTTATTCAGTGTATGTGTTTGAGCATTTTTTGATCTTTATTGAAAACCATGTTCTTGTCAAGGGATAACTTGTCCAAAGAATGCCAAAAAAAAACAAGAATACTCACTGACAATGTCACACAGTAATTGCAGATCTGTCATTACAGGTTTACTACCTTCAAACTATTTAGCTAGTCATTTTGTTAACCAAGAATTGTTATGCATGTGTGTGTGTTTTATGTTAAGTATGGTAATATCATTAATAATTGTGGGGTCTGATTTTTGTGAACCTCTTGGGTGATTGGGTGAGTCAATAAACAAAATCGAATCCCAATAAACAAGTTAAAAATTCCCATCTGTTTTATATTCAAGATCTGAAATCCATGAATTCATATGCACGAGAAACATCTGTTTTGGCTCAAATCACTACATTTCATGAGCACAGAATCAACCCTTACCCTGCTAAATTTTATATAATGAACCTGTCCATCTTTCAATTTGGACAGTACCATTAGCTGTTAAAAGGGGTGCTTACCAAAAAGTTACTGACTAAATGTCAAACAGTGCAGATCTTGAACAGACTGCATGGATATGCAGGCTAATCAAGATCTACACTGCTCGCAAAGGCAGAATCAATCCTTTCCAGCATGAAAAGGGTTAAACAAGTTCACAATGATCAATTTTAAAATCTAATATTATATAATCATACATATTTGTAGCCATAAAATTACTTGTGGGTACATAATTTCATGGTTTACACATTTTAAGATAAGATTGATAGAAAATTTGCAGTTTTGTAGGGATTTAATTTAATGGAATTTACAGAACCACTAAATCCACAAAAAACTAGAGATGCTTTTGAGAAAAGCGCATGTCTCCCACAACTGCCTAATCATCTAAATAGTAAGTCAGTCTTTATATACTGTTTACTTAATCCACATGTGAATGCGCTTTCCTGACACCAAAAGGACGCCTATACTAACTGCGCAAGAAATCTGAGTGTTTTTGGTAAATCAAGGGCCATAATTCCGAAGTGCCTAGGCCGATTTGGCTAGTTAAAAAACCTGGCCGAGCACTTATTGGCAGACACATTTTGTTGAAGTTTGGTGAAGATCGGATGAGAAATGTTCGACTTAGAGTGCGGACAAGCTTTGTGACAGACACACACAGACTGGAGTAAATCAATATGTCTCCCACACCACTGTGTGGTGGGAGACATAATTATAACTGATGTCATTGCATTGATAAAAATCAAAATTACAAACCACTGTAACAAAAAGAGTTAACAATTATAGGTTGTATTATCTTTGTTTTGGGAAATATGCACAAGTTCTGCAGCGGAAATATTGCGCGACTTAAGGAGTGCAATATTCTTCTGGTAAAGAACGAGTGCATATTTCCCAATGCGAAGTTAATAACCTTTTTACTACATACATAAACAGGGTCTGTATGAACAATAATACGTGAAATACTAGGTGCCTACATCAGTTAATTAATACCAAAGACTCCTATTATTTAAGTAATGTACCAAACTGAATCTAAATTACAAAATTTAAACAAGAGGGTCATGATGGCCCATTATCGCTCAATTGCTTTCTTGAAAAAAATTCTTTGCTAAAGCTAAACAAGTAACCCCATGGGGTGGGGTCAGTTTGACCCCGGAGGTCATGATTTGAACAAATTTTGTAGAAGTCTACTAGGCAATGCTACATGTCAAATATCTAAGATCTAGGCCTTCTGGTTTATTTTTAGAAAATTTTTGAAGATTTTCCTATGTGAAATCAAGTGACCCCTGGAGCGGGGTCAATTTTGACCCCGGGGTCATGATTTGAACAAATTTGTAGAGGTCCACTAGGCAATGCTACATGTAAAATATCTAAGCTCTATGCCTTCTGGTTTATTTTTAGAAAAAAATTGAAGATTTTCCTACATAAAACCATGTGACCCTTGGGGTGGGGTCAATTTTAACCCCAGGGGTCATGATTTGAACAAATTTTGTAGATGTCCACTAGGCAATGCTACATATGAAATATCTAAGCTCTAGGCCTTCTGGTTTATTATGCCCCCCTTTGAAAAAGGAGGGGTATATTGTTTTGCAGATGTCGGTCGGTCGGTCGGTCTGAATGTAGACCAATGCGTTTCCGGATGATAACTCAAGAACGCTTGGGCCTAGGATCATGAAAGTTGATAGGGAGGTTGGTCATCACCAGCAGATGACCCCTATAGATTTTGAGGTCTGAATGTCAAAGGTCAAGGTCACAGTGACCCTGAATAGTAAAACGGTTTCCGGATGATAACTCAAGAACACTTGGGCCTAGGATCATGAAAGTTGATAGGGAGGTTGATAATGACCAGCAGATGACCCCTATTGATTTTGAGGTCAGTATGTTAAAGGTCAAGGTCACAGTGACCCTGAACAGTAAAACGGTTTCTGGATGATAACTCAAGAACACTTGGGCCTAGGATCATGAAAGTTGATAGGGAGGTTGGTAATGACCAGCAGATGACCCCTATTGATTTTAAGGTCAGCATGTTAAAGGTCAAGGTCACAGTGACCCTGAACAGTAAAACGGTTTCCGGATGATAACTCAAGAATGCTTAGGCCTAGGGTCACGAAAGTTGAAAGGGAGGTTGGTAATGACCAGCAGATGACCCCTATTGATTTTGAGGTCAGTATGTCAAAGGTCAAGGTCACAGTGACCAGGAACAGTAAAATGGTTTCCAGGCAATAACTCAAGAACACTTTGGCCTAATGTCAGGAAAATTGATAGTTAGGTTGGCCATGACCAGCAGATGACCCCTATTGATTTTGAGGTCATTAGGTCAAAGGTCAAGGTTACATTGGCCAGGAACAGTTAAATGGTTTCTGATCTTCTTGTCCAAAACCATAGGGTTAGGGCTTTGATATTTGGTATGTAGCAAAATCTAGTGGTCCTCTACCAAGATTGTTCAGATTATTTCCCTGGGGTCAAATATGGCCTCACCCCAGGGGTCGGACCACATGCATAGTTTTTTGTTCCAAAATAAAATTTGACCTTGATTTTGACCTAGTGACCTACTTTCACATTTCTCAGGCTACAGCCTTCAAATTTGAACCACAAGCATAGTTTTGTGTACTGAAATGAACTTTGATCTTGAGATTGACCTAGTGACCTACTTTCACATTTCTGAAGGTACAGGCTTCAAGTTTTGTGTTCCGAAATGGAATTTGTGTTTACAGTGAGCATATAATTTCTGTTCCTTGTGCAATTACTGAATGCATCAAGGGGGGCATTTCGTGTTCGACGAGCTCTTGTTTTGAAGATTTTTCTATGTACAATCAAGTAACCCTATGGGGCGGGTCAATTTGATCCCGGGGGTCATGATTTGAACAAATTTTGTAGAAGTCTACTAGGCAATGCTACAAGTCAAATATCTAAGATCTAGGCCTTCTGGTTTATTTTAAGAAAATTTTTGAAGATTTTCCTATGTAAAATCAAGTGGCCCCTGGGGTGGGGTCAATTTTGATCATGGGGGTCATGATTTGAACAAATTTTATATAGGTCCACTAGGCAGTGCTACAAGTCAAATATCTAAGCTCTAGGCCTTCTGGTTTATTTTTAGAAATTTTTAGAAGATTTGCCTATGTAAAATCAAGTGACCCCTGGGGTGGGGTCAATTTTGACCCTGGGGTTCATGATTTGAACAAATTTTGTAGAGGTCCACTAGGCAATGCTACATGTGAAATATCTAAGCTCTAGGCCTTCTGGTTTATTTTTAGAACATTTTTGAAGATTTTCCTATGTAAAATTACTCACTTTTATTCGTGAGTAAATCAATTATTCACTTATCCCTTGTTACTAAAACTACAAATACAACAAAAAAACGAATAGGATACAGGCAATTTTATTTGACACCATTTCGATTAACAAAACAATTGAATAGTTTATTTCAATGTATTCTGTATCTTTCTCAGGAGCGAAGGAATCTTTGATTTACCTGAAAAATACTAAAAACACTGTAAAGCAACAGCAATAACAAGACACCAAAAGGTGCCTATGTTAAGAGAAAAAAATATAACTTTAACATGTCCTATAGCATTGTGAAATACTCTTATCACTGGTAACAATTACATTACTTGATTTGATCGTACATACCTTGTAAATTTTTCAAACTTTAAATAAAATGAAAGTAAATCCATAAATATTGCAATAAAACTCAAAAATTTGTAGTTTGTAGCATCATCTTGGCATCAACCAATTTTGAATAATTGATTTTATATTCTAAATTACTATATGTTATAACAAATATTCGTTTAAATAAAAGGAAAACTAGAGATAATTGAAATTCGCTCTCTGTGAAAACCATTTTACAATAACGGTGCGTGGTGATCAATTTTTAAGTAAAATAACTTTTGGTGTCAATCTGCTCGAGTAACTAGAACACTTGTAATGCAAGTTAAAACTATACACACGCATTTCACGAAATTATCATCAAAGCATGATCAAAATTCACTAAAAAAATTATGTAAGACTTGAAGCATAAATAAAGTATGAATTTTGGAATATAGTAACATGGAATCGTGACAATTTTATTTACTCACTTTATTCGTGAGTAAATCATTATCACTTATCCTTGTTACTAAACTACAAATACAACAAAAACGAATAGGATCAGGCAATTTTATTGGATCACCATTTCGATCGGCAAAAGAGTTTTTAGACTTTAAGACGCAAAATTCAAAGAGAATGCGAATACATAGAAAATGATATTGCTTAACCTGTGTAAACAAGTAATATCAGAGTCATATCTTAAACTTAACTGAGTTGAAGCAAAAAAGAATAATAGGACATTCGTCAAAAACTGTACTGCATATATACTCCATGGACTTCTGACTGGCAATCTCGTTGTCGCTCTCCGGTTGCTGAAGTTTTAAAACGAAGACGTCTCTGTGAAGAAGAACACTGAAATTGCGTTTATAAAACCAATGATTAAACAAATAAAATAATGACATATGAAAAGAATAAATGTAAAATAAACATAGAGAAAGTTAAAAAAGATGTACCTTCAAAGATTAACATTAAAACGTCACAAGTAAGCTTTCACAGCGACATATCAAAAATATCAAATGAGCTTTCACAGCACAGACCAAAACTATCAGATAAGCTTTCACTTTCTAAGTGAGCTTTCGCAGCATCACATCAATTTAACTAATGAGCTTTCACAGCGTCAAATAAAAACAAACAAAATGAGCTTTCACAGCTTCACACAAAACATAACAAGTGAGCTTTCACAGCGTCACTAAAAAAATAACAAGTGAGCTTTCACAGCGTCACACAAAAAATAACAAGTGAGCTTTCACAGCGTCACATCAAATAACGAGTGAGCTTTCACAGCGTCACATCAACATAACAAGTGAGCTTTCACAGCGTCACACAAAAATAACAAGTGAGCTTTCACAGCGTCATGTCAACATAACAAGTGAGCTTTCACAGCATCACATCAAATAACGAGTGAGCTTTCACAGCGTCACATCAACATAACAAGTGAGCTTTCACAGCGTCACACAAAAATAAAAAGTGAGCTTTCACAGCGCACATCAACATAACAAGTGAGCTTTCACAGCATCACACAAAAATAACAAGTAGCTTTCACACGTCACATCAAATAACATGAGCTTTCACAGCGTCACATCACATAACAAGTGAGCTTCACACTCACACAAAATAACAGTGAGCTTTCACAGCGTCATATCACAAACAATGAGCTTCACAGCATCACATCAATAACAGTGACTTCACACTCAATCAACAAAACAAGTGAGCTTTCACAGCGTCACATCACATAAAATGACTATCACAGCGTCACCAAATAAAAGTGAGCTTTCACAGCGTCATATCAACATAACAAGTGAGCTTTCACAGCATCACATCAAATAACGAGTGAGCTTTCACAGCGTCACATCAACATAACAAGTGAGCTTTCACAGCGTCACACAAAAATAAAAAGTGAGCTTTCACAGCGTCACATCAACATAACAAGTGAGCTTTCACAGCGTCACACAAAAATAACAAGTGAGCTTTCACAGTGTCACATAAATAACGAGTGAGCTTTCACAGCGTCACATCAACATAACAAGTGAGCTTTCACAGCTTCAAAATAAAGTCCAATTCGCAACATCGTACAAATTGTCATCTCGCATCGAAATAAAATTAACTTCGAAGATAAATGCTTACCTTATTAATGAATAACTAACTTGCACAATAACAGTGTTGATGATGGCGATCTATATGCTATTGGGCGAAGTTTAACCTCTGGTATGTCATTGTCACTAGCCACGCACTGCACTAAATTGCGATGGTCTGAAAATCAAATTCTAGTCATAATGAAATAATTTAAAGGTAACATGAAATATAATTCTCCGCAACGAAACTTATCCTCATGTTGCTGTCTGTGGCGTTTTTTCAGTAAAAATAAATATTAATTGAATTAAACAAGAGTGGATTCTCATACAAGCGTTAACTCAATACGTTTTAGTTAAAGCTCGTTTTCAAACAGAATTTCAACTTTGTATATGCGGCACTTTAGCCAAGAAAGAAAAGTCTAGATTCCAATGCAAGTAAATACACCCAGGCTGCGCCCTCGTGAAATCATCGCGCCCGACGGACAACCGCCCACCACGCACAAACAGTGCCAAAACACTCATTTTCTTGAAGTTATTTCTCTTCAATTCTACCACTCAAAGGTGGTGAAGTTTAGAAATTAAGAAATTATTTTACGTAATTAATTGTGAAAATGTATACTTAACTGGCATCGAGAAGACTTTTGAAAGCAGCTGTCGTGTGAACAAGCAGGAACCCCATGAACCATTTGTGAATGCATTTTACCATCCAGATTCCGGGTCATTCCCAGATGAGAAAACTAACATTTTCCAGTAAAAACTTCTATAATCCAGGATAGTTATGTAGACAGAAAACCAACCAAAATACAATAAGAAAAAACATACAAGCTGATCAAGTTAAGCATATTTACTATGGTACCCCTTGATATCTATAAAATATTGATACATATATAATCAGTTATTAATCGATGTATGTCATGTAAATAATGAATTAATATCAAAACGCACAAATGTTCGTCAAAACAACTTAAATGTCTAGATTTAAAGAAACCGACAATCGTTCCTTAACACTGTCTTTAACATACCCATCTTTGGCAGACTCGGAACGCCATCTACCGTGTTTTTTCCAAATCCTGTCACTGGTTCCAGAATCAGCACTAATAGTCGCGCCACCTGACGGTAGTGACTTCTTTGCTTTCAAGGATAGCCTGTTTTACTTCTGAAAACATCCGTGTTGGAAGACCAGAATAGCTGCATGTATCAGAAACTTCTTTCCATCTAACTGAATAAAAAAAGCCTGTAAACGAAAACACTATACATATAGATATACAATTTTCACTGCAGACTATTTGCCATCTTAAACACAACTTATGATTTACAATCTAACCTAACGACCAACACTTTACTATTAAACTTGTCAGAACCAAAAATAGAGTTAACATTTTTTCCTTGTATATAAATATGTGAATTATTCTTAAACAAAAGAATATCTTTGATAAACTGCTTTGAAATAGATGAAGGTCCAAAAAAACATCGGAAAATACGGACTAGAAGGCCAGTAAGGAGCGACGAGGGTACCTTGACCTTTACAAGCAATTAAATGATTAATTGCTTTAGGAATCAGTACTACAGGCGGGACCAACCAGTTATTGTCGGATGACCAATTTTGCGAAAAGGCGTCGACATTTTCGGTTGTAGGCGTTAAGTAAAGGGAGTTAATCTAGAAAGTTTAGTATTGTAATCATTGGCGAATCTGTGACAGACAACGGGTTGACATTATGAGGTTTGACAAAAACTTCATACACACAGTTTTTCTCTAATAATTCGTTAACAGCAGAGTCGACAAAATCATTGTTTTTCAAAGCTGACAAATTATTTCGTAATTGAAAGGATGGAGGCTTTTTCGTAAATGGAATTACATAGCCCTCTTCAATAAAATCAATAATTTCATTATTTGACGGACAAATGGTGTTTTTCCCAAAAAGAAATACAATTTTTCAACCTTCCTTTAACGAAATTTAACTGAATGTTTTCTTTGCTCTTCGCATATCCGTAAAAAACTGCACATTCTTTCAACTGGTTAACAGTCTGATCAAAAAAATAGATACTTATCATAAGCAGAAAGTCTGTCATGAAAGTTACTGTTTTGACACTTCTGTTGTTTCGTCAGCTGGCGGCTTGGATACTGTGGCTGTTTGTTTGCCGGCTCCGTAGGGCTGTTGTCCCATGAATCCACGACGCACTGTACAAACGTTGGCATAGTGGCCTTCTTGGCCACACCTGTAGCAAACGACTTCTCCGACATCAGAGCGTCGTCCTTCCATAACCCTTGAGAATCTACTGTTGTTGCGAAAAGAACTAGAACGAGAACTGAGATCCAACATATTAGAGTTTTTCTCTGCCTTTTTCTTGGCGCGCTCTTCAGCGCGACGAATTCTCTTATCATCCTCAGAGTCTGAGGCAATTTCCAAAAGTTCATATTCATTAATGGTAGCCCAGCCAGAGTCGGAACTATCAGCAATTCTTATAAGTTTATTTCTGTGTTTAATAGCACTCCTGGCCTCTTTCACAAATTCAAGAGCTTTATTATCCTCCCGATACGAAACTGCTTTCTCTATGTTGTCAACTATGTCTAATACAGAAGAGTTGAACTCAAACTGTTTCTTGTTAGAAATGTTTTTGAACGACAAGAATGAATCACGCTTTACCTTTTTTGCTGCAGAAGAGGCTGTCCACTCCGAATCCCTTTTTAAATCACTCTGAAAAACTCTCAAATTTGTTGTCGAAATACTCTTTCAGTTCTTCTACAACTTGTTGTCGAGACTCTCTCTCAATATGCCCACGTGGAGAATTTTCCCGCGACATAATATGTTAAATAAATTGTTGTAAGTAAGAAATAACTTTCTGGTGTCAAATTCTTGCCTCGAGTAACTAGAACACTTGTAATGCAAGTTTTAAATACTATACACTAACGCTTAATCACGAAAATATCATGCAAAGCATGATCAAAATTGCATAAACAAAATTATGGTAAAGACTTTGAAGCATGAAATAAAGCATGAACTGGAATATAGTAACGATGGGAATCGTGAATAATTTTATTCAAGTGACCCCTGGGGCGAGGTCAATTTTGACCCCAGGGTCATGATTTGAATAATGTTAGTAGAGGTCCACTAGGCAATGCTACATGTCAAATATCTAAGCTCTAGGCTTCTGGTTTTTGAGAAGAAGATTTTTTAAGATTTTCCTATGTAAAATCAAGTGACCCCTTGGGGGGGGGGGTCAATTTTGACCCCAGGGTCATGATTTGAACAAAATTGGTAGAGGTCCACTAGGCAATGCTTCACACCAAATATCTAAGCTCTAGGGCTTCTAGTTTTTGAGAAGAAGATTTTCAAAGTTTTTCCTTTTGGTTGCCCATGGCAACCAAAATTCTGTATGGAATTCAATTCTTTGAACTATTTTTAAAGAAGACCATCCAAGGAACATCCCTGTGAAGTTTCATCAAAATTGGCCTGTTGGTTTAGGAGATGTTGTTTAAAGGAACGTGTGGACGGACGCTGGACGGCAGACAGTGAGCGATCACAATACCTCACCCTGAGCACTTTGTGCTCAGGTGAGCTAAAAACACAAATTGGTCTATAATTGAACAATTTGTACACTAATGATTAAACGTCTGCATGTTCATTTTTTTTTTAGAAGTTAACCAAATGCAGCACAAATTATAATGGTTTTTGAAAATCTGAACTTGGCAAAGCTACCTTGAGGTGTATTTAGGCCTCAACAGACAGAAGGATTTAGTTGTCCAACACCAACTAAATGCAAGATGTGCAGCCAAATATGATCATGTGTACGATGCTTTTCCTTGATTTTGTAAATCTTAAGTCTCGACTACAGATTACAACATGTTCTATTTTGTAAGTTTTGCCTTACGAACCACCCACGTCTACAAGCAACAAATTGGTAAATTATTAGGGACAATTATGAGGTAAGTGAATGAAATTCCAGAAATAATTGTCCAATGAAGCATAAAATATTCCAATGTTAATTTTAGTATTCATTCCAATCCTTAAAATAAATATTATGAACTTTCACCTCAGAATCCTCTATTTTTATAGCAGCTTGCTCTTCTTGTCTTGATTCAGCTTGACTTCTTTCTCTACGTTCTTTTTCCATGTAGTCTTCCATTATTCTTATTTCCTGTTCCCAATCAATACTGTCTATTAAATCTGGAGACGAACTTTTTCTTTGATTTTCTGATGAGCTTTTGTCCTTATTTTCTGTAGTATTTTGTTTTGCTTCATCTTCAATTGTTTGATTTTGTTCTTTTTGCTGTTCATCAATCACTAAACATTCCTCATCAGTATCAAGCACAACACAATCTGACTCTGTTTTAGAACCACCTGTTATCTTTTCTTTCTTAACATTACTTTTCACATTCAGACAAGTACTCGAACTATTCCTTTCTCTATCTGTCTTATCTATAAGCTCTAAGTATTAGCTATTTCAATTCCTGCACTTTTTGCAATATCTAAAATGTCATTTATATCAGTAGTTTCGGATTTACATCTTTTAGCTGCATCTTTCTGAGCTATGTTTTCACTGGATTTACTAGAGTTTGTATGATGTTTTACTTCAAGTGAATAAATATCAGTCTTCATTATATCACTGAGTGAAGACAGAGATTTTGATGAGCTTCCTAAAGAGTCAACATCGCCAGTTTCACCATCACTTTCAACATGAATACTATCACAGATTTCACCTCTTTCACAACTTCCAATTTCTGTTTCATCAGTTCTCAATTTCTTCCCTTGAGCAATTTCATTTTTTGATATGTATGATTCTGGTTTCTGTGCAATATTTTCTTCAGCATGAAAACCTGTATTTTGTTTTTTGAACACAGTATCGCTGCCTTTTCTTTGACCATTTAGATTTGTTGCAGGAATCTGTTCCTGCAAATTTGAAGAAACATTTCCTTCAGACACTGGCAACGTAAAAAGTACCGGACTTGTTGCATTTGGCCTGACCATGGGAGATCCAGTCCCAGACTGACTAACAACATCCACATTTGCTACATCTGTTGCTGACATATTGGAGCCAGTTGAGCTAGGAACCACTGAAGAAGTTACTGGAACCAGCAACATTTGTTTCCCATCAGGAACAATCTTGAAAGGCATAGAAGCTACCTTTGGAAAACCAATCATATCTTTTGGTGGTACTGCAACATGCACTTTTCCTGATGTGTCTGGTGTAAATCTGATTGGATAAACACCTGTAGCACCTGGAGCTACTGCAGTACCATTTGAAGTTATCAAAGTTCCCCCAGAAGTACATGGAGACATCACAGACCCTATGTTTGAAATATTTTTAATGGAAGAAATCCGCTTACTGAACTACTAGGTAAAGTCACTGTAGCTACATACTGTGGACATGGGAAACCAGCCCTCATGCCTGGGCCAGTTCCATTCACAAAGACACAATTTCCGGACGTATGAACTGCACCAACAGGACCTGGCATTCGTGGAACACTTTGAGGTCCAGATGTACTTGACGTCATTCCTGATACACTAGAACCTTGAAAATTTTGAGTAATAACTGGACGAGTTGCAGCTAAGGATGTCACTGCTGGATTTAAGAAAGGTTTAGTCACTGGGAAGCCAGACATCTGAGAAGCATTTGGAAGAACAACAGCCCTAAATGGTCCACCTCCAGCAGGCGGCTGTCCTGCAAAGGGTACTGGAGAACCATCTCGATCAAGGATAGGCTGTACAACTGCTATCTTGGCTCCTGGAGGTAGCTGACTAGGGTGTATGTTTTTGTCAAGAGGCATAAATACAACATCAGATCCATAAATATTCGGACTTAAACCTGAATTTGCATTTGATATCTGATTTATTTTTGAGGTGCTTATTGATCCTTTAGGTGCTTGGGGCACTGAGGAAACTGGCCCATCGGATTTTTTTACATTTTCAATATTATCAATTAACCCTTGTCCCTGGTTGAGATTATGTGTTGGCACAGATCCATGAATGACAAGATTGCCAACAGATTTAATTGAGGCACCTGCTGATGAAGCTACTCCTTGCTGATGATTGGCAAGGTTTATAAAGCTATGATGTCCCATAGTCTGCCCAGTTGCAGTAACCACAGTAACACCTTGATTTGTCTGGATCCGTTCCAAAGTTGAAGTTGACAATGTCTCATTAGCAGCTGCACTAGCACCTCTTGAAACTGGTCTAGATTTATTACCAGCAGTATTTGATCCACCAGCAGAAGACTTTGCAGCATGCAGTGCCTGTTTAAGTTGTTGTATAGTCAAATTACTATTGCCAGTACAGGCTTTCCATAACTGAGTCTTGTACTTCTTTAAAGCCTTTTCTATGCCTTCCCTAGAAACAGAAAATTTTGATGCAGTCACCCCTTTTTTTTCTTCAGCTATGATCAGATTTCTCAACCGCTCAGCAAATTTTATCTTATCAATCAATTTCTTCTGCAACCTCATATTGTACCGCTTACTTTCATCTTCTGACATTACTTTAGACTTTGTACATTCCTGACCATCATCCACCACTGTCACAACCTCGTCAGTGTTCTTTTCCTTTTTCTCATCCTTACCTACATTATTAGTAACTTTTATTCTGATGGAGAACATTTCGCTGGGAAGTTTGGGTTTCAGTTCTGGTGGAATCACAGCCGGCTTATCAGCCTTCGGTAAAAACTCCAGTAAATAGGCGCCCCACACAATAAACTGACTTTTAGATGTATCACACATGTAATCCTTAGAGATAATGTGTGAGATTTTTGAGAGCATGTTAGTTCTGTCAACCTCCCAATTACAATTTGACATGATCTCCAGCAGTTTGATCTCTGCCTGTGCATCCTGCGATTTATCATCCGATTTCTTTTTTGCTTCAAGACAGACCATCTGGGTTTTCCATTTAGTCTCATCTTGAGATGGTTTCTGAAATATTAAAGGTTATTTCAGTCATATTTACTATCAATACAAAAAATGTTTTGTTCCAATATCTATATGACATGCATCATTCAATGCAAAACTCTGTCAGTCACTTTTATCAGCGGTCTTAATATTGAGAACATTTTTGTTTGTTTCTGATGAAAACTGCCAGAAGCTGTGACTACATAAAATTATTCTGGGTTTGGAGAGTATGCCAACAGACCATGCAGGCTTACAAGTACATACTCACATTCAACATAGGTAAATAAAAATGTTGAAGGGAAACTAAAAAATGCTTTTGTAAAAAAGCGCATGTCTCCCCCAATGCAAAGTCCTATAGGCAAGAAGTTAATAGGGGTCAGGAGCGAAAGTCAAAGAGACACTGATGGTTGGCTGCAATAGGGATCATCTACTTGGCATGTCCAGTCATCCCGCTAAATTTCAACACTCTTGGCCTAGTGGTTATCAAGTCACTGTTTAGGCTCCTGTGACCTTGACCTTTGATCAAGTGACCTCAAAATAAGTAGGGGTCATCTACTCTGCATGTCCAATCATCCTATTAAGTTTCAACATTGTAGGTCAAGTGGTTCTCATGTTATTTCCAAAAAAATGATTTTACATGAACAGGCCACTGTGACCTTGACCTTTAATAGACTGACCCCAAAATCAATAGGGGTCATCTACTCTGCATGTTCAATCATCCTATGAAGTTTCAACATTCTGGGTCAAGTGGTTCTCAAGTTATTGATATGAACTGGTTATCAATGTTCAGGCCTCTTTGACCTTGACCTTTAACAGAGTGACCCCAAAAACAATAGGGGTCATTTACTCTGCATGAACAATCATCCTATGAAGTTTCAACATTCTGGGTCGAGAGGTTCTCAAGTTATTGATTGGAAATGGTTTTCCATGTTCAGGCCCCTGTGGCCTTGACCTTTAACAGAGTCACCCTAAAATCGTTAGGGGTCATCTACTCTGCATGACCAATCATCCTATGAAGTTTCATCATTCTGGGTCAAGTGGTTCTCAAGTTACTGACGGAAATGGTTTTCAATGTTCAGGCCCCTGTGACCTTGACCTTTCACAGAGTGACCCCAAAATTTTTAGGGGTCATCTACTCTGCATGAGCAATCATCCTATTAAGTTTCAACATTCTGGGTCAAGTGGTTCTCAAGTTACTGACCGGAAATGGTTTTCAATGTTCAGGCCCCTGTGACCTTGACCTTTAATGGAGTGACCCCAAAATCAATAGGGGTCATCTACTTTGCATGTACAATCATCCTATGAAGTTTCAACATTCTGGGTTAAGTGGTTCTCTAGTTATTGATCGGAAATGATTTTCCATGTTCAGGCCCCTGTGACCTTGACCTTTGATGGAGTGACCCCAAAATCAATAGGGGTCATCTACTCTTCATTATCAATCATCCTATGAAGTTGCAATATTCTGGGTCAAGTGGTTCTCTAGTTATTGATCGGAAATGGTTTTCAATGTTCAGGCCCCTGTGACCTTGACCTTTGACGGAGTGACCCCAAAATCAATAAGGGTCATCTACTCTTCATGACCAATCATCCTATGAAGTTTCAACATTCTGGGTCAAGTGGTTCTCTAGTTATTGATCGGAAATGGTTTTCAATGTTCAGGCCCCTGTGACCTTGACCTTTGACGGAGTGACCCCAAAATCAATAGGGGTCATCTACTCTTCATGGCCAATCATCCTATGAAGTTTCAACATTCTGGGTCAAGTGGTTCTCTAGCTATTGATCGGAAATGGTTTTCAATGTTCAGGCCCCTGTGACCTTGACCTTTGACGGAGTGACCCCAAAATCAATAGGGGTCGTCTACTACAGCAGCCCTACAACCCTATGAAGTTTGAAGGTTCTAGGTCAAATGGTTCTCCAGTTATTGCTCGGAAATGAAGTGTGACATACGTACGGACGGACGGACAGACGGAAGGACGGATGGACAGACGGACAGACGGACAGACGGACAGGGCAAAAACAATATGTCTCCTGGGGGAGACATAATTAGTCCCGCATGAATATAACTGATCTTACAGTATTCTGTGTAAGTTTGTAAAAAAAAAATAGTGTCAGTAATTCATTTGTCAAATAGTTTATTTTCATAGACTTCTGTTCACAGTGATAAACTGAAACCTGACACTACCTAAATAAATTAAATGTGCAAAATAAAGCAGAGCATGTTAGCAATGCAGAATACTATCTATGTTGAAAATCTTAAAATTTGATATTAAACTGTTTTACCAGTATGTTGCAGTCTTAGATGTTTTTCAAGAATGTGCCTGCAGATTCATAACAGGGCTTGTGTTCACAAAACATTTTCAGTCTCAGCTGAATTTGATAATGATACTTGTCATTTATGTATAAATTGCATGTTTAAAATTATATGTTAGGTAATATATTTCATGATATCATATTGTGGCAGTCTATTTGGATTAACTGAAGTTTACTAAATTTTATGATTCATTTGTAGAAGTAATGATATTAAGGTAGTTCGTCCATACTTGATTTGAATTGAAGTTATGCACCTTTTTGTTAGAATGTTTGACCACGTGTATCATAAAATTTTCATTGCAATTCTGTCAAGCAGTAGAAAGTCATAACGCTGTCAGGACATGTTAAATTTAATAGAATTTTGATTTTAATAAATATGTTCTTATATGTATAGATGCTTTTATTTGATACAGTCTCTTATAATCAATTGATTGGTATATACTGTGTAACTTTATGTTCGTATGTTTATATGTATAGTAATGAGACTCAATAAGATATAATCGAAGTTTGATAACCGGAGGAGGCGTAACGTATTATCGAAAAGTAGAATAATGCCTGGACTCAGCGTACGGAAACAAAAGTCAGTTTATGAATTAAGGACAACCTGTGAGTAAATGTATTAAAATGATACTGTTACTATTCTTCTAAAGTTAAAATATGATATTAAAACATCTTACACGTTAAATAATTCAAAATCTTAAAATTAGCTTGAAAGAGGCGGTTCTCTTTAATCATAGCCAAATATCTCAAAAATATGCACACAGACCTATACATTTTATTTCACCATATTATAGGCCAAATGTTTATTTACGCCTTCAAGAAGTTTCATAAAAATCTACATTGTAGAAAAATTTCTATTCGCGGAAATGTTATGAAAATTGCGTTTTTCCCATAGACTCCCATTATGAAAAACTGCCCGAGATCGAAATTTTTCAAATCAGTCTAGCAAAAAATCAAGCACACGACCCTATCTTTTTTATTTGCTGAATTTTCTCAATATATTCCGAAGTTTTGAAAAATCAGAGTTTAATCAAATTCTACATTGTAGAAAAAAGTTCGCTCCTAACGTGCAGAACTACCTTAAGTACAAAATGTACTGCAAGATTCTTTCTATTTTGTATCACTTTTCTGTAGCCTATCTAACTTTTTATACTGTTAATCAGTTTTGAAAATATGTATCCAAATACGTATATGTTATCCTCTTAAAAATTAATAAAGTCCTTACTTACTTACTTACTTATTGCTTTTATAGAGAGATTTTCTTCATTTTTTACAGAATGCTTAAGGTGATTTTTGTATACCGATATAAATAGGTATAAATAGATATACTCAGGAATTTATTGCATTGATCGATGGGTAGCTGGGAAAAATGATACTTTACTGTATAACCGATTTTACTATTCAAGGGAAGTAACTTACATTCATCTTAATTATCCCCCCGCCAAAGGCGAAGGATTAAATGTCCGTCGTCCGTCCACAAAATCTTTGTCCGGAGCATATTCAAAGTACTGAGGATTTCTTCAATCATCACTGATAGACATTGGGAGTCAGTGTGCAAGACAATACTCACTTTGCCTATTTTGAGTTATTCCTTCATATTTCTTAAATTGTCCTGGAGCATAACTCCAAAAGTACTGGAGGGATTTTCTTCAAACTTCATACACTGATAGAACACATTGGGAGGAAGTGCAGTGTGCAAGAACAATAACTCTACCTTGCCTATTTTTTGAGTTATTCCCCTTAATCATATTTTCTTTAAAAAATTTGTCCGGAGCATAACTCCAAAAGTACTGGAGGGATTTTCTTCAAACTTCATACACTGATAATACACATTGGGAGGAAGTGCAGTGTGCAAGAACAATAACTCTACCTTGCCTATTTTTTGAGTTATTCCCCTTTATCATATTTTCTTAAAAAAAAAATTCCGCAGCATATCTTTTTCATGCATGGATTTTGATATATCTTGGCACAAATGTTCACCACCACGAGATGGAGTGTCATGCGCAAGAACCAGGTCCCTAGTTCTAAGGTCAAGGTCACACTTAGAGGTCAAAGGATACTAGAATGAAAACCTTGTCCGGAGCACTTCTTCTTCATGCATAGAGGGATTTTGATATAACTTGGCACAAATGTTCACCACCACAAGACAGAGTGTCATGCGCAAGATCCAGGTCCCTAGGTCTAAGGTCAAGGTCACACTTAGAGGCCAAAGGTCAGATACAAGAATGACTTTGTCCAAAGCATTTCTTCTTCATGCATGGAGGGATTTTGATGTAACTTGGCACAATTATACACCATCATGAGACGAAGTGTCATGCGCAGTTCCCTTCTTTAGAATTACTTCCCTTTGTTGTTACTTTAAATAGCTTTTATTGTAACTTTTTCGTTACTAGTCGTAGGGAAAAATCGAGACACTTTTCATTACACATGCATGTAATCATTGAGTGTATTTTGACAATTCTACTAGGATTTGTGATACAACTTTTTTAAAGTAACTTCAAGTTGTTACTAAAATACTAGTTAAATTTATATTGACCACAGGAAAAAAAACTATTCTGTGTAACGTGTATCAATTTAGGTTATTTTAAGCATCTCTGAAGAGTTTTTTTGGACTGGAAAAAAGACTTAATTTTAAACAACACAAAATTAATTCATGCAATACAGCGTAGAGTAAAGAATTTTGCTGTGCGACTATTTGTGACATTCTGGCACTCTTGTTCCCTGTTAGCTTTCCATTCCTCCTTTTTACAGTAGCCATATAGAAAAACATCATACAGCTATACTGTTCATGAAAATTAATAAAATTTAGTAGTAAACCACCTCACCACTGAATAATTCTTTCTTCCACATCTTTAAAACCCCTGATGTGGACCACAACTAAACGGTTATTCAAAGCTTCTCCCAAAATGAATACTTTCAGACACTAACTTGCCAGGAACTTTTGCCTTCAATTATAATATGCCCGGCGGGGGGATTGAACATGTCTAACATGGCTCTTGTTGGTATTAGTTTCAGGAATGTGTTTATTTTACTAATGTAGGATTACATAAGTCTTGACAATTCCTTGAGGTACTAATGATTAATCCCGTACTGCTATTTGACTGGACGGGATTTACAGTTTGCCCCCATCTGTCAGTCTGTCAATCACACAAAGCGGGATCCTGTGATAACTTAAATAATACAGGATATTTTTTTTCATGAAACTTGATACATGGGTAGATAGCAACAAATTTGGTTGAAATAGCAACAAATAATAAAAAAAATATGACTTAAAATAGGATTCTGCAATAACTTTATAAGTACAAGAGATTTTTTCATGAAATTTAGTGATTAGGTAGAAGACAGTGTGCATATTGTTTTGTTTTCTCCATTAGTTCATCTGTCTGTCCTTTTGTCAGTCACAAAATGTAGATTCTGTCATGACTTAAAAAGTACAAGATGATATTTTTTCATGAAACTTGATACATTACATACTTATTAGATAGATGGCAATATGGAGAATATGCACATCCTTTGGTTTTGTTGCTATGGTGACTAATGTAGTTGCTATGGGAACAGGTAGTCCAAAAATATGAGAAAACGGTGACTGGTAATTCTGTGATAAAAAAGTACATCAAACTTTTCCAGGTAACATGACTTGTAGATTGTAGGTTATTTGGAGAATTCAAATGTCAGTACATAGTAAAAATGTCCATTTAACCCTTACCCTGTTAAATTTCAATAATGGACTTATCCATCTTTCAATTTGGACAGTACCATTATCTGGGTGCTTACCAAAAAGGTTCTGACTGAATAGCAAACAGTGCAGATCATGATCAGACTGCATGGCAGAATCAATCGTGTCCAGCATGATAAGGGTTAAATAGGGGACTTTTATTGCTGGGCAGTAGTCTAGTTTACTTAAGATTTTCTGCATTATTTTTTCATTATTTTTTAAAAATTGAAACAAGTTAAGACCTATTCCAGAACTTCAGTGGTGTTTGTTTTTCTGTAAAAAGGTTGTACTATTACTTCTGAACTGAGCTCTGTTCAAGATGTTGATATTGAAAATTTCAAATATTTTTTTGCAAAATACAGTTTTGTATAGAGTTTATAACTATCACTAGCATAAACTTGATTTGATTGCATTGCAAAATGTGCATGAATGATTTTCTTAAAGTTTCATGATTTTCAGTTTAATACAGTCATAGATATTATAGCTTAATATATGACTGCATATTTTATACCAGTTGATGTTGAATATTTTAAATTTTATATTATATGGTACTTGGTACATTAAATTTATACCTACATAATAAATATTAGTTATTGTATGTTTGTAAGACAGTAAAACATCTACCAATCAAGCTGCAAGATGATGAGCAAAATTCTCGAGTGTGCCAGGGTTTTGGGCAATCCAAACATAGGTAGATCTTAGGAAATCAATTGGAGTCGCATTATTTGCTCAAGTGAGCCTCGGTGCCCGAGCCATCAAGTCTGGACAGTAAACAGTGTACATTTTTCAGTAAAGAATTACATTTGCTAATGTAAACTAATATTTGCAGTTTATTATTTGTACAGTTCTGTTTAGAAAATGCTTAAAAAATGCACTTATAATGTGAGAAATGGAAGTAGGGTTTTGTAATGTATTAAATGTCTCTCACACAGCAGGAAGGTTATGATATCCAAGCTTCAGAGTCAAAACATTGGTCTCTACACAGTTTACAGGCGCACTTAATACATTACTGTCCAACTTCTTGGTGATCGAATACTCTACCAAAGTTCAAGCCTACAGCTGAGATGGTATTTTTCCACCATTTAAAGCTTAACAAGCAAATTCGATGAATTGGAATCCCCCGCCGAAAGGGTCAGAGTTGAGGAACGGCAAAAAAATATATCCAGCAAAAAGTTAAGAATGTTACCAAGAAGCAAATAATTTCATTAGTCAAAATCAAATTAAAAGAAAATGAATGGTTTGTTTGGGTGGGGGGTGGGGTGAGGATACAACAGTTTACATGTTGATTATAACTATTGATAGAAAACGAAAAATAAAAAAAAATAAAAAAAAAAAATGGGGGGGGGGGGGGGAGGGTGAGGGGGATGACCAAGGTAAGGTGGTGACCAGGTGTAGGTACACAACATCACATGTTTATAATAAATGTTCATGTAAAAGAATGAAAGAAGTTTAATGAAATTCTTCCCATTGGTTGGTTTGTTATGTACAGATCTGTGGATTTTTAAACAATTAAAGGGCAATAACTATATGGAAAATTGACCAATCGAAAAAAAACTTGAAGGGCATCGTCGCAGTATCTTGGTTCATGTCTATTTCAAGTTTGATGAAATTCTACCTGCTAGTTACTGAGAAATGGCTGCAGACGGACATTTTTCATTAAATCAAGGGCAATAACTTTGGGGGAAATTGACCTATCAAAAAAAAAACTTGATGGGCATCAGCGCAGTATCTTGGTTCATGTCTATTTCAAATTTGATGAAATTCTACCCGTTAGTTACTGAGAAATGGCTGCAGACGGACATTTTTTATTAAATCAAGGGCAATAACTCTGAGGGAAATTGACTAATCAAAAAAAAAACTTGACGGGCATCATTGCAGTACGTTGGTTCATGTTTATTTCAAGTTTCATGAAATTCTACCAAGTAGTTACTGAGAAATGGCTGCGGACGGACGGACTGACGGACGGACAACGCCATTTCAATACCCCCCTCCCGATTTCATCGGCGGGGGATAAAAATGACCTGAGAATGCATTTTGTTAAAACCTAAACCACTACCAATTTGAAAGTAAAACAACATACCTGTAAATCAATTTAAAGCCAGTAAATACTTATAACATGTAGGTGACATGAAGCTGCAAAATATGTTCCAGGCGGGAATATCAGTTTTAATGCTTCCATTGCTGCAGCAGATGAAACAGTTGAACAGTTTCAGTCAGTACATGTATCTAGACTAGCTTCTATACTTTGATAGATTTTCAGTTTTCTGTTATATTTTAAAATCATTAATATAGTCTTTATCCAATAAGAAAATATCCAGAATAGACAGGCTACGGACAAAATTGCTTTAAAAGAACAGAATGTTTAGCTCAGTTATTGGAAGAATAGTAAGAGGAATTTTACACCTAGGTATTGGTGCCACTGTGTCTCATCTTTGTTATAAATTTGTGTGCAAAGTCATCATTTTCTCGGTAACCATTGCATATACTGGATTGAAACTTCACACAAGGGTTCCTAGTCATTGATTCTACTGAAACAACCAAATTAGATAATTCCTGATTGAACTAGATACAAATTTTAAACAGTAGCCTTTTTTGCATAGAAAATTTGCTTGAACTTTTACATACAACTGATTACCAAGCTGTATCTCAGTTACAACTGAATGTTTTGGACTGGAACTTCACACAATGCTTCCCCCGTCCTCAGACTTAGTGATATAATCAAGTTTAATTTTGGTTGAGGCTGATAGATATTATAGCCCTTTATTCAGCTTAGAAAATTTGATTTAAAGTTTTGCAAGTAATGTTGAAGCTGTAGCTCAGAAAAAGTGTATTCTGTGTATTGAACTGAAACTTCACAGTCATCAAAGCTGCTGAAATAATTAAGTCAGATAACTTGGTTGAAGTTATTGTAAATTATGGCCTTTTTCTGCGCAGAAAGTTTTACTCTAGTTTTGCATACCATGAAAAAAAAGTTACACAAGACTTACCAAGTTATTTCCTTTGTTCTGTTTAAATATTGTCCAATAGTTGAGTGCCCTGTTCATAACTTTTTTAATATATTGTTTAATATCATGAATCTTTGGTATAGAAAGAAAAAAAAAACAACAAACAAACATAGTTGAAGAAACTTCCTTGTTTCATCCTTTCTCAGTTTTTGCTGAATTATTGAACCTTAAACCAGATTCTGACTTCAACTTTGTCATAATACCATTCCAGCAGTTTTTTCCATCTATGTCTTTATGATCAGCTTAATTCTGTTTTATTGCCCAATTTATTAATGTACAGTCTTTTAAATTATTTTATGTATTATGAAATCAGTAACATGCTTTGTAGGCAATGCATAAATTTAAATCACTGCAAATAACAAAAATTCCCATTAATTTTTAGCTCGACTATTCGAAGAATAAGTTGAGCTATCCTACTCACCACGGCGTCGGCGTCGGCGTCACACCTTGGTTAAGTTTTTTCGTACCAGTCCACATTTTGACAGTCTTTTGAGATAAAGCTTTGAAACTTCCAACACTTTGTTTACCATCACCATGGCCAGTTATAGGTAAGAGCACTTGACTCCATCAAGGATTTTGGCTGAATTATGGCCCCTTTTGACTAAGAAATCATGGTTAAGTTTTTCGTACCAGTTCATATTTTGACAAAATCTTTTAAGATAAAGCTTTTAAACTTTCAACACTTGTTAACAATCATCATGTCCAGTTATAGGCAAAAGAACATAACTCCATCAAGGGGTTTGGCTGAATTATGGCCCCTTTCGATTTAGAAATCTTGGTTAAGTTTTTCGTACCAGTTCATATTTTGACAGTCTTTTGAGATAAAACTTTGAACCTTCCAACACTTGTTAACCATTACCATGTCCAGTTATAGACAAGAGCACATAACTCCATCAAGGATTTTGGCTGAATTATAGCCCTTTTTGACTTAGAAATCTGGGTTAATATTTCGTATCAGTTCATATTTTGACAAAGTCCTTCGAGATAAAGCTTTGAAACCTTCAACACCTGATTACCATCACCACGTCCAGCTATAGGCAAGAGTACATAACTCCATCAAGGATTTTGGCTGAATTATGGCCCCTTTTGACTTAGAAATCTTGGTTAAGTTTTTCGTACCAGTTCATATTTTTTGTAAAGTGTTTGACATATGGCTTTGAAACTTTTATCACTTGTTTAGTATAGTAGTCTCTATCTGTAGGAAAGAGTATATAACTCTGTCATCTATTTTGGCTGAAATATGGCCCTTTTTGGACTTTGAAATTGGTTCTGTTTTCATACAAGTCTACGTTTTGTCAAAACTATTTGACATATGGCTTTTAAAATTCGAACACTTGTTTATCATCATGATTTCCATCTGTAGGCAAGAGTACATAACTATTTTGACTGAATTATGGCCCTTTTTGGACTTTGAAATTGGTTCATACATTGCCATTTAGTGCAAGACTTATCCAAGAAATACAGGAACATTGTTTGTCTAATCTATTTATTTCTTTTGTCTGAATATTTGTGGAAATATTTTGACCCCATTCTTCAATCAATTCTTCGAATAGTTGAGTGCGCTGTCGTCAGACAGCTCTT
This sequence comes from Mercenaria mercenaria, assembly GCF_021730395.1. Taxonomy (NCBI): domain Eukaryota; kingdom Metazoa; phylum Mollusca; class Bivalvia; order Venerida; family Veneridae; genus Mercenaria; species Mercenaria mercenaria. Next base: position 57,190,747 of record NC_069373.1, read on the forward strand.
GTTTGAATCCCTGCAAATAACAAATATTCCCACTAATTTTACGTCTTTAATTTTAAACATACATTACAAATATATTTTCCCACGAAATTGCTATTTTGACTGAAACTTGATTTTAAAATTTGTTACATTGAAACGTACAATGAATTTACAGTTGTAATCTCCCATCTCCTTTCATATTTGTAAGATAATCTGATATTTACTCAGCTTTAACCAATACCCTGCGAAATTTCTATAATGAACTTATCCATCTTTAAATTTGGACAGTACCATTTACTGTTAAAAGGGGTGCATACCAAAAAGATACCGACTGAATGGTGAACAGTGTAGATCATGATCAGACTGCATGGATGTGCAGGCTGGTCATGATCTACACTGGTCGCAAAGGCAGGATCAATCGTGTCCAGCATCATATTTAGGGTTAAGTTAGCTAAATAGGGCTTTTCATATTTTACGAACTATTTTACTTACTTCGATGTTCTTTCACAATGATTAAATTGTATAAATTTCTCTGTAAACATTGAAAATGAAACTGAAGAAAAACATCTACTGACTTATTTATTGTATTACTTCAGATATGCACTGAAGTGTTTATAAACGGTTTATAAACAACCTATCCTGCTATGCTGTTTGAACTTCGTTTTCAATGGTTAGGCCACTGTGAAATTATTTGAAAAGCATCATCCATATCAGCTTTGATCCAACACTGCCTTCGCCAAAGCAGTAAAAAATTTATTCATCATTAACATTTTGTTAAATGTTATATTTCTTTTTAATTACAGGTGCTTTTTAGAAAAAGAAACTGATAGAAATGGGAATTGAAATTACAGGTTTATAACTCTTATAACTTTTTACTTGGGTTCAAATGTGAATTTTGAATTACCTTAAAAGCTGTGTATATATATATATATATAAATATTATAGTTTTATTTCTCAAAAGAGTGTTATAAAATAGTGTCAAATTGTTGTAAATATTGTACCAACAGTTAATGTTTCTCATTGTTCAGTGTAAGTGATTCGTTCAGGGAACAGTTTTATTTAGCAAAGTAAGTGGTTATTTTAACTTCTCGGGGTATTGCTGTAAGTAATAATAAAGGATGTTTGAATGTCTTGGCTTGTGAGGGTAGATTAAATAGCTCAAATTGTATAGAATACTGTAGTATCAGTATTTCAGGTGTATTTATAATAGGTTATTTAACATCGTTCTGTACCAGTCTGCGATATATTTGGGCTAGTGCCAATTTTTCAAATGGGTATGTGTCCAAATTTATGCCATATTTTACAAGACAATGTTAAGTAATCTTTTTATTCTATGCTTATTTTACTTGGTAAAAACTGGACACTAGACAGACAAAATTCCATCTTTTAAATCTACACAGAAACATTATATCAAGTTTTTATTGATATTAATATTCATTGGATTTTTTATCAGTCAATGACTTTTATAGTTTTGTTTACCTGGAGATTGGAATCAAACTAATATATTGTACCCAGTACGGAAATATAATGGATGGTCATGTGGTATAGTAGATATAAATACAATGTATCAGCATCTGAGGACAAATAAGCTAAAGATAAAGGTAACGGTAATTTTATTTACCGTCGCTTTGTGAAACAATCAAGGTAACTTGACATGGACAACCAAGATGGCGTCACGAAATTGGGGTTGGTCACATTATTTACTCGTTTAGACTATATACTGCTACAGAGGTCTAAAGATGCATTTTAATCATTTAATACACACATATGCAATTGTAAAAATGCATTTAATTTATGAAATTATAAAATCAAATGTTCTGAAACTCACCATGAAAACTAGTCAATTTTTGTGCGCATTTTGCGGAAAAGTTATGTATCCAAACTGAAAATAATTTATATCCTCATATCTTTGAATATGCCCTTTAGATGCTCCACCTATGAACAAAAGAACTTATCCACCGAGTTTTAAGCTATTTGCTGTGTAATTTCGTAAGGAAATTACAGATTTCAATATTTTGTTGCAAATAAATTCAGTAACATGGGGCTATGCAATTCCAAAAATATGTTTATCGTAAAACTCACCCAGTCCTGATGAACGGAAAGTGAACCCAAACAGCTGATTTTGGGTATATTACATTGTGTTTTATGACTCTTGCATGTTCAAATGAAGAAATCCTCATCTAAACTGGCTGTACATTTTTGGGGGGCAACAGAAAATTAAGAAAATGTACTTATCAATTACATTAAACATACATTAATTTAGTATGGCCTAAGACCCACGCTTTACACGAGATTTCCATGCGAATCAGTAAAGTTTTGAAATTGAGGGTTATTCAAACAGTAGCAAGCACATTTGAACTAGGACACAGATTGAAAAGATTGTGAACGTTTTATAAAATTAAAATAGAAACAATGTAGAATCACTAAGAAATGAACACAGCACTCAAAACTCTAAATATGTGAGGATGTAAAGTCTCAGAAATAAGGACAAAGTAAACTTACATGTACTTTGAATTTTTTAAATGACCCTCATACTGCAGGCAGGTTTCAGCCTTTTAGGGTGTAAAATATAGAGATTTATAATTTACCAACGAAATTCCAGAGCAAATAGCATAAAACTCAATGGTTAAGTTCTTTTGTTAATAGGTGGAGCACCTGAAGGACTTATTCAAAGATATAAGGATATAAGTTATTTTCAGTTTGGATACATAACTTTTCCGCAAAATGCGCACAAAAATTGACTAGTTTTCATGGTGAGTTTCAGAACATTTGGTTTTATAATTTCATAAATTAAATGCATTTTTACAATTGTTTATGTGTATATTAAATGATTAAAATGCATCTTTAGACCTCTGTAGCAGCATATCGTCTATACGAGTAAATAATGTGACCAACCCCAATTTTGTGATGCCATCTTGGTTGTCCATGTCAAGTTACCTTAACATAGAGCTTTTGAGCGACCCAATTTTAAGAACAGTTAAAACCAATTATACCTTACCCCCAGCAATTTGCTGGTACCCATTTACAGCTGGGTCAACTGAAGCAATCATGATAAAATGCCTCGCCCAAGGACACACCACAATGGGAGTAGCCAGGATTTGAACCAGGGGCCTTCACCTCCGTAGTAAAGCGTCTTAGCCCTCTCAATCAGTGCGTCCACAGAAGCTAGTTCAGATTGTGTTGAATTCAGTAATATCATCATATGAGAACAGATAAGCTAGATCAGATTGTTTTGAATACAGTAATATCAGCAGCTGCTGAGGACAGATTAGCTAGTTCAGATTATATCGAATGCAGTAATATCAGGGTGAGAGGACAGATTATCTAATTCAGATTGTATTGAATGCAGTAATATCAGCAGCTGAGAACAGATTAGGTAGTCCAGACTGTATTGAATGCAGTAATATCAGCAGCTGAGGACAGATTAATTTATCAGATTGTTTTGAATGCAGCAATATTAGCAGCTTAGGACACATTAGCTAGTTCAGATTCTATTGAATGCAGAAATATCAGTAGATGAAGACAGATTAGCTAGTTCAGATTATATTGAATACCGTATTATCTGCATCTGAGGACAGATTAGTTAGTTCAGACTGTATTGAATACAGTAATATCAGCCAATTATGACCAATTAGCTAATTCAAATTATAATCTGCATCTGATGACAGATGAACTAGTTCATATTGTATTGAATGCAGTGATATTAGCAACTGAGGACAGATTAATTTGTTCAGATTGTTTTGAATGCAGTAATATCAGCATTTGATGACAGATTAGCTAGTTCGCCCCATGTGGTTCTGGGACGATCTGTGGAACCACTGCCTCACCCTTGCATGATCGTAAGAGGCGACTAATAGGGTCTTAACACTTGGTTTTGCTGTAACTCTGTGATTCCAGCAGGTATGCAAATTTTGATTCCATACCTCATGTTTTTATTTCGATGTAAATGAGATGTGAAAGCAAAATTTGTAGTCCTGTTTGGCATCATATAACCTATACTGTGTTGGTGCGCCGTAAAACCCAAATAAATAAATAAAAAAGATTAGCTAGTTCAGATTGTTTTTAGCTCACCTAAGCCAAAGGCTCAGGGTGAGCTATTGTGATCACTCACTGTCTGTCGTCCGTCCGTAAACTTTTACCTTAAACGACATCTCCTCATAAACCACTAGGCCAATTTCATCCAAACTTCACAGGAATGTTTCTTGGGTGAAGCTCTACGAAAATTATTTAAAAAATTGAATTCCATGCAGAACTCTGGTTGCCATGGCAACTGAAAGGAAAAACTTTAAAAATCTTCTTCTCAAAAACCAGAAGCCCTAGAGCTTAGATATTTGGTGTGAAGCATTCACTAGTGGACCTCTACCAATTTTGTTCAAATCATGACCCCAGGGTCAAAATTGACCCCGCCCGAGGGGTCATATGATTTTACATAGGAAAATCTTAAAAAATCGTCTTCTCAAAAACCAGAAGCCCTAGAGCTTAGATATTTGACATGTAGCATTGCCTAGTGGACCTCTGCTAAAGTTATTCAAATCATGACCCCGGGGTCAAAATTGACCTCGCCCCAGGGGTCACTTGATTTTACATAGATTTCTATTGGAAAATCTTCAAATTTTTAAAAAAAAATAAACCAAAAGGCCTAGAGCTTAGATATTTGACATGTAGCATTGCCTAGTGGACCTCTACAAAATTTGTTCAAATCATGACCCCCGGGGTCAAAATTGACCCCGCCCCAGGGGTCACTTGATTTTGACTGTAACACAATGCAGACTTGGAGCGCCGGTATACGGTAAATTACAGACTCCGGTATATACTGGATTAACTAAATTTGAACGAAAAATATCTTAAATGTATATATTTTGTAACCATGGTGATACTAACCCTAACCTTTAGTCAGTATACTATGCATATTATACACTAAATGCGTGCGGACATGCAAAAACATGCATATTTTTGACGTGCGCTACAATTGATAATCATTTTTGGGCATGCGCAGAAGACCGCTCCAACTCTGCAATGAGTTACATCGCTTGATTTTACATAGGAAAATCTTCTAAAAATTTCTAAAAATAAACCAGAAAGCCTAGAGCTTAGATATTTAACAAGTAGCATTGCCTAGTGGACCTCTACAAAAATTGTTCAAAATTGACCCCGCCCCAGGGGTCACTTGATTTTACATAGGAAAATCTTCAAAATTTTCTAAAAATAAACCAGAAGGCCAAGTGTGCGTGTGTTCGGGTTTAACGTCTTTTTCAACAATTTTTCAGTCATATAAACGATGGTGTCTACTTGTAGCAGTGAGCACAATGCCCAACTTTACAGTGCTGCCTCACTGGAATATCACGACGTAGACACATGGCATGATACGGCACCCAGTCACATTATACTGACACCGGGCTGGCCAGTCCTAACACTATCCTCTTAATTCTGAGCGCCAAGCGAGGAAGCTGCTAGTACCATTTTTTACGTCTTTGGTATGATGCGGTCGGGGATCGAACCCACGACCTCCCGCACTTGAAGCGGTCAGAAGGCCTAGATCTTAGATATTTGACATGTAGCATTGCCTAGTAGACTTCTACAAAATTTTGTTCAAATCATGACCACCGGGGTCAAATTGACCCCGCCCCATGGGGTTACTTGATTGTACATAGAAATTTTTTCAAAATTTTCTAAAAATAAACCAGAAGGCCTAGAGCTTAGATATTTGACATGTAGCATTGCCTAGTGGACCTCTACAAAATTTGTTCAATTCTTGGCCCCCAGGGTCAAATTGACCCAGCTCCAGGGGTTACTTGATTGTACAAAGGGAAATCTTCATAAATTTGCTAAAAATAAACCAGAACGCCTAGATCTTAGATATTTGCTATGTAACATTGCCTAGTAGACTTCTACAAACTTTATTCAAATCATGACCCCCGGCGTAAAATTGACCCCGCCCCAGCGGTAACTTAATTGTACATCGGAAAATCTTCCAAAAAAATCTAAAAATAAACCAAAAGGCCTAGAGCTTAGATATTTGACATGTAGCATTGCCTAGAGGACCTCTACAAAAAAATTCAAATCATGACCCCCGGCGTCAAATTGGGGTTACTTGATTGTACATAGGAAAATCTTCCAAAAAATGTCTAGAAATAAACCAGAAGGCCTAGAGCTTAGATATTTGGTGTGTAGCATTACCTAGTGGATCTCTACCAAGTTTGTTCAAATCATGACCCCGGGGTCAAGCTTAAATGCAAATCTTCATAGCAACCATTTAACCAGGTGAGCGATATAGGGCCATCATGACCCTCTTGTTGTTAGTTTAGATTGTTTTTGAATGCAGTAATATCAGCATTTGAGGACAGATTAGCTAGTTGAGATTGTTTGAATGCAGTAATATCAGCATCTGACGACGAATTAGCTAGTTCAGATCGTATTGAATGCAGTAATATCAGCATCTGAGGACAGATTATTGAGTTCAGATTGTTTTGAATGCAGTAATATCAGCATTTGAGGACAAATTAGTGAGTTCAGATTGTTATGAATGCAGTAATATCAGCATCTGAGGACAGATTAGCTAGTTCAGATTGTATTGAAAGCAATCATCGTTATCATTACACCATAATGCCTTCTGAACAATAGAAAATAACTTAGACAACAGTTGATTGGTTAAGTTTTTGCATTTCGTGGTTGACTCAGTCCAGGAAATTTTATCCCAACGAACAATTAAAATTCCCATTCATTTTTTGTTCAAACTTCATAAGGATGATTTCTTGGGTTTAGTAGATAACCCGTTGTTTTGTAGATCAGTAGGTCAAAGGTAAAGGTCACAATGACCTCAAGACTGAAAATATTTTCTGCACAATAACTAAAGAACACTTTAATACAGATCTATAGATGTCAGTCTATATAGGATGAATGGCTGTGATCAGTAGTTGACTCTGTTGTCTTGAATGTCAAGGTCAGGGTGACATTGACATTGAAAAATGGTCACAGCTCAATAACCCTGGGCATGTCGTCTTAAAATTTCATAGGATCATTGCTTGTGGTCAAGAGATGGTCCCAAGTATCAGTCATAGTCAAAGGTCAAAATGACATCGAGACTGAAAATGATAGCTGTTCAGTAACAAAAGAACGCTTATACCTACTGTCTTTTAACTGTCATTGAGCTCAATAAATTATCCATATGTTTAGGGGTTAGCAGGTCTTATGTTCAAGTCACCTTTGTTCAAGTCACCTTGATTGAGGCTGAAAGCAGTTTAAGCTATATAACAAAGGAATATTTCGGTCTACAGCCTTCAAACTTCATTTGTTGTTTGTGAATAACAGATGACCCCTGTTGTGTTTGGATTAATAAGTCTACATCACTTTGACCTTGACACTTATAATATAGTTTCTGACCGATACCTACAGAACACTTCGTTCTATGACCGCCCAAATTCATTTGATGATTGTTATTTGGGAACCAAAGGTCAAGGTCACGTTGAAATTGAAGTTGAAAATGGTTTTTCGATCAATATCTGCAGCTCTTTTTCATTTGAGCCACGCCATGAGAAAACCAACATAGTGGCTTTGCGACCAGCAAAGATCCTGACCAGCCTGCGCATCCGCGCAGTCTGGTCAGGATCCATGCTGTTCGCTAATGGTTTCTCTAATTGAAATAGGCTTTGAAAGCGAACAGAATGGATCCTGACCAGATGCGCATGCTGGTCTGGGTCCATGCTGGTCGCAAAGCCACTATGTTGGTTTTCCCATGGCGCGGCTCATTTCATGAGATCATTGCCTGTGGTCATGAGATGAACCCTATTAATTGTTTTCAGATCAGTACCTCGAAGGTGGTCAATGTCATTAAGACTTTTAGATTGAAAATGGTTTCTGATCAATTACAGGAAAAAGCTTCGGTCAGTGACCCTCAAATTTCATAGGATGATTGCCTGTAGTCAGTAGCAAAATGTTACGAATTAAATGTTTGTTGATTCATTAATGTATGTTTTGAACAACCATTGTGCATCAAGAAGGCTAAGGCACTTTCCTACGGAGGTGAAGTCTTCGGGTTTGATTCCTTGCTACTCCCATTACATATCTGATATTTTAACAGTGATATATATATATTTTTGAAAAAAAACCTGTAAAATGGGTAAATTTAGTCAAAAAAAAAAAATTTGTTTTACGTGTAATATTAAAATATCTTTCACTCAAGAACACAATATATCTTACATTTTTACTCGTGGCTATGCCTACATCTGGTCCACTTGTGAAAGATATCTCAATCTTACACTAATACAATTAAATATCCTCGTTCATTGTCCTGTTCTTAATTTATTTTAGAAAATCCCTGATACTGAATAAGCGAATGTATGTAACTCGTCGCAGCGCAGGCGTTTCTTTTTTGTCAACTTGCAGGCTCTGCTGTCTGTAAATATACAGGAAATTTGACAATTAAGGATTTATGTTCCAAGCCCAACTTGTTTATGTCAAAAATTAAACTGTCTGTCAAGTGCGACACCACGTTATGACACAGCTGCTATTAGTTGCCATGGTAACGATTCACAATATCACGATGTCATCCAGACTGCCATTATTTTGTGTTTCCCTCAATTGAGATGTATCAATCGATATCTAAGGCAGCTTCCTCCATAGAAACTGAACATCACCGCTTACTGTGCAGCTTTTATAAAATAATTGACAGTAGTTGATTGGAGTTTACCACCAGGAAGTTCAAACAATGATTGTACTTACAAGTCACGACTAGATTAGCAGTCAAATAAAGGTAAGATCGACATTTTAAGATTTATTGTCATCACCGCAGTTGTGACCTGGAATCGCATAATTCATTCATATTTGCACATTGGTGTTACGCTATCTGTTGCAAACGTAAGATTTCTGATTTTTATTAGAAAAGCGAACTATGATTTTCTTATTTTTATACAAAGAGATGGGGGGAAAAAACTCACAAGTCGCCGTAGACTTATTTTATATCTAATATAAAGAAAACGGGTCAGTCTGAGAAATTTTCTTCATTTTAATGACTCGATCGATAAGCCTATTTATATATTTAGGTTATAGATCATTTATTGAACTTCTAATGAAATTAAACTCAATCCATTAGAAGGTCTATAAGAGATTCATAGAAAGCCGGTGCGCCACGCTAATTAATTGCCAAAGGCTAAGTGAAAAATCTTTAATACAAAATGCCACTTATTTAATACTAAATGCCAAATGCTTCATTCCAAAAAGCTATGTCATATGCATAAAATACCAATTACTATTACTAAATGTCAAATAGCCAATTTCTATCGCAAAATGACCAATACTAACCGTAAAATTCTTTAACCTTCATGAGTTAATCATCTTGCAACTTTTAATTGTTTTAAGATAGTGGGCCCGAAGCAATTTCGTCATTCTTCGTTTGTTATAAAAATAACTTTCTGTTTTGGTCGAAGGATGCCGAAATCGCATTTCGGAGGATACGTAATCGCACGAAAATTACCGATTGGATTGACATAACGGTTTTCATTACCTTAAAACTTTTGTGCGACATAATAATGTTCTACCAGTCTGATTTGAAGCAATAGCGTGTTCTATCGGTCATTTGAAAATTGGACAGGAACTGTTCAGAAAAGTTTGTTTTCAAGAAGGCCAATGACTGTTTAAAGGAGGATGCAATCACCATATGTTCAGCTTTTGATCTGAATAAGAACTTAGCAATAAGCATCTGGCATTCCGCATTTCGCAGTGAACGTTGGAACAAACATTTGTTTACATTTCAACATAAATTACCAACACAGGTACTTAAAATTTTAACATACTTATTTTAATGTTAGCGTATATTTCATTATTATATAAATGGTATATATCTAAAATAATAAACACTATATATATATGTTTCAAGTACCTGACTAATTGGCTGTTCTATGACGTCATCATACTCGATGTTGCGAATTTGTAGTGGATTATGTCGATTATTACGTGATTTACATAGAAATGTTTCGCACTAATCTGGCAGTTATTCGTTCTCAACCGGTGAAATCAGCTCGTAAATTTCGCGTGGAAATAAGACATTGTCTATCAAAACAATTCTCAATGCCCATGTGACACTATCAAATAATTGAATTTGGCGTATAATTATTTAATAATATGATCTGAAAACTGTTTTAATTTTAAACAACAACAACAACAGATAGATCCAGTTATAGCTTCTGTTTCCAGGTTCCTTAGTTCACATAGGCGTAGGAGCGACTTCAACTTTGGGGGGAGGGGGGTGGGGGGAGATCCCCGGTGCATTCATGACAAAGCCTTGTCCAGGGGAAAAATGGGCCATAGGCCCCCTCAAGCCTCTGTGTTTTAGCAATCATTGAGTTATTATGATGATACGCATAAGACTAGGCGCTTAACTGTCTGCAGCTTGTAACTTAATTGGGCAAAATATGTATTGTTCTTATCAAGTGTGCCACTTTTTTACATTCTTCTGTTGAAGCCCTGGACATGCAATAAAATAGCGCTTATTTGTCTAATTTTGATATAAAGTAGTGGAAGTATCATTTCCCTTGAATGGACAATGAAAAACATAAATACATAACGTTTACATACGTAAACAGGTTAAATACTTACATCGTTTTTGCAGACGCTCAAACCGGAACTGAAGTGATTGCGCTCAATATTATATTCTTTTTATAAAATGTAATCAAACAATCCTCGGTGCGTATAGGTTTTCAATACACATCTTATGGAAAGAGAGAAGTCAGTCAGAATGCAAGGAAAGGCCAACTGCAAATCAGAAATCAGGTTGTAGACAGTTATATGATACAAAGTAAATGTTATAATAGACTGCAAGTTATAATATTATCTCTTTTCCAAAATATTGGAGGGGCCAAACTATAGTTCGGCCCCCCCTATCCTAGCTCTTTTTTTTTGGGGGGGGGGGCTAGCCCCGCTGCCCCCCCCCCCCCCCTCCCCTCCCAGGTTCCTACGCCTATGGTTCAGTATTATAGCCTACAATAACCATCCGAATTTTTTGAAATCTCAGTGTTATATAAGCTATCAAAAAGCAATCATGGTCGAACTTTTGAATCCGTCTGCTTTCAAGCTACTACTTCTAATACGAAAAACACATGCATATTTTCATTAAAGCACGACAATGTTGACGTCACGACGTCAAATTACTTGGAGCCATTATTAGGCGCGAAGAAAGAATAACTCACTAGTTCTAACGGTTATTTAGCGATGCGTGTTACTTCCTGTATTTTCGTCCTGTTAAAATACAGGTACGCGTTGACGTCACGTCGACCTTTTATGTTTGGCGCCATACATGCGCAATGAAATATTGTTCCTTAATTAACCCACTTGCTTACATGAATGACATATTAGAATCGAATAGAATAGGGCAAGATGATGTATTTGTTAGAACCTCTTTTACGTTTTTTTTTATCGAAATGCATTCTATTTTTCCATTGGACCAAATTTGATACAACGTTTTCATGGGGTTCGCCTCAAGATTTTTGAAAACGAAAGATTTACAATTATTCAACGGGTGCTATATTATATTATGTATATATATAAAAATAGGTACTTAATTCGCGTTAATGTATCTTATCATATTTATGAAATATCATCTCAAAGAATATTCCGAACGATGGTATCTGTTTACCTTGTATAAAAATGCATTGTTATTGATCTACAATTATCTTTTTTGCGCCATACCACAAATCTATTTCACTTCCGTGTTCACCTTTTTAGCCTATATTAACACACAAAAAGAGAGAGAGAAAAGAAATACGACTTTGACGCACACACTTCTCATTCTTGTTGATTTTTCTGTAATGATGTAATGGAATAACTTTGATCTGGTAAATTACTCCTGTAATCCATTTTCAGCCACTAGATGCTGAAACGACATTTTTACGTAATCACATCACGTGTAAGTTTTTGTACCGTATACCATGTTACATTTCTAGTGGATGTACTTAAATACATTTTTAGAGTCTACAGGATCGCGAGTACGTACTAAAAGGCGCCGTTGCCTTTCAATTTGTCCATTTTATATTGAAAGGTACGTTTTATTCAACTGTTTTCTTTAAATATACAAAGATATAAACTCAACATTTTTTTGTGTGTGGAAAATCTCCAGTTGAATTACACGAGTATTTATTTATAAAGAAAGAAGTGATAAAGTGAAACATATTTGGTAGAGTCATTGTTGAACAAAATATTATCAGTATTGTTATTGAATTTTGTGACATCATTAAGCAAGTTTTTCGAAAAATTACCGCACCTATTCCAGAAAATGAACAGATACATTTGTTAACCGAAAAGATTTTTAATTAGAATCTGCAGAATTAAAAATGTTTAGAAAAAATCTACCAAAATATAACTTAATTAAAATTTCGCGTTACAAATAACTATTATGCACCATAATTATGGCATTTCCGAATTACATAATATTTTTATGAACTATTTTATTTAAGGTCGTAATTGATTTGTTCAAAACTTAAACAACAGATCATTTAAACTTATTTTTGTCAATGAATTTGTAATACATGATAGATTTTTGCTGGAGGTGCTTTTAAATTTTTGATTGTCAAACCAAAAAAAGGCGTTATTATAGCACAAATATAGATTTAACAAACATACTTTACTTTGCATAAGGACCGATATGAATATAAGAACTGTTGTATTTCATATGTCAGAAATTTGCATAAACAACTAATATTTTGCTGAAATTCAGTAGAAATACAAGTTTGTAAAAATATTATTACCTCCATTTGCGTATCTTGGTTGTGATTAAACCAAGGTAGATTTAAAATAGATTAATTCGGAAACTACACTTTGTTTAAAAATTTGGCTTTTGGTTCAGCTATTTGAAATATCCCAATATCTGTCAAATAAGAAATTATATTGAAATCAAAAGAAAACGTCCGCTTTTTAAAAACTTTTATATTAAAGGGAGATAATATTCCTATAAAAATAATCATAAGGCATGCATTTAAATAAGGATATAATTAGTGGGTATTTTCGATCTCCAACGAATGTATGAACACTAATAAATGTCATAAGTGTGAGTGATCACCTTTAACATTCCAACATAGCATAGGATCAGTTTCTTAGTCTAAGAATTTAAAGGCTCATAATGCCTTTGTTTAAAATGTGGCTGCCACATTTTCGGTTATGAACATAAAATACATTAATTTCTTGTTAAATCCTATTTCTGATAATTACTTTCGTTAACATTTGTCAAAGGTTTGAATATTGCTGAATATACTAGAATGTTTTATTGAATCTATTGTTTTTATATCCTCCCTTTATGGTTCTAACTATAACAGTTCATGTGCAATATTAAAAGTAGTGCCTTTCTAACCATGTAAGTACGCATAGCATCTTTTTGGAAAGCTGTTTCATTTGTTATTAAGATAAAAAAATTAAGCATTATGGACCAGTTATAAAATTAAACGACGGAGCCACGTAAACAACGTTGTTTTTTTTTTTTCAAAATGCAACGAAACAATAGCCTATGATGTTTACAAAAATGCGCATAAAATTATACATGCATAGCATACTTAAGACTAAATAGTAACATGGAAAAAGGTCAAATGTTTGGTCCCAAAAATTACGTCATGAAAAATTATCAATATGGTATGTGCTAAAAATATACCAAACACAGAAATCGCAAATAAACTTAAAAAGATAACATAATTTTGACTTAAGGGTCATAGTCGTGACGGGTTGGGTCTCGAAAACATCAATGACAAAGCGACAAAATATTTACATTTTTAGCCAAATTGCGCAATAAAAAATGATAAGGAAAATATTCAAAATAATTCCTAGAATTTGACCTGCACTGTCAATTTTTGAGATATTTTTGGCACTCCCGCGCGCTTTATTATGATATTTCAGACAATACTATAATTTACAGTAAGAACTGTAATTAAAGAAGTGTACAAATGTACCTGTCGATCCAGAGATTATATTTTGTTTACAAATAGTTCTTCCGCTTTTCCGTTATTCAGTTCAACTTCGTGCAAACACTTCATAAGGTAAACAACAATCCCAGTTTTATGACAGCAGAGATAGAAAATTTATATTTAGGTTTTCAGACCACATATCTTTTATAATTTCATCGATGTGGGTGATTGTTTAAATTTCCTTTCATGAATTTTTCATAAAATTCAATTCAAAATATGTCCTCGACTGATTAAACATTACTTTTGACCGTATTCGCTCGTATGCACAATATCGTACATTATAACATGAATCATTATATAAATCACCGGGTAATAGGTTGTGCTATTGACTGATCTGTAGATCGGCACTAATTAACTTTCTCTGGACTAATTTGTTTGATTTTGGGCTTAACGCCGTTTTTCAATAGTATTCAAGTCATGTAACGGCGGGCAGGTACCAGTACAAACCTGTTCTCCGCACATAACTGCCACCTTCCCCACATAAATCAGAGGTGGAGAGTGAATAATTTCAGACACAATGTCTTCTATCAAATCGTCAAGGAGAACATACACTTCGCCTGAGGATCGAACTAACGATCCCGCGATCCAAAGGTCTGCGCTCTCCCTATAGCGAGCGGACTTTCTGGACTAAAGACAAAACATAGCAAGGCACTTATTGGATGGCTTGTCGGTCAATTAGCCCTCGGTCCTTTGGACCAGCAAGTCATTCATTAAGTGATCTATAAAGCATAAAGCATATGTATTGTATGTGCATGTATGCGGTGCTCATTTTTGGTTTATAAGGACGGTTTATTTGCCTGATCGCCATACCATTACCGGTACGTTTATAAAATGCAAGTAAAATCTTTACCGTTTTGAACATTTTTTTTTCTTTCATTTTTGTGTAACTGGACGAGTTTCTATCTATGATTAACATATTCGTAATAAACTTAATCTATCTTTGTTTTGTTTTTTAATAAAAGGAGGTGTCAAAATGATAAATTGTTGAAGAAACTTCTTTTGCTATCATTCCGATGATATTTGATAAAATCGAGAAATTAATTAAGCCGGTCCCATGACAAAACAAATATTTAACTCTAGCATGTCCTTACCTTGATATGTAAAATGTAGTTCTGTCATGTATCGTTCCAGAGTTGTGCTGAATGTCGGACAGCAACAATCCTAGTGGAAGTTCAACTCCTGTCGGAACTTCAGAGTGCTTTAGATCAGTCGGGAAACGGTGTGCCGACAGGCTACAACCCATGGGATCGGCTTGTAATAGCAAGTAAGTGCAATACCTTCTAATCTAAATGTTTAACAAGATAAAGCTTTGGTGACTTTAATAGGGAAAAAAAAACCTTTTATGAAACGTTTTACGTATCCTGGCTTTGTTGAGGGCGGTGCCTGTCGAACTGTAACCAGATTTAATAATAGATGCATGTGATATGCATATGATGGTGATACATTAAACCTTAAAGCAATTTATTCATACGTTAGGCAGCGTGACATTAAATGAAACTTCATAAAATAGTTATTAAGTAGAAAATACCATTACAGAAAATATTGATTTTGCCTTTTGTTTACATGCATTTTTAGCTCGACTATTCGAAGAATAGGGGAGCTATCCTACTCGCCCCGGCGTCGGCGTCACACAAATGTTAAAGTTTGCGTAACACCCCAAATATTTTCATAGTCCATTGAGATATTGCGTTTATATTTTGCATACTTGTTTATCATCATGACCACATTCTGTAAACAGGAGCAGACAACTCTATCAAGCATTTTGACTGAATTATGGCCCATTTTCGACTTAGAATATGCTTATTGTAATGTTAAAGTTTGCGTACCACCCAAAATATTTTCAAAGTCCATTGAGATATTGCTTTCATATTTTGCATACTTGTTTACCATCATGACCCTAGTCTGTATAAAGGAGGAGGTAACTCTATCAAGCATTTTGACTGAATTATGGCCCCTTTACGGCTTAGAATATGCTTATTGTAATGTTAAAGTTTGCTTACCACCCCAAATATTTTCAAAGTCCATTGATATATTGCTTTCATATTTTGCATACTTGTTTACCATCATGACCCCAGTCTGTAAAAAGGAGGAGGCAACTCTATCAAGCATTTTGACTGAATTATGGCCCCTTTTCGACTTAGAATCTGCTTATTGTAATGTTAAAGTTTTACTCATAGCTTACATTATACTATCAAGCACTGAGAATAGTCGAGCGCGCTGTCCACTGACAGCTCTTGTTTTCTGAAAGACCACTCAAAGGTGTTCAGCGGCATTTAACCCCTAGCCTGCTGGCGGCAAGTGATTCTGCCCTTGCGACCAGTGCAGACCAAGATCAGCCTGCACATCCGTGCAGTCTGATCATGGTCTGCACTGTTCGCCATTCACTCAGTATCCTTTTGGTAAGCACTCATTTCAAAAGTTAATGGTACTGCCCAAAGTGAAAAATGGACAAGTTCATTACAAAAATTTGGCAGGGTAAGGGTAAAGCAACATCTGGCTAAAGTTTGTTAGTATAAACCAGCTCCTTAAACAAGTCGCCCATGCTAAATGAATCACCAATACAATTCCACATAATATTATTACCAACTTAGGCTACATATCTATATATTATATTCTATTCGCAACGATTTCATTAAAATCCAATTAACTATTCGCAACGATTTCATTAAAATCCAGTTAACTGTGTATCAATCAATTTTACACCACATGGTTATTTTCGCACCAGTGTGACGTATCATTTCCAAGAAGTACCCTGGGCCGGGTTCATCGGGTTTACTGTGAACTGCCACGGACGAAGAAAAGTCATTTGATGAAATTTCAAAAATATGCATGCAAAAGATTCTTAAATTGGGACATCTGGATTTTACCGGTACGCACTTTCAATAATTAATCTCTTTCTTCTTCCACATCCCTTTTTTTGTGTGTATTGTTTTGTGATCATTGTTGCAATTTATTTAAATGATTGTAACAAACACACCCTACAGTACCTTTTAAAATCCTAGCAGAAAGTGCCTACCTGTAAAGTGCAGTCTATCCCATAAATGTGTAATTATCCCTCTGTCGGTAGAGCGAACAGTTACCGCCCAATAACTTGTGAACCACTTGTAGTTGTGTTTTTTTTTTTGTTTTGTTTTTTGTTTGTTTGATTTTTGTTTTGGTTTTTTCGGCGACGCCGTATTTAGCAAGGATATTGATATATCTCAAAATGATAAGAAAGTATAATAAATATGATAAAAACCTGTTCAAATACCAACATCAAATTAAAGAAAGAGCTGAATACGGTCTGCGTATCACATGAATAAGGGTGTGATAAGAGTCTTTTATGTAGAGAAGTGCCTTTTAAAAGATTTTCCTTGTTACAGTTGTCGTCTGTATATGAAAAGGTTTCTTGCTTTTGTGACTTATTCAGATTGCATATTAAAATGAGTACTTGTTTGCTTTAATATATTTGTTATAAATTAACTGATTTATTATATATGAATATTTTTCTTTAGTATGGTATGCAAATATTGAACTCAGTTGAAATATGTTTTATTAATCCCCCGCCGTGGCGGAGGGATTGTAGGAATGGTCTACGTCCATCCTTCCGTCCGTCCGTCCTTCCGTCCGTCTGTCCGTCCTTCCGTCCGTAACAAAATCGTGTCCGGTCCATATCTCCTAAACCCCTTGAAGGATTTTCATGAAACTTGGGTCAAATGATCACCTCATCAAGACGATGTGCAGAACCTATGAGTCAACCTTGTCGGTTCAAGGTCAATGTCACAACTCAAGGTCAAAGGTTTGAGCCTGCCATTTTGTGTCCGCTCTATCTCCTAAACCCCTTGAAGGAATTTTATAAAACTTGGTTCAAATGATCACCTCATCAAGACGATGTGCAGAACCCATGAGTCAGCCATGCCGGTTCAAGGTCAAGGTCACAACTTAGGGTCAAAGGTTTGAGCCTTCCATTTTGTGTCCGCTCTATATCTCTTAAACCCCTTGAAGGAATTTTATAAAACTTGGGTCAAATGATCACCTCATCAAGACGATGTGCAGAACCCATGAGTCAGTCATGCCGGCTCAAGGTCAAGGTCACAACTTAGGGTCAAAGGTTTGAGCCTTCCATTTTGTGTCCGCTCTATATCTCCTAAACCCCTTGCAGGATTTTCATCAAACTTGGGTCAAACGATCACCTCATCAAAGCGATGTGCAGAAATTATGAGTCAACCATGCCAGCTCAAGGTCAAGGTCACAACTAAGGGTCGAAGGTTTGAGCCTTCCATTTGGTGTCCACTCTGTATCTCCTTAACCCCTTGAAGGATTTTCATCAAACGTGGGTCAAATGATCACCTCATCAAGAACTCATGAGTTAGCCATGTCAACTCAAGGTCAAGGTCACAACTGAAGGTCAAAGGTTTCAGCCCTGTATCTCCTAAACCCCTTGAAGGATTTTCATGAAACTTTGGTCAAATGATCACCTCATCAAGACGTTGTGCAGAATTCATGAGTCAGCCATGTCAGTTCAAAGTCAAGGTCACAGCTAAAATCAAAGGTTTACCCTTTCACTATCCATAGCAGTGGCGGGGGATTTAGCTGTCTTTCAGACTGCCTTGTTATATATATGCTATATAATGACTGAATCTCATTACACTGAAATGAAGGTACACTGCATACAGTTTATCTATATGATATGACTACGGTCAAACTTTGCTTCTGAAACAGAAATATTGAAATAATTACTATTGTATGTATTGCTTGACCTTCACTTTTTTACCGATGTGACGTCATTGTCCAAAGATTCATGAATAGCGAATATGCATTTGTTTAAGCGGGATCAGTTGGCCTATTTTAGAAATAAATAAAAATAATAAATAAAACAATCCTTTAATTGATTTTTTTTCTCATGTATTCTAATCAATCTTAATTTGTAGCATCTTTATTAGGCCCGCAGCCAACTTTGTTCAGCTGGGACATTTAACCCCTCTTAGGGGCTGCTAGAGCTAAAACTAGAAATGCCTTTATACAGCGTCTCATGAACAGCTTGGTGGATCTTTGTCATATTTGGTCTGGAGCATCATTATAAGGTCCTCTTCCAAATTTATTTATATAGAAACTTGGGCCCTATTAGGGACCACTATAGCTAAAAGTAGATATGCCTTTCTTCGCATTAACCACTAAAATGTAATGGATTTTTATCAAACTCGATGTGTCAATAATATCGTAAGGTCTCCTGCTATTTTGTTACAAATGGGGACAGGGACCAATTTAGCTAAAAATATAAGCACGTTTAATGACCTCTTCTCATGAACCGCTTCATGAATCTTCATCAAACTACTGGTGTAATTATTCGTCTAAAGATAAACGAAACAAAATTGCAACCCTACGAAACCTTTGCGAAAAATTTAAAGAGAACCATTTAAATTGTTAAAGTGCAGTGTTTTCCTTATTACAATTCGCCGACCATCATTTTTAAATATATTTCTTGTTTGTTGTTGTTGTTGTTGTTGTTGTTTTTTGTTTTTTGGGGGGGGGGGGGGGGGGGGGTCAACAGGTCAAAGGACAAGGTCACAGAGGCCTGAAACTTGAAAATGGTTTCAGCTCAATAACCTGAGAACTACTTTAACCAGAACCTTCAAAGTTGGTAGAATGATTGAGCTTATTAAGCTTATGACCCGTATAGATTCTAGTTCTTTTGGATCAATAGGTCATAGGTCAAGGTCACCGTGGCCCGAACCCTGAAAACGATTCCCGCCCAATAACACAAGAGCCACCAAACCCCAAACCCCAAACCTTCAAACTTGATAGATCTAATTTTATCTAGCATGATTGGACTTCTAAAGAAGATGACCACTATAGTTTTTGAAATCAATAAGTCAAAGGTCAAGGTCACAAGGACCGGAACCTTGGAAACGGTTTCTGCCAAATAACTATTAAAGAACCACTTGACCCAGAACCTTTGGACTTGATATCCTGATTGGACTTGTAAAGTATATGACCCCTATAGTTTTTGTTGTAAGTAAGTCAAAGATTGCGGGGGCCTGAACCCTAAAACCGGTTTCCATTCAATAACTTGAGAACCACCTGACCAAGAACCTTGGAATTATAAAGTAGATGACGTCTGTAGTTTTTATAGATCAAAGGTCAATGTCACAGGGGCCGGGACCTCGAAAACGGTTGCTGCCCAATATCTTGAGAACCACTTGATCCAGAACCTGCAAATTTAATAGCTTGATTAAGTTAGACGACTCTATTGTTTTTGGGGTCAGTAGGTCAAAGGTCGAGGTCACAGGGACCAGGACCTTAAAAATGGTTTCCGCTCAATAACTTGAGAACCAAATAATCCAGACCCTTCAAAAATAGTAGCATAATAGGGCTTATAAAGTAAGTGACCCCTGTTGTGTTTGGGTTCAGTAGGTCAAAGATCAATGTGACAGGGGCCTGAACCTTGAAAAAGGTTTTCGTCCACTAACTTAAAAATCACTTGACACAGACCCTTCGAAACTGGTAGCATGATTTTTCTTATACGGTAGATAACCCCTGTTGTGTTTTGGGTCAGTAGGTCAAAGGTCAATGTCACAGAGGCCTGAACCTTGAAAACGATTTCTGCCCAGAAATGTGAGAACAACTTGAAACAGAACCTTCAAATTTTACAGCAGGACTGGACTTATATTTTGGGGTTGACTCCAAGATAGCAGACAGGCGTTGGCCCAACGTTGGGCCAACTACAGGCTCTTCGTTGGCCCAACGAGGAATGCCAACTTTGGCCCAACGCCATTTTGCTAATTGGCGCAACGTTAGCCCAACGGTTGGTACACCGTTGGCCCAGCGACTGATATCCTACACTTATCATTGGCCCTCCATTGAGCCAACAGTATTTTTCGTCTATCATGATTATTCCAACGTTCTTTGTTGGCCAAAAGTAGGATGCCAACGCTATCCCAATAGTTACGAATTTGAACAAACAACAAAAAAAAAAAACAACAACAAGAAAACTAAAACTAATATTATTTAGTGCACATTTAATTTTCAAATGAACGTGATTTTGTTTAACATTTAACAATAAGAAATCTAATATATATTTAAATTTTGTTTGTAAGTTTCCTGAAGAAATATAACAGAATATTTCATCACAACAACATGTCAATCATTGATGACAGCCTTTTATAAATCTAACTGAAGAAATAAATCTGCCATTTTTTTTAGTCACTGATTAAATCCTGTTAAAATGAATTGCTGTCTGTATTTTTAACTCATTATATATCCAAGTTCTGTCTGATTGTTTTCTTTTAAGAAGTTGAAGCGGGTAATAAAGTAGAGTACAAATCGACGGGGGCGTCACAGACTAGCTAGGTCAAGTGTCTGTCTCAGGGGTCTGAACCTTCAAAACAGTTTCCACAGAAATAATTTGAATGAGAACCACTTGACCTAGCACCTTCAAACTTGAAAGCATAATAGGGCTTACGAAGTGGATGACTTCTAGCTGTAATTTTGGAAATTGAGTGTCGGTATGTTAATGATCAAGGTCCAGGCCCGGTTCCAGAAATTTTTGACTGGGGGCACCAGTCTAGAACGAAGTCGTCACCGCCGAGACGCATATCGAGCGCTGATAGCGGGTAGGTATTGGAGGGATGCCTTTGCCCATGATATCTATCTATCTCTGGATACTGCCAATCCCTCTCGCGAGTGTTATAGGCAGGAAATAAAATGCACGTCGGATTGTTAGTAAACAGGTGAGAGAGAGATAAAACCTGACAATGAAATCATATCAGGATAAGTGAGACTAGAAAAGTGTTCTAGTCATGATTGAAATGTTAATAATGAGAAAAAAATGAAGATAAAAAGTAAAAACACCGGGAGCCAGATTAATACTGCATCTTTACAACCGCCCGCTTGAACTGATCAAGGTCGGGCAGGGTGGCAATGTGACTTGGGAGTTTGTTCCAAAGTACAATGCTGTAAGGAAAGAAGGAGTACTTGTGGTAATCAGAGGAAACCTGTATTTGTTGTAGAGATAAAAGGTGCATGTGTCTTGTTAACCTATGTGGGACTTGGATATATGGCGGGAGATTAACTGCAACTGGGTTATGGTATATTTTATATAACATGATGAGCCGGCAGTCTAGTCTGCGATGTTCAAGGGAACGCCAGCCCAGGTCTTCCTGCATGGCTGTTACACTCGAGAGAAGGAAGTAGTCCTCCTTACCCATCGTATTGTACGTCTCTGGACCATTTTTATCTTTTGAATGTTGGATTTAGTGTAGGGACTCCAGATAGTTGACGCATATTCAACCTGTGGCCGGACAAAGGACTTGTATGCTAGGTCTCTGACTTTTTTATTTTTCGTTGTTACATTCCTTTTAATGAAACCAAAAGATCTGTTTGCGTTAGAAGTTACTCTAGATATATATATGTGTGTGTTAAACTTAAGGTCAGCGGATAGATCTAGTCCGAGATATTTAGCATTAGATACAGATTCTAGAATTGGCCATGTAATAGATATTGGCGTTTAATCACAGTTTTGTTTCTGGTTATATGAATAACTTGGCACTTTGAAGGATTGAACTCCATGTCCCACTGCTTCTCTCAGAGTACCATGTTGTTCAGATCATGTTTAAGTGTTGGAGGTTCTGAGTAGGAGTTGATGGTAAGGTACACAGCAGTGTCATCAGCAAATAATCTCAGTGACTTGAGATTTTAACCCGGAGGAAGGTAGCTGGTTGATGTAGGGAAGGAAACATTGGGGGCATAGGACTGACCCCTGGGACACCCCAGAGGTAACAGGCACTTCGGAAGAACGGTCACCATCCGCAACTACTATCTGTCTACGGCCAATGAGAAAAGACCTAATCCAGTTTAGGATTCGATCACAAACACCATGTTCTTGAAGAGTGTATAAGAGTTTTAGATGTTGAGTTTGGGCTCCCCCTGGATTTTTTTTTTAAATACAGGTATGAAATGGTGGCCTCTGGTGCATTTTTAGGTCTAAATGTTGAGGTAATGGAAGGGTTACTCCCCTTTTGGGGCTCTTCTCCTGTACAGGTATGAAATAGCGGCCTTTCGTGCGTTTCTTAATTGGTCTTAATTTTGAAAAAAAATTCCTTTGCCAAAATAGTAGGGTGCATCTTTGATCAGTATAGGTCACTTCTCAGCCAACTCGGGGGCACGAGCCCCCTCGATCGGCCCGGTCCTGGATCCGGGACTGCGGTCACAGGGGCATGAACCATCAACATTGATTTGAGAACGACTTGATCCAAACCTTTCAAAGTTGGTAGCATGATTTGGCTTATGAAGTAGATAACCCATTAGTGAGTCAAAGGACAAGGGCACAGGGGCCTGAACTTTGAAAACAGTTTCCATTCAATAAATAAAGGTATTTCAGCTTTCCGATCATAATTATTTAGTTTACTGTATATGTGTCATATTTTTCAAAAACATTAGATTACCATGTTGTTTTATACATTGCTCATTACATGACTGATATATGTTGAAAGACCTTGGTGTGTAGTATAAACACACAAGTTATTATTCCTTCTCTTGTTATTCCTTCTCTTGAGAAGGAATATTATAGTTTGGTTAGTCACACTTGACTGAGCTACTGATATCGAAAGCTGTTGTCATTACAAGCTGGCCAGTCAAACTCCGTGACCTTAGAAATAACCTCTGACGTTAAAACTATTCTTTCCTAATTGAGGTGACTCTCTGACTGAACGCGCCCATGGATTACATATTACTAAACCCGAGGATGGTTGACTGATTCTTTTATTTCCTCCATTCTTGAAGAACATAACATATGTACAAACAAATTTACATGTAAACAATTAAATGTTATCGTTATCTTCAAATGCATGGTTAATATGTGAAAACAAACCCCATTGCGACCCTCTAATTATGTGTAACAAATTCACGCATCGAATCATAACGGATTGACCGGGTCAATGTCTTATTGCCGTATTTACTCAACTGAAAGTGGTAACCGATTTAATTTGTTGTTGGATTTAACAATTTATGTTAAATAATAACTAGCGTAAATTCCTACTTGACATTTTTTGGCAGTATAAAACAGACATTGCAACCAAAATTTTACAAGATGATCATTATATATTTATATAGATGTGCCCTAGAAGGAACTTTTGGTATGCTTTAACTTGTAGAACGTATATTGATCAAAGAAGGTTGACATTTTTTACTTTATAAAATGTTATACACCCGAAGGTCGTCTCAGGACTGGTTCTACTGTAGTAGGCCGTTATAGGTCAGAGACCACCAATTAAAAAATGTACAGGGAACTTACTGGGAATGAGGTAAGTGAATACCTGGGAATAATGTAACGTCTGCGCGTTCTGATTGGTCAGTCATGTAAACAAACCCAGGAAGTGATAATTTTTTCAAAATTGATATTTTTTCACTGCATTTACAGTATTTTATTATACATTTTGACAGTTTTTGCTACATTTTATGTGTATTGAAAAAAAATTTTATCAAACGAATTTCTCCCGCCATGTCAATGATGTAAACAGGGGGTCATCTCATTGACAGGAAAATTACTTAGATAGAGTATCACTATTCATATGTTTTTCGTCCGATATTTTGGTAGAACTAAGATAGTTCTTGAAAAACTTGTAATTAGATATACATGTTTCGATGTATGGAAGGCCGTACACGCCATAATGTTACAATGTAAGTCTATGGGAAAACAATTGGTGGTCTCTAACCTATATAACGAAACCGGAAATTGTGTAACGTGCAAAACGAGGCTATCCCGCCATTGCCAAAACAAATGCATGTGTGATTCATTAGTGACACAATACGTTTAATGACTTAACTTTGATTCGTTTCAGCATGGCAGATTATCTGATTACTGGTGGAACAGGGTATGTACCAGATGATGGTCTTACTGGCGCACAACTCTTCTCACATGGTGATGGATTCACGTACAAGTGAGTTGTTTGACACTTGTCATGCTGTCCTGTATCATCGATCAATCGGAACTGTGAATGTGTGTTATCTGTAGCTAAAAAAGGATGTGACTACGTGTACGGATCAATACCTCTAAAATCAGAATGCGTGAATATCACCTGAACAAAGTAGTTGTTATATGTCCAGAATCTTGTACCAGTATTATTTGAGTGCACATTTGCGTCAGACTTGACTGACGCACATGTGCTCGTCCAGTCTTGGTGCCCATATCCCCACACAACCAAACACAACCTATTTTCGACCGCCTAGGACTTTATATGATAAAAATATTTACAAACCAGATTTATCAGTTGTGATTGTTTCACTGTTTACAGCAGAGACAGAACATGTTAGGAACCTTTTCCCCTTTAGCAGGTCTAGGAAAGTGGAAAATTTACAGATTATCTGTAAATTTACAGATAATCTATAAATTTACAGATTTTTCAATCTATAAATTTACAGATTGTGTGTATAAAAACTGATGAAATTACATTTATCCTCAAAACCGCAGCTTGGAATTAATTGGTTTATTTACAGCATGCATAAATTAAGGTCATTTGTGGGTTTCAGCCATTTTTAGCTCATCTGATTTTTTGAAAAAAAATGATGAGTTATTGTCATCACTTGAGCGGTTGTCGGCGTCGGCGTCGGTGTCGGCGTCTGCGTCTGCGTCGGCGTTGCCTGGTTAAGTTTTATGTTTAGGTCAGCTTTTCTCCTAAACTATCAAAGCTATTGCTTTGAAACTTGGAATACTTGTTCACCATCATAAGCTGACCCTGTATAGCAAGAAACATAACTCCATCTTGCTTTTTGCAAGATTTATGGCCCCTTTTGTACTTAGAAAATATCAGATTTCTTGGTTAAGTTTTATGTTTAGGTCAACTTTTCTCCTAAACTATCAAAGCTATTGCTTTGAAACTTGGAATACTTGTTCACCATCATAAGCTGACCCTGTACATCAAGAAACATAACTCCATTTTGCTTTTTGCAGGATTTATTCCCCCTTTTGGACTTAGAAAATCAGTTTTCTTGGTTAAGTTTTATGTTTAGGTCAGCTTTTATCCTAAACTATCAAAGCTATTGCTTTAAAACTTGCAACACTTGTTCACCATCATAAGTTGACCCTGTACAGCAAG
Organism: Mercenaria mercenaria; assembly: GCF_021730395.1. Taxonomy (NCBI): domain Eukaryota; kingdom Metazoa; phylum Mollusca; class Bivalvia; order Venerida; family Veneridae; genus Mercenaria; species Mercenaria mercenaria. The sequence goes on from NC_069373.1 coordinate 57,216,731, forward strand.
AAACATAACTCCGTCCTGCTTTTTGCAAGATTTATGGCCCCTTTTGGACTTAGAAAATATCAGATTTCTTGGTTAAGTTTTATGTTTAGGTCAACTTTTTCTCTTAAACTATCAAAGCTATTGCTTTGAAACTTGCAACACTTGTTCACCATCATAAGCTGACCCTGTACAGCAAGCAACATAACTCCATCTTGCTTTTTGCAATAATTATTGCCCCTTTTGGACTTAGAAAATCATTTTCTTGGTTGAGTATTATATTTAAGTCAACTTTTCTCATAAACTATCAAAGCTATTGCTTTAAAACTTGCAACAGTTTTTCACCATCATAAGTGGACACTGTACATCAAGAAACATAACTCTATCCTGCTTTTTGCAAGAATGATGGCCCTTTTTAGACTTAGAAAATCATGGGTAGGACAATATTTCTATTACACAAAAAAAAATCAGATGAGCGTCAGCACCCGCAAGGCGGTGCTCTTGTTGTTGACTTTGAGTTTTTGGCATTTTAAGAAAATTCAAAGTCAACAGAAATGACTGAAAGTTACAACTGACCTTTATTTATACATACCATAAGTTAATCAATTAATTTCAAGCTGCGATTTTGTGTCTAAATATAATTTTAGCAGTTTTCAAATACTTGATCTGTAAATTTACAGATTGAAAAATCTGTAAATTTACAGATAATCTGTAAATATTCCACTTTCCTAGACCTGTTTAGTTTTGGTACTTAGAAAATTATATAAATTCCATTTATGTAGCCGTACTATGTTTTCATGAGGTTTTTCTTATTACTAAAAAACCTGCATCTTTCCTTGTCTACTACCTATTCTTGCTTAAGCCAATATCAGTATTTATATATCTTTTGCACTAAATGTTTATTGCTTAACTGTTAACACATGCTTACTGCCAGAATTGTGAAGAATCTTGGACGTTTCGACCCCAAGCAGGGCTTTTTCAGGGGGTTTTGGGAAAAAGGCCCCTGGTCATATTGGGAATTTTTAACGCGGTAAATTGTCAAATTTGGGAAAATATACTGACAAATTAAGTGAGTTTGTAATTAATATATATTAGTTTAAATCTTCAGTTTCAAATTTTACTGGTAGACAGTATCCCCTTGTGAAATTTTGATTTTTTTTTTTCAGGATTGTGTTCCAATATTGCCTAAAAATGCAGTAACTCTTTATTTGTCATGCTATAATTTTTGTTTAGTTTGTTTTCACTAAAGTTATAACTGAAGTTATCCAAAAAGTAGAATGGCAAAGTGCTTGTATTTTCGAGTGTAAAAACTAGGTCGCGAAAATATGTGACAATTGATTTTAATGATATAAGAACTACCTGTCAACATGTTTTGGGTACTTTATTCAACTAATATTTGCGTTTTTATGTATTTTGAGAGGTTTTTGCATGCAAATCTTGCATTTCTTCAGCAAAATCTTGTCATTATTTTTTGCCGAGCTTGCAGACGGTCGTGTTACTAAAAATAGAAACGAGTTGGTTTTTCCAACATTTTGTTTAATTTACTTGGTAAACAAAACTAATTGTGCAAGAATTATTATTAAAAAACAGAAAGTAACTGATTTCAGTTGGGAAATTTTTCATTGGATTGGGAATTTTTTGCTCCAGATTGGGAAAAATAGAGCATATTTGGCATTGGGAATGGGGCCGAATATCGGCCCCGTGAGATAGGGTGAAAAAGCCCTGCCAAGACATTTCGACCCCAAGACATTTCAACCCCAAAATGTAATTTTCTAGGACAATTGGACCCCAAGACATTTCCACCCCTCAGAAATAGTTATATGTTTTCATTTATATTTCTTCCATTTTGCATATTTAAGAAAATATGAATATACAGATCTATTTAAATATTGTATTTTTAAATGAATCATGCACAAAATACATGTCATTGAATTAACCGTGATGACTGGAAAGGACCGGCCGTATGTATATCATTGGAGCTAATTGAATGATTTCTTCATGTTTAATTTGATAATTTAAGAAGAAAATATATTATGAAAAGTCAGTTTTTAAAAGAATTATATCATGTTTAATATATGAATATAAAAACGTTTACTGCATTTATTGCCAAAGGACGATAATGTCCTTTGAATATATGCAGCATAACAAACACGTGCCTTTATTTAGTCCTGATAGAGTTTGGATTATCACACCTATTGATTATATCAATTAATCAGTATATTTGTAAACACACACAAGTGACATATGACAACTAATGTCTAACAAGGTAAGTGCAGTTGAATATGATAAGCTTTTATTTAATTTAAAAGCTAACAAAATTATGGCGATTGTGGTTCATCTACGTGTACGCAAATTTCCCGTGCGCTCAAGAAATTTTCAACCTCATATAAAAACGTTTTGCGCATTTTATTTTCCTTTTGTAAATTAATTATTAACTTGAGATATGACTGAATTCTATCATAAACCCTAAAAATATGATTTATTAAAGAAATACGTGTGTAGATTAGAGAATTTTAGGACATCGAAATTCATTCACGAATGCGCAAATTTCCAGTGCGCACGCCGTTTTTCAATCATGTACAAGACGTAATGCGCCGGATTTCAATCTCTTAAAAAATCGTTTTGTGTCAAAGTATTTTATTTTTCCTTCTGAAACTTATTATTTATATTATGCACGAATAATTTCTGCAATAAACCCTACAAAAATACCATTAATTAATAAATTAAGTTTGTATTTCGGTAATGGAAATTTCCCGCGCGGTGGCCGAATTTCAATCTCGTATGAAGTCATTTTGCGTGTACATATTTTATTTTCCTTTCGTATTTTATTCATTTATGATATATATGATTGAATTATTTCAAAACCCTTCAAAAATACCTTTAACTTACAAAATACAGGTGTATTCCGGTTATTGAAAATGTATTCCGGTTTTTAGGTGGATTCCGGTTTACTGTGTGACCGAAATCGCATGAAGTTGTTAAAATAATACTTTAAATCATGTGTATTTGCTAAAATATTTAATATAGAAAAAAGTAAAATATACTCTGTATAAATCGCGTGTTAAAATCATACATTAAATCAAGTGTATTTTCTAAAGTATTTAATATAGAAAAAAGTAAAATACACTATGTATAAATCGCGTGTTAAAATCATACGTTAAATCACGTGTATTTGCTAAAATATTTAATATAGAAAAAAAGTAAAATACACTCTGTATAAATCGCATGTTAAAATCATGCCTTGAATAACGTGTATTTGCTAAAATATTTAATGTAGAAAAAAGAATACGGCTGGCACATTTTCCTTAAATATATGAAATATGATAACAACTCCATCCCCCCCACCCCCACCCCCACCCCCGTGTTTAATAGAATAGTACTCACATATTCTTATATTTCGCAGTAACGGGGATATCGTGTTTGATATTTTACAACTGGAAGGAATGTCGTTCATAGAAAAGAAAAGAGCAGTTTGTAAATAACAAAAATCATATTCTTTATTCTGTAAAGCAAATACTTTAGATGTTAGCGTCAAAATCGCTTAGGAAAATAACATTAAATGCGAAAATAAGCAATATGTTGTTTAATTTCCTATTGTTTCTTTTTTTTTTACATTTTTGACCAAATTACACATGTTAATAACTATACGATGTCACCACAATCGCTTATTGATTGTTAATTGCAATGCCCCCTGCAGATAAATATACACGTGCTGTATATCAACAAACAATTGATCAAGGTGTGATAATCCAATCAAAACTGATATGTTGTTTGTAGTAGCAAATACCTCAAAAGAAGTAATTCTTACTCCCATTAATTGAAATGCGTAATCTGCATCTCTCTGCATCAGTGCTCCAGCTAGGATTAAAAAAGGGCAGGGTGCTGGCAATGAAAAGGGAAAAAAATATAACTGGTCCATGCATTTTAACATACTTTAGGCATTGACTTTGGCATAATTTAGGCACGTTTTTTGGCACACTTTAGGTATGGTCTTTTAATAGGCTATGTCTGTCATCTGTAATGCACCTATTTATTAACTAAAAATTCTGCTGTTTGTATTTTACTTGGCATTGATTTTCAACTGGTAACATTTCTTTGTAATTGCATACTGAATAACAATATCTATGTGTTTAGGCCTATTTTGTTACAATTTCAGTATACATCTTCTCCATGTAGGCTACTTGATATTTATAAATTTATACGTGCAACATATTATATACAGAAAATGAAGTTTAAACTTCCACTTAAATAAATGAAATCAGGCAAAGTTTTTAACTTATAACAGTCTAAAAGCAAGTTTAGCACTTGTAATAGACATACCGGGTATCCAAAATTTTTATCCGGATATGGTTACACTTTTTTCTAAAAATCGTCGAATGTCCAGTTTAAACAATATTTTTGAAAAATTATTATGATGCAAAGACAGTTTAACAGCATTTTACAGTATCTGACATTAAAGTGTACCCTGTCATTACATCTTAGTAAACTAATTTCAAAGAAATCTTCATGAAAAATCGGCAATTTCACAAAGCAGACGACAACCTACTTTCGATTTCAAAAACTTGTAAAACAATAAAATCAAAATATTTTCCTATTTAAATTTGATTGTGATCGATTTTTAGCTCACCTGTCACAAAGTGACAAGGTGAGCTTTTGTGATCGTGCGGTGTCCGTCGTCCGTGCGTCCGTCCGTCCGTAAACTTTTGCTTGTGACCACTCTAGAGGTCACATTTTTCATGGGATCTTTATGAAAGTTGGTCAGAATGTTCATCTTGATGATATCTAGGTCAAGTTCGAAACTGGGTCACGTGCCATCAAAAACTAGGTCAGTAGGTCTAAAAATAGAAAAAACCTTGTGACCTCTCTAGAGGCCATATATTTCACAAGATCTTCATGAAAATTGGTCAGAATGTTCACCTTGATGATATCTAGGTCAAGTTCGAAACTGGGTCACGTTCCATCAAAAACTAGGTCAGTAGGTCTAAAAATAGAAAAACCTTGTGACCTCTCTAGAGGCCGTATATTTCACAAGATCTTCATGAAAATTGGTCAGAATGTTCACCTTGATGATATCTAGGTCAAGTTCGAAACTGGGTCACGTTCCATCAAAAACTAGGTCAGTAGGTCAAATAATAGAAAAACCTTGTGACCTCTCTAAAGGCCATATTTTTCATGGTATCTGTATGAAAGTTGGTCAGAATGTTCATTCTTGATGATATCTAGGTCAAGATCGAAACTGGGTCACGTGCGGTCAAAAACTAGGTCAGTAGGGCTAAAATAGAAAAAAACCTTGTGACCTCTCTAGAGGCCATATATTTCATGGAGATCTTCATGAAAATTGGTCAGAATGTTCTTCTTGATGATATCTAGGTCAAGTTTGAAAGTGGGTCACGTGCCATCAAAAACTAGGTCAGTAGGTCAAATAATAGAAAAACCTTGTGACCTCTCTAGAGGCCATATTTTTCATGGGATCTGTATGAAAGTTGGTCTGAATGTTCATCTTGATGATATCTAGGTCAAGTTCGAAAGTGGGTCACGTGCCATCAAAAACTAGGTCAGTAGGTCAAATAATAGAAAAATCTTGTGACCTCTCTAAAGGCCATATTTTTCATGGGATCTGTATGAAAATTGGTCTGAATGTTCATCTTGATGATATCTAGGTCAAGTTCGAAACAGGGTCATGTGCGGTCAAAAACTAGGTCAGTAGGTCTAAAAATAGAAAAAACCTTGTGACCTCTCTAGAGGCCATACTTGTGAATGGATCTCCATAAAAATTGGTCAGAATGTTCACCTTGATGATATCTAGGTCAGGTTTGAAACTGGGTCATGTGCCTTAAAAAACTAGGTCAGTAGGTCAAATAATAAAAAAACCTTGTGACCTCTCTAGAGGCCATACTTTTCATGGGATCTGTATGAAAGTTGGTCTGAATGTTCATCTTGATGATATCTAGGTCAAGTTTGAAACTGGGTCAACTGCTATCAAAAACTAGGTCAGTAGGTCTAAAATTATTAAAATCTTTTGACCTCTCTAGAGGCCATATTTTTCAATGGATCTTCATGAAAATTGATCTGAATATTCACCTTGTTTGATATCTAGGTCAGTTTCGAAACTGGGTCACGTGCGGTCAAAAACTAGGCCAGTAGGTATAAAAATAGAAAAAAACCTTGTGACCTCTCTAGAGGCATATTTTTCATGAGATCTTCATGAAAATTAGTGAAAAATGTTCCCTTGATGATATCTATGTAAGGTTCAAAACAGGGTCACGTACCTTCGAAAACTAGGTCAATAGGTCAAATAATAGAAAAACCTTGTGACCTCTCTAGAGACCATATTTTTCAATGGATCTTCATGAAAATTGGTCAGAATTTTTATCTTGATAATATCTAGGTCAAGTTCAAAACTGGGTCACATGAGCTCAAAAACTAGGTCACTATGTCTAATAATAGAAAAAACGACGTCATACTCAAAACTGGGTCATGTGGGAAGAGGTGAGCGATTCAGGACCATCATGGTCCTCTTGTTATTAATTAGATTTAAATGTCTGTTGTCTGGACTTAAGTTTCAGTTGTGTATAAAGGGGTATTTACGACTATATTACCGAAAACGAAAGTACACTTTGACAGGTGGCGCGAAATGATAATGATTTCAGACTGGTTTGCAAACTGTTTTAACACTAAGGTTCAGTGATTTTAATGCTAGTGGAGCAGTCTAAAATATCATGGTCTGCCTCGGGCACGATTACAGCAGGTAATTGTTTAATTGTTTGCTAATTATGTCAATGCCCCCCGGCGTGTATCACTCGATAAAGGGGGTTAAAGCAGTGTATTATAATCACTGAGGCAAAAAAGGGAAGTTTGGCTAAAAAAAAAGAAATGAATGGTTGTAAAACGGGCAGGGTGCCTGGCGGGGTAACAGGGCGGGACGAATTTCGGAACGGGCGATGCGCCCTGCTGTAAATAGCTAGCTGGAGCACTGTGCATATATATCATGGTTCGCACAGGCCATGAAAAGTCCTTGAATTTGATGCCTACTCCTTGAAAACTACTTGAATTTTGTAACTGTCAGAAACTACTTGAAAACTACTTGAATTTAGGAAAAAACTTACAAAAGATGGCAAATTGTCCTTAAATTCGTCGGGTGCGAAGTGAAAACGGACAAACATTATAAACGGACCAAAATAAACTAAAAAACGACGAAAAAAACAACCATTACCGTCATTAGGGCCTGCCACGGAGTCGGCGATAGTACGGTACGGTACTGTACTTTACGGGTTTTATGCTTTTTCAAGTAATTTTTACACTGTGTAATTTATCCGCGATGAGTTGAAGGAAGAAAAGCACGAGTTCTAAAAAGTACAATTAGATCTATGTCTTTTCGCAAAAGTGGCTTACTGATGACAATTATAAACATTGGGAAATTCAAAGGCGAAAAACAAAAATGCCTTTGTGTTTTTTGTGACAAGATAATCGACATCGCTGCTATGGGAGAAAGTGCATTAAAATCACAATTTCCAAAAAGCGAAAAACATAAAAACAGCTCTGCCATGAGAAGTTCGACTGAAACAATTGATGCTTTTTTCGCTCCTAAGCATGTAAGAGAGTCAACACAGGATATAAATAATAACGACTTGACAATACCGCGCTCGCCCCCACCTACTGTGAAAACTGTGCCAAAATCACTGAACACTTACTTGACAAAAGATATAACATTGGATTTAAATTGGTTATTTCATGTCTCAGCAACAGTGACATTTCGCCCATTTTAGTCCTTGAAAATGGAGGAAAACTACTTGAAAACTCCTTGAAAACTGCTTGAATTTTTTTTGGGAAGGTCTGTATGAACCATGTATATCACGTTTTCAGATTATGTTTTTTAAATATCAATATAATGAAGATGGTGACATCTTAAACTTCAGTGAAGTACATTATAATTATTTATATTTGATCAAATCCCACTGAAATGAGATGCATATATCTTTCACAAAAAAAAAATAATTAAAAAGATGAAATAAAATAAAAATAAATAATTAATTAAAGAGGTATTAAAGATGTGACCTTATTAAAGTTATTTTTATAATTAAAATCAGCGAAAACGGCACATGATTTAAAATTTATTATTTTTATTTTGGGAATATAGTCATGTACTAAAATAGTCTAAGATGATTTTAAAAATAAATGAACACCAAGTATGAAAATATATTATATGAAAGCTATTTCAAGACTGATAATCAGAACAATTTGTTCATACCGTAGATACCCATGTATAATGCGCAGTTTTTTGATCCCCGGGACCACCCCCGAATCGTGGGTGCGCATAATACACAGGTATAGACAATTTTCCAACTTCAAAACAACTTTGTTACCGATGTTCGCCATTTTGGTAAAGGGAAACTACTCCCCGCGCTTACTGTCTCCGCTAAAATCTAAGATTGCCGTTACGTTCCGTAAAAGATCGAATTGTTTATTTTTCTTTCAAACAAAATTAATTTCAATATAAATTAAAATTATTTTGACGAAAGAAATGTTTATAAATCACAAAAATTATGTTACTAATTAAAGATCGAGAATTATCTTTAACCGAGATCAAACTGTGAACAACATAATTGACACGAGGTGACACGTTGATTGCCGGTAATTACTGGCTTTATGATCGTGACAAAAAGACTATCACACCTTTTGTTATCAGTTTAAATTGAGAAGCTCATGTCATTTTGAAAGATACCATTCCGAAATATTGAATCAGCTGCTATTTATTTATTCAAAATAGTGAATTAAAAAAAGGTAAAACAACAAATATAACAATAAATTTACTGGTTTTATTTTCGAGAAAAAAAATCGATAGTACCGTGAGACCGATGCTGCTCTCCGCCGTGGAGATAAAATTTATTACCGGTGTCGATGTAAACTCTACTTTCGTTTTCCATCCACCTCAAAATTGACCAAAAATTTTTTTTTTTTTTTTTTTTTTTTTTTTTCCCAGGATTTTGGACTAAGATCGGGGGTGCGCATTATACACGGGTGCGCATTATACACGGGTATCTACGGTAAATTATTTTTGCGGCTGATACATAAATCCCGTTATTTTTGTTAATAAAAGAATAATTCATAAATGATGATTATTTCGTTATTGTGACAAAAAAATCACTCATTTTTCATATGAAGGCATGTACTAATATAGTCTTTAAGAAATTATATAAAAAAGAAATTTAGAAAATAAAGAAATTGAGACAAATATAGCTTATTTTCGTAAAAAAATCTTATTTTCGCACATTTAGACAAATATGGCTCATTTTCGTAAAAAGTCTTTATTTTCGCGAAAATAACCTTATTCTAACATTTTGGTAATTAAGCGTTACTACATTTTGAAATTGCTCAATTATCTATAGATTAAAGCTTAATTACATGTATAATAATGACGACATTCTTAGATGTTTTCAGGGATATCATTGAAAATTTGAATGGGGTCGAAATGTCCAAGGAGTTGGGGTTGAAATGTCTTGGGGTCGAAATGTCTTGCTAGCATTGTGAAGCATATTATTATTAAATTATTTTGACAATGCAATCATGATGCCTGTCTTTGCAACATTTTTTTTTCATTTTCTAAGCAATTTGAAATATTTGGAGTGTCAAATGCTTAGCAATTATATAATACATTGTCATATGTGACAGCTATCAGTGTAGCAGATGTGACACCCTGGTTCTCTTGAGTAATTGAGCACATGATATAGTTCTTTAGATAATGCACTAACTTTTGGCTGCCATTTACTTAACCCTACCCCCTGTAATTTAGGTGCCAATTTAGGCAAGTGTACCTACAGTATATTGATCTGCCATGTTGGTTTTAGTGTTTCTTGCCAGACTTGAATTTTGGGTATATTATGTTTGCCATGTTGTAATGAAACTACAGTAAAAGTTTAGTGCTGTTTCATTTGCTGGAAGGAAAATACCACCTGTGGTCGAATTTAGGTTGTAAATTTTTGGCATGACTTCCTACTGATGGCTTTCAAAATCCTCCTGCCAGGGATTCGATCAGTTAGAAACTTGAAACTTAAATGGTATGTTTTATAGCACTTTTGCTGATAGAAAGTGTTAGACAATAAACCAAAGATTTGGACTTGCATTTGTACAAAACTGCACAGAAAACTTGTTAAGCGGTTGAAAACTTGTTGTGCCGGGATATATGGGTCCCCTCATAAAAAAACCCTAAAAACTACAGTTTTTAATCCTATCACGAAAAAGCAATATTTTTGAAAAATAAACTTTACTCGATACTTGTACGTTGAAAAGGTCCCCCAGGGTTGACTTGTCAATAACAACTGGCCGCCGGCCGAAATGGACAGTTCAAATGGCATTTGGGGCAGTTCAGATTCGCAAAAACAAAATCCGGCCTAAAAGGCTAAACCCGTCGACCATAGTATTTAAAGTTATTTTCACGATTCTGTCACGAAAATATAATTTGTATAACTTTTCTAACTCTCCATCCAGTCTAAAAATAAATATTACCCGCGGCTGTTTCCGTTCATAATACACAGCATGTCATCACGGGCGATGTTCAGTCTTAATTGTCGAGCGACATGTCATATTTATACATAGTGTATTTCATACACTGCCAGTGTATTTCATACACTGCCACGTGCCTGTCAATCTTTGACTAGAGAAAAACATGCGATAAACCAATGACAGCTTTGGATGTAGAACGTGTGACGTATTTTATCGGCAAAATTATTTAAGCTCCGCCTTTACGAATGATGATAAACGTATGTCATCCAAGCCAACGTCAAAGAAATGAAAATCATGTTTCACAGACTGAATTAATTAATATTAGAGATCTACATGAGAAATATTCATCAGTTATCGTAGTGTCAAAGTTATATTTTGTAGCAAAACTTCGGAATGATGAAAGATATCTGCGATTATTTCCAAGAATTTTGAAAACATGAGTGACGGTCCCGATTTAAAAGAAACAACACAAAACAAAGAAATTATCCACAAGCTCCTTTGTATTTAATAATCCAACATCGCTTATAACTAATCTGTAAACAACAATTTTCGGATATTTTCATACCTATTTACCACTGTGGAGTGCTGTTTATTGCATTATATAACAAAGCCAGGTGTTGATTATAATGTGTGACAACTGAGACAGATATTTAATTTCTATCAAAAAATATTAATCACAATCAAATTTAGATCAGAAAATATACTGGCTTTTACCTTTTTAGCCCCCGAAGGGAGGCATATAGTTTTTGAACCGTCTGTCGGTCTGTCAGTCTGTCCGCAATTTTCGTGTCCGGTCCATATCTTTGTCATCGATGGATGGATTTTCAAATAACTTGGCATGAATGTGTACCACAGTAAGACGACGTGTCGCGCGCAAGACCCAGGTCCGTAGCTCAAAGGTCAAGGTCACACTTAGACATTAAAGGATAGTGCATTGATGGGCGTGTCCGGTCCATATCTTTGTCATCGATGGATGGATTTTCAAATAACTTGGCATGAATGTGTACCACAGTAAGACGACGTGTCGCGCGCAAGACCCAGGTCCGTAGCTCAAAGGTCAAGGTCACACTTAGACATTAAAGGATAGTGCATTGATGGGCGTGTCCGGTCCATATCTTTGTCATCGATGGATGGATTTTCAAATAACTTGGCATGAATGTGTACCACAGTAAGACGACGTGTCGCGCGCAAGACCCAGGTCCGTAGCTCAAAGGTCAAGGTCACATTTAGACATTAAAGGATAGTGCATTGATGGGCGTGTCCGGTCCATATCTTTGTCAACCATGGATGGATTTTCAAATAACTTGGCATGAATGTGTACCACAGTAAGACGACGTGTCATGCGCAAGACCCAGGTCCGTAGCTCAAAGGTCAAGGTCACACTTAGACGTTAAAGGTCATTTTTCATGATAGTGCATTGATGGGCGTGTCCGGTCTATATCTTTGTCATTCATGCATGGATTTTAAAATAACTACGCAAGAATGTGTGGCACAGTAAGACGACGTGTCGCACGCAAGACCCAGCTCCGTAGGTCAAAGGTCCTAAACTCTAACATCGGCCATAACTACTCATTCAAAGTGCCATCGGGGGCATATGTCATCCTATGGAGACAGCTCTTGTTCTATAAGTTTTTGAAATCGAAAGTACAGTAGTTGTCGCGGGATAAGCCGGCCGATTTTTGATAAATATTTCTCTTAAACCATTTTCATAAGAGGAAATGTCATGGTAAATTTTAATATCAGATACTGTCAAATGCTGTTAAACTGTCTGTTCTCCATCATAATTTGTCAAAGACATCCTTTAAACTAGAGATTTGGTCTATGGTTTACGAACATGTAACAGTATCCGGACATACAATTTTGGATATCCGGATTTTGATAAATAAAAAAATTGAGGCTATGGATTTTGGGTACAGATAGGCGGGGATGAGAATCAGACAGTTAATTTTCTATTGCCTAAACTTATATTATTTCTAACACCGTACATTTCGTTTTGATGAACAGTGACATTTTTAGCTCACCTGTCACAAAGTGACAAGGTGAGCTTTTGTGATCACGCGGTGTCCGTCGTCCGTCGTCCGTCCGTGCGTCAGTGCGTCCGTGCGTCCGTAAACTTTTGCTTGTGACCACTCTAGAGGTCACATTTTTCATGGGATCTTTATGAAAGTTGGTCAGAATGTTCATCTTGATGATATCTAGGTCAAGTTCGAAACTGGGTCACGTGCCTTCAAAAACTAGGTCAGTAGGTCTAAAAATAGAAAAACCTTGTGACCTCTCTAGAGGCCATATATTTCACAAGATCTTCATGAAAATTGGTCAGATTGTTCACCTTGATGATATCTAGGTCAAGTTCGAAACTGGGTCACGTGCCTTCAAAAACTAGGTCAGTAGGTCTAAAAATAGAAAAACCTTGTGACCTCTCTAGAGGCCATATATTTCACAAGATCTTCATGAAAATTGGTCAGAACATTCACCTTGATGATATCTAGGTCAAGTTCGAAACTGGGTCACTTGCCTTCAAAAACTAGGTCAGTAGGTCAAATAATAGAAAAACCTTGTGACCTCTCTAAATGCCATATTTTTCATGGGATCTGTATGAAAGTTGGTCTGAATGTTTGTCTTGATGATATCTAGGTCAAGTTCGAAACTGGGTCACGTGCGGTCAAAAACTAGGTCAGTAGGTCTTAAAATAGAAAAACCTTGTGACCTCTCTAGAGGCCATATATTTCATGAGATCTTCATGAAAATTGGTCAGAATGTTCACCTTGATGATATCTAGGTCAAGTTCGAAAGTGGGTCACGTGCCTTCAAAAACTAGGTCAGTAGGTCAAATAATAGAAAAACCTTGTGACCTCTCTAGAGGCCATATTTTTTATGGGATCTGTATGAAAGTTGGTCTGAATGTTCATCTTGATGATATCTAGGTCAAGTTTGAAAGTGGGTCACGTGCCTTCAAAAACTAGGTCAGTAGGTCAAATAATAGAAAAAACCTTGTGACCTCTCTAAAGGCCATATTTTTCATGGGATCTGTATGAAAATTGGTCTGAATGTTCATCTTGATGATATTAGGTCAAGTTCGAAACAGGGTCATGTGCGGTCAAAAACTAGGTCAGTAGGTCTAAAAATAGAAAAACCTTGTGACCTCTCTAGAGGCCATACTTGTGAATGGATCTCCATAAAAATTGGTCAGAATGTTACCTTGATGATATCTAGGTCAAATTTGAAACTGGGTCACGTGCCTTAAAAAACTGGTCAGTAGGTCAAATAATAAAAAAACCTTGTGACCTCTCTAAAGGCCATATTTTTCATGGGATTCTGTATGAAAGTTGGTCTGAATGTTCATCTTGATGATATCTAGGTCAAGTTCGAAACAGGGTCATGTGCGGTAAAAAAACTAGGTCAGTAGGTCTAAAAATAGAAAAACCTTGTGACCTCTCTAGAGGCCATACTTGTGAATGGATCTCCATAAAAATTGGTCAGAATGTTTACCTTGATGATATCTAGGTCAAGTTTGAAACTGGGTCAACTGCGGTCAAAACAGGTCAGTAGGTCTAAAATTATTTAAAATCTTTTGACTTCTCTAGAGGCCATATTTTTCAATGGATCTTCATGAAAATTGATCTGAATGTTCTCCTTGATGATATCTAGGTCAGTTTCGAAACTTGGTCACATGCGGTCAAAAACTGGGCCCAGTAGGTATAAAAATAGAAAAACCTTGTGACCTCTCTAGAGGCCATATTTTTCATGAGATCTTCATGAAAATTAGTGAGAATGTTCACCTTGATGATATCTAGGTAAAGTTCAAAACAGGGTCACGTACCTTCGAAAACTAGGTCAATAGGTCAAATAATAGAAAAACCTTGTGACCTCTCTAGAGACCATATTTTCAATGGATCTTCATGAAAATTGGTCAGAATTTTTATCTTGATAATATCAAGGTCAAGTTCAAAATGGGTCACATGAGCTCAAAAACTAGGTCACTATGTCAAATAATAGAAAAAACGACGTCATACTCAAAACTGGGTCATGTGGGAAGAGGTGAGCGATTCAGGACCATCATGGTCCTCTTGTTTATCATGCCAAATTGTAAAAATTCACCCTGTGAGTCTTGTTCCCCACAAAAGAAATATGAGTAGTAGTTAATTCTCAGTAGAATTTTGAATTTAGAATATACAGTAGTGCAATAACTATTTAATTTTGCAAAGAAGTACAACAAAGAGTTGAAGTGTGGTGATAAGTGAGATATTAAAACTTGAAAAATGCATTCATGAACATGTAAACTCATTTTTATTATTTTCTCCAAATTTACCAGGTGAGCTCAAAAATGTGAAAATAATGGGTATATTTTATTTAAAAATGCAGTGGAAAAGATGTTCTTAAATGCTCCAAAAATGCCCAAGAATGCAGGAAATGAAGTGCTGAAGTTCAAAATTTTCCGGGGGAGCATGCCCCGAACCCCCTAGCTGGTCACCTACTTTTCTGTTTCAGCCTGTTCAGCAAAAACTTACTGACAACCCTGGTCCCCATGTTGCCATAACGCCAAAGAGCTATAAAAATAAATAGATCGGCAACTTGAAAGGCATATAGAGCAAATCTCGCCAAAAAAACGTGACAACTGAATGAGATCTCGTTTACCGGAAGTGACGCATTCTAGTATATTTCTACATGTGCCATTTTGTATGCGAAAGCAAATATTCATCGGTAAATTAATTATCACCATATGACCACGCTTCTTTTGATGGTAAGAAACTTGTACTTTGTGTCTTAAAGACTAATTCACATTAAACTTATGTTGTTTTAGAAGCTAACATGTACATTTAACAAAATTCCTAATTGGTCAGTTTATATTGTACTACTATTTTGTTAAAAATGCATGTATTTACAAGAAATTTCACATTCCGACATTTGAATAGGTACTGCAGCTAATTATGTCTCCCCCAGGAGACATATTGTTTTTGCCCTGTCCGTCCGTACGTCACACTTATTTCCGAGCAATAACTGGAGAACCATTTGACCTAGAACCTTCAAACTTCATAGGGTTGTAGGGCTGCTGGAGTAGACGACCCCTATTGATTTTGGGGTCACTCCATCAAAGGTCAAGGTCACAGGGGCCTGAACATTGAAAACGATTTCCGATCAATAACTAGAGAACCACTTGACCCAGAATGTTGAAACTTTATAGGATGATTGGCCATGAAGAGTAGATGACCCCTATTGATTTTGGGGTCACTCCGTCAAAGGTCAAGGTCACAGGGGCCTGAACATTGAAAACCATTTCCGATCAATAACTAGGAAACCCCTTGAAAAAGAAAAGTTTAAATTCTTTGGATGATTGGTCATTTAAGAGTAGATGCCCCCATTTATTTTGGGGTCACTCTGTCAAAGGTCAGGTCACCGGGGGGCCCCGAACATTGAAAAAACCCTTTCCCATCAACTAGAGAAAAACCCTTGACCCGAAAGTTGAAACTTCATAGGATGATTGTGCCCGCAAAAATAGATGACCCGTTATTTTGGGGGTCCTCCATTTAAGGGGCAAGGTCACAGGGGCCTGAAATTGAAATCCCCCCCCCCCCCCCCCCCCCCCCCCCCCCCCCCCCCCCCCCCCTTTTCCGGGGGGGAGTAACTTTAGAACCCCCCTTTACCCAGAAAAGTTTAAACTTAATAGGATGAATTTGGGCATGCAGAGTAGATGACCCCTAACGATTTTGGGGGCATCTGTGAAAAGGGCCCAAAGGGGGAAAGGGGCCCTTTAAAAATTGAAAACCCTTTTTCCGGGTTAGTAATTGAGGGGAAAACTTTTTACCCCGATGTTGAAATTCATAGGATGATTGGTTTTTGCAAAAGTAGATGACCCCCAAAATAATTTTTGGGTCACTTGGTTAAAGGTCCAAAGGCCCCCAAAGGGGGCCCGAACATGGAAAAAAACCCTTTTTCCCAAACCCTTTAAATTTGGGAACCTCTTGACCCCGAAAGTTTAAACTTTTAAGGTGGTTTTAAAGCAGAGTAAATTTACCCCTATTGTTTTTGGGGTCATCCGTTAAAAGGGCAAGGTCAAGAGGCATGGACATTTAATAACCGTTCCCAAACCCAATTTAAATTGAGAAACCCCTTGACCCCGACTGTTGAAAAATTTATAGGATGAATTTAACTTTCAGAGGAGATGCCCCCATTTATTTTTGGGGGGGGTCTATTAAGGTCAAGGTAAGGGTGCTAAGGGAAATCATTTTATGGGAAAAAAACTTGAGAACCACTTGACCTACTTTTTTGGGAAAAAAAAAAGGATGATTGGGGCATGCAGATTTGGTGACCCCCATTTTTTTTGAGGGCACTTGTCAAGGTCCCAAAGGGCAAAGGAGCCCGAAAAAGTGACTTGGGGAAAACCCCTAGGGCCCCGAGTGTTTAAAAATGCGGGGGACCCGGACTTTCGAAATAGATGATCCCCATTTCGCCCAACCTCAGTGTCCTTCGATTTTGGTCTGAACCCCATTTTCTTTTGCCCATTGGTTTGCTTTTGGGGGGGTGGCTTTTTTACAAAGTTTTTTAGTTATTGATTTTTTTTTGGTGATTACGGCCAGGGAAAGCATTAAAGGGGTTTTTTCCAAATTGAAAATTTTTGGGACGTGCGGGCCGGCACCCTTTCGCCTTTTAGTGAAAATTTTTGGGATTATGACGGAAAGTCCCACTAGAAAAAAAACATATTATTGTGGGAAAATTTAAAAACAAGGCAACCCCGCCCGGGGGTGTTGGGGAAATTTTAAAAAAAACTCAAATCGTATTTTAAAATTGTCCTTGGGTTAAAAAATTTTTCCAAAAATGCGCGGATGGTAGGTTTAAACCAAAGTTTGGGGGTTTTTGTAAACGGAAATAAGGTTTTTAAAAAAGGAAAAAAACCCTTTTTAAGTTAAAAAGTACAAACTTTTTTATCAATTTTTTTTTTTAAATTTCAAAAATAATTTCACCTTTTGTAAATGTGTCCCGGCTAGCAAAATTCCGAAAGCTTTTTGGTGTTGCCCTTTTTGTCAAATTTTTTACCTTGGTTTTGGTTTTTTTTAGTTGGGGCTTTGGGCTGTAAACCCCCAAAAGGGTTGGGGAAACAACATGTGAAAGTTGGGTTTTCCATGCCTTGCAAAGTGAAAATATGTAAAAGGGTTTTAAAACGCCTTTTAAACCGGGTTATTTGGGTGGGGTTTTCAAAAAAAATTCTTTTTTTAGAAAAGCTGGGACCTTTAAAAATTTTTTGGTATTTTGAAATTTCGTTTTGGGTTCCCTGGCCCTTATTTTCCCAAAATTGTAAAAACAATATAAAAAGACCAAATTTGGAATTTTTTTTGGGGTGCTTTTTTAAATGTAGTTTTTAAAAAACAAAAATTTTAAAAACCCTGCTCGCCGGTTTGATTTTACTTGGGTAACGGAATTTATTTCTCTGCCCGAGATCACGGGATTACGCCCGTTGCCATTATGTGTATTTTTTTAAAATTTTTTGGAACGCTTAGTCCCCAAATGTTATTAAAGGGAAATTTTTGGGGTAGTTCAAAAACATTAAACTTGAAGGCGTGATTTTTTCCCCCCCTTTTTTGGAAAAAGGGCCGGGGGACCAGATAAATTGGGAAAAAATAGTTTCCCGCTGCACGTTAAAAGGGCCAATTTTTTAAAAAAAAAATGTAAAATGAAATTTTTTTTTATAGGGAAAATCTGTTTCAAAATTTTTTTAAAACTGTTTTCAAAGTGTCTTATTTGTTTTTCAAAAGCTGCAGAAAAAAAAAAAAAACATAATCAACCCCAAAAAAAAATTTTAAAGCCCTTTTTTTGGGGGAAAATAGGGTTTTTTTCATTTTAAAGCGTTTAAACAAATTTGGGTTTTTACACTTTTTTAAAATTTTTACGAAATTTTTAAATTAAAAAAAATAGTTTTATTTTAATTTCCTTTAAAAAGATAATTTTTTTTAGCTTTAAAATGATGTATAAAATTGTGATCAATGAAGTCGTTTTTTTTTTTGAATTGGGTTAATAAAGGGCCGTGTTAAAACCAAAAAATTTTTTAAAAAAAAGTGATTTTTTAATTTCCCCCCAAAAAGTTTAATTTTTCATATTTAAAATTTAATTTTTTTGCTCACTGTCTTTCTTTGTTTTTAGAATATGAAAAAAAAGTTGCAGCACTTAAACCAAAGGTTTATTTTTGTAAAAAAAAAGAAACCAAAAAAAAAAATTTTTCGCGAAAAAAAAAAGTAAAGCGGGCCCCCACTATTATTTTTTTAATTTAAATGAAAATTTTGATATTAATTATCTTTAATTTGGGTTTTTGAAAACCCCTTTTATGAAAAAATGGAAAAATAAAAAATCTGCAGCCCTTTTGGGAAAAAAATGGGGAAAATTTTCAAAAGTTCAGGGTTTTTTTCAGATTGGGAATTTTTTAAGTTTTTTAATAGGGTTTATTTAGAATGCTTTTTTTTTTTACCAAAGTAATATTTCAAAGGAAAATGTTTGGGAAAGGTAAAATTATGGTGTTTTAAGGGAAAAATAAGTTTTCCCTTCCGAATCTCCCAAAATGCAAAAATTTAAATTTTGGGCTTTTGGGGTTTTTTGGATGATAAAATTTGGGGAAAAAAAAAATTGCTTTTTTTAATTTAGAAAAGGTCCTTTTTTGGGGTATTTATCGAAAGGAAAAAAAAACGCTGACAGGGGCCTTTTTTTTTTGGCCCTTTCCCAAATGGGCCCCGTGTCAAGTTTTAAAAGGGAAAGCGCGTTTGCATTTGCCCCCAAAAATTTAAAATTATTTTATTTAAATGTAAAAGTACGAAAAGTTTTCCAAAAGTGATATATTGCTTTTGTTAATTTTAAAAAAACCCCCCAAAAAATTTCTTTCCGATGATTACATAGACTGTTTAGCTTTACAATTAAATACCAAAAAACCTAAAAAAAATGGGAGAAACAATTTTACATGCTTAGACCAAAACAAATACGTTAACCAAAGGCCGCATTCCCCCCGGGCTTTTTTTAAAAGTGGGTACATGTTCCCCCTTTCTTCAGAAAATGGGGGGTACATGATAAAAAAATTGGGTCAAAAAAACAAATTGGAAAGGAAAAAGTTCCAACTGAAAAAAAATTAAAAAGAGGATATGGGGAAATGGGCACTTTTATTTCCGTCTGTGTTTTTGACGTGGGTTTGTTTTAAAAAATGCATGCCCGGGAAAACAGGAAGTCATTTCTCCTATAGAAAAAAGGAAAAGTCGGAGGGTTTAAAATTTTAAAAAAAGAAAATTTTCATTTCTAAATAAAAAAAATCCCCCCCCCCCACAGGGCACACAAAGCAAATTTTTAAAAGATGGGTATAATTTTCTTGGTTTTTTGGTTAAAAAAATTATGTTTTGGGCCAAATTTAAATTTTTTAATACTCTTTTTTCCCGGGAAATGAGTTTAATTTTTTTTTTCCCCCATTTGAAAAAAAGCTGTTTTAAAAAAATTTAAGCAGAGTGGGGAGGGATCACCAGACGGTTTTTATAACATATTTTTTTTTTCTGTATAATTTCTGCAAACATTTTAGCAAAAAAATTATAAAAAAAGGCGGGTTTTTTTTAGCAGGAAAAATATCAGGCTCGAATAAAAATTTAAAGTAATTTTTAGAATTTTGGGCCGATGAAAATCCGTCTTTCAACCCGGTTTATTTTTTTAAATATTAATAAACAAGCGGGTTAAATTCTTTTTTTACAATTTGGGCCAAAATAATTGTGTTGTATGCCCGCTGACAACAATTGTTGAAAAAAATTCCAAAAAAACACTTGTTGACGTTATAGGAAAGTGTAAAAGGATGTAAAATTTAAGGGGCTTTTTCCCCTAGCAAATTGGGCAACTGTGTGTAATGTGGTAAATTTGGGGTGTGCGGAAAATAAAGTATGGTTACTTGAATTTGGTCTTTAGGGGCAACAACCTATTTTTTGTCAGATTATTTACGCGTGCATTGTCCCCTGGAATTTTTAAAAAATTGGTTTTTTTGTGCTTTTTATTCGTGAATTTTTTGGAGATTTTTGGTGAATGGGAAAGGCTTTGGAAAAGTAAAAAAAATTTCGGTATTATTTTTTTGCCCCGGGTACCGCCCAATGCATACGATAGCCTTTTAAATTTTTTTTTGAAGTGAATTACAATAAATGAAAAAAAATTTTTTTTTTAAAAAAAGGACAAATGCTGGTAATTACATCTATCGGGCTATTTAAAAACACAAAAAACAATATTTACTGTAAACAGGGCATTGTTTATAAAAACGGGTGTGGAATAAATTTTTGTCTAAATTCATTCTTTTTTTATAAATAAGATTTGAACCAGTTTGTTTTTGGTGGAAAGTGGAAAGGAAGGGTTTAATTTTATTTTAAATTTGGCAATTTTCGGGGGCTTTCAGTTTAAGGCAATTTTTGTTCAAGGAGGGGGTTAAATAGGTTTTTTGTTCGTGGGTTTGGTTTTTTTAGTATTCCCCTTTTTGAAATTCCCTGTGATTGTAAAACCCTTTCCAAAATTTTTTTGCGGAATGCGTAGAGGAAATTTAGAAATTAATTTTTTTGGCATTGGCATAGGGGGTTTGGACCCGGGCCCCTGGGCCGAGTCCCATAGGGTCCAAAATTTGAAAAAATGAAAAAGGTTTTCCGGGGAGGAGCCCAAAACTTTTTCTATCAAAAAAGGGAGACGATTCAAAAAAAGCTTTCTTTTTTTTTTTTTTTAAATTTATCCTTGTATTAATTTAAATTTTTTAAACCCCCTGTTAATAGTAAATTTGTTTTCGTTTAAAAGTAGTCCCAAAAAATTTGGCGTTTCGGGCGGGATGTAAATTTTTATTGTTTCTGTCTCCCTCCAAAAATTTTTTGCTTTTTTGTTTTTTAAAAACCCCCAAAGAAATCCCTTTGGGGAAATTTTTTTGGTACTTTTACAACGTATTTGGGAATGATTTCATCTTGTTTAAAGAAATTTTGTTTACAATTAAAGCAAAACTTTCCGCTGACATTTTTAAAGTTTATTTTGTGTTCAAGTCTGGTTATTTTAAACTGGTTTTTGGGGCAAGAAAACTGCAAATTTTTTTTACGGTTCTTTTATGAAAAAATTTTAAAAAAAAAATTTTTTTGAAGGCCCTTTTTTTTAAAAGGGTTTTCTTTAAGGGCCCCCTTGCTAAATTGTTTTTTGTTTTTTTCAGTGAATTTTCAAATTTTTACCGGCTTCATTGACTTTGGCAGAGAAGAAATGGTAAGTTTTTATATTTTTTCAATGCAATCATTACCCTTTGGCCTTTTTTCAGTCTCAGGTTTATATTGAAAATGTTCCCCAAAAAGGGGAAAAAAGCTTATTCCGGTTTGGGTTTTTAACAGAAAATTATTAAATTTAAATTTTACTTAGCCTTTTTGTTGGCAGTACCCCCCCAAAAAATTTCAGCAGATTAAATTCAGAATGTTCTGTAAAAATTTTTATAAAAAGTGAAAAAGCTTTTATTTTTTTCCTTTTCCATCCCTTTTTTTCTGTTTAAAATTACCCGTGCTTATGTACCCTTTAATTTTAATTTCTTACAAATTTGGGATATGACAGGGTATATATATTTTTTTTAAATGAAACCCTATAAATAATTTTTTTTCCCACACCTGTGTGTGGGAGAATTTTTTATTTACTCGTCTGTCTGTGTGTGTGTCCCTCTGCCCACATTTTTTTTGCATTTTAAGTCGAACATTTCTCATTCCCATCTTCACCCCAAACCCAAAAAATGTTGGGGTTTTTCCAAAAAGTCCTGGTAAGATTGAAATCTTACCAAAACGGCCCAGGGGAGTTTGGAAATATGACCCCTTTAAAATTTAAAGTTGGGGCCCCTTACTCCAAAATTATCCCAAAAATATCAAAGTATTAAATTTTTTGTGGGGTTAACAGTATAATTTAAAAAACCGATTAAAAATTTAGTGAAAAGCCGTTGTGGGAGACATGCGTTCTAAAAGCAAAAGCAGTCTAGTTTTTTTTAGCTCCCCCCCGAGCAAAGTCCCGGGGGGAGTTTTTTGATCGTCGAAAGTGGGTTGTCGTTGTTTAACATTTAGTTGGTATGGAAAAAGGGTGTTTTTGTTCAATTTAACCCTTATGAATATTTGGGGGGAATTTTAACCCTTTATAAAAAATTTGGCCGAGTTCGAAAATGGGTATCCGGGGCAAAAACTAGGTAAATCAAAGAAAACCCTTTTGGTTTTGCGGTAGAGGCTGTAAATTTTTAATTGGGTTTCATGAATATTTGGGCAGAATGATTGCCTTTATGAAATTAGGGAGTTTGGGGAAAAAGGGGGCATCTCGGGTCAAAACTAGGTTTATTGGTCCCCAAGAAAAACCTTTTGTATGTGATTTTGGGGGTTGTGTGTTGGGGTTTTTTTAAGTCTTTCTCAAAAATTTTTCAGTCATATGAAGAGGGGTTACTTGTAGCGTGGGCACAAAGCTCAACTTTTTAGTGCTGCTATGGAATCAAACCCAGTTTAAAGACATTTGGTACCCACCAGTCACATTATACTGGGCAGGGCCCGACCAGCCTGTAATCCCCTAAATGCTGGGGCGGGAAAACGAGGAAGTTTTAGTACCCTTTTTTAAGTTTTGGTTTTGAGCGGCCAGGGATCGAAACCCAAAGACCTCCGCACTCGAAGGGGACGCTCTACCACTAGGCTACCCAGGCGGTTTGGATGTGATAGGGTGTATTTTTCAATTATTCTTCCCGGGAAAATTGGTTTGAACGAAAACCCTTTATGAAATTCGATGAGTTGAAAAAGGGGATCTCGGGTTAAAAACCGGTCACTAGGAAAAACAAAGAAAAAGTGTGTTTTGGATAGGGCTTTTTTTTTTCAAAAGATCTTATGGGGGTATTGGTCAGAATGATTTCCTTGATGAAACTAGGCCCAGTTCGAAAAGGGTCTTCTGGGTCCCAAAAACTGGCACTAGGTTTAAAAGAAAAAAAAAACCGGGGTATGGGGTAGGGGTATTTTTCCCTTTATTCATGAAAAATTTTTGGGCGAATGATAGCCCGGGTGAAAAAATTTGGCCAAATTCGAAAATGGGGAAACCTAGGGCCAAAAAAAAAGGGCATAGGTTTAAAACAAAGAAAAACCCTTTTGTTAAAGAAAGAGGCTGTAAATTTTTAATTTTTTTTTTCATGAAAATTTGCCCATGATTACCCTTTATAAAATTTGGCCCGGGTTTGAAAATTTTTTTTCTGGGTCAAAAAAAAGGTACGGTAAATCGAAGAAAAAAAATTGTGTTTTTCAATTGGGATGTGTTTTTAAAATTTTCTTCATGAAATTTGGTCTGATGATTGCATTTATGAAATTTAGGTTTAGTTTGAAAAGGGGGTTTTTGAGGTCAAAAAATGGTCAAAAGGTAAAAAATTAAAAAAAATTTGTGTATGCGGGTAGAGGGCTGTTTTTTTCAATTGATTTTTTTGAAATTTTGGGCGGTTTTATTCCCTTTAAAGAAACTAGGTCGATTTTTTAAAATGGGTTTTGTGGTTCAAAAACCCAAAGGGCCTTGGTCAAATCAAAAAAAAAATTTTTGTTTTTTTTTAGAGGTGTATTTTTTTAATTTTTATCTTCATGAATTTTTGGGCAGGGAAAGATTGCCCCGGGTAAATTTAGGGCGGTTTGAACATGGGTATCTAGGGTCAAAAACTATGTCATTTCTAAGGGAAATGCTTGTTTTATTGCAAAGCCAAAAATTTTTGGGCCCAAACTTAATGAAAATTTTGGGCAGAAAACTTCGAGGGCTGTTTTAAGAGACGGGCTTTGGGAAGTGCGAAAAAGGTCCTTTTTGAAAGGGGTTCTTAAAAACCGTCTAAATTAACAGGTTTGGGGTGGTTTCTTTTTATTTTTCCAATTAAAATTGGGGTGAATACGGGTAATTTTTTATTGGGTTTTTAAGGTAAAGGAGTGGAAAAAAAATTAAATACAAATTTTTTTAATTGCAAATTGATAAATATAAAATTTAAATAATTTGCTTTTTTTGAAAGATGTTGATTTAAAAAAAATTTAAGCCTTTATGATCTGACAGAAAAATTAAAAGGGAGCCGTAAAAAAATAAAATTTCCATTTGAAAATTACACCTGGGTTTTTTGGTATTATTTTTAAAGGTATGAATTTTTCATTAAAATTTTTCGATTATTGATGATCTTTAATCTGTGTTTATTTGTGTTTCCCGTTAAATACCCCCATATTTTTGTTTTCCCCAGGAAAAAAAGTTTATTTATGCCCGGGTCGAAATTTTTCAGCGAAATTTATCGTGGTTTCCCCCAAACGAGCAAATTTAAATGCCTTTCAACCTGTTTAATGTCCAAAAAAAGTTTTTTTATGTGTTTCCCCTTTTTTTTTTAAAAAAAAAAAGGTTTCGTTCAAACAAATTCCGCGAGATAAAGAAAGGGAACCCCTATCGGTAAATTTGTGAGGGGCGTTCAAAGTCGCCCGAAAAGGTCTAAATATCGTTCGGGGCCTGGGTTTTAAATTCGTTTTGGTAAGGGAGGGGGGTTTTTAAAATTTAGACTTTTTTAAAGAAATTGGTGGGCATAAAAAAAGGGTGCATATGACGGGAAATCGCTAAATTCAGGGGGTCTTTTAAAGGGGTTGACTGAATTTTTTTCCCCTGAAAACATAGGTAAAACGTTTTTCATGGTTTTTGGTGTGTTTTTAGTGTGGCGACCCTTTGGGCCCTCTTGGGCCCCTTGTTTTTTTATACTTATCCTTGTTTAAAGGGATTTGTTTTAATTTTTGCAGGATTTTGCCTTGACAAAGGGGGAACACTTTAAAAGGGCCCCCTTGTATCTTCCCCCCGGAAAACGTGCAGAACCAAGGGTGGCAATTGCCATGGGAGTGGTATTGGTTTCTGAAATTTTTTGAAATTTTTACCTCTTTGAATTTTTTAAAAGGGGGGTCTTTTTGGGCAGCTCAAATTTTTAGCCCCATCTTTTATTTTTTTAAAAAAAAAAGATGGTTAAGTCTTTACTTGGCGGTTTTTCGGCGTCGGGCGCGGCGTCTTTTCGGGTTGCCTGGTTAAGTTTTAAGGGTTTTGGTCAGCTTTTCTCCAACTATCAAAATATTGGGTTTGAAAATTTTGGTCCCTTTTTCCCCCCAAAGTGACCCCGTATGCAAGAAAATCCCCCCATTTGCTTTTTGCAAGTTTTTGGCCCTTTTGTCTTAGAAAATATCCGATTTTTTGGTTTAAGGGTTTTTTTTTTAGGTAAAATTTTCAAAATTAAACAAAGTATTGGCTTTGAAACTTTGGGTTTCTTGTTCACCTCATAAGAGACCCTTTTACATCAAGAAAAATAAAATCCCTCTTTCTTTTGCAAGAATTATTGCCCTTTTGGACCCTTTGGAAAAACAGTTTTTTGGTTTTGGTTTTTGTTTAGGTTAAACTTTTTTCCCAAACTATCAAAGCTATTGTTTTTTAAAATTGGAAACGTTCCCTCCTGGGGACCCCGTACAGAAGGGAAAATAATCCATCCCGCTTTTTTTAAAATTTAGGGCCCCTTTTTGGGCTTAGAAAAAAATAGATTTCTTGGTTACGTTTTATGTTTGGTAACTTTTTTTTTTCTTTTAAAAAAACAAAGTATTGTTTTTAAACTTGAAAAATTGGTTTAATTTAAAAATGAAATGTATTGCAAAAAACTAATCCCTTTGCTTTTTTTCAATTAAAATTTTTTGGCCCCTTTTTGGGCTTAAGGGAAAAAACCCTTTTCTTGGGTTTAGTAATGTTTAAGTTGACTTTTTCCCCCCCTATCCAAACATTGCTTTAAAACTTGCCAAAAGTTTTTCCCTCATAAGTGGACCCCTTTACTCAAGAAAATAAAATTATCCCGTTTTTGCAAGAAAAGATGGCCCTTTTTTTATTAGAAAATAAAGGGGTAGGGGGGGCCTTTTTTTATTTCACAAAAAAAAACGATGAGGCGACCCCCCGGGGTGTTTGTTACATTAACATTCTTTTAAATCATTTTGAACTTACCTGGAGTTTTTGGCCCAGGTTTGGTAAGGTCATGAAATTTTAAAAAATTCCCCTTTAAGGTGGGTTTGAGCCCCAATTTTTGGCCCTTAAATTTTTTTATGGGGGGCCGGGCCCTCCGTGGGTTACGAAAGGGTTTGGTTTCTTTACCAAGGATAGTCAAAAATGAAATTTAAAGTACGGAGGGGATTTTTTTGGGGTTTTTCCTTTCCCCCCTAAAGTTGGAAAGTGCGTATGACCCATAACTTTGTTCCGTGCAATTTTAAAACAATTAAAAACAAAAATCCCCGGGTTTGGGTTTTTAAAGGAGATGTTCAATGAATTCCCTTCCCTGCCCAAAATTTTGGGTGCTACATGAAAACAACCCAAAAAAAAAAAATTTTTTTGACCCTTTTTTCTAAATCGTAGCCCAGATCTTAGATATTTTAGATGAAAAATTTTTTTTTTTTTGTTTTTGTACCACCTTTATTGAAATCATGCCCCTGGGGTTTAAAATCAGCTTACCCTGGGGGTTAACCTTTTTCATCCCATAATGGAGTTAAAAAAAAGCCCCATTGAAAAATTTTGGGGTTTAAATTTTTTTCCCAACGCTTTTAATTGTTGTGAAATGTTTTAAAACTAAATGTTTCTCTGAACCCACAACACAGTGAACAAAAACTCGGCGTTTTTCAATTTTCCAAAACCCTTTGTTTTACTTTATGTACCTGGTCATGTTTCCTGTGCGTCCGTTTAAAGTAAACCATGGGGGTTTGGGTTGCGATTTTTGCCGGTTTTCTTTTGTAATACGGGAAAACAAAAAAATATTTTCAGCTTTTTCTTGAAAAAAACATAAGGGTTTTTTTTAATTTCCCAGGGGTGAATTTTTGAAAAAGAGGGCTAGGTTTGGGGATTTCTTGGGAAAGTGGCAACGCCGGGAACCCAAGGGTTTCTGACTTTTTTACGTCTTCGTTCGGGCAATTGTGCGTTTTTATTCGAGTGTTAGGACACGGTAAAATCTATGGGTTGGAAATTGTTCAGGTGGGGCGTGTTGTAAAGGGCAAAACGGGCAGGTTTAAATTTTATAAGTCAACGTCATTTAGTGAAAGTTTGAGAGGCGCAATTACGTCAAGATAGTTGTAGGTAACCGTGGGGGCGTCCAATTATTTGCATACAGTGAGAAATCGACCAGAGGAAAGCGGAAATTTGCTGTAGTAGGCCCTTTCCGCGGTCTAATTCTAAGTTAGCCCCCGTCACCCAAAGTCTTATTTTGGGGCCCCAAAACCCTCGCGGGGCCCGCCCTTGGCAGAAAGTAGTGTTTTAGTGACGGGGTGAATTTTTAAACTTGTGGAACCCGACGGGGCGTTTTCCGGGTTTTAAGGGGGCGCCCCTGACGCTTCGCAAACAATTGGTTTTTTGGGCACAAAACGTTTTCGGTGGAGGTGGAGTAATGGTTTTGGGGGAGCAATAACCATAGGTTTTTGTCCCAAACCCTCGTTTGCAAAAGGGAAAACTCAAGCCAGGCGTTACATCGACCCGTTTTGTCATGTGTTGTCCTTTATTCGTTTAACGTTTAAGGATTTGTCTTTCGCACGCCCCCGCGGACCTACGTTGCACGCGTCAAAGGGAATTTTACAGGTAGAAACCCTTAATGGGTTTTCCTTTTGGGCCCGGGGTGGGTTTGGTTCCAAATTTAACATGCGTTGGGGTTATCTCGGACGGGGTTCCCCAAGGGGCAACCCCCGAAACAAAGTCCCGGGGAAATGGGGAGCAGCGCTTGCACCAGGAGTGGGCCCGAAACCCCGGTATTGTTACGCAACTGGGGGGGGCTCTTGAGGGTTGCCTTGTGCTGTGGTTGACTAGCAAAAGGTGGCCCCAGCGTACTGATTTTTTAAAGCCAAAATTTCCGAATGGGCTTAAAATTTAAAAATTTAAGAAATTTAAACTTTTAAAGCGACCCAAAGAAAATTTATTTTTATTGGGCCTTAAAATTTTTGTTAAAACATCTTAAATTTTCGGGAAAGGGAAATTTTTCTTTTCTAATTTTGAATCACGGTTAACGGAAAAATTGTTTTACCGGTTTGAATGAGGGTTTTTTTAATTTTCGTCAGTGTAGATTTTTTAATAGGAAAAGCTGTAAACTGGCAGGTCTACTTATTGAGACAGTAAGAATAGTCTTATCTTAATTAAAGTTCTATGTACTTTTGACACTTGAATACAAATTGCAGTATGCCCTGATACAGTTAAAAGATTTTTTTGTACAGCGAAAATGATACCCTTTTTTTTAAGTCACTAAATAAAGTATTCATGTGCTCCCAAAAATTAAAAGATTTGAAAAAATTTTTATCTTTTATCATGTTTTTTTGCAGTTATTTAAAAAAAAAAAAGATTTTTCCCTAGAATATCCCCATTTTGTTTAACCTTTTTGCAGTTTGGGGAGGGTGGGTGTTTTCTCACATTGTTCGT
The DNA here is from genome assembly GCF_021730395.1 of Mercenaria mercenaria. NCBI lineage: Eukaryota > Metazoa > Mollusca > Bivalvia > Venerida > Veneridae > Mercenaria > Mercenaria mercenaria. The sequence continues at coordinate 57,245,624 of NC_069373.1, forward strand.
TAGAGTTTAAAAAAGAGTGCAAAAGGTAAAGGTTTGTCTTTTGCTTTATTATTGAATTTATTTGCTACTGTACTTTTTTTTGGGAAAAAAAAATATCTTCTTTTGCAATAGTGTGATAAAAAATTTTTGACTTGTTTTGGGAAATTTTTTGTAAAAATTCTGTAAAATTTTAAAAAGTAAATTATGTATCGTTGAAAGCTTTTGAATAATTTTTTTAGTCAATATTGGGGTGCTTTGAAAATTAATCCCAGTGAGCTTCTTGAAAGACCCTTTTGAAATATTTATTTGAAATTAGACTCAAATTAAAAGTTTTTTAAAATCATTAAGTGTGTACTTTTTTGGGTTATTGGGATCATTATAAGGGTTACTATGTCCCCCCCTGCGTGGTGTGGGAGACTATTGATTTATCTCTGTGTGTGCGTGTAGGTTTTTTCCAAGTCTTGTCTGACTCTTTAAGTCGACATTTTATCGATCTTCACCAAAATATGTTTGCCAAAAGCCTCGGCCAAGTTCGATATTAATTAGCCAATCAGCCCAGGCGCTTCAAAATTAGGGCCCTTTGAAACTGGTTTTTTTGAAAATAAAACCCGGGAAAAGCCTGATAAGGCATTTTGGGGAGCATGCAATTTCTAAAAAAGCGTCTTTTAGATATTTTTTTTTTGGGGTACAAAAAGGGTTTAGTTCAGTGCCTCACATTCTAGAAAAGGATTTACCACACATTAAATTTTTTAATTTTACGAAAAAAAACTTTAAATTTTTTGTTTTCAAAAATCGAGAAAGGGTTTTTATAGTGGCCCCAGTAGTGATGTCCCCAACACTACAGAAAAAAAGTGTAGTGCAAAGAAACGTACGGTTTTTGGTATCCCCCCGAAAACGGCCATGGGGGAAAAAAATTGTTGGTCTTGTTAAAGGAGACATAGTTTTTATCATCGAGGATTAAAAACACATTTTTCAAAAGTTGCTTTAAGTTTAATGTGAAATAATTTTTGAATGTGTTTATAACTTTTCCCCGTAAATTTCTTTGGACTGGTCTTCATTCTTTTTTGGCAGTACCATTTATTATTCAAAGGGGTGTTCATTGAAAAATTCCTGACCGAATAGTGAACAGTGCAGCACAGATGTGCAGGCTTATCCTGGTCTGCACTGGTAGCAAAGGCAAAATCACTTGCTGTCAGCAGGTTAAAGTTTTAAGGTTTTCTTTTAAAGATTTTCTTGGAAGGTTGCGTTCAGCACCGTAGGTTGAAAATCGTTACGGGCTTAAAGTTTGGCCCTCTGAAACATTTGGGTTTGTTAATAACTTTCCCCTGCAGAGATTTACAAATTAACCCCCTTAGAAAGATTATGTGTCACATACAGGACAAGTTTCCGGCTTAAATTTTTTTTTGAGCTCCCCTGTAAAAAGTGACAAGGTGGCTTTTGTGATCGGCGGTGCCCGTCGTCGTGCGTCCCTGTGTGCTTTCCGCCCGTAAATTTTGCTTTGCATCTAGGGTCAATTTTTCATGGGTCTTCATAAAAGTTGGCAGAATGTTATCTTGATGATTCGGTCAAGTTCAAAACGGGGGTCCCCTGCGGTCAAAAACTAGGCAGTAGGTCTAAAAAAAAAAAAACCTTGTGACCTCTCTAGGGCCATATTTTTCACAAGTCTCAAAAAAATGGTCAGAATGTTCAGCTTGATGATTCTGATAATTTTGGGAAAACTGGGTCAGTCCCATCAAAAACTAGGTCGTGGTCTAAAAATGAAAAACCTTGTGCCCTCTCTAGGGGCCTTATATTTAAAAAGATCTTCTGAAAAATTGGGTTTCAGAATGTTCAGCTTGAGAATCTAGGCAGTTCGAAACTGGGTCACATGCCATCAAAAAAACAGGTCTTTGGTCTAAAAATAAAAAAACCTTTGACCTCTCTGAGGCCATATATTTACAAGATCTTCTGAAAATTGGTCAAAATGTTCACCTTGATGTTTTTGGTCAAGTTCAAAACTAGGTATGTCCTTTAAAAATGGGTCAGTAGGTCAAAATAATAGAAAAAACCTTGTGACCTCTCTAAGCCGTTTTTTTTGGGACTGTATGAAAGTTGGTCGGAATGTTCTCTTGATATATTGGCAAATTTCAAAAGTGGGTCACGTGCGGTCAAAAACTGGGTCAGTAGGTCAAAAAATAGAAAAACCTTGGACCTCTCTAGAGGCCTATATTTCAGAGATTTTCATGAAAAATTGTTCAAAATGTTCACCTTGATGATTTTTAGGTCGGGTTGGAAAAGTGGGTCACGTGCCATCAAAAATAGGCCCCGTAGGTCAAATAATAGAAAAACCTTGTGCCCTTAGGGCCATATTTTTCGGGGGATTGTATAAAAATTGGGTCGAATGTTCATCTTGTGTACGGAAAAGTTGAAGTGGGTCATGTCCTTCAAAAATAGGTAAAATAGGTAAATATAGAAAAACCCTTGTGACCTCTTAAAGGCCTATTTTCTGGGATCGTATGAAAGTTGGTGGTGTTCATTTGATGATATTGGTAAAGTTCAAAAACGGGTCAGTGCGGTCAAAAACTAGGTCGTAGTCTTAAAATAAAAAAACCCTTGTGCCCCTCTCTAGGGGCCCTACTTGTGAATGGATCTCTAAAAAAATTGGTCGAATTTTAAAACCTTGTGTATCTAGGAGTTTAAAACGGGGTACGTCCATAAAAACTAGGTCAGTAGGTCAAATAAAAAAAAACCATTTGACCTCTTAGGGGCCCATTTTTTTTCGGGGATCTGTATGAAAGTTGGTTGAAGTTCTTTTTTTGTGATATTGGTCAATTTTGAAATGGGTTTCTGCGATCAAAAACGGGTCGGGGTTTAAAAATTTTTAAAATTCTTTTGCTCTCTAGGGCCATTTTTTTCGGGGTCTGTATGAAATTTGGGTTTAAATGTTATTTGATGATATTGGGGGGCGAAGTTTGAAAGGGGTTTACGTGGGGTCAAAACTGGGCCGTAGGTTAAAATAGAAAAACCTTGGACCTCTCTAGAGGCCATATTTTTATGAGATTTTCTGAAAATTTGAGATGTTCACCTTGTTGTATCTAGGTAAAGTTAAAAACAGGGTCAGTACTTTCGAAACTGGTAAATGGGTTTTCAATATAAAAAAAACCCTGTGACCTTCTAGAGCCCCATTTTTTTAAATGGATTTATGAAAAATTGGTCAGAATTTTTATCTTGATAATATCTAGGTCAAGTTAAAAAGGGTCACATGGCTCAAAAACTAGGTCACTAAATAGAAAAAAAGGGACATCATACTAAAAAAGGGTCATGGGGGAAGAGGTGGCGATTCAGGACCATCGGGTCCTCTTTTTTAAGGGGGGGTGACCATTATATGCATTGTTGTCGAGTTTTCCCCCGTCTAGATATTTGTGTAGTTTTTTTTTAAACCATTATGCCCTTTCTTTGGGTGTCCGTCGGTCCATAGTGTTTGAACGATAATGAATCCCCACCACCCCATAGGTTTCAGTTTTTTCCCACAAACAATTTGGATACATTTATATTTTGTTCCCTTGTAAATTGAAAGAAGATAAATCAGCCTGACGGGTTCTTAGAAAATTAAAAAACAAGCTAATGAAGTTCTTTAAAGGTATTTCGTAAGTAAATAAATGTGCAATTTCAAATGTTTTTTAGGGAGTATTTTTTTTGCAGGGGTAGCTTACTACATCTTCATACTTGCTGAAATCTGTCCCCTAAAAATGTTTTTTCAGTCAAAATAACCTTATTCTGTAGTTTGCATTTTTTTGTTGTGGGGAAGGGAAAAAATTTATAACCCAATTTTTTCGAAAGAGAGCGTTTTATTTATACCGTATTTAGGTTATCCCATTTGAGGAGCTTGTTTGTGCTCCAGCAGGGGCCCGTTAAAGAGGCAAAAAAATTTACAAAAAAGAAAAAAAAGGATGTGTACTGTTATATGGGATATAATTAATTGTTTTTATTGGGCTGGGGTTATTACCTGGAGAGACTTTATCCCCCGGATCTTCTGGTGGGAGGTTTATGATTGTCCTGTCCGTCCGCCCTTTTCGTTCGTCGTCCGACGGTGGGAGTTTAACCCAAATGGGAGTGTTCCCATCTGCATCAATCCCCCTAACTAAATTGACTTGATACTATTGCGATGTACCTGTGCCCCCATTCCCTCTCTTCGACTCCCCTGACCTCTTTTGCCCTTAAACTTGACCTTGACCTTTTGGACTTGGGTTTGCTTTGTACGAAAAGGTTGCCCCCGGGGGATCAAGCTTTTATTGAATGAGCTCCTTGTTCAAGTTTTATTTTGTGTGTTAAACAAAGAGGGTGAGGGTCGGATGCATTGCTTTTTGTTCTTTTTAAAAAATCAATTTTTAAAAAATTAATGGAAAAACCGTTTGTGGTGTAGCTTAGGCTAACACATCGTCAGGCTGTATTAATAGTTCAAAAAATTGTTTCCATAGAAAAATTTTTTTAAATCCCTTTTATCCCAAAAAAAATCACCTTACTCTTGTCTCTTCCTCTTGAGATTCTTGTGTTTTTGTTGCTTTTCGGAGCACTCCCCCCTGTGAGCGACACTTTTATTTAAAAATTTTTTGATGTCCAGTTCTCTGTTACTATCAAAGCTTTTGACTTGAAATTTAAAAATAGTTTTTTACTTCAAATTTTCACCAGGGAAAAATCCCCATAACTCTGTTTTAAATTAGCGAGTTATCCCCCTTTTTAGCCACCGTCACTAGTGACAAGGAAGCTTTTGTGATCGCCTTCGTTCGTCGTCTGTGCGTGTCCGTCTAAAACAATTTTTTGTCGCAGTAGTGGTTTCTTATGATTTTATTTTAACCAAACATGCACCAACTTGTTCCCCATAAGATCTCGGTTCCTTTTTTGAACGGCCAGACCCTTTAGGGTTTTCAGATTTAGGCCCTGAAAGGGCCCAAAATCGCTATTTTGCCTTGTTGCACAATAGGCTTTTATTTATGATTTGATTTTTCCCAAAAACTGGCATACAACTTGTTTCCCCTAAGTTTTTGGGTTTCCCTTTCTTAAACTGGCCGATTCCATTTGAGTTCCAGAGTTAGGGCCCTTAAAAGGGTCAGAATTTTTTTTATTTTGCCCCCTTGCTCCCCTTTTTGCGTTTTCTTTGATTTTTTTTAACCAAACTTGCCAAACGTTTTTCACCATAAGATCTTGGGTTTCCTTTTTAAACGCGAGTTCCCTTTAGGGGTTCTAGAGTAGGGCCCCCTGAAGGGCCAAAATTAGTTTTTTGACCTTGTCGCACAATGCAGCTTCTTTTTTTGATTTAAATTTTTTAATCAAACTTGCAAAAAACTTGTGTCCTAAGATTTCATTTCCCTTTCTTGAACGGCTAGATCCTTTTGGGGTTTCCCAAGTTTTGGCCCTAAAAGGGGCCAAATTAGCTTTTTGCCTTGTTGCACAATGCAGTTTCATTTAGATTTGTTTTAAAACCAAATTGCACAAATTGTTCACCAAAAGGGTTTTGGGTTTCCCTTTTTGAACTGGCTAAATTTCCTTAGGGTTTCCCGAGTTTGGCCCAAAATGCCCTTTAATTGGCTTTTTTGGCTTTTGCCCCTTTTGGACTTAAATTTTGGGTTTTTTATTTTGATACAAACTTAAAAAATTTTTAAAAAAAATAATCTTAGATTCCTGCAATTCGATCCAATCGTAGGTTCCGAGTTTTTTTTATTGTTCCCTCCTGATTGTAATCAAAATGGTTTATTCAGTAAGTCCTTAAAAGGCTTTTTTGAAATTTTTATTGTCTTATTTGGATGAGAAAATAGGGTTTTAAAACTTGGACTGATTTTATATCAATTTACCTCCCTTTTTTCAAATTAAAAATGGGGGTATCTCCGTAACTAATGAAGATATGATCTAAATTTCTTTTATGTCAACAGATTTATTTGGCAGGCCCTTCTTTGTTCCTTAAAAATTTTTTTTTTTTAATTATTTCCCTTTTTAACGTTACTTCGCTTTTTTAGAAATTTTTTTTATTTTTGGCCGTGGGGAAAACCGAGACCACTTTTCTGGGGTTAAAAATGGATGATCCCCAAATTTTTTAGGTGCATTTTAAATTCTTCCCTTGAAAGAATTCTTCTTTTTGGTTAAATTTCTGCCCTTTGTTGTTCCTGCCCTTTGGATTAAATATTTTTATGGGGGGCCCTTCTTTTCCGAAAAGTGAAATGAAAACAGGTGGGTTTTGGGCTCAGGGCCCCTCTTGTTACTTAATTTGTTACTTAGATTTGTTTTGTTAAAGTTTTTATGGTCAAAATAAATGTGATTCAGGCTTTTGTTGAAACTTAAAAATAATTTTTTTCTACGAAGTTACCCCTGGGAAACAGTCTTAAAACCCCTTTTTTGATTTTTTTTAAGAGTCTGCCCCTTTTAACTTAGAACTTTTTATTTAAAAGTTTTTTTTAAATTTTTTTACTGGAAAAGCTCTAATTCAGGCAAAAACTGAAAAAAAGTCAGGGGCTGTCTTATGGAAGCTTTTGTGTGCCCTGTGTCCCGGGTCACAATTTGATTTTTTCATCTAGAGGTCACAATTTTTGGCCTACCTTGAGAATTTTGTAAAATGTTCCCCTCATAAAAATCGGGACGGTTCAAATATTGGGTCTTGGGGGTCAAAACAGGTCAAGGTCAAATCAAAGGAAAAGTTTGTTAACACTCTAGAGGTCACTTTTTGGGCCCAAATCTTAATAAAAATTGGGGATGTTCCCCCTTAAATAAAATCTTGGGGTTTCGATAGGGGTATCTGGGGTCAAAAACTTGTACGGGTTAAAAAAAAGGAAAAGTTTGTTAACACTCGAGGTCACAATTTTGCCCGATTTTATTGAAACTTGTCAAAATGTTACCAAAATTTAAATTTTGGACGAGTTCGATATTGGGTCATCTGGGAAAAAAACTAGGCCCCAGGTAAAATAAAAGGAAAGCTTGTTAACACTGTAGAGACCACATTTATGACTGTTCTTCATGAAACTTGGTCGTTTTTTCTATGATGATAAAAGCCCGTTAGAATTGGGTTGTAGGGTAAAAAATTAGGTCCTGGTCAGTAAATAAAAAAGCTTTTAAAAACATCTAGGGCCACATTTATGACTGTTTTAAATGAAACTTGGTAGAATGTTAATTTTGATGATTTTTTCGTCGGTTTAAATTGGGGTCGGGTTGGGGTAAAAAAATAGGTCATGGGTAAAATAAAGAAAAGGTTTTGTTAACACTCTAGGGCCCACATTTTGTCTGTATTTCATGAAACTTAGTCAGAATGTTAATCTTGATGATCTTTAGGTCAATTAAAAAATCTGCATCATGTGGGGTCAAAAACTGGTCACCGGGTTATCAAAGGAAAAGCTTGTTAACTTTTAGAGGCCCATTTATGCTGTATTTCAAAAACTTAGTCAGATTTTAAATCTTGATGATCTTTAGGTAGGTTCGAATCTGGTCATATGGGGTAAAAAATAGGTAAGGTCAAAAAAAGGAAAGTTAGTTAACACTTTATGGGCCCACATTTAGCCCATTCTTAATGAAAATATTTTGGATGATCTTTAGGCAATAGGTCGGGGGAGCGATCGGGCCTTCATACCTTTTGTTATAAATCCCCTGTTTTGGCAAATCATACTTAAATTGCAGGAAAAAATTTAAAAAATTCTCTTTCAGATAAATTTGTGCCAAGAAAATGGTGGTTGGTTACATTGGGTTAAATGTTTTTTAAAAATTCTGTACTTCACTTGTGAGAAAGGGGCAGACTCTATGTCAACGTTCCCAAAGCCCATATACCTTTTTTCCCTTTTTTAATCGCCTTTTCTTTATTTTAAAAAATTTTTGTGTTCATTGAAATAACAAATTTTTGTTGTGATTATATGGGGTATTTATTTTAAAAATTAGCATGTAAACTGATTCTGTGTCGTTTATGAGTCAAGATTCTTTGTCTTTGAAAAAATGTAAAAAACATGTATTGGTGGCATTTTTTTGGCTGAAAAAGATAGAAAAAAAAAACACATTTTAAAGGTTTGCTAGCCCTTTGAAAAGCCCTTTTTTTAAATTTAGAGCCCTTGAAAACTCTTTGAAATGACTAAAATTAAAAATTGAAAAAAGATTTAAAAAAAAGTACATTTTTTTGGGAAAAAAATATTGTTTTTCCCCTAAATTCTTTGAAAAATTTTTTCTTTCAGCAACCTGCTGTGTAGAAAAAGTGAATTTCACACAGAAAAATGAAAATGATTGAAAATATGCTATTTGGTCACTTACAGGACCTGTATGCACCTGTAGTGATCTTGGAATGCATTTTATCACAATTATCAAAGTGAAATTGTAAATGATTGATAAAAAAACTGATTGGACTTGGACTTCAAGTGTGATTTCAAAAAAAATAGTTCTTAAAAAAAACCAAAAAAAATTTAAAAAAGTTCTTAAAAGGTACCGGGTTTTTGCCTCAAATAATGAGAATCATGTTTGGCTTTTACTTGCTTGATAAAGAATGATAATCCCTCGATTTTATTGCTAATTCTTGAAACACTTCTGAAAAGGGGGTTTATTTAAGTTTGGTTTGACTTGTTTTCATTTCTGTCTATTAGGGAAAGTTTTGTATTTTCCTTTAAAGTTTGAGTGCTTCTTTTATTGATAGTTGGGAAACCCCCGGTTAAGTGTGTTGTTAGACTGTGTGTATATGTCTTCGTTTGTACTCTGATTGTTTTAATTTTGTTTGAGAATTGTTTTAGAATTAAAACTCTTAAAATGGTAACTATGGTTCGTGTGTGTATTTGCCCTTTAGCTGTAGTTGTATGTTAAAAAATTCTGGAAATTGTTTTGAATAAAGTTTATAAATGGTAAAGACCTTTATATTTCTGTTGTGTGAATTCAGTTTTGCGGAAAATTTTGTACTTTGACCAAATATTGCCGTAACAAAAAAGGGTTAAATAGTGAAGGTTTTCGTTAGAATTGTTTTTATTTTTTTTGTGAATGTTGAAAAAAAATTGACACATTGTGAACAAGCTGATTAACTTTTGGGAAAAACTGTTCCCTGCGAACAAGCTGTTTTAATTTTTAGCTCACCCGTCCAAAGTGCAGGTGGCTTTTGTGTGCCGGCGCCGTCGTCCGTCCGTTTGCGTGCGTCCGTGTGTCGTCCGTTTTCTTTTTTTGTGCCACTCTGAGGGCTTTTTTTATGGGATTTTTGAAAGTTGGTCGAAAGTTCACCTTGTGATTCTGGTCAAGTTTGAAACTGGGTCACATGCCATCAAAAACTAGGTCATGGTTAAAAATAGAAAAACCTTGTGACCCTCAGAGGCCAAAATTTTTCACAAGTCTTCATGAAAATTGGTCAGAAAAGTTTACCTTGATGATATCGGTCAAGTTCAAATGGGTCACGTGCTGTAAAAAAAATGGTCAGTAGGTCTAAAAATAGAAAAACCTTTTGATTCTTGAGGGCCTATTTTACAAAATCTTTTGAAAATTTTTTCGAATGTTCACTGTGATTCTGATCAAGTCAAAACTGGGTCCGTGCTGTCAAAATTTGGTCGTAGGTTAAAATAGAAAAAAACCCTTTGACCCTCTGGGCCTATATTTCATAAAAAACTTCATGAAAATTTTGGGCGAACGTTCACCTTAAGAATATCTAGGTCAAGTTCGAAAATGGGTAGTGCTTCAAAATAGGCAGAGGTCTAAAAAAAGAAAAAACCTTGTGACCCCTTTAGAGGCCGTACTTTTCCCAAGGATCTTCATAAAGTTGGTCGAAAAGTTGCCGTTATTTGGTCAAGTTAAAACTGGGGATGGGGCCATCAAAAAGTAGGTCGTAGGTCAATAATGAAAAAACCTTTTGACCTCTCTAGAGGCCCTATTTTTCAGGGATTGTATGAAAGTTGGTCTGAATTCATCTTGATGATATCTAGGTCAAGTTCGAAACTGGGGCAATGCGGTCAAACTAGGTCGTAGGTCTAAAAAGAAAAAACCTTTTGACCTCTCAGAGGCCTTTCTTTTCAATGAATGTTATAAAATTTGTCAGAAAGTTCACCTTGATGATTCTAGGCCCGTTCGAAACTGGGTCCCTGCATCAAAAACTGGTCATTAGGTCAAATATAGAAAATTGTGCCTTTCTGAGGCCCAAATTTTTCAGGGAACTGTTTGAAGTTGGTTTGTGTTCATCTTGTGTTATTAGGTCAAGTTCGAAAATTTGGGCAACTGCGATCAAAAAACTGGTCGTAGGTCTAAAAATGAAAAACCTTGTGCCTTTGGGCCGTACTTTTTAATGGATCTTCATGAAAATTGGCGAATTTTCAACTTGATGTTCTAGGTAGTTCGAAAAGGGTCACGTGCCTTTAAAAACTAGGTCAGTGGTCAAAAAATAGAAAAAAACCCTTTTGACCCCTCTAGAGGGCCCCTATTTTCATGGGTCGTATGAAAGTTTGGGTTTAATGTCTCTTGTGATATCTAGGTCAAATTCGAAAAGGGTAATGCAATCAAAAAATAGGTCAGTGGCTTTAAAAAAAAAACCTTGTCCCTTTTAAAGGGCCAAATTTTTTAATGGTTTTTCTAAAAAAAGGCAGAAAGGTTACCTTGTGAATCAGGTCAGTTCGAAACTGGGTCACTTTCCCTCAAAAAAATGGGCAGTGGTCAGATAAAAAAAAAAATTGTGACCTCTTAGAGGCCATATTTTTCATGGGTCTGTATGGTTGGTCGATTTTCTCTTGTGTATTAGGTCGGTTTGAAAAAATGGGTCAACTGCGGTCAAAAAAATGGTCAGTAGGCTAAAAATGAAAAAACCCTTTTGCCCCTTTGAGGCTTTTTTTTCAATGGATCTTCATGTTTGTCTGTGTTTCCTTGTGTTTTCTGATAAAAATTTTAAAACTGGTTCAGTGGGTCAAAAAATAGGTCGTGTTTTAAAAAAAGAAAAACCTTGTCCTTCTTGAGGCCTACTCTTCTGGATTTCTGAAATTTGGGGAGAATGTCTCTTGAAAAATCAGGTCAAGTTCAAAAACGGGCTTTTCCTTTAAAAATGGTCTTTGGAATAATGAAAAACCTTGGGGACCTCTTGAAGCCTTTTTTCAATGGATCTTCTGTTTTTGGGCTGTGGGAGGTGGCGTTCAGGACCATTGGTCCCTTTGTTTTAGTGTTAACCGTAAACTGGGGTTGTTTTCATTTTGACATGCTGTTACACTTGTGAAAAAACTGATTTGGTCACTTTTTAACAAACAGATTCATTTTGACTAAGCTGTTACACTTTTGAACAATGGTGATTTCACTTGTAACCCAAATGATTTTACCTGAACAAGCTGTTTACCTTGTGAACAAATGATTTACCTGTGACAAGTGATTTCACTGGGAACAAATGATTACATTTTTGAAAAAAGCTGATTACACCTGTGATTGTTGATTACATTGTGCCATGTGATTCCCTTTTTTTGAAATTGGGTTTCCTTGTGAACAAGTGATTAAACTTGTGACTAAGCTGATTTCGGAACTTTTAAAAAAAGTTTATTTTTTGCTAAGTGATTACGCTTGTGAAAATGGGGATTCCTTGTAACCAAGTATTTCACCTGTGAACAAGTGATTCCTTGGAAGGGGGTGTTAGTTTTGTTTCCCTTTTGTTTAATTAAATCTCTTAGTTTTTTGTCAATTCAAAAAAGTGTTCTGAAAGAGATTGTAGGCATTATTAAAAATTGTTTTACTAGGGCGGTTGGTGTGGGTCCCCTAAAAAAATAATAGGACTAAGGAACAAAAATGCAATCTCTTGATTTCAGTATCTTTACATAAATTTCTTGACTAACTTTTGGAAATTCTTTTTTTTTTGAGAAAAAAAAAAAGAGCGGTGTGGCATTTAGTTTGCATGTGCTAGAAAGAACAATGGATTTGGATTTTTTCCCTTGGGGGTTTTTTCAGTTAATAATTTTTATTTCAGGTAAATTCTAACAAGAATGGGGTTGGTGCTTTGATTTCCGAACGACACAAAAAAAAAAACAGGAAATTTTCCATTAGCATCTAAAGTGAAAAAGTAAATACTTTTACTTTTTTATCATACTTTTTTTAATTGAAATGATGAAATGAAAAAATGCAAAAAAGAATTTAATGAATTGGCCTCTTTAGGCGGAAAAAATTTTTAGCAATGATTTTAAATTCAAGTACCTTCGATCCAGTGTTTTTAATCTATTTCAAAATTGACCAAAAAGGGGGGGGTTTTTTTTTTTTAGCAAGATTGGGGAGAGGTGAGTATTTACAGGGTGTTATGGGATGATCGATAATGAAAAGTGAAACCCTTATTTTTTACACAAGATTGAGGGAGTTCTATGAGACAGTGAGATCGTAAGAAAATCCTTGGAAACATTGAAAGCAACCCCGCAAAAAAATAGCCGACTTATGGTTGGTTGTTTATCAAAAGAAAAAATGCACCCCCCGTATTCTTGCCGGCTTTGTGGGATTCTGAGATTTAAAAGGATTGCAAAGGATAAGAAAATGAGAGGGCTAATATAAGACGTAAATTTTTGTTTAAACATGTTTTTTTGTCTTCAGGAAAAAGGGTTTTTGGGTTGGGGCGCAGTAAGTACACATGAATCAGACAAACCTCGGGTCGAAGCTCTCGTCGGGGCTGGTGTAGATTTCATTGTCATAGTAAGTATTGTTATTGTCAGTGAAATGTAGTATTGTTATTGTCAGTGAAATGTAGTATTGTTATTGTCAGTGAAATGTAGTATTGTTATGTCAGTGAAAAAGTGTTTTTTTTGTCAGTGAAATGTGTATTGTTACTGTCGTGAAAAGTTTTTTGTTAATGTCAGTGAATGTGCAGAGTAGTGATTTTTGTGCTTATGAAAATGGTCATTGCATATCAAATAAAAAAAAAAATTTTAAAATATTTGAATGCCAGTTGGACTAAAGTGTGCTTTTTCAGAAATGGTTTAACAAGTTTTTTGTTTGTTTTGTAGCGTTAGGTGGAACATGTGACAGTGTGCGTAAACAGGCTCTCCCCTTGTTTAAATGTGATTACTTGCATTTGATTCCCGCTATAACACAAAAAAGTGTCAAGATCAGGGTTTTAAGGCAATTTCAGAATTTCCCTAGAGACATGTTTTTATTTGTTTCATCATAGTACTGTATCGTTTTGTTTGTATAAAAATTAGGGTGGAAACGAATACAATTTTTGTATTCGGGTTTCGGTCAACCCTTCCCAAAAAAATATTTGAAATTAGTATATCGTGTAACAGATCAATACTTGGTGTTTATCATACCCTAATCAGCGACCTGCATTTATTCCACTTTTGTTTACCATGGAAGCAATTCGGACATTGACGAATTAAGACTGACTAATCATTCTCATCGCTTGTATAAAAAATTTTTTTTCTGCCCTTTTTACATTTTATGTAGGTTTTATTTTTTTCTTCAGGGGTAACCCTCAGTAAGTAAAGGGTTTTTCCCCAAAATATAAAAATTTGCCCACTTCTTATGGGTTGTGAAATCTTTAAAAAGGGGGGGGGATTGCTTTCATTTGAAATGTTTCCCTTAAAAAACTGAACAAATTTTTTCATCAAATGAGGTGTTTTAGATGCAGGGGCGGGGATCGATAAGGTTTTAAATGATGTCAACCCTTTGCACGTAAAAACAAAAAAACATGTCTGACAACAACAGAAGCAATTTTTGTTGTATTTTTTAAAGAAGTGGCAATTGGCTTTTGATTTTTTTTTTGGTTTTTAAATTTTATTGATTATATTTTTTTTCCCAAAATTTGAGTAGTGAAATTTTGTTTTGGTATTCTTGTAATGAACGAATATTTGTTGCCATCCCCTTTTAAAGTATTTGTTTGAATCGGCACATTGAATACAGGTGAAATTTTGGGGGGGGATAAAGATAATTCCCTTTTTAAAATTAGATGTTGATGTTTTTGAAATGGATAAAAGGTTTTCTCTAGTAACAGCATTTTTCCCTTTTTTTTTTATTAATGTTAAAAACCCTTAGATAATTTATTTACCCCTCTATCAATGGTATTACGTTTTGCGGATTGTCTCCCCGGGAATTCCATATATCAAATAGACATGATCAAATCATTAAAGAAACGTTTCCCAGATCTTCAGGTGATAGGTGGGAATGGTGAGTAATTCCAATTTAAATCTAAAATGATGAAATTTTTTTTTTTTCTTCCCTGTATATGCAGAGGGGTTAAGTCTGTCTAATGTTTTGAAAAAGGTTATTTAAAATTTTGGGGCTTTAATTTGGAGTTGTTTTAAAAATTTTTTCTCTTAAGCATGACAAGACTGGAACTTGAAAAAAGTAGATTGTTTTCATTGCTAATACCCCTAAATTTTGTTTAAAACATTCTGAAAAATGCTTTAACATTATAATTATAAATGTACTTAATGATAATCTGATGATTTATAATATAATATACCGTATTTCACCTAAGTGTTGGGACACCCTAAATCTTGGGACACCCTAAAAATGTGGAAAAATAATTTTTTTCTTGCCCTAGTTTTTGGAATGATTTTTTCGCGTATTTTTGTCCCCAAGTGTTGGGACTAAGGTTTGTACTGATTAAGATGTAACCCCCCTACCCTTATTATACATTTGTATGTGTTTTATCGTTTAAATTAAATTTAAATTTAAGAACCAAGGTATTTTTTTTACATTTTTGTGTTGTTTTTCTAGAAAGTGTTGTTTTTTTTTTTTTGCTGCAGCCGGGGGTCCCTTTTCCCTTATTTTTTTATTTTTATTTACCCTGATGGGAAATTTTCCCGCGAATCGTACAGTATCAAAAAAGCCATGCCCGGTAATTTTCCTTCCCGAGCACGTGGACTAGTTTGTTTAAAATTCAACGCCCTTTCTTTTGTTCATGCAGTATACAAAAAACGCGCGTCACGCATTCTTTTTTTTTTTTCGCTTCAGATTTCAACACCCATTGAGAAGTATATGTTTGAATTCTTAACGATTTTAAAAGGTTCGACAGAAATGTGGCAAATTCTTAAAAAACGGTCGAGTTTTCTAAAATTTTTTGCAAAAATTTTAAAAAAGCGGTCTTTAAAAAATTTTTTCTTTCTAAAAGTAAAAAATGTACAAAATTTGGGCATTAAAAATTCAGACTTTTTTACCAGAAAATACAAAAAAACAGAAAGAAAAATCTTAAATTGAAAAGGCGGGAGCAATTTAAAATATGAAATAAAACGATTTTTGGCAAAACAGTTTTGTTCGGGAAACTCGTGAACGTAATGAAAATGCGGTTAAAAACAAAAATAATGATGTTGTGCGTATTTTTTAAAAAGTTTTGAAGGGAAAATTTTTTAAAAGTACATGTTTTTTTTGAACCCAACCCTTTAATAAAAATTTTTCTAAAAACCTTTTGTAAATTTTCCCTTTACGGCAAATAGGTCACAGAGGTAAAATATCGTATTTTAGTTTGACCGTTTTTCCTTCAGTTTTTTCGGGGATATTGCACATTCAAAGCTTTTTTTTTTTTTATTGTTAAAAACCTGATTACTTTCAGCACTTAAGAACCCAGGCGGTACGGGTAAAAAGTGATGTTCAAACAGGCGCGAAAAAATGACGTAATGCCATGAAAATCTCGGGGGGGGAAAATTACCGCTTTTATCTCCCCTTCTAAAATCATGATACCGACCACTTTTTTTGCTCTTTGGGGGGTGTTATTGATGTGAAAAAAAGGTCAATTTTTTGTTTTCACAAATAAATTTCCTAATCGTTGTTTTTTTTTCCCGCTTTCAACGGGTGGGTGGGGGTGTTCCGATGACGATTATTGTGTCCTATTTTTGGGACACTTTTTAAAATAATTTTTTTCAGGAAATAAGTTTGGGAGTGAAAAAATATTTTTTTATGCGTCCCCCAAAATTAGGTAAAAAAAGGTAATGTAATCATATGGTTTCCTTAAAAACAAGTATCCCCGGGAAAAATTTGAGTGCCTTGGTGTCTCCCACTTAAATTCGCGTGTATCGGTGTATAAAACGGGGCACGTTAAAGAACCAGACTGTCTTTTTGCAAAGAGATAGGCTAAGTTGGGGGACAGGCCTGTATTAAAAAAAGGGTTTCTCTCATTGTTCGTGGGTTTATTCACTCTTCCCTGGCGGCGCTGATGCTAGTATAGTAGAGGATGAAATTTCCCCCCAGTGTGGCTGCGTTTTCATATGTAAAAAGGGCCCATGGAGATGTTTATCAGAGTAAGCGCTATATAAATTGGGTTTTATAAAAATGATAATTAAGAAAGTGTAATTTGCTACGTATTATGGAAAAAT
Organism: Mercenaria mercenaria; assembly: GCF_021730395.1. Taxonomy (NCBI): domain Eukaryota; kingdom Metazoa; phylum Mollusca; class Bivalvia; order Venerida; family Veneridae; genus Mercenaria; species Mercenaria mercenaria. The sequence goes on from NC_069373.1 coordinate 57,261,823, forward strand.
GAATCTGATGTATGAATTTTGTTTACAGTTGTGAAAACGGGAGGCAAAGAATCTCATTGTGCGGGTGTAGACGGTCTCCCCGTGGGATGGGTAGTGGACCATTTGCATCCACAGGAAGGTTTGGCTCTTTTTTCACACTTTTAAAATACTTGTGTATCAGTTTTTGTTTTTTTGTCACCCGTCCTAGTGACAAGGTGGCTTTTGGATCACCCCTTTGTTGTGCGTCGTGTCAGTCCGTTTCCCTCAACAATTTCTTGCTGCACGGGTAGTGGTTTATTTATGATTTTTTTTGTCCCCCACTGGTTTTAAAACGTTTCGGGGACTATTGGAAGCACTTTTCCGTCATTCTGTCTGCCGTCCCTCCCTCTGTCGCGTCCGCAATTTCGTGTCCCGGGCCCATAACCTGTACCCTGAAGGGATTTTAATTTACTTGGCACAAATGTTCCCCATGTGAGCGAGTGTCTGCGCAAAACCCCGACCCCCAGCTCAAAGGTCAAGGGCACATTTTGGGGTCAAGGTCACAGGGTTTTTTTCCTGTCCGTCCAAAACCTTTCCCCTCCCAGAAAGGGGGTTTTATATTACTTGGGACAAAGTTCCCCCCTGATGAGATGATCGCATGCGCAATTCCGGACCCCCGCTCAAAGGTCAAGGTCCAATTGGGAGGTAAAAGGGCACAGGGCTTTTTTTGCCGGTCCATAACTCTCCCTCCCTGAAAAGATTTTAATATTTTTGGCACAAAAGTTTCCCATGAGGAGACCGTGTCTGCGCAAAACCCGGGCCCCCAGTTAAAGGTCAAAGGGCACAGTTTTGGGGGTCAAAGGTCAAAAAGGTTTTTTCCTTCCCGGGCCCTAAATCTCCCATCTATGAAGGGGTTTTTTAAAATTACTTGCACAAATGTACCCCATAATAAGACGATGTGTATGGAAACTTTTAGACCCCCAGCTCAAAGGTCAAGGTCACACTTAGCAGTCAAATGTTAACTAGTGAAAGGGTCGTTTGTGTCGGTCCATAACCGAAATTTATTAAGGATTTTAATTTCATTAAACAAAAGTGTTCCCATGAGAGACGATGTGTCATGCGCAAATTCCTGGCCCCCAGTCAAAGGTCAGGTTCCCAATTGGGGGTCAAAGGTCAAAAAGGTTTTTTCCCTGTCCCATCCGACTTGTCATCCCCTCAAGGGGGTTTCTTTAGGCTAAATTTTCCCATGATGAGACAAAGTGTCATGCGCAACACCCAGTACCCTAGCTTAAAGGTCAAAAGGGCCACTTTGGATAAAGGTCAAAAGGGGTTTCCTGTCCGGGCTTAAATTTGTCATGCAAAGCAGGATTTGATATCAGTTGGCACAATTCCCCTGGTGAGACACAGTCTGTGCAAGAACCAGGTCCCGGTTAAAGGGCAAGGTCATGTTTTGAGGTCAAAAGGTCAAAAACAAGAAAGACTTTGTACGGAAATTTTTCTTCATGCATGGAGGATTTTGATTAACTTGGCCAAATGTTTCCCCCCTGAGGACCCGTTTTAGAATTACGTCCCCTTTTTTATTACTATAAAAAGATTTTTATTGTAACTTTTTTTTTTTACTGGCGGTAGGGAAAATCGAGACACTTTTCTGGGTCAGATGCTTTTTAATCCCAAATTTTTTGGTGTATTTTGACCTATTCTACCTGGGAAAGAGTTTTTTTGTGGACTTTTTAATAGATTTTTTTTTTTTTTTTAAAGATTTAAATTTCCCCTTTTTTGTTACTTAAAAAACTTACATGATAACATTTTATAATCAGCCAAAAAAATTCAATTGAAAAACAACCCGGGGTTTTTATATATGCACATTTTAAACAAATGTGTTGTTTTAAAAATTTGTATAGTAGTACAATATTGTTTTAACTTTGACAGATATCAGTTCATTATGTTTTTAAATGCGTAGAGAAATTAGGTTTCTTCCAGTAGGGGGCTTTGTATTGCATGGAAATACTTTATTCACTTTTTTTAACCAAACTTGCCACAATTGTATCCATAAAATCTCGGTTCCTTTTTTGAAGGTCCCCTCCCATTTTTGGGTTCCCGGTTAGGCCCCCGAAAGGGCAAAAATTAGCTTTTTGACTTTTCTGAATAGCAGCTTTTTTTTTTGATGATTTTTTCCAAAATTTCAAAACTTGTTCCCTAAGATTTGGTTCCTTTCTTTAACTGGCCCGATTCCATATAGGTTTCAGAGTGTGGCCCCCCAAAGGGCCGAATTGTCTTTTGACCTTGTCGACAAAAGAGTTCTTTTTGTTTTTTTTAACCAAAAATTGCACAAAAATTTTTTTGACCATAAGATCTTGGTTCCTTTCTTTTAATGGTGATCTTTGGGTTCCCGTTTATGGCCCCGAAAGGGCCAGAATTTGCTATTTTGACCTTGTTGCACAATAGCGTCATTTTTGATTTGATTTTTTCAAAATTTCACAAAAACTTGTGTTTCTAAGATTTGGGTTTCCCTTTTTTGAACTGGCCGGCCTTTTGGGTTCCCGGTTTTGGCCCTGAAGGGCCAAAAATTGCTATTTTGACCCTTTTCTGCACAATAGCAGCTTCTTGTGATTTGATTTTTATTTTAACCAAACTTGCACACAAATTGTATCCCCAAAATCTTTGGTTTCCCTTTTTTTAAACTGGCCCGATCCCTCTGGGTTTCCCGGTTATAGTCCTTAAAGGTCCAAAATTGGCTATTTTGTCTTTTGCAGCCCCTATAGAGACTTCTGTATGGTTTGATTTGATACAAACTTCCAAATTCTTCAAAACTTTTAAATTTTTTGGTTCCATGACGAAAACCCGTCAGATCCTGTGGTTCGGTTATTTTATTCTTTTACCTCCCCGATTGTAATCAAAAAAGGATTTTATCAGTAAATCCTTACTGGACTTATTTGAAATTTCATTTTTGTATTAGTTGGACTGAGACAATGGGTAGATACTTGGACTGTTTTTTTTCAAAATTTCTCCCTTTTTTTTTAAATAAAAAAAGGGTATATCCCGTAACTAATGAGTACGTCTGAAATTTCATTTATCTCAACAGATGAACTTGGCAAACAGTGAAAATAATGTTGCTGAATTTTGACAAATTACCCCATTTATCTTTTATCTAAATTTAAAACCTTAGCAGTTCTATGAGATTGGTTTGAAACGTCTATCTTTTTGGGAATGGTACCAGGTGAGCGACACAGGGCCCAAAGGCCCCCTTGTTCTTTTTTGGTTGATTTTATGTGAAAAGTTGGATATTTCCCACAGAAGTATCTAACTAATATTAAATAATATCAGTTGTGGTTGCTAGAAAAAAAATGTGATTTTGTTTTTGGTAAAAACTAGGTTGAACAGTATGAAGTTGTGTAAACAGGTATATCAGTGAAGAAATACATTAATATGTTTTCTTAATTGTAATTAATGCAAAAAGTGCAATCATATACTTTCGCAGAGGAGTTTAATAGCTCTGGTATTTAAAGAAAAAACAGCAGCTAATTTTTGGCAGAATTCATTCCGTTTCAAGTTGTATTATGAAAATAAACTTCATTCCAATTTATTGTAGTAATGGCAGTTGGACGCCCACAGGCGACAGCTGTATATAAGGTAGCAGAATATGCAAGAAGATTTGGCGTACCTGTGATAGCGGACGGGGGAATCTCAACAGTCGGTCATCTCATTAAGGCTCTGTCATTAGGTGCTTCAACTGGTATGTACATTGTTCCCAACTAAACTGAGAAGTATGATTGTTATAATTGTTATGTATTGCAGGTTCTTTAATAGCAGATTTATGTCTTTTCTCTTTCACATCACAAAAGTGAAAATTGTCCAATCTACAGGCATTATTAGGTTTAAGCCTTTACTGGAGATACTGAAAGACCTGAAAATTCAGTTTTCCTACAGGTCAATCTGCTTGCAGTTTGATATGCTTCACTCTAGAAAGGCTGGAATATCCAGTTTCTGAACTTTGCCACCAGGAAAACTAAGTCTGTTACAGTAGTAAACATACATCTTCAGGAATGATGCCGAGGAGAATTATTTAAGGGGACATTTTGCACATTATTGACAGAATAAAAACCCTTACTTAGAATGATTTTGACATCTTAGCCAGGTTTAAGTTGGAATGTATGCAGACTAACATCTTAATTGCTTGCATGATACTACGCAATTTATTCAAACCGTCTGTGTGTTGTTGTATATATCATTGTACGGTTTATTGATTTCTTTAGGGCTTGCCGTGACTAATCAAGATCATTGTTCTGTTTGTCTTGATTAATTATAATCTAACACTGGCATGATTTCAAGATGTCCCGGAAAGTTTTTGTCATTGTCTGTGATTTATTGATGATAAGATTTTCAGATTTGAAGGATATTATGATTATAGGTTATTAATTTGGTATCAAGAAATGTTATTCCCTACTTTAGTGTTGTAGTGTTTTGCAAAAGAACGAGTACATATAACAAATACATAATAACTTTTGTACTACATATGCATCTATATATGCATTATAACATAGGCTTGACTAAAATTGAAAGTAGCGTTGTTAATGAATGCAAGTATTAAGATGACATTACAAAGTCAGGGATGTCACACACCAATATTGAAAAAAGATAGGCATCTCTGTATTTTAAGTAGACACTGAAAATATATATGAGATAATTTCAGTTACATTTCAGACATTTTTGTGAAACTGAATAGGTAGTTATATAATTTAGAATAAAGGTTTTTGTTTATAGTATTGCTAGTTATTAAATTCTTACGAAACTGTAAAAAAAGACTGTTGAGCTTAATTGATATAACACTTAATTTTGTGAAACAAAAGGTGTATAGTAGAAGACTATGTTGTTTTTTTAAGTGATGATGGGTTCAATGTTAGCGGGCACATCTGAGGCACCTGGTGAATATTTCTTTGCTGATGGTGTTCGGTTAAAAAAGTACAGGGGAATGGGATCGTTAGATGCCATGGAAAAACACAGAGCTAGTCAGAGCAGATATTTTAGGTAAGGATATTCTTTTAGGCTTATTACTACACTTTGTAAAAATCATTAACAAAATTTAGAAGTTGGATGGTGAAGTACCACTGACAAGGACATTTCTGCTGTGATATAAGGTAATAAAACCATGTTTGTACATCAGCCTGAGTACCCAAGATTATGAAACTGAGCTTGCGCACCAGTCCCAAGACTGAAGGTAAGAAAACCAATTTTGTACACCAGTCCAAGGTTGTACAGTAGCCTGAAAAGTTACAAGCTCTTTCAATGACAAGGTTGCATTTCAAGAATTGGTTCTGATCTGTTATAATTATCAAGCCGGGTACCAATATGTGCATTATTGTAGACAATTAATGGGGTAAAGGTCAATTATGTTTATTAACATTTTGTGAAATGGTAATACAGAACTTCAGAGTGACCATATTTTAAGAAAAATTAAAGGCAGTGATACGTCGGTAGACTTCAAGAACTGTTGGCCTTATATCGTGTATGTTTCCACAGAAAATAAGGGGAGGTGAAGTAGCTTATAATGTTTACAAGTAAAATGGTGATTCTAAATGAGCTCAGAAGTGTCTCTGTTATCCATTTCTTAAATTACTGCATTTATTTTCAGCGAGAGTGATAAATTAAAAGTGGCACAAGGAGTTTCAGGATCCATTCAAGATAAAGGGTCCATCCACAAATTTGTACCATACTTAATCGCAGGTGTTCAACATGGTTGTCAGGATATTGGTTCAAAAAGTCTGTCTCATTTAAGGTGAGTTTTATCGTTGATTATATGATCCGCACCATGAGAAAACCAACTTCAGTGGCTTTGTGACCAGCATGGATCCAGACCAGCCTGTCCATCCGTGCAGTCTGGTCAAGATCCATGCTGTTCGCTTTCAAAGTCTATTGCAATTAGAGAAACCGCAAATGAACAGCATGGATCCTGACCAGACTGCGCGGATGGGCAGGCTGGTCTGGATCCATGCTGGTCGCAAAGCCCCTATGTTGGTTTTCTCGACTTTGAAAGTGAACAGCATGGATCTTGACTAGACTGCGCCAACGGGCAGGCTGGTCTGGATCCATGCTGGTCGCAAAGCCACTACGTTGGTTTTCTCATGACGTGGCTCATATTTAGATTCTCATCTAGTTGTGTTCTCTTTAATCGTGAATGGAAGTTGAAGGCTTAAAAATACTACTGTAGGTCTATTCATGAACAATTTCGACTGTAATTCTGCTGTATATGCTTAATAGAGCTAGCAGGACTGGTTTTGTCTATGAAATAGTTCATTGTATGTAGAAAGTCGTGATCAGCCAAGATACCTTAACATTAAGTTTACAGAGAACATCTTAAGACTGGATATCACTAGAGCGGACGCAGTAGTCCAGCAGTGGTAACACTGACTACGAAACCAGGGATCGTAAGTTTGAGCCCCCGCTCCTCCAACTAAAAATTACTAACATTGGGGTAAGAGTACCATGTATGGGTGCTTTACACCTGGCACATTAAAGAACCATGGAAGCTTCTGGAATTGGAGCGTCTTCTCAGGCACTATCCTCCTACTCATATTAGTAACAGTCTTCTGGAGGAGTAGCCCATATGGGTAACTGGTGGCGACTATAAATAAACTTACATACACACAATGGGGGCATCATGGTCCTCTTGTATATAATGACATTGAATCCTCAAGCCTTGGTATTATAATACTTTCATCTTATCATACAATACTCTGTTTGTACAGATCTATGATGTATTCTGGAGAGCTGAAATTTGAAAGAAGAACCACTTCAGCACAGATTGAGGGAGGAGTTCACAATTTACATTCGTGAGTTTCTTAATAATTTTCTTGCGTTTCATTAGGTCTTAATCTAGTGCAAAAAGATCGTGAGCTTACAAGATGTAACTCTTATAAGAGTAGATATAGAACATTTTATATTAGTTAATGAATTCCTGTTCATTTTAAAATCACCAGATTTTGTAGATGTTCAATATTATATTAAGTTTTCCATACTAAATTGGTTTTTTTTGCTATAAAGAATATTATTTGTTGCATAATGCTTTTGTTAAAGGAATTCATAAGAAAATTTTGAAGTTAAAGTACCATATAGTTCCTCAGTGTAAAGTTTCATATCATATAATCAGTATTGTCCTTTATCTGTATGGGTTTAAGTCATAATGTGATGAAGCCATCCATCTGGCTTGCATGAAAGTCGGTGGTTCTACTCTGGTGCCTGCTTGTACCTGAAATAATGTTATGAGGGACACTTGAGGTCTTCCTCCACAAGTGAAACTAGAAAGTGGACATATAGCTTGGACTGTGTCCGTGTAGCACAAAGGCAAACAAACAATTTGTGTTTGTATGTGTATTCTTTGGGCATAAGTACAGTGAAATAAGGAATTGCAGGATTAATAAAGCAATGTTAGTTTGTTCCAGTTGACTGATTAGCTGAAAATTATGCATCAGATGAAATCTTTGTGTTAAAATATCAAGAGAAATGATTTTAAATATATATTTATATAATCTGTTAAGAAAGAAATGAAGAATATAGGTCCATTGTCTTTGGAAAATACTGAGTTACACAGGCAGATTTGTTTTGTAAATATTTCTGAATTAAAAAAGAAAGATTTGGAAACCTCGAGCACTATTAAAGATGCAAGGTATGTCTATTTCATGTAGTGTTTTGCGTCTATAAGTGGTAGGTGAGTAAACGAGGTGTGTACAAGTTTTGTTTTACTACCGAGTGATTTCACAGACTTCATACCATCATGATCAAACCATTCTATAAAATTCATATGTTTCCCTTCAACCATTTGGATGTACCAGCATCTAGGAAAAAATCAGTTGTTATCTGTAGTCATTTAGTTTATACCATAGCTTGAGGTCCCTGCCCTATGTTCATGACAGCATTTTCGGAATGACTGTTTGCTGCCTGGGACCCTTTCCTACCCTATGTTCATGTCAGCAGTTTGGGAATGAAAGTTTGCTGCCGTGGTTCTGTCCCTGCCCCATGTTAGTGGCAGCATATTTGGAATGAGTTTGCTGTATGTGATCCACCCAGCTCCATGATCATGGCAGCAATTTTGGAATGAAAGTTTGCTGTCTGGGAAAATGTGCAGGCAGCATTTTCAGAATGAAAGTTTGTTGCATAGAATCAACCCCTACCCCAAGATCACAGCAGCATTTTTTGCTGCCAGGGAATCACCCCTACCCCATCTTTCATGACTGGAGTTTGTTGCCTTGGACCATCCCTCTCCCACTATTCCATCTATGGTTTCATGAATTAGAACCCCCCACCACACCCCACCAAAAAGAAAACCCGCACACAACTTATGTTCATATGACATCGTCTTTCGAATGAATATTTGCTGCCTGGGACCCACCCTTACCCCGTATTCTTGACAGCAATTTGGAAATGTAAGTTTTTAGCTCACCTGAGCACGAAGTGCTCAAAGGTGAGCTTTAGTGATCACCCTGTGTCTGGCGTCCGTCGTCGTCCGTCCGTCCGTCCGTCGTCAACAATTTGACTGTTAACACTCTAGAGGTCACATTTTTGGCCCAATCTTAATGAAACTTGGTCAGAATGTTACCCTCCATAAAATCTTGGACGAGTTGGATATTGGGTCATCTGGGTTCAAAAACTAGGTCACCAGGTCAAATCAAAGGAAAAGCTTGTTAACACTCTAGAGGTCACATTTTTGGCCCATTCTTAATGAAACTTGGTCAGAATGTTACCCTCCATAAAATCTTGGATGAGTTCGATATTGGGTCATCTGGGGTCAAAAACTAGGTCACCAGGTCAAATCAAAGGAAAAGCTTGTTAACACTGTAGAGGCCGCATTTATGACTATATCTTCATGAAACTTGGTCAGAATGTTAATATTGATGATCTTAAGGTCCAGTTTGAATCTGGGTCATGTAGGATTAAAAACTAGGTCACCTGGTCAAATCAAAGGAAAAGCTAGTTAACACTGTAGAGGCCACATTTATGACCATATCTTAAAGAAACTTGGTCAGAATGTTTATCTTGATGCTCTTTAGGTCAAATTTAAACCTGGGTCAGCTTCGGTCAAAAACTAGGTCACTAGGTTAAATCAAAGGAAAAGCTTGTTAACACTGTAGAGGCCACATTTATGACTATATCTTCATGAAACTTAGTCAGAATATTAAACTTGATGATCTTTAGGTCAGGTTTGAATCTGGGTCATGTTGGGTCAAGAATTAGGTCATGGGGGCAAATCAAAGGAAAAGCTTGTTAACACTCTAGAGGCCACATTTATGACTGTAACTTCATGAAACTTAGAATGTTAAACTTGATGATCTTTAGGTCAAGTTCAAATCTGGGTCATGTTGGGTCAAAAACTAGGTCACGAGGTCAAATCAAAAGAAAAGCTAGTTAACACTGTAGAGGCCACATTTATGAACATATCTTGATGAAACTTGGTCAGAATGTTAATCTTGATGATCTTTAGGTCAATAGGTCAGGTGAGCGATACAGGGCCTTCATGGCCCTCTTGTTTTATTAGGACCCACCCATACCTAGTATTCATGACAGCATTTTACCAACTCAAGTTGTCCCCCAGGGACGTAGTCCTACCCCAAGTTCATGAAAACATTTTGGGAATGAAGGTTTACCTCTTTTAGTCTACCCTTCCTCTATGTTCTTAACAGTATTTTTGGAATGAAAATTTACTGCCTGAGACCTACTCCTACCCCATGTTTATAACAGCATTTTGCCAACTACAGTTTGCTGCCTTAGACCAGTCCCTATCCTATGTTTATGACAGCATTTTGGGAATGGAAGTTTGCTGCCAGGGACCCATCCCTACCTATATCCCATGTTCATGACATAGTTTGCTAAAACTTGAAGCTAGATACCATTTTTAAGCTACAGACAGGAAATTTCGATATTAGATCTTTTGACTTCATTAATTTTGTAAACAAGAGTGCCAGACTGTCACAATATGTGCATGTCACAGCATTTAGAATACTTGCTGAACAAACCAGTGGTCATTTTCTTTCTATTTTGGCAAATTCGAGGGCCATAACTCCAGAAAATGCTTATCCAGACTGGCAGTTAATGAAATTGTACTGGATTTTGTAGATACATGTGCACATTCTGTGTAAGTAATGCTAAGTAAAGTGAATTACTTTAACCGGTAGATATTGCTACATTCAAGCACACTTGTTCTTACGTTTTTAGGGTTTTCATTCTTTAGAAAACAAAGGGCTTCAGGTTTTTAATTATAAATGTTACTTATCATTCTTCTTCTTTAGGCAAGTGATATACAGTTCCTCAGGATTAAGTATTTACAAATTTGCAGATTAATCATTGTATTACATGTATACAAAGTTGAAAATATAACCTATATTAATGAAGTTTGCCAGGAAACATTTTGCTTGATAAACCCATTTAATGCTTTAGAACAGTGAAAAATCTTACATAGGAGCAATCAGAGCTTTTTTAGTACCATTAAGAGTTCTACACATTATTATATAGAACCATACATGTAGTTCATAGACTCTTACACACGAACACAGTTACTGATCAAGGGCCTGTAATGTGACAGGTGAAATATAGGTAATTTGATGTTGTTGATAAAAACTTCAGTTTTTCCATTTCTTTGAGACTTTGGATACACTTACATAATTATATATATATAGAACAATTTTCAGAATAAGTAAAAACTAAAACTAATCTCTTGCTTATTTCCTATTCATTTCCTCAGTGCTATAAGACTGTTTCACTGTATCATTTTATTTAGTCACTTCTGTGCTGAAGAGATGAATCTGCTGGCATTCAACCAGTAGAAATAGATAACAGTTTCCTTTACATCTAATTTTTATGCCCCAGAAGGGAGGCATATAGTTTTTGAACTGTTTGTCGGTCTGTCAGTCTGTCCGCAATTTTCGTGTCCGGTCCATATCTTTGTCATCCATGGATGGATTTTCAAATAACTTGGCATGAATGTGTACCACAGTAAGACGACGTGTCGCGCGCAAGACCCAGGTCCGTAGCTCAAAGGTCAAGGTCACACTTAGACATTAAAGGTCATTTTTCATGATAGTGCATTCGTGTCCGGTCCATATCTTTGTCATCCATGGATGGATTTTCAAATAATATGGCATGAATGTGTACCACAGTAAGACGACGTGTCGCGCGCAAGACCCAGGTCCATAGCTCAAAGGTCAAGGTCACACTTAGACGTTAAAGGTCATTTTTCATGATAGTGCATTTGTGTCCGGTCCATATCTTTGTCATCCATGGATGGATTTTCAAATAACTTGGCATGAATGTGTACCACAGTAAGCCGACGTGTCGCGTGCAAGACCCAGGTCCTTAGCTCAAAAGTCAAGGTCTTACTTGGACGTTAAAGGTCATATTTCATGGTAGTGCAATGATGGGCATGTCCGGTTCATATCTTTGTCATTCATGCATGGATTTTAGAATAACTACGCATGAATGTGTGGCACAATAAGACGACATGTTGCGCGCAAGACCCAGGTCCGTAGGTCAAAGGTCCTAAACTCTAACATCAGCCATAACTATTCATTCAAAGTGCCATCGGGGGAATGTGTCATCCTATTGAGACAGCTCTTGTTTAATTCTTAACAAGAGAAATTTGTAAGAAAAAGGACCCTTCCATGGGGTTTGATTATTTGTCCTTTTATCCAAGTGTTGTTGTTTTTTTTTTTTGTCAGAGTTAAATTAATTGTATGTCTTTTCCTTCTTGTGAAGGATCAGCTTTAATCTTATGCTAGAAAAGATAGGAATATAGAATGGATGATGATTGTAAATTGAATTTTGAAGAAGTAGGTACTTAAAAAAAATATGAATATCATTGACATAATACTGATAATATAGGCTGAATTCTTTTGTAAATAGAGTATATAGTTTTGTTTTTTGCACTTTATTAATAACTAAATGTCTATTAACTCTTGAACTAAAGTTTCTTACTGTAGTTATTGCTGCAGATTTAACCATAATGTTGTGTTTTTCTGCACATTGAAGCAATTGTCAAAATCTGACAGCTTAAGGTTAGAGTCTCATACAAATGAGCCATACCATGGGAAAACTAACATAGTGGCTTTGCGACCAGCATGGATCCAGACCAGCCTGCGCAGTCTGGTCAGGATCCATGCTGTTCGCTTTCAAAGCCTATTGCAATTAAAGAAACTGTTAGCCAACAGCATGGATCCTGACCAGACTGGGCGGATGCACAGGCTGGACTGGATCCATGCTGGTTGCAAAGCCACTATGTTGGTTTTCCCATGGCATGGCTCAAATGTTCTTTTTGTTTAGCTCCCTTGAGTGCAATGTTCCCAGGGTGAGCTGTTGTGATCGCACTGTGTGCGTCATATTACGCTCTCACAAGTTTTACTGTCAATGCTCTAAAAGGTCACAGTTCTGGCCTAATCTTAATGAAACTTCATCAAGATGTTTCCATTTGAAAGTAAAGTATTGGGATAAATCCAGATTGGGTCATCTTGGGTCAGAAATTAGATCACTGTTTCAGAAACATTAACATTCTTGAGGTTACATTTTCATGCCTATCTTCATAATGATTTGTCAGAATGTTTGTCATCAAGAGCATGGGCATGATCTAAGATTGAAACTAGTTCACAGGGTCAAATTGTACAAAAACTTTGCTAACATTCCTGAGTCCACATTTTCTACCTGACCTTTATGAAACATGGTTAGAATATTTTGTAATTCTGTATTAGATTGGGATAAATTTTTAACTGGGTCATCTTAGGTCTAAAACTAGGTTAGTAGGTTAAATGTTTTCAATACTTACATTGGCCTCTTGTTTCATAATAATAAAAAACTTTGTTGAAAAGAATTATAAGTACACAAGTTTTTGTGCTTCTTCTGCAACTATGTGGAACAACATGAAATTAATGTGGTGGATGTTCAGGAAACTTGGCTAGAAACAGCCTTGCAAGGACCTTATCTAAGTTTATTTTCAAATGGTTTTACTATGCTTTTACTTAATTAGACATGAACATTGCAAGAGTTAACAATAGCAGCGATTTTCTTTTTCTGATTTTTTGTTTTAGGAAAAAAAGTACTAATGACGCAGTTTGTGTAACTTTTTAATATGCATTTCTGAAAGTTTTGGAACTCTTTGTGCAACAAGGTTGTTAACCTTTAGCCTGCTAATATTATAAAATGGACTGGTCCATCATTCAAATTGGGCAATACCATTTATTATTCAAAGGGGTGTTCACTGAAAATATACTGACCGAATAGCGAACAGTGCAGATCATGATCAGACTGCACGGATAGGGTCTGCACTGGTTGCAAAGGCAGAATGACTTGCTGCCAGCAGGCTGAGGGTTAATAAAAAAAGTTAATACACTATCTATTTCAGTCTACCACATTCATGCCACATACAATAAAACCATTGATTGAGTTAACCATATACTAAATATATCACTAAAAACATTATATCACCTTTACCATTGGAGAGGTTTTTGACTAATGTTTAACCATTCTTTGTTAGTTACCAAAGCAGCAATGCAGCATAGGAATGGATATGGTAGGCTAATATATACAGTTTTTTTTTTCTTTTATACGATGCATGCTTCTTGTTATAGTCCTTGAAATTTGTTATTTATCAGTAAAAAAGAGCCGTAATTACCTGATATTATAACTTTCACATTTTGCTCAATCAATATTTTCTAACAAAAAATATCAAATGATATGTAATACTGTAAAATCATATGATCATTTTGTGGGAATGAACTTTTGTGGTTCTGGGGAAAATTTTACTTGGGCATGTAAGTTGTTGATTTCAACTTTTGAAGAAAGAAAGAATGGGATTTTGGTGTGTCTGGAATAAATTTTTTGTGGATTGACGCAGCTGTGAAATCCATGAAAATTAGTCCCCCATGAATGATAATGATTTTACAACAATTAATTACTTGATAAGATATTAAATGTTTCCAAGTACTATTGTTATCTAAAGTATGTTTACATGTTTTGTTAATTTTCTCCTGCATTTTTTTTTTTTTTTTTTTTTTTTTTTTTAATTTACAAGACTGTACTATAAAAGTATTAAAATGCATGTATTTGTCTTAGTTTAGTTTTTACATTGTACGTATTTAGGTAGTGGACCCATTATGATAATAAGCAATTTCCGTCCATTTACGTATTCTTCGTGTACATTTACGGCATTCTCAGTTCTAAAAATAATTTTCTGAAATGACCGAAAGATGCTGAAATGGATACGTAATCACATGGAAATTGCTGATTGTCATTATAGGTTCGTTACCTTAACCCTTACCCTGCTAAATTTCTATAATGAACATGTCCATCTTTCAATTTTGACATTACCATTAACTATTAAAAGGGGTGCATACCAAAAAGATACTGACTGAAAAGCGAACAGTGCAGATCATGATCTACATTGGTCGCAAAGGCAGAATAATCATGATAAAATTCTGTTTAAAAACGCCATTGGTAAACTAATGTTATGTTCCTTGCTCTGGAGTAGTTAAAGAAATTATGCTGAAGTGAAAAAAACACCTGTCTTTGTAAAGGAATGTTTGTTCATCAGGGATGAGGTTGACACAGGTTTAACTATTACATTGTATACATGTACTTGTTTAGTTCCCTTTCAAAAATAATGGGGAAATTTTAAAATATGCCCTCATCAGATTATTAAAAGATCTTATTTACTGTATAGAATATTTTTCTGGGTCTGAGGTTATAAAACTGAGTTTGGGAACCGTTTTTAGAATGCAGTCTTGCCATTGGTCAGTTTTAAATTATGCTCCGGCAGCCTTTACCAGTCATAAACACTGGCGCCAGATCAGAAAGAAAATGCCTCTGTACATGTTATACCTTACCCCTAGGTATTCTATAAGAACCATGGTCATGAACGGGAAAATATACTAACCCGTTTCAATCGTAAATTTCTCAACTTAAACGCGCAGTTCGATGAATGGGTTCCTAGTATATTGAACAAGCAATAATTTATCTTCCATCCTGCACTAGTCACCTTGTCTCAATATTCCATAGTGCTGAGATTATCAACATATTTTATGCTTTCGTCAACGTTACAGAAAAAACTTGCTTGACCTTCCTTAATGAACATCCGGTCTAGAGGTCACGGCAGTGTGCACATGTTTGACGAAATGTAAACAAACAAAAACAGAATTGAAAATTTTACACTAAAACTGGAAATGATGAATGAAATTCATCTTGTATATGATCTTTAATTTGAAATCGTACATTGGTCTGCATCAGATTCTGTTCTGTTTATTTTATTCATTTTGCACATTTATGCTGCATTTTCTCATTTTAGCGAACACGTGTAGTAAAATGACGATTGACATACATTTTCACAACAGCCAATCAGAATGGTTTTGTAATCTACAAGGGAAGGTCAAGCAAGTTTGTGTGTAACCTTGAAATAACTGTAAAGTACGCATTGTTTTTTTAAGATAAGAAGTATTGAAGAAATGTGACCGGTACACAATGGAAGATAAATCACCACATGTTTGATATCCATAGTACACATTTACCGAACTGCGTGTCTTTTGAAATGCGCAATTGAAACGGGTTAGTAAATTTTCCCCTTCATGACCATGGTTCTTATAGAATACCTAGGGGTAAGGTATAACATGTACAGAGGCATTTTCTTTCTTTTCTGGTGCCAGTGGTCATAAATTGAAATTTTGCAACTGGTCTCAAAACAAAACTCTTAGATCATATGCTGTTGTGCAGATTTTAACCATCTGTATGAGGCAAGTCTGTCTTAAGGCTACTTTTGAGAATGTCAGAGGAAACATGTTACTGATTGTTCAAACCTGTATTGTGATGCCAATTCACCTCTTTTCTCAGCATAAGCTCTTTCTCGGTTATACTGAAAGAAATTCCTTGCATTTCCGTTGTAAAGTTCTTGTTCAAGCTGTACTTGACTTGTTTTCATAATCTTACAAAATAATTGTCAACTCATGCTTGTTGGTAAAGTTCCAATGCTTGAGCATGATGTTACGCTGTATACGTGATAATTATACAAATTAACGTATCTACAATTACTACATGAAGAATAAAATTTAATATTTGCTCCTGTCCATTTGTACTGTAGATTGGCCAAGTTTTGCATAGAAATTAGTGATTTCATGATTAGCAGGCTTATTTGCGGTGTTCAGAAATTGCAGAATGCGAGTGTTGTATTTTAAGACATTATGCAGATTATTATTCAATTCAATTCCTAGGTAAAAACCAACACACTCACGGATATTACCCAGTTAACAGTTATTCAGAGCTCCAGACAAGCTCCCACTATTCATAATTTCCCTTTTCAGTATGGCTTGTTGCATACAAGAGTTTTTCTAGTGTGTGCAATTTGCAGTTGGTCTTGTCTGAACACTGAAAATTAAATATGCAAGCATATTATACAAACTTATTAGTAATTCTAAATTTTTTTGAAAAGGTCAGATTATTTGCCATCTAGCAGAGTAATCTGAATCAGTTAGTATGGAACACAAAAGTTACTACCGCAACTGGCAGTGAATTCCTCAGGGGTTAGTAATTGTCAGGATCACTGTTGTCTAAGTCTATATATGGTAATAGTATTTTATGTTCAGTTCATTCATTGTGTTTGAACAAGCCTGTTGTATGGCTATGTGTAAAAACAAACCAACATTGGCAGAGTCGTTTCATGGAGTCAGGGTTGTTTGTTATAATCTTGTGATGCTTCCTTTTGAATAGCAAACAAAATATTGGTCCCAAAATATACATGCATGTCTTAGAGATTGTATTGACCTGTTTTTGTACTAATTTCATAAAGTTTGCATGAGAAAGAAAGTCTGTCTTTAATCACTGTTGTTGCTTTCTTGAAGCATATTCTGTATTCAGGATAAATTGCAGGTTGCCTCAAAATAACATCAACCTTTACTCTGCTAAATTTCTGACATGGACTGGTCCGTTATTCAGTGGGCAGTACCAGTAATTATTCAAAGGGGTGTTCACTGGAAATTTACTGACTGGATAGCAAACAGTGCAGACCGTGATCAGCCTGCATAGAAGTGCAGGCAGGTCTTTACCTGCACTGGTGGCAAAGGCAAAATCGCTTGCAGTCAGCAGGCTTAAGGTTACTGGTAGATAATGTTTTTATTGCAAAGCTGATAAGTTCTTTGAGTATCCATATATCCAGTGTGACCTCTCTAGAGTGAACAAATCTGCGAACTGAATGTGTTTGTTGTACAGAGTAGAGTGGTCAAAGCTGCAAATCAAATGTGTTTGTTGTACAGAGTAGAGAGAACATAGCAGGGAACTGAATGTGTTTGTTGTACAGAGTAGTGTGGTCAAAGCTGCAAATCAAATGTGTTTGTTGTACAGAGTAGAGAGAATATAGCAAGGAACTGAATGTGTTTGTTATACAGAGTAGAGAGAACATAGCAAGGAACTGAATGTGTTTGTTGTACAGAGTAGAGAGAACATAGCAGGGAACTGAATGTGTTTGTTGTACAGAGTTTGTTGCTTTTGGGGAGGTTAATTACTAAATGTAAACTAATATAAAAGAAGAATGTCTGACCTAGTAGGGAACTTAAGATTAATGGTTTCATAATATGCTGAAGTCTGTAACAGAAATGGAAACGTTTTCTTATATAAGAATTGTTTTGTTCTATTTTCAGATATGAGAAGCGTCTGTACTGATGGAATGGAAGGGAGAGATATATAAATCCGTGTGAAGCCGAGTGCAATCTACAATCATGATTAAACATTTTACACTACATTGAGATTACTGCCAGAAACTGGTACTTCTACATATTATACTCCATGTTTATACATACTATTTGCCCATAAGGGGTGCATTGTACAATAGGGATGAATATTTCTGGAAAAGTTTTTGAATTTGAAACAAATTATATCAGGAACATTTTTAAGTCTTGACTTGTGGTAAGGAGAGGGAAATAAAGCAAATTCGATTTTGGAATGAAAGCATTTCATAATTTAAAGATAATGGTATTGAGATGTACCAGTTCATACATTTACATTGACAGTGAAAGAATAATTGCATGGAAACATTTTTTATGAGCATGGCATATAAACATTTTGTACTGCCAAATTGTACATTCCTTTCATACTGCAATGACATATTCATATCTCTTAGCAACTTATAGATCTCACGTCTGTATGTTTATTTATACTTCATTTATTACTTCTGTAAGTGGAGGTTCTTTCATTGAAAAAACTTGGGATGTTAACAAGAAAACACAGGGTAAAACTTGATTAGCTTCTGTGATTGATGTCCTCTGTGGTTTTTGGACAAGTTGCAACTTATATGTGAAAAGAATTTGAACTACTGTCTTACCCTGGCATGATCAGTAGAGGTGACTATTAGGTCGGAATACTTAGTTTTGCTGTATTTCTGTTATTACAGAAGGTATAAATGTTTTGATTCCATATACCTTTTATTTTAATTTTGATGTAAAAGAGATGTGAAGCCAAGATTTTTAGTTCGACTACTCTTAAGAATAGTCTGAGCTATTCTACCCGCCCTGGCTGTCATTATAGCTTTCTTCTTCTAGGTCAATTACCAACCTCACAGGGTAAAGTCCCATAACTCTGACATGTATTCGGCCAAATTATGCCCCATTTTGGACTTGGGGAAATCTTGGTTAAAGTTTTGCATGCAAGTTACTATCTCCAAAATTAATGCAGATATTGAATTGAAACTTCACATGTGTCTTCAGGGTTATAAAACTAGGTGATAGCATCATGTCCCATAACTCTGATACATTTTGGCCAAATTATGCCCCCCTTTGGAATTAGAAAATCCTGGTTGAAGTTTAGCATACAAGTAAATATAGCTATTATTTAAAGGCATATAGCTTTGAAACTTTTTTTTTTCTTCTTCTAGGTCAATTACCAACCTCACTTGGTCAAGTCCCACAACTCTAACATGTATTTTGGCCAAATTGTGTCCCCTTTTGTGTCCCCTTTTGGACTTAGAAAATATGTTTCCTTTTTGAACTCAAAATCTTCTGGTTAAAGTTTTTCCTGCTTCTGGGACAACACAAACAGCCTATGTTAGTCTGGGTGGCGACATATAACCAGTACTGTGATTGTGCACCGTCAAGCCCAAATCGGATCTAATCCTGTGCTTAGCAGCAATACATAGTATGATAAGAGGTATAACATATTTTTACTGTGTGGTTTAGATTGTGAGCTGCATTGGGTTTTTAGCTCACCTGTCACAAAGTGACAAGGTGAGCTTTTGTGATCGCGCGGTGTCCGTCGTCCGTCCGTGCGTCTGTAAACTTTTGCTTGTGACCACTCTAGAGGTCACATTTTTCATGGGATCTTTATGAAAGTTGGTCAGAATGTTCATCTTGATGATATCTAGGTCAAGTTCGAAACTGGGTCATGTGCCTTCAAAAACTAGGTCAGTAGGTCTAAAAATAGAAAAACCTTGTGACCTCTCTAGAGGCCATATATATCACAAGATCTTCATGAAATTTGGTCAGAATGTTCACCTTGATGAAATCTAGGTCAAGTTCGAAACTGGGTCACGTGGGGTCAAAAACTAGGTCAGTAGGTCTAAAAATAGAAAAACCTTGTGACCTCTCTAGAGGCCAAATTTTTCATGAGATCTTCATGAATATTGGTCAGAATGTTCACCTTGATGATATCTAGGTCAAGTTCGAAACTTGGTCACGTGGGGTCAAAAACTAGGTCATTAGGTCTAAAAATAGTAAAACCTTGTGAGCTCTCTAGAGGCCATATTTCTCAATGGATCTTCATGAAAATTGTTCAGAAAGTTCACCTCGATGATATCTAGGTCAAGTTCGAAACTGGGTCACGTGGGGTTAAAAACTAGGTCAGTAGGTCTAAAAATAGAAAAACCTTGTGACCTCTCTAGAGGCCATATTTTTCATGAGATCTTCATGAATACTGGTCAGAATGTTCACCTTGATGATATCTAGGTCAAGTTCGAAACTGGGTCACGTGGGGTCAAAAACTAGGTCAGTAGGTCTAAAAATAGAAAAACCTTGTGACCTCTCTAGAGGCCATATTTTTCATGAGATCTTCATAAATATTGGTCAGAATGTTCACCTTGATGATATCTAGGTCAAGTTTGAAACTGGGTCATGTGGGGTCAAAAACTAGGTCAGTAGGTCTAAAAATAGAAAAACCTTGTGACCTCTCTAGAGGCCATATTTCTCAATGGATCTTCATGAAAATTGGTCAGAATGTTCACCTTGATGATATCTAGGTCAAGTTCGAAACTGGGTCACGTGCAGTCAAAAACTAGGTCAATAGGTCTAAAAATAGAAAAACCTTGTGACCTCTCTAGAGATCATATTTTTCAATGGATCTTCATGAAAATTGGTCAGAATGTTTACCTTGATGATATCTAGGTCAAGTTCGAAACTGGGTCACGTGGGGTTAAAAACTAGGTCAGTAGATCTAAAAATAGAAAATCCTTGTGACCTCTCTAGAGGCCATATTTTTCATGAGATGTTCATGAATGTTGGTCAGAATGTCACCTTGATGATATCTAGGTCAGGTTCGAAACTGGGTCACGTGGGGTCAAAAACTAGGTCAGTAGATCTAAAAATAGAAAAACCTTGTGACCTCTCTAGAGGCCATATTTTTCATGAGATCTTCATGAATTTTGGTCAGAATGTTCACCTTGATGATATCTAGGTCAAGTTCGAAACTGGGTCACGTGGGGTCAAAAACTAGGTCAGTAGGTCAAAAAATAGAAAAACCTTGTGACCTCTCTAGAGGCCATATTTCTCAATGGATCTTCATGAAAATTGTTGAGAATGTTCAGTTTGATGATATCTAGGTCAGGTTCGTAACTGGGTCATGTGCGGTCAAAAACTAGGTCAGTAGATCGAAAAATAGAAAAACCTTGTGACCTCTCTAGAGGCCATATTTTTTACAAGATCTTCATGAAAATTTGTGAGAATGTGCATCTTGATGATATCTAGGTCAAGTTTAAAAGTGGGTCACGTGCCATCAAAAACTAGGTCATTAGGTCAAATAATAGAAAAACCTTGTGACCTCTCTAGAGGCCATATTTTTCAATGGATTTTCATGAAAATTGGTCAGAATTTTTTATCTTGATGATATCTAGGTCACGTGCTCAAAAACTAGGTCACTATGTCAAATAATAAAAATAACGACGTCATACTCAGTTCAACACTGAGTCATGTGGGGATAGGTGAGCGATTCAGGACCATCATGGTCCTCTTGTTTTATTAGTTGCAAAGTTGTGGTTTGTTGAAAATATATGAATAGAGAAGTTTATTTGGCTTCAAAAAAGTAATTGAAATTTTTTATATTTCTGGAGTAATTATTGTTAAGTTGATGGAAACATTCAATGAGTGGATGAACCAGAAAGTTGATCTTTGTGACTTCCTTTACCCTTAAGTTAAAATGGTTTGTGTAGCCTTATAACATTTATTTGTATGAATGTACTATATACATGCTTGCTAATTTTGACTTCTTGTCCATATGTACACTGGATCCATGAGAATTTTATACATACAAGATGTATTTGTAAAGGCTAGTGCTTGACATTTATCTATTCATTGTTATCAACAAAATTTGAATTATATTTACAGTAGAATGTGAACAAAAAGAATGAAATATGATCTTATATTGTAGATATTAGTTAAGAAGTGATTTTGAAATAGTTCCATGTTTTCCAAGATATAATACATTTGAGATTGTTTATTGTGAGGAATTTCAGACACTTTTACATTGGGAAATGATTAATTTCAATTGTACAATATTTCTGTAAACATATGTCTTGTATTAAAGCACATTTTATCACCATTTTATACAAGAAAACTTCTATATAAATTTGGCATAATGATATAACCATTCTGTAACAGCTGTACTTTCAAGTTTGCTTATTCACTTAACATTTACTTCTGTTTTAACCCTAATTATATTGCTTTTTGAAGGCCATTCAGCCTTCCCTATTGTGTAATATTGAATATGGTGCTACTCTTATACATAATGATTGTCAAAATAACATGTTTATTTCAACACTGGTGAAATAAAATTTTACTTTGATTTATTTCAGTACTGTGAATTGGGAAATGTTCGTTAGAGTTGAATTTTCACTAATTTTATTGCGATCTTTTACATTGTGGGAATCAAAACATTGTCATACAAAGATTAAATTTTTACAACATTTTTGCTTATCTGGCATATACATGTAACCCTGAATTCTTTGTTTTGTATTAACATTTGAAACAGTAAAATTGTGAAATAAAGGTCGCACAAAAGTTTCCCAATCCCAGTATAAAGTGCTGTATTTTCAAACTTGATTTATCAGGCATATAATGCCACCAGTTTGTCATTAATACATGTTTAAATTCTGTCTCAAAGTTACTATTTCATGTTGAAAGTTGAGAAAATCTGTACCAATTGAAACAAAATGATGTACTAGCATTGAGTTGTATTTTGTACATAGGTTGGTGATGTAAATTTTAATTTATGAGAGAGATAACAAGAACTACAGTACCATTTATATATGAGCTGCGCCATGAGAAAACCAACATAGTGGCTTTGCGACCAGCATGGATCCAGACTAGCCTACGCATCTGTGCAGTTGGTCAGGATCCATGCTGTTCGCTAACAGTTCCTCTAATTACAATAGGCTTCTTAAGCGAACAGCATGGATCCTGACCAGACTGCGTGGATGCGCAGGCTGGTCTGGATCCATCTGGTCGCAAAGCCACTATGTTGGTTTTCTCATGGTGTGGCTCATATTGCTATTTTTGTTGTGAAGGAGGACCTCCATGGCAAAGTTGTTAAGGCAACTGGTTTAGAGTCATTTACCCCTCACAAGTGTTTCTTGTGGACAAGCCTTGTGGCACTCACTGAACGGCTGTGGTTCTACCTTGGGGTCTTCTTCAATTACTAAAAGATGGAAAAAGATGTAAAAGTAGCCATGTGATGTAAAATTATGTGGGATATGTCTTAAAAACACAACAAAAGGATTATGATAGACTACAGTACCTTACAGATTGGCACTTTGTTACCAGAGACATTTGAAGATGGGTGACATAAGTCTATAAAATTTGCATTTTTCTATATATTATAGGCAGAAATTGGCAATGCTTTGAAACAGGCATATTTACAAAGGTCAGAAACAGTTTTAATGAATCAATAGACAGCTGAAAACAGTGTATGTATGATGTGATGTGAAGTTAAAGGTGTCTTGGACCATTCCATGAGTACAGACCAATTAAAGGCATAATACTTGTTGTTTACTAGATTAGCATTGTATACATGTGATCTCTGTAAATAAATGAAATATTCGACTGAATGTCTTTAAAAGATGAGCAAATGATGTAATAAGTAATTTACTGTAAAAAAAACGATCTTTTGTTTTAAAAATGATTATGTTTTTTTGAGAGTACATGACTGTATTTAGCATGTAAAGGGATGTAAGTTAATTGCTAGATTTTTCGAACTAGATCCTTGAAAAGAAAAAAGTCAAGCATATTTAGCATATTCACTTGTTTTCGAGATTCTGTCATCTGTTATTTTCGCTGCAAAAACAACAACAAAACCATGCCTATTGAAAGAAATACATAAAAAGCCTTTAGAATGCCCTTGAAGATAAAAGATAAATGTATTGACTGACGGAATACCCCAATCTACATTTAAACAAGGAAGTTAGAAAGTGAACATGTGGTAGAATGTTCTCTAGCAGTTAATTTATAGTTGCCTTTCTTGTTATTTTATCTCGAGTGACAATTCTGAAAGGATCAAGAAAATGTGTTGGAATAGATCATTGTTATAGAAAAAAGATTGTTAACAAAGTCAAGAAATATAAGACTGTTGATAAGAATAATCATATATATAATGTGGATATCAATGTTGGTAGATATAATAAAATTTATTTGTTAAAGTCAATTTCTGTTCTTATCATTTTAGCTCGCCTGAACAGAAGGTTCAGTGTGAGATTAGCTGATTGCTTAGGCCAAAATAAAAGAATTTTCAGAGTGGGTACTTGATTATGACGGCGAGTATGTATGGTTCTGTGGAAGAGGAAGATTACTGTTATAAATGGACTCCCTTGACATTACATTGCAATTACAGCTCGATGTACTTGGCGAGTTTACGTATTTGTCCAAGTTAAATTAACTTTATGAGGTTTTTCACAGATGGAATAGATATATAGAATATCATAGTCAAGAATAAGCATATATAGTCACTGTGTATCTTTAATGTTGAAACTAAATCTAGGGATGACCAAACCATCTTAATTTGATACCAACAGATTCTTTAAATCTTTAACTTGATATTTATAGGCAGGCCTTCCGGCGTTCCTACATTTTCATACTTTTTTTTAAATGCCTCGTACTTTTTCCTACTTTTTAATGAAAACCTACTACTTTTTTTGCTTGACATAATCAAAGCCTTGAGATGTCTGGTGGTTGCGGGTTTTGCTATGTAGAGTTATTTTCATTTTAAATGCCAATCTATAAATATACATGTATAAGAAACAAATACTAATGTGCCTCATATCTAAGATAAACTCTGCCTCACCTTACATGAACAGCTGGAAGTCAGTGATGTAACCATGGGCTGAAATACCTAATCATTGACAGATCTTATATAATCTAAATGGCCAGTGTGAATGGATAGAGGATGAATAAGAACTGCTTGATCATTGATAATTCATCCGCATTGTTCATGAATGGGACTACTTTGTGTAGCACATGAACAAATTCCTTTGGATGTGATTTGGAATCAAAGATGCTACATGATTGTCAGAAATACACTTAACTTTGGTAGCGGGATAAACCCGCAACCAAAAAGGTAAAAAAAACAACAGCCTTTTCAGTAGTTATGTTTGCAGATGATGGACTCTTGATGTGTTGCTGGCAGTTTCTGGAGCCATTTGGTGAACCTTGCAATACATTGCCTCATATCAAGGTACCTATAATCCTACCAAATCATATGTGCACAGAAACTGCCAGTCAAGATATCTGGGGTCATCATTCGATGCCAGTGTACATGGCCGGGCCAAGGGGGCACAACAGTTGGCTGAGAAGTGACCTATACTCATCAAAGGTGCACCTTAATATTTTGGCAAAGGAATAATTTTTTCTAAAAATTTAGACCCAGATAAGCACCAGAGGCCACCATTTCATACCTGTATTTCAAAATTTTCCAGGGGGAAAGCCCCCCCCCCCCCCCCATCAAGAGGTGAGTAAACCCCTCCATTATCTCAAAATTTAGGCCTAAAAATGCATCAAAGGCTGCCATTTCATACCTGTATTTAAAAAATTTCCAGGGGGACAGCCCCCTGACACCCCTCCCCCTCATCCAGAGGGGAGTAACCCCTCCATTACCTCAAAATGTATACCTAATAATGCATCAGATGCCACCGTTTTATGCCTGTTTTAAAAACTTCCCAGGGGGAGATCCCCCTGACCCCCCTAAAATGAAGCTACCAGTAAATGCACCAGAGGCCACCATTTCTTACCTGTATTTCCAAAGATTCCAAAGGGAGACCCCCTGACCTAACATGGGCAAAGGCACCCCTTCAATACCTACCTTGGTCAATGCTCGCTATGCGCCTCTACGGTGACATCTTCATTCTAGACTGGTGCCCTCCAGTCAAAATCTTCTGGTTCCGGACCTGGTGTAGGTGTAGTATTAACAGCTATTAAGGTAAGCATTGCAAATTTTATGTTGATAATATTCTTCCGCTGAAGAACGAGTGCATTTTTCTCGATGCAAAGATAATAACCTTTTTATTACATACGCATCCACACGTATAACTATTATGTAAATATCATAAATATGTTCAATAGCCTGAATAGGATTGACAATACTGAACTAAATAGAACAAAATAGTGCAACAACACACATTGAATTACGTCACGCACCCGATATGAAATTCAGGCGTCAGTGTATGGAAAAATATTGACGTTTCCGGTACTAGTGTAACTTAACGGGGAATAGAAACGAGTATGTAATAATGCGCATTATTACATACCCGTTTCTATTCCCCGTCAAGTTACTATGGAACCGGATACGTTAATATTTTTCCATACATTTCATATCGGGTTCGTGACGTAATTCAATGTGTGTCGTTGCATTAATTATTTTATTTAGTTCAGTATTGTCAATCTTGTTCAGGCTATTGAACAAAATCATAATATTTTTATTACATTTATACGTGTATATACGTATGTAATAAAAAGGTTATCTTTGCATCGGGAAATATGCACTCGTTCTTTAGCGTAAGAATATTGCGCTCCTTAAGTCGCGCAAATTTCCGCTGCATAACTCGTGCATATTCCCCGATAAAAAGCGTAACCTTTATTCTTCCGCATAATCCAGGACCCTTTTATTACATACATGTAATTGCAACATGATGAATTTGTTCAATAGCCCGACTAAGATTGACAAAAAGAATTAATGCAATGGCACACACATTACATTACGTCACGCCCCCGATACGAAATTCAGGCGTCAGTGTATGGAAAATATTGACGTTCCCGATACCATTGTATAGAAACGAGTATGTAATAAGAACGATTACAGAAGAGAAAAGCAGCAGCAGCCACAACAACTACTACACAGCAACTGCTACTATAATCAAAGCCTTGAGATGTCTGGTGGTTGCGGGTTTGCTAGAGTTATTTTCATTTTAAATGCCAATCTATAAATATACATGAATAAGAAACAAATACTGATATGCCTCGATCTAAGATAAACTCTGCCTGACCTTACATGAACAGCCACAGGCACCAGTATCGGACCTGGGACAAAGAATATGGCCTTGTTTTCATCCTAAATGAGTTCAAAATGAAAAATATGTAATGAAATATGACCCCCCTACAAATGATACATACGTCTACTGAAGGCCAGAATCTTGAGAATCGAGCCTGCGAGCAATGGGTTCACTTCCCGGGCCGTTGTGAAATAAATTCTTTAGACAATTAAACAAACTTCCTATCACTTTTTCCTGTATACATTTAGCTACAAAATGAAACCGACCCCAAGTCTCTGAAATATCTATCAGGAAACGAGTGATTTCCTGCTGAAAGTCCCTGGTAGATAAAAATGCGGCACAAAGAATCGGTACGTAGACATAGAGTAAAGTATGGTTGTCAGCCGAGTATGGCTCAAATTCAATAAAAAATACTAAATAGTATAAATAAATACATAAACTAGGGCCACTCACAATCGTCAGTTGCATCTCAAACACGCGATATTGGCGTTTCAAATTTTTCCACGGTCTTTCAACTGAATGCTACGCCATTGAACAAAATTCATTAGGTATTTTTAAACGCAATTTCTGATTGGCCAATAGCGACACACCTCCGACAGAATCGCAACGTTTCGTGCAAAATTACTCGAATATTATCGTATCGGTTTCAATGGCGGAGAATACAATTGAAAGACCGACGGAAAAATAAAAAAGTAAATATCACGTATAGTAGATGCTACTGACGGTGGTGAGTGGCCATGATTTACATATTTAGTAATGGCAAATGAATTTGTCCCTTGCTAGGCTGACAAGCATCTTTTAGTCCGTGATTTCGTACCGTTTCATTGTGCCACATTTCTATCTATCTGGAACTTGCAGCAGAAAGTCACTCGTTTTCTGATAGATATTTCATGAACGGGGAGGGCTAGAGCCTTGGGGTCGGTCTCATTTTGTAGCTAAATATACATGTGAAATAGTGATAGGTAGTTTATTCAAATGTCTAGATAATTTATTTCACAACGGCCCGGGAAGTGAACCCATTGCTCGCAGGCTCGATTCTCGAGTTTCAGGCCTTCAGTAGACGTATGTATCATTTGTAGGGGGGTCATATTTCATTACATATTTTTCATTTTGAACTCATTTAGGATGAAAACAAGGCCATATTCTTTGTCCCAGGTCCGATACTGGTGCCTGTGTGAACAGCTGGAAGTCAGTGATGTAACCATGGGCTGGAATACCTAATCATTGACAGATCTTATATAATCTAAATGGGCAGTGTGAATGGAAAGAGGATGAATAAGAACTGCTTGATCATTGATAATTCATCCGCATTGTTCATGAATGGGACTACTTTCTGTAGCACATGAACAAATTCCTTTGGGTGTGATTTGGAATCAAATAAAGATGCTACAGGATTGTCAGAAATACACTTAACTTTGGTAGCGGGATAAAACCCGCAACCAAAAACGCCTTTTAACGGTAAAATTTTACCACTATAAATTATAAATGTTTGAAATAAACTTATTGACATGGGGTTAGTATAATGTAAAATATGAGGTCCTGCTTTATAGTCACGGTTTATCTGGAAAGAATTTTTGTTATAATTCCAGGTCACCGCAAGAAAATGGCGATAGTTACAACAATCTACTGGCTATTAAAACACTATATATACAGATCACTTCAGCTGTCTATGTATTTTGCATTGAGCAGGCCTGGATCCAGGGCCGGGCCGATATAGACCAAAGAATGCACCAGAGGCCGCCATTTCATACTTGTATTTCAATTTTTTTCAGAGGGAGAGCCCCATGACCACCCTAAAGTGACAGGAATACACCCTCCTGTACATAAAAGTTTAGATAAAAAATGCACTAGAGACCAGCATTTTAAATTATACCTGTATTTCAAAATTTTCCAGGGGAAGAACCCTAAAATGAGGTGAGTACGCCGCCAGTACCTCATTTAGACCAAAAATTGCAACAGAGTCCACATATTTCATACCTGTATATAAAAAACTTTTAGGGAGGAGACCCCCACTCTTCCCCCCAGTACGGACAGAGGCCCACCTCCCGTACCTACCCCCACTCGGCGCTATGCACCGCGCCGGTGTTACCTTTTGATTATCTGGAACACTTCAAGAAACTGAAACTTATTATTTTACTTAGTGTTTGTAATTACAGGATATCTATCATTATTGTCAACTACATGATAATTTAGCAATTTTTATTGGTCACATGATAGGCTATGTTTGAATTTCATATCTTATCATGACAGGAAATTTACTCATGTTCTTCAAAATATAACTTTGGTTTAGAGATTATTTTGATCATGTGATTCCCCACAGTGTATTTTGTGTACGTCAAATTGGCATACTCCCTAAAATGAAACCAAATGGCCAGTCCGGGTATTATTGCAGGTCGGCCTTCTGTAGCCCAATCAATGTTTCGAACCCGCAGTGGCAAGGGACAACGGGGTCAAAGTCGGCGACCTGAACCACCCGGCCAAGGAGTCCGCGTAGTGCGTATGTGATGTTTACATTCATCTGTAGATCAATATATAAGGCTACGACAAATGAAATAGCACCACTCGAAGTAAAACTTTCGGTCCCTTCGAATTCGAGATGCTCAGCTGAGTTCAACTAGATCTATTATTTTCGTAAAGGATTATTATTCAAAGCCCCCGCCTTTCAATACCTCACTCGTCATCCAGTATGTACAGCCATTGTTCGTATAAAATCAAGTGCACATCACGTTAATCTGTCGCGTTGACTCATACCAAGGGGTGCAATATCGGGGTAACTTGATAAAACTCCAAGCAACGATAAACTCCCTTGGCAGACTGTCGTTTATTTTTAGATATATTCTTGGAAAGCCCAGGGCTTATTTTCTAAACTTCGGCCTTGGCATACTTATTTTGTGGAATAATGGAGTTTAAGTGTGAAAATGTAAGGTCTTCTTTCATACTAATTATTTTATTTTTTGCCTACAATATGAAATTATTTTAATCGAGATGAGAACCTGTGCTCTGCGTAACTTCAGCTTCTAGAAGACGAATTAGATTAAACTAGATTTAGCAACCACCACCAATTTTTTTGTTTGTTTTGATCACAGGATGAAAATTATGTTTGTATATGAATGACAAATGAATTGTGTTTTTGCAGATGAAATTTACAGATGAAGTTTTTTAGGGTGTTATTTAAAGTTATGTCCTAGATTTTGACACATTTTGTGCAAAATTGTCCTGTATGTATGTACATATGCTTTAAATTCTTTAATATGACTTTTTTATCTATTAAAAAGGAAGATTTCCGTAATTTCTTTAGGGAGATTACGCAGTCATTCAATGGGGGGGGGGGGGGGGGGGGGGGGGGGGTGATGAAAAGAAATTTTGAGAGGCGGGAAGGGGGGCGGGGGGCAGTATATGCTTTTGAATCCCCCACCCTTAACTTTTGACCCCAAAAGACTGATTTATTTTTGTCAGAAATGACAGTAGGTAAAGGGGAAAAAGCCATTTTGAGAGAACATTAACATTTAGATGTACTGATAAGGATTTTGATGTATCAATAAGGGGAAGAATATTTTATTTGTTTGTTCTTGCTTTTGCTTTTTAAGGGAAAATAGGGATAGGTTAAGCTGGTCGGTTCCCCATTGCCCCCCACCCGTCCCTCCGCACCCTCCCAACATTGAGATCGTTCCTACGCCAATGACTAAGAGGTCCACCCGTGTGTTTGCTAAAGCGGACTATTTCGTAGTTGCTCTTGTTTATATTATTAACATCATCGTGTTATACTTATGTCAGACACTATACATGAATAATTCTACTGAAAATAATTTTAATATGGTGTTAAAGTTAACATGTAAAAACTGGTACATATTTACAATGTGCTGGGGATGAGTTTTTGTAACTGTTATACGTCCGTTTTCTGTCCACAGTTTACTTGTAACGACTTGTCCTCTGAAGCTATTGGTCGTGTTTGCATTTAGGAGTCTAAGTTTG
Source organism: Mercenaria mercenaria (assembly GCF_021730395.1). Lineage (NCBI taxonomy): Eukaryota > Metazoa > Mollusca > Bivalvia > Venerida > Veneridae > Mercenaria > Mercenaria mercenaria. Next base: position 57,292,496 of record NC_069373.1, read on the forward strand.
TGCTAAAGCCTCAAAGAACTTCTCCTACTAAACCGCTAGTCATGCAATTTCAAAATGGTTTTATATATGTTCCTTATGTAACTATTTACCAGATTGTTCAAATTATTCTGATTTATCTAAAATATTGCGACAAGATAAGATAAAGAAATAAGTTCTTCGAATTTTGATGACATCATTAAATTGTATATAAAGACCCTAAGAGATCTGTAAATCGAAAATAGTCCATTTACACTGTGTCATCTATGTATTTCAGAAATAGATATGTCAGCATTGATTTCCAGCACAGAAGTGAACGATGCAATTAATGCGAAGCCAGCTGAAGTTGGTGCCAACGACGCACCAGAAGACGAAAGTCCAGAACCCGAAACTACAGCTTCGCCAGGACCTGCAACTCCTGAAGCTAACAGTGATTCATTACCTAATGATTATGTTGTCGTGGATGAAGTGCCTGATGTAGAGTCCGAGGAGATACAGAATTTGCAAAGACAAACATCGGGTTTTGCAGGTTATTTGGAATATATACCCAGTATGCCTACCATACAGTTGTCTAGCTACCTACCGGGATGGCTATATCCTGCTACTGAAACTGACAGTGGTACAAGTGCAAACACAGAGTTAAATGAGAGCAACAAGAATTTTGAGATATGGCTAAATGAAACAATAAGAGGCGATTATACTGGATCTATTGAAGGTAAAAATGAATTCAGATATTTTGATCCTGTTACACTACATACTTTTCCATGACAAGAAGTGCAGGTTCGCGTGTATATATGATAAAATATTTTTATGATAAGATATAACGCTACCATTATATCTCTCAAGCAATCAATTTAGCATGGACATACAATATCTAATTTAAACAATTGTCATATAACTATCGGCATGTAAATAGAGTGGGACAAAGTTAGTAAATCGAAACCGAACATGTTCAACAGTTGTGGTGACAAATACTTCACGCACGTACACATGCTTTTGTAAATTTTAAAATGGATTAAACATTTAAGCTTCTCCAGTGGCACTGAGCAGTTTAGTTATGCTGAACATTAGACTGACAAAAGTACATGACTCTTTTTGTGTTTTGAACCTAGAGTTTCCTTATCTTATTGCTACCCGAGTGCAATATATCACAAGGATATTTAGTTTATCACTACCAAAGATTTACAAAGAAAATTTTGTTCTTTGCATGATTCCAACTGAAAAGTCTTAACATTTTGTTTCTGTGAAGATAAATCATAACTCGTCACATGACTATCGAAGTACACTGTTAAACAAATTAGATAAATGTACAGCTTCTAAATATTTTCAAATATTTTTAAATTAAAAATAAAAACAAACAACACACTTTTCGTGTCAGTTATCTGTCGATTGGCTCAAGAGTATATGCAAAAATCAATATATAAAAAATCGGATAAAAAGTGTACGGTACAGTACATGTTCGAAGAGTAATTTGACATTTATGTTTACTTCCTATTGGTTCATTTTTCAGCAGTCATTTTAAATATGGAAAGTGACTATTTGTGTTAAAATCCCAACCTTAGATATTTTGATTTATCTTAATTTAACGTCTTAATTGTTTTTGGATCTGTCAGAATAAACTTGGTTAGTCCCTCACATATTGCTTGTTAAATGGTACGCATGATTGTATATTACGTGTTGTTTTTTACAGAAGAACAACGGTTCAGGGCCTGTTTGATTACAGCTATTTCCGAACACTTCATTAGGATGCAACACATCGATGATGGATTTCTTACAGAAAACTGTTCTGTCACTAACGAGGAAATGTGTTATGCACGTGCCAGTAAATCACAGTGCGCGAGGAGACTTCTTTTAATGTTGTTACACAGAGACACCAGGACAATACTGTTCTTTTTGTTCGAGTTGTCCAGTCTCGCTAAGGACACTGTGGAGAATATAGTACGCTCCCTCCACCAACATTTGGAATCAAGCTTCGCGAAACAAGCTCAATGCCTTCGTTGTATTCTTCAAGAAAGAGTAAGTATATGCCTGATCTCAGATCACCTTCCAAGGTGTGACAGTGGATTGTTGACATTTGTCAACACTGTGAGCGAGAAAGACCAACCTGCTATACCCAGTGTATCCGGGAGACTTTGGAATATTTTGTTCGACACAGTAACTAATGAAGTTCTGTATTGGAAAGTTATTAGAATGATCAAAGAAGCTATCGAGTCGTGCGGTTATCAAACAGATATTGTTAGAATGTTAAACGGAGATATTGATACGGGCAGAAATAGCTTTATTTGTAGATGTGATGATATGCGAAGAGGTCAGAATGGCGATATACATGAATCACAAGAGAAACGGGAACCATTATCAATGTCTCGTGGAGCAGAAGGAAATAGCAATCCAGTTGATGAATCAGATATTGCTGAAGCAGAGAATAATCAAATAGTTGCGAATACTAAAGTTGAAACAGACCCCGGCCACCAATCAGCCAGCGGGTTTAGATATGAAAATACTAATACTCGAGTGGTTGTATATCCACAAAACAACGGTGCCTCCGGATATGCTGAAGATATGAAGGGGCCGAAAGGAAATGTAGATAAAGGTAAAACTCCGATGCAACATCCTGCTAGTAAAAGAAAACAAGATCAGAGCAGAAGCAATGGGGATGAAATTTTGAAAAGGAAACCCCCTAATGGTTCAGATCAGAAATCGACAAGAAAACGAAAAGAAGAGTCGAGTGAAAATGAAACTAAGGAGAAAAGAAGACGGGGCGATGGTGGAGAAAACAGCGGGACTTCTAGGACCGTAAACTGCGACTTACAAATGGAGATGTTGAAGATAGTTGGACAAGAAAATCAGCCTGACAGTGGGTTATCTTTGCCAAGTACATCCAGTAACGGTGACAGTGGAGTGTACGAACAATCAACAATGTATTCAGAAGGCGAATGCGATGATGAAACCGTGCCAAAACAAATTGCAGTTGATCTCAGTTTATCTGCTTTCCATACTAGTAATGACCAAGACACTGAAGGACAAGCTGTAGAAGATACGTCCGGTAATGAATATGCAAGTGATATTTCAGCTCCAATGCATCAAGAGTCAGTTTCAAACCTGTGCAATATGGAGGACAGGTTCGAGGAGATGTCAGATGCGTCTCATGAACAAGATAACTAAGTCGAACCAAACACTACAGAAGAAATGTTAACGCTGACTACACCATGTAACGAGAAAAATAGAAGAGAAAAGAGATGATATGTTGTTTCATGAGGTTTACATTTCACTAAGTAATAATCTCTATTATCACCTTTAGCAGAGATAAAAAAAATCTGATTTTACCAGCCTTGTTCAATAGTTAAAAGTGGATTTGTGTTCAAACTCGTTCATTTTATACCTTGAACATTCGCTTCCATTTGTGTCACTGTAGAGACAAGGCCAGTTAATGCAGGGAAAACTATTTTTGATTGTCATTTGTGAATGGACCATGTTTTATTTTATACGACATATGTGTTTAATATAAATCGTTTCTGATAATACTCACGCTAATCATTTGTTAGAAGAAGTATACCCGGTATTATTTATTTGATTTATCGTTTTGATAGGATGTAATTAAATTTTTGTACATGTCGATGTTTGATCTCATTTTGTTAAAATCTTATATTGAATACATTTTGTATGTGTAATTAATTTATGTTTCTTTAAATGTGAAAATTAATTTGTACTTATGATGACTGTTAAGCAATAGGGCCGGCAGCAAAGTGTCATTGTTATTATTATCATACATTCTATTTCTGCACATGATAGTCTTTCTTTACATCATTTTAAATTTTCTTTGTATGTAAATTACTAATTGTATGCCTGATATAATTATATTTACTTTGAACAGATTACTAAGTCATATCAGATTATACTGATGTTTACACAGCAAATTTGTTTTAAACGAAGTTCACCTATTTGTGAACTTTAAATTTAGCGGTTTAGGTTATACAAATCCGATTAAAGTTATTTTTAACTTGGTCAGTCTGTTTATAACTCAGTCTTAAATCTATTCAACTAGAGGTTAAATATATACCTTTTCCTAAAATAATCAATCGTTTCAATGAATTAGATATATTACTTATATTATTTAAAATCTTGAATTATTTTGTAACAAGTTGCACCACATCTGCTTTTAATCATGTCGCATTTTTGCAGAGGGTTGATGCAAATAATACTAGTTTCAAAAATTTGCATGAACCATGCTAGAGTAGCCAGAGTAGCCAGGGTTAGGGTTAGGGTTGGTTTCTGGCTAGTCTGGCTGTTTGGTTGCTCTGGCTAAACTCCCACACATGTGTAAACTCTTGTCAGTCAAGTATATTGATCAGCTGGTAGCGGAGTTGGTCCCTGGGGTTATCGGTTCTCAATCATTGATTAAAGTGAGGAAATTAAAACAAGATATCATTATATCACTTGTTAGGTTTATACTTGATATACTGTTGAAAAAGGCATTTTCATCCAAGTACAAGCCAACAAAATATAGTCTGCGACTGAAACCTTCTGTTTAAATAGACCTAGGTATGTTCACCACGGAAATACTGCGGCGAATTACACTTCTTTTCTGTCGCCTATCTGTCATTTTGAGTCTAAAACAGAATGGTGGTTATTGTATCCTCTATTGAAAATTAATACACATCTTTATAAACCTGAAAGGAGCTGACTGGTTTCTCGTTGGAACGGGTTGTGGTTACAAGTGTAACTCCTGTCTGTTTATTTTCTATGGCTAAATGTGGCTTATCATCGTTTTTGAACATAATATAGAAACATGTTATTCTTTTTATTAGCCCACCTGAACCGGAGGATCAGGATGTTCTAACAGTATATAGGTGGATGGGCCGGCGTCCATCGTCAACAATGTTCTGAAACTACGGGCCAGACTTACTCCAAACGTAGCCTGTACCATCCTGAAAATGTCCTTTCTCAATTTCAATTAAATGGTTTTGCCTGACCTTTTCTAGGGCTGCTAGAGCAAAAGAAAGACAAATATTTATACGACTTCTTCTCATGAACCGCATGACAGAACGTCATCAAGCTAGGCCTGTCCTCTTCAAAATTTATTCAAATATGGGCACTCGGTCCATTTTAGGGGCCGCTAGAGCTAAAATCAGAAATATCTTTAAACGACTTCTTCTAATACTTTACTTCTCAAAGACGCATCACAACATAGTCACCTATTCCCCCGCTCACAATCACATAAACTTGAAGAAAATCATTCTCACAGTTGGAAAAAAAATCATATTATAACGCACTGCAGCTGCGGGCACCGTGAATCCAAATAATACTTGCTGTGTATAATACTATTGTAAAATCAGTTCAAGAATAAATGAATTCACTGCACTCTCACAGTTGAACAATCAGTACAAAACTCATATAATACCGTGCTGCGGCACCGAGAATCCAAAAATAACTTTCTGTGTATCGTAAAATTAATTCAAGGACAACAGGAGGCTTTTTTCAGTCGAGTCTTGTTGTTTAGGTCAGGTGAATGGGCATAAATGTATGTGAATTATACTGGATCTATACAAACAAAACCAAATTAAAAAATGATTAAAAAAAAAAGTAAAGTAAAAAAAATAAAAAAATAAAAAAATAAAACGAAACAGAGGGTCTGAAAGTGGTGGTTAGAACTGGTTTGAGATCAAACCGCAAACTGTTTAACATCCACATCGATAATTGCAATACATGATTAATATTATATTTTTAATCGGCGAGTCATTTGCAGGGGGCTTAAACTTAGTCAAGGCCAATACTGATTTTTTTTCGTGTGTCTGTACCCCCACAATTCTCGTTTTCATATCATGGGAATATTTGTAAAACAATATTGGATTTCTAATTTTCGAAGTGATGATTACATTTTTAGTAGGATTCAGATTTGTTGTTTGTTTTTACTCTAAAACACTCAAAATTCGCTCTCCATTGACCCCGAGAAACAAAAATTTTCCAGTGGAGGCCCCCTAACCCCCACCAGCAGGGAAAACCCCCTCACGCACCTACCCCATCTTGACCCCTCCACCCCCACCCCCACCCCCCGGAAAAAAATTCTTGATTCGCCCCTGCTGATGATACATTTATATAATACATAAAATTTCAGTATAGTACAATATTTGATGTAAAATCAAGACCAGATCAAACATTATTTCAACATTAAACAAATTGCTAAAAGTTGTTTAATATTATGTCACTGAAATTTGTAACTAGATAGTCTACTTGTATCTCTCTAAGAATACGCTTATAGCTACGGGCGGCGGTTACCGCCAAAATTAGTAAATATACAATCCATTCATAAACAAGTCAGTCAGTGCAGTGCATTTCAATGCCGTCTAGTCTAAAACTCCATCCCGTCCAATATATTTGCATTCAACGCATTGTATTTTGAAACCATTTAATACAAAACTTCATTCCATCCATTTAAACATGGAACGATGCATTGAAAACCTTGTTGCGATGCACCGTAATATGAAATCATGCAACAAAACATAATACCATGCAGCTCAATGTGAAGTCGTTTAACACAACGTGAGTACGTGCAGTTTAGGCATACAGACACTAAATAGAAAAATGGCGCGAAAAAAAATGGTAGTCGCATAATGGCGGATACAAATAGTCCTCAGTTTTTTCGCTGTGTAGAGCTATTTTCCTTATTTTCTTTGCAAATTTTTTTGGTAAAATCACATGACAGATCTATGCTTGACATGAAGATAGCATTTTGATCATGAAATAACACCATGACAAAATTTTTCATGGAAACTTAGATCATACACCACCAGTATAATTTGGGGTCTCATTTTTTAGCTGATTTTGCAGTTTGTGTGTTTGACTGAAATTATTTTTCTTGCATCAAACATGACCCCCACTTTTCTTTTGATTTTTAGTTAGCACTGACAATATTCTTCAAGAAAATGTAAGTTACAGAAATTTAAAATGGGTCCTGATGTGTGCTGCGGTCATTGGAAATAGGTCAATTTTATATAGAATAAAGAACAACAACTATTTAGTGTGTTATAACCTATAAGATGACATTGGTAAAAAATGAAATCTGGCCAGATAATGGTGGAAATGGGCTAGTTTGATTAGAATTTGATAGAAAATGACAAATTAATGGCAATTTTGTTGAAAATGAGGATAAAACCCAAAAATATCACATTTTCACTGTTTTGGGTGTATTTTTTTCATAAACTGCATATTTATAGGCTACTGATTGCTATTTTCTGTCCATCAGAGGTAAAAGTGAAGATATATAACAGTTTAAATGTGTAATTTGCATGCAGATCTGAGTAGAAGATGTCAAAACAGGGCAAAACAAGGCTGAATTTAAGGTAACTGCTTCAACATTATGTCGCGACAGCTATTTTTGACAAAATCTGACGCTTTGTCTTATGGTACTGAAAATGCCATAAAAACCTGGAAACTGTTGATATCAAGCTGAAACCTTGGATTTCTTCATGCATTTGGGTTTCTTGTACATTTCAAATGAAATTGGCACACTGTCAGAGAAAAAAGTTTTTCTTATAGGCATACAGACACTAAATAGAAAAATGGCGCGAAAAAAAATGGTAGTCGCATAATGGCGGATACAAATAGTCCTCAGTTTTTTCGCTGTGTAGAGCTATTTTCCTTATTTTCTTTGCAATTTTTTTGGTAAAATCACATGACAGATCTATGCTTGACATGAAGATAGCATTTTGATCATGAAATAACACCATGACAAAATTTTTCATGGAAACTTAGATCATACACCACCAGTATAATTTGGGGTCTCATTTTTTAGCTGATTTTGCAGTTTGTGTGTTTGACTGAAATTATTTTTCTTGCATCAAACATGACCCCCACTTTTCTTTTGATTTTTAGTTAGCACTGACAATATTCTTCAAGAAAATGTAAGTTACAGAAATTTAAAATGGGTCCTGATGTGTGCTGCGGTCATTGGAAATAGGTCAATTTTATATAGAATAAAGAACAACAACTATTTAGTGTGTTATAACCTTTAAGATGAAATGATTCATTACAACTTGACGCTGTCTAATGTATATTGACACCGCTTTGTGTAATTAAGAGCGGTGTATAAAAACTTGATGCCATGCAGTCCTATGTGAAGACGTTTAACGCATCATGAGTTCGTGCAGTGTAAAGTGAAACGATTCATTAAAGTTTGGCGCCGTCTAATGCATACTGAAACCATGTTGTGTGATTTGGAGCGGCGTATCAAAATTTGATGCCATGCAGCCAAGTGTGAAATCGTTTAACGAAACACCAGTACGTGCATTGTAAAAGGTTAATAGGACTATCAGTTCATAGGTTTGACCTTTCATAAATACTGACTCTGGAACACTTATACATTACGTGCCTTCTGCTGCCTTAACGTATGTTAGGGTTTCACCTGGCAGCTAGGTATAACTTTTATTTACACTGTCTTGTGACTTTGGAACATGGGGCTAAGAGTGAGGTTAGGTGCACCATAAACCGGTTTAAACTCCCCAGTGGTGGTTTTGCCACTGACCGTTCCAAGGCGGTGCCCCACTGTGTTTCTGTATTTGTTTGTTTTGTCCTTGTGTGTTTATTTTGTTTGTATGTGTGGTGTGTGAGTGTTGTTCGTGTGTGCCTTTGGGGAGGCTGTGTTTTTGGAATGTGGCTTTCCCTGTTGGATATTCTTCCTTGTTTTCACATAAAAATATATTGAAATTTATCCTAAAATCGACCTTGTGGTAAAAATCTAACATTTAATTTTAAACATTTCCTGCGATTTATCTGAATATTTAAAGGGACCTTATTTCGTGAAACATCTTTCTTCTCAGTTAAAGCTTTGTCAGAAGTATGCTTCGTGAAACAGAATCAGTAAAAGAAAAAAATGACAAAATTGAGTTAATTTTTTTAATCCTATGAAATTTAGGCTTACATGTTTATGCTTTTAGACAGTATATCAAACTTACATGTACTTCATAATTTTTGTTTGTTTGTTGTTTTTTTTCGGGGTGGGGGAGGGGGGAGTTGTTTGGTTGTTTTTGGTTTAACGCCGTTTTTCAGCAGTATTTCAGTTATGTAACGACAGGCAGTTAACCTAACCAGCGTTCTTGGATTCTGTACCAGTACACACCTGTTCTCAGCAGGTAACTGCCAACTTCCCTACATGTATCCATGTGAGACCCAATGTCTTTTATCAAACCGTAACGGAGAACATAGCCAAGCCCGGGCATCGGACTCGCGACCCCAAGATCCGTACATCTGCGCTCACCCTAACTGAGGATATCGAGCAGGTTAGAGGTGGAGAGAGGGAGGGGAGTTGCGGCGGAAAATCTTAAGCCGTTTTTAAACTGTTCTTCATTTAAGTTGGACAGTTAGTTTCCTTGATTTCATACTAGTATTAACTTTATATCCACAAGTATCTGCTACGTCCGCTCGGATCCCCTAACAGGTCGTATGAAATCCAGGAAAATGACTTTCCAGCTTAAATGAAATATTGTTTAAAAACGAAGAAAGACCATGTCCAACAAAAACAACAACAACAACAAAAAAGCTTTACATAAGAAGAAAGATGTTTCACGAAAGTAAGGTCCCTTTTAATTTTTAATATTCAGATAAATCGCAGAAACTGTTTAAAATTAAATGTTAGAATAGTACCACAAAGTTGGTTTTAGGACAAATTTCAAGATGTTTTTCTTTTTATGTAAACCTGATCGATAATTTATATTTATAACATGTCAAACTCATGTTTCGTTAAACGGTTTCACATTTTGCTGCATGGCATCAGATTTTGATACGCCGCTCCTAATCACACAACATGGTTTCAGTATGCATTAGACGGCGCCAAACTTTAATGAATCGTTTCACTTTACACTGCACGAACTCGTGATGCGTTAAACGTCTTCACATTGGACTGCATGGCATCAAGCTTTTATACACCGCTCTTAATTACACAAAGCGGTGTCAATATGCATTAGACAGCGTCAAGTTGTAATGAATCATTTCATCTTACACTGCACGTACTCACGTTGTGTTAAACGGCTTCACTTTGAGCTGCATGGTATCATGGATGGAGTTTTAGACTAGACGGCATTGAAATGCACTGCACTGACTGACCTGTTTATGAATGGATTGTATATTTACTAATTTTGGCGGTAACCGCCGCCCATATATAGCCTATCTATTTTAGGAAGACCTACATTTAAACCAGATGACTAAAAATAGAAATAATTTAATTTTCGACAAAAATCTCATCTTTTTTAAGAAGTGCTTACAGTACGTATAAATTTGCATCTTTTTTTAATGCAACGACAGCGAAGTTTAATTTTGCAATAAATGCTGCAACAAATACTATTAATACTCGTCATATTAATTAAAAAAAAACAAAAACAACAACAACAAAAAAAAACAAACAAAAAAACAAACGCCTTGACCTAATTATGTATGGGAAACCAGAAATAAGTAACAAGGAAGCCCTGGTTACAAAGAAAACAATTAGGTGAAAAGATGGATAATTTGGGAGAGGTATCTATTCTTTTAGTGATAATTTAATGTAAAATTTATTGTTAACATTACAGAAATTGAATCCAAGATACATTTAGACAAGATACCACTATAATATTATATCACGTAGCTCTACTCTGCTGCCATGTTGACTACCCACCGTGATTTGACCTTTATTTCTCTTATTTGAAATTCTTTACATATATAGTCACCAAGTAACCCAAAACATTTCATTTAAATGCTTTTTTAAAATATCCAGAATTTGCCGATGATATAACCCTTACCCTGCTAATTTTCTATAATGAACGTGTCCATCTTTCAATTTGGACAGTACCATTAACTGTTAAAGGGGTGTTTACTGCAGCAAAGAAGTTTGCAACATTTGAACCATTTTTCCCCCAATTAATTGAAGGAGAACATGGGTACTGTTAAGAGGAATCTTTTTAATACCATTGAGAGAGGAAGTGTAAGGACGCTACATGTCATGGTAAAAATGAATGGTAAAAAATTACCGTGTTTGTAGACACAGACAGCAAGTAATTCCAACTGAGAATATCAGCAAACATTCAAATAGAACAGACTTGTTCCAAGATCAAGGTACCCTTAAACCATTTCCACATTGTAACGATGTGCATACGGTAACCACACACACGAGGAAATGGCCAATGGCAGACTTACCATTAGCAAGTTTAAACCGGTTTATGGTGCGTACCTTACCTCCCTCTTAACCCCAACCCTGTTTGTAAAGCCAGGTTGTATCAAATGCTTTAATTAAAACAATTGAAATAAACTTGCATGCAAGTAAGTATTGCTACTAAAAAGAGATATAGAAGATATATTTGTTTGTTTCAGTGTAAGTTTGAAATATCTATCACGAGTGAATGCCAGATGCAATATTTTCACGAGTGGCATAGCCACTGGTGAAAATGTGAGATATGGTGTCCATGAGTGAGATATTTTGATATTACATGTAAGACAAACACATTTTCTCATGGTGAGGTATTGTGATCACGCTGTGTCCGTCTGTCCGTCAAGTCGTCCGTCCGTCGTCAACAATTGTGTTTAAACGACATCTCCTCTAAAACCACTGAATGGATTTTTAAGAAACTTGGCCACGATGTTCCTTGTGAGGTCCTTTGCCAAAGTTATTCAAACGGTTCCGCTTGGTTGCGCATAGAGGCTGCCAGAGCTAAAAATGGAAAGAAAACAACTTCGAACGACATCTCCATCTAAACCAATGGTCCTATTTTTGTTAATTTCACACAAATAGTCTTTATGTCACCCTCTACCAAGATTGTTCAAATTATTCTGATTTGTAAAAAAAATTGGCCGCCAGGAGGCGTGGTCACTTTTCCCTACATGTATATAGTGGAAACTTTAAAAATCTTCTTGTGTGAAACTGCCAGCCCGGTTTTAAAATAATTTAACAAAATGGTCCACGTCTCTCTCTCTCTCTCTCTCTCTCTCTCTCTCTCTATATATATATATATAGTCGAAATAAAAAATCTTCTTGTGTGAAACTGCTGGCCCGATTTTAAAATAATTTTGCACAAATGGTCCATGTGTGACCCTTACCAAGATTGTTGAAATTATACTGATTCGTCAAAAACATGGCTGCACGGGGGCGTGGTCACTTTTCCCTATATGTATATAGTAGAAAATTTAAAAATCTTCTTATGTGAAACTGCTGTCCCGATTTTAAAATAATTTTGCACAAATGGTCCTTGTGTGGCCCTTTCCCAAGATTGTTTAAATTATTTCGATTTGTCAAAAAACATGGCTGCCAGGGGGCGTGGTCACTTTTTCCTTTATGTATATAGTAGAAACGTCTTGTATAAAACTATTAGCTCAATTTTAAAATAATTTTATACAAATGGTCCTTGTGTGACCTTCTACAAATACTATTCAATTTTTTTATTCGTATATATACACTTATCGGAACTGACTGTTTAATGAACCTGGCCTATATTTTATTGACATATAATTATATCCATAAAATCTAGCCTGTGAATTAATTTAAATTGCAGCGTCCGCTCAGTCCGTGGAATTTATAGATGGCTAGTTTGCACATTTTTCAATTTCATATTTAAATATATGTACATTGAGGAAAGACAGAAAATGCAATGTGCTTTTCTATTATTGCTTTTTAGCTCACATGAACCAAAGGCTCATGGTGAGCTTTTGTGACCGCTCAATGCCTGTCGTCTGTCGTGTGTCGTGCGTACGTCGTGCGTCCGTCAACATTTTCTTAAAAAATCGTCTTCTTGAAAACCACTTGTTAAAATTACACCAAACTTCACAGGAATGATCCATGGGTGGTTACCTTTCAAAATTGTTCATGTAATTCCATGCAGAACTCTGGTTGCCATGGCAACCGAAAGGAAAAACTTTAAAAATCTTCTTGTCCCAAACCGCAAGGCACAGAGCCTTGTTATTTGACATGTGGCATCATCTAATGGTCCTCTATGAAGATTGTCCAAATTGTACCCCTGGGATGAAAAGAGACCCCGCCCCGGGGGTCCCAAGTTTTACATAGACTTCTATTGGAAAATAAACCTTTAAAAATCTTCTTTTCTGAATCTGCAAGGCGTAGTGTCTTGATATTTGGCCTGTAACATCATCTAATGGTCCTCTATGGAAATTGTTCCAATTATGCCCCTGGGATGAAAAAAGGCCCCTCCCTGGGGTAACTTGTTATATGAGTTATATAGAAATAAAAAATACTTCAAAAATTAGCAGATCATATTTCCTAGACTGTTTAATTATAATTACCTGATGACCCCAAGTGATTAGGTGTCACTTGACTGTGACCTTGACCTGCTGAACTACTTTCTTGTTTTTTTAAGATACAGCCTTAAAATTTGGACGACGTTTACAGTTTTGCATACCGATCTTAAAACTGTCTAAAAATCAGTGACCATGATTCATCATGACTCTCTCGCCTTAATTTGGACCCTCAAGCTTATAATTCATGAATACGAATGAATATACACGTATATAAAACATCACATAGCTCGAGACGTTGCGCTTATAAAATCTTTAAGATGATGTTTTGTTTGTAAAGAACTCAACCACGGACAAAAATATCAGTTGATTTGACTGAGTCTGTCCACAAAAAGTAATGACAAATGTTCCAACCCTTACGCCCCACTTTCATTCCTTTGCACCTCTGCTATACATACTATTAGTAAGTATACATGCTCTATGATTACAGAGAACCAGAAAATATAAGAACACAAAGTTCAAGTACGAGGAGAAAATTTACGGCTGCCACAAGTCATGGCACATACGGTCTTCTGTTTTGATAGTTTATAAAATCTGAAGAAGATCAAATGAAAGCATGGAACGCGACTAAGTAAAAATATGACAGACTTAGTACCTTCATAGAGCCTGTTCATGAGAGGTTTCGAAATGTGCAAACTTTCTAATGCGACCGACTGAATCGACTCTGTGATACATATATGAGCCGTGCCACGGGATAACCAACATAGTGGGTTTGCGACCAGCATGGATCCAGACCAGCCTGCGCATCCGCGCAGTCTGGTCAGGATCCATGCTGTTCGCTAACAGTTTCTCCAATTCCAATAGGCTTTAAAAGCGAACAGCATGGAGCCTGACCAGACTGCGCGGATGCGCAGGCTGGTCTGGCTCCATGCTGGTCGCAAACCCACTATGTTGGTTTTCTCATGGCACGGCTCATATATCTTGAATGGACTCTATGCTCCCTAAAAGACAAGATCAGTAACAATACTACATGAGTTCAAATTATTTTCTGAAATTTCTTAAATATTTTCAATCCGGGTGAACATGATTTAACAATACCTCATCCATATAATACCAAACACTGTTAAAACAATACTATTGATATTATGTTGCAGTGGCTCAACATGATGAAAAATTAAACCAGTTATAAAAATATGCTAACGCATTTTATATACGTTGTAATAATTTGTGCATTTTTCAGTTTAATTGCGAAAAGGATCGGGAGGGAGAATCCGTTTCAGCATTGAACGAAAACGACGCAGATACAGTGGAAAGCTTTGAAATGGTTTCTGTCAATTGTGTTCCTGGCTCAGAATCAGAGGAATTAATCCAGATGACTAATTCGTCTTCTGGTGTTGGTGCAGTTGTGGAATACATGCAACAGTTATCCGGAGAGTGCATAGAGAGACTATGCGAGGCGCCAAAGACAATTAACTTGCCTAACATTGGTGTATTAAGTTACTTCGGATCATTTCTGCCTGGCCAATTATTCCGCCCCTATGATGAAAACGTAGCAAATATTGAGCTGTTTGAAAATGAACTAGAAGACGAGGTCAATAAAAGCTTAAACGCCATAACATCACCAGAGAGTAAGTATTGATGTACATGTTATAATCGTGTTCATATAAATACATAAATAAATTGACAACAACGGAATGACATCAATGATTGTTATTCAACTTTACAATATTACACACTGTATAAGATCAATTGCGCACATCATATGAAACAAGTAGAGCTAATACAAAGTATAACTGAGTCAATATGAGAAAAACAGAGCCAATACGAGGAAGCAGGGCCAATACGGAATTCAAGCATTCTGATTGGTTCAAAGGAGAGGGCCAATACGGAGAAGTCACTTCCGTTAGATTTTTAAATGACGCCGTTTTGTTTTACTTAAAACTTATACATTATAATAGTTCACATTTTTGACAAAATATTATCTAACATGTTCATGTTATAACAACATGTTCATGTTATAACTAAGTAATGTTGAACGAACGTACGATGTTGATACTTACGTTATTGTAAAGCTGAATAATAAAATTATCATTAATCAAGCGATTTCATTTTAGCCTAGTTGTTTGTCCTCGGGCAGTTGTATTGGCCCTCGACCTACGGAACTGTGCCAATACGACAACCCTTGGACAAATAGGCTAATATGAAATCGCTTGATTAATAACATCATATTCTTTGTAACTTAAAATTTGGACATTGAGCATAGAACTGGTATTTATTTAATTTTACATGTATAATTTTCTACTGGACATAACCTCAAAATATTCTACTGTATTTTATGTAGTTGAGAGAAGACACAGGGACTGCTTAGTTAAAGCCATTGGAGACAATTGTAAAGAAGTAATCTACGAAAACATATCCGGGGATGTGGAAATAAATCTTCTGAAAAGAAGAGGTTGCATCAATAAGGAAGACAGTCAGTATCTGCAGGGTAAATCTGTAGAGCCTACGCAGTGCATGAGAGCGCTCTTTTCGATGATGTTGGATCGCGACCTTAAAACACTTATCACCTTCGTATGCATTTTTAAGTTTCGGAATGTCCAATTGTTTGGCAGAATTATTCATACGTTCTACCACCACATGCACACGGGATATAGTAGACCACCGCAGTGTTTACGCTGTTTGCTAACTGACAGGGTAAATATACGGTTAGTTGCAGATTATCTGGACATCAGCACATGGCGAAAATTTTATCAAAAAATAAGCGAGGCAAAACTTTCAGAATCGGGAGGGTTGTGGAAAGAATTTTTTGAAGATGTAAATTCCAGATGTTTGTACACGCAAGTAATGTCTTCCCTACTGAGGGCGATTGGAGACTGTGGATTTCATTCTGACATTTTATTGATGATAAAAAGCGACGTTCAATTAAAAAGGGGTAGTTTTGATTGCGGATGCTTTGACAAAGACTACTTAAGCTATTCAGGACAGTGTGAGCTGACACCTTGCTCAAATCAGATGTCAGGTTGTCCACATGCTGGGCCAGATTCCCTCGAGGATATGAATAGCAATCTGATACCAACTGTTGAAAATTACCCTGGCGCGTCTGGTAATACCGGGTCCATAACAAAATGTTTTTCGGAAAGATCTACGGAACGAACAAATTTGCTCATTTCTCGTGACGAAAAAGTAAATACAGAGAATGCACAGGGTCAATCTGTAACACTGAAAAGGAAAAACTCACAGATGGAAGATGCAAAAGTTGGTGAATGTTCAAAAAAGAAAGCAGTTGAGCATCCAGAAGAAAATTCAGAAACGTCAACTGAAAACACAGGAACAAAAATAATTTGTGGAACCAGACATCCCGAAATTAATATTGAAACGTGTAATCAAAACGTTGAAAGAAAACAGTGCGGCCAAAGCGCAAAAAAAAGACAGTTTAGATAACCTGAAAATGGACAAATTAAAGGTTGGAGTACCCGGATATGACAGTGAACATGACAGTGGATTTTCCCCAGACCCATCATTACGTAGTTTTGTGGCAGTAAGTGACAGTGACAGTGGTGTCTATGACCAAAACACAGGGGATAAACATGAAACCATTCCAAAACAGGTTGTCCATGATCCAGTTGCATCATCATCACAAGATGGAAATTCAGAACAAAGCCAGGATAAACAAGAACTGGACGATTCAGGGAGACAATTAGAATGTATTGATGCAGAACATCCAGAAGGCAGCGAGTTACATGTGAACCAAGAAGCGCTAATAGATGCATTGGATGAGCCTTCTGTAAATGGAGATATCGATATATCAGTATCGGATTTAGAAAAGAGACATAATGGCCAAATACAGTCTGATCCCGCAGACGAACCTTTTATTAATATTATGGTCAAAACAAAGAAGTAGCAATGAATGACAAAACAAAAGTCTGTTTCTGGAGGAGTATATCATACATGAATGTGTATATATTTGACTTATTATTATGTTAGTATCTTAGATTATTTTGGAAATGAATTTACACAGCCAGTACTCTTTACTGAGAACAAGTATTTTAAATTGTATAGTTACGAACAGAAATTACATTTTTATACTACAATGAAATAACTGAAATTTGCCTGACGTGCGGATGCTGACTACTAAAATAGTTTAGTCTCGAAGGAAGTGTCAGCCTTCAATTTGGTCTTCAGAGGTAAACAGAGATGATATCGATTTTATTTGTGCAATGATTATTGATGGCCATTGAAAACATTTCTTTTTCCAAATACTTATTACATATTGATAAATGTCAGTGTTAAAATATGTATCTACACTGAGTCATTTTCCTTAGGATATTCTTTATTTTGATTTCCTACCGTTTGTCTGTAGTTATTTTATTAAGATTTGGACCAACTCAGTTTCGCAGAAATTAGCAATTAGCAGTTCTGTGAATAAGTAATCCAATTTTCCATTTCTGATTTGTATATACTTTGTGTTTTGAGCATGATATATATTTATATTGACACTGAATTTATTTAGTAAATTGTGACAGAGCGTTGTTTATAACAAAAAAAAAAAAAAAAAAAAAAAAAAAAGAAAAGAACAAAGAAGCAAACGGGATCCCACTCTAGAACAAATTATTTCCATTAAACCGAAGTGGCTACACAATTCACATACACCAAACAGCTTTAGAATGTATCGATGCATAGGGTCGCTTTTAAAGTTTGTCGAACGAATCTGCTGTACGCAGTATAGACAATTTGTACATCAGATTCCGGAAGAAAAAGTGCAGAAAGTCTGAAAAAGCCTAAAATTTCCATGAATGTTGATTTTTACAGAGTACATGGTGATTATAACATAATCTAGTATAGTGACTAAATGGATTTCAGATGAAAAAGTACTTGATATATGTTCTTATCATATAGTAATATATGTTCTTATCATATAGAAATATATGTACTTATTATATAGAAATAGTAGTCTGAAAATGTATGAAGATGCAAATAGTGCAATAAGTTATCACTGTGAATATGATTTTTTGACTGAAAAGTTATTCTGTGTCATTTTGTATCTCGTAATCTTTTGTTGGCTTTGCTCTGCCTAATGTGAAACTGAGTTTTGATTTTTAAAAACGAAACGTATTGGGTTTAGGTCATTTGGCGACATTGCCAGCTTTTGATGATGGAGGAAGACACCATGTGCCCCTCCGGGCATACTTTTATCACAGGCGGGAACCTTGGTAGAACTTACGATTTTCTGTAAGCCAGCAGAATGACAAATGAAGAATTCTACAACCAAGGCTAGGTTTCAAAACCATATAAATAGGAGGTATGTGATTCGAAGCCAGTGTCATTAACCACTCGGCCTCGGAGGCCTCTTGTTTTTAAATGGATGCATTTTATCTTCTGTAATCCCCGTGTATTTTGTAGCAGCAATGAATTGTTCTTTACAAAAATAGCTGATGATGATAATATAAAAATGTTTTAAATGAACTCTCATTACTTACATTACATGAATAGCATGCATGATATTTTGCCTTTCATTATTTAATGATTACAATGAAGCATCTCTAAAACTGCTAAAGCAAGTAAGAGTATTTTAGTATCATTTTTATTGTCAATAGTTTGGTCTGCAGAAATGTTAACATTTTTTCACAATGTTCTAGTAAGAGGTCCTCGATCTGTCGTATTAGTCCCCGGACTTGACAGGGTTAGTGCCAGGATCTCTTTACAGGACTGGCATATCTTTTTTAAACATTAGCTCATATTATTTGTTTAGTTATCTATTGATTTCTCATAAATTTTCCATTGTGTTAACACTTACCAATTTATACAAGAATAACATGAATATACGTGAAGGAAAGCACTGTTTTTGCATTGTACATTTAGGTTAAGGACTGACGGCTTGACATGAAATGTTGAATTTTTTTGTGCAGTCATTTCATCAATATTGTTTTGTTGATGTTGATTTATCATGAATGTTTATTAAGGTCTGACATTTGGCATTTTTTACAGCTAAATGTTTTATAAAGTTATCATTTTAGCGTCATTAAATATGCTAGAAAGTTTGTATTTTTACACCGTCATGATTTGTACTGAACGCCGCAGCTGTTTCTTGTCGGGACATTTCATATTATCATGTCAAAGAGCTTGTCAAAACAGTGTCTATTGTGTTTAAACGCTACGGTGCGGTGTTAACTCAGTGTGAAAACCGTGTCAAGTATTATATCAGCTAGCCAGGTTATCCTGTCAATGTGTGGTGATAACTTGTCAAAACAGTGTCTTTAGTAATTAAAAGTATGTTAAAAAGCTATATTATCATGTGAAAGTGTACTGTAAAGATGCCCAATAGTGTCTCATTAGTTAATCAGCCATTGTATCATGTGAAAGTGTGATCTTGTCTGCAGAGTGTAATTATGTAAAAAAAGCTATTTTATCTTGTCAAAGTATTGTATGATCTTGTCTATAGAGTGTGATATTGTTCTAAAAACCTAAGTTATCTTGTCAAATGGTGTTAAGTTGTCAAAACAGGATTTTGTTATGTCAAAATGCTATGTTATCATGTCAAAGTACGATGTTAACTTGTCCAAATAGTGTCTTATTTTGTCAAGTAGGCATGTTATCATGTCAACGTGTTGTGTTAACTTGTCAAGACAGTGTCTTATTACGTTAAAGGTTGTGTTTTTATGTCAAAGTACCGTATGATCTCGTCTTCCGAGCGTGCAATTATGTTACAAAGCTACGTTATCTTGTCAATGTGTGGTGTTAGCTTGTGAAAACCCTTACCTTTTATCTTTAGTATGTTAATATGTCAAAATGTGATCCAAATAGTGTCTTATTATGTTAACTAGGCATGCTATAATGTCAAAGTGTGATGTTTTCTTGTCAAAACAGCGTGTTATTATGTAAAAAAGCTGTATTGTCTTGTTAAAGTATCATTTGATCTTGTCTAGTCTTTTAACACAATGACACGCTCTGTAGACAAGGTCACAAGGTACTTTGGCATAATAACATAGCTTTTGGACACTATTTGGACACGTTAACATCACACTTTGACTTGGTAGCATAGCTTTCTAACATTATAAAACACTGTTTTTACAAGTTAACACCAAACATGATAACATGAACACGAAATTATCAAAATATATTTTTTTACTATCTGATCCCATTTTTAAAAAGTTATAAATTTTAAAAAATACACATAAAAGTTTTTTATCTTTATGAAACAAGTGAATACCATTTATAAGGAAACAAGTCTGACAAATTTAGAATATGTTTAAATATCAAACACACATTAATGCTCTTATGGTCAGAAAAACTGAGATAGCTTCTTAAATTACTTGATCGAAATTCATTTGCTTTATTACTTGAAATTAAACTTACATAATACAAAGAAGTATAAGTTTATTTTTATAGATCTTTGCATAATACAAGACAGGCAAAGTTTAAATGAAATATTCATCTGTGTGTTTTAATTATTTTTACCTGGTCGATTTCACATTTTATTGTTAATTTGTATACATATCACAATTAAATGAGTCTATTTTTTCGCGTTTTCTTGTCAGATTAAGCATCAAGCTGATATTGAATTAAGAGTAAGCAGTGTTCCGGTTCTAGTCTTCAAATGATATTTCAAATAAAAGTACTTTAGGTAGTGAACCCGTAACGACAATCGGCAATTTCCGTTCATTTACGTATTCCTTGTATATCAGTTCGGAATTCTCCGATTGTTATGAAAAATAATTTCATGTTAAGGAAAACTGAGTCGAAATCGCATTCGGAAGATATGCTATCACGCGGAAATTGCCAGTTGCCATTACGGGTCCTCTATCTTAAGGCGACTGATCCACAAATAAGCAAGTTCTATATAACACTAAAATATATCAAATATTGATGCCTGGAAGCTTATATAATTTTGGTTTAACCTGAAAGTGTACTGTCTACTGAAAAAAGAAAATAATATATTATATGACAAAAATATGCTATAGAATTTTTTATGTTTTTACTTTATAGTCTTCAATGATACTTCGGTAGAAATCCGGTTATTACAGTGTAAGATTTGTCATTTCGCAGTCAAAAACATGACTGTAATCATTTTTGCATATTACTTATGGTCATCTTATTAACTAACTTTTGTTCAGCAGACATAACTCTTAAATGATACAAAAAGAAAACATTGGGTCACCAGGCATCGAAATGTTACCTATTTGTGGATCGGACACCTTAACTGGTACTGTACAAGGCATTGACAACATACGCATGTATATTTATAACCTATAGTCTGAGAACGGCATCAGAAACACACAGTATGAGTATTGCATGGTAAGAATGTCAATGTTCCTTATTTAAAGTATTTTGTAGCATGTTTGTAAGACTTGTCATTTTATATTTTGTTTCTATTAAAATACAACTACGGCTAAAACAGCTAGTATGTAGGAATATCTTTCATAATACTCTTAGTATACGTGCGTATTTTTCCCAGACATGTAGACAAAAGTGTTGCTAAGAATATACACTAATATCAACAAAGTCGATTAGTGCAAAGATATCATTTCATTTATTTTACCACTTCTAACCATTTAAAAAAGTGACACAAGTACAGATGTATATACGAGTAAATATGATTCATAAAAAAATATAAAATAGAATTTAGTTATTTTGTTTTTGGCATGATTTTCCTGCGTTATAACGAAACTCGCCTGTTTGTTAATTTTAGATATCTATGAAAGTTCTTGAGGCTTTTTATATCCCCGGGTACATAGCGATTGAACTGTCCGTCCATTTGTCCGTTGGCCCGTCCTTCCGTACGAACCAGATTGCCTGTAGCCCGCATTTACCGATTTAGTTCATACTCACACTCGACTAATCTTGTCACAAGACTTAAAAACTGACCTATATATAAATGATCTTGACCCTCATATGACCTTCAACTTTAATTAACAGCATATATTTCCTACAACCCTCATAAATAACCCAAGTTTGTTCATACTCACACTCAACAAATCTTATGGCAAGAGCTACAAACTGAACTATATAAAGATGACCTTGACCTCCATTCGCTTGTACGAACCAGATTGCTTACAGGCTACAGATATATATGACTTTGACCTTCATATAATCTTCAACTTAATACATCCAGGGGCATGATTTTGTGTTTTAAAACGCAGCTCCTTGTTAAAATGGGGTTGCTTTATGTTTGGTGTAACGTCTCACCAACACAGTTATAGGTCATATGGCGACTTAGCAGATGTAATCGTGGAGGAAGACCATGCATTATTTCATCACGAGTGGACACCTGGGTAGAACCACCGACTGGATGGCTTCCTCACATGTAGAATTCAATGTCCATAGTAAGGCTCGAACCCACATCGATGAGCGGCAAGTGATTTGAAGTCAGCGACCATAAGCAATTGGCCACGGCGGCCCCAAAATTGGGTTGATATCGTCGCAAAGAACATGAAACGATATAAGAGCATTACTAAATTTTAATGAAAACTTTAAACAATATTAACAACATATTCGTCTAAATGTATGAAAAAATTCTCTAAGTCTCTTAATAGCTATTGTTAAAACTACAGAGGGTGGGGATGAAGTTTCGACATGTACATTGTCTTACAATGAACTGTACAATGTACATGTGCATTTACAGGGAGCACGTAAGAGACACTACAGTATCCTTTCATTGACATATGGTAGCCTCTGCTTTTATGCATCGTAACTACAACATAAAAGCCGTATTGATGGACAAGGCTCGGGCATCAACTGGGTGCTATTAAAACGTTTATTTGAAAGATTGGCAAGCTAATAACGTGTTTTATTGCATAGTTATAACAGCAAAACGCTGACCTGATGTTATATGAACACAAATTCAGTATCAAGGCTTTAATTTTCTCTTCGATGTCAGCAATGGGTTGGATAAAGGGATTCTTTAACTTATTTACCATTGGATTAGGTAAGTTATCTTTATACATACATTTTTAAAATTCTTAAAGCTTAGAATCTATATCTTAAATTTATATAACATAAACTCCTTGTAGATTGTTTTTAAAAAACAGCTGGATTTTAAGCACTCAATATCATGTTAACACTTGGATGTTTTAGTCCTACGAACCTCCCTCTACTAGCGCCCGAATGTCACATACAAAAATTACACCTGTAAAAAGTATTTAACAGGCATTTATAGTTTGATATTATTGTCTCTTTTAGGAGTGCTTTCACCCATGTTCTGTCAGATAGACTTCGAGAGCAGCCAGTTCCATCTGGTCAGACCGGAAGCTCGGTCCCGGGTAAAGCACGGCGACAATCTAACATACATGTTTAGTATCGCTCTCAATTTATCTTCACCGGCTGATTTCATGTCCATCTTTGTTAACGGATTCAACCTTCAGGTAAAGGATTTTGAACCCTGAAGAAGGCTGATGTAGCCGAAACGTTGGTTAAAAATAAAGTGACTTGTTTTTAAAAAGTTTTTGTAGTTTTGACTACTTTTAATACTTGTATACTAAATAACAAATACAATTTTGTGCTATGATCCAGTTCTTAATACATTCTTTTTTTAAAAAAATTATTTTAGATGCTAATTCAGTAACAATTGCATTTTGATCTCTGGTTAAATGAGGACTGTCGGCTTCAATTTAGATGAAATAACGTTTTACTCTGATTCTTTGTCAACATTGACTGTATTTTAAATTTTGAATTCTTACAAAATTATATAATTTAATTTAGTTTATTTTTAAAGCAACATTGTATATTTATTAACTTATGCGTTATTCATTTGCACGCCTGTTATCTAATGACATTACCTTCTCGAGGTCTGTGTATTACCTTCTCGAGGTCTGTGTATTACCTTCTCGAGGCCTGTGTATTACCTTCTCGAGGTCTGTGTATTACCCTCTCGAGGCCTGTGTATTACCTTCTCGAGGTCTGTGTATTGCCTTCTCGAGGTCTGTGTATTACCTTCTCGAGGTCTGTGTATTGCCTTCTCGAGGTCTGTGTAAAAGAGTGTGAATGGTACTTCCAGATACAGTGGCAATGGGAAATAAGTTTAGGCTTCTTTTTATTATTATTTCAATTATAAGCTTTTAATTGAATACTGGGGAATGCTGTTTTGCGTTTAAAGACATTGACCTCCAGATCGTCCGAAAAAAAGCCAAAATCTGGAGGTCAGTGCCTTTAAATGCTTGAATTTTCCTGAAGAATTCAAGTGTAAATGAAAAATATGGATCGCTACGAACATTTCACCATCCAGTGTCTGTTGTATTTTTGTCTTGTTATTATATGATATTTCACGTTTCTTAGGACAAGACACTAAATGAATTGTTGAAATATACTCAATGACGGTTTCTATCTTTGCCAAGTTTTGAAAAATTGAATGAAGTTTGGACATACTGTTTAATCATCAGTTCAGTTTGAGGATACATAAAAACGATAACAATTTATATGCATTTATTGAGGCGTGATAAATGCAATAAGGTAACTCAAAAATAAAAAATTGCAGATCTTTATATGGCAAGAAGCTTTATTGCAAGAAGTGTCATATGCAGGATTAAACAATTTTATGAGCAATACTACACTCTTTCAGGGATGATAGATAATGCTCTTATCCGGACATCAAATTATATCAAATAATATTATGCAAATGTGCATTAGTTGTATTGAGATTTTGCACGACATTTAACGGCGCAACTATTAATCCGGAAAAAGAAATGAGTGAATATTCCTCGATGTAAAGCTTATAATCATTTTGATGCATTTTGATTTTTACTTATAAAATGATATACATTTTGCTAGTTTGGCTAAGTAAATTTGAAAATTACCAATGTTAACTTACTTCCGGATGCCACATCATACATTTGTGTGATGTCGCTAGTGGTGTCACAAACCTGATATGAAATTTACACGTTTTATTGAAGATATTGACGTATATCCACTTTTAGCTAAACGGAATTTAAATCATTAGATGATAATTTGAAATTCATCAATTCGATAGGTTCAAAGTGTACCGCTGTCATTTGGGATTAACTTGATTTAAGGGTAACTTTATTGTTTCCGATACGGCTAAATTAGTTACTGTTGTTATTTTTTGTTAAAATAAAATAATCATTAAACATTGTGTATTCGAGTATGTTAAAGTTTGGTAGAGATAACAAACTATGTCCATAGCCCACTGATGACCCGCCTCCCCCTTCTTGTCATCGTATATGGTTTCATGACTGTATGCGAAATATTCTAATGCTATATGCAGTAAAAACTTTTAAGCACTTCATGTGTATTTTTCATTAAGTCAAGGACCATAACTCTGGTTTGGCAGAGTGAAATCGCAAAAAAAAAAGAAAAATAAAAAAAAATCAGATGCACACCTTCATATGCTGTATAGCAATCTGCTTTTTTATTCCTAAAGGTCAAATACTTTTTGAGATACAGGAGATTAAAGATATATGCAACACAAACTTGTAAGCACTTAATGTGTATTTTCAAGTCAAGAACGATAACTCTGGTCTGAGATAAATCCTAATTGAAAACAACAGGTGCACAACTTCACATACTAAATGACAATCCTGTGGTGTTTGATGATTGATTCAATCCTGTGAGGTTTGATGACTGATTCAAATACTTTTTTTAGATATGCACGGCACAAAATCAGACGGACGGACGATTATAAATTTTTGGCCTTGTCAAGGGCCATAACTCTGGTATGACTGTGTGAAGTCCCAATAAAAATACCAGGTGCGCAATTACACATGCTAAATGACAAACCTGTGAGGTTTGATAACTCGGGTCGAATACTCTTCGAGATATGCACGACATAATTTCGAACGGACGGACAGACGTACGCACAAGGGCAAATGTAAGTGTCCCTCAAAAGAAGAAACAATTGGTTGAGGGGCACAAAAACAAGATGTGGAGTTGGCAAAGCCGTTGAGTATGTACTCGTTTGTTGCAGTTAATGACATTTAAAGCTGATATAGGGAAATTGTTCGAGAGAAATCTGTCACAGCTAAGGAGACATGTTAATTTATTATCAATTATAATCGAGTGAAAATGTGAATAATTTTGGTGCTATAGATCACTGAAGAAAAAACAAACATGTAAGTTTACGTTGTAAAATCCTCTACTAACCTGTCACGTCCCCCTAGTGATCGACATGATCTCCTTCAGAAAATTTGCCCAAAGTGGCATGAAACGATTAACTTCAACTTTTTGTTATTAAATACCATACATGAACAGCCAACGAGAATGTATCAACTTCAAAAAGGGTGAAATATCTTGTGAATGTTGTCATCCTATTTGATTGTAAAAAGCGTTATAGTTTACGATTTGGTCAAGAAAGTAGTGCGATCAGTCTGAAGTTATTTTGTTGTTGTTATTCTACAAACAGACTTATATAGAATTTATCCCTAACGCTTAACTCAGTAGGGAGAACGCTGACACACTCCGGAATGATTTTAACCGTTCTGCTAGTCCGGAAGTTCCGGTCGCACCCGTTTACATGGCTGTCCTCGAGGAGGAAGTGTTAATGATGAATGGGCAAATTTAATAACTTTTGTAATATTTTAAATGAGGTTTTCGACAACTCGGATCTGCTTGAGACAAACTTCACATGGCAAACTAAGGATGGACGCACAATAGAAAAGGACGGCGCTAGTGTGGTAGCGGAAGTTATCAAGGTACAAGTAGTCACAGAATAGAATACTTTTAAAATAGCGAAGTGTCTGCTATACAAATTATGTCGATAATGCAGTTGATTTAGCATTCTGGCATATTTTGGTAATCTAAGGTTATAAGTTCGTAAGTAAGACTCGTTACATTCCGGAAAGTAATACTTAAAACTCGCTTTTGCATGTCCTTGTATAGGTAGTGTGTTCTAGAAATGGCGCTTAAAATAAAATCAGTATTGAAGATTTCACTTGAGACCTTTTATGGTTACAAGTGGGACAGAAAAAAGCGACCAATCGGTAACGAATAGATCGAACGTTCTTTTACAGGAGTCAGAGCTGCACCCAGTGTCAGAAATAGACCTGCAGATTCCCTTAATTGCCGGTGAATTAGAGCTACGAAGAGTAACTGGGAAACTGGACCTTCACGTTACAGGTAAATTTTAAATTACGCACACGTGTACATTTTCGCAATTTACGAATATGTTTCATTCAGCTTTTTAGCGACTTTGGTACTTTCTTTGTTTTATAATTTAAACACATCATACAATGAGAAATTACCCTTTATTTCAGATTCAGCCTCGCTTGGTAGTATGCTACGCCCAATGATGTACATTTCATTGTTCTTGGAAGATCGTGCCTTCTACCAAAGTAACATATTCGGAGACTATGTTTTCATGGAATTACCGGATGTAAAAGTCTCGGTGCCGGAACCACGTGCTTTAGATATGAAAGAAAAGGCTTCCATCATGTTGGACGTGTTTCTACCAACAACTCCACTGAAACCTTCTTTGCTAAATGTTTACATGCCAAAGAATTTGTCACACCCTTATGATGCAGACAGCTTATGCTGTAAGTATATTATAAACATGGGTAGATTTTGCTCCTTAATTATATTAAAAGACAAAAGTCAGTGTGGAATATCTAATAATAAGATTTGTTCGGCGTGATTCTAACATACTAGTATCGCACGCAGTTTTATTATGAATTAGATACGGTTTTTTAAAATGTGCTTTAATTTGTGATTCAATGTTTGTATCAGTACAAATCCCAAATGCTTGTAATAAGAGATACTTTGAAGTGATTGAAACAGCATTGATATATTGAAACCAGGACATGCGATCCAGATGCCCTCGTTATAAAAGACCATTATTATACTGTTCATATTTCTTTCGTTGTTGTAACTACTTGTTTCATCTATTTCATAGTCGAGGAGCCATACCTTACGGTTACAGATTTTCAGTTTATCGGATACTCGGGCTTATCTATTGGTTCTTCTGGACTCAACAGCGAGACTAACCCTGTATATCTATCAACCTCTCGAAGTTCAGAAATTGATTTAACAGCTTATGCTGTTCCGGGTTTTGATAATAACGTCACGATTTTGAATTTATCAGCAGAATTGGACTTCCTACTGAAAGTGGAAAGTTCAGACTTTATTGGTTCACATGAAAACATGGAAATGAAGGTGGCACATATCCTCGAGTTTGGAGATCATTTCTTCATCATTAGAAACAGCACTCTGGTTGTAAACAGATCCTTGAACGTTGAACGTACACCTAAACTTAATTTTACTCTCGACCTAATTGAGACAGTAACTGAAAACAAGCAGTAAGTTTAGGTCAAATTTTATGAAATTTTATGACTGAAAAGTTAATACAAAAAAAAAAGGAACACAAAAGTGCAAATTAAGTAAAATATAAAACTTCACATCTACCGCCAATTACAAACATCAAATACATAATGTTAGTATTTAGTTAATCCTCCTAACACATATATCATTAAGAGAAGTTTCTATTTACTTGCATAACAATCTAGGAAAACAGTTTGGTGAAATATTGATATAAAAATAAAATACAATCTGTATAATTCTAAGGCTTAAATATTGCTCCAAACAACCTCAAAATGCAACTGTAACCTAAATTATTGTTATCTTTACAGAACCACAGCAGAGTTTCAGTTAAGGATTTGGCATACACAAAACGCATCCTGGTCCTCGGCTTACAATGTTTCAGTATTATTGTATCTACCTCCCTTCCTTCATGGCCTCGACATGCAGAGAACCAGGGACGTCATCAAGGCAAACACTGATGTAGAAAATATCGTAAATGAAAACTGCATAAAATTTACGGTATTTCTTAATAATTGCTTACAACAAGTTAAGTTTGTAACTGGTAGTTTGAATTTGCCCTGCTCAGACAAAGTACACTAAAATGCGTTATAAACACTAAAATTATATTAAAAAAATAGTCCTGTCGAAATGATTAAAAATTAAGGAGTTAAGTAACAAGGAGAATAAAGCATACAGATAAAGTTAATTCCCTTTCTGCCTATAACCGCCTCGGTAGCCTAGTGGTAGAGCGTCCGCTTCGAGTGCGGGAGATCGTGGGTTCGATCCATGGCCGCGTCATACCAAAGACGTAAAAATTGGTACTAGTAGCTTCCTCGCTTGGCGCTCAGCATTAAGAGGGTAGTGCTAGGACTGGTCAGCCGGGTGTCAGCATAATGTGTCTACGGCGTGATATTCCAGTGAGGCAGCACTATAAAGTTGGGCATAGTGCTCACTGCTACAAGTAGACACTGTCGTTTATATGACTGAAAAATTGTTGAAAAAGACGCTAAACCGAACACACACACTTTCTGCCTATATCCTGAAGTTATATTGTTTTAGTATAACTGTTTGCCACATTGAAACATAACATACGTAGTACTTAGTATCACTGTTTTTACAGATGCAAAGGGTTTCCTTTGTACACAACGTACGTCTTCAGTTCGGACTGATTTTAGACACCGCCCACAAACAATATGAGCAGAATAAGGAGTTCCTGGTTATTGCTGAAGCAATGTACACTGGCTGGAGAGCCCCAGATTATATTAGAGATATGGAAGGTTTTTCTTTCACTCTCAATGTAACAAAAGGTATGGGCTTAAAATGTGGATAATGAAAGGCTCGTTTTTTATGAAAATACTATATATAGAAAATAATATCACATTGTTTCATTAAAATTTGCAGTAAAGCAATTTAATTGAAGTGATGCAGTTAAGAAATATAGAAGTTTTAAGTCAAATTCTAGTACTGTTTTACTGCAATCAAACGAATTTAACCTTTACCCTGCTAAATTTCTATAATGGACTGGTCCATCATTCAGTTTCGGCAATACCATTTAATATTCGAAAGGGTGTTTACTGAAAATTTACTGGCTGAATAGCAAACAGTGCAGACCATGATCAGACTGCACGGATCTTGATCTGCACTGGTCGCAAAGGCAGGATCACATGCCGCCAACAGACTAAAGGTTAAACTTCATTTCAAACCTACGAGTATGCATACTAGCATGCGTATATATATAACAATTTATTCTAAACAGAACATGAAATTACACCAGTCTGCGAATGCATCGAAGGCAAGTTTGCACAATGTAAATGCAGCATAGTGACTAGCTGTGAAGAAAGGATTGACAATGTATCTTGTGTGGACTGTAATTACCCGTGGCACTGTATGAGAACTCTGAGCGGTACACCAAGATTTATTCATTTTATGTTCAGAAAAGCAAATATAATATCTATATGCTATTCATATAAAGAGATCTGGTTTTGAAAGTATCTGATTATAATGTTGTTTTTTTTTTATTCCTCACATCAAGAAATAAAAAGACGAAAAAAAAAACACATTTGAATTGCTACGAAACTAATTCGATCTCATTCTTTGTTTGAAAGCCAGTATAAACATTACAAGTTTGGCGTTGGTGTTTTAAAATCCTACCAAAGAATTTATTTTACACCTAAGAACACCAAACCTGCTTTTTAAATGACACAATATTTTATTCAGGTTATGGAAAGAAATCCGTGTTGAAAGACGACAATGGCCTTTCATATGTTTGTGCTGCGACAAAGCGATACAGGTACAAAACTGATTATTTTTCACTTTTTCTCAGTAATCGTTAGTGACATATAATTGAGCCGCACCATGAGAAAACCAACATAGTGCATTTACGACCAGCATGGATCCAGACCAGCCTGTGCATCCGCGCAGTTTGGTCAGGATCCATGCTGTTCGCTAACGGTTTCTCTAATGCAATAGGTTTTGAAAGCGAACAGCATGGATTCTGACCAGACTGTGCGGATGCGCAGGCTGGTCTGGATCCATGCTGGTCGCAAAGGCATTATGATGGTTTTCTAATGGCGCGGCTCATATGTGTATAATGTTATGTATGTACAATCGTCTGTCATAACACACGCGCTAGTGCCATTATAACATTTTTTTTATTTACTATAGGAGGTCCTTGGATACAGTGACATGTACAAAGCAGTATGCCAATGGTATCATAAAAAGTAAGGCGAAAAGTACTCGTATTTTTTCCAGATTTTTACATTTTGAGAAGTAATTTCCGTGCAACGTATCTCTTTCATTTAAAGTTTTCTATATTTATCTTGAATGGGTTATATTTTGAATGTTTCTTTGAAAATAATGGAATCAACAGTTATCTGATATCATAAGTATTTGTCCTTTTCAATTTCTTGACTGTTTGTTTTGGTTCTTTATTTGAAAAGATGTAAGAAAAAACCCACATTATTCCTGTGAATGTGTGACTGCATGTGTTTGCTTTTATCTAGGGCTCCCGCCCGTAGTGGGTACGATTTTAGGGAGAGAAAAAGACAGTGGTTACCTGTACGGAATTTCACAAAATGGACTTGCTTACATCATTAGTATGGATGGTGGAATCACGTGGTACAGCATTCACCCGAAATTTTATGGGCGCGCACAACATTCTCCCATGTTTGAAAAGGCCATTCTAAAGTAAAAGTTAGAAATTTCTTCATTCTGGGAGAAAAATACACTTTGTATTACAAACCTGATTATGTGGAAAGTATGGGAGTAATATCGGTTTAACTCGAAAGCCCAGTTGATTGACTGTCCCGTTTTCACACTTTTCCACTGTATTTGCAAAAAGCGATAATATATGAGCCGTACCATGGGAAAACCAACATAGTGGTTTTGCGACCAGCAGGGATCCAGACCAGCCTGATCCATGCTGTTCGATTTTTCAAGGCCTATTCCAATTAGAGAAACCGTTAGCGAACAGCATGGATTCTGACGCGAAGGCGCAGGCTGGTCTGGATCCATGCTGGTCGCAAAGCCACTATGTTGGTTTTCCCATGGCACGGCTCATATATTAAATAAATAGATGACATTCCTCGGTCTCGTTAACCTCTGCATACGATAATTGATACTCGTTTTCAGACGTACAATAAAGCAGAAGCACGGTTAAATGGTCAAGACTGCAAAAGTAGTATTTTATTGCACATCTGGATCAGAACACAAAAAAGTTAAAGTTTTGGCATTATAGTTTTGCCATGATTTTATTTCTATCAAGAGGTTACATTCTATATTTGACAAATAAATAAATTCCAGTTACGTTTGTATGTGTAAAAATAACAAAGAGGTAGATGTGAGAACAACATGTTGATAGTCTCGCTTCTGCTGGAATTCTGGAAATTACTCCACGTTCATACAACACTACATGCACCTGACCATAGTGTTATGACAAGTCAGTCAGCCAAACAGTTGTAAAATGTATAACATTGTTTTGCGAGTATGTCTTATTGACGCAATGGTATCCCTACAAAATGTTTTGTGATCCATATTTGATACTCTATGTGCTGACTTGTCCGATGCGGCCGCCTTATATTCTATATGAACTACTATTCCTACTCAACTGATTATGTTTTTAAATAGATTTAGATTTAATATTTATACATGAACTAGAAAAGTCCTGATTTAATAGTTAATTATTATTTTTCTCTTTTGATTTAGGCCTACAAGAAAGAAAGTCCATTACTGGTCTTAGACTCTTGTATTTTAAATTTATTTAACTTTCTTTGTTTTATTTCTCTTCTGTGGATTCGCTTTATCGGCCGTTTCCTGGGCACGGCATAGAGATATAAATGCGTCTAAAATGTTTATGCTAGGTATTATAATCCACAGAATATTTAAAAAGAAGAAATAAAACCAGAAATGTAGTGGATGCCACATTTCACTATGTTTAAACCCTTCGAGAATCTCCGTTGAGAAGTACAAGGTGTCCCCGTACAACTGGCATATAGATACGGCCAACTGCAGAACAAATCGGTATCTGGCACCTTGCTGGAACATAAATGCAGCGGCTGTTAGGAAACACAATGGTCCGTCGACGAAGGCCGTGATGGACTCCATAGCAACCATACATACGTCGCCCCTGCAACAATATTTGTATTTAAAATAGAAGTTAATAATCAATCTTTTGATCAATAGGAAACATGTATGCAAACACTTATCACTCACTTAACTGGAATTCTCAGTCTTTAAAGGATGTCATTTTATAAGTCTCCTCTATACACATTTTCCACATAAATATGAGCCGCGCCATGAGATGCTGTTCGCTAACGGTTTCTCTAGTTGCAATAGGCTTTGAAAGCGAATAGCATGGATCCTGACCTGACAGCGCGGATGCGCAGGCTTGTTTGGATCCATGCTGTTCGCAAACACACTATGTTGGTTTTCTCATGGTGCGGCTCATATATACTACAGTTTCTTAAAATAAATTCATATTTTAACTGAAAAATAAAACTACTTGTTTAAAGTCGTGAACTCAAATTAGTTAATACGATTATTAAATATCCAATATCTTGTTTCTGTAGAAGTACTTGATACTGAAAATGTTAAATGTAAACAGAAGGTGAACTACATTTATACTAACGAAATATATCTGCTATCTCCTTTACCATACTCTTTCCCTGAAACAGAGAAAAAATTCTGATTGTATATACCATTCTATATAAAGAGACAGAATTGCACAGGACATATCCTGTGACTCAAACCAACAACCGGAAGCGTATACATTTGCAAGTTACACTCCGGGATATATACTCATTTTATTCACTGGAACCGGAAACATCAATATTAGCGCATAGATTTCATTTCGGGTGCGTGACGTCATTTAAATGTGTGTCGTTGCGTTTTTATACGTCAGTTCTGTCAATTTTATTCAGGCTCTTTCATGATTTTATGTGATATTGATCTGTGCAGATACGTATATAATAAAATCGTTTTCAGCGGAATTACGCACAAAACTAGGGGATAACACTCTACGTAAAGATAAAAAAAACACCTGTAAATATAACACCCTCGCGCCAGTAAATGGTCAAAATGACGAAAATCACGTAAGTTATTCTATCCATCATCCTAACCCTTGGTTTCAAAAAACTGCAAAGTCGAGACAATACTTGATACTGGTGAAATGACTATTTCTTTTTCTTTTTTTAAAATATTAATCATCTATAAGCAGAATGAATGTTTATAGATCCCTTATAATGTAATCTGATCTGATAATAACAAATCAAAATTTTTCTTTCTTTTTTGTGTGTGTGATAAACACGCACGTTTCACGTTTTTCTTCCTTTTTTTATTTGTGGTGGTGGGGGGGGGGGGGGGGGGTTAACGCCATTTTTCAACAGTATTTGAGTCATGTAACGGCGGGCAATGTTCCTAGATTCTGTACCAGTTCAAACCTGTTCTCTGTAAGTAACTGCCAACTTCCCCACACGAATGATTTCAGACACAATGTCTTTTATCAAATCGTCACGAAGAACATACGCCTCGCCCGTAGATCGAACTCATGACCCTGCAATCCGTAGATCTGCGCTCCCTTAATGAAAGTTTCTCTTAAAATTATGATAGAAAGCATGTATAGGCTATCAGCAATCTGTTTAGGTACAATTATCAGACGTTTATCCTGTTCAAGTTTCAGATTTCAAGTCGTTTTTCACCAACTGGTTCTGTTTGACTTGTACATTATCATTATTTGTAAAAAAAAGAGTTATACACAATTCTTCTACAAACCAATCCAAATAATGTTTAAAAAGTAAACAAAAATCAGCATACAAGATTTGTGGATCTAGTTGGGTTTGAATCAAAGACCTGAAAACCTGTACAATTACTAACCCGAAATCTTAACTACTCAGTCACGGAGACTGATAATATACAATATATAGACTAATAATATTCATATACTATCAATAACAAATGAGCAGGAGGTTCTCTGTTATGGGTGGAAGTATGTGTACATGTACATTTTTCAATACTGTACAAATGTTTATTTTGTTATAAACTGATGTACATTGTCTCAGTATTTATCTAATATAGTTCATCTAGCTGTGCTATTTCTTCATCTCATGAAACACTTAAACTGATTATTAAGGATGAGATGCAATTTAAAGATGATAAATGGTCCTGGGTTCGAATTAAACCGATTGCGGTACCGTTTTCTACATATACGTAAACTCTGCATAAAAGCCGGTGTAATGAAGTATTTTGACTCCCATAGAATAACGACCCCCCGGTCATTATTCTATAGAAAATATTGACTCCCCTTATAAAAAACTGACTCCCTTTGAAAACTCTATAGAATAACGACCCCCGGTCATTATTCTATAGAAAAACTGACCCCTCCAAATAAAATACTGACTCCCTAAAGATGACTCCCTTCGAAACTCATAGAATAACGACCCCGGTTATTATTCAATAGAAAAAGTGACTCCTTCCATGTAAAATACTCACTGCCGAAATTACTACATTCGAACTCTCATACAATATCGATTCCCGGACATAATTCTATTTAAGAAAGTTACTCTTTCCGTGTAAAACACCGGCTCCTAAAAAGTCTTTCGACGATAATATCTATTAAAAAGTGATCCCCACAAAACCTAACGGACAATTTTACTAGATCTACAACTCTAATACCCTCCATTGCCAAAAGTTAACATTTTGATTATACTACTACTACTGGTGCCGCTACTTCTATTGCTATTACTACATGTTCTTCTTCTTCTTCTACTACTACTACTACTTCTACTACTACTACTACTACTACAACTGCTACTACTGATACTACTATACCTGCTTCCACTAATACGTCTTGTACATCTACCTCTTCTTCTCCTGCTGCTGTTGTTGCTGTCACTTATTCCTCTGCTGCTGCTGCTGCTGCTGCTGCTGCCACTGCCACTACCACTGCCACTACTACTACTACTACTACTACTACTACTACTATTACTACTTTCCCGTACTTTACTGCCACTGCTAAGTATTGCAACTTCTATTAATACTTCGTTCTATGTTAGCAGTTTCTTGTGCAGTTTTCTTCTGAAGAATTACTTCAAACCGAAGTTTGCAGGGATTATTGACACTGGTGTGTTTTGTGAACGTATGGTGAATTGTTATTTTCCTGAAAAAAATGTATACACCAAGATACAGCGTCTAGAAATAGAATCCCTTTTCAAACGGAAGGAAGGAAGGACGGACGGACGGACGGACGGACAAGGGCAAATCTATATGCCCCCCTCCCCCGAGTGGGGGCATAAAATGCAGCAATTAGGCCTTAGATACATGAGTTATCACTAAATTTGACCAAATGACCGGGGTCGTTTTTTTATGGGAGTCAATATTCTTTGTGAGGTTCAGTTTACTTCACGTGGGGGAGTCATAGTACTGTGATCTGGTGGTCATAATACTATGACCGGGGGGTCACTTTTTCTATAGAATAATGACCGGGGGGTCATTATTCTATGGGGGTCGAAATACTTCATTACACCGGCATAAATGTAGAAGTTGATTGGTTTGCAAATTGAGAAATCATATCGCATAGACTGTCCTACATGGTGAATGACTTTCCTATAGCTTTTTGTCGTCGTTTCCTTTAATAAGTACCACATATATAGTTATATTCAGTTACATGTCATTAGTGTAAATGTGATACTAAATATTTGCAACATATCATTTTTAACGTCGACGTTCGCAAGTACCAAATTTACTCTAATATATATTCTGTTGTTAACAACTTACACATTTGAGCTAAGAATGTCTGCTCCCCAGCGAGTGTTGCATGGTAGACGCCAAAGTAGCCTTCCAAAATAGTATGTATAAATCCGCATGAAACAAACCAGCAGATTTTTATCCTAACACCGGTTGATTTTCGTTTTGTCGATAACCACAAAATGACGATTAAGACAGCAACTAATCCAAAGAATAATCCCAGGAGTTCACTTATGGTGTTAATATTAGGTTTATAATGTGGAAGATAGGTGTCCCGCGGGAAATACGGGTGTTTAACAGCGTCCGTACTCATTATTTTCTGATATTAACCCGTCCGTTATAACACGATTATATACCGTGTACTACTTTTCAACCTAGCAACATGTATGTATACAGAGTATGATATTGTCCGCTTCGATAAGCGCCAACCAATAATGTTAACTATTCCCAGTGTTTGACTTGATATACTCGAAATTGCTTAATGAATTATAAAGTTTAATTTTTTTTTTTTATTGTATAACAATTTAAACGTTATTTTCTTATAAAATTGTATCGTATTGTATATGTATCAAAGTGAACTTATTCAAAGTGACCGTATATTAATAGCCTTATTAAGCTTACTATATAGACCATAGAATTCAAAAAAGCTATATATGAATTCTTTTTAGAAATAATAATATTCCAGCTGATAACAAATAAGTACAAATGCATATGAATGTACATGTATATGATTTTTTTCCATGTATATGAATATAAATATATTATATACATGTACCTGATAACATAACACGTGTTTTTGTTTGACCAAAGGTTATTAGTGCAAA
The DNA here is from genome assembly GCF_021730395.1 of Mercenaria mercenaria. Classification (NCBI taxonomy): domain Eukaryota; kingdom Metazoa; phylum Mollusca; class Bivalvia; order Venerida; family Veneridae; genus Mercenaria; species Mercenaria mercenaria. Next base: position 57,329,977 of record NC_069373.1, read on the forward strand.
TTTTATCATCTGATACCTTTTGAGTAGAGCTATAGACTCATTTTAAATTGTTTAATGAAACTTATATGAACTTTTTAAGCGCAGTCCAGGAGGGCGTCTCCAAGAAACTAAGGAGCTTTAGCTGCCTTAATTGTAAGTAATAGTGTGACTTGCTGGAAAACGCAAAAGCTAAAATAGATGATTAACACCATTGTAGGAGACACAAAAGCAAATTTCTTGATAACATGTACACTGATTAAGAGAAGGCTATCTAATAGCATTCATCCGAAATTATGTATGACGTTTAAAGGTCGTGCTGCGCGTTTAAGGACAAAGATCAAATTAGTGCTGATTAAAATTTTTTTTTTGATGTTCCATGGAGAGAAGCCGTAACTTTTCTTTTTTTTAAATATATATTGCAATTCATTCTATACTGATTAATTATTGGTCTATGATTTGCCTATTTTGCTCATATTGTATGTCTAATCAACACGGGCTGTCAGAGCAGGTGGCTGGGTAGGGGTAGATTTTAATTTACTTTAGTATGTACAACGTGTTGCAAATATTATTCTTTTGTTTGCTACGACACTTTTGAAATATATAATACGTTACCCTATTTATGTGCAAACTTATGAGATCCAGTTGATTACGAAAAATAACGAGTATCGCCAAAAACATCTGACATAGGATTTGATACTTTTCTAAGTGGACGAATGATTTTAATAATATCCTATATCAAATGTTGTCGACAATATTCGTACGTAATACATGTAGTCCGATTTCATGATGTAGTTTGCTCATCGCAAAATCGGATATTAAAGCAATACAATGCGCCACGAATACCGTTAAAAGTATCGCATATGCAAATGAAATCACCGGTTTTAAATTTGAAATAAATTCACATACATTTGCAGGTATTTACTATACAGATAAAAGTATCGCATACTAGTATACAGCTACAAATTCCGCACACGAAATTACTAACGCCAAAATATACGTTAAAGCAATCGCATCGCATATAAAGTTAAAAGCACTACAAGTCAAGTTCAAACCACCGTAAACACAATTGAAAACACCGCGCATGCGCAGTTATTCCGACACAAAGGTAAAATTACAGCAAATGCAGTGAAAAGCGCCACTTATACCGTTGAATGCATCACATAAAAATTGAAGTTGAAATCACCGCAAATGAAGATGCAAAAAACCCATATACACTGTTAAGCTTTATATTTTTAAGCATAATCATTGGGTATATTTTTATAAACTATTTGTAAAAAGTCATCACGTGATAATTTACATCAAGTGTCGTATACAGTCATATTACCTAGAGAGGAAATTTTGTCTATTTTTCATTTGAAATATAAAGTATTTTACCAAATAAACGATGCAGTTTAATACACTACATCTCACATTGCTTTGCCAAAAAAAAAACACTTGTACTTTCTTGTCAAACTTTACCTCAATTTCCCTTTGTTTAAGAAATTAGGTTAGCTTCTACAACAAAACTTGTTATATTTCGATGGGTTCAAATCGTTCAGCACAACATTTATTCTGTGTTAGTGGTACTGTTTAGTTTTTCAGCTTGACAATTTTGGCTTGGAGGGTTCCAATATCCCTGCATTCATACCTTTGGGTATTTATCAGCCACCCCTTGAATATGATGCCTGCTTTTAAATTTTGTCTTTTGGCAGTTTCTGCGATATGTAGGCCCCATAGCCTCAGATCTACGCTCTAAATTCTAGTTTGTTTAGTTCTGCCCATTGTTTTTCGTTTACGGCAAGTCCATTATTATGCCGCTTTTCATGGAATTGCATTCAGTTTATCATTGAAGGTTCGATGTACACCGCCGTATGAACACATCTACGGATGCCTCTGAGTAGAGAAGGGATAATCCTTGTCGCAAACCGCGTTGTATGGGGATTTTTTCTCCAGATACATGTCTGTTATCAACTGATGCACTACTTCACTACTTATATCATTATAAAAAGCCGTACTCGATATTAATGAGTCTCCAAAATTTAAAAGTTTAAGACACCGAAAGACAAAAATAAGCTTGATTTAAACTATCAAATGCTTTTTCGTAAATAATACGATACCAATTCATCATGGACATCTAAATAATCTATCGTTTCAAATAATAATCTAACAATTTCTCAAATATATCGGTTCATCAAAAACAGTTTGTGATTGACTAATTTTAGAATTGCTGACTTTTTTTTAAGGCGGTTCGATATAACTTTTGTTTCTATTTAATAGTCAACATTAAGGAAACTAATGCGACGTCAGTTTGATGATATTAGTAGAAAATACACTTTATTCTAGCATGTATGGAATTTTAATCCAGGGCGTAAATGTTAAGTTATTGGACCCATAGCTATGCCATGAAGAAGTTTAATGGAAGCAACGTGAACATGCCAAACTGTAATCAAAGCGCTGAAAGCACAGAAAGGTTGAAACATTTCAATATGCTATCTGATGAAATACATGTTGTTCTGGTAAGAAGTGTGTATGTAGCCTTCAATGTCACAGGAGCTGGTATTAAAGGCATGAAGGTAGTTATTCGCCGGATATGCCTCCGTGGTCTACTCGAATGTAGTCCATATCAATATATAGTGCAATTTTCCCGCCTAGTAAAGGCCATTTTCCTGCAAAATATAAGCTTTATTGATGCTTGATTGTAAAGAGGAATGTCTGCTGATGATTTTAAGCTACGTTATATGCTTCAAGTGAGTCGAAGCTGTTTGGTAAAATGAAAGTGAAAGTGTGTATTTCCTGATGTCTACCTATGCAATATTAGCGTTTTCATAACGTGTATCAGTCATGTGACCATGGTTCCACTGCATTATGGTCAATCCCATAAGTAGTCATGTGCATCTCTTTAGATCTTTTTCTACACAACTCCAATATTATTTATGTTTGCTATGTGTCAAGTTTTTTTTTCTACAATTGTAAATTGAAGCATATTGCCAAGAATTGCTTAATTGTGGTGATAAATCAGCAAATCAAAGTGATTATCAAGCGTAAATTAGAAGGATTTGAAAATAATATCGTAGAATCAGACAACTACAGGCAATGTACATCGTACAGAATGCACTTACCGCAGCCACAACACCCAGAAAGTTCAACTCCAAGTTCATTCTCCAAGTAATCAGATCTCAAAAAGTTCATCTCCAAGATTATAAAGGGCTTGGTACGGTTTTCTGTACAAAATGGCCTAAATATGGTACGGTTTTCTGTACAAAATGGCCTAAAATAATGAGTTCAAAATTCTAAAACATTAGATTAAAATTTATATTTTGATAGATAAATAATGCTAATACATCTACAAACAAGTATTTGAACGTCATGGTGAAAATAACGTTATTAGCGTTTCTAGTTGTGGTGTCACTGATAACGTCATTTATATGTGAAATACTGTATAACGCTAGAAAAACCGTGGTTTTTGCTATAAAATCAAGAAATTAACAATATCCGCAATTGATAAACTTTCCATTACTTACTTGGTCATGTGGAAGGAAGAGTTACCTCTATCACATAAGAAAATTTGTAAAGTTTACCGCTTGCGAATGCTGAGTATTTTTCGAAGATCTGACATCTTGTCAGCGTTGCCTTTTTTAAAAGAAGCTAAATATCTTACTGAGTTTCTATGCATTTTAAATGTGTTCTTTTAACAACAGCACTTTAAAGTATGGAGATATCAAAACTATATTGACAGTTTCTTTATTGAATATTAATAAGAGACAAGTGTTTTATCCGATAGACATAGACCCTATACAGATTCTTAAAATGATTAGATCTACACGGTTCAGCGGTAAGAAGTAAAATGGCGGAGTAAAATTTAATTCAACATTTTGAACGTAACTTAGTCAACATTGAAATATGTTTAAAGTAATGATGTACTGTACTTATCATGTGTCGCTTTCAGATCAACATTAATTAGAAAATATATGCGTGGGTCCCCGTAGTTTGCTAGCTACAGCGATGTTTCATGCATTACCAACTTAAATAAAACACATACTCTAGAAGTTTTATAAACTACACTGCTTAAAATCACAAACTTTTAAGACTTCATCGAAGCAATCAACTTTTCACTCGATTTATCATTGATTTCAATGAAACGGTGGAAATTTCAAATTCTATATATTCTTTCAACATAATACAGAATTACTTAATTTTGATAAATATTCCTTTGAGTGAATTATCTAAAAGGAAAATGTCCACAATTTTAATACTTGAATTTTACGGATGTTGGTGGAATACATAAAGGATCTTACTTGAGTGAATTTTCTTACTGAATTTATTCAATTAGTTAATTAACATAATAAAACACGAGGCTCGTGACGAGCATTTTATCAGTATATAAATAAGGTAAGTGTTTCTTTCTCGTTCTTATAAGTGAATCTTTGCTATAGAATTTCCAGCATGTCATTTGTGTATTGAATAAAATTTACAAAACGACTATTTGGAGAAACAGAACACAACCAAGAAAATAACAGCAGACTTGTTTTGATTGAGTCTGTTCAATGTACAACACCCCCCCCCCCCCCCCCCCCAGCAACGGCATTAAATGAACTTGTATGGCTAAAATGTGTATAAAGTGTAATGTTCTAAACTTTAGCACATAGACGCTTATTGAAATAAAGAATGAAATCCTACATGAACGCGTACTCGTACAAGTACCACCTCTCAAATCACCTCTCAAATCTAAGAATACTTACACAAGAAATACTATTATCACATACACGTGCACCTTGTGGACTCCATGGAATCGATATTGCACGGCTATATTTGCATGGACGTGATCGAATAATATGTCAATGAATCAAACAACTTAAATATATAGGACATTTTATAAAAATATTTTTACAATATTTATTACTCATTACGTTGATAATGGACCTATTTTTAATAAGCAAAATTATTTTTACCGTCTTCCTCGTTATGAATATATGGAACTCATTCATTAAAGGAATATTTAAGTATATTTGAAATGAAACTACGTTAATTACATATCGAGGGCTTGGCGCAAAACTATTGTATCTTGTTCTTTATTTATATACACTTACAGTAGTTTTGCACCAAGCCCTCGATATATACCCGTGTATGCCTTTCAGTAACGTTTGACGTAACGTCAAATTAGCACGTAAGTGGATCTTTTTCATACAGATAGTCAGGTTGAAAATCGACGTGTAGAAGGGACAATTTTCATGATTTTTTAACATTTTTTTAAGTTTTGTAATTTAAAAGGGTGATACTATTTGTCATTGATTTTTTAGCAATTTGCACGAAAGGCCATTTTTCAATGTAAACCGTACCAAGCCCTTTGCTCAACTCCCAAACTATCAATGTTTGCCAGATTTCAAGATTTTTGTACAATTGCTAAATTGGGAGGCTTAATCGGTAAATTAAACGAGGATTATCAACTGTTCTAGCAGGATTGGCATATAAGTGGGAAATATTCATATTTCCCAGGACTGTTCTAGAAGGGTTCAGTATTCAAAAGCTATACATGTATACCATCTGGGATGTACCTCTGCATGTCGGTCTTTGGATTACAGTATGTTATAGCGTTTCGCAAACTAACGAACAAATCTACAGTTGGCCGCAGGCTACATCAAGCAAAAATTGTTCACAACAAATAATATATATTCTTGACGTAATCAATACTACCAAATATTTAATATTTTACATGCTCACCAGCCTATTGTACACATTTGAGTGTATGTTTTCTTGACAAATCGTTATGTATTAAATAAATAAGGCTACTTATTAAGAATAGCCCTTGTGTCGACTTCAACAAAACAAAAACACAATTTTCAGATAAAAAAATGTTTTGACAAATAAGGATCATGGGTCCCTTCTCTTATTCTTAACTAGAAGCTAGAAGATATAATTTTACAAGTAGCTCTATCTAGCTAGGTGGAAAGTATCGAGTAGAATAGAAAAATCTAATTGTTTTTCAAAATTCAACACGATATCACATATACACCAACTTTCACAATTCTTGGAGCACGGGTTGTATAATTTTACACACTTCTGCGAAATCAACTTCTAGTTTAGCCGACCCTAGAAATACAATGCATTGATGTCACGACTTACATTGGTGCTGCAACCCCACTTCTTTAAGTCATGGGCTGTTGCCTTTAAACTCCGCTACCTTGTTAAAACAGATTTTACAAACGACCGACCCTGCTAAAACAACAGTAAAAGTCAGTGGGGTCCACTAAACTAGAAACTAGATCTATCTACCCCAAAATCCTGCTGTTTGGACTTCCGCACAGTTTTCAGATAAAAAAGAACTGTGCACATGAAAATCTTGTTACTGTAGAGCTAAATATATGATGTTTTGACAATTAAGGAACACGGATCTCTTCTCTGTTTTTTTCCCAGAAGATATATATTGTACTTATATAGCTGCAAGTCACTAAGCAAAGCGTTAGCGGGGCACATGAATGTGGGCTTACATCGAGAAACAGCACATCATGCAAATGCCCCCTTGTGATATTCTACGTAACTGCTTCGATTCTATTTTTCTTAAATGAAATCAAACAGTTTTATTAATCTGGGACACATATATGTAGGACTACATCGAGAAACTTCACATCGTGCAAACGCCCCCACTTGATATTCTACATAACTAATCACTCTTTATGTACTGCTTTGATTCTATATTGTTTAATATTCTATTTTTAAAGACTCTGCAGTTTTCACTCTGTTTTATTAACGTTTCGGCCTTATCAGTAAATTTCTACAACATGGCGTTCTTTCAATTCAACAACAATTATAATACAAATCCGGAACTGACGTAACTTTGTTAAACGTCGCTAAAATCGAGACATACTTACGATTCACAGGGAATGTCAATATTTATCTTGTAAATATTAAAAAATATTTGTCTTTATATACTGGTCATCATACATATCACAACGAATATTAATTTTCGCCAAAACGACATGTTGCCATGAAACGCACGTTTCTAAAATGGCATAAAAACGAGAATCTTTCTGCAGAAACATTTTCATCACTAACAGGCCCTTCATTTACTCTTTCGAGAAAAGAAATGCACTGCCGACATACCGACCCGCACCTTGGATTGGCAAACAAGCGTATTTCAATAATCAAAAGGGCGTGTACACTTTGCAACAGCAAGTTTTAAAAAGTTACCATTAAAGTATTCACTGAAATTTCTAACGATGGGAAGCAATGTCTAAGACAAGTTTTCAGAAAATAGCCAGGTGTCCTAGATAAACAGTCGAGTCCTCCCTGGCACCACTGTATATTAAAAAAGTACGACCAAATATGCTTTCTTTTTATCTGCTGAACATGAAACTCCATTTGTCGACCAAGTGCAGGCCCGGGTCCAGACATATTTAACTATGGGGTTGGGGAGTGGGGGGGGGGGGGGGGGGGGGGGGGGGCACCAGTCTAGAACGAAGACGTCACCTTCGAGGCGCATAGCGCTGAGAGCCGGTAGGTATTGGAGGGGACCTCTGCCCATAGAAGGGGGTAGGGGTTAGAGAGTCTCTCCCTGGATACGTTTTAAATACAGGTATGAAATGGTGGTCTCGGTACTGGTGGGGTACCCCCCTCATCATTATAATATAATGAGTATACGTCATTTCTCAGCCAACGGAGGTGGAGGGGGGCACGAGCCCCCTTTGGCCCAGCCCTGGATCCGGGCCTGAAGTCCGTATCTGACTGTCATTAAGACAAGTAAATGGTGAAGCAAATTTTATGTATTTGATATAAATGGGTAGGGGTGACCTATGTCAATTTCTATATTTACTTTATAAATAATTGATATAATATTTATAACTTTAGACATCGATCTGGAAGGGTCGATGGTTAGCAAGTTTGAGCGCACAGCGCGTGCTCCTCCCCTTATCATGTTACTCAAAATACTCAAAATCCTGATGGAAAACAACTCGATGTCAACACCTTTGTAAGGGGAGCGCTGGTCTAGTTGTTAAGGTGTCGGTCGCTCAACATGGAGTTCGTAGGTTCAAGCTCCACTGAGGTCACGACCACATCTTCTAATATGACACTAGTAGACTTGCTTTTTCAGGAAGCGGACTCGAGAGTGGATCAAATAAACTTGAAGCGTTTATCACAATCGAGCTCAAATAAATTTGTTTTAACTAACAACTTAGTATGTTATGAAAAATATCCATTACATGCTTCCCTCAGTATAATAAACTCGTTTAGTGCCTCATTTTCTTTACGCGCATATGACCTTGGCATTTTGATTGATGGTTTACCATACCCGGATAGTAAGACAACAGATTAGAAAAGCACATTCATCACTATTTTCTGATTATCTTTAGAAATATAGTTAAGTTTTTATGTTCTGGAACATTTCCCCCCCCCCATAATTTCAAAGAAACCCGTGGGAAACCGCACGTTTGACCCCAGTGATTTGCATGTTTATGACGTCATTACAATGTGGAGAAATTCGTAAAATGGCGGCCGCTGTTTGAAAACATGACAGAATCACAGCGGTGAGGAAAACGTTTTTCTTGCAAATTAGAAGCATCTACACTGATTGAAATGGTATTCATTATAAAAAAGGATAATTTATGTTTATTTCTTTCTATACAAAATGTTCCGAAATTTTTGCATGGAGTTCCATAACACATTCTAAATTCTCCTTATATTGACAATTTTGACAGGAGTGGCCTACGACGTCAAACGGCAGCATGTCAATACATGCGATCACATAGAAGCTATGACTAATTATCACGCGCTTCAGTCACATCCGGGGTTTTCTGAAATAATTTAAAGTAACACACCTTCACTTTTCAAATTAGCCATGATGGGTCAACAGACATAAAACATATTTTCTCATGCGAATGACGCATTATTTAACCTTATTGTATTTACATGTATATGAAAATACCAACAGACTGTAGTACAATGTTCAGAGAACAGTTTATATCAATAACAAATATCTGTCGATTAGCCTGAAAAACGGGTAAAAGCCTTTATGTTTCTCGGACGGCGGATTAATCTGCCTTCAGTGAAAACTGTCCGTATGATATTCTTGCAAGCTCCAAAATACGGTAGTTATAGGTCTCAACCGCTTCGCGGTTTCAACCTAAAAACTTCAGTTTAGTTGCGATTATGCTTTTAATTCTGTACTAGAATATAGACAATTCCCGAGCGTTCATTAATCTCTTCTATAGATAAGCATTTCTCGGTCTCTTCGATATTATCCAATCAGGGAAAACACGTTCGTGATTGACAACCTTTTTTCCGATTTTCCAATCTATAAATAAGTAAAGTACGTTTACAAGTGATGTGACGAGACCTAGTTACTTTTGATCTGGTTCATGATTAAAACTGGAAGCCTGAAAGAAGAGGAACCCATTCAGTATTCTATACTAGTTAGTATGTGTACAGAAGCATGTCCAAATTGTTTATAACATCTATAATGGTGTTTTATTACTGATTAGGCCGTCTTTCACGATTAAAGCTATCTGCCGGTTTCCTATGAAAGAAATCTCTAAATAAGTGCTTGAGCTTTTTCTTTTCCATAAACCAAAAGCTATATTTAGAAAAGAACAAAAAGAACAGATGGTATGAGTAGCTTTTGTGTGCATTGTTTTAGCATGAACAGGGCTTTACGCTTAAATCTATATACTTTACAAGTTTATATATGTATAGTCACTGTTGAGCGACTTCTCCAAAGAATGATAGTGATTTATGTCCGAGAATTGTGTGTAACATACAGATGATGCTCCAATTCTATCCTGAACTAGCGTGCAAGCTGTATGATACGCATTCATACACGGGACTCTTCTCCAAAAGAATATCAGTCATTTTAGTTCGAGGAGCCTGGAATCAAACCTGAGACTTCTGACTTCGTAGTCCGGCTTGCAAAACAGTATCAACGCCTTTGGGACCTACTGACAAATGTTTTCTCTACTAGTTACAAATGCATCTCTCATTTGTGTGCCAGTCGCTAATTTTCTATTGTATTTTCTATATACAGTGTGTCTTTGCCATAATTTTATGGATGTAAATGAACGGTGGCAAATTATTTTGTCGATATGCCAATAGATTTGAAACCTTGAAACCTTGCTATATGTCAATCGCTAATCACTACCTTTTAGTTGCTTTTAGGTAAGTGCACATTGTTTTTTGTCAATTGCCAATTTCTGTGTTTATATTGCACGTTGCCTCGTTCCCACGTGGGCCTTCATTTTCTAATTAATCTTGAACACCCTACTTTTCAGGACCATTGTATATGTTGCAAAAACACATTGTAAACAACTGACATGAAAAAATAATGTCTGCTGTGTTGGCCTTGGAACAACACACTGGATCAAATGTTCAAATCATTACAATCGGATCTGGTTATTGAATTCTTGGGTTTTCTGTAAGAATATAAATATTTTTAATCTTTTTTGCTTAATTAAATCGTTGTTTTTAAGTATTTCATACTGATTTATTTTAAAAAGTGATGACCGAAGAATTATCTCCTCTTACCAGCAATTAGATTTGGCTTCTTTTGATTCGGAATTTATTTGATATCATAGTCACGCACTTTGCATATGCAGCAACAAAGTTTTACGAGAATTGTTGAATCTGAGGATAACTGACGATGGATCAAGTACATCGATGACTCAAGTGAACCTGACAATACCTCCAAGTTAATGCATTTAAAGTTTTAGATATCCCTTAAGAAAATGTGTTCAACTGACCAACATGTCTCTTATTTCTCATATTCACTGCAATATTAAATTATGGTCCTCAAACGAGCTGTTGCTGTCGGGTGGAAAAGGTACAATAAAAGGTCGTTTGTAGAGGAGAAACAATTCACAACATATTGATAATATTTAATTGAATAATGAATAAAAGGATAATGCTTTTTCATAAGGTGCTACTGAAAACACTTTCATAAGTTTTAAAAATACAAGTTTGTCTTAAACAGTGACAAAGATAAAAAATCTTCAACTGACAATCATTGTGTAGTTTAGATGCATCCCACTGAACTGGAATTATTCTCACATATTATAAGAATAAGTTGGAAGAAATTCGCTACAATCACTAATTCAAAGAATTGAAATAATACGAAACAAATCAAATACTCTCTGCAGTTTAAATTATCACTTTAATATAAAACAGTGGAAAACGATAATGTCAGAGAAACTTCTTTGTACAGTAAAATCTTGAGATTCTTTTATCCTTGAATTCTAACCATACAAATCCGGACATCGCCTCTGATAACAAGCGTGTCGACTTCGTCCAGAGATAACCGATGGTTGAACTCCAACAAATGCTGGTCGTTTACTGCTACCTACAAATATACAAATTAATAAAACTATACAGAAATATAAAAAGTAAAATTAGCGAACGGCAGAGTCTCGTTACTAAATAGTCAGATATTTATACCCCTACCCCTCCAACACCATCGAAGAAGGAGGCGTATATTGTTTTGCAGATGTCGGTCGGTCTGTCGGTCGGTTGGTCGGTATGTAGACCAATCCGTTTCCGGATGATAACTCAAGAACACTTGGGCCTAGGATCATGAAAATTGATAGGAAGGTTGGTCATCACCAGCAAATGATACCTATTGATTTTGAGATCAGTATGTCAAAGGTCAAGGTCACAGTGACCCTGAACAGTTAAACGGTTCCCGGATGAAAACCCAAGAACGCTTGGGCCTAGGATCATGAGAGTTGATAGAAAGGTTGGTCATGACCAGAAAATGACTCCTATTGATTTTGAGGTCAGTATGTCAAAGGTCAAGGTCACCTTGACCTGGAACATTTGAACGGTTTCTGGATGATAAAACAAGATTGCTTAGGCCTAGGATAATGAAAGTTAATAGAGATGTTGTTCATCACCAGCAGATGACCCCTGTTGATTTTGAGATCAGTAGGACAAATGTCAAGGTCACAGTGACCAGGAACAGTAAAACGGTTTCCGGGCAATAACCCAAGAACACTTGGGCCTGTGATCAAGAAAATTGATAGAGAGATTGGTCATGACCAGCAAATGACCCCTGTTGATTTTGAGGTCATTAAGTCAAAGTTCAAGGTCACATTGGCCAGGAACAGTTAAACGGTTTCTGAATGATAACTTGAGAAGGCTTAGGCCAAGGGTCATGAAAGATGATACAGAGGTTTATCATAACCAGCAGATGACCCCTGTTGATTTTGAGATCAGAAGATGAAAGGTCAAGGTTACAGTGACTCGGAACATTAAAACCGTTATCAGACAATTTCTTCAGAACGCTTGGGCCTAGGATCATGAAACTTGATAGGGAGGTTGATGATGTCCAGTAGATGTCCCTAATATTTTGAGATCAGTAGGCCAAAGGTCAAGGTCACATTGACCCGGAACAGTTACACCCTTTTCGGACGATACCTTTAGAACGCTTAGGCCTAGGATCACGAGACAAAATAGGGAGGTTGATCATGACCAGAATATGACTCCTGTTGATTTTGAGATCAGTAGGTCAAAGGTCAAGGTCACATTGAACCAGAACAGTAGAACTTTTGTTTACAGTGACCAAATAACTTCTGTTCCTTGTGCAATTACTGAATGCATCAAGGGGGTCATTTCGTGTTCGACGAGCTCTTGTTCAATTTTGCTTGATGCAGTATTGCAAACATAAAAATAAATAGAAAACGAGCGATACCTTATAACATGACTCCTCGATAAGAACGACCATTTCGAAGAACTCATTACGTTTGAAAGGGAAGGGTTTACTCAGAGAACGTTCTTCGCTACCCCACTGGCCTTTCTTCCGGGCATTCCTCACAATTGTATCGTTGCTCCCACCGTAATCAAAGCGGACGTCAAAGTGGAAAGCGTTTCCCCTTACTTCACCCTTATGACTCTTGAAGTTGACAGAGAACCTGCGTACAAAGACAGAGAACCTGCGTATAAAGCTATACATTACGCAATGCTGAGCTGATTGATACAGATTCTATATACTAAATAAAGACGTCTTATCTTTATCCTTAATGACCGTGTAACTCGTTAAACTTGTTTCCACTCTAACACTAATATGGGGTCAATTCGTTTCTGGCAACCGGCTAGGCGTTCGTTTGGCTGCCCGGCACTGCCCAGGTCAATCCGGCGTACGCCGATGTGCGCCAGTCTCACGAGATAGGCAAATTATATATTTTTTTGCGATAAACATTCGGGTAAACATTTTGAAATTTGGGGTTAATACCAGTTTAGGTAGATTTTATTTGGAACAGGCCGCAATAGAAAATCTTTACAAGTTTTTAAAGTATTTTTTTATTAGCAGTTCCCGTGAGCGGCGTACTCCGAAGCATTCGTCTATTATTTAAATCGACGAGAATTTTTCTTGCCGCTCACGTGACCGGCGTATCCCGGGTTGAGTGAAATGAATTTGCCCAATGTTATTGGTAGCAGGGTACACTAAGATTCGAAAAGCTTGGGCACGGACAGTCTTACATGTACCGAGTCGCAACATTGCACTTCCCTTATGAGCAGAATCAGGGTGGCCATTTTATAAATTGCGTGCATGTTTTGTGCTTTTAATTAATGGCAAGATCAGGACTCTTATACAAGAATAAAGAAAGTTATCAAACGAAAGTTTTACACCATCCATTAAAAATTGCATGCCAAAATCATCAATTTTGCACTTTTTGAACAGCCTGCAATGATCCCGTTGCAGGAACAATGCCCAATTTTATTGCATTTCTCAATTTAATAGTCCTTACTGAACTTCAGGATATAAACGGAATGGGCTCGATATCAGTGAACACAATCTTGTTTTACAATTCATAGGAAGTTTGAGTATGTTTTTATATAATTTAAATGAGATACACATTTACCAATCATGTGCCATTTATGGCATTGACACGGCACGCACATTATAATACGGAGCTGACAATGTTTTTGATGCGATATAAACAATTTCATACTATTTTAACTTCTGTGCTGCTCAGTAGTTATTTATGGTTCTTTTTGGCTAAAGCGGCACACCAACCACCAGTCGGCATGGCGATGCTTGTTAGTTATCACTAGTTATGTTAACTACAAAGCTATCAAAACAGGCGAGTAAGAATACGAATATTATCCGCAATGTTGTGTTTTACCTCGGCGAGTCCTTATCTGGTATTCCGCTGATGAAAATCATCTTGCCCGGATAAATACACCCAAGCCCATGTCTGACAGGAACACTCTGTAAAATGATGAATAACATCCTACTTTTTGTATTGTACAGGATTTTTTTTGTAAAAATAATTTAGTTTTATGACCTGTTCATATTTTAATCTAATGCATATATGCGGGCATACGATTAATGTGAACACATGTATCAAACAGCTTCGACACTGTAAAAAGTGCAAAAAACTCAATAACTTGGACGAGATATCTTATTCCATTGAGTAACATACATTATTTAGAGTAATAAGAGAGCTGCAGTGGCCTAATGGTTAAGGCATCTGCTCCGCAATCGGGAGGTGGAAGGTTCGAGCCCTGTCAAAGACGGGTCTTGATACTGACCGGTTAGTTGGCCGCAAGCTAGGTAAATAATGGTTACCGATTGCCTACCCGCCTGGTGCCTGGCATTGAAAAAATAGGAATCGGGAAGTTATGCTGTTCAATGTATATAAGACATAAGACAACTTGGCTGGCCCTTTCAGTAGGGGTGACACTATAATAAACAAACACTTTACTTTCTTTACAAAAGCACTATATTTAGTTTTGTTGTAAGATTTAAAATACTTTTCCAAAACTATATTTGTTTATTTACTAAATATAATATTAAAAGGAGATATTTATCTTTGAAAAATTTAGCGAATAAAAGTTCATAAAGCGTTATACACTTTCATCTGTAAAAAATTTTATTCTTAGTTTCATTATATTTATAAATTGTTTAATCACATGTTTGACGTCGCGGGAGTGTAATAAAGCTATTAAATAGAAATGATAATACAGTAGTGTAATAAAGCTTTGACTTCGACGTCGTTTACATATAGGAGACGTTGGTCAAATTTACTTGTATATAGTATATAGTAAAAGAAAGTAGAATTTTTGATGTTTCGACAGGAAAGGCTAACATGTGATAAAAGTAATATTACATTTGTGACTTTCCACATTGAATTTATTAAACTCGTTGAATAAAATTGATAAAATGCTCGACAGACCGACCCTCGCATTTTATTATTTTATTCAACTCATTTAATAAATTTAATATGAAAAGACACTCATGTTATATCCTCTATTTAAAACTGAATTAATAGTTGCAGAAAACATTATCATATTGTTAACAGCAATTCATACAGACATTCACATTAAAAAGGATTGCAATCCTGCTTTTTATAAAGTAAGACTAATGTTGTAAAAAGGATTGCTTTTCATTATAGTTTTTGTTTGTTTATTTCGTAACACGCAATATTTACATATTTACAACGCAAAGGTATAATTACGTCCTTGAAATTTAATACTAACACTAAACATCGAGGTTTGAATGCAAAAACGGTCGTAAATCATTTTAAATAAAGTCTCAGTGCGAATAAAACTGTTTCTTATGTGTTTTCTTTTCTGAGGGTAAAATTTGATTATAAAGATGTCCTTTAATTTTCAGTTGGTAAGCTTTTTAAACCTGATCATGTATTTAAACAAATCGAATTATCATTATTGCTCGTTCCCTGTCTTATCTTCAGAAATGCAAGACCCAACCAGATACAACATTGTACTAAGTTATAATTATATACCTGATGACACTAGTTTAGAGACAAAACCAACCCATAACACAAGTATAAAGAAATAACACTAGTGTAAAAACATAAAGCACAGGCTTTTTTCTTCCATGTATATTTCACATTTGTAAAATGATATGTTGCATGTTCATCGGTACTTGGGATGGTAAAACAGAAAATACTTATGCAACCAGAAAAATTAAACTTCGATTTTCAAGCATATAAAAACAATCTGTATAATATGTTTTCAGAAGCAATGTACTGCAGAAGATCAAACCTTAAGATTAATATAAAAAAAGCATTGTAAAAAGTAGTTGTTTTTGGCAATTTAAGCTAAAGTCTGACCAAAAGTCGTTATTTCTTCCAAATGAGCACCGTGGCCTACCATTACTTTGAAACATTTAAAAAAATTGCAATGTATTGGATGTAGGAATTTATTTTGAATAAAATTTGTCTAAATAGTTTTTATATGTACTCGTAAGCTGGGCATTGTTTTACTTCAAAATGGAATTAAATCATTTTTAGGTGAATGTTTTGACCTCTTAATGTTTCTAACTTCTGCCAAAACTGATTTAAATAAGTATTCATATAAATTCTATTAGTAACTTATTGTTCCTTCTCCTGAGAAGGAACGCTTATGGTGAACATGTCACACTTGACTGAGTAGGTAATGGATACAAGGGTATCATCAAAAGCATCCGAATTCCAGTCGGGCGCCGCCATTTTGTACTCATGCATATTCATTACAAATAGCCTCTTTGCCAATGTGTTTTTGCGCATCTTTAAGTCAATCTTTAGTGAAATACAACTACGTTATAAACAGACCTACAAAAACCCCAATAATTTAGTTTAAACTAGAGCTGTTTAACTCCTAAATCTTACATGTCATATTGTAGAATAGAGATTAACTAAATGAATATTCATCATCTAGAATTAGTCTCCCGTCCAAATATATCGTCTACTATTATTCTTCTCGGTTGCATTCTTTGCTGCTTCCAGAGGTTCTTTTTACGATTTATTTCATACCAACTGTATTATTTTTACATTTTAAGTATTACCATCAAAACATACTGTACTAATAGTTATTCGAGATTCGAACTATGAATTTAAATGATTATCTTTGTAATCTGTAGATCTAGTACAAATGTAACAAACAACATATATTAAAGCTGGAATATAGCAAGAGAACGCATTTCTTGCCGAAACTTTTTCAACGTTTTCAAGGGGATGTCCCAAAACCCAATCCGCCAGGAGATGGAGACCCCCTCCCTCAATAACCCCACACTCGCAGCATCTCTGCTTGGTTCGTAGCTATATAGGCGGCTCATATCTGGCGTATAGTTCAAAATCATCCAGGTACGCCACTGGTTCCCGAAATTTTGACAGAGTGATGGTATTTATTATTCATTGTCTGCTGCTCATATTTAGGTAGAATCGCTCATCTAAAGGTGTTTTCTTTATTATTCTAATTTAAATAAATGTTTGTGTGAAATAATTTTAAGTATTCTTATAATAAATTCTAGATAAGAATGCACGTAAAAAAAGAATATTTAATATGCGCTAGAAGGAACCTTTTGGTAAGCTAAATCTTGTAGAAAGCTAAGATTGAATTTTAAAATTGTATTAAAAATATTATTTTGCATATCTTGGTGGTATTGCTTTTGTAAAAAATAGAGCATGCAACAAATATATAACAAATATTGTGACTTGTATTTTGTTGGCTATTTTAATGCATTTGTTAGAGTCAACAAATAAGCAACATTCCACAAATTCTGTCTATTTAAAGGAAATTGTCAGATGTACCATTGATTGATACTAATCATGTTAATGTATCCAAGTGCTATATGAAGCTTCAGATAAATCAGTCAATGATTTCCATCTAAGTACCAGCTTGAATTCTATTATACTTACAGGATTGTATATCTTCTGTCCACATAACCCTTGACACTTGCTTTCGCCCGGATACTGAAATAAGTAAAAAAAAAACGTATTCGTCAGGTCCATGGCAAAAAATAAAAGACAAAAGAGACGAATCTTTAGTACAGTGTAATAGAAAAAGAGTAATGCATCAACTTGTAAACTAAATTAAATATTGACAAATTTCATTTCTGCACTTTAATATGTACTCTAAGGCACAGGCAATCCTTTGCAAAGTTATTCAAACACATCTGCTTTTCAAGAATTACCCAAGAAATCAAGGCATGAATTGCCATGTTTAATAGAGTAAAAAATAAGTTGAGCGTATTAAAGTATGTATTATTTCATGTACCCGTGAAAACAACTCAAACTGAAGTTCTTATATATAAAGTTAACTCGAAACATTGTAAGATGTAGGGTCTTGCATACGTGCGGTATTGCACCTATTATCGGCAAAAAAAAAAACCACACACACAAAAAACAACAACAACAAACAACAAAAAGACAGGTCATATGGTGGCTGTCCAAGTTTTTGTTGTTAGTAATGTCCAAGTGCATATCAGAACATTATTCAAGATCTAATTAGGCAGGTGGGTAGGCTCATAAAACCACCAGAATCTCTCAAAAACTTAACAAATAAATACAAGGACACGTAACTTACTGTGTTACATTGCAGATATCATTAGCGCTCATATCAATTTAAACAAAACAACAGGAAGTTTAGTGACATCTTCACAAAGGACTCGTTTTATTCATAGTAAAACGATATATCATAAATCAAATAATTACTTATACTGAATATTTACAACCTTTACAGTTAGACATCACAAGTTTACTCGGATCCCAGCTAAAAATATTTACACATTTACATATGACAAATTTATTATTTGAAACTTCATTATAGTTTAAACTCGCACGTCTTTTAATCCAAAAAATAATACTTACCCCGCTTACAACATTTTTCCGCCGTTTACACTTTTATTTTATCAAATTTTCATTGCTTGCTCTATAACATAGAGCTAAAAATTTACGATTGTTATTAACATGTACTTTCTTCTGTTCCCAGAAGACTCACTAGAATGCATCATTTTTTAGGTATGCAATGAACGCAGTGGGTCAGCTTTTGAAAAAGTACCCGGGTATTTGAGTTGAATTAAATAAAGAAATATACAACCGTTTTCCAAAAGTTATAATGATTATGAAAATACTCCAATGAATATTCCTCACTACGTCGTCTTACTGTGGTACACATTCATGCCAAGTTATTTGAAAATCCATCCATCGATGACAAAGATATGTACCGGACACGCCCATCAATGCACTATCCTTTAACGTCTAAGTGTGACTTTGACCTTTGAGCTACGGACCTGGGTCTTGCGTGCGACACGTCGTCTTACTGTGGTACACATTCATGCCAAGTTATTTGAAAATCCATCCATCGATGACAAAGATATGGTCCGGACACGTCCATCAATGCACTATCCTTTAACGTCTAAGTGTGACCTTGACCTTTGAGCTACGGACCTGGGTCTTGCGCGCGACACGTCGTCTTACTGTGGTACACATTCATGCCAAGTTATTTGAAAATCCATCCATCGATAACAAAGATATGGATCGGACACGCCCATCAATGCACTATCCTTTAATGTCTAAGTGTGACCTTGACCTTTGAGCTACGGACCTGGGTCTTGCGCGCGACACGTCGTCTTACTGTGGTACACATTCATGCCAAGTTATTTGAAAATCAATCCATCGATGACAAAGATATGGACCGGACACAAAAATTGCGGACAGACTGACAGACCGACAGACGGACAGACGGTTCAAAAACTATATGCCTCCCTTCGGGGGCATAAAAAATACCATGTATATATAAAATGACTTACCGGAATATGAACTAAAGCCATTTTTGTCTTGCACGTTCCTCTTGCAAATCCTATATAATTTGACTTAAAGTAGTGCGGGTAGCCAAGGTTTATATTTAGATTCACAACTGGTCCGCCCACAAGGCGTTATTTTCAATGATGGTAAACGATATCAAGTCTAGACATTTAGCGATTTGTTTTCGATGACTCTTCATTGAAATGTCAGTGCACAATTTCAATTATATATTCATGCACAAGCTAAAAAGAAGGCAGGAATAATGAAAGCACATGATAATTGCAATAGTTGATTTATTCTAATTGTAGACAAAAACCTTAGCCGACTGTTTTGTATATTCAATACAATGAAGTCAGATCTTGAACATTGATAAAACATTTCGATATTTTTAATTTGAACTGAATAAAGCTTTCTAGTGTATTATTAACCTAATGGCATGCTTGTTTGCGTGCTTATATATGTTATAACCTGTCTGAAACATACAAAAACACCCTTATTATGGTGTTTATGTAATAAAACTACTCCAAGGCAGGTTTTTCTCTGGCCTCAAACTTTTCCTAAGAATGTTTTACCGCTGGCCCCAAACTTCTGTTAAGTAAATTTTACCTGTGGCATTTAACCTCTGCTACCTAGGTAGTACCTCTTGTCTCAAACTTCTCCTCAGTTAGTTTTACATCAGGCATCAAATTTCCCTAAGTAACTTCTGCTAAGTTAATTTTACATCAGACAAAACTTCTCCCTAATAGCTTTTCCTCTGGCCTCAAACGTATCCTTAGTAGGTCTTTCCGCTGTTCTCAAACGTCTCCTTAGTAGGCCCTCCCTCTGGTCTAAAACGTTTCTGAGGTCGACTTTACCTCTGTCCACAAACTTCTTGTATGTAGTTTTAACCTCTTGCCTCAAACTTCTCCTATTTAAATTCTATCTCCTCAAACTACTACCAATTATGTTTAACCTTTGGTTTCAAACATTTCCTAAGTAAGCTTTTCCTCTGGCTCAAAACGTTTCCTAAGTAGGCTTTTCCTTTGGCCTATAACTTCTACAAAGTAAAATTTACCTATGGCCTCCAACTTCTACCAAGTAAGTTTTACTCGGCCTTGAACCGCCCGCTTAGCTCAATAGAGAGAGCGTAAATCTACGGACCTCAGGGTTGTGAGTTCGATCCCCGGGCGAGGCGTTTGTCCTCAGTGACGATTTGATAAAAGATATTGTGTCTGAAATCATTCGTCCTCTATCTCTGATTCATGATTGGAAGTTGGCAGTTGCCTGTGGAGAACAGGTTTGTACAGAATCCAGGAACAAAGACGCTGCTACTTATCTGAAATGTTGTTAAAAAACGGCGTTAAACCCAAAACAAATAAACAAACAAATTTAACTCTGACAAACTTTTTCTTTAGTCTTAAACTTCTCCTAAATAGCCTAAGTAGGGTTTTAGCTCTAGTCTCAAACGTTTTGTTTTTAAAAATTTCCATTGGTCTCAAACTTTTCCTGAGTAGGCTTTTCGTCCTGTCTCAGACTTCTTCTAAGCAGACCTTTCTTCAGGCTTCAAACTTTTACCGTTTGCCTAAATCTTTTCCTAAGTTTTACCTCGGGTGTGTAATTTCTCCTGAGTTGGTAAACTTCTAGTAAGTAGGTTTTTCCTCTGGTCTTAAACGAGGTCCCCAAAGCCAGTAAGTAGGCTTTTCATCTGGCCTTAAAGTTTTTTCTCTGGCCTCAGTCTTTCCTGAAATATGCTTTTCCTATACGCTGAAACGTCTAAGTAGACTTTTCCTTCTGCTTTATTTGTTTCCTAAGTAGACTTTTGGGCCACAGGTGCAATGTACGTAATAGTTTGCCCTATATTTTGCAAACTCTAAAAGTTTGCCATATACTTTGCAACCTGTAAATGATCTATAAAACACACACAAAGACAAAAAATATGAAACTCTATTCAATGAAAATCAAGCAGACAGCACTCTTTCAAACACAAAGAAAAATATGAACCACTATTCAGTAGATATCATCTTGATAGCACTTCAGTTACATTGAATACAAATACTGAATCGACAAAAGATTGCTATACAAATGTTGAAAAGCCAACCTTATTATAGATATTTATTAGGAGTTACTATAATTATATCTAATTTCTTTTATTTTCAAGGTATAAGTGTTTGGATATACCGCTTACATGTTCAACCCAATTTAGAGGAAATACGTTTACGGTACCCATTGGCGATATCATGTATATTTTATCTGAGTTTGGCGGATAGAGCCGAGAACTGAGGGTTTGGCAATTCACATAAAATGTAATCATTTTTTCATGCACCATGTAGAAATTATGAATAATCTTTAATAAGTACCCGTACGTATTTGAGATGAATATGTAATTATATGCACTTTAAAACATCTGAAAAATTTTGAAAAAATGTGTATTTTTCGAAATTACGTTACTAAGGTTTTCAAAATAATGTTACTAGTAAAGAACTAAACGACTTTAGAAAAAAGACATTAGATGAGACAATAAAAAATACAGACTTGAAAAAGAATTCTAAAAAATAAACCAAATGAACCGTAAACAAAAAGTACCCCCGCCCCCACCCCAAAGTCCGCCCCCTCCTCTCTCTCTCTCTCTCTCTCTGGATATGCATATCTGTCGAGATCAGAAATTTTAGCCCCGAATTAAAAATATTTTGACAAGAATGGACAGAATGGCAAATATTCCGGAAAGAATGCACCAATATCCTGCACGACTAATCATTAACTCTAACGACAAAAACCTGGGATATGTCCGCGAAATCGGAAAGGTTCCTTCCTATCCGGTATTACTCATTATATCTGGATAAATGCCATTTTGACGAGCCAAAAACTAAACAAGTCTGTAGTATTTTAATATCTTTATACCTTGAAACAGCTATCTAACATTAAAAACAGTATTCTCACTATAGGATACACTTTAAAAATATTTACGTTATTAAAACGAGGAGCATAATTTTTAACAAACTTCGTCTTCTTTTCTTTGCCCTATATTTGCTACCCTTTAAAATATTTGAAACACAAAGAAAAAGTAATATGAACCTTTTTGTACTGAAACCGCTATTGTTATACAATATTACAGATACTAGTTCTTTTTCAAGGTTGTACATAAAATTCAAAACGCGGCCTTACTTTAATCTCAACCTTATTTTGCTTTCGTGGATTGGGACCAGGGTATTGTGCACTGGAGCAAAAATTGTCAATGTGCAAATATATAATCCACAGTCATATATAGATTGTTTGTCTAAGGAGTATCACCCTTATGTACTTCGATACCACATCAGATCAACAATTATGTAAGGTTTTCGGTAATGTGTTTTGAAACAGAAGTTCATTTGATAAAGAAACAAACAGTACTGTTTAAACGACTTTTGAATTCAAGTCTGAAATAGTTTATTCGATGTATAAAAAAAAAGTATAAACAGTTGTATTTCAACCAGTGGATAAGTTTTTGTAATATAACTAAGCTAAGGCTTACGTGAAGCAATACGTGTACATGATATTTGACACGTATTATTTCATTATTATTATCTTGAAAATTATACGCTGCAAACGAGACATGAGAGGTACCGCACATGAAAAAATATCTCGATGAAATCAAAGCTGCTATTTTTTGTTTGGTTGCTGTCTATGCTTCGAAAGGGTCTTCTTAAAGAAAAAAAAAGAACAAACGCAATAGCAGTTTTTACGTGAAATGTGGTGGCCGTCAATACGTCAATACGTCTCGACAGCATTGTTATGTTTACTCGGTCTTCGGGATGTTTTTTGTACCAAAGGATTCCGCTTAAGCCAAACTGTTTGAATGTTTTTTTCCATAATATTTCATCCTCACCCTGGCATTTTTTTAATTATCATTTGTAAAAATCATCTCGATAACGTTTTCGCTCCGTCTGTTGAGTTTATTTAATCACCCTGACCAATAATTTTATACACGTAAAATCGCATTGCTGTTACTCGGTATGTAGATGATCATAATTGCTACAGTTTACATAATGTAGCGGCGGATAAAATATAGGACGTATACATATTTTACTTTAAGACTAGTCAATTATCACAATAATGACGGCACAAATAGATAAGATTTTCGTATATAATAATTATATATTACTTTAAGACAATAAAATCTGTAAAAAGATCATTTGGAAGCATATAATGCATCAAGCAGAATGATAGCAGGCTCGGTTTGACTGAGTCTGTTCATGAGAGGTAATCGGAAATGTGCAACACCCCTCACGTCCCTAGCACCGGTTTAAGCGGAACTCTAATACACAGGTACTGAATGGACTTCATTATCCCAAAGGAGCAGAAAAT
This sequence comes from Mercenaria mercenaria, assembly GCF_021730395.1. Classification (NCBI taxonomy): domain Eukaryota; kingdom Metazoa; phylum Mollusca; class Bivalvia; order Venerida; family Veneridae; genus Mercenaria; species Mercenaria mercenaria. The sequence continues at coordinate 57,353,763 of NC_069373.1, forward strand.
ATAACAACAGTGAATAGGATGTATTTTACTTTATCGCAATAATGACGGCACAAATGGATCAAATTTTCTCAACATTTCATAATATTACAGGCTATCTTATGTACTTACCCGAACTTTATACGTGTGTGTGTGTGCGTGTGCGCGCGCGTACGTGCGTGCGTGTGTGCGTGCGTTTGTGTGTGTGTGTGTATGTGCGTGCGTGTGTGTGTGTGTGCGTGTGTGTGTGTGCAGGGTGGGGGGGTCGTTATACTCAAAAGTTCAAAACGTTACTACATAATGAATTTAAAAGCATTTTGACACATTGACACATTACTAAAGTGTTAATTCATTAAATCTTTTTATGAATTTCAGGCAGTGCCCTTTATGACTCAAGTTAGTTCCAAATACTGGAGTTATGTTGCCATTTAACTGTTACTGCGGCCAGTATACAAGCTAACTTACTTCGGTGTTTGAGACTAGAAGTTGCTTATCCTTCTCCATACTTTTTAAGTAGATTTTTGTCATACTTAATACCGTTTGCCTTGTAAATCAAACGAATATAAATTTTTGTTAACAAGCGTATGTTCTTGTTTGGTTGTACGGGTGGAGCAATTTTCATCATGGTATTGTGTTAGTTTGTGTAAATTTGCACTTCTAAGATAAAAATGCATCTGTTTCAATAGAGTCCACTGTAAAGTTCCCGGGTATCTTTCAGGACTTCTACAGCTTTTCTTGGTGTAGATGGTTCCCTAAACATTTGCCCGGTTAGTTTTCGGTTTGGAAGGTTACTGTATCAATGATTTGATTGGTTACTCAATTTTCTGGGATTGAAAATTATTTCAAATGCTATACTACACGTTATGAACAAAGGTTTTACTCTATTTAAATATATCATACTAAAAATAATACAAAACACTAAAATGTGTCCATACTAATTTTGTTGTTGTGCTTTACTGAGTCTGTATGTTATAGTAAGTATGGCTTTCTTTGATTAGATCCTCTCAACACTTCCTCTGTATTTATCCCTATATATGTTCCTTCATCACATACTGTATAGCATGGCTTGCTATGGATGTTTGTTGTGTGGACATTATTAACCACATATTTTTCAATCATGTTTCATATTTTGTTATTAAAAATAAAGTCACAAAGAAAGAAAGCTGTGTGAATGTGTAAATAATTTATTAGTTTCCCATTCATAAACAAGTAGTACACCATAAAACAGCACAACATATGTCCTATAAACGTTATAAACAATATGAAACAATGCACATGGTCACTTAATTTGGAACCATAAGACACATACTAAAAGTTACAATTACATGTCTTAAAAATTGAAGGCATGTTTCAAGAAAATTAGTAAGATTTCATATATATATATATAGCTTCAAACCAGATATACCATACATAAATGTATATGCCACCACATTGTTCTAAAATACCCACAAGTGCAGAAATAGAAATGTACAACGACCTGTTTACAAGTTTTATTTTATGGACCTTTGAGATCATGGAACATTCAATTTTACTGTAATCAAATTCCGCCTTCCTCTCATGAACAGACTGAATAAACCGAATCTGCTATTATGTTGCTTGGTTGATTGGTTGATTTTAACGATTTCAAATGATCTATTCACAGATTTTTAAAAGTCTTTGTATAAATTCTGGCTAAAATAGTACCCAAGATGTCACACAGACTATTCAAACATTAAATTAGATCTTCGTGGCAACACACAACAATAGCGTTTGGATTGACCCATCTTACAGCTAAAAGCTAACATCTATGTGTCTTATTCAAGATGGGGAATCACTCTTCTATTATAAAATTGATCTTCTTTCGTTTTACATTGAACAGAATCTCATTTTCAACAGTATCTATAGTGACAAAAGGGGTAGACTCTAAAGATTTCAAATTAATGTTTGTACCAGTTAGTTCAAACCTTACTGGCACCGTTCAGCAACGGAAAGCCACCCTGTGTTATAATGCCATGATGTTGTAATTATACATTTCCACATAAAATAAGTTCTTAAAAAGTATGTATATTCTTTATTTGTTTTCACATCTACCATTTCTTTTAAAGTTTTGAACTCCCATTCATTTTAATATACATGTCCCTAAAGTATGCTTTATAAAGTATTGCCTCCATGAAGCAATAAGCAAAAAAAAAAAGAGGTTAATATGGTAAAACAGGAAACCAATGTCAATAATAAATATTCTTCCGGTAAGCTGGACATGACTTTGTCCTTTTATAATATTCAACCTTGAATTCTGACCATGGAAATTTTTACATCGCCTCGAATACGGAGTAGGTCGACTTTTTCCAGTGGAAAACGATGGTTGAACTCAACCAAGTGTTCGTTGTTTACTGCGACCTAAAATAACAGCGAAAATATTCTAAGAAATAAAATCTGTTTTATCCTTTCAGCTGGGTAGATATTCGAGCAAAATGTATAGAGCAGATATTTTTCTTTTCTTTGTAAGTAGAAGTAATTATCAGACTTAAAATTTCACCAATGATACAGTGAAAATGTAAAACTGAGCAGTCACGTAAGAAAGATAGTTTTAAAAAACAAACTTAATTTATTTTTATCAAAGATTTACCTGTATATCCGCGCAAAGGCATATCATATCCATATGTCTATGAACTTTATAGATGTTTCTGTTTTTATATTTTAATAAGACTGTAATAAGTATTTCTAAACTCTTGAAAGAAATCATAAACAACCAAAGAATAACTGACGCTTTGTTAATATTGTGTTAATAGACTGAAAAATAGGAAGTCAAAATTAAAATTCTTATCACTAATTCAAAGAAACACTATACGCACCTTGTAACATGATGACTCAACAAGGATAATAATTTCAAAGGAATTTCCACGACAGAACGGGAAGGAAGAACTCAGCGTCTTCTCGGGTGTGCCCCATTTCGTATCTTGCTTAGCGTTCCTTACGATCACATTTGTGTCGTTTCCAAAACTAAAGCGAACGTCAAAGTGGAAAGCATTTTCCTTTCCGCTCTTGAGGTTGATTGAAAATCTGCGAGCAAGAAAGTATGTTTTATATCAGTATCTAAAAATGTTAATTTAGTTATTATTTATTTTATGTCATTCGACCAAAATGGGAAACAAGAGGACACAGTTTCTTCTTAATTTATAATGGATAGAAAGACATTAAATAAAGTCTAGAATTGATATATAAGTCCTTCAAATAACCAAATATGATTGTACAAATGGGCCGTGCCATGTGAAAACCAACATAGTGCGTTTGCGACCAGCATGGATCCAGACCAGCCTGCGCATCCATACTGTTCGCTTTCAAAGCCTATTGCAATTAGAGAAACCGTTAACAAACAGCATGGATCCTGACCAGACTGCACGGATGCGCAGGCTGGTCTGGATCCATTCTGGTCGCAAACGCACTATGTTGGGTTTCTCATGGCACGGCTCAAATATGAAATTCATGAAAGTTTGGTTTATATCAGTGACTAAAATTTTACTATTTATTTTGAATATATGACCACTAAGAATGACAACTCTTGTATTAGGAATGTTATTACAGAGATATCTATTAGTTTATGTCCCTTACAATTACACAATTGAGTGGAAAATAAAAAAGGGATCATAGGATATATTAATATGTGGAAAAGCTGCCCAGCTTATTTATGGTAAAAATTAACTTTTAACAAGTCGATGGTAAAATAAAATATCACTTAGTATTTTATGTTGAATATAATATCAAAATGTCACAGTTATTAACACTGAACAGGTATTATTAAGGGAGGATTAGTAAAGGTGTCATTATATTGATCTCAATTGCCTATAGTGGTATTTCTCAGTTACTTTTCATAAGCATTAATAATGATACGACTGTACCTGGGACAATCTGGATTTGGGGTTCCGCTGATGAAGATCATCTTGCCTGGATAGAGTGTCCCTATGTTCTGGGTTACTGGCACAGGCTGAATTTGATAAGAAATGAATATATACATAATCAGTTGTTTACCTTATGGCAACAACCGTTGATATTTATTCTGTCAAAATATAGTACCTGACGTTAGTTAAAAACTTCTAATGAACTCACATTGCTATCACTCAAGAATGTATATACATAATGTAGTCTTATAAGATACATGCAGAGAGAGAGAGAGAGAGAGAGAGAGAGAGAGAGAGAGAGAGAGAGAGAGTTAATATCATATAATTTTAAGTGAAGAAGTAAAGCGGAGGCATCGGCATACTAAACCAAGAAGTATTTCTTTGATATATACATACAGGATTAAATATCTTTAGTCCACACAATCCCTGACAGCTGGTCGCACCTGGGTACTGAAAACAGTAAATACATTTTCCTAAAGAAATAATTTCTCAATAGAAAACATCGTTATGTATCAAACTGAACAATACATATAAACAAACTGAAGACGTCTTAAACACCACGTCTTTTAAACCTAATGTCACCAAAACAGCAAACTGGGGGAGCAAATTGAAAGTTGATTTCTGATCAAAATATGTACTGTGTTAAGAATAGATATCGTTGGCAATTACCAACGATACTATAGGCAGCCAGTACTTCAAATCTGAAAATAAACTATATCCTCTCAGATCCTGACAGTATACAATACGTCAACTTAAAACTTAAAACGCAGTTTATTTTTCTATAAAGCAAAATCTTTCCAATTCCTGTTTTCCATTTCATATGCATCAGGATTCGGAAACACAAACTGTAAATACCTACCATCCCGCGGGTACGGGGACGTTATGAAAACCAGTTGTACATAAAGAGCTGCTACCGATAATTCAAAGCAACACATATAAGAACATTTCAAAGATACTAAGTAACAGTGATTCATAATTCTCGTGTTTCATCCCATTTGAAACACAATTTAATTTATAAGTAAATGTCAGAGTAAGCTATGCCTAAGATTTCTTTATCTACTCGAAGGATAACGTAATGCATTAGAGTAAGTACATTTAAGGACTAAAACCCAAATACTGTATTTTCTTGTTTTGAAAAAATAGGCAAATCAAATCCTAACCTTTATGTTTACATAATTATATTTCTTGCTATTTCTGCTGGTGTAATATTTTCCGTAAATAAAAAAAACAAAGTTTTAATTGATAACTGCAAGAATCAAAGCACGTCTTTTTTCAAATAAGTTCATTCTCAATTGGAAAGGAGTTACGAGCAAATAAGAATCGATGCTACGTAATTAGACTTTATGCATCTGCTGACACTCAGTCAATAACTATACAGTATAATTTATTGTTGGAGAACAATGGAAGTAATGTGATAGAAATGCTGTTTGATATACAATCTGATAAGAGGTATATAATCACTTACAATCTGTTACAGCCGATTGTGAGGACATTGGTGGAAACCTTCAATATTGATTAAATGATCTTAAAAACATAGTTTGCTTTTAATCATCGTCTACTCATATTCAAACTTGTTCGATGTGCTGTAGTGTCAAAATGAACGCATGTCTACTGACTCATTATCCGAATCCGTAAACACTCTTCGTGAATATACATGTTATACACGTATAAACAATGTCTTAAGTGTTGGAAGTTTGCACTTTTAGAATTTTAAAGCTATATTCAATTATATCATTTCTATGGAAACAAATGTAATTATACTTTGTGATAACTTTCTAATAACTTTTTGCTGTCCAAAATGTCTAACAAATACCCCTAACAAAACCGTTTCTTGACGATACATTGAAAAGCAGTCAAGAAAGTTTGACTTTTTTTTATTACCACAAATAGAGGTCTTTAAAATGGTACTTAATATCAATTACAATGTCTTGTAGTTAATGAGAACTTGTGGAGAAGTGAAATCTTGTTTCGGGAAAGGTGGATGTAAATGTAGATCAGCTATTTCGGTAAGATGAAAAGACACAGTCACTTAATTTGGGACGGAGAAACTTACTGTCAATTTCAGCCTACTTGCACGTCACATTTTTTTCTAACAGTCTGTTGCTAAAATAAAGATATTTTCTAACAACAGATGTTTCAATGACAATTAACAAACGCGATTATGCCATTGATTAATAAAGCATGCTTTGCGATGCATTCTCCGACACTGTAAATGACTCATGATTTTTATAAATGAAAATGGAATATTTTTCAGCTTTATCGGTTTATTTGGACATTTTGTCTTTTCACTTTCGTCAGTAGAAGAAACTGTAGGAAAAGTCTTCACATATTAGAAGACTGAAACACACACACTTAAAGACTGAACCACTTTTTGCCAAACACACAAATGAAAAGACCTTTTGCCTTTATCATTTCATACTCTCATTTGTGAAACTATAAAAGTCTGCACATATAATGATTACATTTTACTATGTATATATAAGCTAAAACAATAAGATTTGGTGGGAATTAAACTATAATTAATCATATAAATTTTCGTGTGGTTTCTAAAATATGAAGAAAATACACAAAAGTAATCAGTGGCAGCTAAAATACGAAACAGAAGTAGAATTTAGCTTAACTAAACCCTTTATAACAAACTTAACAATTTTGAGGCAGCCCTACAAAATCACAATAAAATGAACATGACCACATCTAATAGTAATAATCATTATACTATTACGGCCTTTTTCGTATTAGCAAAATAACACTCAAAATGTTATTAATTAATATGCAAATATTAATATATTTAACTGGTATTTTAAAATGTTATATATGTTACTACATATTTTCACCAAACTATTGCGATCATTTATTTTGGTATAAAATGCAAGAGAACCCAAAATATATATGTGTGTTAATATCTTACCGGAGCATGGACAATATTCGCCATCTGTATCCTTCAGAGTTTGTTCTTAAGTCGGTTTTGCTTATCGGCAACTATCTGAAAATCGGTGTGTAGATGATATACATATAACATGGATGACCCGCCCAGAAGGCGTTAACATAATCCATGTCCAAAAATAGCAATGAGCTATTAAAAAGATTCTTACTAAGCATATACCGTCAGAAGTATTATGTCTATGAGTCATAAAATAAAACGGAGCAGATGTTACTAGTATATTTCACCATTGCGCTGACCTTGAACGTTTGTATACTGGTCAATATCGGAGTCTGTATTTTGGCATCAGTGCATGTATAGCGTACTTCAGTGTTTAGATAAGAACAATTTGAAGTTTTTCAACTAGCATGGGGTATTTTCTGTAGAATTTTAACAGGAGTAAAATCGTAGATAATTTTATCAAAAAAAAAAGCCGTTACAAGTGGTCATTGCGTCCCAAGTTTACTTCCAGTACTCGCGCTTAGGGTAGGCATTGTTGAAACAGCGCTGAGATTGGACCTGAACATGCCTTCTGTTGCCTTTGCGTAGGTTAGGGTTTCACCTGGCAGGGATAACTTCTGTTTACACTGTCCTGTGAGTTTGGAACATGGTGGAGGTAAGAGTAAGGTTAAATGCACCATAAACCGGTTTAAGCTCCCCAGTGGTGGTTTTGCCACTGACCGTTCCAAGTCGTTGCCCCACTCTGTTCCTTTATTTGTTTTGTCTTTGTGCGTGTACGTTTGCGCGCGTGTGTGTGTGTGTGTGTGTGTGTGTGTGTGTGTGTGTGTGTGTGTGTGTGTGTGCACGTCCGCGTGCTCGATTTACGTTGAGGGAGGCTGTTTGTTTAGAACGTGGCTTTCCCTGTTGGATATTCATCCTTGTTTCTTAGAAATAATATGCTAAGCCCCTGTTCTTCTGTTCTGTTGACACACATGCTAGCTTTGTGTTCAAAGGAAATGGTTCAATATGTCAAATTCAAAAGCAATCTAAATAACTAGTTTCAAACAAGTGACTGCATTTTGTGAGAAGATGAAGATGATTATGTTGCCACTCAACGGGCCAACAGACTCAATATTCCTGAGTTTGCAAGATGTTTTGAATAGTTTCAGAAAAGAATCACCATTTGAGATTTTGATCAACTTTCACTGACTAAAGGACAAATTATATGTGCTCATTTTAACAAAATAGTTTGAAGATATGAAATGTTCATTAAATTCTGTTCATTACTTAAAACATACAAACATATTAAATTAAATACAAGCAGGTGGATCAATTAATGATTATTCAAAAAATTGTATGTTTCAAGGACGTTTCACTTCCTTCCATTATCTTGGATCAGTTCCGATCAAAGAAGTGGTTGTAGAGTAACTGTCTTAATAAAAATGTAAAATATAACTGCAAAAGGTAAATCAATATTTAACCAAATTTGTGTTATAGCTTTTGCATTTGCACCTTTTACATGGCATTTCTTTCTTTCATAAAGTATGAAAAGGGAGATGACTGGTTATGTGATATTTAGACGTGGGGTTTACTGTGTTATCTTTGTATAGCACATGTAAAGGCAGGTCCTAGCAATATGCCCAAGGTCACATCATATTGCGATGCATTGCATTTTTGCTGGTTCACGGCAGATTTTCTAAGATTTCTCCCTGTTATCAATAACAATTGACCTCGTACATTAAGACTATGGACACCATGGATAAGAGTGCATTGATAGAAATTTATTCCTCTTTAGGCATAACAATTATGGTAACTTATACTAAAATAATTTTGCATAAATATTGGTTGTGACCCCTAAATCAATGTAAAAGAGGGTTTAACTGGAGTCAACATGTTGGTGCATCAGCCCATGCGTCAGTGAACCGAATGTAATTCCAGAACGGATTGGTGGATTAACTATTCTGGGAACATGGGTGTATAATCACAAGATCCAGGTCGAGGGTGAATTTGTTACAGTCTACTGATATTTAATGCTAGAGTTATGGCCCCCTTTTCTTACTTAAAGTTCAGTGAAAGTCGGTGTCTGATAATTATTAAAAGGATGAATGGAACGGATTGAATATATTAATGGTAGACACATGATTATAAAATACAGGCCCAGTTCGATTTCGGTTACAATCCAATATTTGAGTTATGGACCCTTTACAACTTTAAATGTGGTTGTCTGTTCGATAACACTTTAAAGGCTGAATGGATTGAAGAATTTTTTGATATACAGGTATATGATTATGAAAAGCAGGTTAAGTTCAGTTTTGGTGAGAATCTACCAGTTTTAGCCAAATGCTTCAAACTTTAAACACATGTTGTCAGCACAACAAAGTAACTCCACAGGCCAAGTAACATAACCATAGCCCTTTATCATTATTCACTTCCACATTCCATTCCTACTCGCCCTCACATGACCCTCTTGATTATGTGTCTTCATATCCCATCACCCCTGCCCACTCCCCCACATCCAAATATTCATAGTATAGGCGCATTGGCCAAGATCCATCGTCCACAATTTTCAAAAATATCTCTGAAACTACTGGTCAGAATTATGTCAAATTTGACCAGTAACATCCTGGCAAGCTCCTTTCAAGGTTATTGAATTGTTTCTTCTTGACCCCTTTCAGGAGCCGCTAGAGCTTAAAATAGAAAATCTTTAAACTTCTCATCAATACTTGATGACTTTCATCAAACTTGGTCTGTAGCATCATAATATGTCCTCTTCTAAATTGTTTCAAATCGGGGAGCTAAATATAGAAATACCTTTAAAAAACTTCTCGTGAACCAGTCAGTTGATGGATCTTCATCAAAGTTGGTCTGTAGCATCATTATAAGGCCATTTTCGAAATTTGTTCATATGGGAGTGTTTGACCTGAAATGGCGACTAGAGTAAAAAAGAAGAAAAAAAAAAGAGTTCTTCTCATGAACCGCATTATACATTATCATCAAACATTTTTAATGGCCACCAGGGCTGAAAATAGAAACAACTTTATATAACTTCTTCCCATGAAGTGCTGGATGGATCTTCATCAAACTTGGTGTGTAGCAATTAAAATTTCAAATAGGGACTCTTTGCCCCTTTTTTTGGACAATAGGGCTACAAATAGATTTCTTTTTTATCAGTTACTTTTTTCCAATGAACTGCTTAATTGTCTTCAATAAATTAGATTTGTAGCTTCCATGTAAGATTCTCTCTCAAAAGTGTTTAAAATGTTGGGGTAGGGCACTCACTTTTGCTGTTTTATGTTTTTATCTAAAGCAGTTGTTAGCATTCATGATTCAGTTTGTCAAACATATGCTTACGGTCATATAGTCATGGTCAGGTGATCAACATAGGGCCACAATGGTCCCCCTTGGCTCAGTTTGTTTCTCCCACCTTATCAATCCCCTCCCTTTAAAAGAAATAAAAGAAGAAAACCTCATCCTAAACGCACAACCCCTCTAATCCCCATGCTTAGATATAGTTTTCATTTTTCCTTGATTGCAGTTCCTAATTTTGTTTTTTACTCAGCCGAACCCCAATCAACAAATAATCCTCTCAAGTATATCTTTCCCTTTCAGAATGTACTATTGTTAAACTCTTCATCTTCTGCTACCAGCTTTTGTCTGCTGACATGTCTTGTTTTCAAGCCCGCTTGAGGAAGCGTAGAATAGTTGTCCAAATGGCTGTTCAGTGTATGTGTGTGCTTCCGTGCGTGCGTCCGTCCGTTTGTTTTTCCGGGTCATAACTTAGACATACATGGAGCAATCTTGTTTATATTTGGCATGAATGTTAACCTCTGTAGGCGAAGTTTTATGCGCAATCCCCAAGTTCCTATCTTAAAGGTCAAGATCACAGTTGGAGGTTAACGGTCATATCAGATCTTGTCCGGCCCATAACTTTGACATGCATTGAGGAATGCATTAACTCAATGAGACGGAGTGTCATGTGCAAACCCCAAGTTCCTATATCAAAGGTCAAGGACACAAGGGTCAAAAGTCTGTTTAGAGATTGTCCAGGCCATAACCTTGATCAGTATAGTGCAATGTTTTTTTTCTTTGGCGTAAATGCTCACCTCTATGAGACGGAGTGTCGTGCACAAACCCTGGGTCTCTTTCTGAAAGGTCAAGGTTACACTTGTGGGTCAAAGGTCATTTTATAGCTTGTCCGTGCTGTAATTTTGTCATGCATAAAACAATCGTTTGTATTTGGCATAAATGTTTGCCTCAATGAGACAGAGTGTCGCGTACAACTCCCAGACCCCTACCGCAAAGGTCAAGTTCATACTTAGCGGTCAAATGTCAAAACTTGGTGCAATTTTCCTTGTCCGGGCTGTAACTCTGCCATGGATTGAGGGTCTCTTAAATAACTTGGCAGAAATGTTTGCCACAATCAGTACTTTTGAGAGGTCTCGGGCTCGGCATGTTGCCCTTGGGCATTTAGTTAAAATATAAGTTTTGTGAAAGTATTGCATGTAAGGAGGCTTTTCAAAAACTACATTGTGTATTTGATTAAATGCTTTCAAACTCATCACAAGTCTTTGGCATCATGAGATAATCAAACAGACCAGGTTTGATGACTCGGGCTTAAATATTGTCAACGATCAGTGTAGATGTACATTAAATCTAAAGAACCTACCACTGTGTCTTTTAATGTTAAAATGACCAGGGCTGGTATTCATAAAGCTCTTAAGGGAAAATCTTTCCTAAGGTACTAACTAAAAGAAAAGTTCCAAAGCATTTAGTTGACAATCGTCGAGATAATTGGAATGTCTAACAATATTTTTACATAGGGTCTGGCATAGTAATGAAGATATCAATAAATCTTATAAAGTCTACACATTTATTTTGTGCTATGTTGTGTTGTGATGTTCAGGTATTTTACAAAATTAAGGATTTTCCTAAGTTTTCTCCTTAGGAGCTTTATGAATACGGGTCCATGTGTTTAGGTTAAAGTTATGTTAAAGAGCCAGTGGCAATGTCTTTAAGTTAACTTAATGTCTAAGACACAGTGGAATGGCCTGTAAGTTTTGATTTGATATATTGTCAAGGTCTTAAGTAAAATAAATGCCTTTAAATAGATACACAGATGCAGACAAAATGGTAACAATAAAAGTACTATTTGAAACAAAACTCGAAAACGGCAAACCATTGAGCTAAAAAAGTGGCACAAATATGACAATATATAAGCCCGATTTATCAAACCTGCTGTTTGATCATCTTTTGACGCCAAAGAGTTTGAAAGAATTTAGTAAAATAGTTTCTGAAAAAAAAAGACCTGCTTACATGCAATACTTTGGGCAACATGTCGAGCCCGTCAGCTGTCAAAAGGACTGATTGTGTCAAACATTTCTGCCAAGTTATTAAAGAACATCTCCACCCATGACTAAGTTACAGCCCTGACAAGAGAAACTGCATCAAATTTAGACCTTTGACCCATAAGTGTGATCCTGACCTTGCAAGTTCTTACGCCGGACAGACTCTCCTATTCAGGCAAACAACTGGGCCAGGTTATTTAAGAAATCCTCAATCCATGGCTAAGTAACAACCCGGACCAGGAAAACTGCACCAAGATTTGACATTTGACCGCTAAGTATGAACTTGACCTTTGCGGTAGGGGTCTGGGAGTTGTACGCGACACTCTGTCTCATTGAGGCAAACATTTATGCCAAATACAAACGATTGTTTTATGCATGACAAAATTACAGCACGGACAAGCTATAAAATGACCTTTGAACTTTGAAATTTAATATGCTTCACACGAAGTTTGATCAAGATCCATCCAGCACTTCATCGGAAGAAGTTATTCAAAGTTGTTTCTATTTTTAGCCCTAGTGGCCCCTAAAAATGCTTGATGACAGTCCATAATGCGGTTCATGAGAAGAATTAAAGGTTTTCATATTTTACTCTAGCCGCCTATTTAGGCCAAGCACTCCCATATGAATAAATTTTGAAAATGACCGTATAATGATGCTACAGACCAACTTTGATAAAGATACGTCAACTGGTTCACGAGAAGTTGATTAAAAGTATTTCTATTTTTAGCTCTAGTGCCCCTTCAAGGGGCCTAGCTCTCCGATTTGAAACAATTTAGAAGAGGAAATTTTATGATGCTACAGACCAAGTTTGATGAAAAGTCATCAAGCGTTCCTTAGAAGTTAAAAAGTTTTTCTATTTTAAGCTCTAGCGGCCCCTGAAATTCAACAAATTTGAGAGGAGCTTGCCAGGATACTTCTGGTCAAGTTTAGCATAATTCTGACCAGTAGTTTCAGAGATATTTATGAAACTTGTGTACGATTAATCTTGGCCAATCCACCTCTACTATAAAAGTTTGGATGTGTGTGTGTTGGGGTGGGGGAGGGGGGAGGCAGGGGTGAAGGGATATGAAGACACATAAAATCAAAAGGGTCATGTGAGGGCGAGTGAGGATGGGATGAGGGAGTGAGTAAAGAGGGCTAGGATTATGTTACCTGGTCTTTGTGGTTACTTTATTATCTTGACGACATCTGGTAATGTTAAAAAGCGTCTGGCGCAGTAGTTTCTGAGACATCTGCTTATATGCAGAAGTTTTGCGATGCAGAGATGCCGAAGAAAGGGCAACAATAAAAGGTCTCATTCTTTGAAAAAATTCAAATACTCAAGCTAAAACTGTTGATGCAGAACAGACCAAAAGCCAATACAAATAGCTCACTGAACAAAGTTTAGGTAAGCTGAAAAGGATGCATACCAAATGAAATTAGATAACCAAGGGAGTGTTTTTTAAACAAGATCTGTTAGCCTTTTGGCAAACTTGAAGAAAATAAAGGAGCTTTTATTTACAAATTTGATGTTGAAAAGTCTATCAAACATTGAAGGATTGTTACCAAAATCCAGTTTGGCCAGTAATTTATGATCGTATACCTGTATACCCAAAATGAATTAAATCCATTTATCCTTTCAAATGTGATAGAATGGTAAATATACATTTTGAGGAATTTCAAGTCAGAAATGGCCATAATATAATTTTGCAGAAAATATGTAGATTGTAACTAGAAGTGAACCTGGCGTGTATTTTATGATCACAACGAAGTCAATCCATTCATCTGTTCAAGTGTAACTGAACGGACAACCAAATTTTACATCAAAGCGAGGTCACTACTCCCCGCAAAACTGGTGGATTCTCACTGAAACTGAACTTGGCCTGCTTTTCATAATCATAAACCTGTATATAAACAGATTCTTCAATCCATTCAGCCTTTAAAGAGTAATCGAACAGACAACCACATTTAAAGTCGAAAAGGTCCATAACTCAAATATTGGATTGTAACAAGAAATCGAACTGGGCCTGTATTTGATAACCATTCATGTGTCAACCATTAATATATTCAATATTCGTTAATATATTCCATTCCGTTCATCCTTTCAATAATTATCAGACATCGACTTTTACTGGACTTTAAGTAAGAAAAGGGGGCCATAACTCTAGCATTAAATAATAGTGGACTGTAACAAAATTCACCATCGACCTGGATCTTGTGGCGAACCTATGTACCAAAATTAGTCAATCCGCCATACCGTTCTGGAATTATCTCCGGTGCACTGAGCATGGACTGATGCACCAACATGTTGACTCCAGTTAACCCTTCCTTAAATTTGATTAAGGGGTCATAACCAATATTTATGCAAGATTATTTTAGTATAGGTTACCTTAGTAAAGACGGGATAAATTTCTGTCAATGCACTAATATTCAATGGTGTCCATAGTCGTAATGTACGAAGTCAATTGTTACTGATAACAAGGAGAAATCTTAGAAAATATTTGCCATGAACTAGCAAAAATGCAATCACTCTCAATATGAGGTGACCTTGGGCATATTGCAGGGCCTGCCTGAAAATGTGCTGTACAAATTTAACACAGTAAGCCCCACATCTTAATATCAGATAACCAGTCATCTCCCTTTCCATACTTTATGAAAGATGCCGTGAATAAAGGTGCAAATGCAAAAGCTATAACACTACTTTGGTGAATATTGAATTACCTTTTGTCATTATATTTTACATATTTATCAAGATAGTTACTCTACAACTACTTCATGGAATCAGAACTGGTCCAAGGTAATGAAAGGAAGTGAAACGTCTTGAAACATAACAATTTTTGTACGTTTTTAAGTAATGAACAGAGTTTAATGAGCATTTTATATCTCCAAACTATTTTGTTAAGATGATCACATATAATTTGTTGGAATATTGTTTCCTTTAGTGAGTGGAAGTTGATCAAAATTTGATTCAAATGTGGTTCTTTTCTGAAAGTATTCAAAACATCTTCCAAGTCAGGAATTATGAGTCTGTTGGCTCGTTGGGTGGCAACATACTCATCTTCCTCACAAAATGCAGTCACGTGCACTGTTACTGTTGTAGAATAATCCCGCAATGTATGAAATTAAAGTTATTTAGCTTGATTTTGGATACAATGCTGACGCGTATGACAACAGAACAAAAGGACAGGGGCTTAGCATATTACTTCTAACTCGGATATCATAGGTCCAATCTCAGCACTCTGTCTCAACAATGAATGCCTAACCTGTGTGCGAGTACTGGAAGTACCCACTTGTAATGACATTTTCCATATTACTCCTGTTAAAATTCTACAGCAAATACCCTATGCTAGTTGAAACTTTAAATTGTTTTTGTTTAAACACTGAATTATGCTCTTCATGCAGTGATACCAAAATACAGACTCCGATATTGCCCAGTATACAAACGTTCAAGGTCAGCAAAAAGCTGAAAACAACTGCTACATTTTGTTGTAAGACTCATAGACATAATACTTCTGACGGTATATACTTAGTAGGAATTATAATAGATATTTAACAAAGTGGTAGATGCAGTGAAAAAAATGTGTAAATGCAAAAGCTGTAACACTACTTGGTTGAATATTGATTTATCTAATGTAATTATATTTTACATTTTTATTAAGACAGTTTCTCTACAACTATTTAATGGAATCGAAACTGACCCATCTGTATCCTTCCTTTTCTGACAGTTTTTTCTACTGACGAACGATAAAGCTGAAAAATATTCAATTTCATTTTATAAAAATCATGAGTCATTTAGTGTGTCGGCGAATGCATCTCAGAGCATGCGTTATAAATCATTGGCATAATCGTGTTTATCAGTTGTCATTTAAACATCTGTTGTTAGAAAATACCTTAATATTTGCAACAGGCTGTTAGAACAAAAATAAATGAGACTCCCCATGAGAAAACCAACATAGTGCGTTTGCGACCGGCATGGATCCAGACCAGCCTGCGCATCCGCGCAGTCTGGTCAGGATCGATGCTGTTCGCTTTCAAAGCCTATTGCATTTAGAGAAACCGTTAGAGAACAGCATGGATCCTGACCAGACTGCGCGGATGCGCTGGCTGGTCTGGATCCATGCTGGTCGCAAACGATTTATGTTGGTTTTCTCATGGTGCGGCTCAAATATAACATGCAAGTAGGCTGATATTGACAGATAATTTCTCCGTGCCAAATGAAGTGAATGTGTCTTTTTAGCTTACTGAAATAGCTTGTCTACATTTTCATCCACCTTTCCGTAACAACATTTCACTTTTCCACAAGTTCTCATTAACTACAAGGCAGTGTAATTGATATTATGTACCATTCTAAAGACCTCTATTTGTGAAAACAGAAAAAGATAAAACTTTTTTGATTACATTTCAATGCATCGCCAACAAATAATTTTGTTAGGGGTATATTTTAGACATTTTGGACAACACAAAGTTAATAGAAAGTTATCACAAAGCAAAATTACATTTGTTTCTATAGAAATGATATGATTGAATATAGCTTTAAATTTGAAAAGTTCAAAGTTCCATCTCTCAAGACACTGTTTATACATGTATAAAATGTATAGTAACGAAGAGTGTTTACGGATAAGGATGATGAGTCGATAGAGGTGCGTTCTTTTGACACTACAACCCATCGAACAATTTTGAATATATGAGTAGACAATGGTTAAAAACTAAACCATGTTTTAATACTATTTAATCAATATTGAAGATTTCCACCAATGTCCGCGCAATCGGCTGTAACATCTTGTAAGGGTTATATACCTCTTATCTGATTGTATATCAAACAACATTTCTATCACATTACTTGCATTGTTCTCCAACTATAAACTATGTTGTATAGTTATTGACTGAGTGCCAGCCAGCAGATGCATACAGTCTAATTACGTAACATCGATTCTAATTTGCTCGTAACTCCTTTCCGACGGCTTCTTCCAGTTGAGAATGAACTTACTTGAAAAAAGACCTGTTCTGATTCTTGCAGTAATCAATTAAAACTTTTTTGTATTTACGGCAATCACTACACTAGCAGAAGTAGAAAGAAAGAAAAAAATTATGTAAACATAAAGGTTAGGCATTGATTTGTTTTTAGCTCACCTGAGCACAAAGTGCTCAGGGTGAGGTATTGTGATCGCTCACCGTCCGGCGTCCGTCCGTCCGTCCGTCCGTCCGTCCACACTTTCCTTTAAACAACATCTCCTCCTAAACCAACAGGCCAATTTTGATGAAACTTCATAGGAATGTTCCTTGGATGGTCCTCTTTCAAAATTGTTCAAAGAATTGAATTCCATGCAGAACACTGGTTGCCATGGCAACCGAAAGGAAAAACTTTAAAAATCTTCTTCTCAAAAACCAGAAGCCCTAGAGCTTAGATATTTGGTGTGAAGCATTGCCTAGTGGACCTCTACCAAATTTATTCAAACCATGACCCCGGGGTCAAAATTGACCCCGCCCCAGGGGTCACTTGATTTTACATAAGAAATTTTAAAAAATCTTCTTCTCAAAAACCAGAAGCCTTAGAGCTTAGATATTTGACATGTAGCATTGCCTAGTGAACCTCTACTAAAATTGTTCAAATCATGACCCCTGGGTCAAAATTGATCCCGCCCCAGGGGTCACTTGATTTTACATAAGAAAATCTTCAAAAAATTTCTAAAAATAAACCAGAAGGCCTAGAGCTTAGATATTTCACATATAGCATTGCCTAGTGGACCTCTACAAAATTTGTTCAAATTATGGTCCCCGGGGTCAAAATTGACCCCGCCCCAGGGATCACTTCATTTTACATAGGAAAATATTTAAAAAATCTTCTTCTCAAAAACCAGAAGCCCTAGAACTTAGATATTTGACATGTAGCATTGCCTAGTGGACCTCTACAAAAGTTGTTCAAATTATGACCCGGGGGTCAAAATTGATCCCGCCCTAGGGGTCACTTGATTTTACATAGGAAAATCTTCAAAAGTTTTCTAAAAATAAACCAGAAGGCATTGAGCTTAGATATTTCACATGTAGCATTACCTAGTGGACCTCTACAAAATTTGTTCATATCATGACCCCCTGGGTCAAAATTGATCCGGCACCAGAGGTCACTTGATTTTATATAGGAAAATCTTCAAAAATTTTCTAAAAATAAACTAGAAGGTCTAGAGACTAGATATTTGACATGTAGCATTGCCTAGTGGACCTCTACAAAATTTGTTCAAACCTTGTCCCCCGGGGTCAAAATTGACTCCGCCCTAGGGGTCACTTGATTTTACATAGGAAAATCTTTAAAAAAAAAATCCTGAAAATAAACCAGAAGGCCTGGATCTTAGATATTTGACATGTAGCATTGCCTATTAGACTTTTACAAAGTTTATTCAAATCATGACCCCTGGGGTCAAATTGACCCTGCCCCATGGGGTTACTTGATTGTACATAGAAAAATCTTCAAAGTTTTCTAAAAATAAACCAGAAGATTTTAGATATTTGACATGTAGCATTGCCTATTGGACCTCTACAAAAGTTTTCAAATCTTGTTTTTAAAGTTACTTAAAGAAAATTTCAACTATATTTTCTCATAATTCTTTTGATTGATTTCTATTATGATCTTTTGACCTCGAAGACTTGTCCTTAAGTTCAATGATAACAGGTGAGTGAAATAGGGCCATCATGGCCCTCTTGTTAGCTCACCTGAGCCAAAGGCTCATGGTGAGCTTTTGTGACCGCTCGATGTCCGTCGTGTGTCGTGTGTCTGTGAACATTTTCTAAAGAAATCTTCTTCTTGAAAACCACTGGGCAGAATTACACCAAACTTCACAGGAATGATCCTTGGGTGGTCCACTTTCAAAATTATTCAAAGAATTTAATTCCATGCAGAACTCTGGTTGCCATGGCAACCGAAAGGAAAAACTTTAAAAATCTTCTTGTCCAAAACCGCAAGACTTAGAGCCTTGATATTTGGCATGTGACATTATCTTATGGTCCTCTATCAAGATTGTTCAAATTGTGCCCCTAGGGTGAAAAGAGGCCCTGCCCCGGGGGTCACAAGTTTGACATAGACTTATATAGGAAAAAGCTTTAAAAATCTTCTTGTCTAAAACCACAAGACCTAGACCTTTGATATTTGGTATGTAGCATTGCCTTGTGGTCCTCTACCAAAATTTTTCAAATTATTACTCTGGGGTGAAGAGAGGCCCCGCCCCGGGGGGTCAACTACAATACCTAGGCCTTTGATATTTTGTATGTAGCATTGCCTTGTGGTCCTCTATGAAGATTGTTCAGATTGTGCCCCAGGGGTGAAAAGATGGCCCGCATCGGGGGTCCCAAATTTTACATAGACTTATATAGGAGAAAACTTTAAAAATCTTCTTGTCTGAAACTGCAAGGCCTAGGCTTTTGATATTTGGTGTGTTGCATTGCCTTGTGGTCCTCTACTAAAATTGTTCAAATTATAACCCTTGAGTGAAAAGAGGCCCTGCCCTGGGGGTCCCAAGTTTAACATAGACTTATATAGGGAAAAAAATAAAAATCTTCTTGTCTGAAAGTTCAAGGCCTAGGCCTTTGATATTTGGTATGTATCATTGCCTAGTGGACCTCTAACAGGATTGTTCAAATTATGCCCCTGGTGGTCACTTGTTATATGAGTTATATAGGAAAAAATACTTCAAAAATTATCAGATCATATTTCCGAGACTGTTTAATTATATTTACCTGATGTACCCAAGTGATTACGTGTCACCTTACTGTGACCTTGACCTACTGACCTACTTTCTTGTTTTTTGAGATACAGCCTTGAAATTTGGATGACATGTAGTTTTTCATACCGATCTTAAAACTGACTTTCAGTTACCATGAATGTGACCTACTGACCTACTTTCTAATATTTTAGCTTCAGTTTGCCATTTGAAACATGTGGCTCATATTACTCAGGTGAGCGATTTAGGGTCATTATGACCCTCTTGTTTTTTTTGTTTGTTTTTTTTTTTCAAATAAGAAAACTCAGTATTTGGGTTTTAGTCCATAAATGTACTTACTCTAATGCACTACGTTTTACTTCGAGTAGATAAAGAAATCTTAAGCATGGCTTACTCTGACATTTACTTATAACTTAAATTGTGTTTCAAATGGGATGAAAGACGAGAATTATGAATCACGTGCTATTTTTATATCATAACTTAGTATCTTCGAAGTGTTCTTATGTCTTGCCTTGAATTATCGGTAGTAGCTCTTTATGTCATAAAGAGCTGCTACCGATAATTCAAGGCAAGAGTTTATGCACAATTGGTTTTCATAACGCTCCAGTACCCGCGGGATGGTAGGTATTTAAAATTTGTGTTTCCGAATCCTTAGGCATATGAAATGAAAAACAGAATTGGAAAGATTTTGCATTTTAGAAAAATAAACTTCGCTTTAATCTAAGTTGACGTATTGTATACTGTCAGGATCTGAAGGGACAGAGTATATTTTCAGATTTGAAGTACTGGCTGCCTATAGTACCGTAGATAGTTGCCGGCACAGTATATATTTTGATCAGAAATAAACTTTCAATTTGCTCCCCCAGTTTGCATTTTGGTGACATTAGGTTTAAAAGTGGTGGTTTTTAAGACGTCTTCAGTTTGATTTATATGTATTGTTCAGTTTGATATATAACGATATTTTCTATTGAAAAAATATTTCTTTAGCAAAATGTATTTAACGTTTTCAGTACCCAGGTGCGACCAGCTGTCAGGGCTTGTGTGGACTGAAGATATTTAATCCTGTATGTATATAGCAAAGAAATACTTCTAGGTTTAGTAATTTAAATAAGCCGATTCCTCCGCTTTACTTCTTCACTTAAAATTATATGATATTAACACATTGTTTCTCTCTATTTCTTTCTCTCTCTGTATGTATCTTTGATATGAGATTTTGTTATGTATATAAATTCTTGAGTGATAGCAATGTGAGATCATAAGAAGACGTTTTTAACTAACGTCAGGTATTATATCTTTTGACGGAATAAATATCAACGGTTGTTGCCATTAGGTAAACAATTGATTATGTATATATTCATTTCACGTTCTTATCAAATTCAGCCTGTGCCAGTAACCCAGAACATAGGGACACTCCATCCGGGCAAGATGATCTTCATCAGTGGAACCCCAAATCCAGATTGTCCCGGGTATATGCTTGTCGTATCATTATTAATGCTTATGAAAAGTAACTGAGAAATACCAATATAGACATAGGCAATAGAGATCAATATAATAACACCTTTACTAATCCTTCTCTGTCAGGTATTAACAATACCTGTTCATAACTGTGACATTTGGATACAAGCAAAACTGTATTATCATCACTATAGAATACGAAGTGATATTTTATTTTACCATCGGCTTGTTAAAAGTTATTTTTACCATAAAAAAGCTGGGCAACTTTTGCACATATAAATATATCCTTATTGTCATCGAGGTAAAAAATATGATATTGTGTTTAAACCCTTTTTTATTATCCACTCAATCGTGTAATTGCAAGGGACATAAACTAATAGATATCTCTGTCATAAAATATACAAGAGTTGTCATTCTTAGTGAACATAAATAAATAGTAAAATTTAATTGACTGATATAAACCAAACTTTCATAAATTCCATATTTGTACAAAACATATATGGCTATTTGAAAGACATATATATATATCAAGTCTAGACTTTATTTAATGTCTTTCTATTTTTGAAAATTTTATGTTCTATCTCTAACCATTATAAATTGAGAAGAAACTGTGCCCTCTTGTTTCCCATTTTGGTCGAATGACATAAAATAAATAAAAACTAAATTAACATTTTAAGATACTGATATTAAAACATACTTTCTTGCTCACAGATTTTCAAACAACGCCAAGAGCGGAAATGAAAATGCTTTCCACTTTGACGTTCGCTTTAGTTTTGGAAACGACACAAATGTGATCGTAAGGAATGCTAAGCAAGATACGAAATGGGGCACACCCGAGGAGACGCTGAGTTCTTCCTTCCCGTTCTGTCGTGGAAATTCCTTTGAAATTATTATCCTTGTTGAGTTATCATGTTACAAGGTGCGTATAGTGTTTCTTTGAATTAGTGATAAGATTTTTAAATTTGACTTCCTAATTTTCAGTCTATTAACACAATATTAAAAAAGCGTCAGTTATGCTTTGGTTGTTTATGATTTCTTTCAAGAGTTTATAAATACTTATTACTGTCTTATTAAAATATAAAAACAGAAACATCTATAAAGTTCATAGACATATTGATATGATATGCTTTTGCGTGGATATACAGGTAAATTTTTGATAAAAATAAATTTTGTTTGTTTGTTTTTTAAAACTATCTTTCTTACGTGACTGCTCAGTTTTACATTTTCACTGTATCATGGGTAAAATTTTAAATCTGATATTTATTTCTACTTTACAAAGAGAAGAAAAATATCTGCTCTATACATTTTTCTCGAGTATCTAACCAGCTGAAAGGATATAACAGTTTTTTTCTTAGAATATTTTCGCTGTTATTTTAGGTCGCAGTAAACAACCAACACTTGGTCGAGTTCAACCATCGTTTTCCGCTGAATAAAGTTGACCTACTCCGTAATCGAGGTGATGTAAAAATTTCCATGGTCAGAATTCAAGGTTGAATATTATAAAAGGACAAAGTCAAGTCCAGTTTACCGAAAGAATATTTATTATTGACATTGGTTTTCTGTTTTACCATATTAACCAATTTTGTTTTGCTTATTGCTTCATGGACGCTATGCTTTTTAAAGCTTACTTTGGGGACATGTATATTAAAATGAATGGAAGTCCAAAACTTGAAAAGAAATGGTAGAGGTGAAAACAAATAAAGCACATAGATACTTTTTTAAAACTTATTATATGTGGAAACGTATAATTATAACGTCATGGCATTAAAACACAGGGTAGCTTTCCGTTGCAGAACGGTGCCAGTACATTTATTTGAAAACTTTAGAGTCTGCCCCTTTTGTCACGATAGATACTGTTGAAAATGAAATTCTGTCCAATGTAAAATGAAAGGAGATCAATTTTATAATAGAAGAGTGATACTTCATCTTGAAAGAGACACATAAATGGTAGTTTTTTTTTGCTGTAAAATGGGTCAGTCCAAACGCTATTATTGTGTGTTGCCAAGAAGAATTAATTTAATGTTTGAATAGTCTGTGTGTATAGGGCTTTCAATCGAGTTTATAAAAAGATCTACATAACAATGCAAGGTCGGTTATATTGTGCTTTTTGAAAAGTTAAGTCATGTGCAACACCCCTCGTGTACCCAACTGCGGCTTTACATGTGTAACGCTTTTATAAAGATATATGAACCCTAAATAGACGAGAAATAATACAAACACAGAGTCAAAGACTGCAAACAGGTCTACACTAACTTAACCTAAAATCTTTAACAGTCAAAATAGGACTGTTCATAACCAAAAAATGCATTTTTTTACAACAAACTGAAATTGTTACAAAATTCATTTTATGATCGTCACCTATGCTCAATACATATGAAAATTCTACAAAAATATTCGCTAAACTTAACCAGAGGCAGAGGAGAGTTGGGCGTGTGGGTGGGGGTCTGTGTTCATAACATGTACATGTAGTATCGCATTTGAATCGATTTTCAATCCTAGAAAATTGAATAACCAATCAAATCATTGATACAGTAACCTACTAAGCCGAAAACCATCCGGCTAAATGTTAAGACGTAGGCTAGAGGGAACCATCTACACCAAGAAAGGCTGCAGAAGTCCTGAAAGATACCCGTGAAATTTACATTGGACCCTATAAAAACAGATGCATTTTTATCTTAGAAGTGCAAATTTACACAAACTTACACAATACCACGACGAAAATTACTCCACCCGTACAACCAAACAAGAGCATATGTTTGATAACACAAAAGTATATTTGTTTGATTCATAAGGCAAACAATATTAAGTATGATAAAAAGTCTTCTTAAAAAGTATGAACAAGCAACCTCTCGTCTCAAACACCGAAGTAAGCTAGCTTATAGACTGGCCTTAGCAACAACTAAATAACAAAAGAACTCAAGTATTTGGAACTAACTTGAGTCTTAAAGGTGTAAAGGGCACCGCCCGAGATTCATAAACAAACTTAATGAATAAAACACTTTAGTAATGTGCCAAAATGCGTTTAAATTCATTATGTAGTAAAGTTATGAACTTTTGAGTACAAAACACACATACACGCACACACACGCACACACGTTTATAAAGCTCGGGTAAGTAATAAGATAGCCAACTGTTGAGAAAATTTTATCCATTTGTGCCGTCATTATTGTAATAAAGTAAAATATATATACGTCCTATTCAGTGTTTTATATCTCTGCTCCGTTGGGATCATGAAGTCTATTCAATACATGTATAATACAGTTCCGCTTAAGCCGGCGCTAGGGGATAAGGGGTATTGCACTTTTTATTACCTTTCATGAAGTGACTTAGTCAAACCGAGTCTGAAAGTATTCTACTTGGTTGCATTCTAAAGGATCTTTTTACAAATTTCATTTACTATAGCAACAGCAATCTTTATGTGTGTGGCGGCTGTCAAAAGTCTACGCGTTCTTGGAATCAGCGTTGTTATATTTTCTGGTCCTTTGGGATCATGGAGTCAATTCAATACCTGTGTAGAAGAGTTCTGGTTAAGTCGGTGCTAGGGACGTGAAGGGTGTTGCACTTTCAATTAACTCTCTTGAACATACTCAATAAAAACGAATCTGATTTTATCTGCTTGGTTGCATTCTATGCGCCCAAAGGGCCTTCTTATAGATTTTAATGACTTAAAGTGAAATATATATACGAAAATTTGATCTGTTTGTGCCGTCATTTTTGTTGAAATTGTCTAGTCTTATTGTAAAACAAAATCTATCCTTACCTATTTTTTTCATGTGAAAATACAAAAATAAAAATGTTAGAAAATAGTTGACCGGGTTAAAGGAAAATTCCTATGATTCATCCGCCGCTACAGTATGTTAACTATAGCAATTATGAGCATCTACATATATGTATAAGATAGTTGATCAGGATGACACTCGTTCATGATGAAATAAACCCAACAGACGGAGCGGAAACAGGCTTTGGAGAACTCGTTTTGAGACAGATATTTACAAATGATAATTACAAATGCCAGGGTGAGGATAAAACATTATGAAAATAAGTATTGAAACTGTTTGGTTTAAGCGGTGTCCTTTGATACGAACTTCAACATCCCAAAGAACGAGTTAACGTAACAATACTGTCCCCAAATGCGGGGAGACGTTTGACGGCCGCCACGATTCACGTAAATCTGCTATTGTGTTAGCTCTCTATTTTTTAAAAGAAAATCCTTTCGAAGCATAGACAGCAACCAATCAAAATGATAGCAACTTCGGTTTCATCGAGAGATTTTTCATGTACGACACCCTTCTTGTCTAGTTTGCGGCATGTAATTTTTAATATAATAATGATATTTTCTAAATACACAAATCCTATCATCAAGTGGATGGTTCCTTCATCGGATGTTTCGGTGCAATCCACGACATCCTCCAGAGATGCGCCGACCAAGCGTTCAGTCTTAGCCAATGACTGGTTGAGCTGTCCATCTCTGTTCCCTCTTCTGTCATAACCATTGTTAGGCTGCCTCTGCTTGTCGACAGATGCCTGTGATTGCCCGTCTTCTTGCCTTCTTGTCATCCCTGTGTTGCCAGGTATGCTGTAGGCTCTCCACAATGACTGCCCAGCAAAGCCCCGACTGTCAACCTCAACAGGGAGGTTCCAGGTCTTCCATCCTCCCTGTCGGCATTCATCCATCAACGGCTGGTACTTAGTCTTCTTTCTCTCATAAGCTTCTTCCATCTCTCTTCCCATGGTATTGTCAGTTCCAGCAGAGCAATCTGTTTTGTCATTCTGGACAGCAGCAGAATATTTGGACGTAGAGGTGTTCTGGCGATATATGGCGGAAATCTCAGCTGTCTCTTCAAACTCACAAGAAGTTCCCAATCTCTTGTTGACCAGGAGTCCTGTTGAACTGTAGTTGCTTGAAACCGATCGTCCCTCCTTCATAAAGTTGATGAGTCCTGGCCTTGTCTGTGCTGAAAATTTCTTCATTCGTGCTGCTTCCAGGCTGGCCGCAATCTCACTTAAGATCTTGTCATGTGGCCGTCTGTATCTTCCGTCCGTCAACGCTGCCCTGCAAGAAAACAGAATGTGCTCGAGGTTCGCATTCCATGGCTCATTCCTTGCCTGAACCCCTTCCCATTTCAGCCTATTGTCCAACTTCTTTATAGATACTGCAGTCTCCTGTCTTGTTTCCTACTCTGCTGACCGGACTTCCTTCTGTACCAGCTTTCTCCTCTCTGGAAGCGTTGCGTGCTTCCAACTGGCTCTTGTGACACATCCCAACCCTAGGCTGCCCGAGGTAGTCATTTCCACGACATCGCCGTGTCTAAGTCAGGCCTCTGCGTCGCTGACAGCCTTATCTGTTCTCGTTGACTTCAACCCGAGCTCCACTAACCTTCTCATCTTAGCAGTCTCTTAGCCTCATGACTTACCTAGCCGTAATGACCTTGAATTCCTCTGTGACAGAAGGTAGTGGCAGTTATACTTGATACCTGAGCTGTAAAGACCAATGCTTTAAATAATACGTGTCAACAGTATGTTCACATATTGCATTATATAAGCCTTAGCTACATTATAAAAATAGCCACTGGTTGAAATCTGACTGTTTATACTTTTGAATGGTTTCAAACGAAATGATAAATTAAAATTTGACAACATGAACGTAAAGGAGCAAAACTAGGAGAATTAATGTATCATATGCTATTTTTTGATACATCGGATATATACAATTTCAGACTTGCATTAAAAACTCTTTAAACAGTACATTTTGTTTCCTTATCAAATGAACATTAAAATCTGGCTTCTCTTACAAAATAACATTGCCGAAAACTTAATATAAATTTTGTCTTGATCACGAATGCTAACTGTGGTATCTAGGTACATAAGGTGGATACTCCTTAGACTAGACAAACAATCTATATGACTGTGCATTATATATTTGCACAGTCACATTTTTTGCTCTAGTGCACAATATCCTGGTCTCAATTCACAAAAGCAAAATAATGTTGAATTATGGTTAGTCAAACAGGATACTGGTGCATTATTTCCGGAGTGTTTTGCAATTCTGTCCATTTTTGCAAAACATTTATTTAACTCGGGGTTAAAATTTCTGATCTCGAACAGAGATAGAGAGAGAGAGAGAGAGAGAGAGAGAGAGAGAGAGGAGGGGGGATTTTATTGTTTACAGTTAATTAGGTTTATATTTTTTAAGGTCTGTATTTTTGATATTGTCTCACCTAACGGCCTTTTTTTCTATAATCGTTTAATTCTATTGGCATTATTTTGAAAACTTTAGAAATGTAATTTCGAACAATTCACATTGTTTCAAATTTTTAGATGTTTTAAAGTCCATATAATTACATATTCATCTGAAATACGTACGGGTATTTATCAAAGATTATTCATGATTTCTACATGGTGCATGAAAAATGATTTATAAAATTATCACATTTTATGTGAATTGCCAAACCCGCAGTTCTCGGCTCCGTCAAACTCCGATAAAATATACATGTTATCTCCAATGGATACTGAAAGTGTGTTGCCGTACTAAACTTTCGTCTACGTTGTGTTGGACATGTAAGCAAAGTAATCTAAACGGTCTATCCAAACACTTATACCGTGAAAATAAAAGAAATTAGATATTATTATAAATATTGACTCAGCATTTATATTCAGTATAGTTGAAGCGCTATCAAGATGATATAGTGGTTCATATTTTTTTGTGTGTGTGTTTGAAAGAGTGCTGTCTGTTTGATTTTCATTTAACAGGGTTTCATATTTTTTGTCTTTGTGTCTGTTTTATAGATCATTTACAGTTTGCAAAATACAAGGCAAACTGTTACATACATTGCATCTGTGGCCCAAAAGTCTACTTAGGGAAAAATTAAAGCCGAAGGAAAAGTCTAGACATTTCAACGTATAGGAAGAAGACTGAGGCCAGAGAAAAACGTTAAGGCCAGATGAAAAGCCTACTGATGGGAAGTTTGTATGCAGGGGAAAATCTGGCTTTGGGGATCTCGTTTCAATTTTAGAAAAAAACCAACATTGGGCAAGTTTAATACCAGATGGAAAGTCTACTTACCAGAAGTTTAAGACCAATACCAACTGTGGAGAAGTTAGATACCCGAGGTAAATCTTTAGGTAAAAGGTAAAAGTTTGAAAATTAAAGAAAAGACCAAAATGCCCAAAACAAAACGAAACGCTTACTCAGAAAAAGTTTGAGACCAATGGAAAATCTTACTTAGAAAAAAGTTGAGGCGAAAGCTAAAACCCTACTTAGGAAACGTTTAAGGCAAGATGAGAAGTCTAATACCAAAGGTTAATTTGTTTGTTTGTTTTTGGTTTAACGCCGTTTTTTAACAGTAGTTCAAGTAAGTAACAGCGAGCAGTTAATCTAATCTGTTTAGTTTAATCATATTTTATTGCTTATTATTATTTACAATTTATAATAACATACATCAATAAGTGTACATGTACAGCCAAAAATTAAGCAAATGAGCCGGGCCACAAGTTCTTGCAACATCAGTAAAAGGCCCTTCCCAAGACTGGGAATCTAATCTGTGTATTGGGTTCTGTACCAGTACAAACCTGTTCACCGTAAGTAACGGCAAACTTCCAATCATGAATCAGAGGTGATGGCCAAATGATTTGACACAATATATTTTATCAAATCCTCACGGAGAACAAATGCCTCGCAAGCTCACAACCCCGCGATCCGTAAATTTTTGCGCTCTCTCTATTGAACTAAGCGGGCAGGTTAACCTTACTTGATAGAAGTTGGAGGCCAGAGGTAAAACTTACTTTGTAGAAGTCTTAAGCAAGCCTGCTTATGAAACATTTCGGGCCGGAGGAAAATCTTTCTTAGGAAAAGTTTCAAACCAGGGGTTAAACATACTTGGTAGAAGTTTGAGAAGTTCAGAGGTAAAACTTACACAACAGAATTTTGATGCAAGAGGTTAATCTACATACATCTACATACATGAAGTTTGAGGTAAGCTATCTTACAAGAAATTAAAGGCCACAGGTAAAACTTACTTAACAGAAGTTTGGAGCCAACGGTAAATATTCATAGGAAAAGTTTGAGGCCAGAGAACAACCCGTTTGGGGAAAGACCATAATAAGAATGTTCTTTTGTATGTTTCAGACAGGCCATAACATATGAACACACACACACACGCACGCGCGCGCACACACACACACACACACACACACACACACACACACACACAAGCATGATATTAGGTTAATAATACACTGGGAAAGCTTTACACAGTTCAAATTAAAAATATTGAAATGTCTTATCAATGTTCAAGGTCTGACTTGTAGCAAAGGCTTGGAAGAGGGTTAATATAATGCGTAAATTGAAATTCTCACTTGACCGTCGCTCTCTTGAAACTATTTATATTTTTTTCATAAGGCCAATACTCGAATATGCAGACGTCGTGTGGGGTAACTGTACAAAGTATGAAATGGATCAACTCGACAAAATTCAAAAAGAATGTGCGCGAATAGTCTCCGGAGCTACCAAACTTGTTTCCTTGGAAAACCTAAGGAGAGAAGTACCCTGGGAGCCACTTTCCGATAGACGTTACAAACATCGACTTCTTATGTTCTTTAAAATGAAATCTAATCTGACTCCAGCATATCTGTCCTCTCTAGTTCCTGACTCAGGTGATACTCGCTACAACCTAAGAAACTCTGAAAATATCCATGGTGTACCTGCAAGAACATCTTTATATTTCAATTCTTTTTTGCCTTCCGTTGTACCTGATTGGAATTTATTGAGACCAGATATCCGTAATTCTGAAACACTTTCATCATTCAAAAGTATTCTAAATAAAAACAAGCAGCGTACTCCAGCCTATTACTACACCGGAATCAGAAAACTCCAGGTGCTCCATACACGGCTAAGAACTAAGTGCAGTGCATTGAATCAACATCTTTACCCAAATAGTATTTCTCCCACACCATTATGCCAGTGTGGACAGATGGAAACTAATTTCCATTTCTTTTTTGAATGCAGAAATTCTGATCTTTGTCGCAACGACCTTCTTAGTAACCTGCGGAATTTCGAAATTAACTAGGATACTATTCTGTTTGGAAACCTAGCCCTATCTGATCAGGATAACATGACTATATTTACTCATGTACAGGCATATATTTCCGAAAGTAAGAGATTTGGTTAGCAACCCTGAGACATTCTCATTTCTTCCCACTTCCTATCATCTATTCTACCTTTTACTTGCTCTAATCTCTACATTTATGTGAATACTTTCCTTCTACCATATACATTGTCCCCTTTCCATTTTTTACATTCACAGCGATTTATTATTTCTTTTTTTTTCTTATATATATTTTTTTCATATACATTGTTTTTTCATATCTTTAGGCCATATTTCTAGCCCCATTACAGATTAAAGCTCGATATGCCCATACAGTTATATTTTGTCCGCAAAGGAGAAGAATTCTATAAGACATGTCTTTCATTCTTATCCTTTCCTGTTTTGTCTTCACTACAGTACGTCATATGTATAAATACATGTACTTTATTTTGGGAATAAATATGTTTAAACTAAGGTCTGACTTCATTTTATTGAATATAGAAAGCAGTCGGCTCGGTTTTTTGACTATAATTAGAATAAATCAACTAATACAATTATCATGTGTTTGCATTATTCCTGCCTTCTTTTTTAGTTTGTGCATGGATATATAATAGAAATTGGGCACTGACATATCAATGTCTAGACTTGGTAGCGGTTACCACCATTGAAAATAACGCCTTGTGGGCGGACCAATTGTGAATCTAAATATAAACCTTGGCTACCAGCACTACTTTAAGCTAAATTGATATAGGATTTGCAAGAGGAACGTGCAAGACAAAAATGGCTTTAGTTCATGTTCCGGTAAGTCATTTTGTATATACATGTTGTTTTTTTTTTCATTTTGAAATGTCATACCGTTGAATAGTTAAAGTCCTTAAGAAAACTAGTAAAAATCAGTTCACTAACACTTGTGTTTAACAGATGTTTAATCAGGCAAACATTGATTTGCACTTATCTGAAACTCCTTTATTCAAATAGCAAATTCAAGAAATATGCACGTAACTGCATGTAGTAGTCTATATGCGATATTTTGTTTTTGTTGCCTACTCATTCGCGTTAGCTACCTCGATTTCATTTGAAAAATACTACACAGCAGAAGTTTTGCCTTTCTTTGTGCTTAAATATATTTTAACCTGATAACTATCATACCAAATGTATCCTGTTAATTGTTATACTGTTTATTGCTGTATATACTTTCTGGCTTAATGTTCAGCATCTATTCAGATCAAGCATACAGTATACATTTTGTACCAGGGAGAACGTTTTACAATGTTTCAGTTCAGTAAACAAAATGTTATTTAATTATTACTCCATAAAGATTTTGATTTACAATAACAGCACACTGTTAAATTTATGAAACAATATATAGAGGATAATTGTTGGTTTCGGTGTAATATCACGTTATAATTTCACCGAGTGGGCACCAGAAGTGATATTTTCACGAGTGGCGCAGCCACGAGTGAAAATAACAACTTTTGGTGTTCACGAGTGAAATTACCGTTATATTACATCGATACCAACAATTTTTCTGTTTATTTTATGTCTAAAACTCTACTTTTGTTGTGTTTATTTCAATAAAATGTCGAAATTTGCGGGAAATTTTATCAGGAAGCATCGCAAAGATGACGTCATTTTAACGACGTCATCGTCATATTGTTTCCGGCTTTCAGTACGCTCGGTAAACTTTTTGACATTAATCCGGGTATCAGATTTGATAATTTTCACTGAGTGGCCAGTGAGTTTATCTGGATATAATTCACCCTTATATTTTGATAAACCACCGAAAAACATAAAATAAATGATTATAATGTTTGATTTTCGTGCAAAACCGGCAAGTTAAATTCAAATCTGGATGCATACTGAAGGCATTTTGCGGTAATTTATATCTTCACACTGCCAATCATAAAGATTTATTGACCAGATTTTCAACAACAAACTGATTTCAAATCTAGGCCATCATTACCGGATATTTCATCAACAAGTCCATTATATTGCAAAGAGCAAGATCTTTTTTTGCTATATATATTGCATTAAACATTAAACAGGTAAAAAAAAGAAATGGTAACTAATATAGAATTTGATCTGATGCGGTTCGCACCAATGGCAGAAAAATAAATAAAAATTGCAAGTACCAGAAAATGAAAAACTGTGGTCTGAATATATTTCTTTCTTTATAATGGCAAGTGAGGAATAGTCATTAGTGTATATTTTATAATCATTATAACTTTTGGAAAACGGTTGTATATTTCTTTATCTAATTCAGCTCAAATATTTGGGTACTTTTTCAAAATCTGACCAACTGCGTTCATTGCATACCTAAAAAAATGATGCATTCTAGGTAGCCTTCTGGGAACAGAAGAAAGTATATGTTAATAACCATCGTAAATATTTAACTCTATGTTATAGAGCAAGCAATGAAAATTTGAGAAAATAAAAGTGTAAACGGTGCAAAAAATGTAAGCGGTGTAAGTATTATTTTTTGTTCAAAAACGTGCCAGTTTAAAATATAATGGAGTTTCAAATAACAAATTTGCCATATGTATATGTGTAAATATTTTTACTTGGGTAAACTTCGGTTGCAAATATGTAGTATCCGTGATTATTTGATTTATGATATATCGTTTTACTATGCCAACTTTGAAGAGAATAAAACGAGTCCTTTGTGAAGATGTCACTAAACATCTTGTTGTTTTGTTCAAATACACTGATATAAAATTTATATCAGTGTATTTGAAAAAAACAACAACAAGATGTTCTAAATTGAAATAAGCATTAATGGTATTTGCATTGCAACCCACTAGGCTACGTGTCCTTGTATTTATTTGGTTAGATTCACAAAGATATCTGGTGGCATCTGGTGGATTTATGAGTCTACCAACCTGCCTAAGTATAGCTTGAATAACGTTCTGATAGACACTTGGACATTGCTCACAACAAAATCTTGGACAGGCGACATATGATCTGTTTCTTTTTGTCGACAACCCTACATCTTACAGTGATTTGAGTGAACTTTATATATAAGAACTACAGTTTGAGTTGTTTTCACATGTACACGAAATACATTGTTTAATACTTACTCCAAAAAATGGCAATTCATGGCTTGAAATAAACAGAATATTTCTTGGGTTATATTCTTGAAAAGCAGATATATTTGAATATATTTGTAAGGGCGTGTACATATTGAAGTGCAGAAATGAAATTTGTCAATATTTAGTTTAATAGTTGATGCATAACTTTTTTGCTCCTACATTGTACTAAAACTTCTTTTTGCACTTATTCATCTCATCTACTTTTGCCATGTATCTAAGACGATTACATTTTTTTTAAATTTGTTTCAGTATCCGAGAGAAAGCAAGTGTATGTATTTGTTTAGGTTGGCGTGGCCCTTATAGACAGGGACCCTCGCCCTGTATTCATGAATCTTGCAACATCAAGCCGTAATAATGAAATGAATGAACTAGCACGCAGAAAAGTGCTATTCAAATATTCCAAATTTAAATGTAAACACAATGTCGCCGTATCCGGATGTTCAAACGAAGTAAGGATAATTAAATTTAAGTTAAGCACCACCACACTAATGCATCAAGCACCACCACAATTCGATAATATAATAATACAAAATTAATTCAGAATTAACAGTTTTATCAATTCTGTATTCAATATATCATTCAAGAATTTTAAAGGTGAACTTATGTTTTTAAAGGTGTAGCACTGTTGATACAAAACTATATGTCTTTTTACTAAAGGAATTATCCTTAATTCATCTTAAGATAGCTGTATTACTTTTAAGGTAGCAGTTTACAGACAGCGATATGCATATATTTTAAGGTATTGATATTAATACTTTAAGTAGCAGTACTAAGGTAGAGAGTTTTACATATTCTAAGGTATTAAATTAATAGGAACGAAAATAAAGTAAAATAAGGTGTCATGCATCCTCAGCCAGCACTACAGACACTATCTTTCGGTTTTGCTTGTGCTGGAAAACCCCAAGAATATATGACATTATACATTCCTTGTGAAAATGTACTGGTGCCTTTAACATGTTTTACTCAGCTGAAACACTCGGCACTCTAATGTCAAACATTCAAAATGCAAATAGCACACCAGACATCACTGACTAAGGAGAAGACACAAACAAAGGATAATGGAATATTTTAATAAAGTAAAGATTTTATCTATACTGTTTAGTTTCTTTTAGTGTAGACTGTGCTATTCTATTTCCCAGTTGTATTGATAATAACAGTTGAAAATACTATCCATATTTTTTAGTTTCTCTTGAAAAAAAAAAACCTTGGGGGGGGGGGGGGGGGGGGGGGGGGGGGGGGCAAGTGTTGGTCTATAAAATTTAGTTTCTTTTAGTGTAGACTGTGCTATTCTTCTTTAAATTTAATTGAAATTACTATCTATAGTTTTAGTTTCTCTTGAAAATAAAACAGGGAGTGGGGGGTGGGGGTGAGGGTGTTGTATCGTATAAACACAATAAACAAATGATAGTCCATCCATCTGTCGGCTACCAGTTTCTCTATTTCAGGTGCAAGGTTTGCTAATACTACCTTACAAAATTATTTTAGTTTTGTGCCTTAGAGTACATATTAAAGTGCAGAAATGAAATTTGTCAATATTTAATTTAGTTTACAAGTTGATGCATTACTCTTTTGCTACTACATTGTACTAAAGATTCGCCTTTTTTGTTCTTTTTTTTGCCATGGATCTGAGACGAATACGATTTGATTTTATTTATTCCAGTACCCGGGCGAAAATAAGTGTCAAGGGTTATGTGGGCAAAAGATATACAATCCTGTAAGTATAAGATAATTTCAGCGCGTACTTAGATAGAATTCATTCACTGATTTATCTGAACCTTCATATGAGCCGTGCCATGAGAAAACCAACATAGTGGCTTTGCGACCAGCATGGATCCAGACCAGCCTGCGCATCCGCAACATCTCGTTTTACAAATGTGAAATATACATGGACAGAAAAAGTCTTGTGCTTTATGTTTTTACACTAGTGTTGTTTCTTTATACTTGTATTATGGGTTTTGTCTCTATACTGGCATCATCAGGTATGTAATTATAACTTAGAACAATGTTTTATCTAGTTTGGTCTTGCATTTTTAAAGATAATACGGAGAACGAGCAATTATGATAATTCGATTTGTTTAAATACAAGATCAGGTTTAAACAGGTTTCATTTTGATCTATCAGCTACTAAATAAAGTTATTTAATATTTCTAAATGCTAATATAGAAATGTACAATATAAAAAGTAGCATGTTATTCATCATGTTACAGAGTGTTCCTGTCAGACATGGCCTCGGGTGTATTTATCCGGGCAAGATGATTTTCATCAGCGGAATCCCAGATTCGAAATCGCCAAGGTAAAACACAACATTGCGGATAATATTGATATGGGTCAGTTTTGATAGTTTTGTAATTGACATAACTAGTGATAACTGACGATTGAGATATGAAACCAAAATTTTGTAGTCCTGTTTGGCGCCATATAACCTATACTGTGTTGGTGCGCCGTAAAACCCAAATAAATAAATAAATAACTGACGAGCATCGCTATGCCGACTGGTGGATTGTATGTCGCTTTAGCCAAAATCAACGGAAAAAAGAACCATAAATAACTATTTAGTCTGCACAGAAGTTAAAATAGTATTAAATTGTTTACGTCGCATTTGCATCAAAAACATTGTCAGTCCCGCATTATAATGTATATGCCGTGTCAATGCCATAGAAGGCACATGACTGGTAAACGTGCATCTCGCTGAAAATTATACAAAGACATACACAAAATTCATATGGGTTGTAAAACGAGAATGTCTTCTCTGACCTTGAGCCAGACAGGATGTGATATGAGCAGCTTCATTAATTGGGTGGCATCTATATAAGTAGAAACCAGACATTGTTGTAGCTTACATAACCAATGGTAACTGACAAACACATAAAACGTTTGATTCTTCTAATATCGCAGTCAAGTTTGAGCTTTAAGAGATAGATCTATAGACATTTGAATGAATAAATGATACACATTCTATGTTAAATGGAATGTACGGAATATTGAATGCGTTTTTGGAAAACATTATGCACCTGTCAATATTTTGCCCGCCCGGGGGAGCGGCGGGCATACACGGGACTTTAGACAGAAGACCATTCCTGACAGGCGGGAATTTGACAAACATTTGATTTACCAACCAGGCTCTAGGGTGGGATTTAGACAAAAAAGGTTGTCCCTAGGGTGGGGATTTAGACAACAAAATTTTTGAAATGTCAAATTCCCCTGGGTCGGCCCGCCGCCCCCCTGGGCGGGCAAAATATTGACAGGTGCATTACGGACACTGATGGTAAACATTGGGCCAGTGCGTTTCATTCAACCCGGGATACGCCGGTCACGTGAGCGGCAAGAACAAACTCTCGCCGGTTTATTAACAAACGAATGCTTTGGCTTACGCCGGTCACGTGGATTGCAAATAAAAATATAAAATGATTTTCTGTTGTGGCCGGCTCCAAATAAGTTAACAAAAAATTTTTGCGGTATGTTTCTACCTTAACTGGTATTAACCCCAAATTTCCAAATGTTTATCCGAATGTTTATCGCGAAAACATTTAATTTGCCGTTTTGCCTATCTCGCGAGACCGGCACACATCGCTGTACGCCGGACTGAGCCGGGTAGTGCCAGAAAGCCAAACGAACGCCTAGCCGGCTGCCAGAAACGAATTGGCCCTATATTAGTGTTAGAGTGGAAACAAGTTTAACGAATTACACGGTCATTAACGATAAAAAAATAAGACGTCTTTATTTAGTATATAGGATCTGTATCAATCAGCTGAGCATTGTTGGCGGAAAGACAATTGATTTAATGAGTAATATATACCTTTTTACGCAGGTTTTCTATCAACTTCAAGAGTCATAAGGGTGAAGTTAGGGGAAACGCTTTCCATTTTGATGTCCGCTTTGAATACAAGGGGAGTAAAGATACTATCGTGAGGAATGCCCGGAATAAAGGCCAATGGGGTAGCGAAGAACGTTCTCCAAGTAAACCCTTCCCTTTCAAACGTAATGAGTTCTTCGAAATGGTAGTTCTTGTCGAGGAGTCTTGTTATAAGGTATCGATCGCTCTTTTTATGTTATTGAAATACTAATACTGATTGAAATTTCTGACTATGCGGTAGCGATCGAGACTCTGTTGTTGTCTAATTTTACTACTTTTTTATATTTCTGCATGGTCTTTTTTGTATGTTTGTAGGTAGCAGTAAACGACCGGCATTTGTTAGAGTTCAACCATCGGTTATCTTTGGAGGAAGTCGACACGCTTGTTATCAGAGGCGATGTCCGGATTTGTATGGTTAGAATTCAAGGATAAAGAAATCACAAGATTTTACCGTACAAAGAAGTTTCTCTGACATTATCGTTTTTCACTGTTTTATAATTAAGTGACAATTTAACCTGCAGCTAGTATTTGATTTATTCGTATCATTTCAATTCTTTGATTTAGTTTTCGTAATTGTTGCGAATTTCTTCCAACTTATATAATATGTGAGAATAACTCCAGTTCAGTGGATGCATCAAAACTACACAATAATTGTCAATATTGTGGATATGATTGAAGAATTATCATCTTTGTGATTGTTTATCTTTACGATTCCAGAAGAAAGACAAACTTGTATTTTTAAAACTTATGAAAGTGTTTTCAGTAGTACTTTATGAAAAAGCATTATCCTTTTATTCAATTAAATATTATCAATGTGTTGTTAATTGTTTCTCCTGTACAAACGACCTTTTATTTTACCTTTTCCATCCGACAGCAACAGCTCGTTTGAGGACCATAATTTGATATTGCAGTGAACAAGAGAAATAACAGACATGCTGGTCAGTTGACACATTTCCTTAAGAGAGATCTAAAACTTTAAATGCATTAAC
Organism: Mercenaria mercenaria; assembly: GCF_021730395.1. Lineage (NCBI taxonomy): Eukaryota > Metazoa > Mollusca > Bivalvia > Venerida > Veneridae > Mercenaria > Mercenaria mercenaria. The sequence goes on from NC_069373.1 coordinate 57,391,976, forward strand.
TTGTAAGTATTGTCAGGTTCACTTGAGTCATTCGTGTACTTGATCCATCGACAGTTATCCTCAGATTCAACAATTCTCGCAAAACTTTGTTGCTGCATATGCAAAGTTCATGACTATGATATCAAATAAATTCCGAATCAAAAGAAGTCAAATACATAATTGATGATAAGAGGTGATAATTCTTCGGTCATCACTTTTTAAAATGAATTAGTGTAAAATACTTAAAAACAACGACTTTGATAAAGCAGAAAGATTACAAATATTTATATGTTTACAGAAAACCTAGGAATTTAATAACCAAGTCCGATTGTAATGATTTGAACATGTGATCCAGTGTGTTGTTCAAAGGGCGTTTGAACACAGCATACATTATTTTTTCATGTCAAATGTTTGCAATATGTTTTTGCTTCTTCAACTCTGTCATTGAAATAGTTACAATTCTCCTGAAAAGTAGGGTTTAAAAGATTAATTAGAAAGTCAAGGCCCACGTAGGTATGAAGAAACTTACAATATAAACACAGAAATTAGCAATTAACAAAACACAATGCGCACTTATCTAAAAACAACTGAAAAGCAGTAATTAGCGATTGACATATAGCAACGTTTCAAGGTTTCATCGACAAAATAAATTGCCTCTGGCCATTTACATCTCCATAAAAATATGGCAAAGACACACCATAACATAGACAATACAATAGACAATTAGCAACTGGCACACAACTGAGTACTTGTCACTAGTAGAGAATACTGTCAGTAGGTCCCAAAGGCGTTGATACTGTTTTGCAAGTCGGACTACGAAGTCAGAAGTCTCAGGTTTGATTCCAGGCTCCTCTGACTAAATTTACTGATATTCTTTTGGACAAGAGTCCCGTGTATGAATGCTTATCATACAGCTTGACACTAGTTTAGAACAGATTTGGAGCATCATCTGTATCTAAATTACGCACAATTCTCGAACATAAATCCCCGACATTCGCTCAATAACGACTTTATAACCTTGTAAAGTGTATAGAGCGTAAAGTTCTGTTCATGTTTAAACAATGCACAAAAACTTACACATTCCATCTGTTCTTCTTGAAAAAGCTCAAGCACTTATTTAGAGATTTCTTTCATATGAAACCATCGTGAATGACAGCCTAAACAGTAATAAAACACCATCATAGATATAATAAATAATTTGGACAAGCTTCTGTACACATACTAAATAGTATAGAATACTGGATGGGTTCCTCTTCTTTCAGGCTTCCCAGGTTTAATTATGAACTTGATCAAAAGTAATTAGGTCTCACCACATCACTTGTAAACGTACTTTACTTATTTATAGATTGTATGCATGTAAAAAAGTTGTCAATTACGAACGTGTTTTCCCTGATTGGATAATATCGAAGAGACCGAGAAATGCTTTATATCTATAGAAGAGATTAATGTAAGGTCGGGAATTGTCTATAGTCTCGTAAAGAAATAAACCAAAATCACAACTAACCTGAAGTTTTTTACAGTTTGGCATGTCCACGTTGCTTCAATAAACTTCTTCATGGCATAGCGAGGGGTCCAATAACTGAACATTTACACCCTGGATTGGAATTCTTCCATACATGCTAGAATAAAGTGTATTTTCTACTAAAATCATCAAACTGGGTCGCATTAGTTTGCTTAATGTTTACTATTAATAGAAACAAATGTCATATCGAACCGCCTTAAAAAAGTCAGTAATTCTAAAATGACTGTTCAGTGTATGTCTGTGCGTCCGTATGTTTGTCCGGACCATAACTCTGACATGCATGGAGCAAATGATCTTTGACCCCCATGTGTGACTTTGACCTTTCAGATAGAGACCCGAGGTTTGTGCACGACACTCCGTCTTATAGAGGTGAACATTTACGCCAAAGAAAAAAAGACTGCACCATACTGATCAAAGTTATGGCCTGGACAAGCTCTAAAATTGACCTTTGACCCTTGTGTCCTTGACCTTTGAGATAGGAACCTTGGGTTTGCACATGACACTCCGTCTCATTGAGTTAAACATTCATGCCAAATATAAACCAGATTCTTCAATGCATGTCAAAGTTATGGGCCGGACAAGATCTGACATGACTATTGACCTCCAACTTGACCTTGACCTTTAAGATAGGAACTTAGGGATTAAGCATGACACTCCCTCTCACTGAGGTTAACATTCATGCCAAATATAAACAAGATTGCTCCATGCATGTCAAAGTTATGGTCCGGACAAACAAATCCAGACGGACGCACGCACGGACGCACACACATACACCGAACAGCCATTTGGACAACTATGTCTTCGCTTCCGCAAGCGGGCTCGACAGCAACAGATATCAGCAGACAAAAGCTGGTAGCAGAAGATGAAGAGTTTAACAAGAGCACATTCTGAAAGGGAAAGATATTTTTGAGAGAGGAATATTTGTTGGCTGGGGTTCGGCTGAGTATGAAACAAAATTAGGAAGCGCAATCAAGGGAAAATGAAAAATATATCTAAGCATGGGGATTAGCGGGGTTGTGTTTAGGTGGAGGTTTTTTCTCTTTTAAATACTTTTTAGGGGAGGGGATTGATAAGGTGGGAGAAACAAACTAAAATAAGAGGGCCAATGTGGCCCTAAGTTGCTCACCTGACCATGACTATTTGACCTTTAGCATATGTTTGACAAACTGAATCATGAATGCTAACAACTGTTTTATATAATACACACAATAGCAAAACTGCCCTACCCCACCTTTTTAAACACTTTTGACTGAGGATCTTACAAGGATGCTGCAAATCTAGTTTATTGAAGACAATCAAGCAGTTCATGGGGGAAAAGTAACTATTTGTAGCCCTATTGTCCCAATAAAGGGGCCAAGAGCCCCTATTTGAAATTTAAAATGCTACACACGAAGTTTGATCAAGATCCATCCAGCACTTCATTGGGAGAATTTATATAAAAGTTATTTCTATTTTTAGTCCTAGTGGCCCTTACAATCTATAATGCAGTTCATCAGTACTCTAGCCGCCATTTTAGGTCAAGCACTCCCGTATGAACAAATTTGGAAAATGGCCTTATAATGATGCTACAGGCCAACTTTGATGAAAATCCATCAACTAGATGGTTCACGAGAAGTTGTTTAAAGGTATTTCTATTTTTAGCTCTAGTGGCCCTTCAAGGGGCCTAGCTTCCCGGTTTGAAACAATTTAAAAGAGGACTTTTTATGATGCTACTGACCAAGTTTGATGAAAGTCATCAAGTATTCATGTGAAGTTTAAAGATTTTTCGATTTTAAACTCTAGCGGCTCCTGAAAGGGGTCAAGAGAACCAATTCAACAAACTTGAGTGGAGCTTACCAGGATGCTACTGGTCAAGTTTGGCATAATTCTGACCAGTAGTTTCAGATATATTTATGAAAATTGTTGACGATGGATCTTGGCCAATCTGCCTATACTACAAAAATTTGGATGTAGGGGAGTGGGCAGAGGGGATGGGATATGAAGACACAGAATCAAGAGGGTTATGTGAGGGCGAGTGAGGATGGGATGAGGGAGTGAGTAAAGAGGGCTAGGGTTATGTTACTTGGACTGTGGGGTTACTTTATTGTGCTGACGACACATGTTAAAAGTTGAAAGTATTTGGCGGAGTAGTTTCTGAGACATCTGCTTATATGCAGAAGTTTTGAGATGCAGAAGAAAGGGCAAAAATAAAAGGTCTCATTCTCGAAAAAATTTCAAATACTCAAGCTAAAAAATGTTGATGCAAAACAACAACCTATACAAATAGCTAAAAGAGTTTATATCAAATGAACTTAGATAACCAGGGAAGTGTATTTTAAAATAGATATCTCCTCAATAATTTCCCTGTAACACAACCATCTTGTAAAAAATAAAAAAAAGCTTTTTTTTTTACAAATTTCAAGTTAAAAAGTCAAACATTGGTTCATTAAGGGTAACATTCTGACCAAGTTTCATTAAGATAACAGCAAAATTGTGACCTCTAGAATGTTAACAAGTTTTTCCTTTGATTTGATCTGGTGACCTTGTTTTTGACCCAATATCGAAATCGTCCAAGATTTTATTGAGGGTAACATTCTGACAAAGTTTCATTAAGATTGGGCCAAAACTGTGACCTCTAGAGTGTTAACAAGCTTTTCCTTTGATTTTACCTGGTGACCTAGTTTTTTACCTCAGATGACCCAATATCGAACTCGTCCAAGATTTTATTAAGGGTAACGTTCTGACCAAGTTTCATTAAGATTAGGTCAAAATTGTGACCTCTAGCGTGTTAACAAATTGTTGTTGATGATGGACGGATGACGAACGACGGACACAGGGCGATCATAAAGCTCACCTTGAGCACTTCGTGCTCAGGTGAGCTTAAAATGCAAAGTAGAGTTATGGGACCTTCATAGTGCATGTCAGATCATGACAGTGAACAAGTGTGTGAAGTTTCAATCCATTCCCATTAGTGGATACTGAGATATCAGCTTATATACAAAAACTTAACCAAAAACTGCTAAGTTGAAAAAGGGGCATAATTTTGAAGAAAAAAACAAAGTAGAGTTATGGGACCTGCTTAGTGCATGTCAGATCACGACAGTGAACAAGTGTGTGAAGTTTCAATCCATTCCCATTAGTGGATACTGAGATACCAGCTTATATACAAAAACTTAACCAAAAACTGCTAAGTGGAAAAAGGGGCGTAATTTTGAAGAAAAAAAACAAAGTAGAGTTATGGGACCTGCTTAGAGCATGTCAGGTCATGACAGTGAACAAGTGTGTGAAGTTTCAATCCATTCCCATTAGTGAGTACTGAGATACCAGCTTACACACAAAGCCTTAACCAAAAATGTCTAAGTTGTAAAAAAGCAAAATAGAGTTATGGAACCTGTGCAGTGTAAATCAGTTTATCACAGTGAATAAGTGTGTGAAGTTTCAATCCATTCCCACAAGTGGTTACTGAGATACCAACTTACATACAAAACCTAAACCAAATTGGGATGCTGACACCGACGCACGGCAAGTCTGTTCTATGAATAGTCGAGGAAAGTCTTCAATCCATTCAGCCTTTAAATAATTATCGAACAGACAACCAAATTTAAAGCTGAAAAGGGTCCATAACTCAAATATTGGATTGTAACCGAAATCAAACTGGGCCTGTATTTTATAATCATAGATGTGTCTACCATTAATATATTCAATCCATTCCATTCATCCTTTCAAAAATTATCAGACATCCACTTTTACTGAACTTTAAGTAAAACAAGAGGGCCATGATGGCCCTATATCGCTCACCTGGTTAAATGGTTGCTATGAAGATTTGCATTTAAGCTTGACCTGGAGTCATGATTTGAACAAACTTGGCAGAGATCTACTAGGCAATGCTACAAACCAAATATCTAAGCTCTAGGCCTTCTAGTTTATTTCTAGACATTTTTGGAAGATTTTCCTATGTACAATCAAGTAACCCCTGGGGCAAGGCAAATTTGAAGCCAGGGGTCATGATTTAAAAAAAAAATTGTGGAGGTCCTCTTGGCAATGCTACATGTCAAATATCTAAGCTCTAGGCCTTCTGGTTTATTTTTAGAAATTTTTGGAAGATCTATGGATGTACAATTAAGTTACCGCTGGGGCGGGGTCAATTTTAACCCGGGGGTCATGATTTGAATAAAGTTTGTAGGAGTCTACTAGGCAATGTAACATATCAAATATCTAAGATCTAGGTCTTCTTGTTTATCTTTAGCAATTTTATGAAGATTTCCCTATGTACAATCAAGTAACCCCTGGGATGGGGTCATGATTTGAACAAATTTTGTAGAGGTCCACTAGGCAATGCTACATGTCAAATATTTAAGCTCTAGGCCTTCTGGTTTATTTTTAGAAAGTTTTGAAGAATTTTCTATGTACAATCAAGTAACCCCATGGGGCGGGGTCAATTTGACCCCGGGGGTCATGATTTGAACAAATTTTGTAGAAGTCTACTAGGCAATGCTACATGTCAAATATCTAAGATCTAGGCCTTCTGGTTTATTTTTAAAAAAATTTTGAAGATTTTCCTATGTAAAATCAAGTGACCCCTAGGGCGGGGTCAATTTTGACCCCGGAGGTCATGACTTGAACACATTTTGTAGAGGTCCACTAGGCAATGCTACATGTCAAATATCTAAGCTCTAGGCCTTCTGGTTTATTTTTAGAAATTTTTTGAAGATTTTCCTATGTAAAATCAAATGACCCCTGGGGCGGGGTAAATTTTGAACCTTCTGGTTTATTTTTTTAAATTTTTTGAAGATTTTCCTATAGAAGTCTATGTAAAATCAAGTGACCCCTGGGGCAGGGTCAATTTTGACCCCTTGGTCATGATTTGAACAACTTTAGTAGAGGTCCACTAGGCAATGCTACATGTCAAATGTCTAAACTCTAAGGCTTCTGGGTTTTGAGAAGAATTTCCTATGTAAAATCATATGACCCCTCGGGTGGGGTCATGATTTGAACAAATTTGGTAGAGGTCCACTAGGTAATGCTTCACACCAAATATCTAAGCTCTAGGGCTTCTGGTTTTTGAGAAGATTTTTCAAGTTTTTCCTTTCGATTGCCATGGCAACCAGAGTTCTTTGTGGAATTAAATTCTTTGAAAAATTTTGAAAGGGGGCCACCCAAGGATCATTCATGTGATGTTTGGTGTAAATCTGCCCAGTGGTTTTAGAGAAGATTTTTTTAGAAACTGTTGATGGACACATGACACACGACAGACATAAAGCGGTCACAAAAGCTCACCATGAGCCTTTGGCTCAGGTGAGCTATAAAGAAGCCATAACTCTAGCATTAAATATTAGGGACTGTAACAAAAATCACCCTCGACCCTGATCCCGTGATTATTTACCCATGTTCCCAAAATAGTCAATCCACCAATCCGTTCTGGAATTATCTCCGGTGCACTGACGCATGGACTGATGCTACTATGGGATAAAATCAGCAAAATTGTAAGACCATCTCAATGTGACAGGAATAACAAAGGCAATATGAATCGCTAATATATATATTTCCAATATCATTTAAATGTAAGATCATATCAAACTTTTTTCAATATAACTAAAATATCTGAACAAAACCAATTCTCACAAAAAAGAAAATTTATGTACAGGAGTTGTAAACCAATTAAAAATCCATTCAGTCTAAACAAAAACATTCAAAACTAAAATGCACGATATGGCAGTAAAAAAATTTGTTATAGTGTTTTAGCACCATCTCAATTTAAAATAAATCAAGTTGTAATATTATATAGTTAATAAATAAAATTAAAAACTTGCAATAGCAAATTAATGCTCTGAATGAACCCGTATTAACATACAGTAATCAATGCACATTTATCTCTAAAACTACTAAAACTAACATTTTCAAGGCTCAAACTATAATATTTCATTTCTTTGTTTGATATTTTAAGTGTTACACAACATAGGTCAGTTAACCTATTAGTAATAATTATAGAGTCTGAACTAGTACTTACTTGTACACAAGACTTAGAAATGTAAGGCTTACCACTCCATAAACACTTTCTTCTGTCAAATTTTAATGGAGAACGTACCCCATACCCTAGGATCGCAGTTGCTACCTCTTAATTCAGACTTCTGCCCTATTTACTTAACTAACCGTGCAGGCTGTAAACTGTTATTTGAGCCAATTGTTATCAATCATTTTTGTTCAAACTTCAACCCGTAGGCACTTACTTTGACAGATACTCAAAAGCATTAGCTTGTTGATGGAGTGTCCAACACTACTGACAATCTTTTGAAATTCTAAGCCCATCATTGAAAACTGAGTGCCAAACTATCACCAAATACACCAATCATTGCAAATGAGTTTCGAGTTTACTCATCTTTCGCAATTGTGACTAATCTAGGGCCATAACTCTGTGAATATTTTATAGAGCAACACAGTCTGTAGAAGAATGGTTGAGATCAAAGAAAAAATTATTATGCAGACAGCCGGACACTACCAATATCAATATTTTGATATCAAGGATCATATTCAAATCCTGAATATACTAATGCAATCTGGCTGGTTATTGAACGTGACCTTGATTTAACAGAGACACAAATTCTGAAAATATTCATATATATCAGTGTACGACTTTCAGAAATTTGAGGCCTTAAAGGGCTATAACTCACTATCCAGGAGGTTATCGAACACCCAGTAACATTCTGACCAAGTTTGGTCAATACTGGATGAGAAATGTTCAAGATGTTAAGCAGACACTTTCAATATTAACAATTTTGACTATAACTCCAAAGCGACTTGAAGGAACTAGCTGGCTATTGAACTTGGCCATGATACTATGCCCATAAAAGCTGCGACCATAGGATAAGAACTGCAGAAGTAAGAGAGTGGACAACTTCTGTGGACACCACACGCTTGCCGATGATCCCATAATTCATCCAAATTCATGGCCATTTAAAGAGTGCTAAGCCATTTAACATCAAAGAACCTTTAACAACTGATCCACTAACAACTTCTACAAAATCAAAGCTATAGATAATATAAAATGTATAGACTAACTAAATGAAATCTAAAAACATGTATATAAAACAATTACCTAAAAATCATACAAAAGCCATATTACAACACTGATCATTTTAATCTTTAAATTAAATTAAACTATAACTTCAAAATAATTTTACTCAATGTATGTAGTTCCCAGCTTGATATAAAAATACTTTCCGCCGTTTTAAGTATGCGTGAAGGCCTTTGACCTCCATACACATTTTAACAGCCGAAAATATTTCATCTCCAGGTGGTAACTTTATGACAACAATCAATTCTTAAACACTGACCAAGACACAAGGAATGACTACTGTCTATAAATAACATTTTCATTATCCTTTGCATTCTAACAATGCCAAACAACTACCAGTAAAAAATTTGAAAATCATCATTATACCAAACAAAGCATTTGAAAATTGTCACAACCTTGATATGTTGTAATGAATACAGAAAGCAGAACTCCCATTAACAGACTTTCTCTCTCATTTACACCTATATACAAATGCTTATCAATAACAGAGGGTCAACCTTATTGGAAAATATGCTTGTAGTTTTAATGCTTTGGTATGAACTCCCTAGGACAAAATAACCACAGATGTGTCCACTGTACCCCTATTCAAGCCATGGCACTTTAAATCTACTCACCCCAAGTTTAGGTGAAATTTTCCAACATTTCACTTTCTACCAAGTTTAACATAGAATGTATATATGATACTGAAAAATGATAAAGTGGGTAAAAATAAAAGTTAAATATTGCTTAAAATACAAGAATTTAAATTTTCTGCATCATTTCAAAAGTATTGCAACGGTTTACTGCCTTCTGCACAATATTTTTGGATATTAATAAAAATATCTTGCAACCATCTTATGTCAATACAATATGTTTGTACCACTAGTCACTTTTAGAGTACTCACTTTATATGGACTTTTTTTTGAGAAATATTATTTTTCGCCTAAAATGTCCCTTTAAAAGTGCAACATGACAAAAGTCATAAATCAACTGATTATAGTCCCTTCAAAATACACTGTGACTTTCAAGACAAAATTAGTTAAGATTAGAATTGCATGAAAACATCATTAACACATTTGAACTGAATGCAGTTTAGTACAGCTCAGACAAGTTCCTAAAGAAATATGTTACAATCTATCAATGATAAATCTTTAATCAGAATACTGTTAACCCTTAGTCTGCTAAATTTCTATAATGGACTGAACCATCTTTCAATTTGGGCAATACCATTTGTTACCAAGGCGTGCTTACCAAAAAAGATACTGTCGGAATGGCGCACAATGCAGACCATGATCAGACTGCAGGCTAAACGTTAAATAATTTTATTTTGTTGGCATAACATTTTGTGGTTTCAGCTCTAACAAATTCAATGAAAAATAGTTCCACATGAATGATGTGAAATCATTATTATTAGTGGGGGACTACTTTTTGTGGATTTCTTGGCTGCATCAATCTGCAAAATTAATCTCAATGAACATAAAAAAATCATGTTCCTTTTACTTTCACAAGTTGAAATCCACATATGTAAATCCATTACAAATAGAAATTCAAAAAATTCAATGCTTATAAAATGAACCTTTAGTCTGCTGGTGGCGGGTGATTTTGCCTTTACCAGCACTGCAGACCAAGATCATGGTCTGCATTGTTTGCTATTCTGTCAGTATATTTTCAGTGAACATCCCTCCAAAAATTAAATGGAACTGCCCAAATTGAATGACAGACCAGTCCATTTTAGAAATTTAGCACAGTAAAGGTTAAATGATTTCACAGTATAAATGATTAAGCTTTGATCTTCAGATTCAACGTAAAACCCTTCGAAGCTGTAGCTGGCAATTAACTGCATATATTCAAACAAGACAGCCCTCAGAATTGTACATGTCCTCACAACTACCAAGTTCAATAAGTTACTACATAAAATGATATCTACACAATAATTTGCATCAACAAAACTTGTCTAATAATAGCTAAAATTTATCGAAAATGGAATGTCGCCTGCGACTATATATTAATAGCTGGAGACAAATATTCATGGCAAGTCCACATACATGCATCTTGAACGGTGACTGTACTCCAAGGCTACTTAATATAAAAGGATGGCTTAGATCTGAACTGACTTACCTTGTATAAAAAGTTTCTTCGTACTTATGACATACACTAAGTCGAAAAAACAAAATTATGTTTCTAGTTTGATTAATAATGCTTATGTATATGCTATTTTTAATGTCTTATAATATGATAAAAAGTAATATCATCAAAATGAAACTTTATAAACAGATATCAAAACTACTGAATTGTTCCAACTAAAAAACTAAGACAGAAGAAAAAGAGTATGCTAACAAAACTTTACCGACAAAACACAAACGACAAAATTCAATTGTCTGTTTTTTCTTGCTTAATAGGCATGTTAGGATTAAACCCGTTGGGCTGCTGCCCCTCAATGTTTGGATACTGGCCTTGAAATCCATTGCTGATATGTTGCTGTGGAAAATTTTGTGTATTTCCATGGGAAGGCATTCCCATAAAGTGTTCTCCACTATTCATCATCTGTGTAAAGCTGTGCTGAGATTGCATGTAGTTGTATGCCATGTGTGGATTATACTGCCCTTGCATTTGAGACATGTAGGCATTGCTGTATCCCGGTCCAGGCATGTTTGGATGAGGCATGTGACTTGTGAATGGGGGAACCGGATGAAATGACTGGAATGAATTCTGCTGATTTCCTGGAGGCGATGAAGAGTGATGATTATAATGCTGTTCATGGGGCGGGACAAAAGTGGCCGGTGGAGACATGGCAGGAGATTCCTCAATAGATTTTGATTTTCTTTTTCTTGGTTTGCTGGATTTTGCTGTCTTTCCCTGAGATTGCTGACTAGTAGAAGGTTTCTCTAAAACTTCTAAACTTGTAGAAGGTTCAATATCATCTGTGGTACTTTCTCGAACAATGTCACGTAATGCATCATTGAATTGGACTGGTCCATTTGTAGTTATACCTGGCAGTGCATGATTTACAACACCATATCTGGAATCAGCCTGGCTGCTACCTGCAACCTGGTTAACCATACCATACAAACCATTCAAAAAGTTATTTAAATGACTGTCACTTTGTGAAGTACTTTGTGATTGGTTGTAAACTTCCAACTGGCCAATGGAAATAGTTTCTGACTGACTGGTTGTTGCCTGGCAACTTGTTGATGGACAGTCAGAATCAACTGGTTCCTGTTTCACTTGTACAGTTTGTAATGTAGAAGATACCCCAGGACTGGTACCAGCATTAGAAATGCACACTGGACTAGACTGGTTTATCATTCCCTGAGAACTAGAGCTTTGAACACTATGTGGTATAACTTGGTAGGAACCAGACATAAACTGAGCTAGCTGCTGGTCCCCTGTGAGTGACATATCTCCCATACTACCTGGGATCTGGGTTCCTGGAAGCATGGTTCCCATCTCCCCTGGATACTGATCCTCACCCTCCTGTTTCACTTCTTTCTTAACAGCAGTCTTTAGGACCACATCTTCAAATGTTATTTCAGATTCTTTAAGATCTGGTAGATTCCCTTTCAAATGGTCCCTAAATTTTTTCAAAGCCTCATAGAATGGTACTTTATCAACTGCTCTTGGTAACTGACTGCATCTTGCACTAGATGATGGCATCACATACACAGCCTAGAAATAGAAATAAATAATAGTCTTGTACATGTAAGTTCGAATAAAATGTCCATGCTTTTGTGTTTCAATATATTTTTATCATGGTAAAAAAGACCTTGCAGACTGCTGTTGCAAAAAAAATATCTGAAGATTCACTTAGTACATGCAAAATGCTGAGTTCTTAGGAAACTAAATATCTTACAATTAAAAAAAGATATTCCTGAAACATGTGCAACTAGAGCTATCACTAAAGGTGATGAATGTACCCCCCCCCCCCCCCCCCACCCCCGCATGCACTGACATAGTACATTGCAATTTGACACACACAAGATTGCATAATTGTGGAAGATAAGGCGCACACAAGGATAAGGCGCACACAAGATTGCATATGCAGACTGTATGTACATAGTATGTTAACAAGAAACAAAGTCCCATAACTCTGCAATTTTTGTCGTTGAAAGAACCTAACATGCCCCATGCACAACTACTGTTGTTACTGATCACCTGTGTGAAGTTTCATTAAATTGTGTCAAGGGGATGAGGGGAGATGGTGCGCACAAGATTGTGTCTATGTATATAGTATATTAACAAAAAACAAAGTCCCGTAACTCTGCAAATTTCTTTTCTGAAAGAACCTAACATGCCCCATGCACAACTACTGTTGTTACTGATCACCTGTGTGAAGTTTCATTAAATTGTGTCAAGGGGATGAGGAGAGATGGTGCGCACAAGATTGTGTCTATGTATATAGTATAGTAACAAAAAACAGTCCCGTAACTCTGCAAATTTTTTTTCTGAAAGAACCTAACATGCCCCATGCACAACTACTGTTGTTACTGATCACTTGTGTGAAGTTTCATTAAATTGTGTCAAGGGGATGAGGAGAGATGGTGCGCACAAGATTGTGTCTGTGTATATAGTATAGTAACAAAAAACAAAGTCGCTCGAGCACCGATGACTCAAGCCCTGTTCGCTTTAGCAATTCATGTGGTCCTGGTCAATTTCCTTCTATTTTCTACTTGAAATTACCATTGCTGGGTCGAGCATCAATAACTCGATCGCTCGAGCATGACACCTGGTCCCTGTGCATTAACTTACTCTTTGTTGCTTCTGGCAAACTCGAGCAATGGTGTCAAAATTTTTCACACCTTCGGTGGTCAGAATGTATTGGTTAATTCAAAATTTTATTACCCGACTAACTTAAATGTTTCTTTGTTGGTATATTTGATCTGATAATGAGATTAATTATCGATGAAAGTTGAAGAAAATATTGATCAAATACTGTTTGTTTGAGATTAAAGCAAGTTTGTTATTACTTATAACATCTTTTCTACGTGATTGAGAAGATAATTATGAGATCTTAATATTCTAATCAGCAGTTGTTTGCATGCAAATAAAGTAAATAATATAGCCTTTCATAAAACTGAGATGATAATTACGAGAACTTAATTTGGAGAGGAAAATTGCAAATTCAAGTAAACAAGAGCTGTACTTACAGTTTCTGTGCCTGGCAAGAGATCTGGCTGTTTCCCAAAGTGGAAGTTCTTATGACCAACAAACACTTCGTATATACCTGTAATAGATCCATTTTTGTCAGTTACGATAATTATTATAAAATCTTTAGAAAACAAAAGGGCCAATATGGCCCTAGATCGCTCACCAGAGTAACACACCATAACTGTGTAAACATGTTTGTCCTAGTGACCCAGTTTTTAACACATGACCAAGTTTCAAACTTGCCTGAGTTTTCAAGGAGATAAACATTCTGACCAAGTTTCATGAAGACTGGAGCAAAAATGTGGCCTCTAGAGAGCAAACAAGATTTTTCTTCTATCTGGCCTAGTGACCTAGATTTTTAACAAACCGGACCCAATTTTTAACCCATCTGAAATTTCATGGAGAAATATTCTGACCAATTTTCATTAAGATTGGACCAAAAATATGGCCTGAGTGTAAACATGCATTTTCTTTGATTTGACCAACTAGGCTAGTGACCTAGTTTTTGACCTAACATGACCCAGATTAGAACCCATCCATATCATTAAAACAAACATTCTGGCAAAGTTTCTTGAAGACTGGAGCAAAAAAGTGGCCTCTAGTGTTCACAAGCTTTTCCTTTGATTTTTCCAAGTGACCTAGTTTTTGAACCTACATGACCCAGATTCGAAATCATAAAATATTCATGATACCAAACATTCTGACCAAGTTTTATGAAGACTGAATCCAAAATGTGGCCAATACAGTGTAAACAAGCTTTTACTTTGATTTGACCTGCTGACCTAGTTTTTTGACCCCATGTAAGCTAGATAAAAACTCATCCCAGTTCCCTATGGACCTAAATACTGTGTTCTGTCAAAATGCCAGCCTTAAGTCTAAGACCAAGTTCAGAGACACATTCATTCTCTAACATTCAAAACAAGACAAATGTCACTCTTAAGGTATTAGATCACTAACAGAGGACCTCCTTTTTGAAGAGTATTCAATTCCTACCATAAGCCTACTTTAACTGCAATTCTTGGGGCGCGTAGGTTCAAGCCCTACTGGGACCAAATTTTCTCTCTCCTTATTTTTCTTTTTTTCTAGTAAGTTTTTACTTCTTTCAAGACTTATTATTGATTTATTGTACAAAAATGGAAAAAGATGAATCTTTTAAGCAATTTCTTGGTGTTCAAAGTGAATTTACTACTTAAACAGAAGGGGTAGTTACACATCTTTAAAAATATTGAGTTACACGTGGTGAAAGTTCTCTATTTTGCTTCCACCTCTAGATTATATATTGTGGAAGAAATTTAGGTAGGTTTTACATCTGCCCTAAAGTTATTTTTAAATGGAGTAAGCAAAATTCAAAACAGAAACACAGCATTCGACCTTATTTTTTCAATGTTGAAGTATGAATTCTATCTAATTAAATCCGTTTACTTGAGGCACCATAGAAAAAATGATACTGACATTTTTATTTTGTGTTTTATAATTGTTTACCAATAGTTTGATGTTTCTTTTATTAAAATTAATGGTAAAATGAGTTCTCTGCAGACGTTTTGGATAGTGGCTATCACTTTGAAATTTGTCTCTACTTGAGCTTGTGGACATACCATAAGTTATACAAAATTTATAACAAGAGCACCGCCTTGCGGGTGCTGACGCTCATCTGATTTTTTTTGTGTAATAGAAATATTGTCCTACCCATGATTTTCTAAGTCTAAAAAGGGCCATCATTCTTGCAAAAAGCAGGATATAGTTATGTTTCTTGATGTACAGTGTCCACTTATGATGGTGAAAAACTGTTGCAAGTTTTAAAGCAATAGCTTTGATAGTTTATGAGAAAAGTTGACTTAAACATAATACTCAACCAAGAAAATGATTTTCTAAGTCCAAAAGGGGCAATAATTATTGCAAAAATCAGGATGGAGTTACGCTGCTTGCTGTACAGGGTCAGCTTATGATGGTGAACAAGTGTTGCAAGTTTCAAAGCAATAGCTTTGATAGTTTAAGAGAAAAAGTTGACCTAAACATAAAACTTAACCAAGAAATCTGATATTTTCTAAGTCCAAAAGGGCCATAAATCTTGCAAAAAGCAGGATGGAGTTATGTTTCTTGCTGTACAGGGTCAACTTATGATGGTGAACAAGTGTTGCAAGTTTTAAAGCAATAGCTTTGATAGTTTAGGATAAAAGCTGACCTAAACATAAAACTTAACCAAGAAAACTGATTTTCTAAGTCCAAAAGGGGCAATAAATCTTGCAAAAAGCAAGATGGAGTTATGTTTCTTGCTGTACAGGGTCAGCTTATGATGGTGAACAAGTATTCCAAGTTTCAAAGCAATAGCTTTGACAGTTTGGGAGATAAGTTGACCTAAACATAAAACTTAACCAAGAAATCTGATATTTTCTAAGTACAAAAGGGGCCATAAATCTTGCAAAAAGCAAGATGGAGTTATGTTTCTTGCTATACAGGGTCAGCTTATGATGGTGAACAAGTATTCCAAGTTTCAAAGCAATAGCTTTGATAGTTTAGGAGAAAAGCTGACCTAAACATAAAA
This sequence comes from Mercenaria mercenaria, assembly GCF_021730395.1. Taxonomy (NCBI): domain Eukaryota; kingdom Metazoa; phylum Mollusca; class Bivalvia; order Venerida; family Veneridae; genus Mercenaria; species Mercenaria mercenaria. The sequence continues at coordinate 57,408,194 of NC_069373.1, forward strand.
CTTAACCAGGCAACGCCGACGCAGACGCCGACGCCGACACCGACGCCGACGCCGACAACCGCTCAAGTGATGACAATAACTCATCATTTTTTTTCAAAAAATCAGATGAGCTAAAAAACAGCACGGTAAAAGTTGTTTAAAAATTGCACAATAGTGCAAAACATGGTTACCTTTCAGAATATACCAAACAAAGGCCATTTTGTAAAAAATACTATTAGTGATCTAATATCTTAGATACAACTTACATTCTTTTGTCTCAGTATTCAAGCAACCAAAAACAAACTATGGGATTACATAGCCATAACTGAATGTTCAAAATATGTCAATGCAGCAATTGTTACAATTACACAGCTTATACTTTCTTATATAAATCTTTTCACTAATAAATACAAGATAAAACAAGGAAGTACCTTTCCCATTGAAGACAGCTATTTTAGGCTTGTACTTGAGTAATTTCTCTGTCAAAATCTGGGCTCCTTCTTTGATCTCTTTTCTGTAAATTTTAAAATATACATCCTTTATAATTATAATATATATAATGAGGTGTTTTTACACAATTTTCAGAACAGACAGCAACCACTATAAAACAATCTAAAATTATGCATACTGTATAATTAACACTGTACATAACTTTTCTACCTAGTTTACTTACTACACAAGTACTTTCTATAACATATGAGCCGTGCCATGAGAAAACCAACATAGTGGGTGTGCAACCAAGTGTCAGGATCCATGCTGTTCGCTAAAAGTTTCTTCAATTCCAATAGGCTTTAAAAGCGAACAGCATGGAGCCTGACCAGACTGCGTGGATGCGCAGGCTGGTCTGGATCCATGCTGGTCGCAAACCCACTATGTTGATTTTCTCATGGCACGGCTATATTATATACCTATTACTTACACCTCATCATTTATTTACATTTTTTACAAACTAAAAGGTTCTTCCTAAATTTAAAAGACGTATGACTTAAATTAGAAAGCATGCACCTTTAAAACCTGTTGTAACATATGTTTGCCTATCAAGATCAAAAACAAAACACTGGTTATATTCCTTTCACTAGTCAAAACACTGTTCTATGTCAGAGTAATCTTCCGAACTGTTGTTAAAAGAATGAAATACAGCACACTTCTGTTCTAGTACCCACACCTGTTGATCTTCCATTGTAGACAGGGAAAATGACCCGTTTTCCTTTGTTACAAATATTTATCACGTGACTGTTCTGTCTGCACCAGATTTTATCTAGAAAGGTCGGAACATGTTCTAAACATTCAAGAACAATACTCTTTTTTTCACTCAATTGACTTAGTGTGTGCAGAATGTTTGGAATGAATATACAGACTGTCTCAGCTTCTTTTTTTTTATCCTGTTTAGCATGAAGTTAGATGAAGTCATTATATTGTGAAATCGTTTCATTTTTTGGGCAAAAACAGCCATTCTGTTGTGTAAGGATTTGTGGACAAAACTAGATGCCCACATGCAATATGTCGAGTCTGCCAAAATATTGCCACAAACATTGCTCCATACCTATCAAAGTTATGGCCTGGACAAGCTTTAAAATGACCTTTGACCCTAACTGTGACCTTGACCTTTGAGACAGGAACCTGGGGTTTGCATATGACACTTCATCTCATTGAGTTAAACATTCATGCCAAATATAAACAAGATTCCTCAATGCATGTCGAAGTTATGGGCCGGACAAGATCTGACGTGACCTTTGACATCCAACTGTGACCTTGACCTTTGAGATAGGAACCTGTGGTTTGCGTACAACACTCCGTATCACTGAGGTTTACATTCAGGCCAAATATAAACAAGATTGCACCATGCATGTCAAAGTTATGGTCTGCACAAACAAATCCAGACGGACGCACACATGCATGGACGTACATACACGGAACAGCCATTTGGACAACTATGTCTTCGCTTCCGCAAGCAGGCTCGACTAAAAAATGAATGGAAATTTAAATTCTTTACTAAGATTTAATTTCATGGATTACTAGAATTAGCTCCAAAACAATATTAACAATTTCTGCAGGAGATAAATAATACCTTGTGAGATCTGCACTACCTCTAGTTGTTCTCGCTACAATGTTTGTAAAGCCTATACCATAGTCTAGTAGTTTGAAATCTTGCATGGCTGTCATAGGCTCTGGTATCAGACCTGACAGGTACATACATTTCCCTGAAAAACAAAACATGACCATGCAAACATTTTTAACATGTTGTCAAAACATTGCATTAAGTGATATGTGCCAGAAAGCACACATGTTTCCTTAGAAAAGCTCAAAACTTATTTATTGATCGAATAAGATCTATCCCTGATGCTGACTATAAACTTTAACGTGATTAACTACCTGAATAAAGACGGTCTGATTGGATGTATATCCTTAATAATGACGTAATTAAGGAGAAACACAGGACACATACTGGATTCAAACCTCAAACTTCTTAATTAAAAATTGTGTGCTGTACCTATTCTGGTTACTTGGCAGGGCATGTGAAATTAAAACAGAACATCTAATGCAAGCAGATTAAGTGTACTAAGCCACTTACCACACACATTCTTTTACTAAGACCTTCAAATGGAAATTTATATCCTCAGTAGCACTACCCTGTATCCGTTTTCAAGTAACATCACAAATATTCAACACATAGTGGATATTTGTTTCAGTGTATGATCCAAATAGTTTGCCTCAAGTGAACACTGGATGTAATATTTTCGCAAGTGACAAAATGGCAACTGTTTGAATCGACTATATAAGAGTGTGATAGACAGACAAACAGAAGGACTGAGAGTTCAAACACAACATGCCTAAAAGGTCTTCAACACTGGGACTTAAAAATACAGACTTACAGAAATGATTTCCAGGTCCTGCATAGTGATGTCCAACAAAAGCTGCATAAAGTCCTGGGTTTATACCAACCTAAAATGTAAATGCTAATATTATTGTATGTAGAATTTTTCCCTTGCACATAATTATACACATTCAATGGTCTTTACAGAATACATTTTAAAAGCACATGATGGATTTTTTTTGACTAACCAAACATGAATATCAAAATTTAGATATATACATACCCAAGCAAGGCAAATATATATATGTATACATAGATATAAAACATTAAATGACTTTTAGGCTACTGTTCTACTCTTTTATATGAAGAGATTAGTTAGTTAGTTAGTTTGAAAAATGTTGTACATAGAAATGGGTTTTTAGTATACTGTACATAGCAGTTCTTATTACTTTAAAAGTTGGTAAAAAGCTTTTTAACCATAAAATTTAAAATGTGTAAAATTACATAAATATTGCATAAACTTTTTATTGTTGACAGTTGCAAACTAGTGACATGAACCACTTGAACCAAGCAGAATTTCTCTGCAATAAGTAATTTTATGAAAGAGTGACAGCTACATGACTGAAGATAAATAAGAAACTTTTCAATGTGTGTAGTACCAATAGTCAAACTTTCTGGTGAGAAATGATTGAAATGGATGTGTGTTTTTTCAGTTTATAATCATGTCCTTGTTATATACTACTTTAAATGAACTTTCACTTCTTACATACTTGTTTTTGCTCTCTGATAAATTACAATGGAAACAGAAACATCAATACCTTTCCATACTGACATTCAAGTTCATTATAGAAAGTTAGAAGGCTAAGTGTTAATTGAATACTCACAATGACAATGTCAAGGTTAGGAGCAAGATGATCTGGCAACAGTCTTGTGATCACTTCTTCTTCCGGCATGCCTTTAAACCTGTCCACTTTTCTCTTCTTTTTTACAGTCACATGATCAGTTATCTTCTCCTGTTTCAACTTCTTCGGCCGTCCAGCTTTCTTCTTGGGAGAGTTCCCTGTTGTGCTGCAGCACATGGTCAACAATGCTTATAAATCATAGTTACCATTCCTGATCTAGGTGATCATTTTTAAGTTTCATTTCAAAGTAGTTCAAAAATATGATCTAATTTCATATAATATGTGTACTGTACTTTATGTATTACACAATATAACATGGGAGGAAACCTGTCGGAATACTGAATTTAGGAGTTTATACATGTCTAGTGAGTTATCCTGTGTGTCTAATAATCAATTCAAAGTGTTTAGATTATGTGTTACTCTTGTTATGTTACACAATTTCAATTTTGCAATGTAGTTAGATCAAATGTGGTAGCACTCTTTCTCAGCATCTATAAGGCACTAAATACTGTGAAATCATTTAAATTCGCTGGCATGAAATTTCGCGCAAACGTGAAAAAGGACTGTTACGCGCGGGCTTTAATTCGCGCATTTTCAATGTTAGAAATGAAAGAAATATAATAAAAAAATATAATAGCACGGTCTTAAATTCGGGTACCGGTCCTAGCGCAAAATACGCAAAAATTCACCGTACGCGAATAAAAATGATTTCACAGTAGTATGTTGACATGACATTACTTTCTTCAGATAATGTTGTTTTCATCACTATTTTGCCAATACTGAAGTGCTTCAATTAAATGAAATTGTTCTTAACTTTTTCATATTAGAATTGAGAAAAAGAGATAATTTATAGCACAACCATGTTTTAATATATCTGAATACAGTTCAACTGAGTTTATATGCCTCTGGAATAATTTCACAATGACGTAGCCCAAGGGCATTATTCTATGTGGAGTATAAACAATTTGGATTGTTTATGTACATAGATATTAAAACATGGTTCCGCTGTATATTATTCCCATTTTAGTATGTTTTTTATGTAAAACAGTGGATGAAATAAAGCACCGTTTTTTTACCTTGTATGGTGCAAAATAGTAGGTTGACATGACATCAACATGATCATGTTTATTTATAAATTATAAACACAGCAAAGAGAGTACACATTCTACTGAATAATTTAGGCCTAGGGAGTGCCTAGACATCTAACGAATGGCTCTATATTCCTAATAATTAATTCAGAGTGTGTTACACTATTCTGCTATATCACCTCATTGACCTGATTTTGAAATATCTTTTATATTAACAGTAGATCAAATATGAAAGCACTCTGTCTGTGTCTGTATAGTGCCAAACAATATGCCAATGTGACATCAACATTGCTGTGCTTAAAGTATGAATTTTCATATTAGAATTTAAAATACTTCATACTAATGAATGTATAAGTGATCACAGCAGAAACAGGTTACACCACTGAAGCGGCTGGAAGGCTTTTTAAACAAACAGTTGTTACAGAATTTGACATCTGAGACAGATTGCATAATTTATCAATAAGTTTATAGATTTAGCCAAGTTCAGAATTTCTAGATCAAGTTTGATAAAATATTTCTGTGAATGATGAGCATAGCACATATTCAGTGTTGTTGTTTTTTCTGGCCAATTTGGGGCCAAAATTGGGCCCCAATCCCAAAGGCAAATAGTATGTTTTTTTCCCCAATTTCAAAGCTAGAATTCCTAAAGTTATGTTTTTTTTTTTTTTTACTTTTTAAGTTTTTCAAACAAGACTCAGTCTGTACCTATGAAACCTTAAACATTTGAAACACAAGAAAATTTGCTAACTTAATGGATGATGATAAATTAAATTTTATGACCTTTTTTCCTTAAATGTGACATCTAAATTTAAAAATAATATGACTTAACTATTCTCAATTTAGGCATTTACGGTGCATTTTTCCCCAATTGTAAAGGCCCAAGCCCCATACCCAAACTCAGTTGGGAAAAAATCACTGCATAAAACAATAACGCATTCATCAAACTAGGAGTAACATGCCGTTCATGTGTTCAGAAGATAGTCAGTAGAACAAAATGTTTTAACATTTTGCAGGGACCTGATGACCACTTCAATTTATTTATTCATTTGGGTTTTACAGCGCACCAACACAGTATAGGTTATATGGTGCCAAACAGGACTACAAGTTTTGGTTCCACATCTCAAAGAAGCAATTTTAATTAAAGAAAACAAAGTTGAAATGTATAAATTAACATCAACGCTAATTTGGCAAAGAAAGAAGTGAATACCAACCTATCTGGAAATGGTTCCTGTTTTATATCAGCTGGTTCCAGTTTTATCTGGGCTGGTTCCAACATCTTGTCACAGAAGTTATCAGTCAAGCCCCCCTTAAAAATGTGCCCACCAGACTGGTGGTTTCTGAAAATAGTAATGCATGAAAAAATAAAATAATGTATATATTAAACATAATTAAACAAAAGCAGCGTCTCATCTGACACCTGAAATATGGCTATCCAACTCTAATCATATTCATCTATCTAAACACATGTATAACAGCAAAATCATGGTTCAGAACAATGAAATGTATTATGCAAAATAATAAACATTTATAAGAAAAATATCCAATTACTTTCATATCCACATTGAACAGCACGGCCCAAGTCAAACCTGGTCATTAACATTATACTAAACCAGCCGTTATGCAAAGGTAACAAAAATATTTTAAAATTATTCAAGAGGGAGCTGAATGAAATGATACTATGGGTGACCCTAAAAGCATAATTACTTTGAAGCACTCTAAATTTTTAACTATAGTTTTGATTTAAAAACACAAATATCTTACTATGCTGTTTTAAACATCCAACAAAACAAGCATTATCCATTTTAACAAATGCTTAAATCCTACAAATTATCAGTGGTTAACCAAACACAGCATAACCTTTTTACCAGTACACAATTTTCCATTTACTTTTTAAGTTTTATTCCTTTAACTACATAAAAAGAAAAAGAAAAACGTTAACAAGAAATAACTGATTACATGAATGTATTTGTAATATCCCTCATTTCCACAATTAGATGATATTTCACTGAAAAACATACAAAAAATGACTGACGACAATAATTCATGGAAAGATATATCACTTCCCTCAGGCAAACTGTCATTCATCTTTGCTTTAAGCAATTTTTTAAGATGTTTTAAAATATATCTTTACAAAAACTTTCCATGTAACAAATTACATAATTAAGCAATTATTTTTCAATACGTTTTGTTTATGTTCAAAATGCATAAAAGTCTTTGAATTTTTGATGAAATGATAACAAATTATCTTGACAGAATTCAAAATGCATCTCAAATATTAGACCAATAAATATGCCTGACATTTTTAATACAATAACAACATACATATATACAGGGGGTGGGGGAAGGGTGTTACAAACCCCTTCATGATTTTGAAAGGATTGTCATAATCTTCTTTGTGGATTCAACAGGGCTACATACAATGAACCATAATCCCTCCTTAGGCTAGCAAACTTTCAAAGTTCCCCTCTTTAGAAAATTAAATTGATTGATGTCTTTTTCATCAAGGATGAAAAAGCGAATCTCACTTTGTGGCTAGACAAATGAAACGGACCATCAGACATAGTAATGATGCTCCTGCTTACTGTTAAAACAAACACATCTACTGACATGATATTTTTTAATTCTCTTCCCTTTTTGAGAAGGATGAATAACAAACGCTGTCACAGGAGACAGCGCGCTCAACTATTTCGTTGCTGGATAGTGAAACTGGGCACATCTGAGGAAGCTGGAGCTGTCACTGGAGTGTTTGAAGATATTGCACAATAGCTTGAGTCTGTGTAAACAAGAAGCTGCGTTCAATAAACACTTGATGCCCCCGGTGGCATCCTTGTCGATACAAAGCAACCTAAGTCCAAAACGAGGTCAAGTTCAAGGTCAAACTGAGGTCAGGTGATGTCTGAAGATGAGGAATGGTCACAGGTTACATCTGCATTAGTATCAAGTCATTCTAGTAAGGAGTATTGAGGCTAGACGAAAACGGTTCCATTTGGTTAACCAAGAGATGGCCCATATACAATGTAAAGCAACCTAAGTCCAAAATGAGGTCAAGGTCAAACTGAGGTCAGGTGATGTCTGAAGATGAGGAATGGTCACAGGTTACATCTGCATTAGTATCAAGTCATTCTAGTAAGGGGTATTGATGCTAGACGAAACGGTCCCATTTGGTTAGATAGATAGATAGATTTATTTTAGGGATGGGAACGAATACTGAAATCAATAATTGAATATTTGGTTTGTTTTAATGGAAGCTTTAAATTCTTATTAAGTGATTGGCAATTACCCAACGTATGCATTTGTTTTAAGCGTGGATAATCGTATGTAATAAGGCCAAAAAATGTTTGTTTCGGGTAACCCGATCCTACCTAGCAAAACCTGCCGATCCTAGCGTTTTATTTCACGATTCTGTCAGTATAATCATGAACATATTTAACTAATTCAGTGTTTTAGCTTCAAAATGACAAAAAATCAAAACGATTATAATTTAGACCGTCGCAATTTTATCCAAAGATAGCAGGTCGTCCCATTTAAACACGTGACGCGCTGTTGTATTACCGCCGCAATTTTGAAAATTTTCAATCGGCGTGTAAAAATCGTCGTGTAAAAAGCATGTAAGGCAGACTTAAACCTTCTTCAACATGAACTTAAACATCAATCATATGTTATTTCTTGATTTTATTATAAACTACTTCAAAATTTAATTCGAATACGGCCGATTACGGATGAAAACCGATTCTGCGGATGGTCTGAAACGTCGTACAAAATATTGTGAAAAGATCGACAGTATCTACAAGTTTGGTATTGTTTTCGAAAAAAAAAAATCTACAATTTCTTACATAAAACAGGCGCCAATAAATATGAACAAAAGATAAAAAGATACCACATTTACGCCTAATACAAACTGTTAATCCGTAGCGATGACCCCAGGTAATTATGCATTGCAGTTTTCTTGTTAACTGGACATCTTTTGACATGCATCTGACATATTGACGCCTGTTACAAACTGTTAATCCGTAACGATGGCCCCTGCCAATTATGGATTGTTATTTTCTTGTTAATTGGACATCTTTTGATACGCGATAAACAAACATGACATGGTTTTATTCTGTAGAATTAGCATGCTCATATTGCCAAAAATCAATGATTTTGAAAAAAAAAAAACAACAAAAAAAACAATATATATACAATAATTTACGAATATTCGAATTTGATTTTCATATTCGAATATTCGACCGATTTTCGAATATTTGAATATTCGTTCCCGATCCTAATTTATTTCGATAATTGAGCAAACATAACATAGTTACAATACATGCATATAATAAAATTTATAATCACATATAAAAGTTGTCATATGAAGTAATGTGTTATGAACTATGTCAGTCACATCAATGTACCAATGGTCTGACATAGAGAGGCATGAAACATTAACATGAATATATATAAAAAAAATTACTGAGTTCATTTATTATAATATAACGTATATGTTATGCATATGTAATTATAATTGCTCAAACTAATCAATTTATGATTCTTAATTAAACGAAAGACAGATGAATAAATAGACACCAATATCACATCAATATCACAGTACATTGTGAAAATATAATTTCTTAAAAAAATGCATTACAACCAGGGACTAGATAACAGAAAGAACACATAAGTTCAGCAACGAAGCTTATCGTTAAGAAAGTGGTCCTTTACCGCCCTTTTAAAACTAGATATGTTGGGCAATTGTCTTATGTGGGGAGGCAGCATGTTCCATAACTTGCAGCCCAAGTAGGAAAAAGACTTTAGACCAAAACCTTTAACTTTCGGTGGCACAAATGACCCATTTTGGCTAGATCTAGTTTGGTATGCGTGAACAGAATCCTGTTTAACAATATGATGACCCATGTAATCAGGGGATTGATCATTTTTTATTTTAAAAACATGACAAAGAGTAATTTGTTCAACTCTTCTGGAAACGGGTAACCAGTCTAGGGAAATAAAATGATGTTGTTCAATATGACATCTGTGTTCCAAGTTCAATACAAATCGGATCAATTTATTTTGTGTAACCTGTAGTTTGTCCTTCCAAAATTTTGTTAAACCAGGATACCAAAATGAACAAGCATAGTCAAGATGGCATTGAATAAGGGATAAAACCAAAAGTCTTTTAGTATGTTCATTAAGATAGGCCTTCTTTCAATAAAGAAATTTTAACCTGGCATTAGCTTTCTTAATAATGGAACTAGCCATAGATTCACCAGTTAAACTCTGATCTAAGGTTGCACCCAAGTATTTGACAGCTGAGGTAGGATTAATATTTTGGACATTACACTTTATATTAAGGTCCCTATTAGTCCTAAGTTTAGGCTTGGAACCAAATATAATAGACTCATAACCAAGAGATGGCCCATATAAAGCAACCTAAGTCCAAAATGAGGTCAAGGTCAAACTGAGGTCAGGTGATGTATGAAGATGAGGAATGGTCTCAGGTTACATCTGCAATAGTATCAAGTCCTTCTAGTAAGGGGTATTGATGCTAGACGAAACGGTCCCATTTGGTTAACCTCGTATGGACGGACGAATGGACGGACAATCACTATATGCCTCCCGCATCAGTAAATGCCGGGGGCATAAAAATATTAAGTTATAAGGGAGATAAAGTGTATCAAAACACTAAATAAGTATAATTTTAAGCAAAAAGGGGGCATAATTCATAAAATATTGACCAGTGCAAGAGTTATACACCTTGTGTCATATGATATGGGTGATGATGTGGAACAACTGCTTCAAGTTTGAATTAAATCCATTTAGTAATAACTAAGATAGAGTGAAAATGCATCAAAATTAACCTTAAATTCTAAGTAAAAGGGGGCATAATTCATGAAAAATTGGTGCCAGAGTTAAGCATCTTGTGTCATATGATGTGGGTGATAAGGTGGAACAACTATTTTAAGTTTGAATCAAATCCATTCAGTAATAACTTAGAGTGAAAGTGCACCAAAACTTTAACCTGAAATTCTAAGTAAAATGGGGAGATAATTCATCAAATATTGGTGCAAGAGTTATGGCTCTTGTGTCATATGATGTAAGTGATGATATTGAACAACTATTTTAAGTTTGAATCAAATCCATTTAGTAATAACTGAGATAGAGTGAAAGTGCATCAAAACTTTAACCTGAAATTCTAAGTAAAAGTGGGGGATAATTCATTAAATATTGGTACCAGAGTTATAGACCTTGTTTCATATGATGTGGGAGATGATGTGGAACAACTACTTTCAGTTTGAATCAAATCCCTTTAGTAATAATTTAGATAGAGTGAAAGTGCGTCAAAACTTTAACCTGAAATTCTAAGTAAAAAGGGGGGATAATTAATGAAATATTGGCGTAAGAGTTATGGCCCTTGTGCCATATGATGTGGGTGATGATGAGGAATAACTATTTCAAGTTTGAAACAAATCCATCAAGTAATTACAGAGAAAAAGAGAAAAAAGAGAAAGTGTAAAAAAAGTTTAACCAAGGTGGGGACGCGGAAGGATGCCGACGCCGGGTTGAGTAGGATAGCTCTCCATATACTTCGTACAGTCGAGCTAAAAATCGTAACTGTCTAAATGTCAAGACATTACAGTGAAAAGAGCCAAATTTCTAACATCATTCTGACATTGGTGCCAATTAGCATCATTTATTTTTAAGCAGTACTTAGTATATTGCCATTATCGCTGAATGTTATATAATATAACAGCTTACAAATTATTCAATGTCATCATACTGTATGGAGACCTCAAAATGGCTCTGATTTATATAATAAGTAATTCTGAGATTTGGACAAAATATTATCTGAAACATCTTAATCAGGTCAGGGCTTTTTTGCTAATTTGGGAAAATAACTGTGGCCAAACTGAGTCGTTTTCTGAGGACAATTCGGAAAAAATAAAGACAGTATTGTTATACTACTAAATACCAGTAGATGGAAAATCAGTTTAATCAAAATACCAGAAGATGGAAAAACAGTTTAATCAAAAACATAACTGCTGTTAGCTGATCAACCCAGAGGTTGTGGGTTTGCGCCCCACTGCCAGGTGACTACATGTACATGATACATCTCATATCACTGATGGTTATTAAAGAGGCAGAAATGAGTCTGGTTCAAAAAAGCTTCTAGCTTTCATCACAATCGAGCTAAAATAAACTAATGTGAACAAAATTGATGAGCAAAGACACAGGACCCTCAATGGAGGCAACTAAGATTTGTGACATTACTGAATAGCCAAGCTCTGATTATTTGGACTGAAAGTGGAAAAGTACAGAATCAGTACTGCTTAATAAATATGGTTGTTTGTGAAGTTGATGAACAAACCACAGGTGCTAGACATGTGACATCATTTTTATTTTGTAACTAAATAATTATGACTGTACACAAATACTATATATATAACAAAGATAAGGTAACACTGTAGAAATAGTGATGCTGAACAAACATGAACACTGCTGTAAGAAACAACCAGATTACTTTTACCTCTTTGTGGTCACCATTCAGAGTTATCCATTGAAGCATTAACACTTTTTATCTTACTAAAATCCCTCAATGCTACAACAGCAGGGCTCCAGATAAGATACGTATTAGCGTAAATTATGCTTTGAAATAATGCATATACGCATGTTTGATAATTTTTAAGCATATAAAAACGTATATGAAATTACAGAAACGCACGCAATGACTTTTTACTAGTGTAAAGAAGTATAAAATACTTTTATAGCTCTTTGACTAGTGTAAACAAAATCTGAATCATCTGGATGCTTTACGAAACAGAGCACGGTCGGCATTAATTCTCCCACACTGAACATACACACGCATTGAATGGTACTCTATAAACCTATGTAAAACTGTATCATACACTCGATGCGTGTGTAAATCAAATAGTTGGGAATTAACATTGATGGTACGGTAGTGTATTTAAAAGCGGTGTCAATATAAAATATCAACATCCGGTGCGGGGTAAACAATAGGGTAGCAGGGTACACTTAGATTCGAAATTTTTTGGCACGGACAGTCTTACATGTAGCGAGTCGCAATATTGCACTTCCCTTATGAGCAGAATCAGGGTGGCAATTTTATAAATTGCGTGCATGTTTTGTGCTTTTAATTAATGGCAAGATCAGGATTCTCATACAAGAATAAAGAAAGTTATCAAAACGAAAGTTTTACACCATCCATGAAACAAGAGCTGTCGGATGACAGCGTGCTCGACTATTCGAAGAATTGATTGAAGAATGGGGTCAAAATATTTCCATAGATTTTCAGACAAAAGAAAAAAATGGATTAAACAAAAAATGTTCCTGTATTTGTGGATTTCGATTAGTCTTGCACTAAATGGCAATGTGTGACCATGATGGCAAATATGTTAAGTTATATGTTAGGCAAAATATGGACTTGTATGAAAAATTTAACTAATTTCCAAGTCCAAAAAGGGTCATAATTCAGTCAAAATAGTTGACAGAGTTATGTACACTTGCCTACAGATGGAAATCATGTTGATATACTAGTGTTAAAAAGTTTCAAAGCCACAGTTCAAATAGTTTTGACAAAAATTTCAAAGTCCAAAAAGGGCCATAATTCAGCCAAAATAGTTGTCAGAGTTATGTGCTCTTGGAAAACATAATGATAAACAAGTGTTTAAAGCTTAAAAGCCATATGTCAAATAGTCCTGACAAAACATGGACATATATGAAAACAGAACCAATTTCCAAGTTCAAAAAGGGCCATAATTCAGCCAAAAAGATGACAAAGTTATGTACTCTTGCCTATTGATAGAGACTATAATACTGAACAAGATATAAAAGTTTCAAAGCCATATGTCAAACAATTTACATAAAATATAAACTGGTTTGAAAAACTTAACCAAGATTTCTAAGTCAGAAGGGGCCATAATTCAGCCAAAATGCTTGATGGAGTTATGTACTCTTGCCTACAACTTGACATGGTGATGGTAAACAAGTGTTGAAAGTTTCAAAGCTTTATCTCAAAAGACTTTGTCAAAATGTAGACTGGTACGAAAAACTTAACCAAGATTTCTAAGTCAAAAAGGGGCCATAATTCAACCAAAATGCTTGATGGAGTTATGTACTTTTGCGTACAACTGGACATGGTGATGGTAAACAAGTGTTGAAAGTTTCAAAGCTTTATCTCAAAAGACTTTGTCAAAATATGAACTGGTACGAAAAACTTAACCAAGATTTCTAAGACAAAAGGGGCCATAATTCAGTCAAAATGCTTGACAGAGTTATGTACTCTTGCCTATAACTGGACATGGTGATGGTAAACAAGTGTTGAAAGTTTCAAAGCTTTATCTCAAAAGACTTTGTCAAAATGTGGACTGGTACGAAAAACTTAACCAGGGTGTGACACCGACGCCGTGGTGAGTAGAATAGCTCTACTTATTCTTCGAATAGTCGAGCTAAAAAGGCATGCCAAAATCATCAATTTTGCACTTTTTGAACAGCCAGCAATGATCCCGCTGCAAGAACAATGCCCAATTTTATTGCATTTCTCAATTTAATAGTCCTTACGGAACTTCAGGATATAAACGGAGTGGGGGCCCATCCAGCTCGTTTTTTCACAAAATAGCGAAAATGTTCCCGAGTATCAATCAACAAGCGCAGAACCCTTCCGTGATTTGAATTTTCCGCGAAAAGGTGCCTCATTAATTCATACAAAGCTACCAGCAGTTAGTTTTACAACTGATATCAGAATTTTACATGTGTTGGCTGTATAAATTTTCTAAAGAATTAAAAATCATTATCTCTCACCTTAATTTACAGACATCCAAAATCACAAAGTTCTAATTATAACAAATACTGACGGAGGCCAAAATTCGAAGTGTACCCTGCTACCTAAAGGACGGATGATGTCGCGACAGCTTTTTTCAAGGAAATTTGGCACTGAAAAAGCCATAAAACCTTGAAAATTGATTGTATGAAACTGGTATTTTTTCCATGCATTAGGTTGCTGGTACAATTTAAATGAAAATAACACTTTTTGAGTATAAAAATTTTTCCTATAAGTTGAGCAGGGGTAAAAATGGAAACTTGTTTAGATGTGGCTGTAAATAGGCTAATTTGGCCAGATTATGATAGAAAATGACAATTTCAGTGCAATTTAGCAGAGAAAAAGTAGAAAAACTGAAAATATTTCAATTTCACTGTTTTGGGTGTATTTTTTCCCAAAAATGCATATTTACTAAATATTTCTAAATTTTAGGTGTCAGGGGTGAGTTTGGGTATATTTTACAGTAACAGTGTCTGATCTGAGTGCAGTTTATGGTAAAACTTGATAAAATATGGCAAAAATAAGCCCCAGCAAGGAAAAGTGGTCATAAATGATGTAGCGACAGCTGTTTTCAAGGAAATTTGGCATGCTAGCATACGTTACTGAAAAAGCCATAAAACTTTGAAAATTGATTGTATCAAACTGAAACTGGTATTTTTCCATGCATTTAGGTTACTGGTACAATTTAAGTGAAAATAACACTTTTTGAGTATAAAAAATTTTCCTTTAAGGACGGATTACACCAAACCAGAAGTGACTACTCAGTGTTACATGTGAAGTAGTCCAAAATGTAGTTCCATGCTTAGTATGGATGAAATCTGGCATAATAAGTAACATGAGGAGGTGACAGTTATATTTTTGGCTTAGTTTCATTGCTTTTTGTATTGAGAAAGATCTAGACCTTTTCATTGTGAATTTCCTGGAATAAGTTTTGTTCTTTGCGAAAAATGTCTACCTACGCGTAATTGCTAAACGGCCGTTTTCATGAGGGCATTTTTAGAGGGTGATGTTTCTCAGAACAGATTATGTTTCTTATATACAACATAACATGTCAATATTTTTCTATTTTTGATAAGAAGACATGTCATACTAAATGACCATATATGGTTTTCATATCATTGAAATGCTCTAAAATGCTGAAAATGAGGTCTGAATATTTTATTGTAAATATGAAATAAAGAAGAAATTGAATCGGTAGAATGTAACCTATAAGTTGAGCAGGGGTAAAAATGGAAACTTGTTTAGATGTGGCTGTAAATAGGCCAATCTGGCCAGATTATGATAGAAAATGACAATTTCAGTGCAATTTAGCAGAGAAAAAGTAGAAAAACTGAAAATATTTCAATTTCACTGTTTTGGGTGTATTTTCCCCCAAAAATGCATATTTACTGACTAAATATTTCTAAATTTTAGGTGTCAGGGGTGAGTCTGGGTATATTTTACAGTAACAGTTTCTGATCTGAGTGCAGTTTATGGTAAAACTTGATAAAATATGGCAAAAATAAGCCCCAGCAAGGAAAAGTGGTCATAAATGATGTCACGACAGCTTTTTTCAAGGAAATTTTGCGTGTTAGCATACGTTACTGAAAAAGCCATAAACCCTTGAAAATTGATTGTATCAAACTGAAACTGGTATTTTTTCAATGCATTTAGGTTACTGGTACAATTTAAGTGAAAATAACACTTTTTGAGTATAAATTTTTTTCCTAAAAATGTCTCTTTCTAAGAATGTAAAAAGTGGACAAAAGCTCTAGCCATT
This sequence comes from Mercenaria mercenaria, assembly GCF_021730395.1. Lineage (NCBI taxonomy): Eukaryota > Metazoa > Mollusca > Bivalvia > Venerida > Veneridae > Mercenaria > Mercenaria mercenaria. The sequence goes on from NC_069373.1 coordinate 57,424,551, forward strand.
CTTTAAACCAACAAAAATGTTCCCCAAAACATAGTTAAAGGTATATTGAATATTCTATTTGATCAATAGCGAGTGTGAAGCCAAAGCAAACCAAGGGAGAAAAAGAAGCAAATTGAAACTGGACTCCAAACAAATACATGGGTGTTACACCCAATAAATATGTTATAAAACTGATTTCTGTTTTTTTTTCACATTTACAAATTTTCAAGAGTAAAATTAATCCTAGTCAATTTCAAATTTTACCATTTTATTCCTTCACAAAAATTATGATGAGTAAATACTCCTAGGCCAAAAAAATTTATCTGGAGCCCAAAATTTGGCCCGATTCCATTCAGCTTACAGTCTGTTTTTCCCTAGATTTCTGTCAAAAATTCCCCTAAAAAAAACTTCATTTACACAGAGCTTGACAAATTTACTCGTAAATACAAGTAGAAATTGGCTCCCGGCGAGTGGAACTTGCTGTAGAACTTGCCCTGCAAGACGAGTGCAATTTTCACCAAAAATATAATAACTCCAATTAAATAACAGCCGTGCAGAAGTTCAATAGCTAGAAGATGTAATTTATATCTGAAACCCTCCCACCCTGATACCACATTATGATGGCTAGACGCTCAATATCTGTTAGTCTAGAACAAAATTCATGTATACATGTACCATTTTTAACTGACTTTACTTCAAACATTTTTTCTTAGTTTGATAGCATGTAAATATTGCCAAAAATTGGAAATCTTTGTCAGCTGTCTGGTGTTTACGTTATTTGCACCTCCTATTGAAGAGCGCTTTTGGCTGGGTCTAAAAGCAGGTAGAGTACCGTAACTGTGGTTATTTTCGATAAAGCTGGTTTTAATTGCATATTTTCTTTTTTAACTTTTGAAATCTAATTAATCATTTAGCGGCCATACATTCACGATATCGGTCAGTCAAATTGTCAACAATCCGAGTAGTGGTAATTAGCGAGTGCGGATCCAAGTAAACCGGGCGATTTGAATTTCGCTTTGAGGTTAGATCTGAGCGAAGTTTGAAGCTTCAAAGCGACTATTTCACCCAAGTCGCTCCCTTGCGAGACCCCTGTAGTGTTAAATAAACATGCAAATTAACTTCTCCTTTGATGTGTCCGTAATTATGAAATGTTTGTTTGCATGTATAATGCTTGATGAGGCGTTGACAGTTTGAGAAAGTGTCATTTTCTCGGAGTTCCTGTAAATATTGATGCCATTTTTTAAATGTCCGTAACCAGTTAAGCAGTGAGTACGATTTTCATGTCAAACTGTTGTTACTATTGTTTATTGCTCCCAAGAAACAACCAATTAACAACTTTTGCCCTATAAAATTCCATTCATATAAAAAGATGAAGGAATAACATTTCAAAACAAAGTCTATTTTATTCAACTGAAAAAAAAAAAACTCATCATATTCATCGATGACCTCAATTAGGCTTGATAATTTTTTATGCATGTTTGCAACTTACTTTTAAAACTTCATACCAAAGAGCTATAAATAAATAAATGTATAATTTTATACATCTTAGATCATACGAATTGCTTATTTTAACTGGTGTGAAAGCATTACCAGGGCCACTTTCAATTTCACTTTCAATATGTAGATTCAGCACCCGTGCTTTTCTAATGTTTAATAACTGCGAAATAATCACATTAGAATGTCCAAACTTTGTTCATGTTGTTCTGATTTGAATAATATCATTCCCAAATATTCATACTTAAACTGACCTAACGATGTCGGCGTTTGAAATGTTTTTTGTATCGCATCCATTCAATGTCATGAATGTGGAAATAGCGAGATTAATTCGGGACGGCTGCAAATAACATCACAATTACTTTTGTTACACTGACCTTCTCAGTAATCATTTAATCCAATTATCTAAATTTGCTGCGAATGCAAAAAGCATAAGTAAGCCACGTGTTGTGTAAATTAATTGACAACACACTAAATCAAAGGCATGTTTGTCGCGTGTTGATTAAATCTATTACGTAATAAACAGTACTACCTTAATCGACAATGCGGTTATTGGAAAACAATGATCTCTGATTGGTCGAGAGCGCAAAGCAGCCACCGCAAACTCCGCCTTCAATTGTCAAGCAGTTATTTTGTGCTCGGTAAGCTATGCGTTCGACAATTTTTACGCGTCCTCTGGACTCGCGGTTGGAATAATTTGGCGTCATTTTCCAAAAACTATGCGTTCAAATACGCAGAATTAAGCGTTCCCGAGAACCCTGAATGTATGTGTTTTCCAATGATTTTGATAAAGGAAGTGTCTAGCCGTCCAGTAACCGGACGCCTAGCCTGCGTTCTAGCCGTCCAGTAATTGATTTCTTAATGAATAAGTAATGATTTTATATAGTTTTAACTGTTATTTACTTAAGATATCAATACTTATCTGTAAACAAAATATTGTGTGAAAACATACCAAAGAATATTTTTCATCGTCTCGAATAGATTACTGATTTTTCAGCCGATAAAACGAATGAGATCGTGTTTGTATACAAATCCGCTGATATACTATTTTAGAAATGACAAAAACATTGATCGCCGAACGCCCACTTTAGTTAATAACAGGTATCATTACTTATTCATTAGGAAATCTATTACCAGACGGCTAGAATATCTTCTGAAGATTTGCTAGCTGTCCAGTAACCAGAAGGCTAGAATGCAGGCTAGGCGCAGGGTTTTCCCGGACGCAGGTTTTCTGCGTCCCTGACGCGCTTTTACTGCTTTGAACTCGCATTTTTTAGTGCCTCTGCATCCCACTGGACCCGCAAAATCGGTCACGAAACTCCTTTGCACTGAAGCCTCCTTTGCGCAGATACCCATGTAAAATGCGCAGTTTTTTACCACCGGGACCATCACGGAATCGTGGGTGCTCATTATACACAGGTATAGACCATTTTCCAACTTCAAAACAAGTTTTGTTATCGATGTTCGCCATTTTGGAAAAAAGGGAAACTACTCTCCGCGCTAACTGTCACCGCTAAAATCTAAGATTACCGTTACGTTCCGTAAAAGATCGAATGGTTTATTTTTTTATTAAACAACATCAATTTAATATAAATTTAAAGTATTTTGATGAAAAAATATTAATAAATCACAGAAATTATGATACTAATTAAGGATCGAGTATTATCTTTAACCGAGATAAAACTGTGAACAACATAATTGACACGAGGTGACACGTTAATTGCTGGTAATTACTGGCTATTTAATCATAACAAAAAGACTATCACACCTTTTGTAATCAGTCTGAATTGAGAAGCTCATGCCATTTTGAAAGATACCATTCCGAAATATTGAATCAACTGCTATCTAAATTAAAAAGATACAATTAAGTTCATTCGGTTTTAGGGTAAATTTTTTTAGTAATAATGTCAATTTTCAAGATCAATAATTTGTGGACCACCAAAAATTATTAGGGACCCTTAAATTAGCAGCCATGGGAGTCCATGGACTCCCAAATAAAAAACCTGAGGGAAAACCCTGTAGGCGTCCGGTTACCGGACGGCTAGACACTTCCTTTGATAAAAGATCACGGGTGCGTAATATACATGCTAGCGTAATAAATTCGAGGTTTTTATGCTATCAAATGTAATTGCAAAATGAAAAATAAATAAATCACTGGCAAATGGTTGCAGGCCTAAACAAAATTATTTATATCACTTCTAGTCACCTAGCAAAAAAACTCCCAATTAATTTGTCTGAAAATCTGGGCACAATGATCGTGAAGGTATCTGCAAACAAAAAATTCATATTTACCACTAAGGTTATTTCTCATAAAAGAAAGAATATATTTTATTTAGGACCAGACAATGTATAAAGCAATATCGTATGTCTTTTTTGGTCTTTCGATATGGTAATCAGTAAATTTCACGAGTTTCGAAACGTTTCAAGCACGAATCTTTGTTTCTCATATCCGTCTTTGTTTTAACCTCTTTCATAAATGATTTACAATATATATAAAATTATGTATAAGAAATTTTATTAGGTTTTATTTTTACTGTCATCTAAGGTCGTTTACCAAGTTTTTTTGTTGTTTTTATCGGTTTTTATCTGCAAGTCGTCTCTGGCTTTATCTGTTACAATCCTCTGACTTGATTGGTTAATTTTTACAAATTTTAACCAATCGCTTGTCGTTTTACACAAAAATGAGAAAATTGTATTGTACGACAGAATCGAGTAAATTGCGGCTATAACAGTCGTGGACATTTTGGTTATAGCACACTAAATAGTTGTTGTTCTTTATTCTATATAAAATTGACCTATCTCCAATGACCGCAGCACACATCAGGACCCATTTTAAATTTCTGTAACTTACATTTTCTTGAAGAATATTGTCAGTGCTAACTAAAAATCAAAAGAAAAGTGGGGGTCATTTTTGATGCAAGAAAAATAATTTCAGTCAAACACACAAACTGCAAAATCAGCTAAAAAATGAGACCCCAAATTATACTGGTGGTGTATGATCTAAGTTTCCATGAAAATTTTTGTCATGTTGTTATTTCATTACGAAAATGTTACCTACGTGTCAAGCATAGATCTGTCATGTGATTTTAGCAAAAAATTTGCAAAGAAAATAAGGAAAATAGCTCTACAGAGCAAAAAAAAAACTGAGGACTATTTGTATCCGCCATTATGCGACTACCATTTTCTTTTGCGCCATTTTTCTATTTAGTGTCTGTATGCCTTTTAATTATGCAGTATTTTCTTTAAAAACTGCCGAAGGCTTACCAGTAATTTTTAAATGTTTTAAACCCTGTGTATATTTCCTAGAAAAGCTACTATTAAATCTCAACCCTAATAAGGCATGTGGGCCAGACAAGATTAAGCCCATCGTTCTTGAAACACTTTCAAAGGAACTGTCACCAATCCTTGAAATTATCTTTCAGAAATCCATTGATGAGGGATCTATACCTTCCCAGTGGAAAAATGCATATGCAACCCCCATCTACAAGAATGGCGACAGGTCAAACCCAGCCAACAACAGGCCCATATCCCTTACATGCGTACATTTCAAATCCCTGGAGCATCAATTACAAAACACTTAACAAACCTTGGCATTCTGTACCATCTCCAACATGGTTTCTGAGAAAAAAGATCCTGTGTGACACAACTAATTACTCTTGTAAATGACCTTGTCAAATCAGTGTACAACAAATAAAAGGTTGACCTGATACTGTTAGATTTTAGCCAAGCATTCAATAAAGTGAGCCATGAGAAAGTCTTTAAAATGCATAACTATGGTATGTGTGGTGAAACCCTAAAATGGATTAAGAGCTTTCTCGACAACCGGCTTCAATCCGTAACCCTAAACGGTACAAGCTCAGTGCCCATACCTGTCTCTTCTGGAGTTCCGCAGGGGTCCGTGCTTGGTCCCCTGCTCTTTCTTGCATATACAACTGACCTCCCACAAAATGATGAAACATGTACACCTTGGCAAAAACTTAGAAAAATCTTTCAGGTGCACAATGATAAATTTATTTAATGATACCATGATGTTTTTACAACGGACCTTTACAATGAAACAAGTACAATGTAAAACGTCGATTCCAGTGCTGTCACAACAATTATGGCGTGTCAAAGGTTGCTAAATTATACATCTATGCTATAATTATTGTAATTTGTTACAGTTGTTCGATGTTTTGTTATTCATATTGTATGCGTGCTATCCCTTGTTTCGTTATTCTTATTGTAAAAAGCGAGATTGCGTCATTCTATATTTCGTTTTCCCTATTGTATCTTTGTTACTGTTATTCAATATTTTGTTATTCTTATTGTATGTCTGTTATTGTTATTCAGTATTTCGGTATTCTTAATGCATGTTTTTCATTGTTATTCAATGCTTCGTTATTCCATTATATGTTTGTTATTGTTATTCAATATTTCGTTATTCTTATTGTATGTCTGTTACTGTTATTCAATATTTCGTTATACTTAGTGCATGTTTCTTATTGTTATTCTATATTTCGTTATTTCCATTGTATGTTTGTTACTGTTATTCAATTTTTTGTTATTCTCACTGTAAAACTTCTCTTCCATGTCCCATCACTTGTAACTGATTTGTATTGTGTATCTGGTTATTCTTATTGGATGTTGTTCTACTTTTATCCTACGGAATATCCGCTATGTACAAGACTTTATTGGTTGATTGAAAACCAAGGTAGACAGGATTTTTAAGTGCACAAGCTCTCGCGGTACTTTAATTCACTCTTATTGCATGGTCAGAAAGACGTTGCACGTTTCACCATCTCTCATTTACAGTCTCGCAGACCGAGACCGTTATTGTTTAGTTTGGATGCATTCTCTTATGCATTTTATCAATTATGATAACAGGCTCTCACAATACGACATAAACGGAAAATGGTGCAGGCTCGGTTTTATTGAGCCTGTTCATGGACGGTAGTGGAAATGCTTGCCAGCACCCACGCCCTCTAACTCCGAGTTGAGAAGAACTCAACATTAATACATGTTACAAGTAAAAAAGACAATGTAGAGACATCTGCAGATCACGGTATTCATACGGCGGCGTACATATGGATCTTTCAATATAAACAGAGAGCAATTCCAAATTAAAATAATGGATTTGACCTAAACGAGAAAACAATGGACAGAATTAATAGTAGGGATCTAAGGTTATAGAGCCTGTATATCACAGAAATTTCCAAAAGACAAAATTAAAAAGGAGGCAACATATCCAAAGGGTGATTAAACAATACCCAAATCTATAAAGGCGGGAGTTTTTGATACGCCCAAGCCGAAATGTCCAAGCTGAAAAATTAAACAGTACTCTAACAGGACATAAATATCGTTATGAACGAATCTGCTGCTGTTTAGCTTTGATGTGTTCTTTGCTTCCAAACGACACCTTAAGATTTTATTATTCGTTCGAATTTGATAGAATTATATTTTTTTTAACTAATTGATATGACAGAAAACAGTCTGACAGCTTTATTATTTCTACCGTTTTACCTTAACGATTTTCGATGTGGTCAGTAACCACCTTTATTGAACTACTATAGATTATGTATGTGAACTCTATGTAAATGTACACCAACCATGTTCCAAAGTCACATGGCACTGTAAATAAAAGTTATCCCTGCCAGGTTAATCCCAAACACACGCAATGGCGACAAGAGGCATTGTATGTAAAACACAAAAAACTCTTAAAAGTTTGTATAAAAAGCAATCCTTAAGAAACAGAAATGCATGTACTCAATGTAATATAGAAAATAGAACGTCAAGAGAAACACCGCGAAGGGCCAGCTGAAATAGGCCAGAAGAAATATATAAAAAAGTTCAGTCCCTGTGGGATTTAAGAACTACATTTTAAAGAGTGCTCCGTCTGTTCCGTCAGACACAATCAAAGAGGAAACCGTAGCGTCCAACTATGAAATGGTTGAACACTAAACATGCGGTGCGTCTCAAAATAGTTTGATCGTGACGTCTTTTAGCAAAACGTTGTACGTCTTTACCAACTACAACTGGAATATTGTTATGACCTAAAACAAAAAACTATAGTAACACATCAGGTATAACAAATAAAATCTAAAAAGTAGATCCCTCGGAAGCACCGAGAACAAGGCAAACAGTGAAAATTGCAGACTCGGTTTGATTGAGTCTGTTCATGAGCCTTATCCGTCTAGAGCTCTCATACTCCTACAAAATAAATCCAAATACTTCAAATGGAGAACACTCCTTTGTATAAAACACAACTACATATATTCTCAAAACAATATTTTCACATCTATGCAATATGAATAAGGTTGATAGAGCCTTCAAGACCGACAAAAATAGTTTGTTTCATTCGGACTATAAATCCAGTGTTACATCATGGAGATTTAATTCTCAAGAAGGCAGTAGGTATTGTTTACAAACTTCCAATTTCGCTAAATCTCTTAGTCATAAAAAAGACTCGTATCAAAAATAGTTTCTGAATATCCTCACATGGTTTGTCCATTCTAAAATGCTGATCACATTGCCTATCAAAATTATATATAGAGTGAATTTCAATTTCGGCAATTTTAATACTTTTTGATCACATAGGAAGAATTAAGTTATCTTACCTTCCCAGTCCATGAATCCATTATGTGCATACCTTACCTTGAAACCCAAAATGGGTAAAACATGTGATAAAAATTGAACAAGTCTGTTGTCTAGTCTGTTTGTGCATTTTTAGGACAAATATAATAAGAGCAATGGAACTACATACATGTGTTTGTGTAATACAATCTGACATTTGTAAAATACATGCTCTTTTGAGTTTATTTAGGGTTCAAGCCTTTGATATCCTCACATTTACCTTTTCCAAAAGTCATATAGAGCCAGAGGCATAAAATAGTTTATGCTTGTCCTGCTGTGTACCCTCATAACTTGTAAGAAATAAAGTATTGTTAACATATCTTTGATTTTAAGGAATGGTATATTGCTTCTAACAGCTATGTAAAATGGACACAATTTTCCGGCGGAGAATAGGTACGCACATGGAACTTAATTAGGGCAAAATATTCCTTAAGAGCTTACAAACTTTCAATCCAAAAAAAAAAACATGCATTATAGGCTAACTTTTTTATTATTTTCAAGTAGAGTTGAAATACAAGAATATTAGGTTACTGTTTATAGATCAATTTTTCTGATTTGTTTAATGGGTATCATCAGATCTATTTATCAAAAAGAAACTGAACACGGTAATGCATTTATTGCTATGACTTGCAGCATCAAAAGTATGTCTTTCCTTATCTGCCAAAGTTAAATGTTAAAACAAAGAACAACAGAAACTGCAAAATTAGTCAATGAATTTACAAGTGAATTCGGTAATCAGTGGATGATGGATTTCCTGGCATCTGGCGAAATTGCATTGAAAGTTGACAGACACTACAATATATAGATCATGGGTACCTAATGTACTGGTGAGGTGATTGCAGTGTTTTCCATATAATTTACATAATGATTTCTGTTATACACTACATGAGAGTTATAGCTTTCTTATGTAGTGAGATAAAATCCAAGGAGAAACCCTTTGCTTATGTGGCTAGGGCACTGATTTGCCTAGGATACAAACTTAGCCAACACATTAGTTCTATACACTAGGCATAATAAAGAACCCGGAACTCTATTCTTCTTGTATGCGCAGCTTGTTTAGATCTCTCAACGCTTGTAAATATTACAATGTACTACTCCCGCACGATAATTTAAACGACAGCATGTTTATATTATCGTTTGATTGTTATGGTTCTCATGTATCGTTGAACTCGAAAAGGTTGTCAATGATAGAAGTTAAGTATATACTGTAATATTATACAAAAATAGTTTCTGTATTGAAACGTTTTAATGAAGAAAAATCATAATTATCAAACATGTTATCGTTTGAGTTATCGTGCGGGATTTATAGCGCGTCCCGGTAAACATAATTTATTTTTTATTCTGTTGTGTTTAACGCCGCACCGACACAGTTATAGGTCATATGACGACTTTCCAGCTTTGATGATGGAGGAAGACCCTAGGTGCCCCTCCGTGCATTTTTTCATCACGAACGGGCACCTGGGTAGAACCACCGACCAGGATGGCTTCCTCACATGAAGAATTCAACGCCCCGAGTGAGGCTTGAACCCACAACCGGAAACATAAAGATAAGTCAGGTGTTGAGTGGTTGCCATGTATTTTTTGGGCAATTTGTCATTAAACCTTCAATATTTAAGGACCTTTGGTTCTTTTATGTATTTTCAAGCATTTTTAATATGTTTTGGCAGTGCTTGTTGATTCTTGTGACAAGGTTTTTATATATATATTTTTTCTCTTCAAATCGCTCATCGCCCGCTCCAAAAATAGGTGAAATCCAAAAAAAATAATTATTTAGCTCGCTCGCTCCTATTTTTTTGGAAAAAATCCGATGACCAAGAAATCAATTTGGTGTGGCCCGATGGGAAAATTTGGATATTTATAATTTTAATTTGTTATTTATATTCTTGGTCCGTTCATTATATAGACACATTATTTCTTGTATGCAGTCCCTGTTTTGGCAGTTGCTCCGCCTCCCTGAATGTGGAATATCCATAGTAGGCGGAACAATGAATACTCATTAATTTTGTACTACTTCATGATTAACACTGGACCATTTTTCATTTATGAAATAATATGAAAATAAGTTGGTTACTTTTTTGAAAATCCTTCGCTTGTCATTGGGTAAAAAAGATGTTTGAACTTTAACTATAAATTACCCCTTACAGAAGAAAAAGGCCTGCTGCGTACTCTTGCTGTGTACATACAGCGTATATGATGCGTACATGATGTGTACTGAAATCAAGGGCTTTAAATAGTACGCAGGATATACACCGCACATACACCGATAGTATGTTTGTAGTACACTTTTGACATGCAAATGAGCTCTGCCGCGTACTACTTGCTGCGTACATGCTGTGGACTACATAGTACACAGGATGTACGCTGGAGGAATTTAGTATGCGGGAAATAGTACGCAGCATGTACGCGGCACATACACTTTTCACATGCAAATGAGCCTGCGGTGTACTACCCCTGCGGCGTACATGCTGTGTACTCCTGCGGCGTACATTCTGTGTACTCCTGGCCCGAGTCCTGCGGCGTACATGCTGTGTACTCCTGCTGCATACATGCTGTGTACTCTTGTGGCGAAACTGCTGTGATAATGTAAATTCCTTACCCCACCAACTTTCTTATGCAAATGTTGATCATTTGGACAGAAAAAAACAGAAAAAAGATAAGTGACATGCATCAATAAGTATTTACCCTTACCAAAATAATGTAGATTGATGTTATCAAATAAATTAGTATGCTTTTCTTCATCCACTTTTCAATGAAATAAATCAATTTTTGTTGCATGTAATTTGGTAAACATCTGAAGAAAATGGCGTAACTGCATCAAGGGGAAACAACTTTAATGCAACTAAATATAAGTGTTATAAATTTCGAAGTATCTGCGGTGTACATGCAGTGTACTATTTTCTTGTACAAGTCCCTCCTGCGTACATGCAGTGTACTCCTTAAATTTTCAGAGTCTGTGCTGCGTACTTGAAGTGTACTAGTGACCTCCTGCGTACATGCTGTGTACTCATCGAAATAGTACGCGGCATGTACGCGGCATGCGATGTATGTAAAATGTACTCCTCTGGCGTACTACTGTGTTCGCGGCATATACACAGCAAATACGCAGCATGTACGCCACAGAGGCTTGCTTCTGTAAGGGACTTCAACTTAGCTGCTTTCCATATAACAATTAAATTTCGTTACAGAAAAAATGTTCTACTTGTACGCGTACGTGGTCAAATAATTTTTTTTTTGGGGAAGGGGAAAGCGTGAAAAGTTTTAAAAATGGGGCCATACTTTAAAGGGATGATTTCTTTCGAACCGCTGTAGCAGTAGGGGGGTAAGTTCGGGGGCGGAGCTAATTTTCCCATATTCATTAAATGTTTTCCCTAAACAATATGTGCATTTGGTTGGGGGCGCCCCCCAAGAAAAAGAGGAATCGTAGCTCTCTATATAAATGGAAAGTTGCAGCTGGGTGAAGATTTTGTGCAAGGGAAAAGCAAGGCATAAATTGCCCAGATATTTACGTCTTTCACTTACTGTTTTAGCTTTGAATAAAAGGCTGGGCATTTTTTGACTTAAAATTAAACAAGTGTTACAAAAAAAAAAAAAAATTTTACCCTGTCTTAATTGGCATTTGGGCCAGGTAACCCCCCTTTCTGTAGTAGGGCAGTACCCGGGGAAAAAGTCCCCTGTCGAAAGTATGGCAGTACCCGGGGTAAGTACCCTGTCTTTTGTTTTGGCAGTACCCAGGTAACAAACCCTTTTCGTAGTATGGCAGTACCCCAGGAAAATCCCCTGTCTGTAGTAGGCAGAAACCCAGGTAAACTCCCCTGTCTATACCCACCCTGCATTAGGCTTTTGGGTTTAAAAAACCGAAAGGGGCCCCGCCTGGGGATGTGGGGTCTGAGCGATCCCAGGGGGGGGGTATGTTTCTCCGTGACTCATGATAAAACAATATTGTGTCTGAAATCTTATCCTCCCCCTCTAAATTCATGTGGGGAATTTTGGCAGTTACTTGGGGGGGGGAAAAAGGGGGTTTGTACGGTACAGAATCCGGGAACCCCGGTTGGGTTTAACCCTGCCCGCCTTTACATGATGAAATCCTGTTAAAAAAAACGGCGTTAAACCCAAAAAAAACAAAAAAAATTTTTTGGGCGGGAAAAGTACCCATCTTAGTTTTCCCAAGTACCCCGGAAAGTATCCTGTCTAAAATATGGCAGTAGCCGGTAAGTCCCATCTTTTATTTGGCATACCCGGGTAAGTCCCCCGTCTATGAAAAAACCGTACCGGGGAAGTCCCCTGTCTTTTATATGATAGTCCCGGGAAAGTCCCCCTGTTTATTGTTTGGCAGTACCCGGGGGTAATTTCCCTGCCCTTTAAATGGAGTCCCGGGGTAACACCCTGCCCTGTAAAATGGCAGTAGGGGGTAAAAACCCTGTTTGTATGGCAGAAAGCCGGGTAAGCCCCTGTCTGAAAGTAGGGCAGTACCAGGTAATACCTGTTTTTAAAGTTGGCGGTAGCCAGGTAATTTACCCTGTTTTAGATGGCAGAAAGCCAAAAAAACTACCCTGTTTTATATTTGGGGCAGAAACCAGGAAAAGTCCCCTTTGGCTTAGTATGCCCTACCCGGGGTTAAGTCCCCCTGTCTTTTGTATGACAGTAGCGGGAAAAAACTGCCCTCTCTGTAGTATGCCAGTAGCCAGGTAAGTACCCGGGCGGGTAGTATGGCATAGCCAGCTAAGTACCAGTCTAAAATATGCAGTACCCGGGCTAACCCCCCTGTTTTAAAAAAAATATGGCAGTAGGGGGGGTAAAAACCCTTTCTATAATATGGCAGAAGCCAAAAAAGTCCCCCTTGTCTAAAAATATGGCAGGCCACCCAAAAGCCCCGTCTTTAATTTTTGCAGTAGTGGCAAAAATTCCTTTTCCCAAAATAGGGCAGTAAGCTGTAAAAGTACCCTGTCTATAGTATGGCACCAAGCAAGTCCCCTGTCTAAAAAAGGCATTAGCAAAGTAAGTACCCTTGTCTAAAGTATGGTAGTAACCAGGAAAGTCCCCGTCTATAATATGACAGTAGCCAGGTAAATACCTTTTTTGTATTTATCCCCATTTACCATTTCCCATCCCCGCAAGTACCCTGTTTGTATTTATGCCAGTAGCCAGATAAATTTCCCTGTCTAAAATATACAGTAGCAATGAAAGTCCCCTTTTATAGTAGGGGCAGTACCCGGGTAAGTACCCTGTCTATAATATGACAGTCCCAGGTAACTACCCTTTCTGTAGTATGGCAGTACCCGGGGTAGTACCCTGTCTGTAATATGACAGTACCCGGGTAAGCCCTGTTAAAATTTGGCCCAGTAGAAAGGGTTAAGTACCCCTGACTTTTTAAATAACAGTGCCGGGAAAGTACCCTTTTCCTAAAATATGGCATTACCCAGGTAATACCCTCCTGTAGTATGGCAGTACCCGGGAAAAGGTCCCCCTGTTTTATTTGGCAGTAGAAAGGTAAGTACCCCCTTTCTTAATATGACAGTACCCGGATAAGTCCCCTGTCTAAAATATGGCCAGAAGCCAGGTAACAAACCTTGTCTGTAGTATCCCCCGTGCAAGGGTAAAACCCTGTCTGTAATAGACAGTACCCGGGGTAAGTCCCTTTGTCTATAATTTTGGCAGTAGCCATGTAACTACCCGTTGTAGTATGGCAGTAGAAGGTAAGTCCCCCGTCTATAATTTTGGCATACCAGGTAACTACCCGTTTTGTAGTAGGGAGTACCCGGGGAAAGGCCCCTTTGTCTGTAGTATGGCAGTACCAGGTAACTCCGGGCGGTAGTAGGGCGGGCCCAAAGGGTAAGTACCCGGGTCTATATATGGCAGTGGGGGGGGTAATTTAACCCTGTCTGTAGAAGGGCCCCGTAGCCGGGTAATTTTACCCTGTCTGAAGTTGGCAGTAAGGGAAAAATCCCCCTGTCTGTAGTAGGGGCGTAGCCGGGGTTAAGTACCCTGTCTGTAGAATGGCAGTAGCCGGGTAAGTCCCCTTTCTGTAGTATGGCAGACCCGGGTAATTTAAAAACCCTGTCTGTTTTAGGCATAGCCAGGTAATACCCTTTGTTTATGGCGGGCCCAGTTAACACCCTGCCCTATAGTTTGGCGGGTAGCCGGGGGGAGGAAAACCCTGTCTGTAGTAGGGGGGGGTAGCCGGGTAAGAAACCCTGTCTGTAGTATGGCAGTAGCCAGGTAAAACAACCCTGTCTGTAGGGGGGCAGTAGAAAGGGTTTATTTCCCAGCTAAGTATGACAGTGGGCCAGGTAAGTACCCTGCTTAGTTTGGCAGTCCCCCGGAAAGGGACCATGTCTATAGAAGGGCAGAAGCCGGGTAACAACCCTGTCTAAAATATGAAGTAGCCTTTGGTAATTTTCCCTGTCTAAAGAAAGGCAGAAGAAAGGTAAGTACCCGTCTAAAAGAAAATGACAGTACCCGGGAAAGTCCCCCTGCCCAGTGTCTTTGTATGGCAGTACCGGGAAAATACCCGTCTTAGTGGGATGAGGGGGTAAGAAACCCTGTCAAAGTTTCTATAGTATTGCGTAGCCAGGTAACCCCTGCTTTCGTATAAACAGTAGCCGGGAAAGTCCCCTTTTAATATCTATAGTATGGCAGTACCCCGGTTAACAAACCCTGTCTATAGTATGACAGTCCCCCGGGGTAAGTACCCTGTCTATTGTTTAGTAGGCAGTACCCGGGGAAAGTCCCCGTCTATATTAGGGGACAGAAAGCCGGGTAAGTACCCTGTTTTAGGGTCTTAGTATGGCAGTAGCCAGGTAATCCCCTTTGCCCAATGTAGGACAGTAGCCGGGTAAGAAACCCGGTCTATTTTCCTATGGGAAATGGCAGTAGAAAGGGTAAGTACCCCCTGTCTATAGTATGACATTTTTCGGGAAAGTACCCTGTCGTGTATGACATACCCCGGGAAAAGTACCCTGTCTAGTTTTCTAAAAGTATGGCATTTACCAGGTAACTCCCCTGTCATGTATGCCCATTACCCCGGGAAAATTTAACCCTGTCTAGTGTTATAGTATGGCAGAACCCCAGGTAAGTACCCTGTCTATAGTATGTAGTACCCGGGGTAATTTCCCTGTCTAGTGCCCAAGTAGGGGCAGAAACAGGTAAGTACCCTGTCTTTAGTATGACAGTAGGGGAAAAGTACCCGGTTTTTAGTGTCTAAATGGAAAGTAGCTAGGTAAGTCCCCCCGTCTATAGTAGGGCCCGTAGCCGGGAAAATACCCTGTCTGAAAGTATGGAAGTCCCCCCGGGAAAGTACCCTATCGTAAAAAGGCCCCAAGTAGCCGGGAAAGGAACCCCTGCTGTGCCCTTTTTGGCAGTACCCAGGTAACTACCCTGTCTGTAGTATGGCAGAGCGGGGTAAGTACCCTGTCGGTAATATGGAAATTTCCCCGGGTAAGAAACCCTGTTTTTAAGTAGGCAGTGTCGGGTAAGACCCCGTTGTAGTATGACATAGGGGGTTAATTTACATGTCTGTAGTAGAAAGTGCCGGGAAAAGTCCCCTGTCTGTTTTTGGGCCCGTAGCTGGGTTGTCCCCCCTGTCTAAAATGGCAGTAGACGGGTAAAGGTACCCGCCTGAAATTTATGGTAGAAACCCAGGTAATACCCTATCTTTTAGTTTGGCAGTAGCCAGGTAAGTACCCTGTTATAATAGGGGCGTGCCAGCAAAGAAAACCTGCTATAGAAAGCCAGTGGCGGGAAAGTCCCCCTGTTTACAATTGGGTAGCCGCTAAGTAACCTGTCTAAAGAAAGACGGGACCCGGGAAAAGGTCCCCTGTCTATAATATGGCAGTGGGTTTGGTAAGTCCCCATCTATAGTATGGGCAGTAGCTGGGAAAGGGGACCCGGCTTTTAGTATCCCCGGGTACCCGGGGAAAAGTCCCTTTGGTCTATAATAGGGGCGGTAGCCGGGGAAAAACCCCATCTGTAATATGGCAGTAGCCGGGTAACCCCCCCCTGTTTGTGTCTATATTTTGGGCATAGCCAGGTAACTACCCTTCTTTAGAAGGCAGTGGGCCAGGTAAGTCCCCCCTGTCAAATAATTTTGGCGGGAAAGCCTGGTAAGAAACCCAGTCTGAATATTGGCGAAGCAGGGAAAAAGTACCCTGTCTATGCCCTATAGAATGGCAGTAGCCGGAAACTCCCCTATCTGTGGGTAGGGGCAGTAGCCAGGTAAGTACCCTTTCCTAAAAAAATTGGCAGTAGCCTTTTTAAGGGTCCCCCCAGTCTGAAAATAGGGGCCGAAGCCGGGTAAGTACCCGCTTTTTTTTTGGCGAAACCGGGTAAGTCCCCGTCTAGTGCCCTATAGTATGGCAGTACCCCGGGTAACTACCCTTCTTTTAGTATGGCATTACCAGATAAGCCCCTGTCTGAGTTTTGCAGTGGGGGGGAAAATAATTTACCCTGTCTATATATGGCAGTGGGCCGGATAAGTCCCCCCGCCCTATAATAGGGCATAGGGGTAATTACCCTGTCTAAAATGGCAGTAGCCTGTCTGTATTTAATGGTAGTAGCTACAACTAGAATTTTTTAACCCACCCAAAGAAGACTTTAAAAGCTTTCTCCTTCAAGAAAAAATAAAAATTTTGTAAAGATTCGTGTTGGTAAAAACCGGAAAATGAGTGAAAATGGTAATTTTTTAAAAAATAATATTCCCAAACAAAAATTTTTTAACTATTTAAAGTTGTAGTAAAACAATTACTTTCCATATTTAAGAAAGCTAAAAAAAAAAAAAAACAGTTTTTTTAAAAAATTATTTTGACCCACATTGTGACTTTAAAGAAAATTTAATTATCTTACTAAAGGTTTTTTTTGCTTCTTTATGACACTTTGTAATTTTTTTTGTAAATAAACATTACAGTGTTTTATTTGTATGGGCGGTTTTTTGGGGTTTTAAAAGAGGTGTTTGAAAAATTTTTATATTTAGACTTAAATTTTATTGTAAAAATTTTCTTTATCATTTTTTTCTGGCATAAAAAACAGACATTCTGACATACTTTTTTAAATTTTTTTGCTTGTTGTGTTATTTTTTTATGCAAAAAAACAAATATAAAGCTCCCCCAATAGACTAAATCAGTGAATATGTAAAAAACCCCGGGTAAAATGAAAAGTATTGTTTTCAAAATTTAAAAAGCTGAATTTTTTTGGAAAGGAGAATACATTATTTTCGCTTTATATTTAAAGAAATTTTGGAAAGTTTGAAAAAAAGTGGTTTTTAAAACCCTAATAATAGAAAAAATGACCAAAACAAACCTGTACCCCAAAATCGCTCTATGTAAAAAAGGGTTTGGGAAGGGAAAACACACATAAATTTTATAAAGGGCTAAATGTTTTAAGAAGAACAGATTTTTTTTTGTCGATTACTTAAAAATTTCCTACTTTTTTCATTTCTTTGAAAATTGGAATGGGGGAAAAAAAAAAAATTAGCAAATCCGCTATACCCTAAAGCACTGTATTTAAATCTTTTTAAACCCCGGTTTTAAAAAAGAAGTATTATGAAAAATTGCACCCCCCCATCTGTCTGTCCTCAAAATTTGTGCCAAACCCAGCGTTTTGGGGGAAATTCTTGCTTAAGTAAAAAAAGTTTTAGTTTTCACTAATGAAATTTTATCACTTCGGATTTTTTTTAAAAATTTTTACAATCGGTTTATAAAGGAAAAAGATTAGTTCAATAAAAGTTTTTTTTAATGTTTCACTTCAACAAGCGGGCCCCAGGGTTTATGCGGGGGAAAGTAAAAAAATATTGTCCAAAAATACCAAAAATTTTTGGCTGAAGCTCGGGGTCTTTAAAAATTGCTGGAAGTTTGGGTGCGGGTTTCCAGTTTAAAAGGAAATTTAAGAATAAAAACTAAAAATTTCTTTTTTTTTTAATGCTTTTGAAGAAATTTACTTTGCGGGCACATTTGTTTTTTTGTTGGGGGAATATTAAATCTACCTTTGGCAGTCTTTTGGGCCCAAAAGTCAAAACTGGATCATGTGGGGGTTATAAATTAGAAATTCAACCACTCAAATAAAAAGGAAAAAGCTTTTTAAACCCACTGTAGGGGCCACGTTTAGACCCTATTTTCCCAATGACACTTGGTAGAATTTTTATCTTGAAAAATTCCCGGGGAAAGGCCCAAGTTTAAGGGGTTTATTTAATACATCACTTGACTCTCCTGTTTTCATTATTGAACGGGGTTTATAGTTAAAAAAGCAGCTTGATTTGAAAGGTTTTTGAAGTATTTTTAAAAGTTTATTTTTTTTATTATTTGGGGGGGTTTTGGGAAAAAAACCCCAGACCATGAAAGTTTTCCGGGGCCTTAAATCAAATATCCCAAGAATAGGAAACACCAACAGCAGAAAAAGATGTTTTGGAAAAATGGGTTGGGGAGTTTAAAGGAATCTGAAAACCTAAATAAAAACCCTTTTAACTTTGTAAAAAAAAATTTTGTTCTAGAAGAAATTTTTGGGTTTTTGTAACTAAATGGCGGGTTTGATGCAAATTTTCATCCTTTAAAACAAAATAGTGCTTTCTGTTTTTTTTTAAAAGGGAATTAAACTTTTTGAAATTTAAAAAAAAAATTTAAAAAAAATCCCGCGGGTTTTTTTAAAACAATCTCGAAACCCTTTAACTTTAAGGGGAGTCATAAAAAATAATGAAAAAACCAGTGACCCTGGTTGAAAACGACCCCCGTCAGAATTTTGAAATTTTATCATACAGAACATTTTTCACATTCGAGTTATCCCATTGTATTAAACTTTCTTTCTACATTTTTTTAAAATATTTAAATCACGGTTTTTCTTTTTTTAGGTTTTTGAGTGGTGTCAGAAAAAACTGGGATTCATGGTTTTGTACAATTTACCCCAAAAAGGTAAGTGTTTTTAGTTTCAAAAAAAATTTTTTGCAAAAATAAGCACTTTTTTCTGCACTCAGGGTCTCCCCTTATTTTCAAAGGTTTCTCTTAATGGAATTTTTGGCTTTTAAGTCTTGTATTTTAAATTTGGGCAAAAAAAATTACATTTTTTTATTTTTCAAGGGCGATCTTTCCATTTTGGGACCAAAATTGATACTAAATTTTCTCTTCGCCTTCAAAAAAACAATTTTTATAAGCCCGTCTCTGAAACACCCCTTGGGGGGGGTGGGCTTTTTCGGGTCCAAAAGCATTCCCTCCCTCTTTTAAGTCACGGGTTTTTATCCGATTTTTTCCCAAAACCCTTAGTGACAGTTTTTGGGGGGGGCATAATATCTCGCCCAAAGTTCGAAAACCGGGAAAAATCGTTTTTTGGCACTCTATTTTATTCCCCTTTGGAATTACCAAAATCGGGCAAATTTACCCCCTTTCCCACTGTCAAAACGTTTTCTTTCCGATTTTCCCCAAACCTTGGTGACAATGTTTTTTTGGGGAAAAATACATTGTATACCCCAAAGTTCTATAACAACCCAAAAACCCCCTCAGGCACTCTTGCATTATGGCCTTAAATTTAAACTTAAAAAAATTGCGATTTTTAAGCCATGTCGCTCTCTAATCAAACTTTTTTCATTCCATCTTCCAAAAAATTGCCACATTATGTTTGTTGGATAATTTTTACCCCTTTTCGATCCCCCAGCCAAATTCCCCTGGGGCCCCTCTTGGATTAGGGGCCTTAAATTACTTGAAATCTCCCTTTTAACCCTTTTTTGGGCTCTCAAACATTTTTCATTTGATCTTCAAAAACTTGCTGACAAGTTTGTGGCATTATTTTGGCCCAAAGGGTTCGATAACCAGCAAAAACCCCCCCCAAAGGCACTTTTGGGGTTTTATGGCCCTTGAATTGGGCCCCAGATTCGATGAGGGGCGTAAAATACAGTCCCCAACTTTTGTTGTTAAATAATTAAAAAATTAAATTAAAATTATTAAAAAAAAACCCCATTACACCCACCGAAGTTCAGACATGCCTTTAAATTTTAAAGTTTTTACAGCTTTTGTAGATTTTGGGGAAAGAATCAAACCCCAATTTCTTTTTTTTAAATACCCAATAGAAACGAGGGGGGATGCCTAATTCACCAGGGGATCATATACTTTGTGATCTATTAAACAAAAGGGATTTCTTGTGCATGTTTCTTTTAAAGTCTCAATCCAAACTTGATAAAGAAGCTTTCCTTTTTTTCTTTTTGAGTTGACAAAGCCCCCAAAAAATTGTACAATGGGTTTCCAAAAACAGTAAGAAACCAGGTCAAAAATAAATGGTTCTCTCATGTGATAATTTTAGGCCTTTTTTGGGCCTTTTTGGCTAAAATAGTAAAATGGGGTTGAAAAAAATTTAAATCCAGAAAAAATTGAAAAAACATTAAATTTTTCAAAAGTCTGTAATTTTTGTGGTCAGTAACTTATTTTCTTTGGAATCTGTTTTTTTTTTTTTCCATCAGTAGAAATTAACAATTATTTATTAAATGTATTTAAATATAGTCTTTTTTGAAAACTAAAATTTTTTTAAGGGATATTTCGGAACTTATTTCATTTAGTCGGGTTTTTTTCCCAGACAAAACAATTGAATACCTTTAGGTGGTTTTTTTTTAAAAGAAGCAATGGTGCAAAAAAATTTTAACCTTATAGGAACCCAGTTTAGAAAATGATTTTTGACTGAGTTTGCAAAATTTAAGAAACCAAAAAAATGAACTTATAGAAAAAACCCCTAATTTTTTTTGCCCAAAGGGAAATGTTTTAAAACAGAGTACGGGCTGTTGTTCCCCTGAAAAAAAAAAATGGTTTGTTTATGTTTGGTGAGCCCTTTTTTTCGACTGATGAAATTAAATTTTAAAACATGATTGTGTTTACCAGCTTTGAAAATTGGGAAATTTTGGGTTTTGCAAATTACCTTTTTCCCAGTGAAACTAACAAAAAATGGGTAATTGGGGTAAATGTGGAATATATCTTAACACTTTTTAAAAATTTTTCTGACCCCTTAATGAGCCCATCTTCACTACCCTTTTTAAAATTTTTTAGTAAATTTTTTGAAACCCGTTTTAAAATTTGTGGGATTATGTTTTGTTTTAATTTTGGGGAAAAAATTTTTTAAAAAAATGTGAATCTGCACATTTTAAAAATTTAAATTTAAAAAGGGTTTATTACGGGCCATTTTAAAATAATTCCAAAATTTAAATGGGGGTTTTGAAATTTAATGTACTCTTAAATGTTCCAAAAACTTTTCCGTGTTTTAAATTTTGAAAATTTTTAATATGCACTTTGATATTGAAATAGCTCCCATAAAACAGAAGTTTGACTTTTATTTCGTTTTTTGAAAATTTTTTTCAAAAAATTAAACATTCCCCTTTTTTTATTATTTTGTTTTTGTAGGCCCCACCAAAAATTCCCGGTAAAAAATTTTTGAAGATTAAAACCCAGCATAGTAAATATTTTGGGTAAAAGTTTATACTTTTTTTGCTTTTCTGTACAAATAGTCTATGTAAAAGATTAGACATGTACGGTAAAATTAAATCGAATATGTCGTAAGAAAAATGTTCGCCCCCAACACAAAAACCTAATTCTTAGCTACCTCCAAAAATTCCCGGATGTATATAAACAAACCCAAAAGTTAAAGGGTTTCAGTTAGGACAAGGGCAAATATTTAAGACACCCTTTTTTGGGTTTGGAATTTTTGGGAAAAAAAGGTAAATTTCCTTTCCTATTGCCCAAAAACCCCGAAAAATTTTATTTCCCCTGAAATTAAATAATTTTACCCGTATCATGGTAGCTAAACCCCCATTAAGACCCGAGTAAAGGGGGGTATACCCGAAAATTACAGTGAATGGTCGCAAAAGATAACAAGTGACTTATCTGGTTCCCATAATATAAAGACTGGTTTTCTTACCTGCATAAAAGCCCAAATTTCAGACAGGGGAACTTGCCCAACTACGGCCCCCCCTTTTAGACTGGGTATTTTCCTGGTTTCTGAAGGGAAAAAATACTCAGGCCGGCTATTGCCCCCTACTGCCAAAACTACAGGAAGGGTCCCAGCCGCTACGCCATAGGGCAGAAAAAAATTTTCCCCCTTAAACCCGGCTACTGCCATACTTAGACAGGGTAAATTACCTGGCTTTCTGTCATACTATAGACCGGGTACTTAACCCCCCTACTGTCATACTATAGGGAAAAGGGGACTTAAACCCGGCTACTGTCAACTATAACAGGGTACTTACCCGGGTACTGTTTCCCTACTATAGACAGGGCACTTACCTGGGTATGTCCTTTCTATAGACATGGGACTTACCCGGGTTTCTGCATACTATTTTGACAGGGCACTTTCCTGGCTACTGTCATAAATAAAGACGGGGACTTAAACCCCACTTTCTGTCATTTCTATGACGGGCATTTCCCCGGCTACTGTCATACTATAGACAGGGTATTACCCACTACTGTCCTTTCTATAGACAGGGCACTTTCCCCCCCCCAAATGTCATACTAAAGACAGGGCATTACCCCACGGGGTGCCATTTCCCATAGACAGGGGGCTTTCCCGGCTACGTCATAAAAATAGACCCGGGGACTTTCCCGACTACCTTTCCATACTATAGACGGGGGCTTTCGCGGGTACTGTATACTATAGACAAAGGGCCCCTTAAACCCCCCCTTTCTGTCCTACTAAAAACAGGGGGCTTACCCGGGACTGTCATACTTTAGAAGGGCCAAAACCCCTAAGTCCCTACTAAGACAGGGTACTTTCCCGACTACCGTTTATACTATAGACAAAGGGGACTTAACCCCCACTACGGCCCTACAAAAGACAGGGTCTCCACCCGGCTACTGCATACTATAGACACGGGACTTTCCCGACTACTGCCCTACTATAGACAGGGTTTTCTCCCCCCCGGGTACTGTCATACTATAGAAGGGGACTTACCCACTACTGCCATACTATAGGGCACGGTACTCACCCCCGGCTTTCTGTCCCTATTATAGGGCAGGGACTTTCCCCCACTTTCTGGGCCTACTAAAGACAAAGGTACTTACCCGGGAAAATGTCATATTTTAGAAGGGGACTTACCCGACTACTGTAAAACTATAGGGCAGGGGGACTTACCCACTTTCCCGGTACTGCCATACTATAGGCAGGGTACTTACCCGGGTACTGTCAAATTAGACAGGGTACTTACCCGGCTACTGCCCTACAAAAGGCCGGGTATTAAACCCGCTACTGTCCCTAAATATAGGAAAGGGTAAATTAAACCCCGGGTACTGTTTAAACTATAGGCAGGGTTTTCTTACCCGGGGTTTCTGAATACCCAAAGACAGGGCAACCCCTTTCCCCGGGTACTGCCATACTATAGACAGGGTAATTTTCCCCGGGGCCCGTCATTCTTAGACAGGGGGACTTCCCCCTACTGCCCCTTTCTATTGACAGGGGGACTTTCCGGGGTAGGGCCCTACTATAGACAGGGGACTTACCCCCCGGGTACTTTCCCTCTATAGGCCGGGAAAAATTACCCCGGTACTGCCATGCTATAGGCAGGGTACTTACCCGGGTACTTTCCATACTATAGACAGGGTCTTACCCGGGTACTGCCTACTATAGGGGAGGGACTTACCCGGTTCTGCCCTTTTCTATAGGAGGGGACTTTCCCGGCTAAATGTTCATACAAAATGCAGGGTAAATTTTCCCCGGCAAATGCCCAAAATTTTAAATCCGGGGACTTTCCCGGGTAAATGTCATACTATAGGCAAAGGGGACTTTCCCCGGTACTGTCATTTCTAAGGCAGGGGGCTTACCCGGGTATTCATACTATAGGGCAGGGGAAATTTTCCCCCGGGTACTGTCATCAATAGGGGGGGTACTTTCCCGTACTTTCCAAACACATACAGGGGAAATTACCCGGCTACGTCATACATGGGGAGGTACTTAACCCCGGCCCAAATGCCCCCCTACATACAGGGTACTTACCCGGCGTACTGTTTTACTATTTGGCAGGGGGACTTACCCCGGGTACGCCAAAATTAGACGGGTACTTTTCCCCCCCACTGTCATACTATAGACCGGGTACTTAAAACCCGGGGTACTGTCATATATAGGGCAGGGGTCTGTCTACTTAGGCAGGGTTTCTTTTTCCTGGTATTGCATACAAAAGAAAGGGGGGCTTTTCCTGGTAAGTCAAAATAGAAAAAGGGGAAATTACCCCCCCCCGGCTAAATGCAAACTATAGACAGGGGGAAATTACCTGGCTACTGTCATAACTTTTAAACCAGCTACAAACCATAGTTTCAGGGGAAAAGGGGACAACTGCCAACTTTCCATAATAGACAGGGTTTCTTCCGGCTAAGTCATACCCCAGGGTCATGCAAAACACGGTCGTAACCCCAAATTTTTTTTAAAAAATTTACAGGGGAACAAAAAACATTTTTGTATTCAAATGATGTAAAGAAAAACAATACAAACTATATTAATTTTTTTTCAAAAAAAACAATTTAAAACTACAAAACTATTTTGGGAAAAAAAAACCAAAAAAAAGTTTACTTTAGGGTTTTTTGAAAGTTTTTTCCCGTTACGACTAGGGGGCGCTGAAATGTGTGGAAAAAAATTTTTCAAAAAAAATTAGTTCAACAAAGGGCGTAATAAATTTAACAAAAAATTTTATTGGAAATAAATTTCCCAACAAGATGTTTAAATTAGAAAGACCTATTTTCAATTTTTTAAACAATTTCCCTTTATTTTTTTCTGTTCTTTCATGGAAATTTTTTTACCGGGCAAAAATTTTTTCCCAAAAAAATCATTTTTAAACTTTTAGAAATAAAAAATAAAAACTACAAAAAAAACCCTTTTTTTAAATTTTTTTAAAATATTTTACAGTTTAAAAAAACAATTTAAAAGCTTGACTTGGTCCCCCCATATTTGCTATTTTACGAATGTAGGCCTGAGAAATTTTTAAAATTCAAGTTATTTTTTTATTTTTACCCGTAAAAAGGACATAAAATAAGGCTTTTAAATGAACAAAGGGGACTTGAAAAAATTTTACTGGGGAAAAGGCACTGGGGGGGCCTTTATGGTTTAAACCCTTTTTTTCCATTATTTTACAGGGAAAGGTAATAGGAAACTTGACTGGTCCAAAAATTTACCCCTTTTTTTTACTGAAAATTTTGGGGCCCTTTTTTGAGAGCCTTTTAAGGTCAAAATTTTTTTTCAGTATTTTTCAGTAAATGGGCAATAAGTGCTTGAGGTCCAATACTTGAAAAATTTACGTATTTAGACCTGATGTCTTTAAAGCAAGAATTTGCCTATTTTTTTAGAAATTGGCTTAAGAAACCTTTAAGGTCTAAGGTAAATTTTAATTTCTGTGTTTTGATTTTTTAGATTTTTTATCAAAAATACACCGGTTTTTGCAGCATGAATAAAGCATGCCCCAGGAGCAAAATACTATTCTGCAAAAAAAAACAAAAATTCAAAGCTTCCTTTATACAAGTCTAAATGTCTTTTTATTACATAAAAAAACTACACTTAAACAATTATCAATTTTATAAATTTGTTCTTTAGCTTGAAAAAAACTGAAAAATGTTATAATTTAAAAAAAAATGAAAAACACAACCAAAAAGCACTGAAAAAAAACATAAAAAAATGCCCTAAAACCCCGTGTAAAATTTTTAAAATCCAAATAGGCCCTGTTTCCCGGAAAAAATTTTTTAATTTTATGTATGAATGGCGCCTCTGATGCATAATTTTTTTTTCCCAAATTTTCAGGTATTTAAAAAGGGTCCCCACTTCCTATTAAAGGTTTGGGCGGGAGGTCTCCCTCTGGAATATAGGGATAAAATGGAAGCCTTTAATGCCTTTTTTTGGGGGGCCAACTTTGAGGAAAATTTAAAGGGCCACCTTTTCCCCCTGTTAAGGGGGGAAAGGGGTTTCTCCCTGGATTTTTTTTTTAAATAGGGGGAAATTGGGGGTCAGGTGCGATTGGGTTTTTTAAAAAAAGGTAAAGAAGGGGGTTTAGAGGGTTTTCCCCCAGAAATATTTTTAAAAAATAGTTATGAAAAACTGGTTTTTTTGTGATTTTTTGGGGCGAATTTTGGGGGGTAAAAGAGGGTTTGCCCTCCTTCTGTTAGAAGACTCAAGTGAGGGGAGAGGGGGAAAAGGGGGGCCCCCCCCTGGAAATTTCTGTTTAATTTTTGGTATAAAAGGTTGCCTTTGTGCATTTCTGGGCCCAAATTTTGAAAATAAAGGGGGGGAAAACGCCTTTCCCGTTTTTTTTAATAAACCTTTCCCTTTCCCATTTTTTGGGGGGGGGAAAAGTGTCTCCTCTGGGGGGTTTTTGAAAATTAGGTAGAAAATAGGCTGCTTTTGAGAACCGCACATGTCTCCAACAACTCCAAGTCAACAGAATAGTAGTTGAGATCGGAGAGAAATGTTCAAGCGTAAACCCTTCTCCCTAAAAATTTTTAAATTTTCCCCCCAGACCCTTTCCCGTTCTTTGATTATCAAAAAAACCCAATCAGACCTTTTTGAGCTTTGATTTCAACCCAAAACAGACTTCCCGAACTTTGATTATCAAATTTCAAACCAAACAGAAATTTCAGTGCTTTGTTTATCAAAAAAAAATGTTTCAAGGGCCCTACTTTCCCAAAATGCCTGGGGTTTTAATTTTGGGTAGGGTTTTCAAAATTGGGGTGAGGATTATTGGCAAACACATTTTTTCCCAAATTTGGGGGAAAAAGGGTGAAAACGTTCGATTAAGAGGTGGGGCCTAAATTTTGTTTATAGACAGAGGGTGGGGCAACAGGAGTTTTAATCAAAATGTTCCCCACCACCAGTGGTGTTTTGGGGGAAAATAATAATGGCCTCTAGTGCAATTTTTCTCCCTCTATATGTTGAGGTTTTAGAGGGGGTACTTCCCCCCTGTTATGGGGTCGGGAGAAATTCCCCCCCCGAAAAAATTTTTAAATGCAGGCATGAAATGGGGGCCTTGGTTTTGGGGTTTTGGGGGCCCATATATTTAGGGAAAAAATTTTTTGTTTTTCATTTCAACTTCGATGAGGGTTTTAAAAACCCCTGGGGGTGGGGGATAAAAAGGGGGGGAAAGCATGGGTTCTTGGCCCCTGGCCCTTGATCAGCCAGGCCCTTTTTGTTTTTGGGTTTTTAACATAAAAAAACAAATTAAAACATTCATTAAATTTAAATGTAAAATTATTAAAAGCTGATCATTTTTGTTTTAAATGGTTTTAAAGACTCATACAAAAAATTCGATATACTTTAAAAAAAATCTTTTGTATATCCAAAAAAAACTTTCGGGAAAAAGAAACTTTACAACAGAATTTTTTTTGCTTACTTATAGCACAGAAAAATTTCCAAAAATTTTAAAACCAAATTTTTTATTTTACCCAGGTTTATGGGAAAAATGCATACAGAAAGGGAAAAAAGTTCTTGTTATCCTTTCACAGTTTTACATGAAAATTGCATAAAGGAAAATTTTTTTAATATTTACAAATATTTAAAAACATAGCTTTAAGGCTCCACAAAGGCCCCGAGGTGAACGGGGTTCAAAGGGAAGGTTTTTCCCCGGGGGGGGGTCTAGAAGGGGGATGATCCCAAAAGCCGGAAAGCCCCCCCCACATGGAAAAATAGAAATTTTTTAAAACAAAATATATCTGGTTTGAATAGCTCCCTCCGGTTTACTTTTGTGACGTTTATTTTATGGGTAGAAATAAAAACATTGCACCCGGGGAATTTTTAAAAAACTGTTTATCGGGTTTGGAAAAAACCGTTTTCAAAAGTTCCCCGCATGTTTTTTTAGTATTTTTAAAAATTTTCTACGAAAAAAAAAACAATTGATTTCTTTTTTTCTTTAAAATGCGGGGGTGACCTTGAATAGAAAGGGGTGTGAGGGGGTGATCTAGGGCCGAAAAAGCGTGGTCTTTAAAAGGTTTGGAAAAAAAAGGGGCATTTTTTCCCCTTAAAAATTTTAAATCAAGACATTAAAGAAAAGGGGCTTTTTGATGCCAAAAACCGCTGAAATTTTGGGAAAAGGGTTTTTCCCTTTTAGAAATAGTTTAACAGAGTAATTTTTTTTAAAAGAGTAAATTTTTAATGTTTTTTGGGAAAATTCTAAACATGTTGGGTCAATAAAAAAATTAAAATCAAAATTTTCATTGATTTAAAAAATTAAATATGGTAAAAATATTAATTTTGTATTTTAAAAAACCTTTTCTAAGTTGTTTAAAAAAAAAAACATCCTTAAAATTTTCATTTAAAAAAATTTTTAATATGTTACCCTTTGGAGTTACAACCAAGTTTCACGAAATTTTTAAAAGTGAAAAAAGCATTTTTTACTGTGTGCAACAAAGACGTATGTTTTTAGTTAAAGACCATGTTGCACTGACTGAAAGTTTTCCCTTCCCGAGATACAAACCCTTTTTACAATTTTACTTTTTTCACTTTTAAATTTTTAAAAATGGATTTAAAATAATTTTTAAAAAGGATGTATTTCTTTTTAAATAAGGCAAAATTTTGGGAAAAAAGTGTATTTTTGGGAAAAAAATCAAGTTACGACCAAGTTGCACTGACCCCTCGAACTATAGACAGGGTACTTTCCCGGTTTTCCCGTCATACTATAACAGGGGACTTACCTGGGGTACTGTCATTTCTTAAGGGGCAGGGTACTTACCCCGGGTATGTCAACTATTTGACCGGGCACTTACCCGGTACGTCAAAACTATAACATGGGACTTTCCCGGCTTCGGGCATACTATGAAGGGGGCCCTTTCCCGGCTTTTGTCCCCCCCTACTAAAGACCCGGGGGAAATTACCCCTCCCTTAACCCCCACCACCCCCCCTCTGTCATTTTAAGACAGGGACTTTCCCAACAAAAAAAAAGGGTAAAAAAAAAACCCGAAATACTGTCTACAAAAGACAGGGCACTTTCCCGGCTACTGTCATACTTAGCCGGGGATTACCCGGGCTTAAAATGCCAAACTATAGACAGGGGGGCTTACCCGGGGTACTGGGCAACTATAGACAGGGACTTACCCCACTACGCCTACTATAGACAGGGGACTTACCCGGCTTTCTGTCAAAAAATAGACAGGGCACTTACCTGGTATGTCATTTCTATAGACCGGGGACTTACCCGGCCCACTGTCATACTATGACCGGGAAAATTACCCGACTTGCCATACTATAGACCAAAGGGACTTTTCCCGATACTGTATACAAAAAAAAAGGGGAAAATTTCCCGACCCATGCCATACAAAAGACAGGGTACCCACCCCGGTACTGTCATATATAGACAGGGTACTTACCCACTACTGCCCCCCTATAGACACGGAAATTTACCCGGCTACTGTCATATTATAGCAAGGGTATTACCCACTACTGTCAAACAAAAGGGCACGGTACTTTTTCCCCGGGGACTGTCCTATTTTAAAACAGTTTACCCCCCCCCCCTACTTCCCCCAAACCTTTTTAGACAGGGTACTTACCCCCCCTTTCCCGGCTATGCCATACATAGGCGGGTACTTACCCGGGGACTGTTTAAACTATAACAGGGGATTACCCGGTAACCCGCATACATTGGCCGGGGACTTTCCCCCCTTTCTGCTACAAAAGACAGGGAAAATTAACCCGGCTAATGTCTATATAGACGGGTAGTTTACCGGGGTACTTCATACTAAAGACAGGGGTACCTACCCGGGTACTGCCATTTCTAAGACAGGGGTAGTTACCGGGCTACTGTCATACATAGACAGGGTACTTACCCGGCTACTGCCTATTATAGGAAAAGGGTAGTTTTCCGGCTACTGCCATTAAATATAGACAAATACTTAAAAACCCGGGTTCTGCCATACTAAAGACAGGGGGCTTAACCCCGGGAAATGCCATACTATAGACGGGTATTAAAAACCCCGGGGGCTTTCCATTTCTATAGCCCGGGTACTTAAACCCCGGCTACTGCCCCAAAAAAGACAGGGTACTTACCCGGCTACTGCCATAATATAGGAGGGGACTACCCGGCTACTGTATACATAGAAAAGGGGAAATTACCCGGCTTTCTGCCCCTACTTAGGGGAGGGTTTCTTTCCCCGGGTTTCTGCCATTCTACATACAGGGTACTTAACCCCGGTTGTCCCTACTATAGGCAGGGGACATACCCCGGGTACGCCATACTACAGGGC
The DNA here is from genome assembly GCF_021730395.1 of Mercenaria mercenaria. Taxonomy (NCBI): domain Eukaryota; kingdom Metazoa; phylum Mollusca; class Bivalvia; order Venerida; family Veneridae; genus Mercenaria; species Mercenaria mercenaria. The sequence continues at coordinate 57,454,784 of NC_069373.1, forward strand.
AGGGGACTTTTCCCGGTATGCATATATAGCAGGGTACTTAAACCCCGGCTACTGTCATACTTAGCAGGTACTGTCATACTATAGGCAGGGGTACTTTCCTGGCTTTGTATTTCTAAAGACAGGGGCCCTTTCCCGGCTATGCATTCATAGACAGGGGGACTTTCCTGGCAAATGTTTATACTATAGACAGGGGGACAAAACCGGTTTCTTCAAAACAAAAGACAGGGCACTTACTGGCCCACGGGCAAACAAAAGACAGGGGGGGTTAACCCCGGCTACTGTCAAACCCATAGACCGGGGGACTTTCCTGGGTAAAAAGTCAAAAAAAGAAAAGGGTAAATTACCTACTACTGTCAAATTTAGACAGGGAAAATTACCTTGCCAAATGCCATACAAAAGAAGGGCAAAATTTCCTAGCTACGGATACTATAGAAAAGGGTATTGGGCCTGGTCCCGCAATAATTTTAGACAGGGGGGACTTTCCCCAAATATGTCATAGAAGGGGGACTTGCCGGGTACTGCCCTACTGCAAAAGGGTACTTTCCCTGTACTGTCATACTATAGACAAGGGGACTTTTCCTGGTTTCGCCCTATTAAAGAACCCGGGACTTATCTGTCTATGCCCTACTACAGAGAGGGAAATTACCTGGGTTAATGGCAAAACTACAGAGAGGGTACTTACCTGGCAACGCCATATAAAAACAGTACATCGTGATCCTACAAAAGCCCAAAGGGGCCGGCCCCTTTTTTCCTAATATCGCATTTTCCCGGGTTTGAGCGGGGGCATAGGAAAATTTGCTATACAGAACCTTAATTCTTTACGGCGTACTGTAGACAGGGTAAGTACCTCGCAATTTCCATATTAAAAGACAGGATACTTACCGGTTATGGGCAAATTATAGACAGGGAAAATTAAACCCGGCAACGTTCCCTATTTTAGAAAACTGTCACAGGGTTTTTTTGGAAAGGGGCATATTTTAATTTGAAAATAAAAAATTTAAAACTATAAAATGTATGTCAAAAGATCTTAGTGATGATGTGTGCAGCCCTGAATACGCCCTTGTCATCTTTAAACTACTTTTTTTTTAAACAGCAAACACTTTACTTTCATATAATTGCTTAAATGTGATTTTGTAACGAGATATTTCATGTATAATAAATATATATGCTCGTCAAAGATTTACTGATTTAGTGGTTTGAAACCCTTCACCTGACTCTTTAGACACTGAAAAGTTTTGCTATGTCGTTTTTTAACTGCATATTTTTAAACAGCAAAACACTTAACTTCCACATAATTGCTTAGCTATGTTTTTGTAACGAGATACTGTGAATATGAGGTTAATGTAAAGCTTGTCAAAGATTTACTGATTTAGTTGTTTGAAACCCTTCCCCTGACTCCGCCCACCTCATTAATATTCCTAGCTACGATACTTGCTTAGCTGCAAAAGAAGGTCTAGAAGATTTCAATGGGAAAATACCACGAAACCACTTACTGTCGTCCACGATACTCGAGCAATTATAAAGATAACACAATTAACCTCGGTGGATGCGCAGATATCTATTTACGGATGTAAATAATGTCAATATCGGGCCGTAAGAAACCGAGACAGAAACGATTAACGATTATGTGGAAAAAATAATTAATACTTCATAAACCAAAGCATATAACTTACGTTGTAAATGTTGAGTTCTGCTCAACCCGGGGCTAGAGGGTGTGGACGGTAGCATGCATTTCCGATACCGTCCATGAACAGACTCAATCAAACCGAGCCTGCAACATTTTCATTTTTGTCGTGTTGAGCGACCTGTGGAGTATCCACTTTTTCAATTGTACGGTCAAATTATCTAACCAAAATCACGGAACTGCTGATTTTGGTCGCCTTTGTTGTATCTTGAAATCTGTGGATTTTTAACGTATTGGAAAATGTTACCACCCAACGCTGTGGACAACCTGGACCATATCATGGATGACCCGGACCACCTCAGCTGGAATATAGTTCCGAAGTCTGGTCTCCATACACACAAACACAAATAGCTAGACCAGATAGAAGCGGTCCAAAGACGGGCAGTGAGTTGGGCTATGTCCGACTTTGGCCACACCTCCAGTGTCACTGACATGTTATACAGCCTAAAATGGCGTAGGCTAGATCTCCGGCGCATTGACTCTCTCTTATGTATAAAATATCAAATCAACTAGTTGCAATTGATCAGGTCGGATATCCGGGCACTTCAGCGTATCGCGTTGCGTAGCAACAAGCGGAGGTGACAGCAAACGCTATATTGTAATTGAAAAGCGTTTCATGTTTCACTAGTGCTGGTTGTTTTTCTTTGCTTAAAGTAATATTTTGGGCAATATTAATAAGCCAGTGAATTTATAATGTAGCATGATGTTCCAGAAATCACTCCCGAGAAAGAAACCTTTCTTTTTTAGGTTTCAGACGTGATATTCATCATTGATCCGTGTAAGCTACAAGGTCTCATATTTGTGACGGACTGGATGAAAATTATAATTTAAAAAATCGGAGGTCTTTTTAAAGTAAATAAAACAGAAAATCTAGTTCATCTAATTAGGCTTCTCCATTCGTTTCACTTTTCTCGTTCTATTTAGTAGCCTGCCATTAAAATAGTTCTGAAAGCCAGATAGCTTATACTGTGGTGTCAAAAGTGATTCAGTGACTCCAAATTTAATCAAATCAACACATCTTACCTAAATTCTGATTCGTATAAAATTTAATGAGAGGTGTCATAATTTAAAGCTTAATAGCACATTATACGTAAATACTGGAGACCCTCGAAGCGTATCAGGATCACAATAGCATTTATAACACAAAGCGGTTTTTTATATGTTACAATTGTTTTAACTGTAATATGACATCTAGAGCTACTGTGTTACACGCGGAGATAAAATGATATATATAATAACTGCATGCTAGTTTCTTTTTTTACGAACAGCCAGGACGTATCAATAAACTGATGACTTCCAATTACGAAAATACTAAAAAAAATGCTGATCTCTGTTTTGTCAATTATTTAAAACTGAGAACGATAATTTGCACGTTTTGTCTAGAATAATGTTAGTCATATTGTAGTTTTCAATATCCATTTTTTTTTGTTAATTGTTAGACTGTCACAATTGACTGCTTCCACATACCACAAAATTAAAGCATTCATTCCAGTCATAAGTCATAAATCACTATGGAAACCAATCAGTATGTGGTATATTGATGAAAATCAGTTTTGACCAGTTCCTAATGACTATCACTTATTAACAGATTGATTTCCTGTTTGTTTTATCCCTCTGATGTACCCCTTCGGGGCCTTATGGTAATTTCCTGTCTTATCCGTTTGATGTATGCCTTCAGGGTCTTATGATATTTGGAAGATGCACATTATTGTTATTTGCGTGTCAGTTGACAAAGGGATTAATAGAGCTACTACATAAAAAAACTTTAACCAATACACATGCCCGAACATTTAGTTCATTTGAAACTTTAAAATTAATTCACCAAACTAATTTTTGGCTGGAAGGAAATTTCTTCTTCTTCAAAAAAAAAAAAATGTCTGCAATAAGATTACATATAGAATAAAGTATAAGTTTTCAACTTTATTTAAATGACTTTCATACTTAATGTACTTCGACATTATAGCATTTTACATTAACTAAATAAAATATATCGCACAAAGTACATTTCAGAAAATGGCAACAATATAATTATTTCAGAGCATTAAAACATTTAGAAAATCAGCTTATTTAAAAAAGACATAAAAATATCAGAAAATTAATTTACTATTTATTTGATCTGTTCTTTCTTAAAAAGAAAAAAAATTCTTTTTCAAGACACTTGAAAGAGATGAAAGAAACAACTGCTACGATTTCAAGCAAAGAAGTTGAATAAAAAAAATGTTATGTTCTCAGATATTTAGTTTAGATTAATATGTATATAGCAAACTGAGAAAATGTTGAATAAGCTTGGGAACTTGTTTTAATTATAGACAAGACAATACTTATATCTGATCCGTAGTGCCGAAGAGCAGACAATACATAATCTGTCACTTTTTCCAGACCGTTTTAAAATGCCACAAAATCAATTATCACAAAAACCCTACTTTTTTTGAAAAATATATAGATTGTACCATAACGTAAGGACTGCAGATGATAAAAAAGATGACTCTTGATTTGTTTTATTTGAGAATTAAAACATCACAACCCACACCGCTAGTTAATTCGCTACGAAGTGCGAGGTCCTGCTTTCACCTCCAAGGTAATTTGCATAATCGATTGCTCCGGATGTGACGTCACGCCGACCTGATCAATCCCGTTAGAAGATTATCTCATCCCCCTAACAAGGCAATCACGCCATTATATCATCCACTGTCTTACAGGTTAATCTCTGCAACCACTGACTACTACAAATATTCCTATTCCCCAGGACTATTATCCTTTGGGATAATCTTCTCCCTGACATTCCATTCCTTCCAACCCATGAGCAATTCAATGCCCCTGTTTGCAACATTGAACACACTTCATCATAAGCTTGCTCTTCACCCCTGTTTTTATCTTTTAAATTACTGACATATTTTCTTTTTCCTTTTATTTTGGCCCGATTTTCTTTTATTTTCTACTAACAATCTTTGTGGCTTGACGCACACGGAAGTATCTACGTCCCTGTAAAGGGTTAGACAGTATTGGAAAATAGATAGATAGATAGATAGACCATCTATTAATATTTTTTTTTTTTTTGGTGCCATATTTTTTATTGAAGTTTTAGAATTCTTTTATGTTGCTAGTGATATGTAAATGTGCTCTCAATATACGACCATTAAATTGTTGAAGTGCTAGTCTAGAAAATGTCGAAATAACGTTATTAAGTATTTAAGACCATCCGGATTTAGCGGTGTTCAGCCTATAATGTAGGACCGCAAAAAAGCATTCTTGTTCCGCACCGTGTATAGTGCGTTTGGAGTTAGGAAGTGGCTATTCCTACGGTCCCGTAAGAATAGCCTCACAGGCTATTCCTACGGCTCTCCCGAATAGTGAAATAGCCCGCAGGTGGCTATTCCTACGGCTCTAAAGACAGTTATATATGTCCACCTTGTATTGCATTGTACTGAATTAGTTCAACTGGTATATTTTCGAACAAACTGTTTACTTATAATGTTTTGTTCCATCCTCATTACTTTCATTTCACAAAATGAATACATTATTTCAAGAGAATTTCTAATGGGGTGACAGAAATCTAATCAAATTAGCGTAATCTAGACATAAAATGTAAACTAATAATTATTTTTAAAAATCCTTTTAAGCTTTTATTAAAAATATAAATCTACGTGTGCACGTCAATTTTCAAGAAAAAATATTTATATGTAGGGTGTTTTTGAAGCGAAAAAACGTATACGGGTCAAGATTTCGCCCGATTCTACATGCGCGGAAATCACAAGTGACAGGTAAAGCCAAGACATAAAATTTAAAGTGATATTTTTTCTTTTTAAATCTTTTTATGCTTTTATTAAGAATATATTTCTAAGTTTGCATGTCAATTTTCAAGAAAAAAAATTATATATAAGGTGGTCTTGAAACGAAAAACGTATACGAGTGTTGATTTCGCCAGATTCTATTTTATTAATAATTTTTTTAAGCTTTAAACTGGAATTTGTATGTCAATATTCAAGAAAAAATATTTATATTTAGGGTGGTTTTGAAGCGAAAAACGTATACGGGTAAAAGCTTAAAAGGGTTTTAAAAATTATTCATTACTTTATGACTTTATGACCTGATTTTGCATGTCGATGACCATCTGGCAAAATCAACACCCGTATATACTTTTCGTTTCTAATTAATACTTAGTATAAGTATTTTTTTCTTGAAAATTGGCATGTACACGTAGAAATATACTCTTAATAAAAGCTTAAAAGGATTTTAAAAAGTATTCAACACTTTAGATTTTATGTCTTGATTTTGCCTTTCACTTGAGATTTCTTCGCATATAATTTCTGTCCAAATCAACACCCTCAAACGTTTTTCGTGAATAAAAGCTTAAAATGATTCTTTAAAAAAATCATCACTTTAAATTTTATATCTTGATTTTGCCTGTCACTTAAAATTTCTGCGAATACAGTAGAATCTGCCGAAATCAACACCCGTATACGTTTTTCGTTTCAAAACCACCTTATATATAACTATTTTTACTTGAAAATTGACATGCAAAGTTCTCTCTCGATGTGATACTGAAAAGTAAACAATTTGTTCGAAAATATACCATTTGAATTAATTCAGTACAATACAGTTCAAGATGGACATACAAAACTGTCTTTAGAGCCGTAGGAATAGCCACCTGCGGGCTATTTCACTATTCTTACGGGAGAGCCGTAGGAATAGCCTGTGAGGCTATTCTTACGGGACCGTAGGAATAGCCACTTCCTTGGAGTTATTTCCCTTACTGGTAGTAAATATTTTGCTGTAGCAACAGTGTAATTTATTTCAGTTAATTTGTAAGAAACATAAACCTGAAGATATTAAATTTTCTTAACAAATTAATGGTTAGTAAGTTACGCTAATATAATCTATTCTCATTGTCTGTTAATTTGTACGAACTGATCAAGAAAATGCAACTTTTCTGTACTACTATTCGTGCATAAAACTTTCGTAAGTTGTAGTTCGTGTCTTGAGTATAAAATTTATATATAAAATTTAGACAGTGGCTAGGGGTCCGGTAATCAATGCGATTATTGAAAATGGCGTAAAATGGTATGAGCAGAGAGGATATTATAATAAGCTATCAAACAACATGATATCATAATTTCCAGTGTAAAATAAGGCCGGGGCCCTAGTAGTCCTACAATGCACTACACTGCTAAGGAGGCAGTAAGGACTACAAAGTGGGCACTAAGGACCACTTGGTGGTCACCAAGTGTACTAGTCCAAATAATTGTACTGGAGAGTTGAATATCGTTAATATTTTTTTGACTTGTTGATATCCGCCTCCGAGTACAAACCAGAAAAGGAAAAGAATGTGATAGCACTGTCCCCTTCTTTACATAAATAACACCCAACGGAATCCGTTGGGCGGGAATTATGTTATAATAAAGCAACGGATCTAAAAAAAGAAATACATACATAGAAAGCCTGTAATTTTTCCTTTCCAGTGATGTATATATTATCTAGATTCCTTAAAAAAATTTCAAACTATGGCAGTTAAAAAAATTCTGAGGTTTAAATCGCGTGTACTACATATTGGAAAATGGCCGATATAGGTAAACACATTACTACACGAAGCTTTTTCATTGGTCACGCCACCGACCACCATTACATGAAGACGATTGAAATGTTAGAGGTTAAAATTTTTTACAACAGAAATTCTTGATAAATATGTCATGTTCTTATGTTTTTTATTTACTATTTATGATTTAAAACAACAGGTAAGCTGTTAGGGCTAAAAAAAATCGTGACTACTGAAAAATCGTAATTTCAATCGACCACAGTTTCCACCACAGTTTTGATTGTTTCTGGTTGAGACCTCTAGGTAGACAATGTAAAATATCAAAATGTAAAATCGGTCTACCCGAGGTCTCATTATTTAGACTACCAAGTGTACAATAAGGACCTAGTCAAAATAATTTGACGGCCGGATTGTTTTATATTTGTGACGGGCAATCTAATCGTCAAAACTGCGAAGGAGCAAAATATTGGAGGATAAATCACAGTACACAGTCATGTAAAGTTATTGGTTTTATCACTTGCGCATATTGCCATGAAGACGTGGTAAACGTTGATACGGTACATACATAGGTTTAAATCACCAGAAAATTCGTAATTTTGGAAATTATTTGATAATTTTTACATAAATCAATGAGGAATTGAATCCCCTTTTGATACATAAGTTTTATTTGAATATAGGATTTTATCTCATATTCGCAACAAATTGAGCATTTAAACACAAATTGACAGAGATGACAATTTCATTGGAAATTTCCTCCACTGTTTTGGTCTTTCGAGTGGAGATATTGCCGATAAGAAAAATAACTCAATATTTCCTAGGATCGTGTCAAATTAGTAGGACTAAGTAAGGACACTGAAGAAAAATCTAAGGAAAAAATGCTAAAATAAGAAAGATATGAGCGAATTATTTCAAGTAATTTTCCCATTAAAGTACACTAAGGACCACTAATTAAGGAGGTACTCATACAATGTCATGTCAAGTCTCCCGGATCGTCCGTGAGTTTCACAGATTTCAGTCCATCTCCCAGTCATACGGAAATCAATTCTTTCTCCCGGAAATCCAAAATTCCAAGCTTATGGTTTCATGTATCAAACTAAATCGCTAATTACGCACTGTGGCTGACGTAATTTACAACTCCATCAATAAAAGTTTAACAAGGTCGCACTGACAACGTGCAAACAGGTGTGTGTATGTGCTTTGGGATATTTTTAGATTATATTAATTGGTGAGTGGAAATATGATTTATTTATTTATTTATTTATTATAGTCTCTTCACTGTACAGTACATCAATATACAACATAGGTTAAAGAAACAATAATACAGTGTACAATGTCATTCATATATGAATTATAAGAGACTGAGATAAAATTGATTTCTACTATAAAAAAGCCAGACAAAAGTTTTTAAAAAACATATTCATATTTACTTTTACTAGTATTACCACTAATTAAAATTCTATATTAACTATCTAAAATCTAGGAATTAGACATATAACTACTAAGACAGTGCCATTTAAAAGTTTAAAACAGTCTATTTATAATGAAAAGGAGATAGAACAATTGTTTACAGACTGTCCTAAATATCTACATTGGTACATATAAGACCATAATGTCAGTGTTACTGATACAGCTATTAAAAAGCTATCTGTTTTAAAAGGTATGTTTTATTAAAAATATATTTCAACAAGACCTGTTCGTAAGACAGCAGGCTCAACCTTTCTCAGTGAATTAGAGCTTTGTCCGCAAAAGAAACACTGTGTAAAACTTTGACTAGAACATTCTAAGTTAAATAAGGGGCACAACCCTGTCAAAATCCAAGATCAGATCTATTGGGATCGTCCCTCCTGGTGTAGACTGACAACAGATGACCATTTCAAGTTATGAGTCTAACAAATTTATTAAACTTAAACAAACAAAAAAAAAAAAAAAAAAAAAAAAAAAAAATATATATATATATATAAATTAAAAGGGAGCATAACCCTATCAAAATTGAAACCAGGATGATAAAGACAGGAGCTTCTTAATGGATAGATATTTAGGGTTACAATTGAATACATAAAAGAGCTGACCTAACTGGATTAATGACCACCATTAGCAGTGATGGCAGAACTTGAGATAGGTTCAAACATTTTTTTAACAGTTATAATTTTGTATTGTTTTATGTTTATTGCGTAAAAAGCACTTCAATCTGTTTATGCTACTGCTCATGTGCTTAAAATCTAGGAATGTTTAAAAAACTTAAATTAATAGTTTAGTTGTTTAAAATGTTTTAAAACTCAACTTTCAACCCCTGAAACCATTACCCAACTCAGTTTAACAAATCAGAAAAGAAAAACGATTTAATTTCTTTTACAGTTTCATATTCGACTAAAAATTTCCTAAAAATTGCTGGTGGATAAAATCTCCTGGAATCTCATGTAAAACTTGTCCAGGAGACTTGGCATGTATGGGTACTAAGGAACTCTAAAGAGACACAATGGACTACTAAGGGTCACTTAGTGGTTGTATCATAATAATTATTTTAAAGACACACAACCTAGTGACCTACTTTTTCTACACATGAAATTCATGAAAATCATTCTGATAATACTTGTATAATACAGGTATACTTCCAGGAGACAGGTGGACAATTCAGGCCCTCCTTAAACTAATATGTTTTCACAACTTCATCTGCAAAAATATAATCAGTTGATCTATTTCCAGTATTGTTTTAAAAACATAGATAAACAACTATTTTACCCTATAGAAACACAATGTAGGCTAAACTCAGCTTAATACCTCAAATACTATGCATACTGCTATATTCAGTAAATAAAATGTTTATAGTAAAACACATTGTGTTGGCCTAATGTATGTCACTGTACTAGATGCTTATATTTCTCATTTTTATCATGCAAATTATGTATAATTACCATCATGGAAATACAAAAGAATACACTCAGTTATTCTGTGGCGCGTCTTTAAGCAGTACCAAAAGATATCTTAACTTTTAAGTTTTCCTTGGTGGTGAATTGTATGACAGTAAAGGTAAGTGGGTAAACCAATAATTTATTTCTTGTTCATTAAATTTGTTTATTTCATTGTTTTGATGTATTGCAGGTGATTTGAAACAGCAGTAGAAAAATGCAGTATTGCATAAAATTTAATATATCCATTACACCAAACAGATCTTTGTAATCATTATTGATTTTTGCACTTTTATTGTTCTGGTAAAATCTTGATTTGTTTTGTTTTACTTTTTGAGTAAATAACCGTGACTAACTGAAATCATTGTTAATTAAAAAGTCATTTGAAAGTTTCGCATTTGATGCCTTCCAGCTAAAAAGATTTACACAAGATAAATGGCATTGTTAAGAGTTGTTTTTAACATAATGTAGAGATCGTACCAGAGGTCTTCGCATACTTAGATTTTTCAAAATATAGTGGTTTTTACAAATGCACCGGTTACGATAAAAAAATGTAAACAATTGACTCTGTCTATGAATCATTGGAATGAATGAATGACAGTTGATCTTAGTCGTAATCCTGATTGACAGTGAATGCTAATGACTTCATGTGATACAGAAAGGTATTTAGTTTGTAAATGTAATTTCCTATCAACTGAAATCCTCTCGAAACTGGTAAATTGATTGCTTAAATTTGGACAAAGCTCACTGTCTTTTCCGTTCGCCTGCTGCTAAAAGGGCAAATATAAAAGAATCAGTGTAAGTTATATTTCACTGGTACTACCAGTTAGTAAGTTCATACTCTAAAAAACACGTCAGAGAAATTTGGGCAGTTTTTACCGAGTAAAATGTTGGCAAAATTAGATTATATTTTTTCTTTACACGAAAATTGCCGTTAGGTAACAAAGCGAATACGCCGATAATCCGGAGTACACCGAACATGTTATTGTCACAAATTTTTTCCAGTTCACGTAATGATGTCGGGAAGAGAATAGGGGTGCACTTAAATTGCCAAGCTATAGCTACTGCTGTTATAGGGAAGTGGTAGAGTGTCTGCCTTAGGTGCGAGAGGTCCTGTGTTCGAGTCCCGGTCCGAGCTTAAATATTTGCATTCTGCTGCAGCATGTTTTTGCTGTTTTCAGACTGTTCCAGATGTTCTATATTTTTAGCAAACAGTATCCTGGATCATTATTTAGCAATCCAGATCACAGCTGAATGTTAAATCAAATTCACCCAAATAAAAACTATTCAATATATTATGTCCCTTTGATGTTTCTGCTCTCCATGTTCAAGAAGAGTTACATTTCCTTGATCACAGAATTTTCTTTTATATGAAAATATTAAATGCTCATAACTCTACGCCTCTGGTTAAAATATTGTCAATATATCTATTTTTGAAAAATATATGGACGTTTGCCTTCATTTCAAAGCTTTTTAACTTCATACCTATGATTTGAAAAAACTAGGTATTATCGCTACATAATGTGTTTGTAACATAACTTTATGACAACAATTTTACTAATCATAACATTCCTCTTCCAGTTAACCATATAAACCAGTATTAATATATCAGTTACTGGATCTGTACACTCCGGATGAAAAGGTTTGGTTAGCAGTTTGGCTAGCGTACCTCTAGGTACTTCCTAAATTTTAGCAACCGCACACGCATTATTAATCATTACAAATATGTGGCGCATACATATATTTGATTGAAAAGTTAATTCTAAGAAGAACAATTGAAGGTGAAGAAGCAATTCTCAGACAGCTTTTAATCTGTGTAAGTTCAAAGGAATGTGATGTGATGACTGTTTAACAGCATTTCTGATCTTCAAAAAATGATGGTAATCATGCATTTGTGAAAGGAAGTAATTTATATAGAAACACTTGCACACAGTCAGGTACATGTAACTTCAAGGGAAAGCTCTAAAAATCTAGAAAACAGAGATGTGTATGGTTCTGTCTACAGCTGTCATAACACGCACTATGTTTATTTACAGTTGATTGTCTCCATAACTGTTTGTTTAACTAAGCAGCATTGAACTGCAGTATCAGCACTGACCAGGGCATTTTCTTTTATCTTAGAGCAGAAGCTGATATTCAGCTACTTTTTAGCTATAAAATGGCTACTTCATAACTAAAAACATCTACTTCGCAACAGAAAAACCCCCCACATAAATTGGCTGTGTTCATAATTATGTTCTGTTCCAGATTCTGCATACCAGGTTTTATCCTGTCTAGCAGTCTTCAGGCGGACATAATATAATATTATATGCACTGTACTAAAATGGTGGCTAAAGCTTGCATCGGTACTACTCTAGATCAAATTAAAGACATACTTATGTCAGAACAAAGACATACATGTAAGTTCTACAAGTACATAATTTGTTATATCTATCTTCATTACTGTAACTGTCATTTTAAATGTAGAGATTATCTTTCAGTAATGATATTCTGTTTATATCACTGTAAACAGAAGTTCTATTTTGTTTCAGCAAGTAGATCACTAATGAAAATTTTGATCTAATTGCTAGTGTAACATTTAAAGTAGAATTCAAAACAAGGATAATCATGAAACTTGGGTCAAATGATCACCTCATCAAGACGATGTGCAGAATTCATGAATCAGCAATGTTGGGTCAAGGGCGAGATCACAACTCGGGGTCAAATGTTTGAGCCTTCCATTTTGTGTCCACTCTGTATCACCTAAACCCCTTGAAGGATTTTCATTAAAACGTGGGTCAATTGATCACCTGAACAAGACAATGTGCAGAACTCATGAGTCAGCCATGTTGGCTCAAGGTCAAGGTCACAACTAAAGGTCAAAGGTTTGAGCCTTCCATTTTATGTCTGCTCTGTATCTCCTAAACTCCTTGAAGGATTTTGATATGACTTGGCTGTAATATTCCTCTTATCAAGACATTGAATGTGCAGAATTCAAAATTCACCCCTGCCAGCTTAAGGTCAATGTCACAACTCGAATGTTTAATGCTTCCACCCAATACCATCAACCCTTTCACTACTCATAACAGTGGTGGGGGATATAGCTGTCTTTCAGACTGCCTTGTTTAATTAGATATTAAAGCAGCATGCCTCCAGATTTGGCTAAAAAATAACCTTTCTTTCAAATTGAAGTTTGGTCATATTATGAACATTAGAATATGAAGTTTTGTTTCTAAAATATTATAAAAAATCCAAGTCAAGAAAAAAAAGATGATGGCGTCGGGAATCGAACCCTGGACCGCCACGGCAATAAAGACATTTTCCCGTCGTCGTAGCCAATAGCGCTATAGTTGAAGTAGTGAATAATGACTTCAAAATATAGATATCCAAATCTAAATCATTAATTAATTAATTTCAATTGCTTTAATTTTGTTTGTGCTTAATTATCCATTATTTTCAATTCGATCAAAATTTGTAATTAATTATAATTAATTAAATTACAATTACAATTAGGCACATCCCTGTCAGGTAATTATAATTAAACAGTCTTGGAAATAGGATCAGATGATTTTTTAGGTATTTTTCATTTACCTGGGGTAAAAGCGTGACAAACACTTTTCAATTTTCATCATAAAAAGTAGTAAAAACAGCAAATTCTCATGTGTTTCCTTATTTAAACATATTAAGTTTGTCAGTAATTAAGTTTTCAAGCCTTCTTAAGAAATGTAACATTTATTTCAAGATATCTAAAAAAGTTACATTTTTTTTTGTTGTTGAAAGATCTTGAGGCATGCCGTTTTGATAGAGCAGTTTCTTCCTAATTATTTTGAAAAATACAGCTGTATCACAATTTCTAATTTAGAAGTTATATGACACACTTGTGACCCCCTGGACTTTTCCTTAGTAAGCAGTGGCAAAGCTTTTGAGTAGTAGTTTCCGTCCCCTGGCAGCTTTTTTTTGCTATATTCTGCTAGTTGGTATTGTTTATGATTATCTCATGTTATATTACTGCCAGTGTATTGATCCTTCCTGGAGATGGGAAATCAATAATTCATTAGTAGTATGTATCAGGAAACCTTGATGAACTTGTTTATTCAGTTACCCAAAGTACATCTAATATTGTATTATCTCAGATTTACACAGAATTACTACTTGATTAATTAGGAGGCAAAATCTGTTTTGAGGCTAGTTATTAGCTAACAGAGAGAATTTTTGTTGAAATCACATGTATATTGAAGTGGTGCATCGGGATTTGATTCCAGCTTCTCACTGCTGTTAATACAACAATAACAATACAATTTATTGGACAAAAAAACTTCAAAAAAGTAAGGCATGTTGAAAATTTGAATGCATGTTCAGAAGGTTACTTGTATGCCATAATTATAGTCGGTAGGCTGTCCAGATTTTTTTTTCATCAACACATTTCAGTTGGTATGTTGAACTCAAAATGCAGTACATTGTATATATGTTTTTGAACATTGTATTTTACTGGGATTCTTAAATAAAATTATGTAGCTATGATATTATTGTTATTGATTAAAGAAGAAATAGTGTGAAATCATTAAATTTTGCAGACATAAAATTTTGTGGTTTGGGCAAAAACCGCAATTACATGAGGCTTAAATTAGTGGTTTTTTGAAAATTTAAAGGTAAAAAACTTTTTTTTTTTTAGTTGGAATAAATTTGTGGATTGAAACAGTCACAAAACAATGAAAAATTGATTCCATACAATTACTGAAAATTTATCAGTAACTCTTAACATTAAAACAAAGGTGTACTACATGGTATTGAAGTACTATTTAAGTACTTTATCAGCAGTTGTTTAAATGTATAAGTTGATGAATTATAGTACAATGCAAATAGAAATAGATTACATATTGATTAAAGTAATAGAAGTATCCTCTTAAAAATCAATTAATATGCATGTTTCTATTCAATTAAAAGATAAAAACTTGGCATGGTTGATCAACTAACTGTTGTTTTGTCGTTTAATTAGGACAGGAATGATTTCTATATAGTTTAACATGCACGGTCCATTGATAATTGAAGTAAAGCAGCGTTAGTCTTCAAAACAGAGTTCATATGTACAGCAGCTCAGTTTGCCTGTTCATTAACCATTACCCTCCTAAATTTCTATAATGAACTTGTCCATCTTTCATTTTAGACAGTACCATTGACTGTTGAATAGGGTTGTTATTAAAAAACGATACTAACTGAATGGCAAACAGAGCAGATCAACACTGGTCGCAAACGCAGAATGTAATGTGTACAGCATGATAGGGGTTAAGATCTCTTTTTTTGATTTAGAAAGTACATACTAAATTTTATTAAAAACTGAAAACAGTATGATGTAGTGCATTTTTATACAGTATTTGAGGAAAAAACAAAACATACATGTGTATTTTGTGAGCTGCATAGAAAAGCTTGGCATGGCTTGCATACAGCCAGAATTCAATATTCTTGCATGCCGGACAGGAATTTCCCCTGCTTTTCTGGTGCCAAGGGTGTAAGATGACTCACATGCTATAATTTATGAATGAATGCGTAAATTGAAGCTACTATAAGTTATAACAAAATAGCAGGAGCCTCATGTCGGATATTCCAGTCTTTACCCACAACCAGTGAAAGATTCTTATAATAGTAAGATTGTAGCTACACTTTAAATGTTTAAGCTTACACAGAAAAAATCTACTCAGTAATAGTCATTTTGATGCCCCAGAAATAAAAGGTTGCAACTGAAAAACAGTATTTTTGAGTAAACTGAAAAAAAACACTAAATATATTGTTTTATAGGCTCCTCAATGAAACTGTTCATATCTATATTTCAACCTCATAGCTGAAGCTTTCAGATAGTGTAAGTACTGATGGTCATGTATTCATCAAGGTAATGATATTTAAGAAATTGTATATACCCTCTTTTACAGTTGCCAATAATAAGAAGTTACTTACTTGTATACCCTGTTTTACAGTTGCCAATAATAAGAAGTTACTTACTTGCTACTTACGACCTATTTACTTTATAATTGTTAAAAGGTTGTTAGTGGCAGATACAACTGTTTCCTACTGTAGATATTTCTAAAACTGATGAAAAATGGGTCATAAGTAACAGATACGACCTTATATTATTAACAAAATGCCATTTTTGGTTCAATAAATAGGATCACATAATTATTATTTTATGTTCACATTATAACCCTATTAGTGCAGTTTCTGAAAATGCATAGGTAAAATAAGGTCGTAAGTAACAGTTACGACCTAATATTTCTGGCACGTCGATTTATGTAATTCTTAATGAATAATTGTATACTAGTAATATATTATTCATATTTTCTTTATTGATCTCTTAATTTAACTATTTCTTCTCATGAACCATTCAACAGAAAATTATCAAACTGTCACAGAATTATCTTTTAGTCTGTAATTTTATGCTTAGCTGAGTATGTAATATCACACTCGTGTCGTTTAGATTTACTGATCTTGTGCAGTAGGCTGAGTAGCTGTTTGAGTATTATCGGAATTACCTGAATATAGCTAGCAGCTTGATTGTTTCTTCAGTGATGCATATTTGATATCCTTTTTAATGTGCATTGTGTAATTTTAGGTCGTAAACTGCATATAACAGACAGAGTAAATCTACATGATTAGCTACACTTAGGCCCTGGGTATATAACTGACTGTATGGAGACAATGGTTTAATGTGACTAAATAATGGAGCCGGACCCAGACGAGCACCAGCATCCAGGAGAGGAAGACATTAAATGGGAAAATGAAAGCATTAAAGGTACATGTATAAAAATTTTATTGTGCATAATTAAGGCGTATTTTCTCAATACATTAATTTATTATTATACAAGTTCAGTTACACCAGTCAAGGGAAGAAGCAAAACTGGCCTTTCAAGACAGGAAAACTGGCCTTTCAAGACAAGTTCTTGCTGTAGTAGTGTAGAAAATTGTGGCTTCTTAAGACAAGTGGCTGTTTAATAGAGGTGACTGCTTTCACAGGTTTGACTGTATACAGTAATTGAATGGCATGCCATTATTTATTAGGTGTGAAGACTAAGTGCAAACAGCCATTCAATAAGGGTGTTATTTCATAACATCATGAATATATTTTCACAGATTTAATTACTTAAAGTTTTGACTTTAGGCTAGTCCCAATCCGTGACTCTAGTTACCTCCCCTGACGGTCCGTCCACAGAGTTTCAAGCAGCCACTATTAAAAATGGCGTAATTTAGGTACTTCAGTCTTTCAGACATGATTGCAAGCATAATGATGATTTAATGGCGAAAAGAAATATTTCTAAATAGCAAATTTATTCTTGTGCTTGTCTTGTGAAATACACGATATGTCAGGTCGTGAGCACTTCGTAGTTCCTGAAGAAAGTCACCCACTGACCTACAGTATCGATTTGTTTTTTGCCATTGGTGACATCACAGCTTTATTACGTCACTATTGGCGCATTTCATTCATGGTCAGGTACCGGTACCGGATGAGCAAAACGTCTAAGGCTAATTCTTAACGTATTAGCACAATATTATTTGTGCATTTACTTCGATCTAAAGTTGAATTATAAAATTTGAAGACAAAACAAATATTGAGAGAGAACTATTCACATATATTCTCATGTGCTTGTTCCTTCTCGAACACCGGGAATAAACTTTAGTGAACAAATCGTGTACGACTTCACACTGCTAAATGCTGTACGTTCATGCATATATTTGATGGCTGTTTTTCTGTAGTTTTTTATGCAGAACATGTTAAATAACATTTCTGTTCACAAGATAAATGTATTACCTACAGCAAATTAAGATATTTCTTTCGTTTTCCATACTGTGAAGCTTATAATTTATGTTCATATTTTAATCACTAATGATTACGCATGTGTTCGGATGTGGCTGAGTTGGACGTAATATCAGACTGAAATGAAATGAAAGTGATAATTACGTCACTAGTTGGACTAACTTTAGGCCAGCAAACATGTTGAACTATTCTGTAGACTTGTTTTCAATAGCGCTAACTGCAGTTCACTGTCAGTTTATAAAGTGGTGTAATAATATATTCTAATGTCATCATTTTTGCGCCATATGAAAATAAATCCTACATTCTTTGCACCAAGTAAGGCTATGTTAAACTTGAAATGAACATGTGAATTCCAGACATGCTAAATTTTTTGTAATGAAAAAATCAAATACTAATCAATAAATGGGTTTAGAGCTTTGTTTTGCAGAATCATTAAATGAGCCGTGCCATGAGAAAATCAACATAGTGGCTTTGCAACCAGCATGGATCCAGACCAGCCTGCGCATCCGTGCAGTCTGGTCAGGATCCATGCTGTTCGCTTTCAAAGCCTGTTGCAAGTAGAGAAACCATTAGCAAACAGCATGGATCCTGACCAGACTGCACGGATGAGCAGGCTGGTCTGGATCCATGCTGGTCGCAAAGCCACTATGTTAGTTTTCTCGTGGCACGGCTCAAATACTGTTTTAACCTTTTTGAAAGAAAAAACTCTGATAAATTGAAGATGGGCATATATGACATTTTTTAGTGTTGAAAAAAGCATTTTTTCTTGTAGGTAATAAGCCCAAAGGTTTATACAGCAAGACATCAGAAACTGCACGTGGCTTCATCTCCACGGAGAGACAGTGTGCTCTCTTTTGTGGAGGTAAAAAATGTAAATACTGTACTGGTGAAGGCTGGGAGGAACATGAAACTGTGATAAAGGGACTGTACTCTCAGTGGTAGGTTTCTTTATTTTAACATGTTAGGATAAAAGTTTTGATTGAAATGCGCATGATAATGTACTGTTTAAAAACTTATTATTCAAATTCAGAATTGTTTCATTCATTTTGACAATTCATTACATTATGCTTTTATATAATATAATGCTTAGTACCCAAAAAAGACCTGCAGGAAATCTTCTAGACTTACAAAGTCTGTTGAGATCAGGCTAGTAATCTTTAATAAAGTTTTATTTCTTTCTTCATAATGACACTGATAATTTCTGAGAAAACCCTTCTCTCTCTATGCTCATCACAACAGTTCGAGATAAGAGAGATTGTAGATTTTTTTTTCTGAAAGTGCTATTTGAGAGGATTTAATGGCAGAGATATTCATTTTAAAGGACTCTATTGACTGATGCCATTCTAGGAATCTTCAGAAGTTGTTCCTTTAATAGAATTGACATAGTTCAAATTGTTTTTGAGTGTATGCTGCGAAAGTCTGTGGTTTGACTTTATGTAATCTGTATCAGATGACATGTATAGCATTAAGAACCATGAAACCAATTTAATTCATAAACATGATGTTAAAATTTTGCATATATATTTTTTGGTTCTCATTACTGTTTTCATCCTTTATAAGAAGTATTTACTATTCAGTCAATGTTTATATAATAATTTCATTATTATGATTATTATAAAACAATAATTATGTTGTTGTGGACCAGTAAAAAAAAATTTTGACCTCTGCTTGGAATCCACTTTACTTTTCTGTATAGGAAAGGGGTCTGTCTGTCTCTTATTGAACATATGCTATTGTAAGCTGTCTGATTAATTCTGTTGTATTTTATTTTAGGGTGACTGACAATATTCTAGCCATGGCAAGACCATCAAATGTGGGGATCAAAAAACACAATCTTGTTCAAAAGTTTCTTGAGTGAGTTTTCTACCTTGTTAACTTTTTGTTTGCTTGATACATTTTGTTTGATTTTGGTTTAGCATGACTTTGCAATAGAATCTTAATTATATAATGAGAGTCATGCATTCAACTAACCTAGTTTCTTTGGATTTCATACTAAAACTGACTTGATTATTGTGAGCAAAGATGAAGTTATTTAATCTTAACAGAGTCAGAGAACACTATTTTCAGAATTTTTCATCTTTGGTCAGATTAATTTGCCTTGACCTTAGATTAAACTTGGGACCTTAAGATTTTTAGTTTGTGCTCTTTATATGGAACAAGTGGACTTGGCTGTTCTTTGTATAGCTTGCCTAGTTAGCTTAAGTTAGTACATAAGCTTAACTAAGAACTGAGAGGTCAGTAGTTCATGAAATTTCTCTACTTCAGACACATCGTTTTATTCTGCTTCAGTTGGTTTGTTACCTATTTTTAGTGCTTGCAGCAAGTTCATTTCAGTCAGTTTATTGCCAATTTCAGTACTGGCTTCAGTGCTGGCATCGATTCTTTATATCACAGTAACTTTGTTGCCCACTTTCAGTGCTGGCATCAGTTCTTCTTTAGTCTGTTGCCAATTTCAGTACTCTGGCTTCAGTGCTGGCATCAGTTCATTATATCACAGTAATTTGTTGCCCACTTTCAGTGCTGGCATCAGTTCTTTAGTCTGTTGCCTATTTGTACCCCCCGACAACAAAGTTGTAAGGGGGGGTATACTGGTTTCAGGTTGTCTGTCTGTCTGTCTGTCTGTCCGTCTGGCCGTCTGTCTGTCTATCCGTAGATGCAATCTTGTGCGCACCATCTCTCCTTATCCCCTTGACAGAATTTAATGAAACTTCACACAAGTGATCAGTACCAACAGTAGTTGTGCATGGGGCATGTTAGGTTCTTTTAGAAAAAAAATTTGCAGAGTTATGGGACTTTGTTTTTTTGTTACTATACTATATACATAGACACAATCTTGTGCGCACCATCTCTCCTCATCCCCTTGACACAGTTTAATGAAACTTCACACAAATGATCAGTACCAACAGTAGTTGTGCATGGGGCATGTTAGGTTCTTTTAGAAAAAAAATTGCAGAGTTATGGGACTTTGTTTTTTTGTTACTATACTATATACATAGACACAATCTTCTGCGCACCATCTCTCCTCATCCCCTTGACACAATTTAATGAAGCTTCACACAAGTGATCAGTAACAACAGTAGTTGTGCATGGGGCGTGTTAGGTTTTTTCAGAAAAATTTTTTGCAGAGTTATGGGACTTTGTTTTTTTGTTACTATACTATATACATAGACACAATCTTGTGTGCACCATCTCTCCTCATCTTCTTGACACAATTTAATGAAACTTCACACAAGTGATCAGTAACAACAGTAGTTGTGCATGGGGCATGTTAGGTTCTTTCAGCGACAAAAATTGCAGAGTTATGGGACTTTGTTTCTTGTTAACATACTATGTACATACAGTCTGCATATGCAATCTTGTGCGTGCCTAATCTACCAAACCCTTGCACACAATTTAATGAAACTTCACACAAGTGGTCAGTACCAACCCTAGTTGTGCATGGTGCATGTTACATTCCTTTAGATAAATATTCTGCATAGTTATGGGACTTTGTTTTTTGTTACTATACTGTATACATACAGTCTATATACATACAGTCCACATAATTATGCAATCTTGTGTGTGTCAAATTGCAATGTACTGTGTCAGTGCATGCGGGGGGTACATTCATCACCTTTAGTGATAGGTCTAGTTTAGTGCTGGCTGCATTTCTGATGTCATTTCTTTTCAGTCTGTTTGTTGCATATTTTCTGTGTTGGAATCAGTACTAGCATACATTTATTCTATTTCAGACAGTCTGTTACTTGTTTTCAATGCTGGCATCAATTTAAATTCCGTCAGTTTGTTCCTAATATCAGAGCTAGCATGATAAGCATCAATTCACTGTACTTCAGTTTGTTGTCTATTTTCAGTGCTGGCATCAGGTCTACTTCAGTAGGTTTTTGCCCAATTTCGGTGCTGGCATCAATTAATTTTCATTTAGTTTATTGCCTAATTTCAGTTCTGGCATCAATTTTGGTCGGCTGTTATCAACTTGTTGCCCATTTTTCAGAGCTGCATTTCATTCTACTTCAGTCAGTTTTTTTTAGAAGTTTTATATCCCAAACAGTAATTTGTTCTTGAATAAAAACCGTTGTTTGGAATTAAGATGTGAAAGAAATACATAACAATAAAGATATTATAATATGTATCTGAATGACAAACAATGATGTTTTTCAAGAGATATTATATTATTTTGATGCTATTACGATAACAAACAAATATTTGCCTGTTTTGTTTGGTTTTCTTTTCTAGCGTGCTGCTGTGACGCCTTGTGCTATGACGTAATAATTGTGACATATAAACAATGACTTTGTTGCATAATAACGCATAGTTTCAGTCTTGCTTAATGAGAAAATAATTCAGATCATGTTAGAATGCATGTTTTCAGTGCCAGCATCAGCCCTGCTTCAGTCAGTTTGTTTCCTGTTTTCAGTGCTGGCATCAAGTTACTTTACTTCAGTCAGTTTGTTTCCTGTTTTCAATGCTGGCATCAGGTTACTTTACTTCAGTCATTTTGTTTTCTGTTTTCAATGCTGGCATCAGGTTACTTTACTTCAGTCAGTTTGTTTCCTGTTTTCAATGCTGGCATCAAGTTACTTTACTTCAGTCAGTTTGTTTCCTGTTTTCAATGCTGGCATCAGGTTACTTTACTTCAGTCAGTTTGTTTCCTGTTTTCAATGCTGGCATCAGGTTACTTTACTTCAGTCAGTTTGTTTCCTGTTTTCAGTGCTGGCATCAGGTTACTTTACTTCAGTCAGTTTGTTTCCTGTTTTCAGTGCCGGCATCAAGTTACTTTACTTCAGTCAGTTTGTTTCCTGTTTTCAATGCCGTCATCAGGTTACTTTACTTCAGTCAGTTTGTTTCCTGTTTTCAATGCTGGCATCAGGTTACTTTACTTCAGTCAGTTTGTTGTGCTAGCATCAATTCTGCTTCAGACAGTTTGATTCCTATTAGCAGTGCTTACATCAATTCTGCTTTTACATAAGTTCATTATATTTCAGTCAGTTTGTTCCCTATTTTCAGTTCTGGCTTCAGTTTGCTCTATTTCAATCAGATTGTTGCCTGTTTCAGTTCTGGCATCCACTTTCTCTATTTCAGGCAGTTGTTTGCTTGTATTAGTATTGGCATGCACTCATTCTGCTTCAGTCAGTTTGTTTCTATTTTCAATGCTGGCATTAAATCATTCTACTTCTAACAGTTTGTTGCCTTTTTCAGTGTTGGCATCAACTCCATAGTAAATCTACAGATAGCTGGAGAGCATGCAGAATGTGGACCCAGTAAGCTTGACCCAAGTGGATTTCTTTACAATCCGCAGGCTTTCATGGAGAAAGGAAGTATGAATGAAATATTGATTAATAATAAATTTTGATTTTTAGACTGCAAGTGCACCAATAGGAGTTACTGTGATTGTCATGTGTCCATTGTTGCCATTGTGTGTTAACACTTTAGATGTTACAGTTTTAGCCCAGTCTTAATGAAACTAGGTCAGCATGATTGCTTTAATAAAATATCTGAGAGATTTGATACAAGGCTGTCTGGTTTCAAAAACTTGGCCACTAGGTTAAACTATAGAAAAATATTGTTGACATTTCAGAGGCCATGTTTTGTACCAGACCTTGAATCCAGGTCAGAAAGTTTATATCTAATCTAAGTCAAGCTTCAAGCTTAGACATCTGGTTTTAAAAAAAATAAGTTACAAGTGTAAATCATACAAGAACTCTGTTAACACTCTTAAAGCCCACAAATCCTACTGACATACTTGAACTCAAGTCAATGTTTGTCAAGATGGAAACTGGTCATCTTGAATGAAATATAGGTCACTAGGTCAGATAATAGAAACCCCTTGTCAAATATTCTAGAGGGCTCATTTTCTACCTGATATTCATGAATCCTGGTTAGAATGTTTGTCTTTATAAAATCTAGTCCCAGTTCGAACCGAGTTAACTGGGGTATAAAACTAGGTTATTAATTAAGGCCAAGTTTTAAACGTAGTCATTAATTTTAGTGTCAAAAAATAGGTCACTTGGTCAAATGATTTGTATGAAATTTGGTCAGACTGATTATTCTTTGAAATCTTGTCTGTATTAAAACTGGGCCATATAGGATTAAAAAGCAAGGTTACTGCACCAGTATTTTAGAAGAAACTTGGTATATTCTGTTTGAGGTGAGCTATTTCAGCCATCATTGTCTTCTTGTTCTTGGAAACTTTTTCAGTAGTTATTTATATACTCAAGCATTTTACAAGACAGAGATGAAATAAAACATGACATAGCTAAAATAAATGACTATAAACTATTTATTTTTATTGTTTTTCTTTAAAAATTGTCTGGGAAAAAAGACAAGTGTTTGTAATGGAATATACAATTTTTTAAATAGCACAAAACTGCAAATGTAACTTCTGAAGACATTGTACCAGCTTTAATAGGAGACCTATAATCTGTGCAGTCACATTAAAAAACTAATACACTTCATTCAGTTTGTGCATGGAACATTGAAGCTTAAGTTGATATGATTTTAATTAGATTACCTCCTGTGATACCAATGAATCAATGTTGCTTTCTTAGCAAATATGAAATAGGACTTTTGTAAAAGAAATAGACTTTGACAGACCTTTTAGATTACCATTGAAATACAGTAACTACAGGTTCATTTAATTCTGTCATTTTTTTCACCTTTACAATTATTGGTTCAAAAGCTTTAAAATTTAATTAACACAAAAGTTAACAAAAGGCTGATGTTGGACAGTAAATTCTTGTTGCTGTCTTTATATGTTTTAACTTGTTCTTTGCTTATTTTGTATCCTTAAGTTAGAAAACACATTATAACTAAAATATTTCTCTTTTTCAGTTTTCTTTTACAATTTTGGCTGGTAAGTTGTTTATTTCTTGATTTAAAACTTAGACTTCCTGAAATTATATGTCATTGCTCCACTTAGAGGGAATTCAGTATGAAAAAGGACAAATAACTGGGGATTTAATTGATAAAAAGAACACTAAAATTGCAGTTTATGAAATTTAAGTACTAAGTAATTTTCACATATACTGTATTGCAAAAGGGTTTCCATCAGGAAAGGGTTGAATTTCATCTTTATTGAAAAGTCTGAATTTACAAATGAAGTACCTCATTTTATTTTGCAATATTTATGAATTTTACGAATATAGGTCACTGTTTACTGTAAACCAATGTGCACATTGATGACAGTTTGACATAGAAAGTGAAATAGAAAACATGTTTTATTCTGATATCCTGATTATATGGTTCATTCGAAATGTAGTACTGGTAATCATTAATGTATTATAATTATTTCGCTTTATCAAGGACATACTGGTATTTATTGATTTTTGAACTCTGTTTTAATTCTTTATTAGTGGTTCAGTAATCTGTAAAGCCTGATTAGATAAGCATTTTAATTTATATGCATACACACAGAATGTTTGTAATGTATGAGCGTGATAGTTAACATTCAAACAGGGTACATAGTTGTATTTTTTTCCTCAGCAGATGAATCTGTGAATATTTGGAAAAATAATGATTTCACAAGAAGTATGAATATTAACAAAAATAAAATTTCTTATTAATGATATTGTATAGTTTTTTATGGTATTTTATTGTTTTCATACCTGTACAGGCCAGATTATGGAGTAGCATCACTAAGTACTATTCTGGATATGGTAAAAGTCATGCAGTTTGCAGTGTCCCAGGGAAAAATTGCTGTACATTGTCATGCTGGAAGAGGTAGGTACACCATAAGTTCAGGCTTAAAGGTAATAAACAGTGGTTTTGGAAACCAGTCTCAGAATGAAGTCTTACCATTGGTCAGTGTGAGTTTAGAATCAAGCAGATGCTTGCTTTTCATTTTCTGGTTTTCGGTCCCGAATTATTTCCTTGGATTCTACGGTGAGAGGGCTTCAATGATACCTTCTCATTGTTTTGCTTGGCCTGTTAGGGGCCGTCATAGCTTAATACATGTATAAAATACCATTGACTTCTCGTGAACCACATGATGGATGGTCACCAACCTTTGTTTATAGTATCCTTGTGTGGTCCTTTGGTATGGGTGGATGTGCAGCTATCAATATTTAGAGTAAGATATTGGGAGGAAGAGTACTATCAATCTCTGGGATGAGATATAGGGAGGAGTTGTACTCTTATTCTTGCAGTTTAGTATGTGAAGGAGATGTTTTATTTACTCTCTAGTGTTAGGTATGGGGAGGAGGTATCAGTCTACAGGGTTATTATAGTGGGGTGGATGTGAAACTAACAATCTTTAACCTTTAGCCTGCTTGCCGCTAGTGATTTTGCCTTTGCGACCAGTGCAGACCAAGATCAGCTTGCAAGTCTGTGCAGTCTGATCATGGTCTGCACTGTTCGCTATTCAGTCAGTAAATTTTCAGTGCACATCCCTTTGAATAATAAGTGCTGCTACCAAAATTGAATGATGGACCAGTCCATTTTTAGAAATTAAGGAGGGTAAAGGTTAAGATTGAGGAGATGTACTGTCAATCTGATATGTTTTTATTGTTATTTCAGGGAGGACAGGTGTTATAATAGCCTGCTATCTTGTGTTCACAAATAGAATCTCGGGCAGAGAGGCAATACATTATGTAAGAGAAAAAAGGTATATGATACTGTGTATTGAAAGTAAACAGTTGGATTATTTTAAATTTGGTGTTTTTAGTTGAATAACTTACCTTTGTGATATCAAGATTCCTGAGACTTTATTATGAAGAACTGCAAACACGTAAATCACAGGGTAAATTTCTTTCGAGTAACCAAATGCTTAACTGCTAGGTCACAGACGCTAATGATTTATAACCATCTAAATATGCTTCTATAATATTGATGACAATGGAAAGTGGTCCTCTGGAGGTTTTTAATCTTCCTGTTTTTTAAGCCAAGCATACTGAAATCACATGATGAAGCTCACTAACATGATGGGCATCAAAATTGATTAAAAAACAGCAAGGGACTGTTTGTTTGTTAACATTGATTTGTACTTTTTGATAGTATTGAAGAAATATGGTGTGTCTTTAGTGACTCTTCTCCCACCTCTGATTCATGTGGGAAAGTTGTAAAATATTTGTGGAAAACAAGTAGTACAGGTACACTGGTTGGGTTAATTGTTTGCCATTACATATAATTAAATGAAGTACTGTTGAAAAGAATAGAGTTAAAAGCTGAATAAAATCAAATTTCAGGCCAAATTCTATCCAGACGAGACAACAGATGCAGGTTATAGAGGAGTTTGAGCAGTACCTGAGACCATTCCGA
The DNA here is from genome assembly GCF_021730395.1 of Mercenaria mercenaria. NCBI lineage: Eukaryota > Metazoa > Mollusca > Bivalvia > Venerida > Veneridae > Mercenaria > Mercenaria mercenaria. The sequence goes on from NC_069373.1 coordinate 57,481,939, forward strand.
GTGGTATATGCCTCCAGGTAATATCATATTGACAAAATATGTGTGGTATAACTGTTTTTACTGTTGACAATAATATAAATTTTTGTTTGAAAGATTCTGATCGCTGTTTGCAAGATTTGGCATTAAATTTTCAAAAGATGGCAAGAATATTTAGCAGATGTCAGCTTTAGCAAGTGTATCATCGACAGAAAAATTTTGCATGAATATTACTGTAAGAACAGAACTTAGTGTGTGCTTTTTAAGGGCTTTTCAAAACTGCAAACTGAGTGTTTGCAGACCTAGGTAGTGTGAAATTGTCAGTAGCTACATCTAATATTATAATACAATTGTTGGGATATGAACATTTAACAATGTCTGTCAATGGAAAAGCACAATATATTGCTGTTACAAACATTTCTAGGTATACATTTGTGACAAAAGATTGCATGAGTATGATAATATTTGACAAAAAATATGGCATGAATGTATCCATTTGTAAGAAAATTGTTGCATGAATGTTTCTTTGAATAAAGGATTGCATGAATATTATCAATAACAGTTAATGGTACTGTCCATATTGAAAGATGGACAAGTTCATTTTAGAAATTCAGCAGGGTAAGGAATAAACTAAGATATCTTGTACTGTTTGATCTGCCTTTTCTGTAACATGGGTTTTCCCTGAATTCTCGTCAATATGACAGTAGCATGGATATTATACATCAGTCTAAAGAACAGCAAGGATGGTAATTGGAAGTGTTTAAAATTTTTGAATATCTAGGTTTGTTTTGAATTTATTGTCAAAACAAGACTTCCATATTGAATGAGTGTAAATTTCAGCCAGTTTTAACACTAAAAAATCTTTAAGACTTTAATTGTGAATGGATTGCTATAGAAACGTTAACCTGCTAAATTTCTAAAATGAACTGGTCTGTCATTCTGTTTGCACAGTACCATTTGTAAACCTTTAGAATGGTGTGTACTGTAATTCACTAAAACATTGATACAGATTATGGGAATCTAACAGAAGAATTTCAATATGCATGAGAGACACAATATGAGCCGTGCCATGAGAAATCCAACATAGTGGCTTTGCGACCAGCATGGATCCAGACCAGCCTGCGCATCTGCGCAGTCTGGTCAGGATCCATGCTGTTCGCTAATGATTTCTCTAATTGCAATAGGCTTTGAAAGTGAACAGCATGGATCCTGATCAGACTGCGTGGATGCGCAGGCTGGTCTGGATCCATGCTGGTCGCAAACCCACTTTGTTGGTTTTCTCATGGCGTGGTTCATATTGTCATTTGGAATGTGTACTATATATTTATCTATCTCTTCATTAATCTTGAAACAATTTATGTCATCTCAAAGTGTTGTGTTATGAAGGTTAATGTTGCTGTCCGTCTAATCAATCCTTTTCTATAGAAATGTTCTTATTCATTACAAAATGAACAAGCCACAACCGCTATGAAAATAATGATAATATTATGATATACAGCTGAAGTTTATTTGCCTGAACTCGACCTGCTGCTTAAAATTTGAGCAATCTGTAATTTAGGACAGATGTCACATAATTCGCTCAGTATTTCTAAGCTTGGCAACAGTCTCATTATTTTTTTTGTATGATTATAAAAACATATATAAATGCTTTCAAACTTTGAAGGTATTTTTGCAGTTGAAAAATAACCTGTCCACATTGTTAGAGACAGTATCTCAAAATTAAACAAAATTATAAAAAGAGAGTTCACATACATAGTTACTAGCATTGGATATCGCAGTGTAAGGAAAAATCAATATGTAAAAAAAAGAAATAGCTGACGTCAGTGTACAAAGCAAGAATTGTGTCATTGAAACATACTGGTATCATTTTTTGCATGCTGTTCACATCCCATAAGGCCAGTCTTCTCAATTGTTGTGTATCACTATTTAACTTCCAGACCGCATGTAGGACAAGGAAGGTATATTATGTCTTATACAGTACTGCATCATTTAGTTTAGTAGCCATTTATATACACAAGTGTATTGTGATCCTGCGTGTATACATGTTGTTCACATACTCATACATAGATGTGTTTATCATATACCTTACTATAAATAGTAACTAATTTATAATAAAATTACACAAATATTATTTGATTTGCTCGACTGAAATTGGCATACCTCAGGTCCCTGGTGGTACGTCAGCGTATTCTGACATCAGCGTCAGTAATGTGTATAATAAAATAGTCAGTAAATGGCTGGTTTGTGCCTCCTAGCCACAGTGGCACACCTTGTTACATAGTGGACTGAGGACTAAAGCCATTTAGGTCATCATTGCACTAGATGTGCCATTATGTCCAGAAGGCACATTGCAGGCTGTATAGTAACCTTTTACTAGTATACCTGCTCCTATATTTAGAGTATAATATTCCTGTAGTTTCCTTACCTCTGTTTTTTTTTATATAGATTTATTTATATAGATATTTAATATAATCCTAACAAATTTTGACAAAAGAAATATTTGGTTATGCCCTGCTTCAGAGAAGAGGGAATATATTATTTTGCTCCTTGTCTGTAGGTTGGTCAGTCGGTAGACCATTTCATTTTAGATCAATGACTAGAGAATGCTTGCTTTCACAATGGTGAAACTTCATAGAATGACTGCCTGTGGTCATTAGGTGGCCCCTATTGATTTTTGGATCAGTAGGTCAAAGGTCAAGGTTACAATGACCTTGGAACTGATAACAGTTTCCACTCAATAACTATAAAACACTTGTTAAGCCTGCAGCTGTCAAACTTCATAGGGTCATTGCATGTGGTACTTTGATGAGCACTATTGTTTTTTGGGGTCAGTAGGACTAAGGCCAAGGTCACAGTGACCTCGACAGTGAAAACACTTCTGTCTCAATAACTATAGAAAGTTTAAGCCTTCAGTCTTCAGTTCAGAGGATGATTGCAGATGGTCTGTAGATGAGCCCTATTGTTTTAGGGGTTGATATGCCAAAGGTCAAGGTTTTACTGAACTTGCTACTGAAAATGGTTTCAACTCAATAACTAAAGAACCTTTTGGCCTGCAGTTGTCAGTCTTTGTAGGATGATTGCCTGTGGTCAGTAGATGATCCCTTTGATTCATTTTTGTGCTGGGGGAGGGGGTCACAGGGGTTGTCAGTGCATCAAGTCAATGTCACAGTGACATCGAAACTTAAAATGACTCATGTTCAAACACTGAATGCTTTGACCTTAAGAGACTTATATATGGTCTATGTGTGATTTTTTTTTACATATAAGTTCTTGAATTTCATTTAAAAAAAACATTTAAAAGAAATTTTTCCCCTCTATCATAGCATGTTACGGATCCCTGTGCCAGCACTATGGCAGTGCCATAATTGTTAAATTCATTCATTAGAAGTTTGATTTATGGTTGATATTTACTGAAAAAAAAAAAATTTAAAAAAAAAACATACAAAAATGCGCCTTGATAAATGCCCCCTGCTCTTACAAATGTAGCATCATCTGGGGACATTACTAAGGGAATATTATGCTAAATCAGTTAAAAGGAAGATAGAAAGTAGTAAATTTTGCTAAGGTACAATTATTCCGTAATGAGTGGTTCATGATTGAGTTCATATTGTTTGCTTTTATTTCCTTTTTAGCTCGACTATTCGAAGAATAGTCTAGCTATTCTACTCACCCTGGCGTCGGCGTCACACCTTGGTTAAGTTTTTGCATGCAAGTACATACAGCTATCATTTAAAGGCATATAGCTTTGAAACTTATTTATTCTTTTTCTAGGTCAATTACCAACCTCACTGGGTCAAATTCCATAACTGTAACATGTATTTTGAGCAAATTATGCCCCCTTTTGGACTTAGAAAATTCTGGTTAAAGTTTTACATGCAAGTTACTATCTCCAAAACTAATGCAGATATTGAATTGAAACTTCACATGTGTCTTCGGGGTTATAAAACTAGTTGATAGCACCAAGTCCCATAACTCTGACCTTCATTTTGGCCAAATTATGCCCCCTTTTGGACTTAGAAAATTCTGGTTAAAGTTTTGCGTGCAAGTACATACAGCTATTACTAAAAGGCATATAGATTTGAAACTTATTTTTTCTTTTTCTAGATCAATTACCTACCTCACTGGGTCAAGTCCAATAACTCTGACATGTATTTTGGCCAAATTATGCCCCCTTTTGGACTCAGAAAATCCTGGTTAAAGTTTTACATGCAAGTAACTCTCTCCAAAACTACAACAGATATTAAATTGAAACTTCACATGTGTCTTCCGGGTTATTAAACTAGTTGATAGCACCAAGTCCCATAACTCTGACGTGTATTTTGGGCAAATTATGCCCCCTTTTGGACTTAGAAAATCCTGGTTAAAGTTTTGCGAGCAAGTACATACAGCTGTTACCAAAAGGCATATAGCTTTGAAACTTATTTATTGTTTTTCTAGGTCAATTACCAACCTCACTGGGTCAAGTTCCATAACTCTTAACATGTATTTTGAGCAAATTATGCCCCCTTTTGGACTTAGAAAATTCTGGTTAAAGTTTTACATGCAAGTTACTATCCCCAAAACTAATGCAGATATTGAATTGAAACTTAACATGTTTCTTCGGGGTTATAAAACTAGTTGATAGCATCAAGTCCCATAACTCTGATATGTATTTTGGTCAAATTATGTCCCCTTTCGAACTTAAAACTCTTTTGATATTTAACATTTTGGGTAATAATTTCCTGCTTCTGTGACAATATTTCGAATAGTCGAGCTTGGCTGTCTTACGGACAGCTCTTGTTTATCTTGAATGCTGCTTGACAGATGTTTTGTTTTAGGCTATATGCTGAAGGTTGAAAATGAATCTTTAAATCATGGTAAAATGAGCCGCACCATGAGAAAACCAACAAAGTGCATTTGCGACTAGCATGGATACAGACCAGCCTGCACATCCGCACAGTCTGGTCAGAATCCATACTGTTCGCTTTCAAAGCCTATTGCAAAATTAGAGAAACCGTTAGCGAACAGCATGGAATCTGACCAGACTGCATGGATGCACAGACTGGTCTGGATCCATGCTGGTCGCAAATGCACTATGTTGGTTTTCTCATGGTAAAATTATGGTGAAACTGTCAGTTCAATAATCTATATTAACCAGGCCAGATAGTTCCTGCTAAAATTCATGTGAACACTTATTCTGCAAAGTCTGATCTACTAATAAGTTCTAGCTAAGATGGTATTGTTCAGAAGTATTGACCTAGCACTCATATTTGAGATTTAGCATTTTCGTTATTTTAATATATGATATTTGTATTCTGAAAATATCTCCATTAATTCAAATAACCAATATAGTTAACCAATGGCACAGTAGCATAGTGGTAAGCTCTCTGACTTCTACGCAAGTTACCATTGGTTCAGATTCAGTTCAGACCATTTTCAGCTCATCTGATTTTTTGAAAAAAAAAAAAAAGATGAGTTATTGTCATCACTTGATCAGTGTTGGCATTAGTGTTGGTGTTGCCTGGTTAAGTTTTAAGTTTAGGTCAGCTTTTCTACTAAATTATCAAAGCTATTGCTTTAAAACTTGCAACACTTGTTCACCATCAACAGCTGACTCTGTGCAGCAAGAAACATAACTCCATCCTGCTTTTTGCAAGAATCATGGTCCCTTTTGGACTTAGAAAATATCAGATTTCTTGGTTAAGTTTGCTTTTAGGTCAACTTTTCTCTTTAATAGTCAAAGCTATTGCTTTAAAACTTGGAGCAGTTATTTGCCATTAAAAGCTGACACTGCACAGCAAGTACCATAACTCTGCATTGCTTTTTGCAAGAAATATGGCCCCTTGTAGACTTACAAAGTCAGATTTCTTGGTTAAGTTTTGTGTTTAGGTCAGCTTTTCTCCTAAACTATCAAAGCTATTGCTTTAAAACTTGCAACATGTGTTCATCATCAAAAGCTGACTCTGTACAGCAAGAAACATAACTCCCTTCTGCTTTTTGCAAGAAGTATGGCCCTTTTTGTACTTAGAAAATATTATACAGAGACAAAAAAATCAGATGAGCATCTGCACCCGAATGGCGGTGCTATAAAAACTTAAGGTAATTTAATTTTTATAATGTTTACTGTGTGACTAGCACAGATACAGTTTTTTAGCTCGACTATTCTAAGAATAGGGGAGCTATCCTACTCGCCCCGGCGTCGGCGTGAGCGTCACACAAATGTTAAAGTTTGCGTACCACCCCAAATATTTTCAAAGTCCATTGAGATATTGCTTTCATATTTTGCATACTTGTTTACCATCATGACCCCAGTCTGTAAAAAGGAGGAGGCAACTCTATCAAGCATTTTGACTGAAATATGGCCCCTTTTGGACTTAGAATAAATGTTAAAGTTTGCGTACCACCCCAAATATTTTCAAAGTCCATTGAGATACTGCTTTCATATTTTGCATACTTGTTTTCCATCATGACCCCAGTCTGTAAAAAGGAGGAGTCAACTGTATCAAGAATTTTGACTGAATTATGGCCCCATTTCGACTTAGAATAAATGTTAAAGTTTGCATACCACCCCAAATATTTTCAAAGTCCATTGAGATATTGCTTTCATATTTTGCATACTTGTTTACCATCATGACCCCAGTCTGTAAAAAGGAGGAGGCAATTCTATCGACCATTTTGACTGAATTATAGCCCCTTTTCGACTTAGAATGTGCTTATTGTAATGTTAAAGTTTTACTCATTGCTTATATTATACTATCAAGGACTGAGAATAGTTGAGCGCGCTGTCCACTGGCAGCTCTTGTTTCTATTTTACACCCAGTAATTCTGCTTAGAAATCACTGTACCTCTTTGGTTTTATCTTTATTTTAAATTACTGACAACTAAAATGAGGCAAGTGATGAAAAAAACAGATATAGCCTATCATATTCTTAATGACAGACTCTAACCATTTAAATGCGAAGAAGGAAATGCTCATGCTAAGAAACACTTATATGAATATACATACAGGGGTCACAAAGACAGAAACACATATTTGAGCCACTTCCAGTACAGCAAATACAGAATTAATTTTTTTAAGATAAAAATGGATTAATTTTAAGAGTTATATAAGAAGTTCTAGCCACTTTCGTGAAATAGAAGAAAATGACTGAAATGTAGCAAATGGCTCAAGTGGTTAAGTGGCTCAAGTAAATTTTAGATTAAAATGAATGATAATGGTTATAGTGTCTGTGTGATTGTTACTTGAAAACTCTTTTTTCTCAACTCAGTTACATGATTTGTTACCGATTGTTCACAGCATTTTGACAGAACAGGGCATATGTACATGTTACACCGCAGTTATAAAGTACCAAGCCATATAGATTAAATACAAAACATTTTGAATTTGGGAAGTGTGAACTCAGTATAAGCTCTTTTATTTTGAAATCATGATTCAGAAAAACAACATGTTTTATACTTAGAGAAATGAACAAGATTGTCTGCACATTTGGTACATGCACGCAGACAAGTTTATTCCCTTCATTTGGCTAGTACAGATAGTTAAACAATACTATTATATTGTGGCATTTATTTAAAAGGTGTAAACTATGCCTATTCTATGGTTATTTTAATATTTGCTGAAAAGAAGTTGGAAAAAGAGATTTTTAATGTAGCTCAAGCCACAGTGCTGGCCAGCAGGAAATAGTTTGTTTGAACCCTTGTGTCTGGGTATGTGTGCTCAAAGATTTAGCTGTTTTGTTCAAAGAGATATGTCAGCTGTACAGTCCGGAGTAAGATGTTTACATTCCAAAGATATATAGTTGTTAATTAAGAATGAAGTATCCTATAAATCACAAGCTATCTAACATATATCTCAGATTTTCTTGAAACTTGGTGACAGTATTGAACTTTTAAAATTTTAATCTTACTTGTACTGAAAAAAAAAATAGACCAAAAAATGTCTATAAGTATTATTTTGGTAAGAAGTTTATAGCATTTTCAAAACATGGATCTATACTGACCTGTGTGTTTTCAGTTCAGTATTCAGTACTGTGGATTCTATCTTGTTTGTGATGGTATTATTTTTGCTATGACAGGCATAATAAGCATGTCTGTTATGTATCACAATCTCATAAAGAAATGAAACAAACATGACCCGATCTACAGTAACATAGTTATAGGCAATGAGTCTTTTTTTATGATTACATATTCCATTTTAGATTATCTATACAGTGTGTGAGAGGTTGTTAGAGCTTGCCAAGAAAGGAAGTTCATTACGACGACAATTTGAGAAAGATACAAAACAGCAGTCAGTGATGAATATGAAGAATATGTTCTCCAGTGTGTCAAAGGCTTCACATGATGGCTCAGTAACACCAGTACAGCAGAGTTCATCGAAAGACTCGTTAACAAATGGAAAGCGGCGATACAAACGTTCATTGGCAGCCGTGCGCACTAGGTATAAGAGTGTAAGCATGGAGGACTTAACCGATGATAAATTTTTATCAGTTCTTGACGATACAGAGAATCAGTCTGTTGCTAGTTCTAACAGTGGTTTACAAATGAAAACACCAGGAGTGAGTGATGAAGAGGATGATGATGATTCGATTATTTTTGGTAACAGCACAGTGGATATAAAATCATCTGTGAATGCTAGCAGTAGAGCTCAGGGAAGTGCTGACTCTAGTAGTAGATCAAATGGACGATCGGTTTCTCCAGGAAGTGAGAACACGTCCGTGGCTGGTACTGGTTGTTGGAGTATAGATCAGTCAATGACTGCAGATATGTCCGAGGATCATGTACAAGCTGTTGGCTATTCTCTATCTGCAAATAAAATAGAATCCTATGTTAGAGACAGAGCCAATGACTTGCAGGTATTACATCTTTGCTTTTTTAGTTCAGGTGAGTTTTTGTGATCGCTCGATGTCCGGCATCTGTCATCTGTCTGTCTGTCTGTCTGTCGTCTGTCTGTCTGTCAACATTTAGCTTGTGTATGCGATAGAGGCTGTATTTTTCAATTGATCTTCATGAAATTTTGTCAGAATAATTGCCTTGATGAAATCTAGGCCAAGTGTGAATATGGGTTATCTGGGGTCAAAAACTAGGTCACTAGGTCAAATCAAAGAAAAACCTTGTGTATGCAATAGAGGCTGTATTTTTCAATTGAGCTTCATGAATTTTGGTCAGAATGATTGCCTTGATGAAATCTAGGCCAAGTTTGAATATGTGTTATCTGGGGTCAAAAACTAGGTCACTAGGTCAAATCTAAGAAAAACCTTGTGTGTGCTATAGAGGCTGTATTTTTCAAATGATCTTCATGAATTTTGGTCAGAATGATTGCCTTGATGAATTCTAAGTCAAGCTGGAATATGGGTCATCTGGGGTTAAAAACTAGGTCACTAGGTCGAATCAAAGAAAAACCTTGTGTATGCAATAGGGATTGCATTTTACACCAGATCTTCATGAAATTTGATCAGAATGTTTGGATCAAATCTAGGTCGAGTTTGAATATGGGTTATCTAGGGTCAAAAACTAGGTCAACCGGTCAAACTAAAGAAAAACCTTGTGTACGCAATAAGGGCTGCATTTTGCACTGGATATTCATAAAAATTAGTCCGAATGATTGCCTTGATGAAATTTAGGTCAAGTAGGGACTGCATTTTACACCTGATCTTCATGAAATTTTATCAGAATGTTGGTTTGAATGCAATCTAGGTCAAGTTTGAATATGGCTCATCTGGGGTCAAAAACTAGGTCACCTGCTCAAGTCAAAGAAAAACCTTTTGTAAGCAATAGGGGCTGCATTTTGCACTGGATATTAATAAAATTTAGTCAGAATGGCTGCCTTGATGAAATCTAGGTCAAGTTTGAATATGGGTAATCTGTGGTCAAAAGCTAGGTCGCAAGGTCAGATCAAAGACAAAGAAAAACCTTGTCTATGCAATAGGGGCTGCAATTTACACTGGATCTTCATGAAATTTGATCACAATGTTTATCTTGATGACTTCTAGGTCAGATTTGAATCTGGGTCATTGTGGGTCAAAAACTAGGTCATCCAGTCAAATCAAAGGAGAAGCTTGATAACACTTTAGAGGCCACATTCATTACCATATCTTCATGGAATTTGGTCAAATGTTTATATTGATGTTTAACATCTTGGATAATTTCGAATGTGGGTCGCGTGGGGCCAGAAACTAGATCACTAGGTCAAATCAAAGGAAAAGCTTGTATACACTCTAAAGGTCACTTTTTTTCATTCTTCCTGAAACTTTGTCAGAATGTTTGTTTTTATGGAATCTTGGACAAGCATGAATCTTGGTCATGTGGGGTCAAAAAGTAGGTCACTAGGTCAAATCAAAGAAAATACTTGTTTACCCTCAAGATTTTTGGTCCAATCTTTATGAAAATTGGTCAGGATATTTGTTTTTATGAAATCATTGGTCAGACATGTTTACACTGTTATGGTGTGTTTCTCAGGTGAGCGACCTGGGGCCATCTTGGCCCTCTTGTTCTATTTATTTCTATTTCTATTTTTTTCTGGTACTGGTGATTTAAATTCAAGCATATCTTTGCAGCTTTTGTTGTTTTTAGCTCGACTTTTCGAAGAAAAAGTAGAGCTATTGCACTCGCCCCGGCGTCGGCGTCACCGTTGGTTAAAGTTTTTGATAAAGTCAAATATCTCTGTTACTATCAAAGCTATTGACTTGAAACTTAAAATAGTTATTTACTATCAAAGTCTACACCAGGAGAAACAACCCCATAACTCTGATTTGAATTTTGACAGAATTATGCCCCTTTTTAACTTAGAATTTTTGGTTAAAGTTTTTGATAAAGTCAAATATCTCTGTTACTATCAAAGCTATTGACTTGAAACTTAAAATACTTATTTACCATCAAAGTCTACACCAGAAGAAACAATCCCCATAACTCTGGTTTGAATTTTGACAGAATTATGCCCCTTTTTAACTTAGAATTTTTTTTAAAAATTTTGATAAAGTCAAATATCTCTGTTACTATTAAAGCTTTTGACTTGAAACTCAAAATAGCTATATACAATCAAAGTCTGCACCAAGAGACACAATTCCCATAACACTGGTTTGAATTTTGACAGAATTATGCCCTTTTTTAACTTAGATTTTTTTTTAAAAATTTTGATAAAGTCAAATATCTCTGTTACTATTAAAGCTTTTGACTTGAAGCTCAAAATAGCTATATACAATCAAAGTCTGCACCAAGAGACACAATTCCCATAACTCTGGTTTGAATTTTGACAGAATTATGCCCCTTTTTAACTTAGAATTTTTGGTTAAAGTTTTTGATAAAGTCAAATATCTCTGTTACTATCAAAGCTTTTGACTTGAAACTTAAAATACTTATTTACCATCAAAGTCTACACCAGGAGAAACAATATCCATAACTCTGGTTTGAATTTTGACAGAATTATGCCCCTTTTTAACTTAGAATTTTTTGTTAAAAGTCAAATATCTCTGTTACTGTTAAAGCTTTTGACTTGAAACTCAAAATAGTTATTTACTATCAAAGTGTACACCAGGAGACACAATTCCCATAACTCTGATTTGAATTTTGACAGGTTATGTCCCATTTTAACTTAGAATTTTTTTTACTGGCAAAGCTCTAATTCAGAGTCAAGCACTGAGAAAAGTCGAGCACGCTGTCTTATGGACAGCTCTTGTTATAAGTTCTTTTGAATGTTTTTTTAACCAAATTATTCAAATTGGAGGTAATAGAAAATTTTCAAAATTTTTAGCCAATATACTTTTCCGTTTTAGCTCACCTTAACCGAAGATGTATTGTTGAACTTTTGTGAGTGTGTTTGTTGTCCATCTGACGTCCATGAGTCACTTTTCACTTTTAAAAACTGTAGTCTTCTCATGAACTGCTTGATCGATGTTCCTTTAAAGTTGCTTGAAAGCATACTTGCATGGACTTTCTCGAGTTTGTTCAAATGATTCAGCTAGACACCACTAAGCAAAGGGTAAAAATTGAAAACAAAACTTTGAACAACTTCATGGCATAAACCTGCTTGTGGGTGTATTCCAGTCAGAAGCATACTTGGATGGACCTTTCACAGTTTTGTCCAAATGGTTCTGCTTGATTGTGGACTTTGTGGTTAACAGACCTAAAAATCATATAAACCATTAAATGTCATCTTCTTGTGAATTTCTTGATAATGTTCAACAATTTTGGTCAGAAGCATCCTTGTTTGTCATATTTGTTCAGATGAATATGCTTGATGGCACTGAGGGGGAAACCTGAACTAAAACTAGAGAAAAAAAACTTAAGATGATTTTTAGCTCGACTATTCGAAGAATAGGGGAGCTATCCTACTCGCCCCGGCGTCGGCGTGAGCGTTAGTGTTAGCGTGGGCGTTAGCGTCACACAAATGTTAAAGTTTGTGTACCACCCCAAATATTTTCAAAGTCCATTGAAATATTGCTTTCATATTTTGCATACTTGTTCACCATCTTGACCCCAGTCTGTAAAAAGGAGGAGGCAACTCTATCAAGCATTTTGACTGAATTATGGCCCCTTTTCCACTTAGAATATGCTTATTGTAATGTTAAAGTTTTACTCATAGCTTATATTATACTATCAAGCACTGAGAATAGTAGAGCGCGCTGTCCACTGACAGCTCTTGTTTCTCATAAGCTACTTGTTGTGTGTTCATGAAACTTGGTCAGAAGTCTTCTGGTAGTGGTCAGATTTGTTCAGATAGTTTCTCAAGTTCAGAATGATAGTTTCACTTGAAACTATGATTTGGAATTTACTCTGTTTTCAGTAAATGAACTTTTGCAAAACATGATGAGTCTGGATCTTGTTTTTTTTTTATTATTTCAGAAAGCATTGAATGAGACAGATAATGCATGGACACAGATTGTTACTGAGGGAGATCCACATGTACTAGGATTGCTTCTATGGGACTGGCTGGACCAACTCAAGGTGTGTAGTTCATCAAAATTTGTAATATGGTATAAAGAATGTTGAATAATAGCAAGGTATGTACGTTCGAAGAATAAGTAGAGCTATCCTACTCACCACGGCGTCGGCGTTGGCGTCGGCGTCACACCTTGGTTAAGTTTTTCGTACCAGTCCACATTTTGACAAAGTCTTTTGAGATAAAGCTTTGAAACTTTCAATACTTGTTTACCACCACCATGGCCAGTTATAGGCAAGAGCACATAACTCCATCAAGGATTTTGGCTGAATTATGGCCCCTTTTGACTTAGAAATCATGGTTAAGTTTTTCGTACCAGTTCATATTTTGACAAAGTCTTTTAAGAAAAAGCTTTGAAACTTTCAACACTTGTTTACCATCACCATGGCCAGTTATAGGCAAGAGTATATAACTCCATCAAGGATTTTGGCTGAATTATGGCCCCTTTCGACTTAGAAATCTTGGTTAAGTTTTTCGTACCAGTTCGTATTTTGACAAAGTCTTTTGAGATAAAGCTTTGAAACTTTCAACACTTGTTTACCATCACCGTGTCCAGTTATAGGCAAGAGCACATAACTCCATCAAGAATTTTGGCTGAATTATGGCCCTTTTTGACTTAGAAATCTGGGTTAGTATTTCGTACCAGTTCATATTTTGACAAAGTCTTTTGAGATAAAGCTTTGAAACTTTCAACACCTGTTTACCATCACCATATCCAGTTATAGGCAAGAGTACATAACTCCATCATGGATTTAGGCTGAATTATGGCCCTTTTTGACTTAGAAATCTTAGTTAAGTTTTCCGTACCAGTTCATATTTTTTGTAAAGTGTTTGACATATGGCTTTGAAACTTTTATCACTTGTTTGGTATAATAGTCTCTATCTGTGGGAAAGAGTACATAACTCTGTCATCTGTTTTGGCTGAATTATGGCCCTTTTTGGACTTTGAAATTGGTTCTGTTTTCATACAAGTCCATGTTTTATCAAAACTATTTGACATATGGCTTTTAAACTTTGAACACTTGTTTATCATTATGATTTCTATCTGTAGGCAAGAGTACATAACTATTTTGACTGAATTATGGCCCTTTTTGGACTTTGAAATTGGCTCATACATTGCCATTTAAAGCAAGACTTATCGAAATCAAAGAAATACAGGAACATTGTTTGTCTAATCTATTTATTTCTTTTGTCTGAATATCTGTGGAAATATTTTGACCCCATTCTTCAATCAATTCTTCGAATAGTCGAGCGCGCTGTCATCAGACAGCTCTTGTTTGTTTAGGTCCACCTTTTCTCAAAACTAAAAGAGTTACAGCTTTGAAACTTTGCTTACTTGTTTATCATCATTAGGTGACTGTGTGGGCCAGTAACCATAACTCTTATATGCATTTTATCAGAATTAAGGCACTTTTATACTTAGAAATTCTGAACTATAACTCTTCTTACATAGTGACCAGCACTTGCATACGAGCGATGGCACCCATAGGCTGTGCTCTTGTTATAGTTTCTGTTATCACTGGTAATCATTTTCAAAGGGTTTTATTGCATTTCCAGGAGCCTGTAGTTGACTTTCACACCATCATGGTCTGTTACAGTTATTGTGATAGTGTGCTAGTGATACTTATTAAATCTTCTTTACATTGAAAAAATGATAAATAGTGGTATATTTCATATATTGGCCAGGAATTATTTTTCGTCATTTTGCTAGTGATACACATTGTAACTCTTGTCATTGTTAAGAACCAGTATCAGACATATTTTTTCCAGTGCTGGGAACCAGTCGTTAACATTTCTTAGTTATTTTCTAGGAACCAGTTTATATTTAATATCTTGGTGTCATTGCCTGAAACCATTATTTATTTCTTGTCATTGCCAGGAACCAGTTTTAAGAGTACAGGATCTTCATGTACTTCTGGATTGGGAAGAGGAACCACTTGTGGGATTGCAGAAAGTAGAAAAGGTGAATATACAATTACAAACCTTACCAGTGTGAAAGACAGCACTGTTTTTTATTCCGCCTTGCACAAAACTAAAATGAAGAACTAATTATTTTGTAAGCATTATAACAATACATCAATTTTTTCCATACAACATGACCATAGCAGTTGATTTGATATGTTTTTATGCTCCCCCTTCGAGAAAGAAGGTGTATTGTATTACCCATGTCAGTTAGTAGGCAAATTAATCAGTTCTTTGGTATACCATGTGATTACTATTCAGAGGTATGTGAATGGTTGGTACTACAGCTGGCTTACAGAAGGTCAGTGGTTCTACCCAGGTGCCCGCTCGCGATGAAATAATGCACGGAGGGGCACTTGGGGTTTTCCTCCACCATCAAAGCTGGAAAGTCACCATATGACCGATAATTGTGTTGATGTGATGTTAAACCCAACAAAAATAAACAAAAACAGATGTCAAATTTCACAGGATTAGTTCCTGTGGTCAGCAAATGACCCCTGTTGTTTTAGGGTCAGTAGGTCAAAGTTTAAGGTCTCAGTAAACTTGACACTGAAAAGGTTTCCTGTAAGTAAATGGAGAAAACTTCAAAGGTAAGAACACAGAAATGCCCAGTACAATTAATAAGTAGAGTATGCTTGGGTCTATGGCTTTCAAACTTGCAAGGATAATCACTTTTGGTTAGTAAATGACCTCTGTTGCTTAAGGGGTCACTAGGTTAGGTAGATATAAGTGACAGTGACCTTGAAAGTGAACACAGTTCCTGTCAGTAACTTAAAAACGCTTTAGTCTCTGTTATCTGAGGTCATAGATTGATTATTGTGTGTGTATGAAGTCATTTGTTCTCCACCTCTGATTCATGTGGAGAAATTTTCAATTTAGTACTGGCACAGAAACAAGACATGCTAATTTTTTGACAGCTGTTATGTAACTGAAATATTGTTGAAACATGATGCTTAACCCAACATATTGTTTTATGGTCAGATAGGTCAAGTTCAGTAACATCTACAAAGTGATTACAAAACCACTCCACAAACATTTTTGGACTGCAGGTATAGAACCTAATTGCCTAATAAAATTATAAAATGGATGTTTAATACCTTACTGTAGTGCTTTTGAACTTTATTCCTACCGTATTCCAGGGAATAATATACACAATTAATACCTTGTTGTAGCACTTAACACATTGTTTTTTCCTGTATTTCAGGGAACAGGATTTACTATAAAATAGCTTGTTGAATGCTTTATACTGTACTTTACTATATTTCAGGGAACAAGATTCACAGTAGAATGCCTTGTTATAGTGCTTTATACTGTATTGTACTACATTCCAGGGAATAAGATACACAATGGAATACCTTGTTGTAGTGCTTATACCGTATTGTACTATATTCCAGGGAATAAGATACACAATGGAATACCTTGTTGTAGTGCTTTATACCGTATTTTACTATATTCCAGGGAATAAGATACACAATGGAATACCTTGTTGTAGTGCTTTTTACCATATTTTACTATATTCCAGGGAATAAGATACACAATGGGTGCCTTGTTGTAGTGCTTTATACCATATTTTACTATATTCCAGGGAACAAGATACACAATGGAATACCTTGTTTAAGTGCTTTATACCGTATTTTACTATATTCCAGGGAACAAGATGCACAATAGAATACCTTCATGTAGTGCTTTATTCCGTATTTTACTATATTCCAGGGAATAAGATAGACAATAGAATACCTTGTTGTTGTGCTTTATACTGTATTTTACTATATTCCAGGGAATAAGATACACAATGGAATACCTTGTTGTAGTGCTTTATACCCTATTTTACTATATTCCAGGGAATAAGATACACAATAGAATACCTAGTTAAAGTGATCTCCAAGCTGAAGCCATTGAATGAGCAAACACTTGTAAATTTATATGAAAAGTTACTATCTCATCTAACACATCAGTGGGTATCATATGACAGTGAAGATTCGAACCACAGCTGGGCTATGGTGAATAGGACCAGTGATATGTCTGATGAGAAAGAACACTGGGGTGTAATGAGAACAGTAGAGGCTGAAAAATTATTTCATTTCTTCCATAACCTCCAGGAAGAACTTGTTGCCAAACATAAAGTAACAAAGCGAGGACATTGATGTAGGAGAAAAAGGATCTAGGAATCTGAATCAAATTGCCTGTGACTTAACAGGAAAGATGACAAAATTAGCAGAGTTCCAGGAAGTAAACTTACAAAACTGTTTTGTTGGACATTATCCTGAAGTAGCTGTATTTGTGCTGTTCAAAGAACATATCTTAATCAGTTTTATACATGGGCAGTTTGTTGCCCTTCCTCTTCTTTGCACTCTTGGAAAGAGCAAAATATTTGCACAGCTAACATCTGCTGTCCTTAGGAGCACAGCTAACATCTGCTGTCCTTAGGAGCAAAGTTTTTGCCCTGCAAACCTTAATTTTCCTGAAAGGAGCAAATTGTTTCCCTTTTAATATCTGCTCTCCTAGGAAGAGGAAAGTTTTTAGCCCTATTAAACTATTTTCCTGAAAGGATCAAAGTTGTTGCCCTACTAATATATGCTCTCCTAGAAGGAACAATGTTTTTGCCATGCTGAACTCCTAAAGAAAGCAATTGTTACCTTCTGGAAAGAGCATTTTTTGCCCTGCTTATCTCAGTTTTCCTGTGTGGAAGTGCTTACTTGAGCTCAGCGCACTAGTCTTATGATATTTGTTCACTGATAGATGACTTTTACATTTAATAATACCCCAGTGTGTGAGATTTATGCTCCTTTTTGAGCATATTGTAGCGTTGAATATATTATCAGTTTAGATAGAAATCATTCCAAACATTTATGAATACTTAAAAAATCTAGTAGTAAATAAATGCTAGACAAGGATGCTTTGCAAAGAAATTAAAAATTATTTCATTTCTTCCATAACCTCCAGGAAGAACTTGTTGCCAAACATAAAGTAACAAAGCAAGGACATTGATGTAGGAGAAAAAGGATCTAGGAATCTAAATCAAATTGCCTGTGACTTAACAGGAAAGATGACAAAATTAGCAGAATTCCAGGAAGTAAACTTACAAAACTGTTTTGTTGGACAGTATCCTGAAGTAGCTGTATTTGTGCTGTTCAAAGAACATATCTTAATCAGTTTTATACGTGGGCAGTTTGTTGCCCTTCCTCAGCTTTGCACTCTTGGAAAGAGCAAAATATTTGCACAGCTAACATCTGCTGTCCTTAGGAGCAAAGTTTTTGCCCTGCAAACCTTAATTTTCCTGAAAGGAGCAAATTGTTTCCCTTTTAATATCTGCTCTCTTAGGAAGAGGAAAGTTTTTGCCCTATTAAACTATTTTCCTGAAAGGATCAAAGTTGTTGCCCTACTAATATATGCTCTCCTAGAAGGAACAATGTTTTTGCCCTGCTGAACTCCTAAAGAGAGCAATTGTTACCTTCTGGAAAGAGCATTTTTTGCCCTGCTTATCTCAGTTTTCCTGTGTGGAAGTGCTTACTTGAGCTCAGCGCACTAGTCTTATGATATTTGTTCACTGATAGATGACTTTTACATTTAATAATACCCCAGTGTGTGAGATTTATGCTCCTTTTTGAGCATATTGTAGCGTTGAATATATTATCAGTTTAGATAGAAATCATTCCAAACATTTATGAATGCTTAAAAAATCAAGTAGTAAATAAATGCTAGACAAGGATGCTTTGCAAAAGTTCTGTTATCATCTATTCATACTAAAAGTTAAAATGGAGCATTCTGTTCTACCTCTGAAAAAAAGAAAGAAATTAAAAATGAACCAGAAGTTTAAAGTAGTGATGTATGTTATATAACATTATCAACACATGTCATGCATATGATTAAAAAGAAAGTACTATGCTTACCAAGTGAAACATCTACAATTTGAGGTTCTCTGTATTAGGTAATTTAGTCATTCTGCAGCAGCATTCCTTAAAACAAAGGTACAGAGAATGTCATTTACCCATAGAAATGCTTTGTACTAACATTAACTGGATTTCAAATTCATAGAAAGATTGGATAGATTTAGTGGCAGGGTGTTTTCTTAATGTTATTTTAAACATTATTTGCATTATATTACTGCCTTAATAAGTCAGCCATCACTTGCCTGATTTTACCAGTTAGCAGGGCCAAAGATTCTGAAACTGAATAAGGGGACCAGTCTAGGATTGCAGTCTTTACATTGGTCAATTTCAAATGTGTGATAGGAAACAACCAATCAAATACTAGAATTTTGGGACTGGACTCTGATTTCATTTTCCATGTATTATATTGGAAATATTTTAAACATTTATGCATGAAGGAATCTCTTTAGTTTTAATATTTGGGTGGTACTTGTGACACATTTTTGAGAAATTAATGTATTTTGTTTTGTGTCTTTAATATATTTTAATCAAGATACATCCGCTGCATTATTATTATGTTTTTTTTTTAGCATGAAGAAATCTAGATATAAAAAATAAGAGGATTTTTATTGTTTCAGTTTGATGTAACCTACCTGTAAAACAAACAATTTTTTCTTTGTTTTATGGGTTTTTTCTTCATTTGTTGTAACAAGCTGTTACATGTTTGATACTTTTTCACTCTTTGAAAAGATAATTGATATTTAACATTTTCTCAGCGAAATTACCAGAAATATTCCACACTCCACTTTATCAGTAATTCACTGTGTGACAAGTAATAAATGGTTTTATCTTTGTTTATACATTAGCTTGTTAGTATAACCTCATTTTTAGCTCATCTGATTTTTTGAAAAAAAAATGATGAGTTATTGTCATCACTTGAGCGGTTGTCGGCGTCGGCGTTGCCTGGTTAAGTTTTATGTTTAGGTCAGCTTTTCTCCTACACTACCAAAGCTATTGCCTCGAAACTTGGAACACTTGTTCACCATCATAAGCTGACCCTGTATAGCAAGAAACATAACTCCATCCTGCTTTTTGCAAGATTTATGGCCCCTTTTGTACTTAGAAAATATCAGATTTCTTGGTTAAGTTTTATGTTTAGGTCAACTTTTCTCCTAAACTATCAAAGGTATTGCTTTGAAACTTGCAACACTTGTTCACCATCATAAGCTGACCCTGTACATCAAGAAACATAACTCCATCCTGCTTTTTGCAAGAATTATTGCCCCTTTTGGACTTAGAAAATCAGTTTTCTTGGTTAAGTTTTATGTTTAGGTCAGCTTTTCTCCTAAACTATCAAAGCTATTGCCTTAAAACTTGCAACTTTTGTTCACCATCATAAGCTGACCCTGTGCAGCATGAAACATAACTCCATCCTGCTTTTTATAAGATTTATGGCCCCTTTTGGACTTAGAAAATATCAAATTCTTGGTTAAGTTTTATGTTTAGGTCATTTTTTTCTCTTAAACTATCAAAGCTATTGCTTTGAAACTTGCAACACATGTTCACCATCATAAGCTGACCCTGTACAGCAAGAAACATAACTCCATCCTGCATTTTGCAATAATTATTGCCCCTTTTGGACATAGAAAATCATTTTCTTGGTTGAGTATTATGTTTAAGTCAACTTTTCTCATAAACTATCAAAGCTGTTGCTTTAAAACTTGCAACAGTTTATCACCATCATAAGCAGACGCTATACGTCAAGAAACATAACTCTGTCCTGCTTTTTGCAAGAATGATGGCCCTTTTTAGACTTAGAAAATCATGGGTAGGACAATATTTCTATTATACAAAAAAATCAGATGAGTGTCAGCACCTGCAAGGCGGTGCTCTTGTTCAATAGTATTATAATTACATTAATTCTATACAAAGAAATCAAGTTGCATGGTATCAGTAGAATTAATAGATTTTTTTTCAGGCTTTCATATTTCATTGAAAATGAATTTTGTTATTCTATTTAAATCAATCTAAACTCTAAAAATTGGCATTCTGTAACATGTTGAATCTTAATTTTTCTTTGAAAAAGTATTATTTAACCTTTAGCCTGCTGGCGGCAAGTCATTCTGCCTTTGTGACCAGTGCTGACTAAGATCAGCCTGCACATCATGGTCTGCAATGTTTGCTATTCAGTCAGTAGATTTTCGGTGAACACCCTTTCAAATAATAAATGGTACTGCCCAAATTGAATGATAGACTAGACCATTTTAGAAATTTAGCAAGGTAAAGGTAAAGAATTTTTTGGTGTTACTTTAGATTAATTTTGTACAAAATTCTGAAATCTTATTTACATTTATCAGTGGTTGAAAATACAGGTTTGTGCTTTATATGTTTGTCAGTCTGTCTTTGTGTTCCATTCTTGAATGATCCATACCAGTTACTCTGCCATCCATCTTTGCAAATAATAAGACCATATATTATGTGGACTTATTATTTGCAAAACTTTTCTTTGTCAATAACATTATCATTAAGAAATAAAATAGATAAAATACCTTTTGATTATACAGTTGGTCAAAACTGTAAGGTTATTCATTCATGACCTTGATACCAGCATTGGCACTCTTTGTGTCCTAAGATATATTTTGGGCCATTGAGCTCTTGTAAGTAAGTGTGAGGATAAATTGCCAAGAATGCTGCTTGAGCATTAACCTTTACCCTGCTAAATTTCTAAAATGGACTGGTACATCATTCAGTTTGGGCAGTAACACTTATGGTACAAGGGGGTGTTCACTGAAAATTTAATGACTAGTGAACAATGCAGACCAAGATGCACAGGCTGATCTTGGTCTCCACTGGTCACAAAGGCAGAGTCACTTGCCACCAGCAGACTAAAGGTTGAATGTGCAAGAAACAATGTGGCAGTTAGGTCAAGTAAGGGATGACGTTCCATGCAGTAATACGATATTTACACTTAAATAGTTGTTTATCAGATTTTAATTTCATGTAACCAGACAGTATGGTGTATTAAATTTTGAAGTTTCTTTTCAAGTAATTCATCAGGTTGAAATTTCAAACTGAGATTCCTGTTTTTCTTCCATTACACATATTTTGATTGTGTTGAATGGATTGTAAAATGTGCTTAATATTACATAATGCCTTTCTCAGCCGTCCTAATCTGTTGTTGATTTATTGATGTTATTTATTTGACACTCATACATGTTGTTTGACAGCATTTCATTACTATGTTTTGTTAAGAAATTGATACCTTGTAAATGTATGTTGTTGTCAACATTTTTATCTTTTTCTTTCATTCTTTTATTTTGTTAAAGAAATCAACCTTTTTAATATTAAAG
Source organism: Mercenaria mercenaria (assembly GCF_021730395.1). Lineage (NCBI taxonomy): Eukaryota > Metazoa > Mollusca > Bivalvia > Venerida > Veneridae > Mercenaria > Mercenaria mercenaria. Next base: position 57,504,009 of record NC_069373.1, read on the forward strand.
TGCCCTATACAATGTATTGTGAAACTGGTAGAGAGATTTAGATCTCAGTGCATTGATTTATATGTGTATAATTTTCTTAAATTGTCAGAAATTGCCTGATACCTTTCATATGAATTGAACATTTCTTTTAGAACAGTTCAGACACATAAAGCATCTGGCGGTCGCATGTACTTGCACAATCCTTTGACAGCCCGCCCGCTTAGCTCAGTAGGTAGAGCGTTGGTCTAAGGATCGCGGGGTCGTGAGTTCGATCCTCGGGCGGGGAGTATGTTCTCCGTGACTATTTGATAAACGACATTCTGTCTGAAATCATTAGTCCTCCACCTCTGATTCATGTGGGGAAGTTGGCAGTTACTTGCGGAAAACAGGTTTGTACTGGTACAGAATCCAGAAACACTGGTTAGGTTAACTGCCCACCGTTACATGACTGAAATACTGTTGAAAAATGGCGTTAAACCCAAAACAAACAAACAATCCTTTGACTGATGCACATGAGATGTATAGCAATATCTAAAGCAGTTGTAATGCTTTTTCTTTGAAGTTTCTTCTTTTTTTATTTGAATATAACAGAATGACAAAATACTGTGCACTATTGAATACACCAGAAAACTAATTTTTCGAAGGAATTAGAAAACTCTTTAAGGAGCTCAGTACAAAATTACAATCAATATATTCTAAAATTCCAACTGAGATTTTCAGTACAACTAGTTATTAAATGAATTTAAAAATATTATAAGAATGATATCAGTCAGATTTGGAGATTTTAGTCAAGGCCTGTATTAATAAGGTTGGTTCTTTTTTATGGGAGTCGGTCATTGGCTATCTGTCCATGGTCTAAAATTTGGTCTCTGAAACAATAGGTTGACTTGTGGAGCATTCCTCCTGTTTGTTTTATTTTGGATGTTTGTAACTGTAGCCAAGTGACATTCAACTAGATTCACCTTTATTTTTCCTCTAAAATTGCATTTTTTCCCTCTAGAATTGCATTAACAATGGACGTTTCATATTATGGCATCTTTGAATTTATTGTTCTAATATTTGTCCAATGGGTTTATTTAAAGGCCTAACTTTAGTTATGTGTCCCTGAGAAACTGCAGTATGAATCGGCACAGTACTTTTTCACTGTCATTCTTTAGATTTCAACCACTTTTAAAGGTTGTTTGATTTCTGTGTAAATTCAGGGAAAAAAGTAATTTTTAAAAACTTTAGAATACATTTTTCAGCCAACCGTTATACTTGCTGTTTTTAGAATCAATTCTGTAGCTGTTTTTTAGTGTTTAAACTTTGTTGTGCTGCACCTCTTGAACAATATATGAAATTATAGTTTTAAACTTTGAAATATCATGAATATTCTGCCTTTGCTTCCTTCCGTCCATCTTACATGGGTCTTCTTGTGTTATTTTGCATGTAGAACATATCAATTACTGTTACTTTGATATTGCTGTTAGCAATCAAAATTTTCTTATTTTCTTGTTATTGAGATGGTTGTATTTTTATTCTTAATAAATTGATTTATCAAGAGTGTTATCTTTTTATTCTTAAATTCATTTATCGAGATGTTTTCTTTTCATTAGTCTCCTTTCAGTGTTTTTATTTTTATCAGCCCTTTTAACCATGTGTCCGTTCCTCCTTCAGTCACCAAAGATAATTTTTTAAACATTCAACGTAAAGATTTTTTCATGAGACCTGGCTTATATATGGAAGGTTGTTTGGAGAATATACATGTTCTTCAATATAGTTTCAATATATAAAAGTTTGGTTCCTATATAAATGTCTCATCCGGTAGGAGGATTTTATTGTTGGGCAATAGGTTTTTTCTTGATGATTTGAAATATCTATATTACATTTTCTTGTACATTTTTTGAAAAAAGATGGCTTGTGTCCACTCAGCCAAACAATTTCTTGAATGTCGGACTTTTACGAAGTTGCCTTACATTTTCTCAGTTGGTACTTAAATGCGATTGAAATTGGCTAGTATAATATCTCGTTCATGACCATTGTTTTCATACTATACCTAGGGATAGGGCATAACACGTACAATGACGATTTTTTCTGATCATGATGCCAGTGGGGCTACCTTGCTTTTTTATTTTCAAACGTATTATATTATGGGCTAAACACTTCCAGGGATCAGACAAGTCGCTCATTGTTACAAACCAAACAAAGAGCATAAAACAAACAAAAAATGTGCTGCGAAATAGCCTAGGCTAGAACTTCTATACATAACTTGCCTTTTTGGATGAAACTCCCCAAAACACTGTCTTAATAGTTCAACCTACAGTCTTATCTAGATGAACAAACTATGTCTCAAACCAAAATTGTTCAATTTGAAACCTATTTTCAAGATCAGTTTTACTTATGGTAAATATCTATATCGGAGAACCCTGCAAATACGATCATTTGCCACAATCAAGGGTCTCTCGTTTCCAAAACTTAACGATGTCCAAAACTTACAGCTCTTGTTTCAAACTAAATGTACAACTCTAGCCATTATGTTTAAAAACTACTTGAAACTGATACTGTTAAACGTTTCAAACCTAGTCTCAAACACGATCACGGCAGAACAGTGCAAGCATGTGCCGAGGGACCATCGCCAACATATACTCTGATAATTATGACCATATTATTTTGGTGGCCTTTAAAGATCACCTGACTTATCGCAGAAGTTAATTATACATGTACCCTGCTGTTCTTAAAGCAATTTACACCTTCCCAAACTTGCCATACACCGTTTGTGCAAGTTTTACAAAGATTACACACGAAAATTGTCTTGTCTGTGTAAAACAAAGCGAAGTGACCATGTTAATTAATTTAAGTGACATGACGCTGATGTTATTTGAACAATCTTGCGCGTTATAAAAAATCATGTATAAGCCTAATGACGATGGCTTAAATAATGTGTTTACAGAAGCCTTATAGGAGAAATACGTGTGAACGACGACTGACAAAGGGTCCCTGGGCAGTCTTTTTTTCAGGTGAACTAAAAAAGAACAAAAAATGTGACAAGTAAGATATTTTATTATACCTGTACAAATAAGAAGAATACATTTTTGTACAATGTATTATAGAAAGTAGCATATTTGTAATTCTACAGCTAGGTGTTTTAGAAAAATAATTAAAGAGGCACGCCTCAGGATTGTAATAATTCTTTTCGAATGTTAGAAAAGTATTTCATTTGTGTGTAATCATAAACGAAAAGTAATACCAAAGCATCGAATTATTTGTTGTAAAACACCATTATGTGAAATATGTAGACAATTGTATACTAAATTAGTCTTGTATTATTAATATCATGTACATTTGAAAACTTTAAAAAAATGTTAATAGTGTAACTAAAATATACTGCCTTGTGATTTTTAGTTCGACTATTCGAAGAATAGGTTGAGCTAAATTGTACTCATCCTACGCGTCGGCGTCACAACTTGGTTAAAATTTTGCATACAAGTACGTTTAGCTATCATTTAAAGGCATATACTGTCTCTATATGATACTGATTTGGAACCTAGTTGATAGCATCAAGTCCCACAACTCTGACATGCAATTTGGCCAAAATATGACCCCTTTTGGACTTAGAAAATCCTGGTTAGAATTTTGCATGCAACTTACTATCTCAAAAACTAATGCAAATATTGAATTGAAATTTCACACTTTTCATAGGGTTTATAAAACTAGGTCATAGCATCAAATTCCATAACTCTGACATGTATTTTGCAAAATTATGACCCCTTTTGAACTTAAAAACTTCCGGTTAAAGTTTTCCATGCAAGGTATTATCTCCGGGCCAAAACCAATGCAGGTACTTAATAGAAACTCTATAGATATTTTAACATTTAAATTTGACCAGGACAGGATCTGGACTGTTCTTGCATATTGGATTGGACTTTACGGCTAATTAACATTTTTAAGGTACTGAATTTTTACTTTTCATAATAAACTTTAATATTGTTACTATAGTTTCTGGTTTGTTTTTCTGTTACCTTAAGTATTTTCAGTAACAAGCAATTGTAACCATTAAACGTTACACCTGAAAGTAATCCGATTCTACTCCTAAGATAAAAAAATCAAAGGAATCCTTCCCCTCTCCAAACCCCACGAAAACAGTCCAAATTTTCCCTTAGATAAAGGTGTAACAGGAATCCCCCCACCCATCCAGAAATCCTGAGATAAAAATATAATATTGACATCCCTATGTCAATGAGTTTTTCAGTTATCGATTGGAAAGTGTTCCCAGTTTCCGGGCTACAGTGTGTCTTTAGATATCTATAGATATATAACATTTAGGGTAATATTCCTGCTTCTGGGACAACAATTCGAATAATTGAACATTGGCAGTCTTCGGACAGTTATAGATATTGCTATCTGATTTAAATAGTTTGATTTTGTGATGTATGTCAGAAGGCATGCCCCTTTAAAATTCTTTTCGTAGATGTCAATTTCGTGAATAAATTTTGTCACGTACAAGGTTTCTTATTATTTAATATAACTGATTTCTGCCAGTAAACAGGAAGTACCATTTCATGAGTGAAGCTGCAGAACGGCCGCTTCCTTGCAACTTTGAAATTTATACTCAGTGACCTGACAAGAGAGCCAAAGTGGCCCTAAATCGCTCACTAAAACTGAGAATTTGATTTTGAATATATGTATATAGGACCGCACGGTCGCCGAATTCATTCACAGATCATTGTTGCCAGCGGTCAGGACACAAGGGCCATAAGCAAGTGGTTACACTCCATGTGTCACACAAATTACTATATCTTTTAACTCTTAACATGAAGAACAAAATAGTTCAAACACATCTTACGAGGCTGACTTTAAAGACACAATGCCGCAACATTAAGATAAGTCTAATCATTTTCTCTAATCAAAATGACATCTTTATATCACTTAATATCTTGTGTTACCTTTTTGCACAGTTGTAGGATTGCCAAAACAAAACGTACTGTATGAGTTGAAGTCATAAAAGAGTAAAAGTAGACACAAGTCCTACAAGAATCTGTAGAAGAGTGGTTGACATCAACAACAGAAAAACGTGAACTATATTAATTCCATGTTTAAACGTGACTCTCAGTGTAAGCACCAAATGCAACGTCTACAATAATATTGATGAAATAAGGGGACCTTTAACCTGCTAAATTTCTAAAATGGACTGGTTCATCATTTAATTTGGGCAATACCATTCATTATTCGAAGGAGTGTTAACTGAAAATTTTCTGACTGAATAGCGACCAGTGTAGACCAAGATCAGCCTGCACGAACGTCTTGGTCTACACTGCATGGTCGCAGCCGCCAGCAGGCTAATTGTTAAGATCTAAAGTAACAAATACACTAAATAAATTTCTATTGATCTGCCTTCAAAGTCATTTTTTTAGTCAAGCAAGGATTTGACATACTGTTAAATTTAATAAGTTTGTCGAAATGAAATAATATTTTTAGGACAGTTGCTCGAGACAGTTAAAATATGATGAATTTACATTTAAATTAAATTTCTTTTATGTTTTAAAAACATCAGCAATCAAGTACCAATATGACCAATTAGACATTTGTTCAGTGCTATTTGAATTTTTCAATTATATTGAGCACATACTTAACCTATAGAAATACAAGTGAATTCAAATTTGTAATATTATAATTTTTTAACAAGAGTATAGATAATGCTCATGCTATAATTGTTACCTATTTATTTTATAATATGAATAAAATGATTTATCATTACGAATGTTTATTTTTATTATATTATTTCAAAAAGCATCAAATGAAGAAAAAAAACGAAGGAAGATCCAATTTACATATAAAAACTAAAACCAAGAAGCTATATCATATCTACAAACAAAAATAACATAACATTGGGTTCAAACAGTTTTCAAGTCATTTTTCTTATAATTTTATTTCTCTATCATTTCAATATGTAACGTTAAAAATGTGAAAAATTCTCTATTTTCCATCATAACGACATTTTAGTTTGTGCTTGTGTTAGAAATAAATTTAAAAACAATTGCTTATAATCTCAAAGATTTATGATAATAAACAACAACAACAATATTTTATTAGCAAACATCGACAAGAACTTGCCTTTGCTTAATGAACAGAAAAAAACACAGATGAAAATAATGATATGATCATACATTATACTATATATTATGCATAAATCATAAGTATATTATATATCTGTATAATAGTACGTACCTATGATGGCAGTAAACAGAACAAATTAATATTACTTAAACAGTTATCGTAAGTATTACATTTACACTTCTGCATTTTTCACACTCTATGCCTCTTCAAGGTACTTACAAACATTCAAGATACTTATTATTGAATTTGTCATCTGTAGCCAATTTATACGCACATTTCCAATCCGACATCTTGTGGTGATATGGTTTGGGGTGAGTTTTGTGATGATTGCTACAATGAGGGAAATAACTCACAATTCAGAGCTTAATGAATAGGGTAGCTAAACCATGGGCATATATAATGTAGGTTCGTTATCTGAAATCAGTACACATTAACAATAAAATGAGAAAATAAAAACATTCGATTACAAATAATGCTTGTTGATCATAAATTACACCATACAGTAATTTAGAGATGGTACCTAAAAAATTCAAATTCATCTTTACAGATTTTTTTTTCAGTGTGAAATGATAGCTAAGTGCACCAATTTTCTAAATAAATTTATTGTTTTCCTCTTCTCCATGCAAAACTTTTGACCAATGTTTTATGTTGGCTTCAGTTTATTGGTCAATTCAGAGTAGTTCCCCGTTGATTTTCTTGGATAGGTACCATCTCTGCCATACATAAATCATTTGAAACTGGTAACATACATTCAAACTATAATTTTCATTTCTACAGATGAATATCTTTTATGATAATATTTTTGGTTTAATATTTGATAAAATATTTTTTGTTTTTGGAATTAAATGATATTTATACTGTAATATGCTTTTTAATCTATCCTGCACGCAAAAAGATACTGTTTTATAGCTAGAAAACATCAGTACAAGACGTGGATTTAAAAATTACAATGGATAGTAATAGGCGTACACCGAAGTACACCAAGTACACCTACATATCTATTACAGCTGAAAGACTTGTCTACTTCAAAAATAAAAAAAAAGATAATGTGGTCTGTTGTTTTTAACAAAAATAATTATACAGGTCTGAATACAACTCAAATATTTCGTACAGGATAGAAACTTTGATACACAAGAAATCTAGAATGTTAACAGGATTATGAATTTTCATAATAAAAAGAAAACAAAACCGAAAAAGTCAATCACACCTAAAATAGTAGGGTTAAAGTATTTTGAACATATACTGAAAAAAATAGATGCATAACATAATTAAAAAAATATTGCTTATAACAAAAAAAATAGTTGATTATACACAAACATTGGTGTCGTATCTATATACAGAACCGTGGCTGATTTTTTTCCACAGTACAATGGAAAGTGTATGAATTTTCCATCCCTAATCGATATCCGTGATTTCCGCCTCCTAAATGCATCGAATGACAAACATGGCAAAACAATCATTGATACTCTAAACATGCAAAATAATTTAAAATATGAGAAAGTAAATAAATATGAAAAAGTAAAACATCAGATCATAAAAATGAAAATACATAATGTAAAAAGTCAGGACTTACATTACACAATGGTAACAATATCATAGGCAAACAATGACAATAAATACATGGTGACAATAAACATATCAACTAAGTTTTTTTAACATATTAGGGGAAGCACATATTCCACTGGAAAGTTACTCAACGATATGTTTGCATAATATAAGACACCCTTGAGTTTTCAAAACTTTAAAATGGTTAGAAACACTCATTGCTGACTCTGAAAACTATTAAAAAAGGTCAAGGCCTATAAAAACTAACACTAAAATATTATTACTGCTCTAACAGAACCTTAACATTTACCCTGCTAAATTTCCAAAATGGATTGGTCCATCTTTCATTTTGGGCAGTACAACTTATTATTCAAAGGGGTGTTCACTGAATATTTACTGACTGAATAGCGAACAGAGCAAACCATGATCAGCCTTCTCAGCCTTCAGGCTGATCTTGTTCTGCACTGGTCGAAAAGGCAGAATCACTTGCTGGCAGCAGGCGAAAGGTTAAGGAAATATTTAAATATATTTGATTTTTCATTCCGACATTCATTCATATTAGAATTTTACATTTCGTAAACATCGATGAAATATTGTGTTTCATTTCCTTTGTTGCAAGACTCTTAAAGATACTCTGTAATCATTTTTTGTATTATAAGGTTTCATTCATCGTGGGCTATGAAATTGACCTTTCGTGTTTTAGATTTTCCAGTGTCTATTTAGATGTGATGTATTGATGAAAAATAAAATATTAAGCGGATATATTCTGGAACAAGAATAGTTTTTTTTTTATCCAACAAAGTTTATATTCATAAACTATTGAAAATTTTTCTGTTTTGAATTAAGAGTACGTTTAAGTTAATTTGTCTCAGTACGAGGACCATTCTAAAAATAATGACAATTGCGCGCTTTAGAAGACATTCGACACGCAAGAAATTCGTGTATTACAAGGATGATACAGGAATGACTCCTTTATAATCATGCAAAGTTGTATTGAAAACAATTGTACGTTCTCGGAGATATTTAGTTTTGTATCTGGTGTAGTCATATATACTAAGCAAAATGCATGTAACTATGAAAACAAAACAAAAATCTGAAATTAGAGGGTACATTAACGTTCGTTGTTCTTTAGAAATACCTGCAAGGCAGATATGCAGTGTACGTACTGCATACTTCACAGGGTAAGTCTGCAGTATCAGAGAAAACTGTTGACAGGTTGGTACTTAAATCTAACAGTGATCAGGAAGTACTTAAAGACCTGGCCCAAAACAGCGTTGAACATTGCTGCAGTAAGATATGATTGATGAAAACGACCGGTACATGGTGTCCGAGATTGGTTATCTTGGCATGTCAACGGGAAGAAGTTATGAGATTCTCACAAAGCACTTGGGTTTAAGATGGGTACCTTACATGTTAACCGAGGAACAATATGCCAGTAGGGTCAAATGTGCTAAAAAAAAACGCTGCAAATGTTCTAAAATTTAGATAATCGCATAATGTCACAGCTCCTAACAGGAGACGAGTCCTTGGTATACTTTATGATAAAATAAAAACCACAGCGTCGCGTTGACAACAGACAGTGGCTGCGAAAAGGTGACCATAGACCAGTAAGTGCAAAAAGAATTATGTCAAAAAGGTTTAGTATTCCATCTTCTTTAACTCAGTGGGTACTATTGCACAAATTCCTACTTCGTCAGGAAAGTCAGTCACTGGAAAGTTTTATACAAAGTACAGAAAGCTGTTAAATGGAAACACACAAAAAAAAAATGCGTCGAAGGACTGCTATTCTCGGTCTCCAGTTGATCCATGACAACGCTGTGGCTCACAAAAGTTCCATCGTTCAAAAGTTTCCGAGATAAGAAAAAGTGGTACAAATCATCTCGCTGATTCAATTTTAAGACCTTGTGACTTTTGCCTCTTTCTAAGGCTGCAAAGGATGCTGGCTGTTCGCACAAAATGTATCGAATAAATCACTTGGGAGTGGTATTTTTCAGTTACTTAAGGGAAGAGTTCACCTCTTGGAATTCTCGATTTCGAAAGTGTGTGGATGTCAATAGTGATAAACTAAATTTGAAGTCAGTACACAGACTGTGTACCATATTCTACACGATTGTCATTATGTTTAGAATGACCCTCGTTGAACCTCATTCGAAATTTCTTTTCGAATCAAAGTACGTACAACTTTAAGATATACAATGATGAAAATAGTGCAATACGCAAATGTCGATTTTTTCCGAATCAAAGTACAATATATCTATAAGGCATGTAATGTTGAAAACAGTGCAATACACTTTCAAAATTTTTATGCATGTCACCCAGAAGAATAAATTTTAAATTGTTCAAATGGAAGTTTCACGCCTCTCTAACGCATATCATAACAAAAACTATTAACAATACATAATACAATGGTAAAACGCAGTATATGAAGCTAAAACACAAACATTTTAGAAAGATCTAGCATTTTTTTAATATGTGCATTTTTTTAACTGCGTTTGATTCTTTTCCCAAACCTAGACATTCTCCAAACTCTCAGGATTTGTCAGCTCAGCTGGCCTCTAGGTTATGAGCACTCCCTATAAAGAAATCATATATAATTATAATTAATATACTTGCATACTAAATTATAGAATCTTCAGACATCTTCATAGCGTTAGTCGGAATACTGCCAATCAAAAGGATATTTTTATAAAACAGTTTTTATCTGTCAAGTTGCACCCATCGGGCATATGTCACATATATTATACGCCAAATCCTGCTTACAGGCTCTTAAGAAATGTTAACACAAATTTATAACAAGTTGGAAAAGTTACAATTCATGCTAACAAACTGCAAACTATAGATAACTAATCTAAATTAGGATTATTAGCTAAAATGCACCCTTAAACATTTACTGTTTCAAAATTTATTTAAAGAAATCTTTAGTGACAAACAGCCAGATCTCCAGGCGTCTCCGTCAACCTATCTCACTCTAAGACACTATCAGGGCATGACAGCCATAAAAGCGTCTTTTAAAGAAGAAATGTAAGGAATCAGCTAAACGTGAAACAGGAGTCACCCCACGGAAAATATTGGATTCCTTAGATAAAAATGTAACAGGAATCCTCCCCTTGGAAACAGTCCAGTTCCTGAGATAAACGTTTAAAAGTGTAATGTAAATATAAAAGTGTAACAAGACAAATCCTACCAGGAAACAGTCCTATTAATTCCGAAGACAAAAGTGTAACAGGAATCCTTCCCACCCCTGTGTTATGTACATGTCATTTCTCATTAGGCTTTACTTCGTTGATCATTCATTGCTTACTAGCCTAGTTTTGAAACATCATATGTCAATAAGTTATTTATATTCTGTGGTGTTCCAGAATGTTCTAACACAAAACAGGGTGTTACGATTATTTTTAAAATCTTGATTGTTCTTGGTTTTTCTAGAATCTTTCTTTTAATCTTGGTGATACATGAAAGTTCTGGAACCTTCCATGATACATTAAATAGGAAGGGGCCTCCGTGGCCGAGTAGTTAAGGTCGCTGACTTCAAATCACTTGCGCCTCATCGATATGGGTTCGAGCCTCACTCGGGGCGTTGAATTCTCCATGTGAGGAAGCCATCCAGCTGGCTTACGGAAGGTCGGTGGTTCTACCCAGGTGCCCGCTCGTGATGAAATAAGCACGGAAGGACACCTGGAGCTGGAAAGTCGCCATATGACCTATAATTGTGTCGGTGCGACGTGAAACCCAACAAAATAAATAGGAAGCTGTCTGAGGACAGAGCAGAACCTAGATCTTATTGAAAAACATTCCTGTATTTCTTAATAACAAAATATTACCAGTTTGGACGTTTAACATTTCAAGGATTTACATCAACCTTGTGGATTTAAAAAAGTATCTTCGAAGAAAGGATTTATATTCTTTGGATATACTAAATTCAGTTTGGACTGTGGTGAAATATTTTGGAATTTACACTGATTGGATTTAAATTTGGCCTTTAAAAAAGAGTTACAGGAATCTTTCTCCTTCCCCTCTCTCCAAACCCCACGAAAACAGTTCGATTTTTCCCTTAGATAAAATCAGAATAGTGAAACAGGAATTCCCACCACCCCCACCAAGAAATCCTGAGATAAAAATGTAATACTGACATCCCTATGGCAATGAGTTTTTCAGTTATCGATTGGAAATTGTTTCATTTTTCCGGGCTACAGTGATGGTAAACCAACAGGCATACCGACCGGCTGATATAAACGAAATGATATTATACACCATCTTCTTCGAATATTAAGGGTGCATATAATGCTCTGGCTAAATGTGCATGTCCACCTTGTGTAGGTCATGTATACCAAATTCCATTTGAATTGTACTGTAACTGAGAAGAAGCTGAATACACAAGACTGAATGCCTGCCGTTTTTCAGAAGTATTTCAGTTATATAATAAATGTTTTCAGACACAATGTACTTTATCAAATCGTCAAAGAGAATATTCGCCCCGCCAGGTGATCGAATTCACGACCCCGCGATCTGCGCTCTCCCTATTGAGCTAAGTGAACGGACACACAAGTAAGTGATGGAGAATTGATCAAAGAATTGTAAAATGTACATATTCGAAAGGGTATAATTCCAAGTTATACTGCAACATTAAAATGGGCTTGGAAAAAAATTTAAATTTAAGGACAGTTTTGATCAGTAACTATTCTAATGAACATAAGTCTTTTTTGTTATGCATTATTCTTCAGGCTGGACTTCATTCTACTTTTCCCATACACATACATTCTAATCCAAACGATATTTAACAGTTATAGCTCAGAACGAGCCTCATGGTTATCCTTTTACATCTAATATTATGTTTTATTTTAAAATGTCACAGAAGCATATATTGCTATACTTTCCTCCGATCGTGTTTGGCAAACAGCGTACACTGGCCGTATAAATATATGCACCTGTTGCAGTTTATTTTTACAAAGCATTACGGAATATACAATTTTAAGATATTCAATTACAAGATAGCTTTTGTTTAATGTCAATTTTTACCTTACTCATGAGATATTTCTTCGAGTTTTGTTGCCTCAAAATTTCCTTCATTTTCTGCAGTTGCCGTTTCACATATATCTCGGCCTCTTGCAGTTTCAAGTTTCTTATCGCATTTCTCTTTTCCTGTTTCAAATTCCTGGCTCCCTATTGGATGTATATATCCACCATCAATGTCCGGTGAGGAGTCTACAATATAGTGACATTAATAGATAGGCTTGTCTGTAACACTTTAACATGTAGAAGTATTATAAAAATACATTTTTATCTCACCTGAAATTAGGTAACCATGCGTTCTTGTGCAGCCAGTAAAATACGCCAATTTCTAATTTTGCTAAATAAAACCATAGTCAATTCTATGTCAGTTAATTTTATTTGAAATACAAGAATCGTGTGTGCAAAAATATCTCTGTAACATGAAAAAAATACCAATAAGTTCTTGATGGGAACACGAACGCGGAATTCAAGCATGTTTTTCAATCTCCTTATCACTGAAAAGTGAACGTTTCTTATTAATAACAATGAGTAATTTTTATCTATGTAGTATGAGCAATAACGAATTATAATTGTTAGTTGAGCATTCATGGAGACGAAATACACAGGGATTACTACCGCTTTGAAATACAAGAAGCATAATGGGTATCATTATATTTTTTAAGAAAACATACAATATAACTTCATTATGGCTCCCTAATGGCCTTAAAACAACTTTCGAGAGTATCCGTCAACGAGAGAAGTTAACAGCGTACCAACACATAGAATATTTCTATTCGCGTTGATTTCCTTTGTTTAGAGCCACTTCAATTATGAATGATTTATAAAAAAACACACCCATTGAAGCATGCATAGAAATATAAACTAAAAATAAAAACTTTGGTTAGATAAATGCTTTTTCATATGTAGAAATATACTGCAGACTTTATCTATCAGTGCGATACATTTGAAACAAGAAAACTTTTCAAAATGGATATTTGCCGTTGAATGTAACTTGATTGATGGACCTCAGAAACTGAAATCGGAAAAAAAGTTAAACGCGTTAGTAAGAAAGGATTAAAGTTAAACAAAATAAGGACGAATGTTACATATTATTTATATTCAATTTTAACTCTTTAAACGTCTACAAACTTATTTTTGTTTATTATAACGCTTATAACAAAAACATTATTTTTTTTTAATTTAAGAACGTTAATCCGTCTGTTAATGCGTTGGGTACTATAATCTGAGAGTTAATGTTACAAACATTTTCTCATCTACGTACCATAGACACCATGATTTGACAACGAAAGTCTAAGGCGAAAAATACATAACAAAATTGTTACAAACCAAAAACCAAAATGAGTTTGAAAGATAAAACCTGAATACCAAGTTAATTAATATTTTATTGATACATTTGTAAAGGCTCCAGGGCCGGATCTAGAAATGTTTGACGGGGGGGGGGGGGGGGGGGGGGCACCAGTTTTGAACGAAGTCGTCACCGCCGAGGGGCATAGCAAGGTGCCTTTGCCAATGTTAGGGGATTCATGGGGTTGGTGGGGGGGGGGGGGGGGGGTCTTCCGCTGGATTTTTTTTTGGTACGAAATGGTATCCTCAGGTGCATTTATTGGTGGGTGTACTCCCCTCATATAAGGGGCGTCAGGGGACTCTCCCCAAGGAAAATTTCAAAATACAGGCATGGAATGGTCGCCTCTGGTGAATTTTTAGGTAGATCTATACTTTTTTGGTTTTTACAGGGGTGTGTTACTCTCCTCTTTTTTTTTGATTGGGGAATGGGGGGCGGATCAGGGGGCTCTCCCCTAGAAATTTTCAAAATATAGGCACGAAATGGTGACATCTGGTGCATTTTTAGGTACAATTTGTGGGGAGTTACAGGGGTATGTTACTCCCCTCTTGATTGGGGGGGGGGGGGTCAGGGGGCTCTCCCCCTGGAAAATTTTGAAATGCAGGTATGAAATGGTGGCCCCTGGTGCATTTCTGGGTCTAAATTTTAAGAAAAAATATACCTTTGCCAAAATAGTATGGTGCATCTTTGATGAGCATAGGTCACTTCTCAGCCAAATGGGGGTGGGGGGGGGGTGGTGCATGGGCCCCCTCGGCCCGGGCCTGGAGCCGTGCCTGGGCTCCCCTTTTGGTCAAATGTATCCGATAAAAATACATATCATACACGTATCGAATGACATATGATTTCAGCAAAAAGAAAGAACAAAAAGGCTCCTCAGACAATCTTGTATATTGTAGAATGAAGATGATGAATGATCAAACTGAAATATGAACATTTTGTCGAAGTGTTTTGTACCATTGTTTGGATACTTCCTTTTTGTTTTCTGTTAACCAAACCAACTGAAACATGTGGCACAAAGTCTTACCTGTGATTTGCTTATGTATAATATAAAAATAATAAATCAAAGGCCTGAAGGGCCTGAGTCGGCTAATGATTGATGTACTGACAGTATAGTCTACCAGTTTCAGTTTGTTTTTAGTTTTTTTCTTAAAATTTCATAACACAGCTCGATATTTACCCAAAATATTATATCCGGATACGATTACACTTTTCTCCAGTTTCAACAATATATTTTACAAATTGTGATGATACGGAGACATTTAGCAGCAATTGGCAGTATCTGACATTGAAGTTTACGGTTAAATTACCTCTTATTTAAATCTTTTCATAAAAAGTTGTTTCGTTTCGTGAAAGCTGCCAAACATAGACGATCTACTTTCGATTTCAAAAACTACAAGAAAATACAATTTAATGTTTCGCCGATTTGTTTATTTCTCGAAAAATAAGGATTGAAATCATTTTTAATATCAGTAGTAACTAAACAAACCAGTAAGAGCTTCTTCTTCCGATAATTTATCCATTTACTGACTGCAAAATTCAACCCACGCAAAGTTTATAGAAATCATACGATGCGTGTATACGTTCAATGTGGGAGAATTAAGGCTGATCGGCTATGTTACCTAACGCATCCAGACGATTCAGATTTTGTTTTTAAAAAAGCATTGTGTGCGTTTCTGTAATTTTATATACGTTTTTATACTCCTAAGAAATTATTAGACATGCGTATTTGCATTATTTCTATACGTAATTTACGCTAATACGCATCTTATCTGGAGCCCTGTGGAACTATTTTTTGTCTTTCGCTGGATGTAACGCAAGCTTTGTAAGCCTGCGCAATTCTTAAAATGCACATTTATGCTTAATGAGTTACATTCGAGTATTGCACAATTATAAGTCATAAATATGACAGATTACATCGTATATTGGTCATAGCAAAGGGAATTGACACAACTTAACTTCATTCATGCAGTGAACTGTTTGAACTTTGAGAAATCTAATGGAACTACATCCCTTCACGTGTTATTCGGTCCATTTAGAGAATCGCTGAACAGCAAGGACTCGTCAAAAGGCTTTCAGCCTTTAGCCGACTCAAAAATGCGAAAATCGAAGTATAATTATGTTGCACATTATTCAGCATTAAGTACTTGTAAAGATGGTCAATCTGTTCTTGGTCCTGTCAAGGATTAGTTCGAAGTTTTTACGTCTGATAATTTATTCTTAATAAAATTCACTGAGCTCTTAATTATTCTATGTTTTATCAATTGAAGTTTATTTTAAAATTAAATTTTTTTAGTTTGGTATAACATAAAGAATGATAGCAGTATAAGAACAATTTTGTTAAATTTATCAATGATATATATCTCAGCAACATTTCTCAGAAATGCAAGTCTGTGAAGTTATTATTACCTCCATTTTTCTAATTTTTGTTGTCCAACAGAGACCCAATGCAAATAATTAAAAAGCTTCAATCAGGTTTAGACCTTTGATTCAGATTTGTGAAATATTCCAATATATATTACAAAGAAACTGTATTGAAATCAAAAGAAAAATAGTTTATATAATTATTACATTTATAAATACAATGAAACATACGTTTCTTCTATTGAATTAATTAATCTCTTTCATAATATATGAAACGTGAAAGATCCCGTAAATTGTTGACCAAAATGCAAAAATCTAATTTTCCTCTATAACTTTATGCATTTCAAGCAAGTACATAATAGGTACACACTGTATCATTTTTCGACATCTGAATCATAGTTCTCAAGCGAAAGAACTGAAAACTTACCTGCAACAAATCCAGATTCTTCAAATGTGACATTTTCATTGTTGTGACTCATTTTTGGGTATATGTTTCCACCATTTAGGTCGTTCTCAAGCTCGTTCACAGGGTCAACATTTACAGGTATGTCGCTTTTGATTTCTGATTGGTCTACTACATTGTCGAGTCTTCTATAGGGGTGTGGATCTGCATACTCATCTGCTTTCGTATATGTTGGATCTTCTCCGTTTAGCTCAAGATATGTATTGACTACAGCGGCATCAGGAATAAAATCGTATTGGCCTGATGAGTCTCTTGGGTAAGCGTATGATACTGTTGAAGTAATTCTATACCATTCCATGAAAAGGGAAATTATACTTTGAGCGATGTGTTAAACTTCTTTTACGCTGAGCATTATCTTTGTTTTTAGTACTTTTGTGCAGCTACAACACACAGAGTGAATTAAGCTTATATGCAGTTAGGACTGAATGGTTTGACGGTACAAGGAGACACAATGATGTTTAATCTTTTGCCAGTAAAGGACTAGCTAAATTCAAATTATCAAAATATGTGACCGTCAATAAGTTTATTCATAATTCTGTGTACTCCTTAAAAAAGTCGCCCATACTTATTGTTATATGCTCTTTGCAGCACGTTTAACAGAAATTCCACTAAATTGTTTGGGGAGTATTATATATTTTATTACCTGTTATGAACCCAATCAAAAGGAGTATGCTATTTACGTGTATTTGCTCAGTTGCGTTTTTTTTTTACTTCAAAAGGATGTTGAGACAGATGTTTTTTCATAATGCATTTATTACGCAATGCTTCATTTAGTGTTTGTAACTGTAAAATGTAACAGAAAAATACAACTTTAATTCCATCAAAATATTATTATATTATCATACCTGCCTGCTAGGAGACCCGATATTTAACGATCATTAAGAGAGTACTAAATTTTGTTGCCATTTTCCGTCAAAGAAAATCATTTCTTTCAGATTATTTAATTAATTTAAAGCAGCATGGAAGAATAGCAAGTGTAGCTGAGTTCCAAGACCGCCTCCCCGAAAGGAATCCCTACATCAGTGACCATATGGATGTGTAAATGATTGACATTTACACAAAGTTATAGACAAAGTAAACTAAACTGACAACAAAGACAACAAACAAATAAACATAGTGGGACACGGCCTTGAAACGGCCAATGGCAAACGCATCACTTAGGAGTTTAAAACGGTTTATAATGTACGCCAAATCGCACTTTTAACTTCCATTATGTTCCAAAGTCACAGGAAACGGTAAATGTAAATTATCCACGATCATTTGAATGAATCCCAAACATAACGCACATCATGTTCGCGAAAATGTTCATGTAAAAACGTTTAAAAGCAAACCTTTAGAACCATAAAGATAACGATGGTAACATCAGAGTACTTTATTAGACCTATTGGATTAACTTACAAATATCAATGACAAATGACTTGGGGTTTATGAGTCCTTTTATAGCTCTAAAGTAACTCAGGCAACTGTTTAATACAAAACGTAAGCTGTTCTTGACTGGAGTAAGCTTATAATTAGTTTTAAAGTTCGAAGTGGCACAGATCTTGATATGCGTTTTGCTTAACTCTTTTGGTAACATTTTAGTGTTTTATTCAGCATTTTGCAGAAAAGTAACTCATATAAGCTGAAAAGGGCGCCACGTTTATCTTGTGCCGGGTTGAACTGCTCTGGTAAAATGGCGAGATTGCAATAATCATTCCTGCTGTGACGTCACAGTACCAGCGCAAAACTCTAGTTGATATAATTATTAATCCTACTATCAATTCTTCAGAACAAACCATTGTAATAACACTATGTCAGAGCCTCAGATTTATCATTCCAGTTTCACTGTAATTCAATATAAGGGTGAAAAGTACCCTTCTAGATAATATGCGAGCCCGTAAAGATTTATGAAGTCCAATGTAGGAGCTCAATATGTTATTTACCTGTTTATAATTGACTCAGAAGCCGTAGAGTCGATTATGCACGAAAGGAAATTGAGATCTTCCCAGAAAACACAAATTAAAGTGATCTCATTGTTTCATTATAATATTTGCCTTAAAGTCAAAACGAGACGTTGGTTTTCCGTTTAAGCTGATTTGCATTAGTATATAGTGTAAATATGTAAGTTTGTTTATTTATTGTTAAGAAACTGTGTTACATGACTTTAAAATTGTAAAAGCACCTCAGTAATTGATTTATTCAAAAGGACCATTTTCGTCACACTATACATTGTTCAAAGGTGCTTAACTGTGATGCTTACCTAATGTAAGTAAACTTAACAGTTTACCTTTGTTCGTCCGGTTCTGCAGTCTCGCTTTTCCTGAATACCACCTTGTTACGTTCCTCATTAATCTTAGCTTTGTACCTCCGATAAGCAAGAAGACCACCTATCCCTTTTAGAAAGGAAAATATGCATCAAGGTTGGAATATTTGGAATGAACACAAAACAATATTTTCACAAAACAAGCGACGAAAGTTTGCCAAAACTGAATCATGTTCAGTCATTTTTAACCATGTAGAACCATGTCAAATCACTGTGTGCTTATTGTGAGGCAAACCTTGAAAAACAGTCCGACCTCTCATATCTGTTACTATGGTAGCTACGCATGTTCAGGTCATTTGTTTTCAATGACGATTTTGACTTGATTTTCAAAACTGCAGGATATACATAGGAATTCTACGTGGTGAAAAAAGTATTTAATGCTGGAATGATTTAAAATATTTGAATCTCAATCAGGTTTTTAAATGAAAGTATATGGACAAGGCACAATTTTGTCGATATTTTTACGATTAGTATATTTCTTTTTTCTTTCTTATTAACAAATGAAAGACGCAAGTCACGATAGAGTACACATAACGGCCTCACGGCACAAAACCATTATAGCCCTTACATAGCTTTATCAAAAATCCATGTGTTTAAAGCGTCATTCCTGATCTATTATCCAAATTTCTTCTATTTCACTTCCTTCTTTCCTATTCAATCTTTGTAGATATTAATGCATGATATAGTTTTTTTTTTACAGTTTAGAGTTAAGTTCAGATAAACACTTCAAATTTTATCTCCAAAAAATATAATCTTTTTCACAATTGTTATACTACATTGTGACAATTTTATGACTCATACCATTAACTGCAAGCATAACATGTACGCGGAATTAGTTTGAAATTGCATTATGAATAAGGAGGGAGTTTCTTAAGCTTACTTAGCTTCCTATATAACCCTATATGTTGATACTTGTAATATTGTTATAATTGCAAATATGCCAATAAATATTGTTAAAAGCAACGAACCAAAGTTTTATTCAAAGGTTAATTTAAAATGCAAATATTATAATGTAACTCTAAAGTATATTAAAAAATCAACTTGAATACCTGTCAGTCAATATTTTTTCAACCAGTTCTTCGTCCGTATCCACATTCAGTTTTTCTTTATACTCATTCCATTGTTCAAAATTAGCTTTACCGATATTTACACTGCATGTACCTATAGTTTTCAGACGTTTTGTTTCGTTTTCCAATGATTACATGTGCCGTTTCTTGTCTTTGTTATCCGCCATTTTTAATTGGCTGGGCAAGTTTCGTATTTCGTATTTTGAAAAGAAATAATAGGTAGATGCATTTCAAAGGCATTTTTATTCAACTGGTTATTTATGATGTTAAACTTTATAGAACTAAGGATTCCTGCGGACGAGTAATTATTGTGTAGAATAAATAAATGCTTGAACCGATCTTCCTAGCTCCGTGTAGACATTCGGGGCTAAATTCTTACCTGAGGTAACAGAAGTCGGACAAAATTGAAAGGTCATCTATCCATCTAGATTCAGCTCAAATTTGCGTAAAAAGTAAACGGTGATAAGACACTTTTCTTATCACCATGATTTTCATCTAGTCACATGCTTTAAAAATATACATATATTTTAGGTGAGCAATTTGAAGATAATACGAGACAGGTGGCGCAAGGTGTGCATTTTGAGAAACTGGAATTTTACAAGTTTTTATCATAAAAACAACGGAAACGGCAGGCAGATAATGATAAGACGAAACGGACGCATCGGTTGATCTTGGTATGCATTGTTAGCTTGTACATTATGAATTGGTTCATGAATGGCATCATATTCAGGAACAAGGACTTGGAGCGAGGAAATTCTAAATGTATTACACTTCAAGGCTGAATGAAAAGGTGTTTGGTGGTATTTTAGGACACTATACACGAATGCGACGTGAACATCAGGACTCTAGATGTGTATAAAGTAACAGTCAGTCGGACTCTAAAACGGGGGTTAAATCTATATTTTTCGACCATTAAGGTTAGAGACCACCAATTGTTTTCCCATAGACTTACATTGTAACATTATGGCGTGTACGGCCTTCCATACATCGAAACATGTATATCTAATTACAAGTTCTACCAAAATATCGGACGAAAAACATATGAATAGTAATACTTTATTTAAGTATTTTTCGTGTGAATGAGATGACCCGCTGTTTACATCATTGACATGGCGGGAGAAATTCGTTTGATAAAACTTTTTTTAAATGCACATAAAATGTAGCAAATTTTGTCAAAATGTATAATAAAATACTGTAAATGCAGTGAAAAAAATATCCATTTTGAAAAAATAATCACTTCCTGGGTCTGTTTACATGACTGACCAATCAGAACGCACAGACGTTACCTTATTCCCAGGTATACACTTACCTCATTCCCAGTAAGTTCCCTGTAGGAATAGGGTCAGTAATTCGGTCGAAAATGTGCTTCCGTTCGAAAGAAGTCCATAATAAATAGATCCTAATTTTCCCATTTTTGTTGCGCAAATTCGTGTAGAACGAGTGCTTTAATCACCATTTTTCACTACTAGAATACATTCTGCATGAAATGAGACGGTTTTCATGTTCATACACCCCACATGCCAAGTTTTGCAGATCGAAACCGGAAGTAGGTGTTTATTGCGCGGACGAGAGCAAATACGCGCCATTTTTAGGGTAGCAGACCATAACTGACTGGCATTTCACTAGGAACTACATAGCCCCCTATTTTCTTTTCATTTTTTCGTTAATTTGTGATAGAACTTCCATGAAAAATATGTGTAGGAAAAAGTGATGTTCTCTAAAGATACGTAAAGACGACCTGAAGTTGTCGTTTTTTTATATGAAACGAAGAAGGATTTGAATTACTGACCTTTAACCTGTACTTTTTTGAATTGGTGGTCTCTGACCTATAGATGAATGTTTCGTATCACATTTTCCAATTTTACAGTGATATTGTGAAACATGATCCAATACCAAATGTCTTACAAAGTTTCATCAAGAAATGTTCAGTTTTAAGAAAGATATGGACAGTTTACTGAAGTCACCCCCTGTCGATTTATATGCCCAGACTCAGTCCCTGTCGTCGTCAGATTGCAAGTTTTCGTGAAAATTTCAGTTGTCTGCTTTTGATTTGACTTGGAAGCTGAAATATGATACATTCCGTAAAAAATAGAAATAAGGTCTAATAATTTTTATCATTCTCTAACATTACAGAGATAAAAATGATCCTTTTTGTCCAAAAAGCTCAGATAAAAATGGGCACACCTGTTAAAAAAGAGGCCAAATTAAAAAAAAATATCAAATTTCACGCTTATTTTTGCACGAAAACGTACGGCCTTCTATACATCGAAACATGTATATCTAATTACAAGTTTTTCAAGAACTATCTTAGTTCTACCAAAATATCGGACGAAAAACATATGAATAGTGATACTTTATTTAAGTAATTTTCGTGTGAATGAGATGACCCGCTGTTTACATCATTGACATGGCGGGAGAAATTCGTTTGATAAAACTTTTTTAAATGCACATAAAATGTAGCAAATTTTGTCAAAATGTATAATAAAATACTGTAAATGCAGTGAAAAAAATATCAATTTTGAAAAAATAATCACTTCCTGGGTTTGTTTACATGACTGACCAATCAGAACGCACAGACGCTACCTTATTCCCAGGTATACACTTACCTCATTCCCAGTAAGTTCCCTGAACTTTTTGAGTTGGTGGTCTCTGACCTTAAGTATGTATTGCAGAAGGGAAAATGTCGCAAAATGAAGAACCCATCTTTCGCTCACATTACCATTTGGCTAGGTACGTAGATACCCTTTATAGTAGGAAAAAATCACATAAAAAGCAAGAGAAACTGCCTGGCGACGCATGTAAACAATAGATTTTCAGAGGTTTTCCTTCAATTTTGAAGTAAAAAGCAAATTGAAACTAAGAAACTGTAGAGCCGAAACGGCATTTTGCAGAAATATTAAGGTAAAAGTGCTTTCCGGGTAGAAAAATGTAAACCGTCTCAGAAAATTTACATCTTTTTCGTCATTTTTAACATCAGACTCCATAAACCTCACTTAAAGTACATCAGACTACTAACACGTTCGCCCTCCTGATTTCCTAGTTACTGTAAAACTATATTTGAATGGGGAAGATGAAAGAACTGCATTTTTTATAACATAACGTTCAACATTTGTTCTGTTTTGCTATTGAATGAAAGTTACTCTATATCTTTGATTCTCCGTACAGTAGTTTATTCATTCAGGGGTGTTCAAAATACTTAGAAAAGTGCTCTGATACCTTTATTCCTGGTCCTGCCTTCCTGAAATATGACTGATAAGATAATACTGAATGTGAAAATTGTAAGTACAGATTAAAGAACATGAAAAACATTTATTTACCGTATATACCAGTTAGTGGTCCGACGTCATCGTGACCCTGACATATAAAGAGAAAATTCGTCATTGAATGCATTTCCTACACCTTCCTACGAAACAATAAAAATTCATTTTTTCAGTATTGCTGTTTTTTATATATATTTAGGAAGTTTAAATTGCTAATCTGCCTGTCTCTAATCTGATTCGAGGTGGTACATGTTTTTAAGTTCTTTTTACTGGAGCATATTTAGTGCATCTTTCAACTATTGTAATTGGCGATGAACATGTATATGTTTTTGCCGAAATAAGCTTGACTTGACTTGACTATTTATCCTTCGTCTTTTAAGCTCTTTTATGCACTTCAGTGCATGATTAGTGAACACTTCCTAATTCTTATAGTGTATATATATATACTAAATTACAAGTGGAATATGAAAACTTGTGTGATATATCAAAATGGTGTTGTATTTGTATGAATTCTCTTGTAACTCTTACTAGAGTGGCCATTTTCATTATATTTCATGTGCAATATTTTACATGTTAATGTAAATTCTTGCATAAAAACTTCTTTTTTCACTGGATCCGCCCATGTATTAACGGGAGAAAAATCGTGTGCAAACAAGGCAGTTCACGTGCTGTTAATACCCGATTTTTATTTTTGAAATGCTTTCCCAGGGTCGTAAATGTATTTCTGTACAGATTGACATCTGGTATCTGCGCCTTGTTCCTTTCATAAAAAACCTCTTCTTGTAACATAAAAGATGCAATCTTAACCATAGAATTTTTTGCTGTAGCAGTTACCAACGCCAAATGCGCTGCCCCCAACAATGTTCGTACTCGCTTAGACTTCTCTTGTTTACTCCCCTTTTAGAACTCTGCGTCGTTTCAGTTTTTGTAGATAAATGTGAATGTTTAAGAATCGCGTGTAACTAGAACAATTGTTTGTTTTTAGGAACCATATATATTTATGATTTTGGTAAGTATCAATCGGTATGTTTTTACCTAATTTCTCGAAGAATTTATATAAACAGTTTGAAACCTTGACACTACGTTCGTACCCATCCGTACTCCAAATGTGTCGTACACAATTTACATCGAATGTAAAGTTATTCTTCTTGATATTGTGCTCCTGTTTACCAAATTGTTAAGTTACATGAACAATTATTAGTAATTTTATGTTTGTAATAACTAGAGACTGAAACATCGTTTGAAAACTTTCAGGATGTACCTCTGATGGTGTTGTTTATTTCTGGGCCGTGGATACGGATATTTAAAACATGTTTACCGTTTCCAAGAACAACCAGAATGGTAACTAGAAAATGTACTGGAATCGTAAACTCTTCACGTATGAAAACAATACATTTAGTCGTCGTGAAAAGTTTTTATGCAAGAATAGCGACAATACACGTTTGTTTTGTGTATTAACATCTACAGAAGCCCTTTGGATATGTTTGTGTCCTCGACTGGTCGAGGTCACAAACATATCCCAAGGGCTTCTGTAGATGTTAATACACAAAACACACGTGTATTATCCCTACATTGAAACATGTAAATGGGTGACACACAAATAGAATAAAATATATGGCATTAGTGAAATAGGACATAGAACGGAGCTCTTCAATTTTCAAAATGTGACTGAAACTAAAATTAAAGGGCCATCACTCTAATGTTATTTGATATAGGAATCTTGCACATTATGAAAGTAACCATAATAAATCATATAAAACTAACCATAATAAATCATCTATTCATTATGTGTAAATTTCATAAGGACCGCTGCAATAATGTGGTACATTAGAATTATTAGCGGAAAAGGTAAAATCACCGACGGACAGAGGATGAGAAATAACATTAACCTTGAGCATTCTAAAATGAACTAACAAATAACAAAAATATAATAAAGTAGAATATTTTATTATACTAGTACAAATATGAAGAGTACAATTCATTATGGAAAATGGTTTATGTTTTAATTCTACAAGAGTTTTAGAAAGATAATTAAAGAGGCACGTCTCCAGATTGATGTTGTTTTCGAATGTAAGAAAAATATTTCACTTGTGGGTAATCATAAATAAAAAGTAATACCATCATATTATTTATCTGTTGTTTAAAGTCAGAAAATGTCATTATATGAAATATATAGACAATTGTGTACTAAATTCGTCATGTAGTAGAAACATCAGATAATCTTTAATAAAATCTTAATAGTATAACTTAAAATATACTACATTATGATTTTTAGCTCGACTACTCGAACAATAGTCCGAGCTACTGTACTCACCCTGGCGTCCGCGTCCGCGTCACACCTGGGTTAAAGTTTTGCGCGCAAGTACGTATAGCTATCTTTTAAAGGCGCTTAGCTTTGAAACTTCCCTTTTTCTTTTAAGTCAGTAACAAAGACATGATCAAGTTCCACAACTGACATGTTTTGGGGCAAATTTTTGGACTAAGAAAATCCTAGTGAAAGTTTTGCAAGTTACTATTTCCAAAACTTTTAAATTTCATACTTTTCTTCGGGTTTATAAAACTAGGTGATAGCATCAAGTCCCATAACTCTCACTTTTTTTTTTTCAAAATTGTGTCTCCTATAGAACTAAAAAAACTTCTGGTTAAAGTTTTGCATGCAATTTACTATCTCAAAAACTAATGCAAATATTGAATTGAAATTTCACACGTTTCTTCGGGTTATAAACTAATCAAATCCTATAACTCTGACATGTATTTTGCAAAATTATGTCCCCTTTTGCACTTAAAAACTTCCGGTTAAAGTTTTGCATGCAAGTTACTATCTCCGATATGAATGCAGATACTTGATAGAAACTATAGATATTTTAACATTTAGGGTTATATTCCTGCTTCTGTGACAACAATTCGAATAATCGAGCATTGACAGTCTTACGGACGGTTACAGATATTGCTATCTGTTTTCTCGATATATGTCAGAAGGCATGCCCCTTTAAAATTCTTTTCGTAGATGTCAACATTCTGGATAATTTTTGTCATATACAATGTTTCTTATTATTAATATACCTGATTTCTACAAGTAAACTGAAAGTACCATTTTATGAGTGAAGCTGCAGAACGGCCACTACCTTGCAACTTTGAGTTTTATACTCTGACTTAACAAGACAGCCAAAGTGACCCTAAATCGCTCACTAAAACTGAGAATTTGATCTTGAATTTATTTAGGACCTCACGATCGTCTAATACATACTCAGGTCAATGTTGCCAGTGGTCAGGACACAAGCGCGTAAGAAAGTGGTTACACTCTATGTGGCACACAAATTACTATATATATTAACTCTAACAATGAAGAACAAACTATTTCAAACACATCTCACGACGCGAGTTTTAAAGAGATAATGCTGCAACATCTTATTCTTCAGGTAAGTGTAATCATTTCCTCTAACCATAATGACATCTTTATATCACTACATATATTGTGTTACCTTTTGGCACAGTTGTAGGATTGCCAAAACAAAACATACTGTATAAGTTGAAGTCATAAAAGAGTAAAAGTAGACACAAGTCGTACAAGTTGTATAAGAATCTGTAGAAGAGTGGTTGACATCAACAACAGAAAAAACGTGAACTATATTAATTTCATGTTTAAACGTGACTCTCAGTGTAACCACCAAATGCAACGTCTACAATAATATTGATGAAATAAGGGGATACTTAACCTTTAACCTGCTAAATTTCTAAAATGGACTGGTTCATTATTCAATTTGGGCAATAACATTTATTATTCGAAGGAGTGTTAACTGAAAATTTTCTGACTGAATAGCGACCAGTGTAGACCATGATCAGCCTGCACGGACGTGCAGGCTGATCTTGGTCTACACTGGTCGCAGCCGCCAGCAGGCTTATTGTAAAGATCTAAAGTAACAAGTACACTTAATAAATTTCTATTGATCTGCCTTCAAAGTCATTTTTTAATCATGCAAGGATTTGACATACTGTTAAATTTAATGTTTGTCGAAATGGAATAATATTTTTAGGACAGTTGCTCGAGGAAATTATAAATATGATGAAATTTACATTAAATTTAAACTTCTTTTATGTTTTAAAAACATCAGCAATCAAGTACCAATATGACCAATTAGACATTTTGTTCAGTGCTATTTAAATTAAGTTTTCAATTATATTGAACACATACTTTAACCTATAGAAATACAAGTAAATTCAAATTTGTAATATTATAATTATTTAACAAGAGTAGATAATGTTCATGCTATAATTGTTACCTAAATATTTTGTAATATGAACAAAATGATATATCATTACGAATGTTTACTTTTTATTATATTATTTCAAAAAGCATCAAATGAAGAAAAAACGAAAGGAGTCCCAAACTACCAAGAAGCTTTTTCATATCTACAAATAAAAAAAATAACGTTAGTTTCAAACAGTTCCCAATTATTTTTCTTATAGATTTATTTCTCTATCATTTCAATGTGTAACGTTAAAAATGTGAAAAATTTTCATCATAACAAGACTTTAGTTTGTTCTTATGCTTAGAAATAAATTTAAAAACAATTGCTTATAATCTCAAAGATTTATGATAATAAACAACAACAGCAAACATCGACAAGAACTTGCCTCTGGCTAATGAACAACAACAACAACAAAAAAAAAACAACAACACACACAGATAAAATAATGATATGACACATACGTGACATATGATGTATAGGTTATAAGTATGGTGTATCTGTATAATAGTACGTAATTATGATGGCAGTGTGAACAGAACAAATCAATATTACTTAAACAGTTATCATAAGTATTAATTATACATTTACACTTCTGCATTTCTCATACTCTATGCCTTTTTAAGGTATTTACAAATATTCAAAATACTTGTTATTGAATTGGTAATCTGTGGCCGATATAAAGATCAAAGTCTGTACGCTTTAACAATAAAAATGAGAGAATAGATAGATAGATTTATTCGTGAATATATATGTCATGAATACAAATATTACAAATATCACATTATAAAAAACCAATATCATTACAGACATACATTCAATTATATCACAAAAATAGCTATGTCTTACATCTCAGATTGATATTGGAAAAATGGACTAGCTCTTTTATATAATAAATAAAATAAATTTTGTCACATATAAATCACAGGATAACCCATAAAGTATTTCTACTTATTTCCAATGGGGTCCTTGTGGAAAATTATCAAGGTACAAAATATTGGCTGTTTTAAATTCAACATTGTTTTAAGAAAGACAACTCTTACTAGCATAAATGATTATCTAAATCAAGAGTTACGTGTAATTGTCTATCAACGAAATCCCTGATTAATACAAGTATCACAGTTATATTCAATTATGACATACATATCACTAAATAAATCAGGAAATATTGCACACATATTGATAAAATTACAACTAATAAAAGATAAAATCTGATTTTTCAGCACTTTTCATACATTCAATGAGTTCCGTTTTGACTGCTTTTATAAAAGTATACTTGTTTTTTAAATTTTTTTATGTTATTTGGAAGGCTATTCCAGTCATTTATAGCTTGAAAATAAAAAGTAGTCGATGTAGAACTGTCAACCTGAGGTACATGAAGGTTAGAGACTACCAATTGTTTTCCCATAGACTTACATTGTAACATTATGGCGTGTACGGCCTTCCATACATCGAAACATGTATATCTAATTACAAGTTTTTCAAGAACTATCTTAGTTCTACCAAAATATCGGACGGAAAACATATGAATAGTGATACTTTATTTAGGTAATTTTCGTGTGAATGAGATGACGCCCTATTTACATCATTGACATGGCGGGAGAAATTCTTTTGATATAACTTTTTTTCAATACACATAAAATGTAGCAAATTTTGTCAAAATGTATAATAAAATACTGTAAATGCAGTGAAAAAAAATATCAATTTTGAAAAAATAATCACTTCCTGGGTTTGTTTACATGACCGACCAATCAGAACGCACAGACGTTACCTTATTCCCAGGTATACACTTACCTCATTCCCAGTAAGTTCCCTGTACTTTTTTGAATTGGTGGTCTCTGACCTATAAGCTGTTAACACAATGTCTACAATTATAAGAATGTTTCTTAGGGACAAGAGAGAAGTTATTGTGTAAATATGCTGGACAACTATTATTAGAAATTTTATGAACATGATTGAGTCTTAGTTGTTTGACTCTGTTTTCAGTATTAAGCCATCCAATATTACAAAAATCTGACACTTTCAAAGATGTCTTGTAATCATAACCATAGATAAACCTGATAACTTTGTTTTGAGTCACTTGTAATCTGTTTTTCAATTGTTTTGAAATACCACTATACCAAGATAAAGAGGCATAGTCAAAATGACATTGTATTAAAGAATTACATAAATTCTTTCTCATATTCATGTTTAAACAATTACTTTGCCTATACAAAAATTTCAGTTTAGAATTGACTTTTTTAACAATGTTCTTAATTGTGGATGTAGCAGAAAGGTCATTGTCTTTTACACTTCCAAGATATTTAACAGATTTGTGTGATTCTATGGTATGACCATTACAAAATACATTGAATTTGTCAACCTTTGCTAGTTTTCTTTTAGAACCAAAGGAGATACATTCAGTTTTGCCAAGATGCAGTGATAATTTGTTGTCAACTAACCATTTACTACAGTTTTCAAGCTCTCTTTCTAGAACATTTTCAATTACATCTGGATCTTTATGAGAGAATAGGATAGCACTAACATCTGCATATAAAGTTAATTTGCACTTATTACTAATACTAATACTCATATCATTAACATAGCACAGAAAAAGTAAAGGACCCAGTATGCTTCCTTGCGGAACACCGCATGAAATATTCATAAAATCTGACATAGAATTATTCACATTGTTTGTTTACGACCGGACAAATAAGAATGTTTAAATTTGATTACAAATACTGCTCGACGATCATAAACTGCACCATACATAAATCATTTCAGACTGGTAGCATACATTCAAATCATAATTTTGCATTTTTAAAAAAGAATATCTTTTTTGATCCTGAATATTTTTGGTTTAATTGATAAAATATTTTGTTTCTGGAATTAAATGAATTAAATGATATTTATAATGTAATATGATATTTATAATGTTATATGCTTTTTAATCTATCCTGCACGCAAAATATATACTGTTTTATAGCTGTTAAACATCAGTACAAGACGTGATTTTCAATACAGACAGTTTGGTAGCGCTCCAAAATGATGTTCAAGGCGATGCAACAGAGCCCCAAGATCAATGGTATCAAAGGCTTCTGAAAAGAATATGTTAAGCTGTTAGCATGTTTGTACAACTATTCTTTGATCTACTAAAAAATATGTAGAAAATATGACAAAATATGAATTTTTACTTTTTTATTCTTGCTTTGCCTTTGGGCGCCCGAACTAAAATAAAACTGAAAAATTCCGAAAATGGCCTAAACCAACTTTGAGACCCGCTCACGAGTAAACAAGAGCAACTATGATGGTGCCCAATAGACCCTCACCCTCTACAACGACCATTCGGTCTCAACCAAAGCTAAAGGTCCCATAGGGCTCTCCTATTAACTGCTGGAACGATTTAAGGCCACCCCTGACCCATCCCCGCCCCACATCTCGACCCGGGTTCCTCCGAAACAAGAGTTTTCCAGGAATGGCGACCATCCGTGCCTTGTGGGAACAACCCTCTCTACAATGGCCACCCGGTCCGATCCAAAACTAAAGGTCTGGGGCGGAGCTGGGGGCGCCCAAACTGAAAAAAAAGAGTGAAAAATTCCGAATATGGCCTAAAACATTTTTTTTTGAGTAAAAAAGAGTTTTCCCGGAATAGACACTATGCTGGTCCTCCATAGACCCTCACACTCTACAACGGCCACTCGGAATTAACCCGACTAAAAGTCCCATAGGACTCTCCTATCAATTGCTGGAACGATTGTAGTCCACCCCTGGGTTCCTCCCAAACAAGAGTTTTCCCAGAATGGCGGCCACCCGTGCCTGGTGGGGGACAACCACCTCTACAACGGCCACCCGGTCCGATCCAAAACTAAAGGTATGGGGCGAGGCAGGGGGCGCCCAAATTGAAAAAGCGAAAAATTCTGAATATGGTCTCAAACCTATTTTGAGACCCCTTACGAGTAAAACAAGAGTTTTCCCGGAATAAACACTATGCTGGTCCCCGTAGACCCTTATCCTCTACAACGGCCAGTCGGTCTCAACCAAAACTGAAGGTCGCATAGTGCTCTCCTATTAACTCCTGGAACGATTTAAGGCCACCCCCGACCCACCCCCGCCTCACACCTCGACTCGGGTTCCTCCCAAACAAGAGCTTTCCCAGAATGGCAGCCACTCGTACCTGGTGGGGGACAACCCTCTCTATAACGACCACCCGGTCCGATCCAAAACTAACGGTCTTCGGTAGCTGGGGGGCGCCCAAACTGAAAAAAGTGAACAATTCTGAAAATGGCCTAAAACCAACTTTGAGACCCGCTAACGATTAAACAAGAGTTTTCCCGGAATAAACACAGTGCTGGCCTCCATAGTCCCTCTCCCTCTAAAACGGCCACTCGGTCTCAACCCAAACTAAAGGTCCCATAGGGCTCTCATATTAACTGCTGGAACGATTTTAGGCCAACCCCTACCCACCCCCGCCTCACATCTCGACCCGAGTTCCTCCCAAACAAGAGTTTTCCCGGAATGGCGACCACCCATGCCTGGTGGGGGACAACTCTCTCTACAACGGCCACCCGGTCCGATCCAAAACAGAGTAATTTAATCACACCGAGTATGCTATTACTTCTCTTGGTTCAGTTGAAATTTTCCAAGGAATCTTCTTATAGATTTTGTAAACTATCATAACGCCACTCTTTAAGTGAAATCGAATGGCCATAAAATGTATCTTCGAACTTTTAACTTCGGAGTTATATCTTCTGGTTCTTTGGGTTTATAGATTCGTTCCAATTATCTGTATAACAGAATTCAACTTAAACCGTTTCTACCTGGTTGAACGGTTGCGCCTTAACGGTTTGCATATTTCATTAGCTCCCTTTAACCAAAGAGCTACAAAAATACTTCTTTGCTTTAACAGACTCAGTCAGATCAAGCTATGATTTTTTTCTGGTTAAGCTCTATCACTGTTATGGATTTTTATTTTGCTGTATTGAATTGCTAAGTCATACCAATTGTATCTCCTTGTTTGACGTTACTGTAGTGTTGATGCTTACAACATCTGGACATTTTTCATTGCTTGAGACAGATATCCATTCACTAGATGACTTGCATGTATTCCTCGTGCTGCATCTTGATATAAATGTAAACCAAAAATGAAGTCATATATTTTGGATTATAACGACCATATGAAGCAACACCAGGCAGGTTAATTCTGTAGTTAAATGCGCTTTCAATTGCGTATCTATTTGGAAGCGATTTTAATAAAAACAAGTATCTGTATACATGAAAATGTTAGTTAACTTCGTAAACTTAGTTTATAAACCATAAACGTATCTACTGGACATGAGTGTGTCTTATAAAATGAAGCAAATAAATAATAAAGAAGCACACTTTTGCACCTTTCCCCTCCGAAACTCGTCTCTACACACATATACATGTCATGGGAGTTTTTTTTATGACAATCTCCGAAGTTCTTTTCTCTACATATATATGAGTTAATGTATTCATCAATGGAATTGTGAATCCGTTTCAACTGATAATTTAATAAGGGATAATTAAGAAAGGTTCAAATAAAGTGGCAAGATGGCGGACAAAAGTGTGACGGAAGTGGACATGGAGTAGGGGACGTAATTTTTTGTTAGGCAACATCTGCGTATGATTGAAGTGTGTCACGCAATTTATATTAGACATATGTACCTCTCAAAGTAAAGACGGTTCTCATTTCTCCATAATTAAATTCATTAAATGCCACATTGCATAAATCTAAGGTAAAGCTGTGAAGTAAAAGCGAAACAAAAGACAACCAATATATATATTTAATGAGCTTTACCTATTTTCCGAGAAACACCAACCACAGTATGGATCCTTGCTTCCTAAACAGCCTACACATGTTGTAAATGCTAAACAGGTCTCCACAGGCTCCTTATACACCTTCAATTTATATATGTTGCAATTTTAATAACAACAGTTTTCAAATATATATGGAAACACCATTCCCATAGCATTTATTTATTTATTTAGATTATCATCGAGTTGTGTTTGATTATAATCTATTTTTATTGGGGGAGGGGGCGGTGTTGGGGATTCACACCGTTTTTCAACAGTAGTTTATGTGACGGTGGGCAGTTAACCTAACCAGTGTTCCTGGATTTTGTACCAGTACAAAGTAACTGCAAACTTCCTCACATCAATCAGGGGTGGAGGACAAATGATTTCAGATACAATGTCTTTTATCAAATTGTCACGGAGAACATGCGCCTCGCCCGATTAAACTAATGTATCATGATTTTATTTCATTACTTTTTATATGACTACTATCCGATTTCGATGCATGTATAGGAAGTTGGCTAGACAATCGACAATCGACATTCGCCGTTTATATAGGAAAAACCAATGTGGACCTGGAATGTTCAGCCAACTAGACATTCAGCTAGACATTAGTTTTTAAATAGTGAAAACCAAGGTCGAACTGGAATGTTTAGCCAGCTAGACATTCAGCTCGAAATTCGCCATTTAGATAGGGAAATCGAATGTCGAGCTAGAATGTTTAGCCCGCTAGACATTCAGCTAAACATTCGTTCTTACAGAGGAAAATCAAATGTCGAGCTGGAATGTTTAGTCAGCTAGACGTTCAGCTCAACATTCGCCAGTTATATAGTGAAGTCGAATGTCGAGCTGGAATGTTTAGTCAGCTAGACCTACGGTCGACATTCGCCAGTTATATAGTGAAGTCGAATGTCGAGCTGGAATGTTTAGTCAGCTAGACCTCCGGTCGACATTCGCCAGTTATATAAGGAAATCGAATGTCGAGCTAGAATGTTTAGCCAGCTAGACATTCAGCTAGACATTCGTTTTTATATAAGGAAATCGAATGTCGAGTCGGAATGTTTAGTCAGCTAGACGTTCAGCTCGACATTCGCAAGTTATATAGAGAAATCGAATATCGAGCTAGAATGTTTAGCCAGCTAGACATTCAGCTAGACATTCGTTTTTATATTGGAAAATCAAATGTCGAGCTGGAATGTTTAGCCAGCTAGACATTTAGCTCGACACATTTGATGTTCTATATTTTAATGGCGAAAGTACTGAGAGATAGCTTTTCTTAAGGTCAAAATGCATAGCTCTTCTTCCGGTTATCGTATGCATATCCATACACCAATATATTTTCACCTAAAAGTAGCATTGGCTTGTGATAAACATGTAAGAAACAGATATACCTGTCTTTGGCTAAGAAAAAAGATGTATTTTCCATCATCAGATGTGTACATGTCTTGCTGAATCATATAACCCATGTTTTTCGTTTCAGGTTGCTTGACAGGAACTGCAAAATTCTTTGGGTAAACAACGGCCTGAAAAAGTGTATTAAAAACGGAAGTAAAATTATAATCAGCTGAACTTTTGTTCGTATGAAGTACAATGGTTCTAATAATTGCTTAGAACAAACTACCTAACTACAAAAAAACTTTAAATCTGTTTTAGTTGTTTAAAATAGTAGTCCTCAGTTGCTCACACACTCACACAATACCAAGATTATAAACAAATAAATATAGGGCTATTTTTTACACGCCCAAAATATTTGTGTGATGTGATCACATAGAAATAGAAGGAAATCTCAAACGACGCGAGATTGAAACTTGATTTAGAGCTATAGCCAGTTGCTAAATCACTGGCTAATCGGCAGAGAGAAAAACTCTAAATACAATAGAATTATTATTATTATTATTATTATTATTATTATTATTATACCAGATTTATATAGCGCCCTTTTCATGATAAACACGTTCAAAGGCGCTTTACATATAGCTAACGCAGCCACTCAGAGCGCGAAATTCATCATCTACCAGTACAGACACAGATCGATCTGACCAGAGGGACAGAGTGAGACAAAGCCCCGTAACAGATAGAGAAATCCTGTTTAGATACTGGCTTGTCCGGCTAACTTAGCCTAGCTCTTTGCGAATAGACAGTCTGGTTCTTTAACGTGCCCGGTGTATAGCACCGATACACGCGAAGCCATATTTCCTGGGAAGAACCGGTACAGGCCTCTTAGTTAGGTGGGAGACATTCAAGAGCATCTCAGAAATTTCCAGTGTCTGGACCGGGATTCGAAGAAGCTTCATCTGACTTTATTTGAGCATTTGATACAATCGCCCGTATACACTGACAGCAGTTCACAAACAGGCCCAAAAACTTCGGCTCAAGTAGGAATTTTTTCAATGTAAATCTCTCTTGTTCAGTTGTTAGGATCTTGGAAGAAGTTTTGACAGAAGTCTACGTGAAGAAGGTTAACTCTTACCAATATTATTAAAAATAGCAAGTGCAAAACTCGAGATCATTTCTAAATAAATTATATTTTTTTTCCAACAAATTTTACTGCATGACTAATGCAAGAAAAACCCTATCTATAAATTGTACATAATCATGCGCTTGTTCACATGTACATAATGCACAGAAGCCTTGAAGCACTTTGTGTTTCATGTTGTCTTTTTGTTGTTTTTTAACTGTTTGTTTACAACTGCCAACTACAAGAAACTGGTCTAAATGGCAAAATTCTAAATTCTGTCGTTTCTTTGTATAAAGATGTTCAGTGCTGTATAAGGTTAAAAGGCTTTGATTCTCCTTGGTTTGAAGTAAATTGTGGCTTGAAACAAGGCTGCCCGTTGTCGCCAATACTTTTCAACTTGTACATAAATGACTTGGTTACTGCTATTAAAGAAACAAATATTGGAATTACAGTAGATATCGAGTTGATAAATATCTTATTGTTCGCAGATGATGTTGTAATTCTGGCTGAAACTCCAGAAGATTTACAAAAGCTACTAGATATTTTACATGTTTGGTGTATAAATAATAGTATGACTGTCAGTTGTAACAAATCAAACATAATTCATTTTAGAAGACCTAGTTGCGTACAAACGAGTATTGTTTTTAAGTTGGGAGCATTTCCGCTACATATTGTATTGTTTTACTAAACGAATTTCTAGATTATGCAGAAATGGCAAAAAATGTAGCCATGTCAGCTGGTAGAGCGCTTGGTCTTTTAATTTCAAAATGTAAAACGTTTGGAGGTTTCAACTTTGTAACATTTTCAAAATTTTATGATACAATGGTTTTACCTGTTATATGTTATTCAGCCCCCATGTGGGATGATAAATCTTACTCGTGTATAAATTCTGTTCATAACGGAGCCATGAGATATTTTCTTGGAGTGGGAAAATACACACCAAATGCAGCTGTAATTGGGGACATGGACTGGAAGCCAGTATTTGTTAAACAGTGGGGTGCAGTGGCAAGACAGTACTGCAGATTTTTGAAGATGCATGATTCAATATTAAAGAAAAAAGTTTTTAACTGGGTAAAAGCATCATCTAATATTAGATGTAAAAACAGTATTTTTCGCATCTGTCAAATATGTTTAGTAATATTGGCACTGTTGGTATAGATAATATACATTTACAGCATTGTACTAAGACTTTTGTTGACGGGTTAGAAAATAAGCTTCTAGAGATTGAAATTGATAAATGGAAACAATCAGTACTAACACGTGATGAATAAGTAAGAGGAAAAGGTTGTAATAAATTAAGAACGTATAAATGTATAAAAACTAATTTTGAAACTGAATTTTATGTTAAAGAGTCATTACCATTTCACTTCCGTAGTGCTATGGCAAAATTTAGATGTGATGTAGCACCCATCAGAATTGAAACAGGGAGATATGAAAATGTAGACGTAAATGAACGAACTTGTTTCAATTGTTCAAACTGTATTGAAGATGAAAAACAGGTTCTAGTAAATTGTCCATTATATTCATATGTAAGGGAGGAATTGTATACGCATACCAGACAAAATGTAAATGATTTTGATAGTTTATCTGATGAAGAGAAGTCTGTGTATTATTTACTGACCCAAATATAGTAAAGTATACAGCCAAAGCGTGTTTAAATATTTTAAAACATAGGAAAATTTTATTGTATAGTAAATAATGTTAATGTTTTAACATTGTCAGTTGTATAGTAAATAATGTTAATATTTTAACATTGTCGTTTGTAGTTTAGGAAAATAGTATGAGGGAACATTGAACAAAACTGCAAATATACATGTATATCAAATCTGATCTGACACAACTTACATACTATAACAGATTTATTAACAGTACTTTAGGCAATTATTTTTCTGTTAATGTTTAAAGCAAGTTTTAGCTCGACTATTCAAAGAATAGGTAAAGGTATTGGACCCGCACCTGGGTCGGCGTCCACGTCGACGTCCTGATTTGGTTAGTTCTTTATATCTTAACTTGTGCCCATTAATTGAAACTTCACTTACTTATTCAACGTGATAAACTGACTTACATTGCACATGTTCCATAACTCTGTTTTGCTTTTTGCAAAATTATCCCACTTTATCAATTTAGTTTTTTTTTTAAAGTTTTATATGTAAGTTAGTATTTCGGTACCCACTAATGGGAATGGATTGAAACTTCACACACTTGTTCACTGTGATGATATGACATACAGTGCACAGGTTCCATAACTCTACTTTGCGATTTTACAAAATTATGCCTTTTTTATTACTTAGCAGTTTTTGGTTAAGTTTGTGAATGTGAGACGGTATCTCAGTAAACACTAATGGGAATGGATTTAAACTTAATACAGTTGTTCACTATCATGATCTGACATTTGGTGAACATGTTTTATAACTCTACTTTACATTTTTTTTACAAAGCTAGTCTCCATTTTTGACTTAGCCGTTGTTTTTTTTTTTGTGTGTTTTTTTTTGTAAGCTGGTATCTTAGTACCCACTTGTGGAAATGGATTGAAACTTCACACAATTGTACATCGTCATGAGCTGATATGCATTGTACAGGTTTCATAACCTCCTGTTCTGCAATTTTACAAATAATGCCCCTTTTCTGACTTTAATATTCATTCAGTTGACAAGGTTGTGGAATAGTCGAGCATTGCTGTCCTCCGACAGCCCTTATTAACTTTATTTGGTCACAGATAGATTCAAACTTTCCGTATAACATCTTTGATAAAAAAAATCCCTACAGCAATTATCTGCAGCTGGCCACAGATCTATTCGCAGTTTCCTGATGCTTTTTAATTTTATGCTTTTCTAATTTTATGTATGAAACCTTTTGAAGGTATACCTACATATAAGGATTTTAATAGTTTTATGTTGGTGACTTCGTCATCTTAATAGATATTAGGTTTTAGAATATGTAAATGTGTATAGATCAAATTGTCCCTTATATTTCTGTATAGAAAGGCATACGTTTTTTTTAAAATATTGTAATATTGTAGTGTTTTACCATGCTGTACGTATGAAGAGACATAAATGTGAATTCTATATCTTAAGAAACCAATATTAAATATTAGCCTATCTGATCATAGGAAAATATTTGCTTTTTGTGATGATAGCAAAAAATGTATTAAAAAAACATACATGTATGTCAGTTTCATTTTTATAATAAGAAGGATATACTTCAAGACCAAATACATCTTACTTTAATTGTGACGTAAGTACTTTTAAAATTTCTTCAGATACTGTACCGTGGAAAGCGATTATTTCTTGGCCTATAACTAAACTGTTTGAAGCTGTTATTTATGTGATGAT
The DNA here is from genome assembly GCF_021730395.1 of Mercenaria mercenaria. Taxonomy (NCBI): domain Eukaryota; kingdom Metazoa; phylum Mollusca; class Bivalvia; order Venerida; family Veneridae; genus Mercenaria; species Mercenaria mercenaria. The sequence goes on from NC_069373.1 coordinate 57,543,261, forward strand.
CTGAATTGCATACCTTCATAATTTCTCCGGATGTTGTACCAAGGAAAGCAACTATTTTTGTGTTTATCTGTGAGACTGTTACAGCTGTTAATTGAGTGTCAAACTGAACGACAGGCAGTGAGGACAGCACCTTGCTGCCAATCACCTGATGAAATAATGCTAGGTTGTCCTTGTTGCACAAATAGTAATCCTCAGGCATGTAGAAAGTGGCATTATCATTCTGAAAAGTATGATTGAAAACATATAGCAAGACTGTGCCCCACAGTGAACATTTATTTGTTTGTCAAGTTGTCCATATATTTTACTTTGTCTAAGTACTTATATAGTACATATATATTGCCTATTAGTTAATTTTCTAGAAATATTCTTCAGTCTAACAAAAGTAACTTCTAAAGACATTTTGAAATACAAATACAGGTTTTTATAATGTACCTACATACATTTTGTAAAAATGTGGCACTTCGGAAATTAACAGGAACAATCGGAAAACAAATTCCGTATTGAACTGTGAATTCTGTATAGTGCATGTTGTCATACTGCTTTTATTATTTAATATTCATGACCTGATCCAGTTCTGTAAAACGCGCATACAAATACATCCTTACGATGACATTTAATGTTCATTTGTCTCCTATAAATTACTGATTATAAAGCGTTTATACGTTTAATAAATCTGAGAATGTTTCGAGTTTCAACTTTTTTATATTTAAAGTTTGTATCTATAGGAGAGATCGCCATGACGTCACGCATAAATACCTGTTTATCTGGTGGTGGGTAAAACAAATGTTTTTACATCGTTTGTGTATGGGATCTGAATTTTTAATTTTTAATAACTTTTTTGCTCATATATGGATTTTAAAAATTCAAAAAGTTTTGAAATGCTTACGATTTTCATATTTTCCCATTTAAATACCTTTTTAAAATGAATAACGGTTTTAAATGACATAAGATTTTAATAGCGGCGTAGCGATCCTCCAAACTTTTAGAAAAAACATTGTAAGTTAAGCTTTCATAATTAATCCATTTAATTTCGAAATTATAATCAAAAGTAATCAATAAATTGCTTGTTTCATACACTTTCCATTGATGAAAAAATTATTGATATTATTTGTGTTTTAAGAAAGTTTAAGCCGTTAGAAAAACAACACTGTTTACAAAAAAACATGGACGCTCGGCGTCTGCCCACACGGTCTTTGTCTTATCAGTTCTAAAAATAGAAAATACAATGGATTTGTTTACAAACACGATCTCTCCTATTTGATAGCTGACGGGCAAACAATGCGTACAATACTGTATTTCTCTGAGAGTACATTTCAGCTAAATAATTAGTTATTTGTTTCATATCATTCTTTTGCTAAAAGCAATAAACCAAAAGATGGATGTACATAATAAAAGTGTCATTGTAACAGTAGCTTGAGCACCTCGTGAGATCCAGTCTAGCAAAGTCCGCACTGTTATACTAAACCTACTTTATCACACAATGATGATGAGTACTACCTTCTCTGAAGCCTTGTTTTTTTCTTTTTTGACCATCAGACTATTGTACGCGATTACATTTTAGATGAAAGATAAGACACAACAAACCGTTGCATGTGTACACGGAACGTTAGATGTTTGGAAGTTAATATAATCCTGGTTTGCTGGTGCCCGGCCTCCCCTGTAGCAATCCTTTATATTCGCAACAAACCTGAAAAGAAAATACACTGTTACATAATCTTTAGAATTTACGCAACAGATGTAAAGTAAATTAGGTCTAAAGTAAATTAGATGTAAATTAAGAATTTAATTAGCATAGGCAAAAGAAATTCCATATGATATAGTCAAAGATATGCATGAGTGTTATGCTATTTTTAGAAGAAGAAATTTATCAGAATGTTAGAATCTATAACAATACCATATTGACAGAGTTAAAAACATATCAAATATATTTTCAAAAATATTAGGCAGACGACAGTGCCATGCCACTGATCTTTATAACAGTAAAGTTTTATATTTTTAATACAAATCTATTCAAAGGTACTAGTATTTTAGGAGTGGATCGGAATGATTTGAAAATTAAAGTTTTATGGAAATGTTACCAGTGGTTTGAGAGATAAAGCTGACAATGTAAAACTATATTATGAAGTCTTTGACTGCAAAAATATTATTTGGTTATCGCATTAATATTGAAAGTACAAAGAATATATCAATTCTTCAAATATTCTTCTGTTGTGTCATAACTAAACAATTTTAAAGAACCTCTTTTCTAAAATCCATTAGGACATTTTGTGCCATTTCAAGGAATATATGACGACTCACCTAATATATTATTTTATATTTTAAATGTTTCTTACATTTTTTTCACAGTCTCCATTGAGTAAACACAAACAGCCGATTTCATAGGTCCAGAGAACACAGTTATAAACAGCGTTTCCGTCCCTACAACGACCTTCTTTACTGCCCGAATCTCCTCGAACTGTCCGCATTGTATCGGCATATCAGCATATGTTTGTGGTGTCGAGTATGTGCGAGAATGTTGAACGTAATACTGACACACTTGGGCAATGCGGCTTATTCTCCTTTCTGTTGCTTTGACCATTTGAACACTGAAAAATAGTCTGTAGTTGTCAACGCTAAAGGCTCCGATATACTTCTCCGTCAGAACTGGTGTCTCTTCGTACGATTTAAATCCATACCATGGACGACTTTTTTCACCCCCGCTATTTAGGTACCACGATATACCAGGTTGTGTGCACCTACCACCTAGATCTTCTTGACCTTCAACATGGGGACATCCGATAAACAGAAAGTCCTGTCTTCGATTTCTGCCAGATGTCTTTATATAAGTTGCCATAAAAGCCTCCGCTCCATCAATCTTTACCGGTGAATTTAAATGATTAACGCTCCTAGAAATTCCATTCACTTCCCTAATATCACAGTAGTTTCGCCTGCTACTGCACGTGGTAATATAACCATCATTGTCAGTTTCTGTTTTATTGCATATCATAATTTTAATGACATCATCCGTGTTAGCCAGTGGTCCTGTTACAGTTTGTTTTAAAAGTTGGAAATCTGTTGTATTTAGATCATATACACCATTCATTCCCGATACAATCAAGTGTTGTCCATCGCTGGTGAGCAACATGTTGCGAAAACCTTTATCTTCTATCACGTCGGGTGGCCATGACACAGCCTGAGCCGCTTAGTAGCCTACAGGCATATACCAAAGCACCCAGACAACCAGTTTCACCTGTAGCCTCATTGCTACAGTAATCTGAAACAAAATTTTACATATCCGTGAACTACTTTATTTTCCAAAAATATCCATATCTAATTAAGCAGTGATGTCAAAAATCACGTCAGTCCTAATGACAGATACATCGCATTATCAGTTCACAGTCTTTCCTAAGTAATTATGGCGATTTAAGATTTTTGTGTATACAAAATTTTATTATGCACTAAGCTATTTTATATTTTGACCAACATATAATAAGGCAGTCTCAGTAGTTTGGTGTCCAAAACAATTTTGACAAATTCATCTAGCTTTACAAACCTAAAATCTCGTTAAATTATTATAACAGTTATTAACAACTAACATTTTTCTAGCGTTATTAAATAATTGTTAATATGTATTAAAAGATTGCCTTTATTTTTCATATTCCAAAGACCATTATAACATTTTAAGATCATTTAAAAAGGAATTCTCCAAAAGTAATTCAACTATCTAAATAAGGTGAGTACTGATGCAAGTATTTCTAATCAGCAAACAGAGTAAGAAAAAAATGTGCCATAATTGTTACCGAGTGTCTGTGGGATAAATGTTAGTTCGTCTAAACTCTGATCTGTGTCGAAAAAAATGACTTAATTCACACATTTCCATATTGCGTTATATCTCGATTTGCGAACTACGAACTTGTTACAAATTTCGAATTTAAGACTCATGAATATGATTCAAATACTTTGATTAGTAGTAATGTAAAATGATGGTGCGAAAACAATCTGACCTCACCTGACCCCTTGTCCCTATTCTATAAGTGCACTTTAACCTTACCCTAAACTTAAAATACTAACTTGGTACCCTTGATACCCTAAAAATCTTTTAAATCTTTAGTTAAGGTAACTTGACATGGACAACCAAGATGGCGTCACAAAATTGAGGTTGGTCACATTATTTACTTCTATAGATGATATGCTGCTACAGAGGTCTAAAGATGCATTTTAATCATTTAATACACACATATACCATTGTAAAAATGCATTTAATTTATAAAATTATAAAATCAAAAGTTCTGAAACTCACCATGAAAACTAAGCAATTTTTGTGCACGTTTTGCAGAAAAGTTAGGTATCCAAACTGAAAATAATTAATATCCTCATATCTTTGAATATATCCTTCAGGTGCTCCACCTATGAACAAAAGAACTTATCCACTGAGTTTTATGCTATTTGCTCTGTAATTTGGTTTGTAAATTATCAATTTCAATATTTTGTTGCAAATAAATTCAGTAACAAGAGGCTATGCAATTCCAAAAATATGTTTATCGTAAAACTCTCCCAGTCCTATGAATGGAAAGTGAACCCAAACATAGCTGATTTCGGGTCTTTTACATTATGTTTTATGACCCTTGCATGTTCAAATGCAGAAATCCTCATCTAAACTGGCTCTATATGTCTTGGGGGGCAACAAATTCAAGAAAATGTACTTTATCAATTACATTAAACATCCATTAATTTAGTATGGCCTATGATCCACACTTTCCATGAGATTTCCATGCAAGTCGGAGAAGATTTGACATTGAGGGTTATTCAAACAGTAGCAAACATATATGAACTAGGACACAGATTGAAAAGAATTGTAAACATTATATAAAATTAAAATACAAACAATGCTAAATTACTAAGAAATGAACACATCACTCAAAACTCTTAATATGTGAGGATTTTAAGTCTCAGAAATACGGACAAAGTAAACTTACATGTACTTCGAATTTTTTAACGACCCTCATACTGCAGGCAGGTTTCAACTTTTTAGGGTGAAAATATAGAAATTTATAATTTACTAATGAAATTACTGAGCAAATAGCATAAAACTCAGTTGATAAGTTCTTTTGTTTATAGGTGGAGCACCTAAAGGACATATTCAAAGATATGAGGATATAAATTTTTTTTAGTTTGGATACATAACTTTTCCGCAAAATGTGCACAAAAATTGACTAGTTTTTATGGTGAGTTCTAGAACATTTGATTTGATAATTTTATAAATTAAATGCATTTTGTCAATTGTTTATGTGTGTATTAAATGATTTAAATGCAATTTTAGACCTCTGTAGCAGTATATCGTCTATACGAGTAAATAATGTGACCAACCCCAATTTCATGACGCCATCTTGGTTGTTCATGTCAAGTTACCTTAAACCGAATGAAAACCTTTGGTTTAACCAAAAAAAAAACATTCAGTCCCCGGTCCGAACCAACTAATGCCGGACAATTTAAAACCCACAGGTTTTAAACCCAGTTAAAAGTTTTAAATACATATGATATAGATGAGTTTACAGAATAAAATATATTGTTTGAAAGAAAGAAGATTTACTGATAATATAAATCCTCATTATGTTACAACAAAAAACGGGAGAAAAATGATAAGGGCTACTTGTTCATCTTGTGGAAAAATGAGATCAAAGTTTGTTAAAAGTGCAGGGGGTAATTTAGATATTCACAAAGCAATGTTACCGTTATTACCTAAGAAAGGTTTAACACTCCCAGGATATAATTATTGTGGGCCAGGAAATCCCCTAGATAATGGACCCCCTGTCAATGAACTGGATGCAGTATGTATGGACCATGATTTTTGCTATGACAGTGGTGTAAAAAAGGGTACATGTGATAAGCAAATGCTTTCCAATTTAAATAACACTAAATCAAAAACATTTGGAGAAAAAATTGCAAAACATTTAGTTGTGAAACCTATAATTAAAACGAAATACACACTTGGGTTGGGACAAAAACAAAAGTCAAAAAACGGGAAAAGGGGGTAGAGTATACCCCCGGAATCACATGGAGCGATGAATTAGCAGAAGAATTACACAAACCAATTAAAAGAAAATTTAGGAAACGAAGAGTGATTGTTAATGATATTGATGATACTTGGTCAGCTGATTTAGTTGACATGCAAGCTTTTTCAAAATATAATAAAGGAGTAAAGTACTTGTTAACCGTTATTGATATATTCAGTAAATATGCTTGGGTTATTCCATTAAAGAATAAAACTGGAGAATCTGTTACTGAAGCATTTAATAAAATAGTTTCAGAAGATAGAATTCAGGGACGAAAGTCTCCGAAGACTGCAAGGATTCCACAAAATTTATGGGTAGATGAAGGAAAAGAATTTTATAATAAAAAGTTTGAATCATTTTTGAATAAAAATAAAATTAATATTTACCATACATTTAATGAAGGAAAGGCTGTAGTAATAGAAAGATTTAATAGAAGTTTAAAAAGAATAATGTGGAAATATTTTACAGCAAATAATACTTATACTTATTTAGATAATTTGCAGGAAATGATTGATAAATATAACAAAACAAAACACTCTAGTATAAAAATGACACCAACCGAAGCTAGTAAAAACTGAAATAAAGGTACTGTTTACTTTAATTTATATGGTGATTTAAAGATACCAAAGAGTAAAACAAAATTTAAAATTGGTGATCGAGTTCGCTTAAGCAAACTTAAAAGACATTTTGAAAAAGGATATACACCAAACTGGACAGAGGAAATATTTATAATTTATAAAATTAATAATACAAATCCCAGAACATACACTATAAAAGATTTAAATGATGAAATAATTCAAGGTTCATTTTATGAACAAGAATTTTTACCTACTACACAAGAGGTTTTTAGAATAGAAAAAGTTTTAGACGAGACTATAAGAAAAAACAAGCTTTAGTAAAATGGAAAGGTTACAATGAAAAATTTAATAGTTGGGTTCCGTTTAGTGAATTGGAAGAAAATTAATTTAAAAAATATATTTATAAATGAGTCATAAAAATCTAATTTCTAATAATGGAATAGAAACAATAGATCAATTAATTATTCACTTAACTAAACTAGCTGCTGCTTACAGAAAAAGTTATAAATTTTGTGGGAGAGTAAGTACCGGATTATATATTACAGCAGGTATCTTTGGTTGTTCAGCTGCATTAGCACTTGTTCCAGCTATTCCTATATTTGTAGCAGTTGCTGGCGCTGTTCCATCAGTAATTACCATATTTACTAACAGACTAAAACTTGACGACAAGAAATTTATTTTAAAAGCACATCATCATAAAATAAAACAAACTAATAACAAAAGCACGGATTGGAAAAGTAAATAAAGAAGAGAAACAAGTTATTCAGGATATTTTTACATTACTATTAGAAATGCAGAAAGAAAGAAAAAAAATATTCATGCCTTTCGAAACATATATGAAGGAATTTAAACTTAACGGATATAAAAGTAAAAAAGAGAAGAGCTGTATTAAATTTTACGTGCGTTTTTAGAGATTTTGTTTCTATAAGTATATTATATATAGATGGTTAATAGAAAGGTAGATAGAATGATTATACCAAAATTATCTAGCACTTTAGGAGAAATAATGAATCCAGACAAAAATTCATATAAGAAAGTTCTTAAAGAAGAAATGTTATTAAATCAAAACTTGATCAATAGTTAGCGATGAATATAAAAATCTGTCATTGATAAATTACAAAATGTTATAGATCCTTATCTTTAAAAAATAATTTATTTGAATGGAACTGTGGTTGTCTATTAACTGAAGAAGAAAATGCTGAAAGATTATGTGATTGTCCCAGACCAAATAATATTCGAAACAATCCTAAAAAAGTTATTGCAACCAATTATGATACTAATGAAGAAAAAACATATAAAGCACTTATGCAGCATCCAAAGACCTTAATATTAATTCAGGGTTAATAACAATGTGCTGCAAAGGAAAAAAAACCAAGTTAAAAGTGGAATATCAAAAACCAGGGAAAAAGATATAAATTTAATATTTTAATTCTTCTTAAACTTTATTTATTTTATTATTTTTTAATCCTTTTTTCCTTAGTGATTTTTTTTCTAAATATAATATATAGATGGAAATCGAGAGATCAAAAAATCAATATTATAAGAAATTTGAAATTAAAGTTCAATATAGACAAGATCCAAAAAAATCAATTATATTTAACTATAAACGACTCTTATGAAATACTTAAATCTGAACTAAACACTTAAAAGGTATAAAAAAAACGTTGTTTAAAAATAACTTTGCAAAAAATGGATAAAACTGATACAATATATAAATCAGCTTATTTTCAATCAAGGCTTAAAAATTATTAACACAAACAAAAATAAAAACACTTACGTCAAGCTTTTGATAAAATAATAAAATAGAATTGGTAAGGATTTCGAAGGAAGCGGCTGGAGAATAGAGTCAGTTGATGCCATTATATAAATAATATAAGTATAGTCCATTGGCTGCTTCAAGTTATTAGAATTACCAAAGCCTTTACAAATTCAATGAAAGGATTAAAATAAAAAAGAATGATATAAAGAATGTTTAGATGGTGCATTTAGCTTACAAATTTCCTTTTAAAAGAAAACCCTCATAGATTTTCCCAAAATATAAAAAACAAAATAAACATCTTGATTATAGGAATTAAATTTCCTGTTACATTAATCAAATACCTAAAATAGAATTTTTAAATGAAATATCATTTAATATTTTTTGGTTATGAAGAAAATAGATTTATCCATTGTACATATCAAAATATCAAAAACGAAGAACACTGTGACATGTTGCTAATTACTAATGATAAAATAACTGATTGATGACTGTAAGCCTCAAGAACTGTGTCTAACATTATGTTTGGATAAAAGACTTTAATAGATTAATGTTTAACAAAAAAACATGCAAATAAAAAACATTCTGTAAAAGCTGTCTGCACATTTTCTAAAGAAAGAATATTAAATGAACACAAAACCAAATTGTTTAGCTATTAATGGAAATCCAAGGTGTAAAAATGCCAAAAGAGGGAAGAAAAAAGTACAATTTAAAAATTACATAAAGGTTAGCAGTACCTTTGTAATTTATGCTGATTTTGAATCAATAACAAAAAAGGTTTAACTGCTTTACCATCAACTGAATTTTCATTTACGAACCATATCAAAATCATATAGATTGTGGTTACGGCTATAAAGTTGTTTGTTGTTAGGGACGATAAATATACTAAACCAACCAGAATTTATAGAGGCCCCAATGCAGTTTATAAATTTAAATTGAAAAATGCTTGTGGAAGAGGAATATTGTAAAGAAATATTTAAAGAGCATTTTAAAAAAGAACTAAGAATGTCTAAAAAGATTGGGAAATTGAATTTAAAAAACAAAAGTTTTGTCATATCTGTGAAAAAGAATATATAGAAGATTCAATCAAAGTACGTGACATTGTCATATAACAGGAAAATTCAGAGGAAGTGCTCACTCAGAATGTATATTAATTTAAACTAACACATAAAATTCCTGTTATTTTTCATAATTTAAGAGGTTATGACGGTCATTTTATTATGCAACAAATAGGAAAATTCAAAAAAGAAAATTTAAAGTTATTCCTAACAATATGGGAAAGATTATGGCATTTATGATTTCCGACTTGGTCTTTATTGATTCATTTCAATTTATGTCTCAATCATTGGATAACCTAGTAAAAATATTCCAGAATTTAAATACTTATCTCAAGAATTCGATTACATTGAATTATTAAAAACAAAAGGTGTTTATTCATATGATTACACGGATTCATTTGAAAAATTCAAAGGAACAGAATTACCTCCTAAAGAAGAGTTTTATTCAATTTTAAATGAAACACACATATCGGACAACGAATATGAACATGCTAAAAATGTTTGGAAATAAATTTAAAATTAAACAATGGGGGAATACCATGATCTATATTTAAAAACGATCTATAATTAAAAACTGACGTATTACTTTTAGCTGATGTTTGAAATTTTAGAAAACTATGTTTGGAGTACTACAAATTAGATCCTGTCATTATTTTAGTAGTCCTGGGTTAGCTTGGGATGCAATGTTAAAAATGACTGGAATTAAGTTAGATTTAATAACTGATATTGATATGTATCTTTTTATTGAAAAGGGACTAAGAGGAGGAATAAGTTATATTTCAAATAGATACAGTAAAGCAAACAATAAATATATGAAGGATTATAATCCTAAACTTGACAGCAAATACATTATGTACCTCGACGCCAATAACCTTTACGGTTGGGCTATGTGTCAACCTTTACCCTTTGGAAACTTTAAATTTATATCCGAAAAACAATTCAAGAAATTAATTGCAAAAGGTAAAACTAACTTTAAAGTTGAATGTGATCTTGAATATCCAAAAGAATTACATAAAACCCACAACGATTATCCTTTAGCTCCTGAAAAAATTATTATACCAGATCAATGGCTTTCTGATTATAGTAAAAATATTAAAACAGAATTTGAAATAGGAAAAATTAATGTAAAAAAATTAGTTCCAACTTTAATGAAAAAACAAAATTATGTAGTTCATTTTAAAAATCTTGAACTATATACACAATTAGGGTTAAAAGTAACAAAAATACATAAAATATGAACTTTTGATGAAAGTCCTTGGTTAAAAAAGTATATTGATTTTAATACTCAAAAAAGATCTAAAGCAAAACGTTCATTTGAAAAGGACTTTTTTAAGTTAATGAACAACTCTGTATTCGGTAAGACAATGGAGAATTTACGCAAGAGGGTTAATATTAAATTAACTCATGATGAAAATATCTTATTAAAATACATAGCCAAACCTTCATTTGTTAGTTCAACGATGTTTAACAAGAATTTGTTTGGTATTCATAGAATAAAAGAAAGTTTGTTATTAAACAGACCTTGTTATGTTGGAATGTGCATTCTAGATTTATCAAAATATTTAATGTATGATTTTCATTATAATTACATTAAGGAAAAGTACGAGGGTAATTGTAAATTACTATTCACTGACACTGATTCATTATGTTATGAAATAAAAACCAAAGATGCATATGAGGATTTTTATAAGGACAAAGATTTATTTGATAATAGTGATTACGATAATAATTCAAAATTTTATTTTGATAATAATAAAAAAGTAATTGGAAAATTTAAAGATGAAGCTGCCGGCATTCCCATTGTTGAGTTTGTTGGATTAAGAAGTAAAGTGTATTCTTATTTATTAGAAAATGAAGTAAATGTTAAAAAATGTAAAGGAATTAAAAACTTGTTGTTAAGAAAACAATAGTTCATAAAAATTATAAAGATACTTTGTTTAATTCAGCCCAAAGTAATCACACCTTTAAAGTTATTCGTTCTGATAAACACAATCTTTCCAGTTATGTTATAAATAAAACATCTTTATCATGTTATGACGATAAAAGATATATTCTTGATAATGGTATTGATACATTAGCTTATTCTTAAATTAACTCTTAAATTATAGAACCATAAATTGTTAACTGAATATTCATAACGTTTAAAGAATTAAAATAAATGACATCATTTATTTTAAATTCATTTGCATAATTAATAGAAATAGATTCATTTTTTCTACTATTTTTTACATTATAACTTTGAAGAACTTTTTCTTTATTTTTTAGTTGTAATTTAGCTTCTCCTTTATCTAACTTAATTGCATCAACAAGAATAATTAAGATGCAATTTTGTTTAATTGTTACATTATTACCATTTTGAACTAAACCAGGACTAGCATTTACAGTTTTCCATTGAAATAATCCACCATCGGTATCTTGGGTATAACATGGTAAAAACAATGGGGGTTTTCTTATTAATTGTCTTTCTATTTTATTTACTTTTTCATTTATATTATTGAATATTCCCATTATATTAATTATCCCAGTTAAATTTAGATGTCCTTATTAGTTAAAATAATTTATAATAGTTTGTTCATTTTGTTTTACATTATTAATTTTTAGTATTTTATACAATAAATCATACAACGGTACTTTATCTTGTAACATTTTTATGAAAAATAAATAATAGTATCCACAGAGTGTACTTGTTTTGTCTTGATATTGAACATTGTTGTATTTTACATTTGGTATGTACTTAATTACTTCTTTCGGCGGAGGAAGTCCAAACAGATCGAAATACATATTATTTAAGTAACAAACCCAATGTGTTCCAGGACCAACAAAGTCGTCCAAATTTATAATTCCACATTCAATCTTTTCTTTCGTTTTTGGTAAACCTGTGGTCTCCGAAGTTTCACTCTTGGTAAATTATTTCTACTTAACACACCCCTAAAGTTTTTAATTTTTAATTGGTTTACCCATTGTTCAATTTCAAAGTTAGATATTGGTTTGTTTATAAATTATTTTTTTTTTACTATAGGAATTCGTCTGTAAGGCCTCCGTTGTGAATCAATCTGTATACCCTGGCCATGTCCCTTACCACTTAACAAAGATGTAATCAAAGGTATCCCTAGACTAGCAGCCAACATACCTAAAAAGCCGCCATTTTGTTTTTGTTTTTGTGTTAATTTAATCATTCCAGATCCTAATAATTGCTTTCTTTGATTAGGTGTAAGATATGGTGATATCATATTTCTCTTATCATTAGCTACTGAAATCATACCATTTCCAAGTATTTGACTAACACCAGTACTGGCCAGCCCAAACAAAGCGCCAATGCCTAGAGGGGCTAATATTTTTGGAGCTATTTTTGCTGCCATTGGAAGAATTGTTTTTCCTAACAAACCAGCCAAAGCTCCTAAAAATCCACCATTTTGACCTTGACTGGACATTTGACTTTTTGAAATTGTAATTTCTAATCCCTTATTATTTGCAACAGCTTTTTTAATTTGATTAATTTGTGTTTTTGTTAAAAGTAAAGGGAAGTTTCCACGTAATTGTTCATGTTTTAATCTAAAAGTATGTGGAATTTTATTATTATAAGCTTGTGCTAATTTTTCTTTTGTCCATCTGTAAGGTTAACTTTATATTCAATATAATTTGATACCATTATATATAATTTATATTTATTTTATTTAAACAATAACAAGTTCATTTCCAATAGTATTTATTTCAACTGTTTCCTCATATAATACAATTGCGTAAATACGATATCTTGCAGCGGGAAGTGTATTTAATTTAATTGTTAATGTAATTTGTTTAGGATCTTCTGTTATTACTTCCTTTTTATATTCCAAGTTAAAATGAACAAATCCAAATAAACTATTAAAGTTTGATCTATTTAGCAGACTCCCGGTAGTCTTATTATTTTGTTTATAATAATAATTAATTACATCGTCATATATTCTTGATATACTTGTGTATTCTGTTTCTGGATAAAAAACACCATTACCAACTTCAAGACGACAAGAGCTCAAAGTACAATCATTATCATCTGCTTCATTGACTTTAAATGTATCTAATAAATGCGGATTCTGTACTTGTGTATTACTTTTATCAGGTCGTTGTAAATAAACAAATACATGTTGTGGTTTTGTTACACCAGCCGTTATTCTAAAAGTTGTATTAATCTGTTGTGTATCAGTTGATTGCGTCATCATTTCCCGAAGGTATGACCATCTTGCTTTTGTAAATCTTTCAGAAATTAAATTAAGTCCAAATTCATTAAAAACCAAATGCGGAACCCATAGAATTAATTTTGTTACAATTACCCTACCTGGGTCTCCACCAGCTCTAAAAATTAATTCATCATCATCTGTCAGCTGCAGTGTTATTTGAATTTGACTTGGAGGTATAATATTAGTTTCTAAACCCTGAAAAAATGAATAGTTATTTAATGGAATTTTAGCATTTACCTCTTTACCACCTTGGATTAATACCTTTCTATTAGCAAACCCCGAATTATATTTAGCTTGGTCATCCCTACTTTCAGCAACAGCAGTAGTATCTAAATAAATATATTCATTTGTTCCAGTTGCTTTTGCATAATCTTCAAACAATTCAACCAAACTCTTTACATTTACTACCTTATATAAATTATTACAATCATATACAATTTTTCCATTTTGTTTAACCACTAATTGATCAATTAATGAAGCTGCATTATTAATTAAAGCAATTTGATCTCCGTCAGCATAATTATTACCGTTAGCAAGCTTATTTACTTTAAAACTTACTTCAAAATAAGCATTAAACCAATCAAAATATGAGCTTCTATCATTAATTGTAAAATGATATCCGTTTTTCTGTTGCTTAACATTATTTCCCAAGACAGATATTAAAGCTGTATCTAATTGAATAGGAGTTAATTCATATCTTTCACAATTTTGTTTTGTTCTAAACATGTATATATTATATATTATTTTATTTTTTATTAAAGTTAAAACTTTAGTTTTTATAAATTAATCTTTTAATACGTTTACGTTGAGTTGAAGTTCCAGATCCTGACAATATTCTATTTATTCTCATATGAATGTCCTCCTCCTCCTTATTATTTTTACCGTTATTCTTTTCTTGTAATTCCTTGGCAATTAAATTACCAACTGCCGGAGCAGGTTTCTTTTTAAATTTTTCAACAATTTTATTAGCAGCTAAATTTCCAACTTCTGTTCCAAACTTTTTTGTTCCACTTTCATGTGCTGCTTTTCCTGCTGTTTCCAGAGCTTTTTTCCAGCTGTGCTTATTGAAGATGCGGCTGAACTTGAAAGCAATTTCGTTATAGTGTCAAAGATACCTGTTCCGTGTATGATTTCTTTTCCCGTGTGAGCATCAACATAAATAAATATTCCTTTATTTTTATCATAAACTTTCTTGTACATTATATAAAACTAAAATTTATAATTTCATATTTAATTAATTTCTTTTAAAATTAGTGTAAAACTTGTTTCAACCTCATTAAAATTAATTATTCTACCAAATACATCTGTAATATATATTCTAATTGAATTTATAATATATTTATTAATTTCAGAATGTCCAACTCTTTGTGGTTCTTTTGTAAATGGATAAGCTCTTGTTAAATCTGCAGTACTTAAAGCATAGATAATATCACTGAAATTACCATCAACAAGTGAATTATCAATAAGATCACAATGAATGTAAATTGTATCCACAGAGTTAGTTATATTTGGTGTTGTAGTTCCCCATGCAGTATTTCTCAATGCTTTTTTCTCAAATCCAAGCAATGTATGGAAATTTGACATTCTTAAATCCAAAATAAAATTATCTGTAATTGAAATCAAAATCTTAAAACTACTTAAATCAAATTCCAAACTTATTGGAGCAATTTCTGATTTATTAAATTCAAAATCATCATTACTTATTAATGTTTCCCTAATATAATTATTAATATCTGTGTAACTGTAAGAACCATTTGTAAATATAATATCTTTCCAATCCTTACCATTATTGTAACGAATTCTTTTATTGTCATATTCATCACTAATATTATGCCAAGAGTAAGTCATAGTGTTAATACTATCCAAACCAACAACATAAGTTTTATTTTTATCTAAAATTAAAGAACGACTAAATCTGATTGTAAAATCACTCGGTTGTTACCATTTTTAACTGTTTCAGAACTTAATACTATTTTTTGTTCCATTTATATATTCAAGAAAAATAATTTTTATATAACATTTCATGTTCTTTTGGTAACAATTTATTCATTTTTAATAGTTCATCAATTATTCTAATACCTTCATTTTTTAGTTCTTTATTATTATTTCCAGCATCAATTGAACCACAAATTAACTCTAAGTCATTAACCAATTCTTTTGGATTACATGGACAAACGTCATAACCTTGTCCCCTAATTACTTTTTTAAATTTCATAGATCTTTTATTGATAGGTAATCCTAATTTTTCTGTTAATTCTTTAAATATTTTTATAGAATGAATTGAATGTTTTTTTATTATTGTTATATCTTTTATTAATCAAATCAATTAAATCATCATCTACTTTAGTGTTAATGACTTCTTTTCCAGTTATTCTATCCTTAGCAATTAATTTGTTTTGACCATAAAGTTTATTTAAGTTAATAATTAAATTACCATATTGTCCATTTGGTGAAACTTTATATGGATTATGATGTTTTATTCCTTGTCCATATGTAGAAGCCATACCAAGAATATTATTTAACCGGTCTTTGTACTTTATGAGTTCATCTCGATCATGTTTTAATTCTTTTGCTTCTTTTTGCTTATTTAGATCTTTTGAATTTGATTTGCTAGCTATTGGACCATTTAATTTTTTAATATTTCCAGTAACATTATCTATTATATCTTTAAGTACGTCTTTACTTATTTTATCTGGATTAGATTCATCTGCAGTAAAAAAGTTAAACATTTTAGACGGTTTGTAATATTTATATTCTTCTAAAACATTATTATCCAGAAAAGCATCTAAATCTACTGTAGGTATTTCCTTTGCTTTTGGTCTTGTCCCAACAATTTCAGGAAATTCTTCAGTTGTATCATAAGTTGTTTCAGTTATTCTCATATTTTTTCTTCCATAATCTTCTAATTCCCGAAATTCATCTCCCCAATCTATTGATGTATAGGGAGCCGGTTTTGATGGTAATAATGGTGGTGGTTCTTGGAATAGCTGTGGTAAACCCTGATATGTTTGTATGTCTTTCATTTCATCACCTTATAACGCTAATTGTTGTTTTATTCCAGGTAATGCTTTTAACTGACTTGATAATTGTTCT
This sequence comes from Mercenaria mercenaria, assembly GCF_021730395.1. NCBI lineage: Eukaryota > Metazoa > Mollusca > Bivalvia > Venerida > Veneridae > Mercenaria > Mercenaria mercenaria. The sequence continues at coordinate 57,559,995 of NC_069373.1, forward strand.
TTTGACTTTCTATTTCTTCAGTAATTGGTTTATAAATTTCAGTGTACATATCCCGATTTGTAGCTTTTTTAATATTTTCTTTCATTATTTCTTCTCTAAGAGCTCTCATCTTTTGCCCGACTAAGTTTTTTCTTATTCTTATTTCATTAAGTTTTGATTGCATTTATATAATAATGTAAGATAATGTAAGATAATGTAAAATAATGTAAAATAATGTAATATTATATAAATGGAAATTCCAAATTATGATACAAAAAGTGATAAATCCAATAACTTTAAACAATTTAAGCAATATCCTTTTATGCCAGATTCATGTTTTAGAATGTTAATATGTGGATCTTCTGGATCTGGAAAAACAAATACATTAATGCATATACTTCGAAAACCTCTTATATATTATGATAAATTATACTTGTATGCTAAAACCCTAGAACAATCTAAATATCAGGATTTAATAAATCACTTAAATGAAATTGCAAAAAGAAATTAAAGTAGATCCAAATGAAATACTTGAATATTCAGCTGATTCCAACCAAATTGAACCTTGTGAGAATCTTGAATCAGAAAAACAAGAAGTAGTGATATTTGATGATTTTGTATGTGAAGATAAAAAAGTTCAAAATGAAATAACAAAATACTTTATTCAAGGACGTCACAAAAACTGTTGTGTTATTTATTTAAGTCAGTCTTACTATAAAACACCAAAAGATATCCGAATTAACTGTTCACATTATATTTTATTTGAAAGTCCAGGTAAACGAGAAAATGATATGATTTGTAATGAACAAAATATTAACCCTAACTCTTTTGCTAATGCAACAAATCAAAAATTTGATTTCTTATATATTGACAAACCAAGGAAGTTTTTAAGAAAAAACTTTACAGGAATTATATAGATGGGAGTTTTTAATGATGTAAAACAAATTAATCAACCTGACAGTATAAGTAAAGTTAAATTTGATATTGATTTAAGTGATTATGCTACTAAAAACAATACAAAAAGCTTAGAAAGGACATGGAATCGTATCTTCATAAAAATAAGGAACTTGATAACACAATGAACAGAGTATTAGATATGGGAGGTAATGAAATAATCAACCTAGGAAATCCAGATAAACCCGCTGATGCAGTTCCAAGACGGTTTGTGTATAAAAAAATTCAAAGTGTAATAGATGACTATAAACTTGAAGATGTCAAAAGTATAAAACAAACACTAGAAGCAGAAGTAAAGAATATTGAAGAATTAACAAAAGATTTTAAAAAGAATTCATTATTAATAGTTGAATTACAAGGTAAAATTGAAGAAGAAATGAAAGCTATGACTGATTCTATTAAAGAACTTGAAGAGAAATCTGATTTAACAGATGACAATATAAAAAAAAGTATTTAGAACCAATTTTGAAAAGTTATACACTCAAATTCAAGAATTAAAAGATAGTATGATTAAACATGAAGAACTAAAAGACAAGATTATTGAAGCTGAGAAAAAGTTACAAAATATGTATCAGTTAGAAATCAGAACAGAAATAAATAAACTAAATACTGAAACTGAAAATAAGCATAAAGATTTATTAGAATTAATTTCAAATAAACTTGCAGAATATAAAGCTGAATTGGAAAAGGCAGCTTCACAAAGAGGTGATGACCATGACACAGCATTAGATGACTTTAAAAAAGAGCTCAATTCTAAAATAGATGACTTTAAAAAACAAATTCGAATTTGGATTAGTACTGTTGATACACGTCATAATTTAAAGTATGCAGACTTAAGTAATATTACAAAAAAATTACAAGAAGATATGACGCAGCTTAATGCTAAAGTTGAAGAACATAAAAATGAACTGGACTTTGTAGCTGAAAAATCAGTTAAACAAGGAGAGTTAATTACTGCTAATACTGAAGCAATTAACATAATTAATAATCAGCTAGAAAATGTGAAGAAACAACTTTTAGACCTGATTAATAATGATGATGCACGTCACAATATAAAGTACGAAGAGTTAAGTAAACTTACAGGTTTATTACAAAAAGATATTAATGAATTTAATGATAAAATTAAAAAAATAATAAATGATTTGGACTCTGTAGTTGAAATATCAGCTAAACAAGGAGAATCAATCACTGCTAATACCCAAGTAATTACTGCTAATACTAAAGCAATAAACGCTAATGTCGAAGAAATTACCACTAATGATGAAAAAAATTCTAATAATTGGGAAAAAATTATAGAAGTAAAAGATGCTTTCTTAAAAAAAGAAACACAATTAGCTAGAACAAAGGGTGTTGTTGACAATCTATCTGCTTCTGAAGTTGCTATAACAAAACGACTTGATGATTTAGCTGAAATAATTCTTAAACTTAAAAAGAAAGACAAAAAAATAAAAGAAGAATTGGAAAAAGAAAAAGAAAGAGTAAAACATGAAGTGTTTCTTTTTGAATATAACAGTTTTTATGATAAATACAGTTTTTATGAATTCGTAAAAATGAAAAAGTATTTTAGCCGTCATGGTGCCTGGTTATATTCAACATATGAAGATATGGCCGGTCTAAACTATTTAAATGCATTTCAATTAAGACCTGGAATTATCGTAGATTTTGAAGATTTTATACGCATAAACCAACAACATAAAATAGCTGTACCAGATGTGCTTTTGAGGGGTGTGTTTGTGATTGAAAAAGACCGGAACTTATATAATAGATATTAATATTTTATTAGCGGGGGCCGGGTTTATAGCTGAACCGAATAAACCGACTAAAAGCCCAATATCACAGTTTATATTTAGGTGGTGGAATGATAGTGATGATCTATTTCTTGGTATATTTGGCAGTAATATAATAAATATAGTAGCCGAGGACTTTGACATTGGATCGGACAGAATAATATCTATGTATAAGAAAAAAATTAAAGTTCATCTACCACAAGGAACAATGTTTGACATTAATCCTTATAACGATTCAACATCTACAGAAGTAAATTTTACGCTTTTGACGAGTAGTTACATCAGATTCTACATATCAGATGAACCTGTATCGGTACATACCGGATGAATTAGTAAACAGACTTTTGAGTTAATCTTTAGTTTTTATCAATTACTGTGTTTTTATTTAACTGGAATAATTAATATAATGGGAATATTCCAACTACTCTCAAAAGCGTATGTTCAATCATGCATATGCCTATGGCATACTCAAACGGTTGAGTGATTTCAGTTGTTTGTACTTAAATCTTGTAATATAGAATTTATTACGTGCCCATAGCTTTAATCTATTATTGATTCGGTGGCGTGCAAGGTATAACAAGATAAACATATTAGTTTCCAATGTCGACTTTATGAATAGAGTAGTAAATATCGACTTCAGATAAAAAGAAATTACTGTAAAAAATCTACTAATAAAACAATATATAAAATATAATGTGTTCAAAATTTTGTTATAACACTACTGTCAAATTTTGCCAAAAGTCTGCCAAGTGGCAGCAATGTGGCAGTGTCTGCCAAGTTGGCAGAAAAATGGCAGGCTTTTGATTGGTTGAATTTGTGGTTTCCTACATAGCCATTTTTAGAAAATGCACTTGATTTACCTATGACACTTATATTAAATCAGCTGTAAAACGTAAATCGATCACAAGGAAGTTTAAACGAATTGTACTACAAATGTAAACATATCGGTTTTATGAATGAAAATAAATCCAATAAAACGACACCGGTGTCGCTTTACATTGAGCCAATATTTGTTTAAACTCGTCGCTTCACAAACGATATTGATTGATAAACTTGTTAAAGAAAACGACACCGGTGTCGTTAAAATTTATAGGGATAAGAGGTTAAGTGAGGTTAAATTGTTTCAAAATCTTTTTTTTTTTTTTTTTGGTTAAACCAAAGGTTTTCATTCGGTTTAACTAAAGATTTAAAAGATTTTTAGGGTATCAAGGGTACCAAGTTAGTATTTTAAGTTTAGGGTAAGGTTAAAGTGCACTTATAGAATAGGGACAAGGGGTCAGGTGAGGTCAGATTGTTTTCGCACCATCATTTTACATTACTACTTTGATTGAAATGCTTGTATACAGTTTTTGTTGCATTACGTATTTGATGGGTCATAAAGGAGGTGATGGTTGATACAGGTTATAACTTTATTTTGTGTGTTCATGTTACCGAGATCCGAACTGCAAACTGTTGTTTGGTCTGTATTTGAGATCAGCAAGGAAACTGCAAACTTGTAAACACTTCCTGTTTAGTTGTGAACTGATTTGTAGATGAGACAACAGGTTGTATTTAGAATGCAGACCAGCCCGTAGTTTGCAATTCGAATCAGGAAACATAGAGCAATTTCAATTACAATATTGAGTTGCAGATAAGACCTTAGCTTGCAAGTCGTATATCAATTAAATAAAATACATTATATACAGAACAAACTGTATTTACGACAGTCTCCATTGAGCAGCAAAAACCAATACGGTTTGTGCAGAATATTTTAGCACTCTGACGTATTTGTTTATATTCACATAAGTCACATTCCCGAATCTCACATTTGCATTCCTGTTAAAAAAACTGCGAATCGATACGAGTCTGCAGTTTGTTGTAATATAAATTATATATACAAATAATATAATATAAGCGTCAGATTCATTAAAAATACAGTTATAATTTACTTTCTTGAAAATGTTGTATGTAGCAAAAATCTTTTTTTTTCAGAGTTCAAAAGATGGAAGTTGATTTAACATCCATGAAAGAATTTCTTGGTTGTTTTTATGATATCTTCAAGTAAACAGTTTCAGTTTTAAATTTTTGACTTTTCTTATTTTAAGATGTTTCAGTTATAAAGAAAACAACAGCCGAATTAAACATTGCTAACATCTTGCATAGCAGTATTTTACTACAGTTACGTAATTATTGCAATGACGACATAAAGAAAAAATAAGTTTTATTTTTCAGCTGTACATCTGTTCAGGAATAAGCAAAACAGCTTTTAGAGAACTTTGTCATGACAGATATAATCTTTTCTTTCATATTTATAAATAAAGAAATATATTTAGGATGTTTAACTATTTATGAAATATGTTAGAAACACTATCAATTTAAGAGAGTAAAGTGCGTGGAAATATAGGATGAATTTCCCCGATACTGGATTGTCAAAATTCAACTACAGCTATTACGTTTAAACTGTGACTTCGAGCTCGATTTCTCATTTGTAAAATCTATACGGAAACCAAAGCATTTATACATATTGAAGATACGAAACAAAATGGACACATTTATTTCAATGTATTACGTGACATACAAACCTTCGATTTTAATTTTGGTCGCCACAAATTGAAAAATTAATCCATCACAATCTTGTGTGATATTTCAAACATATACGTGTTGCAAATCCTTAAACTATTGAAGATATTTAGTAAACAAAGTTTCAATTACTGTAGACAATTATATTTTTGCGATTTAAAACACTCGAAATTTGACCTCCAAAAAGAGGGACCGCCTATCAATGGAACAGCTGTCTCAGCTCGGAATTTCTTCTCTTGAAAAGTATCCTTAATCTTGTGTATAACACTTAATGAAATTGTATTCGTCCAAATCTTCAAAAGAAAATGTGTTTTTATTATATTTAGAAAGTATATAAACTTATACAAATTTGGAAATCTTGTAAAACTTTAGCGAATAAAATTTCGTTAAAAGTTGTACGCCGACTTTACCAGGAAGCCCCAATAAAACTACACCTTTCTTGTTCGATTTAGAGAATATATTCTGTATATTATGGTCAAACAAGTTTGAAAGACCTGCTTCCGAGGACATTCGAAGTTGTATGCCTTACGTAGAGTTAGGGACACGTTTGGCCACAGTGCATAGATAAATACAGGAGTAATATTATTTGTGTCATTGACTGATCACTAGTATTACGTATGTAAACTGTATCTGACCTTTCTTATTGAAATTTAATAACTGTATTTATTCTTTTAGACTGAGTCAGAACAAGCGACGAATTGGCAAGGTCCAACTACAGTGATGCGCTGTATAAAACGTTTACTGAAGAGATATGACCAGGTTCCTGCAGAACATTGATACCTGTCTAATTCATAATTTGATACCTTAAAGACCTTGAATTCCCAATGATGACGAGCTTTTAAAGACTATTGCCGGGTATGCTCATGACATTGGAAAATGTCTGGATGAGTTGTCGATAAGAAATTATATTTGACGACAACCTATTTATGCCAATGACGTTGATGGATTCTCTAGATGCGTACTCCTGTATAAAACACCTGATCCTTACCCTTCTGAAAAGTCGTGAGACATTTGTCTTTTGACGCATTGATGTATTCACAAAACACAAATACCATATATGATGATCCTATTGTGAAGACAGTTGTCTTTTTTTTTTTACTTATGTTGAACGTTTGTAAGCCTTTTCTTTCTAAATGTAAGCGAAGCCATGCCTGAAAAGTTAAATACAGACGATGTTATAGAAACATGCTTACTTCAGGCTATTATTAAATTTACAATATTTAAGTGAACAGAATAAATGTTTTTGGTAACACTCAGATTCGTCTACTGTTTTATGTGTTTCTTCGCTGGCAATGTAAGCTCTAGGTTTTCCAACAGGAAAATAACATATGTTTGATATCTAAGAGCGAACACAGTGGTCCAGTGGTAACACTGATTACGAAACCATGCGTCGTGAGTTTGAATCCCCGCCTTTTCAACTAAGATCTTTAATATTAGTATTGGGATAAGAGTCCCAACTAAAACACTGGGATTAGAGTCCGGTGTATCGGTGCATTGTGACTGGGACGGTAAAGACCCAGATAAGCACCTTCCGGTGGTGACCATAGTTTAGCAACAATTCGATATGCATATATTTATAAATTTACAATTTTAAGCCAAAGTCATGTTTTACTTCGAACAGGAGGAAGTACACCTTAAAGGATAAAAGTACTAAAATATTTCTGAATAACCTTATTCAACGATATGCAGTATTTTTTTTCAATACCATAGATAGTTGTTAATAAACAAAATGATATGAGTATCTTAAATAAAATTCATGGCAATTATTTCACTATTAGAGAGAATACCTTACACAATCTACATGTAAATTAATTATTCTGACTAGCCAAATCAAGAACACTTTCATAACGAAAAGTTTACAAGCACGAGATTTATTACAATATAATTTGATAAATTTGGCGCAATGGAAACGATTATTCCAAAAGTTTAGTATTTGTCGAAAGTATAAAATAACTTCAGTCAAATTTTACTCCCCAATTACACGAGCCATCACGATTGATTTTCATGAAAATTGATGCGATGTACTACATATAATATTCATGAAAAATGACGCAAGGATATACCAATGAAAAAGGATGCAATATACATGTGTCTATGTCACGATACTTGATGCAGAATATATGCATTTAATGCACCGAGTTATGTGTCACATTCATGGAACTGATGCAAAGAGTTATGTGTCACATTCATGCAAACTAATGCAATGTGTTATGTGTCACATTCATGCAAACCAATGCAATGAGTTATGTAACACATTCAATGAAAATAGATGCAATTAATTTATGTCTATGTCACGATATTTGACGCAAAATTTATGCATTTGATGCACCGAGTTATGTGTCACATTCATGGAACTGATGTAACGAGTTATGTGTCACATTCATGCAAACTAATGCAATGAGTTATGTAACACATTCATGGAAGTTGATGAAATGATGTACATATAAAGTTATGAAAATTGATGAAATGAGTTATGTGTCATATTCATGAAAACTGATTTAATGAGATATGTATCATAATTATATGAATTGAGGCAAAAAATATGTGTCATGTTCTTGAAAGTTGATGTCACAAGATATGTGTCATTCCCTTGAAAGTTAATGCAAACAGATATGCCTCTTACACATGAAAGTTCATGAACTTTTGTGTAATACTCATAAAATTAATGCAATGGATAATGTGTCATAGTCGTGAAGGTTGATGCAGCGAGTTATGTTTTCATTTTCATGAAATCAAGTCATATGTTATATTCCTGAAATTTGGGGCGATGTTTTATGTGTCATGTTCATGAAATGTGTCATGTTCATGAACAATGATGCAATGTTTAACGAGTCACAGTCCTGATAACTGATGCAGTGAATAATGTGTCATTATTATGGAAATAGATTAATCAAGTAACGTGTCAAATTCATAAATCTAACACATTGAGTAATGCGGCATATTCATGAAAATTCATGGATCAAGTGATATGTCATATTCCTGAAATTTGGGGCGATGTATTATTTGTCATGTTCATGAAAACTGATGCAATTTTTAATGAGTCGCAGTCCTGATAACTTATACTGTGAATAATGTGTCATTATTATGGAAATTAATTAATCGAGTAACGTGACATATTCATAAAACCGACACATTGAATAATGTGGCACATTCATGAAAATTTATGAATCGAGTTTTGTCAAAATCATGATTTTGATTAACCGAGTAACGTGCAATATTCTTGGTAAATAATACATTGAATAATGTACCATATTCGTATAAACTAATACAATGGAAATGCAGCGAGTTTTGTGTCATATTCCTGAAAAGTATTTGTAATATGCTTTTAAAAGACGAAATAGTCTATATTTCATTTTCATGATGCAATCAGTTATATTTCAGATAGCAAATGAGAAGAAAATTGCAGCACACAAAAAGTTTTTACTGACCAAACATAATATGATATACAACAATATGTACTTAACAGAAAATTTATTAATTTCAACTATTATCCAATTAACAGTATAACTGAATGCAGATACTTCCTGATCGTTTTCCTTGTCCGCTTTACTCGCGCAGGATGTCATCTTAAGAAGTTTATCACAAACATATGTATGTAATAATAACATCACAAGTACGAAACATTGTTTAAACAGAACCATTCATTTTGTAGACTTGAGGTTATAAGCTACAATGGCTGTATGCTTTTGAGGTATGGTCGTTTATACTACCGGTTAGAAAAATGTTTTTCAAAATATGCAATATTTCCTTTGAATTGAAAGCATTAGGAATTTATTTCCATTTTTCAAGAACCAGGAAATTCCGTCTTCCCAAATAACAGATCTCTCCTCTCTTAGTTTAAACAAGAGGGCTCTAAAGGCCCTGTATTACTAAACTGACCTGAATCTGACCACAAGTTGACCTAGTATCCAGTATGACCTAGATTTTATCAAAATAAACAATCTGATCATGCTTACCGTTAATTAGGTAAAGAACGTGTTTTTTTTTCACTAGACGACCGAGGTTTTCGAACAGGAGACTCTGTGATATGTTTTCTAATTTAAATGTAAACAACCCTTTTTATCATTTGACCTTGGAACCTTGCTTTTGACACCAGTTGGCAAAATTTTGTACTTGCAAGATCAGGTAGAAAATATGGCTTCTTGAGTGTTACAAAGGTTGTTTTTTCTATTATTTGATCTAGTGTCCTAGTTTTTTTTCTTTCAGTTGACCCAGTTTGTAACTTGACTTAACGGCAAAACTGTTAACCACGTTTTATACAAATCAGGTAAAAAAAACAAGGTCTGTAGAGTGTTAACAATGCTTTTTTTTTTACCTACCTTTTGACCCTATAAAACGCAGTTTAAACTTCACTTAGATTTGATAAAGGCAAACATTTGTGCAGATTTAATAACTATCGGTTAGAAAATGTGACATATACTATATAAAAAAATATCACTTTGATTTAATTAACCTTGTGAGCAAGATTTTGATCCCGAATGACCCTGTTTCTAACTTGACATAGACTTTTTAAAGACACATCTGACCATGTTTCATATAGATCAAGTAGAAAATATGACAAAGGAGTGTTAACAAGTTTTTTTCTTTGATTCAATATTTAATAAAGCATTCAAGATTTTTATCCAAGGTATCTCAGTTTCAAATCTGGCATGGATTTCATAAAGTCACACCTGCTGATCTAGTTCCAAAGAGATCTATTAAACAATTAACAATGTGGTCTCCAGTGTGTTAACCACGTTTCTTTCTGTGATTTGACCTAGCTTTTAAACGCGGAAGACACAGTTTCGAGATCGGCCTAGATTTTCATACGGCAAACTTTCTTATCAGGTTTCATGCAAATAAGAATGTCTCGAACTAAAAGTGTTGACAGACTTAACAAGGTTTATCTATGAGTTATACTCCGGAGAATGAATATGCACACAAAAAAATGAGATAACCTTAAAACTATTAAACATAGAGTTTAATTTGCATTACTTTTAGAATGCAATGTTCAGGGAGATAATCATAACGAAAATGAAAAACGGTTTCATTGACAAATACTTGCCCATTAATAAAGTAGTAGCTAATTTGAACCAGCTAGTTATATATATGGACATGAGAAGTGATGTAGGTTCAGATAATGAATGATCACTTATAAGTGTCTTATAATCAAGATAATTTCCCTTTGATAATATGTCACATGTCTTGACTTTTAAACTGTTTCTTGTTTCCATAAACTTGTAAATAAAAATGTTTTGTATATGGTAATACAGAATAGACATGACTAGGAAAAGGTATATTTTAATTTATATGCATACATTTGCCAGCGGTACACGTTTTGCTGTTAGTCTATAACTCGAACTCGGATCATTCGAACACAAAACTTCGATTGAACTCATCGCTCAGTCTCGGCAAAACCTCTGTATATTGTATATTGTTCGACACCGGAAAACTCGAACACCGATAATTGGAACTATTGAACTCATTGACGTTTTATAGTGCATTTCACACATTCTCCCTCGAACAGACAGGACTCGTGCTGGAAAGTCGCCCCTCGTCATTGATTAGTGGTGTTTATCGGTGCGTATATTTACACCTTGCTAGATACGTCATAAAAGTAACTTTTTCTGCACTAATTATTTAAACTTCTGTTTGTATTAATGATTTAATTTTCGTTCACTGCTGTGTTTTCTATCATGAATGATAGTTGTTGTTTGCAAATGAATAATTAAAAGGCTACACTGGTAAAATTTAAGGATGTAGGATCAATTATTTTCTACAATTGAGATTTCTCATACTCCTTGAGCTTGAAGACATTAGTTTCTAGGACAATTAAGAGCAGAAAAATGCAAAGGTCATCGTACTCGTTTTAATTAAATGGGACATTTTATACTTCCACTGTTTAAGCATTTCTGAAATTAAGTAAAATTGAAAATTGAGGGTAATTTATAAAATATATATTATCCCACTTCATGTGATAAAGATTTCAGGTCTTATAGATTACTATGAATACATGTTGATATTATTATAATTTAAGCATCAATGTCACGAACAAATCTCTTTCATTTTTTCAATGTTGACATAGTTACCCTCCTATTTTTAGTTTAAATGGAAAAATATGTATTTAATTCATAAAAATCTGTATTTAAGATTTTAAAAAACATTTTGCAGCTTCAATGACACCCAAAAATGCTTCAAAATGGAAAGCAAAAAAATGGTGTCACCGTGCATGTAAGAGATATATTTAGGAACAAAAAACTTTAAAAAACTAGCGAATTTTGATATTTTAGCTCTTTTTTAATTAAAACTTACTAGATAATACATAGGGCTATGACGAAAATTTAATTTCAGATGAAGCAGTGCTTATTGTTGTATATACCAGTCAGACAAATATTAGAACAAAACCTAATCTACTTAAATAGATATTTTAAATTACTGACCCATACCAACTTTCACAACATCGATCTATGCTGAGAAGATTCAGACGCTGCAAAAGATATTTTAACATTTTCACTTAACCTTTAGCCTGCTGGCGGCAAGTGGTTCTGCCTTTGCGACCAGTGCAGACCAAGATCAGCAGGCTGGTCATGGCCTGCACTGTTCGCTATACAGTCAGTAAATTTTCAGTGAACACCCCTTCGAATAATAAATGGTACTACCCAAATTGAATGATGGACCAGCCCATTTTAGAAATTTAGCAGGGTAAAGTATAAATATATACACTGAGAGGCTATAAAGAGAAAAGTAAAACGTGAAACCAGGTCAAATGTTTTTAATACATTTTCCGGTTTCAGATGAGTTTGATATTGAAAATTTACTAGAACACTTCAAGATTAAATTCCAGTTAAATTTGCCCTTCAGTACTGAATAGTTGCTTGGTTGACGCCTTTAACTTAACATTTAATGTACATGCAATTAAGATTTAAGTATAAAAGGAAGTTTCATTATCAAACTCATCGTAGACTGAAGCTGTTTTGTGAACATGGGGCCAGTAGACCTGTATCAAATTCACATCATGTTGCACGATGAGACAAGTACTAGATAGATAATTTACATTTGTTGTAATGCGCCTTTAATTAAAAGTTTATCAAGAGGTTTACATGTGAATACATACTAACACACGACTAGAGATATATCTAATTAGAAAAAGGATAAGCGTTTATATTGTCTTAAGATGACATCCTGCGTGAAGTGGCCGAGGAAGTCGAGCAGGAAGTATCTATATTTAATAGATGCTGTAAGTTAGATAATATTTGAGGCACATACGTTTTCTGTTACAGCACTAGCTGCTTTATATTATATTTCATTTCCGTATGTGTTGCAGTGTTCTCCTCTTCACACTGACACATAACTTACTCCATCAATCTTAACGATTAGATGCACATACCTTATTGCATCAGTTTACCTACTATATAAAACATAACTCATTGATTATGTCACATAACTTATTGCATCAGTTTACTTACTATAACACATAACTCGCTGATTATGACATATAACTTATTGCGTCATTTTCATGAATACGACACACAATTCACTGCATCAATTTAATGATTATGGCACATAACTTATTGCATCAATTTCATTACAATAACACATAACTCTCTCATTATGGCAAATAACGTATTGCGTCATTTTCATGAAAATGGCACCTAACTCTAATAATTATTATGGTATGTAACTTGTTGCATTAACTTTTTTATTATAGCACATAAGTCAGTGATTTTTGGCACATAACTTATGGCGTCATTTTTTTTACATATGACACATAACTCACTGCATCAGTTTTAATGATTATGACATCAACTTCACTATTAAAACATATAAGTCACTGATGCAAGCGCATAACTTATTGCATCATTTTCATGAATCAGTTTTAATGTTATGACGCATAACTTATTGCTTAATATTATTACTGTAACACATAACTCACTTCAGCAGTTTTTGTATTATGACGCATAAGTTATTACATTGCCTTCGTTACCATAACACATTACTCACTGTATCATCTTTCATGTTATGACGCATAACATATTGCATTAATTTCGTTACTATAATACATAACTCACTGCATCAGATTTTATGTTAAGACGCATAAATAAATGCATCAATTTCTTGACTATGATAATAACTCAATACCTTAATTTTTCATGCCTATACAAAATAACCAACTGCATCATTTCTCATGACTATAACACATAACTAACAACATAAGTGTTCATAGATGACTCCTCAATGATTATATCACTTTCCATGAATAAGACCCATTAACGTTGCTATTGTCCTAAATACTATGTTCCAAATTGTGAATTACACACCAGTAACAAGTTCTGTTGCTTACTAGTATGGTTTTAAATGAGAACTTTCCGGTTTAAAGTTGTATTTTTCAAGAGTAGTTCTTCTCTGCGACAGTTGCTCCGTTAATAATTCTTTCAACTCAAGTTGTCAGACTTATATCACAAAACGTTAATTGTCTACAGTAATTGAAGCCTGAGAGGTGAAGTAAGTATGTTTGTATGACTTTGTATATCTACTAAATATTCTCATCAATAGCTTAAACAACATGCAACACGAATGGATATTTATATGTTTGTAACATCGTACTAAATGGTGATGGATTAATTGTAGCCAAATAGTTTGATTACCGCCTTTGTGGTGACCACAATTATATAAGGAGGTTTGTAATTTACTTAATTTGCAAATAAAAGCAACAGAAGCGTTCTTTTCTCTTTGTTAGAAATCGGTTGAAGTATGTCCAATACGTATAGACGCTTAGTTTTCACATGAATGTCAAGGGTAGGAGGACGTTTACAATGGGAAATGGACCAGTTAGTATTTTACTCACAGTAAAAGGCCTGGGATTGCTTTTCGTGATTATTTAAAACAGCTTTTGCTCTTACATTATATTTTAAGACAAGAGCTGTCAGTTGACGGCGCGCTCGACTATTCTCAGTGCTTGATAGTATAATATAAGCTATGAGTAAAACTTTAACATTACAATAAGCATATTCTAAGTCGAAAAGGGGCCATAATTCAGTCAAAATGCTTGATAGAATTGCCTCCTCCTTTCTACAGACTGATGCCATGATGGTAAATAAGTATGCAAAATGTCAAAGCAATATCTCAATGGACCTTGAAAATATTTGGGGTGGTACGCAAACTTTAACATTTGTGTGACGCTAACGCTCACGCTCACGCCGACGCCGGGGCGAGTAGGATAGCTCCCCTATTCTTCGAATAGTCGAGCTAATAATGGTAATCATAACTCATAAGACCAAATTTATCTTTTGAAATTAAGGCTGCGCAATTTAGTTTGAATATTTGATGAAAGCATATTTCACAGGTTTGTGAATTTCTGTTTCAGGACATGGTAATAATTAGTCTAATCCTGAGAGTGGCTCTCAGCGTTTGCTGGGCTGTATCTGCCATAGCGGATCAGTCTGTGTCATGGCCAGCAGACCTGTTAGAAGATAAAGATTTTCGCAACATGTTGCTCACCAGCGATGGACAACACTTGATTGTATCGGGAATGAATGGTGTCTATGATCTAAATACAACAGATTTCCAACTTCTAAACCAAGTTGTAACTGGGCCATTGGCTAACACTGATGATGTCATTAAAATTATGATATACAATAAAACAGAAACTAACAATGATGGTTTCATTACCACGTGCAGTAGCTCGCGAAACTACTGTGATATTAGGGAAGTGAATGATATTTCCAGGAGCGTTAATCAATTAGATCTCCCGATAAAGATTGACGGAGCGGAGGCGTTTATGGCAACTTATATAAAGACATCTGGCAGAAATCGAAGACAGGACTTTCTGTTTATCGGATGTCCCCATGTTGAAGGTCAAGGGGATCTAGGTGGTAGGTGCACAAAACCTGGTATATCATGGTACTTGAATAGCGGGGCTGGTAAAAGTCGTCCATGGTATGGATTTAAATCGTATGAAGAGACACCAGTTCTGACGTTGAAGTATGTTGAAGCCTTTAGCGTTGATAACTACAGACTATTTTTCAGTGTTCAAATGGTCAAAGCCACAGGAAGGAGGAGAAGCCGCATTGCTCAAGTGTGTCAGTATTACGTTCCACATTTTCAAACATACTCGACACCACAAACATATGCTGATATGCCGATACAATGTGGACAGTTGAAGGAGATTCGGGCAGTAAAGAAAGTCGTTGTAGAGACGGAAACTCTGTTTATAACTGTGTTCTCTGGACCTATGAAATCGGCTGTTTGTATTTACACAATGGAGAATATAAAAAGCATGTAAGGAACATTTATAATATATAAAATACAAAATTTTATATGATATGGGCAGTCATGCATTCCTTGAAATTTGAAAAAAAAATCCAAACTCTAGAGGCATAATTAGAAAAGTGTTTCTTTAATATTGTTTAGTTCTGTCAGCACAAGAAAAATATTTGACTGTACTTTTTAAACTATTGATACGTTTTACTTACTACCAATATTGTTGCGATACCTCTTGTATTTTGTTCAGTCAAAGGCTTTTATTAGTTACGTAGTTCTACATTATCAGCTGTTTCTCTCAAACCAGTT
The DNA here is from genome assembly GCF_021730395.1 of Mercenaria mercenaria. Lineage (NCBI taxonomy): Eukaryota > Metazoa > Mollusca > Bivalvia > Venerida > Veneridae > Mercenaria > Mercenaria mercenaria. The sequence goes on from NC_069373.1 coordinate 57,575,822, forward strand.
CTCAAGTTGTTAAAATTGTACATAAAAGTGAAAGATGTACCGCTTTTTCTAACCTGACGCTTGTCTTTTACATATTTACCTTTTCTCTTTTACTTAAGTCAAATCTAAACCCTTACCCTGTTAAAGAAGATCAGTTACTTGACATTTTTACAGTTTCATCTGTTTAAGATGATATATTGGATATACTTTTACCTGTATAATATGTTATTGTACAAGATCTATTATAGTCTGTCAAAATTCTCATTTAAATAGCATTTAACTCGTGTATATGACTTAATTTATCACATTGAATTACTTTTGCTTTTGATGATTTAGTTTTCTTTTTTATACCTAATTGTTAAGTGAGTGCCTCCATTTCTTTTGATTATGTTATAGTTCATTTTCTTTTCAGGTTTGTTGCGAATATAAAGGAGTGCTACAGGGGAGGCCGGGCACCAGCAAACCAGGATTATATCAACTTCCAAACATCTAATGTTCCGTGTACACAACCAACGGTTTGTTATATCTTATCTTTAATCCAAAATGTTGATGCGCATACTGTTTTGAAGGTCATAAAAGAAATGTTCAACAAGGAAACACAAGTAAATTTAGCTTAAATAAGCTAGTACAATCTTAATTGATTGATAAAAGGCTGTATTTATAATTCAAATGTCTTTAGAAGTACCTACTTTACGGTTACTTTTGTTAACTTGATGACTATTTCTAGACAATTAGTTAACAGGCAAGAAGCTTTACTAGGGTCTTATACGAGGACTGTTTAATAAATTCGCGGAATTGCTTTATTACTTCAAACTGAAATACGTATTTTCATGTAATTTGATTGAAAAATACAATTTTGAGAAAAGAATTCCGCGAATTTATTAAACAGCCCTCGTATACAGAGACATTATTAGCGTTAAAAGTCTCAAACTTTACATAAAGGAAATAAACAAGGCAAGAAAGCACCTCTCACAAGGCACAATATGTGTATTAATTATTATATACACAAATATACTCAGACAAAGCAAGACATACAGGTAACGGGGATGAAACAAATAAGTAAAGGAACACAGTGGGGCAACGCCTTGACATTTGTGCATGGTACTTTTCAGAATGATAACGCCACTTTCTATAAGCCTGAGGATTACTATTTGTGCAACGAGGACAACCTGGCATCATTTCATCAGGTTATTGGCAGCAAGGTGCTGCACTCAGAGTCTGTCATTCAGTTTGACACTCAGTTAACAGCTGTCACAGTTTCACAGATAGAAACAAAAATAGTTGCTTTCCTTGGTTCAACATCTGGAGAAATTTTGAAGGTATTTACTCTTTTTATTATAAAACATAACTGGTTAAAGTAAGATGCCTTTTTGGCCTCCAAGTGTATCGCTATACTAGATGTATAAAAATGAAACTGACATATGTTTTGTTTTGCATACATAAATATTATCAGCATAAAATTTTTCAGGAAGACGGCTGATATTGGTTCTGGATAGTCATGTAAATGTATGCAATATATCAAGGTAATTGTCCCATAGTAAAATTCGACGATTACCAATAAATTACGTTTTCTCCATATGTGATTTCGGTATGCTCTGGTTGCTACGGAAGCCGTTGCTCGAATGAATTGCATTTTAGCATAATAATGCTGAAATAGAGACAGAAGTAACGAAATTGCGTGGAAATTGCCGATTGTCAATACGGGTCCATTACCTTAATATATTATGCACAAACACATGACTATATATCCGTGGACTTAGCATCTTTAATTATACATTATCATAACAGGGACGCATCTCAAGATTTATATTTTAGAAATTATTTTTTTGTTAGAAGTTATAACAAATAGTGAAAGCAGTGAAAATACAAGATGTGTCAATGTCTCTTGGGTATTGTGTATGTATAGAAACATTCATGAAGTTTGTAAAATTTGTAGTAAAGCTTTTTACTGTGTTAGTCATGCAGTAAAATATATTGGAAGGAATTTTTCTGTAATGTTAGTTAAAATTAGTTCGGCCAATATTTTCATTTGGTCTGTGTTCCGTTTCATACACCACTACATGTTTATTGTAAATATTTCTAATATGACCTGTATTGTCTGACCTTAGTAATTTAAACCAAGTTAAATTGTCTGAAATAGTCTTTTACTTATTGATGGTACTCTTGCCAGTTCTCTATAAATAAAATATTTTTGTGTTATAACCTCACGTCAGAACAATGTCAGCAAAATTGCATTATATATGATATGTACTACAACGTCTAAAATAACGGCTTTATCGGCCACATCATTGTTTGTTGAACCCTTCCTTCCAACTTGCCTTTGGGTCAGTTACTGATAAACAAGAACACACATTTATATTCTCATTTCGCAGACTAAGCCATAATTAATATCATCATATTGCATACGAAAATTTGTTATTATTGTTATTCTTAAAACACGTATTTAGGCTGTTGTTTACCCAAAGAATTCAGCAGTTTCCATCGTTCAACCTGAAATAAGAAACGTAGGTTATATGATCCAACAAGACATGTACACATCGCATGATGGAAAGCATATATTTGCTCTGAGCCACGACAGTATTGATCAGTTTCTTAATTTATCATAAGCCAATACTTGTTTTGATATGGACGTCATAAGTCAAATAGGTGGTTTGAACAAAATAAATTATATTTTATTTATATTACTACATTACAGTTTAGGAGAAATGGTTTCGCATATATATGAAAACGCTGTTAACGGATAGCATTTGTACAAAAGTAATTGAAATACAATTCTATAATATATGACAGTATCAAATCATAGGCAACCCAATAATAACTGTTTCAATTCTGCTAGTTGCATAAATAGTAGTTAACGCTTTTATTATCAATACCTTAGATTATGCGTATTTGAAAAAGTATTGCTTTATGCAAATTTCAGGTGTATAAGGAGCCTGTGGAGTCATGTTCAGACTTTACAACATGTTCAGGTTGTTTAGGTAGCAAGGATCCGTACTGCGGTTGGTGTTTCTTGGAGAAAAAGTATAATTTATTAAACTTTTTGTCTTTTGCTTAAGTTTTATAAACTTTTACATCTAAGCTCTTTAAGGACTAATGCAGAGATAGGTGCATTCAATCATGGAGAATTTGTTTCTATCACGCTATTAACTTCGAGAGGTACATTTTTAAGCCTGAACTCCGTGACACATTTAAACATGACTAACAAAAGCAGACATTATTGAATTCATGTCCACTTATCATGGTCACTCCTTTGTTTCCGATCTAGTCATTACTTGAACTTTCTGAAAATACTTTAAACCAAACACTTAATACATCTGAGCTATAATGAGCTAACAGTTCCATAGATGAATGTATAGTACTAGAAGAGAATTTCGGGGTAGACATAATTATAATTATCTTGATGTGTGTATGTACATGTATATAGAAAAGAGTTTTTGAGCATATGTTATGTATAGCCGTGTCCAGTGGATACGTTTATAATTGTTTACATATTTAAGTAAAGTTAAATGTACACAGAGAGTTATTGAAATTACTTAAAAATAGTCAAATAGTTACGGATGTGGAAAGGGCATTAGAAAGCACATTTTACTTCGTTATAAACAAGTGTCATGTAAGTTCTTGTGGTCGGTATAATTCAAAATATATGCACAATCATGATGTAAATTTATATCAAGATGCGGCACTAGAGATACATGCAGACCAACTAGTGAATGGATACCTGTCTCAAGCAATGAAAAATGTCCACATGTTGTAAGCCTCAGTCCCAAAGTAATGTCAGACAAGGAGATACCATTGGTATGACTTAGCAATTCATCATAACATAACAATAAGATATTTAAGGGATAGAACTTAACCGATAAAATAAAAGCAGCCTATGTTTGATTGAATCTATTCATGAGACTTTTTAAAATGTGCAGCACCACTTACGATTCTAGCACCGGCTTAAGTGGAACTCTGTTATACAGAAAAAAAGAGAAAACTCCATTATCAAAACGGACCAGAAATATGGCGACACTGAGTCCAAGTACTGAAAGGGACTTTTTATAACCGCTAAACGGCACTTATTGACTGAAGCTGTAATATTCAGTAAAACCTGAAAGAAGGTTCTTTGGAACATAAAACACAACCAAGAAAAATAATAGCAGACTCAGTTTTGTGTTGTTGTACCTCGGTTGTAGAAAAGCTTCATAAATCAAATCAACTTTTTCATGTGTCATCAGAATTTGTGTTTGTAATAAATACTTTCAGTAGCTTCGTGGTTCTATTTTTCTCAAATTTCACCGGGAATTTTGCTCCAGACGTCAAAACCGAAGAAAGTAATTCACACTTCTTATTGCATTTTCAGCTCAATATAGAAGTTTCACATGCATTGTTAGAAGGTGTCCGTGTGTCCTGTGATTTCTTCAGTGATGAAATAGGCGAACAATTTCATCATAATGTTACAGCAACAGTTTCTAATGAAGGAAAGACTGTGAAATGTAGGCCAACCAATATTTTGGCCATAGAAGATAGCATAAAAGGTATGATGTCAAATTGACATTGTGTACTAATTTATTCTCTACTTGTGTTTCTATAATATCGTTTCAACCATACAAGAACAAAGCAACTACAGTTCCAGAGGTTTTGAGACAGGTCAGTATTTCATTTCACTGCAGTCATGACATTGATATATTACGTAAATGTATTTTTTTTTTATTTCCATATACCAGACTGACAAGCAGGCAATATGAATAAAAACAAGAAGTATCAAGACAAAAATACCATATACATGAAAAAATGATGGCAAAAAGCTTTGAGCTTTATATAATTAAAGATGAACAGTTATCGAAATACTTGCAATATTGAACTATCCCAATATGTTGGCGAAATGCCGGGAAAATGAATGAAATGACACTGCAGTATGTTTGACTGAAAAACTCACATTAAATTAAAGAGGGGCCTCTGTGTCCGTGTGTTTCAGGCCGTTGACTTTGAATAACTTGCCCCTTATCGCTGTATATTCGAAACCACCCTTGGGTGTAGAATTCCTTCGTGTGTGGTAGTTACCCAGCTGGCTTACGGAAAGTCAGTGGTTCTTCCAGGCTGTTCGCTTGTGACTGACATAATACACGAACGGGGAGCTGGAGTGGTCTTCCGCCACCATCAAAAGCTTGAAAGGCGCCAAATGACCTATAACTGTGTCGGTGTGACAATAAAGCTAACAAAAACCAAACAAGTCTATGTTTAAGAGATTGAAATACAAATAGAAAAAAAACAAAGTGATATGTCAGAAATCCTGGGTGGTTTAAAACCATTTCTAAAACTCTGATCAATCTTAATCTGAACAAAAACATAAACGAATTGCAATTTAAAGAAGTGCTAAAGCTATAGGTGACGTACTGATGCAGTTGTATTACCGTCGCCGAAATCTGTCTCGAAATATTGATAGAAATGGTTCAGAAGCATGACTGAAATACTATTAGAAAAGGCCTAGAATAAAGGTTAACATATTGTGAGATGAACTCGGAAGACAGGTCTCTCGTTCTAACCTATCCATCAGTTAAATAATTATATAAAACTATGTATGTAAATTTAAATATGCATATTGTTGGTATTAATATGTGTAGTTATTAAGACTGCACGATGCAAACTTGATTACTCACTCATGATACTTTCATTAAAAAGACAAACACAGCTGAAGGAGAAATTAACAAATGCTCTTATATTTATTTACAGGTTTCTCGAATGTTACAGTTGCAATATTAGCAAATGATTCTGACACTACAGTTCACGGGAATTTTATCATATACCGATGTGAAACTTTTGACAGGTAAAGCCGCTACATATAAACATTTAACCATATACCGATGTGAATCTTTTGACAAATATTTTCTAAAGAATTTCTACGATATAATATAAAATAAGGACATTCATTTGTTGAACAATTATTTGACGGAACATAAAAATAAAATATACAAATCTGTTTTAAAGTTATACTTCTATAAATCAATATCCTGAACAGAATTGCACACAAAAATCAAACCCTGGAAAAAAAAGTGGAATTAAGAATTTACATAAGTATGAAAGATATAACTTGTTGCTAATACTTTGAAGTTCAGATGACAGTTCTTAAGTTTGTAAATTAAGTCATATATGCGTATAAATAAAGCTAAAATTATGTTATATTATTTAAAACTACTTCTTAATAGTATACTATATTTTAGATGTACAGGCTGTACAGCCAGCAACTGGACATGTAAATGGTGTACATACAGTAACCAGTGTATTGATGATGATAGAAGCTGTGATGCTGATGTAAATGAATAATTATTGTTAATTATTTATAAGCATAACTGAAAACAATTGCAATTAAAAATGAATATTTATTTTCCCATGCTTCCATAAAAATGACGACATGATTAGATATATTTGACATTTAAATTTTATTGAAAAGATATTCTGTACAGGTATCTTAACATACGAAATAAAAAAAAAATATTGTGTACATTTTTATTTGTAAGTAGCTGTTTTCTAGGACTCCTTTGTACTTTTTTATTTGTCTTCCTTAGTAAACATTTTTTATTTCACTGTTCGCAATGACGAATCTTTTAAAATATAAGTTTCTTTCAGGACCGGGAAGTAAACTTCGGTGAATGTCCACGTGTCACAGGTTATACAATGGTGTCAGATGATAGTGTTCTGCGAGATGTCAATGGCACCGTGTATCTTTCACGAGATAGCAGCTATGACATTAACATAACTGGAACAAATCTTCCAGTAGTATGTACACATGTATTTTTCAATTTTGTCTTTTGTTGACGTAAATCAATGTTCGCCTTCGGTAGTACATTAAAAGCTTGGTTTATGATAAGTGTCTTGTCTCGTGCTAGGGCGATGCACATTAAATTTCGACAAGGGTGGTTTGTGTCATCTCACAGTTCTATGTTGAATATTGCTTGACACAGACATATCTCCAAGTTGAGAATGTTTACAATGTAGTCGTGTCTGATCATTCTTTCATGCATGCATGATATGATTGATTTTCTGTTTCAATACATAAAATAAAAATAAAATAGAAATATGTTTTATCGTTCTTATTTTTGGAATAAGTTTACAAACATTTTGTACCATAAGGATTGTGCTTATCTTCTATATCCGACTCATCAATATTGATATTTAAACGGAAAGGTGTTACAGTGTATATAAACTGTTTCGTTAATTGAAACTGAGAAAAATAAACAATCAGTTTGAGATCTCTTTTCTCAAGCGAAATTGAACTAAATATACGTAACCCTAAATCTCAAAAACCCTAACTAAGTATATGTAAATTGAAGTGTCTGTAAACCTAAGCATGCGTAATCAAAACTATTTTATATGCAACGTGTAGTTTATTTTTGTCGGTGTTATTTAGTTGTCAAATCCGTATGTGTTGCATTTGAAATGTACCAAAATATATATCTATGTTTTGCCTTTACTTTAGCCAAGTTCAGGACCAACAACAGACGTGTCCTACAAATGTAAGATAGTTGCATCAGGATCACATATTTTATGGTTAAATAGGACAGTCTTTGACGAGGGAGGTAGCTTCATTTGTAAGATTAACAAGGTATGTTTTATATACATGTACGTTTTTACGCTTTCTAATTCTGTTTCCGTTTGCATTGTGATTAAAATATCATAGCATTTAGTTCTCTGGAAAGGTGGACGCTTTTTTACATGATGTTAAAACCGGGCAAATTAAATGTTTCACCCAATTGTACTTTTCAGGAGGAGATGGCTTCTATTCAAGGAACTAAAGGTAGACTGAGTGCCACTGTACATGTGACATGGGGAATATCTCCGGTAAACGGGGATACATTACCAGGTAACTTACATATATCAGATTTTAAAACTAAGGTTGTAAATGAGGAAACAAATTAAGGATAAAGCATAGAGTAAAAGCATATTCGTGCGCTATCTTATGCGGATTTGTTGCATTGATTTCATCAGAACTAGAACACTTTCATATATTCCTTATGAAGGGCATTGCATCGATGTCGTCAGTTGTTTATGAACAATGCAACAGTTTGACCAGAACTAAAGACATTGACGCCAATGTTTGATTGGGGTCATTGTTACAGTGCTTCGATTTCATCAGAACTAAAACATTGATCCTGGAAACAATGAACTCAATGCTTTATAAGGAAGGAGCAACGATTTTGTCAGATTTACTATCATTGACCTCAATGTTCCGGGGCAACAATTTCATCAGACCCGCAATGTTTAATCGTGAGGTATCGCAACGATTGTGTCAGATTTACTATCATTGACCTCAATGTTCCGGGGCAACAATTTCATCAGACCCGCAATGTTTAATCGTGAGGTATCGCAACGATTCTAATTTAATTTCCAAATTTGTGGTCAAAACCTTTCTTACTGCATACATACTATTTAAATTGAGCATTTATGGGTATCAAAACTTGTTAAATTTCTTCTATTTTTAGTCAAAAGAATTTCAGTGACTAAACAGTAGATAACTAGTCCATATATTTTGCACAGTTCTTGAGTGTTTTTATATATAAGAATCGCCAATAACTAAATGAATGTCACATGCAGTAAATTTATTTATATGGAGAAAATTTAGGTATATACATTGAAATTAATATGAGGCTTACTGTTCATTTAGTTTCAGCTAAAGCTCTTTGTATTTCAGTTGTCATTTATGACTGCGAAAATCTTGTCAACCCTTCCAATAACTGTGGACGATGCAAAAGTTTTGCAATTTATCAACCGTACTTACACTGCCAGTGGTGTATGACCAGATGTATTGATAGTGGGATATCCTGTAATACTACAGATTCTGAGTGCGAAGGTCCAAGAATTTCTAAGGTAAAATGCATTTATTTATAATAAGGCTTCATGCAGTTTAAGTATTATTCTAATAAAACATGTAGTGCAATTACATAGTAGTAGGAACTGGTTTACAGGTAAATGCTGCATTTAATAGAACGAAATTCTTTGTTGTTGTTATTCAAAACTTGTAATACTACCTACACACACTTTGGACACGTTCTTATTTTGAAATTCATTTTGGTTTATACTTCTTTTTTTAAGCAATCATTCATTCCTCTGTTCTTGTAATTAGGAGATATATCTTATTTCATTTTTAAAGTATATAATTTTGGTAAAGCCTTTAATTTAAGATTTCCCTTGCTTTATTTTAAAAAAAAATTAGTTTCACCAATATCTTGACAATTTCCGTTTTAAACTGATTTGTTAAATGCCTGAAAATTAATAATTCACTGAAGTCATAATACCGCTATATATAGTATCATAAATATTGGTGGATTTTGATCAGAAAAACTTCTGATATGAGCCGCGCCATGAGAAAACCAACATAGTGGCTTTGCGACCAGCATGGATCCAGACCAGCCTGCGCATCCGCGCAGTCTGATCAGGATCCATGCTGTTCGCTTTTAAAGACTATTGCAATTTGAGAAACCGTTAGCGAACAGCATGGATCCTGACCAGACTGCACGGATGCGCAGGCTGGTCTGGATCCATGCTGGTCGCAAAACCACCATGTTGGTTTTCTCATGGCGCGGCTCAATTATATTTAAGGTAGTGGACCTGTAATGACAATCGGCAATTTCTGTTCTTCTACGTATTTTCCGTATTCGATTTCGGCATTTTCCGGTTTTTGTAAAAATTATGTTCTACTATGGTCGAAGGATCCCAAAATTATATACGAAGGATACATTACCGTACGAAAGTCCCTTTTGTCATTACGGGTCCATTACCGTTACGAAATAAAAAAACCACAAAAAACAACTCTTTTTTATTTTTCCCAAATTATGTATTGTAAAATATATATTTTTTGTCAAATGGAAAAATCTGTTTAACGACAGGCGTAAATGTCAGTGTCACCCCACTTATAAACACCCTTTGTGCCTTACCGCCACAAATAGTGCTGAATACATTACATACGTATATAATTATTGGAATTAGGTATATCCACTGAGTGCACATGTGAATGCCACTACACTGATTGAGATTGAAGGCGTAAATCTTGGTTCAGTCTACAACGATACAGTCAATGCCGTGACAATAGCTGGTATTCCATGTACGTCTGTTGAAAGAAGCTATGACCCTGGGATAAAGTAAGTACATCTTCCTACAATCATACAGTCAATGCCGTGACAAAAGCTGATATAACCTGTACATCTGTTGAAAATAACTATGACCCCGGGATAAAATAAATACATCTTCCTACATTGATACAGTCAATGCCGTGACATTAGCTGGTATTCCATGAACATCTGTTGAAAGTTTGAAAGTAGATATGGCCCAATGATTAAGTAAGTAACTCTTCCTACAATAGAGAGCTTGAGATTTCAACTTTCGCCTTCCCCTTCAACGTCTGTTGCGAAGTCAACGTATAAAGTTGAAGTTCGATTAGAATTCCTTGAGATTTCAAACTTCACGAAAGCCTCAAAAACATTAGATAACATTAAAGATGAAGCTTATTTAAACATGTCTACGCGTTAACAAAGATATATATAAGTTAGTGAACAAGTTAGAATTAGACTAATATACTTTTGTTGTTTTCGTTGAATCGTATTGAAAAAAAAAAGAAGAAATAAAATAGTTTTCAAAATACTTTTTACTGGTCCGGGAATCGAACTCCCGACGAAAAAGTATAAGACGGATACCAATACCGCTCGGCCAACGAGGGTTTACTATATGTAGCGTAAACGTTGTGTATTGAGTTAAATTTTTGCCACTGTTTTGTTTGTTTACATTTCAAAGCACCTTATTACTGTGCGATACCTATACCTATTCACGTATTTGTTTGAATACACTATTTTATAAGTAAAGCATGTACAGATCAAGGAATTTTAGTTAGAGGGGCACCAACTTAAAAGAGGGGGTCACCCATTTCAAGGGGGGGGGGAGGGAGGTCACACCGAGTTTCAAGACCGATTTTCTTTGTAAAATGTAAGAATCAAAGGTGGATTGACCCACAATGCCCCTTTGCCAGGCTCTGGGTCCGTGCATGTAAAGACTGGAGTTATCTCATACGGCTAACAGGAAACTTCTCGCATCATGATATCATAGATCTGAAATTGTCTGATACTTCAGAAGAATTTTCCGTCTTACTAGTACCATTTTATGTTTATAATTAAAACGCCATTGTCGTATTAAGTCAGATAGAAACGGATTGATTTTATTTGGAAGTAAAATAAAATGTTCCATCAAATGATAATCGCGCGTTATTATTCATTTTTCAAGTAAAATGACTATCATGCCGTGTGTCTTCATCCAGATTTCAGTCTTTGATGCAGAGTATGTGGACAGAGTAGATGCAAAAAGACTGAAGTTTTGACTTTCGTGATATCACATCTCCGGAAGTTTAAAACTTCCCTTCATACGACAAAAAAGCCCATCTGGTATAATCGATACCGCCTAGGGACACAAATATGCCGTAGAAGTTAAAGTTTGAACATAATCTCAAAGTTTCTCAGTTGATAACTTCATACTTCCAGGTTCAGTTCAATGTATTTAGTTAAAATCATTAGCCATACAAAACTTCATTATTCTCATACTTGTTGATAGTGTTTCGCATCAAATTTAGTCTAATTATACATATGGATAATCGAATAACTTAATAAGCAGAAATCCTGAAATTAAGCTTTTTATTTCACATAGTAATAAAGAGAAGTCTTAGGCCTACTTGATATTACATGAAAAACTTTGGTAGCAACGTCTGATATAAATAAAATACACGCATATCGGTGAAGTTTTATCCCAAATATATATGAGAGACGTTGAAGGGGAAGGCGAAGGTTGATATCTCAAACTCTCTAATGATACAGTCAGTACTGTGATAATAGCTGGTATTCCATGTATCTGTTGCAAGTAGCTATAACCCCGCACACAAACAAATTACTCACACAGAAAGCAAAGACACTAGTGGCAAAAACAACCACGCCCAAAATATATCACGGCATATGTTGTTTGAATCGACATGACATTCATGGAAAAAAACAGCCCCTTTATATCATAATATATGTTCTTTCTATCTCCATATACCAGCCTATATGTATCATGGCATAACTTGTTCGTAAAATAACACTGAAAGGCTAAAAATATTACATAATGATCAACAACAATAAAGCACACAAAATATGTTGTTGTTTTTTTAAATTGTTTTCAGGATAATGTGTACACTATCTCCAAGTTACAAGGTGATGAATGGCAGTGTTGTTATTACACTCAGTAATAACGCAACAGGACAATATACTAAACCTTTCTACTTCCGGGTAACATTTTAAAACATATGTATGAAATTATTCGTTTTATATTGTATAGATTGTCAAAAGAGGTTCTAATGTTAAAGAAAAATGTGCCATCTTTTCATTTATTCTCATTTAGCTATGGGCAGAACTGTTTTGATTAATCCTCAATATGCCTCAAGTCGCTTTTGAAGTATATTTCAATTTTATATAGTTTACACATGTAGGAAGAATTGCTGAAACCAGTTTTGAAGATAATCTTATTCAATAATTCCGTATCAGATGAAATGGTCAAGTGAGGTGATATATTTAAGACATGTTAACAAGTTGTATTTCATCATTTATCAGTTGTTCTCGCGAGTGGATAAGTGGTTTATTCCTGTTTATAACTTTTGATGACTTTATGAATCACTTGGTATTTACGACATAAATGCTCTCTTAGTAGGTCAATTTTCAACTTCCTTAAAACAAGGGCGTTTACACAAACATTTTGCCTCTATTTTTAGAGGCTTAATACATTGGCAAATCTTTGTTCAAAGCTGTACGCAGTTTTGAAGTAAGCAAATATCTTCTCCAAGCGTAATCAAGGTGAAACAAAACAAATATGCATATAAATATTATGAGTTAAAAGATGTAACTGAGTACTGGTCTCGCTCCATATTTGACGTGTCCAACAAATTTACCTCACGACGACAAGCGCAGCTTCTGAATAATAACTTGTTTATATTAATTGTAAATAAGCAATTTTAATGGTCGTCTGTAGACCTGAGCAATTTTTCTGTTAATTTTAAATCCATAATCCAGTATCATTACGAGTTTAATTTTAGTTGATAATTACAGGTCCCCGAGGTGACTTATGTCGAGCCATCTCTCGGTCCATTGTCTGGAGGCACGTCTGTTACCATATATGGAAAATACCTTGATACCGGCAGAGAAAAGACTGTCACGATAGGGGAAAGAATTTGCAGACTAAATACAAACGGAGAAGGAACTTCTTATTCGTTTAAATCTTTCCAGAGATATAATGATTCCCATTATATACTGCGAGCAGGGAGGTATTAAAATACTTTTAAGCACTGCTACACGTCTGTTTGCTCTGACACGTTAAACAGGTCTTAAGTAATATTTGGAACTTCTCTTAGGAGCAAAATGTATTCATTTTATATAGGAATATATGTATATGCTAAACGATATAAGATATGAACGTTTTGTCATGAAAAACATAAATGAACGAGATACAAAGACAACATCAGGTGTCTTGTATGTGGAGTCATCTTGATATGGGGAAACTTTTATATCTTTTTAGCCCGCCCGCTTAACTCAATAGGGAGAGCGCAGATCTACGGATCGCGGGGTCGTTATTTCACTCTCGGGTGAGGCATTTGTTCTCCGTGGTGATTTGTTAAAAGACATTGTGTCTGAAATCAATCGTCCTCCACCTTTCATTCATATAAGGAAGTTGGCAGTTACTTGCGGATAACAGATTAGTACTGGTACACAGAATTCAAGAACACAATTATGTTAACTGACTGCCATTGCATAACTGAAATACTGTTGAAAAACGGCGTTAAGAGCAAAGCAAACAAGAAAAAGCAACTACAAATTTTAATTTGCTCACCGTAAAGTTTAAGTTTCGTGTATTGTACGGTTGAAACAAACCTGTTGTGACTTAAAAAGTATATTCGTAAATTGCAGGAAAGGGAAAGACCTAACTAAACTTGAATGCAGCACTACATCTGAAGACCCAAGCAAATTGAATAAACCACTAGATATGGCGGTAGCCTTTGATGGGGCATATGCCACAGTAAATGAAAACATCACATACAGATATGTTACAGATCCCAACATCACAGCTATATTGCCAAGGAAAAGTTTCCAGTGGTAAATTGCTTTATATATTATCCACTAAAAGCTGTAAGGGCCGTTGTGAAACATTGTATGCCATTTAAACCGTTCAATAATAGTTTATTTATTTATTTATTTATTTATTTTTTTTTTTTGGATTTAACGTCGCACCGACACATGATAGGTTATATGGCGACTTTCCAGCTTTTATTGGTGGAGGAAGACCCCAGGTGCCCCTCCGTGCATTATTTCATCACGAGCGGGCACCTGGGTAGAACCACCGACCTTCCGTAAGTCAGCTGGATGGCTTCAATAATAGTTTAATATCACAGTATGATGGCTGCGTCAGAACGCGTGGAGGTTCAGTCAGGGACCAGACTTGTGTCAGTAATTAAAAGTTGTCAATTTTGTACGAGATCGGAAACAGAAATGCTGAGTAATATAATTCCGATCCACTAAACATATTTATTTGCATTTATCATTACTATGTAAATAATATAATTTTGTTCTTTAGCTTGTGTAAAATTGAAAGTATCGCTGTCAGTGAACATTTTAACGCGATGATACTAGTCGAATTTTATAGTTCATATAATGGAAATGGGTGAAAATCAATAACAAGCATTCTAAGATGATTATTTTTAGATACATGTAGTTTGATTAGAAATGACCATATTGTTACACATCTGCGAACAGGAAATATGATTTTTTGTTAAAAGATGTATAATATGCACTTCTTTCATTGAACTATTTCATGATTAGATATTAGTTGAAAATTAGTAGAAAATTCTCAGCATAATGTAATATACAAATTGACTGTTTACGTAGAGCTGCTTTTACAATTAAAAGTCATTTCTGAAACAGCCAGTTTTTTAGTAACAGTACATTTTCATGCTTTGGCTAGTTACACATATATAAATCACCTAACATACACTACCATATTTCTAGTCTGATGAAGTTCACCAATGTTATATGTCATTTGTTTTAAATTGACATGTTTTGTACACTTGTGCTAAATAAAACTACTACTACTACTACTACTGTACATTTTCTGATTACATGGATGCTGTGTAGTAATTGTTCTGTTTGGGCATAAGGTCCCGCTACAATCACCACTTTAGACTGCATGGCAGTATTGTATGTAAGGGCCGTTGAACTTGTAAACATTAGATAAATAATCTCTGATTAAATTAGTAATACATTTTGTTTTTCAGTGGTGGGCGAACGCTGACTGTTAAGGGGACAAATTTGAATTCAATTCAAAAACCGAAAATATACGCCGTTATTGGTAGCATGAAGATGAAATCAGAGGTTAAAAGTTTTTTTATTTAAGTAGTCTTTGGTACATATTAGGCGGAAAGTATCTTTTTCTTACTTGATCTTACTAGACATAACAAATAAGTTCTAAATTGTAAATTGTAAATAGTGACTCTGACACCCTTACCAGGAAAGAGGCTGCTGTGTTCATTACGTATGAATGTTGTCTTGCTCTAAACGGCAATCTTTCCTGAACTTCTCTTTCACATTTCATTTACAAGAAGAAACATTTAAAGTAACCCTAATTATTGCGATGGCGTATTTCATTCAATTTTTAGTAGAAATAAGGTGAGCTTTCTTACCTTCTGGCTCGCCCTCCTCTTGTTTAACATATAGCTATGTTTCATTTAATTTCTGCGAGTTAAGATATATGTAAGAACAGAATAAGCTATCACCAATACTACCATTAGATTAATGTCAGATACAATTATCAACACCATTTTACAAGGACGAAATTTATACCAGGCTTCAAGCTTCATTCCAAGCTCACTTTTTCTGTTCACATATTGATGTAAAATAGTTCTGGAAATGACTTGAGAGAAAATCCAGAATACATTTTATATGCCAGTCTATCATTTATCAATATGTGTAATGTATTAATATTTTAGCCAGTTATGTTTTCGCATAACACCATTTAATAATTGATACGTTTAAAGGCAAAACTGATATGTTTGTATTCAATGTTTGAAGCCATATTCCTACAGTTTCGTCAAGGAAATTTCAATTTTATATTTATATACAGGAATGCAGAAGGGGTGATATCGAGGAAGTTATTTATTGTCCAAGTCCAACATACACCGAGACACACGGGAAAAGAAAGAAAAGAAGTAGTGGTCCTATACAGGCAAAGTTTGTGTTTTGTTTTAACATTTCTTCAACATAATTTTATACTGATATACTGTTCGGTTTGTCAAGAGTAATGGTTAAGACGCTGAAAAATTACAACTTGATATTGTTGAGATAAATAATCGCTATTTTGTTAGTAACTTATTACTAAATATTAATGTATGTACAATGTCTGACTAATAATTCGGGATTAAACTGATTGCTTACTTTTGTCCAATTAGATGATTCTTAAATGTTAAAACCTGATTTTGTTTAACGATTCCCAAGGCATATTTCTGGATCACAGGTTAGGATTCGAGATGGATGATGTATCATCAGTTACTGCTGACAACCTGCCCAACGACCTGGCCATTCTCATGTACTATCCTGATCCAGTACTAGAAAACTTCACAGAAACCAAGATCTATCAAGAGCTACAAGAACATCTCATTATTAAGGTAAACATCTTTTGTTGTTATCTTATTTCCTTATTATATCTCTCCATATTGCCACAGAGACAGTGTGTTAGTCTGCCCCAACCTCTAGCTCTGTATTGTATGTGCGGACAAATGTCTTTTCGTGTCTAACACATGATGAAAACAAAATAATGGTTATTTCTTAGTAGTCCATCAGTCCGAACATATGTCAAGTGCACCCATGCCTCGATACAGAGGTGACAAAGCTTGCATATTTCAAAAAGGAGTGCAATTTCTTTCTCCTTTGGGAACCAAATTAGGTAACACAGATGTCAATCCTGAAATGGACCTTTTAAAAAATAATTTTCCATAAAAGTCATATTTGACAAATACTCCAGGTACAGACTTGTAATTTGAAAATCCAGAATCTATTTTAAACATCTACTTTGTATAATAATAATGGATATAAAAACAATAAAAACTTGATATAAAACTTTTCTATTGTAAATCATTTTCACATAATGGGGCATGGATCCAGATGATCGTCAAAACGTAAGTTTTAAATTAGACAAAACATTTTAAATTAAAACAATCGTAATTCAATCTTTTTTAAATTTATATTTCATGCGAATGATTTTATATTACTTTTTTTTTTCATCGTATTTCAAAAGTGTACCTAACGCTTTAGTGATTTTAATTCCTGTTTTATAAGCTACATCAACGCTCTTATGAATGAATGCTGCAGAGGACGCAATGAATCATACTATTTTTGTACATTTAATTTACAATTACTGATTTAGGAAAGTACTATCTACATTTTGGGAGGTTTGCCATAAATCTGGAGGCCTGCTCTTTAACCTTTAGCCAGCTGGTGGCAAGTGATTCTGCCTTTGTGACCAGTGTAGACCAAGACCAGTCTGCCCGTCCGTGCAGGCTGATCGTGGTCTGCACTTTTCGCTATTCAGACAGCAAATATTCAGTGAAAGCAGATGGTACTGCCCAAAGTGAATGATGGACCAGTCCATGTAAGAAATTAAGCCGGTTAAAGGTTAAGGAACACCATAATTCTAAGATATCTCTATCTAAGACAGGGTATACTTGATTTGAAAATGTTCAAAATGCCCATTTCATGTGTTATATTACAAGAGTTGTTTCGAAAAAACTTTGAATGTTGAAAATGTTCTGTGACTCCAGGGAAAAGGTCTTAAGTTGGCAGCTGACGAGCACGATGTTACTATAGAAATAGACTGCGAGAAATGTAATGTCACATCTATGACAAATGAAGCAATTATTTGTGAACCACCGACAGAAAAGCCTGTGTGTGGTAACATAAAAGATCACAAATTAATTGTTACAGTAAGTAAATTAATATATATCAAAATCTTTGATGGTAAATCCATTCAGAGAATTTGTCAACGAAATTAAAATTAGACGGTTTCTTAGATTTTTCATTTCTGCTTGTATATTAATTACAATTTTATTGCAAGAGCATTTGATTCTTACTTATCTGTACACGTTTTTATGAAAGGTATTTTTGGAAATTGTGTATTTTTTTACGTTTTTTTAAAGAATGTATTACGTCATAAAAAACAATCATTTTGTGTAGTGAAATGACCAAGGTTATCTGTGACTTGCAATTTGTATTCTTTGTAGCAACGCTATTGTGTCTTTTTGGCAGGTAAATGTAGGATTTTTGCAGAGGAATGTAGGAATTATTCAATACGAAGTTCAACAACCTGTCGGCCCTCAAGATGTGACAAAGAATGAATACATCATTGCGGGAAGCATTGTGGGACTTCTTGTTCTATTGTCTGCTGGTGGCATTTATTGTTGTTGGTGTCATGTGGAGAAAGCGTAAACACATGAAGAAAGAAAAGAAAGGACTGGAATACAAGATGGACAAGTTAGAAGCAAAATTTCGCACTCAGTGTAGGGAAGGTGCGTAAATTGTTTTACATATTATATAGATATTGGTTTTGGTTATTGCCTGACAACCATTTCATGAAAGTTTAATGACAAGATATCAAAAATTGATTTTTACTGGTTTATTTTTAAATGTTTGACTTACTGGCCCAGTTATAGACTGGTCATATAACACAAAATATTGGCCGGCGAATATAAATGGAGTAATGTAATAATAAACAATATTACAAAGAAAAAGCTACTTGATAGGATAGAATAATTGTAGATACATGTAGTATCGTTTTGTTTTTAGAGTTTGCCGCACTTCAAACTGCCGTATCAGACCTAACAAGTGATTTGGAAGGAGGGAACGTATTGTTCCGTGACTATGATGTGTATGCTAGTAAAACATTATTTACGTCACAGAAGTCAGATACGTTGATGGTCCCACCAACAGTTGTAGTAAGTTTTAAAAGTCAGACACACCAGTGTCCCTACCAGTAGATATACCGGTAGTAAGTGATAAAATCAGATATGTTTGCGATCCCACCAACAGTTAAAATCGTAAGTTCTAAAGGCGATTCCACCAGCAGTTATAATAGTAAGTTTCGAAAGTCAGCCCCGTTCATGAACCCCCATTCTGTTAAACTAAATTTAATATGTCTTAACTGTTCATGGCAACACAAAGTGTTAAAGTTAGCTTCAAAATTCAGATTCTTTAATGACTATATCAACGGTTATTGTAAGTTGTAAAAGATGAAAGGTTTGATTTTTTGATGTTTTGCTCTGTAACTCAAGAATTTAAGGAAGTCAACTGGTTATGGGTTAGTAATCATCAGCTACCATCCTGTACTTGAGCACTTAAAATATCTCAATGGAACATCTTTAAGTACTACTACTTCCTTGATACATTGTATAATTCACATTGAATTTAGAAACATGTATATATGTTTTTTTCTCTATTCGGATAAACTTCTTTACAAAATTTTATTTCTATTAAACTTGATAATTAAACATACTATTATGTTTGAAGAATTAGATATTGTGCATGATTATTTAAGATCAACAGCTCTAGAAGACCTCCGTGGTAGGTGTACTAAGTATCTAATTTAAATTGCGATTTTTGACACACCTGAAAAATTATGTATATTACAATCATTTAAGTTGTAAGGTTCCAATTCTCAGCCTTTACCCGCGTACGGCTTGTGCAATCGCTTAACAACTTATTTGAGCCGCGCCATGAGAAAACCAACATAATGAGTTTTCGACCAGCATGGATCCAGACCAGCTGCACTTCCGCGCTGTCTGGTCAGGATCCATGCTGTTCGCTAACGGTTTCTCAAATTGCAACAGACTATGAAAGCGAACAGCATGGAGCATGGATGCGCAGTCTGGTCTGGATCCATGCTGGTCGCAAAGCCAGTATGTTGGTTTTCTCATGGCGCGGCTCATTTCAACATTTCTAACTTATGATAATAGCTTGTGTTACACTGTTAATATTAGAAGTATACATTCTAAGTTTCAAAACACTGTTGACAGTGTAAACGGGAGGGGGAAGTAACTCAACCAATCCTGAAAGGAGAATTGAAAACATAATTACCTCTTCTAATTTTTACAAATGAATAATTCAGTCGAGCCATGCATAAAACATGTAGATATATGTTTAATTGCAATCTGTTTTTCTTTCTTCTATCCTTTAATTGGTCTGGAATATTGTATACGAGTATACTTTCATCTCCATTAACGGATGTAAAATTAAAAACATTGCAGTACTGAAAGTGTCGCAGGGCCTAGCTTTACATCTGACAGTTGTCTTGAAATAGAAAAATATCAGGCACCATGAATTATACATTAAATTCATATTGTCTGTATGTCTACGCTTGTAAATTCAATAATTCGATACAATTTTGCTTTATGTACATGTATAGTTAAAAATATACTATGAACACGTTGAAAAAAATCACAATAAACGTTGAGTTGGCCACAAATCAAAATAATTATTATTTTTCTACGAAAATAACATACATTAAACAAAAGATATAAATATAGATTAGTAAAGCAAAAAACCGAAGTAAAAATGTTTAAGAAAGTATTTGAGAAAGGTACTAAGAACTGACCTCATATGCTTTGTGCGGAGGAAAGCATTTATTCCGCTGTCTTCGATGCAGTTTATTTTACGAAGATCCGTCAAGTAAAACGGAAAATATACACAAAATATTACCTGAATCGTGACGTTTCCTTGGTGTTTACTGTATCCAAAAGTCACGTGGGTTGACCACTCTGAAGCATGTAGTATATTTTTAACGTATCTTTTAAATAGCCTTTCACTTATTTATTTCTAATTGTTTTTCAGACTGCACAATCCGAGCAAGCTATGGACACATTTAAAGGAATACTTCGTAACCGGCAGTTCTTGCTGATGTTGATACAGACATTCGAGAAACAGAAGTCTTTTTCCATACATGATAAGTAAGACAAAAAGTCCTGAGTGTTTTGTACAAATTGTTTCAGTAGAATAAAATGTACGTTCTAATATAAAACCAGGTAATCGCTTACTCATTTATCATAAATATTCCGTCTTAAAACGGCTTTTATATTGAGTTAATTGTGTATTAATATAGGCTGTGATTATTGATATTCTCTGTTATAACGTGACTTAAGCATGTCTTTCAAAATATAATGTTATCTCTTATGATTAATATTCAACAAAACGGTATTGTCCGAATTTAAGAACATGTATGATAATATATAACATTTATACTGACCATAGGCCTAGAGTTCGAACTTATTTACAAACGTCATACAGCACGGGGCGAAACAAATGTACATCCCCAGCAACGCTTTGGGAGATGTTTTGATAAAATCTCACACCAAAACATTATTTTTTTGTTTAAAGTTACAAATTTCATTGGTTTTCAAGATTTTCCAAGTATAATAAATATCAAAGCGAGAGAACAGGAATTCGTCGTCTATCTTATTTATTTATTTTATTTTATTTATTTATTTATTTATTTATTTTTTATTTTTTGGAAATGCTATCTTTTCATTTCAACGATTCATTTTACACGGACATGCCCTCCAAACTCTGTCCACTGATACCCACTTGATTTTATTTCATCACTCCCTCCTAAATTCTGCGATTTGATATTAACATTCATGAATTCAAATGTTTGTATATACCGCGTATCTCTTTTAGGAAATCATATAAATTCAGCTAACACGAAACATTTCAGCAATGATATGACTTCAATTTCCGTAATAAGGATTAATTACTAAGAGCAAATAGAACGAAAATTCTTAATTTGAGACTTAATACGTCTGACAAAATCTTCTGAAACAATAGCGCACCCATAAAGTGTTCTCCATATCAAACTATTTTACACAAACTACTATTTCTGTATTTAAGATAGAACTCTCGCACTAGTTTAGTTTGTTTGTAGTATATATGATATTGATATTCTATTTTATGACTTCAAGTCTTGTTAGTCAGTCTGTTTTTTTATTTCACGGTTTCGTAACTTTCACATGCTAATGAGTTTATTATATTTTAGGACTTGAAGCTTTTGTTTTGCATTCACCATTTAAAACATGATGTAAATCTCTGGTAATTTTCATGTCATATTCCTGACAACATAATGTTTATTCAAAAGCATGAATTGATACTTGTTTGAAACGTTCATGATTAAACATCATCTTGCTTGACATTTTGACCATTGCAAAATTAGTTCATATGGATACAGCATGTGAAATTGTGTATTTGACAAAATGACATGTACATGTATTTTCATCTGCACAGATCTAACGTGGCTACCATACTGATGGTCCTGCACCATGATAATATGGAGTATATCACTGGGTAAGTTGTCAATTTAAAACCCATTATAATCCCCACCCTGATGGAAGAAGCATCCATGCCCGAGTGATTGTTTCACCTCTGTCGTTACGATTCTGTTAGGTCTATGAAATCCTTCATGTAAGAAAACTTTTCAACGAGCTTTGGTGATCAGAGGTTGTACACACGTGATTCGCTGTATCTGCAATAATGTCTGGAAGAGGCATATGTCTCCTCCTCATGTCGACATATGACCGAAACTATGTCAGAGTTATTTTAAAACACAGCAAACGAACTTATACTTTTTACCTAAAAGGGTCGTTATTTCCTTACCTTTTATCTTTCATATCGCCAACTGCTTGCAAAAGGCGACCTCTTTCAGTATATCAGCTTTCCTAGGGATTGAGCTTCTAAGAAATAAAGATAATACCAGTGGCTTTTCAGACAATATATTAAAAATGATATTTTTTTATTTAAAAGCATACTGACAACATTGTTGAATGAGCTGATAGACAAGAACATCGCTTCACAGACCCCTAAGCTTCTTCTCAGAAGGTAACATTTTTCTATTTCTCATAAAAGATTAAGGTTATATAATGAAATATCTTTGATAAATGCATTGTTACCTTAATGCATGTTAATTTCTCCACTTAATGTTTAGTCGTTTGAAATAAATACCCACTATTTCTAAATTGAATTGCATTCATTTCCCAAAAATGAGAATAAATTATGCTAAATTGAAATTGCAAGAAACAAATAAGAATTTTGTTTTCACATGTAAGATTAACATAGATTTAAATATAAAATCTGTTTAGATTTAAATTTGAAAAAAAATGAGAATAAATTATGCTAAATTGAAATTGCATGAAACAAATAAGAATTTTGTTTTCACATGTAAGATTAACATAGAGTTAAATATAAAATCTGTTTAGATTTAAATTTGAACCATGCAAAAAATTCTCAATGCACCAAGACGTATTAAAATTTTAACGTTACAGATCAGAATGCGTAGGAGAGAAACTGTTGACTCACTGGCTGTCAATATGCCTGTACCATTACTTGAAAGAACGTCCGGGTTCCGCTCTGTATATACTCTACAAAGCCATCAAGATTCAGACTGAAAAAGGTCCAATAGACTACATTTCAAACTGTGGCAAGTACACACTTTCGGAGGACAAACTGTTCACTTCAGCAGACACAGAAATCAATCCAGTTACCCTGGTAATATTTGACAGTATTTACATTACTTGATATATATATAAAAGATTTTTGTAAACTTTTCTAACACCTTGGTTACAATCTTAGCTTAGAAAGGATCTAACAGATGCGTGATAAAAGACACCAGGTACCTGGACTTTTATATTTTCGAGACATTTAAGATCATTGAGTCGATATTCAATTGATCTGTATAATAGAATTCCGCTTCAACCATTGCAAGTTGAGGTGAGGGAGGAGAAGGGGCAGTGTTTGGGATTTTGCACATTAATACTGTCGTGAGAAAACTAGGTAAATAAAATAGAAGAGAAGACCCGAAGCATAGAGCGCAACCAGTCAGATCGAGTCTATTGTATCGGTTTGCTTAGAAGCATTCGAAGCTTTTAAATGGTCTCCTAAAACGATTCTATCTACGGATTTATATTTTGTGGTGATTTTAATCAGTAGTCTGTAATACTTTTGCATAGAAGTCACTACAAATGTCTTTTATTATGTATTTAATAGTCATTAATATGAGTTTGAACAATTTAATGAAATTATCATTTAGAGATATGATTGCGTAGTTATAGGTGGTCTCCAAGGAATTTTGTGGAACAGCTTTATCTAAGTCAAAACTTTAGTCAGATCTTTTCAGTTTTTAACATTAATAAATTTCCTCTCTGAATTATATGACGTCATAAAATGTACTCGCTGATATGTTGCCTTTTGTCCGATAATATTTCAAGTAAGTATTGTGTAATTATTCAGTTACCGTACTCGCCCCTTTTGTGTTAGATAGAAACTCCAAGAACTGTGCAAATCAGCTTTTTCTACTCATGATGGTTCTTCACCGTCTCCGATCATATACGAATTCATCTTAGTTTGATTTTGGTTGTTTCTGGTTTAGCGCCGTCTTTCAACAGTATTTCAGTTATACAATAGCGGGCAATTAACGGTACTAACCTCTTCCCATAACTCCCTTTTTTTCCTCCTGAATCAGAGGTGGAGTACCAAAGATTTCAGACATTATTTCTGTCGCGAAGAACATACGTTTCTCCCGGTAATCGAACGCACGGTCCAGCAATCCGTAGATCTGCGTTGTTCCTCTTGAGACAAGAAGGCGGGCATCTCAGAAAGAAGGCTATTAAAAAGCAATATTAGCTTAGGCAACGGTATTCACACATTGTCATACTAATGTTTACATATACAAAAATGGTACACCAGAATGAGCAAAGTGCATGTGCTAGGCTTAAAGAATGAAGTATGTTGTCTGTAAAGCTCACGTCAGAATGTTATCATGCAATATGACAGACTGCATTAAAATTTCTATAAATGGCCTTTTCCATGTTTCAGACATTAGACGTGAAGCACTTCGACTATATTGAGAACCAGGAGAAGCAGATCTCTGTGCAAGTGCTTGACTGTGACACAATAACACAAGCTAAGGGCAAGATGCTTGAGATACTGTATAAGAATGTTCCCTACTCACAAAGACCATCTGTACACAGTACCAATCTAGGTAATGTCAGCTTTCTGTTATTATGTATCATATGTACATAGTACAAATCTAGATAATGTCAGTTTTCTGTTATTATATCTCATACACCACTCAATGTAATGCCTTGTCCCATATATACACAATACCGGCCAAATATTATGTCCCATATACACACAATACCAGCAAAATTAATGTCAGTTTTGTGTTATCATTTCACGTATATAAACAATACCACCCAAGGTAATGTCTGATTTCTTTTATTACGTCCAAAATGTTAACTATACCACCCAAGGTAATGTCTGATTTCTGTTATTATGTCCGAAATGTAGACTATACCACACAAGGTAATGTCTGTTAGCTGATATTATGTCTGACATATAAACAATACCACCCAAGATAAAGAATGTTGTGTGTTACTGTATCCCGGCTGTACACAATACAAGACAAGGTAATGTCTCTTATCTGTAATTAAGCTGTATACAATAGCATTGAATCTAATTTCTTTTTTCTGTGTTTATATGTTCCTGTTGATATGTAAGTAATACCAGTTAATGCACATGCATTCAGTTTTCTTTGTTATTATATGAGCTGTCAGTACACAAAATCAGTCAGTATAGCTATCGTGTCACTTCTTAATCACACTACACCAATCAATGAAGTATCTGTCCAATCATTATGCTCCATATTCACACTGTACCAGTCAATTTTATTTCTGTTTTCTTGTATTATACCTCAGCTATACACAGTAACAGTGAATGTAATTTCTATTTTCTTGTTTTATACAACAGCTGTGTACAGCAACCGTCAATGTAATTTCTATTTCCTGGTATTATACCTCTACTGTATACATACCAGCCTATGAATTTCTATTTCTTGGTGTTATACATCAACTGTATACTGTACTAGTCAACGGTATTTCTATTTCCCGGTATTGTACTTCAGCTTTACACATTACCAGTCAATGTATTTTCTATTTCCTGGTATTAATTCTCTACTGTACACAATGATATATAAGATATTTCTGGCTCTGTTTAATGTCCCATTTGTAATCAGTACGATACTATATATATTGCGTTTTCTGTTTTTATGTCCCTCGGCTGACATATCTACATTTAGTACTAATCTGTGTGATTTTCTTTTCTTTTCTGTTCCGTTGTTCTGTAGCAACGTTTGAATGGAAGTATTTCAGTAAAATCCTGAAAATGAATGTTATCTCTCGTCGCGCTTATCATCCCAAACAGTGCTAACTGTAAAGCGTTAATATAATTCATCAATAATGATAAAGATTTTCTTTTCATTTTTTCCCCATAGTTTTGAAGTAAATGAAATTAAGAAAATAGATCTCCAAATGGGGAAATTTGTAAATATCACAGTCGATTATTCTTACGTACAGCACCTATGTAAGAATACTTGACCGTGATATTTACAAATATTGAGTGATATCAATTCAAAGCCGATTTTCTAGTTAATTATCGTTATAATACATCAAAATGATATATTTATGTTGAAATATATTATAAATATTCATAATCTACGAAGATTTGATCATTCCTATCAAGATTTGGGTAGATTTGGGTAAGATTTGGGTAGATTTGGGTAAGATTTGGGTAGATTTGGGTTTTTCGTGCTGCCCATTTTTTAGAATTCAAATTTGACTCCCACAAGAAAGTAAAATTCAATTCCAAATAGTACACAAGAGTTGTTTGACATTTTTACGCTTTATTTTATAACCAGTGTTTGAACCAGCCTCAGTGAAAGATACAGGCATTTAGAAAGCCTAGTGTCCCATAGAAACCAAATGATATATATTCATTTTTGCAACGTCCCTTTCTTATACTAGACAGGATAAACCTTTAAGCTTTGAGAATATTGAGGTAATTTGTTGTCTACATAAATGTGACCTTTGCTATTGTTTTATCTGGGTCAATTATTTTTCTACACTTCCGATCTTGGTGTCGGCAAGCTTGGATAGGCTAAAATCATTTTATGTTAGACAGTGACCAGTTGCCTGTCAAAAAAGATGGTTTGAATTGCGACCCAATGGAGCGAACGTATTGCTTTTTCAACATCCAGAACTTGAAGTTCGTCATAAAACTTAATTTCGTTCCTTTAACCAATCAATTCATGTAGAGTAACATTTTTTTTTTTGTAAAACCTGAAGAATATAATTATTGTTTTGAAATTTGGTAGCATTGCCCGTAAATTCAGTACACGTTATTCGATGATTTATGTACCTACAGAAATAGAAGAAGGTGATGGAGGGACGAAACGTTTGTTAAATGATGAAGATGCATCCAGCATGAAGGAAGGACTGTGGAAACGGATAAATACACTTCAACACTATAACATACATGACGGAGCTAAAGTTAATCTTTACTTGAACAAAGACCTGGAAGCGTCCTGTTCAGCGCTGGTTACTGGAGGTAACGAACCCCTTCTGCGAGTTTAGTTCAAAATTGAAATAATTTTTAAAGTCAGAAGTTATTTTCCTCACGATATTAAATAAATGTTTCAGAGGTATTTGGTTTGTCCTCTTACTGTGTTTGAGTTGGAGAATTAAAATGAACAAATTAGTCGCTACATAATGTTTAAGGTATACTAGTAGGTATACCAGAAAATGAAAAAAGGCTAAAATAGTTCCGCTTTTAATTTCTGTTAATTCTTATAATTGTGTATAAATTTATTTGAATACACCACATATTTGTTACTATCAAGAAAAATCTTCATCTCCATATCACTAAATCTTTAGGAAACTTCTTCCTATTCTCTTTCGGGATATTTTTGAACAATATTTGCACTTCTAGCTAATTTGTGATTGCTTTGCAGGAGAGGAATATTGTTTTATAGGATGTTTATGACATTAAGGCCTCTGAATATTACTGTTTGGCATCGTAGGTTTGAATTATGCAACTATGTTTTTCTGTGTAGGCAAACACATGACGCTTTATGAAATTTTATTGATTAAAATGTACAAGTTGTAATATTTTGGCTGAAATCACTACATCCGAATGTAGCATGTAAGTCTTTTAAAAGGGTGTATGGATATAAAAGTAAAATACAATTTACAAGTACATGTAGTTACTTCTTATCACTTAATTCGCTGAAGAATTTATATGTAAACGTGTACGGTTCATTCACGTTCGTTCCTTCACCTGCCAAATTCTCATCAGATGTCACTTCTTATGAAAATGACTAAAATTGAAACCTCCTTTTTTCCTTTACAGCTTCCCCAGATTCATTCATTGTTGGTAGTTTTAGGAAATCAAAGCCAGTAGTGAGGACCATAAGTGGGTCCAACTTTTGGCATCTGGTAATTCAAGGATGAAAATTCATACGCATGTTTATACTACTATTGTAAAAACAACATAAGGGAACCATGCCATAAACCTAGTACACGAATTATAACTGTACTGAAATCGGCACATTTTGTGTTTTATCTCGCCTCTTACAAAACTTCGGCGTTTTTTGTTAGACAATAGATGTCACTTGCTTCACCGATATATATTTTCTCACGGTAGCTGACTAAATTTTATTGGTATATGTACTTATATCTGTGATAAATGATATACTTTGCATTCATCCTCTGACTTTATATGAGCCGTGCCATGAGAAAACCAACATAGTGGGTCTGCGACCAGCATGGATTCAAACCAGCCTGCGCATCCGCGCAGTCTGGTCAGGATCCATGCTGTTCGCTTTTAAAGTCTACTGCAATTAGAGAAATCGTTAGCGAACAGCATGGATCCTGACCAGACTGCGCGGATGCACAGGCTGGTCTGGGTCCATGCTTGTCGCAAAGCCACTATGTTGGTTTTCCCATGGCACGGCTCATATGTCTGAGCTGCATGGTCTTAAAAAATTCAGAACGACCTAGCACGACCTAAACTTGAATACTGTTCTAATGCAATAATAGCATGAGATGATAGGTGACCAAATAATGGTCGTTACTTGTAATGAAGAAGAGGTTATCTTTATACAAATTTACAAGATAATAAGAAATACTAAATCTTTCTTATCCAGGACTCCCTTAAATATATCTTTACATCACGAATAATTCCCCTATATACTTATGTCTAAGCCGAAGCGTGTAAAGTTACCATCGTGGAAACATTACAATTAATTATATCCTGGGTCTTTACAACATGTTTTGAGCATGGCTCGTGTTACGGACGCTCATATGATTATTCGGATAAAGGAAACACTTGAATGAAGAGACAAAGTAATTCACACATTTTGTATGACGTGAATTTTTTTTTCGTATGAGAATGAAATACAGGTATATCATGCAAGATTTCCTTTTCTTTCATTATTTAATCAATTTATTCTATGCTTCAAATATTTGCTATGCACGTTAATCCCAAACTATATTGATCAAATGCTTTAGATACATAATCAATCGGGAAAGATATACAAAAACACATTCCTCCTCTGAACTTCTCCTTTACGAAAAACAAAAATAAATTTCAGTCGCACAATGAGAAAACTAATATAGTGCATTTGCGATCAGCATGGATCCAGACCAGCCTGCGCATCCGCGCATTCTGGTCAGGATCCATGTTGTTCGCTAACAGTGTCTCTAATTTCAATAGACTTTGAAAGCGCACAGCATGGATCCTGACCAGACTGCGCGGATGCGCAGGCTGGTCTGGATCCATCTGGTCGCAAACGCACTATGTTGGTTTTTCCATGACACCGCTCATTTTAAAAAATCAAGTGATGTTCAATGAAAATTAGAATATTTGTACATTTTCGCTTAAAATCTTTAGTAGTGTATCGTTGGAACGTTCATATCCTTTTTCCAGTCTGGTTACAATGTTATTAATATATATCGGCATATGATATGATGCTATTGCTCTCTACCATGATCATGTATACATGTATGTGCTTAATTAACATTATATATTACATATATTGATTGATGTTGAAATATGTTTAGTTCAGAGATGACCAGTTGCTTAAATCTTTCTCTATCCTGTTTTTATTCATTGATAATTATGACTATAGGAAAAGAAAGTAACCAGTTTTAGAGTAGATTTATGAATAGCAGTATCAAATAATTTGTTATTTATTGTGATAGTTGTGAATAATAAAGGGACTTTCGAAGGGTGAATTAAAGATACCTAAGCGTTGAATTGTAAAGCCCTGTTTAACAATGATTGCAGACAAAGAAGCACCAGAGAGATGATGAAGTACAACTTGCCAGTGATCTGTTCCTCCCTAGACTTCTAAATACAAAGGTAACAATATTCAAAAGTTTTTCAATACGGCAAGGGGTGATGAACACTTTTAGATAGTTACCAGTAAAGACTGTCTAGAAAGTTGTAAAACCATATGCGAAGATATTTCACTATTTGAAAACCCATAGATATATGAAGTTAAAGCTTTATTTTACTTGTTGGGTATTTGTCAAGCATCAGAATGCATATATCTAGTAATTTACTGTGCATTATACAATTGATAAACTAAGGCAAATTAATAAGTTTATAATTTTTATCTGAATTTAAAAACTAAGATTATACTGGTCCCGGCATGGATTACCACACCAATAATTCAACTGTTTCTGTGGCCATATTCGCTGAGAAAAAAAAACGTCTATTTATAATTATGTGAAATTTCAACCGGTAGTTTAACAATTTAGTGTTTTAAACAAAATATCACACTTAAGTGTAAATTACAAAACAGATAAGTGCATCATTTTGATCTCTTATACGTATCACCATCACACTGCACTCTTATAATTAATAGTTTGTATAAGTTTATGACAACATTCTAAAATTGTTTAAGTTAATGCTTACTTGGCTGTCGTTTCTTCTTACACAAATTTAAATTAAGTATTTATATTCATTTCAGGGTACTCTTCAGACGTATATAGATGACCTATTTGATGCACTCCTGTGTGTAGGCGAGGAGCCTCCGATCATCATCAAGTATCTTTTTGATTTCTTAGACAGCTCGGCTTCCAGGTGCGGTATCAAGGACCCTGATGTATTACATACATGGAAATGTAACAGGTACGCACACATGCAACAATGTTCAGCTTTCTTTTAAATTAGGATAGTGGGGGCGCGCAATGAAAGTCTGCAGATTACATATTTTCTGTTTGAAATTTCGGCATTTTCAGTTTTTAACGGAATGCCATGTTCGCTTTGGGCTACATGTACGAGGAGT
The DNA here is from genome assembly GCF_021730395.1 of Mercenaria mercenaria. Taxonomy (NCBI): domain Eukaryota; kingdom Metazoa; phylum Mollusca; class Bivalvia; order Venerida; family Veneridae; genus Mercenaria; species Mercenaria mercenaria. The sequence continues at coordinate 57,607,049 of NC_069373.1, forward strand.
GTTCCGTAGAATGCCTATGTATGATATATAATGGCCTAACGGGAATAAATAATCAGACAAAAATCACCGATTGTCGTTACTGTTTCACTATCTTCAATAAATCCCTTTTTAACCCTTACCCCGCTAAATTTCTATAATGAACTTGTCCATCTTTCAATTTGAACAGTGCTATTAACTGTTAAAAGGGGTGCATACCAAAAAGATACTGACTGAAAGGCGAACAGTGCAGATCATGATCAGACTGCACGGAAGTGCAAGCTGATCTTGATCTACACTGGTCGCAAAAGCAGAGTCAATCGTGTCCAGCATGATTAGGGTTAATAGAATTTCAGTTTGGTGATCATGCATTCTGTTCCAGTACTGACTTGTGTTCGCCTCTCTGTGGGATCGTACACGAGGACTCTCTACAATTCTAATCAGGCGGTCCTTTAACAGTTGAAAATCGTTGGTTGCATTCGTTTTTGACTTTTAGATTGCTTTCATAAAATATATAATATGATACATTTTGTAAATTACTTATCTATTTTAGCGTTTAACCAACAATCACATGCTATGCATTTTCAAAACTTTCAATTATTTATTCATGTAGCGTGTACAACGTGTACAATATGTACAACATCCATAAAGAGTGTTACCCAGATAGTGCTGTATTGAAAAACACCAAGTCTGACAGAGGCGGTGCAGTGAAATCTCGGTCGCTTTGCTCACACCCTCCGGTGATTTCATTTCATAGTCTCTATCCTATACTGGTAGGGAACCATTTTCCGGACACATTTTCATATTTCGGCTCCATTGTTCTCTAAAAAAAAATATTTGATATAAATGAAGCCCACACTGCACAAACTTCAACTCCTTCCACATCCGATGTTGTAATCAGCATCGCGTTTTGGCGTAAAATATGGGTTCCATAGGGCTTCAAATGGTGTCACTAAAATAAGTTATTTTTCCCGCCAGGTAAACCAGTATCCGGACAAATATTTTGACGGTGTTTTGTTGTTAATTTGATATCAAAATAAGTAATTAAACTATTTCTACACATTTCTTTATCATTCATCTCTTCAAAATTGCAAATGAACCATAACCCGACGTTCAATAGCAGCTACGAAAGCAAACCGAGGTTGGCTATAAAAAACTCGAATTTCGTCTTATACGAATTCTTGATAATTCCAATAGATATAGAATAAAATTAGTTCAAAAATCGACAGCCATGCATCTTACGTAACTTTGAGCGTGAAATTAAAAGTAGAACATGTTATCAGCAGACAATCATTATGTAGTTTGATTATTTTTCCCCACTTGATACCTCGGCATGTGTGAACTACTGCGCATGCGCAATGCTATCTTCATGCCCCGTTAAGACAGAAAGTTGTTTTGTAAACGCAGGTGAGTTATCATCAAAAACCCAAACATTATACAGCCTTATAAAATAATGGTTTGTTGTAGACATGAAGAACAAACATCTAAATGGTCTAGATGAAACAATTACATGAATAACAACGAAATAAAGCGGATATTACATGTGTCCGGAAACTGGTCCTGTCTGGAAAAAGGTCCCAACCAGTACTTACATTCAAGACAATTTATTTTTTTATATCCTTATTACTTTTTTCAAGCAATTTATCTTTGTTGTAATGCATTGAAATTAAAAAGTAACTTAAACACAAAATTGATTCAATCTTTTCAGTTTGTTGTTACGTTTCTGGGTGAACATATTAAAGAATCCAGAGTTTGTATTTGATATACACAAACCAGTTATTGTCGATTCGTGCCTCTCTGTCGTTGCTCAAACGCTGATGGACAGTTGTTCTACTGCTGATCTTGTACTTGGTTCGGTAAGAGAAATTCGCGTTTATGTAGACAATGGAACTTTTAATTTAATTTAGCATGCTTACGTTTTTTCTCGAAACTGAAACCATGAAAGTAAAATCTGTAAGACTGTCCCTTAAACGAATAAAATAAAATAAAGCAAAATAATAGCAGACTCAGTTTGTTTGAATTAGTTTATGAGAGGTAATGGAATGTGTAACACCTCTTACGTCCTTTAACATGGGCTAAAGTGGAAACGTACTGTAATGCAGAAATATTATATGAACGAAATAATTCAAAAGGACCAGACAATACAGCAAAACATCGTGTCCAAGAAGAACATCGTGTCCAAGAAGAGGGATATTTTACAACCGCAACAGCCCTTTAAAGCAAACCAAACTTGACTTTTTCAATTTTCACAATTCCAATTTTTTTCTCTATACTGGTCGGAAAGACCAGAGAAAAATATGCCACGAATATACTAATTTAAGATTATATGTTACAACGTTTAACTCAATGCTTTGTCCCATGTTCATAATCCACTGGAACCTGAAAGAATTTACACCAAATTCAAAAGTTCAAAAGTCATGCAGCGCTCTATCCACCATGAAATTTACTGAAGTACTACTTAATAAATAAATAATAATGTTTTACAAAACAAAACTGCTTCTCAGAAAAATAATTTATATATGTTGTGATTTAGTTGACTGATCCTATAATTTCCTGGTTTGCCCATTTTGTTGAAGTATTGTTTTTTTCTTTGAAGAGTTCACCATCAAACAAGCTATTATTTGCAAAAGACATACCCCGTTACAAAGCTAAGGTGCGCAAGTATTTTGCGGATATGGCACAATCACCAGCTGTCAGTGACCAAGATCTCAATTCTTATCTAACACAGAAAGTCTCCCAGGTATGAACTGAAATTTTTTATTATTTCTTAAGACAACCTTTGCCTTTCAGATTAATTGTAACGCACGAATGTACAAGTGCGCATTACATGAAACTACTCTTTTATACAGCTTTGCGTATCTCGCAATAAATATTAATATTTTGTTAGCTGTAAAAGCAGAATTTCGTTCCTTACGGAATGGGATTTCATTCGCTAAGGCAAAACTGTTGTACAAATAAATTTGTCAAAACGAATGCGATGTGCTCTATACAAGAAAAACCTTTACTGTTACATGAAACTCATTTATTGTATATCTATGTAACCCTGTTAAATTGTTCCCAAAGTGTGCAAAATGTCGGGGATGTTGTTTTTTTTTCAGGAAAAATCCTGTCTTTATCCAATTACATGTAGTATGTTTTAGCCATTTACCCTCACTGAGTTTCAAAATCTCAGTTTATCTGTTCAGTTAGCTCGGAATATATGACTAACGTTTAACCTTTTTCACATTTCCATCCCAACTGACAATGAGTAAAAAAAAGGACAAATGTACTTTTCTTAAACAAATTTAAATACTTGCTTTAGCAGTTTTGGTAAATTGGTTAGGTTTTTTACAATATATTTGATGTAACGTTATCATGGTTTACATTTCTACAGTGTAGTCAAGTTAACAGTGTAGTCAAGTTAACAGTGTAGTCAAGTTAACAGTGTCAAGTTAACAGTGTCAAGTTAACAGTGTAGTCAAGTTAACAGTGTAGTCAAGTTAACAGTGTCAAGTTAACAGTGTAGTCAAGTTAACAGTGTCAAGTTAACAGTTTAGTCAAGTTAACAGTGTAGTCAAGTTAACAGTGTAGTCAAGTAAAAGTATACACGTCTTACATCAAAGATAACAGTAGACCTTATTTTTGTTTTCTTGTTCAGATGTTTTTTCTTTTACTTCTGATAACTGCTTTTACGTTGGTTTTAGATTAATTGTCAATTTAGAGTAATTTTGGGTAGCTACAAAGCATCGTACTTTAAACAGTTAAACGATGAAAGGAACAAAAATTCAGATTAATAAATATATTTGCTTGCCATGTGTACAGTTACAATTTATAATACGCTTGAAACATCCACCTTTACTGTCACCAGATGACTAAGCTATATGTTACATTCAAAATTTGTGTACTAGTATGAATAATATAGTATTATCTATTCACTGAATTATTGTAACCATATTGTACATTGTTTATTAGAGTTCTTGCATAGTCTAATCGCAGAACAGCTGAACTGTAATGATGTGAACTGTCTTTTCTAAGAGGTTGTATATCTATAGTACGATGATTTATATATATATATATCTTCCCTAGAAATTGTTATGTTTGTTATAATGCATACATGATAACTATTGGTATTTTGTTACTATTGTAGAAATTTTCCGGCAAGTTCCATCAGTCTAGCGCTTTAATCGAAATGTATAATTACACAACAAAGTACAGGGACGAGGTATGTGTAATTGTTCTATAGATATTTTTGCCTAATTCGCAAATCTATTATTTAAAAGCGTTATTTTACTACAGTGTGATGATTAAATTATGATTGTTGCAAAGACAAAATAAGTTTGTTTGTTTTATTTTTCAATTACGATGACCGTGTGGAAAAAACGCGAAGTCATTTCAATTAAAATGGTGATATTGTACATCTTTATTGTATATTCACAGATATGTAGAGAGATGGACAACCTAGAAGCAGCATCCCCTGGCAGTTTTTCACCTCTAACGTCTAAACTAGAGTATATTTTCATGTGTATGGATGCGTACACTAAGTAAACTGAAAAAGAGTACAGGATCAGGCTTCACTAACACGAGATATAGATCTATATTGACCATGTAACGGTTACAAAAAAAGACACGTTTTCCCATCTATGAAAGAGAATGACAGTTGTGTATGGTAAAAGAGTGGTATGAATTTATTACTTGTTGGAAAATTCTCATTGTTTTGATCATCTTTCTTTCGTCGACTTTAGATGAAATCTATTTTGATTCGATCTACGCCAAATTCTCTTAAGTGACATATGATTACTGTATGAATTATTGTTGAGGACATTGCATTGGTTATCTTGAAGCATTTTGATGTACATGTAACTTTAATGTAAACACAGTCATTATTACATGTGTAGGAGCTCAATGCTTACAGATTAATAGAAAAAAAACAGTTGTTGAAAGTAAAGGAACCAAATGGTATGCTCATATGAAACTGTCACATGTGAACAATTACAAACAAAATATTAATAACAAATATGCTATTCATCGTCAAGTCACTGTTGTATAACACAGATATGTATAGCATGTTTATATAATGGAAATAACTTGGGTTTTTTATTTATTATTTATCTAAAATGTGCTCTTTAGTATATTTCAGTACGTACTATATGCATTGTCTTTTATTTTCATACTGTGTTAAATTACACTTATATTTTACCATACAATGTTCAAGATTTGTCAAAATTTATCACGTTTGTCACTACAATTTATTGTATTTATGCATTAATCACACATTTAATGTGACCTAATTTAAAGGTATGTGTAAATAATATTATTCATATTTGTGCCACAGTGCAAAGCTATCGTTACGCTAGGCAGTAAAGACCATCTGTGAACAGGAACCACTGGACTCTTAATAACACCTAACTGGCTCTTAACATCGGTAGTTTCATCTTCAGTTAAGGAAAAAAACGATGTAAGATACAAATGAGTAAAACCCAACGGTAAATAAAGACCACTATAATTTCGACGATACGAAGTTCTAGGAGAGCTTACATACGCTGCCGACAGTGCTGGTGCCTCAGTCCAGATACTTTATTAACGTCATCTAATACAGCAGTTACATTATCGATGTGTAGGTCTCTCTATTTTCGGTGTGTTGCTTTAATGGTTATGTTTTCCAATACAACAATAACTACATCAATGTGTAGGTGATACTATCTACGGTGTGTTGCTTTAATGGTTATGTTTTCCAATACAACAATAACTGCATCATCTGTAGGTGTATACTATTACGGTGTGTGCTTTATGGTTAGTTTTCCAATACAACAATAACTGCATCAATTGTAGGTTAACTATTTACGGTGTGTGGCTTTGGTATGTTTCTCCAATACAACGAATAACTGCATCAATGTGTAGGTGACACTATTTACGGTGTGTGGCTTTGGATATGTTTCTCCAATACAACAATAACTGCATCAATGTGTAGGTGACACTATTTACGGTGTGTGGCTTTGGTTATGTTTCTCCAATACAACAATAACTGCATCAATGTGTAGGTGATACTATTTACGGTGTGTTGCTTTAATGGTTATGTTTTCCAATACAACAATAACTGCATCAATGTGTAGGTGATACTATCTACGGTGTGTTGCTTTAATGGTTACGTTTTCCAATACAACAATAACTGCATCATTCTGTAGGTTATACTATTTACGGTGTGTGGCTTTGGTTATGTTTCTCCAATACAACAATAACTGCATCAATGTGTAGGTGACACTATTTACGGTGAGTGGCTTTGGATATGTTTCTCCAATACAAGAATAACTGCATCAATGTGTAGGTGACACTATTTACGGTGTGTGGCTTTGGTTATGTTTCTCCAATACAACAATAACTGCATCAATGTGTAGGTGATACTATTTACGGTGTGTTGCTTTGGTTATGTTTCTCCAATACAACAATAACTAGGTGATCCTATTTACGGTGTGTGGCTTTGGTTATGTTTCTCCAATACAACAATAACTGCATCAATGTGTAGGTGACACTATTTAAGGTGAGTGGCTTTGGTTATGTTTCTCCAATACAACAATAACTGCATCAATGTGTAGGTGACACTATTTACGGTGAGTGGCTTTTGTTTTGTTTCTCCAATACAACAATAACAGCATCAATGTGTAGATGACACTATTTACGGTGTGTGGCTTTGGTTATGTTTGTCTAATACAACAATAACTGCATCAATGTGTAGGTGCCACTATTTACGGTGTGTTGCTTTGGTTATGTTTGTCCTATACAACAATAATTGCATCAATGTGTATATGGCTATATTTACGGAGTGTGGCTCTAACTGTTCTTTGTATTATCAGTTCTTCTCTAGGGTCTACATTATCTGTTTATTTTTTATATTGCATGCATTTTCCATTGTTCCAGTCAGTCTTCAATGGTTCAAACTTAAATGTACTGTTTCTAGTACATAATTATGGCACCCAGTTCAAATGAAACAAGTCCCACTATATCTTCATATTTAGATAACATGTATTTGTTTCATACTTATAATTTGACAATACTTCTAGCACCATTCATAAATATACCAGTTTTTTTCAGAAGTTAAGTCATTTGTTTTGTTTAGTTCCATTACTCGGTGGATTTGCTTCAAACACAAAAAAGTCGTTTCACATTTTCACTAGTAACATATGTACGTCGGGCATAAATGTATTTCGATTTTAACCGTGTCTTACTTAGATTTTATAGGTTACAGTTAATATGCAATCTCTTTGTATAACTTTAAAACTGCCTACCCATACGAAAAAGAAAATTAATAAAAGGTCAATAAAAGGCAAACAAAAGGCTAGCAAAAGGTACTTCTATGTTTTGTTAATACCTTAATAAATAACTTATGGCATATTTATGCCAGAGTTACGGATCTTGTCACATATGATATGGATTATGAGGAGGAACAACGATTTCGTTTCAGTTTACAGAAAATCACCAGCAGAGTAAATTAAAAGTTAAAAGTGAACCTAAGCAACCCCCTACTCACGGACACACATTTCTAAGTTAGTTTGCTTAATTAATCCATTATAAACTAGTGCAAGAGCTCTGAAACGAATCAGGTATAACTAAGAAATGTGTGTCCGTGAGTAGGGGGTTGCTTAGGTTCACTTTTAACTTTTAATTTACTCTGCTGGTGATTTTCTGTAAACTGAAACGAAATCGTTGTTCCTCCTCATAATCCATATCATATGTGACAAGATCCGTAACTCTGGCATAAATATGCCATAAGTTATTTATTACTAACAGCACAATGTTATATTTAGTACTTTCTCTCTATTTTAAAATTACGCACTACTGAATTTTCTTTAAATAAAACAATAAAATGCAAGCACTTAAAATAGTTGTTGTTTCATGTCATCTGAACTAAATGATAAACATGATACTATTCGTAAGCTTGACACTACTATGATCTATTTCTATCTTAGAATTAAGGTTAAAAGTGTTTTTGCACAAAGAAAGAACTAAAAGACCATATCTATTTATACCATTTCCTTTATATAACGTAAGACTACAAACATACGTTACTTAAAATTATAGATAAAAACTTGTTTACATTACAAAATACATTCCACCAAATCTCTTTCCACAACAATACAATGCAATACAATGCAATGTAGTACAATACAATACAATACAATACAATACAATACAATAGCCTGGCAACAAATAGCAGTGAAGGATATTTACTTTCATTTTTAACATTATGATAATCTTACTATATTTTTATATTATACATTGTTGAATGTTTTGTTTAAGTTTCTTCACGGTCTCGTTTTAAAATAAATATGATGATTGCATCTATCAAATCAGACTTGTTTGTCAATTAAACTGTAAATAAAATAGTACCTATAGTCCTCTTTTGTCTTGTTTATTTGCCATTCTGTTGTTTTAGATTATGTGTAAATAGCATGTTATAATTGCATTTGCAATAAAATTTAATAATATTGCTTGGAAATCAGTTTTGAATGAAGCATGGGGTTTTACCTCATTAAAGCACAAAGCGCCTAAGATAAGCTGTTGTGATCATCCGCTGTCGTCAACTTTTTCTTCGTTGGACATCTCTGAAACGACTGGTTGGAAGTTGATGAAGCTTTGCCGTTGTTTTCTTCTATGTTACCATTTCAGTTTCTATTTGAACGGAGATATGCACCGTTTTAATTAAACAAAAACCCAATAGTTACACGATAATATGTCTTGCAGAAGTACACTAGTTATGGCATTATTTGATAAAAAAATTGTTTCAGCTAGGAATTTAATAATTCACAACAACGCGTATACATTTGAGATCTGAAACTTTGCTTGCTTCAATGCAAGAAAAGAGTTCATTTATCTACAATTACTTTGTATATGAAGCATCAAATGACTAGTTGAATTTGGGGGTTGGGGGTGTCTACGTATGGCGTCATGAATTAAATGTTATATTCATCGATGCATTTGCAAAACTTAAATGATGAAAAAACATTAACTTGTGTATGCTTGACATGTGCTTTATGTATTTGTACTATATTTAACACTTTTTACTGCTAATTTCAGGTTTTAAAACATGTGATTAGATATGCCCTTTTGTCTGATTAGATATGCCCTTTTGTCAAATAATGTTTACATTTTCTAATTACTACATTTGATATTGTAACAGTTCAAAGATAATAATGTAAAATCATTACAAAAACAACAGTTTTAAATACATTCGCATAATTATCTTATGATATCTTATTAAATATATTCATTATGTTAGTTTTCCATTAATAACCATACCTACTAAGCGTACGAAGTAATGAAGTTTTTAACATATTATGTAAATAATACTGTATATTGCAAATTTTTATATTGTTTTCTTACTATAACAATTACCTTCTTTTTCGTAAATGCATAAAATAAATAACTAGTAACAATTCGAATTTTGTATTTGGACTGATGACTTCATACACTGTATATTCAAATAGCAAATAAAGTTCCTTCAATCAAAATTTGCATTCGGTATACTAGTATGTGTACCTTTTTTTTTCTCCAGCTGATGTACTCTAGTTTTAAATCGTGCTATCCAAATTTACGTGTTGTATGTTTCATGACTGATAGTGTTTGTAGTAAAAGACTTGCTCTCCAGCTTCGCAAATATTGATCTTTTATCAATATTATCGTAATAATGTTCCATTTAGTATCATTTTAGCTTGTTTTCGGGCATTTTCAAAATCTTAAACTAGTATCTAATAACATGCTTAGTGGCTTCTAGCTGCAACAGTAATCATTGCTTCGCAATCTCCTAGAATTGCTACACTTCATGATTTTGGTAAACGGGTAAATTACACTTGCAAGTGTCTCTGTGCCTTTTGATATGTCCCTGTCGAGAGCGTGTATTCCTCTAACTGAGGTTAGTAATCCATGGTTTGTCATTTGATTCCACTGCAATACTGCTAGCAGAAACATTTTGTTTTGCCATTGAAGACATTTGGGAAGGAATTATTAGTCAACGCAAGTCAGCCTGTTGTAGTGAGGAGATATCTGATCGCAATTCCAGAATTGTCGTTCGAATAAAACAGAAACCAACACCATAGTGTAGAATATTTTTAGTATTTCTGACCATAATAAGATCAATTAAAGATACCAAGCTTGCGATAGAATGTGTTGGTTCGTCAGTTACCTGCTGAATGTTGAGCTGTCGTGTAATAGAAAGAATTTTATGATTTTAGAATGGGTAGAAGATATCGTAATTCAAGTCGCCAGTTATGGTTTGAATCAACTGCTAGTCTTAAGGACGCCTCGGTATGATTAATTATCATATATTGCATATGAGTAAGGTGAACGGTAGAACAATCAAAAGGGAATATGGATAACTTCAATCCTGAAATATCCATGACGATTGAACTCCAACTCGGGCGAAGACTGTCCTTAACATAGATGATGACCTACCGTATGAAACCTTCATACGAGTACAGCGTTTCGGTTTAAGGTAAAATTGTTTGAAGAGAAGTATCATTCAGCCGTGACGAGGAGAAGACAAGAATATCAAATTTGTTACGTTTAGTGTAAAGGATTTAAGCTTTGTTTATAGCTCTAAACATTCAGCTAGGCAAATGAAAAGTGGTCCGACACATTTATACCGTCTGATATTATCCATTAGAGAAAGAGCAGCCGGCTGTTTGGGTTCTTAAGCTAAGTTTTGGATTCTTGTGCCTTAAACGGTAGAGTGGTTAAAGATATCGAGAATTATATTACAAACATACAAGTAAGAGAGTAAAAAAGCAAATTTGAGATAAAACACTTACTCGGTAAGAGGTTTCATACAACTAGAAACACAAATTGAAATATTACTGAACCTAAACGTGAAAACACTAATACTGATGCATGCAAAATGGATAAAGAAAAGAATCACCGGTAGCTACCAATGCCGACCGTATATGTATACAGGCGTGAAAATAATTATTGCAAATAAGCTTGCATAACGGTTCTTATTTACGGAAGACATGTAAGGACTGTTACCTCTATACAACAAATAAAATTGCATAACAGACAGTACAGTTTACACAGTTACTTCCCTTAGATTGTAAAATTAAGATTGAGCACAGCAAGCATGCCAGAGCCGCACATTGCAAAGTATGCCATTTGCAAATAGAAACTGTAGTTGAAAGACATAGAGAACAGGATGCTTCAAATATCTTTCAACAACAGCATTTTAATTATATGAAATATACTAAAATGGGAGTGGGGCAAAAGTAGGGAGGAGAAAGAGAAATTGAAAGAGGGAGACATAAAAAGAAGAAGCCCCACCAACACATAAGACAACATAAATAACATATCAAACAAAACGGACAATAAAGCGGTCTGAAAACAGGGCACAGACTTGGAATGGTAGGTAGCATATATTAAGGATAGTGAAGATTTAAACGCATTTGGGGGCATTTGTGCCATTATCAACTAGCTAAACAAGACGTGTAAATGAAATAATCACCCCTTTGAGATAAGATGTAACAATGTAGACAAATTACCTTGCTGTATAAAGTAAAACACATAAATAGTCAATCCAAGGTATCTGTACACCATTTACTTGTCTGAAGTCAGAGTACCATGAGCATATATTAAAGCAACTTGGTGGGGCGGGGGTGGGGGTGGGGGTCTCCTTAGCTTTGTGGTTAAGGTCGCTGACTTCAAATCATTCGCCCCTCATCGATGTAAGTTCGAGCTTCGCTCAAGGCTTTGAATCCTTCATGTGAGGAAGCCATTCAGCTGAAGGTCGGTGGTTCTTCTCAAGTGCCCGCCCATGATGAAATAAAGCACGGAGGGGCACCTTGGGTCTCCTTTAGCCATTAAAAGCAAATAACAAGGCAAAACTCATCGCCCTCCATCATTTTTGAAGGATTTAGGAAAAAAGCATCACAGTTTCACACTTTACTTTTTGTCGCACCATTGAACAGGAAATGCAGCGAATAACTACTGAGGGGCCAGTATTTAAACATGCACTGTGTTTTATATAGTTTTGAATTTCAAAAACAAATATTTGATTACAATGGGTATTATGTTTGGTTTACCATTGTTTCTAATATATAGCCCCTTAGTATAGTTGGTTTGTAAGACCAAGTTAGTGTTTTAAGATTTGTACTGTATTTCTTATAAAGGTTTGACGATCTGTTATAAATAAAGTGAAAGACTTTCGTATTGTTTTTGTAATATGAATGTTTCAATCATTAAAATCCCCTAACTTGGAACAAACTCTTGCAAAACGATTAAGTTTTGATATACAGACATCGTATGGTCGCTCGAGTTCTTGAACACATTGTTTCCTCATCTATTGTTGAGCGCTTCACCAACCATGGTATTCTGTATGACCTACAGCATGGATTTAGGGAAAAAAGGTCATGCGTTACTCAGTTAGTTATGTTAGTAAATGATCTGGTCATTCCAGTCTACAATAAGAAACAAGTATATCTTATACTTCTAGATTTTAGTAAGGCTTTCGACAAGGTTAGCCATGAGAAAGTCCTACTAAAAATGCATGAATATGGAGTCAGAGGTAACACACTAAGATGGGTCAAAGGCTTCTTAGATGATAGGATCCAATCAGTAGTCCTAAATGGCACTACCTCTGATGCCATCCCAGTATCATCAGGTGTCCCGCAGGGGTCTGTACTTGGTCCCTTGCTCTTCCTAGCTTACATAAATGACCTCCCACAAAACGTCAGTTCCAAAGTCCGTCTGTTTGAAGATGACACGGCAATATATCTAACATTGTCACCTGCAGACCAATCTTCTTCTTCTTCTTCCCGTTAAGAGCTGGGATCTTTGCAGACCGTAATTAGCTCTGCGAGACTGAGTCTGCGTAATGGCTTTCAGTCTCCAAAAGTTTAAAAGTGTCATTTAAAATTCTTTAAAATTATTTACAATGTTGTCAATTCGGTGGTGTGGTGGCAGGTCACTCCAGCAAGAGGGACCTGAAGGCTTCCAAGATTGGAGCTGTAACAACAGTGGTGGGGAGGTTGTTCCACTCTCTAGTCGTCCTAGGGAAGAAGGAGTTGACATATCTGTTGTCACTGATGCGGTCTTGGAAGAACCTGTGTTGGCCTCGAGTGCGTGCATCGCTGCGTTGTAGGTACCTGTCTGAGGGGATGTCAATAAGATTGTTCTCTATCCTGAACATCATTGCTAGCCTTATCTGTCTGCGCCGACTTTCCAGTGACTACCAGCCTAGGTCCGATAGCATATTCGTGACGCATCCAGGGGTCTTTGTGTGGTAATCATTGCAGACATAACAGGCAGCTGTCCTCTGTACATTCTCAAGTGTTTGGATACTGGATCTTGTGTAGGGGTCCCAGACGGTTGACGCGTATTCTACTGTCGGTCGTACTATGGCCTTGTATGAGGCGTCCCTAACCGGTCGTGTGCAGTCCCTTAGGTTCCTTCTGAGGAAGCCAACAGTACGGTTAGCCTTGTTTGCCGTGTTGTTTATGTGGGTCTCCTAGGAAAGTGTGTTTGTTATTATCTGTCACTCTCCAAAATGACCTAAAACTTCTAGAAAAGTGGGAGTTGGAGTGGGATATGGAGTTCAACCCCTCCAAGTGTCAAGTGATCCACGCCACTAGAAGGAAACATCCCATCACTACCCAGTATAACCTACATGGAGTCTAACTTGAATCGGTCAGCTCAGCTAAATACCTAGGCATGGATATCTCAAATGACCTATCATGGGAAAATCACATAAACAGGTCAACCAAAAAAGCTAACCAAACCCTAGGGTTCTTAAATTACGAAGAAACATTAAGGTCAAATCCCAACCCATTAAGACCATTGCTTACCAGACTCTAGTCCGACCCCAGCTCGAATATGCCTCCGAGGTATGGTCGCCCCACACCCAAACTCAAATTGACCAAATTGAAAGCATCCAAAGGAGAGCCGCCCGTTGGATCAAGACTGACTACGGCCGTAATTCTAGTGTAACAGATATGCTACACTCCCTAAACCTTCGTCAACTGGATTTGAGGCGTATAGATTCTAGGTTATCACTCTTCTATAAGATTCATCATGATCTGGTTGCTATCCCAATCGTAGGTTATCTTACCTCAATGACCCGATGTGTCCGCTATGGCCATTCCCTAAGTTATAGGTTAATTACTGCAACCACTGACTATTAAAAGTTTTCTTATTTTCCGAGAACAGTGTACCATTGGAACCAACTTTCCCCCAGTGTCGCTCACCTCCCTACCCTAGAGCAGTTCAGTGCAGTTTGCAGCCTTGAACACGCTTCGCCCTAGTTATCCTGCAAACTCAAGTTTTAACCTTTTTTATCACCAAAGTTAATTTTTTAGTTTCTTCCACTCTAAATTTTTCTCTTTCTGATTTTGAAGCGCAAAACGTCTACGTTCCCGCAAGGGGTTTGACATTTACGGAAGATAGATAGATAGATAGCTTCTTTTAGGTAAATATTTAAACAAGCCTTTCGACTGTGATTGTTCAGATTATAGTTCTAATAAAGTAGCATATCATACACTTTCTTTTACAGGCTGTTGCATAATTATCTCTTTCAAGAAATGGAGCCAAATCAGTTTCTATATAGCTAGTCCAACTAATTTGACGCGATCCTAGGATATATTGAGATTTTTTTATACGGACAATATCCCCACTTTGGATTGCCCGTCACAAATATAAAACAATCTGAACGCCGACGTTATTTTGACTACTATATAGGTCAGAGACCACCAATTCAAAAAAGTACAGGGAACTTACTGGGAATGAGGTAAGTGTATACCTGGGAATAAGGTAACGTCTGTGCGTTCTGATTGGTCAGTCATGTAAACAAACCCAGGAAGTGATTATTTTTTCAAAATTGATATTTTTTCACTGCACTTACAGTATTTTATTATACATTTTGACAAAATTTGCTACATTTTATGTGTATTGAAAAAAAGTTTTATCAAACGAATTTCTCCCGCCATGTCAATGATGTAAACAGGGGGTCATCTCATTCACACGAAAATTACTTAAATAAAGTATCACTATTCATATGTTTTTCGTCCGATATTTTGGTAGAACTAGGATAGTTCTTGAAAAACTTGTAATTAGATATACATGTTTCGATGTATGGAAGGCCGTACACGCCATAATGTTACAATGTAAGTCTATGGGAAAACAATTGGTGGTCTCTAACCTATAACCAGACAATATCAGAATTCTGATAGTCTGAGTTACTTCCCTTCGTTTGTAATGCGCCATTTGCATATCAAAAAAGCTGTAAGGTAGCAAGGTACACTTAGATGCGAAAATTTTGGGCACGGACGGTCTTACATGTAGCGAGTCACAATATTGCACTTTCCCCATGAGCAAAATTTGGGTGGCTATTTTATAAACTGCGTGCATGTTTTGTGCTTTTAAATGGCAAGATCAGGATTCTCATACAAGAATAAAGAAAGTTATCAAAGCGAAAGGTTTACATCATCCATGAAAAATAGCATGCCAAAATCATCAATTTTGCACCTTTTGAACTAGTCCAAAATATTAGACGTGTACATGCTCATTTTACCTTCAACATTCATTATTTTATTATTTTACATTTTATTTTCAATCTGCATTGTAACGTCTAAAAGGGCCCTAATCAGTAGAATGTAGGGTTTTCTCACACGAAAAATATACGATATACGCAGGTTTAGACAGTCCAGCCTACCGTTATTTATCATATTCTAGTAATATATCGTTTAAATTTACCTTTAAAAGCCCTCATATCCAATATATGTCAATTGTGTACAGTTTTCAATACACATTCCGCCATTTTTCAAGCATATTCAGCAGGTTATAATATATTTAGAATCGACTTAGACGAAAACAATTTTCCACGTGAACTATTTGCCAATTGATCCAGAGGGAAAATATTTCGTCTAAAATTGATTCTCAAAATAAACTGTGTTTACACAACATTCCGAATAGACCGGCAATGTTGCAAACCATAATACAGATACACGGCAATACATACAGTGGAAAGAAACAACTCGATATTTATATATGAAAAGTAACTTTTATTTTATAATTATTCACATGTGCAGTTGAAAAAAGGATTATTTTCGGTGTAAGTAGTGTTCTTTCACTTCGGATTGGGTTATGTTGTTCATAATTTGAAGATTAGAGGCGACATGAAGTGTGTTTGCTTCTCACTACATGTTATACATGGCGATCCGATAAGACCTGACATAACCGATAGACGTCAAAATGTTAAAATATGTTATGTCAGGTCTTATTGATAGGACTACTTTTGAACAGTCTACAATGATCCCGCTGCAAGAACACTGTCCAATTTTATTGCATTTCTTAATTTAATAGTCCTTACTGAACGTCAGGACATAAACGGAATGGGGGCCCATACAGCTCGTTTTTTCGGAAAATAACAAAAATGTTCCTGAGTATCAATCAACAAGCACAGAACCCTTCCGTGAATTGAATTTTTCCACGAAATGGTGTCTCATTGCAGCGATTTTTTTTGCCATTTTGGGAAAGCGTCCGCGTCCGGACGATTTGGGAAAAATAGCGTCGTTTTCATCCTAATTGGGAATTTTGTGTAACATACAAAATTACAATAACCCCTTTCCTGGATCTAATTGAGTAACACTAGAGCTAGTTTTCTGATCATCACAACATGATACAGTGGCCTGACTCTGAGATAACAATGGTTGTTCTAAAGGCACACACTCTGGCACAAATTCAACCGGAGTTACACAAGAGTTCTCCTGACTCTGACATGAAAACGACACCGGTGTCGACGATTCAACGGACGTTTCCTCAGTCAGAACAGGCTGTGAAGATGCCCGTGAGAATTTGAACTCCACAAGGCTTTTGCAGCCAGCAAGTTTGGATTTTGTTAGCCTTTGAACATTATATTTGCTGTTGTGACTCTTTGTTCGCACAGTTTGTCACTGGTTCTACAGAAAAAGATCGTGGAAACTGATTACCGAAAACAATTCATGGTGCGATTGATTAAATTCGCGCTTGTGATGACAGAGAACATGTTCTGAATTTTAATCGCGTATTTGCCCTTTGGTCAAAATTAGCAAACACTCGATTAAAATTCGGAACATATTTTCTATAATCGGCGAATTTCACGATGTCGGGATAGTAGCCGTTTCAAAAATGTTTGTAGGTCATTTTTGGGAATAATTTGGTCTGAAATTGGGAAAAATGGTCATTATTTTCAATTGGGAAAGGGTCCGTTTTACGGACCCTATTAAAGAAGGAAAAAAATCGCTGCATTGATCATACAAAGCTACCAGCAGTTAGTTTTCCAACTGACATCAGAATTTTACATGTATCTGCTGTATAAATTTTCTAAAGAATTAATCATCATTATCTCTCACCTTAATTTACAGACATCCAAAATCACGATGTTCTCTTTATAACAAATATTGACAGGGGCCAAAATTCGAAAGTGTACCCTGCTACCTTAAGATTTTTCAGTTAATGAACAAAAGAGGGTTTTACTTGTTCTGAACTTTTATATGTCTTTCGCCAATTCAACCAAATAAAAATGTTTTCAATAGCATGAAAAGAAGTCTGTATGAGAGACTCTAAACTTGCCCACCCCTAATGCACAAATTTAGCCAAAATTTACAAATCGTCGCTACGAGACAAAGAACGTACAGTACATCCGTTTTTACCATTTTCTGACATGATTTAACGTATTTTGTCATTAGGAATGATATAAGGGCAATTCTGCACCATTTTGCGAAAATAAAATGTCTCCACCCCGTATTTTCTTATTTCATGGGGTCCCCACCGTCCGACCATCCCCCTGATTGACGAACTGCATAGCTGGTGGGCCAAATATGCGCTGTGTGGGTTTAATAACGATAAAAATGATGTTTTTACTGTACCAGAACCTTGTATCTGGAGCTAGAATCCAAAAAAATCGTATGCGTGTATATTGACTTTTATGCTTTTATGTGTCCTCACCGTAACATTTTTGAGCTGCTGTGCCGTCAGGTAGCGTTCTAAGTGCCCAGAAAGTTTAGAATATCGAAGAAGAGGTTCTAAACTATTTGAAACCACACAAATTTAAGAGTTCTTTCAAAATTTATTTTTTTTGCAGATTTTCCTTAAAGCCCCAACTTTTACTACCCTGGCAGTAAGTTTTGTAGGAGGAGCCTATCAAATAACAACGCTACTCTAGGCTGTCTGTTAGCTAAAAATAGCTCACTTTAAATGATTCACAGGCAAATGTAAACAATGGTCAGTTGTAGAAGAAATTTGAACTAGTTTGCATGTTTTGATGGTAAAAAACTATTATTATCCATATTGTGCATCCATACCAGTATCAATCCTATGAAAAATTGAGTCAAGACTAGCATTCCTGATTTTTAATCTTGTTTATGTAAATTTAACAATGAAACTCAAAATCAAACATTCATTTAACTAAAATTCTGTCATTGCTGGCTGGTCCATTAATTGAGATAACCTAGCAATAAATGTAGAAATAATAAACTTTAAGTCTGGGATGCAGAACAATACACACAAATTAGCAAGTGCTGCTGTGATAAGGACTAATAAAAATGATAAGCTATTTGAAATTATATTTATCACTGTATGTCTGTAATTAGTAGTTCCCTATTTCTTTAAACCATTTTTTATGATATAACATATAAACATATAACTGTAGAAATGACTATGATATTCTATTTGGTTTAAAAATTCAAAATTACTTTCTGGAGAAGTTTTGCAATGCACTCTAGCTATGTGTTAATTCCATTGATACATATGAAGCCTTCTGACGATCAGGTTTGTTGATAAAATTAACCACGTGGGAATTGTTTACATTCTCTGTTCCTCTAGGGTTCATGACCTCATTAGCTCCTCCCGGCAAATTCAAATTTTTGGCAGTTAGGTTTAAATAATTTTTTGAAACTATACTTCAACATTTTTTGTTTTGAAAAATAAAAACACCAATTGATAAAGAATATTTCAATGTGGATTTATGTAATTTTTCATAACTTTTTATTCAGTGGTTTATTTAAAATTTTGAAAAAGGGCTCTCTGATGTGAAACATGCATAATTTATATAAAAACCTGCCCCGGCACCATCTTGTGGCTTTTATATGGCAGTTGGGGGTAGCAAGGTACACTTAGATGCGAAAATTTTGGGCACGGACGGTCTTACATGTAGCGAGTCACAATATTGCACTTCCCCTATGAGCAAAATTTGGGTGGCTATTTTATAAATTGCGTGCATGTTTTGTGCTTTTAATTAATGGCAAGATCAGGATTCTCATACAAGAATAAAGAAAGTTATCAAAGCGAAAGGTTTACATCATCCATGAAAAATAGCGTGCCAAAATCAATTTTGCACCTTTTGAACAGTCTACAATGATCCCGCTGCAAGAACACTGTCCAATTTTATTGCATTTCTTAATTTAATAGTCCTTACTGAACGTCAGGACATAAACAGAATGGGGGCCCGTCCAGCTCGTTTTTTCGGAAAATAACGAAAATGTTCCTGAGTATCAATCAACAAGCACAGAACCCTTCCGTGAATTGAATTTTTCCGCGAAATGGTGTCTCATTGATCATACAAAGCTACCAGCAGTTAGTTTTCCAACTGACATCAGAATTTTACATGTATCGGCTGTATAAATTTTCTAAAGAATATATAATCATTATCTCTCACCTTAATTTACAGACATCCAAAATCACGATGTTCTCTTTATAACAAATATTGACGGGGGCCAAAATTCGAAAGTGTACCCTGCTACCTAAGTACTAGGTTACTATCCTTTAAATCAAACCAATTAAAGTATCATTATAACTGCTTTTTTAGCTCGACTATTCAAAGAATAGGGGAGCTATCCTACACGCCCCGGCATGAGCGTTAGTGTCACACAAATGTTAAAGTTTGCGTTCCACCCCAAATATTTTCAAAGTACATTGAGATACTGCTTTGATATTTTGCATACTTGTTTACCATCATGACCTCATTCTGTAAACAGGAGCAGACAACTCTATCAAGCATTTTGACTGAACTATGGCCCCTTTTCAACTTGGAATATGCTTATTGTAATGTTAAAGTTTGAGTACCACCCCAAATATTTTCAAAGTACATTGAGATATTGCTTTCATATATTTTGCATACTTGTTTACCATCATGACTCCATTCTGTAAACAGGAGCAGACAACTCTTTCAAGCATTTTGATTGAATTATGGTCCCTTTTCGAATTAAAATATGCTTATTATAATGTTAAAGTGGAATTATGCGCATTTTTCAAGTAAAAATCCAGCTGAAATAGATGTGTGTGCAAAATGGGTGGAGGAAATTATAGCTTTAACCCAGTATGTCAAACTCTTCCTGTTACCAGTACAAAATATTAACTTTCCAAATAGTGCTTTTCTTATTTTGACCAGTCGGGGGTGTAACTGTTTCAAGTTAACACAGTTTAATTATAACCCATTCGAGTTATTGCTTATACTTTCATAACTTGTTTCAGTTATCATAAAATATTACAAAGCCCTCCTGTGAGAATTCCTCATTTTAAATGAGACTAATGCAATTATTTCCTGAATCCTTGACCTTTTATCTTTCAAGCTATGCGGTAAAATTTTTTACGCAAAGCTGATAAAGTTTTACGCAAAGGTTTTAAAGCTATAAAACTCTTAACATCCCATTATGCTTATCAGGTCATGATCAGGCTAAAAGAGAATTTGATTAACACAGTTTGCTACTAATTTCACTTTAAAGGTCACTTTGTGAGAACAGCAAAAAGAAGACTTTTTTTGAATAACTTACCTAAGTTAACTATATTTTATAACTAATACAGGTTATAAAAAAAATGCATGAAAAAGTAACTGAAATAGGTTACATAACTTAAAACAGTTACACCCCTGACTGCTGACTGGGGCAGTCTTTTTAATAAAAGTCAAACTACAGACTGGAGTTGCTTCCCTTCAACTTCAGAAATCGCTACTTACAGGTAAGGGAGATCAATGTGTAGAAGATTGAAGAAAACAACTATTATTTTATTAGTCCGATTTCTTTTGCTTTTGTAAAACATTCACCAAAAACACACTATGTGCAGTAAGATGCCCATTTTGCATAATGCCACTTTAAAGTTTTACTCATAGCTTATATTATACTATCAAGCACTGAGAATAGTCGAGCGCGCTGTCAACTGACAGCTCTTGTTGTTGGCGTTATTCACATATGAAGTCCTTCAAATTAATTTTGACGCAATGGTTTTCATATTGACGGCATAGTTGGCAAATGGAATACTTAAATTATTATTAAAATATCTGCATATGGATTCTTATGACTGAATTATAAGAATCATTTTAATTTTCATTGGTTACAACATTAAAAGTAGTGTTATAATTAAAATATCACAATTTACATATAAATAGGGATAATGCACCACTAAACAACAACATGGGAAATTAATTGGCATATTGAAATATCAACTACTATAATGTGTGAAGTGGCGGATATCCCCTTCCATACTTGTTTGTGTTTTCATGAATATTAGCCAGTAGGTTAGTACTAATGAGTTTGTGCGACAATATTTATAAGCTAGGCCATCAATATTATGTTACTGATATTGGTATTGATGGAACTGCTTGTTTTGGCTGATTCTAGCCCATTTACAAAATGTAATGAATCTCATACAGTTAAAATGGTAACTTTTTCTGTAAAAGTAATTTTCCAGAGTTGTAATTAAGGTATCTCTGAAGGTAAAATTGAAATATATGTAAGTGAGATTGTAGTATTACATTACTGCTAATATCTTAAAAGCTGTTTGCAATGTAAATTTGAACCATTTAATTAAATTAATTTGCTTATATTGTCAGCATAGCTATTGACATGCTGTTACAGTCAGTCAGGTTACACTGGAAAGTAACAGTGAATCACTAATTACCAAGTTCTTTATTAGATAGCTCCAGTGCCAAGCTGGAAGCACGTTTATTTTTAGAAACTTATGCGGCCCATCACAAGACAGCCTCATGCACTCCAGAAGTGGAATCCCACAAACATTTTGGCATTTTGTTAAAAAAAAAAAAATCAAAGTCATTGTAAATACATTAAATATGCTTAAATACTTACGATTTTGACAAAGTTTTCAGTAGTTGTAGAGTTTAAATGATTCTTATAATGAACTAGGCTTTAAAAAACAAAATGTTGAATAAATTTAATCATGAAGTAGCGATTTTAGCTCGTCAGCCAGTATGAAAATTCCCAAAAAGAAGACAAAAGCAGCGTCTTAAGTAAAAATAAAAGTGGAACTTGGATGAATTTAATTCTGAGATATCCTAAAGATGGATGATGTTGTGTGGTGTTCTCTTACATTTTTGCATATATATTGTACTATTTTATTGAACTGTCAAATGCGTACTGATTATATGGGCAGTGCACAGAATATTTTAATCTTCGGTTGATTTCCGGTACGTTCCGGGGCATATAGATTTGCTCTTGTCCGTCCGTCCTTCCGTCCGTCCGTCCTTCCGAAAATGTTGTGTCGCGCGTAGCTCTGAAAGTATTTGACGTAGAGTCACAAAACTTTACAGGAATGTTGGTCAGCATGTGTAGTTGTGCACCTGGGGTTTTGCGTCCGGATCCATTCAGTCATGTAGAAGTTATGGCCCCTTACTTTGTAAAAATTGGTCAATTTAATGTTGTGTCGTGCCTAGCTCCAAAAGTATATGACCTAGAGTCACAAAACTTTACAGGCATGTTGGTCAGCATGTGCAGTTGTGCACCTGGGGTTTCGCATCCGGATTCATCCAGACATGTAGGAGTTATGGCCCCTGACTTAGTAAAAAATTGGTCATTTTAATGTTGTGTCGCACATAGCTCCGAAAGTATTTGACCTAGAATCACCAAAGTTTACAGGAATGTTGGTCAGCATGTGTAATTGTGCACCTGGGGTTTTGCGTCCGGATTCATTCAGTCATGTAGAAGTTATGGCCCCTGACTTTGTAAAAATTGGTCATTTTAATGTTGTGTCGTGCCTAGCTCCAAAAGTATATGACCTAGAGTCACAAATCTTTACAGGCATGTTGGTCAGCATGTGTAGTTGTGCACCTGGGGTTTCGCGTCCGGATTCATCCAGTCATGTAGGAGTTATGGCCCCTGACTTAGTAAAAAATTGGTCATTTTAATGTTGTGTCGTGCATAGCCCCAAAAGTATTTGACCTAGAATCACCAAAGTTTACAGGAATGTTGGTCAGCATGTGTAGTTGTGCACCTGGGGTTTCGCATCCGGATTCATTCAGTATTGTAGGAGTTCTGGCCCCTGACTAATGTCATGTAGTGGGGGCATCTGTGTCCCATGGACACATTTCTAGTTTTTTATATTTTTATCTCGTTTCTCATTTTAAATATATGTTTATGTTATTTTATTCACAGTTCATTTCACTACATTACAAATTTCATACATATAAATTACAACTAGGTGAATTCATCATTTAGTTTATTCGCGGTGTCGGTACTGCTGTCATCGGAGTCGTATAAATCATTTAAACAATTAAAAATGAAAAATAAAAATGCTCTCCATAATGGGCTCGAACCAGCGATTTCCAGCATTTGAGTCATGTGCTGTAACCATTGAGCCACAGATACGAACGACGAATACGTGTTCCACTTCAATACTATTAATGAAATTTGGACACTTAACCAAAATTTCTTTCCGTAAAACATACGGATAGCACCGAAGTTGGGCCGAATATTATAATATCAAATGCACAGAGCATGTAATGTATGCACATTTGACAGGTTAAAAAAATAGCACAATAATATATTGGTAAAGTTCAGTATAATTCCCATAATTATGATAACACAGCACTAGATTATAGTGCAGTCACTTTGTACTAATTCAAAATCATGTCATTTTATGTACATAAAAGGGCAATGATTGCTTTATCACAACTGAATATTGATCTACACAATGTACAGAATGCATTTAGAATGTAAATTGATACAAAGATGTTACTGTTTGACAGTCCATTTTCATTGACAATAGAAAAGTAATCATTAAATCCAATAAGGGCTTTTGTTGGGTTTTTGCACTAAACAAATATTCATGTGGAGTCAAACCATTTTTGCAATTTTATCGAAGTCATCATTTTTCATTGGACATCATATCCAATATTTTTTCAGTTGATGTATATATATATTTTGAAGCCAAAAATGTAAAAAAAGTGATTTTTGTAAAATTTGGTGTTAAACCGTTACTGCACTAAGGTGATGATATGACTTTGTTTCGTGTCTGCTTTGACTCCTGAACTGCTTGAAGGATTTTGAAGAAACTTGGCAGAAATGTTCACCACATCAAGACGACATGCAGAGTCATGTTTTGGATGGCTTGCCCTAAGGTTAAGGTCACACCTAGGGGTCAAAGGTCATACCTTTGGGTGTATATTGCTCCTCATTGCAGTGCTCTTGTTTATTTATTCCTAATACGTAAATCCATGTAGCACATTTTCTAATTTCAGAGTACATTTCAGTTAGTATGTCAATAACTGTTAAATCTTGGTTGTGAAAATGAAACTATTGCTCATTTTGATATTGCTGGTCAGTTTCTCAATGACAGTTTCAATAAACTATATTGCCTATACTTTTGAGCTTGAAACGAAGTTGGGCATTTTTTTCGAAAATGCCTGTACAGACAGACAAACAGGCAAGATTTATGTTGGGGCTAAAAATAAGTTGTACAAACTTGGAGAAAATTTAGAGATGATATCTGAGATAGACACTGGACCTGCAGTGGATAACGTTAACTGTCTCTATATACGTGGATGTTCTCTTCCCGAAACTCTAACCGATAGTTACAGTAAAGCAATTCTCATAGATTATGAGAATAATCGTTTAATTCACTGTATTAGTCTACACAATGGTATTTGTGTGAAACATGATCTTAAGAATATTACGAGAACAGAAGACCAGATCTATTTACCTATGGTAGCTAATACTGATTCAGCTACAACGTTTGCGTTTATTGCTCCAGGGCCGGTAAGGGATGAAAATGATCATTGGGCATTGGTGCTTAATATTGGAGTTCAATACGCAAACAATGGCCCAGTCCAGGACAGGATTCCGAGTTTTGCAAGCAGAAATTTGTATGACTTTTCACTGGTTAATACGGATCTTCTCCAGCAGTCTGAACTCCGCTTAGATTTCACCAGTAAAATTTCATTTCCAATCCGCTATGTTTATGGATTTAGCTCTGGAAATTATAGTTACATGATTACTGTTCAGAAAGTTAAGCCTTATAATGAAACTTATGTAAGTAAAATTTTCCGCGTGTGTCAAAGAGACAGAAATTTCTTCACTTATGCAGAAATACAACTCCAGTGTCGGAACAACGGAACTCTGTACAATCTTGCCCAGTCAGCTTATCTTGGTAAGGCTGGGAGCCAGCTAGCAGAGGGATTGAATATTTCAGCAACCCAAGATGTTCTCTATGTCACCTTTTCAATTGGAGAGCCGGGTTCAAGTGTTCCTACTAATGAGTCTGCATTGTGCATTTACCCAATGAGTAATGTTGGAAAGGTGTTTACAAGAAATATCAAGGAATGTTTTGAAGGGAAAGGACAAACTGGCCCAGAGCATTTTTCCTATTCTGAAAAGTGCATAACAGTACCAGTAAGTATTTTATTCTCTCTTTTACACCTTGAGCAATGAAGTTTTGAGAAAAGGAAAAAAAGAAAAAAAAATGATGTCCAGAGATAATTTCAAGACTTGCTTTTATACAGTCATGTATCAGAATTTACACAAATAGTGGCTAGAAAAAATTACTTTATTTCAAAGTTTGATATGGTTTTTCTTAAATCTGATAAGGCTAGAAAACTGATTTAGACTGTTGGTTGAGGAGTTTTATACTTAAAAATCCACTGGAATAAAATCTTTTTCTACATAACATTTCATAACATTAGTTTTGGAATTTGTTTGTGTGCGTTGATTTTTTTTGAATGAATGACATATTTGTGGTGAAAATTGTACTGCAAATGTGTGATGCAGTATGTTTAATACTTTTAAAATACATCAAAACTGATTCTCCACAAATCGCTTCCATTTCAGTTCACTGAACAGTGTTTTTAATGGTGTTTCAGTGACCATGTCTAGTATAGGCCAGTCTGCTTCTTTTTTTAGCCCACCATCATCAGATGGTGGGCTATTCAAATCACTCTGCATCCGTGGTCTGTCGTCCTTCCATCTGTCCGTCAGTCCGTCCGTCCGTCCGTCCTTCCGTTAACAATTTCTCGTTATATCGCATCTCCTCAGAAACTACCAGGGGGATTTTGACCAAACTTTGTCAGAATGATGTTTTGGTACCCTAGTTGTGTCCCCCCTGAAAATCAGACTGTTTCAACAATTTTTAGTGAGTTATGGCCCTTTGTTTATTTCTATAATTTACATAGATTTATAATTATATAGGGAAAAACTTTGAAAATCTTCTTGTCCAAAACCACAGAGCCTAGGGCTTTGATATTTGGTATGAAGCATCATCTAGTGGTCCTAAGCATCATCTAGTGGTCCTCTACCAAGATGATTCAAATTATTTCCCTGGGGTCTAATATGGCCCCGCCCCAGGGGGTCTCATGGTTTATATAGACTTATATAGAGAAAAACTTTGAAAAACCTCTTGTTCAAAACCACAGGGCCTAGGGCTTTGATATTTTGTATGTGACATCATCTAGTGGTCTTCTATTAAGATTGTTCAAATTATCCCCCTAGGGTCAAATATGGCCCCACCCCGGGGGTCACATGGTTTATATAGACTTATATAGGGAAAAACTTTGAAAAACCTCTTGTCCAAACCACAAAGCCTAGGGCTTTGGCATTTGTAATGTAGCATCATCTAGTGGTTCTCTACCAAGTTTGTTCAAATTATCCCCCTAGGGTCAAATATGGCCCCGCCCTGGGGGTCACTTGGTTCATATAGACTTATATAGGGTAAAGCTTTTAAAATCTTCTTGTCAGTAACCTACAACATTCAAATTTGGGCCACATGTATGGTTTTGAGTGGCAAGATGAACCTTGACATGAGTTGACCTTGATTTTGACCTAGTGACCTACTTTCACATTTCTGTAGCTACAGCCTTCAAGTTTGGACCACATGTATAGTTTTGTGCACTGAAAAAAACTTTGACCTTGATTTTGACCTAGTGACCTACTTTGACATTTTTGAAGGTACAGGCTTCAGATTTGGACCACATGCATAGTTTTGTGTTCCGAAATGAAATTTGACCTTGATTTTGACCCAGTGACCTACTTTGACATTTCTCAAGCTATAGCCATCAAATTTGGACCACATGCATAGTTTTGTGTACAGAAACAAACTTTGACCTTTACATTGACCTAGTGACCTACTTTCACATTTTTGAAGGTACAGGCTTCAAATTTGGACCACATGCATAATTCTGTGTTCCGAAATAAAATTTGACCTTGATTTTGACCTAGTGACCTACTTTCACATTTCTCGAGCTACAGCCTTCAAATTTGGAACACTTGCATAGTTTTGTGTACTGAAATGAACTTTGACCTTAAGATTGACCTAGTGGCCTACTTTCACATTTCTGTAGCTACAGGCTTCAAATTTAGACCACATGCCTAGGATTGTGTACCGAAACAAACTTTGACCTTGACATTGACCTAGTGACCTACTTTCACATTTTTGAAGGTACAGACTTTAAATTTAGACCACATGCATAGATTTGTGTTCTGAAGTGTAATTTGACCTTGATTTTGACCTAGTGACCTACTTTAACATTTCTCAAGCTACAGCCTTCAAATTTGGACCACTTGCATAGTTTTGTGTACCAATATAAACTTTGACCTCAAGATTGACCTAGTGACCTACTTAAAAATTTCTCAAATTACAGCCTTCAAACTTGATGCACCTGCATAGTTTTGTGTACAAAGAACTTTGTCCTTGAAATTGATCTAGTGACCTACTTTCACATTTCTCAAGCTACAGCTTTCGAATTTGGACCACATGCACAGTGTTGTGTACGGAAATGAAATTTGACCTTGAGCTAGTCAATAAGTCTTTTTTTTTTTTTTTGAAATGATAATTAGGTCTAAATGTTCTTTACCATTATAAGTTACCCCATATTGTACAGCAGTACTCTACTCAATATGTGGGAGGATGTAGGCATTGTAAAGAAGTTTCTTACTTGAAATTGGAAGAAAAACTTTTATGCACATTTAGCAAGTAAGGGGGTGAGTTACATGTGAGCTACATATTTAGCATGTACATAAATGTTGTGTACTGTGGATGGTCTGTTGTCAGTTTTCCAGCATCCTGTGTGAACATCTTTTCTTAATCATCAGTCTTCTCCTCTGAAACTACATTGTACTGAACAGAATTACACCAAACCTAATCAGTAGGTTTGTGAGGAAGCTATCCAGCTGGCTTACGGAAGGTCGGTGGTTCTACCCAGGTGCCCGCTTGTGATGAAATAATGCACGGAGGGGCACCTGGGGTCTTCCTCTACCATCAAAGCTGGAAGGTCGCCTTATGACCTATAATTGTGTCGGTGCGATGTTAAACCCAACCAAAAAAAAAAAAAAAAATACCAGTAGGTTCAGCTTGGCCCCTATTTAGATGTTGCCAGAGCTAAAAATAGAAAAAAAACTTTATACAACTTCTTCTCATGAACTACTTGATGGATCATCACTAAACTTAATCTGTAGCATTTAGCTTTTAGGGTATTGTCTCAAGTTTAGTCAAATGCTTTTTTTTTGGTGCCAGAGCTGATAACAGAAAAATATCTTAAAACAACTTCTTATGAACCACTTGATAGATCTTCACCAAACTTGATCTGTTGCTTCCAGGTGTGGTTCTCACTCAAATTTCTTGAAATTATTCTGCATCCTGGCCCTTTTAAGGGGTTGCCAGAGTCAAAAATAGAGAAACTCTTTAAACAGCTTCTCATGAAGCAATTGATGTGTCTTCACGAAACTTGGTTGTAGCATCCTTGTATAGATGTCTCTCAATTTTATTCAGATGGTTCGGCTTGACCCCCTTTTATGGACAACCAAACAGAAATAAGTGAAAATGATTAGCTGTAAGTTTTGAACAAAGTTCTGACACAGCAATATGTCAGAATATATCAAAATCAGCATATAACTTTCAACTCTCTTTCCAGTTTGTCTTCATCTATTCTAATTCTATTATCCTTGCTACCTGATGACAGTTTTCGGTCAGATTCAAAACGTTCCTGAACAAAGATGGCATGAATCTGAAGGAAACACTTTATGTGTAATTTATACACTGCAGGGTTTGGAAATTGATGAAACATACTGTAACAAATACCAAAGATTCTTTGAACAGCCAGTAGATGGCCCTATTCCTGTAGGAGTTGATGCTGCCATAACATTTCAAAGTGTGGCATCTGCGTTAACTGTAGATGTCACGTCTAATTACACGATTGCCTTTGCTGGAAGTGGAAAAGGACACATTTTCAAGGTAATTTGTAGGAGCAATATTAATATATTAACTTGGGCATTTTTGACCTTTAGGTACTGTATACAAATTTTTACGGCCCCTGTAGTTTTATTATTCATTACATTGGCATTCATCAACAAGTCTTCAAATTTCACACCAACCTTCTGAAACATTGGAGATTTTCAAACACCATCATTTCTGGTGTATTTATAAACATATCATGAACTTATTTATAAAAGTTCATGTGCAAGCCTCTTTGATATTGCTACTGTTATGACCAGAAATTAACCCTTCTCATGCTGGACATGATTGATTCTGCCTTTGCGACCAGTGTAGATCATGATCAGCCTGCACATCTGTGCAGTCTGATCAAGATCTGCACTATTCACCATTCAGTCAGTATCTTTTTGGTAAGCACCCCTTTTAGCAGTTAATGGCACTGTCCAAATTGAAATATAGACTACAAGTTCATTACAGAAATTTAGCATGGTAAGGGTTAAAAGGTGTTTTCATTATTTCATCAGGTTGTCATGGAGACCCAGACATCTGCAACAGTATATGAAGATGTAGAAATAGCAGAGGGTGATGCTATAAAATCTAGCTTGCTGTTTGACATTGGGCATGAACATATTTATGTCATGACAGATTACAAGGTAAATATATTACAAGGATTAGATATATAGGTCTAAAAATAAAAACTTTGTAATCTTTTATTGAGTTTTCCAGGGCCTTATTTTGTGGGGATGAGAAATAATCGTAAAAAAATGCAGAAAATATATAATAATAAACAATGTACACTTACCTGAATAAATCCATCTTTTTCCAATATAATGCATTAATTTTCATACAAACTGAGGTAGATAAACTTAAAGGTATTAGGACATCTGGGGATATAAAATGAGCCACGCCATGGGAAAATCAACATAGTGGGTTTGCGACCAGCATGGATCCAGACTAGCCTGCACATCTGCGCAGTCTGGTCAGGATCCATGCTGTTTGCTATTAGTTTCTCTAATTCCATTAGGCTTTGAAAGCGAACAGCATGGATCCTGGCCAGACTGCGCGGATGAGCAGGCTGGTCTGGATCCATGCTGGTCGCAAAGCCACTATGTTGGTTTTCTCATGGCACGGCTCATTAATACATTATTTGGCCTTCACAAGTACATTTGTACTTCAGTCTGAGCTGATGTATTTCATACCCAAAACAGCAATTCATAACCTCTGTTTACAGTTTTTATTTCCTTTTTCACCTACCTTCTATTTAGTTAAAGTATCTCTTAATTGTATCAGGTTGTTAAAATAGTAAACATCCTTTCATTGTGTTACAACACACCCGATTGATTGTCAGTATCATATAAAGGGTACATCTGTTGTATTAAAGGTTGTAAATGGTGCTGCTAATCGAACAGTGTTACTGTAACAATTAAAAATGCTCAACATTTTGGGTCAGTATAGTTTGTTAAGAAAAGTATTGTGTATTTTGCTCAACTTTCAAAGAAAAAGTAGAGCTATTGCACTTGCCCAGCGTCGACGTTGCCGTTGGTTAAAATTTTTGATAAAGTCAAATCATTCGACTCAAATGTCTTGTTACTATCAAAGCTATTGACTTGGAACTTAGAATAATTATTTACTATCAAAGGGTACACCAGGAGAAACAATCCCCATAACTCTGTCTGAATTTTGACAGAATTATGCCCCTTTTTAACTTAGAATTTTTTGTTAAAGTTTTTGATGAAGTCAGATATCTCTATTACTATCAAAGCTATTGACTTGAAACTTAAAATAGTTATTTACTATTAATGTCTTCACCAGGAGAAACCATCCCCATAACTCTGATTTGAATTTTGATAAGGAGCTTTTTCCCAAAATAAATCCAGTAACCATCCATGATATATTTATTTCTTTTGAAGAAAAAAAAGAAAGATTGGAAAGAAACCTTTTATGAAGGTTGTTAAATATGACAGTATGTGAAGTTGCAAAATTATGTGACATTATGTCATCCAAATGAACTTTTGATTATCAAAATATAAAGGACATGTTTAGTCTGTTATAAATACCAGTAATAGACACCTGCCAATCAGTGTAATTAATGAGAGGGAACTTCTTGACACGAGTCTTTTGATGCAAATATTTGGCATGAGTCATCTCTGTTTGAGGGAAAAAGTGTGACATGCACCATAAAAGGCCTGTCAGGACCAATGGTTGAGTTCAAGCATTCGAATTTTCGGTGTTCAAATTTTATGAGCCTCGGGGTGAACAATGTACATTATATGAGCCGCACCATGAGAAAACCAACATAGTGCAGTTGCAACCAGCATGGATCCAGACCAGCCTGGGCATCCACGCAGTCTGGTCAGGATCCATGCTGTTCGCTTTCAAAGCCTTTTGCAATGAGAGAAACCATTAGCGAACAGCATGGATCCTGACCAGACTGTGCAGATGCGCAGGCGCTGGTTGCAAACACACTATGTTTGTTTTCTCATGGCATGGCTTATATAGAGAATTTTTGCCGGGACTGAATGGCAAGTTCAGGCAAAGGGTGGTGTTCAAATTATCCAAGTTTTAGGGGACAAAGTTTGACTGTACTTTCAGGTCACATCAGCAGAATCATGAAAAGTAATCTATTTTCAGTTGTACAAGATGAAGCTTTATGAATGTTGTCAGTACACCACTTGTACTACCTGCCTTGGTGCTAACAACCCATACTGTGGATGGTGTTCGCTGGAGAACAAGTGAGTACAGGCTAGGTTAGCTAGCAAGGACTAGGGTGTTTGTAAACATTCACCTATTATGGTCATTTCTTACCTTACTGTATATTTTGTGTAAAAAATACAGGCTTATAAAGAAATTGATACCACATCTTGTATCATCATTGACTCAGTGTTTTCTGAACCTCTATCAGTAGGTTTGTCTTACTGCTTTTTGTCCTACTTTCATTAACTGGTATTTCTATTAAGTACACTAAATAGTAATAGTTCCTCATATATATATATATATATATATATATATATATATATATATATATATATATATATATATAGTTACCCTGGTAATTTGTTAAGTTTTGTTGTTGTCTCCCACCACACAGTGGTGTGGGAGACATATTGATTTACTCCAGTCTGTGTGTGTGTCTGTCTGTGTCTCTTAAGTCGAACATTTCTCATCCGATTTTCACCAAACCTAAACAAAATGTGTTTGACCATAAGACCTCGGCCAAGTGCGATAACTAGCCAAACTGGTCCAGGCGTATTGGAGTTATGGCCCTTGAATTACCAAAAATCGGCCTTTTTAATCTTGTCCGCTCTCTAAGTCGAACATTTCTCATCCGATCTTCACCAAACTTGAACAAAATGTGTTTGACCATGAGATCTCAGCCAAGTTTGATAACTAGCCAAATCAGTCCAGGCATTTTGGAGTTACGGCCCTTGAATTACCGAAAAATAGGCCTTTTTACTCTTGTCCGCTCTCTAAGTCGCACATTTCTCATCAGATCTTCACCAAACTTGAACAAAATGTGTTTGGTCATAAGACCTCAGCCAAGTTCGATAACTAGCCAAATCCGCCCAGGCACTTTTGAATTATGGCCCTTGAGTTACTGATTGGATCCACTCATCCAGACCATCTAATTGGATCCACTCATCTAAACCAACTAGGGAAACTAGACATTTTTTATAGGGGCAGTTGTGGGAGACATGCGCTTTTCTCAAAAGCATCTCTAGTTGACGTTTTGATGTCAAGTCATTTGTTTCTGTGGTACATGGTTGTGTGTGGTGTTATACGGTACTGTGTGAAGTTTTCGTGTTTTTTAAAAGCTTTCGTTAAAATTTGCTTACCACTTTTTGGTGGAAGAAAATGGATAGGTAAGTAGTAAGTGGAAATTACACTAGTGTATTGATCTGAGTGTTTTGAATACAGAAAATAACATGGCTAACTTGCAATTATACAAATCCCAGAGCAATACACTATTATGTAAGTCTCTGTTGCAATACTTGGCAACGTCAGACATTTGCTACATACTTCATCTCATTTCATCTCACCTCATCTATATAGACATTTTCATGTTAAAATAGAAAATTAGGTTGGTTATCACATCAAGGATTGCTATAATTAAGAATTTCTTTAACCCTTTGCGACCAGTGCAGATCAAGATCAGCCTTCACCTTTGTGCAAGTCTGTACATTTTTGTAAGATGTCGAGATTGAAAGATGGACAAGTTCATTATAGAAATTAAGTATGATAAAGGTTAAACCTGCACATTTAAAACTTTAATTTTGGATTTTACAAGTAAATTTTGAATGTGTATGGCTAGACTGTGTTACAAAACTTGTACTTAACCAAGTTCTAAATTCTGACACCTGAGAAGCTTGTTGAAGTTACGGTAACTCTTATAACACATATCCTGTAAAAGTTTTAAATTGCAGCTTGTCTTATACTCCAATAAATATATTGTTACATAAGTGAACTTCGATGATCAGAGAATAATAACTGTAATAGGCAGTAATCTGCTTTTTGTACATGTAGATGCAGTGTGCAAAAAGAATGTAACCAAACTGATGAGATGGGGTGGCTGCCATATAGTGAAAATTTTTGTCCTAACATCACTAATGAGAATGCAGATATTCAACAGGTAATAAATTCAATCTTGCAGGTACGTATGAAGTCCAGTAAGACCTTTTGCGGTCTGTATTTAGATGTACTTGTGCATATGATTATTTGCAGACTTGGTTTGATTGAGTCTGTTCATGACATGATCTCATGAACATTTGTTTTGTCAAAAGTGACCATATTTCAATTGAAACTTCGATCAAGTTTGGCAGTGTTTTGAAACAGTTGATTGCTAGGTCATAATGAAGTTTGTAAAGAACATAAAACCTTGAATTGATTAAGTGAAATTCTTCAAAATGATTTAAGAAGTAAAATCTTCTTAACTAAGCTACTTTGCATTGATATACCAATATGATCATTTAACATAAAACAAGTGCATTTAATCCACTTACGGAAAGTTATTGAAGATCATTTTCTCTGAAATCAATGGGAATATCTTTCATATTTTGCCTTTAGGTGCATACTAAATTGCTATATATATTTCTTCTATTATTGTAGATTCCAGCCTTAACTTCCATTCACCCGAACACAGGTCCTCAGTCAGGGGGTACATTGGTTACTATATACGGGCAGTATTTGTATACTGATATAGCTACAACTGTAACAATTGGAGGGCATTGTTGTTCTCTGACAGATCCAGACAGGGCTCGTTATTCCTCGGAAAATGCAAGTTCTAACGAGTCCAATCCAGTATCTTATACAGAGTAGGTATCAATGGAAGTATTCTATGTATCGTTTATCTCACACCTGCATACAGCTAGAGAAAGTTTAAATCAATGATCAGTAGAAATCGGGGAGAAATTGCCATTTGTTTCTTTTCTGATATGTAGACTGAATAAGGATTGTTTAACCCTTACCCTGCTAAATTTTTATAATGAACTCATCCATCTTTCAATTTGGACAGTACCATTAACTGTTAAAAGGGGTGCTTACAAAAAATTACTGAATGGCGAACAGTGCAGATTATGATCAGTCTGCATGGAGTTGCAGGCTGATCATGATCTACACTGGTCGCAAAGGCAGAATCAATCGTTTTGAGCATGATAAGGATTAATTAAAACGAAATATAATACACTTTAATGTATTTGACAAAAGCAAACATTATTCCCAGTTGTACCCCATCAAACTTCTTAAAGCTAAAGTCACACATACATATGTCCGTGCGTTGAGGTACGATGCGGATAGGATTAGTCTGTGGGTGTATAACTACGGAGCAGTACGTCTTAGTACAGGAAAAATGGTGAGAAACAGGAAACAAACAAAACAATACAGGACGCGGATAAGTACGTACTAGGTTGAATTACGTTTTACTGCGCCTTGCAACTTGCCCAGCGCACGGACGGGTCTGCGGTAAACTACGTTGAACTATGTTTAAGTACGAGCAGCCTCAGATAACTACGTTCAGCTTAGGCGAGATACGTTACAGCACGGATAACTACGTTTAAGTACGTTTAACTACGGATGAATAAGTTTCAGCCAAGTTGGACTAAAGTCACGCTCAAATGGCTACGGTTCGCTTTAACTTTTGTGCATGTTCAAAAGTTGGAGAAACTTGCAAGTTTGGAATAAGTTTTGAATACGTTTTGACCACATTTAGGTACGGATTAATACGAATGACTACTCTGAGGTACGGCTCAGGTACGGATCGATACAGATTACTACGTTTATGTCCGTAGCTAGACGTAGCTATCTGCGCTGTATGTGTGACTTGGGTATTACGGGCACTATATAATAGGGATGGGACCGAATACTGAAATCAATATTCGAATATTCGGTTTGCCATATTCGAATATTCGGTTTGTTTTAATGGAAGCTTTAAATTCTTATTATGTGATTGGCATATACACAACATATTCATTTGTTTAAAGCGTGGATCATCGTACGTAATAAGGCCAAAAAATGTTTGTTTCGGGTAACACGATCCTACCTAGCAAAACCCGCCGATCCTAGCGTTTTATTTCACGATTCTGTCAGTATAATCATGAATAATTCAGTTAATATATGATACAAAAAATCAAAACGATTATAATTTAGACCTTCGCAATTTTATCTAAAAATAGCAGGTCGTCCCATTAAACACACGACGCGCTGTTGTATTACCGCCGCCATTTTGAAAATTTTCAATCGACGTGTAAAAATTGTTCTGTAAAAAGCAAGTAAGGCAGACGTAAACCTCCTTCAACACGAACTTATGCATAAATCATATGTTATTTCTTGATTTGATTATAAAGTACTTCAAAATTTAATTCGAATACGGCCGATTGCGGATGAAACTGATTCTGCGGATGGTCTGAAACGTCGTACAAAATATTGTGAAAAGATCGACAACATCTACAAGTTTGGTATTGTTTTCGGAAAAAAAAAATTCTACAACTTGTTACGTAATACAGGCGGCAATAAAGATGAACAAAAGATAAAAAGATACATGTATCACATTTACGCCTAATACAAACTGTTAATCCGTAGCGATGACCCTAGGTAATTATGCATTGCAACTTTCTTGTTAATTGGACATCTTTTGACATGCATCTG
Source organism: Mercenaria mercenaria (assembly GCF_021730395.1). Lineage (NCBI taxonomy): Eukaryota > Metazoa > Mollusca > Bivalvia > Venerida > Veneridae > Mercenaria > Mercenaria mercenaria. The sequence goes on from NC_069373.1 coordinate 57,643,571, forward strand.
ACACATTGACACCTGTTGCAAACTGTTAATCTGTAACGATGGCCCCTGCCAATTATGCATTGCTATTTCCTTGTTAATTGGACATCTTTTGATACATGATAAACAAACATGACATGGTTTTATTCTGTAGAATTAGCATGCTCATATTGCCCAAAATCAGTGATACTTATTTTGAAAAAAATATATACAATAATTTGCGAATATTCGAATTAAATTTTCATATTCGAATATTCGACCGATATTCGAATACTTGTTCCCATCCCTACTATGTAGGAATCACTTTGTCCTGTCCAGTCCTGTCCTGTCCCATCTTTCTTTTATTTTGACTAGGAAACAAGTACAAATATCAAGTTGAAACATTCCTTTGTATGTATTTGTAGGATCATGAGGCAAGTTCACAGGTCCAATAACCTAATTGTAACCCCGCAAACAACAAAGTTGTAATGGGGGGGTGGGGGGCGTGATACTGGTTTCAGGTTGTCTGTCTCTCCGTAGACACAATCTGGTGCACACCAACTCTCCTCATCTTCTTGACACAATTTAATGACACTTTATACAAGTGATTAGTAACAACCCTAGTTGTGCATGGTGCATGTTAAGTTGTTTTTTTTTTTTTCAGAAAAAAATATTCTGCCGAGTTATGGGACTTTGTTTTTTGTTACTATACTATATACGTAGAGTCTGCTTATGCAGTCTTGTGCGTGCCTAATCTCCTGAACCCTTGCACACAATTTAATCACATTCATCACCCTCAGTGATAGCTCTAGTGATTCACCAGGTCCAATAAACATGACTTCTGTTTTGACAAAATTATCTGCCCTTTTCAGTTAAAAAATGCCAAAATTGACATTTCTTTCAGTATTTCTCAAACATTTGAGGTCATGAATTAAATCAATAAATTTGCAGGCTAAATTCTTTTAACACTAATTTTGGCAAAATTAAGTACTCCCCTTTCATACTTAGAAAATTGACAAAAATGATGTTTTCTTTTAACATCGCGGAAACAAATGGAGGTATTGCATTGGAACTTGGAAGGAAGTTGAAGGGTCGTAAGTTGGGCAATACCATTTATTATTCAAAGGGGTGTTCACTGAAAATTTACTGACTTTATAGCGAACAGTGCAGACCCTGATCAGACTGCATGGATGTGCAGGCTGATCTTGGTCTGCACTGGTCGAAAAGGCAAAATCACCTGCCGCCATCAGGCTAAGGGTTAAATCAAAGGGAAAGTTTGATGGCTTTGGTTGAAGTGAAAGGCTGGATTTTGTCCATGGGGATTTTGTCCTACATTGAAATATAGATTTGTATGTAAATCAACCAATTTTGTATTTTATAGCAGTATTGCAGTTGGTTTTATTATATTTTTATCTTAATCCATTAAAATGCTGGCAAAATTGTTTGAAATATATGCATATTTACAAAATTATTGACACATGTATAGTCATTAATAGAATAGATTATACATAAAGAATCAAAGACAAATATCTCTATACAGATTGGTTGTCCTAAATTTTGTGACTGACATGCATAATTGTTTTGCAACACAAACATCATAACATTTTTAGTTTGTTGAACTTCAGAAAATATTCATCTAATCCAAATGAACTTGTTTGTAAGACAAGTACAGCATATAAAAGTCAACTGAACAAACAGCTAGACGTTGTGGTACATATCAATGGAACCAGGGTTTCGGCGGACAAGAATATGACATATACATATGTTGAAGACCCCAAAATCACATCCATACATCCTAAGAGAAGCTTTCAGAGGTAAATGTTACTTGCAATTTGAATTACAGTGCAACCTCTGTAAAGCAACACCCTTTGGGAGATACAAATATTGACTGTCATGTAGAGGTTGTTGTTCTGAGAGGTAAATTTGATAGTATATTTAAGTTTTTTTGTTTGTTTTTTTTTTTATTTAATGTCGCACCGACACATGATAGGTCATATGGCGACTTTCCAGCTTTAATAGTGGAGGAAGACCCCAGGTACCCCTCCGTGCATTATTTTATCACGAGCGGGCACCTGGGTAGAACCACCGACTTCCATAAGCCAGCTGGATGGCTTCCTCACATGAAGAATTCAATGCCCCGAGTGAGGCTCAAACCCACATCGATGAGGGGCAAGTGATTTGAAGTCAGTGACCTTAACCACTCGGCCACAGAGGCCCCTAGATTTAAGTTTATGGAAATTTTGATGATGTTATTATAGAGGGGTTTTTGCTTAAGAGAGGGCCAGTCTGGAGAGGTTGTACTGTATATACTTTATTCTTGTATGCTTGTTTCTGTTAAAACAAGCTTACTTTAAAATTACGTCATGTTAACGTTCAATGATGTCAATGTTTTTGCTGCGACCAAGGAAAAGCGCTGCTATATATTTTATATACTGTTTTAGATTAAGGGCATATTAGAATCAAAATAATATATAGCAAAATCTTGTTTTACCTAAATTAATACACTCAGTATAGGTTGTATTTGCCAGAATAATTCACTCGGGGGCTATGCCTTCGTGAAATTATTCTGCAGAAGTATAACCTCTTTCCGTGTATTATTACACATTAAAACACATTTTTTTTCTATACATTATTTCTTAATGTAACCTACCCAACTAGTACATTGCAAAGAACATAGTGCTTGGGTGAAATTTTTCAACATGTTCATTTCCATCAATTTTGGCATAGAATGTATATGTGGCACTGAAAAATGATAAAATATATGGAAATAAAAGTTAGATACTGGTAAAAATGCAAGAAGAATGTAAATTTTCTATATTATTTCAAAAGTGTTACAGCAACGGTTTACTACCTTCTGCACATTAATTTTGGTTATTATAAGAATGTGTTGCAAAAATCTTATGTCAATAAGTTTATACCACTAGTCACTTTCAGAGTACTCACTTTTTATGAATTTTAATGACATAGGTCTGCATGGTTATTCTATATGTATATATATATATATTTTTTTAAATTGAAGTGGAGGCAGAGCGTTAACAATAGAAGGATCAAATCTGTTTGCTACACAGATACCAATGATGTATGCAGTTATTGATGGTGTCCAGATGGGTCCTGAGGTATGTACAGTGTTGCCCTGCATTTTACTTGTTGACGCATATTTATTTTGTTGTTTTGAGCTAAAATCTCCAGGTGTGTACTTTATTAACATTTCTTAAGTGTTATTACTGAAGTACATTGTACTATGAATGAAGAAAAGAACATACTGGTGCTGTATAAATAGCCAAATCATCAAGATATACTTGAATTAGCATGAGGCACATCACATTGTGACACGTGGCACGTAGTGACAAGATGAGCCTTTGTGATCGCCCTTCGTCCATTGTCCGTCCGTTCACAATTTCTTTTGAATATGACCACATTTTGCAATCAGTTTTATTGAAACTTGCACACAGCTTGTTTTGGCATAATATCTCGGTATCTTTTGAAAACTGCCCAGATCCCATCATGGGGTCCAGAGTTATGGCCCCTTAACTCATTAAGGACGCAGATCGCATTTATGCGTTCATTTTAACTCTTATCAAGTACCGCATGTCGTATTTATCCGTCAAAAAATAACAGGCGTGTATGCCGATGATCGCATAATTGCGCTATCCGCCTGATAGTACTGTATGCCGCGTGGCATGATTTTACGTCTGTAAGAGTACCAACGATTGGACTGCTGTCAAAGTCAACCAATGAAAATATTTTACTCTGATTTATAAAACCCGGAAGCGATTATTTGTAGGTATTGCCTGTTTTATCTTCTCATTCCATTATACCGAAGAATCTTTCTTTTTTATTCAGTATTTTTAATTTTATTAAATAAAGTATAATTTTGTTCTTTCATAATGTCATTTGCTTTAACGTTTAGCAATAGATGATATTTGAATAAATATAAAATAATCAAATAATGGCAGTTTTTCTATGTCCAATCTTTCTTGAATATTGCAGTTTTCCATATTCATGTTACTTCAGTTGGCCTGTAAAACAATTTTGCAAATCAAAATAATAGTAAATTTTAAATTATTGATTAGATCATGAATCATAGTATCAGTTGTGAAAATTTCAGTTTTATTCATCTTTTATAAACAGATGTTTGTCCCTAATTTTGATCAAAGGATGCCTAGATCTTATCGATTATTGATTATCAGTGAAAATCCACAGGCATACAAAGCAGATAAATTGATAAGTGGCTCCGGAATGTAACAGAAAATTGATACCAGTAATTAAGCGGCGATATGGCTGCAGGTGTTAATGAGTTAAAGGGCTAAAACTTGCAATTTTGGCTTGTGGACATGATAGAGACCACATTTTGTAATCAATTTTAATAAAACTTGCACACAACTTGTTTTTGCATAATATCTCGGTTTCTTTTGAAAACTTGTCAGATCCTGTCATGAGTTCCAGAGTTATGGCCCCTTAAAGGGCTAAAACTTGCTATTTTGGCTTGTGAACATGATAGAGGCCACATTTTGCAACAGATTTTAATCAAACTTGCACACGACTTGTATTGGTATAATATCTTGGTTCCTTTTGTAAACTGGCCAGATCCCATCATGGATTCCAGAGTAATGGCCCACCAGTAATAGGTCACCAGGTCAAATCAAAGGAAAAGCTTGTTAACACTGTTGAGGCCACATTTATGACCCTATCTTTATGAAACTTGGTAAGAATGTTTATCTTGATGATTCCTTAAGGCCTTGTTTGAAACTGGGTCATGTGGAGTCAAAAACTAGATCACAACTCAAATCAAAGGAAAAGCTTGTTAACACTGTTGAGGCCACATTTATGACCCTATCTTTATGAAACTTGGTAAGAATGTTTATCTTGATGATTCCTTAAGGCCTTGTTTGAAACTGGGTCATGTGGAGTCAAAAACTAGATCACCACTCAAATCGAAGGAAAAGCTTGTTAACACTGTTTAGGCCACATTTATGACCCTATCTTTAAAGGGTCAAAATGTTTATCTTGATGATTCCAAGGCCAAGAATGCAAACCCAGGCACAAGCTATTATTTAATTTTATACCAGTATATAGGTAAATGCAGCATTACTATGGTTGCATGAGCGGACGCAGTGGTCCAGTGGTAACACTGTCTGACTAGAAACCAGGGATCATGAGTTTGAACCCTCGCTCCTCCAACTAAAAATTTATAACATTGGGATAAGAGTCCTGTGTATGGGTGCTTTACACTTTTGTAATTGGAACATCTTCTGTATCTTGCACTATCCTACTAAAATTACTAACAGTCTACTGGAGGAGTCGCCCATATGGGTTACCAATGGCGACTATGAATAAGCTTATATACAAACAAACAAATATTACGGTTGCAAAACATTTGGTTGTTATGAAGTGCAGCTTAGCATTGACCAAAAGTATAATTAAAATTTTGTGGTGTGTAATTTAAAGGGAAAGGCAATGTTGTTCATATGTTAATTCCCTCTGGTAAGATTTCTTAAATCATTTAAAGAAGTTTCAAAACTGGCTAAAAAATGACAGAGTTTTGAGCATTCTAATATTTGATCAACATGGTGGCCATTTTGTTTCCAAAAACAAAATGGGGGATTTTTTAAATTTCTAGATACATGTTTGAACTGTACTTTGTGATATCTACTTTTTCCAGCGTTAGTGAAAGAAATTATCATGTTTTCTATCTTACACTTAAGAAACATATGAAATTCGTCTGTTTAAAAGGTTATTTGCTAAATAAAGAATTCAGCAGTGTGCAAATGACATCATCAACAGGGGAAAGATTGTTGACTGCTTTTTATTTTTAGCCCACCATCTCAGATGGTGGGCTATTCAAATTACTCTGCGTCCATGGTCTATCCATCCATCTGTCCGTCTGTCCCTTAACAATTTCTTGTTATTGCATCTCCTTAGAAACTACAGGGGGGATTTTGACCAAACTTTGTCAGAATGATGTATTGGTACCCTAGTTGTGTCCCTCTGAAAATCAGACTGGTTCAACAATTTTTGAGTGAGTTATGGCCCTTTGTTTATTTTTATAATTTACATAGATTTATATAGGGAAAAACTTTGAAAATCTTCTTGTCCAAAACCACAGAGCCTAGGGCTTTGATATTTGGTATGAAGCATCATCTAGTGGTCCTCTACCAAGATGATTCAAATTATTTCCCTGGGGTCAAATATGGCCCCGCCCCGAGGTCACATGGTTTATATAGACTTATATAGGGAAAAACTTTGAAAAACCTCTTGTTCAAAACCACAGGGCCTAGGGTTTTGATATTTTGTATGTGACATCATCTAGTGGTCTTCTACTAAGGTTGTTCAAATTATCCCCCTAGGGTCATATATGGCCCCGCCCTGGGGGTCACATGGTTTACATAGACTTATATAGGGAAAAACTTTGAAAATCTTCTACTCCAAACCACAAAGCCTAGGGCTTTGATATTTGTAATTTAGCATCATCTAGTGGTTCTCTACCAAGTTTGTTCAAATTATCCCTCTAGGGTCAAATATGGCCCCGCTCCAGGGAGTCACATGGTTCATATAGACTTATATAGGGAAAAGCTTTTAAAATCTTGTCAATAAGCCATAACATTCAAATTTGGACCACATGTATAGTTTTGTGTGGCAAGATGAACATTGACATGAGCTGACCTTGATTTTGACCTAGTGACCTACTTTCACATTTCTGTAGCTACAGCCTTCAAATTTGGACCACATGCATAGTTTTGTGTACTGAAAATAACTTTGACCTTTACATTGACCTAGTGACCTACTTTCACATTTTTGAAGGTACAGGCTTCAAATTTGGACTACATGCATAGTTTTGTATTCCGAAATGAAATTTGACCTTGATTTTGACCTAGTGACCTACTTCCACATTTCTCAAGCTACAGCCTTCAAATTCTGACCACATGCATAGTTTTGTGTACCGAAATGAACTTTGATCTTGAGATTGACCTAGTGACTTACTTCCACATTTCTGAAGCTACAGGCTTCAAATTTGGACCACGTGCATATTTTTGTGTTCTGAATTGAAATTTGACAAACTGATTTTTATCTAGTACCAACTTTCACATTTCTCAAGCTGCAGCCTCCAATTTTGAAGCGCATGCATAGTTTTGTATACTGAAATGAACTTTGACCTTGAAATTGATCTTGTGACCTACTTTCACATTTCTCAAGCTACAGATTTCAAATTTGGACCACATGCATGGACCACATGCACAGTGTTGTGTACTGAAATGAAATTTGACCTTGATTTTGACCTTGAGCTAGTCTTGAAATTTGGAACATTCAAAAATAGCTCAATGGTGGGCGCCAAGATCACTCTGTGATCTCTTGTTTTATATCTGTGTTTTGATACTTTTAAATGTTTTTAGTGACAAGTCTTTTGAATAGTCAGTCATTGCTGACATGTTACAGCTTTTTTCCTTAGGTTTTGATTATAAGTCTTTTATTAATGACCTTCTTAACCTTTAGCTTGCTGCCAGAAAGTGATTATGCCTTTGTGACCAGTGCAGACCATTGTCTGCACTGTTTTTTAATCAGTCAGTATATTTTCAGTGAATGTCAATTTGAATAATAAATGGTACTGCCCAAATTGAATGATAGACCAGTCCATTTTAGAAAATTAGCAGGATAAAGGTTAAAATAAATGCTACACTAATTAGTCTGATATATTGATGAAGTCAGCAGTAGATAAGAGTTATAATTTTAATATGATTAATCAAAAACAAACTTTAAAGCAAAATTTTCAACCTTTCCAAATGAATCTGGCTGTGTTATTAGTTTTTTTTTTAATTTTAAACAGAAGTGTGTTTGATTTCATTTTATCACACAGTGAGTCACAGTCATTTCATTAAAACTGTTGGACATATCACATTTATACGCTAAGTAAATATGACATAAATTGATATTCTCCAGGGGCCTCCATGGAGGAGTGGTTAAGGTCGCTGACTTCAAATCACTTGCCACTCGTCAATGTGGGTTCAAATCTCACTCAGGGCATTGAATTCTTCATGTGAGGAAGCCATCCAGCTGGCTTACGGAAGGTCGGTGGTTCTACCCAGGTGTCTCCTTGTGATGAATAATGCACGGAGAGGCACCTCACCCGGGGGTCTTCCTCCACCATCAAAGCTGGAAAGTCGCCATGTGACCAATGATTGTGTCTGTGCGACGTTAAACCCAACAAACAAAATAAATAAATAAATGATATTCTCCACTTACTGGTCTGATAACTTGGAATATTTATGTCCCTTACAGGTTACTTATGATATTTGACAGATATGGACAAACTTACTGTTCAAATAACTTATTTGTTCATTTAAAACTAATAGTCATTTACCAAAGTAGACAGCAGTCTACAGATATGGAGCTTGGCAGCATTGTTTCTCTCCCTTAGATTTAGAGATAATAAATAACAATGTAAAGCATCTCTAGCTCGGTCCTCTTGTTCCATACACTGTCCCAGTAGATTTAGAGCTGTTTCCCTGTGTGCAAGGTTTGGTTCCTGGTCAATGGTTTTGACTAGGTTGAAAAGTGCTCTTTGCTTTTCTTGATGTCTCTGAATATTGCTGTAGGTCTTGTATTGTAGAAAGTACAGGTAAGGGAGAGAATCTACCACTGCCCAGTCCATCCAGAAGTCAAGTATACCTCTGAAAGGTAGGTCCTCCTGTGTAGATCTAAACATTTCATATCTTAGTTCATGCGGAACACAGTTAATTTCACATGGCAGAAATGTGACACAGAATGCTGTAGTGTACTGTATAGCTTCTACATTATGATTGTTAGATATTGCAAAGAATCCTCTTCTTGTAGCTTGTTTGATAAAACTATAACACCTACAAATTGGCTCAACAATGTTTAGGTCATAGTTTGCTTCAGTGTCTCTGAGAACAATTTCTGTTCTTTGAGTATCCCCTATACAGTATAACATGGATGCCAGCTTCAGTTTACTAGATGAAACATCTGTGTTCAGACCCATTGAGATCCAGGTGAAAGCTTTTGCTGATATAGCATTGAACAGTTGAATGTTGTAGGACCCCAGGACAGATCCAAGAGTGGTACAGAACTGTGGAGCCAGAAGACTGCAAGCTGTTTTATCCAGTCCCAGGGATTGATCATAAATAATGGCTAGTTTGAAAATATCCTTCAGCAGTGTTTGTATAGCTTCTTCATAACTACTGTTTGTAATTTCAATTAGACATTCTTGTATTTTGAAATGAATGAAATGTGCAGTTAATTGTAATAAATGCCCTGAAATAATGTCATTTGTTTTGAATTCAAACCCAAAGAGCAAATTACTCAACTTTAGCTGAAGCCTTGCACCAAGAGAATCACACTCAATACCCAGTAATGCTCTTCCTTCGCTGTTTATGATGTAGTTCAGTATTTCAAGAATGTAAGGTTTAGATTCATGAGGAATATGTCCTCGCATCAAATTGTTTCCAGATATGATAAAATGTGGACAGTTTTCATTTAAGATGCTTTTATACAGGACAGATAAACACAATGATAGACAAACAAGTAAGTGTTTTTCTCTCCAAATGTTTAAACATGTATTTGCAATACAATGGAACAGAACTGTTTTACACATGAAACTTGAAATGGTGTCTTCAAAGTATGGTTTGATGAAGGTTTTTAAGATCATCTTCATCAACACATAACATCGAATCTGTGTAATATCGAGATTAAACATTAAACACCTTTCTGCTAGAGATGTTGATATTCTCCATTCCAGTTCTTCATTTTCACTGCCCTTGCTTCCAACACCAACAGCAAAACATCCAGTACTGCTACAATACCTCTTCATGAGATCTGAAGGCCACTGACCTACACCTTGCCAGTCTAACCATTGTCTAGCTTGTAGAGGCCATGATGTACAGGGGAAAGCAAAAACAATGTCAATATCATTAAACCCTGGTTGTCCTTGTTCTGCATATGCTGGACCGTGTCTCAGTCCTCGCCCATAAAAAGAAGCAGCTGCAATTTCTGTCATGACTATGTTTTTTTAGCAGTATTCTTCCTGTTCTGTCTCTGAAATGATATTGGTTAGATACATGTACATCATTGTAAAGAAGAGGAGAATCATTTCTCAGGAGCTGTATAAGACAATAACCAGGTGATACAGTCTCATCCTGTATCATCAAGTAATTTCTCACATCAGGTTCCCATTCAGCCCAGTCTTGTATCAGATTATTGTCATTATCATAGATAAGTTTATCACTATCTGATTTAAGTCCCGGTGTAGTAGAACCCTCAGACTGACTGCCTAAGAAGTATGATGAACATAACTCATTCACATTCATTAGTTGTGCTGATATTGTACTCATAGATTCCATCAGCAGGAATGTTCTTCTTCTTTTCTGAACAATTTTCTCATTCACTCCTATATCAGCAAGAACCTCTGACAATCTCAGTGACACATTCTCAAAATAACGTGGTTGTTGAAACATTCTGAAAATAAAGAAAACAAAGTTGATTATTTTGTAGACTGATTCCTGCTCATCATTTGGAGGATTCTCTATCAGGATACTTTAATTTATTCTAATACTCTTATTTATTTCATAAGGTGGAAAGACTGCCATTGTTGAGAGCAATTGTGAAATTTGATAAAATTTTATGTCGTTGTCAGGCTTATAATTAATTCAGTGTGCAGTCTATTACTATGAGGAAAATGTCCAAAAGTTTTAAAGAGGCACCTCAAAATAACTGTATCCTTTTGTATTTCCATGATGGTAATTATACATGCTTTGCATGAAGAGAATGAGAAATAAGTTAACAAGTATCTAGTTACAAATTGACTGACATAATTATATAAATCTTTAAAAGACCAACCAGGACCTAGTGACCTACTTTTTCACCAACAAAAACTTCATGAAAATGATTCTTATAATACACTCAGGTAATATACAGCTACTGCTATCGGACTGTATCCGAACAGTACCAGTATCCGAATTCTCGTAATTTCTCCTTTCATGTAACCCTTTATATATATATATATAAAGGGAGTACTATATGTTTTGGAACGCTGTTTCACAAGCAAGCATCGAGCGAAATTTCGTTCATCAATGGCAAGTGTTTACAGGGAAATTCTACCTTCTTTATTAAGCAATCAACTTTCTGTTTTGTTTACATCTGAGGGATTCCACATGACATGCATGCGCGGAAGACAAACCCATGTTTGTCCAATTCCAGGGAGGTAAATCCTGAGCTTATGATTTGCACTCCGTTGTAGAATTACACTCCCTTTATAATTGGATAAAGTATTAAGGAAATTATATTGCTAGTGCATCACATGGGTATTTAGTAACAAGGTAGAGCGCTCGCCTCAGGTGTGAGAGGTCGTGGGTTAGAATCCCAGCCTCTGCTTAAATTTTTATCTTTTTTTTAATCTATATTAACACAGCTTAAAGTCGATATAAAACTCCTGTATACCGAGGGTACAATGTATACAGTAATCAAATAAACTACTGTCTACAAGCTAGACAAATACACAATGTGAAAGATGCTTGTCTGAAGTATTGCATGATATGATTATACAGGTGCTGTACGGTACCGTACGTAACGGAACGGAAGATAGCCACACCCTGTACGATTTATGGGAAAAAGTAGTAAAGGTTAATTACATAATTTAAAATCAAAATTATAAAAGATTTTCAGTCATAATAATTTTAAAGCTGCATACAAAACCATTTATCGGAAACTGGTACTGTAGATAAACCAATTAACGTTAATTAGACTGCCCTTTCGGAGCCTCTGTTTTTGGACGCAGGCGCAGATAAGGCTGGTATTGCTTACATCCATATCCTTGCAAAGTTTAACGATTTGTAGATTATTTTTGTAATTAATTTGTATTTAAAAATAAATAAAATGAAAACACTCATTTTTTATTGGAAACTGGTCTGAAACCAGTATATTTCAAGTTTTCAGGTGGAAAATTTAGGCCGTTCCTGAATAAATGTGTTTTCAAAACTTCATCTGCAAACTTATTCAGTCAATCTCTTTACAGAATAGTTTTGAGAACATAGAGGAATAACCATCTTACACTGTATGAACAAAATGTGATTGAAATTTTAACTAATTACACTGATTTATGTGCATATTGCTACATTAATTCAATCACATGTTAAGACATTAAACACATTGTCTTGGCCTTATATATGTCACTGTCAATTTGTAACTAGATGCTTGTTATTTCTCATTTTCTTCATGCAAAGCATGGAAATACAAAAGAAAACAGTTATTTTGTTGATAGATACCTTTGTTTTGTTTGAAGTTAGCAAATCTGTAATTAAACTTCTTCAAATTCTATGATTTCTAGACTGTATATTTAATGTGAATATTTATAGTTGTATGGAATTTTTTTTTTTAACTTCCTCTTTCTGTTTTGACAGAAGGACAACTCCAACAATGAAACAGGTTTTGCGAGTCACTTGTTACTTACCTTTGTAATAGAATATACTAATAAACTTTGATAATGTGGCAGTTGAGTCCAATAAGTCCAGGGGTGTTCAAAGAATATCCGTCATAGATCTATTGTAAAGCAAATATTGGATTTACCTGTATTGGAAAATAAACAGTGTTGATTGTATTGAGGTCAACTGCCACATTATCAAAGTTTATTAGTATCTGTCTTTCAAATATGAAGAAAGATTAAAGAATAATTTGTTTTTATTAGCTCACCTGTCACAAAGTGACAAGGTGAGCTTTTGTGATCGCGCGGTGTCCGTCGTCCGTCTGTCCATCCGTCCGTTCGTGCGTCCATGCGTCCGTAAACTTTTGCTTGTGGCCACTCTAGAGGTCACATTTTTCATGGGATCTTTATGAAAGTTGGTCAGAATGTTCACCTTGATGATATCTAGGTCAAGTTCGAAACTGGGTCACGTGCCTTCAAAAACTAGGTCAGTAGGTCTAAAAATAGAAAAACCTTGTGACCTCTCTAGAGGCCATAATTTTCAATGGATCTTCATGAAAATTGGTCAGAATGTTCACCTTGATGATATCTAGGTCAAGTTCGAAACTGGGTCACGTGCGGTCAAAAACTTGGTCAGTAGGTCTAAAAATAGAAAAACCTTGTGACCTCTCTAGAGGCCATATATTTCAAAAGATCTTCATGAAAGTTGGTCAGAACGTTCACCTTGATGATATCTAGGTCAAGTTCGAAACTGGGTCACGTGCCATCAAAAACTAGGTCAGTAGGTCAAATAATAGAAAAACCTTGTGACCTCTCTAAAGGCCATATTTTTCATGGGATCTGTATGAAAGTTGGTGTGAATGTTCATCTTGATGATATCTAGGTCAAGTTCGAAACTGGGTCACGTGCGGTCAAAAACTGGGTCAGTAGGTCTAAAAATAGAAAAACCTTGTGACCTTTCTAGAGGCCATATATTTCACAAAATCTTCATGAAAATTGGTCAGAACGTTCACCTTGATGATATCTAGGTCAAGTTCGAAACTGGGTCACGTGCCATCAAAAACTAGGTCAGTAGGTCAAATAATAGAAAAACATTGTGACCTCTCTAGAGTCCATATATTTCACAAGATCTTCATGAAAGTTGGTCAGAACGTTCACCTTGATGATATCTAGGTCAAGTTCGAAACTGGGTCACGTGCCTTCAAAAACTAGGTCAGTAGGTCAACTAATAGAAAAACTTTGTGACCTCTCTAAAGGCAATATTTTTCATGGGATTTGCATGAAAGTTGGTCTGAATGTTCATCTTGATGATATCTAGATCAAGTTCGAAACTGGGTCACGTGCGGTCAAAAACTAGGTCAGTAGGTCTAAAAATAGAAAAACCTTGTGACCTTTCTAGAGGCCATATATTTCACAAGATCTTCATGAAAATTGGTCAGAACGTTCACCTTGATGATATCTAGGTCAAGTTTGAAACTGGGTCACGTGCCATCAAAAACTAGGTCAGTAGGTCAAATAATAGAAAAACCTTGTGACCTCTCTAAATGCCATATTTTCCATGGGATCTGTATGAAAATTGGTCTGAATGTTCATCTTGATGATATCTAGGTCAAGTTCGAAACTGGGTCATGTGCGGTCAAAAACTGGGTCAGTAGGTCTAAAAATAGAAAAACCTTGTGACCTCTTTTGAGGCCATATATTTCATGAAATCTTCATGAAAATTTGTCAGAATGTTCACCTTGATGATATCTAGATCAAGTTCGAAAGTGGGTCACGTGCCGTCAAAAAAGGTCAATAGGTCAAATAATAGAAAAACCTTGTGACCTCTCTAGAGGCCATATTTTCCATGGGATCTGTATGAAAGTTGGTCTGAATGTTCATCTTGATGATGTCTAGGTCAAGTTTGAAAGTGGGTCACGTGCCTTCAAAAACTAGGTCAGTAGGTCAAATAATAGAAAAACCTTGTGACCTCTCTAAAGGCCATATTTTTCAATGGATCTTCATGAAAGTTGGTCTGAATGTTCATCTTGATGATATCTAGGTCAAGTTCGAAACAGGGTCATGTGCGGTCAAAAACTAGGTCAGTAGGTCTAAAAATAGAAAGACCTTGTGACCTCTCTAGAGGCCATACTTGTGAATGGATCTCCATAAAAATTGGTCAGAATGTTCAACTTGATGATATCTAAGTCAAGTTCGAAAGTGGGTCACGTGCCATCAAAAAGTAGGTCAGTAGGTCAAATAATGAAAAAACGTTGTGACCTCTCTAGAGGCCATATTTTTCATTGGATCTGTATGAAAGTTGGTCTGAATGTTTATCTTGATGATATCTAGGTCAGGTTTGAAACTGGGTCAACTGCGATCAAAAACTAGGTCAGTAGGTCTTGAAATAGAAAAACCTTGTGACCTCTCTAGAGGCCATACCCTTGAATGGATCTTCATGAAAATTGGTCAGAATGTTCACCTTGATGATATCTAGGTCAAGTTTGAAACTGGGTCACGTGCCTTAAAAAACTAGGTCAATAGGTCAAATAATAGAAAAACTTTGTGACCTCTCTAGAGACCATATTTTTCAATGGATCTTCATGAAAATTGGTCAGAATTTTTATCTTGATAATATCTAGGTAAAGTTCAAAATTGGGTCACATGAGCTCAAAAACTAGGTCACTATGTCAAATAATAGAAAAAACGACGTCATACTCAAAACTGGATCGTGTGGGAAGAGGTGAGCGATTCAGGACCATCATGGTCCTCTTGTTAAAGGCAATGACCTCGAGATTTTGGCTAAAAATGTTATGTTTTTTTAAATTGAAATTTTGTCATGTTCTGAATACATTAGAATTAGAATATGAGGTTTTGTTTCTAAACTGTCTTAAAGATGCCAAATCAAGAAAAAAAAGGATGTCCACGTCTGCAATCTAATCCTGGGCCATGACTGTGGTTGTAACATTTTTTCCGCTGTGTTTACCAGTACCACAATGAAGGATTATGTATTTAGCTTTTATTGAAAATAGATATTTATAATTTTAAGGCAGATTACCTTAACCCTTTAAAGTAACCCTTTAAAAGACTTCTTCTCTTGAACTGCAGTGCTTGATGGATCTCTAGCAAATTTGGTCTGTAGCATCATCATAAGGTTCTCTCCCAGTTTTGTTCAAATGGGGGCACTTTGACCCTTTTAAGGATGCTAGAGCTAAAATTAGAAATACCTTTAAACAACATCTTCTCATGAACCACTAGATGGATTTTCATCAATCTTGGTCTGTAGAGTCAGTATAAGGTCCACTCCCACTTTGTTCAAATTGGGACACTTGGCCCCATTTTGGGGCCACTAGAGCTAAAAATGAAAATACCTTTAAAAGACTTTTCTCAGGAATGGCTTAATGGATCTTCATCAAATTTGGCCTGTAGGATTATTATATGGTCCTCTTTCAATTTTATTCAAATGGTGCCACTTAGCCCCTTTGAGTGGCCACTAGAGTTTAAATTAGAATT
Source organism: Mercenaria mercenaria (assembly GCF_021730395.1). Lineage (NCBI taxonomy): Eukaryota > Metazoa > Mollusca > Bivalvia > Venerida > Veneridae > Mercenaria > Mercenaria mercenaria. The sequence continues at coordinate 57,659,445 of NC_069373.1, forward strand.
ACGTTTAAACAACCTCTTCTCATGAACTGCTTGATGGTTCTGCATCAAATATGTTTGAAGCATCATCATAAAGTCCTCTCTCAAATATGTTCAAATGGGGGCAGTTGGTTCCTCGTAGGGGACAGTTGGCCTTTAATAGGGGCCACTAGGGCTAAAAATAAAAATAGCTTTTAACAATTTTTTCTTTAGAACCTTTTAAGTGATCTTCATCAAACTTGGTCTGTAGTATCCTTATAAGGTCCTATCAAAATTTATTCAATGGAGGGGCTTTTGGTCCATTTTAGAAGTGGCTATAATGTTAAAAAATAGACATGCCTTTAAATGAGTTCTTCTCATGAACTGCTTGATGGTTCTTCATCAAACCTTGTCTGAAGCATCATTATAAGGTTCTTTGCCATGTTTGTTCAGTTGCTTTTAGGGGCCACTAGAACTTAAAATAGAAATACCTTTACAGGGGCACTTGGGCCCTTTTAGGGGCAACTAAAGTTAAAATAGAAATACTTTTGAATGATTTCTTCTGATGATTTTGGCATTTTGGTGCATGGCAGCAAAATAGAGAAAATAGATAACTGTTGTTGTGATAAAAAGCTTAAAGGATTTTCACCAAACCTAGTTAAGAGCAAAGTCAAATGGTTACAGTTACTTTTGTGTTTAGGTGAGTGACTTCAGCCCATTTGGGCCTCTTGTTATAGTTAGTGTACATTTTAAGCTTCAGCTTAACCAGAAACTGATGTAGGAACTCTGTTTTTTGATATTTGATTATGGCAATGTGAATTACACTAGATATTTCCATCATGGACAGTAAATAACAACTCGCTCTGGTAGCATAGTAGTAGAGCACCCCATTTTGAGTGCAGGAAGTCACAGGTTCCCTTCCTTGCCAGGACATACCAATGTTCTGTAGTATAAGTGGCAGGAATTTTTTCAGGTAGCAAAATGAGTAAAAACAGTGTGACCAATACATCCCAAAATAGGATACCAAAGACATGTAGAATGATCCCATTAGCTCCATTGATTTGAACTCGGCATTAAGAGGATAGTTCTGGGACCGGTCAGCCTGGTGTCAGTATACCGTTATGTGACTGGGTTGGGTACCATGTCAGCTGTCTAAAGTATGATATTTCAGTGAGGCAGCGCCGAACATTGATTGAAAAACTAATATTGACACTAACTCGAACACACAAAGAAAATAACATATTTCCAAGATTATGTAAAACATTTCTGTCAGATTATTCATGTTTTCTAAATGCAAGTCATCTGAATTAAATAATAAATATTATACACTTTTTGAATAGTCAAAACTATGTCCTGAGTTCAGAAGGACATGGGAAGTAAATTTTCTTATTTTTTTTCTTCAGGTTTCAACTTAAGCTAACAAAATTGTAATGTTGAACTATAGACCCGTCAGTAGCACAATATGGACTGGCAATTTACATAAGATGTCATGTAATGGAAGAAAAATATGTTATTTACAGAACTGTACAAGGGATAACACTGCAGTAATTTACTGTCCCACCCCGAAGTACATAGATCCATCCACTGGTTCTGTAGAAGAAACAGATTTTGTGAATGCAAGGTTTGTTGTGGAAATTTTATTAACATTTTTGAGTTCATTTCTTGGCCAAGAAAAAACCTCTCAGTAGGTCAGTTTTATTAATCAAATGCAACAACAGAAGTCTTTAAATTTCTGTTTTCAGGCATTATAATTCTTGGGGGTAAGAGTGAGGTTGGGTGCGCACCATAAACCGGTTTAAGCTCCCCAGTGGTGTTTTTGCCACTGACCGTTCCAAGGCGGTGCCCCACTGTGTTCCTTTGTTTGTTCGTTTTGTCCTAATGTGTTGGCTTTGTGTGTGTGGGTGGTTGTGCACACGTCTGCGTGCTGTGGGTTTCGTTTTGAGGAGGCTGCGTTTTTGGTGCGTGGCATTCCCTGTTTGATATTTGTCTTTGTTTTTTATTAACAATAGATATTTTATAACCTGTCTGCTTATCTACCGTAAATGTTGTGATGAAGTAATAATTATATTTACAAGGACAACAACTCTGTGTGTTTTCTCACAGGCATATGCATCGCCATTCTTCAGAAGCTCGACTAAGTTCCTTAACAAGCCACAATAGATTTTCAGTGTGTGAGAATGCAGTAAAGGCTATATAACATTATGCACCTATATCTGAAATTGTGGCTGTGTCTGAAACATGTTACAGATGTGTCAAATGATTTGTAATTATACGCACTGTTTGATAAACAAGATCAAGTAAGAATCGGTCTTGAATGTATTTTCACAGGAGCCTGAAATTCTATCAATAAGACCATAGAAGTCTATATTTATCAAAAAATACCCCCCTATATTTTTTAGCTCACCTGTCACAAAGTGACAAGGTGAGCTTTTGTGATCGCGTGGCGTCCGTTGTCCGTCGTCCGTGCGTGCGTAAACTTTTGCTTGTGACCACTCTAAAGGTCACATTTTTCATGGGATCTTTATGAAAGTTGGTCAGAATGTTCATATTGATGATATCTAGGTCAAGTTCGGAACTGGGTCACGTGCAGTCAAAAACTAGGTCAGTAGGTCTAAAAATAGAAAAACCTTGTGACCTCTCTAGAGGCCATATTTTTCATGAGATCTTCATGAAAATTGGTCAGAATGTTTACCTTGATAATATCTAGGTCAAGTTCGAAACTGGATCACGTGCGGTCAAAAACTAGGTCAGTATGTCTAAAAATAGAAAAACCTTGTGACCTCTCTAGAGGCCATATTTTTCATGAGATCTTCATGAAAATTGGTCATAATGTTCCCCTTGATGATATCTAGGTCAAGTTCGAAACTGGGTCATGTGGGGTCAAAAACTAGGTCAGTAGGTCTAAAAATAGAAAAACCTTGTGACCTCTCTTAGAGCCCATATTTCTTAATGGATCTTCATGAAAATTGGTCAGAATGTTCACCTTGATGATATCTAGGTCAAGTTCGAAACTGGGTCACTAGGGGTCAAAATTTAGGTCAGTAGGTCTAAAAATAGAAAAACCTTGTGACCTCTCTAGAGGCCATATTTCTCAATGGATCTTCATGAAAATTGGTGAGAGTGTTCAGCTTGATGATATCTAGGTCAAATTTGAAACTGGGTCACATGCGGTCAAAAACTAGGTCAGTAGGTCTGAAAATAGAAAAACTTTGTGACCTCTCTAGAGGCCATATTTTTCATGTGATCTTTATGAAAATTAGTCAGAATGTTCACCTTGATGATATCTAGGTCAAGTTCGAAACATGTGCGGTCAATAACTAGGTCAGTAGATCTAAAAATAGAAAAACCTTGTGACCTCTCTAGAGGCCATATTTTTCAAGAGATCTTCATGAAAATTGATCAGAATGTTCATCTTGATGATATCTAGGTCAAGTTCGAAACTGGGTCACTTGCGGTCAAAACTAGGTCAGTAAGTCTAAAAATAGAAAAACCTTGTGACGTCTCTAGAGGCCATATTTCTCAATGGATCTTCATGAAAATTGGTGAGAGTGTTCAGCTTGATGATATCTAGGTCAAGTTCTAACTGGGTCATGTGCGATCAAAAACTAGGTCAGTAGGTCGAAAAATAGAAAAACCTTGTGACCTCTCTAGAGGCCATATTTTTCATGAGATCTTTCATGAAAATTGGTGAGAATGTTCACCATGATGATATCTAGGTCAGTTTCAAAAGTGGGTCACGTGCCTTCAAAAACTAGGTCATTAGGTCAAATCATAGAAAAACCTTGTGACCTCTCTAGAGGTCATATTTTTCAATGGATCTTCATGAAAATTGGTCAGAATTTTTTATCTTGATGATATCTAGGTCACATATGCTCAAAAACTAGGTCACTATGTCAAATAATAGAAATAACGACATCATACTCAGTTCAACACTGGGTCATGTGGGGATAGGTGAGCGATTCAGGACCATCATGGTCCTCTTGTTTTTATATATAGGGGGTATTTTTAGCTCACATGTCACAAAGTGACAGTGTGAGCTTTTGTGATCGCGCAGCGTCCGTCGTCCGTCTGTGCGTAAACTTTTGCTTGTGACCACTCTAGAGGTCACATTTTTCATGGGATCTTTGTGAAAGTTGGTCAGAATGTTCATCTTGATGATATCTAGGTCAAGTTCGAAACTGGGTCAACTGCGGTCAAAAACTAGGTCAGTAGGTCTAAAAATAGAAAAACCTTGTGACCTCTCTAGAGGCCATATTTTTCAATGGACCTTAATGAAAATTAGTCAGAATGTTTACCTTGATGATATCTAGGTCAAGTTCGAAACTGGGTCACGTGCCATCAAAAACTAGGTCAGTAGGTCAAATAATAGAAAAACCTTGTGACCTCTCTAGAGGCCATATTTTTCATTGGATCTGTATAAAAGTTGGTCTGAGTGTTCATCTTGATGATATCTAGGTCAAGTTTGAAACTGGGTCACGTGCTGTCCAAAACTAGGTCAGTAGGTCTAAAAATAGAAAAACCTTGTGACCTCCCTAGAGGCCATATTTTTCTATGGATCTTCATGAAAATTGGTCAGAATGTTTATCTTGATGATATCTAGGCCATGTTCGAAAGAGGGTGATTTGCGGTCAAAAACTAGGTCAGTAGGTCTAAAAATAGAAAAACTTTGTGACCTCTCTAGAGGCCATATTTTTCAATGGATCTTCATGAAAATTAGTCAGAATGTTCACCTTGATGATATCTAGGTCAAGTTCGAAACTGGGTCACGTGCGGTCCAAAACTAGGTCATTAGGTCTAAAAATAGAAAAACCTTGTGACCTCTCTAGAGGCCATATTTTTCCATGGATCTTCATGAAAGTTAGTCTGAATGTTCACTTTGATGATATCTAGGTCAGGTTTGAAAGTGGGTCACATGCGGTCAAAAACTAGGTCATTAGGTCTAAAAATAGAAAAACCATGTGACCTCTCTAGAGGCCTTATTTTTCAATGGATCTTCATGAAAATTAGTCAGAATGTTCACCTTGATGATATCTTGGTCAAGTTCGAAAGTGGATGACGTGCGGTCAAAAACTAGGTCATTAGGTCTAAAAATAGAAAAACGTTGTGACCTCTCTAGAGGCCATACTTTTCATGAGATCTTCATGAAAATTGGTCAGAATGTTCACCTTGATGATATCTAGGTCAAGTTCGAAACTGGGTCACATGCCTTTAAAAACTAGGTCCTTAGGTCAATTAATAGAAAAACCTTGTGACCTCTCTAGAGGCCGTACTTTTCATGAGATCTTCATGAAAATTGGTGAGAATGTTCACCTTGATGGTATCTAGGTCAAGTTCGAAACTGGGTCAAGTGCCTTCAAAAACTAGGTCATTAGGTCAGATAATAGAAAATCCTTGTGACCTCTCTAGAGGCCATATTTTTCAGTGGATCTTCATGAAACTTGGTCAGAATTTTTATCTCGATATCTAGGTCAAGTTCAGAACTGGGTCACATGAGCTCAAATACTAGGTCACTATGTCAAATAATAGAAAAAAACGACGTCATACTCAGTTCAAAACTGGGTCATGTGGGGACAGGTGAGCGATTCAGGACCATCATGGTCCTCTTGTTTTTATAAATATAGACCTCTATGGTCTTATTGATAGAATTTCAGACTCATGTGGTATTTTAAACAATGCAGCTATTACCAAACCTCTGACTGAGAGTTACAGGTTCTGGCTTTTTCCATTCCTCAATGTGGGTTCAATCCATACTAGAGTTGAAATGTTTAATGTGACGATAAAGTCAAGATGGTTTAATGAAAACAGAAACCCTAGATTGTATTTGACTTTATCATATACTCCATTATTAACTTTGTTTAATCAAAATGGAATCTGAAAGTTAAGCATTGATGCTCAGGTTTGATATCGGATATATGAGGTGATGTCAGTTTCATTTGTGTTGTCACATTGAAAAGTTTTTTAATGATGATATTTTCAAATTGGCTCAAGCTAGAAAATAAATTTATATCATTTAAATAATATTTTATATAATAAAAGGTGTAGATGTTTATATGGTAAGGTTTACATTGAGAAATATGCACTTGCTCTTCCTCCGAATAATTTGCGCTCCTAAAATCATGTATGCTACTGGTCACCTTGAGTCCTTTTTCTGCAGCTTACCTTTGTTGCTTATGTAGCTTCGATTTATTCTATTTAAATGAAAGTGAACTTTATTTTCATTGATAACAGGTTAGGGTTTAAGATGGACAGTGTAACTTCTGTTACCGCTGACAACCTTCCTCTTAACCTGGGAAATATCATGTACTATCCAGATCCATCTCTGCAGAACTTCACAGAAGTCATGGAAGTCAATAACACACAGGATCACGTTGTTATTAAAGTAAAGTACCATTATTTAATTATTTATTTATAAATGGTATTTGTTTTTAGCCTTTTACCATTATAATACAGACAAGTAGTTTGTTTTAAGTCCATATTTCATTACATTGCGACTGAATTATTATTTTGTAATTATATTAACTAGAAAATTAATGGCTGTGTTCAGAATGTTCTACTAATGGTAACTACTTGCGCTCAAATTAAAGGGATACTCGGGTGGGTAACTACCCATGCTCGAATTAAAGGGATACTCGGGTGGATAACTACTTGCGCTCAAATTAAAGGGATACTCTGGGTGGGTAACTACTTGCGCTCAAATTAAAGGGATACTCGGGTGGGTAACTACTTGCGCTCAAATTAAAGGGATACTCTGGGTGGGTAACTACTTGCGCTCAAATTAAAGGGATACTCGGGTGGGTAACTACTCATGCTCGAATTAAAGGGATACTCGGGTGGATAACTACTTGCGCTCAAATTAAAGGGATACTCTGGGTGGGTAACTACTTGCGCTCAAATTAAAGGGATACTCGGGTGGGTAACTACTTGCGCTCAAATTAAAGGGATACTCGGGTGGGTAACTACTCATGCTCAAATTAAAGGGATACTCGGGTGGATAACTACTCATGCTCAAATTAAAGGGATACTCGGGTGGATAACTACTCATGTTCAAATTAAAGGGATACTCTGGTGGATAGCTACTCATGCTCAAATTAAAGGGATACTCGGGTTGGTAGCTACTTGCGCTCAAATTAAAGGAATACTCTGGGTGGATAACTACTCATGCTCAAATTAAAGGGATACTTGGGGTGGATAACTACTCATGTTCAAATTAAAGGGATACTCGGGTGGATAGCTACTCATGCTCAAATTAAAGAGATACTCGGGTGGATAGCTACTCATGCTCAAATTAAAGGGATACTCGGGTTGGATAACTACTCATGTTCAAATTAAAGGGATACTCAGGTGGATAACTACTCATGCTCAAATTAAAGGGATACTCTGGTGGATACCTACTTGCGTTCAAATTAAAGGGATACTCAGGTGGATAGCTACTCATGCTCAAATTAAAAGGATACTTGGGGTGGATAGCTACTTGCGCTCAAATTAAAGGGATACTCTGGGTGGGTAACTACTCATGCTCAAATTAAAGGGATACTCGGGTGGATAACTACTCATGCTCAAATTAGAAGGGATACTTGGGTGGATAACTACTTGCGCTCAAATTAAAGGGATACACGGGCGGAGATAACTACTCATGCTCTAATTAAAGGGATACTCGAGTGGATAACTACTCATGCTCAAATTAAAGGGATACACGGGTTGGATAACTACTCATGTTCAAATTAAAGGGATACTCAGGTGGATAACTACTCATGCTCAAATTAAAGGGATACTCTGGTGGATACCTACTTGCGTTCAAATTAAAGGGATACTCAGGTGGATAGCTACTCATGCTCAAATTAAAAGGATACTCGGGTGGATAGCTACTTGAGCTCAAATTAAAGGGATACTCTGGGTGGGTAACTACTCATGCTCAAATTAAAGGGATACTCGGGTGGATAACTACTCATGCTCAAATTAAAGGGATACTCGGGTGGATAGCTACTCATGTTCAAATTAAAGGGATACTCGAGTGGATAGCTACTCATGCTCAAATTAAAGGGATACTCGGGTGGGTAGCTACTTGCGCTCAAATTAAAGGAATACTCTGGGTGGATAACTACTCATGCTCAAATTAAAGGGATACTTGGGGTGGATAACTACTCCTGTTCAAATTAAAGGGATACTCGGGTGGATAGCTACTCATGCTCAAATTAAAGGGATACTCGGGTGGATAGCTACTCATGCTCAAATTAAAAGGATACTCGGGTGGATAACTACTCATGTTCAAATTAAAGGGATACTCGGGTGGATAGCTACTCATGCTCAAATTAAAGGGATACTCGGGTGGATAACTACTCACGTTCAAATTAAAGGGATACTTGGGGTGGATAACTACTCATGCTCAAATTAAAGGGATATTTGGGGTGGATAATTACTCATGCTCAAATTAAAGGGATACTCAGGTGGATAGCTACTCATGCTCAAATTAAAGGGATACTCGGGTGGAATAATGGATGAAAAATCCTTTTAATCGAATTAAGTAATTGAATACTTTGGACATTTTTCTGACATGCTAAGTTAAAATAGATAGATAATTTCTTACTTTGATAATATTGGTGTGCAAGTTCCATGATTTTGTTAACCTGACCTACACATGCCACTGGTAAGGAAAACATACAAAAACTGCAGCTGTAAAATGTCATTTTGATTTCCACTTCCTCTTTTAATGTTAACTTATTTTTATGACAGACTAAAAGGTTAGAATTTCATTGTCAGGTTATTTTGTAACAGTCATATAAGGGCTGTCATAACAAGATTCTATTTGATTAAACAGACTCTTTCTATTTTCTTTGATTGGCTGTGTAAAATGGAACTACTGAATGTTGTCTGTATTTTTTGAGAGAAAAAACTGACTGTGTATCCCTTTAAAGTTCTGTTTAAAGCTTTGCTTTCCTATAGTGACTCTGTTAATTGTACATTTTTGAGGTCTTGCTTTAAAGTTATACAAAGATGTATGACCAAATCTTGAAAATGTCAGATTGTCAGAATGGTGTACAATAGGGCAGACTGGGATGAATTAAATAAAATCATTTTATGTTCAATAGCCATTCTTCCTTATCGATTTGGAAGTTTTTCATCTATGACATTACTGTATGAGAAAAATACTGGTTATCTTTCAGGGTACTCGTCTCTCACTTGCAGCAGATGGCCCTGATGTAAAGGTATATATCGGATGTGGGACATGTGATGTAATTTCAATGACAGCTGAGGTAATAGTATGTAAACCTCCAGAAGATAAACCAGTATGTGATGAATCAAATGAACAACAGTTTATTGTAAATGTAAGTGGGCATTTCATATTTTAACTTGATTATATGATACTTGTACTTAAAGATAATCAGGAATTACATTTTGATATGCACCCGAATTGATAAATAATAAAGAGACTGTGTGTACATCTGTCTATTAGCAGTTTAGTTTCAGCTCAATATGACCTCGGACTTGATGAGCACATTAAATGGCACATTGCTTATGTTATGGGCAGTGGATGGCCCCTACTGATTTTAAGGTTAGTTGGTCAAAGGTCATAGTATTATTGTAAAAACCATTTTCTCTATCCTCAAACTTAGGAGGCACATTGCTTATGGGAAGTTAGTCAAAGGTCAAGGTCATGGTGAATGTTCGTACAAAACTGTGTTTGCAAGATTTCATGTGAATGCCAGAACACATGATCCTCAAAATGTCGTATGATTCATATTGTTGTTATTGGGTCAAAGGTCAAGGTCACTCATTGACCTAAGATCTCAGACATTGCAGACACATTGCTCATGGGCAGTGGATGGTCTCTCAATTATAAGATCTCTGGTTCAGAAATCATTGTCATAGTACAAAAATGCTCCTGTGTTACTTTAAGACCCCTGCACACTGATGCTTCTCAAACTTAGCACCTATAGTGCCTGTGGACATTTGATAACTTATTTAGATTTTGGATTGGTGGTCAAGGTCACAGTGACAATTGTTACTAAAAGAACAGTCACCATAGGCTTCTCTTGATTTTGAGATTTCTTAGTCAAAGGTTATGGCCACTGTCATTCCTACTGGTCCATAGACTCCTTATCTACTGAATTCCTCAAGAGTTTTACTCATTATTCAATGCATATCTAAAATGTTACATTGATTTCATGACACTTTATTAGAATGTTTGTTATTTATGAAATCAAGAACATTTAAGCTTGAAATTTGGTTATCTTTTGTCAAAAATTATGTCACTTGGTCAAATCATAGAACAGTTTTGTTAACACTTTTGAACTCACAAAGTTAACTAGGGTCAAGTACTAGGTTAGTTGGTAAAAAAGTTAATAATTTTTTCTTTGAAAAATGTTCATATTTTCTTTGTTGCTTCACATATAAATTGAACACAAATCAGCATTACTAAAATCCTAATTTTAATCGGTGTTTTATTTACACCATTACAGGTATCGATAGGCAACTTTCACCAAAGTGTTGGATTACTTTCTTTCAAGGTCAAATCTCAGTCAGCAAAACCAAGTAATATTGGCACGTTGGTGATTGTTATAGCTGTCATTTGTGTAACTGTTATACTTTCCACAGGTTTGTTGTCTACTTTAGTTTCTTACTGTACCATGTCGTATCATGCAAATTACCAATTTCTTCATAGTATTACATATTGCTTAAAAGCAAAGCAAACAGGTGTTTGATAATGATTACTGACACAACTTGATTCTGCCTTTGCGACCAGTATGTATCATGATCAGCCTGCACATCCATGCAGTCTGACCAAGGTCTGCACTGTTTGCCATTCAGTCAGTATCTTTTTTGGTAAGCACCCTTTTTGAGTTGGCTAAAGGCTGAAAGCCTTTTGATGAGTCCTTGCTGTTCAGCGATTCTCTAAATGGACCGAATAACACGTGAAGAGATGTAGTTCCATTAGATTTCTCAAACTTCAAACAGTTCACTGCATGAATGAAGTTAAGTTGTGTCAATTCCCTTTGCTATGACCAATATACGATGTAATCTGTCATATTTATGACTTGTAATTGTGCAATACTCGAATGTAACTCATTAAGCATAAATGTGCATTTTAAGAATTGCGCAGGCTTACAAAGCTTGGGTAACATCCAGCGAAAGACAAAAAATAGTTCCACAGGGCTCCAGATAAGATGCGTATTAGCGTAAATTACGTATAGAAATAATGCAAATACGCATGTCTAATAATTTCTAAGCGTATAAAAACGTATTTAAAATTACAGAAACGCACACAATGCTTTTTTAAAAACAAAATCTGAATCGTCTGGATGCGTTAGGTAACATAGCCGATCAGCCTTAATTCTCCCACATTGAACGTAAACACGCATCGTATGATTTCTATAAACTTTGCGTGGGTTGAATTTTGCAGTCAGTAATTGGATAAATTATCGGAAGAAGAAGCTCTTACTGGTTTGTTTAGTTACTTCTGATATTAAAAATGATTTTAATTCTTATTTTTCGAGAAATAAACAAATCGGCGAAACATTAAATTGTATTTTCTTGTAGTTTTTGAAATCGAAAGTAGATCGTCTATGTTTGGCTGCTTTCACGAAACGAAACAACTTTTTTATGAAAAGATTTAAATAAGAGGTAATTTAACCGTAAACTTCAATGTCAGATACTGCCAATTGCTGCTAAATGTCTTCGTATCATCACAATTTGTAAAATATATTGTTGAAACTGGAGAAAAGTGTAATTGTATCCGGATATAATATTTTGGGTAAATATCGAGCTGTGTTATGAAATTTTAAGAAAAAAACTAAAAACAAACTGAAACTGGTAGACTATACTGTCAGTACATCAATCATTAGCCGACTCAGGCCCTTCAGGCCTTTGATTAACAGTTAATGGTACTATCCTAATTGAAAGATGGACAAATTCATTGTAGAAATTCAGCAGGGTAAGGGTTAAACTGAGCATAACAGAGGATAAAATTCTGACACTGATATTTGCAGATGACATATCCTCAGTTGCGTGAAAAACATACCAAAGACTTAGCAAATTATCCATACATGTAATCTAATGACAAAATCTGAAAGTCTGCGTAAGCAATATTTTAAAAAGGCAGGCTCAAACGCCTACATATTGCTGTCTGTCTGTTTGTTTGTAAGCTTATTTAAACTGGCCACCAGAAAATCCTATGGACAGCTCCTCAGAATAGCGTAAGGACAGTGCAAAATACAGAAGACACTCCTATTCCAGGAGCTTACTTGGTTCTTTAGCAATTGCCAGGTAGAAAGCACACATGTCCAGGACTTGTATCCCAGTGTTAGTAATTCTAGTTGGAGGAGTGGGGGTTGAAACTCATTACCACTGGATTCGTTGTCAGACTATGTTACCAATGGACTACTGTGTCCTCTCTGACGTGCTTTCTGCATTTTATACTTCTTATTATCCCCCAAGGGGGATATTGAAATGGCGTTGTTCGTCCATGTGTGCGTCCGTCCATTCGTACATGCGTCCGTTCGCAGCCATTTCTCAGTAATTAGCTGGTAGAATTTCATAAAACTTGAAATAAACATGAACCAACATACTGCGATGATGCCCGTCAAGTATTTTTTTTTTGATTGGTCAATTTCCCTTAGAGTTATTGCCCATGATTTAATGAAAAATTCATCTGCAGCCATTTCTCAGTAACAGGCTGGTAGAATTTCATGAAACTTGAAATAAATATGAACCAACATAATTATTATGTACATTTAAAACATTCATTTTCTGTTAAATTGGTTTTGACTAATGAAATTATTTGCTTCTTAGTAACATCATTAACTTTTTGCCGGATATATTGTTTTGCCATTCCTCACCACAAACCTTTTCGGTGGGGGATACCAATTCATCGAAATAATATTTGGCCTTGAGTAATTGGAAGCATTTGTGCAAAACAAGAGTTAATCCGGATAAAGTAAAAAAAATCATGTTTCATTTTCAGTTTAAAGATCTTATTTGTGCTTGTTTTGTTTCTTGCAGGTGCCATCCTGATGTTTTGTAGATACAGAAAGAAACACTCTGAAGGGGGAAATACGATATTGTTTTGGAATGAAAATGGTGTAGAGGAGGTTGGGCTAATTCATGATAGCGAGTGAGGTATGCACAATTATAATATACATTTATTTTTAGCTTTTAAAAATAGCTCACCTGAGCTTGTAGCACTCAAGTAGGGCTTTTATAATCACTGGATGTCTGCTGTTCATCCCTCCATCATTTCATTCCTCCAGTTTGCTTCAAACAACTTCCTCTCATGTACTGTAAAATCAGAAATTTTCGCAAGGGTATATTTTTCGCTATATTCACGAGGCCCAGCATCTCGCGAAGTTGATCCTCACATAAATATTCACCATTTAATTTAATTCAAATAAACTTGGGATACCTTTTTTACAATTTTGCAAATATTAAACCTCGTGAACATAATCAAAATTTCAAACTCTTCAAAATTTTGACTTAGCGAAAATATGTACTTTTACTATTTATACTGCATGCAGTTTCACCAGATTTGGCCAGAAGTGTTCTTACATTGAGCTCTCATAAAGCAGTTCTGGTTGAAGTAAAAGACAGGGTCAGTAGAGCTAAAAAAAGTGAAAACTTGGAAAATCCTCTTGTCCAAAGCCACAATACTGAGAGCTTCGATAATTGTCTGGTGGTCTTCTACAAATTTTATTTTAAGTCTGATCACTTTGTTTTTAGTCACATTTATATATTAAGGAATAAAAATTTTCTTGTCTAAAACATCAAGACCTGGAGCTTAGATATTTGGCATGTAGGATTATGTAGTTTTCTTTACCAAGTTTGCTCAAATCGTGCCTCTGGGGTAAAAATCAACCCCACACAGTCATCACTTGTTTATATAGAAAAACTTCAAAAATATTCTTGTCGGAAGCTGCAAGACCCAGAGCTAAGTCTGTAACATCGTCCAGAGGTCAAAAATGACTTCACCCATAGGGGTCACTTGTTTTACATAGACTTATATAAGAAAAACTTTGAACATTTTCTTGTCTAAAACCTCAGGGCCTAGAGGTAGATATTTGGCATGTAGCATTGTCTGCAGAGGTTGTGTATAACTTTTTTGAAATCATGCGCCTGGGGTCAAAATTACCCCAACCCATGGGTTGAATTATTTTGCATCGACCTATACAGGAAAAATAAAAGTAAGAATTTTCTTGTTTAAAACGGTAATGCCCTGAGCTTGGATATTTTATACATAGCATTGTCAAGTAGCATGTACCAATTTGGGACAGGTGAGTGATGTAGGGTGTCAGGCCTTCTTGTTAACATCTCGTTCATATTAAAATGTACTACATATATATATTTGCATATTCAATAATGTTTAATTAAAAGCCAATAGGTGAGAAAGTAGAAGAATTTTTTTTATTAACACTGATGTCAACAAAACACCTTAGTGGATATTTCAACTAGGTTAATGTTAAAATGAATGACAACCACTAGACTAGAATTAAGTTTATTAGACAAATTGAGTTTTGAGACAAGTCTCAGATGGTAACCTTGACATTTATCAGTTTCAAGATCACTGTCTTGTAAGCTGTACGGCCGTAAATGTTTAGACACTTCCAAGATGGCGGACGCTGAAAGTCAACACAGGTAGGTGTTCCAGTTTTTCATTGATAACATGTTTTCTTCAACACTTTTAACGGCCACACTTATAGCAAATGATAGCGGAATAACATGTTCCTCCTCGGCATTATCTAAAAGTTTGTTGATTTCATTGTTTCTCGAATTATATTGACGCAAAATGTGCCAATTTGATGAAATTAAAATCGAATCGAGGAACGCACATTATTTTCGGTCGTATCTTATTCAATAATCATATCTGTTTGAATATTTCTGTGGTATTTTGAAGCTTTTTACCGGTTCTTTACGATGGTAATGCTTGATTTTACGAAACATATCTGGAAATATCAAAATTTTTACGATTTTTAAATTGTCAATACAGCGGCGTAGACTATACCAACATATTCACGCTGAGCGGTGTAGACGCGGTTTTTTGTGAACGGTTTATACATAGAATTAAGCGAAAAAACTGAACGGTGTAGATACAAGTTAATTTCGTCTATGCTAAAAATGCCACTTAAAAATATATGTAAATTAACTACGGTTCCGTAATCCTAGCCTCCGAGTATAGGATAAAGGAAGTTCCGACGGTATACTTAGACAACTCTATCAGAAAAGGATAGGATTACGGCAGTATTTGAGGGACATCATACATTATATTTGTTCGGATCCGTAATCCTAGCCACTGCCATTAGTTTTTCACTTTTTTGTGAATTGTTTAGCAATTTGTTTTTTACCATCAAATTTTAAATTCAGTTTTTTTTTATTCGTAGATATAATGTTTATATTGTTAACAGTTTCACCTTAGTTTAAAGTGTTGTCGGGGACGTCTTCAGACGCAGTATTTGAAAGGGAGATAATTATTTTGCGCTAATAAAAGACGCACTACGGATTTTAACCCTCTCTTGCGATGTTACCGTAATTTAATACCCTGACAAGAAAAATAAATATTTGGTAATTTAGTTATATTTGAATAGCTAATAAAATGATTCAAAAGGCGAGTCTAAAATCTGCTCGAAATTTGATAATACATTTATTTTTATTATCCTGTTTGCGTCTTGAAATAGAAAAAGGGAGATAATAAATATTAAACAGATGCGGATTCCTATAAATTTTCAGCTTAAAAATTGCAACTTCAAATTTTTAACAAATATGATACGGTTGTTTTTACATTTATTTCAGATAACGATTTTGTAATAAAAATACTTTTGTTAACAACTTCTTATCTTGGTTGTACAACTAGGCTAGGAAATACCTGATTTTAGAAATAATTAAAGTCGAAACATTCACATATAAGGTGCAAAATGGTTATCAATGAATGCATAAGATCAGTTGTCAAAGTTTAAGAGAAATCCACGGAAGATCAAAACAGATTACCACCTTTTGCCACTCGCCGTTGTTGGTTCGAATCCAAAGATGGTACCATTCTTTCATGTATGGAAGCTAAGATGGGTTATGGAAGATCGATACTTCTACCTAGGTGCCCATTCGTTTCTGAAATTCTGAAATAATGCACAGAGGGGAACGGGTGGTGTTCATCAACTATTTAGAGCTGTCATTTCAATGAAAGCTGGATTTTTTTTAAATGTCCGTGATATTTTTAAAATTTCCCCGAAACGAATTAAGTAGATTTTGCAAACGGCATTGCACCTTGTTTTTTTTCTTTGGCCTATCATTAAATTTTATTTGATTTCCTGTTTTAGGTTAACAATCAATGCACTTGAAGAATCATTTCATGAGGAAACACAGACAAAGCTATGTGCTGATTGTGGGAGAGAGTTCAAGACCAGGAGTGGGCTTAGAAAGCACATGATCCGGCATGAACGTTCGCACAAATACGAATGTGCAGAATGTCATCAGAAATTTGTAGAAAAACACCAGTATGAAAGTCACATGAGAAAACACGGATCAGATATGTTAACATGTGACAAATGCCATAAAAGCTTTACACATTTACAGTCCGTGAAGAGGTATATGAAGACATGCTCCATAAAGGAGGATAACAGTGGTGGTCACTCGTCTTTCAAACGTGATAAACATAATTGTGATTTAAAGCTTATTGTGATATGCATTACAATCATATGTAAATCATTTGGAAATATTCCGAAATAAAGAAGTTATTTTTTTACCTTTAGAGATTTACCTTTATGAGATTAATCATTATACATGTTCTATGTTTTCATTTCAATTGTTATTTGATTATATACTTGTTTTGTTGTTTTATAATATTTATGATTTGCAATATTGAAGTCTAAATAAGACATTTAATAAAAAGATAAACTACATAATTATATGTTATATCATTTTTACTTTCCAATTATTAATAATCAGTACTTAGCCAACAGTGTAAATATGAAGTATAAGTATTTAAGCAACTGTTGAAAATGGTAGCACATAAACTTATCAAGTTCATATACCACTGTGTAACCATTTTGACATTATGAGTCGTTAAAAGAGTCCAGTTTCTATGAGGTATTAAAAGAGTAGTGTTTCTATGAGTCCTTCAAAGAGTCTAGTTTCTATGAGTCGTTAAAAGATTCCAGGTTTAACCCACGACGCACATGGGGAAGTATCTTTGCCTCTGACGCCTTGTGGTACTCCCGAACTGGGAACGGATTTCGTGCTGGCTGATTTGGCTTAGACACTTTTCAAGATTTTCTGGTTCTTTTTCCTCGCCTTCGCTCCTCTAGATCAAACGAATGGTCCTTAATAAATGAAATTTTTAGTAATTAAAGGATTGCATTTGTCAATAAAATACACAAACAAAAACAGAACCTATATTTTTCAATGATTTTTACATGGAGTAATCGTTACCGTATCCAGAGCGGTGTATGGTTCAAGATGATTGTAAACAAACGAAGTAGCAATACCTACTGATATAATGGTAACACTTTTAGTTATGAAGAAAATATTAATGATTACTGCTATTGGTGTACATACTTACAAATTAAATTACGCAGTCAATAACTTGAAATTTCCAAATAGGATGAAAAAAGAGGAACAGACGCATTCAAAATCAATAAATATACCTTAAACGAATGGTTGATACGTCTCTTAAAGGCTCATCCCAGTCATCTATAATCTGCTGTGTTGTGCAGGCAGACATGTTTTCTTTAGACGAATTTGATTGGAGTGGAGTTCTGTGCAGTGTTCAACAACCATATCAAAGTCTCCCTCGAAGCAACAGTAATAACACGTGAATGGCATAAGCCTGTAACAGAAAATGTATTGATATCAGTATGTACACCATTCAAAACTTGTATCTACACCGTTCAGTTTTTTCGCTTAATTCTATGTATAAACCGTTCACAAAAAACCGTGTCTACACCGCTCAGCGTGAATATGTTGGTATAGTCTACGCCGCTGTATTGACAATTTAAAAATCGCAAAAATTTTGATATTTCCAGATATGTTTCGTAAAATCAAGCATTACCATCGTAAAGAACCGGTAAAAAGCTTCAAAATACCACAGAAATATTCAAACAGATATGATTATTGAATAAGATACGACCGAAAATAATGTGCGTTCCTCGATTCGATTTTAATTTCATCAAATTGGCACATTTTGCGTCAATATAATTCGAGAAACAATGAAATCAACAAACTTTTAGATAATGCTGAGGAGGAACATGTTATTCCGCTATCATTTGCTATAAGTGTGGCCGTCAAAAATGTTGAAGAAAACATGTTATCAATGAAAAACTGGAACACCTACCTGTGTTGACTTTCAGCGTCCGCCATCTTGGAAGTGTCTAAACATTTACGGCCGTACAGCTTACAAGACAGTGAAGATTGAGCTGTGAATCAACCAATTAGTTGATTGGTCTCTAAACTTAAGTGTTATAACCTTTGGTCCTGTAGGTTTATTGTGGTCTGTTACGGCATATCTTCAGTTTTGCAGCTAATGATTCTGAGGTTGATTTTACTGTTATATATTTTCTCTGAATGGAATTTTATACAATATACATTTATTGTAAAAATGTTACTTACAACTGTAATAATCTTCTTGTAGAGAAATCTCCTGAGCAGAACTGCCTGCAACATGTTACATAACATTAAACTGGCGTAGAGGACGGGTAAAGATTCACATGACACATATCAAAACAGTGAAAAACTCTATTTGTTTACTAATGATAGAACATTTTTACATATCATTTAACATTTTTACATATCATAAACTGTGATTTAAAGTAAATAGTTAATTGCTGTGATATATTGTGCCTTTGTGTAAAAAGTGAGCATATTTCAACATTCCATTATGCAATACGCAAGTGCTTTGGAACAGTCTACCAGAAGGAGTACTGTCAGCCCTGTCCCTAGATGTCTTCAAGACCAGGATGGGCGGGCTACACATGTAACTCTGAAGCAGAAGGTTTTTATCCTGTTTTAGATGCACTGAATTTCCCTTCACACATGTACATAGTCACAATTGTGCGACGAGTCCAGCACATTATCTGAAAGAAGAAACATCTGCCCATTGTGCTTTAATAGCCTATTCTTGGGCCCCATTAGAAATAAGTCAGACCTGTACTAAAGACTGTCTGTAAAGGGAGACAACCTTGCACTAAAACTTTGTGTATTTTATTAACGTCTGCAAACAAGACATTTTTGTATTCTTCCAAGCATTCTTTTTACAGTATGTTTGGCAGTATGTCGGTGAGACTTAATAACTTAATATTATTTGGATGTTATTCAGTTTTATATCTATGTTGACAGTTAAGCCAACAAAACATGTTATTTTTATCATTGTATTTTATTTCATCATGTATGAGGTCACTATTTTTTTTCAAAATGATAATAGGTATAGCTGTTTCATCCATATATTGTCAACTCTTCAGATAAAATACTGTATTTTGTTTTATTTCTACAAGATATTTTTATTAAATGTGCCATATCATAATACATTGTAATGAAGAAATGATTTTCTTTTTGGAGTTCATGCGAAATGATCAGAGAGTAGTGCCAGCGATTCATGTTTCATTTGCCATTCCTATTCTGTCATTCATTTTCTGTTCACCAGACGGAACAGCTGTGACATCATCTAAGGAACGTTCTCCCAGACTATACGCGGACATTGTCAAAACAGCGACCTTTCATCACTAAGCACTGTTGTTGTAACTGGTGCCTTTCCTTTTGCTGTCTATACAAAACGAACATAGAAAAGAAATTTGCAAATATAAATATGAAAGAATAAATCAACAAAGTTTTCCAGCTCTTTGTCTGTTAACTTCCAGGTTAAATGTTAGTGTATTCCACACAACTCAACATGACATTCCATTGAGGAAGCACTATGATAAAGTTGTTCATTGCTACAACTAAACATCTTTATTTATATGAATTAAAAATTGTTTAAAAAAAATTTGACCCAAACATGCATACTGGAGACTGAAGTCTGTTCCTAATTACTGGTCAGGGGCCACCAACCGGACGCTTTTAGAGGTTTTTCGCCATTTTCTCTTTCATTTCCTTCATTACAACTGTGAAATTTCACATGAACATAGTTAGGTGCACCCTCAAGAAGAAGACTTAATTTGATTACCCCTAACGAATGATTAATGTTCTTTCCAGGGCCGAATGTAGGGTCAACTAAACCACTTACTTTCACTGCTTGGCAGTACCATATATATGGACAGTTTTTTAGCTCACCTGTCACAAAGTGACAAGGTGAGCTTTTGTGATCGCGCGGTGTCCGTCGTCCGTCCGTCCGTAAACTTTTGCTTGTGACCACTCTAGAGGTCACATTTTTCATGGGATCTTTATGAAAGTTGGTTAGAATGTTCATCTTGATGATATCTAGGTCAAGTTCGAAACTGGGTCACGTGGGGTCAAAAACTAGGTCAGTAGGTCTAAAAATAGAAAAACCTTGTGACCTCTCTAGAGGCCATATATTTCACAAGATCTTCATGAAAATTGGTCAGAATGTTCACCTTGATGATATCTAGGTCAAGTTCGAAACTGGGTCACGTGGGGGTCAAAAACTAGGTCAGTAGGTCTAAAAATAGAAAAACCTTGTGACCTCTCTAGAGGCCATATTTTTCATGAGATCTTCATGAATATTGGTCAGAATAATTATCTTGATGATATCTAGGTCAAGTTCGAAACTGGGTCACTTAGGGTCAAAAACTAGGTCATTAGGTCTAAAAATAGAAAAACCTTGTGACCTCTCTAGAGGCCATATTTCTCAATGCATCTTCATGAAAATTGGTCAGAATGTTCATCTTGATGATATCTAGGTCAAGTTCGAAACTGGGTCATGTGGGGTTAAAAACTAGGTCAGTAGATCTAAAAATAGAAAAACCTTGTGACCTCTGTAGAGGCCATATTTTTCATGAGATCTTCATGAATATTGGTCAGAATGTTCACCTTGATGATATCTAGGTCAAGTTCGAAACTGGGTCATGTGCGGTCAAAAACTAGGTCATTAGGTAAATAATAGAAAAACCTTGTGACCTCTCTAGAGGCCATATTTTTCAATGGATCTTCATGAAAATTGGTCAGAATTTTTTATCTTGATGATATCTAGGTCACATGTGCTCAAAAACTAGGTCATTATGTCAAGTAATAGAAATAACGATGTCATACTCAGTTGAACACTGGGTCATGTGGAGATAGGTGAGCGATTCAGGACCATCATGGTCCTCTTGTTTTACAACTTATGGGAACCTCTGTACTGATGACATTTTGCTATGTGATGTGAAAACGAGTCAAAGTATTCATTATTGGCCTGAAAGATATAAATTTTATTCAGATTTTTTTGTTTGGAAAACTACTATATGATAGTAAGAAATACAGTGCGGATTTCCAAAATCCCCCATGATAGTTTCATGCTTCAGTATGAATGACGAAATCAAAAAATGAAATTTCCTCCTCAATAAGTTATTTTTGTTAGATATAATTCAACATCATTGTTAAAAAATCAGATGTGTGTTTGACTTATAAAAGATTGCTAAAAATACAGCAAAATTTAGCAGCTACGAAACTGTCCAATTTGGTGGTCCTCAACCAGTAGTACTTAGAAGACACTTGTACTCACAAACTTCATAGGGAGACAGCTTTTGATTAATAGATGACCAGTTTGTTTTTGGGGTCAAAAGTCATTTTCACTGTGACCTGGAGACTGAGAATGGTTTACGATAAAAAAAACCAAAAAACTAATGAATGCTTTTGCATTATGGTGACCATGTAAGCTTCATAGGATTGTTTGTGGTCAGAATATAACCCCTATCAATTTTTTGGTCAGTAAGTCATAAGTAATGGTTAGTGATCTCGAGATAAAACAATCAATACCTGGAGGCTAGAGAATACTTAGATCCATGGCTGTCAAACTTTGTAGCATAATAATTGTGAATGGCCATTCAGTGACCCCTATTATTTCAGGGATCAGGTCTAAGTTTATATCAGTACCTGTAGAATGCTTGAGGTTATAGTCATCAAACTTCCTAGCATGTTTATTGCCAGTGATCTGTCATCCCTGTTGTGTTAAGGGTTAAGATGTCAAAGGCCAAGGATGCAGTGACTTGGAGAGTTTTAAAATATATATGGTTTATACCAGGAGACTTTTTACAAACTTCAGTGCATTTTTGTCTTAAGTTCAGTAGATGATCCCCTGTCGGTTTTGGGACCATAAGGTCAAAGGTCGTGATCAAAGCATACTACAGACTGAAAATTACACATCTGGTTGCCTTTGTCAGGCCATTATGGACAGGCTCGACTGTGTTTTTATTAACAGCTCTTCTAAGTACAGGTTGAATGTATTGAAAAATAGGTAGACTGCAAGGAATTCGAGGATAAGGGGCTGTACTGATACATGTTAAGAAACATGTATCCCCTAAGTACATGTAACTAACAGGTATATGACTCATAAGGAAAAGGTAAATTTTAATCTGTTTTTAAACAATAGTTGATTAATTGGACATGATACATTTGCCATGAAAATGATTTCATTCAGTACATTTATGCTCAATGAAACTATTGATATTATGAATTAGATGAGATTTTAACATTTTATGGAGGAATATAAATCTTATTTTGGATTTGTAGACAATGATGAATAAGCATGTTTATTATTGATATTCTTATACTAGGGCAAAGCATCTATTATCGGCCCTTGTAGCTGTAATATTATGTGCTAGCCTTCGTAAATCTGTCATTCCATTTTCCGCCAAATACATTTTTGTAGTACCATTTGAAATAACATTTTTCATGGGTCAACTTCAGTACTTTTAGTAACTGTTTAAGAAAATATATCCAATGAAAATCTTTGCTACATTTTACACAATAAGTGTAGCATATATCGACCCTTGCATCATTTATCGACCCCCTAAAAGTACTGAAGTTTTTCTTAAAAAATTAAAGTTAATGAAATTTGTTATGCGACAAACAAGGAGATTCTCGAATGATGAGCACGTGTTGGTAAATGTTGCGGGTCCAACGTAAGCAAGTTAGGGATCCCAAATCAGTTTTGGCCGAAGTCAAAAGGCCCGAGATTTATAAAATCGTTTCATCTGCCTTTTTATATTTTTCTATTATTTGTAGATCTCATCAACCATGTTTAGGTTCAATTTAATCTGAGTTGCTGAGTTGTAGATAATCCATTAAGGATATATACTTATGAAGTGTGTGTGTATCGATTTCCATTACCCTCGGTACCTGTATGTTGTGTAAGGATGCCGTTGTGCAGAGTAAAGCTTGTTTTCATTATAGATCTATAACCGTATCAAAGAATGCATGACTCGCACTTATTTTCCATAAATTTAAAAAAGAAATTACCATGTCCAAAATGCTAAATACACATTTGTAAATATCTGCTCGAATTTTTAAAATAATTATACTGTTACTGTGGCCCCGGAAAGGCGCTTGGCCTGTGCCATCATAGAGACCTAATAGTCTCAGTTTTTTCAACTGCAGGGCAGACTGATTTCACAGACTGTCATTTACCATATATCTTTATATTTCTATGTTCATTATTATATAGATTATTGGCGTTATCAGCATTTAAATGTCATCAAACCTGTTATGAAACTTTACAGTCGGGGGTCGATAAATGATACAATGTATAAAGAGCATAACGTATTATCGACCCTGCTATTACTGTTAATTAAACCGAGATAAATGGACATTTCAATAAATTTTACCGATCTACTTTCTTTTCTTGGAATAACTTTTCATAACAGAACTCCAGAAACAGAAAACAGTGATACATGAGATTGTCAAAAATTTCACACTCTCCTTATCTGTGACAATTATTTTCAACCAAATTTTTTCAAATTTCTCCTGGCAGCAAAACTTGGCTAATAAACAAATTTCGCGAAGAGGTATGATGACGTCATAAACTGCCTCACTATCTGTTTTACTTCATGTGACAAAATATGCGAATATAAAGGAGAACTCGAGAGGGGTCGATATTTGAAGGGGGTTGACATTAGATGCAGTTGCTCTAGTACTGGTATACAACATGTATAATACATTTTTCTTTAGTTTTGAACATTAAGTGCTTATTTATTCAAGTAGATAATGACATTGTGTTTTGTTTTGTGTGTTATTATAATCTTAGTGTATATCCAAGCTTCCTGAAAAATTAATACCTTGTGGTCTGTGTTTATTGTACCCCCCGACAACAAAGTTGTAAGGGGGTGTAAACTGGTTTCAGATTGTCTGTCTGTCTGTCTGTCCGTAGACGCAATCTTGTGCGCACCATCTCTCCTTATCCCCTTGACAGAATTTAATGAAACTTCACACAAGTGATCAGTACCAACAGTAGTTGTGCATGGGGCATGTTAGGTTCTTTTAGAAAAAAAATTTGCAGAGTTATGGGACTTTTGTTTTTTTGTTACTATACTATATACATAGACACAATCTTGTGCGCACCATCTCTCCTCATCCCCTTGACACAATTTAATGAAACTTCACACAAGTGATCAGTACCAACAGTAGTTGTGCATGGGGCATGTTAGGTTCTTTCAGCGACAAAAATTGCAGAGTTATGGGACTTTGTTTCTTGTTAACATACTATGTACATACAGTCTGCATATGCAATCTTGTGCGTGCCTAATCTACCAAACCCTTGCACACAATTTAATGAAACTTCACACAGGTGATCAGTACCAACCCTAGTTGTGCATGGTGCATGTTACATTCTTTTAGATAAATATTCTGCATAGTTATGGGACTTTGTTTTTGTTACTATACTGTATTATACATACAGTCTATATAAATACAGTCCACATAATTATGCAGTCTTGTGTGCGTCAAATTGCAATGTACTGTGTCAGTGCATGCGGGGGGTACATTCATCACCTTTAGTGATAGCTCTAGTTCTGTTTGAGGTGACAATATAAAACATTTTATAGCAACTGTTTGTGCAAATTGTCGAAATAGATTCATTCAGTATTTGATAGAAAGAAAAGAATAAGGTAACTTTTAAATTGTTGCATTCATTTATTTGTCATGAATATTTGTTATGGCTTGATGAACAATATATTTGTTATATTTTACAGTTTTTTGTTATTCACGTACATTTTGTATAATTTAGCCTTCATAATAAAGTTTTATACTTTGCAATATATTGTTTCTTTTGATAACCGTGTACCATCGGCATGGTTGTTTTTTCTTGGTCCTTTTATGTCTAAACAGTCTTTTCACCTGTTCTAGATAGTTGAGCTGCATATCACTGATTAGAGCAGTAATGCATATCATCTGGTATGAAAAGTGGTGCCTTTCTAGTTGTAAGTGTACCTAAATACAAACTGAGTGTCTTTTGGTTACCTTCTATTACCTGTGCCTACTGAGCATCTCCTTTGCAAGGTCATTTTATGTTTTTGATAACAGTGCAGGATACAGAAAGTGCTTGTATTTCAGAAACTACTCTAGTTGAAGTTGAATGATGCCTACTGTGTGCCAAGTGTGAAGCAGCCATAGAAAGGATATTTATTCTGTGCCAGCATGATAAACATCAATGAAAAAATGAGGTGCTGGAGTGTAGACATACACATATATATAGAGAGAGGATATTATTATTGTCTTTTCAAACTGATTTTATTAAACAAGTTGAATTGAATACTAAATATGAGGCTTTGCTGTGCATTTCATCAAATTTTATTCAAATTGGAAAATGGAAAGACACAAGACTCCATTTTAACTCTTGAAGTTGACCTTGGGTAATCCAGTTTCAGAACTAACCTAGATTTCATAGAGATAAGATTCCTAAAATGTTACATAGAGCTTCGTTAGAAATGCTGGCTCTTGGATTGTTAACAATGTCTTCTTTTTTTAAGTGACCTAGCTTTTTACCCTAGATGACCCAGTAACAAACTTGTTCAAGAAATTTTGACAGTTACATTCTGACCAAGTTCCATTAAGATTGGGCCAAAATTTCGACCTCTAGATTGTTAACAGATAATTGCTGACAACAGATGACGGACACGGTGTGATCATAATAGCTCACCTTGAGCACTTTATGCTCTGGTTAGGTAATAAAACACAAAGTTTTTCTTTTCAACATTGAAGCACATCAATTTCAGTGACCAGGGCCTGTATTCACAAATGTTTAGACTTTAAAATACAAAATATTCATTTTGCTCTACCATTGTCAAATAAATCATACTGTTAATGTACTATTAACAGAGTTAGGATAACTTGTATACTAGTAAACATTGGTAAATACTGACTCATGACTAAGCAAAGTAATGCAGCTTATCATGCTTATAATATGCATCAATTTAACCCTTGCCCTGCTAAATTTCTAAAATGAACATGTCCAATTTTCAATTTGGACAATACCATTAACTGTTAATAGGGGTGCATACCAAAACGATACTGACTGAATGGCAAACAACACAGGTGTGCAGACTGATCATGATCTGCAATTGTCGCAAAGGCAGAATCAATTGTGTCCAGCATGATAAGGGTTAAGAAATACATCAACTACCAACACTTAGAAATGAAGACTAGAGATCCTTGGCAGAACAGTGAAAATTTATACCACAATTTTCCAGAATGAAATGCAATTATTTTTGCTTATTGGTATATTAAAGGTGATAAATTCTAAGCCTCACTTTTTGCCTGAAGGTCTTGTATTAAAAGAAGAACAGGTTTTACTTTATGTTAAAACAATTTATTATCAAAACTTCACCAAAAGCACATTTGAATTTATAAATAATATCTCCCAGCTTTCAAGTACATATATATGAACTAACTGGTACCTCCTAGACTTAGTTACATTATATACTGTCTTTTATAATGTCCTGCATGCTTAACCAACATCTTTACTTATTCCGTGTTCATTTTAAAAATACTATTGTAAATAACTACAATTACAAAACAGGAAAATTATCAAAATGAATATTTTTCAGGAAGAAATATGAAGATCCTACTAAATCATACTTGATAGTTAAATGTCATATTACATTACCGTACCCTCACAATATATCTATGCAGTTGCAAATTTTATAATATTTTTACAGTACATTGTGTATTAAGTACTATTCTAGCTTTGTTACCAAATTAACACCTTCAAATAAATATGTTAAAAAATTTATTTAAAATAGTGAAGATATCTGAAGACATGATTATTACTACATATTTCCTAAGACTAAACTGTAGCTCTAGTTCTCTCAAGTCTCCAATAAGGATATAACAATGGCAAAAATGTACTAGTATATTATTGCTAAAGATCTTAAGAAAAGGAAACTTTAAATCTAAATTAATATCTTCTTCCTTGATGAAATATTTACAAAATGTAGAAACTTTATTTCTTCCCTAAGTAAAAACTTCATTTCTTTTCTTTAAGGATTATCTTTTACTAGATCATGTGAAAGGACCAAAAATGTTGCAACACACGCTGCATATACTGATTACTTTCCAGCAATTCAGCTACAAACACAAGTTTCTGACACAGTTTTAACACATTATATGATAATTTCTTGGTCTCCAATTTCTTCCTCTGATGGCAGTTCAATTTGATCTGGCGGTACCAAATATGGGTCAATTAAAGGTAGCCCAGCCTTTTCTCTTCTGTCTATTTCTAAGTATGCTTCTCGTACAGCCCATTCTCTCAAACTGAAAAAAAAATACATGTCATTAAAATGCATGAAAGCTGATTAATAAACTTGATGCAATGGACATCAAATTTATTTGCGAATCATTTCAAATCTGCCACTGGAAACTGCAACTTATGAGTAAAAATTCTTCTCATTATATAGAGCAATACAACAACACTTCTTACATGAACGCACACACAAAAAATAAAGCAGACCTAAAACTTTCAAGCATGCTAAATTATAATAAATGAGATTTTGATTTTATTGATAAGGAGATTTTTTTTTGCACATTTTTTAATAAGAGTCTAGCAGTACAAAATGATTCCTATAATCAACCCCCACCCCCCCCCCCCCCCCCCCACACAAAGTTTGCTCAGAGAGTAATTAACACAGAATTACAGAACTGTGTGTGTAGTGAAAGAATCACCCTGACCATAGGTATGAAGTTAAAAGGCTTTCAAAAGCATATACAAAAGTTCATTTTATTTCTCAAAAATAAATACATTTATAATACTTTAACCAAAAGTGCTTAATTAAAAGCAATTAATCTTTTTTATTTGAAGAACAATTTTGTGATCAATGAAATGTTAAACTGCTCTTGGACATGTGGAGCAGAAACATCAAAGAAACATAACGTACATGTCTTAGAATACTTTCTTTTTGGATGTAATTCATTTTAAAAGTAACATAATCTGGATTGGCAAACACTGTTTCAATATACTGTCTGCTAAAAACGAAGAAGAACGGAACAGTCTAGTACCCTTCAAATAAACACTAACAGAATGCAATTATTTAAGCCTTGACAAGAAATCAAACCCACAACCTCTAACACTTAGGTTGACACTACCACATCTCTTATAACAGCAGGTTCTATATACAGCTAGTCCGTGTATGTTCACCCTTATACTCTACCAGACTACATAACGTGAACTAAAATAATTTTGTGACAAAGACATGTTCACAGTATTCCGGACCACCAATGTATTGACTGTTAGCTAACTGCACTTTTCATTTAAACAAAAAAGATAAGGTTTCCAACATTTTTAATCAGTAAAATCTGCCTAAATTTCTCTCATGTTTTCTGGCAGTACTAGTGAAATATACCTTCCACTGAATCTTTTATATTTGTCCCTTTAGCAGTAGGCAAATTGCGAAGACAGCGACCTTTTTCCAGATTTCAACAATTTTTATTAGGATTTCAATCATTTGGAAATTACAGTTACAACCTAACTATCTCCCTGCAATACCCAAATTCATTAGTAGAATCTGACAATCAGTATTAGGAATTTATAAGATCGACTGTCATTCATTCATTCTTTACATGTACTCATTACTGTTGA
The DNA here is from genome assembly GCF_021730395.1 of Mercenaria mercenaria. Classification (NCBI taxonomy): domain Eukaryota; kingdom Metazoa; phylum Mollusca; class Bivalvia; order Venerida; family Veneridae; genus Mercenaria; species Mercenaria mercenaria. The sequence goes on from NC_069373.1 coordinate 57,688,369, forward strand.
CAGTATACACAAAAGTCCATTAATGAAACCAAAGTACATAAAGAACTCTTAGTACAGTCTCTTATTTATAGTTGCAATTTTATTATCATACCAGCTGTTGTAACACAACATATAATTGTTCAGGAATCAGGACTAGCCTTTGGTTCAGCTTTTCACTGTTGACTAAATACAATCATTATAATAAGACACTGAAGTGTAATGTAACCACACAACCAAGGCGGGTTAAGTTTAACAGTTTTAATTTAAGACAAACATATTGGCTTTTACAGAGCCTTCTTCGCATACAATTATGTACAAATATACTGTAGAGGCGTAACAATGCCGGGCTATTAAGCATTGTTGCATGACGTTTTTGTGAAAAAGATTAAAATAAACAAGGTTACTGATGATCAAGATGCCATCACACAATAACAAAACCTTTAAATACACTAGTTAACCATTTGGTATCACCTATTGTCACCTTATCATGGCAAGTGTGTGGCTTGTTAGACACTAACTTTTATATGCCTGTAATTACCGATGTTTGCCACTGGCACTGCAAATACTCATTTTGCAAATCATGTAAGAATAATAGGCAGACAAAACAAATCACACATTGGGAGACATACCTGTAATAATAATTCTAAAATTCCTTTATTCTAAAAAGCATGACTTAACTTACCTAAAATCTGGGGCATATGCAATTAAAAATGAGCCTGCACATATTACAACTGTGAAGAAAGCAAAGTTGGTGAGGTTCATGTTAAAGGTGTCACTTTCTCTGTCGTACTGATCCCAACCATAGGACTGCCAGTTCTGAAAAGAAACAATAACAGTGAAGAATAATAATTTCCTTGACACTGGGAAACTTTAACTCCTTAGAAAACTTTATTCCAAGCTTTCATGGAACAAGAGCTCGTAGAACACGAAATGCCCCCCTTGATGCATTCAGTAATTGCACAAGGAACATAAGTTATTTGGTCACTGTACACACAAGTTCTCCTGTTTTGGGTCAATGTTACCTTGACCTTTGACCTATTGACCTCAAAATCAATAGGGGTCATCTGCTGGTCATGACCAACCTCCCTATCAAGTTTCGTGATCCTAGGCCAAAGCATTCTCAAGTTATCGTCCGGAAATAGTTTAACTATTCCGGATCACTGTGACCTTGACCTTTGACCTACTGACCTCAAATTCAATAGGGGTCATTTGCTAGTCATAACCAACCTCCCTATCAAGTTTCGTGATCCTACATGTAAGTCCAAGCGTTCTCAAGTTATCGTCGGGAAACAGTTTAACTATTTCGGGTCACTGTGACCTTGATCTTTGACCTACTGACCCCAAAATCAATAGGGGCATTTGCTGGTCATGATTAACATCCCTATTAACTTTCATGATCCTAGGCCCAAGCGTTCTTGAGTTATCATCCAGAAACCGTTTAACTGTTCCTGGTCACTGTGACCTTGACCTTTGACCTACTGAACTCAAAATCAATAGGGGTCATCTGCAGGTCATGACCAACCTCCCTATTAACTTTCATGATCCTAGGCCCAAGCGTGCTTGAGTTAACATCCGGAAACTGTTTAACTGTTCCTGGTCACTGTGACCTTTACCTTTGACCAACTGACCTCAAAATCAATAGGGGTCATCTGCTGGTCATGACCAACCTCCCTATCAACTTTCATGATCCTAGGCCCAAGCTTTCTTGAGTTACCATCCAGAAACAGTTTAACAGTTCCAGGTCACTGTGACCTTGACCTTTGACCTAGTAATCTCAAAATCAATAAAAAATAGATGTCATCTGCTGGTTATGACCAACCTCCATATCAACTTTCATGATCCTAGGCTCAAGCGTTCTTGAGTTATCATCCGGAAATGGATTGGTCTACATACAGACCAACAGACATCTGCAAAACAATATACCCCTCCTTCTTCGAAGGGGGGCATAAAAATACATGATTGGCGGTGGCTAGGGGTTCAGTAACTGTACCTCTAGACCTGGAGTCTAGAGGTTCTGTAATGAATAAGAAATCTGAGAACGGTATTTACAAAGAGGAGACTATATTTCAAAAGTTTGCTCTCGTTTTCTTCTTGATTTATATACATTGTGACAGAAAACATTAATATTTAACAAATAATCAAGACCTCAGAGTGGTTTATCGTCTGATTTACCATGGTTCAGCGTTCAGATGTGTAGGAATTGAACCACGAGGGCATTAGTCTGAACGATGAACCGTGGTAAATTAGACGATAAATCACAAGAAGACCTTGATTGTTTTCATTCTGACATGCTCACTGATATATTTTATTCTAACACGACCAGCAAATAACCTACATACATGCAGAGCAAAATCTATCTCTGGTTATTCTGCAATAAACCACTCGCGTGCAATGACGTCATCCGATCCAGGTGTGTAGCATGGTCGTAAAAAGTAGTTACCATTTTTACACTGTTGGTACTAGTATGTCATGTTAGAATCGAAATAACAAGTTCCTAAGTGTGATTTATCATAGAATAACCCTAGTTTTTTGTTCTTATGCGAAACAATATATCACTCAGGCCTACGGCCTTCGTGATATATTCTTACGCATAAGAACGAAAAACACAGGTTATTCTACGATAAACAACACTTGGGAACTTATTATTTCTTAAATAAATATTATGCTGGACTTCATTTACGCGAGGAGTAATGTATTAGACGTCATGCGGCAATTTGACGTCATTATGCTCTCGTGCATCAATCATTGTGTATTGCAGAATCAGGGGTCCTGAAATATTTTCAGAGTCTACTTGTCCACGGACAAGTTGGGCCCACAAATTAACTTGTCCGTACCAAGGAAGAACTTGTCCGTACTTTTTAGTGAAAAAAACATCCAAAGTTCTCTGCATCTCGAAAAATATATTCAGCCATTTGCAATCTTATGCGTGATTGACTGTTGCTATAGACACGTGGACTGGTTTACTACGTACATTTAAAGATCATTATTGGAAAATTATACCGTGAAGTTGAAAATGAGTGCCAGTCTGGGGATTCCCGTTATCTACTTTTATTTTTGATTTTCAGAAAATCGATCAGCTAGGTTGGCGCTATGTAAAACAAGGCAGTCTGAAAGACAGCTAAATCCCCCGCCACTGCTATGGATAGTGAAAGGGTAAAACCTTTGATTTTAGCTGTGACCTTGACCTTGAACTGACACGGCTGACTCATGAATTCTGCACAACGTCTTGATGAGGTGATCATTTGACCAAAGTTTCATGAAAATCCTTCAAGGGGTTTAGGAGATACAGAGCTGAAACCTTTGACCTTCAGTTTGTACCTTGACCTTGAGTTGACATGGCTGTCTCATGAGTTCTTGATGAGGTGATCATTTGACCAAAGTTTGATGAAAATCCTTCAAGGGGTTAAGGAGATACAGAGTGGACACCAAATGGAAGGCTCAAACCTTCGACCCTTAGTTGTGACCTTGACCTTGAGCTGGCATGGTTGACTCATAATTTCTGCACATCATCTTGATGAGGTAATCATTTGACCCAGGTTTTATAAAATTCCTTCAAGGGGTTTAGGAGATATAGCGTGGACACGAAATGGAAGGCTCAAACCTTTGACCTTCAGTTGTGACCTTGACCTTGAGCTGACATGGCTGACTCATAAGTTCTGCACATCACCTTGATGAGGTGATCGTTTGACCCAAGTTTGATGAAAATCCTTCAAGGGGTTTAGGAGATATAGAGCGGACACAAAATGGAAGGTTCAAACCTTTGACCCTAAGTTTTGACCTTGACCTTGAGCCGGCATGACTGACTCATGGGTTCTGCACATCGTCTTGATGAGGTGATCATTTGACCCAAGTTTTATAAAATTCCTTCAAGGGGTTTAAGAGATATAGAGCGGACAATAAATGGAAGGCTAAAACCTTTGACCTTGAGTTTTGACCTTGACCTTGAGCCGGCATGGCTGACTCATGGGTTCTGCACATCGTCTTGATGAGGTGATCATTTGACCCAAGTTTTATAAAATTCGTTCAAGGGGTTTAGGAGATATAGAGCGGACACAAAATGGCAGGCTCAAACCTTTGACCTTGAGTCGTGACCTTGACCTTGAACCGACAAGGCTGACTCATGGGTTCTGCACATCGTCTTGATGAGGTGATCATTTGACCCAAGTTTCATGAAAATCCTTCAAGGGGTTTAGGAGATATGGACCGGACACGAATTTGTTACGGACGGGGGATTAAAAATTTAGTAGCCAAAATTTGTGGCTTAATTTTTCAAGTCGATTGTTTTGATAAGGGTCATAAATGATCACAAACAGATTAGATATTGCCTTTAGGCATGCGGAACAGCTTGGACAGCTTATTTCAGGACCCCTGAGAATATATAGAGCTTGATTTTCTTCTTTGTTTAACTGGAAATCAAATCGAGCCATGTAAGAATTTATAATAATTCTTTAATCCCAGGAATAATACAATCGCAAATTTGATAAATAATAGCAATATGTATGCCATAATCAGAAACTAATCAAATTCTTGTTTTTCTTGGAACTGTGGAATTAAAATCATAAACTTAATGCAGTGTTCCCAGAAACCCCCAAATGGGGTTTTTCACCCACAGAATGATACTTTGCACCCCCAGTTTTGGAGACAACTGTTATATATCTCATAGTAAGGGGGTGCAAAAGTGCAAGAAAAACTCAGCTTTCACCCCCAAATTTAAATGCCAGTGGGAACACTGTACTGGACCCTAGCCACTTCCTACTTTCTTACTGTACCGGACATCAAGAAAGCCCCTAGAAGATAGTCATGAATCCATTACCATACAGCTAAAACGGAAGCTATGCATCCAGTAACAAGGCGGCATACATTTTGTGTATGCTTAAAATGATATAAGCAACGGAAATGTTAAAATGTAGACAAAAACCTTCAACTTGTTGGGATCTGCATCACCAAAATGTGCTTCAAGGTCTTTTAATTCCTGTGACTTTTCAACTAGCGCTTCATTTGCTGTTGAAGCAATGTCTTTATTTTTGTCAGAAGTGGATATTGATCTACAAGAATATATTGGGACTCTAGTACGCGCATAGTTTTTGAATATTTGCCGGCAAGGCCTTGCGAGTCGTTGCAAGGTCGCCATTTTGTCCTACAGTAATTTTTAAACCCAAAGAAGAAATGGTCCGAAAGAGAAAATATATACGAGAAAGAATAAATACTGAAAAGTGATTCGTGCCTAATTGTAAGGTAACTTTAAGTGAAAAGCATGCAAAATGCTCGTCTTTACACCTACATAGACTTTTAATGTAGATAACTGTGATGAGGCAATATTTAACTGAAAAATTGCAAAAATATGGAGAGATATACTATACTCACCCCGGCGTCGGCGTTGGTTAAATTTTTTATCAAATGGTAATATCTTGTATACCATCAAAGATATTTATTTAAAACTTGGAACACTTGTTTATTATAATCGTCTCTACCTGTAGGCAAGAGTACATAACTCTATCAAGTATTTTGGCTGAATTATGGCCCTTTTTGGACTTGGAAATTGGTTCAGACGCATTGGTCGGGAGGGCCAAGACGCTTTCCTACGGTGGTGAAGGCTCCTGGTTCGAATCCTGGCTACTCCCATTGCGGTGTTTCCTTGGGCAAGGCACTTTATCATGATTGCCTCAGTCGACCCAGCTGTAAATGGGTACCAGCAAATTGCTGGGGGTAAGGTATAACTGGTTTTAACTGTTCTTAAAATAGGGTCGCTCAAAAGTTCTACAGAGCTTATGTTAATTGTTTCATTAAGCGACGGTAAATAAAATTTACCTTTACCTTTTCCTTTACCTTTCAGATTTCGTACTTGTAAGTCCATGTTTTGTAAAACCTATTTCATAAGTGGCTTTGAAACTTTGAGCACTTGTTTATCGTCATGACCTCCACCTGTAGGCTAGAGTACATAACTCTGCCGAGTATTGTGGCTGAATTGCGGCCCTTTTTGGCTTTGGAAATTGGTTCAGTTTTCGTACAAGTGCATGTTTTGTCAAAAAATATTTGACATGTGGCTTTGAAACTTTGAACACTTATTTATCGTCATGACCTCTATCTGTAGGCAAGAATACATAACTCTGTCAACTGTTTCGGCTGAATTACGACCCTTTCCGGAATTGGAAATCAGTTAAAATGTTTCGTACCAGTCCATATTTTGTCTAATCTTTTTGTCATGTGGTTTTAAAACTTTGACTACTTGTTTACCACCATTGTCTACATATACATGTAGGCAAGACTACATAACTAGAACAAGGACCTCAGCTCAGTTATGACCCTTTTTTGACATAGAAATTAATTGTCGCATACCATTCCATATTTTGTCTAAACTGTTTGATATATGGCTTTGAACCTTTACACTTGTTTACCTTTATGGTCACACATTGCCATATAGTGAAGATTTATCCATTAAAAATTTCCACAAATACAGGTACATTGTTTTTATTTAGTTTTCTTTTGTCTGAAAACCTCACGTAATATTTTGACCCCATACTTACATCAGTTCTTCGAATAGTCGAGCGCGCTGTCAACAGACAGCTCATGTTAGTTTCGAAATCAATGTACCTTCTGACCACCACAGCAATAGTGGGTTTAATGGTCACAAGCAGTTGTTGATCAGAAAGACGTCGAACAAGGTCATTCTATGATTTTGACCTAGATATTGCGGGTTTACACTTTACCTAGATTTCGTACAGACAAACGATTTACCAACATTTATGATGATCACGTAGGAAATATGGCATCTAAATTTGTATTAAATATGTTTTTATATCATTTAACCTTGTTAATACTTTTTGATTTCAGTTAGGCCACTTTCCCCAATTTAGATAGTGGCCAAGATTTCATAAAGACAAACATTTTGACAAAGATGTATGATGATCAGGCTAAAAATGTGGCCTTTAGTGTTATCAAGGTTTTTCTACTATTTTGTCTTGTAACACAGTTTAAGACCTCGGGTAACCTAATCTTGAACTTGACTTGGATTTCATACAAACATTCTGACAAAGATTTATAATGACTCAGTAGAAAATGTTGCCTACAGTGTCAAGGTTTTACTACGATTTGACCTAGTGACCTACTTAAAGACCTCAGGTAGCCCAATTTTAAACTTGACCTAGATTTTACAGAGAATAACATTCTGACACTTTTTCGAATATCAAACAGATGTGGCCTCTAGAATGTTAACAAGGTATTTCTATGATTTCACACAGTGTCCTAGTTTTTCAAGTTATGTAACCCAGTTTAGAATTCGACCTAGATTTGATAGAGACAAATATTCTGAAGATGACATAGAAAATGTGTCATTACAATGTTTTTTTTCCCCTTGATTTAACTTAACTTTAGACCTTTGGTAACCCAATTTCTAACTTTATCTAGATTTTATTCACAAGACTTGATGATCATTGATGTTTTCTATTACTTGACCTAGTGTTTTTTGCCTCAGCTAACTCAATTTCAAACCGGACCTAGATTTCAGAGACATTCAATGGTTTTATGAAGAGATAGAAAATGTGGCCTCAACAGTATTAACAGGGTTTCGTATTAAATGACCTAGTTTTTGAACCAAAATAATCCCAGTAATTAACTCATCTGAGATTTTCTTGAGGATAACATTCTGACCAACTTTCATCAAGATTGGACCAAATTTGTAACCTCTGAGTGTTAACCGTCAAATTTTTGTCAACACGGACAATAGACACAGGGTTATCACAATAGCTCATCTTGAGCAATCAGTGCTCAGGCAAGTTAAAAATGCTCACCTTGAGCACTTAATGCTCATAGGCAGATGAGCTAAAATGTTCATGAACATATAAATATAAATCGGAAGCAATATATCTTCTCTCTTCTTCAAAGGGGTTGGGATGTCATTAAAACAACACAACTTAGCTCAGGGTTGTAGTAGAGGAATTTTAAAGTAGGAGGCATATTCAGAAGTCCGCTTCTGGTCCAGAATTGTAAAATTCACACACGCTTCTCCAAAACATTTCAGTATTATGATGAAACAGGTGACAGAGTATTGCAGCGGCAATACATAAGCCCCCTACCAGTGGAAAACTTTGTTAGTGTTCGCCCCTTGTGGTTGTTGGCAACAGTCTTAGGACTAAAAATGCTTCTGAATCAAAGCATTTAGGAGCTAAGAAACAAAAACTTATTTTGACTAAAATTTTAATAGTGACCTTGACCTATAAGCATAGATCATGTATGGGATACATTGTCTCATGGGGAAAATGTGTGCAGCACCAAGATAGTACATCAATGCACATACAATTTAATGAGTGGAAACAATTTCACTTGACCTTGGCCTTTGATCCATGGGTCATGTGTGCGACACATAGTCTTATTTATTTATTTGGGTTTTACGGCGCACCAACACAGTATAGATTATATGGCGCCAAACACGACTACAAATTTTGGTTTCATATCTCATTTACATCGAAATAAAATCTTTTAATGCAATTAAAATTTACGAAGCAGAAATCTTTATACTTACCTTCAATGGTAACTTTGACTTCTGATTATTAGGCATGGGTCATGCAAGCAATACATCATCTGGTTATGGGGAACATGTGTGCCAGTGTATATAAAGATGCTTCAAGGCATTTAGAAGCTAAGAAATAAGAACGATTTTTACTTCAGTTTCAATAGTGACCTTGACCTTTGACCACCAAGCACGGGTCATGCAAGCGACATTGTCTGGTCACGAGGAACATTTGCTTGTGGTAAGAAAAGCCTTCAATGCGTATGTAAGTTATGGCGTGGAAACAAAGTTTTACTTGACCTTAAACAGTGACCTTGACCTTTAACCAACAAGCATGGATCATGTGTAGACACATTTCCACGGTGGGGAAACCACGTGACTAACTTGGGTAACGTGCACGCAAAAGTGCTAAAAATAGGCAGGTATGTTTTTTCACTTTAACTTTTTTGATCCGCAATTGTTTTAAACGAGATAACGTGCATAAACCCCGCAATAAAAAGCTCTTTCATCGGATATATGTAACTTGATGAAACTCTCTCCCGTTTTTACGTAATCCTTGCCCAACCGATTCGAAAGATGCAAAATATTTTGGTAACGAACACGTCTGTTCACAAGTTACGCACCTAGCACAGATTCTGCAGAGAATTTCCGCTGGAATTTAAGTTTAAAATAAAGCTTGTCATTGTCCAAAGTCCTGTACCATATAATTGACATGACTATTCAGGAATATTAAAGATATCGTAAGACAAAGGGTGCGGTAACGTACACGTTGCGGTTTTTCAGGAGGTAACGTACACGTCATTTTCCCCCAGAGGGTAACGTACACGTCAAAGACTATTTATCATGCATGTAGACCATCTTTGTCTTTAAATGACTGAATTGTTAACATTTTGACATTGTTAAACAAGAGCACCGCCTTGCGGGTGCTGACGCTCATCTGATTTTTTTTGTATAATAGAAATATTGTCCTACCCATGATTTTCTAAGTCTAAAAAGGGCCATCATTCTTGCAAAAAGCAGGATAGAGTTATGTTTCTTGATGTACAGTGTCCACTTATGATTGTGAAAAACTGTTGCAAGTTTTAAAGCAATAGCTTTGATAGTTTATGAGAAAAGTTGCCTTAAACATAATACTCAACCAAGAAAATGATTTTCTAAGTCCAAAAAGGGGCAATAATTATTGCAAAAAGCAGGATGGAGTTATGTTGCTTGCTGTACAGGGTCAGCTTATGATGGTGAAAAAGTGTTGCAAGTTTCAAAGCAATAGCTTTGATAGTTTAAGAGAAAAAGTTGACCTAAACATAAAACTTAACCAAGAAATCTGATATTTTCTAAGTCCAAAAGGGGCCATAAATCTTGCAAAAAGCAGGATGGAGTTATGTTTCTTGCTGTACAGGGTCAGCTTATGATGGTGAACAAGTGTTGCAAGTTTTAAAGCAATAGCTTTGATAGTTTAGGATAAAAGCTGACCTAAACATAAAACTTAACCAAGAAAACTGATTTTCTAAGTCCAAAAGGGGCAATAATTCTTGCAAAAAGCAAGATGGAGTTATGTTTCTTGCTGTACAGGGTCAGCTTATGATGGTGAACAAGTATTCCAAGTTTCAAAGCAATAGCTTTGACAGTTTGGGAGAAAAGTTGACCTAAACATAAAACTTAACCAAGAAATCTGATATTTTCTAAGTACAAAAGGGGCCATAAATCTTGCAAAAAGCAAGATGGAGTTATGTTTCTTGCTATACAGGGTCAGCTTATGATGGTGAACAAGTATTCCAAGATTCAAAGCAATAGCTTTGATAGTTTAGGAGAAAAGCTGACCTAAACATAAAACTTAACCAGGCAACGCCGACGCAGACGCCGACGCCGACGCCGACGCCGACGCCGACAACCGCTCAAGTGATGACAATAACTCATCATTTTTTTTCAAAAAATCAGATGAGCTAAAAAAAGATGCAAATGCTGGGAATAGGCTGTTTTTCTTTCGGTATGTTAGTATATACAGAAATGCTACAGTGAAAATGTGTAGCGTCGGTCCTCATCCTAGCTTGGAAATAATTACACGTTTACAGCTCTTGTATATCTATACATAAATAGGTAAGATGATAAAATTTTGAAATTATTTTGCTCTAAATCCATCATATGCGCAACTGACCATGTATCTTTGAGTGAAAAAGTTGACAGTTGCTTACGGGTGATGGAAGCCTAGTACTTGTTCTTTCCAGTAACGATAGTTAGTTTAGTTGTCCACACCCATATGATTCTGACTTTTGAAAGAGACAAACAAAAAGAAGTATTAAATACGCATATAGTATAATTGTTGCACCGAGAGTAACAGCAGTAAAACTATTATCTATTTATAGCACGGAGAATGAATATATTTTGCCAGGAGGCGAAATGTCTTTTCGGAGAAAAAGTAATTTAAAGGCGCACGAGAAGAGACATAGTGGAGCGTGAACCTACCACTGTTGTGGGAAAAACTTTTTTTGGACGACCCATTTTCTTAAAATAACAACAGAAAAAAACTTGTTACTTTTCTTTTTGACATGTTTATATTAATAATTGTATATCATTGATTTTACTTGGATTCCATACAAGTTTCTTATACATACAGAGAGGTAATTAAAAATGGAGTCAGTAAGAGTTATGATTCCTTATCACTGCACTATCTTTCACTGACCTGTATTAATGTACAAAGTATCAAATCAACCCTTCATAGTTTTTGGTTTGGGGCTTCAGTCAAGCTCCCTTGCTTTTCCTTTTCATACATAAAGGGAGGTGATTCAAAAATGGGGTCAGCTAAAGTAATGGTCCTTTGACATTGCACTTTGCTTCACTGACCTCTATCAATGTATCAAGTATCAAGACAATCCTTTATATGGTTTTGACATTGGCCCCAGACAAGTTTTTTCCATAGATAAAGGGAGGTTATTCAAAAATAAGATCAGTTAGAGTTATGGTTCTTTGACACTGTACTTCCTTTCATTGGACCTCTATTTATGTGCAAAGTTTCAAGTCAATCCTTTATATAATTTCGACTTGGGCTTCAGACAAGCTTTCTATATAATGATAAGGGGAGGTAATTTAAAAATGTGACCATTACACTGCGCTTCCTCTGTCAATGTGTAAAGTATCTTCAAATTCTTCAAATAGTTTTTGACTTGGGCTCTGGACAAGTCTTTTTTATAAGGATAAGGGGAGATAATTGAAAAATGGACCATCTAGAGTTATGGTTCTTTGATACAGCACATCCTCTCACTGTGTTCGATCATTGTATGAAGTAACAAATTAGCACCTTTATTATTTCTTGAGTTATGCTCCGGACAAGAAGCGTGACGGACGCCAGCCGGTCCCCAACGGACAGAAAGACGGACGCCGGAAAAGTGATCCCTATATGTCGCAGCTACTTTGTAGTAGGCGACACAAAATCTGTCTAAGTCAACTGTACTTGGTTAAAAAAAATAAACTTTTTTGCGACATTTTCTAACTTTTTTTGCGATCAAATATAGCTTAGTTTAGTAAAATAGTTAATTGTAATCTCGTTAATGCTTATATAAGGTATTTGATTTTGTGAATGAACAGCCTAAACATAACCGAGGCTGTTACTTTAAAGCTTTGGATGTAACTGATGCATTTATAGATCTATATTATCAGAATATGTCAGCATTTATAATTTAATCAACCATGGAATGACTATGTCCTTAGATATGCCAAAATTTAGGTCAATACTGATATGTTGTTTCAGTAAGGAGGTCTAAATGAATAACTAGCTGACCAACAAACTGTCACTAACCCACAGAAAGAATACATTACTCCCCGCACGGATAATTTAAACGACAACGTGTTTATATTATTGGCTGATTGTTATGGTCCCATGCATGATAAAACTCAAACATTTGTCAATGATTCAAATAAGGTGCATGCTGTCATATTAAACAAAAAGATTTTCTGTATTGTAACGTTTTAATAAAGAAAAATCATGGTTATCAAGCATGCTATCGTTCCAGTTATCGTTCAGAATTTATACTAATTTCAGCATCTTTTTAACAATATAAAAAATGTTTACAGTTCAACGGGTCATCAAGAAGATTTGAACATATGGATTTGATTAAACCCTGCGGACAGACGGACATGGTTTATTCCCAGAAACCTAATTAACTTTTGATAGTTGGAAAAAAAAAGTTGACATTTAAAATGGCAACTGCTAACAATGTTTACTTGTCAAAATAACATACACGATTAGACCATAAAATTCCAAATGCTATTCATTTTCACTTTAGCATTTCTGTATATACTAACATACCGAAAGAAAAACAGCCTGTTCCCAGCATCTGCATCTTTTTTTTAACAATATCAAATGTTTTTCAGTTCAGTCATTAAAGACAAAGATGTTCTACATGCATGATAAATAGTTTTTGACGTGTACGTTACCCTCTGGGGAAAAATGACGTGTACGTTACCTCCTGAAAAACCGCAACGTGTACGTTACCGCACCCTTTGTCTTACGATATCTTTTAATATTCCTGAATAATCATGTTAAATATTTGGTACAGGACTTTGGACAATGACAAGCTTTATTTTAAACCTACATTCCAGCAAAAATTCTCTGCAGAATCTGTGCTAGGTGCGTAACTTGTGAACAGACGTGTTCGTTACCAAAATATTTTGCATCTTTCGAATCGGTTGGGCAAGGATTACGTAAAAACGGGAGAGAGTTTCATCAAGTTACATATATCCGATGAAAGAGCTTTTTATTGCGGGGTTTATGCACGTTATCTCGTTTAAAACAATGGCGGATCAAAAAAGTTATAGTGAAAAAACATACCTGAAGCGGGCCTATTTTTAGCACTTTTGCGTGCACGTTATCCGATTTAGTCACGTGGTTTCCCCACCGTTCCTCATCATGGCGAACGTTTGAGTGTAGCACTAATATAACTTATCAATGCATACAAGTCATGGAGCAGAAACAATTTTTACTCAACCTTCAATAATGACCCCGACCTATTACCTACAAGCATGTTATATACGTGCATAATCTACATATTGCTTTCTATTCACAAACCCAAGTTTTTTGAACCTAGCTTAAGTACTTTTAGAGTAATTGCATACAGACGGACAAAGGGCATTCCTATAGTCCCCTCCATTGTTCCACTAGTAGGGAACTAATAAAGGTCATGAAATTTATCTTCTAATGCTAGAGTGCTCATAGTCATTTGAAGGAATATAGTCAAACTCCTCTTGCCTATGACCTTTTAGCAGCATTTATATCAGTGTAGTGTAGAGTGTAGCCTGGAACTAGTATAACCCAATGGTCCTACACCAATGAAGCAGTAAAATATATGAGTGTGCTTTTGTCTGCCTAGAGTAGTTAAGATAACATTTTGTTTAGATATCAGAGGTGAGCTCAAACTTCATTATTGGTGGTTTATGCAGTCGATATTTAAATTTTGAACATTTTCTAAGTACTCTTAGCCTAGTGAATGATTTAGGGCCAAGTTGGCTCATTTGCATATTTGCATATACACTTAGCATAGGTATTAATCACAGGCTAGTGGTTAGTCATCTGTATCCAAGGTCAAGGTCAGAATGGGGCCAGAAAGTCAAGAGATATTACATTTTGATGTGCATAACTTCCTTACCCATAATCTGCCTGTAATTAGGACAAAATGTTTTATAACATTGGGATATGCTGTGACCTGTCTGTATATGAAATATTTGTAGTGTAAGAATCAGCAGGGTAGTACACAGTTTAATATGCTTTAAGATAGTAAACAGTTATTGTATGACCTGCAAATATCCAAGGCAAGTGTATGGATAGTTGATATTCACCAAGACCTTTTGGCATTGATGAATATCACCTTGGTATCGTCCACTGAGTTACAAAAGTTTTTTACAAATCAGGAAATAAAAAATAACATACATGATTTAAATAGTTTAATATTGACAGGCTCCATATAACAGCACATTGTACATAGGCATTAACAAACACAATTTAGCACAGAATTACAGGTAGCTCAAACATTGTAAAGACCCCTCTCTAGTTCATCATTAACACAGGTTAAAGTACAGATAGTGACAGACACCAGTATCATTAAATCTGAAACATGACCAATAAATCTACTTTATTACATAGTTAGGTATTTCAATCTCCATGTACTTAAAACAGGACTGGCATCAACATTTTTCCATAATGATGTGCAAATTTCATATGGTTGCTTTATATCACTGGTGACATCATTTTAATGTGTTATTGCATTAAACATTCATTAATGGTAATCAAATATTTTCAAGTTTTACTCCTGCTAAAGAACAAGTCTACATCATCTATGTAATATTACTAGGAGCAAATACATGATTATGTAATAATATACTTTTAGTTTTGCATCAAGATATATGCAAAAGATTTCCAGTGGAAATATCGCCTGACTTCAACCCCTCGTTAACACACATAAAAATATAAAGATAGTGACAACATTAATATCGTTAAATCCTAAAAGTTATCAATCAATGTATTATACTGCAAAATGTATTGATAAATAAAATCAGTGTTACAGCACCTAATAAATTGATTGTAGTCTGCTGCGCTATCAAATAATCAATACAACCTTAAAATACAAACCTACTCTAACTTTGTTATCTATAAATACTGTATTCAAACAATTGTTAACTACTAAATATACCTGCTTCCATAATAAATTTTCCTGCTCAATGATATAAAACCTGCATTATTCACTTGTATTTTTTTTCATGTATATATATTTTTCAGTATTAAAGAATCTTCAGTTTTTTCTACTGATTTTATACACTAGTATATATTTTTTTACTAAGAAATATGATGTGGTAGTGGAATACTGCACGGGTTAATTGTCTACTGGGAAAAATAGAATTAATATTAATTAGATCTTGCAAGACAGGTCTTCAATCAAAGATACAATATGACAAAGAATGAGTATTTCATTGGACAAGATTAGGTGACAATGTTTACTTCTTACAATTATTAAGGTAACTCGGAGCTCAACAACAATGATCTTATAAATATGCTCCAGGAAAGCTGCTTCACTAAAACACATTAACACAAAGCTGTCAACTTATGAAAGTAACATACAGACTGTCTTTTTGCAAGTGCCCTAAATGTATATTGCCAACAAAAAATAATCTATGAAAAAAATTCCTAAGTGGTAAAGCCATGCAACAATACTACTTCAAAAATGCTATCCTTCTAATGGTGTGATTCAATTTTGAAAGGTGATGCTACTTAACAGATTTCTGTTTGAAGAAAACAAGAAAAAAACAGCTATGGTTTATAGTTCATAAAACAGGAAAGCTTGAAGGTCATACAAAGTCCTGCCTTGAGACCATTGTTATTGCCAATTACACACCTGCTAACACAAGAAACAGGACCAATATAGGCATTCTCTCATACCAAAGGTTTTCCATGGTTCTCTTTACATTTGTCCCGTGATTTTGACAAACCCGCGATGGATGGGAATGTATACTGGACACAAGATAAGAATGTAACTTGGCCCATAAGATGACCCAGGAAAAAAAAAGAAAGAGGTTAAATGACAAATGATAAAATCCTTCTATTCATAGAACAAGAGCACCGCCTTGCCGGTGCTGACGCTCATCTGATTTTTTTTTGTGTAATAGAAATATTGTCCTACCCATGATTTTCTAAGTCTAAAAAGGGCCATCATTCTTGCAAAAAGCAGGTTAGAGTTATGTTTCTTGATGTTCAGTGTCCACTTATGATGGTGAAAAACTGTTGCAAGTTTTAAAGCAATAGCTTTGATAGTTTATGAGAAAAGTTGACTTAAACATAATACTCAACCAAGAAAATTATTTTCTAAGTCCAAAAAGGGCAATAATTATTGCAAAAAGCAGGATGGAGTTATGTTGCTTGCTGTACAGGGTCAGCTTATGATGGTCAACAAGTGTTGCAAGTTTCAAAGCAATAGCTTTGATAGTTTAAGAGAAAAAGTTGACCTAAACATAAAACTTAACCAAGAAATCTGATATTTTCTAAGTCCAAAAGGGGCCATAAATCTTGCAAAAAGCAGGATGGAGTTATGTTTCTTGCTGTACATGGTCAACTTATGATGGTGAACAAGTGTTGCAAGTTTTAAAGCAATAGCTTTGATAGTTTAGGATAAAAGCTGACCTAAACATAAAACTTAACCAAGAAAACTGATTTTCTAAGTCCAAAAGGGGCCATAAATCTTGCAAAAAGCAAGATGGAGTTATGTTTCTTGATGTACAGGGTCTGCTTATGATGGTGAACAAGTATTCCAAGTTTCAAAGCAATAGCTTTGATAGTTTAGGAGAAAAGTTGACCTAAACATAAAACTTAACCAAGAAATCTGATATTTTCTAAGTACAAAAGGGGCCATAAATCTTGCAAAAAGCAAGATGGAGTTATGTTTCTTGCTATACAGGGTCAGCTTATGATGGTGAACAAGTATTCCAAGTTTCAAAGCAATAGCTTTGATAGTTTAGGAGAAAAGGTGACCTAAACATAAAACTTAACCAGGCAACGCCGACGCAGACGCCGACAACCGCTCAAGTGATGACAATAACTCATCATTTTTTTTCAAAAAATCAGATGAGCTAAAAATCATTTTTTTTCATGAAAATTGCTGAATAGAATAAAACAGTATTTTTGTTCTGAATCATTCTTACAGCAATAAGGTTTGAAGAATCAGTTTTTTTCTGATGCTTCCCATATCACAAACTGTCTGTTTAGTAACGTCTATAAGAAAATGAGCTCTTCTAGTTTTCTGAGTATATGATAACAAATACAAAATGTTATCTTTCAAGAAAAAATACATAGCTCTCCCTTTCAACTTTTCTTCTTGAACAACAGGCTTATCATAATGTAACAAGTATGATATCACTTGCAACTCAAAACATTCAGCTCATGTGAAAAAATCAAATCAATCATTCTGCCACTGAGTAACACACTAAAATATATTCCTGTATTTCAAAGAATGGTGTTTATGAATTTAAACATCTTCTGTTTCATTTATTTTATGCACTAATACATGTATATTAAGATATGTTAAATTAACTCCAAAAATATATTTTTATCACAGCGGAATAGTCTTGAATACTAATACAAGTAAGTGAAACACATCAAAAGCTGACAAAATCCATAAAGTGAAAGAAAATGTTCAGCAAGTGCATATCTAGATAGAACACTTCAATTTGAACATGATTACATGGAACAGCAAGAACCCAATGTTCATCTGCTGACGGCAGTTGTTCATCAAAGATCTCTACCAAATTTACTTTTGTGGGCCGACTGCTTTGCAGGCTTCAATTTCTGCAAGATAAAAGAGAAAACATACATGTCTCCACCTACATGTACTTTTTTGAATTTATAAAATGATCAACTGTAGAAATCTGTAAATAAAAAGAAAGAATTCAATGAATCTGTACCTTTTTATAGGTTCCCTTGAATTAGATTTATATCAAGAAATATGCATGTGTTCTCGTGAACACCATAAGTTACATTTTCAGTCATGGCTGCGCCACTCGTGAAAATATTGCATTATAGTGTTCATTCGGTGAAATATATTTTGATCTTACACTGAAACAAACAAATATCCTCTATTTCTCTGTTTTTAGCTTGGCCTAAAATGAGTCAAGCAAACCCATGTAAACAAACTTGATACTCCATACAAATATGCTACAGACTAAATATAATGGTGAAAATCTATAAAGCATTTCAAGAGGATGATCATAACCAATAGTTATTACCTCATTATCAAGATAGTTATCACACTCGTAACACCAGACTGACAGATCAGCATAGCTCAACACAACTGGATGTTTTGCCTCCTTTCCATGCTTCACCATATGCTCCTTAACATACCTACTGCAGTATACCTGTAAATACATGTTTCCACAAAATTATACATCTACTGCTCAAAATCTTTAAGTAAATTTTAATTTATATAAAAAATATTATGAAAGACACAATATTTGTACTGAGGTTCTGACAATTTATTTTTATGTACACAACCAACAGATTAATGAACACAATATTTACCTCATAAAACGGGTACTTCACCCCTACCCTATCTCCCACTCCAGTCCAGAGGCTGGCCTTTTTGAAAATCAAATTTTGAATGCAAAAGCTAAATGCATTGCCATTCAATACTTTGTCAATAAAATAGTAATTTAAGCTTTTGTTTAAACAAAACAGTATACCCTCTCTTCTTCGAAAGGGAGCACAATAATAATGACTTTAAAAAAAATTTAATGTGAGAGCTGCGAAAACCAGTACATATGTTTTGAAGATGTTTTCAAATTAAAACTTTTCAAACTAACACTAAAGAGTACCTTGTAGCAGACAAGACAGACCCAGTTTTCTCCCTTGGCCTCGCATTCCTCACAAGGATCATTAACATTCAATCCCCCTTCAGGCAATGGGGCAACTTCATCTAGGTGCTTACAATCCTTCAATGGCTCTACAGCATACATTGCCTCAACACCCTGTTTAAAATATACAGGAAGCAAATAATATAATCTGGTAAGATTAAGAAATAGGAAAAAATATTTTACTGTTGTTAACAATATTTGCATTTTCCATAGTACCTGATCAGACTTAAATATATATTTCATGCAACAAATATTAAAATCTCTGAATGTCTGTTAACCTTAGCAAAAAATTAATATTCCCTAAAACTTTTTGTTCCTTGCTATAAAAACTTAAAGGAAGTTATGTTATACTTGGTCCTCATAGTGTTTGAGAAGTTCCTTGTTTGAACTAAACTTGTCTGATCCTCCCTCTGCTCCGTTACTGGATCCCTGCTCTGCCATTGACTCTTCACTTTGTTTTGTCTCAAAATCAGTGTTAGGTTCCCTTACTGAAAACAAGTTAAACATTTTCAATGCAAGTTTTGCTTTATGCCATTATGAAACATTAAATACAGTACAGAAATTGAGGTCTCTAGCTGATTCCTTGTGTTTTCTGTAACTCAATGAGTAACAATTTAAAATAAGCCTGTTTTTCTATTTCTAACCACACTGATTTTCAAACTTACCAGAAAATCAATGAACATGTACATCATGTGATTTTAACACACTGGCAGACAATGAGTCATATGCATTAATTAATCAGCTATATTTCTTTCCTGGCAGGAAATTAAACTTGCAATTTCTTCCCTTCAAACCATATTCCCATATCACTAGAATAAGCAAAAGTAAAAACTAAGATAGAGCCTAATTATAGTTTAATAATGACTAAATTAACTCCATTTCAAATAAACGTGGCAAAGCCATTTATTCCAGAAAATATATAAAATACTAAAAAAAAGAAAGAAAAAAGAACAAGATTATATAAATTTCAAAGTACAACTCTATTTTAACTCTTTCAAAACACAATTAATCCCTTTGTAATTCAAGTACATAAAATCTCACACGAAAAGTTCTGCAATTCGAAGAACAATACTCCAGCAAGACCAAAATCAATATTGATTTGCTTTGTGCGCTGTTTGAGACAGACACTGAGACAGCCAGTGCCTGCATGCATCTGCATAAATTTTAATTAATAATTTATCCAAGGAACTAATATAAATACTCGTCTATTGTAAAATGTGATACTTTAAAACTTACTTTTTCAGTATTCAGTCGTTCTAAGTATTGTCAATCTGTTGTTTGTTTATACAGCTAACTATTTCGGGAAGAGAAATGTCCCGCAAAAATATTTCTACTTTCACTTTCAACCCAAAATGTAACAACTAATTTCATTGGTCTAAATCAAATGAAGTTTATAATTCGGCTCATTGTTAAAACTGCTGGCACTTTATAATGAAAAAGGTTTATAACTCGGCTGTAAGGTAAATTACTGTCCCTTTTAAGAAAATATTTTTTATCCGATTATCTACATAAATAATAACATTACATTATTTTTTATCAATATACAGACTTACCCTAAGAAGAAACAATCTGTTTATTGAGTGAAACTGCTGAGTGAACACCAACTGTCAATTGTAATACTGTCCATATTATATCAACGCAATGGAAAAGTAAGCTATCTATGTTACCTGCTATACAGGATAACACAGGCCTCCTGAAATTGTTTTCTTTGATTTTCTCATATTTCTAGATGCTTTCACATACTTTGTTGCATATCATCATCATCATCTTGAGTAACTGCCTCCTTCCATAAGGAGTATATTCGCAACTGGATAAAACAGGAAGGACTGACTTCTTCTAAATAAAAGTTCCTCTATATACAGTAGGATAAAAGTTGATAGAAACATCTCTAAGAGACAAGTAGGTGTGTTGGTTGGCCAGGACCAGTTGGAAACTTTCCATGGTTGTCTTGACAACAACAGTTTGAGGTAGCTTGTTCCATAGGATGATGGTGGCAGGGACGAAGCTGTTCTGATAGATGTTTGTTTGTGCACGAATTTGGCAGTAACGCTGGTGGTCTTGGCCTATCGAAGTGATGGGTCGGGAGTTATGTAGATAAGATTATTCCTGATCTTGTAGAACATAGTAGTCTTGAGGAGTTGCGTTGATCTTGTAGGGTGTCCTACCTCAGTTCACGGAGCATATTGGTAATGCTGCTAGTTTGGGCGTAGTTATTCATCACAAATCTAGCAGCTCTCCGTTGGACCATCTCAAGTTGGTTGATTTGACTTTCGGAGTGAGGGTACCAGACTGATGAAGCATACTCCAAAGTTGGAGGGACATAGGTGTTGAATGCACTGGCCTTGGCACTCTGCTATTAAGTTTGAAGATACTGGGTCAAGTGATTCTCAAGTTATTGGGTGTAAACCATTTTCAAGGTTCAGGCCCCTGTGACCTTGACCTTTGAATTACTGACCAACACTATAGGGGGTCATCTACTTCATAAACCCAATTATGCTATCAGGACTAAAGGTTCTTGGTCAAGTGGTTCTAAGCTTCTGTGCAGAAATTGTTTTCAATGTTGACCTTTGGCCTGTTAACCCCCAAAACTATAGCAGACATCTAGTTTATAAGCCCAATCACGCTATCATGTTTGAAGGTTCTGGGCGAAGTGGTCCTCAAGTTATTGGGCAGAAATCGTTTTCAAGGTTCAGACCCCAGTGACCTTGACCTCTGACTTACTGACTCCAAAAACAATAGGGGTCATCTTTTTCATAAGCCCAATCATGCTATCAAGTTTGAAGGTTCTGGGTCAAGTGATTCCCAAGTTATTGAGCAAAAACTGTTTTCAAGGTTCAGGCCCGTGACGACCTTTGACTAATTGACCCCCAAAACAATACGGCTCTACTACTTCATAAGCCCAATCATACTCTTAGGTTTGAATGTTCTGAGTCAAGGTGTTCTAAGTTTTTGAGCGGAAAAAGTTCACTCTTCCGCCAGACAAACATACCGGCCGACGCAACCAACATAATTATACAAAGCAATATGACCCAGCTTCTTTGAAAGGGGTGAGCGGGTTGGGGGCATAGCACTCCTAAATTGCGACTAATACATGAGCCAAAATCTGATTAGGCCACAGCAACACCCTTACCAGTGCACTATACATACCAGAGACTGAACTCAGCTGGTCTGACAGCTTACTTATGTCCTCATCAGTTTTATTTTCTTCCTCATTGGTGCTGAAAAACAAATAGCTTTTTGGTAATATGCAGGGCCAGGTACAGATAAACTAGAACTGTCACAGGAGTGACTCATACCCCCACCATACGGTCTTGTCACAGAAGAATGGCAACCATAAGGAATCTTAAAATGTTTTTACTTTTTACATAGGACTTATAATAAAAAAGTTAGAAAAATACCTAAAATATTGAAAATCTAAAAATAGGATTTCTAAAAATAGACTAATTCCTGGAATTTAAGGGGAAGAAACTCAGTACAAAGGTTAAAAAAAGGTTACTTCCCTTTGGCTCTAAGCCAATCAGAATGAGATATAGTGAAAATACATCAAAATTAACCTTAAATTCTAGGTAAAAGGGGACACAATTCAAGAAAAATAGTGTCAGAGTTATGCACCTTGTGTCACATGATGTGGGTGATGAGGGGGAACATCTATTTTAAGTCTGAATCAAATCCATTCAGTAGTAATTGAGATATAGTGAAAATACATCAAAATTAACCTTAAATTCTAAGTAAAAAAGGGGCATAATTCATGAAAAATTGGTGTCAGAGTTATGCACCTTGTGTCACATGATGTGGGTGATGAGTGGAACATCTATTTTAAGTTTGAATCAAATCCATTTTGTAATAATTGAGATATAGTGAAAATACATCAAAATCAACCTTAAATTTACAGTAAAAGGGGACATAATTCATAAAAAATTTATGTCAGAGTTAAGCACCTTATGTCACATCATCTGGTGATGAGGTGGAACAACTATTTTAAGTTTGAATCAAATCCATTAAGTAATAACTGAGATATAGTGAAAATACAACAAAATTAACCTTAAATTCTAAGTAAAAGGGGACATAATCATGAAAACTTGGTGTCAGAGTTATGCACCTTGTGTCACATGATGTGGTGATGAGTGGAACATCTATTTAAGTTTGAATCAAATCCATTCAGTAGTAACTGAGATAAAGTGAAAATACATCAAAATCAACCTTAAATTCTAAGTAAAAAGGGGCATAATTCATAAAAAAATGTGTCAGAGTTATGCACCTTATGTCACATGATTGGGTGATGAGGTGGAACATCTATTTTAAGTTTGAATCAAATCCATTTAGTAATAACTGAGATATAGTGAAAATACAACAAATTAACCTTAAATTCTAAGTAAAAGGGGACATAATTCATGAAAACTTGGTGTCAAGAGTTATGCACCTTGTGTCACATGATGTGGGTGAGAAGGTGGAACATGTAATTTTAAGTTTGAATCAAATCCATTTGGTAATAACTGAGATAATAGATATCGGGACGCAACGGGACGGGACGCGACGGGACGCGACAAAACTGACTCCTATATACCCCCCTCAAACATGTTTGGTGGGGGTATAATGATGATAATTTGGCATTTGAAGCTCATAATTCACATTTAGGTTAAATATTTTTTTCATTTTTATTAAAAAAATGAAGGCATATATCATACACTGAGAACTAATGAAGAACTTCAAAATGGAAATAAATAACAGAAAACAAGAGGGCAACGATGGCCCTATATTGCTCACCTGAGTTTAGTTGCTTGCTTGAACAAATTTCTTTGCTTAAGCTTCACTAACAAAAACTAAGTGAGTAGGTCATGGCAAAGATTTTGCAAGATAACTACTGAAATCTGTTTACAAATTAAACTGGTGGTCCAAATTTCTTTGCTGTAGCTTCAAAAACAAGAAAGTAGGTCAGTAGTTCAGGGTTAAGAATATTAAAGATGAGTATTGAAATCAGTATCAAAAGTTATAAATGTGGTCCAAATTTCTATGCTGTACCTTCAAACACAAGAAAGTAGGTCAGTAGGTCATGATTAAGACAGTTCAAGATGAATATTTAAATCTGTATCAAACATTATGCTTGTGGTCCAAATTTCTTTTCCACTGCTTCAAAACAAGGGAACACCCAGGGTCAGCCTATATTAAACAATCTTGGTAGAGAACCGCTAGAGCATAACATATACTAAATATCTAAGCTCTGGGTCTTATGGTTTAAGACAAGAATTCTTTAAAGCCAGGGCGGGGTCAAATTTGACCCTAGGGGGATAATCTGAATAATCTTGGTAGAGGACCACTAGATGATGCTACCTACCAAATATCAATGCCCTAGGCCCTGTGGTTTTGGACAAGAAGATTTTCAGAGTTTTTCCCTATATAAGTCAATATAAACCATGTGACCCCCATTCCAGGGAGGGGCCATATTTGACCCTAGGGGGATAATCTGAACAATCTTGGTAGAGGCCCACTAGATGATGCTACATACCAAATATCAAAGCCCTAGACCTGTGGTTTTGGACAAGAAAATTTTCAGAGGTTTTCCCTATATAAGTCTATATAAACCATGTGACCCTTGGGGCGGGGCCATATTTGACCCTAGGGGGATAATTTGTAAGAACTATGTAGAGGACCACTAGATGATGCAACAAACCAAATATCAAAGCCCTATGCCCTGTGGTTTTGGACAAGAAGAATTTAAAAGTTTTTCCCTATATAAGTCTATTTAAACCATTTGACCCCCAGGGTGGGCCATATTTGACTCTACTGGGATAATCTGAATATTCTTGGTAGAGGCCCACTAGATGATGCTACATACCAAATATCAAAGCCCTAGACCCTGTGGTTTTGGACAAGAAAATTTTCAGAGGTTTTCCCTATATAAGTCTATATAAACCATGTGACCCTTGGGGCGGGGCCATATTTGACCCTAGGGGGATAATTTGTAAGAACTATGTAGAGGACCACTAGATGATACTACAAACAAAATAACAAAGCCCTATGCCCTGTGGTTTTGGACAAGAAGAATTTAAAAGTTTTTCCCTATATAAGTCTATATAAACCATGTGACCCTCGGGGCAGGGCCATATTCGAGCCTAGGGGGATAATCTGAATAAACTTAGTAGAGGACCATTAGATGATGCTACAAACCAAATACCAAAGCCCTAGGCCCTGTGGTTTTGGACAAGATTTTTAAAATTTTTCCCTATATAACCATGTGGCCCCTGGGGCGGGGCCATATTTGACCCTAGGGGGATAATTTGTAAGAACTATGTAGAGGACCACTGGATGATGCAACAAACCAAATATCAAAGCCCTAGGACCTGTGGTTTTGGACAAGAAGATTTTCAAAGTTTTTCCCTATATAAGTCTATATAAACCATGTGGCCCCTGGGTCGGGGCCGTATTTGACCCTAGGGGCAATTTGGTCAATCTTGGCAGATGACTACTAGATGATGCTACATAGATAATATAAAAGCCCTATGACCTGTGGTTTTGGACAAGAAAATTTTTAAAGTTTTTCCTTTTGGTTGCCATTGCAACTAGAGTTCTGTATGGAATTCATTTCTTTGAGCAATTTTTAAAGACCATCCAAGGAACATCCCTGTGAAGTTTCATCAAAATTGGCCTGGTGGTTTAGGAGAAGATGTTGTTTAGAGAAAAGTGTGGATGAATGGACGCTGGATGGACTGACGCCAGGCAGTAAGCGATCACAATAGCTCACCCTGAGCACTTTGTGCATAGGTGAGCTAAAAACAGCCTAGACAGTTAATTATATTCAATATTTCACAAGGGCCTCAGATAAGAAAATAATTTGAAACATAGCAAAATTTGCATGTCAATATCAAAAATTTGAATTGAAGGCCTTTGAATCATACCAGGTTTACCATGGTTCCCTGGTTGAACCTCTAGCACAATTCACCAATATTTGAAGTCTGGTAACATTACAGGTAAAAACGTTTGAGCCAATCAGCAACATTTTATTACAAATCTTCATGAACCAATCAAAATCACCTGTGAAAAGCATGACCGCATCCTTTTCAATACTGACACAGTATTATGAGAAATATCCTTATTTCTTGAGGTAAATTTCTAAACATCAGATCATCGGAATTAATCTTTGTAAATCACAGTCATGCAGTATCGCCTAAATTCATTGTGAGCATGTATTTTGCTAAGATATTGTTTAAATTTTCGATTTGGCAAGCAAAATAATGGCAAACATTGATTGGCTGAATCCAGTGTCAGTAGAAATTACAGTCGAAACTCGATATCTCGAATTTCAAGGGACCATGCTTTTTATTTCGAGATAACCGAAATTGGAGTTATGAGAAGGGATGTATGGACGAAATGATGAAAATGTTGGTTTTGTTACGAGAAGTTTTGATAAAAAATAAACACTGTTTCCGTGATGCTGTGTTTACGCTGTTGGCACTATACACGTACACGATTTCATACAGTTTGTGTTTACCAAAGTTTTCATGTTTCTGAAAAATGAAAATGATACTAACCTCAAATGTTTTTGAACAAAGTTCCTTAAGTTTATGTTCCACGTTTCTCTCCCAGAGGGATGACAACATTTCGATCTGACATTTTGAACGAATGATACATTTCCCCAAGAAGTTAATTTTTATACATTCTCATCGCGGTTACATCTAATTAATCCTTATCAAAGATCCCAGCTGTTCAAATTAATTAATTCACTAGTTTAGATTAAAAGCAATTTTCATAAAGTCTCAAAAACAAATGACCGCTGATTAAGAAATCTAATGTTTACATCAAACAATTATAATTATGGCACATGCAAACAAGTATGACATCATCTCACTTCGATTATCGCCGCACCTTTGATATGTCAGCATCGTGGCTCTCTGACTAGGCAATAAACATGGACAGGTGTTAAACAAGAGGACCATGATGGTCCTGAATCGCTCACCTCTTCCCACATGACCCAGTTTCGAGTATGACGTCGTTTTTTCTATTATTTGACATAGTGACCTAGTTTTTGAGCACATGTGGCCCAGTTTTGAACTTGACCTAGATATTATCAAGATAAAAATTCTGACCAATTTTCATGAAGATCTCATGAAAAATATGGCCTCTAGAGAGGTCACAAGGTTTTTCTATTTTTATACCTACTGGCCTAGTTTTTGACCGCACGTGACCTTGTTTTGAAACTGATCTAGATATCATCAAGGTGAACATTCAGATCAATTTAATGAAGATCCATTGAAAAATATGACATCTAGAGAGGTCAAAAGATTTTTCTAATTTTAGATCTACTGACCTAGTTTTTGACCGAAGTTGACCCAGTTTCAAACTTGACCTAGATATCATCAAGATGAACATTCAGACCAACTTTCATACAGATCCCATGAAAAGTATGGCCTCTAGAGAGGTCACAAGGTTTTTTATTATTTGACCCACTGACCTAGTTTTTGAAGACACGTGACTCAGTTTCAAACTTGACCTAGATATCATCAAGGTGAATATTCTGACCAATTTTCATGAAGATCCATTCAAGGGTATGGCCTCTAGGGAGGTCACAAGTTTTTTCTATTTCAAGACCTACTGACCTAGTTTTTGATCGCAGTTGACCCAGTTTCAAACTTGACCTATATGTCATCAAGATAAACATTCAGACCGACTTTCATACAGATCCCATGAAAAATATGGCCTCTAGAGAGGTCACAACGTTTTTTCATTATTTGACCTACTGACCTACTTTTTGATGGCACGTGACCCACTTTCGAACTTGACCTAGAAGGTTTTTCTATTTTTAGACCTACTGACCTAGTTTTTGATCACACATGACCCTGTTTCGAACTTGACCTAGATATCATCAAGATGAACATTCAGACCAACTTTCATACAGATCCCATAAAAAATATGGCTTTTAGAGAGGTCACAAGGTTTTTCTATTATTTGACCTACTGACCTAGTTTTTGAAGGCACGTGACCAACTTTCGAACTTGATCTAGATATCATCAAGATGAACATTCAGACCAACTTTCATACTGATCCCATGAAAAATATGGCCTCTAGAGAGGTCACAAGGTTTTTCTATTATTTGACCTACTGACCTAGTTTTTGATGGCACGTGACCCACTTTCGAACTTGACCTAGATATAATCAAGGTGAACATTCTGACCAATTTTCATGAAGATCTCATGAAATATATGGCCTCTAGAGAGGTCACAAGGTTTTTCTATTTTTAGACTTACTGACCTAGTTTTTGACGGCACGTGACCCTGTTTCGAACTTGACCTAGATATCATCAAGATGAACATTCTGACTAACTTTCATACAGATCCCATGAAAAATATGGCCTTTAGAGAGGTCACAAGGTTTTTCTATTATTTGACCTACTGACCTAGTTTTTGATCGCACGTGACCCAGTTTCAAACTTGACCTAGATATCATCAAGTTGAACATTCTGACCAATTTTCATGATGATCTTGTGAAATATATGGCCTCTAGAGAGGTCACAAGGTTTTTCTATTTTTAGACCTACTGACCTAGTTTTTGAGGGCATGTGACCCAGTTTCGAACTTGACCTAGATATCATCAAGATGAACATTCTGACTACCTTTCATAAAGATCCGACAAAAAATGTGACCTCTAGAGTGGTCACAAGCAAAAGTTTACGGACGCATGGACGACGGACACCGCGCGATCACAAAAGCTCACCTTGTCACTTTGTGACAGGTGAGCTAAAAACCAACCACATTCACAATGAGATGTGTGAAATTTTCTCACATATTTTCCTCACTTCGACTTACAGAGTTTACAATGCACATGAATTTTACTGACGGGACTGAAAATCCCTTTCGACACATCCGGAGTCTCAGTAAGTTAAATTTTGACGTAACCGAAGTTGAATTACATATATAAAGAAGGAAATTTGACGGGACTTGAAAATTTCTTCGACTTAAGCGGAATTTCAAGGTAACCGAGTTTGAGATACCGAGTTTCGACTGTATTTGAGTGCGCATGCTTACCAGATTTAGAGGTTCGACCTGGGATTTTGACGAACCTCTGATGGATGAGAATGTGCTTTAGCATTTACTTAGTACCAAGATGATCAGAATAGGGTAGCCAGAAGAAAATATAGACAAAACATAAAACTATATTCAGTAAAATTTTCAATGCCCTATACTGCAACATGAAATTCAGGAGAAACGTCTCATTTATTCTACATCACATCTCGCTCATATCAAATGGAACTAACCTTGATTCTTCTTTTTCTTTAACTGGTATACCAACTGTTGAGAAACAAATAAATTTCAATTTAATACAATCAAAGTTGTAAATGTTCAATTTATGGTCAGTTTGAATCAGGATTATTTGAGCCGCACCATAAGAAAACCAACATAGTGGCTTTGCGACCAGCATGGATCCAGACCAGCCTATACATCTGCACAGTCTGGTCAGAATCCATGCTGTTCACTTTAAAAGCCTATTGTAATTACAGAAATTATTAGGGAACAGCATCCGCGCAGTCTGGTCTGGATCCATGTTGGTCGCAAAGCCACTATGTTGGTTTTCCCATGGTGTGGCTCATTTACTGGATTAAAACCTGCTTTACAACAGTATTTCATTTAAAATACAACAGTCAGTGCTTCTGAACCGGTTTCCAGAATCAACCTGTTCTCTGCAAGTTACTGGCAGCTTCTCCTCATGGAATAGATGTGAAGGATGAGTAAATTCTGTCTGGCAGCCATCATCTGGATCCTGTACATTTATATGCCTCATTTAGACAGGATTCTAACTGTAACCTCCTGGTCAGAAATATAGTGCTCTGGCTGATATGCTAACTGGGCAAATTTGGGTAAACTTGTCCTCGCGTACTCATCCATATATCACTTAAACAGCAGTTCCCTAAATCATGCAACAGTTACTACATTAAACAAGTTTCAAACATGAACCAACACAAAAGCTCAGCAAGGGAAGGGGTATTTGCAAGTGTGCTATTGCTTTTACAAAATACTATAATACAATGCACACTGCACACCAGGAAGAAGGTTCACAATATAAACAATATGCTATTAGTTATGTGCAATATTCTGGTAGTCATGTTATTGAATAAATCAAAATAACTTGATAGAATTTGGTAGAGGTCAACTAAAATGCATTGCTGTCAAATTATTGACAAATCAGGCCAACAATTTCAGTGATAAAGATTTTCAAAGTTTTCAATAAAGCCAATAGGGAAAACTAGCTCTGTGGAAAACACTAGTGACCTAGTTTTTGAATTAGATTATCCAGTTTCAAACCTAACCTAGATATCATAGAGACAAACAGTCTGACAAAGTTTAATGAAGACTTGGTGGCAAACATTAGGCGTGTTAACAAGGTTTTCATATTAATGGATCTAGTGACCTAGTTTTTAAATCCAGCTGATCCAGTATTGAACTTGTCAAAGATTTTATTGATGATAACATTCTGACAAAATTTCATTAAGATTGGGCCAAAATTGTGACCTCTAGTATGTTAACAGTCAAACTGTTGACGATGGATGACAGACACATGTCGATCGCAATAGCTCAACTTGAGCACTCTTTGCTCAGGTGATTTAACAATATATAAAACTAACCTCTAAATTTTAGAGATTTCCAGTAACTTCTGTGGGTGTCCAGCACATCACAGATTGTCATCACAGCTCTAAAAATAAAATGACACATGTAATTGAAGTCTGGTTAATAAGAAACGTAAGGTAAAATGTTTATTATAAAGTCAAACCTATTAACAGGACCAGTCATGCTTTACTTATGAGATTCTTACAGACACTGAACAGCATTATTGCAAGGTTCCTATCTTTTTACACCAGGCACCAGTCAGGTTGGCAATCTGTAGCCATATTTAACTTCTGGGCAGCTAACTAACCAGTCTCTCTTCAGTAACAAAACATATCTATGATGGAATTCAAACCTTCAACATTTTGACTACCAGGCAGCTTAGTAACCTTATCCATTAGACCACCACAGCATAGGCACAGCATACAAACAATGAAACAGCACACAATACATGATTATGTAAGTGTAAAACAGGCCATCAAACATAATATTAACACCCTAGGGTACATAACTTTACACATAATAATATGTATAAATACAGTTATAATCAAAACATGTACTCCTGTGTCCAAAAATGAATCATACTTAACTGCCAGAAACTAAAATAGGAAAGAACACCTAAAAAACATGCAATAATTTCATAAAAACTTGCTATCTTACATTTGTTGAGGTTGTTCGTATCTCCAGACTGGGGCAGGGTCGCCAAGTAATACTGATGTACATGTTGCCATTGAATTGGCCATCGAAACCAGATTGTAACCTCCCTGTCATAAAATAATATTTATATACAGTACCTAGCCTCAAAAATTAACCCTCCTCTTGTATTACATTGTATTTATATTCTTTTTATATTTTACATCATTCAATGACATATTGATCATTTCCGTATGATAAACACATACCAGCACTTAAATCAATTATAGTGGATGATGATATGTCATACAAGTGTAAAAGTACACTTTCTCTCATTTTGCTCTTCCATTGTATCAAGCACAATTTAAATTCCAGTCAGGAAAAGCAAAGTAAATGTTTTAAATGTTAAAAAAATACAAAATCTTTTGCAGAAAAAGGGAGATAATCCTAAAATTATTGGATACAGAGTTATGTTCTTATGCTACACACATCTTCTCTTTGCCCGCTTTCATTCTATCAAGTTGTACATTAAATTTCATTCAGTGGTGTCAAAATTACTGTTTTAAAAGTTCCTGGACAGACAGACCAAATAATTAATGGAATACCTCCAGTACAACAATAACCCTGCCACTGGCTAAACCACTCAACATATGGGTCATGTGACCATAGCCAGCCGGGGTAACTTTACATCCTCCCTACAATACAGAATATAACTTTACAACATATTAAATATAATAATATTGTTTTAAGTATCAAATTATGAATGGCTAAATGCTGTAAATTTGGTTAACCTAAAAAAATCCTGTGTATCAAATAATTCCTCAGACATAAAAAATTGTTGGGTAATTGCCCCCATGGCAAAAACAACTGTGTAGTGTGACAAAACACATACTGAATGATCTTACTGGGCATTAGTCTTTCAGGATCTGTAAATGATAACCCGATGCCAGGATCCTGAACAAATAGGGGCAAATAGTCTATTGTCCAGATATCCTCTCACTAAAGGTATTTTAAATCAATTCCTTTTTTGCCTCTGCACTGCTCGCTATTCAGTCAGTAAATTTTCTGTGAACAGCCCTTCGAATGATAAATGGTGGACCAGTCCATTTTAGAAATTTAGCAGGCTAAGGGTTAACACACCAGACTATGAAGCCAGAGGTTGTGTATTTGATCCTCAACTCCTACAAATATGGGTGCTTTACACCTAGCAAACTAAAGAACCTGGGAAGCTCCTGGAATGTGAAAGTGTCTTCTGTATCTTGCACTACCCTCCAATTCAAATTACTAACATTCTTTCTAGAGTAACCACCCATATGCGTTACCAATGACGACAATAAATAAGTTTTGACATTCATTTTCAAAGTGTAGAAATGCTTCTCATCCCAGAAATTTAGCAATATATCTTAAAATATGCAAACAGTAACAGTATTACTGTCTTAATCATGATTTTATCAGGGTGTCAGGACAGTTTGCATGCAGTCTGTTTACAACCTCCAAAGTAACATTTGCTTTCTTACAATTAGACTACAAATATAAGAAATGGATATTTACCAGAGGATCACCAATTGCAGCATCAAAACCAGCAGATACCAGCACTAGATCTGGGGCATACTGCAATCATGACAGGT
The DNA here is from genome assembly GCF_021730395.1 of Mercenaria mercenaria. Taxonomy (NCBI): domain Eukaryota; kingdom Metazoa; phylum Mollusca; class Bivalvia; order Venerida; family Veneridae; genus Mercenaria; species Mercenaria mercenaria. The sequence goes on from NC_069373.1 coordinate 57,721,086, forward strand.
AAAAATTATACTCATATAAACAAACATTTGCATCATGGCAACTGGTTTAAGTAACAAACACATAAGAAATTATGGCTAGCTTTGTACAGTATACTAAGATTTTTTAAAACTAGAATTAAACAAAGTCTTAAGAGACTGAAAGCTTATTTTATTGAGATTTAGAACTTTTGCAAATTATAATTGTTACTGCTTTAATTTCAAAATGCATCTACATGTATATCTTCAACAAAGAATTTGCCTTTTAGGCTAAGGTAAAATCCACAATATTTCTTTTGCAGATTATAAAAAAAGTTTTCTGGCAGGTACTTTATATCATACAAAGATCATAACTAGAATGTGTCTGAAGGACACAGGGTGTGCCCCCCCCCCCCCCCCCCCCCCCACTGGTACATTTGTCACAAATAAGGGGCAATAATTCAAATGTTCATTATTATAGGCTATATACTTTCTGAGCTATGAGCATCACTAACAAAAAACGCACTATTTCGTCTATATCAAGGGCCATAACTCTGTAATAAGCGCTAAGATTCTCATGAAGAATGCCAAATGTGCAAGGTCATATCATGATAAAGACTCCAGCAAGATTTCATGAATTTACATTAAATACTTTTTGAGCTAGGCACATAATTAGGTGAAAATGTGGATTTTTTTACTATTTCTGGGGCCATAACTTTAACAAGAGCTGTCCTTAAGACAGCGTGCTCGACTTTTCTCATTGCTTGATTCTGAGTTAGAACTTTGCCAGTAAAAAAATTCCAAGTCAAAAAGGAACATAACTCTGTCAAAATTCAAATCAGAGTTATGGGAATTGTGTCTCCTGGTGTAGACTTTGATAGTAAATAACCATTTTGAGTTTCAAGTCAAAAGCTTTAATAGTAACAGAGATATTTGACTTTATCAAACATTTTAACAAAAAATTCTAAGTTAAAAATAGACAAAATTATGTCAAAATTCAATCAAAGTTATGGGGACTGTTTCTCCTAGTGTAGACCTTGACTGTAAATAAGTATTTTAAGTTTCAAGTCAAAAGCTTTGATAGTATTGGAGATATTTGACTGTTTCTCCTAGTGTAGACTTTGATGGCAAATAAGTATTTTAAGTTTCAAATCAATAGCTTTGATAGTAACAGAGATATTTGACTTTATCAAAAACTTTAACCAACGGCAACGCCGACGCCAGGGAGAGTGCAATAGCTCTACTTTTTCTTCGAAAAGTCGAGCTAAAAATAGGTGGTGGAGCTAGCCAAAAAAAAAAAGGGGTGTCCATTTAGTTTATATCATGATAAAGACTTATGCAAGTTTTCAACCATTTATATATCATACTTTTTGAGCTAGGTGCGTCACAAGGTGAAAATGTACATTTTTTACTATTTCAGGGGCCGTAACTCTGAAAACAGGGGCGGACCCAAATGAAAAATAGGAGGTGCACAAGTTCATATCATGATTAAGACTCATGCAAGATTTCATGAATCTATATCAAATACTTTCTGAGCTAGGTCACAAGGTGAAAATGTGCATTTTTGACTATTTCAGGGGACATAACTCTGAAAATAGGGGGCGGAGCCAGACAAAAAATAGGAGATGGGCAAGTTCATATCATGATAAAGACTCATGCAAGGTTTAATCAATTTATATGAAACACTTTTTGAGCTAGACATGTCATAAGGTGAAAATGTGCATTTTTGACTATTTCAGGGGCCATAACTCTAAAACTAGGGGGTGGACCCAATTAAAAATGCAAGGTGCGCAGGTTCATATCATGATTAAGATTCATGCAAGGTTTCATGAATCTATATCAAATACTATTTGAGCTAAGCGCCTCACAAGGTGAAAATGTGCATTTTTTACTATTTCAGGGGCCATAACTCTAAAAATCGGGGATGGAGTCAGACGAAAAATAGGAGGTGCGCAAGTTCATTTCATGATTAAGGCACATGCAAGGTTTCATGAATCTATATCAAATACTATTTGAGCTAGGCGTGTGACAAGGTGAAAATGTGTATTTTTGACTATTTCAGGGGCCATAACTCTAACAAGAGGGCCATGATGGCCCTATATCACTCACCTGTTATCATTGCACTTGAGGACAAGAAGGTCCTCAGAAAAAAAGTCCAAAGGACAGGAACAACAAAGGAAAGAAATTTAACTAAAAAGAAAAAAAAAATTCTTACAAGGTACAGATATGTCAAAATACACCTAAAAATTGGAGGTACCATCCATGTTGTACCACAGAAAAGTGGTCTCGTTTTTTTCCCTATGGCCAATAATAAAAAAGTTACTAAAAATAAGCTATTTATAGTAACGTAAAAGGGAAGTAATTAAAACGAAAATGTACAAAAGAAGGATCTGCCAAATAAATCTGTTGACATAAATGAAATTTCAGATCAGTATCTTCATTAGTTACGGAGATATACCCATTTTAATCTGAAACAAGGCAGTCTGAAAGACAGCTAAATCCCCCGCCACTGCTATGGATAGTGAAAAGGTAAACCTTTGATTTTAGCTGTGACCTTGACCTTGAACTGACATGGCTGACTCATGAATTCTGCACAACGTCTTGATGAGGTGATCATTTGACCAAAGTTTCATGAAAATCCTTCAAGGGGTTTAGGAGATACAGAGCTGAAACCTTTGACCTTCAGTTGTGACCTTGACCTTGAGTTGACATGGCTGACTCATGAGTTCTTGATGAGGTGATCATTTGACCCAAGTTTGATGAAAATCCTTCAAGTGGTTAAGGAGATACAGAGTGGACACCAAATGGAAGGCTGAAACCTTCGACCCTTAGTTGTGACCTTGACCTTGAGCTGGCATGGTTGACTCATAATTTCTGCACATCGTTCTGATGAGGTAATCATTTGACATAAGTTTTATAAAATTCCTTCAAGGGGTTTAGGAGATATAGAGCAGACACGAAATGGAAGGCTCAAACCTTTGACCCTAAGTTGTGACCTTGACCTTGAGCCGACATGGCTGACTCATAAGTTCTGCACATTGCTCTGATGAGGTGATCGTTTGACCCAAGTTTTATAAAATTCCTTCAAGGGGTTTAAGAGATATAGAGCGGACACAAAATGGAAGGCTCAAACCTTTGACCCTAAGTTGTGACTTTGACCTTGAGCCGGCATGGCTGACTCATGGGTTCTGCACATCGTCTTGATGAGGAGATCATTTGACCTAAGTTTTATAAAATTCCTTCAAGGGGTTTAGGAGATATAGAGCGGACACAAAATGGCAGGCTCAAACCTTTGACCTTGAGTTGTGACCTTGATCTTGAACCGACAAGGTTGACTCATGGGTTCTGCACATCGTCTTGATGAGGTGATCATTTGACCCAAGTTTCATGAAAATCCTTCAAGGGGTTTAGGAGATATGGACCGGACACGATTTTGTTACGGATGGAAGGACGGACGGAAGGACGGACAGACGGACGGAAGGACGGACGCAGACCATTCCTATAATCCCTCCGCCACGGCGGGGGATTAATAAAGGGAGGTAATTTGACATAAAATCAGTCCATAGTTATCTACCCTGATTGGCTCAGTCCAACTAATGACAATAATGAAATTTCAAAGAAGTCCTATAAGTACTTACTGATAAAAATCCATTTTGACTACAATCAGGGGAGGTAATCAGATATAAAATAACTCTGGAACCTACAATTGGATCTGATTTGTCATGGAAACCAAGATTTATTGTTGTTGAAGATATTTTGGAAGTTTGTATCAAATCAAACCATAAATGAAGTCTCTATATGGCTGCAAAAGCCAAAATAGCCAATTTTGGACCTTTAAGGGGCCATAACTCTGGAACCCATGATGGAATCTGGCCAGTTCAAGAAAGGAACCAAGATCTTGTGGTGATACAAGTCGTGTGCAAGTTTGGTAAAAATCAAATCATAAATGAAGTTGCTATTGTGCAGACAAACTCAAAATAGCTAATTTTGGCCCTTTCAGGGGCCATAACTCTGGAACCCATTATGGGATCTGGCCGGTTCAACAAAGGAACTGAGATCTTATGGCAACACAAGAATTTGTGCAAGTTTGATTAAATTCAAATCATAAATGAAGCTGCTATTGTGCAGACAAGGTCAAAATAGCTAATTCTGGCCCTTTCAGGGGCCATAACTCTGGAACCTATAATGGAATCTAGCCAGTTCAAGAAACGAATCAAGGTCTTATAGTGATACAAGTTGTGTGCAAGTTTGATTAAAATAAAATCATAAATGAAGCTGCTATTGTGCAGACAAGGTCAAAATAGCTAATTCTGGCCTTTTCAGGGGCCATAATTCTGGAACCCATAATGGAATCTGGCCAGTTAAAGAAAGGAACCAAGGTCTTATGGTGATACAAATTGTGTGCCAGTTTGGTAAAAATCAAATCATAAACAAGAAACGCGGCAATGCCACGAAACCAGGTTTTCAACACTTTTCATAAGAATAAACAAGAGTGCCAGAATGTCACAATATACGCCCGTCACAGCAAATTTCTTTACTCTAGCACCTGTATTTGCAGATGTAATTTTAATTTTGTGGTTGTTTAGTAATCATTGTAATTCTTTTGTTTTTCTAAGTCCACAAAAAAAACTCCTTACCAGGTAGAGATACCTTAAAATACACCTATAATTAGAAAGTAACAACTATGTTGTACCACAGAAAAGTGGTCTTGGATTTTCCCTACGGTCAATTATAAAAAAGTTACAATATAAGTAATTTATAGTAACAACTAAGGGAAGTTAATCTTTAAAAAAAAAAAAAAAAAAAAAAAAATTCACACAGAAATCCTTACCAGGTAGAGATTGGTCAAAATACACCTCAAAATTGGATGTAACATGCATGTTGTACTACAGAAAAGTGGTCTCGATTTTTCCCTACGTCTAGTAATGAAAAAGTTACAATATAAGCTATTTATAGTAACAACAAAGGGAATTCATTCTAAAGAAGGGAACTGCGCAAGACACTTCGTCTCATGATGGTGTATAATTGTGCCAAGTTACATCAAAATCCCTCTATGCATGAAGAAGATATGCTCCAGACAAAGTTTTCATTCTTGTATCCTTTGACCTCTAAGTGTGACCTTGACCTTAGACCTAGGGACCTGGTTCTTGCGCATGACACTCCGTCTCATGATGGTGAACAATTGTGCCAACTTTCATCAAAATCCCTCCATGCATGTAGAAGATATGCTAACCCTAACCCTAACCTAACCCTATTTTTAGTAACAATGACCTTGACCTTGATCCCAGAAACCCCAAAATCAATCCCAAGCTACAACTTTATATAAGTTTTCTATACACCAAGTTTCATCATGATAGCTCATTCCTAAGTTAAGTTATTGACCGGAAACCCTTTTTCTATTTTAAGTAACAGTGACCTTGACCTTGATCCCAGAAACCCCAAAATCAATCCCAGCCTTTGTCTTGATATAAGCTACATACATACCAAGTTTTATTCAAATATCTTTACCGAAACAAAAGTTATTGACCGGAAACACCAGTTTGACGCCGCCGCCCATCCGCCCACCCGCCTGCCCGACCAACGACATACCCCAATCTAATAACTCTAAACCTGGTTAATAAAGTTGCTATTGTGCAGACAAGGTCAAAATAGCTGATTTTGGCCCTTTCAGGGCCCATAACCCTGGAACCCATAACGGGATCTGGCCAGTTCAAAAAAGGAACCGAGATCTTATGGTGATACAAGTTGTGTGCAAGTTTGGTTAAAATAAAATCATAAATGAAACCACTATCGTGCAGACAAGAAATTGTTGACAGACGGACGGACGGACGACGGACGAAGGGTGATCACAAAAGCTCACCTTGTCACTATGTGACAGGTGAGCTAAAAATAGGGGGCAAAGCCAGATGAAAAATAGGAGGTGCCCAAGTTCATATCATGATAAAGACTCATGCAAGGTTTCATCAATTTATATCAAATACTTTTTGAGCTAGGCGCATCACGAACTTCAGACGGATGGACGCATGGACGAACAAGACCAAATCTATATGGCCCCACCACTCATGGGTGGGGGGGGGGGGGGGGGGCACAAAAAGTTACAGTTTACTAAATATCTTATCCAAGACAAAAAACAAAGCTATAAGGGTATAAATCTGAGTTAGGGAACAATTAAGTTTCAGTTTTAGAAGTTGGGGGCCAGTTACAGATTGTAAAGCCTGCGACCAGTGTCAGACTGAGAAATTGAGAACCAGTTTCAGTTAAAGCTCAGATTGAAAAGTCTGCACCCAGTGTCAGATTGAGAAGTCAAGGACAAGTTTCAGACTGAGAAGTTTTGGCCCAGTGTCAGACTGAGATGTTGGGGACTAGTTTCAGACTGAGCTCAGATTGTAAAGTCAGGTACCAGTCTCAGATTGAGATGTTGGGAACCAGTCCTGGACTGAGAAGTTTCCATTTATCGATTTCAAGTCCCTGCTGATGAACAACACAGGAATGTGTGGCATGATAGCACCCTTTTCAATTTTCCTTCTATTAAAAGTGGTTTTTATGCTATTTCTATCGTGATTTCCTGTATGTTGTATAAATGCCAGTTCAAGTATTGTTTACAAGGATCCTAAATTTTTAACGTTTGTGTAAGACGACAATAAAAATCATGTGTATGACAATCCCTACTCACAAATTCCTTGTGTAATAGCAATTCATGCATTACTAGTAGCTTGCAAGAAATATAACATGTGTATACATGCGTACGGGAACATCTATATCCAAAATATATCAAGAGTAAAAACACAATTATGATCTCACCTCATAAGCAATAGGCATAACTATTTGTTGAAATGCTGCAAGATATTCTGCATCACCTTTTCCACCCTACAGTGTACAAATATAAATATTTATACAATGTCATAGTTTTCTTTGATATTACAGATCAACATAAATATTTGTGCTAGAAAATTTATGCTAGAAACTACAATAACTGTTTGGCGGAGATTCAGGTCCCATATGAGCCGTGCCATGAGAAAACCAACATAGTGGGTTTGCGACCAGCATGGATCCAGACCAGCCTGCGCATCCGCGCAGTCTGGTCAGGCTCCATGCTGTTCGCTTTTAAAGCCTATTGGAATTGGAGAAACTGTTAGCAAACAGCATGGATCCTGACCAGACTGCGCGGATGCGCAGGCTGGTCTGGATCCATGCTGGTCGCATACCCACTATGCTGGTTTTCCCATGGCATGGCTCATATTTTTTTTGTATAGTTTAGAGTCAAGACTTACACAATTTAGGTTATATGGTGACCTTTCCAGCTTTTGATGGTGGAAGACCAAAGGGCCTCCTCTAAATTTGTTACTGGCATACTGGGTAGATCCACGGACCATCCATAAGGCTTCTTCACATGCAGAATTCTATACCACAACCTACTAACTTGACCATGAATACTAGGTTAGTATATTACCGGTACTTGATTAATTGCTATAATATAATACAACACCATCTTTTTATTTTACTCGATTTCTATTGAAACAAAAAAAGAAAATTAAATGTGGATAGCTAGATGTTTAATGGACAATTTGTCCCAAGTTTTCATTGCTTGTTACTTCATAGTTATTGCTACTTAACAGCTCAAGGTCTCTCTTTAATCCCTTATACAATAGGTAACCAATAATAATCAATAAATTTTGGGTACTTTTAGTCCACAAAATGAACACTGAAGGTGATTATCTTGTAAGTACTTGCACCATAAACTAAGATTAACTTAAGAGCAAATCTTGCACTATGGAACAACAGGGCAAAGAATGACATGTTGATTCCATTATTTTTTTGAGGGATCAATGTGAACGAGGTCTAAGTGCATTATAAATAAAGAAGCATTAAGACTTCTTTTACAGTCACCCCTCTTTTATGTTCTTAGCTGGTACGATGAATGCTTTGCAATTCTGCAGTGTATCAGAAGAACTTTGTCCTCCACCTCTATTTAAAGTGGAGCAGTTGTCTATTAATTGCAGGAAAACAAGTCAGGAATTGTATATAGAGCAACAACACTAACAATAATTGACCACTGTTTCATAAATGAAATACTGTTAAAACATATCTAACAAATATGCAAATCAAGCCTGACACAGAGTACTTACATAATGCCATGGTATGTTAACATTAAACCCAAGGCTAGCTTTTCTCCCTACCATGTTGTAGTTACCATCAGTAGATGATGGATAGAAAAATCCACCATCGTAACGATGTAAAGATATGTATAATACACTGAAATATACCAGAAATGCACAGCATATTTTGCATTTAAGTATGAATACATGACTACATTTTTAAATGGAAGATACCAAATAACAATCACCATAAATGTTTTTTAAATACAGTCGAACTTGGTTCGTTTGACTTGGAAAATGCGAACACCAACTTTCACTCAAACTCATCATCAGGTCCTGGCAAAATCTCTATATGAGCCGTGCCATAAGAAAACCAACTTAGTGGCTCTGCGACCAGCATGGATCCAGACCAGCCTGCGCATCTGCGCAGTCTGCTCAGGATTCATGCTGTTCACTGACAGTTTCTCTAATTGCAATAGGCTTTGAAAACGAACAGCATGGATACTGACCAGACTGTGCAGATGCGCAGGCTTGTCTAGATCCAAGTTGGTCATAAACAACTATGTTGGTTTTCTCATGGCGCGGCTCAAATTTTGCTGGTCCTGTTGAGGTCGAGCGAACGAGGCTCAACTGTACACATTAACATGCAGTTTACTTAAAGAAGGAATGATGCTACTTAAGTTTCATCTTTACATAAAATGCTATGTGTAATGTATACCTTGGATCTTCATAAAACATATGTTGTGTTCCGTTTCCATGGTGAACATCCCAATCTAACAGCAGAACCCTAAAACACAGAAGTAGGTTCTTATTTGTTTTGCTTTAAACAAATTTTGACCTTTAAAGCAAATGTATCACTGAACAGAATGTAAGTAAACAAACAGAAAATTTCTGTGTTATCAAACTTAACTGCTGGATAACCTTGTATATTCTTGTCAGAATGTCACTTACTGTGTTGTGATAGAAAATCTAAGTGTTTGATATTCTTTTTTCCCAACAAAATGAGTTCTGACAATACATTAATGTGTAGCAATAAAATTCTAAATAAGATGTGTAAAGTCCAGGTTTTTTTTTCATTTTCCTATTCTATATCAAAACTCCCTTTGTGCATATTCATATGAATTAAAAAGTGGCAATAATTCTTACTTTTTCACTCCAAACTTCTTTTGAGCATATTTCGCTGCTATAGCAACAGAATTGAAGAAACAAAACCCCATAGGTTTTTCACACTCAGCATGATGTCCTGGTGGTCTGAAATTCAAATATACCATCATTTATTGGTTAGACTTTAAGGTGGAATGTGGTGCATCTTAAATATTATATTATATTATATTATACCACATTTATACAATGCCCTTTTCATGATAAAACATTCAAAGGCGCTTTATATAGTACAAACACAGCCAGTCTTGATGCCATTTAGCCAAAGCATTCCCCAGTTATTAATCTAAACCAGTTTTTAGTTTCAATATTTGTGTGACCTTGACCTTTCACCTAGATACCTACTGACCCTAAAATCAATAAGGACCATCTAGTGACCACACACCACTTTTCGTGAAAAAATGTTTTCGCCAAAATAACATTTAATGTTCACTAAAATTTTACCGCTTTTCATGAAAGTTTGGTCCATTTTTCGTGAAACTTATCTGGTTTTCTTATGCAGAAGCTGGCACTAACACAAATTTTACCACTTAATATTTGCATTTCTTTTCGTGAAAACTTGATACATATTCACGAAAGTTATCTGGTAATCGTATGCAGAAATATGCCAACATACTTTTTATTTTGAAATTCCTATTTTTTATCATTTCTCAGTAAATTTGTACAAGCTCATGGCGATATAATGCAGAGAAAAGTACAATGTATGCCTAAAACTGGGTGGGCACTTAGCATAAAAGTCACCTTTTGCACTAAGGCAGCAGCAACAGATTTATTAATGTCTCATAAAACAACAAAATAAACCATCTATGAAAATTCATTAAACTATAATAAACCTGTTTATACCTGACAATTGCTACTCCATTTCTTGCCTGAAAATAGAAAGAGCTGTTTGTAAAACATGAATGTTCCCACCATAATGGCCTCCAGAAAAGTGAGTGCGGAATTTTCAGTCCCAAGAATGTTGTGACCTTGACCTTTGACCCTAATGATGCAAACAACTGGGTCATTTACTGACAACTCACACACATGCTTTGAATTCTAATAGCCACATGTTCAGGCATTCTCCAGTTTGATCACAGACCATATTCAGTCTCAAAATCACAGTGACCTTTAACCTTTTGACCTTTACATTAAGGGGTCATCTACTATCCAAATGCAAGTGATAGTCTGAAGCCTTATTGTTCTAAAACTATTGATCTGAAACCAGTTTCAGTTTCCATGTCACTGTGACCTGCACTTGGACTAACTGACCCCCAAAACAAAATTGGTCATATACTGACCACAGGCAACCATTTCATAAAGTTTGTTTCTTATCGATTTGAAACCTCAAAACATAGGATCATCTATCGACAGAAAGCAATCATCACTGTAGGTCCAGACTTTCTCCGCTTGCTAATTGTAAACAGTTTTCGATTTCAAGGTCATTGTGACCTTGTCCATAAACCTGCTGATCCCAAAACAAAAGGCTTTATTTACTAACTGTAGGCATTCAACCTTTGCAGGTAGACCTTACTAGTAGGTATTATAAACTTTCAAATATCTTGACTGAAATGAAACTACTTGTCTTTTGGATGATGGTGATCTTTTTTTCACTGAGATTTGACTATAGAGAGATCTGCAGTACAAACATTTTAACTATAAATATTTTAAACACATGAGAAGGTACAACTGTATACTATTCAATAAACGTTGTATATTTTTGCTGTTATAAGTTACTTACCTGCCCAGAGAGAACACAGTCTATCACATTTAAGGTGCAGCCAGCTGCCATCCTTGCACATATATAAGAGTCCTGTCAAAATGGGGAAAATAATGTTAAATTTGAAACACAAACAAAAAAGTAATTGCTACATTTTATAATAATCATAACATCATAATAATAGAGTAAACAAGAGCTGTCTCCATAGGATGACACATGCCCCCGATGGCACAGAGTTTAGGACCTTTGACCTACAGAGCTGGGTCTTGCGCACGACACGTCGTCTTACTGTGTCACACATTCATGCATAGTTATTTTAAAATCCATGCATGAATGATAAAGATATGGACCGGACATTCCCATCAATGCACTATCATGAAAAATGACCTTTAACGTCTAAGTGTGACCTTGACCTTTGAGCTACGGACCTGGGTCTTGCGTGTGACACGTTGTCTTACTGTGGTACACATTCATGCCAAGTTATTTGAAAATCCATCCATCGATGACAAAGATATGGACCGGACACGCCCATCAATGCACTATCCTTTAAGGTCTAAGTGTGACCTTGACCTTTGAGCTACGGACCTGGTCTTGCGCGCGACACATCGTCTTACTGTGGTACACATTCATGCCAAGTTATTTGAAAATCCATAAATGACAAAGATATGAACCGGACACGCCCATCAATGCACTATCCTTTAATGTCTAAGTGTGACCTTGACCTTTGAGCTTAGGACCTGGGTCTTGCGCGTGCCAAGTTATTTGAAAATCCATCCATCGATGACAAAGATATGGACCGGACACGAAAATTGCAGACAGACTGACAGACCGACAGACAGAATTTCAAAAACTATATGCCTCCCTTTGGGGGCATAAAAATAAATACTTTTGAACTATAAGCATCTTCAATTTCAGGCGGACGGATGCACATATGGATGCACAGACTGATACATGGACTGATGGACTGGTAAAGTAAAGTCAGCATATGACGAAGATCATGACTGAAGAACCATGATGCCATTCAATGGTAGTATTTCATAAGCAGGCAAACACTGACCTCCTGCAAATCAGCTGGATGGTTTTTATACAATCTGAGCTTGAATCCACAAAGATGAGTGACATGTGATTTCAGTCAGTGACCTTAACCACCTGTTGATGGATAAACATAAAGTGAAAAATTACTTACTTTTGAAAGATAAATAGAATTATATTTGTGTTGTAGTTGTCTCAATGCTAGAACTTCTTTGTCTTCCAGCTCCTTCATACATTCTATATGCTTCTGGCTAGAGGTAGCAGGGAATATACATGGGTATTGTTAAATATATCATGCATTTAAGGATTCTTATCAACTTTATTTAACCATCCCCCTAAGGTGTGTCATTTTCTGCATAATACACTCTTAATTAAATTAATTGTTATCATAAATGAATGGGTGTGGCAACTGATATGTTATATCTTGGTAGGTAAATGTTTGGTCAATTTTTTTCTAACCTATATGTTATGGATCAGACAGGGAAAAAACCCTATTGACAGAGAGTGACCTTGATCTTTGAGCTAGAGTCTGGGTATTGTGCAAGACAAGTCATCTCATTGTGCACAAAATTTTTTAAAATCTCTTGATGGATGGTAGAGTTATGAAGTGCACACACAAAACAAGAGGAGCATGATGGTCCTGAATCGCTCACCTATCCCCACATGACCCAGTGTTGAACTGAGTATGACGTCGTTATTTTTATTATTTGACACAGTGACCTAGTTTTTGAGCACATGTGACCTAGATATCATCAAGATAAAAAATTCTGACCAATTTTTATGAAGATCCATTGAAAAATATGACCTCTAGAGAGGTCACAAGGTTTTTCTATTATTTGACCTAATGACCTAGTTTTTGAAGGCACGTGACCCACTTTTGAACTTGACCTAGATATCATCAAGGTGAACATTCTCACCAATTTTCATGAAGATCTCATGAGAAATACGGCCTCTAGAGAGGTCACAAGGTTTTTCTTTTTTTCGACCTACTGACCTAATTTTTAAAGGCACATGACCCAGTTATGCACTTGACCTAGATATCATCAAGCTGAACACTCTCACCAATTTTCATGAAGATCCATTGAGAAATATGGCCTCTAGAGAGGTCACAAGGTTTTTCTATTTTTAGACCTATTGACCTAGTTTTTGATTGTACGTGACCCAGTTTCGAACTTGACCTAGATATTATCAAGATGAACATTATGATCAATTTTCATGAAGATCTCTTGAAAAATATGGCCTCTAGAGAGGTCACAAGGTTTTTGCTATTTTCAGACCTCCTGACCTAGTTTTTGACCGCACGTGACTCAGTTTCAAATTTGACCTAGATATCATCAAGGTGAATATTCTCACCAATTTTCATGAAGATCCATTGAGAAATATGGCCTCTAGAGAGGTCGCAAGGTTTTTCTATTTTTAGACCTACTGACCTAGTTTTGGACCCCACGTGACCCAGTTTTGAACTTGACCTAGATATCATCAAGATGAACATTCTAACCAATTTTCATGAAGATCCATTGAGAAATATGGCCTCTAGAGAGGTCACAAGGTTTTTCTATTTTTAGACCTACTGACCTAGTTTTTGAGCGCACGTGACTCAGTTTCAAACTTGACCTAGATATCATCAAGGTGAACATTCTCACCAATTTTCATGAAGATCCATTGAGAAATATGGCCTCTAGAGAGGTCACAAGGTTTTTCTATTTTTAGACCTACTGACCTAGTTTTTGACCCCACTAACCCAGTTTCGAACTTGACCTAGATATCATCAAGATGAACATTCTAACCAATTTTCATGAAGATCCATTGAGAAATATGGTCTCTAGAGAGGTCACAAGGTTTTTCTATTTTTAGACCTACTGACCTAGTTTTTGACCCCATGTGACCCAGTTCCGAACTTGGCCTAGATATCATCAAGATGAACATTCTGACCAATTTTCATGAAGATCTCATGAAAAATATGGCCTCTAGAGAGGTCACAAGGTTTTTCTATTTTTAGACCTCCTGACCTAGTTTTTGACCGCACGTAACCCAGTTTCGAACTTGACCTAGATATCATCAAGATGAACATTCTGACCAATTTTCATAAAGATCCCATGAAAAATGTGACCTTTAGAGTGGTCACAAGCAAAAGTTTACGCACGCATGGACGGACGACGGACGCCACGCGATTACAAAAGCTCACCTTGTCACTTTGTGACAGGTGAGTTAAAAACATTGAAATTTGTCCCCAAGTGTGACCTTGACCTTTGTATTAGAGATCTTACTGTTGCGCATGACACATCTCCTTTCGGGGAACATTTGTGTCAAGTGATGTTAAAAGTCTTTGATGAATGACAAAGTAACAAAGTAAAATTATTGAGGTAACCCTGACCTTAATGGGCTAGGGGTCTGGGTGTTGCACATGGCACATCATCTCATTATGGGATACATTTGAGCCATGTAATATTAGAATGCCTTCAACAAGTTATGGACCGGTCAGGAAAAAACCCACTTCTGATGTTTGACAACTAAGTGTAACCTTGACCTCTGACCTAGGGGTCAGGATATTCTGCAATACACATTTGTGCCAAGTAATATTAAAACTGTTGTTCAACAATAAAAGAGTTATGGACCAGACAGGAAAAAAATCTATTTCCTTTGATCTGACCTTTGAGCTATAGGTCTAGATGTTACCAAGACATATCATCTCATTATGGGTTTCACTGGTACCAATAACATTAAAAATTTAAAATCCCTTCAAGGATGACTGTGTTATGGACCAGACAGGAAAAATAATACTGACTTTTGACCTACAAGTATGACCTTGACCTTTGAGTTAGTGTCCTGGGTTTTGTACCTGGCACATCCTTAGATAGTGGAGAGCATTTGTGCAAAGTAATATTAAAATCCCTTGATGGATGGTCGAGTTACAGGATAAAAAGCCCCGTTTGCCTTTGACCTCCAAGTGACCTTGACCTTTTGGGGTAAAGAAAGCACAATAATTTGATTGGATAAGAAAATTTGCTAAAGACTTGGCAAAAGGAATCAGCAGTATGCAGTTTGACACTTGATTTTGATATTTTGTTATCTCCAGACATGTCATCTTTGAACAGTCATAAAACTGTAATAACATGTGGTAAAAGGCATTTTAAAAGATTGTCCTGACTAGAGTACCATGTTATGAAATTTTGATGTTTGAAGATATGGCTTGCAAACATGCACTGCAAATAATATATGTAATATGTTTCTGAAGTAGAAACTTTTGGACAGGTATATACATGTATAAATAATCATATATGGCCTAAATCTGGAGGTTGCTACATACCCTAGAGTATTTTTGTTACCAGTAACAAATGTTCTATGTCTTAGTAACAAAAAGGTAACATCAGAACGATGCACATAGATAAGCAGACATTCTTATTCACATAAACTATATGTCAGCATGGTTCTGATGTAACTTTTTGTTACTAAGACATAGAACATTTGTTACTGGTAACAAAAATACTAGGGTATGTGGCAACCTCCAGATTTGAGTCATATCTAAAAATTTCATTTGGTGTATTTCCATCATTCATACAGACCTAGAACTTCAGACATCATACAACTGTACATATTTTCAAAATTTTCAAATGTAAATTAGAAAGTGTTTTTGTCACAAAAACATATGTCTCCCCCCTATGTATACCTTAAGCTCTGGCGGCCTTCTTGTGCAGCGAAGGGGAACGTGTCAGCCATATGCACAACTAGGCTTGGTACTGATCACTCCTGTGAAGTTTCATCGAAATCTGTCAAGCAGTTTGACCTGTGAAAGCAGGACAAGATATTTCTATTTTTAGCTCTGGTTGTCATTTTGTGCAGCGAAGTGGAACATGCCAGCGATATGCACAACTAGGCTTGGTACTGATCACTCCTGCGAAGTTTCATCGTATCCCGCCAGCAGTTTGACCTGTCAAAATCAGACAAGATTTTTCTATCTTTAGCTCTGGTGGCCATTTTGCGCAGCAGTGGGCAATATGCACAACTAGGCTTGGTACTGATCACTCCTGTGAAGTTTCGTCGAAATCCAGCCTTAAGTTTGACCTGTGAAAGCCAAACAAAATATTCTATCTTTAGCTCTGGTGGCCTTTTTGTGCAGCGAAGCAGAAAGTGTGGGCAATATGCACAACTAGGCCTGGTACTGATCACTCCTGTGAAGTTTCGTCGAAATCTGGCCAGCAGTTTGACCTGTGAAAGCCAAACAAAATTCTATTTTTAGCTCTGGTGGCCTTTTTGTGCAGCGAAGCAGAACGTGTGGGCAATATGCACAACTAGGCCTGGTACTGACCACTCCTGTGAAGTTTTGTCGAAATCTGGCCAGCAATTTGACCTGTGAAAGACAGACAAGCTTAATGCCGACAGATGGACAGACAGCGAAGGCAAAAACAATATGTCTTCCCCATCTATGAGGGAGACATAATTATGTAAATTTAGATACAGACTTTAATTATGCAAAAAATGAGACCCCTTCACAAGGCTAGCCTGCTACCCTAGAGGTACCCTTTAACCAGACATTTAACTAGCAATGATTTTAACAAGCATTTTACAACATATAAAACAAAAGAAAAATTTCTAGAAATCTGCACGTCCCTCAGATGTGTTTCAGTCATCAAAAGTTTTAATAACAGACAACAATGTCCACCAAATACCAAAAATTATATAAAATTATAAACCAATAGAATTAAAGCTGAGAATTTATCAATGTGGGTGTCACAACATACATTCATACCACAGTACATCATTACATTTTGGTCTTTACCATGGTATGTACCAAGGTATTTTTCAAAATTAATCTTAGTCTACAGAAATTTATCTTATCGTAACAGGAATAATATTTTCATTTTAAAGGTGGTCAATCACATTTAAACATTTAATGACATTTTTTACTTTTTGTATATTCTGGTAGAGAATTATTTAAGGAACAAAAAGACCGATTACATAGAGTTAGATTCCTATTTGAAATGTATATTTTATTATTTTTATAAAATTTTGTAATTACTCCCCTTTAATATGAAAGTATATAAAAAGCTGGGTATTTCTTTTTATTTCGATACAATGTCTAGTTTTACATTTGCATTTGATAGACATATCAACAATTGAACAATCTGAACCAAAATGCAAGTTTAAAAGCTGTGTGTAGCTTCTGAATTCATTTATTTCCAATCTATCTTGGTTGCGCAACCAAGATAGGCAAAGGGAGGTAATAATAATTTTTCAAACTTGCGTATCTAATGAATTCCATCTAAATACATACAGTAAAACACCGCTCGCTCGAGGTCGCAAGGGGATGAGCAAAATGCTCGAGTTATCCATGGTTTCGAGCGACCCAAACATTGACCAACATATGAAGAAAATTGAAGTTACTTTTACCGATTTTCATCTGGACCGTTTGCGGAGTAAACGGTGATGGGTAATAATAACATATTTGTGACATTTTAAAAGTATTACAAACGTTATCTATGATAGACGTTTCAATACGTAATTTGTAAATGGCACATTTGAAGAAACAACTAAGACTTATTTCATTAATATTCATCAACAAGTGCATATCATAATTATCATCTCAATTTAATGAAAAGGTTATATTACTTCCTTCATTTGCAAGCAAACAACTGTTGATTAAAATACTAAGATCTCATACCTATCTTCTCGATCCCACAGAAAAAATGTTTTAAGTAATCAGTAATTGATCGATATTTGATCAATAAAACTTTTCTTTAACCGTTTATCAATAATTAATCTCATTATAAGATCAAATATACCGACAAACAATCATTTAAGATAGTCTTGGAATAGACTATGCAATTCTCACGGTGTGTGAAAATTTATGATTAACCGATACATTCTGACCACCGAAGGTGTGAAAAATTTTGACACTTCTGCTCAAGTTTGCCAGAAGAAACAAAGAATAAATTGATACACAGGGACCAGGTGTCATGAACTACATGAATTGCTCGAGCGAGCCCGGGTGCTCGAGTCATCGATGCTCGAGCGAGCGGTGTTTCACTGTAATTTTTAATGCAAATATTTTACAAATATATTACAATATGTCTAATATTTATACATTTCCTTAGGCAAAGTATGTTTATCAAATTTATACTTATGATAAAATAACTCTATCTTGGTTGGGCAACAAGGATAGGAAAATGAAATTTTAAAAATACCTCCAGTGAAAATCTAATTTGTATTAAGTGTTAAGTGAACATAAATGAGTGTAAATGATCAGATGCTAAAGTTTTGAACAAATCCGTTACATGGCCAAAATCTGATTATCCACCTTTAAGTACTGCCAGCATGTTTTTGATGGGAAAGAACAGAATATCTTTCATGAAGGCATGCCCTAATCTCTGTCCTACCATCAACAGTTTCTGTACTGAATATCTCCAAAAGGCCTGGTGAAGCGGGGAGATGGCAGGAGGGGAACAGGAAGGGAGCTGGAGGGGAAGTCGGATATACTCATCACACTCCCTCTCCATCACTACTAGCAAACGATTTGTTTTACTTTTTCTGATTTTTATATGTTTGAAATTAATGAAAACAAGAGGGCCAAGATGGCCCTAGGTCGCTCACCTGTGAAACACACAATAACAGTTTAAACATGCTTGACTAGGAATTTCATGGAAACAAATATTCTGGGCAATTTTTATTAGAATTGGACCAAAAATGTCGTCTCTTGGGTTTAAACAAGTATTTTATTTGATATGACCTAGTGACCTAGTTTTTGATGCCAGATGACCCATATTCAAATTTGACTTAGATTTCACCAAGGCAATCGTTCTGACCAAATTTCATGAAGATCAACTGAAAAATACAGCCTCTACCGCATACACAAGGTTTTTCCTTGATTTGACCTAGTGACCTAGTTTTTGACCCCAGATGACCCATATTTGAACCTGACCTAGATTTCATCAAGGCAATCATTCTGACCAAATTTCATAAGGATCAATTGAAAAATACAGCCTCTATCGCATACACAAGGATTTTCTTTGATTTGAACTAGTGACCTACTTCTTGACCCTAGATGACCCATATTTAAATTTGACCTAGATTTCATCAAGGCAATCATTCTGACCATATTTCATGAAAATCAATTGAAAAATACAGCCTCTATTGCATACACAAGGTTTTTCCTTGATTTGACCTAGTGACCTAGTTTTTGAAGCCAGATGGCCCATATTCAAATTTGACTTAGATTTTACCAAGGCAATCATTCTGACCAAATTTCATGAAGATCAACTGAAAAATACAGCTTCTATCGCATACACAAGGTTTTTCCTTGATTTGACCTAGTGACCTAGTTTTTGACCCAAGATGACCCATATCTGAACTTGACCTAGATTTCATCAAGGCAATCATTCTGACCAAATTTCATAAGGATCAATTGAAAAATACAGCCTCTATCGCATACACAAGGTTTTTCTTTGATTTGACCTAGTGACCTACTTCTTGACCCCAGATGACCCATATTTAAACTTGACCTAGATTTCATCAAGGCAATCATTCTGGCCATATTTCATGAAAATCAATTGAAAAATACAGCCTCTATCGCATACACAAGGTTTTTCCAAAATTTGACCTAGTGACCTAGTTTTTGAACCCAGATGACCCATTTTCGAACTCAGCCTAGATTTCATCAAGGTCATCATTCTGACCAATATTCATGAAGATCAATTGAAAAATACAGCTTCTATCGCATACACAAGGTTTTTCCAAAATTTGACCTAGTGACCTAGTTTTTGATCCCAGATGACCCATTTTCGAACTCGGCCTAGATTTCATCAATGCAATCATTCTGACCAATACTCATTAAGATCAATTGAAAAATACAGCCTCTATCGCATACACAATGTTTTTCCTTAATTTGACCTAGTGACCTAGTTTTTGAACCCAGATGACCCATTTTCAAACTCGGCCTAGATTTCATCAAGGTAATCAATCTGACCAAAATTCATGAAGATCAGTTGAAAAATACAGCCTCTATCGCATACACAAGCTAAATGTTGACGGACGACAGACAGACGACAGACGGACGACAGACGACGGACATCGAGCGATCAGAAAAACTCACCTGAGCATTGCTCAGGTGAGCTAAAAAGAGAATGTGGCAGAAAATTAAATTAGGTCATAAGAAGAACTCAAAATAACAAATAACTCTGCAACCTATTAAAGCTACAGTAAAACTCTACTGTAAATTTAGCAGGACCATTAATTTAAAAGTAGTCCCTTGTAAAATATGAAGAAAGGAGATAGTGATGTGACCTCTGAGAGGATACTCCATTACATCAATGCAGTTTTACTGTACATAAATAAGCCCTATGGAAAAATTACAAAGCATCTGTGTAGCAGCTAAATGAATGATAGTCTTGAATATTATAGAGGTAATCATTAAACATGTACTTGGTGTTTAGATCCTTACATTATTAACAAACACTGGCACCTTTTCACCAGGTATCGTAAAAGCTTCCTGAAAGTCTGACATCTCTTCAGGTGTGAATGTTTCTGTTTTCTTCATCTGATCAATGAACTTTTCACTGTTGTCATGAAGGGACAAATTCATTAATACTGAGGATTTTTTTATTTTATCTTTAATACTGAGAGTAGTAAATATGACATGTCGTGCCATGAGAAAACCAACATAGTGGGTTTGTAACCAGCATGGATCCAGACCAGCCTGCGCATCCGCGCAGTCTGGTCAGGATCCATGCTGTTCGCTAACAGTTTCTCTAATTACTATAGGCTTTGAAAGCGAACAGCATGGATCCTGACCAGACTGTGCAGATGCGCAGGCTGGTCTGGATCCATGCTGGTCGCAAAGCCACTATGTTGGTTTTCTCATAGCGCGGCTCATATATAAATCAAGCTAAGCCTTATGATATCTACCCCTCTGTAAATTGTTTGAATGGGGAAGTTGTATTTTCAAATTACGACCTTTTTAAATAGTTTTTGTCCCATGCCACAAACATAAATCTTAAAAGATTGTAAATATAGATTTTATTTCAGTAGAAATATTTCCCACTCATTTTTGATTCAAGACTTTAAGTTTAGGATATAGCCCTTAGAAAACAGTTCTTGAAAATGTGCAGGTCATACATATGTTTATTATATGGAGGATATTGCATAGTCTTTTCATACTGAATTTATTAAACAAGTTGAATAAATAAAATGCCAGACCCTGTCAAGCATTTTACCCATTTTAATCATCAAGTTTAATAAATTCAACATGGAAAGAAATGTAATAGTTTTTAATACATGTTAGTTGTTTTTTTTTTTTGCTGAGAAATCAAAATTTTGTCTTTTCTTCACCTATTACAACGTCAGTTCAACCAAGTCACAATGTCAATATCAATGCCTTCATATATCCAAAATTTGAAACAAAACTAAAATCTGAACTCTTAAACTTAATAGAAAGCTAATTTTGGTCAAGTTTTCAACGTGTTCTAGAGACATACCCGTAACTTTTCCAGAAAAAAAGTTTTTTATAGAATACAAACTTACTGTGTTCATATTAACATTATGTTTGGTCTCTTTGCAACAATTCATAATTCTATCAAGTTAACAATTAAGGTCATTTTTACAAAATTATATTTTTAACAAGTTTTGAGGGACTATTTTTACCAAAAAAAAAAAAACAAACAAAAAATACAAAACTTTTTCCACACATAAGATTTACTACATTTGACTCACCTGAAAGCATTATTTACCATTTCACAGTAACAACTGCAGCATTTTTGTTTCCTTTCTATCAAATAATACAGGAGACATCCCCCAAAATAAATATTCTATTTATAGTAAGAGAAACTATGGCTCCTTTAATCTAGTTTTTGTCACAACAGAAATTAAATTTATTAAGCAAATGTAAATGTGAAAAGTTACCTGTGAACAAGTTCCAGCTCTTCTGGCTCTGCTAACCTACACTGAAATTGAATACACGGCTATAAAATCAGAAATTCTTTAGACTTGCATTAATACAAGTACTATTTGAGCACAATTTTTGTTTCTGTTACTACAGTAGATTGAATGTTCTTAAGACTTTATTTTTACTAATATGAGCCGCGCCATGAGAAAACCAACATAGTGGCTTTGCGACCAGCATGGATCCAGACCAGCCTGCACATCCGCGCAGTCTGGTCAGGATCCATGCTGTTCGCTAACAGTTTCTCTAATTGCTATAGGCATTGAAAGCGAACTGCAATGATTATGACCAGACTGTGCCGATGCGCAGGCTGGTCTGGATCCATGCTGGTCGCAAAGCCACTATGTTGGTTTTCTCATGGCGCAGCTAATATAGTGAAACTCGTGCATCAACAGCTTGAGCATCTAGAGCATATTTGAACAATTCATGATGTCCTTGGCCATTTTCCTTATATCTGCAATGTTTGGATTGCTTAAAACCTGAGATAATTTGACCATTTCATTCATTCCCTAGTAACCTTGAGCGATCAATGCTTGACTGTTTTTGCAAACAGTGATTCATAACTCTCCAAACAGTCAACAAGCTGTTCTTTACAACACAAATATATGACTGTAGTGAACGAAAAATCTATCATGAAAAATTATCATTTATGACTGATGTATAGCAATAAATATATGACAATTCTGTTTAAATCTCAATGTTCCAACACAATATATCCTTCCAGAAATAGTTTTTTGTGCATAACCATACATGTACAAAATTTCAATCTGTCTAGTTTCTAACCTTTAACTGTAAGCATCTCTCGAGTAGTCCCCAGTCACGATGCTTGTCGTAAATTCTTGAAATTCTCTCTGGCTTCTCTGGGTGACTATTTATAAAACATGGATAAGAATTTTCATGTTCAACAAACATTAACTCCTGCTTTTAATTAACTATAATACAAAACTACATTTTGCCTTATCTTATTTCTTTTTTAATGTCTGACTAGACCAAACATGTCCATCAAATGAATAATAAATTCTTATATTATACACTCAACCAATTCATTAGAAAACACAATGAAAGTATGTCCAAAATGGTAAAATTTCTGAATTCTTGATATGAAAAAAGCCATAAGTCTACATTTGAATAACTACATCATAGAACATAGAACCATCTTTAGTTAAGTCTTAAAAACTGGCATTTGACATTGGTTTCTCCTATTTACACTGCATTTGTGTTTTATTAATCGTTTTTGATGTGGGTTTATTTTCAGTGTACTGAATTTCTTTTATTTTACACTGTACTGCATAGGTCAATGCATGCATTTCATACTTCTTTCTTTTAGAAATTCCACAAAATTTTAAACAATAGGGCAAAAAAATATGTACATCTTAACAGTAATACATCAAGCATGGATGTTCCAATTGTGAGTTAAATATCATCAGTATTTGCGCTTTAAAAATTCTTCACTAAAGAACCAGAGGTACAAAATTGACTTACCCAGGATTTCCTATAGCTCGATGGGCCTTCATGCCTTTGTCATATACCAAACATGTTCTGAAAGGAAGAAAATCATGTCAGAAAACTACAAAGCCTGGGATGAATCATTTGTGACTATGAGGTGACACATTCAGCAGTACATATAGAGCCTACAATGAGGTTGCACAGCCAGGAACTTACATATAGAACTCACCTATTAGACAGAAGTCATAAACATACACACAAAACTCACACATATGGTAGTACTGCCATTAAAAACTCTAAAATAAAACTAACCTACGGCACTGCAGAGCCAGTTACTTAGAAACTCATTTGTCAATCACAATCAGCAATGAAATGCATGTAGGTTAACCTGTCAGGTGGTATTGTCAATGTTTATATACAGAACTCACCCATGAGGCCGTAAAGTCTGCGAACTACAAATAGAACTCATCAACAAGTTGGTATTGTTAATATTTTATTGATTTAACCCACCTATAAAATTATGACGTAAATGATTTAAACACAGAACTTACCTGCAAGGTGGATCAGTCAGTGATTTTGTTAATATATATATAGAAATCATCTGTAAGGTGGTACAATCAGTGATTTATCAGTATACTATATATGGGACACATCTATGAGGTAGTATAGTCAGTGATTTATACAGTGAGCTCACCTATGAGGTGGTACAGTCAGTGATGTTTCTGCAATCAATGAATCTATAGTGCTGTTCCATTTTGATTCAGCCTGTATGTACTCCTGTTCAACATTGTATGGGTATGTATAAGTCAGTGGGTATTCTGAGGGCTTGTTTTCAGGGGTGTCAAACACAATACCATCTCTGTAATGGAGTAAATAAACATTAATACAGCCCTTCATAAGATAAAGAAAACACAAGATTTATGTAACTGCAAGCAGATTCATTAAATGAAAAAAAATGAAAAAATATGACCTTTACAAGAAAACATTCACATGAAAACTAAGTTATAAAAATATGTATGTACCCTATCTATGCTGTGTATGTAAATGTTCATGTTTTGTGATCTGTTTACTGTATCATTGCACTCAGTTATGATACTGTTTATATTAGGTTTGTATAAAATAAACATACAACACTTAGATATGTATTGTCTATATCCATATACAAGTGTGTGTCTGCTCTTGTTTTGTCAACATAAGCACAATTAGAAAAATCTGAAAACTTAACACAAACAAGAAACGCAGCAATGCCACGAAACCAGGTTTTCAACACTTTTCATAAGAATAAAAAAGTATACTGAATCACAGTGCACCACTTTAAAGCACAACCCTTACCCTAACCCTAACCCTAAACCCTAACCCTATTTTTAGTAACAATGACCTTGACCTTGATCCCAGAGACCCCAAAATCAATCCCAAGCTACAACTTTATATAAGTTTTCTATACACAAAGTTTCATCATGATAGCTCATTCCTAAGTTAAGTTATTGACCGGAAACCCTTTTTCTATTTTAAGTAACAGTGACCTTGACCTTGACCCCAGAAACCCCAAAATCAATCCCAGCCTTTGTCTTGATATAAGCTACATACATACCAAGTTTTATTCAAATATCTTTACCGAAACAAAAGTTATTGACCGGAAACACCAGTTTGACGCTGACGCCCGCCCGCTCGCCCGCCCGCCCGACCAACGACATACCCCAATCTTTTCGTTGAAAACCTGGTTAATAAGAATGCAGGTATGAGGTTACAGTTTTAGTTTGCCTGCTGATGCTTTAATCCGTATGACTAAAACTTTACAGTAAACAAGAGGACCATGATGGTCCTGAATCGCTATCCTCTTCCCACATGACCCAGTTTTGAGTATGACGTAGTTTTTTCTATTATTTGACATAGTGACCTAGTTTTTGAGCTCACTAACCCAGTTTTGAACTTGGCCTAGATATTATCAAGATAAAAATTCTGACCAATTTTCATGAAGATCAATTGAAAAAAATGGTCTCTAGAGAGGTCACAAGGTTTTTCTATTATTTGACCTATTGACCTAGTTTTCAAAGGTACGTGACCCTGTTTTGAACTTAACCTAGATATCATCAAGGTGAACATTCTCACTAATTTTCATGAAGATCTCATAAAAATATGGCCTCTAGAGAGGTCACAAGGCTTTTCTATTTTTATACCTACTGGCCTAGTTTTTGACCGCACGTGACCCAGTTTCCAAACTGACCTAAATATCATCAAGGTGAACATTCAGATCAATTTTCATGAAGATCCATTGAAAAATATGCCCTCTAAAGAGGTCAAAAGATTTCAATAATTTTAGACCTACTGACCTAGTTTTTAACCGCAGTTGACCCAGTTTTAAACTTGACATAGATATCATCAAGATGAACATTCAGACCAACTTTCAAACAGATCCCATGAAAAGTATGGCCTCTAGAGAGGTCACAAGGTTTTTTTTATTATTTGACCTACTGACCTAGTTTTTTATGGCACGTGACCCAGTTTCAAATTTGACCTACACATCATCAAGGTGAACATTCTGACCAATTTTCATGAAGATTTCATGAAATATATGGCCTCTAGAGAGGTCACAAGGTTTTTCTATTTTTAGACCTACTGACCTAGTTTTTGACCGCATGTGACCCAGTTTCGAACTTGACCTAGATATCATCAAGGTGAACATTCTGACCAACTTTCATACAGATCCCATGAAAAATATGGCCTTTAGAGAGGTCACACGGTTTTTCTATTATTTGACCTACTGACCTAGTTTTTGATGGCACGTGACCCAGTTTCGAACTTGACCTAGATATCATCAAGGTGAACATTCTGACCAATTTTCATGAAGATCTTGTTAAATATATGGCCTCTAGAAAGGTCACAAGGTTTTTCTATTTTTAGACCTACTGACCTAGCTTTTGACCGCACGTGATCCAGTTTTGAACTTGACCTAGATATCATCAAGGTGAACATTCTGACCAATTTTCATGAAGATCTTGTGAAATATATGGCCTCTAGAGAGGTCACAAGGTTTTTCTATTTTTAGACCTCCTGACCTAGTTTTTGACGGCACATGACCCAGTTTCGAACTTGACCTAGATATCATCAAGGTGAACATTCTGACCAATTTTCATGAAGATTTTGTGAAATATATGGCCTCTAGAAAGGTCACATGGTTTTTCTATTTTTAGACCTACTGACCTAGTTTTTGACGGCACATGACCCAGTTTCAAACTTGACCTAGATATCATCAAGGTGAACATTCTGACCAATTTTCATGAAGATCCATTGAAAATTATG
The DNA here is from genome assembly GCF_021730395.1 of Mercenaria mercenaria. Lineage (NCBI taxonomy): Eukaryota > Metazoa > Mollusca > Bivalvia > Venerida > Veneridae > Mercenaria > Mercenaria mercenaria. The sequence goes on from NC_069373.1 coordinate 57,747,706, forward strand.
GCCTCTAGAGAGGTCACAAGGTTTTTCTATTTTTAGACCTCCTGACCTAGTTTTTGACGGCACATGACCCAGTTTCGAACTTGACCTAGATATCATCAAGGTGAACATTCTGACCAATTTTCATGAAGATTTTGTGAAATATATGGCCTCTAGAGAGGTCACAAGGTTTTTCTATTTTTAGACCTACTGACCTAGTTTTTGACGGCACGTGACCCAGTTTCGAACTTGACCTAGATATCATCAAGATGAACATTCTGACCAACTTTCATAAAGATCCCACGAAAAATGTAACCTCTAGAGTGGTCACAAGCAAAAGTTTATGGATGCACGGACGCACGCACGGACGACGGACGCCGCGCGATCACAAAAGCTCACCTTGTCACTTTGTGACAGGTGAGCTAAAAATGAGATTAACTGTGGCAAACAGAGTCCTTCCTTGTTTCATTATAGGGGAATTTGGTCAGAGCCCCCTGTGTGGTGAATTTTTCATTATGAGATATTTCATTTATTTTTATGGGGTAACAAAGTACAGTTCCTTGAAGAAATGGGGCTGAGAAAACCTGAAACAAGGACTCTGGCAAAAAAGTGAGTCAAGATTCAATGTCAAAACTGAAATAATCATCTAACATCCAAAATATTGTTTGTAAAGGAACTTGCTTTTGTACTTGCATTAAATGTAACTTACTTTGGAGGGTCTGAGTTGACACCATCAAATTCACATGGTTCATCTTCATCTAGTCGTGACTGGTAACACAGACATGTCCAGTATGGAGAAAGGCACTTGATTACATTCAATATACTCTCTGTGACACTAAAACATATGGTGAAAGGCGATTTATTATGTCTAATATACTCTATATGACACAAGAATAATTGAAAAGACTTCTTTCTTTAAATATACTCTTTCTATGCCAGAATGAATGAGCACGCTTTATTACATTGAATATTTTCTTTGCAATACTTGAATAAATGGAAAACACTTTATAAAATTCAGTATATACTCTCTTTTTAATAAACACTATAATGAGTTGAAAGGCACTTTAACGCATTCAATACATTCACCCTAACAAAACAATGCCTGGAAAGGCACTGCCATGTACTCTGAAACAACTGGGTAAATTTCTTCTCAATTTTTTCTTGATAAGTTTTCTTTCAAATTTCCTTTCTTTTCATTGTTACCATAAATATAATGCATGTTTATTCTGATATGAAAGAAATGTGCTAAAAACTCCCCTATAAACTTGGGTGTCAGAAGAACTTACCTATCAGATGGTTCTGTTGTAGGTTTGAGCATGGGACAGGGGTCACCTAACAATGACCGCACACTTAAGGCTACACCCTCTGACAGTGACTTTATATTATATCCTCCCTGTGTAAGATAAAACAACAAAAAGAAATCATTAAAATTACAATCAGTCACACATGTTTACTGAATATGACCACAATTCTATGACCAGACGAGCTGTCTCCATAGGATGACACATGCCCCCAACAGCACTTTGAATGAATAGTTATGGCCGATGTTAGAGTTTAGGACCTTTGACCTACGGACCTGGGTCTTGCGCGCGACACGTCATCTTACTGTGGTACACATTCATTCCCAATAATTTTGAAATCCATGCATGAATGACAAAGATATGGACCTGACACGCCAATCAATGCACTATCATGAAATATGACCTTTAACGTCTAAGTGTGACCTTGACCTTTGAGCTACAGACCTGGGTCTTGCATGAGACATGTCGTCTTACTGTGGTACACATTCATGCCAAGTTATTTGAAAGTCCATCCATGGATGACAATGATATGGACCGGACACAAATGCACTATCATGAAAAATGACCTTGAATGTCTAAGCGTGACCTTGACCTTTGAGCTACGGACCTGGGTCTTGCGCGCGACATGTCGTCTTACTGTGTTACACATTCATGCCAAGTTATTTGAAAATCCATCCATGGATGACAAAGATATGGACTAGACACAAATGCACTATCATGAAAAATGACCTTTAACGTCTAAGTGTGACCTTGACCTTTGAGCTACGGACCTGGGTCTTGCGTGCGACACGTTGGATATGGACCGGACACGAAAATTACGGACAGACGGACAGACTGTTCAAAAACTATATGCCTCCCTTTGGGGGCATAAAAATGGTCTTTATTGATGTAATCTAACTTGAGTACTTAGTATACACACACTGCATGATAAGAGCTGTTTAACATACACTAACCTCAAGCACCCTAAACAATGGAAGGTAAGTGCAGTTTAACATGAACTAATAAAAACATTATACACACTGAAAGGTAAGTGCTGATTAACATAAACTGACCTCAAGCACTACACATACCAAAGTTAAATGCAGTTTAACATAAATATGTTGAGAAAGACGTTAAACCCGAACACACACACACACATAAATAACTTCAAGAACTTCAATGCAGTTTAACATAAACTACGTTCAAGCACTACGCACATCAGAAGGTGAATGCAGTTTAATTTTACATGTAACTAATTTCAAGCACTGCACACACCAAAAGGTTAAGTGCAGTTTAACATGAAATACTGCACTCACTGGAAGGTTAGGTGTAGTTTAACATGAACTCACCTCAAGCACTGCACTCACTGAATGGCAAATGAAGTTTAACATGAACTTACCTCAAGCACTGCACTCACTGAATGGCAAATGAAGTTAAACATGAACTAACCCCAAGCACTGCACTCACCTAAAGGTAAGGTGCAGTAGTGTAACATGAAGTCATCTCCGGCACTGCACACAATGAAGGGTTAAGTGCAGTTTAACAAGAACTCACCTCAAGCACTGTACACACCTAAAGGCTAGGTGTAGTTAAACATGAACTAACATGAAGCACTGCATACACTGACAGGTCATTGTAGTTTAACATGAACTAACCTCAAGTACTGCACACACTCTGCCCTCAGCTAGAGAACTCAGCATGTGTATGAAATGTGCGTAAGCTGCAGGAGTGACCATCATTTCTCCCTGCAATGAAGGATAAAATCATTCATTTAGTGTATCAAATACACTGATTAATAAATGCAAAAATAAATCATTCACATACTGTATGTACATGTAGTAATACATAGATTAACTAATGTAGAAATAAATTATTCACATACTGTTTGTACATGTAGTAATACACAGATTAATTAAATCATTTTCTTACTGTGTGTATGTAATACATGAATGATTTAATACAGAAAAAAAATCTTTTACCATCTTATGTAATACATTGATTAATTAATGTAGAAATATATCATTTACTTACATTGCTAATTAAAACTTCATATAAAAACTGGTTATATAAGATATATTTATCTAAAATATTAAATTCAGCAGAAAAGAGTACAGATAATCAATTAACAAATCTTTAATCTACTATGAAATCAATTTATTTCATTGTTTCATAGTATCACTGTTTGATTTAAATGGAAAATAAAACTAACAATTTGTCTGTCACTTAAAATTCGTATTCTCTGTAAAAATGTCATCTTTAAAAAGAGTAATTCATGACTATTTTATATTTTATCTGCATACAGAAATACCTTCTATTATTCTTATTATCTATTATCAGTAAGCTGTTTATGCAACAATTAGAACAAATGTTACCCAAAGTATTAGTAATACTGTTTAATACTAATATAATATTTCTAATAAATATTGCTAACCTTAAGATCATTTACAAAATTATTAGCAGTGAAATAAAATTAATAGAATGCCAGAATGTCCCAAATACGATGTTCTTTATAGCATATTTCATTTGATATGGTATCTTTTAACTCTAGCAATGCAAACAGAAGATGGACACATTCAATGAAAACCGTAATATTTTGTATGGCTGGTCACTGTGATCACTAGCTTTGAAATACAGGCTCCAAAAACACAGAATATACACACTTTTAATAAGTTTGCATAAAATCCACTTAAAATTAATCAAGTTATTTTTCTTCACCTTTTCAGCAATTTTAACAAAATCAAGGGCCACAACTCTCAGTGTACTTGTAACTACTGATTGGTTATCAAACTTGATCTATACATCATTGCAGTTTGGTCCTGGCTCTTTACTAGTATTAATCTATTCTCCATAAACAATGGACAACTTCCCTACATCTTCCAGAGAATAGGTATTAAGCAGAGACATTTTGTTTTCAATCAATCGTCACACAGAACATATCCCTCGACACAGCCTTACCCTTGCTTAGAACTCCCATGTTCTGCAAAACGAGCTTACTGGACAGGGCTGACCCATCCACTTACATCTCAAAAGAATGTGTAATTTGAATAAATATCTTTATAAGTGTTATATCAAGATGTTTTTTACCTTTACATCACCAATAGCAGCATCATAACCACTGGACACAAGAACTATCTCTGGGGCATACTGTTAGTAACAATAAATAAAAATCAAGAAAGATTCCAAACCACACAGCATTTCCAAACCACCAGATATGCAAAAAGCTGTTGAACAAACATATGCTGTCCAAAAAGAGCAAATGCTAGATTTACAAAATTTATAGGCACAAGCTGACAAATAGAAGTCTACATTTACCATCCAACAGAAGAGATTTCTTCATCTATAATATCGACATATTATATCTTTATTAATATAAATTCTGGTGGATCTTTTGGTGCGTAGTATTTTTTCTTTTGACAGCTTGCCCTAGTAAGCATAACTGAGGCAAAGCCTAGAATGAAAATTTCCTTTACCACTTTATTTATTGCATGCATCTCCCATCTACTAGAAAATTATCTTTAAAAAGTCGCTAGAAAACCATTTTTTATTTCATTCAGATATTTGCTTTATATTTTTCTTGAATTATACAAATCTAAGTTTTGAAACAAATCCACCAATGTGAATTATTTCATTCTAGACAGCATATGAAATTCAGGATTGCCAAGCTGTTATATACTGACCACAGTTGTTTAAAGGCAGATTAAATACCAATCAAGCATGTGCTATTATAATCAATGAATGAAAAGATGGAAAGAAAGTCAATTTATTAAACAAATTCAGGATATAAACCTTAATCTGGCAATATGTAAATGAGCCAGTAGCTGTGACAAATAGTCCAATTCAAAACTGGATCAAGCATGTTGCTCTTTTTACGAGTATTTCCAAAAACAATGGGACTGTGATCATCCTAAAGATGCCCATCTAACCTTGCCTTTTGGACATGACACCCTGTATTATGAAATTTAGTATAAAAAAACAAATGTCCTGAATTTATGATAGATATGACCTTAGTTTGGTGAAGATCCATGAAGTGCTTCATGACAAGAAATCTTTCTTCAAATGTTTCTTTCTGTTACAGCTCAAGCGGCCAATAAAAAGGGTTATGCAACACCATTTTAACAAAACCGAGAGGTCCATGCCAGGATGCTACAGACCAAGCAGTTCATGAAAATGTGTTTAACAGTTTTTCTATTTTTAGCTTTGTTATCAAAAATATCATGTTTTTATTTCAGGAAAAAAAATCCCCCTTTTATATCTCCTTTCAATATTGTGTGAAAATTACCATAATACCAGATATCAATTTGTATCAGTTTTGCTGCAGGAGAAATCTCAGAAGAAACTCAAAGTATACTAATATCTATAACCTTTAAAACAGGTCCAGAATGACTCACATACTTGGTTGAAATATATAACAACTTGCAATCCCTTCAATTATAAACAATATCATGCAACAGTGTAAGATAAAGACGTCAGAATGGTTATGAATAGTAGCAATACAAGACAGGAAGTGCTCAGAGGGTAGTGAATAGTTTTGTGTGACAACACTAGTACCTCTGGACACCCAACAGCAGCATCATACCCGCTAGATATTAACACCAGCTCCGGGTTGTACTGAAAGTAATTTCTGTATTATTTATTGCTTTAAAATGTATTAATTGCTACAGTAGTTTATGAGTGTTCTTTTGTGTGTCTATGACTTTTCTGTAGAAGGTCATGTGAATGTGACCTTGACATATTCAACTGTCATAGTCACCATATACCATGGCAAATATTATTCAAAAATGACGGAAGGTAACCACTGACTTTTCTATTATTGGTTTGCAAGTTTCTTCAAAACAATAGCAAACCTGCTTTGTAAGTTCCTTTTCTGTGTCTCCAAAATGTACAAATGAAATTAAAACTATAATACATGTATCAAGATTTAACATAAATCTATGAATTTTCTGTTTAAAATGCAGCTTGTATGTCACAAATATAAAACCCAGTATTCAAATCCCCATCAGTTATAAATATTGATGGTGGGTGTCATGACATCAAATATAACCTTGATGGTGTTATGACATTCCATACATATAAAAGTTCACTGTCTCAAACCTAGTGTTTAGTCTTATTTGCCTAAACTTACTGTTGACTTTAGTTCAGACAATAGATATAGGTAGAGGAACAATACCTTGATCTACAATGATGCATTGGTTTTATAGATTTTGCTCTAGGCATGATCACAATTAGCATCAGCACCTCGCATGATCCAATCCTAACAAAATCAATGAGAGCTGACTGTCATATTGCAGATCAAGATTTTGCTATATTGAAGTGTCTATAATGAAATTCAAATGTCCAATTTATTCAGCTATTTAACTCCAAAATACAGCTTACCTGATAAGCCACTGGCATCAGAATTTGTTGAAGGATGGCTAGATAGTCACTATCTCCTATTCCAGTCTGAAACAGTATAAAAAAGCTGTTTGTGAAATATATATGTCCTCATGCAAGTTGGTTATGGGTAGCACACATGCAGTTTTTCGGCTTAAGTTGTGTTGTGACCTTGATCTTGACTACTGATATAATGACCCCTAAAACAAAATGCTACTGACTTGTCATAAGTAATCATCCTACAAAATCTGACATTCTTAGATCTTAGCTTTTTTCAATTAACGACTAGAAACCTGTTAAAGTCTTAAGGTCAATGAGACATTTTCACTCTACCTGATTTAAAGGCACATTAATGTTGAATCCTTTCCCCTCTCCATCACCAATGAAATCATAGTCCGACTCTCTCAGTTTAGGCCAGTAGTCCCCATACTCATAACGGTGAATGGAAAAATACAACACCCTGTAACACAGTATGTGAAAGTTATTTTTGCTTTTAAAAACAGGTTGTTTGGGTTATTCTCGAAACTTTCTATAGCTTTAGACAAATGAGCCGTGCCATGAGAAAACCAACATAGTGGCTTTGCGACCAGCATGGATCCAGACCAGCCTGCGCATCCACGCAGTCTGGTCAGGATCCATGCTGTTCACTTTTAAAGCCTTTTAGAATTGGAGAAACTGTTAGCGAACAGCATGGATCCTGACCAGACTGCGTGGATGCGCAGGCTGGTCTTGATCCATGCTGGTCGTAAACCCACTATGTTGGTTTTCTCATGGCACAGCTCAAATGTACTAAACAAGACATATATCTATTGTTTCATTCTTATCTATCACTTATTCACACAGTGTTTATCTATATAACTTTAAAATATAATCTTTGTAATTACCCTGAAACCTGTGAACAAAGAACATTTGAATATTAATACAACACAGCTTTAATTTCAAATTTAAACACCTACAATGTATTTTAATCTGGAAATAAAGACAATCTGTGATTTAAGAAAGACAACTCTTTGGCTTTCTCATGGCTTTAAACATATGGGTTTAGATTGTAAAATACCAAATACACATTTTTCCAAAATCTTAATTTTATAACCAGTTTCATCTTATATTACAGCTTTAAAGGTAGATATATAGCAAAGAATATGTTTTCATTGAATGTAATGCCTCATCAACAAATTTATGTCATATGGTGACCTTCCAGCTTTTTATGGTGAACGGAAACCTCAGGTGCCCCTCCAAGCATTATTTCAAATCTTACACAAGCTGGAAAAATAGCTTCTTCTGAAATAATTCTACACCCCAAGAAAGGTTCTAAATCCACAGCATTGTGTGGCAAGTAATCTGAGGTCAGCAACTTTAACACACTCAGCCAAGGAAGCTGCACATATGTAGTGAAGTATGATGTGTAAAACATATAGAAAATGTACCTTGGATCATTATAAAACATCTGTTGTGTTGCCTGGCCATGGTGTACATCCCAGTCCACTATCAATACCCTGCAAGATATAAAAAGGTGAGGAAACAAGCTTACAGGTGAACTGAATGTATACCTAAAGGTTAAAATGATGACAATGGTTACAAAAAATTTATACGAGACTATTTTACTACAAAGTACAAATGTGAAGACCTGAAAAACACAAGTTTTCATTAAAGGGAAGGACAACATTTGCCTAGTGTATATTCTGCCTGCTTGGTTTTCTCAAATCATTGAATTGATGGAACTTCATCATGGAAGTGAATGAATTTTCAAATTGACTAAAAAATAAAAAAGTCAGAAACATGTTAATATTTGATCAAAAATGCAGCCATTTTGTTTCCATGTCAACATGGCAGATTTACTTAAAGATATTTGTTTGAAGAGTATTTCCTTATGTCTGAAAAGACAGGATGGATGGAGTGGGACAATGTGCTCACTCAAACAAAATTTGGTCAGGGCACAATCTTCACATTCCAGTAGCTGCTATACTATAAATTAATACTTTTACAAGATAACAACAAATATGATGCTGCCAATTCAGCTGACCATAACAAACGGATACATACCTCTTCAATCCAAGGTTATCTACTGCATGTTTTGCTGCTATGGCAACATTGTTGAAGAAACTGAATCCACAGAATTCCTCAGTCACTGCATGATGCCCTGGTGGTCTAAACAATCAACGATCATATTCACACAAGGTTTTATAGAACCTTTTATATCTTATATTCTAACTTATTATACAACTTTCCATTCTAAATTTATACCTCAATTTTTAATCAGAAAAATTAGCATATATAATATTTTCTAAAGAATCTGAAAACGCTTTTGTGCATCCTCAAAATTAAGTTTAAACTTAGGAAAACAAGCTATTAAACTTTAACATACTTCAGCATTAAATTGTCTTTATTTCATTTCATCAGCAAACATGTAATTTCATAATCATCTTCTAAGTTCAAGCTCTAGTAAAAAGTGTAAGGAAAGTAGCCTGGTCAAATTTTTAACATACAAAGGATTAGGCAGTGGAAGGGGAGGGGGGGGCAGGGCAAAGCGGGGCAGGGCAGGCATGAGGCATCTGACAGTACTGTATCCTCCACTTTAAATAAAGATAATATAGATGACAAAGCTATTTAGCAGCAGTATCAACCAAAACTCAATGCCAGGGAGGTAAATATGACATTTGTGAAGAGCTCAACTGGAAACAAATTGTTCCATCCATGGAACTGACTACCACAACTGAATCAAAAACTTTTTATCACTTATAAGAATTTGGTATAAGATATTACATACCTTGCTAAAACAAATCCATTTCTTACCTGAAAAAAAAAAAACACCCACAAATATCACAAAGTGATGATAACATTCAAAGCAATTCATCTGATCATAACCAATAATTTACACTGATCTTGTGCAGCAATAAAGTTAACTTTTTTTTCCTAGTTAAGACGGGGTTCCAAAATATAGTCAAACTTCATTCACTCAAACTCAAGATATCTGAAGCACCGCGGCACCCTTCCTCAAACTCATCATCTCATTTTGCTGGTTCCCGTCAAGTTCGAGCGAACAAAGTTTGACAGTACTATGAAATTACTCAAATTTTTGGTAAAAAAAGTTTATGGCCAAAGCCACTATTTCATTCAGACAAGAACTGGTCGATTTCAATTTTGAAAGATGAAAGTGGGAATTTCATCTTTTTGGTGAACTGATGAAACTACAAAAATTAAGATTAGTCATCATGAATAACAAGGCAGTCTGAAAGCTAAATCCTCCGCCACTGTTATGGATAGTGAAAAGGTAAACCTTTGACCTTGAGCTGTGACCTTGACCTTTAACTGACATGACTGACTCATGAATTCTGCACATCATCTTGATTTGACCCAAGTTTCATGAAAATCCTTCAAGGGGGTTAGGAGAGACAGAGCTAAAACTTTGACCTTGAGTTGACATAGCTGAATCATGAGTTCTTGATGTGGTAATCATTTGACCAAAGTTTAATGAAAATCCTTCAAGGGGTTTAGGAGATACAGAGTGGACATGAAATGGAAGGCTCAAACCTTTGTGACCTTGATCTTGAGCCGGCATGGCTGACTCATGAATTCTGCACATTGTCTTGATGAGGTGATTATTTGACCCAGGTTTCATATGAATCCTTCAAGGGGATTAGGAGATACAGAGGGGACACAAAATGGAAGGCTCAAACCTTTGACCCTGAGTTGTGACCTTGACCTTGAGCAAACATGACTGATTCATGAGTTCTGCACATCGTCTTGATGAGATGATCATTTGACCCAAGTTTCATGAAAATCCTTCAAGGGGTTTAGAAGATACAGAGCGGACACAAAATGGAAGGCTCAAACCTTTAACCCCAAGTTGTGACCTTGACTTTGAGCTGGCATGGCTGACTCATGAGTTGCCGAGGTGATCATTTGACCCAAGTTTTATAAAATTCCTTCAAGGGGTTTAGGAGATACAGAGCGGACACGAAACGGAAGACTAAAACCTTTGACCTTGAGTTGTGACCTTGACCTTGAGCCAACATGGCTGACTCATGAGTTCTGCACATCGTCTTGATGAGGTGATCATTTGACCCAAGTTTCATGAAAATCCTTCAAGGGGTTTAGGAGATATGGAGCGGACATGAAAGTGTTACGGACAGACAGACGGAAGGACAGACAGACGGAGACCATTCCTATACCCCCCCACCACTCCTGGTTTAATATTTGCGAAATTGTTAAAATGGTATCCTACTTTAATTTGAATTGTACTAATGATAAATATTTACGCGAGGATAAATTTTCACGAGATGTGGGCTTTGTGAATATAGCGAAAATTAAACCCTCACGAAAATTTCTTCTTTCACAATATCCTCAGGCTAAAAAAGAAACGTTAGTGCAGAGTGCAACAATTTTGCTACAATTAGATCAATAAGATTGAAAATGGAGCAAAAGAATTATCAGAAAGGCAAATTCTTCCCCTCCTCCAACCTGATTTGGGAGATTAAGTTGCTGTGAACATTTCTGTATCATTTGTATTTATTAGTTAGTTAGTTAATTACATCAAGTAAATTTGAAATCTTACATTTTTCTTGAGTATCTGTTCCATCATCTCTACTGTACTTCCCATAGCCAACATTGCAGTCTGAAATGTCTCCTGTAAATATATAATATGCAATAGGTTATTGTAAAATCATATGATTTTGTAAGTAAGAATTTTCATGGTTTTGGGCAAAACAGTTATTTTGTTGGGATAAGAAATTTCATGGTTTTGGGCAAAACAATTATTTCATGGGGATGATCATGGTCTGCACTGTCTGCTATTCAGTAAGTAAATCTTCAGTGAACACCCCTTTGAGTAATAAGAGGTACTGCCATGAATGATGGACCAGTCCATTTTAAAAATTTAGCAGCTTAAAGGTAAAAGTCTAACTTTTAAGACTTCAAATATATTGAAAAATATAGACACAAAAATGTACTAAAACAAAGAAAACAAGAGCCAATGAAGACTGAACTGAAGGTTTTTTTCTCTAAATTTATATACTTATGTAGACTGATAAATAAACACACCTACAGCTAGTAAAGGTATTAGCATGTTATATTCAATATCTTCTATATCAATCATGCTGAAGAAGAAGGATGACACTTACCTGATGGAAGTATACAGAATCATATTTTGTTGAGAGGGACTTTCTCTCATTAATATCCATCTCAGTAACAGATTGTAGAATATCTATCTGTCTCTGTGAATGTTGTAACAACACCTGATCTTCTGTTCCATACTGGACCTGAAATATGATACACATAAGTGGCATTATTGGGCCTGAAATACGTAACACTTAATCACGGCATTACTGGGCCTGAAATATGTTACACATATATGTGGCATTACCGGGCCTGAAATATGTTATCCATACATGTTGCATTACCACACCTGAAATATGTCATACAAATATGTGGCAATATTGGCCCTGAAATATGTCCCAGGTATACATGATTACTGGGCCTGAAATATATGTCACATGTATATGTCCAATTACTGGGCCTGAAATATGTTACATATGCCAAAATAATGTACAAATTAATTTCACGGAACTTTAATGTCTGATGATGCTAAATGAGATACCAGCTTACATACAGAAACTTTACCGAATTTACCGGTACTTAGTCAAACAAGAGCACCGCCTTGCGGGTGCTGACGCTCATCTGATTTTTTTTGTGTAATAGAAATATTGTCCTACCCATGATTTTCTAAGTCTAAAAAGGGCCATCATTCTTGCAAAAAGCAGGTTAGAGTTATGTTTCTTGATGTTCAGTGTCCACTTATGATGGTGAAAAACTGTTGCAAGTTTTAAAGCAATAGCTTTGATAGTTTATGAGAAAAGTTGACTTAAACATAATACTCAACCAAGAAAATTATTTTCTAAGTCCAAAAAGGGCAATAATTATTGCAAAAAGCAGGATGTAGTTATGTTGCTTGCTGTACAGGGTCAACTTATGATGGTCAACAAGTGTTGCAAGTTTCAAAGCAATAGCTTTGATAGTTTAAGAGAAAAAGTTGACCTAAACATAAAACTTAACCAAGAAATCTGATATTTTCTAAGTCCAAAAGGGGCCATAAATCTTGCAAAAAGCAGGATGGAGTTATGTTTCTTGCTGTACAGGGTCAACTTATGATGGTGAACAAGTGTTGCAAGTTTTAAAGCAATAGCTTTGATAGTTTAGGATAAAAGCTGACCTAAACATAAAACTTAACCAAGAATACTGATTTTCTAAGTCCAAAAGGGGCAATAAATCTTGCAAAAAGCAAAATGGAGTTATGTTTCTTGATGTACAGGGTCTGCTTATGATGGTGAACAAGTATTCCAAGTTTCAAAGCAATAGCTTTGATAGTTTAGGAGAAAAGTTGACCTAAACATAAAACTTAACCAAGAAATCTGATATTTTCTAAGTACAAAAGGGGCCATAAATCTTGCAAAAAGCAAGATGGAGTTATGTTTCTTGCTATACAGGGTCAGCTTATGATGGTGAACAAGTATTCCAAGTTTCAAAGCAATAGCTTTGATAGTTTAGGAGAAAAGGTGACCTAAACATAAAACTTAACCAGGCAATGCCGACGCAGACGCCGACGCCGACGCCGACAACCGCTCAAGTGATGACAATAACTCATCATTTTTTTTCAAAAAATCAGATGAGCTAAAAAGGACAAAACTTTGTAAAAAGGTAAAACAGAGTTATGGAACCTGTGTAGAGCATGTAAGGTCATCACAGTGAACAAGTGTGTGAAGTTTCAATCCATACTACAAGTGGTTACTAAGATACAAGCTTACATACAGAAACTTAACCAACTGGGATGCTGAGACCAGCACATGGACAAGTGTATAAGCTCTATTCCTCAAAAATCAAACTCTTTGGGGGCAATGAGCTGTAAATGTCTAAAGTTCATTGTTTGAACTGTGAAGTATTGACGGTTCTTTTGTTTTCTTCCAAATGCAGTGTCAGTTTCCTGCAAACTCAACCTAGGGTTTCTCAAAGTTGCAGTTCTAGCTTTTAACAAGAGCTTTAACAATCCATGCATGAATGACAAAGATATGGACTGGACACGCCCATCAATGCACTATCATGAAATATGACCTTTAACGTCTAAGTGTGACCTGGACCTTTGAGCTACGGACCTGGGTCTTGCGCGTGACACGTCGTCTTACTGTGGTACACATTCATGCCCAATAATTTTAAAATCCATGCATGAATGACAAAGATATGGACCGGACACGCCCATCAATGCACTATCATGAAAAATGACCTTTAACGTCTAAGTGTGACCTTGACCTTTGAGCTACGGACCTGGGTCTTGCGCGCGACACGTCATCTTACTGTGGTTCACATTCATGCCAAGTTATTTGAAAATCCATCCATGGATGACAAAGATATGGACCGGACACGAATGCACTATCATGAAAAATGACCTTTAACGTCTAAGTGTGACCTTGACCTTTGAGCTACGGACCTGGGTCTTGCGCGCGACACGTCATCTTACTGTGGTACACATTCATGCAAAGTTATTTGAAAATCCATCCATCGATGACAAAGATATGGACCGGACACGAAAATTGCGGACAGACTGACAGACCGACAGACTGACAGAATGACAGACTGTTCAAAAACTATATGCCTCCCTTCGGGGGCATAGAAAGTGGCTGCATGCAATGTTATTAGCCTATTATCTATGAATAAATCAGGATTCTGTCGGAATTGTGTATATTGTTCTAACAGATTCACTTGTAAGCTTTCATAACCTATCATTTGGCAGCTTTCTATTGCAGTTTTCATGATAATACAATTATCTTCAAAAATGACATTCATTTGAAGTACATTAATCGATATTTAGTACCCTCTGTTCAACTTTCCTACAATATACAATGGTGAGGAGCAGTCAGATATCAAGAAAATGTTTGTTCTTATCAAAAGATAAAACTTAACATCCCATAATAATGTTACTACTGTAAATCAAATTTTTCTACATAGCTAAAAACTGACCTCTATTCTGGTGCATCGGTTTACAAGGTCAAGGTCACAGCATCTTTTATATGGACTGGTAACTCTAGCTGGTTTCTCTGGAAAGTTTGACTGCCAGTCATTCTTGTGAAGAGTAAATTTTTCATCATACAAGAAACCAGTCCTGTAACACCATTGTTATAGTAGTTTAAACCCTTACCCTACTAAATTTCTACAATGGACCAGTCCATCATTCAATATCGGCAGCATCAATTATTATTCAAAGGAGTGTTCACTGAAAAATTTACTTACCAAATAGCAAACAGTGCAGTGCATGTTCAGACTGTACGGATGTGCAGACTGACCTTGGTCTGCACTGGTCACATAGGCAAAATCATTTGCCGCCAGCAGGCTCAGGGCTAACCAGAGGTTATATGCACATACTGTAAAATCATTTGATTTTGTGGGCATGAAATTTCGTGGTTTTGGTCAAAAAGGCAATTTTGTGGGGATATGAATTCGTGCATTTCAACTTTTGAAAATAAAACGAATGGGAAATTTATTTGTTCGTTGGGATTAAATTTCGTGGTTTGACTCAACCACGAAATCCACGAAAATTTGTCCTTGACGAATATTAATGATTTCACAGTACGTAGGTCACTAACGAAAAGAAAAAATGTCTTTATTAAAACCTTTCTTACCTTTTCCTTGTATACCAAACTGCATGTCTCTGACCCAGACTAAAGAAAGTTCAAAGGCAGAGCATGCAGTAGGTTTATCTAGGGTATTTACCTTTCTAAATCTGTCAGGAAAACATTTTGCTTGACCATACAATGAATATAGAATTCAATGTTACTTTTTATGCATTTACATGTAGATTGGTAAATCCTGTGTAGGACTAACAACTTTCTTTAAATATGCTTCATCACAATATGACATAAATGGTGCTGGGACACTCGGAGGTGAGGGCCAAGCATTTCAAAAATGGTAACCTAAACCACATGGCTATGGACGCATAGTGCTTTGAAAATTGATAGAAAGCAAATACTTTAAACTGACACTGGGAAAGCTGACAGGCAAAATATTTGTGCTAAATATTAATCTGGGCGAATAATTTTAATAACATCTTAACAAAAGACAAACTTACATAAGCTGATTTATTTATGAAAAATATTAACTCACCCAAAAACTGGTTCAGGTTTCTTCATCAGCAAGGCCTACAGGTATAAGGAAACAAGCATATGTAAAAGTTACTCTAGCATAAAACATATAAATAGCTAAATCAAATGAATATTTTGTCGATAAACATACAATTCCTCTCATATGTTTTTTAATTACATGTTAATATATGGCTGAAATGTGTTTTGCCATGGATCATTCATATTATGGCATGTGTATGAAAAGAGTATTAACAGCACAAGATTTTCTTGTTAACACAAATTTTCTCCCCTGTTAAAACACCCCTTGAAAATTTAAAAAGAAATTATGCTTAAAAGTTCTGTAAATAATCCATTATTGTGACACGACCCGTTTCATTTTCCTATTCAACAAAGATGGCTGAAAACTGTGTGTTATTAAACAACAATTCATTTTTCTGATGTCACAATTATTATGTCATAGCATTAAACGGCATAGTGGCATGCTGGTAAAGAAACCAACAGAAAACAGGGAAATATTTAATAGATGTCATCAAGGATGTATTTTAAATCCTTGGTAACATGTTATAATTGAAAGAATATATCTCATTTAGTGATTTGCTCTTGTAAAATCATTATTTGTCATTTGTGTTTGTTTGCATATTATTGTATAATTCCTTTGCATCTGAACTCCAAACTATGACTTTATTACACAACAAATCACATGAGATATATTATTTCTTAAATCTATGGATAGCAACACAAACAATATCAAATAACACAACTAATCCATCTTGAGAGCCTAGTGGAAGAGCATCCGCTTGCAGTATGCAAGTTTGTGGGTTTGTTCTCCAGTCACATCCTACCAAAGACAGGAAAAATTGTACCAGTAGTGACAGCAGGCACTTCTTGGCACTCTGCATTAAATTGGAAAGTGGCCCCTCTTCCTTCCTACCCTTGTGGTGACTTAAACCATCAGGAATGAGGTGTAAAGACTGACTGATACAGGTTGCAGAATTTGCTTCACAAATTTTTTTTTAATAAGTTGGTGAATTAACCTTATAATTTTATCAAAACAATGTACGTATAATAAACATTAAATGTGGGCAACTAGAACAATTATTCTGACAAGTTAGTATGCAAGTGAATTTACCAGTAGAGTAAAACATTCAGGTCAGAATCCCACTATAAAACTTACAACTTCAGACAGACCAGCAATCATCATATTGTACTCCTCTTCGTCAGTCTCGCTGTCTTCACTGTGTATATCTTCCTTATGATCCTCAGTACCACCTACAGCATGTGAGGCATCTCTCTCATCTCCTTGTTTTTTCTTCTCTTCTGTCCCCTTCTGCATCACCTCTGCCAAACTTGGCTTGTTTTCTGTTTTCTTTCGTGCACCAGCATTCTATATAAAACAAAAATATCATGAACTCATCAATATTGTTCTGGTTTACAAAACAATTTTTTTGAGCTAGATTCAAGGATATATTTCTGTTTATTTGACTGTGTGATGCTGCATCTCCCATTAACATTTACATTGTACATAAGCTTTTATTCACTTGAGGTAAATGCTTCATGACTTTTGAAATTTTGAAGAATCTTTAAATATGCTGAAACTAGGTTGTGCATTAATCGTATCCCTTTGGTTATTGGGGGCAGTTTGTTACTGCTTAAGTTAACTATTTTATTAACAATACTGCAACATATTTATATATCTTGTTAAATGGTCTTAGATATTCAGTGTACCTGTTTTTGTGTTTTAAGTCACACTCACATTATTTAGATCATATGGTGACTTTTCAAGCTTTTTCCAGGCAGACATTTAAATGTTTGTTCTGAGCCTAGGAGAAATGTGCTTTAAGTAGAGATGGTACCTAAAAATTTGAATTGCATCTGATATTATTTTCAGTTGAAAATGTAATACCGGAGAGCCTCAATTATATAATGGTTTAACTTTCATACTTCATTTTTCATGCTGAAAGGCAATATTTAATCTGAAAAATTTGATCCTACTTGAAAAAGGGAAGCCAGTGACAGATAACTCTTCTAGGGCAATTTAGTTATGTGAACAAAATATGTACAGATTCGGATGTGTTTCCTAAAAATATAGTTTACTTCAAGATCTATGAATAATCATTCAAACAAAAAAAGTTGAGCATTATCTTTCATTTTTGAAAGAAATAATTCAAAGACAATGCTTTTTATTCATTACTGTCGATAATTTACAGGTACGGTATGATCATAGGAAAGAAAACATTATTTGTGAGAAAAAATATAAATAGACTATAAGAATTTTACGACCTCGAATCCCTCAACATTTTACAAAATTTGTTTGCCAAGAATAATCAAGGCCTCAAAATGTACGAGTTAAAAACGGAGCGATATAAAAATGTATATTTTATTTGATGGTCACACCAAAACCATACCAAAAACTGTGCCGAAAGAAGTTATTTCACTTTTTATGGCACGCACCTTGTGTTTACAAATGTACCTAATTTGCATATTGACCGAGGCGTGCGAAATCGCATTTACCTTGCTGAATTTGCCGTTACAGAAACTTCTGTTAATATAATGTAGACGGTCATTAGTATAAATAAAATGGTTGTGTTAGTTAAAAAGAATTGAAAATCACCTTTTCTTTAGCTAATCCATCAAAATAACAAAGCCGGTTTCGCTGTCAAAAGTGTCCGTATTTACTGAATGGTGCTATGTTAAAATATTGCTAGTGTGAGACAAGCGATATGCGCTTCAGTTTTGCACTTGATTTGTTGTTGTTGTCTTTGAATACGTGACCTTAGGCACCATCTCTACTTTAAGTAAATTGTTTCTACTTTCATAAAATGCGTAATTATTATACCAACCTGATTTTGATCTTCTGCCTCAGACATGTTTCATGTGGCTTCAGTTTACATGTAACTTTCCTGAAATATTTATTTCCACATGAAATGGCATGTGTACAAATATATTAATATTAAAGCTCATAGGAAATATTTCTACAACTATTTCTCTGAAACCAAACAAAATAATGCGCTTGAGACATAAATTATTATATATGTTTGTATCATTTCTTGGAAACATGCCAGCAATCAAAGCTCCAGATAAGCTTTTGGTGCAATTGGGTATTTACCCATCACTTTTTGTCTGAATTGGGTATTGGAAATTTGAATTGGGTAAAAATAATATCATTACCCAGCCTTTTCAAAAGTAATTGGGTATTTGCTAAAACCAATTGGGTATTTTACCAATCTCGCACTAACAAATGAGTATTTTTTGCTTACAGTATACATGGTATATATCATTTAACAGGACTGACTAAGTATTTTAATGGCGCTCTTCAATGTTAAATACAAAAATGTATTTAAAATTGTAATGAATGTTTCATACTGTTGTTTTCTTTTTCACTTTTAATGCAGTCAGAGATCAGTTCATCCACAATATCCGAACGATTACCGCAATATGCATTCTCCTACAAGATGTCATCCAGTATTGGTGACACTACATCGTCACAAACAAATAACTGTCATTGTTGAACAGCAAAATATCCCACTAATATGTTTGTTTGTGCTACAACAATGTTTTTTTCTGCAACCTCTTTTACATTTTACCGGCATAAAGAAATTGTTTACAAAGCGTCCAAATAACACAGATCAGCCGACCGAATGGTCCTGTAATTTTTCGATAAACTGCAACCTGTTCTGCGGTAACGTATAACCAGTCAGTCAAATCTAGTGTTAAAGTCTCGTACCCGTTCTAGTTATAAGGAAAATGCGATACGCAAGCGATTTTTTACGAATTGGGTATTAGGAATTTTACTTGCGTTTCAGTACGCACACTGTATGAATTCAATTGGGTTTTCTGCAACTTTAATTGCGCAAATACGCAGCTTATCTGGAACTCTGAGCAATGTAAAAGTGGACTCAAAATCGCTGCATTGCTCTATTATTGAGAGAGTCTGTTACAACAGATAAGGAATAGCAAACACAAAATTTATGGCAAATTCATAGACTTTGAACACAAAACATATTCAAAACAATTTTTACAATAATTACAGGACAAGTTGTTTGACAGTTCTTGCTATAAAGTTGCATTTATTTGTTTTTCATGTTTAAAGGTATAAAAAACTCTCGGATAGATTTTGATACAAATGTTCTTGGTTTGATGCCCTAGCTGTTTGCAAACAGACCCCTTGTGTTTTTTTTTAATGTGTTCAATGTAAAGCCCCAATACACATTCAAAGCCCTCTTTCCGGGGAAGAACCAGTAATGACCTCCTAGCTGGATGGAAGACACTCAAAAGCATCTCAGAAATTTCCAGTGCCCAGACCACGATTGGAACCCTGGACCTCTAGATTGATGGTCAAACATGTTACCACTAGACCATGCATTGGGCTACCTGAGTATCTGTCAGGGCTGTGTGTTGAATGGAAAAAATTGATCTGATATGGATTATGATACGGAAAACTCAATACAAAATACGTATTGCCAGTACAGACAGTCATAGCCCTCCATATGGACACCTTTAAAACTTTTGTCAGTATCCATATAGTCAGAAGTTTGACAATGCATGGTGACATAATATTTTGACTTGATATTGTATTTGTTTCACTCCAAATAATAGTAGGCCAGTTCTTTTATCACGTGCATGTATCTGAATGATACATATTTGTGCATGTGAAAATATAATCTAAAGGACTAAATTTTTGACAACTTTTTTATTAAGAAATTGCTAATGCTCATATTCTCGGGACATCTTACTACCCATCGCAAGATTGTCAAATATGACTTTGTCAAAGTATGATGTAGATACATACTGTATATAAAGTTCAATCTGCATCAAATACTTTTGCCCAAAATCAAAAATGAAAGTCAAAATCTAGTACATAACTTCAACACTCAGATTTATTGTTCAGAATTACATTCATACACCCACAGTAGTTAAAAAGCATCATTATTATCATAAAAAGGTAAAAGAAACAAAGTGGTGGTTGCTGTCACAGATACTCGAAATTCTGAGAAAATTCCTTAATCGCGGAAACCTATTACATTTAAGGGTATAGTGATACTATTCAAATACTTCTTTCAGTTAAAAATGTCGCTTTTTATCTCATCATTTTTTACGAATTATCAGCAATTATAACATCTGGATCATCAGTAATGTCATCTACCTCTAATAGAAGTTGCAAAGTTGGTCAGATTTCGACTGCAAATGGAGGACTGGAATCTAAGGGACGTAATTCTGACTTTGTTTACGGCCAATTATCACTCTTAAATCCCGTTTAATCGTATAAAGATCTTTATTAAAGATATCCCATAATGTGACCCACCGTTATTTAATCTTTACATATAATAAAGAAAATCCTGACTTGGCTAAGATGTGAATTAGCTAAAAATGGGAAAAAGAATGGTCAATGGAATTTAATCCCGATAAATGTGAAGTTCTATGAATATACCGTAAAAGAAATCCTGTCATATATCCTTACACCCTACATAATGTCCAGCTTCAGTCCACTGACCATGCAAAATATCTTGGTGTTACCCTAAGTAATAACCTGACCTGGTCAAATCACATAAATAACCTTGTATGATGGATGGAAGTTAAGTACATGTGATTTAATTTTATGAATCGTCATTTTTATTCTAATTTTACTTCCTGTTTGTGAATCATGCACTGCACCATTTCATTTGAAGTTTAAAAAATACATGTACTTTCATTTGTTATTTATTGTAACATGAAAACGAAAGTAAAGTGGTTCGGGAAGTTCAAGTTATCTATACTGTTGTTCATACAGGAACTATCATAGTGCAGCAATATGGTGACTTAACTTCATAAAATCGTGCCATTTGTGGGAAAAGCATCAAATTTGGTACATATGTTACTTGGTATTATCTATATAAGAAAACAAAAAGAAGTTGCTGTAATACCCAAGATGGCTGACTAGTCGGCCATTTTAAAAATGGCCGCCAAAATCCAATAATTCTTCCAATAATCTACTTTTATGCTAAATATTTCTAAAACAACCAGCAAAAAATGCTCAATATTTACACAGTATGATATTTGGAACTGCATATTGTATTTGTTGACATATATTTGATGTTACTGTGTTATCAAAATGGCCGTCAAAAGTAAAATGGCCACCAAAAGATCAATATAAAGTAGTGATTTATTTTCATGAACCGAACCATCATTATACTGTAAATTAAGAACATAATGATCATGAATATGAATTTTAAATAGAAATAATTAACAACAAATCTTGTCATATCTATATGGAAAGAATACAAAGACAAAAAACCATTTTACACAGCCTATTTCAGCAACAGACCTAACATACTGTTTTATGTAATTTGTAAAGAATGTTGAGCACTTTATTTAATGGGATATATACATACATGTATTTGATTCCTACCAAATTAATGTGTATATGTTTATTATCCATGTTTATAAGTTTATCAGCCGTTGTCGTAATTACAACCACATTGTTTTGTTTGTTTGTTTTGGGTTTAATGCCGTTTTTCAACAGTATTTCAGTTATGTAACGGCAGGCAGTTAACCTAACCAGTGTTCCTGGATTCTGTACCAGTACAAACCTGTTCTCCGCAAGTAACTGCCAACTTCCCCACATGAATCAGAGGTGGAGGACTAATGATTTCAGACACAATGTCGTTTATCAAATAGTCACGGAGAACACACGCCCCGCCCGAGGATCGAACTCGCGACCCCGCAATCCGCAGACCGACGCTCTACCTACTGAGCTAAGCGGGCGGGTTACCACCACATTGACAAACAGCTATACATAGCATTACTGCCTTTGCAGATGAGGTAATATTTGTCTTTTTTTTCAAGAGCATGTGTGAAATTTAAGACATTAAACATCAAACCATACATATCTTCATCGCCAGTGTTAAGACAAATCCACTGTTTTCATTAGGCAAGCCCACATAGGGGTTGACCACAAACTATTATAATTACATGTGTGTTTCCAGGAAGTGTGTATACAGTTAATTATCATAGCCTTTGTTATCAAATTATGAACATGTCATATGACTGTTTTGAAACCAATTTTAAACAGCTAATGTTCACTGATAGATATCATTCATTTGCCCGCTTAAAATACCCGTATTTTGACCAAGTTGCACCTAATTAGAACCGACTTTCGCAAGACCAAACTTCTAAAAAGCAAGCTTGAACATAAGCGGCGTACACTCAAAGTGACAATGAATACTCAAATATAAAGTGATGGGTAATAGGATTGAATTGATTACTACTCTGCATACGTCAAAAATCTGCAGGGAGACAGTAATCTTAGCTCATTAGGGAGAGCGCAGATCTACGGATCGCGTGCCCTGTGACTATTTGATAAAATAAAAAGACATTGTGTCTGAAATCATTCGTCCTCCACCTCTGACTAATGTGGGGAAGTTGGCAGTTACTTGTAGAGAACAGGTTTGTACTGGTACAAAATTCAGTAACACTGGAGCTTGCAATGAATAGAATTTCAGCGACTGTTGTATCAATAAATCGTTAATACAAACTGAAGACATGACTTTTTAAGAAACTCCTGGAGGAACTGTAACCATTAATAGCAAAATATATAAATACATTACGTAATTTACCAATGATATTTAAGAATGTGCAAATGTGATCTATGTTAAAGAAACCTAGGCTAGAACCAACAGCCACAAAAACAACATGCTTGTATCCCGTCTCCTACTTATTTTAAAGATTTTGGAGACCAGACTGACCTAACAAAGTTACAGAACGACATTATTCAGCCTCTTGACCATATTATATGTATAATACAAGCTACTGGAACCATGATCATTGACAATCTGACTGTATTGCACTGAACTGAGCACCATTTGGAAGGTCGGGTGTCATTTATCTAAGCAATCACTCTCAGATGGTGTGCATTGATGGGTAGTTACTGGCACCAGTATGTTAGCAAAATACAGTGTACCTACGGGTCACAAACTAAACCCCAATAGTTACATGTATTTACGGTTGGTGAAAAAAGGAGATGCTACGAAATGATTTGTTGTTACTACACAACGCCTCTCGGTTGTACTTTTCTTTTAAGCCTATAAAAGCTACAGTTAGGTATTGCCCCATATTGTAACATGCCCAAACTCAATGCTGATAAAACAGAAATATTATTGTTGATATCAAAGCATAATTGCAGGTACAGTGTTAACATGTTGAGGAAACCCAGTGACTCTGCAACTATGTATGTAAGGAATAGATGAGTTAGACTTTCACATGTTCAATTCTGTATGCAGGGCTGTATATCCACAATTGTACATAATAGGTCAGATTAGACGGTACTTAACCTGTGATGCAATCAACACCTTTACGAATTGCTTTCCTACCTCGCATTAATAGACTATTGCAATGCATTGTTTCATGGTATTCATAGCACCTACCGTATTGCACAAACTACAAATGTACAGAACACAGCAGCTTGTCTTATAACTAGAGCATCCGATTATAATCAGATTACTCCTGTATACTAGAAGGAGCCTCATTTGGCTTGCAGCAAAATACTACAGTACAAAATACATACTCAAACCTTAAAGTTTCTACTCAATCTTCCTCAGTCTTATCATTTACAACATGATATAAGTTTATAGGCAGAACAGGGGCACAAGATCAAAAGATACTGTGTCATTAGAACTACCAGTGTCTTAATTCAACCCTGATGTGTGACAACCGGAGCAACCATCTGAATCTCACTGAACAAAACTCCTTGAAAATGGAATATTGTTAATGTATAGCCACCAATATGAACTTCTTATGATCTGAAGTTTTTTGGTGGTATTTTTTATTGAAGTTGGGCACTGTAAGGTTTCTTATATCTGTTCTTTGTACATTATACATTTTTACGTCCAAAGTAGATAAAATGATGTTCGGAATGTTGTATGGGTGGCTGCATTCTTTTCTTGAATATTTGAATTAAATCTGTATTCAAATTATCCTATCCATTTTGGTTAAATATTTTACATAAGTTATTTGACTCATTCCTTGATAAGGATTTGGATCACTTTTCTACATCTTTGAAGTTATAAGTTAATAAACACACATGATAAGTTCTATGGAAATATTACTACATGGTAGAAAAGTAGTCTATATTCATCTTTGGAAGATATTAGGAAAAGTGTTTATTTCAATTTATGCAGAGAAAATGAACTAAGTGACAACACACATGAATTATTTTAGTCCGAATTCTCTACTGTATTCTCTACAGTATGCGTCAGAAAATTTTTGGATAATATTTTATTACAATTTGTTTTGTCATTTGGACTCTGACTATTATTCTTATATATCTTTTATGATTTTTAACATTCTGAAAAGATTTTAACAGATCAAGCTGTCTGTGGTATAAATAACGAAACTGCATCAAAGGGAAGTAACTCAATTTCTGTAATTATATAGTGAAGAAACAACAATAAATAGCTAAAATCTATACATAAGTGTCTATAATCAGTGTTTGTATAAAAAATGATTAAAAACATAGATTAACTGGCTAAAAAAATGTATCGAGTGTGTCTGACCCTTACTTTTCTTTATATTTTTTATGAATGGCGGCCATTTTGAATAATTTCAGCCATTTTGATTTTTTTCAAACTTCCTTTCAATTTTAAATTAACGACACCACATCCTCCCTTTCTGCCAAGTTTCATGCTTTTCCCATAAATAGCACGATTTTTTCACCATATGGCTGCACTATCACCAGTTACTGGCTCTTGATACCACTATATAATAGCCAGCTTGTAGGGTTTAATTTAGTGCTGTTGGAACTGACTGAGAGACAAGTTGCTAAGGAGTTTAATAGAAATATCATATTACATGAGATATTACGGGCGTGTTTTAGGTTTTAAATATATAATTGTGGAATAATAAACAAGGCAAACAAACCTTGTGATATCGAAGAAAAATGGATTTAAATCAAGTTAGCAGGTAATGCAACAGGGTATTGGTATTGAATCATTAAGTTTGCAGGCCGAGTGGTTAAGGTCGCTGACTTCAAATCACTTGCCCCTCATCGATGTTGGTTCGAGCCTCACTCGGGGCGTTGAATTCTTCATGTGAGGAAGCCATCCAGCTGGCTTACGGAAGGTCGGTGGTTCTACCCAGGTGCCCGCTCGTGATGAAATAATGCACGGAGGGGCACCTGGGGTCTTCCTCCGGAAAGTCGCCATATGACCTATCATGTGTCGGTGCGACGTTAAATTCAACCAAAAAAAAAAAAAATAAGTTTGCAAGGTAAGTGCATAAAATTGGTTTGCATGGCAGTGGTGTGGAAAGACAAACAGGTATGTGCTGCATGAGATACATTTAAGTTGTGATTAATGTTGTTTTTTTTATTCTGGTCGCAAGGGTTCTTGCTAAAAGGTATAAAGAATTTTGAAAAGTTGGTACAATTTTAGTGTGCACGGGTTATATTCAATGCATGTGTTCATGTTTACATTTGGGAGCCTCTGGGTCTTTGTAATAATTTTCACTAGAAGTTTAAATTCTAAGGTCAATCGTAAATTGTTTTGTGCAAACAAACTCAGTATTTGTCTGATAAACATGTAACCCTGGTGAATCGAACCCCGGTCTCCCGCGTGACAGGCGGGGATACTTACCACTAAACCGGTAACCGTCTCTGTTGCGGGCAAAACAGAGACTGGTGAAAAAGTAGCCCCCAAAGATGAACAGCTATTTGTGAATCGCCTTATAGGTTCTTCAAATGAGCATTATGTAACTGTCAATGGCATTTCATTTAAGGCCTTGATTGATTCTGGTAGTCAAGTAACTACTATTTCTTGTTCTTCTTTCAAGAGTATTTCTCAGGTTTCCTTACTACCTTTAGACTCTCTTGGTGTTGGTCGATCTCTTGCAGATGGTTCATCCATGAAATACTTATGTTACTTTGAATCTACTATTTCATTGCCGTTTTTATCAGATTTTAAATTGGATATTCCCATTCTTGTCGTTCCAGACAATGATTTTAATATGTCTTGTCCCATGATTGTGGGGACAAATGTACTAAGACGGTGTAAGTCTTTTTTATCCCAGTCTGCAGATGATGCTGTAGCTGAAGTTCCTATGGAATGGGAATCAGCCATGGATGGTCTTAATTACAAGACTTTTACGGTAAAGGCTTGTGGTAAAAAGCCTGTTACAGTTGCACCATTTGAAACAGTTACTGTTAATGGGATTGCACGGAACTTTGACAACAATATTGCTTCGGTTGTTACCGAGACACCTGAAAGTGCATCAGGATATACTATTTGCCCTCGTATTGTTAAAATTCACCAACAGTCAACTGTGAAAGTCCCAGTCAGAATTTGCAATATGACGGCCAAGACCATTTCTTTTAAACCTAAATCAGAACTTTGTGAGATTTCTGAAGCAAAGGTTGTAGATGATCTTTCATCATACATTTCTACAAATCAGGACTCATCTTCCGGTTCTTCTCTAGAAGACCTGGGTGTCAGTATTGACAATAGCAATTTGTCTCCTGATCAGGTGTTAAGATTCCAACAAGTACTTGGAAAGTGGAAACATGTCTTTACCACAGACATCAAGGACCTTGGAAAAACCAACAATGTAAAACACAAGATTGTGTTAGATTACAGACGAATCCCTCCAGCCATGTATGAGGAAGTACGTCAGCATATTAAGGAGATGCTGGAAGCAGGGGTCATTAGAGAATCAGAAAGCCCATTTTCGTCTAATGTTGTTTTAATACGGAAATCATCAGGAGCCCTTAGATTTTGTATTGACTGGCGTCGCTTGAACAATAAAACTCGGAAAGATGCGTTTATGCTTCCACGATTTGACGACACCATTGATGTTCTTTCTTTTGCCAAGTATTTTTCCAAACTTGATTTACATTCTGCATATTGGCAGGTAGAATTAGAAGAAGAGGACAAAGCCAAGACAGCTTTTAGCGTAGGAGCCCTCGGATTTTACGAGTGGAATCGTATGGGCTATGGACTCACAAATGCACCCGCCACATTTCAACGACTCATGGAAAAATGTATGGGTGATATGCATCTGCGAGAATGTTTAATCTTCCTCGACGACATTTTGATCTTTTCTTCATCTTTCGAGGAACACATATCTAGAATTTTCAACGTCTAGATCAACACAATTTGAAATTGAAGCCTTCAAAATGTGAATTCTTCAAACAGTCTGTCACTTATTTAGGTCATGTAATTTCAGACCAAGGTATTCCAACTGATCTAGGCAAAATCTCTGCTGTTAAGGATTGGCCAGTTTGTACATATAACAAATCCCTTCGTCAGTTTCTCGGTTTTACGGGATATTATCGCAGATTTGTGAAAAACTACGCCCAGATTGTAAAACCTTTGAATTCCCTACTTGAAGGACATGGATCCAACACAAAGAAATCCAAGAAATCCAAAAAGTCCAAAAACAAGAAACCAGCAGAATGGACACGGGGCGAAGCTCAACAAACTGCATTTGATACAATCAAAGACCGATTGACATCCCCACCAGTGTTAGCTTACGCAGACTATTCGCTGCCTTTTATTTTGCATACAGACGCATCGTCTCTTGGCTTAGGCGCAGTCTTATACCAAGTACAAGACGGTAAGGAGCGTGTTATCGCTTATGCATCACGCAGCTTAAGGCCCCCAGAGCGTAACTATCCGGCCCATAAATTGGAGTTTTTAGCACTCAAATGGAGCGTCACGGATAAATTCCATGATTATTTGTGTGGAAAGAATTCAAAGTTGTGACAGACAACAATCCATTAACCTACATCAAAACATCTGCTAAGGTTGACGCTACAGGTCACCGTTGGCTTGCAGAATTCGCTAACTACAATTTTACTATTGAGTATAGAAGTGGTAGCCAAAACGCAGAGGCGGATGGATGGTCCAGAAGATACATCTTTCAGGAAGAACTAGCAGCCATTTTTCATGCCGCCATCAGTTCTACTCCCCTTGTTGATTGTGTTTCAGATTCGGCAGTTCCTCATTCGGCCGGTGAGGAGATGTTTGAATCTGATCATATCAATAAGATAGATTGGAAATCAGAGCAGAATCAAAATTCAACTATTTTTAGAGTGATTGGCCTCCTCGAAAGCGGTTTTCCTACAAGGGAGAGAGGATCTGAGACCGCCGCAGTACAGCGTTTCCTCAGAGAGAGTAACAGACTCCATCTGGACGAGGGAATTCTGTATCGGACCACTTTCTTGGATGGCCAGTCAGTTCGTCAATTGGTCAATTGGTTATACCAGCATCTTACCGGAACCTTGCATTGAAAGGTATCCATGATGATGCCGGCCACCAGGGTAAAGAGAAAACCCTTTGGTTAGCCAGACAGCGTTTTTTAATGGCCAGTCTTAGAACAGGATGTTAACCATTTTATAGAAAATTGTGGTCCCTGCATCAGACGCAAAACCCCTGCCAGACCTTCTGCGGAATTGATTCCGATTTTAACCTCTAGACCCATGGAGCTTGTTTGTATAGATTGTTTGAAATTAGAGCCCAGTAAAGGTGGAGTAGAGAATATCCTTGTTATTGTAGATCACTTCACCAGGTTTGCTCAAGCGGTACCTTGCCGCAATCAGACAGCTCTTACGACAGCTAAGGCATTGTATGATCACTTTTTCCGGTTTTACGGATTTCCGGAGAGACTGCACAGCGACCAGGGTCGTAATTTCCTCAGCAAAACCATCACAGAACTGTGCAAGCTCACCGGAATCCGTAAAACACGCACAACGCCTTACTATCCTATGGGTAATGGTTCTGCTGAACGTTTAAATGCTACACTCTTGCGTATGCTTGGAACTTGAGAAGATCACCAGAAAAGTGACTGGAAGAACTACATCGCTCCTCTTGTCCAAGCATATAATGGCACAAAGAGTGATGCTACAGGTTTTTCACCTCGCTATCTGATGTTCGGGTGGCATCCCCGTTTAGCTGTGGATGCATTCCTAGGAACTGATCCACAAGACCTCGATGAGAACACACCAACCACATATGCAGCCAAACTCCAGAACCGGCTGGAGTTTGCATACAGAGCCGCTGCTAGAGAAGCCGGTAAACAAGCCGCTAAGAACAAGGACCAGTATGACAAGCGAGTCCGAGAAACCACCATAGAAGTTGGAGACAGGGTACTGGTGAAGAAGGTTGGCATAAAAGGGACACACAAACTAGCAGACAGATGGGATCGCGACCCTTATGTCGTACTAGCAATGCCAAATCCAGAATACCAGTGTACCGGGTACAACTTGAGAATGGCAAAGGACCAGTTAGAATCCTTCACAGGAATATGCTTCTTCCATTCAACAGTGTTCCGTTGGACTTTCCTGAACAATCTAGGAGAGGTCAGAAAGTGAAGTAGAGCGTTACAGACCTCCACACCGTAGACCTACGAATCAGCCAGGTTTATTACAAAAGACTACGCCTAGCACTTCCTGTCCAACCAGAATAATTTTTTATCCCTGCAACAGTGAGGACGTTCCAGCATTCTTTGAGTGTGAACCCTGAAGTTTCACAACTTCCGGTCCCAGAACTTTCTGCCTCCAACTCAATCCCTGCAGCGGATCCCATACAGTCAATTACAGACCAACCTAGCGTTGATACTGCCGGCACCGTCCGTCCGCAAAGGTCACCATATCCTAGTCGTTCACGAAGAGCTCCTGTACGGTATGGTGAATGGGTGGCCCCTATTTCCGCAGCACCAAAATCTGACGAGGTTGTGTACTATGTGTAATTTTGTCACAGACGGAGTCCAGTATTTTATCTTTTAAAAATGTTGTATTGTATATTGAATTATTTCTGAAAAATTCAATTCATACAGTGTGTGCAGGAATATTGCATATGTGTTCTCCCCTGTTTTCTTTACAGAAACAGATATAGCTTGATTATATATGAATTCAGTTTCATATTGCTTTATATGGAAATTAATTCATTTCCTATTGCTCATAAACTGTTGAATGTATAAATTTTAAAATGATTGTCTTGCTATTTTATTTTGTAAATATAAAATATTGTACCCATATATATGAAACATGTTCTTTAATTCATTAAAGAGGCATTACATTTTCACACTACCTAAAATATTTTCCTATAGAGATCGTTTCATACGACCAGACCAATTTTTTTGTCCATTTCCATAGTACAGTCAAATACCCTTTAATAATCATTAGTTTAGTACCTTTAATTAGTTATTAAGATTTGATAAGTTAGATAACCTTTAAATAACTTTAAATTTCAGCGAGTACCTTTAACATAACATATTAGTATAAGTACCTTTAACAATTATTTAGAGTAACTACTTTTAATTGTTCCATTAAGACTATGTGTAACATTTGCTAAGTTTAGAAGTATTATTAATTTAATTTTTCATTTCAGGCACATTGATGATAATGCTGTTTGCGGTTATAAAACTTCAATTGAATGCCGCTTTAGTTTTTCATATTCTTTCGCAATTAATTATAACAATTTTCAGATTTCAGCAGTTTTACTTCTCAGAAAGACCCCTTTAGTGATTTTCATAGGACATATAGTTATTATTAATAATTATGCAGTGCACTTGGAATTTATTTTGTTTGTATATATATTTATTTCATGATTGTGAAATAATTTTCACAATTTTCAGTGTAGATAGTTTGCATTGCATTAATACTAATTATTTTAGATCTATCACGGTAATAAGGTTCACTTGTTACATATATAAAGTTTGAAATGTCAGGAGCCATTTATCAAAAGGGGGTAATGTGTAACCCTGGTTATATTGTGGTAGAACTTTGTTTTTAATGGTAGATCAAACATAATATTCTTTTAGATACATGCAATGCAGCGCACCGTCCTATATCCGTCCCTGTAAATATCGTGTTGTCCTTGTTATTGATCTGTGACGTAATACGTACATGTATTTGTCTGCCTAACTGTTGTATATGCCTAACTTTATTATTATCAAGGGTGGAGCGCTGTATAAAAGTAATTGTGAGTGAGAGTTCACTAAATTTCACGTGCCGGACCCCACATAACCTTTCTAACCCCGCGAAATATCTAATTCCCGCCAAAATTACTTCTCTTGTGCATTCTTCTCTAGCTGTTCCTAGTGTATGGACCATTTTGCAATCAGGTCCGATTATGATAAAAAACTTTATTTTATAAGTTTTACAACTTATTAGATTTATATAAAGTGTATACTTGGATACAGGATTCTGGTAATTATTATTTTCTTATATCAATTGTTGTGATTTTGAATTCTTGTAATAATAATCAATTGAATGCATTTTGGATTTTTTATGAGTATTATGTGCATATTTTTATTAGTCTTATTATTGTTTACAGGCTCTTACCGTAATTCTTTACTGTAAACCACCTTAATAAAGAACAATATTGAAAACCCTGAGGCTGTATTTCTTTATACATGACCCCGGCTACAAACATACATAAATCAATTTGTATGATGTTGCCTGGGTAAATTCCAGCAAATGAGATAAGGATGGCTTTGTTTGTAACATGTGGTCCGACATTGTTGATTAAAACTAAACAAAATGGATTCTATTTTATCTGAGAAATCCTGGAAATTGGTGCAAGAAACCGTTGGGGGTGACAAAGGGCATTCCATTGACCTAATTGCTTTAGATTCGAATTGTATGGTTTCAAAAGATGGGAAACTTATGAAGCATTTTACCTCTTTCCCTACCCCATTTTCAGCAGGTGTGAACATGTTTGAACAGAATGTCAGCCCAATGGAAAATTCCTATGTTTTTCCGACATTTACACTTGTGAACCCAGTGATAAAGTTCATATTAGAATTGGGGTTAACATTTATTGTAATTGTTCCTATCCTAGATGTAACTCCCATATGGATCCCTACATTGATATGCAGGATCATAGATTGTTTTATATTAGGATGCAAAGGGGAAAAGGAAGTCATTAGGGTTCCGTCAAAAAAGGGTTTCATAAAAGACACATGGGGACTTCCAGCAAATTTATGGGCTATAAGAATCGGGGCAAAGCCGGTACAACATCATAAAAATAGGATGCCATTTGGAAAAATGATGTTATTAAAAAAAATCAGCAATTGAGAAAAAGCTTTATTTTTATGCATTGGAGATTCTATGATAAGATTCTTGCGACATAGAGAATGTTTTATGAATCCTATGGTAAATATTCATTCAATTTCAGGAGGCGCATTGCAAAAATTTGTGAAGTTGCTAGGCCATTAGTAAAGAATTACCCTCCATTTGTCATTTTAATTCACGTTGGGGTAAATAATTTGTCTAAATGTCATTTGTATCCAACGAAACAATGCAGATGAATATTGCACTCCAAGAATATGGGGAACTAGTCAGTATCTTGAGAGCATTATGTCCCAAGATTAAGATTATTTTATCTAGTGTTGTACCAATTAAAGATGGCTTGATAAATAGAAAGGCTAGTGTTTTAAATGGAAATATCAGAGCATGGTGTAATTTCAACAGTTGGGTGTATATAGACAATTCATACATTGATATCAGGGACTTACGAGCCACAGTGCATTTTGATACAAGTGGAGAGCAAAAATTCTGTGACAATTTATTGACTGTTTTAAATAGGATATCTTAAAGGTTTTGAACTATTTTATAATGATTCATGTGAAGGACAGGAAGACTCATTGACTACTGAATTAAAAGAATTGAAAAGGATATGTGATAGTGATAATCATAAAAGTTTCAAGTATATTTAGTGTTTTAATTTCTTTAATTAAATATCTGTTCTGAGGAGATTTTTAGGCAAATTGTGCAAACAAATTGAACTGTTTAAAACATTTGTTATCAAATGTATGGGCATGCTGTTTCTGAATATAATAAAGCTTGTGTGATTTATGTGTTGTTTTTCGTAGTTTTTAATATATTTTATAATTCATAAATTGAAACAAAACAGATAGCAGGTTCATCAAAGATAAAGTCTTGCAATTAAACATGTAAGGACAGGGTATTAAAATTGTAAAAATAATGCCATGTTGGAAATCTTTGTCTCATTGTTTATTTTTTTTAATAAAAATGTTACTGCTTTCATTGTCTACCACTTTTTTCCACCCTTGCCTGAAAAAGCAGTAATGAGTTTGTACACTGTTCAGACAATTGTGCTCTGTTGAAATTTAACCAAACACAAGTTTACCTGCATAAACAGAAAGCATGATATGTCACCATGCGCGGATCCAGAGGGGGGTTGGGGGGACCGGGGGTCCGGACCCCCTCTGGAGAAAGGAAAGAAGACAAGAAGGAAAGAAAATGTTTTTCGAAAAAGGCAACATTAGGACTGCATGTAAAGTATATGCGGCTGCTGCTACATACGACCCCGACCTAATTCATATTATTTATCTAAAAGAAACTAAGAATTTTTACCTTCAAGAAAGCTTGATTTTATCATTTTCCCAAATTTAACAGGTTAGTCCATAAAACTGTCCCAGAATGCAAAAAAATGAAGTGCTTAATTTCAAAATTTCCAAGGTGGGGGGGGGGGGGGGGCAGGGGATCGGACCCCCTCTGAGAAAATTGGCTGTGTCCGTGCATGGTCACTATACCTGTCCAGTACTGGACATTATGGTAAACGCTTCTTTCCTGCACAAATGGCAATTTCGCAACTTCTGTCCGGTTTGTACAAATTTCTGGCCGCGATAAACCATTTGACTTGTATACATTTGAGCATTTAAGTTAAAGTTTGTCAAGACTGTATCTTTAATAAATTTGATATTTATTTATCTGTTGATTTTTTTTTTCAGATTGGTAAATCTGATAATGTGAGGACTAAAGATGAAGATACAATATGCCAGGAGTGCAAGATTAAAAATGATGTTGATTATAATTTCTGCAAAATTTGCGGAGCAAAACGGAACTGTAATAGATCAGGAGTATTATTTTCGGAGACTGAGCTTAAGGTATTGGATGATCGTATAAACTACTTATGAGGTAGTGCACTTGACATAAGCAAAACCTGAAATAACGAGATATTTTAGGTGTTTCAATTAAACTCATCGCCATGTCATTTTGTCATCCTAACATAATATTCAGTGCAGAACTGTATACATGGCGATAAAATTAGATCACTTCGTACTTTTTCAGATGAATTATGTTTGTAGAGGGCTACCGTTCAGTTTAGACTTCGTGGATTGACTGGAAAAGAGTTTGTTTATTGAAAGTATGCGGAAGTTCTAGCCGTTTTTTATTTCGTGGGAATCGACCAGAAATCATTTTGTGTAGATGTATAGAATGGACGTCGAACACGACATGAATTGAAAATCGTGGTATTTTTGAAACTTTTCTTCATTTCTTTGCTATTTGAGGGATTTTAATGAAATAAAAAGTGTTAACGCTTAGATTGATGCTTTCAAGTGGCGACCACAAAGAGAAAACCGTGATCTGGTCGTTTCTTGCAGCTGTGTTCTTGTTTGTTCAGCATGATGTTTTTGGTCCGTTGGGGACCTTATATCTTATATACATATATAGGCCTATTTAAGTAAAATATTTGATTATGTGTCTAGCACCTGTGGCCTCAATATGACGTCTCTCAACAAAAACGTCTTTGCACGTAATGGTCCCATTCAAAATGACAATATGTATTTATAGCAGAGACAGTACAACAAATACGATATTTTCATTTCAGAGGCAGACATTGCGGGGTGTCCCAGTTATACTGAGGTGAAGTATAAACGGGATGATATCACGACACGATATTGGGTGTACGGAAATGAACGGAAAGTTTATGCCCCGGATTATCCCCACCAGTGCTGCTGTGGATGTGAAATTCTGTGATCTAGTGACTTTTACTGCAACAAAATGTATAAAATGTATTTGATTTACCGTTGAAACAGTAATAAGTTTGGATTATTTGAATTCTAGAAAAATACAACTGCCAGTCTTTGATTAACATTTTTTTCTCATAGTAATTACCTTGTTTGTTTGTTTTTTGTTTCAGATATTTATGAGCTCTTTATTTTCTTAATAACTTTATATTTTACTAAATAAAAATCATCTAAATTTTCATCGTTAATCTCTTTATTGCGGACCTTTTAGAAATTGGTGCTGACATCTATAGATGGTTGAAAATCAAAATTTAAATTTGAGCTATAACTGAATTTTGAGCCAGCTCAGAGATTGAAATCAAACATCAAGCAAAAAAATTGTCAAAAAGAACGACTTTTCGAACTGAAATAGAATGGCGCCTGCTCGCTGTTCAAATTTCTCAAAGGCCAGATTTCAAGCGGGGATTGAATTTCGAGCTAGCTCGACACCGTGTTACCGGCGCCAGTGATGACAGATCACTGCCTGGATGACTGATATTAAATTTTGCAAACAATTAATACGTAGGTTAGTTATTTGTTTGTGAGAGCAAGGGCATTTTCGTAGTCATGAACCTGTTGTACATTAACTGGAGATATCATTAGGTACTTCTGGACTACACTGTCAGACCAGTAGCCTCGTGAAACTTGTGGTTTGTCGCAGATCCTCAATGCCTCCATACAGTTTCTGGTGGATTGAGGTATCTATCGGCCAAGTCGCAGCTCGCTCCTGGTCATGCCCTTTACATATATGAAGTATATGCTCCGCAGTCAGATCTTCCTCACCACATGGACAAGTTGGCGATGATGCCAGTCTGTATTTCTTGTACATGTGAGCATTGAGCTTGTTGTGCCCTGAGCGGAGCCTGACCATCATCACTTGTTCAGACCGATCAAGGAGATGAAAAGCATCTTCCTCCATCCTTGGTCTCGTTAGTGCCTTGATGAAGGTGACTTTCTCATTGTAACTCACAGGTTCTGTTGGTTGTTCTGACTGAGCTCCTAGCGTAGCCAGTTTGTCTGCCTCTTCATTGCCTGCAAGTCCACAATGGGATGGAATCCACTGAAGTGCTACTTTGCAGGTCATATTCAGGCTCTGCATTCTCCTGGCTAGCTGCGGAGCTTTATTGTTGATCAGAGCTTCCATGACAGACAGTGCATCTGTGAGAAAGACGACTGAGGAGCTTTCTTCTGCCGAGTCTTCAACCATTGAGACGGCCTTCATGAATGTTTCAGTCTCTGCCTTGTAATTGCTGCAGTGTTTTCCTGTGGCTGCATGTAGTGTTTCTCTCTTGCCAGATGGGTATTGAATGAAAACTTCTGCACCTCCATCTTTGACGGCGCATGCGGCTGATCCGTCTGTATAGACATGAGTCCATGATTCCGGAGGATAGTCTTCATTAATCATAGCAAGTGTGAGGCTCTTCCAAATGCCTTCATCCTCTTGCTTCCCGCGGTCAAGATGAGGAAAAGCAAGTCTCACAGTCACTGAGGACAGATCATTCGCTAGTGGGTTTATAATGTCTTCACTACCTAGGGGAGTCGTTGGTATGTTCAGCTCAGTTTTGAACTCTCGGTTGAGTTTTATGCCTCATGAACGAAGCTGCTACGTTTGAGCCGATTTTTGGTGTAGCCATCTAGCTTGGCTTTCATCGGATGGTCTTGAAAAGACCTGAACTTCTCTGCTTGAAGCAGGACCTTTGTATGTCCCCATTCTTGTAACGGCTGTGTGTCTGCTAGCTTCTCCATGAAGGAGATTGGTGTAGTCTTTGTAGCACCTGTCATGATCCGCAATGCTTGGTTCTGAACCTTGTCTAAAGCCTGTTGGTTAGTTTTGGCAGTAGTGGACCAGGCAGTTGAGCTATACTCTAAACGGGGTCTCACTGTTCCCTGATATACTGTCTTGAGTATTTGCTCATTTGCTCCCCACGTTGTTCCAGCGAGTTTGCGCATCATGGCAAGCCTCCTACGGGCCTTCCCTTTTGCTTGACTAATGTGGGGCTTCGAGGTTAGCCGTTTGTCAAAGGTGACTCCAAGGTATTTTGCCTCGTCTGCTTCAATCAGCGAAGTATTTACCATCTTGATTTTACCCGCCCTCTGCTTTGACGACAGGGAGAATAGTGTGGTGGACGATTTCTCTGTATTGATTGATACACACCAATCTTCAGCCCAAGCTGAAAGCTTGTTGATGGCTTCTTGCATCCTGTAGGTGGCTGTAGTGGCATGTTCTTCCTTACACCATAACACCAGATCGTCAACGTATAGTGCAGCCTTCGCAGCCTTTTGAGTGAATGAACTCGAGTAATTTTAGATTATACATGAACACATTCATCCATCAGGAGCATGTGCACCAAATACAAACTATACACATCTTTTCTGGAAAAAGTTACAGGCTTCCAAACTAGTCCGGGTAAAGACAAATTGCTGCTTTGATTAGCAGAAACTTTTTTCAAGGCAGAAACGCTCAGAGACCGGCAGAAATACGAAATCGCTCTTTCATTGATTTTACATTCTTTAATATGGATTTAAAGAGCCAGGCTATCATTCGTTACACTTTCTCTGGATAGAAAATATATTACTGCATGATTTACATCGAAAATGTGTTTCTTTGACAATTTATTCATACAATTAAATATTTAAGGTGTATGTTGTAAATTCTAATTCATAGACTTTAAAGCTTAGAAGTTCCTGTTTATAGGTAATAGTTAATAGTAATTCCTAAGTCTTTGTATATTCTAAATCAAATATTGAAAGTTCTATAATATATGAACATGTATTTCTGTATTACAGATTACTATGAAGAATTACTAATGATATTTTGCGAGTCTGCCTTCGATCTGCATAAAGGGGATGTAGACCACCTTATAGATTGCAATAATATATTCCAACTTAGATATAGAGATTTTTTTGGAACTGAATGAAGAATCAGGACGACAGGGAAGTCTATATCTCCCATTAGTTTACCCTTTTCTCTTTTATCAACTCCAATATTAATTACATTTGACTACATAGACTCTGATGTAGTTTCAACTGATTGACCCTTTCACCTGGTATTTAAGAAATAATTTATAGCAAAAGAGTGTTTTAAAACTATTTATGCACGATGGGCGGTTATACGTCGGGCGTAATAATTATATTATTTGTACGACGTATAAATTACCGCCCGAGTGTATAAATAGTGTTAAAACATGGATTTGCTATAAATTATTTCAATTCTAATATGCCTTTAATCTAAAACAGTAGATAAAATATAGTAGCGCTCTTTCTTGGTCGCAACAAAAACGTTGACGTCACCGCACGTTAATATGACGTCATTCTAGCGTAAGTGTGTTTTAACAGAGATAAGCATATTAGAATATTGGATCAAACTCATCTTTATACAAAGTTTTCAATATCGAACGAAAATTTAATTTTAAGCAGATGATGAACATTCTCCTGTTCTTTGCAACAACTTGACCTGCATTGCGAGGTCCAAACATAAAACAAGAAACTTGCCTTTGGACAAACGATAACCAACCTCACAGAATCTTTTCGTTTCAGGTCTTTGAAGATTGAATACTGCTTAAGCCGGTGCTAGGGGGCGTGGGCAGTGTTGCATTTTCCTTTACTGCTGACACCTCATGAACAGACTCAATCAAACCGAGTCTGCAATTTTCACTGTTTGCCTTGTTCTCGGTGCTTCCGAGGTATCTACTTTTCAGATTTTATTTACTTCACAACAGCGGGTGTTAAGTGCTGTATGGCGGCCGTAAAATATCGCCCCGACTTCGTCTCAGAGTTGTTATATTTTCTGGTCCTTCGGGATCACTGATTTCAATTCATTTAGATTCGAAGATTGAATACTGCTTAAGCCGGTGCTAGGGGGCAAGGGCAGTGTTGCATTTTCCATTACTGCTCATGAACAGAATCAATCGAACTGAGTCTGCAATTTTCACTGTTTGCCTTGTTCTCGGTGCTTCCGAGGGATCTACTTTTCAGATTTTATTTACGTAACGCATTTTTGAAATTGTTGAATTTGAAAATCATCCAACTGTATCTAGATAAAAAATGGATATATTGTTCATTGGATTTTTTTCTACTATCAAGTTACGCTATTTCTTATCTAAATGACTACATTCCTTTAAATGTGCTAAAACAGGTAGATTTTTTTCCAACAGCTCAGTCGTCCTTGCTTTCAACACTTTTTTCACTACTAGTATCTGTTTCTGATAGAATGGTTCCGATAGTCATATCCGATAACAGAGCAAGGAGTTCATTACTTTGGATCGTGCATCCATCTGTGTCTAATTCATAAGCATTTTCGGTTAAATGTCATTCTTTCAATGGTGTGTCACATTTTCTTTGTTTGTTTGTTGTTTTTTTTTTTTGGCCTGGTCATCACGATATAATAAAATAAAATAACAAACACCTCGTCGTTCACAGGAACAATTTTGCATCACTTTGTTCGATATCCATGTCTCTCTATTTCCTCATTCAGTCCCAGTCTCCTACATTTAAGTTTGAATGTATTATGGCAATCTACAAGGTGGTCTAGAACATCGTTATGCAGATCGAAGGCAGACTCACAATAATAATAATACATATGTTCAGATATAGAGCTTTCAATATTTGGAACAACGACTTGAGCATTAAAAAGCTATTACTTCTAAATAGGAACTTCTAAGCTTTAAAGTATATGAATTAGAATTTACAACATATATCGTAGATATTTTGTTTAATGAAAAAAAATTGTCAAACACATTTTTGATGTTTCATCATACACTATCGTTACTATCTGTTTCTGACAGAATAATTCCAACATTGATATCCAGTAACAGAGTAGGGAGCGCAATAATATACTTTCTGTCCAGAGAAAATGTAACAAATGATAATCTGACTCTTCAAATCCATATAAAAAAATAATCAATGAAAGAGCGAT
This sequence comes from Mercenaria mercenaria, assembly GCF_021730395.1. Taxonomy (NCBI): domain Eukaryota; kingdom Metazoa; phylum Mollusca; class Bivalvia; order Venerida; family Veneridae; genus Mercenaria; species Mercenaria mercenaria. The sequence continues at coordinate 57,788,154 of NC_069373.1, forward strand.
TTCGTATTTCTGTCAAATTGTTAGCCGTTCTCAGAGCGTTTCTGTCATATAAGGCAGCCTTTAAAAATGTTTTTGCCTATCAAAGCAGCAATTTGTCTTTACCCGGACTAGTTTGAAAGCCTTAACTTTTTCCAGAAAACGACGTGTGTAGTTTATATTTGTTGTACATGCTCCTGAGGGATGAATGTGTTTGTGTATAATTAAAAATTACTAGAGTTCATTCACTCAAAAGATATTTTGAAGCGAAAACAAATATTTTTTTCAGTAGCCTAGTGGCAGAGCGTCCGCTTCGAGTGCGGGAGGTCGTGGGTTCGATCCCCGGCCGCGTCATACCAAAGACGTAAAAAATGGTACTAGCAGCTTCCTCGCTTGGCGCTCATTAAGGGGACAGTGCTAGGACTGGTCAGCCCGGTGTCAGTATAATGTGACTGGGTGGGGTGTTATGCCACGTGTCTACGGCGTGATATTCCAGTGAGGCAGAACTATAAAGTATTGGGCATTATGCTCACTGCTACAAGTAGACACCGTCGTTTATCTGACTGAAAAATTGTTGAAAAAGACGTTAAACCCGAACACACACATACACACACACACACGCACGCACGCACGCACGCACGCACGCACACGCGCACACACACATATATTTTCACCTTCTGGATCAAAACTGTGATATTTAACTCGTCATAATTAATTATTTTGATAACTGGAAAATCGAGCCCAAAACTACCTAATGATATCTTTAGTTAATGTACAACAGACTCATGAATACTAAAATACACTGTCTTTAATTATACCATTATCGCAATCAAATACTAACCTACGTGTTAACTGTCTGCAAATTTTGGGGTCTATCGTCCAGGATAGGCGCCGGTAATACGGTGTGGCCTTGCTTGTAACAATTGCATTGGCAAATGTTACATTGTGGTTTTTTTTTGTAACAGTTGCATCTGCCTTACAGTCGTATATTAGTACATTATGTGACCGGTCAATAGTAAAAAACTATTGGCTCTCGGACATCCTGCAATAGCTTTGACTATTGACCGCAATTCATCCAGTAAGTCTATAATGTTTCAGTGGTTTTATATTTGTCCGCATATTATGAAGAAGTGTTTCAGAAATCATACTGGTATGTGTACATACACGAAAATTACGGCTTCCACATAAGTACGGTTATGTTGGAAAATATATTGTTTTAGTAAACGTCCTTATTGTATTTGCTTCCCTGTTTCATGCGTAGACAAAGCATTGAATTGTACCAAGTCAAAGTAGTTCTTTAAATGTTCTCAGAATCCCACTTGAAATGAATACTAGATATTTAGATATATTTAGAATAAAAATCATGTTGTATAGAATTGTACTCAGAATGATTTTTTCGTTGCATCAAGAAATTGCTGTCAGTTTAGACTGTTTAACGCCCATCGCTTGTGGACATGTCAAACATATTTTTGGATGTAATGTCAATTAAAAAACAGTCGCGTTATAAAAGTCTCTAGCATATGTTGTATGGATGTGTCAGTTTTATCAGATGAAATCAAACAGTATGAATAACACGGACTCACTTGATGACTATGCAACTTTAAAGAAACTTAACGATGAAGAAGTGGGGCGACAAATCCTGCTAATTGTATATTTAACAATACTTTGTATTTCTGGAATTGCTGGAAATTCTTTGGTATGCTATACCTTTGCAAAAAAGCGCACGCTTTCTACATATCATAACTTTGTAACTGTTCTTTCTATAATAGATTTTTTCACATGCTTTATTGTCATTCCAACCGACTTGGTTTCGCAATTCTGGCAATATACTTTTGACAATATTTGGCTGTGCGAAATCTCCTCATTTCTGCACACATGGACAGCAATTACATCTGGAAGCCTATTGTTTTGCATTGCCTTTGACAGGTACCGAAAGGTGTGTAAATCATTAGGGCGGCAAGTATCACTCAAGGAAGCAAGATATGCTTGCATAGCTTCAGCAGCTGTTGGGATAGCCTGCGCTTCGACTTGCCCAGTAATCTATGGTATACAGGATAGGAGACATAGTGTTTATAACGTGACAATATCTCAATGTGTAGTAACAGACAATTCTAAGGACACGCCATTTCTACTTCTAGTCAACATAGGGATGACAATTTTCTTTTTGGGAGGTTTAATCGGCATTAGTAGTTTTTATTGCAGAATAGCTGTGAGTGTTAAACAGCAGATGAACAGGAAAGCGAGAAACAAGTTTGAGTTGAAATCCGCAGGAAACAAATTGGAAATGACTCCTGTATGTAACAAAACTGTCGCAGAACAATCAGAAGAGACCCAAGGACCAAAGAGTGACACAGCTGTAAAAACTGATGTTTTAGACTCTGTTTCAGCTAACAAAGGAAAAGTGGTGGAACCGGCAACTCCTGGAGCGGAAAGAAATGAACACCACAATAACGAAACAGTTGTAGAACAATCAGAAGAAACCCAAGGACCGAAGAGTGACACAGCTGTAAATACTGATGTTTTAGACTCTGTTTCGGCTAACAAAGGAAAAGTGGTGGAACCGGCAACTCTCGGAGCGGAAAGAAATGAACACCACAATAACAAACAATCTTCAAAATTCGAATTACCAAGGAAGCCAGATGAGTGAACAGCTGTATAAATGTTTATGACACTCTTTTACAGTAACAAAGGAAGAGTGGTGGAACCGGCAACTCCCGGAGCGGAAAGAAATGAACACCACAATAACGAAACAGTTGTAGAACAATCAGAAGAGACCCAAGGACCGAAGAGTGACACAGCTGTAAACACTGATCTTTTGAACTCTGTTTCAGCTAACAAAGGAAGAGTCGCGGAACCGGCAACTCTCGGAATAGAAAAAGATGAACACCACAATAACAAAATACAATCTTCAAATTTCGATTTACACAAAGAAAGCCAGATGTCACGGAAGAAAAAAATGACGTTAGTAATGTTTATGGTTTCACTAGCGTATATCGTCTCGTTTGTACCTGTTGTTACTTTATTTCTGATTCAGTCGCTGGACAAAACGTTCGTGACATCTTTAAATGATTCCCATAGGTCCGTGTACAAGTTTTTTCTAAAGTCGTACTTTTTTAACAATGCTATCAATCCAGTAATATATGGAATTTTTGATACCTGGTTTAGAAAGTCATGCAAAAAGTTATGCACGTGTAGGCATAGGATATGAGTTATTTGAAATACAATTATAGGTTATTAGCTCTGTATCGGGAAAATGCACGAGTTCTGCAGCGGAAATATTGCGCGACTTTAGGAGCGCAATATTCTTCCGCTAAAGAACGAGTGCATATTTCCCGGCCTTTTTATTACATACGTATCTACACGTATAAATGTAATGTAGATATTATAAATATATTCAATAGCCTGAATGAAATTGACAATGCTGAACTAAATTATATAAACATAAAATTAAGTCACGAACCCGATGTGAAATTCAGGCGTCTGTACATGGAAAAATATTGACATTTCCGGTACCATTGTAACTTAACGGGGAATAGAAATGAGTAAGTAATAATACTTTACATATCTCCCGTTGGGTGAATGAAACTTTCGCTTTCAGTTATAGACTGCAACGATCAACGTTCACGAGGCGCTGCTGTATAATACAAGATTAAATTATTTTTTCTTTTGTTCAGGAATGTGGAAACCCTGTCGATTTTTCATTTTTATGATTTTTGCTGGCCGTGTCAAAAAGTTCGAAAATAACATTTTTACCAAATTTTAAAACGAAATCATGAGCATCGGAAAGAAAAAGATGCAAATACCGGTATATTAGAATTATTTAATTACAGACAGGAATATCACTAAACTCAAAAACGAAGAAAAAAGGCTTACAGCAAATTTGTCACAATGTCTGAGTGTCCTTTAAACTCTTTATCGGTCAAATAAGACATATGCCGTTATCGTATTGGTGTTAATATTCTACTTTTTAATGATTATTTCAAAAAAATATTTAGATAAATTTGTTGATTTTCCAGTAACTGTTTCAACCTTTATATGTGTTCGGTATAATAAATAGATACCGAATTCCTGAAAGGGTGATATGAAAAATGTTCACCTCTGGAAAAAAGAATATAGACCTCGGCTGACGCCTCGGTCGATATTCATATTTACTGTGAGGAAGGCAATATTTATATACTATGTCTTCAGATATTAATCCGGACTTCTAGGATACGTATTTGTTTATTTAGATAGGTTTTAAGGTGTTCTACGTCTGTATGTTGTATAAGGTTAACATATTGTTTTTCAATCTAAGCAGCGACATACAGGGAATGTGTTTGTTTCAGTGTAAGATCGAAATATGAGCCTCACCATGAGAAAACCAACATAGTGCGTTTGCGACCAGCATGGATCCAGACCAGCCTGCGCATCCGCGCAGTCTGCTCAGGATCCATGCTGTTCGCTTCAAAGCCTATTGCAATTAGAGAAACCGTTAGCGAAAAGCATGGATCCTGACCAGACTGCGCGGATGCGCAGGCTGGTCTGGATTCATGCTGGTCGCAAATGCACTATGTTGGTTTTCCCATGGCGCGGCTCATATTTTTGGTTGTGTGAGCACACGACGCAATGTTTTCACAAGAAATGTCAGAGCTGCTGTTCGCGAGTGAAATGAGCTTGATTTTACATGTAAAACAAATCAGTTTTATGCCGTATGTTTCATGCTTTTCATTGGTTTCTGTACATTTAATTTGACCATATGATAAACATTTTTCAATACAATTGTTAAAGGGAAGACACAATGTAACACTGTTACAAGACAGACAACATTATAACATTTGTGAATGCAGATTCAATATAACATAGGGCTGTAAGTCAATCACAGTAACTTTCAGAGTGGTCATAAGGGTAACTTGAATTACTGCCATTCTATGGTTAAACATGTAATTAATATTCGAAATAGGAATCTAACAACATTCATCAACATATTGTTTTTGCTTATCGTGAATATTGAGCCACATTGTGAATTGTGTTGCTACATCAGGCATGCTTCCTTTTCTTCTTCACAGAAGTTTGGATGGTCTCATAAAATATTTATTCAATAACTGTATGTAAGGTAAATCATTAACCTTTAGCCTGCTGGCGGCAAGTGATCCTGCTTTTGCGACCAGTGCAGACCAAGATCCGTGCAGGCTGATCATGGTCTGCACTGTTCGCTATCCAGCCAGTAAATTTTCAGTGAATAGCCCTTCGAATATGAATGGTACAAAACGTTTTAAAGCTTGTAATTATATTTGTTATGTAAATGTATAACAGTTGCTTGTAATTAATGTCGTGTTGTGTGACTTGTTGCTACAAAATCATGTCCTGATAAAGATCTGTTGAACAACATATCATGATTTCATTTCTTGACTTTGCGCGGCGGTCCGTATGCAACTCTTGTATACAATATGTCTAACTTTTCGGTCCATAGACATTGTTGTATTTATATTAACCTTTACCGTGCTAAATTTCTAAAATAGACTGGTCCATGTTTCAATTTGGGCAGTATCACTTATTATTCAAATGGGTGTTCACTGAAAGCGTACTGACTGAATAGCGAAGTGCAGACCATGATCAGACTGCACGGATGTGCAGACTGATCTTGGTCTACACTGGTCGCAAAGGCAGAATCGCTTGCCACCAGCAGGCTAAAGGTTAAAACACATTTAAAATGAATCACGAGGGTTTCTAGATTTTCGCATTTTCGTTCTAGGTGCCCCGTACTGTTGGTGAGATTATTTATAGTAACTGTCACACAACAAATAATGCATTCGTAACTTTTTTTATTTGCTGTACATAATTGTTTGCCTTGCTTCTCACATGTTTTATATATGTATATATTGCTTTATTTGTTAAACTTTTCAAATATTGGAGGAAATAAAAGTATCTGTCACTACGAATATTTAATATTTTCCCTTTATGACCATTGCGCACGTCCTTAGTACCCTGAATTCGTTTACCAGTTGTTTCATATTATTAAACTTCTACTTTCATGATGAAGCGTTTTATAAGCGTTTTATATTGTTTTTTATGGGCAATACTTGAACATTCTCGTATGTTTCCGTCAAATCTCACAGAATTTAAGTTCCTTAACAGTAAAGACTGATGTACGAATTTAGAACTTAGCTGACGCTGCATAATCTGTTGACAGTCAATAGCCAGTTTCAAACAGCTTGAGGGTCGAAATTCAAATTTTCAAATAACGAGTAGTCTGTTTCCTTATTCCTTATTTATTTTTTCAAATAAGGAATAGGGAACTTTTTCCTTATTCCCTATTCGGAGACTATCTGGTAAAATCAGTGAGAAAATAATCCTTACTCGCGGTTAAAAACGTTCCACGGCATAAAAATGAACACGTTAGATCATAACATTTTTCAAAAATCGAATAAGGAATAGAAAAGTCCAAAAAGTAAGAACAATTACATGTCATGTAAACCTCTTTTAAAACATGCAAGAGTAACAGCTTTTGAAAAGCAAAGATGGTTATCTATGCTAAAAGTGTATGCCTTAAATTATAAATACAAAGTCTAAACATTCATAATGTAAATGCGAAACATTTAGCACCCGCTGAACTGTTTTATGTATCCTAATATCAAAAGAATATTTGTGAAAATGTGACATTCACAATCAATAAATAACAATAATCCGAAAGTGAAATAAGGAATAAGGAACTGGATCCCTGTTCCATTCAAAAGTCGAAGAAGGAGTGAAATATACCGTAAATGAAAACAATTGCCTGTCATGAAAACTTCTTTTAAGATATGCAAGAGTTGTTGTTTGCAATATTCCTTGTCCGGAGCATGACTTTGTTATTCCTTGACAGGATTTTGAAATATGTTACACAAATGTTTACCACAGCAAATCGATATTACCTGGCTCCCTTGCTTTAACATAAAGATCAGGTTGCACTTTGGCTCACACTCTTATGAATGATTATATAGCAATTATTCGTGTCTGGAGCAAAACTTTATTACACATTAAAGTAAGACTCACTTAGGTCAATGTTGCATTTTGGATTGAAAGAATTGAATTTTGAAACGTAAAAATTTGGATACAGAACTAATTGTTTTTTAGTTTGTTATTCCAGAAAGAGTGTTATAGAAGTATAACAAGTAGTCTATCCCTGTTAAACGACGACATGTTACAACAGAAAAAAGAAGTCTAACATCTACAGGGGTGAACGACTCAACTTTTGAAGCATATAACGTAGCTTAAATTCCTCTTTACAATCAAGCATCAATAAAGCTTATATCCTTTCCGCGGCCGTAACGTAATAAAAAAACGCTTCCGTAGAATCAACATTTTATTACACAAAATTCATTTTGAAAGTATTTCTGAAATGTCTAGCTCTGCAGCTCTCAAATACGGAAATATCTGACATCCGAGGAATACACTGTCACCTTTTAGACAACATCAAAAGATCTAACGAAGTTCCAAAATCTCCTTATACCCTTGCTCCGTTGCGGACCCCTGTGGGATTTGTGTTTATTCCGAGTTCCATTTTTTCATAGAGGAAAAGCTGACATATCGTCCTAAAGCCCAGGTATTTTCAAAGTGTTAGAAAGTGCTGAAAATTGACTCCTCATTTAAAAAAAAAAAAAAAAAAAAAAAAAAAAAAAAAAAAAGAAGTCCGCGCGCATACATTTGGATGGGGTGACCTCTGCGCGTGAACCCTGGCTATTGACCAATGCAAATGCGACTTTCGTTTTCAAGTTTAGCCTGCTTTACTTCCGGGAAAAGCTGAATGTCATCTGACGTCATTTTCTGTGTTGTCAAAAACATACGTATGCCTGGCGAGATTGTATAAAAATGTGCTGAAGGATATCTGGTATGAAAATGGCCTTTACTAGGCAGGAAAATTGCACTATATTTTGTTATGGACTATATTCGATCCACGGAGGCATATCCGGCGAATTACTACCTTCTTAGTCATCAACAATGAACAAAAACAAATGTCATTGTTCTATGTAGGACCACTCAGTATTAAATGATTTACTTCCTGCAATTTAAAAACAATCAGTTTGTCGGAAATGACAAGCCATACTTCAGATGACTTTAATTTCTCTTAATTTTTGGTTATTTATTTCGATTTCATTTAATCCCATCAAATGAATGATCGCATACATTCTAAAATTAATACTTTTTTTGAATGAAATGGGTCAATAAATGTTATTTGTGGTCTTTGTATTGGAATTATATACTGTATGAATGAGTTTCTTTTATACTTTTTCTACTTGGTGAATACATGTATTAGAATGGATTCGACTCCCGAACTAAATGATATACTTGCTGAACGTTTAGTTGGAGTAGTTTTTGTTTCTGTGCTAATGATAACTGGATTTATTGGAAACTTGCACGTTCTTTCGTCATGCCATGAATACACTACCATTTTAGATTCTCTACAGTTTGTTAACTCAGCGCCGGGTAATAGTGATGAGTACAGCCAGTCTGCCTATCCGTCTACCTATCGGTTTCGGTTTCTTTGTTATCTCTCTGAAATATAACATTGCTGCAAAACATATACACTACTGACTAGTGCACAAATTAAACCCACTAGAGCTAATGCGGCTTAATATATTATTCTTTAATTAAGTTATTAAGTATAAATCTATTTCGTGAATTTTAACACAAACATTTATAATTATTCTAGGTTTTTTATGCCCCCGAAGGGAGGCATATTAGTTTTCAACTGCCCGTCTGTTAGTTTGTTCGTTCGTTCGTCGCAACGTTAACTTTTTGCATGAAGGCACTTTACTCGCGAACCACTGTACCCAGGACCTTCAAACTTCACATGCTGATAGTACTTATTGAGTACACGACCTCTATTAACTTTGGGGTCACCAGGTCAAAGGTCAAGGTCACCAGGTCAAAGGTCAATGCGTTGTGGGGGCATTTGTCACCATTAGTGACAGCTCTTGTTTTATTTATTAATAACTCTACAGTAAGTTCTTTGATTTTTATGCCCCCGAAGGTGGACATATTAAAATCGCACTGTCCGTCCGTCCGACCATAAATTTGTAAATTTTTGTTTGGGCTGTAACTCTTCCATCCATGAAGGGATTTTGAAATATTTACCTTAATGAGACGACGTTTCATGCGCAAGACCCAGACCCCTAGCTCCAAGGTCAAGGTCACACTTAGAAGTCAAACGTTATTAGGGTCTGTTTCGTGTCCGGTTCGTAACTCTGTCATTCATCAAGGGATTTTGAAATTTCTTGGCATAAATGTTTATCATAATGAGACGACGTGTCATGCGCAAGACCCAGACCCCTAACTCCAAGGTTAAGGTCACACTTAGAGGTCAAATGTAAACAAGGTCTGTTTTAGTGTTCGGCCCATAACTCTGCCATCAATGAAGGGGTTTTGAAATATCTTGGCATAAATGTTAACCATAATCAGACAATGTGTTATGCGCAAGACCCAGATCCCCAGCTCTAAGGTCAAAGTCAGACTTAGAAGTCAAAGGTTTATAGGGTCTTTTTCGTCTCCGGTCCATAACTGTCATCCTTGAAGGGATTTTGAAACAACTTGGCATAAATGTTTACCATAATGAGTCAATGTGTCACTCGCAAGACCCAGACCTCTAGCTCCAAGGTCAGGGTCACACTTAGAAGTCAAAGGTTAATAGTGTCTGTTTCGTGTCCGGTTCGTAACTCTGCCATTCATCAAGGGATTTTGAAATTACTTGGCATACATATTCCTCATAATGAGAAAACGTGTCATGCACAAAATCCGGACCCCTAGCTCTAAGGTCAAGGTCACATTTAGAGGTTAAAGATTAACATAGTCTGTTTCTTGTCCGTTCCATAACTCTTCCATCGATGAAGAGATTTTAAAATTACTTGGCATAAACGTTCCCTATAATGAATGAGATGACGTGTAGACGCAAGACCAAGACCCCTAGCTTCAAGGTCAAGGTCACACTTAGAAGTCAAAGGTTAACATTGTATGTTTCTTGTCCGGTCAATAACTCTGCCATTCATCAAGGGATGTTAAAATTACTTGTCACAAATGTTCCCTATAATGAGTTGATGTGTCATGCTCAAGACCCAGACCCCTAGCTCCAAGGTCAAGGTTACCTTTGGAGAACATTTTTATCTGGTCACAATATGATTCATACCTAAACTATTATGGCATATTTTGCGCAGACAACTGTAGCATTCTTGGGCACACTTCGTGGGCGTTTGTCACTAATAGTGACAGCTCTTGTTTGAGGTTCAATTTTAAATACTTAGTATATTTTGAGAGTTATGTATACTTGTATTATTTTTCCTATAAAATGTCAAGGTCAGTAGTGGCTGTTTGTCAAGTTACCTAACACTCAATCTGACTAAAGTACTTGATCTTCTAAACGAAGATCTGAGAACGACCTATTCACATTCGTCTTCTGTATATTTTGGATTTCCAAGATTGCTATTTTTATTTTCGCAAATCTATTTTTGTTTGAACCAATCAGACAACTTGTTCGAATGTCAAAGAGTAAGAAAAAATCGCATTTAATCAAGGACTCGAACCCGGGACCTCTCGCTTACAGAGCAAGTACGCTACCGACTGAGCTAACCGGCTATCTGACATCGTTCGACATAGAAATTATTGATATCAAATATCAAGGCTTTTTAAAGCTTGCAGATTGTTGTAAGTTAACTTTTGATTGGCTAGCGGAAGGGTTATCAGAACGAGGCCATCAATAGCTCGTTGTCAGATCCTATGCGTAGCGTAATAGGAGATGTACTTTAGTCAGATTGCCTAACACTTCAAGTAATTTCTTGAATACCGGTGGTTAAAAATAGAGCCTATTTATTAACGGTTAATGCAATTGCGATAATGTTACACACTGATAGCCACACGAGAACTACATGCAGATACAAACTTGTCATAGTACGTTCATCAGCGACCACTACTGCGGGAAATATAAAGTGGTAGTATTAGACTGGGAATTCATGGCATGCATAACATCCAAGGCCATTAATACCCTTCGCTTCATCAAAAGGAATTTAAAGACTACTAACAGACAGGTTAAAGAAATGGCCTATAAAACCTATGTCCGCCCCCAGGTCGAGTACTGTTCCACAGTCTGGCACCCCTGGCAAAAATATTTCGCTTATAAAGTAGAAAGGATAGATCTGCAGCCCGCTATGTTTTAATGACTACCAGTATACCAGTAGCGTCTCAGATATGTTATCAGAATTAAATTGGAAGACCCTAGAACAAAGAAGAAAGCATTCCTCACTGGTTATGTTCTGTAAGATAAGAAATGAATTAGTGGCAGTGGACCATCATCATCTCATACACACACACACGAAATTTAAACTTCTTAATTCCCCAGTCCAAAACATTGTAGATCTACCATGCAAATTCCTGTTTCCCCAGGACTATCAGACTATGGAACAGTTTACTAACATATATCCATGCAGATATTTGTCAGCGGGCTGGACTCGCACTCTCTCTAATTACTATAATCCGCTAATTTTAGCTGTATACTTCGGGTGTTTTATCTTTTTAACTTTGCACATAACATACTAAAACACTGTTTCCTGAGAGCGCCTGCCAGTCATAACCGCTATACGATTGTTCGGCAGTAGACAGTTGAAGTTGAAGTTTGGTGGTAGCTTACACATCTATAGATCTACTGGGATTTACATGTATTAGTTTTGTTTAAGCGTCTTATGAGGCCTTCGAATTCAGTTTGTTTAAGTGTCTTATGAGGCCTTCGAATTCAGTTTGTTTAAGTGTCTTATGAGGCCTTCGAATTCAGTTTGTTTAAGTGTCTTCGAATTCAGTTTGTTTAAGTGTCTTATGAGCTAGGCCAATGAATTGTACTGTTAATACATATGAACTTGTTAATTTTATGTTTAAATAAACTATATGAACAAATACGAAATCTGTGTCTTGTAAACTTTTGAATACAAAGCCTACACAGTTCTTCTTCTTCTTCTTCTAATTACTACACTCCTTCATAACTTAGGCGCTGAATAAAAATGTATGGTGTTTTCACATCAAATTTGTACATGTGCCAAAACAATAAAATATTACATTAATATAACTTTGTACACTGGTCGATGTTTAAAAATTGAGGGCAGATATTAGAACAGGCACAGTGACATAAGACTGTGGCTGCTGTGTGTGCGACAGCCGGCAACATATGTTCCACTGACCTACTGTTCTACTTATAAGAATCTTTGGATGTGTCTGAAGCTGTATATGTTACCATGTCCATACCGTGTTCTTGAATCAGATAATATAAATTCTTTTCCGTATATATAGCTACTACATGGTGGACAATTTTAAAGAGCATTATTAGACGGGCTCTAGTTCTTCTTATCTCTAATAATGGCCAATTCAAATTTGTTATCATATCAGAAACTGAGCTTGTATTATGATAGAGATTGTGACAAATCTAGCAGCCCTTCTCTGAACTTTTTCAATTTGATCTATCTGGCTTTTAGTGTGTTCCTAAATGAAAAAAAAAAAGATCAGAATTATCATGCACGTTGTACTAATCTCTTTCACATTTCACATTGTAGCAATCTCTTTCATATTTATTTACGTAACAATTTGTGGTCATCAAAATGAAGGGTGCTTTAACTGTAAAAATTATATATCATTCACCGGTAATCTTTGTGTTCCGAGTGACATGCATATTTCTCGCATTCAACTCAAGTCTTATTTGGAGACGAATACGGAAGAAAAAAAAACAGACATGTAGGCCAGTTTCAAATAATTTGTTTCGCTGTTGTCCATCGCAGTGTTTTTTGTCTACATAGGCCTATATTACTTAATCTTTTGCATTCATATACATCTTATGATTATCATAACAATTAAGATACAGCCTTTTTAACCTCATTTTGATTGCGTGGATTTTTATACCAACTCTTGAAGGGTTTAGGATAAGTTTTGTCCACCATTACCCTTCACCTTACGTGACCTTTCTTCTTCACAGGTTGTAAATATCTATACATATAGTTAATTTTCTGATAATGATGCACCGACTTAAAATAATAATAATGAAAACATTTCCATTGTATTGCATTGCAATGTGCTTGTATTGTGTTGTACTATTAGTCAAAACTTAAAACGGTTCATTATTTTGACTATACTGAAATGTTTCCGCCTGGTTCGAGACCGAGCCATACATTGGCGTGTAGGTGTAGGTCATAGCTACAATTTGAGACCAAGACTGATTACCAGGGTAGCCCTAGATACATGTAGGTATTGATTTATTTATGCGCGCGTGGTACTTACACTCAACAGGTATGGATAATTTCGGCAGGAAATAAGGTCTTTTTTTATTGGTGTAAATTAAACAATGAAATCAGCTTAAAGAATGATACGCATTTATTGGATGTCTTAAAATCAAGGAATTTCCTTACAGAACTTTTTTAATGAAAAGCACAGACTTTTTTTTTCAAACCACTTTTATTTGTTTTAACGAGTTCTACCAGAATTGCGAGACACAATGCAGGTACATGGCGGCATCACGGAGCGCTTCTGGCGTATAATAGTGGAGAAGTCGCTGTTTCCAGATTCCCCAGGAGTCAGCGTCAACCAGCTTCGGTATTGGTCGGTTCAACAGGGTGATAGGTGTCCCTGTTTTGTAATGGTTAGCTACCCAGGCAACAGCATCCTGAATAAAAAAAGCAAAGGACGTACTAATATATGAAACAGAAAACAGCACAATGCTTGTCTCGAGTTGTGGATTGCGTACATCAGTTTGCCAGGGACACGAAGCAACACTAGCCCGATACAAAGTTCCTTGCTAACAGTGAAGTTACAATTCGAGCATTTCTCAGCTTACGCTTGGTTGTCAGGTGTTGACCTGCATATAACATCATATTTAGCTAAGCCAAAAAGTTGTATTTAACCATTACTCTGCTAAATTTCTATAATGAACTTGTGCATCTTCCAATCTGGACAGTACTATTAACTGTTAAAGGGGTGCTTACCAAACAGATACTGGCTGAATAGCGAACAGTGCAAATCATAATCAGACTGCACGGGTGTGCAGGCTGGTCATGATCTACACTGGTCACAAAGGCACACCCTAACCCTAACCTTGTCCGGCATGGTAATGGTTAACTGCCAAAAGTTAAAATACACATTGGAAATGAATCTAGAAACCCAGCTCCAGAGCTATGTAGTCATTTTTACAGGTGGTTTTAGCAAATGTTAGATTCAACCATGACGAAACATGCACTCAAATCAATGTAAGTAAAATTTGTGCGGGTACAGATGATTTTTACCTTTATTCCATTAAATTCAACGGAGGCGAGACACGTGCACATCTCGTCGCTGGGTTTATTCTCTTGTACCTGTTCCCATGCGGTATCTTTAATCTTGTACCAGAGATCCCACATATGGAACACGTGGGCAACCCGTTCTACTGGTGACCAATGTGGACCTGAAAAATGCATATGTCTAAGTTTAAACACTTTCCAATATCAGAATTCCATCAAATACACTGTGACGCCGCTGGAGTATATAGTTTCGAAGAAACAGCATGTATACACGCACGTTTTGCCCATGAGCTGAACATTGTTAGTTCTGAGCAAAGGGGTCCGACACGTGTGGGTCACCTTAATATGGCATAATAAATAGTCCTAAGGCACTGGGGGCAAAAAAAAATTCATCAAATGAAAACCTTATTGTCAGCAGTGGTGTATTTCTACAAGAAAAATCTTAGATTTTAACGTATAAAAGTGTAAAATAGTGAAATATTAAGATACTTTAAAACGATTCACTCACAATTTGTTTGCGATGAAGGGTAGTGAGAGGAGATTTCTGTCAAAAAATGTATTTCGAATTGACCATTGCTATAAAGTATTTACAGTTGTTATTTTGCACTGTATCCGAACACGTTCAGTACGAGAATAATGATCCAAAAGTTTTACTTTTGAAGTAATGACATGCGGTTTTTGCATATTTTAGCAGCGGTTTCGTGTATTTTGTTATTTTTAGCAGCGTTTTTAAATCCGCATTAATATAATTATTTTGTTATTTTTAGCAGCGGTTTCCGCATAATTATATTTTGTTATTTTTAGCAGCGTTTTCCGCATTAATCAGAAATTGTCTATTTTTAGCAGCGTTTTCCGCATTAATCAGTAATTGTCTATTTTTAGCAGCGTTTTCCGCATAGATTTGTATTGTTATTTTTTAGCACCGTTTTCCACATAAATGTATTTTGTGTTATTTTAGCACTGTTTTCAGCATAAATATGTTTTGTTCTTACTTATAAACGCCAGAAACCTGGTATACATTTTAGATCAATTCCCGGGCGAAGGCATATATTTAAAATTTTACCCATTTGCGAACGACTATCTTTTAAGTGTTGAGTATCCCGGATAATGCTATCTTACAGCTAATAATGTTACTTTAACAAAGCGAAATCTGTTCTTCATTATACAAAAATAAAGGAATGCAAAGCTTGAAAAGAAATTCTGTACTCACCAAGTCCGTCTTTGGAGTTTCCTAGAGTTGACAGAATTTTGTCAATGATATTCATGGTTAAAGTGGTGAAGTCGTGTTCCACGGGGTCTTCTGGCGCATGGTCCAGCACAGCTATAGCCTGGCTTAGATCCTGGTTCACCGTCGGGACGAAGTTCTTCGCTGATGCTCTGTCATTGAATAGTTTAAGTCCTCTCACTGTCATGGAATGTATAGCATGGGCAATTGTTTCGTTATACCGAGACGTAAGACCTGAGTACGGAAACGTTTTGGAACAGTCTAACGTCGCACGCGAGACCGCGGCTACCGCTAGAAGCAACGTTAGATAGAACGTTAGCATTTTAATAGGATCTAATCGAATTAAACTATTCCTTACAATTGAATGAAGTTTTATACAGGACCTTATCTATTGACCCTTTTGCTGAATTGTTCCATATTTTACACCTTTATTTTTCAACACCTGTCAAGCTGATTAGATTATTATTTTCAAAATTAGAACATAAAGTTCATATGGAAATAGTTTGCCAGTGTTCAAGATATAAATATGTTCAAGGACAGTTCATTTTCTTCATTCGTTTTCGTTTACGGGACATACTTCTTTCGAAATATAGAAAGTAGTGTCATCTGGTAAAACGGTAAAAAGTGCGAATCGGTGAGTTCTATGAAAAGCATGTGTTCATTTATAATACAATCATTCGTGCAGTCTGTAAAATATATGTTGCGTTAGTGGCGCAGTAAAAAGTTGAGAGAAAAAATTTAGCCCCCCTTTTTATCATACTAAGTGTATTGAAATATCAACCTTAATATTCCATGCAGAATGATGTTTTCTATTTTGAAACTTTTGATATTGGTATGAATATATCTACATCATTTGTTATATAGATGTATTGAACTAGAAGCAATCGTTTGTCTACTTTCAACTTGTTGTTTGTTTTTATAAGATACATTCTCAGAACTTTATATGACAGGCATACGCAGTTCCGCCTTTCACGTTGAATGTAAGTTAAGTGTAAGGTTAGCATGCCTCTAACTTAAGTTTAACTCCCGAATTTCCTTTACAAAGGTAACTGACCTTTCCAAGGCGACGTGACCCCTTTTTCAACATGCGTTGTGCCCGTATAGGTCTTTATTATATACCTATATACATTCTGTCAAAAATACGGCTTGTTTTTCGCAAGTAAATACGAACGTATTAATTGTACCTTTTGCATTGCATGTTGCCGGACTACTTCCATTAATCAATATTCATGACATGACCAAGTTCTGTAAATATGGCATACAAAATTCCCTTTTCAGAGGAATAATCAGTCTTCATTTGCTAAAAAATAAATAAAAAAGCTGGGAGAATATGATAAAAGTGACATTATAACAGTAGCTTGATCTGGGTTATTGTACTCTGCTCTCGTGGATTTTGCCAGACAGATTACACTCAACGCTTATGTGCCACGTGTAAACCGGCCCGGAAAACAAATCCACTTGAGCCGAATACAACATCCCAGATCAAACTACTGTTATAATAACCCAGTTATATACTATGTATGTTGACTTGTATATCTCGGCATGTTGCTAACCCCGACCGCCCGCCCACATACCGCGCGCCTTACAACCATATGCTTAGTAACACACGAATACATCTCTGGTATATGACAACATTAGACCACGTTTTGCTCAACTTAGTCGGATATTTAGCAACACAAAAAAATAGGTCGCTATAATTGTTCCTTCTCTTAAGAAGGAACACTTAGGGTGGGTAAGTCACACTTGACTGAGCTATGACCTCGGAAGCTGTTGTCGTTACAAGGTGGCCAATCAAACTCCGTGACCTTAGAAATAACCTCTGACGTTAAAATTGTTCTTTCCTTATTGAGGCGACTCTCTGACTGCACGCGCTCCGTGGATTACATATAACTAAACCCGAGGATGATTGACTGAGTCTTTTATTGCCTTTATTCTTGAAGAGCATAACATGTGTACAAACAGGTAGACATATATCAGCAAATTTACATGTAAATAACTGAATATTATCGTTACCTTCGAATGCATGGTCAATATGTGAAAATAAACCCCATTGCGACCCTCTTATTATGCGCATCAAATTCACGCACCGTGATCATGATTGAAAACTAAAGTTACATTGGTCTTCTGTGAAGTGTCAATATGTTTACACAATAACTAATTAAACCGTAGAAGTGAAATACGTACACTGGTTTCTCTCAACCCACCGGAAGCATAAGTGAAAACGAGCTGTGGTGTCCAACCAACCACTTCAAAGAGACTCGGCTCTGCAGATACATTGTCAAACAATGTTTAAAAGTAGTTCCGCGCCGAGAGTACATTACATCACATTGTGAAAAAGTAGTCCCCCTCCTGGAGTACATCGCAATGTCTAAAAGTAGGCCCGCGCCGAGAGTACATCAATGTCAAAAAAGTAGTCACACTCCATGTCAAAAAGTAGCCCTGCTCCGTAACTCTGTCTACCTATCTGTGGTACGGGTACTCCGTTAGTTTAAGTTCAAACATAATATTAGGCAAAATAGTTGACCCACAAGTTCTTGCCATATAAGCAACGGGTCTTCCCTAAAATACCTCCGTTATTGGGTCGTTTGTAAATTTCTATCCATCAAAAGGTCAAGATAGCTGCATAAATTGGCGTGGTCAGACTAGATACATGTATGAAGTACACTATTTTCTCTTTTATGTCAGGTTTTTACTGCGTGACTAACACAGAAAAGAGCTTTTCTGTACAATGTATACATTTTACAGACTACTTTATAAATCGATCAGAGACCTCGAACAGTGCGCAGTTATAATCAATGACTGGATGAATAGAACAAACTGAAAATGAACACTTCAAAAACCTCAATTGAACAAATGTTTTACAAATTCGATTAACATTGCGGGTGATGATATCAAACGTCAAAGCTGGTGAATTTCTTGACGAAACCTTGAACTTTAAATATCATGTAAATCGCAAATGCCGTACAGCCATGTTGAATTACCTACGAATTAAGAACATCCGAAAATATTTAACAAAAAGCAGCCATTGAAATTTTAGTTTTGACCCTAGTTATTTCACATCTGGATTACTGCAATGTCATTCTGTATGGTGTAGCTAAGGGTGAAGTGCGTAAGGTGCAATGTATTCAAATATGTGCAAAAACTTGTCTTTAACAGGAGGAAATTTGACAGTTCCAAACAAGTATGGTATTACTTACATTGGTTGCCGGTGAAAGCAAAGATTGAGTTTAAGATACTTTCTTTCATGTATAGCTGTCACATTGGCAGATCACCTATGTATTTAACAGAATTGCTTACAGAGTATGTTCCTAGTAGACAAGGTTTGAGATCGTCAGAAAATTCTGAATGTCGTTATGATGTTCCATACAACAAGTGCAAAACATTTAATGATAGAAGTTACTATTGGTCCAAAACTGTGGAATGAACTGCCGTTAGAACTACGGAAAAGTAAATCACTTAATACATTCAAAAAAAGTCTTAAGACACTGTATTTCAGAGACTTCATGACATTGTTTTAAATTTTTTGATAATTGTTTTGTATGCGATAACAGCAGGTGATAGTTTTTAAATTTTTGTAAAAGTTTTTTACATTTCAACACTTACATTTTCAAGGTTTGTTAAATTAAATGTACTTGCTGGTACAGGCTCTGTGGGTAGGGTAGTGTGTAGTATATCTTTTTTAAAAAATAATAAGTGATGTAAGGCTTTAAGCACTGGAATTCGGCAATATGGGTAAAATGGCCTTAGGGGGCAGGGTGCGGTCATGACTCTTTAAATAAAGTTATTATCATTGTCATCATCATCATTATTATTATGTTATTATTATTCGATTATTATTATTATTATTATTATTATTATTATTAGTAGTAGTAGTAGTAGTAGTAGTATGTATAGCGCCATTGAATATGATGTCATTGTATAAAAAGAGGCGTTTAATCAAATTAATCAGTTTCAGTTTCAGTTTCAGTTTCAGATACTGCACGTAACTCATTTTCTTATTTACTTTTGAAACATATAAAAGTACTTTCTAAATTACTAGCGGGTACCTTTGTGATACAAACGCTAACCGCGAGTGAAAACCTCCTGTGGTAAACCTGGGTTTTGGCTCAGAAATATTTTGCTTTTTGTAAATATCTAAATAAATAGTTTTAGTTACCATGTTCTTTTACCGTACATTAAAGAATACATTATGACAGAGCTTTGCTGAAAGTTTGACCCTTATTGAGTAAATATTGGTCGAGCTATTTCCAAAAATATACCTTAAAGACTCCCGACTTCGAGAAAGTTTATCAGCAGAAACCATTAAATGCTCCTAAATACATATTTTATATTTTGCCATGGTATATTCACTTTCAATATATGGTAAATATATGTCTTAATATTTGTGTAAAGTTTGAGGACATGACATTATGTAGCTTTAAAGTAATTATGAAAAATCTACTTTGCTTACATTTTTGCTAGTCCACTTCTTACAGACTAGAGCTGACCAATGAAAATATTTATTAACAATATTTAGAGATATTGTTCAGGTCTGAAACTTTACTGTCATGTCAATGATATTAATTTTTAGTTATGTGAAATTTTGTAGATTTTTTTAGAATCCTTGTTCTGTTGTAATCCTTTAAAAATGGCCCTTAGATGTGAAGACTGATTTTGGCAGCCATATTGGATATCTTTGGGAGAATTGTGTGTCCACTCTTTGACACTTGATTTAAGTGCTTTTAAAGCATTATTTGTAATTTGAAATATACTGATAAGGTGCAGTTTTCTTCTAGTTTGTGTTTATGTAATTGGTTTTTGATGACATTTATTCTGTTTCTTGCATTTGGTGAGAAAAGTTTTACATATTTGGGAAAATGTCATTGACCAATCAGATTGCAGCATTTTTGGTGCTTCTCTATAAATATGGGCTTATCAGTTATTTCTTGGCTCTTCTAGTTTACACTTTTGGATTAAACACTTCACTTTGTTTGGAAAATATTGGAAATTTGGAGCCAATTTTAGGAACTTTGGACTTATTTTTATTGGGGAATAACTAGAAATTTGGAGTTTAATTTATTTGCTTAAGAAAATTACTGGAATTTACATACATTAATTTTATTTGGACTTTTCTGATAATTTTGACATATTTTTAAAGGAACTAAATTGCATAATAGGTGTATATAGTAATTGTAGAAGCTTATTTGTAGACATAATTTAGATCTTTGTAGTTGTAAATGTGTGGTTATGAGAGTACTTTTGATTTAACAGATTTATAAAATTGGACTTACTCTTGTGTTTTCATTTAATTCTACATGTGTTGATTTTCTCCAATTTATAATCTAAGTGGTGTTATAATAATTAAACTTATTATTACAGCACTTGGCATTATATTAACTTTAAAATAGCCCAGAAAGTGGCTTTATAAGGAATCTGGCTTTTCCTTAAATTAATTAAGCCAGTGGTGTCGGTCATCCTGAACGTTTACCCCCAAAACTCGAGCAATAAGAACATTGCCAACAACCACATTTTAGGTCCTCCTTGAACAATTTAACCCCGGGACTGGGGTTTACGACAAAATTGGCGTCAGAAGCGGGGATTTCATACAGGAATATTATTTGGAAATAATTTATACTGCAGGAATCATTTTTAAGAATCGGACCTCAGCAGTTCAACAGGACCTCTGGATTATACTCTTATCTTTGAAACATAGGTGATAGTAGGGAAGACCTGTATTATACACTAGGCTTTCTTCTATCGCCTATTGCATCACAACTCCTTCTTTCTTGTGGTGATAGTGTGAAAGGCCTGTGAATGAACTAGGCTTTCCTCTATTGCTATACAAAGCTTCAGTTGGGTGATTGGGCCTGTGATTATTAAATCAGGTCATTCACTTTTTCTGAATTTCCAAACCCTATCATATAGTTAAGTGCAGGGGAGCACGGCATCGGTGCGCCTGCCACAATTTTTCAAACTTAGTGTTAAGTGCAGGGGAGCACGGCATCGGTGCGCCTGCTACATTTTTTAAACCTTAGAGTTAAGGGCAGGGGAGCACAGCATCTGTGCGCCTGCTACAATTTTTCCTAACTTTAGTTGTAAATGCAGTTGAGCCTTTAGTCTTTGCTCCTGCAACATTTTTTCCTAACCTTAGTGTTAAGAGCAGGGGAGCACGGCATCGGTGCGCCTGCTACATTTTTTAATCTTAGGGTTAAGGGCAGGGGAGCACGGCATCGGTGCGCCTGCCACATACTTTAAACCTTAGAGTTAAGAGCAGGGGAGCACGGCATCGGTGCGCCTGCTCCATTTTCAAACTTTGTTAGATGCAGGGGAGCACGGCATAGGTGCGCCTGCAACATTTTTTAAACCTTAAGAGTTAAGGGCAGGGGAGCACGG
Organism: Mercenaria mercenaria; assembly: GCF_021730395.1. NCBI lineage: Eukaryota > Metazoa > Mollusca > Bivalvia > Venerida > Veneridae > Mercenaria > Mercenaria mercenaria. Next base: position 57,809,979 of record NC_069373.1, read on the forward strand.
CATCGGTGCACCTATATTTCTTTCATAACTTTTGTTGTAGATGCAGTTGAGCTCTTAGTCTTTGCTCCTGCAACATTTTTTCCTAACTTTAGTGTTAAGAGCAGGGGAGCACGTTATCAGTGCACCTGCGATCATTACTAACCTAGTGTTAAGTGCAGGGGAGCACGGCATCGGTGCGCCTGCTACATTTTCTTTAAACCTTAGAGTTAAGTGCAGGGGAGCACAGCATCGGTGCGCCTGCTACATTTTTCCATGTATTTTACTAAGTTAAATGTTATAATTAATCCCACAGATGCTCTTTCTTCAGCTTTCTAAAGTGGATTATCATAATTGTGGGATACTTACATCGAAAGAGGATTTAAAACCCAAATTTTGTGACAAAGGCTAAAAATCTGTATCTAATGTACAGAAAAGCTATATATCATTTAATGGAGTAGACAAAGTGATTCATGAAAGTATGTAATAAAGTGATTTAAAGTTGATTCTAGAATGGATTTTAACAGTTATTCTGGGATGTTATGATGAAACTGATACCAGTGTAGGAAATTGTGACTTAAGATAGGAATCACACTCCAGAATATTTCCACAATTCTGAGACAAGTAATAAAAAGTTAAGGCTTTGGAGTAGAATCTGTAGACATGGTGATTCTAAAATGGATTTAATAAGTGATGTTGGGATGGATTCTAGAATGAATACTGACTTTAATTCTAGAATGCATGTAGGAATTAATTCCAAAATGAGAAATTGTGACCAAGATTGGAATCACACTCCAAGCTACCTGAACCAGTATGAAGGAGATTTTTATGAACCCAGATACAGACTACCTACCTACAATGGGAAGCAAGGTTATTTTGAGGCTTTCTTATGGCAGCTACAACGGTTTTCTAAATACTATGTATGGACAGATGAACAATATAGATTACAGTTAATCTTGGCCTTGAAAGGTGATGCTGTGAAATTTGCCTCTACCTTATCCCCAGATACACGTGAAAACACACAGACACTCGTTGAGGCTCTAACAACTCGATTTGGGCAGAGTGCGGTGCCAGAAATCCATAGGATTAATTTGTACAGTATTCAAAAACACCCTTCTGAGACACTTCAACAATACAGTGCAAGGGTAAATCAGCTTATGGCAAGGGCATATCCAGGGATGATTGGATTTCAAATATACAAACAACTTGCTGTGGAACACTTTCTAAGAGGACTTCCAGACCAAAGACTGGCTTACGATGTCCTTACAAAGAAACCTAGGGACATTTATCAAGCTGTAGAGATGATTACATGGTTTGAGACCTGTAAGAAAATGCAACTCGTTTCATGGGGAAAAGTACTCATGTTGGGTGCCAGGGAGAGGACTTTATGACGGAGTACAATCAATGCAAAAGTGTGTTATCAACATTTTGCACAGACTTAACAACTTCCCTTTCAAGAATCGAGGAAAGTGAAAAGAACAAAACTTCAAGCTCAAGCATACCAACAATGAAGTATAGGTCACCATCTAATAAGGATCGTGACAAGCAGAGGAGACAACTTTTGGCCAACTCATCAAAAAGACTTTGTGACTATAAATGTTAATTTAACATGTTTCCATCTATATTTGACTATTTCATTATAGCCATATATGATGAATTTTGCTGAAGACAGTGACTTCTTTTGTAAATATCTGTAAATATAAACTTGATGCTATAGGACCAGAATTGCAGAACTGTGCTGTCTATTCAAATGTGTGCTATTTAGACAGCTAAGACAATGTAACATTTTATATGATGTTTCCTTGTAAGAAAAACATCAATAGATTTGATGGCTGGAATCCGTAAACTTCCAAGAAGAGTAATAGATGACTTTGAGAACTATTGATCGTGAAGTGGCGGACATCAGAAGTTTAATTTTGTGTTGAAAATTGAACCGAACTTTTCAGATCAATCAGACTAATTAACTTGTAAGACTCTTTATAAGTTCATCTATGGTTTTATAGGACTTTGAACTTTATTGAGTATTTTGTGCTATTTCTATTGTGATGGATTGGGTGTGTCAATTTTTAAAGACTGTCTAGCCGACTGTTATTAACTTTCTTGTTAATGAGTTTGTAGGTTTTGCTGGGATTTGTTGAGAAGACCGCCTGCCTGCTGATTCTGGATTTAGCATGGTACCGTTCAAAGGAATTGAGCTAGGATTTACCATTGCACCGTTCACTGGTGGACTGGATTACTTCTGATTTGTATGAAAGGCTATTTTGAGTATTTCTATCTTACATTCATAGTGTATCCAACAGTTATATACTGTGTAAAATATAAATACTTTTGATGCAATATGGTTAGAGATGTGATTCTTAAAGATATTACTGTTTGGTATTTTTGATGTCACTTAAATTAATGCATTCAAAAGTTATGCATTTCTGTGTATGTCAAGTTGTGACTGTTCATTCAATATTTAAATTGCCAGGTCGAACACTTACCTGTCTCTATATTGTTTGAAGTTTGTCAGTAGATTGGTAATACTTTGCAAGTCTGCAGGTGCTCATTATGTTACATATGGTGAAAGTACATTTATACCTGATTATGTTCAATTGTTCATTATTTTGGTTTGAGATTTAATTAAATATTATTGTAAAAAGAAAAATAAATACAAATTATTCAGTACAAGTGCATTTTACGGAGTCATGGCAATGGTGCCATTTGTTTTGTGAAATACTGGAATAAAGAGTAAGAATTATTTTATTTTATTTTATTTTTATTTTGATATAGAACTGAACCAGCTGATAGCATATTGCTAATATTTGTGTGATGTTGATTATTGCTAGTTTCATGCAATTTTAATTAATATTGTATTTTTGCCAAAACCTCAGTATTACATAAATGTTGTTATGTGACATTCCGAGGCCGGAATGGAATGCATTTTGGTCAAATGCATTCTTTCCAAAGGGGGGAGCTGTGTGGTAAACCTGGGTTTTGGCTCAGAAATATTTTGCTTTTTGTAAATATCTAAATAAATAGTTTTAGTTACCATGTTCTTTTACCGTACATTAAAGAATACATTATGACAGAGCTTTGCTGAAAGTTTGACCCTTATTGAGTAAATATTGGTCGAGCTATTTCCAAAAATATACCTTAAAGACTCCCGACTTCGAGAAAGTTTATCAGCAGAAACCATTAAATGCTCCTAAATACATATTTTATATTTTGCCATGGTATATTCACTTTCAATATATGGTAAATATATGTCTTAATATTTGTGTAAAGTTTGAGGACATGACATTATGTAGCTTTAAAGTAATTATGAAAAATCTACTTTGCTTACATTTTTGCTAGTCCACTTCTTACAGACTAGAGCTGACCAATGAAAATATTTATTAACAATATTTAGAGATATTGTTCAGGTCTGAAACTTTACTGTCATGTCAATGATATTAATTTTTAGTTATGTGAAATTTTGTAGATTTTTTTAGAATCCTTGTTCTGTTGTAATCCTTTAAAAATGGCCCTTAGATGTGAAGACTGATTTTGGCAGCCATATTGGATATCTTTGGGAGAATTGTGTGTCCACTCTTTGACACTTGATTTAAGTGCTTTTAAAGCATTATTTGTAATTTGAAATATACTGATAAGGTGCAGTTTTTCTTCTAGTTTGTGTTTATGTAATTGGTTTTTGATGACATTTATTCTGTTTCTTGCATTTGGTGAGAAAAGTTTTACATATTTGGGAAAATGTCATTGACCAATCAGATTGCAGCATTTTTGGTGCTTCTCTATAAATATGGGCTTATCAGTTATTTCTTGGCTCTTCTAGTTTACACTTTTGGATTAAACACTTCACTTTGTTTGGAAAATATTGGAAATTTGGAGCCAATTTTAGGAACTTTGGACTTATTTTTATTGGGGAATAACTAGAAATTTGGAGTTTAATTTATTTGCTTAAGAAAATTACTGGAATTTACATACATTAATTTTATTTGGACTTTTCTGATAATTTTGACATATTTTTAAAGGAACTAAATTGCATAATAGGTGTATATAGTAATTGTAGAAGCTTATTTGTAGACATAATTTAGATCTTTGTAGTTGTAAATGTGTGGTTATGAGAGTACTATTGATTTAATAGATTTATAAAACTGGACTTGCTCTTGTGTCTTCATTTAATTCTACATAATGTGTTGACTTTTTCCAAATTATAATCTAAGTGGTGTTATAACAATTGAACTTATTATTACAGCACTTGGCATTATAATAACTTTGAAATAGCCCAGAAAGTGGCTTCAAAAGGAATCTGGCTTTTCCTTAAATTAATTAAGCCAGTGGTGTCGGCCATCCTGAACATTTACCCCCAAAACTCGAGCAATAAGAACATTGCCAACAACCACATTTTAGGTCCTCGTCGAACAGTTTAACCCCGGGACTGGGGTTTACTACACTCCGAATGGAATAAATTGAAACAGTCATAATAAACTGCCTTGTCAAAGAAAATACGAAAAATAAATTAAAATGCAAAAAGTCCATAAATATTGACTGCTTGTCCACCACGTGGGATATTTGGATCGAGCCATTCTCGCGACAGTCATTTCTTCTTGTATACATGTTAATAAAATATCTATATTTAAATCAGTGAAATTAAAGCTAGCCTTGAAAAGCTTGATTTAAATTCAGTTCACGCGCCTGTTATTTAAATGAACATTTCATGCGACTTCATTATATTGATACATAAACTATATATTCTATCAGGTATTTTAAATCCAACTGATGCTTTTACAAACAAATTTAAAGTATAATTATGCCAGATAATTTAGAGTTAGGAAGAACTATATTTTTGTATATCGTTGTACAATATTTATAATATTTACGGATAAATATATGTCCAAAACACCAATGAAGAACGACTCCAGCTGTTGTCCACAGCGTGGTCAGCATTATCAACTTCAATAAATAGGGCAACATCGTAAAAATGATACATACAGTTAGTAAATCATGTCTTGATGAGAAAAAAGTCAGTTCCTGGCATGTAACAGACACTTTCTCCATATACTGTCACTGACGTATAATTATGTTAAAATTTGAGTGTTGTTTTTATACCGTGTTACACGGAAATGTTTGAAGCGACTAAGTTACTTATCTTCTTATCAGTTTTTAAACTTCACTCTGTCGAAAACGTAAAGGAACCCCTACGAAATACAACACGTCTGGTTTACTAATTGCAGATATCTAATATTTTAAAGATACATGCCTAAATCTTTACGATTAAAACAGTATCTTCTCGTAAGTTAATAAATAAAGGCAAATAATTATGTGATTAAATGAGTTACAAAAATTATTTATTTAAGAATTATATATAACAGAACCATGTTTTAATACCCTTGATTCCTCGAACGGTCGGTGTTTTACTGCATATTTAAACACGACTATGTGGTTATATGCCTGCGGGATAATTCACAAGAGTATATGGATCTTTTATATACATAGTTTATTTCGATTATAGTATGTCTTTTGTATACACGAGTGGTTGAAAATTGGACAAACTATATCTTGGGCAACATGGTGCATGTATGTCGCCAAATATAGGTGGTCGACTTAAAGTTAACGTAACCGTGTTTTAATAACATTTGAACACGAGAGGTTACACTTCCCATGTAATAATTTAGGAGTAATTACACGTCTAATGAATTCTTCTTATAATCGGTTCAAAATGACTTGTGTTTGCATAAAGGACCTGCTAAAATGGAAACAAAGTTTAGCAGAACCGTATCTTAATATAATATATGTGAAATTATTCCGCACGCATATATTACCATTTCGTCGTGTTTAAATGTATCAAAACAGTTATGCTCTGGGGGTATAACCTCTTCGTCTTATTTCAATATATAAAACATGGCTCTGCAATATATTATTTCTTAACTTGAATTTCTATCAATTATGAAAACTCGTGTAGATTTTTGTTTGTGTTATTTTTTTTCAGTATGCAGAGAAGTGTTAGTAGTCATGTGGTAAAATTAGTTGTGATGTAAAATAGACGGAATTTGGTTCTTATTTTTAAAAGATTTAAATATTCCTGTTTACGATGCCTTAATTTTTTTCAAATTGATTTTATTTTGATGTAAATCTGAAGAAATTTCTCTTGAAGAAGTACGTATCGATTGATAGTTGTAAAGAAACCATATCTAAAATTATCCATCAATCTTTCAGTTAATTAAACACACATGATCAGATCCCAATGATCAACAAAAATTTTTCACCGTCGCTGCACGAGATTGAATATTGATTGATTTTTGTAATTCATTAAACAGTGCATCTTGCATAATTTTATACTTGAATAGTTTAATATTTTATTTAGCCAAAACCTTATCCTAAACTTTAAAATACCACACTGTGACACTGTGGGTGGAATAAACAATTTTTCGGATTTGTTTATTTGTTTCCATGACTGAGAGTTGGGCGTCGGAGGTATCTTTCTTCTTATTTTCGAGTATATATGAAACATTTACAGGATTAAAGTGTTAAGAAAAATGGTAAGTATTAACAATTTTTATTACCAGTTTATTTGTAGTTTCAATATCTTATAAACCAAGTATTGAAGATAAATATAATTAATGCGACTCGGGAGCACTAACTCTTTTACTATTATAAAACTTGCTATTTTAAGCCAGATATTTTTAGTCATATTTGAGTGCTCCAATTTTTTTTAGTGATTAGCTTGATGCTTAAAGGAAACTTCATTTATCGCATAAGTTCCTGTTTTGGAATATTTCAATTAATTCACCAACTTCTGTATCCCGTTTTCTATATGGCATTGGCTGTAAGAGGTTTCCTTTCTACATTTAGTTCGAAGTACGTTTCTCCCATATTGTGTTTTACATTTTAAGTAAAATGAATAATACATCAATATCACTGTATTTTAAGCTAAGTCATGTGTTCCACGGCGCCTCCCGAGATTAAGAATGGTTATGTTTCATACGACTCTCTTGACACCGGTGCAGCATGGGCACTTAATGACGTAGCAGTATACAAATGTTTCAAGTACTATGGGCTAGTAGACAACTATAAACAGACCTGTTCAGGGACGACAGGTTTATGGACAGGAACGGTGCCAAAATGCGAATATCACATATGGACGGAAAGTAAGTCAACAAAATGCGGTTTTTGTCAAGTATTTTAACAATCTTAATGGGCAAGAAAATGCACTGTAAGTTTTCTTTCTTAGATGATAAAATTCAGTTATTTCGTTGAACTGAGTGCTATCAAATGAATACCCAGTATTTGTCTGCTCTGTGACCACATCAAATAGAAGAACCATGTCTTCGGTCAGATAAAATGATCAGCTTATCATTTATTATCGAGCTTACATCGTATCATTTGTCAGTCAAATATTTTCTGTACGGATATTAGCACATATGTGTTCTATGTATTTAGATAGCCTATATGTTATATTTCATTTTGTATCATCATGTGTTAACTTGCTTTAAGTGTATAATGTATGCTGAACATTTGCTTATATGTTTATATATTTGTACAACCGTTGAACAGAAACAAATAAATAGGTTAAAACAGTTGATTAAAGATAGCTTTATAAACAATCATATCATAATTTCGAAAATCGAGTTATATATCAAATTTAATTATTCCAATATTTTGTCAAGTTTATTTGGTCAAAAATCAAAATGAAAGTCAAAGTCAGCAACAAAGCGATGATTATTATATACAGTATCCTAAATTTTATATTAGAATGCATTTGTGAGTACCACAAAAGAATGACTGACGTTGTAAAAGTGATTACCGGTATATCAGTTTAACTCATCAATTTCGTCTTTGCTGAGTCCAACCATAGTAAGGTTTTATTTAAAGATTCTACCCAAGTTAATAAAACGAAACAATAATGGACGATAAAAAGGGACGAAAGTCCAACATGAAAAGCCACATTCATAGAACACAGTCACACATGCAGCACGTAGTTCACGTGTTTAATTTTCGTCTTTTTTATTTCAGTCGTGTTTTGGGTGGTGTTGGTCCTGCTTATATTGCTGCTGTTGTTGCTGCTGCTGTTGATTATCTTCCTTTGCTGCTACTTCTGTAGATGTTGTAAAAGGTAACCTTTTCTTGTAATATTTCATTTTTTTAACCTTTACCCTGCCAAATTTCTAAAATGGTCTGGTCCATCATTCAGTTTTGGTAGTACCACTTATTATTCAAAGGGGTGTTCACTGAAAATTATGTGACTGAATAGCGAACGGATGTGCAGGCTGATTTTGGTTTGCACTGCTTGCAAAGCCAAAACCCTTTGCCGCATATTAAATCATTTGAAGGATCCGGAATACTGACGGCTTACGTAATAAATGATATGTACTTATAAAACATCCCGAAAATATAACTCTGTGTTTAAGTTTGTGTTGCAACTTTCAGCTTTATCACATTTTTCCCACATCATATATATATCATATTATAGAAAAAATATGTATTAAAAATGATAGCAAGTAGATATAATTGTACAAAAGCGTAAATGAATTTAGCATGCATTTCATCAAGAGAAAAATGGTGGAGGTGTGGAAGCCTAATATGTTTGTTTGTTTGCTTTGGGTTTAGCGCCTTTTTCAACAGCATTTCAGTTATATACCAGCGGGTAGTTATTTTAACACGAGTTCCTGAGTTCTCTACCAGTACTAACTTGTTATCCGCAAGTAAGAGCTAACTTCCCCGCATAAATCTGAGGTGGAGGACGAATGGTTTCAGACACAATGTCTTCTATCAAATTGTCACGGAGAAACTTACGCCATATCTGGGGATTAGGAACTTACGATACCAAGATCCGTAGATCTGCGCTCTCCCTATTGAAGTAAACAGGCAGACCATAATCATGCCTATAATCACGATAACCGGAACATATATTGTATAGATTTCGATTCACTAGTATAAAGCCAAGTATGTGCGCTGTTCCTGTACAAGCAACGTAAAGAATAAACACAGTCAGCATCCAGACATGATAAGTGTTCCATCTCAAACTTTTTAGCTAATATAAGTATGCATAAATTTATGATATTGATAACCGCTTGTCTCTTTGTTGCAGATGTGGCAAAGGCGGGCGAGACCGCGGGGAGGAAGATGTTGAACGCGGTAGGAGAAAGAAACGCCCCGACAGCGATGGCAAAAACCGAAGAGGTCGAGATAAATCTCCGAGACATAGAAAGGACGATAATGACGATGATTCATCTTGTACATGTTGCGCTTGCTGCGGTCCTCGGCAAAAGAAAGAAAAGGTTGAGAGAAAAGGGTCATCTCGAAGACGTCGTTCAAGGTCCCCGAAAAACGACAGAGGGGAGAAAGAAAAAACACCATGCTGCGCTTGTTGCTATGGTTCTAAGACAAAAGAAAAGAAGCAAAAATCACGTGAAGGTTCTCCAAAAACAAGCCGGTCGAGGTCACCAATTGGACGTGATCACAAAGATAAAGAAGACAAAGATGAAGCTAAAACAGGATGTTGTGCTTGTTGCTACGGTTCTAAGACAAAAGAAAAGAAACAAAAATCACGTGAAGGTTCTCCAAAAACAAGCCGGTCGAGGTCACCAATTGGACGTGATCACAAAGACAAAGAAGACAAAGATGAAGCTAAAACAGGATGTTGTGCTTGTTGCTATGGTTCAAAGACAAAAGAAAAGAAACAAAAGTCATATGCAGATTCGTCTGAACGTGAAGGCTCTCCAAAAACAAAGCGGTCGAGCTCGCCACATGGAGGTTATCACAAAAATAAAGAAAACGGGGAAGAAGCTAAAACAGGATGTTGCGCTTGTTGCTATGGTTCAAAGACCAAAGAAACGACACCAAAGAGACGAGAAACATCGCCAAAGCATAAAGGGGCTTCGACAAGGTCCCGTTCAAAGTCACCAAAGGGGGATGGTCGCAAAGAAATTGAAGACGATCAGGACGAAGCTAACACTGGGAGCTGCGCTTGTTGCTATGGTTCTCGAACGAAAGAAAAGAAATCAGGACAACCAAAATATTCACCAAAACGTAAAGACTCACTGAAGCGAGACCGTTCTAGATCGCCAAAGAGAGGTACTGATGAAACAAAAGTAAAAGATGACGAGGAGGAGGCCACGCCTGGGTGTTGTGCTTGTTGTTCTGGCTCAAAGAAGAAAGAAAAGAAACAACCACAACAAAATGCGTCTTCATCACTTCAAGATGCTCAAGATCACGTAGATGAGAAGAAAAATGACAGGAATAATACTGTGAGGAAACATCCTAAAGAAAAGAAAACACCGAAAACAAAAGTTTCAGCAATAAAAGACCCCGATGAATCACTTATAGATGAGGAAGTTAAACGAATGCAAGAGGAGCAGGAGAGGAAAGAACAAGAACGAGAAAGAAGACGACTGAAACAGATAGAAGAGGAAAGAAAAAGGGATCAAGAGAAAAAAGAAAAGGAAAGAGAAAGAGAGATTCAGCGACAACAGCAAAGAGAACTTGCACGCATTGAAGAAGATAAAAGATTACAAGATGAAGATGACATATTAAGAGAAAAAGAAGATGAAAGGAAAAGGCGGCTAGAGGAAAGAAGACAAGAAGAGCTTGAACGAAAAAGAGAGAGGGAGGAACGGGAAAGAGAAAGAGAACTTCAAAGGCAGGAAAGACTGGAGGCAGAAAGACAAAAGCAAGAAGAACGGTTGAAAGAACTTGAAGAACGGGAGAGAGAAAGAGAAGAATTAAGACTGCAACAACAACAACTTGCGAAACAACGAGCGGAGCGAAGGAAAAAAGAAAGAGAAGAAAGGGAAGAGGAACGGAAACTGCGAATCAAAGACTTACAGGATCAGAAATGGCGCACAGAAGAGAAAGGAGTAAGTGATAATGATGATTACTTAGAAAATGAGTCTCCATACAACAGTCCAGAAACTTCAAGAAAAAAGAAGAAAACATACAAGTCAAGAAGAAATGTCAGACCGAGATATCTAGACTACATGAATGATAGAACAGGTGATCCAAAAATATATAGACCGTATAAAGCAGCCAAGCCTGCAGATTTTTGGTGCCCTTTCGTTCACAATGTAAGGCAGATTAATACAAGTACACTGTAGAAAATGCGTTTTGTCTCTTTTATAAATTTTTGCAAAACGGTATAGCGCCAAAGTATAATATGTTTATTATTTTGGAAAAAGAAACAATTAATACTATGCATACTATCATTTTCCTGATAATTATTCATCACCGTCATGATTGATACTGCGCCACTATCGTTATTGTTACTGTTGTTGCGGTTATCGGTTTCAAAAAGCGGACTGCTATAATTATCATTGCCATCATCTGTGTCGTTATAATAGAATAGTAATAACAAAATGATGATAATGATTATAATTTTTATTATTTGAAGTCTTCTTAGATACAATTTTATACTTATTACATATCAACACTAGTATATCGTAAACACATGCATCACTAGTTTTCGTTAAAGCTTTTTTATACCAAAGAAAGCGAACATTTACACCAAATCTAAGTTAGTGGACTCAAAACGACAGTCGGCAAAACCCGTGCAATAACATATCATCTGTATGCGAAGAATGCCGAAGTCGCATTCGGGGAAATCATAAAATACCCGGAAATATCCGATTGTCATTCCGGGTTTAAGTCAGTTATGATACAGTCAGTGATAAACCGTGATTATACGATAGTTTTGATGAATTATAAGCAAATGCACTTGTTTCACATGGTATATTTAGTTTAAAATTGTTCATATATCATTGCTAATAATCTTGTATTTCATGTTTTATCTGCTCAAGTCAATATTGTTGATAAGCGCACTGTCACAAATTGTAATAATTTACTATTCTCTAACTGCTACTTATGTGCTATGATATAATAAAAATATGCATGGTATTTAGAATGTTGTCTGTATCTATCGATGACTTTTTGTGTCCTATAATATAAAGAGTAAACTTCGTCCGTAGAAATTTATTATCTTCTTTTTTGTAAAATTCATATACATGTACCATAAACATCTGAGTAGTGAATCAACATAGAATAGACGTGATGTAATTTTCACTTCAAATATTTTAATCAATTAAAAATTAATCATTCTTAAACTTTTTATGATGTCTATAATGATGTCAATGTACTGATATTAAACGAACTTGAATTTCTGATTGATAACTATACACACATTTGAGATCAGATGTAAATTCAAGCATAAAACTGATTTTTCATGTCGGAATAACATTATAGGTAGATAAAAGTCTTAAAGGATTAATATTTAATTTCAAAAGACACTATATCCACTCCATTAATATTCCATAGTGAAACATTTGACACGGATAAGGAACATAAATAAATGTATAAAATTATAAGAGAGTTGATAGTTCCTATCTATATACAGTAGTCTACAACTATCACTCATATTTCGTTGAAAACTCGGACTCATTCATAATACAGACATATTCTATACATGTTAGACAACACTGTTACTGTCAACCTAGATCGAATCCAGAATTGCTCTTGAATGCCACCCACCAAACTAAGAGACCAGCACTGGTTATTAAGGAAAGAGAACTTCGTGCGTATCGGTGCTTTACACTAGTATTAGGGCACAGGCACGTTTACACAGCTAGGCAGAGTTATCCGGCAATGCCTGTATTTATAATCTCTCTCCCTCTCTCTCTCTCCCACCCCCTCTCTCTCTCTCTCTCTCGCTGTACTCTGGCCGTTTGTTTTGCTCTGTCCTTCTGGTCAAATCGCGCTGCATTTCCAGCAAACAATAAATATATTTGATTTCTTTGTCGTTCTGTTAGGGATATACGCTTCATAAAAAGTGTAGTCAGCTATCTCTAAATACATATATATGTTCTACGATAATATCATGTAAACTGCCAAAACAAGAAATTAAATTCAGTACCAATTATCAAAGTTTATTACATAGTAAATTTTTATTCATAGCATTAATTTAAGTACATTTGCTTTTCACAGAAAGAGAAAGAGCTCCAGGTCCTCAGATCGGCCTAATTTTCAAAACGCTTGATAACCTCTGCGGAGAATTGTTATTTCAAACACTTCTTAAAAAAAGCTAATTGCTTGCTGTTTACTGCGTGTCCGCAAAATAAGCACAGCGTGAGCGCGCTCTTAATGTAGATGCGTGTCCATTTAAATTAAGAAACCCACTTATGTAGGATCTTCCATATTTTTGTAATAGCAATAATTAGAGAGGTTGACAGGAAAATATAACTATAAATCAATAAAATAATGTATGAATACTACACGGGATTATAAAATTATGAAATTATGAAGATTTTTGTCCTGTATACATATTTTACTTTCGCAGTGCTTTAAATTCCCCAGTGTCTGTCACAAACAAGTTTGCGAAGACAATCATCCGCATAAGGAGCGGGCATATTTTTGTGTAATGAACAAGAATGTGTTCAGGATCAGCTGTTAACAGTAAACTTACGCAGAATGTTTACTAGGACCATCAAGTGTCTACAAGAAATAAGATAAAAACCAATATTATTGATTCGCCGTAGGAAAACAATGGTAAGTAGAGGTGTTTTTGAGAAAAGCGCAGATCTCCCACGACTGCCTAATCATCTGAATAGAAAGTCTGTCTTTATATACTGTTTGCAGCCTATTGGTATCTGTTGGATTTGGAGTTGGAGTTGGAGTTGGAGTAACCGGTCTACATCTGTGCATCGGTAATTATATTCAGGGGCCATAATTGCGAAGTACCTCGGCCGATTTGGCTAGTTATCGAACATGGCCAAATGAGTAAATCAATATGTCTCCCACACCACTGTGTAGTGGGAGACATAATTAACATAAATAATGATAATAATAATGATATTCAATATCCATATGTTAAGTTTTAATGTTTCATGATATTAAAACCATTCCAGTATTATTGTATGCCAAATACTTCAGTTAAAATACGACTACCAAGGGAAAAGGAGTAACATTTACCATAATTTCTGATAAAAAATCGTTTCAGTACTCTTGATAAAGTAAGTCCAAATGTAGACGTTGACAGCGTAAGCCCGTCAAGCATTTGATGAAATTGATGTACAGTTTATACACTTTACACTAAATTCTGAGGGATATTCAACCTTTTAAAGTGCTTGTATTACTGTGGTTTTGTGTCTCTCAGTCGTATCTAGGTACCTACATCATTAATGCAAATCACGCCAGCCGCGGATAAAGTTGATTTCACACATTGATTGATACCGCAAACATGAAATATATTGAAAACATAAAGCTGTTCTTTCACAGATCTATTTACAAAGGCCCTATCATTTAACCACGTATAAAGTAATCTTACTTACACAACTTCATCAATATTTAATATCCCGGCCAAAGCAATTGTTATTGTTAATAATACTGTTGTGTGTTTTCTCCTTTTTTTTGGAGGGGGAGGGGTGGGTGGGTTGGGTCTGCGAGCATTATCAGACATACTATTAACTGTTAATAAAAGACAGCGAAAAGTAGTTAAATAAAAAGATTTCTTAAATCATCAACGTTATCTCACTCCCTCCCTTTCAATAACAGGATTGGTCGTACCTAGCTTGGTCTCGTCACTTATAGCGTGTCTTGAAAGAATGTCAGACATCGCATAAATTTTGTACGCAAGAACACCACCCATGATTAAAAAGCAATGACGGTGCATCCTATTGATTGCCCACACACATCTTTATAAACAGGTAATTCATATCATTACTACTTCACACCATATTTGAATTGGAGGAAATGTTTTCTAAAACACCTGATTTGTTTATCTTGAAAAGTTTCCTTGGTTGATCGTAAATGTTTGCATTGCAGTCATGCCTGTTGATCAGCTACATGCTGGGAGATGAATTTTGATTTGTCATATGACATTGGACATTTATAATTATGAAAATACTAGAAGTTTATACAGAAAATTCTGGTGTTTGATAGCTCGCTGTTGTAATTTTAAATTTCTGTAAATTTCTATTCACTCTGGGGATAATTTTGGATTCGCATTTGATTACTATTTGTTTTTCTATTTTAATGGGATAAAACGTGTTTAAGGTAATACCGGTAGTTCTTACAATAGCTTTTCTTCTTCAAAGATGAAAATGACTTCCTGTAGTGCCTCAAGACATACCTCCAGTTCCATGTAACGGAACGTTTGTAGTTTTCGAAGCAGAATACTTCTTCCGGTTACGTCTTTCCTTGGAAGCATGGCTCTATCATGTACATCACCAGAAGTGGTAGAGAATGGTTATGTTTCGTTTGAATCTCTTGCATCAGGTCCAACATGGAATGACGGTGAATATGTTGTCTACAAATGTTTCAAATTTTATGGACTAGCTGAAACAGACAGACGGAAATGTGATAATAATGTATGGTCCGGGACTGCCCCAAAATGTGAATATCACCAGGAAACAGAAAGTAAGTAAAATATTTTCAAAATAGCATTACAAATTATAACACAACAGAGATTTGAATAAATATTATATTAAAAAGCATATAATTATTCAATAAAAATGAATTTCTTTTTCATATGCCACTTCAGCAATTCGTCCACGTTCTGTCCTATAAAGTTTTTCTTGTATTTTTGACTTCACAGACTATGTATGAATGTTAAGAAATTACAGTTATGTTTATCACGTTTTCAAATTGAATCTTGGTAATTTTTCATTCAATAGCCACATAAGGGTTGCAATTCGTTTATTTTTTAATATGCGATTTAGTTTCGTATTAGGGTTTTATATTAGCTTTAACATTTGTCTTTTGACGCTTTCACTGTTACGTCACTAGCAAATGTCAACAGGAAGTCTAGGATAATTATGTTAATTAGCATTTATATAATTTACATGAAAAGCTGCATACTAGTTGTTGCCAAGATTTCCGGTAATGTCTGGTCACACATTATGCTTTTTTCTTAAATTGTGTTCACATGCTTCCTTGTAACGCCTTTTGCAGTCATTACTATTGGCCGGGCGACATGTGTTTATTTTCTCCCTAGTCCACTCAACACAGATTAATCGTAGATAAAAAAAATAGCACCACGTTTCTTCTCTAAGACTTGCGAGGGTTCAAATTTGCTAAATATTCATTCAAAGGACAAGAATTAAGACTGTTGTATGACGGCAACAGTAATACGGATATGATAAGCTATACAAATAATTTCCTAAAGTTTAGAACAAGTGTGTCAATTTTTGAATATGTGATCAAAATAAACTGAAACCTAAAGTTTGTATATAATCATAACATTAGTTTGTATTGATATCGGATTAAAAATTTTACTTTCAAGATTTTTCATTTTAGCATGTGTTTTTGTAAACACAATCATGGTCATAAAACTACACTTCTCATCATTCATTCTAATATGCTTGTCTCTGTTAAAACGTTAACGTCCGCGGTGACGTCAAAGTTTTTGTTGTGACCAAGAAAGAGCGCTTCTATATTTTATCCACTGTTTTAGATTAAGAGCATATTAGAATCGAAATAATTTTAGCAAAAGAGTGTTTTAACACTATCTATACATTCGGGCGGTAATACGTCTCTGCCCTCGTGCAATTATTACGTTTAACTACCCATCGTGCATAAATAGTGTTAAAGCACACTTTTGCTATAAATTATTTCTTAATTGACGTATACAGTGTGAGTAAATGTATGTAACAAGTCGTGGGTAACCGGTAAACGAAGGGAGAAAATATGATTTTTGTGTCTTTTTATTTCAGTCGTGTTTTGGTTGGTATTGGCCCTGTTGATACTGCTACTATTGTTACTGCTAGCATTGGTTATCTTCACTTGCTGCTACTTCTGTAGGTGTTGTAAAAGGTAATTATTGTATTGTCAATATGTGATTTTACTACATTATCATTGAACTGAGCTTTTATGGTAATTTGAAATGGACGCTTACTACTTAGGATGGGAATCTTTGCTGAACAAAATCAAGTGATACTCATAGCTTTAGCGGTAGACAAGTTCGACTGATTACAGGCACTCGATTAATTTGATTTGTTTGATACGAGGTTAATCCTGTACGGTATGTCAACAGTGTATCAGGTATATGAAGGCAATCAATTAACTTTATGAATTTCCAAACATTTTGTAAAATAATTGACTAATTATCCACAATTAACAAACCTCTTCACGTGAATGAGGTGCAGAATGGGTGACTTCAAGCATTTTCTGGCCCAGGACTGAATTCGCGACCCCTCATTTCATAGTGCTATGCTCGACATACTTTGCCAACCACGCTGGTTTGTTAAAAGGAACAGGTGCCGCAGTGATTTTCGTACCTTTTGAAAAGAGATAATTTTATCATCATTACATACTTTTGAGGGATACTAGTAAATTACTAGTATTTTCAGAGAAAAAGAAGATTAAGATTAAGAAGAAAAAGAATTAGCGGTTACCAATTACAGAGACACGAATTTATAGTTTCAGATTATTACAAAGTTTTTGTGCAATAGTACTTATTTGTTCTATTCATTTGTAAACTGACATGCCATTACTGATATCAGGAAGGGCCTGTATATTATGTGCCATCCGGTAAGCTCAACTAAACAAATCTGTTTTTTAGAATTTCGGTTTTCGAGGATCGTACAAATAAAAAATGTTCTTTGACTTAAACAAATAAAGAAGTAAAATATTTTCTTTGACATAGACAAACTAATGCCTATGTGTATGAGTTTACTTGAATGCATTGTGTAACAAGATAATTAGATTCACGTTCCTTGTGATTTGTGATTGTCCTTAACGCTTCAGTACTGCTTCAACAATAATTTAAGGGGCCTACGTGGCCGGGTGGTTATGGGCGCTGACTTCATATCACTTGTCCTTCACCGCTGTGGGTGCAAGCCTCACTCAGGGCGTTAAATTCTTCTTGCGAGGAAGCCATCCAGCTATCTTACGGAAGTCGATGGTTCTACTTAGGTGCCCGCCCGTGATGAGATATTGCCCGGAGTGGCACATGGGGTCTTCCTCCACCTTTAAAGCTGGAAAAGTCGCCATATGACCTATTATTGTGTCGGTGCAACGTTAAACCAAATAAAACAAACAATCAATAACGACTTGTTTACAGTCCAGTTATTGTATTAATTAGTCTTGCTGAAAGTCGAGCCTGTTACCTATTTTCATTTTGCAGAATGTTTTTCCGAAAAGTTAATTAATTTCCGTAAGAAGATCCTTTGGAAGCATAGAATGCAACCAAGCGAAATAATAGCAGACTCGGTTTAATTTAGTCTGTTTATACATGTCATAAGTTAGTTTCAGTCCCCATGAAACTTTAAGCAATTGCCATTCTTGAGTCTGAATGTAAACAAATTTATTAAATGATTGTTTTAAAAGAAAATTACTTAATTGCCACGAAAACTGTCAAAGATTAAAGTACTACTCTCATTTAAATGTCACGAATCTTAGGAGGGGCGTCATTAATTGCAGATAACTTTATTGTAGGCATGGAAGAAGCAGAGACAAACACAATGCTAACACCGGTTCCCGTAAGAAACGAAATAGTGAGTCTTCCAACAGAACAAGCCATAATGACGAAAAGCCGTCGCGTAGAAAAGATAACAAAGAGGAAGCCCTGTGCTGTCCTGGATGTTGTTGTCCTACAAAGAAGGAAACTAAAACACATGGTCGCCCTAAATCAGCGAACCGCAGTAGATCAGAGTCTCCGGAAAGAGAAAACCACGATGGAAAACTGGCAGGTACTTGTTGTGCTGTTTGCTGCGTTTCAACGCAAAAAACAGAAACACCTAATCAGGACAAACCGCAGTCTTTCAAAAACGGTCATCGATCAAAATCTCCGGTAAATGAAGAACATGATAACATTGTAAATGAATATAATGATGATGTAAAGCCTGGATGTTGTGCTTGTTGTAACAGTAAGCCGACAAAGAAGCAAGTAAATGAAACACAACATTTTGCTTATGACGAAGTTACACCAGCAGAAAAGAAAAAGAATTACCAAGAATGCTTAGACCCAGAACCAAAAATGTCGGAGCGCGGTACAAACACAAGAGCAGAAAGAGCTAAAGAATCAAAGAGTATCCGACCTTCTGTTGAAACGAAAAACCCTGTTTACGCAGGTTATTCTGAAGATCCTGATATTGAACTTGTCGAGGAAGAAAAAGATACATTAAGAAAACAGCAGAAACAAATTCAGGATGAAAAGGATAAGGAAATTCAACGTGTTCAAGAGGAAAGGAAAATTGCAGATGAAAGAAAAAAAGAAATTGAACATTTGCGAGAAGAGGAAATGGAAAAAGACAAGAAATGCCAAAAAGATTTAGAAGAACAGAAAGCAAAATTTGATGATCAGAGGCAACAAAAGCTACAAGAACAAGAATTTGCAAGGCTTCAGGCTGAAAGGGAGAGAAAGCACAAAGAAGAAGAGCATCAACAGGAAATAGAAGATCAGTTACGGAAAGAAAGAATAGAACAACAGAAAAGATATGAAGAGGAAAGGTTGAATGCACTTGCAAAACAGAAAGAAAAAGAAGCTAAAGAGCGTGAAGAAGAACTTGAGAAACAACGACTGCGAGAATACGAACGGCAAAGACAAATGGAAATAATAGAAAGAGAACACCAATTGCAAGTTGAAAAGCAAAAAGCTGAAAAGGAAAAAAGAGAAAGCGAAGAAAGACAGAAAGAACAAAAGAGGCAGCTGGAAGAAAAGAAGAGAGAGAAGGAACAACAAAAGTTACAGCAACAGGAACTTGCTAGACAGTTAGCGGAACAACATAAAAAAGAAGAATGGCATCGTAGAAATGAACTGTTTCAAAAAGAGCAAGACCAATTGAGAAGGGAAGAATCTCATAAGCCAGAGCCTTATCTAAAGCAGACTAGAAAAGCCCTATATTCAAGTAATCGAGCAAACTACTCTGGAGGAAACGAACCAACTTCAACAGAGACTGGTGACTACAAGCATCAGTTTGATAATCTAAAACGAAAGAGACCTTTAAAGTTGATAAACTCGAATGACAAATATCTGAAAGGTCTAATGGACGATGATATTGGCAAGAAGGGTACACGTAATCCTAAAGTCTATAATCCATTTAAATCACACAAAGGATCAGAGGTACCTACAACATATGATATGTATGGACATGCAAGTGATACACCTGGTCGCACAAGATATTCAGATAATAATATACATTCTAATGAAGGACAGAAGAAACCATTGAAACTGATAAATTCGAATGATAAATTTGTGACAGGAATGGTTGATGATTCAGTAAGCAGAAGGGCTACGAAAAACCCACTGGTATACAGACCATATAAACTTGAAAAACCATCATTTACAGATAAATCATAACATGAAACTTTGAACAGACTGATTTGACCCGAGTCTGCTATTAGTTTGCTTGGTTAGGTTCTCCGAGTTTCGTTTATTAACTATTATATCAGCTGTCTTTAAGTGCCATGTGGTGGCTGTAAAGTCTCTCCTTACTTAGAAGCATACAGGTACTAAATAGGAAAATCATGCGAAAAAAGGTAGAATAATGACAGATTTAAATTTGCTTTGTAAGCTATTTTCCTTATTTTCCTTGCATTATTTAGCTGAATTCACATGACGGATCTATGCTTGACATGTAGGTAGCATTTTCATTATGAAATAATAGAATGACGGAATTTGCCATGAAAATTTAGATCATACTCCACCGCTACAACTTGGAGTCTCATTGTTTAGCTGATTTTGCAGTTTGTGTGTTTGACTGAAAACATCTTTCTTGCATCAAATATGACCCTTACTTTTCTTTTGATTTTTATTCGGCACTGACAATATTCTTCATAAAAATGTTAGTTACAGACATTTAAAATGGGTCCTGATGTGCTCTCCGGCCATTGGAAATATGTCAATTTTATGTAGAATAAAGAAGAATAGATATTTAGTGTGTTGTAACCTAGACTCAGAGTTAACACATATCCTGGTCCTTTGAAATCAAAGTATATTCTATTTTCAATCTTTAATAGAGTCCCAACTAAGCCGGAGCCGGGATACGGGATGGATGTTGCACCTTTCATACCCTCTCATGAAAAATTCCATCAAACTAAGCCTGATATGACGTAAAAACACATTGTTCTAGACTGGCTCCCGTCCCTATGTTTGTTCTTATTTACATTTGTATAAGTTTATTTATTGAGGGAAGTAACTCCAGCAGGTTGTTTCTACATTGACATTTTTATTGTCCCTGGCTCCGAACATAGGTATGGTTCAGCCATCAGATAAAATGTGCTATTTTAGAGGCTTAAACGATTTTCTTATTTTGCTTGCAGTATTTATATAAAAAAATAACCATGCAGCCAGGGAGCCAGGCTAACATTGTACATAAACATGCATTTTCTAATTTACTTCAGATAAGTTGAAGGCAGATCGATTCCCGATTTAGGTAATGCCTCGATTCATATTAAATGCTGTACATTTACATACTTTGTAAACGTTTTTATATATGTGTATCTTTAAAGATAAAAAGGATTTAAAATGACCAAGACAACACATTCTTGACTAGTTTCGACCTTTATGTCTTCGTCAGAAATAACAACGTACGTACAAATACAAACGACGTCACGTCCGTTTGGACGCGAACGTCAACGTGACAAAAAGCGCAAATATAAAATATGTTTGTATTAATCTACATATAGATACGGATCATAATGATACGGCGGGTATTTATCGAAAACATATTTCTTCAATATGAAGCAGAGAAAAAATAAAACCCAACATATCTACATGACAAATTTTGAAGTATATATATATATATCTTTAAAGGTAATCACTTTTGTGCGAGTAGGGGGTGTTTAAATAGTTATTTATTGTTTGGACGGAGAAATAGCAAAAGAAATGGAATGTAAATACGTACACTCTTAATAACAAAACACACTTTTACCGAACAAACTATATTACAAATGATATTGTTGAAGTACCTCGTTTGAATAGAACGTTGATTTAACTTCCATTTTAAGAGTTTTCAGAAACGGCCACCATGTTTCATAATATAATCATTTCTCTCATTTCGGAGAAGAACAAAATGATTTTATTACTGTTATTTTGTTATAGATATCTCAGTGCATTTCTTGACGAAACCTTGAAATTTAAAAAGATCATGTCTTACAGCCATGTTGAATTACCTACGAATTAAGAACATCCGTATATATTTAACAAAAGTAGCCACTATCTACCCATATCTATTATCTTTTTCGGCGTTAGCTGAATAACATGGATTTTGACCTAGATTCTGTAGTAATCGGGACATGAAACATGTGAAACAGGTGCGCGCTAAGAAGATAAACCATTTATTAAGTCTTAAATGACATTGATTATCAAAAGGCACATATTGGAACATATTTAGTAGTTTTGTTACCCTAAACTAAAATGATATATTCTAATTTAAAGTTTTTAGTAATTTATCACCGTTGGAGAAATCGAAAGTAAACTTCTTCCCCTTTTGCGTACCTCGCTTATGGATGAATGAGTTGTGGCTTGTTGTAACTGCAGAGTCAGTGTACCCGGTGTCGGACTGTACGCGGTTTCGCACACACGGCAAATTCATGTTCTTCGTGAAAATAAAGCAGAAAATTTAACAATTCTTTGTTATTATTTCGCGAAACTGAGTTATTCCCTACATAATTTGACACCAGGGATATTTCCCCACTGGAGCCTCGCTCTGGAAAGGTCAGACAAAAACAATAGCAACACCAATGGAGGCCAGTAGGTCAGCTGAAAATTTTTAAATTTCATAAAAATAATGACTATGCAAACAACAACAAGGTGCAAATTAAATTTAAAAAGCACTATTCCATCATATATTATGTAAGTATTTACCTATTACTTTACCCGAATAAAAAAGATTTCAACATTTATTGAAGTTATCCCAATCTGCAAATGTTTGATTTTTTGCTTTAAGTTTTTTTTAAACGAAGAACTTAATCAAATAATTAAGAGTTATGGGGGTCACTACTAGTGATTTAAAAGCTAGGGTTTTATTTTCATGTCAACTGCTTTAGCCTTTTCCAGTCCAACTAATTGTACGCTAATCGACATATTGTACTAGTGGGTTACTTATGGGGGATTCTGACCCAACACGAAATTATTTCAGAATCAGCCCAGGACGTCAAATCATTTTGACCTTCTATCACTGAAAGTATACCTCTTAATCATTTAAATTTGCTGCTTAGTTGAAATATTTGCAAATGAATAATTTGTTCGTATATGCATATCCAAATCTTTTCTGTCTGTACATCCTGTTTAATTCTGAATTTTTCATGCGCCAAACATTATTACCTCTACGCCGTTTGTCTTTTTAAAGACATTTCTTCAAAATGTCTCTTTAGTTATTTAACATCTGGATTATTGCAATGTCATACTGTATGGTGTAGCTGACGGTGAGGTGCGTAAGATGCAACGTATTCAAAACATGTGCGCAAAACTTGTCCTTAACAGAAGGAAATTTGACAGTTCTAAACAAGCATTGTATGACCTACATTGGTTGCCGGTGAAAGAAAGGATTGAGTTCAAGATACTTTCTTTTATGTATGCTGTCACATTGGCAGAGGACAAATGTTTTAACGGCATTGCATGCCGTGGCACAGTATACTCCTAGTAGTCAAGGTTTGAGATCGTCAGGAAATTATGAATGTCGTTATGTTGTTCCATACAACAAGTGCAAAACATTCAATAATAGAAGTTTCTGTTCTACTGGTCCAAAATTGTGGAATGAACTGCCGTTAGAACTACGCAAAAGTAAATCACTTGACACATTAAAGTGGAATTATATGCATTTTTCAAGTAAAAACCAAGCTTAAATAGATGTGCATGTAAAAAGGATGGAGAAAATTATAGCTTTTAACCCAACATACCAAACTCTTCCTGGTACCAATACAAAATAATAAGTTTCCAAATATGACTTTTCTTATTTTGACTGGGGCAGTCTTTTTAAAAAACGTCAAACTGCAGGCAGGAGTTGCTTCCCTTCTACTTCAGAAATTTCCATTTTCAGGTAAGGGAGATCATTGCGCAGAAGATTGAAAAAAATATCTATTATTTTATCCGTCCAATTTCTTTATTTTTAAAGCATCAACTTCGAATACTAATGCGGCATTATCGTTAATTTAACACATCTAAATGCACAGCAACTGAAAATTGCTTTTATAGAACACTCACCCAAAACACACTACATGCAGTATTAGATGCGCATAATGCCACTTTAAAAAATCTCAAGACACTGTATTTCAGAAACTTGTTTTAAAATTTTTGATAACTGTTTTATATGCGATAGCAACAGATGATAGTTTTTATTTTTTTTGTGAAAGGTTTTACATTTCCACATTTATATTTTCAAGGATTGTTTAATTAATCTTAATTGTTGGTACAGGTTCTATGGTTAGGGTAGTGTGTAGTATTTCTGTTTTCAAATAGTTTGTCATGGCACCATTAACCAGGGGGTTTGAACCTCCATATGCAATCCATCTGGGCATACCATGAAAGGCTTTAAGCACTGGTATTCGCAACAGAGGTAAAATAACCTCAGCAGAAAGGGTGCTGTCGTGACTTTTTGTTTAAATAAGGCTGTTATGATTGTTATCATTATTATTGTCGTTATCATTGCTGTTATTATCATAATTTTTCACTAAAGAAAAATGATAAAATGTTTTGAAAGTGTACTGTTGTATGGAGAGATATACAAATGTAATGGCGAAGATGCATCTAGTTTAAAGCAATTTTCGATTTAAACTCTCTGACCGTGGAGCACGCCTACGCAAAAGCATATCAATCACATGATATTAGATAAAGTGTTTCTTTATCCCAAAATTTAACGACATAGCGATGTGTCTCATGACTTTTCACATAGTCCTTATGACCACATTGACGTGCATAGATTATCTTTGATAAAGAAACTTTTTTTTTTGCTCTATGGATTCCTTTAGATAAATTAAAGTGATAAATCATTTAGAATTGTCCACTATTTTACATAATTTATATCCCCTCAGTTGTAACTGAAGAACACAGAACGTTCATCTGCAGAAGCATATTAATATAACTCGTCTTGCTTGCGACTGATGAAGTCTTAATATAAACCCGAGTGTAATAATTAAGTTACACATGTTAAGATAGTCAAGTAAAACAATTTGCGTTTTTCATAAATACTTACATGTTGATCAAAACATTGAATTTGCACAAAGAACGACACACCAGGTTTGGGATATTTGATAAAATTGATTTTTAAACTGTTTAGATTACTTCAGAGTTTATTTTGTGTGAACGGTTTTTCTTTGCTGAGTCGCTATACGATTTTTCTTCCATAACAGTTATATTGTGAGGTAATACAAAACTTTATACAAAAAATATCTATCTACTTGATATAATATATTTCACAACTAGATGTTCTTAGCTTGGATCTGGCCTGCATCTGTGACATGCAATAAGGGTTAGATTATGCAACCTGTTATTTAAGTTTTGATGCTTCTGATATTGGAATTAAGGATAGTTTAATCTTCGCAACTTTGATATGACGTACCACTTAAACGTATGTAATACAATCGCTGAAGAAAAGGCATGTTTCCTTTGCAATTTTGCAAAAATCAAAGGGGTATGCGAGAGATAATGAGACAGTTCGCCATGTAGTTACATTTTAGACACAGGTACATTACATGAAAGAGAAAAGTTGGAAAACTACGGGTTGCATGCTCAGATTAATTCAGCCTGCTCATACACGGTAGTGGAAATTTAAGCTATCATCAACATCCTCTAGGATCCTCTAGGCCAAGGGTGAACAGAACTCGATATTCATACATGTTACAAGTTCAAATATACAATTTAGAGACATTCCTAGTGAAATCATAATATATGCTTGATTGCTATTAAGCCATAGACCTTGTCAAAATAACCAAGATGATATAAAATCTTATTCAAAAATAGGAGATTATGCACTATACGGATCAGACGACGATTGTTCCAGTTTTATACAAAAAAATCTCGTTGCCCAAAACTTTTCTTGAAAAATAATTAGCTAAAAATAAGTATCAAGTAATAATTTGTAGATAATTTAACATTTTACCTTTTTAGCAAATTTGGATCACAATGTCTTCAATTTGTTTTGGGTGCAGTTACAACATAACGAAGATTAAAACGTTCCATATAAATAATATGTGGGTGTTGAAAACAAAGAATGCTTTAAAACGAATCCATATCCAATTTTAACTAGAATACGCTTTAAAACAGCTTACTTGTTCTATGCATGGCATGCACCAATATCTTACAATAATTACTATATCCAAGTTGTATTTTAAACGATATTTTTTTTTTGCTTTGAATATTGTTACATTGTATTTCACACAGATAATTTGCAGTACTGACAAGAGAAATGATTTTATTCGGAGTTTGTTTCTGCTTATGTGAATTCCATTGTGATAACAGAAATTGTGGTGATAATGTTCTCTTAAAAATCATATCCTTGATAATATGAAATAAACTTTTGTGATGCCACTAAAACTTAAGTTATCTTCATACAATATTAATTTTGTTTATTGAAACATATCGAACTATTTCAATCAGCATTCATTGTAAAACAGGTAAGTAAAAAATCAGTGTCCAGTTTGGTTTAAGCGACAATACTGTTTTCGGTTGATCGCATTTTTCAAGTATAGCATTGATAATTTTTAAACAAATATTAAGTTTTTAATTACACCCTAGCATTGTCATTACAATAATTCAGTGTTGGTTTTAATTACTGGTGTACAATTTTCTTTCAATATTCGCCGAGGTAATTTCCGTTTTTTCTATTGTAAACAGATTTTTTTGTAAACATGACTTAAGTCGCTGTTTACTATTACATTACATTCCATTGCCTAAATTACGTACATTGTATCTTTGTTTCCTTCTTTGATAGTGCCGACTTTAAATTTGAAAGAATGAACAAAAACGTTAAGTAGAGTCTTGAAGTAAATTTAATAACTGATATTATATTAAAGCATTTTGAAATGAAACCAGTACAATTTATAACATTTCTATATCAAAAGAAAGCCACAACGAGTCAGATGGAGTATTTGTGAATGTAATTTAAATGATAAGTGGCTTATTTTTGTTGATAATATCGAAACAATGGTTAATACCTTTAAATATACTGATAAATTGTTTAAGTGTACTGATACATTATCAAACTTATAAAACAATAAAGTGTTGAGTGTTATACATATTGAATAGTCATGATTTGCTATTTGTGCTCCGTGATCCTATCTCAATCCGCGGGATCTTAGGGGTTAACACTTATTGAATTTATAGATCCTCGAGTATTTATGATATTTCAAATGGATGTGTATCTATTGTAAAGTGTGTGTTAAAATAATTTGTGTACGACTCGGATTTGTTTTGAAAACCATGGAAAGGTAACAAAGAATGAAGGTATGTTCATTTTCATTTTTATAAGAAGTAATTTGCAAGATTTGTCTTCTAAATGGTTTTTAATCAGAATATCATTTTATAAAACTTAAATAAGAGTTATGTTTGTTTCATCTTCATCAACAATATAATAAGAAAATATGACAATACGATGTATGTCATTAATAGACAGATAAAAACACATGGCGGCGCTCAATAGCTCTTAAAAGAAAGGAAAAGAATAGTTGTGAGGGCTGGAAAAAAAGCTCTGAATATAACTTAAAAGAGTTATTAAATATTACCAGACAGTGTATTATCAACGTGAATTATTATTAGATTCATAATAACATCTGGAAAGTAGATCCCTCGGAAGTACCGAGAACAAGGCAAACAGTGAAAATTGCAGACTCGGTAAACTTATTTACAAATTAGAGAATAAACATTTAAAATGATCAAGTACATTTTAATTTCCCGGCGTATTTTTTTTTATCTCAGTTGATTTTTTTCTTTCAATTTATTTTATGAAATTGACAAGGCGGAGCGAGGAAGTATTAACTCCTGCCAACGCACATATTTGAAAAGCTAAAAAATGATAAATTTCTGCATTGTTCAAAGTTCAACTCTTAAACAAACTGTTCCTATTGTTTATCTATCTAAAATAGAATATCAAATAAAATGAACATTATTTGATTTGTCTAAATCTAGATGTATAAACTGAAAACATGTATTAATTTATCTTGAGTTTCTTGACACAGGATGAAACTGTTGCACTTATATGCCAATGTATTTTTTTTGCAAACTGGACTTTAATCACGCTCTAATGCTTTATTGTTTCTTAAATCATCGGAATTAAAAGGATCTGGACTCAGGATTTAGGCTAAAAATGATCTTTCTTTAAAATTGTGGTTTGTATAAATTAGAACATGAGCTTTTGTATCTGCACTAAAAAGTATTTAAAAAGAAGCTAAATCAAGAAAACAATGTCTGAGTCGGGGATCGAACACGGATTGTCTCGGCAATACCGCCTTGACCAACAAACCACCTAACTATCGTTTATATAAAGCTTTATGATTAAGGTATTAGGCCCATAATAGAGTACCTCCTTTTTGAAGAGTATTCAATTTCTACCATAAACCTACTTTGACTGCAATTTTCAGGGGGGCGTAGGTTCAAGCCCCACTGGGACCAAAATTTTTTTTCCTTATTTTCCTTTTTTTCTTGTAAGTTTTTACTTCTTTCAAGACTTGTTATTGATTTATTGTACAAAAGTGGAAAAAAATTCATTTGATAAGCGATTTCTTGCTGTTCAAAGTGAATTTACCTCTGAAACAGAAGGGGTAGAGTTAGACATCTTTAAATATACTGAGTTACATGCGGTAAAAGTTCTCTATTTTGCCTTCATTCTTTAGATTACATATTGTGGGAGAAATGTAGGTAGGTTTTACTTCTGCCCCAAGGTTATTTTTGAATAAAGTGATCAAAATTCAAAACAGACCCGCAGGATTCGACCTTAATTTTTCAATGTTGGAGTTAGAATTCTGTCTCATTAAATCTGTTTACTCGAGGCACCTTAGAAATAATGATACTGACAGTTTTTATTTTAAGTTTTATAATTGTTTACCAATAGTTTGATGTTTCTTTTATAAAAAATTATGGTATAATGAATTCTCTGCAAACGTTTTAGATAAAGGCCACCACTTTGAAATTTGTCTCAACTTGAGCTTGAGGAAATACCATAAATTACACAAAATTTATAAAAAACGGCACGGTAAAAGTTTTTAAAAATTTGCAATTAAGTGCGAAGCACGGTCAACTGTAAGATTATACCCAGCAAATGCCATTTTTTAAACATTACTATTAGAGGCCTAATACCTTAAGGCAGTTAATCTCCAGTACCCCGTTACAAACGCTTTTCAATTTTGAATGGAAGACAACAGTAAAAACAACTTATTCTAATGCGTTCCCATAATAAATAATGTTTCAAAGCCTTCTTAAGAAAACTAGCATTAATTTCAATAGTTGTATTAATTTTGGTATCTTCAAAGTTTCATTATTCTTTAATGTCATAATGGTAATAGTAATTATATACAACATTTCCAATGTTTTTCAGGGTACAGACACACCTGAATTAAGCAGCCAGTAAAAGGAGCGACAGAATCTCGCTGCTTAATGCAGATGATTTCTTAATCAGAACAAAAAGTCAGTTTGGGAAGTTTGCTTGCAAGTGGCTGTTTAATACCGGTGCCGCCAAGGGAGGATCAACTGTTGTTGAAGACTATGTTACCATCTAGTTACACGAGACGATTAAGGACGAGAGACCTCATTCAGAGAAACTTTCCAGATATAAATAGAACAACAAGTAAGTCTAGTTCGAAGACCTTTACGCGTGTCGGCTTTGCTGACACCAAATCTACACATGCTTACCTACCGTTTCTTCTAAGGGAGAAAACTAAAACTCACTGTGCTTCAAGAGTATCCGGACAAATCAATCTCGTCTTGGAAAGGCTTTCTGAAATCGACAAAAAACATGAAGAGGAAGAAGCTGTTTACAAAAGAAAAGCAAATGCAATTTTCTTTAAAGAGAAAAGAGATACACCAATTCCGCCACAGAAGTTAGATAAACAACACAGTAGGTTAAGTCTTTCGAAAAATGTTGGAAGACTTAAACCTATTAAAGAGAAAAAAGAAAAAGAAAAACCTCCACCGATAATTAAAGACACGGTTGAAAACCTCACACGAGAAAGAATGATTGTTCTCGCAAGAACGCTAATGAAAGACAAAAGAATGGCTACATGTTACAAACGAAACCCTAACAGAATAGAACTTATGCCACCTATTGTGTGCGACGGAACACCGGCATGGAGTCATGAAGTGAGGTCTGACGTCATAATTCTTGTGCCAATCAAATCGCTCAGGTACACGAAATGGAAATATTCTTCACCTGAAATCGGATACATTGAAATCGACCTTCCAAAGAAAAACCCTCGATCGAAAATAGACACGTATTCTCCTTTACGAGCCGACGATGAAATACATTTATCCTCTTCAAAACTAAACAAGGCGTTGGTGGAAGTGTTCATGGAAGGACTGAGACTTGCTAAATTTGGAGAGTACAGTCTATTGCCAGAACTTAATTTTGACTATCTTAATGACACACTGGAACTCGTATTTACGAAACATCTCAGAATACCATTGGTTCCCGCCATTTTCGTGTCTGTTGATGAACCGCTGTATGTGATAAAACCAAACTTGCCAGACTTAGACCCCACCTCAGACACCCTCTTCCGTGCATGTTTCTTAGCGCAAGAAGAAAACATACTTCGCAAGATCTCAATCACTGATCATGGTCTTCGTGTTGACGCCTTGAAAGTCATACATACATTATGTAAGCAAGACTGGAGACTGCAAGCGCTCACTGTGTATCAGCTCAAAAATGTCCTCATGCATGACATTGATTTCGAAGTCGACCATTCACCTAGGTGGCAGAGAGTTACCAGAGACATCTGTGTTCAGTCCATCTTGAAAAGACTTTTATACTTTGTCAAGAAGCAGAATCTGCCACATTTCTTCCAAACTGATTTAAATTTGTTAAAAAGAATTCCAGAAAAAACTTTAACGTTCATGCAGACCCCTCTAAAGAGGCTGGTTAGCAACGAGCCTCAGTTGTTGAGAGACCTGCAGAGGGCATCACGGACTTATGAGGAGAGTGATACAAGCTCAGAAAGTGATGAAGACTGGTGGTGAAAAGAAAAATGATCTTGGAACATACACTATCTTTATCGCATTTCTTTATTTTACTTGTATGAAACCATGTTTGCAGATAAATTTTTACTTTGAAAAGTATTCAACCTCAAAAACTGCGACGTAAAAGATATGAAAACAGACATACGAAAACGAAAAACAGACATATACTTTTAACATACATTAGTAATGGAAAGTTATAAAAATGATCGATTAAAAATCAGATCTCGCATGACATTCGCCCTGTCACAGTGTATGTTGCATGTTAGATGTTTTGGATGTGTGACAGTCCCTAGCAGTTTTTATGGAAGCAATACAAAAAAACACGTTTCTATCTGAAATCTAGTCTGTGTAGTTAATAGTGAACATGTCATAAAAATGTTTATGACGAATAGGTCATAGTACCAAACATGAACTCAATATGATGAAAAAACTTTCATTTGTAAGATTATCAAAAAAATATAGCTATGAAAACTCTTGAAAATGAAACTGAAACATTTATACTACCGGTATTTCCCGTGTGCCTTTTATAAACGGATTAAATTTCGAAGAGGCAACACATTAAAGTAAACAAGTTAAGATTTTTCTTTACAGTTATTTTGATGAAATAAAGCTCAATAAAACCGAGTCTGCTATTATTCTTCTTGGTTGCATTCTTTGCTTCAAAAGGATCTTTTTACAGATTTTATTAACTATCACAACAGCGATCTTTAAGTGCCGTGTTGAGGCTGTAAAATGTCTCTCCGTACTTGGATTCAGTGTTGTTATATTTTCTAGGCATTTGGGATCATGGAGTCCATTCAACATATGTGTAATAGAGTTCCGCTTAAGCCGGTGCTAGGGGGCGTGAGAGGTGTTGCACATTTTATTACCTCTCATGAACAGACTCAATAAAACCGAGTCTGCTATTATTCTTCTTGGTTACAATCTTTGCTTCCAAAGGATCATTTTACAGATTTTATTAACATATCTTGTACATTAAAGAATTATGAGCGATATAGTATCTACATCTTTAACCAATCCTTCGATCTGTTTGGGAGCTCTATTTTGTTCCGAAAACAGCAAGTACGCCATGTAGATCAAATGTGACTGTTTGCCTTCAGTTTGCTGGTGTTACCATATAAATGGATGAATGATTGAACTTTTAGATGTAATATAAATAACAGTTTATACAAATGTTTCGATAATAAAAGAATTAAATTCCAAGAAACGTTTTATATCATTTTTTAAAGGATCATCATGCTTAATTACTTTATGCAACATGCTATTATACTTCATTGAGTTATTCTGAACGACAATACACTCCAGCAGGATTCACTGTGATAAAACATTTTAATATTCACAATCTTAACTGTCTAAATTGATCATCTGAAGCTGCAATCTGTATTTTTCCGGTATAGGTACACTTTTGACGTTTGTATCAGTCACATGTATTATATTAAATATCTCATTACTTATATCGGTACAGCCTTTTAAAACACTAGTTTTTCCAGTACAATTTTGTACTGTGTTGCCTGCAATTATCGATCCAGTACAAGTGTTTGGGGCAGAATATTCAGTCCTTTCGTCTGCTTTAAGCTTGCCATTTCCATCGTTGTTAATTGCTGGTGCAGTGTTTGGAGAATTTGACACTTGGTGATATGATTCCTTTATTATCTTATCGTCGTGCTGTTTATTACCTGAAACAAAAACAACAGTAAACTACCCAATGATGTATGTCTGGTTTTTACTTTCAGATGCATAAATGTATAAAAGCTTAATACCAGAAATGATTTATTATAAATATTTATGATAGGTTTTATGGAATAGGAGTAAATTCAGATGGCTGTATTTAATGAAACTTCACGTTCGTGTATAAAATTTAACACCCACTTTTATTTTTTCTTTTTCTATAGTTGTGATATAGTTCTTTATGGGAATATAAGTCTGTGAAAATCTGATATTCTAGAAAATTCGAAATAACGTTATTAAGTAAGTGGATTTCATATGAAATTAAGCACGACCGGATTTAGTGATGATAAATCTATGAAAAAGGTCATATACCGTTAAAGGAGCTTGTGATTCCGTAGTCGTGACTTCTGCGCTTGCAAACAATGCAGACGACAACTGACAATGTGATGGTAGAGATTACGACTACTCCTACCGAAATAGCCATTAGAGATGCAGTCCTATCTTCAACTTTCGGATCTTCACTTATCAATTTTGTCTTTGGATTTGGTAATGTTATAATCTGCTTTGTGGTTGTATCTGTAATATATGACATCATTTCTTTAGTCCTGTCATAATTACTGAACATTTATATGTCCTTGTTCGACTACTGTATGATTTTAAGTACATGTAAACCAAATAGTCGACATGTTCAAACGTGTTTGAAAAAGAGTTGTAAGGAGAGAAAGTAAGACATTTAACAAGAATACGACTATTTGTATTCACTGTACGTTAAGAATCGAAAGATAAGTTCTGTTGTCCGTCTTTGTCTTCATTTTTACTTCAGAACGACAAAAAAATGTAGAAGACAAGAAGCCGATGGTGACACATTTGTTGTATGTGCCTACCTTGAAAATTAACGTACACGAAATTGAAGCTTTTGTGTGCTGGTGTCGGTAATGTCTTCACAGTAATGTTCACATTCAATGTTTGTTCCATCTTACAATCCAGATGAAAGACAGCGTCTTGTGTGACTTTACCCGTAGAAAATTCAGCTGCCTGAAGGAGTTTCACTCACATCAAGTTAAGTTTATCACTTCTTGTGCGTTTAAATAGGTACATACAAATACGTTTCATGTCTTATGCATTCTAACAGATTCTTGCAATATATTCTATGGTAATGACAGTATAATCATAAATGATCAGAAATAGAACATTACAGTTTTGCTGTTACCAGCATTGTTATATTTATTTATTTATTTGGGTTTTTGCTTTGTTATAACTATTGTTGTCATATTCAGAGCATAAACATAAATGTGGACAAAATAAACAATTTTACTGTCAATAGAGCATGAAGATTAAAATAAATGTGAACAAAATTAACCTGTTAGCTGTAAATAGAGCATAAAGATAAAAATTAATTCGAACAAAATAAACCAGTTTGTTGTCAATACAGTATGAAGATACATATAAATGTGAACAAAATTAACCAGTTTGCTGTCAACTGTGTAGCATGCTGAAGGATCAAAACTCATTGTGTCACCAATCTCTTCTATAAACATCTTAAGGAAGAACCCTGTCACGTGTTCGGAAGACGCTGCAAGTACAATAATTATTGTTACATTTTTTTTTTATTTGAAAGGTAATAACTATTAAGTGACGATTTTGTAATCTGTCAAAGAAAAACATTAATTTCTTTCCAAAAAATGTTTCAGCCAGAATTAGTTTCCTTATTATGGGTAGATGTAAAGCTTTCTTTGTAAACACTGCTTGACTTCCTTTAATTCTGCTTTCTGATTTAAAATATTCTTCAACGAAAAAAAACGCTTGCCAGTTAGTTCCCATAAAATTGGATCGGGTACAATTATCGGTCATTTGAAATACTACTACTACTACTACTAATAATAATAACTTTATTTGAAGAGGATGACATATTTGGGTACAGCAAGTGTAACATTTGATCCTCTTACATAATAATGTAAACATTCTAATCTTAAAATGTAGGCTATATCAGAAGAAAAAAATATGTACAATGAGTTAAAGAATAAATGATACTTGTATACCACGCACCAAAACCGTAAAGCCCTTATGTGAGAAAAAGTTGGGAAAGCGTGCGATTATATTTAAAAAGAAATAATGTTGTTATTAGGCCTGAATAGAATTAAACACATGTAATAACTGAAATAGTCTGAAAACTGAAAACATAACAAGACATCATATAAAAATGCGAACACTGCAAGACTATTATACTTTGTAACAAGACATGAAGAGAGGAAAATAGTAAGAAAGAAAAAGAAATAAAAGAAAATAAATAAAACAGAGCAAGAAATATAAATATGTTGTGACAGGATTATCATGTGAATTATACCCAGCTAAATAGATAAGAAGATAATAAAACGAAAGCAATCCCACTAAGTATAATTAAGTGAGAAACAATCAAAAGAAAATATGTAGAAAATAATGAATGTATATTTTAACAAATGTATATTAGAATGATAACTTTTCATGGAACTTACAATGTCTGAGAACTCACGAATGGGAAGAATGAACAGTATACACCAATAAATGATATTACGGATGGTGGTGGTCAGAGAAATGAAATGCACAAATTGGGAAATAAGGAAACGAGCAGCCATAACAGCACCCTTCCCCTTGAGGCTCTCTTACCTACCACAGTGCCCTTCATTTTACGCTAAGACGGGTTGCATGTAGAGGTTCAAATCTCCTGGTTAATGGTGCTATCACGTATTATTTTAACAAAACACATACTCCCCAATGAGGTTACAATACCCATGGAGCATGTACCAATAAGTATGGAAAAGATTTAAATTAGGTTTGATTAAGAGACTAGAGTAGATTAACACAATAAAAGAGACACTGCTTATATAGTTTTATTTAAAAGATAAAGTTTAAGATGTTGTGGGTTTTTAGCTCACCTGTCACGTAGTGACAAGGTGAGCTTTTGTGATCGCCTTTCGTCCGTTGTCCGTCGTCCGTCCGTCCGTCGTCCGTTCACAATTTCTTGTGAACACGATAGAGACCACAGTTTACAATCAATTTTAATCAAACTTGCACACAACTTGTACTGGCATAATATCTCGGTTCCTTTCGACAACTGGTCATATCCCGTCATGGGTTCCACAGTTATGGACCCTTAAAAGGCCAAAATTTACTCTTTTTGGCTTGTGAACACAATAGAGACCACATTTTACAATCAACCTTAATCAAACTTACACACAAGTTGTATTGGCATAATATCCCGGTTCCTTTCGAAAACTGGCCAGATCCCATCATGGGTTTTAGAGTTATGGCCCCTTAAATGCCCAAAATTTGCCATTTTTGGCCTGTGAACATGATAGAGACTACATTTTGCAATCCACTATCTTTCAATTTAGACAGTGTCATTAACTGTTAAAAGGTGTGTTTACTGACTGAATGGCGAACAGTGCAGATCATGCACTGATCATTATTTACACTGGTCACAAAGGCAGAATCAGTCCTGTCCAGCATGATAAGGGTTACAGTCGCTTTTATGAATAGATAGTTATGTTGATTTCAAAAGTTTTACCAATTTAAAGCCTACTTACAATCGTCAGGCGGTTTCCACGTCAATGTGAAGCTTTTATTAATCAATGAGATATTATATGTTAGGCTCTCAGGCGAGCCAGGATAAGATCTTCTCTCTTCTGACCATGAACCTAAAGAAGAATGCTGTACTATTAAGTCTGTTTGAAATGACATTCAAATCATAACGTTAAGATATTATTCTAAATATGAAAAATGTCCCGTGAGAAGTGCTTCTCTTTTCATCTTAAAGAGTTAACCGAATATTAAATATAAGAAGTCTGACGTACATGAAATTTTGAAGTAAGCATGCAAATAAACAGTTAACAGTATATTTTGTACAAAGAATAGAATCATATGTAATAACCTTTTTCAAATAATTACAACTAAACGTATAGTTGGCGAAGAAATACTTAATACAATCAACAGATAGTTATTAGATATCAATTACAAAAGGTATCGGCAGTGATCACACACGATCATATCTGAGGTATGACCGACTCACTGATAAAACTAATGTTATAGCGCATAGCATCAACTACATAAAAGCAATGTATGAACCATAACTGCCAAATATTGAACACAATGCAGAGCACAACATCCCATGTCTCAAACATTTTTGTTCCATTACTTGTCTTGTACAGTGCTATTACAGATCATGCCCATCTTGTCTGAAGTCTATGTAAAATTCTCCAGATATTTGCGTAAAGCCTTACCGTATATGCAGTCAAATATGGGTCTTTCACGGACAGTAAAATTGACAGGGACCTGAAAAAAGAAAATTACTGTTTTTACAAACAAAACAAGGAGGATGACAAGAAAAAAGACCAGCTTGTGGAAAATCTGATGTTTAAGCAAGCTGCTCGCTTGTGCCTGAAATAGTTTTTGGCGTGGAATTACCTTAGGTCGTCCGCAACCACTGAAACCGAAAATACGCCACACAAGCAAGTAACCTCTAACTAACAAATATATGATTCCCGTGTTTTCTTACATGTTACATGTTGTCTTGTGTCATTTTTTTAATCTCTGGTTTTACATGTTGTCTTGTGTCATTTTTCCTACCTCTGATGTTATATGTTTTCCTGTGTCAATTTTCTTACTTCTGATATTACATTTTGTCCTGTGTCATTTTTCTTACCTCTGATGTTATATGTTGTCCTGTGTAAATGTTCTTACCCCTGATGTTACCTTTTGTCCTGTATCATTTTTCTTACCTCTGATGTTACATGTTGTCCTGTGTAAATTTTATTACCCTTGATGTTACATGTTGTCCTGTGTCATTTTTCTTACCCTTGATGTTACATGTTGTCCTGTATAAATTCTCTTACCCTTGATGTTACATGTTGTCCTGTGTCATTTTTCTTACCCTTGATGTTACATGTTGTCTTTGTTTCATTTTTCTTACTTCTGATGTTACGTATTGTCCTGTGTCATTTTTCTTACCCCTGATGTTACATATTGTCCTGTGTAAATTTTCTTACCCTTGATGTTACATGTTGTCCTGTGTAAATTTTCTTACCCTTGATGTTACATGTTGTCCCGTGTCATTTTTCTTACTTCTGATGTAACATGTTGTCCTGTGTAAATTTTCTTACCCTTGATGTTACATGTTGTCTTTGTGTCATTTTTCTTACTTCTGATGTTACATGTTGTCCTGTGTCATTTTTCTTACCCTTGATGTTACATGTTGTCCTGTGTCATTTTTCTTACCCTTGATGTTACATGTTGTCCTGTGTCATTTTTCTTACCCTTGATGTT
Organism: Mercenaria mercenaria; assembly: GCF_021730395.1. Taxonomy (NCBI): domain Eukaryota; kingdom Metazoa; phylum Mollusca; class Bivalvia; order Venerida; family Veneridae; genus Mercenaria; species Mercenaria mercenaria. The sequence goes on from NC_069373.1 coordinate 57,847,990, forward strand.
ACATGTTGTCCTGTGTCATTTTTTCTTACCCTTGATGTTACATGTTGTCTTTGTGTCATTTTTCTTACTTCTGGTGTTACATATTGTCCTGTGTAAATTTTCTTACCCCTGATGTTACATATTGTCCTGTGTAAATTTTCTTACCCTTGATGTTACATGTTGTCCTGTGTAAATTTTCTTACCCTTGATGTTACATATTGTCCTGTGTAATTTTTCTTACCCTTGATGTTACATGTTGTCTTTGTGTCATTTTTTTTTACTTCTGATGTTACATATTGTCCTGTGTAAATTTTCTTACCCTTGATGTTACATATTGTCCTGTGAAAATTTTCTTACCCTTGATGTTACATGTTGTCCTGTGTAAATTTTCTTACCCTTGATGTAACATATTGTCCTGTGTAAATTTTCTTACCCTTGATGTTACATGTTGTCTTGTGTATTTTTCTTACCTTGATGTTATATTTGGTTCCCGATGTCTGTTGTAAATTTTCTTACCCTTGATGTTACATGTTGTCCTGTGTCATTTTCTTACCCTTGATGTTACATGTTGTCCTGTGTCATTTTTCTTACCCTTGATGTTACATGTTGTCCTGTGTCATTTTTCTTACCCTTGATGTTACATGTTGTCCTGTGTAAATTTTCTTACCCTTGATGTTACATGTTGTCCTGTGTAATTTTTCTTACCCTTGATGTTACATGTTGTCCTGTGTAAATTTTCTTACCCTTGATGTTACATGTTGTCCTGTGTCATTTTTCTTACCCTTGATGTTACATGTTGTCCTGTGTCATTTTTCTTACCCTTGATGTTACATGTTGTCCTGTGTCATTTTTCTTACCCTTGATGTTACATGTTGTCCTGTGTCATTTTCTTACCCTTGATGTTACATGTTGTCCTGTGTCATTTTCTTACCCTTGATGTTACATGTTGTCCTGTGTAATTTTTCTTACCCTTGATGTTACATGTTGTCTTGTGTCATTTTTCTTACTCTTGTGTTACATGTTGTCCTGTGTATTTTCTTACCCTTGATGTTACATGTTGTCTGTGTCATTTTTCTACCCTGTGTTACATTTTCTGGTCATTTTTTACCCTTGATGTTACATGTTGTCTTTGTGTCATTTTTCTTACTTCTGGTGTTACATATTGTCCTGTGTAAATTTTCTTACCCCTGATGTTACATATTGTCCTGTGTAAATTTTCTTACCCTTGATGTTACATGTTGTCCTGTGTAAATTTTCTTACCCTTGATGTTACATATTGTCCTGTGTAAATTTTCTTACCCTTGATGTTACATGTTGTCTTTGTGTCATTTTTTTTTACTTCTGATGTTACATATTGTCCTGTGTAAATTTTCTTACCCTTGATGTTACATATTGTCCTGTGAAAATTTTCTTACCCTTGATGTTACATGTTGTCCTGTGTAAATTTTCTTACCCTTGATGTTACATGTTGTCCTGTGTCATTTTTCTTACCCTTGATGTTACATGTTGTCCTGTGTCATTTTTCTTACCCTTGATGTTACATGTTGTCCTGTGTAAATTTTCTTACCCTTGATGTTACATGTTGTCCTGTGTCATTTTTCTTACCCTTGATGTTACATGTTGTCCTGTGTAAATTTTCTTACCCTTGATGTTACATGTTGTCCTGTGTAAATTTTCTTACCCTTGATGTTACATGTTGTCCTGTGTCATTTTTCTTACCCTTGATGTTACATGTTGTCCTGTGTCATTTTTCTTACCCTTGATGTTACATGTTGTCCTGTGTAAATTTTCTTACCCTTGATGTTACATGTTGTCCTGTGTCATTTTTCTTACCCTTGATGTGACATGTTGTCCTGTGTAAATTTTCTTACCCTTGATGTTACATGTTGTCCTGTGTAAATTTTCTTACCTCTGATGTTACATATTGTCCTGTGTAAATTTTCTTACCCCTGATGTTACATATTGTCCTGTGTAAATTTTCTTACCCTTGATGTTACATATTGTCCTGTGTAAATTTTCTTACCCTTGATGTTACATGTTGTCCTGTGTCATTTTTCTTACCCTTGATGTTACATGTTGTCCTGTGTCATTTTTCTTACCCTTGATGTTACATGTTGTCCTGTGTAAATTTTCTTACCCTTGCTGTTACATGTTGTCCTGTGTCATTTTTCTTACCCTTGATGTTACATGTTGTCCTGTGTAAATTTTCTTACCCTTGATGTTACATGTTGTCCTGTGTAAATTTTCTTACCCTTGATGTTACATGTTGTCCTGTGTCATTTTTCTTACCCTTGATGTTACATGTTGTCCTGTGTCATTTTTCTTACCCTTGATGTTACATGTTGTCCTGTGTAAATTTTCTTACCCTTGATGTTACATGTTGTCCTGTGTCATTTTTCTTACCCTTGATGTTACATGTTGTCCTGTGTTAATTTTCTTACCCTTGATGTTACATGTTGTCTTTGTGTCATTTTTCTTACTTCTGGTGTTACATATTGTCCTGTGTAAATTTTCTTACCCTTGATGTTACATGTTGTCCTGTGTCATTTTTCTTACCCTTGATGTTACATGTTGTCCTGTGTCATTTTCTTACCCTTGATGTTACATGTTGTCTTGTGTCATTTTCTTACTTCTGGTGTTACATATTGTCCTGTGTAATTTTCTTACCCCTGATGTTACATATTGTCCTGTGTAATTTTCTTACCCTTGATGTTACATGTTGTCCTGTGTAAATTTTCTTACCCTTGATGTTACATATTGTCCTGTGTAAATTTTCTTATCCTTGATGTTACATGTTGTCTTTGTGTCATTTTTTTTTACTTCTGATGTTACATATTGTCCTGTGTAAATTTTCTTACCCTTGATGTTACATGTTGTCCTGTGTCATTTTTCTTACCTTGATGTTACATGTTGTCCTGTGTCATTTTCTTACCCTTGATGTTACATGTTGTCCTGTGTAATTTTCTTACCTTGATGTTACATGTTGTCCTGTGTAAATTTTCTTCCCTTGTGTTACATGTTGTCCTGTGTAAATTTTCTTACCCTTGATGTTACATGTTGTCCTGTGTCATTTTCTTACTCTTGATGTTACATGTTGTCCTGTGTCATTTTTTACCTTGATGTTACATGTTGTCCTGTGTAAATTTTCTAACCTTGATGTTACATGTTGTCCTGTGTCATTTTTCTTACCCTTGATGTTACATGTTGTCCTGTGTCAATTTTCTTACCCTTGATGTTACATGTTGTCTTTGTGTCATTTTTCTTACTTCTGATGTTACATATTGTCCTGTGTAAATTTTCTTACCCTTGATGTTACATGTTGTCCTGTGTCATTTTTCTTACCCTTGATGTGACATGTTGTCCTGTGTAAATTTTCTTACCCTTGATGTTACATATTGTCCTGTGTAAATTTTCTTACCTTGATGTTACATGTTGTCCTGTGTAAATTTTCTTACCCTGATTTACATATTGTCCTGTGTAAATTTTCTTACCCTTGATGTTACATATTGTCCTGTGTAAATTTTCTTACCCTTGATGTTACATATTGTCCTGTATCATTTTTCTTACCCTTGATGTTACATGTTGTCCGGTGTCATTTTTCTTACACTTGATGTTACATGTTGTCCTGTTTACTTTTTTTACCACTGATGTTACATGTTGTCCTGTGTCTTTTTTCTCACCCCTGGTGTTACACGTTGTGCCGTGTCATTTTTCTTACCCTTGATGTTACATATTGTCCTGTGTCATTGTTCTTACATCTGGTGTTACATTTTGTCCTGTATCATTTTTATCTCTGTCGTGACATGTTTTTCTGTGTCATTTTTCTCACCCCTGATGTTACTTGTTGTCCTGTGCAATTTTTCTTACCCATGAGTTTACATGTTGCCCTGCGTCATTTTTCTTACCTTTGATGTTACATGTTGACCTGTTTTATTGTTCATATCCCTGATGTTACATGTTGTCCTGTGTCATTTTTCCTACCTCTGGTGTTACATGTTGTCTTATGTAATTTTTCTCACCACTGATAAAACGTGTTGACCTGTGTCATTTTACCTCCGATATTACATGTTGTCATGTGCCATTTTGTTCTTATCATTGAAGTTTACATGTTGTCCGGTATCATTTTTTATCTCTGCTGTCACATGTTTTTCTGTGCCATTTTTTCTTACCATTGGTGGTACATGTTGCCCTGCATTTTTTATCTCTGCTGCCACATGTTGTCCTGTGTGGTTTTTGTACATTTGTTGTAACATGTTTTTCCGTGTTATTTTCTCTAAGACGTTACATGTTGCCCTGTGTCGTTTTTCTTACCTTTAATGTTACGTGTTGTCCAGTGTCACAGTAGATGCCACTTCCTTCACTGAATGTGAAAGTTGAAATAAGATACACACACACGAAAACGAAACATCCGTTTACATAGTAAAAACTGTTCATAATTATATGCCTTCTTTAAAAATTGCAATCACATTAAAAACAATAAAGCACATGGCAGTAGAACAACAGCGGAAAAGATCAATACATTAAACAGTACCCGCTGTTAAATTGTGAAATCTGGACTTGAATTAATGCACTTTTGATAAAATAAAGATACTTTTAATCACTTCAGCTTGTAAAATGATAAAAATAGTATCTTGTTAGATTAGGTGAGTTATATGTGATAAAAAGTACTTAACATAACTTAGAGGCCTTAATCATGGGAATCATGTTTTATCACATGTTTGACGTCGTGGGAGTGAAATAGGGTCATTTCATAAATGGTATTATGTTTTCTTTCATTTCATTCAGACAAACATAAATAATTTATCGTACTAACTTTTGGATTTGATATCTAATCCAAAATGGAAATACCAAAAAAGGAAAAAACACGTTGTAGGAGTGGTAAACAACAGATTTACTAACTGCATCTATGAATTAGATTTCATTCACACAAATCGACGAGACTGAAAAAAAAATCACTTGCAACAAGTGAATATTGTGTCTCTGCACTTATAACATCAAGTATGCTGTAGCCATTCACACATTAACGACGGCATTTAACATCGACAGTTGATAGACTCGCCAAACAGTTTGTACATCGTTTCACACTCTCCAAAACGTGCGTTCACCAAATATAATATTGAAGAAAACAATAGACAAAATGATAAATGTCTAATCTGAAACAGATGAAAAAATTGTTAATTTCACATAAAAACAATGAGATCAGATACAAGTTACACAACATCTGTTCCAGTAAACCTCTTAAATTCTGATAGTTTCTCTTAATATCTAATTCACAACGTTTATTGTCAAACGTTGGCTAATATAACACGGTCTGAAGCTATGACTCCAAAAAAATAGAAATTATTTATGCGTACTTTTTATAACCATTTGGGCGGGGGTGGGGTGGGGGAGTGATGCAGTGTAAACCTGTTTTACCTCGAATGACCACAATAACTACACAAATACCTTATACACATAACCAATAATACGCATGAATACCCAGAAGTACAGCTGTGCTGTGCACAGTGTACGAAAATCTTAATTCAAATAACAAGAACGGCGATAAATACATTTACAATGTAGGGATAACGCATGTGTTTTCGTGTTATAACATCTGCATGATCCCAAGGGATTGGTTGATGCCCGAGCCCGGTAGGGCGAAGGTACCAACGATTCCCGAGGGATTTTGAAGATGTTATGGCTCGAAATGAACATGCGCTAGCGCTATTCTAGCATAAAACTTGTTTTAAAAGCCTTAAAATGAATACATATCCATCAACGTTATTAAATTTCCATGAAATTCGCGAGAATTTTCAGCGTTGTTTTATGTATGTTGGCATCATTTCCTTTCGAAGTATCCGTTTTGGGACCATTTTACGCGCGCATATATAAAAAGGTGTTTTAACAGCACGTGAGTGCGACAATCTCTCTGTTAACACACGTTGTCTGTCCTGTTAAAACATCCCTGCAAAGTGACGAAAACAGCAGTTTTATGCTAGAATAGTGTAATAAAGTCAAATAGACTTGGTCTAAAATAGGCAAAAAAAGACGATTTTTTATGTTTCAGCAGGAAAAGCTTACATGTGATAAAAAGAATATTACATTTGTGTCTTTCTACATTGAATGTATTAAACTCGTTGAATAAAATTGATAAAATGATCGCATGTTATTATTTTTTCAACTCGTTTAATAAATTCAGTGTGAAAAGACACTCCTGTAATATCCTCTATTTAACAATTCGTTTGCTTTAAAGTTAAAGATAGTTCATATTTGAAAATATGAGCGATTACTTAACAGTATATATGTAAACGTAGTGTAAACATGCTTGAGTGTGTAAACAAAACAGTTTTTTTTTAAATATCCTAACGTATAAATAGCTGCTAGCTGCTGTAACATTTAATTGTGATTACAGACCTACAGTTTGTTAGTTAGTATCTAGCCAAGTTAAATGACGGCTTCTAAATTTAAACAATATAAAATATTTTAACGAAAAAAAAATGATATACTGTATCTTTTTTTTTATTATGTATGGTAACATAAACATGATAGCATCTATTCTTTTCCTGTTTTGTTTGAAGTAACTTTACTGTATAAACAGAAGTATTTTACAAATGTAGACACCATTTGGTTACGGGCATCACGGGTCTCTTTGACAGACCTCTATACTATAGCATGAATCAGATCCTTTCTGCTTTTATTAAAAAACGCACACTTTTGAATAAGGTGAATAAAATTGTTTTTTGTTTTTTGTTGTTTTTTTTTTATCAAAACCACGTATTTGTGAATAAGTTTGAATAATATTGGTTCTCTATCTTCGGATAAAGTGGAATAAAAACTTTGTTCAGAATTGTGTTCATTATTGTTATTCTGGTTAATTAAATGAGGTTTCTGTGTTTTAGTTATATGACTTTTAATTTATTTCAGCCTCCCGAGAGGTTTTTATCAATCAAGAATTGTATTCATTTTGAAAGCATGTCTTATATTGCAAATTCCAGTGATTTTTGGCCTTATAATAGTTTGGTAAATATCATAATCATGTAACTTTGTTCTATTTGCTATCTTACAAGAACCGTCAGAATGTTTTTATAGTATGATAGCACCGTATTTTGTAAAAAGGTTTAAAAATTAGTATTTAACAAAATACATTCTGGTAATAAATGAAATATACTCGTCAGATAACATCTGAATTCTTGTTTCCTGTTGTTTTTTTACGATGCTGTATCATTTTTATTTCAATTCGTGTTAACTTTGGTAGAAAATCACATACAAAATCATGTTGTGACTCGTGTGAAAGCTGAAATTTATATTTCATCCTTGCAGTACAAAGTTATCCTAAACTTTTAGGACACATTTATTTTGAATTGTTAAATAACAGGTACCTGGCACTAATAATGCTCTCGTTTATAGGTTTGCAGCTACTCTACTAATATTGCATAACAGATATTGCAAAATCAATACTGATTGTTAATGTTATCAGTTGCTCCTTAATCTGATATCATCCAGGTATGTGATTGGAATGATATTTATTATTACGCATTGAATTATTATGAACATTAAACGTGCAAATAGAAACTCTTGCACTAAGGGCGTCTGCACAAATGTTCATTTCTAATTTTTCATTGTGCTATTGTTATTTTTGCATTCATAGACCATCAGTACTAACCTATATTTTTGTATGTTGAGACTTATACGAACCTTTTGAAGTTGTCAACGTGCCAGAATAAAATTCTCATAAAAAAGCGTTTTGCTAAATTTTACAAACCTGAAAGTCCTGCCTAGATTTTTTAAAAGACAAAATATCTGCCATGTAAAATGCATCATTTTCATCTTTTAATTCAAATTTATGTTAGCAAATATATCCGTATATTCAACGAAAATACGATGCAATAAAGATATCGACCAGTTCTTGTTTTGAATTATTCACCAGAGTGGAAAAGATTTTTTTGTAAAAGCAACATTGTGTTACCCACTAAATGGTCTGCAGAAGAGTACAAAATATACAAGTAACCTATCTGTCATATATTGAGTTGATACAGGTTTAGAATAATAACATAGTTAATTATGCTAAACTGTCATGTCGCAAATTAATATAATGAGATTCTATAAAGTAAATTGTCTTAGAAATATAAAAGTACACTTTTCATACCAACATATTTACAAACCAACTTAGGTATTATTTTCTTTATCAAAGCCTATAGTAGCTGGTGAGATTCAGTCGCGGATAATCAATATCTAATGTGAGAGATATTAGCGACCTTTTGTTAGCGGAAAATTGTCTCGTTGCATTACGGAAAAAATCAAACATCATTAAGTAATTGGTTGTATCCTGTGACTTTGTCCTTTTATTCCATGTAGCCATTGTCATTAAAGCAGCTACAGGTCTCAAGAAACTACGTACTGCGGGGATGAATAGCACGCGATAGAACGAAACAGACATGCATGCAAAAACCTATAAGCGGTAGACAAAAACGCCTCATCATCAAATTATAACATAATATACGACAGTAATACGGTCGTCTCTATTTTGAGCTAATCTCCAATCTCATTCAAATTTTTTCGGGTCATTCTCAAACGGAATTGTGATCTTTAGCCTGCTGGCGGCGAGTAATTCTGTCTTTGCGACCAGTGCAGACCAAGATCAGGACGTGCAGGCTGCTCATGGTCTGCACTGTTCGCTATTCAGTCAGTAAATTTTCAGTGAACACCCGTTTGAATGATAAATAGTATTACCCAAATTGAATGATGGACCACTCCATTTTAGAAGTTTAGGAGGCTAAAGGTAAATATATTCCATTACGTATTACAAAGGTATTGTTTCAAGCATTTATGAGCGCGAAAATCGAGTGAATTTTAAGTGGACATTCAAGTGGATCATTTCATTTGTGATGTTATATTTTGATTTGCTTTATCTCAAACGTCCAATCTGTGTGTTTCATTCTTGAGATAAAATGAGTGTTCTAAAAGGTTTCATGAAATTGTAGTTACAAGGTATTTGTTACCAGATAAACTACTGTCCATATTCAGTTATTCTCTGCTTCATCCAACTGCATGTAATCGAGTTGTGGCTCGTTAGTAAAGAGAGGACTGTGAGCCAACCGTTGACTTTTCACCACTATATATTTCGACCTACCCTCATAAAAATGACCGAGGCAAGATAATCTCTGAGCTGCAATACAAATATATTGCCGACAAATAAAAGAGCTAACTCCAACTAAAACAGATTTGTAAGGAATGAAATAAGTATTGATACTTCTACCATCTTGAATATTACAATATATACATTTCATTCAATACAATCTATACAAAAATCATTCTGAATCATAGCCCCTAACAAAGCAAAACTATAGCAGACTCATTTTGACTGAATCTGTTTGTAACAGGTATTGATATTTGAAACGACCCTCATGTCAGAAGCTTTCTTTCAAGTTATTTTTACCGCTTTCGCACTTACAGCAAACTGTCATTATTTTTGCATAAAAAAGGCGTTAGAGTCATTTCAAGTAAGCAAATATGGTAAATGCCTTCACATTCTCATAAAAAAGTTCTTAAACCAGTGAAATGCTAAAAAAACAACGAAAAAATGAGGGGCATGCATATAATATACTAAACAAAAGTAAATAAGTAAATGACTTTTGAACTGCAGTTACCATGAAAACGGGTATCTGTTCAGCTAATCGCACAGAATTCCTACATTTAATATGTTGCAAAACAATTTATTTTAAGTAATTTAAAGATACATGTATTGTCATTAAATACAAAGCAGAAGAACAGAAATAGTGCTGCTGTCACGGGCTGGTATCTAGGTAGAACCATAGATCTTCCGTAGGCCAGCTCGATGGCTTCCTCGCATAAAGAATTCTATGCCCCAAGCGAGGAGGCCCGAATGCACATTGATGAGGGGCAAGTGATTTGAAGGAAGTCAGTGACCTTACCTACTCGGCCACGGAGTTCTCAGTGAGTACATATAGCTTTGTATATAATTGATATATACCCTGAAATGCATACCGTTGACAAAGTAAGCAATAATGGCAGAACAAACAATTGTAGGCACATGGTTTGGCCAGGCTATAGAACGGCCAGTGGCAAAGATGAGAACTGATTAAGCAAAATAAGACGATATTCAGATGTGTTTGCCCCATGATTTCTTTATTTACATATTTTATGCTGTTTTTAAAGGGTTGTAACAACCTTCAGGCGCAGTAGCTGCAGTAAGTCTTCTCTGCTTCTCTCAAAAGAGTAGGAGTTAAATGAAAACCACATTAAAATGCGTGTGAATAAGGAATATGTCAGGGTTTGCATGATATGATATGATATGTGTTCCTTGAGCCAAATTTAGAATGAACCTCTGTGACAGCGAGACAGATGTATATCAGTGCAGAAAGTCCCACTGTATGAGAGCATATATATCAGATATAAAAATGTATGCTATAGGTTTGAAATAGATACCGACTTTTAACACAATCTGACTGAAGTTTCGCGGATACGCACAAATATTATTATGTTGAATTGCAGAAATATCCGCGCATGCGTCTGAAGAGCTGCACGTGCTTAAATTAGATTTGTCATTTCTAGTTAATGGTATTTTTAGAGTCTAAATTGGTCTTATTAGCTGTCTATCGCAGCTTCGTACTGCACGATCTGTTGTTATTTTGGTTTTTTAATTTCCTTCGTTATACACGAAGAAGGCTTTAATTTGTCTTAACAAATGTACACATCTTTCCAATCAATGTATTCAGAATAAGATCAGGAAATTTGTAATATATTTCCATCATTCAGGTCTTTATCTCCGCAATTTGGAAACAGACAATTACGTTAAAATTTTGAACATGTAAGAAATCCAGAGTAGTATTCAGGGAAACAAATAGTTATTTTTGGCACATTCAGAGCTTTACATTTACTTAATCTATTAAAGCTCTTTTGTAGAGATAGTACCTAAGTTTTTCAAATCATAGGTTTGAAGTTAAAAAGCTTTGAAATGAAGACAAATGTCCATATATTTCTCAAAAACAGAAATATAGACAATATTTTAACCAGAAGTGCGGAGTTATGAGCATTTAATATTTTCATGATAACGAAAATTTTGTGATCAAGGACATGTAACTCTTCTTGAACATGGAGAGCATAAACATCAAAGGGACATAATATAGTCAATATTTTCTAATTGGGTGCATTTGATTTAACATTCAACTTTGATCTGGATTGCTAAATACTGATCCATGATATTGTGTGCTAAAAATTTAGAACATCTGGAACAGTCTATTAACAGAAAAACTATGCTTTAGCAGAATCTAAATAGTTAAGCTCTAACTGGGACTCGAACCCAGGACCTCTCACACCTAGGGCAGACACTCTACCACTTCCCTATAACAGCAGTAGCTAATAGCTATGCAGTTTAATTGCTGGATTACATTGCGTGAACTGGAACAATAATCGGTGAACTCCGGATTATCGGCGTATTCGCTTTGTTACCTAACGGCATTTTTTGTGTAAAGAAAAAATATAATCTAATGCTGCCAACGTAATAATTGGTCAAATCTGCCCAAATTTCTCTGACGTGTTGTTCAGAGTATGAACTTACTAACTGGCAGTACCAGTGAAATATTACTTACACTGAATATTTTATATTTACCCTTTTTGCAGCTGCCGAACGGCAAAGACGATAAGATTTGTCCAAATATAAATAATTATTTTACCAGTTTTGAGAGAATTTCAGTTAATGGGAAATTACAGTTACAAACTAAATACCTTTCTGCAACACATGGAGTCATTAGCATTCACTGTCAATCAGTATTATGACTAAGATCGACTGTCATTCATTCATTTCAAAGTTTCATAGACAGAGTCCGTTGTTTACATTTTTATCGTAACCGGTGCACTTGTAAAAATCACTTTAGTTTGAAAAATCAAAGTATGCGAAGAGCTATGGTACGGTCTCTATCTTTTGGGAGCATACATTACATTCAATGGGAATAAGTTATTTTTCTTGTCTGCCTAGCGGGGAAAGTATACATTTGTCCGAGCACGTACCAAGGATCTTTCCCTTTGCCACGACGATCTATTTTGAAAATGATAGGCAAGAAAAATGATCTAACATGTCTGCCTGTGTAAGACAGCTTTTTACCCAACCCTCGGGAAAGCTAGGATACAAAAGCTCGGTTTTTCATTCCACACTCTTCCTCGGGTAGGGAAACCCCGTCTTTCACAGGCAGCTCTTCCTCGGGTAGGGAAACCCCGTCTTTCACAGGCAGCTCTTCCTCGGGTAGGGAAACCCCGTCTTTCACAGGCAGGTATGTAAAATCCTTGTAGTCTTACATTGTATGTGTAAAAGGCGAACTATACAAAACACATGAGGATAGTAGGTACATATTCATCTTCGTTCTAAAAAGTTGATCGTATGGTTTTCGGGTGTAGAAAATAACAACAAGATATTTATGGTCTTTCACAGTTTTAAAAGGAATGTACAATTTGTGTTGAAAAAAATGTTAGTTATATCGAAGAAAATTGCGGTCAAAGTAGGCCTGAATGAACTAATGTAATGTATGTTCATCGTAATGTAATACCTGATGACATTCAGCTGAGGCAATCGATATCGCTTTTTATCTTCTAAAACCTAGAATTAGCGGATTCTAATAAGCACTAAATTGCTTTATTCCAATTTGCAGGAAACATCATTAATTCATTGATTCTTTCTTATGACTGTGTCGTCTCCTTTCTAATCATCTTCCTCTAATTAAAGGTACCGGTAAACGTCCTGGAAACATTTCTCAAAACAAACGAATAATGACATGATAGCATATCCGCTTGGTGGTGATTTCATGTTTTAACAGTAACTGAAATAATGTTGTAACCGACGCTTTGCCCAAAACAAACAAAATGATTATGAAAGCAAAAATATACAGACACGAAAGAGTTAATATTCGTGGGGGAGGGTAGTAACATTAATTACATTCGTTATGTGTGGGACTTATGGGCGACAAAACATCATAAAGTGATCTTCACCTTTAAAATAGTTATGTTCGTCTCTATGACACCAGTGATATGATACTCTCATTTGGTCAGTCGGATTTGGGACATGTCATGGATTCGTTAGGGACTATTTTCATTTAACATATGCATTAATGCATTGTACATATGCATTGTAAATAAATATTTTCTGAGGCAGATCAGCAGAAATGTGAGTTTTATATTAAAAAAAAAAAAAGCTTGCATGATTACATCCATTTTGCCTATCCTTGTTTCTCAACCGAAATGGACAAAAGAAATGGAATGGCGATGTGAAACATAACATTCGCCCCATGTGGTTCTGGACGATCTGTGTATGAAAAGATGATTTTAATATTCGATTAATAGGGTCTTAACACTTGGTTTTGCAGTAACTCTGTGATTCCAGCAGGTGTGCAAATTTTGATTCCATACCTCATATTTTTATTTCGATGTAAATGAGATGTGGAACCAAAATTTGTAGTTCTGTTTGGCGCCATATAACCTATACTGTGTTGGTGCGCCGTAAAACCCAAAGAAATAAATAAATCGATCTTTGTTTGGAATATTGAAATATCCTAAATGCTATCAAAATAGATGTGAAGAAAGAGAAAATTATAAATCGGACGAAATACTGAGCTTTTAAATACTGTATCCTTGAAAGGAGGCCATTACAAAATTTTATCAAAAATCAATGACATATAAGTCATCTGTTACAGTTTCAGTTTATTGGCAAATCGGCAAATACATTTGCCTTTGTCCATCTAACAAATATCAAAGTGAATATGGCCAAGGCATATATAACATATATAACACAATCATAAATCATAAATGCGACAACTCAAAATATATACAAAGGCATATTAAGAAACAGTCAAATCTCTTAGGGTATCAGAACGCTTAACTAAAGCTTCTTTCAGATATTTAGAAACTCTCAACAAAAGACCTTTCTTATGTGTAGACATTAAATTAACAAACTTTTGCATATTTGGCCAGGACACTGGCCCAAGATACATACGACGCAAGTCGGAATACAATGTACAGCACATGAGAAAATGATATTCTGATTCGATATTATTTTGATTGCAACATTTACATAATCGATTCTCTCTACTGATATTATTATATCTACCAGATTCAATTTCAAGTGTATGAGAACTTAACCTAAAGCATGTAAATTGTTTACGTAATGTATCATTTTTTAAAACATCGAGATAAGTTTCGTAACAAAATTCAGTTTTGTATTTCACATAATAGTCAAGTTTTGGCTTACTACTTACAGATACAAGCCAGTTTTGTATGTACTGATCTCGTAGACGTCTTTTTAGACTATTGAAGTAATTAATATTTTCATCAAAATCAGTTAAAAGGTATGAATATCCTAAATTTTCTAACAAAGAGTTCATACAATATCCCCAACTTTTTCTATCCGTGTTGTTACATTTTTCAGTGTACATAGTGTTAATAGTTGTACCAGCATTCTTTTTTACTTTTAACCAGAATTTAATTGCTCTTTCCTTAGCTAAAACCGACAGTGGAAATCTACCAAGTTCACCGTAAACTGCTTCGTTTGGTGTTTGTTTTCGTACTCCTAATATTTGCTTACAGAATCTAATATGTAATTTATCTACTTCCTTATAATTGTATGCCCCCAAACTTCTGCTCCGTATAATATAATTGGTACAACCATACAGTCAAATAGGTACAATTTTGTTTTAATATCTAAAGGAACTCTATCGAACAACGCCAAAAGATTATGATACGCTTTTAAAGCTTGGCCTGACAATGCTGTTACGGTACTAGCCATGTTACCAGTATATGTAAATTTTACTCCAAAATATGTAAAGCTATCAACTTGTTCAATATTTTCACCGTTTATACATATATCAATATTGTTTACCTGCTTTCGTTTCTCGAATACACAAAGTTTAGTCTACAAATAGTTTTATGCTATCGCCCATTTTACTATAAAACTGCAAATTGATCGAAAAGGATTGACCACCACTGAAGTGTACACTTAAATGTGGCCGCTTTATCAAGCATGCTGCAATAGTTGTTATATCATACCATATGTCGCATTGAATACCCTGAGCAAATAATGTTAATGGAACTTTAAAGATACGCTTGTTATCAGCAATTACCGCGGGGGACGACTGGGGAATAATAGTAAAATATGACTCTCATACAGCAAATATTTTGAAATCAATACGGAATGCAAATATATAGTTATCTCTTTATTATTAGCCTTCATTAAGAATAAGTATCATATCGGTGTGTTAAAAGCAAGATACTCAAATACAGTATGGAGATAACCTGGCAAATAAGTTTGTTTTGACCATACATGAAGAAGTCGAAGGCTATTGTTCGGTATTACTATTAACAATTTACATCTGGGGAGGGCCCCCGATAATGTTGTTATAACTTCTGGCCCAACCCTTTTGTATATTTACATTGATGTATTTATGTATGCTTGTTGTATGTGTGTGTATTAAATATGTATATATATACAATAAAATATGATTAAACTAAACTAACAATTTACACTTTTATAGAAAGTTTTCCTTAAAAATCGATGTACACCAAACAAGAAGTGACCTCCGTGTTACAAAAATTAGTATGAAATATAGTTCAGTTGAATAAATATAATATATTTCAAAGTCAGACCACATTCATTGGACTTCTGAATTGTTGATTGAAAGTATAGTTGTCGAGTTCTGAAACCCATACTTTGTTCGGTTGTGACAATTCATTTCTAAAACGTCATGGGCAAATATCTAATACACGAACACAATTGGTCAAAGCCTCGGAACTGTAAGTGCCAATAATATCACAATATTATCTAAACGGGTTAAATGTACATAAAATATCACTCTTAATGTCTACCATATTCTAACTTTATCTCTAATAGGACAATGAAAAATGTGTTATCACTACCATTCGAACCCCTAATGGCAGAAAAGACACGATATATAAACCACAGGCAAGTAATTGTATAAAACAAAAACAAACTTAAAATAAAAGTAAATAACATCCCCGTAAAAATCAGGTTGTGACATATATGCTGGTTATTCTCAGTTACGATGGATCACGACGGATCATGAGAGAGGAAGTGGTGATAAAATAATGAGAATTAACTGATACAGTAATAAGATCTGAGGCTACGAACATCATCTTGTAATCAATACTGATCTTTTATAGTCCGGTATAACTTTATGTAGGAATCATCAAAGTATATTGTTGAATACTGCTGAAGTTAAAGGTAGTAATTTAACCGCTTAAGGTAGTTATTTATGCTTTACAAGATAAAGCTTGATGAATAAGTACGGACTGCAATATTTTGATATTTAGTCCACCAGTCTTGACAGGCTCTTCTGTCAATGACGACAAAACACTTTCCCCAGACAATTCTATATATCTGCACAAACCCCCGATAACAAAAGTATTCTTCCACACATTTTATAAAACTTTTATAAAATCAGATGACTGACATATAGTTTGCTAATAGTCTGTTAATTAAAAAAAAAACTATTTTTCTCACCGTGTACATTCTTCGTCAAAGACAGAAAATCAAAATACAATACTAGTTTAGAAATACCATGGGGAAGCTTTGATATAAAGAAGGCGTTAGTCCATTTGTTCATCGAAAAAAAACTAATGATATAATGATATATGCAAAAAGACACATACATTTTTGAGGCTTCATTCTAAAAGAGTTAAGGTATTGTTTAAGTTGAAATGTGTACAATTATAATTGTCCCGCTATTACTCTCGTTAGGCTATTCGGCAGTCTTCGAACTTAAAGCTCAATGGGCACTTGGCTTTCCGTAAAACCCGATATCACATAATAAGAATACTAAATTTGCTGATTGTCATACCTTAATAGGATGGTCAATACTTCTTTTTATTATTAAATGAAGGATTGAGTAGGATTGAGTAGAAAGCCAAGCTGATTTGAAACTCTCTCCTTGAATCATTTGATATTATTTACCTGTGTTCTTTCTGGATGTGATGTCTTAATACATGGTATATCATTTCACATTTAAGCAATTACCATGTACATCTCAGAAAAAATGGCATTAATATCGCATTCACCTTGGAATGAATCTTTAACAAAGCCTTCTTCTTTTGACATTTTCTCAAGAGAAATAAAGCAGAAGCTATAACCATTTGAAACATGCAATAACATTGTTAAACCATATCAGAGGAATTCTCTCCAAATCTACATTATTACTGGGTATACCTGTTCTTAAGAGATTGTATTAACCTTAAGCTGAATACGCAAAATATTGTATTGCAGAACAAAAATCAAGATATTCTGAACAATTGCAAAATGTATTTGAAATCTTATATCACCCCGGTGCCCGGAGCTTTCGAAGACGAATTAGATATATTAAATTCAAATCGATTCGTGTAGAAGCACGAAATTGTTAGGATCGCACCTAAATATCTGTAATTATATCTTTGTGTCATCTATGGCAAAGTTATGGTTTCAAGTAATTCAATATTTTCTTTAAGATTATGCTAATCAAATAAGGTTGGGAAGACTGAAATGTATGTAGTTCATTGAGTGAATTTGTTCTGAGATAAGTGGATAAGGGAAAGGTCAATGTCGGATTACTCTTTTCGTATTATATTTTAGAATTCTTGAGTTCTCCAGGTATATATTACGGTTCTCTTAAACACACTGAAATAATATTACAATATTTATATTTGAAACACCACTTAGGTATCATCTGGCAATACTGATCAATATTTCCATCTTTGATATTACTCTGATATTATTTGTTTTTCATTACACAATTGAGCATGAAATCCAACAGAAATTAATCAGCGCAGTTAGTCCCAGTAGTACGTTTACCAGACCTCGTACGTAGTTGATGTAATTAAATAGTGTGGTGTTGATTTAATAAATACCGATTTCAAAACGGATGTATGACCTAGAGTCTCCGTACTAGGAACGTATGTGTCGCAAGTGCGACTCTACCCTTACCTGTTATTTCCTCACTCAAAATAGCTATAACAATAGCCTTTAGTGTGATACTTGTTATTGAAGCCACATGGAATGCTAGTTAATATACGTGTTACACAAAAGAACCAGGTGGGATTTCCAAAGCTTATGGAGCTTTTTGGCTGCGGGTTTATCCCGCTACCAAAGTTACAAGTGTATTTCTGACAACCACATAGCATCTTTATTTTATTCCGAATCACATCCAAAGGATGTTCATGTGCTACACAAAATAGTCCCATTCATGAAAAATGCGGATGATTATCAATGAACAAGCAGTTCTTATTCAACCTGTATCTACCCACACTGACCATTTAGATTATATAAGATCTATCAATGATAAGGTATTTCAGCCCATGGTTACATCACAAGCTAGGTCAGGCAGAGTTCATCTTAGATATGAGGCACATAAAATTTGTATATGTTTCTCATTCATGTATATTCATAGACTGGCATTTAAACAGAAAATAAATCTACCAAAACCCGCTACCATCAGATATTTCAAGGCTTTGATTTCATATTGTTATCATTATTATTTTTGCCTTCTAAGATATGTTCTTTCTAAGTTTGTATGGAAATACTCATTGTAAAATAAAATATGTTTGCCATTTACCAGTCAGTACACCTTTAAATGATTGTAAATGTATAATATGCGATAAATTAGAAGATGAATATCATTTTGCGCTAGAATGTGTTATATATTCTGAACTTTGAAAACAATTGTTACCTCTGTATTACTGGAAACGTCCAAATATCTTTAAATTTATAGAACTGTTGAATTCGGAAAATAGCCGAATATTAAAATGTCTCGGAAGTTTTGTAAACAAAACATTTACTATGAGATCAGATTTATTGTATAACAACACATACCTTAGAAACATACATGTAACTAGTTTTATGTAACGTTATTGTTATGTAATCTAGTGGTTACTAACAGCACATTTATTTCTGCAACAAACAAGCGTTATTTTCCATCGTTTTTTTTTTCTTGTCTTTTTCGTTTCGGACAAGATAGACATCAAAGTGGAATGTGCTTTTGAATAACATTATATTAAAACGATCGTTTGATTAATATGTGTATTGATAATGGCGTTACATATTTTGTAATAATTAAATACTGTTAAACATGTTTATCAAAAACCACTTGTGAATCTTATTTATTAGGTTTACTATGCAGTGGTATAGTATTGATCACACTATAGATTTTTTAAGTGCCTCGATCGTTTTGTTGTTGCAATATAATTATGTATAATGTAGGACCTACGACAAATTGTGTTGTGTTGTAACATTACAAGTATGTGTATGTATTAGGTTTACTGCAAATTTTGATATATGTCATATTATGACAACTAATGTTTCATACAATTATATTTATTAGAATTGTATAATTCAGTGCAAATATGAAATTATATTATAAGTGGCATGTCCGTCATATTACCCGTTATTATTTGTACTAAAATTGCCACATGGGTCTATAACCTAATGGATATATGAAATAAACTTGTAAACTTGTAAAACTATTTATTCCAATTTGTGTTTCCTTTTTTCTGTACATAACAATAAAAAAGTTAAGATCAATTTGATTTCTTTAGTTTATATGTCGTATTTTTGTTATAAAAATACAGCAAATAAACAAACAAAATATACCTGTAAGGCCGATTCTAAATATCGCGATATAAAAGGTAGAACGGCTAAAATTTCTTCATTTTCTTTTCATACGAAGCATAGACATATTACCTAGTAACCTAAGATTCTTTGTCAGTAAAATGAGAATGTCTTCCCACCCTTTGCGTATTCATACTTGTAAATATGGTATAAATAGAGTTGTTAGAAATGAATATTACCGTATTTACAGTAACACGTATGATTTGGAAGATGAATACCATTTGAGCCGCGCCATAAGAAAATCAACATAGTGGCTTTGCGACCAGCATGGATCCAGACCAGCCTGCGCATCCGCGCAGTCTGATCAGGATCCATGCTGTTCGCTAACGGTTTCTCTAATTGCAATAGGCTTTGAAAGCGAACAGCATGGATCCTGACCAGACGGCGCTGATTTAATTTAGTAACTGGATGATACTTTCTTCGACTTTTCCATTTGCTGTTAAACAAGCTATTGCCATCCTGCACATATAGCTATGTCCACCATCAAATAAACAAATAAACTGATTTAAATATTAGATTTACTATTGCAGTCTTTTGGCCCGGAAATAAGGGTTACAAGAAGGACTTCCATTTTGAGACATTTGGTCAATAGTAACACTATGTCGTTACTATTATAAATTGCAATGGAAAAACTAAAATTTATCTTAAATTAGAGATTAATATTTGATTGCCCTGTGCAATGACGGGACAATTGCCCAAAGAACTGCACAATGACGGCCATCATGTCTTCAATACCAGTGTTTTAATCACTGGGCAAAGAATTTTAAAAGGGAACCGGTTTGTAAATGGGTGACGTCATAGTGTACAATTATAGTATTTTGTTCATAATATTTTGAGTTTTTTTCATGAGTTTTAAAATCATGAGACATTATATGGAAATCAGCAGCTAGCGCGCAGATTAAGTTCCATTAATTTAAACGGAAGATTTGGCAGGAAGCTTGCAGTTTGAACATGAACACGCCGAAACAAATTGATAGTGTACGGCTGAATATGTGGATAGGGATACCTGGCTCGATGGAGACTGTGATAACGAGATGAATTGTGATGATTGTTGTGCGCATGTCCCTCTGTTGTGCGCATGTCCCTCTGCTAAAAACGTTAGAAAGAAAATCATAGTTTAGTTACGACTTATGTCATAGTGTTGCATTGGGTCACTATGACATCTTTGTTTATCTCGTGCATTTTCTCTTGTGTTGTGTTAATCGTTTAACTCGTAGCGAAACAATTCCTGAAGTCTAATACAATTAAAGAGACTGGAAAAAAAGACAGAAGTAGACGGATAAAAGGCAAAATAATGGCGCAAAATATTTGTAAATGACATGGTTCTAGCTTTTGCAACACTGTAAGCTGAATTGCTGATGCAGCATAGTATCGTCATTTTATTGTTTTACATCCGCCTTTGTATCGTTATTGAAAATAATTATTAATAGAATTTTTCAAAGTGTTTCTTATCATATCATGTCTTATCATATCATGTCATATAATATCATGTCTTATCATATCATGTCTTATCATATCATGTCATATCATATCATGTCATATAATATCATGTCTTATCATATCATGTCATATAATATCATGTCTTATAATATCATGTCTTATCATATCGCTAGCTCTAAAGTTCAATTAAGCATTACATGAATGCAACTGTTCTTAATGGCATATCATTTAAATGCATGTGCACACGTAGCAGTGCATAATTACTCAGTTAATTCTTTAACAGAAATTCGTTGCTGTTTGTACAGAGTGACTTGCTAGTTTATACCGTGCAAAAACATCTGCACAGACCGATAGTATCACGTCTTATCATATCATGTCATATCATATCATGTCATATAATATCATGTCTTATCATATCCTGTCATATAATATCATGTCTTATAATATCATGTCTTATCATATCGCTAGCTCTAAAGTTCAATTAAGCATTACATGAATGCAATTGTTCTTAATGGCATATCATTTAAATGCATGTGCACACGTAGCAGTGCATAATTACTCACTTAATTCTTTAACAGAAATTCGTTGCTGTTTGTACAGAGTGACTTGCTAGTTTATACCGTGCAAAAACATCTGCACAGACCGATAGCGTTTTTGTGTGTGTTTGGCATCCAGTCATGGCAGTTAACAGATTTTCGGCCGCACCGATTTAAAACAATGGAATATTTCAGGTGTTTATATTTCTGCTATCCGTTTTATTTTTCAACAGACAATTTATTTCTTGGAATCGACTATTACTTTGCAAGTACATCAAAATAAATATAAAACTCCTTTCTAGGAGATTTGCTCCTTATCCAGTTTCCATTGTATATTCTAAACGCGTTGACATTACGAAATTATATCGCCGCTGTTTTTAATGTTGTAGATTGAAAATTGATATAAACTTGAAGTAAATTCTCAATTGCATCGTAAAGGGCACTTTATGATGCCTTTTGCGTCATTTCTTTAGAAGGCACACAGTTTAAAATGGATATTTTGTAAGTCGAACAACTTAGGATTTAGTAAGTCGCACAACTTAGGATTTAGTAAGTCGCACAACTTAGGACCTCATGATCCGTTCCTTACTGTGTGTCTTCTAATTTACGAATCAGAAATTCATCAACTATTTTATTCGTAATCGCAGAGATGCACGTTGACAAAGTCCTTTATTCAACAGTCCATAACAGTTTAATCTTTACTCATATCAAAGTATGCCAACCGCCTTTTCTTACACTACGAAAAAATGATGAAAAGAAATCTTTATTAAACACAATTTAATGTATATAAAATGTATACATATCATTTTATAATACACGCTTAAAACACGGCGTTAAGAAACAATCTTAACATTTGTCTAGCCTATTTGATTGGAATTTTGCTACGTCAGATTGACATTCTGTTCCTGCCAATAACTTGATATATAGTCATTGCCTGGTTTCATTTTATTCCCTGTGATAGCAGCTATTTTAAACAGCTGACAGTGTTTCTATGAAAACCGCTATAAGTATTTTTCACGTCTAGACAGAGTGGAATTTTGCGGTGAAAAGTAGGATTGGTTTGTGGAAATATGCGTCGGCGGCATTTCTTTAAAGAAATCGTCAATATGGTAAGGTTTTAAGTTATTTTTTTCATGATTTTTTTTCATGTAGTAGTATTATTGACTGAAATGCTTGTGATAGCTCTATAATTGCAAATTTCTGTGCATTCACAGATAATAGTGTTAGTGGTACAGAATCATTTATCGACGAATGTATGTGAGCCGTTATGTTAAAAGGTGCAATCCTGTATTGCATACAATACCTTATTTTCGAAATTATCTTTATCATATTCCTTTAGAGTAAAAGTTTTTTTCAAATGCATTGGGGTTAATTTATGAGAAACAAGGAAGATATAGCAAAAGTCACTGAACTATGGCATTTTTCCTTTGTAAATGTTTGAGCCATTCCTATTGCACTTGGGGTGACAAAAAACCCTCCTAGCTATTAACTTAATCCTTTCAAACTTGTACCAGGTTTTCCAAGAGTATTTTATACTTTTGAATATGTCACTGGTTAGATTGTTAACTTATATTTAGAAACATCTTTTTTGACATATTTCAAATCATTCAAATCACAGAAATCAGGTCAAATTGCATTTTAAAAAAAGAAGAGAGAAAAAAGATTATCATCATATGTTATTATATTGTTATATATTATATGCTTATTACTTGGTAAACGATAGACAGGTATTCTTACGGTTATGAAATGTAAAAGATCATATTGCTATTTGTTGTACTTATCATGAATCTTAGAAAAAGGTTTATATTATTCATATTTTACTGATTAGTGTTTATTTTATCAATAAGTGAGTACTGAA
This sequence comes from Mercenaria mercenaria, assembly GCF_021730395.1. NCBI lineage: Eukaryota > Metazoa > Mollusca > Bivalvia > Venerida > Veneridae > Mercenaria > Mercenaria mercenaria. Next base: position 57,871,433 of record NC_069373.1, read on the forward strand.
GAGCTTTCGGAATCACCTATAATATGAGTCCAAGAAGTCAAATTCCTAGCAAGACTATCTGTTTTATATTCCTTTAAGGTATCCGATTCGCAAATAAGCAAGACTTAGTGCTATTGAAATATATCAAATATTGATGCCTGTTCAGTTCATATAATTTTGGTATCATTTGGAAGTGTATTGTCTGCTGAAAAAGAAAATGAAAATTACACGACACAATATGCTATAGAATATTTTTATTTCTTTACTTTATAGTTTTTAATGATACTTCAACAGAAATCCAGCTAATACAGTGCAAGATTTAACATTTCGCAGTCAAAACATGACTGTCGTGATTCATGCATATTATTTATAGAAATAAGGTCAGTAATTCGGTCGAAAATGTGCTTCGGTGGTGTAGTCGAAAGAAGTCCATAATAAATAGATCCTAATTTTCCCATTTTCTGCGCAAATTCGTGTAGAACGAGTGCTTTTATCACACTTGTTCACTACTAGAATACATTCTGCATGAAATGGGACGGTTTTCATGTTCATACAACCCACATGGCAAGTTTTGCAGATCGAAACCGGAAGTAGGTGTTTATTGCGCGGAGGAGAGCAAATATGCGTCATTTTTAGGGTAGCAGACCACAACTGACTGACATTTCACTAGGAACTATTCAACCCCCTATTTTCTTTTCATTTTTTCGTTAGTTTGTGATAGAATTTTCATGAAAAATTGGTGTAGGAAAAAGTGATGTTCTCTAAAGATACGTAAAGACGACTTGAAGTTGTCGTTTTTTATATGAAACAAAGAAGGATTTGAATTACTGACCTTTAACCTTATGATCCTCTTATTTACCAATTCTTGTTCAGCAGACATAGACCAAAAATATGGGGGCGCCAGGATCGGATACCTTAAGATGAAAATATTGGCAAAGCTTTTACACGCTATTGAAGTTTTTAAGCAAGCATATAAAACTGCATTATTTTATAACATATTTATTTTCAATCCACCCTGAAAAAGGAAGTAATATTAATTTAAGAACTTGTAATTCTGTTGTATTTCTAGTAAATATGTGATTTAAAAATGCATTTTTCCATTTCCAAGAAATATAACTATTTTTATATTTATATGATTTCGTATTCAAAAGTATGTATATCAAATTTATTTTTATTCCTGTCTGGGCAATCAATAAGTTAGAAAATTAAATTTTAAAAACACTTCTTATCAACATCTTACACATAAATAGGAATAAGTGTAAGTGAACTGTCTTAACAATGTTAGACAGACCACACTTAAGAAAATATTAACTGTAGATATAATTTTATTTTTATTTTTTTTTATTATTATTATATTTATAATATTCTCAAATGAAGCAGATATATCTTTATTTTTAACTGTAAAATATTAGGCATTCTGTCTAACAAAATTTTTATCGGTTTGATTTTTTCACAGAAAGAGTATAATATAATTATATGAAAGAAACTATTCATTCTACCTTACATTTAAAAAAAAACCTCGTACTATTTTGTTGTTGTTTTTATCCCCTTTGGTGAAGTCTTTACACTTCTGTACTTTATGTATCATATAAAAATATACGATCTGACTTCTTGAACTACTGCATCGTATACTTATATTATCATTAGCAGATTCTTCCAGTACACGTTTCATCAATTTTAGGTTTCTGTTTATCGCCCTTTCACATGATACGTTGTCATATTAACGAAGTTATAAATTTAGGTTTACCTACCGTGATAATTGAGGGAGATGTTACCTGATCTTTATCTTGATTTTCACCAGAAATGTTTTATATGACAGTGATGGACATGTAGAATCTAGAGGAGATAGTTTTGCTAAAAATCGATTGATACAGGTATTTGTGTTATTTGCCTATAGGAGTACCTGAAGGCTTACAACTATTTATTCCGATCATTACTTAAAAATGTAGAAAACACTTTGAGCCTTCATCTTTGAACACTTTGGTGGATCTGGGACAGATCTCGAGCCACACCCCTACCACTGCCCCTGAAAGCTTCTAATCAACCTGATGCCCCAGACTTCATTTTGAAACCAATGGGCACAGAGGTAATTAGCACAAGTACCATCAATACTGTTTCAGCTATCATTATATTTTGGTGACATCCCAAATGACTGGAAACAGGAACTAGAAAGGAATAACTTATGGATCTTTGAGCATTACATTAATTACATGCAGGCAGCTTGAAAACTTAGTGCACAGCAACATCATGAGCATAGCATACTTGATGACAGTCAACAAGAGTTCCGTCGGAAAAGTGGCAACAGTCTATGAAGTAGCCTCATTAGCAAAGAAATGATAGGTGGTTATGATCTTGCTACATTAAACAAAAGTCTCATACTGCTATTTAATGTCCAGCATGACCTAGTGGACACAGACCTGTCACAGTGCTTAAGAGCCAGCGACTTCCATACCAGAGATCATGCCAAGGCCGTCCAGGAAAGTGAAACATAACAGGCGTTATCCAACACCTTACTTGGAACGGATCGAGCTTGGAACCAGCTTCCTTAATGTACCAGGACTGCGTCTGCATCAGCCTTTAGTCCTCGCTGATTGGTCTCCTTCATCAGCCTATATATATTTTTAAATAACTTGCGATTAAACTGGATCAATGTCCTTGAATCTGAAATGTCACTGCGTTGCAGATTTAGATGGCTGGCCTACATACGGTCTGCGAAGGTCCCAGCTCATTATTAGAGAAAAGTCAGACGAAGTCTCATTAATTGAACAATTTACGAAATTTTATTAAGAACTATTCAGTCTTACAAAGATATTAACATTTTCAAAAATGAAAAATTGGTGCATAAATATGTTTACACGGAATTATAAGATTTTGATTCATTTTGCCTGGTGCTCATGCATATGTGAACCATGCCTTTAACAATTCAGGTCTTTATTCAGTGAGTGAATTGATCGGCCTGGCTTACCACAGTATCTGGTAGTCCAAGTTTATGCACTTATAGGTATTTTAAAACATCTTATAAACGTAAATACTATTTGGATAAAATACCTTTTAAAGCTAAGAGTGTCATCGCACCAACTACATATTGAAACAGGGCATTATGGTAATGATAGAATTAAAGTTAATCATTGATACTGTATAATTATGCAACTCTGGTGACCTTGAAGACGAGTACCATTTTATTTCTTGCTTTTTATATGTTCAGAGAATGACCAAATCCATAGATGTCATATTAGTAGACATTACGTTTGTAGACCAAGTTTTGTAAAATTTCTAGAACTAATTCAATATGTAAGTTATGAAGTTGTATTTAAACTATGTAAGTTTATACATGAAGCCTTTGCAATTAGACAAGGTAATTAAATTTAAATAGTCATAATTAGACATGTAATACATTTACTGTCAAATTATCCTAACCATCATTTACATACCCCGCTTTTATCTTGATATGCCATAATTATTAATAGCATGAAATCTTGGGATTATATTGTACTGTTGTTCCTTTTCATGTGATAATGTTTGAGATGTACTCAGTCCATCCTCATGTGCATGTTGAAATATAGATGGTATTGCCTATGTAGTTTTTCTTTCCATGTCCGTGTAGGCTTACATATTTGTAATGTTTGCAATGTTACGTTTAGGAAAATTATTATAACAAGAAACGTCTATATGTTTACGTTACTTAATAAAGAATCTTGAATGTTTAAACATGCATGCACACCAAAAATATGTATATATAAGCTGACTTTCACAGAGATAGTTATCTTTTGATTATTGTATCAAGTTAGAATATAGATTTTTACTGCATGTAGAGAGAGAGAGAAGGGTAGTGTCACAAGAAGAGAAATGCTTGAAATGCAGATAAAAAGAGTTTATAGCAGAGCTACCGGCGCCGCATTACGGTTAAACGTGTGAAAAACAAAATGAATAAAACTGTGTATAGAATTACTATAGAGCTGAAAATTCGTGGTACTTTTTTGGAATCGGTGTTGTTCGGGTTTCTTCCAGCACACAATGCTCATAGTAATTAATCAGTAAGACGTCAGTAGACACTTGTTGTTTACGGTTGACAAAAGCGTTTTGTTTGCGGCAAATTTGCGGCAATATTGTTTTGTCCATAACTGGAATATGCAAATAAGTTTGCAGCAAATTTGCGGCAAACAAATCTGGTTTGATAAAAAGTTTGCCGCAAATTTGCCACAAACCTAATTTGCATAGTAAAAGTTCGCAAAAAATAGTTTGCCGCAAATTTACCGCAAACATTGCGGCAAATCTGCCGGAAGCTTCGCCAATGCTTTTATTTTTTGGTAAGGGACTGCTTTGAACGTTGAATAAAAATGTAAATGGGCGTCTGATAATAAGAATTTAGTGCTAAATACATATTCTACGAAGAAAAAAAAAGATAAAATACAATATTTTCAATGCGAAACGCTTTTCGTCACGCTTCCATAATTGAATTTTATCATATATACTGATATTTAGGTTGATGACGTCATACTTCCACATTGGTGCGTGCAGTGGTAAGCGAGTTCGCATTGAAAACCAAAGGTCGGGAGTTCGATCCTCATCAGATGCATTTTTTTTATTTCTTTTTTATTTCATTTTTTTTTTTCATTTATTTATTTATTGAGTTTTGAAAGCATAATAAAGTCATTCATGTGAAATTTAACAAGTGTTTTGTTAGTTATGTCAGGTTCCAATGTACTGTCTGTACTGTAGATAAAACTTACTTTTAAAAAAGGTTTTGGGATCAAAATATACAGGCATTGAACTGTGAAAAGCACATAATGCTCTTCTCCCCGTTCACATATATTACATCCACAAGCTTAAAAATCACTGACCAGAGTTTATTATTAGGAAAAAAACTATTGCCTATGGTTTACCAATAAACATCAAAAAGGCTCCTACTACCATTCCTATTCTATACCAGTAGTGTTAAAAGATTAACCATAAAAATGTCATAGACTGTTAACTTAGCAGTTCAGTAAATAAAATAGGAGTTTTCGGGAATTTCGGCAAACAGTGGGTAAAATTCCCATCACTAACTTTTAAAGATGGCTAGTCTTTTGGATTTTAAACAAGCTTTGTACATGTTAATGGTTTTCATTCTCCCATACCAGACGTCTATCATAGCAGTACTTTTGCCTTAAAGTTGGACACATTCTTCCTTCTAAAAAGAACCGTAACTTTCTTATTTTTTAGTTCGTATATAGCATATTTGTACAGTAGAGTTTTCGCATGTCAAGATTTAATCTTAATGCATTCTAAGACATTCATTCAGAAATCATGAATTATCATCAATTCCTAAAATTTTAATAGATCTTAATAAACATAAACTTCCTAAAACGGATCCATAATTCCAGCAGCACTCCTTTAATTTTCAAGGGACACTGGTGATTTTTCAAGGGAACTCTGCCTTCTAGGTAGCACCTAAGTTCATATTAATATTCATTTTTACTTTTACATATAAATAAATTGCTCAGACGTTTAGTTTACCCTTACCTGTTGTGAGAATTTAGTTTTATCTGACCTAATCTGCCGAATTTTGGTGGACTGCAGCCCTACTTTCGTTTTTCAGCGGAAGTTTCATGTACGCATGCGTGGTATTTGTTGACGAGTTTGAACGTTGAGTGTGAAATGTTGAACATCTGTCAAATGTGAAACAAACAAATCCAAAGGTGACATGTTTTCACTTTCCGTGCCTTTCAGTCATATTTTTCTTGCCATTGCAAATACATTCATCGGACTGACAAATAAGGGTCCTATTAAAGTGATCTCATACACCCGGGATCTTAGTCTCCTGTTCAGACATGCATAATTTGTAGCACTGAACACAGATGGGTGGGGTAGTATTGTTTTGAAGTTCATTTACTGATATAGAAAGGTAAATACATTTTATTTGCATTTTCACTTGATCTTCAGTTTCATGGAATTGAAAATGTTACGCTTTGTACTGTAAAACAGTGTAATATGATATAGTAAAATTTTCTAAGGCAGTCGCTAACTAGGATAGTCCGGGCTTGTGACGTGATTATCAATTTCATTTCAGTCTGATATTACGTCCGACTCAGCCACATCTGAAAACAGGCGTAATCATTAGTGATTAACACCGAACATAGATTTTAAGCTTTACAGTGTAAAAAAAAAAAAAGAAACAAATATTTTGATTTGCTGTATGTTATTGATCAGGTCGAATATCCCGGCACTTCAGCGTATCGCGTTGCGTAGCAACAAGCGGAGGTGACAGCAAACGCTAAATTGTAATTGAAGAGCGTTTCATGTTTCACTAGTGCTGGTTGTTTTTCTTTGCTTAAAGTAAAATTTTGGGCAATATTAGTAAGTCAGTGAATTTATAATGTAGCATGATGTTCCAGATATCACTCCCGAGAAAGAAACCTTTCTTTTTTAGGTTTCAGACGTGATATTCATCATTGATCTGTGTAAGCTGCAAGGTCTCATATTTGTGACGGACTGGATGAAAATTATAATTTAAAAAATCGGAGGTCTTTTTAAAGTAAATAAAACAGAAAATCTATTTCATCTAATTAGGTTTCTCCATTCGTTTCACTTTTCTCGTTCTATTTAGTAGTCTGCCATTAAAATAGTTCTGAAAGCCAGATAGCTTATACTGTGGTGTCAAAAGTGATTCAGTCACTCCAAATTTAATCAAATCAACACCTCTTACCTAAATTCTCATTCGTGTGAAATTTAATGAGAGGTGTCATAATTTAAAGCTTAATAGCACATTATGCGTAAATACTGGAGAAGGGATTTTTTTCTCCCTCGAAGGGTATCAGGATCACAATAGCATTTATAACACAAAGCGGTTTTTAGCTCGACTATTCGAAGAATAGTCTAGCTATTCTACTCACCCTGGCGTCGGCGTCGGCCTCACACCTTGGTTAAGTTTTTGCATGCAAGTACATACAGCTATCATTTAAAGGCATATAGCTTTGAAACTTATTTATTCTTTTTCTAGGTCAATTACCTACCTCTCTGGGTCAAGTCCCATAACTCTGACATGTATTTTGAGCAAATTATGCCCCCTTTTGGACTTAGAAAATTTTGGTTAAAGTTTTACATGCAAGTTACTATCTCCAAAACTAATGCAGATATTGAATTGAAACTTCACATGTGTCTTCGGGGTTATAAAACTAGTTGATAGCACCAAGTCCCATAACTCTGACATGTATTTTGGCCAAATTATGCCCCCTTTTGGACTTAGAAAATTCTGGTTAAAGTTTTGCGTGCAAGTACATACAGCTATTACTAAAAGGCATATAGATTTGAAACTTATTTTTTCTTTTTCTAGGTCAATTACCTACCTCACTGGGTCAAGTCCCATAACTCTGACACGTATTTTGGGCAAATTATACCCCCTTTTGGACTTAGAAAATTCTGGTTAAAGTTTTACATGCAAGTAACTATCTCCAAAACTACTACAGATATTAAATTGAAACTTCACATATGTCTTCGGGGTTATAAAACTAGTTGATAGCACCAAGTCCCATAACTCTGACATGTATTTTGGGCAAATTATGCCCCCTTTTGGACTTAGAAAATCCTGGTTAAAGTTTTGCGTGCAAGTACATACAGCTATTACCAAAAGGCATATAGCTTTGAAACTTATTTATTCTTTTTCAAGGTCAATTACCAACCTCACTGGGTCAAGTTCCATAACTCTTAACATGTATTTTGAGCAAATTATGCCCCCTTTTGGACTTAGAAAATTCTGGTTAAAGTTTAACATGCAAGTTACTATCCGCAAAACTAATGCAGATATTGAATTGAAACTTAACATGTTTCTTCGGGTTATAAAACTAGTTGATAACATCAAGTCCCATAACTCTGATATGTATTTTAGTCAAATTATGTCCCCTTTCGAACTTAAAACTCTTTTGATATTTAACATTTTGGGTAATAATTTCCTGCTTCTGTGACAATATTTCGAATAGTCGAGCTTGGCTGTCTTACGGACAGCTCTTGTTTATATGTTACAATTGTTTTAAATGTAATATGACATCTAGAGCTACTGTGTTACACTCAGAGATAAAATGATATATATAATAACTGCTTGCTAGTTTCTTTTTTTACGAAAAGCCAGGACGTATCAATAAATTGATGACTTCCAATTACAAAAATAATAAAAAAAATACTGATCTCTGTTTTGTCAATTATTTAAAACTGAGAACGATAATTTGCACGCTTTGTCTAGAATAATGTTAGTCATATCTTGTAGTTTTCAATATCCATTTTTTTTTTGTTAATTGTTAGACTGTCACAATTGACTGCTTCCACATACCACAAAATTAAAGCATTCATTCTAGTCATAAATCACTATGGAAACCAATCAGTATGTGGTATATTGATGAAAATCAGTTTTGACCAGTTCCTAATGACTATAACTTATTAATAGATTGATAATGATTTCCTGTTTGTTTTATCCCTCTGATGTACCCATTCGAGCCCTTATGGTAATTTCCTGTCTTATCCGTTTGATGTATGCCTTCAGGGTCTTATGATATTTGGAAGATGCACATTATTGTTATTTGCGTGTCAGTTGACAAAGGGATTAATAGAGCTACTACATAAAAAAACTTTAACCAATACACATGCCCGAACATTTAGTTCATTTGAAACTTTAAAATTAATTCACCAAACTATTTTTTGGCTGGAAGAACATTTCTTCAAAAAAAAAAATGTCTGCAATAAGATTACATATAGAATAAAGTATAATTTTTCAACTTTATTTAAATGACTTTCATACTTAATGTACTTCGACATTATAGCATTTTACATTAACTAAATAAAATATATCGCACAAAGTACATGTAGAGCGGGTGTGGGTATTTCCGAACAGTTAAGCAATAATGTTGAATGTTCGAAAATACCCACTTATATTGCCATTTAAAAACAACTTGTTTATAGAGTGATTCCAGCTGATTTAGCGTGTATAATTCCGAACTATATAAGTATACAGATATTGTCAGTATAGTGTATTGAAGATATTACCTATTGGACGTGTATTTCCGAACAGAGGGGGTAATTCCGAACAACAGGGGGGCTAATTCCGAACAGTTCCAACTTCTTAAAAACAGAATGTTTGTTTGTTTACAATGATAAACAAAGACATTCTTTACGGTATTACTTGCATTTTTAACAAAGAAACTTTATAAAACAAAACATATAACTGGAATTTACAGAGCATCTGTATCTAAACCTAAATTTGCAGAAGCACAGCACAACATCTGTGACAACTTTCTACATGATTAATGTCCGAAACATTTAATATGGTATTAACACCCTTATACATGATGGAGTGTGCAGTGTTAAAAATGTCTTGGAATCTGTGTTTAAATTAACAGTATTTGCATTCAAACGGAAGTTCGTCTGTATAGCCCAATAATTCATCTGCCACACATTTAGGGTGAAATCTGCATCCACAATTGGTGCATGTAGGGTTTTTTCACATGCATAGCAGTAACGTGGACCTTGTCCTGCAGGGTTGTCTTGGCACCCAAAATTTGCTTGCAACTCTTGACAAACTGCTATTGCTACATGAGTCGCCGCCTCCTCTACCAGAGTCGGATCATATTGCACATGTTTAAAACAAGCCAATATGAATGAAAGGAAGTTGAACACATTTTACAAAGTAGTAGATTTATTTATTTGTTTGTTACTGTATCTTTTTTATATATATATTTATTTATCAACTTATTTATTTATTTATAATCTAGCTCTAGTTATTTGCTTCAAATATAGTACAAGTCTTTATATATACTTATTTTGGATAAACTGTTCCTCATACATTGATTGTTTGGAATTAGCCTCACATTAATTAACAAGTGTGTCTAATTCCGAACGTCTTCTTTGATCTTTCAACGTTTTCCATAATGAGAAATGCAGTTAACTCCCTTCCCACGGGACACTTGTGATGTAAGAATTCCATCAAAACATTGTCAGCGGTAAAAACCAATACTTTTAGATCCTTACATACTACTTACATCAAAATACGAAAACAGGTAAGAACGACATGCATGCAAGCTGTCGTATAAATTCTAGTCTGTTATTTTGAAAAGGTGCACGACAAAACTTTGCATTCATTGCAATATGATATGGAATTCGTTGTTATCATGTATGTGACGCCGTGGATTAGATTGGTGACTTTCAAGAATACGAAAATGTCATTGGAAAAATGTGTTCGGAATTACCCCCCTGTTCGGGATTACCCACACCCGCTCTAAATTTCAGAAAATGGCAACAATATAATTATTTCAGAGCATTAAAACATTTAGAAAATCAGCTTATTTAAAAAAGACATAAAAATATCAGAAAATTAATTTACTATTTATTTGATCTGTTCTTTCTTAAAAAGAAAAAAAAAATTCAAGACACTTGAAAGAGATGAAAGAAACAACTGCTACGATTTCAAGCAAAGAAGTTGAATAAAAAAATGTTTTGTTCTCAGATATTTAGTTTAGATTAATATATATATAGCAAACTGAGAAAATATTGAATAAGCTTGGGAGCTTGTTTTAATTATATCTGATCCGCAGCGCCGAAGAGCAGACAATACATAATCTGTCACTTTTTCCAGACCGTTTTAAAATGCCACAAAATCAGTTATCACAAAAACCCTACTTTTTTTGAAAAATATATAGATTGTACCATAGCGTAAGGACTGCAGATGATAAAAAAGATGACTCTTGATTTGTTTTATTTGAGAATTAAAACATCACAACCCACACCGCTAGTTAATTCGCTACGAATTGCGAGGTCCTGCTTTCACCTCCAAGGTAATTTGCATAATCGATTGCTCCGGATGTGACGTCACGCCGACCTGATCAATATGTGTGACGTCACAACTTTTGCATGAACTAGCAGCGCGTGTAAATGACAGAGGCACGAAGATATAGGAAGGCACGAAGATACAGGAATTGGGGATATATACTAGTTGTAATTTGTACATTTATCAAGTGTGAACAGAAGTGTTGTTTGACATGTTCTGCATAAAACCCATAGAAAAACAGCTATCAAATATAATGCATGAACTAACAGTATTGAGCACAGTGACACTGTTTGAAGTCATGCTTGATGTGTTGACCAAACTTTATTCTGGGTGTTCATGAAGGAACAAGCACATGAGAGTAGATATGAATATATCTCTCCACAGATCTGCCTTGTTTTCAAATGATGTAATTTAACTTTAGATACTTGTAAATATACAAATAATATTGCAGTTATACACCTAGAATTATGAGTCGTTGTGTCTTCCTTTATCTGCTATCGGGTACAGGTACATGACGGTGAATGAAATGTGCCAATAGTAATGTAATATTAAAAGTATTAGTAATAAGCTGTGACGTCACCAATGGCAAAAAACAAGTCAGTGGTTAATGGGTCACTTTCTTCAGGTTATGCGAAGTGCTCAGGACATGACATATATCATGTATTACACAAAAACAAGTACAAGAATAAATTTGCTACTCAGAAATATTTTTCTTTTCGCCATTAAATCATCATTTTGCTGGCAATCATGTCTGAAGCCAGGACTGAAGTACCTGATGGGAATATCTAGGGTAACTATATAGCACCAAAACAGATAATGTCAAACCAGATGTTCCTGTCTGCATCTACAAGTTGTAACTACTGACATATTTTCAGAATGAAATTAGTCACTTTTAGTGTTTTCCTCAGGATTTAAGGATTAAAATGATAAACTTTTGTTTTCCTTTAGTATTTTAGTCTTGGATTGTGCTCATGAATTGTTGAATTCCAGGGTTTTTTTCTAGCTAATTTGGGAACATAGCCTTTACCCCAAAAATTGGGAATTTTGATGCGGAAATGTTCCAAATTGGGAAATGTTTAGTCCCATAGGATATAGTAAGGATGTGTTTAAGCACTTTTTCATGCACTTGTTTCACTTTGTACAACCTCTTTAACATACTTCCATTACAAAATTGTCCATAATTTGGTCAATAGTTGTGCAATTTTGATGAATTTTTTTTCAGAATGTAGATTGGGAATTTTTGCACTCATTTTGGGAAAAATACATACTTTTTGGCATTGGGAATATAGCCGAATAACGGCTATAAAAACGACCGAAAAAAAAACCTGAATTCATTTTAATTCATAGAGAAATAGTTGCGGCTAATGAAATTACTGATTTTCAAACAGTTTGATTGGTTAAGCTGAGATGTTTACACATCAGTGAATCATTTCTATCTCATTATTACTTCAGGCCTCTTTTTATGCCCCCCTGACATTTATGTGGGGGCCATATAGCGTTGTTGCTGTCCATTCATAATTTTAACATGTCCGTAAAAAAAATGACACTAATTTCACTTGGGTAATGATTACATTTTACTCGGACTTTATCATAGACTAGCTCTTTGTGTTTATTCTAAAAATTTAAACTATTTAAAATCAAAGTATTAATTCCATATAATATTTTGATGAAACTTCGAAATTTTACAGTTTGTAGCATCATCGGGGGCATATGCAGTCAAAATTTTAATTTTATTTCTGAAAAATAAAATGATATTTATTTCTAAAGTCACTATATACTCATTGTAAAAATGCTTTTGTTTTACCCAAGTGGAAACTGACAGGTACTTGAAAATGCAGCTCTCTGATTGGTCAGTTGAAACTTCTGATGTCATAATAAAGTTATGAATACGTCCCAAAATCTTGTGTCCAACTCCTCCCACACTATTAGTATTAGCCTGATTTGCTTCAAACTTTCAGATGAAAATGAATGAAGGATTTTTAGCTCATCTGATTTTTTGAAAAAAAATGATGAGTTATTGTCATCACTTGAGCGGTTGTCGGCTTCTGCGTCGGCGTTGCCTGGTTAAGTTTTATGTTTAGGTCAGCTTTTCTCCTAAACTATCAAAGCTATTGCTTTGAAACTTGGAATAATTGTTCACCATCATAAGCTGACCCTGTATAAAAAGAAACATAACTCCATCTTGCTTTTTGCAAGATTTATTGCCCCTTTTGGACTTAGAAATATCAGATTTCTTGGTTAAGTTTTATGTTTAGGTCAACTTTTCTCCTAAACTATCAAAGCTATTGCTTTGAAACTTGGAATACTTGTTCACCATCATAAGCAGACCCTGTACATCAAGAAACATAACTCCATCTTGCTTTTTGCAAGAATTATTGCCCCTTTTGGACTTAGAAAATCAGTTTTCTTGGTTAAGTTTTATGTTTAGGTCAGCTTTTATCCTAAACTATCAAAGCTATTGCTTTAAAACCTGCAACACTTGTTCACCATCATAGGCTGACCCTGTACAGCAAGAAACATAACTCCATCCTGCTTTTTGCAAGATTTATGGCCCCTTTTGGACTTAGAAAATATCAGATTTCTTGGTTAAGTTTTATGTTTAGGTAAACTTTTTCTCTTTAACTATCAAAGCTATTGCTTTGAAACTTGCAGCACTTGTTCACCATCATAAGCTGACCCTGTACAGCAAGCAACATAACTCCATCCTGCTTTTTGCAATAATTATTGCCCCTTTTGGACTTAGAAAAATCATTTTCTTGGTTGAATATTATGTTTAAGTCAACTTTTCTCATAAACTATCAAAGCTATTGCTTTAAAACTTGCAACAGTTTTTCACCATCATAAGTGGACATTGTACATCAAGAAACATAACTCTATCCTGCTTTTTGCAAGAATGATGGCCCTTTGTAGACTTAGAAAATCATGGGTAGGACAATATTTCTATTATACAAAAAAAATCAGATGAGCGTCAGCACCCGCAAGGCGGTGCTCTTGTTTTCTTTGACTGTTTATGGACTATTTTTAACTGCAGATATGGCCCTGTGATAGTTTTTGCTATATATATATATTATGGCATAAAGAGACAATCGTGTGTGTCTAACTCCTCCTACACTATTATCTAATTTGCTTTTAACTTTCACAGATGATTAAGCTTGATGTGCAGATGACCATAAAGAAAGGAAAACATTTCGTTAGTTTGTTCATTCGTCACAACGTTAACTTTTTGCATAAAGGCACTTTACTCGCGAACCACTGCACCCAGGACTTTCAAACTTCACGTGCTGATAATACTTATTGAGTACACAACCCCTACTGACTTTGGGGTCACCAGGTCGAAGGTCAAGGTCACAGGGGCCAATGTTAACCCTTTGTATGAAGGCACTTTACTCGCCAATCACTGCACCCAGGACCTTCAACTTCACATGCTGATAGTACTTATTGAGTACACGACCCCTATTGACTTTGGGGTCACCAGGTCAAAGGTCAAGGTCACGGGCCAATGTTAACTTTTTGAATGAAGGCACTTTACTCGCGAACCACTGCACCAAGGACCTTCAAACTTCACATGCTGATAGTACTTATTGAGTACACGATCCCTACTGACTTTGGGGTCAAAGGTCAAGGTCACGGGCCAATGTTAACTTTTTGCATGAAGGCACTTTACTTGCAAACCACTACACCCAGGACCTTCAAACTTCATATGCTGATAGTACTTTTGACTACACGACCCCGATTGACTTTGGGGTCACCACGTCAAAGGTCAAGGCGCTTCGGGGGCATTTGTTACCATTAGTGACAGTTCTTGTTTCAGAAACTGCTATGCTGAATGCTTTCTAATTTGTATATATAAGTCTCTTGAGGTGACTTCACATGGCAAGTTACACAACCAGCTTTTCTGTTGTCAAAATTGTACCCCTTAGGCTTTTTTAACACAGAAAGTTTATTGAGTTGTATTTTTGAATTTCTTTTTTTAGTACTACTAACTGATTTAAAATGATTTAAGGAGCAGTTTTATCTTTTATTTCAGTTTAAGTGGAAGCGCCCAAAATCATTAAAGTACTTTATGGTCAATTTTTTTTAATATAACTAATATTTTTATGTTTATTTCTAGGGTGCAACAATGAATCTGAGTTTTCCAGGGAGTCCCAGTCCCCTGGGACGTCCACCTATGTCCCCAGGGGCACAAATGCCAAAGCTGGTGCAAGATACAGAACTTCAGAAATTACTAGCTGATGAAAAGATGAGAAGCCAGATGCACAAAACAAACTATGAACAATTAAAGGATGAAAATAGAAGGTAAGACAGAAAGTGGAACTGACTTTTCTTATTACAGTGACTAGATAATAATCATCTGTTTATTATATCTAGGATTGTCATTTACCCAGATTATGTCAATATTGGCTTGTCAGTATGAGTCGTCAGGCTATGCCAACTTTGGCTCAATATATTACCAATTTATGCCAATGTTTGCTTTTTAGAAAATGCCAGCGTTGGCTTGTCAGATTATTCCAGTATTGGCTTGTCAGATTGCTCCAGCATTAGCTTGTCAGATTACTCTGGCATTGGCTTGTCAGATTTCTCCAGCATTAGCTTGTCATATTACACCAGCAGTGGTTTACTGGTAAGGATGATTGCATAATGTCTTTATTAACCTGTTTGTTTGAACAGGTTACAAGATGAGTACAACAGTTTGGAAGAAGAGATAAGAAGAACAATAGAGGAAAGTAAGATTGTACAAGAGAAATACAAGTCCATGTATGAGGATAGTAGACGTGAGGTGGCAGATAAACAAGCCATGCTTGAGGACCTTAGAAATAAGGTAGGCTTCAGTAATTTATTCACATTTTGTAGAATAATGTTTTGATGTTTGTCTGTGAAGTCCCCGGTTCATTCTTTTTCATTAGTTAAACCCTTAGCCTGCTGGCAGTAAGTTGTTTTGCCTTTGCAACCAGTGCAGACCAAGACCAGCCTGCACATTCGACAGGAAATGTAGTATGAACTGTTATCTAACAAAAATCTCTATAAAACATAAATTGCAGACTGTGATGCTACAGCAATGATTTTAGAAATAATATGAGCCGTGCCATGGGAAAACCAGCATAGTGGCTTTGCAACCAGCATGGATCCAGACAAGCCTGCGTATATGCGCAGTCTGGTCAGGATCCATGTTGTTTGCTAACAGTTTCTCTAATTTCCAATAGGTGTTGAAAGCGAACAGCATGGATCCTGACCAGACTGTGCGGATGCGCAGGCTGATCAGGATCCATGCTGGTCGCAAAGCCACTATGTTGGTTTTCTCATGGCACGGCTCATACGTAATTAACAGACTGAAACATAACAAAAATGTTCAGAAAAAATACATAATTTAAAGACTGTTATATCAGTGAGTTAATAATTTGCTGAGTAAGACACCAAAAAAAAAACCATTCATAGAATACATTATAGATTGTAATACCAAATTTCTTTTAAATAGAAATACATAACTACTACATGTATATACAGACTGTGTTCATGTTTCATATTTGTAGAAAGTCTCACAGAAATTTTAAATATTCGATAAATATAAAATTTGTAGACCATGACACAACAACAATAGTTTTAGAAATAATATTTTTGCAGACTGTGACACCACAAAAATTGGACATGATAAAGATGCAGGTGAGTGATGAGCTTGAAAGATCATACAGAGAGAAGTACCAGAAACAGGAAAGCGAGATCGAAGAGCTGCGGAGTATGTGTAACAAATACAAGCATGAGTTATTCTTCCTCAAGTCAGAGTATGAGCATGAACAAGCTGAAAGTCGACAAATTCTTGCCGAGATGAAATTACAGCATGACGCTGAGGTTTGTACAGGATGTTTATAGATACACAGAAAAAGTGTTTTTTTGCTCAGCTGAGAATGTAGTTCTAATGTTGAGCTTTTAGGATCGCTGGATGTCAGTTATCTGTCCATTGTCCATGACTTGATTCAAATAACTTTTACTTACTAACTACTTGATGCAGTTCCACCAAACTTGGCCGGTAGAATCCAAGCATTGAACTGTCTTAAATTTATTCAGATGATTCTGTTTAACTGTACACCTTGGTCACAAGAGCTAACAATGGTAAAAACGTTGAAAATCATCTTCTCCAAAGTTTCAAGATCCAGAGCTTAGATATTTGGTATGTAGAATTTCTAGTGGTTCTCTGCAAAGTTTTTCAAATTATGATAGGCCCCTTTCTGGTTTTACAAAAAAAATCAAAATCTTCTTGTCCAAAACTTCAAGCCATTTAGCATATTCGGCATGTATCTTTGTGTAGAAGTCCTTCACCAAGACTGTTTAAGTAATGCATCTGGGAACAAAATTGGCCCTGTACAGGGTTCACTGGTTTATACATGTGTATATGAAAAACCGCTTCTAAAATCATCTTTTCCCAAACCTCAAGCCCTGGAGTTCATTTTCATGTACTTTTTTCTTAAAATAGATCCATTATTTATTTATAATATTTTACTCAGGGAATTGAAGGAAACAGAAGGAGGCAGTTTTGTCAAATTTAATGTTGCCTTATGTGAAGTCATGAAAACATGACTAATTGTCTAATCAAGTAGCATATGATCAAACTCTAATTATTTTACTTTTTCTGAGGAAAAAATAAGTTATTTAGAGCAAGTTTTTAACTTTTCGAAGAAAAAGTAGAGCTATTGCACGCCCCAGCGTTGGCTTTGGCGTCGTAGTTGGTAAAAGTTTTTGATAAAGTCAGATGTCTCTGTCACTGTCATAGCTTTTGACTTGAAACTTAAAATAGTTATTTACTATCATAGTCTACACTAGGAGAAATCATCCTAATAACTCTGATTTGAATTTTGACAGAGTTATACCTTTTTTTGTTTTGGTTAAAGTTTTTGATAAAATCAAATATCTCTGTTACTATCATAGCTTTTGACTTAAAACTTAAAATAGATATTTCCTAAAATTCACACCAGGAGAAACAATCCCCATAACTTTAATTTGAATTTTGACAGAGTTATGCCCCTTTTTAACTTAGAAGTTTTTGGTTTAATAAAGCTTTTGATAAAGTCAAATATCTCTGTTACTATCAAAGCTTTTGACTTGAAACTTATAATAATTATTTACTATCAAAGTCTTCACCAGGAGAAACAGTCCCCACAACTCTAGTTTTCATTTTGACAGAGTTGTGCCATTTTCAATTTTTTTGGTTAAAGTTTTATAAAGTTTTTACTGGCAGAGCTCTAATTCAGAGTCAAGCACTGAGAAAAGTCGAGTGTGCTGTCTTATGGACAGCTCTTGTTAGTTGTTGTCTTTATCTGGCAAATGTTGTGGCAGGGTAGCAAAACGTTGAAGATTGTGTATGCAGGATTTTTTGTAAATAATTCATCTTTTTTAAACTGCATATGTCTCTAAATTGTGAAAAATATTATTATGATAATAAAAAGATCTTTTTCATCCAATATACAACCTGTATCTTAATTATCTTTTAAGAGGCTGCATGGTATAAATATTAAATTGTGATGTTTTCCACCACAGGTAACAAATCTAAGAAAGGAACGTGAATCCACTATCATCAAGATCCAGTCAGAGGGCTCACAAGATTCCCAGAGGGTACGAGTTCTTCAACGTGAGAATGCTCAGCTCCACCTCAAAATCAAAGGCCTCATGACAGAAATGGATGAAGTTCGAGCCAATCGTGAGAAGATAGGTTCAGAGTCTGAGAGTCATGTACGCATTCAGGGAAAACAGATAACTGAACACCAGGCTACCATCAAATCTCTCGAGGTAATAATATACTGTAAAATCAGTCTGTGGTATTTGATGGTAAAGTGAATATACCACTCCTTTGGCATGCCGATAAGAATATCCCACCTGAGGCTGATACATGTCCAAACTCAAAGAGCATTTTCCCAGCATAACCATGGAACAGTACATTTGATATTTTTTCACTGTGAAATTACTAGATAATTATGGTGACGCGTATTCTTTTAATAATTCACTGATTAACTTGTAGTAAATAAGGATATTCATTTATACAGGCAGAGAGGGAGTCACTGCGCCGACAGGTGGAAACTTTGTCTCGCGATTTCTCAGGAACCGCTGACACACACAATAAGCTGACACTGCGTATACATGAGCTAGAGAAGGAGAACATGGTCTATAAGAATCGAGCGGAGGAGGTTACACATAAGAGTAAGGTTGACCTCACTAACCTCAAGATGGATATGTTGAAACAGAGGGGAGATCTCGAGAGGGAGAGGGATAAACTATCAAATCTTGTTGAAGGTAAATACCTCATCAGGAGTCTTTCAGGAAATCATTGCGTCTTTTGTAACAATTTGCAGTCAGAATCAAAATTCTATTGATATTCTCATATATGTGGGTGGTGGGGAGCTTGTTAAGGTCACTGACTTTGAATTACTTGTCTCTCACTGGGTTTGAAACCTGGCTTTGGGTGTAGAATTCTTTCATATGAGGGATCCATCCAGGTGGCATTTTGGAAAATCATTGGTTCTACCCTGGTGCCCTCCCTTCCTTGCCTGATATAAGGCACAGGGGTCTTCCTCAGCCACAAAAAAGCTGAAAAGTCACCATATGACCTGCAATTGTGCCAGTGTGACATTGAACCCGACAAGTAAAAAAAATTGTCTATATGTGAATTCTACCTGTTGACAGTGGCAGAGGACAGCCTCATTAATAAATTCTTTTACAACTCCGAAGGGAAGTATACAGTAATCACACTGTCCATCTGTGCTTTAATTTAAATTTTTGTCTTTACCCTGAGTACTTCTATATTCATTCTTAAGTTGTATGACGAATTTCACCATCTTGGTCCCTTAGTAATACTACTAATATATTAATTGTAATATATCTAAATTTGTATTGTTAAATTTTTCAGGCACTATCATAGCTTTTGAAAGATTATTATTTATCTGACCATATGCTGAATTAAGAATCTTAATCTAACATGAAACATGACACTACCAGATGGAATGTGTATAAACTCCTATTTTTTTTGATTTTTTTGGCAGATTTGCAAGTGAAAATAGACATAGCTAAGCACACAATACAACAGCAGGACCAAGCCTTGGTCGACAAGGAGAGGGACTGTGTACGTAGAGTACAGGCAGCCAGAGAGGAGGAGTTTGAAAAGTTTGCCAAAGTTGAAAACGAGAAGTAAGGAGGCAACATGCCTACTGCAGATTTATTTATATTAAAGCATAAAGTTAAGCTACACTTTTTGCAGAATAGATAAAGCTATGGTATAGACTCGCAGCTTCCACATCATGTACTGATATTGTGTTCATTGTCTTTCATAATGCTCAGAATTTTGGAACTTATTATGTCTCCCACCACACAGTCATGTGGGAGACATTGATTTACTCCAGTCTGTGTGTCTGTCACAAAGCTTGTCCGCACTTTTCTCATCTGATCTTCACCAAACTTGATCAAAATGTGTTTGACCATAAGACCTCAGCCAAGTTCAATGACAAGCCAAATCCGCCCAGGCACTTTTGAATTATGGCCCTTGAATTACTGATTGAGTCCACTTGTCTAAGCCATCTAGAGAAACTAGACATTTTTCATAGGGGCAGTTGTGGGAGACATGCGCTTTTCTCAAAAGCATCTCTAGTTTAAATATGTATACAGCTGTGCATGTTACTTCAATTTATTCAGTTTAGCTCTTATCAGTGTTTCCCATAACTTTATTTATTTAAAACTCAGAAAAAGACTTTGCTGATAAATTTTTTTTTATCACAGAATAGGAAGTTAAAAGCACTATGGCACTTAAATGTGTTTTTGTAAATTAATAATTTTTTTTCTTCTACGTAGGTTGGAACTTGAGACTAAAATTCAAGAGAATGAAAGAAGGAAAATAGATGAGGATGCATACAGACAAGCAGAACGTGAGAAGATGGAAGAACGAGTAGGAGCTGCCATGGAAGCCAAAGACTCAGCAGAGAAAGAACTACTAGTCATACAGTAAGACAATGGAGAGGTTTACTGTTCATAAATATATGCAGTTTTGTAAAAAAGATGTGTATTTAGAACAGCGCTTGTGGTTAATTTACATGTTGAAGGGTGATTGTGCTAAAGAAGTCAAAGTGCTTATATATTTATATGCACTTAGACCTCTTTTGCGTTCACCCCTCAGTGTAGACATTTAATCACTAAATGTTGTTTTTTGTTCTCTCATAGTTACATGTACACAGACTGAGATGAAATTTTGGATAAATGTATGCTCTGCATCTAATTTTATAAGTTTAAATTTAGTACAAATTAAGGTATTGAAAATTGAATATTTGCAGTTCTTACGTTTCAGTTTCAAACTTTAAAGGATGAATATGAACTCAGACAATGAATGACCTGTATACAACAAACAAATTTCTGTCACCATTTGTTCACTGTAAAGAGGTTAATGCAAATGTACTCGAAATATTTAATGTTGATTTTGTAGATCTAAGTTGTCACATCAGCAGTCTTTATTGGACCAGCTGGAAAGAGAACGAACAGAAAACTCGGAATTAAAAAGTAAAATTGCTAAAGTCGAAACTGAACTCAGTAGTTACCTTGGTAATGAACACGATATGACAGATGAAAACATTCGTATGAGAAATCAGGTGGAATTATTACGAGAAGAACTCAAGTTAACTAAAGAACAATATCATAAAGCACATGAAAATCATGAGCGAATACTTGCCCAATCAAAATCGGCACTAGTGGATGAGAAAACGAGATTAGAATTACGGGTACAAGAACTTGAAGATAAACTTGCAGATTCTACAAAGAAGTATGCAAAGGCTGTTTCAGTTTATAAAAAGGTAAATTATTAGTTTACTTGTGTAATGACATTATTGATAAATATTATCTTCTTTGAAGTGGTATTTTATACTTTTATGGTTACATTTTTACTGATTGGTATGTTTTACTTGTAAATAGTAGTAGAAAAACACTAAATAGATGAAAAGGGGGCATATATTATATATCAACATTATTGACCAGTATGAAAAACCTCACAAGCAAATTTGCAGGGATATGAATCAGTAGACATCCTAACAATAACCAATATGGGAAGTTGTTGGATTTAATAATAAATCAGTTGTTGCCTTTTAGGTTGAGTCAGCATCAGGATTTATCAGCATTAACCCTTATCATGCTGGACACGAATGATTCTGCCTTTGCAACCAGTGCAGATCATGATCAGCCTGTCTGATCATGATCTGCAGTGTTTGCCATTCAGTCAGTATTTTTTTTCGTAAGCACCCTTTGTAACAGTTAATGGTACTGTCCAAATTGAAAGATGTTGAAGTTCATTATAGAAATTTAGAAGGGTAAGGGTTAATAGAAGGCAATAATAGTGTTGTAATTCTTGTATTTAGATATGTTATAATTGAGCCGCGCCATGAGAAAACCAACATAGGGGGTTTGCGACCAGCATGGATCCAGACCAGCCTGCGCATCCGCGCAGTCTGGTCAGGATCCATGCTGTTCGCTAACAGTTTCTCCAATTCCAATAGGCTTTAAAAGCGAACAGCATGGAGCCTGACCAGACTGCGCGGATGCGCAGGCTGGTCTGGATCCATGCTGGTCGCAAACCCACTATGTTGGTTTTCTCATGGCGCGGCTCATATGATAATAACTTTGATATCATAATTGTGCTGGACCGATGTTTAATTAAAAATATGTATTTTTCTAGTACAAGAGCCGGAGTTCTAAAGTTATAGAGAACTTAAAATACAAGTCACAGATCTTGGAAGCTAAGAGAGAAGAAGTGGAACTAGAAAAAAAGGCATTACAGTAAGTAATTTATCCTGAATTTATATACCCATAAATTAGCAACAAGAGTGGTCAGTGAAATGTTGGTGTTCCAACTGAGTGTGGTAATACTTGAAATGAAGAACTGTGGACTCCTTAATATTCTCTTGAGACTCATTTGCATGGAATTTGTGTTAGAGTAAATCCATGAAGTTAAATCCTAATGAACACTTGTAAATTTCCTACTCATTTTATGTTCAAAAGTTGAATTCCACAAATTAATATCCCTGTGCCATTTTGGCAAAAACCACCAAGTTTCATGCTCAATTACATGATTTCACAGTATTAAATGAGAAATTTGTTACTGTTTGTATAGGATTATGTATGAATTACATTTAGAAATAATCCTTTCAGGTCATGTGTACCTCAAGATACTTACAATAATCTCAAAAAACAATTGAAAGATCTACAGCGTCGACATACAGAGTTCCGTAAAGTTCTAGTTACCCAGGGAGTACAGCACGTGCCTATAGGAGATATGTCTTTCGCTTCCATCAACTTAGATGCTACAGTACTCCCTAACTATAGCTTCAATGAACAGGTAACTCATTTTGTAATTGTTATAGCACTTTCTATTGTGAATTTGTGTGAGTTTAGGTTAACACAATTTTACCAGCACCTGCTTGTATACTCACATTTCCCTTGTTCATAATTCAAATTGTCATAGATTCTGGTAAATGGTCACCATTTTATTGCTAGAAATAGACGAGTTTTTAAGGGCTGGATTTTGTACCCCTTTCTTCCCCACACTTAAAATTGCAGATTATTTGCTTTTATTCAGTCAGATATGCAAGTTAAATGTGTGATTCGTCACAGTATAAATAACTGTACGGGTTTTGAAACTTCTGATATTTAGATATTAACCTTTAGCATGCTAGATAAATTGTCGTCTGCTGGAAATGTCGTCTGCTTAAATTGTAAAGTTCATTCAATTTGCTCCAAAATTGAAAGAGATATAGTCAGAGTAGCAAACAGCTTGGAACCTGATCAGACGCCGATTTAATCGGCGTCTGATTTGGTTCCAAGCTGTTTGCAAAGGCTGTTAAATTCGCCTGCAGCAGGCTAAGGGTTAAAGACATGAAGGAAAAAAAGTATTTACCTATGCATAGTTGATATTTATTTTGCTGTTAATTATGCTAGAATGTAAACATTTTAGATTTATATTTATAATCTTTTTAAAACTTGATTCACTTCTTTGGGTGGTCCTTTTTACATGTTGAGACAGATATAACCATTAAGTTAAGATGAACAGGCATGAACTTTATAAAGATCTTTTGTTCAATATATGAGCCGCGCCATAAGAAAACCAACATAGTGGGTTTGCGACCTGCATGGATTCAGACCAGCCTGCGCATCTGCGCAGTCTGGTCAGGATCCATGATGTTCGCTAAATGTTTCTCTAATTGCAATAGGCTTTGAAAGCGAACAGCATGGATCCTGACCAGACTGCGTGGATGCGCAGGCTGGTTTGGATCCATTCTGGTCGCAAACGCACTATGGTGGTTTTCCCGTGGCGCGGCTCATAGATACATGAACATTGTATGTCAGTCTGCTGTAAAGAAAACGTTCTATGTATTTAGATAAGGTAGATTGTAAGTATTTTATCTACTTTTCATTTGAACTTTAAACATTGTATTAATGGGTTGTTATTTTTTATGTAAAAACCAAATACAAGAAAATACTTGTAACAAAAATGTTTTCATAAAATTTTACGCCAGACCGTAGAGGCCAATAGGGACAGAGGGCAAATAGGTGTCAGTATTGACTGGTAAACCATTCAATCACCATTTTATTACATGACATCAGAAATAATTTTTCATTAAATTATGTGTTCTTCAAGTTTTGACTTTAGCCTAGCAAAATATAGTGTTGAACTATAGACTGGTCAAATTATGGAATGTTGATGTAATAATTTTGAGCAAAGTAGTTCATGCTATGCGCTTTCTTTCAACAACCCATTGATATGATGCTGTTGACAATTTTACAACACACATTCATCTCTTCAGATGTTATCAGTTATATTGTTTCTTATGATTTTAATGTTCACCAACACTATTCTTTCATTTCATATTTATAGGCTTGGGTAAGTTTGGAACCTTATATATCACCAGCTTAATCATTTTCTCCAATACTGTTAACTCTGTTTCCCTCCACTATCTGTTCCCTGCTAACCCTTAATTTTGCATGTTGAATATTGGGGGAAAAGTACATGTACTATGAAATAAGATGTTTAAATTATGCTTCTTTTTAACTTTAATTGGTGAAAAGATAACAAAAAAACACACTATTACTGTTTTGACAGGACAGGTTTCATAACTCTGGCTTACATTTTGTCCAAATTATCCCCCCCATTTTTTAGCATAAAAAATTGTGAAAGTTTTGCATGTAAAATGTTCAGGGCTTTTCATCAGGAAGTTGGGAAGAGGACTTGGCCTTTCAAATTGGGGAATTAATGCGTGATAAGTGTCAATTTTTAGAAAAATAATCAACTGGAAGTATGGGTAAACACCGAAAAACGAATTAAATTTATCTCCCCTAAAATCAGGCTATGGAACATAACGGATTAGACTGGTAATGCATCACATGTTGTTCTGTGCACTGTTCGGCTGTAGTGCAACAAAAAGTCAATACCAGACAAACACTTCTTCTTGAAATACTAAAATATAAACAAAATCTTAACCATCTGTTGGCATGATTTTGGGAAATCTTGCCTTGTATTTTGGGAAATATCTCTGCCACAGTTGGGAAAAATAGTACATTTTTGGACTGGGAAGTGGCCTACCATAGGCCTCTGTTATATAAGGATGAAAAGCCCTGATGTTTGACCAAATAACTGGAACAAGTAATTTCAGATTCTACACACTTCATTGTCATCATGAGGTGACCTCTTCAGACTTGTGTATTAACTCTTGTTTGCATTTTAGCAAAGTTATGCCCCCTTTTTCACTTAGAAACACTGCAAAGTTAAAACAAAAACTGCATGTAAATGTAAGTAGGTTTCTCAGGAACTTTTGTACTGAATGCTTTCAAACTTTTCATTTAAGTCTTATTCATCATAAAATGACTGTTCTGAGCCAAAATCTGTATCTCCAAATTACAGTTTACAAAATTATGCTCCTTTTTAAACTTAAAAAAAACAACTTTGGTAAAACTTTTATATGTAAGCTAGTGTTATGTGAAAGAGTTTCAATTAGTCAAGCATGTACTGCCATTAGACAGCTCCTGTTTTAACTATGTCATAGACTTGTTCTACTTTAATATCTTAAAAACTCTAAAAAAAGCTGCCCTGGGAAGAATATCTTGTCATGAGATATTTTGTGTTAATTTTTTCATTGTAGTAAATTCGTCTTCTTACTTTTGAAACTCTCTCTTCCCTGGGCACTTAACAGATAGTATAAGTATAAATGTATAATAATAGATGTGGGGTATGGTTTCTCAAAGCTTTACATCGTCTCTGTGAATGGTTTTGCATATTTAAACATTTAATTCAATGTTGTCCACTTCCTGGCTCGGTAACCTGTGCAGACATTACATGGATATTTGTAGCATTGCCCCTTTAGCAATTTATATGTATAGTCAAGTGTATTATCATCCTATCAAGAAGTGAGAAATAATACTTTATCTGTTCAGAAATACAGTAATTTAGTCTATACTAGTTAAAAATATTTTAGCACAATTGTGATGAACGCTTGAGGCTTATTTGAATCACTATCAAGGCTACTTCAGTTTGGTCGTGACTCCAGCGGGAACCGGACGCAAGACCTCAAGTTTCAGCAGATGACACTGCAACCATTAGACCAACACTGCAATGATTTCATACTATTTTCTTATTATTTTATCCAATATCACCAGAGCATATTTTAATTATCCTGTTAAGTACACTTGTTTAAAGAAAACTGGCTTTTGCTTTCAGATATTTTGATGTATATCAAGGTATATTGAAATTTGTATGTCAGAATATATGCCATAAATGTCTTGCTAATATCCTAATAAAGACATGTATATTAATCAGAGTAACCTCTCTGCTTTCTTGCTCTCCATCTGAAAAATGACATATAGCTACTTATGCCACCTGTTATGTACATATATTATATTTCTCATTTATTGTATAAATATACATGTTTTGAACCACAGCTGTTAGAAACTCAGTACATAAGAAAACAGATCAGCTAAACAGAAGAAAAAAACCATTTCTGAGCTTTATTATTTAAACTACTTTGATTTATTAAAATAAAGACCTCCACAAAAGATACTGAGTAAGTTTATGTATCATGTATATTGTAACATTTCTTATGAAAAACCTTTTAATTTTTTTTTGTTTTCTGTATGTTATCAGTTATGCAAATAAATCCGAACTTTTCTGTAGCAAGACACTTTTCACTTTTTATTTACTACACTTATCACTGTTTTGTTAGACAATCAGTTAGAGACTTGATATAAAAAAATTATGTTGGATTTTCTGTTTAAAAAATGTGAGATAAAAATCTATTGCTTTAATTATCCTGTGTCAGCCACACAATTGCTGAGAAATATAAGACTATATATAAATATATAAGTTTTTATTATATATTGACCAAAAAGATGGGGGTAGGGGTTGCAATAGTAATTGCACTGTCTGTCTATGTGTTAGTGAATTTGTCTGTCTGTCCGTCTGTCAGGAACACTTCGTGTCAAGTTTTAATTCCAATGAAATGTTTCATAAATACTGAGCATGATGGGAAGGCATGTCATGTGGAAGAGTCAGTCCATAAAAGGTCAAGGTCAGAGGCAAGGGCACTTTCAAATCATGCTTGCCCCCGTGGTTAAATTCTTCAGTAGCGAAGGTAAATAACTTCAGTACACCCAAGGGCAATTCATTTTGGGGTCAGTCATCACTTATTAGTGACATTTCTTGTTCACTTTGTTCTGGTTTGGATGCATGCTGTTTTGTTGACCCCATATATAGCTGAGAAAACATATGTTTCACTGTAATAAATTTTGTTTAAAGTAGATTACAGTTGGATATGCAAAAGAAAATGTACCTTTAGTAATTTGATAGTTTTCAAAACATGTAAAAATATAACTTGTCATATTCATATACAACTTGTTGATAGAACAGTTTAAACTGACCGAAAGAATTCCAGTAAATTTTTTTCGAAGATTAACAAAAAAGCAGTGGAAATATCAGTACATGTAGTGTATAATTATATTGACAAAAAATCAGACATTACATATTTATCATTTTAGGAAAGGCGACACCAAGAAGATCTGAAATTATTGCGTCAACGTTTAGACCTACTCGATGATAATCAACAACAACAGCTAGATGAGTTTCAAGAAATAGCTCACAGTACCCTGCGCAGTACACACCACGATGATTTTGAGAACACCAGTAAAGAAAAGATAGACATTGAGAAAGCTACCTCACCACCACCTACCTAGCATTTACTTTGTTGTCCCGCTGTACATTTAATACTGTAAAACACTTCAAATTTGGTCAGATTTTATTTTGCTAATTTAGATTTATTCCGCTAATTTGCTCTTTATTTGTTTACAAAATGATGAATTTGTTCTGTTTTGTAATTAGAAACTGGAATTTTATTTGGATATACCATGTATATACTCAAACTTTGAATTTGCAAGGTATAAAACTAACAAATATTTGTTAAATTAAAGTTTTTGCCAACAATAAGTGTTCTACAGTATTGAATTAGGATTTTTTTTGCCAACTTTTATACCTAAGTTTTATGGTTGTTTTTAGCTCACCTGTCACGTAGTGGCAAAATTTTCTATTTTGGCCCTTTCACTATATAGAAGTTTCATTTATGCTTTGATTTGATACAAAGTTGCATAGAATGTTTATCTTGATGATCTCTAGGCCAAGTTTGAAACTGGGTCATGTGGGGTTAAAATTAGGTCACCAGGTCAGATCAAAGGATAAGTTTAACACCCTAGAGGCCACATTTTTGACCCTATCTTCATGAAACTTGGTCAGAATATTTATCTTGATCATTCCTAGGCCAGGTTTGAAACTGGGTCATGTGGTGTCAAAAAGTAGGTGACCTGCTCAAGTCAAAGGAAAAAGCTTGTTAACACTCTAGAGGCCATATTTATGAAACTTGGTATGAATGTTTATCTTGATGATTCCAAGGCCAAGTTTAACAAGTGAGTGATATAGGGTCACCATGATTAGTTCTTTTGAAACAATGTAACAGAGAGGATTGTTTAGTTTTAGGCAGAAGTACAAGGAAAGAAGGAGAACATCATCAAGTTATTTGGAACATTTTCTGTGTCTACATTAAATAGATAAAGTCTGATACCAAAACAACATATGAGCCGCGCCATGAGAAAACCAACATAGTGGCTTTGTGACCAGCATGGATCCAGACCAGCGCAGTCTGGTCAGGATCCATGCTGTTCGCTAACAGTTTCTCTAATTGCAATGGGCTTTGAAAGCGAACAGCATGGATCCTGACCAGACTGCGCGGATGCGCAGGCTGGTCTGGATCCATGCTGGTCGCAAAGCCACTATGTTGGTTTTCTCATGGCACGTCTCAATTATTTTTGCAAAAATACAGTAGCATTACATTGTTCAGTTGTTACTTATTAATACAGTTACGGTTTCTCAGTATCAGCAGTTAAAATATAAAAGTGTTCTGTGAGGCGTTGTGAGATATTTTTGCATTACAATAGTATGTTATTCTGTGATATCTTATAGTCTTTTTTATATTAAGTAAGAGATGTGAACATAATTTTGTTGATTTCAATGCATTTTATATTCACTCCTTGAATTACTGTAAAATTGGGGTTTGGGTATGTTAATTGCTATTTGCCAAATTTGTCCGCATGTTTGTTACACTGCAATACAGTAAATCTTTTAGCCTACCAGTGGCAAGTGATTCTGCCTTTGTGTCCAGTGCAGACCAAGATCAGCTGCACATCCACGGTCTGCACTGTTTGCCATTCAGTCAGTAAATTTTCAGTGAACACCCCTTAGAATAACAAATGGTACTGCCCAAATTGAATGATGGACCAGTCCATTTTAGAAATGTAGCAGGGTAATGGTTAAACAATTTAAATCAAGAGCTAAATCATTCTGACAGTCCCAGGAATGGCAGTTATGTTACAAGATGATGGCATGGAGGCAGCTAGCAATGGGCAGTTAGAAAGCAGCAATAAGAAAATGTCATTTAATATTCTAGGAGTCAGGACTATTGCAAACTACATGTCACACTCGGCAAATAATTGTTTTGAAGGTTTTGATCCATGTTTCTAAAGGGTGCTTGCTGAAAATGGAATTCACATAAGAATTGCTTACTGGATGCGTAAAAATTGTAATTTTGTAACAACTGACATTTGGTATTTGGCACTTACCAACCTGCATTCCATAAAATACTGAAGATTTATTAGTTGGTGTTGTGAAGTTTCCTTTACCATATTTATTTCTATAAACATGTTGATATTGAATATTGTGCTACTGAGATTATGTTTTTTTCTAATTTAACTATTGTCTTAAGTTACATGCTACTAGGACTATTTTGTTGTATTTTTTTCAAATGCCTGTTTGTTAATTATATAAATGTTTCTGGTTTGAAAAGTATTTAAAAACTATTTAAATGATCAATCCTATCGCGAAATATACAGAATTTTTGTAGCCCGGATGAAATATTTGGCAAATTAGGGGCAACGTATTACTTTGATTAAGAACAAGTGTATATTTCTCAATACTTGTACATTTCTTTTAGTAAGTAAGTGATATATTGTCTAGAGTTGTAGTCTTTTGTTAATTCTTTACGAACAAACTACTAATTTTAGGAGCACTGGTTTTGACATTTTAAATTTTTAACATTATTTGAGGGTGTAGTGCCTGATTAAACAGAAAACGTTTGTGATAAATTTGGAGGAAAAATTGAGAATTATTACTTCTTTAAAATCGAGGAATTTCTTTTCACAATATTTGCCAATTGTCCTTCTATGAGAAAATAAATACAAATGTATGTTACTTGTAAGGTAATATTTGGCGTATTTTGGCTAATTAAGGTGCTACTATATATATAATACACAGACTTGTATTTTTTATTGCAGGTTGTGCCTTAATTATTTGATAACCATAATTTATTACATCAGGTTTTTAATGTGACGTTATTGCAGATTTTTTTTTGAAGGCAGATTATTTCTTTTGAAATCATTTATATATGTGTATATGTATACTAAATCTTTGGAACTTATTTCAAAATATTCTAACTTAAAAATGATGTGAACCAGGTCATGCAAGTGAAATTTTTCTAAGCAGTTACAAAAGATAATGAATTACATGTCTTTTTATATTGTCATGTAAGTGCATTTTTCATTTCTTTTAGAGCAATAATTGTTATAAGTAGAGCTTTAAACAGCAGCCATCAATGTTCTGGTGCTTTTGAATGCTATCTTTGTGATTATAAAATGTTTGATACTGCAAGCATCTGTTAATTTAGGAAGTAATGGATGTTTTAGTAACTTACATATGTTGTATTTTTGAAAACTTGATAGGTGTGGAGAAGTGTTAAATAAGAACAGTAAAGTTTTTGTTGACATTAAATGGTTATAGTGACATTGTTAGATAATGTCAACTGTACTAGAGTATTAATGATTTTTTTTTAAATACATCAAACTGTTTCAAAAGATAGTAATAACATTTTTTCAATAACTCGATCTTGATCATGTTTTTATCTATATAAAGAGGTTGTAATAATTTTATATATGTATATACTTTATAATACAGAACATGGTAATGAAATTTAAATTTCTTGTACAATTTGAAATGTATCTTGTAGAGT
The DNA here is from genome assembly GCF_021730395.1 of Mercenaria mercenaria. NCBI lineage: Eukaryota > Metazoa > Mollusca > Bivalvia > Venerida > Veneridae > Mercenaria > Mercenaria mercenaria. The sequence goes on from NC_069373.1 coordinate 57,902,804, forward strand.
ATTTCTTTGTTATGAAATAAACTATAGCAATACTTACCATATTTCTGTGCATTGTACTATATTATCCCTACATGTCCATAAGGTATATTGTAAGCAAGGTTGTTACTAGCCTGCAGTGGATCATATCTAGTCCACTGGAACCAAATGCTCAGTATGAACATTTGAGTTTTGTTAGGCCTCTTCCTTTTTGTGTGTTGAGCATCAGGCTTCAACACTAAGTGCTGAAAGTGAGCATTTGTGAATGCCTTGTGTACGTTTTAATGGTATGGCATCAACTACTTTACCTTTAACCCTGTAAAGTCACAATTTTGGCCAAATGCTCATATACAAGAAATTTGATCAGAATGATGGATAGTTTCGATACAGGGTTATCTGGGGGTCAAAAACCAGTTTGGTCACAAGATTTCTTGTTGTCATTCTACAGGCCACATTTTCATCCTTCATGAAACCTTGTTACAATGTTACTGATCATCAGATCGAGGTCATATCTGAAAATGGGTATTTGAGGTTAAAAACTGGGTCTCTTGGTCAGATATTAAGCTATAGGCAATCTTTGGGCCAGATGTGCAGAAACTTGGTAAGAATGTTTGATTGTTTCTTGGTGTGTTCTTTGGGTAAACAATCTAGGTCACTAGGATTACAAAAAAAACAACAAAGACCCATGTCAACCTTGTAACCTACTTTCTCTTCCCACATGAACTTCGAGAAAACCATTCTGATAATACTGGTGTAATACAACTCTATCACAAGATGACAGGCGGCCAATTTAGGCATTCCCTGCAATTAATGTCTGAACTTCATTTGCAATTCAGTCAATCTCTTTTCAGTTTAGTTTTAAGAACATAGATAAATTATTGTCTTACCCTGTTGAAAAAGAGTGGCCTAAACGCAGTACATGAAATACTGTGCATACTGCTACATTCATTCTATAAAATGTTTAGACATTAATTAAACATTGTTTTTGCCTTATTTAGTATGTCACTGTCAATTTGTAACTAGATGCTTGTATTTCTCCATTTTTCGCATGCTATTCATGTATAATTAACATGGCAATACAAGAGAATAAAGTTATTCCGCGGTGCGTCTTTAGACACTAGCTGTCACATCTTTTCTCTGATTTTCATAACACCTGGCCAGAATGCTTATCGTTAACAAATCTATATACAGTCTGAAACTGGGAATCTGCTGTCAAAATCTAGGCTACTGGGTCAAACCTGAAGAGCAGTTTAGGAGATGCGGGAACAATATTTATTATCGTCAGACTGAATGTCAGTTACTAAATAGAATACCGGAACAAAAGGACAGCCAACACTGTCACAGTCACTGTTTGAATTGATTTTTATGTTTCAAAACACTTTTGTACATGATGTTGATATATTTTTTTTAAAAAAACGTGGACATGTTGATGTCATGCGCGATTTCTGACAGAGACGCCTATTTCTGACAGAGTCGCCTATTTCTGACAGAGACGCCTATTTCTGACAGGCCTATTTCTGACAGAGTCGCCTATTTCTGACAGAGACGCCTATTTCTGACAAGAATAAAAGTCAGAAACGCTTTTCATATGTGTTTAATTTTATAAAAGTCAGACAACTTTGAAGAAATGGTGATTCAAGAATTTGTAATCGACTTCACCATGTAATTAAAAACTAATTATATACACTTTTGAAAATACATGCTATGGATTTTGTATAACATTAATTAGAACACGAGCTCAACCTGCACGACAATGGTCTCTCATCAGGTAACACAAACGAAACTACTTTTTTGGTCGTACACTGTATATAATTAACAATTAAAATGTGTATCAAAATATTTGCATACAAGTTGGAAGAATGAAATAATTGCCATGAATTGATGCTGTGTTTTGAATTTTCTTGAGTGTATACTACTGTAATGCCTTCTGTGATAAAATAGTTAAAATATAAATATTGAGCTTCTAATACAATAGATAGCGGCAAGTGTTTCTGCCTTTGCGACCAGTGCAGACCAAGACCAGTCTGCACATTCACCAAGACCAGGCTGCACATCCGTGCAGACTGATAATGGTCTGCACAGTTCACTACTCGGTCAATGAATTTTCAAATAATAGATTGTACTTCCCAAATTGAATGAAAGACCAGTCCATTTTAGAAATTTAGCAGGGTAAAGGTTAAATGAACATTTATTTTTACATAGGGATATCAATTTGTGATAACTGATATAAATATTAGTTATGGTATCAATGCTAAAAATGTAAAACACGATTGATAATGTCTGTATTCTTATTTCATGTTATCAAAATTTTATCAAAATATGTTAGAACTTATCATCGTATCTCACATGAAATCAACCGACTTAACGCACTGTATCCTGTTATATGTACATGTTGTGATATAACTAACATCCTTGAGATTTAGCTTTATCTCAAGTATGTTATTTCAAAATGTAAAAAAAAAAATATGTTAACGTACATTTGATGTGTCCGCGAACGTCGACGAAAATAATGTGCATTCTTGCATACCAGACGAGGATTTCCGGTATTTTTACCGGTGCTGGAAAAATCCATCTTACACCCCGGGGTGTAAGATGACTCTCGTGCTGTAAATGACGTATTACGAACTACATATATGTAGAAGATTTATGTAGTGATTTATATTTTATTTAAAAAAACGGAATAAAAATTCAATACCTTGCGGTCCCTATTGGTTCCTGATAGTATATTTCTCGATTCAAATCACGTTATTTTATCAAAATCCATAACGTTACGCTGCAACTGATAACACACAAACCGGAACTAAACGCTTCATTGTTTTGAAACGTCATGACGTCTTTCTGTTTACGGCGTTGGTTACCCGCATTTTGTTTAAAATACACTGACTATAAAATAGTAGTTCTAAAAGAAAAGCCGTTCGATTGATTTTATTTTTATCAATTATTCTTGAAAATCGGTATGCAAGAAAAAGATTCGTCACTGGTTGTAGGTGCAGATGGAAATATCCGCTCTCGGGTAACTGTTTTAGGCGTAACTCGGCATGAGCTCGTTAACGCTAACAGTTACCTCGAGGCGGGTATTCCATCTGCACCTACAACCAGTGAAGAATCTTATAGTGTTTTACGCAAGGAATTTAAATTGGCTCATTTTAGCCTGTCGCACCACAGTAGAGATGACTTTATTTTTGCTCAGGTACTGTTTTGTTCGTAAGTTTTAATTGTTTTCTTTGACAAACATCCGGATTAACATCAAAATACAGTTGTTAGCTCGCCTGAGCACAAGGTGGTCATGACGATCTCCTGTGGTCGCCCTTTGCCCGCAAACCATCATCGTAGTGCGTCATCCGTCTTCATCAACAATTTTACTGTTAACACTCTGTAAGTAATATTTTTGTCCAATCTTAATGAAACGTACGTAGAATGATAAATCTTGGACGAGTTGAACACTGTATCATCTTTTTGGGCCACAAAACTACTTCATGAATAAATTAGAGAAAAAGCTTGTTGACATAACTCTCCATGAAATATGGTCAGAATGTTTCTCTATATATAATTTAGGCAAATTTAAGCTTGCAACTGGGTCATATGGAGCCTTAATATAGGTCACTAGCTTAAATCATAAAAAACTATAGTTAACACTTCACATAAACTTTGTCAGCATGTTTGTCTGTATAATCTAGACAAAGCTTGAATAGGTCATCTAGGGTCATAATATAGGGCACTAGGGTAAATACTTACTCTTAAAGAGGTCAGTTTTTACCTGACCTATATATTAACCCAAACTTAGAAGTTTGTCATTATGAATCGTATCACTCTTTGAAGGTGTGTCACCTGGGGGTAAAACACTAGGTCAGAATGTTTGGTATTTACAAAATCTACTTTTCAGAACTCGCTTATCTTGGGTTAAAGACATAGTCATTATGTCAAATTTTAGAAAACCCTTATTACCATCTCAGCAGGCAACATTTTCAACCCGATCGTTTTGACACATGATCGGAATGTCATTTCATATAAAATTAAAATCAAGTTTTATACTGTATCAATTAGGGTCAAAAATTGATTGTTTTCAATTTTTGCCCAATCTTTATGAAACTTGGTCGAGTGTTTGTCACAATAAAATCTAGGTCGAGTTTGATACTGGATGATCTTGGATAAAAAACTTGATCACTAAGTCCTGTCATAGTAAAAATGTTGTTAACAATATAGAAGCTATATTTTTCACCGGATTAACATGAATATTTTTCTTTCTGAAATCAATGTAATGTTTGGGACTTTGTCATCTAGAGTAAAACTAGATCACAAGTTCAAATCGTAGAAACTCCCTCTTAACACTGTAGATGCCATATTTTGTACCTTGGTAGTTGTCTTTATGAAATATTTGTCAAGATCGAAAATGGATCAAAACTAGGTCACTAGATCAAATCATAGAAAATCTTTCTAGAAACTCTAGCTTTAAGAATATTGTTAGAAATCGCTTCTCCAGTTTCATGGTTATTAGGCAGAAATCTTTCTTAGATGAATTTCTCCCGAAATTGTTACTTGTTTGAGCGGTGGAAGTAGGGTGATCGATTTAGGACGATGATGGAACTCTTTGTAAGAATAAAAAAAATGCCTCGAAATATCGAAACACCAGCAACGCAAAATGATCACTTATGATGGCTGAATTCTGTCATTTCTTTCTCGCGTTTTTGTCGCGTTCGAAGAACGCCAACACGACAAACTAGCGCACCAACACGAAAAACTAGTGTTGGCTAACGCGCCAACACGACAGATACTGTATTTGTCGTATCGGAATGCTAATTTGTCATTTTGGCATGTTGGCGTGTTTGAAGAACACACTAGAACGACAAATTAGCGCGCCAATACGCCAAGTTCCTTATTTATCACATTGGCGCGCTTATTTGTTGTTCTGGCATGTTAGCGCCCTTCGAACGCGCCAACACGCCAGAACAACAAAACTATTCTGGCTTTCTGGCTTGTTGGTCTTATTGGCGCGTTTGAAGGGCGCCAACACGCCAGAAATACAAATAAACGCGCCGATTGGACAACTCTGTCGTTCTGGCGTATTGGCGCTCTTCAAACGAAATGGCAGAAATCAGTCACCACCTAAGTTCATCTTAATTTTGTTTGCGACGAAACGCGTTGCAAGGCTGCATAAGATTGATTTAGGATTCTGGAATTTAAGAACATTCTCATCATGATCAAGGTCGTCATAACCATCATTCATCATCGTATCATCACTATCAGTTTCACCATCATTTTTATCATTATCACCTCAATCAATATCAACAGGATAATTTTGTATAGTACAAACATAGGAAAAGAATGCCAGATTGCCTCTGGTATCAGACAGGTTGTTATAGAAACAAGGAGGAAGAGCCAGCGTTTAAGAGTAAAAACCCATACATGTCCCTCCAAAACAGCGGGGGAAAAACGACACATCAATATATACATGGATGTATACATAAAGTATACGTACACAAACATTCACTGAAAAAATAGGCAAATGATGGCAAAACAAACAAGTAAATGGAATGGTCAGCGGCAATAATCTAGACTCAGTGGAATTTAAACTGGTTAATTGTTCACAAGCGCTCTCTCGTGTCCTCACTATGATCCAGAGATATAGGAAAATATATACAAGTTACCCCGTCACGTGAATTCCTAGCACCTGTAATGGTGGTAAAAAAGGGCAAGTCAATTCAGTTTAGAAGAAGTTCATTATTTGAAAAAAAGTAATATGTACAACAGAATTCTTTCTTGAAAGCAGAACAATGCATTTATATCACGTGGCCATAGAGTGCAGTAAATGTATAAATTACGTTTGAGATTTAAAGATGTGTTGTTTTCACCCAGGTAAATTGAAGTTGACAGCACGCCATACGTTGTCAATTTCAAATTTGGAAGTTACATTAGGGTCTCTTTTAAATGCAGTAACGTTTAGTTGGTTATTAATAATATTTATCAGCAAAAGCAAGTATCATCGAATCTATGCTACAAGCAGAAACATATGTATTGCCAAATTGTCTGTTGGTGTTCAGTAATGTAGTTCATTTTCTATAATGTACCTACGAAACTGTCAGTTGGTGTTTAGTAATTTTTTATAATGTACCTACTGCACACTAAATTGTGTCTGTCTTTACTATTTCAGTGGGAAAGGACGCATGCTGTATTCCAAGTGTACCGAGTATCTATTGCTCTCTACACATCAGCGTTCATTCTCTACATACTTTCAACAGGGATGAGCAATGATATGGCATATCTCACCACGTGGACATATCTGGTGCTGACCTTTTATTTTCTGTTTTCCGCTTTTAACGCAATCTTTTATACGTGCAGAGGACACGTGCGCCATCAGCATGAATCGGAGTCATTGGCGTTTGCAGAAAATAGATCCGGTGAACACACATATGATAGTATCGCACACGAAGAAATGGCTGACAGTGGCTATTTGCAGAAAATCAGCAGAAGTGAAATATCACCTACTATAGATGCTCATGACAATGTTAAAAATGGACATATGCCAAGTTATCTCAACCAGGAAGGCACCAGCCCAACAAATCATGATGTAATTACAATACCAATGAAAGCAGCATGGGTTCTTGGAAATACTTTGCAAGTGTTTGCAATAATTGTCAGTCTTGTGTACTTTATTGTCCTTTATCCTGCCATAGGTCACACGAGTTTCTGGGATATCAACTTGCATGGTGTTAACTCGTTTCTTGTCATAATTGACACGTGCATTTCTGCGAGACCAGTCCGTTTGTTTCACTTAATTCACCCTTACATTTACGGCGCGTGCTATGTTATATTCAGTGCCATCTACTGGAGTTTTGATCACGCGAATAATGTATTATATCCGGGTGTACTTGACTGGAACTATCCCGGAACTACTTTGATATGGGTCGCGGCTTTAACACTTGTTGTTGTCCCATTATTACAGTTAATATATTTCGGTGCATACCGTTTAAGATTGAATATTTACCATCGCTACAATGCTTAGATAAACTGAGAACTTTGAAATATTTGCTAGGGATTGGGTATGCGGAATAAGGTTGATGGAGGTTTGGCAAGCGGTTTGTTTGCGGCTGTACTGGACTCACATTTGTCCCGTTCTTCAGTGTTTTCTTGAAACTTTATACAATTATAGCTGATAAATAGAACTACAGCCTTGTTTTGCATTTTTATAAAACGTACTTCTTTGTCTACCTTTTGTGAAGTTTAATAAATGGAAATTAACAAACAAACATTAATACAGTGATGAACAGTTACATTGCCGTAGTCCTGAGAGTTTATAATATGGTGTGTGAATGGATGGGTGTGCGGGTAAAATCAGCAATCTTATATATATTTTCCTCAAACAACCGAAAAAACTTCCTCCCTTTGCAGAGGACTACAATACATTCTAAGTTATTTATCATTCATTGACTTATATAATGCTGCAAATAGATCTACCTTAACATATCTGACATGTGCAAGATATTCAAAAAAACATCTGACTAGATAGCTGTTATTATAGATAACGTCCAAAACGGCCGCCAAAATATCAAATCTCTGTTTATAAAGCTTAATGGATAAACCGTGGCTCTAAATGGCATGGTTCTTATAATGATGCACCAAATTGTACCTAAATAATGAAATTATTTGATACAGAGGACATTTCTGTCGGGCATCACTGATATTCAAAATGGGGTTGGTTGTCCTTTTCACTAAAAAAGTCGACAAAGAACACAGCATAGTTTAGAAGCTTCGTCGAAAATGTACAGTACCGATGTTGGTTGTTCTTCGGGGATTTTTACAATTGACGGAGAAGTACACGACATAGTTTGGATACTCCTCCAAGAATGAATATGGGAAGTAGAAGAACAGCCATATATGGTTGTATACAAAAAATGAATAGCACTCAGGGGGTGAACTACGGCTTTCCTAAAAAAATAATTAACAACCGACGACGAACACAAACAAGAGGGTCATTATGACCCTGGATCGCTCACCTGAGTAATATGAGCTACATATATCAAATGTCAAACTGATGCTAAAATATTAAGAAAATAGGTCAGTAAGTCACATTCATGGTCACTGAAAGTCAGTTTTAAGATCAGTGTGCAAAACTGTACATGTCACCCAAATTTCAAGGCTGTATCTTAAAAAAACAAGAAAGTAGGTCAGGGCAGGGCCTCTTTTCACCCCAGGGGCATAATTCAAACAATCTTGTTAGAAATCAATTAGGCAATTGCCACATACAAAATATCAAAGACCTTAGGCCTAGATATTTTAATTGTTTTCCTGTATAAGTCTATGTAAAACTTGGGACACCCTGGGTGGGGCCTCTTTTCAACTAAGGGGCATAATTTGAATAATCGTGGTATAGAGGACCACTTGGCAATGCAACATACCAAATATCAAAAGCCTAAGCCTTGCAGTTTCATACAAGAGGATTTTTAAAGTTTTTCCTATATAAATATAATTCAAAACTATGGACCCCCAGAGAAGGGCCTCTTTTCACCCCAGGGTAATAATATGAATAATCTTGGTAGAGGACCACAAGGCAATGCTACATACAAAACATCAAAGGCCTAGGTCTTATGGTTTCAGACAAGAAGATTTTTAAAGTTTTTCCCTTACAAGTCTATTTAAACCATGTGACCCTGGCATGTGTGGGGCAATATTTGACCCTAGAGGGATAATTTGAACTAACTTGGTAGAGGACCATTCGATGATGCCACATAGCAAATATCAAAGCCCTAGCTACTGTGGTTTTGGACAAGAAGATTTTTAAAGTTTTTCCTTTCGGTTGCCATGGTAACCAGAGTTCTGCATGGATTTCAATTCTTTGGCCAGTTTTTATAGGGGACACCCAAGGATCATTTCTTTGAAGTTTAGTGTAGATCTGCCAAGTGGTTTTGAAGAAGAAGATTTTTAAAATTTACAATATAGCCATATAGGGAAAATAAGCCCCGCCCCCTGGCAGCCATGTTTATACCGAAACAGAATGGCTTAGGCGATTTTGGTAGAGGGTCACCTAGAGATCATTTCTACAAAATATTTTTGAAATCCGGCTAACAGTTTCTGACATGAAGATTTTCAAAGTTTTTCCTTTTGGTTGTCATTGCAACCAGAGTTCTGGATGGAATTAAATTCTTTGGACAATTTTGAAAGGGGCCACCCAAGGATCATTGCTGTGAAGTTTGGTGTAAATCTGCCCGGTGGTTTTGAAGAAGAAGATTTTTTTACAAATTGTTGACACACGACGCACGACGGACGACGGACATCAAGCGGTCACAAAAGCTCACCTTGTCACTACGTGACAGGTGAGCTAAAAACAGGGAAATGTATAATATGCGGTTGGTTGTTTTTCGTTTCCTTACAAAAATCGACAGAGAACACAGCATAGTTTAGATATTTAGTCGAAAGATAATGGTGAGATGTGCAATACCGGTGTTGGTTGTTCTTCGTCCTTTTTTACAATCGGCGGAGAACGACACGATATAGTTTGGATACTCCAGCTCTCACAGTAAATAAGTGAAGTAGAAGAGTAGCCTTTATATGGTTATATAGTAAAAAAAATAATACAACAATTGACAGAGAACACACCATAGTTTTGATACTTCGTCGAAAAATCGCGGGGACATGTACAATACCGGTGTTGGTTGTTTTTCGTCTTTTTTTCCTACAATCGGTGGAGAAGAACACGACAAGGTCTTGAAACTCCTTTTCCAACAATATGGGAAGTAGAAGAACAGCCATTTATGATTATATAGGGAAAAATGAATAGTACTCCGGGGGTGAACTACGGCTTTCCATAGAAAACAACTGAAGCAGGAAATGTTCTTCCGAGTAACAATTTTTATAATTTAACGAGTTTGCCGCTGTTGTGAACGTTGGGTGGGGGAGGAGAGAGGATGTGGTTTATGACTGTACTGAAATCATATAAAAAAAAATGCCCCGTCCTTCTCTACATTTAAGAAAAAGTCTCTGACGTCACTGAAGCATACAATGACAGATGTGATATGTACAAACACCTTTACTCTGTCTTGAATAATGACAAAATTATTTCCCTTCTTGCAGTTAAAATCTTTACTCTTTTGAAATTGTTACACCAACAGTTTCGATTCTCAAATGTAACTTGATACTTTAATACAATAGCAGATGGTAAATAGCACCATAGAACTATAACTTTGTTTTTGCATCATATCTAAACTTACGTCCATATTTTATTTTGGTATAGTTTTTCATATTTTAGCTAATGCGTGGAATTTAACCAACGAAACTTATTTCATTTTTCGGCTGATAAGTGGAATTTAACCAACGAAACTTAATACAAAGATAAACAGCTACATTGGCGTAGCAGTATTCAAAATAAGGGAAATGAGGAGTGGGATGAGGAGTGAGGTGAGAAACTAACAACGCTATCCTATTGTTCCTCAAAATATTTGAACAGTCTAACAAAAAACTCTCTTCTTTATTTAAAGTTTTATAAAATTTGGGGTTCCCAATTTAATTTTTAGATGTCAGGCTTTTTTTAAAAATTTTAAAATTTATTTTTAACCCTTTTTCCCACCATTTTGTGATAAAATAACGCGGGGGGCCCAAAAAGGGCAAAAACCCTTTTCCCAACCCCCAACGAAAAAATTTATACCATACCGGAAAGGGGACTTTTCACTGTTTTTTGAATTTTTGTTGGGGGGCCCAAAGCAGTTTTATAATTTGGGGAAAACCCCTCCCCCCTGCATTCGGCTTTACCTTTTGATATGAATAATGGGGGGGCACATGTTCTTATTATTATTATTATAACACTATTTTCCCCTTTTTTCCGGCAGCAGGGCGGTTTTGTTTTCACCTTTTTTTCCGGGAAAAAATATCTGGGGTGAAGGTCATTTTAAAAATTTTTGGGGGATTTTAAAAGGTTATTTTTGGGATTGGGTGGTTGACTTTTTTTAAACGGGTTTCCCGGTTTTTTTTTTTTTTTTTTTTTTTTTTTTTTTTTTTTTTTTTTTTTTTTTTTCCGTTAGACCCCTTTGGGGAAATCCCTTTAAACGTCAATCAATTTCCCCCGGGTTATAAAACTGCGGCAGATTTCGACTACGTTCTGTCACTCTGTGGAGTTATCTCTCAAACGGTTTACAGCCCCAAACTGTTTCCCCTAGTCAACTCTTCCCCCAGTCAACTCCCCCCTTTTTGGGTCTTTTCGTACCCCTTGACGAAAAAAAAAAATTTGGTTCATTTCCCCCCCCATTTTTCGGCGCCCCTTTTTAGTCTTTTTTTTTAAACAATGCCCCTTGATTAGGTTTAATTATAATTATGATGAAAATAGGGGTTTTTTCTGAAAAATTTGTCCTAAAAAAAAAAAACATAAAATTTTTTACTTTAAAAACAAAAATTTTTTAATTTTGCTTTAAAATACTCGATTTTTTGTAAAAGAGCAGGGTGCTTAACGTTTCGTAGCTTTAAAGTGTACATCGAATAATGGGGCCGGGGATCTTTTTTAAAGTTTTCGCCCTCACACTTAAACTATGTAAGACAGTTTTTAATTTTTTAAAACCAAACTTTTTTTAAATGGGCCCTTTTTTTTTGGGGGTTCAATTTCATTTTTTAAAAATTCATGAGTCCCTTCCTTTTTCCCCCGTTTAATGTCCTTATTTTAATTTAAAAGTTAAAAAGTTTAAAAAATTTTACCAGTTTTTTAAAAATTAAAACGCTACTTATTTCCCAGAAAAATTTTAAATTTGGGACGCATTTCACAAACATTGCCAAAAAAAAAGAAAATTGATCTGAATACAAAAATAGTCAAGGGCTATATTTGTGGCAAAGTCGTGTGGTCCATCCTTTGACAATTACACAACAAATCCCCCCCAAAATGATTTAATTAAATATAAACCCAGCAAAAAAGTTTTATTGGGGGCATGGGCCACCCCTAATGATCGGTTTTGCTTTACGTACGAAAAAGCCAAAAACAGCGAACTATAAATTGTAAGATAATATTGGAAAACAAAATAGCAAAATTGTAGGAAAAATTAGTGTAAAACTAATAGCTAATTGTACAGATTTTATGTGAAACTTTTTGCAAAATTGTAAGAGCTAATTGTAGAGTTTTTAATTGGTGAAACAAAATAGCAAATTTGTAAGATATATATGTGAAACAACTAGCAAATTTGTAGAGAATTATAGTGCGAAACAAGAAAAGTCTGCCCTTTTGTTTTCCCCTTTTTTTTTGGGAAAATATAATTATCTGTGTTTTTTTTTTTTACCTGCTTTTTTGGGATTTTTCATAAAGGGACAAGGGTTAAAATGTCCCAAATTAAAATTCACCAAGTGTCTAAACGTAGTTTTAAAATTAAGAAATTTTAAGACACTTTAAGGGGCGCACAAAATATTAACGAAAGGATTTTTTTACATAATTTAACAAAATGAAATGGGGAAAATTTTTAAAAGGGGAATTCGGGTTGCACTTTTTCGGTTTGTCTCACAACCTCTTGAAGCTTCTATTTTTTGCCCAAGTAAGAAATTTTATTAAAATTCCATGTTTATTATTTAACTGTTTATAGCCCCGTCTTTTAAAAGGTTTAAAGCGTCAAACCACAGCCATTTTTGGGGGAAGTGAAAAAAAAAGTCGTTTTTGACAAAAAAGCAAAATTAAAACCCAAATTTAAAACATTATTTTTCCCGAAGCGGGTTTCAACATTTGTGGTCTTTAAATAAATGAGTCTTTACCCAAATTTTTCGTGAAAAAATTTCAATCCCAATGTAGTTGGTATTCTTTTTTTACCTACACATGAATTTGGGGGAATATTTTTAAAAGCCCTGAAATAACTGGAACTTTTTTTTAAAGCAAATAGGTCTCAAAAGCAAACATCATGTTAACCCATGAAAGTACCCGGGGTACCATACTTTGGGTTTTGGGGAATTTTAAAAATTTTTTGGGCCCTATACTTCTTTCAAAACATTGTTTTGCATAAAAAAAATAGATTTTTTGGCTACAGTACAGGTAAATAAGTTTTTATACAAATAAAAATTTTAAAAAAAACAACATTTTTTAACCTTTTTTGAGGGCAAGCCAAATTAAATTGCGTGTTCGGCACGTGCGTTACATCTGTCCCTTCGGGGAAAACCAATCGGCACTTGACCGGATTTCCCGGGAAAATCGGAGAAGCTGCTGCGACGTTTGAGGTAGCAGAGTGAGCCTTTTTTTCGGGTTTTCCCGAAAGGGTTGGCTTGAAACCGTTTTCCCCTTTAATTGGCAAAAATTTTCAAAAATTTTACAGAATTTGAAAGAAATAAAGCTTATTTTTGTCATCTAAAGTTTTTTTTCGTAAAATTCAAAAAAAATATCCAAAAATAGTTTGTCTAAGGGAGACAAATATAACGTTATTATTTCCAAAATCTATCCCTTTTGGGAACGTGGGTCTTTGCTGGTTTATGATTTTCCCGAAATTTCACCTTTTTAAGAAACACAGAATTTTAAAAACCAAACAGTTTTTACTTTTTGAGCACTTTGAGTTAAAGGGAACCCAAAAGCTTTTCCCCAAATTAAAAATTTATAAAAAAACCTTTTTATTTTTTTTTAAAAAGACAAAACACCTACATACGTTTTAAATTTAATTGTCAGTTTGGGAAAATATGGGTTTTTTTTGCCCAAAAGGAAAAAAAATTTGAAAATTTTAGTAAAAATTTTCAATTCATGTTCAATAAAGGGGTGGTGATACTTTTAAAACAAAATTGGAAGCAAAAAGATGTTCATTTAAAATATTTGAAATTCAGAGTTATGTGAATTTCTCTTTAAAATTTACCTCCCAGGGAAAAAACAACTTTAAATCAATAGAAACCAGTAAATTTTTATTTTGTTTAAAAACCATTTGCGAAACTAAAAACACTGTTTTTATTCTATGAAAATTTTTTATTTGCAGCGGGCCAAGGGACCCCGCATGCATTTGGGTGAATCCCCAAAATGGACCAAACAATTTTGTCTGTTAGGGTCCCTCCCTTCAAAAATTTCTTCCCTTTAATCCCAACGCTAAACATGTGAGAAAATTCGAAATATTCCAAAAACCGTACGAAAAGCTTTTTTTTTCTTTATTTTTTTTTTAAAGGGGAATTTAAATATGAAATTGTTCAAGAAAAAAACCAAAGTTTAAATAATGTGCTTTTAAAAAAGGATGGAGAAAATTTTAGCTTTTAACCCCAAAAATCCCAAAATATTTTTCCGGGACCAATCCCAAAATTTAATAATTTTCCCAAATATAATTTTCTTATTTTGATGGGGCATTTTTTTAAAAAAAACCCTTTCAAAACTCCCGGCGGAGTTGTTTCCCTTCTATTTTCAAAAAATTTCCATTTTCGGGTAAGGGTTTCATTGCGCAAAATTAAAAAAATTTATCTATTTTTTATCCCCAATTTCTTTTTTTTTATAGCATCAACTTCAAATTACAATGTGGCATTACGTTAATTTAAACACATCTAAAAGCACAAAAACTGAAAATTGCTTTTTTGGGAACACTAAACCCAAAACACACTACATGCAGTATTGGATGCGCATAATGCCATTTTAAAATATCCTCTCATACTTATTAGGCATTAAGGGAAAATTTAAACGCACACTTTTAAGGATTACTAGTTTTTTTTGGGGTTAGGGTTTTTGAAATCTTGGGGGAAATTTTTTTAATTTTAAAATGCAGGGACTTCTGCACCCAATTTTTTGGACGGTTTTTTTGAAAAATGTATTACCCACCAAAATTGAAAAATTTTTTAAATTTTTTTCTCCGCGAAAGGGTAACTTTTTTCTATTATTGTAAAAAAAACTTTTTTGCAAACGAAAATTTTCAAATGCGTAAATTGCTAAATGGTATTTGGGTATCTTTTTTAAATTTGGATTTTAAGATTGATAGTTTTAATTAAACCCAATAAAAATTTTTCAGAAACACCCAAAAGTTTATATTTAGCGAAAACTTTTTTTCTTTTGAGAAAAACTGATAACTTTTGTTCTGTTTCTGCTCCTTGATTTTCCCAATAAAAAAACTTCCCATTTAAAATTTTGGAACACAGAGTAACACGGGTGTCCTTTTTGTGCTAACAAATTTCCCCGATTTCCCAAATTGAGAAAATCGATTTTAAGGGACATACTATAATTTTGTTGGTTTGTTTTTTTTGAACGACGCCTCGTTGCCGTGAAAAGTTTTCTTGTGTAAATGACCCACCGCAAAAATTTAAAGGCATATGGGAATTTCTATTTTTTGATGGGGGAGGAAGACCCCAGGCCCCCCCGCGCATCATTTACAGGGGGCGGCCACCTAGGTAAAAACCACACCGACCTTCCTTCAGATCATTTTTAAAAAGCCCTTTTTGAAAACTTTTTTGTTAAAATTGTTAGCGGGGGTTTTTTCCCAACGTTAAAAAAAGGCCCCAGGGTAAATTTTTTAAAGGGGGGTAAATTTTTGAATTTTTACACCGGAACATACCAACTCTTGGGAGGGTAACCTTAGTTTAAAACTTGCATTGATTAATGTCTTTTAAAAATGTCTAAAAGGGTAGGCTTTTTTTTTGAACACAAACTGTAGTAAATTTTTTCCTTTTATGGGAAAAGGCATGTATAATCAAACATTTTTTAACCAATCATAGGGCATTTTTTCCCAAAAGTTTTAGGGCACCCCAAAGGCTGATAAAAAATTCATTAAAATTTTTCCTCTCTGCCCCCAGATATTTGTTTATATTCCCAGAAAAGAAGGCATATTGGGCCATCTAACTAGATAAAAGTATTTTCACACATAAATAAAACCCCCTCGATACCCAAAGGGTAGGGGTTTCCGTTTCGATTTCGGGAAAGGTCTGGCTTCGATCCCCGCCCCGCCCATACCAAAAAACGGGGAAAAATTTGGTACCAGTAGCTCCCTTGCCTGGTGCTCTAAATTAAAAGGGGGAAATCGGGCCCCTTTTCTCTCTTTCCCTCATGGCTAAAATTTCACAAATGGGGGGCCCGAGAGTAAAAAAATTATAATTTGGGAAACTTCCTTCACATCGCCCCAAAAACAATTTGTAAAAAAACCAAATAAATTAAAGAGAAAAACCCTAATGGTGGCTCATTGGGGCCCAAATTTTGTAGGGGGGTTTAAAGGGAAAATGCCCGGGTATTATTTCCCCTTCCTTTATTTGGTACTTAAATAATACATGAACATGGAAAAGTATATAGAAGGGTTCAGAAAAAGTTGGGGAATTTTAAAAAATTTACTAGTTTGAAAAAAAATTTTAAGGCCATCCCAAAATTTTGATTAATAGTTCTTGGGAAAAATTTTAAAAAAAATTGGGGCCCGACGAGCAAAAATTTTTTTTTTTCCAATTTTGTTTTTTTTTCGGGAGGGGGTTGCTTTTCCATGGAGCGAGGGGGTTTTTTTTTTTTTTTTTTTTTTTGCAGTTATATTATACATAAATTTAAAACATTTTTTTAAGAATAACACAGAATTTAAAAACTTTTACAGTGTGACTAAGACTTTTAGATATTTTTTCTGTAGGGTTTTAAAGCCCTACATGAATGATTTTCCCAAAAAAATTTCAAAAACTAAAACCACTGAACCCTTTTTGTTTTTTTTTTGTATTTATAATTACTGGGGGGATGAGTGTCTTATTTTAATTTTGATTGTTTACATTAATCTGAGGCGTGCCCATTTAAGGGAAAGGGGATGGGGAAATATTTAAGACAAAACGGGCCCCAAGGGGAAAACATTTTTAAAAACCCATTAGAGGGGTTTCGCCCACATGAGAAAACTTTGTTGCCCCTAGTGGACCCCAAACGGTAGAGGTGGGGGGAAAGTAATAAATCACTGAAAAAGGGAAACCCAAAAACGGAGTGCTTCGCATTCCCAAAAAATCCTTTGAAATAATTTCTTAAAAAGAAAAAGCTTCGCTTAAGTTTTTGGGGTAAAAGGTTCTTTTCATTTAAAAAATGATAACGAGGGAAAAAAAATTTTCCCCAAAAAAAAAAAAAATATGGCCACTTTTTAAAAAGGTTTTTTGTTTTTGCTTTGATTGACCAAGAAATGTTATTTGGGGAAGGGTTTCTTTTTTTTTAGATTCTTTCTTTCAATAAATTTCCCACAGCCAAAAATATACCCCACAAAAAAATTTGGGGGTTACAAAAAGACAAAAATTTTTTTTTATTCGAAAACCAACTTTTTTAAAAAAGTTTAAACTTTTTTTTAAAAAATTAAATATTTTCCCTTTTGATAGAAAAAATCTGACTCCCGTACAAAAGGAATTTACGTTCAAAACGATTTGGGCCAAGAAAAATTAAATTTGTGATGGGTCAGTCGGGATCTGTGAAAAAATTTTTTTTCAAAAAAAGCCCTGTTTTGGCTCTAGATTTTAAAATATTTCCCTAAAAAAACCCCTGATAACAAAGGGTTTGAAAATTTTAAATCTAAAAAAAATATTTCTATTTTTAAAACCAAAAATTTTCAATTTGAACCCCCCGTGGCCGTGCACGTCTTATAAGTGGGGTTTTTTTTTCCTTTTCACAGTAAAATTTGAACAATCGTAGAACGTCCTACTTCATCCCCTCCCGGGGCCATCAAAGGGCCATGGGGTGGCACTAGCACAGCCCACTTCAGTTTTTAAAGGGAAAATGGGGAACAACACCAAAATTTCCGGGACTTTTGGAGTTTGTGCCCAACAGCAAACCATGTTTTTCAAACCCCGCATGGTTTCCCAAATCAATATCACTTTGACGAAAAAAACCAGCGATAAAACCTGTTTACCTTTTTCTTTCCGGACCGCGAAATCAAAAAAAAAAATTTTCGGGCGTTTTTTTTGTACGTGCGGGCGGGTGTTTTTTTTTTTCTTTTTCTGGGGAAATGAAATCTTTGATCCCGTGTTTCCGACGAACGACAAATAAATTGGTTTTGGCCCTTAAAATACGTTAAACTCCCAATGGACGTTTCTTAGAGAATTTCCCAAAAATTCTTTTTTAAAACTATTTTTCACAGATTTTTTTCCTCGGCAGAAACGTGAGACATTTGTTGTATACCCTTTTAAAAAGTCTGATATAAAATAGATTTCATGTAACAGTGGGGTAGTATTAGAAATACCGCAGCGAGCTCAATTGGCCCCCCTGACCCCTTACCCCTTTTCTAAAAAAAATCCAAGGGTCGGACAATTTTAAAACCCTTTTGGGTTTTAAAAAATTTTAAAAGTTTTAAATTTAAAATTTTTAAAATTACATTGTTTAAAGATGAGTTTACAAAAAAAAATATATTTTTTTGAAAAAAAAGAAATTTTACAGATAATGAAAATCCTCACTATGTTAAAAAAAAAAATGGAGAAAAATGATAAAAGCTACCTGTTCATCTTGTGGAAAAATAAAAAAAAAGTTTTTTAAAAATTTCCGGGGGAAAATTTAGATATTCACAAAGCAATTTTAAACCTTTTTACCAAAAAAATTTAACATTTCCCAGGAAAATAACTTTTTGTGGACCGGGAAAAACCCTTTGAAAAGGGACCCCCTGTAAACAAAAGGGTTTCAGTTTTTTGGGACCATGATTTTTCTATGATCAAACTAATTAAAAGTGAATTTTGGACAAAAAAATGCTTTCCAATTTAAAAATAAAACAAAATCAAAAACTTTTGGAGAAAAGATTGAAAAAACTTTTAGTTGTGAAACCTATAATTAAAAAAAATAAAAAATTTGGTTCTGGGCCCAAAAGAAAAAAAAAACCGGGAAAAGGGGGTAGAGAAAAACTTTTTTTTAACCCCCAAAAAAATTTGGGAGCATTAAATTTACAAAAAAATTTACAAAAAACCCAAATTTAAAAAAAATTTGGGAAAAAAGGGAGTGATATTTTAATGATATTGATAAATATTTGGCCCAGAAAATTTAGTTGACATGCAAGCTTTTTCAAAATATAATAAAGGAGTAAAGTACTTTTTAAACCTTTTATTGTTTATATTTAGAAAATTATGTTTGGGGTTTTATTCCATTAAAGAATAAAAACTGGAGAATCTGTTATAAAGTTTTTGGGAAAAAAAATTTTCTAAAGGACGATTACCAAAAATTTTTAGGGGTAGTTAAAGGGAAAAGAATTTTAAAATAAAAATTTTAAATTTTTTTTTTGAATAAAAATAAATTTAAATTTATGAAACTTTACATTTAATAAAGGAAAGGCTGTAGTAATAGAAAGTTTTAAATAGAATTTTAAAAAAAGAATAATGGGGAAAATTATTTTACACAAATAATACTTATACTTTTTTAAAAAATTTTTCCAGGATAGGGTTTGTTTAAATATAACAAAAAAAAACATTCTGAAAAAAAAATGACCCCAACCAAAAGCTAGAAAAAAAACTTAAAAAAAAGGTACTTTTTATTTTAAAATTTAAATATGGTGTTTTAAAGATACCAAAGAGAAAAGCAAAATTTAAAATTGGTGATCGAGTTCGTTTAAACCAAATTAAAAAACATTTTAAAAAAGGGAAAATTTCCCCCAAAAACTGGACAAAAAAAAATTATTTAAAATTTAAAAAATTAAAAAACAAACCCCAGAAATACCTTTTTAAAGATTTAAATGATGAAAAAAATTCAAGGTTCATTTTATGAACAAAAACCCTTTTACCTCTACAAAAAAAGGGAAGTTTTTAAATAAAAAAAAGTTATTAGACGGACTAAAAAAAAAAAACAAACTTTAGTAAAAGGGAAAGGGTTTCCCCAATAAAAAAATTTAATAGTTGGGTACCATTTAGCAAATTTTGAAAAAATTTAAATTTTTGAAAAAAAAAGAAAAAATTATATAAATTTAGTAAAAAACCCTTATTTTAAAAATAATGAATAAAAAAACAATAGATAAATTTAAAATTATTCATTTAACTAAATAGCTCTGTTTTACGAAAAAGTTAAAAAATTTTTGTGAAAATTAAAAAATACTGGATTATATATTACAGCAGGAAATTTTTTGGGTTTTCTCAGCTCATTATTTACTTGTTCCAGCTTTTCCTATATTTGTAGCATTTTGCGGGCGCTTTTCCATCGTAATTACCTATTTACTAACAGACTAAAATTTGGGACGAAAAGAAATTTTTTTTAAAATCACATCACCCAAAAAAAAACCCAACTTATAAAAAAAGAGGGTTTGGGAAAAAGTAAATAAAGAAGACCCAAAAAAATTTTTATTCGGGAAATATTTTTAAAAATACTATTAAAATGAAAAAAAGAAAAAAATTTAAATTTCAACCCCCCTTTAAAAAGTTTATAAAGGAATTTTAAAAATTAAGGGATATAAAATTTTAAAAAAGAAGAAGACTCTTTTAAAAATTTTAAAACGTGTTTTTTTTTAAAGTTTTTTTTTCTATAAGTATTTTAAAATTTATAGATTTTTTAAATAAAAAGGTAGATAGAATGTTTAAATCCAAAATTATCTAGCACTTTGGGAGAAAAAAATAAATTTCCAGATGAAAATTCATATAAGAAAGTTCTTAAAAAAGAAATGTTTTTTAAAATCAAATTTAAATTAAATTTTTGCGATAAATTAAAAAAATTCACGTTATTGATAAATTAAAAAATGTTATAGTTTCCTTTATTTTTCGTAAAAAACTTTATTTGAATGGGCCCTGTGGTTTTTTTTTAAACAAAAGAAAAAAATTTATGAAAGATTATGTGATTGTCCCAGCCCAAAAAAATTTTCCCGAAACAATCCTAAAAAAGTTATTGAAAACCGATTGTGATACTAATAAGAAAAAATATATAAAAGCACTTACAAAGAAAATCTAAAAAATTTTGGTTTAATCCCGGGGTTTTTAAAAAGGTTTGTGAAGGGCCCAACCGAAATAAAAAGTGGAATAATTTAAAAGTTAATGGAAAAAAAATATAAATTTTAAAAATTTTAATTTTTTCTTAAAGATAATTTAAAACTTTATTTTTTTTTTTATTTTTTTTAAATTTTTTTTTTAATTTTTAATTTTTTTTTTAAAAATTTTTTGCTTTAAGATTTTTTTTTTAAATAAATTTTAGATGGAAATCGGAGATCTCAAAACAATAAATTTTAAAAAAATTTGAAATTAAAATTTTCATATGACAAGATCCCAAAAAACTAATTAAAATTTAACTAAAAACGCTCTTATGAAATTTCTTAAATCTGAAAATTAAAACTTTTTTAAAAAAATTTAAAATAAATGTTGGGTTTTTAAAAAAAACTTTTTTCAAAAAATGGAAAAAAACCCGATACAATATATAAATCAGCCCTTAAATTTTTAATCAAAGGCTTTAGAAATTATTAACACAAAAGGAAAAAAAAAAAAACTTTTCATCAAGTTTTGATGAAAATAAAAAGAATTGGTAATTGGATTTCTGAAGGAAGCGGCTGGGAAAAAAGTCAGTTTTATGCCATTTTTTAATTTTAAAATAAAATTTTAAACCATTGGCTGCTTCAAATTTTTAGAATTACCCAAAACCCTTACCAAAAATTTTTGAAAAAGGGTTTAAAAAATATAAAGAATATGATAAAAGAATTTTTAGATGGTGTATTTAAATTTTCAAAAATTTTTCCCGCAAAAAAAAAAATTCTGAAAAAAAGTTTCAAATTATAAAAACATAAAACGACTTTTATTATAAATGGAAAAAATTTCCTGTTACATTAAATCAAATACCTAACAATAGGGAAATTTTAAAAGAAATATCATTTAATATATTTGGATAGAAGAAAAAATTTTTTTAACCTTGTACAAATAAAATAACAATACGAAGAACACTGTGACATGTTGCTAATTACAAAAGTTAAAAAAAATATTATAAAATAAATGATAAAAAAAAAAATGATGACGACTGTAAAAACCCCCAAAAAACTGTAATCCAACCTTATTTTGGGGTTAAAAAACCCTTTTAAAAGATTTTGTTTTTAAAAAAAACCAAAATCAAAAATAAAAAAAAAATTTTTGTAAATCATGTTTACCCGAATTTTTTCCAAAAAAAGAAAATTTTAAAAGAAAACATTAATGGATTTTTCCCCGGCGTAAAAATGCCAAAAAGGGGGAAATAAAGTACAATTTAAAAAAAATTTTCATAAAGGTTTAAACAGTACCCTTTTTTTAATTTTTGCTGATTTTGAATCCCAAAAACCAAAAAAATTTTAAAAGCTTTAAAAACCCTCCCCGGAAAAAATTATTTACTGAACCCTATCAAAATAAAATTGAAATTTTGGGTTTCGGCCCCTTTAAATTGTTTTTTTTGTTATGACGATAAAAATACTAAACCCAAACCCCGATTTATAGAGGTTAATGGTTTTTAAGTTTATTGAAAAAAAGTTGAGGAAATGGAAATTGTAAAAAAATAATTTTAAAAAAACATTTTAAAAAAAAGATTTGAAAAAAGTCTAAAAAAGGGTTAAACCCAAAATTTAAAAAAAAAAAAGTTTTTTTCTATTGGGGAAAAAATATATAGGGGGTGAAGTGCCAGTTTCGTGACCATTTTTCATATAACAGGAAAAAATTTTGAGGGAAATGCTCATCAAAATTTTTAAAATTTAATTTTTAAAATAACACATAAAATTTTTTGTTATTTTTCTAAATTTTAAAAGGTTATGAAAGGTCCCTTTTATTAAGGGAACAAATAGGGGAAAATTTTAAAAAAAAAAAGTTATTCCCCAAAAAATATGGGAAAAATATATGGCCAAATTTTTTTTGATTTTTTGACTTGGGCTTTTTTTGATTTTATTTCAATTTTTGTCTCAATCATTGGGTAACTTAGTAAAAATATTTCCCGAATTTAAATTTCACTCAAAATGAATTTAATTGTGAAAGTGTTGTAAATTTTTAAAAACAAAAGGTGGGTTTTTCCATAAAGTTACATTGGGTTTATTTAAAAATTTTAAAAAAAAAATTACCCTTTTAAAGAGATTTTTTTTCAATTTTTAAAAGAAACTAATAAATTTTTGGTTTAAAGAAAACGAAAAAAATGCTTTAAAAGGTTTTGGAAAAAATTTTAAAAATTTAAAAAAAGGGAGAAAAATCCCTGATCTTTAATTTTTAAAACTGATGTATTAACTTTTAGCTGATGGTTTTTTAAAAAATTTTGAAAAAATAGTTTGAGTACTTCAAAATTTGATTTCCCTTTTCATTATTTTAGTTTCCTGGGGTTTTTTTGGGATGCAATGTTAAAAAAGACTGGAATTAAAATTATATTTAATTTAAATGATTTGAAATGTATCTTTTTATTGAAAAGGGGACGAGAGGGGGAATAAGGTTTTTATTTAAAAAAGGGTACAGTAAAGCAAACAATAAATATAGGAAAAATTATAATTTTAAAAAAAGGGAAAACAAATACATTAAGAAACCTTTGACGCCAAAAACCTTTACGGTTGGGTATGGGGTCAACCTTTTCCCTCTGGAAACTTTTAAAAAATATCCCAAAAAAAAATTTAAGAAATTAATTGCAAAAGGGAAAACTAACTTTTAGTTGAATTTTATCTTGAAAAACCCAAAAAAAAAAAAAATAAAAACCCCTAATTTATTACCTTTAGCTCCTTTTTAAAAAAATTTAAAATTTTCCCAGATCAAGGCTTTCTGTTTTTAGTAAAAATATTAAAACGAATTTGAAAAAGGAAAAGGGAATGTAAAGAATTTTGGTTTTCCCAAATTTAAAAGAAAAAACCAAAAATTTTGGGGTTTTATTATAAAAACTTTAACTATAAAACAAAAATTAGGGTTAAAAGTAACAAAAACTTAAAATATTAACTTTTGACGAAAGTCCCCTTGGGGTTAAAAAAATATAAATTGGGTTTTAATACTCAAAAAAAATCTAAAGGGAAAAAATTCATTTGAAAAAAAAAATTTTTTTAAATTAATGAACAAATCTGTAATTTCGGGAAACATGGGGAATTTAAATAAGAGGGTTAATATTAAATTAACACATGATGAAAAATTTTTTAAAATACATAGCCAAACCTTTTAATTTTTTATTCAAAGATGTTTAACTCTAACCTTTTTGGTATTCATAGAAAAAAGAAAGTTTTTTTATTAAACGGACCTTGTTATGTTGGAATGTGCATTCTTGATTTTTCAAAATTTTTAATGTTTTGTTTTTATTATAATTAAAATTTTAAAGGGAAAAATTAAAGGGTAATTGTAAATTATTGTTTACTGACACTGATTCCTTATGTTAAGAAAAAAAACCAAAGATGCATAGGGGGATTTTTTTAAGGGCAAAGAATTTTTTTGATAAATTGATTACGATAACAAAATCCCAAAAATTTTTTTTCGACAATTTTTAAAAAAGTAATTGGAAAATTTAAAGATGAAGCTGCCGGGGGTAATTGTTGAATTTGGGCGGATTTAAAAAGTAAAATTATTCATATTTTTTTAGGGAAAAGAAATTAACATTAAAAAATGTAAAAGGGAAAAAAAAAAACCCTTTTTGTTAAAAAAACAATAAATTCATAAAAATTATAAAGATACTTTGTTTAAAAATTTAAAAAAAAAAAATCCCCACCTTTTTTAAATTATTTGTTCTAATAAAAAACAATCTTTCCCCCTTAGTTATAAATAAAAAATCTTTATCAGTTAAAGACGATTAAAAAAATTTTTTGAAAAATGGGAATTTTTACTTTTGCTTATTTTTAATTTTAAATTTAAATTTTTATTAAAATTTTTATTTTAAAATTTTTATTAAAAATTTTTATTAAAATTTTAAACCCTTTAAAATTTTTAACTGAATATTTTTTAAGGGTTTTTAAAAAATTAATATAAAACCCTCATTTTTTTAAATTTAAAGCATAATTAATTTGAAATAGTTTTATTTTTTTTGTTTTTTTTTTTACATCGTTTAAATTTTTAAAAAAACATTTTCTTTTTTTTTTAATTGTAATTTAGTTCTCCTTTTTCCCAATTTAATTTCATCAACAAGAATAAATTTAAAATGCAATTTTAAAATTTAAATTTTTTCATTATTCCTTTTTTAACTAAACCGGACGGGATTTAAAAGTTTTCCATTGAAAACCACCATGGAAACTTGGGGAAAAAACTTTTAAAACAATGGAGGTTTTCTTAAATTTAAAAGCCTTTCTATTTTATTTAAATTTTTCATTTTTATTATTGAATATTCCCAAATTTTAAAAAAAAATTAAAACCAAATTTAAATTTTTAGTTAAATTTAAAGGGCCCTTTTTGGTTAAAGTAATTTATAATAGTTTGTTCAAATTTTCTCTTTGATTATTTAATTTTTTTTATTTTTTTACAAAAAATAAAACAACGGTTTTTTATTTTTGTAACATTTTAATGAAAAATTAAAAAATAAAAAACCACAAAGAAAACTTGTTTTGTCTTGTTTTTGAAAATTGTTGTATTTTTAAAATTTTTTTATAAGAAAATTTCTTTTTTTGGTGGGGGGAAGTCCAAAAGGGGGCAAAATAAATATTTTTAAGTAAAAACCCCAAAAGTGTTTTCCCGGACCAACAGAGGGCAAACCAAATTTATAATTCCCCACTTTTCCTTTTCTTTTAATTTTTAAAAATTAAATTTCTTAAAATTTCACCCCTAAAGTTTTTTAAATTTTTTTAAATTTTTTTAAACCCTTTTTTCAAAATTTTAAAGTTAGTTTTTTGGGTTTTTTTTAAAAATTTTATTTTTTTTTTACTTTTAGGAATTCGTCTGTAAAGGGGCCCCTTTTGAACAATTTTGTAGTCCTTTTCCACCAACAAGGTAATCAAAGGTATTCCTAGACTAGCGCCAACATACCTAAAAACCACCGTCTTGTTTTTGTTTTTGTGTTAATTTAATCACCCAGATCCTACTAAATTTTCTTTCTTTGATTTGGGGTAAGATATGGGTGATATCATATTTCTTTATCATAGTAAATGAAATTTAAACCATTTCCAAGAATTTTACAAAAACCAAATACCCGGCTAAAACCCCCGACAAAGCCCCCAAAGCCTAAGGGGCTAATATTTTTGGAGCTATTTTTGCTGCCCTTTGGAAAAAATTGTTTTTTCCTAACAAAAACCCGCCAAAGCTCCTAAAAAACCACCATTTTGACCTTGGGCCCGGACATTTGTTTTTTTGAAATTGTAATTTCTAATCCCTTCCCTTTTTTGGGAAAAAGTTTTTTTTTAAATTTTATTAAAATTTTTTGGGTTTTTTTTAAAAGTAAAGGGAAGTTTTTTCCCCGTAATTTTTTCATGTTTAATTAAAAGTTTGTGGGAATTTTTTTATTTTTAAGCTTGTGCTAAAATTTTTTTTTTTTGTCCCCTCTGTAAAAGGGTTAAATTTTTTTTTTCAAAATTTTAATTTTATGACATTATTACTTTATATTTATTTTAATTTTTAATTTTTTTTTATTTAAACAATAAAAAAGTTAATTTTCCAATAGTATTTAAATTTAAAATTTTTTCCTCATATAAAACAATTGCGTAAACACGAATATTGGTCTGGTGGAAAATTTTTAAATTTTGTGTTTAAAGTTAAAAATTTTCTTAGGGTCTTTTTGTAGTTTTCTTTCCTTTTTTTATTCCAAATTAAAATGAATTTTTTTTTTCCCCCCAAATTTTTTAAAATTTAAAAATTTTTAGAAGGGCTTCCATAGTTTTTTTTTATTTTGTTTATAATTAAAAATTTTTTTTTTTTTTAAAAACTTTTATCATAATTCTTGATAAATTGTATATTCTGTTTCTGGATAAAAAACCCCCATTTCCAAAAATTTAAGACGACAAGAGCTCAAAAATGAAAAATTTTAATTTTTCTTTCATTTAAATTTTTAAAAGTATTAATAAAGTTTGGGTTTTGTTTTGTGAAATTTTTTTTTTATCAGGTCGTTGTAAAAAAAACAAAGACATTTTTGGGTTTTGTTACCCAGCCCCTTTTTTCTAAAGGTTTTTTTAGTTTTTTTTGTTTTGGGCAGTTTATTGCGTCACCATTTCCCGTGGTATGAACCAAACTTGCTTTTTTAAATCTTTCATATTTAAATTTTGGGTCAAAAAACCCAAATTCATTGGGAAAAATTTAAAAGTGGAAAACCCCTAGAATTAATTTTTTTTACCCTTTTTTCTACCTGGAAACAGCAGTATTAGCTCTAAAAATTTTAAATTTATCATCATCTGTTTGCTCAGTGTTATTTTAAAATTTTACTTGGAGGGAAATTTTAGTTTCTAAACCCTGAAAAAATGAATAATTTTTTAATGGAAAATTTTTGCAAATTTTCCCCATTCCAAACCCGGATTTAAAACCCTTTTTAAATTTTAAAAACCCGAAATTTTCAGAGTAGCAGCATATCAGTAGTTCTAAATAAATAAAAATTTATTTGTTTAAATTGATTTTTCATAATCTTCGATAGTTCAAACCCCAAAATCTTTACATTTTACTTTTTTATAAAATTTTTACAATCTTTAAAAAATTTTTCCTTTTGTTTAACCACTAACTGATCAATTTAAAGAAGCTGCATTTTTAAATTTGAGCAATTTGATCTCCATAAGCGTAATTATTACCCTTGCAAATTTTTTAAATTTAAAACTTACTTCAAAATAACCCTTAAACCAATCAAATTTTTGAACTTCTACATTAATTTTTAAAAAATATCCCTTTTTTTTTTTTTGCTTAACATTATTTCCCCCGGACAGTTTTAAAGTGTTTCTAATTGAATAGGAGTTAAATTTTTTATCTTTTTGCAATATTTTTTGTTTTCTAAACAGGGAAAATTATATATTATTTTATTTTTTTTATTTTTAGTTTTTATTTTTGTTTTTTTTTTTTTTTTATTTTTATAAAATTTTAATTTTGTTTTAAAACGTTTTTGTTGACGAAGTTCAGCACGAGCTAAAGTCCCGATCCTGACAATAACTATTTAATTTTTATATTAATATCCCCTATTTTTCATTATTATTTTTTTTTAATTTTTTCTTTTTATTATTCTTTTCTTTTTAAAATTATTAGCAATTAAAATTAAACCCAAATGCCGGGGCAGGTTTTTTTTTTAAATTTTTAAAAAAATTTTAGCTGCAGCTAAATTTCCAAATTTTTTTCCCCAAACCCTTTTTTTTCCACTTTCTTCGCAGCTTTTTCCCGCTTTTTTCCAAGCTTTTTTTTCCCGCTGTGCTAATTGAAGTCGGCCCGAACGGGAAAACAATTTCGTTAAAGTGTCAAAAAAAACCTGTTCCGTGATGATTTTTCTTCTCCTGTGTGACATCAACTAAATAAATTTTTCTTTTTTTTTGTCATAAACTTTTTTTTACTTATATAAAACTAAAAATTTAAAAAAAGTTTTAAAACTTTTTTTTAAAAAATTTTTTTTTAAAATTAAATGTAAAACTTTTTCAACCTCATTTTTAAAATTTAAATTTTTTATTAAAACCCAAAAACATCTGTTAAAAATATATTCTAAAATTTTAAATTTTTAAATATTTAATTTTAAATTTTTGATTTTCCAAATCTTTGTGGTTCTTTTTTAAAAAAGGGTAAAACTCTTGTTAAATTGAAGTTTCTTTAAAAAATAGATAATATCACGAAAATTTCCCTCAAAAAAATGAAATTAAACAAAAAGATCACAATGGAAAGTAAATTTTATCCACAGAGTTAAATTATATTTGGTGTTTTTTGGGTTTCCCCCTTTAGTTTTTTCTAATTTTTTTTTTTCAAAAACCAAGCAAAGTAAGAAAATTTTATATTTCCAAATCCAACTTAAAATTTTCTGTAAATTGAAAACAAAAACTTAAAACTACTTAAATCAAAAACCAACTTATTGGAGCCCCAAATTTTTGGTTTCAGAATTTATAAAACACCATTACTTATTAATGTTTTCCCCAAAATAATTATTTAAAATCTGTGTAAAAGTAAGAAAATTTGTTAAAAAAAAAAATCTTTCCAATCCCCTTTCCATTATGTTTAAAGAATTTTTTTTTGTCATATTCTCACTAATATTATGCCAAAAGTAGGTCATAGGTTTTAAAACTATCCAAACCAACAACCTTAATTTTTATTTTTATCTAAAATTTTTAAAAAACGACTTAAAAACTGATTTTAAAAACACTCGGGGGTATTTTTATTATCTTTAAAAATGTTCGAACTTTAAAACTTTTTTTTTGTTCCATTTTTATATAAATTTAAAAAATAAAATTTTTTTAAAAATTTTTCTAAAATTTAAATTCAAAAAAAATATTTTTTATAAAAACTTTTTATGTTGTTCTTTGGGAAAGTGAATTCTTTTTTAATTTTTTCATCATTATTTTTAAACCTTTTTTTTTTAGTTCTTTATTAATTTTTTTCCCCATTATTTAACCACAAAAAATTTAAACCCCAATTTATTAACCCAAATTTTTTTGGGTTACATGGACAAACGTTTATAACCCCTTTTCCCCTAATTTTTTTTTAAATTTCATAGATCTTTTATTGATAGGGAATCCTGAAATTTTTGTTAATTTTTTTAAATATTTTTTTTTGAATGATTTTTAAAGCTTTTTTTTTATTGTTATATCTTTTATTAATTAAATCAATTAAAACATATCTACTTTATGTTAAAATTTCTTCTTTTCCCCGTTATTCTATCCTTAGCAATTAATTTTTTTTTGACCATAAAGTTTTTTTTAAGTTAAAAATTAAATTACCATATTTCCTTCGGTTTAAACTTTTTATGGGTTAAATATCCTTTTTCCTTTTTCCCGTATATTTTTTTTTTTTCTAGAAAATAGTTGATTACTTTTTTTGGATTTTCTTAAATTATCCGACTTAGCTATAAAAAACTTCCTTTTTCTTCAGATCAAAAATTTTTTTTGTTTTTTTTTTTCTGTTTTTGCACCAGAAATTTATTACCCAATTTTTTTTTATCTTCGAAATTTTCTTGATATCCTTACTTCTTTTCAGTCATTTTTTCATCAGGGTTTTCAGATTCATGTGAAAAAATTAAAAAACTTCTTGTGGTGTGTTTTTATTGTTTTTTTTTCTAAAAGATTAAAACAATTTAATTTTTTTAAAATTTTAAATGTAAATTCTTTTTTTTTCCCTTCTCCCCATTTTCTAATTCTTCCAAATTGGGATCTTTAGTTGTATCATCATTGTTTTGTTATTCCCATTTTTTTCTCTTCCCTTTAAACTTCTAAATTTTTAAATTCATCTTGAGAAAAACCCTCCAACAGTTCATCTCCCCAATTATTGGTGAAGCCCGATTTAAAGCTTGTTCTCTTTCATAACTTTCAGACTTTTTTTTTTTCTTTTTCATAGGTTCTTTGTTTTTTTTCCCCGTAATTTTTTTTTTTTCCCCCGCCCATCTTTAGGAGACCAAAGTAAATTTTCGGGGTTTTTGGAAAAGTTTTTGGTACCCCTGTATGTTTTTATGTTTTTTCATTTCTTTACCTAAATGCTAATTGTTGTTTAATTTTCCCGGTAATGTTTTAAAAATGACTTGATTAAATTTTTTTTTTTGACTTTCTATTTTTTCAGAAATTTGGGTTATAAATTTTTAGATAACCCTATCCCGATTTGTAGCTTTTTTTATTTTTTCTTCATTATTTCTTTTCTAAAAATTTCTCATCTTTGCCAACTTTTTTTTTTCTTATTATTTAATTTATTAAGTTTTGATTGCATTTAAAATAATAATGGGAAAATTTAAAGTTAAAAAAATTTAAAAAAAATGTAAGATAAAGAAAAAATATTGTAAGTATTTAAAATAATGTAAAAAAAAAATTAAAATTTTTAAATGGGAAAACCAAATTAAAGATAAAAAAAAATGATTAAATTCCCAAAAACTTTAAACATTTTATCCTTTTATGCCAGATTTTGTTTTAGAAAGTTTAAAATGTGGATCTTCTGGGTCTGGAAAAACAATACATTTAAAGCAAAAACTTCGAAACCTCTTAATATTAAGAAAAAGTTAAAACTTATATGCTAAAAAAATAGAACAAACTAAATACAAGATTTAAAATTTAAAAACTTAAAAACCCAAAAAGCAAAAAAATTAAAGAAAATCCCAAAAGAAATTTCTTGATTTTTCAGCTGATCCCAACCAAATTTTAACTTTTGAAAATTTTTGAATCAGAAAAACAAAAAGTAGTAATATTTGTTTTTTTTGGGTTTTGAAGATAAAAAAGTTCAAAAGAAATTTAAAAAAATACTTTAAATTTAGGACGTCCAAAAACTGTTGTTTATTTTTTTAAGTCAGTTTACTATAAAAAACCAAAAGATATTCGAATTAACTGTTCACATTATATTTTTTTTTGAAAGTACGGTTTAAAAGGGAAAAAAAAAGGAATTTTCGATGAAAAAAAATATAGATCGTGATAAATTTTGTAAGGGACAAAAACAAAAATAAGATTTCTTATTATTGACAAAACCAAAAGTTTTTTTAAAAAAAAAAACTTTAACTGGAAAAATAAATTTAATTTTTATAATGGGTTTTTAATTTATGTAAACAAAATTTAAACAACCCCTTTTTGTATAATTTAAAATTAAATTTGATATTGAATTTTAAATGAAAGCTCAAAAAAAATTCAAAAAGCTTAAAAAAAGGGAAAAGAAATTTGTATCTCATAGAAAAAAAGGGAAATTTATAACACAATGAATTTGGAGAGATCGGGTTTTTTAAACCCAAAACCATTGATTTTCCATTTTTTGAAAATGGGTAAAAAAAAAAGAACCCTGTGGGCGACGCCGAGCGTCCAAAGTTTTTTGTAAACAGTGATGTTTTTCTAAAAGGGTTAAATTTTTTTAAAACAAAATAATTTTTAAAAATTTTTTGAAACAATTTGGGAAATGTATAAAAAAAAGCAATTTTTTGATTAAAAATTTTATTATAATTTTGAAAATTTAAAAGGGTTTTATGAAAACCAAAAATTAAAAGTTTTTTTCTAAAAGTTTTAAAAGGGTCGCTACGGCCGCAAAAAAAAATCTTTTGTCATTTAAAAAGGTTTTTTTATTTCAAAAAAATAATTTTAAAAGGGAAAAAATGAAAATCGTAAGCATTTCAAAACTTTTTTGAATTTTTAAAATCCATAAATGAGCAAAAAAGTTATTAAAAATTAAAAATTCAGATCCCATACACAAACGATGTAAAAACATTTGTTTTACCCACCACCAGATAAACAGGTATTTATGCGTGACGTCATGGCGATCTCTCCAATAGAGCATTAGATATGGGAGGTAATGAAATAATCAACCTAGGAAATCCAGATAAACCCAACGATGCAGTTCCAAGACGGTTTGTGTATAAAAAAATTCAAAGTGTAATAGATGACTATAAACTTGAAGACATCAAAAGTATAAAACAAACACTAGAAGTAGAAGTAAAGAATATTGAAGAATTAACAAAAGATTTTAAAAAGAATTCATTATTAATTAATCAATTACAAGGTAAAATTGAAGAAGAAATGAAAGCTATGACTGATTCTATTAAAGAACTTGAAGAGAAATCTGATTGACAGATGACAACATAAAAGAAGTATTTCGAGTTAATTTAAACATTTTATTCACTCAATTTTCAAGAATTAAAAGATAGTATGATTAAACATGAAGAACTAAAAGACAAGATTATTGAAGCTGAGAAAAAGTTACAAAATATGTATCAGTTAGAAATCAGAACAGAAATAAATAAACTAAATACTGAAATGGCAAAAGGGAATCAAGATTTACTCGATACATTTTCAAATAAATTTGCAGAATATAAATCTAAAATTGGAAAAGGCAGCTTCACAAAGAGGTGATGATCATGATACAGCATTAGATAACCTTAAAAAAAGAAATTAATTCTAAAATAGATGACTTTAAAAAACAAATTCGAAATTGGATTAGTATTGTTGACAACCGTCACAATTTAAAATATGCAGAATTAAAAGTAATATTACAAAAAAAATTACAAGATGATATTAATGAATTTAATGATCAAATTAAAAAAATAACAAATGATTTGGACTCTGTAGTTGAAATATCAGCTAAACAAGAAGAAGCAATTAAGATAATTAATGATCAAATTAAAAAAATAGCAAATGATTTGGACTCTGTAGTTAAAATATCAGATAAACAAGGAGAATCAATCACTGCTAATACCCAAGTAGTTACTGCTAATACTAAAGCAATAACCGCTAATGTTGAAGAAATTACCACTAATGCTGAAGAAATTACAAAAGTAAAAAATGTTTCCTTAAAACAAGAAACACAATTAGCTAGAACAAAAGGTGTTGTTGACAATTTATCTGCTTCTGAAGTTGCTACAACAAAACGAGTTGATGATTTAGCTGAAATAATTCTTAAACTTAAAAAGAAAGACAGGAAAATAGAAAAAAGGGTAGAGGAAGTAAAACATGAAGTGTTTCTCTTTGAATACTATTATAATCATACTTTTGATTACATACAAATGAAAAAGTATTTTGACCGTCGTGGTGCCTGGATACATTCAACATATAAAAATATGGCCGATCTAAACTATTTAAATATATTTGAAATAAGACCTGGAATTTTCGTAGATTATAAAGACTTATAAAACACAACCAAGAATATAAAATAGATGTACTAGATATGCTTTTGAGTGGTGTGTTATAGTCAAAAAACCGGAACTTATATAATAGATATTAAGATTTTATTAAGGGTGCAAGCTCCCCGGGTGAACCGTATAAACCGACTAAAAGCCCAATATCACATTTTATATTTAGGTGGCGAAATAATAGGCCTCAGGATGATGTTTTACTTTTTGGTATATTTGATAATGTAAATATAACTAACAGCTGAGGCAGCTGAGGACTTTGATACTGATAAGTTAATATCTATGTATAAGAAAAAAATTAAAATTTATCTAAAACAAGGAACAATGTTTGATATTCACCCGTATGACGATTCAGCATTTACAGAATTAACATTTATGCTTTTGATGGGCAGTTACATCAAATTCTACATATCAGATGAACCTGTATCCTATGATAGAAACAGCCTTTTGGATTAAAGGTTTAATTACTATGTGTACCCTAATATATACTTACTAATTGAAAATAAGATCAAATATGTTGTATAAACAACTCCTCGATATATGTTTATCTTAAAAGGAATGCAATAAATCGTCTGTTTAACTTATAATATTGATTGTAAACACACCCTGTGTCACCAAATTACAAAGCTATAATCTATACGTTTAATGGTTTTAAAAATTTTTATGAATTACAGCGTAATTCTCAATAAACTGTTTCAACAAAAACTGACACATATGTCGTCTGCGAAACGTTCTATACTAAGGTCATTAAGTGCAGACGGATTACAGCGTAATTCTCAATAAACTGTTTCAACAAAAACTATTTATCAACACCGGTGTCATTTTCAAGTTTATCAATATCAACAACTTTAAACAAATATTGGTTTAATACACCGGTGCCGCTTTATTGATTATTGCAAATAACAGCTGATAAAAGGAATGCGACAATAAATCGTCTGTTTAACTGCGGTATAATAGTTAGTATATAAATAAGAAATTCGGAAGTAATATTACAGGAGGTACATTTTATAGTTAATTATTTTTAATATTTTTAGATTTTGTTCTCATTTTTGTTAATTGGTAAGGTTTTGTCAAGTTAAAGCAACCTGAAAACCTGTTTTTTTTTCTTATTTTTTAAATTGTCCGGCATTGGTCAGTTTTTTAGAAGTGGTCAAAAGGTCAGGGGGGTCAGTCCGGACCAAAGACTAAATCTTTTTTTTGGTTAAACCAAAGGTTTTCATTCGGTTTAACTAAAGATTTAAAAGATTTTCAGGGTATCAAGGGTACCAAGTTAGTATTTTAAGTTTAGGGTAAGATTAAAGTCCACTTATAGAATAGGGTCAAGGGGTCAGGGGGGCCAGATTGAGCTCGCTGCGGTATTTCTAATACTACTACAGTGACAGTGATCACTAAGAATTGTGTTTTTGAAAGTGTTTACTTTATCAAAGTTTATGACTAACAGTCGCGACATGTAACGACTTACTATGTTTTTCTGGTAAGTGTTAATCTTAGGCACCTATGTTTTGTCACTGATTGTACAGTAAGGTTGATAAACTTTTGCTGCTGTTAATTTAGATTCCTCGGATAGAAACGTGAGATATTTGTTGTATATTACTTTAGTGTCTGAATATATAATAGACTTATATAGAAAAAGTGACCGTGATTACTAAGAATTGTGTTTTTGGAAGTGTTCACTTCATCAAAGTTTATGACTAACAGTCGCTACAGGTAAAGATGAATTCTGTACTATGTTTTTCGGCAAGTGTCAATTTTAGGCACCTATAAATGTTTCTCATCTGATGGTATAGTTAGGCTGATAAACTTGTGCTGCTATGAAGTAATAATTAACTTAGATTCTTCGGACAGAAACGCAAGGTTTTTTTTTGCGGTTATAAGAAATAAATTTTTGCTTACTCTATATATTGCCAATTCGCGATAACATGTCACTTTAGAGGTTAAAATGCGTACTTTTACGACAGAAAATGAGCTTGTAAATAGACACTTATTTGCCGTTTAATTATTGTTTTTTTATATGAAGTGTTCTGAATATAAAAGGATTTATATATTATGTGACAGTATATGTGCGTGTTAAGTTTTACCCTGACTGTTCAAGGAGGTTAATATATACTTTTGCTGCCGTAGCAGGATGTATTATATTTTATGTAGAAAAAAATATTGATTACGTACTTTACATATAATCATAGGTCACAGGTTCTTTGTGGGTTTTTTTATGGGACATGTCTGTTTTGTATCTGTTTTTGTAACTTCATATTTAAATACAAGTCTTATTAAAATTAAAATATATTTAATAAATTTGAAGGTACAGATCTTTAACGGTAGATATTGTATATATAATGCACATGTAAAACGATAAACTTGTTATCAAGTTCTAGGTTAGTTAAGATAACTGAGATTCAGCTTCTAAATTTAGTGATGGACCTGGACTGGTACTTTTCTTTTTATCTTTTTTTTAACGAGAATAATGTTCTCAATACTAAGAGAGTATTAACAGCTTTCAGTTTTGACAAAACATTGATGCTTATACTTCGTCTTTTTTTTCGAACGATTGTGCAGTCTCTATGGAGTTTCGAATCCTTGTCCTACACTGTTTGACTCACAGTACTTTGTGTGGGTGGTTTTAGTTACCTATTTTAATTACTCAGGCGACAATGACTGTTTGACCTTTGTTTCTATGAATGTACAAGGTCTAGGAGATGGTAGGAAAAGAAAAGATGTGTTAAATTATCTGAAAGGGAAGAAATTCAATATGTACTTCCTACAAGATACTCACTTTACTGATAAAGAGATTAATTATATTCGTAGCCAGTGGGGTTTTGAGTGTTACTTTAGCAACTTCAGTAGCCAGTCAAGAGGGGTAGCAATTTTTATTAATAAAAATTTTGAATTTAAATTCAAAAGTTTAGAAAAAGATGAAAATGGTAATTTACTTATTTTAAATGCTCTTATTGAAAATGTTGATTTTACAGTTATATGCCTATATGGTCCAAACGGGTCGTGAGTTCGATCCTCGGGCGGGGCGTATGTTCTCCGTGACTATTTGATAAACGACATTGTGTCTGAAATCATTAGTCCTCCACCTCTGATTCATGTGGGGAAGTTGGCAGTTACTTGCGGAGAACAGGTTTGTACTGGTACAGAATCCAGGAACACTGGTTAGGTTAACTGCCCGCCGTTACATGACTGAAATACTGTTGAAAAACGGCGTTAAACCCAAAACAAACAAACAAACAAATATGGTCCAAACAGAGATGAACCTACCTTTTTTACTTTATTACGAGATAAATTATCAAAAATTGAAAATAACTGTTTAATAGTAGGAGACTCTAACTTGGTTCTTGATCCTGACATGGATTGTTACAATTATTTGAATATCAATAATCCTAAGTCACGTGATGTTGTTTTACAAATGATACATGAATTCGACTTGATTGACTGTTGGAGAGAACAGAATATGGAAAAAAACAATACACTTGGTTTAAGAAAAATCCAATAAAAAAAGCAAGACTTGATTTTTTCCTGATTTCAAGTAACTTATATACAGATCTAAAAGAAGCTGCAATCGAACCTGGGTACAGAACGGACCATTCTTTAATATATTTAAGTATTGAATTAGGTAAATTTGAAAAAGGCCGATCATTTAATAACTCTCTTCTAACAGATAAACAATATGTAGAGCAAATAAAAAAATGTTATCAAACAGGTAAAAACTCAATATGCTGTAAATGTAAATCTGATAGAAAATGAAAGTAATGAAAATCTAGAATTTAGTATAAATGATAAATTATTTTTTGAAACTTTATTAATGGAAATCAGAGGTAAAACCATTTCTTATTCCTCATATAAAAAAAGAAACAAGAAGACAAAAGACAATTAAACTTAGAAAAAGATATCAAGTCTCTTGAAGGACAACAACCTATTGACTATAATCTGTTAGAAAGGAAGAAAAATGAATTAGGGGAATTAAGAGCCAAAAAAAATGCAAGGAGTTTTTATAAGATCAAGGGCCAGATGGGTATCTGAAGGGGAAAAACCAACAAATTACTTCTGTAACTTGGAAAATAGGAATTATACTTCAAAAATAATGAACTCACTCTATTCAAAATCTGGAACTCTGCTAAGGAATCAAAAAGAAATCATAAGTGAAGTAGAAAACCATTATAAAAAGTTATATTCTTATAAACAGACAGAAAATATAGAATTAGAGAATATTCTAAATGTTGAAGGCATACCTAAACTTAATGAAGAAGAAAAAAATTCATTAGAAGGGCATTTGAGTTATGGTGAGATGTTGGCAAGTCTTAAAAAATGTCCAATAACTCATCACCTGGTAGCAGTGGTTTTACAACAGAATTCTTTAAGTTTTTCTGGATAGATATTGGTCATTTTCTTGTTAGGTCAGTTCACCATGCTTTTGGTACAGGTGAAATATCATTCACTTTAAAACAAGGGGTCATCACTTGTATTCCAAAAGGAAATAAAGACAAACAATATATAAAAAAATGGCGTCCAATATCACTATTAAATGTATCGTATAAAATTGCATCCGCAAGTATTGCCCAACGTTTAAAACTAGTGTTACATAAATTGATTAGTGAAGACCAGACAGGCTTTTTACCAGGCAGGTATAAAGGAGACAACATAAGGTTAATCTATGACATAATGTACTTTACAGAAAAAAATAATTTACCTGGCATGCTTTTACTACTGGATTTTGCTACCGCTTTTGACTCTCTGTCATGGTCATACATGTATAAAACTTTAAAATTATTTAATTTTGGTGAAAATTTTATCAAGTGGATAAAGTTTTTCTACAATGATATTCAATCCTGTGTTATTATAAACGGTCATCTTTCAGATTGTTTCCATATTCACCGTGGATGTCGTCAGGGGGACCCGCTGTCCCCTTATATTTTTATACTCTGTGCTGAAGTCCTTTCAGTTATGCTAAAACAAAACCCAAGAATAAATGGCATTAATCTTAATAATTCTGAATTTCTACTGTCACAATATGCGGATGACACAACTGTACTATTAGATGGAAGTGAAGTATCTCTCAGAAATACAATGCTAACATTAAAATACTATGCCAAAATTTCTGGATTATGTATTAATGTGGAAAAAACAAAAGCTGTTTGGATAGGAGCAATGAAAAATAGTCATTTAAGGTTATGTACTGATTTGGGTCTACATTGGGAACAAGAACAATTTAAATTACTGGGTGTAACCTTTACTCTAAATTTGAATAATATTGTTATTGCAAATTACTATTCAAAAATAGAGGAAATTAAAAACTTATTAACACAATGGTCTAAAAGAATGATCACACCAATAGGCAAGAATATAGTTATTAAGACGTTAGCTATGTCAAAATTGAATCACCTAATATTAAGTTTACCAAACCCAAACATAGAGATAACTAAATCAATGCAAAACCTATTTTATAAGTTTTTTGTGGAATTCTGGACCTGATAAGATAAAGAGAACTGTCATAACGCAGTCTTATGATTATGGTGGCATTAGAGTGGTGAACTTAGAAACCTTTATGACATCTCTTAAAATTACATGGCTTAGAAGGTACCTGACCTATAATACTAAATACTTCAACTTTATCTCACAGATATATCCATTTCTTAATACATTTCACAGTTTTGGTGCTGACTTCTTAAAAAACAAACTACATAATGTGAAAAATGCTTTCTGGAAAGACGTTTTTCAGGGATATATAAAACTCAGCATGCAATATCCAAAATCATGGAAAGATTTCTGTGTTTTACCAGTTTGGCATAATAGTATGTTTAAAATAGGAGGAGCAAGTTACTATTTTTCGAGATTCTCTAAAAAGGGAGTAAAATGGGTGAATGACTTCCTGGATAGAAATGGAAGTCTGTTATCATTTAACAGTTTTATAAATTTATATAATATTCAAACTAACTTTCTTCAGTACCAAAGTATAGTTGAATCTATTAGGGAATTTTTAGATAAATTAAGATTTCCTCATTATGCCGTCAGAGAGCAAAATCCTCTGCAACCATTACCAATAAAAAATCATTCAGAGTGCAAAAAAGGTTGTAGGTGTATTTATGACTTTTTGTTAAACTTTCATAAGTTACCAGATTCAAGAAGAAAATGGAGAGACAAATTAAATTTAAATGCTGATTTCAATTGGAAGTTTATATATAAATCTCCATTTGCAATAACAAAGGACCCAAAACTTCAGTGGTTTCAGTTAAAAAAAAATCACAGAATTATTGGCACAAACTATTTTTTAGAAAAAATGAGGAAA
Organism: Mercenaria mercenaria; assembly: GCF_021730395.1. Taxonomy (NCBI): domain Eukaryota; kingdom Metazoa; phylum Mollusca; class Bivalvia; order Venerida; family Veneridae; genus Mercenaria; species Mercenaria mercenaria. Next base: position 57,942,472 of record NC_069373.1, read on the forward strand.
AGAAATGATAATCTCTGTACTCTATGTCACAATCACTCAGAAACTATAGAGCATCTATTTGTAGACTGTCAAATTTCACTAACATTTTGGGAAGAAGTCAAAAGATGGATAAAAAGAAAATGTCCTAATGCAGATATTGACTGGTCAATATCAGATATTTTATTAGGTAATTCAAATTTCAGTGCAGCTACTCTATTATTAATGCTGCTTGGAAAATACACTATTTATCAAAGTAAATTTAAGGAGGCGGTTCCTACCTTACAAATGTTTATTAATAGTTTAAGAATACATTTGAAAACTGAGAAGTATGTTGCTAAAAAACCCAAAACATGAATAGTTTTGATAGAAAATGGAAAAGTTTTAGGACTCTATATATAGATGGAGAAGTGTAACACGTGGGTATGGGGCTTCATAGTGACTGCGCCTGTTGTCTTTTTTTTTCTTTTTCTTTGTTCTGTTCTTATTTCTCAATAAAAAATTAACTTAGGTCTTAATTACATGCTATCTATGAAACATTTTAGCTTTTCATTAATGGATATTTTTACTGACTCTCTTCCATTCTGACCTTGTACTTTTTAAACTACATTTTTTCTCCTTTTTTTTCACATATTACTTGTTTAATGAGTTATTTTAGAGAAGATATGCAACTCTGCAATCTCCACCGAAAAGTATCTGTTCTGTTAGAGTTTTCTCCCCTAGATCAATATCATGTTAATGATAAAAAATCTTGCAGTTAAGCTAAGCAAGGTAACTATGTATGCTTATTAAGCCGCTAATTTATTGTGTGTAATTGGATTTTTGGAACCTACTTGTCAATTTGTCCTTGTTATTTTCGTACTCGTTTCTTTTTCTTTCGAGCAAGGATAACAAATTATAATACAACTATTAACGATATTAATGTAGACTCAAACATTGCAAGTTAAGTTTATTTACTGATAAGTTATTCAAAAAAATCTTGTTTATGTAGGTAGAATTATTTTTCCAGCTTCGCTTGATATTCTATGTAAATATCTTTTTTGGCACATAAAATCAATGTTTGTGATGAATGTATGATACTTTGGATGTGGAAATGGAAATAAATTATAAAACAAACTTTTTTCACAGAGTTACATATATTATGTGTGTGCTTTTTATAAAGAAAAGTGTACTGCTATAGACGTTTGTTGTGGGAACGAGATAGAAAAAAAGTTAATACAAGAAACGAAGTATAAAATAATGCAGACGGGATACTATTATACACTCAAAACGCTACCTAAGGGAGCACATTACTGGTGACCGATCGTTTTCAGCTTCAAGTTCAAAGTAACATTGTCCTTTGACCTACTGACCTTGAAAACAGTAGGATTATGTTCCACGGAGGAAAATCCTATGAAAATTTACTAATATATGCCAAGGTGTTGTCTAGTTATTAAAACTAAAATAAAATTATTACTCCTTCAAAATGTATCGTGGGGGTAAAATTATATTGCTATGTTTTTTTTTTCAAATGTCGCTTGACCTTTGATTTACCATACTCCCCAAATGGATTTAAAACACTCCATGGGGTAAATTTGAATATCAAGGACGAATTCCTCTGTCGTCAGTATGATTTATCGTTTAAATCATTATCTAACATAGTTTAATGAATAAGTCTGGTATACAAAGATAAGAAGAACGAAGTTTATGAGTCTAAATAAAGTGACATTTGATCTGCATTTAGAACATAAACATTTGTCAAGGTTACAAGGTAATGAGACATGGCAGTGATAGTCAAAATAAATAAAAACAAGGAAAATGAAAAAAAAAAAAAAAAAACCAGCAAAAATATAACCTGGGTCCGAATATTGACAACTATATCTTGTTGCTCATGCATACAAAATACCAAATTCTAAATCTGTGTAAAAAGGTAGACCAGCCACTACACTGATTATAATAAAGTATAATAAAGAATATAATCTTTGAAAACATCTCTTATTCCATTTTATAGACCAAAAACAAAAAAATCATGGCATTGGACATAGGATATAGAATGACTGTATTCACAACAGTTGAAAATTAGAATACTTCGGAATCCTGTTAGGGCCATGTCGTATGTCGTCCGTCTCGCTTTGAGGTCGACGCACGACAACGCGACACGACATCGCGACAACACAACACGACACACGGCAATGCGGCGCGACATTGCGACAATGCGAAGCGACGGACGGCAATAATATCGTAGTGTCGTGTCGCATTGTCGCCTTTCAAAAGAGCGATATTTCGCATTGTCGCGTGTCGTGTCGCATTGTCGCGATGTCGTGTCGCACTGTCTTGTGTCGACATCAAAGCGCGACAGACGACATACGACATAGCCCTGACAGGATTCCGTAGAATACAGCAAATCCATTATATTAAAGTCTAAATCTTGGTTTACAAAAATATGCAGTATATATTTCCGTTCTCTTTCAGTGGAAATGGCATCCGTTGGTGTTCGTCATATACCGGATTTTAGCGGCGGCATATCTGACGGTGTTTTCCATCACTATAGCAATCATCTCCTCACTAGATGGCAACACTACTTCCATGGCGTATTTGACATTGTGGACATACCTGTTGTTGACCTTGTACTTCCTGTTTTCGGCCATAGCTGTCGTCTTCTACACGTGCTGTAGGGGAGAGCTACGAACTGGGCACCAGGTTATACTGTACACATCATCTGAGACACAAAAGGAAGCCATACAAGGATATAATAACATTGCTTTTGTTGAAAATGGTGTCAAGAATTCCGAGCTGAATGGAACAAGTATGTCTAACGAGTTTCCTAATGAAACAAACAGCTACGCAAAGACACAAAATAATGACAATGACAATCTGCATGAAGAAATCACATCTTTTATGAAAATATGTTGGGTACTTGGAAATACGGTCCAGGTTTTTGCCATTGAAGTCACGCTAGTCTATTTTACAGCTTTTTTTCCTCTTGTAGGGTACACAAATTTCGTAGATGTTAACTTGCATGGTGTTAACAGTTTTCTCATAATTGTTGACACGTGCCTTTCTTCGAGACCAGTTCGCCTTTTACATGTGATTCACCCTGTGATTTACGGCGTGTGCTATCTTATATTCAGCGCCATCTATTGGAGTTTTGATCACGTGAATAATGTGCTGTATCCGGGTGTACTTGATTGGAATTATCCCGGGACCACGGCGATATGGTTTGCTGGCTTAACTTTTGTAGGCATACCACTGTTACAGTTGGCTCATTTTGGTGCATATCGTTTAAAATTACATATCTGCAGTCGAGAATAACGAGCAGGTTAAAATATACAGTCAGAATCTCTGTCATAGAGACCGAAACTGAAAACTGAGACAAAAAGTCCTAAAACCAAACATGAAATGAATAAACGGGCATCTAATGTATCTTTTCGGTATAGAGACGATCGAAAATTTGACGTCAGCAGGTACACTATATTTGAAGGCATGATAGTTGCCATCTTAAATTACTTATTTGAAGGTGTTGTGAGAATTGACGCCGACGAATATATATCAGTAGCAGTGATCAGTTAAATGGAATAGCCCGTCTTAATACGCTTTTCAAGATCCAGAACAACCTAGTAGAAGTACTGCGAAACCCGATACGACAAAGTGATGCTCGAACCAGAGGATCAAACAGCCTGTACCAGAGCCACTAACGACATCTACAGGCTTTCTTTCTTTCAGTGATTGGAATCGGCTGCCTACCAACATCACAGACCGCAAGGCACCGTGGAGGAGTTCAGTGCCAATGTTGGTGCTCTATCTTCCTGCAGGTACTAGATCGAGGCTTCCTTTTAAATAGTTTTAACGACGCACATACAGATGTTTTGGCGTGAATGCAAATTCCTGAAGGATTGACAGCCCATATACTAGTACAGAAGAAGAAGAATGACTAAACTTACTGGGCGCCAACAAAGTTCTACATTTTAGCTTTTGGTCACTACCATCTCAATTTGATAATGTTAAACTGGGAGAATTGACGCCGACAATGTCAGAGCATTACCTACCACCCAGAGATGCGATAACTTACACTAATGACAAGATAGTGACTATTTAGAGTCATAAAAATACTAACACCATTGATAAATCACAATGTTTTTAAAAGTGAAGCATCAGCATGTATTTGTAAATAAAATATTTCTGTTTTTAGATTTTGACATGTCATTTCATGTATAATTGGAAAATCTCAGATGTTTCATACTTATACACGTACATAAGTAATTAGCATTACATAATTTAGTCTCTAGATATATATAAGTGATATTGTATCGTTAACACTCTAAAAGCCACCTTTATGACTGTATCTTTATGAAACTTGTTCAGAATTCTAATCTTGATGATCTTAAGGTCAAATACGATTCTTGGTCATGTGGGGTCAAAAACTAGGTCACCGGGTCAAATCAAAGGAAAAGCTTGTTAACACTCTAGAGGCCACATTTATGACTGTATCTTCATGAAACTAAGAATGTTAATCTTGATGATCTTCAGTTTGAATCTGGGTCATGTGGGGTCATTAACTAGGTCACCGGATCAAATCAAAGGAAAAGCTAGTTAACACTACGAGGGCCACATTTATGACTATATCTTAGTGAAACTTGGTCAGAATATTAATATTAATGATCTTTAGGTCAATAGGTCAGGTGAGCGATACGGGCCTCCATGGCCCTCTTCTTTGAATGCCTTATATACCTTTTCATGGTATGTCACCCGCCCGCTTAGCTCAGTTGGTAGAGCGTCGGTCTACGGATCGCGGGGTCGCGAGTTCGATCCTCGGGCGGGGCGTATGTTCTCCCTGACTATTTGATAAACGACATTGTGTCTGAAATCATTAGTCCTCCACCTCTGATTCATGTGGGGAAGTTGGCAGTTACTTGCGGAGAACAGGTTGTACTGGCACAGAATCCAGGAACACTGGTTAGGTTAACTGCCCGCCTTTACATGACTGAAATACTATTGAAAAACGGCGTTAAACCCCAAAACAAACCTTTAACACTTAAAGTGACAATTTTGACCAAATATAAAAGAAATTTAATGAGAATGATAGACAGTTTTGATTCAGGGTTATCCGGAGTCAAGTTAAGTCACAAGTTCTTGTTAACATTCTGCTGGCCACAGTTTCATCCTGATCTTCATAAAACCTTGTTACAATGTTACTTTTCTTCAGGTCAAGGCCAGACCTAAAAATTGTTGTTAGGGGTAAAAACTTTGTCACTAGGTTAAATGTTAATGCTATAGGCAACATTTGGGCCGGATGTACATGAAACTTTGTAAGAATGTTTTTTTAGTGGTTTGGTGTATTCATTAATGTGTCGTATTTGGGTAAAAAAATCTAGGTCACTAGGGTTACAGGAAAAATAAAACTTCATGACACACCTCAACCAAGTGACCGACTTCTCGAGAAAATCCTACTGATAATACTGGTATAATACATTTCTTCTACAAGGTGACAGGCGGACAATTTAGGCCTTCCCTACAATTAATATGTTCTGAACTTCATTTGCAATTCAGTCGATCTCTTTTCAGTATAGTTTTAAGAACATATATGAATAATTGTCTTACCCTGTTGAAAAAGAGTGGTCTAAACGCAGTACATGAAATACTGTGCATACTGCTACATTCATTCTATAAAATGTTTAGACACTAATTAAACATTGTCTTGGCCTAATGTAGTATGTCACTGTCATTTTGTAACTAGATGCTTGAATTTCTCCATTTTTCGCATGCTATTCATGTATAATTAACATGGAAATGCAAGAGTATAATGTTATACCACGAGACACTAGCTGTCACATATTTTCTCTGATTTTCATAAAACCTGGCCAGTTAACAAATCTATATAAAGTCTGAAACTGGGAATCTGCTGTCAAAACCTAGGCTACTGGATCAAACCTGAAGAGCAGTTTAGGAGATGCGGGAACAATATTTATTATCTTCAGACTGCATGTCAGTTATTAAATAAAACACCGGAACAAAAGGAAAGCCACAGTCACTGTTTGAATTGATTTTTAGCTCCACTATTCGAAGAATAGGAGAGCTATCCTACTCGCCCCGGCGTCGGCGTGAGCGTGATCGTGAGCGTTAGCGTGAGCGTCACACAAATGTTAAAGTTTGCGTACCACCCCAAATATTTTCAAAGCCCATTGAGATATTGCTTTCATATTTTGCATACTTATTTACCATCAGGTCCCCAGTCTGTAAAAAGGAGAAGGCAACTCTAACAAGTAATTTGACTGAATTATGGCCCCTTTTCGATTTAGAATAAATGTTAAAGTTTGCGTACCACCCCATATATTTTCAAAGTCCATTGAGATATTGCTTTCATATTTTGCATACTTGTTAACCATCATGACCCCAGTCTGTAAAAAGGAGGAGGCAACTCTATCAAGCATTTTGACTGAATTATGGCCCCATTTCGACTTAGAATATGCTTATTGTAATGTTAAAGTTTTACTCATTGCTTATATTATACAATCAGTATCAAGCACTGAGAATAGTCGAGCGCGCTGTCCACTGACAGCTCTTGTTATGTTTCAAAACACTTTTGTACATGATGTTGATATATTTAAAAAAAAAAAAACGTGGACATGTTGATGTCATGCGCGATTTCTGACAGAGACGCCTATTTCTGACAGAGACGCCTATTTCTGATAATACTAAAAGTCAAAAAACGATTTTCATGTGTGTTTAATTTTACAAGTCATACATCTTCGAAGAAGTGGTGATTTCTAGAATTTGTAATCAGCTTCACCATGTAATTAAAAACTAATTATATTCACTTGAAAATACGTGCTATGGATTTTGTATAACATTAATTAGAACACGAGCTGCACCACAATGGTCTCGCATCAGGTAACACAAACGAAACTAATTTTTTAGGTCTTACACTGTATATAATTAACAATTAAAAATGTGTATCAAAATATTTGCGTACAAGTTGGAAGAATGAAATATTTGCTATGAACTGGTGCTGTGTTTTTAATTTTCTTGAGTGTAACTACTGTAATGCCACCTGTGATAAAATAGTTAAAATATAAATATTGAGCTCCTAATACAATAGATAGCGGCAAGTGTTTCTGCCTTTGCGACTAGTGCAGACCAAGACCAGTCTGCACATCCACCAAGACCAGTCTGAACATCCGTTCAGACAGATCATGGTCTGCACAGTTCACTACTCGGTCAATAAATTTTCAGTGAACACCCCTTCAAATAAAGAATGGTACTCCCCAAATTGAATGAAAGACCAGTCCATTTTAGAAATTTAGCAGGGTAAAGGTTAAATGAACATTTATTTTCAAATAGTGATATCAATTTGTGATAACTGATATAGATCTAAATATATGTTATGGTATTTAAGAAATAATAAGTTCCCAAACGTGGTTTATCGGCCTCCGTGATATATTGTTTCGCATAAGAACGAAAAGCTCGGGTTATTCTACAATAAATCACCCTTGGGAACTTATTATTTCGATTTTAACACGACAAACTAGTATCAAAAGTGTTAGAAAAATGGTAACTACTTTTTACGACCGTGTCACGCGCCTGGATCGGATGACGTCATTGCACGCGAGTGGTTTATTGCAGAATAACCCGAGATAGATTTTGCTCTACATGTATGTAGGTTATTTGCTGGTCGTGTAAGAATGTATTATCAACTTGACCTGTCAAAACATTTTTTTGGCTTTCATGTTAATCTTATATAGGCGTGAACAGAATATAATGAAAGCCGGGAACAAATTTTGACAGGTCAAATGAATTGTACATACCAATATCAAAAATACCAACCTTGATGCTTAAAATGGCAAAACACGATTGATAATGTCTGTATTCTTATTTCATGTTATCAAAATTTTATCAAAATATGTTAGAACTTATCATCGTATCTCGCATGAAATCAACCTACCTAACTGTATCCTGTTATATGTACATGTTGTGATATAACTAACATCCTTGAGATTTAGCTTTATCTCAAGTATGTAATTTCAAAATGTAAAAAAAAAAATATTTTTACGTACATATGATTTGTCCGCGAACGCCGACGAAAATAATGTGCAGTGTTTTACGCAAGGAATTTAAATTGGCTCATTTTAGCCTGTCGCACCACAGTAGAGATGACTTTATTTTTGCTCAGGTACTGTTTTGTTTGTAAATTTTAATTGTTTTCTTTGACAAGCATCTAGATTAACATTAAAAAACAGTTGTTTACTCGCGAGCACAAGATGGTCATGGCGATCTACTGTGGTCACCCTTTGTCCACCAGCCAACATCATAGTGCGTATTCCTTCTTCGTCACCAATTTACTGTAAAGTCACATTTTTGTCATATCTTAATGAAACGTAGAATGTTTACCTCAAAAATCTCGGACGAGTTGAACACTGTATCATCTGGGACGAAAAAGAACACGCCATGAATAAAGTCATAGACTAAGCACTCTATAAGTTGTCTACATGAAACATGGTCAGAATGTTTCTGTTTATATAATTTAGAAAAAGCTTGCATCTGGGTCAGATGGAGCCTAAATATATTTCACTAGCTTAAAATCATAAAAAAAGGTATAGTTCACATAAACTTTGTCAGCATGTTTGTCTTCATATAATCTAGACCAAGCTTGAAACTAGGTTATCTGGGGTCAACATATAGGACACTAGGTTAACTCATAGGAAAACATTACTTACTCTTAAGAGGCCCCTATTTCTACCTGACCTACATTAACCTTTACTAGAAGTTTGTCCTTATGAAAGTAGGTCACTCAGGAGTAAGACACTAGGTAAGTATTAATGTTTCGTCTTCATAAAATCTATAACATTTTCAAGTCACTATGTCAAATTTTATAAAAACCCTTATTACCATCTCAGCAAGCCACATTTTCAACCTGATCGTTTTGACACACGATCAGAATGTCAGATCATATAAATTCTAAGTCAAGTTTTATACTGTATCAATTGGGGTCAAACGATGACAAAAAAAACAACAACAACAAAAAAAAAAACAACAACACAACAACAAACAAATGAAACGGCCAGTGGCAAAAAGAAATTCGTATCCTTTCCGGTTTTGCTTTCACCACAGTATGACATATTTACCGATATATACTCAGTTCCAAAAGAAAGAAAGTGTGCACTTTTTAAGTTTAAATATTTCAAAAAAATCCCCGACGTTTTTGTTTCATTTTTTCATACACTAACTCTCAGGTATAACTCAAAATCTAAAATGCACACCAATTTGTTTACGAACTGATTTAAATTTTGGTACCAAACATGATAAGTTTTCATGAAAATAACCGAGAAAAAATAACAGAAATTAAACGAAATTGTCTGTTGGTGTGTAGTAATGTAAATCATTTTTAGCTCACCTGTCACGTAATGACAGAGTGAGCTTTTGTGATCACACTTCGTCCGTCGTCCGTCCGTCCACAATTTCTTGTGAACAAGATAGAGACCACATTTTGTAAGCAATTTTGAACAAACTTGTACAAAACTTGTATTGGTATGATATCTCAGTTCCTTTCGAAAGCTGGCCGGATCCCATCATGGGTTCTAGAGTTATTGCCCCTTAAAGGGCCAGAATTTGCTATTTTTGTGTGTCAACAATTTCTTGTCTGCACGATAGTGGTTTCATTTATGATTTTATTTTAACCAAACTTGCACACAACTTGTATCACCATAAGATCTTGGTTCCTTTCTTGAACCGGCCAGATCCAATTATGGGTTCCAGAGTTATGGCCCCTGAAGGGCCAAAATTAGCTATTTTGACCTTGTCTGCACAATAGCAGCTTCATTTATGATTTGATTTTTACCAAACTTGCACACAACTTGTATCACCGTGAGATCTTGGTTCTTTTCTTGAACTGGCCAGATTCCTTCATGGGTTCCAGAGTTATGGCCCCTGAAAGGGCCAGAATTAGCTATTTTGACATTGTCTGCACAATAGCAGCTTCATTTATGATTTGAATTTACCAAACTTGCACACAATTTGTGTCACCATAAGATCTTGGTTCCTTTCTTCAACTGGCCAGATTCCTTTATTGGTTCCAGAGTTATGGCCCCTGAAAGGGCCAAAATTAGCTATTTTGACCTTGTCTGCACAATAGCAGCGTCATTTATGATTTGAATTTAATTAAACTTGCAGAAAACTTGTGTCACCATAAGATCTCAGTTCCTTTCTTGAACCGACCAAATCCCATTATGTGTTCCAGAGTTATGGCCCCTAAAAGGGCCAAAATTAGCTATTTTGACCTTGTCTGCACCATAGCAGCTTCATTTATGATTTGATTTTAATCAAACTTGCACAAAACTTGTGTCACTATAAGATCTCGGTCCTTTCTTGAACTGACCAGATCCCATAACGGGTTCCAGAGTTATGGCCCCTGAAAGGGCCAAAATTAGCTTTTTTGACCTTGTCTGCACAATAGCAGCTTCATTTATGATTTGATTTTAACCAAACTTGCACACAACTTGTATCGAACCAAGATGTTGGTTCCTTTCTTGAAATGGTTAGATTCCATTATGGGTTCCAGAGCTATGGCCCCTGAAAGGGCCAGAATTAGCTATTTTGACATTGTCTGCACAATATAGCAGCTTCATTTATGATTTGAATTTAATCAAACTTGCACAAAACTTGTGTCACCATAAGGTCTTGATTCTTTTCTTGAACCGGCCAGATCCCATTATGGGTTCCAGAGTTACGGCCACTGAAAGGGCCAAAATTAGCTATTTAGACCTTTTCGGCATAATAGCAGCTTCATTAAATATTTGATTTTAACCAAATTTGCACACAAATTGTATCACCATAAGATCTTGATTCCTTTTTATACGCCCGAAGGGACATATTATGTTATCGCCTTGGTGTCTGTCAGTCTGTATGTCTGTTGGTTAGCAATTTCCCTTCTGCTCTGTAACTTATGAACCCCTTGAAGGATTTCAAAGAAACCTGACACAAATGTTCACCTCATCGAAACAATGTGCAGAGCGCATTTGGATGGCTCACTTAAAGATCAAGGTCACACTTAGGGGTCAAAGGTCATATGACTTTGTTTTGTGTGTATATTGCTCTGCATTTGTGTCGAGTGCAGTGCTCTTGTTTTTATTTGGTAGATCCTTCTTTTGTTGACATACAATAATTTTTTTCAGTTACTGCCCTTTTATGTTACTATAAATAGCTTATTAAGTAACTTTATTATTATTGGCCGTAGGGAAAAACCGAGACGACTTTTTTGTGGTACAACATGGATGGTACCTCCAATTTTTCGGTGTATTTTGACATATCTGTACATTGTAAGAATTTTTTTATTTCTTTTTGGTTAAATTTCGCCCTTTGTTGTTCCTGTCCTTTGGACTTAGATATTTTTTCTGAGTACTTTGATTTATTTTTAATTTCTTCCCTTTGTTGTTCCTGTCCTTTGGGCTTTATCTGTCAAAATTTTGCTCGATGTAATCCTTCGGGCATGAAACTACTGGCCTGATTTGAAAATAATTTTATTTGAAGCAACTTTAAGAAAATTTCAACTATATTTTCTCATAATTCTTTTGATTGATCTTGATTATGATTTTTTGACCTTCTAGTCCTTAAAGGGAATTCCGATAGTTTTTTATGCGCATCTTTCTGCGCAGCCGACACTTTCTATGGAAAACTGAACTGAAGTCAACATTTGTTGAAACATGTTACAGAATATGAGGAATCTTGAATGAAATAACATTTTGATAAGTTTTATCAGTAATCAAATGTTGATACTGGTTTATGTTGTACTGACAAGTACCATGCCTGACAGGTATCTTGCTATTTTTGTGGTTGTGTTTTCAAATCGCATTTTGGTACAAAGACAGTGTTGTTCATATAATGTAAGATAATTGACTTAGTACCGATAAGACAATATCACCTTTCATAGTATGTAGTATTCAATTATAGAAAGAATTAAGAATTTTAAAAACTTTTTTTTAACTTCTAGCAGACATACATGTAATCAATTTGGCCAGGTTCGCGCCATTTTCCGTCCGAACAGGTGTTGTATTCTAGCGGTCTTAACATAAACATGACCCATACATTTTTAGCCATTTGTATGCTCACAATACAATTATCTATACACAAGAAAAATAGGAACAAATTCTATGAAAGAATTTTTTTCAAAATTTAAAAGAATATTCTTCACTATGGGTATTTTTCACTGAAAAATGTTCACAAAAGTAAATATGAAACAATATTTTTTTTTTCATTTGTACCCATTATTGTAAGGATAGAGTATTACGAATATGACTATAATATCAAATAAGTATATGATAAAATCTGTAAAAAGAAAACACTTTATTGTGCTGTCTTGATGTTATTTTGGTTGGTATTTATACAAAAGCAGAAAATTATGAAAATGTTGAAAAATCGCTAGCAGTTTCAGCAACAGTGGGTGTGTTCAAAACAATTTTTCACAAAAACAAGCCTGGTGACCTATTGTTTTTATTTGTTCATTGTTTTCAGCACACATTTTCCTATCATATATGTGAATTAAAAAAATCTATGAAAGAAAAAATAACTATAGGAATTCTCTTTAAGTGCAATGGTAACAGGTGGGCCATTTTGGCCCTCTTGTTTATTATGTACCTACTTTGCACACACTTGTTTCTGTCTTAACTATTTCAGTGGCAATGGAAGCATGCTGTATTCCAAGTGTACCGGGTATCTATTGCTCTCTACACATCAGCGTTCATTCTCTACATACTTTCAACAGGGATGAGCAATGATATGGCATATCTCACCACGTGGACGTATCTGGTGCTGACCTTTAATTTTCTGTTTTCCGCTTTTAACGCAGTCTTTTACACGTGCAGAGGACACGTGGGCCATCAGCACGAGTCGGAGTCATTGGCGTTTGCAGAAAATAGATCCGGCGAACACACATATGGTTGTATCTCAAACGAAGAAATGTCTGGCAGTGTCAATTTACAGAAAACCAACAGAAGTGAAATATCACCTAGTAGAGATGCTCATGACAATGTTAACAATGGACATATACCAAGTTATCCCAACCAGGAAGGCACCAGCTCAACAAATCATGATGTAATTACAATACCAATGAAAGCAGCATGGGTTCTTGGAAATACTTTGCAAGTGTTTGCAATAATTGTCTCTCTTGTTTACTTTATAGTCCTTTATCCTGCCATAGGTCACACGAGTTTCTGGGATATCAACTTGCATGGTGTTAACTCGTTTCTTGTCATAATTGACACGTGCATTTCTGCGAGACCAGTCCGTTTGTTACACCTAATTCACCCATTGATTTACGGCATGTGCTATGTTATATTCAGCGCCATCTACTGGAGTTTTGATCACGTGAATAATGTATTATATCCGGGTGTACTTGATTGGAACTATCCCGGAACTACTTTCATATGGATTGTGGCCTTAGCACTTGTTGTTGCCCCTTTATTACAGTTGATATATTTTGGTGCCTACCGTTTAAGACTGAATATTTACCACCGCTACATACTCTGAATGCACAATTGCACAGAGAACATTAAAAAACAGTTACACCCTGATCAAACCAGTTTGGCAGGGATTGGGTATACGGAGGGAAGTTGTTTGGTGGATGCGGGGAGATGTTGTGGCGAGCGGTTTGTTTGAGAATGTACTGGACTCACATTTGCCCCGTTCTTTGGTGTTTTCTTGAAACTCTATACAAAAACAGATGATAAATAGAACTATAGCCTTGTTTTGCATTTTTATAAAACGATTTTATATCTTTGCCTATTTTTTCACCGTTTAATAAATTGAAATTAAAAAACGAAACTTAATACAGTGATGAACAGTTATATTTGCGTAGTCCTGAGTGCTTATGGTATGGTGTACGTGTGTCTGGGTGTGTGAGTAAGACCAGCAATCCTATTATTTTCCTCAAACCCCCGTAAACACGTTCTTCCCCTTGCGATAGACTAATATACAATCAAAGTAGTTAACCATTCATTGACCATGAAATGCTGCAAAAAACTGAACATATCTTATATGGTATCCACTAGATTATCTGTTATTCCAGATAACATCCAAAACAGGCGCCAAAATATCAAATCTCTGCTTATAAAGCTTGATAATGGATAAAGCCTGGCGCTAAATGGTATGGTTCTTATAATGATACGCTAAACTGTACCTAACTAATGACATTATAGGATGCAGAGGACATTTCTGCGGGGCATCAATGATATCCAAAATGGCGTTAAAGATGGCTGCCAAATATTTTGTCAGGTAAAGGTAATGAATGGACACTGTTATACATTTACATGTAATTAATTAATCAAATTGATACTGTCTGGTGGTTATATACATATGTCACTATTTATTAACACAAATGACTTACATTTGAAGACAACAGAAACATTTTTGGGGGTATAATTTGTTAAAGGTGTTAGACCGGACAAACTTTTATAATTCCTTACGCTTGCCTATCCGAGGACTTCACAGTACATGGCAAACATGAGAACAGACGAGCTTTAGCGCCCTGGAATGACAAAGATCATACTAAACAACTGAAGGAGGAAATATACTTCCGAGTAACAATTTTTACAATTTAACGAAGTGCCGCGGTTGTGTACGTGGGGTTGGGGAGGAGAGAGGATGTGGTTTATGTCTGTACTGAAATCATATTAAAATTTTGTCCCGTCCTCTGCTACATTTAAGAAAAAAAATCTTTGACGTCACTGAAACAAACAATGACAGATGTGATATGTACAAAAACCTTTACTCTGTCTTGAATAATGACAAAATGATTTCCCTTCTTGCATTCAAATCTTTACTCGTTTGAAATTGTTAAGACAGTAGTTTCGATTCTCGTGTGTAACTTGATACTTTAATACAAAGACAGATAATAAATATAGCACCATAAAACCTTAACTTTTTGCCTTTACATAAACTTATGTCCATATTTCATTTTGGTACAGTATTTCATTTTTCGGCTGATAAGTGGAATTTAACCAACCAAATACAAAGATAAACAGCTACATTTGAGCAGCAGTATATTTATATTCAAAATAAGGGAACTGAGGGGTGGGGCGAGGAGTGAGACGCTATCCTATTGTTCCTCAAAATATTTGAAAAGTCAAACAAAAAAACTCCCTTCTATAGCTACAGATTATAGAATTGGTTGCCATTTATTAATTATAAGAAGGCTGTCCTTAAAAATATATTTCTTTTTAAACCCTTTTCACCATTTTTGTGATGAAAATAACTCTTTTGGGGCAAAAGACAGTGTCCCAAAGCAACCTCAACGCAAAAATCTACTATACCGATAAGGGGACGTAACACTGTGTTGAAGTTTGTTGTGGGCCACGCAGTTTTATAAGTTGGGAGACACCCCTCCCATCTGCACAACGGCTTCTACCTATAGATATGAGTAATGGAGTGCACATGATCTTAATATTATTTTTAAAACACTATCTCCCTTTTAGCTTCTCTGGATGAGATTAGTCTCACACTTAAACATCTGTAAGACAGATTCAACTTTTAACGGGCCTTTTACTTTGGGATACGAATCACATTTTAATTCGTGACTACCTACCTTTCTCGCCAGATTAATGTCCTTACTTTATTTCAAGTTGAAATGTTATATTATACCAGTTTGTTAAACGATTTAAACGCATGTCACAATAGCGATTGCCAAAAATAGTACATTATCGGGATATGGCTATATTTGTGTCAAAGTCATGTGGTCCATCCTGTGACAATTACACAACAGAATCCACCCGAAAGAATTTAATTGATATGATCCCAGCGAAAGTCTATTGTGGGACATCGGCCATCCCTAATGACCAGTTTTGCTTTCACGTACGAAAAAAGGCCGTAACAGCTGAACTAGCTAATTGTAGAGATATATAGTGTGAAACTAACCCATGTAGCTGTCTTTGAAACTTTTGCTATTCCTTTATTTTGAAAAATATAATTATCGGTGTTTTTGTTTTTTTTGTTTTTTTTTTTTTTTGTTTTTTGTTGTTTTTTTTTTTGTCTCTATGCAGACAACGTTAAAATGTCTCCAATTAGTACATCAGTGTCTGACAGTAGTATTATGAATAGCTTTAAAGCGCACAAAACTGAAAGAATTGCAAAAAAAGATAAGAAAATTAGGTATTAATATGCACAGAAAGGAGATACGGTCATTTTGATCCATATTCACTTACTATCCTACATTAATACAAACATACAAGCTTTTATATAAATTTTATTAAACCGCCTTATCTGAAAGATTTCGTCATTTCAACCTTGATTGTCGTATGGGGTACTTGAAAGAAAATCACACACATGGAAATTAACTCTCATCGTTGCCTAAATTGTATAAATTTCTAACGAAACATTCAAAATTTAATTGTAAAGGATTTTTTTTACATATAATTAACAGAAATAGAAATGTGTGATATATTTAAGGAGGAATTCAGGTTGGCACATTTCGGATTATCTCACAACCGTCGTGAAGACTTCATATCTTGTCAAGTAAGTAATTTATTATTTTCTATGATCTATTTAACTGTTTATCGACCGTCTGTTTGAAAGACAAAATATATCAACATATATCCTTACAGCAATTATTGCGAAGGGAAAATTATAGTCTTTTCTCAAACGGGTACAGTTGCACTTCATATAAACGGTTACCTTTCAAAGCATGTTTAAACAGTTGTGGTATTTGATTAAATGTCAGTCTTTAGCTCAAGTTTGAATTCAGTCTATATACATGTATTTGGTATTCATTCTTTACCTACACATGAAGTAGGGAATATATATGCCCGGAAATAATTGGAACGGTTCTCTTAAGCATGTGTACATCATCATAACCCATGTAACGGCAATATGTACACCTGGGTATACAATCACGTTGGATTTCGGATTTTGAAATAATTTTAGAAATAATACTTTCTTCGAAAACTGTTTCTGCATACAAAATGGATATTTGCTACAATACATGTTAGTTTTTAAAACAGCATTTTTAACCAATTTTGAGAGCAAGCCATTAAATCGCGTGTACGGCACATGTACATCTGTACTCTCAGCTTGACCGGAGTTTCACGGAAAGCTGCTGCAGAATGATGCCAGTTTTTTTCTAGACTTTCCGCAAGTTGGCTTGAAACCGTCTTCTCTTAATTCGGCAGAAATTACATAAATACAGAGACTTGAAAGAAATAAAGCTTATTGTAGTCATCTATATGTTACTTTTCGTAAAATTCAGAAACAATATCTCTAAATAGTGAAACATTGATTCACAAAAATATGAGCCAGTTTTCCAAAACATTTCCCTATCATGCCTGGTGTCAGAGTAAGTCTAAAATAAGCATAGTGACAGTGCCTGGCACACACACACCTCTCCCCTACCTATCCAGCGTATCAAAGCCAAGTATGATTAGTATCTACCAAATACGTTTCTTTTCAATAAGACCTCTGTTGTTTTGACATTTGCCCGAAGACCCAGGACACTAAATCCGTAAAGGTCAACTCAGAACAATGCATGAACTTCTATTTTAGAGCATCATAACCCAAATCTGCATTAAATGTTATTTCGAAGGAAAATCAGGGCCGTCAGTTTTGAGACAACAATTATTTTAAAATTTTGACCATGATCAATTTGCATCTAAGGCTGGAACATACCAACTGCTTCATACGGTAACCTTAGTTTCAACGTGCAGTTGATTAATGTCGTTTTTTATGTCTCTAAAGTAGGCGTCAGTTTTAAGATTTTTCCTTTTATCGACAAGCATGTATAAACAAACATATTTTAACTATATCAGTAGGGCATTTATGTCATATGATTTAGGGCACTCCAAGGCTAGATAGTAAATTCATTGAAATTTCTGTCTGACCCCAGATATTTGTTTATATTCCCAGATAAGAAGGCATATAAGGCCATCTAACTAGATACGAAGTAGTTCACATGCAATCAGGTAGATTACCGTTAAATGAATCGAGAGAATGACCTAATGGTCATCTCATTATGGGACCAACTGTAGCGGGTTTAAGGATTATGCCCAGTATTACTTACCTTCCCTGTTATGGTACTTCATAATACATTAATATAGACATGTATATAGAATTGTTCAAGAAAAGTTGGTGAGGAAGTTTTTAAAAAGGTTTACTGGATTGAAAATATCTTAAATATATGTGTTTACTGCCCATGGACTTTTTGATAGAGAACTTGAAAATTCTTTTTTCAAAACTTTTTTTTTCACAGAGTTACCTATGTGTATTTTAAAGAAAAGCGTACTATAGACGCTTTGTTGTGGGAATGAGATAGAAAAAATGTTAATACAAGAAACGAGATATAAGATAACGAAGTTGGGATACTGTTATAAACTCAAAACGCTACCTAATGGAAGCACATTACTTTTTACAGATCGTTTTCAGCTTCGAGTTCAAAGTAACATTGCCCTTTGACCTACTGACCATGAAAACAGTATGCTTATGTTCCACAGAGGAAAATCCTATGAAGATTTACTATATGCCAAAGTGTTGTCTAGTTATTAAAACTAAAATAAAATTATAATATATTGCTATCATGGTTTTTTTTTTCAAATGCCGCTTGATCTTTGATTTACCATATCCCCAAATGGATTTAAAACACTCCATGGGCAATTTTGAAATACCAAGGACGAATTCCTCTGTCGTCTTTATAATTTATCGTGTAGAACATTAACTAACCTAGTTTTAATGGATAAGTCTGGTATATAAAGATAAGAATAACGAAGTTTATGAGTCCAAATAGAGTGACATTTGGTCTGCATTTAGAACATAAACATTTGTCAAGATCACAAGGTGGCGAGACATGGCAGTGATAGTCAAAATAAGTAAAAACAAACAACGAATATAGAAGTAGAAAAAAAGCAAACATTTAACCTGGGTCCGAATATTGACAACTATATCTTGTTGCTCATGCATACAAAATACCAAATTCTAAATCTGTGTAAAAAGGTAGACCCGCTACTACACTGATTATAATAAAGAATATAATCTTTGAAAAAATCTCTTATTCCATATTTTATAGACAAAAATTTCATGGCATTGGACATAGGATATAGAGTAACTGTATTCACAACAGTTGAAAATGAGTATACTACGGAATCCTGTTAGGGCCATGTCGTATGTCGTCCGTCGCGCTTTAAGGTCGACGCACGACTATGCAACACGACATCGCGACAACGCAATACGACACACGGCAATGCGACGCGACATCGCGACAATGCGAAGCGATAGACGACAATAATATCGTAATGTCGTGTCGCATTGTCGCCTTTCAAAAGCGCGATATTTCGCATTGTCGCGTCGCATTGTCGTGTGCCATGTCGCACTGTCGCGATGTCGTGTAGTATTGTCGTGCGTGACCTCAAAGCGCGACGGACGACATGCGATATAGCCCTGACGGGATTCCGTAGAATATATCAAAGCCCATTATATCAAAATCTAAGTCTTGGTTTACAAAAAATGCAGTACATATTTTCGTTCTCTTTCAGTGGAATTGGCATCCATTGGTGTACGTCATATACCGGATTTTGGCGGCGGCATATTTGACGGTGTTTTTCATCACCATTGTAATCATATTCTCACAAGAGGGCAACACAACTTTCATGGCGTATTTGACATTGTGGACATACCTGTTGTTGACCTTGTACTTCCTGTTTTCGGCCATAGCTGTCGTCTTCTACACGTGCTGTAGAAGAGAGCTGCGACAAAGTGGGCACCAGGTAATACTGTACACATCATCTGAGACACAAAAGGAAGCCATACAAGGATACAATAACATTGCTTTTGTTGAAAATGGTGTCAAGAATTCCGAGCTGAATGGAACAAGTATGTCTAACGGCTGTCCTATTGAAATAAACGGCAATGCAAAGTCACAAAATAATGACAATGACAATTTGCGTGAAGAAATCACATCTTTTATGAAAATATGTTGGGTACTTGGAAATACGGTCCAGGTTTTTGCCATTGTGGTCACGCTAGTCTACTTTACAGCTCTTTTCCCTCTTATAGGGTACACAAATTTTGTAGATGTTAACTTGCATGGTGTAAACAGTTTTCTCGTAATTGTTGACACGTGCCTTTCTTCGAGACCAGTTCGCCTATTACACGTGATTCACCCCGTGATTTACGGCATGTGCTATCTTATATTTAGCGCCATCTACTGGAGTTTTGACCACGTGAACAATGTGCTGTATCCGGGTGTACTTGATTGGAATGATCCCGGAACCACGGCGATATGGATTGCTGGCTTAACTCTGGTAGGCATACCACTGTTACAGTTGGCTCATTTTGGTGCATATCGTTTAAAATTATATATCTCCAGTCGAGAATAACAAACAGGTTAAAATACAGTCAGAATCTCTGTCATAGAGGCCGAAATTAAATAATTGAGACAAAGAGTCATAAAAACAAAAATGAAATAAATAAATGGGCAGCTAATTTATCTTTTCGACGATCGAAAAATTTGACGTCAGCAGGTACATTATATTTGAAGTCATCATAATTGCCATCTTAAATTACTTATTTGAAGGTGTTGCAGGAACTGACGCCGACAAAACCGTGATCAGTGATCACTGCAATTCAGCTTTACTATGCTATTCAAGATCCAGAACGACCTAGTCTAAGTACTGCGAACCCCGATACAACAAAGTGATGCTCTAACCGGAGGATCAAACAGGGCCTACCAGATCAGAGCCACAAACGACATCTACATGCTTTCATTTCTTTCCTTGGACCATCAGTGATTGGATTCGGCCGCCTACCAACATCACAGACAGCATGACGCTAGAGGAGTTCAGGGCCAATGTTGGAGCTCCATCTACCGCCAAGCACTAGATCGAGGCTCCCTTGTAAATAGCTTTAATGACGCACATACAGTTGTTTTGGCGTGAATGCTCATTTTTTTAAGCCAGGGTTTCTCACAAATTCCTGAAGGATTGACAGCCCATATACTAGTATGATGTCAAAACTTACGTGAATTGACGCCAACAAAGTTTTACATTTTAGCTTTTGATCCGGAGATGCGATAACTTACACCTAATGACAAGATAGTGATTATTGAGTCACAAAAATACTAACACCCATGATAAATCACGATGTTTTTAAATGTGAAGCATCAGCATGTATTTGTAAATAAAATATTTTTGTATTTAGATTTTGACATGTCATTTCATGTATAATTGGAAAATCACAGATGGTTCGTTCTTATACACGTACATAAATAATTATCAATTCATTTCATATTTTAGTCTCTAGATAACATGCTCTTCCGTAACACATATATAAGCGATATTGCATCATCGTCTGAACTTTGTGATTACACAGGTCAGTCGATGTGAATGACTCAAAATCACAAAGAACGCAGTTCACAATGTTCAGAAACTAGCACGCGTTATCAAAGAGCCATATTTAGTAATACTATATTAGTAAGGGGATTTTGTTATTTTGAACTTTATTTCATTATCAAATTTTAGTAGAAACCTACGTCACGGACACCTACCTGGCGGATATCATATTCTTCACTATCCATGACTTACCTTTACAAAGTTTGAAACAAAAATGTTAGTGGTACCACATTTCGTCTGGCGAATGCCGATATATATGGTATCAGTTTTCGTCTTAGGAATAAGTTACTGTCAAAATCGAACCGCTTTCTTGATTTTATAGAAGGTATAAAATATATCTAACACGCTATAAACTTAAACCTGAACCACCTTCTGACTGATAATCTAGCTTGAATACGGTACAAAATCTCGAAATCTAGCGTTGAACAGTAATATCTGAAGGTACCAAGCGTATTAGCCGAATATTCTACATAAAGCCGGATCGTGACCTTTATGATATCTGGAAATGCTATGTAGGTCATTTGGGTCGAGCCAATATCTGCACATGTTACATCCGCCTGCAGGTGTCCTTGATGTATGTTACTAACCTTATCATTGACCTTTATTTCCTTTTAGATTATTCTGTCTGTGTGTTTCATACGAAAAAATAAAATACTGCTTTTATAGATGATATTTTGTCAGCCAAAACATTCCGAAGAATATTCCTCCGGCCAAAAATAGATAACGGTCAGACTTTCCATATAGAAATTAGCAGGACATGTACATTCTACCAAATAAAAAGAATACTGAAAATAAGAATCCTTAGATGCAAACATTTATCTATTTTCAACATCTGTCTCATCACATGCTATATCTCTATTTTGATTGACCCACACCACGATTTATAATGCCATCATTTCTTTATTTTTCCCTTCTACATTCTATATAAAATGTGTAAAAGTATCATATATGCGTTTATTTAAAGCACATTTTTTGTATAAAATCATTAATATGAAACCTTAGGTGCAAACGTTTTCTTTCTGTCAATGAATATACCGTATAGCGGGTTATTTCTGCGGTCAAAATATTCTGCGTTTTGGCCCCAAAAAATGTGAAACAAATTTCTGCGTGTTTTATTTCTGCGTTTTCACTTAAAATGGAAGAGAAATTTCTGCGTTTTCGATGCCAAGGGGGAGGTAATTCCTCGCACGGTCGGACGTTGTGAGAATGATAGCGTATGAAAACAATAAGCTAAATTACTGTTAACTGCAGTAAAGTATCTTTGTATTTAATGAATACATTGTAGGATATAATAATTTGCGAAATGAAAAAATATAAGCCCAACAACAATAAATCATTGCACAAACAGCAACTGCAAAATACGGTATATATATAACGGTTACACTTATATAAAGGTTACTAAAGTATCAATTGTTTAGATGATCGCCACAAGGGATTAATAAGAACAACACAAGAGAAATTCACTCAGTTTATTTCATTCACAAAATACAAACGCTTTCTGAAGGATTAACAGTTAGGACTTTGACTGACCATCACACCTAATTATCATGATTATACCACTATCGGTAATTGTTAGATGGCGACGGTAATTTTCAATAATTAGACCAGGCAATTGTGAACTTCGGATTACCTCGGATAACATAGCGTGAAACAACGTTGGTGCAATTAAAAAAATGCAGATTTTTGCGTTTTAAATTTTTGCTGGATGAATATTCTGCTGGAAATATTTTTGCGATTCTACCGAGAGACCACAGAAACGCAGAAATGTTGCCCCCGCAGAAATAACCCGCTATACGGTACATTTTAAATGATATATATTTCATTGTTGTAAAATAAGAATTTGATGAACCCAAATATGGTTTATTTTCACTAATATTAGTTTTGAGAAGTTCAGCACGTAGGTGTTACTGTAGCATCATATGCTACTACGTCATTTAATCATTTTAGTTAGTTTGTACATGAATGTTCCATTCGACATAATGGGTCTAAGTTTCATTATCTCTCATAAAGAGACTCAGTCAAACCGAGTCTGCTATCATGTTGCTTCGTTCTATGCTTCCAAAGGATCTTTTCACAGGTTTTTTTTAACTATCACAACAGCAGTCTTAAAATGCCGTGGTGGCGGCTGTAGAAAGTCTCCCGTACTTCGTCTCAGTGTTGTTATATTTTCTGGTCCTTTAGGATCATGGAGTACATTCGTTTCTACCATTATAGAATTCCGTTTAAGCTGGTGCTAAGAGGTGTGAGAGGTGATTTCATTACTTTTCAAGAAAAGTCTCGGTCGAACCGATTCTGCTAACATGTTGCTTGGTTGCGTTCTATTCTTCCAAAGGCTCTTTTCACAGATTGTATTGAAATCGGGACCTTGTTCCAGTGGTTAAGTTCGCTGACTATAAATCACTTGCCCCTCATCGATATAGGTTCGAGCCTCACGAGGGCCGTAGATTCATTCTTTATGTTGGAAAACTATCCAGCTGGCTTACGGAATGTCGGTAGTTCTACCCAGGTGCCGCCAACCAATGGCGAAATAATGTCTGGGGCACATTGGGTCTTCCTCCAAATGAAAAGCAGGAAAGTCGAGTTATGGCCTATAATCATGTGACTTTATCTTCTCGTTTAGGGCAAACCTGTTATTCTAACTGGGGACCATACTTTTTTTTTCATGGAATTACACGCTAGTGTGTAATTAAAGGTTCCATGTGCACCACCGTTTGAACACATCTGCGGATGCCTCTGAATTGTTTTTGTACTTGTAGCGTGTGTAAATGTTGAGTTCTGCTCAACCCGGGGCTAGAGGGCTCGGAAGGTAGCATCCATTTCCACTACCGCCCATGAACAGGCTCAATCAAACCGAGCCTGCAACATTTCGTTTTTGTCGTGTTGAGCGACCTGTGGATTTTCCACTTTTTCTATTTCAAACCTAACAAAACAAACAAACTATGTTTTCATACAACTTTTGTAAGTAAACAATTTTATTTGCATTACTTACATGCTATATACTACATAAGAAAGTGCTCATGGTACACTCAATGTGAAAAAAGAAAAGAAGTGCGTTTTAAACTCACCTGTTCGTGCTCAGGGTGAGCTTTTGTGATCGCCCTGTGTCCGTCGTCCGTCGTCGTCATCTGTCGTCCGTTGTCATCAATTTGACTGTTAACACTCTAGAGGTCACAATTTAGCCCAATCTTAATGAAACTTGGTCAGAATGTTACTCTTAATAAAATCATGGACGAGTTTGGTATTGGGTCATCTGGGGTCAAAACCTAGGTCACAAGGTCAAATCAAAGACAATGTTTTTAACATTCTAGAGGCCACATTTTTGACAATATCTACATGAAACTTGGTCAAAATGTTAATCTTGATGATTTTAGGTCAAATTCGAATCTGGTTTAGGTGGGGTCAGAAACAAGGTCACCAGGTCAAAGCAAATGAAAAGCTTGTTAACACTCTAGAGGCCACAATTATGGCTGTATCTTCATGAAACTTGGTCAGAATGTTAAACTTAATAATCTTTAGGTAAAATTTGAATCTTATTCATCTTGAGTTAAAAACTAGGTCACCAGGTCAAATCAAAGGAAAAAGCTAGTTAACTCTCTATAGGCCATATTTATGACCATATCTTAATTACACTTGGTCAGAACGTTAATCTTGATGATCTTTAGGTCAAGTTTGAATCTGGGTTAGGTGGGGTCAGCAACTAGGTCACCAGGTCAAATCAAAGGAATAGCTTGTTAACACTCTAGAGGCCACATTTATGATCTTATCTAAATGAAACTTGGTCAGAATGTTGATCTTAATGATCTTTAGGTCAAGTTAAAATCTGGGTCAAGTGGAGTCAAAAACTAGGTCATCAGTTCAAATCAGAGGAAAAGCTTGTTAACATCCTAGAAGCCACATTTATATGACTGTATCTTCATGACACTTGGTCAGAATGTTAAACTTATCTTTAGGTCAAGTTCGAATTTGGGTCATGTGGAATGTGACCTGACCTACTTTCTTGTTTTTTTAAGATACAGTCTTGAAATCTGGATGACGTATACAGTTTTGCACACCGATCTTAAAATTGACATTCATAGACCATGAATGTAACCTACTGACCTACTTTCTTGTTTTTTAAAATACAGCCTTGAAATTTGGACGACATGTACAGTTTTGCACACCGATCGTAAAACTGACTTTCAGGGACCATGAATGTGACCTACTAACCTACTTTCTTGTTTTGTAAGATACAGTCTTGAAATTTGGTTGACATGTACAGTTTAGCACATCAATCTTAAAACTTACTTTCAGTGACCATGAATATGACCCACTGACCTACTTTCTTCTTTTTTAAGATACAGCCTTGAAATTTGGATTACATGTACAGTTGCATACTGTCTTAAAAGTGACTTTCAGTGACCATAAATATGACCTACTGACCTACTTTCTTAATGTTTTAGCATCAGTTTGACATTTAAAAACATGTAGTTCATATAACTCAGGTAAGCGATCCAGGGTCTCCATGACCCTCTTGTTTCTTATGTTGTTGTTTTCACACTTTTGCTTTCTATTAATATAATGTTGTCAAACTTGGGCAAAATAAATATGGAATTTTGCAAGAAGGATTTTGCTGCACACAATGTTTTTGGAATGTAACTATCTGCATTTTAAATTATAATTACAATAGCTTCAATTCAATAACCGTTCTATATTTGCCCTTAATACATACATGAAATAATGTATTTTAGTAACGTTCTTGGGGTGTCATTGGGTGATAGAATGGCTTTAACGTTAAAAAGGCTTATGCCCTTTTTTATGTAATGTTACTTGATATCTGTGTGTCTGAAAAAAAAACAACTTTTTGTAAATGTTGGACCGTAAAACTTTTGACATATATGCATGTATTTATAAAATCCATTGTGTTTTCTTGGCGTGCAAACTAATGTGACAAAATGATAACATCAACGCGCCACAAAAAGACTGTATGCAACATTTCTTTCTGGCGTGCGCGGCATCAACAAAATATTCGTTTTGGCGACACAAAATAATTCCTTTATAGGCCTCTTGGCTGATTTGTTATGTTTCTCATGACCCAGTCTATGACGAGTGGGATCAGAGGCGACAGTAAACATCCTTGTTATACTCCTGTATTGAATGGCAAATGAAGGGTGGGGGTGGGGGCTGGCGAGGTCTGTGCTTTGTATTACGTGTCAGATCATGATGCCATTAGAAACTGCGAACTGCACTCCCCTACACCCTAATTGTTACTGGGGTTCCATAGAACTTCATGATCTCCAGTTTGGACTACCATATATCACGCTTTTCGAAAGTCGGTGAAGGCATACAGACACTAAATAGAAAAATGGCGCGAAAAAAAATGGTATCGCATAATGGCGGACACAAATAGTCCTCAGTTTTTTTGCTCTGTAGAGCTATTTTCCTTATTTTCTTTGCAATTTTTTTGCTAAAATCACATGACAGATCTATGACTGACATGTAGGTAGCATTTTCATAATGAAATAACAACATGACAAAATTTTTCATGGAAACTTAGATCATACAGCACTAGTATAATTTGGGGTCTCATTTTTTAGCTGATTTTGCAGCTTGTGTGTTTGGCTGAAATTATTTTTCTTGCATCAAGCATGACCCCTACTTTTCTTTTGATTTTTCTTTAGCACTATCAATATTCTTCAAGAAAATGTAGGTTACAGACATTTAAAATGGGTCCTGGTGTGTGCTGCGGCCATTGGAAATAGGTCAATTTTATATAGAATAAAGAACAAAAACTATTTAGTGTGTTAAAACCTGAAGTTTATTTATAAAGGTGTCTGCCATTCCATGGACTGCTCGACTAATATATGTAGAGTAGCAGTCTGGTCCGAACGTGACCTTCTTGGAAGAAATCCTGCTTGTTCGTCCCTAATTACTCATGTTACTCAATGTTATCTTGATGCGTTCTAGTACGATTCTGGTCAACATTTTACTTGGCAACGATAGGAGATGAATGCCTTTCAGTTTCGGGGAGTCAAAGAGTAAGGTATATTTTCAATTCTGAATGTTCTAAATATTGAATCATTATGCACTTAGTACATGTACAGTTATGAAATTATAATCTGAATACCGTCTTAAAAGAGTTTTGCTGTAGTGCATATCATTTTGTATGAACATGCATTATGTCAATATTTACAAACCGTGAATCATTTTCACTTTAGTGCATATCTACTTGTACAAAAATGTTAAAATATTTACTATCGTTTTTGTTTTTGTGCATAGCTTTTTACTTTTAAGGCGTAAAAAAGTGTTTGTTTCCGGTATCCCTACCTACCTAAATTTTTGGCCCGACCCTACATGTTTTTATGGCCTTGGAGAATATTTTTTCAATTTTTTTAACAAAAAGTTGCAAAACTGCACTTTTTATGCTGTAAACATGGCCAGTGATGTTAGAAATCAACTTACTGATGCTCTAAAGGCATAACCCCCTTTTTGTATTCATTTTTTGACACAAAAACAATTTCCGAAATGTCTCCCTTAATAAAACAAAATCAAAAAAAAAAAAAATTCCCGACCTACCTACCCTTATTTTTTTGAGCATGTTACCGGAAACAAAGAATTTTTTTTAGGCCTTATTATATACTAGTATGTATATTGTTAAATATTAACTAAAATTTATGTCTTTTTTGTATGAAAAATGTAAATATTTGTAGGACAAGTCTCTGTCACTAAGTGGGCGAAATAATCCATAAAAATTTAATTGCTGTTTTCATTGCTGTAGTCTGGTGTATACGCCTTTAAGGTGTTGGCGGTCACAGCAAGACTTAACATACAAAGATGACGGATGTAAATGCGAAAAAACACAAAAATGGTATTTATTTAAAGGTGCGGTGATAATAACATGTTTAAATGACATTGCGCCATTGGTATAGTACTGTTCAGAAGTACATGTAAAAGTAAAACCCTTTAAAGTTTTCCAGATTAGATAACATTTCATATGGTGTAACACTCGGTTCAAAATGTTTAAAAACTAGTACATGTAACAGATTTTCAACTTTGTCATACTAACTTTATTTCACTATCAAAATGATCAGTATTTGCACTAAGCTATGTGTTTTTGTGTGCCACAACAATGAAAACAGTTGCGTGGCTGCCTACTGATCGTGGTCTCCCATTACAGAACAGAGTATAGTGTTCCGCTTATAATCTAAAATGTCATATGAGCCGCACCATGAGAACACCAACATAGTGCATTTGCATCCGCGCAGACTGGTCAGGATCCATGCTGTTCGCTTTCAAATCCTATTGCAATTAGAGAATCCATTAGCGAACAACATGGATCCTGACCAGACTGTGCGGATGCGCAGGCTAGTCTGGATCCATGCTGGTCGCAAATGCACTATACTGATTTTCTCATGGTGCGGCTCAAACAAATACACTTTAAAGCTACTCGCCTACAGTTTGGGTGAAATTTTTCAACATGTTCATTTCCACCACGTTTGACATACTAGTAGAACGTATATATGACATTGAAACATGATTTAATGGGTGAAACTAAAAGTTAGATATTGGTAAAAATGCAGGAAGAATGTAAATTTTCTGCATTATTTAAACAGCGTTGCAACGGTTTACTAAATTCTGCACAATATTTTGGTTATTTATAAGAGTATCTTGCAAAAATCTTATGTAATTCATTATTTCACCGTAAATCACATTATTTAACAGGTCTACATTGCCCGGACTATTATTCGTTATTGACCGTGGCCCAAAAGGTCATTTTCGTTACAAAATGCTAGTGGAGATACTAACATTGGGTAAATTATTTCAAGAAAAGTAATATTTAATTTCTATGCGTTTGATTTATAAACGAGAATATATTTAATTATGTTAATAAACATGTGTTTTCCCTGTTTTTGTTTTCGCTGGGTTTAACTTCACACCAACACAAGTATAGTTCATATAGCGACTTCCTAGCTTTTTCATGGTGTGAGGAAGACCCCATGTGCCAATCCGGGTATTATTTCAGGAACAGGCGGGCACCTGGGTGGAACATCCCACCTTCTGTAAGCCGTACTCCCCTATACTAACCGTCTTACAGGGTAGGACATTATGAAAACACGCGAGTTTATCCCTGAAGATACATGGAGTAAACAAACACTGACCATGCAGCCATTTTCTAATTGCACTAGCACATTCAGTTAATTATAGCTTACATATATTTCTTGTGTGTACAAAAGTGCAGAATAAAGGTTCCGTAGCTGTGGGTTCAATGGAGAGGTAACCCATTACTGGGGTATATAATTACTTTGAAAAATATTCCAGGAACTTTATTATTAACTTTATTAACTTTGAATGTAAGAATTAAAAGCGGATAATCTCTCCAACAGACGATTTCCACAGTTACTATTTAGCAAAAAAAAAAAATATCGAAAATATCATCATTTCAGGGAAACGTCTTCGATGTTTATACTTGTTAGTGGACGCTTGGAAAGCTGCAGCGAGTGGCTCTGTAAGTTCCGTTTCTGTATCACTACTTTGCATGAAATCGCAATACCACAGTATTTAAAACTTCTTTACTGTAATTCTCGTCTAATTTTCAAAACGTTCTTTAGGATAATTCTCGTCTGAATTGTTGAAAACAAAATTTCCAGAAATTTAATTATCATGATTAGTATTTTAGTGTTTCCATATTCCTTAATGTACTTTATTCCTTCTCCAGGACATAAAGTAACATGACTATACGCACAATACTAAGGACAGGCCTATCCCGAAAACTCCTTTAAAATATTTTTTTCGAAAAGAAGGATCTTGCCAAATCTTACATAAATGTATTCCTATTAAGAGAACTGGACAGACGTGTGTCATGTTTATTCTGTTTAGGAGTTATGGTGCTTTGAAACTTTACAAAATTTTGTACATTTGAGCCGTGCCATGAGAAAACCAACATAGTGGGTTTGCGACCAGCATGGATCCAGACCAGCCTGCGCATCCGCGCAGTCTGGTCAGGATCCATGCTGTTCGCTTTTAAAGCCTTTTGGAATTGGAGAAACTGCTAGCGAACAGCATGGATCCTGACCAGACTGCGCGGATGCGCAGGCTGGTCTGGATTCATGCTGGTCGCAAACCCACTATGTTGGTTTTCTCATGGCACGGCACATTTGTATTTTGCCATCCAGATATCTGCTTAAAGTGTTTAAGCTAACAAAAATGCAAATACTCTACAGTTAAATCTGCATTAGCGTTAACATCTATTAAGCAGCCAACCTGTCTTAAGCAGCCAGCGTCTCATTTCCCAAAATGGTCATTCATTCTATAAACTACCTGCATTAAGCAGCCACCTGCTGTAAGCAGCTAAGTTTTTCCATTTCCTAGGCTGGCTGCTTAAGACAGGTTTTACTGTAATGGCTTTCATAATTTCAGGATAAGATTTGCTTTGTTAAGTTAATGTGTCATGTACATATCAATTATTACCAATCAAAATGCAATGCACTTAAACAAGCATTACTTCTTTGACAGTCATCAAAAGATGCAACTTTAAGATGTTTATGTACTAAGCCAGCAAGAATCATTACCTTCATTGAAATAGATACTGATTTATCTCCCCTTTTGTAGTTATCATCATTAACTACGGAATGAATTTATAGATGGCAAAATAAAAAAATGCGATGATTATTATGATGATGCTGATGTTGATAACAGTGATGAAGATGATGATGATTATGAAATCAGTTGTGCTGGACCTCTACTATGGCATAGTGCGAAGGTGACATCGAATCACTAGCCTCTCACCCCTGTGTGTGCCAAAATCCGCGGAGCCATGTGAGGAGGGCGTTCAACTGGTTTACGAAAGGCTGGCGGTTCTGCTCAGGTATCGTCTCGTGCTTGACATGATACCCGGATATGCACCTGAATTACTCAATGCCAACAAGAGCTGGAACTTCGCCTTTTGACCTATAATTATGCGGTGTGACTGATAGATTTTTTTCTGTTGGTGGTGGTTCTTTTAACTCAGAGGCACACATTAACAAAAAAATACAACAAAAAAAACAACAATAAAAACAACAACAACAACAAATAACGCAATAGCTACGAGTTATCAAATCACTCGTTACATATTTCCTCTTATATTAAAACTATCTGACATTTAGACAATAGCTAGAAATTAGCGTAAATGCTCTCTGGTTCACAATACAGATGAAATTAGCTTCCCGGGATGACAATTACTGTTATTATATATAGGAAGACTACCAGTTGTTTCATATTTTATAGCATTTTGAAATATGGAAATGTTGCAACTTACTGTGTTTGTGGTTCTTTTCGTATGTCCGGTGTTTGGGAGGTCATTTATCAAGGTAAGTGCATTTGTAATGATATATAATTGATGTAATACACTCTTAGTACAGGTCTACACTTTGAATCATTTTGTAAATGGTTTTCTCCAAGAACTGGTAACTTCTCCACAGAAAACGAAGCAAATAGAAAAACTGAATTGGTCTGTACGCTTTAAATTTTCCAGGGTTATTTTTTCTATACTCACAAGTTGGTAACAATGTTGACAAATTTTGCAAGTACAATTTTTCAAAAATTATTTCCTATTACATGAAATACTGTATCATTGTGATCATCTTATACGACAGAATTTGTATTTCCATAAATAAAACCCCGATGCATGTATTATATAACTCACTCTAATAGAATAATTCAAAATTGCAGAAAAAAAACAAACTGATGTCAGTTAGATAATTCAAGTATTTTTCTTTGTTCTCAACCACTCCTATAAAGAAGATGTTTCACTTTATATCTAGATCAAATTTAATATGTAACCAACTAGCTCGGACCAGTTTTTCAAGTCATGGCATTTCAAAATAGTCAAAATGTCGGTTCAGTAGCCAGTCATTACTAGACCTGTATATTGAATTTTATTCATGTATGTATTTATTGAAGAATAATCATTACACTATACACACATGCATTTTCATGCATACGTGAAATATAAATTAATTTCATAAAAATGCACAATGCTATTTTCTATATTTCGTTGACTATCAAATAAAACATTTGAAGAATCTAGATAATATTTTGCAGTCTAGCAGCATGTCCAAATAAACCATACAAATCTAATTCTTTAAATCATATTTTACCATATGAAGCTAGAAGCCAATCTATTCTATTCGTCTAAGACGAACCAACCAGCTTTTTATTTGCAAAGACAACTTCCTATTTTCTAAACACATTTGCTTACAATTTATATGGATTCAAAGTTATAGTTCACTCGCCATACCACACAAAGTTTCAATGCCTTGAACATTTCGGAATTGTGCTTAAATTTTAAAGTAAAAAGTTTATAAATCAATAACTTTGTTTTGTCAGGACATAGAACAACAACACAAAGATGTTGCTAATAGACAAATTGTTCTGCAGCGTGCCAAGCGAGGAGATGCCACCAGTCTGTCACGTGTCAAACGTACGGATATTTTTGAACTAGCTCTTGAACAGCAAAATGCACCTGGAGGGTTTGACGAGGACAACACAGTGTCACGCCAGAGGCGAAGTGTACAAGAAGAACCGATCATTGATTCAGGAAATTTTAAGGAAAATTCTGTAATTCAACGCACGATTCCCGCTGATGAGACTGTGTTATCACGAGTGAAAAGAAGAAACTAAACTATATTGTGACATGTAAAAACGTAAATGCATAAACTGAACATGATTATCTATATGTATTTACTCTAAAATGCACTTGAAAACTGCGGATGAAGTGTTTATCTTGCACTGAAGACTAATGGTTATAAACCATTCATGTAGGAGAATTTTTTTCGGAGAGAAATTCTTAGAAAATGAGCTAAGAATATGTGTACAACGCTGTACATATTTGACTTACTGTTTGTATGTTTGACATAACTTGCAACACATTTTATCAAGTATATTACATGTACTGTTTTGTTTGCTTTTTTGTATTTTGTTATCTTTGTAATAAGTATATATGTTCAAGTTTGTGAATAACAACATATTTTATTCTCATTTACTTTTTAGGAAAGCTTTAAAGATTTGACTTTGATTTAAAGACAAGACAATAAGCACTGGAGAATTTCGCATAAATCAGCTAAATCATTGAATGCAAGTTGACATCATAGGTGTAGTTAGGATTAGTATAAATTGGAATATATTTTCGATTTGATATACTATCAATAAGGATAAGCAAAGTATACAACAAGTGATTCATATTTAGTGACATATTTGATAACAGCAAACTACTTATGTACTGCAATTGATTTAACTAATTGGTTTACTTTACAGTTATATAATTGTCGTGCTGTTTAAAGTTCTTTTTTTTCTCATATATACTTTACTATTCATAGACTAAAATGTCTTGGAGTGGGTAAATTCAAAGAACCAATAGTAGCATATAATCCGTTAATGCATTCTTGTTGGAACAAGAAATAATAAATATGTCGCCAGACTGAAATATGTTTATCATTTGTCACTATTTACTTAAAATCAAACAATTGATCTCTCTTTAAGACTAGCCAAGTGCAAAAGTTAGCAATATCTTAGTCGCGAACCAATCCTTTTAAAATATACAAAATTTTATAAACATGTTGTTATTGACATAAAAAAAACTATCATAACTTCACCGTTCGGAATCAATTTTGTTATTCAAGGACTACGGCAAATAATACTCAGCATTCATGCTTTAGTGTATACTATCATTGAAAATTTATAGGGTCTAATCA
This sequence comes from Mercenaria mercenaria, assembly GCF_021730395.1. Lineage (NCBI taxonomy): Eukaryota > Metazoa > Mollusca > Bivalvia > Venerida > Veneridae > Mercenaria > Mercenaria mercenaria. The sequence goes on from NC_069373.1 coordinate 57,976,484, forward strand.
CTGTTACATATATACTTTTAAAGGTTTTTGTATAAATTTGAAATTATATTTCGATTGATATACTAGGCCACAATAGTAAGTCACAAGCCAAATAAAAAGCACGAAGTGATTCCATAAGTTCTAGGTCGTACATACACATTCATATAAACACAAGACCTATCTAAAGCCAGATAACTGTTTAAACTTAATTTACAAAATGTATACATGTATTACCTCCCTTTATTTGTTATATTATCGAACCCTTTCAACTTGTATGTAAATGAAACATTTTTCACGCATCAGTAAGTAATGTTAGATCAAATATTTACAAAATCAATAGTGTTATGTGTATCAAAATAACAGTACATGTATTGAAAAAAAAATGTGTGTCAAGTTTTCGGGTGAACGAGCACCGGATATCCAATAATACTGTAACACAATATTGTTGAGTACCCATAAACAGGCCTAATTTGAATTTCAAACAGCTGGATATAGCGTCAGTTGATATACATGTATGCCTGCATTGTCATTTAAAACCACTTCTTTATGCAAAAACATTACAAATGTATCGTATAAAAAGATTTTAACACAGATTCGGATAAACATGTGAAACACGCGGAAGTTTACTTTACGAAATATTTTGTAATGCCGGGATTACAAGGTGGGGTAAGTACCTTTAATTCAAGATTTGCTTAAATTTTAAGACATTCGTTTAAAATAATAGTTTATTATAATCAGTGAGTCATTTAGCATATGAAGGTATGTTATGTTGTATGAATTGTGAAGCCTAAGGGCAAAACAGGGGATGTAGAGTCGTATTTAACATACTGAAACAAATTTAATATGGATATCGCGTTGATCAGTTTTAGTACACATCAATCTGACTAAAGTACTTGATCTTCTAAACGAAGATCTGAGAACGACCCATTCACAATCGTCTTCTGTATATTTTGGATTTCCAGTATTACTATTTTTATTTTATCCAATCAGAGACTTGTTGAAGTGCAGGATGTAGAAAAATATGATACATTATAGGTGAACATCGCGGTCTGATCATGTCTTAGTTAAAACACAATTGACCAGTAAGGGGTACGCGATGGTTATCACCTTTTTTAGTCAATTACTATATTTATATTAGCATTTAATTTCAAAACATTAGTTTTTCTTATAGTTTATAACTTTATCTTGTTACTGAGTTATGAATAATTAAATATTTCACAGTTGCGTTTTCATGGTATTATACACTTTTCACCGTTGCAACACAAAGATAAATCTTGTAAGCAAAACTGAACATTCTTATAGAAGGGTTGTTTCTATCAAGTGGTCAACTGTTAACATAATGTAGAAATACTAGCGTCCTAAATGATGTTAATAGCAGAGTTTCTACTGTAATTTTCAATTATTCGTTTCAGGCCCGGGAGTACAAATCAGACCAGGAGTCCATTGATTCTCAAGGTTCTGTTACAGTAAGCCAGGTCAGCGGCAATTATGGTGGTCCGTATGACAACGAAGCCTACATACAGTCGGTGGCAGCTTCACGTGTAAGAACTTTAATATTAGTGGCATGTCTGAATATCATTTCTCAGTAGTTTTTAGTTACTACATGAGTAGACTCATTAAAAGGTGGGGGTAGGGGGCATAAATATCAAAGAGGATCTTAAGTTTTAATTCTGCTGATCATATATTGAAATCTTCGAAGGACAGCATTCCTAACTGTTTGCCTTGTAAATACATTTGGCCATATAGCACGCGCATGCATTGTATCACTTCAAAATAATACATAAATATCATATGCACTTTATACATTTCCAGTTCAAAAAGCAGAAATATAATCCAATGTTTCTTTTCTTGTTTTAACAGCATCATTTAAGAATTTGAACAGTGTAATTTTTTTTTTGAAGGCATATAAGGGACACTTTTTGTTAAATTGATGGCTATGCTACATTATCATAATCTAGCAAACAAATACATGTGTATTTGCAAGTCTTGGACAACAGAGTAAAAAGCTGATATTCTCTGACTTTGTGAAATTACTGGTAAACAATTTGCACAGACGGTTTTGTCTACTTATCTACCAAACTCTATTTCTAAATTTTGCAAAAACAAAACATCCGAATCATCAAAATTTTATCAGTAAAACTGATATATATGTGTAGACAATTATGCCTAGAACTTTTTTTTTTTACGAGTCATTTCAGTCTAGTCGTCTGAAAAGGCCAGTATTTTTGTTTCCTTGGCATATGCTTTGCTTTTGATATATGTGTAGTATCAGTACATTTTACCATTTAATATTCCTTTTTATGAAAATGATGAATAGGATAAAAAAAAAATTAACAAGAAATTATCCGTAGACCTTAATAACAAAATCACACATTAATAAAGAAACAGCTAGAATCTGGTATAAAACAAATAAAAATTAACAAGAAATTATACATACTATTACAACGGTGCTGTGATTATTATTACACATAACTTTAGGATGTAGTATCTAAAACGTATCAAATATGTTAGTAGATCTACTATTGCAATCATTATTTGAAAAATGCAAAATTTGGAAATACATTTATTTTTGTTTACTTTTAACCGAAACAGGCAACATTAGCGACAACTCAGACGGATGACAGCCGAAAGCAGTTGTATGGCGTTGACGAAAATGAGGAACGCGGTAACTGGGACGGTCGGTTCGACTTCCTGTTGTCGTTGCTAGGTTATGCTGTAGGCCTTGGTAACGTCTGGAGGTTTCCATATCTATGTTACAGGTAGGCTTCGATATTTATGCTAAATGTGACGTTGTATTTCCTAAGCTATATGCTATAGGTAGATTATTTCATCTCATCAACAAGGTAGCATACCTAAATTGTAATATACCTTCTTGTCAAAGCTATCTAGGTAAACAGTATCATATTAGCTACAGGTATACCTATACTTACCTAACTATTTGTAGACCTACTTATCTTAGCTAAAGGTATACCTTTTTATCTAATCTACAGGCAGAACTCCTTATCTAATTTCTAGGTAGGCCTTCTCAGCCCATCAACTCAGTTGGTAGGCATACTTAGCTGTCCAAGGCACATTTAAATCACTTTAAGTAAAGACAATCCATTTTGTCTAAAGCTACATTAAGCGGCTGTCCTTATCTTAAATATCGTTATTTCGAATTTCTAATCTCAGCCGTGTGCAGATATCATTTTCTAAGACAACATAGACCTCATTTTCAAGTTCAACCTCCTTTCCTAACAGATGTATGTCCTTATCATAACCTATCGTAACCTATGCCCTGCTAAATTTTTAAAATGAAGTGGTCTATCATTCAGTTTCGGCAGTACCACTTATTATTCATAAGGATGTTCACCGAAAATGTACTGACTGAATAGCGAACAGCAAAGACCATGATCAGCCTGCATGGATCTTGGTCTGTACTAGTCGCAAAGGCAGAATCACGTGCCACCAGCAAACTAAAGGTTAACGTATGTTTCCATATCTAAGCTATATGTTCGTTTAGGTTTCCTAACCTGAGTTACAGGTAATCTTTTTTTACCATTTTGTAGATATACGCCACAATTTAAACCATATGTAGACATTTTAACTAATTACCAAGCCAGCTAGATCACTGATTCCTCTATGCAAGCTACATGTAAATTACCTAATCTTTGATACAAGTAATACTCTCATGTTGAGGCCCATCTGTATGGACCTGATCGATGTCTTATTCTAGATCTATATAAAGTCAGTTTTATTCTGCAAACACAAAGGTTCTTGAAAGTAAATAAAAAAGATGTTTTATTGCAGAAATGGAGGTGGAGCCTTTCTCATACCTTTCGCTATAATGATGTGTATAGTGGGCGTGCCATTGTTTTACATGGAGGCCTCTATAGGTCAGTTCACAAGTAGGGGTCCGATGACGTGTTGGGGATTTGCTCCGGTTTTCAAAGGTACACTTTTGAAATTCTCTCTCTCTCTCTCTCTCTCTCTCTCTTTCTCTAGAACACACCAACGCACGCATAAGCGCAAATACGTACATTGGTGTTTTACTGAAGTTTGGTCATTTCTTGTTCATGTTCTTCCACTACGTAAAAATGTCATAGAATTTAGGTTTTGACGTCTATACATTACAATACATCATTATTATTATTACATGTACATAAATATAGCATTCCGGAGAGGGAGACAGATAATGCCTTCCCCGAGATATAATGACTATCGACCGTAACAGCAACATAACATACTTGATCGTTGCAGTTTTTATCTCAATGTGAAAGTATCATATCATCATTGGTCGATATTCATATATTTCGGGATGAGTATTTTCATATCAGCCCCTCAGAAATGCAATATATAGACAATATATTTTGTACATTCTGTCATATAGGTGTAGATAAATAAGTGGCATGCATGGCTGCAATGAGGTCGATTCTTACCGGATTATTTGCCTATAAACCTTACACAATTTATCACATAGATGTGTAGCCATTTCAGTGGTGTTTGTGTCCGTCATGACGTCTATATTTGTCAGATCCTTTCTTATTTATCTTATTCGTTATATCCTACATGTGTCACAATTATGCCAATATATTGCATGATCCATGCTTGGCCTTTTCTTATACATCTTTTTTTATTTATTATATCACATAGGTGTAGGTATTTCAATGGTATTAGTGTCTGCTATGACGTCGATGTATTACAACATGATCCTTGCATGGTCAATCTACTACATGTTTGCCTCCTTCACCAGCAACCTACCGTGGACAGACTGTTACAACAGATGGAATAGCCAACGTAAGTTATTGTATTAAGTTACTTGTAAACGCACAAAATTGTAACTTTTTTGGTACGAGAGGTAGAGTTGGTCTATCTGTTTTTGCTGCAGACCTGCTGTTATCACCGGTGTTACGATGGACTTTTTCTGTACAGGGAGCTAGCCCTATTATTTTCAGATGGTAATGCACTTTCATAAACTCAAAACAAGGCTCGGGTATTGATTCTGCATCAGTAAAGAACGAAAAAAGTCATTAAACTATGCTCCAATAATAAGGATCACATGAAAACGAAGACATCAAATATGAATGTTGTCAGACTATAGAAGTTTTATTGTATATTTGAATTTCTTTTAAAATGAAATTAATTTGTGTCACATTTTTTGTAGATTGTTCTCAGAAACTGCCACTGACCACGTGCGATGATGGCATCAAATACGGCAATGGCACGTGTTTTGAGGATGACGAGATGGCAGGTGTCTGGAATGACACACTGTTTGAGGAGAAGACAGGAATAAAACGTGTGTCACCAGCGGAGGAGTACTTCAAGTAAGTACATTGTACCAAGCTTTAACTAGTACATTAATAGACTTCTTATAGTGTTAACTATGCTTCTACGCTAGCGGATGGCATTGCTTATATTAAGCAGTATTCAAATTTGATTATTGTAGTATGCAATAATGTAGATTCAACAATATCTGCCCGCCCGCTGAGCTCAGTAAAGAGAGCGTTGGTCTACAGATCGCGGGGTCGCGAGTTCGATCCCTGGGCGGGGCGTATGTTCTCCGTGACGATTTGATAAAAGACATTGTGTCTGAAATCATTCGTCCTCCACCTCTGATAATTCATGTGGGGAAGTTGGCAGTTACTTGCGAAGAACAGGTTAGTACTGGTACAGAATCCAGGAACACTGGTTAGTTTAACTGCCCGCCGTTACATGACTGAAATACTGTTGAAAAACGGCGTTAAACCCAAAACAAACAAACAAACATCAACAATACCTTTTTTTATCATATAGTATTTGGCACTGCAACGCTTGGTAACAGTAAATAAACTTTCTATCCATATATCAGCAAGGTGTCACTGCAGCTGAGTTCGGGTATAGACGAGTTTGGACAGCCTCACTGGTACCTGGTCCTGTGTCTGATGCTTGCCTGGATTATTGTATTCTTCTGCCTTATCAAAGGGATCAAATCAACCGGCAAGGTAAGAATTAAAATTGTTGAAAATAAATGTAAACTTAGGTCCCTAGTTACTTTGAGCCTTTGCATTAAAATGGACAGCCCTGGCTAATACTAAATTTTGCAATTTGTAATGGTTTGCAGTTTGAAAAACCTGGGTTTTCGTGGAATTTCCACGTGTTTTATTTGAGATTTTAATTTTTAGCTCATCTGATTTTTTGAAAAAAAATGATGAGTTATTGTCATCACTTGAGCGGTTGTCGGCGTCGGCGTCGGCGTCGGCGTTGCCTGGTTAAGTTTTATGTTTAGGTCCGCTTTTCTCCTAAACTATCAAAGCTATTGCTTTGAAACTTGGAATACTTGTTCACCATCATAAGCTGACCCTGTATAGCAAGAAACATAACTCCATCTTGCTTTTTGCAAGATTTATGGCCCCTTTTGTACTTAGAAAATATCAGATTTCTTGGTTAAGTTTTATGTTTAGGTCAACTTTTCTCCTAAACTATCAAAGCTTTTGCTTTGAAACTTGGAATACTTGTTCACCATCATAAGCAGACCCTGTACATCAAGAAACATAACTCCATCTTGCTTTTTGCAAGAATTATTGCCCCTTTTGGACTTAGAAAATCAGTTTTCTTGGTTAAGTTTTATGTTTAGGTCAGCTTTTATCCTAAACTATCAAAGCTATTCCTTTAAAACTTGCAACACTTGTTCACCATCATAAGCTGACCCTGTACAGCAAGAAACATAACTCTATCCTGCTTTTTGCAAGATTAATGGCCCCTTTTGGACTTAGAAAATATCAGATTTCTTGGTTAAGTTTTATGTTTAGGTCAATTTTTTCTCTTAAACTATCAAAGCTGTTGCTTTAAAACTTGCAACTCTTGTTCACCATCATAAGCTGACCCTGTACAGCAAGCAACATAACTCCATCCTGCTTTTTGTAATAATTATTGCCCCTTTTTGGACTTAGAAAAATCATTTTCTTGGTTGAATATTATGTTTAAGTCAACTTTTCTCATAAACTATCAAAGCTATTGCTTTAAAACTTGCAACAGTTTTTCACCATCATAAGTGGACACTGTACATCAAGAAACATAACTCTATCCTGCTTTTTGCAAGAGTGATGGCCCTTTTTAGACTTAGAAAATCATGGGTAGGACAATATTTCTATCATAAAAAAAAATCAGATGAGCGTCAGCACCCGCAAGGCGGTGCTCTTGTTATGGTTTGCACTCATAATTTTGTTAGGTGTTTTCAAATGTTGATTTGCCTTTCATCGTCATAATTTGATTTTACACAAAGAAAAGATTCTCGATATTATTGTGAGCTTATTGAACGAAGGTCCTAAGTAGATAATCCGGTACACTTATATAATAGTCACAATGAAGTTCGCTTCTAAGAGTACATTATAGAGGGTTGGATTATTTTGCAAAATTATATTGCAGTGAGCATAAATACATGCGGGAAATATCAGATGTAGTCCATACATAAATATTAACAATGTTATTTGTATATGTATTTGTGGGCATAAACTTACCTGTTTTTCTTTTCAATATCCTAGGTTGTATATTTTACTGCGGTTTTTCCGTATGTTGTGCTTCTTATACTGTTTTTCCGAGGGGTGACGCTAGACAATGCTGGTGAAGGAATCAAGTACTTTATTGTGCCAGTCTGGGACCGCCTTCTCGATGCTAGGGTAATGTTGTTGTTTGTTATTATTCAACGATTGCAATCCTGTTTGGTTTCATGCTTACGTCAGGATTTATTATTCTATTTTATCACATGTTTGATGTCGTCGGAGTGAAATAAAGCCATTACATAATGTTTGTATTTTATACTACAGTATATAAATTCGATATCCCAAACTCGCTTATCTCCAAATTCCGGTTATCTCGGAGACATTTTCAATACCCGTCCCGAAAACGTGTGCACAAAATATCATTTTAAGTCGAATTTCGGTTATCTCGAAGTAAAATGCTTGATCTTATGGAAATCGAGATATCGAGTTACAACTGTATTATAACATTTTGATGTTGACAACGTTTCAAGTATAAAAGACGTTGGTTGAATTGACTTTTTCTAATTAGGTTCGATGTTTCAGCCAGAAATAAAGCTAATATGTGATAAAAAGAGTGTCTTTCTACGTAAGTTATTAAACTAGTTGAATATAAACGATAATAATATACTTGGCAACAAAACCTCACATTTTATCATCAACTCGATTAACAATAAACCATGTGAAGCTTTTGGTCTTATTTTCTTAACTCCTAATACAGGTTTGGAAGGATGCGGCAGTACAAATATTTTTCTCAATGTCTATAGCTGGAGGAGGGTTAGTGACGTTGTCCAGTTACAACAGATTTCATAACAATATACTTAAGTAAGTCATTTAAGTCTGTTCACAGTGATCATTACTTTGTTAGTTACGATCTCTTACACAAAGTTAAATTTTAAAAAAATTTCAGACATGATACTGTTTCCTAAAATAATATGATGGTAAACTTCCCTTACGGGAAAGTCGATCACTGTTTTTTTCTCTGCTTCCTAAACTTAATAATTATAGCAACTTGCTTCCCGTTCGGGAAGTAAAGTCATCTTTTTCACTTTCGTTCAAAAGGCTCGGTGCTTAAGAATATGCATAGTATCATAAAATGAAATACACCATTGTAAACCTGGGAACTACCTTTCATTTTGTTTTAAAATATCCTGATAAAAGTTTACTTAACATTGAAATTACTAAATTGATGATTGCTAAAAACGTAATATTTCCAGATGCTTCAACACTAATTTCTGACAAATCCAAAGTTTATACTCATACATATGCCGAGGTATTTCTTAGAACGTGTTATTTGTCTAAAAGTATGCTAAACAGTATGACTGTTCTTTAAGTAGAAGACTCAACTTCTTTAGGTATAGAATTTTATCTGCATTTTAGCTCCATTCAACTGGTGTTTTACTTGAATGAAATATATAACTTTTACATATTTACATCTGATGGTGTTGGTCATCCAATTTAGTTTTCGCTCGATAAGTCCATAATGCTTTGATTTATGGTTCTCAGACTTAATAGGTACATTGCTTTGGGTGTATTTAGCATCTTGGTACTGTCGTAATCTATCGATCTATAAGAACTACATAGAAAATGGCCACACACTCTTTATTAATAAATAGTAGGTGATAACAAGAAATAGACAAGTCCAAATTTAAAAGCAGTTATCCAATGTAGTACAGGTAGGAGAAGTTATCTTAATTGACCAGTTGCAAATGTGCTGCATATGTTTATTCAGTAGAATGTGTCGTGTTTTCGTCCCACCAAGACGACATGGCAGAAATCAGCCACCATACTATCCTTATTACCTTTTGTACTTAGTTTTGTTCATTTTTCAGAGATACAGTGATAGTTTGTCTAGGGGATTTCTTCACGTGTATATTTGCTGGATTTGTAATATTTTCCTACCTCGGTTTTATGGCGGGAAAACAAGGAACTACAGTAGATAAAGTAGCACAAGATGGTATACACCTTTTTTTATCTTCGTAATAAATCATAGGCTTATCTTAATTTTTATAATGTGGCTGCACGCTTAATTAGACTCATGTGCTTATTGGAGAAATTAGATTGCAGCATTAATTTCCTGTTATAATCTATATTTTTTTCATGAATTTGTTATTATCTGAGTCCTTGATAAACAAAGCGGAAAATAATAATGAATCTTCTGTTTATGATTTCCTCCTTTTAAAATTGAAACTAGCTTCATGTAAAATATAGAACTTATGATAAAAAATTTTTGCATATACTCCTTATAAAGGGAACTGCATTTTCTAATTTCACATAAATTGATAGCATAGAAAGTTAGCAAACAAAACAGCTAATGAAAGTATGTTGAAGTGTTCTTAAATTATCATTTAAAAACATGTAGATGTCTAGACGTCGGAATGATAAAATTTAATGATCTTTGTATGAAACTTTCGTTTTTTATTGCTATGTACCGGAAGATATTCATTCTATTCTTTAGGTCTAATGTTTATAGTATAACCGATGTATACTAAATTAAGTCGTAACTGAATACAATGTGAATCCATTTTATTACAAGATAAGATATATATAAAAGATGAAGAGATATAACCTTGCGAGCTGTTAATTACGGTACATTATTCATGGACCTCTTGAATGATAAAACGCGTAAAATGCAAAATGTACTCGGACGTGCAAGTTAAAAACGGTTCTGCATTGTTGTTGTTGTTGTTTTTTTTTTTTGCTCTCTGAACAGTAGATTTAATACTGTGCGATCATGGAAATAATTAAATGTACAAAGTGCTTATATAACTGCGACATTCGTTCTGAATTTCTTCAAGTGCGAGAACAAAAAGAAGTTCAAACTGAAATGTATGTTTATAATTTTAGGTGCGGGATTGGCGTTTGTTGTTTATCCCGAGGCTGTCACAAATCTACCGGCCCCTCCATTCTGGTCCATACTGTTCTTCTTTATGCTCATAACGCTTGGGCTGGATAGCCAGGTAAGATCCCGAGTCTGTTATAAGTCTACCACTCTCTCCAATCTCATTCATATGTGATTCCTTTTGTTAATAACGCTTGAAATAGGTAGACAGATATATTTTTTTCTGTTATATCTTACCCTGATTTTATAATGCATAATATTGCACTTTATTGAATCTTTGGGAAAATACTACGTAAATGTAGATAATCATCTGAATACGCCAGCATTAATTCGCTCCTATTGGATGTACATACTTATTGAGGGTACAATAAACTGACTGAAGATTAGGGCTAGGTTAACATAGGTTTAATAGTGTACATTCAATGTGTGCGTACACTCAATGCAGGAGAATTAACACGACCCATTTGAATACTGTTTCCTTGTTGTACTAGAAGTGTTCAACGTATGATTGAACACGATGAAATTTTGCTTTCTGAGAGGAGCAGTATAACATCTCACACTTTAAGATGATTGCCAAATATTTGCCAAGATGGGTTATAGTTCAGTATTGAAATAGCATAAGTGGAACGAATGAAACGTTCCAACAACGACCTATTTCAGCAACACATACGCTTATTATGGCATGCCCATGTATACTCGTATAATCTCCAAAGTTGATCTACCAACATAAAGACAAGTGTCAGTCATGTAAAGAGTTACTCTTCTTTTATATGTAGGTTTCTATTGTGTTTAAATATAAAAGATAAAAGGTATGGGTAGACTTATAAGTTGAACACCTCTCGCATAGAAGCAATTATATCTTTCTGTTCACCAGATATGTGCCGTTACAGGTGCAATCTTACATCTAACCTAATAGTAAAATTCATGCTACATTATGGTTTATCTAAATAAAAGAGGTACAAATTGCAGCTGAACAATATCGAACTGTTCTAAGATTTCTGTTGACTGTACAACTGCGTTCTAAATATATAGATACTCATAGAATGGATATTTAAAAAAACCCATGATATTATATTTTCAGTTTGCTATGGTAGAGACAGTGTTGACGGGATGTATGGACCAAGTGCCAGTTCTCCGCCAGTTTAAAACATTTGTTATTCTAGTTATATGTGCCATATTTTTTCTTCTTGGCCTACCACTTACATGCTCAGTAAGACAATATTTATTTCTATTATTTATTTCAAATTTTCCTAACGTTTTTAGGTTGACCAAAGATAAACATTGACATTCTAGAGATATATTTAAGCGCAGCTTTCACTAAAATATTTTGTCATTAGATATTTACTTTAAAGTTTAAATGAAGAAAATCCTTATCAATGGTAATTAACATGGCTTAATGTGACAAATGACAGCGTATTTAGAGCTGCTTTTACAGTTTTATATCACGTGGTAACAGTCATTTGTTTAAAAGAACTCCAGTTTTTAGATCATTTCTAAACCAGCCTCGCTAGACCTACAATGTTTATACAGAAACCATGTTTATTTTGTGCTTCTATAAATGATATGTAGTTTTTGTTCATTCTTTCAAACTTTCGGCATAGGATTCCTTTTAGATAAAGCTTTAGATAAATGCATAAAATACAATATGCAAGTTATCAGGACTATGCTCAACATTATATTTTTACACTCCTTTTTGATAATTGTTATGTTCAATCACATGCAAGATATATACACATAACTATGGTGGCTGATTTCTGCCATTTCGCGTTTTTCGCCCCGCGCGCCCGCCATTTTAACTTGTTAACTCGGCGGGGTCGCTGGGCGAAAACGCGAAATGGCAGCAATCAGCCACCATACATAACTGAAACAAAGAAAAACGTTTATGAAATTGGAGACGAAACAGTTTGGTTTGTATTTGAGGGACGTGAAATAATGTATAATACAACTGAAAGACAGATCAAATTCTCCACAACAATTTTAGGGTGGAATGTATCTCCTACAAATCCTGGATAACTTTGTTGGAGGTTGGACGTTACTAATCATTGGGTTTGCAGAGAACATGGCTATAGCATACTGTTACGGTGAGACTTTTAACCTGCTAAATTTCTAAAATGGATTGGTCCATCATTCAATTTGGGCAGTACCACTTATTCAAAGGGGTTTTCACTGAAAATTTACTGACTGAATAGCGAACAATGCAAACCATGATCAGTCTGTACGGACGTACAGGCTGATACTGGTCTGCTCTGATCACAAAGGCAGAATCACTTGCCTCCAGCAGGCTAAAGGTTAAATGTTGCATACATTCAAGTAACATTCAAAATTTAGTATATATTTGCGAAATAAATACAGTAACCTGATAAAGTTAGAGTGATTTTATAGACTGTCGTAAAAAATTTGAAAAGCTTTTCTCTAAACTCTTAATTTAATTACCGTTGATCGTCTTTCTTAAAACAGAACAAAATAGGGACATACCATTTGTCCGGTTTGGATATAATTTACAGTTTGTTGGTATATACAGTAGGTGTCTTGTTTACACATATGCCCCAAGTATAAATTCAGTTTTATTTCATGATCGATTAAAATACGTTTCCCCATTTTGTCTTCGTAGACATTCTCTTTCATACTTGAAAACTATTCCTTTTAAGGAAGTATAGAGTTAACCAGAAGGTATGCCAGGGTTTGAAAGGGACATGGAAGTAATGCTTGCTTTCCCAAAGAAAATCTTCTTCAAAAACATAATCGTAGTATTAGTTAACACTTACTATATCAAAAGGTCTGATATTTACAGTTGTGCAAAATTCTGCAGGGACTTTGATTTCAACATAATATGTACTTCAAATTTCACGTACATCAGTTAACACTTACTCTATCAAGAGGTGTGATATTTACAGGTGTACCAAGGTTTTGCAAGGATTTGGAAGTAATGCTTGGGTTTCCACAGAACATCTACTTCAAAATTTGTTGGTATGCTGTCAGTCCTCTTGCCGTACTGGTAAGTTTTGATAAAAAATATCTGTTTTAATGTGCAAAACATTCCATGGACATCTTACATGATAAGTCTAGACAGTGGTTTAGAATCGTGTGTAATATGTATGAAATTAAAAATACAATCAGGCACTGATTAAAACTTGTGTGTAATATGTATGAAATTGAAAATTAACATGAAATACAATTGTACTAGACACTCCACATACTACAAATTTGTCACACTGTATAACCATTTTCAAGTCGTTCTTGACATATTTTTAAGCTTGGCAAGGCAAACAATAAAACAAAACACATGTTTTAGATTTTCAAATAAAAATCTGTCTCGATCATTCGTATCTTGATATTCTTCCATATCGTCTTTTTCTCTCCAGTTTATATTTGTGTTCACATTTGTCGACTACGAGGCGTCTACCTATGGCGACTATACGTTCCCAGCCTGGGCAGATGGTATAGGCTGGGTGTTGGCCTGTCTCGTCATTTCACCTATAATTATAGTTATGTTTTATACACTCGCCAAAGAGGATGATACGGACAGTCCTTTAGAGGTGAGTACTAGTGTACTTATTCTGATTGCTTTTCTGTTTGCTTGTGCAAACTATATAAATCTAACTAATTTCTGCAACTGTTGATCTGTGGCGCATTGCTAAGTTACTGTGATCGCCTTTTCGTGATGCTCCTACTAAAGTGTGTCTACTCTTCCAAATGGGACGCTGGTACGAGGTTACGTATAAATATTTGGTTAACATATTCCAGTTAAGCAGGAACGTTTACAGCATAAGTATGTACTATCCTCGTAAGGGGCCTCCATAGCTGAGTGGTTAAGGTCGCTTACTTCGAATCACTTGACCCTCACCGATGTGGGTTCGAGCCCTACTCGGGGCGTTGAATTCTTCATGTGAGGAAGCTATCAAACTGGCTTGCGGAAGGTCGGTGGTTGTACTCGAGTGTACGTAAGATCGGCGGTTCTACTCAAGTGTCCGCATGTGATGAAATAATGCATGGAGGGGCACCTGTGGTCTTCCTCCACCACCAAAGCTGGAAAGTCGCCATATGACCTATAATTGAGCCGGTGCAACGTTATACCAAAAAATCAAGACAAAAAACTATCCTCCTATTCCTAAAAGACTAACATTCCCACGTATGGAAAACCAATTTTGGCTGTACATTGTATATACTTAAAGACACGGTCACGATAGCTCTTGGTTGTTAAACTAAATTTAAGACCTCGATTTTCAGGTTGGGGCGTGATGTTCTGTGTAAATTTCATTCCCGTTTACTTTAGAACATGATGGTTAAATTATGGTATAGGCTATTCGTTTTTAGCTCATCTGATTTTTTGAAAAAAAATGATGAGTTATTGTCATCACTTGAGCGGTTGTCGGCGTCGGCGTCGGCGTCTGCGTCGGCGTTGCCTGGTTAAGTTTTATGTTTAGGTCAGCTTTTCTCCTAAACTATCAAAGCTATTGCTTTGAAACTTGGAATACTTGTTCACCATCATAAGCTGACCCTGTATAGCAAGAAACATAACTCCATCTTGATTTTTGCAAGATTTATGGCCCCTTTTGTACTTAGAAAATATCAGATTTCTTGGTTAAGTTTTATGTTTAGGTCAACTTTTCTCCTAAACTATCAAAGCTATTGCTTTGAAACTTGGAATACTTGTTCACCATCACAAGCAGACCCTGTACATCAAGAAACATAACTCCATCTTGCTTTTTGCAAGAATTAATGCCCCTTTTGGACTTAGAAAATCAGTTTTCTTGGTTAAGTTTTTGTTTAGGTCAGCTTTTCTCCTAAACTGTCAAAGCTATTGCTTTAAAACTTGCAACACTTGTTCACCATCATAAGTTGACCCTGTACAGCAAGAGACATAACTCCATCCTGCTTTTTGCAAGATTTATGGCCCTTTTTGGACTTAGAAAATATCAGATTTCTTGGTTAAGTTTTATGTTTAGGTCAACTTTTTCTCTTAAACTATCAAAGCTATTGCTTTGAAACTTGCAACACTTGTTCACCATCATAAGCTGACCCTGTACAGCAAGCAACATAACTCCATCCTGCTTTTTGCAATAATTATTGCCCCTTTTGGACTTAGAAAATCATTTTCTTGGTTGAGTATTATGTTTAAGTCAACTTTTCTCATAAACTATCAAAGCTATTGCTTTAAAACTTGCAACAGTTTTTCACCATCATAAGTGGACACTGAACATCAAGAAACATAACTCTTTCCTGCTTTTTGCAAGAATGATGGCCCTTTTTAGACTTAGAAAATCATGGGTAGGACAATATTTCTATTACACAAAAAAAAATCAGATGAGCGTCAGCACCCGCAAGGCGGTGCTCTTGTTTTCTAAACCGAACAACCTGTGTGCATAAAAATATGAATGGATGAAAAATGATTGCAGTCACGTCTACTCTTTCTAATCGCTTTTCAGAATATAATTATGCTACATCGTCCTATTTGTTTTAATACACATCTTCACTTTCTGTGTTGAGGTAACGAAGTATACTTTTATTGTAGAAACTGCGGTTACTGATAACCCCAACTAGAGAATGGGGACCCTATCTGGTGAAACATCGACGCTTGATCGAGCATGTGGAAGGTTTTGTTGTTGATCCTTACGAGGAGAAACAGACAACCAGAGGATATTCAAAATATTCAGACATAAATGTAAGTTTCTTTCCCCCATGCACATTTCTTCAACGTTAAAGTGGATCTTAACATTCGTATATATTTTCATTTCTATGAAACCAGAAAATTGTCATCGTTTTTGAACGATAAAAATTCTCTAAAATCAATGTTAAATCATTATTTCTGATCAAACTAATATTTGTTGTTATTTAACTGGATATATATTTATATATATTATTATCTATATATATTTCAGCGTTCACAGAGCATATCAACAATAGCAAGTAAATCTTCGATGCCATCATTTAACCGATCTTTTGGAAACTTATCAGCCACTTACAGTGCTAACATTTCTCTAGGGTCTCAGAAATCCAAGCAGTCTCGTATGACGGTTGAATCTACAGTTTAACAGAGACTTGTTTCATTTAAATGAACTATATATTTATGTGATAGTTACACAGGAAAAGCCTCTTGAGACTTTTAACATAATTTACTGTTACTCTACAGTTAAGTATGTCAGTAGAAGTGAGTCTGAAAATATCCTGTTGTCACAGAAGAACTGGCAGAAACTCGCCGTTTTATTTCACAGATAAATCAAAGCACTGAGAGGACTGATGTGGGCAGCGGTTGACAGCTTCTGGTAATGGGCATGAACAGTTAGCTTAAGTTTGGTGATTCTAGTTAAACTATTTTTGATTAATAAGCATTTTCAACCATTTTTTACCAAATCAAGGGCCAAAACTCTGCTTTTACTTTGTCAAAGGGGATAAAATGATATATGAGCAAAGCTCATGTGCTTATTGAAGATTTTGTGAGGTTTGGTTAATCTTGCTGAACATCTTTTTTGAATTATAAGCATTTGTTTAACAAATCAGTGGGAAACACTCTGCTTTTACTCGAACAGTTTAATGTGAGCAAAGGTCATGGACAATTGATAATTATGTAATGTTTGGAGATTCTGTTTATAACAAGAGCTTGTAGAACACTTGCATGAATTAACTGACAAGGAACAGAATTTATTGGTCACTGCACACTGGACATTTGACGTATTGACATTAAATCATAACAAGGCAGTCTGAAAGACAGCTAAATCCCCCGCCACTGCTATGGATAGTGAAAAGGTAAACCTTTGACCTTTAGCTGTGACCTTGACCTTGAACTGATATGGCTGACCCATGAACTCTGCACAATGTCTTGATGAGGTGATCATTTGACCAAAGTTTCATGAAAACCCTTCAAGGGGTTTAGGAGATACAGAGCTCAAACCTTTGACCTTGAGTTGTGTTCTTGACCTTGAGTTGACATGGCTGACTCATGAGTTCTTGATGGGGTGATCATTTGACCCAAGTTTGATGAAAATCCTTCAAGGGGTTTACGAGATACAGAGTGGAAACAAAATGGAAGGCTCAAACCTTTGACCCTAAGTTGTGACCTTGACCTTGAGCCAGCATGGCTGACTCATAAGTTCTGCACATCGTTTTGATGAGGTGATCATTTGACCCAAGTTTTATAAAATTCCTTCAAGGGGTTTAGGAGATACAGAGCAGACACAAAATGGAAGGCTAAAACATTTGACCTCGAGTTGTGACCTTGACATTGAGCCGGTATGGCTGACTCATGGTTTCTACACATTGTCTTGATGAGATGATCATTTGACCCAAGTTTCATGATTATCCTTCAAGGGGTTTAGGAAATACAGAGCGGACACAAAATGGAAGGCTCAAACCTTTGACCTTCAGTTGTGACCTTGACCTTGAACCGACATGGCTGACTCATGTGTTATGCACATCGTCTTGATGAGGTGATCATTTGACCCAAGTTTCATGATCATCCTTCAAGAGGTTTAGGAAATATAGAGCGGACACAAAATGGAAGGCTCAAACCTTTCTGGCATGGCTGACTCATGGGTTCTGCACATCGTCTTGATGAGGTAATCATTTGACCCAAGTTTTATAAAATTCCTTCAAGGGGTTTAGGAGATACAGAGCGGACACAAAATGGAAGGCTCAAACCTTTGACCTTGAGTTGTGAACTTGACCTTGAGCCGACAAGGCTTACTCATGGGTTCTGCACATCGTCTTGATGAGGTGATCATTTGACCCAAGTTTCATGAAAATCCTTCAAGGGGTTTAGGGGATATGGAGCGGACACGAAAGTGTTACGGACAGACGGAAAGGCGGAAGAACGGACTGAGACCATTTCTATAACCCCCCACCATTTGTGGCGGGGGATTAATTATGGGTCATTTACCAGTCTTAAATGACTTCCGTATCAGATGTGATTTTACACCAAATCATAATCTAGTTTTCTGGCAAAAAGTTCTATTGTCAATGAGCTCTTGATCTTTGACCTACTGAACTAGGGGTCATCTGCTGGTCATGACAAATCTCCCGCTCAACATTCGTGATCCTATCCCAAGCCTTCTCCAGTTATCATCCGAAAACCGATTGGTCTACAGACCGACCGACATCCGTCAAACAATAACATTTACAATATACCCCGCCTCCTTTGAAGAAGAGCAATTAATTTTCAAACTAGAAGATGCCCATGTCTCCCCCAGTGTATAGTTTTAATAGGCAAGAAGTCAATAGAGGATAAGAGCGAAAGACAAAGAGACACTAATGGTTGGCTGCAATAGGGATCATCTACTTGGCGTGTCCAATCACCCTATACATGAAGTTTCAAGATTTTGGGTCAAGTGGTTCTCAAGTAAACCGTTTTCCATGTTCAGGTCCCTGTAACATTGACCTTTAATCGAGTGAGCCCAAAGTCAACAGGGTTCATCTGCTCTGCATGTCTAATCATCTCATTGCAGTCTTCCGAAGCCCGTTACTGTTTAAGTATCCGAGAAGAAATCGTACGCCAGTTCGTGCATATTTTGGGGACGAAAACACCGCGAATCTACCGGCGATTAAAAGGTGAACTTGTTTAAAATAATGTTTCTTTCGAATTAATTATACCCTGTAATAAAATGTCAGTCACAAACAGCAGCTAGAATGTAAAATTAAATCAAATTGAAGTGCATATGTTCGTATTTTCGGGAAACAGGTACGAATTTTCCGCCCACTCCGTTACGGCAGCAATTTTTTTCTTAAGTCGTGCAAATAAAAATTATTAACGTAAATATTATGAAAGGATCGTATCTTTCTCTATGAAAAATAGATAAATTAACACCTCTTCCGTTGATTTCTTGCAATATATATGTAGATCTGCGCGGACGGTGCTGAAGTACTATTTTTCATTTTTTTGTAGGTTATAGTTTTTTTGTCACGTGATGAAGAACTGTTTTGGTCATGTGATCAAAACAAGCGTGCTCATTTTCATACGCTTTGTTTTTGTTATAAAATATAGATAACGACAAATATATACTTAAGCAAAGTATTTTTTGATAAAGTTAAATTTCAGAAGCTTTCTGAAAGTTAAACAGACTTGAATTATGTAAAATCTATGGAGGACATGGAACTACTTGTTCTTCGGTTTCGGATAAGAAATTTCGTCCGTAAATTTGTGGTATGGTAAATCTGTGGTCACGCTTCGCTGCCCACAAAAACGAATAGATGTAAATCAAAGTCTGTATTATACTAAGTGGAACTTTGATTTCGTAGTTATCCTTTTCCTGGAATACTTTCAATAATATCTATGAGCAAGTTTATAACAAATAGTTCTTTGTAATAAAGGAGTTAATGCTCGTATTTGCCTAATATTAAAATAAAGATGGAGGTATGCAATAAAAAGAGTCATTTTAACAATAGGTTGAAATGTGATGTATTCAGCTCTTTTTGGAATTTACTAGGCTTGGTCACTGCTTCGCATGGACCAGGTGTAGTAAAATCCACTAGAAGCGAATATACCATCCCGTATACCTGGTAGACAGTAATTCAACAGTTGATAGTTGTTACTGACGGTCGTTGATTTTTTTCCTCTAATAGACATAACCATTCCAGGAAAATAGTTTGAAAAAAAAAGATATACACCATACTTGATTGGAAAAGATTAATATTTTATAATGTGATACCTTATATGTTGGTATTCATTTTAAACTAATTTTATATGTGTCTTGCTGTTGAGACTGAACCATTTCTGCAAGACCTTTAAATAGTATATCAACAGTGTCTTGAAGAATAAGAAAGTTATAACTGACATAACATTAGTCTGTTTTCGCTCAGTTTCTGCTATATACTCTGTCTTAAAGCATTTTAAAAGCTAATGAAAGTCTACACGTATATACATGTATTTTAACTTTCATCTAAATGCCGATATAGCAAAAAGTTCTGTTTGTAATATTTTACGACCACATACAAAGGGTTTTTTTTAAGTATTAAAATCCATCTGTGAAACAGCTGAAGGTGTTTGACTATATTTAGCTTGAAATTCTTTTGAAAAGATAAAGCTTTTTACTATATAATTTTTCATAAAAATACTATTTTACTCAAATTAAGTTTTGATTTCAATATTTTGATTTTATGTATTAGTATATATATTTTGCAGGTATTACTATACTATGATATCGAAAACCGTTATGTCCAATATAGAAATTGAATACATGTACATACATGCATGTGACTGTAACCTTTTTCTTCAGCTGCATTCAATATTAACGATTTATGTCTATCTAAATGATATTATGAATTTTATTTGTTTAAATCTCACTAACATATATGTAGCATTCTATACAATTGCATTTTTAACTTACTTTTACTAAAATTTTATGATATTAAGAATAAAAGTGAAAGTTGGGATTTGTCGGTTTTGTTTAATTTTTAGAGATGTCAAATACTTCCCTATGTTCATGTCATTTAGATTTAAAACAACATTTTAATTTATAATAAAGTTTTGTACTACAAACTACTGTGATTAATAGCTAGCTTATAGGTTAGGGTGGGTACGTGTTGTTGGTGCGTAAAACAGACTGTACTATAAAAATGGCTAATTCAACATATTTTAAGAAGTTATTTAAACACATGTACACATTACATACAACGCATGCCAAATGGATTATTTACCCAATGCCAAGATCAGTATCTTGCATGACTAATGAGTTCATACACATGTTTTAAAGTTGGTAATTATATAAATTTTGTGTTTGTTTCAATTGTTTTTAGTATTTAACTTTTATTTCTGGACCATACAGTCTACTCATAATTTTGCTTAAGACGATGCTACGTGCTTGAGGGGTGTTCACTGTTTTATTGCTTCTTAACGAATCTTCATTATTTATATAATGTAGTTTCTGGTATTATATTGTTCTCATGCGTAATTGATAATGTTTATTTCTTCTCCTCTTGCAATCAGGTAATCAAAAACAATAAACTGAGGTAGGTAATTAATGCACTAGGATACAACAGAAAATTACAAAACCATTGAATTGATGGCTTTCTGATATAGCCCGTAGTCTTAGAACCGAACATTCAGTTCACCGAAGGCTTTCTTAACCTTTACCCTGCTAAGTTTCTAAAATCGACTTATTCATCATTTAATTTCGGCATTATGTCCTCTTATTCAAAGGGTGTTCACTAAACTTTATTGACTGAATCGCAAACAGTGCAGACCATGATCTTGTTTTACACTGGTCGCAAAGGCAAAACCACGTGTTCAGTTACTAGTAATCAAATACATATGATTTCTTTCAAAATGAATTATTTCTTAACGCTGTTAGCGACATGGTATTTTTATTTGTTGGAACTTCTTTCAGAATGAAATTTAGCGTAAGGTGCTACCAATAAAATATGTGGCAAAGACCATTTGGAATCAAAGAATGCAACCAAGCAACATATACAAATGTATGTAATAGCAGACACGATTTTACTGAGTCTGTTCAAGAGAGGTAATAAAATGTGCAACACCACTCGCCCACTTACAATAGCTTAAGCGTAATTCTATTATAGTAAATAAAATCTGTAAGAAGATCCTTTGGAAGCAGAGAATGCAACCAAGCAAAATAATAGCAGACTGAGTCTGTTCATGAGAGATAGTGGAAAGACCAGTAGTGCAAACTAAATTTGTACTTTCTGATCCCTAATGACCAGAAAATATAATAACAATGAGTCTAAGTACGGGAAGACTTTTTACAGCCGCCTCTCCACATTTAAACACTGCAGCTGTTGTGATAGTAAATAAAATCTCTAAAAAGATCTTTCTGAAGCAAAGAACGCAACCAAGCAATATAATACAGACTCGGTTTGACTGAGTCTGTTCATGCGAGGTAATGAAATGTGCAACACCCCTCAAAAGTTCCGATTTTGCGGAAAAGATGATGCCATTAAGCGACAATACAGTGATTCTGGTGATATAGTTGTATTTCATTAATATGTATCATGCTCTTTTTATCTTTCTTCTTATGCCCCCGGCATCTACTGATGCGGGAGGCATATAGTGATTGTCCTGTCCGCTCGTTCATTCGTTCGTCCGTCCGTACGGGGTTAACCAAATGGGACCGTTTCGTCTAGCATCAATACCCCTTACTAGACTGACTTGATACTAATGCAGATGTAACCTGTGACCATTCCTCATCTGCAGACATCACCTGACCTCAGTTTGATCTTGACCATGACCTCATTTTAGACTTAGGTTGCTTTATATGGGCCATCTCTTGGTTAAACAAATGGGACCGTTTCGTCTAGCATCAATACCGCTTCGAGAATGAATTGATACTAATACAGATGTAACCTGTCACCATTCCTCATCTTCAAACATCACCTGACCTCAGTTTGACCTTGACCTCATTTTGGACTTAGGTTGCTGGGCCATCTCTTGGTTAACCAAATGGGACCGTTTCGTCTAGCATCAATACTGCTTACAAGATTGAATTGATACTAATACAGATGTAACCTGTGACCATTCCTCATCTTCAAACATCACCTGACCTCAGTTTGACCTTGACCTTGACCTCATTTTGGACTTAGGTTGCTGGGCCATCTCTTGGTTAACCAAATGGGACCGTTTCGTCTAGCATCAATACTGCTTACAAGAATGAATTGATACTAATACAGATGTAACCTGTGACCATTCCTCATCTTCAAACATCACCTGACCTCAGTTTGACCTTGACCTTGACCTCATTTTGGACTTAGGTTGTTTTATATGGGTCATCTCTTGGTTAACCAAATGGGACCGTTTCGTCTAGCATCAATACCGCTTACAAGAATGAATTGATACTAATACAAATGTAACATGTGACCATTCCTCATCTTCAAACATCACCTGACCTCAGTTTGACCTTGACCTCGTTTTGGACTTGGGTTGCTTTGTATCGACAAGGATGCCACCGGGGGCATCAAGCGTTTATTGAACGCACCTCCTTGTTTCTTCTTCAAGTCGTCACTGCTGTGTATGTGTTACATTCACAATCGGTATTTATAATCTTTTGACAAGCAAGTGGCAGTTTCGCTCCTGCATATTATCTCTTTAAACATTTTAAACAATTTCATTTCTTGATTTTCTTGCGTTTTAATGTCTCTGTCATAGCCTGATCCAAAGTGTCTAATTGAAAACCACATGTCTCGATTTGTGTTACACATACGTTTTGTTTGTAAATTACCTGTTAAAATTCTTATGTTGTGTCCAACGATATTCAGATCTGCTGTATCTACTAAGGTATCAGTCACGCTATTTTTTTGTTTGTGCTTCTGCATGTCGTAAAAACAACCCATCTTACCTATTATCTTTTGTTTCCGACCGACGCTACCATTTTATATTAAATAGTTTAGATATAAATGTGCCCGTTGCCTGTATACTTGCGAGACTAGATTATCTAGCATTTAGTTTTTGGCTCGACTTTTCGAAGAAAAAGTAGAGCTATTGCACTCGCCCCGGCGTCGGCGTCGCCGTTGGTAAAAGTTTTTGATAAATTCAAATATCTCTGTTACTATCAAAGCCATTGACTTGAAACCTAAAATAGTTATTTACTTGCAAAATTTACACCAGGAGAAACAATCCCCATAAGTCTGATTTGAATTCAAGTTCATAGAGGTATGTCCCTTTCTAACATAGATTTGTTTTGTTAAAGTTTTTGATAAAGTCAAAGTTCTCTGTTACTAGGCTATCAAAGCTTTAGATCTACACCAGGAGAAACAATCCCCATAACTCTGATTTGAATTTTGACAGAGTTATGCCACTTTTTAACTTTTTGGTTAAAGTTTTTACTGGCAAAGCTCTAATTCACTGAGAACAGTCAAGCGTGCTGTGTTACGGACAGCTCTTGTTTAATTAAGAAATAATATATCTCATCCAGTGATTTGTCGTTGAATAAATCATTGTTTGGAGTTCAGATGCGAAGGAATTCTATCACGAGGGCGCAGCCCGAGTGGCATAATAATACGCATCTGAACGACAAACAATGATGACATTCATTAAATATTTGCCCGTTTTCAATCGGTTTCTTTTCCAGCGCGCCGCTATGCCGTTTAACGCCATGACGTAATAATTGTGACGTCAGAACAGTGATTTGTTGTATAATAATTCACCGTTTTCTGCCTTCTTTGTTTAATAGGAAAATGAATCGGATCGTGTTAGAATAAATCATCGGCTACCACGACATCCGTCGACATGATCGAAACCGACACCTTATGATACTTACATCGAACGTTTATGAAATAAAGTCTATGAGAAGAGTCTTTGGAAATACAATCTGTGAAAAGACTCTTTTACTCATAGAACGCAACCAAGCAACAAATAGCATACTGGGTTTGATTGAATGCAACCAAGCAAAAAAAAAAAAAAAAAAAAAAAAAAAACTAAGTCTGTTCATGAGAGGTAATGAAATGTGCAATACCCTTCACACCCATTCAGCACCGGCTTACGCGGAACTCTATTACACAGATATTGAATGGACTCCAAGATACCAAACAATCAGAAAATAAAACAACACTGAATACAAAAACCGGGAGACTTTTATCGCCGCTACGGCACTTGAAGAATGCTGTTGTGATAGTTAGAAAAATATATAAGAAGATCTTTTGGAAGCATAGAATACAACCAAGCAAACTGTTAATAGACTCAGTTTGATTAAGTCTGTTCATGAGAAGTAATGAAATTTGCATCCCTAGAACCGGATTAAGCGATACTCTAGTACAAAAGTATTGAATTGACATTATAATCGCAAATGACTTTGCGAGTTTTCTCGTAAATGACGCGAATCGGTATGATGTTCAAAGTAAAATACAAGACATTTGGCTTTCAGTAGTTCCACGTTGAATTGTTAAGGAACTGGCTGCGACTTTCAAACACTCGTTTATTCATACAAATTATCTTTCATTACGTCATTTGATTTCTTTATACCGCTTACGTTTATATCACAGTATCACCAACTTTATCATTCATATTTGCGTGCATTGTGTCATCGGGTTTTTTTTCTAATGAAAAGTGGTAACAATAATATGTTCAGCAATGACGATGTTATCCCAGAACTTTTCTTGAGCAGTTTCGGATGTCTCATTATTTCTTTTTGACTGATGCTCATTCATTTTCTGATATTGTTTTAACACTGCTTATGTTGTTTTAATATGTTGTAGCATGGCCATGTCATATTGCATGAAAGTTTTAAGTTTAAATGAAATGATATGTACGTATTTTACTTACTGTCATATTCAAATCTCTAATATATGGTTTATTATCTTAAGAGGTATTTTTATCTTTATTGTAGAAATATACATGATAATGTAGCTATGCATATCTAAGATTTGTTTTGTACCAACAGATCTTAAGTAACTTTTGTTTTGTATTTTACATTTATAGCACTTTCCGTTGGATTGTAAGACTTCTCTCATTTCGGAACACATCTGTTTGCTTTGTACTTGAATTATTTGTTCAGCTTATGTACAATTAAAATCTGCATACCTTCTAATTTGTTAGTGATTCATGAAAGCATACACATCATATCATAATATAGAATAAACGTATTCCATGTTTCTGACAAATTATGCTCTATTTGTTAATCTCAGTATGGCAGTTGGGAAGGTTTATAAAATTACTATACCCACGCATTCATGATTTTCTTAAATACACTCCGCCATTTGCATGCATGTCTTGTTTTGTATTAACCTGTAAAGAATGCAATAAAATATGATTAAATAATAAAAAGGTAAGACCAAATTCAATATCCGCCGTTTGTGCATCGCAAGAGCTGACTGACAGAATGTTTTTTTTTAAATAGCTAAAGAATCCACATTCTAATTTCGTTTTAGGTAGTCGTTCGGTAGATATGAAGTAATTATAAAAGGTAAATGGATCTTGTCTTGAGGGTGGTGTGAAAATACGGGAATGCTGCTTTACAACCTTTACAACCTTTAATATAGTATCTTAAATCTTGATTATTTTATACATTTCAAATGTTATCTATTATACTCAAACCTCAAATGTTTATCTATTTTACTTGATATCAACTGTTTACATGACTAAATAGAAGCTGACGACAATTACTTGTACGGATTTAATTACTGCATCGTGAAGTGAAAGCAGTGTAAAAATGGCAACATACGAACAAATTGCTTCTTCCGAAGACGATTATGATTTTATCTGCACTCCATGTAAGCAACGGGAGATGATTTCAGAAGCAAAAAAGTTTTGTGTGGAATGTGGAGAGTATTTTTGTTCGACATGCTTGTCGTTTCATGAGCATTTTGGTGCAACGAAAGGACATACATTAATTAACTGCCAGGATGTTTCAACTGGTCGTGTAGAGACACGTTTGGATAAATGTAAAGTTCACAATGACAAGGAGGAAGACATGGTTTGTGGCGAACACAGTATCGTCTGCTGCCGAGTTTGCATAGCTACATATCATAGGTAAGATGTAAATGGCATTCAGTTTTAAATGCAAAAGTTACTTCCAACAGAGAATATTTTATCGCTAACAGTCATCTTAAAATATTGTTAAGGTTAAGAATTTGTTGGGGAATCAACAATTTTACTTATCCGATGTATATATAATTTGCATAAATCCCCCGAATGTATGGTATGCCGAAAAGCATGTGAGGAATCATGTACCTTTTATTTTGGACTGATTATTTTGTAAAGTGTCTCTATATAGTGATGAAACTCCGATGACTCATGACAACAACATTTTTAAATCAGAAACTGGAGCCTTGTTCCATTGTCGTTATCAGTTTTCATATACGGCTGCTGTTATGCGTCGCAAATTTTGCTAGTGGAAAGCCAATAAATACTCCCATAAACTACAAGAGAAAACTAATTCACTTAAGTGTTTTTTTTTTTTTTTTTATTTCAGGTTATGTCAAAGAGTGGATTACTTACCCCACGCTGCTCAAAGCTTTAAAGAAGGCAAAAATTGTGTCGAATTGGGCAAAAATGTAAAAAGAAAAATTGGAATAATACAAAGGTCATATATAGAGTACATGACCCGTGCGGTTCAACTTAAAATGAGAAAAAAGACACTTTTGAAACGGTTGGAAGAGTTCAGAATGTCAACGACAGAATTAATTGAGAATCTTGTCAACGAAGCTGAGAAAGACATTGAAGACACTTATAAACCGGAGATGTCTGGTACGCAGAAACATATTGAAAACACCGAAAAGCTCCTTTCAAAGCTAAATACTCTGTCAGAAGATTTTGAAAATGACAAGGATCCTATTCTTGTTTATAAGAATGCATTAGAATGTAAACGCACACTTAAGGATACGCAATTTAAGCCTGACGCGCTTGACAAGAAAATGGCAGTGAATGATAAAGCTTTGTCCCGGATTTCAGATACTGTAAAGAAGTCGTTGAACAACGATCGATATTTTGGTGTTATTGACGTTGAAGGACTAGGGGCTAAAAGTGACGTCCCGAACATGTGCGTGCTATCTGATGGTAGCTACTTTTTATCCCATTTCCACGGTAATAAAATAATTCACATCGATAACAATCTGAAAGGTGTAGACGCGTTTGATGCCGAAAGCTGTGTCTGGGGACTTTGTGCTATAAACCAAAATGAAATTGCTTTTACAATGCCAATAATTAAGAAAGTGCAGTTTTTAACCTATGATAAGAAGCCAGTCTTAAAAACCAGTTTCTCCACAAAGGTGTTTTGTCGCGGAATAGCATATTGTAATGAAAACATATATGTAACTGGTGGTGAGTTTCAGGATGTGGAATCGGCACAAATAAATATTTTTGATTTGAAAGGAAGATTACTTAACACTTTAGAAAATTGTTCTTACGACAAATATTTCCTCAAGATCCCCAGATCTATAATTGTTAACACTGACTATATATATGTAACGGACTGTTGTATCGGTGTGATCTGTATGGACTTGTATGGTAAACAGAAGTGGACTTACAAAAGTTCAAAATGCAAGTACCCTTGGGGAATTTGTTTCACGCCAAAGTCAAACCTTTTAATTGCCGGATTGGAATCCAACAACATTGCTGTTGTAAGTAAAGATGGCGAGTTGCTGGGTGAGCTGTTAAACGAAGACGACGGTATTTCCGCACCAAAGGCTGTCAGCATTGACATAGCGAACAGTCGTCTTCTAGTCACAACATCAAAGGGAAGTGTTCTGAAAGTCTTCGAATTTGAAGATTGTGAAATATGAGATTTCTCACAAAAGTAAAGAGCTTTGGCATGCTGTATGCTTAGTGAGCAGTTTTGCAATCCATGATTGTGTTATGAGCCGTCAAAGCCTTTTTACCGCTACTTTTCTAGTGTAGTTAAAGGGGTGGCCAGTTTCACAGACTTTTTTTCAGATTGATTAAGATAGATTTTGTTTATGTATGTTCCATTGCTTCTATAAGTGTAAATCAATCTAGTCTACAACGACCAAATTTAAATCTATAACAGTACTGTTATCAAAAATATTTTGTGATAAATACACGTGGACAATAATGTTTACGTGATCTCTTTCAGTTTTACATGCACATTTTTGTGGTCGCGTTTTCTATTGTAAGAATGTTAATTAACTGAATACCCATTTGTAACACTTGATGTTGCTTTTGTTTAAACATGCTTAGTTTGCGGCTATATCCATTCTGAAAATGTGTTAACATCAAAATAAATGCAAAAATCAGATTTTCTTATGCTTTTTTATACAACTCATGAACCAAATCAAATATTCGTGTTTTTTTTTAATCAAACATCAAAACCATCATTGATAAAGTGGGTATAAAATAAAAGTTAAACAAAGTCAAAGTAGAGATTTGAAAAGAAGGAGTAGAAACTATTACTGTTAACCGTTTTCACACAGCTGTAAACTAGCTAGTAACGATGTGTGTGTCAACAAGCACCATGGACTATATATTCCATACACCCATAATATTGTTATTCTAATCAGCAAATTAACTCTTTAGCATTGAACAATGCAAACATTTAATGTAATCTCGTGAAACAAAAATTGGAGTATCTAACAGTTTTCATTTGAGCCGGGCAATGAGAAAACCAACATAGTGGCTTTGCGACCAGCATGGATCCAGACCAGCCTGCGAATCCGCGCAGTGTGGTCAGGATCCATGCTGTTCGCTCTCAAAGCCTATTGGAATTAGAGAAACTGTTAGCGAACAGCATGGATCCTGACCAGACGCGCAGTCTGGTCTGGATCCATGCTGGTCGCAAAGCCACTATGTTGGTTTTCTGTGCCCGCCCGCTTAGCTCAGTAGGTAAGAGCGTTGGTCTACGGACCGCTGGGTCGCGAGTTCGATCCTCGGGCGGGGCGTATGTTCTCCATGACTATTTGATAAACGACATTGTGTCTGAAATCATTAGTCCTCCACCTCTGATAATTCATGTGGGGAAGTTGGCAGTTACTTACGGAGAACAGGTTAGTACTGGTACAGAATCCAGGAACACTGGTTAGGTTAACTGCCCGCCGTTACTTGACTGAAATACTGTTGAAAAACGGCGTTAAACCCAAAAAACAAACAAACAAACATGTTGGTTTTCTCATTGCACGGCTCATTTCATTGAAAGAACACAATAGCACAGGACAAAATTACAAAACCACGGTAAACTTCATGATCTGCTGCTCGTACCTGATTTATCATTTGATTTCACAAATAATAAACAGATTTTCTAGGCTTACTAAAGTATAGTAGTCGCAACTTGACCGCGATGGTTGACCTTAGGCTGATTATTCATATCGATTATTTCATTGTAGAAATAAGGGGGTGCTTAGGGTAGCCGTATATATTTATATGGAATTAGTTTGTATACATTTCAATATCAAAGTATGTAAACTTATATTTGATCAGTTAAAACTTTCCAATACACTAATTCTTATTTACACAAATTTCCATTTTCTCGAACAGCTCGTGTTTTTTAATGCAAAGAGATGAAGCGTTTTACGTACACTCCTTTTCACTAGTAGGTTGTGCCTCATTATGTATTATAATACAAAAGTCAACCATCGGGGTCAAGTTGCGTCTACTATAGACGTTGACCAATGCCGGAAAAAAAGCGAACGATTAACAACAAAGCGTAGTGTTGATGTAATAGCCGTTATATGAAGATCATTTTGAAGCACAAAATACAAGCAAGCAAAATAATAGCAGACTAGCTCGGTTTAATTGAGTCTGTTCATAGAGGTAATGGAACGTGTGCAACAACCCTCACGCGCCTTAGCATCGGCTTAAGCATAACTTAATGACAACACTTGAATAGACTCCATGCCCAAAGGACCAGAAAACATAACAACACTGAATGAAAGTCTTTTATGGTCCTCTGGACGATGAAGCACGATAAGATGGCTGAATCATAAAATAAATGATAAACTTTTGTGACATTGGATTTAAAATTTTCCAATGATTTTGAAATTGGAGACTTTTGTATTTCGCAATTATCATATGTGTTGAAACGTCAAAATAATACCCGGTATGACACTGTTTAAGATAAATACAAGATTGTCGAATATATTTAGAAATCATGGTTATCACTAGATGTACACAATAAGTTTTTGTTGACCTATAGCTATACCTTAAAATGAAAGGTTTACGGATATTAAAACTTTTACTATTATATACGCAAATATTCTATGCTAATTCATGTTTGTTTTTACTCTGTATAATATTATATTCAAAAACATTATTGATGAATAAGTTTAAGCTCGCTTAATATTTTTATTAATACGAATACACGTATACTGGTAAAGATGCTCGAACCTTCATATACATGTACATTTCTTAACGCCGTAACTGGTAAATATAGTCTCCATTGCATTTTGCCGTATCAGTTTTTCCATTTGTTAGGTTTGTTGAAAACTCAAAAGTTCCTTTTATCTTGTACTTGTGTTTTTAGATCTTCTACCTCATTAATTATCGAACCAATCTTTAACATGTGCCATATTATTTCCGTACCAGTTCTTTTTAAATCTGCCGTTTTTTATCCAAAAACCGAAACTCTTTTGGTGCGTTAATTTAGCCGTTACCAGTTTAACCAGATTTAATGATAATGATAATAATAATAATAATAATAAAGGAAAGGATGCAGATACGTATAACTGTTTATCAACTGTAATGGAAAATGCTATCCACATACTATTAGTTATCTACTTTTTAGTATAGGTTAGTGTTTATTAGTAAGAAGTTATCAAATTAAAATTGGTCTGACGCGGCGCACTTGTTTAGTGTTTGAAATATTTTTTGTTTACAAATTTAAGCTCCGCCTACAGTATGTGACTTTCCGGGTTAATAAACTACTGAAAGTAAATGTTGATTTACCAAAATAAATTTCCTGATAATTTGAAAAATACTGCAATGCCATTGGACAAACGATTTCAAATACTAACTAATACTTATCACTCAATACTACTAGTATATTCTTTGCTTGGCGCAAAGAAGTATAAAATACACGGGATGTTGGCGAGATTTGCTCTATATGCCTTTCAAGTTGCCGATCTATTTATTTTTATAGCTCTTTGCTTGGCGCTAAGAATTAAGAGGAGTACTAGGTACTGGTCTCTGCTTGGTGTCAGTTATAATGTGACTGAAATTATTACCCCTGTAGTATAACCGCCCGTCGTGTATAGTGTTAAAACACGATTTTGCTATAAATTATTTCTTAAATTAAGTCAAACTTGTTTTTAGATTTCTTTAAATGATTTAATGATATCAAGAAGACAATTTATCGACCTGGAAAAAGTGATACGCCTTTGATCGATATCACTTTTCCCCGATCGGTAGATCTCCATATTGGCCGAACCTAAAAAACAACAATTGATTTATCATTGGATTAAGTGACAGGCTGTTTACGAGCATACGACGTCACCTTCGTATAAGTTGAATTTTTTATTTGGTAAAAAGAATAATCTAGAAAATTTCAGCGCAGCTTCAGTTCTGTTTAGTTTTTTTTTTTTCTATTCTATTCTATTCTATTCTATTCTATTCTATTCTTGTTGTTTTGTTAATTTGGTCATGGCCGCTTGTTTGTCAATTTGAAGTTGAATTTGAATTTTGTCACGTTAAAAATACCATCGGGTAACAACGTTAGGCTGAGGAACGTCGTTTTCAATTTATCAGGGACGCCTCTTTACATTAAAACTTATAAAGCACACAAATCTACTTAAATTTGCTTTCTCTTACAGAGCTAGTTTCGGAATCTGCATGTTGCATTATTCTGAAATTCTGAAATTATCAAGCTGACGGTTCCTTTTTAACGTTACAAATCACATATACCCGGTAATGTGAGAACATTTAACACATTTCAGCCCTGACAACACACAGACCTTCTGCAAGTTACGGCGACTATGAATCGACAAACGTTATAGCTGACGAATCGAACTACACTTTACCACTTTTTATAGGAATTTTCTGTGTAGTTTTCCTTATATTGTTTTGTATTTATTGCTCAAAATGCCTGGGGAAATCTACTAAACCTGTGCCGAATCAAGGTAAGGATCTATTAAACTGTGTGCCCGATACATTACCTAATAAAAGTAGGCAACAATTTTCTTGTGTCTAATTAAGGTAGGTGCCTTCAAAGCGGAAAACGTAGCATGTACCTCGTTGAGGTAGAAATATTCTGTGTTTTCTAAAAGTAGACAGCTAGCTAAACCAAAGTATAAGTATAAATCTACATAATATTAAACAATTTACGCTGTGCCAAATCAAAGTAGGCAAACTTACTCAACTGTGACATATCAAGGCCTATATTTAACCTTTACGTAATACTTAATGTGTGCCTTATTAAGGTAGGGGTCTACCTTTATTGTCGAATATACCCAGCTTATGAATATTCACATAGTAATACATCTTATTTGTGCCTTACTAAAGTATGGATATATTTAAACGACAGCGATTTCCTTAACATGAACCTAGTCAAGAGATAGTTAAAAACATCTGCCTCGTCGTGGTAAGGACCTCCTAAGTATATATCTCTACTGAACTTAGGCGTAACCAAGGCCACGAACCAAGTAAGTGTGTGTCTATGATGCATGATCAGTAACTATACCTAAACCTTAACCAAGCTGTGTAGTAACTGTGAACTATTTAAAGGGCGTATGTAAATCACAATGGTAAAATTATTGTTTTGAAATGAATCATCATATGAATTTAACATTTAGCAGAAGAATGTTGTTATGAAATACCATTTTAATTAATGTAAGTTATTTGAAAAATCAATATCAGAAATGCCATTTTATGCTAAATATACCCCTGCATGATATGCATTTATATAAATGTAAGTTATTTGAAAAGTCAATATCAGAAATATCATTCTATGCTAAATATACCCCTGCATTATCTAAATGTAGGGTTTAAAAAAAAATAATATCAGAAATATCATTCTATGCTAAATATACCCCTGTATGATATGCATTTATATAAATGTAAGTTATTTTAAAAAGCAATATCAGAAATGTCATTCTATGCTTAATATACCCCTGCAAGATATACATTTATATATTAAATATAAGTTATCTTAAAAATCAATAACAAAAATATCACACTATACTTAATATACCTCTGCATGATATACATCTGTTTTTGTAGGTTCTAGCCAACTGAACTTATCACCGAGTACCATACAAGAAAGGAATGGAAATCAACGAAATCAATTACAGGAATTATTTCAGAATACCAATTATAACTGGGGTCCTCCATCTTACCGCATGAGCGTTCCAAGGCAAGACCAATTGTACCACCGGCCAGAAACCAGCCGCACCCCAAGTAGGTCAACACATTTAGCTACCTTTAAATTCCACTTTTTATATACTTAACAGTGAACAGTTTTAGCAACATAAACACTGCGAAATGTCATCATTACTTAATTAAAACTAATTATGGGTATTGAATTGGTAACTTTAGAATTATCTCCTTTTAAATGATAGCGTGTATTAAACATCAGAGTTTTAATGCGTAATTAACTTGTTATATGTATTGGTTAATTTTTCTACATATTAAAATATTAAAATTGTCCCAATAAATCCTGTCTAGAACAAACTGAATAGTTTTTAATGTTAGTTGGAGTTTCATTCGAGCCGGAAAAATAAATGATCGATTGTTGTTTTTTTTTTTTTGTTGTTTTTTTTTTATTGGCTGTTTGTTTTTGATGTGTTTAATGCCGCACTGACATTATTATTCGTCATATGGTTACTATCCAGCTTTGATTGTTGGGGAAGACCCCGGGTGCCACTCCGATCACTATTTCATCATAGGCGGGCACCTGGGTAGAACCATCTACCGTCCGTAAGCCAACTGGATGGCTTCCTGTCATGAAGAATTCAGGTGAGGCTCGTACCCATATCGACGAGGGGCAAGTGATTTAAAGTCAGTGCCCCGACCTTAACCACTCGTTCACAGAGAACCAAAATGATTGGTTGGGGTTTCATTTCAGCTGTAAAATAGATGATTGGTTGAAATTTCATTCTGTTTATGATAATGACTGGTTGGAGTTTCATTCTAGCTTTAATTTTAATAGTTATTGACTCTCTGAAGTAACAAACGATTTGTTGAAGTATATCATTCTTAGTGTAAAAATAAATGACAGGTTGGAGTTTCATTATGTAATGATATTTTGATGTTCATTCTAGCTGTAAAAATGATCGGCTGGTCAACGCCTTGTTCTAACTTTAAAAATAAATAACTGACTCAGGTTTTCACTCTAGCTTTAAAAATGTGGACTAGCTGAATTTTTACACTAGTTGTTAAAACAAATAACAAATGACTTTCATTCTAACTATAGAAATTGACTGGCTGGAGTTTCATTCTAGCTGCAAAGGTAAATGGCTCGTTTGGGCTTCATTCTAGCTGTAAAATAAATTACTAGATGAAGCTTCGTTCTAGTAGTAAAAATAAATGATAAGTTGTATCGTCACTCAAGCTGCAAAAAATGAAATATTGGCTAGGGTAAAACAAATGACATATTCATTCTAGCTGTAAAAGTTTATTCCTTTATGAAGAATATTTCAGCTATAAAATGAATCACAGTTTCGAGTTTCATTTTAGCTGTAAAAATAAATAACTGTTTGTGGTTTCATTCTTCCTGTAAAATAAATGACTGTTTTGAGTTTCATTCTAGCTGTAAGAATAAATCTTTGACTTGAGTTTTATTTCAGCAGTTAAAAATATATGACTACTTTGAGTTTCATTCTAACTGTAAAAATTATCGTTTGCTTTGTCGTTGGAATTGCATTAAAACTGTAAAAATAAATGACTTGTTTTAGTTTCATTACAGAGAAAATTAAAATGACAGGTTGGAGTTTAATTTTCGCTGTAAAATAAATAACTTGATTTTGTTTCATTGTGACTGTAAAATAATTGACTAGTAGGAGCATCATTCTAGCTTTACTGTTTTGCAGGGAACTATTCACATCAGTATCCATTCACCATTGCGACTGGTAACCAGCACTTGGCGGAAACGACCATTGCAACTGGTAACCAGCACTTGGCGGAAACGGCCATTGCGACAGTCACTGCTAACCAGCACTTGGCGGAAACGGAGCCTGATACACTAGAGGAGATAGATCCACCACCTTCCTACGAGAGTCTAAATATATCACATCTCTAGTCTAGATCATTCCTGCTATCATCAACCAAACATCGTAAGATATTGATTATTTTAAATATACACGAAACTGAGGTACTGCGGCTTAAAGTGTTTAATGTTGCATCATTAACTTCCAAAAGTAGCAGAGACATGTCTTTGAACAACAGACACACATAACTTTTAATATGTTAAAACGAAATGTAAACACGATCTTTCTTTACTCAACTACCTTTCTACAACGACTACCTTTACATTTAACAACGCAGTCTGTAACATCGTCATTGTCTAGACCAGAAGTCGATAACAGTCACCGCAATCTGTAACATCGCCACGATCTGGACCAGAAGTCGATAACAGTCACCGCAATCTGTAACATCGCCACGATCTGGACCAGAAGTCGATAACAGTCACCGCAATCTGTAACATCGCCACGATCTAGACCAGAAGTCGATAAGAGTCACCGCAATCTGTAACATCGCCACGATCTCGACCAGAAGTCGATAAGAGTCACCGCAATCTGTAACAAGATCTAGACCAGAAGTCGATAACAGTCACCGCAATCTGTAACATCGCCACGATCTGGACCAGAAGTCGATAAGAGTCACCGCAATCTGTAACATCGCCACGATCTGGACCAGAAGTCGATAAGAGTCACCGCAATCTGTAACATCGCCACGATCTCGACCAGAAGTCGATAAGAGTCACCGCAATCTGTAACATCGCCACGATCTGGACCAGAAGTCGATAAGAGTCACCGCAATCTGTAACATCGCCACGATCTCGACCAGAAGTCGATAAGAGTCACCGCAATCTGTAACATCGCCACGATCTCGACCAGAAGTCGATAAGAGTCACCGCAATCTGTAACATCGCCACGATCTCGACCAGAAGTCGATAAGAGTCACTGTATCAGCGAACTGAAACTGTTACAGCCTTACGGATGATAAATATTGCAACACTTCCTTTATCTTTATCAGAGCGGATGGAATGGCCTAGTGGTAACACTGTATGACTACAAAACTAGGGGTATCAATTTCGAGCCCAAACGCCTCCGGTTCTTCTACATCTGACACGCTAAAGAACCAGGAATGGGAAGCTATTGAAATCGAAACATCTTCTGCAACTTGCACTCTCCTCCAACTAAAGAAAATCTAGTACCGTTCTGGAGAAGTTGCCCATATGATTTACCGGTGATGACTCTAAATATGCTTACAAACAAACAAATAACTGTATCCTGCGTGATTTTGAACAGAGTAAAATTAACGACATGTGTTATAACTTTTTTTAAAAAGTAATGCGAATATTCATGAAATTTTAGTATTTCAGATAAATAAAAATTTTCTACAACCTTAAATGTAACATTTGTGGTAAGGTTGCCGCTGATACGCGTATCTTAAACGACTGATGTTACAGTAAGAGATAGCGTCGGTGTCATACAAGTGAACAATGTACTGAATTATATTAACGTAAATGGTTGTTTTATATCGTACGATTTATTCTTTGATCTTTCAGCGTTGATCTGTTAGAGGAACTAGTGACTGGTACTGGTACTGGTACTGAAATATCTGGTAAAATACACGTGTCAAAAGAGGAATACTTCAGGAACCAAAAAGCCGGGAACTAGGGTACCGTGATAAAGGACAGTGGGCAACAAGGGTCCCTAACACATTTTTAAAACCAGAATACATAGGAACCCGGATAAGTAACCGTGACCAAAGGTAGCCGGTAGCCGGTAGCCGACGAAGGACTTACCTTGTCTTTTTGTCTTCGTTAGGATTTATGTAACGGCAGTTGTCTCATGTAACCCGGCAGTACTTACATCTTTGCAATCAGGCTTCCGAGAAACAAGAATTCTCAAGCTCTTTGAAAAAAAAAACATACTGGATGTTGATATTAAATGACGTTTTAGTTTAATTTCTTCGAAATGTAGCTAGTTTTATAAATTTTGCTTAATGAACAATTTTGTTTTTTCTTCTGCTTTCTTGACTGATTGCAAAAAACGTTTGATACTCAGACATAAATGGATAAATGGAACCGTATTCGTGCCATCACATTTTCACGTTGCCATATTTAAAAATGTGATAAAGAGCATCATTACGAGTTTTGTATGGAGAGAAAAGTCTTGTCTCAAACGATAATATGTAACAACATCTAAACGACAGTTAGTATCGTGTCGCTCAATATGATCCATCGGATATTTTTACATGTATAATATTAGCATTGATTATATTTATTTGTCAACCTGACTTAAAATATATCTAAATTAAAATAAGAAAAGTGTAATCGAATTAAACACCAACATTTTCTAATTACTCGCCTGTTTTTGAGCGAATATGCAATGTATGCATTTACGTATTTTCCAGATTTAAATGTAAATACACGTTTTCCAAAAAAAAAAAAAAAAAAAAAAAAAAAAAAAAAAAAAAAAG
Organism: Mercenaria mercenaria; assembly: GCF_021730395.1. Classification (NCBI taxonomy): domain Eukaryota; kingdom Metazoa; phylum Mollusca; class Bivalvia; order Venerida; family Veneridae; genus Mercenaria; species Mercenaria mercenaria. The sequence goes on from NC_069373.1 coordinate 58,014,759, forward strand.
CCAATAAGTCTAAGCACAAGTTTGAGTCTTAAATTGTAAATTCAGCGTCAGTTCAAAGTGCAGTTTCATTATTGTATGATCCCGCTTTTCGGTAATAAGTGTTTTCCTTAATCTTTTGTTACATATTTGACAATACCAATTATTACAGTATACGTTATTCTAAAGAACTCCGCGCATGGAAATATTATTTTGTTTACATTTTCCAAACCTATGAATAAGTAAACGTCAAAAACTCTATTGATGGGTTTGTTGTCGTTGTACATTTCATCAAATTTAGACATTAAAATGTTTACAAAAATAAACTTATGGCTCGTCTGCTTTTGGATTTTTATGAATCTTTGAATAAATCTGTATTTATAATAAACGCAAACGACTCCGTAATGTTTTTTTTTTTTTTTTGTTTTAAAGTTGACGAATAACCCTGATACAGGTTTTGTAGATCAAACAGTAAAAGTTTATGTGAAGTTTCCTGGGAAGCACAGAATGCAACAAAGCAAAATAATAAGACACTCGGTTAGATTCAATATGTTCATAAGAAGTACAGAAAAGTGTTGCACCTCTTACGCCCCCATCTATCAACGACTTAAGCCGCAAAATATACTTTTAGCAATATGGTTATTATATCATTATCTCCTAATTAGAACTCATTATCTACTAAATAGGACTCGGTAACTCCTAATTAGTACTACCCTTGATCGTATTATTAGTCCTCAAAACTCAAAAGTTCGCTCAAAGTTTTGTATTGTTCTTTTTAGCTCAGCTCAGCACAAGGTGCAAATAGGTGTCCTGTTATCAGACCCTGGTCTACTTGTTTACATATTTAACCTTTTGTTTTCAAATTGGATATTTACCAGAATGGAAAGGCGGAACCAGTAACGTCGGTTACCCTTTAGCCTGCTGGCGGCAAGTGGTTTTGCCTTTGCGACCAGTGCAGACCAAGATCAGCCCGTGCAGGCTGATCATGGTCTGCACTGTTCGCTATTCAGTCAGTAAATTTTCAGTAAACATCCCTTTGAATAATAAGAGGTACTGCCCAAATTGAGTTATGGACTAGTCCATTTTAGAAATTTAGCAGGATAAGGGTTATAAGCAGGGACTGATCGCGTAGAGCCTTACACCAGTATTTCACTGGTCACCAACGGAACTCCTAGTAAACTGATAATGCCAGCTACAGTGTTCTAGACATGTTGCAACTTGTCAAATACCACTTGACAATCCATAACAATAGTCTAACGGTGGCTTCGGCGACAGGACTAAATAGGTATATTGAGGATGATGACAGAAAAAAAGATCCATCCCTAAGCCTGGTAATCATTTAGTCCTAATCAGAAGATGGGAGATGATTAGAAAAGCATTATCTTTCCCATCGTTACAGAGCTACACCGTCTGCTCTGGTGTACATAACGCAAAAATCCGACACCCAGATACTCGCACAAATATGTCACGGGGACTTCTATGTTGTATGGATTCTGTGTGAGGAAGTCTGTAATATATGTACAATATATTTATTATAATACAATGACTATCTTGCTATCTATCTATCTATCTATCTATCAGATGATGGCGGACAATAATAACAAAGGTTCACGTAAAACATACGATTTCTCATTAAAAGCATATTACAGTTGCAGTGTAAAACAATGTATGACTTAACTAAGACATAACTGGAAGCAATGGAGGGCCGTTTCAAATTAATATTTAAAATTCAAAACTTAAAAGATGATTTTTAATATTAATTGGTTACAACTTAATATCTAAATATTGCATATTAAGTAGAGAGAGAGAGAGGCGGGAAGGGGGGGGGGGGGGGGGGGGGGGGGGCGGTTTCCAAATGGCTGTTGCATGAATTGGCGTTTTAGGGGCAACTGTAAGGGATATTAACTAGCTTATTTACCATCAATTTGGGCCATCCAGTAAAAGTGACTCTCTTGTAAGGAGCTGTGCTATCGTCAGTTCAGCAAGAGAACGGAAACACAAGACTGGAACTGGTCATTGGTTACTTTCATAAAGGCTTGAAATATACAGAAAGAGTTTAACTTTTACTTTGCCGACTTAACATCCGTTAGGATCTTCGTTAGTCAAGCACATACCGAGAGATAACAATTTCAGTCAAATCTAAGACACATATACTACATTAGACCATGCGGAAAACACCACATAGAAAGAATAACAGTTAATCATAGAAGACTTAGGACACCGAAGCATGTGACAGCGTCTATCACATTATTATTATTGTAAAGTGAATAGAAAGATTGCGTGAAGTTGTTGAAAAAGCTTGACCCAGAAAGTATTTCAAAGAAAAACGTATGACCTTACAAGAAGAAAATACATTTTCTTATTATCGTATTGTAATGTTGTTGGTTCTACTAATATAATCCTTAGACCATAGGTTTGTCACCCGAGTATGGCACACAGACCACGGAAGAGAAAATGTAAACACATACATTCTACAACATTTTTCAGGCATAACGATGGTTGGGTTGGACAGTACCATACACCAGCGGATATAACGTTGGTGGGGATACTGGACTGGAAGCAACTGGGATGAGTTGGTTGATAAACTCATTGAAGGATTAGTGTGCCCGAGGACAACTTGATAAACAAAATCCGCTCCATGTGAAAAGCATGCGGTTTTGTGTAACAGATATGATTCAATCAGACCTCTACCGCATTGATTTTCACTAGAAATCACACACAGCACGACCACAGAAATATATAGAAGTGTGTACTTTAAACAGAAATGCCTGTGTCACAGAATAATTAGGTCAATTAGGTACTGGTGATAAACTGAATCAAGGCCAATTTGCAAGATGTTAAAATTTGCAAAGACGTTTTCACCATACCACAATAAATATGCAGACACTTTCAACGATTTGGCTAAAACATTACAAATGCCTCAAACTGCTAAAACAGATTTAGATGAAATATTAATGACAGTCTATAAATAAGATCTGTGTTTGATTTGTAATAATATATAACATGTTCAATTGATACTCTAGACGGTTAGTTTTGTTATCATCGCCGAAAATTAAATATTTAGTAGCTAAAGTTAGACTTTGGTACGATTCGTAAGCTTTTCACTCGCCTTAAGTTACACAAAATCAAACAATAAATAGTATTCGTATGATATAAGCAGTAACATAATATAGCCAATATTAATATAGTGTTTAATCTGATAGACTTAAAAATTTGGAAAAATACCCAAATACTGTGAGCAAGAATGTTTGGAAAGTACAAGTTTTACAGTTTAACGATATTATGTTCTGCGTTTCTGCAGATACATATACAAGAAATATGCAAAGTTAATCGTGTTATTTAAAACCAAAATCACATATACGCATATTTAAGTTGTCTTAGAGAACATGTTTCCCAAACATGCACATTTTAACAGTGAAGACACAATTATCAGTAACACCAAACGTGTTTAATTACCTTTGAACCGTTTTTCAGTGCTGAAATAACTTTGTTCAGATGTATGTCTTTTTAACTTTGTTCATACGTATGTCTTTTTGGTGATATAAGTTCAACTGGAAATAGATCAAATGGTCTTAATTTAAGCGGAATTTAATTTTTAACCGAGTATTCTCCCTAAAACTCCTAAAATTAAATAGAGAATAATAGGTTAGTGCCGTAGATGAGAAAGTTTATCTGGCGAGGCGGAGGAGGTTATCGGGTGAGCACATTTTTCTCACCCTGTGACATTTGGCGCCAAACATGGGACCTTGGCATGCTTGCTTGGTCTGTCTTGCGACGCTTGCAATATTATGTACCTACATCTGTACAGGCTTGTTAATAATTACTTGCAAAAGTAATGCATTAAATTAGTATTACTTAGAAAAAATTGGCATTAAATTAGCATTAGCATTACTATTTTTGTCAAAATAATGCATTAAATTAGCATTACATAGGGTGCATAAGCATTAGCATTATTGTTTGTGAATCATAGCATGTTATAATCACATACACTATTTGTTTGTTTTTCATTTAGTCATCTATATAGAGAATAATAGGTTAGTGCCGTAGATGAGAAAGTTTATCTGGCGAGGTGGAGGAGGTTATCGGGTGAGCCGATGGCGAACCTGATAACGTCCGGAGCCGAGCCAGATAAACTTTCTCCATCTTAGGCACTAACCTATTATTCTATTTATCTTGTCATTACTTTATTTTCCGATATTTGGCAATTTACTTTACAAAAATAAGTGTACGACAACCGTTTTAATGACGTCATATTCGTAATGACGTCACTTATATAATGACGTAATCACCGACAAAATCGCAATAACTTCTTCGTTCTTGAATAAAAACTCATTATTTTACCACTCATTTTCTTAGTTCGGACATTTCCAACACAATGGTAATGGTTTCAATGCAAAATTTCTTATGACAACAATATCGACCATAAGGTCACATGATCAACTGACCGTATATCACTGGTCACGTGTCAACTGACGGTATATCAAGAAAGATATACGACACCCTGATATCGGGTCGAAAATACTGCAAGTGACAGGATAAAGTTAAATACATGTATGACTTTCTTGTATCATATCTGATTTTTTCTTTTACCATTACTTTATAAAAATAACTTATGTTGAAGTACAGCGTCCATGAGCATTTTAATTGTAAGAGAAAGTCAAGTACCTGTTTAAAGGCTCCCTAACAGCCTAATTTGACATGACATGTAAAAGCTAGCTGCGTTAAGGTCTTTAACATCACTATCAGTGGCATACTGTTAAGACTGTTAAAGACTTTTGCAGGAATCGCTGTGTATCAAAGCATCCAATTCTCAACTGATGAAGTATTGATATCATGCAATTTCAGCTACAGATATCTCTTGTTGACCCGAATCTTACACACAATATTAACTGTCATTATTTTAGATCGTATAAAACTGCTGGGATATTGATGTTTAAAATATGTTTATAAAATTATTTGGATAAAGTGCGTTAAAAGTTAAGAATATGATACCTCAAAATTAGTTATGTTCGTTCTCGTCTCTTGTCATTTTTATTTTTGTTTACTGTACAAAGTGTCCTTAAGTACAAGTGCAAGATCCTAGCTTCCGAGCAACCCGATCAGTGTCTAAACTGTTCGTTGTTTAAGACTTGGCTTTTATCATAAAACTTGGAGAGAATTTGTGTTTGACAGTGAACTGTATAAACTCCGGATGGATGCATGGACGGGCGGACTACACGACTACTGTATCTCTTCAATTTTGTCAGAGTGGTAAAACTTGGCCGTAAGTGTCAAGAGAGCAGATATTATCAAGTGTCATCATAAAGTTACCATTGTGATTCCTACTCTTTTTTGTCTTCTGGTCGGTCCGTATATCTTGCACAAAACTCCCATCGGTCTTCAAAATTAATGTTCTTTCTGTAATTATGAAATATGAATATTACACAGTTATAGATATTATGCAGGTATCAGTCGGTGCTCATTATCTACAGGCATTTAAAAAGGTGGCGATTTGTAATGTATGAAGCCACAATTAGATCAAAGAAATCCATGCGCATTTAAATGTTTGTAATTATAAGGTTTCAAAAACATATACAGTTTAACGGGCCCCTCTTATGTCAATGACAATAACAGTTTTTAAACTATATACCGAGAAGTAAGTGGTACACACTTGGGATATTTTAGTAATATTATTTCATTCTCATCTACCAATTGTAGCGTTGAAAAACGTTATGTACATAAAACAATACTACAAAATCAATTCACCTGGTCAGTATTATTCTCTTGGCCATGCACGTACCATTTGAAAACTGTCACCAGATGCATGTGCCCGCTTCTTGCGTTTATTTTACTTAGTATGCAATATCAAATTTAAGTTTTAATCATTTAATATTAATAATTTACTTTTAAGTTGTAAATCTTAAGTATTAATTTCAAATGGCCCTCCAGAGCTTACATAACATATATTGTGTGTATTAAATAATAGATGGAACGTACCTGTAAATATATGTATAATATATTTATTATAATACAATGATTATCTATCTATCTATCAGATAACGGCGGACAACAATAACAAAAGGGTTCGCGGGAAGGGTTATCTGATTTAGCATGGTACGGCATCCGTCAGTAGAGTATTGTATTGAAATGTATAGGTCGTAGAGGAGAGTGCATATTAAAATATTGGAATATTAATATATTAGACAAATCTTATTTTATGACCTATGACGTTATTCCCTCCTTTGTGAAAATGTCGTCCTCGACATTGTATTTCAAAATTCAAAACGGTACGTTCTGCAAAAGAACATAAAACATGTCACGGTACGTCCTTGGTCACGTTATTGGAGAAAATGTTTCAGGCAGCCGGTTAGCTCCGTCGGTAGAGCACTCGCCCTGTAAGCGAGGGGTCCCGGGTTCGAGCCCCGGACTGACTGCACATTTTTCTCACCCTGTGACATTTGGCGCCAAACATGGGACCTTGGCATGCTTGCTTGGTCTGTCTTGCGACGCTTGCAATATTATGTACATCCGGAATTCGAGGACGAATTTTCAATTTGTGGGGGTGTATGTCACGGTACGGACTTGGTCACGTTAGGGGAGAAGATGTGCCAGTCAGTCTCCTCTACGACCTATACAATACTCTACTGACGGATGCCATACCATACTAAATCAGATAACCATTCCCGTGAACCCCTTTGTTATTATTGTTGTCCGCCATTATCTGATAGATAGATAGATAGATAGATAGATAGTCATTGTATTATAAGAAATATATTATACATATATTTACATATCCAAATAATTTTATAAACCTATTTTTAAAATCACTATCCCACCAGTTTTATACGATCATAAACAATTACAGTTAATATTGTGTGTATAAGATTCGGGTCAACAAAAGCTATCTGTAGCTGAAATGCATGATACCAGTACTTCATCAGTTGAGAATTGGATACTTTGTCACAGCGGTTCCTGCAAAATCTAGTGCGTCCAGTAGACGGAGATGTATGCCTCTTGTTGCAACAGAGACTAAATAAACTACAACTGTCGATTAATGTGTTAAACTGAGATGGATTGTGTTGCTAAATATTTGCATCAAATCTTTAAGTTTTGATGAAATCTATTACCAGTTTGAAATAGTGTGTTAAATAATTGATAAGACTATAAAATAATTTTAGTTCAACAGTCTATATGCATTTTTTCTGGTCATTTTAAGAAGTTTTGTCTTTAAATAAATTATGGAGATTTAAGAATTCACTAACAAACTTCAAAATTTAAAATACCTATTCTAACTTAACATAGGTTATACATGCTAGAATAATGTTTTCAAGTCAAATATGGTTAAATAGGTAATATTATAAGTGTACATGGTTTTATCATGGATTCTTTTTCAACTGCATATGAACATTTTTGATTCCAACAGGAAATATACCTTGCCTCTCTTAATATCACTGATATAAGATATATGTTTTAAAAGATGATATAGTGTTTATTTCAGAAACAGTCTCATGTTATTCAATTTTGAATGTCGTTGTACACTTAAAACTATTTCATTAGTATCATAACAATAAAGAAAACAAAACAAATCATTTGCCCCCTAAATTACCAATGAAAGATAAAAACGTGTGATCATACTGAACAAAACCGAGTGTTTGGAAGATTTAAAGAAGAAGATGAAGAATCAGTAGAGCCCAGGTTCAGATGGTTTCCTGTCTAACGTCAAGCATATGTTATCTTTACCCATTACTTTATCTGGGGACCAAACGCCGCTTTTCATGGAATTACACGCCACAACCCGTGTATCATTGAAGGTTCTATGTTCACCGCCGTTTGAATACATCTGCGGATGTCTCTAAGTTGCTTTTTGTTCTTTTAGCAAGTGTAAATATTGAGTTCTGCTCAACCCGAGGCTAGAGGGCGTGGACGGTAGCATGTATTTCCACTACCGTCCATGAACAGGCTCAATCAAACCGAGCCTGCAATATTTTGTTTCTGTCGTGTTGAGCGACCTGTGAAGTTTCCACTTTTTTCTATTTTACATCCACTGGTTTGAACTTTGTCATCTGGAAACAGTAAGCAATAGTTTGAGTCTTTCTGCTCACTACATTCTAATTACGGAATCACTTCACTTCCTCCTCCGTTGCCTTTGTACCTTCACGGTATTTTACTTTCCATCTCTGTAATTTAATCATTCAATTTGTGTCTTATACTCCTTTTCCTGGCCCCTTTCTGGTTGCACTGCATTTGCCTGTAATGTTTTTGCAAAGTCAAATATGAATTGTTTAACTCCAATTCACGAAGATCAGACAAGTAATTCTCTGCTTAACATATACTTATATATTGATCAATAATGGTTAAACCCGACAAAGCATTGAGGAGAGAAAATGTTCGAAGAAAAAGTTCACGAAACTGACTGACTTTGAACGACAACAATCAGTTATTACCCAAAAAGCACATCCGGAGGACTTGAGGTGCTCAGTTGAGCTATAACGCAATACGACGGTGTTAAAACCATGTTTCCTCGTGTTTTTTTTTTTCGCATTTACTTATATATTGATCAATAATGGTTAAATTCGACAAAGCATTGAGGAGAGAAAATGTTCGAAGAAAAAGTTCACGAACCAACTGACTGACTTTGAACGACAACAATCAGTTATTACCCAAAAAGCACATCCGGAGGACTTGAGGTGCTCAGTTGAGCTATAACGCAATACGACGGTGTTAAAACCATGTTTCCTCGTGTTTTTTTTTTCGCATTTAGCATCTGCAGGAGTGCCCTGTAATGAATGTATAAACTTCAAAAGTAAAAGTCTATCAAATATAAATCTTAAATATCAAAACTTAATAATGAATTCTTAAAATTTAGATATTAAATATTAAAATTAAAATCTTAAAATGTTAATCTTTTAAATACTAAAATTTAGTACTAAAATGTTAAAAACTTAAATTTAATTCTTTAATATTAAAATTGTATTCTTAAATATTAGAAGATTTATTTATTTATTTACGTCTCTCTAATGTACAACAATTACTGATTTGTTTTCACTTTTGGGAAATTCTTTCTTCAATTTTTATGTCGGACGCTGCTACAACATTATATTTCAACTGACCGTGTTAACGTAGTTTGACTGTATAAACATCTTTTTTTTTAAATAACATTACACAGATGAGCAAAAAAAGGCCATTTTGACCCACATCTTGTTTCTAAACAAAACTTGATTGTTGGTATACTTTTTCCAATAAATATAATAGCTGATATACTTGTGTTAGTCCTTGGTCCATTTTATATTGCATTAATATAAGTATGTGACGCGACGGGTAAAAAGGACAATAAGGGCAAAATTACAAAATAGATATTTCTATTTATCATATATACATGTATTAAGAAAAAGTTCTATCTGAAATGTATACATTGTTATGCTTACGTCTTCAATGATTTAGTCATTCAACCTGACCATTAAAACGTGCAACGTTGTTAACCCGTTAAAGTTATCATCCCTTTAGTGCCATTTTTAAACATGTCGCGTCAGGTATATTTAGTTATGACCCTTTCCGCTGTCCATCCCTAACCATACATGTACCCGATTGAAAATTGGGTTTCCTTTTACACATTGGAATGGGGAATTTGGTTGTCGGAAGACAAAATACAACGTAGTATCCGAACAATTACTGGAGAATGATTGAGCCTCAGGTCCTTTAAGCTAGTTGCGAGTTGGTCATGACAAGTAGATGACGCGTATTAATATCGGGATTGAAAGGTCAAGGTCACTGTCAAAACTTACAGATTAGCAAAACTTTCTCTTACTAGTTAGTGCATAACGACGTAATCTAGAGTCCTTTGACTTGATAGGTGGTTGGCTGTGACCAGTAGATGATACATACTAATTTTTGGTTTAGAAGGTCAAAGGCCAAAGTCTCCTAGACTTTGAACAACATTTTCTTGTCGGAACATTTATCAGAGAACGGGTAAGCCTTAGGCCCACAGTGCTCGAATTGCTATGGATGTATGGATCTTCTTCATGACTAGTAAATCGTTCCTCTTTAGTTTTAGGTTAGGAGATAAACGGTCATTATGAATTTGCATATCAGAAAATCCTTGACCATCCAATTACCGGACCAGTGCCTAAACAAGGAGTCCTCGAACCTGGCACGGAATCCGATGTAGGTGAATATCAATACAGGCCCTCTATCTATTTTGGTAGAGAAACGTCACTGGAAACATCAAATTGTCTGACAAAATACTAGACATAGTCAGGCCTAGAACATTCAAACTTTTAGAGACGTTCGTCATAATCATATGATGTATATGACTGCGTATAAGATTAATAGTCAATGTCACTGTGGATCTTGTCCGACACATTTCCTGAGAGCGGTTAGATTAGAGTCATTAAACTTCGTGAATAAGCTTCTCATGAGTTCATTACAAGCTAACCCCTAAATTTTTTTTGATTGAAAGATCATAGGTTAACGTCAAGTTGATCTTGAACAGCAAAACCTCATTCCAGCAATCTCAGTGACTGTAGAACTATCAATCCCGGAGTCTTCAGATGTTTGAAGAGGTTCGCCGTGACCATTAGATGATACTTATTAATTTTGGGGGTTCACTTGAAATAAGACCATTTGATATATTTCCAGTTGACCTAAAATCACCAAAAAGTCAGAACAAAGTTATTTCAGCACTGAAAATGGTTAAAATGTAATCACACACGTTTGGTGTTACCAATAATTATGTCATTACTGTTAAATTGTGCATGTTTGGGAAACATATTCTCTAAGATCTATGCGAATAGGTGATTTTCGTTTTAAATAACACTATAAACTTTGCATATTTCTTGTACTTTCCAAACATTCTTGCCTTGCTCACAATGTTTTGGGTATTTTTCAAAATTCATAAAACAAAACCTTTTAAGTCTATCAGATTACACATTATATTAATATTGGCTATATTATGTTACATCATACGAATACTATTTATTGTTTGATTTTGTGTAACTTTAGGCGCGTGAGAAGCATACGAATCGTACCAAAATTTAACTTTCAGTACTAAATATTTAATTTTCGGCGAATGATAACAAAACTAACCATCTCGATTATCAATTGAGCAAGTTATAGATTATTAACAAATCAAACATACAGACCTTATTCATAGACTGTCATTAATATTTCATTTAATTCTAATGTTTTAGCAGCATGAGGCATATGGAATGTTAACCAAATCGTTGGAAGTGTCTGCATATTTGTTGTGGTATGGTGTAAAGTCTTTGCAAATTTTAACATCTTGCAAATTGGCCTTCATTCCGTTTATCACCAGTACCTAATTGTTCTGTGACATAGGCATTTCTATTTAAAGTACAAGCTTCTATATATTTCTGCGGTCGTATATTGTGTGAGGTCTAGAGAAAATCAATGCCGTAAAGCTCTGATCGAATCATATCTGTTACACAAAACCGCATGCATTTCAAATGGAGCGGATTTAATATTTCAAGTTCTCCTCGAGCTCACATATCCTTCAATGGTTTATCAACCAATTCATCCCAGTTGCTTCCAGTCCAGTATCCCCACCAACGTTATATCCACTGGTTTTATGGTACTGTTTTTATATACGAAACTGTCCAACCCAACCATGATTATGCCAGAAATCTTTTGTAAAATGTATGTGTTTACATTTTCTGTTTCGCGTTCTGTGCATCACGGATTATTTTAGTAGAACCAACAACATTATAATTAGACGATAAAAAAATGTATTTTCTTCTTGTAAGCTTATACAAGACTTAAGCCATAGTGTAATTGTATTCTCAGATGCTAAACACAGCTTCAAAGTTAGATGTGGTGTACCACTTAGTTCTGACGCAGTTAAAAATTGTTCTCTCTGATGAGAGAAAAAATCGCATTGGAGCAAGTAATGTGACTCAGAACCGACTTGATTACCACTACAGAGATCACATTGTCTGTCCTCGTATGGAATCGCTTCGTTACGCAGACGTTCAACAGGGAGTTTGAAGTTGGCCGTTCTGTATTTAAACAAGATTAGAGAATCGTTGTTATCTAATATCTTAAAGTAATTCTCGAAAGCATGGGTGTCTTTAAAACTATTATAAGTTCTACCTTTATTAGATTCGCGAAGCTGTGCAAACCAGGTTGTTTGTGTTGATCAATCAGCGTTTGTTTTACTTGTTTATGGATTGATTTACTGATTATGTTATCCTGATTCTGCCATAGATCTGGTCTATCGACTGAGTTTAAGATGCTTTTTACATGAGATACTCATCTCTATTTGGTGCTTTTATCATATATTGATACAATTGAAAAGATAATTTCGAAACTTTTCCAGTGATTAAACGATTCCAAAACGAAATCATACGCCTTTTAACTATTACGGAAATAGGATATCTCCCGAGTTCGCCCATCAGCATGTTCAAGGGGGTTGATTTTCGCGCCTTCATAATTTTTCGCAGAAACTCTTTATGTACTTTTTCCAAAAGATCTAAATTTTCATAACCAAATATTTCCGATCCATAAGTAAGTATAGGGAGAACTGTGTGATCAAACAACTTTATAACTAAATCGATAGGTAGATCTGAATTATTACACTTCGTGAATAATAAATACATTGCTTTATTAGCCTGTGCGACGACGTGTTTTCTGGCTTTTAAGAAAGAACCACTACTTGAAAAAGTTACTCCTAGATGATCAAAGTTATCTGTTACCTCATTTTCATTATTAGCTAGCTTAAAGTTAAAATTTCTAAGTTGACGTGCTCAAAAGACTACAACTTTTGTTTTGTTTAAGTTAACTTGTAAGTGCCAAGTATTACAGTATGTATTGAAGCAATCTAAGCATTTTTGTAAGTCCGTGTGTATTAGATAATAAAACGGTGTCATCTGCGTAGAGTAGAACTAGCAGCTTAAGCCATAGTGTAAAATCTTGTGAGTCATGTAATTCTACTCCAACAGTGCCGTTATTCATTAAATATGATTGCAAATCATTCAAATAAATAGAGAACAGTGCCGGAGATTTTTCTCCTTGTCGAACGCCAATTTCAGAAATGAATGGTGCCGAGACAGCACCATTATGAGCCACACATTATTTGATATTCATATACATGTTATTGACGACTCTAAAAAACTTGCCATTTACAGAGTTCTGGAGAAGCTTATGCCACAAGCCAACCCTCCAGACCTTATCAAAGGCCTGCGAAAAATCCACAAAGGCACAAAAAAGTTTTTGTTTTTTCTTCCTAAGAATTTCGATTATGGTACTTAAGGCAAACAGATGGTCTGACGTGGAGTAACCCCTTCGGAAGCCAGCCTGGTTTTCATGCAAAATATTATTTTGTTCTAGGTAAGATGTTAACCTTTGATTCAGAACAGAGGTAAAGAGTTTTCCTAAGCAGCTTAAAATTGTTATTGGCCTATAGTTACTTGGAAGTTTAGAGTCACCCTTATTTTTAAAAACTGGAATAATAGTGCCTTCTAACCACGAGCTTGGTATAAAACCTGAATCTAAGACGCAATTAAACAATTTCGTATAAACTGGAATGAAAAGATCTTGTGAACTTTTTATGTATTCATTAGTAATACTATCCACTGGACTTGACGCTTTACCATTGTTAAGATTTCTAACACACTTATGAATTTCATACTCTGTTATAGGAGAATTTAGATACAAATTAGACTCTTCTGAAATGGTAATATTAATATCCAAATCATTTTCGTCGACAATCGTATTTGTGTTAATTGATTTGAAATGTTCGTAAAACTCCTCGATACTAGGTGATTGGTTTTGCATCGATCGTGGCTTTAGACTATTTAAGAATTGGATTTTTTTCGCTTAAGTTTCTCAGTCTCGCATGCATAATAGTATACTGTAAATGCAGCAAAAAATCATTTTTGAAAAGAAAACTCAATTCTAGGGTTTGTTTGCATGACTGACCAATCAGAATGGACAAACATTACCTTATTCCCAGGTATACATTTACCTTATTCCCTTTAAGTTCTCTGTACTTTTTTTAATTGTTGGTCTCTGACCTTCTATCAAATCGTCATGCATATGTCGCCCGGGGATCTACGTCAACACCATACGATCCATAAATATGCGCTCTCCCTATTGAGCTCGGGTTATAACCAGTGGCTGTCAAAATAAATGACTGTTTGAAGTTTCATTCCAGCCACAATCAAAGCACTAAAAGTGCTGAATGCGGCGGGCTTAAATAGAAGACATGAAATATAATGGAAGATTATATTTTAAAATTTCTCTTTCTCAAAACAGTGAGATTTTGAATTTTAATTATAAATTTGCATCTAGAATATACACATATCATTGAATACATATTTTTCTCAGCGAATCACATTTGTACCACGTGACTGTCCAATATATTACTGTATTGGATCAATTATATATTCCGTATTTGACTAGACAATTTTTTTTTCTAATCTGCATGTTAGCAAAACGATAAAAGCCATAAACCGATGAAAGTATCCGCATGAATATCAACTTAATGCAATGTTACATACGTCTAAAAGATGAGTTCATGTCTTTTTCCTTTTTTACCGAGAATAAAAGGCATAGAATAACAAGAAAATAATGGTAAACCCAATGGATGCTCACCAAAATAAGATTATTGCATATTAAAAGAAACAAGAGGACCATGATGGCCCTATATCACTCACCACAGTTGATCTGGCCTTCTGACCTAGTTTTTGACCTCACATGACCCAGATTCATACCTGACCTATAAATCATCAAGACAAACACTTTGACAAAGTTTCATGATGATTGGGTTACAACTGTGGCCTCTAGAGTTTTAACAAGCTTTTCCTTTGATTTGAACCGGTGACCTAGTTTTTAAACCCACATGACCCAGATTCGAACTTGACCAAGACAAACATGCTGACCAATTCTTATGATTTCAAACTTAAACTATGGAGGTTAACAAGATTTTCCTTTGATCTGGCCTGCTAAACTGTTTTTTGATCCTAACTGACACAGTTTCAAACTTTACTAGAGATCATCTATACAAACATTCTAACCAAGATTCATAAAGGTTGGGTTACAACTGTGGCCTCTAAGTGTTAACAAGCTTTTCCTTTGATTTGACCGGGTGACCTAGTTTTCTGATCCCACCTGACCCAGATTTGAACTTGACCTAGAGGACATCAAGACAAACACTTTAAACAATTCTCATGAATTTCCAACTTAAACTGTGGACTCTTGATGTTTACAAGATTTTCCTTTGATCTGGCCTACTGACTTAGTTTTTGACCATACATGACCCAGTTTCGAACCTGACCAAGAGATCTTCAAGACAAACTTTCTGACAAAGTTTCATAAGACTGGGTGACAGATGTGGCCTCTAGAGTGTTAACAAGGTAAATGTTGACGGATGATGAAATGTCGCATGACGAACGCACCCGGGACAATGACTGGTCACAACAGCTTACCTTGAGCACTTCGTGCTCTGGTGAGCTAAAAAGTGAATCCGCTGACTGGGCAGATATAGCTTTAAAAAAATACTCATGTTGAATTAATAAAATATTAGAACCTCACTGGAATATTAGCCCACCATAAGATGAAGATACATGACGCCATGAAGGCCCTGTATTGCTCACCTGACCTATTGACCTAAAGATCATCAAGATTAACATTCTGACCAAGTTTCATTAAGATATGGTCATAAATGTGGTCTCTAAAGTGTTAACTATTTTTTTCCTTTGATTTGACCCGGTGACCTGGTTTTTGAAGTGACATGACACAGATTCGAACTAGACCTAAAGATCATCAAGTTAACAATATGACTAAGTTTCATGAAGAATACAGTCATAAATGTGGCATCTAGAGTGTTAACAAGCTTTTCCTTTGATATGACCTAGTTTTTGACCCCACCTGACCCAGATTTGAACTTGACCAATAGATCATCAAGATCAACATTCTGACAAAGTTTCATTAAGATATGGTCATACATGTGGCCTCTACAGTGTTAACAAGCTTTTCCTTGATTTGACCTGGTGACCCTGGTTTTTGACCCCCAGATGACCCAATATTGAACTCGTCCAAAATTTATTGGGGGTATCATTTTGACTAAGTTTCATTAAGATTGGAACAAAATTGTGACCTCTGGAGTGTTAACAAGCTTTTCCTTTGATTTGACCTGGTGACCTAGTTTTTGACCCCAGATGACCCAATATCGAACTCGTCCAAGATTATTTTGAGGGTAAACTTCTGACTAAGTTTCATTAAGATTGGGCCAAAATTGTGACCTCTAGAGTGTTAAAAAGCTTTCCTTTGATCTGACCTAGTGACCTAGTTTTTGACCCAAGATGACCCAATATTGAACTCTTCCAAGATTTTATTGAGAGTAACATCTGACTAAATTTCACTAAGATTGGACCAAAATTGTGACCTCTAGAGTGTTAACAAGCTTTATCTTAGATTTGACCTGATGACCAAGTTTTTGACCCCATATGACCCAATATCAAACTCATCCAAGATTTTATTGAGGGTAACATTCTGACCAAATTTCATTAAATTTGGCCAAAATTGTGACCTCTAGAGTGTTAACAGTAAAAATTGTTGACAACGGACGACTGACAGACAGACGGACGACGACGGACACAGAGCGATCACAAAAGCTCACATTTGAGCACTTTGTGCTCAGATGAGCTAAAAATGTGCACCACCTTTTTGTTGCCAAGAAATATCCTGACTAGAATGGCGCTATAGTTCATTAAAGTTGAACAATCAAAGGCAGTAACTCAGTGATAATCATTCGACCAAAACATGAAGATAATATGCAACTTCCGATGAAGTTTCTATGATTCCAGTCCAGGACAAAAAAATGGTACTATAGTGTACTAAAGTTGAATTATCAAAGGGCAGTAACTCAGTGAATCATCTGACTCGAACGCGCATTTCCTCTTGGCAGTGAAGCTTCCTATAAAGCTACTATAAATTCCAGCCAGTGGTTGCTGAGGAATACTCTGGACAAGAAATGGTACTATAGTAAACTAAGTTGAATTACCAAAGGTCAATAAGTCAGTGAAAAATCATCTGGCTGGAAGTTGGAACATCAAGAAATATGCACATTTCCTCTTCGGAGTAAATCTTCGATAAAAGATTGATGAATTCCAGGAAATGGAACTTTTGTATACTATGTTATGTAATCAAAGGACAACAAGCAAATTCGATGAATTGGAATCCCCCGCCGAAAGGGTCAGAGTTGAGGAACGGCAAAAAAATATATCCAGGAAAAAGTTAAGAATGTTACCAAGAAGCAAATAATTTCATTAGTCAAAATCAAATTAAAAGAAAATGAATGGTTTGTTTGGGTGCGGGGTGGGGGCTGGGGTGAGGATACAACAGTTTACATGTTGATTATAAATACTGATAGAAAACGAAAAAATGAAAAAAAAAAAAAAAAAAAAAAAAAAATTGGTAGGGGGGGGGGGGGGTGTGAGGGGGAGGGGGGTGACCAAGGAAAGGGTGGTGACCAGTGTAGGTACACAACATCACATGTTTATAATAAATGTTCATGGAAAAGAATGAAAGAAGTTTAAATGAAATTCTTCCAATTGGTTGGTTTGTTATGTACAGATCTGTGGATTTTAAAACAATTAAAGGGCAATAACTATATGGAAAATTGACCAACTGAAAAAAAAAACTTGAAGGGCATCGTCGCAGTATCTTGGTTCATGTCTATTTCAAGTTTGATGAAATTCTACCTGCTAGTTACTGAGAAATGGCTACAGATGGACATTTTTCATTAAATCAAGGGCAATAACTCTGAGGGAAATTGACCTATCAAAAAAAAAACTTGACAGGCATCAGCACAGTATCTTGGTTCATGTCTATTTCAAATTTGATGAAATTCTACCTGTTAGTTACTGAGAAATGGCTGCAGACGGACATTTTTTATTAAATCAAGGGCAATAACTCTGAGGGAAATTGACCAATCAAAAAAAAAACTTGACGGGCATCATCGCAGTATGTTGGTTCATGTTTATTTCAAGTTTCATGAAATTCTACCAAGTAGTTACTGAGAAATGGCTGCGGACGGACTGACGGACGGACAACGCCATTTCAATAACCCCCTCCCGATTTCATCGGCGGGGGATAATAACTTTGAAAAATCATCCGACAGAATATGAAGATAATATGTGCATCTGATATAGCAATAATATCAAACAAGAGATTTAAAGAAACAAAACATTTAGTTGATGAAAAATGTCTGAAATAAAACACTTAGACACCAGGTCTGTATGAACAAGTGACCGAGTATAGCCGTGGCAATAACATAAGACCCATACCGGTGAAAATTTTTTTTACTTGACTTTCAATAATGACTTTGACCTATGGCCGACAACAATGGGTCATGTGCGCGACATATAGCCCTAATCATGGGGAACATTTCTGTGTAGTACTAAAAATGTCCTTTGATGCAATTAATGTAGCAGAAACAAAGTTTTACTTGATCTTGAACAGTGACCTTGACCTTTAAACTGACAAGCATAGATCAAGCATTGACACACTGTCTCATCATGGGGAACATTTTTGTGTAGCACTAGATAATCCATCAGCAGAAACAAATTTTTCTTGACCTTCAATAGTGACACTGACCTTTGACCTATAAGCATAAGTCAAGTACATGCATATCTACTTATTGCGCTCTAATAGGCATCATTCCTATTAATCCACTCCGGTGTTCCACCTGTAGGGACTATAAAAACCTACTGTTCTAATTTTATCGTCTGATTTAATATAAAAATTTCCCAACAACCAGAGTAACTAAACAGCTGGTATCCAGGTATGTGTTACTTCTAAAAAGTAAGCTTAGTATAACATGCTTAATATTACCTTTAAACTTCATTTTTTATGATATTTTAAGTTTTTTGTTTTTCATCACGTTATGTCTTATGGATCATAGTACATGTTCATTTAGCAAAACGGAAATGCACAACTTCACACAATAAATACATTAAGGTCTAGAGGTCCGGCTAAGGGTGTAATTAACGACATATCGAAATTCACCCGTATCACGATACATTATATATATATATAGTCTGGCGTATCGTATCATAGGTCTGTTTTACGATACAGTGGAAAGTAGAGATCGACATTGAATGAAAACTTCCATACAATCACTGTTGAAGAAGCAACTAAACAAATGTATCATTTTATACAATTTCTTTAACTTTAAAAACAAAATTTCAAGTACTTTCCAAGAGAAGGAACATAAATTTTTTTTTTAATTTTGTCACATGATATGTATTGTATTGTGAGACTAAGCATATCGCTACCAATGTTGGCAAAAAGCCGGTCAATATGAGTAATTGACCGGGCCGGCGGTCAATACTGGTTAAAACCGGTCAATACTGGTCAATACTGGTCGATTCAATACTATGGTCACTTTGGGTGGTCAATACTGGTTTATTCAACACTTTTACATAATGCACATTCACAGACTGGCACAGGCTGTGATAGTAATATAAAAATAAAAAACAATTTGAATAATATAAAATTTTGTTCATTAAAAGTATAGTGGTCAATACTGGTCGATTCAGTTTTGGTCTGTGGCAATGTGTCCTGGTCAGGCTCAGTTTTGGACAATATATTTAGACTGGTCAGTGGTCAATACTAGTTTATTCAATGCTTTTAATTAGTTTTATCTTCTTACAGTAGCCTTTATTTTAAATTAATTAAAGATTTTATTAATATAAATTACACTCATTGAAATGGACAGTACTGGCAATTCAAATTCTGGTCCTACGCAATATTCCTGATTAATACATATAGTGGTCAATTTGGGCAGTTGAATACTTTGATTGAATGACTTATTTTACCATTTCAAGCATCTCAATAATACAGTGGGATTATTGATCTTGACAGCTCATTAGTGATTAGATAGACAGGTCTGCAACATCTATTGTATATTGTAAGACATGGTGTCAATTAGGCAATGTGACAATTGCTATCAAAACACAATTAAACCACTTCCATGAAAGGGTCCAGGTGTTTTGCAGCAGTTTTTTCATTAAATTATTTATACCGGCTCATTTATACCAATATAAAAAATCATTAGATTTATCACTTGTGAATCAAACACTATTATTGCTACCAGTTTATAAATACTTATTCTACAAATGAAGTTCAGCAAAACTATATATCTTTGTAATCTAATCTAACAGAAAATGTTTAATAACCAGTATCAATCAGTTTGACCAATCAACCACTTCTGACCATTTTGGGAGTATGATTTGGTTGCCCTTAACAAAATACTAATGCCTGCATTTACCATAATCAAGCCCCAGATGTTCTTAAACATCATTATTTAATTGTTCATAAACTTTGCAAAATATCTTAACAGTCAGTATTGACTAATTGACCAGTATTGACCAATTGACTGGGATTGACCACTTCAGGGAGTATTGACCGGGGCGGTTTTAACCGGTTAAAACCGCTGGTTAAAACCGGGGGCGGTTTTAACCGCCCAACATTGATCGCTACACCCCTAGTCCGGGCATCAAAATACAACATATACATGTACTATTAATTTATTATGTACTGTATTACTGTGTATAAGGTAATTGCTGGTAAAAGTTCTGATTTCTTGTCATAAAGCAGAACGTTTTGGAACAAGCGTGATAACATAAATCTGACTGTCGCTGTCCCGTCACGTCCAAACTTAAGAAATCCCCCGTGAAATCCGTTGTGAATGTTTTCTGGTACATGTACAATGTATTTGTATAGATTACATCTCTGATAATGAATTTATGTCGACATTAAAGCATAAAATTGCATCACTGACATTTTTTTAATGTATATGTGTTTCTTTCTGCAAGTTAGTGTTGTTCGCGTCCGCTGCGTATTGAAACAGGGGTCGGGGTAAATATCTCCTCACACCTGTTTACATTTTATTATATAGATTTATGTCTATATTGATTTATGTCTGTTATTAAAATTATTAGTTAAATTCAACATGAATATATTAATGTTTAATGTACTGTAGCAGTAAGTCTGACCAGTATAATATGACATTTTTTTTATTTTTTAATGTCTTCGTTTTCCTAACATTAAAATGCTGATATGGGTAAGGCTTAGAGGGATAAAAAAATATCATATCATAAAATAAGTCATCCCAATAAACCAAATGAGTATATTAAGCCTAGCCTAAAGTTGCCTTCATTTAATTTTTTTTTATCTTATAATCATAATTACATGTATGTTGCTCTCACTCGAAGGTCTGAGGCATATTGAATAGAAAATTTTAACAGCAATTAACGACTGGTCACCATTATTTAAAACCAATTCAACAATTAAATGAGCACAATCCATGTCTTAAATACTAAAAAAAAACATTGTTTATTATTTTATTTTTAATTCATCTGTCCAGAGATAAATGGAACTTGTCTAGATGTCTGGTACTGGAGTCTTGACCCCTAATCATTGCCTAAAAACAAAGCGCTAAGCCTATAAGAATAAACAGACCCGCAACTTGAAGGGCACATAGAGCAAATCTCGCAAACATCACGTGTTTTACCAATGTATGAAATTTTTTAAAACCATACAACTGAAGGATAAAAATTTTGTCATGAAAAACTTTCTATTAGATGTCATGATTGTTTGTTTATAATGATATGGTGTTTTTTAAATGTTGACATATCAGGGCTTCGGAAAATTTGCCGGTTTGTCGGTTTTGGACCGATTTTTTACTTTTCAGACCGATTCATAAAGTGAAAAAAACAAAAAAAAATCAGTCCCGTAAAAATGGAGAAAAGTATAAATTTCTGTCTGATATCTCAATACACCATCTACAGCCAAGCAGGAAATTGTTGGTCGCACCCTCAGATAATCAATAAACGTGTCAAACAGTCTGACTGTCACTTTGATAATCGGTCCGTAATTAGCACGTGACGCAATCAGTACTAGCGCGGCACATCCTTTAAATGTTTGCAGACAGCCGACTGCAATGTATTAAACATTTTTGACTGGTTTCCAAATAGTCTGACTGGATCCAAATCATTTCGACGGGGATCACTTCTTTTATTTAAAATCCGATGGATGGTTTTTTTTCAAAAGGCTATGTTTCATCATGGTAAAAAACAAATGGTCACTGCATTTAATCAAAGAGCTATAATTGTACATTATAGGTCTTTGATTTAATGAAAACATCACACGGAAAACCAATCAAAATATTTTTTTATAATTACTTGATTTAAAAAAAATTACAAGATTCATTTGTTGGGGCTCCAGCTGAAACAATTTGCAGAAAATCGTCTTTGGCAACCCGACTGTGCAAAAAAGAAAAAGAAAAAAAAAAATGGACTGGCAAACACGAATGAAAAAGAAAATCGGAGTGGTGCTGTTTATCAAACCCGGTCTTTAAAAAACGTTTCAAAATGAAATTTTGTTTACATCAGAAGAGAACATATAACTTTTAAAATGTAGCTGCTTATTGAAGTACAACATAAGTGAAATGAAAATCCGTGGCCAACACGCGTGACCTTTTGGTACTATACATGCGGGAAATTAGATCTCAGCGTTCATATAACGTACACATTCGGTCCGCGCAGAGAAATTCTTAAAATACCGAGACTGTTTAGCAGAGAATATGTGTCATGTAATTGTATTTTATAGAATTCCGCCAAAAAATGAGGAAACATCACAAAGTATCTGCCGTGTATACGGTACCGGTCGGGGTGCGTTGGCTTTTAGACTAGTACGCACACGGTGCAATGCCTCGGTAATTTTTTTCCTTACAAGTATTTTCTCGGAAAAAAATCGAAATTTAAACAAAGTAACAATCACACATAACACTGAATAACTGTCTTCATTGTATGGAAACACGCGTGACCGGTAACTCAGTTTTAATGCATGACATGATTATACCCTTTACTCTATCACATTTTAACAAAATATGAAAATATTGGGAATGCAGTGGGGGGGGTAGCGCCGATGTCGGATTTTCGTTTCGACCGATTGAGTTATAAAAATTTCCGGAGCCCTGTTGTCTATATATATATATTTGTGTTAGTATTTTTTACACGGGGAAAGGGAAAGGGAATAAATTATGATTGGAAGTCTGGAAATTCAAAGGGGTCTTTGAAAATTGGACCCGATTCCGTCAGCCGTTACCAGTGTATGAAACAGAAAGCAGAAGGATAAAAATTTGTATCGTGAAAAACTTTCTATTTTAAGATCGTTTGTTTATAATGTTAATGGTGTTTTTTTAATGTTGTTAGTATTTTCTACAAATCACAGGGAAGAAATGAGTTTATGATTGGAAGTCGAGAAATCAACAGTGCTCGTTTGAAAAATGGACCCGATTCGGTTTATTAGGGGACGGCCGTACAATGTATCACCAGTTTTAAATTAATAAGCGTCTATCGATTTTGATCAGGATGATCAAGTCAGCATTAACCCTTCAAGATGATAACACCAGTTATTTGCGGGGATACGTGCCTGTGGGAGATGAATCCCCCAGTTGCGATTCTGTATATTTATAGTTATACTTCTTTGCTAAAAATCAATACACCCTACAAATTATTAACCTCATAAAAAGCTCCCGACAAAAAAATCCCAAATATCATGAAAATAAAGCAGAAAAATCAATGGCTAACAACCTTTTGTCAATCTGTGTCCTGCTGAACATGAATGAGTAGAAATCTTCTTTTAATTTGATGCCAAACTGTGAAGTATCCGAAGTTCGCTAGTTGCAATTTGGAATACCCATTCTTACCAAGCAAACGTAAGGGCCCCATTTAAATCTATACACAAGCCATAACGCTGCTTGATAGAAAATAGATAACCTTTTCCTCAATAACATTCCATTCCAAATGCAATTATTCCTTGAAATTTTAGACTTTTTTAAATGGGTTTGTGCAGAATCTATAATGCTATCCCATGAGTCATTTTCCGCTTTTCGAACGTTTCCGTTGTAAAAACTATTTTGTGGTAATTGCAAATAACGGCAGGCATAAAGCTATATATTAGTGACACCTTGACACGGGCTCACGTTCCTATTAAAAGCTCATTTCATAAAAAAATCACCGCATAAACAGATTAGTCCTTTAGAAGTCGTTTTTTGTTGTTTCATTCACAAAACAAGATGGCGTCATAAACAACAATAATTAAAGAAGTCCGGTAATACCTATTAAAACAAAAATATCATTCGCCTAGATTTTCTTCTTTATTCTTATTAAAATGCACGAAAGTAGGATAATACACAAACTTCATCAAATGCATTTTTACGGTGTAATAACAATGAAAATTTGGACTATTTTGTGTCAGTGTGTTGTTTGGTTTTGTCCAATGACATTCCGCGAAGTCAAATAGTTCTATCATTGAACTAGTTTGACGGGTTTATTACTGTATAAAATAGGTTTACCATACAAGACATAAATAATTTATAAATCATCACGCAGTAACCACTAACCCTTCTTCTCATTAAACTATCCGTTTTACAAGAATTATTACGCTTCAATTTGATGTGTTATTCGGATTGTCTCCAATTTTCGATCTTCCGCGCGATGACACACTTTGAAACTGTGAGTGTTAACTAAGCGGCAGAGGCCGCAAGCGGCCCGCCGCAAAAATGACTTGTTAAAGTAAGATAGGTGTCCAGTTTATTCTAGCTTACATAAATGACTGGTTGGATTTTCATTGAAGCTGTCAAAACAAAAGGCTAGTTGTAATTTTAATGTAGCTGTCAAAATAAATACCGGTTGGAGTTTTAATCTAGGGTCGAAAGTTTCGTTCTAGCTGATGAAATAAATGACAGACTGGCGTTTTATTCAAGCTGTAAAAGGAGTTGTCCAAAAGGTTCCGCAACAAACTATCACAGTGATAATGTCATTAATACATATTTAGTTGCAAAATCTGAATATATTTAGTCTTCTTACTTCGTTACTAGTTGAATATAATTCACATAAAATTAAACGAAGAGTTATCTAACTTGTTTCTGTATGTAGCTTTGATAGCAGCTGGGAAGTCTTCTTTGCTGTGTCATTCCATTGCATGTAATGGATACTGAAATATAGTCTTACACGCAAAATCTTAACCAATTTATTGCCCATTTGAAGTTCCGTTGTACCTGTCAAAATACATGAATGTTTGATACTTTTATCTCACTGTAAATGCCAGGTTGGAATCTCACTCTAGCTGTAAAAATAATTATCGCGGGGTTTTTATTCAATCTGTTAAAACTACATACTCGTTAGGGATTTATTCAAGCTGTGAAAATTACATACTCGCTGGGTTTTTTTATTCTAGCAGAAAAAGTTACATACTCGTTAGGGGGGTTATTCAATCTGTTAAAATTACATACTCGTTAGGGATTTATTCAAGCTGTGAAAATTACATACTCGCTGGGTTTTTTATTCTAGCAGAAAAAGTTACATACTCGTTAGGGGGGTTATTCAATCTGTTAAAATTACATACTCGTTAGGGATTTATTCAAGCTGTAAAAATTACATACTCGTTTGGGATTTTTTCAAGCTGTAAAAATTACATACTCGTTGGGTTTTTATTCAAACTGTATAAATTACATACTCGTTGAGGTTTTAGTCTAGCAGTAAAAATCACATACTCGTTAGGGGTTTATTCAAGCTGTAGAAAATACATAGTCGTTGGGGATTCATTCAAGCTGTAAAAATAAGTGATGAACACAAAGAAAACAATGAACTGATGCAAACAGATAAACCTTCATTTGGTGCTGATAGTGAAAGCCAGGAACAAAACGCCAAACAGTACAGAAACAACCGTCAACATGTACCTGTCTTCGAAAGTGTTCATTCATGGAAAATAAGACGATATTATGTAGGAGGAATAGCCTCGTATTCAAATAGAGATGGAATCATAGAATGTTATTATATTATTATTATACCATATATATATAGCGCCCTTTTCATGATCAATTTCACGTTCAAAGGCGCTTTACATAGTTCAAATGCAGCCACAGAGGGCGTATAATTCATCTTCTACTAGTTCAAACACAGAGCGATCTGGCCAGAGGGACAGAGTGAGACAAAACCCCCAAGAAAGAGAGATCAGAAATCAGATACAGGCTTGTCCGGCTAACTTAGCCTAGCTCGTTGCGAATAGACAGCCTGGTTCTTTAACGTGTCCAGTGTATAGCACTGATACACGCAAGGATTGCCTGGGTTCCTGACCAGTACACCTCTAGTTGGGTGGGAAACACTGAAAAGCATTTCTGAAAATTCCCGAGAAGCTGCCGGGGATCGAACCCCCGACCTCAGGATTGGAAGGCCAGTGTGCAAACCACTGAGCTATCCGAATACCTCACCGAAAATAATGTAATGCCAGTAGGAGTAAAAGTTATAAATACTCACCGTGGCAGTCTCGCAGCAAAAATAACTGTTAACAAAGATGAATGTTACCTTGTAGAAGATAAGAAATTCTGGCCTCGCCGAATATATTGCAGAAGGTGGTATTCCGAACGTGAATGGGAATCAAAGTTTTATACATGCCAGGAGAAAGAGGAACAGGACTACCAGGACGCCGATTAAGTAAACCTCCGCGATGAAGAATCAGATTTCACTAAATACTATTGTCTTTATCTATTTAATGACAATTAACAATATACCGATACCAGAATATGCTGTTATATACTTACATTGAACGCACGTGGAGCTATGTCCTCAGTTCGAAGTCTCAGTTTGATAGTTATTATATTGATATTGCATGTGTCATAGAACATAAACTCAAACCAAAGTCTTCCTCATTTCTAGATACAATTCACACGAACTTATTATAAAGCTCTAACAGTATGTGATGAAAGCTCTGTGAAATGTGGCAAAGGAGAAGTAAGCATTCTATATAAGAAGTCGCTAGTATTCAGCACGAAACCATTACTTAATACGAACTCGCACAGAATTATCGGCATTCAGCTTTATGGAGAAAACACCTTACCAGTATACATATTGCGCATCTACATGCCATCTGTGAATTATCCTGATGACGATTATAAGGAATGCTTAGACAATTCACAGAGTTTGTATGAAGTATACTCACCTTCAGGTACAATTGTTTTCTGTGCTGATTGGAACGTAAACTTACGATATATAGACAATAATGACTGAGGTCAAAAGAGTGGAAGCGTTTATGCAATTCCTTAATCAAAATAATCTGGGAGTAACAAGTACAAATTGACTGAATTATACTTTCAAACCGACACGTAAAATGCTTGACGGAGTTGTAATTCCCAAATCGAGAAATGATTTGATAAATGAATGTCAAATAATAGACGAGGATTGTTGTATCGTCTCAGATCACCAACCAATTGTTACCGTGTTAAACATATGTGTTATGACCTACACATCTAAAGCTGATTATATAGCTTAGAATAAATGCACAGACTATGACTTGCAAACATATTCTAACCATCTTGAAACAACGTTGCTAGAGTTTGATATGAATGAATTTATTCCAACTCCCCATAGCATTGAAAAATTATACGAACACATAGTGTCGGCAATTAAACTGTCTTCAACAAATTCATTACCAAAGAGTACATATAATTCTGATGCGGAGCCGTAATGGTCGATGAAATTAAAAAAATGCCCATACCGAACAAAGAAATGCCAGGATAAAATGGGTCATGAATGGTAGACCACGCGACCAGTCTGATAATAGTTATGTTTTGTATAAAACTGCTAAACGACGGTTCATAAATACCCAAAAGGAAGAAATACAACTCTTCCGAGATAAATATAAATGAATACAGCAGCCGAATGTGACATGCGCTTATTTTGGAGCTTATTCCGGAACAAGAATGGCAAAACATCCTCCAATATAACAGAACTTAAAGTAAATGAATGTTTAACACGTGATCCATATGAAATTGCTGAAATTTTCAGAGATTATTATGAGCGAAATCTTTCGCCAAAAAATAATGAAAAGTTTGACTGCAAATTCCTTCACAAATTAGATGCTGAAGTTTAAGCATTCTTAGAATCAGATGATTATAAAGAAGACGGACTCTCATCGAAAGCGGTTAAATCATCTGAAATTGAAAACGCATTGAAATCACTTAAAAAGAGAAAAGCGCCTGGTATTGACAAAATTGTTAATGAACACTTGTTTTTTGGAGGTGAAGCGCTAAAGAAATACCTTTAGAAACTGTTTTCAGTCATGATTGAAACATCGTATATACCAAGCTATTGTAAAATTGGAATAGTTATCCCTAAGCTAAAAGCTATAGACCAATTAGTCTTTTACCTGTTATATACAAAACTTTTGAAAAAATATTACATGAAAGACTTGAAACCTGGACGAAAGTTAACAGATTGTTTTTTGTTTTTTTCCAAATGAGCAGCAAAATGCACACCAAAACACTTAGGTCCGTTATCAGATCTTCAAGAAACGATTGCGCATCAGTGTGAATTAAATTCAAATACGTTTGCAATGTTTTTAGATACAGCAGGTGCTTTTGATAATGTCAGGCATAATGGGCTGTTTGTAAACTTGAAGAAATTTGGAATACAGGGACGGTTCCTAAGAATGCTTATGAAAAGTTACATTTGGTTAACTGGACATGTTCTTGTAAATGGAATAATGTCTGAAAATTTCAAAGTGCTGCAAAGTATTCGTAAAGGGGGAATGTCATCCACTTGGTTATATCTCCTTTTTATAAATGAACTTCTCCAGGTACATGTACTACAGTCATATCCTAACGGTACAGTAACTGAGTCCATAAGAACTGGCAATCCAACGCTTGCAGACGACATTGTCATTTTTTCGCCAAACATAAAATCTCTTGAACATCAGCTAAGTATAGCGAACGAATATGCATGCAAATGGGGATATGAAGTCAACGACAGTAAATGTAAATTAATGTACTTTAATTCAGGCAATCAAAACTTTGAACATATTAATATCAATTTTGGAAGTGCATCCCTAAGGACGGTTGATTCTGTTGTTCACGCTGGAATTGAATTACACAAATCGTGAAAATACACGAAGGCGGTTGAAGCACGAATCCAGAAAGGCCGCTCATCATTATTTTCACTTCTGTCTATCAACGAGACTCCTGGAGATGTAAATCCCTTAGTGTTGGCTTCCTTTGTGAAAAAAGTTACATTTCCAACTGCTCTTTAAGGCTCTGAACGAAGGAATAACATGACTAAAAATGATATTCTAAAAATAAAAATATTGTTTCGGCTAGCTGCCAAGTGCATTCAACATTTTCCGCGGAGAACTCAAACTGACATGGCTCTCAGTATGCTTTGATGGCTACCTGCTATTTCAGAAATCGATAAACGAAAATTGAATTTCCTTCAAAAACTTATAAGTAAAATCTTTAACTTTAGATTACACTTACATGTGATTAGATGTTTTACGGGACAGACTGGATTTATCCCTGATGTTTGCAGAATTTTGAGAAAATACAATCTTTTTCATGTTATCGAATCTTACTTAAAAACTGCAAAATTTCCTGGCAAATTCGAATGGAAACGAACAGTGTTAAACGCTATACGCATACTCAACAATGGTCAGAACGATTGAATAACGATGATGATTTTAAAACTTTGCAAACGAACATCAGCCCATCAATATTGTGGAGACACTCAGACTCTCTAAGCTCAGTGAAATATGCTTTACGTACTGCTAGAATTGTTGTTGAAGCAAAGCAAAGTGATTTAAAAGCTTGCCAACATTTTAATACACAAACCACTGACTTATATTTGCATTTAATATCAGAATGTACATCTCATAAAAGGTCTCGTTCCAACTTTCTGTCTTGTATCGAAAGACAATACAGTATTGAACTTAGCAATTTTCTTAAAGATTGTGATGCAGAAACATTTTTAAGGAGTATACTTAATGTTCATGTGTTTGATATATATTGCATAGATGGAAACATGATTTTAGTTCACTTTTTGACAATGTTAATATTCAACCCCAGTCAACTGAAGGTGATAACCAGTATAATGATGAATCACAGTATAGCTTTAATGAAAGTATATCTGTATTAGAAGTTAAGAAAGCTGTTGAGAGTGCAAATCTTGGAAAGGCGTGTGGTATTGATAATATTCCTTTGAGGTTTTACGAAATGATATTTCAATATATTTTCTTCATGTGCTGTATAATGTATGTTTCAGCTCTGGAATAATCCCGGTAATTTGGAATAAATGCATTATTAATCCGATTCCGAAATCGGCCACTGCTGATCCAAGAAATCCACTGTCATACAGAGGCATATCGTTGACGTCTGCTATGTATAAGATATACTGTATGATATTAAATGCAAGACTTAGTACTTGGGCTGAAAATTATGATAAGTTAGAGGATGAGCAGAATGGTTTTCATAAGAAACGTAGCACGATTGATCATGTTTCATCTCTATGTAATATAATTGAAACAAGAAAAAAGCTTAAGTTATCTACCTTTGCATCGTTCATTGATTTCAAAAAAGCGTACGATTTTATAAATAGAGATAAATTGTGGAGACACATTTCAGATGCTGGAATATCAGGGAAAATGTTAAATGCTGTAAAATCATTATATACATCTGTGTCTTCAGCAGTTAGAGTTGGCAATTTTTGCACCGATTGGTTTGATGTTAATATTGGACTGCGTCAAGGTTGTGTGTTATCTCCCTTATTGTTTAATATGTATATAAACAACCTAGTAGTATATCTAAAATCTTTGGATATTGGAATTGATATTGACGGAGAAAAAGTTTGCATTCTTTTGTATGCGGACGACATAGTCCTCCAAGCAGAAAACTCTCAAGATTTACAAACCATGTTGAATACCTTGAAAGATTGGTGTAATCTGAATGATATGCATATAAATTGTAATAAGAGCAAGGTTGTTCATTTTAGACCAACAGCTGTTGATCGTAGTAACATTATTTTTACATGTGGTGAAGATATTATTGGAATTGTAGATAAATATACCTATCTTGGGCTTGTACTTAATGAGCACCTTGACTTTCACATAACAGCTAAATTTGTTGCCCAGAGTGCGAGCCGTGCACTTGGTTTGGTAATTGCTAAATGCAAATCAATTGGTGGAGTCCCGTATAATGTGTATACAAAACTTTACGACTCCATTGTTTGGCCTGTTATAAATTACGGTGCCGCAGTCTGGGGCTTTCGGTCATTCTCTTCCATCAACGCTGTTCATAATCGGGCTATGAGGTTCTTTTTGGGTGTTGGAAAGTATACCCCAAATGCAGCGTTGGTTGGAGAGATGGCCTGGCAGCCTACAGTTGTCCACCAGTGGAAAAGTGTGATTAATTTTTGGGCTCGGCTGTGTAATACAGGTAATGTTCGTTTGAATAAGCGGGTCGCACTGTGGGCAGCATCAAGGGCTACCAACTCTCGTAAAACTTGGTACACCGTAGTAAAGGCTAAACTGATTGAATGTCATTTGCATATGTATTGTGATATTAGGAATCCTGCTCCTAAGCAATATATTACTGAGACAGTCTGTAAATCACTCATGGACAAGTTTGTAAATGATTGGAAGGAAAGTTTAAACAGTCAAGTTGGTAATTTGAGAAAAGGTAGAAATAAGCTTAGAGCATATTGTACTTTCAAAAGAGAACTTAGTGTAGAAAAATATTGTCAAATGATATTACCACCTTCACACAGGTCGGCATACTGTAAATTTAGGTGTGGGGTAGCACCAATCAGACTGGAAACTGGTCGATATGAGAATTTAGCCATTGAAGATAGAAAATGCCCATTTTGTGATACCGTTGA
The DNA here is from genome assembly GCF_021730395.1 of Mercenaria mercenaria. Taxonomy (NCBI): domain Eukaryota; kingdom Metazoa; phylum Mollusca; class Bivalvia; order Venerida; family Veneridae; genus Mercenaria; species Mercenaria mercenaria. The sequence continues at coordinate 58,046,438 of NC_069373.1, forward strand.
GACAGAGTCACATGTACTGTTTAACTGCTACTTGTATGATGACTGTCTGTTTGTAAAAGCTTTATCTGTAAATCCTCTGTTTGAAAATATGCCAGAATCCGAAAAGCTAGCATTTATTTTTACAAATAAGGAGACAATTAGATCATGTTCCAGAACCTGTTTTCTTATTCTTAATAGAAGAAAGTCTTATCTTTGTAAATAATGTCATTGTAATTCTTAACCTAGTCATATTCGTTTTAGCTCATCTAAGTAACAGTTGCTAATCAGTTCATCTTAGATCTAATCTGGGTGATATATGATTTTTTTTTAAAGTTTTTTATATAAGCGCATTAGTGCCTGTATTTCTTCTCAAAATTGTAATCTTGAACTTCGTCTTAACTGTGTTTTCATGAAAGATTAGCAGCTACTACTTAGTTTTACCATGTACTATAGATTATATAATCAACTTTATTATGTACCTTTCAAAGTGCATCATATTGTATTGTAAGAGGCAAAATGGCCCCTTCTTGCTGTGGCGCATTTGGAATGCACGACTCTGAAGAAATTTCATGAATTTATTAGCTCGTCTTTTCGAAGGATATGTAGAGCTATTGCAGTCGCCCATGCGGATAAAGTCAAGTGTCTGTGATTTGAAATCTAAATACGTGTTGATTATCAAAGTGTACGACAGGAGTGAAAATCATCATAACTATATTTGAATTTGACAGAATTATGCCCCTTTAATTGTAATGTAGTGGTTTTGGATAAAGTTTCTGAAAAGTTACATATTATTGTCACTATTAAAGATTTTGACTTGAAGCTTAAAGTAGTAATTATTATAGTAGTCTACACCAGGAGAAACAACCTCCATAACTCTTATTTGAATTTTGGTAGAATTATGCCTTTTTTAAACTATTAATTAAGAGTCAGGCACTGAGAAAGGTCAAGCGTGCTGTATTACGGACAGCTCTGGGTTGCATTTATGGTTTCTGAGTGGTGGGTCCCAGGTGCATTGGAGCAAGTGGTGTCACAGCTGATACAGTCTCTTATAGTCCTGCTTATAGAGCGGCTATGTACTTAGTTTTATTTATGTATAATTGAATTGTACACTTACATGTTTGCATAAAGATGAGACCCAAATAAAGAATAAAACAATACATGCATGCACAACAAAACCACAACATAGTATACACATACACACAACTTCAGTACACACACGCACACACACAAGCACACACACACACAAACATGCACCACTTGAAATGAACACAACACTAAATGCAACACAATACACTTGCAATAGTTTTACAGTGATTTTAATAGTGTAATGTACTATTTTTAAATAGTCTCTTGTAATTCTATATAGAATGGCCATTTACTTACTTGTATGATATGTGATTTTTATTGTTTGTATATGTGTATAAAATGTAAATGGATGAGACTCTAATAAAATAAATAATAGATGAAGTGCTCCACAAAAAGCTCATACAGTGTGCTTGTAAACTTATACGTGATTGTATATCCGATGTTGACTTAGTCTAACCAAATTGTCTAATAAACAAGTAGTTTGTCAAGCTATAGAAAAGTAATAATATCAAAGCATTATCAGTGTTACCTACCCTAAAAAGCTTATATTTCGTTTCGATAAGCTTTAGGATTCCATATTCAATATTGAAGCATTATCATTGTAAACATCATGTGGAAAGGAGTTCTGAAAATTAATGTACTCATTATTCATATGTCTATTGTGGAAAACAATACTTATTTTATTTTCTTGCCTATCAATTGTATTTATAGTAAACTCTTCCTGGGTTACTTACTCAGTTGAAAATATTTGTACTTTATGTCACTTAGAATCCTTCATTTTGTTCTGAGATATGACTGCTTAAAACGATGCTTTAACAATTAATTGTACATGTATATAAATTCTTATATATACAGTCAACTGTCCATGACATTTAAAAATAGATGTATGTATATTTCTTATCATTATGTACAATACGTTATACATGTTTCTTGTTACATATGTGGTAATCGCTGAAAGGCGGAAATAAAGAGTATATGAATGAAAAACTAAACAGGTATTTGACTACCACAATAAAATATTTGATGCTTGCATAAAATAAACATATCTATGTAAATATTGAATGAACAATCAACTGTGATTAGTCTAATAAGAAAACAAACATACGAAATATTCAAGTGTGGCAATTAAAAAAAATAAAATAAACAAAAACAACAAAAACAACAACAACGACAACAACATGTTTTCGGTGTTCCCTATTATTTTTATATATATTCACTATAGTGAATTATTGTATTCTTATATCCTAAAGCGTGTTCGGTACCCTTTACATATGTTACGTCAAGTTTTTTCGCCAACGTTTGTGACGTCTGTTGTACACATTATTCTTATGTGAAACACGTTGAAAAACTATATTTATTTTGCGTGTTGTTGTTGTTCATTTGAAGATTAAATAGATATTTGCGGATAATACAAGAGCTAGTCAACCAACCTATTTACAGAACAAAACAGTTTTGACATTGATTACAGCAGCCACATGGTGTTGTGCTTTTTATCAAGCCCGGCACGTGGCTCAGGTATTCAAACCCATGTTTATTCATTGTGCTTTTTATCAAGCCCGGCACGTGGCTCAGGTATATTTATAATTCATTTTCAATAGCATAGTGTACATAAGTGATTCGTGTTCAGGAGCAACCACATAGGGTTTAAGTTTTTTGTCCCGCCTCTACTTCATGTTTCTAAAATCATATTTATATACCATATCAGAGCCAATGTAACACTTAAAATGTTCTATAATTTACATACTTGCACGTATAAGAATTTTAAAAAATTAATTGAGTTGCAACTGTATTTTAATAAGATGATATTTAACCACATTTTATCTCGCCTTTTTTATCAGGTAATACAATGCCAGTTGAATCAGTGTATCTATAAATTTCTAGCATTTAAAACACACGATAAATCGTAATGATGCATTTGTATATCTATATTTAGAACCTGTAATATGCTACTTTCGTTTTTATTTATATTTATATCTTACTTTTTAACTGTGTAGTGTTTATCTCCCATTCTAATATATTTCCTCGCAATGAAACATCCGCTCTAAATCAGTGTTGCCACCAAATTAGTGTTGCAATTCGTAAGAGGCATCGCAATAACTAGGAGAAATAAAATTATGTCTGTATATTTACACTTCTATATTATCAACTTCAAATATAGTGAAAATTGTTCGCATGTCCTTTCGGAACTATATTACATAAAACAGTTGCACTTACTCCATGACTGAGCCCGCTCAGTAGGGAGAGCGTTGGTCTACGGATCGCGGGGCCGAGAGTTTGATCCCCGGGCGGGCGTATGTTCTCCGTGACGATTTGATAAAAGACATTGTGTCTGAACCTTTGATAATTTATGTGGGGAAGTTGGCAGTTACTTGTGGAAAAGAGGTTTTTACTGGTACAGAATCCAGGAACACTGGTTAGGTTAACTGCCCGCCGTTACATGACTGACGTATTGTTGAAAAAGGGCGTTAAACCCAAAACAAACAAACAAATACTCCTCTAATGTCTAAGAGGACGTGGTCTCGCTGTGAAGTGAACTTCAGTTAAACCCCTAAAATGCATTAAAGATGGCTGACAATTCTTATGTTTCCCTCAAAAATAGTTACAGCTGTAATTTTGAAACATAACCATTTTAAGTTTACAGCTGTTACTTTCAACTGTAAGTTCTACAGCTGTATTTCTGAGAACTGCATATTTAACAATGGTAAATTTCAACTGTATTTCTGGTCATTTTTCCATTTACAGGTCTTTTACAGTTGTAATTTTAAAATACAGGTCTTTTACAAACGTTTTACAGCTGCAAAACTTCCGATTTCTGTATAGGATATCTTTTTAGGGTTTATTAAAGAGATTCTTATCAAGGCATGAATATTTTCGTAACCTGAGTATAGTCAAGTATAATTCAGGTAAAGGTTCACGTGTATATAGTTTGTGCTTCGCAAAGATAAGGACCTCCTTAGTATATACATGTACCTAGTTAGACATATTGGATATGTCTCGACTGATTTAGAACCAATGCGTTGCTAAGGCAATGAACCAACTAAATATGTGTCCATTGAACAGATTCTTTATCACGTAGACCACCTATAAAACGGGCATGTCTTCTTATGTGCATCACAAATGTTATTTGAGAATGAACCAATGTATGAATTCGTCAATTTCCTTTCTAAAAATTGAAAATGTATTCCTGGAAGATGTTTTTTCCTTTTTCTTTTTCTTTTAATATCGGAAAGAAATGAGACAAAATTACTAACATTAATTATATATATTAATATAGGGTTGGGTCAAACGCCAAGCACCGCTTTAAGCCAACACATTGCATTACAGGTAATAGAGCTGAATGCTTACTATAACTGGGGTCCTCCATCCTAAGACGAGAGCGTTCTAAGGCTAAACCAGTCATTTTATGGACCTAAAACCAGCTTCGTGTCAGGTAGGCCAATACCTTTAGTTACCTTCAAAGTATTGAAAAAGTGCTACACAAATTCCAAATGCATATGAAACAGTAAAAAGATAAGCAATAGTTTTTCGCAATATAATCTTAAGAAATATTTTGGTGAGCGTTAAGTTTTAATGGGTAAAAAGGCATTTATACGGTTGGGATTAGTTCTCCTACATGCGTGTACGCACGCATTGAATGTGCACTATTAAACCTATGTTAAAACCTTTAGTCAGTATACTCAATACAATATCAATTAAAACATTAATTACACTATGTACGTTTACATATTAGGATATAATGTACAAAGTTCTTATTTTTTGACATCTAGCAATGGAAAATCGTTTAACTTTAATATTGATGAATCATTGTATATTGGCTTAATTTTGAGACATCATGTAAATAAGTTTGTTATATTCTTTGGTGTATCAGAATGTTCTACAACAATACTGATAATTTTTAAGTCTATATTGTTTTTGTTTTTTCCAGAATGTTTTGTTTTATATTCTTAGTCGTACATGAAAGTTACAGAATCTAGCTTCCATAATACAATAACTTATTGAAAATTTTCCTGTATTTCTTAATAACAAATTATTACCAGTTTGGATATTCAACATTTGAAGGAGTTAATTTAAAAAATTATCTTTGAAGAAAGGATTTATAATATTTGGATGTACTTAAATACAGTTTTGATTTATGAATAATTTAGGTACAGTTTCGCAATTCATTTCATTATCTTACTATTTGATTGCTTATTTTGTATTCATCATGACCGTGTGAAATATTACAATCATACGCCGTTTATGCTAACGGTTTAATGAGAAAATTTCTGTAACAAAATTATAATACAATGACAAAAATTGATAAAATGATGGTTGAGAAATCGGCAAGTCACATTTTCAAGCCTAAAAGCTTCTGAATAGGACTTTTGTCGGAAAATAGCTCTAAGCTAGTGTTATAATTTTCTTTATGTTTGTACTTATCCGACGTTAAATGAATCTTCTTGTATCTTGTATCTCTTTGAATCACACTGTAGACGTAATTTGTCACGACGTTATTTTCAGATATCATAGATATATCTTGTATGATTGTACTTAAATGTATGAAATTATCAATAATTCCATGGTATTTTCCCTGACCTAAGTAATTGTCGTGTGAATGAGATGACCCCTGTTTATATCGTGCGCATGGCGGGAGAAATTCGTTTGACAATTTTTTTTTCAATACCCATTAACTCTAGCAAATTCGGTCAAAATGTATGATAATATACTGTAAATGCAGCAAAAAAATCAGTTTTGAAAAGAAGAATCAATTCTATGGTTTGTTTACATGACTGACCAATCAGAATGGACAAACATTACCTTATTCCCAGGTATACACTTACCTTATTCCCTGTTAGTTCCCTGTACTTTTTTTAATTGTTGGTCTCTGACCTTCTATCAAATCGTCATGCATATGTCGCCTGGGGATCTACGTCACGACCATACGATCCATTAATCAGTGGCTGGCAAAATAAATGACTGTTTGGAGTTTCATTCTAGCCAGAAAAATGACTGGTTAAAATCAGATAGATGTCAAGTTTATTCTAGCTTACATAAATGACTGGTTGGATTTCCATTGAAGCTGTCAAAACAAATGGCTAGTTTTAGTTTTAATCTAGCTGTCAAAATAAATACCGGTTGGAGTTTAAATCTAGGGTCGAAAGTTCCGTTCTAGCTGATGAAATAAATGACAGACTGCCGTTTTATTCAAGCTGTAACATGAGTTGTCCAAAAGATTCCGCAACAAACTATCGCAGCAATAATGTTATTGATACATAATTATTTAGTTGCAAAATCTGAATATATATAGCCCAACTCAACTCATTTTTTAGCTTAGCTCTCCCATTCTCTTGCTTTTTTAAGTACCCGGTTTATATAACATTGTAGAGCAAACAAATTACATAAGTTACCGACAGAGTTTCGGTTAACCTGAAAAGTCAAGTCAAGTCAAGTCAATACTTTTATTCAGAGTCACAGTTTACATGGTGTAAATACATGTGAACAAATAAATACACATAACTGATAAGGTTCATACGGGAGTGGTAATTTCTGAAGGGGAAGTGATCAAATCAAGAAGACACTTTAAATAGAAAAAATTGATACTATACGATGAAAAATATCAATAACATAATGTCAGATTTAAATAACAAGTAGAAATAAGAGACAAAAGCAAAAATAGAAGTTGAAAAATAAAACAACAAAAAACAAACATTGCTTTCAAATTATATGGCACGTTATTTTTGTTGTGTAATATAGAAGTAGCTAGGTTTGCATATACTCTGTTTTGATTGGACGAGTTCGCAGGGCGCGCGAAGATCACGGAATCCACGTGTACAGTTTATGAATGGAGGCTACTATCGAGAGTTTATCTTAAATTGTAATAACAAAATAAGTCCGAAAGTACATTTTCCTTATGCTGATATCAAAATGGATTAAGATTTCGGAATGCGTGGACTTACACGAAGGTACTTTATTTTCTTTCTTGACTGAAATACAAACGAACAAGAATTCGTAATGCATGGACTTACATTGGTTTGTTAAATCTTATTAAATCATTTGGTACATAGTAAACACTGTTTAAGAAAGGTGTGTATACAGATAGGAAATTACTTAAATTCTCGCAATACATGTTTAACAAATAAGCATAAATTATGAATAATTGTTTCATTTTTGCACGTCATCAGTTCTTTGTATTTCAGGATATTTGGTCTATGGAAAATCTATGAGGAATATATTTATTCCTAAGAGCTGTAAAGAAAGGACAAATTAAGAGGTAATGCATTTCATCCCCAATATCGTTAAGTGGGCACCGTGGGCACTTTCTCTCCTCATGTGCAACGTGAGATTGTCGCCAGCGCCCGGTTTCAACCGGAAGTCGATGGTTTCCTGTTCTGAAATGCAGGAGACTTAGTCGGAGCGAGCAAGGCAACGACAACAAATAGCTTTCCATCTGAAGGTTATCTTTAAATAGGCTATAGCCTGTACCTTTTGATGATCCAGTTAGGGAAGTTGACCACTGCTGGTTAAATTGGTCTGTTAGAACCCTTTTAACCAAAATATCGATACCTTTACAATTTAATGTCGCCTGATTAAGCCAGTAACAGGAATAGCCAGTATTGTCTAGAATGCTCTTAATACAAGATGACCATTTAAAAGCGTGTACAGACTGTATCATGTTCTGATAACAAATATAAACAATTTTAGAATGCTTGGATAAGAGTATTTTATTCCAAAACTTTATCATTCTAGCTTTAATGATAATTTCAATTGGGTATCGCCCAAATTCTGCATACAGCATATACCTAGGGGTACTGCTCATACATTTTCCTATTTTACGTAAAAGAGTACAATGGACATTTTCTATCATGTCTAGATTACTATAGCCCCACACTTCGCATCCGTAAGTTAGTATTGGTAAGATGGTGTGATCAAACAGCTTTAACTGAAGATCCACGGGAAGATCTAGATTATTTATTCTTGAAAAAAGTGCAAACATTGCCTTATTTGCTTGTGAAACAATATTCTTTTGGCATTGTAAGAAACTACCCGATGATGCGAACAGCACTCCTAGATATTTATATGTTTTTACGACATCAACCACTTGTTCACCTAACAGAAAATTATAATTCTGTGGCTTATTACTTCCGAAAACAATAATTTTGGACTTTGTAAAATTTATATTGAGCTTCCAAGCGCGGCAATACGAAGCAAAATCATTTAGGCTGTTTTGGAAATCTTTTTCGTTATCGCTGATAACAATAGTATCATCTGCGTAAAGTAAAACCAGTAGTTGTAGAAATACGACTGCGTTGTCAATTTCAGCATTTAAATTTATTCCTGCATTTTTCGTGGATAAAAAGTCTTCTAAATCATTTAAATACAATGAAAACATAACCGGAGACAAATTCTCGCCCTGTCGAACCCCGCAATGACTTTCAAATAGATCAGAGGTCTGTCCATTTGCCGAGACACAAGACTTAATATTTTGGTACATGTTGGTTATTTTACCACGTATCCCACTTTTAAAAATTTTACTCCATAAACCTGATCTCCAAACTAGATCAAAGGCGGAAGAAAAATCAATAAAACAACAAAATAACTTTTTCTTACTTGATCTTAACTTCTCTATTAAAAAATTTAGTGTAAATATATGGTCTATCGTAGAGTAATCAGCTCTAAAACCAGCCTGATTTTCATGTAACAAAGTGTTATCATTCAAAAATAGTTTAATTCTGTCATCTAGTATCGAAGTAAAAAGTTTACCTAAACAGCTTAAAATAGTTATGGGCCTATAGTTACTGGTGATAGTGGGCTACCTTTGTTTTTGAATATAGGTTGAATAGAACCGATTAGCCATATATCGGGTAAGATACCTGTGTCAAGGATTTTGTTAAATAACAAACAGTAAATGGGAAGCATCAATTCGGTCGTACTTTTTAAGTATTCGTTCGATATTTTGTCAAAGGGCGACGTCGCTTTATTTCTCTTACATTTTGAAATCATTTTTCTGATTTCGTCCGCTGTAATTGGTCTATTTAGCGAATCTAAATTATGTATGTTTGGAACAAACGAGTCATCATAAGGTTCATTAAAATTTTCGTGCCGGGTTTCATTTACCGTTTTATAATAGTCATAAAAAGACTCGATGTTTGGCATTGTTTCTGTTTTCTTTTTATTAATACTGTTAAGAAGACGCCAGTAATCTCGCGGTCTATGTGAGCTCATGTCGCGTAACTTTTTCTCATGACTATGATTATGCTTACTCAGGTAGGTATTGATTGTTTGTTTATACGCTCGGCTGGTCGCATTTAGTCTGTGTTTATTTAACATCGACCTATTTAACTGATAATCTTTTCTCGCCCTGTTATATTTATTCCTTGCGCGTTTGCAGTGCGGCCCAAACCATGGTTTGTTAGATTTATTTTTACTAAAATGTTTCGCATTGGAAAAAGTGCAATCCGCTGAGGTTAGAAAAAGACGAGATATATTTTCGGTAGCTTGATTAATAAGTAATTTAGAATTTTCAGTATTATCATTCCGTAACATTGTGTCTATTTCATCTAAAAGTGACGTATTTAAATTATTAAAAAAATCGTTTTGTTTCTGTTATCCCATTTCGGAGGGCGAATTGAATTCGGTGTGTCACAAGCTGTTTTCTCTTTTGCTGCGTTAGCCTGAGTACAATTCATACTCAAACAAATCTCTAAAAGACAGTGACCATCTGAGAATATTGGATCTGTTTCTAAAACCTTAAAGTCCTCAATCATGGGCAGAACCGGAAGTGACGAAATAGAATAATCAATAACCGATAGATTACGGAATGTAAATGCCCCATCGCGATCAGAGCCTATCCTTCCGTTATGAATGAATAAATTGTTATATCTGCATATGTCTAACAACTTATGTCCAAGCCTATCAACTTTGGTACACATGGATGACCTATCAAGTCGGATATTAAAATCGCTTAGTAATCGATATTGGTTAAAAACATTTTCATCTAAATCAAAATGGTTAATTAAAAAATCATCAAACTCTGCATAGTCAGGTAGCGAGCCCGTATGCCCATTTGTGTCACCTAATAATAAGACGTTCTGAAATTCTATACATTTGCTTGCAATATCATTTTCAAACAGAAAATATTCATCCTCATTTAAAAAACGCGACTGCTCAGGCGGTACATACATAGCCCCTATTACAAAATGTAACTCATCTGTTTTAATCTTGAGCCAGTAAATGTAGTCACTGTCACTTGGCAGTATTTCAATATTATCTAAAAGAGAATTTTTAACGAAAAACCCTATTCCGCCAGATTTCCTTATCACATTTTTTGTCCTTGGTTTTGAAAAAAAAGTATAATTAGGAATGTCAATAATATCATACATATCTAGTTTTGTCTCTACCATGCATAAAATAGAATACTGAGAGATCATATCAAGGAATTCTGGAATGTTAAGCCTGGCCTTAAGGCCGCACACATTCAGCGAGCCTATCTTAAGTTTTTCATTACCTGCTGGGCTACAGTTACTTGATACAGAATTTACCATGGATAAATTACAAGTTAAAACGTTTTCATGACTGAGTGTGGCACTTTCAAAGTTAGTGGAAGTATTTTCACAAGCTTCATTTTACTTACGATTTTCACAGTTGCTGATGAATGCATTTTCACAGTTTTTGTTTAAATCCAAATTGACAAATAATTCCTCATTTCCAGTTTTGACTGTTTTAGATCCAAAAGTTAAAGAATTAATTCCACTTTTATATTTTTCAGAAAGATGAATACAAAACAGTTGGTTGGAGGAACACGGCAAGTTTACACATTTGTCACAGAAGTAGGTCACGTTCCCCACGTGATCCTAGGCTTTGTTGTCGATGTTTGAATCTTCATTGTCAGAGGGTTCCGGAGGTACAGATTGCTGGATGGGTGGGTGGACTCCAAGTAAATAACCAGGAGCAGTGTTAATTTCTACTGGAACCTGAGAAGGTTCCCCTAAGGTTACCGGTTCGTCATCCGAAGATTCAGAAGATTCGGACATCTGGATATTAGTGTTTTCTGGCTGACGGGAGGGTGGCGCACTCTGCTCATCCCTGGTTAATGGAGAAGAGATTCGAGTTGAGCGTTGATAACTCTCCTCCACCCGGGCCCTGACATTGGAATTACGCGAACCACGTAGAATGGCGTGCCAGCCGGGAAATAAGTCGCGTTTCACAGTCCCATTTACAAGTATAGCAGCCGGGAACACGAATCTGGCGTTGCGGAAACCATGTTGATCTCTGGCTCTTTTGAACTCAGGCCAAAGTTCCTTGCGCGCTTCCCTTATCTCCAGCGGATAGTCATGAGAAATTCCAAATTTGGAGCCTTTCAAGACTCTGACGTTAGACATGATAGTTTCAATATCGCGCAAATCACAGAATGTTACAAGAATAGCTCTGCTACGTGGGCTACTATTGCCAAACCCACGCGCAACTTTCCTTTTTCCAATACGATAGGCGTCGGCGATAGCAACACTGTCAAGACCAAATTTGTCCTTCAGGAATTCAGAGACCATATCACGACATCTCTCATCGATATTCGACTCGGGGAAACCGTTAAATATGAGATTGCTCCGTAAGAGCCTGGTTTCTAAGTCCAACGACTTGTATTCTAATAGCCTAATACGGGCCTCACTGACTTCATTCACTGCGTGTTGTGCATACGAAAAATTGTTCAACATTTCAAGTTTTTGATTACACTGGCCAAAGTCAAGCATCATTTCAAACATAGCAGACATTTTATTGTCCATATCCATATCGGCAAATTGTGATTTGGAAGGAAAACGATGTGTTGAAGATTGCGACTGACCTGCCGACGTGGCACCTGTAGAGTGTCGTTTCCGTTTCTTTTCTCTAACGACGGACGTAAACCCTTCATCTAAAGCAGCATATCTACCTTTATAGTCAGATGTCATATTTCCAGAACTTTGAATGACAAATATATGTCCAAAAACGTTCTAAAACACTTAAAATTGTAAATATTTCTGACGCGTGTGAAAACGTGTCAACCATTACCACGTCCCGTAACTCTCTCCTTTAAAATGAAGTGAAAGAAAATCGGTACAAATAAACAATTATTTAAGTCACCGGAAGAGAAGTTTAACATTCTTATATTTCACAGAAGGGCCTCCAATCAAGGCTTTCTATATACTAATGGGTAAATGATTGGACTTAAGATTTATGAAAGCATCGACAGTTCTCGGTACACATGTAATAGACTGAAAAGAGCAATAAAGATTCCAAAAGATAGCTACTAATAATGCAAGATTTGTTACAGAAATCAAATCTATGATTTATGTAGTTAATAACAGTTAGAACAGTATCAAATTGAGAAAAGACAGTTACTAATAATATTTCCATTCAAAATGGTTAGAAAATTGTTCACTCTACATCAGACTAAAAATTCGTAACACCATATATAATTAATGTATAACAACATTATTAGATTTAAGAGTTTTAACCCATTTAGCATAATTTTACCCCATTGTGGATTTTCCGCGTGGGTTTGACCGAACCGGGTAGTGTTCATTATAGGTTGAACTCTAAATCAGGTTATTCCTTATTTCATATAGAATCCACCTTTTTGATAACATTATTTCGACATACATTTTTTTTTTAGAATTTTACATGTCTTGCTGTATTTAACATTGAAATACGCTTCGGCCAGAACAACTGTGACGTCATCCTGACTACATGCGGGCGGCAGTTTGAAGCGATATTATCGGTTCATACATAATGAATGTCATAATTTTCAATGGAGCGAATATGGAGAATGCAAAAATAAGGAATTTAAACGAACTAAGGAACTTTGAAATACAATTTGATAGAAGAATATTTATGGAACTGATATAGATATATGTGTAAAATGATATATTTCTATTACTCTAAAATTGTGGTTTTGTACCTGTTAATGTGGTGGTTGTAGTTTGAAATTTTATTTTTTTAAAAACGCTCAAGAGATGCATCTTAATCCACTATTTCTATGTACTTTTCCTGTGCTTGAAGGCCTTATTGTAAAGAGGGTTTTTGTCGTATCATATTGTTTTGTAATATACCTGTATGTTCAGCATTCATAACAGTGGTTTTGATAAAATTTGTTATTGACAAAAGCGGAAGACGTTTGCTCTCCCTGTTCAGCATTCAAAACAGTGGTTTTGATAAGATTTGTTATTGATAAAAGCGGAAGACGTTTGCTCTCCCTGTTCAGCATTCAAAACAGTGGTATTGGTATGATTATGCATCCAGTATTGCGAAAGAAGCACAAACATTCAATTATCGAGGATCGTAATGGATGCCAAGATGAGTTTCAAAGTGTTTAAAGTGGTTGTGTTCTTCTTGCCGATTTCTACAGGTAATTGTTAATTGTTTTAAGTGCTAAACAATAGTGTAGATCTATGTTCTTATTATAATTATTAAATTAGGATCACTTACAATGGGTGGAGATAGAATTTGCATATTTTATCACATAATGTATGTGAGAATATTTTGTTAAAACAATTCAATTTGTTATAAATTAACCGTTAACTATTTCAAAGCCAATGTGGGTCTAATCGGACAGATCATTGAATTTTCTGCATTCCAACACTGTACAGAAGGCGATATGCAGTTTTTCCTATGAAACCATTCTGACAACGTATGAAATGGGAATAAAAGCGGTAGACTTTTCCTTACAGATTAGTTAGTGCTTCTTGTAAGGCTGTAAGTAATTGGTTTTAGAGCATTTGAGAACATAGTATTATCAATAAATTTTATGCCCCTGTTCGATCTGCCTGGGGGTCATGACCCCGACTACCGTTCAATTTCATGCAGTCTCAAAACCCAAGATTTGGATTAACTGATACAGAGCGAGAAAGTGTAAAGATACACTTTAAGACAGCTTTACAGTATTGTAGTCTACCCAGGAAAGGAAAATCTACGGACTCTTTACGAACACACTAATCTTATTCGTAGTCAAACCGCGATAGGAAACTACGCTACCTACATACACGTTGTTCTATAGTAGTCGCAACTTGACCGCGATGGTTGACCTTAGGCTGATTATTCATATCGATAATTTCATTGTAGAAATGAGGGGTGCTTAGAGCGGCCGTGTATATTTATATAGAATGAGTTTGTATACGGCGTTTTACGTAGACACCTTTTCAATAATAAGTTGTGCCTCGTTATGTATTATAATACAAAGGTCAACCATCGGGGTCAAGTTGCGTCCATTATACCTATTACAGTTCGATTACTAGGTCATACGTGTTTACACGTTTTCAAACCAAATCTTCTCTACTTGCAAATTACCTTTCTACTTTTTGATTATGTTTTGTTTTAGCTTGAGCTCACGGTTTTCTTATACAAGACAAATTAAAATATGGAACCCCGAGTAAAGGTTACAAAACGCTATCTTTAATGTTTACAAACATGATGTTTACGAAAACTAACTGAATGAAATAGGCCGAGGAAATCTGCTGTCAACACAATTTAATTATTTCCCAAGGGGAAGCTTTTATAAACAGGCTTGATTGTATTAATATTACGCTACTATTAAAATAATGATATTGCATGTATATTTCACCATGTTGAATGGAAATTATAGAAACTTTCGAACATGAAATATAAACTCGAATATGTTGTGAGTTATGTACCTAGGCTTATTGTTGAATATATTGGCCGGCAGGTCGGCTCATTGGGTAGAGCACAAAGCTTCCAGTCTGAATGGTTATGTTCAAAGCACTGGCGAGGCGGACATGTATATGTTTTGTTCGTGATAATTAAGTTAAGTCCGTGTGTCAATAGTCATTCCTTTTCCACCTATATGATTCATGTAGGGAAGTTGTTTGTTACTTGAACATGTTGAAACTAGCGAGGAATCCAAAAACACTAGTTAGGTTAACTGGATATCAAACAAAATATTTAATAATTTTGAAAAAAATGGCCTTCAGTCCAGTAAAGCATACCAATAGATGACTTGTGAGAAGATTTTACCACGCCCCCCCCCCCCCACCCCCCTTAAAATAAATGAAATGGAACGATATTTCAGGTTGACTACTATTATTATTTTAGCTTTGCGGATACTTGTAACAAAGGATCAATGTGGACGTTCGGTCGATCTCACTGTAGAGAAAGTGCTCTACCTGGACTATGAAGGAGCGGACCTGGGGGATATATTATCATTATGTGTGATAAATGTAACAAATTATAACGCTAGGGACATGATTTGTATCCAAAATGAAGGGACAGCATATCTTGATGTTGACTGTGCGATGCATCTTAAATATCACATTGGCGGCTGGAAGCGATACTCCTACGGAAAAGTAAGTACTTATTGTAAACAACGACAATAACAAACATTTACCCTTGGTGATACTATACCTATCAAAGGCACTGGCCTCCAGATCGTAAGACTACAAAAATAGTTTTAGGTATCAGGAAATCAATGCAATATTGAAACTTAATTATTGACAGACTATATGTTGTGGAAACACATGAGAGTTAGTTGTTTTTACTGTTTATTCATTGAAAATTGAAAAGCGTTTGTAACGCTTTACTTGAGATAAACTGTCTTAATTGTAAATAAGCCCTGTCTATATCGTTAAATACGCAGCCCCCCATCGTCCATTGATCGTTTTTATTGCCGCGGTGGCCCAGGTTCGATACCCGACATAGGCTTATTTCAACAGGCCGATTATGAAAAAAGTAGGTATAAAATCTTTCAGACATACATTTTACTAGATCGTAGAATATACTACCAAGTTGATTATACTCGCAATATAGTACTTTCGAGAGGGTTTGGGTCTTGGGCGACGGAGCAGCACTTGTAATGTATTTTGATGATTTAAAAAAAAAAAGAAAAGAAAAAAAAATAAACATTTTGACAGCTGATATTTATACTCGGCTAAACGCATCCTTTCAAGTTCGTACATCAGACTATGTAATGTATCAGTAATGTAAGCAGTGTTTTGTTTAATTAGAAGCAAGGTCGCTCTGTGTTTAAATATTTTGTTTTATTTTTTCTTGTTTCAGGACCACACTTGTTCAGATTTCTACTTGAAACCTCTTTGTGATAGGAACAGTGTTTCGGCTGTCGAATATCAGTACGCATATATACAACAAGATGCTTCAGTTCATGTGAAATTGTTTACAAAAAAATATGTCGGTAAGCAGTAATATAATTATGAGCCACGCCATGAGAAAACCAACATAGCGGCTTTGCGACCAGCATGGATCCAGACCAGCCTGCGCATCCGCGCAGTCTAGTCAGGATCCATGCTGTTCGCTTTCAAAGCCTATTGCAATTAGAGAAACCGTTAGCGAACAACATGGATCCTGGTCAGACTGCGCAGATGCGCTGGCTGGTCTGGATCCATGCTGGTCGCAAACGCACTATGTTTGTTTTGTCATGGTGCGACTCATATATAATTTTGTTATTATGTGAGCATATGTTGATGCTTTGTGAATTGCCCTTTCTAAACAGTGTTCCTGAATTTTGCATCAATATTCATTTCTTTTCCGTTTGTCACCGACTAATATGGATAACAGTGACAGCTGCTACTCATCTTTAATTGTCCTTTCATTGCAGTGACTACTACCAGTCGGTATACCACGACTTGGTCCTCTTGGACATCATGGTCGTCGGATTATGATGATAATGATGATAACTCAAATTCTGTCGGCACTGTGGTCGGTGTAATAGTCGGAATATTTATTTTTCTCGTGATTGTGATAAGTTGTGTTTGTGCAAAGGCTGGTCCAAGTTCAGCTCCCAAACCTCAGTATGGTGCACGTAAGTCATACATGATGATTCTTTTTATATCACTTTAGTATCTTTAAAGCGGCATGCCTCCAGATTCTTCGACAACAACAAAAAATATATTTTTAGATACCTTGAAATAAATGCTATATTTCAAGAAGGCTTTAAAACTTAATTACTGACTAGCCTTACGGAAACACATGAGAATTCGCTGTTTTTACTACTTTTTACGATGAAAATCGAAAAGCGTTTGTCACGCTTTTACTCCAGGTAAACTGTCAAGATTATAAATATCTATATTTTGAAGTCATTATTAACTACTTCAGCTATAGAGCTATTAGTTACGACGACGGGAAAATGTCTTTATTGCCGCGGCTGTCCGGGGTTCGATTCCCGACGCGGTCATCATTTTTTCTTGATTTGGAATATTTAAAATAATTTAGAAACAAAAATTCATACTCTAATGTTCATAATATGACCAAAACTTGAATTTGAAAGAAAGGTTATTTTTTCGCAAAATCTGGAGGCATGCCACTTTAAGACAAAATCAAAAGAGATCTTCAGTAGTACATTTGTATTAATGTGTATCTAAGTGTATTAAACTCTTTTCTAATTTTTTCCTTACTTTAGCCAATAAACTTGCATTGAACTATTGACCGGTGAAAAGCACAATTTATTGACCAGGAATTTATATAAGTAGTAATAATCCAGAATAATTTCAGTATAAATTTTGATGGAGTCTAGTGCATATACAGCTGAACAGCTCTATAAGTTTTTTTGTTTTATATTCATATTATGTCCAAAACAAATATACTGGGTTTTTTTGTATATTTTTTCTGTGACCAGTCATGACCAGAATTGAAACTAAGCTCCAAAAAAAATAATGCAAAAGTCTGGTGTTGTAATGTGAAAAATTGAATAATCAGTAAAGTTGCCTTTTGTTAATTCAATAACTATAAACCTATTAATTTTGAACTTGCAGCTACCGTAGTACAGTACCATTCCCAGGCTCAACAGGGGAACCAGTTTGTGAATCAAACACATGATTCCGCAAACCAGGCTACAAATCCACAGCAATATCCGGTGCCGAATCAGCTTGGTATCCAGCCGCAGCAACAATATACACCAAATCCGTCAGCGTATGCAGGGTACCAAGTACATAATCCCGTATATCAACACATGCCAGTGGCCGGGGACCAGCCTTCCTTGACCCCGCAAGCTTATGATCAGCCCCCTTCAGGTATTGAATTAAAGTGCTAGTATTCAGTAACACATTACACTTATTATTCAAAAACACCAAAAAAATTGCTGTAATGGCGACTTGTTTTATTTTGTTCTGATAGTTTGATTAGTGTGAATAAAAGTTTTAACATTAAATTAACGTTAGTAAGCATTTTATTCTAAAAATTTACATTTGTATTAATTTCATGTAAAACGTATAGCTTACCTTTGTCGATTTGTTTATCTTATTAGTATACGAGTAATGACATTTATCTAGGAAGGGTTGTTGATAATGTTCAAATAACTTTTGTCCCAACCCCTTTGTATGAATATTTGCATCAATATGATACTTTCATATATGTGATATGCAATGCAATATTATTAAACAAATGACAATTGAGCCGTGCCACGGGAAAACCAACATAGTGGGTTTGCGACCAGCATGGATCCAGACCAGCCTGCGCATCCGCGTAGTCTGATCAGGATCCATGCTGTTCGCTAACTGTTTCTCTTATTGCAATAGCGTTTGAAAGCGAACAGCATGGATCCTGACCAGACTGCGCAGATGCGCAGGCTGGTCTGGATCCATGCTGGTCGCAAAGCCACTTTGTTGGTTTTCACATGGCGCGGCTCAATTATTCTTAAATTATTTGCATATATTTTTCAAAATAATTTGTG
Organism: Mercenaria mercenaria; assembly: GCF_021730395.1. Lineage (NCBI taxonomy): Eukaryota > Metazoa > Mollusca > Bivalvia > Venerida > Veneridae > Mercenaria > Mercenaria mercenaria. The sequence goes on from NC_069373.1 coordinate 58,065,147, forward strand.
TAGGACTGAAGAACAATATTTACAAAATTATTTGCATATTTTTTTTCAAAAGAATTTGTGTTTATGACTGTAAAAACAATATTTGCTTTATTTACAAATATTTTTCTAAAGCATGTATGTGCATATGACTGTTAAAACAACACTCACATCATATGCAGTTTTTGCACTAAGCTTAACTTTATTTGTATTTTTTCATATGCGGTACAATTTTTTTTATGAATTTGTTTTACTTATTTTCTCTACACATAGGCCTCTACTAATAAACTTTGATAATGTGGCAGTTAACCTAAATCCAATCGACACTGAATATTTTCCAGTACAGGTAAATCCAATATTTGCTTTAGAAGAATTGCATTTTTCTTAACAGATGAGATGAAACTATTGTATTACAGTGCATATATTATGTCAACCATGGAGTATTGTTGCAATGTCTGGGGACTTTGTCACAAATCGGACACTGTTAAAATTACATCTTTGCAGAGACGCGCTATAAAAATAATTACAAAATCAAAGTGTAGCAACTTTGATGAAATATTAAGAAATTCAAAACTTCTATCTTTTGAGAACAGGTGCAAATACCATATTTCATTATTAGTGTACAAAAGTAAAAGAGGAGATTGTCCTATATACATTTCAGATTTACTACATTTTGTTCATAATGATCATTACAGTCTGCGCTCAATCGAAAACATGGATCTTTCTATTGTTAAACCTAAAACGAACTACCTGAAACAAACATTTAGCTACAAAGCTGCACACATATGGAATTCACTTCCTTCTTACATTAAACTTCATAATAATAATATAACTACTTTCAAGCATAATTTAAAGAATTTTCTCTTGTTAAAATAGTTTTAAGCAATAAATTACTTGTAATTACAAGAATTTTGTTGAATTGATGTTACTGTATTCTATTCCAATAATAATAATAATATTCATACTATCTTATTATTCAAATCTGGAACTATTTATTATCTTACGGGACAGACTTTCTTTTTTGTATGTATCTTAATTGTCATGTATAATCTTTGTGACGCATGGTAATTCTTTTAAAACATAGTTATTGTTACATTACGTTTATTTAAGACTTCTTTAATTTGAGACGTGTTTGTCGAGAAAATTTAAGTAATTCTGATATGTGTATTTTTGTTTAAATGTTAAATTATAAATTGACTGTATGATTGTGTGTATGTGTGAATGTATATCAGTTGAAGGCCATACTGGAAATAAGTTGTAAAATATCTGTATTTGTACTCTTAGTATGTCACCTTCAGAAAATAAAGTTATTATTATTATTATTATTACATTAGATCTATGACGGATTATCTTTGAACATCCCTGGACATATTGGACTCAACTGCCACATTATCAAAGTTTATTAGTATACATGAGTTAGTTTGTCTTTATTTAGATTATATGACAGCTTGTGCTATTATGAAAACTTACATTTACGTATATCAAACCTATTACTGATATTGACTACTTCAAACGTGTTGAAATTGTCGCCATTTTGATGACGTCATTACTTGGGTCTGAAAAGAGATGTATGTGTGTTCGGGTTTAACTTCTTTTTCAACAATATTTCAGTCATATAAACGACGGTGTCTACTTGAAACAGTGAGCACGATGCCCACCTTTATAGTGCTGCCTCACTGGAATATCACGCCGTAGACACGTGGCATGATACCCCACCCAGTAACATTATACTGACAACGGGCTGACCAGTCCTAGCACTATCCCATTAATGCTGAGCGCCAAACGAGGAAGCTGCTAGTACCATTTTTACGTCTTTGGTATGACGCGGCCGGGAATCGAACCCACGACCTCCCGCACACGAAGCGGACGCTCTACCACTAGGCTACCGAGGCGGTTATAGGTGTCTGTGTGGAACAGTAATTTTCGCACTATGGCCTATTTATGCCTTTTTCGACATACTATGTTATATTACCATTATTTCAGAGCCTCCGCCTCCATATCCGGGATACTGAGCGGCAGATGAGTGGTACCGTTAATGTTACGTTTACCAACTATGGACATACATTTAACTTACCACCGTTCAGTGATGTGACATCAAGGGCATACATGATTTATGATGATGAATACGAGCCTGCAACATTTTCGTTTTTGTCGTGTTGAGCGATCTGTGGAGTTCCCCCTTTTTCTACTTTATACGATATACATTACATTGTGAAACAGCCTACTGTTGATCTTCTCTAAATCAAACAACCGCCAAACATCGGTTTAGAGGGGATTTTTGTGTACATTGTAGATGGTAATTCGGATTAGAAGGATTTCGAATGGGACGGGATTTCGATGTACATGGGTATTAGGTTTAGGGGGATGTTTTCGGCGGAATATATGCTACTTAGTGTATAAGAATTGTATAATTATTTTGAATCATCCTGTTCTTATCAAAATACAAAAGCTTCAATTTGGGCCATATCAGATACAAGACAGAGCGAACACGGCCATGAGTTGTCGAATTTTCATATCTTTCTGATGATATGTGTACGTTCGGCCTTGGAGAGTGCTTGTGGTTTCGGAATAAAGAGATTGCGTTTTACCATGCCACTATTAAAAATTAGACCTGATTCAGGAAGCCGTAACCCCATGCAGCGGTTGCTGAAAGTCACCATTTAGAAATCAGACCTGAACTTACGTGACTGATACTATCCGTAAAGGTTGAGCGTATCTTTTACATTTACTAAAACTGTCTTTTTGTTGGTTGTTCAGTTCATTTTATTTTTAAGATATCATTACAAATTTTTTGTCATTTTGTTTAATTTATCAATAAAAAGTAAACAAACGGTTCAGCGAATTTCTTAAGTGTTACTGCAGTCTTAAAGTTATTCAGGTAAGCTGTCTTTTGCATTTTTACGGGGTAAAATCATGATATCTTTATCAAGCCGATAAATGAACAAATTATACACTAATTTATATCATTTTTGAATACTTTATACAAAAGCAACATACAGGAGGTGGAGATACAAGTGTATCCCGTACTTGTACAACACTACTCTTAAATAATTTCCAGTTGATTAATGATAATGTAATAACTGTGATTTGTAGTGTAATCAATTTGCAATGAATTAAAGTTTCTTATTTTAAAGAACTTTATAAAATTATGTTGGGACTGACCTGAATATGAGTTATAAAATTGTATGGAGTTCTGCTGGAAAGGGATTTTCATGTTATGAGTAAATAGATAATTGATATATTTTCGAAATTATTGCAGTAATGTATCGACATAGTTTGTTTTATAAACACGGAATTGTCACGTAGTGACCAGAAATTAATTCAAAAATCTTAAATCTCCCATCTAGATGTTAACCGGTATGTAGAGAGGCATTAAAGACAGTTTAGTTAGAAAGGGGACTATCCCTAAACATAATTCTTTTAACAGCCTGAGTGAAAGCTTGTCAGGCACAGCTGCCTTGTTTGGATTCAGATTCTTTCATAACCTTATTACGCCATCCTTGAAATTCTAATTTTCGTGCATCGTTTATTTAATTGACAATGTCTGTTTTCAAATAAATTCATTTCACACATTTGAGACGCGCCATGGGAAAACCAACATAGTGGCTTTGCGACCAGCATGGATCCAGACCAGCCTGCGCATCTGCGCAGTCTGGTCATGATCCATGCTGTTAGCTTAAGTCTATTGCAATTAGAGAAACAGTTAGCGAACAGCATGGATCCTGACCTGACTGCGCGGATGCGCAGGCTGGTCTGGATCCATGCTGGTCGCAAAGCCACTATGTTGGTTTTCTCATGGCGCGGCACATTTGTTTAAGACTTATCGTTTCTGGCATTTCAAAAATAAAAACAGATTTGGAACGTGTTTTAAAATGTTGGCTTGAGTTTAATGGGGCAACACCAATAGCTATCGGTTTTCTTGTTCTTTACAAGACTAGATTTTTCATTACTATTTCCATTTTTAGAGCCCTTTGAAAAAAAAAATGAATGAATCCAAATACTCCATTGAGATTTTCTTATTTCTTGTTTAATATAAAAGACATTACAGAGGTTTCATTTTTGCTTTAATTTATAATTACTGTATTTGTTACTTCCCTTCGATTGTATTTAATGGTGTAATTTATCTCTTTTCTGAATAACTTTTACTGATTTCTTGTAATTCAAGACAGATCTCGCTTTGGCTGGGATGTGCTTTCATGATAGTTCATTTGATATATCTTTAAAGTTTACTCATAAATAATTCGGGTCATTACCAGATAGTTTGGCAAAACTTTTTCATGATGCAAAGCAAGCTTCAAAACATGCTTTTTCATATATTTTGATTTCTAGCCTGATTTGCTTGGTCTACCTTGTGTAATCTCATGGAATTAGATATCATAATTCGAAGTTCAAAATTTTGGTAAAGTTTTAGTAGGGTATACTTGGCCAGGTTGGTATGTTAAAAGTCTAAGACATTAGTCTCTCTTGGAATTGTAACAACGTTTTCTTACAGTGATTTCATTTTACATGACTTTTTTTTATTTTAGTTTCAGATGACATGGCGTTTCAGGCTTGTAAAAATTCGCCAAGGATCCATGTTACGCTTTTTTGGGTATTTTGATTAAGTGATTCTCATAATGAAAGAAGATTTACATGATCATTTTCTTGAGGCTTGTAGAAGGATGGCAGATAAGTGCTTTTCACACCGCAAATATATATTATTTGTCCAAACTAAAGTGCAGTTAGACTTTAGGCTAGATGGTTCTTCGATAATGAAATACTTTCATATGACAGACAAGAATGAGCCAGCTTTACGATAGTAAAATTTAACAAAATATTTACGCAATTTGTAATAACGGTAGCCTTGCTGAAGAAGTTTACTTGTAATATATTGATTACGTTCATTGAAATGCTTGACATGACTACACGCTCTGGCAAACCGAATTAATTGAGAAATATATACCCCATAAGAATTAGCCTGAGGTACATCCCATCCAAAGGGGGAAAATTTACAATACTAAAATTAAAATCATCCCTCTTGTCATAAATTTTGGTATGTATAATTCATACTCTACTAGTATCACAGTATTTGACAACCAATTCACAGTGAGATGAATGTACTCTTTTTATAACTGGTGAATACATATTTTTCAATGACTTATAGGTTACTAAATTATATGTATTATATTTCAGAAGACTTTAAATAACATTCTTAAAAATTATCAAAATCGAGATTTCAGTGCAATACATGGTTTTAGATTTCTTTGAGGTAAATCAGCTTGTTTAATGATTCAATATTGATGGTACAATGTCTACCGAATGCTAATGTTAAATAATTTCGCACTTCGCCATGTGATCTCGCGCGTCGCCATCGTGATTTTCAAGCTTCTCCATCATGAGAAAGGCGATACGTGAAGCGCGGAAACACGATGATGAAGCGCGAAATCGATAATTTTCGTATTTTTTCGCTTCACCATCGTAATCTTGCGTTTCGCGATCTCGCGCTTCGCTATCGTTATCAAGCGCTTCGCATATCGCTAGAGAAAGCGATGCATGAAGCGCGGAGGGCGAGATAACGATGACGAAACTGGGAGATAATTTTAAATGTGTAAGAAACATTTTACAGAATACTGTTTTAGAGGAAAAAAGATAAGGGAAATACCTTTAACGAAGTTGACGTAATGAAAACGTCTCTGAACTTTGCTGGAATGCTTTCCCTCACAGACACTTGGGGTCAGGACAACCCCATCCACCCTACTATCCGCCGCCCCTGTCTAGGTTTAGCGGATATTTGATAGCGTTTTAATATGTATTGAGCAAAGGTGACGATCATAAAACGCATTGTGCAGCATTTCAGCGTGTTTTGAAAAAATCTTTTTTTTTCATCAATTCTCTTTATATAAGATTTGCAACAGTGAAAATGACACTAGGAACACTTGATTGCCGCTCGAAACCCCGCTTTGTAATGTGCATATCATAAACCGGGTACAAAAAGCAATACGCTTACGACTATATCATAACGGATCATCACTTCCTATGATAAAAAATCAAAGTTTGGTACTCGAGTACGATATGCGCAGTGCAATGCAGGGATCAATTCGCAAGGAAGTGTTCCTTATAAGTAAGATTGATCGATTTATAATAATTATTGATTTCTCGACGGAACCCGAACGTCAGTTGTCAGGACCAGTGTCATTTGACAGAATGGTTACAGCATCGTCGATTGATACCAGGGGTTCATTCGTAGGTGCTAATTCAAAAGTTGAATCGATTATTGTTTTCTAGTGTCAGTTTTACAGTTGCAAATCTTTTTACGCTTACGACTACTAGTATCACTTCCTATGATAAAAATCAAAGTTTGGTACCCGCGTACGATATGCGCAGTGCAAAGCAGGGATCAATTCGCAAGAAAGTGTTCCATATAAGTAAGATTGATCGATTTATGATAATTATTGATTTCCCGATGGAACCCGAACGTCTGTTGACCAGTGTCATTTGGCAGAATGTTTACAGAATCGTCGATTGATACCAGGGATTCATTCATAGGTGCTAATTCGAAAGTTAAATCGATTATTGTTTTCTAGTGTCAGTTTTACAGTTGTAAATCTTTTTATATTAAGAGAATTGATGGTAAAAATATATCTTTTTAAAACACGCTGAAATGTTGTACAATGCGCTTTATGATCGTCATCTATGCTCAGTACATATTAAAATGCTAGCAAATATTCGCTAAACTTAGGCAGGGGAGGAGGATAGTAGGGTGGATGGGGGTGTCCTGACCCCAAGTGTCTGTGCTTTCCCTATGCAAGGTATCAGTTTCAGATTCGTACATTTGTAGCAGTATCTTGGAAGTTAGCATGTCTTCGTTGATTAGTATTCAGTTTGGAGTTATGGCAAAATTACTACAATCGTATATATACTTATAGACGTATCTCTTGAATGATATATCCAATCATAATGATATTTTGAAAGTATCTATTTTCAAAATTAAATGCAAACATATAACCTTGGTCACTTAACCACAGATTGCACGTGTTATAGTACGCGCATACCTAGTAAAACAATACATTTTAATTAGGACTTAAGAAACATTAAGGATTTCGTGCAATATTTTTGCTTCAGATACATGCCAAAATGCATCATTTGCCATTCTAACATTAAAAAGATAATCAAGGGGAACATACCCCCATTGCACGCTTCGTTTCCTCTGCGTACTAAGAAGAATGTCCCAGCTACGCGCCTGACAACAACATACACTGGTATTCTATTTTAACAATATTGCGATTTTTTAAAAAAATCTAACTTGTCAAATCTTTAGTGAGGTTTGACCTCAGATCCGATCTCCCTTATTTCCAAAATGAAAAATAAAATGTGCCCACTTGCCCTATTCAGATCGGATGGTAATTACGGCAAAATTACTTTTAACAATTATCGTTATCTAAAGGTTTATTTTTTCTGACCTAAGTAATTGTCGTGTGAATGAGATGGCCCTTGTTTACATCGTGGGTATGACTGGAGAAATTCGTTTGACAATTTTTTTTTCAATACCCATTAAATGTAGCAAATTGTGTCAAAATGTATAATAATATACTGTAAATGTAGTAAAAAATCAATTTTGAAAAGAAGAATCAATTCTAGGGTTGTTTACATGACTTAACAATCAGAATGAACAAACATTACCTTATTCCGAGGTATACATTTACCTTATTCTCTGTAAGTTCCCTGTACATTTTTATACCCCCATCAAACATGTTTGAGGGGGGGGGGGGTATATAGGAGGCAGTTTTGTCGCGTCCCGTCGCGTCCCGTCCCGTCCCGAAATCTATTATCTCAGTTATTACCAAATGGATTTGATTCAAACTTAAAATACATGTTCCACCTTATCACCCACATCATGTGACACAAGGTGCATAACTCTTGACACCAAGTTTTCATGAATTATGTCCCCTTTTACTTAGAATTTAAGGTTAATTTTGTTGTATTTTCACTATATCTCGGTTATTACTAAATGGATTTGATTCAAACTTAAAATAGATGTTCCACCTCATCACCCACATCATGTGCCCACATCATGTGACACAAGGTGCATAACTCTGACACCAAGTTTTCATTAGAATTTAAGGTTAATTTTGTTGTATTTTCACTATATCTCAGTTATTACTAAATGGATTTGATTCAAACTTAAAATAGTTGTTCCACCTCATCACCCAGATGATGTGACATAAGGTGCTTAACTCTGACATAAATTTTTTATGAATTATGTCCCCTTTTACTTTAAATTTAAGGTTGATCTTGATGTATTTTCACTATATCTCAATTATTACAAAATGGATTTGATTCAAACTTAAAATAGATGTTCCACCTCATCACCCACATCATGTGACACAAGGTGCATAACTCTGACACCAATTTTTCATGAATTATGCCCCTTTTTACTTAGAATTTAAGGTAAATTTTGATGTATTTTCACTATATCTCAGTTACTACTGAATGGATTTGATCCAGACTTAAAATAGATGTTCCACCTCATCACCCACATCCTGTGAGACAAGGTGCATAACTCTGACACTAATTTTTCTTGAATTGTTTCCCCTTTTACCTAGAATTTAAGGTTAATTTTGATGTATTTTCACTATATCTCATTCTGATTGGCTTACAGCCAAAGGGAAGTAACCTTTTTTTAACTTTTGTACTGAGTTTCTTCCCCTTAAATTCCAGGAATTGGTCTATTTTTAGAAATCCTATTTTTAGATTTTCAGTATTTTAGGTATTTTTCTAACTTTTTTATTATAAGTCCTATGTAAAAAGTAAAAACATTTTTCTGTGGTAACATGGGTCGGTAAGACCCTTTTTTGTATTCACTTTTAGTGTATCTCTAATATTAGAGATTTAATATATTTACTAGTATTACTATACTAGTATTATACTAGTATTACTTATATGTGGAAGTCCAGGATGAAGTTCTCCAAAGTATTTTTAAGATTCCTTATGGTTGCCATTCTTATGTGACAAGACCGTATGGTGGGGGTATGAGTCACTCCTGTGACAGTTCTAGTTTAATTGTTGGTCTCTGACCCTCTATCAAATCGTCATGCATATGTCGCCCGGGGATCTACGTCAATACCATACGATCCATAAATATGCGCTCTCCCTATTGAGCTCGGGTTATAATCAGTGGCTGTCAAAATAAATGACTGTTTGAAGTTTCATTCTAGCCACAAAAATGACTGCTTAAAATAAGATAGAAGTCCAGTTTATTCTAGCTTACATAAATGGATTTTCATTGAAGCTGTCAAAACAAATGGCTAGTTGTAGTTTTAATCTAGCTGTCAAAATAAATACCGGTTGGAGTTTTAATCTAGGGTCGGAAGTTTCGTTCTAGCTGATAAATAAATGACAGACTGACGTTTTATTCAAGCTGTAACAGGAGCTGTCCAAAAGATTCCGCAACAAACTATCACAGTGATAATGACATTGATACATATTTAGTTGCAAAATCTGAATATATAATTATAGTCTTCTCACTTCGTTACTAGTTTAATATAATTTACATAAAAATCAACGAAGTTATCTAACTTGTTTCTGTATGTAGGTTTGACAGCATATAGAACGTAAATTGTGAAACTTTGAAAGGGAATAGTAATGTCCTTAAATCGACCGCAATATGTTCAGTGGAAATGGATGAAATTTATGCCTATATTGTTACACTTCTGTTCTCTGTGGGGCTGTTTGGGGTGGGTGAGGGTCTCTCTCTATTTCTATTACTAACAATTCACAGCCATCAACAACAAATACATATGTTTCATGATTTTATTTACACTTTAGTGGATTTTCAGATATAAACTTCCATTTTAGATAAACATTTAAGTCTTCAAAGTATTCTAAGAATTATAAATGTCATTTTAGAATTTCTAAATACTATTTTACTAAATTCTGTTAAACTCAACTCATTTTCTTAGCTTAGCTCTCCCACTCTCTTGCTTTTTTAAGTACCCGGTTTATATAACATTTTAGAGCAAACAAATTACATAAGTTAAATTCATTTATTCGTACTACATCTAGGAAACGTGATCGTTTAAAGCGAATTGCTATCCAGTCTGGGAAACCATCAGATTGGCAATGTTACAAGAAAATAAGAAATCGTGTCAATAATATGAAAAAACACCTACGCGAACAATTTTATAATACTCTTGAATTTTCCATGAATGATTTAAGTTCTACAAATCCTAAACAGTATTGGAAAACAGTAAAAATGCTAGTCAAAGAAAATTCTAAAGCCGAAGAAGAAATTCCGCCCCTTGAAAACGAAAATCATGACACTGCTATTTCTGACGTAGATAAAGCTACATTTTTGAACGATTACTTCGTATCAGTATCAACTCTCGACGATTCCAATTCTGTTCTACCTGAGTTTGTTTCAAAGTCTAATACAACTCTTTCCCACTTTTCTATTTCTGAGCAAGACATAATTGACGTTTTAGATAACTTAGTTGCCATCAAAGCCTGTGGGCCTGATGCTATTAGTCATAAAATGTTAAAGGGATGTTCGAAAACCATAGCTAAGCCACTTTGTACTTTATTCAATAGATCTCTCATCGTAAATAGATGCCCGTCTTCATGGAAAATTGCTAATGTAATGCCGCTTTATAAGAAAGGAGAAAAATCTTTACCATTTAACTATAGACCAATTTCTTTGATCAGTTGCGTAGGTAAAGTAATGGAACGAGTGATTTTTAACTATTTGTACAATCATCTAAACACCAATAATCTTATATATAAAAATCAGTCAGGATTTCTTCCTGGACACTCCACTGTATACCATCTTGTAGGTATATATAACCAGATCTTAACATCTTTAGACGAGAAGAAAGCAACCTGTATGGTTTTCTGTTTGGCATAAAGGCCTTATATTTAAACTGAAGCAGTATGGTATTTCAGGAAACTTGGTCAATTGGATAACAGATTACCTGGAAAATAGATCGCAAAAAGTATTTGTAGGGCAATCGTTTTCAAATAGTAGGTTATTAACTGCAGGCGTACCTCAAGGATCGGTCTTGGGCCCTCTTTTATTTCTTGTATACGTAAATGATATTGCTGATTCTGTTATAAGTACCGCTAGACTATTCGCTGATGATAGCTCACTTGCTATATCTTCACCAGACTCCGTTTATATAGAAACTGTTTTAAATTAGATCTAGAAAAAAATTTCCAGTTGGGCAAATCAATGGCTTGTAAAATTCAATCCTTCTAAAACTGAAGTCATGTTTTTCTCCTTTAGAGATATAGCTCAACCTTAGTTAACCTTTGATAATACCCCTCTAAACTTCGTTGACGATCACAAACATCTAGGTCTTACAATAAATTAAAATTTAAAGTTAAAAGGTCTACTCTTAACAACATTTATTTATCGTATCTAAGACCTCTACTCGAGTATGCTTCAGTTGTATGGGATAGCTGTGCTCAATATGAAAAGGACACTATAGAAAGCAGCTCGCATTGTTACTGGTTTGACTCGTTCCGTTTCCATTCAAAATTTATTAACTGAAGTTGGCTGGGTTTCTCTTGCAGACCGTAGAATTATGCAGAAATTAATATTAGCGTATAAAGGAAATAACGGACTGCTTCCGGATTACCTTATAGACATTTTTCCTCCAACAGTTCACAATTCTAACAACTATGAACTTAGAAACAACACTATAACTATAATTTTACCGTACATGTAAAACTTTCTACAAATGTAAAACCGAGTTGTTACAAATGTTAAAACGTTGCTGGTGACATATGTAATAAAAATGCGTCACAAATGTAAAAACAAAATTTTGGCCACAAATGTAAAAACAGTTTCCTACAAATGTAAAACACAATTTTCGCAGTCACCCTGTGATTTCATCTATATGAAATAGTTTCGCCTTTTATTTTCTAAAACAAAAACTATATAGCCAGAGTGGTCTACACAGTGATAGGTGTAGTATGCGCGCGTGTGTGTAGTAATAGGATTGTCCGTCCCTCAGTTTGTATGTTCCTTCAGCATAAAATATAATAGACAATGCTCCTAGCGGCGAGTACAGGTAAATTGCTTGGGCGGGAAAGGGGAGGGATGGGGTGGCGGGGGTAGTGGTAATAGATGTTTTTTTCGGAAAACAGCTCCACAAGGATCATGCTATTTCTTAGGCGTGAAATACAGCTTATGTTTATATTGACTCTGTGTTTGTTATGGATCTGTTTACCCCGTTTACTTTAGGAAGCACTTGAAAGGATGCGAAAAGCGATTTTCGCGCCGTATTCGTGCACGTGCAGTTGGAAAGTGTATATTTAAGGTATGTATATCTTTTTGATAAAGTTATCTGTAATGAATAATCGAACAGTATAGATGCAGATTAGACTGCGATGTATGTTACCAAATCGCATTAGTTTGATTTTCTCACGGCCTGAACCATTGTTAATTTGAAACTGTTCACGTGCATTTCGGAATACTTGATGAAATGTACTATATTCAGGCGTTTTGGCTATTTCGTGTTCGTCTGTACACTTTATACATTATTTTGATGGAAGGCACTAAATCATTTGCATCGGTAAAATGTATCGTATGGCCCAGTCTTACAAGTGCTCTCGTAATGTCAGTCACATGCGCCTAGCTTTTATTTTTAACGTCAACGATGACCGTTTTGAAGCCCCCGGTGGCATAAAACCGAATTCCACATAGAACTTGAAATGACACAGGTAAGCTCTGTAACCTAGCTGTAGCCCTAAAAACGTCCACATTTGACAAGCCAAATATTACTGGTCTTCTTTGTAGAACTCGTTCTTGCAAAATAATATAGGGGGTAGCCATTTTTGGTTTTGACTTAAGTTTGACTTAAGACAGGTAGCTACCAGTCCTAAAATCGACTCAAATTTTGGACTTAGTTTTTTATCTAAGAATTTTGATGAATAAGCTTAAGTCGATATTTTGAGACTCAGTCAAGACTTAAGTCAAATTATTAGTCTTAGCCCTTTTGTGAATACAGCCCCTGTTTTTTTTCCTCCGCTTGTACACTGAAGTAGAACACAAAAAAAAACCCGAAAATTTCGTGCTTCGCCATAAACCACTAGCTTGCCGTATGATCTTTGGTATGCGACAATTTTCTTTTGACATGCTAAAGACCTGATTGATACCGTTAAAACACATAAAAACAAAAACCTATGATTAGCTTACAGTTCCGTTAGACTGAACGGTTTGCGACCATTTTGCGACAATGTTCCATCGTTATGCGAAGTGAGCCAAACAGGTCTTTTAAAAATATCACACAGATACTACCAGTAACACCAGGTTACACACATGAAGTTTCCGTATTTACAAAACCATACCGTTACAGACTTGGTGATTTGAAAATAGTTCAATGCTTACAAATTCTTTTTCTTTCTTGCGTGATTCCATACAGGTACGGGTAATCTACGTCATTAAACATAAAGTTTTTTAATCTTTTTACAAATAAATGTAAATGTGTTACTACGATATTTGACACTTGCTAGGTATTTCTAAAAATCCAAATTTATGTACATCTGCGACTCTATCCCGTCAAAACTCTAAACCTGAAAGGAGCAAGAATAGATAATACATATTAAACTGATTATAAGTGATCTTCCGCAGGCCAATTCTTCTAATACCTGTCTATATGTTCGATGATTCAAGATTCCAGTTTGAACCAAATACAAATGTATACTTTACTCCCTTCCCCCCAAGCAATTTGCCTCTACTCAGCCTTCTATATTTTCTCTTATGCATATGGAATAGACAAACTGATGGACGGACAATCCCATTACTACACACACGCGCGCGCATATATAATATAGTTTTTACTCGTATACACCCCTCACACTCCGAGAACACATATCACTGTGTAGAACACTCCGGCTACGAAGGCGTAACTATTTCATAAAGTCAGATGAAATCACAGGGTGACTAAGAAATTTGTGTTTTACATTTGTAGGAAATTGATTTTACATATGTGACCAAACTTTTGTTTTTTACATTTGTGACGCTTTTTTATTACATACGCCACCAGCAACGTTTTTTACATTTGTAACAACTCGGTTTTACATTTGTAGAAAGTTTTTACATACACAGTAAAATTATTTTACGTTTGTTGCCATTTTTACATATGTGACCATTTTTTTTACATTTGGGGGTCCTACACCCCATTTTGGATTATAGCTATCTGGTGGATTTTCCGCGTGGGTTTGACCGAACCGGGTAGTGTTCATTATAGGTTGAACTCTAAATCAGGTTATTCCTTATTTCATATAGAATCCACTTTTTTTAATTATTTCGACATACATTTTTTTTTAGAATTTTACATGTCTTGCTGTATTTAACATTGAAATACACTTCGACCAGAACAACTGTGACGTCATCCTGACTACATGCGGGCGACAGTTTGAAGCGATATTATCGGTTCATACATAATGAATGCCATAATTTTCAATGGAACGAATATGGAGAATGCAAATATAAGGAATTTAAACGAACTAAGGAACTTTGAAATACAATTTTATAGAAGAATATTTATGGAATTGATATAGATGCTTGTGTAAAATGATATATTTTTTATTACTCTAAAATTGTGGTTTTGTACCTGTTTATGTGGTGGTTGTAGTTGGATTTTTTTTTTTTAAATGCTCAAGAGATGCATCTTAATCCACTACTTCTATGTACTTTTCTTGTGCTTGAAGGCCTTATTGTAGAGGGTTTTGGTCGTATCATATTGTTTTGTAAAATACATGTATTGCTGTAATGATGACTAACCAACGGAAAATAAAGATATAAATAATTGGTCTATTTTAGTTACAAATTACATTTATTCAGTATTGCTGAATTTTTATCTTCTGTAGGAATTGTATTAGATAAAATGCACTAGATTCAGATTTTGTTCTCTTTTTTTTTCTTTTTTGTCGAATTGTTATTGACAACAGCGGAAGATGTTTGCTCTCCCTGTTCAGCATTCTTAACAGTGGTTTTGATAAGATTTGTTATTGACAAAAGCGGAAGGCGTTTGCTCTCCCTATTCAGCATTCTTTACAGTGGTTTTGATAAGATTTGTTATTGACAAAAGCGGAAGACGTTTGCTCTCCCTGTTCAGGATTCATTACAGTGGTTTTGATAAAATTTATTATTGACAAAAGCGGAAGATGTTTGCTCTCCCTGTTCAGCATTCAAAACAGTGGTTTTGATAAGAATTGTTACTGACAAAAGCGGAAGACGTTTGCTCTCCCTGTTCAGCATTCATAACAGTGGTATTGATATGATTATGCATCCAGTATTGCGAAAGAAGCACAAACATTCAATTATCGAGGATCGTAATGGATGCCAAGATGAGTTTCAAAGTGTTTAAAGTGGTTGTGTTCTTCTTGCCGATTTCTACAGGTAATTGTTAATTGTTTTAAGTGCTAAACAGTAATGTAGATCTATGTTCTTAATTATTAAATTAGGATCACTGGGTGGAGATAGAATTTGCATATTTTATTACATAATGTATGTGAGAATATTTTGTTAAAACGATTCAATTTGTTATAACCGTTAACTATTTTAAAGCCAATGTGGGTCTAATCGGACAGATCATTGATGTTTTTTGCATTCCAACACTGTACAGAAGGCGATATGCAGTTTTTCCTATAAAACCATTCTGACAAAGTATGAAATGGGAATAAAAGCGGTAGACTTTTCCATACAGATTAGTTAGTGCTTCTTGTAAGGCTGTAAGTAATTGGTTTTAGAGCATTTGAGAACATTTTATGCCCCTGTTCGATCTGCCGGGGATCATGACCCCGACTACCGTTCAATTCCATGCAGTCTCAAACCCCAAGATTTGGATTAACTGATACAGAGCGAGAAAGTGTAAAGATACACTTTGAGACAGCTTTACAGTATTGTAGTCTACCCAGGAAAGGAAAATCTACGGACTCTTTACGAACACACTAATCTTATTCGTAGTCAAACCGCGATAGGAAACTACGCTACCTACATACGCGTTGTTCTACTGAGGAAATCTGCTGTTAACACAATTTAATTATTTCCCAAGGGGAATCTGTTATAAACAGGCTTGTATTAATATTACGCTACTATTAAAATAATGATATTGCATGTATATTTCACCATGTTGAATGGAAATTATAGAAACTTTCGAACATGAAATATAAACTCGAATATGTTGTGAGTTATGTATCTAGGCTTATTGTTGATTATATAGGCCTGCAGGTCGGCTCATTGGGTGGAGCACAAAGCTTCCAGCCTGAATGTTTATGTTCAAAGCACGGGCGAGGCGGACATGTATATGTTTTGTTCGTGCTAATTAACTTAAGTCCGTGTGTCAATAGTCATTCCTTTTCCACCTATATGACTCATGTAGGGAAGTTGTTTGTTACTTGAACATGTTGAAACAGGCGAGGAATCCAAAAACACTAGTTAGGTTAACTGGGTATCAAACATAATATTAAATAATTTTGAAAAAAAGACCTTCAGTCCAGTAAAGCATACCAATAGATGACTTGTGAGAAGATTTCACCCCGCCCTCCCCACTTCTATTCAATTAAATTAAATGGAACGATATGTCATGTTGACTACTATTATTATTTTAGCTTTGCGGATACTTGTAACAAAGGATCAATGTGGACGTCCGGTCGATCTCACTGTAGAGAAAGTGCTCTACCTGGACTATGAAGGAGCGGACCTGGGGGATATATTATCATTATGTCTGATAAATGTAACAAATTATAACGATAGGGATATGATTTGTATCCAAAGTGAAGGGGCATATTTTGATATGGACTGTGCGATGCATCTTAAATATCACATTCGCGGCTGGAAGCCGTACTCCTACGAAAAAGTAAGTATTTATTTTAAACAATGACAATAACAAACATTTACCTGTGCTGACACTAGCCTCCAGATCGTGCGACTACAAAAAAGAGAAAAAATGTGTATCAGGAAATCAATGCTTTATTGAAACTTAATTATTGACAGACTATATGTTATTGAAACACATGAGAATTAGTAATTAATTTGTATTTACTATTTGTACATTGAAAATTGCACAGCTTTAGTAACGCGCTAAATAACGTTCGTTAGATACGCAGTCCTCCGTGGTGTACTGGTCGTTTTAATTGGCGCGGCGGCCCAGGTTCGATTCCCGACACGGGCAGAAAGTGGTCATAAAAAATTTTAGACATACATTCTACTAGACTCTGGAATAAACTCACAACATAATTATAATCGCACTATAGTATTTTCGAGAGGGTTTGGGTCTTGGGCGACGGACTAGTAATGTATTTTAATGATTTCATAAATAATAAAAATAAAATTAAAAATAAAACAACCTTTTGACAGATGATATTTATACTCGGCTAAACGCTACCTTTCAAGGTCGTACATGGGACTTTTAAGTAATGTAAGATGTATTTTGTTTAATTAGAAGCAATGTCGCTCTGTGTTTAAATATTTTGTTGTTTTTTGTCTGATTTCAGGACTACACTTGTTCAGATTTCCACTCAAAACCTCTTTGTGATCGGAACAGTGTTTCGGCTGTCGAGTTTCGTTACGCATATCTACAACAAGATGTTGCAGTTCATGTGAAATTGTTTACAAAGAAATATGTCGGTAAGCATTAACATATATATGTGACCATATAATGATGCTATGTAAATTGCCCTTTCTTACCAGTGTTCCTGAATCTGGTATCAGTATTTATTTGTTTTCCGTTTGCTACTGGCAACTTCTCCACGTTTATTTTGAATGTAGTTGCCGCTAGCCAAATCTTCTCGACAAGGGATCGAACTTTCAAATCCTAGAATATTATAGCATCACCATATCGCTTGCGAGAGCGATTAATGAATTTTAGTTACAGTTTAAGAAAGTTCCATTGTAGCATAAAATAATTAATGTCACACATCATGTATTTATTTACACCGCCTACATTAAGCGTAGACACCACACAACATAAATGTTTATATTCATACATCCAAATAGGACGCTGCACCTTTAGTTAGGGGTTTTGAATGAACATAGTCCATATCAATATATAGTGCTATTTTCCCGCCTGATAATATAAGCTAGCTTTATTGGTACTTGATTATAAAGAAGATTTTATGCCAAAGTAGTGCCGAAGCTGTTTGGTAAAATGAAAGTGAAAGTAATTATTTCTTGATGTCTACCTATACGCAATATTAGCGTTTTCGTCACGTGTTTCAGTCAGATTTATATGTTAATATTAAAAAACAGGGACTACGTCTGGATGTTATTCATTTAAACAACACGTTGAATTACAGTGACATTGGTGAGTTCTGGAGGAAATGTCTTGGATTTTATAATACATTGGATAACTGACTGCTGCTACACTTAGCTCAGTAGGTAGAGCGTCGGTCTACGGATCGCGGGGTAGTGAGTTCGATTCTCGGGCTGGGCATATCCTCTCCGTGACTATTTGATAAACGACATTGTGTCTGAAATTATTAGTCCTCCACCTCTGATTCATGTGGGGAAGTTGGCAGTTACTTGCGGAGAACAGGTTTGTACTGGTACAGAATCCAGGAACACTGGTTAGGTTAACTGCCCGCCGTTACATGACTGAAATACTGTTGAAAAACGGCGTTAAACCCAAAACAAATAAACAAACAAACAAAACTGCTGCTACACGTATAATTTCAAACTCGTACGCAGTGATCTCCCTTAATGGCCGCTACGATCAAACTTCTACGCCGTGACCTCCCTCATACAACATTCACGTGACCATTGTTCATCACGTGTCGATCGGTAAGCATGGCGGACAAAACTACAAAGAAACGGGTTCCCCTTAATTGATTTCTTTGTTATAGAAAGAGGTACTGTAATTTAAGTGGAAAAAATTGCCAGAATTAATAATGAAAGTAAACTTTTAAACAAGTTGAGAAAAACAAACGAAATAATTAGATAAATAAAAAGTCCACTTAGCTGAATTGTAGATTAAATAAAAATGGTGTTGGCAGTGATCAATGAGAGCGTAGCGACAAGGGAGATCACTGCATAGGAGTTTGGTACTGCACGTCTTTCGACAATTCTGTCAGCTTATCATAACGACCTAATACAGTACCAGTTACTGCTACTATACGTCATTCGTTGAACTATTTAAACAACTCTATCAGTCAGCTTATTATAGCAAATTAACACATCGCATGACAGTGACAGCTACTTTTGTTACAGAGACTACTACCAGACGGTATACAACGACTTGGTCCTCTTGGACATCATGGTCGTCGGATTATGATGATAATGATGATAACTCAAATTCTGTCGGCACTGTGGTTGGTGTGATAGTCGGAATATTTATTTTTCTCGTGATTGTGATAAGTTGTGTTTGTGCAAAGGCTGGTCAAAGTTCAGCTCCCAAACCTCAGTATGTTGCACGTAAGTCATACATGATGATCCTTTTTTTACGTATATCACTTTAGTTTTTACTCTTATGTAATTTTTACTATTATTGAAACAGAAAACACAATATCATTAAGACAAAATCTCAGCACATTTGTATTGATGTGTATCTAAGTTTATAGGACTTTTTTCTTATTTTGTCCTTACTTTAGGCAAAGAAACTTGCATTAAACTATTGTCCAGTCAAAAGCTGAATTAATGGGCAGGGAATTTATATGTAGTAACAAATCTAGACTAATTTCATTATAGATTTTGATAGTCTAGTGCAAGATACAGAACTGAACAGCTATCGAATCCTGAAGATTTTCGTATTAAATGGAAGTTGGACATAGTTTGAATTAACTTAAGGAAGCAACGGCTGAAACCTGCCCTTACCTTTTATCTTTTAAATTCATGACCCTAGGTTTTGTAGTCCGACGCGTTACTTTTATGTCACTGCGTCCCCTCTAGATTTAATTAATAATATTTGTTTGTATCTAAGTTTATTTACAACAGCCACCCGATTACCCAGATGGGCGACTCCAATAGAGTAATGTTAGGCATTTTTTATTTTGGAGAATAATGAGAAAAAGAAGATCCTTAAATTCCAAAAGTTACGTTCTTTAACCCTACATTGTGCTTCGATTTAAAGTATGTTAATGAATTTACAGTAGGACTGAGCCCGCGACCTTCCGCATGCGAAGCCAGAGCACTAACCACTGAGCTATGAATGCGCCATTAACTTCCTCTAGATCTTCTAGATCTGCTTCTGTTTGTACCATATCTACGTGTCCCATTAATCTATAATCTCCATATATATTTCCGCCATAACCACAAAGTTACACGAAGATGCACCACAATTAAAGCCTCCATAGAATTACTAGAAAGTAACAAATCGTCTTTAATTTTTTGTTTTAAGTAAATTTTAATTGTTTTAAAAAAGACGTTTTAGTGAACTTAAGCCTAACACGCACCTGCTTATTCAGCAGTGAAAAGAAATACTGAGATTTGTAGGATTATCAAATTTTAAATGTTGATTTTGTAATTGTTAAATGGGGAAAGTACTTGAAAGTTTTAATAAAACGAAGATACCTTACTAACATCTATCTTGAAATAAAATAACTATGTGAGCTGCGCCATGAGAAAACCAACATAGTGGCTTTGCGACCAGCATGGACCCAGACCAGCCTGCGCATCCGCGCAGTCTGGTCAGGATCCATGCTGTTCGCTTTCAAAGCCTATTGCAATTTGAGAAACCGTTAGTGAACAGCACGAATCCTAACCAGACTGCGCGGATGCGCAGGCTTGTCTGGATCCATGCTGGTCGCAAAGTCACTATGTTAGTTTTCTCATGGCGTGGCTCATGTAATGCCGGCTATGTTTTTATTGCATGTTATATCTAAAACAAATATTTTTGTATATTTTGTTAATTCATTGTAGCCAGTCAAATCAGCTCCATTAAATATGCAAAAATCTGGCGTTGTAATATGAAAATTTAACAATCAGTAAAATTGCCTTAATTTGTTATCCAATAATTCAATTATTGTAAACTATTTCATTAATTTTGAACTTGCAGCTACCGTAGTACAGTACCATTCCCAGGCTCAACAGGGGAACCAGTTTGCGAATCAAACACATGATTCCGCAAACCAGGCAATAAATCCACAGCAATATCCGGCACCGAATCAGCCTGGTATCCTGCCGCAGCAACAATATACACCAAATCCGTCAGCGTATGCAGGGTACCAAGTACATAATCCCGTATATCAACAAGTACAAATGGCCGGGGACCAGCCTTCCTTGACCCCGCAAGCTTATGATCAGCCTCCTTCAGGTATTGAATTAAAGTGCTACTATACAGTAACACATTACACTTATTATTCAAATTACACCAAAACAGTGTTGTAATGGCGACTTGTTTTATTTTGTTCTGATAGTTTGGTTGTTGTGAATAAAAGTTTTAACATTAAATTAACGTTATTAAGCATTTTATTCTAAAATCTATATTTGTATTAATGTCATGTAAAAAGTATAGTTTACCTATACTGACTTGTTTATCTTAATGACATTTATCTAAGAAGGGTTGGTGATAATTTTCAAATAACGTTTGGCCCAACCCATGTGTATGCATATTTGCATCAATATGATACTTTCATTCGTGCAGTATGCAATCATGACAATATTATCAAACAAATGACAGCTGTCCTTGAATTATTTGCATATATATTTCAAGATTTATTTGTGTACGACTGCAGAACAATATTTACATTATTTGCATATATTTTTCAAAAGCATTTATGTGTATATAACTATAAAGACAATATTTACTTTATTTACAAATATATTTCAAAAGCATTTATGTGCATATGAGTGTAAAAACAATATTTACATTATGCGCGGTTTTTGTACTAAGCTTAACTTTATATGTTTTTCAGTTATGAAGATTTTTATTCATGTGCAGTACATATTTTTATGAATTCGTTTTAATTTATTTTCTCTACACAAATGCCGTTATACGTTAATTAGTTTTACTTTGCTTAAATATATGATAGTACTATTATGAAAACTTACATTTACGTATATCAAACCTATTACTGATATTGAGTACTTCAAACGTGTTGAACTTGTCGCCATTTTGGTGACGTCATTACTCGGCCCTGCTGAGGATCTGAAGAGACATATATATGGGAAATTGACCATAGGCATCATTCTACAATTTGGTACAGGTAGCTGTGCGGAACAGTAATTTTCGTACTATGGCCTATTTTTGCCTTTTTCGACATACTCTATTATATTACCATTATTTCAGAGCCTCCGCCGCCATATCCGGGATACTGAGCTGCAGATGAATGGTACACCGTCAATGTAAAGTTTACCAAATATGGACATACATTTAACTTACCACCGTTTAGTGATGTGACATCAAGGGCATACATGATTTACGAGCCTGCAACATTTTCGTTTTTGCCGTGTTGGGCGATCTGTGGAGTTCCCCCTTTTTCTACTTTATACGATATACATTTCATTGTGAAACAGCCTGCTGTTGATCTTCTCTAAATCAAACCACCGCCAAACATCGGTTTAGAGGGGATTTTTGGTGTACATTGTAGATGGTAATTCGGATAAGAGGGATTTCGAATTGGACTTTGATGTACATGGGTATTAGGTTTACGGAGGGTGTTATCTCATTTTTGAATACTTTATACAAAAGCAACATACAGGAGGCCGAGATTGATTGATTTTGATTGATTTATTTCAGTATATAAAATACATGGTATGGTACAACCCAGATTAAAACAAATTTCAAATATCACATATACAATGACCAGGAATTAAAACATATTGAAAGGCAATTAAGAATCATTACTAACATAAAATACCAATAACTGCAGAAAAAAAGATGTATCAGGACATGTATTCATATACTCAGGATGACACAAAAAGGGGAATGTGAAACCCCTTATTTCCATTGTGGTCCTGAAAGTGTATCCCGTACTTGTACAACACTACTCTTAATTTGCAGTTGATTAATGATAATGTAATAGCTGTGATTTGTAGTGTAATCAATTTGCAATGAACTAAAGTTTCTTATTTTAAGGAACTTTATGGAATTATGTTGGGAGTGACCTAAATATGAGTTATAAAATTGTATGGAGTTCTGCTGGAAAGTGATTTTCATGTAATGAGTAAAGAGATAATTGATATATTTTCGAAATTATTGCAGTAATGTATCGACATAGTTTGTTTTATAAACATGGAATAATCACGTAATGACCAGAAATTAGTTTAAAATCCTTAAATCTCCCACCTAATACATACTCGACATACATTTTAATATATTCTGATTTAAATCCAGTCCAAATCTAAATGTTTGCCGGTATGTGGAGAGGCCTTAAAGACAGTTTAGTTAGAAAGGGGACTATTTCTAAACATAATTCTTTTAACAGCCTGAGTGAAAGCTTGTAAGGACCAGTTGCCTTGTTTGGATTCAGATTCTTTCATAACTTTATTACGCCATCCTTGAAATTCTAATTTTCGTGCATGCGTTTATTTAATTGACAATGTCTGTTTTCAAATAAATTCATTTCACACATTTGAGCCGCGCCATGAGAAAACCAACATAGTGGCTTTGCGACCAGCATGGATCCGGACCAGCCTGCGCATCCGCTTTCGAAGTCTATTGCAATTAGAGAAACAGCGAACAGCATGGATCCTGACCAGACTGCGCGGATGCGCAGGCTGGTCTGGATCCATGCTGGTCGCAATGCCACTATGTTGGTTTTCGCATGGCGCGGCTCATTTGTTTAAGACTAATCGTTTTTGGCATTTCAAAAATAAAAACAGATTTGGAACGTTGGCTTGATTTTAATGGGGCAACACCAATGGCTGTCAGTTTTCTTGTTCTTTTGCAAAAGAGTAGATTTTTCATTACTATTTCAATTTTTAGAGCCCTTTGAACAAAATTATTGAATCCAAATACTCCATTGAGATTTTCTTATTTCTTGTTTAATATAAAAGACATTACAGGGGTCAACTTTTGCTTTAATTTATAATTACTGTATTTGTTACTTCCCTTCGATTGTATTTAATGATGTCATTATTTTTTTTTCTGAATAACGTTTACTGATTTCTTGTAATCCAAGAGGGATTTCGTTTTGGCTGGGATGTGGTTTCGTGACAGTTCATTTAATATATCTTTAAAGTTTACTCATAAATAATTCGGGTCATTACCAGATAGTTTGGCAAAACATTTTCATGATGCAATGCTTTTAATATATTTTGATTTCTAGCCTGATTTGCTTGGTCTATCTTCTGTAATCGCATGGAATTAGATATCATAATTCGAAGTTCCAAAACTTGGTAAAGTTTTCGTTGGGTATACTTGGCCAGGTTGGTATGTTAAGAATAAGTCTAAGACATTGGTCTCTCTTTGAATTCTAACAACTTGGTCTAAATTAAAATTTATTAGAATGTCCAAGAAATTTTCTTACAGTGATTTCATTTTATATGATTCTTTTATTATAATTTCGGATGACAAGGCTTTTCAGGCTTGTTAAAATCGCCAAGGATCCATGTTATGCTTTTTTTAGGTATTTTGATTGGTGATTCTTATAATGAAAGAATGGTTATATGATCAGTTTCATGAGGCTTGTAGAAGGATGGCAGATAAGTGCTTTTCACACCGCAAATGTATATTATTTGCCCAAACAAAAATGCAGTTAGACTTTAGGCTAGGTGGTTCTTCGCTAATGAAATACTTTCATATGACAGACAAGAATGAGCCAACTTTAGCATTGATTCTGTCATCCTAAAAGACTTCATAGTTAGAGTTTTCATGAAATATTTCTTAAGTGGCTATATTGGGTTTTAGCTAAGTTTCAGTAATGATACAATGTCCGGTTTCCCCTGGTCCAAACGTAATTGAATACAATAGTGAATTAATTTTTGATTAACTTACAGTTTATATTGAGTATGGTAAAGCGGTCGTCCTTTTTATTATATTTCAATCTTTTATGCTTTTTATTTGCTCTTCATTTGTTTTATATCTTTTTGTGTTGAAGTATATATTGGTTGCATATTCTGTGTTTGGGACTGTATAGAAATGTATGATGTTGTATTTAAAATGAGGTATCTAACTCAAAGTACACCAAAGCCATTGGAATCTGCCAAGGAGTATGGGAGGCCGCAACGTAAGCATGCTCAGACGTGTTGCGAGTCTGAAAGCTTCTTAGAAAATCTCCCCAATCCCTTGGTAAACAGCGTGGTACCGTTGGTCGCATTCGCAAAGAATTCCCGTCCGTAGGGTTACTAGGAAGCCTTATGGCCTGGGTTTGAAACGTCTGTGGCCTGATTGATCAAGCTAAAATATACGGTAATATGACGGGTGCAAAATGGAAGATAAATTACCACTTGTTCAATATGCAAAGTACCCATTTAAAGAACTGTGCGTTTTAGATGAGAAATGCGAGATTGAAATTAGTTTGCATAATTTCCCGTTCATGACCGTGGCTCTCATAGTATACCTAGTGTCATTTTCTTTCTGGTCTGGTGCCAGTGGGAAACACATGAAACGAACACAAAATGGTCTTTATCTTCAGACTGTGCCACTACCCACAGACACTTAAAAGATGGCAAACACAAATGAGGGGTGTTAAAACATGAAACAGGAAAGAGTTCAATATTGATGCAAAGTATGTTTTACCTTGTTGGAACGCTATTTTTACATCTCGTAACACAAGTTACGGATAGGTCTTACTCGGTATGCTGAAGTGAAAAGAACGTGTAATAAAAAAAATTTTAAATAAAAAAATGTGATTTGAAAACTTTTTTAGCGAATGCTTAATATTTACGTGAAGGAAAATTACGATTTTTATATCGCAAAGAAAGCAACGCGATATGCCGTGCATGTACATTGTATATAGCTGTGATAATACATCAAATTATATTAACTATTGAAGAGCACTTCATCTGCAAACTTATTCAGTCAATGTCTTTTAAGTGTAGTTTTAAAAACATAGAATAATAATTATCTTGCATCGTAGAAACAAAGTGTGGTATAAACTCACTAAAAGAGGCCCCACAAAATAACTGTGTTCTTTTGTATTTCCATGATGGTAATGATACATGATTTGCATGAAAAATATGAGATATGCAAAAATTCAGTTTCAAACCAACAGTGACATATATTAGGCCAAAAGAATGTGTTTAATGTCTTAAAATTTTATTGAATGAATGTAGAAATATGTACATAAATCAGTGTATTTAGTTAAATTTCAATCACATTTTGTTTCTACAGTGTAAGACAGTTATTCATCTTTATTTTATGTTTTTCGGTGGTTTATCGAAATATAACGGTGAATTATATCCTGATAAACTCACTGGCCACTCAGTGAAAATTATCAAATCTGATACCCGGATTAACGTCAAAAAGTTTACCGAGCGTACTGAAAGCCGGAAACAATATGACGATGACGTCGTTAAAATGACGTCATCTTTGCGATGCTTCCTGGTTTAAACATATTTTATTGCATATCAATATACATAATATCTACATCTCAAATACAAAACTTAACAATATTATATGCAAAAGGGTTGGGTAACAAGTTCTCACAACATTATTACATACCCTCCCCTTAACAAAATTCACTTACATGAGATTTGGCTACAAAATGTGTATTGAAAAAGCTATGCAAAATTTTATATAATTGAAGTTAAAAGAAGAGGGAAAGAGGGAAGAAAGAATAGTAAGAGAAAGTCAAGTTAGATCAAGTACAACATAATGTTTATATTTCGCTTAAAACTAATATTTTAGTTTTTGCTTTCTAGATTTGTATTGTTGGTCTTGTTGTTGCAAAACTAAATCTAGATAAATTTGGACACAAAATTCACTGTAGTATTTCAATTCTCAAATCGTTTTGTATCTTTAATAAATTTTTGAACACTACTGAAAATAGTAATATTATCGTTTACTGATAAAGAAGGGTTTCCAAAAAGTAATGTATCTGTACTTAAAGGATGATAGTCCTTGGTTGACTGGAACATAACTATTCTTTGATTTATAAAGTTAGGACACTGAAAAAGATAGTGCTCACAATCTTCAATATAATATCCACAACTACAACTAAATTCGGTAGCTAAATGATTATTAAAAAGATCAAAACACAAGTTGCTGCATTTGTTTCTTAGTCGAGAGTGATAAATTGAATATTTTCGATCTCCAAAGGAATATATCTCCGGTACTTCTGGCGCTTTAAACCGTGTGGTCAATAATAACTTTTTGAAAGCTGATAGGCTTTCTAGTTGTCTTGTTTCAATGGGTAGTTCATTCCACAATGAGATAGAAGATGGAATAAATGAACTAGAAAATATTTCGGTACGTCTTCTTAAGATTTCATAATCTTCATTATTTCTTAAGTTATAGGGGTTATTGTCACCGACTTCATTAGGAAATAAATTACTTAAATATTCTGGGACCATATTATATTTTATTTTATACATTAATATTAATTTTTGATATACCCGTCTTTCGGACAGAGATATCCATCCTATTTCCCTATAGAGATTTTCTAACGATACTGATCGCGTTGTACCAGTTACAATTCTTGCAGCTTCGTTCTGTAGTTTTTCAAGATTATCTTTTTCAAAATTTGTACAATTATCCCATACGACAGCTGCATATTCTAGCAATGGTCGGAGAAACGATATATAAATTTGATTCAAAGATTTCCTGCGCAATGAAAATTTCAGTTTGCGCATAATGCCTAAAATTTTTGATGCGGACAGTAATACATTTTCAATGTGTTTATGCCATTTACCATTGCTACTTAAAGTCACACCAAGATGTTTGTGATCACTAACAAATTTAACTGGAACATTATCAAAAGTAAGATTAACATTGTGAGGCATTACGTTTGAAAAAAGAATTGCCTCTGTTTTATTTGGATTAAAATCTACTAGCCACTGATGAGCCCATTGAGACATAATTAACAGGTCATGGTTTAAAATACCTTCTAAATCTGCAATATTTGCTGCTGTACATGCCAAAGATGTATCATCGGCAAATAGACGGGCAATACTCAATAAATTGTCGACAATATCATTTACATAAATGAGAAATAACAAGGGACCTAACACTGACCCCTGTGGAACTCCAGCCATCACAGTCTTGAAATCTGATTGAGACGTCCCTACAAAGACATTCTGACAGCGATTTGATAAATAATTTTCAATCCAGTTAAGAACGTTTCCGATTATTCCATTTTCTTGTAATTTGAATAATAAACCTTTGTGCCAGACGCGGTCGAATGCCTTAGAAATATCACAAAATACTATGCAAGTATTCGTTTTCGAGTCTAGTGATTGAGTAATTTGGTGATATATGTCGATTAATTGATAAACTGTTGAATGACCTTTCAAAAAACCTGACTGATACGAATAAAGTAGCTTATTTTCGTGGAGATAATTGTATACGTATTTATACACCGTTCTTTCCATCAATTTACCTACACAACTTAAGAGAGAGATAGGTCTATAGTTGCTAACCGAATGAATATCGCCTTTCTTAAATGCTTTTCTAATGCTTCCTGATAAAGTTTCCCGCAAATTTCGACATTTTATCGAAATAAACACAACAAAAGTAGAGTTTTAGACATAAAATAAACAGAAAAATTGTTGGTATCGATGTAATATCACGGTAATTTCACCCGTGAACAAAAGTTGTTATTTTCACTCGTGGCTGCGCCACTCGTGAAAATATCACTTTTGGTGCCCACTCGGTGAAATTATAACGTGATATTACACCGAAACCAACAATTATCCTCTATATATTCTTAAAACTATGCTGAAAAATGATTGACTGAATAAGTTTGCAGATAAAAGTTGTTAAAACACATTTATTCAGGAAGGGCCTAAATTGTCCACCTGAAAACTTGTAGTATAGCTGTAGATTACCTGTATTATAAGAATGATTTTCATGAAGTTTTTGTGGGCGAAAAAGGTAGGTCTCTAGGTCGTGGTGGGTCTTTAAGTACATCAAGTACTCCACATGCTGCTACATTGATTTAGTAATACATTTAGACATTAAACACATAGTATTGGCCTTACATATGCACACTGGATAACCGGCTATCCTGACGCCCGCTGTACAAAAAAACGAACGCTGGAAATGTAACGCAGCTGTAAATCGGTAGGTAAATTTTTTCATTTATTTATATTAAAACGAAGCCAATTCTTGCAAATCAAGTTGGCAGTTTTGTCAAGGAATGAACATGGCTTACATTTACAATTTCAGGGCCAAAAACAATAGTTATGTTTTTAGATATTCGCTAACAATTTCTTCAGTTTGAAAAATCGAGCAAAATCCAAAGTTTTGCGCAAATTGTTTTGTTTATGAACAACCTGTGAAAACTTCTATCATTTGGTTTAACAGATGTGTCCTTTCGGAACACATATGTGAAGTTTCCGGGTTCTACGTTATTCCTGAAAAAATATATTAGCCGTTAAATAG
This sequence comes from Mercenaria mercenaria, assembly GCF_021730395.1. Classification (NCBI taxonomy): domain Eukaryota; kingdom Metazoa; phylum Mollusca; class Bivalvia; order Venerida; family Veneridae; genus Mercenaria; species Mercenaria mercenaria. Next base: position 58,094,525 of record NC_069373.1, read on the forward strand.
GCATGGTAAAAAAAAAAGACTGTCAAAAACGGCCGCTGTATTTGCAATAGGCAGTCGTTGAAGTCAGTTGTCGACTATCGAGAATACAGCTGTATAAAAGTAAAACAAAAATGTCTAGTAGACATGTTATATGCCCCGTAGTGTCTCTTCTTCATGTATATTTTGTATCTGTTTAATCTATCTGTGTTTTTGCGATTTCTTTCGTCTTTCATTTGTGTAAAATGTGTATACTTGCAGAGTTTATATATACATATGTATGGTCTTTATTGCCATGTCGAGTAATTCTGGCTGATTTCATTATCATTGCCCTTTTGGTTTAGGGTCTAAAAGTTGCTTAATTCCTTTCGTCCGTCCGTCCTTCCGCAGTGTATTGTCCGGGTTGTGATTCTACATGCATGGACTGATTTTTAAGTATTGATTTTTAAACTTCAAACATGTGTTACCAATGATACAAGTATAAGTAAGGCCCAATCAATAATGACCACCTCCAATGTCAGTATAACAAAAAAAAAATCTTTAACACAGAGCTATATATAATAAGAGAAAAGTGAAACTTCACAGGTCGCTCAACACGACAAAAATGAAAATGTTGCAGGCTCGGTTTGATTGAGCATGTTCATGGACGGTAATGGAAATGCATGCTACCTTCCACGCCCTCTAGCCCCGGGTTGAGCAGAACTCAACATTTACACATGCTGAAAGTACAAAAAGCAATTTAGCGGTGAACATGGAACCTTCAATGATACACGTGTTGAGGCGTGTAATTCCATGAAGAGCGGCGTTTGGTCCCCAGATAAAGTAAAGGGTTTACCCCAAACGAGAAAACAATGGGCAGAAATAAACAAAATGGAATTTAGGAAGGGGATCTGAGGTTATGGAGCCTGCGTATCACAGGAACTGTCAAAAGACAAAATTAAAAAGCAGGCACCATATCCAAGGGGTGATTAAACAATACCCAAGGCTACGAAAGCGGGAGTATTGGAACCACCCAGGCCGAAATGGTCATGTTGAGAAACTAAACAGTACCAATAACACGACATAAAAGTCGTGCTGAACGATCTGAGAAGATCGGAAATATAACAGCCCTGATTGAATGTACGGGGAAACTTTTTACGGCCGCCACACGGAACAAACAACGCTGCTGTGATAATAAAATAAGAGAAAAGTGAAAACTTCACAGGTTGCTCAACACGACAAAAATGAAAATGTTGCAGGCTCGGTTTGATTGAGCCTGTTCATGGACGGTAATGGAAATGCATGCTACCTTCCACGCCCTCTAGCCCCGGGTTGAGCAGAACTCAACATTTACACATGCTAAAAGTACAAAACGCAATTTAGAGACATCCGCAGATGTATTCAAATGGCGGTGAACATGGAACCTTCAATGATACATGTGTTGAGGCGTGAAATTCCATGAAGAGCGGCGTTTGGTCTCCATATAAAGTAAAGGGTTTGCCCCAAACGAGAAAACAATTGGCAGAAATAAACAAACTGAAATTTAGGAAGGGGATAAGTATTTTGTGTCGGACTGGCAATTTCTACATGCATAGACCAAATTTCAAATATATTCATGTTATTCCATAGGTTTATAAAGCAATATTTCTTGTTCAGAGTATGACTTTATTATTCCTCGAGCTGGTTTACAGTGGCTAGGCAATGATATAATGGGTTTATTATTCCTTTTCGCATAATACATGAATTATAATTTCAAAATCGATTCAATGTTATATTGTTTATGGGTCATGCATGTACTAATTTATTAGGTTGCCAGTTGTTTCTTGATAATGTATACAGTTACATTTTATTTCAGAAGGATGTACATCTGCTAATATTGTTCAGCGGTGTTTGAGCGGTTCATAGACATTATGCATCATCTTATCAAAAAGCATGACCACAAATGCCTGAAGTACAAAGAGAAAGAACTGAACTCTGAAACAGAAAATAAGGGAAAAACATTGGTCCCAGTAGGGCTTGAACCTACCCCCCCCCCCCCCCCCCCCACACACACACACACCTGATACCTTAAAACAGTCATGTGAGATTTTGCAAAGTTCTGCTTATTTAGATTTGAGACAATCGTTTACAACCTTTTGCCTCTATACATCAACTACTTGCAGTTTTAGACCATGAATAAACTGGTATGTATTGAAAAGGTATTCATGAATAAAACAAAATAGCAGATTTACATTAGAAGCAATTAAATAATTATGTATGAGCAAATAAGATTATACACAGATCTAGCACCGCACTAAGAACACTTTTCAAAACAAGAACGGACATTTGAGATTCATTAAAGACTGAATTTTTCAAACGAAATTCAAAGGACTGACGACCAGAAGCAATCATTTGCACTTGCAAAACCCGAGGTGAAATTACTTTCTGTAGTAGCCCAGAGGCACCTGTAGTGGTTTTCCTCCACCATCAAAAGCTGACAAAGTGGCAATATGTACTGTATACTGTATTGTCCCGGTGTAACTGCAAAAAATATATGGTTGGCTTTCGCATGGCGGAAAAATGGCAAGAACGCGTGTACTAGGTTACAATTCAGCTCGGGTGTGAAAGAATATAGTCATAAAGCTTCTTGAAATGTAAGTGCCATTTTTAAAAATAATTAAGTTTACGTCAAATCACTGCCAATAATACTTTTTACATACAAAAGTATTCAAAATCAACAGAGTTAATGGATAGTCTATAAATGTTTTAAAACAGCCGAGTTCAGCGACAGCACTAGCGACCGTTTTCGACAGTCTTTTTTTCGACTATGCCTAATTAACGGCTAATATATTTTTTCAGGAATCATGTAGAACCCGGACACTTCACACAGGTATTCCGAAAGGACACATCTGTTAAACCAAATGTCAGTATAATAATAAAAAATCAGCGGGCGTCAGGACAACCGGTTATCCAGTGTGATATGTGAATATGTGTGTATTTCTCTGTTTTGTCATGCAAATCAATACAATGGAATACAGTTATTTTGTGGCGCGCCTTTCCAGAGACCGCGTATAATAGATATTGTCAGCAAATCTTTATGTCAATTTTTATTGAAGCGTGTTTTACGCAATAAATCATGTAAGCGTTTAGTGAACTTATTGAATTTCACTGTAACGGGAAGTGATAAAGCTATTTACAAACAAAATGGCGACTTCTGAACAAATAATTTCATCCGAAGGAGTTTATGATTTCAACTGCGCACCATGTACGCAACGGGAACGATTTTCAGAAGCGAAGAAATTTTGTGTGGAATGTGGGGAGTATTTTTGTTCAACATGCTTGTCTTGTCACGACCATTTTGGAGCAACGAAAGGACATACATTAATTGATTGCCAAGATGTTTCAACCGAAAATGCAGTGACACGTTTAGCCAAATGTAAAATACACGTAAACAAGGAAGAGGACATGGTTTGTGGTGAGCACGACGTCGTCTGCTGTCGAGTTTGCATAGCAACAAATCATAGGTAGGTTCTTTATGAAAACTAATATCCAATGAGACAACACTGAAAAAAAATAATAGAAACGAAACTACAATTATTAAGAATGAAATACATGTATTGACTATTTAAGTGTACATTCACACATAATTTGTATAATTGTATCTAAGTCTATAGCAATAACCAACAGTTAGTATAAATGAAGTGATGTTAATATGACCCTTATAAAACATTTAACTAACCACAGATGGCGATAAGACAGATTTGTACAATCGCCATAATATTTGTACACGCGTTTACCGATAAAGCGTCTTTCATACTATGTACTTTTATCTCGATGATATTCAAATTAATTTGTGAATACTGACTATCCAGATTTTAAGCTGGAGCACATACGATTTTCTGTTATCATTTTTCCATTTGGAAGCTGTTAAAATTTTCATAGATTTTTGTGCATTTATACATACCCATATTTCCATATGGAGTGCTGTATGGGCGGCTGCGTTCTTTGAATTTGGTGTTTCCTGTTGGAAGTTTGCCCCTTTTGTACAATACGACAACAAGCGTTTTCATGCTGACCTAATAAAAACCTAAAATTATTTGAGAAAATATATTTAACTTAAAATCATTCTGTATTTCAGGTCATGTCAAGATATTGACTATTTACCTGAGGCTGCTCAAAGCTTTAGAGAAGGTGAAAAGCGTGCAGAAGTAGACAAAGATGTAAAAAACAAAATTGGAGAGCTACGAAGGTCATACAAAGAGCATGTAACCCGTTCGGTTCAACTTAAAATGAGAAAAAAGACACTTTTGAAGCGGTTGCAATTGTTTAAAGTATCAACCACAGAATTAATAGAGAATCTTATTACCAAGGCTAAGACAGACATTGAAAGCACTTATGAACCAGCGGTGTCTGGTACGCAGAAACATATTCAAAGTACCGATAAACAGCTATCAGTGCTAAATATTCTGTGAGAAGATTTAGCAAACGAAAACGATCTCATTATGGTATACAGGAAAGCATTAGAATGTAAGCGCACTCTGAAAGAGACACAAATAACGTCTTGTGCACTTGACAAGGAAAGTAAGCCAACAGATGAAGCTTTGATTGGAATTGCAAAGTCTATAGAGAGGTCGGTGAAAGACGACCGTTTCCTTGGCGTTATAAACATTTCAAAACAAGGTGCCGATACCAGCATTCCAAACATGTGTATGTTGTCTGACGGTAGCTTTTGCTTAGCACAGTTTTCCGACAGTCAAATCATAAAGATAGATGACAATTTGAAATTGAGTGATACCTTTACTACCAAAAGCAATGTTTGGGGGATTTGTGCTATAAGTGAAAGAGAAATCGCCTTTACAATGCCGAAATTAATGAAAGTGCAGTTTTTAGTTTTTGATACGAACCCTGTTTTAAAAAGCAGCTTCTGTACAAATATGCATTGTCGTGGCATAGCTTACTGCAACGATAACATGTATGTAGCTGGTGGTGGCTTCTTGGGAGAAGAATCTGGACAAATAAATATTTTTGATTTGAAAGGGAAACTACTCTACAGGTTCGAAAATTACTCTGACGGACCATTTGTAAACATCCCAAGAAGTGTGATTGCTAACACTAAATACATTTATATCACCGATTGTCAAAATGGTGTGATCTGTCTGGACTTACATGGTAAACGGCATTGGGTGCTTAAAAATGCAAAATGCGAGTATCCCTGGGGAATATGTTTCACACCAAATGCGAATATTTTGATAGCTGGACATAAATCCAATAACATTTCAGTTGTAAGTGAAGATGGCGAGTTACTGGGTGAACTGTTAGACAAGAATGACGGTATTTCTGTCACCGAAGGCTGTCAGCATTGACATACCGAACAACCGTCTTCTAGTCACGACGTCAGGAGGAAGTATTCTGAAAGTCTTCGATTTTGAAGATTCTGAAATATGATATTTCTATCAAAAGTAAAAAAAAAGAAGATTTTTGTCATGCAATATGCATAGTGAACATAAAGTTTCAGACTTCTAACCAATACTGAGATTGGATTCTGAACTTTCAAAACGTACTTGCCGCTATAAGTGTCAAGATCCGTATCAGATGTAGCTTTCAGTTTAGTTTTCAGTATTATATAATCTGATTAAGGTTTAACCGTCTTAAAGATAAAATGTCTTCATAAATAAAACATTATATATCTTTATTTAAAATAATGGCGTCTCAAGTGCTTTAATACCTTGATTATTTGCGCGTTGTCGGAATACCGTTTTCATTATCAAAACCTAATTCTATTCATGTTTCAACATTTCAGTTTGTTATATTTTCTGGTCCTTTGGGATTATAGTGTCCATTCTACTGATGTGTAATAGAGTTCCGTTTAAGCCGGTGCTAAGGGGTGTGGGAGGTGTTGCATATTTCATTACCTCTCATGAACTGACTCAGTGAAACCGAGTCTGCTATTAGGCATTTTTAGTTTAAGGACGCATTCACCTGTGTAGGGGGGCGTCTCAAGGTATTCAAGGTAAAATAATTAGGCCAAATGAAATAAAACCCGTTTAAACGGCGATCAGAATAATATAGATAAAAATAAAAAATTTGGTTCCACGGCTTTATTTTTATTCATCAATCATTCAGGTCAATACCATACTCTCTTAACAGTTTTGGAACAGTTCTTTTCATGAAATCATTATAAAGGTCATTGCTTTCTCTGATAAAGTCAGATAGACGCCGACAACCCCGAGATGGCTCATCGTTTACTTCTTCGTCTGAACTAAGTCCGGCCGCAATGTCATCGCGATCGGCCACATGACGTTGGCCTCGTTCAGCCCGAACGACTGCCTGCCGCGGTGGCGACCCTTGCTGATCATATGCAATACGTTGCACAGGTCCAGGCTGATCAGCAGGTCTAAAAGGAAGTGCCACTGCCTGGTCAATAGCTCTAGGTGGACGTGCCACATCTTGGTCGAGAGCTATCGGCAGAGGTGCAACAACTTGGTTGGGAGCCCTCGGTGTAAGTGCCACGGGGTCTGGTCTTGCAGGTAAGTCATGATTTAAAAGTTGCCGTCCAGCCTGGTCTTTCGCCGATGCTTGCCTAGGTTGAGCATGGTTTACGAGTCTATGCTCCTGAGTACGAATAAGCTCCACTTCTTGCCTGAAACATATCAGTTTGAAAAGTATTTATTATGGATGTGGTTGTACGTTCATTTATAATGTCCCGGTAGAGACATCACGATCACCTAATTATAGGCATTAATTGATCATACCGATAGGCAGGGAAATTCATGAGTTATATACAATACGGCGCTGAATGATACCGGAAAATTGAACAACCAAATAGTTGCGTCCTTCAAAAAGAAAAATCAACAACTTTAAAGCTGAATATTATACACAATCTAAAAATGGAGTTCATATATTTATTCAGCGTATAATTTGTGGGGTTTTTTTTAACGTTTTTCTACTGTGCAATAAATAGGAATTATACAGTTTTTCGATACAGATGAATAAGCAAAACAAAAGAAATGCATCGTGCATTTCCTGCGGCAAAATGATTCTAAATGTATGGTTTTCTGTTTAAACCGTCGTTATTTTAATGTTTTCCTTAACCGCATTGAAAAAAACTACATTGACAGAAACCAAACACCGCAATGATTGAAGCCGAAATATCGAAAGTGCTGAAAACACGAAACCACGATGGTTTAAACGAAATATTTCGATCACCATCGTGATTTCGCGATGCCGCTTTTCACAGTCGTCGTTTTGACTTTCATCGTCACTGCTTCGTGTTTTGTACTTTGATACCCCGGCATATGATGGCCCAGACAAAACGCTGTATTGAAGTTTAGTTTGAATAACGCTTTTTTTTCTTTCTTTTATACCATGTAATGATATGATTTTATCAATGTTCAACTTTAACCTTTTTACCTGATATCTTGATCTTCTACGTTCCCTCATGTTGCCATCAATTTTGATAATTTTATCGACATCCTGTCCCTAAGTTGTTTAGCTGAACCCGTCCTATATAACTCTTGAGCCGCAAAAAACGGTCGGTATTTTGCCGAACATCGTCAACAACATCTGTCCATCTAGTCGGGTGTTCCCGAAAGGATCGTAAAATTAACAAAGTCTTCTCCTTGGAGATTCTTACAGACTTCTTTTTTCGTTGAAGAAGGGTTCCTGAAGAACAAAAAGAAATAATAACATGAAAACCACATTTGTCTGGCTTAAAGTATTGGTACATTGCAGCCGAGATATACGCATTAATTATTTTCAGTAAGAAAAAATCATCGTGATAGAAAGGTTACTATTTGCTTCTTTTTGTATTTACATAAAATAATCTAGAACATGATTATGTTTCATATATTTGTATTACTTACCAGCATTCATGTTTCCTTAGCCAGAGAAAAAGCTATTGAAACACACGTTATGTATTTTAAAGCGCACGTGAAAATCGTTCTATAAACGTATTTTACAGCGGTGTACCCAAAGGTAACTACGTTATAAAAGCTACTAAAACTGTTGTAAGGTGTAGTATCTAATACATGTATATGTTCATTTACTTCAGGTTTCATGGACGAACAGCAAAAACGATTGTTGCTGGTGTTGTTGCCAGCTCTTGTGCCACTCCCTCCGGATCATACAGAACATGTTAAAGATTTCATTACTAATTTATTGATCATCGTCAATTTGCCACCTTCTCCAAACACAGATTTGCGTTTTAGACATTTCGCTGAAGATGACAATTCACATGAAGGGAGAAACGTGTTTGTGCTATTTTCAGGACACAGGTATCAATTTTACCAGTTTACTGGCGAAAGACCAGAAACTCTACTTCAATTACAAAACCTGACTTCACTTGAAGAAACAGAATGCTTCTTTTCATGATTTGGATACGAACATATCCAACATAACATTTGTTGGCTACCATGTTTGGCATAAGTGTGCGCACTGTGAGTGGTGAAATCAGAAACCTGATCCCAATATTTTATGACTAGTTACAGCATTATGTTGAATGGCTGACAGTTGCTGAATGGTACTGATTTGCCATTTCCTGAGGAGTTGCTGCTTTTAGGTGACAAAATTATCCATGTATTATGACGCCATACACGTCCGCTCAGTTGAGGCGAAAGCATCCCGGAGAAAGACGAAAATGCCGAAAACTGAACAGATATATCAGGAAATGTAGAGTGCGGGTTAAGCATGCAATAGGCGAACTAAAAACATACAAAAGTGTTGGAACATTGTGGAGGCATCCTAGAATTATCCTTTCATAAACAGTGAACATATGTGCATCTCTTCTCATCTCTTGTTTGTAGACGCAAACAAATGGAATTAATTCTATAAAAAAAATAAAATGATATATTAGTTCCTATTAAATGAAGTAATAAATCTGTTTGATTTATTTTCTTGTACATTTTGTAGTTTACAGAGTGATTCTCATTAATTGTTAACCTCTTGCTACAGCCCTGCATTTTCATCAGTTTTGTATAAACTAATTGTTTGAGAAACCCCAGTCTTTTATCGTAATATGACATAGAAGTAAGCATCGGGATAGACTAAAAATGCCTATTATTCTGCTTAGTTATATTCTTTGCTTCAAAAGGATCTTTTACAGATTTAATTGTCAAGTGGGACCTTGTCTTGTTTATTGGTGTGCTATATTTTCGGAATGATATACTGTCTTCAAACCCTTTAGTAAATACTTTTTCTTTCATTTTTAGGTACGCCAAAAACATATGTTGCTCCCACTGAACAAAATTGTCAAACTGCCTATTTGATGTAGTGGTACCTTCCGTCGATATGACTCGAATTCCATGTTTTGTAGTTTAGATATATGTTGTAATGTTTTTATTAACTTCTCTGAATCGATTCTTTCCTTCTTTGATCACTGATCCGTCTTTGAATTGGACAATTTAAAGTGCTCGCTGTGAGCTATGGTGATCAAAGTGACACTTACTGTCTGACCGTCCGTCTACACTTTTCTTCGAACAACATCTGAAACAGGAAAGTCTTCTAACGACTTTAATTATTATAATTGGGAATGATAGAGTTGACCATTCCTAAATGTATACGCAACACAAGTTTTTGCTTAACTGATTCAGAAATAAAGCCCACGTTTAGACAATCATATTGCAAATGGCATATAGAAATTTGAATGAAATAAATTCATACCATTATATGATTTTACGACCACATCCCATCTTAAGCTCACGAACCAACGGTTCAAGATGAGCTGATAGTATTGACGCTGGTCCTCCTATGTCCGACGGCCGTTGTCAACGTTTTTACTTAAACACTACTGGTCAGAACTGCACATTACATTTACTTGGTCTGTGACATCAGTCCTGAAATACCTATTGTATTTGGCCTTTTTGTGTTTGTTTTTGTATTTGTACTTGTGGCATTCACCTTCGAGATAGAGGTCTAAGTCTTAAGTCGTCTCATTGAGAGGAAAATTCATGCCACGTGATTTTGATATCCGTTGAGTTATGGACCGGATGACCTTGGCCTTTAAGCTATAGCTAGAGATCTGGGTCTTGTACATGACATGCCGTCTCGATATGGGGAATATGGGGACATTTGTGCCAAGTAATTTCAACATCTATTTATGAATGGCAGATATGAACCTGAGATGAAACAGACCCTGTTAAGACTTGGCCTCTCAGTGTGACTTTGACCTTGGAGCTAGGGTTAAATGTCTTGAGCGTGAGATGTTATGACATTGACCTGCAAGTTTAACACTGACCTTCGAGAAAGGGGTCTAAGTCTTAAGTTGTCTATACAGGGGAACATTTTTGCCAAGTAATTTCAAAACCCCTTGTTAGACCGGACACGAAACCGACCCTGTTAATTTTAACCTACTCGTGTGACCACGACGTTAGGGCTAATGGTTTGGGTCTTGTGCGCGACAAGTCTTTATTGTGGGGAACATTGTGGTAAGTTATTTTAAAATCCCTTCATGGATGAAAGAGTTATGGACCTGACATGAACTGTGAAGGACGGACGGAAGAATGGACGCAACCCATTTCTATGTCCCCTTTTCTTCTTCAGAAAAGGCAGGGGACAACAAGCACTGCGTTAAATCTTTTAGTGTGCGGGGTGCGGAAGACGAAGTTTATGAAGTGTTTAATATTTTTAGTTTGGGCGATCTGTGGTAATATCAAGTGGAAGCCTTCCGTAGTTTATATAGCGGTAATCTGTTGCAACAGCTTTTTATAATATAAAATCTAATATAATTAAAATCCTTTATTTTTGAGCCAGTTTTCGCAAAACGATTAATTTGTGATATATGGCCAAAGACCAGCAATTCAAAAAAGTACAGGGAACTTACTGGGAATGAGGTAAGTGTATACCTGGGAATAAGATAACGTCTGTGCGTTCTGATTGGTCAGTCATGTAAACAAACCCAGGAAGTGATTATTTTTTCAAAATTGATATTTTTTACTGCATTTACAGTATTTTATTATACATTTTGACAAAATTTGCTACATTTTATGTGTATTGAAAAAAAGTTTTATCAAATGAATTTCAACCGCCATGTCAATGATGTAAACAGGGGGTCATCTCATTCACACTAAAATTACTTAAATAAAGTAACACTATTCATATCTTTTCGTTCGATATTTTGGTAGAACTAAGATAGTTCTTAAAAAACTTGTAATTAAATATACATGTGTTTCGATGTATGGAAGGCTGTACACGCCATAATGTTACAATGTAAGTCCATGGAAAAACAATTGGTGGTCTCTAACCATATATAGACACCGTATGATATTACCCGAGGGACGTCTCCGTTCGGGTTTGGGAAATAGACAATTTCACAGATAAAATCATCTGTTTTATTTTATATATTTCCGTTTCTAAATTATCATTATTAATTATTAAATGTAAATCCAATACTGACGCCTCAAAATCTGAGGTAATAGAGAGTTTGAGATTTCAACCTTCGCCTTCCCCTTCAACGTCTCTCATATATATTTGGGGTAAAACGTCACCGATATGCGTGTATTTTATCTATATTAGACGTTGCTTCTAAAGTTTTCCATGTAATATCAAGTAAGCCTAAGACTTCGCTTCATTACTATGTGAAATAAAAAGCTTAGTTTCAGGATTTCTACTTATTAAGTTATTCGATTATCCATATGTATAACTGGACTAAATTTGATGTGAAACACTATCAATAAGTATAAGAATAATGACATTTTGTTTGGCTAATGATTTTAACTAAATACATTAATTGAACCTGGAAGTATGAAGTTATCAATTGAATTTGAGAAACTTTTAGATTTTGTTCATACTTTAACTTCTACGGCATATTCGTGTCCTCAGACGGTATTGATTATACCGGAAAGGCCTTTTTGGCGTAAGAAGTGAAGTTTTGAACGTCCGAAGATGTGATATCACGAAAGTCAAAACTTCAGTCTTTGTACATCTACTCTGTCCACATACTCAGCATCAAAGACTGAAATCTGGATGGAGGCATATAGCATGACAGTCATTTTACTTGAAAAATTAATGATAACGCGCGATTATCATTTGGTGGAACATTTTATTTTAACTTCCAAAAAAAAAAAATCCATTTCTGTCAGACACTTAAGACAATTGCGTTTTAATTATAAACATAAAATGGTACTAGTAAGACGGGAAAAAATGTCTGAAGTCTTAGACAATCTCAGATCTATGATATCATGATGCGAGAAGTTTCCTGTTAGCCGTATGTGATAACTCCATTCTTTACATGCACGGACCCAGAGCCTGGCAGAAGGGCAGTGTGGGTCAATCCCCCTTTGATTCTTACATTTTACAAAGAAAATCGGTCTGGAAACTTGGTGTGACTAAGCCCCCCCCCCCACCAACCCCCGCCCTACCCCATGGATGGGTGACCCCTCTTTAAAGTTGGTGTCCCTCTAATCAAATTTCATTGGTCTGCACATGCTTTACTTATGAAATAGTATATTCAAACAAATACGTGTATATGCCCACATGTTATTTCGTGCGACAATTTTCGTCTCCACCTAGCAGTTCTTGACTGTTTCGCTAAACACATGGTGACTTGGCACGATTATTTTATGCTGTCTGAGAGTTTGGCATTACACAGAGTCAAACTGAGTGCCACGATGCCAAAACGTATGATATCACGAGTGTATCTTACATTTGTTTCAAATCGCTTGTTAAATGTATTCATAAATTGTGTATATTGGCTCATGTTATCAACATATGTTTTGAAAAGGTTAGATTTTCAACAGGTACAGTCTACAAGTAAAACGCGTATTTTAAGGAATTCATGTACAACATACCAATTCAAAGTAAAAAAAAGAAACTTTAAGAAAAACTATGAAATACTAGTCAACAGTCTTTTGTGGTTGCTTTATCTCATATATTTAACTTAACTTCAAAGTATATCGAGAAATGCATTTGTAGTAGTAGTAGTTGGTTTCTCATGTTTTTGTTTAAAAAATATTAACTGTAATATCTTTCAAGAACACCATCAACAATAGAATACGTTGATATTATTATCATTTTTATTTCCTATCATATATAATTTACAATCGTGCATTGTATACTGACATCATTTTATATAAAATGTTGTTTTTTTGTAATCACACTTATATCCATGCGATGATTATGTTAATTGAAATGTTTTTATTTAATTTTCATTTTTAAAACCTCTTGTAAAAGTCATGCACTTTCGGACAATTGATATCAAAATGCACGAGAAAAACGATCATAATTACAGATAAATTGAATGGGCGGATTAAAAGAAGTAAGGTTCATTGTAAAGTTTGAAATCTCAAGGAATTTTAATCGAACTTCAACTTCATACGTTAACTTCGCAAGAGACGTTGAAGGGGAAGGCGAAGGTTGAAATCTCAAACTCTCTATTATCTTGATTCATAAAACTTTATTCTGCCTTTTACCATTTCTGAAAAATATAGGTTGTCCATACTTAAAATATCATCAAGAGATAACAGTTTCAATAATGTTAAACTCGGTCTCGATGGACTAACAGTTCTACTCCTTTTTGCAAATCATGATGTAGTTTTAAAATTCATCCAATAGAGGTTCTTTATTGATAAGAAGAAATCTTGTGCCTTAAGTAATTTTCACTGGGAGCATGCAAGATTTATGAAAATGGCTTCGGCCTTCAGTCCAGTTATTTCTTTTTAACCGGCAGTTGTAATGTAAATGAATTTTACCCTCCATATATGTCAAAATATGTAATTCAAATCATTTACAGGTTGCATTAACTGTTAGTAAACATGTTTCTCTGATAATATTTGAAGCTCAATATTGATGGTGTCTTCTTTTTTTTTACAAAGAATCATTTTCTGGAGCATAGGGTATGCTGTCAGAATTTCAGACTAACAATTTACAGGTATTTCCCCTGTTTACCCCATATCCTTCTCGAGACATTTAGTTTTTAAGTATTTTTATCTGAAATAGGAGATATTTAGTGTTTAGCAAATCAAAACTGTTATTCATTAAGGCAACCAGCCCATACACATACACACAATATTGACTGTATTGTCATTACAAACATAGCTGCATGTTATAATTGCCACCAGGACAATGCTTAACAACTCATCCTTTTCAAAAACACAGTTAGCTCAAACAGCATTTAAATACTGTATTGTAATTATTGTATTTACAATTGAAGCTTGAAAGCGAAATAACAGATACAGCGTCGATAAATTGCACAATTAAATACTATGTACACTTGGACTATTCACAGACATATAAGGGTGGGTGGGTGGGGGGGGGCTCCTCGGCCGAGTGGTTAAGGTCGCTGATTTCAAATCACTTGCCCCTCATCGTTGTGGGTTCGATCCAGCTGGCTTACGGAAGGTCAGTGGTTCTACCCGCTCGTGATGAAATAATGCACGGAGGGGCACCTGGGATCTTCCTCCACCATCAAAGCTGGAAAGTCGTCATATGACCTAAAATGTGTCGGTGCGACGTTAAACTCAACCAAAAAAATAAAAATAAAAACAGACATATATGCGTTAGACAGTGGACTAGGTATGGAGAAGTGGTATTTCCGACTGATGATCTTACAACAGTGTACATAAGCATGATTCTTTGGTTGTCTACCAGTTTGTCTGTCTTTCTCAACCATAATTTGATGAGGAGATGACATAAAAACTGCACTTTACCATGCTAATATTTGATCAAGTGATACTTCACAATTAAGTAAATATTTTTGTCATTCATGCTTTCTTAGTATTGATCTTTTAAATTCATTCACAGAAACTGAAGCTATGTACAAATACGTATATAACAGGGCGGTCAATTCACGTGACTTTTTGATACCGTATATACAGAGAAAACGTCCCTATCAAAATATCATTTTGCCCAGATTTTTCTTATTACTTGGCTCATTTTCATAAGATAAAGAGCGTCGAAGACAGCAAATCGAGTCCTATCCTCCGCTCAAAGTGTCTCCCATCAGTTCTCAGTATACTTCTCAAACAATTCGCCAAACTGCGAAAGTGTGTATGTTATCTTCACAATGTTTCCACTAAAAGCAGTTGGGCGAAGTGTTCGAGAAAAGTGCTGAGAATTGATTGCAGACGCTTTGTACGGAGGAAAGCACTCATTTTGCTGTCTTCGACGCAATTTACCTTATGGAAATCCGTCAAGTAATCAGGAAAATATAGACAAAATGTTATCTGATTCAGGACTTTTCCCTGTGTGTCCGATATCCAAACGTCATGTGGGTTAGCTGCCCTGTATAAATATATATAGCCAAACCTGCTTTAGTTACTTTCAATGTAGTCTTTATTTTTTATAACCAATGTTATCAAAGCGTTTAAATGTAAGATAAAATTTCTTAACATATAAAAAATAAAAAATGTATATTAGGTCTAGCACAATCATTCATGGCCGCTACATGACATGATTTCAAAGACAATTCATCCATTTCATACACGCATACTAACGCACTTGTTCAATACAATCTCTAGCTTCTAGGCCCACTTTTTCTTATTCAAATGATAAAAATACGGTTTTTTCTTTGACATAAGTATTAAAGAAAAAGATAAAAAGCATCACAAACACATTTTTGGATTTTGGGATCACTTATTTGAACATCTTAAACAAAGACACAAGTGAAATTAAAAGCAAAATAAGTAAAAAACATTCGTTGTTAAATAAGTAAATAATTATAAAAATCAATTTCTCTTTCTGGGGGCTGACTTTCACTTAAAAATACACAAATTTAGATTTAACTTAATTTAACATTTTCTAAACAATGCTAAATAAGGTAAAGATATGAACCGACAATTATGCCTCAAATTAAATCTACATCTTCGTAAACATTAGTACACATATTTCAGTATGGCATGGTGCTAACGGCATCCCGCATTTCTTCTTATTTATACAGGAATCTAATCAAACGGTTAGCCTGTAACAAAGTTTCCATCTATTTATTCAGAGTCAAATGCGTTCTTGAAATCTAGAAAAGCGACATTTCATGCCAAGGTATTAGTCGAAATCAATACAAATACATTTTTAATGAAAGAGAATCCAGAACTAAATCTGACCTGAGCAAGAGCTTCTGTAACTAAATAAATGTCTCGTTACACGCGTAGTTAACATGCTTCTATACAACTACAAGTGCAAACCTCCTTTTATACAGTAGCATTATTTATATTGATGATGTAGTTCAAACATGTGCCTTACAATGACCATGAATACCTACTGGCTCCAGAGTGGGCAGCAAATGGCAAATCTTTATTCATAATTTATAATAAATCTAATTATAATGTACTTTAGGGGTCTCCGTGGCCGGGTGGTTAAGGTCGTTTGCTTCGAAGCACTTTATTACCTCTCACAGCTGTATGTTCGAAACACCGATTGCATGAGGTGTTGATTCTTTCGTGTGAGGAAGTCAGTCAGTTGTTTTACGGAAGGTCCGAGATTCCACAGGAGTCTGAAATTCTATCAATAAGACCATAGAAGTCTATCTTTACAAAAAATACCCCCTATTATTTTATATATATAGGGGGTATTTTTTGTAAAGATTGACTTCTATGGTCTTAGTGATAGAATTTCAGACTCCTTTGGAGATTCTGTCCATGCTGCAGGTATCCTCCTGTGACGTGAAATGATGCACGAACGGACACTTTCGGTCTTCAGTCCACCATCAAAAGCTAGAAAGTCATCATTTGACCTGCTCATTTTGGTGTAAACCAACAAATCGAAACTAACAAGATACTTCGCATATAATGACTCATGCAGGTATTGGAAAAACAAATTTTACAAACCTCGCGACACGTAATTTTGATCATCAGATCGGAACGGCGGATGACCCGGATAAACAAAATCAAAACATGACAGGTGCTGGAGGGGTATGTTTATTTTTGTTTTACTAAATTCAAATGACCTTAATTTCTAGCGACAATTTATGCAGCTCTATGTTTTGTATTTCACTAATTTATTTCAGTTTTCTTTAAGCTAAGTACAAATCTGATATGTGCGTATTAAGGATGGGTATATGTTTAAAGCTGTCGTTTAAAATTTCATTCTAAGTATGTCATCTTTCATTGTTTAAATATGAAATACAAAGAAAATTATCAAAGCTGAGCAAAATGTATTCATATGTGTCGAAAAACTGAAACTTATAGTTTTAATATAAAACCTGGTAGTATAAAGATTACTAACAAAAGAAAGAATGTGTACATTTGTACTATCGGTATGTGTTTAAAACTAATGATAACTATTTATTTTGTACTATTTATTTGACCTGTCAAAATCTGTTCCCGGCTTTCATTATATTCTGTTCACACCTATATAAGATCCAGAAACATGTTTTGACAGTTCAAATAAAATAGTACAGTGACATGGTTTAAGGAAATTCTGACAGTATGTATAACCTCAGTAAATAGTGCAGAAATCCTGTATACGTTTTACAGACTTTTTCAAGCCTTTCTTTACCTGATAACTGGAAAATAAGTTAAATGTCTTAACATTTATCTCTAACAAGTAAATATGTAGATGTTTTATTATCACGGTCATTATAAAGTTTAATATCCTTTTAATTCGTAGCATTAAGAAAATAAAAGATTTTGTTGTAGAAATATTGTGTAAAGGATTAATTAATTATGTTTCATTAATAATGAATGCTTGTTTCAGGCCAAGGCTCCCCCTACCATCCAGACACACTTGGGAGTCCCTAATACCGAACCACCTCCCCTTGAATCTCCAAAGTATTTCATTAGCAGTATTGAACCAGGAATATATGTGGTAAATACTCCACAAAATGAAAAGAATAGATCCCAGGTAAGAACTTTGGTTTTCAGAACGGGCTCCAAAGAAAAAGAACTTGGTTTTGGGACAGCTGTCTCAGCATGTAACCTTGACATTCAGCTTTATATTCAAGCTGGAGATCTGATAATGGAGTCCAAGACTGTTCCTTAAACTCACCCTTATAAACTGAGATCTTGGCTTGGCTTCATGATAGTTTGAGATTTTCCACGGCATGAAAAATTGTATTTTTGACAAATACATGTACAGTCAATTTTTTTTTTGCTCGATGGGATGGGACCGGCAAAATTAGTTCGAGTTGTAAACAGTTCAACTTGAGACGTCGAATAATATTCATTATACAGGGATTTCCGGGACACGACGATGAGTTCGAGCGAATGGCGGTGTTCCATTTTTCCGAGTTCGAGCGAACGTCACTTGACTGTATGCATAAAACATACTGTCTTTAGAAAGGATCAAAACGGGACATATTTAATACCTTAAACGCTTTTAACTGGGGATAAACTCGTATCTTTTAAACTCGCGGTCCGAAAGCAACCTTTTTGTAATGTAGTATTTATTATTGACCAAGTAAATAATATCTGTTTCAGAGAAAGAAGCATGCTTCCTGGTATAGACCTAATAAAAACAAACTGATTTGTCTGTCCACCGTTTAAAAAAAATAGATTTCCATGTGATGTGTCAAAATTATGTTTCGATTGTTTCAGCAATCTATTGCTAGCACAGACTTTTCCCATACGGATGATTCGGTGAAAACATCTAGATCCAATAATATTGACAGATCACAGATATTTGGTGTAGATGAAAATGCCATTAGAGGAAACTGGACCGGAAGACTGGACTTTATCCTGTCCATGTTGGGGTAAAATAATTCCTGGCTGGATCTTATTTTTATTCTATTTTATATGTTTTTACTCTTAACTGCATACAAATATCACACATTTACTGAGTTATGCAGCGTTAATGTTACTATATGTTCTGGATTCAACATTTCTTGATTTAACTAAAACAGTTTCATACCATTTTGAATTTCTCCGCGAATGGAAACTGTATTATTTAGTTCAAATGTATTTTTTTCACAGGAAAATCACTGCTGTAAAAAGTCACAAAATCACTTATTTTTAAAATGATACCATCTTAGCGACTTTGAGAATCCAAAACTAAATGATGAACGTTTTTGCAATACATGATAAAAAAATGTGCACAAATGAAAGGAATTTAAACTAGAAAATGCTTTTGTAAAAAAGCGCATGTCTCCCCCAATGCAAAGTCCTATAGGAAAGAAGTCAATAGGGGTCAGGAGCGAAAGTCAAAGAGACACTGATGGTTGGCTGCAATAGGGATCATCTACTTGGCATGCCCAGTCATCCCGCTAAATTTCAACACTCTTGGCCTAGTGGTTCTCAAGTCACTGTTCAGGCTCCTGTGACCTTGACCTTTGATCAAGTGACCTCAAAATAAATAGGGGTCATCTACTCTGCATGTTCAATCATCCTATTAAGTTTCAACATTGTAGGTCAAGTGGTTCTCAAGTTTTTTCCAAAAAATGATTTTACATGAACAGGCCACTGTGACCTTGAACTTTAATAGACTGACCCCAAAATCAATAGGGGTCATCTACTCTTCATGACCAATCATCCTATGAAGTTTCAATATTCTGGGTCAAGTGGTTCTCTAGTTATTGATCGGAAATGGTTTTCAATGTTCAGGCCCCTGTGACCTTGACCTTTGACGGAGTGACCCCAAAAACAACAGGGGTTGTCTACTTTTCATGACCAATCATCCTATGAAGTTTCAACATCCTGGGTCAAGTGGTTCTCTAGTTATTGATCGGAAATGGTTTTCAATGTCCAGGCCCCTGTGTACAATGTGATGCTCGAATGAAGTGGGAGGAATGACATCCCAAATATTTTCAATCAATAGGGGTCATCTACTCTTCATGGCCAATCATCCTATGAAGTTTCAACATTCTGGGTCAAGGGGATTCTCTAGTTATTGATCGGAAATGGTTTTCAATGTTCAGGCCCCTGTGACCTTGACCTTTGACGGAGTGACCCCAAAAACAAAGGGGTCGTCTACTCTCAGACCAATCATCCTATGAAGTTTGAAGTTCTAGGTCAAATGGTTCTCTAGTTATTGATCGGAAATGTTAATGTGGACGTCCCGCCCACGACGGACGTAAACCCAAAATCAATATGGGGACATTTACTTTTTAAAACCATCATCCTATGAAGTTTCAACATTCTGGGTCAAGTGGTTCTCTAGTTATTGATCGGAAATGGTTTTCAATGTTCAGGCCCCTGTGACCTTGACCTTTGACGGAGTGACCCCAAAAACAATAGGGGTCGTCTACTCCAGCAGCCCTACAACCCTATGAAGTTTGAAGGTTCTAGGTCAAATGGTTCTCCAGTTATTGCTCGGAAATGAAGTGTGACGGACGGACGGACTGACGGATGGACGGACGGAAGGATGGACGGACGACCTTGACTTTTGATGGAGTGAACCCAAAATCAATAGGGGTCATCTACTCTTCATGGCCAATCATCCTATGAAGTTTCAACATTCTGGGTCAAGTGGTTCTCTAGTTATTGATCGGAAATGGTTTTCAATGTTCAGGCCCCTGTGACCTTGACCTTTGACGGAGTGACCCCAAAAACAATAGGGGTCGTCTACTCCAGCAGCCCTACAACCCTATGAAGTTTGAAGGTTCTAGGTCAAATGGTTCTCCAGTTATTGCTCGGAAATGAAGTGTGACGTACGGACGGACGGACGGACGGACAGGGCAAAAACAATATGTCTTCTGGGGGAAACATAATTATTCTTTTTAAAAAATCCTATTACAATTCTGCTATAATAACAATGTTATCAACTAGCATGCAAAAACAAAGAATTAGATTAGATACAGACTTGTTATTGAAAAGATTAATCATGTATTACACTGACCATTTGCTGTTTAAGCATGATAAACCAAAGGCAAAACATACATAATATAACAGTAAACATGTTCTTCAACACATTTACAAAATAAGTCCACATTATTTCACTTGAGGTAAATATGATATAACATGGCAAAAATCAGCAAGCTTTTAAGAAATGCTGGTAAACCTTTCCGTTTAATAATGTATGGAATGTAGACATATACAACATCAAAAATATGTACACTTAATTTTGTAAATTACTAATACTTAAACAGGCAGTCGCATTTATACATACAATTCATTTGAACAAGCAACTTATCATTTGATTTTCAGGTATGCTGTTGGCCTTGGAAACCTTTGGCGGTTCCCATACCTCTGTTACAGAAATGGGGGCGGTGCGTTTTTGGTGCCATATTTGATTTTCATGACAGTCGTTGGGATACCACTATTTTTCATGGAAACTAGTCTTGCACAGTTCTCAAGTTGTGGACCAACGTCCTGTTGGGGATTTTCTCCGTTGTTTTCTGGTAAAGTATAATTATGTGAGGTTTTATTTAAATAAGGGTATAACTTTGTTGATAACAAATCAAGTACTGTGAATTTGGACTGTGATACGTCACAGGTCTGCAAAGTTATTATTGCCCAAAATTATTCTGCTTGTTTTGGCATAACTATTGGTACCTGTTTATGATTAGCATGACTGTTCTATAACAGACTGATTGCATAGCATATGTAAGTGCGTCGTATTGACGTATTCTGTGGTGTTTGATTATAATTATTGCATGGTGTATTTTGCAGGTATTGGTATAGCCATGTGCTTGTGTTCAGGGTTGACGTCACTATACTATAACATGATTATCGCATGGTGTATGTTTTACTTTTTTATATCATTTCAACATCCCCTTCCGTGGGCAGATTGTGATAATGACTGGAACACAGGCGGTAAGCAAGTTATTGTTAACGCATTATTTTCTTATGTTTTATACTTACATAGAACATTTTATGAACACCTTTTTCTCAAAAAATAGATAGAAGACAATATAACATTCAGCTGGGAAAAATGAAATTATTGTTTGTAAGATTATGTTGACACACATTTCAATTGTATTTTGATATTACAGTATATGTAGCAGTATTTTTTCTACAAAAGGTAAGATTAATCATCTATTTACTAGACTGTCGGCTAAAGCTGCCAGCAGTTGATTGCGAGAACAACGTGAAATATTTAAATGGTACATGTTATGACAGCAAAGGAGAGTTTCAAGGTCTGTGGGATACGACAATGTTTACTGAGACTACCGGTAGAAAACGTGTCTCGCCATCTGAGGAATACTACAAGTAAATGTTTTAACTATATCTGTAACTTCTAGAAAACACCTAAAGTGGAACGGGGAGAAATTTTTCAACTAGTTCATTTCCACTAAGTTTGAAATATAATGTATATTTGAAACTGAGAAATGATAAAGTGATTTAAAATAAGTGTAAAATATCAAAATGTTGATTTCCTCCAATATTTCAAAAGCATTAAAACGGTTTACTCCCTCTTTCATAATATGTTTGGTATCTTGCAAAAAGTGTCGGTAAGTCTGTATAATCACTTTCTCAGCACCACGTTTCATCTATTTTTTGAGAGAAAATAATTTTCTTCTAAATGTACGAATGAATCTATTTGAAATATATACGCCTGTGAGGTGTCGCCAATGATTCATCTTATTTGCTGCATACACTAAACGACTTACTGATTAATTCGAACTTTATTCATTAATACCGTGGCCAAGTGGTTAAGGCGTCCGCCTCGGGATCGGGAGGTCGAAGGTTCGAGCCCCATGGGGAGCGTTCGTCCGGGGTATGTTGGGACTCGTTCCGAAAAGGCCGGTTTGTGAGCCGCGAGCTAGTTAAATGAACGGTTTTCGACTTCTATCCACCTGGCGCCTGGCATAGCGGTAGGAGTTGGGAGGAAATTGGTACGCACAATAAAGGTGTCTCATAAGCCAAATTGGCTGGCCCTTTCAATAGGGGTGACACTATAATAAACAAGACATTTGGTACTGTTACATGTACTAATCGTTTATACACTCAATCTTATACTAGTATACTTAAGTGCTAATGAAAACATGTTAATACTGCTGTTTTGTCTTGTAAACGGTCTTGTTAATACATGTATGCATATTAAGTAAAAAGACAATGCTATCTTCCTTTTCTTTTTATGATACAGTTACATGTTTTTAGTGATACAATTAACAATTATCTCTACTGGATAAAAATGTTTCAGATACAGTTAAACGTTGCTAGATAAATCAGGTTAACCCTTTTTTACTTTTTTACTTCTTCTGAACTTCAATCTTGTTTGTCCTAATTTCAGTAATTTTATTCTTGGAATAAGTTCCGGTATCGATGAGGTGGGTTCACCTCGCTGGCAAAATGTTCTCGTTTTGCTCCTTGCCTGGACGATCTGTTTCTTCTGTCTGATCAGAGGGATCAAATCTACCGGCAAGGTAAGGCAGGTTTAAATTAGCTTTTGCCTGATCAGAGGGATCAAAACTACCGGCAAGGTAAGGCAAGTTTTAATTAGCTTTGCCTGATCAGAGGGATCAAAACTACCGGCAAGGTAAGGCAAGTTTTAATTAGCTTTTGCCTGATCAGAGGGATCAAAACTACCGGCAAGGTAAGGCAAGTTTAAATTAGCTTTTGCCTGATCAGAGGGATCAAAACTATTGAAAGGTTAGACATCTTTAAATAAGCTTTTCCCTGATCAGAGACATCAAAACTACCGGCAAGGTAAGGCAAATTTGCATTAGTATTTACCTGATTAAAGGCATCGAAACTATTGCAAGGTAATGTAGCTTGTGCCTGACCAGAGGCATCAAAACGACCGACAAGGCAGGACAAGTTTACATTACGACCGGCAAGGAAAGACTTGTTTGAATTAGCTTTTCTTTGATCAGAGGCAGGACTTCTGCAAGGAAAGCCTTGTTTACATTAGCTTTGGTGTCTGTCTTATTTTTAGTTATTTCATATGTAGTTTATAATTAAAAAATTTATGGATTTCGAATGGAATATTTGATAATGACGAATCTGATTTTATTTAATACTTTGATGCGGAAACTTTGTAACAAATAGCCTTGATGTGAAGGGCCGTCTGGCGCTAATACCCACAATTATTTTCATTTATCGATATTTCAGATGTTTTATGTACATTGTTAGTAAAGTTAATACATCTCTTACACCATGATCTAACTGAAAGAGAAAACTGTTTATATACCCAGACAAGCAATAAACCAAAAAAGGCACCAAACTCCTCTGTTCCTTGCATCATATTTAGAAATTATGACGACAGTTATTTACTGCTTCAGGTTGTGTATTTTACCGCTGTATTCCCTTACATATTACTGCTAATTCTGTTCTTCCGTGGAGTGACGTTAGAAAATGCTGGTGAGGGAATCAAATTCTACATCTTGCCAGACTTCAAGAAACTTGCCAGTGCTAAGGTATCTATCCTATCAAACTGTTAAATGAGAAAAAAATGGTCGGCATACTAAATAAGATGCCTTTTAAAGATCAGTGGAACTGTAAGCTTTGACATGTTCTTTGTTTTTAAACTATTGGTATAATGACAAATTACTAAAGGAAATAGATCCAACTTGTTCTTTTAATGAACTTGATAATAATTACAACGCAATCGTAATGGTAAGTACTATTTATAAATAGTATTGCAGTTAAAATATTTTAGTAAATTAGTCAAATTCAAAATCCTTTTTTCAAAACAGGGAAACGTTCACTTGGGGCTCGGCATGGTAAATTAAGAGTTATAAGACAAATACATTTGTAAAACAGTAGAAGTGAATACATGCATGTGTTGCACTATTTTGTACAGGTATGGCGGGATGCTGCTGTGCAGATATTTTATTCTATGGGACCAGGTTGGGGAGGTCTCATAGCTTTGTCTAGCTATAACAGATTCCATAACAATATTGTCAGGTAAATCACTAACTGTAACGTTTACATGAAAGTCTATACACATTTAAATTCAAAACAATGTGAAATATGCATATTTTACATTTTATCGATAGAAAATCGTCTAGCCAAATCAAAATTACAAATGTGTTGCCAGTTAGAACTGGAATTGTTTTTCAAATTTCGTTTGTTCTTTAGAATTAAAAATAGTTTACATCAACTTACTGTAATGTTTATCATTTGATTGACACAGATCATGGCATCGAATTAAACTCTGAACTAAGAAATGCTCTCCTTACATGTTTACAGTGAAGATCATCACAGTACTACCTTTGTCTGCCAATCTGTGCAAAATGCTTGTATGCTCAACTCATTCATTAGCAGATGGATGGAACTGATTTGCAGTTTCCAAGATGGTCACTCGGCAATTAAAGAAATGCATTCCAACATTTCTGATGCTGTTATCTTTTGTTGCTTTAAGTGTATACAGTGAGGATAGATCTTATTGTATGTAGGGCGAGAGAGACAGCCATGTTAAGTTGACAGGTCAAGTTGTAAATTATCCTTACAACTGTATATAAAAAAAGTTAAAGTGGCATTATGCGCATCTTACTGCACATAGTGTGTTTTTGGTGAATGTTTTATAAAAGCAATTTTCGGTTGCTGTGCATTTAAATGTGTTAAATTAACGATAATGCCGCATAAGTATTTGAAGTTGATGCTCTAGAAATAAAGAAATCAGACTAAAAAGATAATAGTTTTTTTTTTCTTCAGTCTTCTGCGCAGTGATCTCCCTTACCTATAGGTAGAGATTTCTGTAGTTGAAGGGAAGCAACTCCTGCGTGCAGTTTGACTTTTTTTAAAATGACTGCCCCAGTCAAAATAAGAAAAGTCATATTTGGAAAGTAATTATCTTGTACTGGTAACAGGAAGAGTTTGTTATATTGGGTTAAAAGCTGTAATTTCCTTCACCCTTTTTTTCTCACACATCTACTTCAGCTTGATTTGTACTTGAAAAATGCGCATTTTTCCACTTTAATAAAAGAACCCTTTTCTATGAATTTTCAGAGATTCTTTGATAGTATCACTTGGTAACTGCATGACAAGTATTTTCGGAGGATTTGTAATATTCTCCTACATTGGTTTCATGGCGGGACAGCTGGATGTCAAAGTTAGTGAGGTCGCAACAAGCGGTATGCAAATTATACTATTACTATCTTTAATAAGAAATGTTGTCTGATTAAGAATTTACACATATATGTTATATTTTAGCTAATATTTAACTGATTCTTTTGCTTGTTACATTATTTTCAGGCATGGGCGGGTACCTGGGTAGAAATACCGACCTTCCATAAGCCAGCTGGATGGCTCCCTCGCATGAATATCTAACTGAATAGTAAAAATATGAAAAGTATAATAAGGAAAAATATCTTCAATTTATCTCACAATAATAACATTTTATGAATACTTACAATATAAAACTTTATCAATGAAAAAGCTTTAACATGTGTGAAACAATGGGAAAACGCATATGAAATGTGTCTGGGCTATCATTTTAGGTTTGTTGAGCAAATTGGCTTCTTACTAAACACTTCATACTAAGCCCATCCTCGTCCAGCTCTACATATCTCTTGGACAAAAAAGCTTTAATGATACGAAACAAGGAAAACTACACTTGAAAGGCTTTTGCTAAAGCAAACTGATTTTATGCTAAACTCTAAACTCTGCTATTTTTTGACATCATGTAAATATTACCATTTCTGTAGATTCTTAAATTATGGATTAGTATTGTTTAACCCTTTCTCTGCTATATTTCTAATGGACTGGTCCATAATTCCATTTGGGCAGTACCATTTATTATTCAAAATTTATTGACTGAACAGCGAAAAGTGCAGACCATGATCAGACTGCACGGATCTTGGTCTGCACTAGTCGCAAATGCAGAATCACTTGCCGCCAGCAGGCTAAAGATTAAATCATCTTTATTTACAGGTGCTGGACTTGTGTTTGTGATATATCCAGAAGCGCTCAATAATTTACCAGGTTCAACATTCTGGGCTATTATATTTTTCTTTATGCTCATCACATTAGGTCTAGATAGCCAGGTAACTCTTCTTTTTCACCTTTCCCATTGGCTCTATTGTCGTTTTCTTTATGCTGGTCACATGAAGCCCATGTAGTCACTTTGGCTCCAGCTTGCCCCGCCGGTAGTCCAAGGCAACCGACCGATACAATCATATTGTCATTAGACTTTGAAGAGCATACTATAAATGTTTGTATCGATTAAGATATGTTATTTCTATACTTATATTCAAATTAGCTTAGTCTGAAGCGTAATATGACTTGTTGTAACAGTGGTGTAGTGAGTAGAGCTAGCATTCTGCTTTTAACATTTGGTCTTAACTATAGCAAAAAGTGGCATTTTTAGCAAAAGATAATAAAAAGTATGCATGTTTGATTCAATTTTGACAAGTTTCCTCATGAATATGCAATTGCACATGCCCATGAGCGTAAACTGATTGCAATAAGTTTGGAACTCATAACTACTTTTGCGTAGATTAATATGTTACGTTATTCTTCAGATTATTTTGTTGCTATATATTTTATTGATATAATCTGTTTACAGTTTGCTACAGTTGAAACTGTTCTGACTGGCATTTGTGATTCGTTTCCGGATATACGTAAATACAAGTCTCCAGTCATTGGCGTTATATGTGTTGTCTCATTTCTATTGGGACTTCCTATGTGCACACCGGTAAATATGGTCATTGATTAGTAATATATTTTTTGCAATTGTAATAAGGATGAACATTTAAAATGTCAGTGTATGTATTTTGTTTCATGTAAGCTAAAATCAATTTCTTTCACGCCTAATCTGTATGAAGAAGTTTCTCTCTAACGTAAAGGGACATGTTACTATTTGTATAAGAAATATAATTGTTATCATACAACATAGCTTTTACTTTCATCATTTCCAAATTGTTGCACTTATTCATTGCACTTCTTACCTTTAGTTCTTTATGAAACTATTTTATAATTTCAAATTCTTCACAACATGTTTGATACTTTTTAGTTATTACAAATAATCCTTAGAATAATCGAACGTAATAGGCAAGAATTGTTTTAGCTTCAAAGGTTATTTGAGAAAAATCCAAAGTTGTGTACGACGTCAACTTATAATGACGCCAAAGTGTTAAGACGCCAATGCTGAATGTCGATATGCCTTTTTGGCTCAGCTTACGCGTCAATACGACGTTTTGCCATTAATCATGCGGCTTTCTTTAAAAAAAATGGAAAATAGCTATAAATATAGTTGCTATAATAATTCTTCATATTTGTTTCAGGGTGGAGTGTATATACTACAGATTTTAGACTACTATGTTGCAGCATGGTCGCTTCTACTCATTGGTCTGACAGAAGTTATTGCTATCACTTATGTTTACGGTGATTCATTATTTATCTAAAACTAAATCAAATTGGCTTTGGTTTAAGTTATACAGTTATGCTCTTATTTACATATGTAGGAACTTATTTACTAATAGAAACGTTATTTAAAATGACTTGAGATACCAAATATGTTTACATTACATGTGCTGTGTGCGAGGATAAACTGAAATGAAAAATATTTTCTTAAATGTTTATATTTAATTAGTCGCATTTTTCAATTTGAGTAAACTCTAAATAAAATTGTGTGCGTATTTTATGCCTGATTTAGGTTGGCGACGTTTCTGCTCGGATATTGAGTTGATGACGGGCATGCAGCCTGCTTTATTCTGGAAAGTCACGTGGATGGTGACTTGTCCAATAGGAATAACGGTAAGCTACATTTATGGACTCTTGGTCTACTTGCACACAATGAAATTTGCCCGTCCGCTTAGCTCAGTAGGGAGAGCGCAGATCTACGGATCGCGGGATCATAAGTTCGAGCCCTGGGCGAGGCGCATGTTCTCCGTGACGATTTGATAAAAGACATTGTGTCTGAAATCATTCGTCCTCCAACTCTGATTCATGTGGGGAAGTTGGCAGTTACTTGCAGAGAACAGGTTTATACAGGTACAGAATCCAGGAACACTAGTTAGATTATTTGCCCTCCGTTACATAACTGAAATACTGTTAACAAGAGCTGTCTCCATAGGAGGACACATGCCCCCGATGGCACTTTGAATGAATAGTTATGGCCGATGTTAGAGTTTAGGACCTTTGACCTACGGACCTGTGTCTTGCGCGCGACACGTCGTCTTACTGTGGTACACATTCATGCCCAATAATTTTAAAATCCATGCATGAATGACAAAGATATGGACCGGACACGCCCATCAATGCACTATCATGAAATATGACCTTTAACGTCTAAATGTGACCTTGACCTTTGAGCTACGGACCTGGGTCTTGCGCGCGACACGTCGTCTTACTATGGTACACATTCATGCCAAGTTATTTGAAAATCCATCCATGGATGACAAAGATATGGACCGGACGCGAATGCACTCTATCATGAAAAATGACCTTTAACGTCTAAGTGTGACCTTGACCTTTGAGCTACGGACCTGGGTCTTGCGCGCGACACGTCGTCTTACTGTGGTACACATTCGTGCCAAGTTATTTGAAAATCCATCCATGGATGACAAAGATATGGACCGGACACGAATGCACTATCATGAAAAATGACCTTTAACGTCTAAGTGTGACCTTGACCTTTGAGCTACGGACCTGGGTCTTGCGCGCGACACGTCATCTTACTGTTGTACACATTCATGCCAAGTTATTTGAAAATCCATCCATGGATGACAAAGATATGGACCGGACACGAAAATTGCGGACAGACCGACAGACTGACAGACGGTTCAAAAACTATATGCCTCCCTTCGGGGGCATAAAAATGGCGATAAACCAAAAACAAACAAACAAACAAAACAAGAGCTGTCAATAACACTTTCACCAACGGCGACGCCAACGCCGAAGCTGGGGCGAGTGTAATAGCTCTACTTTTTCTTCGAAAAGCCGAGCTAATAAAATCTGTTTACACAAAAGTCATGATATCATAGGAACATATGTTATAGAATAATAATGAGTGTATAACGTTATTGGTATGGCAGCAGGTAATTTTTCAACATATTTTTATTCGTTTTTGATAACATGACCAATTTGCCAATCAGTATATACATTTTCATTTCATACACATGAGATCATATTTGTACTAGCTTTAGCTTGTATTTATGTTTTCAGTTCATACTGATATTTGCGTGGATAGACTATACTTCCGTAACGTACGGCGATTATGTATACCCGGGCTGGGTTGATGCAATTGGCTGGATCCTTGCACTGTCTTCCGTTTTATTTATACCTGGTGCAATGATCTATAAACTATGTAAGGAAGACGATGGAGATACTATCATAGAAGTAAGTGTCACGATACCTTTTTTAGCTTTTCAACAGATAAAAAGGGCACTCTCACTGGTTGGCGTAGCAATCCAGGTTATAATTTGACGGCAAACAGCTCAGTTTTACTATATGTCTTCTTAACTTACTGCCCTTTATATCATATAACTTCTCGGATGGGTTATTTGTTGTAAGATTCAGTTTATGGGTATGGTATCTCAAAAGCCAAGGTCACTAGGTTCACTGGGTTCAGTAATAGTACTAGCTGGAGCTTTATTGCAAACTTCTGAATTACAATACATCTTAACTACTACAACTAATATCACCATACTTCATATACGAATTGATCTTCGTAAGCGACAGACATCATTTTTAGGGTCGGATGTCTCCAAGATCAAGGTCACTGGTTCAGATGTTTTGATCGTGTTGGTTAAAGTTTAACTGAACATTTCTCACAATATCATCTTAAAGTTATATTTCGTAATGTGTTTAGTACTGATAACTCCATTTCTAACCCATATCCATAATTCTCTGCCACACCCTGCATAAAAATTTCTCTTTCCAATGTTTCAGAAAGTAAAATTATTGTTAGCACCGTCACGATCGTGGGGACCTGCTTTAGTGAAACACCGAGAATTGGTGGACTATGTGAATGGGTTCGTTGTCGATCCTTTCACTGAGAAGGCCTATCTGAACAGAGGCTACTCTGGATCTTCCATCAACACAAGCGTTGCAAGTTTAACAGTAAGAATCGCACAAACTAATCTACAAACGTTCATTAACTTACAAATTGACACACAATGTAGAATTTCAAACAAATGTAATGATATTGGTAAAAAACAAGGTGCTTAACATACAGAATATAAATTTTGTTCGCAATTTTGTTGCAACAATACATTTTATTGTGAACAAAAGGCCAATGTTACAGAATACGTATTCAAAGGTTCTAAAGAGCTAATTATATTTTTTCACCAAAAAAGTGAAATACATGTAGTAGCTACAGATGTTAAGTTGTATATTTTATTGTCGCTGTAGCTTTTCTTTGTGAATTTTAATAACTTTTTCATATATTTAAAATCCTAATAATTTCAAAGGTAGTAAACATTGAGAGGATAAGACTGAAAATGACCTGATTTATTTGTCAAATTTGCAGAGGTCAAGAAGTAAAGGTTCTATGTCAGCTGTTAGTGTGAGATCGCATTCAACAAACAAATCCAGCACCTCCATGGCCTCTAGAATGACATACGAATCAACTATATGAGCATGCAATTTCGTAGACATTAGTCCACTGCATTCAGAACAGAGGTGGAAATGATATACTTCTTAAGAGGAGATGTGGCGATTTCCTATATGAAACAAAACTGTGCCATATTTGTATCATTTACCCAGCTAATCAAGTTATTGAGCTATATATCTGGTATCGGGAAGGCGTGTTACGAAACAAGGCTGCTGGGTATAACACGTATTAAGTGAAAATAAAGTATGGGACTCTTCAGAAAGACTAATAGTAAACGATTGATAAGTGATGATGCTTCCATAATAATTATAACAGATCTACAATTCTTGCTACTAGTATTAAAGACGACTATCGTGGCATTTTACATAATTCGATCATATCTCAACCACATAAATTATTTTCTTATTCACATAATTTTTAATTTGTCCCTTGAGATTATTCTGTTTATTCTAATATTTTATACTTTTACAGATTTTTAATAAAACAGTTCATGCATTTGTTGCTGTTGTTGTTGTTGTTGTTATTCTGCTGTCACTGATTATAGTTTCCTACTTCACATACAGTGGCAATTTTGTTCCTTCAAATGTATTTTACAGTAGTCTTTAATGTATTACGAAAGAGTAATTTCCCTGCTTAATGGGTCTATCTCTTAATCGTGTTGGTCTCGCCGTTACATAACTGACACACTGCTGAAAAACTGCGTTAAACCCAAAGCAAACAAAACATGAATAAAAAATAATTGTGTAGGTCTGACGTACCAAAACAAATTGTACTTGGTTCTGAATCACCAAGTTCCATTCACAAAGGTTGATATATGAGAAAAGCTTTATAACGAAAGCTAAATGACAAAACAAACCAGAAAAATAAACGAAATACAGCATTACCAGATTTTACACATGAAAACATATTTGTTCTGAAATACTCACATTTTACACAGTATTTCTACAGTAGTATGTGTATAAGTATCACAGATCACTTATAGCAGAAGTCCTTAGAGTTTCGACATCAGAGCTATTCGATGTTGATATCTGAGAGCTTCTTGGCGTACTTGTTGCAAAACCAGGAGATGATACACTGAACGTGTCAAATGTCCCAAGGTTGAAGTAATTTTTGTCTTTTACGAAAATGTCGTCTGCAAGAACACGTGTTTCAGTTATTAGTCTTTCATACAAGCTTGACATTTTCGTGGCTGCTTCGAATCTATATTCGATACAACGATCTTGTGTTTTCTTCGGAAGATCTAGGAAACATTCCGGTAAGCTCCTTGTGACGATAGCCAGGACCTCTGCTCCGGAGGGACCTGAAAGTATTAGATGAAATGAACCATTACATGTTATTGTAAATTCATTGCGATAGCAAGGACCTTGCTTCCTGAGAGACCGTAAAGCGTTAGATGAAACAAACTATTACTTGGGCATGCTTTACTTAATAAACTCCTCGTGACAACAGCAGGACATCGGCACTTACGAGACCTAAATGCATTAGAAACATTACCTAGGCTTGCTATACTCCATAAAAGGACCTAGGTCCCTTATGGAACTGAAAGTATTGAATAAGACAAACCATTAATTAGGACTGTAAAACTCGATAAACACCTCGTGAGCAAGGAACTTTGCCCGATTGACCTGAAAGAATCATATAACAAACCACCACTTAAGCATATTATACTTGATATTTGGAATTTTCGTTACAGTAGCAAGGAACCTGAAATAAACCAAAACTTAGGTATATTGCACTTTTGAAAGTTTTTTTATCTCAATGACTGGTGATGATATGTTTTATGCTTTTTTGCTCATATGCCCGTTAATATTAGTGTATGCACGTTTATGTCTGATACAGACTTCAAAGCTTACCATTTCCTGATATATTTCAATTCTTTGACATAGCATTGCCCTATATATTTGAATAAAATGTCACTTTGCATAAAACCAAGATGCTGAGTTTGGCATGAACTATGTAGCAAATAACGTCAACATAATGATCAAATCATTTGTTATCATGTCTGAAAGGATTTCTTGAATGAACATAGCATGAATATAGATTCGCCCACTTTGAGGACATAGAATTTATTTGTCATATGTGACGTTAATGTGTGTAGTAGCAAATATCAAAACTCAAAAAAATGAGTTAGTATTGAACAATAAATTGCTCTCTTAGGCCATACCAAATTGATTTGTCGTTCGTCGGAACTACCGCATCAATGATTTCATTCCCGAGAAAAAGAAAAAAAAATCACCCGCCCGCACGTACATAAAAATCGCCGAAAAAAAATATTTATTTTTCTTATTACGCGGTCCGGAATGATAACGTTAAACAGGTTTTATCGCTGTTTTAATGCGTCAAAGTGATATTGATCGGAATCCATGCGTTCGTAATGGTAACATGTAGCTGATGACACAAACTCAAAAAGTCAGGAATTATGGTGTTGTTCATCATTTGTTTTAAATCTGGAGTGTCTGTGCTAGTGCCACACATGGCCTTCGATGTGCCGGTAGGTGATGAAGTAGGCACGTTCTACGATTGTTCAAATTATACAGTGAAAAGAACAAAGCCCGACGGCCACGGGGATTCAAATTGAAAATATTTGGATTAAACATAGAAATATTGTTCAGATAAAGTTTTGAAACCATTTTGTTATCAGTTGTTTAGTTAAATATTTTAGATGTAGAGCCAAAGCCAGTGCTTTCTTGAAAAAAAAGTTTGTTTACAGATCCTGACTGATCCATCACATTAATTGTCTCAGGCCCAAATCGTTTTGAACGTAACTTCTTTAGTACGGCAGTCAGATATTCTATCAAAATGCATATATTCATTTTTAAAAAATGTTTAGCTTTTCAGATAAGTTGTGTAGATATAAAAAATAATTTCTGTCGTATTGTAACCCCAATTTTTCCTGTTTGTATATTAATTGGCTATGAATTGATTGAAAGAAAGAATCTGAAAAAACAGACCTTCCCAACTCAAAATTTCTTGGTCAATCAAAGCTTAACAAATAACACTTTTAAAGAGTGGCCATATTGGGATCATTTTTTGTCCGTCTGTTATCATTTTTGACTGAAATGAACCTCTAACACAAAAACTTAAGCTAACCTTATCTGTTAAGAAATTATTCCAATGGATTCGAGCAATGCTGAAGCATTTGTGTGCCCAACTCCGTTTGGTCTCATTGGTCAAGTGATTTATTACTTTCCCCTCACCTCTACCGTTTGGAGTTTCACTAGGGGCACAAAGTTGCTACAGTGTCGAAGCCATCTAACTGGGTTTCAGAAGATATGTTATTCCACTTGGGTGCCTGTTTTGTCTTAAATATTCCTCATCCTCTGCCGTTAAATGGGCACGTCTTCAGATTAATGTAGAACAATCAAAATTAAAAATAAGACACTCATCCCTCAGTAATTATAAATACAAAATAAAAACAAAGTGATTCAGTGAGTTTTAGCAAGAATTTATTTGCAAAACCATTCATGTAGTCTTTAAAACATACAGAAAAGCTATCTACTGTCTTAGTCACACTGTAAATGTTTAAGTTCTGTGTTATTCTTAAAGAAATGTTAACTTCATGTATAGTCATAACTGCAAAAAAAAAAAAAAAATACCCGCTCGCTCCATGTAAAAGCTACCCGCCTCTGAAAAAAATCAAAATTGAGAAAAAAAAAAAAAATTCGCTCGCCCGCTCCCATTTTTTTTGAAAATTTTCCGAAGAACTATTAATCAATTTGGTATGGCCTTAACACCAAAATAAGTTTTCTTGTATACTTAGGCATACAGTGAAAAATAGTGTTCTTACCAGAATTTGTAATGACTGGTGCTCCCTGGGCTCTATACTCCATACAACAATCTATAGTGACATTATATGATGCCTTCATTTCGTCATAGTGCCAGTATACAGCTGTAGGGTCCTTCTGTCTAACCAACAAATTGCAGCGATGTTTTCTTTCCTCCAGCTTTAGCCATTTTAGTGCCTGAAAATTAAGCGCAACAGAAATATTGACACTTTCCATATGAAAATTGAGAGTAATGACATTGAATAATGATTGAATTCTGGTGGGCCGATGGTCTAGTGGTAACATGCTTGACTGTCATCCAGAGGTCCGGGGCTCGAATCCTGGTCCAGGCACTGGAAATTTCTGAGATGTTCTTGAGTGTCTCCCACCTAAGAAGGCCTGTACTGGTTTTTTCCCAGGAAAGACGACTTTGCGTGTATCGGTACTATACATCGGGCACGTTAAAGAACCAAACTGTCTATTCGCAAAAAGTTAGGCTAAGTTAGCCTGACAAGTCTATAAGAAGATTTCTCTTTGTCTGTTCTGGGGGCTTAATCTCACTCTGTCCCTCTGGTCGGATCGCTCTGTGTCTGTACTAGTAGAGGCTGTGTGGCTGCGTTTGCTATATGTAAAGCGCCTTTGAACGTGTTTATCATGAAAAGGGTGCTATATAAATCTGGTATAATAATAATAATTGATAATAAAAGAAAATTGTTGATGAAACATTTATACCCAAAAAGACGTTAATATTCTACCTTTGTGGCTCGGTCAGACTCCGGTGTCACCAACTGACATTTGATATCCAGATGTTTGCTATGAGTCCCTTTATGTCCATAGCCAATAACAGCGACCTCGTTGACTTTAACAGCCTCTATATCTTTCCTGCTAAGTATCACCGGCGGTGGTAAATCGTCTACATCCACTATTTCGAGAATAGCAACATTAAGTTCGTCGTCAAGGAATGACACGAGCTGGGTAAAGTGGAACCTTTTGGAATCAGCATTTAAAGTTGGGGAAGCGAAAGTAAGGTATACTCCCGTGTCCTCTAATGACGACCAATCTGATTTTCCCGACCTATCTGGATCTGTAAATTCATAAAATATATTAATACCAGTATTTTGTCTGGGTAGAGAGAAGTTTCTAACCCACTGCTGCACAGAATAAATCTAATGTTTTCATTGTCATGCAAGATCGACGTTATGCCAATTTAAGAATCGATAAATCATAATATTGTGTAATACTAAAAAAAGTATATATAAATAATATGGTGCTCAAAGAAATACATTTTGTAAAGTATGTTACGATTTTATGTATATTTTGCCCGTAAATATGTGTTGTAAAATAATCGTTAGTAATTTGTAATTAAAAACGTTACTTTCAAATTTTGTAATTACCTACAATATCCCTGACAGTATGTGCGGCTGTCATCACGTACTTGGACCCGACCCTGAATGCGGTAGCTGACATGGTCTTGAAGCATATAGCACCTACTGACTGCAGAACACCTCCAAGTCTCGTGAATGTTTCCTCGTCCAGTGTGTCATCAACATGCTTCTTGCACATATGCAGCGTCTCTTCCTCAACAACATTCTCATTCACTTTCAATATTTTACAAGAATTCAAATGGCAATCATTTTAAATACATTAACATTACCTTTATAAATATCTCATTTAAACTTGTTTCGTTTTCATATTCGACTTTTAGATAGTTACTTTACCAAAGAAATTATGTTTAAGAACATCATTCCTTTGCGATGATCAAGATCAACAATGGTGCTAGCTGGAACGACTAATCCCTAATCCTGGCGCTAGTTAGAAAATAGGATATCAGAAAAATTTAAGATTGACCAACCGCCGTGTCTATAATTGTAAAGTTGAAAACTACGCACAGAAACACTGAATGTTAATAATTTCATATTTTTATAACCCGTCTTGTTGCATGCGCATCAAATCTGTTTTGAGATATCTGAACAGCTGATGTATAGACGTTTTTCACACAGCAAATGTGATCTGCCCTGGCTATTTTGCTACACATTAGAAAAGCATTTCTCACAATGCTGAGAAATTCTGTTTACTGATGAAAATCTTACTTGTATTAATGCTACGCATGTCATTTTTACATCTGTGAAAGATATTGACAAGTGTCCCTATACATTTACTATTTTACTGGTTTTGAAAACTGTATCTGATATATATCTATAATGTTGTCCCCAAAAATGGCTGCCACTTTTTTCAAGGAATAGACATATTGCAAAAGTCGGTTCAAACTTGTGTTTCTTACCTGTAACCGTCACTCGTTCTCTTTCTCTGGTAATATTTCCTATGGGAATTTTTATAACATTGCCAAGCTTTACTTTGTTCGATGCCTCCAGTGCCGACATTTCGTTCTGCGATTTGGAATCGAATGCATCTGCAAACAGAAATAGGATATTATAACATTAGGAACAATATATAATTTAAACACCAACAATGTAAGATCTGCTACACCTGCGACTGATTTCAAGTTAAAATTTTCAGACCATAATTTCTCCTTAAGTGATAAAAGCTTTCAGATTAGATGTAAAATAAATACATGATAAATTCGCAGGCCACAATCAATGACAGATATTCTATATCATTTAGAAGTATACGATTATATAGATCAGGTAAAACGAATTTTGGACATTACATGCCACACAAGTTAATACCAAACGGCATTCAAATAAACTTTAAACTGAATTGAATACAAGTACTGATGATATCCGAAACGATATCAAGCCTTGATTTGTGAGAAATCTTGATTTATTTTCTTTAAACTGTGGTGATTTGACGTAAGTAAATATATAATATAACATTGCATTTACCAAACGCTGGCTTGCTGAGAACTTTTTCAATATCTGCTATTCCCTTAGTTATCTCCATTTTGACCGCTTTCTCATCTGCATCAACAATGTCAGCAAACGCGTTTGTATAACCTATAAGGATATCTTCCACTTTATTTATGGTGTTGTTGATTGTTGCGTGTGATTGGTATGTCTTTACAAACTCAACTTTGCCTTTCAGGGCGTCTATAGCTTCTGTTTTCTGCTCTGTTATACTCGCCTAGAATTGAAAATTCCAGTAAACAGACATAAACGTGATGTTTTACAAATATTCCCACTACAACCTAACGATTACAATTTATTTTTATTTACACACACTTGAATTTGCTTCACTTGGTGATTACGTCTTTAATAAATGACTACCTAAGGCTTTTCAGAGACAGTACTTGATTTCGAGAAACAAAAAAATCTAGTAGTTAGTTGGACCTGTCCGTATGTTTTAGGTATTCTGTCGAATAAGTATAAGCAAATGGTTCTAAACGTGTGCCATGTCCTGCTGAAAACAAATGTTACATGTTATAATTTTGCAAATAAATGGTACCTGCAGTAACACTATACAAACGAAACATGTTGTAATGCTGTAGACAAATGGTACTAATTGTAAACAATTGATACACGCTGTTATGCTGTAAAGAAATGGTACCTGTGGTAAAAATTTGTTACAAACTGTAATGTAGTAAGCAAATGACAAATGATTTAATGCTGTAAAAAGAGATACCTGATTTGATGCTGTAAACAAATGGCACCTGTTGAAAGGCTTTAAACAAAGGGTACCTGTAGGCATAGGAAATAGAGATCAATATAATTGCACCTTTACTAATCCTACCAGGTGTTCTGTATTACAAAAGTGGTTCTATTGTGACACTTTGATACAAGCAAAACTATATTATCTGCACTAATATTTACCTACTGGTACTTCCTTTTATTATTGGCTTGTAAAAAGTTAATTTTTTACCATATGTAAGTTGACAGAATCATAGGAACCATGTCTTAAGGGGTAAATCAAATACAAATGAATAAATCCTAAATGATTTTGTTGCGTCAAAAAGTATGATATTGTGTCTGAAACAGTTTTCATTTTCCACTCAATTGTGTAATTGCAAGGGAAGTAAATTAATAGATCTCTACTTATAAATACTAGCCCAAGGCAAGAGTTGTCATTCTTTGTGGATCACAAATTTAAATTTAAAATTAAAACTTCTGTTATTGATATTAACAAAACTATCATAAACTTCACATTTGTGAAATCATTTTTGGTTATTTCAAGGACTTGGAAATCAATTTCTAGACTTTATTTAATGTAATACTATCAATGAAAATTTTAGGGTCTATCTCTAGTACCTGCTTTAATGCTGTAAGCAAATGGGACCTGCTGATATGCTGTAGGTAAATGATATCTTTATTAATCCTGTAAGCAAATGTTACCTGCATCACGTAGTTGCAGTAAGATTCCACTTGTTTCTGGCGACATTTTTCCAGTTTGTCTTGAATTTGGTCAATTTGTTCTATTAACTTCAGTAGTTGTTTCCCCTTATTCCTTTCGTCTCGCCTGAGTGAATTCAGAACATTTAGTTTCGTCTCCGCCTTGGTTATGTTGCCTGTTGCCTCAATAAGTCGCTGTGTTACACGGCATTGACGATGGGCTACGCTATCTTTGCATGTGTTGCATAGATAAATCTGGTGGATCTCACAAAATGACGTGTACCTGTGGAGTAAATTGGAGGAATTGGAGAACTACATGGAAATGAAAGAAGGAGTTAAAGATCGGTCGAGTTAATGGAAGAAATATGAGAACTGTATGGAAAGAAAAGAAAAGAAAGGAATAAGTAGTAAAAAGAGCTTGATATGAAACGTTGTATTATGCTCAAGATGACCTTTGCCAGGACATGGACGGTAAATATGACTAAAGATCTTCAGAAACAAGCCCTGAACTAGTTATTAACGAGTCATGAATTTTATTGAAAGTAGTACAAGAAATACAGACTGGCATCATCGCCAACTTGTCCATGTGGTAAAGAAGATCAGACTGCGGAGCATATACTTCAGAGATGTAAAAGGCATGACCAGGAGCGAGCTGCGACTTGGCCGATAGATACCTCAATCCACTAGAAACTGTATGGAGGCATTGAGGATCTGCGGCAAACCACAAGTTTCTTCGAGGCTACTGGTCTGACAGTGTAGCCGCGAACGAAAAGAAGAATTGAAAGTAGTCCAGGAACAGGCAAAGTACGAAATCGAGTTTCTTCCAAGCGCAAAATAATTTTCTATTTTTTTATTAAAAAAGAGTAGCAAAATGTTAAGTTAACGGAATAAATTAGAGCAATTAAAAATATATAATTTTTAACATTTTAAATCAAAGGAACATATAAATTTCTAGACTGTGTCTGCATAATTCTATAACAAACGTTTTGATAAGAATATATGTGAAAAACTGTTTGCCTTCTGTCTGAACAATGCGTAAAATTATTTACCTCAGTGAGCTATGCTGCTTACACTGAAATTTGGAAATGTTAGACACGGGAGTGTTCTTCATTTCCTTCACCTCATAGTCAACTACTTTATGCAGTTTGCTCTTCCCATTTGCCTTATGGTCCACGGTACATGCCGCACACATATACTCCCGACATTCCACACAGAACGTTGTTGCCGGTATAACCTTCCATGATGTTGAGCAAGGTTGGCACATTTCCTCTACAACCAATATGGCTTCCTTCATCTTGTCAATCACGTGTTTCTTTGGAAACATTCTTAACCAATCAACGCTTACTTTTCCTAATATGTGACATGGCGTTCGTACTTTGCAGGTCGGACAGAAGAACGTACGATCCAGTTTCTTCTGTGTCTCGTAGCATTTAAGGAGAACAAATAGACATTCCTCACAGAAGGAGTGCATACAAGGCAAGGTGCGCGGCTCCTTCAAGTTGTTATTACATATATTACACACCGTGATATCGTCAGACACTGAGGGTCGTCGCCATTTTTCTGCCAATTTCTTCGTTGGTGCCGTATATCTAGACATTATTCCAAAGATTTCGCACTTTAATCTAGAAAATATCGCTGAAAACTTATTAGTATTTTAATGCTGACATGTCATATTTAAAACAAGTTTGAAATATATACCGCAATAAAAGTGAATATCAGAGTATTGTTTAACAGTGTTTAACTGATCTGTAATTAAACAATACAAAGTATATGGAGTGGATCGAACTATTCATGCAGACAATTCCACATATTATGATATGGATTAAATACTGTCAGTCTAATTACATGTATGTACATTTACTGTTTACAGAATTAAATGAAATAGATGAAACGAAAGGCAGAGCCGAAAACTAATACTTATTTTTGTTGAATTTGTATAAGATTAGATAAAGTATGTTAACTTCGGAAGACAGATAGCACTGTAGAATAAGCTCAAATACATTTTGAACTGATTAGAAAAGTATCTGTGTACGTTGTGTTTATGTCTTAACAGGAATCGACAATTACTTAAAACTTTTTATGTTTTGTGGGTTTTTTAAAAGACATGAGAACATGAGAAACAAGCTTAAGGAGGTAGGTTACCTTAATATTTGTATGTGCGCATGCCCAAGCGGAAGCTAACGTGACGATTTACGACTACGTTTACGACAAACTAAATATGTTTATATATCCATTCTTCTGAAAAAATAATGAACCTGTCTCCGATCTTATGCTTAATGGTTTAATAAACACGAGCCACGCGACATATATATTTTAAGCTTATATTAGAAAGCTAACGCACATACTAGTAAAATTATCAATAATGCAGACTTCTACAGATAACAATGGAACCAAAATACACTGAAAAGTGTTAAACATTCGTATTTTCCTTCTTCTTTCAATATAAAATACCTTTGGAGGGTCATGTACTTCAGACCTGGATAAAAATTGTACTTAAAGGGACAGAGATAAACGAAATTAAGATTGTAGCAGTTAAAACATTAAATTACACGAAATACAAAAAAAAAATTCTGCGGTTCAACTAATTTGAATTTACCCTTGTAACAAGGTAGCCTACCTCCTTAAGGGGAGAGGTGGTCTTTGGAATATGGTGTCAGCCGCTCAACTAGAGCGCCGCAAGGTCAGGGCTCGCTCGGCTCACGATCGGACTCCGAATCCAGTAATTTATTTATATAGAAAGCGAACTCGGAAATGATTCATACATAAGGTTAAAGCTTGATTTTTCATAATCGAAATGAAACATGTATGTAAGTATATTCTAACCTTCGAACTCGTGTAATGTGGGCAGCAGTACACTAAAGTAATATCTAAATCCATTTCTATTGCAGCTGCCTGTATAGTAACAAAGCGCAATTCAAAAAATAGTTTCAGCATCTTGCATCGAATAATTTGTACTGCTTCTTAAAGTTCATACGATACTGAAATGAAGTGTACCCGTAAATAGAACAACCGAGAATGTTTGTAATATTTTGTCTAATTATGTGTCAATAGGCTTTGCCATATTGAAGGATCAGTTCCTGATTTGAAAATATATATAGTCAGAGGGGTAAGGAAATCGTAAAAGGAGAAGGGCTCGTTTTCACGACATATTCACATATAGGAGAGGCAAAAGAAGGGGAACGTCTCCTTTGAAAGTAGGGGAGGGGTCTATGTGCTTTCTTCCTTTAAAAAAAGAATTTGAATTTCTCCGCATGTTCGATGTTCCGTATATACAACTTTTAATAACATTCTTCTGTTCTTCAATGTTAGAGATGTCATGAGTTATATAACCCGAATTATTATAATATATACTACTTTTACATTGAGCAGGAAACTGATGATTTCTGCTCGCGTTTAATGATATTAAACAAAGGTTTCTTCGCTACACTACTGACATATATTTCTATCTATAATACCAGAGGAACTTCGAGGTCCTTTTTAAACAGTGTACGAGATGAGGTTGCTTCAGGGGTTCTCCACCAACACACTAAGTTGGAAAACAACGTATATAACTATATTTGACCTTAATCTTTTCAACGAAGATTTTTCTAAAGTAACTCTAAGACTAAAATATGGTGTGTATCGAGGATCCGTCCCATAGATTTTCGGAATCAGAGCACATATATGGTAAAACAGGAGCGTTTTAAGTGTTCTTAAGCGAAACATTTTCCTTTGTATTCTGTAACTAACAAAGAGCGTCGCTATACATCATTACATGTCGTAACAGGGCCTGAATGACCTGTTTGGTGTAATTTTGCTAATCATTTCACCATTTTAACAACATAAAGGAATAATATATACTAATCAAGTGCAGATAAAGAGGGGATAGCCCTCCCCCACCAAATTTCGGCAAGTATAGATGTTTGATACTTCAGAAATTTTCGTCTTGCTCCGCTCGCAAGAAATCATAAAAGCAACGATCAAAATTGCTTTAATCAGTGTCATATGTCTTTATTTGACAAACAGAAGAAAACGACAGTGTGTCAAAAATTAAGACTAAATAGTTTATTGTTCCTTATTTGGTATATTTCTTTAAATATTCTGAGCGGGGTGTTGGGGCGTGCCCTGGAGTCCCAAGTCATTCAACCCTCTCACTGAAAAAAACTACATCCGCCGCTGCTAATATCGATTTC
This sequence comes from Mercenaria mercenaria, assembly GCF_021730395.1. Classification (NCBI taxonomy): domain Eukaryota; kingdom Metazoa; phylum Mollusca; class Bivalvia; order Venerida; family Veneridae; genus Mercenaria; species Mercenaria mercenaria. The sequence continues at coordinate 58,137,917 of NC_069373.1, forward strand.
ATTTAGCACGTTGATTGTTTCCCTTTGACAGTTCATTCACCTGTAAAACGATACTCGCACCTGTGTCACGTGAATAATTAAATATTCATCAGTATTATATATTCGGACATAAGCCGGAAGATGACAAAATGGATGGTGGGGTATGTTTTAAAACTTTTTGTTAGATCGTCTCAGGTTAAAAATGATTTAAATACGAAATTTAACAAATGAATGTCGTAGTGTTATCAATAATTAATAATGAATATGTACATGGCTGCAAGGTATGAATTTCGATCAATACTACATGTATCTGTGTTCATAATTGCCAATCTGTGTAATAAACGGAAATCCCACTTAAGGACTATGCTATTTTGACAGTGCAAAATTCCTATGTAAAACTGAGATTGTCGTAACAACGCGAGAAATGCTCGGGGTTCAAAGAGAAACTAATAATAATAAAAAATGTATCTCCGAGTAAATTATAAAGTATCAATGACACTCAAAAACATGTTCCAACAGTGCACAAGAGGAAAATGCACAGGAATTCTCGGGGTAAGTATTTGGTACCGTAAGTCTCTTATATCTATACAATATATATATTCATCAATCAAGGATATGTCAGTGTAAATGAGCTGAGCGTTAGTTTTCTAAGAAAACGTCGTTAAACTGGGTTACACAAATCATACGTGCACCAATATTTTACAAAAATATGTCCGCCATGTTTTCTTAAATGAACGAAGTAAAAGGAGTATTTTACCTTAGAATTCCTTATTGTATAGTGCGATTCACTTTCTAATCTAAATAAAGTATCACTTTTTTATAACATCCCACTGTCCGATCTTTCTGATCACGTAACGACCACTCACAATTACAAAATAAAACCAATGTGTCATCAAAATTATCACTTTACACGGCTTCTTGGACATGACGGCCTACTAACATGAAATTTGTAAACATACGCCAACCAAACAAATGATGAAAGATCGGGACTTTTTCAAAGATATGTTTTATTTCCAGTAATTTTCTGATATTCTAACGAAATAGCAACCGAATTCTATGCACAGAAATGACGAAGAAGTTATGCAATATAGCTTTTAGTTAAAATTTTGGATCTATCTTTTTACAGCCCAACAATAGACATGTATGTGTCACAAATACGGCTTGTCCTTGAAATCAGTGTCAAAGGTTACTAGAACATAAATAAAATAAATAAACAATCGCTTACAATATTCCTGTAAGTCCCATAAGATGAAACGGCTCGTATATATATGTTCATATATATTCTGTACCGGAAACATCGACAATCACAGTTCGATCTTTTCCACGAACATTTAAAAATTACTTTTATTCCTTTATTTACATTTCAAGCATGACGTTTCATATATACATTCAAGAACGTAAATTTCGTGCTTTCCGACCCTCGTGGTGTGTAAATTTTTGTAATTAAAAGTATGGTGTATTCGACAAACCATTTGTAATTCAGGCGGTAAATATAATTGACAGTATCATTTATATTATCGGGATTTAATTGAATATATAAGTTTAATAGTTGCAAAAGAAAAACGTAGACATAATTGTTCACTTCACAGGAATGAAAATCAGCGTGAGAATTGAATAATGGTAAATATTGCAAACATTACTTCTATAGATGCCTCCATGACCGGATGGCCAAGGTCGCTGACTTTGAATTCCTTGCCACCGGCGTGGGATGGTGTAAGGAAGCCACCAGCTGACTTTTCGAAGGTCTCTGCCTCTATCTAGGTACTCAACTGAGCCCCAAAAATGTTTGGAGGGGCACCTGGAGGTTTTCCCCACCAAAACAAAACAAAAATGGAAAAAGTTAATTGTATCGTTTTGATATTACTCTAAACCCAACAAAATAAAAAAGATAAACATTTTCCCCATAGTTGTTTGTTTGTTTGCTTGTTTTTATTTTTATATAAATGAATATGCAAAAGGGTATTTGTTTGTATCAGTGTAACGTCAAAGTATAATATTATAATTATACATATACAGTGAACGCCGAAAGCATAATATTTTCACGAGGGGTTAATGCTTTGATGTTACATGTAAAACAAACATTTCCCTACTGTATAAAGGTAAAGGTCTCTTTTTATTTTTTATTATAGTGCCACCCTTATTGAAAGGGCCAGCCAAATTGGCTTATGAGACACCTTTATTGTGCTAGCCAACTACCTCCCAACTCCTACCACTTTGCCAGGCGCCATGCGGATAGAAGTCTGTAACCATTCATTCAACTAACTCGCGGCTGACGGACCGGCCTTTTCGGGACGAGTCCCATGACCCCAGTGCAAAATCATCCATGCTAAATACTACGTAGGATATGTTTGCTTTCTCACTCTCTAACACTTCCGAAACGATCTATTTGATTTTTATCATAGAGTTCTAGTTTATTTTTCACTTTTTATTAAAGCAAAAATTTAAACTTTGAAGTTTAGTAGGTTGTAGCATTCCGTAGGTCCAGCGTATTTTTTTCCCGTGATATTCCTTCTGTAGCCAGTCACTATCTACAAAAATGTATTGTAAAAAAATGCTTTTTAACCAAAGTGGAAAATATCAGGTACTTGAAAATGCAGCTTTCTAAAAGGCTAGTTAGAATTCTCGATGTCATTTGTCAGAGATAGGCTATGCTTGTAAATAAATAATATTATTACAAAATTAATACTGCTATTTTTGGTGCACTTTTCGGACTTACGATAAAGTCAAATATATATTTAATATATTAATTTGAGCAATACACTCCCTGTAAATGCGCACTACGTACAAGCGCTCAGGCCCTTCTCGCACACCATACATAGTTGGGACTTCTTTAATGTGTAAAGGCATGTGCACAAAAATGACAAATTTTACCCACACCTGGTTAATTTTAATGTGTTTTTTTAGAAAAGTAATAAATGGAAATAGAAAAATAGCTCTCAGCTCATTTACACGGATAGTTCAGCTTTACTATGTATGTTATACTTTTTCGCATTTATGCTTGATGATATAGAATACTTACCCCGAAAATTGTGACCCGAACATACTGATAACTTTTCCCACTTTAGTCTTTTAATTAAAGTAAGAGTTCAGCACTGCATGGTTTTAATGTATTGTTACACTGGAATAAAATTTGTTTTACAATAACTTCGAAATTTCTCAGAAATAATATCATGTACCCCACCCACCTAATTCATAATTTCAGAATAACATAGGCCTTAAATTGACTTTAGCAGGCTGGTAACATTGCCCGATCGGGCTTTCGACATAAAAACTAATTTTTCTTGAAAATTAGTAAAGATATTTCTTTCAAACTTGGTCCATTTATTAAGCATTTCATATGACATAAATTAAAATAAAAATAACTTGGTTGCCTTCAGTTTTGGAAGAATTATTTCCCCTTTTCAGATTTTTATGATGCATAATTTTTAAAGTCCAAAAAAGACATGTTCTAATGCTAAGTTTAAAACAAAAAAGGGTTCAATGGCTTTCTAATGCTCTTAATTATTGCGCTAGTACATGACTGTATATATTTTACTGTGCTTTCACTAACAACATTATAGAAAAATGTTAGTTATAAAAAAATTGTTCATACATCTGCACTAGAAACAAAGTATTAACCTTAAATACATAGAATAAAGGTATTGGCGCACAAGTTTTGAGCAATAGAAACCCATTGATCCCTTTTCTGTTTCAAACATTTCATTAATACATAATTTGTTTGCACTTCAAAAATTATGCATTATAAAATTCTGAAAAAGGGAAATAATTCTAAAAAAACTGAATGCAACAATGTTATTTCTACCATAGTATGCGTCATATGTTATGCTTAATTAATGGACCAAGTTTGAAAGAAATATCTTCATTATTTTTCAAGAAACATTAGTTTGTATGCCTAAAGCCCGATCGGGCAATGTGACCAGCCTGTTTAGAAGTTGATCAAATTGAAATACTGGATTAATATCAAATGACCATACCTATAATTTATATCTTTTTTTATTCATGTTATCACTGAGAACTTGTATCTAGTATTCTGTTCTGTTCTGTTCAGTTCTGTTCTGTAGTCAACCTGAAAATCTATCTATAATACTTAAACCGACTACCAAAGTCAATATTCTCTTACATTTATGAATTCCAACTTAAAAAAACAACAACAGACTTAAGGCAAAATAGGAACTTCGATACGTGATTAACAAACATTCCAAAGGAAATATAAAATGTTTAAAGCGCTTTACCTCGGCTTGAATGTTTCAGAAGTTTAAAAACAATATATTATTAAAGATAACATTTTATGTAAATCAATACTATATGTTGACATTTTTATATCGAATTCTGTATGTTTCAGATGAAAGAACCTCTCGTATACAATGAGGACCCACCAAGTGTTAACGGGGGCCCACTGCCCGCTGGACACAGTCTCTCTCCTAGCGCATTAGAACAAATTACATTGACAAATGGGGATGTGAGAACGGAAGATACGTACATAGTGAGCAGTGTTCAGCCAGGAATATACTCGGTACGTTCATATCTGACATGTTTGATACCTGAACCTAATTTCTCACAGGGTCATGAATTGTGTAGATATTTCTTTAACCTTTAGCCTGCTGGCAGCAAGTGTTTCTGTCTTTGCGACCAGTGCAGACTAAGATCAGCCTGCACATTCGTGCTGGCTGACCATGTTCTGCACTGTTCGCTATTCAGTCAGTAATTTTTCAGTGAACACCCCTAGGCAGGCTAAAGTTCTTTTAAAAAAAACCTGTATTAGAGCTACTGCAAAAAAAGTAAAAGTATTTTTTAAAATATAAGTTTATATCAATTAACAATGAGACTACATGCAGTTGATTGTTTTTCCAAGTCTTATGCAGTCATTTTTATAAATAAATGCATGTTTAAGTTGTCAGTGTGTGAAAAAAAACAATATTATTTTTATGCTAACTAAAGGGTTGGGACTGGGGCTTTACATGACAGTAACTCATTCCATTAAGATTTACTGTAATGAAAAATAAGTAGAGCATGTAAACTATTTCTTTGTAGCATGAAATCACTGGTATTTTACAGGGATTTACACCTGATTATGGCACGGCCAATACTGACGGTAGACCGCGTGGAGGTGTGTGGACTCAGAAGCAAGTGTTCGGTGTGGATGAGAACAAGGTGCGTGGTAACTGGACGGGCAGGTTCGAGTATATTCTGTCCATGCTTGGGTATGCGGTTGGACTTGGAAATGTCTGGAGATTTCCTTACTTGTGCTATAGGTAAATAGAGTTTATATTACTTCCAAACTTTTGTTGTAATATATTTTGCAGTAAAGGAAGATTCATGATTTAAATTCGACGTATTGCATGTGTAAATCTCCTGTAAATGTCTGGACGGTGCGTATGTTCTCAGTGATGATTTGATAAAGACACTGTGTCTGAATTTATTCGTCCTTCACTTCGGATTCATGTAGGGAAGTTGGCAGTTACTTGCGGGGAACATTCTTTTTCTGGTACAGAATCCAGAAACACTGGTTAGGCTAACTGTCCACTGTTATATAACTGAAATACTGTTGAAAAAATGGCGTTAAACTCAAAACAAACAAACAAACAAACATTTCAACACTTCTACTAACCTACCGTTTTGGACTTTAGAAAATAGTTTACATTGGTTATGTGTGAGTCACTTTTTAAACTTCTTTACACTTATTGTTTATTAAATTCAGACTTACAATTGTCTCTTAAACAGATTTGTTGTAATTGGACAGAATAAAAAGGTCATCAAAAGAAGCATATTGAAAAAGTGTTTACACTGGTTATTTTCTTTTGTTTCGGTGATGAATAAAACTCGCGTGTCTGTGAATGTTTAGGTGATGCTATATCTGTGATATTTGAAGCAGTTTTTGAGTACCTCTTTTTAGGCATGGCGGTGGGGCTTTCCTTGTCCCCTATCTGCTGTTCATGACGTTTGTTGGGATCCCGCTGTTTTACCTTGAGTCCAGTCTTGGTCAGTTTACCAGCTGCGGACCAACAACTTGCTGGAATTTCGCGCCACTTTTTCAAGGTAGTAATGTTAACTTGGCGCAGAAATCAGTTATGTAATGTTTTTGTTCATGTAATTTACATCAGGAAGCATTTAACATTACGAATGACAATAATTCAGAGATAACAAAATACATATTGTTGGTACTCTGTATTAGCGTGATCACCACTGTGATTTGGACATGACTGGAATACAAATATACTATAATCAGTTTACAAGTGTTATTTCGCAAGTAATTTGGCATTGTTTTAAGTGAATGTTTTGCCGGATAATCCCTTTTCGTTTGTGCAGTTTTTACTTTATTTGGTTGCGGCAATTGCGTACTACAGTAGTTCTTTTTTAAATTTCAGGGTTCAGTTGCATCACATTATATATTTTTCAGGTGTAGGAATTGCTATGATGATATCTTCGTTCATCATAGCCGGATATTACTGTATGATCATAGCGTGGTGCCACTTTTACTTCTTCGCCTCTTTTACCAGTCATCTCCCGTGGTCAAAATGTGACGAGTGGTGGAATACAAAAGGTAAACTGCATGTTTTATTTATCAATTTATTGAACAAAATTAAGCTATAAATGCATAACAGTAAATGAGACTATGTACATGTAAAAACAAAAAATCTTTGAAAATTAGTCACTGATGTCATGTAATAAAACACTTATTGAATAGCTTGCCGGCCAATACTTAAAACCGTGGGTAAATTGTTTCGACAAGTGATAGGCAAGCCATTTGATAATTGTAATTGTATTTACTGAATTCCATTTTAGACTGCAGCGAGAGATTGCCGGACGTGTCGTGTAACGCTACAGGCGAGGTTCAGAAACCAAATGGAGAATGTTATATTGCGGGTAATTTTTCGGGACTGTGGGACTACAGTTTGTTCAAGAATGTGACGGGCAGGCAGAGGATCGCACCTACAAAAGAGTATTGGGAGTAAGAATTACTTTTTCAGAATTAAATATGGATATAAACTCGTCTGGATTGTTAATGGAGGTCTGTTGCGTATTAAGCCAATGTAAGATGCGTAGACACTGGAATATATATGCTATTGCATTTGTTTCGACTAACACTGTTCAATCTGTTGCTTACAAGCATGTAACAAGATATTGAAATACAAAGTTTGATTTTAGTTCCCTCAGAATTGACAGCCATTGTACAAGCAGTTGAATTGTCAACTTGTTCTTTTTCTTAGGATACTGGTCATATCAGTGATTTACACTGCATTTAATTTACATGTAAATTGTCAATTGGTTCATGCAAAGTATTGAAGATATTTCTATCATGATTTTGATCGAATCAAACATAAAATACAGTTTCGGAATTTAGGACTGAGATACTTTTTTGAGATTTCGTGCATTTTGGTTTGAGAAACAGTTGTTTTTTTTTCATTTCAGTCTGGAATGATTGTTTTTTTTTTATTAAGAAAGTATGATATCAAGAGTATTTTTTCAGAAACTATGTGTTACGGATGGGTGAAGGTATAGAAGATACTACTACTCCTCAATGGCGTCTAGTGTTGTGTCTGCTATTCTCGTGGACGCTTGTTTTCCTCTGTCTGATCAAGGGTATTAAATCCGCGGGAAAGGTAAATTTACACACTATTTATCTCCTTTTTAAAGTTTGATCTTGACGTTTGAGACTCGTCTGCTGATTCGTGAAATAAGCATGATATACTTTGCCTTATTAAGGTAATTCTGCACGTTTGATAAACCGGAAGTGATGGCGTAACGTCATTTATCCGGAAAACATAGAATAAAGCCTGGATTCGGCGTACGGAAATGAAAATCAGTGTATGAAATAAAGGCAGCCTGTGAATAAATTTATTATTTGTAACAGTCTCTATCTCTCTAAAGTTAAAATATGATATTAAAACATCTGACACGTTAAATAATTCAAAATAATGTCTTAAAATCAGCTTCAAATAGGCGACCCTATCCTTTTTATTTGCTGAATTTTCTAGGTATATTCTGAAGTTTTGAAAAAACAGAGTTTAATCAAATTCTACATTGTAGAAAACATTTCGATCCAAACGTGCAGAACTACCTTAAGGAACCACTATCTTACTGAATAACATTATCTAATTCTAAGTAACGGACGTTCCATTATTTAAAAAATCGCCGACCTTAATAACGATGGAAGGTCTTAAAATGACAACAACGCCTACAACTCAAACTCGGAAATGGTGAATATGTAATATTATACAATTTTATTGAAACGTTTTGTAAAATTTATATTCAGAAGGTACATAGTATATGAACATTAGATAGTATCTACCTCCTTACAATAAATAAGTCAAAGGTTGTGGTTCATTTATATTCATTTACTTTTCATTTTTATATTCATTTCCTTGTTACCTTTTTATTGCAAAACCACCATAATTATGATTTATACATTTAAAAACAACTATAAATCACGTCTATGTAGGATATATATCGGCAAACAAATACACACCATACTGCTTCGCGAGATATTTTAAGAGCTTCCACTTTTGAGTTGTTTTTTTACAACATCCTGCACCATTTATTCCAACTTTTTATGTTGGTATCTTTATTCTGTTACAGGTTGTTTATTTCACAGCCATATTCCCGTATGTGATTTTAGTTATTTTGTTCTTCCGTGGAGTAACTTTAGAAAATGCGGGTGAAGGCGTCAAATATTACATCACCCCGGATTTCACCAAGTTGGTAGATGTAGCTATATGGAAAGCCGCAGCGGTACAAATTTTCTACTCGATGGGTCCTTCGGGCGGTGGAATAATTGCTCTGTCAAGTTACAACAGATTTCATAACAATATACTGAGGTAATTATACAACTGGGGTACTTAATATGTATGACAGTACCATTTGAAAATCAAAATATAAATCTTGATTAAAGTACATAATAATGATTTCAGTTTTCCATTTTGCCCCCCCCCCCCCCCCCCCCCTCCACCTACATTTGTTTGGGACGGGGAGACTTAGAGTTGCCCTTATCCGTCCCACTGTTCGTCCGAATTTTAAGTCTTGCATGTCTCAAACAGTATTTTTCCTGGAGTCATCAAATCCAGCAGGATTGTTATTCAGTACCTGGTGTTTTAATTGGGGTTTCATCCTGCCAGACCAGCGTTATGGCCCTTGACTTGCTAAAAGATATGTATTCACTGACAAGGATTATGCGTGCAAGTGTCCTATGAACACGCATCTAGTTCACACTTCCTCATATTTTTTTTTATTTTAGGGATTCCTTAATAGTGTCTCTTGGTAACTGCATGACGAGCATATTTGGCGGATTTGTTATATTTTCTTCCATTGGTTACATGGCTGGACAACTTCAGGTCAGTGTGGACCATGTTGCAGATAACGGTGAGAATCTATTTCCTTTACAATATATAGAAAACTTATTGCATAACTATTATCATAAATCAACAGTGTTTTGCTGTAAGTTTGGTCGCCGGTAAGTCTAAGGTTTACTAGACTATTTGTAACATTTTGTTTTAATTTGTGTTTAATGTTATGAAACACTTAGGACAACAGTCAAGAACTATTTGCCCCTTCCCGTAGAAAGATTCGGTGGCCTATCGACTTAAGGGGACGCATACTTTGAAATTAGAAAAAAGTGGGTGGGGTATGATAAAATTTCCCTGCAAAAAAGCACAAGGTTTTGGTACATGAAATGGATACTGTTTCAACTGTTATAAGTACACAAAGGATTGCTCACTAAAATACAAATGAGAAAACTGAAACAAGAAAGTTATTTTTGAATTACATAAGACTTACTGTGTACATTCAAAGTCAACAATTAAGACTTTTTGGTGTGAAAATAATAGTGCTTCACCTTGTCCAAACATTTATCAATGTCCTACAGATTCTAATTTAAAGAAAGAATGTGAAATATGGTCACTGTCTTGCTTTTCATTTCGCATATGTAAGCTAAAATACATTATTTAGTTTGTTTACTAAGTAGTGCATAAGAAAAGATACGGTGATCAAGGAATGCCACATTCCAAAACTAAAAGAGTATATTCCCCTTAATACATTAAACATTTATCGTTACAGAAGTCTAGTGGCTTACAATAAGGGCCTAGAAATGTTGCCATTATTAATTTTTAACTTGGTATTCATGAACTACAATGCACTTAAATATCAAAACACATTCAACAAACCTTTGAAAATGTATTGTCTTAAAAATCCCTAAAATAAGGTATGAAATTTGGTTGTGAGGTCCAATCAATGTGTATATGTGCAAAAGTAACATTCTAATCTTGTTCACAAAAGTTACTAATACACAGCAGGCATGTCAATGATCAAAACTGGACGAATATACAGTTATCCTCACTTTAATGTCATTTATAATTTGTCCTTGAATTCTCCACCATACTTTTCATAATTCTGTTTGCACGAGTTGCACGAGAATGCTGTCATTCACGTAAAAAATGGGGTCAAATAAGTTGTAAATGCAATATCATCTAAACGTAATTAATGCATTATGCAGTTCAAGATAAACTTTATCTCATAACGTAACGAACATGTATAATGTTGTAACAACAACTTTACTTACACTGATTTAAGTAGCAGTCGGTTTATAAGTGATTTTATTGATTTGTTATTGTTGTCAAAAAGTATAACGGAAGTGCCTCACAACTGAAGCGGAAACCAGTTTGATGCGCAAAGTAGTCCAATGTAAGTAATATTTTTTGACAAATGTCCACAGATATTAATAATTTTCTGATATTAAAGACGAATATCTGAATAGGATTCATTATTTGATAAGAAATTATAATCATCGACATGTTTTTTTTTGAAAATCGTACACGTGCTGACACCTAAGTTGTCTCCCGTTGTTTATTAGAGTTACCTTTCGTCCGGCGCAATAATACATTTGCAGTGAATCGCCGAGAAGTCGTGGGAAAATTAAAAACAATGTAAATAAACTTAAATTAACCACCTTTTCAAGATGAATTTCAAGTGATCGTCATTATGCATTTAACCCGCCTGACCTGTGTAGCATCTTAGATATCTGTTCTAAGGTATTCATTGTGTAGAATGTCATGTTATGCCCTTGCAATGCTAATCCCACTCTTGATTTTTTTGTTTACATTTTTATCAATGAGAAATATGGCGTCCATCCCGAGCTGAAATGACGTGGCGTTAAATTTTTACATGTTTAAGCAAACCTGGTGTGTTAGAAAGAAAATCTCATCCCTTCAACATTATTTGGAACACTGTTATTGTAAAAAACCTGTTTTTTCCTTATACAAAAGCTTAATATTTTGTGTTGAATGTACTTTCACAAAGACCTCTGTTTTCCTATTACATTCATAGTACCACATCCTTATCCACAAAATACTGAATATTACAGGTGTCCATCAGTATTATATCAGTTTAGGAATATGTTTTTTATTTTCCCACCATCGATTTCTTGAATATGCACCCCTTCCGCATTTCTGTATGAACTGTGAATGTAGCAATATGCGTCCCGTTAAGCATTCTGCATCAGACAATGGTGCGCTATATCGTTTCACGACCGGTGGCAAATTAAGGTTGACACAACTTAAATCTTGTACACAAACTCAAAAGGTATATTTTTTCAACTTTGCATGAACAGCGAAACAGCGATGTTATATTCGGAAATTGAACTATTTTCTATTCAAAAACATTCGATTAATAAGTATCATCTACATTTAATGACAATAATATGTTCTTTTCTCGTTGAGGCCCACATGGAAGATTAGGCTTGCCCGTGAAATAAAGCCGTTATTATTATTATTATTATCATTATTATTATTTTATATTTGTTCATCTCATTCTTTTGTGATATATTTATAGGCCCAGGACTAGCATTTGTAATTTATCCAGAAGCTGTTCGCAGTCTCCCTCTACCAATGTTCTGGTCAATCATATTCTTCTTCATGCTCATAACACTTGGACTGGACAGCCAGGTAATATAGTTACACTCTTGTTTTTGTTGAACAAACAAATTGCATGTTGTACCTTCTTCCATCTGACTTAAATTTTGGACTAGTGCGATCATGGCTTCTTGTACATATGTCTAACGACTCTATTTGTCTTGCCAACTACTCTGTCGGATCAATAATATTTTATATTCTGAACTTAAATCAAGATTCAGGTGTAACCTTTGTACAAAACCTTTTTCTTTATTTTGCACTTGTTCATTATGTGAAAGTTGTATACTTAACTGCTGCACACAGTTTATGTATCAGGGGTCTATATTAAGGAAAAGGTTGACAGTATGTCCTATGTAACCTTCCGTTTCTGTTTCAGTTTGCGTCAGTAGAAGCCATTCTGACAGGTATACAAGACATTGTGCCAAAATGTAGAGAAAAGAAAGTTATTTCAATATTCATCATTTGTGTTGTGTTCTTCTTACTGGGGTTACCTTATACAACCAAGGTAAGTTACAATGTTGTCATGTCATCAAAGCTTTTTCACGTAGCATGTCTACAGGTCTACATCACATATTCGTTCTCCGTTCGTTTTTGCCATACTGTCGTGCTAAATATATCAGAAGTGTGACCCACATCATATGTCACATGGATCCTAACTTGGATGTGACACATGTATTCCATTAAATATGCCCCGTTTATACTAAAAAATTCAGATTTAGGTTTTGACGCACATTCACATTTTGTAAGGACATTGAGACTATGATAGGTCCCTGGTCTACGTGGTACTGGATGGTTTGTTGGTTGGCTATTACTCCAGCCAGTATTGTGGTGAGTACACATTAATCTTGTAAATACAACTATAACCCGAGCCACTATTGCGATAATTGTCTCGCGACTGTAAATGGGCAATTTATGTTATAGAAATGAGCTTTCATAGATTTTTCAGCAAACTGAAATTATTTCAAAACTAAAATTTTTTTTTTTATTTTTTTTTCTTGAAATATATCGTAAATGTTTTGGAATCCGTTTTGTATTCACAAATCTGTGTATTGACGTATTAAACTCATTGAATATATAAATATCATTATACCCACTCCGATTTCTTCATAATTTCATAATTTATTGCTTTCAATAAATGTACCTAAAATATAAATTTTAGGAAATCATATAATGATAACTTACAGATACCATTATAAGATATATGGTGAATACATTGTATTTAAAATTACTGTGCTTCATTTATTTCAGTTCATTTTATTGTACTCTTGGATAAAATACGAACCTGTGGAATATAATAATTATAAATTTCCGAAGTGGTCGGAAGACTTGGGCTGGGTAATATCTTTCTGTGCAATAGCAGCGGTGCCTGCAGTTATGCTCTACAAACTTATCACATACAAAAAAGGACACTCAGTTTTACAGGTATGATCCAGTCGTCTGTCTTCGTTTTATTGTTAATATATATTGTTGATACATTTTCTAGTATTGATATAGTATTCAATATAGTTCGGTTTTTAGGCTCCAATCCTTCTATGTTAGGAAGCTTTCCAGCTACTTTGCTGAAAAGTAGTGGTTCTACCAATGTACTCACTCATGCCCGCATTTATGCCCAGGTTGGGGGCATCAGTGGTTTTCCTCCAAATTTAAAATGGATAAAATCTTAATCAATAGAAGGCATTGTAACAAAGTCTTAAGCGTTTTAGCCGAGTCATTAGATTTTATATAAACGGTTATTCAGTTACAAATAACATATATCAATTATGTGGTATTTACATCCTGTTGTATAAATTCGCAGAAACTGAAACTTCTACTGTTGCCAACACGTGACTGGGGTCCCGCCCTCGTTCAACACCGCCAGCTAGTGAAGCATGTACCTGGCTTTACAGTCAATCCTCTAGATTCAAGTCAAAATACAGAATTTGCCTATCAAAATATGTCAGTGCCAGACTACAGCAATATTGCAGGAACCACAGTAAGCATTGTTTTTCATATTTCAACCCTTTCCCCGCTAAATTCCTATAATGAACGTGTCCATCTTTCAATTTGGACTGTACCATTAACTGTTAAAATGGGTGCTTGCCAAAAACATACTGACTGAATGGCAAACAGTGCAGACCATGATCATACTGCATGGATGTGCAGACTGATCATGATCTACACTAGTCGCAAAGGCAGAATCAATTGTGTCCAGCATCATAAGGGTTAAATTTTCTGTCTTTGAAGAAAGAGTGAAATTCTTGTCAAAATTCTGAATGCAATTTGGGAACATATAACTCTGTACTTGAAAGTAGGAATAAATACTGCAAAGAGAACAATGTCAGAAATCTCTACCTCATTCACTGTACAGCCTATATCTATTTTACTCGCTCCAGTAGTACTTTTTGCCATTACTCAGCAGGATACAGACACTTTAATGGAGCAGGCTTTCAGATGGTCATCAAACTTTGTTTAAAATCTACATCCGGATAGCAGATGATATCAGATTTCGAAAAAGAATAAACCAGTATTAACCAAAATATTTCAGTTGCATAACAAACTCTTTTTATAGTTATTTCATTGACTGAGTGTTTTTATTAATCATGCCAGAATTTTGTATTTTCTTTCATCTACAAATTACTAACTAATTTATGTATAGTTCAGGTATGTGTTGCAGTCTTGCATACCGAAAAGAAACAGAAGCGTCACTTAATTGATAAATAATATAACCAAATTTATAGATATTAACAAATTATTTTCTAGATACACCCTACAAAATAGTTTACTATCAATGAAACTGATAGTGTTATATATCTGTGTTATTTTCTATTTTCAGGAGCACGAGACAGTTGCATAGTGTTTTAACAACAATTATTCAAAATCAAAATCTGAATGAATCTCTTTTACCAAGTCTGTGATATTTTTTTAATTTATTATAGTCTGGAGTATTATATAGTTGTAATAATATAACATAGAATCTCATTTAAACCTAAAAATAATAATATAATAATTAAAAAAATCTTAGTTTATTAGTATATTGTTCTAAACAGACATTTTACGGAAATAGTATTGCAGTATAGTACATTCCTAATATGGCATTTGCATGTGGCCAGACACTGCTGCTGTTTTTTTCCGACTGTTTTATATTGTAAGAAATATCTCCATGACTATTATTCAAAACGTTGGATGCCCCAGGCTTGATAGTGTGTCAGGCCTCAAAAATGACATTTTTGATATCAGTATACAAGTGTAACAATTTTTCTTCAAACACTACTTCAAACTTTGTTGAACGACAGTTAGATTCTAAATGTCCAAAGTCGCATGCTAGTCTACAGTTATAACTTTAAATGGGGAAGTTTGCAGTTACTTGCGGAGAACAGGTTTGTACTGGTACAGAATTCAGGAACACTGGTTAGGTTAACTGCCCGCCGTTACATGACTGAAATACTGTTGAAAAACGGCGTTAAAACCAAAACAAAACAAAATTAAAATCATGCATGCACCCTGGCACCTGCAGAATATGGCAAATCATACAGAAAGCGTTGCATTTATTGGTTTTGACACTTAATCATAATTGTAAATATATCCTTTTAATCCAATCAGCCGATATCGCATTGAATCTTACGGGCTTCTCTAAACTATTTCTGTACAAATGGTTGAATGTATTCATTTTTCAGTCATTGGAAAACCAACTTTCCCCCAGTCAAATGCAGTTCAGCCACAGCATATGTCTGTTTGTCATACGATTGGCTACTGCTGAATATACGTTGTTTTACACCTATATATAAGGCTCTTTTAACCCGACACCTCAAAAGATCTATTTCATTTTTAACAACTGTCACAAGAATTGCACCTCGGCAATACGATTAACAACATTTTAATGCTTTTGTGCCTGCTTAAGCATGTGCATTTTTTTTGTACATTTGTTCTACAAAGAGAGTCCTAAAAATCGTTTAATTACAAAGGTCATTAGCTCGACTATACGAAGTATAAGGAGAGCTATCCTACTCGACCCAGGCGGCGTCGGCGTCGGCGTCTTTCCGTGTCCCCACCTTGGTTAAAGTTTTTTTACACATTCTCTTTTTTCAACTTATCTCTGTAATTACTTGATGGATTTGATTCAAACTTGAAATACTTATTCCTCATCATCATCCACATCATCTGACATTAGGGCCATAACTCTGGCACCAATATTTCATGAATTATCCCCCCTTTTCACTTAGATTTTCAGGTTAAAGTTTTGATGCACTTTCACTCTATCTCTGTTATTACTGAATGGATTTGATTCAAACTTAAAATAGTTGTTCAACATCATCACCCACATCGATCACAAGGTGCATAACTCTGAAATACTTGAAATACTTATTCCTCATCATCATCCACATCATCTGACATAAGGTGCATAACTCTGGCACCATTTTTTCATGAATTATTCCCCTTTTTTTACTTAGAATTTCAGGTTAAAGTTTTGGTGCACTTTCACTCTACCTATGTTATTACTGAATGGATTTGATTCAAACTTAAAAGAGTTGTTCAGCATCATCACCCACATCATATGACACAAGATGCATAACTCTGGCACAATTTTTCATGAATTATTCCCCTTTTTACTTAGAATTTCAGGTTAAAGTTTATGCACTTTCACTCTATCTCTGTTTTTACTGAATGGATCTGATTCAAACTTAAACAGTTGTTCAACATCATTACCCTTATCATATGACACAAGGTGCATAACTCTGGGACCAATTTTTCATGAATTATTTCCCCTTTTTACTTAGAATTTTAGGTTAAAGTTTTGATGCACTTTCACTCTGTCTGTTATTACTGAATGGATTTGATTCAAACTTAAAATAGTTGTTCAGCATCATCACCCACACCATATGACGCAAGGTGCATAACTCTGGCACCAATTTTTCATTAATTATTCCCCCTTTTTACTTAGAATTTTAGGTTAAAGTTTTGATGCACTTTCACTCTGTCTCTGCTATTGCTGAATGGATTTGATTCAAACTTAAAATAGTTGTTCAGCATCATCACCCACACCATATGACACAAGGTGCATAAATCTGGCACCAATATTTAATGAATTATGCCCCTTTTTGCTTAGGATATACTTATATAGTGTTTTGATACATTTTATCTTTACCTCTCTTATTACTTTAAGTTGATATTTTTGACATAGACTCAGGCTATTGTGCAATATCTTCATCCACAATTGGATTCATTAAACACTCCAGTGACAGCTCTAGTTTCCTCAGATGTGCCCAGTTTCACTATCCAGCATCGAAATAGTCGAGCGCGCTGTCTCCTTTGACAGCTCTTGTTTTAAAAATTCAACTGTCCTGCAACCTTACTTATTTGCAAAAAGTATGCGGTTGATTCGCTCTGTATGCTGTATTCTGCTAGACAATCAAAAAGTGGTTAATTGTAATTGTGTGTTCATTTTATTGACAATATTATTGCATTTTGCTACCTTAAATTTGTCATTTCAATAAGCCCTTTTAGCATGTAATGTGTTTATGTTACTACTCTCTTTATCGCATCACTTTTTATAAAACTTGCTGTAAAGTGAGGAAAACCTAATCTCATACCAATTTTAAACAATTCAACTCTATAAATATTCTCATTCGAGTATTGAGGTACAAAATATAATTGTATATAAATATTTATTTGAATCATTATCGTATCATAGAAACAGAGAACATGTGTTGTCAGAAACCAATGGTGAGGGATCGGGACAAGAAAACATCCTCTTGAAATTCACATTGTTCATCATAACATTGTTGATTCTGAAATGTAACAAGAAAACGAGACCCTTAATCACAGTCGGCAAATTTTACGTATTCACCGTATGTGATTTCGGCATTCTCCGGCTTTTATGGAAAGACATGTGCGCGTTGAGTTACATTACGACTGAAGAATACCGAATTTACTAACGAGAATACGTGATCACACGGAAATTACAGGTTCACAATAATATTATCATCCGTGGATTTTGTACTTCCCATCTGGTACGAAAGGTCACGTGTTTGTTTAAGCTACTGTGACTGCCGAAGAATATCGAAATTGAATCGGAGATTACGTTATATTTTATTCACTGCCTTAACTATTGCAGAATCATTGGGCTGTGAAATTCATTTATAAAACCATGTACAAAATTGGAACTTAATTTTACGTGGAGAAATAACTTGAAAAACTGAAATATTTTGTTTAAACATATTGGAGTTTATTTTAACATTGTATTACTTATGAGTAAATGTTCTTTTACTGTTAGCTGCAAGTAGAAGGCCATTTATTTGCATTTTTAAATCTCCAGTTATCATAAAATTGTCAGTCTTTCTTAATTTTATTTTTACATTTTTATATTGTATTTACTAAAATATCGGTTTTAGAATCTTGCTTCTCACGCTGCCCTTGAAATAATGTAAATGTCTATAAAAAATTAAATGTTAATCTCGAGATTGTAAATATGTTCGTTTTTGTTTCTCTTTCTTGTCCAAGTTTTTCCATTGTCTTACACAAAATGTTTGTTTCATTTCAAGGTTATTGTTTTCATTTCCGAGTCAAAGATGCTTATCCGTGCAATAATTTTCTAGCTCGTTTACATTAATGTATTGTTTGGAAATTTCGTAGAATCTCAAAATATGTTTCTTAAAATAAAATGTGCAGGTTTACACACTTTTAAAATCTATTGAAAGGAATTCAGATCTTCACAGATTTTAGCGAATAAAAATTCAAAAAGTCTTACTTAAGAAATGAGTAATTCGATTAAATTGAAAAAAATACCTTTCTCTCGTTAAACGCTGTCTGTATGATCCATCATTTAGCTGACAGTGTAACTGGAAAACAAACAAAGACCATGTTATACACTGGTCAAAGTGATTGAAGCTTATACAAGTCAACACCGGTAACCCATATGGGAAACTTCTCCAGAAGGCTGTTAGCAATGTTAGTGGAAGGGTAGTGCAAGATACAGAAGACTCTCAAAGTCCAGAAGCGCTTTCGTGCGCAAGGTACCCATACAGTACCTATACAGTACCCATACACGGAACTCTTGTCCAAAGGCTAGTAATTTTAAGTTGGAGAAGCGGGAACTCGAAATCATGACCCCTAGTCTGTGTAACCACCGAGTCATTAAATCCCCTTTTTACCATTATGTGATTCTGGGATTCACCTGTCAGAGAAAACTGTTCTCAAGCATGGTGTGTGTTAATTCTGAGAGTTTATTCACAGTTACCAGCTTTTAACTCCCGAGTGGCGTTTTTGCCAGTGGACTAACTGTTCAAAATAAGAACCAGGTTACTTTGTTTGCTTGTTTCATTGTTACTTTGTATATTTTTTGTGAACACTAGTATTTCAGTCCTGCATACATCTATGCACGCACTGCTACAGGGTTTCGTTTAGAGGTGATGTGGGGCTGCCTTCTTTAAATATCTAAACCTTTCTAGTGTTCGCAAACTTCGACACAAGCATACAGATCATCTATTTCTTTAATAATATTGGATTTTTGAGACGGAATTAACTGACTAGAAAGGAAAAACGTCATACTTGCGCAACGTTGAGGATGAATATCACGTTTTCAGTGATGCTGGTTCCTTCAATGACTCTGTCAGTGTTTATACTGTCCGTCAAGTAAACCTGCCATTATAACAGTAAAAACGATTACATACATTTTTGTTTTGTTTTTTGTAAATGTTTTATAATAAGTTTATTTAGTCTAAGTACGATATCAGTTAGTATCTATATTTCTTTCGAAGTCGGCATTTCAAATACCAGACACTGCACACATTCTGAAGTAATAAATGAACAGCTGTTAACGAAATGATGTATTTATAATGCCATTCTATGTACAAACATTTTCTGGCTAAATTAACTGTCAGTTTAGATTGTACTTAAGTATATATAAATTTACAGTTTTTATAAATGTTTAGCTATTTATTTTATTAAACTAGATACGAAAGACTACTTATACTTGTAACTGCTTTCTCATGCAGATGTTATTATACTTTTTAACATTGCAAGTTACATGTAGGCCAATCATTTACGCATATGCTTGTTTTATACTTCCAGCCAAATTAGTTGTTTTTTGTTTGTTTGTTTTTTGTCACCAGTATTTCAGTTATGTAACGGCGTGCAGAACACCTTATCACTGCTCAGTACTAACCTGTTCTCCACAAGTGACTGCCAACTTCTCCAAATGAATTAGAGGGGGGAAGACAATTGATTTCTGACAAAATGTCTTCTATAAAATGTTCTAAGGAAAAGACGCCTCGCCAGAGGCTCGATCTCAGGACCATACGATCCGTGGATCAAATCTTTCCCTACATAGC
The DNA here is from genome assembly GCF_021730395.1 of Mercenaria mercenaria. Taxonomy (NCBI): domain Eukaryota; kingdom Metazoa; phylum Mollusca; class Bivalvia; order Venerida; family Veneridae; genus Mercenaria; species Mercenaria mercenaria. Next base: position 58,158,102 of record NC_069373.1, read on the forward strand.
TAAGCGGGAGGAATACAGCAATATATAATGTACTACACTATTTATGAAAAGTTTCTCTAGAAATGTTTCACACTGTATCATTTTCTTTCATAAAGAATACTGTACCTGATCAATAACTTGAAAAGCACCATTTAAAATCATCACATTTCCAATGTCGTAAAATTTATTCTGAAAAACAATAAGGTTATGATAATTTTTAGTAAATGATTATCTTCGAAGCAACAACGACTCTACAACAAAACATTTCTGCCCCCTCCTAGTAGTGGTCCTCCTAATGGTGTTTTCTCTATTCCTCTTAGTAGTTGTTCTGCTAGTGGTGGTCCTCCTAGTGGCGGACCCCGTTGTGATGGACTCTCTAATCCTCCTAGTAGTGGTCCTCCTTGCAGTGTTTCTCCTTGTGGTGGTATCTTTGGTCCTCTAGTCCTCCTAGTAGTGTTCTTCCTAGTGGTGGTACCTCTGGTCCTCTAGTCCTCCTAGTAATAGTCCACCTTGTAGTGTTCTTCCTTGTGGTGGTATCTTTGGTCCTCTAGTCCTCCTACTAATAGTCCACCTTGTAGTGTTCTTCCTTGTGGTGGTATCTTTGGTCCTCTAGTTCTCCTAGTAGTGGTCTTCCTAGTGGTGGTACCTCTGGTCCTCTAGTCCTCCTAGTAATAGTCCACCTTGTAGTGTTCTTCCTTGTGGTGATATCTTTGGTCCTCTAGTCCTCCTAGTAGTGGTCTTCCTAGTGGTGGTACCTCTGGTCCTCTAGTCCTCCTAGTAATAGTCAACCTGGTAGTGTTCTTCCTTGTGGTGGTATCTCTGGTCCTCTAGTCCTCCTAGTAATAGTCCACCTTGTAGTGTTCTTCCTTGTGGTGGTATCTCTGGTCCTCTAGTCCTCCTAGTAGTGGTCCTCCTAGTGGCGCTCCTCCTTGTTCCTCTAATCCTCCTAGTAGTAGTCCAACTTGTAGTATTCCTCCTTGTGGTGGTCCTCTAGTTCTCCTAGTAGTCGTCCTCCTTGTGGTAGTATCTCTGTTCCTTTAGTCCTCCTAGTAGTGGTCCTCCTAGTGGCGGTCCTCCTTGTGGTGGTATCTCTGGTCCTCTAATCCTCCTAGTAGTGGTCCACCTTGTAGTGTTCCTCCTTGTGTTGGTATCTCTGTTCCTCTAGTCCTCCTAGTAGTGGTCCTCCTAGTAGCGGTCCTCCTTGTGGTGGTATCTCTGGTCCTCTAATCCTCCTAGTAGTAGTCCAACTTGTAGTGTTCCTCCTTGTGGTAGTCGTCCTCCTTGTGGTAGTATCTCTGTTCCTTTAGTCCTCCTAGTAGTGGTTCACCTTGTAGTGTTCCTCCTTGTGGTGGTATATCTGGTCCTCTAGTCCTCCTTGTAGTGTTCCACCTTGTGGTGGTATCTCTGGTCCTCTAATCCTCCTAGTAGTGTTCTTCTTTGTAGTGGTATCTCTGGTCCTCTAATCTTCCTTGTAGTGTTCCCCCTTGTGGTGGTATATCTGGTCCTCTAGCTGTCCTAGTAGTGTTTCTCCTTGTGGTGGTATGTCTGGTCCTCTAGTCCTCCTAGTAGTGGTCAACCTTGTAGGTTCCTCTTTGTGGTTGTCCCTCTGGTCCTTAAGTCCTCCTTGTGGCGGTCCTCCTTATTTTGGTATCTCTGATCCTCTAGTGCTCCTAGTTGTGGTCCTCCATGTAGTGTTCCTCCTTGTGGTGGTATCTCTGGTCCTCTAGCCCTCCTAGTAGTGGTCCACCTTGTAGTGTTCCTCCTTGTGTTTGTCTCTCTGGTCCTCTAGTCCTCCTAGTAGTGGTCTTCCTTGTAGTTTTCCTCCTTGTGGTGGTATCTCTGGTCCTCTAGTCCCCCTAGTAGTGGTCCACCTTGTAGTGTTCCTCCTTGTGATGGTTTCTCTGGTCCTCTAGTCCTCCTAGAAATGGTCCTCCTAGTAGTGGTCCACCTTGTAGTATTCCTCCTTGTGGTGGTCTCTCTAGTCTTCTAGTCCTCCTAGTAGTGGTCCTCCTAGTAATGGTCCTTCTTGTGATGGTATCTCTGGTCCTCTAGTCCTCCTAGTAGTGGTCCTCCTAGTAATGTTCTTCCTTGTGATGGTATCTCTGGTCCTCTAGTCCTCCTAGTAGTGGTCCTCCTAGTAATGGTCCTTCTTGTAGTTTGTAGTGTTCCTCCTCTCTGGTGCTGTAGTCCTCCTAGTAGTGGTCCTTCTAGTAGTGGTCCTCCTTGTAATGTTCCTCCTTGGGGTGGTCTCTTTGGTCCTCTAGTCCTCTTAATAGTGGTCCTCCTTGTGATGGTCTCTCTGGTCCTCTTAGTGATAGTCTCTCTAGACCTCCTAGTACGGTTTCTCCTGATGGTGGATTCTCTAGTCCTCCTGGTAATGGTCCTCCTAGTGTTGGACTGTAGTCCTCCTAGTAGTGATCCTCCTGTGATGAACTCTCTAGTCCTCCTAGTAAGGTCTCATTTAGTAGCAGATTCTCTATTCCTCCTAGTAGAAGGTCCCCTAGTGGTAGACACTCCATTCCTCCTAGGATAGTCATGTTAGTGGTGAAATCTCTAGTTCTCTTAGTAGAGGTCCTCCAAGCGGTTGTCCTCCTAGTGGAGGACTCTCTAGTCATCCTTGTGGCGGTCCTTTTATTGGTGGTCCTCCTAGTGGTGGCCCTCCTAGTGGTGGACTCTCTAGACATCCTAGTGGTGGTCCTTTTAGTAGTGGCCCTCCTAGTGGTGGACTCTTTAGTCCTCCTAGTAGTGGTCCTCCTAATGGTAGTTCTCTTAGTGTTGTTCATTCTAGTGGTGGTCCTCCTAGTGGTAGTTCTCTTAATGGTGTTTATTCTAGTGGTGGTCTTCTTAGTGGTGACTCAGATCCTCTAAATGGTGGTCCTCGCAGTAGTGTTCCTTTTAGTGGGGGTCTCTCTAATCCTTGTGGTGGTCTCACTTAAAAGGTTGTTCTTTAGTACACTTTAAATTCCAGATTATTTCAATCTATTGCATTTTGCTTATTCAACACTATTAAAATACTAATTACTGTATATCTTCTGTTTACCACGTATCTGTGAAGCAGACTCAATAAGAGAAACTTCATCTCTGTGCATTACCCAGTAATGTTAACATTTCAAAGGTTGCACTATATATATCTTAAATGTATAAGCAATATGTTCGTGCAATAAATCCTAATATCTACAGTTAACATCATCCGTAAAGATTAAGGGAAAATACGGCGCAATAGTTTAGTTCTAAAATTTGAATAAAGGAAACCATTACTGAAAAGGGAAAAGCATTTACTCGAGGAAAAACAAATATTAATTTCCTACCTGAAATGTCGGAAGCTGACTACTGAAGCACTGACGTACATCATTAAAAGCTAAAGTGTTGGTTGTTCCCCACCACAGCGGCGGGATCCCGCCTGTTAAAGGTCCTGTAATGAAAAAATACCTTTAAAAAGATGTGTATTTTCAGTGCAAATGTGTTGCCTGAATGAAATACTCGTCATTGTAATCAACTTTATTCTGATAGAAAAGTCATAACTGTAACCTCACAAAGAAGCAATGTTTTACTCTTTATTTATATATGACCGATTTCAGTGATATATTTTTCCGGGTGTTACAAACCTTAAATTGTGATATGGAACAACTTTATAAGAGTATCAGCTGGAAGCATTCAACGCAACCAAATAAGTCATAGCAAACTCAGTTTAACTGAGCCCGTTCGTAAGAGGCAATGAAACGTGTATCACCGCTTACACTCCTAGCATCGGTTTATTTACATTTACAGAGATTTGGACATCCATCAAAAAGCCCCACTATCTTAGATATTATACATGTATCTAGTCATTAGCTTGCAAACTTTGATGAGTTTTTGAAACATGTACAGTGTGGATGGAACAAGTACTGACGGCTGTTAAGTCATACTTTTGAGTTTCACTACTCGGTAAGAGTAAAAGACGCAACTATTACCCGTTAAAACTTTGATGAACTCTTCTGTCATCATCATACCTATGTAACCGTAGATATCGAATGGTGGTTCGCCTTCAGTTAGGTATATGGTTAGTCCCGATGGAAAACCTTAAATAACAAACATTTCTTGCCGCAGTTGTGTACACTGTGAGGGTTTAGCGCAAAACTACTGTATCTTGTTCTTTATTTATATACAGTTACAATAGTTTTGCACCAAACCCACTGGTAAATATTGCTAAAGTCTTTGCCACCTTTTATAACATTTCACCTTTGTTGAAACTACTTTATTATCTAATTACTGTATTTAAGAACAAAGTATGAAGTATACTCCGGACATAGTTTAAAAGACGCTCTTCGAATATACGTTCTGTATATAAAGTTGTGCCTCTGTGTACTTTGTACAATACATGTAGATGATGTGAACGTTCCTCAAGTTATAAGTATGAATACTTAATCAACTGTATCATATAGAATAACTCAATTTTCCCGAACAACTAGAAGTATAAAAACTACGAGCGCTGTTGTGGAGAGACATTTTCATTTTAAGCTCGCCACACGGCACTTAAAGACTACTAATTGTGAGAGTTGAAAAATTGAATGAGATCAAGCTAGATAATATCAGAATTTGAATCTGTTTATGAGAGGTAAAGAACAACAATGCTTGTTGTCTAGAAATGTATTTTAAAATTTACCCAATGGACAGCTAATTGGAATGATTTTGTCAACCTTTACCTATTGCATTGAAGTGTGCATCAAAATACACCTTAGCACTTGTCCAGTCCATCGTTATCTCCGTGGCTTTTGATCCTAATCTGTTAATCTCGAACGCATGCTTCTGCCTATGTAACTCAATGGCCAGAGACAAAAAAGACTGGCCAGATACATTCATAGTTTGTTGAACGGTTGACTTCAGAGGCGAAAAGTGCATTTTTATATTTCTAGCGAGTGCAGAAACTGCTCTGTCTAAATCTGGTTGTATCCATGTAGAAGCTGACAGATATTTCTGAAAAGCATCACTAACTTTGTTTTTAATGTCTGTTAGCTTAAGCCTATTTCTTAAGACTTTCTGCGTGAATTGGCCAATGTAAATAGCATGGATCTCCTCATTTGCTAGATTCAGTGAGTGTTCCACACAGTCTATATCTGTGTATACCATGTCACCTTTTGCACCAATATCACTGAGCAGACTCCTGAGAGATAGCGTGGTGTATGGCAATACGCGTTTAACAAGAACGTTCATAAAAACAAACAATTTCATATCCTCTTCGTCCAAATTACTCCACAGATTGTCCAGGGCGTGAAAGTAGTCCGGGTTAACAAGCAGGACAGGGACATCCCGTGATATCCCTGTGGCAGCATCCCAAGGTATGGAGGGATACACTTCCTTCAGGTTGGAGTACGTATATGAGAGTGTTGTGTACAGTAAATCACTCACTGATGTGGTGTTTTCAAGAATCTAAATATCAGGAGAATTATTGATAGTGAATAAACAAAAACAACATTAAAACTACAACAATTTATAATAATAATAAAAATAAACAATATTTTTATAATGTTCTACTAAGCTATAAGGATATCTTTACAATATTACACTAATAGTAAAACAATTAAAGGCATTTTGTTTTAAAAAAGGAGTTTTTATTTTCTTACGTTGAAATACGATTTCGATGTTATGTCTATGAAGAAAGACACAATCTTTTTTAAAGAATTTTTAGACCGGTGTCTTTTTCGTAAAACTTTGGTTAAAAACAGAAAGAATTTAAATAGCTGTACTTTGTATCATACACATTCTATGATATATTTAAACATACATGTATTGGACTATCTATCAATTTCAAGATTTAACATCAGTTCATATCTATCTTTTTTTAAATGAAATTTTCTTTGGAGGCATCCTTGATTGAACAGGAAATGAATGGCATTGATTGTTTGTCCAAGAGAGAAAACTTCAGTATATATTCATGTTTAATAACATACCTTTGAAATATTTGTCTCGATGAAATACGCACGAAGAACTTTATCAAATATTTTCCCGTATTCTTCTGTGGAGTTGGAAGATCCCTCTGCAATATAGATAGACACGGACTGACAAATACAACTTGCTTAGAGGCCATTTAAATATTAATCTTAAGCAAAAAAAAAAAAAAAAAAAATGAAACAATCAGGTGCGATTTCAACAAATTAAGCATTATTCAGGTGTTATTTTCAAATTTAGCATTGACCTGTAAAGCTATTTTTATAATTGCGTTACAGTGTCAACTTACCGGGCGCTTGGCGTTTACGTCGAGATCCCAATGTGGAAATGTAGGAATTCAGAAGTTGTGTTAAACCTTCTACATATCTGAAAGATTCCTGAAAGTACACATTAACGGTATCTACGTACTTCCATAAGTATTTATTACTCATAACAATATATCAACATTCTTACTTGAGACAGAGGTGAACATATCTTGCAATTTTATTATGAGTCATTAGACGGAAAGAAAGTGTTTAATCAACAGCAGCAATGCTTTTCTTGAAACTTCTATTTTTTAAATGATTTGTTACCGTTGTTGTTGCTTTTCTGTGTTGTTTTTGGTTTTGATTTCAATTGATAACTTGCGTATTGCACTTTACTGGGTTGTCGGTCTTCCTATATGTGCAGTCATATATTTCTTAACAGCACAGAAAAGACCTGATATAGTTACCTCTCCTCTGTTAATTGGCTGATCGTATATGACATAATCTAAGTATACTGATGTCGGTTCTAACTGAAATTAAACATTGTACTAAGAGTACATGGGGTTACGATTTCAAAAATTGGAACTCTGCAAATGCATAACCGATACCGGTAAATAATTCATGAACAATGTTCATCATTCGCAGCAAACATGAGCAAAATATTTAGATAGAAGTTATTAAATACATTTAGAAAAATGGACGAAAATGGATATGATATTTTTCTTTCGTGTATATCAATACACGCGCTAAAATGTAACACAAAAATAACTATTTTTACAAAGTTGATACACATGTCGGTATAATTTCATATAAGGCAAGATGGTATATAATGTCTGATCAATTTTGCTTTTACTATTAAGTTATTCTAAAAAACATTAACCACCCACTCGTGATTATAAGATTACTATACCTTTAAGGCATGCACGTTAATCCCTTCTTCATTCAGTATCATCACTGTGGACATTTTGAAGAAAGGAGATAGTTCAAACCTCGTAACCGCACCCTGCAATACTTCATCAACTGTGTTCGGTATATTGCCGTCTACTGTCATACCCAGTCGATCTACAAATGCATGTATCTCTTGCACTTCTACAACAAAAATAGATAAGAAATATATTAAAAAATTGCACAATCCGTTTTAAAACGCTCTCCTATATTAGAATAAGAAAGCTTTTAGCATACCTATACAATCAATTGAAAAGAAAGAAAGAAGATGAAATTAAAGTCTGTTCCATTCCAAAGGTTTACCCCAACTTTGGTGTCACATGACAAAACTACGACACTTGCCGGCAGAGTATACATGGTTTGATAAACTAAAAAAAAGTCACCCTCGAGAAATTTAACGATTTTTTTCTGCTTTGCCAAATATCCAAATAAATGACAAATTTATATTTTCAACGGCAGTCTCCCATTGTAATTTCTTGTCGCCATTGGAGTTTGCTCTCTAAATTTGGAGTATTACGGGAAAATTCACGTGAATTTTATCGGGAGCGATTCAAGACTCATTTCGTTTATGAATGCATGAGTGAAATGAAATGTTGTATTTAAAAAAAAAGCTATAACAATGAACACATTATTTAGATCTAACAAAAATGTAAATTGACTCACTTTTAACAAAGTTATATACACTCCAAAATTCTTCCAAGTCTTCAGTAGCTCTATCCAATCCTCGATGAGTAAATTGTAAACAAACAAGCTCTGTGAAACATCGGTGAAATTCAGGCATCAATCGCACCATGCCCTTGAAACGATGACTTGTTCAAAATAACATCATTTCCAAACGTATGGTTCAAAGATAACCTGTATTTTAGCATCCTTACTGAAGTATTTACAGTCCGCCACATATCCAATTTCTTTCACAATGGTCGGTTTTGAACTTCAATAAACAATATTCACCGGCTGTGTATGCAAGAGAATTCTTTTTCTCCGAAAGAAACTTGTGACGTATTAGACAAATGACGTAATCTTGCTGTGGCCATATGCAGATTTATACGAGGCGCACAAGGGAAATATTACCTCTAGGTTTAAATACACAATCAGCTGATAGAAGATAGAAATCTTGACGTATCTATGTCACGCTAGAATTATACTCTACTTCTTGAAATATATATTTAAACAATGCTTAATTGTTTATCGTTTTATCAACCTATCTATTTTATTTCATTTCTTTTTTAAATTTTGCTGTTTATATGGAAGCATCTCCTTTTTCTTTTAAGCTCGTGACTTACTCTTGATCCGAGGGCTGCTAATTTAGATTTCTTTTAAAGCGAAATCGGACCGCGAACCCATTCTCTCTATTTATTTTTATCAAATCTATCATTATTATTAAACCAGATTTATATTTGACTTAAATAACTTGTATGAACGATCCAGAGAGCAGTCATAGAGCCTACTCGGAATTTGAAGTTATTTATAATGGCGATTCCAGAATTAAATTTATGGGGGGAGGGGCGGTGTCGGACGGCAACCGAATCTTTTAATGACGGGTGGTGGGTTCCATCGGAAAATCATAATTATGGGTGATGGGGTCCATCCAAAAATCATAATTATGGTGGTGGTCCTCACAAAAACCGTCTTTATGGGTGATGGGTTAATTGTAAAAATGTATAAAATATGGGTGGGTGGGTGTTTGATCACCTCTTTTAATTAATTACGGACGTTTTCCTTTCTTTTTAACTTTAAGTTGCTACTTTAATGAACGCAATTTTGACATTACCGATCTAAGAAATATTATCTTTTTTGATAAATTTCTGTTCATTAAGCATTTCTTTTTTTTTCTGTCTCGTTCCCTTTGAATTTGAAGTCTTGGTCATGCTTTTAGCGTCCTTAATTAATCGCTGAAAGTATGTCAGTCAACATTTTCTGACGTAATAGAATCATGTCACCGATTACGTACTGTGTCTCGCACTTGTGCAGAAGTCAGTAAAATCCGTGGAGACTGATTGATACCTCACTTTTCCCGCCTTTCATTCACACTCGTGTATTCTGTCTGGCACGTGACGCGTATAAATATTTTTTTGTTATGCCACGGACATAGTTTCAGAAATGAAATCGAGGGGCCTCCGTGGCCGAGTGGTTAAGGTCGCTGACTTCAAATCACTTGCCCCTCATCGATGTGGGTTCGAGCCTCACTCGGGGCGTTGAATTCTTCATGTGAGGAAGCCATCCAGCTGGATTACGGAAGGTCGATGGTTCTACCCATGTGCCCGCTCGTGATGAAATAATGCACGGAGGGGCACCTGGGGTCTTCCTCCGCCATTAAAGCTGGAAAGTCGTCATATGACCTATCATGTGTCGGTGCGACGTTAAATCCCCAAAAAAAAAAAAAAAAAAAAAAAAAAATGAAATCGAGGCAGGCCGAAAGGAAAACATGCGTGAATTGAGTAAAAATCTTAGCATGAAGATCGCTGTTCCCAAAAATTAGTCGATTTTTCCATGCATGCATAGATACTTAAAACAGGCGTACAGAATCCACGCGCAATTCCACACAAAATCCACTGCCGACGTAAATATCATATCGTCATCATCTATATTAAGGACATACCTGACACAGGTATTTCAATATATTTGTGAAGCACTAGCCGATTCGGATTTGTTTACAAAAAATGCTAAATCGCTAAGAAAACCCACATCAATATTCATTCACGTCTATAATTAATTATGGGAAGTCACTAATGTCGCACACAATCATATTTGAAATGTTTTCTTTACTAATACATGGCCTAACATGTATCTGAACTATTTAAACTGTTGCACACACAGTTTGTCTATTTTTCTTTCGAATTGTTCGGTTAAATCGCTTATGCAAATCGCGAACATCAATTTCTTCTTTCTCAAAGCCAGCATCGTAAAAAGAAAACTTTTTTAAAACTTATTTTACGTTGAAGTAAAAATAAAATTGACGTCCGAAATATTTCATATCTTTTCCGAAACATTACCTGTCTTTACTATTTCTTTCATAGTTAAACAGTAGGTGGCCAAAAAAATCACAAGTTGTTACTTTAGCGTTTAGCCATTTAAAGGCACTGACATCCAGATTTTTGCTTAAAGTTTGGTCAGATTTTGAATATATGAACACGAACACGAGGTTGTGTTGCTAATCTGTTTCAGAATGCCAAATTAAGAGATAAAAACATGCTCGAGTCGGGAATCAAAAAAAAAAAAATCTTATGTGTTTCTGTAACATAATCTGTCATTAACTATTAAAACTTTCATGAGAAATTTAGCAATAATTTTCTGATATCTATTTTTTTGTTGTTGTAATACTTTCTGGGGATCAGTGCTTTTAAAACAAATTTATTAAAACATATACTGCGTGCAATTATTTTGAAAACGGGCTAAATTTCCTTAACCCGCCGGCTTAGCTCAGTAGGAAGAGCGTTGGTCTACGGATCGCGGGATCCTCGGACGGGGCGTATGTTCTCCGTCGTGACGATTTGATAAAAAGGATTGTGTCTGAAATCACTCGCCCTCCACCTCTGATAATTAATGTGGGGAAGTTGGCAGTTACTTGCGGAGAACAGGTACTGGTACAGAATCCAGGGACACTGGTTAAGCTAACTGCCCGCCGTTACATGACTGAAATACTTTTGAAAAACGACGTTAAACCCAAAGCCAAACACACAAAAACAAATTTCCATAAATCATGTCCAAAGAAATTATAAGCCTTGTCGGCGTCAGGGAATGATACTAGTTTTAATGACTCAACATGATTCTTCCCAAACCATATTTCTGTAGAACCTGTGCTAGATCGATACATACATTTTCGTACATTGTTCGGCAGATGTTGAACACAACGTTAAGATGGAAACGGGAATAGTAACATAATGAAAATCCAGCTTAGATATACGTAAATATCGGGCCATCGTATACAACATAATGAATTTCTCCATAGAACCGGAAGCAGACGTTTCTTCTTCGTATTTTGGCGGGAAAACTGCATTACCTTCCATGATGCTCCTTCGGAAATGACCGTGTGCTTATGGAAAATTACGTGTTGGCGTTATATTTTCGCGTCACCAGAAACGTTAAGTACTATGTTGAAACTTTCATGTAATTGTAAACAAAATGCACTACAACAAAATGAAAATGCATGCTTTAGAGCTCGAATTTTTATATTGTGCCTGTACGTCCATGACATACTCTGAAACGTCTGTATTTTATATTTTTCATTCGAGTTTCAGTGACAGAAAAATTAATATAAGAATAATGCCCATGTGTTCTCAAAATAACGAGACGTTCGCACGCACATATGTTTTTTTTTTAGAAATCACCTTGTTTTTTGTGTTTGTTTCTTTCTATTTTCTTATTTATTTATTTATTTTATTTATTTATTTATTTTTCATTTTGAGGTGGCCTGTCACGAATTCCCCCAAGAATTAACATAATACAATAACAAACACAGTCTTTTCAAATATTAACTCGGGCATTTTAATTTTGAGTTAACCCCTAGTTTATTGCGCTACGGGCGCCGCCATATTGGAAAGTCGACGTAACGTCATATAGCATTACGGTCGATGGGGGAAAAAGAAAAAAACTGAGCCGTGCCATGTGAAAACCAACATAGTGGCTTTGCGACCAGCATGGATCCAGACCAGCCTGCGCATCCGCGCAGTCTGGTCAGGATCCATGCTGTTCGCTTTCAAAGCCTAATGGAATTAGAGAAACTAATAGCGAACAGCATGGATCCTGACCAGACTGCGCGGAGGCGCAGGCTGGTCTGGATCCATGCTGGTCGCAAACCCACTATGTTGGTTTTCTCATTGCACGGCTCAATTATTTCTTTAATATATACTTTATTAAAAAAATGAAAAACAGGTCTAGAGATATTGATGTATGGGATATAAATATGTTTTTTGGACGATTTTACCGATACTGAAAATTCAGAAACGAGGTAAACGTAATATGTGGAACAGACTTTAATCATTTATTCATCTCGTACTTTCTTGCTATTAATAAGATGTGAAAGGTTTGAACGTTTTCAAGATTTTAAGTTACTAGAAACAGGGTTGGTTGATGTGACAATGTTACGAACATCAGATGTGCTACTTTACCTTGAATATTCTGGTTGATCTTCTCATTGGATTCTATACAAGACTGTAGCAGTCGTTTGGAAATCTTGGCGGAAAAACTTTCATCTTCTCTGTATGGCCGCTGTAGTATACCTATATGAACGGATAAATTGTATATCTTTATAAGCAAGTATTTGGTGCATTTTCCAAACTTTTGGGATTCTTAGAAATAAGGTACATGTAGTTAATTTACTAGAAGTTTTTATTCGGGGTATTGCATTTTTGTCATAAACTCTATCAAACTAGAAGATGCTTTGGTAGAAAGGCGCATGTGAATCCCAAAGCATAGAAGTAATAGGCAAGGAGTCAATAGGAGACAGGCGCGATAGTCCAAGAGACACTGATGGTTAGCTTAGTGACTGAAATGTGATAGAGATCATCCTTTCGTCATGCCCAATCATCTCATGAAGTTTCACTATTCTCGGTAAGTGAATTTAAAACGATTTTCCATGCTCTGGCCCCGTTGACATTGATCTTTGATCGAATGACACCAAATTCAATAGAGGTGTTCTACTCCGTTAGCCCTCTAACCCTATGAAAGAATGTCCTTAACAGTTGTCATCTACTAGGCATGTCCAATCGTTCCTTGAAGTTTCAACTTTCTGGGTCAAGCGGTTCTCACGTTATGGATCGGAAACGGTTTTCCATGTTTTGTGGCCCCTATGAGCTTGAACTTAGATCGAGTGACCCCAAAATAAATCGGTTTTGTCTACTCTGTATGTCCAACTATCCTATGGAGTTTCCCCGTTCTGGGGCAAGTGGTTCTTAAGTTATTGACGGAAACGGTTTTCCATTTTCAGGCCCCTGTGACATTGATCTTTGATAGAGTGACCCTAAAAGCAACAAAAGGGGTCATTTACTTTCTAAGCCCTTTCACTCTAGTTTGATGGTTTCTCTAGTTATTGATCGGAAATAAAGTGTGGGTGATTCTGGCCCCTGTGACATTGACCTTTGATCGAATAACCCCAAAATCAACAGAGGTCATTTACTCTACATGTCCAATCATCCTATGAAGTTTCAATATTCTGGATAAAGTGTTTTTCAAGTTATTGATCGGAAACGGTTTTCCATGTTCATGCCCCTGTGACATTGGACCACAAAAACAATAGGATACGCCCTATCGCCCTATGGCGTTTAAAAGTTCTAGGTAAAATGGTTCTCATGTTATTGATCGGAAATGAAACTGTTTTACGCCTGTAATATCTAATTTTATAATAATGACTCAATAAATGAGAATTATAATATTTTAATTACCCAAAGTTTTTCATTTATGATATTATAATCACTGGATACTAACCTTTTATCTCTTGTAAGAGATTCTGTCTCAGTTCTGCTTGAACTGACTGTGGGATATTTTTCACATTGCCCTTCTTGTCTTGCTGAAGCTGTGACCATCTTCCGCACGCAAAGTCATAGAAATCAACACACGGGCTCTTATCAAAGTCAACTCTTTCAAGAGTGTTATTTGCTGCTAAACAGTCGCTTGATGTGCAAATTACTTCTTGTTTTCCTATCTTCGGGAAATGAACTGGATCGACATCGACAGTTACTTCAGTAGTAGTTGGCGAGAGAGTTGGCTCAGAACTATTTCTTGTTGTTGTGTCTAATGGTTGGTCTGTAGTATTAGTTATATCAGACACCCTAGTGGATGATGATGATGATGATGATGGCGAAGTTATTTTAATTGACGTATTTAATTCTCCGCCTGTAGTTACTGACAACGATGTTACACTTGAGATGGGTGATTTCGTAGTGGGTGACAGTGTTGTTTTCGTATTAGAAGTTACTGACTTTGTACTGCTTGTTTCTGACGAAGAGGCTGAAGTGTCTGTTCTAACAGATTTAGAAGAAGCTGCAGATGTAATCGATATACTTGGACGTAAACTAGTTTCTCTTGTGACTGATACATGTTCTGTTGTTGTAGTTACAGTTTTTGAATTATTTCTTCCTTGATTTGACACTGACGATGTTTTTGTTGAACTTACTGGATTGGATGTCGCTTCAGAAGATGATGAACGAGACACACTTGTTGACAACTTAGCAGTAGCTGTTGCAAACTTTGTCGATGAGATTAACGTTAGTAGTGTTGGTGATGTAGATGTTCTTGCTGGATTTGTTGACAATGTAATGCTGTGGACGTTCCCACTGCCAGAATCGTTCTGAAAACAAAACAAGAAAGACTCATATCCGATCTTTAAGACATTGTTTGACCTACATTTCGGACTTTTTTCAAACAAAATGAACTGCATGCAACGTATCCTCGTTCGCAAATGGGAAAAGTGTTATTACTGACAAAAAAATCGAGATTTATAAAAGAAACATTGTATTTTTGAGGAAAAAAAGCGTCTCATTTAGTCTGACATATTTTATATGAGTTTAAGATACTAGTATATTGCCTGTTGTTTTGTAGTTTAACGATGTCTCAACATTCAAATTGATTTAGTGATCACTTGACATGAAAAAAAAATTAAATACTAAGGTATAATTCGATAGAATTAATCAAATGATACTCTAAATTTACGTAGTATTGAGCACTTATTATAAATGCACTGCAGAATCTGAAATATCACGGCTATCGTAAATAAAAGCTAATTTATCATAATCAGCAGGAATTAAAAGATTAACAACTTATTGAATATCTGCTAAGCATATCTTTATGTGTGCTAATCTGATTGAAAATTTTAGTAGTAACAGTTTGAATTGTCATATCTTAACGTCATTTAAAGGTCAAAATGGCTCTGTTTAAATTGTGACTGCCGCATATTTGTTATGAACATGACACATGTTATTTTTATTCGATTATTGTTTTCACATATATTGTCGTAGGTTTTAATACTTGATTTGCATATCAGAAAGTATTATAGATTCAATTTTATTGATTACCCACATTGCCTCTGACTGTATAAGTTCATGTGTAGTATTGAAAATAGTGTTGTTGTAACCATTTATAATTTTATTATGCATACCTCGCAGACTGAAGTCGTTTTTCCAAGGTTGTAAAATTACAAAAAAAACCACAAAAAAAAACAAAAAAAACTTTTAGACATATTTTAGAGGGCATATGGTGTTTCACTATGTACAGCTTTAAACAAATCTGTATATTGAAAGATACTAGGATTATGTTTCTAACTCATATTCCGAGCATAAAATGGGAGGGACTTGTATTTCAGCCGATAACTACACTTTACTTACATTGTCATTCAATCTGGACAGTGAAGTTGAAAGAATTAATACAATAATCAGCAAAATGAAGATAATGATAGCAAAATAGACGCTGAATCCGAACACAGTCTTCTCCCTTCTACTGCAGTTCTCTGTCCGTGATGTGCGACACAAAAGCACAGCCTGCAGCTTGTCGAAACCTGTCTGCAATAACAAAAATAAACAGTGATTAGTTTTAAATCAATTACTTATGTAAAGAGTTACAAACTTTAGAGATTTTAAATAATAATAAGCCACTCTAGTCAACATATACAACGTTTCGGCTTTATTCGCCTTAACTAAGTATAAATGTTCTGAAATGTGTCGTAAATATCACATTTCGACTATGTTCATTGCTTTATCAATAATGTACATAGCCGAAATGTGATATTTACGACACATCTCAGAACATTTATACTTGATAAAGGCGAATAAAACCGAAACGTTGTATAGACTAGAGTTGCTTATTATTAATTGATATCAACAATCCCTTTGGATTTTATACTTTTTAGAGATTTTGATAAAATCCTATTGTAAATTCATATTTTCCTGCAGAATGGTGAAATATTCAAACTTTTATATCATAAATACTCGAGATAAAATGATAAGTGTTTTATTGTGGTTAATTGTTTAATTATGCGATTTGAATCACTTTATAAAAAAATGTGAGTACTATATTCAGGGTTGCCACCCCACGTGATGTTTCGATATCGTACAAATAGGGAAAATAACTCAATTTATGTAATGTTTCTGCTTATATATTTTTATAACTTGACGGATTTAAAAAGACAAGAACCGTCTAAGAAAGGAAAACATGTGCTTTCTTCGGAACAAAACGTTTGCTACACGTTCTCAAATACTTCGCCCAGATCCCAGTGTTAAGGTGGCCTACTTTGGTCCATGAAAAAAAAAACAAGTTTAGGTGAAGTGTTTGCGAAAAGTATTGAGAACGTCTGACAAATTGTGCCTTTTTTATGCCCCCGAAGGGAGGCATATAGTTTTTGAACCGTCTGTCTGTCTGTCTGTCGGTCTGTCAGTCTGTCGGTCTGTCCGCAATTTTCGTGTCCGGTCCATATCTTTGTCATCGATTGATGGATTTTCAAATAACTTGGCTTGAATGTGTACCACAGTAAGACGACGTGTCGCGCGCAAGACCCAGGTCCGTAGCTCAAAGATCAAGGTCACACTTAGACATTAAAGGATAGTGCATTGATGGGAGTGTCCGGTCCATATCTTTGTCATCGATGGATGGATTTTCAAATAACTTGGCATGAATGTGTACCACAGTAAGACGACGTGTCGCGCGCAAGACCAAGGTCCGTAGCTCAAAGGTCAAGGTCACACTTAGACATTAAAGGATAGTGCATTGATGGGCGTGTCCGGTCTATATCTTTGTCATCGATGGATGGATTTTCAAATAACTTGGCATGAATGTGTACCACAGTAAGACGACGTGTCGCGCGCAAGACCCAGGTCCGTAGCTCAAAGGTCAAGGTCACACTTAGACGTTAAAGGATAGTGCATTGATGGGCGTGTCCGGTCCATATCTTTGTCATCGATGGATGGATTTTCAAATAAATTGGCATGAATGTGTACCACAGTAAGACGACGTGTCGCGCGCACGACCCAGGTCCGTAGCTCAAAGGTCAAGGTCACACTTAGATGTTAAAGGTCATTTTTCATGATATTGCATTGTTGGGCGTGTCCGGTCCATATCTTTATCATTCATGCATGGATTTTAAAATAACTATGCATGAATGTGTGACACAGTAAGACGACGTGTCGTGCGCAAGACCCAGCTCCGTAGGTCAAAGGTCCTAAACTCTAACATCGGCCATAACTATTCATTCAAAGTGCCATCGGGGGCATGTGTCATCCTATGGAGACAGCTCTTGTTTGTTTCTACACTTTTTATGTTTTCAAAATCAGTCAAGTACTAAGAACATTATAAGCAAATCGGTTTCTCCGTGATGTCACGTGGGTAGGCCACCCTGTTGTTACAGTTACAAAGTGACACTTTTGGGAGCCCTTTACCTTGTTTGCTATCTAAAAGCCTAGTGCTTGGCATATGTACATGATTTATGGCCTTTCTTTCTTTCTTTCTTTCTTTCTTTAAAGTGTATTTTATTCAACGGTGTTGTTTAAAACTGAGTTAAACCTGAACGTTAGATGAATTAGGACATGTTAAAGGCTGAATTGTAATTGAATTATCATGAGGATTTTCAAAAGATTTCGTCGGAAGAGGTAGGTCGTTGAAAAATTGAAAACTTAACATACCCGTTTTGATGGTACTATATCCGGCTGTCTCTCAGCTGTTTGATTGAGCACAGGTTTTAACGACACTGGAGCATTTAATACACTCTCTGCAATACTTTTCTCAGAATTGCCAGCACCGGTTTTCAGACTACCAGGCGTTATGGGTAGCCCGAGTAAACCACGTAGATCTTTGCTTGGATTCCGTGGCAGCGATTTTCTTGCCGCCCGCCGAATTTCAGTAAAATATCCATCAAAGTTTTCACGTTTCCACGGTTGACGTTCATAACGTTTATCCGTTATAGCCCAACTAATGCTCATCTTCAGTTCTTATTCGGCAATAACTTAAGGAATGCGTCATTGTGTTTTTCTATTCAAATATACATGCCCAATACTTAAGATGGTAATGTTTAGCATCAAATAAACCATATTGTAATTAAAATACAATAACATTTAATTTCAATAAATATTTCTTTAAAATAAATACTGTTAAAATAATACGAAGTTACGTAGAAGTCGTTTAATATTTGTTCGGATTAATGTCAGATTAAGATTAAGTCCATAACTTTCTGTGCATAAGTTCATATATCTAACAAACTATTTTACTATTTTAATTCCTGATTATTATGGAACATTATTAGTTTATTAACAGGTTTTCTTGATAAGCCTATATTCATATATTGCAATATTGTACATATGTACATAATTCATGGTGCTGTAAGGGTAGCCAGATGCTTCACAATTATCAAAAAGGTATGGAGGAAACTGTAAGAATCGATGAGACTAGCGGATTGTATAATAGTTATTATGCGAACCAAAAAAAAAACAGTTTTAAAAAAAAGCGTGAAAGATAAGCTTTATCAAAGAATCAGTACAAAATGTTTCATTTTTCAATGCTCATTAACATTCTAGGTCACGTGATTCCCAGCACTGTCAACTCCTGCAAAGGTATTGCAAAAAAGAAAAAGTAACTTCAAAAAACAGGAAAAAGATTAAACAGAAGTACGGTTCTTGTAATCCTTGCTTCATTCCATTGTCATGTGTAATAATGACACAGTTCTTTATATTCCTACGTAGCTACAAAAGAGTTATCCGCCATGCTCAAAATAATTAAAAATAAAGTTGTAGTTTCTGTCCCCTATATTTCTTTGCAATGCCATCCCTTCTGTAGTTTAAAATTATTTATCAAGTGAAAATTGTGATGGACGGAATAATGGAGCTACTATGATCATAATGCTTTTTTTTAAATGTGGCTTCCACATTGTCCGTCATGAACATAAAGTATATTAATTTCTTTTTATAGCATATTTCTAGCAATTGTAATACTTGTGAAAGATTTGAATATTGATGAACAGAGTAGAAAATTGTATTGAATCTATTCTTTTGAATACTCTAACTGTAAAAGTTCATGCGCAGTATTAAAGGAAGCGCTTTTCTAACCATGTAAGTATGCATCCATCTATTTGGATAGCTGTTTCTTCTTTTTTTTAACAAAAAAAAAAGCCTTGTGGAACTTTAAGGGCTTGCCTTTTATATAATTGGTTGAAAGAGCCCTGCATTAACATAAATCGTTGGCTGAGCGCGAAACTATTGTAACTGTATATAAATAAAGAACAAGATACAATAGTTCGCGCTCAGCCCTCGAAATGTTCGTTAAAATATTTTTCATTCCAACTGTCTGTCCTTTATGTTCAAGGTTCTATCCCTATTATTTTTTTTCAATTTAAAAAATAAGTTTAAAGAAGTACCTGTACTTCCGACAAGTTATCTTGCTTCTGTAAGAAATTATGGAGACTGTGGTCAAATACCGCTCCCACCGGGGTTTGTATCTGCGACCTCGAAATTGGGAGTCGGACGCGCTTACACCACTGTGACCCATATATTTCAGTTAATAACATTACCAATTCTCTTATTTAATTTAAATAAGGAACAGTTTCGCTCACATATTTTTGCAAGTTAACTACATTTTTGGTTTGCGATTGTCGCCTGATAAAATGAACAATGAGATAACTGGTAACATGATATCCCGGAGAATAAAACATGAAAAGAAGAGGAATGAAACACACTTGAAGCTGTATAGAGCCATAGTTTTAATATTTGTCAAAACGAGAGTAGGAAAGATTTTTGGTAAGTATTACTTTACTTTTATATACTATACATGTATGTGTTTTCAATTACGATGTACGATTTCTACCATTTAAATGATTAATTGAAAGTTCAGGTGCGCATTAACTCGTTTTTCGAAACAAGTAACTTGTTACAGATAACAAAATCACTTCTCTCGCTTTTGAGGAAGTCAGCCGTTGTAATACTACGCGAAAAGGTCTGCCATAGTTGATGATTTTTTGTTATCTGATAGGCAGTTTTTCGACGAACGCCGTCTAAGATGAATTCGTGACTTAGACTGACCCATGCCACGTGACTGAAGTTTGCAAATCAGACTACTTGATAACGCATTATAGATAATTTATCAAAATGAAATATGCCTGATTGGACGAGAGTCACTCTACCGATTGTGCAACACTGAGTTAAATGACAGACGAAGCGTGTGTCCTTAATGTTTTAAAGATAGTTTCGCTTAGTATATTTAAAAGAATATCAATATAAGTAAGTTTGATAAATATAATAAAGCCTGTTAAAATACCAACCTATATCAATTTACAGAAAAAGCTGAATGCGGTCTGCGTATCACATTGATAAGCCGGTCACTTCTGTGAAAAATTAAAAGAGAACCATTTAAATTGTTAAAGTGTTATGGTGTTTAGTTTTAATATTTGAAAAATGTTAGATAGATGATAGAATAACACTAATCATATGAAAACATCATAAACTTCTTGTCTTATTACAATTCGCAGACTATTGTTTTTAAAGATATTTCTTGTTTAACCTATATGTACTTTATGTAATTACTGCAGTCGTACCGTTTGTGATTTTCAAGGAACTGGGATTAGCTTACGTATGTGATGATATTATATATATATATATTGTATATGATGTAGACATATAAAAGCCAAATGCAAAAACAAATATTGAAATCATACATTTTATCATTCTACAGACACAATTAAACCAAGATCACTGATATGGTTACTCAAACATTATCGACTTGGCCATTCCATATGCTGAACGAGTTTGAAAACAAACCACTTATTATTCAGTTTAGTTTTTTGAGCGTGTAAATTTAAGAAAGATACACGAGAAAGTCACAAAAATAACTACATACGAAAATTTTTCAATTTCAGTTCATCATGTTTATACCACTGTTCGTTATGCTGTCCACATCCTTTGCTTTTTCTGAGGTGAAACCGCAGGAAAGCGCTTGTGATGTTTGCAACTGCTCATTGAAGACCGTAGTTGACTGCTCTTTTCGCGGCCTTTTACAGATTCCATCAAACATCAGTGCAGACACTACCGTTCTTGATATGTCATCGAACCTTATCAACACTTTAGACAGGGATCCATTTAAGAAGTTACGGAATCTGCTTGTTCTGGATTTATACAACAACTCTTTGAAGAGAAAAGGCCTCTCCAACTCAACATTTTCTGGTCTCTCGAAGCTGAAGGTGTTAAATATCTCTAAAAATGATCAGCTGCAACTGACAAACGCAACAACCCCTCTTGAATTATTTAAAAATATGCCTTCTCTAGAGCTGCTGAAAATGTATGGAACAACCGGCACGTATAATATCATGCACGGGTACCCGGATGTCCAGCTCAGTAAACTTAAATCCTTGAGAGAACTTTGGATAGACGGGCTCACAAATATAGCATTCGGTCTAGCATTCAGGAATATGACCAGCCTAAAAGTATTACGCCTTGCAGGAGATCACATTAAACCTTCATGGAGAAGCAAGGAGTTTTGCATGACAAACCTAGTTAAAGGAATGTTTGACAACCTGCCTTCTATCACCCATCTTTTCATCCAAAAATGTAACCTAGAAACAGCTGACGTAAATGTGTTTCAAAAACTTCAAAACCTAGAGTATTTAGATTTATCGAAAAACACGAATCTCACTCTGAGGAGAGTATCAGCTGCCCTCGGTAGCCTACAAAACAAAACTAATACTCTAGTTTTAAACGAAATTGAATCGTCCAAGCCGCACAAATATACAGTCACTTTAACGACAGATATGATAGAATCACTACAATATATTCCGCTCCGAGAGCTTCATCTGGACAATAATCGTATAGAATTGATAGAACCGGATGTTTTTAGGAAGCTTCCGAAAACACTTCAAATTGTTAGCGCAAAACAAAACAGGTTTTTCACTGGATATTACATTTTCAGTGTAAGATATTTGGAGAATTTGAGATATCTGGATATATCACACCAGTTCTTCACGAGTGAATTGGAGGTTTGGCATCAGTCGGAGACACACAACACGAATTTGAACGAAAATCACTTTACTGAAAATATTGAACGTAATTTGAATAAAAGTCAGATTATAAATAAGACTTATGGGCCACAAATTGAACGCTCACATAGATTAGAAACTGATTTCGATAAATATACTGATACAGAAAGTCGTCACTATAATAATACTGATAAATACATTGGGATTGAGACTGACAGCTACAATCAAAGAAAGAGCATCAGCCCAACAAAGACACCAGAAAAAGGTTCTTATGAAATGAATAGAAATTTAAGTCGCCGTGATATATTACATTACATGACATCAACATGTCCACAACATAGTAAGGAATTTTACATCCCTCCTGGGACAATTGTTGGTTACATTCCTCCCAAACTGGAATACCTGGATATTAGTATCAGTAAACATGCTAACCCAGTATTCCAATTTATTTTCAGTGAGAACAATTCATTGAAAATATTGAATGCTAGCCAATCGTTGTTGTATTGTTTGGAAGGGCCTGTACGCGGACTACACAAGCTTGAGTATTTAGATTTGTCAGAAAATTACTGTTACAATATCTCCAAAACATTTTTCAAGTACGCATCAAGTTTGAAAAGTTTGTATATTCACAAAAACTTTCTTGGTCAAATATTTGGTGAGGATTATGACGGAGAAATACTGCAGCCTCTTTCATCACTTGATGTAGTAAACATATCATATAATCGAATATATAAGATTCCAAGACGGTTTTTTATGTCCCAACGTAATCTCGTATCCTTATCGGCTGTTGGCAACGTTATAGAAGAGTTCGACGTTACTCTAGGACACATGACAAGACTAAGAAACGTGCAGTTACGTTTGAATTATATCAACACACTTTCAGATGTGACACGTGGTGAGTTAGAGAAAATATCGTCTCAGATTGACAGAAATACAAACCAGAGTTTACTGGTTGATCTGAGCGTCAACCCTATACACTGTTATTGTTCTAACGTTGAATTCTTGAAATGGGTGTTTAAACACTCTAGCTCAGATTCCTCCTTGGTGGTTCAAATCTCGGAATGTTTATTTCATGAAAATCAGACAAGAGTCAAACTTTACTCGCGTAAACATCTCGAGGACACGGTTGCTTATTTGGAAAAACAGTGTCAGTCATATGTTGGCCTTATAGTCGGCCTGTCTATCTTTATGGCTATCGTTGTCAATATAATATTGGGGATAATTATTCACAAAAACCGCTGGCAACTTCAGTATTGGTATTATGTTGTCTTGGATAACTACAGATGCAAAGTTAAACTTCGTAGAACAAATTATGAAGAACTTGACGATATGTATAAATATGACGTTTTTGTAGCTTCTGCAGCTGAGGACGTAGACGAACAAGGCAAACACGAAAATGACTTTGTTATGGACAAGTTAAGACCGGTCTTAAAGTTAAGAAATTTGATCGCCTTCGTTCAAGTCTATCATATCCAAGGCAATTATAATCTCATTTCGACGGTCGGAAAAGCCATAAATGCCAGCAGGGTTGTCCTTTTCATTTTCTCTGATGACTGGTCGAAGGATGATAGCATGAAAGTCGCTGTTCATATGTGGCAGTGTGATATGATGCAACGACGTTGTCCAAATTCTGTGTTTGGCATTAGGCTGAATGAAATGTGCGGTAAAGATGCAGAAATGATGCATGATATTCACTGTAAAACTGTCCTTGACTATCCCAAAGGAGCGAATCGACATACAGAGAATGCATTCTGGCGAGAATGTACAGACTTATTGCAAAAGCTTGGAAAAAATAACTCTAACCAGGAATGTTCGGATGTTTAAATCCATTTTGAAGCAACAAAGACAGAACTGTAACACAATGCTGTTTTTGTACGTTATTTTGGGGAAGACATCTGTTACTGATGAAAAAAAAAATCATCTGATTTTCTAATTAGAATTTTAAGCTTTGAATGATAATTTCAGAAATTTCAAACAATTGGATCATTGTTCACAAACGTCCGAACTGGATCGAGATGCTAGTGCGCCATTGGAAACCTGTGTTCCTTTTCCAAGGAAAGGGTCTTGTGCCTCAGCCAGAGCGATGATGGCAATTATGTAACACATATATTTCTGACGGTGTACAGTTGTTGAATTATTAATATTTGAACTGCTGTTTTTATTCAAGGAAAGTGAAATGTGTGGTGTAATTTTTTTTATTGAATATGCAGTATTAAGTTCAAAGAGTACAATGGATTAAAGTGGCTATGTATGTCATGATTTTTTTTTTCACTGCATATAATTTTACACAACTTTCAACTGCAAATGTGTACTTATATGGATATAGATCTAAAATATTTTCTGAATAAGTGGCACAACCATCTTATATAGACATTTATTTATATATATATATATATATATGATTTAATTTGATTAAATATTCACATTTTATATATTCTTAATTATTTACATACTCGTTTTTACTCCCCCGTATGTAGCAATGGAACCGAAAACGTCAATATCTTCCCATATTGTCTGAATTTTATATCGGGTATGTGACATCATTTTAATGTGTGTCGTTGCGTTAATTTCTTTGTTTACTTCCGCATTTATTGTTTGCGGAAAACAATTTAACTGAACACAGCCAAATTACTATAACCGTGACCCATTTCTTATGTGTACATCGTTTGAATTGTTCAATTGTTACATTCTTTCGATTTTTTGAATATATAAAATGTATTGTTCAATAATTACAATCTTTCGATATTTTGAATATATAAAATGTATTGTTCAGTTGTTACAATTTTTTGATTTTTTTGAATATATAAAATGTATTGTTCAGTTGTTACAATCTTTCGATGTTTTGAATATATAAAATGTATAGCTTTTGTTGTAAAACTATCACTCTAATACCGTGTCACAACGTCCGGTAAAAAGTGTGATGTCACTGATGTGCCGTTATGACACTTTTGTTATCATATGATTCGTAGGAAATGAAATACAACCATTGTTGTACATGTAGCAGTTTCATCAAAGGCTGCAAATATCAATAGGTTCATAATTGGCTTTGGTCTGCCTTCTGGCTGTACTGGTGTCATAATAACACCATAATTCTGAGGGTCACTTTCGCATAAATGAGTGTTCTGTTGTTGGCCGTTACGACCAGAAGGCACAACTAAGCCGTTTATTGCACTTTTTTTTATTTTCAATACTTCACAATTTCATCTTCTACTTTGCAGTTATCATATTGTCTACAGATACAGATACGTATTCGCAAATGATATGTCATGACGTCATTGCCTTTTCATCTAAAATACAGTCCAAACCTGTCTGACAACGATTGAAATTTTGTAATTTAAATACGAATGATCTGTTTTATATGCGTTATTGGGGGAGGGGAGACTGTCTAGGGATCTGTACTTAACAGTGACCAATCGAGCATTTTGACCTCGGAAAAGCTGCGCTATGAGATTAGTATAATTCATATGGATTGTAAATCCATCCATCTCTGTATATTTAATAGTTTCAGCGCAGACAATGTATATATGAGCCACGCCATGAGGAAACCAACATAATGCATTTGCGACCAGCATGGATCCAGACAAGCCTGCGCATCCGCGCAGTCTGGTCAGGATCCATGCTGTTCACTTTCGGTTTCTCTAATTGCAATAGGCTCTGAAGGATGCACAGTCTGGTCTGGATCCATGCTGGTCACAAACGCACAATGTACGTTTTCTCATGGTGCGGCTTATATTTTGTTCAGCTATTAATAAAGTTTCCTACGCATTTTCCGTACACATGTATGTATATAATTATAATTTTGGAAATATGACTCTGAATGTATCGAAATGTATTCTCCCATTTGACAGCTTTGTGTATACATAATATGTATAAAGGATGTACATCGTATTCTCTTATCATGTTGTCAACAGGTTGGATTAAATCGTATTCATTTATTTCATATTTCTTTTCGTTATCTGTAAGATATGCCCAAGTCTGTAGGACGGTCCAATAGAAATATAGCAACAAAGCAGTATAAGAGCTGATTCGATTTAACTGAGACATTTTAAAGTAACATCACCCCCGCGCCACTAGCACCAGCTGTGGTGGACCTCTGAAACAAAATAACATTGAATAGACTATAATAAATCAAGAAGCAGAAATTTAACGATATGGACACCAAGTTATCACCAAAGTGATACATCTGCCTGTAAAACAAGGTATATATCCATCAAAATGGAAATAGGCTATTGTTAAACCCTTTTTAAAGAAAGTTTTTCCTTGGCTATATCTTACTTGGATTAACTTAAATTTGGAGTTGTGTTCTTTTTTTTTACGTAATATGAATATTGTTATAGAGAGCTGTATGAATTTGGTGTAAGTATATAATACAGAATGTGTTGGTCATGAAAAGAGCACGGTATAAATCATTTGTAAATGTACAATACAAACTTGCAACATTTTCATTTTTGTCGTATTGAGCGACTTGAGGAGTTTCCTCTTTTTCTACTTGAACATGAATTTGCAATTATAGACTAGCGAGTAACTTACTATTTCTTTATAAGTTAATTGAAAAAGCTGTCCTGTTCATGTGCCTTCCAAAAAATCGATCCTCTTTCAGGCGATTTCGTTTACGTCAGTGGGCTGCTTTGATGACGAATTGCTTGCTCTGTGAATGGAGAGGCAAGAGGTATCGGCTCTCATCGCAATTGATCCTAGTTCAGCCTTTTACACTGTAGACCATGATATAATTTTTGATGTACTCCAAAGCCAGTAAAATGTCTTTGATATGCCGTGAGGTTGGTTTGACTCCTACTTAAGGCCACGCAGCTATCGGGTGATTGTTTATGCAGCGTACGCTACAATATAATGTTCCCCAAGGCAGCTTGTCCTTAACTCTGTCTTACTTGCATTTACTTAAATTTGGATTTATGTTCTCTTTTTACGTAATACGAATATCTTAATTGTACTTTATTATTATTAAGATGTGTCGTAATGACATGTTTATGTTTACAACCTACTGAATGTGTACTTGTATAAAATAGGCGTTTAATCATATAAAGTAAAAAAGGTTTCGGTTTCAGGGAAGTAACTCTAACGTATTTAAAAAAATGTTGCAGTGTACTCAGATATTAAATATTTGGCCATTTTAAGTTGATGTAAATATGTCATCTAAATGCTATTGAAATTAATTTTTGTTGTTGTTGTTTCTTTTCTTTTTCCCCCCTTTTTTGTTGTTTTTGTTTGTTTCAGGTTTAACGCCGTTTTTTCAACAGTATTTCAGTTATGTAACGGCGGGCAGTTAACCTAGCCAGTATTCCTGGATTCTGTACAAGTACTTGTAAGCGTCTTCTCTGCAAGTAACTGCCAACTTTCCCACATGAATTAAATCAGAGGTGGTGGTCGAATAATTTCTGACTCAATGTCTTTTATCAAATCGTCACGGAGAACATACTCCTCGCCCGGAGATCTGCGCTCTCCCTATTGAGCTTGATAAATTAAATTGTAATAGCTGCTATACTGAACCCGAGTGGACTATTGCGCCGGATTAGTAAGTTACTTACTGAAAGAAGACTTTATAACTGCTGGTTTACGCATGTAAACATAACGCCTTTTTCGCTTAATTTAGGTATGGTATGAAAATAATTAGACCAGTAACTGGTTTGTTGCCGTTCTCCCAAATGAATACAGTGTAAGCCATTTTTGTAAATTCTCTGTTGCAAACAAAAAGCATATACGCTTTCAATGTCCTTCATAGACTTTTAACCTCTTTATATACTCAAACAAATGATGTGTAAATTCGAACGGCAGAAACCTATAACAAGTTTCTTCTTCAAACATTTATAAACATTTTGTATAAATGTTGCATTTTTAAACACTGTTAATAGACACTAGTGTTCAATCTTTAGCCTGCTGGTGGAATGTGATTCAGTGTACACCAAGATCAGTCTGCACGTCCATGCAGGCTGATCATGGTCTACTCTGTTCGCTATTCAGTCAGTAAAGTTTCAGTGAACACTCCTTTGAATAATAAGTGGCACTACCCAAATTGAATGACTGACTAGTCCAATTTAAGAATTTAGCACGGTAATGGTTAATAAATACAAGTGATGTCTGAAATAACTAATTTTACTGTATAGTGTGATCGAAGTGTGTTCGAGTGTTCTATTTACTTTGAGGAGCAGTTGATATATCTGACCATATGTAAGAACTGATGTTGTAAATCACTACATTTCTGCACAGTGGACAGCTGAATGTGTTATTACAATTTGTTATATTTCTCATATACGTAAATAAAGAATAAAAAAGTATATTCTGACTTTGTCTGAACCAAACCCAAAGAACAGATCATTTTATATAGAGCAAAGTTAGTTTATAAGAGAGAACAACTAGTTTTTTGTGTGTATATGTGTGTTTGTTTGTTTTTTTTTTTATTTCTTTCTTTTTCTTTTTCTTTTTTTTTATGTTAACATTTGAAAAGATAAGATCAGCACTGTAATGGGGTATAATTCTATTTTAAATCTTCCTGGTATCACGGTGAACAAAATAATTGCTGACATGTATTTTTTGTTAACATTTTCTTCCTTGTTATTCATAAATCAACGGCATCAGCGTCCATTTTATTAAAGGAAAATAAGTTTATGCCAAATATCATAAAATATCCCCCTTGAATTTTTAAAAGGTTTATAGCAGGACCTTATGTGATAGGAAGTGAAAACTACAGCAGTGTTGTTTCACATGCCACACACAACCGGTTTTGGATTAAATTGGGCACAAAATGGTAACTATTCTGAAAACATTTTTAAAATATTTTTGACATTTTGAATATATTGACTGACAAATATAATGATATTGATCAGTTCATGATAGAGTTGCTGTCCTTTACATAGAAATTCAAGTACCAAAACGTAGTAGGTATTCACTCTATATATGATACTAGTATGTATGAAGGTGTAATTCAAGACTTTTTAGACAAGTAAATATTATGTGTCTAAAAACGAAAATCTGACTTTTGAATTCGAGGCTCATATTTTCCAAATTTAATAGATAACATTAAGATAGTACATTCTCTGTAATATTAAACATGATAACGTTATGACTGAAAATGAGCGTCTACTGATTGTTAACGTTTATCATACTGAACACGATTTTTTCTACCTTTTCGACCAGTGCAGATCAAGATCAGTCTGCACATGCGTGCAGTTTATTCATGATATGCGCTGTTCGCCATTCAGTCAGTATCTTTTTGATATGCGTCCAATTAAACAGTTAATGGTACTGTGTAAACTGGAAGATGGACAAGTTCATTATTGAAATTAGCAGGGTAATGAGGCTAAATGATAAAAGCGAATTAGTTTTTTGACGGTTATTGTTCTTGTCATTTTTGTTACTTTTTTTCTGATGCTGTTCTCGTGTTTTGTTTCCACTGTACATTAAGGTTCAGAAAAAAATCAAAGTGTTCACTTCTTTGTCAAATAGATTTAAATAACAATTACATGCGTAACACAATACTAGTAACTAAAGTAGTTTGACTTCGGTCTCGGCGAAAGGAAGCAATAGGGTCGGACTAACTTCCTTCATGCGCCTCTTATTAAAATGCGGAAGTTTTAATTCAGCAAGTCCAGGTTCACACATTGCCATAGCCATTTTTTCAGCCCTGTTAAAAGCACGTAATGACCCAACGAAAATTAAATAATGGACGAAAATGGTTCGTTGGTAGGGGCTTTTATGAGATTCTCAACGAAATCATGAACGTTCAGATAATTCTGTAGTTAGTTAGATTTAGAAACACCGAATTAATGTTTTTAAAAATTATCTGACGTAAGAAACACGTTTTCGGTACTTGGAATTCAATATGAAATAAAAAAAAACGAAAATAATTTCATCAAAATGAACATTTACGATTCATAAAATCCCTTGATTGTATACACAATGTCTTGTGTTGTTTTTTTTTTTTCAGTATGCGTTGTTTAGACTTGCATGCGTTGTCCTTGCAATTGTCCTGGTATATTGCGATGGCAGAAGACAACAACATGGAACTTGTGACATCTGCAACTGTTTAGTTAAAGATGTTGTCGATTGTTCAGACAGAAGCCTAACCTACATACCAAAGGATCTAAATGTAACTACTAGAGAACTTAACCTGTCATCTAATTACCTTCAGCATATAGACAATGGGAGTTTTGAATACTTGGAGGAGTTAATAAGTTTAGATTTATACAACACGTCATTGAAAAATGTCTCACCCGATGCCTTAAAAGGACTTACGAATTTAAAGTTCTTAAATATCTCTCAAAATGACCAATTTCCTCTTACCAATGAATCTACACCAATGGAACTATTTGAGCACATTCCGTCCCTTGAAGTGCTCCGAATGTATGGAACAACAGGAACGTACAATATCAAGAATGGATACCCGGATGTACAACTAAGTAAGCTTCCATCTTTAGAAGAACTTTGGATAGATGGACTTACAAATTTGACATTTGGCCCGGCATTCAGGAACATGACCAGTCTAAAGGTCTTACGCCTCGCGGGGGATTTTGTTGAACCATCGTGGAGGAGCAAAGAGTTTTGCATGACTGACCTAGTAGAGGGAATGTTTGATAATGTCGCTTCTATCACCCATCTATATATAAGAAAATGTTACGTGACACACATTGATAAAAATGTTTTTCAAAATTTGGAAAACTTGGAGTATCTTGATTTGTCTGAAAACAAAATTGTGGGACTAGAAAATATGTTTAATTCATTTTATAGTCTCTCCAATACGACTACAAGTTTAATTTTGAATAGCGTCGTAGCAGGATCTACAAAAACGTGTGGTACTGAAATTACTACAAAAATGGCTAAATGTATTGAAAATAAATCGATACGAGAACTTCAGCTGAATCACAATATCATTCGACACATAGAATCAGACGTGTTTTCTACACTTCCTAAAACTCTTCAAATTGTGAGTGCAACAAGAAATGAATTTTATCTAAATACCTACATATTTAATGTATTCCGTTTGACAAATTTAACGCACTTAGATATTTCTTATCAATTTTTCACGGATGAGATATCAATTTGGCGCAAAAAAGAATATACCCAAGAACCGAAAGACGCAATGCTTTTCACAAGTAGTACTGACAATATACTAACGGATGGAAATCGCAATGAACGACTCGTATCGCATGATGAATATACGTATAGCAGCGAACAAAGTGAAGACCACGGTGGTAGCCATGGTGGTATTTTCCATGGTTATGCTCAACAACTTCTCTTGGATATTACTCACCAAAATCTTTTTCAGTACAAAACACAAAGCACAGGGAAAGTATGTCCACAGTTTAATAAGGACAGATATATTCCACCTGGAACTGTTTTAGGAAACATTCCACCAAACATGAAATACTTAGATTTAAGTCACAGTAAACACGCACATCCTATATTTGAGTTATTTATCAACTACACAAATACGTTAAAGATCATCAACGCCAGTAATTCTCTACTTTATTGCTGGGAAGGTCCGGTGCATGGCCTAACAAAACTAGTAACTTTAGACCTGTCAAACAACTTTTGTAATAATGTATCCTTTAGGTTTTTCCAAACGTTGCCAACCCTGAAACGATTGAATATCAGTTATAATTTTTTGGGTTCTACAATTGCAAAAGATATCGAAGGAAGCATCATGTCCAATCTTACTGCTCTCGAGACGTTAGATATTTCTTTTAACCTTATTGAAACAATTCCTAAGTTGTTTCTGAAGTCACAGAAGGAACTAATTGTACTGTCTGCAAGAGGAAATATCCTTGAAGATTTTAATGTTGATATACGTCACATGACCAAACTTAGAAAATTAGATTTAAAACGGAACAGGATCAGGACACTTTCAGAAAAAACGTGTGCGGATTTAGAGAAAATTTCGCAACGCAGCAGCGATAACGTAAACAGCGCATCTAGGAAAATTTTGTTTGTTAACCTCAGATCTAACTCTATCGAGTGTTCGTGCACCAATATTAGGTTTGTGAAATGGTTATACAACTATTTTGGGTCCAACTCTACTTTGGCTGTGAATGTATCTTACTGCGTACAGGATGATGAAAATCATACACATATGACCTTGGATTCCCGGAATAGACTCGGAGCGATAGTGGACAACTTGGAGCATAAATGTCGGTCATATACCGCTCTAATTATTGGACTATCTATTGCAGTAGCATTCATTGTAAATGTTATTTTAGGTATCATTGTTCACAGATACCGATGGAAGCTACGATATTGGTACTATGTTGTTTTTGACAAGAGGACTGTTAGAAGAGGAGATTATGAGCTTATCGATGAACCGAGATTCAAGTACGATGTGTTTGTTGCGTCCTCAGATGATCAAAAAGAGTTTGTCATTGATAAACTTCGGCCTGCTTTTAAACAGAATGGATTAACTGCATTTATCTCTGTTTACCACATCAACTTTGGCAACAATTTGGTAAATGTTATCGGAAAGGCAATAAATGAAAGTAGCGTAGTTTTGTTCGTTTTCTCAGATGAATGGTCGAGTGATGACTGTATGAAAATTGCCTTACATATGTGGCAGTGTGACATGGTACACCGTAATGGGCCTGCAGTGATTGGTATCAACCTGGACACATTGAGAGGCAGGGATGTCGAGATGGTCCGAGAAATTTACTGCCAACACTTTATTGACTATCCAAACGGAACTGATGAGGAAGAGCAAGAGGCATTCTGGAGGGATTGTGCAAAAACAATAAGAGAACAAAAAGATGCGCAGTGAACTATAAATTGTATTCTACAAAGAATCAGATTGTGTACAAAATATAAAAGCACTAGTTAATATGTGGTTGTCTGGAGAGAATCAAAATTTAAGTATTAGGTGTTATATTTTGAACTGCAAATATCTGCTATAGGAAATCAGAATGTGTGCAAACTGAAAGAGCGTTAGAAGATGTACAGCAATATGTTGATATATTACAGAATTATTCAGAATATGTATAAATTGTAAAAACTGTAATATCACTTTGTATTGTGCAGCAATTTGTTGATATATTAAAGAACTAATAAGAAAGTATATGAAGTGTGATAGCATATATGTATAGATGTATAAATAGCATGAGGTGATGTGCAGCAAACAACTTTTAATAAATCTTATAACTAATAAGAATGTGTGTATATTATAATAGCATGAGGTGATGTGCAGCAAAAAAAGTATTTTATATATTTTATAACTAATTAGAACTTGTGTAAATTGTAATAGCATGAGGTGATGTGCAGCAAACAACTTTTAATTATTTTTATAACTTATTAGAATTTGTGTAAATTGTAATAGCATGAGGTGATGTGCAGCAAACAAAGCTGTTGTCGATTGTTCAAGCAGAAGCCTAATCTACATACCAAAGGCTCTAAACATAACTACTAGAACACTTAATCTGTCATTTAGTTTCCTTCAGAATAAAGGCAATGGGAGTTTTGAAAATTTGAAGGACTAAATATTTAGATTTATACAACACTTCACTGAAAAACGTCTCATCCGGTGCCTTTAAAGGACTTACGAATTTAAAGTTCTTAGATATCTCTTAAAATGACCAATTTCCTCTTACAAACAAGTCTACACCGACGGAACTATTCGAGCACATTTTGTCCCTTGAAGTGCTGCGAATGTATGGAACAACAGGCACGTATAATATCAATGGATACCCGGATGTACAACTAAGTAAGCTTAAATAAACTTTGAATAGATGGACTTACAAAGGACACAGTTCACTTCAGCCTTATATGGCCTATGCAATTTTAAAAATTTTAAAATTGGCTATAGTTTGAAAAAAAAACTATATATTGTTTACTACCAGAATGTTTCTCTACTGCAAGGAATTTAGTTTTTATAAATAAATTTATTATTTTGTTCACAACGTGTCACTGAATATTGCTGAAATCGCAGACTTTTGGGAAAACGGGCATTTTTACCATATTTAGGTAATGTTGGAATGTTTTTAGTAGTGAGCACACTCAAGGACCACAAAAATAGTTTGACCATTGGTCCAGCTTATTTCACAGAATTTATGATCATATTTGAGTGTGGTTGACAGTTGTGCTCATAACGAAAATTTCAGATATGCTTAAAAATTCGATTAAACACTGAAGGTTTCCCAAGCTCAAAATGTTAAAATTATTTTCAGTTATGTCCTATATTTAATTCTATAGTGAATATATTGTAAAAAATTGTGTGCAGTTTGATAAAACAATACTACTTGATGAAAGAAAGCATGTTCTTTACTCAATTTAGATACTTTCTATTTTTTGGCCATTCTGGTGCAAATGTGAACCTTCTCCTTTGACATTTGGCCCGGCTTTCAGGAACATGACCAGTCTAATGTTAATTAGAATCTGTGTAAATTGCAATAGCGCTAAGTGATGTGCAGCACTCCTTTAATGGTTTATAGCGAATCATAATGTATTGCAGTCAGTTGTTCGTATCAGAATATATGCAAAGTTTAATAGTGATAGGTTATGTCCAATGAACTTTTGATGTATGATTTAGAGCAGTCAATAAGAGAGCAAGGTAATATTCAGTTAACTTTGATTATTTTGGTAAAGAATCAGAATCTATGTTAAATTTAAGGCAGTGTGCAGTGAACGTTTTCTGGAGAGTGTTTGAATGTATGTCTAGAGTTAGAGTGCTGGAGAAAGAATACTGAATTTTGAGAAGTGAAAAATATATGGTTATGTTCATTTGTTCCGTTTGTGTTTATTTTTATCATGCTCCTTCATGTATCTTCTATTTTCATGTCGATTTTATCGTAGTATTGTTGTATTACACATTCATTCAAATGTATTCTCCCATTTGACAGCTTTATGTCTACATAACATGTATAGGCCTATATGATGTACATCGTAATCTCTCACCATGTTGTCAATAGGTGGGATTAAATCGTATTCATTTATTTCATATTTGTTTTCGTTATTTGTAAGATATGCCAAAGTCTGTAAGAATGTCCAACAGAAACATAGCAACAAAGCAGTATAAAATCTGACTCTGTTTAATTGAGTCTTCATCAGATGTAATAAAGTATGTATCAGCCCCGCGCCCCAGCTGTACTGGACCTCTGAAGCGAAATAACATTTAATAGACTATATAATAAATCAAAGAAGCAGAAATTTAACAATATGGAGTCCAAGTTATCAAAACATTGATACATCTGTCTTTAAAACAAGGTATATATCCATCAAAATGGAAACAGGCTATTGTTAGACCTCTTCTGAAGAAAGTTTGTCTTTGGCTATATCTTACTTGAATTTACTTAAATCTGGATTGATGATATGAATACTTTGATAGAGAGCTGCAAAAACCTGGTGTAAGTATTTAATACAGAATGTGTTGGTCATGAAATTAGCACTGTATAAATCGTATGTAAGTAAACAATACAAACTTGCAACATTTTTATTTTTGTCGTATTGAGCGACTTGTGGTACAGTTCCATTTTTTCTACTTGAACATGAATTTGCAAATTATAGACTAGCGAGCAACTTACTATTTCTTTATAAGTTAGTTGAAAAAGCTGTCCTCTTCATGTGTCTTCCAAAAACTCGATCCGCTTTAGGCGATTTCGTTTATAAATGTCAGTCGGCATTGCCTTCATGACGAATTGCTTGCTCTGTGGAATGGAGAGGCAAGAGGTGTCGGCTCTCATCGCAATTGATCCTAGTTCAGTCTTTTACACTGTATACCATGATATACTTCTTGATGTACTCCAAAGCCAGTAAAGTGTCTTTGATATGCCGTGAGGTTGGTTTGACTCCTACTTAAGGCCACGCAGCTGTCGGGTGATTGTTAATGCAGCGTATAGGCTACAATATAATGTTTCCCAAAGCATCTTGTCCTTAGCTCTGTCTTACTTGGATTTACTTAAATTTGGATTTATTTTCTCTTTTTGCGTAATATGAATATCTTAATAGTACTTAATTATTATCAAGATGTGTCGTAATGGCATGTTTATGTTTACAAGCTATTGAATGTGTACTTGTATAAAATAGGCGTTTAATCATATAAAGAGGTTTCGGTTTCAGGGAAGTGACTCTAACGCATTTAAAAGAATGTTGCAGTGTACTCAAATATTAAACATTTTTATTCTTTTTTGTTGTTGTTTAAGTCCGTTTTTCAACAGTATTTCAGTTATGTAACGGCGGGCAGTTAAACTAACCAGTGTTCCTGGATTCTGTACAAGTACAAACGACTTCTCCGCAAGAGTAACTGCCAACTTTCCAACATGAATCAAATCAGAGGTGGTAGTCGAATAATTTCTGACTCAGTGTCTTTTATCAAATCATCACGGAGAAAATACTCCTCGCCTGGAGATCTGCGCTCTCCCTATTGAGCTTGATAAATGAAATTGTAATAGCCGGTATAGCTGAAAAGAAATTTTCACCCCCGAGTTCAATATCGCGCCGGATTAGTAAGTTATTAAAAAAAATTAACAAAACGCGATAACTGTGGCCTTTATTTACTCATACCGGATCAACCCATAACAATGAAATAGGGAATCAGGTGGACACATTACATGACAAATATCTTATATCGCAAAACCGATGTAAGTAGCGGCGTGGTCTAGTGGTTAACACGTATGATTTGTAAGCTTACGGTGCTGGTTCGAATACAGGACGAGCTACTTTTTTTTAATTTTCTAACATGTTTTTACCTGGAGAAGAATACAGGTAAAACTATTTATATTATGATTTTCTCGTGCAGTTATACTTAGTACTTATTGATCGAGGATGTCATATTAGAATAGTCATTAAATCTATTAACATGAATAAAGAAAACTCCTGCAAGAATGAAAGAAATACTAAATACAAAAGACGATATAAAAAGACCTACAAAAATAGAATAAGTAAAACCATTTAAAAAAAAGTGCTCGAACCTACACCATACAAACATAAAAATAATAGAGGTCCAACACACTATCCACTCGACTACAAATCTGTTCTGGATTAACGCATCGTATTTAGAGTTAAGAAGACTATAATATACAAATGAACACCAATTATAGGATAATGCACCTGCTTTACCTGTTTTTGGACTTTACCAAGTACCGTTAAAATAAAATTATCGCGATCCATTAATACTGAAAGATGACTTTGTAACTGCTGGTTTACGCATGTAAACATAACGCCTTTTTCGCTTAATTTAGGTATAGTATGAAAATTGTTAGACCAGCAACTGATCGGTTGCCGTTCTCCCAAATGAATACCTTGTATGCCATTTTTGTAAATTTTCTGTTGAAAATAAAAAGCATATACGCTTTCAATGTCCTTCATAGAATGAATTGCGGCAACGAAAGTTGACCAATACAGCCTTTTAACCTCTTTATAGACTCAAACAAATGATGTGTAAATTCGAACGACAGAAACCTATAAAAAGTTTCTTCTACAGACATTTACTATTTATTTTTGTATAAATGTTGCATTTTTAAACATGGTTAAACGACACTAGTATTTAACCTTTAACCTGCTGAAAGTGATTCAGTGTCGACCAAGATCAGACTGCAGGTCCGTGCATGCTGATCATGGTCTGCTCTGTTCGCTATTCAGTCAGTAAAGTTTCAGTGAACACTCCTTTGAATAATAAGTGGTACTGCCCAAATTGAATGACTGACTAGTCCAATTTAAGAATTTAGCAGGGTAATGGTTATTAAATACAAGTGATGTCTGAAATAATTAATTTTACTGTATAGTGTGATCGAAGTGTGTTCGAGTGTTCTATTTACTTTGAGGAACAGTTGATATATCTGACCATAAGTAAGAACTGATGTTCTAAATCACTACATTTCTTCACAGTGAACAGTGTACTACAGCTGAATGTGTTATTACAATTTGTTATATTTCTCATATACGTAAATAGAATAAAGGATATATTCTGACTTTGTCTGAACCAAACCCAAAGAATAGATCATTTTATATAGAGCAAAGTTAGTGTATAAGAGAGAACAACTAGTTTTTGTGTGCGGATGTTGTTGGTTTTTTTTTTTTTTTTTTTTTTTTGCTTTTTGTTTTTTTTTTTCTTTGTTAAGATTTGAAAAGATAAGATCAGCACTGTAATGGGGTATAATTCTGTTTTAAGTCTTCTTGGTATCACGGCGAACAAAATACTTCCTGACATGTATTTTTTTGTTAACTTTTTCTTCCTTGTTATTCATAAATCAACGGCATTAGCGGCCATTTTATTAAAGGAAAATAAGTTTATGCCAAACATCATTAAATATCCCCCTTGAATTTTTAAAAGGTTTACAGCAGGACTTTATGTGATAGGAAGTGAAAACTACAGCAGTGTTGTTTTATATGCCACACACAATCGGTTTTGGATTAAATTGGGCACAAAATGGTAATTTAACTATTTTGAAAACATTTTGAATATATTGACTGACAAATATAATGATATTGATCAGTTCATGATAGAGTTATTGTCCTTTACATAGAAAATCAAGTAGGTATTCACTCTATATATGATATGTATGAAGGTGTAATTCAAGAGTTTTTAGACAAGTATATATTATGTGTCTAAATACGAAAATCTGGCTTTTGAATTCGTGGCTCATATTTTCCAAACTTAATAGATAACATTAAGATAGTGCTCTCTGTAATTTTAAACATGATAACGTTATGAATGGAAGTGAGCGTCTACTTTAGAAATAATAAGTTCCCAAATGTGGTTTATCGTAGAATAACCCGAGTTTTGATTTCTTATTCGGAAGAATATATCACGAAGGCCGTAGGCCTGAGTGATATATTGTTTCGCATAAGAACGAAAAACTCTGGTTATTCTACGATAAATCACACTTGGAAACTTATTATTTCGATTCTAACACGACATACTAGTATCAACAGTGTTAGAAAAAAATGGTAACTACTTTTTACGACCGTGCTACGCATCTGGATTGGTT
Organism: Mercenaria mercenaria; assembly: GCF_021730395.1. Lineage (NCBI taxonomy): Eukaryota > Metazoa > Mollusca > Bivalvia > Venerida > Veneridae > Mercenaria > Mercenaria mercenaria. The sequence continues at coordinate 58,197,044 of NC_069373.1, forward strand.
GACGTCATTGCACGCGAGTGGTTTATTGCAGAATAACTCGAGATAGATTTTGCTCTACATGTATGCAGGTTATTTGCTGGTCGCGTTAGAATGATTGTTAACCTCTATCATGCTGAACACGAATGATTCTGCCTTTTCGACCAGTGCAGATCAAGATCAGTGTGCACATCCATGCAGTTTGATCATGATCCGCGCTGTTCGCCATTCAGTCAGTATCTTTTTGAAATGCACCCCATTAAACTTTTAACGGTACTGTTCAAATTGGAAGATGGACAAGTTAATTACTGAAATTTAGCAGGGTAATGGGGCTAAATGATAAAAGCGAATTAGTTGTTGATAGTTGTTGTTCTTGTCATTTTTTGTTACTTTTTTGTGTTGCTGTTGTCGCGTTTTTTGTTTCCATTGTACATTAAGGTTTAGTAAAAAATCAAAGTATTCACTTCTTTGTCAAATAGATACATTTACAATCACAATGGTTAAATAACAATTACATGGGTAACACAATACAGTTATTTAAGTAGTCTGATTTCGGTCTCGGCGAAAGGAAGCAATAGGGTCAGACTCATGATCTTCCTTCATGCGCCCTTTTATTAAAAATGCGGAAGTTTTAATTCAGCAAGTCCAGGTTTACACATTGCCATTTCTTCAGCCCTGTTAAAAGCGCATAATGACCCAACGAAAATTAATTAAATAATGGACAAAAGTGGTTCGTTGGTAGTTTTTTTTGTGATTTTCAACGAAATCATGAACGTTCAGATAATTTTGTAGTTACAAATATTTAGAAACACCGAATTAATGTTTTTAAAAATTATCTGACGTAAGAAACACGTTTTCGGTACTTGGAATTCAATATGAAATAAAAAAAAAAAAAAAAAGAAAATAATTTCATCAAAATAAACATTTACGATTCATAAAATCACTTAATAGTATACACGATGTCTTGTGTTGTTTTTTCAGTATGCGTTGTTTAGACTTGCATGCGTTGTTCTTGCAATTGTCCCGGTATATTGCGATGGCAGAAGACAACAATATGGAACTTGTGACATCTGCAACTGTTTAGTTAAAGATGTTGTCGATTGTTCAGACAGAAGCCTAACCTACATACCAAAGGATCTAAATGTAACTACTAGGGAACTTAACCTGTCATCTAATTACCTTCAGCATATAGACAATGGGAATTTTGAATACTTGGAGGAGTTAATAAGTTTAGATTTATACAACACGTCATTGAAAAATGTCTCATCCGATGCCTTCAAAGGACTTACGAATTTAAAGTTCTTAAATATCTCTCAAAATGACCAATTTCCTCTTACCAATGAGTCTACACCAATGGAACTATTTGAGCACATTCCGTCCCTTGAAGTGCTCCGAATGTATGGTACAACAGGAACGTACAATATCAAGAATGGATACCCGGATGTACAACTAAGTAAGCTTCCATCTTTAGAAGAACTTTGGATAGATGGACTTACAAATTTGACATTTGGCCCGGCATTCAGGAACATGACCAGTCTAAAGGTCTTACGCCTCGCGGGGGATTTTGTTGAACCATCGTGGAGGAGCAAAGAGTTTTGTATGACTGACCTAGTAGAGGGAATGTTTGATAATGTCGCTTCTATCACCCATCTATATATAAGAAAATGTTACGTGACACATATTGATAAAAATGTTTTTCAAAATTTGAAAAACTTGGAGTATCTTGATTTGTCTGAAAACAAAAAGGTGGGACTAGAAGATATGTTTAATTCATTTTGTAGTCTCTCCAATACGACTACAAGTCTAATTTTGAATAGCGTTACAGCAACAGAAACGTGTGGTGCTGGAATTACTAAACAAATGGTTAAATGTATTGAAAATAAATCGATACGAGAACTTCAGCTCAATCACAATAAAATTCGACACATAGACACACACGTGTTCTCTACTTTACCTAAAACTCTTCAGATTTTGAGAGCAACAAGTAATTTTTTTGATCTAAATATCTACATATTCTATATATTCCATATGACAAATTTAACGCACTTAGATATTTCTTATCAATTTTTCACGGATGAGATATCAGTTTGGCTCAAAAAAGAATATACCCAAGAACCGAAAGACGCAATGCTTTTCACAAGTAGTACTGACAATATACTAACGGATGGAAATCGCAATGAACGACTCGTATCGCATGATGAATATACGTATAGCAGCGAACAAAGTGAAGACCACGGTGGTAGCCATGGTGGTATTTTCCATGGTTATGCTCAACAACTTCTCTTGGATATTACTCACCAAAATCTTTTTCAGTACAAAACACAAAACACAGGGAAAGTATGTCCACAGTTAATAAGGACAGATATATTCCACCTGGAACTGTTTTAGGAAACATTCCACCAAACATGAAATACTTAGATTTAAGTCACAGTAAACACGCAATCCTATATTTGAGTTATTTATCAACTACTCAAATACGTTAGAGATCATCAACGCCAGTAATTCTCTACTCTATTGCTGGGAAGGTCCAGTGCATGGACTAACAAAACTAGTAACTTTAGACCTCTCAAACAACTTTTGTAATAATGTATCCTTTAGGTTTTTCCAAACGTTGCCAACCCTGAAACGATTGAATATCAGTTATAATTTTTTGGGTTCTACAATTGCAAAAGATATCGAAGGAAGCATCATGTCCAATCTTACAGCTCTCGAGACGTTAGATATTTCTTTCAACCTTATTGAAACAATTCCTAAGTTGTTTCTGAAGTCACAGAAGGAACTAATTGTACTGTCTGCAAGAGGAAATATCCTTGAAGATTTTAATGTTGATATACGTCACATGACCAAACTTAGAAAATTAGATTTAAAACGGAACAGGATCAGGACACTTTCAGAAAAAACGTGTGCGGATTTAGAGAAAATTTCGCAACGCAGCAGCGATAACGTAAACAGCGCATCTAGGAAAATTTTGTTTGTTAACCTCAGATCTAACTCTATCGAGTGTTCGTGCACCAATATTAGGTTTGTGAAATGGTTATACAACTATTTTGGGTCCAACTCTACTTTGGCTGTGAATGTATCTTACTGCGTACAGGATGATGAAAATCATACACATATGACCTTGGATTCCCGGAATAGACTCGGAGCGATAGTGGACAACTTGGAGCATAAATGTCGGTCATATACCGCTCTAATTATTGGACTATCTATTGCAGTAGCATTCATTGTAAATGTTATTTTAGGTATCATTGTTCACAGATACCGATGGAAGCTACGATATTGGTACTATGTTGTTTTTGACAAGAGGACTGTTAGAAGAGGAGATTATGAGCTTATCGATGAACCGAGATTCAAGTACGATGTGTTTGTTGCGTCCTCAGATGATCAAAAAGAGTTTGTCATTGATAAACTTCGGCCTGCTTTTAAACAGAATGGATTAACTGCATTTATCTCTGTTTACCACATCAACTTTGGCAACAATTTGGTAAATGTTATTGGAAAGGCAATAAATGAAAGTAGCGTAGTTTTGTTCGTTTTCTCAGATGAATGGTCGAGTGATGACTGTATGAAAATTGCCTTACATATGTGGCAGTGTGACATGGTACACCGTAATGGGCCTGCAGTGATTGGTATCAACCTGGACACATTGAGAGGCAGGGATGTCGAGATGGTCCGAGAAATTTACTGCCAACACTTTATTGACTATCCAAACGGAACTGATGAGGAAGAGCAAGAGGCATTCTGGAGGGATTGTGCAAAAACAATAAGAGAACAAAAAGATGCGCAGTGAACTATAAATTGTATTCTACAAAGAATCAGATTGTGTACAAAATATAAAAGCACTAGTTAATGTGTGGTTGTCTGGAAAGAATCAAAATTTAAGTATTAGGTGTTATATTTTGAACTGCAAATATCTGCTATAGGAAATCAGAATGTGTGCAAACTGAAAGAGCGTTAGAAGATGTACAGCAATATGTTGATATATTACAGAATTATTCAGAATATGTATAAATTGTAAAAACTGTAATATCACTTTGTAGTGTGCTGCAATTTGTTGATATATTAAAGAGATAATAATAAGTATATGAAGTGTGATAGCATATATGTATAGATGTATAAATAGCATGAGGTGATGTGCAGCAAACAACTTTTAATAAATCTTATAACTAATAAGAATGTGTGTATATTATAATAGCATGAGGTGATGTGCAGCAAAAAAAAAAATTTATATATTTTATAACTAATTAGAATTGGTGTAAATTGTAATAGCATGAGGTGATGTGCAGCAAACAAAGCTGTTGTCGATTGTTCAAGCAGAAGCCTAACCTACACACCAAAGGCTCTAAACATAACTACTAGAACACTTAATCTGTCATTTAGTTTCCTTCAGAATAAAGGCAATGGGAGTTTTGAAAATTTGAAGGACTAAATATTTAGATTTATACAACACTTCACTGAAAAACGTCTCATCTGGTGCCTTTAAAGGACTTACGAATTTAAAGTTCTTAGATATCTCTTAAAATGACCAATTTCCTCTTACAAACAAGTCTACACCGACGGAACTATTCGAGCACATTTTGTCCCTTGAAGTGCTGCGAATGTATGGAACAACAGGCACGTATAATATCAATGGATACCCGGATGTACAACTAAGTAAGCTTAAATAAACTTTGAATAGATGGACTTACAAAGGACACAGTTCACTTCAGCCTTATATGGCCTATGCAATTTTAAAAATTTTAAATTGGCTATAGTTTGAAAAAAAAACTATATATTGTTTACTACCAGAATGTTTCTTACTGCAAGGAATTTAGTTTTTATAATAAATTTATTATTTTGTTCACAACGTGTCACTGAATATTGCTGAAATCGCAGACTTTGGGAAAACGGGCATTTTTACCATATTTAGGTAATGTTGGAATGTTTTTAGTAGTGAGCACACTCAAGGACCACAAAATAGTTTGACCATTGGTCCAGCTTATTTACAGAATTTGATCATATTGAGTGTGGTTGACAGTTGTGTCATAACGAAAATTTCAGATATGCTTAAAATTCGATTAAACACTGAAGGTTTCCAAGCTCAAATGTTAAATTATTTTCAGTTATGTCTATATTTAATTCTTAGTGATATATTGTAAAAATTGTGTGCAGTTGATAAAACAATATATTGATGAAAGAAGCATGTCTTTCTCATTAGTACTTTCTATTTTTGGCCATTTGGTGCAAATGTGAACTTCTCCTTTGACATTTGCCGGCTTTCAGGAACATGACGTCTATGTTAATAGAATCTGTGTAATTGCAATAGCGCTAAGTGATGTGCAGCACTCCTTTAATGGTTATAGCGAATCTAATGTATTGCAGTCAGTGTTCGTATCAGAATATATGCAAAGTTTAATAGTGATAGGTTATGTCCAATGAACTTTTGATGTATGATTTAGAGCAGTCAATAAGAGAGCAAGGTAATATTCAGTTAACTTTGATTATTTTGGTAAAGAATCAGAATCTATGTTAAATTTAAGGCAGTGTGCAGTGAACGTTTTCTGGAGAGTGTTTGAATGTATGTCTAGGTTAGAGTGCTGGAGAAAGAATACTGAATTTTGAGAAGTGAAAAATATATGGTATGTCATTTGTTCCGTTTGTGTTTATTTTTATCATGTCCTTCTGTATCTTCTATTTTCATGTCGATTATGTAGTATTGTTGTATTACACATTCATTCAAGTATTCTCCCATTGACAGCTTTATGTCTACATAACATGTATAGGCCTATATGATGTACATCGTAATCTTCACCATGTTGTCAATAGGTGGATAATCGTATTCATTTATTTCATATTTGTTTTCGTTATTTGTAAGATATGCCAAAGTCTGTAGAATGTCCAACAGAACATAGCAACAAGCAGTATAAAATCTGACTCTGTTTAATTGAGTCTTCATCAGATGTAATAAAGTATGTATCAGCCCGCGCCCAGCTGTACTGACCTTGAAGCGAAATAACATTTAATGACTTATAAAAATCAAAGAAGCAGAAATTTAACAATATGAGTCCAGTTATCAAACATTGATACATCTGTCTTTAAAACAAGGTATATATCCATCAAAATGGAAACAGGCTTTGTTAGACTCTTCTGAAGAAAGTTGTCTTTGGCTATATCTTACTTGATTTACTTAAATCTGGATTGATGATATGAATACTTGATAGAGGCTGCAAAAACCTGGTGTAAGTATTTAATACAGAATGTGTTGGTCATGAAATTAGCTGTATAATCGTATGTAAGTAACTTACAACTTGCAACATTTTTATTTTTGTCGTATTGAGCGACTTGTGGTACAGTTCCATTTTTTTTTACTTGAACATGATTTGCAAATTAGACTAGCGAGCAACTTATATTTCTTTAAGTTAGTTGAAAAAGCTGTCCTCTTCATGTGTCTTCCAAAAACTCGATCCGCTTTAGGCGATTTCGTTTATAAATGTCAGTCGGCATTGCCTTCATGACGAATTGCTTGCTCTGTGGAATGGAGAGGCAAGAGGTGTCGGCTCTCATCGCAATTGATCCTAGTTCAGTCTTTTACACTGTATACCATGATATACTTCTTGATGTACTCCAAAGCCAGTAAAGTGTCTTTGATATGCCGTGAGGTTGGTTTGACTCCTACTTAAGGCCACGCAGCTGTCGGGTGATTGTTAATGCAGCGTATAGGCTACAATATAATGTTTCCTAAAGCATCTTGTCCTTAGCTCTGTCTTACTTGGATTTACTTAAATTTGGATTTATTTTCTCTTTTTGCGTAATATGAATATCTTAATAGTACTTAATTATTATCAAGATGTGTCGTAATGGCATGTTTATGTTTACAAGCTATTGAATGTGTACTTGTATAAAATAGGCGTTTAATCATATAAAGAGGTTTCGGTTTCAGGGAAGTGACTCTAACGCATTTAAAAGAATGTTGCAGTGTACTCAAATATTAAACATTTTTATTCTTTTTTGTTGTTGTTTAAGTCCGTTTTTCAACAGTATTTCAGTTATGTAACGGCGGGCAGTTAAACTAACCAGTGTTCCTGGATTCTGTACAAGTACAAACGACTGTTCTCCGCAAGAGTAACTGCCAACTTTCCAACATGAATCAAATCAGAGGTGGTAGTCGAATAATTTCTGACTCAGTGTCTTTTATCAAATCATCACGGAGAAAATACTCCTCGCCTGGAGATCTGCGCTCTCCCTATTGAGCTTGATAAATGAAATTGTAATAGCCGCTATAGCTGAAAAGAAATTTTACACCCCGAGTTCAATATCGCGCCGGATTAGTAAGTTATTAAAAAAAAATTAAACAAAACGCGATAACTGTGGCCTTTATTTACTCATACCGGATCAACCCATAACAATGAAATAGGGAATCAGGTGGACACATTACATGACAAATATCTTATATCGCAAAACCGATGTAAGTAGCGGCGTGGTCTAGTGGTTAACACGTATGATTTGTAAGCTTACGGTGCTGGTTCGAATACAGGACGAGCTACTTTTTTTTAATTTTCTAACATGTTTTTACCTGGAGAAGAATACAGGTAAAACTATTTATATTATGATTTTCTCGTGCAGTTATACTTAGTACTTATTGATCGAGGATGTCATATTAGAATAGTCATTAAATCTATTAACATGAATAAAGAAAACTCCTGCAAGAATGAAAGAAATACTAAATACAAAAGACGATATAAAAAGACCTACAAAAATAGAATAAGTAAAACCATTTAAAAAAAAGTGCTCGAACCTACACCATACAAACATAAAAATAATAGAGGTCCAACACACTATCCACTCGACTACAAATCTGTTCTGGATTAACGCATCGTATTTAGAGTTAAGAAGACTATAATATACAAATGAACACCAATTATAGGATAATGCACCTGCTTTACCTGTTTTTGGACTTTACCAAGTACCGTTAAAATAAAATTATCGCGATCCATTATATACTGAAAGATGACTTTGTAACTGCTGGTTTACGCATGTAAACATAACGCCTTTTTCGCTTAATTTAGGTATAGTATGAAAATTGTTAGACCAGCAACTGATCGGTTGCCGTTCTCCCAAATGAATACCTTGTATGCCATTTTTGTAAATTTTCTGTTGAAAATAAAAAGCATATACGCTTTCAATGTCCTTCATAGAATGAATTGCGGCAACGAAAGTTGACCAATACAGCCTTTTAACCTCTTTATAGACTCAAACAAATGATGTGTAAATTCGAACGACAGAAACCTATAAAAAGTTTCTTCTACAGACATTTACTATTTATTTTTGTATAAATGTTGCATTTTTAAACATGGTTAAACGACACTAGTATTTAACCTTTAACCTGCTGAAAGTGATTCAGTGTCGACCAAGATCAGACTGCAGGTCCGTGCATGCTGATCATGGTCTGCTCTGTTCGCTATTCAGTCAGTAAAGTTTCAGTGAACACTCCTTTGAATAATAAGTGGTACTGCCCAAATTGAATGACTGACTAGTCCAATTTAAGAATTTAGCAGGGTAATGGTTATTAAATACAAGTGATGTCTGAAATAATTAATTTTACTGTATAGTGTGATCGAAGTGTGTTCGAGTGTTCTATTTACTTTGAGGAACAGTTGATATATCTGACCATAAGTAAGAACTGATGTTCTAAATCACTACATTTCTTCACAGTGAACAGTGTACTACAGCTGAATGTGTTATTACAATTTGTTATATTTCTCATATACGTAAATAGAATAAAGGATATATTCTGACTTTGTCTGAACCAAACCCAAAGAATAGATCATTTTATATAGAGCAAAGTTAGTGTATAAGAGAGAACAACTAGTTTTTGTGTGCGGATGGTTGTTGGTTTTTTTTTTTTTTTTTTTTGCTTTTTGTTTTTTTTTTTCTTTGTTAAGATTTGAAAAGATAAGATCAGCACTGTAATGGGGTATAATTCTGTTTTAAGTCTTCTTGGTATCACGGCGAACAAAATACTTCCTGACATGTATTTTTTTGTTAACTTTTTCTTCCTTGTTATTCATAAATCAACGGCATTAGCGGCCATTTTATTAAAGGAAAATAAGTTTATGCCAAACATCATTAAATATCCCCTTGAATTTTTAAAAGGTTTACAGCAGGACTTTATGTGATAGGAAGTGAAAACTACAGCAGTGTTGTTTTATATGCCACACACAATCGGTTTTGGATTAAATTGGGCACAAAATGGTAATTTAACTATTTTGAAAACATTTTGAATATATTGACTGACAAATATAATGATATTGATCAGTTCATGATAGAGTTATTGTCCTTTACATAGAAAATCAAGTAGGTATTCACTCTATATATGATATGTATGAAGGTGTAATTCAAGAGTTTTTAGACAAGTATATATTATGTGTCTAAATACGAAAATCTGGCTTTTGAATTCGTGGCTCATATTTTCCAAACTTAATAGATAACATTAAGATAGTGCTCTCTGTAATTTTAAACATGATAACGTTATGAATGGAAGTGAGCGTCTACTTTAGAAATAATAAGTTCCCAAATGTGGTTTATCGTAGAATAACCCGAGTTTTGATTTCTTATTCGGAAGAATATATCACGAAGGCCGTAGGCCTGAGTGATATATTGTTTCGCATAAGAACGAAAAACTCTGGTTATTCTACGATAAATCACACTTGGAAACTTATTATTTCGATTCTAACACGACATACTAGTATCAACAGTGTTAGAAAAAAATGGTAACTACTTTTTACGACCGTGCTACGCATCTGGATTGGTTGACGTCATTGCACGCGAGTGGTTTATTGCAGAATAACTCGAGATAGATTTTGCTCTACATGTATGCAGGTTATTTGCTGGTCGCGTTAGAATGATTGTTAACCTCTATCATGCTGAACACGAATGATTCTGCCTTTTCGACCAGTGCAGATCAAGATCAGTGTGCACATCCATGCAGTTTGATCATGATCCGCGCTGTTCGCCATTCAGTCAGTATCTTTTTGAAATGCACCCCATTAAACTTTTAACGGTACTGTTCAAATTGGAAGATGGACAAGTTAATTACTGAAATTTAGCAGGGTAATGGGGCTAAATGATAAAAGCGAATTAGTTGTTGATAGTTGTTGTTCTTGTCATTTTTTGTTACTTTTTTGTGTTGCTGTTGTCGCGTTTTTTGTTTCCATTGTACATTAAGGTTTAGTAAAAAATCAAAGTATTCACTTCTTTGTCAAATAGATACATTTACAATCACAATGGTTAAATAACAATTACATGGGTAACACAATACAGTTATTTAAGTAGTCTGATTTCGGTCTCGGCGAAAGAAGCAATAGGGTCAGACTCATGATCTTCCTTCATGCGCCCTTTTATTAAAATGCGGAAGTTTTAATTCAGCAAGTCCAGGTTTACACATTGCCATTTCTTCAGCCCTGTTAAAAGCGCATAATGACCCAACGAAAATTAATTAAATAATGGACAAAAGTGGTTCGTTGGTAGTTTTTTTTTGTGATTTTCAACGAAATCATGAACGTTCAGATAATTCTGTAGTTACAAATATTTAGAAACACCGAATTAATGTTTTTAAAAATTATCTGACGTAAGAAACACGTTTTCGGTACTTGGAATTCAATATGAAATAAAAAAAAAAAGAAAAAGAAAATAATTTCATCAAAATAAACATTTACGATTCATAAAATCACTTAATAGTATACACGATGTCTTGTGTTGTTTTTTCAGTATGCGTTGTTTAGACTTGCATGCGTTGTTCTTGCAATTGTCCGGTATATTGCGATGGCAGAAGACAACAATATGGAACTTGTGACATCTGCAACTGTTTAGTTAAAGATGTTGTCGATTGTTCAGACAGAAGCCTAACCTACATACCAAAGGATCTAAATGTAACTACTAGGGAACTTAACCTGTCATCTAATTACCTTCAGCATATAGACAATGGGAATTTTGAATACTTGGAGGAGTTAATAAGTTTAGATTTATACAACACGTCATTGAAAAATGTCTCATCCGATGCCTTCAAAGGACTTACGAATTTAAAGTTCTTAAATATCTCTCAAAATGACCAATTTCCTCTTACCAATGAGTCTACACCAATGGAACTATTTGAGCACATTCCGTCCCTTGAAGTGCTCCGAATGTATGGTACAACAGGAACGTACAATATCAAGAATGGATAGCCGGATGTACAACTAAGTAAGCTTCCATCTTTAGAAGAACTTTGGATAGATGGACTTACAAATTTGACATTTGGCCCGGCATTCAGGAACATGACCAGTCTAAAGGTCTTACGCCTCGCGGGGGATTTTGTTGAACCATCGTGGAGGAGCAAAGAGTTTTGTATGACTGACCTAGTAGAGGGAATGTTTGATAATGTCGCTTCTATCACCCATCTATATATAAGAAAATGTTACGTGACACATATTGATAAAAATGTTTTTCAAAATTTGGAAAACTTGGAGTATCTTGATTTGTCTGAAAACAAAAAGGTGGGACTAGAAGATATGTTTAATTCATTTTGTAGTCTCTCCAATACGACTACAAGTCTAATTTTGAATAGCGTTACAGCAACAGAAACGTGTGGTGCTGGAATTACTAAACAAATGGTTGAATGTATTGAAAATAAATCGATACGAGAACTTCAGCTCAATCACAATAAAATTCGACACATAGACACACACGTGTTCTCTACTTTACCTAAAACTCTTCAGATTTTGAGAGCAACAAGTAATTTTTTTGATCTAAATATCTACATATTCTATATATTCCATATGACAAATTTAACGCACTTAGATATTTCTTATCAATTTTTCACGGATGAGATATCAGTTTGGCTCAAAAAAGAATATACCCAAGAACCGAAAGACGCAATGCTTTTCACAAGTAGTACTGACAATATACTAACGGATGGAAATCGCAATGAACGACTCGTATCGCATGATGAATATACGTATAGCAGCGAACAAAGTGAAGACCACGGTGGTAGCCATGGTGGTATTTTCCATGATTATGCTCAACAACTTCTCTTGGATATTACTCACCAAAATCTTTTTCAGTACAAAACACAAAACACAGGGAAAGTATGTCCACAGTTAAATAAGGACAGATATATTCCACCTGGAACTTTTTTAGGAAACATTCCACCAAACATGAAATACTTAGATTTAAGTCACAGTAAACACGCATATCCTATATTTGAGTTATTTATCAACTACTCAAATACGTTAGAGATCATCAACGCCAGTAATTCTCTACTCTATTGCTGGGAAGGTCCAGTGCATGGACTAACAAAACTAGTAACTTTAGACCTCTCAAACAACTTTTGTAATAATGTATCCTTTAGGTTTTTCCAAACGTTGCCAACCCTGAAACGATTGAATATCAGTTATAATTTTTTGGGTTCTACAATTGCAAAAGATATCGAAGGAAGCATCATGTCCAATCTTACAGCACTCGAGACGTTAGATATTTCTTTCAACCTTATTGAAACAATTCCTAAGTTGTTTCTGAAGTCACAGAAGGAACTAATTGTACTGTCTGCAAGAGGAAATATCCTTGAAGATTTTAATGTTGATATACGTCACATGACCAAACTTAGAAAATTAGATTTAAAACGGAACAGGATCAGGACACTTTCAGAAAAAACGTGTGCGGATTTAGAGAAAATTTCGCAACGCAGCAGCGATAACGTAAACAGCGCATCTAGGAAAATTTTGTTTGTTAACCTCAGATCTAACTCTATCGAGTGTTCGTGCACCAATATTAGGTTTGTGAAATGGTTATACAACTATTTTGGGTCCAACTCTACTTTGGCTGTGAATGTATCTTACTGCGTACAGGATGATGAAAATCATACACATATGACCTTGGATTCCCGGAATAGACTCGGAGCGATAGTGGACAACTTGGAGCATAAATGTCGGTCATATACCGCTCTAATTATTGGACTATCTATTGCAGTAGCATTCATTGTAAATGTTATTTTAGGTATCATTGTTCACAGATACCGATGGAAGCTACGATATTGGTACTATGTTGTTTTTGACAAGAGGACTGTTAGAAGAGGGAGATTATGAGCTTATCGATGAACGAGATTCAAGTACGATGTGTTTGTTGCGTCCTCAGATGATCAAAAAGAGTTTGTCATTGATAAACTTCGGCCTGCTTTTAAACAGAATGGATTAACTGCATTTATCTCTGTTTACCACATCAACTTTGGCAACAATTTGGTAAATGTTATTGGAAAGGCAATAAATGAAAGTAGCGTAGTTTTGTTCGTTTTCTCAGATGAATGGTCGAGTGATGACTGTATGAAAATTGCCTTACATATGTGGCAGTGTGACATGGTACACCGTAATGGGCCTGCAGTGATTGGTATCAACCTGGACACATTGAGAGGCAGGGATGTCGAGATGGTCCGAGAAATTTACTGCCAACACTTTATTGACTATCCAAACGGAACTGATGAGGAAGAGCAAGAGGCATTCTGGAGGGATTGTGCAAAAACAATAAGAGAACAAAAAGATGCGCAGTGAACTATAAATTGTATTCTACAAGAATCAGATTGTGTACAAAATATAAAAGCACTAGTTAATGTGTGGTGTCTGGAAAGAATCAAAATTTAAGTATAGGTGTTATATTTTGAACTGCAAATATCTGCTATAGGAAATCAGAATGTGTGCAAACTGAAAGAGCGTTAGAAGATGTACAGCAATATGTTGATATATTACAGAATTATTCAGAATATGTATAAATTGTAAAAACTGTAATATCACTTTGTAGTGTGCTGCAATTTGTTGATATATTAAAGAGATAATAATAAGTATATGAAGTGTGATAGCATATATGTATAGATGTATAAATAGCATGAGGTGATGTGCAGCAAACACACTTTTAATAAATCTTATAACTAATAAGAATGTGTGTATATTATAATAGCATGAGGTGATGTGCAGCAAAAAAAAAAATTTATATATTTTATAACTAATTAGAATTGGTGTAAATTGTAATAGCATGAGGTGATGTGCAGCAAACAAAGCTGTTGTCGATTGTTCAAGCAGAAGCCTAACCTACACACCAAAGGCTCTAAACATAACTACTAGAACACTTAATCTGTCATTTAGTTTCCTTCAGAATAAAGGCAATGGGAGTTTTGAAAATTTGAAGGACTAAATATTTAGATTTATACAACACTTCACTGAAAAACGTCTCATCTGGTGCCTTTAAAGGACTTACGAATTTAAAGTTCTTAGATATCTCTTAAAATGACCAATTTCCTCTTACAAACAAGTCTACACCGACGGAACTATTCGAGCACATTTTGTCCCTTGAAGTGCTGCGAATGTATGGAACAACAGGCACGTATAATATCAATGGATACCCGGATGTACAACTAAGTAAGCTTAAATAAACTTTGAATAGATGGACTTACAAAGGACACAGTTCACTTCAGCCTTATATGGCCTATGCAATTTTAAAAATTTTCAAATTGGCTATAGTTTGAAAAAAAAACTATATATTGTTTACTACCAGAATGTTTCTCTACTGCAAGGAATTTATTTTTTATTTTTTGGCCATTCTGGTGCAAATGTGAACCTTCTCCTTTGACATTTGGCCCGGCTTTCAGGAACATGACCAGTCTAATGTTAATTAGAATTTGTGTAAATTGCTATAGCGCTAGGTGATGTGCAGCACTCCTTTAATGGTTTATAGCGAATCATAATGTATTGCAGTCAGTTGTTCGTATCAGAATATATGCAAAGTTTAATAGTGATAGGTTATGTCCAATGAACTTTTGATGTATGATTTAGAGCAGTCAATAAGAGAGCAAGGTAATATTCAGTTAGCTTTGACTATTTTGGTAAAGAATCAGAATCTATGTTAAATTTAAGGCAGTGTGCAGTGAACGTTTTCTGGAGAGTGTTTGATTGATGATATGAATACTTCGATAGAGAGCTGCAAAAACCTGGTGTAAGTATTTAATACAGAATGTGTTGGTCATGAAATTAGCACTGTATAAATCGTATGTAAGTAAACAATACAAACTTGCAACATTTTTATTTTTGTCGTATTGAGCGACTTGTGGTACAGTTCCATTTTTTCTACTTGAACATGAATTTGCAAATTATAGACTAGCGAGCAACTTGCTATTTCTTTATAAGTTAGTTGAAAAAGCTGTCCTCTTCATGTGTCTTCCAAAAAATCGATCCGCTTTTAGGCGATTTCGTTTATAAATGTCAGTCGGCATTGCTTTCATGACGAATTGCTTGCTCTGTGGAATGGAGAGGCAAGAGGTGTCGGCTCTCATCGCAATTGATCCTAGTTCAGTCTTTTACACTGTATACCATGATATACTTCTTGATGTACTCCAAAGCCAGTAAAGTGTCTTTGATATGCCGTGAGGTTGGTTTGACTCCTACTTAAGGCCACGCAGCTGTCGGGTGATTGTTAATGCAGCGTATAGGCTACAATATAATGTTTCCCAAAGCATCTTGTCCTTATCTCTGTCTTACTTGGATTTACTTAAATTTGGATTTATTTTCTCTTTTTGCGTAATATGAATATCTTAATAGTACTTAATTATTATCAAGATGTGTCGTAATGGCATGTTTATGTTTACAAGCTATTGAATGTGTACTTGTATAAATAGGGTTAATCATATAAAGAGGTTTCGGTTTCAGGGAAGTGACTCTAACGCATTTAAAAGAATGTTGCAGTGTACTAAAATATTAAACATTTTTATTCTTTTTTGTTGTTGTTTAAGTCCGTTTTTCAACAGTATTTCAGTTATGTAACGGCGGGCAGTTAAACTAACCAGTGTTCCTGGATTCTGTACAAGTACAAACGACTTCTCCGCAAGAGTAACTGCCAACTTTCCAACATGAATCAAATCAGAGGTGGTAGTCGAATAATTTCTGACTCAGTGTCTTTTATCAAATCGTCACGGAGAACATACTCCTCGCCTGGAGATCTGCGCTCTCCCTATTGAGCTTGATAAATGAAATTGTAATAGTCGGTATAGCTAAAAAAAAGAAATTTTTTTAACCCCCGAGTACAATATCGCGCCGGATTAGTAAGTTATTAAAAAAAAATTAACAAAACGCGATAACTGTGGCCTTTATTTACTCATACCGGATCAACCCATAACAATGAAATAGGGAATCAGGTGGACACATTACATGACAAATATCTTATATCGCAAAACCGATGTAAGTAGCGGCGTGGTCTAGTGGTTAACACGTATGATTTGTAAGCTTACGGTGCTGGTTCGAATACAGGACGAGCTACTTTTTTTTAATTTTCTAACATGTTTTTACCTGGAGAAGAATACAGGTAAAACTATTTATATTATGATTTTCTCGTGCAGTTATACTTAGTACTTATTGATCGAGGATGTCATATTAGAATAGTCATTAAATCTATTAACATGAATAAAGAAAACTCCTGCAAGAATGAAAGAAATACTAAATACAAAAGACGATATAAAAAGACCTACAAAAATAGAATAAGTAAAATCATTTAAAAAAAAGTGCTCGAACCTACACCATACAAACATAAAAATAATAGAGGTCCAACACACTATCCACTCGACTACAAATCTGTTATGGATTAACGCATCGTATTTAGAGTTAAGAAGACTATAATATACAAAGGAACACATATTATAGGATAATGCACCTGCTTTACCTGTTTTTGGACTTTACCAAGTACCGTTAAAATAAAATTATCGCGATCCATTAATACTAACTGAAAGATGACTTTGTAACTGCTGGTTTACGCATGTAAACATAACGCCTTTTTCGCTTAATTTAGGTATAGTATGAAAATTGTTAGACCAGCAACTGATCGGTTGCCGTTCTCCCAAATGAATACAGTGTATGCCATTTTTGTACATTTTCTGTTGAAAATAAAAAGCATATACGCTTTCAATGTCCTTCATAGAATGAATTGCGGCAACGAAAGTTGACCAATACAGCCTTTTAACCTCTTTATAGACTCAAACAAATGATGTGTAAATTCGAACGACAGAAACCTATAAAAAGTTTTTTCTACAGACATTTACTATTTATTTTTGTATAAATGTTGCATTTTTAAACATTGTTAAACGACACTAGTATTTAACCTTTAACCTGCTGAAAGTGATTCAGTGTCGACCAAGATCAGACTGCACGTCCGTGCATGCTGATCATGGTCTGCTCTGTTCGCTATTCAGTCAGTAAAGTTTCAGTGAACACTCCTTTGAATAATAAGTGGTACTGCCCAAACTGAATGACTGACTAGTCCAATTTAAGAATTTAGCAGGGTAATGGTTATTAAATACAAGTGATGTCTGAAATAATTAATTTTACTGTATAGTGTGATCGAAGTGTGTTCGAGTGTTCTATTTACTTTGAGGAACAGTTGATATATCTGACCATAAGTAAGAACTGATGTTCTAAATCACTACATTTCTTCACAGTGAACAGTGTACTACAGCTGAATGTGTTATTACAATTTGTTATATTTCTCATATACGTAAATAAAGAATAAAAGAATATATTCTGGCTTTGTCTGAACCAAACCCAAAGAATAGATCATTTTATATAGATCAAAGTTAGTGTATAAGAGAGAACAACTAGTTTTTGTGTGCGGACGTTGTTGGTTTTTTTTTTTTTTTTTTTTTTTTTTTTTGCTTTTTTTTTTTTCTTTGTTAAGATTTGAAAAGATAAGATCAGCACTGTAATGGGGTATAATTCTGTTTTAAGTCTTCTTGGTATCACGGCGAACAAAATACTTCCTGACATGTATTTTTTTGTTAACTTTTTCTTCCTTGTTATTCATAATCAACGGCATTTAGCGGCCATTTTATTAAAGGAAAATAAGTTTATGCCAAACATCATTAAATATCCCCCTTTAATTTTTAAAAGGTTTACAGCAGGACTTTATGTGATAGGAAGTGAAAACTACAGCAGTGTTGTTTTATATGCCACACACAATCGGTTTTGGATTAAATTGGGCACAAAATGGTAATTTAACTATTTTGAAAACATTTTGAATATATTGACTGACAAATATAATGATATTGATCAGTTCATGATAGAGTTATTGTCCTTTACATAGAAAATCAAGTAGGTATTCACTCTATATATGATATGTATGAAGGTGTAATTCAAGAGTTTTTAGACAAGTATATATTATGTGTCTAAATACGAAAATCTGGCTTTTGAATTCGTGGCTCATATTTTCCAAACTTAATAGATAACATTAAGATAGTGCTCTCTGTAATTTTAAACATGATAACGTTATGAATGGAAGTGAGCGTCTACTTTAGAAATAATAAGTTCCCAAATGTGGTTTATCGTAGAATAACCCGAGTTTTGATTTCTTATTCGGAAGAATATATCACGAAGGCCGTAGGCCTGAGTGATATATTGTTTCGCATAAGAACGAAAAACTCTGGTTATTCTACGATAAATCACAGTTGGGAACTTATTATTTCGATTCTAACACGACATACTAGTAGCAACAGTGTTAGAAATAAATGGTAACTACTTTTTACGAACGTGCTACGCATCTGGATTGGTTGACGTCATTGCACGCGAGTGGTTTATTGCAGAATAACTCGAGATAGATTTTTCTCTACATGTATGCAGGTTATTTGCTGGTCGCGTTAGAATGATTGTTAACCTCTATCATGCTGAACACGAATGATTCTGCCTTTTCGACCAGTGCAGATCAAGATCAGTGTGCACATCCATGCAGTTTGATCATGATCCGCGCTGTTCGCCATTCAGTCAGTATCTTTTTGAAATGCACCCCATTAAACTTTTAACGGTACTGTTCAAATTGGAAGATGGACAAGTTAATTACTGAAATTTAGCAGGGTAATGGGGCTAAATGATAAAAGCGAATTAGTTGTTGATAGTTGTTGTTCTTGTCATTTTTTGTTACTTTTTTGTGTTGCTGTTGTCGTGTTTTTTGTTTCCATTGTACATTAAGGTTTAGTAAAAAATCAAAGTATTCACTTCTTTGTCAAATAGATGCATTTACAATCACAATGGTTAAATAACAATTACATGGGTAACACAATACAGTTATTTAAGTAGTCTGATTTCGGTCTCGGCGAAAGGAAGCAATAGGGTCAGACTCATGATCTTCCTTCATGCGCCCTTTTATTAAAAATGCGGAAGTTTTAATTCAGCAAGTCTAGGTTTACACATTGCCATTTCTTCAGCCCTGTTAAAAGCGCATAATGACCCAACGAAAATTAATTAAATAATGGACAAAAGTGGTTCGTTGGTAGTTTTTTTGTGATTTTCAACGAATTCATGAACGTTCAGATAATTCTGTAGTTACAAATATTTAGAAACACCGAATTAATGTTTTTAAAAATTATCTGACGTAAGAAACACGTTTTCGGTACTTGGAATTCAATATGAAATAAAAAAAAAAAGAAAAAGAAAATAATTTCATCAAAATAAACATTTACGATTCATAAAATCACTTAATAGTATACACGATGTCTTGTGTTGTTTTTCAGTATGCGTTGTTTAGACTTGCATGCGTTGTTCTTGCAATTGTCCTGGTATATTGCGATGGCAGACGACAACAACATGGAACTTGTGACATCTGCAACTGTTTAGTTAAAGATGTTGTCGATTGTTCAGACAGAAGCCTAACCTACATACCAAAGGATCTAAATGTAACTACTAGGGAACTTAACCTGTCATCTAATTACCTTCAGCATATAGACAATGGGAATTTTGAATACTTGGAGGAGTTAATAAGTTTAGATTTATACAACACGTCATTGAAAAATGTCTCATCCGATGCCTTCAAAGGACTTACGATTTAAAGTTCTTAAATATCTCTCAAAATGACCAATTTCCTCTTACCATGAGTCTACACCAATGGAACTATTTGAGCACATTCCGCCCTTGAAGTGCTCCGAATGTATGGAACAACAGGAACGTACAATATCAAGAATGGATACCCGGATGTACAACTAAGTAAGCTTCCATCTTTAGAAGAACTTTGGATAGATGGACTTACAATTTGACATTTGGCCCGGCATTCAGGAACATGACCAGTCTAAAGGTCTTACGCCTCGCGGGGATTTTGTTGAACCATCGTGGAGGAGCAAAGAGTTTTGCATGACTGACCTAGTAGAGGGAATGTTTGATAATGTCGCTTCTATCACCATCTATATATAAGAAAATGTTACGTGACACAATTGATAAAAATGTTTTCAAAATTTGGAAAAACTTGGAGTATCTTGATTTGTCTGAAAACAAAAAGTGGGACTAGAAGATATGTTTAATTCATTTTGTAGTCTCTCCAATACGACTACAAGTCTAATTTTGAATAGCGTTACAGCAACAAAAAGCGTGTGGTCTGAATAAATACTAAAAATGGTTAAATGTATTGAAAATAAATCGATACGAGAACTTCAGCTACATCACAATAAAATTCGACACATAGACACACACGTGTTCTCTACTTACCTAAAACTCTTCAAGATTTTGAGAGCAACAAGTAATTATTTTTGATCTAAAATATCTACATATTCATATATTCCATTATGACAAATTTAACGCACTAGATATTTCTTATTCAATTTTTCACGGATGAGATATCACTTTGGCTCAAAAAAGAATATACCCAAGAACGAAAGACGCAATGTTTTCACAAGTAAGTACTGACCAATTATACTAACGATGGACAATCGCAATGAACGACTCGTATCGCATGTGATTACGTTATAGCAGCGAACAAAGTGAAGAGCACGGTGGTAGCCATGGTGGTATTTTCCATGATTATGCTCAACAACTTCTCTTGGATATTACTCACCAAAATTATTTTCAGTACAAAACACAAAGCACAGGGAAAGTATGTCCACAGTTAAATAAGGACAGATATATTCCACCTGGAACTTTTTTAGGAAACATTCCACCAAACATGAAATACTTAGATTTAAGTCACAGTAAACACGCATATCCTATATTTGAGTTATTTATCAACTACTCAAATACGTTAGAGATCATCAACGCCAGTAATTCTCTACTCTATTGCTGGGAAGGTCCAGTGCATGGACTAACAAAACTAGTAACTTTAGACCTCTCAAACAACTTTTGTAATAATGTATCCTTTAGGTTTTTCCAAACGTTGCCAACCCTGAAACGATTGAATATCAGTTATAATTTTTTGGGTTCTACAATTGCAAAAGATATCGAAGGAAGCATCATGTCCAATCTTACAGCACTCGAGACGTTAGATATTTCTTTCAACCTTATTGAAACAATTCCTAAGTTGTTTCTGAAGTCACAGAAGGAACTAATTGTACTGTCTGCAAGAGGAAATATTCTTGAAGATTTTAATGTTGATATAAGTCACATGACCAAACTTAGAAAATTAGATTTAGAACGGAATAGGATCAGGACACTTTCCGAAAAAACGTGTGAGGATTTAGAGAAAATTTCGCAACGAAGCAGCAATAACATAAACAGCCCATCTAGGAAAACTTTATTTGTTAACCTCAGATCTAACTCTATCGAGTGTTCGTGCATCAACATAAGGTTCGTGAAATGGTTATACAACTATTTTGGGTTCAACTCTACTTTGGCTGTGAATGTATCTTACTGCGTACAGGATGACGAAAATCATACACATATGACATTGGATTCCCGGAATAAGCTCGGACTGATAGTGGACATGTTGGAGCATAAATGTCGGTCGTATACCGCTCTAATTATTGGACTATCTACTGCAATAGCATTCATTGTAAATGTTATTTTAGTTATCATTGTTCACAGATACCGATGGAAGCTACGATATTGGTACTATGTTGTTTTTGACAAGAGGACTGTTAGAAGAGGAGATTATGAGCTTGTCGATGAACCGAGATTCAAGTACGATGTGTTTGTTGCGTCCTCTGATGATCAAAAAGAGTTTGTCATTGATAAACTTCGGCCTGCTTTTAAACAGAATGGATTAACTGCATTTATCTCTGTTTACCATATCAACTTTGGCAACAATTTGGTAAATGTTATTGGAAAGGCAATAAATGAAAGTAGCGTAGTTTTGTTCGTTTTCTCAGAAGAGTGGTCGAGTGATGACTGTATGAAAATTGCCTTACATATGTGGCAGTGTGACATGGTACACCGTAATGGGCCTGCAGTGCTTGGTATCAACCTAAACACATTGAGAGGCAGGGATGCCGAGATGGTCCGAGAAATTTACTGCCAACACTTTATTGACTATCCAAACGGAACTGATGAGGAAGAGCAAGAGGCATTCTGGAGGGATTGTGCAAAAACAATAAGAGAACAAAAAGAGGCGCAGTAAACTATAAATCATATTCTACAAAGGATCAGATTGTGTACAAAATAAAAAAAGCACTAGTTAATATGTGGTTGACTGGAGAGAATCAAAATTTAAGTATTAGGTGTTATATTTTAAACTGCAAATATCTGCTATAGGAAATCAGAATGTGTGCAAACTAAAAGAGCTTTAGAAGATGTACAGCAATATGTTGATATATTACAGAATTATTCAGAATATGTATAAATTGTAAAAACTGTAATATCACTTTGTAATGTGCAGCAATTTGTTGATATATTATAGAGCTAATAAGAAAGTATATGAAGTGTGATAGCATATAAGATTAAATGTATAAATAGCATGAGATGATGTGCAGCAAACAACATTTTTAATTATTTTATAACTGATTAGAATTTGTGTAAGTTGTAATAGCATGAGGTGGTTTGCATGAAACACCTTCTATATATATTTATATTATATTCAATTATAATTTATGTAAATTGTTGTAGTGCAAGGTGATGTGCAGCAATCTCATAACACAATCTACAGCGAATCAGAATGTACTGTAGCAATTTGTTAGTATCAGAATATATGTCAATTGTAAAATTGATAGGTTATGTGCAATGAACTTTTGATGTATTATTTTAAGCTAGTTATAAGAGAGCAAGGTAACATTCAACTAACTTCGATTATTTTGATAACGAATCAGAATTAATGTAAAATTAAAGGCAGTGTGCAGTGAACGTTTTCTGGAGAGGGTCTGAATGTATTCCTAGAGTTAGAGTGCTGGAGAAAGAGTACTGAATTTTGAGATGTGAAAAATGGTTATGGTTACAGCCAGTTGTTCCGTTTGTGTTTTTTTTCTGTTTCTTCGTGAATCTTCTACATTCCTATCGATTTTATCGTAGTATTCTTGTGTTAAACATTTATTATATCTTATAATAGCAGTATTGTGCTCCTGCATGTCTGTGTTATTCTATTGCGACTTATTCAAGATGACGTTTGCCAGGCTGTACATCGTCACCAGGAGAATTTGTTAAAAATATAGGACGTACGATGGCAAGTTACTGTCTGCTTTTTTATTTAGATATTTTTCTAAAACCACTAGTTCATTATATCGCGGCTTACTTTCAGTTTGAATATAACTTATTAAACATTTAGCAGGAATGCAAAGTCAATATTAAGACGTACTTGATAAAATAAATCTACATAGCCCACAAAGAGGGAACTACTTTGAGTCTTGGAGGAGTCAAGGTCGTTACAATCGCATTACACCACCCATACCTTCTCCCCTTTGCTGTGTGTCCTCAACCAACATCCTTTCATATCTGAAATAATGTCCTGTGTGTATTGATTTTGTTCTGGTTTAGAGTCAAAACGACATAATTCAGGTCATATAGCTATATTTGCAGCTTTTGATGGTAAAGGAAGAACCAGGTGTCCCGCCAAACAATATTTCCGGCAAAGGTTGGCCGCTGGGCCGAACCACTGACCTTCCATTATCCAGCCGGATGGCTTCCTCATACGAAGAATTCTACATCCAAAAGAAATGTTTCGAACCCACACTGGTGAGGGGCAAGTGATTCCAAGACAGTAACCTTAATCACTCGGCTATAGAGGTCCACTGTGTGTATTGATCAGGTAAAACAATAAAACAATATCGACATTCTTTAATGTTAAGACCCTGCATTAGTTACCTATCGGTGATAATTTCCCTCAACTGAATTTATACTCAAAAGTTTCTCATAAATGAGTCGCAAGTAGTTG
Source organism: Mercenaria mercenaria (assembly GCF_021730395.1). Classification (NCBI taxonomy): domain Eukaryota; kingdom Metazoa; phylum Mollusca; class Bivalvia; order Venerida; family Veneridae; genus Mercenaria; species Mercenaria mercenaria. The sequence continues at coordinate 58,221,107 of NC_069373.1, forward strand.
AGTAAAATAGAAATAATCCTTGTAAATGAATGATGATCAAAGTGTCTACGTACGTCTTTGACCTGCATTAAACCTAACATAATACAGGTACAAGCTACTGTTGCGCCATTATGTATATAAAGTGCTACAATATTAGGTAAATATATACATGAGTAAAAATTAATGTAAGTCACATCAACACCAATCAAAACAAACAACATGAGATCATCCCTTATTTTTTACAGTGAAGCAATACATAAATGAGCCGTGCCATGGGGAAACCAACAGGTCGCCCAAATTGAAAATTTAAATGCGCCTGTTCATGGACGGTAGTGGAAATTTAAGCTAGCGTCCACGCCTTCTAGCCCCGAGGTGAGCAGAATTCAACATTTATACATGATATAAGTACTAGAATATGATTTAAAGACATCCGTAGATGTAGTCATACGGTTTCAATATGACACAGAGTTAAAAAAAAACAAGGATGAATATCTAACGGGGAAAGCCACGTCCTAAATACGCAATCCGAGCACGCGGACGCGCACACGACAAACACACACACGCGCATGCACACGCACACACACAAAGTAAACACACAAGGACAAAACAAAAAAATAAAGGAACACAGTGGAGCACCGTCCTGGAACGGTCAGTGGCAAAACTACCACTGGAGGAACTTAAACCGGTTTATCGTGCACCTAACCTCACTTCAACCCCCACCATGTTCCAAAGTCACAGGACAGTGTAAATAAAGGTTATCCCCGCCAGGTTTATCTAAATAATTCATTTAAATAATCAGACCGTTACATGTCAGAATGTAATCTGTTCCACTGTTTTACAATCAGGAAACCAGCTCAGAGTTTTAAATTGTTCATTAGTGATATGAGACCTATGTTCCATGTTTAGTACAAACCTTATCAATTCACTTTGGAGCAAACTGAAGCCTGTCTTTTCGATATTGCTTACACCACCAAAAAGAACAAGCATATTTGAAAAGACACTGAATAAAAAATTAAACAATTAACACATTTCTTAGTATTATCTGTGAAAAAATCTCGCTTTCAGAACATAAATTTAAGCCTAGCACTGGATTTTATGATAAAAAGAACAGGCCATGGATTCACATGATAAATTTAAGTCTAAAGTTTGATTGGGTCTATTAGCTTTCGGACAATAGAAGATAAACAAAACAAGTATGAAAGCAAGTATCTGTCAAATACCCAAAAGTTGTAATTTGAAATAGAAAATATTTAAAAATTATATAAAAAGGGGAATACTTGTGCATACTTGTAGATAATGGCGTTTGCGTGTTTAAAGTCTCATAAGGCTTTAAATTTTATGTTGAAAACAGATGAGCCATGCCATGAGAAAACCAACATAGTGGCTTTGCGACCAGCATGGATCCAGACCAGCCTGCGCATCCGCGCAGTCTGGTCAGGATCCATGCTGTTCGCTAACAGTTTTTCTAATTGCAATAGGCATTTGAAAGCGAACATCATGGATCCTGACCAGACTGCGCGGATGCGCAGGCTGGTCTGGATCCATGCTGGTCGCAAAGCCACTATGTTGGTTTTCTCATGGCACGGCTCAGATGGTAAAGCTGTCCGATGTTTGATATGTATAATTACATGGTAAATGATGGTTAGAAAGACACTGCGGGTGTAATCAAAACAATATAATCTATAAAACTTTGTAATTGTTAAACAATTACTGAAAATAGCATTTCACAAGAAATGAATATATATTATTTTCAGTATAAAAAATGTGTCAGTCAGGCATTATGAGCCTATAAATATAACTAAAGGTTAAGAAATGTGAAACCACTTTATTTAACTTCCTTGAATAAAATGTGTTTATTTACTTTTTACAATGTATAAATGCTATGACAAATAATCAAATTACAGCTTCGTAGAGGAAATAAAAGCAAGTTATTTACTTTCCTGTTTAGGCTGAAAAGAAATAGGAATTAAAATGTAAGTAGTCGTAATTAATACCTGATAGCTAATTTGGGATACCTGTTGTTTTTGCCATTTTTATTACCATGTTACTAAATGATAAAATCTAAAGCTATTACATGTTTACCATGAATATGAATTCATTTGAGTTACACCTGTCATTTTCCTATTTATTGCAATTGTAGTTTACATGTATTTATTAGTTTTGAATAATAACTGCATTTTCTGTGAATCTTATTTAAAACATATTTGAGCCGCGCCATGAGAAAACCAACATAGTGCGTTTACGACCCGCATGGACCCAGACCAGCCTGCGCATCCGTGCAGTCTGGTCAGGATCCATGATGTTCGCTAACGGTTTCTCAAATTGCAATAGGCTTTGAAAGCGAACAGCATGGATCCTGACCAGACTGCGCGGATGCAAACGCACTATGTTGGTTTTCGCGTGGGGCGGCTCATTTTACATTTCATTTATTAAACACATTTACAAGAAGTACAATTTCTTGGTATTGATATAGAAAGTAAATATATTTTCGATTTCAGGACTATTGCAAATACACTCTTGCTTTTCCTCGTTGGTTGTGTCTGTGAGTCAGTATTTGCAGACGATGTGTATATAGACACGTGTACAACATGTAAATGTAACATCACTACGCTCCAAGTAAACTGCTCAAGCACAAACCTTACAGAAATACCTACGGACCCGTTTAACGGCAAGACACGTCTTCTCAACATGTCATTAACAGCACTACACATCATTAACAATAAGGACCTGGAGACATACAGCGCGTTGCAAGTCCTGGATCTTTATAAGACTTCATTAGAAAACATCAGCGATTCAGCGTTCAGTAGTTTGAAAAACCTCAAATACTTAAATCTCTCCAATAACGACCAATTACCGATGACAGAGAACACGACCAGTCCAAAACTGTTCAGTAATCTTGATTCTCTAATCGAATTAAAGATATATGGAAATACTGGCGCGTATAACCAAGATGGCTATCCTGGTGAAGCTTTGGGTGAAATAAAACAACTAAACTCTCTGTGGATAGATGGTTTAACAAACATGAATTTCGGACCTGCGTTCAAGACCATGTCGTCTTTGAAAACCATCTGGATACCTGGTGATATTATTCAACCTCCTTGGAGATTCTGTGAGACAGATATTAAGGATGGGATGCTTGACAATTTAGTACATATTACCAATTTCACAATGAGAAAATGCGGTGTACGACATGTTGGGTCTAATGCATTTAGAAACATGACAAGCCTGGTTCACCTCGACTTATCCTACAACAGGTTCCTTACTATTGAAGGGCTTTCGCATGCTTTCCCCAGTCTGGGAAACACTAAATTGGCTGTACTAGTTCTAAATGCCATCGAAAACGTTATACACATGAGTTGCGGAGTGACTTTCACAAAAGATATAACAAAGAGAGCGTCCAGTATCAGCACACTAAAAGAAATTCATGTTGAATACAATGCGATCAATGGCTTTGAAAGACACTCAATACAATACTTGCCAAAGTCGATAGAATACATCAATGCAAAGAAAAACGAATTTGAAATAGGTTTTTATGCATTTGACGCTTATCTTCTGGAAAATTTGAAAGCATTTGATATGTCATACAACTTTTTCCCTGATGACACTGCGATATGGTATCATGATCCACCAAAGTTTTCTCAGAAACAAAAACAAACAGCAGCAAATTCATGCGAAAATATTCCTTTGGAAACGGACCAGGTTATCAACTCGGAAGCAGCCATATCGAAAGGAAAAATTGCTTCCTCTTCTCGGCAAAATAAACAGACGTTTGCTAAACAAGGAAACACAAAACACAAAGGAAATCTGAATATGGAAATCTATAGCTCTAATGATATTTCTAAGCAGCGAGCACTGCCAAATAAAAACCAAGACCACTTCAAATTTACTGATTTCATGCATGAGAACATCAAACGGGAACATTCAGAACCGGATACGAGTGATAAAAATGAAAGCGACGAGCCGGTTTGTCCTCCAGCTATTTCATTCATTCCGCCGGGTACAATCATTCCGTACCTTCCAAAGAACTTAGAAACTTTGGATCTAAGCCACGGCAAGTTCGTTTACCCGATTCCTGAAATGTATTTCAACGAGACAAACAAACTTAAAGTTATCAATGCTTCTTTCTCGCTGTTTTATTGCTGGGACGGTCCAGTACATGGAGTAAAACACCTGGAATACGTAGATCTGAGTTCGAATCTCTGTTCGAAAATGAGACTTTCGTTTTTTGACGGAGTTCCAAACTTGAAATATTTGTCAATAGCGAGAAATTTCCTTTATTCTGCCATTGAAAACGACACAAATGGTAGAATTCTAAGAAATCTGACAAAATTAGAAAGTTTGGACATGTCGGACAACAAAATAATGAAAATACGACGCCGTTTCTTAATGAGACAAGAAAACTTGAAGCTTCTGAATGCATCAGAAAACAAGCTTACTACATTCGATATTGAGATAAGCCATATGAAACAACTCACTACAATTGATCTGAGAGAAAATATTATACACACTCTATCAAAGGAAATGCGAGATAACTTGGAAGCTATTTCGGAAAGGAATTACAAGAAAACGATGAAATCATTGTTCGTCAATCTCAACGGAAATGACATTCAGTGTTACTGTAACAATTTAGACTTCCTGCAATGGGTATACGATCATATGTCTACTTGTCGCTTTCTTGATGTTGCTATTTCCAAGTGCATTTATTACAATTTGACTGAGATTGAACTAAACGACCGTAAGCACTTTGGTTCAGTACTTGAACATCTGAAGAGTCATTGTGCCTCATACACAAGTGTTATAATAGGTGTTTGTGTTACATTGTGTGTTTGTCTCAACATCGGAGTGGCTGTTTTGGTCCATCGCTTCCGGTGGAAGATCCGATATTGGTACTATGTTGTTTCTAGCAAGCCTACAACTCGCTCCGGCTACATTTCTATAGACAGCCTCAGTGCCATTGGATCAAGGTACAAATTCGATATATACATTGCATCTGCTCAAAGCGATAACACCTTCGTTATGTACAAAATGAAAAGCCGACTGGAAAACGAAAAAATCCGGCTCTTTATCCAAGATGTTGATATTGTTCCAGGACAAAATATCTACAGTATGATTGCAAATGCTATACACGTCAGCCGAGCAGTGATCTTTATCATTTCAGAGGGGTGTGAGCAAGACAGGGAATGGAAGATAGCCATGCGGATGGCCCATGAAGAGTCTCTAAAAAGGGGACAACCGATGTTCTTTGGAATATTTATCGACCATGAGCCTGGAACACCGTATTCTTCGGATGTCAGAGAGATAAGGAAGAGGTCGTACATAGACTATCCTGGGGACACCCAGCCAGCTAATGAGCAAACGTTCTGGATGGAACTGCTGGAGAAAATTTCCGAAACGGGAAATGCGCAAATTTTGAGCTTTGATACAAGAATGCAGCAGTAACTACACATAGTTGATTTTGAGTTTAACATTTGACATTTGTTCGAATAACACATCGGTATTATGATTAAAAAAAAGGATTTTATGTCAGAAACTGTATACAACAACTTTTTTTATCATATATATTAGCTCTGAAATTATGAAGGGAGTACTAGTATGAAGACCATTTTATATTAATATTTCCTGTGGTCAGTGTTTGCCAGTGAATATAATTAGAGATGCTGGCTTTATCGTCTGCGAAATTTCTAAAGTGGACTGGTCGATATTTCTATTTGGACAGTGCCTTTAACTGTTTAAAGGGGTGTTTTCCAAAAAAGATACTGACTGAATGGTGGACAGTGCAGACAGTGATCTTGGTCTGCACTGGTCGCAAAGGCAGAATCACTTGCTGCCAGCAGGCTAATGGTTAAAGAACCAGAAGTGTTTTTTTTTTAATTTCTCTATGTGGACATTTCCTGTTGTAAATCACGTTATGTCTGGGTGTTTGTTTTCAGAAATTCTCAAAACTGCATCGTCGCTTTCCCAAACTGAATCACAAGACAGTTTGCTTTTAAGGTATAGGTCCATGTTTCGGAGAAAAAAGTTCGAACGTCATCAAATCATAGAAAGAAAGCATTGTTTTACATGAAAATTTAACAGCGTATAAAACATTTATATTCTACAAAACCATTGTCAATTTACTCATATATTATTGAATTCCGGAAAGGAACTGCATGAAGGTGCCACACTTCTGGACAGTTTAGCGCCTTTAAAAACTGACCGTTTTTTAAAAGCTGTTACACGTCTTCGTTTTGATGCATTTGCAACATCGTGCGAGTGTTTAAGCTTTACATAACTAGGTAAAACATCGTTTTGACAATTGTTTACATTTATTTCTTTATAAATGGCATTCTTATTTAAAGGGGGACAACTCGTTCAGAATATTTTAAGTATCCAACTCTGTGGGGCAGAACAGTAAAACATGTATTGGACAGATAAGTTGTGTGTCAAGATGCTGTTCATTCATTAAAAAAATCTGTTGTTTTGTGATATACTGCTAAACCTTAACTTTTTTACAGCAAAATATATTATTGTATACTAGCTTATGCTTTTTTTCTCTTTCAAGATTGAACTTTATGACTTTTTTCTGGAAAAATGGATGTTATTTTCTGTAACAGTGTATGTGTTGATACTTTTTATAACAATGTTATTTTTACACTTATAAGTATGATAAATATTTTTGAAAAGAAACACATTTTCTTTTAACAGATGTATATTTTATATTCGTCTAGATGAAAGACAAGAATAGAGCGTTTTTAAACAACTTTATTTATTGGCTTATTAACCATGATGTGAAGTTCGTGAAAGAGTATTTTTCACATGACCTTTTTGTTGTCATAGCAAATGGTAGTTTCTTTAGGCTCCATTTGTAATCGCTAAAGTAACATCTTCATGAAATTTCAATACATCTAGCCAAGCGGTATTGTAAAAGATGAATTGTATATCCATAAAGCATATGGCTTATAATGGACACCTTACCATTGCAAAAGCTGTCGTTCAGGTGACCTAATAAACGTGAGATTACGTAACCTTAGTGCGACACTACTGTAACCTTAGTGCGACACTACTGTCATCTTAGTGCGACACTACTGTCATCTTAGTGCGACACTACTGTCATCTTAGTGCGACACTACTGTCATCTTAGTGCGACACTACTGTCATCTTAGTGCGACACTACTGTAACCTTAGTGCGACACTACTGTCATCTTAGTGCGACACTACTGTAACCTTAGTGCGACACTACTGTCACCTTAGTGCGACACTACTGTCATCTTAGTGCGACACTACTGTAACCTTAGTGCGACACTACTGTCATCTTAGTGCGACACTACTGTCATCTTAGTGCGACACTACTGTCATCTTAGTGCGACACTACTGTAACCTTAGTGCGACACTACTGTCACCTTAGTGCGACACTACTGTCACCTTAGTGCGACACTACTGTCATCTTAGTGCGACACTACTGTCATCTTAGTGCGACACTACTGTCATCTTAGTGCGACACTACTGTATCTGCTTCATGTACAACAGGTCTGCACTGAAGCGACGCTATTAGGCTGGTGAAAACTAATCCCAATATGTATCTCTGCCTCCTCTGACAGGTCCATCCATAGAATATCAGACTAAAAAGATATGAAAGAGATAATTGCGACAAGAGTTGAATTAAGTGAAAACATGAGAAGCACGAGTAGTTCAGTGATTTTGAGAAAGACGTAATTAAAGTTAATATTTTTATTTTTATACCTCTTGCAGCTATTAAGCACTTCAAAGCAGAACCATTTGAACATATTTCTTAGAAATCCATTTAAGGATGTTCCTGGTTGGAGGGCATCCAGAAGTGACGCATGTAAAGGATGTTCTTTTTAGCTCATCTGATTTTTTGAAAAAAAATGATGAGTTATTGTCATCACTTGAGCGGTTGTCGGCGTCGGCGTCGGCGTTGCCTGGTTAAGTTTTATGTTTAGGTCAGCTTTTCTCCTAAACTATCAAAGCTATTGCTTTGAAACTTGGAATACTTGTTCACCATCATAAGCTGACCCTGTATAGCAAGAAACATAACTCCATCTTGATTTTTGCAAGATTTATGGCCCCTTTTGTACTTAGAAAATATCAGATTTCTTGGTTAAGTTTTATGTTTAGGTCAACTTTTCTCCTAAACTATCAAAGCTATTGCTTTGAAACTTGGAATACTTGTTCACCATCATAAGCAGACCCTGTACATCAAGAAACATAACTCCATCTTGCTTTTTGCAAGAATTATTGCCCCTTTTGGACTTAGAAAATCAGTTTTCTTGGTTAAGTTTTATGTTTAGGTCAGCTTTTCTCCTAAACTGTCAAAGCTATTGCTTTAAAACTTGCAACACTTGTTCACCATCATAAGTTGACCCTGTACAGCAAGAAACATGACTCCATCCTGATTTTTGCAAGATTTATGGCCCCTTTTGGACTTAGAAAATATCAGATTTCTTGGTTAAGTTTTATGTTTAGGTCAACTTTTTCTCTTAAACTATCAAAGCTATTGCTTTGAAACTTGCAACACTTGTTCACCATCATAAGCTGACCCTGTACAGCAAGCACCATAACTCCATCCTGCTTTTTGCAATAATTATTGCCCCTTTTGGACTTAGAAAATCATTTTCTTGGTTGAGTATTATGTTTAAGTCAACTTTTCTCATAAACTATCAAAGCTATTGCTTTAAAACTTGCAACAGTTTTTCACCATCATAAGTGGACACTGAACATCAAGAAACATAACTCTATCCTGCTTTTTGCAAGAATGATGGCCCTTTTTAGACTTAGAAAATCATGGGTAGGACAATATTTCTATTACACAAAAAAAAAATCAGATGAGCGTCAGCACCCGCAAGGCGGTGCTCTTGTTTTACTACTAGTAATGCAGTGTAAGGGAACCATTACGAAATCTTGAGAGGACCCCCACAAGGATAATCTGTCCAAACTGGAAACTCCTAACAAAAAAAATAAAGCTGCCATGTCAACCAAAAGACCTGAACCCATATGTAGGATAAATCCATGCTCTACTTTATCAGTGTCGGTATGAGTGTTTGATAAAATATGAGGGTGATTACGACCATTTGTTGTTTATCATTTATTTGTTTCTTACTTTGTCTGGTGCACATCAGTCAAGTTGTGTTGTAAAAAGTGTCTAAAGCAGATATTCATAAAATCTTAAATTTTCGAATATATATATATATATATAAAAAAGGACAAAAATCCCAGAATTGATGTCCAAGTCCTCCAAATGACCACTACAGTAACTATTTAACAAACTTACATTATGTGAAAAGTTTATTTATCATAGTAAAACTTTTTACATCAGTAACCACAAAGAAAGACAACTCTAAGCTAAGTCTGGTACTTATCAGGTGTATCAATAAGGTATGTTACTTTACAGTAGAAGGGAAGTTCAAGGAAAAGAAAAAAGTTATTTTGATATCAATAGTTTAACAACAAGAGTGCCATACTGTCACAAAATACGCACATCATCAAAATTGGCCTAATTCGAGGGCCATAATCCAAAAGTGCCTGGGTCGATTTGGCTGATTATCAAACTTGGTCGAGATACTCTACCCACAAACATTGTCAGCAAGTTTGGTGAAGATCGGGTGAAAACAAGCGGACATGCTCTGGACACCGACCGACTGCCGCCACATGTTCACATAATACGCCCCGCTCTTTCAGTGATGGGTGTATAAAAACAAGAGCTGTCCGTAAGGCAGCACGCTCCACTATTTGGGGATTTGACAGTAAAACAAGAGCACCGCCTTGCGGGTGCTGATGCTCATCTGATTTTTTTTGTATAATAGAAAAATTGTCCTACCAATGATTTTCTATGTCCAAAAAGAGCCATAATTCTTGCAAAAAGCAGAATGGAGTTATGTCTCTTGATATACAGAGTCAGCTTATGATGGTGAACAACTGCTGCAAGTTTCAAAGCAATAGCCTGAATAGTTTCGGAGAAAAGCTGACCTAAACATAAAACTTAACCAATAAATCTGATATTTTCTAAAGACAAAAGAGGCCATAATTCTTGCAAAAAGCAGGACAGAGTTAGGTTTCTTGCTGTACATGGTCAGCTTATGATGGTGAACAAGTGTTGCAAGTTTTAAAAAAATAGCTTTGATAGTTTATGAGAAAAGCTGACCTAAACATAAAACTTAACCAAGAAATCTGATATTTTCTAAGTCCAAAAGGAGCCATAATTCTTGCAAAAAGCAGGATGGAGTCATGTTTCCTGCTGTACAGGGTCAGCTATTGATGATGAACAAGTGTTCCAAGTTTCAAAGCAATACCTTTGATAGTTTAGGAGAAAAGCTGACCTAAACATAAAACTTAACCAGGCAACGCCGACGCCGATCAAGTGATGACAATAACTCATCATTTTTTTTTCAAAAAAATCAGATGAGCTAATAATATATGTCTGAATAAGAGACCTCTACTTTAAAAGGAAGATACACCAAGGGGCATAGTTCCATCAAATACACAAATTTGAGTTATTAGGATTGCTACAACACATTCAGATGATGATAATAAAGATATGTTTTGAGTTTCAAGTCATTATCTTATATAGTACCAAAGTTATGTCCAGAAAACGAATTTTGTAAAAATTTTAAGTATAAAAGGGGCATAATTAGGTCGGTCAACAATACAAATCAGAGTTATGGGAATTGTTACCACACATGCAGATGATGATGATAAAGATACATTTTAAGTTTCAAGTCTTTATCTTATATTGCATTAAAGTAATATCCAGAATGCGAAGATTGCAAAAAAAGTTTAAGTACAAAAGGGACATAATTCTGTCAAAAACACAATTAGAGTTATGGGGTATGTAGCCACACATGCAGATGATTATAAACAAATACTTTTAATTTCAAGTCATTATCTTTTAAAGTACCAAAGATATGTCTATAAATGAAGCTTTTGAAAAAATTTAACATGAAAATAATTCCAAGTATAACTCCTTGGTGACCTTGACCTTGGGCATAATGCGCCTAGCCCCTGCACATACTTTGTGTGTATGCTGGACAATGTTTATGTGAACTTACAGTATGATATAATCAAAAGTAACAAAGATACGACAGAAAAACAAAGGTTGCAAAAAAACTTTAACCTTAAAAATAACCTAAGTATAAGATCTTGGTGACCTTGACCTTGGGTATAATGGGCTCAGCCCCTTAACATACATTGTTTGTATACTGTACAATGTTTATGTGAATTTACAGTAAGATATAAGCAATAGCAACAAAGATATGACAGAACAAGAGGGCCATGATGGCCCTATATCGCTCACCTGAGTAGAGTTGCTTGCTTGAACAAATTTCTTAGCTAAAGCTTTAAGATCTAAGCCTTCTGGTTTATTTTTAGCAAATTTATGAAGATTTCCCTATGCACAATCAAGCAACCCTGGGGCTGGGTCAATTTGACCCTGGGGGGTCAAGATTTGAACAAATTTTGTAGAGGTCCACTAGGCAATGCTACATGTCAAATATCTAAGCTCTAGGCCTTCTGGGTTTTTTTTAGAAAATTTTGAAGATTTTTCTATGTACAATCAAGTAACCCCATGGGGCGGAGCCAATTTGACCCCGGGGGTCATGATTTGAACAAATTTTGTAGAAGTCTACTAGGAAATGCTACATGTCAAATATCTAAGATCTAGGCCTTCTGGTTTACTTTTAGAAAAATTTTGAAGATTTTCATATGTAAAATCAAGTGACCACTGGGGCGGGGTCAATTTTGACCCCGGGGGTCGTGATTTGAACAAATGTTGTAGAGGTCCACTAGGCCATACTACATGTCAAATATCTAAGCTCTAGGCCTTCTGGTTTATTTTAAGAAAATTTTTGAAGATTTTCATATGTAAAATCAAGTGACCCCTAGGGCGGGGTCAATTTTGATCCCGGGGTCATGATTTGAACACCTTTAGTAGAGGTCCACTAGGCAATGCTACATGTCAAATATCTAAGCTCTAGGGCTTCTGCTTTTTGAGAAGAAGATTTTTTAAGATTTTCCTATGTACAATCAAGTAACCACTGGGGCGGGGTCAATTTTTACCCTGGTGTCATGATTTGAACAAATTTGGTAGAGGTCCACTAGGAAATGCTTTACACCAAATATCTAAGCTCTAGGGCTTCTGGTTTTTGAGAAGAAGATTTTTTAAGATTTTCATATGTAAAATCAAGTGACCCCTGGGGTGGAGTCAATTTTGACCCCGGGGGTCATGATTTAAACAAATTTTGTAGAGGTCAACTAGGCAATGCTACATGTCAAATATTTAAGCGCTAGGCCTTCTGGTTTATTTTTAGAAATTTTTTGAAGATTTTCATATGTAAAATCAAGTGACCCCTGGGGCGGGGTCAATTTTGACCCCAAGGTCATGATTTGAACAACTTTAGTAGAGGTCCACTAGGCAATGCTACATGTCAAATATCTAAGCTCTAGGGCTTCTGCTTTTTTAGAAGAAGATTTTTTAAGATTTTCCTATGTAAAATCAAGTGACCCCTGGGGCAGGGTCAATTTTGACCCCGGGGTCATGATTTGAAAAAACTTTGTAGTGGAGCTAATGATATACACATTCGAGTATACTCTTAAAGTTGCATTATGAAAGCATGTAAAAGAATTTTGCATTGAACAAAATATCACAAATATGGAAATGTGTAATGAATTAGTAAATATGGAAATGAGTAATGAATTAGTAAATATAATATCATTTTGATCTCTACTGCTATGAGTAAAGTATTGTTTAAAATTGAATGCTGACAGCAGACATATGAGCAACTGCCAATACTAATCCTTCCTTCAAAGACAGGACAGAATCATTTAAATATCGACCTTAAATTCTTGTTGGAATTTTCAATGGCTAACTGAAAAGCAGACTTAAGTATCTATAACAATATAATTTTATTCCAACATAACATCAAAGTATTATGATCATGTTACACCACTGTACACAATTCAGACATAAAACTATCACAATATTGACTTCACAGTCAGTATATATGATACAGCTGACGCTGTTAAATCTTCATCAAATGAGTCGCACCATGTGAAAACCAACATTTTGCTTTTGCAACCAGCATGGATCCAGACCAGCCTGCACATCTGCACAGTCTGGTCAGGATCCATGCTGTTTGCTAACGGTTTCTCTAATTTCAATAGGCTTTGAAAGCGAACAGCATGGATCCTGACCAGTCTGCGCAGATCCATGCTGGTCGCAAATGCACTATGTTGGTTTTCTCATGGTGTGGCTCAATATTAAGTCATATCATTAACTATACTTTTAGATTTATACTAAGATTTACTATCTTAAGGCTGAAAATGTTCAAAGAAAAAAATGAATTAGAAATTGGATGTAACATTCAGAGGCAGTTTGAATATGTTCAGTAATCTAATGTATATTTTATACCCTGCTGAAAAGTTTCATCAAGAGTGTAACTGCATCCTTGTTCATTTTACTTTCAAGCAGATAAATGAAACTACATACTGGCCGGATGTAAGTCTTTTTTGTATAATATAATAGGGTTATTATAACAGTAACTCAATCTGGGATGCTGTATTCCACTCGAGTGGATTTTGCCAGATGAGATCGGATCTCACGAGGCACGCATGCGCCAAGTGTGACCCATCCTTGTAAAATCCACGAGTTCCGAATACAAAATCCTACATCTAGCTACTGTTGTAATGACCCTTTTATTATATACCTGCAACTCTTTGTTTGTTTATTCGTAATCAAATGAAATCCTTAATGTTTATTGATGTTAAAATGAAATGAGTGAAGCTTTTGTATGCACTATTTATATAACTGTGTCACCTCATGCATATTCAATGAAGGTAGTCTAGCAACAAACAATACAAAAGGTACAATACAGATTTTTTTCTGCCCGGTCATATTTACTTGCGAAATAAAATCCAAATTTTTGACAGAATTTAAAAAGGTATATAATAAAAAATGTGTATCTGACATTTAAAGATACAAAAAAAAGAAATAACTGTTAAATTGACATAACATCCAAGCAGATTGTCCATTTTGTTCATGACAAAAAAGAGTTATAACACCCATAGATACATTTTTGTACAACATATGTAGGAATAATGAGTAATTCAGTTCCTGTCGAAGATCATCTAAACAGTTTACAAGTTTTATCTATTTTGAGATTTTAGTTGTAAACAAGTCAAAGCAAAGGCAAAAAATTCACACTCATCTCTCCATTTCATCCATATTTGAAGTCTTTGTCATGTTTTACACATATCAAATAGCACTCACAAACAGATATATAAATACAGCTATGATTAAAATATAATTCACTAACATGGACTCTGCCATTAATGAGTCTTATGTACAGAAATGAACTTGATGTGTACCACTTCTTATATAGCTTTACACCTTAAAAGGTATCACCCTATCTCATTCACTCTAACATAACAAATATTCAATAAACTGCCTGTTTGAAATAGTATGTCGTGACTAGCTTTTACCTTTCAATGTTAGTCTGTCATTAACACAAATCGTGCGTCTTACCTTACTATAAATAGTAACTTAAATGTACAAGACTGTTAGACAGAATCCTGTTACTGATGCCATTAAGAGTTTTTTTCTCATAAATCTGGGAAGATGGCTCATACCCACTGATGTGGGAACTTTAGCAGATTTTTGTCAAAACCGTTCAGTTATCCATTTTACAACAGCATAATATATATGCAACTGACATTTGTTTCTTTACAATAATTTACATTTTGATGGACTTCCCTACTATTTTTTGTTTTTCCCCACTAAAATTTCAATATTTATCACAGATTTTTTGCAGGGTGCAACTGAGAATTTCTGTCTCAAATTTTGCTAAAAAATAGAAACTTTTATCAAATTGGGAATATATGCCACTAACCACTATAAAGTCTGCTGTAAAAAAATTCTGCAATCACCCAAAAATTTATGCCATGCAACATGCCACATTAATAATTGGTAACATGCTACAAATTATAATATTAAGGTGTATAATTAACAAATTAAAAAGCAACAGTGTGTCTTTGTGTTTATTAGCAATATCTTTAACCTATATTGGCATAGGCTATAAGTTTAGGGTTTAGTTGTGCCAATAACCACCAAAGACATGCAACTGCCATTTAATTAGTCACTTGGTGTATATTCAACTGTTAATTAAATTGAGATTTAAACAGTGTAGAAGGAATTCATTATATTACAAAATGAAAAATGGTTGTTTGCTTGAGAATAAAAACGTGTCAGCTGAATGGTAAACACACAAAACTAAATAAGATGGTTATCATCTTTCACACAGTCGTAACAAATTGTTTGTATCCTAAGGTTCAGTAAAATATTATTACATGGTAGTTTTGTTTGCTATCTTTGATCTTCAGGCCTTGGGAATGGCTAAAATTAAAGCAGTGACCTAAACGAGACAGAAATGTTGCAAAATCAACATCAAACCTAACATTGTTACCAATAACATGTATACTGATCTAAAATTATATGTAAAATGTATCACATGTTTTCGAAGGGCATACTCATTATTCAAATTAATTTTCATCTATAAATCTTGTACCAATATAAATAAAAACATTTTCCATAATTTGTACCTTCCTGATACTTAATAAGGACATACCCTTGCTTTATCTCAGATATGTATAGTTCTACTATTAAATCTGGGACATTTCTGCAATTATGGTTCGCTCGAACCACTGTCATCTCCGCAGCTTATTTATATAAAAGTATGAGTATCAGGAAGAAATATTTGATAACAGGTGATGAATGAATTGGAAAAATACTTCTAATTGGAACCTAAAATAACTAGCGGTCATCAAAGCTCTTCTTTTTCTTTAAGTTTTTTGTATGCCTCTGGTGCGTGTTTTGGCATGAGCTCCTTCACTGCACGTACAAAGTCTGATTTTTCCGAGCATCCTTTGCAGGCTTTTTCTTCGTTCCAGTCAGACAATATCTTTTTCAGGTCCTTGACTTTGAGTTTCTTAAAGTCCACTGCGGTCAGGTCAATCTTCTTCTCTGAAATAACGGAATGTTACAATCTATTAGCCATTTATTGCCAGCACTTGGCTTTTACAATATTCAGATATTTGATACATGTACCAGTATATCACAGAAAACAATTATCAAAAAAGCATTTATTAAGAAATTAATAAATTATGTTTATTACAAAAAATCTGGCAGCCATGCCATAAACAAAGGCGTTATTCTGTTTACACAGATATTGTTTATCATAACATTATAGTATAAAATTTTAGCATAACATATCTTTAAGACTTTGCAAAGCTGATATATTTCATCATGATCATAAGTTCATAACTAGAATTTCTATGCGAAAATTATGGTCTGGATATGAGTCAACAGTTTGACAATGGCTTAGAGTTTGTGTGAAGCAACCTAAGTGTGCAAATCACTAATTTAAAAACATAATTTCCTCTAACAAAGTTAGTGTATTTCAAGCCAAATGGTAATTTAACAGTTTGAGTAACTTTAATAAAAGGTGAACACAGAAACACCCCAGCCTCATTACTAAGTCATGAGACATAAATGTACCTGTAGACCACATAACTAATCTCAATTCTAACTAGAAAATGCTTTTGTAAAAAAGCGCATGTCTCCCCCAATGCAAAGTCCTATAGGCAAGAAGTCAATAGGGGTCAGGAGTGAAAGTCAAAGAGACACTGATGGTTGGCTGCAATAGGGATCATCTACTTGGCATGTCCAGTCATCCCGCTAAATTTCAACACTCTTGGCCTAGTGGTTCTCAAGTCACTGTTCAGGCTCCTGTGACCTTGCCCTTGGATCAAGTGACCTCAAAATAAATAGGGGTCATCTACTCTGCATGTCCAATCATCCCATTAAGTTTCAACATTGTAGGTCAAGTGGTTCTCAAGTTATTTCCAAAAAATGATTTTACATGAACAGGCCACTGTGACCTTGACCTTTAATAGACTGACCCCAAAATCAATAGGGGTCATCTACCCTGCATGTTCAATCATCCTATGAAGTTTCAACATTCTTGGTCAAGTGGTTCTCAAGTTATTGATCGGAACTGGTTATCAATGTTCAGGCCTCTGTGACCTTGACCTTTAACGGAGTGATCCCAAAAACAATAGGGGCCATTTACTCTGCATGAACAATCATCCTATGAAGTTTCAACATTCTGGGTCGAGAGGTTCTCAAGTTATTGATTGGAAATGGTTTTCCATGTTCAGGCCCCTGTGGCCTTGACCTTTAACAGAGTGACCCTAAAATCGTTAGGGGTCATCTACTCCGCATGACCAATCATCCTATGAAGTTTCATCATTCTGGGTCAAGTGGTTCTCAAGTTACTGACCGGAAATGGTTTTCAATGTTCAGGCCCCTGTGACCTTGACCTTTCACAGAGTGACCCCAAAATCGTTAGGGGTCATCTACTCTGCATGACCAATCATCCTATTAAGTTTCAACATTCTGGGTCAAGTGGTTCTCAAGTTGCTGACCGGAAATGGTTTTCAATGTTCAGGCCTCTGTGACCTTGACCTTTAATGGAGTGACCCCAAAATTGATAGGGGTCATCTACTTTGCATGTACAATCATCCTATGAAGTTTCAACATTCTGGGTCAAGTGGTTCTCTAGTTATTGATCGGAAATGGTTTTAAATGTTCAGGCCCCTGTGACCTTGACCTTTGATGGAGTGTACCCCAAAATCAATAGGGGTCAT
Source organism: Mercenaria mercenaria (assembly GCF_021730395.1). Classification (NCBI taxonomy): domain Eukaryota; kingdom Metazoa; phylum Mollusca; class Bivalvia; order Venerida; family Veneridae; genus Mercenaria; species Mercenaria mercenaria. The sequence continues at coordinate 58,238,777 of NC_069373.1, forward strand.
CTACTCTTCATGACCAATCATCCTATGAAGTTTCAACATTCTGGGTCAAGTGGTTCTCTAGTTATTGATCGGAAATGGTTTTCAATGTTCAGGCCCCTGTGACCTTGACCTTTGATGGAGTGACCCCAAAATCAATAGGGGTCATCTACTCTTCATGACCAATCATCCTATGAAGTTTCAACATTCTGGGTCAAGTGGTTCTCTAGTTATTGATCGGAAATGGTTTTAAATGTTCAGGCCCCTGTGACCTTGACCTTTGACGGAGTGACCCCAAAATCAATAGGGGTCATCTACTCTTCATGGCCAATCATCCTATGAAGTTTCAACATTCTGGGTCAAGTGGTTCTCTAGTTATTGATCAGAAATGGTTTTCAATGTTCAGGCCCCTGTGACCTTGACCTTTGACGGAGTGGCCCCAAAAACAATAGGGGTCGTCTACTCCAGCAGCCCTACAACCCTATGAAGTTTGAAGGTTCTAGGTCAAATGGTTCTCCAGTTATTGCTCGGAAATGAAGTGTGACGTACGGACGGACGGACGGACGGACAGGGCAAAAACAATATGTCTCCTGGGGGAGACATAATTATCACATGTCCTCATACTAAAACAGAACTTTCATAAAAATATCACCAGTATGTAAGTATTTACAGTTTATACTGTACATACCATATTTCAGTTCACAGATCTGTGCATCCATATCTTTCAGTTTTTCACAGATCTTCACATAAGGCAAATGATGTTTAAATGGTTTTGTCATCTTCCTCACAATATTTGTTGCTGAAGTTGCTGCTCCTCCAAGATAGTAACACTATAAAATAAATGAAATATCCTGCTAAATTTCTATAATGAATTTGTGAATGTCCATCTTCCAATTTGGACAGTACCATTAACTGTTAAAAGGGGTGCTTACCAAAAAGATGCTAACAGTGTAGATCATGATCTACACTCGTGACTGGTCACAAAGGCACAATCAATCGTGTCCAGCATGGTAAGGGTTAATAATATTTCAATGAAAAGGAATCTATTATCAATTCAGTAAGTGACAAATATAAAATTATTTCAGGCTATAATAGCAAAACCTTCACCATATATTCAGTAAAATACCAAAAGCAAAAACCCAAATTCCGAAGCTCTACATTCTGAAGCCTATAATCTCATTTTTCCAATAGTTATATAGGGAAATCCTGGCAGTCAAAAGCCTGAAATCAGGGCCAGTCCTAAAAAATTCCAGACCTGTATTGGCCTTATCACTACGAATTTACTTCCATTAATACAGAGACTGGGGCCTATTGTCTTGAAAATATGGTAAATGCCATATAAACAAGTTTTAAATCTTTGTAAACTTCCATCTTAAGTGAGCATTTGAATTTTTAGCTTTTATCTGTAAATTCAAACCAAAGAGACGGGGGTCACACAGGATATCATAATATATAGCTTCAATGTGTGTGATAGAAAGTAAAATAGAAATCAAGTCATTTTAGAATTTAGTCTGTATTACTTTTATGCAAAATTTTCTATGAAATAGCATTTCACAAAATCATATCTATCTTGCACTTTATGGATCGCTTCAGGTTTCTGAAGCTATCTCAACAAAGAACAAGTAAGGCAAAGAAGTGATACAATTATCTTTGAAAATCACGAACAACAAGAGCTGTCAGTGGACAGCGTGCTCGACTATTCTCAGTGCTTGACAGTATAATATAAGCTATGAGTAAAACTTTAACATTACAATAAGCATGTTCTAAGTCGAAAAGGGGCCATAATTCAGTCAAAATGCTTGATAGAGTTGCCTCCTCCTTTTTACAGGCTGGGGTCATGATGGTCAACAAGTATGCAAAATATGAAAGCAATATCTCAATGGACTTTGAAAATATTTGGGGTGGTACGCAAACTTTAACAATAAGCATATTCTAAGTCGAAAAGGGGCCATAATTTAGTCAAAAGGCTTGATAGAGTTGCCTCCTCCTTTTTACAGACTGGGGTCATGATGGTAAACAAGTATGCAAAATATCAAAGCAATATCTTAATGGACTTTGAAAATATTTGTGGTGGTACGCAAACTTTAACATTACAATATTGCATAAGCATATTCTAAGTCGAAAAGGGGCCATAATTCAGTCAAAATGCTCGATGGAGTTGCCTACTCCTTTTTACAGACTGGGGTCATGATGGTAAACAAGTATGCAAAATATCAAAGCGATATCTCAATGGACTTTGAAAATATTTGGGGTGGTACGCAAACTTTAACATTTGTGTGACGCTCACGGTCACGCTAACGCCGATGCCGGGGCAAGTAGGATAGCTCCCCTATTCTTCGAATAGTCAAGCTAAAAAGGAATGAAAGATTAAATAAATCATTCTTTGAGCATCTTAAAGCTGGGCATTTTTGTCATACAAATCAGAGAAAAACCTATCTTCCTTTTCTGTCTAATAATTTACAGGGACGTACATGTTGACACATTCATTTATCCATCAAGCTACAAACATTTTAGAAATCAACTCCAAAAATAAGACAAAGTAAATGTAACACCACTTACAAATCTTTCATCTTTTCCTTTTGTATGTTTGCAGAATTTTTTGAAGGCATCTTCAATGTCTGCTTCAGATTTGTCTTTAAGTTCTGGGTTCTGTCCATCAAAGTTCCTCAACACATTTACACATACTGAAACAAGAAATTGAGTTCAGGATGTAGAAAATTAACCTTAAGCCTGCTGGTGGCAAGTGATTTTGCCTTTGCAACCAGTGCAGACCAAGATCAGCCTGCATATCCGTGGAAATTTTGATATATTAATCAATATATATCAAAATACTTATATAGTACATATTATATTTTATAATGCACCCATTTTCATGATAAAAAACATTCTAAGGTGCTTAACTTAGCACAAAGGCAGCCACTTAGGGCATCAAATTCATCCTCAACTAGTACAGACACACAGCGATCTGACCAGAGGGAGAGTGAGACAAAGCCCAAAGAACAGAGAGAGAAATGCTTTTGTATACAGGCCAGTCCGGCTAATTTTGCTTAGTTCTTTTGAATAGACAGTCTGGTCCTTTAACGTGCCTGGTGTATAGCACCGATACACGCAATATAATCATACTGATAATATCTCCTGTAAAATAAGTTACGGTAAAAAAAAATTTTCAGAAGATATTTAATGGCAATGTCAGACATTTTAAAATAAGTTCTTATTTTTGTGAATATGTTTAGGGCATGCCATAAGCATGCTAAAAGGGAACTTCTTTAATTTGTCATTACATTCTCTGTAACGAATCCTCTGATGCAACACTTAAACTTTATCTTTAAATTAGCTTTGAAACTTCTATTTGACAAACATTGTCTCGAAACAACATTACAACAACACAAGCATTTTTTAAACAATGAGAGTGTATGTCATGAGCAGCATTTTAACACATTATATTGATCCAGTGAAGGTAAGAAACTTATTATCTTAAGTATAGCACAATATTTTAACAGAAAAACACACACTTTATAAATAAATTGATTATAGGACACCTAGAGAGCCCCTATAGGACATGCTAGGTATTTGGTCATGGAATGGCTAATGGTTAACGGATGACTAACAAATCCTCGGGAGATTTTCTAGCGGCCTGGTAATTGATTTCTTAGTGAATATGTAATGATTTTACATAGTTTTAACTGTTATTTACTTAAGATATCAATACTTTATCTGCAAGCAAAATATTGTGTGAAAACATATGTGAAAACTTACCAAAGTGTATTTTAAATCATCTCGAATAGATTACTGATTTCCACTGATATTCTGTTTTTAAAAATGATAAAACATTGACTGCCGAACGTCACGTTTTTTTGTAAAAAGTGATGTTTTTCTAACGGCCTAAGCTTTAATTCTTTTACACATTTATAAATATTTTTCTGATGAATGGAAAGATTATAAAACAAGCAATCATTAGTTAATTTTGATTATTATTTTGAAATAAAATGGATTAATTATGAACGCTTAACTATCACAAACTGCCGCTATTGAAAAAAAAATGTCATTCAAAACAGTTATTTATTAAAAAATATTTAAATACTAAAATTGTACTTCAAAACTGTCTTAATTTTGAAAATCCGGTGAAAATGATGTTAAAATTTAAAAATCCTGATCCCATAAAAACATTGTTTTGTCCACCATCAGATGAACAGGTTATAATGAGTGACGTCACGGCTCTCGCCATTACTGATTTCCGCAAACTTTTGTTCCTTTATTTTAGTTGAAAGTTTGAGATTTTACACAGGGAGTCTATGATAAACTCCGATTAAAATGTAATCATTACCCAAGTGAAGTAAGTATTATTCTGCAATGTTTTGGACATGTTAAAATTATGAATCAGCTGAATAATGCAGTGATTTATTCGAGACGATTAAAAGTAAATCTCTAGTATGTATTCACACAGAATTTTGTTTGCAGATAAGTATCGATATCTTAAGTAAATAGCAGGTATCATTACTTATTCATCAGAAAATCTTTTACTATGACTAGACACTTCCTTAAACAGACTGGTAACATTGCCCGATCGGGCTTATGACACAAAAAGTAATATTTCTTGACAAATAATGAAGATATTTCTTTCAAACTTGGTCCATTTATTAAGCATTACATATAATGCTTATCAAGATAGAAATAATTTTGTTGCCTTCAGTTTAGTTAGAATTACTTCCCTTTTTCAGATTTTTATGATGCATAATTTTTGAAGTCCAAAAATATTATATTTTAATGCAATGTTTAAAACAGAAAAGGGTTCAGTGGCTTTCTAGTGCTTCAAACTTGTGTGCCAATACCTTTATTCTATATATTTAGGGTAAATTTATACTTTGTTTCTAGTGCAGATGTATGAGCAATTTTTTTAGGACTAACATTTCTCTATAATGTTGTAAGTGAAAGCAGAGTAAAATGTTTACATTCATGTACTAGCGCAATAATTTAGAGCATTAGAAAGCCATTTAACCCTTTTTTGTTTTAAACTTAGCATTAGAACATTGTTTTTTTGGACTTCAAAGATTATGCGTCATAAAAATCTGAAAAGGGGAAATAATTCTACCAAAACTGAAGGCAACCAAGTTATTTTTATTCTAATTTGTATCATTTGTTATGCTTAACAAATGGACCAAGTTTGAAAGAAATATCTTCATTATTTTTCAAGAAATACTACTTTTTGTGTCATAAGCCCGATCGGGCAATGTTACCAGCCTGTTAAATGATGCTCTCAGTTTCAGAAACTTGTTCATTCCTAAAAAGCTAAAAAATACCTTCACAATCTTCTTCTTTCAATGGTTTCTTTGCTGAAGCACCCGACAGGAAAGCGCACACAAACGCGCACACAAACAGAGTGCACAGAGACACCACTCCAATTTTATTCAACATTGTTCTGACAGATTGAAAATTTGACAGTCAAAAATGTAAACACAGCACCAAAATCTGAAAGTAAAAAATATCTTCAAAATTCAGAATGAAAGAATCCAAAGCTTCAGTTGTACTTCAATTTGTGGATTGTGAAGTACTAACTTTAACATTCAAAACAACTTGAAATGAGATATAAACAAGATATTAAACCTTTTTCTCTAGAAATACAATAAGAAGTTATTTTTACCAACGTGTTCTGTGAACTTCTGATACATTTGGCGCAAGCTGATTGGCTAAATTTTACCGGCGATTCACTTCCGGATCAAAATCTCGCGAGAAATTACGCGATTAAAGATGTCAGCCGCCTATGGGGTGCATTTTGGCTGCTCGTCAGCCTGTTTGGCTGTAAACAAGGTCTGTTTCTGTATGACAAATGAAAAAATCTCTTACTTAATGCAGTCTGTTATCTTTTTCATTGACTTGTATTTTTAAGTTCTTATATTCACTTGAAATTGCAGTAAAAACATTTCGAGATAGTAAATTGTTTTGATTCGTTCTCAGAATACTTCGACCTCGTACCAGTAAAACTGGCGAATCTTTTCTTTTTGTTCACTTATAAGTTTGTTTATATAGTTGCAACCGTAAGTCTCAGTGGGCGACTTTTCCAGAAAACTTAAATTTAGTTGGAGGATACTGTATGGGAAGTGGCTATTCTTACGGTCCCGCCGGTGGCTATTCCTACGGCTGTTTTGTATTACAATACATTGTACTGAAGTCATTCAATATTAATAGGGGATGAAAATCCCGAGACGGTTAAGTCCGTATATAGATATTCGTCTTTGCTGTTTGCATATACTGAGGCAATTTTTTCGATGTTTTCCGGTTCCGGTTTATGTAAAATCCGCTGACTGGTTGTCTTTATGAACATCCGAGCACCCAGAATCAGTCAAAGAAACTCGTAAACCGCGCTAACATGATTATTTTACTTCTTTTTCGTAATGAAAACTGTACATGCAACTGAAAAACACTTTTAAAACAGTAAGGAAGTGTAAAGACCGTCAAGTTTCTGCGTGGAGTGCAAACAAACAAAACAAAATTCTAAAAGCTAGTGCGAGAACGCTGAATGACGTCACCGGCATGACTTCCGTAAATTTTGCAAAGTATGATATTCGCTGTAAGAGGTATGATGACACTAAATGTAAACTACAGTTTAAAGCAAAGTTTCACTTTCTTGAGCGTTGAATATTTCTTTCTAAGCGGATATATAAAAGATAAATCCCCAATGCTAGGCGGTGCCTTAATTCATATTATATTTCAGAAATTTGTATGAGTTTTTCAGAATTGATTTCGAAATCTGAAACAGTGTTCACAAATTGACAAAATTGTGCAGAAAGTCAAAGACACAGAGTCATGAAAAAAGATCTAAACAGCTTTGTAGACAAGAAATAGCTTGGCAGTAGACTGACCAGGGGTCTCGCTAGGCCCATTATTTTTTTGGGAGAAGTCAATTCTCCCTCAGACTGATTTAAGGAGAAGTGGGGAGACTTTAGGGAGAAGTTGGAAAACTCCATTAATTTTTATATTTCTACCTCGACGCTGTGAATTGATTCAATGACCATTCATTTTCTTAGTTACATCATTTTACCATACACAGGGATTATTGTTTCAATACAAAATTCTAAAAAAAAAATGTTTTCTGTTCAAGACGGTGCTGAATCTAACACGCCGATTTTTTTGTTGATATATCATGTAATATATGAATGCAGGATGAAAAGGGGTTTATCATTTATACCTAGTCACCACTTGTGTGAACAGTTTCTCATTCGAATAAAACTGAAAGTAAACTGTGTCAAACCTAGAAATACATACCGATATTCAAATCAATTCATCCATCAAAGTTAGTTTTACGAAGTTAATTTACCATGGATACCAAATAATTGTGTCTATAATTCCAATTAATTGCATATGTAATTGACAATTTCTTTAGAAAACAACTCGCACGTGTTGACAATTAAATGCTAAGTGTCAAAGACGTAACCGCGGTGCTGATTGGCCTATTACAATTGCCTCTGGTGAAACCGATAATTTGATTTGCTTTCACACTTCTCGCGAAAATCTCACAAGTACCTGAAGTAGGCGGAGCTTAAATTATGCTATCGGCGAGTGTGTATGTGTATTCAACGCACATGGCATGGTGCAAATTGTCAAAAGATTAGCAAGTGCGCGTCCAAAAAAAAATTCAGGCGACTTGAATTCGCTTTGAGATTGGATTTGAGCAAAGTTTGAAGCTTCAAAGCAACTATTTTGCTCCCACGTTTGCAATGATCTTTTTGGTAAATTTATTCCTCAAAAATTTTTCATAGTCCATTTTTCGTAGCCATTGGCGATCGGGCTACCGTTATTGTCGCACACTGGCGATTTCGAAATGACATGTAATCACACTTGGTGATTGTGTTACAAATAAGGCAGTGGATAGGGTTACAGTACCGTAATCCTAGCCTCTGATTCTAGGACTACGGAAGTTCCGTATTTCTAGCATGTCTAGACAACCCTATGAGAATAGGCTAGGATTAAGGAAGTATTTAAGAGGAATCAAATATATGTTAGGACATGCATAAATGATGTTAACTTACTTGTTTCACTTAGAATATCGATTTTTCATGTCTGCCATATTATTTCGTGTTATCGATCTGCCATTTTGGGTTAGTAAAATATACGTGGACAGATATTATGCGCGTTTGATGAATGATTATGATTTTAATTTATTATGAATGACAAAAGTTAAAATATTCTTAATGAAAATAGTAATGTTTCAATGTTTACATAATTGTCCAACTGTATCCGGGCCACATCATGAGGAGGTGCTCAGTTCATGGCCCATTTCTTTTTCTTTTCAATTTCCATAAAAAATAATCGTTCTTTTTTTTTTTAAAAAAATATTGTTGTAATTTTGTTTTTGTTTAGAGTACATTATTTTTTCATAGTCATGATTATGCAATTTTTTTCTTTCATTTTTAATTGTTTTTCTATATTTTATTTTCTTTTCTCTTTCTTCTTTTACTAACCCAAAATGGCGGATCGATAACACGAAATAATACAACAGGCATAAAAAGTCGCTAATTTAAGTAAAATAAGTAAGTTTACAACATCATTTATGCATGTCTTAACATGTATATTTGATTCCTCTTAAATACTTCCGTAATCCTAGCCTATCTGAAACCAAACAACAACAAAACAACTTAATAAATTTAGCATGTAAACAGCTTTTAAATAGTTGCTAGAAGAACCCATCATTTTGCTAGTGGAAAAAGAAGTTAAATTCGATCCCTGTACCAATACACACTGGCAAACAAAACTAAAATGATATGGCAAGTAGAAAATAAACAGCAAAATTAATTTACCTGTGTCAAATTGCATTGGTGAAAAGCATAATAATTTGGCAACAAGAAATTTATCACTTTTGATGGAAAGTCATAGCAAGGCATTTTTTCAATGCAATCAATTTTATTTACAATCTGTCAACCCCGCCTGCTTAGCTCAGTAGAGAGAGGGCAGATCTACGGATCGCGGGGTTATGAGTTTGATCCCAGTGAGGCATATGTTCTCTGTGACGATTTGATAGAAGACATCGTGTCTGAAATCATTTGTCCTCCACCTCTTTTGATAGAAAACATTGTGTCTGAAATCATTCTTCCTCCACCTCATGTTCATGCGGGGAATTTGGCAGTTATTTGCGAAGAACAGATTTGTACTGGTATAGAATCCAGGAACTCTGGTTAGGTTAACTGCCCGCCATTACATAACTGGAATACTGTTGAAAAAATGGCGTTAAACCCAAAACAAACAAACAAATTAAAATCTGTATACAGCTTGTAAATTATTGTGTTTGACATGAGTGACTCAGTTGTATGCTTGTTTAAAGATGACTGAACGAGTGATTAAGGAAAAGCAGTAAAGCACCAGGAATTCATAGGGAGCAGCAGATTATGATTTATTATATATATGTGCCTTATTATATAATATTTGATGTGTAATTATATTTCAGGATGATAAGACAGATGTAATAGCTAATGACCTTGGCGACAGAACTACACCATGTATTGTTGCCTTCACAGATCATGACCAGGTAAAACAGCCCCTTAGTTTTCACATACTGTAAAATCAAACATTCATGAGGGATAACTTTCCACTAATTTCTTGAAAATTAATCCTTAGGAAAAGTCTGATTATAATTTACTTTTTAAAGAGGAACTTTTAACTTGGGTGAAGATAAAACTTGCATAATTACACTTTCTTGGTTCTACAAAATTTTGTCACAAAAATATTTGATAATACAGTATTAATATGATTTTGAACAAACACTTTGGATTCAAAACTCATGCCCTCTTCCTAGAAGAAATAGCACTGATGTTGTTTAATTAGGTGTGATTGCATTGCAGGCCTATTAGGGTTCAACAGTTATAAGCAACCTCCAGTTTAGGGTACAGGGAATCTTGTAAATTTGGTATCAAGTGTATACGGATTTTACAATTTCCATCAAGCAAGTTTGTCAGTTCTTTGCACAAATATGGAAAATTAATCATAACTGCTAAAAAATCCAAGTTTTCTAAAAGGTACCATTCTGCAATGACTACTGGTATTTTATTTCTATAACTGCAGAGATTTTTTTGTCCTTTTTTGGAAAAGGTTCGGTACCGGATAAATTGGGGAAAATTGCGGGGTTTTTACTCAGATTGAGACTTTTTATAGTTAATTAATAGCATATCATTAAGAATGCTTCTTCCTTTAATTCCATGTAAATAGCATCAAACAAACTGTTTAAATGGTTAAATCATGGTGAATGTCAATGTAACTAAGTTTTCCTTCTGCAATCATCAAAATGCAAACATAATTAAATTTGGTCATTTGGGAAATTTTTGGATGATAATTTGGAAAAAAGATTGCATTTTTCAGTTGGGAAAAGGTCCTTTTAGGGGTACTTTATAAAGAAGGAAAAAAATCGCTGATTTACTGAAATGATAAATTTGGATTTTAGTTGACTCCGAATAAAATGTTGGAAAAATGTTTTCATGTTTCAGGCTGTGGGTGTTGCAGCAAAGCAGGGTATGATACGCAATGCACAAAACACAGTTTGTCATGTTAAACAAATCTTAGGGAGAAAATACGATGATCCGGTAGTGACTGAATACAAGAGAAAGTCATCAGCACAGGTAATTTTCTACATTGAATCACTTTATTTCTTTTCCTTTTATTGTTCTGTAAATAACAGGCCTGAGATTTTTCAGGACTAAGCCTAATCTCAGGTTTTCAGTTGCCAGAATTTTCACATAACACTACTGGAAAAGGGATATTTCAGGCTTAGGAAAGTAGATTTGTAGGCTTCTCATTTTTAACCGAATGCTAGACCAGAAATATAACTTTATTATTTGTTATTTGCACTAAAATCTCGTGTACATATGGATTTGGTAGGTGACAAGAGTCTTCAAGCATATTTGTAGATATGGGCTATCGAGCAGACATCCCTTGTCTTTTTTTCTTGTTTCCTAATTTTCTGTTGGAAGTAAAGGATGGTTGATGTATTCGTCCTGGTATCGGTATCTATGTTTTATTCTTGTTAAAGTTTTATTGCAAGTTTCTCGATTTTACTATATATGTCTTCTTAAGTACTGCCACTTTACATAAGGGTTTGTCTTGGTAAGGGGTTTAAGGTAATCGTGCAGGTCAAGATCACTTGGGTCATGTTTTCTAAAAGTGCATAAAGTTTTATGGCAAGCTTAAAAATATCAGTATATCCTTTTAATACTTCTGCTGTTGTCATCAGATCTTGCATAAGGATTGCCCGCCCGCTTAGCTCAGTAGGTAAGAGCGTTGGTCTACGGATCGCGGGGTCGTGAGTTCGATCCTCGGGCGGGGCGTATGTTCTCCGTGACTATTTGATAAACGACATTGTGTCTGAAATCATTAGTCCTCCACCTCTGGTTCATGTGGGGAAGTTGGCAGTTACTTGCGGAGAACAGGTTTGTACTGGTACAGAATCCAGGAACACTGGTTAGGTTAGCAGCCCGCCGTTACATGACTGAAATACTGTTGAAAAACGGCGTTAAACCCAAAACAAACAAACAAAACTTGCATAAGGATTACTCTTAGTAAGGGACAGAAATCTTTTGGTTAATGGCTAGATACCTCAAAGGTCAAAGTAACTGGGGTCAGGTTTTGTAACAGTGATTGTAAGTTATATAGCATGTTCATTTCATTTTCATTTCTTACACTTACTTCAGTCATGTATCTGAAATGGTTTCTTAATATCTCTCAAACCTCTCCCCCCCCCCCCCCCCCCCCCATTTCTCACCCCCTCAACCTTCTAACCCCTGCCGTCCTCAATCTTCAAAAAAAAGACATACCTCCTTACACTGACTTATAGCTCATGTTATTCTTTAGATTCTCTCACATGCCCTATGTCTCAACCACCAAGTTCACCATTAAAACTACATTTTTAGCCCATCTGTCACATAGTGACAAGGTGAGCTTTTGTGATCACCCTTCGTCCGTCTTCAGTCTGTGTGTCAACAATTTCTTGTCTGCACGATAGAGGTTTCATTTATGATTTTATTTTAACCAAAGTTGCACACAACTTGTATCTCCATAAGATCTCGATTCCTTTCTTCAACTGGCCAGATCCCATTATGGGTTCCAGAGTTATGGCCCCTGAAAGGGCCAGAATTAGCTATTTTAACCTTGTCTGCACAATAGCAGCTTCATTTATGATTTGAATTTAATCAAACTTGCACAAAAACTTGTGTCACCATAAGATCTTGGTTCCTTTCTTGAACTGGCCAGATCCCTTAATGGGTTCCAGAGTTATGGCCCCTGAAAGGACCAAAAATAGCTATTTGACCTTGTCTGCACAATAGCAGCTTCATTTATGATTTGAATTTAATTAAACTTGCACGCAACTTGTATCACCACAAGATCTTGGTTCCTTAATTGAACCGGCCGGATCCCATAATGGGTTCCAGAGTTATTACCCCTGAAAGAGCCAAACTTAGCTATTTTGACCTTGTCTGCACAATAGCAGCTTCATTTATGATTTGATTTTAACCAAACTTGCACACAACTTGTATCACCACAAGATTTTGGTTCCTTTCATGAACTGGCCAGATTCCATTATGGGTTCCAGACTTATGGCCCCTTAAAGGTCCAAAATTTGCTATTTTGGCTTTTGCAGTCAAATAGAAACTTCATTTATGGTTTGATTTGATACAAACTTCCAAAATATCTTCAACAACAATAAATCTTGGATTCCATGACAAATCTGTCAGATTCAATCGTATGTTCCAGAGTTATTTTATATCTGATTACCTCCCCTGATTGTAATCAAAATTGATTTATATCAGTAAGTACTTATAGGACTTATTTGAAAGTTCATTATTGTCATTAGCTGGATAGATAACTATGGACTGTTTTTATGTCAAATTACTTCTCTTTATTTCAAATTAAAATGGGTATATCTCTCTAACTAATAATGATACTGATCTGAAATTTCATTTATGTCAACAGATGGACTTGGACAATCAGTGAAGATACATATTGACTGAATTTATGACAAATAATCTACCTTTATTTTTAGCTCACCTGTCACAAAGTGACAAGGTGAGCTTTTGTGATCGCGCAGCGTCCGTCGTCCGTCGTGCGTCCGTGCGTCCGTAAACTTTTGCTTGTGACCACTCTAGAGGTCACATTTTTCATGGGATCTTTATGAAAGTTGGTCAGAATGTTCATCTTGATGATATCTAGGTCAAGTTCGAAACTGGGTCACGTGCCGTCAAAAACTAGGTCAGTAGGTCTAAAAATAGAAAAACCTTGTGACCTCTCTAGAGGCCATATATTTCACAAGATCTTCATGAAAATTGGTCAGAATGTTCACCTTGATGATATCTAGGTCAAGTTCGAAAGTGGGTCACGTGCCATCAAAAACTAGGTCAGTAGGTCTAAAAATAGAAAAACCTTGTGACCTCTCTAGAGGCCATATATTTCAAAAGATCTTCATGAAAATTGGTTAGAACGTTCACCTTGATGATATCTAGGTCAAGTTCGAAACTGGGTCACGTGCCGTCAAAAACTAGGTCAGTAGGTCAAATAATAGAAAAACCTTGTGACCTCTCTAAAGGCCATATTTTTCATGGGATCTGTATGAAAGTTGGTCTGAATGTTTATCTTGATGATATCTAGGTCAAGTTCGAAACTGGGTCACGTGCCTTCAAAAACTAGGTCAGTAGGTCAAATAATAGAAAAACCTTGTGACCTCTCTAAAGGCCATATTTTTCATGGGATCTGTATGAAAGTTAGTCTGAATGTTCATCTTGATGATATCTAGGTCAAGTTCAAAACTGGGTCACGTGCAGTCAAAAACTAGGTCAGTAGGTCTAAAAATAGAAAAACCTTGTGACCTCTCTAGAGGCCATATATTTCATGAGATCTTCATGAAAATTGGTCAGAATGTTCACCTTGATGATATCTAGGTCAAGTTCGAAAGTGGGTCACGTGCCTTTAAAAACTAGGTCAGTAGGTCAAATAATAGAAAAACCTTGTGACCTCTCTAGAGGCCATATTTTTCATGGGATCTGTATGAAAGTTGGTCTGAATGCTTATCTTGATGATATCTAGGTCAAGTTCGAAACAGAGTCATGTGCGGTCAAAAACTAGGTCAGTAGGTCTAAAAATAGAAAAACCTTGTGACCTCTCTAGAGGCCATACCCTTAAATGGATCTTCATGAAAATTTGTCAGAATGTTCACCTTGATGATATCTAGGTCAAGTTTGAAACTGGGTCACGTGCCTTTAAAAAACTAGGTCAGTAGGTCAAATAATAAAAAAACCTTGTGACCTCTCTAGAGGCCATACTTTTCATGGGATCTGTATGAAAGTTGGTCTGAATGTTCATCTTGATGATATCTAGGTCAAGTTTGAAACTGGGTCAACTGCGGTCAAAAACTAGGTCAGTAGGTCTAAAATTAGAAAAATCTTTTGACCTCTCTAGAGGCCATATTTTTCAATGGATCTTCATGAAAATTGATCTGAATGTTCATCTTGATGATATCTAGGTCAGTTTCGAAACTGGGTCATGTGCGGTCAAAAACTAGGCCAGTAGGTCTAAAAATAGAAAAACCTTGTGACCTCTCTAGAGGCCATATTTTCATGAGATCTTCATGAAAATTAGAGAGAATGTTCACCTTGATGATATCTAGTTAAAATTCAAAACAGGGTCACGTACCTTCGAAAACTAGGTCAATAGGTCAAATAATAGAAAAACCTTGTGACCTCTCTAGAGACCATATTTTTCAATGGATCTTCATGAAAATTGGTCAGAATTTTTATCTTGATAATATATAGGTCAAGTTCAAAACTGGGTCACATGAGCTCAAAAACTAGGTCACTATGTCAAATAATAGAAAAAACGACGTCATACTCAAAACTTGGTCATGTGGGAAGAGGTGAGCGATTCAGGACCATCATGGTCCTCTTGTTTATCTAAATGAATACTCTTAGCAGCTTCTAATGAGATTGGTTTGAAACATTATTTATGTCTTCCATGGTAAGAAATAGTCATATTAGATAACTCCTGATTGAAAATTTATCGATACGAATACTTTACTAATATATTGTTGTATAGGCTTGTACTCTGTATCTTCTACATGCATATACCAATGCATGATTACCTCCCCTGATTTTAATAAAAATGGCTTTATCTCAGTAAATATTTATAGAACTCATTTGAAATTTCATTATTGTCTTTAGTTGGACTGAGGCAATCAGGGCTGATTATGTCAAATTACCTCCCTTTGTTTCAAATTAAAGTTGGTGTATCTTATAACCAATGAAGACACTGATTTGAAATGTCATTTGTGCCATCAGATGGACTTGGACAATCAGGGTAGATAACTTTATACTGAAATTATGACAGATTACCTCCCTTTATTTTATGTAAATGAATATATCTCAGCAGCATCTAATGAGATTAGTTTTAAATGTTATTTAAGTCTTCCAGGGTAAGGAATAGTCATGTTAGTACAAAAATGCAGCATTTGAGCCTAGGACCCTCAAACTTGGTATGGAAATTGGCCATGACTAGGTCAAAAGGGACTGTTACAAGAAAATGTTTATCCTGATGATATTTAATGTGTATGCCTATGTGCTCTGTGTCAAAACTGGATCATATCATTTTGAGCAATGGTACTCAGGTGAGCGATACAGGGCCATCATGGCCCTCTTGTTTTCATACTTATTTTGTCATATATCTCTAAAGCTTCATTAGTATCCCTCATAGACCCTCTTGCTGCAGTTTTAATCACAGATGATGTCTTTTTGGATAAATGCTGTTGTAAATGTTTTAAAAGAAGCCGTTTCTAAAATTCACAGGTGTTTGACCAAAATGGGGAACCAAGATATGAAGTGGACTTCAAAGAATCAAGGAAAATATTCACTCCCTCTCAAATTGCTGTATCTATCTACAAGAAAATGCTAGGTGGGTACTGCTTCTATATCAATTTGAACTGTGATTTATTGAAGAAATGATCAGTGTGTGTGTGTTTTCGGGTTTAAAGTCTTTTTCAATAATTTTTCAGTCATATAAGAGATGGTGTCTACTTGTAGCAGTCAGCACAATGCCCAACTTTATAGTGCTGCCTCACTGAAATATCACGCCATAGACATGTGATGTGATACCCAACCCAGTCACATTATACTGACACCGGGCTAATAAGTCCTTGCACTATCCTCTTAATGCTGAGCGACAAGCAAGGAAGCTACGTCTTTCTTATGACGCGGCTGCAGATCGAACACGCGACCTCTCGCATTTTAAGAGGGTGCTCTAACACTTGGCTACAGAGGGAAATGACCAGTTGTTCTCTCTTAGAGGTTAAAGTTTAATGGAAATTTTTTGGATTTTAGTTCATTTACATTTTCAGACATTTTAAAAGATAACCATTTCGTGCTTAAACAGTAGCATCTGAGAGTATTACAAAACAGAATATGTAGTTCAGTGTTATTTGTACTCATCAGTGTTTGTAAAAAAAAATAATGCCTGTTTAGAACATGACTCATAATAAGTATATGCAGTATAAAGTGTCTGTTTTACTGTCAGAGACTGCTCAAAGTCATGGAGGAAGTGGTTCTCAGGACTCGGTGCTCGCTGTGCCTACACACTTCAATATGGACCAGAAAAAGGCTATTGGGTAATGCATGCAATATACAAATATTGCTGCACAAATTTTGTTTATTTCATTCTGAATACATTAGATTTGTTTTTATTGCATGTTTTTAGTAGGTTTATAGCTTCAGAATCATTGAATGTCTGTCTGTTGTCCACAGTTTTTAGCTCGACTATTCGAAGAATAAGTAGAGCTATCCTACTCACCACGGCGTCGGCGTCGGCGTCACACCTTGGTTAAGTTTTTCGTACCAGTCCACATTTTGACAAAGTCTTTTGAGATAAAGCTTTGAAACTTTCAACACTGGTTTACCATCATCATGGCCAGTTATAGGCAAGAGCACGTAACTCCATCAAGGATTTTGGCTGAATTATGGCCCCTTTTGACTTAGAAATCATGGTTAAGTTTTTCGTACCAGTTCATATTTTGACAAAGTATTTTAAGATAAAGCTTTGAAACTTTCAACACTTGTTTACCATCATCATGGCCAGTTATAGGCAAGAGCACATAACTCCATCAAGCATTTTGGCTGAATTATGGCCCCTTTTGACTTAGAAATCATGGTTAAGTTTTTCGTACCAGTTCATATTTTGACAAAGTCTTTTGAGATAAAGCTTTGAAACTTTCAACACTTGTTTACCATCATCATGGCCAGTTATAGGCAAGAGTACATAACTCCATCAGGGATTTTGGCTGAATTATGGCCCCTTTCGATTTAGAAATCTTGGTTAATATTTCGTACCAGTTCATATTTTGACAAAGTCTTTTGAGATAAAGCTTTGAAACTTTCAACACCTGTTTACCATCACCATGTCCAGTTATAGGCAGGAGTACATAACTCCATCAGGGATTTTGGCTGAATTATGGCCCCTTTCGACTTAGAAATCTTGGTTAAGTTTTTCGTACCAGTTCATATTTTGACAAAGTCTTTTGAGATAAAGCTTTGAAACTTTCAACACCTGTTTACCATCACCATGTCCAGTTATAGGCAGGAGTACATAACTCCATCAAGGATTTTGGCTGAATTATGGCCCCTTTTGACTTAGAAATCTTGGTTAAGTTTTCGTACCAGTTTATATTTTTTGTAAAGTGTTTGACATATGGCTTTGAAACTTTTATCACTTGTTTAGTATAATAGTCTCTATCTGTAGGAAAGAGAAAATAACTCTGTCATCTATTTTGGCTGAATTATGGCCCTTTTTGGACTTTGAAATTAGTTCTGTTTTCATACAAGTCCATGTATTGTCAAAACTATTTGACATATGGCTTTTAAACTTTGAACACTTGTTTATCATTATGATTTCCATCTGTAGGCAACAGTACATAACTATTTTGACTGAATTATGGCCATTTTTGGACTTTGAAATTGGCTCATATATTGCCATTTAGTGCAAGACTTGTCGAAATCATAGTAATACAGGAACATTGTTTGTCTAATCTATTTATTTCTTTTGTCTGAATATCCTTGGAAATATTTTGACCCCATTTTTAAATCAATTCTTCGAATAGTCGAGCGCGCTGTCATCAGACAGCTCTTGTTTTAAAACATCTCGTCCAAATTTCTTTAAAGAACATCTCATAAAACTCGAAGCTCATTTCAGTCAAACATCACAGGCATACTGCTCATGTGGACCTCTTTCAAATTCCTTCAAATCTACCTAGTCCTTTTAAACATCTTCACCTTATAGAACACTTGCTTAATTTCAGAATAATTTCACATTATAGGCTGTATTGAAAAGTTTGGAAATCTTCTCTAGCTAAACTGCAGGCCCAATTTCAAATTTTTTTTTGAAACGTCCCTGGGTTGTCCCATCACCAAATTCCTTCAGTCCATGTTGATATGTTAAAAAATATGGCTGCTTAAGGGCAGGACTTGTTTTCTTTATATGGCTAAAATGAAAACTTGGACAATCTTTTAATACTCTAAAACTGATGGCCTGATTTTAGAATATTTTCACACAAATTTTCCTTGGGTGCCGGTGAGCTACCCAATATCCCATTTGTTGTACAAATGTATATGGCTATATTGCAAACTGTGGTAATCTTCTTTTCAAAACTGGGTGGTTTGATCGCAAAATGATATCACAAAAATGTCCCTTAGGATATTCTGTTATATTCCATCAGTTCATTCTGCAGCTTTGAAAAATAAGCCACCAGAGGTGTTGCAGATTTTCTTCATTTATGTATAGTGAAAACTTTGAGAGTCTTTTCTAAGGAAGTGTTTGCATGGTTTCAGAATGATTTTATTGAAAAATTTATTATGTGTTAAAATTATTTTGATTTGTCAAAAAACATTGCCACCTGAGTGCATGCTGACTTTGCTGTATATGTTTACAGTATAAGTTATCAAAACCTCTATTCCAGATGTAAAATAATTCTACACAAATGTTCCTTAAGTGATAGTCTACTCTACAAAGTTTGGTTTTTTAGCTCACCTGTCAGAAAGTGACAAGGTGAGCTTTTGTGATCGCGCGGTGTCCGTCGTCCGTGCGTCAGTGCGTCCGTGCGTCCGTAAACTTTTGCTTGTGACCACTCTAGAGGTCACATTTTTCATGGGATCTTTATGAAAGTTGGTCAGAATGTTCATCTGATGATATCTAGGTCAAGTTCAAAAACTGGGTCACGTGCCATCAAAACTAGGTCAGTAGGTCTAAAAATAGAAAAACCTGTGACCTCTTCTAGGGGCCCAAAATATTTCACAAGATCTTCATGAAAATTGGTCAGAATGTTCACCTTGATGATATCTAGTCAAGTTCGAAACTGGGTCACGTGGGGTCAAAAACTGGGTCAGTAGTCTAAAAATAAAAAAACCCTTTGTGACCTCTCTAGGGGCCATATTTTTCATGAGATCTTCATGTATTGGTCAGAATGTTATCTTGATGATATCTAGGTCAAGTTTGAAACTGGTCACGTAGGTCAAAAAACTAGGTCATTGGGTCTAAAAATAGAAAAACCTTGTGACCTCTCTAGAGCATATTTTCTCAATGCATTTTTCATGAAATTGGTCAAATTTTTCATTGAAATATCTAGGTCAAGGTCAAAACTGGGTCACGTGGGTTTTAAAAACTAGGTCAGTAGATCAAAAATAAAAAACCTTGGTGACCCTCTCTAAGGAACCATATTTTTCATGAGATCTTCATGAATATTGGTCAGAAGGGTTCACCTTGATACTAGTCAAGTTCGAACTGGTCATGTGGGGTCAAAACTAGGTCATAGTCTAAAATAGAAAAACCTTGTGACCTCTCTAGTGGCCATTTTTCTCAAGGAATCTTCATGAAAATTGGTCAGAATGTTCACCTTGAGATATCTAGGTCGAGTTCGAAACTGGGTCACGTGGATTAAAACTAGGTCAGTCGATCAAAAAATAAAAAAAACCTTGTGACCTCTCTAGAGGCCATATTTTTCATGAGATCTTCTGATATTGGTCAGAATGTTCATCTTGATGATATCTAAGTCAGATTCAAAACTGGTCACGGGGGGTCAAAAACTAGGTTCAGTAAGTCTAAAAATGAAAAAACCTTGTGACCTCTCTAGAGGCCATATTTCTCAATGGATCTTCATGAAAATTGGTGAGAATGTTCAGCTTGATGACTTCTGGGGTCAGGTTCGAAAACTAGGTCATGTGCTTTAAAAAACTGGGTCAGTAGTCGAAAAATAGAAAAACCTTGTGACCTCCTAGAGGCCATATTTTTCACGAGATCTTCATGAAAATTGGTGAGAATGTTCACCTTGATGATACTAGGTCAAGTTTAAAAGTGGTCACGTGCCTTCAAAAACTAGGTCATTAGGTCAAATAATAGAAAAACCTTGTGACCTCTCTAAAAGGCCAGTTTTTGAATGGATCTTCATGAAATTGGTCAGAATTTTTTTATCTTGATGATATCTGGGTCACATGTGCTCAAAAACTAGGTCACTATGTCAATAATAGAAATAACGATGTCATACTCGTTGAACACGGGGTCATGTGGAATGGGTGGGGCGATTCAGACCATCATGGTCCTTTTGTTTAGATAGTTTAGATTTATCAAAAACTGGCTGCGAGCACATACCGTAATCGTAAAGTGCTGATCTGATTTTGAAATTAGTTTTACAGAAATGATTATTAGGTGACCCTGTAGTGTACTGACTTAGTTTAAATTATTCTGATTTGTCAAAAGCAAGGTCACCACAGGGAATGGTCACTTGTTTGTATTGTTTGTTTGTGTTTGAAGCTCACCTGAGCAGAAAGCTTGGTTGCACATAGGGGCCACCAGGGCTAAAAATGGAAAAATGGCACTGGTCTGATTTTGAAATAATTTCACACAAATAGTTCTTGTGTCACCTTGTATCAAGATTGTTCAAGTTGTACTGATTGGTCAAAAAACATGGCCACCTGGGGGCGTGGTCACTTTTCCTTATGTGTATATAGTGGAAACTTGTGTGAAACTGATTTAAAAATAATTTTGCACAAATGGTCCATGTGTGACCCTTTACAGAGATTTTAAGGTTATACCGATTTGTCGAAAAACATGGCTGCCAGGGGGAATGGTCACTTCTATATATTATGCATATATAATGGAAATTAAAACAATCGTCTCGTATGAAACTGCTGGCTCGATTTTAAAATATTTTTACACGAATGGTCCTTGTGTGACCCTCTACCAAGATTGTTCAAATTATTCCAATTCGTCTAAAAACATGGCTGCCAGAGGGCGGAGTTACTTTTCCCTATATGTATATAGTGGAAATTTAGAAAATCTTCTTGTATAAAACTGCTGGCCCAATTTTAAAATAATTTTATCAGACTATCGGACTTCGAAAATCTTTTTCACTTGAGCTTTGATATTTGGCATGTGATATAAGGACATGACTCTCTACCATAACTGTCCAAATTATTGCCATAAGGCCAAAAATGGCCATGCCCCTGTGTGTAACATGTACTTACCATAGACTTATATATAAGAAACTTTGAAAATCTTTTTCTCTGAATCAATAATAGCTAGAGCCTTGATGTTTTGCATGTGATATCAGAGTTGTACTGTCTACCATAATTGTTCAAATTATTGCCCTAAGTTCAAAATGTGTGTGACTTGTATATAATATAAGCTAACATAGAAGAAACCTAACAAATTATATGTTCCATTGGTACTGTCTTTAAAAAAGGTACAGCAATTTGGTTATTAAAGATCATTATTACACACAAAATAGAAATTAGTTTGTTTTACATGCAAAATCAAAATATCCCTCACCCATTGTCACCAGATCATATGTTTTTAAATTAAATATTGCATGTTTGAGCTCAGATTTTACTATAAGTACATGTGTTCTTGACTATTCTACTTAAGGTTTTTTGACATCTTAACTCTTGTATATTTAACTATGGTGTTTACTAGGAAGTACCTATGTTTTTATGATTTACAGCTCGGCAGCTAATCAAGCTGGTTTCAACATTCTACGCATGGTATCTGAACCATCAGCAGCTTTGTTAGCATATGATATTGGACAGACTGATGTCACTTATAGTGGGTAGGTCTATTTTTACAGTTCCTTTGATTTAAGGTTACATATTGTAACTGGACTATAGTTGTATTTTTACAAAGGTATGCCTCTTTTTCAACTTAGCAGTTTTTTTTTGCTGAATTTTTGTATGTAAGCTGGTTTCTTAGTACCCACTTAAGGAAATGGATTTAAACTTCTCACACTTGTCCACTGTGATGAACTGACATGTACAGGTTCCATAACTTTAGTTTGCATTTTTACAAAATTGAAACCACCCGCTTAGCTCAGTTGGGAGAGTGCAGATCTATGGATTGCGAGGTCGTGAGTTTGATCCCCGGGCAAGGCATATGTTCTCCATGATGATTTGATAGAAGACATTGTGTCTGAAATAATCCTTCCTCCACCTCTGATTCATGTGGGTAAGTTGGCAGTTAATTGCGGACTGCGGAGAACAGGTTTGTTCTGGTACAGAATCCCGGAACACTAGTAAGGTTAACTGCCCTCCGTTACATAACTGAAATATTGTTGAAAAACGGCATTAAACCCAAAACAGACTGCGAACAAACAAATTTACAAAATTATGCCCCCTTTTTTGACATTTAGTTCAATTGACAAGGCTGTTGCTGTAAAATAATCAAGCGTTGCTGTCTTCTGACAGCTCTTGTTAGATTTTGGAGTCAGGGCAATCTTTGCTGTGTAAGAAGAGTTCCACTCCAGCCAATGCTAGGGAAATTTAAGGTTGTTCCAGTTTCCTTTACTTCTCTTGAACAACCTAGTAAACCTGAGTCTGGTGGTGTGTGTTTACTTAGGTTTTATGCTTCCAAAGGATCTACCTTTATGTTCAAAAGCAGTGTATTAGCCAAATTAAATATAAAGATAATCTAGATATTACATGCTCTTATGAATGTTACTGTTTTTGATAGATGTGTCAGTATGTATTCATTACTTTGTCATTATTTGTGGCAGCATGCTTAAAGAAGGCTTTCATTCCTCTAGACGCAGGGGGAGGGGCGTGGGGGGCCTTTTAAATTTGAATAAGAACTAACACTTTGATGACTTAAGAAGTATAAGGTCGTAGATGTAGTAATGGGAGCAGTTAATATAAGAATCTTTCACTGGCTGTTGGTATGGGTAGGACTATTCAGATTCCAGCTGGAAGATACCTTCTCATTAGCTCCTACAACATGTGATACATTCCTTTCTTATCTACAAGTTATAAAAGAAATGAAATAAAACACATGTTTATTTTAAAGCACTTCCTTCTGTGTAGCCCAAGAATTTATACATTCATTTGTAAATGTGGTTAATTATGATGTCATTTACAATGCAAGTGTCATCCTTCATTTATACCCTGGAATATAGAGGGAGTTTAGCCAGTAACTAAACAGTAAAGCTCCTCACTGATATACAAAACATTCATTTCTTACTACAGATCAGTACTAGTGTTTAGGCTAGGTGGTGTATCAGCTGAGGTGTCGGTGGTCAATGTTCACAATGGAATGTACCAGGTATCTACGTCAGTTACAGACTCCACACTCGGGGGTGACCTCTTTACAGATGAACTGATGAAATACCTAGTTGTAGAATATAAAAGGTATGGTCTTACTAATAACTGATAATGGGTCTGTGTTCATCAACCTCTTAGTAAGAAATTTAAAATTGACTATGAGAGAACAGAATTTTCCATTTACTAAAGTGTTTCTCTGGTAATCTTTCTCAGGTATCAAAGGGGCCTCTGTGACTGAGTGGCTTAGGTCACTGACTTTGAATCACCTGCCCCTCACCAATGTGGGTTTTAAACCTCTCTAAAATTCTTCAAGTGAGGAAGCCATCCAGTTGGCTTACGGCAGGTCAGTGGTACTACCCAGGAGCTGGTCAATGATGATATAATGCACAGAAGGGCACCTGGGTCTTCATCATCAGAAAGCTTGAATAGTCACCATATGACCTAGATTGTGTCAGTGTGACTCAGGTTCTCAGGGTATTAAAAAATGTATATTTGAGGGTTTCTGAAGAAATATGGTTCTAACCAGATGCCCCTACAATGAATGTATCCCAGGAACTGTTTTCTCTATATAATATAGCTGGGGCATGTGAAAGGCCCCTTCTCAGATGAAACGGAAATGAATTTATAATATTCACAACAACTAAAGCTGACTACTTTGAGAGGTGGTTGAGTGAAAAAAAAATATTAAGAATTCTGTTAGTAAATTTATAGTTACATTAACAACCATTACATTTTTAGCTCACCTGTCACATAGTGACAAGGTGAGCTTTTGTGATCACCCCTTCGTCCGTCGTGTGTCCGTGCGTCCGTCAACAATTTCTTGTCTGCACGATAGTGGTTTCATTTATTATTTTATTTTAACCAAACTTGCACACAACTTGTATCACCATAAGGTCACGGTTCCTTTCTTGAACTGGCCAGATCCCATTATGGGTTCCAGAGTTATGGCCCCTGAAAGGGCCAAAATTACCTATTTTGACCTTGTCTGCACAATAGCAGCTTTATTTATGATTTGATTTTTACCAAACTGGCACACAACTTGTATCACCATAAGATCTTAGTTCCTTTCTTGAACTGGACAGATTCCATTATGGGTTCCAGAGTTATGGCCCCTGAAAGGGCCAAAATTAGCTATTTTAACCTTGTCTGCACAATAGCAGCTTCATTTATGATTTGATTTTAACCAAACTTGCACACAACTTGTATCACCATAAGATCTCGGTTCCTTTCTTGAACTGGCGAGATTCCTTTATGGGTTCCAGAGTGATGGCCCCTGAAAGGGCCAGAATTAGCTATTTTGACCTTGTCTGCACAATAGCAGTTTCATTTATGATTTGAATTTAATCAAACTTGCACAAAACTTGTGTCACCATAAGATCTCGATTCCTTTCTTGAACCGGCCAGATCCCATAATGGGTTCCAGAGTTATGGCCCCTAAAAGGGCCAAAATAAGCTATTTTGATCTTGTCTGCACAATAGCAGCTTTATTTATGATTTGATTTTAACCAAACTTGCACACAACTTGTATCACCACAAGATCTTGCTTCCTTTCTTCAACTGGCCAGATTCCATCATGGGTGCCAGAGTTATGGCCCCTTAAAGGTCCAAAATTGTCTATTTTGGCTTTTGCAGCCATATAGAGACTTCATTTATGGTTTTATTTGATACAAACTTCCAAAATACCTTCAACAACAAGAAATCTTGGATTCCATGGCAAATCAGATCCAATCATAGGTTCCAGAGTTATTTTATATCTGATTACCTCCCCTGATTGTAATCAAAATGAATTTATATCAGTAAGTACTTACAGGACTTATTTGAAATTTCATTATTGTTATTAACTGGACTGAGACAATCAGGGTTGATAACTATGGACTGATTTTATGTCAAATTACCTCCCTTTATTTCAAATTAAAATTGTTATATCTCCATAACTAATGAAGATACTGATCTGAAATTTCATGTCGACAGATTTATTTGGCAGATCCTTCTTTTGTCCACTTACAATATTTTTTTTTTAATTACTTCCCTTTTATGTTACTATAAATAGCTTATTTTTAGTAACTTTTTTTATTATTCGCCGTAGGGAAAACACGAGACCAGTTTTCTGTGGTACAACATGGATGGTACCTCCAATTTTTAGATGTATTTTAACATATCTATACCTTGTTAGATTTTTTTTTCTTTTTGGTTAAATTTCTTCCCTTTGTTGTTCCTGTCCTTTGGACTTAGATATTTTTTCTGAGGACCTTCTTGTCCTCAAGTGCAATGATAACAGGTGAGCAATATAGGGCCATCATGGCCCTCTTGTTTAAGTAATTCATGTTATATTAACCTTTAGCTTGCTGCCGGCAACAATTTCTTGTCTGCACGATAGTGGTTTCATTTATGATTTTGTTTTAACCAAACTTGCACACAACTTGTATCACCATAAGATTTTGGTTCCTTTCTTGAACTGGCCAGATCCCATTATGGGTTCCAGAATTATGGCCCCTGAAAGGGCCAAAATTACCTATTTTGACCTTGTCTGCATAATAGCAGCTTTATTTATGATTTGATTTTTACCAAACTGGCACACAACTTGTATCACCATAAGATCTTGGTTCCTTTCTTGAACTGGCCAGATTCCATTATGGGTTCCAGAGTTATGGCCCCTGAAAGGGCCAAAATTAGCTATTTTGACTTTGTCTGCACAATAGCTGCTTCATTATGTCTCCCACCACACATTGGTGTGGGAGACATTTTGATTTACTCCAGTCTGTGTATATGTGTGTGTGTGTCTGTCTGTGTGTCTGTCACAAAGCTTGTCCGCACTCTAAGTCGAACATTTCTCATCCGATTTTCACCAAACTTGAACAAAATGTGTTTGACCATAAGACCTCGGCCAAGTTCGTTAACTAGCCAAATCAGTCAAGGGGTCTTGGAGTTATGGCCCTTGAATTACCAAAAATCGGTCTTTTTACTCTTGTCCGCACTCTAATTCGAATATTTCTCATCCAATCTTCTCCAAACTTAAACAAAATGTGTTTGACCATGAGACCTCGGCCAAGTTCGATAACTAGCCAAATCAGTCCAGGCATTTTGGAGTTACGGCCCTTGAATTATCGAAAAATTGGCCTTTTTACTCATGTCCGGACTCTTAATCAAACATTTCTCATCCGATCTTCACCAAACTTGAACAAAATGTGTTTGACCATGAGACTCGGCCAAGTATGATAACTAGCCAAATCGGTCCAGGCATTTTGGAGTTACGGCCCTTGAATTATCGAAAAATCGGCCTTTTTACTCTTGTCCGGACTCTTAATCAAACATTTCTCATCCGATCTTCACCAAACTTGAACAAAATGTGTTTGACCATGAGACCTCGGCCAAGTTCAATAACTAGCCAAATCGGTCCGGGCATTTTAGAGTTACGGCCCTTGAATTACCGAAAAAAATCCATCTGTTTACTCTTGTCCGCTCTCTGAGTCGAACATTTCTCATCCTATCTTCACCAAACTTGAACAAAATATGTTTGGCCATAAGACCTTACCCAAGTTCGATAACTAGCCAAATCCGTCCAGGCACTTTTGATTTATGACCCTTGAATTACTGATGGATCCACTCATCCAGACCATCTAATTGGATCCACTCGTCTTAAACATCTAGAGAAACTAACATTTTTCATAGGGGTAGTTGTGGGAGACATGCGCTTTTCTCAAAAGCATCTCTAGTTTATGATTTGAATTTAATCAAACTTGCACAAAACTTGTGTCACCATAAGATCTCGATTCCTTTCTTGAACCGTCTAGATCCCATAATGAGTTCCAGAGTTATGGCCCCTGAAAGGGCCAAAATTAGCTATTTTGACCTTGTCTGCACAATAGCAGCTTCATTTATGATTTGATTTTAACCAAACTTGTACACAACTTGTATCACCACAAGGTCTTGGTTCCATTCTTGAACTGGCCAAATTCCATCATGGGTTCCAGAGTGGCCCCTTATAGGTCCAAAATTAGCTATTTTGGCTTTTGCAGCCATATAGAGACTTCATTTATGGTTTTATTTGATACAACTTCCAAAATTTCTTCAACAACAATAAATCTTGGATTCCATGACAAATCAGATCCAATCGTAGGTTCCAGAGTTATTTTATATCTGATTACCTCCCCTGATTGTAATCAAAACAGATTTATATCAGTAAGTACTTATAGGACTTATTTGAAATTTCATTATTGTCATTAGTTGGACTGAGACAATCAGGGTAGATAACTATGGACTGATTTTATTTCAAATTACCTCTTTTTATTTCAAATTAAAATGGGTATATCTCCGTAACTAATGAAGATACTGATCTGAAATTTCATTTATGTCAACAGATTTCTTTGGCAGATCCTTTTTTTTGTTCACTTACAATAATTTTTTTTCAATTACTTCCCTTTTACGTTACTATAAATAGCTTTTTTTTTTTAGTAACTTTTTTTATTATTGGCCGTAGGGAAAACCGAGACCACTTTTCTGTGGTACAACATGGATGGTGCCTCCAATTTTTAGGTGCATTTTGACATATCTGTACCTTGTAAGACTTTTTTTCTTCCTTTTTGGTTAAATTTCTTCCTTTTGTTGTTCCTGTCCTTTGGACTTAGATATTTTTTCTAATGATAACAGGTGAGCGGTATAGGGCCATGATGGCCCTCTTGTAGAAATTTAGCAGGCTAAAGGTTAACAGATAGATCAGGTTCTGTTTAGTGAAGTAACTCAAGACAGGGTATTATGCTAGATATGATTTAATACAATAAATGATGGGCATCCAAAAAGATGTTCACAATTGTGAAAAATATTGTACTATTTATTTACAAAATGTTAGGACACAGGCGTCTTTAATATTTTTTGAAAAGAAGTGCTGTAACCTATCTTACCATTTCATGTTTACAATATTTTTCTTTTGTAACATATACAACTGCCAAGTATCTGTCTGAAATCTGTAGCGGTATTTTTATGTTTGTTTCAGAAAAAGTCGAAATGATATATCGGATAACAAGCGAGCCATGGCCAAACTACGTAGACAAGCGGAGATCTGTAAACACACAATGTCAAAGATGGACAATGTTCATTGTGCTGTAGACTCCCTGTATGATGGAATGGATTTTGATACAAAAGTGTCCAGGTAATGTATTAAACTGTCATTGGGTGAGAAAATGTGCAGCCATACTGGGACTCGAGCCCGGGGCCTCAGAATACCATTCCAATGCTCTACCGACTGAGCTACCCGGCCATCTACACTTTTTCTCCATTAAATATATAATATTCAAGTCCTATACTGTGACATACTCACACGCTATATGAAATTTGTCCTTGAATTTCTAATGGGACAGAGAACAAGGTGAACATGATCTCGGAGTATATTCAGTCAGCGCAAGATGTCATTAGGTGAGAAAAATGTGCTGCCAGCCTAGGGCCTCTACCGACTGAGCTACCCGGCCACCTACACACTTTCACCCCATTTTAATATTCAAGTCCTATACCATGACAAAACAATTACATATTTACATACCACTGTGATGCATACAATTCCAGGCTTCCTCCTAGCCCCTACCCTCACTACCCACCTCTCCATTTCTTCAACCTTTAAATTCTAACCAGGCTTAAACATTGAATGCTGCTTTTTGACTTAGGAAAAACATATATCTGTCTTTTAGTATGCATTCACAGCTCATTAACGGCAGGCTTTATGAATGTAGTGAATGTTTCTCAGAGCATAGTTTCTGTGTTGCATAAATTTTACAAAAAATAAAATGTTTGTTTCAAAATGTTTAAAAAATAATGCTGTATTTTGATTTTGTTCAGGGCAAGGTTTGAAAGTTGTGTAAGTGAACTGGTACAAAGGTGTTCACAGTTAATTGACCAAGTGCTGTCTGCAGGACATCTTACACGCAAGTCTGTCGATAAGGTAAAATTCTGAATCTTTCTTTTACCAAAACATTGTAGAGGATAGCTTCTTTGTTTACTAATTCACATTCCATTGTTTGTTTAGAACTGTTGCAGGCTTTTTTATGGCCTAGCTACTATGAAGAGTGGGGATGACATATATTTATATTAGTCCTTTAGGATAAATATTTTCAAAAAAGTTACGTCTGACTTCCCATGTGTTCCATTGCAGAGTAGGTTCACAGATATCCGTAGATTATCAGCCAGGATGAAAAGATGTAGAATTTAAGATTATTACTAGAAGCTTTGACTCAATAAAGAGCTATCATTTTACATCATGATTACACTTGTTATTATGCCCCCTTTGAAGAAGTAGGAGTATATTGTTTTCTAGATGTCTGTCAGCCGGTATGTAGACCAATCGGTTTCTGGATGATAACTTAGGAATGCTTAGGTCTAGGATCATGAAAGAGAATAGGGTGGTTGATCATGACAAGCAGATGACCCCTATTTATTTTGAGGGCAGTAGGCAAAACTTCAAGGTCACAGTGACCCAGAACATTTAAACGGTTTCTGGATGATAACTCAAGAACGCTTGGGCCACATTTCCCTTCTGTGATATACTCGACCTTAATGTGTGTTTACAGGTGATATTATGGGACAGAGGAGCCAATGTCCAAATACTACAGCGAGCAATAAGTGACATGTTTTCTGACTGTTATTTACTCAACAATGTCTGTGGACCAGTTCGTTTCACTCAACCAGGGGCACGCCGGTCACGTGGACGGCTAGAAAAAAATACCTCGCCGGTTTATTAATAAACAAACGTTTAGGCGTACGCCGGTCACTTGAGCTGCAAATACAAATAAATGAATTTCCAATTTATTATGATTTTGTCTTGTGGCCTGTTCTAAATAACTTAGCAAATAGTTTATGCGGTATGTTTCTACATTTACTGGTACTAACCCAAATTTCCAAATGTTTACCCAATTTTATATCGCAAAAATATATGATTCACTGCTTTGCCTATCTCGTAAGACCGGTGCACATCGGCGTACGCTGGATAGACCTGGGCGGTGCCAGCAAGCCAAACAAATGCTTAGCCAGTTGCATGCGGCGACATGTTTTCTGACTGTGGTATACTTAACTCAATCTGTGTTTGCAGGCGATATTATTGTGGAGGAAGAGCCAATGATCCAATACCACAGCAAGCAATAACTGACACATTTTCCTTCTGTGATATACACAACCTTATTTGTGTTTCAGATGTTTGTAACTACAATGAGCAATAAATTAAAATGACATGTTTGCCCATTTGTGATATGCACCACTTTTTTTATATGTTTACAGGTGATATTATGTGGAGGTGGAGCCAATGTCCCAGTATTACAGAAAGCAATAAGTGACATGTTTTCCCATTGTGATATACTCAACACTATAAATCCAGAAGAAGTTATAGCTATTGGGGCAGCTAAACAGGTGATAAGTTAATAATGAATAGCTTTTATATATCATTTCCTAATTCATTGGCAGTGTTTCCCCTTTTTCTTCCTGAATGTGCGTAATTTTACCTTTTGAATTCTTAACATAAGTTAACAATTTATTACTATTTATTGAAAGCTTGTTGTAATTTGCCACTTACTAGTAGCTTTAATCAAACATTCTGAGGAAAATCTTTTATTATAAAGGCGTGTTGTAAAAGCATTTCTGCGGAAGAGCATATCAGACATGCATCAGTAGACAAGAGAAAAACACTGCGAGTATATTGTGTCTACAGCTCGTTTAAATGGGTCAGCCATGTTGATGTACTTATAAAATAGACTTGCCCGATTTATAGGTTGGTCAGGGCTACGGATATGTATTGTAAATTGCCATTGGAATATTTCTATAAAATGCTTCTTCCCCTTCCGTTTGGTTCCGTCCATGTTTATAAACACGTTTGTTAATTTTATGGACTGTACCTCATAGTATGAGTCAACAAGAAATAGGGTGTAGAAGAATCTTTCACTGGTTGTAGATGTAGAAGGAAATATCAGGCTTGGCAGTAAGGAGGATTTGCGGGTTACTATTAACCTTTAGCCTGCTGGCAGCTTGTGATTCTGTCTTTGCGACCAGTGCAGTGCAAGATAGCTAGACAGTGATGTTAGCTGAAGATAATTTTATACAGCCAGTAACTCAACTCTTAATACTCTTGACAATCTATTTTCAGGCAGGGACTCTATCGGCATTGGAAGATGAAGATATTAAGCTCAACACGGATGACAGTACTATAGATTGTATATCTAAACCTATATGCATAAAAGTAAGACTGACCTGTTTATACTTGCAATTTTAAATCAGTTTTACCAGTTTAACACACCTTGTCTCATAACTGTGTAGGTTTATAAATTTGTTGTAGATGTAAATGTGTCAAGCTGGCTTGATGAATGGGTAAGTGCAAAATCTGATAAACTTTTAATGTCCTAATTTTGACAGATTCTTTTTGAAAGACATGACAATATCCTCATGCAGGCTCACTCATAGAAGCATAGAATTTCAGTGTTTCTAATATTGTATAATACTGTGAAATTATTAATATTCAAGGGAAATAACTCTTTGGTTTTGAAATTAAGTAGATGCACGTAACCAAATCCAAGGAACATAATTATAGAATTCCTGTTTGTATGCCCGTCTGTGAAAGAGCGGGACATATTATGTGAACACCCGTGGCAGGCGGGCAGTCAGCGTCCAAAAGCATGTCCGCTCTCTTTAAGTGGAACAGTTTTCATCCAATCTTCACCAAACTTTCTGACAATGTTTGTGGGCATAATATCTAGGCCAAGTTCGATAACCCCCCAAATCCCCCTAGGCACTCTTGGATTATTGCCCTTTATTTACTCAAAAAAACTGTGAATTTAGCCTTGTATGCCCACTAAGTCGAACAGGTTTCATCCGATCTGCACCAAACTTGGTGACAATGTTTTTGGGCATAATATCTCGGCCAAAGTCGGTAACCACCCAAATCGCCCCAGGCACTCTTAGATTATGGCCCTTGAATTTACGTAACTGAATATTTAGACAGGTGTATTTTGTGAGTCTGGCACTCTTGTTTATCTATCTTTACAAAATATGGAATATAAATATTCATGTGTTACATACAGAGAACAGTGCTGGTTCAGAATCCAGTAGAACTGGTTAGGTTAACTAATGGTTGTTGCATAACTAAAATACTGTTTTGTAATGAAACAGCTGTTATTGTCAGAACCATAAATCTATGTACCTACAAATATTATCTCACTATGTGTATGGTATGTATAATTGCAGACACAAACAGAAAGTGGATCTCAGATTACCCCGGTCTTTCCGGGATTAGCTCCCTTACATTCACGGAAACACCTAGACTTCAGTTTGAACCCTGATCAAACAGCATTCAGGTTGGAGATTTGTGAAATAACATCAGAAGAGGAGTTGAAAACATTAGCTATAGTAAATATACTGCTTTATTATTATTATTTTATGCCCCCTAAGATGGGCATATTTGAATCGCGCGTTCCGTCCGTGTGTGTGTGGGTCCGTGTAGATTCTTGTCCAGGCTGTAACTTGAACATTCATAGGGTGATTTGAACATAATTTGACACAAATTTCAACCATATTGAGAAGGTTTGTCGCGCTTATGACCCTGGTCTCTCAGGTCAATGTCACAAAATGATGTGTGATTTTTGCAGTGTATGGTCCATATCTTTTTATACACCCCAAGGGACGTATTATGTTACGATGCTGGTGTCCGTCTGCCCGTTTGCAATTTCGTGTCTGCTCTGTAAATCTTGAACCCCTTGAAGGATTTCAAGGAAACTTGACACAAATGTTCACCACACCGAGACGACGTGCAGAGCGTATGTTTTGAATGTCTCGCTTCAAGGTCAAGGTCACACTTAGGAGTCAAAGGTCATATCGGTTTGTTTCGTGTCTGCTGTGTAACTCTTGAACTGCTTGAAGGATTTCAAAGAAACTTGACACAAATGTTCACCACACTGAGACCACATGCAGAGCGCATGGTCCGGATGACTTGCTTCAAGGTCAAGGTCACACTTAGGGGTCAAAGGTCATACATGACTTTGCTTTGTTTTTATTGCTCTGCATTGCAGTGCTCTTGTTTTTATTTGGCAGATCCCTCTTTTGTTCACATGCAATAATTTTTTTTTTTTATTACTTCCCTTTTATGTTACTATAAATAGCTTATTTTGAAACTTTTTAGCTCACATGTCACAAAGTGACAGTTTGAGCTTTTGTGATCGTGCAGCGTCCGTGCGTCCGTGCGTAAACTTTTGCTTGTGACCTCTCAAGAGGTCACATTTTTCATGGGATCTTTATGAAAGTTGGTCAGAATGTTCATCTTGATGATATCTAGGTCAAGTTCGAAACTGGGTCACGTGCGGTCAAAAACTAGGTCAGTAGGTCTAAAAATAGAAAAACCTTGTGACCTCTCTAGAGGCCATATTTTTCACATGATCTTCATGAAAATTGGTCAGAATGTTCATCTTGATGATATCTAGGTCAAGTTCGAAACTGGGTCACGTGCGTCAAAAACTAGGTCAGTAGGTCAAAATAATAAAAACCTTGTGACCTCTCTAGAGGCCATATTTTCAGGATCTTATGAAAATTGGTCGAATGTTCATCTTGATGATATCTAGGTCAAGTTCGAAACTGGGTCAGCTGCGGGCAAAAACTAGGTCATTAGGTCTAAAAATAGAAAAACCTTGTGACCTCTGTAGAGGTCATACTTTTGAATGGATCTTCATGAAATTGGTCAGAATGTTCACCTTGATGATATCTAGGTCAAGTTTGAAACTGGGTCACGTGCCATCAATAACTAGGTCAGTAGGTCAAATAATAAAAAAACCTTGTGACCTCTCTAAAAGCCATATTTTTTCATGGGATCTTTATGAAAGTTGGTCAGAATGTTCATCTTGATGATATCTAGGTCAGATTCGAAACTGGGTCACGTGCGGTCAAAAACTAGGTGAGTAGGTCTAAAAATAGAAAAACCTTGTGACCTCTCTAGAGGCCATATTTTTCACATGATCTTCATGAAAATTGGTCAGAATGTTCATCTTGATGATATCTAGGTCAAGTTCGAAACTGGGTCACGTGCCTTCAAAAACTAGGTCACTAGGTCAAATAATAGAAAAACCTTGTGACCTCTCTAGAGGCCATACTTTTGAATGGATCTTCATGAAAATTGGTCAGAATGTTCATCTTGATGATGTCTAGGTCAGGTTCAAAACTGGGTCACGTGCCTTCAATAACTAGGTCAGTAGGTCAAATAATGAAAAAACATTGTGACCTCTCTAGAGGCCATATTTTTCATGGGATCTGTATGAAAGTTGGTCTGAATGTTCATCTTGATGATATCTAGATCAATTTCGAAACTGGGTCAGCTGCGGTCAAAAACTAGGTCATTAGGTCTAAAAATAGAAAAAGCTTGTGACCTCTCTAGAGGCCATACTTTTGAGTGGATCTTCATGAAAATTGGTCAGAATGTTCATCTTGATGATATCTAGGTCAAGTTTGAAACTGGGTCACGTGCCATCAATAACTAGGTCAGTAGGTCAAATAATGAAAAAACCTTGTGACCTCTCTAGAGGCCATATTTTTCATGGGATCTGTATGAAAGTTGGTCTGAATGTTCATCTTGATGATATCTAGGTCAGATTCAAAACTGGGTCACATGAGCTCAAAAACTAGGTCACTATGTCAAATAATAGAAAAAAAACGACGTCATACTCAGTTCAAAACTGGGTCATGTTGGGACAGGTGAGCGATTCAGGACCATCATGGTCCTCTTGTTTATTATTGGCCGTGGAGAAAAAACGGGACCACTTTTCTGTGGTACAACATGGATGATACATCCAATGTTTAGGTGTATTTTGACATACCTTTACCTTGTAAGGATTTTTTTTTTTGTGGGCTTAAAATTTTTTTGGAATTTCTTCCCTTTTTGTTCCTGTCCTTTGGGCTTTACACTTCAAGTCCTTTAAATTTTGCTCCCATCCTCTGATGTAACCCTTCGGGCGTATATTGCCCTGCTTGGCGGAGCTCTTGTTGGCACATAGAGGGGTTTTGAAAAAAGTTTGCGCAAATGTTCATCTAATCCCAAGGGTGTGTCTTGTCAATGACCCATATCTCTTGGATCAAGGTCAAGGTCACAATTTTTTGCTGCTTTTTTTATGTCCAGTCCATATCTTTTTTGAATGTGGAGGGATTTTGAAATAAGTTTGCACAAATGTTCATCTAGTCCAAAGGGAGTGTTGTGTCAATGACTCAGATCTCTTGGGTCAAGGTCAAGGTCAAAATTTGACATATTGGTTTTCTGCATGCAGTCATTACTTTTTTTTAGCTCACCTGTCACGAAGTGACAAGGTGAGCTTTTGTGATCGCACGTCGTCCGTGCGTCCGTAAACTTTTCCTTGTGACATCTCTAGAGGTCACAGTTTTCATGGGATCTTTATGAAAATGGGTCAGAATGTTCATCTTGGTAAATTCTAGGTCAAGTTCGAAACTGGGTCACGTGCCATCGAAAACTAGGTCAGTAGGTCTAAAAATAGAAAAACCTTGTGACCTCTCTAGAGGCCATAATTTTCAATGGATCTTCATGAAAATTGGTCAGAATGTTCACCTTGATGATATCTAGGTCAAGTTTGAAACTAGGTCACGTGCCTTCAAAAATTAGGTCAGTAGGTCTAAAAATAGAAAAACCTTGTGCCCTCTCTAGAGGCCATATATTTCACAAGGTCTTCATAAAAATTGGTCAGAGTGTTCATCTTGATGATATCTAGGTCAAGTTCGAAACTGGGTCACGTGCCATCAAAAACTAGGTCAGTAGGTCTAAAAATAGAAAAACCTTGTGACCTCTCTAGAGGCGATATATTTCAAAAGATCTTTATGAAAATTGGTCAGAACGTTCATCTTGATGATATCTAGGTCAAGTTCGAAACTGGGTCACGTGCCATCAAAAACTAGGTCAGTAGGTCAAATAATAGAAAAACCTTGTGACCTCTCTAGAGGCCATATTTTTCATGGGATCTGTATGAAAGTTGGTCTGAATGTTCATCTTGATGATATCTAGGTCAAGTTCGAAACTGGGTCACGTGCCTTCAAAAACTAGGTCAGTAGGTCTAAAAATAGAAAAACCTTATGACCTCTCTAGAGGCCATATATTTCATTAGATCTTCATGAAAATTAGTCAGAATGTTCACCTTGATGATATCTAGGTCAAGATCGAAAGTGGGTCATGTGCCTTCAAAAACTAGGTCAGTAGGTCAAATAATAGAAAAACCTTGTGACCTCTCTAAAGGCCATATTTTTCATGGGATCTGTATGAAAGTTGATCTGAATGTTCATCTTGATGATATCTAGGTAAAGTTTGAAACAGGGTCATATGCGGTCAAAAACTAGGTCAGTAGGTCTAAAAATAGAAAAACCTTGTGACATCTCTAGAGGCCATACTTGTGAATGGATCTCCATAAAAATCGGTCAGAATGTTCATCTTGGTGATATCTCGGTCAAATTCGAAAGTGGGTCAGGTGCCCTCAAAAAGTAGGTCAGTAGGTCAAATAATGAAAAAAACGTTGTGACCTCTCTAAAGGCCATATTTTTCATGGGATCTGTATGAAAGTTAGTCTGAATGTTTATCTTGATGATAAATAGGTCAAGTTTGAAACTGGGTCAACTGCGATCAAAAACTAGGTCAGTAGGTCTTGAAATAGAAAAACCTTGTGACCTCTCTAGAGGCCATACCCTTGAATGGATCTTCATGAAAATTGGTCAGAATGTTCACCTTGATGATATCTAGGTCAAGTTTGAAACTGGGCCACATGCCATAAAAAACTAGGTCAGTAGGTCAAATAATAAGAAAACCTTGTGACTTCTCTAGAGCCCATACTTTTCATGGGATCTGTATGAAAGTTGGTCTGAATGTTCATCTTGATGATATCTAGATCAGGTATGAAACTGGGTCAACTGCAGTCAAAAACTAGGTTAGTAGGTCTAAAATTATTAAAATCTTTTGACCTCTCTAGAGGCCATATTTTTCAATGGATCTTCATGAAAATTGATCTGAATGTTCACCTTGATGATATCTAGGTCAGTTTCGAAATTGGGTCATGTGCGGTCAAAAACTAGGCCAGTAGGTGTAAAAATAGAAAAACCTTGTGACCTCTCTAGAGGCCATATTTTTCATGAGATCTTCATGAAAATTAGTGAGAATGTTCACCTTGATGATATCTAGGTAAAGTTCAAAACAGGGTCACGTACCTTCGAAAACTAGGTCAATAGGTCAAATAATGAAAAAACCTTGTGACCTCTCTAGAGACTATATTTTTCAATGGATCTTCATGAAAATTGGTCAGAATTTTTATCTTGATAATATCTAGATCAAGTTCAAAACTGGGTCACATGAGCTCAAAAACTAGGTCACTATGTCAAATAATAGAAAAAACGACGTCATACTCAAAACTGGATCATGTGGGAAGAGGTGAGCGATTCAGGACCATCATGGTCCTCTTGTTGTTTTTATGCCCCCAGCATCTACTGATGCAGGAGGCATATAGTGATTGTCCTGTCCGTCCGTACGAGGTTTACCAAATTTGACCGTGTCGTCTAGCATCAATGCTTCTTATTAGAATGACTTGATACTAATGCAGATGTAACCTGTGACCATTCCTCATCTTCAGACATCACCTGACCTCAGTTTGACCTCGACTCGACCTTGACCTCATTTTGGACTTAGGTTGCTTTATATGGCCATCTCTTGGTTAACCAAATGAGACTGTTTCGTCTAGCATCAATACCCCTTACATATGTAAACTTTGACCATTCCTCATCTTCAAACATCACCTGACCTCAGTTTGACCTTGACCTCGTTTTGGACTTAGGTGCAAAATCTATCGACAAGGATGCCAATGGGGGCATCAAGCGTTTATTGAACGTAGCTCCTTGTTTATATATGGATTTAGAAGTCATTTTGTGCAAATAATTATTCTAGCCTGAGAATATGCCATGTATATGATCTGGGTCAAGGTCATGGTCATTATTTAAATTTTTATTTGTTTTGCACTGACAGCTGTAGCATTCTTGGGCATGCTTCGGGGACATATGTCACTAATAGTGACAGTTCTTGTTTTACCAGGTAAACCCCTAATGTTTTGGGGGCACAGTGACCTTAAAACTGTAAATGGTTTTTGATCGATATTGAGAGCACTTTTTGACTTGTTACTTCAAATTTCATAGGATGATTGCCTGTGGTCAGGAGATGACCCCACTATACCTCAAGTATCTTACAGTGACCTTGATTGCCTTTGACAGGCTGTTAGGGAGGCATATTTACAAATGATTGTTGTCTCAGTAGCCAGGACAAACTTTTTTTTCTTCTGTATACGTTAGTTATTTCAGAGCTAATTGTTACTCACAAATGGTTAAAGCTGATCGTTTATATAATTTTAGGGTTTAGTAGCCCTCATTTGTGAAAAGTAAAAATTGTGACTTGGATGGCCTAACTATATACTAATAAGACAAATGCCAAATCATTTGAAGTTTTTGACAACTAATAAAATTTTGCATGTTTCTTTTCTCCTAGATTGTAATGAGAGAATTGCCAGCAGGGTCAAAGGTCAATTCTACTTTTCATCTGAGAAGGTATGTGATTTATTTGTTTAGCTACAGTATTTATATTCCATGTTTGTGATTTATTTTGACTTTGCTTAGAGCACAGGACTATGAACTGTGAGGTTGCAAGTTCAATCCCAGGTTAACCTTTAGCCTGCTGGCGGCGAGTTATTCTGCCTTTGCGACCAGTGCAGACCAAGATCAGCCTGCACATCCGTGCAGGCTGATCATGGTCTGCACTGTTCGCTATTCAGTCAATAAATTTTCAATGAACACCCCTTCAAATAATAAATGGTACTGCCCAAATTGAATGATGGACCAGTCCATTTTAGAAATTTAGCAGGCTAAGGGTTAAGGTGACTGTTATTTATTTAGTTGAGGATGGTATGAAGTAATTTGAACTCAACCTCCTATTCTTAGGTGAAGTGTTTGTGTACTTGTGGATATTTGGTTAGTACTGGTATAGGATATGGTAACACTGGTTAGGTCTCTTGACTGTCATTACATAACTGAAATAGTGTTGAAAAATGGCATTTAATGTGTGAAAGTTTTCTGTAACA
Organism: Mercenaria mercenaria; assembly: GCF_021730395.1. Classification (NCBI taxonomy): domain Eukaryota; kingdom Metazoa; phylum Mollusca; class Bivalvia; order Venerida; family Veneridae; genus Mercenaria; species Mercenaria mercenaria. The sequence continues at coordinate 58,278,444 of NC_069373.1, forward strand.
TGCACAGAATAAGTAAGTACTGGTATAGAATCTGCAAATACTGGCTGGGTTACTGGGCTCGCATTTAACTAACATTAAATAAAGGGATAATTAATTTTCACCTGACTTGAAGTTACTCATTTGGCTTTTTAGATATGACTCAAATCCAAAGCATGTAGTTTCAGATCTTTGTAAAAGCATAATTTGGGCGCATTCCCCATAATCAGGTATGGGTACTGGTTAGAAACCCAGAAAACAAATAGTGAAGTGTAACTTGCAAACTTTCATGAACTTTACACTGGATGTAAAGAAGACAAGTTTAAACTGAAATGTATATACAGTGTACATGTATTGCTGTTCCAGGGATGGCCATCTACATATAACATGTACAGAATCCAGCTCGAACAAAACAGAATCTGTGACAATAGAGCCAAGCTGATCTACACTGTAGTCTAGCATTATAATACATTTATTTCTACCACCTACCAAATACTGTTTGTTAATGCCCTCTTCGTATTAACTTCTACAATTAAACTGTAATCAAGTAAAAACATTGTTTAATTTTACTTTAGGAATACAGTGCCTTTTCTGCAGTGCACATCATAAAAATAACACCTGCTGTTTGCAAAATGACTCCTTATTGTAAAAAAAATTCTTAATGTATTGCTGCTTTATATTTTGTATGGAGCAATATTTCAAGAGAGACAGAAAAGTTGTAGTTTGCCTGTTTAATGTTTGCCATAATGAAGTATTTTGTTTTTGTCTCCATAAATGCAAATAAGTTTGTATAGTTTTGAATAAAAATGATTTGAAATATTAACTGCTTATCTGGTTATCTTTTAGATATTGAATACTTCTACATATTTCTCTGTAAATGAGATCAGTACTAGCAAGCTGATATCTATGATTCCAGTCAGGCATTCAGCTGATATCTGTGATTCCAGTCAGGCATTCAGCTGATATCTGTGATTCTTTTTTTAGCTCACCTGTCACAAAGTGACAAAGTGAGCTTTTGTGATCGCGCAGTGTCCGTCGTCCGTCATCCGTCCGTCCGTGCGTGCGTGCATGCGTCCGTAAACTTTTTGCTTGTAACCACTCTAGAGGTCACATTTTTCATGGGATCTTTATGAAAATTGGTCAGAATGTTCATCTTGATGATATCTAGGTCAAGTTCGAAACTGGGTCACGTGCAGTCAAAAACTAGGTCAGTAGGTCTAAAAATAGAAAAACCTTGTGACCACTCTAGAGATCACATTTTTCATGGGATCTTCATGAAAGTTGGTCAGAATGTTCATCTTGATGATATCTAGGTCAAGTTCGAAACTGGGTCACGTGCGGTCAAAAACTAGGTCAGTAGGTCTAAAAATAGAAAAACCTTGCGACCACTCTAGAGGTCACATTTTTCATGGGATCTTTATGAAAGTTGGTCAGAATGTTCATCTTGATGATATCTAGGTCAAGTTCAAAACTGGGTCACGTGCCTTCAAAAACTAGGTCAGTAGGTCTAAAAATAGAAAAACCTTGTGACCTCTCTAGAGGCCATATATTTCGAAAGATCTTCATGAAAATTGGTCAGAACGTTCACCTTGATGATATCTAGGACAAGTTCAAAACTCGGTCACGTGCCATCAAAAACTAGGTCAGTAGGTCAAATAATAGAAAAACCTTGTGACCTCTCTAAAGGCCATATTTTTCATGGGATCTGTATGAAAGTTGGTCTGAATGTTCATCTTGATGATATCTAGGTCAAGTTCGAAACTGGGTCACCTGCTGTCAAAAACTAGGTCAGTAGGTCTAAAAATAGAAAAACCTTGTGACCTCTCTAGAGGCCATATATTTCATGACATCTTCATGAAAATTGGTCAGAACGTTCACCTTGATGATATCTAGGTCTAGTTCGAAAGTGGGTCACGTGCCATCAAAAACTAGGTCAGTAGGTCAAATAATAGAAAAACCTTGTGACCACTCTAGAGGCCATATTTTTCATGGGATCTGTTTGAAAGTTAATCTGAATGTTCATCTTGATGATATCTAGATCAAGTTCGAAAGTGGGTCACGTGCCGTCAAAAACTAGGTCAGTAGGTCAGATAATAGAAAAACCTTGTGACCTCTCTAAAGGCCATATTTTTCATTGGATCTGTATGAAAATTGGTCTGAATGTTCATCTTGATAATATCTAGGTCAAGTTCGAAACAGGGTCATGTGCGGCCAAAAACTAGGTCAGTAGGTATAAAAATAGAAAAACCTTGTGACCTCTCTAGAGGCCATACTTATGAATGGATCTCCATAAAAATTGGTCAGAATGTTCACCTTGATGTTATCTAGTTCAAATTTGAAACTGGGTCACGTGCCATAAAAAACTAGGTCAGTAGGTCAAATAATAAAAAACCTTGTGACCTCTCTAGAGGCCATACTTTTTATGGGATCTTTTTGAAAGTTGGTCTGAATGTTCATCTTGATGATATCTAGCAAGTCAAGTTTGAAACTGAATCAACTGCGGTCAAAAACTAGGTCAGTAGGTCTAAAATTATTAAGATCTTTTGACCTCTCTAGAGGCCATATTTTTCAATGGATCTTCATGAAAATTGATCTGAATGTTCACCTTGATGATATCTAGGTCAGTTTCGAAACTGGGTCATGTGCGGTCAAAAACTAGACCTGTAGGTATAAAAATAGAAAAACCTTGTGACCTCTCTAGAGGCCATATTTTTCATGAGATCTTCATGAAAATTAGTGAGAATGTTCACCTTGATGATATCTAGATAAAGTTCAAAACAGGGTCACGTACCTTCGAAAACTAGGTCAATAGGTGAAATAATAGAAAAACCTAGAGACCATATTTTTCAATGGATCTTCATGAAAATTGGTCAGAATTTTTATCTTGATGATATCTAGGTCAAGTTCAAAACTGGGTCACATGAGCTCAAAAACTAGGTCACTATGTCAAATAATAGAAAAAACGATGTCATACTCAAAACTGGATCATGTGGGAAGAGGTGAGCGATTCAGGACCATCATGGTCCTCTTGTTTTTTTGTTGGGTTTAACACCACACTAACAATTATATGTCATATGGCGACTTTCCAGCTTTTGGTGACGGAGGAAGACCCCAGTTGCTTTATAGGCATTCATTGTTTCATCATTGGCAGGTACCTTGGTAGAACTACAAACCTTCCGTAGGTGGTTTCCTCAAATTCTAAGCCCCAAGTAAGGCTCAAACCCTCGTCAGTGAGCATCAAGATCTAACTGATATCTGTCCGATACAATATGGAACTGATATGAGCCGCATTTCTGACCAGCATGGATCCAGACCAGCCTGCGCATCTGATACATGTATATGTTTCAGAATCACATGCTGAAACAGAGAGACACAGTGAGAAATGTGTGATATGTGCAATTATGCCCAACTCGGAAAACAATATATTGAGCTGGTTCAGCTTTATCAATATTAGCTCACCTGAGTACAAAGCACTCAATTAAGGGTGTGCGTCCAATTGTGATTGCTCTTTGTCTGTCTGTTGACCATCAACATTTTCATGTAAGGACATTAGAGAATTCATTTCTTTTTTAATCTTCATGAAACTTGCATTAAAGTGATATAATCACAAGATCTTGTTCAAGGTCTGTGATATGCAATATTGCTATGGTAACACTAGAGTTATAACCCTTGCATTAGACACAATTGTCATATAGCCCGCCCGCTTAGCTCAGTAGGTAAGAGCATTGGTCTACGGATCGCGGGGTCGTGAGTTCGTTCCTCGGGCGGGGAATATGTTCTCCGTGACTATTTGATAAACGACATTGTGTCTGAAATCATTAGTCCTCCACGTCTGATTCATGTGGGGAAGTTGGCAGTTACTTGCGGAGAATAGGTTTGTACTGGTACAGAATCCAGGAAAACTAGTTAGGTTAACTGTCCGCCGTTACATGACTGAAATACTGTTGAAAAACGGCGTTAAAACCCAAAACAAACAAATATGGTATAAACATGCAACATGCATACATTTGTATTATTTTAATAATTCACGTTACACAAACTGTTTACTTACACGAGATTGCAGTCCGGATCAATTATAGGACAATATTGCTTTACCGTAATTTACCACAGTTACAGTCATTGAATTAGTCAAGGTTACAGTGTTAAAATATTACAGACCACTTTTCTATAATAGTCTTAAAAATAGTTACATAGGTTATTAATTGCCACCATAATGTATATATTGCCACCATAAAATACTACTTTTAACCACAGAATATGGCCACAACTGTTGTTTCTTTAAAAAAGAATATATTTTATTTACAAATTATTGACCATCGCCGGTATATAAATCCCAAACATAAATGCAACATGACAAAAAAAAATTCGAAAGGTAACGAAGGCTTGATTCTGACTGATATAAAACAACTATACATTCAACACATTCTTTATAACCTATGTTATATGTTTAAAGTACTCAGTCAGTCTCTAATGATGTTCTTGTTTGTCATTTTGGCTGATAAAACGTTTTGTGTAATGCCTTAAAAAGCACTAAGCAAGCACAAAAATACACTGGCAACATCATCAACTCTGGATCCCACAAAGTTTGCGGAAATCCTCCCAAGTGGATGTTATGGCAGAAAAAAGGTCATTTAAAGTTTTTCCTCCAGGCCAGCTTAGTGGGAGAATATTTGGGCTGTCGTTCCAAAGGTATTGGCTGATCCGAAAGTTTAAATATATGGTCTTTATCTGTACTGTAACGTTTGTAATTATTATCATCATTATTGAGAAATGCTTTGCTTTGCATTTTGCTGCCAGAATCTTCCGCAGCAACAGGATTGAAGGTGATGAATGGTTCTAAGATGAAATCGAGAAACGATGGTAGGTCAGCTGACCTCCATTTCAACTATAGGCAGTATTGGGCTTGATATTCGAGCTATTATGAATATGATATGAAACAGATTGGGCCAATACCAAACTCAAATTAGGCAATATGTAAAAAGTTCGGGCCGAATAAGAGGAAACGGGGTCAACACGGGATTCAAGCATTCTAATGGTTTTCCTGATTGGACAAATATGGAGTCGAATAATAAGATAGTTGTCCCCAGGCAATCTTAGGGCCAATACCACCACCCTTGGACAAACAACAAGGCCAAGACGAAAACACTTTATTGATAATAGCATACTATATTGTTGGATGCGACATGTAACGCCGATGAAACAAACGATGATATTAAACAGTGACAAAACTAATCCACCTGTAAAGTTATCTAATCGATAACACATTTTGTACATGTACATATAAAGAGATAACCCAGACAGTTATGCGGGCGGCTTATCACACATTATATAGATGGTGTACATGAGTACATGACACAGTCCGACCCTGATAACAAAAACTGACCGAATAGATGTTTCATGATGCAGTAGAATGGGGAAATTACTGACATGCCCTTTAATTAATGTCACAAGTACTATCAACAATATCGGCTTCCATTCAGCAATAATTATCTTGCAGATTTAGGTAGTTCTTTCTTAGAAGTTCTTTCTCTTGAACCGACACACACTAAAGACAACTTGGAAATACAAAGCTATTTTCAAGAGGTGTTAACTCAACTTATGCAGTTTTCAACGTAACACGTGCTTTTTCAGAATTAAAACCTAGTCATGTAAACAGATTGTTCGAAACGTCAGTCCTTTCTTTTAGTTTTATGCTTAGACTGATGAAAGTTGCAAATTCCAGCTTTACCGTTGTTTATGGGTTTATTTATTTATTTCCTTAAAGATTCACAATTTCTGGTCAGAAAGACCCAAAATCATTTGGCCCCGGGGAGAATCACCGACCCTTGAGGTACGTCACGTGAATTGGACGACTTTGTTCAAGGGAAAAGCGGTATACAAATAGATTTATAATCAGACTAAACACTTATTGAGATATTAACATAAACAAATTAGATATATGAATGAAACATAATGTCGTTATCTATACCGATATCGCCAAATACCTTGCACGAACGTCGTTCATCTGTTTAACCTTGAATTAGGTCAGGAGGTCAAATAAAGCGTAAAAATGCATATTTGCAATTTAGACACAAGAAAACGTACTGGTTATTAAAAGTGAATAGTCCATTCAGAGATTATCGACAGAAATCCCCCATAGCACCCGCGCTTACAGCGTTAGACAGAATGGCCCGAATCCGCCCCTGGTTAATTAAATCAAATATGAATGATATATACAAATGATTATATGGTCTGTGGGCCAGTTTCTGTAAGTCCTCTAGTTTTTCGATTTCGTAACCCAGAAATTAGGCAAAGGTTCATCTACTTCAGCCATTAATACATTCATTCCGGGATTGTTTAAGACCGGATGTCGCATTCTACCGTATGTCAAACAAAAATTATGCTCATTTGAGTAAACCATGTGTATGAAAATTGCGGAATTTTCTCTGTTTGAAAGTATTATTGGTTACACACGAATTTTCAGTAGACTGTTTCAATACTCACTTTCAGATATTAGCAATTTACTCATGTAACTGTTCTAAATCAATTAAAGGCTCACTGTAACAATTTATTCCAAATTTTGACGATTTCTACCACAATTTAGGGGGTTAAAATACCCCACCCACCCGAGCTACATTTTCGCCATTTTTAATAACTCATAAAATTATCAAAATTACTGTACTTTTTAATAAGACATCATCAAATAATTGTGTTAAGATTCACAATTTTATATATTTTAATGTGAAAATATAATACTTTGCAATCAGCTTAGGTTATAGACAATGTGCATACAAATGTAATACATATAAATCGCAAGGTGTTTCTCAATAAATCGAACCTATTTGTGTTTCATTCAGAAAGGTTTGGGGTAATAGTTTCCTTCTATTTTAGATGTCAAAGTAAGCTTACTTGTATAATTTTGATATTTAGTTGATAAAGATACATTAAAATGTAACTTACGTAACAGTGCCACTCAAATTTTTCCACCTTGAAGAATTAGCAACATTGAAAACACTCCAACAATTGCATTTGTATGCTTTTAATTTGAATAAACCATGTTTACTGAACATGCACACATGACCGTTATAATTTTGTTGGACTTAATACTGTTACTTTTCTTAATCATAGGATGTCGACAAACTACAGTGAAACAATGATGCCTCTTTCAGCATCACTTAAAGATAGCATAGATTAGCAATTTTCAGGGCTTTTGCTTCAAACATAGCTAACAGCATATTGATAGTTAACAGTAGACTTGGTTACAGTATGTGCGCAGTCTGAATAGTTTTGACTTTCATTCAATAGAAATACAGAACATGAGGGTATCTAAGAATAAAATATACGTTACCTAAGTTTAAAAGGTCACCTATTCAATTTCATATTTCGTATATTATTATTTCAGGCTTATGTATAAAAAATGCTTATTGGCATGGCAAAACACCTACTCAGTCAGTTTTTACAGCCTTACAAAGATGAAATGAAACATACATTATGAAACATACGTTACCAAGATGACACAGAATATTAAGTTTCATTAAAGCTAGGATAGTGTTTGGGTTTGGATCGCCTTTGGTGGTTGTAAGACAGAGGGTTTTATATTTTCAATGCGTTGTTTTAATATTTATGGAAGTTAAGATTGTATTCATTACTGAAATTTTCGGTTTATGTATTATGTGTTCAAAGTTGTTGATGTTATTCCTGATGTAAATAAACACCACACATTTTGAACTTTTAGAACATCATACATGGGTAGTGAAATAAATATAACTTTGGTAAAACATGTTTCTTCAGTTCTGTTTCTTTGGCCATAATGATTTTCAAATATCACTTATACTGTATGACGGAATTACTGAACTACGCAATCCTCTTATATTTCCTTAACGAAAACATAGATGAGACTCCTTGTTCATATTGTGGTTGTGGTTGTGGTTGTGGTATCATTATTGTCAATTCTGAGTTCTTACTTAAATTCAATATTCTACTTTTAAAATGATTAACAAATGCAAACAAACTAGTTCATTCAAAAGATGATGTATTTCAACTGTTACATAAAGATTATCTCGTATTACCTTGGTGTGGAACTGTGTTTAAAACATTAAGTCTAGTAACTACCTAAATTCGGTAACGTATGTTTCAGAACTACACAAAAGGAGACATTTAACATCCATATACACTATATGACAGAAGTATACTCTAACATTTGATGTGAGAGGTTGCGAGAAGTCACTTTTTGCTATCAGTAACAGAATAAGTTCATCATACATGCACATATGCATATGATATGTATATACTTATAGAGTCTGCACCATTGGTTTAGAACACGCCAGTGGTGCATTGATGTCTTGATGACATGTTTGTAAAAACTCCTTTAGTTAAGTGCTTTATTTCGTAGAAATATCATTAAGCTACATCCTAAAATGGATTGAAACATACGTTACTTTAAATATTAATTACAACAATCCCAATTAGTATTACTCATACGACCAAACAACAAACAGATACGATACACGACTTCTTGATTCCATGACTTGCTCAATTTATAGCTCTGAATCTCTACCTGTTCATAATGTCAAGCAAATGCATAACTATAGATGTAGTCATAATAGTTTGACACTATTTCAGAGGCATACGCATTGAAAGGGGTTTTTTGCCGAAGGATATTGAAGGGATTTGGCATTGAGATATATCTGACAATTTCTATTTCAAACAAAACAGATAAAACGTTCAAGCACCACGAAAAGGTACATCAATATATATGTATCATATCATAACTTGCTTTGTTAGGTTTAGAACTGTATATGCTCATTTCCGTTTGTGTTATCAGATAGGCTTTGTCCTAAGGCTTCAAAAATAGGTCGTAAATATTTAGCTGAATTGTGACTGAAAAATGCAATTTGCATTTAAACATAAACTTAATAAATCAAATGTTTAAAAAACACAAATGTTTGTACAATGCTCTTTTCCCCCTGACTTTTAAAAGAAAGACATGTTCGATTCTCCATTTCTCGTTATTTTACTAGGTTACACATGTATATGTAACATCTATCAGGCAGCCATTTTGATACAAATTAATATTACATTGTAGCTACATTGAAAATCCTTTGAATGAAAATTGAGAGTAACATGTGTAGGTTTAAAGAAATAAAAGCAAGATTTAAATTATATTATTGTAACGGTTTTTACGGTATGCATTTTGAAAATGGCGCTAACGTGATTAAAACATGAGAAGAAGCTCAGCTCGTATTGGTACGTAGTTTTCAAACAAAAACCAGATGACATCTATTAAAGCAATGATTACTTAAATCTTATCTATATGTATGTTTGCAAACTTATTTAGGGCGGCCAGTTTGAAAATGACAGGGCAGTACCTGTATTAGATTTATCTGAATAACCAAATTTCAGTCCCTTGGAGACTTATTTGATTTCTTTTATGATACTGAATATTTATTAAACAGTAGTAGTTCGTCAATATTTGTACGTGTAACCGATTAAATGTGGTCAGTTTGTGAGCAGTAAAATCGTCTGTAAAATGTTCAAATCAGTATCAGGTGATTTCTGTTAAAGCTTTGACTTTTGAAGAACTATACCTCTTTCATGTGTACATGTTTGATCGAAGTTAAGGCAGTTATCTGGAAATTTGGAAAATGGTGGCCATCTTAGTTTGAATAGGCTGTGTAACTAAATAACCTATTTTTGGGTAGTTTAACAAATTTAATTTTGGGTCATTTAATTACTACGTACATAATGACTACTAAAAAGACTTAATCAAGCAAAGAAGACTAATAAAGTCATCGATAGATGAAACTTTTGGTGGCATTAACTCATATGTATAATATTTTCGGATTAATTTGAACTAGCTGTCATCTTGAATAAAGACTTATATTGATGGATCGGCTTCCCTATTGATGTTTCCTATAGGGAATTCCTTGAAAGTGTTGCATCAGCTTTTGCAATACTTTCATCATTTCTACTCCACTAGCAAAGAATAGGTCTGTCAGTATGCAAATCGCCCGGAAATAAAACACGGACCACAGGTTTGGCCAAATGACATTAAGGTGCAAAGATGTCTGACTTTTTAGTCAATTATTCATTCATTTTGTTTTTTTAATGTAAACATGATGGTTCTATTCCTTTATAAATGATTAGAAGATTCCCCGCGTAAGTATATGTACACATGTGGTGGGTGGAGTACATCAACCCCTAATTTTTACATTTTATTCGGTATATGATATATAACGTAGCATTATTTGACAACCAAAGTAAATCATTGATTATTTCAGGCATCAAAAAATAAGATTTATCATAGGCAATGTCGCATAAATTTCTTTTTCAACATCCAAATCAGTGTTATCCCTATGTAATGCTGAATTGTGTTCATTAGACACAAACGTTTTTAAAATCAACATTAAATTTTACTGACATGTTGCTCAGACCGACATCCACCCTTAAATGTTTCCTGGATGATAGTATAACATCATGATATAGCTCAACCTTTGCCTAATTTCTGGGTTACGACTTTCAATTTTTTTTGCCTTGGCCCACGGACCAATATTCCAGCGTCACTTTTCACAAGACAGACCTTTACAACGTGACGTGGCACTCATAACATAAACTAATGTAAATTAACTAAGTACAAAATAATACGCACGTGGAGATAATTCAAATTATAAATTATGATAGATTATCTATTTAAATTAATACGATTTAGATTCATTAATGTCATACAGCGAAAACACCTTTCTTTATATATGGAAAATGTTGAAGTGTATGAAGATTGTGTTACACAGGTCTATTTTACATTTTTTTTGTTTGAGGCCCCGTGTGTAACCCCGTTTATTATCCCCATATCTTAGAATCGGAGAGCCATTTGCCTGTTAAACTTGAAATATCTTTATTCCCTTTTCTTATATATATTTATAATAGCATCAAGTACATACACACGCAAATATATACACTATGTATTATGAGGAGTTTGAAACATTTTCAATGGGATTTCTTAAAACGGGCATCCAACTTAGTATTAATGTAAAGGCCTGCAGCAAATAGATGGCAAAGAAAAACTTAAAGGGAAAAAGTAGTACTTTTCTGCTATCACTGGATTAGCGCCTAAGTTTTTTAGCAACAGTGGGTATACATTTAAGAGAGAGAGAGAAAAAAACTTTTTATGCTAGACCATTCCGTTGATTGCTAATAGCAAACGTTAACATAAAATGCATCCTTAGCTGCGCCTAACTGCGAGTATTGGACCCCATACACCGTTTATATAGGTCCTATATTCCATGTCATAAAGTAGGTCTGCGTAACTTGACAGCGTCATAGATTTCAAACCATGTAATACGGATTCAGAGGTACAAATCCGTTCTCATCTGGATGCAGCCGACGACTTCCGGGGTGGCATACCTCCCATACCCGCCCTGTAGCTCATCCACCCTATTTGGTCCTCCGTAATGTTTATAACATCACGACACGCCTGATTATTAATTAATTAAGGTAATTCGCACGTCGGATCAACCGGGAGTGTCTACGAAACGTTATTTATTATGAAGACCTAGAATAATGCCTGGTGGTCGTTATACGGGTAGCATAAATATTAGACTAGCCACTAAACTGATAATAAAGAATTCGTCAAAAATTTAAGCTATTGTAGTTTTTCTTTTATTCTGTGTAATAGTGACAAATCATTTTATCAAGGAACTGGTTGTAATATTGGACATAGGATACAGACTGGCTACATTCACAATTTTAAAAAGCAAATTAAAAAAAAAATCATTGTCTAGGAGCTAGTCTACATAAATATAGCCGCGAGTCTATTATATTAAGTGTAGAACAATCGACGCTGATGTCTTTCTTAAGGTTAATATGTGACAATAGATAGGTTTTGAGGCACCGTAGAAGGAAGGATGTTCCATAGTTTGCTGTCCAGAGGAAAGAACGAGGTCCGGTAAATGTTAGTTTTGCGCACAAAGGACCAGGAACTAGTGAGTTGCCTCTATTGTTGAGGGACGCTTAGAGTGATTAATAGACCCATGGACACAACATTCGTATTCTGGCTACCGACTAGATGATCTTTATAAACAAGAGCTGTCACTAATGCCCCCACAGCGCCTTGACCTTTGACCTGGTGACCTTGACCTTTGACCTGGTGACCCCAAAGTCAGTAGCGGTCGTGTACTCAATAAGTACTATCAGCATGAGAAGTTTAAAGGTCCTGGGTGCAGTGGTTCGCGAGTAAAGTGCCTTAATGCAAAAAGTTAACGTTGTGGGGAACGAACGAACTAACGAACTAACGGACGGACAGTTGAAAACTAATATGCCTCCTTTCGGGGGCATAAATTCTTTTATCATTTCTCTTATATATTCTGACCAATCTTTCTTGGCTCTGATTATCTAGTGTTTTGAGAAGAATAGGGACATAATTATACTAAATTTGAATAGCCTCAGGAGTTATCTCTTTTGAACAAAACACATTATTGTGGTGTTTTCCAGTCAAGGTCATGGGTCATTAAGCTGCATGTTGTCTTGAAGCCGCCCTTCACGAAACTTGCTGGACGGTTCCAGTCTAATGTTTTGACGGCGTACTGTGCTGGTATACAGAAGAATAGGCCTGGTAAAGGTCTGGTAATCTTTAGCCTCCTGGCGGCAAATGATTCTGCCTTTGCGACTATGCAGTGCAGACCAAGATCAGCCTGCACATCCGTGCAGGTTGACCGTCTGCACCGTTCTCTATTCAGTCAGTAAATTTTCAGTAAACACCCCTTCAAATAATAAATGGTATTGCTCAAATTGAATGATGGACCAGTTCATTATAGAAATTTAGCAGGGTAAGAGTTAAATTTGGTTCCAACAAAGAATGATTGATTGCTTCAAAAAAGCTGGATAAAACTGGCAACCACTGCGATGTTCACATTTTATTTGACAATATCATTGTGCTTGTGAATTTTTGATCTTGCAAGAACCAAACAAAACCATACACAATTTTAAGTTCTCTGTTTCCGGGCCCACTACCTTAACAACATTTCTCATCCTCAACTTTACTTAAATTGGCAGTTTTTCTGTAAAATATGATGTCTAGTCTTAGATAATTTGCTAGTGTTGGGGTGATGGATCCGAAATCAAACTGGGTAACAACCGAGTGTTTGCTTATATGACATCTTGTTTCATATGCCATGTTGTGTGTTACATTGATTGTAATGTTTATGTCAGATGCCCATAAGGGCCTTGACTTTTGAATAAACTTGAAACTTGACACTACTTGTTAACATTCTTCATATTTTTCTAAACACGAACATACATTAACTACAAGATTCCATACGGATACCGCTGCTTTACGTCTAGTTATATGTTACACCCTTTATTACACCCTTTATTTCTAAAGGGCATCTACAAAATGCATAGTCACATTTAAAGGACTTCTCTCTTGTATTTTCGATGTCCATCTTGAAAATCGATTTAAGTATAGATATAGATTTACATTTCTGAGAGTTTCAAATAAACAGTGAAGTATAATGAAATAAGTCATTCTTATAGCAATAGCCTATATTAAGGTTAAAATGAAATAAAATCAAATAATAAAGTGTCGTCAATCAGAAAATTAATAAGAATATTACGCAAGTATAATCTCCCTTTATTCACTGTACATCGTTTTCGATTCGAAGAAAAGTCACCACTACGATTACTTCCCCTTGCTATTTGGAAACGCCCGAAGTGTTTTCAGCTTATAATAAGTATTTGATTTTAAAAATAGTCTAAAACAAAAGTACAATTAACAACTCGATTCAAACAGTCAGCGTTCTATTAATTCTCTTTATTACACTTCGAATCACGTGCACATCTCCATGACGAAGGCGGCTGACCAGCGGCCTTATGTAAGGTCGGTGACTTTTTCCAAAGCTGGATAACCTTCCAGAAACCTTCAATACAATTTGGACTTACACGTGTTTCTCACCAGTTTCCAATTTATGTAAATAATACCTCAGATTCCGAAAAGCCAATTTCGACTGAGAAGACTAATAAGGAAATAAGATGTATTAAAACAAAAACAACTAAATGTGAAAGCTAGTTGAAGAGATTCTTAGAGCTTGTCGAATCTTCAAACTGGTTCGAAATTCAGGATTTTTTTTTTCCAAAATGTGAATTTCGATTTTCGAGATGACTTGCTATGTTATGCTAGCTTGATATTCGACTTTTGAAAATTTGAGTTCTGATCGATATTCTAGAATGCTTTAATTTTAATGTCATTGCAATATTTGACATTCTTCCAGCTTGCTCAAAACGAAATGCTGGATCGCAGTTAGAGAAATAGTGAAACTGAGATACAGTGCATCATAACAGAGACACTAAGATACAACACAACGGAACCGAGTTGCAGTGCAGCATTAGGGCCTACACACAAACAAGATGCTAAGCGCATGTCTCCCCCAATGCATAGTCGTAATAGGCAAGAAGTCAATAGGGTACAGGAGCGGAAGTCAAAGAGACAGTGATAGTTGGTTGCAATAGGGATCATCTACTTAGCTTGTCCAATAATTCTATGAAGTTTCTACATTATGTGTTAAGTGGTTCTCAAGTTATTGATCGGAAACGGTTTACCATGTTCAGGCACCTGTGACCTTGACCTTTGATGGAGGGACCCCAAAAACGATAAGGGTCACCTACTCTGTAAGTCCTATCATCCTATGAAGTTTGAAGGTTCTGGTTAAAATGGTTCTCAAGTTATTGATTGGAAACCGTTTTCCGTGATCTCAATAACCTCAAGTTATTGATCGGAAATGTTTTTCCATGTTCAGGCCCCTGTGACCTTGACCTTTGATGGAGTGACCCGAATAACAATAGGGGTCGTCTACGCTATAAGCCCTGCCACTCTATGAACTTTGAAGGTTCTATGTCAAATGGTTCTCCAGTTATTGATCAGAAATGAAGTCTGACAGACGGACGGACGGACGGATGGACAGGGCAAAAACAATATGTCTCCCCCAGTGAGAGGGAGACCTAATTACAGAGATACTAAGCGACAGTTTACTGAGCTATGAAGCTGAATTACTGTGGATTATTGTCTGAATATGTCTAAAAGCAGAACAATAAGAAATCGAGATACCGAGTACAATATAAACCAAAGAACCAAATAATCGGAATGGTACAACAGATACTACCACGCTGTGCAGTCTAACAGAAACTGAGTTAAACATCAAAGTGAACGAGATACAGCTCAGCATAACAGAAACCAAGATACAGCTTAGCAAAACAGTAAACGAGATACAGCTCAGCATAACAGAAACCGAGATACAGCTCAGCATAACAGAAACCAAGATACAGCTTAGCATAACAGAAACCGAGATACAGCTTAGCAAGACAGTAAACGAGATACAGCTCAGCATAACAGAAACCGAGATTCAGCTCAGCATAACAGAAACCGAGATACAGCTCAGCATAACAGAAACCGAGATACAGCTCAACATAACAGAAACCGAGATGCAGCTCAGCATAACAGAAACCGAGATACAGCTTAGCAAAACAAACCCGAGAAACAGTAAAACATTGAAGCAAACGAGATACAGCCAGCATAACAGAAACCGAGATACAGCTCAGCATAACAGAAACCGAGATACAGCTCAACATAACAGAAACCGAGATGCAGCTCAGCATAAAAGAAACCGAGATACAGCTTAGCAAAACAAACCCGAGAAACAGTAAAACATTGAAGTAAACGAGATACAGCTCAGTATAACGGAAACCATGAAACAGTAATGCACAATATAATTCGATGTTTAAAATTGTTTGCATTAAAACGAGAAACAGTTCATCATGTCAGACAATAACTCGGTATGACATACTTCAAGACACGACACAACATAATTTGAAACTGAGATATAGTGCAACATAACAGAAACTGAGACGCACTGAAGCAAAACAGTAACGGAAATACAATAAAACATTATAGAAACAGAAATACTGTGCAGTGTGACAGATACCTTAATACAATTTACAGCACAACATACATCATTATACAGTTCAGTATAAGAGACACCGCAACACAGTGCAGCAGGACAAGAAACCGAGATAGACTGCAGCACAGCAGAAACCAATACAAAGCCGAAGAACACCACAACATGTACCGCGGACCAGTGCAACATAACAGAAACCGAGATACATTAAAACATTACAATAACCGAGATAAAGGGTATCTTACCGAAAGCCGAGATGCAAGCAATGCAGCAGACATCGAGATACAGTGAAGTATGATATAGTGCAGTCCAACAAATACAAAGATACAGTACTACGAAAACAGATAAGCACATCAGACTCTGAGATATAGTACAGGACAACAAGGACTCAACACATACTCCTAGAACACACATTGACAGAATGTAAAAAAGAAAATTATTTCTACATAAGAACTGGCAGTTAGTGGTTTAAAGAGTCTTAAAATGTCATTAACCGTCCTTACTTAAAAAAAGAAAATGACAGAAAAAACAAAAGCTGATTACGGTAGAAATGCTCTTTATTTCTACATGTCAACTTCAATAAATGTCATATACATAATCTATACTGTCACGGAAGAAATGTTCACAACAGAATACATATACTTATCTCTAAAAATGCTTCAAACACCTTTAACATATTGTAAGAAACTGATTGTTAAAATTAAATACAAATATTTTTTCATAACAAATTAATGACCAGCATTTTTAAAAAATATGAGTATTTCTTAACACACATATGCATAACTGTAATAGGTGGCAGCGTAGTTTTTATGGAATGTTTGTGTCAAACACTTTAAAACTTTTTAAACATATAAATTATACCGTTTAACCACAGCTGTGCAGTGAGTCTGGGGGGACCGCAATTTATATATTTTACAGAGATCACTACCGTATTATTTAGGCAAAGCTACTACCCAGACATTGATATACCGGACCAATATCGGCAAACCGATATCTGTTTATGATATAGATGCGATATTTAACCGATATCAGGCATCAACACATAACCGCTATCTGTTGGAAACAATATCGGACCACATTTACGTCAACTTTGCAAAACTGATATTGGGTCGAAATTGAGTACCATATCGGTTCGTTTTAGGCCCGATATATAATGGTGGCTGGGAATTAATTATAAGAACCGAATCTTGTCTGAAAAAGGTGGTATCACCGCTTCAAAGGGTCTGTTAACAGAAGTTGCACAGTATTTATCAACTCTCATACAGATGCCAAGGAAACAATACGTTTGTGCAAAAATGTCTCAAGAAAAACAAAACAAAATTAATAGTAATAGAAGCTAAATTTAAAAGGAAACGGAAAGAGGCACTCAACTATACTTAATCAAAGCTCTCTGTCAGCAGTCACTTTAAGTGAACTTGTCTCTCGTCCTTGATTACATGCTGGCACAAATTTAGTAGATATTGTGCTGCTGTCCTTAATTATGTTGTGATATCTGAAACCTGAAAAACTAGAGTGCTTACAAAATCACTGACCTCGCTGGAATGGCCAGGCTTGAAGATAAGTCCGGCTATAACCGAATTTACTGACACAGTAACTATTTGAGCCGTGCCATGAGAAAATCAACATAGTGGGTTTGCGACCAGCATGGATCCAGACCAGCCTGCGCATCCGCGCAGTCTGGTCAGGCTCCATGCTGTTCGCTTTTAAAGCCTATTGGAATTGGAGAAACTGTTCGCGAACAGCATGGATCCTGACCAGACTGCGCGGATGCGCAGGCTGGTCTGGATCCATGCTGGTCGCAAAGCCACTATGTTGGTTTTCTCATGGCACGGCTCATTTAATTTAATCAGGGTGTTGATTTGACCGGTACAAGATTTAGATGCTGTACGATAGCTCCTCAATTTAACAGAAACATAGAGTTAGCTTAAACAAAAAAAAAGAATAATTAAAAGAAGTTATAAGGAGAGTCAATTTTGATTAAGTAATACACATATCCTTATATAGTTAAAAGGAACTTATCTCAAGATAAGATATTAAAATTCAAGGGAGCGTACAGACATGGGCATTTTACAACTTTAATTAGACGAAATTATTCACTCGAATTTTAAACATATGCGTTGTGCATTATCTTTGTAAACATCTGCAAGTTAAACAGTATACAAAGAACGACGAGGCTCATCTACAAATGCATTTCGAGGTTTGAGTGCGAAACTATTGTATCTTTTTCTTTTATTTAATACAGTTACAATAGTTTCGCGCTCATCCCTCTGTGTATCGATGAAGCGCTGAACACACTCCACCTTCCTTAACCCCCCCCCCCCCCCCCCACCCCCTTACACACACATACCCGAAAAATATCGAACAAAGTCACTATGTCATAACATTAAATGCTTATCTTTTATAATGGATAGCGGTAGTCCTTATGCAAGTTGATGTAAACCTTTCCAAATAAGATCCATCCAAGCATCAGAAAAAAAATGAAAAATTCAACCAACTATAAAGGATAACGGTAGCACTATTCCATTTCAAGAATGATTAGCTGTTTTCAGTATTGTTAATGAAGTTATGAATTTTAATTTATTAAATGTTTCTTTAAGATTTCATATTTCCTACGACCCGTTGCGTTTTCTATGAACTTTCAAATGTTTTGATAAGTGGTCGGAACGTGAAAATTTCTTTTCACAAATTTTACACTGGTATGGTTTAATGCCGGAATGAGACCGCTTGTGCCTCGCGAGTTCGTCTGAGCGTGAAAACCGCCAACCACACCCCGGCCACGTACAGCTGAACGGCTTCTCGCCAGTATGACGTCGTAGATGAGCCTTCAGGTGCGATGATTTGCTGTAAACTTTGGTACATCCGGCGTACGTGCAGTGAAAAATTTTGTCGTCTGCTACTGGCTTGGTGCAGCTGTTGCTACGCGACACTTGGGTTTTCATAGTTCGGACTTTCACAGCGTTTAAGAAGGAAGTTTGTGTCAATAGTGAGTTAGCGTTGTTTATAGTATATTGCGGATGGATTTGAGCACGAGGCAGAACAATCTGCGGGGGACGGGGAAACTGGTCGATCATTAAGTCTTGTGGATTTTGTGACTTCTGATTAGTTGCCTTAGCTGCATAGGTATGCATTAAACTTTGAAGACCAACGCCTAGTACGACAAAGTCCTTATTTTCAGGTGGAAAAACGTCACACGAGTCTGAGTCGGAATCACTACTCAGTGTTTCTTTTGGCAAATCGGCTAGCAAGCTATTGCAATAGCTATCGCAAAATGACGTCACTTTTTCGTTATTCCTATTCACAAACACTGGATTTACGCTGCTTGGTTTTTCAATAGAGTCCGCTAGCCCTTGCGAAAAAAGATATTCCAAATACATTTCGTCGTCCATAGAATCAAGGTCCCAAACGCTCGAAGATGGACTTAAGTTCTGAACGTCTTCCATGCTGGTGTCTGTATCTCCGGCGGAATTAAGACGCTGTAAAGTGTATTGTTCGCGTTCTAGGCTGCTACATAAAGGCAAGAAGTCTTCCATTCTTTCTTGCACGGGAAATTCATGGTTTTGTATTCGCACTGCCCTCATTAGTAAAAATGCCTGAAAATAGAGAAAAGAGAACATTCATTGACAATCACCAGTAATTAAAATAACACTTCGTGGTCTTACTCGTGACGTAATTCTCACTTTCATTCCATTTCAGTCCGATATTATATTACTTGGACGGGCCGTCAGGGGAGGTAATTAGAGTAACGGACTTGGACTGTACTCGATGTATATTAGAAGAACGGTAATATTATAAAATCAGTCCCAGAATGCAACCTTAATTATCATTCGTCAGTTTTAAAACTGTCAACTGAAACAAAAAATCAGATACCGGATATCTCAAATTTCGGTTTTACACCCTGAGACCCGCATAAACAGTTTCGCGTGGAACTACAGCAAATTTTAGCTGCGGCCTATTCAATCAAATCTACTGACACATAGCTATTATATAGTACCCCTCTGTTTCTTCAGTTGTTCTTCATATATCAGGAATCGAAGTTCGATACGTGTTGTTCGCACTGGCCTAAAATAAGCACTTACTGTTACAACAATATTTCTACTATTGTGATATAGAACTGCATGTAGTTTACGAATATGACATATTTTTAACTATAGCTGAACTGGAATTTTCGAAAGAAAATGTTAACCAGGCTGTGGAATTACAGCATTTTCAGTGTTTTATTCGAATTTATTGTTCATAAATCCGATGCAAGATAACTGAATGAAAATAAATGTTAGAAAAGTCTCCAACAATAGACAGCTTGGTGCTATACCACGGATTTCGATCACACGCATGTGCAAGGACACTTCTTGTTTCTTACTGTATTCAAACTACGCCACTGTATATATAGTTGCCGGAAAGTGTTATAACAGCGGGTTGCTTTGTAGCCTAATACTCCTGGAGGCCAGATACAGAGTGACACACGGTAAGTCGTTATCAATTCGGTTCGAAAACCCTGCTCTATGAAATATTTCAACATAAAATTTTGCCACGTTTATAGCTAATGAGAATTAACAGTGCACTCTATCACACAAAATTCAAAAGTTACATCGTATAATAATGCATGATGTATCTTTTCATGCATTGTGACTTAAGCAGGACATCCATGGTTAACAGTGCTTTATTCTAATCGATCAAGTATTTCCCCTTATATGAATTATTTCAGTGCATATGTGTCGGAGCCTGACGATAAATAACGCGATAAAAAAACTTTTCTGAAGGAAATAACGTCAACGTAAGATGCATAATCAAGGACGCAACATAACTCGTGCAGTTATCCCTTTATTACTGTGTTCCATTTTGTTTTAACGGTACATATATAATTGAACTATATTGCTTAACATGCAGTTATATTTTTATGTTCTATCTATGGTGTACCATAGTTGCTTTCAAATTATGTACGTTCACACATGATCGTATTTGCATTGTTTTTAATGCATGACAATTGATATAAACATCTTACCACAAAAATGCAAATTAGAATTGAAAATTAATTGTTGGTATCTCACGTGAATGGAATAAAGGAAGAATAAAAAACATACAAACATACCTTGAGTTAACTCCATTATTTTTAATCGCTACTATTCACAGTATTAGTTTGCATGCCTATTTATCAGGTATTTGATGTATTTTACTATGTAAACAATCTATGATGAAAGTATATAGTTACATATATTAAATATTGAGAGTTACTGTACCGTACAAATTTATAACTAACCTAAGCGACAATCCGCACAGCGATTTGCCCGTCGGCAAAGTGAGTATAAAACTAAATTGTTCAAGATGCCGTAATAATTAGCGTTGATTTGATTGTTTTACTGTATGAATGAATTTGAAGAGTACTTGTTCTAGAGTTAAGTATGCAATAGTCGGATCCTCTTATCCAACCGCAGTTAATACTTATGAGCTACGAGGCAATTAGTGCGACCATGTGACGGTACATTAGAGTGGTACAGAGTCCGCGTCATTTACATATACTATACATAGATAGCTCCTAATCTCGCAATACAGCTACAGGCATGTTCAGACAGTCTTGTTTAATTTTGATAAACTTAAGTTGGTTTGATATTATAATAGGGAAGGATTCTTTTACAATGATGTGTGTGTGTGTGTGTGTGTGTGTGTGTGTGTGTGTGTGTGTGTGTGTGTGTGTGTGTGATGAATTACTTGAACATAAGTTGTTCCAGTTGCAAAGGGTTTCATCTGGGTAAACACAACTTAACACCTCATCTGGTTGGAAATTTTGATAAAAATCAGTTGACTCTCATTCTTTGCATAGTTTTCCCTGGTTAGAGCACTGGTCCGCCTCAAAATGGTAGCAACGAATTTTGGTACTGACGACTAGGAATAGAGAGGACACAGGTTCGAGCACAGGACGAGACGTTTTATGTTCAAATGAAGATGTTAATGTATAAGACAGTCAATAGTTTCGAACATAAAATCATAATTGACTTCAAGCAATGTCGTGGGAAGATGAATTAGATAAACATGGCGTAGCGTTTAATAAACTTTTCTTCTGTACAGGCAAATGATAAAACATCAAATGCGAAATAATATATAACTTGCGGGTTCACATAAACTAGTATCTCATTATGAAATATGAATCCCCAATGTACACAGAATATATAGTACGAGTACCGTCTATATACCTGCTCTTCTTATACGCTTTGACGCCTTATTAACCCGTTTGAGGTCAATCAAGTGTTTTACTACAACGTTAAAAACTAAGAGATACAAGATTTCTTTTAAACCGGGTATTTAATATTCATTCAATGTATTTCGAGCCTTTACGATGTCGCGACAGAAAATGACTTGACTGATATCACGAAAGAAAGTAATAAACATCGGGTCTCTACGGGTATCGCAGATTAGGCATGAAAGAATGAAAACAATCAAGGCCTTCTCGTGGTTTATCGTCTAATTTACCACGTTTCATCGTTCAGATGCTTAGATATTTAACCACTCGGACTAACGGTTCAGGTCCTGAACCATGATAAATCTGACGACAAGCAACTCGAAGGCAAGGCCTTGATTATTTGATAATTAGATGTCTACGGTTTAAAACACGGTCGCGTTTACGTCACGTCGAATTACTATGTGGCACAATACGTTCGCCAAAAAAATAATAATTCTCTATTTCATTCACTATATATATATAAATCGAAATAATATATAGCAGAAAATGTTTTTATACATTTAAACACTCCGAATCGGTTATGGTATGCCTTCAGGAAATGATTTAATACATTTTAACACTCCGAATCGGTTATGTGCTGTGTCCACGCAGACGAGTAACTTTTTTGTCGTGTTTGTGTGCGTGCATTTTTTTTTTGTCGGTGGAAAGGTGAGGGAAGTCATTGTCATTTTTTTTTCTCTGTTTTGTCATTTCACAAGGCTGTACGAAATTTGATAAGTCGCTGGGGTAATGGATCACATATTGTGAATCTTTGTTAAAACTTTCCCATATTTAATCAGAGATATAGGTCCAACTCCTAATCAAATTTTACAGTTATCTCCTAACCCAGGTTGATACACGTCTCGGCATGATATTGGTCAATTGATCTAGTTAATTAATTAGATTCATCTGCAAAACAATACTGAACAAATTTGCTGCGAAGTTCAGCTCAATCTAGTTTATACAAACAGCAGGTTTGTATACAGATCTGCAAAACAATAACATCCAAAACATATACATGGATCATAAAAAAAAAACGAATGTACTTTGGTTTAAAGCTTACTGATTCAGTCTCCGTTAATAAGATACAACGTTTAGCTACACGACATGTTTTATCCCCCGATGTATTCTATAAATTTTAGCGTTGTCCGTGTTTTCGTCTGCGGATATCCTTCTGCAACCATTATCTGTGATGATTCGTCATATTGTGTTCATATGAAATGTTTGTATTCACTCGAAGCTGTTATCGCCCCTAATCTTCTTTAAAATGAATATTTTGCTTATATATTCACATTTTATATAGGATTTAATTGACATTATACATATATAATTGTATCATAACGATAATTAAGTCTAGCAAATACAGTCAGAACCTGCACAAAGATACAAGAGTTATTGCCCTTCAATGCGCTACAGGTTTTGTCCCTCTGTAATGGTTATTCACACTGAGTGAATATTTGGTGTGTTTGTAAACACACTAATTTTTGCCCCTGAATTTAATTTGTTAAAAAGGCAACTTTGTGATTATTTGTATGCGATAGTTAGGAATTGGAGGATGTCTTGTGGCACCCGATAAATGTCGCAATTACCGTTAAATGTCTCGCAAGCATAGTTAAATGTCGCAAGGTTGACGTTAAATGTCGCAACCACCGCTAAACGTCGCAAAATCATCTGCCGCACTTTTAACGCTAAGACTTTGTCCACCGTTATAAGTCGCAAAGTCAACGCTAAATGTGGCACTGTCTATTCAAAACTAAGACATATATTAAAATTTCACTGTGTAAGTCTTTTTCAAATTTTATTTTATGTAATAAACTTGAATCTTCAATAGCAAAATAATATGAGCCGCACCATGAGAAAACCAACATAGTGCATTTGCGACCAGCATGGATCCAGACCAGCCAGCGCATCCGCGCAGTCTGGTCAGGACCCATGCTGTTCGCTAACAGTTTCTCTAATTGCAATAGGCTTTGAAAGCAAACAGCATGGATCCTGACCAGAC
Organism: Mercenaria mercenaria; assembly: GCF_021730395.1. NCBI lineage: Eukaryota > Metazoa > Mollusca > Bivalvia > Venerida > Veneridae > Mercenaria > Mercenaria mercenaria. The sequence goes on from NC_069373.1 coordinate 58,302,553, forward strand.
TTCGCGGATACGCAGGCTGGTCTGGATCCATGCTGGTGGCAAACGCACCATGTTGGTTTTCTCATGGCGCGGCTCATATGGTGACGGAGGCAGCAGACTTAATAGTTAATGTTATACAAATAATCATCTTTATACTAATTGCTAGTACATATAGAAACAAGAGGGTGGTGATGGCCATATATCGCTTAATTTTGACAGAGGGTCACGCAAGAAAGATATCTGTGTAAATATTTTGAAATAGGATCAGTGTTATTTTAATGTTTCCCTTACATAAATACGGGTTGGTAATAACACTGTAATAGCTATGTTTGTGGGGTGCGGTGGGGGTTTGGAAAGGGGTGAATTATGAAGCAGGAACATAATACACAATACAACAAATAGTAAAAAAACACGACATTTTTTGTGGGTGGGGGTGGGGAGGGGGTTAATGTGTGGGGATGGGGTTTGAAGAGTGAGGGGAGAATGTGGGCAGGGATGATAATGATGTGTTACTTTGAAATAGAACCCATGATGAATCAATAGAAGATCACACGTTTTATACTGCTGCACGGTACAAAACAAAGGAACACTGTTTATGTTAATTGGCAGTGGGCGGATCATGCACGAACAGGTCAAAGTCTCACAAAGATCTTTTTATTTCACATATATCATACATTTTCCTTCTTTTAGCAGCTTTTACTTAAATGAGTCAGGCTTGACTGGGCTTGGCTAGGCTAGTTTAGCCTACAATTTTGACTGAAAATAATTTTTTTTTACTATATTTGGTATCATGCGGGAAAGTTATCGGCAACTATCTATATACAAATGCAAAATTTTAACTTTGTTACAACTACATAAAAGTACAGTGATTTGTTTATGACACACACTTATGTTTTTAATAACATTATCACAAACGATCGAAATAAAAAGTCGTGAATTCAAGATAAAATGTCCTGCGTTCAAGATAAGATGTCGTGCGCTCGATAATATGTCGAATACTCGAGAAAAAGTTTCGAGTGCTCGAGAAATGATGTCGTGCAATCCAGATAAGATGTCGTGCACTCGAGATAAGACGTCGAGCGATCGAAATAAGTTGTCACGCGCTCGAGATAAGACGCCATGCACTCGTGACAAAATGTCACGAATTTTAGATAAGATGTGTGTGTGCGTGCGTGTGTGTGTGTGTGTGTGTGTGTTCGGGTTTAACGTCTTTTTCAACAATTTTTCAGTCATATAAACGACGGAGATAAGATGTAGAGCGCTCCAGATATGTCGAGTGCTCGAGATAATTTTATCTTTTAACACGAGGGTTATAATGGTCCTAGATTGTTCGCCCGAGTTTTACAGCTTAAAAGATATGAAAAAAATCCTGTCTACCAATGGCCACGTTTTTGTACAAGTGCGTGAGCAGTCCTAGTTAAATGTTCACGTGATATTTTAATGCCAAGACATCCTGAAAATATAAGTCATGTTCAATTAATAACTGCGGATAATCATGTACTCTGAAATCGAACAAGCTATATTTAGACAAGAAGATTTCAAAGTATTCTATTTACACATATAAGAACAGTAAGCCCGTCCATGGAGGAGCCGACAAGTTTGGTAAAAAGTCAAGTTCTGCCAAATTACTTGTTTGAAACTGCTTATTCGATATTACAATAATTGCAAACAGTAATAGTTCTTTTTGTGTTGTTAATGGTATTTTGTTATGTTAAAAACATGGCCGCTATGACTTATTTTCTGTTTGTCAAAACAATTTACAGCAAATGACTCTTCATGGAACCATTCTACTTAGACTGTTCACAATATATGATTTTGGAAAAATGACCGCTGGTGGCTCCGGCTTGCTGGAGTTTTAACAGATGTTTTCGCTGTGAAACTCATAGACCTTGAGCTGACAATTGACCCTGCTTTCACCCCCCCCCCCCCTCCCACACCCCAGGGGGAATTTTCAACACTATGGTTTTCTTAAACCTTATGGTTGTTGGCATTCACAGACAAAAGTTTGCAAGTTTCCGTTGGGGCTTTAACGAGTTACGGAGATTTAAAATACGTTACCATGCAAAATTTTCATTTAATTCACCATTTATGTTAATTTAATATTATAAACATACCTGTTGTACAATTAATCGTAATAAACAAGACACTTAGATATGTTTATGTATTTAAAATTGAAATTATCATATGTTCATATCATTTTAGGTGAACAGATGTTATGTATTATCCGTAACTTACGTTACTCTTTTTGAAATTACTAGAACATAGAAATATATCAACAATGATGATATTTTTAAGTCGTAAAATACTGATAATGGCCAATACACAGTTCAGTAATTAAATTTATATATAATAAAACTGTCCCTAGAGTTAACTTATTCGATACGTCACATATGATACGTTACCTTTCCAAAATATGTGTTAAAGAAAAAATATTTAAAATTTTGGTATTACCTATATGGTTAGGATTTTAAAAAATTTATACATTGGACTATAAATAAACATCATCAGACATGAACAACATTATCAAATAAATGTATATAGATTTTATAATTCATTAGAAATATTATTTAAATGTATATTAAGAATATATAGCTCTTTGAATGTACCAGTATGACTGCATATCATAATTATCATTAGTATAATTAAATAACATAGACTCCGCAATGCGAAGCAATATTAGTCCTAAGGTATGACCTCTGACGACTAAGTGTGACATTGAGCTTGAAGTGAAAATGGTATTCACTATACCGGGGTCGACACTCTTATTAGGGGCAGAAGAGGTTTCTAACGCTAAAAGGCAGATGGCCTTAGATTTCGGTTGTTGATGATAAATACAACTGCATTCAATAGAGTCTGGTCGAGAGGAGATATTCCTCGTAAACGATTGATCCTCCTAGCCATGTGATGTCGATCCTCCTCGCTGATTTGCTGTTTCTCCTGTGACCTCTGGCAGTGACCTTGGTAACCATTAACAGCATTCTCACTACACTCCCCCCAGCCCTGTTCTATAAAGTGGGTCATAAGGGCTTGGGAGGCCACAAATGGATTCCTTGCAGAATCAGACATAACAGGGATACCCTGCAGGATAATTAACATGGAGGTTTTGCCAATAACGATTATACATCTAATGCAAAGCAGACCACAAGTACTTCCTTCTTAAAACAGGCGAGATTCCCCAATGGATGGTTAATTACTATACTGAAGCAGTTACTCCACACATATCTTATAATAACAAAACTTAAGGCCATGGGATACCCTGACCCAAGTTCATAAACCTCCGGGATGCCTGGAAAAAAATACCAAATTATTAAGGCCTTGGGATACCCAGAGCAAGGACCATAATACTGACAATAATGTATGCCAGGTGATACATATACTGCATTAGTTCATAAACTCTTAGGTTGCACGGAGAAATGTACCAAATTATTACCATGCTGGAATACCCATACTAATGTGTACTATGGGATACTCATTCTGACCTAAATTTCTAAAACACAGTCAAGATACCTAGCAAAACATACACATCTGAGAAACTTGGGTTTTCTTGAAAGTTTGGCGGACGGATGGACATAGCTTCTGCATCTTTCACAAGGATAAACCTTGGATACCCAGGAAGCTGGGAAGACTTCAAACAGATAGACACAGTTTCTGCGTCTATTGCTGGACTGGGCTTTGCCTCTGCTGACACATATCTAAACGAGGATCTAAAGTAAATGATCCAAGACCCGAAGTCCCTTTCCTATGCCTCCAGCCCAAGAATCTCTTTTGCTTAAACCAGACAGGTCCCGCAACATGTCCCGAAATACCAATACCCATCTGGAAGGGACTCGTGTTTCAACCCAAGTACAAAGGATGTTGTGGTTAAATAAAGGCTGCACAGCCATATCTACCATCAGTTTTAGAGACTGCAGTCTCACACTGGAGATAAGTTGATCCTGCCGCCACTTAACTAAATCCACACGTCCACTTACTGAGTAAGGGTAAGCAAGCCAAAACCAGACCAATAAGTGAGACTCTGGCACAAAGTGCCCCTACTGGTCTATCCATCAGAACATGAGACCTGAACACATCCCATAGATCCAGCCCCTCCTAGTCGATGTTTCCATAATTGTGTAAAGCCATAGTTTCAGGAGCAAGGTCCATACAGTAATTATTGTCATAACAAAACCCTTTCCCCTGAAATGTGCACAGTAAGGGTAGTGTAAACTACCAACCTCGGAATGAAGGAATTAGTAAAATAGACATGAAGGACACTGATCCTCAAACAACGACACTGCAGTTTGCGACGCAGGACAAGTATTGTTCAACATATTGCTGTCATGGAGATGGATTTGATGTACATGCACTTAGGTTAAATGCAGGAAGGTGGTACCGAATACAATAAGGTTTCTAGTAGTGGCAACCACTAGACCTGTATGCCCCCATGACCTAGACAAATGCCCTCATGACCTAGACAAAACAATGATAGATTGACTGTTGGTACCCAACATTATTAAAAGGCAACTGCCCAGTGTGATTGAAGGGCAGTACTCTAGCAGGCTTTTGATGTTGATGTTGAATAGGGTTGCTAGTATGAGGTCCACAAACCTTTGGAAGGAAGTGGCCTCCGAACTTCACACAAGTGGCTTGACTTTTAGTAACAATATTCCCCAATAGTGTTATTTGTCTCTGACCTTAGGTTCTCTAGAAACCAGTTGAGGTTCAAATGACTGCAAATCAAATAGGTCCTCTGTCTGGCATAAACTTGTCAATTGGTAACGGAATTCACCCATAAAAGTTTAAAGTCCCATATTTACCATCAAAAGGGTTAGTTTTGTAAGAACTTGCCTTCAGACTGGGCAATCAAATGCACTTTACTTTACCTACTAGAGTTACATTAATTTCACTTGCAGAATATCCTATTTTGAGGCAGTTCCTATAATTGTCTTATTGAACTACCATCAATATATACATACCGTATTAAAGAAAGTCACAGTATTCCAGTCATGACCATTACTGGATACCGGCTCCATAGAAGATACATGTACATGGTATATCTACTTAAGGATACAGTTGAGATTGACAACATGTTGGATGAAGTCTATGTTGACGAATGAATCTACTGTACATTCAAAACAATCACAGTTACAACATACAGCAGTTAACAAAATGTAAAATGTGTGTGCATAAACATGCACAAGATTTCTAAATATCGTGATATGCCTGTTTCAAATTTAGCATCTTTATAGAGCACTGTGTTGGGCAATGTCTGTATATATTTTATGTATGTCACTACAATGTGCTTAAATAGCTGAATATATATATCAATTGTTTAAAAAATGTTTGGGTGTGTAATATTCTCGTGAAGGTGTAATCATGGACCATGTAAATTAGGTTCTAGAATGTGTTTAGAATTGAAAGCAAAATATTTAAAACAAAACAAAAATCATTTTAAGTTTGCTATTTTTCAAAGATAAAGCATATGTTCACAATACAGAATACATGAAAATGTATAGCTTATATGTTAGGTAACGTACGACGTAAATTGTAACGTAGACTGTTTTTTTTTAATACATGGGTTTAAAGTTGAAATGCAAAACTATGTTAAAACATATTTTGATTGAATTGTAGATATGCTTTTTCTAAGTGCTACAGTATATTTAAGGTAACAGAACACAATATATATAGTTAGTTTGTTCGGTAACGTAAATTGTAACTTAATTTGATATATTTATACGTGTTTTGAGTTAAACCTTCAGTTTGAAATGCAAAACTATACTGTTGAGAACAGAATTATATTGTTGTTTTTTTTTTCAACTGATAAAGTATGTTTAAAAGAAAATGAAGACATACAATATAATTTGTATGTTTGGTAATGTAAAATGTAATGTAGAATTCAATGTAAGACAGCTTACAAGTTAGAGGCTTGTTGATAAATAAGTATATAGTTGTATTACATGTAACTAAAGAATGTCAATATAAAATTGATAGAACATTTTAATGAAAAACATGTTTGAAGTAGGTATGATTGAAAATTAGCATATTTTGGAAGAATTACGTTACATTTTAAGAATCGCTAAAAGTATGCTTTCCCTTAACTTATACTAGCAATCTATATATCATTGTTTTTGCTGAACTTTGAACTTTTTAATAGTAACTTCAATTTCTAATTACCTGGTCATCTAAATTTGCAATAAAAACTTTATGTCAAAAATGTTGTTTTTTTTAGGGTAACGTATCTTTTTCTGATATTTTTCTTCTTTAACATCACATTTTAGATATTGAAATTTAATCAAATTGCAGCATCTAGTATACACCTTGTAATAAAATATGCAAACTTGAAATGATTTACTAACATAATGGTACCATTTGTCTGTAAAAATTGATGAAAAAATTATTGGTTTTGAGGGTAACGTATTTTAAGGTGTTTTTACGGAGAAAAGCCCCACCCGCCAGTTGCAAACTTTATGCCAAAATGTTCACCACACATTGGAGTTTCAAAAAAATATGGTCCACAAAATTTCCCTGGGGGGGGGAGCAAAACCACTTCTGGCTCATAGTCTATCAAGTGATCAATCCAGAACCGTCATGACGCTTTTGTTTTAAGAAAAAAAATATCTCAAGCGCTCGACATATTATCTCGAGCGCACGACATCTTCTCTCGAGCACTCGACATTTTTTCTCTAGTGCACGATATCTTATTTCGAACGAAAAGCACGAAATCCAACATTTTCATCGTTTAATAACAATTCGAAAGCAAGCGCAAAACTGTTCAAATTTCATTACTACGGTATATTACGAAAACGTCTCTTTCCAATGTCGGTATTTGGTAAAAACAATTCCAGCATATGTAACAAAATTATCTTGTCATCTTTCGTGTTGTGTGTTGACCGTTTACTCTTTTAAATCGGCGCACGACATACCGCGATACAACGCGCGACATTACGAAACGACGCGCGACACGACGTTCAACAAAGATACGACGGGCGACACGACGCATTACATTATTATCGCATAAGTTAAACAGGACTCCATTAGATTCTGTAGTTTTGACCAAAAATGTTTTTAGTACTGCGGAGAGTAACGCGTCGACGTTCAAACCTCTAAGTATCAAATGAATTACGTATTTTATGGCGCGGCAAAATTGAACTTACCTTAGTTATTTTTTTCTTCTTTTGCTGTGCGACATTACGCGTTGGTGTTGCGACATATAACGGTGGACAAATTCTTGCGACATTTAGCGTTTAATGTGTGACATAAAGCGGCAGAAGATTTTGCGACATTTAGCGGTGATTGTGACATTCAACGGTGTTGCGACATTTAACGGTGCCACATTACTTATTTCCATCAATTGTAATCCAGACATACACATTAACACCAACGTTACTGCCGTTGAATTATTCTTAAAAAAGGGGAAAATTTGTCTTTATCCTTGTAATGGCTCATAACTGGGTTTCTTGTTTTTGTTTTGATTTCAAGTAACCGTTGTGCAATTAAATACATCTCTTATTGCTTACTGAATTACTTATTGCTCTTGAATTAATTACGATTTTCCTTAGCTTTACTCATTTGGCTTACCGGGATGACTTATTTTAGGGGTTGTCATCCCTCTGACGGGACAGCGACAGTCAAAAGTTATCACGCTGTCCCGAAACGTCCCATTATTTGGACTAGATTTTCTTCAGCGTGCTATATTGATTCGACGAGTTTGTTTCGATGATTTTTACTCTGAACTGTTTTTTAACATATCCACGATATCCACGAGCGAAAATGCGAGTTCTAGCGTTCGCTGGGTATTTTTTTTATCTCTCATGTAAGACAGACATATTTCTTGTACAGTCAAACTTGTGTTAAAGACCGCCTCTGAACAGAGACCACCTGGCTCTAAAGACCACATGTTTTGTTTCCCATTTTTACATCTGCTGTGTATTTTAACTTTGAATAGAGATCACCTCCCAATAAAGACCACATTTTGGCTCTCCCAAGGGTGGTCTTTATAGACAGGTTTGACTTTCTAAAAGTTTTACCCTAATGGCCCGCAAAATCTGTGAATACTGTACATGTACTTGATAAGTTTGACTGTGAAATTACTAGATACAGTTCAACGTTCTACTTTAATAATTCACTGGAGAGACAAGAAAAAAATGCTTACTTTATGAAGTAATCGTGATATAGCGATACATCATAAGTGCAACTAAACACTCGAGTTCATGTTACTGTTTGTATCGTTACATGGTACAACATGCAAAGGGACACCAAACGTACCCAGTTTCATAAACTTGAGGAGCAAGTTGTACCTCCTAACTAGTATGTAACGCATTTCATCTCGTCGCCAGATTGCCTAGCCAGATTACCACGAGCTCCCTCTAACTAACCGCTTCTCTCCGAAAAAAGAAGAGATGGAAATTTCAACGGTCAGCACATCTGGAGCGACACGCTCATAACATGTTTTGAATAAAAGGGCATGATGTCGTCCACTTCTTTTTCAAAAACAATAATTATTTCAGCACGAAAAAGTTAACATAGACATCGTTTCGAAAATCTAAATTTCGATCTTCGAGCTGGCTTGAAATTTAATCCCAGCTCAAAATTCGATATGCAATGAAGATGAATTTCGATCTTCGAGCTCTGCTGACTCAAAATTCGAAACTATCTCGAAACTGAATTTCGAATTTCGATCTTCGATGTGAATGCCAACTATTTCAAATTTCGATGAATGGGTAGTTCCGTGTATGAATGAAAGTGCTAGGCTCGCCGGTATCGTATATTTTGTTTGTTTTATGGTAGAATTGTTTTCCCGTAAACAGCATAAGGGTTTCGTTTTCGTGTAATCACAGAAGTTTATTTTCCTAGTTTTGAACGTGTGAGAAGTGTTCGTAGTTTGCTTTTGGTCTGTTCTTTACCGCTGCAACTGTCTGTCAGAAATTTACTGTTATGGGCCGAGAAGTGGTCGGTTAGAGGAAAAGTGGTAGACCAGAGGAAAAGAGATCGCCTGTGACAAAGCTGTTTGATCCGGTCTAACGTAACACAATTTTGTTATTTTGTTTTATATGTCTATGTATGCATAGTACAAATAGTTTATAATAATGTCATCACTTTTGAATAATGATACAATACATGTTGGAAAGGGTCGATCGCTAATGTTGTAAGAACTTGAATCCAGTACTTTTGCCGCGAGTTTTCAACTGTACCGTAAATGATTTATATCTGTATATACATGTACACATTGGGAAATTAAGCGGTAGAAAAAAAACAGACAAAATAATTCACCAACACTATTTACATTTTCAAAATCAGGAGTCAAAAGAATAGATATGTGATGTGCTTATGCTGATCCGTACAATAAACCAAAGTTGGGCCACTCCGAACCTAGCGCTACCATTCCTACACTGAATAACTGTTACTGTATATAAAAAAAACATACACACACGAAAAAAAAAAAACAAAGAAAATTGTGAACGGAAAAATAAAGGTAAAGGTAGTAACTATGGATATCGCGACTTCGGTCCGTACTCTAGGTGAAAGTTCTGTGTTACCAGGACAACACATGTATAGCTGAAGTCTCTGTTCAGAAGGCAGGTAGAAGTTGGTATCGGGTAGTACCAAATCCGTATGAAACAACTGACATATTAACTTACATCGTATAAATAAACTGCATTTTAAAATGTGACCAAATAGTCAGTATGGTATAATTCCCATAAAAATGATATTAATTAATAACCTACCTTTTCTGGCATCACGTAGACAATGAAAGTCATCTAAACGCCTGCATCGTCTGCCGATATCACTGGGAAACCTAAATATAAAAAAACACGTTTCCTTTAGATTAGGTGCATATCTGCATGTAGGCTTAAAACGAAAAATCTTGATACAACATGTATATAGGTCAGCATATTTTCTTCCTTCTAATAAAGTTAGTCCGATGAAATATGAGCAAGTACATTAACTTCCTGAAATGACAAAATATCAATATACTGTCTCTATGATAACATTAACCAATGCATAAATACATGCACTTATGTTTGTGTGGTTCTTTGTTCTTAACCTTTTGAAACTAACTTCCTGAAACAACTAGAAAAAACACTTTGACCAAATTTAACCATCTTATCGCAGGGATCTACAGTTTTATAGAAACCTAATGTTTAAGTCGCATACTCCGTAATAGATAGGGGTTTTTTTGGGTGGATTTCTTTTTATTGGTGGGTTTAACGTCACAACGATACAACATTTGAGCCGCGCAATGAGAAAACCAACAGAGTGGCTTTGCGACCAACATGGATCCAGTCCAGTCTGCGCATCCGCGCAGTCTGGTCAGGATCCATGCTGTTCGCTTTCAAAGCCTATTGCAATTAGAGCAACTGTTAGCGAACAGCATGGATCCTGACCAGACTGCGCGGATGCGCAGGCTGGTCTGGATCCATGCTGGTCGCAAAGCCACTATGTTGGTTTTCTCATGGAACGGCTCATTTAATGTAGATAGTATGGCCACTTTTCAGTTTTGGGGTTTGAGAAAGATTTCAGGAGCCCCTCCGGGTATTATCTCAGGTACAGGTGCGCACCTGGGTAGAACCAACTACCTTCCGTAAGCCGGTCGGAAGAAAAAAATCTACACACCTAGACGAGGATACGAACCCACAGCGGTGAGAAGCAAGCGACTTAAAGTCAGAAACCGTTACCACTCTGCCATGGACGACCCTTATTTAGTTTTAAAACACATTATGACATTTCTATAAAACCTGTTAGAAGAGGAACGAAATTGTACCGGATGAAAAACATCCGTATGTCCACGCCACCCTTTCGTAGATCTTTAGGATGCATTCTTTCAAACAATTCGAACGAGAAAAATAAAACTTATATTGTATTGTCCATTGTTCACGGGCCCTTGGACTTCCGACGAAATGATCGTAGTTCAATTATTTCTGTTTATCATTTATTTTTCGTTGATTAGATTCTATTTAAATACGATAGCTAATAATTATAATGAGTAAGATATGTTGTGCGGATGACATACATGCACTTTGGGTAAGTTCAAGGGTCAATGTTTAAAACATTTGCGTATCGATACCACTGATAATCCTGTCATCTTAAAAACTCCTTACATAAATGAAACACCATTTTTTTCAGCCTTGCTGCAGAAACAGTGTTCTTGTGAAGATGCTTAACTGCTAAAATGTTACTTTCTACAAAACTGATTCACAAAACATTTTGAACGGTATGAATCAGGCCTCCATTTAGAGGTGTTCAACCTTTACCTCAACTATACAATTAAGAAATAATACTATATGTTTTTACTAAACTTTTCACCCAAAAAGTATAATTTCATTTGTATAATTGATATGAAGACACAACTTCATGTTCGATCACTTCAGACGCTTATCAAAATGCAGTCAACGATGTGTACAAGGACTACCGTACACGTACCCGGAAGCGCGTTAATAAGAAATATTTTGACCTCCGTTAAGAATATAGGACTACTTGGATATAATAACATTTACGTTAAGTTTAATATAAGTGTCTTTGAAACTTTTAATTTAACATACATTTTCAATAATCTACCAATCTTGTGACATGAATAAAAGATTGCACTTACCTTTTCTTACTGGAGCGAGAACCCGACAGCACGTTAAGTCAAATTTCCACTTAACAAGAAACAGCTTACATCATCAGATTTTATATGTGTACGCAATCACATGACGTGAAATAGAACACAATATATAAAAGTTATATATCTGTCTCCACCCTTCACTGCGCATTTATCAAGTACTTTTAACCATACCTCTGCAAAACACCTAAATTAAGTAGGCAAAATGTAGTATCAAATGTTTGAAATATCCAGTTATACGAAGTGTACGTATATCACATAATTATAATACATTTAATTGCGTAGGACATATAGCGTTGAAAATGTATGTTAAACTCACTTTCACGCACAAAAAAATGGATTCAAATTACTCATTTGCCAAAGGTAGTATTGTATTTTAGTATACATCGTTCGATATGTTATGTCTATCCTTATCGGTTATTTCTCACCTGACAGATGGAAGTAATGTCTGGTTTGGGCTCATAATGAATCATTAATGATTCATCTCCACGTGGAATCTCGCTCTATAAACGGAGATATCTATAAAAAGGTTCATTCACGATACGGTCACTTTTAGGTGATTTAAATGCGTAACATATAAATTTAACTACACCGGTTTTATTTTCAGTCAATTTTATCAAAGAAAAGACTAGCAATAATTTTATTTAACTACTAGTGCGTGTTTTAAGTCATATATGATTACAGAAATCATTTTGTCTAAGAACTAGAGGATTCCTTAATTGATATCTAATCTAACGGCAATGAATTCAGTCATAATCCTCAGCGGATTGCTGGTTCCTAACCATAAATCTTATCCACTTTTTCTGTCCTAGTATCAATGTGACTTTTAACTTCAACACATGTTTAAGTATTAAGTTTGATTAGAAATATTGTTCATTCGGCTTCTGCTTCCGGGATGAAATATGGTTAGTCATTTTGTTTGTTTACATATAAGTTCATGAACCCTAACTAGACTGGATGTTTCAATGACCTTTTCTAAACAAAATTCCTATTTTTTGCGTGTTTAAAAGAAAAAAAAGATTTCATTTACAGACCGCAAACTGATATTGAGATGAACTTTTGTGTAGCCGGATCCTTGTTGTTTATAAATTATGCGCAGTGCGGATGTTGTTTTTTTTCACTGACGTTGAATCATTTATCAACATTTTAGTCATTAATTTTAAAAGTATCGAGAAGAAAAACGCATTAATTGATGCGTAAAACTAACCTCTATACGACAATGAAAAAACAAAAAACAAAACAAAAAAACGTAAGTTAAATTTTTGCGAACGGACTAGTGTTTTCTTGTTTGTTGGAAGAGGGTAACTGGAGTTCGTTCCATTCATGAAAAATGCGACCGTCTCGAGCGTTCACCGGGGCTTTATCAAGAGGTCATTAGTTCTTCAAGTGGGCTCTTTATTTACTTCACAATTAACCACAAGCATCGTTGAACACTCTTATTGTCAAAAACTTATAACGTATTTTATCATACGTATATATACTATACTATGTGTGTTTCGTCATGTTAAAGCGGACCTCTGTTTTTGCTGTCGGTTTTCCCTGTAAATGACTTGAAATAGAACAACAGACAGAAATATATAACGTTTTTCTTTTAAATTCAAATATTATATACAGTATATTTTAAGAATATTTAAAGATAATCAATCTTAAAGTACATTTCAACGCGGCGTTTCACAGGTACATTGACAAAGTACACATTTATACTTTCGTCCATTGCATTGACCGGTAATTGGGTTACCTTGAAAAATTTTAAGTGTTAGATGTTTTAAAGCCATTCTCAAATACTATCTATGTCAGCAAAAATAATTTTATATGGCAAGGGAATTCCCGATCCTGTAGCGGTTTGGGCACAAGTGTATCGAGGTCAGCGACTGTAACCATCCCGCAATAATTTGCCCCTTCCCATTGCTCATTATCTGATAATCAAGATAGTTGCAGTTTTTAGGATCGGAAGAAATTTTTCGTCACGTAAATGATACGGTGTTCCGTTAAGTCCATCGTACAATTGCCTTTAAAACACCATTAAATTATCATTTTCTACATTTTCGCCTAAACAGTGAAGTATTTCTCAAACACAAAACAATCCAGTCAGATATTCTGTGGTGGGTCTTCAGGTCACTCCATATTTTCCTAACATTCAGGTGACAATCAACGTACTACAATTAATCATATAGCATATTGCATGTTAAATCAGATATATATGTATTTTGTCACATAAAGGTATTAATTAGGCATTTCTTTCAATCTTTCATTAGTTTATACAGAATTTATTTCAGGTCGATTGTGAAGGAAGTTCTACAACTTATATTAATCACTCTCGACACCTCATTCCTGATGGAAACCATCGCCACGAGAGTATGAAAGAAGAGGCCAGTTTCCCTTTTATCTTTCATTAGAAAATAATTACAACTCAGATTACTCTGTTCATAGATTTGCGCTTTTCTGGTTGGCTGCTAGCACACGTGACCAACTTTCATTTCTCAATGAAGCCAGATCAAATAAATATTCATAATTTTACAGACTACTTTCTCGTTTCTGAAAAGGTTGATTTTTTTTCAATTAGAAAACAAATGGAAGAAGTTTTTATAATTGTAATTATAAAAATTGAATGGTATTTTTCTGCTGTTCATTGATGTATGAACTATCAGGAAGTGTACACCTGATTTTTAGCTCACCAGAGCCAAAGGCTCAGGGTGAGCTATTCTGATCGTTCACCGTCCATCGTCCGTCGTCCGTCCGTAAACTTTTACTTTAATTAAATGACATCTCCTCATAAACCGCTAAGCCAATTTCATCCAAACTTCACAGGAATGTTCCTTGGGTGAAGCTCTACAAAAATTATTCAATTGAATTCCATGCAGAACTCTGGTTGCCATGGCAACCGAAAGGAAAAACTTTAAAAATCTTCTTCTCAAAAACCAGAAGCCCTAGAGCTTAGATATTTGGTGTGAAGCATTGCCTAGTGGACCTCTACCAAGTTTGTTCAAATCATGACCCCACAGTCAAAACTGACCCCGCCCCAGGGGTCACTTGATTTTACATAGGAAAATCTTAAAAAATATTCTTCTCAAAAACAAGAAGCCCTAGAGCTTAGATATTTGACATGTAGCATTGCCTAGTGGACCTCAACTAAAATCATGATCCCGGGATCAAAACTGACCCCGCCCCAGGGGTCACTTGATTTAACATAGATTTCTATAGGAAAATCTTCAAAAAAAATTTAAAAAATAAACCAGAAGGCCTAGAGCTTAGATATTTGACATGAAGCATTGCCTAGTGGACCTCTACAAAATTTGTTCAAATCATGACCCCCGGGATCAAAATTGACCCCACCACAGGGGTCACTTCATTTTACATAGGAAAATCTTCAAAAATGTTCTAAAAATAAACCAGAAGGCCTAGATCTTAGATATTTGACTTGTAGCATTGCCTAGTAGACGTCTATAAAATTTGTTCAAATCATGATCCCCGGGATCAAATTGACCCCGCCCCATTGAGTTACTTGATTGTACATAGAAAAATCTTCAAAATTTTCTAAAAATAAACCAGAAGGCCTAGAGCTTAGATATTTGACATGTAGCATTGCCTAGTGGACCTCTACAAAATTTATTCAAATCTTGACCCCCAGGATTAAATTGACCCAACCCCAGGGGTTACTTTATTGTACATAGGGAAATCTTCATAAATTTGCTAAAAATAAACCAGAAGGCCTAGATCTTAGATATTTGATATGTAACATTGCCTAGTAGACTTCTACAAACTTTATTCAAATCATGACCTCCGGTGTAAAATTGGCCCCGCCCCAGGGGTTACTTGATTGTACATCGGAAAATCTTCCAAAACATTTCTAAAAATCATCAGTTTGACATTTGAAACATGTAGCTCATATTACTCAGGTGAGCGATCCAGGGTCATCATGACCCTCTTGTTACATAAACACCGGTGTTTATGCAAATTAGGTGTAAACTTGCTGACAGTTCATACATCGATGAACCGCAGAAAAATACCATTCAATTCTTAACTAAAAAGAGATCTCTCGATATAGGGGAGTATATTACAGGTTGGCCAAAATTCGCAAATAATCACTGAAGATTTTCAGTTGAAACATTGCATTAGGAAATACCGTGCAAATTCAAGAAGGTAAATACCATACATCACAAAACGGCTTTCTTGGACAAACATATACAGTGGCTTACAGTTTTTGCAATAAAGTGGAAGGAACGCACAAAAATTGGGTGAAAATGATTCTAATTGTGGTTAGTCTGTACATTAGTAATTTCCTCAAGTATGAAAACCGTCGAATTTTTCTCTTTGTTTGTTTTTGTTTTGTTTCAGTGAAGTGAAAAAGGAACACTTGAACAGGCATTAACGAAGTCCGGTTTTGTTGACAATGGCTAAGTCTCTTACAAACCACTTGTCTTTTCTATTTCTCCTTTGATGCGTCTTGTCTCTATGTTACTATAGGCCTACCACTTGAATTATCTGATAAATTCAAGAAGGGACCAAGCTACTGAAGATGAAACACCACTCCTCTCTTTTGTTGTTGTTTTTTCTTACCATTTAAATGTATTTTACAGACGATGATGATGAATCTTGATGTAATTGATAATGACTTGAACAAACAAGCTGGAATGTTCAGAAGTGCGTGCAAGTTTTGAAATAGGAAAAAAATGACTTGTCAAAGAAACTGGTAATTCTTGCAGAGTATGATAGTTCAAATAAACATCAGATGACATAAAGGGGATATATATATATATATACACACACCAGTATTTATCGACATTAATAAATATAACCGATTCAAATTGTTAGCAATGATATGATTAACAGATCTAACATTTGTATAGTTTATAAGTGAGTAGGCCTTATGTTTCTTTACATGCTGCTTAAAAGTGTTTTCACGTTACGTGTTTGTTGATACTTTTTTTTGTAGTAGTATGACACGTGAGATCAAAAGTAATCACGCATTACAGTAATCTTTACTGTAACCGACATAATTGTAATCGCAATTACATGTGCAAGTCTACTTTGTGAATCTGCGCCTGGAGAGCAATGTAAAATACTTTCATAAAGCTTATTCTATGTTTAGTTTATCAGTGTACAAATCTGCAATACCCTTCCAGGGGATAAGAGATTTTAACAGGCCTTTTACAAGAAAGCGTCTTGTACAGTTTTTATGAAATTTACAGACAAAGCCTTCATTGGAAAACTAGGTGACTATGGTAGGCCAGCCTATCTAGAAAACATCCTACTTAAATGAGCTTTAGGAAAGATCAATATATTGCAATTTTCCCGAAGTAAGATATTTGGTATCATTCAACTTGATTTGTTTACCAACTAGCTAGGAGCGAGCACCCGATGGTTGTATCACTCTACAAATAAATAAATGTGACTTCAGCAGGCACAATATGATAAGAGCCGCATAATGTCTTTAAGGAGTACCCGATCGTACTTATAATGATTGTTATCGCGATAATGGTACCTTTATTATGTTCCTAAACAGATAAAGCTGTATCACAGTCTAGCTCAAGACATATGTACCAATGTCACTGAAAGATAATTCACTAAAGATAACTTCAATGGTATGTAAAATTATGGAGATATTTTTGACCATCCTAAATTTGTTTCAGTGACTTGATAACTTCTCTGCAAGATAACCACTGCTTTATCATACCAATCTCTCAGCTTGAGACATTATTCAGTTAAAAATATTTTAGATATGACAATTATTATGATTATTATTCATGTATTAAATAAATAATGCACTGATACAGGGCAAATTTTTAAGATGATAATATGCATAAAGTAGCGAATAGCAGTGAATTCTATCCCCTTCCGAACAGGTTTAAAGCTAGGCAAACAAACAACAAAAACAAACATCAAATCATATTATAGCCTAAAAAGCGGAGTATTTTTTTTATTCTCAAAATTAATCGAAGCCGGAAGAGTTAACTTTTTTTTTTTTGTTATTCTGCATCATTTCTAGCACGACCACCTGCAAAGAGATATTATTATTTTAATTTAGTAATAATGACATTGATCCAAGCAACCCACAGTGCAACCAAAGGTTTGTCTATATGTGCTATTCGTAACTGAAGTTATAAGTTTCTATCTTTATCAATGATAACTTATATTTTGGCCCAAGAAATCCAAAAATGCAACTGAATCTTTGTCCACAAACAAGATTCCAGTAGTCGCATCCTAACTTTAGATAATTAGCGAAAGCCGTTTTTATCATATATTTCATAAAGTGACCTTGACCCATCCTACAGTAACATTAATGCAAAAAATATCTTGGTTCTATGTTCCAAGTTTGTGTACATATCTCATTTCTCACTTAAGTTATTGGGCCAAAATCATTTTCTATAATTTCTGTAACGGCGGCAATGACTTTAACCCAAGCAACCAGTTGCAACTGAAACTCAATTATACAAGCTACTTATATAAATACCAAGTTGAGCTGCAATGCCTCAATTACTTACAGAAGTTATTGAGTAGAGACAATTTGTCTTTTGAGTAACAATGCCATTGACCTTGACCGCAATGATCAGAACGCATGCCTCGGTGTCCAAGAAAGTACACATGTACTAAGTTTAGTCGCAATAAAAGTTATTATATCCGTACTTTGCAATGAAACACTTAATAAGTACTATGTGTCATAATTCTTTCTTTCTTCGAGCAACTACACTCTTGCAAGGCCAAATTTCCCAGTAGTAGCTAACTTTTAGATACTCCTAGCCATATCTTGGATATGACTCCGGACGGACAGACTCGCGGAAGAAAGGTCGGACAACTCTAATACTATATCCATTCGTCGTTGGCGGGTATAACAAACTACTGTATACTAAGTTACACACTAAATTCCTAAATCTTTTAACAACAACTTTTTTCAAACAGTGCTGTAATATACGATATACCTTGTTTTATTGATATCCAGATATGGTTGCATAAATAGCTGATTTGTTGGTGATCAGAGGGTTTCGACATTCAGCCGATCTGTCCATCTAATGGTTGTTGTGGTCTGTAATCTTATAAAGAACAATAATTGAGCCGCACCACGAGAAAGCCAACATAGTGCATTTGCGACCAGCATGGATCCAGACCACCCTGCACATCCGCGCAGTATGGTCAGGATCCATGCTGTTCGCTAACGGTTTCTTAAATTGCAATAGGCTTTGAAAGCGAACAGCATGGATGCTGATGAAGATATTTCGTTGGAGGTTGATCCAATATTTAGAGAAACAGTCAATTTGTGGTGTATGGGTTCGACATAATCGTCGTAATTGCCAATCTTAGAAAGAAAAAAGTTAATTTGGCGCACCTACGGAAAGCCAAATAGATTGCACACATGATCCAGACAAAATATAACCCATGCTTTAACGGTTTATGGTGGTTAAGCGAGTGGATCTATGAGTCGTGGAGGTTGTCACATACTTAGAAAAAAACTGTTAATTTTGGTGTACTGGTAGGATAATTCGTGGAGGTTGCCACATACTTAGAGAGACATGTTTAATTTTGGTGTACTGGTAGGATAATTCGTGGAGGTTGCCACATACTTAGAGAGAACATGTTAATTTTGGTGTACTGGTAGGATAATTCGTAGAGGTTGCCACATACTTAGAGAGAACATGTTTATTTTGGTGTACTGGTAGGATAATTCGTTGAGGCTGCCACATACTTAGAGAGGACATGTTAATTTTGGTTTACTCGTAGAATTATGCGTGAAGGTTGCCACATACTTAGAGATAACACGTTAATTTTGGTATACTGGTAGGATAATGTGGGGAGGTTGCCACATACTTAGAAAAAACATGTTAATTTTAGTGATCTCGTAGGATAATTAATGCAGGTTATCACATACTTAGCGAGAACATATTAATTTTGGTACACTAGAATGATAATTCATGGAGGTTGCCACATACCTAGAGAGGACATGTTAGTTTTGGTGAACTGGTAGGATAATTCGTGGAGCTTGCCGCATACTTAGAGAGAACACGTTAATTTTGGTACACTAGAATGATAATTCATGGAGGTTGCCACATACCGAGAGAGGACATGTTAGTTTTGGTGCACTGGTAGGACAATTCGTGGAGGTTGCCACATACCTAAAGAGAACATGTGAATTTTGGTGCACTGGTAGGATAATGCGTGGAGGTTGCCACATACTTAGAGAGAACATGTTAATTTTGGTCTACTGGTGAGATAATTCGTGGAGGTTGCCACATACTTAGAGAGAACGTGTTAATTTTGGTGTACTGGTAGGATAATTCGTGGAGGTTGCCACATACTTAGAGAGGACATGTTAATTTTGGTGTACTTGTAGGATTATGCGTGAAGGTTGCCACATACTTAGAGAGAACATGTTAATTTTGGTGTACTGGTAGGATAATGTGGGGAGATTGCCACATACTTAGAGAACATGTTAATTTTGGTGCACTGGTAGGATAATTCGTGGAGGTTGTCACATACTTAGAGAGAACACGTTAATTTTGATACACTAGAATGATAATTCGTGGAGGTTGCCACATACTTAGAAAGAACACGTTAATTTTGGTACACTAGAATGATCATTCATGGAGGTTGCCACACACCTAGAGAGGACATGTTAGTTTTGGTGCACTGGTAAGATAATGCATGCAGGTTGCCACATACTTAGAGAGAACATGTTAATTCTGGTGTACTGGTAGGATAATTCGTGCAGGTTGCCACATACTTAGACAGAACATGTTAATTTTGGTGTACTGGTAGGATAATTCTTGGAGGTTGCCACATACTTAGAGAGAACATGTTAATTTTGTGTTCTGGTAGGATCATTCGTGGAGGTTGTCACATACTTGTCTGTAGAAAACATGTTAATTTTGGTGTACTGGTAGGATAATTCGTGGAGGTTGCCACATACTTAGAGAAAACGTGTTAATTTTGGTGTACTGGTAGGATATATCGTGGAGGTTGCCACATACTTAGAGAGGACATGTTAATTTTGGTGTACTCGTAGGATTATGAGTGACGGTTGCCACATACTTAGAGAGAACATGTTAATTTTGTTATACTGGTAGGATAATGTGTGGAGGTTGCCACGTACTTAGAAAAAAACATGTTAATTTTGGTGTACTGGTAGGATAATTCGTGGCGGATGCCACATACTTAGAGAGAACACGTTAATTTTGGTACACTAGAATAATCATTCATGGAGGTTGCCACATACCTAGAGAGGACATGTTAGTTTTGGTGTACTGGTAGGATAATGTGTGGAGGTTGCCACATACTTAGAGAGAACATGTGAATTTTGGTGTATTGGTAGGATAATTTGTGGAAGTTGCCACATACTTAGAGATAACACGTTAATTTTGGTACACTGGACTGATTATTCGTGGAGGTTGCCAGATACTTAGAGAGGATACGTTAATTTTGGTGTACTGGTAGGATAATGCATGGAGGCTGCCACATACTTAGAGAACATGTACATTTTGGTATACTGGTAGGATAATGTATGGTGTCTGCCAGATATTTATAGCGAACAAGTCAAGTTTGGTATAGGCCCCTACTAGTATACAATAGAGGAGTCAAATCAAAACATTGCAAGAGTTGATGATGTGGCTTCATGGTTGCTTTTGTGATGGTGTGGGGGATGGGGGAACAAGATAGGTTTTTGTTTTAATTGAACTTTTGTACATTGGTAGTTTATAGTGAACAACTTCAGTTCGCTGGTATGATAATATTGGGATGCAGTCAGTTAAATATCAGTAGAGAATAAACAAGTTAATGTTGAAAATCGATGGTTTTGGCTACTTTTACAGAAAAAGTGATTGCGAATGGTGGCATATTTCTGACACGAGATGGCTAGGTAGCTATCACAATAATATTCTAAACTTTCCAGCAAACTTGTGCATTTTTTGACAACATTGTCGCAATAAATTGTATTATCGAGATATGCTTTTAATTTTCAGGAAACACTAGGAAATTGAGATAAAATTTTCAGAAAAATTTTAGAATATCAAGATAATTTTGAAAGTATCGAGTAAGCTATCTAGCTGCTGATAGCAAGTGATTCTGCCTTTGCGACCAGTGCAGACCAAGATCAGCCCGCACATCCGTGCAGTCTGATCATGGTCTGCACTGTTCGCTATTCATTCAGTAAATTTTCAGTAAAAAAACCTTCAAATAATAAATGGTGTTGACCATACTGAATGATGGACCCGGAGTACATTTTAGAAATTTAGCAGGCGAAGGTTCAATGGCAGCTGAGTGTACTACCGAGATAATGGTGTAAATTATCGTAATAATATTTCCAGGAAACTTTCGACGATTGAGGTTATCTTTTCAGAAAACTTAGTTTTATCAAGATAGCATTTTGAAGTATCTCAGTACCTACCTAGATACGATAACATCTGCCTATGTACAGAGAAAAAAATAATTGACATAAAAACACATGGAAGATTCAGTTGTTTATAGAGAACAAGTTAGTTTTGGTACACGGGAATAATAATATAAATAGGTTGCAAGCTACTTAATGGGAAAAATAATATTGATAAATTGGTATAATGATATAGGGTGGTTGCAAGTTAGATAAGTGATAAAGAGCAAGTTTAGAATAGTATGATAATGTATGGAGGTTGCCAGATAGTTATACTTAATTTTTAGTAAATTGAATATGTGAATGTTGTATGTAACATACTTAAAGAGAACAAGTAACTTTTGGTTATGGGTTCGATATGTAAACGTTTGCAGTTTGATAAATAAAGAGATCAAATTATTGAAGTTCACTAGTCCGATGTTGGAGTTTCTTCATATAGATTTTAATAATCACAACAGCAGTCTTTATGTGCTTTGTAGCCGCTGTAAAATTGGAATCCGTACAATATTACTGTAACAGAATTCCGCTAAAGGTCATTTGGAGTCCATTTAATTTTATTGTAACAGAATTCCGCTAAAGTCGGTTGTATTTGGGGTGTGTGTGTCTGTGTGGGGGGGGGGGCGTTATTTCAATCAAACCGATCCTGTCAATTCTTTGCTTATAGTGCTTATAGTTGCATTCTTTCTTTGAAAACAAGATAATTTTAGGGTAATACTGCGCAGAAGTAGGTAGATCCTAACAGAGAACATACACTTGTATGGCGATGTGTGGAGGTAAATATAGTTATTGATGAAGAACAAAGTTACTTTTGCTATGAAATCATGAAGCGCTGGTAGGTTATATGTGTAAGAGTTGTCAGTTATTTTAATGAATAGGGAGATAAAGTTAACTTTAGTACACTGATAATATATCGATGTTTCCAAATACATTAATTAGAGTACAAGACAGTTTAGCACTTTGGTATGACAGTAAATGGAGCTGGCCAGTTGCTGGCGAACAAGTGGTGGTATGAAAGAAAATGGAACAAGTTTGGGTATATGTTAGGGTGATTCGGCCAAGAAAGTCCACTCTTTCTAGGGGTAACCCGGTCCGAAATTTTAACAAGGCATTTATATACGGAAATGTTTGTAAAAGTTTGTAGATTGCATTGTTTTGCAGAATTATTACAACACACCTTTCATGAATTGAAAAACATTTAAATTTTTACATTTAAAGGTAAAAAAAATTGTCAAAAGGTCAAGTTCCTGCTAAAAATACAAATTTTATCCATTCATTATCACTTATTTGTAGTTTTGAAAATTAGAACTTATAAAGAATTCAAAGAATGGCACCAAAGGATTATCTGATAGAAAGAATGACAGTAATTGATGTTTACAGTAGAACTGTTGTAAAAGGTACTCATACTAATGTGACTTTAAATGCGCATTACAAGCAGGTAAACAGAAAAGTACTTGAAGAAATTGGTACATATTGATACATGTGTCTAATTTTCTTACTCATGTTATGCAGGTATGAAAAACAAATGTTGTGGTCAGTTTCTAGTTCTATTTCATGTTTTATATTCTCCCAAGAATAGGGATTTTTTATTCATTATGAGATCAGAACATCAGAATAGCTACATTTTTGGTTCTTTTATGGTAATTGTTTTAAATTCTGTATATTAGTACATTTATTTATATTTGTTATCATGGACACGGATAATGTTGTATTATCCATAGACAGGTTTTCAATGCTATTCAATTATTGTGCGCATATTGTCTCGAGCAGAGATTTACATACAAAAATAGGGTATACTTTTACATAACTTGAAATATATGCACCTTGACAGAACATTATAAAACGTTTTTAAAACGTTTCGAAGATGTCACTGAAATAATTAAAAGTCTAATAAGTCAGTTTTACAGGAGCTGAAAAAATAATCATCGTCATATTTTCCAAAAAAATATATAATCATATTCGGTTTTAAATGTTAAAACTGAAAACAAATTGACTATTACTCTGCTTAAAAGTATGAAATATGCCATATATAAACTATTTCTTCAAACCCCTTGTTTAATACTTCTCCGACCCGCCAGTGAGTGCACGTCTCGAGAAGGCACAGGGCATTGACAGAACTAGGTCACTGGCATTTTTCTGGCGGGAGTGGCCCTAAAAGGGACTGTTTGTGACAAGGAGCTATGTACTTGGCTGACGGCTTGCTGTTCAGACGGCCTGCAGAATATAGACGGCATGCAGAGAAGCCCCCGAGCTGCTCAAACTCCACGCTCAACGTGGGGGCGAGCGGGGGGGGGGGGGGCACAACACCCACAGTGGAGGAGCGGCGGAGGATTCCAGCGACAGCGGCTTGCAGCACTTACCGCCCTTTTAAGGGAGCCTTCGAGCAACTACGTCTCTTTACGGGTCTCTGTCGTTTAGGTCTCATTGGCCGTGACAGTGTTTCACTTTTGGCATCAAATTTTTTTTTCTTTGGCATATACTCTACGGAAATTGCGTAGAGGTAAATTTTCACCACTTTGGCTTCAAAAAGCATCTTTAACGGCATGCCTGGTGACATGCCGGTTGTCTATACTCTACATAGCTAAAAATGCTATACTGTGCCCTTACGGGCGGATGGACCGTAATTAAACTTGAATAGACATAGACCCTTGTTTAATATATGACTGATAACCTATCCCAAAAGGGGATATGGCAGGTTGACAAAAATGTCGCCCCTTTTTCGTTAGAGAAAGAGGTATTGGTCCCGTGGTGCGTGTATGTGGTCGCACGGTCACTTTTTTTTTTTACAAAAGTGTCCCTTTTTAGTATGGTGAGAAATGTTCAGTGGGAAGCACTCTTAAGTGTGCTGGGATTACACTTTTTCAGTGATCATTGCTAATGATCAGTGTGGAGTGATCACAGCTCTGAGTAATTTTCACAGAACATTGATCATCTAATAGTATTCACGGCACTGTGAGTACTACTTACTGGGTAGTGTTCACGGTAAGGTGAGTCCTGTTCACTGATAAGTGTTCACAGAACCATGAGTTCTGCTCACGGAGTAGTGTTCACGGTATTGTGAGTACTGCTCACTGAGTAGTGTTCACATTATCATGAGTACTGCTCACTAAGTAGTATTCACGGAACTGTGAGTACTGTTCACTGAGTAGTGTTCACGGTACGGTGAGTACTGCTCACTGAGTAGTGTTCACATTACCGTCAGTACTGCTCACGGAGTAGTGTTCACGGTACGGTGAGTACTGCTCACGGAGTAGTGTTCACGGTACTGTGAGTGCTGCTCACTAAGTAGCGTTCACATTATCGTGAGTACTGCTCACTGAGTAGTATTCACGGTACTGTGAGTACTGCTCACTGAGTAGTATTCACGGCACTGTGAGTACTGCTCACTGAGTAATGTTCACGGTACTATATATGAGTGTATCCACCGAGAATGACTTTAAGGACATATTTTTGCATATATACTTTTGAACTCTGAAAATTGACCTGAAATCATATGCTAAATATATACTTTTATATGTCCGATATTTGAGTTGTATGATTATTTAACCTTCCGACCTTTAATCTTCATAATGATTTTAGACAATTTATGTTAAATAGATACTCATAAAATCTGACATATCGTAGTAAAACATTAAATAGAAAAATAATTAAAATTTATATGAGAATGTAAACATGATATGGTGTGTTCAAACGTTATAGTCGTCACTACTTTTGTGGCGGCCACCTTGGATGCCATCTTGGATTTCTCAGATCGCCACCATTTATGCCAATTTATGCCGACAGCCTGATAAACTTCAGACCTTTACGAACATTTTGGTAAATAACTTGCCTTGTTGAAAATTTTGTCTGAGTTCAACTTTTTGAATGGCATAATTGTCGCCCTGCCAGTACTTCTATTACCTATAGATAACAAATCCATTTCGATATACTGGTATGATCATATACGATAGAAGGTATCAAATCAAGAAACGCTGGCAGATTATATATGTCAAAGCTGCCAGTTAATTTGATATCTAGCGCTATCATTAAATGTGTCCCATACCCCATAAAGACGCCTTTATTGAAAAGGGGTATTCTTCTGTATACTACTCATTGTACTTATTATGCAAGGGAGACAACTTTATATATATTCAGGAAATATTTATGGACTTGTTATGTCAACTTATCTGTCACTGTGAAAAGACGCATTAAAGAAACTTCCGTAAAATTATTGCAGTTTATGAAAAAATAGAAAATTTGAGATCAGTCAATCATTATTCAGGACAGAGTTATAGTTCTTGTGCCTTCCAGTAACTTTTATTTACATGTGTTATTGTATAATAGGCTCACACTAAATTCTCAACAGTGGATTTAATGCCATTCTCCTCAATAATAAAAATGTGAACAATTAAGTACCATTAAGAAGGGAGACAAATTGGAATAAAAAAAGTCAGAGTTATGGGACATCTTGTGTCAACTTGCTTTATGAGCCCAAAGGTTGTGAAATACCTTAATTTGTTTCAGAGTCAATTAAAGAGAAAAAAAAAGATTTTGTCACATTTTCTAAGTTCAATACATGTACTCAGATTTCAGATCCAAAAGGGGAAATAATGTTATCAGAATAAATATTTAACTTGAATTGATGTGTATAATTTCATCATTATCTCAGATTTATGTAAACTACCAGTTCAGTGCATGCGTAGGTTTAAGGAATATTGAGGGAAATTGCAATTGGGGGAAAATAAAACAAAATAGATGCCTTGAGAAGTGTGTTCTATTACTAATTGCTACTTGGCAACTCCAAAATTAAAAAAAATACAGATTCTAAGCGTAAACAAGTCAGCTTCTCTTCTCTCCTTTCCTACGCCATCCGTTCCTACGAGGAGTAGGAGTGACCTTGATCTGTGGAGCTTCCTCTGCTTCAGCATTGTCCGACAACCTTTTAATCAATCTTCGTTTCTGTGTAGGGGTTGATACTTCTTTTGTGACAGCTCCTTGTACTCTTGCGGTTGTTTCTGTTGTTTTTAGAACTGCTTGTATTCCTGCTGATGAAACTGCTAGTGATGATGGCTGGGATGGTATTCCTTGAAGCATCTTCATGTATTTAGATTTCACGAGGCCCATGTAGTCGGCGTACATCTCAGTACTTGCTCTCTTGCGTGCCATTCTGCGGATATTTCGCATCTGAGCTTCCCAGTAAAGTACTATACCTGGAACAAAAAAAGTGGGAACTTTGCTACACATTAAGAAATTGTACTATAAAAAATTGAGACCATCACTGACTGAGTCCTTTGTACAGTAGGTTTGTCAATGTACATAGCACACTATTTTACATATAAATTACGAAGTGGCAGAGACTTAGTTGATGGTGAAGTTTATCATGAATTTGGTTACACTGTGTTGATTAAAGAAGCTGTGTCTTAAAACAAACGTGAAACCAGTACTTATATAGCTTTGTTAGAAAAAAAAAAATCATATTGTGTTATATTGTAACAAAAACTTTCAAATATATCGTTTAAGTTATATTCATGTCTGACATATTTACGTTACATTTTTTTAATCTGACAATTACCTAGAGCAATTTTCCTTCTCCTTTCGCGCCATTCCCAAGACTTTTGCTCGAGTCTTTTTGATGCCCAGGACATCATCCGTGGACGCTTTGCTGCAGGAAGTCCGTCTGCGTCACATCTAGATGTACGCTTTCTTTTCTTTGAATTTAGCCTATAATTTAAATGATCAATTTTTAATTGAAGACAAAACAAATTATCTAAATTATCATTAAGTTAAAGGTGGGTGCAATCATGTAGTTCCACTATTTTAAAAGTATGCAAGAATAAAACACATATTGGGCAGGCAAAAATAAAGTACGTCTAAAAATGATAAATATTACGGTTACAGACGATTTCTATGGATATATACAATATTAAACGTCATAAGTTTCAGAAAGATCTTTTCAGTATATACCAAATATGGAATGCATTGTCAAAAGTAGTTGTCGTTTTGATCCGAGTCACAACGGTTGATGAGTGGGGGTCCCCGAGTAGCTGAATATATATATATATATATATATATATATATATATAACATTACTTTCTTCTGTTTTCGTATTTTTTTTTCATCCGTGTACATTAGGTTGAAAAATACTGAGTTTTTACTAGTTTCTACTTCAATTTTCTTCTAGGTTCATTTTTCTACGACGTTAATCATTTAACAGTACTAATCTTGTTGCAACCTGTCATAACAAAAATTTATTTGTATGTATTAGGAAATGGATTCATATAAGTTACCTTGAAACTTTTTTCCTGTATTTGTTACAATGATGTTTATGTTATGTGTACTTGATTGATTGAAATAAATACTGTTTTAAACTAAACTAAAGTAAGTTGTAATATTTGAAATTCCCATATTTCTGGTATTTTAGCAATATCAACAAATGTCATTTTATCTTCAAGATTATATCGATGACTTGTCATTTATTTTTTTTCATATCTCAAAAGCTAGCTATGTGCTGAATCAAAGCGATAATTTTGATAAAATACATGAAGCAATTTCTTAAAAATAACTTTAATAAATAAAAGTTATAGTTTTCGCATATCAGTTTGTTTATTTCAAAATAATTCCCGTCAAATATTCTTAAGTGTTGAAAACCATTCTGTTGGGGTTTTTTTCTTCAAAATTTGCAGCTTGACATTCAATCAATTTAAAACTAAAGATGTAATCAATTTAAAAACAATCCCGATGACGCATATTTTATCGGTGGGAAAAGTAATTGGAGCTCTACAAATCAGCAAATTTTAAGAAAAAAATCATAGAAGAAATAGAAATAAAAGGAAAAAATGTTTCTGGACAAACATGTACATGGTAAAAACTTACTTGATCATATCTGAAAAGGTTTCCGTGCTGGCCATTGCGTTTCCGTTTTATCTATTGACGTCGTTGTCCCTGTTAACCGCAACGTTATGACGCCGACGTCAATTACGTAATTTCGGCTACGACGAAATATCTTACGTCGAAATGATAAATTTTATGCTCTTGAATTTTTCGAGACTTTAAGATATAAATAAACCGACTGTCTTGAAAATAACTTGAAATATAATAATCAGCCGATCTAAGTTTGTAAACGTCATTGCCGGAAAACGTCAAAATATCAAAATTGTACGTTCTTTCAGCATTTTAGATGTAACATCTGCCGACATAAACGTATTGTATGTAATATTTGATAAATTAAACATGTGATCTGTTTCTAGGCATGCAATATCCGAACTTTTTTCTGCAATCATGTGTACGATATATAACCGCCATAACACTTTTATTATATTTTTTCTTGAACGTGTTTTAACTGTTCGGTCTGTGTTTTTATAATTAAGATAAGTGTCAATCTGACTAAAGTACATCTCCTATTACGCTACGCATAGGATCTGAGAACGACCTATTCATAGCCTCGTTCTGACGACCCTTTCGCTAGCCAATCAGAGCTTAACTTACAAAATTTTGCAAATCTACCTGTAGCCTTGACTTTTGATATTTACCATTCTTATGTCGTAATGTGTCAGATAGCCGGTTAGCTCAGTCGGTAAGCCACTTGCTTTGTAAGCGCGGGGTCCCGGGTTCGAGCCCTGGAATGACTACACATTTTTCTTACTGTTTGACATTCGAACAAGTCGTCTGATTGGTTAAAATAAAAATAGCAATACTGGAAATCCAAAATATACAGAAGACGTATGTGAATGGGTCGTTCTCAGATCTTCGTTTAGAAGATCAAGTACTTAAGTCAGATTGGATAAGTGTGTTCTTGTGTTCTTTATTTCAAAACAACAATATAACAACGTCAAGCAATACAAATTCTTCTTGATGAAATATTCAGTCAATTGTGGATGAATTTTAGGTATAACTAAAACAAAGTAGACCGAACAAACCTGTATAACGATAGGCCAAAATTTGATCAGACAACGTAGGTTATTAAGGAAAAAACAATTACAATTAACAACGAGGATTGAGACCAAAAAAAGAAAAGAAATTTAGTCACCAAAGGAATTAAATGTAAATAAGATAAACAGCTAAACATCTCACGTCTCAAATGATAAATCCTGCCATCAGAAACACTCCCAGCCGTCTTCGCCATCCTCACCCTCACTACCCCAAACGGATGAAAAGTAACTGCAGCCACAGACGAAACTACGCTACTCGAATACGTCCTAAACACCCCAAACTTTGAGAATTGCTACCAATAAAAGTGAATTCTGCTAATCATGAAAAAAAAGTGTTAAATATCAGGTTAAGGTTTTTCATGGTATTGTTTTTTTTTTGTTGGGTTTAACGTCACATCAACACGATTTAAAGGTCACATGGCGACTTTCCAACTTTTCGTCTTGGAAGAAGACACCAGGTGCCCCTCCGGACACTGTTTCATCCCGGACAGGCACCTGGGTAGAACCAACTAACTTCCGTAAGCCGGCTGGATGACTTCTTCACACGAACAATTCTACGCCCCAAGCGAGTCTCAAAACCCACGTAATTGCGGGGCAAGTTATTTGAAGCCATCGACCTTAACCACTCGGTCATGTTACACAGGTTCTGTTAACGAAGTGTTACTTTCCTTTTTTGTACAGCAGATATATTACATATGTTGTTCAGGGTTTTTTTCCGGGATAGATGGATTCACAAAAATTACACGAGTATTTTTCAGGATTTCTTTGTCTTTTTTTTTCAGAAAAAAAAAAGGTACCAAATATGTTTACATCGTTGCCATACGACTCCTTGTATGGGGTCGAGGTTTCAGCAAGGGATGCAGCTCATTCTATAGTCTATTGTTATTTTAATGAATAGGGAGATAAAGTTAACTTTAGTACGCTGATAATATATCGATGTTTCCAAATACATTAATTAGAGTACAAGACAGTTTAGCACTTTGGTATGACAGTAAATGGAGCTGGCCAGTTGCTGGCGAACAAATGGTGGTATGAAAGAAAATGGAACAAGTTTGGGTATATGTTAGGGTGATTCGGCCAAGAAAGTCCACTCTTTCTAGGGGTAACCCGGTCCAAAATTTTAACAAGGCATTTATATACGGAAATGTTTGTAAAAGTTTGTAGATTGCATTGTTTTGCAGAATTATTACAACACACCTTTCATGAATTGAAAAACATTTAAATTTTTACATTTAAAGGTAAAAAAAATTGTCAAAAGGTCAAGTTCCTGCTAAATATACAAATTTTATCCATTCATTATCACTTATTTGTAGTTTTGAAAATTAGAACTTATAAAGAATTCAAAGAATGGCACCAAAGGATTATCTGATAGAAAGAATGACAGTAATTGATGTTTACAGTAGAACTGTTGTAAAAGGTACTCATACTAATGTAACTTTAAATGCGCATTACAAGCAGGTAAACAGAAAAGTACTTGAAGAAATTGATACATATTGATACATGTGTCTAATTTTCTTACTCATGTTATGCAGGTATGAAAAACAAATGTTGTGGTCAGTTTCTAGTTCTATTTCATGTTTTATATTCTCCCAAGAATAAGGATTTTTTATTCATTATGAGATCAGAACATCAGAATAGCTACATTTTTGGTTCTTTTATGGTAATTGTTTTAAATTCTGTATATTAGTACATTTATTTATATTTATTATCATGGACACGGATAATGTCGTATTATCCATAGACAGGTTTTCAATGCTTTTCAATCATTGTGCGCATATTGTCTCGAGCAGAGATTTGCATACAAAAATAGGGTATACTTTTGCATAACTTGAAATATATGCACCTTGACAGAACATTATAAAACGTTTTTAAAACGCTTCGAAGATGTCACTGAAATAATTAAAAGTCTAATAAGTCAGTTTTACAGGAGCTGAAAAAACAATCATCGTCATATTTTCCAAAAAAAATATATAATCATATTCGGTTTTAAATGTTAAAACTGAAAACAAATTGACTCTATTACTCTGCTTAAAAGTATGAAAGATGCCATATATAAACTTTTTCTTCAAACCCCTTGTTTAATACTTCTCCGACCCGCCAGAGAGTGCACGTCTCGAGAAGGCACAGGGCATTGACAGAACTAGGTCACTGGCATTTTTCTGGCGGGAGTGGCCCTAAAAGGGACTGTTTGTGACAAGGAGCTATGTACTTGGCTGACGGCTTGCTGTTCAGACGGCCTGCAGAATATAGACGGCATGCAGAGAAGCCCCCGAGCTGCTCAAACTCCACGCTCAACGGGGGGGGGGGGGGGGGGGGGGCACAACACCCACAGTGGAGGAGCGGCGGAGGATTCCAGCGACAGCGGCTTGCAGCACTTACCGCCCTTTTAAGGGAGCCTTCGAGCAACTACGTCTCTTTACGGGTCTCTGTCGTTTAGGTCTCATTGGCCGTGACAGTGTTTCACTTTTGGCATCAAATTTTTTTTTCTTTGGCATATACTCTACGGAAATTGCGTAGAGGTAAATTTTCACCACTTTGGCTTCGAAAAGCATCTTTAACGGCATGCCTGGTGACATGCCGGTTGTCTATACTCTACATAGCTAAAAATGCTATACTGTGCCCTTACGGGCGGATGGACCGTAATTAAACTTAAATAGACATAGACCCTTGTTTAATATATGACTGATTACCTATCCCAAAAATGGATATGGCAGGTTGACAAAAATGTCGCCCCTTTTTCGTTAGAGAAAGAGGTATTGGTCCCGTGATGCGTGTATGTGGTCGCACGGTCACTTTTTTTTTTACAAAAGTGTCCCTTTTTAGTATGGTGAGAAATGTTCAGTGGGAAGCACTCTTAAGTGTGCTGGGATAACACTTTCTCAGTGATCATTGCTAATGATCAGTGTGGAGTGATCACAGCTCTGAGTAATTTTCACAGAACATTGATCATCTTATAGTGTTCACGGCACTGTGAGTACTACTTACTGGGTAGTGTTCACGGTAAGGTGAGTCCTGTTCACTGATAAGTGTTCACAGAACCATGAGTTCTGCTCACGGAGTAGTGTTCACGGTATTGTGAGTACTGCTCACTGAGTAGTGTTCACATTATCATGAGTACTGCTCACTAAGTAGTATTCATGGAACTGTGAGTACTGTTCACTGAGTAGTGTTCACGGTACGGTGAGTACTGCTCACTGAGTAGTTTTCACATTACCGTGAATACTGCTCACGGAGTAGTGTTCACGGTACGGTGAGTACTGCTCACGGAGTAGTGTTCACGGTACTGTGAGTGCTGCTCACTGAGTAGCGTTCACATTATCGTGAGTACTGCTCACTGAGTAGTATTCACGGCACTGTGAGTACTGCTCACTGAGTAATGTTCACGATACTATATATGAGTGTATCCACCGAGAATGACTTTAAGGACATATTTTTGCATATATACTTTTGAACTCTGAAAATTGTCCTGAAACCATATGCTAAATATATACTTTTATATGTCCGATATTTGAGTTGTATGATTATTTAACCTTTCGACCTTTAATCTTCATAATGATTTTATACAATTTATGTTAAATAGATAGTCATAAAATCTTACATATTGTAGTAAAACATTAAATAGAAAAATAATTAAAATTTATATGAAAATGTAAACATGATATGGTGTGTTCAAACATTGTAGTCGTCACTACTTTTGTGGCGGCCATCTTGGATTTCTCAGATCGCCACCATTTATGCCAATTTATGCCGACAGCCTGATAAACTTCAGACCTTTACGAACATTTTGGTATATAACTTGCCTTGTTGAAAATTTTGTCTGGGTTCAACTTTTTGAATGGCATAATTGTTGCCCTACCAGTACTTCTATTACCTATAGGTAACAAATCCATTTCGATATACTGGTATGATCATATACGATTATAGAAGGTATAAAATCAAGAAACGCTGGCCCCATAAAGACGCCTTTATTGAAAAGGGGTATTCTTCTGAATACTACTCATTGTACTTATTATGCAAGGGAGACAACTTTATATATATTCAGGAAATATTTATGGACTTGTTATGTCAACTTATCTTTCACTGTGAAAAGACGCATTAAAGAAACTTCCGTAAAATTATTGCAGTTTATGAAAAAATAGAAAATTTGAGATCAGTCAATCATAATTCAGGACAGAGTTATAGTTCTTGTGCCTTCCAGTAACTTTTATTTACATGTGTTATTGTATAATAGGCTAACACTAAATTCTCAGCAGTGGATTTAATGCCATTCTCCTCAATAATAAAAATGTGAACAATTAAGTACCATTAAAAAGGGAGACAAATTGGAATAAAAAAAGTCAGAGTTATGGGACATCTTGTGTCAACTTGCTTTATGAGCCCAAAGGTTGTGAAATACCTTAATTTGTTTCAGAGTCAATTAAAGAGAAAAAAAAGATTTTGTCACATTTTCTAAGTTCAATACATGTACTCAGATTTCAGATCCAAAAGGGGAAATAATGTTATCAGAATAAAATATTTAACTTGAATTGATGTGTATAATTTCATAATTATCTCAGATTTATGTAAACTACCAGTTCAGTGCATGCGTAGGTTTAAGGAATATTGAGGGAAATTGCAATTGGGGGAAAATAAAACAAAATAGATGCCTTGAGAAGTGTGTTCTATTACTAATTGCTACTTGGCAACTCCAAAATTAAAAAAAAATACAGATTCTAAGTGTAAACAAGTCAGCTTCTCTTCTCTCCTTTCCTACGCCATCCGTTCCTACGAGGAGTAGGAGTGACCTTGACCTGTGGAGCTTCCTCTGCTTCAGCATTGTCCGACAACCTTTTAATCAATCTTCGTTTCTGTGTAGGGGTTGATACTTCTTTTGTGACAGCTCCTTGTACTCTTGCGGTTGTTTCTGTTGTTTTTAGAACTGCTTGTATTCCTGCTGATGAAACTGCTGGTGATGATGGCTGGGATGGTATTCCTTGAAGCATCTTCATGTATTTAGATTTCACGAGGCCCATGTAGTCGGCGTACATCTCAGTACTTGCTCTCTTGCGTGCCATTCTGCGGATATCTCGCATCTGAGCTTCCCAGTAAAGTACTATACCTGGAACAAAAAAGCGGGAACTTTGCTACACATTAAGAAATTGTACTATAAAAAATTGAGACCATCACTGACTGAGTCCTTTGTTCAGTAGGTTTGTCAATGTACATAGCACACTATTTTACATATAAATTACGAAGTGGCAGAGACTTAGTTGATGGTGAAGTTTATCATGAATTTGGTTACACTGTGTTGATTAAAGAAGCTGTGTCTTAAAACAAACGTGAAACCAGTACTTATATAGCTTATTTAGAAAAAAAATCATATTGTGTTATACTGAAACAAAAACTTTCAAATATATCGTTTAAGTTATATTCATGTCTGACATATTTACGTTACATTTTTTTAATCTGACAATTACCTAAAGCAATTTTCCTTCTCCTTTCGCGCCATTCCCAAGACTTTTGCTCGAGTCTTTTTGATGCCCAGGACATCATCCGTGGACGCTTTGCTGCAGGAAGTCCGTCTGCGTCACATCTAGATGTACGCTTTCTTTTCTTTGAATTTAGCCTATAATTTAAATGTTCAATTTTTAATTGAAGACAAAACAAATTATCTAATTTATCATTAAGTTAAAGGTGGGTGCAATCATGTAGTTCCACTATTTTAAAAGTATGCAAGAATAAAACACATATCGGGCAGGCAAAAATAAAGTACGTCTAAAAATGATAAATATTACGGTTACAGACAATTTCTATGGATATATACAATATTAAACGTCATAAGTTTCAGAAAGATATATTCAGTATATACCAAATATGGAATGCATTGTCAAAAGTAGTTGTCGTTTTGATCCGAGTCACAACGGTTGATGAGTGGGGGTCCCCGAGTAGCTGAATATATATATATATTACATTACTTTCTTCTATTTTCGTATATTTTTTTTTCATCCGTCTACATTAGGTTGAAAAATACTGAGTTTTACTAGTTTCTACTTCAATTTTCTTCTAGGTTCATTTTTCTACGACGTTAATCATTTAACAGTACTAATCTTGTTGCAACCTGTCATAACAAAAATTTATTTGTATGTATTAGGAAATGGATTCATATAAGTTACCTTGAAACTTTTTTCCTGTATTTGTTACAATGATGTTTATGTTATGTGTACTTGATTGATTGAAATAAATACTGTTTAAACTAAACTAAAAGTAGTTGTAATATTTGAAATTCCCATATTTCTGGTATTTTAGCAATATCAACAAATGTCATTTTATCTTCAAGATTATATCGATGACTTGTCATTTTATTTTTTTTCATATCTCAAAAGCTAGCTATGTGCTGAATCAAAGCGATAATTTTGATAAAAATACATGAAGCAATTTCTTAAAAATAACTTTGATAAATAAAAAGTTATAGTTTTCGCATATCAGTTTGTTTATTTCAAAATAATTCCCGTCAAATATTCTTAAGTGTTGAAAACCATTCTGTTGTGGTTTTTTTCTTCAAAATTTGCAGCTTGACATTCAATCAATTTAAAACTAAAGATGTAATCAATTTAAAAACAATCCCGATGACGCATATTTTATCGGTGGAAAAGTAATTGGAGTTCCACAAATCAGCAAATTTTAAGAAAAAAATCATAGAAGAAATAGAAATAAAAGGAAAAAATGTTTCTGGACAAACATGTACATGGTAAAAACTTACTTGATCATATCTGAAAAGGTTTCCGTGCTAGCCATTGCGTTTCCGTTTTATCTATTGACGTCGTTGTCCCTGTTAACCGCAACGTTATGACGCCGACGTCAATTACGTAATTTCGGCTACGACGAAATATCTTACGTCGAAATGATAAATTTTATGCTCTTGAATTTTTCGAGACTTTAAGATATAAATAAACCGACTGTCTTGAAAATAACTATCAGCCGATCTAAGTTTGTAAACGTCATTGCCGGAAAACGTCAAAATATCAAAAGTGTACGTTCTTTCAGCATTTTAGATGTAACATCTGCCGACATAAACGTATTGTATGTAATATTTGATAAATTAAACATGTGATCTGTTTCTAGGCATGCAATATCCGAACTTTTTTCTGCAATCATGTGTACGATATATAACCGCCATAACACTTTTATTATATTTTTTCTTGAACGTGTTTTAACTGTTCGGTCTGTGTTTTTATAATTAAGATAAGTGTGTTCTTGTGTTCTTTATTTCAAAACAACAATATAACAACGTCAAGCAATACAAATTCTTCTTG
Source organism: Mercenaria mercenaria (assembly GCF_021730395.1). Classification (NCBI taxonomy): domain Eukaryota; kingdom Metazoa; phylum Mollusca; class Bivalvia; order Venerida; family Veneridae; genus Mercenaria; species Mercenaria mercenaria. The sequence goes on from NC_069373.1 coordinate 58,339,663, forward strand.
ATGAAATATTCAGTCAATTGTGGATGAATTTTAGGTATAACTAAAACAAAGTAGACCGAACAAACCTGTATAACAATAGGCCAAAATTTGATCAGACAACGTAGGTTATTAAGGAAAAAACAATTACAATAAACAACGAGGATTGAGACCAAAAAAAAAAAAAAAAAAAAGAAATTTAGTCACCAAAGGAATAAAATGTAAATAAGATAAACAGCTAAACATCTCACGTCTCAAATGATAAATCCTGCCATCAGAAACACTCCCAGCCGTCTTCGCCATCCTCACCCTCACTACCCCAAACGGATGAAAAGTAACTGCAGCCACAGACGGAACTACGCTACTCGAATACGTCCTAAACACCCCAAACTTTGAGAATTGCTACCAATAAAAGTGAATTCTGCTAATCATGAAAAAAAGTGTTAAATATCAGGTTAAGGTTTTTCATGGTTATTGTTTTGTTTTTGTTGGGTTTAACGTCACATCAACACGATTAAAGGTCACATGGCGACTTTCCAACTTTTCGTCTTGGAAGAAGACACCAGGTGCCCCTCCGGACACTGTTTCATCCCGGACAGGCACCTGGGTAGAACCAACTAACTTCCGTAAGCCGGCTGGATGACTTCTTCACACGAACAATTCTACGCCCCAAGCGAGTCTCAAACCCACGTAATTGCGGGGCAAGTTATTTGAAGCCATCGACCTTAACCACTCGGTCATGTTACACAGGTTCTGTTAACGAAGTGTTACTTTCCTTTTTTGTACAGCAGATATATTACATATGTTGTTCAGGGTTTTTTTCCGGGATAGATGGATTCACAAAAATTACACGAGTATTTTTCAGGATTTCTTTGTCTTTTTTTTTTCAGAAAAAAAAAGGTACCAAATATGTTTACATCGTTGCCATACGACTCCTTGTATGTGGTCGAGGTTTCAGCAAGGGATGCAGCTCATTCTATAGTCTATTAGTCGGAAATAGGCGCATATGAAAGCGTACATTTTGAACATTATAATGGTATGGCCAATTTCTAACGAAAAAGGCCTATCGTTTTAGTTCATTTCGGTAAAATGGTAGAAATGCAGCCATTTATATCCAGTCGGTTTCTTTCTGAGTAAATTTCACCATACACAAAAAGTAGAAAAAACGTTGGAACCACCTGCTCACTGTGATTATTGGTTACCTCATGTTACCCTTGGTGACTTTAAATAACCTTTTAAACACTACGTCATGGGTGTGACGTAATATTTAATGTCCATTTAGGTAGGCTCTTCATGAGCTCGCGAAAATACATGTACCACTAGCCTCTACCGAAATATCATTCGCACTTATTTATTAATTAATAGTCCAGGAACCAGCAAATTTTAAATAGAGGTGGTTGCTGAAGACCTAAAAACCAAGCCACGTCACATAGCAGTTTTAAGGTAAATATTTACATCCATAAAATATATCAAGAAAAAAATCTAGATCTATTAGATCTAAATGAGCGTCGTAAAAACTGAGTTAGATCTAGTATACTTTTAAATTACGACTTGTATAACTAGTCCTACTCGTTTTTAATATTTAGGAACTCCTAATTAGGCCATGTTCAAGCCAGACATGTAAAATGCAATAGTGTAACCCCTGCATCACCGATGTTCTGACTAATAAAATGGAGGGTATGCTTTTATGTCTGGATATAAAATATTTAGGGCTGTTTAAAATGTGTAGGCCTAGAAGATAACAGACTGAAATACTGAAAACGTAGGTGGTTTCGGTGTCTAAGTGAACATATTTGTGATTTCTGCGGATCGCGCCTCTCAAAAACAAAATGTGGAAATTCGTAACACAGCTCTTCTTAAACTTTCTATAAGTATGTTCCATGAACAGGCTCAAGCAAAGCAAGCCTGCAACGTTTTCGTTTTTGTCGTGTTGAGCGACCTGCGGAGTTTCCATTTGTTTTATTAAATTAGTAGGCTACATGCATTTAATTATTATCAAATAACTTTTCTCACCTGCCATATCATGCATATCGGCGTCAGATATTCTCTATCGTTGTGTCATCATGAAAATCAATGAATCATTTTTTTAAGCAACAAGAAAAAAACTAACTGCCGTCGAGTTTCGAACCTACACGGCAAAAGATCTGTATAATTTACCGCTAGGCTAATTTGTAAGTGGTATGAAAGCAAGAATTATCTATTCATACATGCGTTCATATTATTGGTAAAACAATAAAATACTATTAAACTAAAAGAAATATTTACATTTTTGACCAATTACAAGAAAAAAAAAATGTTGAATTATCTATGCTTCATTTCAATCTATTTATAATTATGTTTGTAAACATCACGTTATCGTTGGGGCATAGTATTTCAATTTGTGTTGTGTTGACGTGAATGCGCATTATATTATTACCTTGATTGCAAAATAAAGAAAAGCCCAGGGGCTTAAATAAATCCATTGAATTGTCCCAATACAACCTTTGTGCATAAACCACTCAAAGCCGCACGAGCTATATGTGAGATCTGATGAACAAGTCAAAAGGTCGGACATTAGTTTGACGGATGGAACTGAAAACAATCATAAAGAATAGAAAATGATGCAGAAGAAAAGCCGACGACGGTCTGATAGTAGTATGTTTCACGGACGCAGGTACGTTATAGCTTGATTTCTGAAAAACTTGGTAAAAACTAGGTCTGATTCTAAAACGTAGTCTTGTCGAAGTGAAGGACTGTGCAGACTGCTTGAAATGCTTCTACTGACTCGGCCTTCGTACTAGGGAAATAGTGCTCAGTCAATAACCGTCTGTGTATGCATTATTAAATATACATATCTTCTACAAAATAGAATGTGAACAGTTGAAGTACATGTGTTGTAAGACAAAAAAAAACAACAACATATGAGCCGTGCCATGAGAAAACCAACATTTTCTCTTGTGCCTTCTTTCTGGAAATGTGATGCTTCTAATGATCAAACGCGCGTAAAACAGTCATGAATATTACATACACTTGAATGAAATGTTGCTTTTGGGGGAAATATTGGCAAAAAATAATCGGGAATGGGGTTGCGCCCCGGGAATGGAGTTGCGCGTATACATTATATACATTATGATGTATAAGAGCAACTCCATTCCCGATGCGCAACCCCATTCCCGATGCTTTTTTTGTCAATTATGTCCCCGTAAGCAGTATTTGAAGCAAATAATTTTGATATTCGTTACTTCAAAACAGTTGAGTTATCATAATAAACATCAGATGTCCTCAGATTAGGCATATGAGGTCAGAAACTTCCATTTTTGTTGATTTCATACTTTTTTCACGCTTCTTGTTCGCCTGAGTTTTCGTGATAATAGAGCCGAAACATAAATTACAAACCAGATATTTTACACATATGATGTATTATCATATTTGTATCGAATAGCATTTTGCTTTTTTCGAGAAAATTTATACTTGTCTCATACTAAGCAAAAACATAACTTCACATACCTCAATTTCGTCTTTTTTTACGCGCAACACCAGCACCGGACGTTGCGCAACCCATTTTAAGCGTATTCCCGGCGGGAATTGGATTGCGCGTTTACCACCCGTGATTATAGTCGCCACCGGTAACCCATATGGGCGGTTTCTCCAGAAGACTGCTAGTGGGAGGACAGATCAAGATACAGAAGACACTCCAAGTCCAGAAGCTTCCCTGGTTCTTTACCGTTGTCAGGTGTAAAGAACACATACACTGGACTCTTATCCCAATCAATGTTAGTAATTTTTATTTGGAGGAGGGTAGGGGGCTCAAACTCACGACCCCTGGTTTCGAACTCATTGTTACCACTGGACCTCTGCGTCCGCTCTATCTGTGATCATAAACATCACACATCCCTTTTAAATATGGTACTTGCACGTATACCAAGCCTGACACTATCATAGACTGTGCTAATTATTGTACCACACTCCTTATTTCGACTGCTATCAAACTGAACTAGGCAAAGAAGCATGTTGTCTTCTATGAAATATGTAGTTTTACCTCATATTAAAATGCATGCTTTGCAAAGAGAAGTCTGTTTTGGTTGTGCAGAAATATTATGATGAATGTTGGTAAATTTTGCATTTACTACAACTTTGAAATTAAGGTCAGTTAAAAGATATGATTCAGTTTGAATATCCTCCTAGATGAACTATGTATTTGTCAATTATTTATGTTTTTGTCATATTATGTAACCACCTGCCCTAGCTGGAACTTATAGTTGGACTGGCTTGCAAACATAAAACTACAAGATATAAAAAAATATATTTTTCTTATAAAACAAAACAAACACAATGGAATTTGCTGAGTGAAAACTTGTATTTAGTTTGACACAACATTAGAATGACAATAAGGAAATGACATCAGGCGACTGCCATATCAGATACGAAATTACAATTTTCTTTATTTTTTTAACATCCATATGTCCAAAATTATAGATCTGAGATTGGAGACCAGTCTCAAAACTCCTGCATCTGATTGGCTGTTTCTGAGCACAAAGTTGAAATTGACCAATCAGAAGTTTTGTATTCCGAGACTGATCTTCAAACTCAAGCTTTATAAACCTTGGACCCAGTCTTCTCCCTACAACATCAATATTTTTCCAAGGAACAACTTTAAATGCTGGAAGGGAAATGCAACACCTATACTTATTACCTGCTCGAAATTAGTACTCTCTAATTAACATGTTGATTCCTGCATTGGACCTGTTTGCTTACAGACCTCTTACAAAATGGAAATTATCTCAAACTTTAAAATTTAAATCAGTAATCCACATACCTCTTCTCAAAGTAACTATGCTTCTAACGCTAAATAAGAGCTGTCCGTAAGACAGCCAATGCTCAACTATTCAAATTGTTGTCCCATAAGCAGGAGTTTTACCTTAAATGTTAAAATGTCTATAGAGATTCAATCCAGTATCTGCATTAGTTTTGGAGATAGTAACTTACATGCAAAACATTAACCAGAAGTTTTTTTAGCTAAAAAGAGGACAGAATTTTGGTACTTGATGCTATCACCTAGTTTTATAACCCCAAACACATGTGAAGTTTCAAATCAATATCTGCATTAGTTTTGGAGATAGTAAGTTGCATGCAAAACTTCAACCAGGATTTTCTAAGTCCAAAAGGGGCATAATTTGCACACAATACATGTCAGACCTATGGGACCTGATCCTGTGAGGTTGGTTATTGACATAAAAAAGGAAAAAGTAAGTTTCAAAGCTATATGACTTTAAGTAATAGCTATATTTACTTGCATGCAAAACTTTAACCAGGATGTACTTGCATGCAAAATTTAACCAGGATTTTCGAAGTCCAAATGGAGGCATAACTTGCCCAAAATACATGTCAGAGTTATGGGACTTGACCCAGTGAGGTTGGTAATTGACCTAAAAAAAGGAAAAATAAGCTTCAAAGCTATATGCCTTTAAATGACAGCTATACAACACACTTGCAAGCAAAACTTTAACCAAGGTGTGACGCCGATACCAATACCAGGATGAGTACAATAGCTCAGACTATAATCTTTTCTTTGAATAGTCGAGCTAATAAATGAAATTACTTTTTTCTCAATTATGAATTAAATCAGCTTTTCTCAAAGATATTTATGTGGATGATTACTTTACAGCTCCCCATTAACATTTCCATGTAAAATAACATTAAAACTAGAGATGCTTTTCAGAAAAGTGCATGTCTCCCATAACTGCCTAATCATCTGAATAGTAGTATATGAGTCAACCATGCACTAAGACTTCAACTGCCTTATCAGACTTTGATTGCTTTGATTATAAAAAAAAACAAGTTTGAAGGGCCATAATTCCAAAGTGCCTGGGCCGATCTGGCTAGTTATCGAACTTGGTCGAGGACATATTGGCAAACACATTTTGTTCAAGTTTGGTGAAGATCGGATGAGAAATGTTCGACTTAGAATGCGGACAAGCATGTGACAGACATACACAGGAGTAAATCAATATGTCTCCCACACCACTGTGTGGTGGGAGACATAATAACTAGCTGTAGATGATATTTGAAGATATTTGAAAATGTGTACAACGTATGTAGATAAAAGCTTGCTGTTTTCAGCCCTTGTCGAGATAACTGAGAAAACTGGATATTTTGGCAAGTGTTAACATGGGAATTTTCACAATATTCAAATAAGATAGCTGCCATTTATGAACTGTATTAATTCTCCTGTTTTACACACTTGATTAGTAATAAAGATGGTTTCCTTTATTACAAAAAAGTTGCTCAGGACACTGCTGAACCTAAGATAAGGTTGACAAAAACTGAATCTACACAAACTTACATTGAACAATACGTATCTCCTTACTTCATTAAACGTCCATGAACCATCTGGTATCAAAAATAGCTGTGATAAATAACAAAACATACAAAAACAAATACAAGTTAAAAAAAACACACACTCATAAATTATATGTACATGAATTAGGACTGTCTAAAAACATATGCAGACTTTTTGCACCATCAAAAAAAACTTTCTTTATATGTGGAACAACCATTTTCCATGATTTTTACCAAAGTGTAAGAGATAAAATTTTCATATCGAAAAATGTGGCAGCCACCTTTTAAACTAAAACATTATGAGGCTTTAAGAAGACTGAATTCTCTTATGATATACACTAGAATTAATGTATGTACCAGTTCACAACACTTTCAGCAACCCTAACACTATTCTTGTATTTGTTTCAATTCTGCATAAATATACGGCAACAACAAACATATTTTCAAAAGAAAACATTTGCAATAATACAATAACAACAGCACTTCAACAGAAAAATGTAAGATTATAATTGAGCCGTGCCATGAGAAAACCAACATAGTGGGTTTGCGACCAGCATGGATCCAGACCAGCCTGCGCATCCACGCAGTCTGGTCAGGCTCCATGCTGTTCGCTTTTAAAGCCTATTGGAATTGGAGAAACTGTTAGCGAACAGCATGGAGCCTGACCAGACTGCGCGGATGCGCAGGCTGGTCTGGATCCATGCTGGTCGCAAACCCACTATGTTGGTTTTCTCATGGCACGGCTCATATAACACAATGTCATAAAGTTAAACACTTCTAAGAAAGTAATAAAGACAGGATAGCTGAATGCACATATGAAATTAAAGAACTATACACAAGATATCTCTGTAATATATGTTACCTTTCTTTCCTATCATAGCATGCAACTACTTCTTCAAATGAGAAAGCTGTAAACTGCTTTAAAGTAATCATGTGCACTACATGTACATGTATTATGAAATCATTAATATTCATAGCAGCCTATTTTTTATTGATTTCTTGGTCGAGTCAGTCCATAAAGTTTAACTGTTACAAATGTTAGAAAGTTGAAATCCATGAAAAAAAATCTCCAGAAAATTGCCATTTTTGCCCAAACCACAAAATTCAATGATTTCACAATCATGCTATTATTGCAAATCAGATAAAAAGTCAAAATTTAAGCTTAAATGGATCCAATTTTATAAAACTGAGTTAGGAGACCGGTTTTGAAACATTTAACATCTGACTACTCTTAAAGCAGCATGCCTCCAGATTTGGCTAAAAAATAATCTTTCTTTCAAAATTGAAGTTTGGTCATATTTTGAACATTAGAATATGATTTTTTGTTTCTAACATATTTTAAAAGTTCCAAATCAAGAAAAAACAAGAGCACCGCCTTGCGGGTGCTGATGCTCATCTGATTTTTTTTGTGTAATAGAAATATTGTCCTACCCATGATTTTCTAAGTCTAAAAAGGGCCATCATTCTTGCAAAAAGCAGGATGGAGTTATGTTGCTTGCTGTACAGGGTCAGCTTATGATGGTGAACAAGTGTTGCAAGTTTCAAAGCAATAGCTTTGATAGTTTAAGAGAAAAAGTTGACCTAAAGATAAAACTTAACCAAGAAATCTGATATTTTCTAAGTCCAAAAGGGGCCATAAATCTTGCAAAAAGCAGGACAGAGTTATGTTTCTTGCTGTACAGGGTCAACTTATGATGGTGAACAAGTGTTGCAAGTTTTAAAGCAATAGCTTTGATAGTTTTGGATAAAAGCTGACCTAAACATAAAACTTAACCAAGAAAACTGATTTTTTAAGTCCAAAAGGGGCAATAAATCTTGCAAAAAGGAAGATGGAGTTATGTTTCTTGATGTACAGGGTCTGCTTATGATGGTAAACAAGTATTCCAAGTTTCAAAGCAATAGCTTTGATAGTTTAGGAGAAAAGTTGACCTAAACATAAAACTTAACCAAGAAATCTGATATTTTCTAAGTACAAAAGGGGCCATAAATCTTGCAAAAAGCAAGATGGAGTTATGTTTCTTGCTATACAGGGTCAGCTTATGATGGTGAACAAGTATTCCAAGTTTCAAAGCAATAGCTTTGATAGTTTAGGAGAAAAGCTGACCTAAACATAAAACTTAACCAGGCAACGCCGACACCCACGCCGACAACCGCACAAGTGATGACAATAACTCATCATTTTTTTTCAAAAAATCAGATGAGCTAAAAAGATGACCGCGTCGGGAATCGAACCCCAGACCACCGCGGCAATAAAGACATTTTCCTGTTGTCGTAACCAATAGCGCTATAGCTGAAGTAGTGAATAACAACTTCAAAATATAGATATTTATAATGGAGACAGTTTACCTGGAGTAAAAGCATGACAAACGCTTTCGAATTTCATCGCAAAATGTAGTAAAAACAGCAAATTCTCATGTGTTTCCGTAACATAAAGTTTGTCAGTAATTAAGTTTTAAAGCCTTCAAAAGAAACATAGCATTTATTTCAAGATATCTCAAAAAAGATTTTTTGTTGTCGAATGATCTGGAGGCATTAAAGTGGCAAATGGCTAAGTTAAATTCTAAGACTGGTCTCCAAACTCACAAGTTTATATTACTCTAAACCTCCTTGACTGGTCTCCAAACAACTAAACTTCCTTGACTGGTCTCCAAACTCTGTTTTATTAATCTAAATTTCCTTGACTTATCTCCAAACTCAGTTTTATTACTCTTAAAACTCAATTTTATTACTCTAAATTTCCTTGACTGGTCTCCAAACTCAGTTTTATTACTCTAAATCCTGCTAGCTAATCATGATTAAAAATTTCAATAACAAACATTAAATGTTATATTGTTTGCTAGCCCACTGCAACAAAAAGAAATGAGCTGGATTTGTTGTACACAAAAAATCTTTAATAAGTATATAAATTATGCTCAAATAGTCAAATGCCCTGGAGGTTATCAGTGACCCTGACCCACTAGCATCTCTGTTCTACACTGTTTTGTTGGTTTGGCAATTTGTCAATATTATTTAGGTAATGTGATGCTTACTAAATTAATGCTTACTAAATTATACAATGTCAGTGTTTCTGACTTCCATACAATGACTGACTTCATCTCGACATATAACTAACAACTTATTCAGATGAATCAAAAGTGAAGAGCAATCAACTTCAGATGTACTGCCTTAAACTCTATCAAAATTTGTTTTCCTATTAAACAAAGAAGACTAAAACTGTCAAGTTATTACACAACAATATTGCTGTTTGTACATCAAATTTACCAGCACAGCATCAAACATCATAGCATCAACCTAACCTTAAAGCTAATACAACAAACCAGGAAAATATTTTGTTGATATTGTCAACAAAGAAGACAGTTACCTTTGATAAATTGTGTCAGAAATCAAAATAATGTATCTTAAAGGAATTTTTCCAACATCAAATAACCATCATCTAGACTGAAGAGATTTTATTCAATGCTAAAAGCATTGTTTCAGATATATTACAGTCGAGACTGTTTTAAGAGACCGACTTTGGGAAGCAGCGAAAAAGGTCACATATGACAGGGAGTCTCTTAAAACAGTCTCACTTAACAGGATGACGCTGGCTTCATATATTTTTCCGATTAAAGTACATTGTACATGAATATCGGATACTTATATATTGGCCTCCTTTAAGGTAGGAGTTGAAAATGATTAAATACTATTTCTTTTATTGCATATTGATAAAATATAAATTTCAAATAATTTGCATAATTTGTATGATGTTGATAAAACAAATTTAAGCCCATGATCTGGCAAGAAAATAAAGGGGAGCAGTAAAATATAAATGTTCCATTTGAACTATTTACACACTGAGTTTTATGATATTTATATTTTTGTGTACTAATTGTTCATTGACATTTATTCGATTACTGACTACATCTTTAATCTGTGTTTACTTCGTCGTTTCCTGTTAAATACAGCCACATTTTTTTTGTTTCACCAGGAATAAAGTTAATTTATGCACCGACTCCGAATTCTTCAGCGACTTTATACACTGGTTTTCCCTAATCCAGCAATTCATGTGCCTTAACACGCTGTTCTAATGTCAAAACAGTTCTTTTTATGTTTTTCATCAGTCATTTTTGTAAACAAGTAAGTTCTCATCTCAAACAACTTTACGCGGGATAAAGAACGGTAACTCTATCTTGTAAAATCTTGCAAGGGAACATCTCAAAGTCGCTGAAAACCGTCTAAATATCAATTTGAGAGCCTGATTTCACAGTCGCTTGTTTCGTAAGGCAGGGGGTTGCTTAATTCATACTCTTTTAATAGTAAATTGCGTCCAGAGCAGAAAATAGGGTCGCATATGACAGGGAGTCGCTAAATACAGGGGGTCGTTAAAGCAGTCTCGACTGTACTTCTTAACCTTTACCCTGCTTAATTTCTAAAATGGACTGGTCCATCATCCAATTTAGGCAGTACCACTTACTATCCAAAGGGGTGTTTACTAAAAATTGATGGACTGAAAAGCGAACAGTGCAGACCATGATCAGCCTGCACATGACCATGATCAGCCTGCATGGATGTGCAGGCTGATCTTGGTTTGCACTGGTCGCAAAGGCAGAATCACTTTCCTTTGCTCTTACTTCCTCATGACCCAGGTCTTGCCTTCTACCTACTCAGGTAACCAGACATGTTGACTGAGAGACCATCATAAAACATGTGACTATTTGAGCATATAAAAACTACACAAGTAGGCGTCAACATTCTGTCCAACACAATTCTCTACTTTCCTCTTTCTACCAAACTTGTATTTAATTTGATCATTTCTGTCAGCACTATAAACATCAAAGCACAACACTGACTCTCACAACAAAGATGTCTCTTGTACCACATAACTTATCAGAAACCGCTGACACTGAGAAAAAGACGTCACTAGTTTGTGAAACAAGAGTAAACAAGAGCTCCGCCAAGCGGGGCAATACACGCCAGAGGATGGGAGCAAAATTTAAAGAACTTGACTGTTGAAGCCCAAAGGACAGGAACAACAAAGTGAAGAATTTCCAAAAAAAAGTCTAAGTCAACAAAAAAAAAAAGGGTACAGGTATGTCAAAATACACCTAAAAATTGGAGGTACCGTCCATATTGTATCACAGAAAAGTGGTCTCAGTTTTTCCCTACGGCCAATAATTAAAGTTTCAAAATAAGCTATTTATTGTAACATTAAAGGGAAGTAATTCAAAACATTTTTATTGTAAGTGAACAAAAAAGGGATCTGCCAAATAAAAACAAGAGCACTGAAATGCAGAGCAATATACACAAAGCAGTCATATATGACCTTTGACCTCTAAGTGTGGCCTTGACCTTGAAGCAAGTCATCCGAAACATGCGCTCTGCACGACGTCTCGGTGTGGTGAACATTTGTGCCAAGTTTCTCTGAAATCCTTCGAGCAGTTCAAGAGTTACAGAGCGGACACGAAACAAACTTATATGACCTTTGATCCCCGAGTGTGACCTTGACCTTCAAGCAAGCCATCCACAACATGCGCTCTACACGTCTTCTTGGTGTGGTGAACATTTGTGTCAAGTTTCTTTGAAATCCTTCAAGGGGTTCAAGAGTTACACAGCGGACACGAAATTGCGAACGGACGGACAGGCAGACAGACGGACACCGGGGGTATAACATAATATTTTCCTTTGGGTGTATAAAAATACTACAATGGAATGCGGTGTATAAAATGCTACTAATTTTCAAGAGGCTTGCATTCTCAAAGTATACGGTATGAATGAGAATTTTTCAAATGGCTAAAGTGTTTTCCTAGTAATCCTACCACTGCATATAAAGTGAAAACAACGTCTACACTGAGCTTAACAATAATTCCTAGAAAATGTATCAGATTCTGTAGTTCTTAGAATCAGTTTTCGATGCTTCAAACAATGAAACAACCATTATTCTTATCAATATTCCGTTACAAAAATTACAATTTAAATTCATACGGAGTAAAATGACATATATGTAAAATGATTTGTTTTAAACACACTAGGATTTTACAGTAACTGTACAGCACACACATAAAACGCTACAGGAGAGGTCAAAATTCTGCCCTATACTTACAAACTTTTTTTCACTTATGGTATTTACATATAGACATCATATTAAGTGCTCAATAAGTTTGTTCCCTTAAATCCGGATTCCGGCATTCCTGATTCCTTAACAAATTCCTCAAGAAAGTTTGGTTCTTCCTGTGGCTCATCCGCAATCAGGTCGATCACTGAACCAGATGCAACTCTCAAATCACACAAACTGCGATCATTATCAGATAAAAGTCTCCCATCGATGTAAAGATTCTGATCAAATGGTGGCACAGAAAACAACCCCATGATCTTCAGCTTAAGGTCCTTCAGTGTCTGTTTTGACGATATAGTCACTTCCTTCTCTCCCCTGGCCTTCCTGTGTCTCTGACTTTTCCTCACAATCTTATTACCGTTGGTATTTTTCAGAGCTTTTTCCGGTGGTTCTGACACAGTACAATCACTTGCATTATGTCTCTTCCGACCAGATCCGCCATTCCATTTGTCGCTAAATTCTGGATCATCAAGGTTGGAATCACTGTTTTCATTTGAATTTTCAACATTTTTATCCATTTTTTGTTGCTTTCTTATATAGATAATTCCTTTTTCATACTCAAACAGCTCGCTTTCTTCAAAGCTTAACCGTTTTGAAAGACAGTCATCGCATACATTAGGGAGCGTGACAATTTCTCTCTTACTGTTCTCATTATACATTACGATTATTATTTCATTATCAAAACTGAACAGGTTCTGTATCTGTCTCCATTCGTCAGCAGTGATATACGTAATTTTATCATCAGATTTGAGAGGACCATGCTCAGCAGGTGGAAACAGAAAACCATTATGCTCACAGATTAGTATGTCATTGAAGACTTTAGTCACAGGATCATGTTTGAGTGGATCTCTCACAAACTGTCTCCACATGTTTACAAATTCCGTGCTTAGAACATATGTACCATTGGTAGGATTTATCGAAGTTGGTCTTTTCCTATCATGAAACAAATCAAGTAAAGCAGCTTTCTGGCTAGCAGCTAGCTGTCTATTTCTTTCTTTAGATTTGTTTTCTGCCTCAATACTGGCTGTGCATTTCTCACAAGATGGGCTGTTTATATCAAACTCTGCACAATTTGGAAAGTAATGTTTCAGTCTCACCCACACACTTTCTGGTACCACTTTACGACATGATACATCTGGATCTAGACCACCATGTTCCTCACACAACAAGTCTTCATTGAACTGCAGAGAATCTTCATTATCATCATCATCTGCTGCATTGTCAATACTTTTCTTTCTATTTTTTATATCTTTTACTTCAGAACTTCTATCAATATTTGGTTCACTTTTGACTTTTCTTGCATCGATACCAATCTCATTTGATTCGTCACTTTTACCACCAAGATTAGAATCAGAGGAACCTTTTCCCACAGTATTTTCAGTCATTAACAAATCTTCGTTATTTTCAAATTCACCATTTTCATGGTTGGTATCATAAGTAAGTCCAGTAACTTCATCATTTTCTCCTACTTTCCCTTCATTGTCTGTCAGCAGTTCAACAGCCAACCTTCTCCAGCTTCTGAACGAACCTTTCCCCACCCAGAAACATTTTTCTTCAGCAAAATTTACTTTCATCTTCCCTGATATAAATTTGTCATCTTCAACAATAAGCTGTTTAGTTCTTATCAGATTGCACTTCTTCTGAATGCACTTAACACACAATGATTCATTGCCTCTCAACCTCAACTCGCCTCCATAAATACTGAAAAGTTGGTCTGCCCCTTTCTCTGACACACACTTCATTTTCAGTGACTGGTCAGGACAAAGCTTTCCATGACTGCACATAAAAGGGGACAGCTTAATTGCAGGGGCAGTGGCTGGATCATTTAACCACTTTGACAACCAGCTCATAGGGATCCATTCAAACCCGTTACCATCTTCTTTGCTGTAACACAAGTCTTGATATATTGCTTTGACAGTCTCTTGCTTCTCCTGGCCTTTTGCAATATTTTCTTCTTTCATTAAGTTCATTTCATTTACCCACTGTTCAAAGTTTTCATTATCCTTTTCCACAAACTTTACAACATAATTCGGAATAAGCTTTTTAGTATCCCCATGTACTGCATTTGTACTTGAGTTTTGGTTAGCACTTCTTTCATTATCATCAACTGAGACAGAATCAATCAGTTCTCTCTGAACATCTTTCAATGTGTCTCCTGACTTCATAGTTGAGGATTCAGCTATTTCTGACTTACAAATTGCATTTTCGCTAACTGAAGAAGAAATGTTATTGCAACATATTTCTTTCTTCGTATGAATGGTTATATTGTTTTCAGACTTTGATGTTTCTGTGTTACATGCGCTGTGTTCTACACTATTATTACCAGAAGGGGGGCGTCTAGTATATACCAACATGTAAGCATTCTTGGAAGAGTGATGTCCCTTTGGTGTCCGTGCTGCTTTTTGTTTCTTTCCATCCAAGTCTTCTTCGCTGCCTAACTGTAGATTCTTTCCTTTAATTTTCTCAATTTCTTCATCATTAAACTTGAACCAATTCTGACTATCTTTCCCTTTTATATGCGCCACATAATGGCCACTATATGCAGATGGGCCTCGATGTATCAACACTGCATTAAGATCATATATTGCACTTTCATTGCCGGGTAAATTTTCAGTCATATCTAGCACATCTGGAAACTGTATACAACTATTTAACTTCTTTTTGGATCCTGTTTTAACATCAAAGACAAACCGTAACAATTGAAGGTTCAAGACTGGCGGCAAGCTTTTCAATTCAATCGCTCTTGTAGCGTCTTGTTTCCCATTACAATTACTGCACATGTATTTATTATCTCCCTCAAGTTTCTCTACTTCCAGAAAACCTTTCAATGATTCAGCTAGCGTTTTGTGCCCTTGGATATTGAGATCTAACTCGTAGAATTCGGACATTCGTTCTGATGTATTGTTGCAGTTACTACATCTAGTGACGTAAGCATACTTTCCACAGAATTGGTCCTTGATGACATTTGTTGCGTTACCTTGGAGAATGTTCTCCTCCAAGACAGATAGGAAAAGTTTAGAGAATTCTTGGGCATCTTGCTGAAGACCGGCATCAAGGCCAAGATGTTTGATAAATTCACTTGGGTCAATGTAACGCCTCTTTGACAGCTCCAGTAAGCCAAATATCACCTGGAATTCAGATCATATATTTGTCTATTTTAGTTTAAGATTGAAATATCTTTCACCAAGGAACATAAGATGTGATATTTCCATAAATGGCATATCTACGACTGAAACAGTAAGATCTAGTGATCGAAGGTGAAAGATTTGTTTGCATTATTTGATAAATATTTTTTCAATGTTTAATTTCCACAGATATGTTTCACTCTCTTTAAATACCGGTATTTAAATTCACAGAAAACCATGTAATAAAGTGTCATTTATGTATATAGCACTACAAAGGAAGACTTGTACAGAAAACAAGGAGCTGTGTTCAAATAACGCTTGATGCCCCCGGTGGCATCCTTGTCGATACAAAGCAACCTAAGTCCAAAACAAGGTCAAGGTCAAACTGAGGTCAGGTGATGTTTGAAGATGAGGAATGGTCACAGCTTACATCTGTATTAGTATCAATTCATTCTTGTAAGCGGTGTTGATGCTAGACTAAACAGTCCCATTTGGTGAACCAAGAGATGGCCCATATAAAGCAACCTAAGTCCAAAATGAGGTCAAGGTCAAACTGAGGTCAGGTGATGTTTGAAGAGGAATGGTCACAGGTTACATCTGTATTAGTATCAATTCGTTGTTGTAAGCGGTATTGATGCTAGACGAAACGGTCCCATTTGGTTAACCTTGTACGGACAAACGAACGAACGGACAGACAGGACACTCTACTGATGCGGGAGGCATAAAAATGCCTGCAGAGAAGGCTTAATTCTAATCAAGCTACACTTCTGCACATTTTATAAACATCAAGACTTTCAATCAAATTTCATAAAGAACCAAAAAACACTTTTGTCATGCCATGGCTTTTATATATTTCTACTACGATATTTATTGGCACAACCTTCCAAAAGCTGTGATGTAAATTCTGCCCGGTTCGATATAGTGTAAGTAAAATGTTGTGATCATCTGTTAGTGACAATGTAGTGTCACCGATACTGGATGACATCTTATAGAAGAACGCATATTACTGTGAACAGGTGAACACATCGTTTGGGATATTGTCTTTATTGATCTCCGGCTGCATTTAAAGTGAAAAAAAAAAAAAAGGATGGAACAAAAATATCTTTGGTACTACGATTTAAAATACACGTTTACATTGCTTACAGGCATGTAAAAACTATTTTAAAAAGAGAGTAGATCTACTGTTTTACATACAATTATTAATCACATTTCATTACAATTTTAAATACATTTTTGTATTAAACATTGAAGGGTGCCATTAAACTACTTATGTAGTCAAACCTCAGGTTAGTGATATATACCATGTATACTGTAAGCGTACACAATTTAATTTAAGCCACAAGAAAAGATACTCAATTGTTTGTGCAAGATTGGTGAAATACCCAAATGGTTTTAGCAAATACCCAATTACTTCTGAAAAGGCTGGGTAATGATATCATTTTTACCCAGTTCAGATTCCCCAATACCCAATTCAGACAAAAAGTGATGGGTAAATACCTAATTGCACCAAAAGCTTATCTCGAGCTCTGGCTACTTGACAACTGACCTTCAAGTGTGACCCTGACCTTGGACCTAGTGACCAAGTTTTGCGCTCTACGTCATCCTGATGAGATTAACAACTGATGCTAATTTTATGAAAATCTTCCCAGCAGTTAAGATATGCAGGAGACACAATTGACGGTCAAACATATGGACACGAGCAACTACAATATAGCTCCCATGTACTTTTTATCTGGGACTACAACAACAAAGTACAGATACAGATGTCTAACCTGAAGATGACCACACACAGAGGTAGGTTTCCAATCATCTAATGCATTACTACTAGTCCATAATTCCCTCCACTGGTATATACCTTAAATAAAAAATATACGCTACATCAAGTATCATATCACTAACAATATAACAACCTACTTAAAACAACACAAACGTCCATCCTTCTCACTGAATTGTGCAAACTTTTAAAGTTACATAAAACAGGCTTTTTTTCAAACTGTCTCACTGGGCGGAATATCGGCCCCATTCCCAATGCCAAATATACTCCAAGCATAATTCCCAATCCAAAGAAAAACAAGAGGGTCATGATGACCCTGGATCACTCACCTGAGTAATATGAGCTACATGTTTCAAATGTCAAACTGATGCTAAAATATTAAGAAAGTAGGTCAGTAGGTCACATTCATGGTAACTGAAAGTCAGTTTTAAGATTGATGTGCAAAACTGTAGATGTCATCCAAATTTCAAGGCTGTCTCTTAAAAAACAAAAGTAGAACAGTAGGTCAAGGTCAAAGTCAAGTGACCCCTAATTACTTAGGGTAATCAGGTAATTATAATTAAACAGTGCAGGAAATATGATAAGATAATTTTTGAAGTATTTTTTTATATATAACTCATACAATAAGTGACCCCCGGGGCAGGGCCTCTTTTTACTCAAGGGGCATAATTTGAACAATCTTGTTAGAAAACCACTAAGCAACGCTAAATACCAAATATCAAAGGCCTAGGCCTTAAACTTTTAGACAAGAAGATTTTTAAAGGTTTGTTTTCCTATATAAGTCTGTGTAAAACTTGGGACCCCCAGGACAGGGCCTCTTTTCACCCCAGGGGCATAGTTTGAATAATTTTAGTAGAGAACCACTAGGCAATGCTACATACCAAATATCAAAGGCCTAGGCCTTGAACTATCAGACAAGAAGATTTTTATAGTTCTTTCCTATACATAAGTCTATGTAAAACTTGGGACCCCCAGGGCAGGGCCTCTTTTCACCCCAGGGGCATAATTCAAACAATTTTGGTAGAGGACCACTAGGCAATGCAACATACCAAATATCAAAAGCCTAGGTTTTGTGGTTTCAGACAAGAAGATTTTTAAAGTTTTTTCCTATATAAGTCTATGTAAAACTTGGGACCCCCGGGGCAGGGCCTCTTTTCACCCCAGGGGCATAATTTGAACAACCTTTATAGAGGACCATTAGATGATGCCACATGTTAAATATTGAGGCTCTATGTCTTTTGGTTTTGGACAAGAAGATTTTTTAAGTTTTTCCTTTCGGTTGCCATGGCAACCAGAGTTCTGTGTGGAATTCAATTCTTTGAACAATTTGAAAGGGGGCCACCCAAGGATCATTCCTGTATAGTTTGGTGTAATTCTTCACAGTGGTTTTGAAGAAGAAGATTTTTTTAGAAATTGTTGATGGATGGACAACAGATATTGAGCGGTCACAAAAGTTCACCATGCGCCTTTGGCTCAGGTGAGCTAAAAATCCCAAATGAAAACAATTTTTAATTATTCAAAGCAACTATTTTTGATTATTCAAAGAAATTTCTTGCATAGTAAGTTTTGTCCGCTAATGAAATCATATAAAATGTTGGAAAAACCAACTTGTTTCTATTTTCATGACTGTATGCACCTCGGCAAAAGTTAAATATATGATTCTACCAGAAAATTTCATGTTATTTAAGTAAAAACCTCTCAAAACATATAAATACATTAATATTTATTGAATATAGTACCAAAATCGTGTTGACAGATAGTTTTTACACCATTAAAATCAATTGACATATATTTTCGCGACCCAATTTTTCACTCAAACACAGACACACACTATGTTTTGGAAAATGCAGTTGTTATTGTGGTGTAAATTACTGAGTGTAAACAGAAGTCTGAACATGACAAATGAACAATTATTCCTTTTTGCAAAGTCTGTCTACAATCAGCAACTTAGAAAACTAGAAGATGCTTTTGTAAAAAAGCGCATGTCTCCCCCACTGCATAGTCGTATATGCAAGAAGTCAATAGGGGAGAAGAGCGAAAGTCAAAGAGACACTGATGGTTGGCTGCAATAGGGATCACATATTTGGCATGTCCAATCATCCCACTAAGTTTCAACATTCTGGGCCTAGTGGTTCTCAAGTTATGAATTGGATATGGTTTTCCATGTTCGGGCTGCTGTGACCTTGACCTTTGATCAAGTGACACCAAAATCATTTGGGGTCATTTACTCTGCATGTCAAATTATCCTATAAAGTTTCAACATTCTGGGTCAAGTGGTTCTCAAAGTTCTTGATTGGAAAGAGTTTTCTATGTTCAGTCCCCTGTGACCTTGACCTTTGATGAAGTGACCCCAAAAACAATAGGGATCACCTACTCTGTTATTCCTATCTCCCTATGATGTTCGAAGGTTCTGGGTCAAATGGTTCTGAAGTTATAAACTGGAAATGGATTTCCATTTTCTGTCCACTGCAACCTTGACCTTTAACGGAGTGACACCAAAATCAATAGGGGTCACCTACTCTGCATGATCAATCATCCTATGAAGTTTCAACATTCTGGGTCAAGTGGTTCTCCAGTTACTGACGGGAAATGGTTTTCCTTGTTCGGGCCCCTGTGACCTTGACCTTTAATGCAGTGACCCCAAAATTAATAGGGGTCATCTACTCTGCATGTCCAATCATCCTATGAAGTTTCAACATTCTGGGTCAAATGGTTCTCAAGTTACTGACCGGAAATGGTTTTCCATGTTCAGACCCCTGTGACCTTGAACTTTAAATGAGTGACCCCAAAATCAATAGGGGTCATCTACTCTGCATGTCCAATCATCCTATGAAGTTTCAACATTCTTGGTCAAGTGGCTCTCAAGTTATTGATCGGAAATGGTTTTTCATGTTCAGGCCCCTGTGACCATGACCTTTAATAGAGTGATCCCAAAAAACATGGGGTCATCTACTCTGCATGATCAATCATCCTTTGAAGTTTTAACATTCTGGGTCATGTGGTCCTCAAGTTACTGACTGGAAATGGTTTTCCTTGTTCGGGCCCCCGTGACCTTTAACGCAGTGACCCCAAAATCAATAGGGGTAATCTACTCTGCATGACCAATCATCCTATGAAGTTTCAACATTCTGGGTCAAGTGGTTCTCAAGTTATTGATCGGAAATGGTTTTTCATGTTCAGGCCCCTGTGACCTTGACCTTTGATGGAGTGCCCCCAAAAACAAAAGGGGTCGCCTACTCCATAAGTCCTGTCACCCTATGAAGTTTGAAGGTTCTAGGTCAAAGGGTTCTCCAGTTATTGACCGGAAATGAAGTGTGACGTACGGACAGACAGGGCAAAAACAATATGCCTCCCCCAGAGGGGAGACATAAAAATTCCTGAAAAATAAATTCTCTTAATTTCACTAAGGGACACTTCAAATTTGAAATTCATTTGACTGCCTACCATTAAACTTGAACATAAAGTTTTAAACTAATATAATTAAATGTTTACTTGATTTATCAATACTTTTTCCCAGTTTTGAAAATATACCATGTAAAAAATTCCCAATTTGACCAGAGGCCTTTTCCCCAAAAACACTAGAACAAGAGGGTCATAATGACCCTAAATCGCTCACCTTAGTAATATGAGCCACATGTTTCATATGGCAAACTGATGCTATAATATTAAGAAAGTAGGTCACATTTATGGTCATTGAAAGTCAGTTTTAAGATCTGTATGCAAAACTGTACATGTCATCCAAATTTCAAGGCTGTATCTCAAAAAACAAAGAAAGTAGGTCAGTAGGTCAAGGTTACAGTAAGGTGACACTTTACCACTTGGGTACAACAGGTAAATATAATTAAACAGTCTAGGAAATATGATCTGATAATTTTTGAAGTATTTTTTCCTTTATAACTCATATAAAAAGTGACCACCAGGGTGGGGCCTCTTTTCACCCCAGGGGCATAATTTGAATAATCCTGTTAGAGGTCCACTAGGCAATGATACATACCAAACATCAAAGGCCTAGGCCTTGAACTTTCAGACAAGAAGATTTTTCATTTTTTTCCCTACATAAGTCTATGTTAAACTTGGGACCCCAAGGGCAGGGCCTTTTTTCACCAAATAGGGATAATTTGAACAATTTTGGTAAAGGACCACAAGGCTATGCAACAAACCAAATATCAAAAGCCTAGGCCTTGCAGTTTCAGATAAGAAGATTTTTGAAGTTTTCTCCTATAGAAGTCTATGTAAAACTTGGGACCTATGTGGGGGCTATTTTCATCCCAGGGGCACAATTTGAACAATTTTCACAGAGGACCACAAGGCAATGCTACGTACAAAATATCAAAGGTCTAGGTCTTGTAGTTTCAGGCAAGAAGATTTTTAAACTTTTTCCCTATATAAGTCTATGTGAAACTTGAGCCCCCCCCCCCCCCCCCCCCGACCCCCCGTTGCAGGGCCTCTTTTCACCCAAGGGCAAGAATTTGAACAATTTTGGTAGAGGACCACAAGGCAATGCTACATACCAAATATCAAAGGTCTAGGTCTTGTGGTTTTAGACAAGAAGACTTTTTTTTAAATTTTCCTAGATGTAAGTCTATGTAAAACCTGTGAGTGATCCCCAGGGCGGGGCCTCTTTTCAACCCAGGGGCACAATTTGTATAATCTTGGTTTGGACAAGAAGATTTTTAAAGTCTTTCCTTTTGGTTGCCATGGCAACCAGAGTTCTGCACGGAATTAAATTCTTTGAAAAATTATGAAAGGGGACCACCCAAGGATCATTCCTGTGAAGTTTGGTGAAATTCTGCCCAGTGGTTTTCAAGAAGATTTTTTTTAGAAAATGTTGATGGACACATGACGCACGACGCACACTGAGCAGTCACAAAAGCTCACCATGAGCCTTTGGCTCAAGTGAGCTAAAAAGCCCTTTAAAACAAGCTACAAATGTATCCTAAGCCAATTTTGGACAATGTTATTATTTAAAGGGAATTAAACAAGAGCTGCCAGAGGTGACAGCACTCTTGACTATTTGTACGCTTGATATTGAAGTAGGACATATCTGAGGAAACTAGAGCTATCACTGGAGTGATCAAAGACTGCTTATACTGATGATGATGTTAGGTTTGAGTCAAATCTGTTTAGTAATAGATTAGATTGAATGAAAGTGCATCAAAACATAAATCAGAATTTCTAGGAAAAAAGGGACATAATTCATGTTATATTTCTAACAGAGTAATGCACCTTGTGTCATATAATATGGGTGACAACGTGGAACAAGTATTTTACATCTAAATAAAATCAATTCATTGAGAATGTTGATAGATAAGGTTACAAATGTATATTACAGACAAATGCTATATCTGCGAGTGTCAATTGATTTACCTTTTCTCACAGTTTCATTGTGAAACCATAACTGAAGGAAAGTATTCACATAACATGTGGCCCCTAGATTTTTCAGTCCAACAAACATTCCAGCTTTCCGCCTCTCTTCAACTGGATCTTGTACATCATGCCAGCTGCTTTCTTCTATCTTTCCAAACCATACCTTCTCGCCTAGTCAAACAAAATAAAATCAACATATTTTAATTTTTACAAACTTAAACCAATATGGACATTATGATAAGCCAAGCCCAAGAAAATGTTCTCCTACATGAACAAACCTATTGAATTTCCAGGGATCTGGTCAGTTTTAGGATTATTTTAAATGTATTTTCAACAGGATTATATTTCTAAGTCTGTCAATACCATTTCTAGTTTTATCCCTTATTTCTATTTTTACTCTAAATACTATTTAATGAAATCCTAGGCTAAACATGGTCTAATTTTCCTTTCCAATTACTTTTCAGTGTGGCCCTGACCAAGCCACTTCTCTCACTGACAACATTCACCTTCTTAATGCTGCTCTTTTCTTTATTGACATTTCAAACTTCTTTACTGACATGTCAAACTAAAGTGCTTCCAGTTGTACTGATTTTATATAAAGTGCTTCCAGTCATACAGATTTTATACAGACTGGTTTAAGAACTGGTGCAGTTTATACTAACCAATACAGTTCACACAGTAAGGATTGCCTTTGCAC
The DNA here is from genome assembly GCF_021730395.1 of Mercenaria mercenaria. Lineage (NCBI taxonomy): Eukaryota > Metazoa > Mollusca > Bivalvia > Venerida > Veneridae > Mercenaria > Mercenaria mercenaria. The sequence goes on from NC_069373.1 coordinate 58,363,011, forward strand.
TGGCGTTTACATGCTCCAAGCTTGCAGGTAGGTAGATTGAGTCGGTATGCAGACCTCACATTGGCAAGGCTCACATCCTCAGGATCTGTTGTTTCTGCCCACTGCCAACATTGTTTATCTAAGGTTGGTTTTGGAGGCATTTTGTCTCCTGTAAAAAGACATAATAAAGATATTATCCAATTTATAATTCATCTGGTTAAAGAATTATACATGTACAGTGTAAGAATCAATCTCCCATAGTCCTACACCTTAGATCACTCAGACACAGAAGAATTTTAAAGAGTAACATTACAAACATAAGCCACGTATAGCTTCTGACCGATAAAATGGCGATATAGAAATAAATATTGAATTTAAGTCCTTGCTAATATTCCCAAGTGGTTCATGATTCTAGGACAAATGAACATGTACTTTTCGAGATATAGAAGACACAAACCTATTTGGCCTAAATTACACCTTCAAGCATAATTTTACTTAATTCCAATGCGTGACTCTAGTTACCTCCCCTGAAGATTCGTCCACAGTCACAACTATTTAAAATCAGCGTAATTAAGGTAATACGGTCTTTTAGATATGACTGCAAGCATAATGATGATTTAATGGTGAAAAGAAAACTATTTCTGAATATCAAATTTATTTTTGTGCTTGTTCTTGTGTAATACGCAAAATGTCATTGCAATTCCTGAAGAAAGTCAAACACCGACCTATACTATCGTTTTGTTTTTTTCCATTGGTGACGTCATGTACGTCACTGTTGGCGCATTCCATTCGCCGTCATGTACTAGTTAAGGATAGCAGATAATGGGTATTACAGGTAACACACCGTCTTGGGCTAATTCTAAGTGTATAAGCACATCATAACTTGTATTTTACAAGAATCTAACATCAAATTACAACATTTGAAAGCAAAACACGTTTGAGAGATCTCTATTTTCATCTATTCTCATGTGCTTGTCCTTTAATGAACACCTGGGATAAAGTTTTGTGGACAAATTGAGCACGACTTTACACCGTGCTATTATGTTCATGCATACATTTGTATATTTAATAATAATAGCTGTTTTTGTTTAGGTTTTATGCATAACATGCTGATTAACGTTTTAGTTAACGAGATAAATGTATTACCTACAGCCAATTTTTTTTGTTTCTTATACCCAGGAGCTTACAATTTATGTTCCTATGTGAATCATAAAGATTACACCTGTTGTCAGATGTGGTTGAGTTGGACGTTATATCAGACTGAAATGAGTGATAATTACGTCACAGGTTGGAATAATTTTTACCGAGTTAAGGGCCATAACCCGGGTCTGGCTGAGTGCACCCAGGTGCTTAACTCCACATGCTGATTTACAATCATATGAGGTTTGATGACTCTAGTCTAGGTCAAACAATTTTGTGATATTCACCACACTATTTTGGTGGTATCAAGTCAACTCGTCCCCCAGTCAAGTTGTCCCCGATTTGGTCATTTCGTCCCCCAAAATTGGTCATTTCGTCCCCCATATCAAAAAATTTGGTCAACTCGTCCCCATTTTGTTCAACTCATCCCCCTTTTGGTCAATTCGTCCCCCTTTTGGTAATTTTGTCTCCATTAATATTTTAGGCATTTTTTCTTTCTTATGATATTTTTGACTTTGAAAACTTGTATTTAAAATCATCGTGAGTTTTGAAGGAGTTATATTGGAAATAGTTAACTTTAAATAATTAGGTTTTATAAAATAATAATAAAAAATATACTGTAAATATAAGACAATTAACTGAAATAAAAGATAAAAAAATTTAATGTCCTTAGTATTAAAAATATAATATAATAGAAGATCTAATAAACTTTTTAAAAATCATAGTAAGAAAAGAGAGAGCAATAAATCCTTACCCCTGGTCATAATAAAAGAAAGTTTTAATTAGAAATACAATAAAGAATAATTAAACAATTAATATCTGTCACATATGTTTTACTAAATATAAACAACATGCTTTATATTCATTTTTGTCATTAAAATAAAAAAAGAAATACTTCAAAAGTAGGGAGACAGTGGTTTCTAAAAAAAAAAGTAGAATGAGCATATACCTGCATACGAAAGGTGTTAAAGGTTATTAATAATTAATCTAATAATCACATTAAAAGGTGTTGATTGGGCTGATTGGAAGGTGTTAATGGTATTTAATTGCATGAAAAGTTGTTGACTGACCAAATGAAATGTGTGAAAATTTTCCACAAGTAGAATTAAATGTGTTAGTAGTTGATTGGAGTGAGGAAATTATTTGTTATAAAAAGAGTTTAATCTTAGTCAAGAGTTTGAAAATAAGCAGCATCAAATACGGACATTTAAACAGCAATCATGTTGTCCAATAAAGCAGACTTACAAAAACAAATAGAATAAAAAAACAGAAAATCCTCCTTGTTAAATCGATCACTTTTAAAGCAAAACGTTATTAAAACAAACGAAAACTTAGAGTCAGTGTACCCGGTTTCGCACTGTACACGGTTTCGCACACCCAGCAAATTCATGTGCTTTGTGAGAATAAAGCAGAAAATTCAACAATTCTTTGTTTTTATTTCACAAAATTGAGTTATTCCCTACATAAATTGACACAAGGGGTCCATCCCCGCTTGAGCCTCATTCTGGTAAGTGCAGACGAAAACAATAACAATACTAATGGAGGCCATAGGTCAGCTGAAAAATATTAAATTTTATGAAAATAATGACTAAGCAAACAACAACAAGATGTAAATTAAATTGAAAAATCACTTTTCCTTCATACATGTAGGTATTTACCTATTACTTTACCGAAATGAAAAAGCAGAAAATTCAAACATAAATATAAAATATAAGGACCAAAATGGAAATAAGAGTTTATTTTAACTCTTTTTTGTGTTATCCTTAACATATAATGTTGATTGACATGGCTATATTAATTCACACATGTTTGTTTATTGTTTGATTGTATGTTTTAATTATAAGTCGCCATGTAAATTGTACATTTTATGTTGAAATAAATCTATCTATCTATCTAAAATATTTCAACATATATTGAAGTTCTCCCAACCTGCAAAATGACTTCAACTTGATTGTTTGCTTTACGTTTTTATTAAAACAGAGAACTTAATCGAATGACAAGACTTGTTGGGGTCTTTTGTGATTCAGCAGCTTCTATTGTTTATTTTTGTTTCATGTATTCAGCTGTTTTAGCCTTTTCTGCTTTAAGAAGTAAAAACAGGGTTTGGTCCCTATATTTCACTTTCATAACTGCTTTTTAATTTCACTTTCAGATGTTTTATTGGAAAATACATGTTTAAATTAAATATTGAAATTTTTCTTTTGGGTAAATGTAGGGGTGGGTATTGCCACGAAAATTGGTATTGCGATATATTGCAATATTGTATGTGGATATTGCAATATACTGCGGTATATTGTACCAGTTATTTAATGAACAAAAACATGACGAATCATACTGTTTTTTTTTTCAAATTTATTCAATTAAAAATTAGTAAAATGACATTTTAACCCAAAATACTGCCATACAGATGATTTTGCCTTTTTATTTTCAACAGTCTCGAAGTCAGACATGTTGCTATGAAGCCGATTACCGGATATTCAAAAGCGAAAGTAGACTGCGTCAAAATATTATTTAGTTTATTGTGCGGCACTACATTCGGTTTATGGATACAATCATATAACACAGGTTGCTCAATTCACCGATTATAAACGAGGAAAGTGGTATAGCTGTAAGTATGAATAATAAATTCTAGTTGATAGAAAAATTGCTAATGAGTCGCTGACAAATACGAAATTATATTTATCTAAATTTTCTTATTGGTTTTATTATGTGGAACTGGGTCCGTAAAAAACCTGTAAACCAGTCTGCTACCTGCACCGGAAATAAAAGGAGAAACATGAAAACAAAGTTGAATCGTGCTGGCAAGAAAAGGATTTTTTGTGAATCTTCTTGGTTTACGTAAGTGTTACTTAGTGTTATAAAATAACCGGTATTCGAAAATCATATCTCAATATCGTATCGTCGGAAAAAACATCGCAATAACCGGTCTACCGCAGTATATCGCCCACCCCTAGGTAAATGCATTACTATCACTGAATTCTATAAATAGCATGGTGTGCGAAACCGATTACAGTTAAATGCAAAAACTGGTCAAAATATGCAAAGAAGTATAAAATACTCAGAATGGCAACTGGCTGTAATCGTGCGTGAGCTCGTGTCAAAGCGTGATTCGGCGTTATCTTACTAAAAACAAACATCAGCGAGCATGGAGTTACAATTTGTACCTTTAAAACTACATTTAAAATACATGTTAGCTTCTAAAACAAAATTAGTTTAATGTGAAATGGTCTTAAGACACGAAGTACACGTTTTTTTTGGCCATAGAAAGAAGCGTGGTCATACAGTGATAATTATTTTACCGATGAATAATTGCTTTCGCATACAAAATGGCGCGTGGAGAAAGCACCACTTCCGGTAAACGAGATCTCGTTTTTTGTCACGTGAGGTTGGCGAGATTTGCTCTATATGCCTTTCAAGTTGCCAATCTATTTATTTTTATAGCTCTTTGAAATATGTTATCCGAATCAAGTTCACCAAGAGGTATGACGTCACTGAAGTGGGAAAGGAAAGTAAGCGTGTTTTAAACCAAAATAAGTGTATTTATTAAAACATGTAGAGGTAAATTCAAATTTAATCATTTTTGGCTAAATAGGAAAGTATTCTTAGGAAATGTGTGCAAAACCGGGTACACTGACTCTATGTATATTTTTAGCATAAATATACTTAAACCGATTTAATTTATTATACTTTGATTTTTTTTCAAAATACCTTTTAAAAAGGGGGCCGAACAAGGGGGGACGAACTGACCAATTTGAAATCGCAGAGGAGGACGAAATGACCAATTCGGGGACGAGTTGACTGACGAGTTGACTGTAAATCATTTTGGTTGAGTGACAGAAATCTTAGTTAGCGCCCCAACTGTTTTGGAAACATTGTTCTGCAAAAATCTTTTTACCACAAAGAGTTCCAGAAAAGTTTTGTTCAAATTTCTTTGCGATGTCAACGAGTTGTAAACACTTTGCAAAACATTGATATCCAAATGGTCTTCAGGTCAGCGCGAATTTCAAGTCAAGATTAGATTCTACATCTGACCCTAGAAATGTATATTTTACTTCAGTTGTTGAAATTTAAAAAAAATCAGGCATGTTCGTTTAATCTTCATTCGATTGCTCTGAAAGAAACAAGCATGTAATACCTGCAATCAAACTTCAACTGCTTTTCTCATAAATTTCTTCCATCTTGTTTTTGCATTTTACGGTCAGTAGACAATATGCGGTCCCCTGTATAGGTTACATACCACTATATTTCCATGACTATTTAAATGTCTTAATCTACATTTTCTCGAAGAACAGTGAAGTGTAACCATAAAGTGTTGATAAAAATTGAAATAAAACTGTTGTTGTGTTTAACGCAATAAAATTATTTTAGATACAGACCATATAGGCCTGACCAGAGTACTGTACCAGCATAAATATTTTCTATTGTTCTGCCGAAATAAGCTTTACCGATTATGACTGGGGGCGCATATTGGTCTTACTGGCAACTACAGTATCCGATACATAGAGAATAACAGGCTATTGTCTTTTGATATCAATGTTATCAGGTCGAGGCTGATATGGAATGGAAGGGGTGAGGGAACAACAACTTTTTCTCTAATTGACCCATTTCCTTAAAGTTTGTAATTTAGCCAAAACAGTATTTTTGTAGACTGGTGTCAATGTTTAACCTCTCCAACTGATTGTCAAGTACGTATCAGTTTACAACCAGACTAACTGTATTGACGTTAATAACGTCATCTTCTAACGTTATCGTCATAGTTATTATTCCGACGTTAGAGAAATTAAGTCATATATGAAGTTAGCAGACTTTTTGACGAAATATGTAAATGTTTTTCTTAAATGTCTAAAGAAGGATTTATTCCTAACAGTGTAAAAGGTAAATCAATGGTATTTCACATATTTATTTACAATTTTCGTATTAATCGGTAGAATCAACGATCTGAAATGCTAAAAGACCTTGGTTGGATGAAACTTTCTGAAAGACGCAGTTATCAAACTGGAGTAATGTAATTATAAAAAAAAGTAAGCACCATCTGATATTTTATGAAATACAGATCTGTTGTACATAACGATGTTACAATTATACACAAATATCACACAGACTTCATGAAAAAGACATTTAGCATATGTACACCATTCCCGCATACCAGATGTTTACCATGGTTCCTCGGGTACCATGTCGATCATCTGATGAATGAGAATGATGTACACGTGCTAAAATATAAAAATTAATATAAATCTAAACTGTAACCACTTCATTTCGGCGAGTTTCTTATAAATTAGGTAAACTTGTTTTAAGATGATATAAGCAGCATATGAAATCATTCGTCTCCCTCTGATTCATATGGGGATGTTGGCAGTTATTTGTGGGGAACAGGTTTGTACTGGTACAAAACAGGAACACTGGTTAGGTTAACTGCCCGCCGTTACACAACTGAAATACTGTTGAAAAACTGCGTTAAAATCCAAAACACAGGATAAAAAGCGAGACATTTTATATAATCTAATCAAAACACTAAATACAAGTTTTTGTAAATAAAGAATTTTGTAAGCAGGAGAACAAGATAATTAAGAACAGTACAATGACAGATAACGGAATGTGTAGCTCTTTTCATTCTCTCTAGCATCGACTTAATAATAAGTACTAGTAATAGAATAAAATTAATATGGAAGCAGGAACATGTAATTTGTTTAAAGCAAATGGGTCTGACCACAAGTTTTACCAACATTAATGACGGCTCTTCCCTAACAAAGATAAGTAATAAAATGTTCAGTTCATAGTTCGTAATTTATGTGTAATATTTAAACCAAATGAATAAGAGAAAGAAAAAAAACAAGAATAAAATAACAAAAAGAATTTAGTAAAGCAAGAGAAACAAGAGCTGTCTCCATAGGATGACACATGCCCCCGATGGCACTTTGAATGAATAGTTATGGCCGATGTTAGAGTTTAGGACCTTTGACCTACGGAGCTGGGTCTTGCGCGTGACACGTCGTCTTACTGTGTCACACATTCATGCGTAGTTATTTTAAAATCCATGCATGAATGACAAAGATATGGACCGGATACGCCCATCAATGCACTATCATGAAAAATGACCTTTAACGTCTAAGTGTGACCTTGACCTTTGAGCTACGGACCTGGGTCTTGCGCATGACACGTCGTCTTACTGTGGTACACATTCATGCCAAGTTATTTGAAAATCCATCCATGGATGACAAAGATATGGACCGGACACGCCCATCAATGCACTATCCTTTAACGTCTAAGTGCGACCTTGACCTTTGAGCTACGGACCTGGGTCTTGCGCATGGCACGTCGTCTTACTGTGGTACACATTCATGCCAAGTTATTTGAAAATCCATCCATCGATGACAAAGATATGGACCGGACACGCCCATCAATGCACTATCCTTTAAAGTCTAAGTGTGACCTTGACCTTTTAGCTACGGACCTGGGTCTTGCGCGCGACACGTCGTCTTACTGTGGTACACATTCATGCTAAGTTATTTGAAAATCCATCCATCGATGACAAAGATATGGACCGGACACGCCCATCAATGCACTATCCTTTAATGTCTAAGTGTGACCTTGACCTTTGAGCTACTGACCTGGGTCTTGCGCGCGACACGTCGTCTTACTGTGGTACATATTCATGCCAAGTTATTTGAAAATCCATCCATCGATGACAAAGATATGGACCGGACACGAAAATTGCGGACAGACTGACAGACCGACAGACCGACAGACGGACAGACGGTTCAAAAACTATATGCCTCCCTTCGGGGGCATAAAAACATAACTATAAAGTAAGAACTTAATGAGTGATACTAGTATTAAATGCTCACAAGATCTCGGACAAGCTTGTTAATGGACAAGTTTGCTTCAGCTGTACAAGTGTTACTGCTCTTTAATGTGTCAACATTGCAACATTTCCAATTATTACTCAATACTAGAGCAATCTTTACTAACACAGAAAACGTATACGTGCAGATATGAAATAGGCAAACATCTCAGGCTGGCTACACTGAGTCGATGAATTTAAAAGAAGTACCTCTGGAAGCACAGAATGCATCCAAGCATATAATAATTGCAGACTCGCAGTCATTTTTATAGCAACACTGCTCCAATCGCCCCCTAACACAGGATCAAAAGCCAGACATTATTATCTAATCAAAACACTAAATACAAGTTTTTGTAAGAAGGAGAACAAGATAATTAAGATTCTAATATGCGTTTCTCTGTTAAGGTATTAGAGCACTAATAGTAATGTTTACAAAATGGCCTTTGCTTGGTATATTCTGAAAGGTAACCGTGTTTTGCACTATTTTGCAATTTTTAAACAACTTTTACCGTGCTGTTTTTTATAAATTTTGTATAACTTATGGTATCTCCTCAAGCTCAAGTACAGACAAATTTCAAAGTGATAGCCACTATCCAAAATGTGTGCAGAGAACTCATTTTACCATTAATTTTAATAAAAGAAACATCAAACTATTGGTAAACAATTATAAAACACAAAATAAAAATGTCAATATCATTCTTTCTATGGTGCCTCAAGTAAACGGATTTAATGAGACAGAATTCATACTTCAACATTGAAAAAATAATTTCTAATGCTGTGTTTTTGTTTTGAATTTTGCCTACTCCATTTAAAAATAACATTAGGACAGACGTAAAACCTACCTTAATTTCTTTCACAATATATAATCTAAGAGTGAAAGCAAAATAGAGAACGTTCACCGTGTGTAACTCAATATTTTTAAAGATGTGTAACTCTACCCCTTCTGTTTAAGTAGTAAATTCACTTTGAACACCAAGAAATCGCTTATAAGATTCATATTTTTCCATTTTTGTACAAGAAAACAATAATAAGTCTTGAAAGAAGTAAAAACTTACTAGAAAAAAAGGAAAATAAGGAAAAAAAAAATTGGTCCCATTCGGGCTTGAACCTACGCCCCCGAAGAATTGCTGTCAAAGTATGTTTATGGTAGGAATTGAATACTCTTCAAAAAGGGAGGTTCTCTATTAGTGATCTAATACCTTAAAACACTCTTACGCTAGAATGACGTCAATGTTTTTGTTGCGACCAAGAAAGAGTGCTTCTATATTTTATCTACTATTTTAGATTAAGGGCATATTAGAATCGAAATAATTTATACCAAAACCGTATTTTAACACTATTCATACACTCGGGCGGTAATATATCCCACAAATAATTTCACTCGGGCTGCGGCATCGTGAAATTATTACGCCCGACGTATTTATATAACCGCCCATCGTGCATAAATAAGTGTTAAAACACTCTTTTGCTATAAATCATTTCTTAAATAGAACGATATGAATCTACCCATGACAGGTATCGGAACGTGTAGCTCTTTTCCGACTTAAGCGGTACATGTACTAGTATTAAGTCGGTATTGACTGCATATGTGTTCAAACACTAACACTGAACACACTTGCTTCTATCATGTTTTTGGCCATACTAACTCTTCCCTTCTGCAGAAATATATATATATACATGAAGATATTGCTGATTAGGGACTTGCATCCCTTTTAATCACTACTAGGTTTTCCCGTGCAGAATAAGTACATGTAGTCCATATCTCTCTTCCCAGGCACCACGCGTGACCCTACGCATGGTACCCCATCCACGTATTTTAGCCAGTGCTTTAGAATCTGGCTATAGCTCTAAATCAACTTCAACGCGTTTGAGTTTTCCTTCTACTTCTATGTGACCGCATCGCACAAATATTCTGGACGTGTTAAAAATAGTCCCATATAGTATTTTTTTATAATCTTGGTATTGTGCGAGTGTGTGAGCAACTGAGGACTACTGTTTTACGACAAAAACAAGCAGCAACGTATTCTATAATAATTATGAACGTAATATTCCCGGAATCACTCCACTCTAGGGTTAGGGCTAATTTTAGGGTTTAGGGTTTGGGTTTTGGGTTTAGGATTTAGAGTTAGGGTTGAAATTGGCCCCATCCTAGTGCAATCTTAGTTTTACATAAAGTTGTATAGGGAAAGCTTTTAAAAATTGCTCGACGACAGGTTGAGACTTCAGGTGTATCGGTTGAAATATCACTCAATAAGAAGTGGCTATATCAGTTCTTTCAGGGCTTGATTTAACTTTAGCCATTATTATCAAAGAATCAGGAAATAGGTCATGTGAGTACTATTTTAAAGGCCATAACCCCGGAGTGAAGCAATCTTGCCTATCGAATTTGAGTTGGATGAGATGTTGTAGCCGTATACATTATACGTAAGTTTCTTAAACACTAGAGACGTCTGTAAGGTGTTTAGAAAAGCTCCAGCTTGAATAACTTCTATATAAGTCACTCAGAAGAAAGGTATTTTCAATAGTTGGAATTCATCTTACCCCATAATAGATACTCATACATAAGAAAATTGCATGGTTTATATGCAATGCATATATATAAATTACACCCTTGATTAATACTTCCGTAGCCTAGACTGAATATATATGACTAGAGTCCGTATCCTAGATTATGTACATGTACTGTTTGATACTGAATTATTTACTTTTATGGGTTAGGGAACTGTGTCTCTATATGTCAAGATTTTATATTGAATAAATTGAATTGTAAATATTTGTAAACACATCAAGTGCTCCAAGTCTGTTACGAATTTATTAAGCAGCTGTGTGTTACTGTTCACTCTCACATGTTAAAGTGAAATGTACTAATCATATGTTGTATTCATTGATTTTCGTAGCCCTATGTCATTTTGAGCGCTTTAGTTTTAAATATGCACTAAGAAATAGGCATTTGACAGCATATATCATTTTACATTTGGTATTTAGTACCTGGAATTTAGCATTTGGCAATTAACATAGCGCACTGGATTCCATACAGTCAATATTTGAATTTAAGCATTTGGCAAATAGCATTTCGCACTGACTATTTGGCATTTAGCATTTGGCAATTAGCATGGCACACAGGATTCCATACAGTCAATATTTGAATTTAAGCATTTGGCAAATAGCATTTCGCACTGACTATTTGGCATTTAACATTTGGCAATTAGCATGGCGCACAGACATTCCATAAACTACATATGGAAGGCTGTTGCGCCTTGTAATTGCCAAATGCTAAATGACAAATGGTTGATGCAAAATGTTATTCGCCAAATGCTTAATATAAAACATTGACTGCGAGAAAGTTATTGTCAAATGATAAATGTTAATTGTTAATTGCGAAATGCGAAACAAGCAATAAATGCCAAATGCTTATTGCTATTTGTTCTTATTCAAATAAAGAGCTGAATATATCAGTGAATGAATGCATCATTTGCATTGTCATCCGCTTTCGTTACATTACTTTGTCCCTGTTAAAAACTTTTGTTCTAAACATTTTAGAGTAAACAGTTTTGGTCCCATGTTATCATGACCGACATAAAGTCAGACTGGTTGAACATTATAATATATGTTGTTTTTTTTATTTCGTTAGTTTAAGAGATACGGATCACTAACTCATAAAGTAAAAGAACTTGACGATTAGTATTTATCATTTGGCAATAAGCATTAGCTATTTGACATTTAGCATTTTGGCATTTAGCATTCACTGTATGCATTTGGTATGTAGCAATGTTAAATATTTATCTCTTAAATTGGAATTTGGCAATATGCATGGCGCCTCGGCTTTCCATCCATAAGTGACTTAACTGTATACTTTGTACGGGGCTAAGATTTCTATAGAAGTCTACGGAACACTGACAGTTTTACTACAAATAATTAGAAAAATAGCAACGGGATTATCTTGAACTTAACATAATTCAAAACTAAGGTTTTAGAAACAAGGAAATGTAGATTTTATTTTTATTTTATGTTTTCTCATGGAAGTGTCAGATGTTTTCTGGAATAGAGTTGTAAAAATGTAAAATACTCGCTTTAAGTAAAAGTATATTTTTATTTTACAGACATGTCCACAACTCAACAAAATCTGAGGATGAACTTTTGACAGCTGATACAATGGAGTCATTTGTTCAAATTAGATAGTCTCAGTAAATGTAATTCACCCTCAATGGAACTTTCGGAGAATGCATTTATCGATGAACTGACCGAAGAGAATTTTCATGATACGTTGGAGTTAGATAAGCTTGCTCTTCAAGATTATCTCTCTTCCCAATTCAAAATTGAGAAAACTGCTTTTGCTCTAGCCGCCGGTCATTCGTCTATAGATATGCACAATTATCAAATGTTATTGCCCACATCAGTTAAAAGAGTTTCGATTCCTTCAGTACAGGTAAATAGCGAAAAGATTGGAAAATGCCCACTAAAAGTTTCGGGAATGCATCTACATCTATTTCAAAAATGCAATCATCCAGAATTTTACAAGCCAGTAGAATTTAAAAGGGGTCTGCCATCCTTACAGCAACAGGTTCAAAATGGATGACAAAGGCGCCAAAAAAGGCATTTCCAAACTGGATACACGTGATTGATACAAGTATCATGAAATTACCGGAGGATTTTGAAGATTTAAATCTACCTCGAGAAAAAGAATTCGAGAAAATTATCAAAAGCGCCCATCCAAAAGCGAGCAACAAGGATGATAAATCGGAAATAAAAGTCAGGTGTTTTGAAACGGAACACTCCGTAAACGGTGATGTAGGGTCCCAAACCAATTTAAATATCTATCACATCAATGAGCATGACCTAACAGCCAGCAATAATACTGAAGAGTCTGCTTATAGCATCACATTGAAGCTTCTTAAAGCACATCGGACATTTGCTGGTTACAGATCGGCTTGCCAGAATTTCGGCAGTATTGAACGTCAAACTGCTGAACTATTCAGATATCTCAGCAAATGGCAGAAGCCGCGAGATAGCATCAGAAAAGAAGGCACTGGAAGTCCCGTCGGTTCTAAAATGAACGTGAGCCGGACCAATGACAGCGTAATGCTTGAAAAAGAAATAGGAAATACAGATTTGTTTGCTGAAACTAGTGCTAGTCTCGATGGAAATTCTGCAGAGGAAGGTGCTCATAGAAAGACGGTTACTAAAACGGAAAACACGGAAGTACTTGACTATGGCATTGGTTGTTTCAAGAAAAATGAAAATGGCGTTAATATCAATGATTATATGATGACACATGATGACAGTAAATATCCTAAAACGATTGGCTACTGTGGCAGTAATGGCGGTTTTACTGTTCGTGAAAATACCTTGGCCCAAGACATGTACAGTTTGTTAAATCCGTTTTGAGGTGTATTCCACACATGTGGTGACGCCAAAATAGAGGAGAAAAAGTCCGGAGACAAGAAAGCAGGTGAAAAGATACAGACAACAAATTCAGTAGAAGCTGAAATAATTTCTGATGTTGTCATGTATGACACTTGTCAATATGAGCGAAGAAAGATGGATGAAACTCAAACCAGTCGGTACGCAGAAAGATGTACAGACTTGAAGGTGTTTTTGAACTTAGTTTGTTTTTCCAACTTTGCAGCAGAATGGATGAAAAGGATGCCGATGACGTGTTTAACATTGGTTCGTTCTTCCAGCTTTGCAGAAGAATGGACGAAATGGATACCGATGACGTGTTTAACATTGGTCTATTTTTCCAGCTTTGTAGTAGAATGAAGGAAAAGGAAGTTGATAAAGTTTTTGACATTGGTTCATTTTTCAAGCTTTGTAGCAGGCACGACGAGGGAATTGGGAACAATGATGTAGATTACGTGTTTGATCTTCGTTCATTTTTCCAGCTTTGTGGCAGATTTGATGAGAGAATGGATAAAAATGACGAAGATATCGTCTTTGACTTTGGCTTGTTTTTCCAGGTTTATAGTCACGTCGATAGAATGAATGAAAGTAATTTCACTGGCATGTTTGATATAAATATAAAAAAAGCATCGAAGATGTCAGGGCAATAGGAGAAATTCAAAATACCGGAAATGCGACTGATCCCGAGGACAATGAGGACATTCCAGTAGTTAGTCGTGAGCTAATCAATGCGTTGATGGCAAACTCTAGCACGAATACTGAGGACGACGAAATTACCGCTGAAGGACAGAACGTTACCATAACGGCAAACACACTTATAGCTGAAACCCAGGACTTTGGTGAAGATTCCGTTTTTGGAATTCTTGGAGTGTTTTGCAGAGGTGGTTTACATTCCTGGTGAGATTTTCGCTTTTCTGTGTAAACAAAACATGTTTTCCTTATGTTATGAATGAATAAATAAAATGAATAACCTTATTTATTAAACATTTGTTTACTTCTGTTTAAATTAATTGTCGGATTCGCTAAAAAATCTTACATTGTTTACCAATCTGTTAATGTCAGATTCTAAAACAGTTGTTAAAGGTTTATCGAAATATTTATATTTTGCAAACTTATGAAGAGAATGAACATATTGTCAATTCCATTGTATGAATTTAGTCCAACCTATATTTCACCATTCCTATGTAGTTTATTCTCGTTGTAAATCCATGTCTTCAGTCTATATATGTGTATATGTTTTTGCTATAAGCATATAATTGTATGTTTAATGCAATAAACTATTTGAGTTTAGCTGAGTTTATGAAATTGAAAGGAGTATAAAGGCGTCGGAACCGGATGCATAAACTTACATCATGTTGAGAAACACTAACTTCTAAAGGTGTTTTGTAATGTTCAGGGTTTATCAAATAAGACTTATGTTCTTAATTTTAAGATATATATTCCTTATAATAGGCACAAATTCAAAAGACTTCATATTCATGATGTTTTCCTTTTCTGTTATAGGGACAGAGGTATCATAGGAAACGACGTTTGATTTATGGATTAGTATCAGCAACAGAACAGATTTTGGCAATTATTTGCAGTGATAAAATTGTATCAATAGAATGATTTTAACCATCTTACATAGTTTGGTTGTTCTTTTAACGATTTCATACTAAAACATCTTTACATATCTCGGATTTCAAATTATGCCTTGCCAAAGATGATGCAGTATTGACTATTGTATCGAATCGAAAAATGCGATAGACAAAAGTTAACAAAACACACCCTTTACATTAAGCTTGTGAAATCTA
This sequence comes from Mercenaria mercenaria, assembly GCF_021730395.1. Classification (NCBI taxonomy): domain Eukaryota; kingdom Metazoa; phylum Mollusca; class Bivalvia; order Venerida; family Veneridae; genus Mercenaria; species Mercenaria mercenaria. The sequence goes on from NC_069373.1 coordinate 58,378,167, forward strand.
AACATCGGTGGTAATTATGCCCAGGTTCTTTTACAACGGAGTAAAAACTATGACTATTGCATATGTAAAATATTCTATAACCGTATTTGTGGGACAGCATATTTATCTGTCGGACCGTGGCTTAGCTGCGAATCTTGGAGTCATGTAATAAACTTTGTACTTTTGTTGTTACAGTAAAATTTCTTTACACCAGTAGCAGAAAGCTGGCATTCTAAAATATTCCTTTAAAGTTTGAGTAACTCTGTTATTTAAGTAATGACGCCTCCTTCGAAGGAGGAGGAGGAGTATATTGTTTTGCAGATATCGGTCGGTCTGTCTGTCGGTCGGTCGGTATGTTTCCGGATGATAATTCAAAAACGCTTGGGACTAGGATCATAAAAGTTGATAGAGAGGTTGATCACCACCAGCAGAAGAACCATATTGATTTAGAGATGAGTATGTCAAAGGTCAAGGTCACAGTGACGCTGAACAGTTAAACCGTTTCCGGATGATAACTCAAAAACGCTTGGGTATAGGATCATGAAAGATGATAGGAATGTTGGTTCTTACCAGCAAATGACCCCTATTGATTTTAAGGTCAGTAGGTCAAAGATCAAGGCCACAGTGACCCTGAACAGTTAAACGGTTTCCGGATGATAACAACAAGAATGCTTGGGCCTAGAGTCATGAAAGTAGATGATCCATATTGATTTTGAGATCTGTAGGTCAAAGGTCAAGGTCACAGTGACCAGGAACAGTAAAGCGGTTTCCGGACAATAACTCAGGAACGTTTGGGCCTAGGAACAGGAAGATTGATAAGAAGGTTGTTAATGACCAGCAGATGACCCCTATTGATTTTGAGGTCATTAGGTCAAAGGTCAAGGTCACATTGGCCAGGAACAGTTAAACAGTTTCCGGATGATAACTTAAAAACGCTGGGCCAAGGATCATGAAAGTTGAGAGAGAGGTTAATAATGACCAACAGATGGCCCCTATTGATTTTCGGGTCAGTAGGTCAAAGGTCAAGGTTACAGTGATCCAAAACAGTTAAACCGTTTCCAGGCGATTACTTGAGAACGCTTGGGTTTAGGACCACGAAACCTGATAGGGAGATTGGTTATGACCAGTAGATGACCACTATAGATTTTGGGGCCAGTAGGCCAAAGGTCAAGGTCACATTGACCCAGAACAGTTAAACCCTTTTTGGACGATACCTTGAGAACTCTTTGGCCTAGGATCACAAAACTTAATAGGGAGGTTGATCATGACCAGCAAATGACTCCTGTTGATTCTGAGATCAATAGTTCAAAGGTCAAGGTCACATTGGGCAGGAACAGTTAAACAGTTTCCGGATGATAACTTAAGAACGCTGGGCCAAGGATCATGAAAGTTGATAGAGAGGTTAATAATGACCAGCAGATGACCCCTATTGATTTTGAGGTCAGTAGGTCAAAGGTTAAGGTTACAGTGTTCCGGAACAGTTAAACCGTTTCCAAGCGGTTACTTGAGAACGCTTGGGTTTAGGATCACAAAACTTGATAGGGAGATTGGTTATGACCAGTAGATGACCCCTATAGATTTTAGGGCCAGTAGGCCAAAGGTCAAGGTCACATTGACCCGGAACAGTTTTTGGATGATACCTTGAGAACGCTTTGGCCTAGGATCATAAAACTTAATAGGGAGGTTGATCATGACCAGCAGATGATCCCTGCTGATTTTGAGGTCAATAGTTCAAAGGTTAAGGCTACAGAATGCTTGGTATACTTTTTTCTTAGAGGAAACTTGTAAGATTTGTCTGTAAAGCTAGTAGGGGTTGCCAAGCGATCATTTTTGTAATATACTGGTTTCTGAGAAAAATTATGATTTTTCAAAGTTTTTCATATTACCATATTACTGTGGCAACTTAAAGATCAGGTTACCTTTGGCTGTTTTAATAGTGGGACATCTAACTGTCATTTCTGTGTTATCACAATACTGAAATTTTTGGAGACGGTTTTTGCAATTCTTTAAGTACATGTAGCAGAAACGGTCTAACCCTCCAAAAATAAGGGGTTAATCAAAATGTGAACGTCGCGGTTAAACCAATGAAAATGCTTGAAATTACAGACTTGACATTATTTACTTCTCTGTGAACAGTATTTGACACGTAATCAATTCTTGTTTGTGTGTGTGTGTTTTTTTTTGTTTTGTTTTTTTTGTTGGGGGGGGGGGGGGGGGGGGGTTGCGCATAAGGTATAAAGGTAGGTGGTTCTATCCCGAAACCGATCCAAGCTTGCAATAATGTGTAGGAAGTTACCGGATGTCCTCCATCACCCGATGATGAAATTTTAGATTAGATTATTAACGTTTTACCCCTAACTGTGGTATTAGGACCGACACAGTGGAACCACTTCTCGTGGTTTAATGACGTACGTATACTTTCAAAAGGTACGTTTGCAGCATATTTACAGACGACTTGAAGGTCGCCAAAAATAAGCCATTAAACATGTCGACTTGTTTTTGTTTTGTTTTGCTTTGTTTTTTAATGTGTATAATGTCGCACCGACACAATTATAGGTCATATGGCGACATTCAAGCTTTAGTGGTAGAGAAAGAGTGCCCTTCCGTGCATTATTTTATCACGGGCGGGCATTGCCGACCTTCCGTATGCCAGCTGTATGACTTCCTCACACGAAGAATGCAACGACTGGAGTTGGGTCCGAGCTCACATATAATTAAGTGATTTGGAGCCGGCGACCTTACAAAACATGTAGATTCGAGCCCACATATGCAAGTAATTTGAAGTCGGCGACCTTAACCACTCGAGCAAGGAAGTCTCAGTGTCTTGTGCTTACATACACGTTTGTACATATTCAGAATGAAATTTGTTTTGAACCAGTAACTTGCTTTTATCAACACGATAGTTAAATAATAAATATGATAAGTAACAAAACAGATAGAATAAATAAACAAACTGATAAATAAATGGTTAATGACTGATAAAAAAATAATGCCTTGAATATCTTTTATATATGAGCCACGCCATGAGAAAAGCTTACATGGTGGCTTTGCGACCAGCATGGATCCAGATCCGCGTAGTCTGGTCAGGATTCATGCTGTTCGCTTTCAAAGCCTATTGCAATTAGAGAAACTGTTAGCGAACAGCATGGATCCTGACCAGACTGCGCGGATGCGCAGGCTGGTCTGGATCCATGCTGGACGCAAAGCCACTATGTTGGTTTTCCCATTGCGCGGCTGATATATGTATATATATCCATGCTTATTAGTCATTTTTTGTTTTATGATAAATATCAATTTGCAATTTTGTTAAACTATAATATTTGTTGCACTAGCGTCCCTCAAACGACCATATCATGCCACTGGCAGCCTGACCTTTCTTTGAGGTAGATGGACCTGAAAGAAAATACATAGAAATATATAAATAATCAACAGATGTTTAAAGTAATTTCTTCAAAGGTTGACTTTTAACTGATCATTTGTTTCTCGAACAGAACTATTATTTCAGGCCCCAGTAATGGGGGTAACCACAGTTATTTTCTCCATCATATGCAAAGAGAGCGTCGGAGAACATCCCCTAATTGCGACATAATCAAAATTGATTTATCATAACATGAGTGCAAACGGGGTCTTGAAAGCTTGCGATGTATATCTTACCTTCGCTGTCAACCGATTTCTTCATTCCTTTAAATTTTTCTAACTGCAACTTTTGACTTTGAGTCAGCATTTCCCTGTCTACTGGTGTCGCAGATATATCAGGGGTTTTATCCCTTCCCATGTACGCATAGTCAAGAACTCTGCCATTTATTGATTCACTAGACTGACGTTTCTTGCGCTGGCCTCCGTTGTTGCCGACTGGCTTTGTACCTGAAGGTCCTGGGAGCTCTTTTGATCTGTAAAGCGCATTTCTATGTATTACTTAAAATCGTTTTGTTTACCAACATGACGTGAAAAAAAGAAATGACCAGGAACGGAACATTGGATTAAGTGTTTTTAAGGACATATCACTGTACGCGTGCATTCGCAATCAAAGTATTGAGGTGACTGACGGGGGTGTCTTTATCTGTTGTCGCGTCATTGCATTGACTGCACTCCTTAATGTTATTCAATGACAAGTATTAAAGTTGACGCCAAATACCAAATAAGCAAGAACAACACGTAACTGTATATTCCTAATGGCAATTATAGTGCACTATCAAAAAGTGCTGCAACACAATTGCCGAATTACGTAATTACCTGAGTGAATCCTCAGCCTTGTCTGGTTCATCGTTTACACCGAGTAAAGCGTTTCTTGCACGTATATATTCTTGATCTCTTTTCTCTGCAAGTAAGATTTCCATTCTACTCTTCTTTTTCTTCTTCAACGCACCTGGTCGCAGACAGCCGCACCATCGCCACCTGATAAATACATGACGGAAAAAATGGATATAAATGAGCTACAACTTTTCAAAAAGACTTCACATTTTATTGCACGAACGTCTTACGATCTCCATTAAATATGTGGATACAAGTCTAAAGCTTTTTTATGAAAAGGAAATTCTAGCGACTTTCAGTCAGGAGGATGAAGTTTTTTAAAAAGCGTGTCTGCATTAGTCTGCAGTCAATAAAGTTCAATGGAGGTTCAAAGTTTCTTTATTCTAGTTGCAACTGTATCATTTTATACTTCACGCTACTGAAATTTTGCCAGCTATATCTCTCCTTGTTATACAAAACCTGCTACGACAAGGATGATTAAGACTCATGAGCCTAACTCTTTCAACGACGTTTCTTACCTTGACTTCTTTTTCTTCTTTGATAGATGTTTCACAATCTTCAGTCTTTCTCGATCATAGCAACATTTTAACACCGTAAGCACAATGCATGTGACGAGTAACATGAAAACGACCAAGCTTACGGCGGAAACCAACGTTATTGCCGACGTCGTGCACAGGAAACATTCTGTTATTCCTTCGTAAGTCGTGATTGTTGGTCTTTCTGTGTAAGTCACGGTCAATGTCACTGTCGCCGACAGCGGACCGGGGTTCGTTCCTTTATCATTTATCAGTACTGTTACGTAGAACGACGTGTTATAATCCATTGTGAATGCAGTGGAAATTGAAACATTACCGGATGTATCTACTTGGAAGAAGGTTTTAGCGTACCCAGTACTTAGCCCGATGATGCTATATTCCAACTCCGCGTTGACTGTACTGTCAATGTCAGAGCAGTCAACGTTCATTAGTGTAGTACTGACAGCTTGTGCATAAGTTAACGAGAAGCTGGTTACCGATGGACTGCATATTGGGTTGTTGTCGTTAATGTCTGTAATTGTTATAGTGTAAGTTGTGTCGTCACTCAGCCCGTCAGTGTCAGAACAACGAATCGTGAGATTTACTTCATTTGCAAGGTGCACGTCATCGTAGTCGTAATCTTGCGCGAGAGTTACTTGCGCTGTAGTGGGATCTATGGAAAAATATGCAGATTCCGTGCTGAACAAAATAGCATATGTTGTTGTGTCCGGTGGTACTCCGTCAGGATCTGTACACAGCTGATCCAGTGTGCCGACAACGGTACCATTCTGTTACAGATAAATAATACACTGCATAAATCTTAACGTACGCACGAGGGGTAGTTGTATTGAAAAGAACCAAGTAGATGTATTGAAAATAGTCCTTCAGAATCCAAGACAGGCCTTGCACTGGTTACTATACAAAATGTTATTATATTTTCGTGTAGGTATAGCGTTGTAGAAAAAGAATCCAGTTGATGCGGATGTGGCACCATTGAACATTATGCTAGAAACAAGATGGCGGCCAATATAGCGGACAAAAGAAGCAACACACACACTGTTAAAGTTTCTATTTATATCATCTCAATATATTACTCATATGACTAGAACACAACTAATTCGAAATGAAGGAGTATTGATTTATTACAGGTTCTGTTTATGCAATTTGTAATAATAAAAATTGTTACCAAAAATAACTAAAATTAGCACTGTATCAATGTAACATACTGTTAGAGAAATTACAGTATTATTCTTAATACAATGTTGCAATCAAGTTAGTTTAACCTATGCTCACAATCCAAGACCACTGCTGTTATGTTAATGTTTCAGGGTATGAATCGGTACCTACATTATACGTTATCTATATATATAACCAAGTCAATGAAGGTGTACAGATTTATGCTGGTCAATATATATATTCTTTGTTTTTCGTATTGCCTAACTTTCAAACTTAAATAATAAACACAATTTTGGTAACGTACAATACCGTACAATGTAGGTAACGTATAACACAATGTATCAAATTTTAAATCTGTGTGTAGTCTTCGACATCACTTGACTTTCTAAAATGAATGTCGGTTAGAAATGATGATATACTTTTTCAAACAATATGTTACATAGATACACTGCCAGTTTTCGTTATTTTTAGTAACGTAACAATACAATATTACAAACTGCATATACAAGAGCCACAATGTATCAACACTCATACACCTCATATTGATTTAATTATGTTCAAGTCATATGTATAATATATTGATATGCAATATATAAAAAAAAATAACATTATGTGGTTTTCATTCTTTTGGCCGCCATATTTGTCGCCATCTTGTTTCTAGCTAAATAGTGCCACTTCCGCATCAGCCGAATTCATTGACTACCATATCATACCTATCTAAAAATGTTAAAATGTTTTGTACTGGAACCTTTACACGCATAAGCTGAAATCTGGCATTCCAATGTCATACTTAAATGTGGCTTTTAAAACAATCAGTTTTATTACTTTAGAGTTCATTTTTTTAATTAATTGACAAAAAGAAAACGAACCACACTCTCTTCTATGGTCACCGGAGATGGCGTTGCTGCAAACGTTGGTTGTTCGTTGATGTTAGTAACATTGATGGTTAACGTATACGTTGAAGTATTCTGCTTATCAATATAGTCCTCAATTTCTACATTTAATATATATTCATAGGTGGTTTCGAAGTCTAAAGTGACCCCACCCAGTAGGTAGACCTCTCCAGCTAAAATAAAATTAAAGTTTCGTGATTAAAACTTGTTAGTCTATTCGCTGAGATGATTTAAATACTATAAAGACTTCACTGTACATCTTCAGTATAATTAAACACATTGCGCAATTCGTATTCATGACATATAACCGGTTAACAGGTTTTTTATTCAAACTTTTTGTATATTGGACGCTAATTAATAGAAACGTATTTTCTGTCTTTCCTCTTAACTAAAAATTGCCCAGTGTCTTTGCTTTGATATCTATAAACTTTGATATCTATAAAATGTTGACTATCCATATTTCCGAATATGGAAAATGGAAAACTTCAGAATAATCCATACTTTCGAAAGGCAAACTAGGCATGAAATACATACACTTGGTAGAAAGGTTACTTATTGCGCTTTATGTCGCACTTACTTGCTGGAACTAGTTCAAAACCGGCAACACCCGTAGTCTCCGACATTTGAACAGTGTCGCCCTCTGCATCGTAGGTGTCTATGTCGTGTACTAACAGCCGTCCTGCCGTAAATTCCGGTAAACTTATAGTCTCATCCGGATTTACCCCATTCACGAATTCAGGCGGAGTGTTTCGCGCTACATATATAAAAGAGTTAAAATTTACCTATAAAATAAATGTTATTCTAGTAACTGATTCTTTTTTGTTTTATTGCAACAATGTGCTTCCTGGCAAGTGGCAACGTTTTGTCAGTTAAAATGTATTATATAAGTTGCCCTAAATGCATTTATTACTTGCATTATGGCAAAATGAGCATAATTACACTTTGGTATTCAATAAGAAGTGGTCGACATTAAGTCTTGAAATTTAATATAGACTGTTGATGGAACCAGTACTTGCTTCGAGGACGTTCGAGGACGTTCATCATATTACTGGTCGAATGGTGTTTAAATAATCATTTATAACGTTACCATTTATATTGACAGTTACGGTGACTGTGCTTGTTGTTTTTTCATCACCAACCTCGATCTCTAAAATATACTGAGGTACGTCATCGTTGTCTATCAGATCTTGTGTTATCTTCAACATGTCTACAACGTAGGTAAGTATCATAAACAAGAAGCGCAAGTACAGAAGTATTATAAACTAAAGACATTAGAAGCGCAAATACAGTATCATGAACTAGAAATACAAGTACCAGTATATTAGTTATATACTATATAAGCGCAAGTGTAAAAGCATCATAAACTAGATGCGCAAATATATAAATACATTTATCACATAACTAGAAGCGAAGATATAAAAGTAGTATAAACCAGAAGCACAAATACGAGGTGCGTACCTAAGTATATATAGGTATATAAGTAACAAACACTTAGAGGTGCCAGTATTTAAGGATCCTAAACTAGAAGCACAAGTATGTATATAAATATCGTAAATTAGAAGCGCAGGTATGTAAATATTATTAACTAGAAGTGCAAATACATAAGCATCATAAATTAGAAATACAAGTACGTAAGTAAGTCGTATACTAGAAGCGCAAGTATATAAGTATCATAAACTAGAAGCGCAGGTAATTAAGTGTTGTAAACTAGAAGCACAAGTGTATAAGTATCATAAACTAAATGCGCAAGTATACAAGATACAACAAGGTACAACAAACAACAAGATACAACAAACAACAAGATATATACAAGATACAACAAGATATAACAAACAACAAGATACAACAAACAACAAGATACACTCTTTATTTGCATTACAGCGTTACCTATGAAAAACTATTGGCCGACCCAAAACTATAGAAGCGCAAGTATGTAAGTGTCATAAACTAGACGTACAAGATTGCAAGAGCCATAAACTAGAAACGCAGATATATAAGTATCATCAACTAGAAACGCAAGTACATAAATATCAATAACTAGAAATGCAGATATATAAGTACCAAAACTCTAAACAAAAGTTGATAGGCATAATAAACTAAATGCGCAAATTTACAAGTATCATAAACTAGAGGTGCAAATGCTAGGTAAGCGCATTATTTTTCTTGTTTTGTTCAGTTTGGATAATGTGACTTTGACAGTTAATATCTTATATGACTATTTCCCGGCTCAGTGTGGGTCAAACCGATGACGATGGTGTTCCTCGTGATGCAAGGTTTGTACAAGCAAGTAACCAGACCGCTTCTTCACATGCTGGAACTCTTGACACGTTAGAAGAATACAGGTGCGAAGTTGCTCACTTGATTCCATGCCAACGTTGTTGGAAGCGCTCCACTTCCCATAGACACAGTTACTTATTTGATCTTGATTAATTTCATTTAAAAAGCTAGGGAAGTCTTCTACTTCGTCTGTAATTATGAAAGTAGCTTATCATAAATAAGAACCTTACCGTTTGAAAAAATGAAGAAATTGGCGATAGGTTCGGCTGGAGTTGTGCTGACCACGGCCTGGCGAGGTAATGGGGATGGTGTATCAGGATCGGTGTAACTTAACGTGAATACATTCATGTTGGCTTTTGTCGTCTTTGCTGATAAATCTACAGTACCTGTTGAAATAGAATATTGTTAAGACAATATATGATTAAATGAGTCCATATGCATCCCGCAAATTTGTCATTTGTTGTCAAAAAGTGAAGCCATTATTTTCTATTGTCGCCATATGAGAAATGTTGAGCCGAGGTCATTGTAGTTATACTCTAAGACTGTCACGTCAGTTCGAATGCATGCTGGTACATGGTCAACTAAGATCAGTACATAGATTATATACCAAATGATAAACTAGCTTTAATAAGTAAATATAAATGAAATACTTAGTAAATAAGCGTCGGGTTGTTTCAGAAAAAAAGTTATTTATAAGTCAGCCGTCGTGAGAACATGTCTCGCCCGGGTCTCAAACCTACAGACTAGAACTCTTGAACTAATCACGCAATCCAGTATAAAAGATGTAAATGATGTTTACCCACATTCGATTTTTGTTTGTTTAGCAATTTGATATCATGAAACCATACGTACCAGGAGTGTTTGTGAATACGGGAGCAACGTTTTGTATCAGATTTACAGTGAGTGTTAGAGACGGCGAAGAATCGGTCCCGTCAGTGCACGTGATATCGAGCGAATAAGTGGATGTCGTTGTATAAACAAAACTCGGTGATGTTGCTAGCTGTACTATATATTGACCTGTTCGTAAATCAAACCAAGAAGAAATTTATATTTCTTTTTAAAACAGATTTTCGGCGGATGCTTACGTACTATTCATCCGATGCAAATCTATTTCTGAAGATATAATATGTATTACTCTGGTATATAACTTGCCTTCTGAAAGGAACTACATGGAGATTAATACTGAAATGATGTTTACACTTGCCAACAAAAAAATGTCAAAATATTTATTCTTTTTAGCCTTTATTTTTAAAGGGTGTTAAAAACCCCAAAAAGAAATGTTTAGAAGTAAAGTTTAAAAAGTAGTAGTATGTAATGAAAGCTGATCAAATCAAACAAGGAAATGAAAGCGACGAACACAATTCTGAATACTGTTGAACTTGATTTAGCGGCCACTTGTATTAACCGACAACTAAGCAGTCGCTCATCTGAATTTGTTCTAATTTTAACCCAAAGCTTAAGTAGCAATGTAAAATTATAATCATATGAAACACAGAAAGTGCATAGTTTAACCATTAACCTGCTAAAATTCTACACTTTCAATTTGGACAGTACCAATAACTGTTTAAAAGGATATGCTTATCAAAACGATTCTTACTGAATGGCGAACAGTGTAGATCTTGATCAGACTGCACGGATATGCAGGCTGATCATGATATACACTGGTCGCAAAGGCAGAAACAATCGTGTCCAGAATGATAAGGGTTAAAGAAACACACGTTAAGTAGAAACAATCATATGTGAAAGTTTCACTTACCCGCTCCGCTGCCTGCTGCTATAACAAAGTTAGGCTGGGCTGAGTCGAAACCGCAATTCACGGTACCGACACTGGGACTCTGATAAAACGCTACACTGTACAGGAACGTGCCACCGGCTGCTTCTTCAAACACTGACACCGTCGCCGGCAGGTTGCCTATCTCTATATACCCCGCACTGTCAGCTAATTTTAATAAATGAATTAATATAAATGATTATAGCACAGAATTAGAAATGATATAAGAAAGACAACGAAAAAAGGACAGACAGACAGACAGACAGACAGACAGACAGACAGACAGAAAGAAAGAAAGAAAGAAAGAAAGAAATGAATGAATGAATGAATGAATGAATGAATGAATAATTAAAGAAAGAAATAATTAAAGAAAGAAAGAATTTAAAGAAAGAAAGAAAGAAAGGGAGAAATTATGAAATGAAGATAAAAATCAAATGAAAAAATGAATGAAAGTATAGGTTGATTGGCACGAGCGGAAGTCCCAACAAAAGCCTTACATGCACGATGCTTATAGGTTACTGATTTTCATTCATTTTCTCGTTTCTATTTATCAGAAATTTCTTCTCTATCAAATATTCTGTCTAAATAAATCTTTTTGTTCACACCTACCTGACCCGAAAAGATACGCGAATAATCCAGTAAGTATATATAACATCTCCAATTTCATTTTCTAAGGAATCTCTACGTTTTATCATTTAACTATGTAGTTTACACATTCAATTTTATTTTAAAAATTTAAGTTGTAAAAAGCGCGACAATTTTTTTTTCTAATACCTATTTAAAACTAATGCACTGTTCTGAGTTCAATGAAGTCGCAAGAGCGTATCGTAAAAAACAATAGGTTGAATGTGTAATGTATACAGAGTTCCTTAAAATAGATATAAACTAAGCCAAAACAGAACAAAAGAACGCTATTTGTATATCATATATCGTCACTTTCGTACCTTTCTAACCTAATGTCTTTGCCCTTGTTTTAGACTATAATATTAACCGAATTTTAGAACACCTTTTCAGTAAAGCTGTGCAAGTTCGTTCATTTATAACACATATATACGAGGAATATTTCAAAATATATGCTGTACTTAATTTACCCATCATACAAAACTTTTTTACTATGATAAAACAATTAAGTATAGTAAGAACTGACTTTTAACATCGGTCGTAGAAATCTAGCGGTGTGCCGTAACCATAGAAACGGCTACAGAAGCTGGTAATCGCGGAAACTCAAAAAACTTTCTTTTGTCATATTTCAAAATGTAGTAGTATCAGAAACTTGATTTTTTCAAATTTTCATTAAGTTATGAATACCTATTGTTTGCAGTGATTATATTCTAAATATCTGATTTAATTTCTTAATTGTCGCCAGCACGTGCATTTTAGTAATAAGCACGTGCATTCAGTTGTAAACTAACAAGGTGCCTCTTTTAATTAGAAAATATTTTCTGGACTTAATTACAACTATTGCTGATTTTTGGCTTGAAAATGTTGTATAATACGCATGCAATTAAAATTCTAAAAATTTTGATACGTCAGTTTAACAGCATTTTATATAATAGTGCAGCGGATTGCATTCCATATAGGCTATTAATTCGCTTCCTTTTTCAATACATATGGACAATGAGTTAATTAATAATGCGTTAAATATCGGCTTGGAATATTTAATAGATATTATATGAAAAACAACAAAGTTTATCAAATTAATTGTTGGAAAACATGTGGATAAATTCAATTTAATTATTAATTAAATTGTTTTTGTGACATTGCCTTTTGTTAGCTGTCAGTATTGTATAGATACGCTTAACATATTATAATGCAAGCATAAAACTGTTCCATTTTTCGTTGATATTTTACTATTACTGTTACGTACGAAATCAAGTATTTTAGATTTGATACGTGTATTTTCTTAATAACTAATCATATTACCGGACTTCTCTCCATAATTCAGCGGAACCATTATGGGAGTAAACTAGACCTAGAGTAAAGGCTCCCAGTGTGTGTAGAGCGGTTCTACCAAGGTGATGCTAATGTACATGTAGAAAGAATGTACGATGAAATTTGCGAAAAAAATAATAATGTTTTGCATATTTCTTATTTTCGGGGTGGGTCAGTTATTGTTACACTGTTGAAATCTCGTATTATGCAATACACTTTCCGGAGATATCAACACCATCGGTATGTTATCAAGTACTATATATTTTGTATATAGACCGGATGGAAAAATAAAAGGAAAATTCGATGTTTTTGAAAGAGTATGTCTGTATTTCTTTCATGCACATTTGTAGTAGCAATATACATCCTCTGCATGCGGTTACATATGTTAAAGTGACAGTTTGCAATGTTATTTTTATACATTTTCATTTCGGCTCCGTTGCTTCAATAAGTCGCATATTTCTAGTTATTTTATATACAAAACACTTTACAGTTAATTGACAAATTGAAAAACAAAATGAAATCCAAATGATCGTTTTACTATGATGACTTACATTCTAAACATTGAAAAAACATACACATACCATAATCTCGTTTTAAAAAGCAAACAGAACGTAAGTATAGGTCTATGTGTAAGGACGAATTTCAAGTGTTAATAAATAACTGCGGATGGCCAAATCCCTGATCCCCTAACCCCCACACACTACCACTTACTCAAACTGAGCAACTTGAATAAATCCTAGACGTCTCAGTGCTAAGATTTATTCTTTATTGCAACTTTGTACAACTAACCCGGTATTTATCAATAAGCACACTATATCAGAATCAATTTGCTTATAGGGAAAATACCGAAATGGTACAAGGTTACATTCTTCATTTGTTCCATATAAACATTTAAATCTTGAGACCTCATTTTCAGTGCTTTACAGCGTTTCAATGATATAAAAACACATATATAGCCATTCAATATAACATGTCTTCTCACCAAAAATGAAAACTATATACTAGTATATTGAGATGTTAGGTTACATATATTAAAGAAACATTATCTGTCTGAAAAACAGCACCATCTGAAAATACTCCCATGAAATTTGTCATTTGGCGATAACCCGTATACATGTAGACATGGAAATTCACAGTGAAAGTGATCTAGATCTTTTCTCAATACAATAAGCAATACAGCTAAGCCAAAGCTATAACTGTCACATCCTTATCTGACTTATATACAAGATCTCATCAACAACAAGGAACTACATTTTGAATTGCAAAAACAGATTAGCTAACATCATCTTACATGCTTGGCGAACTTCTCTTTTCGTAACACTGGGGCTCATTGTCCCTGCGCAATTAGTGGGGACCGATGCGCTATGCTAACTGCCAAATGCTAAATAAGAAGTTGTTTATGCTAAATGTCAATAGCTTAATGATAATGTCACATACTTAATACTAAATGCTACATACAAAATACTAAATGCCGTATACAAAATGATAAATGTCATAAAAACTCTACATGCAGCCACAGGAAAACAGTGCAGCAATTACAAGGCAGAGACTGAAACACTCATAAAGGCCGTCTCAATGGTTGAAGACTCGGCAGAAGAAAGCTCCTCAGTCGTCTTTCTCACATATGCATACCTGTTATGGAAGTTCTGATCTACAATAAAGCTCCGCACTAGCCAGGAGAATGCAGAGCCTGGGTATAACCTGCAAAGTAGCACTTCAGTGGATTACATCCATTGTGGACTTGCAGGCAATGAAGAGGCAGCCCAACTGGCTAAGCTAGAAGCTCAGTCAGAACAACCAACAAAACCTGTGAGTTACAAGAAGAAAGTCACCATCATCAAGGCACTAACGGGACCAAGGATAGAGAAAGATGCTTTTCATCTCCTTGAACAAGTGATGTTAGTCAGGCTTCGCTCGGGGCACATCAAACTCAATGCTCACATGTACAAGAAATACAGACTGGCACCATCGCCAACTTGTTCATATGGTGAGGATGATCAGACTGCGGAGCATATACTTCGGAGATGTAAAAAGGCATGACCATGAGCGAGCTGCGACTTGGCCGATAGATACCTCAATGCACCATAAACTGTATGGGGGCTGTAAGGGGCTGTTATATTTTTCTAAGTTACTGTAACATCATTAATACATGAACCTTTGATGAATAATTGAGGAAAGACTTACTTACAATGGAACTTTACATGGAAATCCTGGTGACATTCTGAAATCCTGTGTCATGAACTGATCTTTACAAAGTATAGATACTCTTACCTTATAAACTTGCCATACTGGTGTGAACTGGTTAGAAATGAACATTTTATATATGAAAACCACAATAACATTGTGAAATACTTACCTTTTTTACAGAAATTTGTCAGTCTTCTCAGATTTCATTGTTACCAAAAGTTTCACTGGCGGAAATATTTGAAATCCGCCCACATCAATATTTTCTTATAAGATTTCCATTTATAGTCAAAGTTTCTACCTAGGAACAATTCATGATCTGTATTTATTTGTAATTTATGATTGTTAAACACCAGAAATCCATCAACTACCATTGTTATATGCAATTTATCGATCATTTTCTTATTTATTTTTCGTGCTGCATATCAATATGGCGGCTGCTGAAATGCTGGATTTCAGCCTCGGAAATCCTTCTATCATTTGATTGGTGGATCTTGGTGGATTTCTGGATTTTACTGTTTTGATTGGTGAATTTCAGATCCAAATGTTTATAAAAGCCGGTAAGAAATCCTGGTTAGCACTTCGGTCTTGACCTTCAAAAGCGTCACATCAAAAGTGCAACAACCGCCAACTTTCAATTTCACTTTGATTCAACCAACTCCTGTTTGTAAGTATTTGTAATCCAACTGTATATGAAGGAACACTGTTGTTACTATAAATATGAGAATATTACTATAGATCTATAACCTATAGTAAAAGTACTTTTAAACTTGGAAGAAATCTTTATTTATTTTTCTCGATATCCTGACAGATGTTTACAGGGGCATTGAGGATCTGTGGCAAACCAGAAGTTTCGTCAAGGCTACTGGTCGGACAATGTAGTTGTGAACGAGAAGAAGAAGATAAAAACAAATCCTTTTTTGTCAAGTGATAAATGGTAATTCTCAAATTATCAATCTTCTTGATCTTTATCTCTTCAACTAATGGATGTAATTTTTACTCATTTGGAAAAATATGTGCTGCCTGTCTAATTTAAAGCAATAACGTTGCAGATGTTACAGGGACATAGAACCGAAATATTTCGCTGTAAAATGTTTATCATATAATAGACTAAGATATGTAATAGAGAAAAAAGTTATGTAACGAAGGGCAATGATTATATAACTGATATATTCAGCACTTTTTTCCAATGGAAACTTAGCAATGAACATTTTGACATTTGTTGTTTTATCAAAAAAAAACATTTATCATTGACAATTACCGTTCGAAAGCCAATATTTGAAGTAAAGCAGTTCGTAAATAGCATTTTTCATTTTGCATTAACATTTTTGCTGTTACCATTGGGCATTGACCTTCCATAGGCATATCGCAGTTGGTATGTTGCATTTTATATAAAGTATTTGGCATTTTGTATTAAGTGACTGGCATTTAGCATTAAGCATTTGGAGTTTAGCATTAAGTTATTGGCATTTTGTATTAAATAATTGTCATTTAACATTTGGCTATATTCATGGCGCACTGGCCTTCGATACATATCAAATGCCATATGCCATATCCTTTGTGCTAAATGCCTATAATTATTGCCAAATGACAAATACCACTCGTCAAATGCTTTAACTTTGTGAGTTAATAATCCGTATCCCTCACACTAATGAATGTTACTTTTAATCACGTGAAAACATATGAAGTTCTATCAGCCCGATTTGAAGCAAAACATGTTCTTAGTGTTATGAGATGACATGATCTAAACTTTTCACTCTTAAATATTAAGAAGTATTTTTAATAGAGACAAAGTTATGTTACAAAGGCCAATGACTATTTACAGGATGCATTTATACACTGATATCTTCAGCTCTTTATCTGCATAAGTACGTAGCAATACGCATTTGGCATTTATTGTTTCGTATTTGCAATTGACAATTATCATTTATTGTTTGACAATTACAAATGTACCATTTCATAGGCAATATTTGACATTAGGCATATAGCAAATAGCATTTTGCAATAACTGTTTGTCATTTAGCATTTGGCAATTAGCATGGCACACCGGCTTTCCATAGCCTTCCATAGTACTTAACAAGTCGAAAGATTTCCTGCGGCCAGAAGTTATACCAGGCTAAAAAGAAACTTATGAGTGCTTGTTTTTTTTTACCATACCATTACGCTTTACATAGGAAAAATAACTCCATTCTACATGCTGTACAAGTAGACCTATGAAATATATATTTCTTAATTCTGAAAGTTATTGTTTTGAGCAAAAGTAACTATATTTCCCTTTCATGTATGACATAACTTTTAGCTCAACTGTCCACATTCCTTGACTATTGAAATACTTTACTAGAGCTATCATAAATGTGATTCATGCCTTCACCTGGACTTAATTGACATATAGAGCAAAACAAAACAACTCAAGACCATAATCCAAGAAATTAAACAAAGAGGAATCTAAAAAATCCCTTATGCACAATGAGGTATCAATATTGATCACTGCTGAAAGTTTGAATAAATTATATGAAATAATGAATGAGGAATTCAGGTCACAAGACTTTCTCTATATATATCATACAGAGTGCCAGCTTTATTGCAATAACGGCGTTCCATAAATCCGATAAGCCAATCGCATATCGGTAAAATATCACGTGAAAGCACCCAGTCTCCATGTGCTTTACTACTTGTTGCATTCCAATATACCTGCGGCCTTCAGGCCGCAGGTAATAAATAATATCATTTCGTTTTCAAAACATTTTGCAAAAAGGTGTTTGGCATTTAGCATTGTTATCTGATATTTAGCAACTGACAAATAACATGGCGCACCAGGTTTCCATATAAGCATGTACGTTAGCATCATCTTGGTAGAACCGTTCTACACACACTGGAAGTCTTTACTCTAGGTCTAGTAAACTCCCATTATTGTACCGCTAAATTATGGAGAGAAGTTCGGTAATATGATTAATTATTAAAGTGATAGAAGTATGAAATCTAAAATACTTGAATTTGTTACAGTAATAGTAAAAATATCAACAAAAATAAGAACAATTTTATGCATGCATTATATGTTAAGCGTATCTATACAATACCGACAGCTAACAATGTCACAAAAAAACAATATAATTTATTCACATGTTTTCCAACAATTAATGTGATAATCATTTTTTTTTCATATTATATATGTTAAATATTCCAAGCCGAGATTCAACGAGTTTTTCCCTAACTTCATTGTCCATGTGTATTGAAAAAGGAAGCGAATGAATAACGTATATTGCACGCAATTGCAATCCGCTGCATTGATATACGAAATGGTGTTAAACTGACGTATCAAAATTTTTAGAATTTTAATTGCATGCGTATTATACAATATTTTCAAGTAAAAAAATCAGCCATAGTTGTAATTAAGCCAAGAAAACATTTTCTGATTAAAAGAGGTACCTTATTGGTTCACAACTGAATGCACGTGCCAATAACTAAAATTGCACGTGCTGACGACAATTAAGAAATTTTATAAGATATTTAGAATATAATCAATGCAAACAATAGGTATTCATAACTTAATGAAAATTTGAAAAAATCAAGTTTCTAATACCATTGCTTTTTGAAATATGACAAAAGAAAGTTTTTTAGTTTCCGCGATTATCAGCTTCTGTAACCATTTCCATGGTTACGGCACACCGCTAGATTTCTACGACCGATCTTAAAACCTCCATTTGTTGCCGAACTGTATTCTTATATAGGTGAAAAAGTTTTGTATGTTGGGTAAACTAAAATCCTTACGGAGGGCCCGTACACACGAAAGCTTCTTCAGATAATATAAATCATCGTCTTGACGCCTTTGTCGTTTGAATTAATTAAACATTTTCAATTTCAATATGGCTTTTAAGTTCGTGTCATTTTTTTCTTTTGCTTTTGTTGTTGTTGGGCTTAGAGTATAGGTCACCTGGCGACTTTACAAGCCTTTGGAGGAACACTCCAGGGCCCCCACCTGACATTATTTCATCACGGGCGACCAACTAGGCAGAACTAGCGACCTTCCGTCTTTTTTTTTATTTTGGAGGGGGGGGGGGGGGGGGGTTAATTCAATTAATTTTTTAAAAGTAACATGTGTTAATTACTTAATCGATTAAACATGATACATTGTATTATTGACCTAGATTATTAAATCCCATGCAGAGTGTTCACATATTTTAAAAGACTTCTTCCAAAGAACTTCAATTTTGAATTACACTCACATTTGTGACGGAGTCAGGTCACCTTGCTCGGCTTTCGATATGACCAAAAATTTAATTTGGTCCATGTTGTCTAGACATTATCTTGTTTTCTGGTGTGTGCGTGCGTGCGTGCGTGCGTACGTGCGTGTATGTGGTTTTTTTTTTTTGTTTTTTTTAATTTATCTGAAAATTTAAATTAACTGTATGCTATTATTTATGTCATTGTGCCACTTCGCAAAATGTATGTTGTGGTGAGTTTTCTACTTCAGTTGCGATTTCCTTTGTCAATATGTATTGGCACCGGTGCGATGACATTATTTATGTAAATGTGTTTCCATGGAGGTGAGGTTATCGGTATTTCTTCAGAGTAACTATATAGACGTCTGCATTTATTAACACCTTTGTCATCTTTGATTATCACCAAAGAATTTGACCAAATATCCATGGCAACTGAAGATAGTCTTATAAACAAACGAAGAAATTGTTTTTACATTTTCAAAGGCTACTTGAAACGGATGCCAGTCTGCTCATACTTCTATGTGAAACGTTTTTTCCCAGCATTTTTCGCTAAGGAGGTACAACGGACATAAACCATCAAGATGGAACAGATGTCCGATCTCAGGTAAGATTTTTTTATCTATTTTGTTCACGTTTTCTAGCAAAACATAGTTACGTAACATAAAATGAGGAGAGTACTAGAACGTTTTTCTCATGTTAAATTTATAAAACGAGTTGAATAAAATGTCAAGACGTCAAACATGCGATAAATGTATTTAAGCGCAGCAGTGCAAAAACCGACTTACGGCCTTTGCGACCAGTATGAGTCCAAATCAGCCTACACATTCGTCTAGTCTGGTTAATCATTTGCTATAGTCATAGCTTCTATTCCGTCTAAGTATTGAAATGCTACCGTTTAAGTGAGCCGAGTTCAGGGCTCTATGTATAAATCATATCATTAAATTTTGCATACACGTGCTGAAATTTATGGAAAGCCGCAGTTCACCCCCGGAGTACTATTCAGATTTCTCTATATAACCATATCTGTCTGTTCTTCTACTTCCCTTATTCATTGTTGGAGAAGTAGACAGAGCAGTATTGCGTTGAAAAGTTGTTCTTCATCTCAATTTTTAATTTAAAAACCGACGGAGAAGAACACAGCATAGTTCGGGAGTTGTATTACATGCGGTTGGTTGTTCTTCGTTTCCTTACAAACATCGATGGAGAACACAGCATAGTTTATATGCTTCGTAAAAAAAGGTACAATACCGGTGTTGGTTGTACTTCGTCTTTTTTACAATCGGCGGAGAAGAACACGATATTGTCTGGATACTGCTTCTCCGACGTAGGAGAACAGCCATATAAGGTTATATAGAAAAAAACTGAATAGTACTCCGGGGGTGAACTACGACTTTCCTAAATTTTTTATTTAACAACCGACGGAGAAGAACACAACATAGTTTGGAGTATTGAGAAAAAAAGAGGGAATTGTATAACACGCGGTTTGTTATTCTTCGTTTCCTTACAAAAAGCGACAGATAACACAGCATAGTTTAGATGCTTCGTCGGAAAATCATGGGGAGATGTACAATACCGGTGTTGCTTGTTCTTCGTCCTTTTATAAAATCGGCGAAGAAGAACACGATATAGTCTGGATACTCCTTCTCCTGCAATGAGTAAGGGTAGTAGAAGAACAGCCATATATGATTGTATAGAAAAAATGAATAGTACTCCGGGGGTGAACTACCGCTTTCCATAGAAATTCATAACCAAGCAGCACGGGTGCAGTATGGTGTGCACTGACCTGTATCATCGCTGGTCGCCAAGCCTTAACGTTGGTTTTCGTACAGCGGCATTTAATTTTCTTCGACATTACTGCATTTACTATATTGTACGCTAACATAACTCGGAAAATGATTATGGTATGTTTCTGGGCACTGGAAGTGGTCCTTTAAAAGATATTTATATTTAGAGACCACCGTGGCCGGGCGATTATGATCACTGAATTCGAATCACATGCTCCTCGCCGATGTGAGTTCGAAACCTCACTTCAAAAAAAAAGGTGTGGATTTCTTGGTGTGAAGAAGTTATCTAGCTGGTTAATGGCTGTAACAGTACTAGGAGAATCTTTCTCCGCCATCAAAAACTGGAAATGTCGCCATATTTCGTAAACTCTGTCGATGTGAATCTAAAACACACAAAAGTTATTTAGTTAAGAGGAACGTACCTAAACTAAAGAAATACGCCACATAGAGCGCATACACATCTTTAATTATAAAAATGTTCCGCATCATGAGAAAACCAACATAGTGCGTTTGAGACCAGCATGGATCCAGACCAGCCTGCGCATCCGCAAAGCCTATTGCAATTAGAGAAACCATTAGCGAACTGCATGGATCCTGACCAGACTGCGTGGATGCGCAGGCTGGTCTGGATCCATGCTGGTCGCAAACGCACTATGTTGGTTTTCTCATGGCGCGGCTCAAATGTTCTATTCATGAACATGAGTTGTCAGTATTAAAAGAACAACTCTTCATTTATGGGACATCTTAAAAATAACTTTACGGTGCGTAATACCCTTTTGAAATACATGGATGTGCATTTCTCTTACTTCACATTAGAAATGGACATCACAAACTACCGTAAAAGAAGCACAGGCAATCGGCGTGTGACTTTGACCCCTTATGAATGATGGACCCCCCACCCTGTTCTCTACAACCCAGATCCCAAACATAATAACAGAAAAAACACATTTCCAAAAAAAAAATGCTATATATAAAAAAATAAAGGTATGGTACTTTACGGCCAAACATTAAGGAAAAAATGGAATGGCCTCAGTAACGAACTCACTGCGTACACAATTTTCGGTCGATTTTTGAAAATCTGGTCTTAATCAACGCATAAAGCATAAATCTTAACGGTAAATATGCACTTTGGTCTCAAGGCTGCATCATTTTGATGCAGCGAGACGCTATTCTTTGACAAAATCATCTCGTACACGATGTGACCTAACCCGTATATTTCTCGGGCCAATAGACAAGTCAATGGCAGCCACCTATTCCCTTCGTTATTTCAAAGCACAATCGTGGCCAGCCTTTAGAAACATAAATAATTAGTCGCTTACCTATAATTACTTCGTCCAGTTTCCGTCAATAACGATGCATCCAGTCAATTTCCCAACGCTGTATTTCTCTCTAAACATCAGCTGCCATGTTTATACCAGCTCACGTGGAGAACACACCTCCAGAATCGACCAATCGCAAAAAGGCTACGTAGTAAAAACCAGTTCCGGGTCGCCGTATAAACATGGCAGCTGATGTTTTGAAAGAAATTTCTCAACGCTGGATGCATCGTTATTAACGGAAACTGGACGAAGTAATTATAGGTAAGCGGCTAATTATTTATGTTTCTAAAGGCTGGCCACGATTGTGCTTGGAAATAACGAAGGGAATAGGTGGCTGCCATTGACTTGTCTATTGGCCCGAGAAATATACGGGTTAGGTCACATCGTGTACGAGATGATTTTGTCAAAGAATAGCGTCTCGCTGCATCAAAATGATGCAGCCTTGAGACCAAAGTGCATGTTTACCGTTAAGATTTATGCTTTATGCGTTGATTAAGACCAGATTTTCAAAAATCGACCGAAAATTGTGTACGCAGTGAGATCGTTACTGAGGCCATTCCATTTTTTCCTTAATGTTTGGCCGTAAAGTACCATACCTTTATTTTTTTTATATATAGCATTTTTTTTTGGAAATGTGTTTTTCTGTTATTATGTTTGGGATCTGGGTTGTAGAGAACAGGGTGGGGGTCCATCATTCATAAGGGGTCAAAGTCACACGCCGATTGCCTGTGAAAAGAAGTGGGTAATTTTTTCCTTAACGAAATATGTATACTATATTTGTAGAACGGAGAATTTGAAGAAGGGGGCGGCGCCTGTAAACAACGATGACATCATCGACCTGATCCAGACCAATATGTTTGCAGAGATCGGATGCGGTAGGCGCTATTTTACAAATCATTTTGCTATCAAAATAACACTGAAAGGTTCTTAAACAACGTTTAAATATGAAATTCATTTTTAGATCTTCAGGAACAAATTCATTTTCCCTGAATACAGCTTTCTTAGCTTTAAGTTGTTGACATTAATTGGTCACAGCATCTTAATCGCGAAAAGTGTTCTTATACCACTAAATAATGGCAACTGAAGTTCAAATTTCCCTAGCACAATAAACTAATTGATTGTTGGAATATTTATCATTCATGGATTGTAATGATACAAAATTCATAATGTACATAAATCTCATGCCTCATTGGGAGAATAAAGGAATAGTTCACTGGTAATTTGGAAGCAATGCTTTTATCTCATCCCTTTACTGAACATAACTTCGTTATTGAGCCGCACCATGAGAAAACCAACCTAGTGCATTTGCGACCAGCATATATCCAGATCAGCATGCGCATCTGCGCAGTCTGGTCAGGATCCATGCTGTTCGCTAACAGTTTCTCTAATTGCAATAGCTTTGAAAGCGAACAGCATGGATCCTAACCAGACTGCGCAGGTGCGCAGGCTGGTCTGGATCCATGCTGGTCGCAAATGCACTATGTCGGTTTTCTGATGGTGCGACTCAATTGTATTTTGGGAATAAAAAGATTATTCGTTGGTAACTTCCTGACAGAGAATATAAAGGAATTAAATACTGCTTTTCTTTAGGTCCATTGTGTCGAGTAAACCCCTTGACGGATCGCGGTAAGAGATTTCAGCTGTTCAAGATCCTGTGTTTGACTGTGATACCGATCCTAGGTGTATGGGGCTTCACAATGTACTCCCTGTCAGACAGTGTCGAGAGCAAAACAGACATAGAAGTGGTAAGTATTGATGAGTAATATACAGGGTGTTTTACAGAGAAAAGTGAAAAAGCACATAATTCGAAATTGAGGCTTAAAGTCAAATAGATTTTTTTCGACTGGTCATTTATGAATGTGTTCTTAATTAATGGCCTTTACATTAACAGCAACAGACTGGAATTCTTTAAACCTTTATTCGGGAACAGCCTTTGAATTTCAGACTGCTGTTCAAAATTTCTGTGTCGATGGAACTCAGTCATGTTCATTCATTATGATTGCATGGAACAGCGATGTTATGAACATTCATTGTGACTGCATGGAACTGCGTCGCAGGCAGCGTTCCAGGCTATTTTCATAACATGGCAGACCCGCTTGCACAAAGTTCTGCTTAAACAGTTTGCACAGGTTCCGAATATTTACGCTATTCTTGAAATATAACATAAGTGCTTAGAATTTTCAGTACTTCCAACTAATGTCTTTCAGGCGAAAAATTCAATGTCAATAGTTGTCGTCCTTGGGCGATTGATCCATCGTCTTCAAATGGAGCGAGATATGAGTGTGCTGTATCTAAGTGATCTTGGGCCGGGAACCAAAACGTTTCTTCTGGCAGAATATATGGCGACAGATGACGCATTGGAGAAACTGACCATCTGGCCTGGTGCCCTGCAGGTACATCTGAAAACGTAGTAAACTTAATGTTATTCTCATATGTGTCCCATAAGAAAAAACATATACATATGTTTAAATGTTCAATTTCAGATATGTTCAAGAATTCTCATATTTTCCGATAACTCAGTAAAAGTTTCTAAGGATCATTGACTGAGACTGACCAAACACATTCTGTACTTATTGCATTCTGACAACGTTAATAACAGGGTTTAATGAACTGTTTCAAACTTCAGAGAAATCCTCGAGAGCAGTTTAGAAGCAAAGTGAATTTGATGTCCTACATAGCGCAACACAGAACATCGCTGAATCCGAAGAAAGTGGATCTTTACGAAGAAATCAACTTTTACAGGTACAATTATACTGCTTTTTTTATTATTATTAATTAAAATAGTTTCTGATACTTTAACACTTTTAAAGTAGTTCCACTTGATTAATGCGCAAATAATTTTGAAACTGGATTTAACGTAGGACATGTGCGTCCCTAGATTTGTCAGTGACTGTGAGCATGTTTTAGATATCTGTTCTAATGTTTTGTTTTTCCTTCCAGTGACATCACCCGAGAGTTTCTGGAATGGCTTGTTGAAAACATTAAAGGTTCTGGCTTTGGTGCTACTTGGAAGACTCTGGTAGCTTACCAGAAGATCACTCGCTGCAAGGAGGACATCGGTGTGGAGAGGGCATACGGGGCTATGTTCTACACAATAGGGATGTTCCCACGCTGGATAGATTTTGAGTTCTACAACGACCAGGTTCATGATTTCAAATACAACTACAAGACTGCCGTTTTCTACTCTGATATAGTCGTCCCCCTACTGATGGAAGAAGTTAAAGTAAGCTTCAGCTTTTCAAGTTTCAATACTTTGTACTCATCTGTGTTTCTTTTTATTGAGCTCAGCCAATTTACATTATATTAAATGTTGCTCATGTGTATATGTTACGCGTAAATAACCAATCTGCGCGTGTAGTAAATTGCGCAGCGCAAGTAACCAATGTGCTATCCGCGCAACGATTTGTAAATCGGGCAACCTTATATTACGTTTTTCCTTTTTCAGGAAATCAAATCTACTGGAATCAACATTACGGTTACTGTGAATGCCTACCGTTATGAGATACAATATCACGATCTAAATGTATCATACAAGTCCGAGGAGAAGACAAAATGGTTCTTTGATAACATGACAGAATATCTAGATTCACTACTAATGATCCAAGAAAAGGTTGCCAGCAGAATCACAGAGGAAGTTGAAGAAGTTCTAAAACAGGTAAATCACTGACAAAAATCTTTCGAGGTTGGTCTTCCAGCTACGGCGTTTTGATGGCCATATCGGAATTCCGTAATATACATTATAAAGGAATATTGCCGGTTGTCAATTTTCACAAGTAGTTTAGAATCAGCCACCGGAAGCTCATACAATGATTTATCCAAGAATTCAACCTTGGCATTTGTCGATTTCAAGATCCAGGCTGGAATCCATCATTTATTTGCAGAATCAAGGTCGGGGAACAAGTCCGATATTGCAAGTTCGAAATATTGGCGCCCGGCAACAAACAGTCAGATACTGGAGTTCTGAAATGGCTTTTTTGAAAGCTAAATTTACAGCCTGCGAGCAATGTTGTTCTCATCAAGCGGTAAATCTAACTCCGATATTACGGCGGGAATTGCTGCAGTATTTCGATGTCTCAAAAGTTAACTTGCTTTCATCGGAAAAGTATACTTGATGTATTTTCTCTACCACTGTATAATTTCAGGTTATAACAAAAGTTGTGATTTATGCTTCGATGGTCGTGGTTGTCATAGCAATGTGTCCCGTGATCATGTTTTCATCAGAAGCACTGGCCAGCGACATTCAGCGATATACACAGACACTCGTAGCTAAAACTAAAGAACTGAACTTGGAAAAGCACAAAACAGATACACTCTTATATCAGATGGTACCGAAATCAATTGCTGAAAGATTGAAAAACAGTTCTGCCGTGGAGTCCGAGTTCTTCCGGTCCGTGACGATATTCTTTTCGGGCATTTCCGGTTTTAATCTGGTTTGCGCGGAATGTTCTCCAATTGATTTGGTGACGATCTTGAACAGTTTGTACACAGCAATGGACGAGCAAATTGGCAATTACGATGTTTACAAAGTCGAGACTATCAATGACTGTTACATGGTAGCTTCCGGTAAGTGTAGTAGAACCTGCTAATTAGACCACATCCGGTTCTTTTTCAGATGGTCTCAGTAGTGGGTTGATCTTAATATCGAAAATTCTCTCAAAAAATATTTGAATTGTTGAAGATATCCCCCACCTGTATCTAGATTCATATAATTACAAAGAAGTGCTAAGAAAAGTAAATGACTGTTTTACAGAAGGCTATCATCCAAGTACATAATTATCATGCACACTTCGTTGTATGCGTAAAACCAGATTTTGATGCCCGCGTTTCTCCTCTACTACCACAAATCAGGCAAATATCGGGCTGATAGGGTTTTCAGTATCGGTATGACGACTGGACGACTGGATATCGTTTATCTGATAATTAGTATAACATCATAGATCAAGCCGCCATTAGACCTGGTCTGGTGTTAACTTGGTGAAAGATATTTCGATCGTACATTGAAACTAACAAAGTCCTCTCATACATCAAAATGTCGATTTCATCAAGATGCTATCTTGATATGCTCACTTTTTTTCAGGCTTACCAAATAGAAATGGCGAAAAGCATGTATCAGAAATTGCTTCTATGGCTATAGATGTACTCCACATGTCTCGTAACAAACAGTTCCCCTCCGAACATACCCCGATACAGCTGCAAATTGGAATCAATACAGGTAACGCTGGGAAAATTAACATGTATGATTTAAATATTTCTTAGGAATCGTCACTGTTCCAGTTTATTCCCAGTGAGCATACCCAGATCGGATAGATGTCGGCAAGTGGTCGGAATATTGGCCGAAACATGTTGGTCCAACGAAGGCCCGATGCCGTCCCGATAAAAAAATATTAACCACATTTTCTTCCTAAGGTATTATTGTCACAGGAGTAAACAACGAATACTGATGGAGCGGAGATTTTTTGTTATGGTCATGAAGGGAAAAGCTGTTGTTTTTTGTTGTTGTTTTTTTTAAATAAAAACAAGATGTATGTCTTTATAGAACAAATACAGGCGAAACTACATTATTTTTACAGGATTGTCGTATTATTTATTGGAAAGATGAATTTATTGTAGACTTAAAAGCATTCTTGACATAAGGCTTTTTACATTGGCACGAAAATCGGACCTGTAATGAAAAAAGTGACCAGATTGACAAAAAAAAAAAAACACACCTGTTTTCGTCTCAAAACATGCTAAAACTTAAAAAAAAAGATAGTGGGGTCGTCAAGTTATGTTGTTTTTTTTTCACAACGCATCGGCCATAAAAATGGCTGTTTATCAAGTTCTATACAAAATGCCATAAACCTTGCAGCGAATCTTTACTGTTTTAATAAGTGTCTATGTTTCGTTTTCTAGGTTCGGTGTCGGCGGGAATAGTTGGCACAGTGATGTTGCGGTATTGTCTGTTTGGTGACACAGTAAACATAGCATCTAGGATGAATTCTTACGGTTTGCGTAAGTAAAACATCTTTAACATGTTGAAGTGGCTGTGGTAACGATATAATTTAAATTTTAGAGGCAGGACATTCGCCTTACATTACGGCATAATTATGTGCAGAACGTTTATTTATTTATTTTGTTGGATTTAACGTCGCACCGACACATGATAGGTCATATGGCGACTTTCCAGCTTTTTAATGGTGGAGGAAGACCCCAGGTGCCCCTCCGTGCATTATTTCATCACGAACGGGCACCTGGGTAGAACCACCGACCTTCCGTAAGCCAGCCGGATGGCTTCCTCACATGAAGAATTCAAGGCCCCGAGTGAGGCTCGAACCCACATCGATGAGGGGCAAGTGATTTGAAGTCAGCGACCTTATCCACTCGGCCACGGAGGCCCCTATGTGCAGAACGTCACCGTAATTAAAGACACGTCTATGTGCGTGTAGAAAACCCCATGCACACAATTACTGTCTGCTGAAATTCTTTCGCAGGCACGGAGTGTATAGCTCTTTTGAAAAAAAAAATGGAGTGCTCGTTACGCGTCATAAATTTAGGACTTTGTGCTAAATTATGAGAACAATCTTATAAAGTTTTAATTGAAAAAATTATGAGCTGCTACACGTTTATGTACTTTTGCATGTAAGTCAGTGACGTATGTCTGTAGATTTGCTTCAGTTATGGAGGAAAACATTCCGGCATTTTGCTCTTATTTCAGCCAATCGTATCCATATAAGTGACAATACATACCTATGCTTGAAGAAAACTGGAAAATACAAGATGAAGTTGCGAGGAAACATGGACATCAAGGTATTTTTGCCAAAGTCAGTGATGGCGGAACATTTTAATTGAGCCGTGCCATGTGAAAACCAACACAGTGGGTTTGCGAACAGCATGGATCCAGCCTGCGCCTGCGCATCCGCGCAGTCTGGTCAGGATCCATGCTGTTCGCTTTCAAAGTCTATTGCAATTAAAGAAACTGTTAGCGAACAGCATGGATCCTGACCAGACTGCGCGGATGCGCAGGCGCAGGCTGGATCCATGCTGGTCGCAAAGCCGCTATGTTGGTTTTCTCATGGAACGGCTCTTATTATTTTCAGCAAATGATAGAATATGAGAGTATATAACTTATATAACTTTGAAAATTAAATATTTGGTGCCAATAGTCAACCATACAGATAAAGTCACAGTTTTAGGAGAACAATTTATAATTTATAGTTACTTTTAACATTAAACATCCGTTTTCTACAAGTACATACATGTATATCGTGGCCAAGTCATCCTCGAGAACAGGAACCGAAGGTTCGAGACCCATCGGTATCGTTCTGAGATGGCCGGTTGGTGAGCCGCTAACTAGTTAAAGAGTGGTTACCGATTACCTGCCTACCCAGTATATGGCGTTATAGGGTAGATATATAGAAGATAAAGGTGTCTCATAAGTCAAATTGAATGGCACTTTTAAAATGGAAGACACTATAATATACAAACACTTCTTCTTATAACAAGACGGATTGGTACATAACAAAACAAATAACATAAACGGCAAATACAATGAGAAGCGGCAAATACAATGAGAAGGATTCGTTACATAACACAAATATTAACGTACATTGGTAAAAACTGTTCATAACATAAGCATTTTTCTTGTTCTTGTTTGTTTTGTTTGGTTTAAATTTACACCAAAGATTTAGGTCATATCGTTTATAAATAAGTGAAGTATATATATAACGTTTTCTGCTGGTAATCCTCAGCGATATTTAGCAAGATTTGTTTTAAAGGGTATATTGTTCTCTCACGTAACGAAAAAAAATCGTTCAATTAAAAAAGTTCTGTGAAAAATTAAAGGCATATAGATTCTAGCAGTGTTGGTAACATTTTATTTTGAAGGGTAAAGGTCGAATGGACACATACTGGCTGATAGACCGGATGTATGGCGGTACAGGGGGACCAAATGACGAGGACTACTCCAAAGACGTACGTCTGGGCAACGATGATGCCTACAACGTCACTAGACCAACAGAACAAAATCTTGGTGAGTTGTTTATAGTTTTATTTCCAAGATTTATTCAGATTTTAAGTAGCTAAAATTCTAAAATAAAGACGTTATTCATGTATAATGGCGTGTGTCCGTACATATCTAGTGTCGATATATGCACAGGCACCAGTATCGGACCTGGGACAAAGAATATGGCCTTGTTTTTCATCCTAAATGAGTTCAAAATGAAAAATATGTAATGAAATATGAGCCCCCTACAAAAATACATATGTCTACTGAAGGCCAGAATCTCGAGAATCGAGCCTGCGAGCAATGGGTTCAATTCCCGGGCCGTTGTGAAATAAACTCTTTAGACATTTGAACAAACTACCTATCACTATTTCACATGTACATTTAGCTACAAAATGAGACCGACCCCAAGTCTCTAGCCCTCCCCGTTCATGAAATATCTATCAGAAAACGAGTGACTTTCTGCTGCAAGTTCCAGGTAGATAGAAATGTGGCACAACGAAACGGTACGAAATCACTGACTAAAACATGTTTGTCAGCCTAGCAAGGGTCAAATTCATTTGCCATTAATAACAAGTATTACTAAATATGTAAATCATGGCCACTCACCACCCTCAGTAGCATCTACTATACGTGATATTTGCTTTTTTATTTTTCTGTCGGTCTTTCAATTGTATTATCCGCCATTGAAACCGATACGATAATATCCGAGTAATTTTGTACGAAACGTGGCGATTCTGTCGGAGGTGTGTCGCTATTGGCCAATCAGAAATTGCGTTTAAAAATACCTAAAAATTTAATGAATTCTGTTCAATGGCGTAGCATTCAGTTGAAAGACCATGAAAAAATTTGAAACGCCAATATCGCGTGTTTGAGATGCAACTGACGATTGTGAGTGGCCCTAGTTTATGTATTTATTTATACTAATTAGTATTTTTATTGAATTTGAGCCGTACTCGGCGGACAACCATACTTTAGTCTATGTTTACGTACCGATTCTTTGTGCCGCATTTTTATCTACCAGTGACTTTCCAGCAGGAAATCACTCGTTTCCTGATAGATATTTCATGAACGGGAAGGGCTAGAGACTTGGGGTCGGTCTCATTTTGTAGCTAAATGTATACAGGAAAAAGTGATAGGTAGTTTGTTTAATTGTCTAAAGAATTTATTTCACAATGGCCCGGGAAGTGAACCCATTGCTCGCAGGCTCGAATCTCGAGATTCTGGCCTTCAGTAGACATACGTATTTTTTGAAGGGGGCTCATATTTCATTACATATTTTTCATTTTGAACTCATTTAGGGTGAAAACAAGGACATATTCTTTGTCCCAGGTCCGATACTGGTGCCTGTGGATATATGTAGGGCGAACCTTCTTGATGTACAGATATGTATATTATATACAAAATGCATTTTCCCTACAAACTGCCCCCATTAGATTCTATATACATAAGCTCTTGAAAGGCAACTCAGCTTGCAACTCTTTGCGCTATCTAGTGATTGATATATATATATATATACAAAACGTAATGTACAATATTCGCAAGTGTTCAACTGTCACGGCAAAATTCAAATAATTTCAGCTTAATGCCGCATAGTTTTTAGAGCCGGGAAATTTGCCCTTTGCTCTGGTAGAAGTGCTGTCTGACCGGTCTATATTCAACACATGTTTACTAAGCCAATAAAACGAAATAAAAAAATAAAAAATAAAACTGAAACTTTATTTCTGATGTCATGTAATGACTTGCCTTTCAATAAATGTATTCTAATACCTGGGTACAAAAAGAATCGATAGAACTATTGCAACAGCAATAATTTCAACATGTATGTAATATGTATCGTTTGATTCTTTCAAAGTGAGAAACGGTGTTAGGGAATATTATTGGCTTGGCTACATGAGCAATGACAGGTCATACAGTAACAACTGTTGACCGGTAATTTATTTTACAAATAATGTACATACGTGTACTGTTACAGGAAGTTCCGGGTCGTGTGTCAGCAATGTGCTTCTACCGTCCACGGACGAAGGAGACGGAAATGTGGGCAGACGAACAGAAGACAAGGCGAAAAAGCGCGGCGGAGATGATGTAGATCCCATTCGAAAGAGCTCAGATGAATGGTGTTAAGATTTTGTTTTGCATCCCGCCAACCACAATTCTAAGAAAAACACAGTACCTTAAAACAAACAGATTAAGATTTTGTCAAAACTAAGGAATTTGGAACCATTTTTTTATTAGGAAGCAAATTAAAATTTTAAAATCTTGGTAGAGCAATTTAAAAATTTGAACAATCACTACTGGTAAAACTGAAGTATCTAATAAAACATAAAATGATAGGACATCTCAGAAGCGTATGTGCCTTTCCGTAAGCTATAACAAATATGGAAGACGAACATATTTGTTTTCAAATTTACATGTAGATAAATCTTTATGTAGAACTTTTCGTTCATATTTAGCTGATAAACATCACTTTGTTTTTCAGGTAATTAAAGCTGTTCGTTCATAGCCATTATGAACAATTGAATGTTTTCATTTACACAATGCTTGATATGAAATAATCATAGCATTCGCTATAAAAGTTAAAATTATTTTTGTACTTTGCTGGGATATTATTCATCCTATCAATTGACCGCTTATACAACGTAAACTTTTATATTCTTTAAATAAGATTTCATTTTATCACAATGATATGGACGTGTTATATTAGTAGGACTATACATGTATACATAAATGAATCTTAGTTTTGTCATTGATGTCCATTTCTTGTGTACTGACTCAGCGGTCCTACATCCCAGTACACAAAGTGTAAATATACTGTTTTGTTTGTTGAAAAATGTCATTTTGTGCGATATTGTGCTGCTGGTAAAATATATATCCATCTTATTTACGTAGACGTATTTCTAATGTTTCTCGTCAGATAAGTATGCACCTCTCTGTCAGAAGAACACCATATAAATATTTCGTGAAAGTTTCTGTCCAGATATTTTCTGTATCACATTGACCGTTTGGACAATCGTGACTTTTTATTTAATACTAGACCGCGATGCACGATGGTACGATGACGAAAACGCAATGGCGCGATGGCACGTTGATGAAACAACGATGGTACGATGGTGAAAAGGCGATGGCACGATGATGAAATCGCGATGGTGTGATGGTACGATGGTGAAATGTCGATGTAATATCGCGTTTTCATCATCGTACCATCGCGTTTTCACCATCGCACCATTATGCCATGGCATTTTCATCATCGTACCATCGTGCAACGCGTTTTCACCATCGTACCATCGCGTTTTCACCATCGTGCCATCGCATTATCATCATCGTACCATTGTGGTTTCACCATCGTGCCACCGCGTTTTCACCATCGTACCATCGCGTTTTCACCATCGTGCCATCGCGTAATCATCATCGTACCATTGTGGTTTCACCATCGTACCATCGCGTTTTCACCATCATACAACCGCGTTTTCACCATCGTACCATCGCCTTCCGGTTAGAAATGCGTAGTCCCGTACACTTGTTTTTTTGTCAACAATAGATTCATGAATGCATTTCAATTGTATTTTGTGAGAAGAAATTAACCATTTAGATTCTGCTGTTTTGCAAAATGTTCAGTTCTCAGCTCATTAAAACTGTAAAATTTTCAAGGCCACGTCCTTTGTATTTTATGTATGTATGAAAGTAAATAAAAAGCTGGGTGTTAAAGTCACATGGTATTATTCAAACTCAGCTTATTCTTGTTAGGATGTAGAAGGTACATAGTGCAATGTGAAAATGAGATTGTATCAAGCCTGTATTTTACTGACACATATACTGTACCACTGCGCATGATCACCGGAAGGCGATGGTACGATGGTGAAAATACGATAGTACGATGGTGATAACGCGATGGTACGAAAGTGAAAACGCGATGGTACGATGATGAAAACGCGATGGCACGATGGTGAAAACGCGATGGTACGATAATGAAAACGCGATGGTACGATGATGAAAACGCGATATAATATCGACATTTCACCATCGTACCATCGCGATTTCATCATCGTGCCATCGCGTTTTTACCATCGTACCATTGTTGTTTCATTACCGTGCCATCGCGCCATCGCGTTTTCGCCATCGTACCATCGTGCATCGCGGTTAAGTATTACTGAAATAAAAGTCACGATTGTCCAAACGGAACACTGTAAATTTGTAAACTTCTCTGAAGAGTACATTATATTTGATCCCATGGCAGCGCTCTCGACAGTATTTATAACATGTTTGTACTAAAAGAACCTGCTATTGTCCGTAAGTATTGACCTGGCACTCATTAATCTTCGCCAAAATTTTCGGGCGTTTTCGTTAATTTACGCATTATTAGTATCCTGAAAGTATCTACATTACTAAAGTAACATGTAAAGTTAATCAATGACACGGTGGCGTAGAGGTAAGGTGTCTGACTAGCACGCACGTTACCATGGGTTCGAAATCACTTACGGAATAGATCTTTTTTCAATTTAATGCATTGTAAGGTTATCGTTTACATTATTTTTATGTGTCATATTTCATGAATTTTTATTGTTTTCTCTTGAAATATTTTCTTTTCCTGGAACGTTGGTGACAGGTAACTTGTCTTTTTATCTAAGATACTATTAAAACAATTTTATTCCATTATTTTATAACTGGAAAATATGATTACTCTAAATAACTGAACCATAGATATCACGATACATTTGATCAAATGAGTAGTAAGTCTGCATATAAAATTTGGGGAAAAAATATATGTTCGGACGTAGAACTCGAACCTACAATCCTGATATTTGCAAGTAAACGCTTTGTCCGCACAGCTACCTGCACATGCGACAGTATATCAGTTAGAACGATATATGTACTACTAATCCCCAATGATAACGTGATTCCCGCCGAAACGCGAGGACGAGTCTAAGTCATGATAACTGATGAAATAACCATTCATAATGCTTGCACATTTCTTGACAAGCAAATATTAGTATTTCTTGCATTTTAAATATCCACTAAGTATATGGCAACATAGCTCAGTTGGGTTAAATGCAGACAATAATTGGGTGTAAGCAGATCGTTTTGTGGGTTCGAATCCTGAGGGTTTTTTTTCCAGAATTTTTTTGTTGTTTTTCCTATTCGTTTTCGTATTCGTTTTCATTTTTACTTCCGTATTTTTGTTTCTTTCTTTGATGGTTTGTTGTCGAGCACGCTTGCGGTGAGCTGATACGGTCGCCACTTTCGGTATATGTGCGTGCGTGCGTCCGTCCGATTTTGTCCGGATCATAACTTTGACATGCATAGACCAATCTTGTTTATATTTCGCATTAATGTTTAACTCAATGAGAAGGCATGTCATGTGCAAACCCATGTTCCTATCTCAAAGGTCAAATTGAAGTCTGTCCGGAGCATTTCTCCTTCATACATAGGATTTTGATGTAACTTGGCATGAATGTTCACCATTATAAGACGGAGTGTCATGCGTAAGAAGCAGGTCCCTAGGTCCAATGTCAAGGTCACACTTAGAGGTCAAAGGTGCTGGTGGGCTCGACATTCTGCCCGTGGAGATACATGTATTTGTATATATGTCTTCATATAACACAATAGTATGTTCATTATTTGCATTAATCAATATCATCTTTGTTATATAATAAACTATTCTGATCTGCCATGTCGCCTTTAGATACCTCTCTGTCGTGTTGTCACAGAGCTCATGAAGGAATCTTAATTTTTAGGCAAAAGTGAAATAAAAATTAAAAAAATAAATAAATGTCGATGCTGAGTTTCGAACCCACACGGCAAAGGATCTGTTGAATATGGACTGTATGCTTTACCACTGAGCTAATTCGTAACTGGTATAAAATCTAGAAATATTTAGATTGTAACATGTTACGAAAATGTTGAATTCCCTATGTTCCATTTTAATCTATTTATAGTCATGTTTGTAAATATCAAGTTATCGTTGGGGCATAGTATTTAGTTATACCGCTATTTATATTCGGACACCGAAAATTAATTTACGGAAATACACGGAATATTCATGAGTGCCAGGTCAATACTTACGGACAATAACCATCCGTCTGATATGTGATTCCCACGCGTCACTGGTCAAACAGCTACCCAGTATACACTGCGATAGTATACCATTAATTTAAATCTCTTAAGTTGCCAACTTGTATTTTGTGCGCTTTAAATGAAATAATGACGATATACTACGACAATTTATATATATATTTCCATTGAAATAACTTCCGATCTGTGTTTCTGTCGTTAAAAAATCTACATTCTGTTCGAAGTTTCCCACGTTGCAATTCCAAATTACAATCCATAAAACAAAAAGCTACCTCCCCTTACAGCTTTCCATTTTAAATTCAATCATTGTTTGCTTGTTTAATGATTAAATGTTGTTTGGGTATATACCACACTGAGACTTTATTCATGAAATTCTAGCGGTTCTAGGAGGCCCAGCGTGTAAACGCACACTCTTAAAAACATAGCTATAGCTACAAATAAAGTCCTTTCCTTTCCATGATAATCAGAAAATTGAAATAGATGCCTGAGGCTATCGATCTTTACAACATGTAATTAGAACGATGAAAATGACCCGCCCATATTAAAAACTTTGATGGAACAGAGTTCCTGATGTTAATAAGAATTCTTACATGGCTCGATTTGATTGCCTGTTAAATAAAGAAGCTCAGCATGTTCAGCAACAAACAACGGCTGATGCGCGGACCGGTAAAAGAACATTATGACGCCAGTTATGACGTCAAATTGCCAAATGACGTCCAGTTCACGAGTACTCGGATGAATGAATCCCAGCATAATTTCAATGACCATGTAAGAATGAAAACAATCGGTGTCTTTTGGTTTGTCGTCTAATTTACCACGGTTCATCGTTCAGATGCTTAGATATTTAACCACTCTTGATAATGCCCTTGTGGTTCAATTTCTGCGCATCTGAACCCTGAACCGTGATAAATCAGGCGACAAACCACTCGAAGGCCTTGATTATTAGTTACATATAATGAAATACAATGATAAATCACATACTTATATCGATATTAGTCGGAAAAATAGTTAAATGTTATCAGTGTTTAGATTTATTTCTTTCAAAAGCTATTTTAGTTTTTTTCTGGTGGGGGTGGGGGAGTAGGGGCTGAATGACGTCAGATCACTCGTGCAATACCGAGGAAAGTGCCATCCTTGATGTTATTGAATCAATGTTGTTTATACGAAAAACTACCTTTATTCTTTCTATACAAAACGCAATATTGAAGGTAATTATTTCTTGGTGTACGATTATTTTAGAAATGTTCCTATGTGTAGAGTAAAATGTAGTAGGCCTATATGTACATTTTCTTAACTAAACTTAGAAAAAGTATGACTGAAGTATTGTGAATGTAGTACAAGAATGATGAAAAATAAATGTTGTACTGACTTTTGTTCTTTCTTTTTATTTCGATTTTTATCTTCTTATTTATGCTTTCACTTTGTAAGAGCTTAAAAGTGTGCCACCTAAAATCGTCTTCCGGCAATTGCCATTTTTTCTGGTTTTGGACGTCGTTTATCCTCTGAATATCTACAGCCATTTTTCATTATCTTGCTGAACGTACTCGACAGGAATATTTCAGTATTTTCCTCGGGAGACTAAAAATTACACTCGGGTTTCAGCTGATTTTTGGTAAGCAACAGAATAACGTCAACTTCTAAGAATGTAAAGCGATACCTAGCAAATCTGTTTAAGGTGAAAAATGAAAGTTTTGACAGATTTTTTGTCATCCTTTTGTTTATAATATCGGAGCGATTACGATTATTGTCTGCTGTTTAGCATAGTAAAATATGGAACCATTAATTTCAACTGTTTGGAATCAGTATTTTAGCCAATTTCTAACCACAAACTGCTTATTGCATTGGCAAAAATGGTCTAAATCGTAAGCTTTATTTACCCATTGCCAAATGTAAAATCTCGAAAAGGGACCTCTAACAACTGCTGGTTACAGTTGATTAAACAACTTCGCACGAACTAAGATACCATACGCAGAAAACAAACGCGCCCTTTTTCCAGTTCAAAACAGGGTTGTCGGTGGAAAAGGAACATCACGAGAAGTAAAATCTGTGTGGTGCTCGTGTGAAGTCCTTATTCTTTGGTCTCCTGTGATCCAGTTTTATACCAGCAACTTATACATACGAGGGGTGTTTAACTTGATACACCCAAAATAATACTATAAAGTCTTTATTTCTTGACTTTTTCTTACAGATATATAAAACAACACGTAAAATACAATAAAAAATACGAAAATGTGATGCAATACATAAAATATTTATACATATTTACAATGCATCTGAATCTACATACCGAAGAATATTCCTCCGGCCAATAATCGATAGCGGTCAGATTTTCTATATAGAAATAAGAAGGGCATGTACACATTTTACTTAATAACAAAATTACTAAAAATAAGAAACCTTAGGTGCAAACATATTACCAAAGTTCAACATTTGATTCATCACAAGGTTTTTTTAAATTAAATTTTATCTTAATTTTTGATTCGTTCTTCGCATGAAGTTTGATGCCATCATTTCGTCATTTTTTCCCTTCTTTGTTTCCATATAAAATGTGCAAAAATCTCATACATGCGTTTCTTCAAAGCATTTTTTTGTATAAAACCATTGATATGAAAGCTTAGGTGCAAGAACTTTCCTACTCTCATTGAATTTATCTTTTGAATGATATTTATTTCATTTTTGTGAAATAAAAATTTGATTCGTTCTCAGACGGTTTATTTCCACTAATTTCGAAGAAAAATTAACTTCAGCGCGAAGTTGTTGTTGTAGCGTCATAAGCAGACGATATTATAGTATGCCGCGTGAACATGCGGTATTGTGATCAAAAGGTTAAAGTAATGATTTAATCATTTAATGTAATTTTACTTCGCGAGTAATTCATTTTGTGTTAATATCACAAAAACAATATAAGATAAATATTGCATTTTAATATTTCGGTTCTAAAAAAAAGAAAGAGATGCGCATTTCTTCTTATGCTGTTGTTCTCACCTTATTTCATATACATTTAAATATCAAGTGTCAGTTATGCCAATTATGTCAATTAAACATTAAAAGAGATAGCTTTCCTATCGACCCTTGGATCACACTGTCGTAAAAAAGTAAAATACAGAATTTTTTGTATATATTTTACTTAATAAATTTGAGTAAATAAATTTCAAGGTCCGCCTTGATCTAATTAAAGCTGGAAAATATGTCCGGAGCATTTTTTTGTGTACAAGAATGTTTTTGCAATGTAAATAATATCTGCATTTAAAACAGAATTGAATTTTACTTCAGTAACTTAATGATATATTTTTGTTTTCGTGAA
Organism: Mercenaria mercenaria; assembly: GCF_021730395.1. Lineage (NCBI taxonomy): Eukaryota > Metazoa > Mollusca > Bivalvia > Venerida > Veneridae > Mercenaria > Mercenaria mercenaria. Next base: position 58,417,822 of record NC_069373.1, read on the forward strand.
CATTTTACCTGGTTTCATGATCTTTTCAGTTATCATAAATGTCGTCGTGATTAACTTACTTTCATAATTTATTGTACATGTTCAATTCAAGATAATTTTACATGAAACAAATTTCTATATAGAAGTAATAAAATGTTGTATGCATCACGCATAAATCCTTTTTATTGGACCTGTAATAAAACTTGCCAATTACCTCTAAATAAGGAACGTTAAAACAACACAGACGTTTATAATACTGGTAAGGCTATAACTGCGTTTTGAATTTAATACGGGTATTTGTTTTGTAATTACAAGGTAAAATTATCATGCGATTTTAATCTTTTGCATATTTTTTATTTTGCAAACAGTTTTCATATATTGGTGGAATATGTGTAGTTATATTGAAATGAATAATGTCTGCCTGAATACGGCAAAATACCTGTACCACGCTGATTGCCACTACCTTTTTTTTTTTTTTTTAAATTTTACAAACATACCATAATTTTCGATTCATTAAACTTCCTATTTTGTCTATATGTTAAGAATTACTGAATTGATATACGTGTGATGTTCAACCATTTCAGATTAAAATAATTCAAAACCTACACCTGTGTAATTATAAATTGTAAACAGCTGTTTAAAAAAAAAAAAATATATAACTTACGTATGTATTTTTGTGACATAAGAATGGACGTGGTAGTGGCAGCAGGTATAACACATATCAATCAGACAATTTTAAAATATATTCGTCAAGTGTATTAGTATTTTGTGACTTCCCTGTTTGATATTTGTCTTTGTTTTCCTTTTTTTTTTTTTTGGACAAGAATGTGTTATGGCCGTAAAACAATGTAAAATCAGATCATATTTCTTAAATATATATGTCAGATTTTATTTTTCAACGACAGCATATTTTATAGATGGGAGACGCCGTAAAAATATCAATGCTAGAACTATATAAATATAAAAGGATGTGTCTATGGGTACGAACCTCCTTTTTTCTAGAGATTAAGGGTCATTTACATTTCAGATTTGGTTGAAAATGAAAAAAAAAAAAAAAATAAATAAATAAAAGACTTCATCGATATTTGCCTTTAACTTGAATCTAAATGGTTTACAGATAGCAATGTTCTGCCGATTTGTTACATTGTTTTTCGAAAACATGTTAAAATATACATTCTTCTTATATAAGAATATGTATGAAAATAATTTTATATGAAAATATGGTTTTTATTGCTGATAGATATGGTCTATTGATATAAAAATTAATTTAATTATTATAAAATAACATGTTAAAAATGCTATGGTTCAGAAAATTACATGTTAAACATTCATTTGATAAAAATGACTTCTTTTATTTCTAATGAAAATCCCTTTTCCATAATTTGTAACTCCAGTGATAATTCAAGCTTGTTTAATTATCTTATGAAAAACCTTCTCTTTTATTACACTTGATATTGAAATAAACATCCAGGTGACAATACCCGGAGGCAGTAGATATCGACATCGCAATACCGGTCACCTGTTACCAATATATGTTACCAATACCAAATAGCTGTTGTCTCCCCTGATATCGATTTTTCTGAGGTCAATTCTTCCTCATGATACTCCTGAACTGAGAGTTGTCAGATAACAGAATTTAAATTTGTATATCAGGCCATTTTCTCCGAAGTATGGTTTCTAATAAACAATAGATATTTGTTTGTTGGGTTTAACGACACATTGACACAATTAGAGGTCACGTGGCGACAATTTCTAGCTTTTGATGCCCAAGATGCTCAATGGCATGAGAGGTAGGTGGCTAGAACCAACAGCCTTCTGGATGGCTCTCTCATATGCAAGAATTCTACACATCTAGCGAGTTTTCCAAGGGCGAGTGATTCGAATTCAGCGACCAGAAACAATAGAGGTACTGTCTTGGATATTTCATTATTCATTTTCAGCATACTTCTATAGATCAAATGTAGCAAAATATGTAGGTTAAGCTTTTATCCTTCTTGGTAGGCGAAACAAAAATAAAACAAGCAAGAGTCTCGAATATCATTTCATTTAATTAATGTATTTATCACAGTTATTCTCAATAAAATACAGTAAGACATTCTGATAATGTCCTAATAACAAAGGCCTAACACACATTCATGCAGGCAGTAAAATTAGACTTAAAACACTAAACCATTTAAATTTTCAGTATCGTAGCTCAAAGCATTTTAGTAACGTTATATGTTTAAAGAACATATCTAATAGCAATACAATATTAAAATCACAGTTCATTTTGTCTGTTTATCCTTAATCATATGTGACAGTGTCCAGTCTTCATGATTTGTAGCTCAACGTCATGATGTCATACATTTCCATTACCTCGCAACTAAATGTAATGGTGGTAGTTAACTATTCATTAACTTAAACGTTAACTTGAAATTGGTGTCACTGTACTGAAACTGCTTGTCCCTGTATTGAGGGTCCTGAACGGGTATCACGCTCATTGGCACGTTCCTTCACGTGCTCAGCAATACCAGGAAGTCTAGAGAAGTAATTCCGTGCCAACACGTGTTTTTGCTGTACTTTCTGTATGAACACGTTACCGTAACCCTGAAAATAAGTTACAATGACCGTAAACTATCACACATTGCTAAACTATCACACATTGCGAGGCTTTGAATGTGCATGAAATCTCTGAATATCAAATATTACCTTTTTTAAATTTATATTTACCCGACTAGCTATCAATCCTTTTTTATGTAGATTTAAGGCACTGACGTCAAGTTTTATTCTATAAATTATACATGTACACTGTATTAAAATCGTGATCAAATGTCACAGCCAGAAACGTATCAGTTACACCAAGTCGCCACTTCACATTACTACTTATATATAGTGAAAATAAAGGTAATGAATTACGGCCCCTTAATTAAGGGTAGAATTTCTTCCACCTTATTTCGAATAAGTTCAACACAAGATTTCCTGAGGTACTGACTGTTAACGGCACATCAATATGTTCACTCATACAAAATATATGAAATATTACCTCCTCCAAACTGACAAGTTTCTCATGGGCAGAAGCCTCATCTTTGGTGAGAAGTATGCAGTTCCATGGTGACCATTCTTCATGTTTGTTCCAGCGTACCAGAGTGAGATCAAACAGGTCATCCCAAGCACTGAGAATACTCTGTCCACCCCAAACCTTGTCAACCAAGTAACGCAAATCATGCTCCTAAATACACAAAATAAAGTTTAACGCATAGTTCAACATTTTTGTAATGATTCTGTGAGACTCAATGTTTGTTAAAAACAAGTATCAAACAGAGCTTAAAAGTTATATCAAATGCATTTTCATTACAAGTTTTTCAGAGAATTATTGTATAGAAATATGAGTGAAATATACGTTATATTTAAATCTGATTTATATTCTGCACTGGTATGAGACTACAAAATGGGAAAAACTTGGTTCAAACTTTAACATTATAAAAAGTAAATGAAAATAAAATGTGTTTGTCACACAATCTTTCACTGGTGAACACTAGATCTTATATTTTTGCTTAGGGCTACGCCACCTGCGAAATATCTTCTATAACTGCAATATATGACAATGACCTAAGGTCTTGCATACGGCATGTAGATTTAAAGCAGACTTAATACAAACCTGCAACAAAAATGCAATTTTGGAACCATCACCAACAAGCTCTTCAGCTTTACGAAGCTGTTTGAGAAGGAATCTGTAGAGACTGTAATCTTGTCTGACTCTAGCATCGTTGTCGATCTTTGTACATCTACGACACTTTCCGACATTGCGGGAGTTAGACGACAGGCCAAACTCTGTAGAGGGGAGGTAACTGTTGCAACTTGGACAGAAATAGATGTTCTTTCGTAACACAGATGGATCTTGAGGTACCTGGAAAAAAACGCATATAACTGATATCAGTCAAAATGAAACAGGAGAGTTAGTAATCCCTGGTAAAGCTAAATCCAATCCTGGTGTTTCTAGAAATTCATTGAACTATGTATTATGAAATTCCCACAAAATGAATAAAATCTTTGAAGTGACAATATATGTTATTTTTACTTCACCACTTCAGTATATGTAGATTGTCTGGTTAAACACTCTTTTACCTATGCTTTATATAAGCCCAGCTGATGAGAGCTGGAAAACAAATGGAGTTTATTTCATTTACCTGGTATATTTTTTCTCAGGGAACCAAAACCTTAAAATGATATTTTTTATTACCATCTAGATTAAGCTGCTTACTTATTTTACTGTTCGGTAGAGCTAACTAGTAACAATAAACATTGTATTATATAGATACATACCTTGAGGAGTTTGGCTGCCTCTGGGTTGAATGTGGGTGTTTTGATGTACTGTAAGAACAGGGTTGAGATACGTTTTCTTAAACCATCTAGATTACTCTCTTTTACTCCACGCATCAGTAAATCAGCCTCCCGATCTATCAACTCTATGATTTCTTGTGTCAGTTTGCAATCGTGTTCCTGTAGATACACAAATGGGACTTTAAATATCCTGAATTAATGCATAACACATACACACACTGTACATTACAACATTCTTTGAGCGTTCAAATAGATACTTTTAAAATTTCAATATTTGAACATAATTACAACAAAAGAAATGAAAACTAGAAGATTTGTGGTAAGCCATATTTGTACCTATCTGTTATAGCTACAGCTAACTTTAAGATCTGTTGCAGGGTTTTAAGCCACAACAACATAGTTAAGGTAACACTACATCTTTTCAGCTTTGATGTTAGTGGAAACCCAGGCAGAACCATGAAATTTTCCAGAAGACAGTCCAATGGCTTCCTCAAATGTGACTGAAACAACTGTATACCTCAAATAGAGTTTCACCAGGTAAGTAATTCAAAGCCAGCAAGTTACAAGTTTACAATGCAGGGCACATTTTAAGAATATGTCAATGTGATCGATTACAAATGGAATAACTTTGAATATACCTTCACAGTATGTTTGAGAGTAAGCAATACATCAAGCCGCTCATCCTGTGTTAGGAATTTCATGTTGATACTGTTATATATGTCTCGAAGTTCCTTGGCACGTATTGTAAATGGTGTGTCCATTTCTGTATGTTTACCATCAAAACCTCTCCATTTCTTTGGAGCAGCAGCCTAAAACAATACAAGTACCATGTATAACTATACTATTCTAGCTCCAAGAACCTTGCCATTGGTTAAGATAAAAACAGTCCGAGAAATAACCATTGGGCAATCAGACTGGATTAGATCAAGACCATGCAAAGAAACAACCAGTCAGATATTGAGTTTTGTGACTGAACTCTAAACTCGATAACAAAGCTCTCCGACTCTTTAGATGAAAAACGGTCTTAAAGTTAATGCAACAGAGTTACACCTTACTGTAACAATTTGCAAATATCATAAATTATTGTTGATTTGAATACTTTCAATGAATTTTGAGATGTAAAAACTTCATTTTTCATGAGGGACCAATATATAGGACTTTGTGGTTGAGCAAATTTACAAAATTATATCATTACAAACAATTGAAATTCCCGTTAATCTTTTCTTTAGAACGTGAAATCAAGCGTTTTGTGTCCCCAATAAAAAGCTGTTTTGGTCAAACTACAACATTTCATTCAAAGAAAATTGATTTTCAGATCCATCTATGTGACTTTATTAACCCTCTGGACACTTTCTGCATGTTGTTACCTTATCAAGGAAGTCTTGTATTCTCTTGTCCTTGTTTTCACCGTCAGCCTCTAGTTTGTGTCGGCCGATTGACGCTATAAGCTGCGTCTCCTGATCCAGTAACATACAAAGAGCAGCTTTCCTTTCAGCACCAGTTAATGTTTGATCTATTCTTGCCAACTCTTCCTGTCTCCATTCTGTAAAAAGTATCAAAAACCTTTACAAATAAAACTGTTAATAGAAAATTACTGTAAAAGCAGAAATTTTCATGACGATTTTATTTTCGCTATATTCGCTAGGCCCTTCATCTCGCAAAAATTAATCCTCATGTAAATATTCACCATTGGTATAATTCAAATTCAAGTAGGATACCAGTTTTACAATTTCGTGAATATTAAACGTCGCAAACATATTCAAAATTTAAAATTCGCGAAAGTTTGACGCAGCAAATTTTTTTACTTTTACAGTAATACATAGTTTCTCCACAATTTGTTGTTTACATTGATTCCGCAGCTTTCTTCTCTGATAAATAAATAATGTCAAAGTCAAGAAGGTTTAAAAGTGTGAAAGACAAATAAAAACACTGAATAATTTGTAAAAATATGAAACCAGAACAAGAAAGAAGCAAATAAACACCACATCAGCTGTCACCATTTTGTTTAGCTGGTTCATTTCTATGGCAATTTGTGTTAGAAGAAACATTTCATAAACAGTTATAATAATTCTTTGTTCAACTTTCTGCTGAATGTAAAAATTACTATGAAATCTTTATCATTTGTGTGTGATTGTTTTTATGTAACTTGTGGTTGTATCAATCAAGAAAATTAAACCACAATGAACAAATAATCTTGATTCAACATTTTTCTTTAAAATTAGGAACCTATGAATGTACCCACAAATAGCCATTTATTGTTTTGTTCCTATTATCATAAACATTACTCTTAATCAAGAGACATATTATGGAGATCTTATTTTCAAAAATGACTCAAACAACAAACTCAATCCGCAAATGATCATACTTTCTAATGCATGATATAAGAGATCAAAATCTTCTTTTGTCTTTGGATTCATCCTTCTTTCAAATTCCTTCTTTATTCTATCAGCTTTTTCTTTCTTCTTCCTAATTTCTTCTTGTCTTTCAAAGTCTAAACGTCTTCTCTTATCATCTTTCAATTTCTGTACATATTGTTTGGCAAGCCATCTTCTATAATATTTCTGTATTATTATAACCTGAAATGAACATAAATCTAGGCTTAAGATCAACTCAAAAGAAGAAAAAACAAAACAAAGAATATTGCATCTAAAACATTTGTTGAACATTAAATGCATTTTCATTTTAAAAAATCCTAATACTGGGAGAAACTTAAAAATATTAACTTATTTCTATTTTTTTCCATTATTATTTGGACTATGTAACTTTGAAATTCTGACAACAGACTATCAGTTTCACAGTATGTAGTTCTCTTTTAATATTTGATAGTAATATTTTGGCTTATTTAAAGAAACATTCTGCTACTTTTACAAATCAAAACTAGAAGTAAGTCCAAAATACACATGTATATCCCTTAGAAAAATAGCAGTCTGTTGAAAGATGAGATACAAATCAACAAATAAGAACCATAACTCAAGATATTATGACACGGTCACCTTCAAAATCCTTTCTTCAGTACATCTACACATACACTAATAGGTATTTATTTATGCACGTCTAAGCAAATTTCATGTAATAATGAATAAGAAGTTTAGCATAGAAGACTTCAGTGTGTAAACAGAAAACAACACAAGCAAATGTCTATATTCCTCTGGCCCTAAGGATCTTCTCTTGTAACTTTTTAGATTTGTAGCTAACACACTTAAAGAATAAGTGGGAGGAAAACTAACCCTCGATAATATCATGCTATGATGCTCATCTGCTGTCGTGTATTTTTGAGGTGTGACCAATTTATCCTCCATATTTGAAACATACACACCAATCCCTGTCATTTGTGTTGATGTATCATTTGTTGTTTGTTGAACACGATGAAGCTGCTCCACAGTCTGGGTATCGCGGCAATATTTCTCGATACCAGACGGTGGTCTCGGCTTTTGCATAGTCTGTGCCGAGGCATGATGATACTCTATTGATGTTTTTTTATGACGATACCCACCCAGGAATGGTTTCTTTCTTGTAGTTCTTTCAATTTCAACTACAACATCTTTGTATGTGCTGTCTTCTGCAAAAACAAAAAAAAAACATGGTAAGTTAAGTTAACAGCAAAACACTCACAGTCTACATTATATTTTGTATATCAGAAATTTAATATATATAGATCCTGGAACTGTCTTATACGCAGTATAAGAAGATATAATTACATGATTTAGTATTCAAAAGTAAGTTTACACTAGCTTTTTCACATGAAAGCAAACAATGTTTATTACTTGTTGTTCCTTATGCAAAGAGAATAACTGAACTATCATATATTGATCAAATCTCAAAGCGACGTTTTAGTAACTTCCCCTGATATTCCAGAATAATGATAATAAAGTCTTTATTTAACGAGGCAACACAGTTGGGTGTACCCATGCAGTTTTCCCTGTGAGCCTCAAATGTACATATATACAGTAAACATAAATTAACAAAAGTAAACAAAGACATGAAGGGATTACAATGCAAAATAAGAGGATCACATGAAATTTACATAAAGAAGGTAATAGAATAAACAACATGGTTTTATGTAAGGTTACACTGAAAGCAAAAGTAATGAAACAAACAATATACAGTCATTTGTTAATTATTTACAGTTTTAAATAAGTACTTCTGATATCAAATAATATCATAACTCTCATGTGGTTGATAGGTGTTGTTGCCCACTAGAGAACCACCATTTTAAATAATTGCCTTTAAATGTGTTCAAGTTTGTTGATGTTCTTATATCATAAGGAAGTGAGTTCCATAATTTTGCACCGGAGTATGCCAATGATTTTCTGCAGAATTCAAGTCGAGGTTTTGGAACTAAAAGTAGTCTTTGATCATACGATCTCAATGACCTATTTTCAGTATATGTAAATAGTTGCTTCATGTAACTAGACTATAAATACCTATAACAAGAGCTGTCGGAGGACAGCAACGCTCGACTATTCAACAGCCTTGTCAATTGAATTAATACGAAAGTCGAAAAAGGGGCATAATTTTGTAAAAATGGGAAAAAGGGTTATGGAACCTTCACAGTGCTTATCAGCTCATAAAGTGAACAAGTGCGTGAAGTTTCAATCCTTTCCCATAGGTGGATACTGAAATACCAGCTTACATACAAAAACTTAACCAAAAACTGCTAAGTCGAAAAAGGAGCATAATTTTGAAAAAAATGCAAAGTATAGACTTATGGGACCTATACAGTGCATGTCAGATGATGACAGTGAACAAGTGTGTGAAGTTTCAATCCATTCCTATTAGTGGGTACTGAGATACCAGCTTACATACAAAAACTTAACCAAGAATTTCTAAGTCGAAAAAGGGGCATAATGTTGTAAAAAAGCAAAATAGAGTTATGGAACCTGTGCAATGTAGGTCAGTTTATCACAGTGAATAAGTGTGTGAAGTTTCAATCCATTCCCACAAATGGTTACTGAGATACCAGCTTACATACAAAACCTTAACCAACAATCTCCACGTCGAAAAAGGGGCATAATTTCGTAAAAAAGCAAAATACAGTTATGGAACCTTTGCAATGTAGGTCAGTTTATCACAGTGAATAAGTGTGTGAAGTCTCAATCCATTCCCACAAGTGGTTACTGAGATATCAGTTTACATACAAAACCTAAACCAAATCGGGACGCAGACGCAGACGCCGACGCATGGGTGAGTCCAATAGCTCTACAATTCTTTGAATAGTCGAGCTAAAAATTCAGTGAAATATATCATGGCTCTTCAAATTCAGGAAATGGTATGAAACACACAAAAAAGTCAAACCTGTTTGCACTCTAACAGTGATCACATCAGGCATGTGATATTCCTGCCGTGGTCTGTATGCTTTGATGGGCGTGTTTACTGGATCAGCTGATTGTAGTTCCAGCTGTATGGTTCCATTGGGGCCCACGCCCAGATCTGCTAGGGTGGTTGCATCAGTCATTGTCTTACCTATATGGGAACATGAATCATGTTTAACATTTCACTTACACAGTGACTCCTTAAGTTACTTATGTATCAAATCAGGTATACATCTTGTTTTGTAGTTACACACATGCAATTTATGTAAAACATTATTCCGATTTTCTGATTTATTCTTACAAATTATCCTGCTTACTAACATTTTTTTTATATACACTGTATTTCTATTTATTCACAATGAGAACTACTACAAAAGGAATGCTAGAGTATAATTCATTATGCCTGTTACAATCATGTATAGGCCTAATAAGTAGCTATGCTACTGGTTACCCTATACACACTTATCTGGCTAATCTGGTGCAAATTAAAGTAAAATGTCTGATAAAAATCCATAAATGTTTATGTAAAGCTAAAGTCATAGTTTTTTCTTAGATAAGTAAAATCAATCAAGTGGATAGGTAGAGAAAGGGGTGAAGAAGCAAAATAACTGATATTTATTACTTTAGTAGAATTCATACAATAGAATATAAAAACAACTCAAAAATAAAGCATATGGCTATCAATGAATGCAGTGGAAATGTTCTGGGGTTTTTTTTTTGGTTTTGTTTTTTGTTTTTTTGACCTGACTTACTCTGGGGAAAAAAGTGATATATGGGAGCAGCAAATCCAGTCAGATTTTTTTTTACAAATTCAGGCCCCCAACTCCACCCCAGAATATATAAAGGGTTGGTCTATTACATGAATGTTTGCTAAATCTACAGACTTACCATCAAACATGAGCATAATGAGATTGACTGGCATCTTTAATTCAGAGCTGAAATATTGTTTCAACTGCTCCAAGGTCTGCCCAAGGGTGCAGGCCTGGGTCACCACTTGTCCACTCGGCATTAACACAAACTTTACTGAAATATTAAATTATTAAAATGCATAAGTTGCTGTAATTATGTTTTCAAAACAAATAAAAATATATCAAAATTAACATAAGAATTATAAGAAAGATTTCATCATTGAATGCATCTATAAACCTTTTTAGTGCATACAAGCCAGCAAGCACAGATGTACCAGACCAGACCAATATCAGCAAACCAATATCTGTTTATGATATTGGTCAGACATTAAGCTGGTATCAGACATCAACATCTAATCCCTATCCAATGAATTTGTACAACTGATACTAGGCCAATATTGAAAACCATATCAGTCCAGTTTTGGCCTGAAATATAAAACTTTCTAAGTTATAACTGGTTTTCAACATTGCTAGTAAATTATTACCTGTGGCTGTAGCTTCCAAGTTGACTTTTGATCTTGGAGTTACAGCATGTGGATCAACATCAGGTTCTTGTTGCTTGTTTACCTCTGTTTCCGTGCCAACTGTTTGTTCCTGGTTAACAGGTGTTGGTGCAGGGGCAGGTTGTTCATCATCCTTACCATCCTTAAAACAAAAGTTGTTAATTTAGGGCTTAAACACATAATCACATGCCACAAACCACTATAATTTCATTAGTCTGAAGGCTAAACACAATCTTGTTCTGGGTTCTTTGTGCAGTTGATAAACTTTTTCTCCAGCAATGAATTATCACGCCTAAGGTCTGCTGTGCACAATGATATTGTTAAACCTAAATGCTCCACAAAGTATGTAAAAAGATACATAATGTTCTTCCCTTCATTCAAAGCAAAACAAGAGCACCGCCTTGCGGGTGCTGACGCTCATCTGATTTCTTTGTATAATAGAAATATTGTCCTTCCCATGATTTTCTAAGTCTAAAAAGGGCCATCATTCTTGCAAAAAGCAGGATGGAGTTATGTTTCTTGATGTACAGTGTCTGCTTATGATGGTGAAAACTGTTGCAAGTTTTAAAGCAATAGCTTTGATAGTTTATGAGAAAAGCTGACTTAAACATAATACTCAACCAAGAAAACTGATTTTCTAAGTCCAAAAGGGGCAATAATTATTGCAAAAAGCAGGATGGAGTTATATTTCTTGATGTACAGGGTCAGCTTATGATGGTGAACAAGTATTGCAAGTTTCAAAGCAATAGCTTTGATAGTTTAAGAGAAAAAGTTGACCTAAACATAAAACTTAACCAAGAAATCTGATATTTTCTAAGTACAAAAAGGGCCATAAATCTTGCAAAAAGCAGGATGGAGTTACGTTTCTTGCTGTACAGGGTCAGCTTATGATGATGAACAAGTGTTGCAAGTTTCAAAGCAATAGCTTTGATAGTTTAGGAGAAAAGCTGACCTAAACATAAAACTTAACCAGGCAACGCCGACGCCGACACCGATCAAGTGATGACAATAACTCATCATTTTTTTCAAAAAATCAGATGAGCTAAAAATGACAACTACAACTGCTACCTTAGATTCAGGTTCTTTTTCTGTAACTTGCTCTGTTTTTTCTTCTTTCATTTCTTCTTTTGCCTCCTCTTCTTTCTCTCCCTCTAATTTTGTTTCTTCTGTGACTGTTTCATCTTTCTGTTCTGCAGGTTTCTCTTCCGACTTCTCTTGCTGCAGCAAACATATATTTTAATTGAACTAAAACTGACTGCTGCATGGTGATAATCCTAGTTTTTCTGGCCATAAATTGTTTTGGTGGTTTAACATCATTTTCAACAGTATTTCTGATATACATCACTATCAGTTAACCAATCCAGTGTTCATAAATTGTGCCAAAGTTCCGACACCTGTGTCACTCCAACAAGTTACCAAATTGTCATTAGTCATATGGAGAATGACTTGAGATGCCTTTAGAGTTTAGATAGGAAGCAAATGTGACATACAGACTGACAGTCTTTATGAGCCACAAAATGGTGGTCATTGCAGTACAGAGACGCCTATTCAGAAAGTTTCTATAGTTTTTATCTTGAGCCATACAACTCAATATGAGCCGTGCCATGGGAAAACCAACATAGTGGGTATGCGACCAGCAAGGATCCAGACCAGCCTGCGCATCCGCGCAGTCTGGTCAGGATCCATGCTGTTCGCTAACAGTTTCTCCAATTCCAATAGGCTTTAAAAGCGAACAGCATGGAGCCTGACCAGACTGCGCGGATGCGCAGGCTGGTCTGGATCCATGCTGGTCGCACACCCACTATGTTGGTTTTCTCATGGCACGGCTCATATATTTCATTTCGTATAATTCTTAAATCATTCAATCAGTGCAGCTCAGCCAGTAGCTCATACATAGTAACTGACATATTGCGTGTCTTTTAATTTCAATGTATTTTCCTATATTTATATTTTGGATCCTAAAACAAATTACTTATTGTTCCAGAAAAGTCCTGGATATGTTTTCTGTCATTTTTAATTATATGATAATAAAAAAAGATTGAAATGTAATAAAAGTTTATGTTTTTAGAAGAAGAACTGAAGTTCAGATTTATTTTTCACTTTTCATCCTTTTTAATTCATATATTTATTCACTTTTAACAAAATGTGTTGTACATATATCAGTTACTGGACACAGACTATGTTTTCACTAAATGTCTAGAGTCTGACTAGTTAAAGTAAGGAACCTAAGTTTAGCAAACACTGTACCTGTTCAGTTTGGTCACCCTGAGGTTCTGCTGTACCCTCTGGCTGGGCCTCACCCTCGGATTTATCAGTTTCCTCAGCTGTTTGCTCTGTTGTCTCTGGTTTTACTTCTGATGTTTCCTGTCATATCATTAAAAATTTCTTTTACTAAGTAAATTTGATGACTCACAAAAGATCTTGATAAATATTTTATCTAAAGTTCATAAAATCTTGTCCGCAGGTATACTTTCCTGTTACATACTTTTGGAAATTATATGTACCTGTAGACATTATAATTAACAGGTTCAGTCTCATTCCAAACAGATATATCACTGAAAACCAATTTGTTAAGAAGTTGTTTTTTTTACAGAAAATACTAAACAATAGAAACAAGGATATATGGAATAACTATTTAACAGAATTTGTATATCCATGAAAAGCCAATATCTATAATTTTGGCCATTATTATTTTCTCCATATTTCTTAGGAACCCATCCTTCAAGAGCTTTGTTGTATTTTTGTTGTTCTATAATGACTGCCATTGTTAAATCTTCTATATAAAATGTGAGAGAAGACAGTGGGAGATGTTACCTTTTTCTCATCTTCTTGTGTTTCTTCTTGTTTTTCTTGATCTTCCTTAGGTGCTGGATCTTCACCACGACCATCATCCTGCTGCTGCTGTTGTTGTTCCGCAGATTCTGGGGCAGGTGGGGCACCCTCTGCTTCACCCTGGGCTGGGGTGGCCTCTTCACCTGTTTGGGCTGGTGCAGCTTCTTCACCCGTTGGGGCTTGAGGGACTTCTTCCTCAGTTGGGGCTTGAGGGACTTCTTCCCCAGTTGGAGCTGGAACCCCGTCCTCACCAGTTTGGTCTGCCATTTCTTGAAACCTAGAGAATAATCTATTGGATTTATCCAGTATTGGAAGACACCTATATCAGATATTATACTGCCACCCCATTGTATCGATCCATTCATTGCATTACTAAGTTTTAGCATGGCTGCTTGTAGTTGACGCTGCCACATAAAATGACATTTCCTTGACATTCTTTGCATGGTTAGAAGGGAGAGGAATTAAATGATTGCATACTGATGAAATATACAGGCAAGCTGTATTTTCTTAATCGCACTCAACGGTAAACATTAACTAGATCGATACAATGGGGTTCCAGGCTACAGCATAATGCCACAGATGATGAAACAAAGTTTTTAGTAACAACCTATTCAAATGCACACTGACCCTCCTTCGGCAAGTCTCTAGTTTACTGGTCACAGTTGCTGTGAATAGCGCTCATGCTCTCATTCAGCCTTAAGAATAAGTTGTAAGATACCACAAATTTATGTTTTCATCACTAAACATTTTAATCATGTGTTGACAGCTTGCGATTTTAGGGTATTTGACGTATAGTTGCACCCTGTTAACCAGAGATACTCTTCTGCTTCTAAATGTGTTACACTACTCCAGAGGTGCCATGCAGGCATATTATGAGAAGAATTAAAGACGTCCATGGTTAAGATTTTTTGTAAAAACTCACAGCCTGAGGTCATACAAAGCCTATAAACATTAAAAGATATCTGAGGAATATTTATTCTCGCCTAAATAATGCGCGTACATAAATTATCAACTTATAAATCAATGGATTCCACTTAAAATATACCTTTTTCACTAATTTCTCAGCTAAGAACATTGGTGGCAGCCATTACTGATATTGTTTCATTACGTCATGGCAACGGGACGCTTATCACATAACGGTTATTACATACAATTTGATTGGACGAATTACTGAAATTAACCAATCGCAAACTCGCTTACAGACATTTTCGTTCAACGGGCACTGAGTTGGGACCTAAACAACCAGCGTAAACGGTCAAAATATCAAAGTTTTTTCTGATGATTTACTTATTATGTGATCCACTTTACATGACATTGAGGACGTATTCTTACTGAGGAATAATTAAAGTATTACTTCGCTGACCGTCGAAGGTATATCATTTGTTATAGATCAGTGTGCTTCTTTGATTAAATTGCTCGAACACCCGTGGCCGTGTGACTGAATAAACGCGTAGGCACAAGGCCAGTATATGTCAGATAGAACGGAACATGTTAGGAGTAAAATTATTAAATGAATGTTTATCTCCCAATTAAATTTCTTCAGAAAGGATTGAGTAGCCTTAATTGGAGGCCAAGTGGTACTGTCTTTTTCACTAACCTCTACCCAAGGCCATGATACTGAAGTAATTAAATGTCAGTAGTCAGTACTAAAAAAGAAAAGAAGAACTTACGACACTGCATTTTTTTTTATATTAGAAGCAGATCTGTTGAATATATAAATTTGTGTTACAGTGCTTTAGGGTATAGCAGATTTTACGGTATAGAGGATAGGTTGATAACTTCTGTATTTAGACTTGAATTATTGTATAAATTTTCATATCATTCTTTAACTGGCATGCAGACGGACATTCTGACATACATTTTAAATTACGTGTTCAAAAATTTTGTTTTATGAATTCAATATATTAAAAAAAGAACAAAAAAAAAACAACTAAAGGAAACAAACTTAGATCAAATTAAATATAATTTAATTAGGATAAATTAGATCACATCCATATTTATCAATATTATATTATTTATAATATTATCAATATGTAATAAAAAGGAGTTCAAGACATACTGTTATACATATCAAACAGCATAATAATATTCAATATTCAAGAAAAACGCAGTACATAAATCACAAACAAAGGTTTCTGAGAAAAACTTAATACTCTATAATGCATCAATATTTCAACACCAGATAACCTGAATCACTATAATGTAATGTGACTGAATATAATAAATACTTTTCTATTATTGTACCTATAATAACAAGATTGAATAAAAAGCCTAAGTCTTCACAACAAAGCTATTATCCTTTTAGATTTTTTATATAGATATACATTTTAATAAATGATAAGGGACCTTGATTTGGGTGGGATGGAGAAAAAACTAATTTCGACGTGATCAGACTAATAGAAAAAAACAGAATGAAGTGCCAGTTCAAGAATACCTATATATTTACTTATCTCTAACCTATCAAAGCAGGGAATACACAATTCAAAATGACCAAACAATTCAAAAATTAAAGAATCCATTGACCAACCGGAATTATTGACACAACATAAAGACTGCTTGATTTTGACTAAAGAAAAATTTATATGTTCCACATAATTAACCGATTTTAATGCAAACCATAAAATACGCTAAATGTTCGTTCATCATCGCTTATAGTAATGGCAAACGTTCAATACTGATACATTATGGCCATGCATGGGGGTTAGAGAAAGTAAAAGACTGTCAGGTTTCCTAGGCTACTCAATCCACCTAGTGCTTCCAAACAGTTGTGATAAAAAAAGGTGCAAAAACCTTACACCTTTAATTATTCCCTTAACTGCAAAATATACAAATGAACTGTTATGCAGAAATGAAGACGTTAGTAGGATTAAAAAACAGGATAAAAGCAAAAATATTTGTACTGGAATTATGGTGTAAACATCAATGTAGCCAGTGCTGATTTGAATCCGGAGACCATTTTAACACTGACTACATGTGATGGTAATGTGTTCCACTGAACAAGTGTTCAAGGGAAAAATAAATTTTTGTTGTTTGTTGTGTTATTTTTCATGTGTCATCAAATGAAAATTGAAGCTATCCTTTACTGACTAAATCAGTGTGTATGTAAAAAACATCAGTGAATGAAAAGTATTTGATAGAAATTTGATGTTTCTGAAAAATAATTATACATTATTATTCTGATTTAGAGTAAAAAAAATCTTGGGAAGTTTGTTTAGATGTGGATTTTAAACTAATAGTTGAAAAAATGACCAAAGCTATCATGTACACCTAAAATCAGCGAATATGTAAACAATGGCATGGGGAGAAAAAACACATGAATTTCTATTAAAAGCTGAGTGTTTTTTTTTTCTGTCTGATATACAGAAAAAAAACTACTAAGTTTAATTTCTTTGAATTGGAATGCAGGAAAAATTAGTTAGCTAACCGCTATACCCTAAAGCACTGTACATGTAAAGTATGAGAATTGTATAATATTATTTCAACATTGAATGTTTTAGTAAATTGTTCAAACAACTTGAAACAAAAATATATCTGACACCATGAAAACAGTTTGGTGTGTATGTGCTGCTATATTTATATTTGCAATACACGTTAGGAGGGTTACATTGTATATTTCATTGTTCAGGGAATTACATCTTCTTCATCATTTTCAGATGGCGTCAGTGAACGGACACACAAATGGTGTGAATGGCCATGCAAATGGTGTGAATGGTGATGCAAATGGAATAGATGGTCTGTTTGAAGAAAATAGCCCACGGACTGAATCAAAAAACAGGACCAGACTTGGGGGAATAGGTCCTGATGGATATCCTCGGCTTCCACCAATATCTAAACCAAATGTGCCACAACGTCAGGATCCATATGCCAACAGCAAATTGATGACATTCAGATTGGCTAATCACAAGCAAGCGTTGCTAATGAAAGTGCTGTAAGTTCTTTGATAAATAATATAAACCTTTTTTCATGTCAGGTGTGTATAATTAAATATTTAGACTTTTGTTAAAAGGCATATTTTTAAAATTCACTTTGGAGTGATTATAGATGGAATTAGAGACTGAATATTTAATGCTTAATAATTGAAGTGTGCAAATTGGGATTGCAGTAGAGCTGTGAATGAAATAATTAGAATAAAAGTATAGAGTTTATAGTTTTGTGTCTTTTGATTTGTATTTTAGAGCTGACACAGCAATGAAGTCACATGAGGATACAAGGGATATGATAGAGAGGGAACCATCACCGGACACAGGACCAGATTATCCAGAAGAGGTATTTTAATGCATAATATTCTCAGTCTTGTCTTTTGTTAACAATGTTTTCTCATCATTTAGTAAAACTTGCCTGCATGCATGAAGTAAATATTTTCAAAGAAAGAAAAAAATTATCTGAAATATTTTTATATTGTTGCAGTGGTTGTAAATACACAATACATATACAAACATAATGCTCTTTATTATAGACCAGTGTTTCTCTTCATGTAGCAGGAAATTTTCCTCTTCTTACCATTCAGCTTCTAATCAGGCCAGCCCAGTTAGTTCAGTTGGTTAAGCATAAGACAATGAAAGGTCCTAAGTTGGATTCCCAGGGAGAGATGAATGATGATTCTCAGCGACAGTTTGATAGGAGATATTATGTTTAATCATTCATCTTGCACCTCTGACTCATGTGGGGAAGATGTGATTTTCTTACAAGGAATATGTCAGTATTGGTTAACAATCAGAGGTTTATACTGTAAATTGGCTGACATTGTGTTCCTGAAATACTGCCGAAAATATTTTTAAACTCGCACATTTTCATAAAGGAACATGTAATATTGTTGGATACATACTGAATCTTTCTCAGTACCTATAAGTCTAAAACTAAGTGGAAAACATTAAGGTCCATGTAATAATTACGTTAAGCTTTTGAAAGGGTAAAAAAACTTCACTGCTAAGACGGTTTTCAACAAGATGAATAAAAAATATTTGGTCACATTTAGAACAAAGATTTGTGCTCTCATTTTTTCACAAAAGATTTGTTGAAGAAAGTCAAAATTTAAGGTCCTTTGTATTTGTGTGGAAAAAGTAATTCATTTATTCTGTGCATATACTGTTTCCAGATATATTTTATCAAATGACACATTTAAATTTCTGGATATGTATTTTTATATAAAAGAATTTCAATTTAATTTTCATGAAATGAACTTGTAGTTAAAACTGCCTCCAATTGCAAATCTTGAGCCAAGAAAAAAGAAAGAACTAACTGAAGATGAGAAGAAAATGGTACATTGTTGTTGTATAGTTACATCACTAACAACAGTATTGTTCATGCAAGTCACTTGTATCAAAACGTTGTTAAAAATTGAAGTCACAGAATAGGGAAATGTCATGAATGTGCCATACGGTCTGCAAATGCATTGTAATTCTTTTGTTTGTTTTGGAATGGAAAGAGATCTGTACTGTTTCATTTTTTTTTCATTGATTTATTTGGTTTTTCTTAAAATGTATAATTTTAAACACTTTTACTGGCAATATATAGTTGAAACTCGGTGTCTTAAATTCCAAGGAACTGAGCGTTTTACTTCAAGATAACAGAAATTTGACTTATAATGATAATTTTTCGCTTGTGTTGTGGGCTTGAAATTGTTTTTGAGATAGCTGGAATTTTGAGTTAAGTGTGTTCCAGATATCGAGTTTAAACTGTACTTTTCAAAATTCAAAACAAGGTATTGCTTTGTAATATATGGCCAGTTGAACAACCTTTCATCATAGTCAGTAATATTCGTGTACAATTGTGACCAGAATATTGACTTGTACTTGTTTTCTTTTAAATGATATGACAGTTTTTATTAAAGTAAAAAGGTCTTCATGTAGGTAGGGGAATCCCCTGGGTCTTGTGTGTCTGAATAGTACTTGACACACAGGCTTACAACATGTATTATAAATTATGTTGGGATACATTATTAGAGCACATTACATAATTTCAAATTTAGAAATGAAAATGATGGAACAGGTTCTCTTTCATTGATGTTGTATATTTTATTCTATTGTATAAAACTTGGCTAAAAATAGGGGATAGTTTCTCAAACCATATCTGTAAATACTTTACAGATTATAACACTGTTCCCAAAAAACATACTTAATAAATGTTAATTGATTTAATGTAGAAATGTAAATTCTTCCTGAACCAATGAACCATATAAACAGACATGGTTTATTTCATTTTAGATGCTCTATAGCTCTTTCTTTCAGATTTTCTGACAGTATGAAATAAAGAGATAACAATTTTAATACAATGCTGAATACTTCAGCATGGTTTGAGAAACTAGCCTTTTGTTCTTGTGAATGGATATTGTTTTGCACTATTTGAATTTATATTCCACAAGCACCATTTTTGATACGTATTTTAATATCATGTAATATATAGATGATGAGCAAAGACAGAAGAATCAGAGTGAGTATCTAGTAGTTTGGATTTATCATATAATTGCTTATTATCCTGAGTTTCTGGGTATCCGGAAGTGTAAACATACCACACAGTTACTGAGCATCAAATAGTGTGAACATATCACAAAGGCACTTAAATATCCAGTACTGTGAACATACCACATAGTTACTGAATATCCAGTACTGTGAACATATCACATAGGCACTAACTGCCCAGTACTGTGAACATATCATACAGGTACTAAGTATCCAGTACTGTGAACATATCATGAAGTTACTGAATATCCAATACTGTGAACATATCATATGGGCACTAAATATCAAGTACTGTGAACATGTCATATAGTTACTGAGTATCCAGTATTGCGAACAAATCACAAAGGCACTAACTATCCACTACTGTGAACATATCATACAGGTACTAAGTATCAAGTACTGTGAACATATCTCATCGCTACTGAATATCCACTACTGTGAACATATCATACAGGTACTAAGTATCCAGTACTGTGAACATATCATGAAGTTACTGAATATCCAATACTGTGAACATATCATAGGCACTAAGTATCAAGTACTGTGAACACGTCACATAGTTACTGAGTATCCAGTACTGTGAACAAATCACAAAGGCACTAACTGCCCAGAACTGTGAACATATCATACAGGTACTAAGTATCCAGTACTGTGAACATATCTCATAGTTACTGAATATCCAGTACTGTGAACATATCATATAGGCACTATTAAAGTATCAAGTACTATGAACATATCATATTGGCACCAAATATCCAGTACTTTGAGGTATCACATATTTACTGAGTATCTGGTTACAGTGTGAACATATCACATAGTTTCTAGTATTCACTTTTCAGAAGTGTGCACATGTCACATAGTATTTGATTTGCCAGTAGTGTGAACTCGTATTTACTGACAAAATTATCATATTCTTAATAAACGTTTGGTGTGTTACTCCTGTTTATGACAGCTTAGAACAAACATCTCTCTTAAAAGACAACTTCATGATGTGTTATGCATGTATAGGTATAGGTTACACCAAAAACTTTAGTGCTCAAGAATGGTCAAACATATTGTTCTTAAGTTAAGCATTTGCATAGTTCTGTGTGACAGTAACAACTGAAATGTCTGTTAGGAAAATGCAATACCAAACAACATGGTCTATAAAATTTTAGAAGTCTTTACTATGAACTCGTGACTTAGTATCCTGGACTATGCTTTTTGTACCCAATTAAACGTTATTTTGAATATGATAATTGTAATAATAATCTGTAATGGTATTAGATAGATAGGATTGTGAAGTAGTTTATACTAACATGTTACATATACTAACAGTCTTTTGTTTTCTTTCACATCAGTCTGTTATTTTCAGCATTTTAAGCCTGTGCAGGGTATTAATATCTGTCTTTGTCTTAAATATGATTCTCAGTACATATCCAACAGTGTCTAAATGCAGATCTCCATATGAGGTTCTAAGCACAGGTCAAGGTCACAGAAAGTGGCATGTTGATTTTGATGTTACCAAAGATATGATGCGGATTACATGTATTTATAAAACACAAAATAGGGATTATGGGTCAAGGTATATAGGTCCTGTTTTGTGTGACAGGTCATTGAAATAACTTAACAAATATGACAAGACTCAAAGGTCAAGGTTACACTAAGAATAGAATGCCTACATTTGAACTTTGTTTGAATTATGCTTAGACTGCTAGAGGACCTTGTAGTTCCCTGCCATACTTAATTTTTTTGCCCCCAAAGGGAGGCATATAGTTTTTGAACCATCTGTCCGTCTGTCGGTCCGTCGGTCTGTCAGTCTGTCAGTCTGTCCGCAATTTTCGTGTCCGGTCCATATCTTTGTCATCGATGGATGGATTTTCAAATAACTTGCCATGAATGTGTACCACAGTAAGACGACGTGTCGCGCGCAAGACCCAGGTCCGTAGCTCAAAGGTCAAGGTCACACTTAGACATTAAAGGATAGTGCATTGATGGGCGTGTCCGGTCCATATCTTTGTCATCGATGGATGGATTTTCAAATAACTTAACATGAATGTGTACCACAGTAAGACGACGTGTCGCGCGCAAGACCCAGGTCTGTAGCTCAAAGGTCAAGGTCACACTTAGACTTTAAAGGATAGTGCATTGATGGGCGTGTCCAGTCCATATCTTTGTCATCCATGGATGGATTTTCAAACAACTTGGCATGAATGTGTACCACAGTAAGACGACGTGTCGCGCACAAGACCCAGGTCCGTAGCTCTATGGTCAAGGTCACACTTAGACGTTAAAGGATAGTGCATTGATGGGCGTGTCCGGTCCATATCTTTGTCATCCATGGATGGATTTTCAAATAACTTGGCATGAATGTGTACCACAGTAAGACGACGTGTCATGCACAAGACCCAGGTCCGTAGCTCAAAGGTCAAGGTCACACTTAGACGTTAAAGGTCATTTTTCATGATAGTGCATTGATGGGCGTGTCCGGTCCATATCTTTGTCATTCATGCATGGATTTTAAAATAACTACGCATGAATGTGTGACACAGTAAGACGACATGTCGCGCGCAAGACCCAGCTCCGTAGGTCAAAGGTCCTAAACTCTAACATCGGCCATAACTATTCATTCAAAGTGCCATCGGGGGCATGTGTCATCCTATGGAGACAGCTCTTGTTTTTCTGTTCATTGCCAGTTTCTTACTTATAACTTTGTTTGACTTTTCCAGATTAATAAAATTGTTTCTAATTCAGATTTATTTGATTTTACTTACATAATTACTAATACAAGATTAGTTGTAAGATCTTTCCCTGGTGTTTTCTCTTCCAACCTTTTAAAATATAATTAAGTCATATCTTTTCTTGCAGTTAAGAGTAATTATGATCCCTTATCTATTTCATAGCTGTTTTACCCATTGTATTTGTACCACCACATTCCCTTTCTAAATTAATTAGAAAAAAATACCTAGAAGTATTGTACATATGGTTAAACATCATTCATGCATCAAAGGTTTGAGGAACTTGGACCACTTGAACACTTCATGTTGTGTCTGGCTGTGTTCCATATATTTTTCATGTTTTGATGGCTTGACACCTTGGATTAGTCTACCATTTTGATCATGCTTTTCTGCTCTAATTGAAAGGGCAACATTAGAAAGGCTGATGATTGTTTGTTCTTTAATATGTACAGTTTGCATTATGCACCATTTCAAATGCACTGCAAAAACTAAGTTGGGGGAAATACCACCTGATTAAAATTCAGCATGTAATACATGACTGTAAATTTTGGCACTTATTTAATAGGGACAAATATTCTTTTGGTATAATGTTATCAGGTTTGTTAAATCAATGAACTGGCTTTGTTCCAGATAAAGGTTTATAGTAATCGCCAAATTATATTACGTAGTTTTATTTTTGTAAAGGACACAGCTGATTATACAAATAAAGTGTTCTAATTTCAGTTAAATGAATGATAGATAAAGAACTGAATATTTTTTAAAAAATCATGCCTGTAAAGTTTCTGCAAGAGTTCAGTTTTTATGTACACTGTACTCAATTTTTTTTTATCCACATATTAAAAATCTGCTTACTGAAAAAAAAAAGCAGTTTTAATCTTCCCACATCATATAAGCCACAGTCATATGTTAAAAGCTGTCAGTTACATGCTTGCTGCTTTGTCAAAAGATTATTGGAGTCCTGGGAGAGAGATGGGAAAGTCGACAAATAACTGTAGGGTTGCCTAGCATCCATCCTCATCTGTTATGTTACAAGTTATCTATAGTTTCCAGGAATCAAACAAATGCTGGATAATAAATGATATTCTAACAAGGCATTACAAAAAATAACTTTGTCACAACAAAAAGTATCTTTCAATGTTTTCTTTTCAGATTTTAAGTTCCTTTAATCTGTGAGATTTAAAATTCATAAAAAATTATAATAATGATGCTTTAAGCAAATTTTGTAGCAAAATTTTATAACTGAGAATCATATCCTTAAAATAGTTGTTTAAGATTTCTTTTTACATGTAATTGAAACATTTTAAAGAATAATTTCTTTATTAATATGTCCAGTTCCCTTAAATTCTATTTTATGATTTTTACTTTTCAGTCAGTTGTCTTAAAAAGAAAAATATAGTAATAGAGGTGCTAGCCTTTGTTTAATCTTCTTCCATATATTTAGGTTAACTACCAGTTTATGAGAAAATGTGTTGAGAGTGGCCCAGCCACACCTATGCAGAAGGAATGGGCACACAAGATTGTAAAAATGATCCCAGAGAGGCTTAGATCTACCCCATACATGAAGGAGTGTATTCGGGAACTCTTTGAAGAGATTAAAACAGATTTTACTGCCAGTATGAAGAAATCCATGGGTAAGATATGTGTTTGAATCCCACTCTCAGTTGATGAAGATTTGCCTCGAAAAATGAAAAAAATCACTTGAAGTATTATCACTGTATTTTCTTCATAATGTATATTTCGCACTTAGCTTTTTCAAAGAAAGGGGAGCCATTTTATTAATTGAAAGAAGTTCTTGTCATGTGGAACTTTGCCATTTAAGCATATTGGTTAGAACTAGAAGAACTGGATAGGATGCCTATTTAACATTAAATTGTGATTTCTTTACAAGTGCATGTAAATAAATCAGTTTATTATACATTAATTTATAATACAAAAGTATATTTCAGTGTTTTGAAATTTGTGAATATTTTTAGTACAACATGTTTTGGTGAAACCAGAAGTAAAGGGTTTGGATGGTGAAGTTGCTGGACCTCCACCCCAGGAACCAAGGTAACATACCTTGTTTTAATATACATAGGGTGCATTAATATTTATGATTCAAGTTACCAGTTATCACACATTATGTACTAAATGCCAGTAGAACATGCAAGAAGACAAAACCGGTATGTTTGAATATTTACTTGTCAAAATCTTTTTCTATTTATTCTAATTAAAGATAATGTAAAATACACAAATTTCAGCTGAAAAGCTAATCTGTTATATTAGAGCATATGTAAAGAAGGTTAATTTGTAACATTTGTATTTTGAAAGTCTGATCTTGTTTTTTAGTAAGTACAGCGGCCATTAATAATTGATCAAGTAACTGATCAGCTAAGCTTTTAATGACACTTTCTATGTCTTTGCTATTGATTCAACCCTCAGTTTATATGTCTTTGCTATTGATTCCACCTTCAGTTGCTGTCTTGTCTCAGTTTACTGTACTTTGTCTGATACTTTGGATAAAATTGATTGAGGAAAATGAGAAGAAAATCTGATGAAGCTTAGATGTATAGACTGACATTAACACAGAAGCTTCCAAACCAAGGTCCTAGATTATAAAACGAACTTTTGAGGCCAGTTTTGAAATTCCAGCATTTTGATTGGTTATTTCATGCTACACTTTTCAAATTGACCAATGGCAAGGTTGCAGTCATAGACTGGTTGCCAAAATCATACTTAATAGCAAGTGGAAACAAGCCTTTTCATTCAGGGGCCTCCGTGGCCGAGTGGTTAAGGTCACTGACTTCAAATCACTTGTGGGTTCAAGCCTCACTTGGGGCGTTGAATTCTTCATGTGAGGAAGCCATCCAGCTGGCTTATGGAAGGTTGGTGCCTGCTCGTGATGAAATAATGCACGGAGGGGCACCTGGGGTCTTCCTCACCATTAAAGCTGGGAAGTCGCCATATGACCTATCATGTGTCAGTGTGACGTTAAATAAAAAAAAAAAAGCCTTTTCATTCTGATTGAAAGCAGATGTGCAAGATAAAATAGCAAACTTGTTAATAGGTCTAACATCAGATTTTCATCATAATTCTTTAAAGATAAATTTCCTTGATCAAATTTCATTTTGATGACAGGGTCTTTACATATTTTCTAAGTTTAAAACTGAATGAAAAAAAAAAAGAATTTCTGAGAAAAAAATAGAAAGGTTTCTTAATGAAAAAAAAATTAGAAAGGTTTCTTAATGATTTGTCTTTCATAATGTATCATCTACACCTTTGTGCTTCTAAAACTTCAGATGGAACTAAAATAGGCAAGTTGAAGCCCATGGTAGATGGGGAAACAATAATGTAGCCTCTAGAAATAAAGTCATAACTTACTTACTAGTTATGCTGCCAGTGACGTCTATAATTTATGTAACTGTTGTATTTCAGTGGTCTAGATTACTCAAAGCCATGGCACAATGACTATGTCGCTGCAAAGGAGAACATCAGAGAAAATCTTCACATGCTGCATCCCTCCATGCAGACAGTTCTTGACATGTGTCAGAACACACTTGGAAACATGATTCTTGTTGACTGCTTGAAATTCAGGTACAACTTATATGTGTCATTTTCCTATTATGCATTTAATGACATCATCATGAATTAAAGGGTCCTAAAATTGGTTATACATCATTCTAGAGGTATATGGGTCAAAGGTTACTAATTCAAGTCCTTCTTTGTTTCAAATAAAAATTTACAGCTTCATAAAGTGCACCATAAATCCCTAGCTAGCTACTTTCAGTTTCGATTTCTTTGATATTGTTCATTTTATGACGTAAATTTAAAGTTTTACATGGACATGTTGCTTTTATGCTAACTGGGTTCATGTTGTTAACAGGTCTCAGGGACCAACTTAAATGTATAATGTTTGTATTTACAGGGCTCAAGGGCCAATGGAATTTGAATCACTCAAAAATAATGTGATACTAGATCTGGAGAAAGCAGAGGAAAAACTCATGCTGAGGTTAGATTTATTTAGTTGTTACAGCAGTTTATGTAGACTTCATGGACAGTGACAGTTGTTTTATGTAAATTTCATGTACAGTATCAGCTGTTTTATGTAAGTTATTTCATGTAAAGTTCCTGTACAGACTATGTGGTTTTATGTAAGCTACATGTACAGCATCAGCAGTTATATGTAAACTGCATGTATAGTGTAAGCAGTTTTATGTAAACTTCATGTACAGCATCAGCAGTTATATGTAAACTGCATGTATAGTGTAAGCAGTTTTATGTAAACTTCATGTACAATATCAGCAGTTTTATGTACTCTTACATGTATTGTGTAAGCAGTTTTATGTAAACTACATGTACAGTATCAGCAGTTTTATTAAAGAACATGTAATAAAGTGCAATTTTGTAGTTTTTGTCAAATAATTGATGCATTACATGAAATAGAAAAAAAACGGAGATATTTGAATTCTCAAAAACTTGAAATTGAAGTTGGCAGCGGATGATCTATTTACTTCTATTCAATAACTTTGCAGTTAATCTAATTGTCAGTTATTAGGATCAGTATAAACCTTACTTTTACAGTTGGTATCCAAAAGTGATCAATGTATTTGGTGACAAGAACAACTTCAGAAATCTGAAACAGGAAAAATACCCATCATTCTACAACAGTGTGACCACACTGATCTCTAATCAGGTAAGAAAAAAATATAAATGAATTCTAAAATTCATTCAGTTTTTCTTATAAAAGTTTTGGTGGAATATCGTCACTTAAGTAAAAACTTGGGATAGCAAACATGATCATCTTAACCATTTTACGTGGAATGAGAAAGGGCTAACATAGGTACATTCAAAATTATTGCTTGTATCTGGAAATTAGTTTAACTGTGAAGTAAAGTTTAAAGTATTTCTGTAAGCTAACCACTGTTGATCAAGCCCTTCTATTAAGAAAAAAGAGAAATAGTTTGTAGACTACATTTTGAAATCCCACGAAATATAAACATGTTTGGTAAAAAAGAAATATTTTCAATGTTTTCAGCTGCGTGACTTACTGGAGCGTACTCTGGATGCTTACGTTAACTTGTTTGACCCCGATGACAAAACATGTCTGCCTCTGTTAAAAATGGAACTGACATTTGATGATGAGAAAATGCAGTTTTACCCACCAAGTCAAGACCTTGAAGATACCGTACTGTTTGTGGTGAAACAGATTTGTAAGACCATGCAGCAAGTACCAACAGTTCAGTCCTGGTTGTCTGGAGGAAGTACACTCAATCACACAGATGCTTCAATTGCTGATCATATCTTAAAGAAATTCAACCTCAAACTCAAGAAAGCTGTCAAGACAAATTTTGAAGAGCCACAGGCTCATCTCAAGTCTTTTGGTATGCATTATTTACATAAGTTTATTTTTTTAGCTCTAGTCCATTGCGTAATTCGTATTTTTCAAAAATTTCATTATTTTTGTGTTCCTCCAGAATTGGTAGGCATGTAGGTTTGCACTTGTCCATAGATTTGGAAGCTAAACTCCCGATTATATGCCCCACTTTTTTTTAACTCCTTCCCCCAATCCCCGCAACTGTAGCATACACCACCACACAAGGCGTAGGGATGGTGGTAGGGACAAGAAATGTGACCTTGTTGATCAGTTTGTTTGCATATACCACTTGAAAATCTTGTATGCCAATCTTCCTGTTATTTTTATGCCCTACCCTTAACCTTCCCCACTTTCCTCAAAAATTGAGGTTAAGGATGAGGTATAGATTTGCCTTTGTCCATCAGACTGTTTGTATATACATTCTGAAAATCTTGAGTGTCGTACTCGGCACACTTTATCAAAGCAGCGTTCGACACTAACTTTTTTGCCAGGTATCCCGAAGGAATACCTGCTGGGAAATTTAGGAATCCCTGCTGAAAATTAGGAGTCCCTGATAACAAAATGTGGTAAGAACATGAAAAAACTAAAATCTAACAAACACAACTGTTTACAGTACTACATGTATTTTATGTCCCCTTTATTTCCATTTTACATCAATGACAACAATAGCTTGTATGACTTTTGCTGTAAAAGAATAATGTCATTTCTGTCCAAGTCCTCTTCCCCCTCATCTTCACTACCATCGCACTCCTCTGCCATTTGTTGTAGTTCGTCTAAATGTATGCCGCCTAGTTCATTCCCCCTTATAACCCCCTTATTTGTAATCATGTTTTTAATATAAAAAAAAATTCCGAAAAGTCTCCCTAAAATAAAAAAAATTAAAAAAAAAAAATGTTCCGACCTACCTACCCTAATTTTTTCAGCATGTTACCAGATACAAAGATTTTTTAGGCCTTATTAATGCAACTCCCACAGACTTTATCTAAAACTAGTACATTGGTCATAACAGATTTTCTTAAACATTTCATATTTTAGTTGTTTTATTTTGCACATTGCCTAAAAGTGGGTGGGGTTTAGTGTTTGCATGCTTTTATTATCAGCAAATTCTTCTAAATAAGAGCTGCTTTGGCAACAGTGATCATATTTTTCGTAAATGCAGACGTTTTATTGGCTTTTTATTTTAGTTTGTACTTGAAAAATCTTGTAAGAAATAATAAAAATGTTCGAAAATGTCGGTCTAGAAAACGAGTGACAAATACGAAAAACAAAAGTAACAGTTAAAGTTCTTGAAAAGATAACTGTTTTAACTTTATTTTCTCATCATACCACGTATAATTTCTGCTTATTTAATTTGTTTTGCCCAAACAAAGCCTCGGCAATTATGATAATAAATTTGTTATAGACCGTAACGGCCGACCGGCTCATGTAATCGTATCGAGCACACAAAAAAATGGTACAAACACGATAATATAAGGCTGCATTGTTTATCAATTAAGTTGTAAACATTGATCAATAAACACCTTTGATAATGACAAGGCAAATTGTACTAAATACAAACCGCGAGATAAGCACGTGTCATTTGGCGCGTGGCGTGACTGACATCTGTCGGTAGCTAATTAACATACGACGCTCCGCCTACTGCCATATTTCCGCTTGTGCTGGCGAACAATATTGAAATTCACTGGGATTTTGATTGACAGGGGGCAGAACTATCGAACTTGGAACGCATCTAAGTAAATTTCCGCGAGTCAAGCCGACGCACGTTCCGTAATTTATGCGGATAAAATACGAGTTTTTCGCGGGTCAAAACCCGGGAGCTCGGGTCAACTGAACGCCCTGGAAGCCTTAGCAAAAGACCGATGTTTGAGCGAACAAGACTGGGGAATTTCATTGTTTAGAATCATATTTTATCTGAAAATCAAGAGTCCCGACGGAACACCGAAATTGTGAACTTTAGGATCCCTTGCGGATTTTTGGTGTCCTCGGGATCCCGGGACACCGTTAGTGTCGAACGCTGCAAAGGAACTGGTTTAATTAATCCCATATATTACCATCATGTGAGATGATACTTTTTGGGTGCAAGCATTGTTCAGGGTAGCCATATATGATTTTGTTTTTGTATATACCTTTTCAATTGGGTGTGCAGTTTTGCTTATTTGCTTTACATATGATTTCTTATCTTTTTTGTACTGGAAAATTGAAAATAATTTCAAGAAGAAGAGATTGATTTAAGACAGACAGACAATCATTCAAAGTATTGTCAGGACGTGTTCAGTATTCTACAGTGTAACTATAAAAAGTATTTTCTTACAGTTGACAGATATGACTACATTGTAAATGGAGAAGCCCTCGCTGAAATCCACAAATACATGGAAGTAGAACACACATTTGCTGAATACACAGAGGTAATTTGTTTTTCACCTATACAGATATAAAAATGCTTATAAGAGTGTTAAATAGTCAATGTTTCATGCCATTTAATCATCATTAACCACTAATAAATTAGTTTTTAAATACGCTTAATAAATTGCAAAAATAAATGTGAAATTTTGTAATTTCTGCCATGTTTGTATTATTATGTCATTTCTGGAATTTTAACCAAAAGTCGAGTCTATCCAATGGAAAAAATGGAAGCATATACATCAGATTTGCTAATGAAACAGCAAGTATATGCTTTAACAGATGACATGTCGACCATCTGAGAAGGTTGGGATTGGTTCTACAATGGGTAGGGTGTAAGCAAATCATCTAAGAGGTCAAATTGGAAACAGCTCGTTTGATTATTAAACCTGTTTTCATATAGTCATCCGGACAGGGTTTCCCAGGAAATGAACTGAGAGAGATTGAAATAAGATCCAGAATTGTTGCAATAGAGCTAACATAAATTAATATAAAATTTAAATGAATATATTTATCACATAAATTCATATTATTTTGTGGTTAAAGATAAGAAAAAGTCATGTTTTGTCTTATAATTGCAGCAAATTGAGAAATACAGAAATCTGGCCAAGGAGATCATGGGACTGCCAAGTATTGAACATTTTGATATGATCAGGTTGGACTGTGAGGATCTGAAGCGAGGCTTGGCTGAGGCATCTCGCGGTCTTGCTAATGAATTACTCCGCAGGGTGTCTGATGATCACAGGAAGGAGAACAAAGAGTGAGTTTCAGATTGAGTCATATTTATCTATATAAATATTTTATCTGCCATTGTAGATGGAGATACTATGTATATATTTATGAAATTTAGGAAGATAAATATTTATGAAATTATTGGTGATGAGCTGTCACAATTCATTAATGAGACAAAGTTATTTCTATTTATCATCTACAAATGTTGTTTTTTTTTCATTTATCTTGTGTACAGAATCTGTGAAGAGTTCCAGCTTATTATGGATCGAGCACTTAAGGTACCAGAAACGAGTGAAGATTTGATTGGTATGATCTCATTTGTTGAGCACGCTCGTACACAAGGAATGGTCAAACTGAATGAACGTATTACACAGTCTAAAGACAGACTGGCCTACTTGATTGATGTGTTTTTGTTTACACCAGAAGACATTGCTCTCAATTGTGATGTGCTCACTTGGCCTAAAAACATCAACCCAGTCTTCGATCAGAATGAAGAGGTAAAGTATATTCTCATTTACATGTAGAGACTACAGTCCCAACCATGTTAAGATATGTATGAGAAATATTTCTTGTGGCCTAAAAGGGTTTGGTCACCCAACTACTTGTAAATACAGAATTTATTTTTAGGACATAGGTGTACTGTCACTATGATTTCCATAAAAACTCCACATGGAAGTTGTATTGTATTTAGTGTTGTGCAGTTTACATTATTTATGTGTCCGTTATCATTAAAAAAAAAAGAGAAGAAAAAAGAAATAATCTTAGCCACTGTCACAACACTGTTATCTGAGCTATACCAGTGTCTTCAGTAACCATGACTTTTTCATAGTCATTGATATAATTATGATGTTTTCTATTGAGGTACATAAACAGGAAATATACACTTCTATTAGCTTAATACATTAACACAAAACTGTTGTTATTCATTAAGAAGAACGAATGCGCTGTACTGGTTTTATAGTGAATATTCAGAACGATTATTTTTTAGCTGATAGAAAAGTCGAAACAGGCAGGAGAGAAAGGTTTGTTGGAGAAGAGAGAAAAGGTTATGATGGAGCTTGAGAAGTTACGACAACGTGTTGACGAGTTCAATGACTACGGTGAGCTAGACATGATGCAACAGTATGTTCAAGACGTACGCGCAGTGCAGAAACGTCTCGCTGATGTATCTGACCAGATCACTTGGATTAACAAGGTAAAGTATTGCTTCCTTCTAAAAATAGATAAATATGAAACAGTTGTATTTCAGAAAAAAAAATGTTGTTGACAGAAATATAATTGTAGTTTTAAATAGCTCACTGATATTTATGATACTGTATTATGTCTATTTCTTACCTATTTTGCATGATAATTGGTTTTTAATGTTTTTATGTTCATGAATTGATTATTTTTATAATCAAATTCCATATGTTGCAAAATGTCTGCGTGCACTTGCATACATATTTAGGGTAGTTTTTTAGCTCGACTTTACGAAGTATATGGAGAGCTATCTTACTCAACCCGGCGTTGGCATCCTTCCGCATCCCCACCTTGGTTTAAAGTTTTTTTTACACTTTCTCTTTTTTAGCTCATCTGATTTTTTGAAAAAAAAATTATGAGTTATTGTCATCACTTGAGCGGTTGTCGGCGTCGGCGTCTGCGTCAGCGTTGCCTGGTTAAGTTTTATGTTTAGGTCAGCTTTTCTCCTAAACTATCAAAGCTATTGCTTTGAAACTTGGAATACTTGTTCCCCATCATAAGCTGACCCTGTATAGCAAGAGACATAACTCCATCTTGCTTTTTGCAAGATTTATGGCCCCTTTTGTACTTAGAAAATATCAGATTTCTTGGTTAAGTTTTATGTTTAGGTCAACTTTTCTCCTAAACTATCAAAGCTATTGCTTTGAAACTTGGAATACTTGTTCACCATCATAAGCAGACCCTGTACATCAAGAAACATAACTCCATCTTGCTTTTTGCAAGATTTATTGCCCCTTTTGGACTTAGAAAATCAGTTTTCTTGGTTAAGTTTTATGTTTAGGTCAGCTTTTATCCTAAACTATCAAAGCTATTGCTTTAAAACTTGCAACAGTTTTTCACCATCATAAGTTGACCCTGTGCAGCAAGAAACATAACTCCATCCTGCTTTAGAAAATATCAGATTTCTTGGTTAAGTTTTATGTTTAGGTCAACTTTTTCTCTTAAACTATCAAAGCTATTGCTTTGAAACTTGCAACACTTGTTGACCATCATAAGCTGACCCTGTACAGCAAGCAACATAACTCCATCCTGCTTTTTGCAATAATTATTGCCCCTTTTGGACTTAGAAAATCATTTTCTTGGTTGAGTATTATGTTTAAGTCAACTTTTCTCATAAACTATCAAAGCTATTGCTTTAAAACTTGCAACAGTTTTTCACCATCATAAGTGGACACTGAACATCAAGAAACATAACTCTATCCTGCTTTTTGCAAGAATGATGGCCCTTTTTAGACTTAGAAAATCATGGGTAGGACAATATTTCTATTACACAAAAAAAATCAGATGAGCGTCAGCACCCGCAAGGCGGTGCTCTTGTTTCTCCTTATCTCTGTAATTACTTGATGGATTTGTTTCAAACTTAAAATAGTTATTCCTCATCATCACCCACATCATATGGCACAAGGGCCATAACTCACACCAATATTTCATGAATTATCCCCCCTTTTTACTTAGAATTTCAGGTTAAAGTTTTGATGCACTTTCACTCTATCTTAATTATTACTGAATGGATTTGATTCAAACTGAAAGTAGTTGTTCCACATCATCTCCTACATCATATGACACAAGGTCCATAACTCTGGTACCAATATTTAATGAATTATCCCCCACTTTTACTTAGAATTTCAGGTTAAAGTTTTGATGCACTTTCACTCTATCTCAGTTATTACTAAATGGATTTGATTCAAACTTAAAATAGTTGTTCCACCTTATCACCCACATCATATGACACAAGGTGCATAACTCTGGCACCAATGTTTCATGAATTATGCCCCCTTTTACTTAGAATTTAAGGTTAATTTTGATGCATTTTCACTATATCTTAGTAATTACTAAATGGATTTGATTCAAACTTGAAGTAGTTGTTCCACATCATCACCCACATCATATGACACAAGGTGTATAACTCTTGCACCAATATTTTATGAATTATGCCCCCTTTTTGCTTAGAATTATACTTATTTAGTAGTTTGATACACTTTATCTTTATCTCTCTTATAACTTAATATTTTTGACACAGACACAGCTATTGTGCAATATCTTCATCCACCATTGGAGTTATTAAACACTCCAGTGACAGCTCCAGCTTCCTCAGATGTGCCCAGTTTCACTATCCAGCATCGAAATAGTCGAGCGCGCTGTCTCCTGTGACAGCTCATGTTATATTTTTTTCTCACCCTCAGGAAGAAGTATTACTGTATAGTAATTGCTCACCGGAAAATTTGGTATATATGAAACTGTATGATTGTAGTTCAGTATATAAACTTGTTGTCAATGGTGTAACTGCTCCTTTCATACCTTGCAAATATTTTTTTGCGAAAGGTTTATTTATAGACGTATTGATTTTACATGAATATTGCCCCTGTATGTATATCTAAAGCAGGTATTGATGCCCAGTTTCCTTTGCATAATGGTTATATTGGGCATATGTAAGGATTGAAACTTTAGTCTTGTGTTTTGAAGGTTTTGTGACACTACTCTGAACAAACTATGTGTTTTGCTTTGCAAAAAGTATAATTCTATGTTTGCCTTAATTGGCATAATCCCAAGATTATTTACTTAGTACATGGAACTAGTTGTTCCTTTGCAGCCCCTGTTACACCTCTCACTGTCTATGTTTGTGCTAAAATAGTCAAGTACCTAATTTAGGTTACATTAGTAAGTATTTGTAACAGTTCAATTTGAAGTTCATCTTAGTAGTGAAAAACTCAGTGACTAGTGGCATTGAATCAGTGACAATATTATCAGACAAGCAAATATGAATTTTAATGTTTGTATGACAGGAGGAGCAGCTTTACAAGTACCCAGTTACACAGTATCCAGACGTGGACGAGATCACAAATGCTGTAGACCCCTTCCAGAGACTCTTCAACATTGTAATGAAATGGCAAAGAGCAGAGAAGAAGTATGTATTGATTAAAATATTTCACTACATTACCAAAAGTCAGGACATGTATTTATTGCTTTGGTGTTGTAAATTTAGATTTTAACTTGAAAGTTCCAGATTTTCATTTAGTAGAAAGTATAAAAATTGAATATCGAGGCAAGTCTTAGAATTCAGCATTGCCGTTAATAGTTTCCAGATTGTTCTATGGGAAATCCAGTTTAATGATATAAGACTTGTCTTAAAAGTTGAATTTATAAGCTTTGCTAAGTCTTACATTCAAGTTCACAATCTCTGGCTGTGTTTCTTGCTTTAAAACTTTGAAAACTGTGTTTTAGACAATTGAAAGTCTTATTGTTTTAACAAGAATTGCTAGTGAATAATTAATACCGTAAGTGGTGACAAGAACTATTCACTGATATTTTAGTTGAGAAAATGTTCTGTTTCTGCATGGAAGTGATAAGAAAGCCAGAATATGCTTGCTGTATAAAACAATGAATTTTATTATTCACAGTAATTATTACAGAATAAAATATGAGCCGTGCCATGGGAAAACCAACATAGTGGCTTTGCGACCAGCATGGATCCAGACCAGCCTGCACATCCGCGCAGTCTGGTCAGGATCCATGCTGTCCGCTAATAGTTTCTCCAATTCCAATAGGCTTTAAAAGCAAACAGCATGGAGCCTGACCAGACTGCGCGGATGCGCAGGCTGATCTGGATCCATGCTGGTCGCATACCCACTATGTTGGTTTTCTCATGGCACGGCTCATATAATATTTCAATGTTTTTAGATGGATGGACGGAGCTTTCTTGGACCTGGAGGCAGAAGTTATTGAAGGTGAGGTGGATGAATACTGGCGGGAAATTTATAAAATACAAAAAGTCTTCAACCAGAAATTGAAGAAGATGCAGATTGAGATAGATGAGATAAACAGAGAGCGCAAAAAGAAGCGCCGCCTCGCTGAAGATGAAGGAACTGAAGCGGATGTAGAACCTGATGCCAAGTTGACACCTCCGGCAGCTGTCACCGTATGTAACTCTGTACAGGACCAGATGACAGAATTCAAGGTACTTTCTTGAATTTACTTTAAATTACATAATCACTAAAAGTTTAGGTTTTTAGGTTGTGGGAGGCTAAGAATTTTTTCAAGGGGATATTAATAAGTAAAAAAATCCAGAACCATTTATGTAATGGATTGAACTCTTCCTAAAAGAAGCAGTCTTGGTTTAGGACTTCTGAAAAGTTATAGTTTTCTCCATATTTTGCAATAAAGATGTCTTAAAAGGGTTTGCATAGCCTATTTCGGGCTTCCATGTTAGAATATATTTGTTTAAGTAAAAGAAAACAGCAGTATTTTTCAACAAAGACTTTTAAAGTGAAAACAGAATAATAGTATGCAACCTAAAGAAGATTCCTTGTGTAAATACTTTATACATGTTTGTGATTTTATTTAGGAATTTATCCCTGTGATAGGCATAATGTGTAACCGTGGTATGCGGCCCCGTCACTGGGAGAAAATGTCAGCAACTGCTGGTTTTGACATGACTCCAGACTCTGGTTCCACGCTTCGAAAGGTGCTCAAACTGAACCTGCAACCATTTATGGATGAGTTTGAGGGTATAAGTGCTGCAGCAACAAAGGTTAGTACCTGTTTTATTACTGAGAATGTTAATCACAGAATTATTAATGGAATAATGTTTGTCCAATCCCAAACTTGAAATAAAGAGCTGTGTTTCGACAACTGACTAGGGTTTGAACAAAGAACTTGTGTTTCTGTTCCAGATTTTTATCATGTGATAAATATATGATAATGAGCAAAGGGTTTTTGTGCATTTGTCAGCTGATACATTTCTGAAAGTGATGCTCCCACATAAAAGAAGCTACAAAGGTCAAGCTTCTAAAGGTAGCAGAAATGGAAGTAGAAATGATGTGTTTATACATTTCTTATAAGCTTTGTTTACTATGTTGGCATGAAGTTATAGAATTAGCTTCAGTAAAGTATAATGCAAATTCTAGGAGGGTCAATAACGTGACCATCACTGAGTTTGTTTATGCATTGTAATCAACGCCACTTTTTTTACTATGAAGGATACATACAGTTGTTTTGCAGAAAACCTGTCAATAACCCAAACAGAATCTGTAAAGCAAATTAGGTCAGGATAAATGTGAACAAAGGTATATTTTATATCTAAACAGAATTTCAGTTTCACCATATTAGGTCTGGGAACAGTTTCTCTATGTTGGGTCCGGGAACAATTTTTCCATATTAGGTCTGGGAACAGTTTCTCTGTGTTAGGTCTGGGAACAGTTTCTCCATGTTAGGTCCGGAAACAATTTTTCCATATTAGGTCTGGGAACAGTTTCTCTATGTTAGGTCTGGGAACAGTTTCTCCATGTTATGTCTAGGAACAGTTTCTCTATGTTAGGTCTGGGAACACTTTCTCTTTGTTAGGTCAGGGAACAATTTTTCCATATTAGGTCTGGGAACAGTTTCTCTAGGTCTTTCAGTGGTTAGGTCTGGGAACAGTTTCTCTATGTTAGGGCTGGGAACAATTCTTCCATGTTAGGTCTGGGAACACTTTCTCTATGTTAGGTCCGGGAACAATTTTTACATGTTAAGTCTGGGAACAGTTTCTCTATGTTAGGTCTTGGAACAATTTTTCCATGTGTTAGGTCTGG
Organism: Mercenaria mercenaria; assembly: GCF_021730395.1. NCBI lineage: Eukaryota > Metazoa > Mollusca > Bivalvia > Venerida > Veneridae > Mercenaria > Mercenaria mercenaria. The sequence continues at coordinate 58,456,142 of NC_069373.1, forward strand.
GAACAGTTTCTAGGTCTGGGAACAGTTTCTCCATGTTACCTCTGGGAACAGTTTCTCTGTGTTTTGTCTGGGAACAGTTGCCCTAGGACCCTCTGTGGTTAGCTCTGGGAACAGTTTCTCTGTGTAATGTCTGGGAAGTTCCCCTAGGACCCTCTGCAGTTAGGTCTGGGAACAGTTTCTGCATGTTATGTCTGGGAACAGTTCCTCTAGGTCTCTCTGTGGTTAGGTCTCGAAACAACTTCTATATGTTAGGACTGGGAACAGTTTCTATAAGTGAGGGTGTATAATTTTTCAGGAACACTCGCTAGAGAAGGCGATGGTCAAGATGATGGACGACTGGGATGCAGTAGACTTCAATTTAAGTCAGTATCGTGACACGGGAATCAGTATCTTGTCATCAGTTGATGATATACAGACTCAGCTTGATGACCAGATTGTCAAAACACAGACTATGAGAGGCTCACCTTTCATTAAACCATTTGACAAAGAAATAAGGGTATGGCTTTTCGTTATAACGGATTTGTAGATATGAGCAAAGCAGTATTAGTTTATTAAATATTTATTTATTTTAGCTCATAAGTTTTTTTACCTGCACATGGCAAGAAAAGTATAAATGGTGTCTTACTGTAAATACTCAGTAGCATTTAAACCTGCTACTCACAAGTTGAGCATCTGACACCTTTCATGATATCGGTATTGTCATTAAATGTTTAAAGGTATACCAGAGCCAAATTTCATATTTGAAAATATGAATGATTACAACATATAGTTTATGTAAACATGCAGTTAACCAGTTTATAGGTAGTAACAGTACTATTCGTTAGGTTTAAGATAGTACACACTTATTACATATATAGCTGAAGATAGTATCAATGTGTACCAGGACTAAAAATTGGAAGTTTCTTAAAAATTGACAATTACTGCATAACGTTTTATAATGAATGTAGCTCTACATACATAATTAATTGATATATTTAGTAAAGTTAGATATGTTTGAAGCAGATTTTCTACATCTTAAGTAAATATCTAAAGATAAACATTTAAGTGAATGATGGGCATTAGACGTCTTTAAAAAGAATCTCCGTTAAATTACAGAAAATATCAATTTAGTGTATTACTAAGTTTTTTTTTTTGCTGCTGTAGATACTACACTCATGTATCTTTGAAATTGTCACTGTCTAATTTGTGTTCAGGAGTGGGAAGAGCGCCTGATCCGTATCCAGGACACTATTGATGAGTGGTTGAAGGTTCAAGCCCAGTGGCTGTACCTAGAGCCAATCTTCTCCTCGGAGGACATCATGCAGCAGATGCCAGAGGAGGGACGTCTTTTCCAGATTGTTGACAGAAACTGGAAGGAAATTATGAAGCACACTGTCAAAGATCCAAAGGTATTTTTGTCTTCTTTTGTAGTGGACCCATGATGACAATTGCCATGCAATTACCTATTCTTGTATGCTGTTTTGGCATCCTTAGGCCATAACAGAAAAAAAATAATTTCATAACAATAATGGCAGAAAGCCAAAATCACATGCTGAGAACATGTGACCGAATGGAAAAACCCGATCAACATTACAACTCCATTACCTCAATTCATCTGTTTGATGCTTTAAAGAGTTATTGCCCACAGCTTTCATAGACCTAGTCAGTCTAATAAATGAGAGGTTAAAGTGTTGCTATAAGCTGTCATCAGAGAAGGAGGATTTCAGTTTTGCCGCTTTGAAAATCTGAACGCTTTTTTTAGCTGGACTATTCGAAGAATAGTCTAGCTATTCTACTCACCCTGGCGTTGGCGTCGGCGTCACACCTTGGTTAAGTTTTTGCGTGCAAGTACATACAGCTATCATTTAAAGGCATATAGCTTTGAAACTTATTTATTCTTTTTCTAGGTCAATTACCAACCTCACTGGGTCAAGTTCCATAACTCTAACGTATTTTGAGCAAATTATGCCCCCTTTTGGACTTAGAAAATTCTGGTTAAAGTTTTACATGCAAGTTACTATCTCCAAAACTAATGCAGATATTGAATTGGAATTGAAACTACACATGTGTCTTCGGGGTTATAAAACTAGTTGATAGCACCAAGTCCCATAACTCTGACCTTCATTTTGGCCAAATTATGCCCCCTTTTGTACTTGGAAAATTTTGGTTAAAGTTTTGCGTGCAAGTACATACAGCTATTACTAAAAGGCATATAGATTTGAAACTTATTTTTTCTTTTTCTAGATCAATTACCTACCTCACTGGGTCAAGTCCCATAACTCTGACATGTTATTTGGCCAAATTATGCCCCCTTTTGGACTTAGAAAATTCTGGTTAAAGTTTTGCGTGCAAGTACATACAGCTATTACTAAAAGGCATATAGATTTGAAACTTATTTTTTCTTTTTCTAGATCAATTACCTACCTCACTGGGTCAAGTCCCCATAACTCTGATATGTATTTTGGCCAAATTATGCCCCCTTTTGGACTTAGAAAATTCTGGTTAAAGTTTTGCGTGCAAGTACATACAGTTATTACTAAAAGGCATATTGATTTGAAACTTATTTTTTCTTTTTCTAGATCAATTACCCACCTCACTGGGCCAAGTCCCATAACTCTGACATGTATTTTGAGCAAATTATGCCCCCTTTTGGACTTAGAAAATCCTGGTTAAAGTTTTACATGCAAGTTACTATCTCCAAAACTAATGCAGATATTAAATTGAAACTTCACATGTGCCTCCGGGGTTATAAAACTAGTTGATAGAATCAAGTCCCATAACTCTGACATGTATTTTGTGCAAATTATGCCCCCTTTTGCACTTAGAAAATCCTGGTTAAAGTTTTGCATGCAAGTACATACAGCTATTACCAAAAGGCATATAGCTTTGAAACTTATTTATTCATTTTTAGCTCATCTGATTTTTTGAAAAAAAAATGATGAGTTATTGTCATCACTTGAGCGGTTGTCGGCGTTGGCGTTGCCTGGTTAAGTTTTATGTTTAGGTCAGCTTTTCTCCTAAACTATCAAAGCTATTGCTTTGAAACTTGGAATACTTGTTCACCATCATAAGCTGACCCTGTATAGCAAGAAACATAACTCCATCTTGCTTTTTGCAAGATTTATGGCCCCTTTTGTACTTAGAAAATATCAGATTTCTTGGTTAAGTTTTATGTTTAGGTCAACTTTTCTCCTAAACTATCAAAGCTATTGCTTTGAAACTTGGAATACTTGTTCACCATCATAAGCAGACCCTGTACGTCAAGAATCATAACTCCATCTTGCTTTTTGCAAGATTTATTGCCCCTTTTGGACTTAGAAAATCAGTTTTCTTGGTTAAGTTTTATGTTTAGGTCAGCTTTTATCCTAAACTATCAAAGCTATTGCTTTAAAACTTGCAACACTTGTTCACCATCATAAGTTGACCCTGTATAGCAAGAAACATAACTCCGTCCTGCTTTTTGCAAGATTTATGGCCCCTTTTTGACTTAGAAAATATCAGATTTCTTGGTTAAGTTTTATGTTTAGGTCAACTTTTTCTCTTAAACTATCAAAGCTTTTGCTTTGAAACTTGCAACACTTGTTCACCATCATAAGCTGACCCTGTACAGCAAGCAACATAACTCCATCCTGCTTTTTGCAATAATTATTGCCCCTTTTGGACTTAGAAAATCATTTTCTTGGTTGAGTATTATGTTTAAGTCAACTTTTCTCATAAACTATTAAAGCTATTGCTTTAAAACTTGCAACAGTTTTTCACCATCATAAGTGGACACTGTACATCAAGAAACATAACTCTATCCTGCTTTTTGCAAGAATGATGGCCCTTTTTAGACTTAGAAAACCATGGGTAGGACAATATTTCTATTACACAAAAAAAATCAGATAAGCGTCAGCACCCGCAAGGCGGTGCTCTTGTCTAGGTCAGTTACCAACCTCACTGGGTCAAGTTCCATACCTCTTAACATGTATTTTGAGCAAATTATGCCCCCTTCTGGACTTAGAAAATTCTGGTTAAAGTTTTACATGCAAGTTACTATCTCCAAAACTAATGCAGATATGGAATTGAAACTTAATCTGTTTCTTCGGGGTTATTAAACTAATTGATATTATCAAGTCCAATAACTCTGATATGCATTTTGGTCAAATTATGTCCCGTTTCGAACTTAAAACTCTTTTGATATTTAACATTTTGGGTAATAATTTCCTGCTTCTGTGACAATATTTCGAATAGTCGAGCTTGGCTGTCTTACAGACAGCTCTTGTTTTTTTTTCAGTAATATATGTTTAAGCTTTTTTCTTTGCCTATAACATAGGTCCTGCCAAATGCTGGGGTAATTATTCACACATTTTGTCATTGTAAATATGTGATCATGTACTGTGTCAGATATTGAGAAACTTTGTTAGTATTATGGTAGAAGTATAACTGGTTAGGTTTTCTGACAGACCCAGAAAAATGTGGTATGTTATACCTTTGAAATATGGTCAAGTGTATGTAGATATCCTAGCTTGAAAAAAAATTAGTATTGGCCAGGAGAAAATGCAGCACATAATTACTGACAAACTTCCAAATATAAAAATATACCAATTTCCCAGAAAGGTTGCATTTAAATGCTGTTTTAAGATAATATGTCACAGGATAAATGTTGTAGATATTTGGTCATGTGATCTTAGTATTAATGGTATTGTGTAGATGTATAATAAACATTGTCAATATTTAGGTGGTGATTTTGTTTGTTTCAGCTGTTGTCAGATAGGCACATAGATCAGTATTTTTGCATAAATAAGTACCCAGTCTTTACCTGGCTAAATAATTTAAGGACATAAAATTTAAAAAAAGAAATGGGGAAAAAAGTTCCTGTTAAAGGAAAAATGATCAGTTGGTTGGCTAACTTGATAGAAAGGCTATTTTTCTTTGAAATATTGGCTTAATAATCACCTGCAACCTTGACCTTCAGTAATACACTGAATGTATTATGAAATATTCTAACATGATACACTATCAGTGACGTATTTCGACAGACCAAGAAATACTGCTAGCATATTTTATCTATTGTTTTACATGAAGAACATGTAAGAAGTGAAACAATATATAGACAGAAACATATTTTAATGAATCAAACTCTCTGAAATGGTTAAAGGCTGCATGAAATAATTCACTCATGCTACACCCATGTGATTATTTAATATGCATATAACCTTATTTTGTGTTTAAATTATTTAAAACATGCTTCTGCTATATATGTATTTTTTTTAAATATTGTTACATAGGTGTTGGTGGCTACAAGTATGACTGGACTATTGGAAAAACTCCAGGACAGTAATGGTCTTCTTGACAAAATCAACAAAGGATTGAACGCGTACCTTGAAAAGAAACGTCTCTTCTTCCCGAGATTCTTCTTCCTATCAAACGACGAAATGCTTGAGATCCTGTCCGAGACAAAGGATCCGCTGCGTGTACAACCTCATTTGAAGAAGTGTTTTGAGGGAATTGCGAGACTGGAGTTTGACTCTAAGCTTGATATTCATGCTATGTTTAGTAGTGAGGGGGAAAGAGTTCAGATGGCCAACGTTATATCAACATCGGAGGCTCGTGGAGCTGTAGAAAAATGGCTGCTGCAGGTGCAGGATACCATGTTGATGTCGGTGCGAGATGTGGTCAGGTCTGCACATGAGGTATGTCTGTTTATGTATATTTTTATGAAACTTTAATGAATTAAGTAGATCAGCTGCTGTTTTGATTTCTTTTCAGGTCAGACTGAGAGGCATGTTAAACATTTATAAATTAATCATTTTTAACATAAATTGGGCCAAGCTGTATAAATATTTGCTTGATATGATTGGAAATCATTTTCTGTAACTTTAAATTTTACATCATTTAAAGATGCATGAAAGAAAAATTAAAGTGAAAAAGAATGAAATAATCTTGCAGATTTTCATATTGGTTGTAGCAGATTTATGTGTATGTCATGCGGCATCACAATTTATTCTTTAAAGTATGACAGAAATCTTTAATTTGTTTGACATTTGTACTAAATGAACTAATTTTTTGTTGATGAAAAGAATTATCCCATATATGATGAACATGTAAGAAAAGAAAAGTTTGATTTTCTCCAGTTTACAGTGCATTAAAACACAAATATCCCTGAATATGATTCATTCTGTTGTTATATACATGATTTTGTCATCTTTTCCCAGGGAGACGCCCACATTGCTATAAAAAATACTCCCAGATATGAAATTAACTTGTCAGAATGGAAAAAATGACATTTGAGGTGGCATTGTAACTTAACAGAGTTTAAGAATAAGTGTGTACCGGTAGTAATAGTTATAATGGGTGTCGACCAAAACATTTTCTTCATCATTTTCCTTCACATTTCATTTGTTTTTCCTCTGTTTTCATCCTAGCTCTCATTCATTATATTTCATTTAGTGTTAAGCACACAAGTATTTCCATTATTCAGTTTCATCACATCATTACTTCTGTCTTTAATGATTGAGAAGTCCTAAATTTTTGTGAGGGACTATTTTTTTGTTGTTAGCTCGACTATTCATAGAATAGTAGAGCTATTGGACTCGCCCATGCATCGGCGTCCGCATCAGCGTCTGCGTCCCGATTTGGTTGAGTTTTTGTATGTAAGCTGGTATCTCAGCAACCACTTGTGGGAATGGATTGAAACTTCACACACTTATTCACTGTGATAAACTGACTTACATTGCACAGGTTCCATAACTCTGTTTTGCTTTTTTACAAAATTATGCCCCTTTTTTGACTTAGAAATTTTTGGTTAAGGTTTTGTATGTAAGCTGGTATCTCAGTAACCACTTGTGGGAATGGATTGAAACTTCACACACTGATTTACTGTGATAACCTGACTTACATTGCACAGGTTCTATAACTCTATTTTGCTTTTTTACAAAATTATGCCCCTTTTTTCGACTTAGAATTTTTTGGTTAAGGTTTTGTATGTAAGCTGGTATCTCAGTACTCGCTAATGGGAATGGATTGAAACTTCACACACTTGTTCACTGTCATGATCTGACATGCACAAAGCAGGTCCCATAACTTTATTTTGCTTTTTTACAAAATTATGCCCCTTTTTCAACATAGAAATTTTTGGTTAAGTTTTTGTATGTAAGGTGGTATCTCAGTATCCACTAATGGGAAAGGATTGAAACTTCACACACTAGTTCACTGTCATGATATGACATGCAGTGCAAAGGGTCAATAACTCAACTTTGCATTTTACAAAATTATGCCCCTTTTTCAACTTAGGAGTTTTTGGGTTAAATTCTTATATGTAAGCTGGTATCTCAGTACCCACTAATGGGAATGGATTGAAACTTCATACACTTGTCCACTGTCATGAGCTGATAAGTACTATGCAGGTTCCATAACCCTATTTTAGTTTTTTACTAAATTATGCCCCTTTTTCGACTTTCTTATTCATTCAAGCGACAAGGCTGTTAAATAGTCGAGCGTTGCTGTCCTCCGACAGCTCTTGTTGATTTTATGGTTGTGCCATCCTATTAAATTGCTTTGAACAAATAAATTTCTCCTATATATTGGATATTCAAATTTGAAATTCACGAGTTTGTATCCCCAGAGCTGTTTTGTTGTAGAACCACAAAATTCTATGCCAATGATTTTAGTCTTTACCTTGTTAAATTCAAAAATGGACTGGTCTGTTATTCAGTTTTGGCAGTACTGCTTCTCATTCTCAGTCAAGGGGGTTTCACTGAACATTTTACTGACTGAATAGTGAACAGTGCAAACCGTGATCAACCTGCACGCATCTTGGTCTGCATTGGTAGCAAAGGCAGAATCACTTGCTGCCAGCAGGCTATAGGTTAACTGATCTGGCAGTTTTTGAAGTTCAGTCATACACAATGTTCCATAACATTTTACTCTTCATCATAACCGCCAGTAAGACACCTGACATAGTTTAGCAGTCTAAAAATGATAGCAGTTTTCATAATCTTCCTGATTTATTTGCATGTGTGCATTAATAAATTTGATATGACCTGTCATTGTTCCAAATTTGGTATTTGATGCTTGGTTTATGAAATACAGGTTTAAAAATTATCATTCTAAAAATGTTCTTACCCTAATATTTGAAAGAATTTGACACATTTAAAAGTACCCAAGCACTTATATTGTTTATATTGTGGCACCAAGTTGTTAGTTGGTTTTTAATTCAATTCAAGGTGAAAATTTTATTCTTCTTTGAAGTGTAATAGAAATTATTGTGTTTTGATAAGAATCTACCAATTTCTTAATGTTGTAAGTAGTGAAATAAAATCATGTGACTGATACATTGTTTTGGTACAACACCTGTCTAGACATGGAAAGGGGTAAAATAATCACATTTTAAATATATATATATATATATCAATTCTGTATCTGCATTGATGTATTTGTAATGTTCTTGTATTCATTATGTTTTTAGCTCGACTATTCGAAGAATAGTCTAGCTATTCTACTCACCCTGGCGTCGGCGTCGGCGTCACACATTGGTTAAGTTTTTGCATGCAAGTACATACAGCCATCAATTAAAGGCATATAGCTTTGAAACTTATTTTTTCTTTTTCTAGGTCAATTACCAACCTCTCTGGGTCAAGTCCCATACTCTGACATGTATTTTGAGCAAATTATGCCCCCTTTTGGACTTAGAAAATTTTGGTTAAAGTTTTACATGCAAGTAACTATCTCCAAAACTAATGCAGATATTGATTTGAAACTTCACATGTGTCTTCAGGGTTATAAAACTAGTTGATAGCAGCAAGTCCTGTAACTCTGACTTTCATTTTGGCCAAATTATGCCCCCTTTTGGACTTAGAAAATTCTGGTTAAAGTTTTGCGTGCAAGTACATACAGCTATTTCTAAAAGGCATATAGATTTGAAACATATTTTTTCTTTTTCTACATCAATTACCAACCTCACTGGGTCAAGACCCATAACTGTGACATGTATTTTGAGCAAATTATGCCCCCTTGTAGACTTAGAAAATTTTGGTTAAAGTTTTACATGCAAGTTATTATCTCCAAAACTAATGCAGATATTGATTTGAAACTTCACATGTGTCTTCGGGGTTACAAAACTAGTTGATAGCAGCAAGTCCCATAACTCTGACCTTCATTTTGGTCAAATTATGCCCCCTTTTGGACTTAGTAAATTCTGGTTAAAGTTTTGCGTGCAAGTACATACAGCTATTACCAAAAGGCAGATAGATTTGAAACTTATTTTTTCTTTTTCTACATCAATTACGTACCTCACTGGATCAAGTTCCATAACTCTGGCATGTATTTTGAGCAAATTATGCCCCCTTTTGGACTTTGAACATTCTGGTTAAAGTTTTACATGCGAGTTTCTATCTCCAAAACTAATGCAGATATTGAATTGAAACTTCACATGTGCCTTAGGGGTTATAAAACTAGTTGATAGCAGCTAGTCCCATAACTGATATGCATTTTGGTCATATTATTCCCCCTTTTCAACTTAAAACTCTTTTGATATTTAATCTTTTTAGGTAATATTTTCCAGCCTCTGGGACAATATTTCGAATAGTCCAGCTTGGCTGTCTTATGGACAGCTCTTGTTGTTTCTAGCATTAATTTCTTAGACAACACATTCTTTGCTAAGATAAAAAAAGATTTTTAATGTATGTATGCACATGTATCTATGCATTTGTGTAGTACGAAAAAACAAGATTCATACTTACTTTTAAAATGCATGACTCACTTGAATTTAATTAAGCCACGCAAAATTGTTTACTTCAGTATTATTTGCTATCTGAAGGGAAGATAATTTGAAATGACTCGTTGAGAAAGGTGGTCACTTTGGCTGCTTTAGTATACTGTCATAGTCACATGTAACTGCTGACTGTTGAAGGCTTGAATTTACAGACGTATATTTTGAAAAGTACAAGTATTGTTGTCACCCTTTCATTGGCACTAAGGTTGTGAAAGTTTTGCATGCAGTCTGGTTTAATTATCAGCAACTTCTAAAAGGAATGTTTTCAAACTGTGCACAAGTCTGTTGTATTTTGCCCTTTTTTATACTCTGAAACTTTTCAAAAAGCATTTGCATGTAAGCTAGTATCTCTGCAAGCGTTGAAGGATGTGACAATGTTTTCAAAAAGCCAAATGCACTGTTACTAGACAGCTCTTGTTCTTTAATTTCTAAATGGATAGTAACATTGCACTGTTACATTGTATGTCTTGATGAATGACATTTTTTACAAATGAATGTCTATCTTTGTTACCATAATGTTAGAGTTTTTAGAGTGTTATAGATTTTCATTTAATACAGAAATTGCTTCACATTTATTTATATGTAGATTTAGTGGTAAAAAAGATGTTATTACTGTGAAATTATGATTAAATTAGTTAGAAATGCATGTTTTTAATATCAGCTTACTTCTTGTAAAATTTGTCTAAGCTGTGCTAAGTTGAAATGACTGTGTAAAGATACTTCATCGCATTATTTTGATTTTGTAGGCATATGCTATCGAGCCAAGAACAAACTGGGTAATAGACTGGCCTGGGCAGGTTGTGCTGTGTGCTTCACAGGCATACTGGACACGTGAAGTGCATGAAGCTATACGTGCTGCACCAACAGGTCTGAAGGAATATTGGGACAAACTGCAGAAACAACTGGGAGATATCGTAGAACTTGTACGTGGCAAGCTAACTAAACAGGCTCGTACCACCCTCGGTGCCCTTGTTGTAATTGATGTGCATGCCAGAGATGCTGTACTGGAGTTGGCAGAAAAAGGTTAGTACTAGATTTTGGACAGCTGATCTGAAAAAAATCAGCAAACAGTTTTAAAGATACTTATTCTTTAAACAAAGATTTTGGCTGTAAATTTGTGCAGACACAGTTGCAGGGGGGCCTTCTTTAACATTCTATAGTGTAAATGATGATATTTTTTGTTGAGAAGAAAGAAAAGTAAAGTTTATTATCTGATTACAGGAGTTGCAAGTGAGAATGATTTCAACTGGTTGGCTCATCTACGTTATTACTGGGAGGAGGATAACATGATTGTGAGAATCACTAACGCAACAGTGAAATACTCGTACGAGTACCTCGGTAACACAACACGTCTTGTGATCACACCACTTACAGACAGATGTTATCGTACTCTGGTGGGCGCCTTCCACTTGAACTTGAATGGTGCCCCTGAAGGTCCAGCTGGTACCGGTAAAACAGAGACTGTGAAGGATTTAGCCAAGGCTTTAGCAGTACAGTGTGTCGTGTTTAACTGCTCCGACGGACTCGACTATATCGCTATGGGAAAGGTAATTGCATTTAGAATGTTTGTTAACCTTTATAATGCTGGACACAATTGAGTCTGCCTTTGCAACCAGTGTAAATCATAATCAGACTGCACAGATGCACTGTTCGCCATTCAGTCAGTACCTTTTTGTAAGCACCCCTTTTAACACTTAATAGTACATGTACTGTCCAAATTGAATGATGGACAAGTTCATTATAGAAATTTAGCAGGGTAAGAGTCACTCCTCATGCAACACCATTTTTTCTGCTCTAGTATATTTGAATGCTTGTAAGAAATATTATTAAGCAGACTGAAATCAACTTAGTAAGGATTTATAAAAAATTCATGTCGGTATAAGTCAGTTTGCCTTTGTCTCGATATAAGTTGATAGTTTTGAAATGTTATGTTTCAGTTTTTCAAAGGGCTTGCATCGGCTGGTGCATGGGCTTGTTTTGACGAGTTCAACAGAATTGACCTTGAAGTGTTGTCTGTCATTGCTCAACAGGTAGTTTTATACTTATCTTTTGAGCAAAAGGACTGCAGTCCTTGGTAAACAGCATGTCAGAAAATTTTATTTTCCTTTAAAATCCAAGTTTAAAAAAAATGCCACATATTTATCAATTTTATTGTTATTGATAACAAAACTTATGTAAAAGTTGTACGTATCGGTTTTTATATTTATGATCACAAGAATGGTATATTGCAACTGATAAGTTATGTTGATGTTCTTTTCAGATTTTGTGTATCATTAGAGCAGTTCAGGCAAAATTGGACGTATTTGTATTTGAGGGCACAGAATTGGCTTTAAATCCACAGTGTTATGTGAATATTACAATGAACCCAGGTTATGCTGGACGTTCGGAACTTCCAGACAATCTCAAAGTATTGTTTAGAACTGTAGCTATGATGGTACCGGACTATGCTATGATTGCTGAGATCTCTCTGTACTCGTTCGGATTCCTGGAAGCAAAGGCATTGTCAGTGAAAATTGTCACTGTATACAGATTGTGCTCGGAACAGTTGTCCTCGCAGTTCCATTATGATTACGGTATGAGAGCTGTAAAAGCCGTGTTGTCAGCAGCGGGTAATCTCAAACTGAAGTATCCTGATGAAGAAGAAAATATCCTCGTAAGCAAATTATATCATTGCTAATTCTAGTTTATAATAGTAATAATGTGAAAATGTGAAATCTCTTTGTGTAGCCAGGGATGCAGGGTTTCTTGAAAGTTATGTTTTTCTGGTTATACTTTCTTTTGGGATGTTGCCCACTAGCCAGTTGGGTAAAATAGAGCTTTGACCGGCATTTAGTATAAACATCTAACATTGAAATGGTCTTGTGACATATCTTGATTCTACAGTAATTAAAGAACAGGGATTGAATAAAATTTGTAGGGACCTCTTTGGCCGAGTGGTTGATGTCACTGACTTGCCTCTCACAGCAGTGGGCTAAGGAAAGATCAGTTCTACTGTGCTGCCCTTTTATGCCTGAAATAACACCAGGGCTCCTGAGGTCTTCCTCCACCATGAAGGGCTGGAAAGTCACCATACGACCTATAATTCTGTTGGCGTGACAAAACAAAAATAAAGCAATAAAATTTGAATTTGTTAACATAATTTTTATTCAGTTTGTTCAGTTTGTACAGGCATACTTGTTTGCAGGTATTTGTGATAGAACAATAGATTTTTGGTTGTCATGTATTTTTGCAAAGTCAGATGTGGCATACGCAATCATTTTGAAAGTGTTAGCAATTTAAAATGAACTATTTTTATCTCTTACAGTTGCTGAGGTCAATCATTGATGTAAACTTACCCAAGTTCTTGTCACATGATATTCCGCTATTCAACGGTATCATCTCTGACTTGTTCCCGGGACTTTCTCTGCCCGAAGCTGACTACGAAATCTTCTTGAAAGCCATGGAGACTGTGGCAGAAAAGAAAAATCTACAGTTTGTCAATTTCTTCAAAGAAAAGATTATCCAGACCTATGAAATGATGATAGTCAGACACGGGTAAGGCATTTCAGACCTATGAAATAGTGATAGTCAAACTGGTCTGGTTTACTTCTCACTTGCTAAGTTTTTTCATGTTAGCTGATGATTTTTGTTTGCCCGAGTACAAAATGCTCATAGTGAGCTTTCAGGATCATTGAATGTCTACCATTATCTGTCCATGATTTGTAAGAAGTATATATCCTACTAAACAACCAAGCCAGTTTCGGTCAAACTTCACAAGAATGCTCCTTGGGTGCTTCTCTCTGACATCTTCAATTTTATGACATTCATGCAAAATTCTTGTTGCCATGGCAACAAATGAATTTTATATTGTGGTTTTGACCAGAATGGCAATTTTGTTGGGATATGACTTTGTGGATTTTGACTTATGATCCTAAAGTGAATGGGAGTTCTCCTACTTCATTATAGCATTAAATTTCACTCGACAACGAGATCTACGAAAATAAGTCACCCACAAAAATGAATGCTTTTACGGTAAAGGGATAACTTTAAAAACTACTGGCCTTATTTTGAACTCATTTCTAACAAATGACCTTCTACCAAATTCCTTCATATCATTCCGATATGTTAAGATATCCTCTGTTTAATATAAAAAATCGGTGGCAAATCATTTTAAAAATAATTATGTCAGATAATCATTTTTCAGGTATTAATGTTCTTTATATTGATTACAGTTTTATGTTGGTTGGAGAACCTTTTGGCTGTAAGACAATGGTGATCGAGACATTGAGTGAGGGTATGACCTTGCTGAATGAACAAGGTCACACTGATGATTATGAAAAGGTCAAATTTCGTATCATCAATCCAAAGGCTGTGACCATGGGACAGTTGTTCGGTTGTTTTGACCCAGTCTCTCATGAGGTAATGTATATTTCAAATCTTACAATATACTGGTAGCAACAACTGTTTTTTTTGCTATAAAATTCATTGATGCAGACACCAGTATTGATTTCAGTGTGCATAACTGAGAATGATTTTGCATAAGGTCATGTCCCAGAAATACATCAAAAGCAGAATTTTATTGTCTCATGGTCAGATAGTTAACAAAAGATCTGCTAAGATGTAGATAGAAGGCATTTAGTAGAGAATTTAAGATTATCTGGTGTTGTAAGAACTGGGTCTTTAATGTAGATAGTTGGTTTTATTTTCAGTAGTGTTCTAAGACAGGGCTACTTACTACTTTGAAACAACTGTGAATATTTAAACGGCATTATCTTCAAAAGCAAGACCAAGTCTTTAACAACTTGAATATAGCTGCTGTCTATGAAACTGTAAAATTAAAGTTATGTGTAATTTACCCAATCTGCAGTTTGCAAAAATTAAATGCATTTTAGTTTAAACTTGAGACTAACAAGTTTTTTTGAGTCGGCTAAAGGCTGAAAGCCTTTTGATGAGTCCTTGCTATCCAAAGATTCTCTAATTGGACCAAATAACACAGTGAAGGGATGTAGTTCCATTAGATTTCTCAAACTTCAAACAGTTCACTTCATGAATGAAGTTAAGTTGTGTCAATTCCCTTTGCTATGACCAATATACGATGTAATCTGTCATATTTATGACTTGTAATTGTGCAATTCTCGAATGTAACTCATTAAGCATAAATGTGCATTTTAAGAATTGCGCAGGCTTACAAAGCTTGGGTAACATCCAGCGAAAGACAAAAAATAGTTCCAGCAGGGCTCCAGATAAGATGCGTATTAGCGTAAATTACGTATAGAAATAATGCAAATACGCATGTCTAATAATTTCTAAGCGTATAAAAACGTATATAAAATTACAGAAACGCACACAATGCTTTTTTAAAAACAAAATCTGAATCGTCTGGATGCGTTAGGTAACATAGCCGATCAGCCGTAATTCTCCCACATTGAACGTAAACACGCATCGTATGATTTCTATAAACTTTGCGTGGGTTGAATTTTGCAGTCAGTAAACGGATAAATTATCGGAAGAAGAAGCTCTTACTGGTTTGTTTAGTTACTACTGATATTAAAAATGATTTTAATTCTTATTTTTCGAGAAATAAACAAATCGGCGAAACATTAAATTGTATTTTCTTGTAGTTTTTGAAATCGAAAGTAGATCGTCTATGTTTGGCGAAACGAAACAACTTTTTTTATGAAAAGATTTAAATAAGAGGTAATTTAACCGTAAACTTCAATGTCAGATACTGCCAATTGCTGCTAAATGTCTTCGTATCATCACAATTTGTAAAATATATTGTTCAAACTGGAGAAAAGTGTAATCGTATCCGGATATAATATTTTGGGTAAATATCGAGCTGTGTTATGAAATTTTAAGAAAAAAAAAAAACTAAAAACAAACTGAAACTGGTAGACTATACTGTCAGTACATCAATCATTAGCCGACTCAGGCCATTCAGGCCTTTGATTATTATTCTAATATTTCAGTGGACAGATGGTAATGTTGCAAACACTTTCCGAGAGTTTGCATCTACAGATACTCCAGACAGGAAGTGGGTTATATTTGATGGACCGATTGATGCTTTATGGATTGAAAACATGAATACAGTACTTGATGACAATAAAAAACTATGTTTGATGAGTGGAGAAATTATACAGATGTCAAATCCTATGTCACTCATCTTTGAAACCATGGATCTTTCACAGGCTTCAGTACGTAAACCAAGGATTTTCTTACTTAGTAACTGGTTGTGTTTTTTTATGCCCCCAAAGGGAGGCATATTAGTTTTCAACTGTCCGTCCATTTGTTCGTTAGTTTGTTCATTCGTTAGTTCGTCACAACGTTTACTTTTTGCATGAAGGCACTTTACTCGTGAACCACTGCATCCAGGACCTTCAAACTTCACATGCTGATAGTACTTATTAAGTACACGACCCCTATTGACTTGGGGGTCAAAGGTCAAGGTCACCAGGTCAAAGGTCAAGGCGCTGCGGGGGGCATTTGTCACCATTAGTGACAGCTCTTGTTTAAGGCTTCCATATGTTATCCATGTATTCGGTCCAGGTTTTGACAGTAAATCCTAGATATTTCACTGACTGGTGTAAGTAAACGATGGAACTTTGAAAGGCTTCTGTAATTTCATCATGGATCATTGAATGGATTCTGTAAGTGAGCCTGGATCTTGGAAATGGTATTATAAAAGTCACAGATCTTTATATGACTTTTGTAAGTAAACCATTGCATTTTTGAAAAGCTGTCAGTTAGTTGCCTTTCTAGATACAGTTCTTTAAATAGTTGTTAATTGAATTTTCAGCCTGCAACTGTTAGTCGGTGCGGTATGATCTACCTGGAACCATCTACGTTAGGTTGGAGGCCTATTATGAAGTCTTGGCTGAATACGTTACATGAGGTCCTGGCTAGAGAGGCTGCTGATGCTATTGAAGCCTTGTTTGAATGGCTGGTAGATCCATGTTTGGACTTTGTTAGGAAAAATTGCAAGGTATGAGATTTTTGTGCTTTACAACTCTCGTTTTTTGTTAAAATTATTTTCCAATTTTATATATTTACTTATATTATTTAAGACATTAGCAACACTATGTTGTTGAATATGTGTGACATAAACAAATTAAATACATTAAAATAATTGTAACAGATACATCTCAGAAGAAAAAGAAAAGATATAAGTACTACCAAAATGATGATGAAGATAATATTATTACATTGTATACTTGAAAAATGATCTTTATGATAATAGATTTATAGCTAAGTGGGCTAATCTCTTAAATGTGGAATGCTGTCTGAATTATTGTCATTTTTCTCTCTTATTTGTCTTTGTAGGAGTACATACCATCAAAACCATCCAATGCAGTACGATCACTGATGTACTTGATTGACATGTTGCTAGCAGAGGCACTCAGTTCACCGGATCTTGAGCACAACAAATCACTGAGGACCTGGGTCATTGTAAGCCAGCTTTTATATTTCATTAAAAAATTTCTTAACTAAATGTAAAAATAGAACTCTTTAGAATTTTTTTTTCACTTTAATCACTTGGCCCTCACCGATGTGGGTTCATACCTCACTTAGAATTTATGTGAGGAAACCATTCACTTGGTTATGGACATTTGGTGGTTCAATCCAGGTGCCTGTCCATGCCTCCTTCACCATCAAAAACTGTGTTGCTATATGACCCTAATTTGTATAGGCGTGACTCTGACTCGCCCCCCCCCCCCCCCCCCCCCCCCCCACTTCCCTAAAGATCAATGCTGGAGGTCATGGTTTGACTTTGAAACTACTGAACAGTATTAACATAATTTTTCTCTGTACATTGATATGTCTGAATAATACTTCCTCAACAGATCTGTTTGAAATATTTACATTTCAGAATGTAGTACAGTTTTCTATCCCTTGGTCTATTGGAGCTGTCGTAGACGTTGATGGCAGACACAAGTTTGATGCATTCTTCAAGGATTTTATTAGTGGAAAAGATGAGAAAAATCCTATTCCTAAAGCACTTGGCAAATTTGAAGTACCATTGCCAGCAGAAACTTCCATCTATGATATGTACTTTGAGGTATGTATAAATTTAAGCGTAACAAGCTACCTATAAACCTAGTTCAAGCTATAATTACTTACCTGTAAGCTTAAAGGGGCATGCTATCAGGTGATATTTCATTAGTCAAACTTATTCGACGCCGCCCAGGAGGCGGCATCGAGTATATGGGATACACTTTTATTTCGGACCCTGTAGTAAAGATGATAATGAATAGTTTCGGAGTGATAAACTGAACACAGTGAATAGTTTTTAAAATGACCAACGATAATGCACAATAGATTTTAGTGAATAAACAAAAAATGGCAAAAAGAAAATAAAAAAAATGTATGTAATGTAACTTATTATGTGATATAAAACAATGTTATCTGTCTTTCCTCTCCTTACTTGTAGAACAGAAAAGAATTTTTTATTTACAATTTCGTCAAAATGTTGATCCGATTTATTGATAAGGGAGGTTACTCTGTAAGTCAAGTTTTCCTATTTCTGATCTTAGCATGACCTACTTACCTATCTCATTTTCTATTAATAGAACACACCACAGATATACCGCAATGTGTGAATTGCGGACAAGTGAGCATTCATGTATTTTACAATACCATTTCAGAAAACTTCGAAGAGAATATTAAAAAATAAAAATACGGAAAATTACACTTTGCCTGCACAAAATCCATTGTAAAACGTATTAACAAATTAAATAAAGGAATCAATAAGTATATATATATGTTGAAATGAACTGAGGAAGTGTCGCTGTTAACTTATTTTTAACCTTTTGTCTTATTTACGGTTCAAAGAGGACTTCAAGTTAATCGTTCGTCCGGAAAAAAAATGAATTCTATGATATTCCAAAAGTATACAAGAAAGATTCATGCTTTGTGAATAGGGGCAATATAGAGATTACTCATGTTACGTCATTCTTTTCTTGGACAAAATTTTTAGTTGTTTTGGCAACGGAAACAGTAAAATGCTGTGTATAATCTGCATTCTGAAATCTATAATGTAGGTGACTAAGGTCTATGAAACTTCATCAATGAATAGAAAACACTCATTACATTACATGATAATAAAATAATGGTTTCTGTGAACCACAACTTTGAAATAATTATCTTTTAACATAACCTCATTTTCCAACAAACTGCATTTCTGTGAAACTTCATACACACGCTCCTGTATATAAGATTTCACAGGTGCTGGTCTTAGTTAAATAATAACTTTAATTTTGTATGTAAAGGGACTACCTACTCGAAATGTCAATGTTTTTGCAAGCAGAGGATTTGTATTGCATGGTTATACCTTTCTATCATGTTTATTCTTCACGTTTTAAACAGTTTATAACATATGTTGTTTCATGTGCTAATGTTGATAATTTGTAGCCGGTCAGACTAATAAAGTAATGATTAGGTGATTTCTCTTATTGCAATAAACGTACTTCAGGCACAACACTTGGCGGCGTCTTTGATGCTTGCATCAATGAATTTCCTTGTATTTACTTACATGTATGCTGAAAGGGGCATACTTTCTGTTGTACATCATAATATGAGAGTTTAAGGGGTTTAATTTTTAATTTATTAAGTTTTCTTTTTTTTCATTCAAGCATGTTACTTTGTTTGAAAAAGAAGTATTTATTAACCTTTAGCCTGCTGGTGGCAAGCGATTTTGCCTTTAGGCTGATCATGGTCTGCACTGTTCGCTATTCAGTCAGTAAATTTTCAGTGAAAACCACTTCGAATAATAAGTGGTTCTGCCCAAATTGAATGATGGACCAGTCCAGTTTAGAAATTTAGCAGGGTAAAGGTTGATAAATTTACTGTGAAATCATTCAATTTCTTGGGCACTAAATTGTTTGGTTTGTACCAAAACAGCTATTTCGTGGGGATATGAATTTGTGAATTTCAAATTCTTAATTTAAGAGGAATAGGAATTGAAGATATTTCTTGGGATTTAGTTTGATTTCACGGACTGTTACAATTTTTTGTCTGTAGGTAGTAGTAAAGATACCTCTCTAAAGTTATCGTTGATTTCAAACTGATGAAATCTATTGATATATAGCCTTGAGATGTTATTTAAGATTTGTGCAGAAAATGTTAAAAATTGATATACTATTATTTGTGATGATGATTATAGTGTGAGCATGGAGATGGGAAGGTAGGACACAGTGTTCAGTATGGTCCTTGTATGTATTGCTTGTGGTACTTGTATATATATCTTCTTGTATAGCTTGTATTGTAAACCATATCATGGTATGTTCTCATATGGTTCCATTTCAGAGAATGCTACCAGAAACCATGTGATTTTAGTTTGGCTGGTATCATATTTGCCTTTCAGCATATTTTATATTACTCGTATACTATTATAATTACTTCTTGTAATTTTGTTACATTGACATTTCACCTTTAAGTAGGGGTTGGGGACTTTGACCAGTTACTGAACATTTTTTTTTTTATGTTAAGTGGATGGATCCAAATTGCATCAAGTTTTGTCAAGGTTGGAAAGTGGGGGTGAGAAGAATACTTTTTGGGATTGGGGATTGAATAAATGAAAAAAGTAAGCCGTTATGTCAAATTCTTTCAAAGTATACATCTGTTTATTATGTCTCCCACACCACTGTGGTGGGAGACGTATTGATTTACTCCTGTCTGTCTGTGTGTGTGTGTCTGTCACAAATCTTATCCGCTCTCTAAGTCGAACAGTTCTCATCCGATCTTCACCAAACTTGAACAAAATGTGTTTGCCAATAAGTCCTCGGCCAAGTTTGGTAAGTAGCCAAATTGACATAGGCACTTCGGAATTATGGCCCTTGAATTACCAAAAATACTGATGCCAGTGATACAGGTCTTGGTGCGTGGTTGACTCAGATACATAATTGAGAAGAAACACCAATCTAGATGATTCGGAGACATGCGCTTTTCTCAGAAGCAGCTCTAGTTTACATAGCATCTGACCTGAAATATATGTCCAATTAGGAAGACTATTTATACATAATGTGTCTTTTTCACAGCAAAAAGCCAGAGGAAACTGGAAACATTGGAACGAGTTATTGAAAGGAGTGGAACCAAAGACAAAAAATATCAGACAGATGCTGGTTCCCACCATGGATACAGCAAGATATAGGTTCCTCATGGAGCTCTGTATTGATCATTCCAGGTAACAAAGTGCAGTATAACATACATTAACAGCTCCTCTTAGAAACAAATTTCTCTCTGCAAATACAGTTATTTTCTTTAAATTCCAATTTTACAAGTTTCTGTGTAAAATATCCTCTTCAGAGCAACAACCTCTGTACAACAAACACATTTCAGTCTGCCCAGGAGTGTTTGCTCTTTTAGAAGTTGCATGGTAGCACAAACTTGCTGTACGAATGTCATAAAGTAAAACTTGATGTTCTGTCACACATAGAAAATATAGTTCCCCAGCTTGGTTTTGAACTCATGCCCAGGAAAACTGAAAATGATCTTCACACCAGAGTTTTAGCAGTGGGCTGTGGAGTCAGTTGAAGAGTTTTTAAATGATTTTCAATGAAATATCTGAATCCATAAGATGAATGAGTATAATTGAGTCGCACCATGAGAAAACCAACATAGTGCATTTGCAACAAGCATGGATCCAGACCAGTCTGCGCATCCATGCAGTCTGGTCAGGATCCATGCTGTTCGCTAATCGTTTCTCTATTTACAGTAGGCTTTGAAAGCAAACAGCATGGATCCTGACCTTGTCTGGATCCATGCTGGTCACAAACGCAATATGTAGGTTTTCTCATGCTGCAGCTAATATGTTATGACAAAAGGCAAATGAATTATCAGTGTTCTAGCTGTTATAATGTTTCACTTGTAACATTTTCTAGAATTTAAAACAAAAGAATTATCACTGTCTGTTCTGGCTGTTAAAATATATGAATTATCACTATTTTAGTGGTGGAAAACATAGGTAAATACATGCAAAGTGTATAAACATGCTTATACAAATGTTATTGTACCTTGATATATTATCATAATGCACTTTCAAATATGTAGATAAGTTTTCTTTGCAATTTGTACTTGGTACATTATACCTAATACTTTTTACATATGCATGATGTGAAAAAAGACCCTATGGGTTTAAATAGCCCTCATTTTAAACTTTGATAGAGTGTTAAAAGAAATACCAAAGTTAAACATATTTGAATCGTATAAAATTGAAACAACAATTTGTATTGTATCAGTTCCTTTTGAATTGAGCAGTTTTGGTTTCTAAACCTTGGGAGTTCCTCACTTACTGAAACAGTAATTTGTTTTCATAAACATAGCGGGAGTCGCTTTATATCTTTTAATATTAGCCTAATCTTCAAAAATAACTTGAATTTGATTCAGTTCCGTTTTTGGTATAATCTACAGTTCATTTAAAACTTTCTTGGTGTCTCAAGAATGTTCTCATGTCACACAAAATCAATAAAATTCTAACATATCTGATCATAGAAATAATTGATTATTTCACATTTCACCCATGAGGTCTATTTCACAATATGCCAACAATAATACAACATGCACAATATCAGGCTGTCAACCAGTTACTGTACTATAATTTTGGGAACCATATACATTTCCTTTATTTAGATATGTCAGATTTATTATGCCTTTAACAGCACTTCTTAAATGTAATCTCATATTGCTACTATACTTAACCCTTACCAAGCTGGACACAATTGATTCTGCCTTTGTGACCAGTGTAGATCGATCATGATCACCCTGCATATCCATGCAGTCTGATCATGATCTGCACTGTTCGTTATTCAATCAGTGTCTTTTTGGTAAGCACCCCTTTTAACAGTTAATGGTACTGTCAAAATTGTAAGATGGACAAGTTCATTGTAGAAATTTAGCAGGGTAAGGGTTAGATTGAAAGTAGTATAAAACTTACTCTTTATTTAGTAATCCAAGGCAATTCATTAAAGTACATAGTTAGAATTTAAACTTAAAACAGAAAACAAGATTGTTTACGGCAAAATTTCTGTATTTTTGAAAGAAACCACTATGAATTTTCTACACATTTTTCCAAATGGTAGTTGTTGGCCTGAAATGTTTGCATGTGCATATTCTACAAACTTGGGTGTATGGTGCAGCTTATTTTGTATATACTTTTCATATACTTCAGTAGATCTTGTATATTTTCTTGAAATAAGGAAAATAACATCTTATTTATGGTTTTTGCATGTCTGTATATCAGTTATCACCTGTTTGATGTCACGGGAGTGAAATAAAGCCATTACATACTTTCGGTATTAAACTTTTGTAATAAAGCTTTGACGTTGACATCATTTTAAGCGTAGGAGACAGTTTGGTCAAATTCACTTGGTTAATGATATGGAAAGAAAGAAAAAAGTTAACATGTTTCAGCAGGAAAAACTTACATGTGATAAAAAGAATATTACATTTGTTTCTTTCCACATTGAATTTATTCAGCTCATTAGTAATATTAATGAAATTGATAAAATGTTTGGCAGAGCCTCGCATTTTATTGTTTTATTCAACTCGTTCAATAAGTTTGATATATGAAAAGACACTCATGTAATATCCTGTATGCACTGGAATTCATAGAGTCAGGCAGAAAAATAATCAAGGCCATTTCACATATGTGCCAAACTGTAACAGAGTTTGAATCATTTCTGTTCATTTTAGAATCAGCTAGGGTTTTCATCAACCAAATCTATGGAAAAGCATGAAGTCAACATTTCAGACTGAAATTGATAACCCAACTGGGGTTTCAAATCCCACATGCTTTCATTTAGGTTTCGTTGTATTTTTCAGTTCAGTTTAGGCATATATTTGAAAATGGCCCTTTGAGCATGTGTATAAATTTACAAATCCTTTTGTAATTTTTCACCTATTTTCCATCAGCTATTCTGTTTTCTGTATTTAAGAAACAATTTCTCTTAAAATAACTACTAGGATAAGAACAGTTGAACTTTGTTGCCATTTCATTGTCATTATTTTTATTCATTGAAAGTCTTGGATAATTTTGTTATGTTCTTCCATTTTCAGTTTCATTGTTATCATTATTTCTTCACTGTTCTTTTACATTACTTTGCTTCATGTTGTAACATGGGGTTAGTGGGGGTGTAAGTTTTGCTTCATAAGAAATAGATATTTTGAGATGTACACAAAAAATTTAATCGATTAGTGCTGTTGTTGTTCAGTCCTCAGGTTTTCATGGCTTTTATTTTCAGACCACTTTTGTTTGTGGGGCCAACAGGAACAGGCAAATCAGTATATGTACAGGACAAATTGATGCACGACCTTCCTAAAGAGAAGTTTCTACCAGCCTTTGTTAATTTCTCTGCTCAGACCAGCGCTAATCAGACACAGGTAGGGTACTGTTCATTTATATTCATCTCGGTAGTATATTTCAGTCCAATCACCCTTCATGACAGTTACACCAAAATGCCAGTAGTTACGATTTCTCAGGTTGTAAAAAGTTGTCATATTGGAAAAAATAATAGAGGTGAATTAATTACTGTGTCATGACCCTCACTAATTTCATTTATAAAAAAATGATAGAGGAAAGCCCCAATTGTTTGTAACAGTTAGTTCACTGTACATTTATTGAACTTTGAAATTAGATAAAGTGTAACAAGATATAAACATTATTTCTTCACTTTATGTAAAAAAAATTAAGCTAGACAGTATTTCTTTTGTTATAATGCTATTAAAAGACTCATATTTTTACATAGAATATCATCATGTCACGTCTTGATAAGAGAAGGAAAGGGGTTTACGGTCCCCAGATGGGCAAAAGGGCAATCATATTTGTTGATGACTTGAACATGCCACAGAAGGAAGTGTATGGTGCACAGCCACCGATTGAGCTTCTCAGACAATACCTAGATCATGGAAACTGGTAGGTTTTGACCTCTGAAGTGACACCACCCCTTGGTCTACTCTACCTGTCTATCCTAAACATGCAGTCAAACTTGTCTTAAGCTGCCAGTCAGGACAGTGACTCAGTCTAGTTGCTTAAGACAAGTTTAAAGAACAAAAAGTCAGTTTGGGAAGTTAGTTGACTGGCTGCTTGAGGCAAGTGGTCGGTAAGACTGGTTCAAATGTAAAGTCAAATGAAATGTCTCTTGCCAACAAAATTTGATAATGTAATATATTGTAACATGAAAAATAGCACAATACATTCAAACTTAGCGTCTACAAAAAGACGTAAATTTGTTTTTGTTCATCACAATTCTTCTGTTTTGTAAATGCTGCTAGCATAAGGTGTTCATATTAAGCAAGAGATACTGGTTACATTATTTGTTCCAGTGGCGTTCATATAGCATAACAGGTCTAAAAAAGCGATTTAAAGTTGTCAGTCCTTAGTTATTCATACAAAGTTAAAGCTCTTTAAATGTTAATATGGCTGTTTCTTATTTGATTATAAAAGTTTATCACTTCCCTTTTTATAGGCACCTATTTAAACTGATTTGTATGAAAATGTTTGTTCAAAATTGAGCTATATTTTATTCAGGTATGACTTAAAGGACACATCTAAGATTACGCTACAAGATATCCAGTTCTTCACAGCGATGGGTCCACCAGGTGGTGGTAGGAATGATGTAACACCAAGGTTCTTGAGACATTTCAACATCGTCGGAATGAATCCATTCAATGACGAAACCATGACCAAGATTTTCTCTGTCATCATGAGTACATACCTCAGGGTCAGTGAAATTATTTACATTTTGAAATAAGAGTTTTATTTTGACTTTAAGAAATTGCAATATAAGTTTTCAAGATTTCTGTTGCAACTTTCGTCAGATAACAGCACACCCCTCAAGATAATGCTCCTATGCAATAGCTTTTTTTTCCTATGCAATAGCTTTTGTTTAGTTTGATAAAATTGCATGTTGAACAATAGTTTTATTTCTTTGGATTACAACTTTTATACTGAAATTCTTTACTCTCTGACCATGTAGATTTATCTTTATGTGTAAAATGATAAAAAGAAAATACCAAATTTCAGGGCCAGGAATTCCCATCAGACTTTTTCACACTCGGGAACCAGGTTGTGGCGGCAACCTCTGTGATGTATAAAGAGGCGATGGCTAATTTGTTACCGACACCAGCAAAGTCTCACTACGTGTTTAACTTACGTGATTTCTCCAGGATTATCCTTGGTGTCTGTCTAATAAAGAAACCACAAGTTGAGAATAAACGTGTCATGGTCAGGTAATAAACAATTGTTATGAAAATGTTTTCTTTCTGGGAACAAGTGATTTGTTGACAATTACAATGAGTGAAAGGAAGATAATTAAGAGTGTTTTATTTTTTTCATGAACAGAAACTGCTATTCAGGGGTTTCTTTTTTATTCACAAATAAGGTTTTTTGTTATATTATGGAAACACTTAATTTCTTTGGCATAAACTTATTCTTTTGGCAAAGTGGTTATATAGTCGAGCCAAGAATTCATGGATATCAGATTTTAGAAATGATTTATTCAGTGGCAATTTTCTTTGTTTATTTGGATTTGATTTAATAAATGAGTAGACAATTTATTCCCATTAAAAATGATTTATAGTATTCTTCAGCGTGACCACAAAAATGGCTCTGAAATTTCTGTATATGCAACAGGCAGTAATATTGCATAAAAGTAAATAGTGCTTCTGTGTAAAATTTACTGCACAAATAAATTATACAAAAGTCGGCAGGAACATTATTTCCTTGTATATTTTGTACCATTCTCACAGAAATTTAGAATTAATTTGAATATTTCATCTGCAAACTGGAATGATTTCTAGATTTGACAGTTCTGCTTACCTCCCTTTGATATGTCTAGCAATGCCCAGTCATGTTCTTTACAGTTTGATAATGAAATTTTCTTTTCAAAATCATAACTTTATCCGATTTGAGCATTGAATCAAAAGCACTGTAAAGCTTTGTACTATTGAAAAAATGGTCTTGAACTTTGATTCTCAGATTGAGAAATTACAATTTATATTTCAGATTATGGGTCCATGAAGTAATGAGAGTGTTTTATGACCGTCTTACTGATGACAGTGATAGGAAATGGTTGTTTGAGTAAGTAAAGTCCAGATTATTATATTTTATATTCAGTACTAGACAGTTGAAGATGCAGTGTCAGACACATGAAAATGTGAATGGTTACTGATGTAATGAAATTGGGCAATTCTATTCAACTTGTTTCAACTCTGAAATAAATTTCATTTGAATTTATTTTGAATTGTTGAAAATAACTAGTATGTTTTTTTTTTACAGAGCTGTGAAGAAAACAACCAAGGATACCTTTAAGGAGAGCTTTGATTCCTTGTTTGAAAATCTAGTACCAGATGGCGGAAAGGTAGGCAATATGTTTTTTTTTTTTTATGAGGCTTTCAAGGGTTGTGAACAAAAACAGTTCAGACATACCCAATGTACTTTTTATCTTAAAACAACTTGACTTTAGGCTCTAGAGTGGCTATCATTGTATGTATATATAAATTGAAAGCACCTATATATATATAGATATATGGTAAAATGTATCTAGGGGGCCTCTGTGGCCGAGTGGTTAAGGTCGCTGACTTGAAATCACTTGCCCCTCATCATTGTGGGTTCAAGCCTCACTCTGGGCGTTGAATTCTTCATATGAGGAAGCCATCAAGGTGGCTTACAGAAGGTTGGTGGTTCTACCCAGGTGCCCGCTCATGATGAAATAATGCACATATGGGCACCTGGGGTCTTCCTCCACCATCAAAGCTGGAAAGTCACCATATGACCTATAATTGTGTCAGTGCAATGTTAAACCCAACAATAGTAATAATATATCAATAAAAAATATATATAAGCGATATTTTTATAATGTGTATGAAGTTCACTACTTGATTGTTTTTCACAGATTAAAGAGGAAGATTTACGTAGCTTGATGTTTGGTGATTACATGAATCCTGATGCGGAGGCCGAGGAGAGAGCGTATGATGAAGTTCGTTCCCTTGATGACATGTACCAGATCGTCGAACAATGTCTCGAGGAATATAACAACACACACAAGAACAGAATGAACCTTGTCATCTTCAGGTATAGTAAAAAAAAAAAATATATGTTAGTGCCTACGTACAATTTTGTATATATTATAAATATGCTTGTGCACAAAGCAACTTCAACAAAAATATATAAAAATTTGATAATTTTTCGCTTAATATCCTTAAAAAAGTCACTTTTTACAATATAATCTACACATACTGCAAAACAGTGTAGGTTTTTTTCCTGATTATTTCCTTATCATAGTCATTTCACTTTCATGTACTTAGATAATATACTTCAGACTTCTTCCCTGATTCATAAAACCTACTTAGATAATACATTTAGGACTTTTTACCAAATATATAAAGCCTAATTTTTATAAATCATTTGTGAGTTTAGAATTTAATCTGAAATGGAAAACTGTTGCAGAACTAGCAAAAAGTATTGTTTACATGCGTGATTGTATTGAACATTCATCATCTATTTGATATGTATGTTACCATGATTGTAGATATGTATTGGAGCATTTATCACGTATCAGTCGTGTGTTACGTGTACCTGGCGGTAATGCACTACTGGTCGGTGTAGGTGGCAGTGGAAGACAGTCCCTGACACGCCTGGCGACAGCCATGGCAGGATACGGCCTATTTCAACCAGAAATCTCTAAGAATTATGGCAAAACAGAATGGAGAGAAGATATAAAGGTAATGAGGTTTCAATACTAACAATTTTTCTTTTTTTCTGAAGGATGGTTTTCGACCTGACGTTCAGTACTAAAATTTAGTTCCAGTTTTCTCTCTAATTTGTTCATATTTTCCCTCTCTAATTTTACATAGAACTTTGAACTATCAGCCCAACAATCAAGAGTTTGGCCAATAGACAAGCAGTCTATTGGTGCAAAAGTGGTCCATCCCAAGTAGCAAGTCAGTACTCACAGGTATTACCCAACTAAAGCCATCCACACGAAAGTCAAGTGTTTAGTCACTTGCTGGAACTGATGTTCCTCTAATGTTCCATTAAACAGTTGGCCGGTGACTTGACAAAATCATTTATGCCTCAACTTGATATATTGTAATGGTAGGGGAGTTATCATTTACTACAAGAAAAGAGGTTATATCTGAGAAATAGCTGAGACAATGCTTTCAGGTGCCTGCCTTTGTATTAACAACTATTTTGGGTAACATTTAACAATATTAACTAAATGTTAATATTTGGTGTCTTGGTTTTAATGTTCCTAAGATGACAATAGTTATTATATACCTAATACAGTAAAATTTGTATTTCTATACTTCTGTTATGTCATACAGAATGTTGTAAGAATAGCTGGAACAGAACAGGTAGAGATAACATTTCTTGGTCTGTAGCTGGTTGTTATGTAAGTACTAAGGTCAAAGATTGCAATGAGCATATAGTATATTACCATGAGACATTGAAAGTTTTGTCATGGATACAGCCAGCTACAGGCTAGGTTCTTAGATATTAAATCTTTATTGTGCATGTTTTGTAAATGGTGATTACACAAGCAACATAATTCTTTTCAGTTTAGTCATAAATAGTCATTGTAGATATGTACCCAGTCCAACCACTAAGCTCAGTAGTAGAGGTTAAGTCATCCAGTCAAAAGGTTCAATATTTGAGCCGCGCCATGAGAAAACCAACATAGTGGGTTTGCGACCAGCATGGATCCAGACCAGCCTGCGCATCTGCGAAGTCTGGTCAGGATCCATGCTGTTCGCTAATGGTTTCTCTAATTGCAATAGGGTTTGAAAGCGAACAGCATGGATCCTGACCAGACTGCGCGGATGCGCAGGCTGGTCTGGATCCATGCTGGTCGCAAAGCCACTATGTTGGTTTTCTCATGGCACGGCTCATTTGATTCCTGGCTGAGGCTTAAGTTCTTATGAGGACTTCAGACAGTATTTATCAAATAATAGGTCTCTCATGTCTATTTGTGGAGACTTTGTGAGTTACTTGTCAAGAATTTGTAAAGAATACAGGAACACAAGTTAGGTTGATTTGTGGCTATATATAACTGAAGTACTGTTGAAAATGAGAAACTGAAATACAAGCAAACAATACAGTATGCATTGAATTGTTCTTGAATGTTTGTATCTTCATCGGAGATTCACTGCTTAAATTCATTTATATTCACAAATATTTCCAGAAAAGCCAATACATATGAAAGGGCAAAAATTGTACTGTCACCAACAAACATTGTGATAAAGAAAAAAAATGTGTGTGTTCATTAAAAAAGCAGGAAAGAAAGATTTATTGATATCGATAGTTTTTAAGAACAGAGGCGGAGTTTGTTGTATGTTATAATCATTTTATCTCTCTAGATATTTCATCAAGTTTGTCATGTATGCTTTAATGAAAATACAAGATGAAACAATGAAAAAAAAAGATACTCTCATTTCCTGGAAAAGATTCTTTAGTTTTTTGTAAACACACATTTTTTCTTTGTCCTAAAAAATTGTTGTTAAATGTTGAATTTATACCCTACATCTTGTAGCAAATACCTTATAAAGGCTCAATTACCAACAATTTGTTTGGTGAATTGATTTCTGTAATACAAGATGTTGAGGTTTCAGCGTAAGAACACAAATGAATGTGTATCACATGTACAGGTGTAACTGTACAGTCATGTTGCTATCACACGTATGGAAGTAACTGTTCAGTTTTGTTGAGATGTTTTTTCACTGAGCACCCTGCTGAAGTATTCACTTTATGTCTTATGTTGCAGTAGTATTTGTCTGATTAAAGATGTAAGAAAAGGCAAAAAACAGGACAAAAAGATTCTGACATGAATAAAATAACACTCGTCCGTATACTTGCTAGTGTCCATTCAGTTTAGGAATTCTGAGAGAATATTTATCGCTTTAAATATTAAAGCTTTTTAAATTTATTTCTTACACATTGTTATGTGGAATTCATTGTTGAGCAAACATCATTGTACAAATGGAAAGAAACAAGTGATAAACTTTATTAACCTGAATATTGGCATGCCCTATACCAGAACTGGAAAAAAAATCTTAAAAAGAGGGAGAGGATGCAAGTTTCAGGGTTTTAAATATGCCTTGAGTAAAACAACATAAACAAAGAAAACCATAGAATATATTACGCAGGTTTTTGGTTTTAGTATGTCTGGTTTTAATTTTGAAGCTGCTGGGACTTAAAATTGACAATTCAGCCTTGCAGCTAAAATGCTTCCTGCATAAGCTTAAGGCTTCCAGTTCAGGAGTACCAGTTCCATTCCTGGGCCTACTACCTACAGTCTGTGATGTTCCAAGAGATTCATGTCAAGTCACTTATCTCTCTCCGCTCATTCTTGTGTGGAAGTTGCCGTTTTCTTGCAGAAAACATGTGAATACTGGTAGAGAAACCAGGAGGTCTGGGTGTAATATCTGATTGTAGAATGTGATTAAAATTCTCCTTAAAGAGACTTAGTCTTATAATTTTTTATTCATTGTTTTACTTTTAGAACTTGTTAAAGACAGCTGGAACGGGCAAGACCATGGTGTTCCTGATAACAGATACACAAATCAAGGAAGAATCATTCCTCGAGGACATTGATAACTTGCTCAACACTGGTGAAGTTCCAAACATATTTGCTGCTGATGAAAAATCAGAAATTATGGAGGTAATACATTTTGGTTTAAGCAGTGTAGAAATTTGAGTTGTCATACTAAAAGGACCTTGTAGCTACAGCATTAGAAACTGATCTTTTCTCTTTTAGGAAATTAGAATCCTAGGTACATCATGTATTTATTTTTCAAGTAAGAATGAAAACTGCAAACTAGTTGGTAAATTATCTATTATTTGTCTGCAAAACCAAAAAAAAAATACGAGAGGGTACTATTATGGAATAAAAACAGAATTTGTCAAAACATGGAGTATCTATTGTATTTTGGTGTTGTTTATCTAGAGTATACGACCAGCTATGCAGGCCCAGATGGAGTCAGAAGGGAAAGGTGGTGATGATTTCTCTCCACTGGCAATGTTTGCCTTCTTTGTGAACCGTGTAAAGGAGAACCTACATATCATCATTGCATTCAGTCCAATCGGAGATGCTTTCAGAAACAGACTGCGTCAATTTCCTTCTCTTATCAACTGCTGTACCATTGATTGGTTCCAGGTAAATTTTCACTATGCATACATTTACAATCACATAGAAAAACAGTAATGTATTTAGCTTCTTTAACACTAATGGAACAATATGATGCTCATTTTTTGTACTCCCGACAACAAAGTTGTAAGGGGGTGAATACTGGTTTCAGGTTGTCTCTCTGTCTATCTGTCCGTCCGTCTGTCCGTAGACACAATCTTGTGCGCACCATCTCTCCTCATCCATTTGACACAATTTAATGAAACTTCACACAAGTGATCAGTAACAACAGTAGTTGTGCATGGGGCATGTTAGGTTCTTTCAGAAAAATAATTGCAGAGTTATGGGACTTTGTTTTTTGTTACTATACTATATACATAGACACAATCTTGTGCACACCATCTCTCCTCATCCCCTTGACACAATTTAATGAAACTTCACACAAGTGATCAGTAACAACAGTAGTTGTGCATGGGGCACGTTAGGTTCTCTCAGAAATTTTTTTTTGCAGAGTTACGGGACTTTGTTTTTTGTTACTTTACTATATACATAGACACAATCTTGTCCTCATCCCCTTGACACAATTTAATGAAACTTCACACAAGTGATCAGTAACAACAGTAGTTGTGCATGGGGCATGTTAGGTTCTTTCAGAAAAAAATTTGCAGAGTAACGGGACTTTGTTTTTAGCTCGACTATTCATAGAATAGTGAGCTATTGCACTCGCCCATGCGTCGGCGTCGGCGTCCGCGTCCCGATTTTGGTTAAGGTTTTGTATGTAAGCTGGTATCTCAGTAACCACTTGTGGGAATGGATTGAAACTTCACACACTTATTCACTGTGACAAACTGACTTACATTGCACAGGTTCCATAACTCTATTTTGCTTTTTTACAAAATTATGCCCCTTTTTCGACTTAGAAATTTCTGGTTAAGGTTTTGTATGTAAGCTGGTAACTCAGTAACCACTTGTGGGAATGGATTGAAACTTCACATACTTGTTCACTATCATGATCTGACATGCACTAAGCAAGTCCCATAACTCTACTCTCTTTTTTTTCAAAATTATGCCCCTTTTTCGACTTAGCAGTTTTTGGTTAAATTTTTGTATGTAATCTGATATCTCAGTATCCACTAATTGGAATGGATTGAAACTTCACACACTTGTTCACTGTCATGATCTAACATGCACTGTGAAGGTCCCATAACTCTACTTGGCATTTTTACAAAATTATGCCCCTTTGACTTAGCAGTTTTTTGTTAAGTTTTTGTATGTAAGCTGGTATCTCAGTATCCACAAATTAGAAAGGATTGAAACTTAACACACTTGTTCACTGTCATGATATGACATGCAGTACAGAGGTTCAATAACTCTACTTTGCATTTTACAAAATTATGCCCCTTTTTCAACTTTTGTATTCATTCAATTGACAAGGCTGTTGAATAGTCGAGTGTTGCTGTCCTCCGACAGCTCTTGTTTGTTACTATACTATATACATAGACACAATCTTGTGCGCACCATCTCTCATCATCCCCTTGACACAATTTAATGAAACTTCACACAAGGGATCAGTAACAACAGTAGTTGTGTATGGGGCATGTTAGGGTCTTTCAACACCAAAAATTGCAGAGTTATGGGACTTAGTTTCTTGTTAACATACTATGTACATACAGTCTGCATACGCAATCTTGTGCGCGCCTAATCTTCCGAATCCTTGCACACAATTTAATGAAACTTGACACAAGTGATCAGTACCAACCCTAGTTGTGCATGGTGCATGTTACGTTCTTTTAGATAAATATTCTGCATAGTTATGGGACTTTGTTTTTTGTTACTATACTGTATACATACAGTCTATATACATACAGTCCACATAATTATGCAATCTTGTGTGCTTCAGATTGCAATGTACTGTGTCAGTGCATGCGGGGGATACATTCATCACCTTTAGTGATAGCTCTAGTTATATCTGTCGGCTTCAAACATAGTATCAAGCTATCAGATACATGTAATGCTATTAAGAATATGACATTCATTTGAGGGTGATAGGGGATATTGTTAACCTGAACAGTAATGCAAGTCCAGGTGATGTAGTATTCTTTCATCTTAGGAAGCTACCCTTGCAGAAAGGTTGGTGGATCTTTTTACAGATTTTATTAACTATCACAACAGCAATCTTTAAGCACTGCATGGCGGCTGTAAAATGTCTCCCCGTACTTGGATTCAGTGTTGTTATATTTTCTGGTCCTTTGGGATCATGGAGTCCATTCAACATATGTGAAATAGAGTTCCGCTTAAGCCGGTGCTAGGGGGCGTGAGAGGTGTTGCACATTTCATTACCTCTCATGAACAGACTCAATCAAACCGAGTCTGCTATTATTCTTCTTGGTTGCATTCTTTGCTTCCAAAGGATCTTTTTACAGATTTTATTTACTCACCCTAAAATAATGCCTGGAGTTGCACCTTGGGCTTGCCATAACCTTTAAAGCAGAAACCATTGGATTTAAAGTTTGTGTGTGTGACTTTAAACCAAACTAAATAAAAACTAAAACTGAAGTACTTTATTTAATCACAGGCTTGGCCTGACGATGCCTTGGAAAGAGTAGCAAACAAATTCTTGGAACAGCTGGATATAGAAGATGATCAGAAACTGGAGACTGTTAAAATCTGCAAACATTTCCACCAGGGCACCATTGCCCTTTCCACAGCCTACCTGAATGAATTGGGACGGCATAACTATGTGACGCCAACATCGTACCTGGAATTGATCAATGCCTT
Source organism: Mercenaria mercenaria (assembly GCF_021730395.1). NCBI lineage: Eukaryota > Metazoa > Mollusca > Bivalvia > Venerida > Veneridae > Mercenaria > Mercenaria mercenaria. Next base: position 58,490,747 of record NC_069373.1, read on the forward strand.
CAAGACACTGCTTGGATCTAAACAAGACGAGACCCTGAAAGCGAAGAGGAGATACGTTGTTGGTCTTGAGAAACTGGCTTTTGCTGCCAGTCAGGTAAATACATTAGCCCTTACCCTGCTAAATTTCTATAATGAACTTGTTCATCTTTCAATTTAGACAGGACCATTAACTGTCAAAAGTGGTGCTTACCAAAAAGATACTGACTTAATGGCAGTTATTGCAGATTATGATTAGACTACATGGATGTGCAGGCTGATCATGATCTACACTGGTCGCAAAAGCAAAATCAATTGTGTCTTGCATGATAAGGGTTAGTTACTGATATATAATTGTTTCTTACAATAAAGTGGATTAGAAACACCAAAAACAAATTAAATTGTTTAGTTGATACAAAAGATTTTTAATGCATGCCTGTTACACATGTGTCAATAAAAATATATGTTCACAATATTCTGCAAATAGATCCTTTATCTGTTGTGTTGACCTTGAGTCAGTTAAAGGGTCATAAAGACAACACATGTTTATTCAAGGTCATATGTCAAAATGTTTTTTGGCATAAACACATATACATGTTTTTCACAAAAAAAAAAAACATCATGTTTATTAATGCAATTATTTCAGTTATGCAATATTTTTATCCTGTAGTCCGGTAGTATGAAATATTTTGTTTGTTGTTATAAGGTCGCAGACATGCAAAAGGAACTTGAGGAACTTCAACCTCAGCTTGTTGTGTCAGCAGAGGAGAATTCTAAAATGTTGGTTGTCATAGAGAAAGAATCAGCAGAAGTAGAAGCGACCAGCAAGCTTGTGAAGGCTGATGAACAGGTGGCCAATGAACAGGCAGCTCAGGCTCAAGCATTGAAGGACGAATGTGAGGCTGACCTTGCCGAAGCTATTCCTGCCCTTGAGGCAGCCTTAGCGGCTCTTAACACATTGAAGGTAACTTGTCCTTTTGTACTTATATTCTTTTTGAAATTTTTCTATTTTGAAAGAGAATTTAATCATTTGAAGAAAATGTTCACTTATCAAAGTTACCCATTCAGTTGGTTGTAATGTATGTTTTTTCAATGCAGAATACCGTAAACTGGGTGATTTTCATGTCAAATTTATTTTGTGATTTGATCAATTGTAGCTATACATGTTATTAAGGACTTATGCTTTGTAGCCAATTACTGAAGAATGTGTTATTTTTATGTGGACATTATTTAGTGATTTCATATTTAGTAGCCGCATTCATAGACGTAACAACTTGCAAAACGCGTGTGTTTGTTTTAGGACATTATGTAGATTAATATTCACAAATATTTTCAATCTGCCGATGACATTTTTTGGGAATATTTGTGAAGATAAAACCTCTGCAAAAAATAGCTAATCTACAGTAGACTGTTGGAGATAATGCTGCTATGTGTTAACGAGTGCTCTGAATTTGCTTGTTGCTTTATTCACAATTTTTACTGAAAAAAACACCATTGCAAATATCACCCAACATACAGTAGTTTATATTTTTGTATGTAAGTGTCTAGAAATATGACATGTATATTACAGCCAGCTGATATTACCATTGTGAAGTCTATGAAAAATCCACCAGCAGGTGTGAAGATTGTCATGTCTGCAGTCTGTGTCATGAAGGATATTAAGCCAGACAAGATAAATGATCCAGATAAACCGGGACAGAAGATTCTAGATTACTGGGGACCATCAAAGAAACTCCTCGGCGATATGAGTTTCCTCAGCATGCTAAAAGAGTATGACAAAGATAATATTCCTGTAAGTATTTGAAACATATTCCAGGAACTATAGGGAAAATATTCCTGTAAATGTAGGGAAGGTGAAAAAAAATACAAAACACATTGAATATATAAAAGCACATATTTTCACTGGGTCAAAATTTCGTGAATTTTGAGTATGTTCATGAGGTTTAATATTCGCGAAATTGTAAAAATGATATCCTACTTTAATTTGAATTATGTTAATGGTGAATATTTATGCAAGGATTAATGTTTGCGAGATGTAGGGCCTGGCAAATATAGCGAAAATAGTTATCCAGGAATGCATTGAGGTAAAAATACAGGCAATGATTTTATCCAAAACAAACTTTGATGCTGCCAAGAATAGTCACATTATTGGTATGTTTTCAGCCACATGTGATGCAGAAGATCCGGAAAGAATACATTGGTAATCCAGAATTTGACCCAAGCAAAGTTGCTAATGCCTCGTCAGCTGCTGAAGGTCTATGTAAGTGGATCATGGCGATGGAAATCTATGATCGTGTCGCTAAAGTTGTTGCTCCAAAGAAAGCACGTCTTGCAGAAGCTGAATCTGATCTTAGCTCTACCATGAAAACTTTAAATGCAAAACGTGCTGAGTTAGCAGCTGTTGAGAAACGTTTAGCAGACTTGAAAGCAACATTCAAAGAGATGACTGACAAAAAGGAACAGCTTGAATTCCAGGTTGATCTGTGCGGCAAGAAACTTGTGCGTGCAGAGAAACTCATTGGTGGACTGGGTGGTGAAAAGTCTAGATGGACAAAAGCAGCAGAATTGTTACAGAACACTTACGATAATCTTACAGGAGATGTTCTTATTTCAGCAGGCGTCATCGCCTACCTAGGACCCTTCACATCTGCATTTAGAGAAAGGGCTACACACGACTGGGTGAATGAGTGTACCGTAAGTATATGAAGATTACTTGAATTTTGAACATTAATTTGAATTGACATTAAAACATAATGTAAAGTTTATGACAAAATTTATTTTTCTTTTGCTTGGATTTGTTAAGTGTAGAGTAACGCTATCACAAGTTAAGTCTTATGGTCACTTCTCCAGCTTTTGTTGGTGGGGGAAGAACCCAGGTGCCCATCTAGGCATTTTTTCAAGAATGGGCAGGCACCTAGGTAGAACCACTGGCCTTCAGAAAGCCAGCTGGATGGCTTCCTCGCATGAAAAATTTTATACCCCAATGAGAATTCAGACACTTATTCTTTTTATAGAAGTTCGACAACACCTATGTTGATCATTGATGCTTAATACAAAATGGTTCAATGTTATATTTCAGAGTAAGAAAATCCCTTGCTCCAAGGAGTTTTCACTCAGTAAGTGTCTGGGTGAACCAATCAAGATCCAGGCTTGGAACATCTTTGGTCTGCCAAGAGACGCTTTCTCCATTGATAATGGTGTGATTGTTGCTAACTCTAGAAGATGGTAAGATGATTTAATAAAGCAAATAAGGATATGTTATACAGTTCCTGTGTAAAAGTATGAAACAGCCATCACTTTCAGTTTGTTTGTTAAGTCGGTTTAAGCATTTTAAGAATTCTGATTTTGGACTTACTGCTTACACAAAACGCAAAAAATTACCCAACTCAAATCCTTGAAAGGTATCATAAATGCATCTAGGTAATGTTTCTCCTGTTTTGTGAAATATTTGTCTTGCCTCCTAACAATTCATTATGTTTCTCATAAATTCATCTGGGCTATTTTCCTTATGTCTTCTGATAATTATTGATTACTTTTCTCACAGATTCATCTGAGTTTTTTTTCTAACCTCATATTTGATAATATAAATTCAACAATGTTGTCATCTTATGTATTATATGTATTATGCTAATAAACTGTAGTACTGTTTTTCATGCACAGGTCCCATGTGACTCGGACAACTTGTGTGTGAAAAGAATAGGAACCCTTGTCTTACCCATAGGCGACTAATAATAAAACTGAACACTTTATTTTGCTCAATCTCTGTGATTCAAGCTGATACAAAAGTTTTAATTTCATGCCTCATTTTTTGTTTCAGTGTAAATGATGTGTCTTGTTTATTGTCAAATAACCTGATTGTATTGGTGCTCCATAAAAACGAAATCAACATTTTCATATATTGATCATAATTATCATGAATTCAGGCCCCTGATGATTGATCCACAAGGTCAGGCTAACAAATGGGTGAAGAATATGGAGAAAGAATTTAAACTATCGGTGATCAAGCTGACAGACTCCGACTACATGAGAACATTGGAGAACTGTATAACGTTCGGTAATCCCCTTCTCCTGGAGAACGTTGGAGAAGAGTTGGATCCATCTCTTGAACCACTTCTTCTTAAACAGACATTTAAACAAGGTGAGTGGTGCATTTTGTGAAACATTAGAATCTAAAAAAAGGATTAACCTTAACTTTTTCTTCTTTTGGTCAACATACAGTGCCAAGGAAAAAGATGGTTTAGAGATATGGTAGAAATTTATCATACCAGTAAAGGAGAAAATATTGTTATGAAAAATTTGATACAATAAAGTGTCCAGTGATTGTTTGCAAGGGTGATGTAGAATAGAAATTTGGCATGGTGAACATGAGAAGCACATGATGTGAGACATGTAGAGAAGTAAGGCACGTTGCTGTTTTGATGTGATATGCATTAGTTTAGTTTAAAACTGAAACTTAAATCATTGAAAATTGTTCATCCTTTTTCCTTTTTTTCCTTTTTTTTTAAAGACTTTTATGACTTTTTACTGAATTACTAGTGTATGCATTTCCATTGCACTTGAACTATGAAAAAAACAAACGGAAAAGCATATATTCATCTCTCTAATAAGTTTATTTAAACATTCATACATCATGACATTCTGTTTAATTCTGATTAACAATCAATGGTTGGTAGTCTTTGAAACAAACATTTTTAGTTGAAACTCAGTATCTCCAACCTTGCTTATCTCAAAATTTTAGCACTCTCAAAGAAATCTTCAGGTCCTATCAAAAATCCTTCAATACATTATGTATTTTGACTCAAATGAAGACAAATTTAGCATAACATGACTCCAGTTGTGTCAGTCAAGTTCCTGAAAGATTACCTCTTTATGTGCTATGATGTTGCTTTCTCAAAGACGGATAAGATACTGAGTTTAAACTGTATGCTTATCCTCCAAAAACAGTCAAATGTAACCAACATAATTATAATGATATGTTTGGCAATGTGTGCATTTCTGTGGTGTGTATTCTATTCTATGATTTCTGGTGTGAATATATATATATATGTTAAGTTCCATTAAACCCCTATATATCTGCTGTGAAATTGTTTGTACAAGATCATAAACATTTCTAAAAAATTATCAGGCTGTTGAAAATGTTTTGTGTGTGTTTTTGTCTTTTTTTTATCAGGAAAAAATTGTATGAAAAGCATTAAAAGCTTATATTTTATATTCGAAGAGTTGTGTTACTATTTCATCTAAAACGAGCAATTTGTAGCGAGCAATTTTTCAGCAGAAAAATACAATTTTTGTGTCATGTTACTTACTGTATACACATAATTTGTATATTTTGTACAGCTGGAATGGGTAGGTCTAAATGCAAAATGTACTTTTTTCCTTACAATATTATCTCTATACATGTACATTCTATACATATATTGCATGTTGGGTTTGGAATTCCTTTACCAATTTCCTAATGCACAGTAAAATCCCTGTAAAGCGACAGTATTACACAAAAAATGTATGCCCAGGCCTGTCCATTAGGCTTTTCATGTGACACATTACTTTCATAAGCATCAAATAATACAAATGACAAGCGGTTATGGTCGTATTCTGACAGATATCTTTAACAGTATTAGTAAAGAAAAGCATTGTGGTGTGAAAAGCTATGCAATGTATTCCATCATGCTATTAAGGCACTGTTCATTTGAAATAGAATGTTACTGGTAGCTGGATGGTAAAATTGATATAAGTACAATACAGATTTTAAAATTGTCCTAAAATTCTAGGTAAATGCTAGCAAGAAGAAATGAGTAGGAATGATCATGATCAAGCCAAGTTATGTTTATTTGATTGTTGACAGTGTTATGGTCCTTAGCTAACAATTTCTGTCAGTTTTTCATGTAAAATGCTGGTTTGATTTAAGAAAAAATTCAATACAAAAACTTAACTGTGACTGCTATAGGTTTTTCTGTCAGAATGAGGCTGAAGAAGGCATATAATTTTACAGGAAAGAGTCAAGTTTGTATTACTGTTTTAAATCCTCGATTATATGTATAATGACACAGTTGAATAAACTGAACTTCATTTAAGTCCCATGTATAGTTAGATTTCCATTACTTTATGAATATTTATGCACAAAATATATTTTCTACAATCATGCACAGTACATAGCAGTAGAAGAGGTTACATACTTAGATTATAGTAAACATCTCTCATAATAGTCATTCTATAGTAGTAACAGTATGATAAAAGAAGGTACAAATGGTGCAAGAATATCTAGTATTAGTGTACTGTTATATGAGCCGTGCCATGGGAAAACCAACATAGTGGGTTTGCGACCAGCATGGATCCAGACCAGCCTGCGCATCCGCGCAGTCTGGTCAGGCTCCATGCTGTTCGCTAACAGTTTCTCCAATTCCAGTAGGCTTTAAAAGCGAACAGCATGGAGCCTGACCAGACTGCGCGGATGCGCAGGCTGGTCTGGATCCATGCTGGTCGCATACCCACTATGTTGGTTTTCCCATGGCACGGCTCATATAAGTATACTGTGAGGTATAGTCATGCGAATTATGGGTGTATTATTTTAGTTGTCTGTTCCAGGTGTCAGACTTGTTGCAGACTTCATTTCTACAATGCTGACATCAGCATTGGCCAACTTTAAGCTCTGTGATTTTAAAATTTAGTTTGGGAACAATCTCTGAATATGGCATTGTCATTTGTCAATTTCAAGTGTGTGCTTAGAAACAGCCAATCAAATAGTGTAGTTTTCTGACTGGTCTCGAAATTCAAGTTTATGATATTAGACCATGGAAAAAGTCTTCCCAACCAAGTTGTGGCCCTTGACCAACACTTACTTTTTTTTTTTTTTTTTTTTTTTAATATATGATTATGTTGTTGAAAGCAGCATTTAGAGTGACTGAAGATACTTAACAAGTTGATTTGTTTCTGTTAAAAGAGGATTTAGAGCCAGAGGGTAAGGTCCACACTAGCTGTTGTTTCAAGTCATAAATATGTTTAGTATATATATATCTAACTATTGAGTTGTAAGTTAATTATCAAAAATACAGTTAACCCGCACCATGAGAAAACCAACATAGTGGCTTTGCGACCAGCATGGATCCAGACCAGCCTGCGCATCCACGCAGTCTGGTCAGGATCCATGCTGTTCGCTTTCAAAGCCTATAGCAATTAGAGAAACTGTTAGCGAATAGCATGAATCCTGACCAGACTGCGTTAATGCGCAGGCTGGTCTGGACCCATGCTGGTCGCAAAGCCACTATGTTGGTTTTCTCGTGGCATGGCTCAGTTATTTTGAAAGCATAAGATTAATATGATACATTAAAATTTATGGACAATTTTTCTGTGTAAAATGTTTATTTTATAATTTTAATGGAAGTCACTGCAGAGTTAATATACATTGTACAGTGTACTTGAAGTTTATTTCATCAAACAAAAAGTATAATTTCTTAAAGCAGTTAATATTGACAGCATGATGTTTAATTGATAGATATTTTCATAATCTTTGCAAGAAAAATTAATATTCATTTTCAATAATTTTAATGATAGAGCTGGAGAAAATTGGTAAGGCTAAATAATATTGTATTGTAATTGTGGTTCAGAAGTTTGGGGATATCAGTAGAATAATACCATATCTTGTATGTTTTTGGGGTATAAGATAGAAAAAAGTAATATCAATAAAGTTGACACAAAACCTTAATTATTATTGTTTAAATACACTATTTATGATTCATCACTAATTTTTGTTATATTAAATATTATTTTATACTTATATTTTGCCTCACCATATGAAGATTATTTTTAAAACGCTTTGTTTTTTTGTACATATAAGTTTTAAAATTTAAGATTTTTTTAATGTCATTTCAATTTACTGGTAAGTGATGTATATTTAAATTTGTGGGGGAGTATTTTTCATGATTTTGCAGTTTCGTCAATCCATGAAATTATTTCTCAGCAAAACAAATAGCATTCTTATTGCTTTTAATCTGAAATCCATGGATTTATGTTCCCGCAAAATGGTCATTTTAGACAACGTGGAACCATAAGATAAAATGATTTCACAGTGTATAAAGCAAAAACAGAAAAAAAACTTTTTCAATTTGACAGAGAGGATATTACATGAGTGTCTTTTCATATTGAATTTATTAAACAAGTTGAATAAAATAATAAAATGCGAGGCGCTGTCGAGCATTTTATCAATTTTATTCAATGAGTTTAATAAATTCAATGTGGAAAGTCACAAATGTAATATTCTTTTTATCATGTTATTTTTTCCCGTCGAATCATCAAAAATTCTACTTTCTTTAAATAAATAAACAAATCAATTTGACCAAGGTCTCCTATATTGTAAACAACGTCGACGTCAAAGCTTTATTACACTAGTGTATTTTCATATAATGGTTTTATTACACTCCCACAACGTCAAACATGTGATAAAACATGTTATATAACAGCTGTAAATAACGAATACTTCAGTTTAACCTAATATAATGTATTTTATGAAAGTTATACCCACATCGCTTGACAGTAAGTATACAAATATTGTTCAGTCGTAAAAACAAACTGTAATGGGTGTCTGAATCTGTATAGACATTGTCACAGGATGATAACAAGTTGTGGTATTTGTGGAAAATTGTTGTAATGTTTAATATAGGTAAGGATGTATAACAAACCATTTTTCCTGATGAAAGGTAAATTGTTTCATCAGCAATGATTTGAACATGGACCAAAGACAGATTTGGTATTGTTGCACATGGTAGAGAAATGCAAATGGGATAGTTAACAATACAAGAGATTAAAAAAATTGTAATTACATTTTAGTTTTGACAAAATTCTATGATAATGCCATTTAACATATCATGCAAGCATATGTTGTGATATAGAGAATAAAGTATTAAAGTTTTTAAACTATGCAATATACACTTAGTGTAAAATATTAATCAGTGTTACCTAGCTCTGATACAGTACTAGCACTGGAAAGACATTGTCCTGACAAAACAGAAACTTTCTTTAAAGACATGGAAAATGTTTTAGAGTTATTGAGGTCTAAATACTAAATCTCTCAGATGTTTTAACAAAGTATGTTTGTCTCTTTTTCCATACTTTCAGATGGTAAGATGATTAAAGTTCTGTTTTATTTTTTTTGTAATTGAAAGTTGTTTGTTACTGACATGTTTTCATGTTTTGAAGAGTATTGCCTGTTTGTTAGAGTTATAATTATTTTGAATATTACTGTACACATGAAGGTTATTGCATGGAGTTTAGAGAATGTTCCCATGGTTACTGATTTGTACCGGAGCAAAATTTGATTTGTTTTGTGATGTTTTATTATGATCAAAATGTGTTTGTCTAAAAATGGATGTGGTATGGAAGAACTTGCATGAGATATGGTGTATTGCCATGGCAACTGATTGGCTGTTCTGTTTAATGCTTTTTAGGGTGAATACAATATTGCATGACTCAGTGTTTCAGATATTCACTGCTCTGCAAAAAAAAAAATAGTTTTTTTTTTCTCTTTCACAATATAAAGTTTTAAAAGGCTTAAAGATTACTTAATGGCATGTGCATTAGCGAAGCATGAATCTGCATGACATTTGACTGCTAACTAATCTGCTTTTACCAGTTTTTGCTGTATTTCTAAAGATAAAAGCTTAATTAAATAATGGATCTCATTTTTCCTTTGAACATAACATTTATAACATGTTCTATATTAACAAACTGTGTTACTATGTTGCTAACTCAAATAAAGCTTCCAGTTACAACATAATCTTTCCTTTAGCTAACAAGAATTGTAAAAATAGGAATATCTCAGATTTATATATCAATCAAATGGGCATGTGTGAAACATGGTGTTTGAATATTTGCAGGTGGTGTTGAGATGATCAGACTGGGTGAAAATGTGATTGAGTACAGCAAAGATTTCCGTTTCTACATTACCACAAAACTGCGAAACCCACATTACTTACCTGAAGTTGCTACCAAGGTGTCTCTCCTCAACTTCATGATCACACCAGAAGGTCTAGAGGACCAACTCCTGGGAATTGTTGTTGCTAAAGAGAGGTCAGTTTTTCTTGTTTTGTCTATTAGATTTTTTGCTAATTTCAGCAAAGGAGTAATAAACAACACAACTGTAACTGGCCTTAATTTCTTATGACATTTGGTGTCACCCCAATTATTATATCAAAAGCCAAGATGCTTATTACTGGTATGTAAAATTGGAATTAAACATTTTATTTTTTTTTGATTGAATGAGATCTTATTTGGTTATCATAAGATTTAGTGAGATTTTACTCCATGTTCCTTTGTGATTATCAGGGTTTTTTTAAAATTTTATATGAACCTTTAGTTGTAAGAAGTGACATTTGAGACATACTGCTGTACTGTGTCGAAACAAAATGACAATCTTATTAAAATTCCTATTTTCAGTTCTGGAGGTTATATTTTAGAGCAGATATTTGGACATTAAAGCTAAAATTGTATATAATTGAAAAACAATCACTTAGACATTGTCATATGTATATGTATGAACAGTATGCAGGTTTACAATATCTGAAAAAAAAATGAAAAATGCTTACAGGCCTGAGCTGGAAGAAGAGAGACAGGCATTGATTATTCAGAGTGCTCAGAACAGGAAACAGCTGAAGGAGATAGAAGACAAGATTCTCCACACCCTCTCTGCCTCCGAAGGCAACATTCTAGAGGATGAGTCTGCCATTCAGATTCTCGACTCCTCAAAGATTCTCTCTGATGAAATCTCAAAGAAACAAAAGGTATGATGGTTTACTAAACTCAGTGAAAAGAAGTCGAAATTTTAGTTAAAACTTTACATGAGCTTATGCTACAGTACACATTATGAAGTTTTAAAGTCAGCCAATGGTAAACAATATATGAGCCGCGTCATGAGAAAACCAACATAGTGTATTTGCAACAAGCATGGATCCAGACCAGCCTGCGCATCCGCACAGTCTGGTCAGGATCCATGCTATTCAGTTTCAAAGCCTACTGCAATTAGAGAAACTGTTAGCGAACAGCATGGATCTTGACCAGACTGCGCGGATGCGCAGGCTGGTCAGGATCCATGCTGGTTGCAAATTCATGTTTGGGTTTTCTCATGGTGCGGCTCAATTACTATATATACATGAAGATGTTGATTATGTTGGTTAAGTTTGTTTGGTCTGATTCAAAAGGTAAATCAATAAATGCAGTGGAAATCACACATTTTTCTGTTCACCAGCTTCATTAATAGCGATAGATTACATCTGACTCTTTTTGTGTAAAAGTCTTTACACTAGCAAAGAGACAATCTATGTGATTTTGCTTTAACAGATTGCTGAGGAAACAGAAGAAAAGATTGAAGCAAGTCGTATGGGATATCGTCCCATCGCTAAACATTCCTCCATACTCTTCTTCTCTATTGCCGACCTTCCAAACATTGATCCTATGTATCAGTACTCCCTGACGTGGTTCGTCAACTTGTACGTTATGTCAATACACGACAGGTATGTACACTTGTTCTACTTCAATAAATTTGTTGTTCTACTGATATATATTTATTATTTAAGGGTATATGGAGCAAATTTGAGTGAAAAAGTAACGTACAGGTTATCAAATTTTTATTGAGAAATATGCACAACTTCTGCTGTGGAAGTATCAAGTATTACTTTGCAAAAGAACAATTGCATGTTTCTCGAAGAAAAGCTAATAGCATTTCTATTACAAACTCATTTATACCTGCAAATTATGTACATTTTGTATAAAGTCTTAGTAAAAGTTAAATGAACTTTTTAATGGGACATCACACTTTAACCCTTATTATGCTGGTCATGATTGACTCTGCCTTTGCGACCAGTGGAGATCATGATCAGCCTGCACATCCTTGCAGTCTGATCATAATCTGCACTGTTCACCATTCAGTCAGTATCCTGTTGGTGTGCACCCCTTTTAACAAATAATGGTACTGTCCAAATTGGAAGATTGACAAGTTCATTATAGAAATTTAGCTGGGTAAGGGTTAAAATGACACAACAAATGATGTCACACACCAAATATGAAATTTACAAAATGTTGCTGATTTAAGTTTCATTGCATCAAACTGGAGTTTAAAAAATGAGTTTGTGATAAAGAATCTTTGTATGTTTAAGTTGGTTATGAATTCATTGTAACTCTTGACTTAATTATTATCTATGTTGCCAGAAAACATGAATGGTTTAAGTTCATGTGGAAATGCAGTGTGCTTCGGATTTAAAAGAAACCATTTTAAAGAAATCAAGCTGCTTTCATTGCAAAAATTAGTGTAATTTCAATGTGAAATTTAAGTAAATTTTTAAAAAAAAATATTGTTATAAGTTCCTATGGTCCAGAAGCATTTGTAGATTTCTGAATTATTTTTCCTTATTTATTTTGAATTCCAAGTCTACTATTTTGTCCTGCAAAGAATTGTTAACTGTTGTATGATGGTTAGGTAATCTCTTCATCAAGTTGATGGGCAAATTGCTTCTCTGTGTTCAGAATTATATAGAATTAAATGAAATGTTTGTTGAACTACGAAAAAAGTACGAGTGTATATATACTGTTTAAATGAATTTTGAATTCAAAGAATGCGTAATTATTAGGCCATACAAAAATTGTATGCTTCTTAGAAAATGCACAATGGTACAAATCATAATGTTTTGATTGAAAATAATAGAATAAGTTATCAGGTGTTTTAGTGATAAAAATATTGCAAAACAATCTAGCCTTAAAGTAATGTCAAGTCAAGTCAAGTAAATTTTATTTACAAAGTCGATGGTACAAAACAATATAACATAAGCTCGTAAGAGCTTTTAATTAAAACCGACTTAAATTATAAAACCGACTGATATTATCTGTTAGCATCCAAACACTTTTTTTAGTTTTTGAATGGAAATTAATTGTACAACATACAGATAAAAATATTTTTGTTTTCTGTTGTCTTCATATGAAAGTCTTAGAAACAAACAAATTTTGCATGGCCTAATCTGGTGCTTATTTTGCTGGATATCGTTAGAATTTTCTTGGAATGAGTAAGAAAAATGAGGTTTTTTTTTAAAGGAAGTATTTATACATTCTTGTGGTTCAGAGAAAATTGTTTTAATTTTAATTGTATTTTTTACAGCAATAAGTCGAAGATCTTGGAACGTCGTCTCCGTTACCTAACTGATCATTTTAGCTATCTATTGTTCGATAATGTGACACGATCTTTGTTCGCCAAACATAAAGTGGTGTTTGCGTTCCTACTGTGTACTAATCTGTTACTGTGAGTAATGGGGGAAAGGAAGACAATATATTATCCCACTCACTAGAATGATCATGTATTCTAATAGTGCAGATCAATGTATATATCAATGTATTCAGATAGATAGTACAAAATGCAGATATTTCTCATTTTCTTTTCTATTAATATAAATTTATTCATCATTAATATGTTATTAAACATTTAGAAACAATATAATTGTAAAAAATATTCAGCAAAACAATTCTATGAATTCAATAATGAGTTAGTACAGCCATTAAGCTGAGTGAAATGTCTGCATTTATTCCAGATTTTTTCTGTTTGGGAAGAATATATATATAGCCAGCCTTTTTTTTTTTATACCCCCACCAAACATGTTTGAGGGGGGTATATAGGAGTCAGTTTTGTCGCGTTCCGTCGCGTCCCGTCCCGTCCCGTCCCGTCGCGTCCCAAAATCTATTATCTCAGTTATTACCAAATGGATTTGATTCAAACTTAAAATACATGTTCCACCTTATAACCCACATCATGTGACACAAGGTGCATAACTCTTGACACCAAGTTTTCATGAATTATGTCCCCTTTTACTTAGAATTTAGGGTTAATTTTGCTGTATTTTCACTCTATCTCAGTTATTACTAAATGGATTTAATTCAAACTTAAAATAGATGTTCCACCTCATCACCCACATCATGTGACACAAGGTGCATAACTCTGACACCAATTTTTTTATGAATTATGCCCCTTTTTACTTAGAATTTAAGGTTGATTTTGATGTATTTTCACTATATCTCAGTTACTACTGAATGGATTTGATTCAAACTTAAAATAGATGTTCCACCTCATCACCCACATCATGTGCCCACATCATGTGACACAAGGTGCATAACTCTGACACCAAGTTTTCATGAATTATGTCACCTTTTACTTAGAATTTAAGGTTAATTTTGTTGTATTTTCACTATATCTCAGTTATTACTAAATGGATTTGATTCAAACTTAAAATAGTTGTTCCACCTCACCACCTACATCATGTGACATAAGGTGCTTAACTCTGACATAAATTTTTTATGAATTATGTCCCCTTTTACTTTAAATTTAAGGTTGATTTTGATGTATTTTCTTTATATCTCAGTTATTACAAAATGGATTTGATTCAAACTTAAAATAGATATTCCACCTCATCACCCACATCATGTGACACAAGGTGCATAACTCTGATACCAATTTTTCATGAATTATGCCCCTTTTTACTTAGAATTTAAGGTTAATTTTTATGTATTTTCACTATATCTCAGTTACTACTGAATGGATTTGATTCAGACTTAAAATAGATGTTCCACCTCATCACCCACATCATGTGACACAAGGTGCATAACTCTGACACTAATTTTTCTTGAATTGTGTCCCCTTTTACCTAGAATTTAAGGTTAATTTTGATGTATTTTCACTATATCTCATTCTGATTGGCTTAGAGCCTAAGGGAAGTAACCTTTTTTAACTTTTGTATGGAGTTTCTTCACCTTAAATTCCAGGAATTGGTCTATTTTTAGAAATCCTATTTTTAGATTTTCAATATTTTAGGTATTTTTCTAACTTTTTTATTATAAGTCCTATGTAAAAAGTAAATACATTTTTCTGTGGTAACATGGGTCGGTTAGACACTTTCTTGTATTCACTTTTAGTGTATCTCTAATATTAGAGATTTAATATATTTACTAGTATTACTATACTAGTATTATACTAGTATTACTTACATGTGGAAGCCCAGGATGAAGTACTCCAAAGACTAAGTATTTTTAAGATTTCTTATGGTTGCCATTCTTCTGTGACAAGACTGTATGGTGGGGGTATGAGTCACTCCTGTGACAGTTCTAGTTATTTTTTGTTCTATAATTTTGTTTCTATCATATTTCAGATTCTTTAGCATGAACTATATATATATTTCATTTATTAGCTAGTTTTCATTCAGTCAGTGATACCATATAAAACAAAAGCTTATTTCATATGTTGTTTTATGTAATGTTTCTTGGTCCAAAGCTCAACAGATATGGGGATACTTTTACATGCATGGCAGTATAAAGTATACCAACTTTTATAGTGTACATAATTTACATAAAAAATCCATGCATCTATGTTTAGGGAAAAAATCAAGTTTTCAAATTCTTGTATATCTTCTTTGTGACAAAAAATGGACCAAAATTAATTTGCTCAGTTTCTTCTTGCCATTTTCCTCAATCTGAGTGTACTTGTCTAAGTAAATGATTCATGGAACTTGCAAAAATTTCTTTGAATTCTTATGAAATCAAAATCAAAAAATATCTCTGGTATCATGAATAGTGTTCAGTATAATCATATCTCAGAATTAGTAGGTAGTGACCTCAGAAATATATATAACTATAACCCTTTAGGAGTAGTTCCCTATAAAAACCTTGCTGTCATCTTATCCCTGTTTTTTTCAGCAATCGTTCAAAGATACTGGATCGTCGATTACGCTATCTGTGTGACCATTTTACTTATAGTCTCTATTGTAATGTGTGCAGATCATTGTTCGAGAAAGATAAAATTCTATTCTCGTTCATTCTCTGTGCAAATATACTCTTGTAAGTATAAGACACTGCACAGTATTGTTATGTTATCAAATTAGAGAGTTAAGAAAAAGGTTTTAAAAAATTGTTAGACGTTTTATTTGTTCCGTTATTTCAGCAACCGGTCCAAGATACTGGAAAGACGATTACGTTACCTATCTGACCATTTTACTTACAATCTGTATTGTAATGTGTGTCGGTCCCTCTTCGAAAAAGACAAACTTCTTTTCTCGTTCTTGTTATGTACAAACATGCTTTTGTAAGTATGCTGCCTAGGTTGTGTTTGGAGTGATAATTTGCCTCGGGTTTTACCTCACAGTTTTTACTAACACTGGCACATATTGTTTCTTTTGTGATGGACAGTCTAACCCAATGTTTCAATTCTAACCCAAAGTTGCGGATAATCTAACTCCAAGTTTCCGTCCTAACCCAAAGACATATTGTCAGAACTTGCCGTGATTTGGTGTGTGTATGACTACTTATTATTTATATCATGTATCACAAGCTTATATGTTAATACCTCATAACAAGGAAAAAAGCTGTAACTCTTGTATCAAATAAGTGTCTATATCACTTCTACATGAGTTTATGAATACTCTGTAGGAAAGTTAACATGCTTTTTGGCTTTTGCTTGGTATCCTTCCATCCTGTCTTTGGAATATGTCTTTAACTGATAATCTTATTTTTGTAATGCTAAAGATGTTCAGAAATTAATTTTTCATCATTCACATTTTGCTTGGTAGGTCACATGCACCTCTTTCTCATTGCGTATGTGCCTTTCAGTCTTTGGCATGCTTTACCATGTGTTAAAAAAGAGACTTCCAGATAGTTTTTCAGAATTTTCGGAATTTAAAATTACATTATGTATTCAGATACAATCAGTACTAGTTTATATTTTCATGTAGTAAATTAATAAGAGAGTTTATAAACTGACTCAATCTTACTAAAGATAGCCAACCAATTTTATTGAAAATGAGGTGCTGGCAGTTGCTGCATTGCAGTTACTAATGTTTGACTGAAGTAAAAGAATAGCACAACATGTTTGTGTGTATTTCTCAGTTATTGAAATAAAGAGAAAAGACTTAATTCTAATTTAATTATATTTACACTTATTATAGCAATAATATTTTTCTTTCTTTTACTTATATGTTTATAATTTTGACAGTTTTAGTATATTATACTTTGGCAATTTAATAAACAATAAATGTGGTCCAGTTACCTTGATGGATAAAACATAATATACAAATATAAAACGATTTTGTTCCATTAAAACTTATACACCCCACCCATTTTTATCCTAATGTGTGTGTGTTCTTTTGTTAGACGATTTCGGTTTAAATATATACCCCTGGATTTTGATGGTGACGATTTCACTGTAGAAGGATTTGACTTCACCAAAATGACTGGGTCTGATCTCAGTGTAGTTATGTAATTTTTTGTTGTAAAACTTATACTTTTGTTTCAAATATAGAGGTATTGTTTGTTTGTTTGTTTTCACAACAAAACAGTTTAGTTAGCATAGAAACTTTCCAGTTTTAGTAGCGAAGGAGTACTTCTTGTGCCCCTCAGTACATTATTTCAGCAACAGGTGGTCATCTAGGTAGGTCCACAGTCCTTCTGCAAGCCAGCTAGATAGCTTCCTCACATGATGACACATGCAGGGCTTAACCCACCGAAATGAGGATTTGGTGGTTTAAAGTCAGCCCCTGAAACCACTCAGTCATGGAAGCCCATATGTTTTTTTTTTTTATATCCATGTTAAGACAGTTCAGTAATTATGCCTGAAAGCAATTGTTTCAAAGTGATCTTAGAATGCTAATCCTTTTTTAATCAGATGTTTTTTGTGCAAAATCATTAGCTGCTTAGGAAGTTAAGTCAAAGAAAGATTTCCTTCCTCAGAACAATATAAATACTTATTAATTTGGTAAAAAATATCATGCGCTAGTGATTAAGCAGTACCTAATTTTCAGTTGTAACTTAATTTCTCCTGATTTCTCATGATGCCTCCTAAAAAGTACTGTGTGTAATGTACTTTGGAGGAAAAATTCATTGAAAAAGAAGAACTTTGTTTCTGCACACTCTCCCTTATTGTTATAATGACCATATCATATACTACGTATTGTAATCATGTATTAAAGATGTAGTAAAAAAAGTGTTGTGTACCCTTGTAATAATCATTCCATATATGAAATGCTGGTTGATGTTCAGAATAACATTTTCTATTTACTTCATGATACAAGACATTAAATGGATTATATACTCTGCAGGACACACCGTTTTCCATTTGAGTACACCTGGCACAAGAATTAGTTTCTAAACTCAGGTCTAATAGGTTTTATTTACAAAAAGTATCCAGGTTAATTTTCTTTCTGTTTTCTATTGGCCTGTTTTTCATTCATTTTTAATAGAAATAGAAAAATAATGTCCTTTATGCTTTTTAACCCTTAGCCTGCTGGCAGCAAGTGATTCTGCCTTTGCGACCAGTGCAGACCAAGATCAGCCTGCACATCCATGCAGTCTGATCATCGTCTGCACTGTTCGCTATTCAGTCAGTATCTTTTTGGTAAGCACATCTTTTAACAGTTAATGGTACTGTCCAAATTGGAAGATGGACAAGTTCATTATAGAAATTTAGCAGGGTAAGGGCTAAGTGTCTGCTTCTGTGCTTACATAATCTTATACACAGTTTCAAAAGTCATTCCACAATGCAAACAGCCTAACAAATCAGTGCCAAAAAGTAGTTCTGCATCCTTCAAGGAACAACCTAACCTAACTTAGCATGTTGTTTGTCATATAGATTCAATGCGTATACCAATGGCATTTATTTTTCCTAAAAATGAAGTCTTTGTGTGCAAAAAGAAACATGTGGGCTAAAAACTAATCATTACTGATTTTAGCAATTCACTTAAATGGTATGGAATGTGTTTATGGTGATGAAAAAAGTCAATTGAGAGAAAACAGTTAGAAATATTTTCCATTATATAAGTTTTATAAGTAGTTGCATGATTTGTTTTATAACTGCATATTAACTACTTTAATGCCATTTTTTTCTGCATGACTAGAACAGATCCACGCCCATCACTTTTCAGAATGTTTTGATTTGACTTGAAGTTTTATACTGTTGCCATTTCTGGTTACCTACCAGCTTTATAGGTGATAGTTCTTCATTAGTTAGACATTGAGTAATTATATCATTTATGTATATATCTGTTTTTCAAGTTATTTCATACCTAATTAATAAATACTTCTCATTAACTGTTGTTAAATATGGTATTTAATCATTTGTACTTCAGTTTAAAGCATACATTGTAATATTGACTAATTTTTTTCAGTGAATTAAATAAGTTTGCCTTTAAATTAAACAATGATATTTTAATTATAGCTGTACTAAGCATATTTTGACAATATTATATTAGTAGTATGCTATCTTGTTCATTCAGTTTATATAGTTACATGTAATAAATATCTTATAAATAATTGTAAATATGGAATATTCGATCAGTTACTTTGGTGTTTATTATTACTTTTATAGAAATTTTTAATGAACAAATACATTTATTCTTAAAATTCTTATTACGTTTTAGAAACATTTTCTTATTGCTATTGCATAACTTTACTTGGAGCTTTTAGGTAACTGTACTCTCAGTACTCTCAGTTCTTTGATTAAAGGTTTATGTTTTGTTTTGATGTATAGGTCAAAGCATGAGTTGGATCGTGAGGAATTTATGTTCTTCCTGACTGGTGGTATCGGTCTTGAGAATAAGTTGGCCAATCCAGCACCAACCTGGCTCACTGACAAAAGCTGGGATGAGATTTGCAGAGCCAGTGACCTTAAAGCCTTGAAAAAGCTCAGGTAAATATGAGATTTGCAAAGTCAGTGATCTTAACTTTGTCAAAAATTTCAGGTAGATATAAGATTTGCAAGTTGTTAAATCTATCAGAAAGCTCAAGTTAATGTTATTTGCAGAGCCAATGGTGATAAACCTACTGAAAAATTTATGATGAATATGGCAGACCTTAAATCTGCCAAAAAAGTGAATTAATATATTAATGTTTAATCACTAACTGCATTATTAATTATACCGGTAAGTGTCAGTTAACTTTACCTGTGTGTGAAGGTCAGGTGATACTTGCATAACAGGATGTATAACGTTTTATTATGTCTCCATGCACTGGGGGAGACATATTGTTTTTGCCCTGTCCCTCTGTCCTTCACAATTTATTTCGAAATCAATAACTGTAGAACCATTTGACCTAGAACCTTCAGACTTCATAGGATGGCAGCTTATGGAGTAGATGCCCTCTATTGATTTTGGGGTCACTCTGTTCAAGGTCAAGGTCACAGGGGCCTAAACATGGAAAACCATTTCAGATCAAGAACTTGAGAATCACTTGACCTAGAATGTTGAAATTTCATAGGATGATTGGTCATGCAGAGTAGATGACCCCTATTGATTTTGGGGTCACTCTGTTCAAGGTCAAGGTCACAGGGGCCTAAACATGGAAAACCATTTCCAATCAATAACTTAAGAACCTCTTGACCAAGAATGTTGAAACTTCTTGGGATGATTGGACATACAGAGTAAATGATCCCTATTGATTTTTTGGTCACTCTGTTAAAGGTCAAGGTCACAGTGGACAGAACATGGAAATTCATTTCCAGTCAAGAACTTGAGAACCCTTTGTCCTAGAACCTTCAGACTCAAAGGTTGGCAGGGCTAAGATTGTTTTTGGGGGTCACTCCATCAAAGGTCAAGGTCACAGGGGCCTGAACATTGAAAACTATTTCTGATCAATAACTTGAGAAACACTTGACCCAGAATGTTGAAACTTTATAGGGTGATTAGACATGCAGAGTAGATGACCCCTATTGATTTTGGGGTCACTCTATTAAAGGTCAAGGTCACAGCAGACAGAACATTGAAATCCATTTCCGGTCAATAACTTCAGAACCATTTAACCTAGACCCTTCAAACTTCATAGGGTTAAAGGACTTACAGAGCAGATGACCCCTAATGTTCTTGGGGTCACTCCATCAAAGGTCAAGGTCACAGGGGGCGGAACATAGAAAACTCTTTCCAATCAATAACTTGAGAACCACTTGACCTAGAATGTTGAAACGTATTAGGATGATTGGACATGCAGAGTAGATGACCCCTACAGATTTTGGGGTCACTTGATCAAAGGTCAAGGCCACAGGGGCCTGAACATGGAAAACCGTTTCCAGTTCATAACTTGAGAACTTCTAGGTCCCAAATGTTGAAACTTAGTGGGGTGGTTGGACATGCCAAGTAGATGATCCCTATTGTAGCCAACCATCAGTGTCTCTTTGACTTTAGCTCCTGTCCCCTATTGTCTTCTTGCCTATACGACTATGCAGTGAGGGAGACATGCGCTTTTCTACAAAAGCATCTTCTAGTTTTCTTCAGAATTTGTTTTAGTGTTTTATAAATGAATTGTTAAGTTAAATATAGATTGTACCCAGCATTGCATAGACATTAGGTCATTTATTTTTAAAGATGAAAATCAGAAGCTTAACCTTAGAAAACAAAATTAAAGTCTATCCAATCATGGACTCCAAAGCACCGGAAATTACTAACATTTTGCCATTTAAGATATGATATGTCTAAATGATGACTGTTTCAGGGAGCATTTTGTTAAGAATCTGAACAAGTGGGCAGACTATTACAACTCCAAGGAACCACACAACGAACCCCTACCAGCACCTTTTGACACAGAACTAAATGATTTCCAGAAAATGATAGTGCTACGTGTGATTCGACCTGACAAGGTTTGTTGTTGTGATACTATATTAAGAACATTATCTTTATTTTTTGCATTCATAATATCAGATGCTAAAAGACTGCCTTTTGATATATGAAAATGTGGGGAATAAAATTTATATTTACACACAGCTTGAGTCTTTGTTAAAACAATCTCTTTACTCCATTGACATGGAAAATATAAAGATCTAGCCTAACTGTTTATTCTGTATGTCTGTTTAATAGTTTGCTTGGAAGCTCAAACCTATTATAAAATCATTACCTCAGAGTTACAAACATGTCAGGATGACATTGTTTAAAAAAGGAAAATAAAAACACAAATACTGAATAAGTTTGAAAACCAGCTGAATTTTTACTTAACCTACTAAAATAATAATTATAAAAGTTATGAAATGGAACAGTAGCAAAAAATGCCAAAAATACTGGTAAAATGTTACAAGTTGGCTCAATTTTAGTCTAGTAATGAACAAAAGAATGATACTGGTCAGGTCTGTCATTCACATTGAAAAGTTATTTTCAATTCAGAATTTTTCAGATACTGAAATATTTTCTTAACTACTTCGAACTTTTGATTTGTAGGTGAATGCCGCCATTACATTGTTTGTGACAAGCAAGCTTGGCAAGAAGTTTATTGAACCACCACCATTTGACTTGGCAAAATCTTACGGTGATTCTAACTGCTCTGCTCCCTTAATCTTTGTACTGTCCCCAGGAGCAGATCCAACTATGGCTCTCCTCAAGTTTGCAGAAGATAAAGGCTTTAGTGGAGATAAATTCAACTCCATCTCACTAGGACAGGGACAGGTAAGTTCAAGTATTTACCCTTTTTAAAATTAACTTATCACATACATAAGTATAGGTGTTGTGTTCATTGTGCTTACTATACACATGCAGAATGAAAATTAAGAAAAAAAGAAATGGCGGGCAAAGAGCTAGAAAAAGTGCAAAAAACCTACAAGAATCTTTTATTTTAGTAATAAGTTTTGAACATAGAATTTCTAACAAAAAAAATTGCAGAAGAATTTCTTGAAGCGCATTTGAGATTAATTAAAAATTATACATACTAGTTTAAAAGCTTCTGCGACATGGATAATTTGACATTGTCTAGTATGGAGTGCAAGAAAAAAACATTTGATTGATTAAATTCAGGGTCCAATAGCTTCACGGATGATTGAGAAGGCACGTCAAGATGGCACTTGGGTTATGCTGCAGAATTGTCATCTGGCTGTATCGTGGATGACACCACTTGAGAAAGTTTGTGAGGATTTCAGCACAGACAACTGTCATCCAGAGTTCCGCCTCTGGCTCACCAGCTATCCGTCAGACAAGGTACACGTATATCAAAGCAAGATTTACATGCAATACCATTTAGTGGGTATTGTTTATTTGTTAGTACGGTAATACTAAATGTTAACCCTTATTATATCATGCTGGACGCAATTGATTCAGCTTTGCAGTCAGTGTAGATCAGTGTAGACCAGTACATGCAGTCTGATCGTGATCTAGACTGTTCGCCATTCAGTCAGTACCTTTTTGGTAAGCACCGCTTTTAACAGTTAATGGTACTGTCCAAATTGAAAGATGGACAAATTCATTATAGAAATTTAGCAGGGTAAGGGTTAACGTGCATTCTTGTTAATGGAAAGGTATGAGTAATATCTTAGTAAGCTTATACTAAATATGACGTTAACAAAATAAACTTTTAAAAGAATCAAAGCTGGTATTGTAAAGAAAATTTGTGAGCAAATCAATGATATTTTCATGACTATATATTTCAGTTCCCCGTCACAGTGCTACAGAATGGAGTTAAGATGACAAATGAGCCTCCAACAGGCTTACGTCAGAACCTGCTACAGTCTTACTTAAATGACCCAATATCTGACCCTGAATTCTTCGCTGGATGTCCGGGCAAGGAATCTGTAAGTTGATCCTGCAACTACCTTTGGTTTTAATGCTAGAGTAGTTTGATTATTAAAGATTTGCCTTTTGGAGGTGTTGAGATTTTTTTCCCCACGTAATTGACATGTTATTAGGACTTTAATTCTTGGGTATTTGTAAAATATTTTGAGTATGCTTGCCTTTCTTCTGTTCAAATCACCATATAAGCCAACTTATATCTTCTGTTCTAATTTAGATATGAAATTTGCTTAAAGTTTCACAAGAAGGCATTCTGTAATTTTTTTCCATGTGAAATAGTCATATTTAAACATTTGGCGAAAAAATCACTGAATTTACTGTAATTTTATTTCAGAACTTTGAGAAGCTATTGTTTGGTCTTTGCTTCTTCCATGCTCTGGTACAAGAACGTAGGAAGTTTGGACCTCTCGGCTGGAACATCGCTTATGGCTTTAACGAGTCAGATTTACGTATCTCGTGCAGACAGTTGCAGGTGAGTTGAAATTGTAAAACTTAAAATGTATTATGGACAAATTCTATGTACTTTGAATATTTGTATTTTATGCTAAATAGTTTTGGGAAATAACTTAAAATGCATTTTTGTAAGAATGGTCAATAATTACTGTAAGGGGAAGGTTGCTTGCAATTTGATAGCTGTTTTTCATTTCAGGTTGTTTCGTATTTTCAAAATATTTTATCAGGTCAGATCCACTCAGAATTCTTGGTTTGACAAATTAGCTAATTTTATAATGGTCAGTATGTATGATTTTAAACAATACCTTGATATTATTCAGATGTTCATCAATGAATATGAAGATGTACCATTTGATGCTATTGTATATATGACTGGAGAGTGTAACTACGGAGGTAGAGTCACTGACGACTGGGATCGCCGTTGTCTCAGGACTATGCTGAATGATTTCTACACCCCACATATCTGTACAGACCCCAAGTACAAGTTTTCTCCAAGTGGAATCTACTACTGTCCATCCAAGGGAAAATATGAAGACTATCTTGAATTTATCAAAGTATGTACTATTTTCACCTTAAATCAGTGTGATTAAAGTTGAATGAGGAATTCTTCCCTCTTACTAGTATTATTGAAATCATATGACATTTCTTCGCTTGGAAATTTTCCCAAAATGAACATTTGTTTCAATATTTCAGAAACCTATTCTTTTATTTGATTGAAACTTCAAACAAACCTTTGAGATTATAATATAAGTTTACACATCAAGTTTCATAACTGTCTTTTATTCTAACGAAAACTTCTTTTTTACTTGGAAACTATTACAAAGTTGTTGTTTTTTCATATCTCTGAAATCAATGTTTATATTGCATTGGAACTTAAAGACATGTTGTAAGGATCATAAACCAAGTTCACATAACAGATCTGTGAAGTCTGACTTTTGTTTTGATTAAATCATTTTGCCATTTTGCACTTGAAAATGTCCTGAAAATGCAATTTTCATCATTAATATATGCAAGAATGGGATTGAAACAACAAAAATCTGGGATTATTTTGTAATTATACACATAAAGTTAAGTTAATTCTATTTTGAGAAGTTATTCCTTTTTTTGACTGTGAAATTGTGTCAAAAGTGTAACACCCCCATCTTACATTTATCAAAGATATACCGGAATATGAATTTAAAAAAGTTATAAGAACACCTCCATTGTCAAGAGGACATATTCAGGAAGCTTACATCAGGATCACCTGGGGCCTTCATCCACCATTGAAAGCTGGAAAGTTACCAGAATTACTTAAACTCTTGACATGACTTAAAAAACAGCAAGACAAACCCTCAGAGTCTTGTTTTATAAACATTGAAAACAGATATATACTTACCATTTTTATGCTTGCAGGCTCTTCCACAGAATCAGCTACCAGAAATATTTGGTATGCACGAAAACACAGATATATCAAAAGAACTGCAGGAAACCAAGCTTCTGTTTGACTCAGTATTGCTTACTCAGGGTCGCTCAGGTGGAGGAGGAGGTGGAGACACAGATGCCCAGCTCAATGCCATATCTGGTGACATTTTGTCAAAGGTACTTTAGTTGCTTGTAGAAATAACCTTAACAACTCATATCGGCATCTGTTAGTCAGTCAATATACTGGACACAAAAAGTGGATACATCGATATCTTTAAAAGTACAAGATACTTTCATATGTTTACCATGAAAGTTGTTAGATCCATGGATTTGGAAAAATATATTATGTGTAGGCTTTGATTTGTTGCAGCCTCTAAAAATATGGTTGCAATGGCAATATCAAGTTATACATATTTTACTGCAATTGTCAGACAGTACATAGTGCATGCAAGAGCAATGCCAAAACACAGTCCAGTAGGCAATAGTCAGGTTTTCTTTGTTAATTGGTAAAACAATTTTCTTACAAGCAGCTAGACCATTGCCATTATATGAAAACTTTTAACCTTGGATTTATTCTTTCTTATTAAAGTAGGTACTCAAAACTTTGTGATTGATAAATGAATTTTACTGAACCATCTTTTTTTAATGTAATTCTTTTTTCTTCATAATTACAACTAAATACAAGTTGTTGAAACCACATGACATTTTTTGATAGATATTTTGATAATTTGTTTCAGCTGCCACCAAACTATGACATTGAGGAAGCCATTAAGAAATATCCTGTGGATTACAATGAGAGTATGAACACTGTGCTGGTACAAGAAATGGAACGATTCAATAGGTTTGTGTTCCATTACCTGTATACTCCTTTGGTAGTCTGGACCATTGTTCTAAATTCCAGAATACTGTTCTTAAATTTGTGTCTGTAGAATCAAGTGGAATACAGTTTGAATCTGGTACTGATATTATAAATCTGAGTTTCATTAATGCTACCTTGCCATTGGTCAATTTCAAAAATGGGCTGAGAATCAACCAATCAGCTGTTATTGGTTTGAGTTTGGTGTCCTTGAGCTTTTTGAGTGGGGAAGTCTAGGAACTATGATATATGTTCTTTAACCCATCATTATCAGGTTGCACCAGGTATTATTCAAAACAATCAGCTGTCATTAAATGATTTTTCAGAACTCTATTCTAATGTTCTGTAAAGCATGCTAATTTTGTAACAACTTTGAATGGGTTCTCACTAGGATTTTCAAAGTAGTAGTCCTGGACTCCCTTCCTGGTAAAAGTAAAAGAGTCCCAGTATGAAAAATTAGAGTCCTATATTTTTGCTGGTTGCTAGATAAAGTTATAGCCTTCTGAAGCACTTCCTTTTGCTAAGGCCGTAGTTTATAAAACTTGCATCTGAGTATGGTCTTATATGTGATGCATATATGATGGATTAAAGCCAGATTCCAAAGTGATGAATCAGTAGCTGCACATTTCAGACTGGTCTCACAGAAGTTTTATAATCTAAAGATCTTGGGTGGACGAGACCTTGGGTGGATGCTCATCTTGAATTTCTTAACAGAGACTTTTTTCAGACTGCTGTAAATCTAAAAATGCCTTACTTTTATTTTCACTTTTGAATTTCAGTATATCATGTTTATTGCTCCCAAGTAACAACAAATTATAAACTTTTGCCTAATAAAATTCCATTTATGTAACTGTGTTCATGGTAAAAGTAGCCTTACTTATTTGGCTTATCGGGATGACTTATTTTATGATCTGTTGTTTTATGGTTGTTATCCCTCTAATGGGACAGCGACAGTCAAAAGTTATCACGCTGTCCCAAAACGTCCTATTATTTGGACTATGGTAAAAGATGAAGGAATAACATTTCAAGACAAAGTCTATTTTTATTCAAGTGAAAAAAAAACCACTCATTATCAAGTCTAGGATTTCGTAGTTTTTATCAATTTTGCATTGATTTGAATAATTTTTATTCCCCAAATTTCATACTTTAAATGACTGAACGATATGTCGGTGTTTGAAATATATTTTGTATCGCATCCATTGTGGAAACAGAACTTGTCAATTATTGTCACATTAATTTATTAATTCAGGAACGATGCGGCTGCGAATAATATCCCAAATTAAGTCCAATTACTGTCCTGCAAACACCACTACTTTAGTCATCATTTAATCCAAATATCTAAATTTGCGGTGAATGCAAAAAACACAAGTAAGCCGCATGTTATGAAAATAAATTGGTCAACACACTTAGCACATAAATCAAAGGCATGTTTGTCGCGTGTTGATTAATCTATTACGTAAACAATACTACCTTAATCGACCATGCGGTTATTGGAAAACAATGATCTTTCTGATTGGTCGAGAACGCAAAGCAGCCACTGCAAACTCCGCCTTTGATTGACAGGCGAAATAGCTTCTGACAAGGTAGTTCTTTTGTTTAATCGGTAAGCTTCGTATTCGAAAAAATTTTACGCGTCCCAGGGAATCGCAGTTGGAATATTTAAGCATCCTTTTCCAAAAAGTATGCATACAAATAAGCAGAATTAAGCATTTCCTAGAACCCTGCGGAAGAATTTCCTTTCTTGAAATCTCGGAATATTTTGTGGGCTGTGATTTTTTAAACTAATTCTGTTAATGTTTTCAAATCAAGCATATCTTTTTCTGCCAAAGAAGATAAAGATTTAAATTAGGTTATTTTGGAAAAAGTAAGAACTTTAGTTTGCCATTCCAGAATGAAACTTTATCTGTGTTTTATTATTTTATTGAAATGTATATTTTTCATAGATTAACGTCAATTGTGCGATCCAGTTTGATCAATATACAGAAGGCTATCAAAGGTCTTGTGGTAATGTCAGCAGAATTGGAACAGCTAGCTGGTAGTCTTCTTATTGGCAAGCTGCCAGCAATGTGGGCTAAACGGTCCTACCCTTCACTGAAGCCACTCGGAAGCTACATAAATGACTTGTTAGAGAGATTGAAATTTCTACAGGTAAAATAATAATGTCTTAGGCCTACAAATTTCTGCAATGGAAAAAGACATTAGAAATTTAAAGTGTGATAGTATTATGGGGGACAATGTATTTCTTATGTCTGTTTGATAAGGCCAATGTCTGATTTTAAAGAAACTAATTAAACCATACAATAAGAAGGAAAAGTGGAAGACACAACACTTTTAAGGAAATTGTTGTGTGCAAACTGGTCAAGGACCAGCTTTCACCATCATTCTGTAATTGTCTTGACTCAAACGTTTTCACAATCATCTCTGAGAAAACAAGTTGAAATAAGCTTACGTTGTGTTATCCAAATAGAATTTTATTAGTAAATTTGTAAAGAGTCAGTTCATTTACCAGAAAAAAATGCTTTCTTTCAGACATGGTATGACAAAGGGAAGCCCCCAACCTTCTGGATCTCTGGATTCTTCTTCACCCAGGCTTTCTTGACAGGTGTAATGCAGAACTATGCAAGAAAGTACACTATACCCATTGATACACTTGCATTTGATTTTGATCTGCAGTCACTAGGTTTGGAAATGTTTACCGAGGCCCCAGATGATGGCGCATATGTGCATGGACTGTTTTTGGATGGTGCTAGATGGGATAAACAAAAGTAAGTTTTTGTGCTACCTCAAAATTGAGAATGGGGACAAATGGATTTGAATTTGCTTGCCCACAGCATTAGGGAGAGAATATATGGATTTGGTTTTTGGAGCTCCCTTATCCACAGGGGACACATAGTTTATACTTACTTGTGTATCACAAGATTTATTTCCAGGGACTGCACCTTGAATTTCCTACAAATGTCAACATTGAGACCACAGCTATTATTGGGTTATTTTTTCCTGAATTGACTTGTGGGAATTGGAGTCTGTCCCATCTTTGCTATTTTTTAGGAAAATGTGGAAAAGTATTGCCAAATTTAAATCCAGAGTTATTGACTGTTATTGAATTATCAAATCTATTGGGGAAAACAAATTTATTTTATAAGAATATGTCTCTATAGCAAGTGTTGATCTTACATAAATATTTTGCTTCTTTAAGTGATATTTCCTTCATGGTTATATGATATAAAGGTTTTAACAATTTATATTTTCAGGAAATGTTTGGGAGAGCAGTTACCTAAGATTCTTAATGATGCAGTGCCTGTTATCTGGCTAAAGCCCAATAAGAAAGATCAAATTGACGAGTCAGATAAACGTTACCGCTGTCCAGTATACAAGACGAGCGAAAGGAAGGGCGTATTGTCTACCACCGGTCACTCGACCAATTTCGTAGTGGCAATGTTATTACCCACAGACAAACCAGTTCAGCACTGGATCAAACGTGGTTGTGCTATGTTATGCCAGTTGGATGACTAAATATAATGTGAAATGATAACTTTGTAAAGGTGAAGTAAATTTGTGAAAAATTTAAGTGAAAACTTTTCTAGTGTTGAAGTTTTGAAAACATTTTTGATAAAAGTACAAACATCAGTCTATTGAATGACCTGATTTCAGAGTTGTTTTTCTATGTTTTTCGTTTACAAAATTCACCATTTGAGACATTTATATCACCTTGGCTGTAGTTTTTAGAGCAGTTGACTGATCTTGATCAACAAAAAGAGTGTGCCTATTTTAAAAGTAGTGCTAAAGCACATAAAAGAATGTACTCCTGTTATTTTGTGGTCAGTATCAGGTAGCTTCACAGAATAGGAGAGAAGAAATATCTTTCTTCAAATAGTTTGAGAAAGTCCCTCCTTTTAAATAATTATTTTGAGACATACACTGAGTTCAAGTTTACTATGATATATGACTATTACTACAAAGATTTATAAGTTTGAGAAAGTCCCTCCTTTTTAATGTACTTATGCTGAATTCGAATTGTA
Organism: Mercenaria mercenaria; assembly: GCF_021730395.1. Lineage (NCBI taxonomy): Eukaryota > Metazoa > Mollusca > Bivalvia > Venerida > Veneridae > Mercenaria > Mercenaria mercenaria. The sequence goes on from NC_069373.1 coordinate 58,520,989, forward strand.
ACTGTGATATATGACATTACATTCCACAAGTTATTACCAGGATTTTATTCAAATAAATATGCAAATTTACACAGATGATTATTATTTCTTCATGTTCACATCGCAAAACAGTGTTCTATACCAGTATTATAAATATATCTTTTCTTACTGTGGTTACGAAAGAGCTCGGATTTTTACTAGGTCTACTAAAATGGAAAATTGATGTATTCTGTAGGTTATTATATTAAAATACGTAATTTTCTGTAGACAAAATTAAAACTCATATTCAGTAAATCAAGGTCTGAATATGAAAGCTTGTTTTGCTTTAAACTATGTTTTATTTATGCAATTTTCTAATATTTGCTCTTTGAAATACCGTCCAAATTGTTTTAATATTTCACATCATTATTTATACTTTATTGTTATTAATACATATTTTGTTGACTTTTGTGATACTGTCCTATACATACACACTGTTTATAAACTGATACAATTATAGTATTTAAATATGATAGTATTTTACTAATATATTATAACTGTTTAATATATCCGTCCAGAAGATTATTACATTTAATAAAGTCACCCAGTATAATTGAGCCGTGCCATGAGAAAACCAACATAGTGGGTTTGCGACCAGCATGGAGCCAGACCAGCCTGCGCATCCGCGCAGTCTGGTCAGGCTCCATGCTGTTCGCTTTTAAAGCCTACTGCAATTAGAGAAACTGTTAGCGAACAGCATGGACCCTGACCAGACTGCACGGATGCGCAGGCTGGTCTGGATCCATGCTGGTCGCAAACCCACTATGTTGGTTATCCCGTGGCACGGCTCATATGTTGGGTCATTCAGAAATTAACTTTAAAGTATATTCTTCATAAAATATTTTAGCTTTCTACGTTGTGTTATTTATGTATCTAAGGTACAATGTACTGTATAAATATGACAGTATTTTTTGTATACGACTGAACTGTGATAAATAAATGTTTTTTGGCTATTGAAATCTTTTTGTTTTACTTATGTTAATTCTGCACAGAAACGTCTTTTTTTATAGCACACTTTACTATCAAAAATTAAAAAGAGTGTCTTGCTCGTGCCAATTGGTACTGGTCAATAACATGAAAGCTTTAGCTTTCAAAGTTTGTTTTAATAATTGCCTGTGGTCAGTAGATGACCATAATTATTCTAGGATTAAATTCCTGGGTTGACGTACCATCATATAACCTAAGCTTTCATGCTTAAAAGAAAATAAAAACACTTCCGATTATAAACATAACTATATTTTTCGTTTAGGGTAAGTGTGGATTGAAAGACGGTCATAGTGGCTTAAGACGTCAAACGTTAAATGACGATTGAAGTTGAAAATCCTCACAAAGGGAGCGACCCGGGCATGCCTTAGATAATTCGAACCTCGTTGCGCTAAAAATATTGTACAAACACTATGCCGCATGTCATCCCCCGTACTCCTCGGTACGGTTAGCCAGGTAGAACCAGGCACCACCTTTGGAACCATATAAGAACCAGGTACTTCCATGTACTATATGGTACTTCCATGTACCATATACAAACCAGGTATCCCTTTGGTACCATACAATAACCAGGTACTTCCATGTACCATATACGAACCCAGTACCTAGTAATTGACAGTTAACAACTCAGTATGGCATGCTCAAGTCGCACCCAGACGTAAGAATTTTCCGCCAGTATGACAAAAGAAAGATTAGAAGAGAGAAGATCAATAAAAGAGAAGAAAGTAAAAGAAACTATTTAGAGTTTAAAGTTGTAAGTTATGGTACCGGCTTAAGTTAACAAGCTAAGCATTTTCAAAATGACAAACAGGAATATATGTATCTCCTTAACGCACGCACTTCACATCATTTATAAATGTCACCATGTACATCTGATTTACAAATGGTATAAGTAATCATAATCATAAATTAGGCAACAATGTCTTAAAGAGTCAAGTTTTTCGAATAAGCACGTTTAAACATAAGTAAAAGTTAACACTGATGAATGTTAACGGTCCATATAAACAGATTCTTTGAACTAGTACAGGATACACATCCAGCACAGTGTCACAGATACGTATTGACTTTCCATCATATCCTGTGATCCTTCTGAATAAGACTGAATGATATAAACGTTGGCTTATGAACGTTACTATGTTGTTGAACTTCATAAATACCATTTTGTGCATATTTGTCTGGTTATAACGTTTCTTGACTCGTGTGCCTTAACATCTGATGCCATAAAAAAGTAAAGCATTCTGAAAGAAGGAAAAAACTCGACAGCAAAAAAGTAACAAGAATGTTGCAAAATAGGCAAGTATAGCATATAACGTGTAACTACATTTTAATATTTTTCCATTATAATTATTGATTGAAAATCTATAGTATCATAAAACAAACGAAATAGTATTTAAATTATGCTAAAAAAGGGGTGCGGTGGGCGGGTTGTTCTTAAAACGGCCTCGTACTGAATGGCAAATCGGAAGCACGGCAAACACGTGACTTTTCTTTTTAGTACAGGATCTTACAACTCGTGCACATACTGAAAGAGATTGTAAGTAATTCTTACAATACGTAGGTTCCTGGCAAACTGGACAGAAAATGGGCCATATATGTAGACAAACTTACGTACAAACAATTAAATTGGAATTTAGCCAGTATAAACAAGATTAATTGGAAGGATTAATCTATATTATTTTTGGTCAAAAGTCAAGGTCATTGTTACTGTGACTGAAAATTGTTTCCGATCCATAATTATAGAACACTTTGACTTTCAAAGTTGAAAGGATATTTGTTAATATTCACTCAGATACAAAGTATATTGGGGCCCGTGTTCATCTGTTGGTCTGACATACTCGTGTCTGCACCATACCTTCTTAACCGGCTGGGAAGATTTTATAAAACTTGTCACTCAGTTCAAGGTCAAGGTTACACAGAGGTCAAAGATCAGATAGCTCAAATTTTTGTCCGCACTATATCTTCATCCATAAAATCAGTATCGATTGTTAACCTCGTCAAGACAACATGTAAAGTGCAAAACCCAGGTCACTAGGTCCAAGGTCAAGACCACACTTGAGAGGTCAAAGATCAAATAGTTCAAATTTGTGTCTGCTCCATATCTTCTAAACCACAAATAAATTTCGTAAAACACATCAGTTGTTAACCTCATCCAGATGACATACAGAGAACACAGTGCAGGTCACTGGGACCAGTAGGCTAGAGTATTCGAAAAAATTGGACCTAATTGGAAACTAAAAGAGTTATGATCCTTTTGTCATATGATGTGGATGATTGTATTTATTGATAACAGAGATTTAGAAAAAATACACCAAAAACTTTAAACAGATCTAAGTAAAAAATACTGGAGTGAGAGTTATGACCCTTTGGCCATGTGCTGTATTTGGTGATGATAATTTTTTTTTTTTTGAAGAAAAGGTAAGTAATAATATAAATTAAGTGGAGGTGCAGACCTCTCCATATACTCTAGCCAAAAACATAACACCAAATCGGACCTGGGTGCCAACAACTGAGTAAGTGCAGTAACCTTTTAAACGATGGAGTTTTGTCAAACATTAGCTGTACAATACTATTTTTAGATATGCACGAAAATGTTATAATGAGAGATAACTATGCAGACCATAAATATAAGCTTAGAGTAACGGGGGAATAACTCTGCAGCTCTGCAGACCATAAAGATATCTTTCTTCTCAAATATAGAAGAGGTACATCCTTAACAATCTGATACATACATTTGATGAGACATTGATTATACTATAACTGACTTGACTTGCAACAAATGTTGTGCAATTAATAAATGATGTCACTTCTTTCCCAGTAAACTGACAATTTACTAAAACAAGAGGTTCTGGAGGACAGCAATGCTTGACTATTCTAGTACCTTTTTACAAAATTAATAAAAAGTTGAAAACGGGCAAAACTTTAATTAAAATAGAGTTATCAACATGCGCACATAAGATCAGATCATCACAGTGAACAAGTGTATGATGTTTCAATCCATTCCAACAAATGTTATACTGAGGTACAGCTTACAAACAAAATTTGAGATGTCCTTAGCATTTGGATCGTTTATACCAGTATATCAATCAAATATTATGATTGACTTGGTATATTTTTGGACTAAGTAGTCCTGGTAGCCTGCATGGCTGACTTGTGGGTCCAGTTTGCAAACAATCTCAACGAGGTGAACACTTGACCAAAGTTTCAAGAAAATCTTTAAAGTGGTTTAGCAGAAAAGGAGGGGACATTAAATTGCGGGCTAAAACATTTGAGTTGTGACCTTGACCTTGAGCTGGCATAGGTGAATTTTGAGTTCCGCACATTGAGTGGAATATTACAGCCAAAGCGTTTTAAAATCCGTGAAGGGGTTAAGGCAATACAGAGCAGACACAAAATGGAAGTCTCAAACCTTTGATCTTGAGTTGTGGCCTTGACCTTGAGCCAACACGGCTGACTCATTGTCTTGATGAGGTGATCATTTGACCTAAGGTTCATGAAAATCCTTCAGGGAGTTTCCAGGAGAATACAGAGCGGACACAAAATGGAAGGCTCAAACATTTGACATTGAGTTGTGACCTTGACCTTGAGCCGACATGGCTGACTCATAAGTTCTGCACATTGTCTTCATAAGGTGATCATTTGACCCAAGTTTCCTGAAAATCCTTCAAGGGGTTTAGGAGATACAGAGCGGGCACAAAATGGAAGGCTCAAACATTTGACCTTGAATTGTGACCTTGACCTTGAGTCAACATGGCTGACTCATAAGTTTTGCACATTGTCTTGATAAGCTGATCATTTGACCCAAGTTTCTTGAAAATCCTTCAAGGGGTTTAGGAGATACAGAATGGACACAAAATAGAAGGCTCAAGCATTTGACCTTGAGTTGTGACCTTGACCTTGAGCCGACATGGCTGACTCATTAGTTCTGCACATTGTCTTGATGAGGTGATCATTTGACCAAAGTTTCATGAAAATCTTTCAAGGCGTTTAAATTATATGGAGCGGACACTATTATTACGGAAGGACAGACGGAGACCATTCCTATAACCCCCACAACTTGTGGCTGGGGATTAAAAAAAGACAAAGGGGCTCCAGATATTTCACCTACATGTACCTCCTCTGCATCTCTATCAGCTGCATCTACTTCGGTGTGGTTAGTCGAAAACATGTACAAACGGGAGTATTAGAACAACGACTAGTCTGCTTGCTGATTTTAGAACTGAAAGTGCTTTTTCCGTACACATTTTTATGACACATTTTTTGGAAAAGACAGCGGCACAGTTAAGACTAGGCTGCGTATTTTTGTACATGTTTTAGAAGAGTACGTTGAAGCTGGTCAAATACAAGTAGCAAGGTTTTTGTTTGATAATATTTACGCTTTACATTTTAGTTCAGTAGAAGGTTTAGTCTGTAAGGCTATCCCTACTTCTAACAGTTCAACCAATTCATGGGTGCGTGGTTTGGAGGCTGCATGTAAAGTATCATATTAAGTTTATACGAATTTGAAACATGAAACAGAATCTGTCAACTTTGATTGTCCAAGTAGAAAAAAAAATCCGGGTATTATTCTGTCAAGCATCCATGCGATTGAAAATGCATCACTGGCAACTCCCAAGTTATATACGCCAGTAAACGATTTCAACAGGATTCGGGTATGAACTGTCTCCAACGTTAATGCCTAATTCACATTTGACTCGGGCGCCGTGCGATAAATTAATCTACGATGATTTTCTTTGCGGTTTTGGGGCATCGTAGGTGGCTACGAGCTACCGCGTATATGTTCACATTATACACGAGCATGCCATTTTTGTACAGGCTCGCGGAGAAAGGCCGGGAGAAATCCGTACGGACGCTGTGTGGAGATTATACGGAAATCGTGCAATTCCAGTGCAGTTTCCGTGCAGTCTCTGCAAGCTTCTTATGGAAATCGTATGGTGTTCGTTCTTGGCAGTAGATTAAGTTACATATGGTTCAAAACATATAGGTTACATATAGAAAGTAAAAGGCAATAGAACATTATCACTAAACATCCATTTTCTATTTCTGTCTTGTATCAAAGTGATGTAGTTGCAACGTCGTACAACAGTCAAAATCCTTTAGGTAAGTAAGAAATCCAAAACGGTCAATGACGGAATACGACACACCGTAATGCGTTGTAACTGTATCCCCCGTCCCTGCGTTGGAAACATTTTTGGTCGATTATTTCATATGCCTGCGGTGAAAATTCACCGATTACGAGGAAATGGTTGTTGTTTGATAGTGACATACAATGCAAACGTAATCAGGAGTCGTTTCGAAATTCGACAGAATCAGCAGTCCCTCATCAAACTGTACAGAAGTCAAGGAATTGACTTCTTAACAAGCGTTTGTGAAAGGGTACGTGAGTACATATATGGGCTCCTGTCTTACTGTAAATTCAATTATGACATATATTTTTCAATGAAAAATGATTACAATACCTGTACATGTTACAGGCCATAAAACTGAAATCTTAATTTGACTTTGGGCCTCTGTGACCGAGCAGTTAAAGTGGCATTAAGCGCATCTCACTGCACATAGTGTGTTTTTAGTGAATGCTTTATAAAGGAATTTTCGGTTGCTGTGCATTCAAATGTGTTAAACTAACAATAATGCCGCATAAGTATTTGTAGTTGATAAAGAAATCGGACTAAGAAAATAATAGTTCTTTTCTTCAATCTTCTACCTAGTGATTTCCCCAATCTGACTGAAGTACATCTCCTATTACGCTGGATGATGTTCTTTCGTAGCCGCTGTACGCAGTAGCTAGGTAAGTTCTGGGCGGAGCTAATTTGCATATTCATTAAATGTATTTCTCACAATATGTGCATTTCGCGGGCGCCCACAAGATAAGTAGGAATCGTAGCTACTCTATATAAATGGTAAGTTGCAGCTCGGTGAATGATTTTGTGCAATGGAAGCAAGGACATAAATTGACAGATATTTACGTCTTTCACTTACTTGATTTAGCTTTGAATCAATGGCTGGGCAGTTTCTGACTTCAAGTTCAAACAAGTGTTACAAATAAGTACCCTGTCTATAATATGGCAGTAGCCAGGTAACTACCCTGTCTGTAGTATGGCAGTAGCCGGGTAAGTACCCTGTCTGTAGTATGGCAGTAGCCGGGTAAGTACCCTGTCTGTAGTATGGCAGTAGCCAGGTAACTACCCTGTCTGTAGTATGGCAGTAGCCAGGTAACTACCCTGTCTGTAGTATGGCAGTAGCCAGGTAACTACCCTGTCTATAGCCCACCCGCATAGCTCAGTATAGGTAGACCGTAGAGCTCCGCCTGAGGATCGTGGGGTCGTGAGTTCGATCCTCAGGCGGAGCGTATGTTCTCCGTGACTACTTGATAAACAATATTGTGTCTGAAATCATTAGTCCTCCACCTCTGATTCATGTGGGGAAGTTGGCAGTTACTTGCGGAGAACAGGTTTGTACTGGTACAGAATCCAGGAACACCGGTTAGGTTAACTGCCCGCCGTTACATGACTGAAATACTGTTGAAAAAACGGCGTTAAACCCAAAAACAAACAAACAAATTTTCGCGGGTAAGTACCCAGTCTATAGTATGCCAGTAGCCAGGTAAGTATCCTGTCTATAATATGGCAGTAGCCTGGTAAGTACCCAGTCTATAGTATGGCAGTAGCCGGGTAAGTACCCTGTCTATAGTATGACAGTAGCCGGGTAAGTACCCTGTCTATTATATGATAGTAGCCGGGTAAGTACCCTGTTTATTGTATGGCAGTAGCCGGGTAAGTACCCTGTCTATAATATGGCAGTAGCCGGGTAACTACCCTGTCTGTAGTATGGCAGTAGCCGGGTAAGTACCCTGTCTGTAGTATGGCAGTAGCCGGGTAAGTACCCTGTCTGTAGTATGGCAGTAGCCAGGTAACTACCCTGTCTGTAGTATGGCAGTAGCCAGGTAACTACCCTGTCTGTAGTATGGCAGTAGCCAGGTAACTACCCTGTCTATAGTATGGCAGTAGCCAGGTAAGTACCCTGTCTGTAGTATGACAGTAGCCGGGTAAGTACCCTGTCTATAGTATGACAGTAGCTGGGTAACTGCCCTCTCTGTAGTATGCCAGTAGCCAGGTAAGTACCCTGTCTGTAGTATGGCAGTAGCCAGCTAAGTACCCTGTCTAAAATATGCAGTAGCCGGCTAAGTACCCTGTCTATAATATGGCAGTAGCTGGGTAAGTACCCTTTCTATAATATGGCAGAAGCCAGCTAAGTACCCTGTCTATAATATGGCAGTAGCCAGCTAAGTACCCTGTCTATAATATTGCAGTAGCTGGCTAAATACCATGTCTATAATATGGCAGTAGCTGTGTAAGTACCCTGTCTATAGTATGGCACCAAGCAAGTACCCTGTCTATAATAAGGCATTAGCAAAGTAAGTATCCTGTCTATAGTATGGTAGTAACCAGGTAAGTACCCTGTCTATAATATGACAGTAGCCAGGTAAATACCTTGTTTGTAGTATGCCAGTAGCCACTCACATGCCAGCTAAGTACCCTGTTTGTAGTATGCCAGTAGCCAGATAAGTACCCTGTCTATAATATGGCAGTAGCAATGTAAGTACCCTGTCTATAGTATGGCAGTAGCCGGGTAAGTACCCTGTCTATAATATGACAGTAGCCAGGTAACTACCCTTTCTGTAGTATGGCAGTAGCCGGGTAAGTACCCTGTCTGTAATATGACAGTAGCCGGGTAAGTACCCTGTCTATAATATGGCAGTAGCAAGGTAAGTACCCTGTCTATAGTATGACAGTAGCCGGGTAAGTACCCTGTCTATAATATGGCAGTAGCCAGGTAACTACCCTCTCTGTAGTATGGCAGTAGCCGGGTAAGTACCCTGTCTATAATATGGCAGTAGCAAGGTAAGTACCCTTTCTGTAATATGACAGTAGCCGGATAAGTACCCTGTCTATAATATGGCAGAAGCCAGGTAACTACCTTGTCTGTAGTATGGCAGTAGCAAGGTAAGTACCCTGTCTGTAATATGACAGTAGCCGGGTAAGTACCCTGTCTATAATATGGCAGTAGCCATGTAACTACCCTGTCTGTAGTATGGCAGTAGCAAGGTAAGTACCCTGTCTATAATATGGCAGTAGCCAGGTAACTACCCTGTCTGTAGTATGGCAGTAGCCGGGAAAGTACCCTGTCTGTAGTATGGCAGTAGCCAGGTAACTACCCTGTCTGTAGTATGGCAGTAGCCAGGTAAGTACCCTGTCTATAGTATGGCAGTAGCCGGGTAAGTACCCTGTCTGTAGTATGGCAGTAGCCGGGTAAGTACCCTGTCTGAAGTATGGCAGTAGCCGGGTAACTACCCTGTCTGTAGTATGGCAGTAGCCAGGTAAGTACCCTGTCTGTAGTATGGCAGTAGCCGGGTAAGTACCCTGTCTGTAGTATGGCAGTAGCCGGGTAACTACCCTGTCTGTATTAGGCAGTAGCCAGGTAACTACCCTGTCTGTAGTATGGCAGTAGCCAGGTAACTACCCTGTCTATAGTATGGCAGTAGCCAGGTAAGTACCCTGTCTGTAGTATGGCAGTAGCCGGGTAAGTACCCTGTCTGTAGTATGGCAGTAGCCAGGTAACTACCCTGTCTGTAGTATGGCAGTAGCAAGGTAAGTACCCTGTCTATAGTATGACAGTAGCCAGGTAAGTACCCTGTCTATAGTATGGCAGTAGCCAGGTAAGTACCCTGTCTATAGAATGGCAGTAGCCAGGTAACTACCCTGTCTATAATATGACAGTAGCCTTGTAAGTACCCTGTCTATAGTATGGCAGTAGCAAGGTAAGTACCCTGTCTATAGTATGACAGTAGCCGGGTAAGTACCCTGTCTAGTGTCTATAGTATGGCAGTAGCCAGGTAACTACCCTGTCTATAGTATGATAGTAGCCGGGTAAGTACCCTGTCTAGTGTCTATAGTATTGCAGTAGCCAGGTAACTACCCTGTCTATCGTATGACAGTAGCCGGGTAAGTACCCTGTCTAGTATCTATAGTATGGCAGTAGCCAGGTAACTACCCTGTCTATAGTATGACAGTAGCCGGGTAAGTACCCTGTCTATTGTCTATAGTATGGCAGTAGCCAGGTAACTACCCTGTCTATAGTATGACAGTAGCCGGGTAAGTACCCTGTCTAGTGTCTATAGTATGGCAGTAGCCAGGTAAGTACCCTGTCTATAGTATGACAGTAGCCGGGTAAGTACCCTGTCTAGTGTCTATAGTATGGCAGTAGCAAGGTAAGTACCCTGTCTATAGTATGACAGTAGTCGGGTAAGTACCCTGTCTGTAGTATGACAGTAGCCGGGTAAGTACCCTGTCTAGTGTCTATAGTATGGCAGTAGCCAGGTAACTACCCTGTCTATAGTATGACAGTAGCCGGGTAAGTACCCTGTCTAGTGTCTATAGTATGGCAGTAGCCAGGTAAGTACCCTGTCTATAGTATGATAGTAGCCGGGTAAGTACCCTGTCTAGTGTCTATAGTATGGCAGTAGCCAGGTAAGTACCCTGTCTTTAGTATGACAGTAGCCGGGTAAGTACCCTGTCTAGTGTCTATAGTATGGCAGTAGCTAGGTAAGTACCCTGTCTATAGTATGGCAGTAGCCAGGTAACTACCCTGTCTGTAGTATGGCAGTAGCCGGGTAAGTATCCTATCTGTAATATGGCAGTAGCCGGGTAAGTACCCTGTCTAGTGTCTATAGTATGGCAGTAGCCAGGTAACTACCCTGTCTGTAGTATGGCAGTAGCAGGGTAAGTACCCTGTCTGTAATATGGCAGTAGCCGGGTAAGTACCCTGTCTATAGTATGGCAGTAGTCGGGTAAGATCCCTGTCTGTAGTATGACAGTAGCCGGGTAAGTACACTGTCTGTAGTATGACAGTAGCCGGGTAAGTACCCTGTCTGTAGTATGGCAGTAGCTAGGTTGTACCCTGTCTATAATATGGCAGTAGACGGGTAAGTACCCTGTCTGTAATATGGTAGTAGCCAGGTAAGTACCCTATCTATAGTATGGCAGTAGCCAGGTAAGTACCCTGTCTATAATATGGCAGTAGCCAGCTAAGTAACCTGTCTATAGTATGACAGTAGGCGGGTAAGTACCCTGTCTACAATATGGCAGTAGCCAGCTAAGTAACCTGTCTATAGTATGACAGTAGCCGGGTAAGTACCCTGTCTATAATATGGCAGTAGCCTGGTAAGTACCCAGTCTATAGTATGGCAGTAGCTGGGTAAGTACCCAGTCTATAGTATGCCAGTAGCCGGGTAAGTACCTTGTCTATAATATGGCAGTAGCCTGGTAAGTACCCAGTCTGTAATATGGCAGTAGCCGGGTAAGTACCCTGTCTAGTGTCTATAGTATGGCAGTAGCCAGGTAACTACCCTATCTGTAGTATGGCAGTAGCCAGGTAAGTACCCTGTCTATAATATGCAGTAGCCTGGTAAGTACCCAGTCTGTAATATGGCAGTAGCCGGGTAAGTACCCTGTCTAGTGTCTATAGTATGGCAGTAGCCAGGTAACTACCCTATCTGTAGTATGGCAGTAGCCAGGTAAGTACCCTGTCTATAATATGGCAGTAGCCTGGTAAGTACCCAGTCTGTAATATGGCAGTAGCCTGGTAAGTACCCTGTCTGTAATATGGCAGTAGCCAGGTAAGTACCCTGTCTAGTGTCTATAGTATGGCAGTAGCCAGGTAACTACCCTGTCTGTAGTATGGCAGTAGCCAGATAAGTACCCTGTCTGTAGTATTGCAGTAGCCGGATAAGTACCCTGTCTATAGTATGGCAGTAGCCGGATAAGTACCCTGTCTATAATATGGCAGTAGCCGGGTAAGTACCCTGTCTATAATATGGCAGTAGCCTGTCTGTAGTATGGTAGTAGCTACAACTAGAATCTTTAACAGCCACGAAGACTTTCAAAGCTTTCTCCTTCAAGAAAGAAATAATAATTTGTCAAGATTCGTGTTGGTCAAAACAGAAATCTGAGTGAAAATGGTAATACGTTAAAAATAATATTGCAAACATCAATGTTTTACTAGTTAAAGTTGTAGTCAAACAATTACTTTCCATATTTAAGAAAGCTAAAACAATAAAATCAGTTCTTTCAAATTATATTGATCACATTGTGACTTTGAAAGATAATTATTATCTTACTCAAGTGTTTTGCTTCATATGACACTTTGTAATTTTTTTGTGAATAAACATTACAGTGCTTTAGTGTATAGCGGAATTTAGGGTATAGAGGATAGATTGATAAATTTTATATTTAGACTTGAATTATTGTATAAATTTTCATATCATTCTTTTACTGGCATGCAAACAGACATTCTGACATACATTTTAAATATTTGCTTGTTGTGTTATTTTTCATATGTCATCAAATGTAATATAAAGCTATCCCCTATAGACTAAATCAGTGTATATGTAAAAAACACCGGTGAATGAAAAGTATTGAATCAAAATTTAAAAAGCTGAATGTTTTTGAAAGGAGAATACATTATTATTCTGCTTTATAGTAAAGAAATCTTGGAAAGTTTGTTAAGATGTGGATTTTAAACTAATAATAGAAAAAATGACCAAAACTATCCTGTACACCCTAAATCAGCTCATATGTAAGCAATGGCTTGGAGAGAAAACACACATGAATTTCTATAAAAGGCTGAATGTTTTAAGAAGAACAGATGTTTTTTGTCGATATACTGAAAAAATCCTACTATTTTCATTTCTTTGAATTGGAATGGAGGAAAAATTAATTAGCTATCCGCTATACCCTAAAGCACTGTATTTAAATCATTTTAAACCCCTGTTTTGAAAAGAAGTATTATGTAATTGCACACCCATCTGTCTGTCCATCATAATTTGTGCCAAAGCAGCGTCTTGGGGTATTCATTGCCTTAAGTAATAGCTTCAGTTTTCACTAACTGAAATTGTATGCACTTCTGATTTGTTTAAAGTTTACAATCTGATATAAAGGAACAAGATTAGTTCAATACAAGTCATTTTTAATGATTTCAGCTTCAACAGCAGGACCACGGTTATGCTGGAAGTAGAAAAACTATTGTACAAAATACCAAAAAGTTTGGCTGTAGCTCAGTCATTAAATGCTGGAAGATTGTGCAGTTTCCAGATTATAAGGTAATTATGTATGAAACTAAAATTTCTTTTTCTTTAATGCTGTGAAGCATTTACTATGCAGCACATTTGTTGGATTAGTTGAGGATATATTAAATCTTACCTTTGGCAGTCTCTCTGGCCAAGTTCGAAACTGGATCATGTGAGGTTATAAATTAGATCAACCACTCAAATGAAAGGACAAGCTTGTTAACACTGTAGAGGCCACGTTTATGACCCTATCTTCATGACACTTGGTCAGAATGTTTATCTTGATAATTCCGAGGCCAAGTTTAATGGGTGAGTAATACATCATCATGACTCTCCTGTTTTCATTATTGAACAGGTTTATAGTTAATAAGCAGCATTGAGGTTTAAAGTCATTTTTAACAAGATATTTGTTATTTGCAGTGAACAACCAGACCATGTAAGGCTTCATGGCTTCATCAAATATCCCATAGAATAGGCACACCAGACAGCAGAAAAAGATGTATGGAAATGGAGTTGGGGAGTTTGAAGAATCTGTAACTATATAATAACTTTTAACTGTTGTAAATAAAATAATGTTCATAGAAGAAAAATTTGGTTTGTAACTGAAAGGCTGTTTGATGCTAATTCATCCATGTAAACAATATAGTGCTTTCTGTTTTTTTTTACAAGGGAATCTGAACTATTGCATTTAAAAAAATGTTTAATCCCGCAGAATTTTATTTAAAACAATCTCGAAATCCTTAACATTAAGGACGTCATAAATACTAATGATTAACCAGTGACCCAATGGTTGATACGATCCCAGTCAGTAATATTTCATTTGTATCATACAGAACAGTTTCACAGTCGAGTTATACCATTGTATTGAACTTTCTTTCTACATTAATTTATATTTAAATCACTGGTCTTTCTCTTTTTAGGCTTTTGAGTGGTGTCAGCAAAAACTGGGATTCATGGTTTTGTACAATTTACACCAAAGGTAAGATGTTTTAGTTTCAAAGAAAATGTTTGCAATATAAGCAGCTTTATTCTGCACTCATGTCTGCCCTTATTTTCAAAGGTTTCTCTTAATAGAAGCATTGCATTAAGTCTTGTACTTTAATTGGCAAAATAAATACTGTTTTTATGTTTCAAGGGCGATCTTTCCAGTTTGACACAAAATTGCATACTGAAATTCTCTTCGCCTTCTAAAAACAATTTTTATAAGCCCGTCTCTGAAACACCCTTGGCGGGCGGGCTGGCTTTCGGCGTCCAAAAGCATGTCTGCTCTCTAAGTCACAGTTTTCATCCGATCTTTACCAAACTTAGTGACAGTGTTTGTGGGCATAATATCTCGTCCAAGTTCGATAACCAGCAAAATCGCTTTTGGCACTCTGAGTTATTGCCCTTGAATTACTCAAAATCTGCAAATTTAGCCTTGTCCACTGTCAAACTGTTTTCATCCGATCTTCACCAAACTTGGTGACAATGTTTGTTGGTATAATACATTGTATATCGGCCAAGTTCTATAACAAGCAAAATCCCCTCAGGCACTCTTGCATTATGGCTCTTGAATTACTTGAAAAATTGCGAGTTTTAGCCATGTCTGCTCTCTAAGTCAAACACTTTTCATTCCATCTTCCACAAACTTGCACATTATGTTTGTTGGCATAATATCTTAGCCATGTTCGATAACCAGCCAAATTGCCCTAGACACTCTTGGATTATGGGCCTTGAATTACTTGAAATCTGCGAATTTAGCCTTGTTGGCTCTCAAACAGTTTTCATTTGATCTTCAACAAACTTGCTGACAATGTTTGTGGACATAATATCTTGGCCAAGTTCGATAACCAGCAAAACCACCCAAGGCACTCTTGGATTATGGCCCTTGAATTAGGCCAGATTCGATGACGGGCGTATTATGACAGTCTGCTACTTTTGTTGTTAAATAATTATATAATTATTTAATATTAAAAAGAACCCCAGCTACATCAGCCGAAGTTCAGACGATGCCATTAATTCAAGACTTTACAGCATTTTTGTAGAGTTTGGGAAAGAATCAAACTACAATTTCTTTGTTTTATATCAATAGAAACGAGGGAGGGATGCCTGATTCACCATTGATCATATACAGTTGTGTTACTAGTTACACATAAGGTTTTCTTGTGCATGTTTCTGTTAAGTCTCAATCCAAACTTGATCAGAAGCATCCTTGTTTTCTTTTTGAGTTGATCAAATGCTTCCAATAAATTGTACAATGGGTTTCACAAAACAGTAAGAAACCAGGTCAAAAGTTCATGGTTCTCATCATGTGATAATTTTAGGCTCATTTTTGGCCGTTTTGCTGAATAGTAAAATGTGATTGAAACAAAATGATTCCAGATCTAATTGAAATAACATTCAATATTTCAGAAGTCTGTAATTTTTGTGGTCAGTAACTTATTTTCTTTGACATCTGTTTTTCCTTTTTCCATCAGTAGCATTAACAATTATTTATTGATGTAGTTATATAGTCTGTTTTGAAAACTAAAATGTTTTAAGATATTTCAGTACTATATTTCATGTAGTCTTGTTATTTTCAGACTAACAATTGAATACCTTTACGGTGTTCTTTTTAAAGAAGCAATGGTGCAAGAAACTTACCATATGAGGAAGCAGATGAGCAATGATGTTTGACTGAGTTTGACAGGAATAAGAAACCACAAAAATGAACTTATAGTTAAAACCCTAGATTTTTTTGACCAAGGAATGTCTTAAGCAGAGTACGGGCTGTTGTTACCCTGTAAAAAAAATGGATGTTTATGTCTTGTGAGTCTTTGTTACGACTGATGACACATTCAATTACATGATTGTGTTTACCAGCTTTGACATTGGAATTTGTTGCAAATTACCTATTTCAGTGTAACTAAGCAAGAAATAGGTAATTAGGTAAATGTGGAATATATCTTAACACATATTAAATTTTCTGACTTCTTAATGAGACCATCTTCACTATCCTTTAAATTATTTAGTAAGCATTTGTGTAACAGTATAAAATTTAGTAGATATATGTTTGTATTAAGTTGTGGAAAATTTTATAAGAAATGTGAATCTGCACATATTAAAATGTAATAGAGGTATTACTGCCAGTTTAATGAATCCAAATTTAAATGAGGTTTTGTAATATCATGTACTCTTAAATGTTCCAAAATACTGTTCGTGCTTTAAGTTTGATAATTTTATATGCTACTTTGATATTGAAATATGCTACATAAACACAGAAGATTGACTGTATTTCAGTATGTGTAATTTTATTACAATAAATTAAACATTCTCCTGTTTTATTATATTGTTTTTGTATGCACACCAAGAAGTTCCCTGGTAAAATAATTTGAAGATGTGAAAACAGCATAGTAAATATTTGGATACAGTATCATACTTCTTTTGCTTTTCTGTACAAATAGTCTATGTAACGATTAGACATGTACGGTACATTAAAATCGAAGTATGTCTGTAAGATAAATGTTCGTCCACCAACATCAGTAACATAATTCTTAGCTACCTCCAAATTCATGCATGTATATATAACAAACATCAAATGTTAGGATTTCAGTGTAGGACAGGACAAATATGAAGACACCCTTCTGTTAGGATTAATATGAAAAACAGGTAAATTACCTACCTATTGCCCAAAACCACGAAATTTCATGCCCATGAAATTAAATAATTTTACAGTATCATGGTAGCTATTCCTCTATTAAGACTGAGTAATGGGTGGTATACCAGTATATTACAGTGTACTGAGTCAGCTACTGATATACAAGTGACTTATCTGGTTGCTCCCATAATATAAAGACTGTGTACTTACCTGCATACAGCCATATTACAGACAGGGTACTTGCCCAGCTACGGCCAAATTATAGACTGGGTATTTACCTGGTTGCTGCCAGAAAAGATACTCAGCCGGCTATTGCCCAGCTACTGCAATACTACAGGAAGGGTACGTAGCCAGCTACAGCCATAGTGCAGAAAGGGTACTTACCTGGCTACTGCCATACTATAGACAGGGTACTTACCTGGCTACTGTCATACTATAGACAGGGTACTTACCCGGCTACTGTCATACTATAGACAGGGCACTTACCTGGCTACTGTCATACTATAGACAGGGTACTTACCCGGCTACTGTCATACTATAGACAGGGCACTTACCTGGCTACTGTCATACTATAGACATGGGACTTACCCGGCTACTGTCATACTATAGACAGGGCACTTACCTGGCTACTGTCATACTAAAGACAGGGTACTTACCCGACTGCTGTCATACTATAGACAGGGCACTTACCTGGCTACTGTCATACTATAGACAGGGTACTTACCCGACTACTGTCATACTATAGACAGGGCACTTTCCCGGCTACTGTCATACTATAGACAGGGCACTTACCCGACTACTGCCATACTATAGACAGGGGACTTACCCGGCTACTGTCATACTATAGACAGGGCACTTACCCGACTACTGCCATACTATAGACAGGGGACTTACGCGGCTACTGTCATACTATAGACAGGGCACTTACCCGGCTACTGTCATACTATAGACAGGGGACTTACCCGGCTACTGTCATACTATAGACAGGGCACTTACCCGGCTACTGTCATACTATAGACAGGGTACTTACCCGACTACTGTCATACTATAGACAGGGCACTTACCCGACTACTGCCATACTATAGACAGGGTACTCACCCGGCTACTGTCATACTATAGACAGGGTACTTACCCGACTACTGCCATACTATAGACAGGGTACTCACCCGGCTACTGTCATACTATAGACAGGGTACTCACCCGGCTACTGTCATATTATAGACAGGGTACTTACCCGACTACTGTCATACTATAGACACGGTACTTACCCGGCTACTGTCATATTATAGACAGGGTACTTACCCGACTACTGTCATACTATAGACAGGGTACTTACCCACTTACCCGGCTACTGCCATACTATAGGCAGGGTACTTACCCGGCTACTGTCATACTATAGACAGGGTACTCACCCGGCTACTGTCATACTATAGACAGGGTACTTACCCGACTACTGCCATACTATAGACACGGTACTCACCCGGCTACTGTCATATTATAGACAGGGTACTTACCCGACTACTGTCATACTATAGACACGGTACTTACCCGGCTACTGTCATATTATAGACAGGGTACTTACCCGACTACTGTCATACTATAGACAGGGTACTTACCCACTTACCCGGCTACTGCCATACTATAGGCAGGGTACTTACCCGGCTACTGTCATACTATAGACAGGGTACTTACCCGGCTACTGTCATACTATAGACAGGGTAGTTACCGGGCTACTGTCATACTATAGACAGGGTACTTACCCGGCTACTGCCATACTATAGACAGGGTAGTTACCGGGCTACTGTCATACTATAGACAGGGTACTTACCCGGCTACTGCCATACTATAGACAGGGTAGTTACCGGGCTACTGCCATACTATAGACAGGGTACTTACCCGGCTACTGCCATACTATAGACAGGGTACTTACCCGGCTACTGCCATACTATAGACAGGGTACTTACCCGGCTACTGCCATACTATAGGCAGGGTACTTACCCGGCTACTGCCATACTATAGGCAGGGTACTTACCCGGCTACTGCCATACTATAGGCAGGGTACTTACCCGGCTACTGTCATACTATAGGCAGGGTACTTACCCGGCTACTGTCATACTATAGGCAGGGTACTTACCCGGCTACTGTCATACTATAGGCAGGGTACTTACCCGGCTACTGTCATACTATAGGCAGGGTACTTACCCGGCTACTGTCATACTATAGGCAGGGTACTTACCCGGCTACTGCCATACTACATACAGGGTACTTACCCGGCTACTGTCATACTATAGGCAGGGTACTTACCCGGCTACTGCCATACTATAGACAGGGTACTTACCCGGCTACTGTCATACTATAGACAGGGTACTTACCTGGCTACTGTCATACTATAGACAGGCTACTGTCATACTATAGGCAGGGTACTTACCTGGCTATTGTCATACTATAGACAGGGTACTTACCTGGCTACTGTCATACTATAGACAGGGTACTTACCCGGCTACTGTCATACTATAGACAGGGCACTTACCTGGCTACTGTCATACTATAGCCAGCTACAGCCATAGTGCAGAAAGGGTACTTACCTGGCTACTGCCATACTATAGACAGGGTACTTACCTGGCTACTGTCATACTATAGACAGGGTACTTACCCGGCTACTGTCATACTATAGACAGGGCACTTACCTGGCTACTGTCATACTATAGACAGGGTACTTACCCGGCTACTGTCATACTATAGACAGGGCACTTACCTGGCTACTGTCATACTATAGACATGGGACTTACCCGGCTACTGTCATACTATAGACAGGGCACTTACCTGGCTACTGTCATACTAAAGACAGGGTACTTACCCGACTGCTGTCATACTATAGACAGGGCACTTACCTGGCTACTGTCATACTATAGACAGGGTACTTACCCGACTACTGTCATACTATAGACAGGGCACTTTCCCGGCTACTGTCATACTATAGACAGGGCACTTACCCGACTACTGCCATACTATAGACAGGGGACTTACCCGGCTACTGTCATACTATAGACAGGGCACTTACCCGACTACTGCCATACTATAGACAGGGGACTTACCCGGCTACTGTCATACTATAGACAGGGCACTTACCTGGCTACTGTCATACTATAGACAGGGGACTTACCCGGCTACTGTCATACTATAGACAGGGCACTTACCTGGCTACTGTCATACTATAGACAGGGGACTTACCCGGCTACTGTCATACTATAGACAGGGCACTTACCTGGCTACTGTCATACTATAGACAGGGTACTTACCCGACTACTGTCATACTATAGACAGGGTACTTACCCGACTACTGCCATACTATAGACAGGGTACTCACCCGGCTACTGTCATACTATAGACAGGGTACTTACCCGACTACTGCCATACTATAGACACGGTACTCACCCGGCTACTGTCATACTATAGACAGGGTACTTACCCGACTACTGCCATACTATAGACACGGTACTCACCCGGCTACTGTCATATTATAGACAGGGTACTTACCCGACTACTGTCATACTATAGACACGGTACTTACCCGGCTACTGTCATATTATAGACAGGGTACTTACCCGACTACTGTCATACTATAGACAGGGTACTTACCCACTTACCCGGCTACTGCCATACTATAGGCAGGGTACTTACCCGGCTACTGTCATACTATAGACAGGGTACTTACCCGGCTACTGTCATACTATAGGCAGGGTACTTACCCGGCTACTGTCATACTATAGACAGGGTACTTACCCGGCTACTGTCATACTATAGACAGGGTAGTTACCGGGCTACTGTCATACTATAGACAGGGTACTTACCCGGCTACTGCCATACTATAGACAGGGTAGTTACCGGGCTACTGTCATACTATAGACAGGGTACTTACCCGGCTACTGCCATACTATAGACAGGGTAGTTACCGGGCTACTGCCATACTATAGACAGGGTACTTACCCGGCTACTGCCATACTATAGACAGGGTACTTACCCGGCTACTGCCATACTATAGACAGGGTACTTACCCGGCTACTGCCATACTATAGACAGGGTACTTACCCGGCTACTGCCATACTATAGGCAGGGTACTTACCCGGCTACTGCCATACTATAGACAGGGTACTTACCCGGCTACTGCCATACTATAGGCAGGGTACTTACCCGGCTACTGCCATACTATAGACAGGGTACTTACCCGGCTACTGTCATACTATAGGCAGGGTACTTACCCGGCTACTGCCATACTACATACAGGGTACTTACCCGGCTACTGTCATACTATAGGCAGGGTACTTACCCGGCTACTGCCATACTATAGACAGGGTACTTACCCGGCTACTGTCATACTATAGACAGGGTACTTACCTGGCTACTGTCATACTATAGACAGGCTACTGTCATACTATAGGCAGGGTACTTACCTGGCTATTGTCATACTATAGACAGGGTACTTACCCGGCTACTGTCATACTATAGACAGGGTACTTACCTGGCTACTGTCATACTATAGACAGGGTACTTACCCGGCTACTGTCATACTATAGACAGGGCACTTACCTGGCTACTGTCATACTATAGACAGGGTACTTACCTGGCTACTGTCATACTATAGACAGGGCACTTACCTGGCTACTGTCATATTATAGACAGGGTACTTACCTAGCTACTGTCATATTATAGACAGGGTACTTACCTTGCTACTGCCATACTATAGACAGGGCACTTACCTAGCTACTGTGATACTATAGACAGGGTATTGGACCTGGCTACTGCAATATTATAGACAGGGTACTTACCCAACTACTGTCATAGACAGGGTACTTAGCCGGCTACTGCCGTACTGCAGACAGGGTACTTACCCTGCTACTGTCATACTATAGACAGGGTACTTACCTGGTTACTGCCATATTAAAGACAGGGTACTTATCTGTCTACTGCCATACTACAGAGAGGGTACTTACCTGGTTACTGGCATACTACAGAGAGGGTACTTACCTGGCAACTGCCATATTATACAGTACAATCGTGATCCTACGAAAAGCCAAGGGACCGGCCCGTTTTTTCGTAATATCGCATTTTCGTTCGAGCGTAGCATAGGAAATTTTGCTATACAGAACCTTAATATCTACACGTCGTACTGTAGACAGGGTAAGTACCTCGCTACTGCCATATTATAGACAGGATACTTACCTGGTTACTGTCATATTATAGACAGGGTACTTACCTGGCAACTGTCATATTATAGACACTGTCACAGGGTTTGGATGACATATTTCAATTTGAAAGTAAAATTTTACACTATAAAATGTATGCTCAATAGATCTTAGTGATGATGTGTGCAGCCCTGAATACGCCCTTGTCATCTTTAAACTACTTTTTTTTAAACAGCAAACACTTTACTTTCATATAATTGCTTAAATGTGATTTTGTAACGAGATATTTCATGTATAATAAATATATATGCTCGTCAAAGATTTACTGATTTAGTGGTTTGAAACCCTTCACCTGACTCTTTAGACACTGAAAAGTTTTGCTATGTCGTTTTTTAACTGCATATTTTTAAACAGCAAAACACTTAACTTCCACATAATTGCTTAGCTATGTTTTTGTAACGAGATACTGTGAATATGAGGTTAATGTAAAGCTTGTCAAAGATTTACTGATTTAGTTGTTTGAAACCCTTCCCCTGACTCCGCCCACCTCATTAATATTCCTAGCTACGATACTTGCTTAGCTGCAAAAGAAGGTCTACCTATTACGCTACGCATAGGATCTGAGAACGACCTATTCATAGCCTCGTTCTGACGACCCTTTCGCTAGCCAATCAGAGCCTTGCAAATCTATCTGTAGCCTTGACTTTTGATATTTACAATTCTTATGTCGTAATATATCAGATAGCCGGCTAGCTCAGTTGGTAGGCCACTTGCTTTGTAAGCGAGGGGTCCCTAGTTCGAGCCCTAGAATGTCTGCATATTTTTCTTACTCTTTGACATTCGAACAAGTCGTCTGATTGGATAAAATAAAAATAGCAATACTGGAAATTCAAAATATACAGAAGACGAATGTGAATGGGTCGTTCTCAGATCTTCGTTTAGAAGATCAAGTACTTCAGTCAGATTGGTGATTTCCCTTACCTAACAGGTAGAGATTTCTGAAGTTGAAGCGTGCAGTTTGACTGTTCCCAGTCAAAATAAGAAAAGTTATATTTGAAAAGTTATTATTTCGTACTGGTAACAGGAAGAGTTTAGTATATTGGGTTAAAAGCTGTAATTCTCTCCACCCTTTTTACACACGCATCTATTTCAGCTGGATTTTTACTTGAAAAATGTGCATATTTCCACTTTAAGGTTGGTGACTTCGCATCACTAATGCCTCTCACTGATTTCGGTTCGAAACCTCGCCTGATGTGTAGAATTCTTATTTGAGAAAGCTATCTAGCTGGCATACGCAAGGTCAGTGGTTCTACCCAGGTGTCCACCCATGCCGTAAACAATTCCTGGAGGGACAAATTAGGTCTTCCTTCACCACAAAAAGCTGGAAAACTCGACATATAATCTAAGTTGTGCCAGTTTGATTCTTAACCCAGCTAACAAAAATTTAATTCAACTGCCCTAGTCAATAGTTCAATGGTTTGTATAGAAAAAGGGTGTTACGCAAATGTCCACGTTCAAACATTTATTCAATGGTGACTTAAGTCTGATCAATAAACTATACAGAGTTGGTTTTTATAAATTACAAGGGTGACTTTCAGCATAAATATATCTTAAACACTATCACGAATGTGATCATAGTGTCCATTCAATTTTACTGTAATAGCTGGTGCTACTGGGCCTGGGGATGTTGCACATTTCATTACCTCTCAGTCAAACTCAGCCGTTATTTTGGAATGTTATATGTTATTATGTTTTCAAAGTATTTCCTTATAGATTTTATTATTAATTAACTCAACCTGTACGATAATAGAACCTATTTTACAGTTGTAAAAAACGCATGTAAAAGGCCTGTATTTTAAAATTACAGCTGTAAAAGAGCTAAAAGTGCAAAATGGTCAGAAATAAAGTTGCAATTTACAGGTGTAAAACACTCAAAGAGGTATATATAGTAGTCATCTTACAGTAGGAAGATGTTATATCGGTCGTTTTTTTTAGTCTGTTGCAAAGTGCTAATTTCAAAGGGATTTTAATGAATGTTCATACATATGATAACAGCGATTGAAATTTCATACTATATCAGGGTCAAGAACAATACGTACACTTACAAAGGGTTCAGCCAAACTTTGGTTCTCTTCACTTAACGGTTAGCAACTGCAACCATTAGACTATGTCTATGTTTAGAGGGGGTCTCTGTGACCGAATGGTTAATGTCGCTTACTTCAAACCACTTGCCCCTCACCGCTGCGGGTTCGAGCCTTACTCGGGCGTTCAATTCTTCATGTGAGGAAGCTATCCAGCTGGCTTACGAAGGTCGCTTAAAGTTGTTCTTCAATGATGAAATAATGCATGGACGAACACCTGGGGGTTCCTCCACCATCGAAAGCTAGAAAGTCGGCAAAGACCAATAATTAATTGTGTATTGTGACGTTAACCACTCTCCCGCATGTCCCATTGTTTCTATGCCTTTGGATTTCGTTGATAGATATGTCGGTAAATTAGCTATACATAGCTAATGTTTTTCCTGTTTATATATATGCACCGACTTTAAATAAAATTTGTACTGTATTGTATTGTACTGTACTGTATTGTATTTTATTATATATCTATATAAATTCTGTAAAAATTCGGCTTGTATTTCACAATTAAATATGAACATACAGACAAAAATTCCGTATTGTACCTCTTAAATTCAGTATTGTACCTTCCGTATTGTATGCTGTCGGACTATTTTCATAAATATGCATGACCCGACACATTTCTATAAATAGCGCAATAAAAACTTCACTAAGTTCCATTTAATATCGATAAACATTGAAGATGTCGTTCAAGAACAAAACAAGAATCAAAATGGTAAAGGTATATAATAAAAGGGTCAGTATAACAGTAGCTATCTAGATCTGGGACTTTGTATTCGGCTCGAGTGGATTTTGCAAGGTCGGATCACACTTGGTGCTTGCGCGCTTCGTGAGATCCGATCTGGTAAAATCCACTTGAGCCGAATACTGCATCCCAGATCAATCTACTGTTATAATGTATTGTATGGATCAGAATCGCATTTGCAAGTTTTTCGTGCAATTTCCAGAAAGGAAGCTAAAATGTTATAAACATTTCCTAGTATTTCCCTTTATTCTAAAAAAAGCAAACTGTTAAGAAAATGTTCAAGGGTCTGTTACAGGCACTCTCGCAATCTAAAAACAGTCTAGGATCTCAAGGTTTCAAGACTTTCAATGTCAATTGCTTATTCAGAGCTCATGATCCATTTCGCGAAATGGAATCGTTTCGATTAATTTACGCAGTTTCAACGCATGCGCAGCGCTCTTCGTCCTTCGCATTTTACGAAACATCCGAAACATGGCCACAAAGATGTTAAAAGTGGCAAACACGATTGCACGGGCGTTGCCAACAGCAAAAAATGTAAAAAAGTTATTCATTATACTCATAAGTAAATGGTTTTGAAATCCAAATCATCATCTTGGCGGTATTTACGCGGCATTGAAAAGCGTCAGTACCCCACCCACCATGAAAATTAATTTTACAAATATTTGCTACACATATCTATTTCAAGTATCGTATTGTAACTTGTTCTCTACTCTGTTAGCCTTGGTCATCTAAGCCTACCCGTATCTGCATTTTACTGTTAGGATAACCAACGCATAAAAAGGTCCAAAAAAAGTCGCAAGATACTGGTCAGGCTTACTTGCTTCAATAAATTAAGGCAGTGGCTAGAGAAACGGAATCGGTTCCCTAGCCTGCGAACTTAATCATCCGGAACCGGTTCTCTAAGCAAAATACCGTGCATAGGCTAGGGAACCGGAATTTTATTTCTATGCATAATACTGTCGAAATCCACTTTGTTTCTTGGTAAATGTCATGCATATTATTATCTTAATTAATTTTACCATCCCCTTGCATTTATCTGCGTTTACTGTCTCCCAGAGTGTACTCGCCGCAAATATACCCAATACCGTGTCTACTGTATCCAAATGATATAAACTAGTACGAACGAATGCGTGAAAACTACTTAAATTTGCAGTTTTTAAATGTTATTTGCTTTAAACTTGTACTATGTTTAAATTATTTGAATTTAAAATAATATTGGTTTGTATATGCGTCATTACATGTTTATAGATGAACAAACTAATTTAATTGCCCTTAAAACTTCATACATATTCTTTGATCACTTTAAATACTGATTTGTAACACCTCGGCATTTCACGTTCAGAGATATGTAATCAATACTGAAATTACTTCGATGATTTCGCATACATTCGTACTTAGTCTAGTTTATTTTATA
This sequence comes from Mercenaria mercenaria, assembly GCF_021730395.1. Classification (NCBI taxonomy): domain Eukaryota; kingdom Metazoa; phylum Mollusca; class Bivalvia; order Venerida; family Veneridae; genus Mercenaria; species Mercenaria mercenaria. The sequence goes on from NC_069373.1 coordinate 58,547,205, forward strand.
ATTTGAATATGGCTGCGAGTACACTTCTGGAGACACAGTAAACACAACTAAATAAAAGGGCATAGCTTGCTGCAATGGTAAAATTAATATTAAGATTAGAACATTCACATGATACTTACCAAAAGAAACAAAGTGGATTTCGGCAGTATTATGCATAGAAATAAAATTCCGGTTCCCTAGCCTCATGAGCCTATGCATGGTATTTTGCTTAGAGAACTGGTTCCGGACGAATAAGTTTGCAGTCTAGGGAACCGATTCCGGTTCTCTAGCCACTGCCATAAATTAAACAGTGATAATAGTTTTGAGCCTTCTCATTGATCAGAGCTGTTGGAAAATTTATTTCATTTTTGTTTAGGTCGACAAAGCTTTTCTCAAAAATTATGAGCTACAGCTTTGTAACTTTGTACACTTGTTTATCATCATAATTTAGATGACTGTGTAGGCTAAGAACCTAGTCCAACTAACTTGACGCGATCCTACTCCTAGGAAATATTGAGATAATTTTTTCATATGAGCAATATCCCCACTCGCGTCAAACACTTGAAAGACCAAAATAATTACAAGATACAAATTTTATTTAAAGTCGGTGTTAAGATACAGACAACATTAGCTATGTATAGCTATTGACCGACATAAATAACAAAAGTATATTTAATAACATAATAAAGAAGCAATTTCTGATGAAATTTTCATCGCTGTCGACACTTAACATGCTATAGGTTTAAATGCCGATTATTTCATGAATTAAATTGGCCATAAATTCAAATAAAACTTACATGTATTGTAGGTGGATTCAATTCCTCATTGATTTATGTAGAAAATATCAAAAAATATCCAACATTATGAATTTTTTGGTGATTTAAACCTATGTATGAACTGTATATGATTAACATTTACCATGTTGACACGCTAAGATGCACAAGCGATAAAACCAATAACTTTACCTGACTGTGTACTGTGATTTATCCTCTATTATTTTGATCCTTTGCAAATATAAAAGAATATGAACATCAAATTATTTTGACTAGCCAAGAACCATAACTCTGATATGCATTTTGTCTAAAATTATGGCCCTGTTTGTACTTAGAAAATTTGAGTTTCTTGGTTAAAATTTTTTTATAGGCTCACCTTTTCTCAAAAACTATAAGAGCTACAGCTTTAAAACTTTTCACACTTGTTTATCATCATGTAGATGGATATGTAGGCCAAGAACCATAACTCTTATAGGCATTTTGGCAGAATTATGGCATTTTTTGTACTTAGAAATTCTGAACTATAACTCTTTTCTTACATACTGTGCTTTCTGAAAAGCATGAGTCCGGTATTTTTGCAGATGATAGAACAAAATACCATGGTTTAAGTATACAAGTAAGTGTTACTGAAATACCAGGTTTTCGAAGAACAGCAATAATGTCATGCATGGCTCCCTTCTTTACACCATCCTCCATTGTTTTTCTTAATTTTTCAGTAATAAAAAGCATTGCATAATTCCATGTAAGAATACAAAGTGATTAAAAAAATACCTTGTCTCTGTTATATTCTTGCTTTTATTTGCCACATAATGATGAAAATAAAACAGTTAATCAGAACATTGAAATATTATATGAAGAGCAATCCTAGTTTCCCTGTACGGTTTCATACCTTTTTTTCATCAATTTGGGAATGCAACCGACACCGGTGGAATTGGAAAAATGCTATCGGAAATTGTCTTAACTGGGACAATTTGCAAATTACCAAAATCTACATAAATGTGTTTTTGTGTGAAATATTAATGAATTGCATTTCAGTAATTGTTCAACACTATTATAATTTACCTAAATACACATACAAATTAGCAAAACTATCTTAAAACAGCAAAAACCATAAAAGGTATAATCATTTGGGAATTTTAAATTCAACTATGGGAAAAAAACATACTTTTTTGCATTGGGATTACCTCCTTTTACCGGAGGTAGATTTATAGGGGGGGGGGAAAGCCCTGGGTTTTATGTGTTTTTGTTTCATATTGTGAAGGAAAGTTATATTATTTAGTATTTACTTCAGGTTCCTGTTACAGCTGCGATGCTAAATAAGAGATGGCAATCAACCAGTTTCAAAGAGGCGTTACTAAATGTTCCGGAAACTAAAGTTTCCACTCTGAATAATGGATTTAGAATTGCTACTGAAGACTCTGGAGCACCAACATGTACAGTAAGCATGAGCTTTTAAAAGGCTGAAATTAAAATACAAAAGCATTACATTGAATTACTTTTTCAATGTCTCTTTTTATTAAAGAGAAATTCATACATGTAGTCTGCCTCATTTCAATTTGTCTATCTGCTACATATTGAGACACACAAAGTAAGTATAGTACCAAGTTCATGTAGTACAGTACATACCTTTGTTACATATTAAGACTGTTAAGGAATAAGCTGCAGGTATTTACATGTAGTTACTGTTAAGATATAAAACCAGATGTATTTACATTTCGGATTCTTTTTCTTACCTGGCATTTGATTCAGTATTGCATCATTTGTAACAGATCTTCAACAATGATAAAATTGTCAGTAATGGCTTTCACTTTGACAGGGATAGTATTGAAGTTCTACGTAGAGCAGTGTTAAATTGTAGTTTATTACTGTTATTTTTATGCCCCCGAAGGGAGGCATATAGTTTTTGAACCGTCTGTCGGTCCGTCGGTCTGTCAGTCTGTCAGTCTGTCCGCAATTTTCATGTCCGGTCCATATCTTTGTCATCGATGGATGGATTTTCAAATAACTTGGCATGAATGTGTACCATAGTAAGACGACGTGTCGGGCGCAAGACCCAGGTCTGTAGCTCAAAGGTCAAGGTCACACTTAGACATTAAAGGATAGTGCATTGATGGGCATGTCCGGTCCATATCTTTGTCATCGATGGATGGATTTTCAAATAACTTGGCATGAATGTGTACCACAGTAAGACGACGTGTCGCACGCAAGACCCAGGTCCGTAGCTCAAAGGTCAAGGTCACACTTAGACATTAAAGGATAGTGCATTGATGGGCGTGTCCGGTCCATATCTTTGTCATCGATGGATGGATTTTCAAATAACTTGGCATGAATGTGTACCACAGTAAGACGACGTGTCGTGTGCAAGACCCAGGTCCGTAGCTCAAAGGTCAAGGTCACACTTAGACGTTACAGGTCATTTTTCGTGATAGTGCATTGATGGGCGTGTCCGGTCCATATCTTTGTCATTCATGCATGGATTTTAAAATAACTACGCATGAATGTGTGACTCAGTAAGTCGACGTGTCGCGCGCAAGACCCAGCTCCGTAGGTCAAAGGTCCTAAACTCTAACATCGGCCATAACTATTCATTCAAAGTGCCATCGGGGGCATGTGTCATCCTATGGAGACAGCTCTTGTTTTTCTTTTAAATCCATTACTTTATAACTTTCAGGTTGGGCTGTGGATTAATGCAGGAAGCAGATATGAAAATGATCAAAACAATGGTGTTGCTCATTTTCTAGAACATATGATATTTAAGGTACATGAGTTTATTTCATTCTTAATATGGGTGGTTTTCAAAATAATGAAGCAAAAGTGTGACATAGGGGTTGAAAATTCAAACTTATTTCTTATGGTGGTCACCTATTTTTTATTATAGCAAATACTTCATATTTGAAGGAAATAACTTTGGGGAAGTGTTGAGAAATGCCAATCAGAAAATATTTCAGCCTTTAATTCAAAAGTTCAGTGAATTTCCAGTAAGGTGGGTGATAAATGTTGCATGGTTTTATGACAAGGAAATATGTATAACAGTAATTTTTTCAACATAAATGATAAGTAATGGGTGTATGTGTATGGTTTGAAACTTATTTAATCATATGTTTGTGGACATTGGTTTTTAAAATCACCCTTTCTGCACAAATTTGACATGAAAATAAAACTTTACCTAGAAAAGTTGTTGCTGAATGCAAAATAACTATCATATAATTATAAAACCAACTTTTTTCTGACATGTTGCATGTTTATAAACCACATGCCAAATTTCAAGAATGTCCAATAATTCTAATTTCTAGAATTGTCTACTCAAAATTGAGTTATTTTAAAGATGCACAGGGGACACATACTGAAGATCAGTGTAATATTCATCCATTATTAGTTTTCTATTCATAAAAAGACTACTGGTAATAAACTTTAGACAAATACTATCAAAAAATAGTTTATTCCACAAAATAACTACAAAATTGAAAATTTTCACTACAAAAACATGAAAATTCAACAAAATGTAATGCCTGTAAATGAAAAATAAGTGACTTTATACATAACTAACACACTGAAATCATTTAATTTACATGAACTGCTTATTCATATTAGAAAAATGACAAAATACCATGCATGATAAAAAGGAATAGTAAAATTCATACATACTTTATAATGTTACTAAAAAGGGTGCACAGGGGACAAATTGTATCAAAATATTTATTCATAGAATATGTTCATGGTAAGTAAAATTCTTTTAACTACATAATATTTACTAGTGAACATTTACATATTTAGGTAAACTTAAGAGCTTAAGAAGCAATAAAATTGATGTTTCCACTTTTAAACTTGAAAATTGGCAACTTCGGAAAAAAATGCAAACAATGAATTTTTAATTGTCCAGGGTTTCTTATATAATGCTAAATTATCAAGTAATGCCTAAATTTTGCATACACACTGCTAAGAATATAGAAATGCCACCACAAATTACAGTAATGCTATGATAATTGATATATGTCAAAAAAAGGGTGCACAGGGGACATCACTTTTGGCTTTGTGAATGTTTAACAGTCAGTAATATGTGAAGTTGAAGGCTGCTTTTGTATCTGTTGTAACTCCCTTTCAAGGAAAATAAAGTAAAATCCCATTTTATTTAAAGAATAAAAGAAATCTGACACTTAACAACTGAAAAGGTGCACAGGGGACATTTTTAGGTGTATAGACATTCATCAAGTTTCTGAGAAAGTCGATTTATTAAAGAAAAAAATCATACTGTGTCTTCACAGCTGAAAGGATAAAGATCTTAGAAAAACATTAAGACTTTTGAAAAGTAATAGGGTTATGAAATTGTAGTGTTCAACATTTAAATTTAGTATTTTTTTCACTATTTTTCGTGAAAAGGGTTCCATGACAAGATGTGAAATATTAGTAACAATAAGATGTAGGTAATGAAAAGAAGTATTTTATTTAAATGTGCAGAGTTTAAGTTACATTAAAAAGCCAAAGCTGTAACAATAAATCATGGTTTTAAAAAGTAAACCTCAGTTGAAAACTATACTTCATGTAAAATGTCACACTTTTTTGGGTGCACAGGGGACAAAATTAGCTATATAATTTAATATAACTTTAAAACTGCTTGAGCCATCAAGATAAAATTGCACACATTTATTGAGTACATTGATTTGGATATATTTTGCTCCAAAACACATTCTAAAACTGAACTGAATTGAAGTAAGGTGAGAGAGAAGAAAAAGCTTCATTATTTTGAAAACCACCCATATATAGGTGAAATATATTTCCAGAGCACAGCAGATGTATTTTAAAAAACACCAGCTGTCAAATTGGCACTTTGTTTTCTCTATTACTTAGTATTTTATTATAAAGATTTTCAAAAATTTGTTTGCAGTTTTTTTGCTTGTATACCATTTTGTCCAGAAAAAAATTCCTTAAAACTACAAGTACTGTCAATGATTTCAAGGTCATTGCAAGTATTTGGTATCTTCAGACAATCTCAAAGAGCAGGTTTCTTGATTCTTTGGTTTACATCTTTTCAAAATTATGTCCTTTATTAACATCGAATTTTATGATTTTTTTTTTTGCATGTAAACCTGTTTGTCAGAAACTGACAGGAAGTTGACCAAAAGTTTTAAAACTCCACTCACAGTTTTGGCATCATGAGATGACCACACATGGCAGACTAAAGAAATTTAGCTTACATTTTGTCAAAGTTATGTCTTCTTTTCACTTTGAAATTTTTGTGTTTGTGAAAGTTTTGCATTATTGTACTGAATACTTTCAAAAGTCTTTCAAAAGAAGTCTGCAGCATCATGAAATGACAATTCTGAACTAGGTTCTATATCCCTTAAAGTTTATTATGCCCCTTTTTAAACTTTTTAGCTCACCTGTCACAAAGTGACAAGGTGAGCTTTTGTGATCGCGCGGTGTCCATCGTCCGTCCGTGTGTGCGTGCGTCCGTAAAACTTTCGCTTGTGACCACTCTAGAGGTCACATTTTTCATGGGATCTTTATGAAAGTTGGTCAGAATGTTCACCATGATGATATCTAGGTCAAGTTCGAAACTGGGTCACGTGCCGTCAAAAACTAGGTCAGTAGGTCTAAAAATAGAAAACCTTGTGACCTCTCTAGAGGCCATAATTTTCAATGGATCTTCATGAAAATTGGTCAGAATGTTCACCTTGATGATATCTAGGTCAAGTTCGAAACTGGGTCCCGTGCCGTCAAAAACTAGGTCAGTAGGTCTAAAAATAGAAAAACCTTGTGACCTCTCTAAAGGCCATATTGGGGCCTCCGTGGCCGAGTGGTTAGAGTCGTTGACTTCAAACCATTTGCCCCTCATTGATGTGGGTTCGAAACCTCATTTGAGGCGTAGAATTCTTCACGTGAGGAAGCCATCCAGCTGGCTTACGGAAGGTCGGTGGTTCTACCCAGGTGCCCGCTCGTGATGAAATTATGTAAAGAGGGGCACCTGGGGTCTTCCTCCACCATTAAAGCTGGAAAGTCGCCATATGACCTAAAATTGTGTCGGTGCGACGTTAAACCCAACAAAATAAATAAAATAAATAAAAAGGCCATATTTTTCATGGGATCTGTATGAAAGTTGGTCTGAATGTTCATCTTGATGATATCTAGGTCAAGTTCGAAACTGGGTCACGTGCGGTCAAAAACTAGGTCAGTAGGTCTAAAAATAGAAAAAACCTTGTGACCTTCTTAAAGGCCATATATTACACAAGATCTTCATGAAAATTGGTCAGAACGTTCACCTTGATGATATCTAGGTCAAATTCGAAACTGGGTCACGTGCCATCAAAAACTAGGTCAGTAGGTCAAATAATAGAAAAACCTTGTGACCTCTCTAAAGGCCATATTTTTCATGGGATCTGTATGAAAGTTGGTCTGAATGTTCATCTTGATGATATTTAGGTCAAGTTCGAAACTGGGTCACGTGCGGTCAAAAATTAGGTCAGTAGGTCTAAAAATAGAAAAACCTTGTGACCTTTCTAGAGGCCATATATTTCACAAGATCTTCATGAAAATTGGTCAGAACATTCACCTTGATGATATCTAGGTCAAGTTCGAAACTGGGTCCGGTGCCGTCAAAAACTAGGTCAGTAGGTCAAATAATAGAAAAACCTTGTGACTTCTCTAAAGGCCATATTTTTCATGGGATCTGTATGAAAGTTGGTCTGAATGTTCATCTTGATGATATTTAGGTCAAGTTTGAAACTGGGTCACGTGCGGTCAAAAACTAGGTCAGTAGGTCTAAAAATAGAAAAACCTTGTGGCCTCTCTAGAGGCCATATATTTCACGAAATCTTCATGAAAATTGGTCAGAATATTCACCTTGATGATATCTAAGTCAAGTTCGAAAGTGGGTCAAGTGCCTTCAAAAACTAGGTCAGTAGGTCAAATAATAGAAAAACCTTGTGACCTCTCTAGAAGCCATATTTTCCATGGGATCTGTATGAAAGTTGGTCTGAATGTTCATCTTGATGATATCTAGGTCAAGTTCGAAATTGGGTCACGTGCCTTCAGAAACTAGGTCAGTAGGTCAGATAATAGAGAAACCTTGTGACCTCTCTGAAGGCCATATTTTTCAATGGATCTGTATGAAAGTTGGTCTGAATGTTCATCTTGGTGATATCTAGGTCAAGTTCGAAAGTGGGTCACGTGCCTTCAAAAACTAGGTCAGTAGGTCAAATAATAGAAAAACCTTGTGACCTCTCTCAAGGCCATATTTTTCAATGGATCTTCATGAAAGTTGGTCTGAATGTTCATCTTGATGATATCTAGGTCAAGTTTGAAACAGGGTCATGTGCGGTCAAAAACTAGGTCAGTAGATCTACAAATAGAAAAACCTTGTGACCTCTCTAGAGGCCATACTTGTGAATGGATCTCCATAAAAATTGGTCAGAATGTTCATCTTGATGATATCTAGGTCAAGTTCGAAAGTGGGTCACGTGCCTTCAAAAAATAGGTCAGTAGGTCAAATAATGAAAAAACATTGTGACCTCTCTAGAGGCTGTATTTTTCATGGGATCTGTATGAAAGTTGGTCTGAATGTTTATCTTGATGATATCTAGGTAAAGTTTGAAACTGGGTCAACTGCGATCAAAAACTAGGTCAGTAGGTCTTGAAATAGAAAAACCTTGTGACCTCTCTAGAGGCCATACCCTTGAATGGATCTTCATGAAAATTGGTCAGTTTGAAACTGGGTCACGTGCTTTAAAAACTAGGTCAATAGGTGAAATAATAGAAAAACCTTGTGACCTCTCTAGAGACCATATTTTTCAATGGATCGTCGTGAATGTTGGTCAGAGTTTTTATCTTGATAATATCTAGGTCAAGTTCAAAACTGGGTCACATGAGCTCAAAAACTAGGTCACTATGTCAAATAATAGAAAAAACGACGTCATACTCAAAACTGGATCATGTGGGAAGAGGTGAGTGATTCAGGACCATCGTGGTCCTCTTGTTTATGTAAAGCTTTATGATTAAACTAGTATTATGTGCAAGGGTCTCAAATAGATGAAGACTGTCATTAGACCAGACCTGGGGTCAATTACTTTAAAATGTAATTAATTAAATTACAATTACATTGAGAAATGTCCAATTAAATTACAATTACCATTACATGAAATTTAGCAATGTAATTAATTAAATTACAATTACATTGGAAATTGTAATTAATTACATTCAATTACAATACCAAATGTGGTGCTTCTTACATGAACACTGCAGCAAAGTTCTTTACTTTGTACTACACAAACATGATAATCCACATGTAAACTGATTTCAGTTATTTCAAAATTGAATTTAAGCTCAAAGTAAAATCTGTGTTTGCGGGAGAACATTACTCTGTCTTTAATATTATTGCAAAAGGAGCTACAAGTCAGCCCTGATTAATAGTTAATACATCGTCTAGCAGAATTCGGTTAGAGAAGATGCATGTAAAGTCAGGTATTTCTCTGAGGTCTGAATTTCTCTGAAGTTTATAGGATCATGGTTCTGCAATATGTTTCAAATTTAACTAGTCTAGTTCAGTATTTAATCATTTACATTTTAAACATATATTTTAAGTTGTTATCCTTGACACTACAAGTTATCCAAAGGACCACATTGAAAATAAGTTGTAAAACATTCATGAGTCATCCTAGAATAACTATGTCACTAAAACTGTAGAATACTCATAATGTCTACAATAATATTTAAATTTTTTATCTTGTTAGAACTGTGAAATGATATGTTGTTTATATCATTTAATACAACAAATTTTATCACAGATAAAAAATGACTAAACTAAATGCTAAGCATTTCAATTTTTGCTCCAATAAAAATCTAAATAATAATTATGCAAATAACAATTTCAAATCCTAATTTGATCATTTTCTCCAAAAACATAGTGACAAACATCATCAAAGATTACCAGTTGGTTCTAATGAAACAAATATCAGAACAAAGGAGCTATGTCCAAGGGGTTAACACCTACCATAATATTCTATTGTTATTTTTCACAGCTATGAAATGCATATTAGCAGGTTAAAGTGAAGTGTCACTGGTAATAAACACAAAATAATAATCCAGTTTGTTGAACAAATTATATATACTATTTATTCAACAAACTGGCTTAGCATGTGCCATGTAATTGGAAAGTAATTGAAATGTAATTGTCAATTACACCCTAGAACTGTTCTGTAATTAATTAAATTACAATTACATGTAATTGATAAATGACAAAATTACAAATTACATTCAATTACTTGGGAAATGTAATTTAATTGCAATTAATTACAATTACATTTTTAATTACCCCAGGTCTGCATTAGACAGCTCTTGTTATACTTGTAAGTTTACCAAATACTTGATATTTTCAGGGGACATCAAAGAGATCTCAGACTGACCTTGAACTTGAGGTGGAAAATATGGGTGCCCATCTAAATGCATACACATCCAGAGAACAAACTGTATACTATGCCAAATGTTTCTCAAAAGATCTGGAGAAAGGTATAAAATTGTGCATATTGGAATAAGATTTACAATATAAATTGTAATTGGTAATACATGTATGACCAAACTTTAATTTTAAAGAAAGATCATTTTTAGCCTAAATTTAGCATCCAGTCCCTGTATTATATGATATAATTGCACAAAAAGGATTTTGTGGAAACTTCAGTTTATGTTCTTTACAAAATGTTTAATGATACATGTGGAAATTTGTGAGAAATTTCAAAAATATACTTGTAGTATTATAAAAGATAAATTCCAAAAATACCCAGGGGGCTTTAGAAGTTTCTTTAGTGTATGTTATAATAAGTGAAAATATTTTGTTTCAGCTGTTGAGATTTTAGCTGACATAACACAAAACAGCACACTTGGAGAGAAGGAGATAGAAAGAGAAAGGGGTGTTATTCTCAGGGAAATGCAGGTAGTGTACTCTGGCATATCTCATGTCTAGCCCAAAAACTTTGCCTTTCATTTAGGGATTATGCTTTTTATGTGGCATTTAATGCTTAGACTGTGTTCTTGTTTTAGCTAAATATATTTAGTAAAGGCTGTTTTCAGTCAATTTTTGTAGCAAATTCCAGATTTCTTTTGGGATCTCCGTGGCCGAGTGGTTAAGGTTGCAGGGGGCATAGAAATCCGTTATTTTAAAAATTCTGCACAAGCAGCTGGATATTACATGCGTACACAGAAGGTCAATATTGTTTTATGTAATTTTTATCCTACACCAAGAATTGTTTTATTTCAGGAAGTAGACACAAACTTACAGGAGGTAGTGTTTGATCACCTGCATGCCACAGCCTACCAGGGCACACAGTTGGGTCGCACCATTCTTGGACCCACAGAAAACATAATGTAAATACATCTGCATCTTCTTAGTTAATTACGACTATTGCTAAATCAAACATTTATCCACTGTCTGCTAGGAGAGCTGACAAACCTGAATAACTTCATTTTAATCTAGAAGTGTTCTGTCTAAAATGCTATTAAATTTTAATCTAAAAGAGCACGCCTCCAGATTATTATCGAAACTTACAAAGTTTTAATAGCGATTCAGTGATTTCTGGCAGCATTTATTCATAGGAAATTAAAAGTAGTATGGTCTATATATTATATTGAATACTGTCAAATAATTAATATTTTTGGGGGACTAATTTTCTTGGATTTCATGGATTAATTTTATTGCCAAAGGTTGAAATCCACAAATTGATATCCAACCAATTTATTTTTTTGTCTGAAACAACATAATTTCATGCCCGCAAAATTAGATTATTTCAAAGTATCATGTGAAACTCTGAAAGTTTATCACACGTTATAACTTCGACATTAAATAGAAGGGATTTATATGAACCTCAAGATTTTTGAGATTTAGTACACACTGCTATCTGTCGAAACAAACAAAAATTGTTCGAAAACCTTGATGTTTCTCTGGACTTGTTCGAAATGAGATGTTTGAAATGAGATGTACATGGACACTATTCTCTTTACAGTGATAGATTTCGTTTTGGTTTAGTATGAATGTTTCTGTAGCATTCTGAAGGATTGTTGTTTTACAGGTCACTGAAGAGAGATGACCTGGTTGCTTATATCAAAGAACATTACAAGGGAAACAGAATGGTACTTGCCGGAGCTGGAGGTTGGTTACTTTATCAACATTCTCTCTAAAAGTATTCAATAGAATCCCACCCAAACCAAAAAATCATGGGCCAAAATTTACATACATATTTTATCAGTGAAAAGAATGAATTAAGAAAGGATTAAAATTTAAAAAGTTCTTTTTATCTCTTCCACATCCAGAGACTTTTATTAGATAAATACATGATTTTCATTCTGACATGAAAACTAGTGGCAGAGGATTAGTGAATTGAAAAATCAATTAATATTTCAGTACATCTTAAACTTTTCTCTTTAGAATTTCACAGACTATTACTGTATCATTTGTCTACTGCCTTGCAGGTGTTGATCATCAGAAATTGACAGAGCTAGGAGAGAAATATTTTGGTAAACTAGGTACTGGCTACGAGACGGCTTTGCCAGTTCTGTACCCCACCCGCTATACTGGTAGTGATGTAAGTTGCCCTAGTACAGTCTTCTTTCAAGATAATAAAATGTGCTCAGAAACTACCAATCAGATGCCTAAGTTTTTTCACTGGTTTCAAAAGTCTACTTGTTTGCCTTGAATCTTGTTAAACAGACTAGCACAAAAAAAAGTAAATATCAGTGAAACAGTACTGGTAGTTGCAATCCTAAAAGAGATTGAAAATTATTTGTTGGGCTTATCAGATGTCTTTAGGAGACCATATTAATTATAAAATAGAGTCCTGTATAACCTTTCAATTTAGGTTCACTTGGAGTTAAGCATAATTACAGGTTATATACTTTAAGATGTGAGTAGCCCGCCCGCTTAGCTCAGTAGGTAGAGCGTTGGTCTACGGATCGCGGGGTCGCGAGTTCGATCCCTGGGCGGGGCGTATGTTCTCCGTGACGATAAAATACATTGTGTCTGAAATCATTCGTCCTCCACCTCTGATAATTCATGTGGGGAAGTTGGCAGTTACTTGCGGAGAACAGGTTTGTACTGGTACAGAATCCAGGAACACTGGTTAAGTTAACTGCCCGCCGTTACATGACTGAAATTCTGTTGAAAAAAGGCGTTAAACCCAAAACAAACAAATTAAGATGTGAGTACTTATTCCATGGGGTACTGAGAGAAAAATTCTATCAGAGTGAAATGCTATTATAGTTGGCACTTGGCAGTGTTGTGGTAATAAAAGGCCTGTATCTTAGTTATATTAAAAAGAGTATCTTAGTTAAATTAAAAAGAGAAAATATTGGTTTTTGGCAACAGAGTGTCCGATATTTCAGCATGATCAAAATCTGTAAAATTTAAGAGCAGTTGGATGACGCAAAGTTTATTAATTTTCTTTTTAAAGTAATAAAAATCTTGAGGTTTTTTTTGGAAATTGAGGAAAGAACATGAAATTTACAGAAACTAATGCCTTGTTTGAATTAATGGACAGAGATATTTGAATAGTTTACCTTCAGAGCCATTTAGATAACCGTAAGTATCTTTTGATATTCGCAGTTTGCTACGACGAGTGAATGCCATTGGCCCATATGCAATTGCGGTTGAGGAGCCCAGTGGATAACCCAGACACATACTTGATGTAGCTAACACTGTGTTGGTAGTTCGGACAGATCGTTTGTGGCTCTTCAAACTGATGAACCATTGGATGCTAGATGTTCAGAAACACATGTTACAAGTTAACAGGATTCAACACATGTTTACAGTATAAAAGGTCTTTGTATGTCTAACCATTGTAGCTTTAGTTATTGTGATAAAGAGTTTAATTAGAGAAGGATTGTTTATGGTTCAAGAATTTGCACCTCAACCTCAAAGCATTATTTTTGAACCATGCTGGATTCTCTGTGGCATGTCCTCATAAGACACTAGCCCTGTTTCACAATGTTAGGCTATGTTGACTTGATTAATTTTCAAACTTTTTTTGACATTGCTTTATGATGAATTAGTATGCAATAAAACACCAGGTCCCTGTGTGTCAATCTGTTCTTTGTTGCTACTGGCAAACTTGAGTTATTCTTGAGTAGTTTTTACAGCTCTATAAATTGTGAGTTAGATTCTTGTTTTAGTTTATTCTGACTTCTTCTCTTTCAGGGGTGTATATTTGTTGTAGAGGGCAGATGAAAATCTATGTGTGGAATGTTCAGGAAAAGAATGGATACTTTCAATCCACAAAGATAAATCATTTGTAACTTTCATTGCTATTTTATGAGATCCTTTAAAACATTTGTGTGAAAAGTAATTCTGTAGAGAACATTACAATTAGGGTTGGTCTGCCTGGCAGGTTAGTATGATGAAATGGCCTCAATGGTGGTTAAGTCTAATTGGTTAAGATTTCTTCAGTGAGGAACCAGCTCCGCTGCTTACAAAGGTCAGTGGTTCTACCTGGACCTGCCAGTTGAGAAATCCTTGAGGGGCATGGGGTCTTCCCACCATCAACAGTCTGCAGTTCTTAGGAATATCTTTCAATTTGTAAACATTGCCTCAAGTCTGATTTAATTATGAAATGTGTGAAAATAAAACGTTATTTCAAACAGTTTAGAACTGGTTTATGAAGCTCTTAAAGCTTAGATTCAAGTTTATATGTCGACTCTCATTGGCTCAGCCGGTACGCTCGAATACCCCGTACATCTGGTCCAACTTATTTTATGCCGGCATTACTGATGCGGAGGCTATATGTATCATCCTGTCGTCCGTTGTCGTTTGTCCGTCCGTCCGTACAAGGTTTACTAAATGGGACCGTTTTGTCTAGCATCAATACCCCTTGCTAGAATGACTTTATACTAATGCAGATGTAACCTGTGACCATTCCTGATCTTCAGACATCACCTGACCTCAGTTTGACCTTGACCTTTACCTCATTTTGGACTTGGGTTGCTTTATATGGGCCATCTCTTGGTTAACCAAATGGGACCGTTTCATCTAGCATCAGTACTGCTTATAAAAATCAATTGATACTAATACAATGTACCTGTGACCATTCTCATCTTCAATCATCACCGACCTCAGTTTGACCTTGACTCATTTTGGATTTGGTTGCTTATATGGCCATCTCTTGGTTAACCAATGGGACGTTCGTCTAGCATTAATACGTTACAAGAATGAATTGATACTAATACAGATGTAACCTGTGACCATTCCTCATCTTCAAACATCACCTGACCTCAGTTTGACCTTGACCTCGTTTTGGACTTTGGTTGCTTTTTATGGGCCATCTCTTGGTTAACCAAATGGGACCGTTTCGTCTAGCATTAATACCGCTTACAAGAATGAATTGATACTAATACAGATGTAACCTGTGACCATTCCTCATCTTCAAACATCACCTGACCTCAGTTTGACCTTGACCTCGTTTTGGACTTAGGTTTCTTTGTACCGACAAGGATGCTACCGAGGGCATCAAGCGTTTATTGAACGCAGCTCCTTGTTTATATATTGTGTATTGTTTGACTTGGGATGGCTAGGACACCGATAACTGGAACTCTCGAACTCCCTGTCTGGTCCCTTTAGCTTAATTATAATGTAAATCATACCTGATTGGTCGAACAAACAATTGTCTGCCACAGATCTTTTCATGATGCAAACAGTTGCACTTATGCAAGTCAAACAACTTAGTGAAGGAACAGGCAACGGGGGATAGCTAAGTCAGCAACGGGAAAACAAGAGAAGAAATTTAGACCCAAAGACTCTTTAGACAAAATATGCTTCAATGGATTGTGAAGAAGGACAGAAAACAAAAACAGTGATTGCCAGAATATTCGGCATAACGAAAAATACTCCCGGGCTGGATAAAAAAGGCTGATATTTAAATTATGTTGTTTATTTCCTTTTTATTAGAACAAAATCTGACAATTTATAGTACATTTCCAGCTTAAATATGGTTTTATGAGAGCTCTCTGTATAAAAAAATATGGCCACCATACTGATGGCTCAAACTACCAATCTTGAACTTGTTTTCATGGACCCTTCGAGTTCAAGCCAACGAGAGTCGACTGTATGTTAAATATGTCCTCATAGACACTATAAGAAAATATTTGAGTCGTGTTTCTTGTAATAACATGCTGAATAAGAGTACAAGTTATTTGGCAAATGTTTTATGGATTTTATAGTATTAATTTGTTGAAATGAAAGTTTAACATTCTATGTTTATTTGCTTGTGTTTTACAGGATGAGACTGTGTACAAACATTACAGATTTTGAAGTAGAAAGAGCTAAAAGACTGCTTAAGACAAATCTTTTATTACAATTAGATGGCACTACACCAATCTGTGAGGATATAGGAAGGTAAAGTGGCCTTCACTGTAGATATATGAGATATAATTTTGAACATCTGTTTATAAGGAAACTTTATAAGGAAATTGCTCAAAAGTCTTTCAGAATAATGGTGCTAAGTTGAAAATAGATTCTGCAACTTCAACACATGCAGAACATTTTGTGACTTAAAAAACGGGTACATTTTATTCTGTAATCTACTAAATCCCTTAGAGAGATTTTGTGAACATTGACCTAACTGTACAAGATCAGGCTATAAGTAATACATCTTTCTAAAGATGTTGAGATCTAGTGGTGGAAAATTCTTCAGTTTTTTAAGATATATTTAAAATGTCAATTTTGTGGCCAAATGATAGTTTCCTTGTTTAATAATCTGTTGGAGTTGTTTAGAACAAAGTATAATATGAATACTATTGTTTTGTATTTAAAGAGAAATGAAAAGAAAACTTTGTTACAGAAAAAGGTTGAACTTACAATAGGCTATGGTTGTGTCAATCTGACTAAAGTACTTGATCTTCTAAACGAAGATCTGAGAACGACCCATTCACATTCGTCTTCTGTATATTTTGGATTTCCAATATAGCTATTTATATTTTCGCAAATCTTTTTCGATTTGAACCGATCAGACAACTTGTTCGAATGTCAGAGAGTAAGAAAAATTTGCAGTCAATCCAGGGCTCAAACCCGGGACCTTTCGCTTACAGAGCAAGTGCCCTACCGACTGAGCTAACCGGCTATCTGACATCTTTCGACATAAAAATTGTAGATATCAAAAACCAAGGCTTTTTAAAGCTTGCAGAATGCTGTAAGTTAGCTTTTGATTGGCTAGCGGAAGGGTCGTCAGAACGAGGCTATCAATAGCTCGTCAGATCCTATGCGTAGCGTAATAGGATATGTACTTTAGTCAGATTGTGGTTGTGTTGAAGTTATCAGTTAGTTTTATGTTTAGTGATTGGTTAAAGATCTACAAGTATCTAAATGCTATTTCCTGATATTTGTGATAGGACACTATTGAAAACTAAATATGTAAATGTTTTCTCTTCTTTCAGACAAATGTTATGTTATGACAGAAGAATACCATTGGATGAAATGGAAGCTAGAATTAGTGTAAGTTTTGTGTAGTACAGGTTTTGTTTTTAAGAACTACCGTAAATTTGGTAATTTTCGTGTCGCTTTTATTTTGCAAGTTGATAGACAACAGGCATATTCGAGTTATCAAGAATTTATGCTTCATAGTTACTTATTCTTTGGGAAATTATGCTACATAATATTCATAAGAGTTTAATTAGTGTCTCTCTGATGGTGAATAATAGCGAAAATAAAATCTTTGCAAATACTACCCAATGTGTAGTAATGCGTCGATTGAATATCTCCTGGCTTGTAAGTATGAAGTTTCAGGGTGCGGCCTTTCAACTTGTCACTATCAAGATTGTTTTCAGATGTTGTAGTTTTTAGACGGATATCCAAAAATGACCTTAGCACTGGAACCAGTCCATTTGAAATATTGTCTTTCTGCTTTGATTTAAAATCTCAGAAAATAGGTCTTTTATTACCTTCCAACTTTAATATTAGTATCTAGGTATAAATATTACTAAAAAAATTTTTTATATAAAACATAACATTTTAATTAGAGTTGTTTTGTTTGTTGCAGGCTTTATCAGGAGATGATGTAAGAAGGACATGTTATCAATATATCTATGATAAATGTCCAGCTGTTGCCGCTGTAGGTCAGTATATCCTTACATACTATTATATAAAATCTGTTTTTGTAATCTTAATGGAAAGCATTGGGAGTTGTTTCCCATCAGGAGGAGTGAAATGTGAAATTAATATGAGTCTCAACAACTTAACTGATCCCAGATTATGAAAATAAATACGTTTCTAATATAGGAAGTCCAAAACCAACATTTTGAATTGAAAAGTACAACATGCCACATGGCCTCAGGCGTTTTCTTCCCAGGTTTTTAACAGCCCATTTTATACAGTCTATACCAGCTCCATATGATCAAAACACTCCAATTGTGTTGTTTTGATGTACTGAGGAATCATAATTACTGGTGGAAGACAAAGTTTTGTGCATTTCATGGACGAGAATGAGATAATCCAAGAAATTAAATTGCATCGAAAAAGTAAAAAATTAATAAAATACCCATTTGGTCCAAAACCATAAAATTCCATGCCCACAGATTCAGATAATTTCACAGTAACTTTTGGATAAAGAAAACTACCTGTTGGTTGTATAAAATTACAGTCATTGATATGACAAAAGTTTAAAAAGGCTAATTTTCAAAACTGTTCCATATCTGTTACATCTCTTTGATCTTTTGTACTATAGCTCAAATATGAATATTATTACTAAAAAGTCTACACTTTACAACAAGCCAATATCAACAGTTATGTTTATTTTTTTCAGGTCCAATTGAAGGATTGAACGACTATAACAGGTTACGATCATCAATGTACTGGTTGAGAAAATAAACACTGACAATTATTTATTGAAACATTTTAAGAAATATTTACGAAAGAAAACAATAAGAAATCTGTAGATCTTCAGACCATGCCAGTTGAGATATCAGCTAATGTTGATGATGTGCTATACACATGTTGACAAAGGTGAACTGGAGTCATTTAAGTTTGTGATAGAAATTTTTTTATGTGTAATTGTTCTTGTTTGTGTTGGCATGGTAGATTTTAAAGTATTAAAATTTGCCAGAAAAAAGATATTATCTTTTATAAAATTCTAATGTGTTTGAAATGATTGGTCTGGACTACTGTAAATAACAGTTAACCCTTTCATCAGCTTAAATAATTGGTCTGGACTACTGTAAATGAACAGTTAATCTTTTCACCAGTTTAAATGATTAGTCTGGACTACAGTAAATGAACAGTTAACCCTTTCACCAGCTTAAATGATTGGTCTGGACTACTGTAAATGAACAGTTAACCCTTTCACCAGCTTAAATGATTGGTCTGGACTACTGTAAATGAACAGTTAACCCTTTCACCAGCTTAAATGATTGGTCTGGACTACTGTAAATGAACAGTTAACCCTTTCACCAGCTTAAATGATTGGTCTGGACTACTGTAAATGAACAGTTAACCCTTTCACCAGCTTAAATGATTGGTTGGACTATGTAATGAACAGTTAACCCTTTCACCAGCTTAAATGATTGGTCTGGACTACTGTAAATGAACAGTTAACCTTTCACCAGCTTAATGATTGGTCTGACTGAACTGTAATGAACAGTTAATCTTTTCACCAGTTAAATGTTAGTCTGGACTACTGTAAATGAACAGTTAACCTTTCACCAGTTAATGATTGGTCTGGATACTGTAAATGAACAGTTAACCTTCACCAGCTTAAATGATTGGTCTGGACTACTGTAAAGAACAGTTAACCTTTCACAGCTTAAATGATTGGTCTGGACTACTGTAAATGAACAGTACCCTTTCACCAGCTTAAATGCTTGGTCCTTTCACCAGCTTAAATGATTGGTCTGGACTACTGTAAATGAACAGTTAATCCTTTCACCAGCTTAAACGATTGGTCTGGACTACTGTAAATGAACAGTTAACCCTTTCACCAGCTTAAATGCTTGGTCCTTTCACCAGCTTAAATGATTGGTCTGGACTACTGTAAATGAACAGTTAATCCTTTCACCAGCTTAAGTGATTGGTCTGGACCCCTTACCAAGGCTATTCAAATTATTTTGATTTGTCAAAAAACATGGCCACCAGAAGGCATGGTCACTTTTCCTTATAATTATGTATATAGTGGAAAATTAAAAAATAGTCTTGTGTAAAACTGCTGGCTCGATTTTAAAACAATTTTACACAAATGGTCCTTGTGTGACCCTCTACCAAGATTGTTCAAATTATTTTGATTCGTCAAAAAAAACATTGCCGCCAGAGGCCGTGGTCACGTTTTAGCTCACCTGTCACATAGTGACAAGATGAGCTTTTGTGATCACCCTTTGTCCATCGTCTGTCGTCTGTGCGTCCGTCCGTCAACAATTTCTTGACTGCAAGATAGTGGTTTCATTCATGATTTTATTTTAACCAAACTTTCACACAACTTGTATCACCATAAGATCACGGTTCCTTTCTTGAACTAGCCAGATCCCATTATGGGTTCCAGAGTTACGTTCCCTGAAAGGGCCAGAATTAGCTATTTTGACCTTGTCTGCACAATAGCAGCTTCATTTATGATTTTATTAGTCCCCTACTGGTTGAAAACCAGTTTCGGGGACTATAGGAATGCGCTTTTCCGTCCGTCATTCCATCTGTCCGTCCGCAATTTCGTGTCCGGTCCATAACTCTGTCATTAATGAAGGGATTTTAATATTACTTGGCACAAATGTTCCCCATGATGAGACGATGTGTCATGCGCAAACCCTGGACCCCTGGCTCAAAGGTCAAGGTCACAATTGGAGGAGGTCAACAGGGCTATTTTCCTGTCCGGTCCATAACTCTGCCATCCATAAAGGGATTTTAATATTACATGGTACAAATGTTTCCCATGATGAGATGACATGTCATGCGCAAAACCCGGACCCCTAGCTTAGAGGTCAAGGTCACAATTGGAGGTCAAAGGTCAACAAGGCTTTTTTCCTGTCCGGTCCATAACTCTGCCATCCATGAAGGGATTTTAATCTTACTTGGAACAAATGTTCCCCATGATGAGACGACGTGTCTTGCGCAAAACCCGGACCCCTAGCTCAAAGGTCAAGATCACAATTTGAGGTCAAAGGTCAACAGGGCTTTTTTCCTGTCCGGTCCACAACTCTGCCATCCATGAAGTAATTTTAATATTACTTAGCACAAATGTACCTCATAATCAGATGATGTGTCATGCACAACTTTCAGACCCCTAGCTCAAAGGTCAAGGTCACACTTGGCAGTCAAATGTTAACATGGCATGAACAGGGTCTGTTTTGTGTCTGGTCCATAACTCTGTCATTCTTCATTTTAATATTACTTGGCACAAATGTTCCCCATGATGAGACGATGTGTCATGCGCAAATCCCGGACCCCTTGCTCAAAGGTCAAGGACACAATTGGGGGTCAAAGGTCAACAGGACTTTTTTCCTGTCTGGTTCATAACTCTGCCATTCGTGAAGGGATTTTAATATTACTTGGCACAAATGTTCCCCATGATGAGACAACATGTCATGCGCAAACCCGGACACCTAGCTCAAAGGTCAAGGTCACAATTGGAGGTCAAAGTTCAACTGGGCTTTTTTCCTGTCTGGTTCAGGACTCTGTCATGCATCAAGGTATTGCAATATTACTTGGCATAAATGTACCCCATGATGAAACGACATGTCATTCGCAACACCCAGAACCCTAGCTTAAAGGTCAAGGACACACTTGGAGATCAAAGGTCAAATTCAAGAATGACTGTACGGAGATTTCTTCTTCCTGCATGGAGGCATTTTGATGTAACTTGGCACAAATGTTCACCACCCTGAGGCAGCATTGTTTTTAGAATTACCTCCCTTTGTTTTACTATAAATAGATTATATTATAACATTTTTATTACTGGCTGTAGGGAAAAATCAAGACCACTTTTCTGTTGTACAACATGCATGTTACATCCAAGTTTTAGGTGTATTTTGACCTTAGTATCTATACCTGGTAAAGAGTTTCTTTTGGCCTTATATCATATAGATTTCTTTTTTTTTTATACACCCGTTTGAAAAACGAGACGTATTATGGGAACGCCCCTGCCAGGCGGATGGGCAGGCGGGCGGCGTCCACAGAATTTGTCCGGAGCATATCTTCTACATGCATGGAGGGATTTTGATGAAACTTGGCACAGTTGTTCACCATCATGAGACGGAGTGTCATGCGCAAGACCCAGGTCCCTAGGTCTAAGGTCAAGGTCACACTTAGAGGTTAAAGGTCAGATTCAAGAATGACTTTGTCCGGAGCATATCTTCTACATGCATGGAGGGATTTTGATGAAACTTGGCACAGTTGTTCACCATCATGAGACGGAGTGTCATGCGCAAGAACCAGGTCCCTAGGTCTAAGGTCAAGGTCACACTTAGAGGTCAAAGGATACAAGAATGAAAACTTTGTCCGGAGCATTTCTTCTTCATGCATAGAGGGATTTTGATATAATTTGTCACAAATGTTCACCACCATGAGGTTTAGAGTCATGCGCAAGAACCAGGTCCCCAGGTCTAAGGTCAAGGTCACACTAAGAGGCCCTAGGTCTAAGGTCAAGGTGACACAGAGGTCAAAGGATACAAGAATGAAAACCTTGTCCGGAGCATTTCTTCTTCATGCATAGAGGGATTTTGATATAACTTGGCACAAATGTTCACCACCATGAGACGAAGTGTCGTGCGCAAGAACCAGGTCCCTAGGTCTAAGGTCAAGGTCACACTTAGAGGCCAAAGGTCAGATATAAGAATGACTTTGTCCGAAGCATTTCTTCTTCATGCATGGAGGGATTTTGATGTAACTTGGCACAATTATACACCATCATGAGAGGAAGTGACATACACAGTTCCATTTTTTAGAATTACTTCCCTTTGTTGTTACTATAAATAGCTTATATTGTAACTTCTTCATTACTAGTCGTAGTGAAAAATCGAGACCACTTTTCTGTAGTACAACATGCATGCTACATCCAATTTTGAGGTGTATTTTGACCAATCTCTACCTGGTAAAGATTTTTATGTGGACTAACAATTTTTTTTTGGATTTTTTTTTTTTTTAAAGATTAACTTCCCTTAGTTGTTACTATAAATAACTTATATTGTAACTTTTTTATAACTGAACGGAGAGAAAAACCAAGACCACTTTTCTGTGGTTCAACATAGATGTTACTTTCAAATTTTAGGTGTATTTTAAGGTATCTCTACCTGGTAAGGAGTTTTTATGTGGATTTAGAAAAACAAAATAATTACAATAATTACTAAACAACCACAAAATTAAAATTCCATTTGCAAATACAGGTATTAGAGTAAAGAAAATTGCTGTGACGGGCGTATATTGTGACATTCTGGCACTCTTGTTGGCATATGATATCAGAGTTGTACTGTTCTACTATTGCTCTAGGTTAAAGAATGTATGTGACGGCTAACATAGAAGAAACATATCAATACTTGTACCATTACATTATACAAACACACTTAAAGCCTTATACACAGGTGAGCGCTTTAGGGTCAATGACCTTCTTGTTTCCAGTTTGTTCAAACTGTTCATATGGACTGAATTTAAGGGATGCCAAAGCATTGACATAAAGATCTTTTAGTAGATTATTTCTCATGAACCAGTGGCAAGATCACCAAATTTTGAAAGTAGCATCTGTAGATGTACCTTTGTAAGAGCAGACTTTACTACCCAACAAAAAATACAAAGTTCTTTGTAAAGCTTTTTCTCTTCAATGCAGTTGCATTGTGTTTTTACGTTTTCATAAGAAAGCAGTTTAAATGTAAGATAATGAATACAGCAGAACAAAAATCATCTGTAATCTTGCCAGTGCATATAAACCTTTGGCTTTACCCTGAAGTTAGCCTCTGTCTGATACAGCAGCAGAAATTGTTAAATAATTACCTGGCACAGAAGAGGTCCAGCTGCTACAGTGTAGTACATTGGTGTGAACATTAAGTTCGGGTTCATACTCGGATTGAGCATCAAAGGTGTATAATCTGATTATATCATTTAATGTAGTTCTGCATGTGCGGATCAAAATTTTTTGTACAATTTAGAATTTGATTAAACCCTAATTTTTCAAAATTTCAGAATATACTTAAAAAAAAAAATGCAAATCAAAGTTAGGGTTGTTTGCTCGTTTTTTTTTTGCTATACTTGATTTGAAATTTTTTGTCCTAAAACAAGTTTTCATATTGGGAGTCTATGGGAAAATCACAGTTTTGCGAATAGATTTTTTTCTTACAAAACTCCTTGCAGTCATACCAGTAAACAAACATGGCCTACAAGAGCACTGCAATGTGGAGCAATATACGCCTGAAGGTATGACCTTTGACCCCTAAGTGTGACCTTGACCTTGTAGCTAGCCATCCAGAACATGGGCTCTGCACATCGTCTCGATGTGGTGAACATTTGTGCCAAGTTTCTTTACAATCCTTCAAGCAGGCTTTACGTTTTCCAAATAAACGACGTTATGCTATTACTTACGATTTTTCAGAGGTGCTGTACTACCTTGATGACATTATTTTAAATTTTAAAATGTCTTTCAGATATGACCTTGAAATAGGGGTTTTCTTTGCTGAAACCCATTTTAAGTGTGAGGTGACCTTTGGAGTACCAGAGCTGTGTTAATGATCATGAAAGTTAATATGGAAGTTGGTCATGACCAGCAGATGACCTCTACTGATTTTGAGGTCAGTAGGTCAAAGGTCACAGTGATCTGGAACAGTTAAACGGTTTCCGGATAATAACTCAAGAATGCTTGGCCCTAGGATCATGAAAGTTGATATGGTAGTTGGTCATGACCAGCAGATGACCCCTATTGATTTTGGGGTCAGTAGGTCAAAGGTCAAGATCAAAGTGACCTGGAACAGTTAAACGGTGTCTGGACGATAACTTGAGAATCCTAGGCCTAGGATCACGAAACTTGATAGGGAGGTTGATCATGACCAGCTGATGACCTTTATTGATTTTGAGGTCAAAGGTGAAGTCACAGTCACCCAGAACAGTTAAACCATTTCTGGAAGATAACTTGAGAACGCTTGGGCCTAGAATCACGCAACTTTATAGGGAGGTTGATCATGACTAGCAGATGACCCCTATTGATTTTGAGGTCAGTAGGTCAAAGGTCAAGGCCACATTGACCCTTGCTAAATAACAAGGGTATTCTTTAGTCCAAGATCTTATTTGATACGGAGGTCACTTATGACTGATAAATGACGGCTGAAATGGAATCAAACCCCATTGCTGATGTTGTAGTCAAACCCACAAACAACTGCCACTGACTCTTGAATTAAATGCAGAATATAAAACTGCAGGAGTCTCGTTTCAAAGGGGGAGAAATGAAAATTTCACAACGTGATCATTTGTAGAATTTAGTTTTATTTCCTGCTGAAGGAACATTTTATTGTACAAAAAATTCATTTACGGCACATTAAACAAGCTTTATGGAATATTCACGTAATCAACATTATAAATAAATACATCTATAGATACAATTCACAGAACTATTTACAATAATGCATTTAAATGCCAACAAAACTAATAGAACAAGATATTTAAGGCTTTCTACAAAAAGGTGTTTAAGGAACACATGGAAAATGTCATGTTATGGGACAGAATAATATATATAGAACATGTAGCTATACACTGGTTCACACTTAAAAGAAACATCTAGCCTCCTCTCTGATAAAGTGTCATTATTCTGACATTTAAAAATACCATGTGCACACTTTATAGGGGTTTAATGTTGATAAAAATAATTAAAACCTACAAGCTTTGCATCTTGGCTGCAAACTGACCAAAACATGGCACTGGTTATGCTTGTACGTGTATTTCAAGGTGGATATTGCCTTATCTAATCTGATGTAGTACATGCAACTGGTCAATACTTCTTACTGGATTTGAAGGTGCAAACTATTTTTTTTAACCTTGTTTTCTTTACCAAAATGTAATGTTTATGTTCTTGAAAAATTGTATAGATACAGGATGATAATTTGACTGAAGAAAGTGTATCTTATCTGGATATGAAGGTTTTACTAGATACAAGGAAGGTTATTTGTTTCTACCTAAGACTGTTATTGCATACACAGCTGTCCAGTTCACATCTAGTATCTATACAATATTCAATATAATAGTCATGCCCAGCTTTTTCTCCAGCATATTATCCGTCACTTGATCATGACAAGAAAACAATGGAAAATATATGAAAATAAATTGTGATATGTTTAACAGAACTTGAAAACTACCACAGCAGAGGAGAAATCGTCACAGAGTCAAAAAAAAAACGTCAGAGCAAAGGTTGACAAAAACAAAATCTGATATGGCACAAATAACAATAAAGGAATGTATTTCAACATGTTTTCAAAGTGTGAGTTATATAAACTGCAGTAACAAAAACTGAGATCAAACTATATTGATGTACATAATAAAATAAACATAAGCTTATTAAGTGTTTTCAAAATGAAAACATCAAGCAACCTGTTACTTAAAATTTTATTAATTATTCTATGGAAATGCAAAAAATATGTATAAACTCAGCAGAATAGTCGCTAGTACATGATGTTAGTCCCTAAAGTTCAGTAATCTTTCTTGTTGGTTGGGATCAGAGTCCTTGTAACCTTGATGGTACAGACCTGACTCCAGCTCACAACATACTTTATTATCATGCTAAAGAACTGTGTAAAGATCCCTTCAATAGTTTAAAAGATATAGCTGAAGCAAAAACCATTTTCCGCCAGATAGACAAACTTATAGTGCAAGTCCTGTAACTGCTACCCTTTAAGGACATAAGTTTTTTTGGAAATACAGCTTCAATGACAAATGCTACTTATTGTGAGAAATGAATAGATGAAAAATAATTTTTAAAGCATAGCCAGAATAAAAAACCATAGTATCAAAATCATATTATGCTCTTTGGTATATAAATCTCTAAATCTTGATAAAGCACGTCAATATATACTGACCACAGTTCTCACTATGGAATCTGATTTATACATCATTTCATACAAATAACACAAAAAAATCAGAAGTTTTCATTGAATCCTCACAGCTTCCAATTCTTCACTAGATCCTCAAGGGCTCACAGCCGGTTGTTTATCATTGATCAAACATTTAAATTCCCCTGGATTTCATATAGGTATAAGGGACTATATTATATTATTCAGATATGTATAAAGGTCATATCACAACCTTTTGTAATATATGCTAGATATGCCAACACTGATATTCCTACACAATCGTCATTCTCTCACTTTTTCTACAATCCACAGCATTTTTCCATCTGTTTAATGGAACTACTTATAATATCTTTAATTAAGACAATTATTTCTATTCTAACATGACTTAAATAAAACAATTAACATACAACACACTGTTGTGTAATGAACATATTCAATAAGAAATCTATGAACTCCCTGTGGTTTCACAGTTCCTTTCATAAAGTTGCTAGCACAGTTTCACTGTAGTCATAAAGTCTCCGGGGTAGTTTCCCTGGTCATAACAAGATCACTAGCACAATTTTAACTGGTCAATACAAGGTCCAAGAAAATGAGGACTTGATTGAACTCGTATCAAAGCAGAACATATTTTCAACCAAGTATTTAAAAGTTTACAGCCCCCATGAAGGACCAGTTCACTGAATACTCTTTAATCAACACCTGCATTCTATTATTTATTTTCAAATGCACCAAATATATCACCGAGATTAGCACAATATAATACATTCAGAATTCACCAGCAAAATTAATGTGTCCTGGAGTACCATGATAACTATGTCCCAGGTTACCATGGAGACACATTCTGAGGTTACCTTGAATATTTTGTCTTAGATTACCATGGCAACTATGTCTTGAGTTTACTATGAACACTCAAAATTCCTTGGTTATAATGACAACTATGTCCTAGGTTATCATGGTAAATATGTCCTAGGTCACCCAGGCAATCATGTCTGGTTACCTTGGAAACACTGTCCAGGGTTACTATGGCAATTATATCCTAGGTTACCATCAAACGCAAGTTTCATGACTGCATCTGTAAGTTAGAGAAAAAAAAACACCAAAGTTACAACATGCAATAACGCAAACAAAAAACTGCATGGCTGATCAACTAGAGATCATTTTCTTGCTTGAGGACTTCCTAGAATGGTTTAAAATTAGAAGTATTGCCAAAGACTTCGGAATGAAGAGAAAAACAAGAAACATGTCTTCTAGACCTTGTGTCTCCATAAAATCCCTTCAGTATATGGTATATACTGGAAATGACTCAAATGGCTCATAACTCTGTGAATAAAGGTGTTGGTGAAGTCTGAACCAATTTTGTCTGATAAAATCCGAGAAGTTTGACTAAAAAGATACTTGGGGCATTCCAACAGACAGTGACAAATTTTATCATATACTCCAAGTTTGAAGTGGCATAAAAATTACTTAACCTTTAGCCTGCTGGTGGCAAATGGTTTCGCCTTTGCGACCAGTGCAGACCAAGATCAGCCTGCACATCCGTGCAGGCTGATCTTGGTCTGCACTGTTTGCTATTCAGTCAGTAAATTTTCAGTGAACACCCCTTTGAATAATAAATGATATTGCCCAAACTGAATGTTGGACCAGTCCATTTTAAAAATTTAGCAGGGTAAGGGTTAATTATCCAAGAAAAATGATCTGCAGTTGATTTCCAAAAACAAATGAAGCAAATATACTTGGCACATGTTTCAAAATGTAATGGCATTTATTGAAAATGATGTAATCATAGCAAAGAAGATATATCACTATGCAAACCAAATTTGAGCCGCGCCATGAGATAACCAACATATTGCATTTGCGACCAGCATGGATCCAGACCAGCCTGCCGAGCAGTCTGGTCAGGGTCCATGCTGTTCGCTAACAGTTTCTCTAATTGCAATAGGGTTTGGAAGCAACAGTGTGGATTCTGACCAGGCTGGTCTGGATCCACGCTGGTCGCAAACGCACTATGTTGGTTTTCTTATGGCGCGGATCATTTGTCTTTCACGGCAAAGTGTGAAGTTCCATGACTTTGTTGTTTAATCCGCAATAACTTGACTGAGTTCATTTTCTATCTGTGTGTAACACCAACATATGCCAAGTATTTTCATTGTAAAAACAAAACGTGTTTAAAGCAAAAATGTGAGTAAATCAAACAGTAAGGAACACAAAATGGATTTGCAAAAATTGAAGTGAATTTGTTATAAATATAAGGAAAAAAGGTATTAAACATGCAATAGTTGTAAGGCAGGAACATCATAAAGGTTACCATGTTATTTCTCTCTGTATGCTTTGTAAGCAGTACTGAAGTATTTAAAGACATTGCTTGACCTTCTTTAGCACTTTATTTTCTAAGACATCGTTTGACCAATGTTTTCCTGTTTGTAACAGAACTTTTTTTTTTTAAAACATCAGTTGACTCACATTTTCCTATTTGTAACAGCACTTTTGTCCTTTAAAAGGTATTGCCTGACCTACATTTTCCTATTTGTAACAGCAATTTTATTTTTCAAGACACTACTTTCTAGTAGATCTGTGACTGGAAGACATTCCAGCTAGACTGATTTTTCACTACACATTACAGTATTTCCGGGTCAGACAGAATATATATTTGATAGCAATTACTTGAGCAACTCTTTTGGAGGTTATAAGAATTATTTTTCAGACAATGACTTTAGAAATAAGGCATTTACCTGTAAAAAGCTCAAAATAATTATTGCAGAACAAATTGAAAAGTGCTAAAGCAATGTCTATTAAATACTGATTATAAAAAGTATAATTTTTGAATAATTGGGGAATAAACTTTACATTAAAGAATACAAGACACAAAAGCAACATATTCCTGCCTGTGTAACTATGATTAAAGTTGTAGGATACCTGTAAGTCATAAGAATTGTTTGCTACAGCATTGTTGCAACTGAAACTAATTAGAGTACCCAAAGAGAACAAGGAATTTCTATGAAATCTAATTTCAAGCAACAAGGTCTTTTTGTTCACTACAGGTATCCTACTAAAATTAACAGGTTTCGGAAAGATAAATTAACAAAGAAAACAAAGAAACCAGTTAAAGCTTTTTTTCAGCCAAAAATTAACACAAAATGACATGTTACTAACACTTGATCCAGCCATGATTGCCTTTAATGTCTGACAGAATAACTGTTTCCATGGAAACACATTTTAGACATACTGCTGTCTGACTTACTCTGAATCTGAGGAGATGCTGCCCCTATGTGTGAGCACTTTCACCGTCATTCGATCACTCGGGCTTAGATTTCTCGGACTGTGTAGAGGGCTGTTAATTTTTTGTATGGGACTTCTGGGGGCCTCACGAGGGGACCTTATCACCTGAGGGGAGCCCATTGGGGAGTGCGTATTGCCTGTACTACTCAAGGAATCATTCAGGATACTGTTTGTCCGTCTCGGTGTGGCTATCTTAAATTCCCTGCCTAAATATTTCAAAAAGCAAATGGATTTAATACAGAAGTATATGCAGAATATATTACTTGATGAAAATGAAGCAAAATTTTTATGAGCAATTAACAAACTCAAGTATTTTAAATATACACGGTTAACATAAAACATTTCAACAGGACCACTAGTTTAGAGGGCTGCACTAATGACCATACTTTCTATAAAATATTGCAACATTTAAACACACATATACACTTTGTTTAGAAATTTTCAGATACTATCTAAATTGAGAATAAATTCTGATATATACAAAAAACATCTATGTACAGTTAATTACAATATCCAATTCGATCATACATATAAATCTGCTTCTGTACAAGGAGTATATCTCTCTGTTTCTTTATGTACATAACAAATTAGCAATGCAATGAAAATGTGAATATTAAAAGGAACATACAAAGATGCATACTGGTATACTGAGAAAAAAAATCGTAAACAGGAAAATAAGTCAAGGTTAAGCAGTAAAGCAAAAAGTAAAATGGATGGAATTAGTATTGACAGTTTATATCAATGAGAGTCAACAAATAACTGTTAAACACTGTTATTTAATGATAAGGGAATAGTTGGTAATTTTGACAAATTAGCAAAATACCCAAATTTCTTACAAACTTAAATTGTTGTTAAACACTGTTTCTGACAGTAATGGGTGTTTTCCTCGTAAATGATATTGAATTCTCAACTATCAAAATGGTGAAATCAGAACAAAAAAAAAAAGAGTTTTAAACCAAATGGTTAACAGCAAATAGGCCAGAGGCAATTTTTTATCTGATCCATTTTGATTTGATAGATCAATAATGGTAGAGTCTGCAACTGGACTGGCCTTGCTACAGCACCCATCGTTAACAAATCTTGACCACTTGACCCTTTGTATAATTACTTATGTATCAATTATTCACAGACTATGCCTATTGTTGTTGTAGAAAATGTGAAAACATTCCAGGCCCATATTTTGCGCTACCTTTATACTCTGGGGTTTGCAATGTGACATCCGGTTGTGTACTTGACAATGTAGGATGGTCCGAGGTCCGATATTCTGAGTCACTCCCGGTATACCCAGATAACTGTGGGTCACCTGGCCAGTGTCCTGGAGCATGTAATGGTTTCGGAGAATACTTCGGAGATGGGGGTCCTGAAATAAAAATATTTACTAAAGTTTATGACAAAATGAATTTGTGAACTGCTGCATTGAAAGTAGAACATAACCAAACCTTGATTATCTCACCCGAGCTAAAAATAAATGCAAATCCACTGAAAGGACTACGCAAACAAAATATGATTTTATTATAAATCTATGATGAAAAATTACAAAAGACAATGACTGAAAATTCTGACACCTTCAAAATTATTATCCTAATGAGTACCTATATATGATGGCGGACCATGTGTGAAAGTTTGGACTAATTTTGTTAGAAAAAGAAGGAGAAATTTGGAACACAATATATTTGGGAGACACAACACAAACTAGTCAAGAAGAGAGACTTTACCGGCATATATATGTTGTTCAAATGGATTATGGTACTGATGTTGACTTGTTGGGATCACCGGTGACGGCTGCTGCTGATGTTGTTGTTGTTGTAGAAATTCTTCCTTCTTTTTTCTCATCTGCTCTTTTGCTTCCTCTGCAAATACAAACCCGAAACTTGAATATTTTACAGCATCATAATGTTACCTGCCATTACAATGTTAATAATGTTACACAAATCTAGCAATTAGTTTTCTATGCTTCATTTTTCTAACATACCTGTATTTAAAGATACTACAATTTATAAAAATCTCCACTCGGCCCTGATGACAGGTTTTTAGGTAAACACTGTCAGTAGCTACATGTATACATAATATACTTAAGTGACTCTCTGTAGTTTTGGTATAATTTTATTAGTAATTACACTCTATGCATGTTGTGTGTAATTTTAACAACATAACTTATTTTCAAAGATAAAAGATCATTTCTTACTAGAAATTACCGAAAAGCTGTGAGGCTTTTCTGTTAGTACAGGGACAAGCAAATGTACCATTTATATATAATGTACAACCACAAGCCTGACTGTATTTCAGTTATAAAATTCCAATGTAAAAAAAAAAAATAATATAAAAGCATAAAATTTCTAGTTACCTTGGAAAGTGAAATATATCAGGCTTCTGGACAAGTATATATGGTACATACATAAATAACTGGTGTCAACATGTATACAGCATGCACATGTGGAAGTGTTATATCAACAAATGACATTTTAATACCAAAACCAGCTTCAACAAATGAACCAATTCACATACTGGTGGCAATAAAATAACATCTTACATCTGAAGTCCCAGTCTTCTGGTTTTAAAATTAAACTTGCACCAGTCTAAAAACTCCAACATCTGATAGGTTGTTTCTTGATATCATCTTGAACTTGACCAATGACAATGCTGCATTCATAGACTGGTTTTCAAGCTCAGTTTTAAAATCGTGATAGTTGCTAATATTTTTTAATTTGTTTGGTAAAAAAGTGGGTTTCCACCTTGTTAAGTACTTCAAATTATAGTCATTCCAATGGTCTTACATCAAAATATCCATCTTCTTTCTTTTTGTGCTTCATTTACCCAAGTTTTAAATTTTCATTATTTTATTGCCATTTTCCCCAAAACAACAGCAACTCTGTAACCATAGTAACACAATCATCCAATTTTACCTTTTGGTATTAACTTGTTCATGTGAAAGAGCAATTCTTGGCAATCTACATGGAAATGAGCAAAGAAACAGACAGTACTATAAGCAGAACATAAACATAGTGGTGTGCTCAACTACAGGACAACTCTGCCAATAGAAACAACCTTTAATTAGTAATATGATTAATCCTTTTAAAAATTTATGTGTAAAAATTACTTGTACTTAAAATCGTTTAGAAGGAAAGCAATAATTAAAATACTGGTAAAATCCAACCTGCCATAAGCAACAAATAAAACTGGCTTTTCCTTGCAGGTGGCTAGCTAATACAGGTGAATTTAATGTAATATAAGAAAATTCTTTTTAAAGAGAATACACGGAGGTATTTACTCCAAAAGTCACTGTTGCTGGTAACGTGCAGCTTAACAAATATGTTTGCTAGCACAGCTTTTATTGTTCATCTAATGAGTGTTTTTCGAATTTGTAATTTTGCACATTCTAGAATAAAATCTGCTCTTTTCTCCAAACTCTTTTGACATCTAGAAAAAAAGATTGTTTTGCTGCAAAGTTAATCCTGTATCAAATAAGAAAAATATAAGATATCTAAGCAAACTTCAAATAAGCTGCGAACTATAAAAATCAAAATTATGGTATATGAAATGTTAGCAAATTATGAAAAAAATGAAACAGGATAAACAACAGAAGCAAATAAACAAGTCTGCATGAAAAGAAAGAAGGAAGTGCTAAAGCAAATTGAGTTATTACCTATTTTTTTATTTTTCGGCATTTGACTTTCCCAGTCCATCTGTACGTCAATATCATCGTCTTCATCTGAAGAGTGACTTGATGCCAGGTCGAGACTAACACGTTCTGACATCTCACTGTCGGAATCTGAATCATTATTTTCTCTTTTTGGATGTATCTGCATAGAATCAGGGTCTGAAAAGGTACAGAAACTAGAACTGTCACAGGAGTGACTCATACCCCCACCATACGGTCTTGTCACAGAAGAATGGCAACCATAAGGAATCTTAAAAATACTTTGGAGTACTTCATCCTGGCCTTCCACATATAAGTAATACTAGTATAATACTAGTATAGTAATACTAGTAAATATATTAAATCTCTAATATTAGAGATACACTAAAAGTGAATACAAAAAAATGTCTTACCGACCGATGTTACCACGGAAAAATGTTTTTACTTTTTACATAGGACTTATAATAAAAAAGTTAGAAAAATACCTAAAATATTGAAAATCTAAAAATAGGATTTCTAAAAGTAGACTAATTCCTGGAATTTAAGGGGAAGCAACTCAGTACAAAGGTTAAACAAGAGCTGTCCGTAAGACAGCCAAGCTCGACTATTCGAAATATTGTCCCAGAAGCAGGAAAATATTACCCAAAAAGGTTAAATATCAAAAGAGTTTTAAGTTCAAAAGGGGGAATAATTTGACCAAAATGCATATCAGTTATAGGACTTGCTGCTATCAACTAGTTTTATAACCCCGAAGGCACATGTGAAGTTTCAATTCAATATCTGCATTAGTTTTGGAGATAGAAACTTGCATGTAAAACTTTAACCAGAATTTTCAAAGTCCAAAAGGGGGCATAATTTGACCAAAATACATGCCAGAGTTATGGGACTTGATCCAGTGAGGTTAGTAATTGATCTAGAAAAAGAAAAAATAAGTTTCAAATCTATATGCCTTTTAGAAATAGCTGTATGTACTTGCACGCAAAACTTTAACCAGAATTTGCTAAGTCCAAAAGGGGGCATAATTTGGCCAAAATGAAGGTCAGAGTTATGGGACTTGCTGCTATCAACTAGTTTTATAACCCCGAAGACACATGTGAAGTTTCAAATAAATATCTGCATTAGTTTTGGAGATAATAACTTGCATGTAAAACTTTAACCAAAATTTTCTAAGTCCAAAAGGGGGCATAATTTGCTCAAAATACATGTCAGAGTTATGGGACTTGACCCAGAGAGGTTGGTAATTGACCTAGAAAAAGAAAAAATAAGTTTCAAAGCTATATGCCTTTAATTGATGGCTGTATGTACTTGCATGCAAAAACTTAACCAAGGAGTGACGCCGACGCCGACGCCAGGGTGAGTAGAATAGCTAGACTATTCTTCGAATAGTCGAGCTAAAAAAGGTTACTTCCCTTTGGCTCTAAGCCAATCAGAATGAGATATAGTGAAAATACATCAAAATTAACCTTAAATTCTAGGTAAAAGGGGACACAATTCAAGAAAAATAGTGTCAGAGTTATGCACCTTGTGTCACATGATGTGGGTGATGAGGTGGAACATCTATTTTAAGTCTGAATCAAATCCATTCAGTAGTAATTGAGATATAGTGAAAATACATCAAAATTAACCTTAAATTGTAAGTAAAAAGGGGCATAATTCATGCAAAATTGGTGTCAGAGTTATGCACCTTGTCACAAGTTGTGTCACATGATGTGGGTGATGAGGTGGAACATCTATTTTAAGTTTGAATCAAATCCATTTTGTAATAATTGAGATATAGTGAAAATACATCAAAATCAACCTTAAAATTTAAAGAAAAAGGGGACATAATTCATAAAAAATTTATGTCAGAGTTAAGCACCTTATGTCACATCATCTGGGTGATGAGGTGGAACAACTATTTTAAGTTTGAATCAAATCCATTTAGTAATAACTGAGATATAGTGAAAATACATCAAAATTAACCTTAAATTCTAAGTAAAAGGGGACATAATTCATGTAAACTTGGTGTCAGAGTTATGCACCTTGTGTCACATGATGTGGGCACATGATGTGGGTGATGAGGTGGAACATCTATTTTAAGTTTGAATCAAATCCATTCAGTAGTAACTGAGATAAAGTGAAAATACATCAAAATCAACCTTAAATTCTAAGTAAAAAGGGGCATAATTCATAAAAAAATGGTGTCAGAGTTATGCACCTTATGTCACATGATGTGGGCGATGAGGTGGAACATCTATTTTAAGTTTGAATCAAACCCATTTAGTAATAACTGAGATATAGTGAAAAAACAACAAAATTAACCTTAAATTCTAAGTAAAAGGGGACATAATTCATGAAAACTTGGTGTCAAGAGTTATGCACCTCGTGTCACATGATGTGGGTGATAAGGTGGAACATGTATTTAAAGTTTGAATCAAATCCATCTGGTAATAACTGAGATAATAGATTTCGGGACGCGACGGGACGGGACGCGACAAAACTGACTCCTATATACCCCCCTCAAACATGTTTGGTGGGGGTATAATTATTCTAGTGTAATACATCTTATACACAATCCAATACAATATGTATAGTTAGTACGCTCATTAATATTACAAATGGGAGCGCAATGGTTTAGTATAAAATGTGTCCAGCAACTCTGGGTTTGAATCCTGTTGGACAAGAACCACACACCAAGTAAAACACCAAGTTTTTGTTCTTCCAAGGAGCAAATATAAAATTTAATCAAACAAGCATTAAGTTCTTTAATGAACTATATCAGTGAATAAAATATAGGCAAAGATTGTTTTTCACAGAGTGTGCAATGACAAATAAACTTTTATTTGCAGTTACACTACACTTACCAATTCCGTCAGGTTTTTCTGGGTCATATCCATATGGTGGTGGAAGGCTGTCTGTACGGGGATATTTTACTGGCGGCATATTTCCAGAAGTGGATGTACTTGTGCTGCGCAGGTATTCCTCGCCTTTGTACAGTCCACCACTACTCTTGCTGGTAGATCTGCTTGTTGTCGATGTAGTCGAGATACCAACATTGATTCTTGCAAGTCCACCGTCACACGAGTCATTTCTGTACGCTAATGCTGATCTCTGTAATATATACATATTTATTATTATAGTGCTTGTAAAAACATAACAATAGTAAGGTAACATTGATTATCTTTATTGTCTCATTAAATATTTTTCTTTGTTCGTATGGAAAAGGATTCCTCTTCAAAAAGTTTCCAGAGGATATTTTTAGTGAAGCAAGTAGACTTATCGGTAAAAGATACTACAAAGTTATGTACTTAAAACATTTTTTTCTATGATATTAACAAAATGTAATACTTTTTTCCTGTCTATCATATAGTATTGTACAATATACTGTCGTGTATATATGATCTATCATTTCTTAGTTTCTAAATAATGTACAGCCATAAATGTACGACTGCAGAGTAAATAGGACGTGATCTAGGGGTAATTGTGTTGGTCCTCTCACTGACACTGGTACCAGTTTCTTTCTTACAGAAAGATAACCCAAGATTAATTCAAATATGGTGCAACCTTTCTTTTACAATCAAGATAAAATCAATTTGTGACAACTGGTATAAACTAAGATATAGCTTACACTATACAGAGAACTTCTAGTTCCACCAATGTTATCATCCAGGTCCAGTTTCTGTCCTCGTATTCGGTACCAAAACTTCTTTATCTCACGCCTCACCTAGTTCATTTCAATCAAAGTACACAATTTTAGGATGTCAAATTTAGTTAAGATTTAAATGCCTGTTTTTTTGTAGAACATCTTATTACAATCTCAATTCAAGTCTAATTTACTTTCAGCATAAACAGGAATTAAAATTATGTCTTTTACATAGTTTTATTATCATGAAAATATATATCTCAAATTTTATTTTTATCATATCAATGTAATTCTGGTAGGTCAAATTTATGTTTTACATTGTCATTTTGGCTCAATGTGTACTAAAAATTGGTAAACTTTTCAAAAATTTAAACATCCAACAAATTAAAGAAGCAACAACATGCATGTAAAAAAGTATTCTTGTTATCTGAGTACTACTTCTCTTCTTCTTACACTGCATCATTTCAGAATATCCTAACACATTTTACTAGTTTACAAAATTACGACTACAGAAACAGCATTACCTGAGCATTGACGATGATGTACATAATGAAGACGAACACTCCAAGAGCAAGACACAGTAGTGCGTAGATAACGTGCAGAACCTGGTAGTTATAGTTCACAGACAACAGACCGGTCACCCATGTAATACCCCACAACAACAGGATAATGATGTTGGAAAACAATCCAATCCTAAATACACAATATAAGTGTTTACTGTAAAACC
The DNA here is from genome assembly GCF_021730395.1 of Mercenaria mercenaria. Taxonomy (NCBI): domain Eukaryota; kingdom Metazoa; phylum Mollusca; class Bivalvia; order Venerida; family Veneridae; genus Mercenaria; species Mercenaria mercenaria. Next base: position 58,585,193 of record NC_069373.1, read on the forward strand.
TGGTAATTTAGTTGATCCAAAATTTCTTATTTCAAAGGGCAATTATTTTCCAGATATTAATACTCATGAGTAAAGTAAATCTTTTTTTTAAAAAACTTGAAGTAACATTCATTCTGAGACAATACAATATCAGAATCTCCGTCAAACTGACAGCAAAACATTAAACAGTCGATTTCTTCATGTAAATTTTGATTTTCAGGCAGAATTCAAGAAAATCTATACTTGTAAGAAAGCTGAGAAAACATAAATGTCAGAAGTGAATTTAATTCATTATTTCTTATTTAAACATCTGTAAAGTCATTCAATTTCAATGGCATAATTTTCTTACGTGGACATACAGTCATATCTGCCATTTGGTGAGGGTTAGAAATCAAGGATTTCAAATTATAACAAGAGCTGTCGGAGGACAGCAACGCTCGACTATTCAACAGCCTTGTCGACTGAATGAATACGAAAGTCGAAAAAGGGGCATAATTTAAAAAAAGCAAAATAGGGTTATGGAACCTGCATAGTGCTTATCAGCTCATGACAGTGGACAAGTGTGTGAAGTTTCAATCCATTCCCATTAGAGGGTACTGAGATACCAGCTTACATATAAGAATTTAACCCAAAACTCCTAAGTTTAAAAAGGTGCATAATTTTCTAAAATGCAAAGTTGAGTTATTGACCCTTTGCACTGCATGTCATATCATGACAGTGAACAAGTGTGTGAAGTTTCAATCCTTTCCCATTAGTGGATACTGAGATACCAGCTTACATACAAAACCTTAACCAAAAAATTCTAAGTCGAAAAAGGGGCATAATTTTGTAAAAAAGCAAAATAGAGTTATGGAACCTGCTTTGTGCATGTCAGATCATGACAGTGAACAAGTGTGTGAAGTTTCAATCCATTCCAATTAGTGAGTACTGAGATACCAGCTTACATACAAAACCTTAACCAAACAAATTCTAAGTCGAAAAAGGGCATAATTTTGTAAAAAACAAAAGAGAGTTATGGACTTGCAATGTAAGTCAGTTTATCACAGTGAATAAGTGTGTGAAGTTCAATCCATTCCCACAAGTGGTTACTGAGATACCAGCTTAATACAAACCTTAACCAAAAATTTCTAAGTCAAAAAGTGGCATAATTTTGTAAAAAAGCAAAATCAGTTATGGACCTATGCAATTAAGTCAGTTTTTCACAGTAAAATAGTGTGTGAAGTTTCAATCCATTCCACATGTGGTTGCTGAGAAACACTTACATACAAAAACTTAACCAAATCGGGACGCGGACGCGGACGCAGACGCCGACGCATGGGCGAGTCCAATAGCTCTACTATTCTATGAATAGTCGAGCTAAAAATCAAATATAAAGGAGTTTTATATGTTCCTTTGAATTTAACTTCATTACTGGAGCAACCACAAAATTCACAATAGTGAGTTTCCCCACGAATATGATTGATTTCTCAATACCTGAGAGGAGCTGGGTCTGATACACCAATTTTCTCCATGCACGAGGCTTTCATTGCTAACACAAACACAAATACATTGATAATCACTGACACAGATATCGGACCCGCAAAACTCCAGATAAACTTGTCCGCCATCATTAACCAGCAACTGTTCAAAAAGTAGAATTTCATTGTATTTTAATTTATCACATGTTTGACATCATTGGAGGAAACAAAGTCATTACATAAATTTGGTATTACACTAGTGTAATAAAGCTTTCATGTTGATGTTGTTTTAAGTATAAGAAACGTTGGTCAAATTGACTTGGTAGAAAGAAGACATTTTGATATTTCAGCAGGAAAAGCTTACATGTGATAAAAAGAATATTGCATTTGTGTCTTTCCACACTGAACCCGTTTAATAAATTTGATATAAAGATATTCAAGTCATATCCTCTACATATAACGTAATGCTGTTCCACTGAAATTTAATATCTCAATTATTCAAAATTGCTAAGCTGTAACATCAAACGTCATGACTGCAATTAACTAAATGGAAGGAATACATCACATTTAATTTGAAATTTTGATTACTTGTGTGAAGAAACTTACAAGTTTTTATTTCCATATCCCTCTGTGTTCAGTCCAACAGCTAGACTGACGATGATTCCTGGTATAACATAGGCGATAAGGTAGTAAAACTTCATTGAACCAAGATCTATGTTTCGTATCTCTGTTAACATCCTATATATGTGTAAAACATCCACAAACAGCCAGGTAAACCCAGTCATATAGAAATAGTGTAAAGCTATGGCAACCAGTCGACAGTACAGCTGAAAAAGAGAATAATTTAGATATATCCCTAATCCAAAGTCTGGAGAATACATTTTTTTAACTAATTTGCACTGTCATCATTCTGTTAAAAAAGTTCGAGTTCCATAGACCAGAGTTTTGATTTTCAGACTTTGGTCAAAATTATTTTGTGTTGTTGGAATTGTAAAAGTCAAATCAACACCTAAGATCATAATTATGCCAATTTTCAATGGCAGATGAGATCATTACATGCCCCTCTGGACATCATTTAATACAGAGGCAGGCACGTGGATAGAACCACTTTACCCCTATAAGCTGAATGAATGCCTTTCCAACTAGAAAGTTCTTTCTGTGACAAGACTCAAACCTAATGTTTTGAGCGAGCAAGTGATCCGAGTTACCTAACATACACCATTTTGTCAAGGCAAAGACAACGATATTGTTTTAAAAACAATCCATAACCAACAAGATATACTGATATATTTACCTCATTTTCTGTATGGTTTATACCGATGAGGTAAGCGAGTAGTGTGATGAAGATAACGAAGATGAGGTTGATATGTATACTGTTGGTGTTAGACTGGATTCTCTTCAGGAAAAACAGGAATATAAAACAGACAACCAAACATCCCATACTGATAACCAGTCCAATATATGTAAACACCTCTATAGACACCGGCTCGGCTGGCACATACTGAAAAAATAATGGCAACTTTTAGTAAGATAAAAGTTTTGAAGCAGTTATATATAACAAACAAATTCTTGGTATCATTAATGATAAGAGAGAATTTTTAATTCAGAATCTGACTTCTCAAAATTTTAACAGGCAAAATCCCTCCTTTTTGTTTATAATGAAATAAACTAAAGTAACCATTACTGCTTATAACTGACATCAAACATTTATTACCACATCTACAGGGATAAACAAATATTGGGGGATCCAATACACATGTTGCCCTAACTATACTCACATATTCCATCCTAACTTCACCAATAAATAGGGCAAACCAATTAAATGAGCACGTGCTTGTAAGGCAAGAGTATAGAACAATACCTCTTGATCCGATATATCCATCAACACTGCAAAACTGGTCATGTGACTACAGGAACATTTCACATACATGTCTGTATCGAGTGTGTACCGGTCTGACTGCACACATCCCTTTGATGACCAAATACCTTTTCTGCAATAAGGAAAGCAAATTGATTATTACATAAATAAGCACTTGTCTTTAGCATGAGCATTTACAAAATTCAATTTTGATGCAACTCAACAAATGTATAGTTGCAAATTGTCAATTATTTTCTTTTTCTAGTGACCCCACTAGGACTGAAATGTGTTTGTTTTTCAAAGGCTGTTGAATTGGGCAGGTAAATTCATTGCGGAACAGATCTTACTGGAGAGAAAGTACTGGCTTTTGTATGGGAATATCTGCTCTTCAGAGATGTCCTCAAAATAGGTTATATCTACATACATGTTCTGATGGTGTTAACTATGTAACAATGTAATTAACACCAGACTGTATATCCTCATTTGAATTGTCAAAACTTAAATTTTACCCTAAAGGTATATATACTGAAAAACAACTCGGGAATTATAACCTTCTCTACACATCACGGGAGATCAATCTTGAATGGATAAAAATTAATAAACTAACAATGGGTTGACCATAGTTACTGTATAATTCCCAACACCCATTGTTAGAGGAGTAGGAAAGCAAACATATACAACATAACATTCACAGTGTCTGGAAATAATACCAAGAAATCCTTGAATAAATTCCTTTCTGAAGTCTTTCAGAAGTATGCATTACATTCTGGGAACGATAAAATGTTTTGCCATACCCCGGTACTAACCTTGACGAGTCATACTGCCACGACACACATTGAGGACTAGTCCGGTTCGCTGTCTGTAACTGTTTAAATGTGATCACTATCGGATTAGCTAGGGAACCATTTACTATCTTCCCATCATCCTTCACCAATATTGTAAATAGTGGACTGTTCGCCGACATGGGACGGCCAGACAACACTCTGCAATTATCATGAACAGCATATGAATGGCAGCCTATATGATGTACAATGTTGAGAACACTAAAAGGGGATTTACAAATGCACAAATGAGATTGCATCTGGTAATTTAGACATTAAGATTTTGCGGGAATCGGGCTAATGAGTTCAAACCTAGGGACAAAGCCTAGGGACATATTCGAGCAATCCGACTTCGAGCGAACGTAGTTAGACTGTAGAGTACATACCTGACATTGTCAGAGTAGACTTTTGGTAGTAAATCTCCCAGCTGCTTATACATTATGTAACCAACATAGGCCTTTGGTGTGCTCATGAGATCAGGTCGCAGGAAATCTTAAATATACATGTATACAGAAATATAAATTACAGAAAAGTTACCTGTATAGGAAAAACAAGGTACAAAATCATAGATTTCTATTACACTCAAAGGTATACAAATAAAAGTGAACAAAAAGTCCTCAACAGAATTCTATATATGAATTACTCTGAAGTGGTGGTTTTGGTAGGAAGACAAAACATAGTCATTTACCTTGAAGTGGAGGTTCTGATAAAATAGACTTTGGAAAATAGACATTTGTGTCATCATCGAACGTGCTTGTTTTAACAATGTTGTTAAACTTCGGAATACTGCGTCCAGTGAAATTATTTTTGTTTATGAAGTCAACACTCAGCACTGAAAAAAAAAATATATACCACATATTTTGTAAGAAATAAATCAGATTACACTTTGCGTAAATAAAATATCATCTTTGTCAATGGTATGTTAAGTCTAAATAGGATGCACATGCCTGATGCTTCAGGTAGCTGTCTGCAAATGACTGTTAAAAGACACTTTTGTACATAACCAGGAAGTTTTGGTGCATTTTGGCGTATTTACCAAAGAAATTTTGCTATCTCTCAAAATGTAATAAAATTTATACAGATTTTCAAAAATGATTTTTTTTCAATTGCAGGCTCTTACAGAAGTAAGTTGATGTATACAACTGACATGAATACGTCTATATAATCAGCGACATTGGTGTCCCGTTTTTCACATCTGTGTAATCAGTTTTTCAAGCTAATGATTTAGAATTCACCATCATGCAAAAAAACAGAGCAAAAATAATACAAAATTGAATCAATCTTTTATTAGATAGTAAAAACTACTGTAGTTTACCTATATTATCAGTAACAACATTATATGGTCGTGAAGATTCTGTCGTTGTGAGTTCAAGGGCAGATAACAATGTAGAGAGGTAAGTCTCGAGCTTTGTTAGCAGTTGTGCTGCGCCGATACCTTGCTGGTTCAACCGTGACCACTCACTGGCATACTTTACTTGTAATGTGTCACTGAGAACTGTTAGGACATTCTGAAATACAGAATATGAAATGCAATATAATATATATATTTTTAATGAAATAAAGATGTAGATTGTATATATGCATCATGAAGGACCATCATGTTGCCTGAAATTTCTAATGTTTGCCGATGTAAAAATAAATTATTTTATGTTCAAGACTATACAGTACACAATATTGGTCTTCTTTAATTTCATCTGAGATTAATATTTATGCAAATCATCCAAATGGCACACAAAGTTATTATTGATTTTTAAGCAAATTTTCTCAGTTAAATATTATTGCACAAGACAAAAGATTTTGTAAATGTGAAGGAAACACACATCTGCAATAGAACAGAAGCTGATTTACAGCTTAATTATGTTTCAAGAAAATGCTGATTCTACAACTGGTGGAATCATTAAAAACTGTCAGGCAAGAATACAATAAATTAAAAACTTGTGAAAGCATTAACACTGTCATGCAAGACACTACTAAACTGACAGTGGGAACATTTAAACTGCCAAAAGCTATGCAATACTCCAATAAAATCACAATTAATTGCATGGATTCATTTAAGGGGTCTTCTTGTACAATGTAGGAAATGGATTTCAAGTAAATGTTATATCAACTGACAGTATGTATACTTAAAGTTTAAAAATCTATATGAAGAATATACAAAACATGATGGTCAGGTAAAAAATACTATTTCTTTAAAGAAGCTGACACCTCATGATGGATAGAAATTAAAAATCTAAATTTAGACATGTATAAAATCTTACAGATAAATAGTGACTGTCTTGTTCACTTGTCAGGTTCAGCCCAGATCGGAGGTTTTCATAATCAAGAATTCTGTTCATTATTCTGGCTGTGATGTTGATGTCATTCCCATACATCGTGTCTATTTGTGATGTTGTATCAGCGAGTGATGCCAGTGTTGTCTTGGCAACGAACGTGTTAATCTTCAGTGAGCCCGACTCTATCTTCTCAATCTGGTAAGAAAAGTAAAACAAACTTTTGAATTTTAAATGTCTGTTCACCCAAGTACATTGTTTCATAATTTCTTAAAGAAACCTTATTTCAACTGGGGGTTGTTTTTTCCAATCAACAAATTACTCTACATCCAATTTATTTCAATCTGATTTTGTTTTTTGCCATTACCAATCTTATATTTCAATCCAATCAATAAAAATACTTGACATCACCATTTTTATCTTTTACCACTCAACCATATTAGCTCAAAAGAAATGTATTTCAATGTTAATTTCAATTTACATTTTTGCCAATCAATAAGTCAACTCTAGTCAAATGAATGTCTTGCTCCTAAAAATTTTGTCACATAAAAAAGATACAAAAAGCTTTTTTAATCAAAGAATTATAGCAGCTGATTATCTCACATGAATTCTTAACTACTGATTTAAAATTAACTAGCAGAAGATCTCACCTGCATCTGAGATTAAAGTACATGTACATAATCTCTTAAATATATGTACCTACTGTATTAAATCAACTAGCAAATTATCTTCTAAGTACATGAAGTCATTCTGGCAGATGATCTCATCTAAGCATGAGATCTAAGTAAATTTCTAAGAAATTAAAACAGAACAAGCAGATAATCTCACCTGTGTACAATGTAACTAATATACTACACATCTACAAAATATCAAAAATGAACAAGCTGACAATCTCACCTGTACAAGTATGCAATATTAAAGTATTTGAGATCCACTTCAAAATGATCTAACAGATGATCTTACCTGTGTAAGATGATCGCTGAATAATTTACTAGTACAGTTGAAGAAGTCAGGTTCCTGCCAGAGACCGTTAGCGCTACAGTTACGTGTAGCAGCTCCAAACGCATCATCTGGACATTGTTGAGTAACCATTACATTGGCTATCTTAGTGTCCCACCACATACCATGGGAGTAAATCCTGGGACATGCCTCGTAATCAACTGAAATAAACAAAAAATGTGATCTTCACTAAAAAAGGTGTAGAAATGAAACCACGCTAAAATAACCATTACCTAAAATAACTTTGGATTATTTGAATCTTACAATGAAACCATCACTTAAAGACATGAATAATCTGTCAAGTATGTGATATGTTAAATTTGCCCAAACTTAGTACAAATGTATTTGACTCATGTATACTGGTGAAAGCTTGTTTAGGTTGCTGGTATTATACAGAGAGCTATGATCATACAAACCTTTATCTTTTGTGGCAATTTAGCGACACAAGAATAAAATGGAACTTTCTATAATTCAAAGCAATGATGCACACTAGCCCAAGAAAATTACCATATTACATACCCTGCTAACTGACTTTCATCTGTTTGGTTGGAAGTGCTGTACACAAAGTTACAAAAAAATTGATAACGACTCAAGACGATACTAATCCAAAATATCTTACCAATTTTCTCACTTTTATCTCAAATAACATCACACATAATAAAAACATTTGTAGACTTAACATTGCAGTCAATATTCAGTAATGCTGATTTGCCTGAAAATAATACTGACTTCAGGACTTCAGGCAGGTTAACAAAACTTTATACTAATTCCAAAACAAGTCTATTGTAGTACATTATTAGCTAGATACCTTTACATCCATATATCTCAGTATCTTCATCTTTCCGTATCTCTGCATACTTGCTCGGACATTGGTCACATCTTCGACCTGTCACCCCATCTATGCACGGACACTGACCCGTCACAGGGTCACACGAATAGCTCCTGGATCCATGACCATAACAATTACATGGCAAACACTTATAGCTGCCTGGAGGCTTGTAGAAGTTATCCTGTAAAACAAAAACAGTTTTATTCATTTGTGTTCTGAAACATAAATGTATCAAGCCAAAAATGGAATATGGTCCAATAGCTGCAAACTTCTTACTGGTTGTAAAGCACTGAAATATATCAAAACTACCCCAAAAACGATAAATTCCTTAACATATAGCCACATAAGTTTGATCCAATTCTCTCAGATAATTACTGAGGAACAGAACACAACATTATAAGGCAAACCTGTATGTACTCATATCTCTAACCAATGAATATGAGAAAGCACAAACTTCTTTTATAAGCAAGCCCTTCACCATCTATTAAACATTTCTATTTTGTTTGTTACAGGAGATTTTAAAGGAGATACCATTTTAATGACAAGCTATCATTGTAACTTGTCTCTACAAATACTTCTTTAAATGGAAAAAGTGCTCATTAAACCTAATGGAAATCAGTGTGATTGGAGGTGTGCAAATTGCAAAATGTAAAATGACAGAAAAGCATGCTTCATTTCCACATTCTTAGCCATTTTTATCAAGAGAAATCCAATGTACCTACCCTACAGAAACATTTGCCAGTAGTTTTTTCGCAGCTTGGATCAAACCCATTTTGACTGGTGCAATTCTTCGGGCAAGGCCCACAGACTGGGTGTCCCCACCAGTTTTGGGGACATGACCGTGGAGTAGTGATTTCACAATATTTTCCAGACTGTAACAGGCCACATTCACAGATATAGCCACCTAACGGCTGTCGACAGGTAGCCTCGTTCTGACAAGGGTTATAGTTCGTACAGATATTATTACAGTTTGGTCCTAAAGTACCTGTAGATGAAGATGAAAATAATCCGACTGTTAAATAAATAAGCAAAAAAAAAAAAAAAAAAAAAAAGAGAAAAATACATTTTTTCATCATATTATGTTACTAATCATTCCTAGTTCTTATCAATTCTGAAAATAATTAGGAATAATGAATACCTCTTATGTATAAAAACAATTAAAAATGTGTTTTGACACCATCTGTATTTTCATTACTGTTAAATCCATGAAATCATATCCAAATAAATAAAATTCTAATTCATTGCATCTTTAGAAGTAAAAACCAAGAATCCATATACGTTTTGGGTAAACATGTGTAGTTCATGCTGACTAAATTAAATTCAAACTATGTCAATACTGGGAACAAAGAATGACTATACAAAAAATTAAATTTTATTTCCTACCAGGAGGACATTTGCATGAATATCCCTCCCATTCATTGACACATTCTGCACGTGTTGTGCACGGACTACTTTTACATGCATCCCCAGAATCACAACCTTGCTGCGCGTTGACTATTCTTGGTCGCTGCAACTCAGAATTCTCCTTGTTTCCAACATTCATATTCTGCAAAGAAACAAATGCTTAAGCAATATCATATAAAACGATTGGGTTATAATAACGATAGTGCCTCTTAAAGTCATAAGTCTAAATGCAACGCCAATTCATACTATTAACTAGTATACGGTTCGCATTGAGGGGTATAAATACCAAAGTGATTCAATTTTTACGAATTTATAAAATTTCCCATTTATTACTTTTATAGTTGCAAATTTTTCAACAGTAGTATTTAAATGGTGGAACTAAACCAAAACGAACTACAGCTAAAACCTGGTATCTGAAATTCCAAGTATTTTACCAGTGATATAATATATAATTATATATACATACACACACATTCACGCCTAGTACATAGTCTTACCTTTACACATCCAATAAAGTGATTTTCAGCTTGGGCTGGCCCTACCTTCAGGGCTCCTACATGCACATGTAGTATCTTTTTCTGTTCCAGGGTACTTTGAATCTTATGCAGAATCTAAACACAAGAAACAATTATAATTTTTTTTTTGATGAGCTTTAGACCACACCCACATTATTTAAGTCATATAGCAACATTCCATTTATTATATATAATAAAATGAAGGTTATTATATATAATAAATGAAGGAAGACCCTAGGTGCCCCTAAAGACATAATTTCAGGCACTAGCACATACATAGGTAGAACAACTGACCTGCAGACCAGCAGCACAGTTTCCATATATTATAAGAATCTTTCACAGATTGTGGGTAAAGATCTCAAGTGTAACTGTGACGGCAATGACAAAGCTCAGCCATAGCAAGGTTCCAAACTCTCAACAGTGAAGTACAAGCAAATTAAGTTTCTGAATCTTATGTTAGATTTGAATACAGACATCAAGTCTAATGCAGAATTAAATTATATAAAAAATCTTAATTTCAGAATGGACTTATCACTTGAATTTCTATAAATTATAAGATAGTATTTACTTGTCTTTGTCCGTAATCCAGTATCATAATAAAGTCTCCATTGTCTGGCCAGCGGACCTCAAAGTAATGCCACTTGCCATCATTGACGGTGACCGAGTTAAATACAAACGTCTGAGGTCCGACACTGTTTATGTAGCTATAACTCACATATCCACCAATTAACTGCAAGTGAGAAACAATATAGCAAAAGGAATTTAGATGACCAATGACTCTTAAAACAAAAAAACACTTATTTACATAGAACTTTTGCCCATATTTTTTTAAAAAAATTTCGAAATTACATTCACCTGTAACATGTGTATCTAGGTACAAGTCTGGTGTACTGCAGTTGTATTGTAACTTAAAAAAGCTTTCCTCAAAATTATTAAACAATATAAATTCATGATTCTAACAGAATACAAAAATTTCCGTCTGGGTTACAAAAGTCTATTTTGACTTAAATTAGAGCTGTGCTGCTTTAAAATGTGTAAAATAATTCTTAGAGGCAAATATGAAATGTATAAACCTTTCATATGATAAAACATACCTCAATATGAACTGTTTCACCCCCTTCAGCAGATATAAACATGAGGGTACCATTCTGCTGCCGTGTACGGAATGAAATTCCATTATACCATTTTGTACCAAAGTGTACATTTGGAATGATACCATTACTGTTATCAAAGTGTAGATAGCCGTCACCAGTCAACTTTCTTGGTGGATCAATCACTATAAATAAACCAAAAGCAACCTTTTATTCTGCTTATTTTACAGTTAAACATTTTTGTCATCTAAGCACAGCTGTAAAAATGAAAATACAGTAATAAAAACTCAGTGTACAAGCTTATTGAATTATTGTTAAAATTTCTATAACAGCTCTGCAATTAACATCTTGATATAGCATATCTTTGAAAATTATGTATAAACTTGATAACAAGAGCTGTCGGAGGACAGCAACACTCGACTATTCAACAGCCTTGTCGCTTGAATGAATACGGAAGTCGAAAAAGGGGCATAATTTAGTAAATAAGTAAAATAGGGTTATGGAACCTGCATAATGCTTATCAGCTCATGATAGTGAACAAGGTATGAAGTTTCAATCCATTTCCATTAGTGGGTACTGAGATACCAGCTTACATACAAAAACTTAACCAAAAATTTCTATGTTGAAAAAGGGGCATAATTTTGTAAAAAAGCAAAATAAAGTTATGGGACCTGCTTTGTGCATGTCAGATCATGACAGTGAACAAGTGTGTGAAGTTTCAATCCATTCCCATTAGTGAGTACTGAGATACCAGCTTACATACAAAACCTTAACCAAAAAATTGTAAGTCGAAAAAGGGGCATAATTTTGTAAAAAAGCAAAATAGAGTTATGGAACCTGTGCAATGTAAGTCAGTTTATCACAGTAAATAAGTGTGTGAAGTTTCAATCCATTCCCACAAGTGGTTACTGAGATACCAGCTTACATACAAAACCTTAACCAAAAATATCTAAGTCGAAAAAGGGGCATAATTTTGTAAAAAAGCAAAACAGAGTTATGGAACCTGTGCAATGTAAGTCAGTTTATCACAGTAAATAAGTGTGTGAAGTTTCATTCCATTCCCACAAGTGATTGCTAAGATACCAGCTTACATACAAAAACTTGACCAAATCGGGACGCCGACGCGGACGCGGACGCCGACGCATGGGCGAGTCCAATAGCTCTACTATTCTATGAATAGTCGAGCTAAAAACTGCGATTAAAAGATACTGAATCTACAGGATATTTCTATGACAATAACACCCAACTTACTGTTGCCACAGTCTTTGCCACCCCAGTTATCAGGACAGATACACACATATGTCTCCCAGCCATCCAAACAGGTTCCTGCAATATGAGTAGTCAAAATAAATTTCAAGCCACAATATCATTTTATACAGTATCTATTTCCTTTTTGCATTTATATGCTTTACACAAATACAGCTTTTGCAGATGTAAGGCAACCAATTAAAACTCTGTATCATTTTGAAGGTATCTTCAACAAAATGTTGTATGAAACTTGAATTCTTGAAATCTCTTTCAATTTATTCATTAAGTAAAATATAGTATTTATCAATCCAATTTTAAATACATTTCTTTGCAAGCAAAGAGTATTTAACTATAGTACCTTTTTAAAACCACTGCACTATGTTATAAGAAAACAATGTACCACAGAGTTTGGAAACCAGTCAAAAATTCAGCCCTCCTATTGGTCAATTTCAGACTTGTGCTCAGAAACAGCCAATCAGATTCTAGGGTCACATGACTGGTTTCCACACTCAGATTTACAATCTTAGAACCAATGTTTACCTCCATGTTGACAAGGTGCCCTTTTACAATGATCATGTTTTGCCTTACATCCTGGCTCTGTACCGTTATTCGCCACGGATTTATTGAAGTCGAGAAGTTTCCCATCCACATAGAACTCTCTCATACAGCCTACATAGTCCTTATTTTTCACCTGGAAATTGGACGGCAGTGTTGGCAGACCTCCGATCTGTAGTGGTCCAGTCAGATCCAGCAGCTTAGGACAGTTTAGTGGATTGCCTTCCTTCGAACAACTGTAATACAGAAATGAACATTATCTATCTAAATGAACAGAAATAAGCAGTTTTCGGATATTGTATTTTGGTACATGTAATAGTATTTTAGTACATGCACTTTCCTATGATGTCTCAATTTTATGCAAAATAGAAACAAATCAGGCAAAGGCTTTCTGAATAAAAAGTTAGAAGTTTCCATTTCTGAATAATCCAACACATAAAAGAACAGGTAAATATTCACTAAAATTTTGAAAGGCATAGTACTTTTTGAGGGCCTTTTTTTACATTGTTCAGTCTTCTTTTATCAAAAATGTACCAAAACTCTTCTGAAACTTCCACATGCAAAATATTATTTTTGTTTGTCTGATGTGGGTTTCACACAATATTTCAACAGTATTTCAGTTATTTAACAGAGGTCAGATAACTTATTAACTAGTTTCGGGATTCCAACCCAGTGCAAACTTCTTATCTGCAATGGACAACATCCCCATAATCAGAGATTGGGGACAAATGACGGCAAACATATTTTCCTGCATCAGCATTTTGCCTCATCAAGAAATCATATGAGCCATGCCATGAGAAAACCAACATAGTGGCTTTGCGACCAGCATGGATCCAGACCAGCCTGCGCATCCATGCTGTTCACTTTCAAAGCCTATTGAAATTACAGAAACTGTTAGCGAACAGCAAGGATCCTGACCAGACTGCACGGATGCACAGGCTGGTCTGGATCCATGCTGGTCGCAAAGCCACTATGTTGGTTTTCTCATGACACGGCTCAATTATCAAACTCGTAACCTCTCAAATGGATGGGCTATAAGAACCATTATATAAAATAACAAATATTAATTCGTACTTTTTCATAGTAAACTGTTGTGAAGCTCTAGCAGCACAGGTGTAGCTGATGGGTCGTCCATATTTCACAGATATTTCTGTCTCGCACTCCTCACCCACTGTTACTGTCGCTGTCTGTAATAAATATGGGGAAAATTTCAGTGACTATTTAAGTGGAATTATATGAGGTTTAAAGACAAAATATTTTACAAACATTTATAAACACAAAGAAGGAGATAATTCACAGTGTCATGAAAGTGCTATACAAAGAAGGGATGGCCTACCAATAAGTATGTTTTTCTGCCTATTAGTTCAGCAGATCTGTGTCTTTCTACCGTATGACTCCATGTTTTTATTTGCACATGACAGACATAAATTTCCCTGCATTTCATTTTAATTTCATGTAAACTGACCAAAAAAAACAAATTTTAATGCCTTAAACAAAAATTTAATCAATTAAAAGATCAGTATCTCGGAGTATAAGGTATGTAGGCTTGTGACAAAAAGTCTAAAAGGCTCAAAATTTAACATGCCATTAAAGTTTTCTTCAATATCCAAGCCAAAATTTTACACCCAAAAAACGAATAAAATAATTCTTATTTTGTCCTGTACGTTATCGAAGTTACTTCAATATAGTTCATATTCTTTCTCTACAAGTTCATATCTGACATATACATCTACATAAAAACGTAATTTATACATATTTATCACAGCAAGCTGTGACCATTTTTACTTAATGACATAAAAAAAATTCCTATACACATTTTTCGGCATTTTTGTACCAGTAAAACAGCATTCATTTCTAATCTTTTAACAGACTGGCAACAGATTTTTTTTTAAAAATGTCCTCTTATCTTAAATTGTTTTTCATCAAAGGGCTGGCTTACTGACAATAACTTTTTTTCCCCAAATAATCTGAGCACAGATGAAATCTATGTTTCCATTAAGACAAATCTATATCAGATTATCAAACCAGTGCACTATCTAACCTTCATACATTTTAAATGTAATTGGAAGATAAATACATCAATTATTTATATTGTCAGGTAATAAGCGGATATTATATCAATTATTTACATATTTTATTAGCGAGATTTGCACTGCATGCAAGCCTTGTAGTTACCTGATAGGGCGATTAGCGTTTTTTTGTATCTAATATTTTTTCTTCTATTTTATTGCTACATAAAAGTACTAACTTAAAAAATAAGAAATTTCAAAACAAGTATTTATTACAAATTAGGACTGTAATGTGGGGTTAAAATAACTGCCTACAACAAATATTGTAGAAAATGTACGCTAGTGTTTACTAATGCATTTGACGAAGATCTATCTCTGAGATTACTCAAAATTTCGATACTCTGCCGAAGCTATCCAACAATGTAATTAGGCTCATGCCTGCACATGACTTTCTAGTCTGGCAGCCAGTGGCTATCATCTAAATTATAATTTTTTCAAAATAATTTTCTCAATGTCTTATTTTTTGTCTATACTATTTTGGAAAATTTCCTCTTGGTTCTGGTTATCATATGTTTGGAGGCATAAATGTACATAAATTATTTAAAATTCTAATAGATTAAAGAATTATCTCCTAAGAACAAAACACAGGGTCTGAATAAAGACTGATGATTTTCATAAGCAGTTTATTTTAGTAACAATTTCAAATTGGTTAGATTGTGTATCTTCAGATATATGTCAAACTAAACTGAAGCTATACTACAATTCAAAATAATTATTAGAGGGCCCCCAAGAAACCCTTAATTTTTGTCTGCATCTTCAGCTGGGCTGGCTTAAGACCCTCCCCTACTCCCCACCCCTACCAAAATACACATTTACATGTAATTTCAAGAAAAGATGGAATGTATTCACAAAGCTATGAATAAATACACATAGATGTAACTGCAGATATTGCAATGAATATTTTGCAATTATGCAAGTTTTCAGGTAAAATCAAATACCCGAGGGCTAAAATATATTGCTGTATCTCTTGCACTGGAGCATCAACATGAGAGCTTGTACCTGGCAATATTCACATGCTCCCATATTTACATATAGCACATTTTATATTTTTGTAATTCAGCTGAAACAATTACCAATGCACCTGTCTTGTAAACATGCCAACAATTTGTTATTGAAACTGCAGCTAAAACTGTAGGTTTAGTACACTTTAGCATTTTCTAGACTGTATGCTGATTGAAATTGCTTTTATTCATGAAGACTTTTAAAAGGTACATTCTAATCCTGGGGTCACTGTCTCTTACACCTATGGATTCAATAAAATACCCACTGGGTAAAATCAGATATTTTCAAACTGCTAAAGCTATTCTATAACAATGACTGCACTCTCGTGTTTTTATTTTCACAATTAGGGACAATCAAACAATACACTGAAAAAAAATCTCTCACAAAACTTCCTGATTTTACAGTACCCTTTTCACTGCGACTAAGCAAGTACTTGTATAAATAAACACAACATAAAAATTAACTGAATCACTTTGTTTTATTTTAACAATTACTAACAAATGTAAGTACTTTCTCAATTTAGAATCTGAATGCATGCTCTCCTTAAAACTGTCTGTTCCAAAGTATATAATTAAAAGCAATTACAACATGTACTTTTATCGTAATTTTGATCCTCGAGTTGTTAGTAGATTTATACCGATACATTTTTCACGACAGCCGAGGGACTTAAATTAATATTTCATGTTGTTTTAAACAATGTAAGATACAAGTCCAGAATGGTTTTACGGCTTATGACTGCAAACAGTTATAACCTATAAATAGTAATACAACATCAATATTGAATGAAAAATTCTCTGTGGCACAAAAATCTCCAGTTTAATGAAGGACGCACTCTACTTCAGATGAAGTCATGCAGCTCCTGAGCAACTAACAATATCTAGCTCGAGTGCAACTAACGATATCTAAACCTTAACAGTAGCAATGCAACATTTTCATAACAAGAGGACCATGATGGTCCTGAATCGCTCACCTATCCCCACATGACCCAGTGTTGAACTGAGTATGACGTCATTATTTCTATTATTTGACATAGTGACCTACTTTTTGAGCACATGTGACCTAGATATCATCAAGATAAAAAATTCTGACCAATTTTCATGAAGATCCATTGAAAAATATGGCCTCTAGAGAGGTCACAAGGTTTTTTTATTATTTGACCTAATGGCCTAGTTTTTGAAGGCACGTGACCCACTTTTAAACTTGACCTAGATATCATCAAGGTGAACATTCTCACCAATTTTCATGAAGATCTCGTGAAAAATATGGCCTCTAGAGAGGTCACAAGGTTTTTCTATTTTTCGACCTACTGACCTAGTTTTTGACCGCACATGACCCAGTTACAAACCTGATCTAGATATCATCAAGCTGAACATTCTCACCAATTTTCATGAAGATCCATTAAGAAATATGGCCTCTAGAGAGGTCACAAGGTTTTTTCTATTTTTAGACCTACTGACCTAGTTTTTAACCCCACGTGACCCAGTTTCGAACTTGACTTAGATATCATCAAGGTGAACATTCTGACCAATAATCATGAAGATCTCATGAAAAATATGGCCTCTAGAGAGGTCACAAGGTTTTTCTATTTTTAGATCTACTGACCTAGTTTTTAACCCAACGTGACCCAGTTTCGACCTAGATATCTTCAAGGTAAACACTCTGACCAATTTTCATGAAGATCCATTGAAAAATATCGCCTCTTAGAGAGGTCACAAGGTTTTCCTATTTTTAGACCTACTGACCTAGTTTTTGACCGCACATGACCCAGTTTCGAACTTGACCTAGATATCATCAAGGTGAACATTCTGACCAATTTTCATGAAGATCCATTGAGAAATATGGCCTCTAGAGAGGTCACAAGGTTTTTCTATTTTTAGACCTACTGACCTAGTTTTTGACCCCACATGAACCAGTTTCGAACTTGACCTAGATATCATCAAGGTGAACATTCAGACCAATATTCATGAAGATCTCATGAAAAATATGGCCTCTAGAGAGGTCACAAGGTTTTTCTATTTTTAGCTCTACTGACCTAGTTTTTAACCCCACATGACCCAGTTTCGAACTTGACCTAGATATCATCAAGGTGAACATTCTGACCAATTTTCATGAAGATCCATTGAGAAATATGGCCTCTAGAGAGGTCACAAGGTTTTTCTATTTTTAGACCTAATGACCTAGTTTTTGACCCTACGTGACCCAGTTTCGAACTTGACCTAGATATCATCAAGGTAAACATTCTGACCAATATTCATAAAGATATAATGAAAAATATGGCCTCTAGAGAGGTCACAAGGTTTTTCTATTTTTAGACCTACTGACCTAGTTTTTGAACCCAAGTGACCCAGTTTCGAACTTGACCTAGATATCATCAAGGTGAACATTCTGACTAATTTTCATGAAGATCTTATGAAATATATGGCCTCTAGAGAGGTCACAAGTTTTTTCTATTTTTAGACCTACTGACCTAGTTTTTGATGGCACGTGACCCAGTTTCGAACTTGACCTAGATATCATCAAGATGAACATTCTGACCAACTTTCATAAAGATCCCATGAAAACTCTAGAGTGGTCACAAGCAAAAGTTTACGGACGCACGTACGCACGGACGGACGACGGACACCGCGCGATCACAAAAGCTCACCTTGTCACTTTGTGACAGGTGAGCTAAAAATGAAAATTCTATTGTATAACAGAAAGACGATTATCACCTTGTCCACCCATCATTTGTGTCACAAGCAATTACTACAGACAGTAAATGGACAAGTTGTGTCAATTGTTGTAATTATACATCTATTAGCCCTGTTGGAATAATAGCTTCTCTATCTGACATCAGACCACCTAGGTCAAATCACTGTCCACTCTGACATAATCTAACATAAGTATGATCACAGTAATCAATATATGCTCATCCCTCGCTTATTTTAAATCAATTTTCACTGTTACTGGAAAGAAACAGCTTTTTATTTTGATTGTAGAGAAAAAAAATAGCTTTTGTATAACATGCTTTAAGTTCAAACTCTCACCAAAGTTAAAGATTGCGGAAAATATGGCCAAATTCTGCTCTCATAAAGTTTTGATTTGGTAACCTCACAGACAGGTTTCAGACTGTCTATCCCTACACTACTGTGCCTCCTTGACAGCCATTTATAATGGTACACTTACTTTCATATTAAGCTACACTGCCTTATTATTTCACAAGAATACAGAAAAAAACTTTTTGAAAAAAAAAAATATTTGAGACACTAAACTGTTTTACAATGACATGTTTTACAGTGGACATTCAACACAGTTCTCAAGCATCTGAAATGAGTATGCCCCTATTATGACATCAGCTCTGGTTTTTCTTGGAAACAGATACTCAAAGTAAAGTCACAAGCATCCTTAAAACAAAAGCTGTTACTAACCATATTGAGATAATCCACTGTGACCTTGTGCCATTTGCCGTCATTGACACCTCCGGTTATATACGGTGCCACTTTCACGATGTCTGACCCGGTGGAGAACGAGAACTGAACTTGAGCATCAATAATCTCTAAAGCCATGAAGTCGTGTAACTCGTTAAATCTTCCATTGTAAAATAACAGACCATTCTTATGCTGGGTGGCAAACCTGTAACACACAACAAACAGCCAAATAATGAAAGAACATATATTTTCATAAGAATATGTGTGGTTGTTAGTGTTTCCTACAACATACAGCATCAGTTTTAAAAAGAAACTGTTTATTTATAATAAAGTGAAATACAATGTAACACCATAATTTGGGGTTTCTGTCTTCAGTCCAAATAGAATACAAATGCAGAGAACACTATTTCTAAAGGCATATTGTTCAATCAATTAATTTTGGTGAAAAAGGCTGTATCACAGGGACATGATTTTGCAGACTGCAAGTTCACAAGATAACTGGGAATATGACTTGTAATCAATACTTAACCTTTAGCATGCTAGATAAATTGTCGTCTGCTGGAAATGTCGTCTGCTAAAATTGTAAAGTTCATTCAATTTGCTCCAAAATTGGAAGAAATATTGTCAGAGTAGCAAACAGCTTGGAACCTGATCAGACGCCGATTTAATCGGCGTCTGATCTGGTTCCAAGCTGTTTGCAAAGGCTGTTAAATTCGCCTGCAGCAGGCTAAGGTTTAATTTAACTGACTGATGCATCCATCACATCCAAAACATCCAAACCAACCCCCCCCCCCCCCCCCCCCCCAAAAAAAAAACAACAGTAAAGGCTTTTTAAGCACACATAACAATTGTAAAATACAATATACAGGGTGGTAACACGCTTGACTGTCAACCCAGAGATCCAGGATTTGAATCACAGTCCAGACACTGGGAATTTCTGAGATGCTCTTGAGTGTCTCCCACCTAACTAAGAGGCTAGTACTGGTCCTTGCCAGGAAAGACGGCTTCACATGTATCGGTGCTATACACCGAGCACATTAAAGAACCAGACTGTCTATTTGCAAAGAGCTATGCTAAGTTAGCTGGACAGGCCTGTATCTCAAAAGATTTCTATCTCTCTCTTGGGCTTTCTCTGGTCAGATCGCTCTGTGTTTGTACACCCTGAGTGACTGCCCTAAGTGACTGCTTTTGCACTAAATAAGCGCCTCTGAACGTGTTTATCATGAAAAGGGCGCTATATAAATCTGGTATAATATAAATTGTGAAAATCCCAAACTACAGATAAATTTTTTAAGAATGATTCATTAAAAACTAATGTTTGTTAACAAAAAAATAAACTCTTAGTAGTATAAAGGCATATTTAAGTGAACATTTGAAATAATTAAATTCTTAAGAGTATGGAATATGATCCTGTGAAATAAATAACAATAATCAGGATAATTATGTAAATACCAAAATAATCTCTAAACCATTCAAATTTTTCTTCCAATTTTATGCCTGTCAAAATCAATTCTATCATTGTATGGAACATTTTTTGTGATGATTTAGAATGACAAACATATTGATTAACCAATAAGAGCAATTTTATCCAAAAAAAATGAATATATAGGTCCAAGTACACACCCATTCACTAATGTGGTTTTTAAAAAAAGCTTTTTTGTCAGATATAAATGTGTTTCAATGTCTAATGTTTGATGAGAGATTATGAATGGGTAAGGAAATCAATTATTGACTTTAGGGTAAAAATTTGACATAAAATCTGATAAATTTAAAGATCATCTGATATGACCTTATTCACCGTAAACCATAAATAGCTTACATTTTAATGCATTTTTAAGTACAACTTCCAGAAATATAACAGAAAATGGTTGAAAAATCTTCACTATACTATTCATTTTCTACACAACAATTTTTCATTTACTTGGATGCACTGAATGGATATGGATTTTTAAGCAAACTTTAAATATTACTTTAAATCCTAAGATTTTTCATTCTACCCTCAAAAAAAAAAAAAAAAACATAACAAAATCAAATAGCCACAAATGCAATCAGCAATAGATAGTGCCTAATCAAGAAAAATTTTATTGCAGGCAAAAATCAATTTGATGTCATAAAATTGTTCTGGTATGTCCAAGTACTTGTACTGAATGAATGGTGACACCTGTTGAAAGCTATATAAACCTTTTCAATGACCATTAAAAGTTGTCCGATGCATAAACCCCTACCATCTTATTACTTCATGGTCATAAATGAGACACACAAGAGATAGGTAATAAAGTAAAAGCTTGAAAATTCAAGCTTCAGTATTTTGTATAGTTAAATAAAACAAGAGCTGTCAGAGGACAGCAACGCTCGACT
The DNA here is from genome assembly GCF_021730395.1 of Mercenaria mercenaria. Taxonomy (NCBI): domain Eukaryota; kingdom Metazoa; phylum Mollusca; class Bivalvia; order Venerida; family Veneridae; genus Mercenaria; species Mercenaria mercenaria. Next base: position 58,607,055 of record NC_069373.1, read on the forward strand.
ATTCAACAGCCTTGTCGACTGAATGAATACGAAAGTTGAAAAAGAGGCATTATTTAGTAAAAAAGCAAAATAGGGTTATGGAACCTGCATAGTGCTTATCAGCTCATGACAGTGGACAAGTGTGTGAAGTTTCAATCCATTCCCATTAGTGGGTACTGAGATACCAGCTTACATATAAGAATTTAACCCAAAACTCCTAAGTTGAAAAAGGGGCATAATTTTGTAAAATGCGAAGTCGAGTTATTGACCCTTTGCACTGCATGTCATATCATGACAGTGAACAAGTGTGTGAAGTTTCAATCCTTTCCCATTAGTGGATACTGAGATACCAGCTTACATACAAAAACTTAACCAAAACTTTCTATGTTGAAAAAGGGGCATGATTTTGTAAAAAAGCAAAATAATGTTATGGGACCTGCTTTGTGCATGTCTTATTATGACAGTGAACAAGTGTGTTAAGTTTCAATCCATTCCAATTAGCGATTACTGAGATACCAGCTTACATATAAAACTTAACCAAAAGATTTTAAGTCGAAAAAGGGGCATAATTTTGTAAAAAAGCAAAATAGAGTTATGGAACCTGTGCAATGTAAGTCAGTTTATCACAGTGAATAAGTGTGTGAAGTTTCAATCCATTCCTACAAGTGGTTGCTGAGATACCAGCTTACATACAAAAACTTAACCAAATCGGGACGCGGACGCCGACGCATGGGCGAGTCCAATAGCTCTACTATTCTATGAATATTCGAGCTAATAATTGAATATCACATGATGAACAAACAAGAGCTGTCCGTAAGACAGCCAAGCTCGACTATTCGAAATATTGTCACAGAAGCAGGAAATTATTACCCAAAATGTTAAATATCAAAAGAGTTTTAAGTTCGAAAGGGGACATAATTTGACCAAAATACATATCAGAGTTATGGGACTTGATGTTATCAAGTAGTTTTATAACCCCGAAGAAACATGTTAAGTTTCAATTCAATATCTGCATTAGTTTTGGGGATAGTAACTTGCATGTAAAACTTTAACCAGAATTTTCTAAGTCCAAAAGGGGGCATAATTTGCTCAAAATACATGTTAAGAGTTATGGAACTTGACCCAGTGAGGTTGGTAATTGACCTAGAAAAAGAATAAAAATAAGTTTCAAAGCTACATTTGTATATGCCTTTTGGTAATAGCTGTATGTACTTGCATGTAAAACTTTAACCAGGATTTTCTAAGTCCAAAAGGGGGCATAATTTGCCCAAAATACATGTCAGAGTTATGAGACTTGGTGCTATCAACTAGTTTTATAACCCCGAAGACACATGTGAAGTTTCAATTTAATATCTGTAGTTGTTTTGGAGATAGTTACTTGCATGTAAAACTTTAACCAGGATTTTCTAAGTCCAAAAGGGGGCATAATTTGCCCAAAAGACATGTCAGAGTTTTGGGACTTGACCCAGTGAGGTAGGTAATTGATCTAGAAAAAGAAAAACATAAGTTTCAAATCTATATGCCTTTTAGTAATAGCTGTATGTACTTGCACGCAAAACTTTAACCAGAATTTTCTAAGTCCAAAAGGGGGCATAATTTGGCCAAAATACATGTCAGAGTTATGGGACTTGACCCAGTGAGGTAGGTAATTGATCTAGAAAAAGAAAAAATAAGTTTCAAATCTATATGCCTTTTAGTTATAGCTGTATGTACTTGCACACAAAACTTTAACCAGAATTTTCCAAGTCCGAAAGGGGGCATAATTTGCCCAAAATGAAGGTCAGATTTATGGGACTTGGTGCTATCAACTAGTTTTATAACCCCGAAGATACATATGAAGTTTCAATTCAATATCTGCATTAGTTTTGGAGATAGTAACTTACATGTAAAACTTTAACCAGAATTTTCTAAGTCCAGAAGGGGGCATAATTCGCTCAAAATACATGTTAAGAGTTATGGAACTTGACCCAGTGAGGTTGGTAATTGACCTAGAAAAAGAATAAATAAGTTTCAAAGCTATATGCCTTTAAATGATAGCTGTATGTACTTGCATGCAAAAACTTAACCAAGGTGTGACGCCGACCCCGACGCCAGGGTGAGTAGAATAGCTAGACTATTCTTTGAATAGTCGAGCTAAAAACACAGAATGGTCTGTTCTGTACTTGAGAATCTGAGGTCAATTGAGAAATTGTTTTTCTCTAAATCAAGCTCTGTTATTTCTTATAAAAATTTGGAATCAGCATGAATTCTTTTTTCAACAGAAGGTCTATAACAAAATTTCACTTTAACAACTTATTACACTCATGAAGAAAAATGCAACAAACTTCAATGATAAGAATATGACCTTTTTTGGGATAAATTGAGAAGTAATTTCCTCCTCAAAAATCTCTTATCACGCTACATCCCTCTTTTGGAAGTACTTATAAAACATATAAAAACCACTGCAGATACAGTACAATACAATCTTATCATGTCATGCCGAGCCAAGTTTCCTTTTTATATAATGGGCACATTTATACTTGGTTTGCTTTTGAATGCATAATGGCAATTTAAATCAAATTTGGTGTTGTGTATAAAGTATTTAAATGAAATGGGAAACGTCATGTGTTATGTGTAAATTCCCTCTGTTATTGAAATTTGCTGACAGAAGTTACATGTGCATCTGTTAAATCTTGCTTCTTTCATTCTAAACTGAAGTTTTACATCAATGGCTTAAGTACGCAATATTTAAAGAACAATTTACAACACTTTTCCATGAAACATTGGCAACTAATGTTATCTAAAGTTAACTTTATGTAATCTAAAGATAATTTTAATATGTGTATATGACAAGTTTGATATATATGTATGTGTAATGCATCACTGTATTATACAAAAAACATGCCTGGACAAATCAATAAAGGGTCTCTCACTACACAAAAATACAAATAGTTTCTAGCACTTCTGAAAATATATTAAACAATTTAACAAGAGTTACAATCACAATGACGTAACACAGGAGATTTTTAAAATTCAGGGTCTGAGAAATCTCTTTTCACTCGGTCAATAACATGATAATTCAGCCGCGCCATGAGAAAATCAACTTAGTGCATTTGCGACCAGCACGGATCCAGACCAGCCTGCGCATCTGCGCAGTCTGGTCAGGATCCATACTGTTCACTTTCATAATCTATTCCAAACAGAGAAACTGTTAGTGAACATTATGGATCCTGACAAGACTGGGCAGATGCGCAGGCTGGTCTGGATCCATGCTGGTCGCAAATGCACTATGTTGGTTTTCTCATGTTGAGGTTCATATAGTGACATTTTTATAAAGTTAATTCTTCCTTAACATGCGAGCATTTCATTGTAAAAAGTATCACACATTTATAATGAGAAAAGATTTCCCTCTATCAAAGCTCATTTCAAAGATTTCTCTTCAGATCAGATATTCAAGATATGAAAACTTAAACCATTTTTAAATTTATCAACCACGGCAAAGCAAACAAACTTGTTTGAAGTAGCTTATAAAACTGTTTGTACATAGTGGTAAAATATTGTAGTTTTTCCTTTGTGTCAATAGATCCCTGTAAATGTCTCAATTGACTATTTTTCTACCTGGATGGTAATATATATTCAATTACCGACATTTACATACATTAGAAAAAGCCATTTCAAGGTAACTGACCCATGTTACTTGACCATAAACAACAATTTCTGTCATATAGTGACAAAACTGTAACAGCCGCGGCTTTTCAACATGTTGGCAGAAGCCCTGGTTTTTTGTTTTCATGCAAACATATGTAGCAGCATATTCAGCCTTTACAATGTTTTAAACTGCTGAAAGTCTTCAAAACAACTTTAACAGTTTAATTTTAAATATATCTGCAAGTTAATTGGTTTATTTGCATAAAATAATTCCTCAACAGTTGAAAAAGAAAACTCTTTAAAATCTGGGCCCATTTCGGTGTTTGGGTAGGTCGGACATGCCTATCATGATAGAGGAAATAGTCTTATTTTTTGCTTGACCCTTTAAATGAGAAAATATTGGCCTGCTCTTGTCTTGCATAGAGCTTGTTCATTAAAAGTGTTATTTTGGCATTTCAATATTAGGCTTTCTTATGTAATGAGTTATCTTCTAGTATTTGTATTTTGTTCTAACACAATAATCCACATACTTTAGTTGAATGGAGAACCTGTATCTTGACTTTATGGTTGGATACATGAGGAAAGAACCTTTAGGGAAGCTGCGGGCGGTCTGCTGGCAGTACTCGTTGTAGTCAATGTTGTCTGGGCAGTGATCACACCTGAAACCACCGTTAATGAGTGGCACACAGACAGACGGTGGCTGACAAGCATTGGTCGGACAGGAAACTGTGTCATACTGAGCAGCTAGATCTATCTCACAGCTTGTACCTGAAACATAAAATACAAGATTTATACTTCTAAGTGAAATACAGTACAATCGCGATTCTACGAAAAGCCAAGGGACCGGCCGTTTTTTTCGTAATATCGCATTTTCGTTCGAGCGTAGCATAGGAAATTTCGCTATACAGCACCTTAATATCTACAGGGCGTAACCCGTGATATTTAAACACGTGATTTTTGTAACAGAGTACATGTATACACATTTTATATGTACATCTGGGTTTACTACAAATGTTATTCGAATCTGAACTCAGTTGGTATGTAGAATGTAGAACGGGATGTTTTATTTCTTCATTTTTATTCACTGTACATAAAACATATACAGGGTACATTGTTGCACTAGAACAAATCGCAGTTGCATATTCCGATACCCTCATCTACCCTTTGATGAGTTGTTTGGTATAATAAAACGACAATATATAGACAATCAGGACTTAAATATTGTTTTATTTTCTTTATGCAGTGATTGTTTGAGATGTATAGATATCGAAGCAAGTGTGTCTTGTATGCCACCCGATCGGATAGTTATAGGAGAAAAAAATAACCACTAACTTGTGTCATAGTGTACAGCGTATGCGTTTCGAATTTAATTACTAGGTTTTCACAATTTAATCCCTGTTTACGCCCAGCTAAATGATAGTGACACTTTCCACTCTAAAGCATTTTCACGCCGTTATGGTAGGTGTGAAAACTTAGACGATACATTCGTAAAATCGCAACTAAAACAAGTTGAAAACAGGCTTTAAGGGCATGACAATACATTCGTAGGAGTGCATTTTTCGTAAAATTGCATTTTCGTAAAACCGCGATTTTGTTACATAGAAATAAGGAGGAAAGCAGCCGGGATCACAACACCTTTTCGTAGTATACCGGTATTTCGTTAAATTGCGATCCGTAGCATCGCGAACGCACTGTAGTATATCACAGTTGAACTTCATTTATTTATTTGAGTTATCTGTAGTTCAATCCGCTGACAACATCATAAGGGATTTTGATGGGATCTGATGATGAGTTCAAGCAAATGGTGGAAATCGAATTACCTGAGTTCGGGCGAGAAAGTGCAGGCTTCTCAACCTGAAGGTCCTGGGCACTTGCAAAGTTTGAGCTCCGTTAAGGTCACACTTTTTTCAAACAACATTACTGCATATACTAAGACACAAACTCAAAAGTGATTAAGTTTCAACCTTTCTTCAAAACAGAGCAAAAATAAGTTAATTTCATATTATATTTAGCAAAAACTGACTGAGTATTCTGATGTGTTTAGCACAGTGTCCACAGGATTACCATAGTTATGTCTAGTTTTTAATATCTCTCATATCATAACTAAGTATCAATGACAGGTAGTCAAATTTAAGGAACGGCCATCTTGTTTTTTTCCCTCTATGGAAGAGAAAGATGATAAGGGAACCAGTCTGTCAACCCTGATTCTATCTCCATGCAGCTGAAATTCAAAACTCAGCTGAAATAACATGCTCTCAATGATGTATTTATAATGAGTTTTCTTAATGAGCTCTCCATGCCGAGTGCTGCAAGAAACACATTACAGGATTTAATCTGAATCCATCATGCATCAATATTGCCTACAGTCATGCAAAATGCAATTCCCCAATGAAATGTTTTACTAAGATACCCATCAGTAAATGAGACACAATAGACCTGCATATAAAGCTGAAAGTATCTGTACACATCTGCAGGCACGGACTGTCCACAGTGTTGCTAATTAACCCTTCGGGGATGTAGCTTTAATTACACACTTCAGGCACAAAGTCAGGTAGAGAAGAGACTGGACACCATATTTTGAGCTATAGGTATATAAAAACTACATTTTTTTGCTCTCAAAGACGTGTCAATATATTGTCAGATATTTCAAGTTAGAAGAAATATAAGGGGTGTAAATAACATTTCTTCATTCCAGACTTCAACAATCCAACTTAACATATAAATCGTTCATAATAAAAAACCGTAACTCTCATAACATATTTGTTCTCCCATGGCATATTGATTTCATATTAGTCACAAGCAGAAAACTTGGAGCAGACTTAACAATGACTCGCAGGAAGATATGTGAGCCCTAAATATACATGTCATGCACTCGGTGGGTATGTTTGAATTGAACTTAAGAAACGACAGGATAATATTTCATCTTATATCCGCCAGATGATAAGTATCATAAACAATTAGGTTGTCAATAGATAACAACCAGTGGGAGAAATATGTGAGGAAAATTTGTTACGATAAAACGTAGAGATTTTGCCATACCCATTCCTTGATGCTATATTTACCTTATTTGTGGGGAGAGATGGGGGGGGGGGGGGGGGGGGGGGGGGGGGGTTTGGGGAAGCATGGGCATGGTATTTTTAGAATTTGACAATGATCGCACCAAAAATAATTTCTTCATGATTCATGGACATCGTAATTAATCAGTACATAACCATGAAAGACTGTGACTTTAACGATTGGTTGTAAACACTAGTACACATTTATATTAAACCTAACAAATCACTTAATCATTCGCACAGAAATAATCAGAGTATCAGTCTACAGAAACAAACAATTCATCCCCTATCTAATCAATGAACAAAATAAAATCTAGTATTTGTCTGTGGCTTCTAGCATGACAACTGGCTGACATGGATGAGACTCATAAAACACTGAGAAAACAATACGCCATGAAAATAGTCCTGTATCCAATATCATACTCTCAAATATATCACAACAGGAATCAGGCGAATAAAACAATGCTTATTCATAAATGACTGGTCTACCTGAAAATTGAGCGGAAGTAGGAAATCTACAGAAAAACACAATGTAAAAAAAGTATTGATTTGGTTTTATGACCTTGCAAATCTTTGAAGTGACTGTAAAATGAGAAATGAGTGACAGAATTACATTCTATGCACGCTGTCGTAAATTCTTAATTAGTTCTTATAGGCAATCAATACCTGATGCGCATTTTTCACTCAAGCTGAATGAGATGGAATCTACAAAGCTCAGTCTAAACGCTATGACAGCAAGTCCGTTGGACGAGGTATATGCAGCTTAATATGGAAATTTGATGACTGGGGTCAAGAGATCATCAGAAATGCTAGACTGAATACTTACTTTGCATCAGCCACTTGTTGTTTAGCAGGATAGAATATAACAAATTGAAATATCTACAAATCAAATCAAATCAAAATGCTTTTTCGATCAGTACCCAAATCTTTATCAAATCATGAAGTGACCAATGAAATGACAGTACTGGGAATCCAAGAACTGACTAGTCTGCAAGCCATAAATGGAAAGAACGGGAATGGATCAGGTTTGAGTGTGTCACTGGTTTAATCAAGGAAACGAACTCACAAAAAACGAAAAAAAATTCAACAATTTTTTCAGAGTTCTAAACAAGTTTGTGTAAGCTAAAATGTATCACTACTTCATGTCATTTCATAAGGAAAATGTGCTACTTGACTTTTTTTATTCATTTATTTCGCAGATAACGTCTGCCTGAAATTAAAGTTTAAATAGTTCAAAACTATTATGTTTGTCAAAACCTCCAAAAAGGTGTCAGCAAGTACTGAACTATTCTCTAATCCCATAATCCTTTTCTTCTTCAGAAAGTCAGACTGGTTCTCAAAATTTATTAAGATTATACAAATATAGCCAAGTAAATTCTATAGTAAGTAAGACAAAGTGGTGAAGATAATCCTATTAATCCACATTAAATAAAATTTATTCACTTCAGGGTGATATAAACCAGAAACAAGGCTAGAAGTGACAACAACTTGAATACAGCAACCAAACTATGGACAAACAGACAGAAACTCGTTACTCTGACTGACCACGGTGCATACTTCAACACATTTGGTCAAATTTTATAAAACTGAAATTGACGACCAGTCTAAAAATGCAGCCTTGCTATTGGTCAATTTTAAGAATGTGTCTGAAAACATCCAATCAGATGCTTGAGTTTTGAGACTGGTCTCCAAACTTAACTTAGTTTTTTTATAATAGGACCCTGATCTACCAATGCTAAAGTTGGTACTGAAACCGCAAAAAAATCTTTATTATATAAACGTAGAGGCATTTGCACTAAAAATGCAAATGAATTTTGCACATTGTACCAAACTGACCTGTGCTCAGACATTCCAATGTTATCTGTATTTTCCTAATTAGAATTTTTATTACCTTAAATTGCAAATTAAAATCAACAGCGAAGTATAAACTGAAACTGAATCGACCACTAGCAGCAGTTTAATAATGTTTTTTAGCAAACGCAATATAACATCACAGAGATATTGATTCAGGAGGCATTTCTCCCAGCTTCCTCTAATAAAATAGTAAATGGCTGACATGTTGATTTTTGGTGCCAGATAAATGTTTTCCAGATAATTCAATAAATTTCCCAACTTGGGACATTTTGTAATTCCTATATAGCATGAAAGTAGCAACACAGATGTAAGGTTGAAGCATAACAATTATACAAGTTATAAGAGTTTCAAATAATATATTCATTTTTGTTCAGTTGTGAACAGAAGTTTTTTTGAATCCCTCTGCAGTTAGTTCTCATGAAAAATCAGTACTAAAGCCTGCTAAAAGGTAAAGGTATCTTATTTAACCTCCCATGCTAGATAAATTGTCGTTGCTGCAAAGTCAGTCTGCTAAACATTGTCAAGTTCCATTCAATTTGCCAAATTTCGAAGAATATGGCAGATAGCAACAGCTGGACCTGATCAGACGCCGATTTAATCGGCGTCGGATCTGGTTCCAAGCTGTTGCAAAGGTTTGTTAATTCCTGCAGCAGGCTAAGGGTTAAATATTGGTAGTTGACAAAAGTCCCAATCTGGAACCACTTACAAACCAGTCAAGCTTACAGCAGTCACTGGGTCACTAACTCCCAATACTGGGGTCATAAAATGAGATGCAGTCATGTCTCCATCAGGAAACAAACCCATGACCTCTGGTTTAATTCATCTTAAATAAAGTACCAGCAAAGCTTTCCACTTTTAGTTTGGCACTTATATTTTTAAGAAGTCTATGATTTAAGCTCAAACACTTGAATTCACCTTCAGCCTGCTGGCGGCAAGAGATTTTGCTTTAGCAGGGTAAAGGTTAAAAGAGAATACATCATGGCAAAATTATTTACCTGTAAATCCAGGTTTACAATCACATGTATACCCTTCCTCTGTGCTGTGACACAGGCCCCGAGAGCTGTTGCATGGGTTGGAGTAGCACAGATTTATCTCAACGTTACAGTATGAGAAACTGTTATTGTCTGAAAATATAGAATTATCATAACATTATTATGTATCATGCTTAATGTATGGCTAGATCAGTAGGATGAATACAAGACTATGACTTCAGGGGTCACAAGTTCAAATCCGAAATATCAGAGGAAAATGGTTTGACAGAACACAATGTCTGAAGCTGCTTATCTCCACCTCTGATTCATATGGAGAAGTGGTCTTTGCAGTGTTACTAATGGAGAACACTACAGTACTGGTGCTGAACACAGACACACTTGTTGGCTTTTAACAGACCCTGTTAAAAAAAGTACCTTTAACCAACATACCAAACAAACTACTTTCTATGTCAGACTTCTTGAGCTGGACAAAGTGTTGTTGTTGTTGTTTTTTGCTACATTTATTGGCTTTACTTTAAAAAAATCTTAAGTTTTTTTTTTTGTTTTTTTTTAATTACTGATATAAAATAGCCAATGCACAATATCAATTTCAATTTATCTTTATTGTTTAACAAAGGACTAAATCATAACCTTTATCTCATGATTCCCTTAGTAGGACTGACCCTTAATAAGATAAACTATCTCCATTACTGTGGTCCTTAATTCTCAAGGATCACTGTTTATCCCAAAGATGATGAGAAAATAAGGGGCTGTCAATCTGTTTCCACAGAGGTCACAAATGAAAATGATCAGCAAACTTTGCTTAGGGAACAATATCCCTCTTGTATCCCCCCAGCCCTCAAAAGTTCAGGGTCACGTTTCAAGACCTTTTACAATGATTGCGACAACTGTTGCTATGTTGCTACGGTAACTGTACAGATATTTGTGAGGATCTTTTGTCAGGATTTTATTGGACATCAAACAATGAGACACAAAAGTGATGTTTGATTTATTTTTCTTCATTTCAAAGGTTGCGCTTGTTTGGCTGCATGCGAATTAATTGAACAAAAATTTACATGTGTCAAACATAACACATGGTGAGCATCACTTTTGATAATGATACCAGAGTTTGCAAAATCTCAGATAAGGCATAATTTTTCTATATTACATGTGGTTTGTGCATTTGAGAGACACATAAATTGCATACACACTTTTGTGAAAATGATGCCTCTTGGAAGCAGATAATTCTACTGCCTCAGAGAAAAGAAAATTTGAAATATTGTCTGAATTGTTATTCATAACTCTAAATTTGTAACATTTTTCTTTAAAAAATATGCAACATTCCAGAGAAAATTTTACCAATTACCTTAGGTGGTGCAGATACCAACAACATATATAAATCATAATTAAAACAAAAATGTATTTTGATCATACAATAAATAGTCTACAACCACCCTGGTGTTTGACATGTTGTTCTCCCCTCCCATGTTTTACTTTTGTTGTAAAATTGTATTTTGTTCAACCATTAATAATTATGGAACTTACTTGTAAAACCATGAGGACATTCGCACTTGTAACCATTGTCAGGATATATTGGTCGGAACAGCATCGTGTCCGACGAGATGAAAGGTGCCGCCTCTCCGAACCTCAACCTTGACAGACACTTCTCAAAACCAGAACAAACCTCTGTCAAACACAGATTGTCATCAAATGGCAATATCTGAAAAATATATGAAATGTAATAATAAAACTTTTACAAATCCTTATTAAGTGCTTGTATACACTAAAACACCAATCGCTCCAAGTTGTATGGGGATGTGCAAAATGCTCAAGTTATCCAGAGCTTTCAAGAGAGCCAAATAATAAAAATATGAGAAATACCACCATGGACCTTAAAAAATTGCTTGACTTGAGCCTTGTAGCTGGAGCAATCAATACTTGAAAGTGCAATGTTTCACTGTACTCATCTCTGTAATCAGTGTTTCTTGTTTTAGTTCAATTTAAACAGTGCAAAATTATAAGCATATGTAAAAAGAAGGCACATAGCACCTTTTGTGTCTGATGCCCTTGAATTCAAATTCGTTAGGTCCTTTTGACTAGGTTCAATGGGTCCAATAATCTACAAGCTGTAAACAAAACAACCACTCCAGCCTCAATTTAATGTGGAGACTTTGGTCATTTTCCTGTGGAGAAGTGTCATCAAAATTGATAAAAAAAATCTAATAATAACAAACAAAATCTTTACCAAAAACAATGAAATATTAAAAACAAAAAAGCAGTAAGAATTCTCATATTTTCTGTCCTGTCACAAATTTATAGTAGCACTTCTTTCTACGAACAGTTAACGTCATAAAATCATACAATTAATTTGTTTACTAAACATTTAATACTGATTTTATAGGGACTTTTAGTACCAATCAACCTTTTCTCACAATCAAATACAGAAAAATGACCATTCATGTCATAAATATTTAGGTCCATTATACCCTACAAAAAAATCATAACATTTCAATTATGGAGTTATAAATCTGGCATAAATGTCCCCTACATGAGAGCCAGTGTCTTTATCAGGTTTTTAGTCACTTCATACAAGGACTAAATACAAGATTTATGAATGTTATATTGGTTAACTGACAAGCAGTGTCTGAGATAGCAAGCCCAGATCTTGATAAAGTCCATGGAGTATTGTTGACTTTATACCTGGGCAAGTTGGGTGTAGAAGAAGACAATGGATCAGGTTATGAATGCTAGTGGTAGATCAAAAGGTTTCTTACACTGGAACATTGAAGTGTCAATCATATCTTAATTGAACTTTTCTCTTTCTTATGAAGAAAAACAATATTTTTAAAAGATCTAAAACATATAATTAAGTTTTTTCCCACCAATCATTAAATGGGATACAAATTGGTGCATTGTTGAACCCTCCAAACAAATAACCTTGTAAATATCAACCCCAGTATTAAACACCCGTTGTAGTACTATGACATAATGAGTGCAAAACTTAACCTCTAAGTACCAAATAAAAGAAAGGTGCGTCTTTAAGTAACTGTCCCAACTGAAAACATTTTGAAGGAGCAATGATATTTTTGAAACATATGACTATTTTCAGTGACCCATTATATTCAGTGTCTCTATGAAAGGTGCATTTTAAAACCACAAAGAATATTTTAAACAAACACATTAGAAATGTTCAGTTTTGACACAAGTACCACCTAAACATCATTGTCTGTCCATTAAGGTGTTGTTTCAAATCAACAGGGGCAATGATTCTAACCCCTTCAAAACTCTTAATGTTTAAATACATGCTCCATCATACTGAATGTGGAGAGTGGCATAAAGGTTTTCATGCTCCCTCATTCCAAGGAGCAGAATCATGATCCCTAATTGAGCATGAACAAGTGCCCTTGTAACTCCTGGAAGAATTTAACCGTACTTTTGAGGGCCTTGATACAAATATAATACCTGGTAACTCACCAATACAATGAATTATAGCAATGTGGTACCAATTCTATTTCTATGTATTAGAACATATACATAAATTGAGATGACATTTCGCAATGGTCTAAAAATTACCAATTCCCATTAGTTTTTGTTTCTGTGGACAACATGGAGCCACATTATAACTGGTTATTTCATCGTATTTGTCTGCAGCATAACAAACTTGCGGACAACTGATGATTTGGCACCAGTGAAGTTTGCCTGAATTTCTACCCATCCATGCTCTAGTTTAAAAGATTAGTATCAGAGCTTCAACTGTATTTTTATGAAAAAAATGTTTTCTGTGTTAATATTACAAGCCCTAAAATGCATAACTGACAACTGACACCTAATGCTTAGAAATATAATACAAAAAAAAGTCTTTCCTAAATTTTATAAAACATTTCTACTTTAAAATGTAAGACCTAAATTTATACAATATAAGTGATATTTGTGTATTCAGACAACCAGATGACATAGGAATGAAAAATCATCTGTCAGAATTGAGCACCTCATGACTCTTATTGCACTGCGAGACGATAATAAATTAGCATAATACCCGTTATTGAAATCCTACCAAGCGCTTTACAATTCTACCCCAGATAAACGCAAGCCGAGATGATATTAGAGAATGTATTATAATTTTTGGTGTATAGATATGACAAGTTTATTTGTCACGTCTAAAATCTGCAATCTGATATAAATCAAAATTTAAGCAACTTTAAAATTCTTATTTATATGAAATATGCCTTATCATATAACCAAAATTCTTATTCAAATCAAACTTTTTAATATATTACTGAATATCTAACAATTCAAACTATACAGATGATAATACAGAATTCAGCTGAAAGCCGGACTTGGTTAAGTCAGTAAAAACATTAAAAAAAAGAAAACAATTTTGTACACTGACAAACTGCTGTCAAATTTGTTAAATTAGTCAAAAATTACTCACTTTAATATATGGGTGAAAAGATTTCAGAGCTTAATTTTATCAAAGTACTTCAATGTAATATAAACAAGCCTATTTCATATGTCACTACAGAAAAGGTAGCTTCTATGCTATTTGCCATAATAGTCAAACGCAAAAGCTCGGACAGGAAAACCACTGAAAATTCTAATGTTAATTTTAGAATTCATTCCCATCCTAACTGTAAAAACATCATTTCTCCATTCAAATTTAATGATACTTCTGAAGACGGACCTTTTCATGCAGCGACACAAAACCAGAAACTAAAATGTCTACAAACCTGTACGGTAGAAAGATTTGCCAGCAGTGTTCTTTGGAGATAGATCTGTTCCTTTAGGAACTCAGCACTGTAGAAAACGTCTACCATCTGTCTGTCCACACGTACCGATTTCTCTCGTATTGACACTGTCACATTCAGTATCTGAGCTTTTACATCCGTATCATTACGTACATTTATCACAAAGATGTTTTCCTTGCTCACGTTTATAATTGTCGCCAGTGCATCAACGAAGAACGTAAAAAGTGGAGAGAGGAACGTATCACTGGTCATGTTATTGATACGAATGGTGACGCTTTTTTCTAACATTTCCATGGTGACTAGATGTACATGCAGACGACATGTTGCTCGAACCTCGTTCAGACCATCTGCAATATATCAACATGTTATTAATTTCACTTAATTTTTATAACTTTTATATACATACACTAAAATGCCTTTTAATGGTGCCAAGTAATACAAGAACAGACTGACAGACAGACGGATGACCGGACCAAAACAATATGTCCTGCAGACATAATTATACAGGCATACTGAATATGTCTCAAGATCACAAAATACATAAATGCCATATTAGTATTTCACTGCATATACTGTATTAAAGTTTCAAAGTTTTAAAACAAGTACACTCAGGGATTTTTTAAGGTTGATTTTGGGGCCGAATTTGGGCCCCATTCCAATATGCAAAAATTTGCTTATTTTCCCAATTCTGAGGTATAAATTTCCCAAAAATCTGCCAAAAAATACTAATTTTGCAGTAGTCTCAGTTTTCAGGTTTCCACCACTTTCAAAAGACACAAAAAAAAGACTAGATGTGACATTCAACAGTAATAATTCTGAAATAAAGGCTGTAATAATGTATGATGGTAAAACTTATTTTCTGAACTTATTTTTTTAATTTCCCTGAATTTTCAGGTTTTACGTGCCATTTTTCCCCAAATTAATGGGGTCCGGACCCCAGGTTTGAAACAGTAAAAAAATCCCTGAGTACTAATGTCTTTTAAAAGATAGGATGTCATCTCTGACAGTCAAATTAGAATTTTCTTTCTTTGTGTGAGAAATAATCTTTAATTTTATATATTAAAAATTTGTAGATTTCATCTAATTTAGCCACATTCTTATATACAGTAAAAGCCTAACTAATTTAGGCTGAAGTTAATTATGAACCACTTAGAATATAAAATTTGAGGTTTTAATACATTAAAAATGTAGTTTTATCACAGATCTTGTTTAATGATTCATCTTCAATAGAAAATCTTGTTTTATATATTCTCTAATTGATTCTTTACCATTTACAAATGTAAATTATAGATAATGGACAATTCATTGCGGGTACAGATTTGTGTTTTCAGGATGCATTTTTGAACTAAATCTATACTTAAAATAACAAATTATCCGAATAAACTGTTTCGATTAAAATCATATAATTAAATTGTTGGAACAGGAAATGTTTACAAAAAATGCTTCTGTTAGTGTTCTGATGAAAGCATAAAATCTATGACTTTCAATTTTATACAGTTGTTTGGTTCCAACAAGTTTTATTTTTAACTAAAACCTTATTAAATATTATCACATGTGTACATTCTAGTCTAAAAGTCTGTACAACAATATTTATTCAATTAAACAGTTATCATAAACGATCTAAAATCACTGAACAGTAAAACACACTCTATAATAGGTAACGCCATTTTCGGTAATTTTTGAAATTCTTGTCCCAACAAAGGATTATTCAACAATAAGAAAAGCGTCAAAAGTTGTGGTGAATGGTTAATAACTAGTCTTTGTGTAGGAAAGGTGAAAATCTGTACAGACCATTTGGTCAAATAAACACTTATATACAGTTCAAAGGGCAAATGGTTCAATGTGATTAACAGGAATGATTATAAAGGTTTAATGTTGTGTTTTCTCTTAATATCAATTAACACCTTGAAATTTAACAAAGGCATAAAGCATATTATGGTCATGATTTGCAATTATGTACATTAAGCATACAATGATCAAGTAAAATCCAAAGTGCAACGCTGTACCTTCTCAAATAAAGACTATACATTTGTTTACCTTAAAAACCTTGAAAATGCCTATAATAAACAGACAAGGGCACAGGCTACCAGAATTAATATATCACAATATATATGGCATTTTCATTTACAATAATAGCCCCCACTGGCCATTTTTTCTGACACTTCCCTAATAGATATACAATTAGATAGTAGATGATGCAGATATTGTTTAGAAACAAGTGGCCAATCTAAAGATTATTATCATTTGTCATTTTTAATATAAGCTTGTACAGACACTTCTAAAATGTTTGTCTTCACAAATAACCCTGTCTGAATTATCAAACTTCTATGGTAACCAAATAAACCAAAATACATTTATATATACATGAAATACCTTATTCTCAAAAGAGAACTGCACATGACTGTTCTTAAAGTTAAACCAAATTCATTCTTTCATAAGATTACATTACATGTACTTATCTACAAGTTGTTCTCAAATTTTATTACCTTTTATCCTTGCCTATCAGATGTGTAAATATTGTTTGTATGATTTGGATAAGTGTTTCAAAGTTAAGCTTTACATACATTATATATGTAAACAGATTACAGAGTAAACATTAAACAGTTTTAGCCCTGTCTTGAAAGTATTTTATACATTTACTTTTTATTCATAAAGTCTATCAAAATGTATTACTTTAATTTAAAACATCCAAACTTTTAGTATTTCTTCACATAACATAACTGTAAATGGGTATATGAAATAATAACTTCCAACATTTAAGATAATATATAAATGTAAGCACAACTTCTATTGACTAAAACTTTTTATCATTAGACAATGATTAATACAAAATTGTGTTGTTGTTTAAAAAATACTGGTATACATGTTTGCAAAACAATGTCAATTTCTATCCAAGAATTAGATAATCTACTTTGGACTACAATTTGAAACTTTTTTTTTTTTTCTCAAAACCTGATTAACAAGCTAAAATGAAAACTTTTAAAAAATAGTATCAAGATTTATAAACCTACCCGATACTTTAACTTGAATGGTTCCATTTCGTGGTACGTCTGAGTTAAGCCTTGAATCAAGAGTTATCTCGCCTGTTGTTCTGTTCAGATGAAGGAACCCTGCCTCATTGCCCATCAAGAATTCATACTTCAATTTTGCCTGATCAGAGACGTCTGGATCAAATGCAGGAATTCTACCTATGGGTTCAGATGGAAAATGATCCACATAGTTGTTAAATATAATCCAAAAGTCTTTTAAAACTGGTGCATTATCATTAACATCTTGCACTTTAATGATGATCAGTGCTCTAGAAAATAATGTCCCAGACGATGCTTTCAGCTGGATATAATATTCCTTTTTATCTGATTCAAAATCCAGGTCAACACGATTTACAATAATTGCAGGATCGCCTGGTTGATTCGCTAAGAGAAATTTATCTGCATCTAATCCACCTTCTAACGTATATTCCACATCAGCATTAACTCCTTCATCTGGATCTACTGCTTCTATAACGGCAACAGTTGAACCAATTTTTTGATTTTCTGGTACCATGGCAATAATTTCGTCTTTAGCAAACTTTGGAGCATTGTCATTGATATCTTCAATCTTGATTCTAACTTCTACCGATCCGGTTAATGGAATTACCCCTTTGTCTACAGCTAGCACTGTAAGTGTGTAATTATTACGTTTCTCTCTGTCAATCTTGCTATCTTTAGCAACACGGATATCACCACTAGCATCATCAATTTCAAAGTCACTGTAACCAGACCCAATGTCAGAAAATCTGTAGTTAATCTGTGCATTGATCCCAGAGTCTGCATCAGATGCGTGTACGGTTGTAACAAGATGTCCGTCAAATGCTGCCTCACTAACACTCGCATCATAGACTGGTTTATCAAATTTGGGCACATTATTATTCTTGTCATTCACAATCACTATCACACTAGCAGTGTCTTGACGTACTGGG
Source organism: Mercenaria mercenaria (assembly GCF_021730395.1). Classification (NCBI taxonomy): domain Eukaryota; kingdom Metazoa; phylum Mollusca; class Bivalvia; order Venerida; family Veneridae; genus Mercenaria; species Mercenaria mercenaria. The sequence continues at coordinate 58,625,245 of NC_069373.1, forward strand.
TCACCATGATCGCTTGCTCTGACTTCAAAAGAATATGCAGTGTGTAATTCATGGTTCAGAACTTCCCTTGTTGCAATTTCACCTGTCACTGGATCAATACTAAATTCTTCTACTCCTATTATTTCATAAGTGATTCTTCCATTTTCACCAACATCTTTGTCCATGGCCTGGACCTTTCCTACTGATGTTCCAACCAAAGCACCTTCATCTACATTAAACTGATAGTTTGTATTTCTAAACACTGGTGTATGTTTGTTTATATCTGTAACATTTATGTGAACCTCTGCTGTATCAAATCTGTTGCCTGTACCAGAATCTGCTGCCCGCACAGTAAGAATATACTTATTTTGAATCTTGTAGTCCAAAGTTTTGGCTAGTGTTATAACTCCAGTCTCTCTTCCTATAGAAAACACCTGATCATTATTACCACTGATAATACTGTATGTAAGATGTGAGTTTATACCAGTATCTGCATCATTAGCTGTCACTTGTATTACTTGCTTATACTTTGGTGCATCCTCGGAAATACTCGTGTAAAATATTTTCTGCGGAAAAATTGGACTGTTGTCGTTTATATCATTTACAGTAATTTCTACGGAAACAGTCGCTGACAGCTGTGGCTGGCCTTTGTCTTTGACTTGTACAGTAAATAAATAGGATGACTGTATTTCTCTGTCAAGTGTTGCTCTTACTCTGATCTCGCCCAGGTCTGGGTCTATCGCAAACGGAAAAGCTGGTGGAACATTGAGAAGTGTATAAACCACTTGTCCATTTATCCCATCATCATCATCTAAAGCACGAACAGTTAATACAAGTGTGCCAGTACTTTCCCCCTCTACAGCTGACCCTGTGTAAACTGAACTTTGGAAATATGGTGGGTTATCATTCAAATCGTCAATCCTTATCCATAAATTTGTGCTGTTCGTTCTTGGAAATTGCCCATTATCAGATGCTTTCACTTTTAGATTAAATTCTTTATTGGCTTCATAGTCTAAGGGTTTTTGCACTGAAACCTCACCTGAGGTTGGATCTATGTAGAAAGTGTCCTCTAAATTTCCACCAGTAATACTGTAAGTGATTTCCTGATTTCTTCCTTCATCTGAGTCAGTTGCTGATATCTGAGCAATAACTGGACGACTTGATATGTCCAAATTCTCAGAAACATTTACTGTGTAAGAGCTTTGGTCAAATTGTGGATAATTATCATTTTCATCAAGAACCTTTATCTCAATGGTAGCAGTAGATGATCGCTGTTTCCCAAAACTAGCTTGATCCTTAGCTTGAACAATCAACTGGTAACTTGCCTGAACTTCCCTGTCTAATACTTTCAGAGTTGAAATACTACCAGAAATTGGGTCAATTTTGAAAGTTGAAGGATTTGCTGGTACAATGATGCTGTATCGAATTTCACGATTCTTCCCAGAATCTCTGTCAATGGCCCGGACTGTAGTAATGGTAGTTGACACAGGAATATTTTCATACTTTTCTACTTTATAAATTGTCTGGTCAAATGTTGGTGTATGATCATTTTCGTCTTCAACTGTGATTATCAACATTGTTACTGCTGATTTCTTAAACAAAGCATTGTTGTCAGTTGCCGTAACTGCAAAATCATGGCGTGGTATTTCCTCACGATCTAGTTTCTTCGTCGTAGTCACTTGTCCAGAAATAGGATTTATAGTAAACATATCATTACTGCGTGAATCGCGCAAGGCAGTCATAGAGTATGTGAGCTTGCCATTTTCTCCCTGGTCTGGATCTGTTGCAGTAAGCAATATAACAGAAAGGCCTGCAGCTTGATTTTCCGGAATGGAGGCCCTGTACTCGTCTTTAGAAAACGAAGGAGAAGTGTTTGATGTTTGACGTTTCAAGCGTAAATGGTTTTTATGGCTGCTTTGAACCGTGAACCTGCTGAATGAAGACTCTACTGGTTGGATACTAACATAAACTGAAGATCTGTGTTTATCCTGACACAATACAATCTGAATTGGAACTGCAATATCAGAATCATACAGGCACTGAACACGCGTAGTAGAAATAGAGGAGTTTTCAAAATGGAACTGAAAATTAGGATTCTTGATAGAAACATCACACATACTTTGAAATATTGAAACTGGAATATGATTCCTTAAATAAAACGCATTTATTCCTTTTTCTAGGCAATTCAACTTATTCCAGTGTGCAAATTTGTCACTAAATATCACAGCTTGTACAGAATGTTTAGATGACAATGAATGTTCTGATTTCGAAGAATGGAATGGAACTCTACATGGTAGATTATGAAAAATGATTGTCAATGAAATCATTGTGTAATTAGAGATGAAATTTCTGTCGTTTATGTGTGAATATGTCTTTCCTAATATCCGAACATCTAATGGATTTGAGCGGATATGTTTACAAATTTGATCTGCATCTTTCAGAAATACTGTCCCTTCTGTTGCATCTAATGACATTATATCATTAATATTTTCTGACCGCGACCAACGATCAAAATAATACGACCAGCCCCCTCCAAGACTTGCGTTGAAAATCGCGTCTGACACACTATTTCGTTTTAAATCTACATGCACATTGTAACTCATAACAACTTTCCAGCACAAAATTTGTAGCAAGGTGTGTAAAACACCTGTCCGTACACTCCAATCCATTTTCAATTTTTCCGTTACCTTTTGTTTACACAATTAATTGACATGCTCTGTGACAATTCCGAGATTACACACTATTTAACACAATATTAAATTAAAGAAAAAAGGCTAATTTTAATCCAGAACTTGAAATTTATGTTGATTTTCCAATGAACTGCTGTGTTTGACTTATCCTTTGATGATATCAGATCAGTTAATCCTCTCTTCGTCTCGGTAATCGATATTCGTCTACTCAATCCGAAAATGGCTGCAATTTGTGTTCAATATTGGCTGTTCCATTGTCCACCCTCGATAAAAGTGTCATATGTCACGCACCGCCGGCGTTCTTTGATGTTTGTCTCACATCGCTGACCAGTGTATAACAGGTATGACATGCACATTATCAGAAACACAAAAGTAAACATGTGTTATTTTAATAATATAGGACTGTTAGTTAAAACAGTTTTTTGTTCATAACCGTAGTATATTGTACATAATTTAACGCGCCTAAAGTATAGAGTTTAATTTTAAATAATCGTAAATATTTTAATAAAAGGCAAAAAAGTTTAATTTTTTATTTAAAAAATAGCATAGTGATATATGTTATTTACAGTCAGCACGGTCAGTTAAATCTAGAATCCTTTCGTTTTTGCAATAGATATCAAATATAATATCAAATATAGTAATTAGGGTCTAGCAAGTTGCTTGGTCTATTAATATCACTGGCACTAGAACCGCAAATTTAGCTTTGAGTGGCCTATTTTCATAAATATGTGCATTATTTTTCAATTTATAAAGAAATATAAAAGAAATGGTGCCTTCTTATATATTACGTCCCATCCTCTGTTCTTATATTATATAAGAACAGAGGATGGGACGTAATATATAAGAACGCCACTCAAAGCTAAATTTGCGGTTCTAGTGCCAGTGATTAATATCGTCTGCACAAGTTTTTCTTGAAATAGACTATAATAGGCATTACTCCACTAAATAATAAGTTAATCTACAAGTTGTACACATGCGCCATAAGTGTCCCCCACCCCAAATCCAATAGACAACTCCAATCTTATCTGCTGCTTATCAGCGATTATGTAACAGTAGCTAATTTGAGGGCAGTTAGCACAGCATGGCGCCCAACTAGACCATGAAGATGTGTGCAGTGGATTTGAAAGAAATTAATTTTCCTCCGGTGAATGTTGAATAATAATAATGATATTATCATTATTGTTATATTATTATTGTTATTTTATTATTTTTTTATAGACAATGATTATTATATGACGATTATTATATAATATTATAAAAAATAATAAAAGATATAGTAATAATATTAAAAATTATAATGATAATAAAACAATAAAAAAGAGTTCTTTGTGTTGATATTTTTCCTATAATATCATAATTATAATGAAAAGGGTCATACCGATGAAGTTATCCTTCCATTATATTTATATAGAAAACTTACAAAAACAATGGGAAAATGATTTTTTCATATACATGCAATCACCCTTATTGGAATATAATATTACTGGAAAAAATCAAATTATTGTTTACTGTCTATATTGAATTTTCGCTTTCAAGAATAAGTTGCCTAAAGTGTACTTTTTCATGCTTTACTTTATAACACTGATATGCACATTCGGTTTTCAATCTCAGACAAATGTTATCTACAATATTCTGCAAGCATTAAAACAAAACTGTTAAATGACTGACTGTCACATTTTTCTAAAGTATCAAATTCGAATATGTGCACATCTCAAGACAAAACTTGTAAAAAATATATTAAAAATCTTACTTTTTTCCCTAAAAACATAATGAAATTTGTAACATATTTCTGATAAGTTTCTTACTATTTTATTATTATTTTTTATCCACAAATATTTTCCTTTCATAAAAAGTGCCAAAAATAGGTATAACTTTTTAAGTTATCACATATTTATTAAATAAAATACACAGTTTCCACTTTTCACTAATTGATACACTTGTAAGGTTGACTGACTTTCCAATAAAGACCCTTTTTTATTAGAACCATACTGTGATAGTCATTAGCCCCCAACTGTGCTAATGAAGACAGAAATCCCTTAGCCCACTGCCAAGATCCAGACCTTTTAACAAGGAATTACCCTTCCATAAAAGAAAACAGATTTCTATCATAAAATAAAAAATTGGTCGGAATATATATACTGGAAGGACCAAGCACTAATTAGGAAAGATTAGCAAACTTCCTTTTCAGACGCTATAAATACCCAAGAAGATGATTCATACATTTGGAATCATATCAATAATGTCAATGGAAAAAACAGTTAAAATTCTATTCCGCAAAGTCTCGATATTAATTTTTTTTGATGCAAGGTTGAATATAAACCCTTAGTAGATAAAGTCCCTGCTAACTTAAAATTTAAGATCCCAAATAGTTTTGGTGACCAAATCTGTTAGAAACAGTCAATAATAGAAAAAAATGTCTATTTCCCTCATTTTTACCGAAATCCCATATTTCATTAAAATTTGATATTTCCTGCAAAACTAGATGCCCACGGGCAACATGTCGAGTCCGCCCTTTGAGCATTCTGTGACCTTTGAGATAGAGTCCGTTTCACTGAGGTTAACATTCATGCCAAATATAAACAAGATTCTCAATGCATGTCAAAGTTATAGGCCGGACAAGATCTGACATGACTTTTGACCTCCAACTTTGACATTGACATTTGAGATAGGAACCTGGGGTTTACGCACGACACTCCGTCTCACTGAGGTTAACATTCATGCCAAATATAAACAAGATTGCATTATGCATGTCAAAGTTATTGTCCAGAATGACGCACACACGCACGCACAAACACATGTATAACAGCCATTTGGACAACTGTGTCTTCGCTTCCGCAAGCGGGGTCGACAATAATCTTATTTGGTTATGAAGTAAAACATGTTTAAAACACTAATGAACATAAAAATGAATAGGAACAATCTTAACTCGCTCTTTATAAAAAACGATGTTATTCTCATAAACATTGGTAGCTATGCAGTGGCCATCTTGATTTCTGGACGTCATATCGATGATAAGGGTAGGGTTTCGATACAAAAAAAATAAAGATAAGACATAACACTGTCATCAGCAAAGCGGGGTACTTGTAGACATTATCTAAACGAGTGGACCAATTTGGAGCTCTGCACGCTCTAACTATAATACCATTGCCACGAGAGAAATCTAGATCAAACAAAAGACGAACAAACAGCACCAAAATCAGTTGTTTTTTTTTTCGCACAAAATTACCATTTAATAAAAACTATAAGCCAGTGCTATTTAAATAAGGAATCGCAGGTAAACGCAAAAATTTGCACTTTGGTCGAGAACTCTTTAGTTACCGAAGAAAACGCAAGGAACCAGGCTATGATTCAGTGAATTCTAGGATACGAAGAAAAGCCTTTTAAAGGGTCCGCTAGTGTAACGAAAAATTCAATCTTTTAACTAAAGATGTCCACCAAAAAATTAAAAAATCTTACAGCTGAAAATGAATTATTGTAGATTTTATACTGGTGTATTTTTTTTGTAGAATTTGAGTACAAAAGCCGAAACTTGTCAAATGAAAAAAAAAATCTCCTTGAATCCGAGTTGAAAAAAAATCTCCTTGAATCCGAGTATAATCTTGTTATCCCGACATAACTTTCTCGTAATTACGAGAAAAGACATCGTAATTGCGAGAAAATTATGTTATTACAAGAAAAGTTCAAATCTCTGTGACATTGACCTTCTATCCAAATGTTGAAAGGAATCATCTACTGACCAAGACCAATGGCAGTTAAAAGGCTGAAAGATATAGACCATAAATTTTGCAGACATACTACTTGATAAGTCGTAATTAAAAGACCTGGCTTCAAGTGCAGTTTCACTGTTCGGTGTTGTTGAAAAAAATCAAGACACCGGCATCTCAATGCTGAGTTAAAAACGATGATAAATAAATTTACATGAATTTATACGAGCCATTTATATTTTCTATTATTTCTTATGGAGACCAGGTCCCGTGTTCACAAAACATTTCCAGTCTCAGCTGAGTTTGATAATGAAACTTTAGTTGTAATTTATATCTAAATGGCATGTTTAAAACAAAATTTTAAGTTAATAACTATTTTCAAATGACTTTTTTGTATTGATGGTCAGTTTCAGTTGGAATGAAGTCTTTAAGTTTTAGTAAAATCGATATTAAAATTTCAAGCTCAAACTCAGCTGAGTCCGAAAAATGCTTTGTGAACACGGGGCTAGAATCTCCACGTGAAGCATAACTTTAATGTTATTTTTTTAGCTCACCTGAGCAATGCTCAAAGCTCAGGTGAGTTTCTGTGATCGCTCGATGTCCGGCGTCCGTCGTCTCTGTCGTCTGTTTGTCAACATTTAGCTATTGTATGCGATAGAGGCTGTATTTTCAACTGATCTTCATGAAATTTTGTCAGAATGATTACCTTGATAAAATCTAGGCCAAGTTTGAAAATGGGTTATCTGGGATCAAAAACTAAGTCACTAGGTCAAATAAAAAAAAAAAACCCTTGTGTATGCGATAGAGGCTGTATTTTTCAATTGATATTCATGAATTTTTGTCAGAATGATTACCTTGATAAACTCTAGGCGAAGTTTAAAAATGGGTCACCTGGGATAAAAAAACTAGGTCACTAGGTCAAATCAAAGAAAAACGTTGTGTATGCGATAGAGGCTGCACTTTTCAATTTATCTTCATGAAGTTCGGTCGGAGTAATTGCCTTGATAAAATCTAGATTGAGATTGAATTTGGGTCATCTGAGATCAAAAACTAGGTCCCTAGGTCAAATCAAAGAAAAACCTTGTGTATGCGATAGAGGCTGTATTTTTCAATTGATCATCATGAAATTTGGTCGGAATGATTGCCTTGATGAAATCTTGGTCGAGTTTGAATATGGGTTATCTGAGTTTAAAAACTAGGTCAGTAGGTCAAATTATAGAAAAATCTTGTGTATGCGAAAGAGACTGTATTATTCAATTGATTTTCATGAAATTTTGTCAAAATGATTGCTTTGATGGAATCTGGACAAGTTCGAACATGGGTCATCTGTGGTAAAAAACTAGGTCACTAGGCCAAATCAATGAAAAACCTTGTGTATGCGATAGAAGCTGTATTTTTAATTTGATCTTCATGAAATTTGGTCGGAATGATTGCCTTGATAAAATCTAGGTCAAGTTCGAATATGGGCCATCTGGGTTAAAAAAACTAGGCCACTAGGTTAAATGAAAGATAAACTTTGTGTATGCGATAGAGGCTGTATTTTTCTATTGATCTTCATATAATTATGTCTGAATGATTGCCTTGATGAAATCTAGGTCGAGTTCGAATATGGGTCATCTGAGGTCAAAAACTAGGACACGAGATCAAATCCAGCAAAAACCTTGTGTATGCGATAGAGGCTGTATTTTTCAATTGGTCTTCATGAAATTCGGTCAGAATGATTGCCTTGATAAATTCTAGGTCGAGTTTGAATATGGGTCATCTGGGGTAAAAAAATACGTCACTATGTCATATCAAAGAAAAATCTTGTGTATGCGATAGAGACTGTATTTTTCGATTGATCTTAATGAAATTTGGTCAGAATGGTTGCCTTGATAAAATTTAGGTCAACTTTGAATATGGGTCATCTGGAGTCAAAAACTAAGCAACTAGGTCATATCTAAGAATATACTTGTTTAAACTCAAGAGACCATATTTTTGGTCCAATCTTAATGAAAATTGGCCAGAATATTTGTTTCCATGAAATCACTAGGTCATACATGTTTACATTGTTATGGTATGTTTCTCAGGTGAGCGGCCTAGGGCCAATCTTGGCCCTCTTGTTTTAGATTTTTGTCACGTGAGATCAACCTGTATGAAAATCTAGTTATTGTTAATTTCTTTTGAAGTTTAACCAATGTTGTAACTACAATCTGGTACCAAGGCAATTGCCTTGGTGTTTTTTTTTCTTTTCGTTTTTTGTATTTATTTTATTTCCATTTTTACATCAAAAGCATCATAAATTCATACAAAATTGATTTTATGTGCCAGAAACGTTTACATATACAATTTTAAACATAGCTGGAAATGTTGCTCTACATGAACTAGAATTGTCTGAAAATACATACATGTACATGTCTATAAAATTATATAAAACAAAATAGTGACATGTATATTGTTCAGCATTAGGTGATATATATTATGTTCCAGTTGGAGGCTATTCTAAACAGAAAGACTAATAATATATTAACAATGAAAAGACTATGCACATGATTATAGTTTTTCATACACTATTAAGAGTAACTAATAAGCAAACAATTTGACTTGCAATGTTTAGATCTTACAGTTAACATCGTTAAAGGTTGTATTTTAATTTGGTATCCTTGCCCCTCCCGCCCCTTCCATCCCGTTCCATATATAGCATAGTTAAATGATTCCGGCTATGTGTACATATGGTAAATAGATCCAACACAAAGACAATGCTTTTTATCTTTAAAAATCCGATTTCATTTGTTTTTCAAAAATAAATAAAACACCGATACATTAAGATTAATCTAGTGAAAAATACTTTGAAATAGCTTGTATATACAAACTCCTTACAAATATATGTTATGTAGAATGCTAGATTTTGGGTTCCTCCATGTTTTCATGAAAATATACAACTCTGTCAAGTCCTAATGTTAGTTTTTTAAACTGACTCGTTTTATTAATCATTATTCAAATCTTCTTTGTAATTGCACACATCTTTGCTTATATATTAGATGTATGTATTTTTTAAACTCATTGTGTCACATAACAAAATGCTAGAAAATAACATCTAGCCTTGGCGTAGAGTCTAAGTGAATTTTGTTTGTTGTAGTGTGGCAGTGTCAACGGTAGTTACCCGCAGTGTGTACTCGCACAGAAATTAGTCGTCAGTTGTGCCTAAAATGGTTTCAAAATGCATCATAAGTCTTGTAAAATTTCAAAACTCCGAACCTTACCCCGTTCTCCAATTATGCAAACCAGTAATATGTACTGTTCAATCTGAGTTTGCTGAGTTTCTTCATATGTCTGAAATGACTTAAAATGTACACCTTTGTTATGGAGAATTTAAGAATTTCCCTTGGAGAACTCGCAAACCTCTATCTCAATAAAATCAGATTAACTTCGGCTACACCTGGCGGGGAATACTTTTATTTACACTGTCCCGTGTCTTTGGGACATGGTGGGGTAAGAGTGAGGTTGGGTGCGCACCATAAACCGGGTTAAGCCAGTGGTGTTTTTGCCACTGACCGTTCCAAGGCGGTGCCCCACTGTGTTCCTTTATTTGTTCGTTTTGTCCTCAGTGTTTGCTTTGTATTTGACTATGTGTGTTGGTAGTGTGCACATTTGCGTGCTGTGAATTTCGCTTTGGGGAGATTGCGTTTTTGGTACATGACATTCCCTGTTTGATATTTATCCTTGTTTATTTCTTTATGCTTCGCAAACATGTGCTAGCGTGATGAGGATATAATTCAATATTGGAACCCCACCACTACTTGTTATTATGCAGACTAGTAGTGACTACTTTTCAATCTGAATGTTGGCTTAAAATACATTATGTTTTCTCGTAGCATTTTCCATTTTTCTCGAGGACTCCTTCCTGTACTTCAAATATCCAGGGCTGGTACTTCTCAACTTGAGTTTCTGCGTTTTTGTTTGTCTGAAATGGCTAAAAATGCAGTAATTTGTCTAGAGAATTTCCTTTTGAAATCTGAGCGGATCACTCCCAAAGTCGCACCTCAGCATATACATGTACAACAATTTTCTTTGCTGTTAGAGCCTTAATGCATTCTCTATTTTATCTTATATCCATGAAGGTTTAATCTAAATCTGTACTGAAACTCCTGTACCATTGCCTCTACTAATCCCCCGGGTAAAAGTCTGTCTCTGTATTTTATTCAGGTCTTAATACGGCACTGCTCACTTGTAAGAATCATAGTGATTAAAAATCACTTGCAATAATCTGGAACATCTTTGACGTGATTTCTTTTTGGTTTTGTAGAGTTAACACATCACCATAGATTGTCATTTCTGAACTTTTACATATCTAAAGGCAAATATAGTACTTGCCCTTCCTTTTGTGCCCGACCTTGAAATCTCGATTTGTGATCTACATATTGTGACTTTTGTTACCATTGTAGAAGTTAGGGAAAAACCCGATGAGATAGCTTTAGAACATGACGGGGAGTGAGAGTGAAGTCTTGTGCACGGCTTGCCAGTTTAAACTCCCAAATGATGTTTTCCAAAGACCGTTCCAAGGTCGTACCTCACTGCGTTTGCTTGTCTGTTTGTTTAACCTTACAAAAAGTATTTTGTGGCCATTACAAACGTTTGTTTGTCTTTATTTTTTTATACTGTTTTATTATTTTAAGCTGACAGTAAATATTTTAATGTTTCGCGGCTTCAAATATAAGAGTTGATTAAACACCATTTTCTCACAAAACAGTTAATTACATGTAAATACATTATTATTTGTATTTCCATAGAGGATTTATAAAATACTACTCCCGCATGATAATTTAAACGACAGCATGTTTATATTAGCGTTTAATTGTTATGGTTCTCATGCATCGTTGAACGCAAAAAGGTTGTCAGTGATAGAAGTTAAGTACATACTGTAATGTTATACAAAATATTTTCTGTATTGAAACGTTTTAATGAAGAAAAATGTATGTATATGTTGAGTTTGTTTATAGTCGCCACCGGTTGATACCATATGGGCGACTGGTTCTACAATTATTTCCCTCCTCCTTAGTAACATCATTTTTTCTTCACTCCCGTTAGTTGTATCTGCGTTGTTATGTTGACTGCAATTATGTTGTGACATCTGTTATGTGATATCTTGTTATGTTGGAATCTGCGCTGTTATGCTGAAATCTGCGTTGTTATTTATCTTTCTACAGTTCAGACGACCTCCTTCCTTTTATTGCTATATTTAACGTCTGGTCATCCGGTCTTCATCCCGCCGTGATGATCTGTGGTAGTCCCCTCGGTCGTCCACATTATTAGTCGTCTTCAGCACCCATATTCGGCAAGCCTTTACATCGTTGTCGTCACCAAAGCAGACCAATTTGTTGATGATATGCGACAATTTCCGCAAAGTCGACCGAAGCCGACGTCCTTCAGTGCCCATCTCGAGTCCCTGTTGAGTCGACATGTCCGCTGCCATCGGTCTGCTGCCAGGTATCCGTCAAGAGCCGCAAGAGTGCACCAGCCAAACCGGTGATTCCAACCCGGTGAGCTCGGTTAAAAACAAAATAAAAGCAAAATAATAAACAAAACATGCTGTCGACGTAGATATCCAGCAGGGTGCAACTCTTCAGGTTCTCAAGTCGTGGCGCGGCTCATCATGTAGACCATCGACGAAACGACGTTGTACACATCGGCAGGATGCATTCCGGTTGATTATTGTTCCCTTTTTACGGCCACACTCCCCGGTTTTAGTCATGTGGCGACAATATACAGACAATATACATGACCCAGTAAGCGACATATGTGCCCTCTCCACGACGTGCACGCACAGGGGAGCTCGGAGAACTGAAGAAAGATCTTTTTTTGTTTTGTTTTGTTTTATTCATTCTTATTTGTTTACGCTGCGCTGCGTAGTTATGACTGTTTCCAGTCTAACTAATCAATCGTAGGCCCAGCAGACCTGTTGCCAGATACAGGTCGTCGCCTGGATCGATTCCAAAGCATTAGATTCATATGATATATTTAAAAAGGGACCTTAATTCAAGGCCCGGGTGTTATTTTTGAACATGTCTGGGTCTTGGCTGGAGTATTTATTGTTATTATATTGTTTTTAAATGTTATACCCCCATAAACTGTGTCTAAATTTCCGAAATAATAAATAGGTTATGAAATATATATTTAAATTTATTAAATTTTGTCATCCAGGGTAAGAGCCGCGATTACCTTACATACACTCCTGATACGCCTGAGAAAAACTGCCACTGACCATGAACTACATCTATACTCTTAAGATTTATTTTATTAATATTAAAACTTTAGAAACATTAAAACTTTAAAAACACATTTAAAAAGATCATTTATATACGTCCGATAATTGTCAGTGCACAGGTTATTTATAGATTACACGCCACGCCTACTGCATAATTGTGTCATATCGATAAATACGCTTACTCTATATGCGCTAAACATTCAATGTGATTTAACAATTCTGTTTTATTCTATATTTTTAAATTGCTGCCATTTTGTCATTTTTTAATGTTTTTCCGATCTGTTTTTTGCACTTTCTAGTCTAGTCTGAAGAAAGATCATAATCATCAAACAATTTATTGTTTGGGTTGTAGCCTTATTAAATATTTTGAACCAATCAGAATGCGTCATATCACTAACCAATCAGAGCATTGCTTTCATTCTATTTGTTATACTGACCAAACAGAATATTGCTTTAACTCTATTAATTATACTTTGTCCTCGGAAAGCATTCACTGCCATTTTAGATATCAAAGTGTAAGGACCTGTTAATCTTACTTTGATGCATTTTACGCGTGAGTGACCACATATTCTTTTAATATAACCAATTAAATAGTACTCGTCAAAACCAAACACGAATATAGTCATGCCAAGAATATGGGAGAAAAGTTGTATTTTATGCATGAGTGATTTCATTTCAAGTTTAACACCGTGGGCTGATAGACATCGTTAAACCATTTCGTAGGTACCAAACACGGGTAAGCCTGTTTAGATAAGCCATAAGGAAGAAATTAACGTTTCACGCATGAGTTGAATGCTACCAGTTGTTAGTTCTCGCCAAACGCTTTTGTTTGACACCAAGATCATTAAAATCGGTTTATAAATAAGGAAGATATGGCATTTTAAAACTTTAAGTCGTCAATTTTGAATTTAAAAATTTAGCATTTAGAAGTATACATGTTTGAAATCTACTTTAAGAGACCTTTTCACCAGTACTGGTCTCAGCAACCTAGCAAAAAAAAAAAAAAAAAATGACTAGATCTATGTCTTTCTGGTTAGAGATGGTAATAGTAAGAGGTAACAGTAGAGGTACCGGTAACAGTAAGAAGTTTGTTTATACTAGTATATATGTTTGAAATCTCCTCACGCTACCTTTTCACCAGTTCCAGTCTCAACACTCTAACGGAAAGTTAAAAAAATTGATTACGTAGCTTCTGGTCAGAGATGTAGGCCTATCAACTGGTAAATCTCAATTTCACACATGACTGATTTCACGTCCATGTGGTGTCAAAATTGAATTGCAGTCTCTAAGCTGGTTCAAATGATACCAAACACGACTATGTTCGATCCAGGAATCTACTTGAAGAGGTAAGAGGTTAGTTGATACTAGTATATATTTTTGAAATCTCCTCGGTCTCAACACGCTCAAACGAGCAGTATTTTCAAAAAAAAAAAAAAATAAAAAAATAGAAGTATTTAAATTTTATCATGTACATTATAATCTGGTTTCTGCTTTAGTGTAATACATAGCAGTCTAATAATTTGTTATAGGCGAGGCTATTTTTTCTGCATTATTGTATGTACCTAAATGAATAGAAACAAAGTTTAATAAGCAACTGTACACTTTAATATTCAGGGTTGCTTTTAAAAGGAACAAAAATATATACAAACAGTCAAACGTATATACGAATCTTTATTTCAGGTTGTTGAATTCCTGCTTAAAACCATTCACAACAGTGTTACATTTGATTTGCTTAACATTAGAATGGTGGAAAATGCACTCACTGAATGCTACGGAGAAACATTGTTTTTTGGAAGAACGCCTCACACAACCATTGTGTCAACGTTCAATGTCACTGAATTACAGTCCAATTCAATTGTAATACAGTTCAGTCTTTAAGTCGGTTTTAAAAGCTCTTACGAGCTTATGTTATATTGCTATTGTACCACCGACTTTGTAAATAAAATTTACTTGACTTGACTTGACTTGATTTGACTTGAAGTCCTCATTAAACTTTAACCTGTTGAATTTCTAAAATGGACTGGTCCATCATTCAATTTCGGCAATACCTTTCTTAATTCGGGAGGTGTTCACTGAAAAAAAAACTGACTGAATAGCGAAGAGCAGACTGATCTTGGTCTACACTGGTCGCAAAGGCAGAATCAGCCAGCAGGCTAAAGATGAAAGAAATACGAGGCCATTAAAGTTCATACACGCAATGTCAGACAGGCAATTTTTACTGGTTCTGCGTCTTGTTTTTCAAATTCCGGTATATTTCGTAAATCGGGTTGTAAACTAATTTGCCAGAATTCTTTTAGGTTTATCAATCAATTCTCCGAAAATCTTAAAGCTTTAATTAAACCCTTAAAAATGAAAAAAAAAAAAGATAATATGTGCTCTTTTCCAATGAACTATCGAGAAATTAACTTGTTATGAATTTGAGAACAAAACTGCAAATTAGTACTTAAATTGAAGGATCCGTTATCACTGAGATTTTAATTCTGTTAGAATCCTATCTGCCAAAAAATAGTCATGAACATTTAAGAGGGCTAGTTAGAATAAATTATTACAGAATAAACCACACAATATTTTTCAATACAAATTTATTTACTGAGAAAATAAACATTTAAATAAAATGATTCATCACCAAACATTTAACAGTACATGTATTTCTTTTTTTTCTTTTTTTTTTTACTTTTCATTGATATCATTCAGATGCTCAGATAAATACAAAAAATGTATATAGAAATAAATTGATCTGTAGAAGCATGCTGAGTAACTCTTTTAGTTCATCCACAATATTCAATCTTATTAAGCTATTGCAAGGTAAACACACCTGTCTTTAATCTGTCTATATGAAAAGTGTATAAAGCTTTTTTCCCATCTATATGAATATATGTGCATTTATATATATTATTAAAGCTTACAAGAAATCAACACAACTTAAGTATTTAAAGATATTTAAATTCAGTGTTTGAAAACTTATACAAGAGGGCCATGATGGCCCTATATCGTTCACCTGAGTTTAGTTGCTTGCTTGAACAAATTTCTTTGCTAAAGCTTTAAAAAAAAAAAAAAAAAACTAGGTGAGTAAGTCATGGTACAGATTACATGTATTCAAGAAAACTACTGAAATCTATTACAAAATTGTACAGGTGGTTCAAATCTCTTTGCTGTAGCTTCAAAAACAAGAAAGTAGGCCAGTAGGTCAGGGTTAAGAATATTCAAGATGAGTATTGAAATCTGTATCAAACACTACACTTGTGATCCAAATTATTTTGCTGTAGCTTCAAAAACAAGAAAGTAGGTCAGCAGGTCATGTTTAAGAATATTAAAGATGAGTATTGAATTTTTTATCAAAAGTTATAAACGTGGTCCTTATTTCTTTGCTGTAGCTTCAAAAATAAGAAAGTAGGTCAGCAGGTCAGGTTTAAGAATATTAAAGATGAGTATTGAAATTTGTATCAAAAGTTATAAACGTGGTCCAAATTTCTATGCCGTATCTTCAGAAACAAGGAAGTAGGTCAGTAGGTCATGATTAAGATTATTCAAGATAAATATTGAATCTGCATGTGATCCAAATTTCTTTGCTGTAACTTCAAAACCAAAAACAAAATAGGCCAGGAGGTCAAGATTAAAAATATTGAAATCTGTATCAAACATTATACTTGTGGTCCAAATTTCTTTGCCATTACTTCTAAAAAAGTAAGTCTATGTAAAACAAGCTTTTCCTTTGATTTGAGTGGTGACCTAGGTTTTGACCCCACATGACCCAGTTTCGAACTTGGCCTAGGAATCATCAAGTTAAACATTCTTACCAAGTTTCATGAAGATAGGATCATAAATATGGCCTCTAGAGTGTTAACAAGCTTTTCCTAAGATTTGAGTGGGTGACCTAGTTTTTGACCCCACATGACCCCGTTTCAAACTTATTCTTTATTACCAAGTTTCATGAAGACAGGGTCATAAATATGGTATCAAGAATGATAACAAGCTTTTCCTTTAATTTGACTGAGTGACCTAGGTTTTGACCCCATATGACCCGGTTTTTAATCTGGCATAGGAATCATCAAGGTAAACATTCTGACTAAGTTTCATAAAGATAGGTTTGCAAATGTGACCTCTAGCGTGTTAACAAGTTTTTCTTTTTATTTGACTTGTTGACCTAGTTTATGACCCCACATGATCAAGTTTCAAACTTAGCCTAGAGATCATTAAGTAAAGCATTCTGTGCAAGTTTGTTTCAAGTCAAAGCATAAATGAAACCTCTATATGGCTGAAAGGGCCAAAACAGAAAACTTTGTCCCTTTCAGGTGCAGTAACTGTAGAACCCATGATGGAATCTAGCCGGTTGAAAGGAAGCTAAATCTTATTGTGACTTAAAACGTAAAATGTCACTTCTATCGTGTTCACAAGGTAAAAAATAACAAATTTTGGCTCTTTCAAGGTTCAATCAGGGGCCATAACTCCGAAACCTATGATCGGATCTAACGAATTCATCATGGAAGAACTATTCTTGCTAAAGATATTTTGCAAATTTGTTTCAAATCAAACCATAAATAAAGTCTCTATATGGCTGCAAAAGCCAAAATAGCAAATTCAGCCCTTTAAGGGGCCATAACTCTGGAACCTATGATGGGATCTAGCCAGTTCTCGAAAGGAACAGAGATACTCTGCCAATACAAGTTGTGTGCAAGTTTGATTAAAAATGATTGCAAAGTGTGGTCTCTATCGTGTTCACAAGCCAAATTAGCAAATTTTGGCTCTTTAAGCGGGCATAACTCTGGAACCCATGATGATATCTGGCAAGATATCTGGCAGGTCTCTGTCGTGTTCACAAAGAATTGTGGACGTACGACACCGACGGACGCAGGGCGATCTCAAACGTTCACCCTGTCACTACGTGACAGGTGAGCTAAAAATATGAAAATGAACTAATAGTAAGACTAGAAAGGAATCTTTTTCTTGTTTCTTCTTTGATAAAAACGTTCTTGCTACAGTAAACGGTGCTAATACACTAGTATACGTTGCCCCGTCTCGTTCAAACCTATCCTACTGGAACAACCTCAGATTCAACTTTTACTCTTACTAACGACTGAGCTGTGCATGGAACAACTCCACCATCCACTGCTAACACTGTCATTGTGTAAGTTTTCGTAGATTCCTTGTCTATGGTATTGGATTGTGCAATATATATGACTCCACTCATACTGTCAATTTTAAAGTCATTGAGAATGCTGTTAGCAATATTTAAACTATACCTGATCTTAGAATTATTGCCAGAGTCAGCATCAGCGGCACGGACGGTCGTTACTATTCTCCCAGCTGTCACAGGTTTTGTAATGGACGCTTCGTAAACTGATTTTGAAAAATAAGGAGGATTATCGTTTTGATCTATCAAGGATACAGAAACCGTAGTGGTGGCTTGATTTGTTCGATCAGCGTTTTCACTTACACGAACCTCAAACCAGTATGCCAATTGTATTTCACGATCAAGCTGTACAAGGGTTCTTATTTCACCACTACCAGGGTTGATAGTGAATTCTTGCGTTTTCAAGAGTTGATAAGTTATTCCGCCATTCTGAGCAGCGCCTGTTACTACCGCTTGAACTTTACCAATTGAAGTACCAACAGCCACATTTTCATATACATTAAATTGATAAGATTCATTTAGAAACGACAGTGCGTATTTGTTTGAATATGTTACATTTATATAAACCTTTGAGGTGTCAAAGTTAATTCCATCAGAAGCAGTAACGGTCAGAATGAAATTGTTATTGTTTGTATAATTGATTGTTCTTTCCAACGTTATGATACCTGTTTTAATTCCAATTCCAAAAATTTGCTCACTGTTACCTTTGACGATATTGTATGTTATGATAGCATTGAGTCCCAAGTCTTTGTCGGTGGCGGTCAAATGTGTCACATATTGACCTAATGGTGCATCGTTGGATATCTGAGCATACACTTGTTTAACAGAAAACACCGGGCTGTTGTCATTAACATCTTGCACTTTGATGATGACCAATGCTCTAGAAAATAATGTCCCAGACGATGCTTTCAGTTGGATATAATATTCCTTTTTATCAGATTCAAAATCCAGGTCAACACGATTTACAATAATTGCAGGACCGCCTGGCCGATTTGCTAAGAGAAATTTATCTGCATCTAATCCACCTTCTAACGTATATTCCACATTAGCATTAACTCCTTCATCTGGATCTACTGCTTCTATAACAGCAAGAGTTGAACCAATGTTTAGATTTTCTGGTACCACGGCAATAAGTTCATCTTTTGCAAACTTTGGAGCATTGTCATTGATATCTTCAATCCTAATTCTAACTTCAACCGATCCGGTTAATGGAATTACTCCTTTTTCTACAGCTAACACTATTAGTGTGTAATCATTACGTTTCTCTCTGTCAATCTTGCTACCGTTAGCAACACGGATATCACCACTAGCATCATCAATTTCAAAGTCACTGTAACCAGATCCAATGTCAGAAAACCTGTAGTTTATCTGTGCATTGGTCCCAGAGTCTGCATCCGATGCATGTACGGTTGTAACAAGATGTCCGTCAAATGCTGCCTCACTAACACTTGCATCATAGACTGGTTTATCAAATTTCGGCACAGTATGATTCTTGCCATTTTCTCCCTGGTTCGGATCTGTTGCAGTAAGCAATATAACAGAAAGCCCCGCAGCTTGATTTTCCGGAATTGAGGCCCTGTACTCGGCTTTAGAAAACGATGGAGAAGTGTTTGATGTTTGACGTTTCAAACGAATTCCATTTCGGCTAGTTTTAATTTCCAAACTGAGTAAGCATGTTATGCACAGTGATTTTATGAGCATTTGTAGCGTCCGCGAACCTGAAAACATGGTAGCTGTATTTAGTGCAGTTAAAACAACAAACTTTTATTCATAAAGAACTTAAAGCAACCTGTCTTAATCACTCTTGTATATGAATATTTACATTTTAGATCTTAGTGACCACGGAATGTTGAGCAAAAAGTGGTCTGTACAACTTCGTATATCGGTCACAAATGAATGTTACACTTTATATCTTAGATTGTTGATGGCGTCTTATCTTATCCAAATATTCACGGTCTATCCTGTTTTGGGTACATACACAACAAATAGACTGGTATGGAACGCCGGGACTGTCTGATGTGATCAGCTATAGTTTCATTATTTTAAAATACAGTATTAGCTTGTTTACAGCTGTGTTATTTTGTCTGATTGCTGTACTGTCTTGTCTACTGACCATAATTCATTATCTTGTCAAACAGACATGTCATTATGTTAACATACAGTATTAACTTGTTTAAATCTGTGTTATTTTGACTGTTTACTGTACTGTCTTGTCTAGCTGCGTTTTGTCCATTATACTGTCTTGTCAACTGACCATATCTTGTCAAACAGACATGCCATTATGTTTACATACAGTATTGACTTGTTTAAATCTATGTTATTTTGACTGTTTACTATACTGTCTTGTCTAGCTGTGTTTTGTCCATTATACTGTCTTGTCAACTGACCATATCTTGTCAAACAGACATGCAATTATGTTTGCATACAGTATTGACTTGTTTAAAGCTGTGTTATTTTGTCCGTTTGCTACAAATTATTTAATCAAGACTTGGATGAAATGTTTATGTAAATACTGTGAAAATCAAGAATAGTCAACAAGCAACATGTTTACATTAGATTCTTGGATATGTATTCTAATAAGGCTGACTGGTATTTATAGTATCTGAACACAAGGCTAAAATATTTTCATGGTTTCTGGGTGAATAGATAAATGGTATATTGAACAGATTTAGAACCTACATATTTAAGAAAGGTCATTGTTGGTATCGCATTATCACGAATTGGAGAGGATTTTGTTTTTTCTGTGGGGTGGTATTTGCAAACCTTGCACCTGAAAAAAGAGAAACTGTCAGCCGACAGATGGATGGACTTTTAGTTGTTTATTGGGTTAATTTGAACATATGGTATTGGTATAACTGACGTTGCCCTTGTCTTGTTAAGGTTCCATTAGTTTTGATGCTGCTGTATTCATAGTTGTGCACCACTCATTTAATAATAATCTATATTTATATGCTGGGTGATGTTTTTAGTATGCTAACAGTATTGTTGACATAATGATGGTAGTTACATTGCAGTTATTACACGGTATTGCAGTCATGTAAATGTTGTTCATCTTATAGCTTTGTGTCTTAGCTCGTGTTTTTGTTTTTTTTTTCAATTTATGATCGATTTTAGAATTATTTCTAAAACATTTGTGAAAAACATATGTTGAAAGAATATGTTATTGTTTTGATGCCCTAAGAATGTAAAATATGAATTTCTTTATTGTTCAGTCGGTGAATATCAAATTACTTGTAGCATTAATACATATACTTGTAGACATTATTGGCCGTTTTCATTGTCACTTGTATGTTCAGAGAACTTGTTCATGTTATTTCTGGTGATTGTGTGCTGTAACAATTACAGGAATGATATACAGTATACATTCTAACGTTATTCAAACTTTCGTCAATTCCAGTTTCCATGCGCCTTTCCAATTTAATATTAAATACCCACGTGTTTGGAACTGGTGATCACAAAGAGACCTAAAATATGTTGCTTTTGGGAACTCAACAATTGACGTGTAATCGAAACTTTATGACATGTGTTGTATAGCTCTTGGAAGTTTCTCGAAAATAGACGCTCCAGCAGTGTAAGAATAATTTTCTTGAAAGTGTAGCGCAATGTGAAATTTATGGTGGTGTACAACCTGTTCATGAAATTATTTTGAAACAGGATATAGTGCAGAAAATAACCTAATTCATGACCTTTGACTTCTCTAATTAGACCATGCAAATGTTGTACGAAATGTAATCAGTGGTGCGTGTTATTTATACGGTTTCATGTACGTTTCTTTAATGTTTTAGCAATACAGCTAATTAACAGGATGTCAGAACTTCAGCATGAAGAGGCATGGCGATTTTTACTGGCTGGAACATCGTGCATGTTAGCGGCAGCTGGTAGATAAACGTTTATTAAGTTTTTGATTACATATTAGCTGATTAGATGTATATGTATTGTATATCTGTACGTGAACAATTCTGCTGTATGAAAATGTTGGGGCCAAATGTTGCAGCCTACATTTTCCAGACAGAAGGGGTTTTGCGCATTGTTTTGCCAGGTCTTTAAACATACGCGCCTACCCCTCCCCTTACGTCGATGTCCAAATACTAGGAACCAAATAACTTTTGTCTGTAGCTGTACGGGTCAGGCCATAATTAAAAAAAATGTTTGTTTGGGTAATTCAAATTAAGGTAGGTAGGGAATTTTTTTTCTTCATATAATCATGGCAGTGGCTCGATAGGTAGCCAGTTCTGGCTACTTAGACCAAAGGTCTACAGAACTGGTTCCAGTAGTCCAAATAATTGCATGTACTCGAGAGTTGAATATCGTTATATTTTTTTGACTTGTCAATATCCGCCTCTAGGTAGACAACGTAAAATATCAAAATGTAAAATCGGTCTACCCGAGGTCTCATTATTTAGACTACCGGTTCCGGCTACCTAGACTAGACCGGCTCTTTAATAAACTGTATTAAAAAGGATCATTATATTAGTTAGATAAATTACATTTCTTGTGATTTATTTACTATTTGTAATTTACCTGTTTATTTCACCATATTTACGCACTCCTGTCATATCGGCAGACAGTTTGTTATGTTATCAACAAATGATCAGAGTATCATTATCATCATTGGCATGTTTATAAATTCTTAAAATAAAGTTTTAAATGAATTTTTGTTGTTAAACGTTATATATTGGAAAACATTTTTGAAAGATGATGTCAATTTTCGGCGATCCTTTAGATTTAGGTCTTTTGATATGTAATTATCTTTCACATTTAGTATACGCTGCCTTAGAATAAAGAGCTCCTATGTTCAAACAAACAATTAGAACCAGTCAAGATTATTGACTAATAAACAAATTGGCGGAGAAATTAGAGTAAGAGTAAAATCATTTAGGGCCATTTTTAGCCCACCTGAGCACGAAGTGCACAAAGGTGAGCTTTTGTGATCGCCCTGTGTCCGTCGACCGTCAGTCGTTCGTCATCAACAATTTGACTGTTAACACTCTAGAGGTCACAAATTTGAGCCAATCTTAATGAAACTTGGTCAGAATGTTACCCTCAATAAAATCTTAGACATTTTCGATATTGGGTCATCTGGGGTCAAAAACTAGGTCACCAGGTCAAATTAAAGGAAAAGCTTGTTAACACTCTAGAGGTCACAATTTTGGCCTAATCTTAATGAAAATTGGTCAGAATGTAACCCTCAATAAAATCTTGGATGAGTTTGATATTGGGTCATCTGGGTTCAAAAACTAGGTCACCAGGTCAAATCAAAGGAAAAGCTTGTTAACACTGTAGAGGCCACATTTATGACTATATCTTTATGAAACTTGGTCAGAATGGTAATCTTGATGATCACAAGGTCCAGTTTGAATCTGGGTCATGTCGGGTCAAAAACTAGGGCACCAGGTCAAATCAAAGGAAAAGCTAGTTTACACTTTAGAGGCCACATTTATGACCATATCTTAATGACACTTGGTCAGAATGTTAATCTTATGATCTTTAGGTCAGGTGAGCGATACAGGGCCTTCATGGCCCTCTTGTTTAAGATATGATACGAGTGCGTAAATACGGCGAAATAAACAGGTAAATCACAAATAGTAAATAATAAATCACAAGAAATGTAATTAATTTAAGTAATATAAGGCCTAAAAAAAATTCTTTGTTTCCGGTAACATGCTCAAAATTTTAGGGTAAGGTAGGTCGGAAATTTTTTTTTTTTTTTTGGAATTTTTTTTTATTAAGGGAGACTTTTCGGAAATTATTTTTGTGTCAAAAAATGAATACAAATAGGGGAGTTATGCCTTAAGAGCATCAGTAAGTTGATTTCTAACATCACTGACCATGTTTAAAGCATAAAAAGTGCAGTTTTGCAACTTTTTGTCAAAAAGTTGAAAAAATTATTCTCCAAGGCCATAAAAACATTTAGGGTCAGGCCAAAAATTTAGTGTAGGTCGGGATACCAGAAACAAACAATTTTTTTTTTTTACGCCTAATGATCCTTTATAATACAGTTCATTAAAGCCGGCTACCTTGACTTATATGTTCATATATGATATATATAGAGCCGGTCTAGGTCTAGGTAGCCGGAACCGACTAAGTAGACCTTTGGCCTAGGTAGCCAGAACCGGCTACCTAGCCACTGCCTATAACCATATAGAGAGAAAGAAAAATCATTTGACCTGCCAGAAAAAAAGTTTGATCACAGCGATTTTCACAGGTAGGTCGTGTTAATTACCATAAATGAATAGTATTTTTGCACGGATGTGCAAGCTGATCTTGGGCTGCACTGGTCGCAAAGGCAGAATCACTTGCTGCCAGCAGGCTAAAGGTTAAATGGGCGGAGCACCTAGTGCTGTGCATGGCTGCTTTCTTTGAATGTGTTTTTTCTTGCTGGAATTTTGTCCTTGGTTGGTTTTTCTGGCCTAGAGATTCTAGACTTTGGGTAAAAGAACTGTTTCACGGATCTTCCCAAACTTGGTCTATAGGAACCTTGGATGATCCTTTTTAACCTTTATTCTGCTGGCGGCAAGTGATTCTGCCTTTGCAACTAGTGCAGATCAAGATCAGCCTGCACACCCATACAGTCTGATCATGGTCTGCACTGTTTGCTGTTCAGTCAATAAATTTTCAGTGAACACCCCTTGGAATAATAAACGGTATTGCCCAAATTGAATGATAGACCAGTCCATGTTAGAAGTTTAGCATGGTAAGGGTAAAGATGTGTTCTCATATTAAAAATTGCTTGATGCATCTTCACCAAGATTGGTCTGTAACATCCTTTGATGGCTCTTTCCTAAGTTATTTAAATGGTTCTGCATTCATCAGAGCTCCATTTAGAAGGAAAAATAAAAGATTTCTTCTCATTAAACTCTGGATGGATGTTCACCAATTTTGGTAGGAATGAGATAAGAAGCAAAATCAAAACTTATACATCTGATGTATACCTGACAGGTGAGCAAATTTTGGCCTTATGGCCCTCTTGTTTAAAACCCATTCTTTTCCTTGCTGGTTCAGAAGAACATAAATCTATGATATAAAAGACTTAATTTTGCTGAGCTTTGCTGTTAAATAAAGATATCTATTCCATTAGCCAGATTTTGGTACTACGCTGAAAACAAAATTTGAATTGAACACTCAAATGCTGTAAAGTTGCCTGAATAAATTGAAATAATACATTACCGCATTGTAAATTTTTCATAGAGTGCTTGTTCTACAATATAATGCAATGTTAAATTGAAGAACAAAGTGGTGGTAATCAAAAGAGAGACAAACAGTTGTAGATATTGTATTACAGGAGTGTTATCTGATCTGCGGCTTAATCCTTACAGGGTTGGCAACTACCCGCCCAGGGTGGGTAAACCTGCCCAGGAAAACCTGGGTTTTCCCGGGTTGGGCAATACTCCTAAAAATGAAAGAAGTGGGCAATACTGGGCAATAAGAAGTTTTTCTTCATTTTTTACAAAACAATTGAGTTTCTATGTTGTAAAATGTGAGCTAATTCTTACATTAAGTTTTACATACTTTGAAACCATTGGTGAAGTGATAGGTAGTAGACACCCTTCAACATTTGTAATTACAGATATATGAATTTATAAATGACACAGTATACTTTGTATATATAATCTACACACTGTCTGTGATCACATATTGAATGATCTCTCTAGGTCACAACTAGATTTTGCTTAGCATATGATAGTCTAACAGTCTAGTTCTTCTTTATCACAAAGCATTCTGTAACTGAACACAAGTTTTGTAGTCTTTTCAATCCCAAGTCTGTTTCTGAGTTTTTGTCTAAATAATACCAAAATTTGAAAACACCCTTTCTGTTGACGCAGAAGATGCCAGCATATCTAGAAGGTTTTTGGCTACGGTACCCTACAGAGTGGTCTAAGGCTGATCTAATACTAACACACTGCAACAAGTCTATGAGCTTTCAGTCTCAGTTTTGGTACTAACCACAGTGCCACAATCTTGACATTTTGCAATCTTTTTAGCTCATCTGATTTTTTGAAAAAAAATGATGAGTTATTGTCATCACTTGAGCGGTTGTCGGCGTCGGCGTCTGTGTCGGCGTTGCCTGGTTAAGTTTTATGTTTAGGTCAACTTTTCTCCTAAACTATCAAAGCTATTGCTTTGAAACTTGGAATACTTGTTCACCATCATAAGCAGACCGTGTACATCAAGAAACATAACTCCATCTTGCTTTTTGCAAGAAATTATTGCCCCTTTTGGACTTAGAAAATCAGTTTTCTTGGTTAAGTTTTATGTTTAGGTCAGCTTTTATCCTAAACTATCAAAGCTATTCCTTTAAAACTTGCAACACTTGTTCACCATCATAAGCTGACCCTGTACAGCAAGAAACATAACTCCATCCTGCTTTTTGCAAGATTTATGGCCCCTTTTGGACTTAGAAAATATCAGATTTCTTGGTTAAGTTTTATGTTTAGGTCAACTTTTTCTCTTAAACTATCAAAGCTATTGCTTTAAAACTTGCAACAGTTTTTCACCATCATAAGTGGACACTGTACATCAAGAAACATAACTCTATCCTGCTTTTTGCAAGAGTGATGGCCCTTTTTAGACTTAGAAAATCATGGGTAGGACAATATTTCTATTATACAAAAAAAATCAGATGAGCGTCAGCACCCGCAAGGCGGTGCTCTTGTTTTTAATCATTCTCAGTAACATTAAAACAATTCCACACAGGGTCCATAGGTTTCATGGTAATAGGATAGAAATTCATCAACATTGTGATCTAAATTGGAAAGTTGATTTTCATGAGTAAAATGGCCAGATTTAGGTTGTTCACACTTCTAACTTTAATCCCCTAATCTTGTTCAATAATTGCTCAATCATCATCATAATAATTGTCTATTCAATAGATTTTTATAACAGAACAGAACAGTACATAGTTTATTCAACTTGTACACATATACAGGTACCTCGTTGTACAAAACATTCATACAATATTCATAATGTACATGGTCATTTCAAAATATATGTTATATCGATAAGTCTTTACAAACAATATTTTTTCTATTACACATACGATCTTACATTATATCAGTACTTGTTTAAATAGTTAATGTCTCTTGTTGTCACAGGCACAGTGGAAAGAAAAATAATCAATTTGCAAACTAAAAATAAAATAGTTAGGATTTGGAGAATGAACTTTAAGGTCAAAAATTTAATAGAGCGTATTTTCTCGTTTTAAGAGCTATTTTACTGACTCATGTAATTATAAAACACATACACACGCAAACATACTATATATAATAAGCTTCAGGATTCAATAATTCATTTCTTTTCTTATTAGCTTGAAGAATGTATTTAGCGAGATTTCTAATAACAACTTTATTTTCTGACTTGAGTAACTGAATGAATTTGTGCATACTGGGACGTCTATAAAAATACGATTTTATGAATTGGTGTCGTAACTGCTCATATACTTTACATTTAATGACAAAGTGATACTCGTCTTCTATGTCACGCGACTCACATAGCTGACAGATTCGTTCGACCCTTTCGATACGATTTCTACCGTGCCTACCTGTTTCAATTCGCAAGTTATGGGCTGAAACACGCAATTTAGCTAGTGCCTGACGTAAGGTTTTTGTATTAAGAACGTGAAGATAGTCACTTGGGACAAAGTCGTCTTTTACATAAAAATATAAGTTGTTAAGAACATTGTTACTTTGTAAATCTGCCCGCCATTGTTGGACGTAACAGTCTATAAGCCTTTGTTTAAAAATGGGCAAGAATGTCTTGGAATCGACACTGTCCTGATAATTCCAGACGTCAAGAAAGCCATACTGACATAGCAAGTGCTTGACTTTACTGGCCCAGTTAGCTTTACCATTTAAGCATTTGTTAAACGAATCATTATAAATGTATTTTAGTAGTATGTTATTGGACGATAGAAGTTGTAACCAGTATTTGATAATTTGAAAATGTCTCGAGATAAATAACGGATACCGTGCCAATTCGCCGTATACGGCCGCATTACTTGTGCTTTGTCTGACTCCCAAAATTGCCTTACAATATTTTAAGTGCACGCGTTCTATTTCTTTGGACTTAGAGAATCCCCAAATTGGACAGGCGTATTGAAGAATTGAACCAACGAACGAATCAAATAGTTGTAGAGATATAGGTGGGCTTAATTCAAACTTACTTAAATTGCACAACAATGTATTTGTTGCTTTTAGTGCCTTTCCTACTACATACTGGTTATGTAATACAAATGAACCAGTGTAATTGAATACCACGCCCAAATAATTAAAGTCATTTACTACTTCCAAAAGATGACCATTAAAATACCAACATTCATTGCGTTTAACTGGACCCCTTTTTCGAAACACTACCACTTTCGTTTTTTCTATATTGACCTGTAAACTCCAGTATTCACAATATTCGCATAACCTATTTAAGCTATTTTGTAAATCCTGCACAGAATTTCCAACAATAACCATATCGTCAGCAAACAGTAAGATGATCACACATATATCATATAAAGTCAGTCCTGATGTATTTGTATCTTGTAAAAATAGTTCTAAGTCTTCTAAGAAAAGGGCGAATAATGCTGGTGAATTATTAAGACCTTGTCTTAAGCCAATGGATATTTCGAAGAAATCTGAGCACTGGTTACAACTTTTAACACAAGATTTTACCACTGCGTACATAGCCTTAAACATTTTTAGTATTTTACCATCGAAACCCATACCATAAAGTTTGAACCACAGGGCATTACGGTAGACCGAGTCGAATGCCTTTTGCAGATCGATAAAGGCGCAAGGCAATCTTAAATTCTGTGTTAAAGCATGTTCAATTAAACTTTGTAATACAAATATTGCATCGACTGTACTACGACCCTTTCGGAAACCGAACTGGGAGTCCGAAATAACATTGTTTTCCTCGAACCATTTTTCTACTCGCAATGTAAGTATGCTGGTAAAAAGTTTACCAAGATTGCTGAGTAAAGTGATTCCACGATAATTATTTGGTATATTTTTATCCCCTTTCTTATGGATAGGCACTATAAAACCTTGTGTCCAGATTTCCGGGAAATAACCAGAATTAAAAACTTTGTTAAATAAGTCAGTAATATGACTTCCAAGAATATCGATAGTTTCAATAAAAAACTCGTTAAGTAAATTATCACTTGGGCACGAAGATTTGTTTCGTTTCAGTTTTTTAACTGCCGAGGTAACTTCTTGTAGATTAATAGGCGCATTTAGTTCATCAAATGTAGGATTATTCACATTAAAATCGCTATTCTCATTAAAATACTCGGCATCATCAACTACCGTTGTCCTAATTTCGCTAAATAGTTCTGAGAAATAAGATTTGAACTCCTCTACTGGGATATTGTGATCGGATTTATTAGTTTTTGATTTAAAATGCTTCCAAAAATCTCGAGGCTTTTTATTCTTCAATTTTGCTAGTTCAAGTGATTGCTTAATTTTATATGCCCGCTTCTTTTTGCGAACAGTAAATTTAAAGCGCTTTCTTAAGTTACACAACTGTACCCTGTTATACTCAGACTTGCTACTATTGAAAACCCTTAACGCATTCTTATATTCAGATTTTACCGTAACGCATTCCGCATCGAACCAACCGTCGTTGTCGTAAAAAGTACGCCTCGATTTGGAGCCGTTTTGTTTGAACTCATTCTTAAATAACGGTTCTGCCGTTTGAAGTATTACACGAGAAAATGCATTAACCATAGAATCAATTTCTAAGGTTTCGTTTAAAATTATATTATTAAATTCCTGTAGTCTACCGATAATGTTACTTCTAAATTTTTCTTTATTGTCGGCATTCCACTTATAATAACTATGCGTGTCTGAAAACTGTAACCCTTCATTTTCGCGCCACGGCTCAAATCCATCGATACAAAACGATAAGGCGGCATGGTCGCTAAACATATTAAATGGTAATACCTGAAAAGAATTTATAGCATAAAAATCTGTCTCTTTCAACAAAAGGTAATCAATCACGCTACTTGAATTACGGTTAAAAAATGTATATGCACCAATATTATAATCATGGCCTAAACGGCCGTTGGCGATTCGTAATCCCGTGGCTTTACAGAGTTCTAATAATTTAACTCCACGGTTATTGCACGTACTGTCGAGTGAGGTTCTGGGGAGGTTCTGGTCAGGTGTATAATTTAAATCATCAGTAAAATTTATCACTGAGTCACAAAGAATGTAATCAGGCCTAATTCCCACTCGACAGTTCCAGTCACCTGCTATCATAGTACAACCAATTTTATCAAAATAGTTAATATCTTGCATGAGTAAATCGAACAAATTTGCATCAACAATATATGAAGCCGGTGATTCGTCCGACCATAGGTACAACCCACACAGGTATATATCTTTATCAAAGTTAAAAAATTGAGCATTTAACTTGAGCCAAATTATCGTGTCAAAGTGATTTTTAACAACAGATACACCATTTTTTAGCGAATTTCTCAAAAATATTGTGATTCCTCCGCTATTTCTCCTAGCTTTCTTATGCCTAAATTTCCTGTAAAAATTAAAAGTAGTAAATCCATCAATATCAATAGAAGAGTTTTTATCTGTCCATGACTCACTCAGAATAATAATGTCATTGCTTGTTATGAAAGAAACAAATTCTTGGTCAGATAATTTGCTGTCAGTTAAACCGTTACAATTCCAAACTAAGATTTTTGGTCCATTCTCCGACCGGTCCTAGTTACACTTTACCGGTTTACCTTCGATGTACAGGGTGTCATATACCAGCCAGGCTCTCTTGTTGTCCTTGATAGCTTCCTTTAGCTGTGGCATCAATTTCCGGCGTCGAGCAGCAATTTCCGGCGGGAATTGCTCATGAAGGAAAAACCCCGTTTCTTTTAAGAGATGTTTTTGCCGGCGAACAAGCTCTCTGTCTGAGAAAAATGTAAATTTCACAACGAAGTTACGTTTCCGCTGGGATCCGTCGGAACTCGGAACCCCCATCCGATGAATTCGCTCTAGCTTCATCGAGTCTACAATGTTTTGTGCTAGTTTAAGATCTTTAACTAAAAACTTGCGAAACTTATCTTCCAAATTTTCACCAGATTCTTCAGGGAAACCTCCAAATACAAGATTGTTTCGCATGCTTTGCGACTCTAAGTATGTAACTTTGTCTTTCAAATTTAAATTTTCTCTTTCAAGCTCGTCAATACGTGATTGGTATTCAGCTGATATGAACTCAAACCTGTTTACTCTTTCGTCAATATCAGTCATTCTTTGGTCAAATCCCTTGTTGCTATCGTGAACTTGCACAGTCAAAAGTTTAAGATCTTTTTCGAAAGAAAGAACTTTCTTCTCTACTAAATCAAGCTTTTGTAGACGAGATTCAACCTTGTCTAATTTTACTTCCAGACATTTAAGAACGCTCATAATGTCACTGTTCGAGGGAGTGTGTAATATTATTATTATAGATATTATAGCGTAAGGCATGCAGGTGTCAATGCTATCACTATAGTACAGGGTTGTAAGTCAACTAACGAGTAAAGTGTTGAAATATGTATTGAAGTATGAACTGAAATATTACCGGTATATTGCCCAGTATTTCCCACTCTTGCCCTGTAAAACCCGGGTTTTCCCAGTATTACCCACTGGGCTGGGCAATATGCTTAAAACCCGAGTTTTTGCCAACCCTGAATCCTTACCATGCTAAATTTCTATAATGAACTTGTCCCATCTTTCAATTTAGACAGTACCATTAACTGTTAAAAGGGGGGCTTTCTAAAAAGATACTGGCTGAATGGAGAACAGTACAGATCATGATCAGACTGTTTGGATGAGCAGGCTGATCATGATCTACACTGGTCGCAAAGTGTTCAGCGTGATAAGGGTTATTACTATTATAATATTATGTTAGTTTTAGTGACAGATTGACATTATGTCATACATATGTCTCATTTTCTGCTTTATGTGCCAGGAGTCCACAGATAGTAAGAATGACTTAAAGATATGTTATGCTCATATTTCAGTAAAACATTTTATTTATCCCCCCACCAAAGGTGAAGGGGATATTAGAAATGCTCTCCGTCCGTGCGTCCGTCTGTCCGTCCGTCCGTCCGTCCGTGCGTCCGCAACGATATTTGTCCGGAGCATAACTCCAAAAGTACTTGAGGGATTTTCTTCAAACTTCATACACTGATAGAACACATTGGGAGGAAGTGCAGTGTGCAAGAACAATAACTCTACCTTGCCTATTTTTTGAGTTATTCCCCTTTATCTTATTTTCTTAAAAAAATTTGTCCGGAGCATAACTCCAAAAGTACTGGAGGGATTTTCTTCAAACTTCATACACTGATAGAACACATTGGGAGGAAGTGCAGTGAGCAAGAACAATAACTCTACCTTGCCTATTTTTTGAGTTATTCCCCTTTATCATATTTTCTTAAAACATTTTGTCCGGAGCATAACCCCAAAAGTACTGGAGGGATTTTCTTCAAACTTCATACACTGATAGAACACATTGGGAGGAAGTGCAGTGTGCAAGAACAATAACTCTACCTTGCCTATTTTTTGAGTTATTCCCCTTTATCATATTTTCTTAAAGAACTTTGTCCGGAGCATATCTTCTTCATGCATGGAGGGATTTTGATATATCTTGGCACAAATGTTTACCACCACGATGCGGAGTGTCATACGCAAGAACTAGGCCCTAGGTCTAAGGTCAAGGTCACACTTAGAGGTCAAAGGATACAAGAATAAAAACCTTGTCTGGAGCATTTCTTCTTCATGCATTGAGGGATTTTGATATAACTTGGCACAAATGTTTACCACCACGAGACGGAGTGTCATGCGCAAGATCCAGGTCACTAGGCCTAAGGTCAAGGTCACACTTAGAGGCCAAAGGTCAGATACAAGAATGACTTTGTCCGAAGCATTTCTTCTTCATGCATGGAGGGATTTTGATGTAACTTGGCACAATTATACACCATCATGAGACGAAGTGTCATGCGCAGTTCCCTTCTTTAGAATTACTTCCCTTTGTTGTTACTTTAAATAGCTTTTATTGTAACTTTTTCATTACTAGTCGTAGGGAAAAATCGAGACCACTTTTCTGTAGTACAACAAACATGCTAAATCCAATTTTGAGGTGTATTTTGACCAGTCTCTTCCTGATAAAGATTTTTGTGTGGACTTGCAATTTTTTTTTTTTTTTTTTTTTTTTTTTTATAAAGATTAACTTCCCTTAGTTGTTACTATAAATAACTTATATTGTAACATTTTTATAACTGACCCTAGGGAAAAAACAAGACCACTTTTCTGTGGTACAGCATAGATGTTACTCTCCAGTTTTAGGTGTATTTTATTAATTTTATTATATATAAGGTATCTCTACCTAGTAAGGAGTTTTTTTGTGGACTTTAAAAAACAAAAGACTTACAATGATTACTAAACAACCACAAAATTAACATTCCATTTGCAAATACAGCTGCTAGAGTAAAGAAATTTGCTTTGACGGGCATATATTGTGACATTCTGGCACTCTTGTTCCCTGTTAGCTTTCCATTCCTTCTTTTTACAGTAGCCATATAGAAAAACATCATAGTTATACTCTTCATGAAAATTAATAAAATTTAGCAGTAAACCACCTCACTACTGACTTATTCTTTCTTCCACATCTTAAAACCCCTGATGCGGACCACATCCTTCAATTATGATATGCCCGGTGGGGGGATTAGCCATGTCTGACATGGCTCTTGTTTAAATTGATGAAGTAAATTTGGAAAATCCTCATCAGGTAAACATAGTTTGGTAAAATTTATATAT
The DNA here is from genome assembly GCF_021730395.1 of Mercenaria mercenaria. Classification (NCBI taxonomy): domain Eukaryota; kingdom Metazoa; phylum Mollusca; class Bivalvia; order Venerida; family Veneridae; genus Mercenaria; species Mercenaria mercenaria. Next base: position 58,658,781 of record NC_069373.1, read on the forward strand.
AACTGTTTTGTAGAGCTGCAGTTAAATATCACATCTAGTAGTGGCCATTTGTTAGTTTTTAGCAGCATTTCATACTGCAATTACTTAATATACGTATTCATTTCATCCTAGTTAAAACCTGACAGACAGTTCTGTGTTATTACATAGATACTATGTTGTAATTAAGTTCATATTTTTGATTATGAACTTTAGGTATAATATATCTTTAACAAAGAATCATATAATTAAACAAAAGCCACAAATCTTTTTTAACACATTTTTGTAAGGTCTCCTCTCAGAATTGTTCAAATGATTCCATTCAACAGATTTAAGGGGCTGCCAGAGTTTAAAACATAGAAATAGCTTTAAACCGCTTCTCCTTCTGAAGCACTTGAATGATCATCACCAAACTTAGTCTGTAGTATCCTTATCAGCCACCTTAACCAGCCGTCCATAAAGGCGTCTTTTAGATATAAACAAATTAACATGTAATGGTAAATAGATTATTTTTCTCAAGTCTCATTTTGTGATGGTTAAAGAGAGGGAAATTTCTATGTATGTACCTGTAAAAAAAATGGATCAGACCGTTTTTGCTTGTGAAAATGGACCTGGTTTGGGTACCTGTAATAATGGAGTTAATACAATGCCTCTTAAAGCAGATCTTGCATTGTGTACCTGTGAAAGTAGACTAGTTTTGATCTTGTGTACTTGTGAAAAATGGATCTGATTTTGTTTAACTGTGAAAATGGACCGGATCCTATATACCTATGAAAAAGGACCTAAACCTGTGTACTTGTGGAAATGTACCTGATCCTGTGTACATGTGAAAATGTACCTGATCCTGTGTACCTGTGAAAATGTACATGATCCTGTGTACATGTGGAAATGTACCTGATCCTGTGTACCTGTGGAAATGTACCTGACCCTGCATACTTGTGAAAATGTTCCTGATCCTGTTTACATGTGAAAATGTACCTGATCCTGTGTACATTTGAAAATGTACCTGATCCTGTGTACCTGTGAAAATGTACCTCTGGAAATGTACCTGACCCTGCGTACCTGTGAAAATGTACCTGATCCTGTTTACATGTGAAAATATACCTAATCCGGTGTACATGTGAAAATGTACCTGATCCTGTGTACTTGTGAAAATCTACCTGACCCTGCATACCTGTGAAAATGTACCTGATCCTGTTTACATTTAGTGGTGACCTTAAAATGAAATTCATTATCATTTTGGATGCATTTTCAGCTTGCTTTATGACTGTTATTATTAAGATAGGCCTAAAGTCGATAGCAGACAACAGTCTCAACTATATAATATTTTGACAGTAAACCTAAAACTTACAATAGCACATCTGAGTGGGAAATTTTTTGTGCATGAAAATTGAGTTAACCTGAAACCGCTATCACATACAGACATTGTCTTTGCTTTAAACTTCTGGAAAACTCTACTGTGGACTTGCCCCTGTTGTCTACTTGCCCCTATTATTGTAAACTTGCCACTGTTATTATGAGCTTGCCCCTGACCTGTTATTCTCAACTTGCCCTTGTTATTACCAACTTTACCCTGTTATTGTCGATTTGCCCCTGTTATTTTCAACTTGCACATGCTATTGTCCTCTTGCCCCTGTTATTGTCAACTTGCACTTGTTATTGTCAAGATGTCTCTGTTATTGTCAAGTTGTCCCTGTTATTGTCAACTTGCACTTGTTATTGTCAACTTGCCCCTGTTATTGTCAACTTGCCCCTGTTATTGTCGACTTGTCCCTGTTATTGTCAGCTTGCCCCTGTTATTGTCAACTTGCACTTGTTATTGTCAACTTGTCCCTGTTATTGTCAACTTGCCCTTGTTATTGTCAACTTGCCATTGTTATTGTCTGCCCTAGTTATTGTCAACTTGCCTCTGTTATTGTCAACTTGCCCCTGTTATTGTCAAGGTAGTATTTGTATGATTTCAGTGACAAACCCGATAGATGTTGTCAAGATACGTATGCAGCTGGAGAATGAGATGGCAGAGCAGAAAGGATTGACTCACCTGAAAGGTCGATATTATAATGGCTGGGTGAAAGGATGTGCCACCATTGTGAAGGATGAGGGTATCCCAGGACTTTATAAGGGGTAACATAAATTCTGATATAATTACAGTTGGCTGCGTTACTTCCCTTGACAAAATAGATTTTGTTAATTAAAAAAACATTTTTGTAAAAAAGCAAAGAAAAAACCTGTTTGGCATCTTGGGAGTAAAATAATCCCATGTCATATTTTTGGTATTACATTAGTTTATCTAATAACATTTTGACAATTAGTGATGTTTTGATATAGAAGACAAGAGTCGAATTGTCTTTGTGCATAATAGGAAAAGATCAAGAGAAGAAATTCACTATATACATGTTTGTTACTGAATGCCTGTAATTATTATCATATCTAACAAAAGTGGTATGTCGCCCCTCACAGACTACTGGCTCCAACATTAGACCCACTGGCGCAAACATTTTCTGATTGACGAATTTGTTGGCGCAAAGTGAAATTGACCCAGAGAAAACCCTGAGTTGTGATGTCTCAGCAGAAAAAAGATAACATGTGATAAAAAGAATCTTATGTTTGTGTCTTTCCACATATGTCGGAAACACCATATTTCATTTCTATTTCAGAAAAGGGAAATATTTAAAATTATAGTTTACTGCTGATATTTTTTACCCACAAAATTTTAACTACTTTCCAATTGTTTTTTATACAGGGTATTTCCTTCCCTAATGAGAGAAGGGTCGTACAGTACAATACGACTTGGTGCATATGAACCATTAAAGAGAGTCTTTGGTGCAACAGACCCCGCTCACACCCCACTGTGGAAGAAGATATGTGCAGGAGCTATGTCAGGTTAGTGAAAGTGTCACAGCTAATACAGCTATATCACTGGTAATAGCTTCTGTTTGAAAAGCACAGATTATCTCCCATAGTTATTTTGCTGGTCATGTTGTGCTGTAAACTCTGTTGCAGAATGGACAGAAATGATCACTGACAAACATCAAACATTGTCTTTATACGCCTTGCCATACAACAACCCATCGAATGTTGCCTTACAAAATATCATCCCCAAAACATTGTTCTACAGAACGTAACCCCCAAATCATCATCCTGTGAAATATCAACTGGTAAAACATTACAATTTTTGACCAACCAAAAATGGCTATGCTACATTGCCTAATAGTATTTTTCATGAAAATTAGGACATAGATAGAAAACATTATGCTAGAATTGTGTCACTGAATGAAACGAAATAGCACAAATCTGCCACTATAATATTATGACAAAAAATGCTCCCATCAAGGAAGATGTATTACAAAAGCAGGAACTGTCTAAAGGCATTTTAAATGAATAGATGTAATTACAATGGGGAAACTGTTGTATTTAAAAAACAACAACAAAAAACAACCCAATAAAATCTAAAATACAAGTGTGGTTTAGTAAGTTCTGATATACAGGTTTTAACTTTTATACCCCCTTCAAAGAAGCAGGGATATATTGCTTTGCAGCTGTCTGTTGCGTTGGTCTGTATATGTCTGTTGGTAAAGTGAATGGTTTCTGCCTTGATGACTTGAGAACCACTTGACCCAGAACCTTCAAACTAGTTTCTTGTGTCAGTATATCAAAGGTCAAGGTCACAGGGGCCTGAACCTTGAAAATGGTTTCAGCCCAATAACTTGAGAACAACTTGACCCAGAACCTTCCAACTTGATAGCATGATTGGACATTTGAAGAAGATGACCCCGATTGTTTTGGGGATCAGTATGTTAAAGGTCAAAGTCACAGGGGCCTGAACATTGAAAATGATCTCAGCTCAATAACTTGAGAATCACTCAATCTAGAATCTTAAAACTTGATAGCATGATTGGGCATAAGCATGATTGGACTTATTAAGGAGATGACCCTTATTGTTTTAGTGGTTAGTAGGTCAGAGGTCAAAGTCACAAGGATCTGAACATTGGAAACGGTTTCCCCTCAATAACTTAAGACCCACTTGACTCAGAACCGTAAAACTTTATAGCATGATTGGGTTTTTGAAGTAGATGATCGAATTGTTTTTGGGGTCAGTAAGTCAAAGTTCAGGGTCAGAGGGGCCTCAAACTTGTAAACCATTTCCATTCAATAATTTGGGAACCACTTGACCCAGAATCTGCAAACTTGATAGCAAAGCTATCGGTTATTGATTCAGAGTCCATAAAAACTTAACTTTGACATCCAAACTCCAGCATCTGATTGGTTGATTCTTAGCATAATTTTTTAACTGACCAATGACAGAATTTCATTCTGAGACTTGACTCCAGAATGTTGAGTTTTGTTTTGTGACTTTGAATCCCAGTCTTTATAAGTCTATTGCTATATAATTCAGGTGCTGTTGGAAGCTCTATTGCCACACCAACAGATCTTGTGAAAGTGAGAATGCAAGCTCAAGGAAAACTTGGTCATGGAGAACAGAAACGATACGCTTCTACTTTCAGTGCCTTTAGGGAAATATTCAGGGAAGGTGGTATGCGAGCTCTTTATACAGGAGTGGGCCCCACTGTGAAAAGGGCAGCAATTCTAACTGCGACACAGGTAGTTCAGTTGTTACATTACGATTATTATACTTTCACCAAACTTTGTTTGGGATGCAACATTATGTATATAGAAGTCAATTTGTCCCATTCAGTCCATCCCTGTCCTGTTCTATCCTGTATTGTTTTCCTTAAATATCTCTGTAACCAATACAGAATAATCATTTTGGAACCGACAAGAGATTTTTAGGCACATAAGTTCACATACCTGGTCCTACAAGTTCTTTGACATTTGTTTTGACAAATTTATTTCCCTTTTTCAAAAAATAGATGCATGATTTATGAATGCTATTTTACCCAGCCAGTTTAAGACAAGAGGAAGAAGTCATTTAATTAGATTAAATCTTGCAGTCGTAGTCACTTTATGACAATATGTGAAGTTGCAAAAAGATGTATCAAATCATCCAATCTGGACTTCGACCATCACACTCTTACCTTGTCTGTGATATAAATGAGTAACATCAATAAGGAAAAGTGGAATATAATATTTTATAGCAGTTTTCAAGTTTTTATCCTAACCTGGCATATAAATCACAGTATATAAACGAACTTAACCCCAACCAGATCTTGCGAGCAGATTTCAGTGTTAGCCATTTTGCATTGAGACGAGTTAAAAATTCGTGTTCATGAGGATTCTGTTGAATGATAAGTAAGTCAATCTGTTTGTATATTGTAGCCAACAAACTTTATTGTTGACCTATGATATGCAACATTATCATTTTTATACGCCCGTTTGAAAAACGGGACGTATTATGGGAACATCCCTGGCGGGCGGGCGGGCGGGCGGAGTCCACAGACCTTGTCCGGAGCATATCTTCTACATGCATGAAGGGATTTTGATGAAACTTAGCACAGTTGTTCACCATCATGAGACGGAGTGTCATGCGCAAGAACCAGGTCCCTAGGTCTAAGGTCAAGGTCACACTTAGAGGTCAAAGGTCAAATTCAAGAATGACTTCGTCCGGAGCATATCTTCTTCATGCATAGAGGGATTTTGATGAAAGTTGGCACAATTGTTCATCATCATGAGAAGGAGTGTCATGCGCAAGAACCAGGTCCCTAGGTCTAAGGTCAAGGTCACACTTAGAGGTCAAAGGATACAAGAATGAAAACTTTGTCCGGAGCATTTCTTCTTCATGCATAGAGGGATTTTGATATAACTTGGCACAAATGGTTACCACTATGAGGCGGAGTGTCATGCGCAAGAACCAGGTCTCTCGGTCTAAGGTCAAGGTCACACTTAGAGGTCAAAGGATACAAGAATGAAAACCTTGTCCGGAGCATGTCTTCTTCATGCATAGAGGGATTTTGATATAACTTGGCACAAATGTTCACCACCACGAGACGTAGTGTCATGCGCAAGAACCAGGTCCCTAGGTCTAAGGTCAAGGTCACACTTAGAGGCCAAAGGTCAGATACAAGAATGACTTTGTCCGAAGCATTTCTTCTTCATGCATTGAGGGATTTTGATGTAACTTGACACAATTATACACCATCATGAGACGAAGTGTCATGCGCAGTTCCCTTCTTTCGAATTACTTCCCTTTGTTGTTACTATAAATAGCTTATATTGTAACTTTTTCATTACTAGTCATAGGGAAAAATCGAGACCACTTTTCTGTAGTACAATATGCATGCTACATCCAATTTTGAGGTGTATTTTGACCAGTCTCTACCTGGTAAAGATTTTTGTGAGGACTTACAATTTTTTTTTTTTTGATTTTTTTTTTTTTTTTTTTTTTTTTTTTTTTTTTAAGATTTACTTCCCTTAGTTGTTACTATAAAAAACTTATATTGTAACTTTTTTATAATTGACCGTAGGGAAAAACCAAGACCACTTTTCTGTGGTACAACATAGATGTTACTTTCCAATTTTAGGTGTATTTTAAGGTAAGAGAGCTAGAAGACGTTTCGCCCATTAAAAAGCTCCAAAACCAAAAAAACACCAGTGAAAGATGTTCACAAATTGCTGGAAGAATTTGAGGATATTGAGAGTTCAGATGAAGATGAAGATACTATGCAGCTTGCTTTCCAAAATATGACTTTGCTAGAATCCACATTTTCAACGCAAAGAGACCCTTGCTTTGTCCTGAGCACAGACTCATGCGAAGAATTTGATATGTTCACAATTGAAAATATTATTCAACAGATCCCTGATGTTTTAGACTACCTTAAATCAGAAAATCAAATGGAAATGTACATAAAATTTACAAGATTCCTTCATCGACCAGAAGATTCTGTCATTAATTTCGCTGTGCCATCACTGACTTGTCTAGAAAAATATCTGTTTTGGGCTGAAAAACTGAAACAAAGTCGTCCAAACAAAGCCTGCAGTAGTCTTTAATATATGAACCTGCAAGCAACCATCGGATAAATATTTTATAACTGCAAAAAATGGGGTAATTCAGTAAATATGCCTGATAAAGTTATGTGTCTTAATGGTCTGACACTGCCCTTTGATGGTTTCAACGAATTACCTTCAGCAGTACTGAAGACATGAAGTGGCACGCAAAACTTTAACCAGCATTTCTATGTAGAAAGGGGATCAGTCAATCAAATGCTGGAGTTATGGGCCTTGATGGCAAGATACTGTTGACCCCGAAGACATGTGCGTAGTTTCTACCAAATACCTTCAGTTTTCTTGGAGAGATAAAGTTTCATGCAAAACATTAAGCAAAGCATTACGCCGGCATCAACACCAACGACGATGCATGAACACGTGAGTAGAATAGCTCAGACTATTCGTTGAATCGTCGAGCTAAAATACAAAAGAACAATGATTGCAAATGCAGAGGAGACATTTTACTAGTAGTTATTATATCGTATCAAGATATAATTTCTCTTTCCATAATTAATTATCAGATTCATGTAAATATTTTTGTTTCCAGGTAGGGATGCATTTAGGCAATAACCAGTCATTCTATGTGCAGCTAAATGCTTGACATTACTTATAGTACATATGAGCCGCGCCATGAGAAAACCAACATAGTGGCTTTGCGAACAGCATGGACCAGCATCCCCCCAGTCTGGTCAGGATCCATGCTGTTCGCTTTCAAAGTCTATTGCAATTAGACTAACTGTTAGTGAACAGCATGGATCCTGACCAGACTGCGCAGATGCGCAGGCTGGTCTGGATCCATGCTGGTTGCAAAGCCACTATGTTGGTTTTCTCATGGCATGGCTCATATAGTACCCAAAAACAACTTTAGATGCCCCATATTTAATTGTTGTGGACACAGTAACTTCACATTCGTACGATAAAAGACAAAAGGTGGATATAAAGGCAATGGAAATCCCCCTACGTGATTCGCAAGATATGGTTCAGTGAACTCACAAGTGAGGTACAGATCACAAGATTGATATTTGCAAGACGGGTTCAGTATTCAAACAGTTGCCTTGTTTACTTTCCATAATTTTCTAAATAACAAACATGTCCTGGTAGGTATATGCCGCTGGTTTAATGAAGGAAATACATTAAACAACACCTTAAACACGAGTATTGGTATAGACATACGATTTTATGCATAAAATCCCTTGTGTAATCGGCGAATGTTGAAATAAACGAAACACGTTGAGAAGAGTACAGCGTTTAATCGGCAATTATAGGACGAAAGCTGGTAAAGACTGAATTTATCCGGAAGGATAAAGTATTTCTTGATATGATACAATCGTTTACATACCGCCTCAGCATCATTGCAACAAGTTGTTTATAATTATTTAGATAGTCCCACATATTTTCGTCAATCGGATCCTGAAATCTGCTCGCAAGATCCGGTTGGGGTTCAGTTCGTTTATATATTGTGTAAATGTTAGGTTAGCAAAACCATGGAAATTTCTCCCCCATGTCAGGGTAAGAAAAATTTTCCTTTTATTAAGCTTGTCATGAAATATGAGAAGAGATGTTGCTACAATAAATCAAAGGATTTTATTTAAAGGATTTTTTTTTCATCCATTATATAATTTGTGTATCCTTTAAGACAAGTTTACATACCAGGTCCTGTAACTCTAACTTTCAATTTTAACAGAATAACCTCTCTCGCGCAAAATGTCCCAAAAGTGCAGTATCCTTCATTATTTCTTAAACTTACCTAACATGCATTGGAAATACACTTCATTAATTTCCCTGGGTCTTGTGATGTAGCTCTTTACAGATTTAATTCACCTGGAATGCTGCTCAGGTTGGAACTGAAACATACACTATTCCCTTGCAGATTCCAGCTTATGATCACTCTAAGCATCTGATATTGAATGCAGGATTATTGACTGAGGGAGTCCCACTCCATGTGACAGCCTCTATGATAGCCGGATTCTGTACAGCATGTACAACATCACCAGTAGATGTAGTCAAAACTAGAGTCATGAATCAGTGTGAGTATATATACATAGATTTAACTGACCAATAGATGTATTGTAGTCAAAACTAGAGTCATAAACCAGTGTGAGTATATATACCTGGATTTAAATGACCAATAGATGTATTGTAGTCAAAACTAGGGTCATAAACCAGTGTGAATATTATATACCTGGATTTAACTGACCAATAGATGTAGTCAAACTGGGGTCATGAACTAATGTGAGTTTATGTACCGGTACTTTGAATTAAATCAATCATCCTTAGATGTAGTTAAAACTAGTTAGTAACCAGTGTGAGTATATAAACCTTGATTTCACAGGCCAGTAGATGTAAACAAAATTAGAGTCAAGAACCAGTATGAGTGCAAATACCAGGAATTAAATGACCAACAGATGTAGTCAGACCTGGAGGTGAGAATCAGTGTGAGTATAAATACCTGAATTTATAGGAACAATTCATGTAGATGCAGTCAAACCAAAGTCATTAACTAGTGTAAATATGTATACCTAGAATTAGATAATCAAAGATAAGTCATGGACCATTTTAAAGAAAAATACTATGTTTTAAAACACAGTAATTATAGATGTAGTTAAGACTGGTCATAGACTGTTGTGAATACATGTATAAATACCTAGAATTAAATAATGTGTATGTTGAGTTGTTAACCAGAGTGGATTTATAATGTTTAAAGAATTCAACATGTTTTGAATTAGAAATTGCCAAATGCCATTACAGTTACTGTTAAAAAGCTTAGTATGAATTTGCAGAAAGAGACGACAGAACAGAATATTACACTTAAACTGGAATATGAAGAGTTCATTGATTACTGTGAAATCATTTAATTACTGTGAAATCATTTAATTTCGTCTGCACGAAATTTCGTGGTTTTGGTCAAAATGGCTGTTTCGTGGGGCTGTAAATTCGTGGATTTTCAATTATTTATGCCCCCGAAGGGAGGCATATAGGTTTTGAACGGTCTGTCAGTCTGTGAGTCTGTCAGTCTGTCCGCAATTTTCGTGTACGGTCCATATCTTTGTCATCCATGGATGGATTTTCAAATAACTTGGCATGAATATGTACCACAGTAAGACTATGTGTCGCGTGCAAGACCCAGGTCCGTAGCTCAAAGGTCAAGGTCACACTTGGACGTTGAAGGTCATTTTTCATGATAGTGCATTCATGTCTGGTCCATATCTTTGTCATCCATGGATGGATTTTCAAATAACTTGGCATGAATGTGTACCACAGTAAGATGACATGTCGCGCGCAAGACCCAGGTCCGTAGCTCAAAGGTCAAGGTCACACTTAGACGTTAAAGTTCATATTTCATGATAGTGCATTCGTGTCCGGTCCATATCTTTGTCATCCATGGATGGATGTTCAGATAACTTGGCATGAATGTGTACCACAGTAAGACGACGTGTCGCGCGCAAGACCCAGGTCCGTAGCTCAAAGGTCAAGGTCACAGACGTTAAAGGTCATATTTCATGATAGTGCATTGATGGGCTTGTCCGGTCCATATCTTTGTCATTCATGCATGGATTTTAAAATTATTGGGCATGAATGTGTACCACAGTAAGAAGACTTGTCGCGCGCAAGACCCAGGTCCGTAGGTCAAAGGTCCTAAACTCTAACATCGGCCATAACTATTCATTCAAAGTGCCATCGGGGGCATGTGTCATCCTACGGAGACAGCTCTTGTTCTTCATAATTTCCACAGGAATAGATCTAGTATATCATTTTGTTCTTACATGTGAAACCTAAACGTGTCAAACAGCGCTACAAATGTTACCGAATTTGCAATTTACGCCGCCGGAGATTAGCGAGTGATCGTGTGCCTATTAATGACCGCATTATCTATAATTATACGACCCCTAATTTGCAAAAGTTGATGAAACTGTGAAATGTTAATAAGAAAAGTTGGTGCCAATTAAAAAGTGTCAAAACTAGACTTTCAGTTTCATCCAGATGTTTTTTCGGAATTAAAGCACGTCTGCATCTAAAATTACAAACTGATGAACTTGTGCATGTGTTATTTCCTGCCAAGAAACATGTAATGTGAATTGGGTAATAATGCATCGGATGCAAATCTAGCAATTAATTTATAAGATTTAATAGTCCCAAAGTAGTAGTAGTTTACTACGTGTCAGTAAAAATAAAGGCTAGTGTAAAACATTGCAGAGCGGGCCCGAAAAAATTAAAAAAGCAGCCGCAGAATAGTGCGGTTGGCACGTGACACTACGTCAAACTTCTATTTTTAGCTCGACTTTTCGAAGAAAAAGTAGAGCTATTGCACTCGCCCCGGCGTCGGTGTCGCCGTTGGTTAAAGTTTTTTATAAAGTCACATATCTCTGTTACTATCAAAGCTATTGACTCGAAACTTAAAATAGTTATTTACTATCAAAGTCTACTCCAGGTGATACAATCTCCATAACTCTGTTTGAATTTTGATGAAGTTATGCCCCTTTTTGACTTAGAATTTTTGGTTAAATTTTTAGCTCACCTGAGCACAAAGTGCTCAAAGGTGAGCTTTTGTGATCGCTCTGTGTCCGTCGTCCGTCCATCGTCATCAACAATTTGACTGTTAACTCTCTAGAGGTCACAATTTTGGCCCAATCCTAATGAAACTTGGTCAGAATGTTACTCTCAATAAAATCTTGGATGAGTTCGATATTGGGTCATCTGGGGTCAAAAACTAGGTCACCAGGTCAAATTAAAGGAAAAGCTTGTTAACACTAGAGGTCACAATTTTGGTCCTATCTTAATGAAACTTGATCAGAATGTTACCCTCAATAAAATCTTTGACGAGTTCGATATTGGGTCATCTGGGTTCAAAAACTAAGTCACCAGGTCAAATCAAAGGAAAAGCTTGTTAACACTCTAGAGGTCACAATTTTGGCTCAATCTTAATGAAACTTGGTCAGGATGTTACCCTCAATAAAATCTTGGACGAGTTTGATATTTGGTCATCAGGGGTCAAAAACTAGGTCACCAGGTCAAATCAAAGGAAAAGCTTGTTAAAACAGTAGAGGCCACATTTATGACCATATCTTAATGAAACTTGGTCAGAATGTTAGTCTTGATGATCTTTAGGTCAATAGGTCAGGTGAGCTATACAGGGCCTTCATGGCCCTCTTGTTTTATAAAGTCAGATATCTCTGTTACTATCAAAGCTATTGGCTTGAAACTTTAAATAGTTATTAACTATCAAAGTTTGCACCAGGAGAAACAATCCCCATAACTCTGGTTTGAATTTTGACCGAGTTATACCCCTTTTTAACTTAGAATTTTTGGTAAAAGTTTTTGATAACATCAAATATCTTTGTTACTATTAAAGCTATTGACTTGAAACTTAAAATAGTTATTTACTATCAAAGTCTACACCAGGAGAAACAAACCCCATAACTCTGATTTGAATTTTGACAGAGTTATGTCCCTTTTTAACTTAGATTTTGTGGTTAAAGTTTTATAAAGTTTTTACTGGCAAAGTTCTAATTCAGAGTCAAGCACTGAGAAAGTCGAGCACACTGTCTTACGGAAGCTCTTGTTAGTATTACTTTTGCTATGATGAGCATGATGTAAACAAACCATGGGTAAATGTCTAAATGAAATTTGGTTTTGTTCCAACGCATACCTATGTTTATGGTTGATGGAGCCTCTATAAACTACATGAAAACCGCAGGTCAGTACTGCCGTATGCACACAACTACGAATTAGATCGGATGGCTATGGTGTATTTTTTTGGCGACATTGTGCATTGTTTTGTACAATTTACATTATTGTTGGCACAATTTGTTTGTTGGGACTTAATATCGTGGTTGAGCTGAACCACGAAATCCACGAAAATGAATCCCCCACAAATAATAATGATTTCACAGTAGTCTTCTCACATTTAATTCATACCCAGCATAATTCATTAACCAAGTGGGACCTACAAAACGCAATTCATTTCCTGATGTCAAGGCAACAGAGAATAATATAACACGTCTCTGTGTATATTTTTTCCATTACAGGCCAAATAACAAAACCGTACAAATCAGCGTTTGATTGTTTTGCAAAGACATTACGTGCTGAGGGACCACTTGGTTTGTACAAAGGTTTTATACCAAATTGGATGAGAATTGGACCACATACAATTGTTACCTTCTTTGTGTTTGAACAGCTTCGAAAGGTTATAGGAATGGCTCCAGTTTAGTCTTATACAGGAATTCAGATGATGTTCAAAACATCTATAAAATTTTGGCAGTCTGTTAAGACTTGCTACTCTCATGTCGGTTGTTGTTGTTGCAAATCTTATTGGTCTTTTCAGTATATATGTCAGAAACAAATTCACTGTTTTGGGCCTATGTAATAGTGTGTTATGTTAAAAAAAAATCTCCTTGCAGAGTAACTTTGTGATAAGAAGATATTTTTAAGTTGGTTTACATTGTAATCTTTTATACTATTTTTGTCATTTTTAGCTCACCTGAGCACAAAGTGCTCAAAGGTGAGCTTTTGTGATCGCCCTGTGTCCGTCGTCAGTCGTCCTTCGTCAACAATTTGACTGTTAACACTCTAGAGGTCACAATTTTGGCCCAATCTTAATGAAACTTCGTGAAAATGTTACCCTCAATAAAATCTTGGACGAGTTTGATATTGGGTCATCTGGGGTCAAAAACTAGGTCACCAGGTCAAATCAAAGGAAAAGCTTGTTAACACACTAGAGGTCACAATTTTGGCCCAATCTTAATGAAACTTGGTCAGAATGTTACCCTCAATAAAATCTTGGACGAGTTCAATATTGGGTCATCTGGGTTCAAAAACTAGGTCACCAGGTCAAATCAAAGGAAAAGCTTAACACTCTAGAGGTCACAATTTTGGCCCAATCTTAATGAAACTTGGTCAGAATGTTACCCTCAATAAAATCTTGGACGAGTTCAATATTGGGTCATCTGGGTTCAAAAACTAGGTCACCAGGTCAAATCAAAGGAAAAGCTTAACACTCTAGAGGTCACAATTTTGGCCCAATCTTAATGAAACTTTGTCAGAATGTTACCCTCAATAAAATTTTGGAAGAGTTTGATATTGGGTCATCTGGGTTCAAAAACTAGGTCACCAGATCAAGTCAAAAGAAAAGCTTGTTAACACTCTAGAGGTCACAGTTTTGGCCTTAATCTTAATGAATCTTGGTCAGAATGTTACCCTCAATAAAATCTTGGACGAGTTCGATATTGGGTCATCTGGGGTCAAAAACTAGGTCACAAGGTCAAATCAAAGGAAAAGCTTGTTAACACTCTAGAGGTCACAATTTTGGCCCAATCTTAATGAAACTTGGTCAGAATGTTACCCTCAATAAAATCTTGGACGAGTTCAATATTTGGTCATCTGGGGTCAAAAACTAGGTCACCATGTCAAATAAAAGGAAAAGCTTGTTAACACTGTAGAGGCCTCATTTATGAATCTTGGTCAGAATGTTAATCTTGATGGTCTCAAGGTCCAGTTTGAATCTGGGTCATGTAGGATCAAAAACTAGGTTACCAGGTCAAATCAAAGGAAAAGCTAGTTAACACTGTAGAGGCCACATTTATATTTTAATGAAACTTGGTCAGAATGTTGATCTTTGTCATCTATAGGTCAAGATCAAAGCTGGGTCAGGTGGGATCAAAAACTAGGTCACTAGGTCAAATCAAAGGAAAAGCTTGTTAACACTCTAGAAGCCACATTTATGACTGTATCTTCATGAAACTTAGTCAGAATGTTAATCTTGATGATCTTTAGGTCAGATTTGAATCTGGGTCTTGTGGGGTCAGAAGCTAGGTCACCGGGTCAAATCAGAGGAAAAGCTAGTTAACACTTTAGAAACCACATTTATGACCATATCTTGATGAAACTTGGTCAGAATGTTAATCTTGATGATCTTTAGGTCAATAGGTAAGGTGAGCGATACAGGGCCTTCATGGCCCTCTTGTTTATGTTATTCTTACATTTTATTGAAATTTGATATGAAATAGAAGAATCTAAGCCTTATTTTATACAGTACTCATAAAACATTATTTTAAATAATATTGTTTTATCTTTCACATGTGAACACATGATCATCCATTTTCACACTGGCCATATATCATTTGGTACTTGTTGAAAGTTGTTTTGATCTTACACTGAAACAAACAAATACTCTGTGTATGGTATTTTGATATTTTATATAAATTGTTGTCTATATACTTTTTGTGGGGGGTTGGGAGGTGGGGGTCGAAGGGTTTCTTTTTGATGTACACCTTGATTGATGCCTTAAGAATCTGTGCTGTTGTTTGATCTTAAATGGGTAAATGTCAGTTTTCATTTATGCTAAATGTCCGTTTTCATTTAAAGGCATCAGAAAATCATACTTTTGTATTACATTTTTAGCTCACCTTTCACAAAGTGACAAGGTGAGCTTTTGTGATCGCGCAGCGTCCGTCGTACGTGCGTGTGTAAACTTTTGCTTGTGACCACTCTAGAGGTCACATTTTTCATGGGTCTTTATGAAAGTTGGTCAGAATGTTCACCTTGATGATATCTAGGTCAAGTTCGAAACTGGGTCACATGCGGTCCAAAACTAGGTCAGTAGGTCTAAAAATAGAAAATCCTTGTGACCTCCCTAGAGGCCATATTTTTCAATGGATCTTCATGAAACTTGGTCAGAATGTTCATCTTGATGATACTTAGGTCAGATTCGAAACTGGGTCACATGCGGTCAAAAACTAGGTCAGTAGGTGTAAAAATAGAGAAACCCTGTGACCTCTCTAGAGGCCATACTTTCCAATGGATCTTCATGAAAATTGGTCAGAATGTTCACCTTGATGATATCTAGTTCAGGTTTTAAACTGGGTCACATGCCTTCAAAAACTAGGTCATTAGGTCAAATAGTAGAAAAACCTTGTGACCTCTTTAAGGGCAATATTTATCATGGGATCTGTATCATGAATCATGGGATCTGTATCATGAAAGTTGGTGTGAATATTCATCTTGATGATATCTAGGTCAAGTTCGAAACTGGGTCAACTGCGGTCAAAAACTAGGTCAGTAGGTCTAAAAATAGAAAAATCTTGTGACTCCCTAGAGGCCATATTTTTCAATGGATCTTCATGAAAATTGGTCATAATGTTCACCTTGATGATATCTAGGTCATATTCAAAACTGGGTCACGTGTGGTCAAAAACTAGGTCAGTAGGTCTAAAAATAGAAAAACTTGTGACCTCCCGAGAGGCCATATTTTTCAATGGATCTTCATGAAAATTGGTCATAATGTTCACCTTGATGATATCTAGGTCAAGTTAAAAACTGGGTCACATACGGTCAGAAATTAGGTCTTTAGGTCTGAAAATAGAGAAACCTTGTGACCTCTCTTACAGTCCATACTTTTCAATAGATCTTCATGAAAATTTGTCGGAATGTTCACTTTGATGATATCTAGTTCAAGTTCGAAACTAGGTCACGTGCCATCAAAAACTAGGTCAGTAGGTCAAATAATAGAAAAACGTTGTGACCTCTTTAGAGGCGATATTTTTCATGGGATCTGTATGAAAGTTGGTTTGAGTATTCATCTTGATGATATCTAGGTCAAGTTCGAAACTGGGTCAACTGCGGTCAAAAACTAGGTCAGTAGGTCTATATCGTCCGTGTGTCCGTGCATAAACTTTTGCTTGTGACTACTCTAGTTTAAGATCCAGCCTTAAAATTTGGATGACATGTAGTTTTGCACACCAATCTTTAAACTGTCTTTCAGTGACCATAAATGTGACCTACTGATCTACTTTCTAAAATTTTAGCATTAGTTTGCCATTTGAAACATGTGGTTCAATATACTCAGGTGAGCGATTCAGGGTCATCATGATCCTCTTGTTTGTTTGTTGGGAGGAACAAGATTTCATTTTATTGTCCAGTTGATTTGATTAAATACTCTGGTTTTATGTCTTACATTTTTATGATAAAATCTTCCTTTTTGAAGATAAAAAGGTACTGAGGTAATAATTTTATACACTAGGATACTCGAGATGTATATATGGTACATACTCCGGTTGTATAAATGATTTGTTGACTGTTTTCTTTTGTAAAATATTATTTTGTACACTTTTTGCTTTTAGATGTACGGGTACTATAATTCACCATGCATTTTGTGGTTTGAAAAAACAACATTTTTTTTCACTGATTTTAACCAAATTTTGTATGTATGAAGAGGATGTAACTTGAAAGGCTTTGATGTGTACTCGGGTACAAGTTGGGTCCATTCTTACCATCACAATTTGTCTTCAGTTGTGTTATATAAATTAAGATCGTTGCCTTCTGTAGATTGGATATTTGTCATGTGATCTTTATTTTGTGATATGATAAACTATGGACATGCCCTGTTCATGTTAAGTATGCCCCTTTTTTATCAGTAAATAAAATAAAAGCAGGAGTTCAGATGTGTTATAATTAAATTACAAGTGAAGGCATTTATCATGTCAATTCTAACCACGTATAATTTCACACTTTTTTTCTGCAATCAGTCCATAGGCTGTTACAGTCTTCACACCGGTTGGAAAGGATAGCATATTAGTATTTATAACCTAGTAATCAGATAACTCACAAACTATTTTGTGAATAGAATTATCAAATGTAAGATTATGCAGAAATTTTGTAATTTGCTCAGTGTTGTTATCTTGACTTGTGTGTGACATCACATCATTATGATGTCATATCTTGATTAAGTTTGCTACTGCAAATAAGTCAATAGACATTATATCATATTTAATTATGTTTTTGAAATGTTATTTTTTCTATCGGTTTATCACATGAAAAGTAGGTATTTAATGGAATAGAAGTAGAATCTGCTATGTTACAATCGTTGGGAGTAATAATAAATGTTTTTTACACTTTAGGATACAATGAATCCATTGTAAAAGTTCCCTATTTATTAATGAAAATAAAAACATAATAAATATTTAACAAATATACAGAAGTTGAAAGATGGAAAAAGGGTTTAAAGGGACTTGTTTTCATAAAGTTTGAAACGTTAAAACATCACATGTTATGTCCATAATCAGGGTGATCTAGAGCTTTAATGCAATATGTAATTATGTCTTTTCCACTACTGCGGGAGACATATTGTTTTTGGCCTGTCCGTCCGTCACACTTCATTTCCGATCAATATCTGGAGAACCACTTGACCCGGACTGTTGAAACTTCATAGGATGATTAGGCATGCAGAGTAGATGACCCTATTGATTTTGGGGTCACTCTTTTAAAGGTCAAGGTTACAGGGGCCTGAACATGGAAAACCATTTCAGGTCAGTAACTCGAGAACCATTTGACCCAGAATGTTGAAACTTTATAGGATGATTGGACATGCAGAGTAAATATCCCCTATTCATTTTGGGGTCACTCTTAAAGGTCAAGGTTGCAGGGGCCTGAACATGGAAATCCATTTCCAGTCAATAATTTGAGAACCATTTGACCTAGAACCTTCAAACTTCATAGGGTGATAGGACTTACAAAGTAGATGACCCCTGTTGTTTTTGGGGTCAGTCTTAATGGTCAAGGTCACAGGGGGCTTTCCAATCAATAACTTGAGAACCACTTGACCCAGAATGTTGAAACTTGATAGGATGATTGGACATACAGAGTAGATGACCCCTACTGATTTTGGGGTCACTCGATCAGTAGTCAAGGTCACAGGGGCCTGAACGTGTAAAACTGTTTCCAGTTCATAACTTGAGAACCACTAGGCACAGAATGTTGAAACTTAGTGGGATGATTGGACATGCCAAGTAGATCATCAGTATTGCAGCCAACCATCAGTGTCTCTTTGACTTTCGCTCCTGTCCCCTATTGACTTCTTGCCTATATGACTTTGCATTGGGGAGACATGCGCTTTTCTACAATCTTCTAGTTTGATATTGTATAATGTCTAGAAAAACACTTTTCTTTTGAATGCTTATTTACAGGTAAATGAAAGTAGAAAATGATAAATCTTAATCCCTTTCATCTGATGAGTATATGCAGATTACAGATGGAAATGTTTAGATGTTAAGCTCTATTTCAATTTGAATATTTTTAATATACTTATAACTAAACTGTTTGGACCAATAATGCGTTATACATGTTTTTTGTTGGCTGTTGTTAGGGTAAACTTAGAAATGTAGGCTCTCTAGTTATTATCTATTTTCACTTATTCATTATAAGAATGATATAACTTTGACTTTAAATGGCCTAAATGTTTTTATACATGTTATTGAAAATAATGTTGTGGCCTATTTGTGCAAGACATCTATTTTATTCATGAAATACTCAAAAAGCATTTCTGTGCAAAATATTTCTTTGATTTATTTGTCTAAAATGGCATTAAATTCGATATGTTTTATTTCAGTTCAGTTTCATTTTGTTAGATATTTTGACTATGAGTAATATGCTGTTGTTCAATTTAACGTAATCATGCTCAATTTTCAGATTTTTATGCCCGGTCAGAGATCGAAAGCTATAATTTTCATGTTTCTAGTTGGTCCATCAGTCTGTCAGTTTCATGTGCCGTCCATATCTTCTAAACCCCTTGAATGCTATTTATTAAACTTGGTTTGAACGTTTCTGTCCGTAAGATGACGTGCAGAGGTTATGATCTAATCATGACAGACTAAGGTCAAGGTCAAAACTGCAGACCAGAAGTTTCTGTCTGGCTCATATCTTCTATAGTCCTGGAAAGATATTTATGAAACTTGAGTGGGATGTTTAATCTCATCTTGTGTGCAAAATCCATGTTTGAATTCTGCTGGTTCCGAAATCAAGAGAACACCAGTCCTGAAGGTCAGATATTTGAGAATTGTTCATTTTTTACAATTTACTCTGTTTAATATTACTGCTTACAGTTTTATGCGTTTTCCTATTTATATTGTTTTTCAAGTCGGTCAGTCAGTGTTTAAGTTTATTTATGGTCCATCCACCCTCTCAGGCAGAGTATAACATAAATGCTACAAAAAGTAAAGTGTGTGTTTTTCTGGATTTAGTTATGACAGTTAAATTGGTGGTAACATTCTGTTGTAATAACATTGCAAACATGTATGTATATTAGTATTAGACAGAATTAGGTAAGAAATGCATACATGTAGATTGAAAAAATTATGATCACTATCGAAAAGGCTGCTTACAAGATTCTGTGCATGAAAATAAACATATCATGTTGCTTTTGTCCTATTTTATGCCGAACTTTAAATGTGCAATTTTCTATGCAATTTTTATAATGTTGATAGCTCTTACAAAGGATATTACTGATATACATTTACATTCACTGTGCAACTAAAGTTTATTTTCACATAAACAATACTGATGCAATTATACATGTATCAAGGTTGACCCTTTCTGCAAGATTGCATGTATGATCAGATGGCTTACACAAAATACATGAACACAGATTGTAGGTGAAATAAGATAATCTCAAAACTCTTATTACGGTAATATAATTTTATATTAAATTGACCTCATTTATAATCAAATGATTATGACTATCTTAGTGACTAAAGTGAAAGTGAATCCATCTTGAAATATTTTGATAAGCCAATAGTTAAGTCCTGTATGATTGGTTTTTGCATTTCAGCACTAATCCATGTAAGGAAATGAATGCAGAAAGGGCAGCCTTTAAAAGTTTGTTGACAATCAATTTTATGATGCTTGCTTCAGCCAGTGGCATTTATTGTGAGTTACCCATGTATCCAAGTTCTTCAATGTGGAAATGATTAATGATACTTTTTTCTTGTATCCGTTGGGGAAATTTCTTGTGCTGTCATATGTTGCAAGGTTATTAAACATAAATTCTGTTCAGTGATTCTTGTCCATGCTTCATCTCCAAATGTCCCATCCAGATTTCAGTGAAGCTTTACAGGGATTATTGGAACCGGGTATAAAGCCTATGCATGTCATTGGCATGTCTCGCTCACATAATTTTTTAGAGTTCATCTGGATTTTTTGAAAAAAAGATTTAGATATCTTGTTTCTGTGCAATTGAAAGAAATTCGTAGGAGGACGTACTGCTAGTAGCTTTGCTTGGTTTAAGTTTATTTTAAAGGCACATTTTCCTTAAGACTTATCAAATATTGCTTGAAACTTCGTAATCTTTTCACTATAAACTCCTGTAAAAGCGTAACCTTAACTCCACATTTTTTTGAAATTTGCCTCTTTTGATTAAAAATGCAGTCTGGTGGAATGTTTATTTTGAGGCAACTTTTCTCTAAACTATGAAAGCTTTTTGCTTTGAAACTGTAATATGTTACAGCACATCATAACATACCTGTACATTCAAGTAAAAAGCTTCTTGCTTGTTTTGCGATGAATGCCCTTTTGATTAAAAATCATGTTTTCTTGTTATTCATTTTAGTCACTTTATCCTGAAACTATAAAAGTCTAGTGTACTTTTATAACTTTCAAATACTATTTTATCATTTAGCTTACTGTACTAGCAAGAAATGATACATCATCTCTTTTGCAAAGAATTTATGCCACTCTTTATTCTTAGATTTTTCAGTTTCTTTTGTTATTTTAATGTTTAGGTAATTTTTCTCCTGAAAAATCAAGCATAGTTTGCTGCCTTTGTGACCACATGGATCAAGACCTGCCTGCGCAAGCACTATGGTACTCCTCCTGCTCATTTGCAATGAATTCAATTTGCCCTATTTGAACTTAGTGGAAGTCATTTTATTTGGTATGCAATATTATTTTAGATCAATTTTTCCCCAAAAATAAAAGCATATCCTTTAAAGACTCAACATTTTTCAACAAATAAATGGACACTGTTTTAAAATTAAGAAACTGATCTATCCTGCCATTGTTCAATAGTGAAGGGTGAGCTTTGTGTACGCTTAGTACAATTCATTTGGATGATAGAGACACATTTTGTATTGATTAACAAAAATGATCAACTGATGGCATAATACTCGGTCCTCGCAACTGCCCGGTCCCATCTGGTTCCGTAGTTCTGGCCCCTTAAGAAATTTTCATTTTGTGAATAAAACAAATTTGCAATCAACTCTTGTAACTTCTGTTTGCAATTTGATCACTTCGAAAAGGTCATTCATATATGGTTCAGAGTTTGGTAAGAGTTTAAGTTGAATTGATTTTTAAGCACATTATGCCCTTTAATGATTATATGAAAATTACATAGCAACATTCGTAATTTTCAGTATAGGTTTCTCTGTAATAGGTTTAACCTTTACTTCCACATTTTGTTCCCTTGAAAATAACCCTACCTTTTCAAGATTAAAAACCTGCGCCATGGTGAGACATATGTTTATTTTGAGGCATTTTGTATGTGAGAATATGTATTTTAAGTTTATTTTAGTTGTACAATGTACAGTATGTCTGACAGCAACATGTAGAATACATGTAACATTACAAGTAAAAAGGCTTGTCTGTCTTCTGTTTTCGTATGGCAATGAGCCCTTATGTTTCTAATATAATGCGTAATGTATTTCTGCTGTTGATCCATTTCTAACTTACCTGAACATGCTCATTAATATAGATATTCTAGTGTACGTTTTATTCAGATTCTGTATCAAAATACTAATTTTATTCATTTTGTCTTACTATGCTACTTAGAAAGAAATGATACATAGATGTTCTTTAATAGAAAGAAATAATATTTCTCAGCAAGGGTACTGTTATTCTCTACAGATTTGTTAATGTTTCTGTTTGTTATTCTAATGTTTGTGATAAGAATATTTGAGCTGCGCCATGAGAAAACCAACATAGTGGCTTTGTGACCAGCATGGATCAAGACCAGCCTGCGCAAAGCCACTATGTTGGTTTTCCTGTGGCCTGGCTCATTTGTCTGTTATTGTGTTGAATCTCAAAATATTACTGAGCAAGCAAGCTATTTAGACCACTTTCATTGTGTGGAAGTCATTTGTGAATTTACAGACACAGATCATGCTAATTTATTTGTGAGATTTTCAATATTTTTACGCACAAAAAAAAATAAAAATGCATATCCTTTAATCAGACATCACAGTCCATTTTCAGACAAAAATATGATACTCGTAGTTTATAACATGTAAAGTTTGCAAGACTGTTGAGTTATATTTAGCTCATCTGTCACATAGTGACAGGGTGAGCTTTTGTGATCACCCGTCGTCCATCCATCCGTTCACAATTTCCTTGTGAATACGATAGAGACCACATTTTGTATTTGATTTTAATCAAACTTGCACTCAACTTGTATGGGCATAATATCTCGGTTCCTTTCGAAAACTTGCCAGATCCCATCATGGGTTCCATAGTTCTGGCCCCTTAAAGGACCAAAATTTGCTATTTTTGGCTTGTGATTATGATAGAGACAACATTTTGCAATCAACTTTAATCAAACTTGCACACAACTTGTATTGGCATAATATCTCGGTTCCTTTCGAAAACTGGTCACTTCTCATCATGGGTTCCAGAGTTATGGCCCCTTAAAGGGCCAAAATTTGCCATTTTGGCTTGTGAATATGATAGAGACAACATTTTGCAATCATCTTAAATAAAACTTGCACACAACTTGTACTGGCATAATATTTTGTATTTGATTTTAATCAAACTTGCACTCAACTTGTATGAGCATAATATCTCTGTTCCTTTCGAAAACTGGCCAGATCACATCATGGGTTTCAGAGTTATGGCCCCTTTAAAGACCAAAATTTGCTATTTTTGCTTGTGAACACAATAGAGACAACATTTTGCAATCAACATTAATCAAACTTGCACACAACTTGTACTGGCTAATATCTGGGTTCCTTTCAAAAACTGGCCAGATCCCATCATTGGTTCCAGAGTGTTGGCCCCTTAAAGGTCCAAAATTTGCTATTTTGGCTTTTGCAGCCATTTAGAGACTTCATTTATGGTTTGATTTGATACAAACTTGCAAAATATCTTCAACAACAAATAAATCTTGGACTCTATGATGAATCTGTCAGATCCAATCATAGGTTCTGGAGTTATTTTATATCTGATTACCTCCCCTGATTTTAATCAAAATGAATTTATATCAGTAAGTGCTTATAGGACTCGTTTGAAATTTCATTATTGTCATTAATTGAACTCAGACAATCAGGGTAGATAACTATGGACTGATTTTATGTCAGATTACCTCCCTTTATCTCAAATTAAAATGGGTATATCTCCGTAACTAATGAATAGACTCATCTGAAATTTCATTTATGCCATCAGATGGACTTGGACAATCAGTGAAGGTACATATTGACTGAATTTATGACAAATTACCTCCCTTTATTTTTTACGTAATTGAATATACCTAGCAGCTATTAATGAGATTGGTTTGAAATGTTATTTATGTCTTCCATGGTAAGAAATTTCTACTTTTACTTACTTTTCTAATATATTGTTGTAAAAGCTTGTACTCTGTATCTTCTACATGGATATACCAATACATGATTACCTCCCCTGATTTTAATAGAAATGGATTTATCTCAGTAAGTGTTTATAGGACTCATTTGAAATTTCATTATTGTCAATAGTTGGGCTGAGACAATCAGGGTAGGTAACTATGGACTGATTATGTCAAATTACCTCCCTTTGTTTCAAATTAATATGGGTGTATCTCAGTAACCAATGAAGATATTGATTTGAAATGTCATTTATGCCATCAGATGGACTCGAACAATAAGGATAGATAACTTTTGACTTATGACAAATTACCTCCCTTTATTAGCTCACCTGAGCAATGCTCAGGTGAGTTTTTCTGATCGCTCGATGTCCGGCGTCCGTCGTCTGTCGTCCGTCGTCTGTCAACATTTAGCTTGTGTATGCGATAGAGGCTGTATTTTTCAATTAATCTTCATGAATATCGGTCAGAATGATAACCTTGATGAAATCTAGGCCGAGTTCGAAAATGGGTCATCTCGGGTCAAAAACTAGGTCACTAGGTCAAATCAAAGAAAAACCTTGTGAATGCGATAGAGACTGTATTTTTCATTTCTTCTTCATGAATATTGGTCAGAATGATAACTTTGATGAAATCTAGGCCGAGTTCGAAAATGGGTCATCTCGGGTCAAAAACTAGGTCACTAGGTCAAATCAAAGAAAAACCTTGTGTATGCGATAGAGGTGGTATTTTTCAATTAATCTTCATGAATATTGGTCAGAATGATAACCTTGATAAAATCTAAGCCGAGTTCGAAAATGGGTCATCTCGGGTCAAAAACTAGGTCACTAGGTCAAATCAAAGAAAAACCTTGTGTATGCAATAGAGGCTGTATTTTTCAATTCTTCTTCATGAATATTGGTCAGAATGATAACTTTGATGAAATCTAGGCCGAGTTCGAAAATGGGTCATCTCGGGTCAAAAACTAGGTCACTAGGTCAAATCAAAGAAAAACCTTGTGTATGCGATAGAGGCTGTATTTTTCAATTGATCTTCATGAATTTTGGTCAGAATGATTGCCTTGATGAAATCTAGGCCGAGTTCGAAAATGGGTCATCTCGGGTCAAAAACTAGGTCACTAGGTCAAATCAAAGAAAAACCTTGTGTATGCGATAGAGGCAGTATTTTTCAATTGATCTTCATGAATTTTGGTCAGAATGATACCTTGATGAAATCTAGGCCGAGTTCGAAAATGGGTCATCTGGGGTCAAAAATAGGCACTAGGTCATATCACGTAAAAACCTTGTGTATGCGATAGAGGCTGTATTTTTCAATTGATCTTCATGAATTTTGGTCAGAATGATTGCCTTGATGAAATTTAGACCAAGTTCGAAAATGGGTCATCTGGGGTCAAAAACTAGGTCACTAGGTCAAATCAAAGAAAAACCTTGTGTATGCAATAGAGGCTGTATTTTTCAACTGATCTTCATGAAATTTAGCCAGAATGATTACCTTGATAAAATCTAGGCTGATTTTGAAAATGGGTCATCTGGGGTCAAAAACTAGGTCACTAGGTCAAATCGAAGAAAAACATTGTGTATGCAATAGAGGATGTATTTTTCAATTGATCTTCATGAAATTTGGTCAGAGTGATTGCCTTGATGAAAACTAGGTCGGTTTTGAATATGGGTTATCTGAGGTCAAAAACTAGGTCACTAGGTCAAATTAAAGAAAAATCTTGTGTATACGATAGAGACTGTTTTTTTCAGTTGATATTTATGAAATTTGGTCAGGTTGATTGCCTTAATGAAATCTAGGTCGAATTTGAATATGGATCATCTGAGGTCAAAAACTAGGTCACTTGGTCAAATCAAAGAAAAAACTTCTGTATGTGATAGAGGCTGTATTTTTCAGTTGATCTTCATGAATTTTGGTCAGAATGATTGCCTTGATAAAATCTAGGTCGAGTTTGAACATGGGTCATCTAGGGTCAAAAACTAGGTCATATCTAAGAAAATGCTTGTTTTATCGCAAGAGACCAATTTTTTGGTCCAATCTTAATGAAAATTGGTCAGAATATTTGTTTCCATGAAATCACTAGGTCAAACATGTTTTACACTGTTATGGAGTGTTTCTTAGGTGAGCGACCTAGGGCCATCTTGGCCCTCTTGTTTTATGTAAATGAATATACCTCAGCAGCATCTAATGAGATTGGTTTTAAATGTTATTTAAGTCTTCCAGGGTAAGAAATAGTCATGCTAGTACAAAAATGCAGCATCTGAGTCTATGACCCTCAAATGTGGTATGGAGATTGGCCCTGACTAAAATGTGACCCATAGGTCAGAAGGGACTGTTACAGAAAATATTTATCCTGATGATATTTAAAGTGTATGCCTGTGTGATCTATGTCAAAACTTGATCTTATCATTAAGAGCAATGGTACTCAGGTGAGCGATATAGGGCCATCATGGCCCTCTTGTTTTTAAACTATTATCAAAATGATAATGAACGTCAGACTGCTAATTTTCACAAATCCAGATAGAACAGATGGATGTACATGGATCTGCTATGTATAACATGTTATTAGAACAGTGCCATGTCATGTTTGTGTCTAAGATATTCTGGAATGAATTTGCATAATGTACAGTGATATTACTGGTAAGCACAATAAAGTGTTTTCAAAAACTGATAATTTGTGTGGACTTTTTTTTAGAAAGACAACTAATCTTCTTCATTGGACTGTTGCAGTTCAAATATAGGCACTTTGTTACATCCTTTATGTTGCCTTGATGGACTCAAATCACCCTTAAGGTTGCCTTCTTGGACTCACACCACACTTGAAGTTGCTTTCATGGACTCAAACCACCCTTGTAGTTGCCTTCATGGACTCAAACCACCCTTGAAGTTGCCTTCATGAATTCAAACCACTCTAAGTTGCTTTCATGGACTTTGAACCATCCTTTAAGTCACTTTCTTGGACTTTGATAACCCTTTAAGTTGCCTTTATGGACTTCAGTAACCCTTTAAGTTGCCTTCATTAATTTTGATACAGTCTTTGTTGCCTTCATGGGCTTTGGTAATGCTTTGAGTTGCCTTCATAGACATTGATACATAAGTTTCCTTCACAAACTTTGGTACACCCCTTTTACTTGCCTTCATTAACTCTGAGGCACCTTTTAACTTGCCTTCATGGACTTCAGTAAACCTTTCAGTTGCCTTCATAAACTTAAATACACACATCAACTTGCTTTCATAGACTTCATTGCACCACTGCAGTTGACTCCATGGACGTTGATATACCCTTTGTTTGGATGGACATTTTCATCTTATAATACTGAACAATGCCAAATATCAAAAGAAAGTGTTATGCAAAAAAAATAAACAGCATTTGAAACATATTTATTTCTCCGCAAAGATGTTGTCTTCTTGCCAAGCTCTTTCTATTCTTGGTTAGAGACCTATAATAAAGGGGCTACATTTCCCAATAGTTTTGCACCTTAAAACATCTTTCTATGTTTGCAGAACTGTTGCATGTCAAGCTTGTTTGTTGACTCAGCCATTCCAGCTGATAAAACAAAAAGCTCCTTACAAAGCAAAGTTACCACAACAAAAAGATCCAACGGGACCTTTGACCTCTTAGTTTGACCTTGACCTAGGGACCTTGATTTTGTTACCATATTCTTTTTAACTCACATGAGCACAAAGTGTACAAGGTGAGCTATTATGATCACCTATGTCACCAGGTTAAATCATAGAAAAACCTTGTCAACACTCTAGAGGACATATTTTTCCTTGGAGCTTGAAAAAACTTTGTCAAAATGTTTGTCATAAAATTTATAAATATTGTTCAAATTATTCTGATGCATAATATATATATGTAGTAAGATATCCTCACCTCTGTGCATAACGTGGACAAGTTCTTCTTCTTGTCAATCCACTTAATACACTTTGTGCTGAGATGGGGACATATCATTTGAAGACTTTTTCATTTTTGTACCCCCCGACAACAATGTTGTAAGGGGGGGTATACTGGTTTCAGGTTGTCTGTCTGTCCATCTGTCTGTCTATCCGTAGACAAAATATTGTGCGCATCATCTCTCCTCATCCCATTGACACAATTTAAAGAAATCTCACACAAGTGATCAGTAACAACAGTAGTTGTGCATGGGGCATGTGTTGTTCTTTCAGAAAAAAAATTTGCAGTTACGGGACTTTGTTTTTTGTTACTATACTATATACATAGACACAATCTTGTGCGCACCATCTCTCCTCATCCCCTTGACACAATTTAATGAAACTTCACACAAGTGACCAGTAACAACAGTAGTTGTGCATAGGGCATGTTGGGTTCTTTCAGAAAAAAAATTGTAGAGTTACGGGACTTTGTTTTTTGTTACTATACTTTATTTTATGCTTATTGGTGAAATACTGGAAAATAGCAGTGAGATATAAATCGATATCACTCACAGTGCCGAACTTCGTTTTTTTTCCAGATAAATTATCTCCCTTGAAATGTATTCTTTAATTACCTCCCTTTACAATTACTGGATTATACTAATACTCAAGCCATACAGTGATACACGAGTCATGAACTGCTAGACAATCGTATATAGAACAGGCTTGCTATAATTAAATCTGCAAAAGAAATAATGTTACCTAGATGACAGCATGGTTGCTTGGCCTTGCCATTCGTGTATCTATGTTAATTTCCTCTACTTTTTTTCCATTGGTTCACTATCGTGTGGTAGATTTTACTGGCGACAGCACATTTAGTTGGTTGTTGTCTTAGTTAATTATCACAAGACATCAACTCAACCTTACGTAATACGCCAGCATTTTCGTCGAAGTACTTTCCCACTCCAAGCCAGTTGTGTTTCAACTTCCATCCATTTTGTTATGCTATGCAGCTCCTAGATCAATATTTCCTAGCTATTTCTATTGAATCCATGATGATATTTTATTCTGCAGCTTGATTTTCCAAGGACTTACGCATATTCCACAGTTGTTTAGATTTTTCGTGTCGATTTTTTTAATATGACCTTCAGCGTGTGTATGGTAAACAAAGCAAGCTTCCGGTTATTCAACGAACTGACGGATTGACACGAAAAGTTTTAAATATGCCTCTACTTAACTACCGGAATTTGTCAATGTCTCTGTTAGCCGCGGACTGTGTATTTTTTACACAAAATATTTAAATGCAGGTTTTGTTTTTAAAAACAAAATGGCGTCTTGTTGATTAAATGAACCTAATCACCAATATTCGATATTAATGTGCCTAAGTGTCCATGGTAATTTAGCGGATATATCATATGTAACACGGTAGCTTAAATAAATCCGAATTTCGTCATGAAATATTGGATTTATATGAACATTTATGTACGTAATAAACAGAAAATTCGTTGATCTTCACAAACAAGCATAAAATAAAAAGAAAATTTGTTTGTTTGCAGTGAGATATCGAAATATATCATCACCGATAAGGGAGACAATTCTGATATTTTCACTCAGGCTCCGCCTTCGTGAAAATATTCAATTGTCTCCCTTATCGGTGATGATATATTTCGATATCTCACTGCAAACAAACAAATATCCTCTATATATACATAGACACAGTCTTGTGTGCACCATCTCTCCTGATCTCTTTGACACAATTTAATGAAACTTCACACAAGTGATCAGTAACAACAGTAGCTGTGCATAGGGCATGTTAGGTTCTTTTAGAAAAGAAATTTGTAGAGTTACGGGACTTTGTTTTTTGTTACTATACTATATACATAGACACAATCTTGTGTACGCCATCTCTCCTCATCCGCTTGACACAATTTAATGAAACTTCACACAAGTGATCAGTAACAACAGTAGTTGTGCACGGGGCATGTTAGGTTCTTTCAACAACAAAAATTGCAGAGTTATGGAACTTTGTTTCTTGTTAACATACTATTTATATAGTCTGCATATGCAATCTTGTGTGCACCTAATCTTCCGAACACTTGCACACAATTTAATGAAACTTCACACAAGTGACCAGTACCAACCCTAGTTGTGCATGGTGCATGTTATGTTCTTTTAGATAAATATTCTGCATAGTTATGGGACTTTGTTTTTTGTTACTAAACTGTATACAAACAGTCTATATACATACGGTCCACATAATTATGCAATCTTGTGTGCGTCAAATTGCAATGTACTGTGTCAGTGCATACGGGGTGGGGTGTACATTCATCACCGTTAGTGATAGCTCTAGTTATCTCTGGTGGCCATATTTTTCAAGGAATCAGAATAATTTGAACACTTTTTGTAATAGGTCACCCTAGGAAAATTTGTTTTCAGTAATTTCAAAATTTGGCCAACAGTTTCTGACGAAGATTATTTGAAGTTCCATTATTAAAACATACAGAGGAAAGACATCTAGTGCTCCAGAAAGCTAACTATGAGCACTATGTGCTCTGGCGAAGTAATAAAAACAGCAGCATCAAAACAACAAAGCAGTGTTTAAATATTTCACTTTATTATTCGTATTTGTTTTTATAATATGTTCATTTTTTTCCCCACTAAAACCAGTAAATTTTTCAACATAAAGAAGTTGAAGTTTTAACTGTAAACTTGAACAAAGGTGCCCATAAATGTGCCTAAATGCTCTAAATGGTACAACTGTTTCTCTAAAATGTTAATAACAAAAGATGATCGATGGTGAATAGTTACCAGTGTCAAATAGAATAAGGACATGATACTTTACCAGTGAAACTACAATGACGAACATTGCAAAATGAAATTTGGAAATATTAAGAAAAAGTACAAGTTGTACATCACTAAAAATCTAGAACCAGTATGAACAAGAGCTGTCCATAAGACAGCCAAGCTCGACTATTCGAAATATTGTCACAGAAGCTGGAAATTATTACCCAAAATGTTAAATATCAAAAGAGTTTTAAGTTCAAAAGGGGACATATCAGAGTTATGGGACTTGATGCTATCAACTAGTTTTATAACCCCGAAGAAACATGTTAAGTTTCAATTCAATATCTGCATTAGTTTTGGGGATAGTAACTTGCATGTAAAACTTTAACCAGAATTTTCTAAGTCCAAAAGGGGGCATAATTTGCTCAAAATACATGTTAAGAGTTATGGAACTTGACCCAGTGAGGTAGGTAATTGATCTAGAAAAAGAATAAATAAGTTCCAAATCTATATGCCTTTTAGTAATAGCTGTATGTACTTGCACGCAAAACTTTAACCAGAATTTTCTAAGTCCAAAAGGGGGCATAATTTGGCCAAAATACATGCCAGAGTTATGGGACTTGACCCAGTGAGGTAGGTAATTGATCTAGAAAAAGAAAAAATAAGTTTCAAATCTATATGCCTTTTAGTAATAGCTGTATGTACTTGCACGCAAAACTTTAACCAGAATTTTCTAAGTCCAAAAGGGGGCATAATTTGGCCAAAATACATGCCAGAGTTATGGGACTTGACCCAGTGAGGTAGGTAATTGATCTAGAAAAAGAAAAAATAAGTTTCAAATCTATATGCCTTTTAGTAATAGCTGTATGTACTTGCACGCAAAACTTTAACCAGAATTTTCTAAGTCCAAAAGGGGGCATAATTTGGCCAAAATGAAGGTCAGAGTTATGGGACTTGGTGCTATCAACTAGTTTTATAACCCCGAAGACACATGTGAAGTTTCAATTCAATATCTGCATTAGTTTTGGAGATAGTAACTTGCATGTAAAACTTTAACCAGAATTTTCTAAGTCCAAAAGGGGGCATAATTTGCTCAAAATACATGTTAGAGTTATGGAACTTGACCCAGTGAGGTTGGTAATTGACCTAGAAAAAGAATAAATAAGTTTCAAAGCTATATGCCTTTAAATGATAGCTGTATGTACTTGCATGCAAAAACTTAACCAAGGTGTGACGCCGACGCCGACGCCAGGGTGAGTAGAATAGCTAGACTATTCTTCGAATAGTCGAGCTAAAAATGTAAAATCAAACTAACAGACATTTCTGTTTATAGTTCATATGACATCAAACTGCTATTACTTATCCCTATTTTAAAATGTTGTTAAATTACTCATCAATAACAGGAATAATGTATTACAAATCCCTATCTATTTATGTCCTTGTCAATAACAATGTTTCTATATGTCTGTTCTGCCAAGCACTTTTTAATAGCAATGAAAACAAAAACGTATGAACACACACAACAGATTCCAATTTTTCTTAGTTTGATAAAATAACCTGATGTAAGATTCCTAGTTTTAAATTTCTTACCTTCCTGTAAATCTTATCATGAAACCACAACAGTTAAATATGAATAACCAAGAAAAAAAAAACCAACCCAAGAAATTGGTGAAAATTTTGACCTGTAGAAGTTAAGCGGAATCTGTTGTATACAGCAACATTCTGAAGCATAGAACTTACCTATACAAACTGTTCAAAATATTTCTAATCAGCTTAAGAATTTATTTATACAATTGGTTCATATTGAGCTTTTGTCTTTAGCAAGTTAAATAACTGCCATTGTAATATCACCCATAATGAGTGTTTGCCTAAAATGAAATTAAAACAAACTTATTCTATCAGCTAACACAGAGATTTCACTTAAAATGAGTTTAAAAGTAAATTGTTTTACTATCGGCTCACGCTGAGCTTTTGTCCAAAAATAAGATAAAACTGAGTTTTTGCCTCAAATGAGCTAAAAAATTACATACATAAACAGCTCATGATGAGCTTTTGTCCCAAATGCACTAAATTATATGTACTTATACCAAATGCTCACAATGATTTTTGACCCCAAAAAAGCTCGCAATGAATTTTGACCAAAAAATAAACTAAAACTGAGCTTTTGCCTCAAATGAGCTAAAAATTACTTACATAAACTGCTCATGATGAGCTTCTGTCCCAAATGCACTAAATTATACTTACTTATACCAAAAGCTCACAATGATTTTTGACCCCAAAATAAGCTAAAACTGAGCTTTTGCCTCAAATGCGCTAAAAAATTACTTACACAAACAGCTCATGATGAGCTTTTGTCCTAAATGCACTAAATTATACTTACTTATACCAAAAGCTCATATTAATGACTTTTGACCCCAAAAATAAGCTTCTGAAACAACAACAACAGGAAGTATTTGTATGATTAGAATACTAGTATAAAGAGGTTATGTATACTTAATGCTGAATACAAATATATAGAATATTATATGAATACATACATTATAAGATGATAAATGATACATTGTACTTGCTGTACAAAAGATGAAAGATGAAGAAATTGTATGTCATTTTGATTTCTATTGAAACTTCTGCTAACAATACTACACTATTACAATAAGTGACTTTTCTGTTTCATTCGAAATACATTTTTTACTGAACTGAGGAACACTTCTCACTCTTACTCCTTTTTGATTTAAATAGAACTACCCATCTCTGGCAGTTTTAACCAATTTGTACTGATAATGAATATGAAGTCTGACTGAAGAAAGTTCTTTTTTTATTAAAATATCCCCTCTCATTCCAAAAAGAAAACACAACTTTAACTGTTCGATGTTCCCTAATAAATACTTTAATCAAAGGGAAACTGGAGAGGTTTTTTTTTTAATTTTGCTGTATTTCTAAAACAAAAATACAGTTCATAATAGTAAATAATTCAACGAAAAATCTTCCCTCAAATTTCTCAGAAAACTAAACCATGGTCTAAAGAAAATTTAAGGGAGTTTGAATAAAGCATGGATAGGAAAGTGACATACACTTAAACTATATACATTTTTCTAAGAAAAAAAAGTACACCTATTCAGATATTTCATATATATTCAAGTTATGATTCCTACACAATTAAATAACTGACTTATATGCATTAAACATAATCGTTAAAATGAAACTGAAGGAAGTCTGAAATATGCACTTTTGTCCATGAAATGTGTATGAATGTTGATTTGGCTTTTACAGCACACCAACACAGTACAGGTTATATGGCACCAAACATGACTAAATATTTTGGCTTCACATCTCAGTTTAATTGAAATAAAAATATGAGGTACGGTATCAAAATTACCTAAAGGAATCACAGAGATACAGTTAAACTAAGCGTTCAGACACTATTTGTCACCAAAGGCTTAGGCAGTGTTTCAATTTTTTTATACACAAGTTGTCCAAGAGTCAAGCGGGACAGAAAAGTGAAGTAAGCAAGTGTAAAATATAATGAGTAATGACAATTTATATTCATTCATAGTGATATATTTAAATACACCGGTAAACAAATTTCATTTCATAAATAGTTACAAGGGACCAGATATGTTTGGTAGTGTAAACTTAGCTAGAGCTGTTTGTAAAATACATAATCCCTCCCCACATGATGGCCTGTGAGAGGTCACTGGGTAATCTTCAGTCTGCTATGACCTTGACCTTTGACAAAATGACCCTAAAATCATTAGGGTCATCTACAAATTATAGACAATAATGCTATGAAGTTTGATGGCTGCTGGCTCAAGAACACTCCAGCTATATATAAACCAATTTTAGTCTAAATGTTACCATGGCCATGACCTTCTGACCTTCAAAACAATAGGGGTCATCTTCAGATCATAAACAATCAAGCTATTTAGTGTGATATTTGCAGGCCCAAATATTCTCCAGCTACTGATAAGATCACATCTTAGTATCAAGGTCAATGTGACCTGGACCTTTGATATACTGAACCCTAAAATAACAGGATATATGTACTGACCAGTCAATAATCCTGTGAAGTTTGACTGCTGTTGATCAAAGCATTCTCCTGTTACTGATTGCAAACCATTTTCTGCACTGAAGTCATTGCAATTTTGACCTCTGCCTTGCTGGTCACCCACCCTACAAATTGTTCTCTAGTTTTTGACTGAACCAAATAATCTAGACCAACCAACAATAAGCAAGACTGCATACCCACACTACCCTGAAGGGGGGCAAAACTTACACAAAAAGTGGGAAATATATTAAATGATGACAAAATAAAATAGTTACAAAAATAGTAAATTAAAGGAGGGACAAATCAAACATGTATGTACAAAAGTGTATCATGTAATAAAGGCAAGTTTTATTCTCCAAAAATGAAGCAATCTTCCACATTTATTTTTTCCACCTATAATCTGTTGTTTTTCTTTTCAACATTCACTTAGAAGCATGAAAAAAAAAAAACAGCCATAAAATATTCGTACTAATATTAGCGTGAAAGTTAACCTCGCTATTTAAGTATACAAATAGGCACCAAAAGAGAAAAAAACAACAAAAATGTTTGTGCCAAGTAGGTTTTGATTAAAAGCAATGAAAAAAAAAACAACAAGAGCTGCTTGTGAATCACTATGCCCCAATTGTTGACGAGACTATCTGTGTAATGTTCAGGCTCAAGCATGCTCAAAGCTTGACTTGACCTAATTATGAAAGGAATTCTCTGCCTACCACAGATGATGAAGCTTTTAAGTATGATGGATGTAGGCCCAATTGTTCTCCAGCTACTGATTAAGCTTTTTATAATCTCACTGACCTTGAACTTTGAACTACAGACCATAAAAGAGAAACAGTCATGAACTGACCATAAGCAAATATCATATTAAATCTGACAACCATAACCCCAGGATTTCTCCACTTATAGATGGAAACTGCTTTCAGTTTTGCAGTCACTGTGACCTTAACCTTAGATTTTTTTTTACATAAAAAAATACAAGCCTCATCTACAGACCACAATCAACCATCCTATTAAATCTAACAATGGTAGTCCCAAGACTCCTCTAGTTATTGATCAGTTAAAGGTTAAGGTGTAACCTTTGACCTACAAACACCAAAAACTTTGATATATAGACCCCCAAAAAGCAACAGGGTTCATTATCTAACCAGCAGCAATCATCCCAAGATGTTTGACCACTTTAGGTCCAAGCCTTTGTAGTTATTAAGCAAAACAATATTCAGTCTAAAGGTGATGTTTAATTTTGACTACACTGTGACCTTGTCCTTTGACTTATTGACCCAAAAAATAATAGGGGTCAAATACTGACACAAATATCCTATGAAGTTTGAATACAGTAGGCCTAAACATTCATTAATTATTGATCAGAAACCAAAGTGTTTACCAACAAATGGACACCTCAACTGACAGATGGACAGACAATGAGCAAAACAATATTCAGCTTTCCTTCAAAGCTGGGACGTAACAGTAATTTTTCACATTATTTTCCTATTGAAACAGAATCATTAATTATTTTGTTGTAATAACATATAACATTATAAAAGAGAAATTTTACATCAATTAGACTGAGTAAAAATCCACTTGGCACTAACACTGACGTCCCATGACTAGTTAACTACACTACACGTATATGGCTTACTGAGAGTTAACAAGACAAGAAAAAAACACTTTCACAAACATATACTGACAAACACACTAAGTGCAAGGTAAATCTCATATCCTTTCTTCAGTGTCAATCCTAATCTGTTAACTTTATGATCATACCTGAATCTTCTAAATTAGACAAGACATATATGTAGTTTATTGTATATCATTACATGACTCATTTAGTCTCCTTATATAAATCACCAGTCTATAGTCTGTGCTACTGACTGGTCTATAGTTATAAGTTTGATGGGCTAAAGTAAAAAAATGAGAAAAACAACTTTGAAACACATTTGTAATGTCATGTAATATAAGATTTATTGAAAAGCTATTCGCTAAATTGTCAAAGATATTAGATCTCTATGCTTTGGACCAAGGGCAAATAGTTTTGACTATTGACTGGCAATTCAGTAACTGTATGCTGTTGACTCTAAAACAGTGCAATAACCATGACTTGTTGAAACAGAACAATTAATGGCCAGACCATTAAGGTGACGCCTGAGGCTCTCATTCACCAATGTTCTGAGAGTAACTTTCATTAAGACACTTAATAATATAAGTTTTCAAATGCTGAACAGTGTTAAAAGACAATGTTTTTGAAGTCAACTTTTACAGAAAGGTCACTGAAGGTCACCCAACTACAAAACACTCAAGATTTCAACAGTACAAACATGTTTCATAAGAAACTGTATTTGTGACGATGTCCTAAGAGCTAAGACCTTGGGTCTTGTTGTCATTCTACAGGGTAAAATCATTTCCAATTCCCTTAGTACACAGGGATTCATTAAGTTGACATTATCTTTTATAACTATACAGCTGAATCTG
This sequence comes from Mercenaria mercenaria, assembly GCF_021730395.1. Lineage (NCBI taxonomy): Eukaryota > Metazoa > Mollusca > Bivalvia > Venerida > Veneridae > Mercenaria > Mercenaria mercenaria. The sequence goes on from NC_069373.1 coordinate 58,696,235, forward strand.
CCTTGCAATCACCTGTATAGAACAGGCACTTACCGTCAGCAGTCAGACAGCTAGCTTTCAAAAACTTTTTTTCTAATTTAAACTTGTCTTAAGCAACCACCTGTATGAAGCAGCCAGACTGTGTCACTTCTTTAACTGGCTGCTTCATACAGGTTAGATTGTACATACATATCATAAACCCTATCAACACAGTCCGTTTCTACATAAAAAATTATAACAAGAGGACCATGATGGTCCTGAATCGCTCACCTGTCTCCACATGACCCAATTTTCATGAAGATCCATTGAAAACTATGGCTTCTAAAGAGGTCACAAGGTTTTTCTATTATTTGACCTAATGACCTATTTTTTAAGGCACATGACCCAGTTTTGAACTTGACCTAGATATTATCAAGGTGAACATTCTCACCAATTTTCATGAAGATCTCATGAAGAGTACGGCCTCTAGAGAGGTCACATGGTTTTTCTATTTTTATACCTACTGACCTAGTTTTAACCACATGTGACCCAGTTTCAAATTTTACCTAGACATCATCAAGGTGAATATTCAGACAAATTTTCATGAAGATCCATTGAAAAATATGGCCTCTAGAGAGGTCACAAGGTTTTTCTATTTTTAGACCTACTGACCTAGCTTTTGACTGCAGTTGACCCAGTTTCAAACTTGACCTAGGTATCATCAAGATGAATATTCAGACCAACTTTCATACAGATCCCATGAAAAATATGGCCTCTAGAGAGGTCACATTTTTTTATTATTTGACCTACTGACCTAGATTTTGATGGCATGTAACCCAGTTTCAATCTTGACCTAGACATCATCAAGGTGAACATTCTGACCAATTTTCATGAAGATCCATTGAAAAATATGGCCTCTAGAGAGGTCACAAGGTTTTTCTATTTTTAGACCTACTGACCTAGTTTTTGACCGCAGTTGACCCAGTTTCGAACTTGACCTAGATATCATCAAGATGAATATTCAGACCAACTTTCATACAGATCCCATGAAAAATATGGCCTCTAGAGAGATCACAAGGTTTTTGTATTATTTGACCTACTGACCTAGTTTTTGATGGCACGTGACCCAGTTTCAAACTTGACCTAGATATTATCAAGATGAACATTCTGACCAATTTTCATGAAGATCCATTGAAAAGTACGGCCTCTAGAGAGGTCACGAGGTTTTTCTATTTTTAGACCTACTGACCTAGTTTTTGACCGCAGTTGACCCAGTTTCGAACTTGACCTAGATATCATCAAGGTCAACATTCTGACCAATTTTTATGAAGATCCATTGAAAAGTATGGCCTCTAGAGAGGTCACAAGGTTTTTCTATTTTTAGACCTACTGACCTAGTTTTCGACCGCACATGACCCAGTTTCGAACTTGACCTAGATATCATCAAGATAAACATTCTGACCAACGTCCATAAAGATCCCATGAAAAATGTGACCTCTAGAGTGGTCACAAGCAAAAGTTTACGGACAGACACATGCACGGACGCCACACGATCACAAAAGCTCACCTTGTCACTCTGTGACAGGTGAGCTAAAAATTGCAAAATTTTACAAAATCAGTGTAATTCTTGCATAAGACAAAAACATGCTTGAAAACTATACACAACAGACAGAAAGACAGGAAGAAAAGAGACAGAAAGATAACAAATGAGAGCATCTTAAAATTATAATATATTACTGGCCTCAAAAATGTACAACTTCTATTCTACTCTCTATATATACAATGTAATGTGCATGCAATGTTGAATTGTACAAAATATTGGTGTCACCTATATGTAGAATCAGAAATTAATTTTCTTAAAAATTGAAAACTGAGAAAAATCCATGGTGGACAGGTGTGGACCAAATTTGGTGAAACTCCAGTATATACTGTGTTTTCCCTTATTAACACATCGCTACATACATGTATGTTGACAAAATAAAATTATTTAACATATTTATTGAAGGAAAATTCCTGCTTGACCTAGCAAATTTGGTAAATTAAGGCACAAGTGCACATAAAAATTGCTTCCAAAGACACTTTCAATATACTGAAAAGTAATTTTTCTGTTCACTACATCAGAATTACATAATGTCCATGGCTATTAATTATCGGTAAGTTTTTCACACTAATTTTGATACATGTTCTTTTTCCCTATCCATGTATATGTTTTAAATTATCAACACCTGAAGTTAACAGTCATGTCTAATATAAACAAGATTCCTCAAGGCATGTCAAAGTTATGGGCCACGCAAGATCTGACATGACCTTTGACCTCCAACTGTGACCTTGACCTTTGAGGTAGGAACCTGGGGTTAGTGCATGACACTCAGTCTCACTGCGATTAACATTCATGCCAAATATAAACAAGATTGCATGTCAAAGTTATGGTCCAGACAAACAAATCTGGACGGACGGATGCACGCACACACACCGAAGAGCAATTTGGACAACAATGTCTTCGCATCCGCAAACGGGCTTGACAAAAATGATGGTGGGGAAAATCAGTTATTGTTTATACCGTACTTGTAGCAATTGCCATGTAACATTTTATTAATATGTTTTGAATATATGTGGAGCACCCCAAGTAAACATTTTACTAAATTTTACTAAATGGAGTATTGAACTTATAAAGGTCTAAAACAATTTTTCTTTGCTCCATAATAAATGTCACTATGTTGCAAAATATAACATCCCCCTGGGGTGTTAATACGGGAATATACTGTAATCACTTTTTTAAGTTCCTGCCTAACATACATTGCTCATTTTGGCAAGTTACTGTATAGACACTGACATTTATAGACATTGCGAGTTATTGTACATATATTTTAATGTATTTATCAAGTAATTTCATACTGTCTTTGTTATTTGTCGAAGGGAGACTGTATTTGCAGAAGGCCGAAGATCAATATGACTGTCTCAGGACAATTAATACAGCCAGTTTGAATCAACTGACTCATAAAAATTCTAATATTCGGCTTTACAATACTGGCTAGAACAAAGATATCAATAGAAGCCAAATCCTTTGATTTTATGCATTCATCCAACACCTGTTAACTATTGTAAATTGTCTGATTATACTGTCAACAAAATAAAATCATTACAAACTTCAAAGGAAGTAACTTCTGGGCATTTTGACCCCCCACCCCCACCCCCACCTTTAAAAACAATCAAAATGTTTGATTTCCATATTGGTTCTGCTGTGCTTTGTATTAGCTCTACCTATTGTGTATGATGTGCACAACTGATCTAATTATATGTGTAATACTAGTATTAAAAAGTTGGATAATAGTGCAAAGACATTTCAAGTTACTCAATACTGTAAAGAGATGTCTCACTGAACTAAAAATCATGCAACAAACATGAGTAAGATGTAGTTTGATGGAGAACAAATATGCAAGAGATCTGAAATATATGCAGACAACAGATAAAGCTAAAAATGGGTCTTCATACAAAAATAACTGCCTTTAAAGAGTTATCTTTCCACACAAGATGCAGAACATGTTAAATTGCTGAACAAGTTCTACTTTTACCAAATTACTTTAATAACAATAAAAAAAGAACTTTTTTTTTCTAAACTACAACTTTTTAGTTCTGTTGAGTTCAATGCAGAACTACAAACACTTGACAAAAAAAATCTATTACAAAAACATCAGTTTCCTGAACAATGCTCTCTATGCAGTACACAACATTTTGACCAAATTGTAACTGTCACAAAAACGTAGCATATCCCGAATCAGAAGCAATCTTTGTCAAACAAATCAACTTTTATCTCTGTATCTAATTCATCTTCATATAATTCCAGTGTGTAAACATTCAAGACCAGTAGTATGCATCAACTCTTTATATCAAGTCTGTCTATGACATCTTTTTATAACAGCACTATTCCATGTTTCACAAACATGTCTCAATATTGCAACCCTGTTTCCTTTCATGAGTATTCACAGTCGGTTGTAAAAGCTCGTAAGAGCTTATTTTCCTCTCTAACAGTCATGCCGGCTCAGATAAATCATATGTTAGCACTGTGGAATATGAGATTACTGCATCGTGCTGTGATTTCTTTGAGTTAACCAACAAATTTTCTGTTTCTCCCTTCAGTCAGCCTGTTTATTGGCACGGTTTTGATCTGTCTGATGTGTTCCGTCCTTCTGTGTGACCTTTACAGCTTGCTGCAGGAGTGTAAGCCACTGCCGTTTATCATGCTCGTCTGTCGACATTAATGTGTGAGACTGTCCTAAACTCAAGTCTTTGAACGATACCTTCAGTAAATTACGAGCTGAAATTTAAAGATTAACTGCATGTATAAAGTAAAATTATGCATGTCAAACTGCCTTAAAAACTGATGTTATATTTTCTGGTCCTTCGAGATAATGAAGTCTATTCAATAGATGTGTGGTAGAGTTCCGCTTACTGTAAAAGAACATCAAAATTTCGGGAATTTAAAATTTTGAGTATCTTCGCAAAGTTTAATATTCACGAAATTGTAAAAATGACATCATACTTGAATTTGAATTATACTAATGGTGAATATTTACGCAAATGCCTTTCTTTGATAAATCTGCAAAAATAATAAAGCCAGGGTAACCAGTCATAAACTCCTGTATTTACCTCACAGAGCTATGTTAAAGTTTTGCTATTGTAAGATTAGTGATATGCACTTCAGTTTTTCACTTGTCAATGTTGTTGTTGAAAACATAACATTAGTTACTATCGCTATAAAACATTTACAAAGCTTTAATTATTGTTATTGACACATGAAATGGTTCCTCCTAGTGGATAAAAATTGCTTTTACAAAATTCCTTTAGATAAAGTAATCTGATTTCAGTAACTGAAAAAAGCTGTGCAATATCTGTCAACAGCATGCAACAATTACGTCAATGGATGGAATTATCATACTGTTTTCTGTCATTTTTTGTGTGCAAAGCTAACAATTAGTAGTAAGCTAATCATCACTCATTGCATTGAAGGACTAAAAAATGTTTCATCAAACATGTGGACAAGTGTTTGAAGTTTCAATCCGTTCCAATTAGTGGGTACTGAGACACCAGCTGACATACAAAAACTTAACCAAAAATTTCTAAGTCAAAGGAAAAGGGGCATCATTCTGTAAAAAGCATTACAGAGTTATGGAAACTGTGCAATGTAAGTCAGTTTATCACAGTGAATGTGTGTAGTTTCAATCCATTCCCAAAAGTGGTTACTGAGATACAAAAACGAAACCAAATTGAGACACCGACGAGGACGCCCGCACGGATGCCGGCACACGGGTAAGTCCAATAGCTCTACCTATTCTTTGAATAGTTGAGCTAAAAAAAATTCTACATTTTTAAGAGCACAAAAGTGAACAGAAAAAACACTTTATAATAAAGACTGTTACTCACAAGTCTGTGAAGAACCAAATGCTGAACGAAATGACCCCATTTTGACTTCTCCGTCCTTTAAGTCTTCCACAACAAGCTGTGACACAGGTATGGGGTCCCTGTACACCTGAAACCCTTGCTGACCATTATGCGTCACCAGTCGTGTCAGAACCAGTATCGTATCAAACAAGAACAACTGTAGTTTCTGTAAAACAACACAATCACATTTAAATATAACACACAATACAATGCTTGCTGAATTTTGTGGAAAAAAAAACTTTAAAACTGGAAAGATACATGTATTGTAAAATCTGAATGAACAAGAATACTAACATATACAGCTTAAATATCTAATCATATGTTTATTTTTATTTCAAAAGTTCCATTTCATAAAATTTTATTGTTTCGTCCAAAACTTTCAATACAATCAAACTTGCTTTGTTCACTGCTCTTTCTTACTGTCTGATGTTTTCTAACTCATTTAAGTATGTAATACTTACTGTCCCTTTATTGTTCTTTAATGTACCATTACACAACAAACTTGTTGCTTTTTCTATATCTGGATGCTTCTGCAAAGATTATAATCAATCAAGTTTACACAAGATTTTTTCACACATTTACTTATAATTTTTTTTTCATTGTATTAATCATTCTTTTAGACAGCATTTCAATTATACCAGTTCGCGGATTTTGTACCTGTAAGCTTTCAGCAAGTGACTGCCTTTTTTCTACATGAACTGAAGAGGTAGTTAATTTTCATTTTGTCATTGTCTTCAATCAAATTGTCATAGAAAATGTGTGTCACCAGAGGTTTTAAACTCTATACCTCTTTATTAGTAGTCATAATCTTACCTTCCTGAGCTTACACAGCAGGCTTCCCTTCTGCATTATTCTATTTTTCTAAAGTTTTTATTTTTTTTCAAAACAAGAAAACAAGTTTAATAAAAACCTGGTCATCATAGAGATATGATATCCTTGATCTGTAGTAGATACATTTTGCCCCTCCAGTCTTCTTGTCTGCCTCGGCAACAACTTCCTCAGCCAGTCTCACTGCCTCAGCAAGGTGCTGGCAATCTAACCAATCAGAGCTCTGGAAATACATCACTTTAATAGTTTTACTTAGTATAAACAACTACAGGTTAGAAGTCCTTACATCATATAAGTACACTTTATGACAGCTTCTGTGATATCTTGTGAAACGTTCACTGTAAAGTGGCTAGGGAAGCAGTCAACTCCATCTAATTTAGTATAAACAACTACAGGTTATCACTTGTATCTTAAAATCCTGGTACAAATGGAATGGTGAAGCTTACACAAGTAAATAAACAAATATCTTAATCATGAAAGCAAGATATTTTCTTCTAGTTTTTGTATGTGTTGAGCAGTTTCTGCAGTAAGGATAAGGTGTTTCAACAGAACTGATGAAGAACAATGCCAACACCAAGGCTCAGGAATATGTATCAAGCAGCTGCTAAAATTTTCAAGAGAATTAACTATACCTTGCTTAAAGATCCTTTTATTATAGTTCATGTACCTACTCTTAATGCAGTAAAGTGTAACAACTTCCTCATATGAGGCTATTCATAAACATTATATACAAATTATATACAACATAAATCCATGGTACAGACTTACATATTTGTGAATACTCCTCAACAACAATGGATACTTCATAAATCTGCCTCTTGCACCGTCTGGGAAGAAAGAAAGTCAGTACAAATAAGTTTAAACAAACTAAATACAGTCTCTTTCTCAAAACTATTTTCCAAGAAAAGTTTTTGAGCCTTTCAAGACAAAACTTTATATAATTTAGGAAAGTAAAAAAGATCAGAGTTAATATACTAAAAAGCCACTTTTAAAAAATTCAATTAACCAGAAAAAACAAATATTCACACAATTTAAGTAATACCAAAAAAATTTAAATCTGAAGATCCATCAATGGCATTTTTTTGTGATTAGTGGTGGCGAGAGGAAGCAAAAGGTATTATTAGGTGGACTTAATTTGGGTTAAAGGGTATATAAACTTACGAATCAGGGAATTTACTTATGTCCCCAAAAATCAAGTTTTCTGCTGAAAGTAGGCAGGTAGTGGGGTGTAGATGGAAACTTAATTTAGTGTAAAGGGTATTTAAACTGCTGAAGCAGGGTATTTACCGAGCAGTCCCCACAGATCAAGTTTTCTGCTGAAAGGTGATTCCTGGCATCTCTGTAAGAAATCATCAACAGCTGGATCATTCTTCTTCTCATCCAGTAATGCCTTCCCAAACACTTGATTAGCACAAAATGAGATGTATACCTTCAAACTTGGGATCTGCAAATAATGAATCGTTGTTTTTTTTTTCAAAAACAATAACGTTATGTTTATATTAAATTCTGTTCATGAATTCTTGTTTATATCATTAAATTAAATATATAAATTTCATATGCAGAGACAATGAACTTTTGAACAATCTCTAACAAACACACAAAGTAAAAGCATTTTGAGATTATTTATTCACTTTTCCATGAATTGTTCAACTTTTGAGTCTGTCTAAACATGACACTTTCAAATACAGCTTAAGTTTACATACCCATTCTCTCAGCTGGAAGCCTATCTCCTGTGTAGTGCCATCAGGTAGCCTTTGGCCTTTCATCCTATTCACCAAATCTGAAAACAAATTATAACTATATAACAGAAATGAATGAACAACAGAAGAACAAGAAACCTGGTAATCCAAGGAAACCAAATGCCAACATTTGACCAAGACCCCTTTTTAACAGTGCCTTCAAGACATAATGATGATATACCCCTGTCTGATAAACACAATTTTCTCCTATGTTGACACCTTACAAACAACTAGTTTCTACAATTAATCATGTCATATGAGGCTTCTCTTCAAAACAAGTGAATTTTTTATTATGTTGGGTTTAATGTCGCACCGACACAATTATAGGTCACAATGGTGATCAAAACAAGTGAAGGAAGTATTGTTAGGCAATACAAAATTCCATATTGGTTTTAAAATTCAGCTGACAATTTTGAGAAAGTACATACTCCGCTTCTGTTGATATTTTACTGCATTATAAATTAATCAACTAAAAACAGTTACCCAGTAGTAGGTTTGCTAAATCTTTTGTTTGTTTCCATGAATTGCATGGTATGTTTTCAACCGGTAGTAAGGGAGTTCAATTAAAAATCTATTTGACATTTTAATTTAATGTTCACACACAATTAGCAAACCATATGGCTGTACAAAATACTTTAAAATGTACAAAAGAAAACCATAGTCATGTTACCAAAACTTTATAGTTTAGGTACTCTTGCACTACCCTAAATTCATATATGGCTTTGCCCTCTTAGCGCGAGCGTTAATCTTTCCCCAAAATCTAGTCAGTTGTCAGCGTGTGTGTGATATTTACCTTCATGTATTGGCATAAGCTCATCAATGGGACCAAATATCTGTTCTAGTTCACCATCCGTCATCAGCTGTAGCTTGTGCATGGAATCACGATATGTCTGAAGCAAGAAGTATATCTCTCAAAATCACTGCAAAGCCATATGCTTAAACTTTTCTGTTAAGTAATGGAGTCCTTTTGGAAAATTTGAATCCTTGTATTTTATTAAGATAAGATGGTAAAAATATCACTTTTGATTACTAAAAACGATCATCAAAAGAAGTAAAACATATGCAATAACTTTGAAATGATGAATATTAAATAAATTTTGTATAATATATGGCTTAATCTATGTTTTTTGGTGGGTGGGGGGGGGGGGGGTTAATGACATATATCAAGCTATTACATGTAGATATTTACAATCATTGCATTTTCACATGGTTTTCTAGGATATGCTTCAGTACTTAAGCAAATGTTCAATTAAAATTGATTCTTTTTTAACAATTGCATCTGGATATATTGAATTCCAAACTGAGTCAGTCTCTGAAAATATTATTGTTAAATTTGTGTTCCATACACTTCTACACTGTCATTTTTTCAATGCCAGTTTTGTATAAATTTATGGTTACAAGACAATTCGGATGACAAAAAAGTGACAATATAATATGTTGGTACAGTCACTTACATTTTTAACAACATTTAGATCTTCAATCAGGTCCAATTCCCCCATGTATAGCTCATAAATTGCCTGAAAACAACAATAATTAGAACATAAATAATCAAAATGAATGAAAATACTTGATTGTCAAGTTAAAATGGAACATTTCTGAAATTTCTGCGTCAAAGTCTGAAATGAAATTACATGTATGTAGTTAAGGCCTAACACATTATTCGGACTCAGTAATAAGTAATACTCGAATAAAGTCAAAAGTTTAACACATTCTTAAACTAAAATTTTAACACATGCTGATTTCTTGTTCTATTAAATAAAGAAGACTGAAGCTGCGACATTATTACGAAAGAAAACCACTGTTTGTACCGTACAACATAATTATTGTTATAGTGTGAGACATCATAGAGGCCTGCTGAAAAAGAAACCCACCCAAAACAGGCAAATATGTGGTGGATGTCAAGTCCAAGACATTGTGTTAGAATCCAGAAAATAAATCTCAAATAAGTGATTTTCTATCAAATAAAATCATTCAGTCATTCAGGTGTATGTTATTATATCCAACTGACTGTGCCCTTGAGATACAATTTCTTCACATCTGAACAAACAGTTCAACTACAAAATCACTGTTTGTGATACATATCACTTTTATTTCCGAAATATTATATAGACCTTTCAATATTGTAAAAGTCAAGATATGTGTCCTGAAAGATTTCAGCTGATGATTCAATATGATGTCTGGCAGAATGAGATACATGTACAAGACAGACTTAAGTTTGCTGGTCTGAATGACGTAAGCTATAAATATTCTGTAACAAGAGCTGTCACTAATGGTGACAAATGCCCCCGCAGCACCTTGACCTTTGACCTGGTGACCCCAAAGTCAGTAGGGGTGGTGTACTCAATAAGTACTATCAGCATGTGAAGTTTGAAGGTCCTGGGTGCAGTGGTTTGCATGTAAAGTGCCTTCATGCAAAAAGTTAACGTTGGCCCCTGTGACCTTGACCTTTGACCTGGTGACCCCAAAGTCAGTAGGGTTATTGTACTCATAAAGTACTATCAGCATGTAAAGTTTGAAGGTCCTGGGTGAAGTGGTTCACGAGTAAAGTGCCTTCAAGCAAAAAGTTAATGTTGGTCCCTGTGACCTTGATCTTTGACCTGGTGACCCCAAAGTCAGTAGGAGTGGTGTACTCAATAAGTACTATCAGCATGTGAAATTTGAAGGTCCTGGGTGAAGTGGTTTGCGAGTAAAGTGCCTTCATGCAAAAAGTTAATGTTGGCCCCTGTGTCCTTGATCTTTGACCAGGTGACCCCAAAGTCAGTAGGAGTGGTGTACTCAATAAGTACTATCAGCATGTGAAGTTTGAAGGTTCTGGGTGCAGTGGTTTGCGAGTAAAATGCCTTCATGCAAAAAATAATGTTGGCCCCTGTGACCTTTACCTTTGACCTGGTGACCCCAATGTCAGTAGGAGTGGTGTACTCAATAAGTACTATCAGCATGTGAAGTTTGAAGGTCCTGGGTGCAGTGGTTCGCGAGTAAAGTGCCTTCATGCAAAAAATTAATGTTGGCCCCTGTGACCTTGACCTTTGACCTGGTGACCCCAAAGTCAGTAGGAGTGGTGTACTCAATAAGTACTATCAGCATGTGAAGTTTGAAGGTCCTGGGTGCAGTGGTTAGCGAGTAAAGTGCCTTCATGCAAAAAGTTAATGTTGGCCCCTGTGACCTTGACCTTTGACCTGGTGACCCCAAAGACAGTAGGAGTGGTGTACTCAATAAGTACTATCAGCATGTGAAGTTTGAAGGTCCTGGGTGGAGTGGTTTGCAAGTAAAGTGCCTTCATGCAAAAAGTTAACGTTGGCCCCTGTGACCTTGACCTTTGACCAGGTGACCCCAAAGTCAGTAGGGGTGGTGTACTCAATAAGTACTTTTGAAGGTCCTGGGTGCAGTGGTTCGCGAGTAAAGTGCCTTCATGCAAAAAGTTAACGTTGGCCCCTGTGACCTTGACCTTTGACCTGGTGACCCCAAAGTCAGTAGGGTTGGTGTACTCAATAAGTACTATCAGCACTTGAAGTTTGAAGGTCCTGAATGCAGTCATTCGCGAGTAAAGTGCCTTCATGCAAAAAGTTAACGTTGGCCCCTGTGACCTTGACCTTTGACCTTGTGACCCCAAAGTCAGTAGAGATGGTGTTCTCAATAAGTACTATCAGCATGTGAAGTTTGAAGGTCCTGGGTGGAGTGGTTCGCAAGTAAAAGGCCTTTATGCAAAAAGTTAACATTGGCCCCTGTGACCTTGACCTTTGACCTGGTGACCCCAAAGTCAGTAGGGGTGGTATACTCAGTAAGTACTATCAGCAGTGAAGTTTGAAGGTCCTGGCTGCAGTGGTTCGCCAGTAAAGTGCCTTCATGCAAAAAGTTAACGTTGTGACAAACGAACGAACAGACGGACAGTTGAAAACTAATATGCCTCCCTCCGGAGGCATAAAAAACAACAATAAGAGGACAAGGTGATATGGCTTGTATATATCAAACAGCCTAAACCATATCAATGTGTTAGACCATAACTGTACTTACTTCCATTCATTAATGATTCAATCTACAATTTAAATCTGCCGCTGTCTACGATCCCCCAATCCAACATTACACAGACCTGTTCACTAATAAATGCCCTATCACTGCTCCTAGAGGCATCATGCAAATTAGCCGTATCCCACTAGACACCTATCAATCAAGTACTTCCCTTTTATTGCAACCTCTATATTTTGTTTCCAATTAATTTAATTAACTTTAAGTAAATTGAAAGGAGAAAAAGAAAACAGATCCTAAATAACTGACGTCTTCTAAAAGCATATCTGCAAATCTAAAAGCATATCTGCAAAGTCAAAAATAGCTCTAGATATTTAAGCATGAGGTACTGTTTTTGCTTGAAACTGTTTTTGCTTTGTTGAGTTTTATATCAGACACAATTATAATTAAGTTATATATTGCAACTTTCCAGGGCAGATCCTCTCAGCATATTATTAAGGCATGGGCAGACACCTAGGTAAACAACTGTCCTCTCGCAAACCAGCTGGATGACTTCCTAACATGAAAGAATTCTACACCCAAAGAAAGGTTTTGAAACTATAGCAGCTGTGAGAGGTCAGAGACTTTAAAGGTCTATAATGCTCTAATTTTTTATCTTAAAAACAGACGAAACAGCTTTCCAAATCTATAGATGTTATGGCATTGCCTAATGCCTGATTAGGAAAGCACCACTATTAATACTGTACATGAATTGTTATATTTAGAGCCATGAAGGGAAGTAATAAAAGACGATTTATTCAATAAAACATGTTAGCATATCCAGCAATATTCAGACCTTTGACAAATGTTATTATCAGAAATAGGATTTAACAAGAAATTTATGTATTTTATGTTCACAACGGAAAATGTGGCAGCCACGTTTTATATAAAGGCATTATGAGCCTTTAACCACTCAACAACAGATGCCCCCTGCTTGGAATTGTAGAATCCACTAGAAATTTTATTTTCACTAAATCAGAATGCATCCTATGGCAGTACTTGTTGCAGATCATTCCTAAAATACCTGCAAAGACCTCAGTGGGATTTTCTGTAACGTCTGTTTTCTGTCTGACTTATTAGTACTGATGAAATCAACTACCTCTTGATGCTTGATATCCTGATGGCTAAGTTTGGACAGCATCGTCCCATCTTCATTCATCATGTCACTCCAGGTACGTGACAGGCGGCATCGTCCAGGAGACGGAGGCGGTGCTTTATACGGTGATATCGTGTTCCGTGGCGTATTTGGAATATTTGGAACCTTGAAACTGAGCGATCTCTATAAAATAAATAGACACTACAATTACTAGTATTCTAACAAGAGCTGTCGGAGGACAGCAACGCTCGACTATTCAACAGCCTTGTCAATTGAATGAATACAAGTTGAAAAAGGGGCATAATTTTGTAAAATGCAAAGTAGAGGTATTGAACCTCTGTACTGCATGTCATATCATGACAGTGAACAAGTGTGTGAAGTTTCAATCCTTTCCAATTTGTGGATACTGAGATACCAGCTTACATACAAAAACTTAACAAAAAAGTGCTAAGTCAAAGGGGCATAATTTTGTAAAAATGCCAAGTAGAGTTATGAGACCTTCACAGTGCATGTTAGATCATGACAGTGAACAAGTGTGTGAAGTTTCAATCCATTCCAATTAGTGGATACTGAGATACCAGATTACATACAAAAATTTAACCAAAAACTGCTAAGTCGAAAAAGGGGCATAATTTTGAAAAAAAAGAGAGTAGAGTTATGGGACTTGCTTAGTGCATGTCAAATCATGATAGTGAACAAGTATGTGAAGTTTCAATCCATTCCCATTAGTAACTACTGAGATACCAGCTTACATACAAAACCTTAACCAAAAATTTCTAAGTCGAAAAAGGGGCATAATTTTGTAAAAAAGCAAAATAGAGTTATGGAACCTGTGCAATGTAGATCAGTTCATCACAGTGAATAAGTGTGTGAAGTTTCAATCCATTCCCACAAGTGGTTACTGAGTTACCAGCTTACATACAAAACCTTAACCAAAAATTTCTAAGTCGAAAAAGGGGCATAATTTTGTAAAAAAGCAAAATAGAGTTATGGAACCTGTGCAATGTAAGTCAGTTTGTCACAGTCAATAAGTGTGTGAAGTTTCAATCCATTCCCACAAGTGGTTACTGAGATACCAGCTTACATACAAAACCTTAACCAAAATCGGGACGCGGACGCGGACGCAGACGCCGACGCCGACGCCGACGCATGGGCGAGTGCAATAGCTCACTATTCTATGAATAGTCGAGCTAAAAATGGTAAGAGCATTTGTCTATTAAAATGAAACCTTGAGCCTTTAAAAAACTTTCTGCAGTGTGAAAAATTGATACTGCATCATCACCCAGTGGGACAATTACATTGGTTGAATGTCCTGAAAATCTATAATCACATTTCCAAGTAGAGTACAATCAAGTCAAGACCATGTAGTCAGACAGATTGCACCTTAATAAACACCATCTTCACACAATCATAAACTACAACACTTCATTTCTTTAATCTGATGAAGACTGTACCGGAAGATTATGTCAAAACATACAAAATTAATAATGACTTTCCACCTATAACTGAAGCTTGGATACTTTTTGTGTCTGCTTTATTCTTCATACCCCTTTTTCTCATTAAGAATTCATGATTCTGTTTCTGATTTTTATAGATTTTGGTATAACATTCTAAACAATGATGACTGTTTTGAATGATTGGGAAAATCAGGTGAACTAAAACTGAGGTAAACATTACCTAAACTACAATAAAGTCAATAGTAGGAATTCATCAATACGAAAACATTCTTTAAATGGTTATGTCTACTGATAGCTGCTCATCAGAATATAAAATTGATTCGAAAGACAGATTCTGAAAAGATTTTAAAATTTTTACACATTTTACAATCTTGTCCAGTGGTCACTATTTCATGTGAAATTATTTAAAAATGTGGCCAGTAGTTTCTATTGCCACTGCAATCACAGTTCTGCATGGAAAGAATTTCTTTGAAACACTTTGGTAGAGGACCTTTTAAGGAACATCCATGCCAAGTTTCATCAAAATGGGGTTTCAGAGGAGACGTCATTTACAGTAAATGTTCAGGGGTGAACAACAAATAGTGTGATCAAAATAGCTTCCCTTAAGAAAGTTGTGCTTTGGTGCAGTATTTAAAACAAGAGGGTCATGATAACCCTATATCGTTCACCTTTAAACCTGGCCTTGGAATCATCAAGATAAACATTCTGACCAAGTTTCATGATAATAAGGCCATATATGTGGCCTGTACAGTGTTAACAAGCTTTTCTTTTGATTCCCCATGTGCAACCAAGTGGAACCTTTTGAACAATTTTGTACAGGACCATCCAAGGAACAACTATGCCAAGTTTCATCAAAATCATAATAATCCATACAGTGGTTTTGGAGGAGATGTCTTTTAAACACAAATGTTGATGACGGACACAGCGTGATCACAACAGCTAACCATGAGCATTGCTAAGGTGAGCTAAAAGTCCTAAGTTAAAAAGGAGCATAACTCCGTCAAAAGTCAAAACAGAGTTATGTGGATCGTTTCTCCTGGTGTAGACTTTGATAGTAAATAACTACTGTAAGTTTCAAGTCAATAGCTTTGATAGTAACAGAGATATTTGACTTTATCAAAAACTTTAACCAATTCATTCTTTTGTGGTGGGAAAAAGTCTAAAGACAGGAAAGTTTCATGCAAAATTTATCACACCACATTGATTATAAAGTTCCCTTTTATTTCCATCTAAATTAGAGAGACTCTGAATCAAAGTGTTGTCTTATTCTTCCCAATCAATAAGATAATTGTTAATTATTGGTTACTGTACTCAATACTGGCAGGAGTCCCTGGTTATGATGTCTGAAGAAAAAGTGAGAAATCTTGTAGTCCCCAAGTACTGTAGAAAGCACTGATGATTTTATTACTTCATCTGATATTAATGACACACTGAAATCATTTTGTCCTACCAGAATTTTGACAGTTTTTAAAGACACAGTAAGTATAAACTACAGGCATCACTAAAATGATTTATATCCCCTCCGTACGGTCTTGTAAGTGGAAATGAGATGTTTTGTCTTAAGTTAAAGGGGAAATAACTTTGCAATGCATCAAATGACCCTTGAAAAATATGTCACACATCCCTACACGTCATAGTGATCACATTTATTAAATTTGAGTTGACTCTATTAAAACCTTTGGAAGTAGTTAGTGCCACAATAAAGTCAGTATAAACATGTTACTCTTACTCAACAGACCCATAACTCAGAAATGTTTGGACTGACCTTGTAAAAACTAAAGATGTGTCAATGAGATAAAGATGCCTCTTACTTATCTATCATTCTTTCTGACCATTGTAAAATGACAATTTAGGTATGTTCAAACAGCAATCCTGAACTTCCAGTTTCTGCTTTTTTACTAAGTCCGCAGTGTTAGAAAGCAAGATAATTATGCACACCTGAAAGTTAACAAGGTGACCCTATATCGTTCACCCGAGTTGGCTTGTCTAAGCTTATTACATGAGGTCCAAAATCAATTGGCCTAAGTCGCTCACCAGAAGAGGACCTTGATCATCTGACCTTGCTTCTGACCAAGTTTGGTGAACATCTTTTAAGAAGTTCATTAAAATAAAAGGTATTTAAAGTAGTTTTTTTTGTATATTTTGCTGTGATGGCCCAAAAATGCGTTACCATTAGAATAAACTTCAAGATAAGAAGTTCTGAATCTTTTTTCTATTTTTAGCTCTGGTGTCCCCTAATGGGACCAAGCAGAACCAATTGAACAAATTTATGAGACCTTACAATGAAACTACAGATCAAGTTTGATAAAGATCCATCAATTGGTTAATGACAGTTTTATTCTGTTTTAGCTATAGAGGCCCCTAAAAAGAGCCAAGTGATTCCAGTTGAACAACTTCGGTAGAGGATCTTGCAATGACGCTACAGATCAAGGTAAATGAAGATCAACCCCGAGTTTCATGGGAAGACCTCATCTAAAATTTATTTTTCATTTAACTCTAGCTGTCCATAAAATGGCCAAACACCCCCACTTTAACAAACTATGTTAAAGCAATGTTGATGAAGATCCATCATGTGTTCCATAAAAAGAAGTCATTTAAAGGTATTTCTATTTTTAACTCTAGTGGTCCTTACATGGGCAAAGCATCCCCATTTGAAAAAAATTGGCAGAAGACCTTACAATGATGCTACACACCAAGTTTGATGAAGATCCATCCAGTGCTTCATGAGAACAAGTCGATTAAAACTAGAGCTATCACTGAAGGTGATGAATGTACCCCCCGCATGTACTAACACAGTACATTGCCATTTGACGCACACAAGATTGCATAATTATGTGGACTGTATATGTATATAGACTGTATGTATACAGTATAGTAACAAAAAACAATGTATACAGTATAGTAACAAAAAACAAAGTCCCATAACTATACAGAATATTTATCTACAAGAACGTAACATGCACCGTACACAACTAGGGTTGGTACTGATCACTTGTGTGAAGTCTCATTAAATTGTGTGCAAGGGTTCGGAAGATCAGGCGCGCAAAAGATTGCAAATGCAGACAGTATGTACATAGTATGTTAACAAGAAACAAAGTCCCATAACTCTGCAACTTTTGTTGTTGAAAGAAACTAACATACCCCATGCACAACTACTGTTGTTACTGATCACTTGTGTGAAGTTTCATTAAATTGTGTCAAGGGGATGAGGAGAGATGGTGCGCACAAGATTGAGTCTATGTATATAGTAAAGTAACAAAAAACGAAGTCCCATAACTCTGCAATTTTTTTTTCTGAAAGAACCTAACATGCCCCATGCACAACTACTGTTGTTACTGATCACTTGTGTGAAGTTTCATTAAATTGTGTCAAGGGGATGAGGAGAGATGGTGCGCACAAGATGGTGTCTATGTATATAGTATAGTAACAAAAAATGAAGTCCCATAACTCTGCAATTTTTGTTGTTGAAAGAACCTAACATGCCCCATGCACAACTACTGTTGTTACTGATCACTTGTGTGAAGTTTCATTAAATTGTGTCAAGGGGATGAGGAGAGATGGTGGGCACAAGATTGTGTCTATGTATATAGAAAAGTAACAAAAAATGAAGTCCCATAACTCTGCAAAAATTTTTTCTGAAAAACCTAACATGCCCCATACACAACTACTGTTGTTACTGATCACTCGTGTGAAGTTTCATTAAATTGTGTCAAGGGGATGAGGAAAGATGGTGCGCACAAGATTGTGTCTATGTATATAGTATAGTAAAAAAAAAAACAAAGTCCCATAACTCTGCACTTTTTTCTTCTGAAAGAACCTAACATGACCCATGCACAACTACTGTTGTTACTTATCACTTGTGTGAAGTTTCATTAAATTGTGTCAAGGGGATGGGGAGAGATGGTGTGCACAAGATTGTGTCTACAGACAGACAGACGGACGGACAGACAGACAACCTGAAATGATGCTCCAGTCCAAGTTTGATTAAGATCCATCTAGCAGTTCATGAGAACAAATGGTTTAAAGGTATTTCTACTTTTGGCGATAGCAGCCGCTTAAAGGGGCCAAGAGTCCCTGAATGAACAAACTTAGTTGGATGAAGATCAAGTGGTGCATGAGAGAAAGTCATTTAGAGGCATTTTCATTTTTAGCTCTAGTGGCCACTAAATGGGACCAAGCACCTCCATTTGAACAAATTTGGGACAGTTATACCTTTATTATCCCCAGACCAAGTTTGATGAAGATCCACTTATGAGAAGAAGTCTTTTAAAGGTATTTCTATTGTTAGTTATAATAGGCCCTTAAAGGGGCCAGTCATTCCCATCTGAATTATGATGAGAGGACCTTATAATAATGCAACAAACCAAGTTAGATGAAGATCCATAAAGCGGTTCACGAGAAGTAGTTGTTTAACTGTATTTCTATTTTTAGTTCTAGCGGCCCCCTAATAATGGGCCAAGTGCCCCCACATGATGAATTCCACAATTCCAATTTAAATGATACTGGTTGGGAACCATTTTCCTGACACAATTTCATATTTTGGCTCCATTATTCCCTAAAGAAAATATTTGACATAAATGAAGCCCACACTGCACAAACTTCAGCTTCTTCTGCAGCCGATGTTGTAATCAGCATCGCGTTGTGACGTAAAATATGGGTTCCATGGGGCCTCAAATGGGGTCACCAAAAGAAGAAAATAACCCCCGTGAGGTAAACCAGGGCCTCCGCTGTCGATCGCCAATGTCGCCATTTGCGATAATTTTAAGAATTTGGCGCTAAATTCTGCAAATTGGCGAAAATAAGTGGCGCATAGTTTTTTTTCTCGTCATTTTTTTTTTCCCGTAGTGATATAAGCGGCCCAATAATTGGTTCCCGATACACGTGTTTACCTAGGCGCTGGTAGTGAATAAAATCCATAACCAGTCTAGGCGGTGTAATTTGACAATTCGACTGTTGAAGTTGGTTGACACTTTGAGAATATAATTGCGTAATAATGTGTGAACTGATGGTTAATCAGTAATCAAAACATCTGCCAGCTTGTATGTTTGAACTCGGCCGAGAATTCACCAAAATTAAGGCCGATCACGGTGTACTTTATGTATTGTGATTTTTACTAAAAAGATCGGCATGTTTGTGGCATGCAGTTGTATGACTGACTAATTTTTAGTAAGTACGAAAGATACATTTAATTTGTTACTTTTTGCAAATATATTAGATAATTTTGTAATTCCTCAGTTTTCATAAAAGATTTTAACGATGAATCCGAAAACAAAAACACAGCAGCCTCAATTTGTATCCTGGACCTGGTAAATTAATTTCTTTGAAATGTTCAGAAACTGGAAGATATCACTTGCTACCATGGCTTCTTAACATATCTACTTCTTAAAAATCATCAGATGAGTGTTCAACTCGACCTTCTAAAATAGAAAAAATTCCGAATTTTCCTTTCCGAAAATAAATGAGTCCTGGAATATTGGTAATTCATGGATAGATATGATTCTTAAACTAAGGAAATGATTTGTGTCATTTGTATCCAACTACAAATTGAATTTACTTCTACAATGAACTAATACATCTTCAAAAGAAATTATTTACTATATTTTATTTCTCTATGCACAATTTGACAGCCAACTAAGAGAACTAAAAGTGGCTCAGAACTTTGGCTCAAAAATGGCACTAAAGTGGCTCCAACTCCATTGGCGAAAAGGTTGGCGACAAGTATGAAAAACCCAGAGGAGGCCCTGGTAAACCAGTATCCGGACAAATATTCTGACGGTGTTTTGCTGTTAATATGATATCGAAATATGTAATTAAACTATTTTATACATTTCTTTATCATTCACCTCTTCAAAAATGCACATGAAACGAAAACTGACGTACGAAAGCAAACAGAAGATGACAATAAAAATCTCGAATTTCGTTTAACACGAATTCTTGATAATTCCAATAGATATAGAATAAAATATGTGCAAAAATCGACAGCCCTGTATTTTATGTAACTATTACCTTGAAATTATAAGAAGCACAAGTTATCAGCAGACAATTAATATGTAGCGTAATTATTTCTTCCCCACTTGATACCTCTGCAAGAATGAACTACTGCGCATGCGCAATGCTATCTTCATGCCCCGTTAAGACAGAAAGTTGAAATGTAAACATAGGTGAGTTATCATCATAAAACCTAATATTTATACAGCCTTGTAATATAGTGGTTTATTCTAGATATGAAGAACAAACATCTAAATGATCTAGATGAAACAATTACATGAATAACAACGAAATAAAGCGGATATTACATGTGTCCGAAAACTGGTCCTGTCCGGAAACTGGTTCCCAACCAGTAAATAATGTTTTTTTATAGTTTCCAGAATCTGGATCAAATTTTTTTTAGACTTATATGCATATTTTTTACTAAGTCTTAGGACATCAATGTGGTCTTACTGAGTAACATCCCAAGTAAAAACCCCATGTGCACAACTTCATTCCAATAAAATTTCACAACCCTAGGTCAAATACTTTTAGATATAACCGGGGCAAAAAGGTTAAGGTCCTCTACACATGTATTTTTAAATAAGCTAACAACACATTCTCCTTTGACTTTTCAATTATGATGAAAAAACAAATCAATAAAAATCAATCAACATAAATACATCACTTTATACTGAACTACCTCTTAAAACAATCTTTTCATTCATAATCAATGAAAAATTCTTAAGGCTTGTTTTATGTATTATCTTCATGCTGCAACTCCCCAAAGCTTTTCGTTTTAAAGAAACTCATTCACATTTGGGTCAAAATGAAGTCCTGTAAAGGTTCTTAAATCTTGCATTTTGTAAGAGTACACAGAATTAGACTCACCTTGAGCGTGTCTTTCCTTGTAGCTTTAGGTGAAAGTAGGTTGGCAAGGGACGACACTCGAAGCAACGATTTTCTGCGACTTTTTTTCTGTAAAAACAAGATAGCTGCATATAATTCATTGATAAAAAAACAACACAAAACTGAAATGTGCAGTGAATATATAAAACAAAATTGTATATTTCTGATTACCCAAAAATTTCTCATTTTTGGTGCTGATATTAGAAGTTTTTATCACTTTCTGCAACTTTTAAAGGCTCATTCAGAAATTCTCATCTAGATATTTACCACATCAACAAACATGTGTTTCTCAAAAGATTGACCAGTTCAAGGAAAGAAAATTTCAGAATTCAAAGCCAATTTTAACAAAGTCTTAGTTATGTAACATTTATAACAAGTTATATTTGATAATTAACTAGAATTGTTTCCATAGGACGAGGATGCCCTCACATATTGCGCCATCCTCCAATTTGTTCTTAGTACAGACCATCTTCACAAGTAGGATGTTTGACTAAAGTTTGAAGCGAATTCTATTAAGATAAGGTTGTGCATCTGAGCAACTTTGAATCCATTCCCTCAAAAAGTATAGGAGGAGATGAACACACCAGATTTCTTCACTATGGGCTGTTTTGTTAAATTTAAAAAAAGGACCATGATTCTAGAAAAATAGCCACAGAAAATAGTCCATTATTTATCGTAATCTTCAGATCACGGTCCTTCATAAATTTTGTGAAACTTGCAATAGTGTTTGAGGAGTTGCACACACAAGATTCTATAGCAAAACTATCAAAGGGCTAAAACTGCAGAATAATAGTCATAGCAACAGTTCCTTCCTTTATGGTCATCTGCGCATTAAGCTTGTTCATCTGTGAACGTTTGAAGCAAATCAGGCTAAAAGTGTGGGAAGAGTTGGACACAAGATTTCGGGACCTACCAAAAAAACCAACACAGATGATCAAGTGATGACAATACCTTGTAGTTTTTTTTGTTTTTGTTTTTTCAAAAATCAGACAAGCTAAAAATAACAGATCTTTCTCTACTCGTAGTTCATAAAATGTCAAGTTTGAAAACTGCTCCTTACACTTTCTGACTTGGATCCTGGAAACATTAAAGTTAACTTCGGTCCCAGTCTTGACCCTGGAGCCACTCACCCCCAAAAACAAAGGAACTTTCATTTCAAGGCAGTAAGTGGTTTGAAATCTTCAGCTACTACTAGTATTATACTTTTTGACTCTAGTCTGGAAATAATGAAGTTTACAATAACATGATACTGTACCATACCTCAAGTTTTTTTTGTTTTTTTTAAAGGTCCATTACTAAAACCCGAACGAGTATTATATGAAAACCAGAGTTTGTAGCTGAGACTTCCTATTTACTGAAAATATGGCCCACTGCATCGGTTCTGACCAAATAGTCTTGAATATGTTCAAGAATAACTAACAAATAAACAAAAACTGTTGCCTATGTCAAACCGGAAGTATGTTTTCCGACTGCTTACGAACCCGTCGTGCATCTTCGGACTTTTTCGGAAGAATCCTCCGAAACGAGGCTATAATTTATAAATAGATGCAAAATATATCATATGCCCAAACGATAACGTGATTTTTACAAACTTAGCACATGGAATTCAACAATTTTGTAACTCACAAAAACTTCATGAAAATCATTCTTATAATACAGGTAATATACAGCTATACTACAAGTTTTCGTAAGGACAATTCAGGCCCTTCCCGAATAAAAGTGTTTTTACAACTATATTTCAAAATGTGTAGTCTTTTTTTAAGATTTATGTCTATTCATTTGTCTTTATTTTGCACCTTTAAGTACATGCCAATCAAAAAAAAATTTTTTTTTTTTTTTTTTTTTAAATATGTAAAGAAATTTCCTGTATATATATGTATATTGCTACCTGTAACTCAGTCTGTTTTGACCATAAATATTCCGAGTCGACATCAATTGCTTCAATTTTAATACTGCAGGTAATACAAGTACTGAAACTGGACAATATTAGAGTATCCATACTTCAACCAAACTTCTTTTTCACAACTGTTTCATATTGTAGCGAAATTATCAAATCATTCTCACAACTCCACTTTCACTGAATAAATGCCATAAAATACTCCGACAATGATGTTTCTTGTTTGTTTGTTTATTTTTCAAAGTTACAACCAAACTTCAAAACAGCCTTTCAAGTTTCGTAGCTAAGGATTCTATGTATCTGAGAAACTTGTCCTATACCCAATAATCATAACAAAAACATTGCTGTTCTCCGTCCTTAGAAACACCAATATTTGTCTTTGACAGAAGGAAAGAGCTCATGCTGGGTAACCATGGTCGTTGTAACAAACAATTTACCAATAAGAATTACAATGGCACCTATGGCTTTACAAAAACTTGTTTTTCTTTAATTAAGAAATGCAGCTGTAGTATTCTAGACAATCACAATGGGAATATTTACATGTTGTCAACCACCACTCCCCTACATCATACGAAGAAATATAGCAATCTTTATTTACCATAAGTGATAATGACATACTAGAAACTAGAAGATGCTTTTGTAGAAAAGCGCATGTCTCCCCAAATGCATAGTAGTAATAGGCAAGACAGGAGTGAGAGTCAAAGAGACACTGACAGTTAGCTGCAATAGAGATCATCTACTTGGCATGTCCAATCATCCCACAAAGTTTCAACATTCTGGGCCTAGTGGTTCTCAAGTTATGGATTGGAAACAGATTTCAATGTTCTGGCCCCTGTGACCTTTGACTGAATGACCCAAAATCAATAGGGGTCATCTGCTCTGCATGTCCAATCATCCCATGAAGTTTCAACATTCTGAGTCAAGTGGTTCTCAAGATATTAATTGGATAGAGTTTTCCATGTTCAGACCCCTAGACCTTGATATTTGCTCAAGTGACTCCCAAAAACATTATAAGAGTCATCTACTCTGTAAGTCCTATCATCCTATGAAGTTTGAAGGTTCTGGTTCAAATAGTTCTCAAGGTATTGATCAAAAACTGTTTTCCCTTGTCTGGTCCCTGTGACCTTGACATTTGATCAAGTGACTAAAAAATCAATAGGGGTCATCTATTCTACATGTCCAATCATCCTATGAAGTTTCAACATTCTAGGTCAAATGGTTCTCAAGTTATTGATCAGAAATGGTTTTCCATGTTCAGGCCCTTCTGACATTGACCTTAGATCTAGTATCCCCTCAAATAATAATGGTAATCTACTCTGTAAGCCCTATCACCCTATGAAGTTTGAAAGTCCTATGTCAATTGGTTCTCAAGTTATTGATTGAAAATGAAGTGTGAAAGACAGATGGCCCCCGTGACCTTGACGTTTAATGGAGTGACCCCAAAAACAATAGGCATCATCTACTCTGTAAATCTTATCACCCTATTAAGTTTGAAGGTTCCAGGTCAAATGGTTCTCAAGTTAGTGATTGAAATGGATCTCCATGTTCTGGCCCCTGTAACCTTGACTTTTAATAGAGTGACCCCAAAATCAATAGAGATCATCTACTCTGCATGTCCAATCATCCTATAAAGTTTCAACATTCTCAAGCTATTGACCAGAAATGGTTTTCCATGTTCAGGCCCCTGTGACCTTAACCTTTAATAAGAGTGACCCCAAAATCAATAGAGGTCATCTACTCTGCATGTCCAATCATCCTATGAAGTTTCAACATTCTGGGTCAAGTGGTTCTTAAGTTATTGATTGGAAATGGTTTTCCATGTTCAGGCCCCTGTAACCTTCACCTTTGATGGACAGACACAATAACATACGGACATGGGTAACCAAGGACACCTCCCATCCAGCATTTTTAATAGTGGAGCATAATTTTTTTATTAATATAACTACATGTTTATATTTCCTGGAGTAAGCCAACATCCTGTTGCCTATCAACATTGCAACATGCTGAAGACATCACCCAGACAAATTAAATCCAATATTGAGAGAATGACGTCATTGATCCTCAGATGACATTTTGATCATCTACCTGACAAATAATCGTAAATCCTAAGTAACGATTGAGTACTGCCACGCTCATTTACCTGATCATTAACCAATAATTGTCCTGCTTATTGAAGTACCGGTAACCAAGAGCCCATGTAATAGCAAAATTGATAAAATGTCAATAAATGTAATAATTAACCGCATTCTGTCTTTTCTTTTGGCTATTTATAAATTTCCGTTGAGAAGGAACTGTTTCCGACCTAGTGAACAATAGTAACATGGTCCGCTTATCATACTTCTTTACATGACTGAGACATGAAGAACATTGCCCTAATTGCAAAATACGGTCACAGATAGAAAAGTTACAAAGACCTACTTTCTTCTGTTTTAAGATATTGCCATAAAATCTGGACCACTTGCACATTTACAGCTTGACTTGGTACAAATAATAATTACAAGGTTTGAAAGAAGCCTGGCATATTAGGCCACCAGGGGCATCAAGCATTTATTGAACACAGGTCCTTGTTTTCTTTATTATGTATATCAGGAAAAAATTTGTCTGAGAAATAGCATGGACAAATATTTTCCATCGTATTTTATATCATTTAGTCATGATATCATAAAGATACTGAGAATCAATCCTACCCAGTGGTGGCAAATTCAATTGTCCGTATTGCCCAGGTTGTCCCAAAGCTTGTACGGGCAAGTGAATTTACTATAACAAGAGCTCGTCGAACACGAAATGCCCCCCTTGATGCATTCAGTAATAGCAAAATGAACAGAAATTATAAGCTCACTGTAAACAAAAGTTCTACCATTCTGGTTTAATCTGACCTTGACCTTTAACCTATTAACCTAACAAGAGATTACAGAGTGAACTTGGCGCCATCCACTGAGGCATTTTTGAATGTTCCAAATTTCAAGACTAGCTCAAGGTCAAAATCAAGGTCAAATTTCAGTTCAGTACAAAACAATGTGTATGTGGTCCAAATTTGAAAGCTGTGGCTTGAGAAATGTGAAAGCAGGTCACTAGATCAATTTCAAGGTCAAAGTTCATTATGGTATTCAGAACTATGCATGTGCTTCAAATTTGGAGGCTGTTAGCTTGAGAAATATGAAAGTAGATAATAGGTAAAAATCAATGTCAAATTTCAATTCAGAACACAAAAATATGCATGTGGTCCAAATCTGAAGCCTGAAGCTTCAGAAATGTGAAAGTAGGTCACTAGGTCAATCTCAAGATCAAAGTTCATTTCGGTACACAAAACTATGCATGTGGTTCAAATTTGAAGGCTGTAGCTTGAGAAATATAAAAGTAGATCTCACTAGGTCAAAATCATGGTCAAATTTTATTTCGGAACACAAAACTATGCAAGTGGTCCAAATTTGAAGCCTGTGCCTTCAAAAATGTGAAAGTAGGTCACTAGGTCAATCTCAAGATCAAAGTTCATTTTAGTACACAAACCTATGCATGTGTTTCAAATTTGAAGGCTGTAGCTACAGAAATGTGAAAGTAGGTCACTAGATCAAGATCAAGGTCAACTCATGTCAATGTTCATCTTGCCACTCAAAACTATACATGTGGTCCAAATTTGAATGAAGTATTTTAACGTTATGGACATGAAGATTCTAAATTTTTCCCTATATAAGTCTGTATGAACCATATGACCCCTGGGGCGGGGCCATATTTGACCCTAGAGGGATAATTTGAACAAACTTGATAGAGAGCCACTAAATGATGCTACATTACAAAATATCAAAGCCATAGTCTTTGTGGTTTGGACAAGAAGGTTTTCAATGTTTTTCCCTATATAAGTCTATGTACACCATGTGACCCCCAGGGCGGAGCCATATTTAACCCTAGGGGAATAATTTGAACAATCTTAGTAGAGGACCACTAGATGATGTCATATACAAAATATCAAAGCCCTAGGCCCTGTGGTTTTGGACAAGAGATTTTTTAAAGTTTTTTCCTATATAAGTCTATATAAACCAGGTGACCCCCGGGGTGGGGCCATATTTGACCCCAGGGAAATAATCTGAACAATCTTGGTAGAGGACCAACAGATTTTGCTACATACCAAATATCAAAGCCCTAGGCCTTATGGTTTTGGACAACAAGATCAGAAACCGTTTAACTGTTCCTGGCCAATGTGACCTTGACCTTTGACCTAATGACCTCAAAATCAATAAGGGTCATCTATTGGTCATGGCCAACCTAACTATCAATTTTCCTGATATTAGGCCTAAGCATTCTTGAGTTATTGCCTGGAAACCATTTTACTGTTCCTGGTCACTGTGACCTTGACCTTTGACATACTGACCTCAAAATCAATAGGGGTCAATGCTGGTCATGACCAACCTCCCTACCAACTTTCGTGATCCTAGGCCTAAGCGTTCTTGAGTTATCATCCGGAAACCGTTTTACTGTTCAGGGTCACTGTAACCTTGACCTTTAACATACTGACCTCAAAATCAATACGGGTCATCTGCTGGTCATTACCAACCTCCCTATCAACTTTCATGATCCTAGGCCCAAGTGTTCTTGAGTTATCATCCGGAAACCGTTTTACTATTCAGGGTCACTGTGACCTTGACCTTTGACATACTGACCTCAAAATCAATAGGGGTCATCTGCTGGTGATGATCAACCTCCCTATTAACTTTCATGATCCTAGGCCCAAGCGTTCTTGAGTTATTGCCTGGAAACCATTTTACTGTTCATGGTCACTGTGACCTTCACCTTTGACATACTGACCTCAAAATCAATAGGGGTCATCTGCTGGTCATGACCAACCTCCCTATCAACTTTCGTGACCCTAGGCCTAAGCGTTCTTGAGTTATCATCCGGAAACCGTTTTACTGTTCAGGGTCACTGTGACCTTGAACTTTAACATACTGACCTCAAAATCAATACGGGTCATCTGCTGGTCATTACCAACCTCCCTATCAACTTTCATGATCCTAGGCCCAAGTGTTCTTGAGTTATCATCCGGAAACCGTTTTACTATTCAGGGTCACTGTGACCTTGACCTTTGACATACAGACCTCAAAATCAATAGAGGTCATCTGCTGGTGATGACCAACCTCCCTATTAACTTTCATGATCCTAGGCCCAAGCGTTCTTGAGTTATTGCCTGGAAACCATTTTACTGTTCATGGTCACTGTGACCTTCACCTTTGACATACTGACCTCAAAATCAATAGGGGTCATCTGCTGGTCATGACCAACCTCCCTATCAACTTTCGTGACCCTAGGCCTAAGCGTTCTTGAGTTATCATCCGGAAACCGTTTTACTGTTCAGGGTCACTGTGACCTTGACCTTTAACATACTGACCTCAAAATCAATAGGGGTCATCTGCTGGTCATTACCAACCTCCCTATCAACTTTCATGATCCTAGGCCCAAGTGTTTTTGAGTTATCATCCGGAAACCGTTTTACTATTCAGGGTCACTGTGACCTTGACCTTTGACATACAGACCTCAAAATCAATAGAGGTCATCTGCTGGTGATGACCAACCTCCCTATTAACTTTCATGATCCTAGGCCCAAGCGTTCTTGAGTTATCATCCGGAAACGGATTGGTCTACATTCCGACCGGCCGACCGACATACCGACCGACCGACATCTGCAAAACAATATACCCCTCCTTCTTCGAAGGGGGGCATAATTATAAGTATCATAAGGACAAGTACAAAATAGCAATTGACAACAAGAGGGCCATGATGGCCCTATATCGCTCACCTGTTATCATTGCACTTGAGGACAAGAAGGTCCTCAGAAAAAATATCTAAGTCCAAAGGACAGGAACAGCAAAGGGAAGAAATTTAACCAAAAAGAAAAAAAAATTCTAACAAGGTATAGATATGTCAAAATACACCTAAAAATTGGAGGTACCATCCATGTTGTACCACAGAAAAGTGGTCTCGGTTTTTCCCTACGGCCAATAATAAAAAAGTTACTAAAAATAAGCTATTTATAGAAACGTAAAAGGGAAGTAATTAAAAAAAAAATATTGTAAGTGAACAAAAGAAGGATCTGCCAAATAAATCTGCTGACATAAATGAAATTTCAGATCAGTATCTTCATTAGTTAGGGAGATATACCCATTTTAATTTGAAATAAAGGGAGGTAATTTGACATAAAATCAGTCCATAGTTATCTACCCTGATTGTCTCAGTCCAACTAATAACAATAATGAAATTTCAAATACGTACTATAAGTACTTACTGATATAAATCCATTTTGATTACAATCAGGGGAGGTAATTAGATATAAAATAACTCTGGAACCTACAATTGGATCTGATTTGTCATGGAATCCAAGATTTAATGTTGTTGAAGATATTTTGAAAGTTTGTATCAAATAAAACCATAAATGAAGTCTCTATATGGCTGCAAAAGCCAAAAAAGCCAATTTTGGACCTTTAAGGGGCCATAACTCTGGAACCCATGAAGGAATCTGGCCAGTTCAAGAAAGGAACCAAGATCTTGTGGTGATACAAGTTGTGTGCAAGTTTGGTTAAAATCAAATCATAAATGAAGCTGCTATTGTGCAGACAAGGTCAAAATAGCTAATTCTGGCCCTTTCAGGGGCCATCACTCTGGAACCCATAATGGAATCTCGCCAGTTCAAGAAAGGAACCAAGATCTTATGGTGATACAAGTTGTGTGCAAGTTTGGTTAAAATAAAATCATAAATGAAGCTGCTATTGTGCAGACAAGGTCAAAATAGCTAATTCTGGCCCTTTCAGGGGCCATCACTCTGGAACCCATAATGGAATCTCGCCAGTTCAAGAAAGGAACCAAGATCTTATGGTGATACAAGTTGTGTGCAAGTTTGGTTGAAATAAAATCATAAATGAAGCTGCTATTGTGCAGACAAGGTCAAAATAGCTAATTCTGGCCCTTTCAGGGGCCATAACTCTGGAACCCATAACAGAATCTGGCCAGTTCAAGAAAGGAACCAAGATCTTATGGTGTTACAAGTTGTGTGCCAGTTTGGTAAAAATCAAGAGCGTTGGTCTACGGATCGCGGTATCGTGAGTTCGATCCTCGGGCGGGGCGTATGTTCTCTGTGACTATTTGATAAACGACATTGTGTCTGAAATCATTAGTCCTCCACCTCTGATTCATGTGGGGAAGTTGGCAGTTACTTGCGGAGAACAGGTTTGTACTGGTACAGAATCCAGGAACATTGGTTAGCTTAACTGCCCACCGTTACATGACTGAAATACTGTTGAAAAACGGCGTTAAACCCAAAACAAATAAACAAACAAAATCATAAATAAAGGTGCTATTGTGCAGACAAGATCAAAATAGCTAATTTTGGCCCTTTTAGGTGACATAACTCTTGAACCCATAATGGGATCTGGCGAGTTCAAGAAAGGAACCGTGATCTTATGGTGACACAAGTTGTGTGCAAGTTTGGTTAAAATAAAATCTTAAATGAAACCACTATCGTGCAGACAAGAAATTGTTGACGCACCGACGCACAGACTGACGACGGACAAAGGGTAGTCACAAAAGCTCACCTTGTCTAAAGCTAAAAACGGACAAGCAAGTCAAAATCAAATTTTGCCGCCCCTGCTACCCATTTTTTTTTTGTCAAAAAATCTGAGAAACATATATCCAAATATCCAAAATGATGGCCCACTGGAAGCAAGTGGGTATGTAATTTTAAAGATAGCAGGAGTCATCTACTGACCAAAGGGAATCATCTGCCAAAGCATTTTGAATTATTCAGCACAAACAGTCTACAGTCTGTAAGTCACTGTGACATTGGCTTTTGACCTGCTGGTCCCAAAACAATAGGTTCATCTACTGACCACAGGCAATCATCCTATGAAGTTTGACAACTGTAGACAAAGGCATTCTTTAGTTATTTAACAGAAATTGTATTCAGCCTCAAGGTCATTGTAACCTTGACCTTTGACCTACTGATCCCTAAAACAATATGGGTCATCTACCCTAAAAGACAATCACCATCTGAAGTTTGATAACTGTAGGGTAGAGCATTCTTTACTTATCAAGTGTAAACCGATTTAAGTCTCAGTCACTGTGACCTTTACCTTTGACATTAATGACTACCACTACCATAAAACAACAACAGACATCTACAGACAGAGAGACAATATGCAAATCAACTTAAGTTCAATTCAATTTAAACCTTTAGTGGCATTATATATTTGCAATGCCTTCAAATACACAATTATTTAAGTGTTGCATTTTTATTTTTCATGATCACATGTTTGTTTGTTTAATTTTTTAATATTTTCAAATATAAAAATAAGGTAAAATTTACCTTCAATTTTCGTTTAATGTTTTGATTGTTAGGCTATTCTGAGAGATTCTGTAATGTGGTCTTAATGAATACCATGCTGTTTTAAGCAATAAATCCTGATAATGCTTCACATCCTGCCACTTCCTGCAGAACTAATCAGAATGGAAAACTTGCAAGTACGTGCAGTTTGTCTCGAAATGACAGCAATAATAAAAATTAGATAAATTATTTGCAAAACTTAAATATCAAAGTTTTTGTGCCTGACTACTTCCTGGTAGAGATGCCTTAATAATAACAAACAAACAAGAGGGCCATGATGACCCTACATCGCTCACCTAAGTACCATTGCTTTTAATGATGAGATCAAGTTTTGACATAGATCACACAGGCATACACATTAAATATCCGGATAAATATTTTCTTGTAACAGTCCCTTATGACCTATGGGTCACGTACTAGTCAGGGCCAATCTCCATACTAAGTTTGAGGGTCATAGGCTCAAATGCATTCTTGTACTAGCATGACTATCCCTTACCCTGGAAGACTTATGTAACATTTAAAACCAATCTCATTAGATGCTGCTGAGGTATATTCATTTACATAAAAAAAGGTAAGTAATCTGTCATAAATTCAGTCAAAAGTTATCTACCCTGACTGTCCGAGTCCATCTGATGGCATAAATGACATTTCAAATCAGTATCTTCATTGGTTACTGAGATACACCCATTTTAATTTGAAACGAGGGAGTTAATTTGAAATTAAATCAGTCCATAGTTATCTACCTGATTGTCACAGTCCAACTAAGGACAATAATGAAATTTCAAATGAGTCCTATAGATACTTACTGAGATAAATCCATTTTATTAAAATCAGGGGAGGTAATCATGCATTGGTATATGCATGTAGAAGATACAGAGTACAAGCCTTTACAACAATATATTAGAAAAGTAAGTAAAAATAGAAATTTCTTACCATGGAAGACATAAATAATGTTTCAAACCAATCTCATTAGAAGCTGCTAGGTATATTCATTTACATAAAAAATAAAGGGAGGTAATTTGTCATAAATTCAGTCAACATGTATCTTCACTGATTGTCCAAGTCCATCTGATGGCATAATTGAAATTTCAGATCAGTATCTTCATTAGTTAGGGAGATATACCCATTTTAATTTGAAATAAAGGGAGGTAATTTGACATAAATCAGTCCATAGTTATCTACCCTGATTGTCTAACTAATGACAATAATGAAATTTCAAATGAGTCCTATAAGTACTTACTGATATAAATCCAGTTTGATTAAAATCAGGGGAGGTAATCAGATATAAAATAACTCCAGAACCTATGACTGGATCTGACAGATTCATCTTGGAATCCAAGATTTATTGTTGTTGAAGATATTTTGCAAGTTTGTATCAAATCAAACCATAAATGAAGTCTCTATATGGCTGCAAAAGCCAAAATAGCAAATTTTGAACCTTTAAGGGGCCATAACTCTGGAACCCATGATGGGATCTGGCCAGTTTTCGAAAGGAACTGAGATATTATGCCAATGTAGTTGTGTGCAAGTCTGATTAAAGTTGATTGCAAAATGTTGTCTCTATTGTGTTCACAAGCAAAAAATAGCAAATTTTGGCCCTTTAAGGGGTCATAACTCTGGAACCCATGATGGGATCTGGCCAGTTTTCGAAAGGAACCAAGATATTATGCCAATACAAGTTGTGTGCAAGTTTTATTTAAGTTGATTGCAAAATGTCGTCTCTTATCATGTTCACAAGCAAAAAATGGCAAATTGTGGCCCTTTAAGGGGCCATAACTCTGGAACCCATGATGGGATTTGGCCAGTTTTTGAAAGGAACCGAGATATTATGCCAATACAAGTTGTGTGCAAGTTTGAATAAAGTTGACTGCAAAATGTTGTCTCTATCATGTTCACAAGCCAAAAATGGCAAATTTTAGCCCTTTAAGGGGCCATAACTCTGGAACCCATGATAGGATCTGGCCAGTTTTCGAAAGGAACCGAGATATTATGCCCATACAAGTTGAGTGCAAGTTTGATTACAATCAAATAAAAATGTGGTCTCTATCGTGTTCACAAGGAAATTGTGGACGGATGGACTGGCGACAGACGACAGATGGACGATCACAAAAGCTCACCCTGTCACTACATGACAGGTGAGCTAAAAATAAATAAATACATGAGGAAACTTTATCAGATGAATATTCTGTAACAAGAAACGTTGAAATTTTACGAAAAGCAGGTTTTCAAACTTTGCATCATTCTAACAGGATCTGACTGCATCCAATCATGCCATTCAGAAATATAGATGTAAGAAAATTAATGTAGATGTGTCGTTGCCATGTGTAATTTGATTCTTTGATAAAAGCTTCCTAAACACTAAGTTTGCAGACAATAGGTGTACCCAAACTAAAGATATTGAGCATAAATCATTTTTCATATTTTTAGTAATAGTGACCACAGAATACAATCCAAAGCCAGTTCCTAATATAAGCTTGTTATACATCAAGTCTGGCAACTGTCAGTCAATCCTAACTTGGAAACCAGGCACTGTATTGCTCACCTGATCTAGTTCTTACCCCAGATAATCTAGTATCAAATTTGACCTAGATTTCAATAAAACAAACATTCTGACTGTGCATTATGTAAATAAAGTAATCATCAACCAAATATTTGATTTAGCGACATAGCTTTTTACACATTCGGACCAAGTTTCGTGAAGATCAGGTAGAGTATGTGGCCTCCTGAGTGCTTACAAGATTTTTCTATGATTTGACCTAGTCACTTAGTTTTTGAACAGTTAACCCAGTTATGATTTAGATGTCACAGAGACAAACAATCTGACAAAACAAGAGCTGTCCATAAGACAGCCAATGTTCCTGTTGTCCCAGAAGCAGGAATATTATCCTAAATGTTAAAATATCTATACTATTAGTTTCAATCCAGTATCTTCATTAGTTTTGGTAACTTGCATGCAAAACTTTAACCAGAAGTTTTTCAGTTAAAAGGGAACATAATTTTGCAAAATACATGTCAGAGTTATTTGACTTGATGCTATGACCTAGTTTATAAACCCGAAGAAACGTGTGAAGTTTCAATTCAATATTTGCATTAGTTTTGGAGATAAATAACTTGCATGCAAAACTTCAACCAGAATTTAGTCCAAAAGGGGGCATAATTTGGCCAAAATACATGTTAGAGTTAACCCAGTTTTGAAAATGATTTTGATGTCACAGAGACAAACAATCTGACAAAATAAGAGCTGTCCATCAGACAGCCAATGCTCGACTATTCGAATCAGGAATATTACCCTAACAAGAGGGCTATAATGGCCCTACCCGGCTGTACAATTTCCACTCTTGTATGTGGAAAATGAGTAAAAATATGCGGAAAATATGTGGAACTATGTGGAAAGTATGCGGAATAATATGGAAAAAGACAAAACTTATGTGGAAATTTGATTATCTCAGATGACAGAGTGGACAAATGTCCGCATATAGTTTTGAAACTCAGGAAAATCTGTCCGCATATTTTTGTGGAAATTTTATTTTTATATGCGGAAATTTAGCATTTGTATGCGGAAACCTTGATTTTGTATGCGGACGGTACACTAAAATATGTGGAAAGTAAGGACTTAGTTTATTTCAGGCTATTTCAGAGTCAGAAGTGAGCGGAAAACACTTAGTCATTTTTACAAGTTTTCAACACTTAGGCATATCGCTCACCTGTTATCATTGCACTTCAAGACAAGAAGGTCAAAAAATCGTAATCAAGATCAATCAAAAGAATCATGAGTAAACATAGTTGAAATTTTCTTAAAGGTACAGATATGTCGAAATACACCTAAAAATTGGAGGTACCATCCATGTTGTACCACAGAAAAGTGGTCTCAGTTTTTACCTACGGCCAATAATAAAGAACTTATTAAAAAGCTATTTATAGTAACATAAAATAAAGTAACACCTGGGGCTGGGTCAATCTGACACGTGGGGGGGGGGTCAAGATTTGAAAAAAATTTGTAGAGGTCCACTAGGCAATGCTACATGTCAAATATCTAAGCTCTTCTGGTTTATTTTTAGAAAATTTTGAAGATTTTTTATGTACAATCAAGTAACCCCATGGGGCGGGGTCATAATTTGAACAAATTATGTAGAAGTCTACTAGGCAATGCTACATGTCAAATATCTAAGATCTAGGCCTTCTGGTTTATTTTTAGAACTTTTTTAAAGAT
This sequence comes from Mercenaria mercenaria, assembly GCF_021730395.1. Taxonomy (NCBI): domain Eukaryota; kingdom Metazoa; phylum Mollusca; class Bivalvia; order Venerida; family Veneridae; genus Mercenaria; species Mercenaria mercenaria. The sequence continues at coordinate 58,732,102 of NC_069373.1, forward strand.
TTTCCTATGAAAAAACAAGTGACTCCCTGGGGCGAGGTCAATTTTAACCCCGAGAGACATGATTTGAATAAATTTTGTAGAGGTCCACTAGGCAATGCTACAAGTGAAATATCTAAGCTCTAGGCCTTCAGGTTTATTTTTAGAAAATTTTTGAAAATTTTCCTATGTAAAACCAAGTGACCCCTGGGATGGGGTCAATTTTGACCCAGGGGGTCAAGGTTTGAACAAATGTTGTAGAGGTCTACTGGGCAATGCTACATCTGAAATATCTAAGCTCTAGGCCTTCTGGTTTATTTTTAGAAAATTTTTGAAGACTTTCCTATGTAAAATCAAGTGACCCCTAGGGCGGGGTCAATTTTGACCCCCGGGTCATAATTTGAACAACTTTAGTAGAGGTCCACTAGGCAATGCTACATGTTAAATATCTAAGCTCTAGGGCTTCTGATTTTTGAGGAGAAAATTTTTTTAAGATTTTCCTATGTAAAATCAAGTGACCCCTGGGGCAGGGTCAATTTTGACCCTGGGGGTCATGATTTGAACAAATTTTCTAGAGGTCCACTAGGCAATGCTACATGACATATCTAAGCTCTAGGCCTTCTGGTTTATTTTTAGAAATTTTTTGAAGATTTTCCTATGTTAAATCAAGTGACCCCTGGGGCAGGGTCAATTTTGACCCCGAGTCATGATTTGAACAAACTTGGTAGAGGTCCAGTAGGCAATGCTTCACACCAAATATCTAAGCTCTAGGGCTTCTGGTTTTTGAGAAGAAGATTTTTTAAGATTTTCCTATGTAAATGATTTGAACAAATTTGGTAGAGGTCCACTAGGCAATGCTTCACACCAAATATCTAAGCTCTAGGGCTTCTGGTTTTTAAGGAGAAGATTTTTAAAGTTTTTCCTTTCGGTTGCCATGGCAACCAGAGTTCTGCATGGAATTCAATTCTTTGAAAAATTTTGAAAGGGGGCCACCCAAGGATCAGTCGTGTGAAGTTTGGTGAAATTCTGCCCAGTGGTTTTCAAGAAGATTTTTTTACAAATTGTTGACGCACGACGGACATCAAGCGGTCACAATAGCTCATCTTGTCACTTCGTGACAGGTGAGCTAAAAATGTTAAAATATCTATACAGTTTCCAAGTCCAAACGGGGGCATATTTTGGTCAAAATACATGTCAGAGTTATGGGATTTGACCTAGTGAGGTTGGTTATTGACCTAGAAAAAGAAAAAGCAAGTTTCAAAGTTATATGCCTTTAAGTGATAGCTATACGTTCTTGCATGCAAAACTTCAACCAAGGTGTGAGGTTAATGCCGACACCAGGGCGAGTAGAATAGCTCAGACTATTCTTCGAATATTTAAGCTAAACATCATTATGAATTAGAAAATGTGGCCTCTCGAGTGTTAACAAGGTTTTTCTATGATCTGACCTCGTGATCTGGTTTTCTGATCCCAGATTACTGAATTTTCAGGTTTGTTTTGAGATTTTATACTCAGACAAACATTCTGACCAAAGTTTCATTAAGATTAAGTAAAAATTGTGACGTCTCAAGTGTTCACAGTTAAAATCTTAACAATGTTGAATCTTGTTCAGCTCTGAATCTTACTGGTTTAACAAAAAAAACCAAAAAAACAAGAGGACCATGATGGTCCTGAATCGCTCACCTATCCCCACATGACCCAGTGTTGAACTGAGTATGACGTCGTTATTTCTATTATTTGCGGAGTAACCTAGTTTTTCAGCACATGTGACCTAGATATCATCAAGATAAAAAATTCTGACCAATTTTCATGAAGATCCATTGAAAAATATGGCCTCTAGAGAGGTCACAAGGTTTTTCTATTATTTGACCTAATGACCTAGTTTTTGAAGGCATGTGACCCACTTTTAAACTTGACCTAGATATCATCAAGGTGAACATTCTCACCAATTTTCATGAAGATCTCGTGAAAAATATGGCCTCTAGAAAGGTCACAAGGTTTCTCTATTTTTAGACCTACTGACCTAGTTTTTGACCGCACATGACCCAGTTACAAACCTGACCTAGATATCATCAAGCTGAACAGTCTCACCAATTTTCATGAAGATCTCATGAAAAATATGGCCTCTAGAGAGGTCACAAGGTTTTTCTATTTTTAGACCTACTGACCTAGTTTTTGACCCCACGTGACCCAGTTTCGAACCTGACCTAGACATCATCAAGATAAACCTTCTGACCAATATTCATGAAGATCTCATGAAAAATATGGCCTCTAGAGAGGTCACAAGGTTTTTCTATTTTTAGATCTACTGACCTAGTTTTTAACCCCACGTGATCCAGTTTCGAACTTGATCTAGATATCATCAAGGTAAACATTCTGACAAATTTTCATGAAGATCCATTGAAAAATATGGCCTCTAGAGAGGTCACAAGGTTTTTCTATTTTTAGACCTACTGACCTAGTTTTTGATCCCACATGACCCAGTATCGAACTTGACCTAGATATCATCAAGGTGAACATTCTGACCAATATTCATGAAGATCTCATGAAAAATATGGCATCTAGAGAGGTCACAAGGTTTTTCTATTTTTAGATCTACTGACCTAGTTTTTACCCCCACGTGACCCAGTTTCGAACTTGACCTAGATATCATCAAGCTAAAACATTCTAAACCAACTTTCAAAATTTTCCTTTGGGAAAAATTTAGGGCCTTAGAGAGGTCAAAAGGGTTTTCTTTTTTTAAGACCTAATGACCTTTTTTTTTGCCCCATGGCCCAAAGTTTTGAATCTGACCTAGATACCCCAAAATCAATGTAACATTCTGCCCAAATTCATAAAGGGATTCATGAAAAATAGGGCCCTTTAAGAAGGTCAAAAGGTTTTTTTTATTTTTTAGCCCCTACTGACCTTTTTTTGGCCCCCACGTGACCCGGGTTTCGAACTTGCCCTTGGGAATACCCATCAAGATGAACATTTTTGGAAAAAATATTCATAAAAGTCTCATGAAAAATATGGCCTTAGGGGTCAAAAGGTTTTCTATTTTTAGACCTACTGACCTATTTTTTTTGATCCCACGTGCCCCCAGTTTCGAACTTGCCCTAAATATCTTTCAGGTGAACATTCTGACCAATTTTCTGAAGATCTTGTAAAAAATATATCCCCCCTCTAGAGGGGGCAAAAGGGGTTTTTTAATTTTTAGCCCTACAAAACTTTTTTTTTGCGGCACGGGGCCCCAGTTTCAAACTTACCAAGATATCATCAAGGTAAAACTTCTAAACCTTTTTTTCAAAAAGACCCATAAAAAATGTGACCTTAGAGGGGGCACAAGCAAAGTTTAGGGGACGCCCCAAAGGGACAAAGGGAAACGGCCGCGGAGCCCAAAAGCTAACCTTGCCCACTTTGTGACAGAGGGAGCTAAAAACAAAAAGAGCTCTGCCAAGCGGGAAAATATATGCCCACGGGGTTACCCAGGGGTTTGGGAAGAAAAATTTTTAAAAAACTGGGTTTTTTTGAACCCTAAGGATATGAACAGCAAAGGGAAAAAATTAAAAAAAAAAATTTTTAAGTCCACAAAAATATTAAAACCCCAAAAAAAATCCTTAAAAAGGGTTTCAGGAAAGAAAAATACCCTAAAAATTGTAGGTACCACCCATTTTTAAACCACGAAAAGTGGTCTCTTTTTTTTTTCGCTAGGGCCAATAACAAAAAAGTTTCAAAAAAAGCTTTTTTATAGTAACATAAAAGGAATAATTCAAAAAAATTTTTGAAAGTGAACAAAAAAGGGAAACGGCCCAAAAAAACAAGGGACTGAGGGGTCCTGTTTCGTTTACCTTCCCCATGCCCCATTTTTGGAGTAGGAACACGTTTTTGCCCAACTTTCATGAAGACCCCCGGGAAAAAATGTGACCTCAAAAGGTGGTCAAAAGGTTTTTTCCCTTTTTTTAGCCTACTGACCTTTTTTTTTGAAGGAAACGTGACCCATTTTCCCAAAACTTGACCTGGGATACATAAAGGGATAAACATTCTGACAAACTTTCAAAAAGATCCCATAAAAATGTGCCCCTTTTGAGAAATCCCAAGGTTTTTTATTTTTAGACCTAGACCTAGTTTTTGACCGCACCGTGACCCATTTTCGAACTTGCCCTAGACATCATCAAGATGAACATTCGGGGCCCCAACTTTCATGAAGATCCCATAAAAAATGTGCCCTCTGAGGGTCAAAAATTTTTTCTATTTTTTGCCCTCCGCCCAAGTTTTTGCCGGGCACTTTGACCCATTTTCAAAACTTGCCTGGGAATCATAAAGATGAACATTTGACCAATTTTTCATGAAAAACCCATGAAAAATGTGCCCTTTAAGGGGGTTTCAAAAGGGAAAAACCTTTTTTTTAGCCCTTATAAACCTAGTTTTTGATTTGCACTGACCCAGTTTCGAACTTGCCCTAGTATCCCCAAAAATAAACCCTTTCCCTGCCCCAACTTTAAATAAAGACCCCCTTTGAAAAATGTGCCCTCTGGGAGTGGTCCCCAAGGGTTTTTTCTTTTTTTTAAGACCTACTGACCTATTTTTTTGCCCACACGTGCCCCAGTTTCGAACATGACCTAGATATCTTTCCAAATGAACTTTTTTGCCCAAAATTTCATAAAAAACCCCTTAAAAAATTGGGGACCTCTAGAGAGGTCAAAAGGGTTTTTTTTTCTATTTTTAGACCAACTACCTATTTTTTGGCCGCACGGGGACCCAGTTTCGAACTTAAACTAATACCCTTTCAGATGAAACAATTGAAAAAAATTTTCCTGAAGACCCCATGAAAAAGTGACTCTAGAGTGGCCCACAAGGTTTTTCTATTTTTAGCCCTTTAACAAAACCCTGTTTTTGAAGCACTGACCCGTTTGGGAACTTAAACCTAGATTCATAAAGATGAAAAATTCTGACCTTTTTCCCTTTGAAGATCCCATGAAAAATTTGTGACCTCTAGGGTCAAAAGGGTTTTTTTCTATTTTTAGCCCTTTACTGACCTATTTTTTGACTGACGTGACCCATTTTCGAACCTGCCTAGATATCATAAAGATAAACCTTTTCTGCCCAAATTTTTTTTTTGAAAAATTCAAAAAAAAAAATTTTACCCTGGGAGAGGTCACAAGGTTTTTTTTATTTTTAGACCTACTGACCTATTTTTTTTGCCCCGCACGTGACCCCTTTTTCAAACATGCCCTAGATACCCTCAAGATAAAAAAACTGCCCAAAACTTTCATAAAGATCCCTTTGAAAAAGGGAACCTCAGATTTGGTCACAAGGTTTTTCTATTTTTTGACCTACGGACCTAGTTTTTAAAGGCACGTGCCCCCAGTTTCGAATTTTACCTAGATACCCAAGATGAACATTCGACCAACTTTCTTTGAAACCCATGAAAAATGTGACCTTTTGATGGTCCCCGGGTTTTTTATTTTTAGACCTACGCCCCTAGTTTTTGACTGCCGTGCCCCATTTTAAACCCTGACCTAAATACATCAAGATAAAATTCTGAAAATTTTTCCCCGAAAAATCACATAAAAAAATGTCCCTCTAGAGTGGCCCCAAAAAAGGTTTTTCTTTTTTTTAGACCAAATGCCAATTTTTTAAAAACCCGCACGGGGCCCCAGTTTGGGAAATTGACCTAGATTTCATAAAGATAAACATTCTGCCCCAATTTTTCAAAAAGTCCCATAAAAAATGGGCCCTCAAGAGGGGTTTCACAAGGGAAAAAAGTTTTCGGACCATGGCCGAAACGGACGGCAAAGGACACTGCGCAAACAAAAAACTCACCTTGTCACTTTGTGACAGGGGCCCAAAAAAAACAAAACAAGAGCACTGCAAGCGAGCAAAATGCACAAAGAAAAAGTAGTATATCCCTTTGCCCCCTAGGGGGGAACTTGCCCTTTGAAGCGACCCAACCAAAATATATGCTCTGCACATCTTTCTCAGGTGGTAAACCCTTTTGTGCAAAAGTTTTTTTAAAAAAAAAATTTTCAATGCATTTTCAAGAGTAACAGAGCGGACACGAAAAAACCCTGATTTTCCCTTTAAACCCCTTTAAGTGTGATTTTGCCCTTTAAAAGCGAGACACCCAAAAAACATGCCCTGCAGGGGGGGTCTCGGTGTGGTGAACTTTTGGGTAAGTTTTTTTTGGGAAAACCTTCAAGGGGTTCAAAGAGAACGGGAGTGGACACAAAAATTGCAAAAGGGGAGGGCGGACCAGGGGGTAAAACATAATAGGGCCCCTTTTGGGCTTTAATAAAAATTTGTTAGTTATAAAAAGTGATTAGATCTGTATTATTGGCGGCAACACAAAGCCCCTGCCCCTTTTGGGTTTAAAAAAAGTTTGAATGCTTCTTACCCCCTGTGAAAAACCCCTTTATTTTTGACATTATAACTAAAACAAGAGCTGTCCCGGGAAAGACTTTATGCCCCCATGGCATTTTTGAATGAGTATTTATGGCCGATGTTAGGTTTAGGACCTTGGACCTACTGAGCGGGGTCTTGGGGCCGACATGTCATTTTACTGTGCCACCCCTTTCATGCTAGTTTTAAAAAAAAACCCATGCTGAATGAAAAAGGGTATGGACCGGACCCCACATCAATGCACAATCATAAAAAAATGCCCTTTAACGTCTAAGTGTGCCCCTTGACCTTTGAGCTAGGACCTGGGTTTTTTGCGCGCAAAACAGTAGTTTTTCTGTGGTACACATTAAACCCAAAGGGTTTTTTGAAAACCCATCCAGGGTTTGGGAAAAAGACAGGGAAACCCGAACACGCCCATCAATGCACAACCCTTTAAAGTCTAAGGGGGTGCCCTTGCCCTTTTGGGCTGGATGGGTCTTGCGCGCGCTTGTTTACTGTGGTACACTTTCCCATCCCAAGTTTTTTAAAAAAACTATCCAGGGTTGACAAAGATATGGCCCCGGACACCCCCAAAAAGGCAAAAACCCTTTAAAAGTTAAGGTGCCCTTGCCCTTTTGGACCCGGGGAAACCGGGGTTTTTGCGCGCGACTTGCTTACTTTTGGTACACATTCTTTCCCAAAGAAAAATTTGAAAATTTTACCAACGAGACAAAGAAAGGGGACCGGACCCCCGCCCACCCCTTGCACAACCCTTTAAGCAAGTGCCCCCTTTAAACCTTTGAGTACAGACCGGGCCCGGGGCGGGCACGTCGTCTTAATGGGTAAATTTTAATGCCAAGTTATTTGAAAACCACCCTTTCCTTGAAAAAGTTTTTTGGGAGGCCCCGCCCATAAATCACTACCCTTTTAATGCAAAGTTGACCTTGACCTTTGAGCTACGGACCTGGGTTTTTTGCGCGCGACACGTGTTTAAATGGGTACACACATCCCAATTTTTGAAAATCCATCCATTGATGACAAAATTTGGACCGGACACAAAAAATTGCAGACAGTGACGGGGCCCGACAGACGGTTAAAAAAACTAAAACCCCCCCCTTTTCCGGGGAAATTTTAAAAAAAACAAAAACATAAAATTAATTCCCTGTTTTGAACTTTTGACTTCAAAAAAGGGGAAAACCGACCCCCTTTAATTACAGTTATAGTAATATTAGTTTTTTGATCAATTTTTATGACAATGTTTGACAAAAAAAAACTTGGTTTGGGGGTCTGGAGAAATGGTTTTCTACAAAACCCCCATCAAAAACAAAGATATTGAAACTGAAAAAAGCAAAAAAAAAAATTTTCCTTTTAAATTTTGAAAAGGCATTTGGGGGATGGGGGATTTGGGGGTTTGGAGTCCCAAATAAAAACCCCTAGGTAAAAAACTTTTTCACGCTACAAAAACTTTTAATAAATTTTCATAAAATTAGGACAAAAAAAAATTTGGATACATGGCCCCCAAATTTTTTCTATGCTTTTAAGAAATTTTTTGACACCCTAAGGGTCATTTAAACTAAGTGAAAACCAAAACTTTCCCCGGGTGCACAACTTGACATGCTGTTTGATAACCCTATGGGGTTTTTAATGATTTTATTTCCCGAATACTTGTTCCAATTTTTCAAAACAAAAATTCAGATGGATGGACAAAAACCAGGGGACAAGAAAAAAACCCAAATTCCCCAAAAAATTTAGTAAGCCCCAAAAATTTACTTTTTCCTAGTTTTTTGGAAGAAAAACGATGCTAAAGAAATTTTTCCCTTGACAAACACTCGTGATGACGGGAAAAAAAAAATTTTAAATGATCAAGGACATTTCCAACAATCAATGCTTGACTGTTTTTTAAAATCGGTAAAAAACCAACCATGAGTATTGATGTTTAAAAAACTGCTTGAAAGGCCAATTTGGGGCCCTTTTTTAATTGCAGGGGTTGTTTTGAAAAACTTGGGATAAAAACCAAAAATGTTATTCAGACGACAAGTTTTCATCACAGCGCAAAAAGTGAAAAACTGCATTAGCAAAAAAGGGGCCATTTTACCCAAATTTTTTCGCTGTTGGCAATTTCCCTTTTTAAATTTATCCCATGAGAAACTGTTTTTATACAAAACGCCAAAACGATTCAAAATCCCCTTCAAAAGGGTCGGGGAAAGGGGAATTGGGGTGCCATATGCAAACTCAAAAAAAATATAAATATTTGGGGTATGGGGGGTAAGTTGGGCCTTTCATCAAACTACAAGCCACTTGAAAAAAAAATTTTTTGTTTGCGGGGGTCTAAAACCCTACTTTCACCTACTAAAAGGCCAAAATTTTAAAAAAGGGTCTTTTTTTGGCTGTCCCCTCCCCCCCTTACTTTCACCTACTACAAAAGGCCCACATTTAAAGAATCTTTGTTTCTGTCCCCACCCTTTTTAAAGCTGGGTAGGAGGAAAGGGCTTTTTTTTTTGGGGGGGTGGGGGGGGGGATTATATTTTTAAAAACCAGAGATTATAAATTGTTTTGTACAGATATTTCTTCGTAAAAAAAGAGGGGTAGGGGATAAAACCCTAGTTTCGTTTCCACCAAAGTATATGAGGTAATTTTTCCCAAATGCAAATGATATAAAATTTTTAAGCCCGTAGGTCTTTTTTCTTTGGTTAATAAAATTTCGGTTTTACGATTTGTGTGAAAAAACTGTTTAGTCTTAAAAAATTTCAAAAAAAAAAAAAAAAAAAAAAGAAAGTAGGTCAGTAGGTCAAGGCCCAAGTAAAGTGCTTCATATTACTTGGGGCATCAGGTAATTAAAATTTAAAAACAGTCTGTAAGTGGGATTAGATGTTTTTTTAAAGTTTTTTTTCCTAAAATAACTCACATAATAACAAAGGGACCCCGGGGGGGGCCCTTTTTTTTTAAACCCCCAGGGGAAATTAATTTTTAAATTATTTTGGTAAAGGACTACTAGACAATGCATCATAAAAATATCAAAAGCCTGGTCATAAGGGTTTTAACAAGAAAGATTTTTAAAACTTTTTCATAAAGGCCTATATAAAACTTGGGGCCCCCGGGGAAAGGGGCCCCTTTTTACCCAAGGGGTATAATTTTTAATAAATTTTTTGGTTTTTGGGGCCAAAGCAAAGCTAAAAAAACCAAATATCGATGTCTAAAATGTTGTGGGTTTTAGACAAAGAAATTTTTAAAAATTTTTTTTCCCTTTTTAAAAATCTTTGAAAAAACTTGGGAACCCCCCCGGGGGGGGGGGACATTTGGGCCCTAGGGGGGTAATTTTAACAAATTTTTGGGAGGGACCCCTAGGGGTGATTCTAATAAAAATTCCCCAAAACCTAGGCCATGTGGGGTTTAAATCAAGAAGAAATTTTCAAAGTTTTCCCTATATAAGTCTATATAAACCCTGTTTAAACCCCCCGGGCGGGGGATATTTTACCCTTAGGGGGGATAATTTTGGGAAAAATTTGGTAGAGGGGACCACTAGATGATGCTTTCATAACCCAAAAATCAAAGCCCAAAGGGCCCTGTGGTTTAAAAAAGGACAAGAAGATTTTTAAAGTTTTCCCTTTTAAAAAATTTATATAACCATGTGACCCCCGGGGGGGGGGCCATATTTGACCCTAGGGGGGTTTAAATTTTACAATTTGGTAGAGGCCCCTTAGATTTATGCTAAAACACCAGATATCAAAAACCCCAGGGGCCCCGTGGTTTTTGGGGCCCAAAAAGATTTTAAAAATTTTTTTTTTTCGGTTGCCCTGGCAATCACAGTTTTGCATGGAAATTTTAATTCTTTGAAATTTTTTAAAGGGCCACCCAAAGGGTCATTTCCGTGAAGTTTTTGGGGTAATTTTTGCCCCGTGGGTTTTCAAAAAGATTTTTTTTGAAATTTTTTTTACGCCAAAGGACATCAAGCGGTCACAATTTGCTCCCTTGTCACTTGTGACAAATGAGCAAAAAAGGGCATATCTGTTAATGTTTTATAAAAAGTGGGAAAATTTAAAAAATACCAAATTTAAAAAATTTCTTACATATCATTTTGTTACTTGAAATATATGTCGCACTTGTCAATCCCAACTTTTAAAAAAAAATTTTAACCCGCATTGTCCCAAAAAAAACTTTGGGGGGAAAGGGGGGCAGATTTTAAGTGGGTAGGTAGGGGGACAGCAAACAAACATATTTTTTTTTTGGCCCATTGGTCAAGAAATTATTTTTTTGGGAGCGAAAAAAAATTTAAGTGGGGCCCCTTTTTTTTAGGGCGTAAATGTATTTAAACCCGCCTTAAAGTTCACAAAACTGAAACCCGATGTGGGTCAAGGAAAACTGCTGTCCCCAAATTCCTGTTACTGTATATAAATTTTTTGGGCTATAGATGAAATCTCTTTTAAGGGTTTTATGTAAAAATATCCTTTTTTGTATTTAAAAAAAGTCAAGGGCCATAACTTGGTCCCGGTGGTATGTGTGTTGGGTTGGGTTGGGTTTTAAAGTCTTTTCAACAAAATTTTTTTGTAATAAACGACGGTGTTCCCAATTGTAGCAGGAGCACCAAAGCCAACTTTTTTGTTTCCTTTTTGCCCCCGGGAAAATCACGCCCTGCATATTTCCCCCCCCCAGTTTACATTAAAATGACACCCGGGGTGAACGTCCTTGCACTATCCCCTAAAAGCTGGTGCCAAGCGAGGGGGGCTACAAATACCATTTTTACGTTTTTTTGGGAAGGGCGGGTCGGGGACTGAACCCACGCCCCCCGCATCAAAGCGGCGCTTAAACCCCTAGGCTAGAGCTAAAATTTCCCAAAAAAACACCTGGGGCACAACTACACTTGCTATAAAAAGTTGGGCTCCCAAAATGCTTTTTGACATAAAATCAATTACTTTTTTTTAGATACGCAAAACAAATGTGGGAATTTTCTTTTATGAATCTTTTTGACTAAATCAAAGGGGCCCCAAAAACCCCGTCAGAAGCCAAAAAAATCTCATGTGAAAAAAACCCTTTTCATGTGAATGATATTTCTATCAGGTTCAAGACCAAAAGGCAAAAATGGTTCAGCTACAAAATTAACAAAGCCCACACAAAACCCTTTTTTGCCTTTTTTGATTTTTCGGGCAAAACTGTTGCCAAAATCTGGTTGGGTTAGTGAAATCTCAAAAAAAACCCCCTTTTCTAACTTACATGCTGAATAAACTTTTTAATGTTTTTATAATCCTAGGTTTAAAAGTACTTTTTGAGACAAATGGGAACACAAACTTTAAAAAATCTTTTAAACATATTTTGCTAAGTCAAGGGGCCCTAAAATTTGGTCTGGGCTGTGTTTAAAAACCCAGTTTTTTAAAAAACCCAAATTTCCCAAATTCATATGCCGAATGAAAATCCTGCGTTTTATGACTCTTGGGGAAATTTCTTTTTTAAGATATACACAAAAAAAAAATTCCTATGGATGGAGGGGGGACTGAGCATTAAGAAGTTTTTTTTGTTTAATTGATCCAGTGAAACCCAAATTTTTTTATTCCCCCAAAGGGCTCAGTTTTTTGTTTGTTTGAGTTTTTTTTGACAAAAAAAACCCAAAAAATTACATTTTTTATTTTAAAATGGGCAAAAAAATTTTTACCTTGGTTTAAATTTTACCCAAAACCCGTTTTTGACAGATGCCAAAATCACCAAATTTAAACTACGTAAAAGTTCACCCCGAAACCTTTGTTAATTGAAGCAATCAAATCAAAAGGTTTTTTTGCCAACATCTGTTTGGGGAAAGATAAACATCCCCAAAGGTAATTCAAGTTTTTAAATGTAAAATTCATATACTTGTGTAACATGGTTGGGAAAATTTTTGTGAAAATTGCAAGTTGATTTAAATTTAAGGGTTTTATATTTTAAGTTCAAAATTTTCTTTTGTTTTGGTGAAAATTTTTCCCCTTTTCAAGCTGAGATTTATGAACCCCGCATTTTCCCTTTCAAGTAAAAAATTTTTTTCCAATGATCTGTACTTTTAAGTGCAGCAAATTTCTATCACTGCTTTTTTCAATTTACCCCGCTAGACCCAAGCCCTGGCTAAAAATGCATTCTTTATCCGTTGTGCCCTTTTAAAAAAACTTGGTATCATTTATGAACAATTTACACTTAAAAGGATAAATTTTTTTGGGAGGGTTTTAAATTTGTGAATTCATGCATTGGGGAGCCTTATTTAGGTGTTAAATTTTTTGAAATAGAAGTATCTGGGTTTTTTTGGGCATTTTCAGATTAGCCAAAAATTTTTCCAAAATTTTAATTTGGATAGTTTCCAATAACTGTTTTTAAAGGGGGGCTTATAAAAAAGATGGCGAATGGCGAAAAAAGCAGATCTTGATCAGACTGCGGTTTTACCTTGGGCGCAAAAAGGGGAATCAATCGTTTCCCAGCTTTAAAATTTTGAGTTTTAAAACCCAAAAACAATTTCATCTGATTAACAGTAGCTAAATGTTTTGAAGATCTTGTTGGGGGGTTTTTACCCCCTATCTAAAAAAAGCCTTTTTTACTTTTGGGTTTTTTTTAAAAAGCACTTGAAAAAATATTTCTTTTAATTTTAAAAACAAACCAAAAGGGAAATTTTCCAAAAAAAAAAGTACATGTAATTTGCCAACCATTAGGGGCTGAAAAGTACATTGGGAAGCATTTTTTAAAAAAAATCCCTTTTAGCCGGCCTTGAGAAAACCAACCCTGTGGGTTTTTCGACCACATGGTCCCGACCCAAACCTGGCATTCGCCAGTTGGTAGGGTTTCCCGCTGTTCGCTTTTTTTAAACCTATTGGGAAATTTGGGGAAAAATGTTAGCGAACAGCATGGGATTGACCAGGGTGCATGGAAAGGGGAAAGGTGGTTGGATCTATGTTTGGGCGGGAAAAACCCCCTATGTTTTTTTTTTCTCATGGCGCGGTCAAATTTTGGGTGAATACGATTACCCGGTATTTATAGTTAACCCATATGCAAGACTTTTTTGGGGGGTGTAACAATATGATGCACAAGGCATAGACATTGAAATTCTGACTGAATGGCTTCCAGCAAGAAGGAAGAATCTCTAATGCCTTGAGGGATGTTTTTTAACATGGGAAACTTGCATAAAAATTTTTTTGTCCCAAAGCCATCAGATATTTTAAAAGTTTTGAGCAAAACTTAAATAGGAGAAATTTTATGCTCCCAAAAAATTTGTTCTATGGGCTAAGCTTATTGCAAACAGAATTCAAAGCCTATGAAACTTTAGGGTCAAGTCAAGAAAAATCGACGAAAAAAAATTTCAGTAACTTCCCCAAAAATGTTTTCGGCAAAATAAACCCCCTTATCATACCCTATAAAAACCCTTTTAAAAAAGGGAAACTCACATTATGCTTTGTTTTTTTTTGGGTTTTTTAACCCCACACAACACAGTTTTTAGGGACCTGGCGATTAAACTTCAAAAAATTTTCGGAAAAACCCCATGAATTTTTTTCGGCATTTTTTTTTCATCACAGGGCAGGGGTTTGGTAGAAACCATCCCCCCTCCCCCTTAAACCAGTAGGTGTCTACCTAACATGAAAAATTTTTACATCTCTACTAGGAATTTTAACCCCCAACAGTGGGGGGGAAAAATTAAATTCCCAATTTACAACCCTTTACAAATTGACTATGAAGGGCCCTCTGGACTCCCTTACATACTGACTTAAAGAAATTTCTTACCTTTTTTTTCCCCGGGTTCAAAAATCTGTAAACAAAAACTATCATCTTTTAGTTTTCTTTTTTTTTTTTCTCGGAAAAAATTTAAAAACAACCCTCTTTTAAAAAAATTACCCATTTCCAAAAAATTGGTTTTTCATCCAATAATTACTGTGGTTCCCCCAAAAAACTAAAAAACCCTTTTCAGAAAAAGATTCACTTTACCCCATTCTGTCACTTTTGTATTTTTAAGATGAGTTGGGCAAATTTGACTCCCGGTTTTTAAACGTAAACCCGTTTGGGGGTTTCGCTTTTAAACCTTTAAATTTTTGTAAAAAAAATAACATTCTTTAAATCCAATCTTTAAGACCATTAATTTTGTAAGCAGAGTGAAACCAAAGAAAATATAACTAATTTGTTTTTTGGGGGAATTTATTTTTTTGTTGGGTTTTTAAAGTAACACAACCCCAATTATCACAGATAAATTGGGGGACTTTCAAACTTTTGATGGTGCCCCCCCACAGATTTATTTCCCTATTGAAGGTCCCCCTGGGTAGAATACCCAACCCTTCCCTTAGCCCTCCGGTTTAAAAATTTAATGCCCCAAACAAGGTCCCAAAACCCAAAAATTTTGGGAAAATGAAAGTGATTTGGGAGTTCTGTCATGTGTTCCCCAATGGGATCCACCTATATCATAGCCCCAATTTCCCCCAAATCATAAAACTCAAAAACTGAAGGTAAGCTAAAAAACTCTTATCAAATAGTGCATAAATTACAGCATTTAAAAAAAATCACATAGGGCCAAGGGAAAAAAATGATGCATTTTATAAAATTCCCTGGGGTACTTACAACGCCCACGTAGCTCTGGGAAAAATTTTCCCAAAGACAGAGTGTCTTCTAGTTTTTTTTCCCCTTTTGGGAAACTGTTTGGATAAAAAAATTCATATCTATATTTAGAACAAAATTTTGTCTTTCCCCAAAAAATGGGGTTTTTAAACTGTTTAGCAAAAAAATTAAATCACTTGGATCGGAACTTGTGACTTCCGAAAAACGCGGAAGACAGCAATATGGGGCGTTTCACTAAAAGTTAAAATTTTATCTTTCTGTATATTAAAAAAACGAAAAAGGAAAAAGCTGCTTTAAATTTTATTTTGGGATCAGAATTCATGAACTAAGGCTGTCTCCATAGGATGACACATGCACCCCCAAGGCACTTTTAATGAAAAGTTATGGCCGATGTTAGAGTTTTGGACCTTTGGGCCTACGGAAATTTTGGGGCTTGCACGGGACATGTCATCTTACTGTGGTACACATTAAAGTCCAATAAAATTTTTAAAAACCCTGCATGAAGACAAAGTAGGGGCCCGGGGAAGGGCCCATCAATCACTATCATGAAATAAAGAAACCCTTTTAAAAACTAAATGTGACCTTGGGCCTTTAAAACTTTCGGACCTGGGGCTTGCCGCGGGCCGTCGCCTTACTGTGGTACACAATCCCTTTCCCGTTATTTTTAAAATCCATCCATCGATGACTAAATAAGGAACCCGGACACGGGAAAAAAATTGGGGGGCAGACCGACAGACTGATAGGGCGGTTCAAAAACTATATGGGCCCCCCTTTTTGGGGGGATAAAAAAATTTTTAAAAAACCCCCCGGAAAAACCTAAAAAAATTTTTTGGGTCAGGACAAAATTTTTAAGGGTCGGTTTGGAGCACTGCAAACAAAAAAATTTTTTAGTTAAAGGCACTGGGTTACAGGGGGTTTTGGTAGGTTTTTGAAAAATCAAGAGTCATTTTTACTCTTCAGCCTAAAAATTTTAAGGGTCAAAATCAGATTTTTAAAGGTCAAGATCAGCGTTTCGGGGGCAACTATAGTTTTTTAAAAGCAACTTCCACAACTTTATCAAAAAAAATACATTAAATGGTAAACCCGGTAAAAAACGGCAAAAAAAATCTCCCACTTTTGATACCCAATTTTTACCCCTTTTCGGGGAAAAAACCTACCACTTTTTTCAGTTCAGAGATTACATGTTGTAATTTTTTCCGCACAAAAAACTTCTAATTTAAAGAAAATTTTTTTTAAAAAAGGGCACCCAAAAAGACTGCCCAAACCCCTTTTCCTAAAAAAATGCCCCCAAAGGGAAAACCCCCTTTCCCGGGTACTTCCCCTGGAAAGGGATTTGAATAAACTGTCGGGGGGAAAAATTTTCGTTCCCGAAAATATACCTTGGGAAATTGGTCCGGTCCAAATTTAAATTTTTTCGCGTATAAATTACCCTTTTGGGAAAAAACATCCCCCATCAGAAAAAAATTTTTTAAAGGTTAAATTTTTAAAAATGTCTTTTTTATTAACAAATTATTTTTTAAAAAAAGTACCCCTAAAAAAACTGCCAAGCCCCTTTTTCTTGATATTCCCCCCCAAAAAAAACCTTTTTAAGGGGATACTTCCCCTAAAAGGGATTTAGAAAAAGGGAAAATTTTCGACAAAAAATTTTTTCCCCTATAAAAACCCCCGGGATAATTTTGGTTTCCGGTCCCTTACTTTGGGATTTGGTCCAGACTAGCTAAAAAAATTTTTTTGCTCGGGGATTTTTACGTGTACGGGTCCCCTGAGCTGAAACGGGAAACCCGTACTGAAAAAAACCAGGAAAACTTGCCAGAAGGGTTTTCCCCGCTTTAATTTCATCAAAAGAAATGCCCAAAAAACCCACCTTTTACTTTTAAAAAAATTTTTTAATCCATTTTTCTTTTGATCTGGGATAAAATAATCAAGCAACCCCCAAATTTTAACACAAATTATACAAAACAAGTTTCATAGTGGGTTTTTCCCCAGAGCCTTTAAAAAAGAGCACCCCCTTGGGGGGGGCTGACGTCATCTGATTTTTTTTTGAAAAATAGAAATTTTTGCCTACCCTGATTTTTAAGTTTTAAAAAGGGCCCCATTCTTGCACAAAAAACAATAGGTTTTGTTTTTTTGATTTTAAAAGTGTCCACTTATGATTGTGAAAAACTGTTGCAAGTTTAAGTTGCAATACTTTGATATTTTGAGAAAAGTTGCCTTAAACATAATACTCAACCAAGAAAATCATTTTCTAAGTCCAAAAGGGGCAATAATTATTGCAAAAAGCAAGATGGAGTTATGTTGCTTGCTGTACAGGGTCAGCTTATGATGGTGAACAAGTGTTGCAAGTGTTAAAGCAATAGTTTTGATAGTTTAAGGAAAAGCTGACCTAAACAAAAACTTAACCCAAAGAAATCTGATATTTTCTAAGTCCAAAAGGGGCCATAAATCTTGCAAAAAGCAGGATGGAGTTTTTTTCTTGCTGTACGGGTGTCAGCTTATGATGGTGAACAAGTGTTGCAATTTTTAAAAGCAATAGCTTTGATAAGTTTAGGATAAAAGCTAAACCTAAACATAAAACTAAAACCAAGAAAACTGATTTTCTAAGTCCAAAAGGGGCAATAATTCTTGCAAAAAGCAAGAGGAGTTATGTGCCTTGATGTACAGGGTCTGCTTATGATGGGAACAAGTATTCCAATTTCAAAGCAATAGCTTTGATAGTTTAGGAGAAAAGTTGACCTAAACATAAAACTTAACCAAGAAAACTGATTTTCTAAGTCCAAAAGGGGCCATAAATCTTGCAAAAAGCAAGATGGAGTTATGTTTCTGCTATAACAGGGTCAGCTTATGATGGTGAAAAAGTCTTTTCCAATTTTCAAAGCAATAGCTTGTTTTTTTAGGATAAAAGCTGACCTAAACATAAAACTTAACCAAGAAAACTGATTTTCTAAGTCCAAAAAGGGCAATAATTCTTGCAAAAAGCAAGATGGAGTTATGTGTCTTGATGTACAGGGTCTGCTTATGATGGTGAACAAGTTTTCCCAAGTTTCAAAGCAATAGCTTTGATAGTTAAAGAAAAGTTGACCTAAACAATAAAACTTAACCAAGAAATCTGATATTTTCTAAGTACAAAAGGGCCATAAATCTTGCAAAAAGCAAGATGGAGTTATGTTTCTTGCTATACAGGGTCAGCTTATGATGGTGAACAAGTCTTCCAAGTTTCAAAGCAATAGCTTTGATAGTTTAGGAGAAAAGCTGACCTAAACATAAAACTTAACCAAGCAACGCCGACACAGACGCCGATGCCGACACCGACGCCGACGCCGACAACCACTCAAGTCGGGGGTCTAGCTGGGTCCAAATTTTTGGGAGAAGTCACTTCTCCCTAAAGCGTTTTAGGGAGAAGGGGGGAGATTTTTAAGGGAGAAGTGGAAGACTTTCTACCGCAATGATTTGAGTGATTCGAAAGGTGGCTGAAATTTTTCCCTTGTTTCTTGATAAAAAACATTGATGGACCGTTCATTTTCTTAGTTAGATCATTTCCCATACAGTGGTTATCGTTTTCCCTTACAAAATTCTGAAAAAAGAGCGTTTTCAAAATTCAAGCCGATGCTATAAATGTAACACGGGCCGAATTTTGGTTATTCTTGTACATGTATGAATGTTTATTATTAACACCGAGCAAAGAAGTAGAAGTGTATTTATTTTTTATAGCTCTTTGCACCGAGTCATTCACCGAAGAATGTCAGTACTCACTCGAATATAAAACTGAAAGTAAAAATGTGTACAGTAATCTAGAAATACATATTCAAATAAATTCATCGATGGGAGTCCAATTTAACGTAGTTAATACATTACATGTCGTTCTTTTATTATAGATAACAAATAATTGTGAACCATATTCCAATTAATCGCATAGTTAATTTAGCAGTTTCTTTAATAAAACCCTTGTGTTTTTTTTGCACTCGAACATGTTGACAATTAACGCGAAGTGTCAAAGACGTAAACGCGGCGCTGATTGGCTTAACACAATAGACTCTGGGTATCGGATAATTTGATTCGCTTTCACACTTCTCGGCATAATCTCGCAAGTACCTGAGGTAGGGGGAGCTTAAATTATGCTGCCGCGTGTGTTTTGTGTATTCGACACTCATTATGACACGGTGCAAATTGTCAACAGTCTGGGTAGCAGTAATTAGAGTGCGGAAATCAAAGAAAATCGGGCGACTTGCATTTCGCTTTGAGGTTAGATTTGAGCGAAGTTTGAAGTTCTAGAGCGCCTATTTCGCTCAAGTCGCCCAGTCGCGAGAGCCCTGCAAGTGATGACAATAACTCATCATTTTTTTTCAAAAAATCAGATGAGCTAAAAAAGGGCAGGGTGCTGAAAAAAAAGGGGCAGGGGGCTGCCAAAAAGGAGCAGGGTGCTGTTTTTAACAGGAAAGTTACCGTAGTCGCGTTTCCAGATGTTTATAGTTACGTATTCATTACATTTATGATTATTGCACACTTATTAAAGAATAAGTGGTAAATGATATCTTCCCAAAACCAGTAACAGAGTTTACAAATGGGTTTTTACATTATTTTGTACTTCTGGTCATGACATTAAAGCCTTTTTCTTAAAAATGTCACCAGGGATGTCAACTTCTCCATGTGACTATTTTTATACCTACTGGCCTACTTTTTGACCGCACGTGACCCAGTTTCGAAATTGACCTAGATATCATCAAGGTGAACATTCAGATCAATTTTCATGAAGATTCATGAAAAATATGGCCTCTAGAGAGGTCAAAAGATTTTTCTAATTTTAGACCTACTGACCTAATTTTTGACCGCATTTGACCCAGTTTCAAACTTGACCTAGATATCATCAAGATGAACATTCAGACCAACTTTCATACAGATCCCATGAAAAGTATGGCCTCTAGTGAGGTCACAAGGTTTTTTTATTATTTGACCTACTGACCTAGTTTTTTATGGCACGTGACCCAGTTTCAAAGCTGACGTAGATATCATCAAGGTGAACATTCTGACCAATTTTCATGAAGATCCATTCAAGGGCATGGACTCTAGAGAGGTCACAAGGTTTTTCTATTTCAAGACCTACTGACCTAGTTTTTGATCGCAGTTGACCCAGTTTCAAACTTGATCTATATATCATCAAGATAAACATTCAGACCAACTTTCATACAGATCCCATGAAAAATATGGCCTCTAGAGAGGTCACAACGTTTTTTCATTATTTGACATACTGACCTACTTTTTGAAGGCACGTGACCCACTTTCGAACCTGACCTAGATATCATCAAGATGAACATTCTGACCAATTTTCATGAAGATCCATTCACAAGTATGGCCTCTAGAGAGGTCACAAGGTTTTTCTATTTTTAGACCTAATGACCTAGTTTTTGACACACATGACCCTGTTTCGAACCTGACCTAGATATCACCAAGATGAACATTCAGACCAACTTTCATACAGATTCCATGAAAAATATGGGCTTTAGAGAGGTCACAAGGTTTTTCCATTATTTGACCTACTGACCTAGTTTTTGATGGCATGTGACCCACTTTCGAACTTGACCTAGATATCATCTAGATGAACATTCAGACCAACTTTCATACAGATCCCATGAAAAATATGGCCTCTACAGAGGTCACAAGGTTTTTCTATTATTTGACCTACTGACCTTGTTTTTGAAGGCACATGACCCACTTTTGAACCTGACCTAGATATCATCAAGGTGAACATTCTGACAAATTTTCATGAAGATCTCATGAAATATATGGCCTCTAGAGACGTCACAAGGTTTTTCTATTTTTAGACCTACTGACCTAGTTTTTGACGGCACGTGACCCAGTTTCGAACTTGACCTAGATATCATCAAGATGAACATTCTGACCAATTTTCATGAAGATCTTATGAAATATATGGCCTCTAGAGAGGTCACAAGGTTTTCCTATTTTTAGACCTACTGATCTAGTTTTTGACGGCACGCGACCCAGTTTCGAACTTGACCTAGATATTATCAAGATGAACATTCTGACCAACTTTCATGAAGATCCCACAAAAAATGTGACCTCTAGAGTGGTCACAAGCAAAAGTTTACGGACGGACGCACGGATGCATCAAAACTTTTACCTGAAATTCTAAGTAAAAAGGGGAAATAATTCATGAAAAATTGGTCCCAGAGTTATGCACCTTGTGTCATATGATAAGGGTAATGATGTTGAACAACTGTTTAAGTTTGAATCAGATACATTCAGTAATAACAGAGATAGAGTGAAAGTGCATAAAACTTTAACCAGAAATTCTAAGTAAAAAGGGGAATAATTCATGAAAAATTGTGCCAGAGTTATGCATCTTGTGTCATATGATGTGGGTGATGATGCTGAACAAATATTTTAAGTTTGAATCAAATCCATTTAGTAACTAGAAAATGCTTTTGTAAAAAAGCGCATGTCTCCCCAAATGCAAAGTCCTATAGGCAAGAAGTCAATAGGGGTCAGGAGCGAAAGTCAAAGAGACACTGATGGTTGGCTGCAATAGGGATCATCTACTTGGCATGTCCAGTCATCCCGCTAAATTTCAACACTCTGGGCCTAGTGGTTCTCAAGTCACTGTTCAGGCTCCTGTGACCTTGACCTTTGATCAAGTGACCTCAAAATAAATAGGGGTCATCTACTCTGAATGTCCAATCATCCTATGAAGTTTCAACATTCTGGGTCAAGTGGTTCTCAAGTTATTGATCGGAACTGATTATCAATGTTCAGGCCCCTGTGACCTTGACCTTTAACGAAGTGACCCCAAAAACAATAGGGGTCATTTACTCTGTATGAACAATCATCCTATGAAGTTTCAACATTCTGGGTTGAGAGGTTCTCAAGTTATTGATTGGAAATGGTTTTCCATGTTCAGGCCCCTGTGGCCTTGACCTTTAATAGAGTGACCCCAAAATCGTTAGGGGTCATCTACTCTGCATGACCAATCATCCTATGAAGTTTCATCATTCTGGGTCAAGTGGTTCTCAAGTTATTGATTGGAAATGGTTTTCAATGTTCAGGCCCCTGTGGCCTTGACCTTTCACAGAGTGACCCCAAAATCGTTAGCGGTCATCTACTCTGCATGACCAATCATCCTATTAAGTTTCAACATTCTGGGTCAAGTGGTTCTCAAGTTACTGACCGGAAATGGTTTTCAATGTTCAGGCCCCTGTGACCTTGACCTTTATGGAGTGACCCCAAAATCGATAGGGGTCATCTACTTTGCATGTACAATCATCCTATGAAGTTTCAACATTCTGGGTGAAGTGGTTCTCAAGTTATTGATCGGAAATGGTTTTCCATGTTCAGGCCCCTGTGACCTTGACCTTTGACGGAGTGACCCCAAAATCAATAGGGGTCATCTACTCTTCATGACCAATCATCCTATGAAGTTTCAACATTCTGGGTCAAGTGGTTCTCTAGTTATTGATCGGAAATGGTTTTCAATGTTCAGGCCCCTGTGACCTTGACCTTTGACGGAGTGACCCCAAAATCAATAGGGGTCATCTACTCTGCATGACCAATCATCCTATGAAGTTTCAACATTCTGGGTCAAGTGGTTCTCAAGTTACTGACCGGAAATGGTTTTCAATGTTCAGGCCCCTGTGACCTTGACCTTTATGGAATGACCCCAAAATCGATAGGGGTCATCTACTTTGCATGTACAATCATCCTATGAAGTTTCAACATTCTGGGTGAAGTGGTTCTCCAGTTATTGATCGGAAATGGTTTTCCATGTTCAGGCCCCTGTGACCTTGACCTTTGACGGAGTGACCCCAAAATCGATAGGGGTCATCTACTCTTCATGACCAATCATCCTAGAAGTTTCAACATTCTGGGTCAAGTGGTTCTCTAGTTATTGATCGGAAATGGTTTTCAATGTTCAGGCCCTGTGACCTTGACCTTTGACGGAGTGACCCCAAAATCAATAGGGTCATCTACTCTTCATGACCAATCATCCTATGAAGTTTCAACATTCTGGGTCAAGTGGTCAACTAGTTATTGATCGGAAATGGTTTTCAATGTTCAGGCCCCTGTGACCTTGACCTTTGACGGAGTGACCTCAAAATCAATAGGGGTCATCTACTCTTCATGACCAATCATCCTATGAAGTTTCAACATTCTGGGTCAAGTGGTTCTCAAGTTACTGACCGGAAATGGTTTTCAATGTTCAGGCCCCTGTGACCTTGACCTTTATGGAGTGACCCCCAAAATCGATAGGGGTCATCTACTTTGCATGTACAATCATCCTATGAAGTTTCAACATTCTGGGTGAAGTGGTTCTCCAGTTATTGATCGGAAATGGTTTTCCATGTTCAGGCCCCTGTGACCTTGACCTTTGACGGAGTGACCCCAAAATCATTAAGGGTCATCTACTCTTCATGACCAATCATCCTATGAAGTTTCAACATTCTGAGTCAAGTGGTTCTCTAGTTATTGATCGGAAATGGTTTTCAATGTTCAGGCCCCTGTGACCTTAACCTTTGACGGAGTGACCCCAAAATCAATAGGGGTCATCTACTCTTCATGACCAATCATCCTATGAAGTTTCAACATTCTGGGTCAAGTGGTTCTCTAGTTATTGATCGGAAATGGTTTTCAATGTTCAGGCCCCTGTGACCTTGACCTTTGACGGAGTGACCCCAACATCAATAGGGGTCATCTACTCTTCATGACCAATCATCCTATGAAGTTTCAACATTCTGGGTCAAGTGGTTCTCTAGTTATTGATCGGAAATGTTTTTCAATGTTCAGGCCCCTGTGATCTTGACCTTTGACGGAGTGACCCCAAAATCATTAAGGGTCATCTACTCTTCATGACCAATCATCCTATGAAGTTTCAACATTCTGGGTCAAGTGGTTCTCTAGTTATTGATCGGAAATGGTTTTCAATGTTCAGGCCTCTGTGACCTTGACCTTTGACAGAGTGACCCCAAAAACAATAGGGGTCGTCTACTCCAGCAGCCCTACAACCCTATAAAGTTTGAAGGTTCTAGGTCAAAAGGTTCTCCAGTTATTGCTCGGAAATGAAGTGTGACGTACGTACGTACGGACGGACGGACAGGGCAAAAACAATATGTCTCCTGGGGGAGACATAATAACAGAGATAGAGTGAAAGTGCATCAAAACTTTAACCTGAAAATCTAAGTGAAAAGGGGGGATAATTCATAAAATATTGGTGCCAGAGTTATGGCCCTTATGTCAGATGATGTGGATGATGATGAGGAATAAGTATTTCAAGTTGGAATCAAATCCATCAAGTAATCACAGAGATAAGTTGAAAAAAGAGAAAGTGCACCAAAACTTTAACCAAGGTGGGGACGCGGAAAGACGAAAAGTGCTATAAAACTGTAAAAAATATATCCAAAATGAATTGTCCAGATACTGGTACACTTTCAGAATGTCGTCTAAAAGTGCTTTTTACTTGGTTTACTTGATGCATTAGGGTAAACCAGAGCTAGTTTCTTAAATTTTGATGTGACTTATCATAAAAAATACGCTGATTGTCAGCTTTTTTGAAGGAATTATAGAAAAGTTGCACACAACATCGGGTGTAATAAGAATCCTGAACGGACATTCTGAACTTATTTTTGCTTTTGAAATTCATCAAATTGTGCATTTTCCAGTTGAAATTACGGCAGGATCAGACTGCATTCATGTATACTTATTATATTAAACAATGGTCTAATTTAAGGCTTGCAAGGGCGCTTTTCACATGCTCGGTAATCATGCAGCTGGCCGCTTACGGACAATTCATTAATTGTCGCCATTTTGACAGTACATAGGATCAGTACACTTTATCGATTAATTTCAACACTTCATTGATTCTCATTGACTGTGTGCACTCACCATGACTTACTTTGCTCAGAGCTCCAGATAAGCTTTTGGTGCAATTGGGTATTTACCTGTCACTTTTTGTCTGAATTGGGTATTGGAAATCTGAATCATGCTGAATTGGGTAAAAATGATATCATTACCCAGCCTATTCAGAAGTTTTTGGGTATTTGCTAAAACCAATTGGGTATTTCACCAATCTTGCACAAACAATTTAGTAGTTTATCTTGTGGCTTAAATTAAATTGTGTACGCTTACAGTATCATGGTATATATATATATCATTAATCAGGATTGACTAACTAAATAAAAGTACTCTAATGGCACCCTGAGATACTTCCATACTGTTGTTTTATTTTTTCACTTTTAATGCAGTCGGAGATCAATTCATCCACAATATCCTGAACGATGTGTTCACCGCAATATGCGTTCTCCCGTAAGATGTTGTCAGGTATTGGTGACACTAACAGATAACTGTCATTGTTTAAGATGACATTGGTAAAAAATGAAATCTGGCCAGATGATGGTGGGAATGGGCTAGTTTGATTAGAATTTGATAGAAAATGACAAATTAATTGCAATTTTGTTGAAAATGAGGATAAAACCCAAAAATATCACATTTTCACTGTTTTGGGTGTATTTTTTTCAAAAACTGTATATTTATAGGCTACTGATTACTATTTTCTGGCCATCAGAGGTAAAAGTGAACATATATAACAGTTTAAATGTGTAATTTGCATGCAGATCAGAGTAGAAAATGTCAAAACAGGGCAAAACAAGGCTGAATTTAGGGTAACTGCTTAAAAATTATGTCGCGACAGCTATTTTTGACAAAATCTGACGCTTTGTCTTATGGTACTGAAAATGCTGTAAAAACTTGGAAACTGGTGATATCAAGCTAAAACATTGTATTTCTTCATGCATTTGGGTTTCTTGTACATTTCAAATGAAACTGGCACACTGTCAGAGAAAAAAGTTTTTCTTATAGGCATACAGACACTAAATAGAAAAATGGCGCGAAAAAAAATGGTAGTCGCATAATGGCGGACACAAATATAAGGTTATAACACACTAAATAGTTGTTGTTCTTTATTCTATATGAAACTGACCCATTTCCAATGACCGCAGCACACATCAGGACCCATTTTAAATTTCTGTAACTTACATTTTCTTGAAGAATATTGTCAGTGCTAACTAAAAATCAAAAGAAAAGTGGGGGTCATGTTTGATGCAAGAAAAATAATTTCAGTCAAACACACAAACTGCAAAATCAGCTAAAAAATGAGACCCCAAATTATACTGGTGGTGTATGATCTAAGTTTCCATGAAAAATTTTGTCATGTTGTTATTTCATTATGAAAATGCTACCTACATGTCAAGCATAGATCTGTCATGTGATTTTAGCAAAAAAAATTGCAAAGAAAATAAGGAAAATAGCCCTACAGAGCAAAAAAACTGAGGACTATTTGTGTCCGCCATTATGCGACTACCATTTTTTTTCGCGCCATTTTTCTATTTAGTGTCTGTATGCCTTAACAGCAAAATATCCCATTAATTTATAGGCGTAAAAATTGTTTACAAAGCGTCCAAATCACACCGATCAGCAGACTGAATGGTCTTGTGATTTTTCTAATAAATAGCAACCTGTTGTGCAGTAACGTATAACCAGTCAGTTGTCTAGCATTCTAGTAATAAGGAAAATGTGATACACAAGCGATTTTTAATGAATTGGGTATTAGGAATTTTAATTGTGTTTCAATACACATACAGTATGAATTCAATTGGGTTTTCTGCTATTTTGATTGCGCAAATACGCAGCTTAATTATCTGCAGCTCTGTTTGCTGATCAAAAAATCGACAAGGCATGTCTACAGGATAAAGGGTGGGATTTAGCAGAAGATCAAAGGCAGAATGGCGCATTTTAAGAGCAGCATGGCGGCAGTTAAAAAGGGCAGGGCGGGGCGCCCCGCTGCGGAATAATTTGAACAATTTTGGTAGAGGACCACTAGATGATGCTACACACCAGATATCAAAGCCCTGGGCCCTGTGGTTTTGGACAAGTTTTTCATTTCGGTTGCCATGGCAACCAGAGTTCTGCATGGAATTCAATTCTTTGAACAATTTTAAAAGGGGGCCACCTAAGGATCATTCCTGTGAAGACTGGTGTAATTCTGCCCAGTGGTTTTCAAGAAGATTTTTTTAGAAAATGTTGACGGACACACAACGGACGACGGACATTGAGCGGTCACAAAAGCTCACCATGAGCCTTTGGCTCAGGTGAGCTAAAAATGGCACAAAAACAGAATTGCAAAATTAGGAGCGAGAAACGTTTTGTCCGCACTGCTACCTGTAAATGCAACACTGTAATACTTGTGATATACATTTTCAGTTTTTAATTCGTTTAAGGTTCAGACACTGTCACACTGAAGATAGATTTAAGAAAATATATGGAATATTCATGATTCCAAGGAAAATACTTTTACGGACAATTCTATACCATACTGTTTATACATAACGAGCATGTTTATTTTACTTTACTGTTTATACATAACGAGCATGTTTATTTTATCTTTCGAATAATTAATATTACTGTTATTACATTATGTAATTCCAAAACAGTTTATAAATGTTAAAATTGTAAATAAAATGAACAAATAGATGCGAGTGAAGACATATGTAATCAGTTGCTATAAATTTAACGGCCTTTCTATGTGGCGTACTTCTGTAGACGTGCCATTTTATTGGGCGTACATTGCTAATTTTGGCATAAATCTTCCCTAAAACATGAATTTACGCCATGATATATATTTTTATTTGTAACTTGTTATACTATTCTCGGGTTTAACAGGTGAAAAGTTAACAGAATGATTTTAAGATACAGAAAATGAACCTGAAAGTGAACGTCCGAGTTCAAAACCAGACTTCACACGTCAGTTTACTCGAATGTTTGAAGAAACTAAAGAATTACTGGCCAAAATCACATTGCCATGGGGAGCGTGAATGATCTGCAGCTCGTACTGAATATATGGGTGTCAGACGTTTCACCCCCAAGACTGTTCCTCCCAAGACTTTTCACCCCCAAATTGGGAGTGAAAAGTCTGGTGTTTCAGGGACTGCGTTTTAGGCGAAGTTGAGCGAAAACTTCGCTTTAAAATATTTCACTTCGCCCTTCCCGCCCAGAAAAGCGAAGTTCAAGTCGCCCTAAAATTGGATGAAAGTAAAACATAATCGGCAATAAAGTGCGCCGATATTATACATCTCGGTTATGTAAAGTCTGTAAACACAATACGCAATACACAGGATGTCACCGGGAGGCACGCGCGGCGAAACGTGTTCATGACAACAAAAGATGATCACTTGATTTCAGATTGACGCCGCATGATAAGCTGCTAATTGTTTGCATTTAATGTGATTGCAGTAAACGATAATTAAAGAATGAAAGAGTAATAATTAAAGCTGACCGACATCGGAGATCAGAGAGCCCGAAAACTTCGTAAAACGGCGATAATTAACTTCCGAATTACAAACCTAATTACGTGTCAGTCGGCGCGTGGAGTGATTGACATCTGTCAGTAGCTAATTAACATACGACGCTCCGCCTACTGTCATACTTAAATTGTGGCGGCGAACAATTCAAATTCGCCGAGATTTTGATTCATAATGCAGAACTTCGAACTCGAGACGCATTTCGCGGATCGAGCCGACGCACGGGACACATTTTTTGTGCGGGTCAACTACGAGTTTTTCTTGATTTTCGCGGGTCAAAACACGAAACCTCGGGTCAACCGAACGCCCTCGGTACTTGTCTTATCCAGTTATTCTTGTTTTCAGATAAAAATCGTTTCGAAATTTTTATTGCCATCACAGTGTAGACTACCCGTTACTCCAGACGTTTATTTTTCAATTGGGATCTGCTTACTATTCATTTTAATCTGCATTTCTCTTTCATTAAAAACAGATATAAGTTAAATATATGGCCCTTGACAAACTATTAAATTTGTTGTTTGATAAAAAATAGCAGACAACTATTTTAGTTAATTCTGAAATGTGTTAAAGGGAGGTAATACATTTAACCAATTTTTAGATTTTTTATGTCAAAATATGTAGTTTTAAAAAATATTGCCCCTGATTTTCAAGTATTTTATCTACTGATCAATACAAATAACATTTCATTGTAAGATTGAGAGGTTTTTAAACTCTGTAGTTTGTCAAATTGAAGGAACATAAAAAAATTTAAACTCAGAATGCTCACATACCTGAAAAAGCTGCTCTAGGAAGGAAAAAAATTAATCCAAGAAATATTAAGTACTGATTATATGAGGAAAGATTTGTTGTGTCAAGTTGTTAAACATTTTGCAGTAAAACAGTACAAATATGTACTGTATTGTTGAAACATTGCACCATTTTTATTTAAGTCATAGCAAGATAATACTACAAATGGAACTGAATAAACATTATTATTGTTATTTAATGCATATAAGCAATGTCCTGTCTCACGTTTGCCGAACTTCTCCCAAAATTTCAAAACTTCTCCCTGTTTCCCCAGGAGGGAGAAGTCACTTCTCCCTAAATTTCCAGGCTAAGGTAGTCCCTGGTGTTTTACAGCATATGAAGACTTTTCACTCCCAATTCAGGGCTCTCGCGACTGGGCGACTTGAGCGAAATAGGCGCTCTAGAACTTCAAACTTCGCTCAGATCTAACCTCAAAGCGAAATGCAAGTCGCCCGATTTTCTTTGATTTCCGCACTCGCTAATTACTGCTACCCAGACTGTTGACAATTTGCACCGTGTCATATAATGAGTGTCGAATACACAAACACACGCCGGCAGCATAATTTAAGCTCCGCCTACCTCAGGTACTTGCGAGATTATCCCGAGAAGTGTGAAAGCAAATCAAATTATCCGATACACCAGAGTCTATTGTGTTAAGCCAATCAGCGCCGCGCTTACGTCTTTGACACTTCGCGTTAATTGTCAACAGGTTTGAGTGCAAAAAAAAAAACTAATGTTTTATTTAAGAAACTGCTGATTAACCATGCGATTAATTGGAATATGGTACACAATTATTTGTTATCTATGATAAAAGAACGACATGTAATGTATTAACTACGTTAAATTGACTTCCATCGATGAATTTATTTGAATATGTATTTCTAGATTACTGTACACATTTTACTTTCAGTTTTATATTTCGAGTGAGATACTGACATTTCTCGGTGAATGACTCGGTGCAAAGAGCTATAAAAAATAAATACACTTCTACTTCTTTGCTGGTGTTAATAATAAACACTTCATACATGTACAAGATATAACCAAAATTCGGCGGGTTACATTTATAGCATAGGCTTGAATTTTGAAAACGACTTTTTTTCAGAATTTTGTAACAAAACGATAACCACTGTATTGGAAATGATCTAACTAAGAAAATGAATGGTCACATCAATGTTTTTTATCAAGAAACAAGAAAATTACAGCCACCTTTCGAATCACTCAACATCATTGCGGTAGAAAAAGTCTTCCCACTTCTCCCTAAAGTCTCCCCACTTCTCCCTAAATCAGCTTGAGGGAGAAGTGACTTCTCCCAAAAATTTGGACCTAGCTAGACCCCTGCAATTTGTTTTTATCAGAAAATATGATTATAAAGTTATTTATGGGATTATGAATAATTTCATATATATAATTTCATGATTTAATACATATAAAAAGATATTTTATTCTATGTTGTTTAAAAGTAGAGATTACAAAAAACTTTTAAAAATAAGTTAGGCCTCACCAAATTAAAAAGTTGTTCATCAGATTTGCCGCTCGTATATTTTCAGAAACTCAAAAAAAATATTTTTTTTTTGTTTTTGGCTTGCGCTCGCCCCATTGAAAAAAATCGATCCAAAAATTTTTTGTGCGCTACTTTTTACGGACGTAAAAGTGTATAAATGCTTATAATTCCAGTCCCAGATTGTTCTCAAATGGATTTTAATCAAAATAATAAAATTTTTTGTGCGCTACTTTTTACGGACGTAAAAGTGTATAAATGCTTATAATTCTAGTCCCAGATTGTTCTCAAATGGATTTTAATCAAAATAATAAATACATACTACGCCACATCGTCTATAATAAATCATAACACTTATATTTAGTTGCATTAAAGTTATTTCCCCTTTATGCAGTTACGCCATTTTCTTCAAATGTTTACCAAATTACATTCTCCAAAAATCGATTTATTTCATTGAAAACTGGATGAAGAAAAACATACTAATTTGTTTGATAACATCAATCTACATTATTTTGGTAAGGGTAAATACTTATTGATGCATGTCACTTATCTGTTTTCTGTTTTTTCATGTCCAAATGATCAGCATTTGCATACGAAAGTTGGTGGGGTAAGGAATTTACATTACGAGTTGTTTTCAGAACAGTTTTGATTTTCAAATTTTCCAGTCATTTAGTAGACTAATGTTAATGCACGTTAATCTCCATTTCAGACTTTAATTGAGACTTTGTTTCAACAAATTTAATATGTTATGAAAGTTTAAAGCTAGAAAAAGAGCTGTACATAGGACTTCATGCTCGACTTTTCTGAATCAGAGCTTTGCCAGTAAAAGGGGCATAATAGTCAGAAGCTATTAAAGTACAGAGCTATTGGTCATTATATAAAACTTAATTAAAAATATTCTATGTTAAAAAGGGGCATAACTCTGTCTAGATTCAGAATTAAGAGTATTGTTTCTCCTGGTGTAGACTTTGACAGTAAATAACTGTTCTAAGTTTCAAATCAGAAGCTAGATCTAGTAACACTCACATAGATATTTGATGTATCAAAAACTTTGTAAAGTTAGCTAAGAATGTTACATTTTCATAGCAGTAAATATTCAAGTCACATATGTATGTGATAAGTATGGTGTAAGGTTATGCATTGTTGTTTATTACATATTTTTTAACAGCATTTTCAAAAGCATGCATTATTTGATTACAGTGTACTGTATGACAATGTTATTACCTTTTTTTCCCCCGAGTTCGCTTTTTTGTGCGTCTGCATGTCAGATTTTCTCAACCCCTGGGGACTTACTTTTAATTTAAAAGGGCTATACATTCTATTTTAAGGTTTTTATTAGTCAGTCGAGAGACAAATGAAGACAAATATATTTCTTCGCTCTTCGCTCGCTCCTGATTTTCTCAAAAACCAAAAAAAATATTTAAATTATTTTTTCGCTCGCCGCCTCAAATTTTTCAGAAAAAAATCCGATGAACAACTTATCAATTTGGTGTGGCCTTATTTACAAACTGATTTTTTAATCTGTTTGTTCAATAATTGAAAATGTGATTTTGATGATTAAAGGTACTTTTGATAATAACTGAAAAAGTTAAAAATAGTTTAATCCCTTTGTTTGATGTACAGTGATTAAAATTATAAAAGTACTTTTGATAATAATAACTACAAAGTAAAATATTTTTTGATGTTATATACATTAGTTTTGTTTTTCAAGGTTTGAAAGTTTGGTATAAATTACCAGCTTAAAATTTATTTGAAATTTTTTTGAAAAGACAACCGATTAATTAAATGATTATGTAATTTTTGTTCTTTGATGTTCTTTAAAGGGTCAATCAGAATATTATGATTAGTTTATTATCCTTAACTCTTTAATCGTTTTCTGAACAGAACAGAACAGAACATGATCTTTATTACACCCAAGTAATTATACATTGTACAATATGGGGATTAAACATAATGACAGTATGTAATAACATGTTTACATGAACTTCCGACAGGCAAATATTATTTTGTTGTTGGGGGAAAACATGAATGTATCAGAAATTTTATACATCTAGTAAAAATCAGTATTTCAAAAATTATAGAGACTACAAGTTGTATTTATAGTTTACAAACATTAATTTAAGTTGTAGGTAAAAAAAAAAATAATAAATAAAAGGAATCCTAGCAAGTAATGTAGTTATTAAAGAACAAATCTACAAAAAAAAAAGGTCGTCATGAATATCATGCGGACGCTTTAAATTCTGTTTGGGTAATGTGGTCAAAGGTGAGTCACTTACGCGTGGGATTTATTCTAATAATAGCGGCTACATCGCACTATGTTTTAACGCGCACTAAGTTTTACTATGATAGCAATGCGGTTATAATATTTACTCAAGCATATTATTCATTCATAATGGAGTAAACATGTGTGGGCGGATTATAAACTAAGGTAAAAGTAGGTCAGTTAATTCAATTAGAACTGAGTTATTATTGCTCTAATCATTTTGCACGTTTCTGACAAAATACATGGTGAATTTGAGTTAAGTAAATTTCGAAAGCAACGTTCAGAATCAGTAACATTGATATTCGCTAAGAAATGGTTTCGTTGTTGCTCAAAGAAGTTACATTTGAGCAAATAGTGCTGCTCAGTGCCTACAGCTCCGCTATTGCATTTTGAACATGTTCGATCCAGAAAAGATATGCCATCGTACCTCCCGGTTTCAACCGGCAGTCTGTGATTACATGTACGGAATTTGAAAAAAGTAAGGTAATCATTCTTCTGAAGAATTCGGAAATAATTTTCATACTCTAAGTTATCTTTAAAACTATTATATATCATTCCTTTATTAGACTGTTGCATCTGGGTGTGCCATTCTTGTTGAAATTGGTCAATGAGAGTTTGTTTAATTTGCTTATGCAAATGTTTTGTGACAGAAGTATTCTGGTGTAACCATAGGTCAGGTCTTCCAACAGAATTTAGAATTTCCTTGATTTTACTTATCCATTTATAGTCGAACTGGTCCTGAGATACCATATATTTGTAAATTATAGAAGACAATTTTGTATCTTTGCCTAGTAACAGTTTAGCCCAATAAGAGATCATTTTTGTTTTAACTATTATAGATATTGGATATCTACCCAATTCGCCATAGAGCATATACATTGGAGTACTTTTGCGCGCATTTGTTATCCTTCGAAGGAAATCATTATGAACTCTTTCAAGTAAATCAATATTTTCAAAACCAAATATTTCCGATCCGTATGTCAGTATTGGTAAAACTGTATGGTCGAAAAGTTTTAAAATGAGATCGACAGGGAGATCCGCATTATTTGCCCTTGAAAATAAAAGGTACATAGCTTTGTTTGCCTGCTGGACTACATGTTTCCTGGCGTTCAGGAACGAACCATTACTTGAAAAGGTAACACCTAGATAATGATATTTATTCGTAATTTCAACTTGCTGTGTTCCGAGGGTAAAGTTAAAATTATTGGTGTTTCTTGCACCAAAGACAATTATTTTTGTTTTTTGTAAATTAACTTTTAATTTCCAGTTATTACAGTATGTATTAAATTGATCTAAAGAGTTCTGAAAATCAGACGCATTAGAAGAAACAATAACAGTGTCATCAGCATAGAGTAATAGTAAAAGTTTCAGCCAGATCTCATCATCGGGACTATATAACTCTATGCCCATAGCACCATTTTCCTCTAGAAAAGATTGTAAATCATTAAGATACAGGGAAAAAAGTATGGGACTCAAATTTTCTCCCTGACGTAAGCCGATTTCAGACTGGAAGACTAACGATTTATTACTGTTGTGGGAAATACAGGATTTGATATTCTGATACATATTAAATATTACTTTAAAAAACTTCCCATGTATTAGATTCTTTGACAGTTTATGCCACAACCCATAGCGCCAGATTTTGTCAAAGCACTGGGAAAAATCCACATATGAACAGAAAAGTTTTTGCTTCTTTTTCTTTAGAATTTCAATAAGGGCATGAAGAGTAAAAATGTGATCTGAGCAAGAATAGCCTTTTCTAAACCCAGCCTGATTTTCATCTAACAAATTGAACGTTTCGACATATTTTGTGAGACGATAATTTAGAACTGCGGTAAAAAGTTTGCCTAAACAGCTTAGTATTGTAATTGGCCTATAATTATTAGGTTCCTCCGAGTTTCCTTTATTTTTAAAAACAGGTATAATGGTTCCCTCAAGCCAAGAAGAAGGGACAAATCCAGTATCAAGCACGCTATTAAATAACCTGACATATACTGGCATTAAAATACGTTTCGTGCTCTTTATGTATTCATTAATGATATTGTCCGATTGACTCGATGCTTTTCCGTTGTTAAGCTTGTTAATACACGCAATTATTTCGATGTCGTTAATCGGCGAATTAAGAAATTCATTCGAGTTATCGAGAAAAATTTGTTCATCTAACGGATCATATCCTTGATCGTCATGCAAATTGGTATTTATTTTCTTGAAATATTCATAAAACTCTTGAATGGATGGCGTTTTGTCTTCCTTTCGTTTTGGTTTTAAACTTTTTAGGAAACTCCAGTATTTTTTAGGATTTTTCGAACTAATAGATCTTAATTTTTGAGCTTTTGAAAATTTGTATTTACCAATATAAAAGTTCATAGTTCTTTTATATGCCTTACTTGCATTTTTAAGTCTTAATTTATTATCTTGTGTTGGGTTATCTCTGTAAGTCGACTTGGCATCATGGTAATTATTTCTTGCTCTATGGCATTTTGGGCCAAACCAAGGTTTATTTTTATCATTTCTGAAATACCTGTTATCCGCGCAATTAAATGTAATATTGGCTGAATGTTCAAAAAGTGTCTTTATTTCGTAAGTAATATTTTCTATAGACTGTTCAGTTTGCGGTGCATGGAACATTTCTAGAATATCGTTTACCTGCTTTATATCAATATTCTGTATAAATTCGTTACATTTATTTGTGTTCCACTTTGGTTTCGACCCAATAGACGGACTGTTCATCCGAGCACTTTGCTCTTTCATATGTATTTTTAGCGACCAAATCAATGCGTTATGACCATCCGAAAAGAGTGAATCAGTTTCAATTATTTCAAATTTGTTCAGACTACTAAACCCTTCCGCACTTGTAATCACATAATCAATAATGGACTTATCCCTAAAAGTATAGGCACCCTGGTTCGAATCATTCCCAAATCTACCATTAACGATAAATAAGTTATTATTTCGGCACATTTCAATCAACATAAGTCCATGAGCATTTGTTTTCTTATCTCGAGATTTACGTGACAAGGGAATTCCTAACTCTTCCAAGGCAGTATATTTATCAAAATGAGTCTGCAAATCTTCATCAATGTGAAAAACTTCATTAAGGTACGGATCTGAAGGTATAAAATCTGTTAACTGAGATACTCTGGCGTTAAAGTCGCCAGTTAAGAACACGAGTCTATTTTGGCTACAAAATGTGATTATTTCAGTTTCAAAAGTGTTTAAATCAAAGTCATTTAAGAAACCTGAGTTTTCTGGGGGCAGGTAGATGACGCCTAGAACAGCATTTTCACTAGTAACGTAATGTTCAATTTATGTAGATGCAACAAACAAAAACCTTGATCATTTTAACAAATTTGCCCTATATATACCTGGAAATTTGAAAAAATTATTACATTTGTTTAATCGTATGATATATACATATGCTGTGAACTAGTGACTTTGTATTTAATTTAATTAAGTGATTGTTGGATTTTAGTTTGCGACTGTGTCAGATAAAATTAGAGTTATTTCTGTTGGAGTTAAAATAATATCTTATGTAAATTTGTTGGACTACTGAAATCCAGTTTCCGTGCATAGAGTGCAATAAGGAGGTTCATCCAAGGCAACATGCTGTTGCCTGTGACTCTTGTGACAGATGGCAACATCGAACATGCAAAACTGATAAGTACTTTATCATTATAATTATTCAATAATTAGGTCCATTTGATGTATCAACAAGGCCAAATAATATATCCTAAGTGAAGCATTTTCCCTCCATGATTCTGATTAGGTGAAAAAAATTGGCTGCATGTGTGCATGTATGATGAAAAAAAAAAGTAATTGTAATAAAATTTATTCTAACACTGCTGAATTTTACTAAACTTTTTACACTTATAAAATGGACACTGTCATGTCCATAGAATAAAGTCAGGCACTGCACCGGAATATCTTAAGGAGCATTTTACATCCCATTTTCTAGCCCATGACCATTTTACCAGATCTAGAGTGTCTGCACTTCCATCATCAAATTCTTTTGATTCTAATTATTCCTTTGTTGATACTGGTCGGTTTTCTTTGCCAGAGAGGATGGGTAGCTTTGGTAGAAAGTCTTTTGCTTACAATGGGATTGTTTTGTGGAATGGTCTCCCTCAACATCTTAGGGATATTGAATCTTCCCATTCATTTAAGCATGCCATCAAATCCTTTTTAATGCCTAACTGATTTTAATAGTCTTTTAGTTGTAGCATATTAAAATCTTTTAACTGATTTAAACAGACAATATAATTCTTATCTCAGTCATATATACTTTTTTATTTTTGCTGCTGTACTGATTTCATTTAAATGTAGCTATACTTACATTTTTAAAGTATAAATATTTTTATTTTTGTCAGAAGTAGTGAGTTTTCTATTTTGGCTGACAACTTTGTGATCATCTTATCCTTCACTGATCATTCCTCATGAAATATTATGTGATAAATCCTTTACTGTGATACATATATGTGATCTCAATTAGCTTTCATAAATTATTCAGTATTTAAGATTATGTATCTTGCTTTATTACTCAAAATATAACAGTTAAACATGACTTTCTGTGTCATGCCGCCAATAACAGGGACCACAATGGAAATAAGAAGAATCATTTCTCTTTTTTGTGTTATCCCTGGTATTGGTGAGCATTACATGGCTTTGCTGAGTAATATGATATAACTGTCTAATGATTTGTTGGTTTGTCACTATGTAATATTTATTATGCATTGATTTGTCATTTGTTTTATCGCTATATTGCCATGTCATGTACACTTGTGCCAAATAAAACGTACTTACTTACTTAGCCATGTGTAGCACGTATACCTCCAAGACCTGAACCAATTGACGAGAGTGACATGAGTGCTGCTTCTACAACTACAACAGGATCTGTGCATATGGAAGTGACATTTCATTTACAGACTTCCCTCCTCTCAAATGATGGTACAGATGACCCTCCAGAGTCCATGGATGACAGCACTGGTTCAACGCCACCTACAGACCCACTGAATGCTTCATTCAACATATCAAATAGGGAAATTACAGACCAGGAGGAAACACATGAAACGACTATGGCTGAAGAGTTACTATCAACTATCAACGTCATTCCTGAAAAACCAGTACGTTATGAACTGTTTGAAGAGGGCAGTAAGCGAGGTTAACCCCTATTGGTCAGTAGTGATGGCTTCAAGTACAGCATACAGAAACACCTGAAGAATTTTGTGCTATGGACTTGCAGTGCCAGAAGTTCCAAAATAAAGTGTTACCCTACAGTGAGCCAGAAGGGAAGTGAATTCATTAGAAGACCCAACTCACACCAACACGCACTTGATCCTTCTTTATGTGGCAAGATCAAAATGAACGTTCAAGTCAAGACGAAAGCTGAGTGACATGTGTACCAGTCAGCAACTGAAATATTTAACACAGCCATGTGCGAACATGTACCACCGAATCGTCCAGGGCTCCCAAAGCCAGCTAGTGTAGCCAGAACAGCGAACCGTTACAGATCAAAGTTTAGACCGGCTGAACCAAAGGACTTAGAGTTTGATGTGGACCATCAGGGCCTCCTCTGGGTTTTTCATACTTGTCGCCAACCTTTTCGCCAATTTGAAAAAGTTGGAGCCACTTTAGAGCCATTTTTGAGCCAAAGTTCTGAGCCACTTTTATTTCTCTTAGTTGGCTGTCATAGTGTGCATAGAGAAATAAAATATTGTAAATAATTTCATCAGGAATAATAACAAGTTTTGAAGGTGCATTAGTTTATTGTAGAAGTAATTTTTTTTTTTATAGTTCTTTGGTCAGAATTACCAATTTTTCAGGACTCATTTATTTTCGGAAAGGAAAATTCGGATTTTTTTCTATTCTAAAAGGTCGAGTTGAACACTTGTCTAATGATTTTTAAGAAGCCATGGTAGCAAGTGATATCTTCCAGCTTCTGAACATTTCAAAGAAATTAACCAGGTCCAGGATACAAATTGAGGTCGATGTGTTTTTGTTTTTGCATCGTTAAAATCTTTTATGAAAACTGAGGAATTACAAAATTATCTTGCAAAAACTAACAAATTAAATGTATCTTTCGTACTTATTTAAAATTCGTCAGTCATACAACTGCATGCCACAAACATGTCGATCTTTTTTTTTTTTTTTTGTAAAAAATCGCAACACAAAGTACACCGTAATCAGCGTTAATTTTGGTGAATTCTCGGTATAGGTCAAACATACAAGCTGGCAGATGTTTTGATTACTGGTTAATCATCAATTCACACATTATTACGCAATTATCTTCTCAAAGTGTCAACCAAAGAAGTATAAAATATTTTTATAGCTCTTTGTGTCAACCAACTTCGATAGTCGAATTGTCAACACTGCCTAGACTGGTTATCGATTTTATTCACTACCAGCGTCTAGGTAAACACGTGTATCGGGAACCAATTATTGGGCCGCTTATATCACTACGGAAAAAACAAATGCCGAGGAAAAAAAACTATGCGCCACCTATTTTCGCCAGTTCGCAAAATTTAGCGCCAAATTCTTAAAATTATCGCAAATGGCGACATTGGCGATTGACAGCGGAGGCCCTGGACCATGATTATCTACAGTGTAATGACTTCTTGGTTGCGGACATACGAAATGGAGACGCCAGGCATATGGTATTTGCCACTGAAGAACAACTGAAACCTCTGAGTAACACAAAACGCTGGTTCATGGATGGTACCTACTTAGTACCTTTAAGGTAATGATGCTGATAATGATTTGATCATTTTTAAATCTAAAAACATGATGAAGGTGATTAATTTAGATGATGAATAAGATAAATATTACTTATGATATCATAATGATGACGATGTTAAATGAAGATGGTGATGATAATTTATAAATTTGAAAACATGATGCAGTGTACGAAATTCAGATTTGAATCCAATAGCCCGTTCGGGCTACCAGATTAAAAATTTTCCAAGCCCGACACCAATTTCACTAGCCCGAACTTTAACACCTTAAAATACATATTTTTGCACCATATAACATTTTGTTTTACAGACATCTCTATGCATGTTTGAAGTAATAAAAAAGACACAATCTGACTAAAGTACTTGATCTTCTAAACGAAGATCTGAGAACGACCCATTCACATTCGTCTTTTGTATATTTTGGATTTCCAGTATTGCTATTTTTATTTTAACCAATCAGACGACTTGTTCGAATGTCAAAGAGTAAGAAAAATGTGCAGTCATACCAGGTTTCGAACCCGGGACCCCTAGCTTACAAAGTAAGTAGCCTACCGACTGAGCTAACCGGCTACTTGACACATTGTGACATAAGAATTGTAAATATCGGATATCAAGGCTACAGGTAGATTTGCGAGATATTGTAAGTTAAGTTCTGATTGGCTAGCGAAAGGGTCGCCAGAACGAGGCTATGAATAGGTCGTTCTCAGATCCTATGCGTAGCGTAATAGATGTACTTTAGTCAGATTGAAAAAAGACATACAGTACATGTTTGCCATGTTTTTGAAAAATTTTAACTCGAAATACTCCAGTCCAGATCAGCATCGTCAGAGTCCAAAAGCATCGGACAAGACACTCCTTGCCAAAACGAAATCTAAACTGTTATGTCCGATTTTTTAGGATCCGCACTCGCCAATTACTGCAACTCGGACTGTTGACAATTTGTAATATGTAATACCGAGTGCTGAATACACATTACACACACGCTGATAGCATAATTTAAGCTCCACCTACTGCAGGTACTTGTGAGATTTTCGCGAGAAGTGTGAAAGCTAATCAAATTATCCGTTACGCTAGAGGTGATTGTATTCAGCCAATTAGAGCTGCGGTTACGACTTTGACACTGTGTTTGATTGTCAACACGTAAGAGTGCAAAAACCAATAATTCCATAAGCGTTTCTCAGTCTGGAAAATCACGATGCAGTACTCGTTTAATTAGCATGTTTTTTTTTAAACAAAAACAAATGAAGAAAATTCGGTAGCCCAGTCGGGCTTGTACCTGTGGAAAATTGGTAGCCCGAGCTGAAATTTGGTAGCCACGGGCTGTCGGACTACCGTGAATTTCGAACACTGCATGATGGAAGTGATTAATTCTGATAATGATGTTAATAATTATGAATTCTGAACAAACTTGACTTATGATTTATGACGTCAAGTCAAGTATATAAGTTTATTTAAAGTCAGATATCAGAACAGTATAACACAAGCTCTGCTGAGTTTTTAAACTGACTCAATAATTATCATCAGCTGGTGATGATAATGAACATTTTTTATTTGAATATCGTTATATATTTTTGACTTGTCGATAATATCAAAATATAAAATCGGTCTGCCGGAGGTCCCATTATTTAGAATAAATGCCGATTGATTAATATAAGTTGTAGAAAACTTCGTTCACAATCGACCTAAAACAAATTATGTATAAACTAAATGATCTCCAACTCGGATTTTACATCAACATGTCACGGAAACACATGACAAATAAAATTTATGATATTTGCAGACTAAATTAAAAAGTTTCTATATTGTGAATGATAGGGAACGCTATTTACCTAAAGAAGTTTTCATCCATTATAATTATTTCTATCAATAACAGTAACAAATAACCAGAAAATTTTAACTTTGTTTGCAAACAATCCTTGAATATGGCGGCTTGCCAAAAACAACCAATCAAATTTCCTTCCGCTTCAGTAATCTCGAATCAAAAAGCGGAATCTAAAAAATACGAAAATCCGCTTAAAGCACGAAACGAATGTCATTTCAGCAATTTTAACTATGCCAAAATAAATAAATAAATAAACTTCAAC
Organism: Mercenaria mercenaria; assembly: GCF_021730395.1. Lineage (NCBI taxonomy): Eukaryota > Metazoa > Mollusca > Bivalvia > Venerida > Veneridae > Mercenaria > Mercenaria mercenaria. The sequence goes on from NC_069373.1 coordinate 58,773,696, forward strand.
AGGCGGAACAACCCTATCAGTAATAAGAGTTTTTTGCTTGTATTCTCTTGGATGTATTACAATAAATTGAAAATATAAAATTAGGCACTTCCTATCCAACTGGAAAAAAAACCCTGTCATCTACTGTACATACGGTCCACATTAATTTTTTACGATATTTTCTGTAAGCGTAATGTTTTACCTCTTGTTATGAAAATTAGAAATGTAAGCAAATCTTTCAAAATATATCTGAATAAAATGCATATACTGGTACTGATGATAAACCCGTACAGATGATAAAGTCGAACACCTTGGAAATATTCTATTGCAATCGGTTAATTATAAAATTGAACACACAATCTAATAGTTTCCACTTACAACATCAACTGGTGTAAACAAAAACAAAATTGGTAAATTTTCTGTATAAATAAATGACTTACATAAATTTGTATAAAAAATATTTATCCAAAATTACTGGGGAAGAGGGTGTTTTTTTTTTTTTTTGCGCATGCTCACTGTCAAAACATGAAGGCCTGACATTTGTTAACTTTTCCTTACTTGATCAGGAATGACTGTTGCAGCTTTTTGGGGAAAGTTTCAATATAATAATACCAAGAATATTTTGTAAATGACAAAGGGTTCGAATTTATCATCAGTCAATGTTCATAAAGTCCCCTTTTTACATACCCCTTTCAGGCCCTCACTTCGTGCGAGTTTGCTTACTAAATATAAATTTGAATTATGTAAAGTTTTCAGCAAAGGTTAAGCTTTATTTTGATACCGACCATTGATTTCAACTTGTAGAAATAAAAAAGTTACAGGTAAAAAACCTCATTTTCTGTTCGGGTTTATCATCAGTACCAGTAATCATCTGTTTTCAATTGTGTCATTGGACCAGAATGATACAAAATGTTGCTGATATAAATGTTATTTAGGTGTTAAGAATCTAGACATAAAAAGAGGCCACCATTTAAATACCTAGTTTTAAAACTATCCAGGGTGAGACCCATTGCAATATGGCCTCTCAAACAGGTCAAAACTTCTTTCGCAAGAAACTTTTCTCCCTTGCCAAAAATGCCAAACAAGATTCCCAAGGCATTTCCCCTCTTCTAGAGAAAGGTCAGCTTCATACGGATGAAGAAAAGAAGGCCAATATCCCCAATCGTCAATTCCAATAAGTATCCACCCCAATGTTACCTCTCAAATTAGGCCAACTCTATAAAATGAAAGTGCAGTCTCTACTCTCTATACCAATTGGCTACCAGCCAAAATATCCCCTAATGCCAAAGGTCACTATCGGCATAAATGGTGTTCAGAAACTCCTCTCGTCCCTTAAAATAGACAAAGCATGTGGCCCCGATGGTCTTAAGCCGATCCTTCTTAAAAATCTTAATGAACAAATCTCACCACTAATCTCGTCATTAAGCTCTTTCAAAGGTCCCTTAACACGGGCACTATCCCAGCTGACTGGTCCAAGGCCAATGCCACTCCTCTGTTTAAGGAGGGCGGCAAAAGCAATCCTGCAAATTACCGGCATATTTCCCTAACTTGTTTTCTTTGTAAGTTACTGGAACACATCATAGCCTCTAATATTACCAAGCATTTCCAGGTTAACAATATCCTCTATGACCTACAGCACGGGTTCAGAGAGAAAAGGTCATGCGAAACTCAGTTACTTGAACTTGTAGAAGATCTATCTCGTAACTTTATTCAAGGCCACCAGACGGACTTAATCCTTCTGGACTTCTCTAAAGCATTCGACAAGGTTAACCATCTGAAACTTCTGTACAAACTTCATCAACATGGTGTTCAGGGCACCACGTTTCAATGGGTCAAATCTTTCTTGATTGGCAGGGCAGTCCGTCCTTGTGAATGGTGAAGCATCAGATGAAGTTCCAGTAACGTCCGGAGTCCCACAGGGCTCCTTCCTAGGCCCCCTTCTACTCTTACTCTACATGAATGACCTGCCTGAAAATCTGATTTCACAGGTCCGTTTATTCGCCGATGATACTGCTGTCTATTTAACTGTAAATAGTCCTGCCCAAGAAAACATTCTCCAGCAAGACTTGAATAGGTTACAGTAAGTGGGACATGGAGTTTAACCCCTCAAAATGCACAGTTATGAACTTAACAAGTAAAGGTAAAAAAAAACCCTTTCAAATCAAAGTATACACTCCATGGCAAAGTCTTGGAAACACTTCTTGATGCAAAGTTTCTCGGGGTTACTATATCCTCAGATCTTAACTGGAATAAACACATCAATTTAGTCACGTCCAAAGCTACCCGAACACTTAACTTTATTAAGCGAAATATCCCACGCAAAAACCCAAAAGTTCGGAAAGTAGCTTATAAAGCCCTAGTCAGGCCACAGCTGGAATATGCTAGCTTCGTCTGGAACCCTTATACCCAACTTAACATCAACCAGATCGAAATGATTTAGCGGAGGGCAGCGCGATGGGTTAATCATGATTACTCCCCTTACAGCACTGTCACAAACATGTTAAATCAGCTGAGATGGCGTACATGATAAACCTGTTTTTAAACTGCTTTTAACTGTAAATCCTTCTTGTTTTTAACACTATCAGCTGTATTCATGCTTGCAATACACATCGCGTATTACTTTTATTCTCCTGTCCATTCTACTTTTAAATTTCTTGTAAAGGCGCGCAGCTGCACTTAATACTCGTAAAGAGGAGTAATGCAGTATAAAAAAGATAGACTACGGACCTCTACAATCAGCCTTTGCCGTCAACTTGTATCCCTTATAAAATTCTGAATCCGGGCCTGCAAAGTTTCATTTCATTTTTTATCTATCTATCTAGATATACTGCATCACGCCACTTTTCGAGTATTACGTGCAACTGTGCGCCTGTACAAGAAATTTAAAAGTAGAATGGGCAGGAGAATAAAATTAATACACGATGTGTATTGTAAGCATGAAATACAGTTGATAGTGTTAAAAAAATCAAGAAGAATTTATAGATAAAAACAGCTTAAAACAGGTCTATCATGTTAAGCATTGTGTGCAAGTTTGGTCACGCCTTGCTTAAACTGGATCAGGGTGGGGGCTTGCACAAGTTGTGCTGGAAGGGAATTCCAAAGCACTATGGAGGCTGGAAGAAAAGAGTACTTATAGTAATTACAGGGAGTGAGGATCTGGGTATAAGACAGGGGGTGCATATGTCTTGTTAGGCGGGATGGGGGCTGACATAAGGAGGAAGTGGTACAGCAACCAAACCATTCACTATTTTGTAGAACATAAGGAGGCGTGATTCAGATCTCCTACTTTCAAGAGTACGCCATCTCAGCTGATTTAGCATGTTTGTGACACTGCTGTAAGGGGAGTAGTCATGATTAACCAATCGCGCTGCCCTCCGCTGAATCATTTCGATCTGGTGAATGTTATGTTGGGTATATGGGCTCCAGACGCAGCTAGCATATTCTAGCTGTGGTCTGACTAGAGCTTTATAAGCTACTTCCTGAACTTTTGGATTTTTGCATGGGATATCAGTGGTTGTTACAAGTTACATATTAAGCCAGCGCAAAGTCACACTAAACCTAATGCCATCAGCGCATTTTGATGACGTCAACCCAACATCAGTGTTCATGCATAACTGCAAAGTTGGAATTTTCTTTCAAAACAGAACCTTTTTAAAAGAGAATATAAGCATTGCAACTATTACGAAACCAGTCTTGTAAAGTTTTTAAATAGTAAGCATAAGCAATATATAAAAAAACGTCAGAGGAAATATGGTGATAAAATTTTGCATGCGAGAAAGTGAGAGTTAATCAGTTTCAATGTGTAAACATCAACAAATTATCATCTTTTTCAAACAAAACTGTCTTCAAAAAAGAGTTTAAAATTCATACCTTCCTGTATATTTCCGGAAAAGCGGACGCAGTGGTCCAGTGGTAACAGTTTGACTACGAAACCAGGGATCGTGAGTTCGAGCCTCTGCTTCTTCAAATAAGAATTACTAACATTAAGATAAGAGTCCCGTTTATGGGTGCTTGATACCTGGCACGCTAAAAAACAGGATAGCTTCTGGAATAGGAGCATCTTCCGTATATTGCACTATCCTTCCACTAACATTATTAACAGGCTTACCGTCGGCGACTATAAATAAGCTAACATATAACAATATATTTCCGATATCCAATGATGTCTGAAATTTCAGTAAATAGAGAGGGTACTCTTAAACTGCTACTTCAGGAGCAGAGTGTAGCCTTCCAGTTGTCCTCCGGGAGTCAGGAATGTTATTTTTGATGTTCTGTAGTATTCTTCAAAAATGTATCTCTGATACTAATAAAACAAACAGGACAAAGGCTTTTCTTTGCCCAGTGTCAAAAAAAAAAAGGAAGAAAGAAATAGAAACATCGGGCCAGTAACACGACAAACTATCAGTCTTTTTCATGAATTGGTAGATCGTGTAAAATACTGGAACATATAAATGTTTCCAATGTAAGGGGAGTAGTCATGATTAACCCATCGCGCTGCCTTCTCTTGGCCTTTGATGTATTTTAATTAATGGTCTATGTCATTAACGGATATTGTTTGTAAATACTATAATTTATAGCAGATTCCAATGTTTTTGTTTGCCTTAACATCCTGAATGACATTCAGCACGTTTTTTATGACAAAATATCTTGTGAAACACAAATAACTGAACAAGACCTCGTAGAACACGAAATGCCTCCCTTGATGCATTCAGTAATTGTACAAGGAACAGAAGTTATTTGGTCAGTGTACACAAAAGTTATAATTTCTGGGTCAATATGACCTTGACACTGTTGTGGGTCACTGTGACTTTGACATTGACCAACTGATCTCAAAATCAGTAGGGGTCATTTGCTGGTCATGACCAAGCTCCCTATCAGTTTTCATGACCCTAGGCCTAAGCGTTACTGAGTTATCATCCTGAAACTGTTTAATTGTTCTGGGTCACTGTGACCTTGTCCTTTGACCTACTGACTACTATATCAATAGGGATCATATGCTGGTCATGAACAACCTCCCTATCAACTTTCATGATCCTAGGTCTAAGCGTTTTTGAGTTATCATCCAGAAACAGATTGGTATTTGGACCGACCAACCGTTTAACAACTCACAAAAAAAATGACCTGATCCTCAACTTGATAAAGCTTTTAAGAAGGCAAATCTCTTCGAACTTCTTCTAAAATATCAAAAGTATGCATTTTGGTCACAAATACTAAAATGGTCTGAGGCATATTTACTCAACAGAATTCAATATCTAGTCTTAGGAGAGTGTTCATTCTATAATAGTATGTCCTTGGACCTTTGTACTTTCTCCTTTACATTTACGATCTTTGGGCTAGCGTTCCGTTGAATAAAGAAAATAGCATTCCCATCTTTTGAAGTTTTTTTATGAAATCTATCATCACCTTATTGCTATCGATCACTCAGTCAGCTATGGGAACCATCCATCACTAGACCAGCAAACAATGTCTTACCTCCGACCTTATTTTTCTTCACACTTATCACACTGACATTCTTGTTTTTCTTTATTACATTCTTATTTTAGCCTTTTCACCCCAAGTAACACGGGGCATGTACTCTATGTCTAAAACACCCGAAACAGGTACTGGCATTACCTTCCAGAAAGGTGGTTTGAAAGATTGACATATTATCTACACATTATTCAAAAAAAAAAAAACTTTAAGGGCGATATTGTGATCATAATCTGTAATAATATCAATTTCATTGGAAAATGTGTTTTTCTGAATTTATGAAAGGGCAAAGTTCACCAATAAAATCTATAAGATCCTTTGGAAGCACAGAATGCAACCAAGCAGTTATTATCAAACTCGGTCAAACCGAGCCTGCAACATTTTCGTTTTTGTCGTGTTGAGCGGCATGTGGAGTTTCCACTTTTTTTCTATTTGACTGAGTCTACTCAAGAGAGGTGATGGAAAGTGCAACACCCTTCACGCTCCCTAACACGTTGTGGTCGGCAATTCTACCCATATTGGATATTTCAAATTTGTTAAAAAAAAAAAAAAAAAAAAAAAAAAAACAGGTGAAAAATGAAGATTTCCCATAAAATAGAAGCCATAGATAGGAATGGTTACCTCTCATAAACAGGATCAATAAAATCAAATCTGCTTTTACTTTCTTCTTTGCACTATATGCCTCGTAAGGATCTTTATGCTTATACCTAGGATCCTAAGATTTTGGTAAAAAAAAATACTACTTACGTTACAACAGCTTCATCAATTTGCAAAATTTGAGTATTTAATGGCATAGCCTTGAGTATAGATGTGTATAATTATAACCGAGTCACAACATTGTGGTCATCTATCTACCAGTTGATCTCAAATCTTCCTTCGGGTAAGCCAGTCAATACAATACATTCGTCAAGTCATTTGGAAATTAATGTCTCCGTGAGCTCAATGTTTGCAATATATTGGCAGACTCGGGCTGGTCGAGTCTATTCATGACAGAAAATGAAATGTGCAAGAACCCTCACGCCCGCTAGCACAGGCATGAGCGATAGTAAAAATGGACGAACTCCATGATCCCAAAAGACCAGAGTCCCATTGTAACGGTGTGTCTAAAATAGATTGGTCAAAACCCATTGGAAAATTACCATGACCCAGAATCTTACGATGTTTGTAAACAACTTCTACATAAAAAACAAATGTTGAAACCCCATGTCGCAGTAATGTCTTACTATTAAATTTTTAAAGCCAAATCTGAATTAAGGTTGTAAAATTTAGCAAAAGTGCAGGCAACTGGTGGCAACTATAAATGAGTTTGGACACATGCAAAGTTATCACATTTTATTAGCTCTGTACATTTAGTAAGTCAACGATCCTGCAGGAGTCGGAACTTAATCAGTATTCCAATATTTTTAAAGTCTGAAATTATTATCAATTTTGCGGATGAGTCACCAATACAGGTAACCAGCGGCAAACAAAAGTAATTTTAGATACAAACAAAGTTAATTTATATGACAATGGTGCCTTGCACTTTCTGCATTAACAACCAAGGGTAAGCGTTTTAAATTTGAGCATTTTCTGTATTTTTTTGTATTTTGCAAAAAATGGAACCCCACAGGCCACATAACTCGGAAAAAATAGTTATACAGTCACACATTTTTCCTCATCCATAGGACTGGTCGACAACATACCTGTTTATCTACATGTTTCGAATTTCCCTGTACATCATGATATTATGTATTTTTATTGCCTTGTCTTTCAGTTTATGCTTTTTCCATCCTAATTTTGTACCTTTAATGCTAGTACTCCCGAGTTGCTGTTTTGTTTTTGTTTTTGCCCTTCTTCTTCTTCTTTTACGATAATGGCCTCGTTCAATTACTGATACATTTTGGCCATACGTGGTGGGGGGGGGGTAAAAAAGTGAAAGATTATCAAGTTTCCCGAGCTACTCAGTCCACCTAGTACTTCCTGTAGTTGTAGTTCCTTGAATTTTGCTGTCATGTAGTAGTTGCTGTTAAGTTCACCTCAGGTCTGATCCAGAGATGATAACTTCCTTTAGCTTCGTTTTAAATTATGCATTTTTTTGTGCTCTTCTCAGTTCAGTTTTATAGTTCTCTCTTAAGGCAGTTTTTATGTATTGACCTAGAACAGAAATGTTAAATTGCTGGCTCGGTTTGATTGAGCCTGTACATGGACGCCAACGAATCCCAAAATGACTAACAATTTTCTGGAGGAGTCGACCATTGTCAACAAATTATAGTTTCTGTTCCACCTAAAAAACTGAGTGCATGTATTTACATATACTGCCAGCCAAATTCGGGTCGCTAACATAGATCAAAGATGCAACTATAGTGGCAACCACACAGTTTGAAACATAGATGCAATGAAATAAAATATATAAATAGATGTCTGCCTTACATCTTTGTATTCTTATCATATTTTTAGTTAGGGTAGTTTCGCAGTAAAAGGAGCTAAAATATTTACTTTTTTTATTTCATTCCGCAGTTTAAAATCCATTTCGATTATTAGTCTAACCTAAATTAGTATATTTTGTCGCAAGTTATTTCCCTTGTTGCATCATGCTCCATTTGTAAATAACTTCATTGCACTAGGCGGTAGGTCTTTTTACATTTTAAAATTTAATGTGAGAAGTACAGTGCATTCATTTCATAACACATGTATTTTTTCCATTTATTTTACATTGTAAGAGTACCACCCAGAAACTTGAAAGAGAAACTTACCAAAAATGATTGATGATAAACTAAACCTTCAACTGTTCTGAAAGGAGAAATTCTGGAATTACACTAAATCTTTACGAAAAGACAACACCTGTATTTCACCGCTCAAGAAGAATGGAAGACTGTTCAACTCTGCAAGAGACAAGGCCAGCATACTGAACAGACAATACAAGTCAGATTTTACAAATGAAACCAGTGGCGAGATCACCAGTCCTACGGGTACACCTTACCCAGACATGGACAAGATCGAGATCCAAGAGGAAGGCATCTTGAAGCTCCTCAATAATATGAACCCCAAGAAAGCTTCAGATCCTGACGACATATCATCTAGGATATTGAAGGACTGTGCTGAAGACTTGGCCCCGATCTTGACTGATATTGGGAAAACAAATTCAAGTGGGCCTAAGAAGCGACAACGCTCAACATCTAATGATGTTCCGGGCTTCTACTCTACATGAACTACATGATTTTTGAAAACTCTATCAGTGAAGGAAATGTAGCCTGGTTTTTCATGATACCTGGGTACTTCCTCAGAAATTTTTTAAGGGGCTGTGGTAAAGTTTGCGTGGCGGGATAAGGGGTAGGTGCTGGAGGGGTTTCCCCTCCTGTGTTTTCGTTGTTTTTTTTAAAAATCGAACCCAAATGGTGCTTTTTTAAGTATACCATATGCCAAAAAACACAACAACATGTATTTCATTACTTCTACATTTTCACATAATCATATAACCATCAATATATCATATATACACTACACAGATGTCCACTTCTTTTATAAGTGTTTTCGAACAACACATGTCCTTCCACTTCTTTTGTACTAACACTAACAACACATAGGCATTTTTTTTATATAAGTGTCTGTCCTTGGCACTGTGCCATTCTTTTACTGCACCACTGAAATTAAAGTCATTCAATTTTTGGCCCTGCATGGACACCATGAGTAAGGCATTAAGCACTTTCATGCTCACTGGTGAATGGTCGGTGGTCTTTACACATTCAACTGCTGAAACCTCTCACAATCTGAAAGTACAAAAAAAAACAGTATTTGTTATTTTCCCAGAGCAAGGATAACCGAGGATGGATTTATACTGTAAAAGTTCCTAAGATTTGACATTTATCTTGTGTTCTTCTGCACAATGAATTGCAACAGTATTTCTGTTAAATATTTGTGGGTGTTAACAACACCATTGCAGCTTTTTTACACACAGAAGCAGGTTCTGTATTTCAAGTTTAACTATGTATTTTACTGCAAGCAGCAAGTTTCAGAAAGAATATGTATACACACCAGCTGTGGAGGTTGGTAGAAGCAGTCCCACTGTAGCGGCTTTGCACAGGTTTGGGTGAGACTCGGACAGGTAACCAATAATCCACTCCATTGTGCTCAAAGTGTTCATCTGTGGTAAGGGTGGCTTTCGCCTGTGCCCATTCAATAACCGCCCAGTCTTCTTCAAGGGAGAAGTGTGATGAAAGAGCCTGAAATGAAACATAAGTTACAATGACATGTTTCAATGACTTGACAAAATGAATCATAACTTTTTTGTTGTTGATAAGTTTCTTGTTTTTTTTTTTCTTCTAAAATTCTTTGGACCATACATGATGCTGTAAATATATTCAGTAAATAGAGATTCTAAACAAATCAATGTTTATTTAGCATAGAAATATTGACTTCCTTGAAATACAGCAGAAGAGAATTCATTCATCCCTTTTACCGACTAGCCCGGTTCTTTATGTGAGAAAGTAGGCAGTTTATTTGGAACTGGTCTTTCCCAGGAACAATGGTTAGGTAACCTGCCCTAAATTTTGTTATTCCATTGAAACTTGTATCATTTGGTCCTTTCATGTTTGAGAGATACAAAAGCAAAGTGAAACAAAAAGATCATAGTAGATAAAGTTTAATATTTAGAAATTAATATCACCTTAAACAAGTAATTAAACATCCTCAAAAAAGTTTGCTTCAGTTCATCCGGAACAATGATTTCAAACTTCAAACAGTCAAAGAATCACTGGTCATATTTTAATACAGTTGCCTTTCTCTGCTAATTATTACTCGAGAACAATTAACTTACCCATGCATGCCACCGCCAACTGTTATCCAATTTCTTTGCATAGACTAATTATAATCCTTAAGGTTTAGGAGTATATCACCAAAACACAGAAATATTTTATAAACGAATAGCATCGTTACCAATATTTTACTTAACCATTACATGTTCTGCCGTACTGTCCCGTACTGAATATATTCTGAAAAAGTTGTCCCCCTTTGAAAATGAATGCCATTTGTAAAGAAATAAAAATAAACAATTGCTGAAAACTGTGTTCCACTTAATTATGTGAAATTTCAACACTCTCATGCGATTGCAAATGAGACTGTTTAAACAGGCCCCACTTCCAGACAGTCAAGCGCTTTTAAAAACTCACCATTTTCAAGGAACTGTTACACATGTTTGTTTTGATGCATTTGTAATAGCGTGCGAGTGTTGAAATTTTACATAACTAGGTGGAACACAGTTTTCAGCGATTGTTTATTTTTATTAGCTCACCTGTCACAAAGTGACAAGGTGAGCTTTTGTGATCGCGCAGCGTCCGTCGTCCGTCCGTCCGTGCGTCCGTGCGTGCGTAAACTTTTTGCTTGTGACCACTCTAGAGGTCACATTTTTCATGGGATCTTTATGAAAGTTTGTCAGAATGTTCACCATGATGATATCTAGGTCAAGTTCGAAACTGGGTCATGTGCGATCTAAAACTAGGTCAGTAGGTCTAAAAATAGAAAAACCTTGTGACCTCTCTAGAGGCCATATTTTTCAATGGATCTTCATGAAAATTGGTCAGAATGTTCATCTTGATGATATCTAGGTCAAGTTCGAAACTGGGTCAACTGCGATCAAAAACTAGGTCAGTAGGTCAAATAATAGAAAATCCTTGTGACCTCTCTAGAGGCCATATTTTTCATGGGATCTGCATGACAATTAGTCAGAATGTTCATCTTGATGATATCTAGGTCAAGTTCGAAACTGGGTCAAGTCCGATCCAAAACTAGGTCAGTAGGTCAAATAATAGAAAAAACTTGTGACCTCTGTAGAGGCCCTATTTTTCATGGGATCTGCATGAAAATTGGTCAGAATGTTTATCTTCATGATATCTAGTTCAAATTTGAAACTGGGTCGACTGCGGTCAAAAACTAGGTCAGTAGGTCAAATAATAGAAAATCCTTGTGACCTCTCTAGAGGCCATATATTTCATGGGATCTGCATGAAAATTGGTCAGAATGTTCACCTTGATGATATATAGGTCAAGTTTGAAACTGGGTCAACTGCGTTCCAAAACTAGGTCAGTAAGGCTAAAAATAGAAAATCCTTGTGACCTCCCTAGAGGCCATATTTTTCAATGGATCTTCATGAAAATTGGTGAGAATGTTCACCTTGATGATATTTAGATCAGTTTTGAAACTGGGTCACATGCGGTCAAAAACTAGGTCAGTAGGTCAAATAATAGAGAAACCTTGTGACCTCTCTAGAGGTCATATTTTTCATGGGATCTGCATGAAAATTGGTCAGAATGTTCATCTTGATAATATCTAAGTCAAGTTTGAAACTGGGTTACGTGCAGTCAAAAACTAGGTCAGTAGGTCAGATAATAGAAAAACCTTGTGACCTCTGTAGAGGCCAGATTTTTCATGGGATCTGCATGAAAATTGGTCATAATGTTCATCTTGATAATATCTAGGTCAAGATTGAAACTGGGTCACATGTGGTCAAAGACTAGGTCAGTACGTCAAATAATAGAAAAAACTTGTGACCTCTCTAGAGGCCATATTTTTCATGGGATCTTTATGAAAGTTGGTCTGAATGTTCATCTTGATGATATCTAGGTCAAGTTTGAAACTGGGTCAACTGTAGTCAAAAACTAGGTCACTAGGTCTAAACATAGAAAAACCTTGTGACCTCTATAGAGACCATATTTTTCAATGGATCTTCATGAAAATTGGTCAGAATTTTTATCTTGATGATATTTAGGTCATGAGCTCTAAAACTAGGTCACTATGTCAAATAATAGAAAAAATGACGTCATACTCAGTTCATGTGGGAACAGGTGAGCGATTCAGGACCATCATGGTCCTCTTGTTTCTTTTAACCTGTGCAAAGCCGCTACAGTGGGATGAATCCATACCCCTAGACACTTCCTATTGTTTATTAATTCCCGACGAGTATGATGAAATCTGACAAGTCAAAGTTGTTTCCCATGATAAAGGTGTAATCATAAAAAAGTGTCAACTATGGAAAGCCTAATACAGAATGATATTAATATTTCTTAATACTTCGGGTAAGTTTACAGTCTATGATTTCAGACAAATTTGAAAAGTTTTTTTTCAACACAGAAAGAACACTGAACAGTCCTACATTTAGAGTGCATATTACCAAAGATATACTTTTTCTAAATGATATCTAGATCTTCTCTTTTAGACCTAGATCTATCTAGGTCAAAAATTTTGGCAAGAACTTCACCAGCTACTATATTAAAGAGTAGCAAAGTTATCTTGTGAGAATATATATTAAAATCTTTTTTAAATGACAGACCCATATATATATCAACTGGGGCTTAATTGGGTATCATTATATTTTGCATATTGCTGTAATTCCATTAATTTTGCCTTAACGGCTTGCCATACTTTCATTTCTAAGAAATGTCCTAAATATAGAAACAACATGGCTTCTGGTTTGGTGACGTCATCAGCATTCCGTCAGATGATATTTTCGCTAAAAATTTCAGATGATAAACATTGTTTACACAGGAGATATAGATGTTTTTTTGACACATGGGGTGGGGACCAAAGGTGAAAAATTCATGTTTTAGATGTTTTTTATTAAAAGGTAAATAAATCACCAGTAATCCTGACATTTTCACCAAAAAATTTGCGATACGGAAGAGCAGCTTCTGGTTTACTTTGCTAATTATGTCAACATCCAGTAGGCAGGGCTAACATAAAAGTCTCGCGAGAAAACTGTTTAGACCGGTATCATGGAAGCCCTGGTACCATGAGAAAGGAGTATACTACGGGACTGGTGACAAACCAATGTAACAACCATATACAAGAAGGGTGCTAGGCATGATCCTGCAAATTACCGTCCTGTGTCCTTAACAAACCTATGTTGCAAGCTGCTTGAGCATGTCATTTTCAGCCAGACACTCAAGCGCCTAGACAAGCACGCCATCCTGCAAGACTGTCAGCATGGGTTCAGAGCAAGAGGAGTTGCAAAACTTAACTACTACTTACTCTAGTGCATGAGCTTGCCGAGTCACTCAACAGTAGGATTCAAACGTACTTGATCATATTGGATTTTAGCAAGGTGTTTGATCGTGTGCCACACCAATGTCTTTTAAAGAAAGTGCAACATTATGGAATCAGAGGTAACACCTTAGATTGGATGTCGTCATTTTTACATGGTAGAACACAGAGTCTTGGTACATGGTCAGCGTTCAGAAGAGGTCCCAGTTGTTAGCTGTGTCCCTCAGGGTTCAGTATTAGGTCCTCTCCTGTTCCTAATCTTCATCAATGATCTGCCCGAGGGACTACTATCAAGTGTAAGACTCTTCGCGGATGACTGCATTCTCTGCCACCAGGTCCGATCCGACCTTGATTGCCAACTTCTTCAATCAGATCTTGATGCACTAGCCAAGTGGGAAGCTGCAGCATGTTGGAAGAGCTACAATGGGAAAAACTCGAATCACGTCGCCAGAAATACCAACTGACAATGCTCTAACGCATAGTAAACCATCTCGTTGATATAGATGCTGACAAATATCTGATGCCGAGAAAGATCATGCCACGAAACAAGCATGGTACTGGTTTCGTGCCGCACCCTACATCTACAGACAGTCTCAAGTTTAGCTTCTTCCCACACACTATACCGCTATGGAATGATCTACCAGCAGCTGTTGCTGAGGCCCCCTCATTGGCATCTTTTAAGAGCGGGCTCTCCCACCTGACCTTCTAAGGGGACACCCTTCCGAGCTATGCCGGCGGGGCCTTGTGTCCTGGTACCGCCACGGAAGCCGAATTGGTCTTGTCCTGATGGACGTGAAAAATAAGTGGGTACAAATCTTTGCAGTTCTAACTTTCGTCTATCTGCATCCAATCTTGACCGAGACTTAAACTTCTAGCTTTCACTATTTGCAGTTTTCTTACACTTTCTCTTTTCTTTCGCACCGTCAAAGAAATGTCAAGTCTGACAGTTTGGGGTAACGATGTAGATGTAGATGTATTGTAGAAATGATTACCCACAAAAGACTGCAGTTAACCCTGTTATAAAAGTACAGTAGTTGGACAACTAGATTGCTGTGTATCTATCTACAGTTAGTTACAAATTATTTAAGAATTATAACTTTCTTATTCTCCAATAAGTTATTTGCAAAATCCAGTATTTAATGGCTCTACTGTCCTGGCTGCCATAACTGAAGCTATTTTAATTTTCTGTTTAGCAGTTCCTGAGAACAGTCACAAATTAACAATGTAGCTAAATCCAGGGCTTTTCAGCCTTATGTAACAGAGGCCTATAATAGGCCACTTCCCAATCCAAAAATATACTATTTTTTCCCAACTATGGCAGAGATATTTCCTAAAATGCAAGGTAGAATTTCCCAAAATCATGCCAACAGATGGTGAAGATTATGTTTACATTTTAGTATTTCCAGAGGAAGCTTTTGTCTGGTATGCATTTTTTTGCACTATAGCCTAACAGGGCATGTGTGACGCATTACTAGTCTAATCGGTTATGTTCCATGGCATGGATTGTAGTCTGTGTTTCAGGGGAGATAAATTTAATTAATCTTTCGGTGTTTACTTTTGGTTGATTATTTTTCCCAAAATGGACAATAATTATTGTGTATAAATTTCCCAGTTTGAAAGGTCAATGCCTCTTCCCAATTTCCTGATGAAAACCCCTGAAATTTGGCTAATATGTAGCTAGAAATAGTTATAAAACCAGTAACAATTGTACAGGATATGTCACTGATAAATATGAAACAGTTATTGCCCCATCCAAATGGTTTATAAAACAATTACAAAGATGGAAGATCTAAGCAGTTTCATTTTCATTACAGTGTTTTAGAGTATAGCGGATTTTAGCGTATAGATAGGTTGATAAATTTTGTATTTAGACCTGAATTATTGTATAAATTTTCATATCATTCTTTTACTTGCATGCAGAGAGACATTCTGACATACATTTTTAGCTCATCTGATTTTTTGAAAAAAAATGATGAGTTATTGTCATCACTTGAGCGGTTGTCGGCGTCGGTGTCGGCGTTGCCTGGTTAAGTTTTATGTTTAGGTCAGCTTTTCTCCTAAACTATCAAAGCTATTGCTTTGAAACTTGGAATACTTGTTCACCATCATAAGCTGACCCTGTATAGCAAGAAACATAACTCCATCTTGCTTTTTGCAAGATTTATTGCCCCTTTTGTACTTAGAAAATATTAGATTTCTTGGTTAAGTTTTATGTTTAGGTCAACTTTTCTCCTAAACTATCAAAGCTATTGCTTTGAAACTTGGAATACTTGTTTACCATCATAAGCAGACCATGTACATCAAGAAACATAACTCCATCTTGCTTTTTGCAAGATTTATTGCCCCTTTTGGACTTAGAAAATCAGTTTTCTTGGTTAAGTTTTATGTTTAGGTCAGCTTTTATCCTAAACTATCAAAGCTTTTGCTTTAAAACTTGCAACACTTGTTCACCATCATAAGCTGACCCTGTACATCAAGAAACATAACTCCATCCTGCTTTTTGCAAGATTTATGGCCCCTTTTGGACTTAGAAAATATCAGATTTCTTGGTTAAGTTTTATGTTTAGGTGAACTTTTTCTCTTAAACTATCAAAGCTATTGCTTTGAAACTTGCAACACTTGTTCACCATCATAAGCTGACCCTGTACAGCAAGCAACATAACTCCATCCTGCTTTTTGCAATAATTATTGCCCCTTTTGGACTTAGAAAATCATTTTCTTGGTTGAGTATTATGTTTAAGTATACTTTTCTCATAAACTATCAAAGCTATTGCTTTAAAACTTGCAACAGTTTTTCACCATCATAAGTGGACACTGTACATCAAGAAACATAACTCTATCCTGCTTTTTGCAAGAATGATGGCCCTTTTTAGACTTAGAAAATCATGGGTAGGACAATATTTCTATTATACAAAAAAAATCAGATGAGCGTCAGCACCCGCAAGGCGGTGCTCTTGTTAAATTAAATGTTTGCTTGTTGTGTTTTTTTTAGCTCACATGTCACAAAGTGACAGTGTGAACTTTTGCTTGTGACCACTCTAGAGGTCACATTTTTCATGGGATCTTTATGAAAGTTGGTCAGAATGTTTATCTTGATGATATCTAGGTCAAGTTTGAAACTGGGTCAACTGCGATCAAAAACTAGGTCTAAAAATAGAAAAACCTTGTGACCTCTCTAGAGGCCATACTTTTCAATGGATCTTCATGAAAGTTATTCAGAATGTTCACCTTGATGATATCTAAGTCAAGTTCGAAACCGGGTCACGTGCCATCAAAAACTAGGTCAGTAGGTCAAATAATAAAAAAACCTTGTGACCTCTCTAGAGGCCATATTTTTCATGGGATCTGTATGAAAGTTGTTCAGAATGTTCATCTTGATGGTATCTAGGTCAAGTTCGAAACTGGGTCAACTGCGGTCAAAAACTAGGTCAGTAGGTCTAAAAATAGAAAAACCTTGTGACCTCTCTAGAGGCCATACTTATGAATGGATCTTAATGAAAATTGGTCAGAATGGTCACCTTGATGATATCTAGGTCAGGTTCGAAATTGGGTCACATGCCTTCAATAACTAGGTCAGTAGGTCAAAAAACAAAAAAACCTTGTGACCTCTCTAGAGGCCATATTTTTCATGGGATCTGTATGAAAATTGGTTAGAATTTTTATCTTGATATCTAGGTCAAGTTCGAAACTGGATCATACTGCGTTCAAAAACTAGGTCAGTAGGTCAAATAATAGAAAAACCTTGTGACCTCTCTAGAGGCCATACTTTTCAATGAATCTTCATGAAAATAAGTCAGAATGTTCATCTTGATGATATCTAGGTCAAGTTCGAAACTTGGTCACGTGTTATCAATAACTAGTTCAGTAGGTCAAATAATAAAAAAACCTTGTGACCTCTCTAGAGGCCATATTTTTCATGGGATCTGTATGAAAGTTGGTCTGAATGTTCATCTTGATGGTATATAGGTCAAGTTCGAAACTGGGTCAACTGCGGTCAAAAACTAGGTCAGTAGGTCTAAAAATAGAAAAACCTTGTGACCTCTCTAGAGGCCATAATTATGAATGGATCTTCATGAAAATTGGTCAGAATGTTCACCTTGATGATATCTCGTTCAAATTTGAAACTGGGTCACATGCCTTCAATAACTAGGTCAGTAAGTCAAATAACAAAAAAACCTTGTGACCTCTCTAGAGGCCATATTTTTCATGGGATCTGTATGAAAATTGGTTAGAATTTTTATCTTGATGATATCTAGATCAAGTTCGAAACTGGATCAACTGCGTTCAAAAACTAGGTCAGTAGGTCTAAAAATAGAAAAACCTTGTGACCTCTCTAGAGGCCATACTTTTCAATGGATCTTCATGAAAATAAGTCAGAATGTTCACCTTGATATCTAGGTCAAGTTCGAAACTTGGTCACGTGTTATCAATAACTAGGTCAGTAGGTCAAATAATGAAAAAACCTTGTGACCTCTCTAGAGGCCATATTTTTCATGGGATCAGTATGAAAGTTGGTCTGAATGTTCATCTTGATGATGTTTAGGTCAGGTTCGGAACTGGGTCAACTGCAGTCAAAAACTAGGTCAGTAGGTCTAAAAATAGAAAAAACATTGTGACCTCTCTAGAGGCCATGCTTTTGAATGGATCTTCATGAAAATTGGTCAGAATGTTCACCTTGATGATATCTAGGTCAAGTTCAAAACTGGGTCACATGCCATCAGTAACTAGGTCAGTAGGTCAAATAATAAAAAATCTTGTGACCTCTCTAGAGGCCATATTTTTCAATGGATCTTCATGAAAATTGGTTAGAATTTTTATCTTGATGATATCTAGTTCAGATTCAACACTGGGTCACATGAGCTCAAAAACTAGGTCACAATGTCAAATAATAGAAAAAAACGACATCATACTCGTTTTAAAACTGGGTCATGTGGGGACAGGTGAGCGATTCAGGACCATCATGGTCCTCTTGTTCATATATGTCATCAAATGAAAATCAAAGCTATCCTTTACTGACTAAATCATTGTGTATGTAAAAAACATCAGTCAATGAAAACTATTGGATAGCAGTTTAAGTTCACCAAAAAAAACCTTCAGAAATAAGGATTTTATGCCACTTGTTTGTTTTCCAAGTTGAAGAGTGTCTAGAACATTTGTCAGCTGATACCTGGGCAAAACATTTCAGACTGGAACTGTACCAGTTTAAAATTTCTAGATTGAACACATCTTCAAATTGTGCTACATCCAGTCATAAAATGTTGGAGAAATGTGTAAGACTTAGTACTGCACAGGGGCTAGCTTTTAAATATTTTAACAGGTCAGCATGTTAGTGTCTCAGTAACTCCACATTGCAACTTAAATAAAACTTCACACCCTTAGCAATGACCCTTCTTAGCCATGACCTATTGTTTTCAAACTTAATAGGCACATGTCTTGAGTGTATTATGCACAGTGCTGCACTTGTTACCTTTTACCCTGACTGAATTTAAAGGAAATTGACATTATTATACCTGGCCCATGACATACCTCATGTTTTTATTTCGATGTAAATGAGATGTGAAACCAAAATTTGTAGTCCTGTTTGGCGCCATATAACCTATACTGTGTTGGTGCGCCGTAAAACCCAAATAAATAAATAAATGGCCCTTGACAAGTCAGCACACATGAACCATAATTCTGTCTAGAAATATTTCAAATTATCTCCCCTTTAGTACTCAAATCCTCACAGATTTATCAGTAGGTAGAATATTTGTGAAACTGCTGAAATGAAATGCTACATTTGTATATTGATAGCACCAGCTTCATTGATTACCAAGTTGTCTCCCTTTTCTGTAGAATTTAGCCTCAGGAGATGGGTATAAGGGTGTCTCTCAGGCACTACTCTTGTTTAAATATTTTCAGGATCTGGTGTTGGCGCGACAATGGCAGGATTTGGATTTGTAGACCAGGCAGTGAAATCCATTAATACGGTAGAGGAATACATTAAAGTTGGAATGGATATCGCTAATGAAGTGGCTTTAGACTTTTTGGAGAGTAATAAAGGTAACTGTGGGATTAACCTTTATTATGCTAAGCACGATTGATTCTGCCTTTGCTATCAGTGCAGATCATGATCAGCCTGCACATCCGTGCAGTCTGATCATGAACTGCACTGTTCGCCATTCAGTCAGTGACTGAACGCGACTGGTCCTGCCTTTGTGACCAGTGTAGATTGTGATCTGCAGTGTTTGCTATTTAGCCAGTATCGTTTTGGTAAGCACCCCTTTTAATTGTTAATAGTACTGTCCAGATTGAAAGATAGACATGTTCATTATAGAAATTTAGCAGGGTAATTGTTAAGGAAGTGGATCTGTAATGACAGTCAGCAAATTACATTTTCTCCATTAATATACCTTAGGCATTTTCCTCTTTTAACATAAAGCCACAATTTAAATTTATATAACTTCATGGAATTTCATGCCAATGAATTAAAATGATTTCACGGTATTTGATGAACAAGGTAGAGAATATTGAATTTATTCATGATTTAGGCCATGCCAAATTGATTAATAGTTCTTCGGAAAATTTTCAAAAAAAATAGGAGCGGGCGAGCGAAATTTTTATTTTATTTTTTTTTTCTCGATTTTGATTTTTTTAGAGGCGGGTAGATTTTACATGGAGCGAGCGGGCGTTTTTTATTTTTTTTCCCAGCTTGAACCCTTGAGGAGGCGGTTATGATCATATATAAAGTTAACATTTCTTTAGAAATAACACAGAAATCAAACATTTACAGTGTGGGTAACACAGTATATAGCTTTTCTATATGTTTTAAAGACTACATGAATGATTTTGCAAATAAATTCATGCCAAAACTCACTGAATCTCTTTATTTTTTTATTTTGTAATTTTAATTACTAAGGAATGGGTGTCTTATTTTTAATTTTGATTTTTCTACATTAATCTGAATACGTGCCTGTTTAATGGCACAGGATGAGGAATATTTAAGACAAAACAGGCACATGATTGTGTGGAATAACATTTCTTCTGAAACACAGTTAGATCGCTTTGACACATGAACAAATTTGTGCCCCTAGTGGAACTCCAACCCATAGAGGTGAGGGGAAGTAATAAACCACTTGACCAGTGAGACCAAACGGAGTTGGGCATACAGATGCTTCGACATTGCTCGAATCCCTTTGGAATAATTTCTTAACAGATCATGATCAGGCTAGCTTAAGCTTTTGTGGTAGAGATTCATTTCAGGCAAAAATAATAACAGACAGACAAAGAATGATCCCAATATGGCCACCCTTTAAAGTGTTGTTTGTTGTGCTTTGACTGAACTAGAAATTTAGAGTTGGGGAAGTCTGTTTTTTTCAGTTTCTTTCGTTCAATCAATTTACAGCCAATTTTAAATATATCCTGGCGTCATGTGTACAAACAGGCAAAACTGGGGTTACAAATTATTTTCATATCAACACTACTTATTTGAAAAGCTAAACAATTTTTAAATTGACTAAATGCGTTTTGATAGAATATCTGACTGCTGTACTAAAGAAGTTACGTTCAAAAAGATTTGGGCCGAGACAATGTGACAAAAGTTGGCCTCAGCTTTGGGCTCTAGATCTAACATGCTGAATTAAACAACTGATAACAAATGGTTTGAAAACTGTATATCTGAACAATATTTCCAAATATTTTTAACTGCATCCCCGTGCACGTCTTACAAGTCGGGCTTCGTTCTTTTCACTGTATTGAACAAAAGTAGAATGTGCCTATTTCATTAGCTACCGACACATCGAAGGCCATGTGTGGCACTAGCACAGACACTCCAGATTTAAAACAAATGATGAACAACACCATAATTCCTGACTTTTTGAGTTTGGATCATAAGCTACATGTATTACGGACGCATGAAATCCGATCAATATCACTTTGACGCATTAAAACAGCGATAAAACCTGTTTTGCCGTTATTATTCCGGACCGCGTAATCGAAAAAAAAATATTTTTTTTCGGAGATTTTTATGTACGTGCGGGCGGGTAATTTTTATTTTTTTTCTCGGGAATAAAATTATTGATGCGGTAGTTCCGACGAACGACATATCAATTTGGCATGGCCTTAAGATAAGTTTATAATTATGTCATATGTTAATACACAGCTACTAAACGCTAGCGCCACCACCAAATTGTGGTGATAAGGAAAAGAGCTATCGACATTTCCGTGGTGCAGCTATCGCCCATTTCTACTTGTAAACACGTAAGTAAAATTTATATTTTATCTCATATTTTCATTGATAGAACTTTTTTCGAAAATCGGAGAATGTAGTTCCGTGTAACAACACTTTTACTACATGTTGGCTGTAATTTCATTGAAATATTATGCAAATTGTGGCGCCAGGAGCTTTTCTCCCAAATTTGACAGTGGCATATTTTCATATCGGCCAGTATTCGAACAGTATTCCGATGAATAGACACACTGTAAGAACATACCTGCGCATGCAAATGGTGTAGAAATGAATTACACGTATTCCCATACACCAAACAATTACGAAAAATGCAGTAAAAAGTTAAAACACGAGTATTTTTGAAAGTGGCGGCGCTATCACTCAAGTGTTGGCGCTATACAGTAGTGGTGGCACTGTTGTATATGATTAGTGACTGATATATTCAATTTAAATATATGAACATGTCTGTCTGCAAGCCCCGGAAATTTCTACAATAATCGATCTTATCAACCTATCCCACACTACACCCAAATTACGTTACTCCACAAAATACATGTGGTAACCTCTACATGATTGCAAAATAATCTACATGTATATGGATTCAGATTGTACATCTAAGCTCTGTTGATTAATCATATTTAATCGATTGGAATTGAAAATGTACTGTAGTCACTTTTTAGAAAGCTATTTTGTTTACAGTGACATGCAAACGACGTATAAAAACAAAGGAGAGTAGTTTCAGAATCTTAATACAACAAATACATTCTACACTATCTTCAAATTATTTCCTGGACACAAATCTTTGTTTGAAATAAAAGTATTGCTACTATTTTTCTTGACCTTAATTTAAAGTACACTTACGTTTGTATTTCAGTCACTATGTAACGGCGGGCAGTTAACCTAACCAGTGTTCCTGGATTCTATACCAGTAAAAATCTGTTCTCCGCAAGTAACTGCCAACTTCCCCACATGAACTATCAGAGGTGGAGGACGAATGATTTCAGACACAATGTCTTTTATCGAATCGTCACGGAGAACATTTGCTCCGCCCGGGGATCGAACTCGCGATCTCGCGATCCGTAGACCAACGCTCTACCTACCGAGTTAAGTGGGCGGGCTTACGTTTGTATTAAAGTAGAATATTTAAAGGTTAGAAATAATCCTATATTAACATTTTAAACAAAGGAGAATATTTACTTTGACTACAAGAGTCCCAAGGGTCTATGAGTATTTTGTTCTTTTTTTTCTTGGATAGAGAATGTTTCATAAAGGTAAGTAAACTATGATCGTGTTTTTCTTTCTTTAATAACATAATTCATTGCAGGATAATTATCAGTTAGAGAATGTTGGTGTTTGTTTTGTTCCGGATGTGTCAGCAGTTCTTATTATTGAATGCCGTAACAGCGCCACCACTACTGTATAGCGCCATCACTAGAGTTATAGCGCCACCACTTTTAAAAATCCTGGTATATTTCTTCTAACCCGAGATTCTATTATTCATGGTGTGTGCTTATATAATTATTTATTATTTCTACACCATTTGCATGCGCCGGTATGTTCTTACAGTGTGTCTATTCATCGGACTGGTGAACGAATACTGGCCGATATGAAAATGCGCCACTGTAAGATTCGGGAGAAAAGCTCCTGACACCACAATTTGCATATTATTTTAATGAAATCACTGCCAATCTGTAGTAAAAGTGTTGTTACACGGAACTACATTTTCTGATTTTCGAAAAAAGTTCTATCAATGAAAATATAAGATAAAATATAAAATTTACTCAAGTGTTTACAACTAGAAATGGACGATAGCTGCACCACGGAAATGTCGATAGCTCTTTTCCTTATCACCACAATTTGGTGGTGGCGCTAGCGTTTAGTAGCCGTGTAATAAGTTTTCAGAAAAGGACACTTGAAAAATAACATTCTTTGTACATTTTATCCACATAAGAATCTGGTAATCAACATGTACAGAGTTGTTAATTCCCCGCAGTGGCGGAGGGATTATAGGAATGGTCTGCGTCCGTCCTTCCGTCCGTAACAAAATCGTGTCCGGTCCATATCTCCTAAACCCCTTGAAGGATTTTCATGAAACTTGGGTCAAATGATCACCTCATCAAGACGATGTGCAGAACCCATGAGTCAGCCTTGTCGGTTCAAGGTCAAGGTCACAACTCAAGGTCAAAGGTTTGAGCCTAAACCCCTTGAAGGAATTTTATAAAACTTGGGTCAAATGATCACCTCATCAAGACGATGTGCAGAACCCATGAGTCAGTCATGCCGGCTCAAGGTCAAGGTCACAACTTGGGGTCAAAGGTTTGAACCTTCCATTTTGTGTCTGCTCTATATCTCCTAAACCCCTTGAAGGATTTTCATCAAACTTGGGTCAAACGATCACCTCATCAAGGGGATGTGCAGAGTCAGCCATGTCTGCTCAAGGTCAAGGTCACAACTGAAGGACAAAGGTTTGAGCCTTCCATTTCGTGTCCGCTCTTTATCTCCTAAACCCCTTGAAGGAATTTTATAAAACTTGGGTCAAATGATTACCTCATCAGAACGATGTGCAGAAATTATGAGTCAACCATGCCAGCTCAAGGTCAAGGTCACAACTAAGGGTCGAAGGTTTGAGCCTTCCATTTGGTGTCCACTCTGTATCTCCGTAACCCCTTGTAGGATTTCATCAAACTTGGGTCAAATGATCACCTCATCAAGAACTCATGAGTCAGCCATGTCAACTCAAGGTCAAGGTCACAACTGAACGTCAAAGGTTTCAGCTCTGTATCTCCTAAACCCCTTGAAGGATTTTCATGAAACTTTGGTCAAATGATCACCTCATCAAGACGTTGTGCAGAATTCATGAGTCAGCCATGTCAGTTCAAGGTCAAGGTCACAGCTAAAATCAAAGGTTTTACCCTTTCACTATCCATAGCAGTGGCAGGGTTTTTAGCTGTCTTTCAGACTGCCTTGTTGTTTTTTAAAAAACAGTTTCGGTCATCCAGCTTTTTCTGTTTTTCATTTGTCAAAAAAAAGACATTGAAGGTCAATTTGAGAGTGACTGTTTTCCATAGAGTAGGTACATAAGGTCTGCAAAAACTCTTTAACTGTCGAATAAATTTAGAGGTATTAAAAGGCACACGCATTTGAAAAAAAGAAAAAAAAAAAAACTAAGAATAGCTAAAAGAGCTATTACTGGTAGATTAAAGAAATTACAAATGTTTTTTTTAGAGCAAGTAATAATAATGAAAGACTTTTATAACACTAAAGCACAAGTATAAATTGTGAAACAATATAATTCTGTGAACATTTTGTCTGTTGAAACATTTCACAGACTTATGAATGTGCAGATGATATGTTTTATATGTACAGATCAGTCAGAGAAAGATGTTATCGAGTTCCGTAAGGTGATGCTGAATTTTGTGAAAATGGAACAAGAGATAAAACATCTACAGGAGGCAGTTGACTATGTTAAACAACAGGTATCTATAGGGTTTGTACTAAGAGTGGAAGGGGCCTGGGCCTGTCATTTGGGGGGTAAATTCTCAGGAATAACATTCTTGATATGAAGTCAGTTTCATGGGAAAACTGCATGATTTGAAAGAAAGAGGCGTATAAACAGACTCTACTATAAAAGAAAACAGAGCTAGGAAAAAAGCTCTTTTTAGCTCACCTGTCACAAAGTGACAAAGTGAGCTTTTGTGATCGTGTGGCGTCCATCGTCCGTCCGTCCGTGCGTAAACTTTTGCTTGTGACCACTCTAGAGGTCACATTTTTCATGGGATCTTTATGAAAGTTGGTCTGAATGTTTATCTTGATGATATCTAGGTCAAGTTTGAAACTGGGTCAAGTGCGGTCCAACACTAGGTCAGTAGGTCTAAAAATAGAAAATCCTTGTGACCTCCCTAGAGGCCATATTTTTCAATGAATCTTCATGAAAAGGACCTCGGACATTTTCCTATTCAGATTGCCTATCTGATTAAGGAAAACGTGACATAGGGATAGACTTCTGCAATTGCATAGTTATGATAGTTGAAGACCATTTCTTGATAAATGCGACTTCATTTTACAAGTTTATGAACAAAAAAGAAGACTTTGTAGACATTTCTCATTCTCTTTTCTATTAAAATAAGAACATAAATCATTTTTACGTTTTAAACATCTTTCCCACCAGTGACGCAACAAAATAGTTCACATGCCTTTGTAAATAATTATTGTATACGTATGCTGCAAAAATGGCACTTGGTCACGGGTGGGAAAGTGTTTAAAATTGAAAAAAACTACGAACAGGGTGTCAGCAAATAAATGTTTACATAAATATTTGACACTTATTATGCCCCCCTTTGAAAAAGGAGGGGTATATTGTTTTGCAGATGTCGGTCGGTCGGTCGGTCGGTCGGAATGTAGACCTATCCGTTTCCGGATGATAACTCAAGAACGCTTGGGCCTAGGATCATGAAAGTTGATAGGGAGGTTGGTCATTACCAGTAGATGACCCCTATTGATTTTGAGGTCTGTATGTCAAAGGTCAAGGTCACAGTGACCCTGAATAGTAAAACGGTTTCCGGATGATAACTCAAGAACACTTGGGCCTAGGATCATGAAAGTTGATAGGGAGGTTGATAATGACCAGCAGATGACCCCTATTGATTTTGAGGTCAGTATGTTAAAGGTCAAGGTCACAGTGACACTGAAAGTAAAACAGTTTCCGGATGACAACTCAAGAACGCTTAGGCCTAGGGTCATGAAAGTTGATAGGGAGGTTGGTCATGACCAGCAGGTGACCCCTATTGATTTTGAGGTCAGTATGTCAAAGGTCAAGGTCACAGTGACCAGGAACAGTAAAATGGTTTCCAGGCAATAACTCAAGAACACTTAGACCTAGTGTCAGGAAAATTGATAGTTAGGTTGGCCATGACCAGCAAATGACCCCGATTGATTTTGAGGTCATTAGGTCAAAGGTCAAGGTCACATTGGCCAGGAACAGTTAAATGGTTTCTGATCTTCTTGTCCAAAACCATAGGGCCTAGGGCTTTGATATTTGGTATGTAGCAAAATCTAGTGGTCCTCTACCAGGATTGTTCAGATTATTTCCCTGGGGTCAAATATGGCCCCACCCCTAGGGTCACATGGTTTATATAGACTTATATAGGAAAAAACTTTGAAAAACCTCTTGTCCAAAACCACAGGGCCTAGGGCTTTGATATTTTGTATATGACATCATCTAGTGATCTTCTACTAAGATTATTCAAATTATTCCCCTAGGGTCAAATATGGCTCCGCCCTGGGGGTCACATGGTTTACATATACGTCTATAGGGAAAAACTTTGAAAATCTTCTTGTACAAACCGCAAAGTCTATGGCTTTGGTATTTTGTAATCATTACAAAATAATGTAGCGTCATTTAGTGGTTCTCTACCAAGTTTGTTCAAGTTATCCCTCTCGGGTCAAATATGGCCCTGCCTCAGAGGTCAAATGGTTCATATAGACTTATATAGGGAAAAACTTAGAATCCTTATGTCCATAACTTACATCATTCAAATTTGGACCACATGTATAGTTTTGAGTGGCAAGATGAACCTTGACATGAATTGACCTTGATCTTGACCTAGTGACCTACTTTCACATTTCTGTACCTACAGCCTTCAAATTTGGACCACATGCATAGGTTTGTGTACCGAAAAAAACTCTGACCTTGTTATTGACCTAGTGACCTACTTTCACATTTTTGAAGGTACAGGTTTCAAATTTGGACCACATGCATAGTTTTTTGTTCCAAAATAAAATTTGACCTTGATTTTGACCTAGTGACCTAGTTTCACATTTCTCAAGCTACAGCCTTCAAATTTGAACCACAAGCTTACTTTTGTGTACTGAAATGAACTTTGATCTTGAGATTGACCTAGTGACCTACTTTCACATTTCTGAAGGTACAGGCTTCAAATTTGGACCACTTGCATAGTTTTATGTTCCGAAATAAAATTTGACCTTGATTTTGACCTAGTGACCTACTTTCACATTTCTCAAGCTACAGCCTTCAAATTTGAACTACAGGTATAGTTTTGTGTACTGAAATGAACTTTGATCTTAAGATTGACCTAATGACCTACTTTCACATTTTTGAAGGTACAGGCTTCAAATTTGGACTGCATGCATATTTTTGTGTTCTGAATTGAAATTTTACATTGATTTTTATCTATTACCTGCTATCACATTTCTCAAGCTACAGCCTCCAAATTTGAAGCACATGCATAGTTCTATTAACCGAAATGAACTTTACCTTGAAATTGATCTAGCGACCTGCTTTCACATTTCTGAAGCCACCGCTTTCAAATTTGGACCACATACACATTGTTTTGTACCTAAATGAGATTTGACCTTGATTTTGACCTTGAGCTAGTCTTGAAATTTGGAACATTCAAAAATGGCTCAGTGGATGGCGCCAAGATCAATCTGTAATCTCTTGTTAGGTTAATAGGTTAAAGGTCAAGGTCAGATTAAACCAGAATGATAGTACTTTTGTTTACAGTGAGCATATAATTTCTGTTCCTTGTGCAATTACTAATTGCATCAAGGGGGGCATTTCGTGTTTGACGAGCTCTTGTTGCATTTGTTTCCTAAACCTTACATATATACAGCTTTATTCATTTTTGTAAATATTTCAAGCACAGAAAACACTAACTAAAACTAAATAAATAGGGGACACAGAAAGTGAAGCTAGAAAGTAGACAGATCCTTATAAGTATATCTTATGAATTTTTCAATCAGATCTGTTACCTCTTGACAGTCTAAGTCCGTCGATTGAGTGTTATCAGGATTGAGACAACTGCATCTGTCATAAGTCAAGAACCAAGCAAGTGGCTTCGACATATTACATAATTATGTGTCTTCAACGTAAACAAGACAAAGAAATACAGACGAACTTCTATGGGAATAGTGCCACTTAGGTGCAATTTTTTTACCTTTTGTAGGACACAGTTGAAGCAAACCTAGAATGCATTTTAAGAGCAACATTTGCTTTTATTCGATCAAGCATCCTATACCCTAACAAAAACTACACCAGACACCATCTCATTAACTAACCTAATTGCTTCCAGAACTTACACTGACACCCATAGAACTAATACTGACTCGCCCATAACTAACACAACATCCCCAGAATTAACATCAATTCGCTCACACGTCTGAAACTTATTTCGAAGCCAAATGGAATACTAGTAAGGACCTCAAAGAGCTAACACAGACACCCCAAGAATATCTATATAAATGTTGATACTAGCTAGTGAAGTTCCACGGATATAAAATGCTAAAAGTAAGGCATCCCTGAACCCACAGTGGAATAGGCAGTCTCCTGCACCCCTCCGTTTCAACTGAAAAAGGCCAACTACGCCAATGTATGGCCAGCTGCACCACTGCATGTATTCAATAATAGTCCTCCACATAATGCCCGGTCAGTATTGTACATGTGTATAAATACAGTATAGCAATAGATGTATAGAAAACAAACAATAGGATATGATCAATACATCAGTGTTATCATGGGCACTCGGGTGGAAATAACTGAAGTACAGTTAGGGACCAAATGTTTTGTTCCACTTTTATTTTTTCCGTTTCGTTATTTTGAAAAAATGTCAATAAAACTGATAATCTGCATAGTATCAGTTTATTTATTGTGTTAAACTATTTCATAGCAGACATACCTTCAATACCAATGCTTATTTTAACTAAAAATACACATTTTAAATTTTTCAAAAATATGACCCTTACTTACAAACTGTTCTAATTTCAAGAAAACGAATATAAGATAAAACAATTGTTTGTGACAGTTTGATAGGAATATAACTTATTTATCAGTATTTGAAGCTGTTATATAAAACTATCTGCTACTGAAGTCAAGAAATAGCATTTAACTTAGGGCAAAATCCCTAGCATAATGTCCGATGTCCTTGGTCAGAATGTTCAACTGGATGATATCTAGGTCATGTTTGAAACTGGGTCATGTGCGGTCAAAAACTAGGTCAGTAGGTATAAAAATAGAAAAACCTTGTGACCTCTCTAGAGGCCATATTTTTCAATCGATCTTCATGAAAGTTGGTCTGAGTGTTTACCTTGTTAGTCCCCTACTGGTTGAAAACCAGTTTCGGGGACTATAGGAATGCACTTTTCCGTCATTCCGTCCGTCCGTCTGTCCGTCCGTCCGTCTGTCCGTCCGCAATTTCGTGTCCGGTCCATAACTCTGTCATCCATGAAGGGATTTTAATATTACTTGGCACAAATGTTCCCCATGATGAGACGACGTGTCATGCGCAAAACCCGGACCCCTAGCTCAAAGGTCAAGGTCACAATTGGAGGTCAAAGGTCAACAGGGCTTTTTTCCTGTCCGGTCCACAACTCTCCCATCCTTGAAGGGATTTTAGTATTACTTGGCACAAATGTTCCCCATGATGAGATGATGTGTCATGCGCAAATCCCGGACCCCTAGCTCAAAGGTCAAGGTCACAATTGGAGGTCAAAGGTCAACAGGGCTTTTTTCCTGTCCGGTCCATAACTCTCCCATCCATGAAGAGATTTTAATATTACTTGGCACAAATGTTCCCCATGAGGAGACGACGTGTCATGCGCAAAACCTGGACCCCTAGCTTAAAGGTCAAGGTCACAATTGGAGGTCAAAGGTCAACAAGGCTTTTTTCCTGTCCGGTCCATAACTCTCCCATCTATGAAGGGATTTTAATATTACTTGGCAGAAATGTACCTCATAATAAGACGATGTGTCATGCACAACTTTCAGACCCCTAGCTCAAAGGTCAAGGTCACACTAAACAGTCAAATGTTAACATAGCATGAACAGGGTCTGTTTCGTGTCCGGTCCATAACTCTGACATTCATTAAGGGATTTTAATATCACTTAGCACAAGTGTTCCCCATGATGAGACGACGTGTCATGCGCAAATCCCGGACCCCTAGCTCAAAGGTCAAGATCACAATTGGGGGTCAAAGGTCAACAGAGTTTTTTTCCTGTCCCGTCCATAACTGTGCCATCCATGAAGGGATTTTAACATTACTTGGCACAAATGTTTCCCATGATGAGACGATGTGTCATGCGCAACACCCAGTACCCTAGCTTAAAGGTCAAGGTCACACTTTGAGATCAAAGGTCAAGAGGATTTTTTTCCTGTCCGGTCTATAACTTTGTCATGCAAAGCAGGATTTAGATATCAGTTGGCACAAATATTCCCCTGGATGAGACAACATGTCATGCGCAAGAACCAGGTCCCTAGGTCTAAGGTCAAGGTCATATTTAGAGGTCAAAGGTCAAATTCAAGAATGACTGTACGGAACATTTCTTCTTCATGCATGGAGGGATTTTGATGTAACTTGGAACAAATGTTCACCACCATGAGGCACCCTTGTTTTTAGAATTAGGTCCCTTTGTTGTTACTATAAATAGATTTTATTGTAACTTTTTTATTACTGGCGGTAGAGAAAAATCGAGACCACTTTTCTGTGGTACAGCATGCATGTTACATCCAATTTTTAGGTGTATTTTGACCTATCTCTACCTGGTAAAGGGTTTCTTGTGGACTTATATTATATAGATTTTTTTTTTTTTTTTTTTTTTTTTAAAGATTAATTTCACTTTGTTGTTACTATAAATAACTTACATGATAACATTTTTATAATCAGCCAAAAAAATTCAATCTGAAAACAACTGTGGGTTTTTATATATGCACATTTTAATCCAAGTGTGTTGTTATAACATATTGTATATGTAGTACAATATTGTTTATACATCATTGACAGATATCAGTTCATTATGTTATACTGCAGTAGAGAAAATTAGGTGCCTTCCAGTAGGGGACTTTGTATTACATGGCAATACTTCATTCACTTGTTGATATCTAGGTCAGGTTCGAAACTGGGTCACGTGTGGTCAAAAACTAGGTCATTAGGTCTAAAAATAGAAAAACCTAGTCACCTCTCTAGAGGCCATATTTTTCAATGGATCTTCATGAAAATTGGTCAGAATGTTTACCTTGATGATATCTAGGTCAAGTTTGAAAGTGGGTCAGGTTCGGTCAAAAACTAGGTCATTAGGTCTAAAAATAGAAAAACTTGGTGACCTCCCTAGAGGCCATATTTTTCAATGGATCTTCATGAAAATTGGTCAGAATGTTCATCTTGATGATATCTAGGTCAGGTTTGAAACTGGGTCGTGTGAGGTTTTAAACTAGGTCAGTAGGTCTAAAAATAGAAAATCCTTTTGACCTCCCTAGAGGCCATATTTTTCAATGGATCTTCATGAAAATTGGTGATTATGTTCACCTTGATGATATCTAGGTTAGGTTCGAAAGTGGGTCACGTCATTTAGCCCTTTTGGACTTAAAAATCCTGGTTAAAGTTCTGCATGCAAGTTACCATTTCCAAAACTAATGCAGGTATTGAATTAAAACTTCACAAATGTCTTTGGGGTTATAGAACTAGGTGATAGCATCAGATCCCTTAGATCTGACATGTATTTTGGGCAAATTACGCCCCATTATGGTTAAAGTTTTGTATGCAAGTTACTATCTCAAAAACTAATGCAGATATTGATTTGAAACTTCACTTGTCTTCAAGGTTATAGAACTAGGTGATAGCATCCAGTCCTGTAACTCTGACATGTATTTTTGGCAAATTATGCCCTCTTTTAGATGTAGAAAATCCTGGTTAAAGTTTTGTATGCAAGTTACTATCTCCAAAACTAATGCAGATACTGGATTGAAACTCTATAGATATTTTAACATTTAGGGTAATATTCCTGCCTCTGGGATTGTGGAGCATTGGCTGTCTTACGGACAGCTCTTGTTGATATTCTTGTTGGTTTTTATGCCCCCACACATTTATGTGGGGCGCATATAGCGTTGCTGCGTACGTACGTCCCAAGATCTTTTGTGTCCAACTCCTCCCTCACTATTAGGCTGATTTGCTTCAAACCTTCACAGATGAACAACCTTGATGTGCAGATGACCATAAAGGAAGGAATTTATTTTTAGCTCACCTGAGCCAAAGGCTCATCGTGAGCTTTTGTGACCGCTCAATGTCCGTCGTCAGTTGTGCGTTCGTCAACATTTTCTAAAAAAATCTTCTTCTTAAAAACCACTGGGCAGAATTACACTAAACTTCACAGGAATAATCCTTGGGTGGTCCCCTTTCAAAGTTGTTCAAAGAATTTAATTCCATGCAGAACTCTGGTTGCCATGGCAACCGAAAGGAAAAACTTTAAAAATTTTCTTGTCCAAAACCGCAAGGCGTAGAGCCTTTATATTTGGCGTGTGACATCATCTTATGGTCCTATATCAAGATTGTTCAAATAGTGCCCCTGGGGTGAAAAGAGGCCCGGCCCGGGGGTTACAAGTTTTACATAGACTTATATAGTAAAAAACCTTAAAAATCTTCTTGTCTAAAACCACATGACCTAGGCCTTTGATATTTTGTATGTATCATTGCCTTGTGGTCCTCTACCAAAATTGTTCAAATTATGCGCCTGGGTTGAAAAGAGGCCCTGCTCTGTGGGGGTCTCATGTTTTACATAGACTTATATAGGAAAAAAAACTTTAAAAATCTTCTGGCCTGAAACTGCAAGGCCTAGGCTTTTGAAATTAAGTATGTTGCCTTTCCTAGTGTTTCTCTACCAAAATTGTTCAAATTATGTCCCAAGGGTGAAAAGAGGCCCTGCCCTGGGGGTACCAAGTTTAACATAGACTTATATGGGAAAAAAATTAAAGATCTTCTTGTCTGAAAGTTCGAGGCCTAGGCATTTGATATTTGGAATGTAACATTGCCTGGTGGATCTCTAACAAGTTTGTTCAAATTATGCCCCTGAGGTGAAAAGTGGCCCCACCCTGAGGGTCACTTGTTAGCTCACCTGTCACGAAGTGACAAGGTGAGCTATTGTGACCGCTTGATGTCAGTCGTGCATCGTCTGTTGTCCGTCAACAATTTGTAAAAAAATCTTCTTCTTGAAAACCACTGGGCAGAATTACACCAAACTTCACAGGAATGATCCTTGGATGGCCCCCTTTCAATATTATTCAAAGTATTGAATTCCATGCAGAACTCTGGTTGCCATGGCAACCGAAAGGAAAAACTTTAAAAATCTTCTTCTCAAAAACCAGAAGCCCTAGAGCTTAGATATTTGGTGTGAAGCATTGGCTAGTGGACCTCTACCAAATTTGTTCAAATCATGACCCCGGGGTCAAAATTGACCCCACCCCAGGGGGTCACTTCATTTTACATAAGAAAATCTTAAAAAATCTTCTTCTCAAAAACCAGAAGCCCTAGAGCTTAGATATTTGACATGTAGCATTGCCTAGTGGACCTCTACTAAAATTATTAAAATCATGACCCCTGGGTGGGGTCACTTGATTTTACATAGGAAAATC
The DNA here is from genome assembly GCF_021730395.1 of Mercenaria mercenaria. NCBI lineage: Eukaryota > Metazoa > Mollusca > Bivalvia > Venerida > Veneridae > Mercenaria > Mercenaria mercenaria. Next base: position 58,807,776 of record NC_069373.1, read on the forward strand.
TTCAAAATATTTCTAACAATAAACCAGAAGGCCTAGAGCTTAGATATTTCACATGTTGCATTGCCTAGTGGACCTCTACAAAATTTGTACAAATCATGACCCCCTGGGTCAAAATTGACCCCGCCCCAGGGGTCACTTGATTTTACATAGGAAAATATTAAAAAATCTTCTTCTCAAAAACCAGAAGACCTAGAGCTTAGATATTTTACATGTAGCATTGCCTAGTGGATTTCTACTAAAGTTGTTCAAATTATGACCCGGGGGTCAAAATTGACCCCACCCTAGGGGTCACTTGATTTTACATAGGAAAATCTTCAAAATATTTCTAAAAATAAACCAGAAGGCCTAGAGCTTAGATATTTCACATGTAACATTAGCTAGTGGACCTCTACAAAATTTGTTCATATCATGACCCCCTGGGTCAAAATTGACCCCGCCCCAGGGGTCATTTGATTTTACATAGGAAAATCTTCCAAAATTTTCTAAAAATAAACCAGAAGGCCTAGAGCCTAGATATTTCACTTGTAGCATTGCCTAGTTGACTTCTACAAAAAAATTTCAAATCATGTCCCCCGGGGTCAAATTGACTCCGCCCTAGGGGTCACTTGATTTTACATAGGAAAATTCTAAAAATAAACCAGAAGGCCTAGATCTTAGATATTTGACATGTAGCATTGCCTAGTAGACTTTTACAAAATTTATTCAAATCATGACCCCTGGGGTCAAATTGACCCCGCCCCATGGGGTTACTTGATTGTACATAGAAAAATCTTCAAAATTTTCTAAAAATAAACCAGAAGGCCTAGAGCTTAGATATTTGACATGTAGCATTGCCTAGTGGACCTCTACAAAGAGTTTTCAAATCTTGTTTTTAAAGTTACTTTAAGAAAATTTCAACTATATTTTCTCATAATTCTTTTGATTTTTATTATGATCTTTTGACCTTGAAGACTTGTCCTTAAGTGCAATGATAACAGGTGAGCGATATAGGGCCATCATGGCCCTCTTGTTATGATTATGAGTTATATAGGAAAAAAATACTTCAAAAATTATCAGGTCATATTTCCTAGACTGTTTAATTATAATTACCTGATGACCCAAGTGATAAGGGATCACTTGACTGTGACCTAGACCTACTGACCTACTTTCTTGTTTTTAGCTCACCTGTCACAAAGTCGTCTGTGTCAACATTTAGCTTGTGTATGCGATAGAGGCTGTATTTTTCAACTGATCTTCTTGAAACTTGGTGAGAATGAGTGCCTTGATGAAATCTAGGCCGAGTTCGAAAATGGGTCATCTGGGGTCAAAAACTAGGTCACTAGGTCAAATCAAAGAAAAACCTTGTGTATGCGATAGTGGCTGTATTTTTCAACTGATCTTCATGAATATTGGTCAGAGTGATTATCTTGATAAAATCTAGGCTGAGTTCGAAAAGGGGTCAACTGGGGTCAGAAACTAGGTCACTAGGTCAAATCAAGGAAAAACCTTGTGTATGCGATAGAGACTGTATTTTTCAATTAATCTTCATGAAACTTGGTCAGAATGATTACCTTGAAGAAATCTAGGCCGAGTTCGAAAATGGGTCAACTGGGATCAAAAAGTAGGTCACTAGGTCAAATCAAAGAAAAACCTTATGTATGCGATAGAGGCTGTATTTTTCAATTGATCTTCATGAATATTGGTCAGAATGATTACCTTGATGAAATCTAGGCCGAATTCGAAAAAGGGTCAACTGGGGTCAGAAACTAGGTCACTAGGTCAAATCAAGGAAAAACCTTGTGTATGCGATAGATGCTGTATTTTTCAATTAATCTTCATAAATTTTGGTCAGGATGATTGCCTTGATGAAATCTAGGTCAAGTTCGAATATGGGTCATCTGGGGTCAAAAAGTAGGTCACTAGGTCAAATCAAAGGAAAAGCTTGTATATGCCATAGAGGCTGTATTTTTCAATAGATCTTCCTGAAATTAAGTCAAAATGATAACTTTAATGAATTCTAGGCCGAGTTCGAAAATGGGTCATCTGGGGTCAAAAACTAGGTCACTAGGTCAAATCAAGGAAAAAACTTGTGTATGCGATAGAGGCTGTATTTTTCAATTGATCTTCATGAATATTGGTCAGAATGATTGCTTTGATGAAATCTAGGCCGAGTTCGAAAATGGGTCATCTGGGGTCAAAAACTAGGTCATATCTAAGAAAATACTTGTTTAAACTCAAGAGACCACATTTTTAGTCCAATCTTAATGAAAATTGACCAAAATATTTGTTTTCACGAAATAAGTAGGTTAAACATGTTTACACTGTTATAGTGCGTTTCTCAGGTGAGCAACCTAGGGCCATCTTGGCCCTCTTGTTCATGGGATCTGTATGAAAGTTGGTCTGAATGTTCATCTTGATGATATCTAGGTCAGGTCTGAAAGTTGGTCACGTTGGGGCAAAAACTAGGACATTAGGTCTTAAAATAGAAAAACCTTGTGACCTCTCTAGAGGCCGTATATTTCATGAGATCTTCATGAAAATTGGTCAGAATGTTCACCTTGATGATATCTAGGTCAAGTTCGAAAGTGGGTCACGTGCCATCAAAAACTAAGTCAATAGGTCAAATAATAGAAAATCCTTGTGACCTCTCTAGAGGCCATATTTTTCATGGGATCTGTATGAAAGTTGGTCTGAGTGTTCATCTTGATGATATCTAGACCAAGTTTGAAAGTGGGTCACGTGCCTTCAAAAACTAGGTCAGTAGGTCAAATAATAGAAAAACCTTGTGACCTCTCTAAAGGCCATATTTTTCATGGGATCTGTATGAAAGTTGGTCTGAATGTTCATCTTGATGATATCTAGGTCAAGTTCGAAACAGGGTCATGTGCGGTCAAAAACTAGGTCAGTAGGTCTGAAAATAGAAAAACCTTGTGACCTCTCTAGAGGCCATACTTGTGAATGGATCTCCATAAAAATTGGTAAGAATGTTCATCTTGATGATATCTAGGTCAAGTTTGAAAGTGGGTTATGTGCCATCAAAATGTAGGTCAGTAGGTCAAATAATGAAAAAAGGTGACCTCTCTAGAGGCCATATTTTTCATGGGATCTGTATGAAAGTTGGTCTGAATGTTTATCTTGATGATACATAGGTCAAGTTTGAAACTGGGTCAACTGTGATCAAAAACTAGGTCAGTAGGTCTTGAAATAGAAAAACCTTGTGACCTCTCTAGAGGCCATACCCTTAAATGGATCTTCATGAAAATTGGTCAGAATGTTCACCTTGATGATATCTAGGTCAATTTTGAAACTGGATCACTTGCCTTAAGAAACTAGGTCAGTAGGTCAAATAATAAAAAAACCTTGTGACCTCTCTAGAGGCCATACTTTTTATGGGATCTGTATGAAAGTTGGTCTGAATGTTCATCTTGATGATATCTAGCTCAAGTTTGAAACTGGGTCAACTGTGGTCAAAAACTAGGTCAGTAGGTCTAAAATTAGAAAAATCTTTTGATCTCTCTAGAGGCCATATTTTTCAATGAATCTTCATGAAAATTGATCTGAATGTTCACCTTGATGATATCTAGGTCAGTTTCGAAACCGGGTCACGTGCGGTCAAAAACTAGGCCAGTAGGTATAAAAATAGAAAAACCTTGTGACCTCTTTAGAGGCCATATTTTTCATGAGATCTTCATGAAAATTAGTGAGAATGTTCACCTTGATGATATCTAGGTAAAGTTTAAAACAGGGTCACGTACCTTCGAAAACTAGGTCAATAGGTCAAATAATAGAAAAACCTTGTGACCTTTCTAGAGACCATATTTTTCAATGGATCATGAAAATTGGTCAGAATTTTTATCTTGATAATATCTAGGTCAATTTCAAAACTGGGTCACATGAGCTCAAAATCTAGGTCACTATGTCAAATAATAGATAAAACAACGTCATACTCAAAACTGGGTCATGTGGGAAGAGGTGAGCGATTCAGGACCATCATGGTCCTCTTGTTTAAGATACAGCCTTGAAATTTGGATGACATGGACAGTTTTGCACACCAATCTTAAAACTGACTTTCAGTGACCATGAATGTGACCTACTGACCTACTTTCTAATATTTTAGCATCAGTTTTCCGTTTGAAACATGTGGCTCATATTACTCAAGTGAGCGATTCAGGGTCATCATGACCCTCTTGTTTCTGTAATTTTTACTGCATAGTTTTGCTACATAGAATATAGAGAAAAATTTTGTGTGTCCAACTCCTCAGACACTGTTGAAAGGATATGCTTGAAGGTTTCACAGATGAAGGACCTTCATGTGAAGATGATCATAAATTATGGACTTTTTTCTGTGCTAATTTTTCTAGAATCGTGGCTCTTTCTTAGTGAAGACTGCTATTTAGAGGATGGTGCAGTATGTGGGGCATCCATATCCTATGGACACAATTCTAGCTTTTTGCTTCATTAAACATGTTATGGGTGGGAATTCATCCTGGATATTTCTGGAAAATGACAAATCTTACCTAGTAAAAAAAGCCTAATTTGGTAAAAAAAAACATTAAAATCCGAACCTGCCTTAGGTGCTATGTCTGTTTATATATATATATCACCATTTTTATTTATGTAATGTATGCAGAATATTTTTTTTTTTAGCCTCAGGATAGTGGTGTGAAATTAGAGAGTGTGCTTGACAAGAAACTGGAAGAGCTGAAGTCTGGAACCAGTGACACAATGTTGTTACAGCATGATAAAATACAGGAATTTAATCAAAGAATGTGGGATACTTTACATCCAGGTAACATTACTAAATCCACACTACACAGAATGTGTGATCTTTACATCCAGGCAACATTACTACATCCACGCTCCACAAAATGTGTGATACTTTACATCCAGGTAACATTACTACATCCACGCTCCACAGAATGTGTGATACTTTACATCCAGGCAACATTACTATATCCACACTCCACAGAATGTGTGATACTTTACATCCAGGTAACATTACTACATCCACGCTCCACAGAATGTTGGATACTTTACATCCAGGTAACATTACTACATCCACGCTCAACAGAATGTGTGATACTTTACATCCAGGCAACATTACTATATCCACACTCCACAGAATGTGTGATACTTTACATCCAGGTAACATTACTACATCCACGCTCCACAGAATGTGGGATACTTTACATCCAGGTAACATTACTACATCCACGCTCCACAGAATGTGGGATACTTTACATCCAGGTAACATTACTACATCCACGCTCCACAGAATGTGGGATACTTTACATCCAGACACCATTGCTATATCCACACTCCACAAAATGTGTGATACTTTACATCCAGGCAACATTACTATATACACACGCCACAGAAAGTGTTATACTTCACATCCAGGTAACATCAGTATATACACATTCCACAGAATGATATACTTTACATTTAAGTAACATCAGTATATCCATTCCACACTCCACAGAATGTGGGATACTTCATATCCAGATATCATTAGTATATTCAACCTAAACTCCACAGAATGTAGGATACTTTACATTCAGGTAACATATAAATCAAAAGAATGTGTTATGAATATATTAAAGTAGATGAAGGAAATTTTTGATTCTTGAAAGTATTTTTATCTTATATGTCATGTATTTAAGATACGGTGAAATCATTTAATTTCGTGGTATTGGTCAAAACGGCAATTTCGTGGAGATATTAATTCGTTGATAACAACTTTTGAAAAAGTGAATGGGAATTTTACTTGTTCTTTGGGATTAAATTTCGTGGATTGACTCAACAAAATCCACGGAAATTAGTCCCCAGGAATATTAATGATTTCACAGTACAATGTATTTAGATTTACTTTTTAGCTCGAGGTTACATAACTCTATTTTGCTTTTTTACAAAATTATGCCCCTTTTTTGACTTAGAAATTTTTGGTTAAGGTTTTGTATGTAAGCTGGTATCTCAGAAACCACTTGTGGGAATGGATTGAAACCTCACACACTTATTTACTGTGATAAACTGACTTACATTGCACAGGTTCCATAACTCTATTTTGCTTTTTTACAAAATTATGCCCCTTTTTCGACTTAGAATTTTTTGGTTAAGGTTTTGTATGTAAGCTGGTATCTCAGTACTCACTAATTGGAATGGATTGAAACTTCACACACTTGTTCACTGTCATAATCTGACATGCAGAAAGCAGGTCCCATAACTTTATTTTGCTTTTTTGCAAAATTATGCTCCTTTTTTGACTTAGAAATTTTTGGTTAAGTTTTTGTATGTAAGCTGATATCTCAGTATCCACTAATGGGAAAGGATTGAAACTTCACACACTTGTTCACTGTCATGATATGACATGCAGTGCAAAAGGTCAATAACTCAACTTCGCATTTTGCAAAATTATGCCCCTTTTTCAACTTAGGAGTTTTGGGTTAAATTCTTGTATGTAAGCTGGTATCTCAGTACCCACTAATGGGAATGGATTGAAACTTCACACACTTGTCCACTGTCATGAGCTGATAAGCACTATGCAGGTTTCATAACCCTCTTTTGCTTTTTTACTAAATTATGCCCCTTTTTCGACTTGTATTCATTCAATCAACAAGGCTGTTGAATAGTCGAGCGTTGCTCTCCTCCGACAGCTCTTGTTCTTGATCTTGTCTATAATTCACTTGCGTTTACTTTACATCATGATCAGTCTTGAAAACATCTTCACTTTACAGTCCTCAATTATTGTGAAAATTTATTTTTTAGAAAAAGTAGTTTATAAACAAAGCCCTTTGGCAAGGTAATAAAGTATGCTTGAGAAGGTCCTCTTATTTTTAAAAAGGGCCAACATACCCATAACTGATAAGGTTACATTGTTACAAAGTTCTATTTCTGTTTACAGATGAAGCATATGCGGCAGCAGAGTTTGGTTTCCCGGCACCAGGTAGTGATATGGATGTTGAAATGACTCAGGAAAAGGTGAACACTCGATGTCCATACACAGGCATGGAGATGGTTTACCCTGTAAGGAACAAACATTGTGGACACAATTATGACAAGGATGGTATACAACAGTACATAAAACAGAGGAAGAAAAAGGCTAAGTGAGTGCATTGCAGTTGTTTTTCTCAGCTATGTAATATTCAGACTGTCAGATGATTGCCCATCATGTACATTTGTATGAAAGAGGAACCAATTTTTGGATGAGCTAGAGATTTTCAGCGTTACTTCCCATTTGTTCCCTGTCCTTGTAAGAGTCAAAGGCTTATGATGAGTTTTTAGCTAGACTTTTCGAAGAAAAGGTAGAGCTATTGTACTCGCCCTGGTGTCGGCATCGGTGGCGCCGTTGTGAAAGTTTTTGATAAAGTCAAATATCTCTGTTACTATCAAAGTTGTTGACTTGAAACTTAAATCAGTTATTTACTATCAAAGTCTACACCAGGAGAAACAATCCCCATAACTCTGATTTGAATTTTGACGGAATTATGCCCCTTTTTAACTTAGATTTTTTTTTTTAGCTCGACTATTCGAAGAATAGGGGGGCTATCCTACTCGCCCCGGCATCGGTGTGAGCGTGAGCATTAGCGTGAGCGTCACACAAATGTTAAAGTTTGCGTACCACCCCAAATATTTTCAAAGTCCATTGAGATATTGCTTTCATATTTTGCATACTTGTTTACCATCATGACCCCAGTCTGTAAAAAGGAGGAGGCAACTCTATCAAGCATTTTGACTGAATTATGGCCCCTTTACGACTTAGAATAAATGTTAAAGTTTGCGTACCACCCCAACTATTTTCATAGTCCATTGAGATATTGCTTTCATATTTTGCATACTTGTTTACCATCATGACCCCAGTCTGTTAAAAAGAGGAGGCAACTCTGTCAAGGATTTTGACTGAATTATGGCTCCTTTTCGACTTAGAATAAATGTTAAAGTTTGTGTAGCACCCCAAATATTTTCGAAGTCCATTGAGATATTGCTTTCATATTTTGCGTACTTATTTATCATCATGACCCCAGTCTGTAAAAAGGAGGAGGCAACTCTATCAAGCATTTTGACTGAACTATTGCCCCTTTTCGACTTAGAATATGCTTATTGTAATGTTAAAGTTTTACTCATAGCTTATATTATACTATCAAGCACTGAGAATAGTCGAGCGCGCTGTCCACTGACAGCTCTTGTTAAATTTCTTGATAAAGTCAAATATCTCTGTTACTATTAAAGCTTTTGACTTGAAACTCTAAATAGTTATTTACTATCAAAATCTACACCAGGAGACACAATTCCCATAACTCTGTCCCTTTTTAACTTGGATTTTTAGCTCACCTGTCACAAAGTGACAAGGTGAGCTTTTGTGATCGCGCGGTGTCCGTCGTCCGTGCGTGTCCGTGCGTGCGTCCGTCCGTAAACTTTTGCTAGTGACCACTCTAGAGGTCACATTTTTCATGGGATCTTTATGAAATTTGGTCAGAATGTTCATCTTGATGATATCTAGGTCAAGTTCGAAACTGGGTCACGTGCCTTCAAAAACTAGGTCAGTATGTCTAAAAATAGGAAAAAGCTTGTGACCTCTCTAGAGGCCATATATTTCACAAGATCTTCATGAAAATTGGTCAGAATGTTCATCTTGATGATATCTAGGTCAAGTTCAAAACTTGGTCATGTGCCATCTAAAACTAGGTCAGTAGGTCTAAAAATAGAAAAACCTTGTGACCTCTCTAGAGGCCATATATTTCGAAAGATCTTCATGAAAATTGGTCAGAACGTTCACCTTGATGATATCTAGGTCAGGTTCGAAACTGGGTCACGTGCCTTTAAAAACTAGGTCATTAGGTCTAAAAATAGAAAAACCTTGTCACCTCTCTAGAGGCCATATATTTCATGAGATCTTCATGAAAATTGGTCAGAACGTTCACCTTGATGATATCTAGGGCAAGTTTGAAACTGGGTCACGTGCCGTCAAAAACTAGGTCAGTAGGTCAAATAATAGAAAAACCTTGTGACCTCTCTAAAGGCCATATTTTTCATGGGATCTGTATGAAAATTGGTCAGAACGTTCACCTTGATGATATCTAGGTCAAGTTCGAAACTGGGTCACATGCGGTCAAAAACTAGGTCAGTAGGTCTAAAATTATTAAAATCTTCTGATCTCTCTAGAGGCCATATTTTTCAATGGATCTTCATGAAAATTGATCTGAATGTTCACTTTGATGATATCTAGGTCAGTTTCAAAACTTGGTCACGTGCGATCAAAAACTAGGCCAGTAGATATAAAAATAGAAAAACCTTGTGACCTCTCTAGAGGCCATATTTTTCATGAGATCTTCATGAAAATTAGTGAGAATGTTCACCTTGATGATATCTAGGTCAAGTTTGAAACTGGGTCAACTGCGGTCAAAAACTAGATCAGTAGGTCTAAAATTATAGAAAAACCTTGTGACCTCTCTAAAGGCCATATTTTTCAATGGATCTTCATGAAAATTGATCTGAATGTTCATCTTGATGATATCTAGGTCATTTTCGAAACTGGGTCACGTGCGGTCAAAAACTAGGCCAGTCATACTCAAAACTGGGTCATGTGGGAAGAGGTGAGCGATTCAGGACCATCATGGTCCTCTTGTTTTTACTGGCAAAGCTTTAATTCAGTCAAGCACTGAGAAAAGTCGAGCGCGCTGTCTTACGGACAGCTCTTGTTCTAATTGCACAAGAATGTGGCTGGTTTGAAAAATTATTGTATTTGATTTAGATGTTATTTGAGTAACATTGGGTCTCCATGTCCCTCATTTTACCATTAAATACTGTATTTTGTTATTTGACATTTATGCTATTAATTTCAGATGCCCACTTGGAGGCTGCTCCAATGAGAAACCAATAGAAATGTCCGATTTGGAGGAAAATAAAGAGCTGAAGAGATATATTGAACGAATGAACAGAAATGTCAAAAAGGGAAAGAAATAGACCAATCTTACCTTACAGTGTTACAACTTTCATGAGAATGTATGATGTATTACTCAGGACATTCATGAGGAGCCTACAATGTGTTCAAGATGTGCATAATGTTAAATTATTGGGAAGAATGTTACACTATCAGACTTTAAAATGGAAAAATATCAACATTCCCCATGACTACTTTTAATTTTTTTCATGACCAGTAGTGAAAAGAAAACAGATTTTCATCATATGTGATGAGGGAGACAATTTAGTTTGGTCCAACCTGTTTTGTGAGAATCACGAAACCTGTTTTGTGAGACTCACGGAACGTTTGTTACTACAATGCTAGACCCAAGGTTGGGGTTTTTACTTAAAGATCACTACAGTGCTTAAGATAAATGCAAAATGATTAAAATCTATTAATTAATTTGCTTGTTGGTATGTTTGTCTGTAGACCATTTGGTTTTCTGTCAGTGTCTAGAGATTGCTTGGGCCTGCAATGGTCAAATTTTATTGTGATGATAGCCTGTCATCAGTAGATTATCCCTAATGCTTTGTTGATCTGTATGTCAGCAGTCAAGGTCATAGTGACCATGAGACTAAAATCAGTTTCGATTGCTAACAAACATTTTGGCCTACAGTCATCAAAGTTCATAGAATAAATGCCGATAGTCAGTGGACCATATAAGGGCCTATTGATTTAAGAACAGTATATCAGAACTAAAGATCACTTTCCAGTCAGTAACTAAAGAACACTTTAACTGTTAGTTGCCAAACATACTAGGATGATTGCCTGATGTCAGTAGAATACCCATACTGTTTTGGGGGACAGCAGGTCAAAGGTCAAGAACACAGTGAATTTGAGACTGAAAAACAGTTTTCACTCTATATAACAAAAGAGCTCTTTGGCCTACAGTATTCAGACTTTATAAGATAATTGCATGAGGTCAATAGATGACCCCTATAATTTTATGGGTTGGTAGGTGAAAGGTCAATGTCATAGTTCCCTGGAGACTGAAAATGGATTCTGTCCAGTAACCAAAAAACCCTTTAGCCTACTGCCTTTCAATTTCATAGAATGATTGCCTGTGGTCTGTAGATGACCTTAATATTTTCTGGGTCAGTAGGTCAAATGTCGATGTCAAAGTGACCTGAAGATTGGACTTCGTTTCTGATCATATCTGGAGCACTTTTGGGCTTACATCTGTCAAAGTCCATAAGATTTCCTGTTTGGACATGTTGCCTAACTTCAAAGGATGATTACATGTAATCAGAATATGACCTTTGTCTTTGGGGTAATTAGGTTGAAGGTCAAGTTCACAGTACATAAAACTATATACCCAATTGCCTCAGGCAAGCAATCGTGAGGGCATGTGTGGTTTAAAAGACAGCTCTTGATTTTTGTTGTGTTTTACTTTTTTCTAGCAGGAAGGTATATAAAGGTTTTACTATATGTTTTGCCATTAAGGTAGTGGGTTTGTCATGACATTAAGCAATTCCTGTTTGATTAGACAAGCTTACTATCGCTGAGTGGCTGCTTTTTAATTTCTGACTTTTGCAGCCACCGCAGTTTGACCGTCACAATATAAAACAAACTGTATATGTCGGATTAGTTCGACTACCTGTTTGATGACATAGTCTTCATACGTTTAGTATGGTAAGCTGGTACAGAAGTCCAATGTGCTGATAGGAGCTATATTACTGGCCAAGAATGCCGAATAACATACAAGAAAACATAATCGTACAGGAAATTTCTGATTGTTGTCTGCCTTTAAGACTCATAAGACTCTTTAAGAAGGGTGTTGAGACATCCAGTAAGCTTTTACTCTCTGTATATTATCATCATGTTTTATTGCTAATAGGAAGTTGTTTTACCATTACTGGTATTGTATTACAGGGACTTCCTTCAAGATTATAATCAAAATTTCACAACTCTTCAAATCTGATAGTATCTTAAGGTTTTAAAAAAGAAATATGTTTTCAATTGATATTTTGATTTGTGTTATGCATACAGTAAGAACATGGAAACTATTCTTTAGTAGATTTTGTATGTGTCAAATCCTCACAAATGTGTGTTCCAAGTAAATAAGTGTATTTTAAAATTTTTCTCAGTTTCAAAAACCAGTACATAAATGTGGAAGTGAGTCCCTTTAAAACACAGTTTGATAAAGTTATTTTTATATTAATACATATGTTGATATTAAAATTCTAGAAAGTATCATAAATTGTTCATTTCATATCTTCATCAATCTTAGTCTGTGGCATGTCTTTAAGGTCCCCTCAAATTTGTTCAAATGGGGCAGGCTTGGCTCCTTTAATGGGCCGCTAGAGCTAAAAATAGATGAAATACCCTGATCAATATGGGTCTGTAGCATCATTGTAAGGTATTCATTCAATTTTGATCATATGGAGGCACTTAATTCCTTTCAAGTGCCGCTGGAGTTAAACATAGAAAATCCTACAAAAGAATTCTCATAAACCACTTGACAAATCCTCATTGATATTGGTTTGTAGAATCATTGCCAGGTCCTCTCTCAATTTTTTTTTTAGTTGGAGCACTTTTTCCCTTAGGAGCACTTTGCCCCTTACAGGGATTGCTAGACTTAGAAAAAGAAAACCTTCAAAAATGTTTGTATTTATGAAGTCTAGATCAAAGTTGAAACTAGGTTATCTAAGGTCAGGAACCATGTCACTATGCCAAATCATAGAAAACCATTGTTAAAACTCAAAAGGCCATGTTTTCTACTAATCTTGTCTTCATGAATAGAATATAGGTAATAAACTAGGTCATCTGGTGCAGTCATAGAAAACTAAGTATTCAAGAAGCTATATTTTCTACCAGATCTATATGAAACCAGGTCAGAATGTTTGATTCATATGAAATCTAGGCCACATTTGAAAGTATGTCATCTGGTGTCAAAAATTATAGAAAAATCTTATTACTTTTAAGGCCAGATTTATAAGAGAATGATTTTACTTATAATAGATTAAGTTTGAAGCAGTTTTTAAGTCACAATTTCCACCTGATTTTCATGAAACTATCGGAATGTTTGCCTGTATGAAATTTAGGTCGTGTTCAAAACTGGGTTGAGATCAAAAGTAAGTCACTAAATTAAATCATAGAAAAACCTTATTAACACTCGAAAGGCCATATTTTCTACCTGATCTTCTTTAAATTTTATGAAAATTTTACTCTTAATAAAGTGTAGGTCAGGTTATCTGAGGCACTTTGTCAAATAAACTTTGTAAGTTAACACTCCAAAAGAAAATGTTTCTACCAAATCTTATTCAACTTTGTCAGAACGATTGTCTCTCTGAAAGCTAGGTCAAGTTTAAACAAATAAATCAGGTGATCAATACAGGGCCTTCATGACCCCCTTGTTTTATTTTACTTTCTGTTCAGTTTCTTGGTATTGTTTCTAAATATCACCAGTCCTGTCCCTAATCACCTCACACATACCCTCTCCCCAACTTTTTAGCTCACCTGACCTTTGTTCAGGGTGAGCTTTTAGTATAGGCATCTGTAGTCCATTGTCCTTCCCTCGTGCTGTGTCAACATTTTTACTTAAATATCTCCTCTGAAACTACTGGTCAGAATCACCAAACTTGGTAAGTAGCATCCTAGCATGGACCTCTTTCAAGTTTGTTCAAATGGTTCAGCATGGCTCCTGATTTTTTCTCATGGACCACTTGAAGGATCATCATCAAATTTGGTCTGTTGCATTATTAAAAGGTCCTCTCCCAATTTTGTTCAAATGAGGGCATTTGACCCCTTCTAGTAGGCAGCAGGCCCCTTGTACGGACCATTATAGCTCTAAAAATAAAAATAACTTTAACTGACTTCTTCTCAAGAAGCAGTGGGTGTTGTTTCATCAAACTTGGTCTATAACATAATTATAAGATCCTGTAATATTTGTTCAAATGGAGGCAACTGCTATCTAGAGCTAAAAACAGAAATGCCTTTTGATTTGTAGTGGCATTTTAAGGGCCTCAACCAACTTTGTTCAATATGGGGCGCTTGACCCCTTTAGGGGCCGCTAGAGCTTAAAATAGAAATATCTTTAAACCAATTCTTTTCATGAACTGATTTATCAATCTTTATAAAACTTGGTCTGGACCATCATTATCAGGTCCTCTACAAAATTTGTTCAAATGAGGGTACTTGGCTCCTTTTAGAGACCAATATGGCTGAAAAACTAAAATACTTTAAACAACTTCTCATGAACCACTAGGTGGATCTGCATCAAACTTGGTCCATAGCATCATCATAACGTTTCCTGCCAATTTTGTTTAAATCATGAGTAAGGGGCCATTAGAGCTAAAAACAGAAATACCTTTAAATGACTGCTTCTCACTGAAATAGGTCTAGCTATATGTAGTAAATGCTGTTAAAATTGTCATTTCTACATAGAATATAGGTACGTACCAGGCATACAGACACTAAATAAAAAAATGGCGCAAAAAAAATGGTAGTCGCATAATGACGGGTACAAATGGTCCTCAGATTTTTTTGCTCTGTAGAGCTTTTTTCCTTATTTTCTTTGCCATTTTTTTTTTGCTAAAATCACATGACAGATCTCTGCTTGACATGTAGGTAGCATTTTGATGATGAAATAACAACATGACAGAATTATTCAAGGAAACTTAGATCGTACATCACCACTACAATTTGGGGTCTCATTTTTTAGCTGATTTTGCAGTTTGTGTGTTTGACTGAAAATATTTTTCTTGCATCAAACATGACCCCCACGTTTCTTTTGATTTTTATTCAGCACTGACAATATTCTTCAAGAAAATGTAAGTTACAAACATTTAAAATGGGTCCTGATGTGTGCCGCGGCCATTGGAAATATGTCAATTTTATATAGAATAAAGAAGAACAGCTATTTAGTGTGTTGTAACCACCACCTTCATGCGTCAAAATTAGTGGTGTGTCACCTGCAAAAGAAGGGGCGTAACTCTTACTTATACTGGAAAACCGCCATTTTGTACAGGTAATTTACAGGTAATGTTATTTTTGTATTTATCATATTTCCAATTGAAAGAGTTACAAACTAGCTACATTTTCGAATAAAAATGACAAAACACCACACATGATAGATATCATTAAAATTTAAAAAATGTTAGTATCGTTTTTACAACAAATAGATTATCTAATAGTAATTTGAAATTATTTGTTTTGATGACTAATTTCATTTCCGGGTTCGTATAAAATCGTAATAACTCTTTTATGTTGCTGAGAGGGTTTCAGAATTGTTACTTAAATCTACCTTTTTCGTACTGTACAAAGCAAAGCGCACTTTGACATTTGAAAGAGATTGAATCCACATTCTAACCCAACATACAGTCCAACTAATCTGACGCGATCCTAGGAAATATTGAGGTATTTTTTTCATATGGGCAATATCCCCAATAGCGTCAAACACTCGAATGACCAAAATAGTTGAAGCAACTTCCGATGAAATTTTCATCGCTGCCGACACTTTACATGCTATAGGCATGATTCCTTTAGGTTTAAATGTCGATTATTTCACGAATTGGCCATAAATTAAAGGCAGTGGCTAGGTAGCCGGTTCCGGCTACCTAGACCTTTAATCTACGTAACCGGGTCCGGTTACCTAGACTAAAGGTCTAGGAAGCCGGCTCTATATATACATATCGTATATGAACATGTAAGCAAAGGTAGCCGGCTTTAATAAACTGTATCTATAAAGGATTATAAGGATCATTATATTAGTTAAATAAAATACATTTCTTGTGAGTTATTATTTATTATTTGTGTTAAATACCTGTTTATTTTGCCGTATTTACGCACTCATATCATATCGGCGGACATTTTGTTATGACAGAATGTACTCGATACATATTCGAGATACAGTGATTCAATCTTAAAAGAAAACAAAACAAACAGTTAAGAAAAGATAAAACAAAGAGCAGCATCGCACATTAAATGATGCGGCTCTTCTGAACATAACGGCGTTTGATCATTTCTATGTGCGTCTTTAATTAATTAACTAATTACTTATTAATTTCTTCGCCGATTTGTCTATAAGTCAATGATCTTGATTGGTTCTAATTGTTTGTTTGAACATTTATTCTAAGGTAGCGCCGACGACGATAACGGCACTTTGATCATTTGTTGATAACATAACATAATATCGGCCGATATGATACGAGTGCGTAAATAGGGCGAAATAAACAGGTAAATCACAAATTTTTAGTAAATAATAAGTCACAAAAATGTAATTTATTTAACTTATATAATGATCCTTTATAACAAAGTTTATTAAAGCCGGCTACCTTGACTTCCGTGTTCATATATGATATGTATATATAGAACCGGCTACCTAGACCTTTAGTCTAGATAGCCGGAACCGGCTACGTAGACCTTTGGTCTAGGTAGCCGGAACCGGCTACCTAGCCACTGCCTAAATTAAAATATAACTTACATGTATCAAAAGGGGATTCAGTTCCTCATTAATCTTTATTTTTGTTAAAATTATGAAATAATAGCGAAAATTACGAATTTTCTGGTGATTTAAACCTTTGTATACATACATGTACATGATCAACGTTTACCGTGTGTTTATATACACGCCATATAAAACAATAACTTTACATGACTGTGTACTGTGATTTAACTTCCATTATTTTGGTCGTTCAAAGTTTGATGTTTAGATTGCCCGTCACAAATATAAAACAATCTGAACATCGAATTATTTTGACTAACCCTACATAATGATTGAACATGTTGAATAGGTGAATTTCCGAAATGTCCACTGTCCGATTACTGGACCAATCTAATTCTTTTAAGTTTCTGGATGTCAAGTCATAAAAAGTAGGGCTGTTGAATGATCGATACGATATTCATATCAATAAGAAGTGATCGATATTCGGTATATCATATGATAAAAAAATTTCTTATAAATATTTAGAAGTATGCTTTTAAAAAATATGATATATACAGTATTAGTAACAAATTCAGATGACTTTTAAGTTTTACAGATGGAGCACCGAGTTACGACACTATTGTAAAAAAAGACAGCATATACAAATAAAAATTGGTCGCTAATTTTTTCATTGGCTGAATTAATGAAACTGAAATGAAAGTAATTGGATCCCCGAGATTAAAAAATAGAAATAATACAGTTGTAAATGGTATTTTTTCCATTACGTAAATTAGGTCACATGTGCTCCCGCATTGGAAAATTACCAGCGTTATGTTTTGACTCCTTGGAAACTTGCTGGTGAATTCCCGTCAGTGCGTGAATAGAAATAAAAAACAATGAAAAATGGGTTTCCTCACATTGTGTACACATGCTTAATTTACATATAACATGTCAAGACATGCTTGTTGGCAGGTGTCTTTGAAATTAGCAATCAAAGCATAAATGATCTTGTGCATAGAAAAAAAGGTAAAACACAGACTGGTGAAAAAAGTAGCTGAAAAAGCCTCTGTTATTGCATAGATCTGGATAAATTGATGATATATTGCTGATAAAGTTTACTTTATTCTTATGAGAGCACAGGTAGTATTTATTTTGACAAAGCTACTTCATGATATTAAAAAATAGAAAAAGTTTTTAAACAATTTCTTCCCATCACCCACTTGATGGAGCTTCACCAAAATTGGTTTGTAGCATCACTGTATGGGCCTCTCTCAAGTTTGTAAGATTGGTTCATCTTGATGTCATTTACGGACATCCAGAGATGTTAAGATGGTTTTGCTTTACACATTGATGGGCCCTAGAGCTAGAACCAGAGCTCTAGAAACACATTAAATGACTCCTTCTCATAAACCACCTGATGGGTCTTCTGGGTGTATGGCATCAATTGCACAGATCTCACTGAAATTTGTTCAAATGGTTCCACAAATAAACTGCTTGATTGATCTTGATCAAACTTGGTCTATATTATCCTTGCATGAACCTTTTTCAAGTTTGTTTAAATGGTTACACATGATGATGATTGCATTTTGGGACCATCACAGAGAAAATAAAAGACAATGAAAATGAACTACTTTTA
Organism: Mercenaria mercenaria; assembly: GCF_021730395.1. NCBI lineage: Eukaryota > Metazoa > Mollusca > Bivalvia > Venerida > Veneridae > Mercenaria > Mercenaria mercenaria. Next base: position 58,825,713 of record NC_069373.1, read on the forward strand.
ATGAACTGTTTAATGGATGTTTATCAAACAAGGTCAAAGGTCAATGTCCTCATTAAGTTAGCAAATAAAGTCCATTGGGCCTTTCTTTATTTTTTTAAGTACAATGTCTACATCTGTATTTATTTGGATGGCATTAAACTAAAACATACAGTTTTGCTATAAATACATTCCTACATTATGTTCATTTTTGCTAGGAAATGCATATATTATTTTGTGAAGTTTTGTTCTCACTGTCACTTTGCATTGTCTTGTGTCTTTACTAGGCTAGTATTCATTAATGGCTTAGGCGCAACAAATAGCATTTTAAAATTCATTCTTTTTCTCATGTTCTTTAGGACGCTTTATATGATTTTTTATTCCATTTCAGATATGTAAAAATGAAAACACTGCTATTACTTCTAATTTCGGTTGGTGGTATCTCGGCACAGAACTTCAATTTGTTTGGTAAGTGTATACCTCAGGTTACGGGAAATGGTAACCTAAGTTTTTAAATTTTGTTATACAGGTATAAATGATTATGGTTACAATAATGAGTGTAGTTGTATATTGCGATATTGATGTATTTGCTATATATATGGTTAACCCTTATCATGTTGGACATGATTGATTCTTCCTTTGTGACCAGTGTAGTACCCATGCAGTCTGATCAAAATCTGCACTGTATGCCATTCAGTCAGTATCTTTTTGGTAAGCACCCCTCTTAACAGTTAATGGAACTGTCCTAATTGAAAGATGGACAAGTTAATTGTAGAAATTTAGCATTGTAAGGGTTCAAGTCCATGATGTATCAGCAGAGATTTTTGCAGCCAAGATGCAACCAAAAAAGAACAATATGAATAAGAATAGGAAAGATAAATGGAAAATGGAATATTTAAAAGAAAATGATTCTAAGTTAAGAAAGTTCTTTCCACAACTACTTACATTGTTTGCTCATTGTGCAAATGTCTTCGATTTCTTTTCATATTTAAATGGCAAACATATTTGCTTATCATTGATGGATCTATTTCAACCAATCATAACTTCTGCGTAAGATTCTATTTATGTATTGCCAAAATTTGCTAGCTGTTGTATCGATACAAACTATTCAAACAATGAAAGTTTCAACTTTTAAGGCACTTCAGGTGAATTATAAGTTATCTGACACTTGTTCAGCAGTTGATCTGGACTCAGTAGACAAGAACAGATTCAGGGATAAAGGTTCATACTCAAGTTACTGGGCAGTTGAAAGAATTTAAGTTTGGAAAATTTAAATTGATATATATTCTGCCTTTGGTTTTGAATTTGGATAAAGAAGTAATCTTCTTGGTTTAAAGAAGATAGGTGATTCTGCTACAGTGTCTTCCCTTGCATGATATTATGTCAATAGGGGTATTTCATGGTCTGTCCAGTGTGACTAAAACACAACAAAATCTAAAAAACAGTTGCTCTTAAATTTTAAAAGATTGTTAAAATATTTAAATATATGTAATTTGAATTATGACTGTGTTATTGACAGTGTGCCCGGAAGACTGGATACCAAATGGAGACAGATGTTACCAGTTCTCATTTATTCCACACAAGTATGATGATGCAGCCCATATTTGTCAGGTACGTCTTAAAGGCCACACATTTTTGTTTTTAGTCACATATTAAGGGTAAAAATTCTGTCTATGTATAACTGCTTTGTCTCATTTATGTATTGATATATTTTAAATTAATGACCTGGAATTTTGCAGAATTGGGCTATTTGTTATGAAATTGTGTTTAAGCCTTTGCTTAACATGGAATTTAAGTAACCTGGAAAAAAAAATGAAAAGTACCATACTGATAACTGAGTGAGAAAAAGTAATAGGACTGGCAGTTGGGTTGTCAGAAACAAATATTTTATTTCATGCTTAATACACATTTAATTAGCAAGTTAATTACTTAATCATTGGACGTTTTTAAGATGGATACCTAAAAAGCTGTCAGCAAGTTTAGGATTGATTTAAGAAATTACCTGATGTAAGTTTTGAAAAGTTAAGTACAGTGTAAGGATAGAAACATGTGCTGTGTCATGTCTAGACTTCCTTTTCTTTTCACAGAAAAATGGTGCCATTCTACTGAGCGTAGACAGTGATGTTGAAAATACATTCATTTTGACACAGCTGAGGAGAATAGATGTGATGAGGTTTGTTTGATATGGTGCAATCACTTAATGTTGTGTCGGTCATCTAAATTATTGTTGGTTTACACTTAATTTATTTCAAATTTTGGTTTAGTTTGATGAAATAGAAGGCTTGAAGTAACTGAATCAGTCTTGAGTGGGATACATAGAGATCGAAACTACCAAGGGGTCAGAGACTACAGAACTGTGATTGGAGGGCAGTCTCAAAATTATGTATTTCAAAAATTCTGCTTTACCATTGGTTGATTTAAAATATGCTGCTTTGCCATTGGTCGAATACAGAAATGCTGCTTTGCCATTGGTCGAATACAAAAATGTGCTTTGAGACTGTTTCCCAAACTCAGGGGTTTATCAACTTTGATCCAGGTGTTATAAGAGAATGTTTGACTTTGACCTTGTAGAAGGTTGAAGCTGAATATCTTGGTTAATCATTGTTATTTATCTTATAATATTGAATTAAGTTTCCTAATCTCCACATGTAAAGACACACATTGTTTTCTTCATAGTTTCAAAGTAACTTTTTCAGTTAAAATGTTAAAATTCATTCTTGGTCAGGAAAACTGCCAAAAAAATAATCAAAGAATTTTTTGTCAGTACCCGACCTGACAAGGGAATTAATTAAAATTTGTGAACACGCATATTCCGAGGCCCTGTCTAATTTTGATTAAGACTAAAGTTAATATCTGAAATTTGAATGATTAGCTTGATAATTGTGTGTTTTGTTGCGCTAGAAATGAATGGTATACGAGTGGAGAACGTGACTCCTCAAAATCATTTGCAAGGTTTGTGTGGACAGCTACAAGCCAGGAGATATCACTGTCCTCAAACATTTGGATTAATGAATATGAACCATTCAACAATGATATAACTCGAGACTTACTTGTGTACAAGTATGATATGAATAGTAAGTATATAACATTTCTTTTGTATTCTTGGAAACTTCATTTTGACATAACGTGGGCTGAGCGCGAAACTATTGTAACTATATATAAATAAAGAACAAGATACAATAGTTTCGCGCTCAGCCCTCAAAATTTATTAAGCTTCTGATGTTTTCCTATAGTCAATTATTAGGAACCTTTTGTTTCTAATAACTCTGTAAATTGTATTCAAGAGAGTGAAATTATTTTTCCACCACTCATCCTGGAGGACAAGAAGCCATTAAAGCCAATTCACCCTTTGTAATTAATGTAAATAAAATACGTTGCACTCACCCAGTTGGTCGAATATACAGGAACTTTCACTGGCTCTAGTCAGACTTTTAACTTGCCAGTGCAAGTGGGTGAGTGGAAATTTACATCCTTGGTATTGCATGGATATTGAAATATGTAATGTCAGGATATTATGCACCATCAAGTGAAATGAGGAATTGTTGAAAAATGATATTTTGCCTTAACTAACATAGTAACTTATTTCATTATTGGCAGCTCAATCTTTAATTAGTTCATTACTTCAAATGAATTTAAGGTGCAGAAAACATTAGATATTACTGTATTTCATGTACATGTTAAAAAGGTTTAAAAGCTAACTAAATGACACTTTATAATGTGTTTTCTCACAAATGACAATGGTATTAAAGGAGGACTTTACGGAGTAGCAGCAGTGTCAAACAGATGGCAGCGGAGAAATTTCATTTGTGAGATTAGCAGAAATGAAGTGTACAGAATCAACATTAACAAAAGAGGCTATGGTGAGCTTAGTCTTTTTAAGCTCATCTGATTTTTTGAAAAAAAATGATGAGTTATTGTCATCACTTGAGCGGTTGTCGGCGTCGGCGTCTGCGTCGGCGTTGCCTGGTTAAGTTTTATGTTTAGGTCAGCTTTTCTCCTAAACTATCAAAGCGATTGCTTTGAAACATGAATACTTGTTCACCATTATAAGCTGACCCTGTATAGCAAGAAACATAACTCACTTGCTTTTTGCAAATTTATGGCCCCTTTTGTACTTAGAAATGTCAGATTTCTGGTTAAGTTTATGTTTAGGTCAAACTTTTTCCAAACTGTCAAAGCTATTGCTTTGAAACTTGGAATACTTGTTCAAACCATCATAAGCTGACACAGTACAGCAAGAAAACTAACTCATCTTGCTTTTTGCAAGATTTTATTGCCCCTTTTGGACTTGGAAAATCAGTTTCTTGGGTTAAGTTTTATGTTAGGTCAGCTTTTATCCTAAAACTATCAAAGCTATTGCTTTAAAACTTGCAACACTTGTTCCCATCATAAGTTGACCTGTACAGCAAGAAACATAACTCCCTCTCTTTTTGCAAGATTTATGGCCCTTTTGGACTTAGAAAATATCAGATTTCTTGGTTAAGTTTTATGTTAGGTCAACTTTTTCTCTTAAACTATCAAGCTATTGCTTTGAAACTTGCAACACTTGTCACATCAAAGCTGACCCTGTACAGCAAGCAGGTAACTCCATCCTGAATTTTCAATAATTATTGGCCCTTTTGGACTTAGAAATCATTTTCTTGGTTGAGTATTATTTTAAGTCAACTTTTTGCATAAAATAGTCAAAGCTATTGCTTTAAAACTTGCAACAGTTTTCACCATCATAGTGGACACTTACTCAGAAACATTACTCTATCTCTTTTTGCAAGAATGATAGCCTTTTAGACTTAGAAAATCATGGGTAGGACAATATTTCTATTACACAAAAAAAATCAGATGAGCGTCAGCACCCGCAAGACGGTGCTCTTGTTAATTAATGCAGTGTATGGTTCTGTATTATACACTTAATGGAGGCTTGCTGTTAAAAAAGTCAAAATTGTTACAACTCCTTACATAAATCAGCTCTTAATCTGTGTTATTGACCGGTCTATAGCTGAACATGTCATGAGTTTGCTGGACTTAAGTCCAAAATGAGGAAAAACCTTGAAATTCATGTATAATATCGTGTCGTGAAACATTTAGTGAATGGTTTGCTTTCGGACGTCAGGCAAATAGTTTTAACTACTGACTGGCAACTATTCAATAAGTATTTTATTACCAGTACATGAAATTCATGACGTATAATGTTGTGTCATGAAACATTAATTTTATTGAATGGAATGACTTGCTTTCAGACATCAGGCAAATAGTTTTAACTATTAACTAGCAATCTATTCAATAAGTATTTTATCACAAAGTATAAGAAATAAAAATTCCAAGTATTTTTTTTTTCACAAGTTTTAACTTACTGTCAGCAAACTTTTACAGGCAGGCAGGTCTATGGATAACCAGACTAAAAATGATACGTCCCCAAAGATTTTGTGAAACATCATCAATATAATTGAGCCGTGCCATGAGAAAACCAACATAGTGGGTTTGCGACCAGCATGGATCCAGACCAGCCTGCGCATCCGCGCAGTCTGGTCAGGCTCCATGCTGTTCGCTTTTAAAGCCTATTGGAATTGGAGAAACTGTTAGCGAACAGCATGGATCCTGACCAGACTGCGCGGATGCGCAGGCTGGTCTGGATCTATGCTGGTCGCAAGCCCACTATGTTGGTTTTCTCATGGCACGGCTCATATTTACTATCTAAACTAAACAGAATACAGGCACATGTTTTTAACAACTGCATGTATTATATTGAAACTTCACACAATGCTTCCCAGTCATCAAACGTACTGCAATATCCAAGTTAGATAACTCTTTTTTTCCAATTTGGTGTAAATTGTGGCCCTTTATAACTAAAAAAACAGTTTTGTCAAGCTGTATCTAGGTAACAGCTGGATGCTTTGGACTGAAACTTCCCGGAAGACATCCTTCTCATCAAACATACTTACACATACAAGTTAGATAACTCTTTGTTGAAATTTATCAGAAATATGGCCCTTGTTTGACTTAGAAAATTTTGTTGAAGTTTTGTATGCAAGTTGTCATCATTGCTGTAATAAAACTTTAATTTGCAACAAATTGTAATCAAGAAACTCAGTTAGGTAAATCTTGCCAAGTTATAGCCCTTGTTTAACTTAGAATCTGTCAAATAGTGGAGCATGCTGTCTTATGGACAACTCTAAGATTTATTCTGTATCATCAGACTTGTTTAAATGAATACTTTAGACTTATGTTAAATTCATAGATTTACTTTAAGAAGAACGGAAAGAAATGACATTTGTTTTATGGTCTGTCATTAACAGATTATGGGGTGCCATTCAAAAATATGAACGACGTGCACAGGGGTCCGAAGTTCACTGTAGAAGCATCGAGTACTGTTGTGATCATTGACGAAGACCAGGGTATGGCTAAGGGAATGGTGTACTTGGAATGTATTGGTGGAGGGATACCTCAGCCTGATTATAGCTGGATCAGAAATAACTCTGGTGTCATACAACCTGTAGACACAAGTGATGACTCACGTTACACTATTACAAATGGAAAATTGACCATTGAAGACCCTAAGGAAAGTAAAGATGCTGGGATATATCAATGCAAGGTGGAAAACTCTGTAGGGGCAATCGTTAGTGCTCCCGCTCAACTCTCGTTTGCAAGTAAGTCAACTTAATCAGAAATTAGATGAAAACTTTTATAAATTGATAGATTAACATTTTATCCTACCGACTATGCTCTCACAAAATAATAAATTATTATAGTTTTCGAATCACTTTGCCTGTCCATCTTACCCTCTGACTGTCCCAAATTGAAGTAAAAAACTGACACCACTGAAGAGAATCAAATATAACTTGACACAATGATAAGTTGCGATGAGAGAAAGTGTCAAGCAAATAAACCATAACCTTAAATAATTTTTGTACTCCCTTGATCACCTGTGGTTGCAGGCAAAATCCACAAAGTTGTCGGCTCTCTAACTGTCACAGTTCTTATCCAGTGTGTACCAAACTTGGTCACAATATTTATGGACATAATATCTCAGTCATTTTCAATAACAAGCCAATACCGGAAATTTTTAAAATTGAATGTCCACACTTAACTTAAGCATTTCTTAACCAGTGTTGTATGGATTGTATCAGGGCTCCGGAAATTTTGATAACTCAATCGGTCCGAAACGAAAATCCTGACATCGGCGCTACCCCACCCACCGCATTCCCAATATTACATATTTTGTAAAACGTGATAGGGTAAAGAAATAAGCATGTCATGCATTAAAACTGAGTTACCAGTCACCGTGCGTTACCATACAATGAAGACAGTTTTTCAGTGTTATGTGTGATCGTTACTTTGTTTAACTTTCGATGTTTTTCCGAGATAATACGAGGCATTGACACCGTGTGGGTAACTAGTCTTAAAGCCAACATACGTGACTTCGATACCGTATACACGGCAGATACTTTGTGATGTTTCTTCATTCTTTGACGGAATTCTATAAAATACAATGCGTCAAAGTGAGTTACACGACACATATTCTCTGCTAAACAGCCTCAGTATTTAAAGAATACTCTGCCGCGGACCGAATGTGTACGTTATTTGAACGCTGAGATCAAACTTCCCACATGTATTGTACCAAAACGTCACGCGGGTTGGCCACGGATATTTCATTTCACTTATGTTGTACTTCAATAAGCAGCTACATTTTATAAAGTTATATGTTCTCTTCTGATGTAAACAAAATTTCATTTTGAAACGTTTTTTAAAAGACCGATTTGATAAACAGTGCCACTCCGGTTTTCTTTATCATTCGTGGTTGCCCGTCCATTTTTTTCTTTTTTGTACAGTCGGGTTGCAAAGACGATTTTCTGCATTTGTTTCAACTGGAGCCCCAACAAATGAATCGTGTAATTTTTTCAAATCAAGTAATTATAGAAATTATTTTTATCGGTTTTCCGCGTGATGTCTCATTAAATCAAAGACCTATAATGTACAATTATAGCTGTTTGATTAAATGCAGCGACCATTTTTTGTTACCGTGATCAAACATAGCCTTTTGAAATAAACCATCCGTCGGATTCTAAATAAAAGAAGTGGATCCCCGTCGAAATGATTTGGATCCAGTCAGAAACGTTAGGAAACCAATCAAAAATGTTTAATACACTGCAGTCGGCTGTCTGCAAACATTAAAGGATGTGCCGCGCGAGCACTGATTGCGTCACGCGCTAATTACGGACCGATTATCGAAGTGACAATCAGACCGATTGACACGTTTATTGATTATCTGAAGGTGCGACCAACAATTTCCTATTTGGCAGGTGATCTTGAATTGAGATATCAGACCAAAATTTATACTTTTCTCCATTTTTACGGGACTGATTTTTTTCGTTTTTTCACTTCACGAATCGGTCTGAAAAGTCAAAAATCGGTCCAAAACTGACAAACCGGCAAATTTCCGAAGCCCTGGATTGTATCTTGTTGATAAAACACAGAATTTCATAAATTAGCATTAAGTAAAATGAAGTATAACATTGATAACAATGCATAAAATGAAGATTTCTGTAAGTTCTGACCTTTCATATTTTCTGATTTTTAAGAAATTCACAAAATTAGTATTCTTTTTTCCCTCGTATATTCTAGGTCTTGGAGAATTCCCAAATATTCCAGTTGCCTCTGTCAATCCTTGGGAGTACCAGGGTGCTGTCATTGAATGTCCAGATATAGCTTCAGGTTTTAAACAAGGTGAGTAAATTATACATTGATGTCTCATTCGTTTTTATACGCCCAAAGGGACGTATCATGTTATATCCCTGGTGTCCGTCTGTCGGTCCGTCTGTTAGCAATTTCGTGTCCGCTCTGTAACCCTTGAAACCCTTGAAGGATTTCAAAGAAACTTGACACAAATGTTCACCACACCGAGATGATGTGCAGAGTGCATGTTTTAAATGTCTCTCTTCAAGGTCAAAGCTCTGTAACTCTTGGACTGTTTGAAGGATTTCAAAGAAACTTGGCACAAATGTTCATCACACAGAGACGACGTGCAGAGCGCATGTTTAGGATGACTCGCTTCAAGGTCAAGGTCACAATTGGGGGTCAGAGGTCATATATGACTTTGCTTTGTGGTCAAAGGTCATATCAGTTTGTTTCGTGTCCTCTCTGTAACTCTTGGACTGTTTGAAGGATTTCAAAGAAACTTGGCGCAAATGTTCACCACACCGAGACGACGTGTAGAGCGCATGTTTCGGATGACTCACTTCAAGGTCAAGGTCACAATTGGGGGTCAAATGTCATATATGACTTTGCTTTGTGTATATTGCTCTGCATTGCAGTGCTCTTGTTTTTATTTGGCAGATCCCTTTTTGTTCACTTACAATAAAAAAAATTGAATTACTTCCCTTTTATGTTACTATAAATAGCTTTTTTTGAAACTTTTTTATACGCCTGAAGGGAAGTATTATGTTATACCCCCGGTGTCCGTCTGTCTGTCTGTCTGTCCGGGCAAGTGAAAAGAAAGAGAGGGCCATCTAACGGTAAAGAGAACAATAGCTTCAATCCGTTAACAATAGTTTAAAGGGCCAAGTCCCCATATTCAAACAAAAGAAATGGCCCTCTCTTTCATTTTGGTTGGATGCCTGTCCGTCCATCCGTCCGTTAGCAATTTCGTGTCCACTCTGTAACTCTTGAACCCCATGAAGGATTTCAAAGAAACTTGACACAAATGTTCACCACTCAGAGACGATGTACAGAGCGCATGTTTTGGATGTCTCGCTTCAAGGTCAAGGTCACAAATAGGGGTCAAAGGTCATATCAGTTTGTTTCGTGTCCGCTCTGTAACTCTTGAACTGTTTGAAGGATTTCAAAGAAACTTGGCACAAATGTTCACCACACAGAGACCACGTGCAGAACGCATGTTTTCGGATGACTCGCTTCAAGGTCAAGGTCACAATTGGGGGTCAAAGGTCATATATGACTTTGCTTTGTGGTCAAAGGTCATATCAGTTTGTTTTGTGTCCGCTCTGTAACTCTTGGACTGTTTGAAGGATTTCAAAGAAACTTGGCACATATGTTCACCACACCGAGACGACATGCAGAGCGCATGTTTCGGATGACTCGCTTTAAGGTCAAGGTCACAATTGGGGGTCAGAGGTCATATATGACTTTGCTTTGTGTATATTGCTCTGCATTGCAGTGCTCTTGTTTTTTTTTTTTGGCAGATCCCTTTTTTGTTCACTTACAATAAATTTATTTTGAACTACTTCCCTTTTATGTTACTTTAAATAGCTTTTTTTGAAATTTTTTTATATGCCCGAAGGGATGTATTATGTTATACCCCCGGTGTCCGTTTGTCTGTCCGGGCAACTGAAAAGAAAGAGAGGGCCATCTAACGGTAAAGAGAACAAAAGAGAACAATAGCTTCAATCCGTTAACAATAGATTAAAGGTCCAGGGCCCCCTATTCAGACAAAAGAAAATAACAAAAGAAACAGCCTTCTCTTTCATTGCATTGCAGTGCTCTTGTTTTTATTTGGCAGATCCCTTTTTTGTTCACTTACAATAAAAAAAAATTGAACTACTTCCCTTTTATGTTACTATAAATAGCTTATTTTGAAACATTTTTTTTATTATTGGCCGTAGGGAAAAACCGAGACCACTTTTCCGTGGTACAACATAGATGGTACCTCCAATTTTTAGGTGTTTTTTGACAAACCTGTACCTGGTAAGGATTTTTTTGTGGACTTAGAATTTTTTTTTTGATTTTCTTCCCTTTGTTGTTCCTGTCCTTTGAGCTTCAACAGTCAAGTTTTTTAAATTTTGCACCCATCCACTGATGTAACCCTTCGGGCGTATATTGCTCCGCTTGGCGGCACTCTTGTTATTATTGGCTGTAGGGAAAAACGAAGACCACTTTTCTGTGGTACAACATGGATGGTACCTCCAATTTTTAGGTGTATTTTGACATACCTGTACCTGGTAAGGATTTTTTTGTGGACTTAGAATTTTTTTTTGGGTCTTCCCTTTGTTGTTCCTGGCCTTTGGGCTTCAACAGTCAAGTTCTTTAAATTTTGCACCCATCCTCTGATGTAACCCTTTAGACGTATATTGCCCCGCTTGGCGGAGCTCTTGTTATACCTTAGAAGGAAGACAAGAGCTTTACTTTGTGGGCATTTTTAGCTCACCTGAACCGATGGTTCAGGGTGAGCTATTAGTATAGGTGGATGATCCATCGCCAATCATCCACATTTTCACTTTAACATTTTCTCCTCTGAAACTACTGGTCAGAATAACACCAAATTTGGTCTGTAGCATACTGGCGAGGTCCTCTGTCAAGTTTGTTCAAACGGGGGCACTTGGTCCCTTTTAGGGGTTGCTAAACTTGAAAATTGAAAAACCTTTATATGACTTCTTTTCATGAATTGCTAGATAGATCTTCATCATACTTGCTCTGTAGCATCATTATATAGTCTTCTCCCAATTGGGGTACTTGGCCCCTTTTAGGGGCCGCTAGAGCTAAAAATAGAAATACCTTTAAAAGTCTTCATTTATACCTAAAGCATTATGACCTTATTATCACTGGCAGGATTTCACACAGATGTTGCTTGGATGATCTATTCAAATCATTCTGGTTCTCAAAAGTCATGACTGACTGCGAAAAAAAGAAAGAAGAAGAAATGTTCAAACCACATCTCTGAAACCTCTCAAATGATTTTGAAATTGTTTCACAGAAATGTTCCTTGAGTAGCCATCTACAAAGTATGTTCAAATTATTCCAAGATGTAAACAAACATGGCCGCTATTGCTAAAAATAGAAAATCATTGCCATGTCCTAAACAAGTGGTGAGAATTTTTGATAATTTCCTTGAGTTACCCTCTACTAAAATTATTTTAAGTAATCATAATTTATCCCAAAAATGCTGCAAGCAGGTATCAGTTGCTGGTCAAGTTTTCTCCATATAATTCAACAGCTATGTTTGTTCTTTGACAATATTACTCACCTTCTAATAAACTTTAAAAAGAGTTGATATATTATTTGTTTGCCAAGTGCTTTTAACAATATTTTTGTACATTAAATTATTTCTTGGTTTTTCAGCTGTTGTATACCAGTGGAAGAAATCAGAGGAGGATCGCTATTCTGGAGATATTGACAAATTACGTAAAATGGACGTCAGACCAGATTTAAATAACCGTCTTTTTGTCTCCGGCAATGGAAAACTGTATTTCTCAGAAGTCACAGATGCGGATAACTATTTCTACTACTGTATTGCAACATTGACAACACTGAATCTGAACCAGAACTTCATCAGTACGACCCTGAGTCCAAGTCGAACCAGTAAACCTGTTCGTCTTGAAGTCCGTGCTAATTGTAAGTCATGTAAACAGTATGGCACCTATAATCTATAATCTTAGGTTTGGGATAACATATTAATTACAGCAAAACTTAAATGGATACCTAGTTTAGGAATATCTGTAGGGTAGCTGGGTTAAGGTCACAAAAAAAAAAGAACAGAAAAAATGTTTTCAGCTTATAACTTTAGTTCTGATGACATATTCTCATCAAACTTTGTGTATAGCAAGCTGGAAAGGACAACTATTTTGGATTATGTTTTAAGGGTCTGTAGACAAGGTCATACCAAGCATATATGCAAACCTCGTTTGGGGTTAGTAACATTATTTTATAACATCGCTGTATTTCTTGTAAAAATATTGCAGTTGTAAATTTCATATCCAGTATGTCAAAGCTAAGTGTATTAAACATTAATACATTGTTTTTATTTTTTTCTACCTTCAGCTGGTGGAACATATGCGCCAAGAATTCAAGATAGTTTCATAAATGTGGTTCCCGGTTCACCAGTTGTCGGCATGAACATAAGTCTCGAGTGTTTTGCCTATGGAACGTAAGTCAGAAATAAATACGAATTTTGCATGTTTTGCATATGTAACACAAGTCAGAAATAAATACAAATTCTGAGTACGTTGCCTATGGAGTGTAATTCTGATATACTTTAGACAACTTGTATAACAATTAATATTTACAAACTGAACAAATCTCACACAAAGCATACAGTAAACTTCATCATTAAGCATCAGTTGTGCATGTGCGAAGCACATTCCATTTGAATGATTTTATACAAAGTTTTGGCCCTTTATTTGTTTCAAATAGGAATAGAGTTACATTGGAAAGGAACAATGATTTTTTAACGTATTTCATATGCTGTTAAATATAGCTAGCTGATGACCCTTAGTGATTACATGGTCCCTTGACCATGACTTTGACCTGTTTACCTTCTTTTTAGCTCGACTATTCGAAGAATAGTCTAGCTATTCTACTCACCCTGGCGTCGGCGTCGGCGTCACACCTTGGTTAAGTTTTTGCATGCAAGTACATACAGCCATCAATTAAAGACATATAGCTTTGAAACTTATTTTTTCTTTTTCTAGGTCAATTACCAACCTCTCTGGGTCAAGTCCCATAACTCTGACATGTATTTTGAGCAAATTATGCCCCCTTTTCGACTTAGAAAATTTTGGTTAAAGTTTTACATGCAAGTTACTATCTCCAAAACTAATGCAGATATTGATTTGAAACTTCACATGTGTCTTCGGGGTTATTAAACTAGTTGATAGCAGCAAGTCCCATATCTCTGACCTTCATTTTGGCCAAATTATGCCCCCTTTTGGACTTAGAAAATTCTGGTTAAAGTTTTGCGTGCAAGTACATACAGCTATTTCTAAAAGGCATATAGATTTGAAACTTATTTTTTCTTTTTCTAGATCAATTACCAACCTCACTGGGTCAAGTCCCATAACTCTGACATGTATTTTGAGCAAATTATGCCCCCTTTTAGACTTAGAAAATTTTGGTTAAAGTTTTACATGCAAGTTACTATCTCCAAAACTAATGCAGATATTGATTTGAAACTTCACATGTGTCTTCGGGGTTATAAAACTAGTTGATAGCATCAAGTCCCATAACTCTGACTTTCATTTTTGCCAAATTATGCCCCCTTTTGGACTTAGCAAATTCTGGTTAAAGTTTTGCGTGCAAGTACATATAGCTATTACTAAAAGGCATATAGATTTGAAACTTATTTTTTCTTTTTCTAGATCAATTACTTACCTCACTGGATCAAGTCCCATAACTCTTACATGTATTTTGAGCAAATAATTCCCCTTTTTGGACTTAGAAAATCCTGGTTAAAGTTTTGCGTGCAAGTACATACAGCAATTACTAAAAGGCATATAGATTTGAAACGTATTTTTTCTTTTTCTAGATCAATTACCAACCTCACTGGGTCAAGTCCCATAACTCTGGCATGTATTTTGGGCAAATTATGCCCCCTTTTGGACTTTGAAAATTCTGGTTAAAGTTTTACATGCGAGTTTCTATTTCCAAAACTAATGCAGATATTGAACTGAAGCTTCACATGTGCCTTCGCGGTTATAAAACTAGTTGATAGCAGCAAGTCCCATAACTGATATGCATCTTGGTCAAATTATGCCCCCTTTTGAACTTAAAACTCTCTTGATATTTAACCTTTTTGGGTAATATTTTCCTGCTTCTGGGACAATATTTCGAATAGTCGAGCTTGGCTGTCTTATGGACAGCTCTTGTTTTTTTTTATCCTCCTCCAGGCCACAAGTGGTGGGGGAGGGGGGAGGTTAAAGGGATGGTCTCTGTCTGTTTGTCCTTCCGTCTGTCCTTAACATTTTATGTCGGCTTTGTATCTCGTAAACACCTTGAAGGATTTTCATGAAACTTTGGTCAAATGATCACCTCATCAAGATGATGTACAGAACCCATGAGTCAGTCATGTCGGCTGAAGGTCAAAAATTTGAGCCTTCCATTTCGTGTCCTCTCTGTATTTCCAAAACCCCTTGAAGGATACATGAAACTTGGGTCAAATGATCACCGCGTCAAGACCATGTGCAGAAACCATGAGTCAGCCATGTTGGCTCAAGGTCAAGGTCACAACTCGAGGTCAAAGGTTTGATCCTTCTATTTTATGTCTGCACTGAATCTCCCCTGGAATGATTTTATATGACTTGGCTTAATTTTGACTTGACCTACGGACCTACTTTCTTCTTTTTTTTGCCCCCCCCCCCCCACCCCCCTCCCCATGAGTTGTGGTGCCATATAGATTTGACCTTTATGGTCCCTGAAATAATAAAAAATGCACAATTTCACCTAATTACGTGCCTAGCTCAAAAGTTTTTGAGGTAAATTCATGAGACCTTGCATGAGTCTTTATCATAATGTGACCTTGCACACTTGGCATTCTTCTTGAAAATCTTAGCGCTTATAATTATTACAGAATTATGGTCCTTGAAATAGCCAAAATAGTGGATTTTTGTTTGTTATGCTCATATCTCAAAAAGTATATGGCCTAGAATAATGAGTCCTTTATATAAAATGTTCAGTTTTAATACCCCTGTTCCTCTGACAATAAGCTGCTGTATGGGGCTGTTCACCACCATTTGTGATAGGTCTTGTTATAATTCTAAGTAAAATGGAATGAGTACCACAAATAATCTGTTTTTAGAATTCCACTAACATATACATGGAAAGTGCCGAGTGGAGTACGAGGTCGTTATGAACTGACAGATAGTAATCGGGTTCTGAAGATACAAAATGTACAACAGGATGACTCAGGAGAGTATTCATGCCGCGTGACTAATTCTATCGGCAATGGACAGCAGTCAGACAATAAGACCTATACTCTTTATGTTGAATGTAAGTTTATTTTCAATGCAAGCAAGTTTTGTTTTGTCTTTTTAGCTCGTCTGATTTTTAGCTCGACTATTCAAAGAATAGTCTAGCTATTCTACTCACCCTGGCGTCGGCGTCGGCGTCACACCTTGGTTAAGTTTTTGCATGCAAGTACATACAGCCATCAGTTAAAGGCATATAGCTTTAAAACTTATTTTTTCTTTTTCTAGGTCAATTACCAACCTCTCTGGGTCAAGTCCCATAACTCTGACATGTATTTTGAGCAAATTATGCCCCCTTTTGAACTTAGAAAATTTTGGTTAAAGTTTTACATGCAAGTTACTATCTAGGTCGATTTGAACATGGGTCATCTAGGGTCAAAAACTAGGTCATATCTAAGAAAATGCTTGTTTTATCGCAAGAGACCAATTTTTTGGTCCAATCTTAATGAAAATTGGTCAGAATATTTGTTTCCATGAAATCACTAGGTCCAGGGTTTTCCCGGACGCAGGTTTTCTGCGTCCCTGACGCGCTTTTACTGCTTTGAACTCGCATTTTTTAGTGCCTCTGCATCCACTGGACCCGCAAAATCGGTCACGAAACTCCTTTGCGCAGATACCCATGTAAAATGCGCAGTTTTTTACCACAGGGACCATCCCCGAATTGTGGGTGCTCATTATACACAGGTATAGACAATTTTCCAACTTCAAAACAAGTTTTGTTATCGATGTTGGACATTTTGGTAAAGGGAAACTACTCTCCGCGCTAACTGTCAACGCTAAAATCTAAGATTGCCGTTACGTTCCGTAAAAGATTGAATGGTTTATTTTTTTATTAAACAGAATTAATTTCATATAAATTTAAAGTATTTTGATGAAAAAATATTAATAAATCACAAAAATTATGACACTAATTAAGGATCGAGTATTATCTTTAACCGAGATAACACTGTGAACAACATAATTGACACGAGTTGACACGTTAATTGCCGGTAATTACTGGCTATTTGATCATAACAAAGACTATCACACCTTTTGTAATCGGTCTGAATTGAGAAGCTCATGCCATTTTGAAAGATACCATTCCGAAATATTGAATCAACTGCTATCTAAATAAAAAAGATACAATTAAGTTCATTCGGTTTTAGGGTAAATTTGTATAGTAATAATGTCCATATTCAAGGTCAATAATTTGTGGACCCCCAAAAATTATTAGGGACCCTTAAATTAGCAGCCATGGGAGTCCATGGACTCCCAAATAAAAAACCCGAGGGAAAACCCTGTAGGTCAAACATGTTTTACACTGTTATGGTGTGTTTCTTAGGTGAGCGACCTAGGGTCATCTTGGCCCTCTTGTTTATGGTTGTCTTTGATAAAATGTATTTTGCATAATTATTCTAGCCAAGCCGGACTTTATTGTACCATTGACTGACCAGCATCTTGACAAGGGAACTCGACAGTTAACATGGCGGTGTGAAGCTCGTGGTGTACCATTCCCAGTTTATACTTGGTTAAGGAATGGTGAGATTATACAAAATAGCTCCGATGGTGACCGTCTTGTTTTGGCCAACACGCTTTTCCTGAGGAATCTGCAGCATGACAGAGATAGCGGAATGTATCAGTGTATAGCGGAAAATTCACATGGCGTGTCTTCAACTTCTGCACAACTAAGAATTTTAGGTACACAAGTTCTGTTTCAATCATTATATGTATATTGTCACTTCATTTTTGTCATCATAAATGTAATTAATTAAACATCCAACTGTAGTCTAAAAATTGTGTAGCCATGCGGAGAAGAAAAAAAAAAACAGAGCAAGTGTTTAAAGGTTTTTAAAAGAGTTAGGCCAAGTAACAGTTTGAAACTTTTATGTCTGCTTATGTACATTTAACAATTGCTTTACAGACTGTCCAAGAATTTTCAGTCCAAAATGTTAGGTATGAGAAAAATAATTATTTTTGCAAATTTTGAGGGTGTCCCAACTTGAAGGGTGTCCCAATACTTGGGGAAAATAAGGTATGTTCATATGTTCATATAACACTTAAGGTAGTGGACCCATATTGACACTTGGCAATTACTGTGTGATTACATATTCTTGTTTGGCAATTCAGCATTCTTCTGATGTAAGTTTGCATGGCGTTCCATAAAAAAGGAGAATGCTGAAATTGCATATAGAGAATACATGACTTACAGGACCACTTCCTTAATACATATTACAGTTTTAGCTCACCTGAGCACAAAGTGCTCATGGTGAACTATTGTGATCATGCTGTGTCTGTTGTGCGTCCGTCTGTTAGAGCAAACCATTGTTACCTTAGGCGGTAGGAGGTGTGGTCTATGACAATAGAAATCCTTTGTATTTATTCCGTAACCACTTAAGTCTTTTTAGCTCACCTGACCAAAAGGCTTATGGTAAGCTATTGTGACCGCTCAATGTCTGTCGTGCGTCATGTGTCGTGTGTCGTGTGTCCGTCAACGTTTTCTAAAAAAATCTTCTTCTTGAAAACCACTGGGCAGAATTACACCAAACTTCACAGGAATGATCCTTGGGTGTTCCCCTTTCAAAATTGTTCAAAGAATTTAATTCCATGCAGAACTCTAGTTGCCATGGCAACCGAAAGGAAAAACTTTTAAAAGTCTTCTTGTCCAAAACTGCAAGGCCTAGAGGCTTGATATTTGGCATGTGACATGTTATGGTCCTCTATTAAGATTATTCAGATTGTGCCCCTGGGGTGAAAAGAGGCCCCACCCCGGGGGTCACAAGTTTTACTAACTTATATAGTAAAAATGTTTTTAAAATCTTCTTGTCTAAAACCTTAAGACCTAGGCCTTTGATATTTTGTATGTAGCATTGCCTTATGGTCCTCTTCCAAAATTGTTCAAATTATGCCCCTGGGATGAAAAGAGGCCCTGCCCTGGGGGGTTTCAGGTTTTACATAGACTTATATAGGAGAAAAAAAACCCATTAAAAATCTTCTTGCCTGAAACTGCAAGGCCTAGGCTTTTGATATCAAGTATGTTGCCTTTCCTAGTGTTTCTCTGCAAAAATTGTTTAAATTATGTCGCTAGGGTGAAAAGAGGCCCTGCCCTGGGGGTACCAAGTTTAACATAGACTTATATAGGAAAGAACAATAAAGATATTCATGTCTGAAAGTTAAAGGCCTAGGCCTTTTATATTTGGTATGTAGCATTGCCTGGTGGATCTCAAACAAGTTTGTTCAAATTATGCCCTGGGGGTCACTTGTTATAATTATGAGTTATATAGGAAAAAATACTTAAACAATTATCAGATCATATTTCCTAGATTGTTTAATTATAATTACCTGATGATCCCAAGTGATTAGGGATCGCTTGACTGTGACCTTGACCTATTGACCTACTTTCTTGTTTTTTAGGTTACAGCCTTGAAATTTGGATGTCATGTACAGTTTTGCACACTGATCTTAAAACTGACTTTCAGTTACATGAATTTGACCTACTGACCTACATTCTTAAAATTTCAGCATCAGTTTGCAATTTGAAACATGTGGTTCATATTACTCAGGTGAGCGCCAGGGTCATCATGACCTTCTTGTTTCCCTTTAGGGGTCATTCTATTGTTTTCAAACAGTGGAATAACCACCTAATACCAAGTCTTCCGTCATCACTAATTGTGCTTAAACAACATCTCCAAAACCACTGAATGGATTTTGATAAAGCTTGACCTGGATGTTCTATGGGTGATCTTCTATCAAAGTTGTTCAAACAGTTCTGCTTGGTTGCCATAGCTAAAAATAGAAAAATCTTCAAACAACATCTCCTCCTAAACCAATGGTCTGATTTTGAAATAATTTCACACACATGGTCCTTCTGTCACTCTCCACCAAGATTGTTCAGATTTTACCGATTAGTCAAAAAACATGGCCGCCAGGGTACATGGTCACTTTTTCCTATATGTTTATAGTAGAAATAAAAAAAATCTAATTGTGTGAAACTGCAAGCCAGATTTCAAAATAATTTCACACAAATGGTCCTTGTGTGACCCTCTACCAAGTTTGTTCAAACTAACTTGATTCGTCAAAAAATACGGCCGCCAGAGGGCATGATCACTTTCCGTATATTTATATAGTAGAAACTTTAAAAATCTTCTTGTGAGAAACTGCAGGCCTGATTTTAAAGTAATTTTACACAAATGGTTCTTGTATGACCCTCTACCAAGATTGTTCAAATTATTCTGATTCGTCAAAAAGCATGGCTGCTAGGGGGCATGGTCATTTTCCCTATAGGTATAGAGTGGAACCTTAAAAAATTCTTGCGTGAAACTGCTAGCCTGATTTTAAAATGTTGCTCAACTGTGATTAACAACCATTGAACTATAGAAATGTTACTGTCAATATAAACTGAAATGTATTCAATTTTAGAGGTGGCGCCGTCATTTTCGAAGTTTCCGCTTCCTTCAAGTATGGGTGGTGCAGTTGGTGGTAACATCACAATCCCTTGTCGCCCAGAAGCAGCCCCATTCCCAGAAATAACCTGGTTCCGTAACAGTGCCAACTTGAATCCTGTGACCGATTCTGGATCTCGTTTGCAGATGACCATCGAAGGAGATTTAAGGATTCAAGACTTGAGTATGTCAGATCAGGGAACATATGAATGTCGTGCTAAGAACGAGCTTGGTGAGGACAGGAGTAGAACAATCCTCAGTATAATGCGTAAGTCAAATAGTTACCAATAAGGGGTTTATATTGGTAGCCCAGATAGAGTGAATGGGTGGTGCGGTATTTAGGAGTCATCTTACAGTCAGTTGGATGGTTGGTAGGTCAGTTTGTAGGTCCATTGCAAAAAGTTTAAGGAGCAAACTACATCCACATTCTTAAAGAAGTATAGGTATGTGTGATTTTTTTTGTGGGATGGGCAAAGCTGTGGGACCAACTATGAACAACTCCCCATTATGCTGGGCTGATGTATAATAATAAGTATAAATATGACACTTGTTTGCAGTTGTTTTCAGTTGGAATATTATAGCCTGTTAAAAAGCAGGAACTTAAATATCTTCCAGTTCTGAACTTCTGAAAAACACATGTGTTTTTTCCTTTAAGAAAAAAGGTGTCTGTCCCTTCCCATTTTAGGGCACCTGAGCACAAAGTGTTCAAAGTGAGGTGATGTGATTGCCTTTTGTCTGTCATGTGATGTGCATCATACATTGTCCGTTGTTAACAGTTTGACTGTTAACACTAAGAGGTCACAATATTGGTTCAGTCTGCTTGAAACTGGACCAGAATGTTACCAGGAATAAAACCTCGGGTGAGTTTGAAACTGGATCATCTTAGGTAAAAAACTTGATCGTTAGGTTAAGTGACACTCTAGAGGCCACATTTTTCTACATGATCTACACAAAACTTTATCAGAATGTTTGTCTCTATAAAGTCTAGTTCACATTTAAACAGGGTTCTAGGTCACTAGGTTAAATCATAGAAAAACCTTGTAAACGTTCTAGAGGCCATATTTTCTATCTGATCTTCATAAAACTTGGTCAGAATGTATATCTCTGTGAATTCTTAAAGTTCAAAAGTGGGTAACATGAGATCAAAAACTAGGTCAAAGGTCAAATGGTGGAAAAACCTTGTTAACATACTGGAGGCCACACTTTCTGCCGGTACTTGATCTTCATAAAACTTTGTCAAAATGTTTGTCTCTTTGAAATCTTGATCAAGTTTAAACCGGATCATCTCATTCAAAAAGCTAGGCCACGTGATCCAATCATAGATGGACCTCGTTAACATTCTAGAGGCCATATTTAATACCTAATCTTCATGCGACTTGGCCAGAATGTTTGTCTGTTTCAGAATCTTGAAAAAAAATTATACTGACCCCGTCTATCTGTGTTACACAAGTGATAACATAACAATAACATTCTTTGATCTATCAACACAAGAAAAAATGCGAAGCATTCTACAATCAAATTACAATATGACTGAAACACCTGACAGAAAGGGACTCACAACCACAATTACACTGTCTGGGAAGAAAGTTGTGATACGAGTTTATCACAACACCTTGACTATGACCATTCAAGGTGCTGGCTGCAGAGACTGGATAGAAACTTTTCTTGAGAAGTGCAGAGAGGAACTGAAAACACACAAATTAAATCTGCAAGAAAGCACTTCCATCATGTCCAGTGATGACGAAAGTCAAACAACATCCCCCAAGCAAATCACTGCAAGTAAACAGTCCATCAATATAAACTCTGATGATCTGCAGAATAAATCATCATCAAATCAGCAAGAGTCAACAAATGCAACCCAGTGTATGAGAACAGGGAACAGTTTTGGTGGTTATATGATGACACCTCAGCCTAAACCAAAAAAGAAAAAGAAGAAACTGTTTAGCTTTAGTTTTGGGAAATCAATCACATCCACCCCAGCTAATAGACTCTTTTACCGGACTCAAACAACAACAGAATCAAATGATCTCCCATCAGACACAATATCAATAGATAGTCAAAATTCTGATGACTCAGTGCAAAATCATACACCCTTAACATCTGAGCAAACAAAATCTCTGAAAATTTCTACATGTGAAAAAACCACAAAAGTGGAGCACACAGATATTATCAACATGAATACTGAACAGTGTAAAAAGCTACAAGAACAAAATGAACAACTTGCAGCTGAAAATACCAAACTAAAACAACAAACACATATCTTTTATGGAATTAACTCTACGAATGAGAATATGAAAGTACAAAACCTTCAGCTTACAACAGAAAACAAGAAACTCCAAAATGAACTGGACGAATTGAAGAGTAGAAGCAATGCAACTGAGCAATCAAAGAACACCCTAAAAAAAGAAATTACTAATTTAAAGACACAACTAAAGAAATCAGAAGAGCAGGTGGCTGAACTCATCAAGAAATCTTCCAAAAACACTGACAATAGTGACTTATTTTCACAGATTGTAACACAGGAAGAAGAAATATCAAAACTGAAACAAATAAATCAGACAATAAAGCAGGAAAACAAAGTTCTTCGAGAAAAAGTGGCATACAATGAGAAAGAGAAAGAAAGTATGGACACAATCCAAACAGATATAACAGAAATTAAAGATACAATTTCACATTTTTCGTCAACGCTGCAGCTGCTACAGAACAGAACTAACAATTTGCCAACAAACACAGACTTGTATCTACTTCAAGCTGAAGTTGTACAGCTAAGGAAACAACTGTCAAGTGAAGATGAAAATGACTTGAGAAAAACTCAAACCCATCTGCTGGAAAATGAAACAACAACAAGTCAACCTTTGACCGAAAAAGGAACTTCGTCAGAATTAAAAGGAAACTCCAATGTTATATCAACAGAACCCAACCAAAAACCTAAAATCTGTATTCTTGGAGACTCTGTCACAAAGATAATTAATAGAAAGAAATTCTCAGGAGAAATTTTGGACACTCAAATTAAATCTTACCCAGGAGCCAAAGTCCAAGACATCATTAACAATCTGAACTCTGGAAGTACAAAAGAATACATATCTCAGAGTGATGTAACTATAATTCATGTCGGTATCAATAATGTCTCAGAGGCAGAATCTACTGATAGAGTTATTGATCATTTCAAGGCTCTTACACAAGAAGTGAAATCAATCAATCAGAATACAAAGATAGTTATGTCTTCCATTTTACCAGAGAAGCATGATAAACTCTCCACCAAACCAATCACTGAAATAAACTCAAATCTAGCTGAATTTTGCAAGGTCAATGACCACGTGTTCTTGGACAACACCAGTAGTTTCATGAAAAATGGTTCTGTGGACAAATCTCTGTACCATGATGAAGTACATCTTACACAAACTGGGGCAGCTACTCTAGTTAAAAACATGAAAAGGACACTCTTTGCTGAAATCAAAATCTCTGCCAACCTTAAGGAAAATTTTCACAAGCAAGGCCTCCCATACAACAAAAGTCACCAAGGATACAGAGGGCGACCTCCAATCAACAGACAGCCCTGGAAACAACCGTATATCAACAGCCACAAGGGGAGACATCAAACGAAGCACTGGCAACAAGGAAAAGGCTCTCATCAGCTACCAATGATGATGCCATTCTGGTGGGCATAAATGAACACTCTGTCAGAAGTTACATTAGTAATAATTTCTGTGGTTCTAACACTCTAAATAACTCTCATAAACTCTTTTCTAGTAATCTATTTGATAAATCAGGTTTAAACTTTATGCATCTAAATATTTGCCATATAAGCAACAAATTTGATGAATTTAAGCATACAATTGATAGTGTAAAAGAACTCGATTTTATTGGCTTATGTGAAACATTTCTTAATGAAAATTATTCTGACAATGAATATGTTTTGGAAAATTATCAGTTAATCCGTAATGACAGAGGCTCAAATGGAGGTGGTGTTGTACTATATGCAAAATTGTGTTACCCTTGCTATCAAAGGATAGATTTGAATAAAACAACAATAGAAGCAATATGGATTGAGGTTAAATGTGAAAATCAAAAATCTTTCATTATTGGATATATCTATAGACCTCCTTCATCACCTGCAAGCTGGAATGATGATATTGAAGAAATACTTGAGAAAATTTTTATAGAGGGGAAAGAAGTTATTTTATTTGGAGACTTTAACTATAATTATGTCAATTCAGCAACAGTCAATACCACATGGAATCATGTAACAGAAACATTTAACCTTAAACAACTTGTTCAATCACCAACCAGAGTTACTTCCACTACCTCTACTATAATTGATCATGTCTATTCAAATGTTCCTGATAACATATATAAAATACATGTACCAGTCCTCACACTGAGTGATCACTATCCTGTCTGTTTTGTGCGCAAGTCTAGAAGTAAGCCAAAACATGGACCTGTACATTCTGTAATAACTTATAGAAGCATGAAAACATTTAATGAAGACAACTATTTAACTGATTTACAAAATCAACCTTGGTCTGTCCTTGACATATTTACAGATGCTGATGATGCCCTAGACTATTTTACTAATACTTTTACGTCAGTTTTAAACAAACACGCACCACATATAACAAGGCGAGTTAAACATGCTAATCAACCTGATTGGTTCAATAATACAATAGCTGAAACAATTAAAGAAAGGGATAAAGCAAAGAAGTCTGGTAATTATGAGAATTATAAAATACTTCGTACAAAAGTAAAGCAACTAACAATAGATGCTAAAAAATCTTTTTTCAACACAGTGATCAACGAAAATAAAAAAGACACAAAGAAAATGTGGCAAAATTTAAAGCACTTATCTGGGAAAAGTACTAATACTCAAACTCATTACATAAATGATGATAATGGAGATCCAATTACTGATCCTTATCAAAGTGCAGCGCAGTTTAATGAATTCTTTACCAATATTTTCAAAAGAGCACCTAATGTTGATAGCTATCCTGAATCATACAAAACCCTATTAAGAAATCATAATTCACATTGTCTAAAAACTGATCAAAAGTTTCAAATTCCCCCAGTCTCTGAAAAATTTGTGAGGAACATGCTTGAAACCCTTGACTGTAGCAAAGCAACTGGCCTTGACCAAATAAGTGCTCGTTTCTTAAAACTAAGCTGTCATGTTATTTCAAGACACTTAGTTAAAATCATTAACCTCAGTATTGATACAGCTAAATTCCCTACTGCATTTAAAATGGCTAAAGTTATCCCAATCCACAAAAAAGGGTCTAAATCTGATAAAAATAACTATAGACCCATTTCTATTTTACCTGTTTTATCAAAACTCATTGAAAAGCATGTCTCTGATAACCTTAAACAATTTCTTGAAGACAATAACCTTTTTCATAAAAAACAATCTGGGTTTAGAACAAATCACTCTTGTGAAACTGGTCTAACATCCATAGTAGACAACTGGATTGAGCAAATCAATAACAATAA
Source organism: Mercenaria mercenaria (assembly GCF_021730395.1). Taxonomy (NCBI): domain Eukaryota; kingdom Metazoa; phylum Mollusca; class Bivalvia; order Venerida; family Veneridae; genus Mercenaria; species Mercenaria mercenaria. The sequence goes on from NC_069373.1 coordinate 58,851,271, forward strand.
TCTTGTTGGTACCATATTTCTAGACTTAACAAAAGCCTTTGATCTGGTAAACCATACACTACTCATTGAAAAACTTAGTTGTTACAATATCTCAAACCATACGCTACAGTGGATTCAATCATACTTAACAGAAAGATCTCAGAAAGTATCTGTGTCAGGCACCTTTTCTGAGGCTCTGGATGTATCTTCTGGAGTCCCTCAAGGATCTGTCTTAGGACCCATCTTATTCCTTACCTATATAAATGATTTACCCCTACATCTTGAACACTCAGAAATGGATATGTTTGCAGATGATGCTACCATAAGTGCTACGGGGCATTCAACTGAAACATTAAACTTAAAACTTCAAAAAGACCTAGACTCTATTCAAGAATGGTGCAATCATAGTGCAATGATACCTAATACAGACAAAACCAAAGCTATGTACATATCAGCCCCCAAAAAGACCCAAAATGACATTCAAGCACCAACAAATGCACCTCTTCGGTTACTTAACACTGATATAGCGTTCACTAAATCTGAAAAACTTCTTGGAGTTCAAGTTGACAATTGCCTAAACTGGAAACTACAAGTGGTACAAACAATAAAGAAATGCAACAGTAATCTCTATCTTCTTTTACGGATAAAACAATTCCTTAATATACATGCCAGGAAACTTTTCTACAATGCTTACATCTTACCCCATATAGACTATTGCTGTTCAATATGGGGAAACTGCTCAAATGAACTTCTTGAGAGAATGATAAAATTTCAGAAACGTGCAGCTCGCATTATTCTTGATAAAGAGGCAGATGCACCATCTGACCCTCTTTTCAAAGAATTAAAATGGATAAAATTTAACGACAGAGTTGAGTACAAAAAAGCTGTTTTAATTTACAAATCATTAAATGACGAAAACTCGCCATGCTACATGAAAGAAAAATTTCAATTTGCTTCAACTCTACATAACCGAAATCTCAGATCAACAAATAATCTTAATCTATATATTCCTAAGCCTAATCTTGAGTTTTATCGAAAATCACTTTCTTATTCTGGAACTAAAATCTGGAATAATATACCTCTCTTTGTACGCCAATCTGAAAATACTGAAAATTTCAAAAAAGCTTATTTAAAGTGGAAGTACTCTGGCTAACTTTCCTTCAGTCAAAATTATTATTCCATGCTTATATATAATTTTATGTTTGTAATTTTGTTTCTGTGATTTTTCTTACTACTGATTAACATTTTGTGTTTATTTCATTTTGTAATTGTTTAATTCTGTATTTAATATTATTGCTACTGTTATTTGATGTAAATGTTGTAAAAATGTTGAGGCACATATGGAAGATCGTTTTGGCGAATATGTAGCCTCGTTAAATAAAGTCTTTATTATTATTATTATTATATTATTATTATTATTATTATAATGTATTGGTTGTGTTTCAGAATGTACCCAGTTATATCAGACCTGTCTGTCTGTCTGTGATACATGAGTAAATATGTTGATTGTGTTTCAGCACGCACCCAGATATACCAGCCACCAAGACCACAGTCTGTAGAAGTGAATAAAACTGCCTTCATGTACTGTCAGGCTTCCTTCAACCAGAACAAACTTGACCTCGTATATCTATGGGCGTTCAATAACAGGATGATAGATATTGAAAACAATGAACACTACAGAAGGGTATGTAGTATTTTTGTTGTATCCAGATAGCTACATTCAGTGACGTTTTAGCAGTTGTCTTATTTAAAATCATAGACAATGCAGGCACATTGCTGTATATAAACAGTTCATTAAAAGAGTTCAAACTTTGTAGAAGTAGTTCTTAATACATGAATCTAGATCTAGTTTTTCTAGTTTTGGGAAGACTATGAAATCTTTAAATTTCTTGGGTGCAAAATTTCGTGATTTGGATTAAAGTAGTTAAATTGTGGGAATCTGAATTAGTGGATTTAAATTCAGGTAATTTCTAGGTTTACAGTTTGCAGAGTTTCCCCTGATATTTGCCTTGTGTGATAACCTGTAACAGGAAGTTTATAGTATTTTTGTATTGAATATGGCAATACCCCAGACCAAGAATGGGGACGATACCTGATATTTGCCCAGTACGATCATTCCGGTACACAAAATTCATGGTACCGGTGTAGTGGTCAGATATTTCCCTGGGAAATAAACCAACTGGTTGATTTCTTCCCCGGGGAAAAAACCAACTGGTTGCCTCCCTAGTTTTTGTGCACAAACAAGAGAGAAAAAACTGACCGGTATTTCTGTATTTACCGGGCAGTACGCTAGAACACAAAGCAGGTTTAAATGTATACTGGGTATTTGTGTGATCATTCTGTTGTCACTGTCAGTATTTCTGTATTTACAGGGCAATTCCCCAGACCAGCAAGGAGGTTTATATCTGATATTTGCCCAGTATGATCATACTGGTACATACACATGTATTGCACAAACACAAGTTGACATGGCTAATGCTTCAGCCTCACTGGTTGTTACAGGTAAGTTTATGTCTGTGTTGATAGAATATGTTTTGTTAGATATGTGTTGATGTTTATGCTTTAATAGATTATTGATGGGATATTTATGTTATTGCTGGCTCAAAAATAATCAGATTTTCAAAATTTTGTCATATATCTGAAGTCTTAAAAATATGCTAATATGTGGAGATTGATGAAGTATATTGTGGAAAAGATTAAAATAAAAAGTCCTGTCCTTAATGATGATGATAATGATGATGATATTGATGATGATGATGATGACAAAGTCTGATGATGTTAAACAGTTTTGAGTTATCTTCATCATAAGAGAAATTTAATAAATGAGATCAAGAATGAAAAGCTATGCACTATTTTCAGGTCCCCCAGGGGAGCCTGCTGGTGTGCAGGCATACAGTGCTTCTGATAAGATCTCACAAGAAGTGTCGGATGAAGGTGGGGTAAGGGAAACTGATGTCGTCCTCAGATGGACAGATCCAGTAGATACTCATGGGGCTCCTATACAGACTTACATGATCTATGGACAGACAAATTACACCACTGAATGGAAACCTCTATACACATGTAAGTTTCAAAACATTCATTTTTGTTGCATCTTGTTTACAGAATATGTTTTTAGTCTTGGAAGTCATTGACAAAGATAGTTTGTGCCTTAATTCTCGAGGGAAAGGTAGGACGAAGTAATTTTTATGAATGGAGTGAAGCTTTTGAAATGATTTATATAAACGTTAACTTTACCTTTAGCCTGCTGGTGGCAAATGATTCTGCCTTGGCAACCAGTGCAGACCAAGATATGTAGGCTGACCTTGGTCTGCACTGTTCAATGTTGAGACAGTAAATTTTCAGCAAACACGGTCGCTGTTCAGTAGATTTTCAGTGGACACCCCTTTGAATAATAAGTGGTACTGCTCAAATTGTACGATGGACCAGTCAATTTTAGTTTAGCAGGATAATGGTTAAACATGCATTAGATTTTTTATAAACGTCTAATACCATGTTTCACTTGTTTCAGGCACATATTTCATAGAAGACTGTGTAAATTGAAATAATAACTGAATGATTAGATTGTAAATGTTATAACTGAATGAGTAGATTGTAAATGGAAATATTAAACATTGATACCCTAATTACGAGCAAATAGTTTTAAAGCCTATTTTGGCATTATTACTGTAAAAGTCTATTTTTTGCGAGGTTTTTATTTTCGCGAACCTTCTCACAAATTCATCTGTCTCGCTAAATTTTCTGTCTTAATATTATTAAGTATTATATATATATAAATACCGGAAATTCCTAATTTTGATGTGGCAACCTCACAAATTTAAAAACTCGCAAAAAAAATGAAAATCGCGAAAAGAAACAACCCGCAAAATATAAGACTTACCATATCAACCATTCTTTTTCAATTCCTGTTGCACAAATTGATGACATATTTAATCTGTCTGAAAAGTACATATTGCTATACCCTTACTTTCTGTAGATATACCTCAGTTTGACACAGTGATACTGGGAGGAGTAGATTCACAGAGACGTCAATATCTGGTGCGCAATCTTAGCCCTGGAGTTGGCTATTCCTTCAAGATAAAAGCAGTTAACATGTATGGTGTTGGACTAGAAAGCGAACCTACTAGTAAATTTATTTCTTCAGTTTGAAGTAAAAAGTGTGTTTGTAACCATCATTTGTTTCCATTTTCCACTTATCAAGTGAAAATCAGGCTTTTATTAGCTCACCTGTCACATAGTGACAAGGTGAGCTTTTGTAATCACCCTTCGTCTGTCGTCCGTCGTGTGTGCGTCCGTGCGTCCGTCAACAATTTCTTGTCTGCACGATAGTGGTTTCATTTATGATTTTATTGTCCCCTCCGACAACAAAGTTGTATGGGGGGGTATACTGGTTTCAGGTTGTCTGTCTGTTTGTCTGTCCGTCTGTCTGTCTGGTCGTCTGTCCGTCTGTCCGTAGACGCAATCTTGTGCGCACCATCTCTCCTTATCCGCTTGACAGAAATTAATGAAACTTCACACAAATGATCATTATCAACAGTAGTTGTGCATGGGGCATGTTAGGTTCTCTTAGAAAAACAATTTGCAGAGTTATGGGACTTTGTTTTTTTGTTACTATACTATATACATAGACACAATCTTGTGCGCACCATCTCTCCTCATTCCCTTGACACAATTTAATGAAACTTCACACAAGTGATCAGTACCAACAGTAGTTATGCATGGGGCATGTTAGGTTCTTTTAGAAAAAAAATTTGCAGAGTTATTGGACTTTGTTTTTTTGTTACTATACTATATACATAGACACAATCTTGTGCGCACCATCTCTCCTATCCCCTTGACACAATTTAATGAAATTTTACACAAGTGATCAGTACCAACAGTAGTTGTGCATGGGGCATGTTAGGTTCTTTCTGAAAAAATTTTGCAGAGTTATGGGACTTTGTTTTTTTGTTACTATACTATATACATAGACACAATCTTGTGCGCACTATCTCTCCTCATCCCCTTGACACAATTTAATGAAACTTTACACAAGTGATCAGTAACAACAGTAGTTGTGCATGGGGCATGTTAGGTTCTTTCAGCGACAAAAATTGCAGAGTTATGGGACTTTGTTTCTTGTTAACATACTATGTACATACAGTCTGCATATGCAATCTTGTGCGTGCCTAATCTACCAAACCCTTGCACACAATTTAATGAAACTTCACACAAGTGATCAGTACCACAGGGCCTCCGCTGTCGATCGCCAATGTCGCCATTTGCGATTATTTTAAGAATTTGGCGCTAAATTTTGCGAACTGGTGAAAATAAGTGGCGCATAGCTTTTTTTCCTCGGCATTTGTTTTTTCCGTAGTGATATAAGCGGCCAAATAATTGGTTCCCGATACACATGTTTACCTAGACGCTGGTAGTGAATAAAATCGATAACCAGTCTAGGCAGTGTTGACAATTCGACTATTGAGGTTGGTTGACACTTTGAGAAGATAATTGCGTAATAGTGTGTGAATTGATGATTAACTAGTAATCAAAACATCTGCCAGCTTGTATGTTTGACCTCTGCCGAGAATTCACCAAAATTAACGCCGATTACGGTGTACTTTATGTGTTGCGATTTTTTACAAAAATAAAAGATCGACATGTTTGTGGCATGCAGTTGTATGACTGACGAATTTTAAATAAGTACAAAAGATACATTTAATTTGTTAGTTTTTGCAAGATAATTTTGTAATTCCTCAGTTTTCATAAAAGATTTTAACGATGGATCCGAAAACAAAAACACATCGACCTCAATTTGTATCCTGGACCTGGTTAATTTCTTTGAAATGTTCAGAAGCTGGAAGATATCACTTGCTACCATGGCTTCTTAAAAATCATTAGACAAGTGTTCAACTCGACCTTTTAGAATAGAAAAAAATCCGAATTTTCCTTTCCGAAAATAAATGAGTCCTGAAAAATTGGTAATTCTGACCAAAGAGCTATAAATATAAAAATTACTTCTACAATAAACTAATGCACCTTCAAAACTTGTTATTATTCCTAATGAAATTATTTACAATATTTTATTTCTCTATGCACACTATGACAGCCAACTAAAAGAAATAAAAGTGGCTCAGAACTTTGGCTCAAAAATGTCTCTAAAGTGGCTCCAACTTTTTCAAATAGGCGAAAAGGTTGGCGACAAGTATGAAAAACCCAGAGGAGGCCCTGGTACCAACCCTAGTTGTGCTTGGTGCATGTTACATTCTTTTAGATAAATATTCTGCATAGTTATGGGACTTTGTTTTTTGTTACTATACTGTATACATACAGTCTATATACATACAGTCCACATAATTATGCAGTCTTGTGTGTGTCAAATTGCAATTTACTATGTCAGTGCATGCGGGGGGTACATTCATCACCTTTAGTGGTAGCTCTAGTTTTAACCAAACTTGTGTTGCCATAAGATCTCATTTCCTTTGTTGAACTGGCCAGATCCCCTAATGGGTTCCAGAGTTATGGCCCCTGAAAGGGCCAAAATTAGCTATTTTGACCTTGTCTGCACAATAGCAACTTCATTTATGATTTGATTTTAACCAGACTTGCACACAACTTGTATCACCACACGATCTTGGTTCCTTTCTTAAACTGGCCAGATTCCATCATGAGTTCCAGAGTTATGGCCCCTTAAATGTCCAAAATTGGCTATTTTGGCTTTTGCAGCCATATAGAGACTTCATTTATGGTTTTATTTGATACAAACTTCCAAAATATCTTCAACAACAATATATCTTGGATTCCATGACAAATCAGATCCATTCGTAGTTTCCAGAGTTATTTTATATCTGATTACCTCCCCTGATTGTAGTCAAAATGGATTTATATCGGTAAGTACTTACAGGACTTATTTGAAATTTCATTATTGTCATTAGTTGGACCGAGCCAATCAGGGTAGATAACTATGGACTGATTTTATGTCAAATTACCTCCCTTTATTTTTGAATTTAAAATGGATATATCTCCATAACTAATGAAGATACTGATCTGAAATTTCATTTATGTTAACAGATTTATTCGGCAGATCCTTCTTTTGTTAACTTACAATAATTTTCTTTTGAATTACTTCCCTTTTACATTACTATAAATAGCCTATTTTTAGTAACTTTTTTATTATTGGCCGTAGGGAAAAACCGAGACCACTTTTCTGTGGTACAACATGGATGGTACCTCCAATTTTTAGGTGTATTTTGACATATCTGTACCTTGTAAGAATTTGTTTTTCTTTTTGGTTAAATTTCTTCACTTTGTTGTTCCTGTCCTTTGGATATTTTTTCTGAGGACCTTCTTGTCCTCAAGTGCAATGATAACAGGTGAGCGATATAGGGCCATCATGGCCCTCTTGTTGTATGTTTGAAATCTGTAGAGTGAAATATATCTACAGTTTTATAAGGAAATACATTTTTATGCCCCTGAAGGTGGGCATATTAAAATTGCACGTGTAAATTCTTGTCCGGGCTGTAACTCTGCCATCCATAAAGGGATTTTGAAATTACTTGGCATAAATATTCACCATAATGAGACGACGTGCCATGCGCAAGACCCAGACCCCTAGCTTAAAGGTCAAGGTCACTCTTAGAAGTCAAAGGTTAACAGGGTCTGTTGCGTGTCCGATCCATAACTCTGCCATTGATGAAGGGATTTAGAAATTACTTGGCTTAAATGTTCCCTATAGTGAGATGATGTGTCATGCGCAATACCCAGACCCCTAGCTCCAAGGTCAAGGTCACAGAAGTCAAAGGTGTTTCTTGTCTGGTCCATACTCCATTTATCAAGGGATTTGAAAATAATTTGACACAAATGTTAACCATATTGGTGTGTCATGCTTATGACCTGGGTCTCTAGAGTCAAGGTCAAGGTCACAAAAAGGTGTGTGATTTTTTTACGCAGACAACTGTAGCGTTCTTGGGCATACTTTGGGGGGCATTTGTCACCAATAGTGACAGCTCTTGTTAATTTGGTGAAAAGTATCAAATACTTATTTTTAGCTCGACTGTTCGAAGAATAGGGGAGCTATCCTACTTGCCCGGCATTGGCGTAGAGTTAATGTCACACAAATGTTAAAGTTTGCGTACCACCCCAAATATTTTCAAAGTCCATTGAGATATTGCTTTCATATTTTGCATACTTGTTTACCATCATGACCCCAGTCTGTAACAAGAGGACCATGATGGTCCTGAATCGCTCACCTATCCCCACATGACCCAGTGTTGAACTGAGTATGACGTCATTATTTCTATTATTTGACATAGTGACCTAGTTTTTGAGCACATGTGACCTACATATCATCAAGATAAAAAATTCTGACCAATTTTCATGAAGATCCATTGAAAAATATGGCCTCTAGAGAGGTCACAAGGTTTTTCTATTATTAGACCTAATGGCCTAGTTTTTGAAGGCACGTGACCCATTTTTAGCTCATCTGATTTTTTGAAAAAAAATGATGAGTTATTGTCATCACTTGAGCGGTTGTCGGCGTTGGCGTCGGCGTCGGCGTCTGCGTCGGCGTTGCCTGGTTAAGTTTTATGTTTAGGTCAGCTTTTCTCCTAAACTGTCAAAGCTATTGCTTTGAAACTTGGAATACTTGTTCACCATCATAAGCTGACCCTGTATAGCAAGAAACATAACTCCATCTTGATTTTTGCAAGATTTATGGCCCCTTTTGTACTTAGAAAATATCAGATTTCTTGGTTAAGTTTTATGTTTAGGTCAACTTTTCTCCTAAACTATCAAAGCTATTGCTTTGAAACTTGGAATACTTGTTCACCATCATAAGCAGACCCTGTACATCAAGAAACATAACTCCATCTTGCTTTTTGCAAGAATTATTGCCCCTTTTGGACTTAGAAAATCAGTTTTCTTGGTTAAGTTTTATGTTTAGGTCAGCTTTTCTCCTAAACTGTCAAAGCTATTGCTTTAAAACTTGCAACACTTGTTCACCATCATAAGTTGACCCTGTACAGCAAGAAACATGACTCCATCCTGATTTTTGCAAGATTAATGGCCCCTTTTGGACTTAGAAAATATCAGATTTCTTGGTTAAGTTTTATGTTTAGGTCAACTTTTTCTCTTAAACTATCAAAGCTATTGCTTTGAAACTTGCAACACTTGTTCACCATCATAAGCTGACCCTGTACAGCAAGCAACATAACTCCATCCTGCTTTTTGCAATAATTATTGCCCCTTTTGGACTCATTTTCTTGGTTGAGTATTATGTTTAAGTCAACTTTTCTCATAAACTATCAAAGCTATTGCTTTAAAACTTGCAACAGTTTTTCACCATCATAAGTGGACACTGAACATCAAGAAACATAACTCTATCCTGCTTTTTGCAAGAATGATGGCCCTTTTTAGACTTAGAAAATCATGGGTAGGACAATATTTCTATTACACAAAAAAAAAATCAGATGAGCGTCAGCACCCGCAAGGCGGTGCTCTTGTTAAACTTGACCTAGATATCATCAAGGTGAACATTCTCACCAATTTTCATGAAGATCTCGTGAAAAATATGGCCTCTAGAGAGGTCACAAGGTTTTTCTATTTTTCGACCTACTGACCTAGTTTTTGACCGCACATGACCCAGTTACAAACCTGACCTAGATATCATCAAGCTGAACATTCTGACCAATTTTCATGAAGATCCGTTGAGAAATATGGCCTCTAGAGAGGTCACAAGGTTTTTTCTATTTTTAGACCTACTGACCTAGTTTTTAACCCCACGTGACCCAGTTTTGAACTTGACTTAGATATCATCAAGGTGAACATTCTGACCAATAATCATGAAGATCTCATGAAAAATATGGCCTCTAGAGAGGTCACAAGGGTTTTCTATTTTTAGATCTACTGACCTAGTTTTTAACCCCACGTGACCCAGTTTCGAACTTGACCTAGATATCTTCAAGGTAAACACTCTGACCAATTTTCATGAAGATCCATTGAAAAATATCACCTCTAGAGAGGTCACAAGGTTTTCCTATTTTTAGACCTACTGACCTAGTTTTTGATCGCACGTGACCAAGTTTCGAACCTGACCTAGATATCATCAAGATGAACATTCTGACCAACTTTCATGAAGATCCATTGAGAAATATGGCCTCTAGAGAGGTCACAAGGTTTTTCTATTTTTAGATCTACTGACCAAGTTTTTGACCCCACATGACCCAGTTTCGAACTTGACCTAGATATCATCAAGGTGAACATTCTGACCAATATTCATGAAGATCTCATGAAAAATATGGCCTCTAGAGAGGTGACAAGGTTTTTGTATTTTTAGATCTACTGACCTAGTTTTTAACCCCACGTGACCCAGTTTCGAACTTGACCTAGATATCATCAAGGTGAACATTCTGACCAATTTTCAGAAGATCCATTGAGAAATATGGCCTCTAGAGAGGTCACAAGGTTTTTCTATTTTTAGACCTAATGACCTAGTTTTTTACCTTACGTGACCCAGTTTCGAACTTGACCTAGATATCATCAAGGTAAACATTCTGACCAATATTCATGAAGATCTCATGAAAAATATGGCCTCTAGAGAGGTCACAAGGTTTTTCTATTTTTAGACCTACTGACCTAGTTTTTGAACCCACGTGACCCAGTTTCGAACTTGACCTAGATATCATCAAGGTGAACATTCTGACTAATTTTCATGAAGATCTTATGAAATATATGGCCTCTAGAGAGGTCACAAGGTTTTTCTATTTTTAGACCTACTGACCTAGTTTTTGATGGCACGTGACCCAGTTTCGAACTTGACCTAGATATCATCAAGATGAACATTCTGACCAACTTTCATAAAGATCCCATGAAAAATGTGACCTCTAGAGTGGTCACAAGCAAAAGTTTACGGACGCACGGACCATGACGGACGACGGACACCGCGCGATCACAAAAGCTCACCTTGTCACTTTGTGACAGGTGAGCTAAAAAGAAGGAGGCAACTCTATCAAGCATTTTGACTGAATTATGGCTCCTTTTCGACTTAGAATAAATGTTAAAGTTTGCGTACCACCCCAAATATTTTCAAAGTCAATTGAGATATTGCTTTCATATTTTGCACACTTGTTTACCATCATGACCCCAGTCTGTTTAAAGGAGGAGGCAACTCTGTCAAGCATTTTGACTGAATTATGTCCCCTTTTCGACTTAGAATAAATGTTGAAGTTTGCGTACCACCCCAACTATTTTCAAAGTCAATTGAGATATTGCTTTCATATTTTGCATACTTGTTTACCATCATGACCCCAGTCTGTAAAAAGGAGGAGGCAACTCTGTCAAGCATTTTGACTGAATTATGGCCCCATTTCGACTTAGAATATGCTTATTGTAATGTTAAAGTTTTACTCATTGCTGTTATTATACTGTCAAGCACTGAGAATAGTCGAGCACGCTGTCCACTGACAGCTCTTGTTCTGATACATAACTACAAAACGGATAAAATTTGGATGTAACCATTTTAAAACATTTGTTTGTTTCGGCTTCAAGGTCAAAATATCTTCACTTATGAACACAAGCTCTTAATTTGGACTTGTGAAAATGTAGTTTTTGTGTATTATTTTGATTTACAACAACAAAAATGCACAATATTAGTATGGATTATGCGCTTGAAATATTTACTTTTCAGCAGTCTGGAATCTCCTGTATCTGATTGGTTGTCTCTTAGCGCTGTCTTGAAAAGGACCAATGACAAGGTCACAATTTCAGACTGCTTCCAAAACTCGGTTTTGCAACAGTAGAGTAGGTGTTAATGCCTATCTCTGATTGTACATGTATGTTTCCATTACAGGGCGTACAACGATACCAGGCTCTAAACCAACAAAAGCACCGAAAAATGTTGGCGGTGGAGGAGGTAGTGTAGGAACCCTAAGAATGACCTGGGATGTAAGTACAGTTATATCAGAACAATGTAACACTTTCCCTCCTGTTGACTGCACTCTCATTGTTATTTCTTGTGTATATATGAAACAAATCTATAGTAAGATCTTTTGAGGCATAGAACATGACCAAGCAATGTAATTGCATGGTTGGTTTAGACAAGTCTGTTCTTAAGAGGTTGTGTAAACTGCAATACTCTCCTTGCTCCTTAGCATTGGTAGAACTCTATGGTTAGTGATCATGGAATGTACTTGATGATCTCGCAGGATCTTGATGATCTCGAGGGATCAGAAATAGGAACAATAGTCCAAGTGTGGGGTGATTCTTAGCAGGGCCTTTTTTTTTAATGACGGTGTAAATAAAACTACCAAAAGTACTGTCAAATCTTAAGTGTGGGACACAGAACAGTTATGATCAGTATTTTAGTAACAAAATTCTGTTCAATTTTGTTTAGATACCTTATAAGTACTTTTTTCTGCGGGAACTTTATTTCTGCGTTTTCTGCGGAAGACAATAAGACCGCAGATTTAAAATCCGCAGAAAAATTTATCCTGAGATAGTGTAATACGCCGATTATAATCTTGTTAAGTATAAGACAATGTCTGATACCGTTATCGGCTTTTGTCGAATGCCGACGAAGAAAGTATAAAATTTAGTAGTAACGGTAATGTAATAGAACCGTTTAATTATTGTTTTGCTGCTGAATAAACCATAATAAAACAAAGATTTTTCTTTTGATTTTCGTTCACCATTTATCAGTCAACTGTCAGTTTCAATTTGCTTTATTTATGTGACATACACAATTCATTGTATCCTTTCTGCCTATTGTCAACCGACCCGTCTAGCGATGGTCATGTTTAATGTTATTTGATTGGACTTTAAAAAGGTGTGATTAACAAAAAATATCATACCATTACAATGAACAGAATGTTTGCAATCTATAGATTCAGACATTTTTTGTATCTATTTTGCATGATCGTATTCATAAAATGACTGTTTCTCCTTTCATTTAACACTTAACATGTGATGATGACGATGTTACATCAGTATCTGTCAACTCTTATGTTCAAACAGGAAGCTAACATAACTCAAAATTACAACAACATAAGTACCTGTGTAATTAAAATCAGTGAAACAATCAGTGAATACAGAACCGCAGAAATAAATTCCATCAACGCGAGAAGGAAGATACCGCAGAAATAAGGTACGCAGAAATTTAATACCACCTCATTTTTGAAAAAATCGCAGAATATTAAGCCCGCAGAAAAAAGTACTTATACGGTATGATTATAATTTGAGTTAGCCTTAAACACTATATATCATGTATTTATATTCACCAGGCATTGCCGCCAGAGGATCATAATGGATGGGGTATAGGATACGAGGTTGAGTATAGATTGAGGCCCCCACCAGGCGAGGAACAAACAAGCAATATCAAATGGAACAAGGTAAATGTTTTACCATAGACTGGGTAATATTCAGTGCTTTTATGTTTGCTAATATTAATGAATTATTCATGAATATTGATATGTATCATGTCCTGAAACACAAACACTTGTATAATGAGAGAATTCTTACTCCGTGCTTAACAATAACTGCAAAAGTTGCCCAATCTACTTTACTGTGGAATCATTTATGTTTAAATGGGGAACTATTTTTTTGTTTTACCTCTCATTACATTCTTCAATTCTCGTAGGTTAAAAGGTGGTCACATGATGACCAGTCCTACATGTGAGAGGGTCGCTAGATTTTCATGTTTATATAGGCTATAAATAAGTGGTCGATAAAGCAAATCACTAACAGGGTTTGTCAGTGACCCTTCACAGAAATATAGGGGGACACCATGTGACCACCATTTAACCAATGGAAATGCTAGACTTGTGGGAAGTAGAACAAATAATAGTTTATATCTATGTTGTATTTTTAAATCTAAATTAACAACTTTATCTTCAGTTAAGAGATCCACAAATTCATGTTCGACAAAATGACTGTTTTGAATTTATTTAATTGTGTGTGTAGTATGAGCTATTTAATCATTTTCATCGGAACGACTGTATTTTGAAGTGTATTTATGAACTAGTAAGCTAACATCTTGCAAATTATTTGTGAACAGAATCATTAAATAAAGGAAGTACAGAGATTTTGTTATTTCACAAGAGTTATATGATCTGAAATTGTGTATGATGTCACATTTATATGATGTTGTACGATGTGTCACTTTAAGCAAGTTCACTTGTTAAGAATTTGGCAGAGGTCAAAACTTGTTTATGCACACAAGTCCGTCAGCACAATGTTTAATCATATTTCTGTGACTGGGTTTATAATTACGTTGTTTCAACACTGTTTAGCACTGAAATGTTTCATATAAAAATGGCATATAATGCATTAGAGGAATCTCAAGGTTACAGTTGAAGGGGATTAAATGTACCTGCCAATAAAAAACAGGTTGGTTTCCTGTATGTCTGATCTAGGTGATATAGCAGAGGGGAGGGGGAGGGGAGCATTATTTCACTCTTGGAATTTATGCTGTATAAAATCAGACACTTTTGATGCTTAGATTCACATGTCTTGTAGATTGAAGTGATTGGTAATGCAAGTGAAACATCAGCAGTTATTGGGGTAGAGAACTACTACCTACTGTACCAGGTCAGGGTCACACCAGTAAATATATTTGGATCCGGACCTACAGCACAGAATGACAGTGTGTACTCAGCTGAAGAGAGTAAGTAAAACTCCTATATTTCTATTTCTTCCTTAATTTTTGTGGAAAACAAGTTGATAGCATATAGATGTTAACACTGCTTTGTTACAGTATAAATGAGCACCACTGTGTGAAAACTGGTAGGGCGTTGCGGCCAGCAAAGATCCATATCAGTGCACATCCATATTGTTCATTTATCCCTACGTCCATACTGTTCATTCATCCCTATGTCCATACTGTTCATTTATCCCTACGTCCATACTGTTCATTCATCCCTACGTCCAAACTGTTCCTTCATCCCTACGTCCATACTGTTCATTTATCCCTACCTCCATACTGTTCATTTATCCCTACATCCATACTGTTCATTTATACCTACGTCCATACTGTTCATTTATCCCTACGTCCATACTGTTCATTTATCCCTACGTCTATACTGTTCATTTATCCCTACCTCCATACTGTTCATTTATCCTTACGTCCATACTGTTCATTTATCCTTACGTCCATACTGTTCATTTATCCCTACCTCCATACTGTTCATTTATCCCTACGTCCATACTGTTCATTTATCCCTACCTCCATACTGTTCATTTATCCTTACGTCCATACTGTTCATTTATCCCTACGTCCATACTGTTCATTTATCCTTACGTCCATACTGTTCATTTATCCCTACCTCCAAACTGTTCATTTATCCCTACGTCCATACTGTTCATTTATCCTTACGTCCATACTGTTCATTTATCCCTACGTCCATACTGTTCATTTATACCTACGTCCATACTGTTCATTTATCCCTACGTCCATACTGTTCATTTATCCCTACGTCTATACTGTTCATTTATCCCTACCTCCATACTGTTCATTTATCCTTACGTCCATACTGTTCATTTATCCTAACGTCCATACTGTTCATTTATCCCTACCTCCATACTGTTCATTTATCCCTACGTCCATACTGTTCATTTATCCCTACGTCCATACTGTTCATTTATCCCTACGTCCATACTGTTCATTTATCCCTACCTCCAAACTGTTCATTTATCCCTACGTCCATACTGTTCATTTATCCCTGCGTCCATACTGATCATTTATCCCTGCGTCCATACTGTTCATTTATCTCTGCATCCATACTGTTCATTTATCCCTACGTCCATACTGTTCATTTATCCTTGCGTCCATACTGTTCATTTATCCCTACCTCCATACTGTTCATTTATCCCTAAGTCGATACTGTTCATTTATCCTTACGTCCATACTGTTCATTTATCCCTACCTCCATACTGTTCATTTATCCTTATGTCCATGTCCATACTGTTCATTTATCCCTACCTCCATACTGTTCATTTATCCCTAAGTCCATACTGTTCATTTATCCCTACGTCCATACTGTTCATTTATCCCTACCTCCAAACTGTTCATTTATCCCTACGTCCATACTGTTCATTTATCCTTACGTCCATACTGTTCATTTATCCCTACCTCCAAACTGTTCATTTATCCCTACGTCCATACTGTTCATTTATCCTTACGTCCATACTGTTCATTTATCCCTACCTCCATACTGTTCATTTATCCCTACGTCCATACTGTTCATTTATCCTTACGTCCATACTGTTCATTTATCCCTACGTCCATACTGTTCATTTATCCCTACGTCCATACTGTTCATTTATCCCTACGTCCATACTGTTCATTTATCCCTAGGTCCATACTGTTCATTTATCCTTACGTCCATACTGTTCATTTATCCCTACCTCCATACTGTTCATTTATCCCTGCGTCCATACTGTTCATTTATCCTTGCGTCCATACTGTTCATTTATCCCTACGTCCATACTGTTCATTTATCCCTACCTCCGTACTGTTCATTTATCCCTACGTCCATACTGTTCATTTATCCCTACCTCCGTACTGTTCATTTATCCCTACGTCCATACTGTTCATTTATCCCTACGTCCGTACTGTTCATTTATCCCTACGTCCGTACTGTTCATTTATCCCTACGTCCATACTGTTCATTTATCCCTACGTCCGTACTGTTCATTTATCCCTACGTCCGTACTGTTCATTTATCCCTACCTCCATACTGTTCATTTATCCCTACCTCCATACTGTTCGTTTATCCCTACGTCCATACTGTTCATTTATCCCTACCTCCATACTGTTCGTTTATCCCTACCTCCATACTGTTCGTTTATCCCTACCTCCATACTGTTCGTTTATCCCTACGTCCATACTGTTCGTTTATCCCTGCGTCCATACTGTTCATTTATCCCTACATCCATACTGTTCATTTATCCTTACGTCCATACTGTTCATTTATCCTACATCCATACTGTTCATTTATCCTTACGTCCATACTGTTCATTTATCCCTACACCCATACTGTTCATTTATCCCTACCTCCATACTGTTCATTTATCCCTACCTCCATACTGTTCATTTATCCCTACGTCCATACTGTTCATTTATCCCTACCTCCATACTGTTCATTTATCCCTACGTCCATACTGTTCATTTATCCCTGCGTCCATACTGTTCATTTATCCCTACGTCCATACTGTTCATTTATCCTTGCGTCCATACTGTTCATTTATCCCTGCGTCCATACTGTTCATTTATCCCTACGTCCATACTGTTCATTTATCATTGCGTCCATACTGTTCATTTATCCCTACGTCCATAGTGTTCATTTATCCCTACCTCCATACTGTTCATTTATCCTTACGTCCATACTGTTCATTTATCCCTACGTCCATACTGTTCATTTATCCCTACCTCCATACTGTTCATTTATCCCTACCTCCATACTGTTCATTTATCCCTACCTCCATACTGTTCATTTATCCCTACCTCCATACTGTTCATTTATCCTTGCGTCCATACTGTTCATTTATCCCTACGTCCATACTGTTCATTTATCCCTACCTCCATACTGTTCATTTATCCCTACCTCCATACTGTTCATTTATCCCTGCGTCCATACTGTTCATTTATCCTTACGTCCATACTGTTCATTTATCCTTACCTCCATACTGTTCATTTATCCCTACCTCCATACTGTTCATTTATCCTTGCGTCCATACTGTTCATTTATCCCTACCTCCATACTGTTCATTTATCCTTGCGTCCATACTGTTCATTTATCCTTACCTCCATACTGTTCATTTATCCTTACGTCCATACTGTTCATTTATCCTTACGTCCATACTGTTCATTTATCCCTACCTCCATACTGTTCATTTATCCCTATGTCTTCATCAATACTGTTTATCAATTTCTGTCTATGTCTGCAACTGATAAGCAAACATTATAGATCCAGATCAGACTGCATATATGTGTAGGCTGATCTGGATCCATACTGTTCACAAAGCTCTACCACTGGTTTTTGCACAGTGGTGCTCAAATGGTCATGTCATATACTGTCCTTTATATTCAGTGAGTTTAAGCAGGCTATGAAGCCATTGCTATACAATATCATAATCTTGAGGTATCAGTTGGTTTAAATTTAGATTTTCAAAATTTGTATACTTGGAAATCATTTAATTTTGTTGACATAAATTTTTATGTTATCTGCCAAAACAACTTTTGCATGGAGACATAAATTTTATGATTGTAAAAATTAAGTACAAATATCAGTGGTGCATTTCATTTGTTCGTAACATATCCTCTAAATCCATGAATATCAGTTCTTCCCCACTAGCCCCCCACCCCTCCATTTCACAATGATGGCATATATGTAGGTGTAGATTAAGATGATATATTAAAAGCATTACCTTGCAGTACTATTGACTTTTTACATTTGTGTTGTGGAATTGTTGGCTATGTAGATGTGGTCATACAGTTATTACAAAGTTTACACTTCACATGCCCACTTTCCTTTACAGTGCCAATAGGAATTCCAAGCAATATTTATGCTGAACCATTCAACGAGTCAGCCATTATTGTACACTGGGACCCTGTACCACTAGATAGGACTTTTATGAAAGGTGAACTGAAAGGATTCAAGGTAAGGCATTAATATATTTTGATACATAAAGATGCAAGTTTATACAGTTGGTTTGTACAGATAGTAACATAAAGATTCAGAAGTTTACAGAATTAATATGAAATAAGGCAAAGCCTCAAAGCGAGCTCAAAGAAATCGGATTTAGCTAAAAATATTATGCATCATTTATTTGTCACAAAGAAACTATTCCCTACTCACAAGAATTCAGGAGAACCCATTCAGTTGAAAAAGTCTACATTTAGTGACACCATACCTGTAACAGTGAATATCATACGTTGCAAAAATTATGGGAAACCGGTGTCACGGTGACGTCATCACCGCGTTCCCGTTTCTTTCTGCTTATTAATGACATTTTTTCCATTTTCTGGCCGATGCTTGATCTTTTAAATGAAAATAATATTTTTTTCAAACAACTGGAAAGCATTCTTTCATTACTGTTGAGTGATGAATATTTTTTAGCAATTGAATGAAGTTCTGTATTCACTCTGGAAAGAAGTACTTCCTGTGAGCACCTATCCGTTAGGGTGCGCTTTTTAAGAACTTCCGACGAAACTTTTCAAATCCATCACCAAGTGTGGAAGTATACTTGCGTTACTGTAAAGCTCGATTCTCGAGCAGGCCCTTTGGGCCTGCTCTTCGAGCTCGCTATAAGCACAGGAGCCTGAAATTCTATCTGTAATGCTCCAAAATGGCTAAATATAAAAATGACCCCTCCTATACATATAAAAAAAGATTGATCTTTTTTTATATATATATGAGGGGTCATTTTCATATTTAGCCATTTTGGAGCATTATAGATAGAATTTCAGGCTCCTGTGCTATAAGACATGATGTGAGAGATTCAGTGTTGACTAGAATGTACGTATTTTTATTGAAAAATAAGATACTCGCCTCTACATAAGGAGCCTGCAGTCTAAAAAATGGAGTGTCCTCAAGAGAACTCATTATAAGCGCTTACTGAGTGTGAAGGAAATCTATAATGGGCCATTTTTGAAATTTCCTAAGTTAATGCCAACAATATAATAAAAGCAACTGTTACTAACTTACAGTATTTTTTGAAAACTGAGGCAATTCTGTAACCTGCAGTAATCACACTTGGTATGCGTATGTTTTTTTCAGGGAATAATTATTTCTTACAGTTGTTACCCTATATTAAAAGTTACCCCTTTGCAGATAAACAGATGTATTTTTAGCTCGACTATTCAAAGAATAGTCTAGCTATTCTACTCACCCTGGCGTCTGTGTCAGGTCCACACCTTGGTTAAAGTTTTGCATGCAAGTACATACAGCTATCATTTAAAGGCATATAGCTTTGAAACTTCCAAATTATGCCCCCTTTTGGACTTAGAAAACCCTGGTTAAAGTTTTGCGTGCAAGTACATACAGCTATTACTAAAAGGCATATAGATTTGAAGCTTATTTTTTCTTTTTCTAGATCAGTTATCAACCACACTGGGTCAAGTCCCATAACTCTGACATGTATTTTTAGCAAATTATGCCCCATTTTGGACTTAGAAAATTCTGGTTAAAGTTTTACATGCAAGTTACTATCTCCAAAACTAATGCAGATATTGAATTGAAACTTCACATGTGTCTTTGGTGTTGTAAAACTAGTTGATAGCATCAAGTCCCATAACTCTGATCTGCATTTTGGCCAAATTATGCCCCCTTTGGACTAAGAAAATCCTGGTTAAAGTTTTGCATGCAAGTACATACAGCTATTACTTAAAGGCATATAGATTTGAAACTTATTTTTTCTTTTTCTAGATCAATTACCAACCTCACTGGATCAAGTCCCATAACTCTGACATGTATTTTGGGCAAATTATGCCCCCTTTTGGACTTAGAAATTTCTGGTTCAAGTTTCGCTTGCAAGTTACTATCTGCAGAAGAAATGCAGATATTAAATTGAAACTTCACATGTGCTTTTGGGGTTATAAAACTAGTTGATAGCATCAAGTCCCATAACTCTGACATGCATTTTGGTCAAATTATATCCCCTTTTGAACTTAAAACTCTTTAGATGTTTTTAACATTTTGGGTAATATTTTCCTGCTTCTGGGACAATATTTCGAATAGTCGAGCATTGGCTGTCTTGCGGACAGCTCTTGTTATATAAGGGAGGTTGGGAGAGCACTTTTATTTGGCAATCAAGCTTCTAGTATATCATGAAGACATCAGTTTATTACAAGAGATTTCTCTGTATATCCGCTGGTTTCTTGCTTAATCACCTTTGCCTTTAGATTGACTACTGGCTGATGTCGGGAGATAGTGCACAAAATTCACAAACTTCACAGGATTACATCAAAAATCGTGACAACGCACTTCAAGCAGTATTATACGGCAATGTTGATCATGGAATGATAATTGGACTGAAACCAGATACATGGTACACGATGTCGGTTAACGTGTTTAATAATGCCGGTAACGGACTGAAGAGTGAGGTGTTTCACCAGTCAACCGACAAGGCCGGTAAGCACTTCGAAAACAAAAAATTTGTACAAGTTTATGCACATACTGATGTCGATTTACTGTTTTAATTTTTAGATCGATTACTGGCTGATGCCACCAAACAGTACACGAAACACGCAAACTGTACAAAACTTAGAAAATCGTATTGATAACAAACAAGCGATCTTTTATGGGAATATCAACCAGGGAATGATTATAGGGCTCAGAAATAACACCTGGTACACAGTCACTGTTACAGTATTTAACAATGCTGGCAATGGACTTAAAAGTGAAGTGGCTCACCAGAAAACGGACAAATCAGGTTTGATGAATGCACTGTGTATATGTATATCGCTTTACATGTAGTGTGGTGCTTTGGCTTGCAAAGTTGGATATATTTGTCATTGTATTTCCCAGACTTTTCTGAAGGCATGTTTCAATATGTTTATAAATATATTATGTCTGAAGCACAGTTTTTCAGACAAACTGCAGTGTTGTATTTTTAAAATACAGTCAAACTTGTGTTAAACAACCAGGAAGTGGGGTAATGTAATCTGACTGCTTAAGACAAGTGGTTGCTTAAGATAAGTTGACATTAGAACAAAATGTAAATTTGGGGAGTTAGTTGACTGGCTGCATAAGGGAAGTGGATGCTTAATTCTGGTGACCCTAAAGCCAGTTCAACTCTAAATGTGATAATTCTGGAGGCATAAACTACAGCAAGCAGATTTTTAAGTTTACAGATATATCCAGCTTTTCTTATACTGCATATGCTAATCCTAATGCTTTTACATATACAGGTTTCACACTTGATTATTGGTTTGTGTTTATTCTATTTTTAACATTATGGGTACAGATATTTTAGCTTCTTTCTTTTTTCCATGCTGGCTTGATGGCATAGAACTTCAGATTTTTAAGATTTTTAATTTCTTTTATATAATAATCTGATGTAAGTTCATGTCTTTTTTAGCTCACCTGAGCAATGCTCAGGTGAGTTTTTCTGATCGCTGGATGTCCGGCGTCTGTCGTCTGTCTGTCGTCTGTCGTCTGTCTGTCGTCTGTCTGTCAACATTTAGCTTGTGTATGCGATAGAGGCTGTATTTTTCAACTGATCTTCATGAAACTTGGTCAGAATGATTACCTTGATGAAATCTAGGCCGAGTTCGAAAATGAGTCATCTCGGGTCAAAAACTAGGTCACTAGGTCAAATCAAAGAAAAACCTTGTGTATGCGATAGAGGCTGTATTTTTCAATTGATCTTCACGAATTTTGGTCAGAATGATAACCTTGATGAAATCTAGGCCGAGTTCGAAAATGGGTCATCTCGGGTCAAAAACTAGGTCACTAGGTCAAATCAAAGAAAAACCTTGTGTATGCGATAGAGGCTGTATTTTTCAACTGATCTTCATGAATATTGGTCAGAATGATTGCCTTGATGAAATCTAGGCCGAGTTCGAAAATGGGTCATCTCGGGTCAAAAACTAGGTCACTAGGTCAAATCAAGGAAAAACCTTGTGTATGCGATAGAGGCTGTATTTTTCAATTATTCTTCATGAATATTGGTCAGAATGATAATCTTGATGAAATCTAGGCCGAGTTCGAAAATGGGTCATCTCGGGTTAAAAACTAGGTCACTAGGTCAAATCAAAGAAAAACCTTGTGTATGCGATAGAGGCTGTACTTTTCAATTGATCTTCATGAATATTGGTCAGAATGATTGCCTTGATGAAATCTAGGCCGAGTTCGAAAATGGGTCATCTCGGGTCAAAAACTAGGTCACTAGGTCAAATCAAAGAAAAACCTTGTGTATGCGATAGAGGCGGTATTTTTCAATTGATCTTCATGAATTTTGGTCAGAGTGATTACCTTGATGAAATCTAGGCCGAGTTCGAAAATGGGTCATCTGGGGTCAAAAACTAGGTCACTAGGTCAAATCAAGGAAAAACCTTGTGTATGCGATAGAGGCTGTATTTTTCAACTGATCTTTATGAATTTTGGTCAGAATGATTGCCTTGATAAAATCTAGGCCGAGTTCGAAAATGGGTCATCTTGGGTCAAAAACTAGGTCACTAGGTCAAATCGAAGAAAAACATTGTGTATGCAATAGAGGATGTAGTTTTCAATTGATCTTCATGAAATTTGGTCAGAGTGATTGCCTTGATGAAATCTAGGTCGAATTTGAATATGGGTTATCTGAGGTCAAAAACTAGGTCACTAGGTCAAATTAAAGAAAAATCTTGTGTATGCGATAGAGACTGTTTTTTTCAATTGATTTTTATGAAATTTGGTCAGGATGATTGCCTTAATGAAATCTAGGTCGAATTTGAATATGGGTCATCTGAGGTCAAAAACTAGGTCACTTGGTCAAATCAAAGAAAAAACTTGTGTATGTGATAGAGGCTGTATTTTTCAATTGATCTTTATGAATTTTGGTCAGAATGATTGCCTTGATAAAATCTAGGTCGAGTTTGAACATGGGTCATCTAGGGTCAAAAACTAGGTCATATCTAAGAAAATGCTTGTTTTTTATCGCAAGAGACCAATTTTTTGGTCCAATCTTAATGAAAATTGGTCAGAATATTTGTTTCCATGAAATCACTAGGTCAAACATGTTTTACACTGTTATGGTGTGTTTCTTAGGTGAGCGACCTAGGGCCATCTTGGCCCTCTTGTTTTATTTTACCCCTTTTTATGACATAGTGTCATACAGTGTTGCCATCTTCTTGTTCAGCTTCTTCATTTCGCTTTCTTTTTTGCTTGATTGTGTAGCATTTCAGTTTTTGTTTTTGGTACACTTTCATTTTATGGAATGCCCATTCAAACTTTACTCACATTTGATAAGATTTTTTCATGTTTTATTATATTAAAGAGCACATTGATTGGGTTTAGTTATTTTTCCTGCTTAAAGTCTTAAACCATAAGTCCTTTGTTCTGTTCTTAATGCGACTTCTAAGACTTCTTCTTAATTTAAGAATTAAACCATATTTTTTGAAAAGGATAAAAAAGCAAACTAGTTTTAATAAATATTTGAATAAGTTTTCTGGTGACTTTTTACAGCCCCTCGGAACTATCCAGTTCACATCAGAGTGTTTCCGTATGAGGAGAATTCTGTGGTTGTAAGGTTCCGAGGTGTATCTACAACTGTAGATGAAGAACCACTTTTAGGTTATAAGGTAAGGCTCTTTCTAATATTTAACAAAAGAAAAAAAAAGAACCTGAGCTCTGTTTGCAAGTTTACATACCTGGCAGTCAGACCAAATGATGTCATCGGACATTTCTGAATAAATAATGTTACTTACTTTGTTACATTGGACATCTCTAAATGCATAGCAGTTACAGTGAAATATTCATTGTTACATTTTTCTGAATAAAAGATGAATGGAAAGGCAAGGGCAGTACAGTGTGTTCAAAGTGTTATCACATAATCCCACAAAAATATCACATTATAGTTTGAAACAAACGTAACTTCAGGAAAGATTATGGCTTGAAACAGATATTACTGAAGGAAATCAGAAGATCTTAAACATAACTTAAGGGAGGTATTATCCTCTGCAGTAAACACAACTTTTGGAAAGATTAACATGCGCAGCAAACATAAAGATTGGTTAATGTCTGCAGCAAACATAACTCAGGGATTGGTTATTGTCTGCAACAGACATTCTCAGTCATCTGCAGCAAACATAAAGATTGGTTAATGTCTGCAGCAAACATAACTCGGGGATTGGTTATTGTCTGCAACAGACATTCTCAATCATCTGCAGCAAACTTAAAGATTGGTTAATGTCTGCAGCAAACATAACTCGGGGATTGGTTATTGTCTGCAACAGACATTCTCAGTCATCTGCAGCAAACTTAAAGATTGGTTAATGTCTGCAGCAAACATAACTCGGGATTGGTTATTGTCTGCAACAGACATTCTCAGTCATCTGCAGCAAACTAAAGATTGGTTAATGTCTGCAGCAAACAATAACTCGGGGATTGGTTATTGTCTGCAACAGACATTCTCAGTCATCTGCAGCAAACTTAAAGTTTGGGTTTTAATGTCTGCAGCAAACAAACTCGGGGATTGGTTATTGTCTGCAACAGACAATCTCAATCATCTGCAGCAAACTTAAAGATTGGTTAATGTCTGCAGCAAACATAACTCGGGGATTGGTTATTGCCCTGCAACAGACATTCTCAGTCATCTGCAGCAAACTTAAAGATTGGTTAATGTCTGCAGCAAACATAACTCGGGGATTGGTTATTGTCTGCAACAGACATTCTCAATCATCTGCAGCAAACTTAAAGATTGGTTAATGTCTGCAGCAAACATAACTCAGGGATTGGTTATTGTCTGCAACAGACATTCTCAGTCATCTGCAGCAAACTTAAAGATTGGTTAATGTCTGCAGCAAACATAACTCGGGGATTGGTTATTGTCTGCAACAGACATTCTCAGTCATCTGCAGCAAACTTAAAGATTTGTTAATGTCTGCAGCAAACATAACTCGGGGATTGGTTATTGTCTGCAACAGACATTCTCAGTCATCTGCAGCAAACTTAAAGATTGGTTAATGTCTGCAGCAAACATAACTCGGGGATTGGTTATTGTCTGCAACAGACATTCTCAGTCATCTGCAGCAAACTTAAAGATTGGTTAATGTCTGCAGCAAACATAACTCAGGGATTGGTTATTGTCTGCAACAGACATTCTCTGTCATCTGCAGCAAACTTAAAGATTGGTTAATGTCTGCAGCAAACATAACTCAGGGATTGGTTATTGTCTGCAACAGACATTCTCAATCATCTCCAGCAAACATAAAGATTGGTTAATGTCTGCAGCAAACATAACTCAGGGATTGGTTATTGTCTGCAACAGACATTCTCAGTCATCTGCAGCAAACTTAAAGATTGGTTAATGTCTGCAGCAAACATAAACTCAGGGATTGGTTATTGTCTGCAACAGACATTCTCAATCATCTCCAGCAAACATAAAGATTGGTTAATGTCTGCAGCAAACATAACTCAGGGATTGGTTATTGTCTGCAACAGACATTCTCAGTCATCTGCAGCAAACTTAAAGATTGGTTAATGTCTGCAGCAAACATAAAGATTGGTTAATGTCTGCAGCAAACATAACTCGGGGATTGGTTATTGTCTGCAACAGACATTCTCAGTCATCTGCAGCAAACTTAAAGATTGGTTAATGTCTGCAGCAAACATAACTCAGGGATTGGTTATTGTCTGCAACAGACATTCTCAGTCATCTGCAGCAAACTTAAAGATTGGTTAATGTCTGCAGCAAACATAACTCAGGGATTGGTTATTGTCTGCAACAGACATTCTCAATCATCTCCAGCAAACATAAAGATTGATTAATGTCTGCAGCAAACATAACTCGGGGATTGGTTATTGTCTGCAACAGACATTCTCAGTCATCTGCAGCAAACTTAAAGATTGGTTAATGTCTGCAGCAAACATAACTCAGGGATTGGTTATTGTCTGCAACAGACATTCTCAATCATCTCCAGCAAACATAAAGATTGGTTAATGTCTGCAGCAAACATAACTCAGGGATTGGTTATTGTCTGCAACAGACATTCTCAGTCATCTGCAGCAAACTTAAAGATTGGTTAATGTCTGCAGCAAACATAACTCAGGGATTGGTTATTGTCTGCAACAGACATTCTCAGTCATCTCCAGCAAACATAAAGATTGGTTAATGTCTGCAGCAAACATAATTCAGGGATTGGTTATTGTCTGCAACAGACATTCTCAGTCATCTGCAGCAAACATAAAGATTGGTTAATGTTTGCAGCAAACATAAAGATTGGTTAATGTCTGCAGCAAACATAAAGATTGGTTAATGTCTTCAGCAAACATAACTCAGGGATTGGTTATTGTCTGCAACAGACATTCTTAGTCATCTGCAGCAAACATAAAGATTGGTTAATGTCTGCAGCAAACATAACTCAGGAATTGGTTATAGTCTGCAACAGACATTCTCAGTCATCTGCAGCAAACATAAAGATTGGTTAATGTCTGCAGCAAACATAACTCAGGGATTGGTTATTGTCTGCAACAGACATTCTCAGTCACCTGCAGCAAACATAAGGATTAGTTATTGTCTGCAGCAAACATAACTCAAGGATTGGTTATTGTTTGCAGCAAACCAAATTTTAGGAAAGATTATCTTATGCATCAAACAGAACTTAAAGAAAGGTTTTTTTTTCTGCAACAATATGCAACTTAGGAAAGGTTATCATAAAATCATCAGGAAAGGTTATTGTCTGCAACAAGCTTAGTATAGGAAAGATTATTAGTTGCAACAAATTCAGGAGAAAATGTTAACAATAAGTCTATTCATTAAATATTGACAGATTCGATACTGGAGGGATACAGAGGACATCAGGAATGCAACAGACATTTCAATTGGGAAGAACACAGAGGGTACAATCTATCAGATACAGGCTGGGTACCTGTACCATCTGAGAGTGTTGGGATACAGTGTTGGTGGAGATGGAAAAATGAGCTCACCAGAAACACTTTTTACATATACCAGTAAGTTTTCCAACATAGCAGTTAAATTTCTTTGAGTTGTTTTTCTTAATTAAGGAAGTTTGAGTTATTCTGCTTGCCCAGCTTATTTAAAATTCTGATAGGAGTTCTTCCCCATGCTTGATGTTTGTTCTCTATGACTGTTAGGCCAGAAATAGAATATCTGAGTTTCTGGTCCGCACTAGAATAATATAGGTGAATTTTGATCCCGTAAGTTATGTGAATATTGTTTTTTTTTCAGGGGGCCGGGTAACACAGGTGAGCGTGGATCCAACAACAACAAATGTGACATTTGTGTCACATGACATGATGGATTCTGCACATTCCGCAACGTCATGTGTTATTGTCATGATTACAGCATTGCTCATGCTCATCCTTATCTAGAGTATGTTCTCCATAATTTAATATGCTCAGGTCTAACGTGTAACATCTCTTCACTGATGAATGAACATCTATTAAATAGACTTAACAATAATTTGATGAATATAACAACAGGGAACTAGATTCTAAGCCAATATGCATGAAAACTATCAGCTTGAAGTTTTGAATTTGGCTTCAAAGTTCTGCATTTTTATAGCTGAACTTTTGTAAATGAAATTTTATAAAGATGTGAATCATATTTACAAAAAGCTCTACAAAAGCTTGAAGCATACTTACCAGCAAGTTAAAATTTTATTTTTGTAAGAAAGAAGAAAATTAAAAGGAAAACGCAAGTTGTTTTTATGATGTTGTCTAAAACATAAACTATATAAATATATTATAGCAAACAGACATAATATTCCCAGTATTCATATATCCTGAAATTGTTAATGCTGCTTTTGTGTAATATGTAGACATTTCTATTTTTGTGTACAAAGGTAAAATCCAAAATGCATGAAATGTACATAGCAACTTTTCATACATGATGACTGCACTGCAGTAGCAATCTAACAGGTCTGCGTACTTACTTTACATATGCGATATTATCTAAAATTATGTTGAAGTACTCAGTTTATATAATACTTGTTACTTTTGCAAAAACATTTACATAGAAATTTAGAATTTTGTTAAATAAGTGTTAAAGAAGTGTTAAATTCTTCACTAGTCTGGTAATATTTGTGGGGATGTAAGAATTAATTAGTGAATTTTCTTGCCTGTTTACATTTTGTGAAATAATTTTTAGGACACAAAATCTCATTCTGTTGCCATAGGAGTCTCTACTCAACATTGTGTAAATCCAAGATTTACTGGAAGTCTTTTTTTTATCATTTATATATGTTTACAATTTCTTTTTCTTTTTTTATTGTTAGTTACCACTTTTTTGTATACTAAGTTTAAACTGGAGATTCAGTGTAATATTTTTGATTTATAGTTGATACTAGTCTTGATTTGTACTTATGATTTAAATGTTTCGTGAACTGTTATAAATACACATGTGTGTCCTTGTTTTAAATTTGCTGTTCTTTGTTTACTAAAAGAATCTCGGCGCTGCACTAAACTGAACAAGTGTTCAAACAGACTGTGTAATCCTTCATTCTGAACATGATTTATATTCAACATCAGCATATGTATTTATTATGTTGTTTTTTTTTTTTTACAGTTAATAATTGAAATATTACTATTGTAATTTCACAGATTTTATATTTTTCACTAAATATGAAATATACTTTTCATTTGCACTGAACTTCAAAACAAAAAATTGCAGTTAAGTAAGCTCTTCTTTTTCTGAAAAAATCCTTATCAAAGAATTTGCTGTCAAGTTAGCTCTTCTTTTTCTGAAGAAATCCTAATCAAAGAATTTGCTGTTAAATTAGCTCTTCTCTTTCTGAAGAAATCCTTGTCAAAGTATTTGCTGTTAAGTTAGGTATTCCCTTTATGAAGAAATCCTTATCTACGAATTTGCAGTTAAGTTAGCTCTGCTTTTTACAAAGAAATCCTTATAAAAGAATTTGCAAATCTGGAGTCCAGTCCGTTTAAAGAAATCAAACATATTATTTTGTGTATAAAGAAATCATAATTATATTTCTAAGTATTCACAGAGTAAATGTACATATTGTGATAAGTGTAGAGACATTTTTACATATTTTTGAATTACATACCATCAGTTTCATTGCTTATTTTTGTATCTGTCTCTGCCACAAAAGCAAGATCAGGGTATCTTTTGTTCATAACAAAAAACACAAAAACTTGTTTTTAAGTCCATAGCAGATGTATTTTACAAGAATAAGAAATCTCTTTTTACTTTGTATTTGCAGTGGTTCATCGTACTAGATGTACTTTTTAGTTTTTTTGTCCTCTCAAGTCCTGTAATGTGTGATTAAGTAAATATTTTTTGTACTTCCGTCTCATTTATGTGCTAAAGTAAAGTGTTCTAGTTTACATTTTTTCAGGTGCCATAATTTGTAGTATAGAAGTGTTTTTTTTTTAAATTTGTAAAAAACACTAAGTCTTATTAATGTCACTTTGCAAAAAGTGAACAGTTTTACAAATGTGTATTTATTGATAGATCATTTAAAATCACATGTTTTCCATCATTCTTTAGATTGTTATTACTAGTGGTTAATGTGTCAGTGTTTGAACCGAGAGGTCATGGGTTCAAGCCCGATGGCTCATGACCACATCTTGTGTGACACAAGTACTGGTTTCTCTCAAGTGAGTTAAAAAAAACTTCGAAGTTTTCATCACAGTCTAGTTCAAATACACCAGTATGAACTAATTAGTAAGATCAAAGGTCTAAGGTAGATAATGGTTTCTATCCAATAACTGAACGGGGTTCTAGTTTATTGTCTTCAGATTAATTCTGTTTCTTTATAGCTTATGAATGGAGATAAACCTTGGTCTTTCTTGGGTCATTAGGTCAAAAATCAAGGTCTGAAAGGAGTTTCCATGCAGTAACACGACATATTTATCTGTGCGTGGTCACCAAACTTTATAAAGACAGGTACATACACAGTACAGGTATATACAGCCGGCCCGCTTAGCTCGATAGGGAGAGTGCAGATCTACGGATCGCGGGGTCGTGAGTTCGAGTGCTGTGACGATTTGATAAAAGATATCATGCCTGATATCATTCGTCCTCCACCTCTGATTCATGTTGGGAAGTTGGCAGTTACTTACAGAGAACAGGTTTGCACTGGTACAGAATCCAGGAACACTGGTTAGGGTAACTACCTGCCATTACATAACTGAAATACTCCTGAAAAATGGCATTAAACCCAGAGCGAACAAACAGATACATACACTCAATATAGTACCTCTATTTCTTTTATCATCAGTTAGTATTTATTTTAGCTCGCTGGAGATGAAATCTACCTGAAATAACTTTCCAGTCTGCTTTCTGGAAACTCTGGAACTGGTGACATGTGAGGTGTGGTTGTGACCCCATCGGGTTGCTTAGTAGTTTATATATGACATCAAGTTATCTTTTCACCTATCACAGGGAAAAATTTGAAAATAAATCGTAAAGAATTAAAGATGGTAATTTAGCAACACAATAGATGTGTTACTATACTGTTTTACGAGGGGGATGTACAAATTAAATGCGTATCTTAATTTAATTTAAAGTTCATTTTCCTTTTTCTGCATTTGAAATGCTTTTTTCTGCTTTGTATATATCATATCATAGTTATGTGCTTACATAGAATGTAATTCTTGTATCATTGTAAATATACGTTCACTTTTACATTATTCTTATTATGCAGTAGCAATAATATTATAAATGTAATTTATTTGTATGTCACTTTTTCAAGTTTTTATATCACATTATGTTACTGTAAAATCATTTAATTTCGTGGGCATGAAATTTTGTGGTTTTTGTCAGAATGGCAATTTTGTGGGGATATGAATTTGTGGATTTCAACTTCTGAACATAAAATGAATGGGAATTTCACTTGTTCGTTGGGATTAAATTTCGTGGATTGTCTGAAGCACGAAAATTAATCCCCCATGAATATTAATGATTTTACAGTATGTAATTTAAAAAACTCACTGTCTGTAAGGAAATCGCTCTAATCCATTTAATCCGTCAGCATAAGATAAATGATTTTTGTGTTGTGTAAAAGATTAAATTTCATGTAAGGAACAGCTGAATAACTAGACAGCCATCATTGTAGTCAAAACTTAGTTTGCACTGGTCTCAAATACTGGGCCCATTTTAATGTTTGAAATTTAGACGTGCAATTTTCGTTCTGCTAGGTCATTGTTACATGTGCTTGGTCGTTGTTACATATGCTCATATTGTAACGAAACTTTGATAAAAGTGCCTTCTACGACAACAACAAACAGAAAAGTTTCAGCAAAACAAAAAAAGTGACAACAAAGTTATGGCAGATTGAATATTTGGTGTTTTTAGATTTAAATTTCAGACTTTTGATGTTAGTGAATTTTAACCCAGAGTATAGGAAGTGTTTTGTTAAGGCAAATGTTTAAGCTTCTCGTTCACAATTTTGCAATTCAACACAGTTAAAAATAAAGTGTCTATCTAACCTTGAGAAATAACAAAGTAGTGAAAACTTGTATTCAGTAGTTCGAAATAGTCCTGTAGTATTTTGTTTATCTTTTTAAAGTTTCGCTGATATTTCAGCTCTTCGGAAACATTAATACTTTTTGAAGATATTTTGCCAAAAGTCATATGCCAGGAAATTTAAGCCTAAGGGTAATTTCACAAAAAGAAACTCCTTAAAACCCCTCTAAATTGTGAACAAGTTGACCTTTTAGTGTGTGAAGGTGCTATTCATACTGTCTCTGTTTACCAGGAATATGTTTTAGCTATTGTATATTATTGGTTGTGAAAATATTGTACCAGTACTTTTGTTCTGTATGGTTCTGGACCTAGTAAGTGATGAGGGTTGTTCAGTGAACAATGCAACTACTGTGAAATCTTTTAATATCATAGGCATGACTTGTTTTTGTTCAATAAGGCCACCAGTCCTGTATTATGTGGGGATAAAATTGTTGTTTTCCATTTACCAAGGTATTGTTCATTGCGATTTAATTTTGACACATCAACATGATCCAAGAAAATTAGTCTCCCACAATACGAGTTCGAATTAAATGTTTATTTCATAGCATCATGAATAAAGTGAAAGCATGATTAGAAAATAAAGTTGTGTAATTTAAGAGTAATTGCTTGAATATGTGAGCAATTTACTTTACAGCTAATGTTGCATTGTGTATTGAATGACACTGTACAGTTGTTCTTTAAGAAATACTCAAAGCTGTTAACATTACTGAAATCCATGTAGAATGAAAACTTATGGTTGATTTAAGACAGAAAACTTACATGTTATCTCTTGTTAAAACAAATTTTTTATTTACACATACTGTCTGTTAAGTCAGCCGGTGATATAATTTTAAAACATATCCAATATTTTTTTACAATGTAGATACAAAAAATGCACCCATATATTTTCAACTTTTAAATAAAATTGATATATAAAGCAGAGTTGTTCTTTTTCACATTACATACCTCCACCCTCTCCAGCATTATGGCTGGTAAGTGATTTTGATGTTGAATCCAGTCATTCAACACAGGTAACCTTTGCAGAGTTACCATACCTGCACTGTTGTTAAGTGTTGGTCCTCCCATTATGTAGCTCTCTAAACAAAAGTAGTTGCTAGAAGGGCTGTACATGGATTATGCTAAATTATGGATATCCCTCTGCCTTTGATTGAAGATGCAGAGCTATTATATTATATGCTTTTTTGTGGGTAAAACCAGACGCAGAAATGGTCACTGACAACATAAATCTTCCTTGTCTCATAACCCTGTCAAAATGTGGAAAAGCTGTTACACAGTTGTGGGACCAAGATGTTCAGCTTAATACCTACCATAATGGCAAAACCTAGTGTGATACTGACATCAGGAACAGTATGAAAATAGGGGCTTCATTATGGCCAGAGCACACTTCAGCTGTTTATTGACCCATTTTACAATTATGCCCAAGCTTGTATTGGTAATTTCATAGTTTCCACAACCCTACACTTAACGGTACCTTAATTTGGTTTGAAATACCTATTATGTTGGTATGTATATGACACTGATGTCAGAATTGGAAGACATTACTCTCTGGCATTAAATGACACGAGAGGCACTGCTTTATTCTTGGTGTCTCATAGGTGGCCCTGATAACCATTTTCCAGAGCAATTTTGCACTTTCTATAGCAAGGTAAATAATAAGGTATCCACATGCCTTTATCTTCAGGTGTAACCTTTAAGTAAAAAGTGTAGAATTTGCAAAACAAATTTTCACATTTATCAGTTGTAGAATTTGACATCTATATAGGAGCTGCTGGCATTATTTTGGTATAGTATACTGGTATCAGTAAAGATCAGTCCAGTTCTTTAGAATTTGTCCCATTTTCAGTTTGTGCAGTTAAGATCGGACAACTATTTTAGACCACATTAAATTGTAACTCTGCTGTCCCCTTTGAGCTATAGGAGGGTTTCTGTTGAACACATTTTAAAGAGTTTGCTTGGATGTTACTGTGAATGTAATAATAAAAATCTACATAAGTCCTTCATAATGTTTTAGCGAGTACATGCAAATGTAGTACAACCAAGTCTATATTTCCAGTGGAGAAAATTTTCAACATTTCTGTACAACTCGAACACTTCTAAGCACTGCTTCGTAATCACGATTTATGGTATTATTGTAAGGGAATATTTTCTCCGTGTGTCTTCTCACCAAAGAAATACAAATACATGTATCTTGTTAGTAAGTTTAAAGTTGCCATCAGTAACCCATATTGGCAAATTCACAAGACTGTTGAGGATAGTGCAAATACAGAACAATACAATTTCAGAAGCTTCCCTGGTTCTTTACTTAAGAAATAATGTCCCTATATTTTATGTTAATAAAATATATGTATGGGCTGGAGTTCAGATGCGTAATGTTCCGATATTCAGTAAATTTTAATTAAAGTATTAAGTGGTTACTGCTGTGAAAATGTTATTTAATATAACATCTAAGATCGGATATAGAAATCAGAAGTTAAAATAGTACACGTCACCTACATGATGACACTGAAACATACACACCAGAACATTGCGGCATATAAACACGCAAACACTTGAGTCTGGATGATTGGAAAATGAATTATAATTTATTTACTGTCAAGTTGACATATTTGGTGCCTACAACACAGAAATTGCAAACTACGCATATAACCAGATCTAGATGCACTTGTTGAAGTTGAAACTTACCGGTACTGTGTAGACTGGCTGAAATATTTTCTTATGGTAAAAATATAAACAAACAAATTCAGCAGTTAAAAATTGTTTGTTTCAGA
The DNA here is from genome assembly GCF_021730395.1 of Mercenaria mercenaria. Taxonomy (NCBI): domain Eukaryota; kingdom Metazoa; phylum Mollusca; class Bivalvia; order Venerida; family Veneridae; genus Mercenaria; species Mercenaria mercenaria. Next base: position 58,886,139 of record NC_069373.1, read on the forward strand.
AAATTTGATGTACTTTTTATTACTACTACTTAGCACTGAATAAGCCTAGTATTTAGTTGGCATATAAAGGAAGCAGAGGAGAATCTCACAGTCATGTTACAATCGTAGGGTGGAATATAACAGCTATATTTTATCGTAGATTCATGTATAGGCGATTTTGCTATATGTTTATATAGCAAATGCTGCGGTTAGAATGTTCCATATGTAAAGCATCCATATCCCAATACTGTTACTTTTAAATGGAGGAGATGGGGACTCAAACTCATGGCCGCAAATTCAGTGTTACCACTGGACCACTGTATCTGCTGTATAAATATTTTTTATTAATTTTAAATATTTTAACACTGCCCATCCAACAGCAAAACAGAAGCAGGATAAGCCGACTGGCGAGTTGAAACCCTGGCATGCGGAACAGGACATGTATGAAAAACAACAGAAAGAAATGTACAATCACTCTACTGATAAGCACTTTTATGCTAGAAGTTTTAACAAGAATAAAAATGTATCTCAATTCTATCAAATAAATAACATATGAAAATGACAAAAGTTTGCAAGAAAGAAGTTATGACTAATCAACCGCAAACTACGATCTGAGTTTTCTCCCTTATATATTCATTTAACTATCGCATTACCAATTAATACATCATTTCTGCACAAGTAAATATCAAGACACTTTTTGAAAGATGTAAACTAATATTTTAAATAGTCTAAATAGTAGGAAAAATGTCATGTACAATTGGGAAATTTTTACTTTTTTGGACTGCATCATTTCAAGTGTTTTGAAGAATTTGCACAGTAAAAATTTGCACAGTAAAAATTTACACTGCTTTTGTGCACGAAAGATAAAACGGAAAAAAGGGACATTACAGAAAACAGTCTACAGACAGTTGTTATTTGTTATGAACTTGTTATATTCTTTAATCTAAGGGACAACCTGGCTATCCTTGCAGATTACCAAAAGTTAAAACTATGTTGGACTGGATGATCTGAAAACTAAAACCAGTTGCCGAATGCCATGCATCTTTAAACCAAAAGTAAATGCATTTTCTATAATTCAAACAATACAATTTGATATATTCTGAGAAAAACAACCATATTACCTTACACATGAGACCTTCAGAGTAACATTTTCTTTTTGTTACTGCCACTAAGACATGGTACAGATAGTTCAACAGAAAACAAACCCGTTCAGAAACAAAATTAAACCCGGACTGTATTGTTTACTGACTGTAACCATAGTGAAATAACAATAATCTATAAAGTTATCTGGTGGTCAATGAAAACTATTGTCTTAATCAAAATTCTCTAAAAGGTACTGTATGCTGAAAAGGCATGTCAATTGGAACTGATATTAACACAAAAGAAAACAATAGTCTTTTATTTTTTCACTACTTTTGACTGTGACATTTCACAGGTATATTCATCTACCAGTTTCAACAATCATTTCACATTTAGATGTTTGAAGATGTATAAAGAACTGATGAGATTTCTCAAGTCCATCACTATATAACACTCTGCTCAGAAGTTGATGGGTTTCCCTGAATATGCAGCTAGGTTGGCTTCTCTCAATGCTTCGGAAACGGTCTACAATACAAGAATACATCACAATCACAGCTACGGCATTTATAAATACAGTTAACCATTATCCAGTAGCCTAAATATACTCGTATTTCAACACGAAGTACATTCCTTAAATAGAGATAATAGCAAAAGAAGAAAAATATAGTATCACTGCATTAATGTTTTTGAGTCTTTCAAACTACGACTACTACTAAGAGATACTTCTTAATTTTTATAAATCAAAATGACAATAGAAAAAGACTGATTTAACAACAGATTTAAATATTTTGAGATATTTGGCCTGAGTGGATAGACTATGTATTTATTGAATAGTGTATACTTACAGGATGGGCATGACAAACTCTGGCAACATCCTCACATGATGCTCCATACTCCATGGCTAACACAGCTTCATTGATCAACTCTCCAGCTACCTGTTATGATACATGATTCTTTTGCTTAAAAAATGAAGTATTACCTTGGACATTTCAAACTACTCTATTCTAAAAGATACTAGGAGAAATTTACAAGAAAACAATTTAGCATCCATGATTTTATTTTGGCAAATTTATTTAGAAAAGAATTTCCATAAAAATTATAACCTGACGAATGTTCACTATAGTATATCAAATTGAACACAGTACATAACAAGAGGACCATGATGGTCCTGAATCGCTCACCTCTTCCCACATGACCCAGTTTTGAGTATGACGTCGTTTTTTCTATTATCTGACATAGTGACCTAGTTTTGAACTTGACCTAGGTATTATCAAGATAAAAATTCTGACCAATTTTCATGAAGATCCATTGAAAAATATGTTCTCTAGAGATGTAACAAGGTTTTTCTATTATTTGACCTATTGACCTAGTTTTCAAAGGTACGTGACCCTGTTTTGAACTTGACCTAGATATCATCAAGGTGAACATTCTCACTAATTTTCATGAAGATCTCGTGAAAAATATGGCCTCTAGAGAGGTCACAAGGTTTTTCTATTTTCATACCTACTGGCCTAGTTTTTGACCGCACGTGACCCGGTTTCGAAATGACCTAGATATCGTCAAGGTGAACATTCAGATCAATTTTCATGAAGATCCATTGAAAAATATGGCCTCTAGAGAGGTCAAAAGATTTTAATAATTTTAGACCTACTGACCTAGTTTTTTAACGCAATTGACCCAGTTTCAAACTTGACCTAGATATCATCAAGATGAAACATTCAGACCAACTTTCATTCAGATCCCATGAAAAGTATGGCCTCAAGAGAGGTCACAAGGTTTTTTTTATTATTTGACCTACTGACCTAGTTTTTTAAGGCACGTGACCCAGTTTCAAACTTGACCTAGATATCATCAAGATGAACATTCTGACCAATATTCATGAAGATCCATTCACAAGTATGGCCTCTAGAGAGGTCACAAGGTTTTTCTATTTTTAGACCTACTGACCTAGTTTTTGACCGCAGTTGACCCAGTTTCGAACCTGACCTAGATATCATCAAGATGAACATTCAGACCAATTTTCATACAGATCTAATGAAAAATATGGCCTTTAGAGAGGTCACAAGGTTTTTCTATTATTTGACCTACTGACCTAGTTTTTGAAGGCACTTGACCCAGTTTCGAACTTGACCTAGATATCATCAAGATGATCATTCAGACCAATTTTCATACAGATCCCATGAAAAATATGGCCTCTAGAGAGGTCACAACGTTTTTCTATTATTTGACCTACTGACCTAGTTTTTGATGGCACGTGACCCACTTTTGAACTTGACTTAGATATTATCAAGATAAACATTCTGACCAATTTTCATGAAGACCTCATGAAATATATGGCCTCTAGAGAGGTCACAAGGTTTTTCTATTTTTAGACCTACTGACCTAGTTTTTGACCGCACGTGACCCAGTTTCGAACTTGACCTAGACATCATCAAGATGAACATTCAGACCAACTTTCATACAGATCCCATGAAAAATATGGCCTTTAGAGAGGTCACAAGGTTTTTCTATTATTTGACCTACTGACCTAGTTTTTGATGGCATGTGACCCAGTTTCGAACTTGACCTAGATATTATCAAGGTGAACGTTCTGACCAATTTTCATGAAGATCTTGTGAAATATATGGCCTCTAGAGAGGTCACAATGTTTTTCTATTTTTAGACCTACTGACCTAGTTTTGGATGGCATGTGACCCAGTTTCGAACTTGACCTAGATATCATCAAGGTAAACATTCTGACCAATTTTCATGAAGATCTTGTGAAATATATGGCCTCTAGAGAGGTCACAAGGTTTTTCTATTTTTAGACCTACTGACCTAGTTTTTGAAGGCACATGACCCAGTTTCGAACTTGACCTAGATATCATCAAGATGAACATTCTGACCAACTTTCATAAAGATCCCATGAAAAATGTGACCTCTAGAGTGGTCACAAGCAAAAGTTTACGGACGGACGGACGGACGGACGGACGCACGCACTGACGCACGGACGGACGACGGACACCGCGCGATCACAAAAGCTCACCTTGTCACTTTGTGACAGGTGAGCTAAAAATGTTGTTACTGTAATTTAATGTAATATCAGATGATGAATTTTACAGAATTCTCCACTAGAGTATCGTGAAAAATTTCTCAACACTGGCAAAAATACTGTATAACAGATGGTATGGAAAACTGTTTTCTTCAAACTTCAATGAGTTAAACTGTTTCTCATTCAGCTATACAGACATATTAAAAAAGCTAAGGTTTGAAGACATAAACGTACTCATTATTTAAGTAATACTTAGTCATCTTCATCAGCTAAAACTTGTAAAAACCATGTAAGTGTGTTGTTTGTTACATATAAATTAACACCTTTAAAATGAAAAGATTTAGGTTCACATGTACATTATTGCATTATGAGGTTCTAAATTCTACTCCATATTATCTACATGTTCTGTAACAAACAAGAAATCTATCATTCAAATTTCAATTCAATTATACTTACAGATCCAATAAAATGTACTCCTAGAATTCTGTCGGTGGCCTTGTCGCCGAGAACTTTAACAAAACCGTCGGTATCGTCAACAGTCTTAGCTCGACTATTAGCAGCCAATGGAAATTTACCAACCTTGTATTCCACTCCCTGAATAGCAAACAAGTTTATGTGAAAACACAACTTTTATATAAAATACAAAATGCATTAATTCCTGAAAAAAACTGAAACTTGCAAAATCTTGACTAATGAATCACATCAATGATTTAGCCTTAAGTAGAAAATGAGCAACATTTGTTATCAAATCCTGTTTGTTGCAAAAAGCATCTTAACTATATGACTGTGTTAAATATATGGCCAGTTTCTTCTATGTATATTTGCATCATGTTAACTACATGTAGTTCGATATCTAGCAAGTGCTGACTATTTTCAACAAGTAAAAGAAAGCTTTAACAAATAATACAAGTGTTGGTGGAGGAAAAAACTGGTAAAACTAAGGCAAAACTCCCTGTTGAGAATCAATCGTTGAGTTTAGAGTAACAATGACAAAGTTTCTGATCTTATCATGACTTTCCAGCTTGGCAGAGGAGGAAGACTAATGATCCTTAACAAGTGTCAGTACTGACCCTCAATTTACCACCATGTGACTAATCAAAGATAAACTAACCTCCTCTTTAAGCTGTTCCTCATTTTTACCGACCCAGGCCACCTCTGGATGAGTATAAATCACAGATGGTACACAGTTATAGTCTATATGTACAGCTCCACCACACATACCCTCTACACAGATTATACCTGAATTATAATAAGATTCATCAGTAACTGCTATACAATCTAACAACTGGGTTATACTTGCACTAAATAGTTCACATTAGTTTCATAGTTCAAACTGGTAACAGTTCTTGTAGATCTATCAAAAAATGGGACAGCTACTTTTAACAAGTACATTTTTAAAATTTCTACTATAAAAAATATAGGCTGACAAATCAAAATAAGTTGAATGATCTTAGTAGAAGGCCACCTATGAATTATTTTGGCAAAATTACTTTGAAACCCATTTAATGGTTTCTGAAAAGAAAATTTTAATTTTTTCCCCTTTTCCATTGCCATATAAGAAATTGAAGCGACCAGGATGAAAACCCAAGGAATAATGAAGTTTGAAGTTGGCCAAGTGGTTTGGATGTTGTATGGAGTAAAGCCTTGATGACAATGATCATTATGAATGACAAAAAGGGATGAAGCCGCAACATATTCAGAAGTGCTTGAGTACACTTATGGTCTGCCAATAATGGCCTGTACAAATCTTTCATTTTTTTTTTTTTTTTTGTGAATTCTGAAGATGATTCAATAGATGCTTCACCGGCTATGATTTTATTGAAGACACCATACTGTACTACTATAATATTTTGTTTTGAAATGATAAGAGAAGTAGGGAGTATTCTAGTAAGTGGCAATTTACATTTCCTATGGTATCAGGATTAGAAATATAATATCCAGCAACTATGGGCAAATATTTACTGTAGCAATGTGAATATATAGCGTTTTAATTCATACTGATAGATTTCAAGTTAAGGAGAGTCAGTTTGTTTTCCATTATTCATAACATTTGACACAGAACTGTTACAAACCTTCATCTTCAGCTTTATGTGCCAACATAGGACCGTCTATACAATCTCCAATAGCATATATACTGTAAATAGAGATAATATATCCTTAATATTGATGAAAAATAAAATGAAATAGATATTTTAGATAATTTTGTCTTTGTCTACAACAACGTCCAATTGTTACAATACTTTTACAACAATGAATTGCTTAATGATACTCAATATTAAATGAAAACTTTAAACAGATCATCTTACACTTCTCTTTCATACACATGGTATGAGTTACATCTCGGGAAGACATGGCCTGTATTCACCAACATCTGAAGTCTATAACTTAACACTTAGGAACAAAAAACTTCAATTTTCTGTGACTTATTATAGTAAATATTTACAGCTGAAAGTTGTTTGTCAATTTGGAAGTTACATTCATTCAGTTTCTTTACAATCAGAGAATGGTAGAAAAAAATAATCATTTTTTGGTCTGTCTACATTTCAGGCTTTTTCTTGAAAACTGTCAAGCATCTACTAAATAAACATTTATCAGTCCGGGGTTGGTTGTGTTTGGCTCTGAAACTGAACCAACACAGATTTTAATGGGAGAGTAAACCACAAGGCACCCTTCTAGGAATAATTTTATGCTCAGGTGGGTAAACAGATATGGCTACCTAACATGAGAAATTTTCACATCCAGTGTAACTCCAAACCCACAGTGTTGACAGACAAGTGATTCAAGGTCAACAAACTTTACCTTTCAGCCATTGGAGCTCCAATTTACAAAGCTTTAAACTATTACATTACATAAATATGCTGTAAGATATATACCTAGGTACTGAAGTCTGGAATCTGGAGTTGACAGGAACTCTACCTCTGTTGTCTGTTGAAATATTAACTGTTTCTAAACCTAGGTTATTTGTGTAGGGACGTCTACCAATGCAAACTAATAACGTGTCACAATCAATCTGAAAGTTTCAGTGTAAACAGTGGTATTAACTTCATACAATGTAAAGAAGGTACATACCTGAAATTTTTTTTTTAATGCAACAAATCCAACTTTTTTTAGGGAAACCGATTTTTCTTTATTTGGCTGCCAGACTATGTAGATCTCTTTAAAACTACAAAAGTCAAAAGGGGAACAAGGATACCAACAAATACGAGCCAATTTTACTGTTTCAACAGACGGAATATATTCCTAAGACATTTACTTGACTTGTTTAAGGCTGTTTTTTTCTTCAATAGAATTTCAGTCATGTCATATGGATCACTTATCAAGAATACCTGGATTACCTTACAGTTCTACTCACTTCTTTTTATATGAAAATAACTGACAGCTTTCCCCACATGAATCAGAGGAGAGGGACAAATGACTGCAGACAATCTATCTTCTTGGAGAACAAACACAGTGTCCTGGGATCCAACTAACATCCTCTTGATTCACAAATCCAAGTTACCCAAGAGAGATCACAATATATTTCACATAATGTTCAGAAAAATATTTATATCTAAGAACAGTATTCTTAAGACATATAACTTTTACATAAATCTCTTTACTTCTGTACTTTAAGGCCTACTCATATATGTGTGGCATACTGTTTGAACAGTTATCTACAGTACCTACCTCCTCCTTTTTCCCATTTTTAACACCTTCAATTGCCACTTTGATATTACTTCCTTCTCTCGATGCTGACACAACTTTTGTATCTAATTTAAAGTCAAGTCCTTGCTTTTTGAGAATTCTTTGAAAGTTTTTAGCAACCTCCATATCTATTCCTAAACCACCAATATGACTAAGGAATTCCACACACGTAACTTTGGCACCAAGTCTTTGCCATACTGACCCCTGCAACACAAGACAAGATGAGCAGAACAGTATACAAAACCTTTATTAGTCATAACCGTAAATGCTTTTAAGGCTCATAATGCCTTTGTTTAAAATGTGGCCACCACATTTTCCGTTAGAAACATAACATACATCAATTTCTTGTTTAATCCTACTTCTGATAATTACTTCCATTAACATTTGTCAAAGGTTTGAATATTACTGAATATATTGGAATGTTTTATTGAATCTATTTTTTTTTTATTACCTCCCTTTATGGCTCTAACTATAACAGTTCACGTGCAATATTAAAAGTAGTGTTTTTCTAACCATGTTAGTATGCATAACATCTATTTGAAAAGCTGTCTGATCTGTTAATAAGATAAAAATTTAAAGCATTATGGACCTTTAAGTTATAGTATACCAGTACCTCACTTTAAAATACTCTTTTTACTTTATACAACAGGGTATTTATCGCTTTTTAATAAAGTCTTCTCCATCAGACTGAACTTACACTAAGTGTGAAGATCACAAACTAGATTATGAACTCAAAGATGCCCTATTTCCTTGATACATTTAAAAACAGTCCAATGTTTTTGTTCTCACTTGACTCTTGTGTCCCCTTTTAACTCCTTCTTTTTTTCAATATTTCATAATTAAAACTGAACTATGAGTGAAAATTTTAAGTTATCTGAGAGAAAAATTTGACTCTTTTCTACTCTGTTAACCATTACTTACTAATTCTACCCCAATAACACCAGCTCCAATAACAATCATTTTCTCTGGTACTTGTTTCAGTGAGAGGGCACCTGTTGATGATACCACGGTTTCTTCATCAATCTGTAAATTAACAAACAATATATGGTCAAAGACTTTTTTAACTCAAAAATCATGCACTTATAATATAGTTTTTGAATAAAATTCATTGAGAAGTTACTTTCTTATATTTATTTTCTTCTGAAATTGATTTCACATTTACATTACTGGTGTAAAATGTGGATCTGTAACAAAATTACAGTCTTCTCAAGTTGTATCCTACTTTTTTTCTTTGTATTGAGGAACATAATTCAAAATAAGTTACACTTCATTCAAGTACTTACATATTTGTATGATTACATAGATCAATACATTGACCTGTGCGTGCTAACTAAACTGCAAAAGAATGGATAAAATTTCTGTTTTGTATATTTTATCATTTTAAATAGTGGCCTATTTACCAGACCCTTGTGGAGATTGAGGCAAGGCTATTTCATACAAAGAGGCGATATGAAAGAAAACTTTTTTTTATGAAAATTCCAAATAGATAGGAACAATGGTAATCTTTCACATCTCTACATCCATATAAGAGGGTGACAGCATGACTTTAAAACAGTTAAAAGCTTAACCTATCGCTAGCTTTTACTAATGAACATGTAAATGCTAGGTAAACAAAAACTTAACTTACATCAATTCCTGGGAAAGGTGTAACTTCAGATCCTGTTGCAATGAGAATATTTTTGGCTGTTATAACTTCTGAGCTTCCATCATTTTTCAGGGCTGTCACTTCATTAGGGCCTGTGATTTTGCCATGCCCATTTACATGTGTTACCTGCAAGTTGAATTGTAACATAAGTACATGTATATTATGATTTGTTTGGGACTTTTTGTTTTTTTTTGTTGGGATTAACATCACACAGACATATTTCATTATCACATGGCAAACGTGTCTGGCATTTTTTTCCAGGATCAAGCAGGCATTGGGGTAGATCCAATGACCTTCTTTACTTGACCAACAGGACATAGACCTATAACTTAAAATTAGGTTCAACACTTCTGTGGAGTTTTGAGCTGCAAGATTCATATAAACAAGTTTGTATAGACCAGTCTAGAGGTACAATCTGGCTAACCTCAAAATTGGGAATAAAGAACCAGTAAAATGCTTGAAGTTTCAGATTGGTCTATAAACTCAGTTTTTTTGCTTTGAGCAAACTTTGTTAAACAGTGCTGGTTTCAGCTGGAATACCTACCTTATTCTGTTTAAATAAATGTGCTATTCCGCCTGTTAAACCTTTCACAGCCTTTTCTTTCTGTGCCATCATCTTTTCTAGGTTCAAACGGACACCATCAACTGGAAAATATAATAGTACATGTGCGTGTTCGGGTTTAGCATCTTTTTCAACAATTTTTCAGTCATATAAACAATGGTGTCTACTTGTAGCAGTGAGCACTTTATAGTGATGCCTCACCGGAATATCACGTCATAGACAAGTGACATGATACCCCACCCAGTCACATTATACTGAACCGGGCTGACAAGGCCTAGCACTGTTCCTCTTAATGCTGAGCGCCAAGCAAGGAAGCTACTAGAACCATTTTTTTTTACGTCTTTGGTATGAAGCAGCCAGGGATCAAACCCAGAAGTATTACCACAGCCATACTACTGTAATATATGTCATCTTAATATATCTGCACATAGCAACTTAATTAAAACAAGAGGGCCAAGATGGCCCTAGGTCACTCACCTGTGTAACACACCATAACAGTGTAAACATGTTTTACCTAGTGATTTCATGTTGACAAATATTCTGACGAATTTTCATAAAGATTGGACCAAAAAACGTGGCCTCTTGAGTGTAAACAAGCATTTTCTTTGATTTGACCTAGTGACCTAGTTTTTGATCCCACGTGACCCAGATTTGAAATTGTCCAAGACTTCATGATAAACATTCTGACCAAAATTTATGAAGATAGAATCAAAAATGTGCCCCCTAGGGTGTAAACTAGCTTATTCTTTGATTTGACCTGGTGACCTAGTTTTTGACCCCACATGACCCAGGTAAAAATTCATACTATATTTCATGCAGACAAACATTCTGACCAAGTTTCATGCACATCAAATGAACAAGAGTGTTAACAAGCTTTTCCTTTGATTTGACTGGGTGACCTAGTTTTTGACCCCATATGACCCAGTTTCAAACTTGGCCTAGGAATCATCAAGATAAACATTCTGACCAAGTTTCATGAAGATAGGGTCATAAAAGGGGCCTCTTAGTTGTTAACAAGCTTTTCCTTTGATCTCACCTGATGACCTAGTTTTGACCAGACATGACCCAGTTTCGATCCAGGCCTAGAGATCATCAAGATAATCATTTTGTGCAAATTTTATCAAATCAAAGCATAAATGAAACCTCTATATGGCTGAAATGGCCAAAATAGAAAATTTTGCCCCTTTCATGGGCAGTAACTCTAGAACCCATGATGGAATCTAGCCGGTTTTCGAAAGGAAACCAAGATCTTATTGTGACTTAAGTTGTGTGTAAGTGTGGTTAAAATCAAATATAAAATGTCACTTCTATCGTGCTCACAAGGTAAAGATTACCAAATTTTAGCTCTTTAGGAGGTCAATAAGGGCTGCAACTCTGGAACCTATGATTGGATTTGACAAATTCATCATGGAAATCCAAGATTTATTGTTGTTGATGACATTTTGCAAGTTTGTATCAAATCAAACCATAAATGAAGTCTCTATATAGCTGCAAAAACCAAAATAGCAAATTTTGGCCCTTTAAGTGGCCGTAACTCTTGAACCCATGATGGAATCTGGCCAGTTTTTGAAAGGAACCGAAATATTATGCCAATACAAGTTGTGTGCAAGTTTGATTAAAGTTGATTGCAAAATGTTGTCTCTATCGTGTTCACAAGCCAAAACAGCATATTTTGACCCTTTCAGGGGCCATAACTCTGGAACCTATGATGTTATCTGGCAAGTTTTCGAAAGGAACAGAGATATTATGCCAATACAAGTTGTGTGCAAGTTTGATTAAAGTTTATTGCAAAATGTGGTCTGTATCGTGTTCACAAGCCAAAAAATGGCAAATTTTGGCCCTTTAAGGGGCCATAACTCTGGAGCCCATGATGGGATCTGGCCGGTTTTCGAAAGGAACCGAGATATTATGCCCATACAAGTTGTGTGCAAGTTTGATTAAAATCAAATACAAAATGTGGTCTCTATCGTGTTCACAAGGAAATTGTGGACGGACGGACGGACCACGGACAATCACAAAAGCTCCTGTCACTATGTGACAGGTGAGCTAAAAACACAACTTCAGGATTATGCTTAGAAACAACCAATCAGATGCAGATGTACAATATAGACAGTCTCAAATTCTGCATATACAGAGTAAATTTGGGGATCACAATTTCAAGCTGGTTTAAAGTAAAACTAGAAGATGCTTTTGCAAAAAAGCGCATTGTCTCCCCCAATGCAAAGTGGTATAGGCAAGAAGTCAGTAGGGGTCAGGAGCGAAAGTCAAAGAGACATTGATGGTTGGCTGCAATAGAGATCATCTACTTGGCATGTCCAGTCATCCCGCTAAGTTTCAACACTCTTGGCCTAGTGGTTCTCAAGTCACTGTTCAGGCTCCTGTGACCCTGACCTTTGATCAAGTGACCCCAAAATAAATAGGGGTCGTCTACTCTGCATGTCCAATCATCCTATTAAGTTTCAACATTCTAGGTTGAGTGGTTCTCAAGTTATTGACCGGAAATTGTTTTCCATGTTCAGGCCCCTGTGACCTTGACCTTTAATAGAGTGACCCCAAAATTAATTGGGGTCATTTACTCTGCATGTCCAATTTTCCTACAAAGTTTTAACATTCTGGGTCAAGAGGTTCTCAAGTTATTGATCGGAAACGGTTTTCCATGTTCAGGCCCCTGTGACCTTGACCTTTAACAGAATGACCCCAAAATCGATAGGGGTCATCTACTTTGCATGTACAATCATCCTATAAAGTTTCAACATTCTGGGTCAAGTGGTACTCAAGTTACTGATTGGAAATGGTTTTTAATGTTCAGGCCCCTGTGACCTTGACCTTTAACGGAGTGACCCCAAAAACAATAGGGGTCATCTACTCTGCATGATCAATCATCCTATGAAGTTTCAACATTCTGGGTCAGGTGGTTCTCTAGTTATTGATCGGAAATGGTTTTCAATATTCAGGCCCCTGTGACCTTGACCTTTGACAGAGTGACCCCAAAAACAATAGGGGTCATCTACTCTAGCAGCCCTACAACCCTATCAAGTTGGAAGGTTCTAGATCAAATGGTTCTCCAGTTATTGCTCGGAAATGAAGTGTGACGTACGGACGGGCGGACAGGGCAAAAACAATATGTCTCCCCCAGAGGGGGGGAGACATAATAATGACTTGTGTAATAAAGGAATGAAATATCTTACATTCTATTCCTCTGTTATTGAGATCCTTGCCCACTGCAAGATGATACAGGTGTGAGTTGTTGAGAAGTGCCTTTGAGGGAATGCATCCAACATTTAAGCAGGTTCCTCCGAGAGTTGGGTCTTTCTCTATACATACTGTCTATAACAAGAAAATTGAAAGGGGGTCAGATTTGTGACTGAACAGTTCACTGCAAAGTGTCAAAAGATATTCTATATACTTTTATTGAGTAATAAAGGTCTTGGTAATTCATGGTTTTTAATAAACATACATTTTTCATATATAATACAGGTACAGGTAGTAGGATGAGACGTTCAATAATTAATTGAATATTTTGTTTACATGGTGTATAACTACAATGACTGAAGCACAATAAAAACTAGAAACTGTGTCCATAGGAGACAGATGCCCCCAAATACTGTGCCATCTTCTACATAGCAAAAAGATTTTCTCTATATTCCATATCACAACAAGAGCTGTCACAGGAGACAATGCGCTCGACTATTTCAATTCTTGATAGTGAAACTGGGCACATCTGTTGAAGCTGGAGCTGTCACTGGAGTGTTTAATGACTCCAATGGTGGATGAAGATATTGCACAATAGCTTGAGTCTGTGTCAAAAATATTAAGATATATGAGCGATAAAGATAAAGTGTATCAAAACACTAAATATGTATAATTCTAAGCAAAAAGGGGGCATAATTCATAAAATATTGGTGCAAGAGTTATACACCTTGTGTCATGATGTGGGTGATGATGTGGAACAACTACTTCAAGTTTGAATCAATCCGTTTAGTAATTACCAAGATATAGTGAAAATGCATAAAAATTAACCTTAAATTCTAAGTAAAAGGGGGCATAATTCATGAAAAATTGGTGCCAGAGTTATGCACCTTGTGTCATATGATGTAGGTGCTAAGGTGGAACAACTATTTTAAGTTGGAATCAAATCCATTTCGAAATAACTGAGATAGAGTGTTAGTGCACCAAAACTTTAACCTGAAATTCTAAGTAAAAAGGGGAAATAATTCATAAAATATTGGTGCAAGTGTTATGGCTCTTGTGTCATATGATGTCAGTGATGATGTTGAACAACTATTTTAAGTTTGAATCAAATCCATTTAGTAACAAGAGGGCCAAGATGGCCCTAGGTCGCTCACCTAAGAAACACTCCATAACAGTGTAAAACATGTTTGACCTAGTGATTTCATGGAAACAAATATTCTGACCAATTTTCATTAAGACTGGACCAAAAAATTGGTCTCTTGCAATAAAACAAGTATTTTCTTAGATATGACCTAGTTTTTGACTCTACATGACCCATGTTCAAACTCGACCTAGATTTTATCAAGGCAATCATTGTGACCAAAATTAATGAAGATCAACTGAAAAAAACAGCCTCTATCACATACAGAAGTTTTTTCTTTGATTTGACCAAGTGACCTAGTTTTTGACCTCAGATGACCCATATTCAAATTCGACCTAGATTACATTAAGGCAATCAACCTGACCAAATTTCATAAATATCAACTGAAAAAAACAGTCTCTATCGCATACACAAGATTTTTCTTTAATTTGACCTAGTGACCTAGTTTTTGACCTCAGATAACCCATATTCAAAACCGACCTAGTTTTCATCAAGGCAATCACTCTGACCAAATTTCATGAAGATCAATTGAAAAATACATCCTCTATTGCATACACAATGTTTTTCTTCGATTTGACCTAGTGACCTAGTTTTGGACCCCAGATGACCCATTTTCGAAATCAGCCTAGATTTTATCAAGGTAATCATTCTGGCTAAATTTCATGAAGATCAGTTAAAAAATACAGCCTCTATTGCATACACAAGGTTTTTCTTGGATTTGACCTAGTGACCTAGTTTTTGACCTCAGATGACCCATTTTCAAACTTGGTCTAAATTTCATCAAGGCAATCATTCTGACCAAAATTCATGAAGATCAATTGAAAAATACAGCCTCTATCGCATACACAAGGTTTTTACGTGATATGACCTAGTGACCTAGTTTTTGACCCCAGATGACCCATTTTCGAACTTGGCCTAGATTTCATCAAAGTAATCATTCTGACCAAAATTCATGAAGATCAACTGAAAAATACCGCCTCTATCGCATACACAAGGTTTTTCTTTGATTTGACCTAGTGACCTAGTTTTTGACCCGAGATGACCCATTTTCGAACTCGGCCTAGATTTCATCAAGGCAATCATTCTGACCAAAATTCATGAAGATCAATTGAAAAATACAGCCTCTATCGCATACACAAGGTTTTTCTTTGATTTGACCTAGTGACCTAGTTTTTGACCCGAGATGACCCATTTTCGAACTTGGCCTAGATTTCATCAAGGTTATCATTCTGACCAATATTCATGAAGAAAATTGAAAAATACAGCCTCTATCGCATACACAAGGTTTTTCTTTGATTTGACCTAGTGACCTAGTTTTTGACCCGAGATGACCCAATTTCGAACTCGGCCTAGATTTCATCAAGGCTATCATTCTGACCAATATTCATGAAGAAGAATTGAAAAATACAGCCTCTATCGCATACACAAGGTTTTTCTTTGATTTGACCTAGTGACCTAGTTTTTGACCCCAGATGACCCATTTTCGAACTCGGCTTAGATTTCATCAAGGTTATCATTCTGACCAATATTCATGAAGATTAATTGAAAAATACCACCTCTATCGCATACACAAGGTTTTTCTTTGATTTGACCTAGTGACCTAGTTTTTGACCCGAGATGACCCATTTTCGAACTCGGCCTAGATTTCATCAAAGTTATCATTCTGACCAATATTCATGAAGATTAAATGAAAAATACAGCCTCTATCGCATACACAAGGTTTTTCTTTGATTTGACCTAGTGACCTAGTTTTTGACCCGAGATGACCCATTTTCGAACTCGGCCTAGATTTCATCAAGGTTATCATTGTGACCATTATTCATGAAGATTAATTGAAAAATACAGCCTCTATCGCATACACAAGCTAAATGTTGACAGACGACGGACGACAGACGACAGACGACAGACGCCAGACGACAGACGACGGACGACGGACGCCGGACATCGAGCGATCAGAAAAACTCACCTGAGCATTGCTCAGGTGAGCTAATAACTGAGATAGAGTGAAAGTGCATCAAAACTTTAACCTGAAATTCTAAGTAAAAGTGGGAGATAATTCATTAAATATTGGTACAAGAGTTATGGACCTTGTGTCATATGATGTGGGAGATTATGTGGAACAATTACTTTCAGTTTGAATCAAATCCATTTAGTAATAATTAAGATAGAGTGAAAGTGCATCAAAACTTTAACCTGAAATTCTAAGTAAAAAGGGGGGATAATTCATGAAATATCTATGTGAGAGTTATGGCCCTTGTGCCATATGATGTGGGTGATGATGAGGAATAACTATTTTAAGTTTGAAACAAATCCATTAAGTAATTACAGAGATAAGGAGAAAAAAGAGAAAGTGTAAAAATTTTTTAACCAAGGTGGGGACGCGGAAGGACGCGGAAGGACGCTGACGCCAGGTTGAGTAGGCTAGCTATCCATATACTTTGTATAGTGGAGCTAAAAACTATCAAAGGGCTGTAACTGCAGTAAACAAGAGGGCCAAGATGGCCCTAGGTCGCTCACCTAAGAAACACTCCATAACAGTGTAAAACATGTTTGACCTAGTGATTTCATGGAAACAAATATTCTGACCAATTTTCATTAAGATTGGACCAAAAAATTGGTCTCATGCCATAAAACAAGCATTTTCTTAGATATGACCTAGTTTTTGACCCTAGATGACCCATGTTCAAACTCGACCTAGATTTTATCATGGCAATCATTCTGACCAAAATTCATGAAGATCAATTGAAAAAAATACATCCTCTATTGCATACACAATGTTTTTCTTCGATTTGACCTAGTGACCTAGTTTTTGACCCCAGATGACCCATTTTCGAACTTGGTCTAAATTTCATCAAGGTAATCATTCTGACAAAAATTCATGAAGATCAATTGAAAAATACAGCCTCTATCGCATACACAAGGTTTTTACATGAAATGACCTAGTGACCTAGTTTTTGACCCCAGATGACCCATTTTCGAACTCGGCCTAGATTTCATCAAGGTAATCATTCTGACCAAAATTCATGAAGATCAAATGAAAAATACCGCCTCTATTGCATACACAAGGTTTTTCTTTGATTTGACCTAGTGACCTAGTTTTTGACCCGAGATGGCCCATTTTCGAACTCGGCCTAGATTTCATCAAGGCAATCATTCTGACCAAAATTCATGAAGATCAATTGAAAAATACAGCCTCTATCGCATACACAAGGTTTTTCTTTGATTTGACCTAGTGACCTAGTTTTTGACCCGAGATGACCCATTTTCGAACTCGGCTTAGAATTCATCAAGGTTATCATTCTGACCAATATTCATAAAGATTAATTGAAAAATACCGCCTCTATCGCATACACAAGGTTTTTCTTTGATTTGACCTAGTGACCTAGTTTTTGACCCCAGATGACCCATTTTCGAACTCGGTCTAGATTTCATCAAGGTTATCATTCTGACCAATATTCATGAAGATTAATTGAAAAATACAGCCTCTATCGCATACACAAGCTAAATGTTGACAGACGACGGACGACAGACGACGGACGACAGACGCCGGACATCGAGCGATCAGAAAAACTCACCGGAGCATTGCTCAGGTGAGCTAAAAAGTCACACATAAAAATCCTTCCTTAATGGTCATCTGCATATCAAGCTTGTTCATAAATGAAAGTTTGAAGCAGATCAGGCTAATAGTATGGGAAGAGTTGGACACACAAAATTTTTCTCTATATTCCATATAGCAAAAACTATCAAAGGGCTGCAGTAAAAATAGTCAAAGAAAAAAATCCTTCCTTAATGTTCATCTACACATCAAGCTTGTTCATCTGTGAAAGTTTGAATCAAATCTGGCCAATAGTGTGGGAGAAGTTGGACACACAAGATTTCGGGACATACTGACGGATGTACGGACAGCGGCAACGCAAAAATGTGTGGGGGCACACTGAACAACCTGAAAGTACTAAACTGTGTAATACCTTCACTACCAACAATGAGGCAGCATCCTTGATTAGCCAGCAATTCAGCCACACAACCCAGACAATCAAGAAGTATTAAACTGTGTGTTACTTTCATTCCCAGCTGTGCTGCCTGATATTGCAGCAAAACAGCTATGTAGCAAAGACCCTGTTACAAACAAATAAGTATAAACTGTGTGTGTTACCTTCATTCCAAGCTGTGCAGCCTTGATTGCAGCAACATAGCCACCCGGTCCAGACCCTATTACAATCAGATCATTCTCCACTGAAATCATTATAACAATTATTAATACATACTGTAGGTATTTGCTAAAGACATATTTTGAACATTAAATGTTACATTAGAACATTACCTATGTTAAGACCTTTTGAACATGTTCATCATGAAAAGGGCGCTATATCAATCTTGTATTATACTATAATAATAAAAATTACCTAATGTATAAAGGTTTTCTCTAAAAATCTTCAAAACAAATCAGGTAAAAGACATTTATTTAGATTTTAACATGGCAGTCACTCAATTTTTTATTATTTTTATGTTGTTATACCAGACTTGAACTTCATAATGCTAAAAAATCATGCAGGGTTCACGCATAATTAGTACCGGTATAATAATACGCGTGTATAATGAAGCTTGGGAGACCCTGGACGCAAGTAAATCTGCCACAAAAAAATGTAACATTGATATTATAACACATTTAAGAAAAACAAAGAAGACCTTATTCCAATACCTCCATTTGAGTAATGTCTATGTGAAACTGTAACGAAAGCACCTGTACATCTTGGAAAGTGACATAGGCCAACCTGAAAATAAAACTGTTATTTATTTATTTTGATTAAAAACTATTTTAACAGATTTTACCCTCAAACTTACGTATGTGATATAGCTATGACTTCCCACTTCTTTTCATAAATTTAAGCCTAATCGGGCAATAATAGCTCGATTGGGCTTTTAAGCCCGATCGGACAATGTGACCAGCCTGATTATTATCACCCTCGCCGTACCATGATTTGCGGAGTTAATTTAAATTCAGCGCAAACTCAACAAGAGCTCGTCGAACATGAAATGCCCCCTTGATGCATTCAGTAATTGCACAAGGAACAGAAATTATTTGCTCACTGTAAACAAAAATTCTACTGTTCTGGTTCAATGTGATATTGACCTTTGACCTATTGACCTCAAAATCAACAGGGGTCATCTGCTGGTCATGATCAACCTCCCTATTAAGTTTAGTGATCCTAGGCCCAATTGTTCTCAAGGTATCGTCCAGAAAGGGTTTAACTGTTCTGGGCCAATGTGGCCTTGACAATTAGCCTACAGACCTCAAAATCTATAGGGGCCATCTACAGGTCATGACCAACCTCCCTATCATGTTTCATGATCCTAGGCCCAAGCGTTCTCAAGTAATTGTCTGGAAACGGTTTAAATGTTCCGGGTCACTGTAACCTTGACCTTTGGCCTACTGACCTTAAAATCAACAGAGGTCATCTGCTGGTCATGATGAACCTCTCTATCATCTTTCATGACCCTTGGCCCAAATGTTCTCAAGTTATCGTCCAGAAACCATTTAACTGTTCCTGTCCAATCTGGCCTTGAACTTTGACCAAATGACCTGAAAATCAATAGGAGTCATCTGCTGGTCATGATCAATCTCCCTATCAATTTTCCTGATCCTAGGCTCAAGTGTTCTTGAGTTATCGCAGGGAAACCGTTTTACTGTTCCTGGTCACTGTGACCTTGAACTTTGACATACTGACCTCAAAATCAATAGGGGTCATCTGCTGGTCATGACCATCCTCCCTATCAACTTTCATGATCCTAGGCCCAAGCGTTCTTGAGTTATCATCCGGAAACCGTTTAACTGTTCAGGGTCACTGTGACCTTGACCTTTGATATACAGATCTCAAAATCAATAGGGGTCATCTGCAGGTGATGACCAACCTTCCTCTCAACTTTCATTTTCCTAGGCCCAAGCGTTCTTGAGTTATCATCCGGAAACGGATCGGTCTACATACAGACCGACCGACCGACAGACCGACCGACATCTGCAAAACAATATACCCCTCCTTCTTCGAAGGGGGGCATAATAAATAACAGTTGTCATATGAAAATGTTTACACACCTGATTAAATACATTTATCCTCCACCACATACATTTAATATGCCAATTAATTT
This sequence comes from Mercenaria mercenaria, assembly GCF_021730395.1. Taxonomy (NCBI): domain Eukaryota; kingdom Metazoa; phylum Mollusca; class Bivalvia; order Venerida; family Veneridae; genus Mercenaria; species Mercenaria mercenaria. The sequence goes on from NC_069373.1 coordinate 58,906,597, forward strand.
TATTCAATTTAATTATCTACTGGGATTAGTCCGAAACAGTCATGTCAAATAAATTATGTCAGTTGTCTGCAAACCTCGATTTCGTGGCTATGACATCACAGCATGAAAGGTCAAATATAGTCATTAATGTGGTTTTCATGATTTTCAATGTTTTTCCTTTTAAAATGTTTCACTACCGTAACAAAAAATTAAACCATTAACATTTCAAATCTCAATCAAAATAGGTTCTATTCTTCCAGACTTACACAGTGAGGACATAGGAAAGATTCCCCTCTTTACTCTTATGCCAGTGCAGTGAACCTGATCAATTCCAGTGTTTACATGGGTTTTTCTTTTACCATCCCATTACATTGAGCCCACTTTGGGAATGTGATAGCCTTACACATTTGGCTTATCGGGATGACTTATTTTATGATCTGATATTTTATAGTTGTCATCCCTTTAAGGAGACAGCGACAGTCAAAAGTTATCACGCTGTCCCGAAACGTCCTACTATTTGGACTAGGAACATGATAGAGACTATAATAGCCTACATTTACTTCTGATAGGCTGAGGATTATTCAGAAAGTTTGAAAAAGCAGGCAAAAAATTGCAAAGGGTTACACATGGTTCATACAGACCTTCCTAAAAAAATTCAAGTAGTTTTCAAGGAGTTTTCAAGTAGTTTTCCTCCATTTTCAAGGACTAAAATGGGTGCAATGTCACTGTTGCTGAGACATAAAATAACCAATTTAAATCCATTTTAGGACAAAATTAAACAATGTAACACAAGATTTACCTTTAATGCATCGCGGATAAATTAAACAGTGTGAAAATTACTTGAAAGAGCATAAAACCCGTAAAGTACAGTACCGTACCATACTATCGCCGACTCCGTTGCAGGCCCTTATGGCGGTAACGGCTGTTTTTTTTCCGTCGTTTTTTAGTTTATTTTGGTCCGTTTATAATGTTTGTCTGTTTTCACTTTGCACCCGATGAATTTAAAGACTATTTGCCATCTTTAGTACGTTTTTTCCTAAATTCAAGTAGTTTTCAAGTAGTTTCTGACTGTTGCAAAATTCAAGTAGTTTTCAAGGAGTAGGCGTCAAATTCAAGGACTTTTCATGGCCTGTGCGAACCATGTTACAGGTACATGACAAACACTTTTTACGTAGCCGTTATTCATCACAACCTGTGCCATATGACCTCCATTGATGTAAACAAAGCAGATGAAGGAAATTTAGACTTCAAAGAACCATTTTAGGGTATAAAATTGTGTCTTTTTAGTGGCTATATTTAGGGAATAGGAGAGATCGCTGTGACTTCACGCATTAACATCTGTTTATCTGGTGGTGGGCAAAACAAATGTTTTTACATCGTTCGTGTATGGGATCAGAATTTTTAATTCTTAATAACTTTTTTGCTCATTTATAGATTTTCGTAATTCAAAAAGTTTTGCAATACTTACAATTTTCATATTTTCGTATTCAAATATCTTTTTAAAATGAATAACATTTTAAATGACATATAATTTTAATAGCAGCGTAGTGATGTTCAAAACTTTTACAAAAAACACTGTAAGTTATACATTCATAATTAATCCATTTTATTTTGAAATAATAATTAAATGTAATTAATAACTTTCTAGTTTTATAACCATTCCACTGATAAAAAAATTATTGATATAATTTGTGTTTTAAGAAAGTTTAGGCTGTTAGAAAAACATCACTGTTTACAAAAAACAAGAGGGCCATGATGGCCCTATATCGCTCACCTGTTATCATTGCACTTCTTGTCCTCAGAAAAAATATCAAAGTCCAAAGGACAGGAACAACAAAGGGAAGAAATTTAATCAAAAAGAAAAAAAAAAATCTTAAAAGGTACAGATATGTCAAAATACACATAAAAATTGGAGGTACCATCCATGTTGTACCACAGAAAAGTGGTTTCAGTTTTTCCCTACAGCCAATAATAAAAAAGTTACTAAAAATAAGCTATTTATAGTAATGTAAAAGGGAAGTAATTAAAAAGAAAATTATTGTAAGTGAACAAAAGAAGGATCTGCCAAATAAATCTGTTGACATAAATGAAATTTTATATCAGTATCTTCATTAGTTACGAAGATATACCCACTTTAACTTGAAATAAAGGGAGGTAATTTGACATAAAATCAGTCCATAGTTATCTACCCTGATTGCCTCAGTCCAACTAATGACAATAATGAAATTTCAAATAAGTCCTATAAGTACTTACTGATATAAATCCATTTTGATTACAATCAGGGAAGGTAATCAGATATAAAATAACTCTGGAACCTACGACTGAATCTGATTTGTCAAGGAATCCAAGATTTATTGTTGTTGAAGATATTTTGGAAGTTTGTATCAAATAAAACCATAAATAAAGTCTCTTTATGACTGCAAAAGCCAAAATAGCCAATTTTGGACTTTTAAGGGGCCACAACTCTGGAACCCATGATGGAATCTGGCCAGTTTAAGAAAGAAACCAAGATCTTGTGGTGATACAAGTTGTGTGCCAGTTTGGTTAAAATCAAATCATAAATGAAGCTGCTATTGTGCAGAAAAGGTCAAAATAGCTAATTTTGGCCCTATCAGGGGCCATAACTCTGGAACCCATTATGGGATCTGGCTGGTTCAACACAGGAACTGAGATCTTATGGTGACACAAGTTTTGTGCAAGTTTGATTAAATTCAAATCATAAATGAAGCTGCTATTGTGCAGACAAGGTCAAAATAGCTAATTCTGGCCCTTCCAGGGGCCATAACTCTGAGACCCATAAAGGAATCTCGCCAGTTTAAGAAAGGAACCAAGATCTTATAGTGATACAAGTTGTGTGCAAGTCTGGTTAAAATAAAATCATAAATGAAGCTGCTATTGTGCAGACAAGGTCAAAATAGCTAATTCTGGCCATTTCAGGGGCCATAACTCTGGAACCCATTATAGAATCTGGCCAGTTCAAGAAAGGAACCAAGATCTTATGGTGATACAAGTTGTGTGCCAGTTTGGTAAAAATCAAATCATAAACAAAGCTGCTATTGTGCAGACAAGGTAAAAATAGCTATTTTTGGCCCTTTCAGGGGCCATAACTCTGGAACCCATAATGGGATCTGGCCAGTTCAAGAAAGGAACCGAGATCTTATGGTGATAAAAGTTGTGTGCAAGTTTGGTTAAAATAAAATCATAAACAAAACCACTATCGTGCAAACACGAAATTGCTGACGCACGGACGGAGGGACGCGGGTGATCACAAAAGCTCACCTTGTCACTATGTGACAGGTGAGCTAAAAACATGGACGTTTGGCATCTGCCCACCTGATCACTGTCTTATCAGTTCTAACAAGAGCACTGCCTTGCAGGTGCTGACGCTCATCTGATTTTTTTTGTGTAATAGAAATATTGTCCTACCCATGATTTTCTAAGTCTAAAAAGGGCCATCATTCTTGCAAAAAGCAGGACAGAGTTATGTTTCTTGATGTACAGTGTCCACTTCTGATGGTGAACAAGTGTTGCAAGTTTTAAAGCAATAGCTTTGATAGTTTATGAGAAAAGTTGCTTAAACATAATACTCAACCAAGAAAATGATTTTCTAAGTCCAAAAGGGGCAATAATTATTGCAAAAAGCAGGATGGAGTTATGATGCTTGCTGTACAGGGTCAGCTTATGATGGTGAACAAGTGTTGCAATGTTTCAAAGCAATAGCTTTGATAGTTTAAGAGAAAAAGTTGACCTAAACATAAAACTTAACCAAGAAATCTGATATTTTCTAAGTCCAAAAGGGGCAATAATTATTGCAAAAAGCAGGATGGAGTTATGTTGCTTGCTGTACAGGGTCAGCTTATGATGGTGAACAAGTGTTGCAAGTTTCAAAGCAATAGCTTTGATAGTTTAAGAGAAAAAGTTGACCTAAACATAAAACTTAACCAAGAAATCTGATATTTTCTAAGTTCAAAAGGGGCCATAAATCTTGCAAAAAGCAGGATGGAGTTATTTTTCTTGCTGTACAGGGTCAACTTATGATGGTGAACAAGTGTTGCAAGTTTTAAAGCAATAGCTTTGATAGTTTAGGATATAAAGCTGACCTAAACATAAAACTTAACCAAGAAAACTGATTTTCTAAGTCCAAAAGGGGCAATAATTCTTGCAAAAAGCAAGATGGAGTTTGTTTCTTGATGTACAGGTCTGCTTATGATCATGGTGAACAAGTATTCCAAGTTTCAAACAAAAGCTTTGATGTTTAGGAGAAAAGCTGATCCTAACATAAAACTTAACAGGCAAGCGGACGCGACAACCGCTCAAGTGATGACAATAACTCATCATTTTTTTTCAAAAAATCAGATGAGCTAAAAATAGTAGAGGTGCACGGTATTACCGGTAACCGTGGTACCATCTTCCCGTGGTACGATACCGCAGTACTATGGGGATATACTGGTATTTTACAACATTATCCTACTTCTGTTTATTTTTAATTTACATTGTCTATGTAGCCTACGTAACAGCAAATGACACCATGCATGCTTTCCGATTTATATCTCTGGAATTCCATGCTACTATTATTAGTTTCAAAAATAACCACCCAATGGTACAATGAACATGCATGATCGACCGCGTGATCCCAATCAAAACCTTCGAAAACCTCCGATTATTCCGTAATAGATGGATGACGTCATGGGTGCACTTGTTTTTACTTTGAGTCTGGTAATCGGCGAGTCTTGACTCTTGTTAAATGATGATAGACCTTTTTAGTTTAAATATCCTGGTATGTATTTGCATGTATTCAAAAAGAAATATATAGTATGGCAAAAGTTGAGTCGAAATTTATTATTTTTTGTTTGAAAATGATTTGATGAAGCCTTCATACTTTTTGTAAACGTTACTAGTTTATCAAACGGGTGCACCAATCGAACTTCAAACAAGCGTGACCTATATACATGCGACCCAGTGCTTCCCTAGAGACAATATGGCGTCTTCCGACGAATACACGCTGGTAAAAAATACTAAGGGTCATTAATCTAACTAGTCATTTGTCAAGTTATTATTCCAGTGTATTTTTTTCTTTAATTCTAGTCAAGTAACTAGTCTTTATTGTTGCTCATAATAAATTAAGTCTTTCTGAGAGTTTTTCAATATTTTTATGACCACTACCATAGCTGTAAATCTTACAATAAGAATGGTGGTACAGTGGTAATTAGGAAAAAACCGTGGTATACTGCAGTATTTTTTTCAAGGCGGTACCCAGCCCTTAGATCCCTCCTATAGCGAAAAAGGTAAGATTTTCATGACAAATTGATATTTTTGCACATGCCTTCTTAAAACACATATTTTAATCATTGGAAAGATCGTCACAGTCGAGTAACATTTGTAGTAAATGCTGACGTAATTTCCAGTGTGTGAATGCAAATCACGCGTGACCAGTAAACAAATAAAAATGGCTGTGAATCAAGGTACTCCGTGGTTTCAAGGACTAAAGACGATATAAAATCAGAAACCTTTTGGTGGAGCTACTGGGTTTAGTAGAAGTGATTTAAGTGATATTATGGAATTGCCAAAAAAAATGCATGCAGAGATATACCTGCACATTGAAACTTTCACCAATTTATGTTTAACCAAAGGGAAACATTTTTCCATGGAATAAACACATGATGAACATTTTTGCTCTGGTTCAAGGACATCAGTATCCAGAAGTATAATTTCCAGGTATAAAATAGTGACAGTTCAAAATAGAAACAAATGATAAAGGTTTTTTTAGCATCAATATCATAAATATGTTCTACAGACCCTTGCAAATGCTGAAACTCTGTTTACAGTTGAGGCCAACATTTTATAATTTTTGTCTGCTAAAATTTACTTCCGCACCGGTCACCAGAGGTCGCAACGACCTTGACTTCCGCTTTCTGGGTTATGAAACGCTTATAAAAGTTGAAGAGTGTTGCGAGCTTCCGACGACAACAACAACAACAAACTGGAGCTCAGTGAAAAATGTGATACCTCGAAAATGCATAAGCATGCGTATTTATTAAAAAGTCGTATTTATTAAAGACATTCATACCTGTTATGTTTAGTAAAATATATAGATGCCACGCATCCGAAAAATTCATTTATTTGCACAATACATCCCTTAGCTAAAAAATTTCAGCCTCGGTCTGAGGCTCAGAGGATCTCTGGGAATCCTGTTCGTGACATCGGGCTTTACTGAGCGACACACGACAGTGCGAAGTGACATTGCTACAATGCGATATGACACATGACACTGCCAAATGATGCACAACAATGCAATACAAAAGACAGTGATGTGCGTGGGTCATGTTGCAATTGAATGTATTGTTAATAGCACGAAATATCGCAATGTCATGCATCGTTGTCATGCGTCATATCACATTGTCAATTCCCATTGTCATGTGTCATGCTCTGTCTTTTTGATGACCGCAACACACGCCAATTTAATGTGACACGACGCATGACAACGTGATACAATGAATGACAACATAGAGACACTCGATGTGAAGTGACAGTTCTGTAATTTTGTGCCGCATTGTCTGTCTACCGGTGAAAGGGAGAGATTTAACAATTTCACCATCTATTGGTGATTTAAATAATCCGTAAAAGCTTGATGTTGTCTGCAGGTAAAGTTTTACAGACTGTTTACGTCACTCATACATGTCATACGTCCCGGATTGTCCGGGATTGTCCCGGAAATCAAACACTCGTCCCGGTGTCCCGGACAGTGTTGAAATGTCCCGGAAAATTAAAAATACAGAAAAACAAAAATAACCCCCCAAAAAACTAGTTTTTTTGGCCTATAAATTGTTGAATTTTACATGAATAAAACACAATAAACAGATACCGGTGTCACATTGTTTATTCCTAATTATCCGATAATCAGTTTCATGCCCTCGAGCGGGACACATGTCGATTAAGCCAGCTCTGATCACCACTCATATTGCGCACTGCGATCTTTTGATGACCCAGATTAATTTACAGTCAGCTATTTTGAAGACCCTGATTATGAATTGACAAAATTATGCAATCAATAGCAGTTTTATGATAATTTAATGTTAGAAACAATAGCCGAAAATCTCGTTGTTGTTAGCACGTAGGCGGTGAAGCTACATGTAGCCTTGATTGGAAGAAATGGGTGATAACGGTCAATTAAACAATAATTATTTTAAAAGGTTGTAATCTTTCAAAATGTAGATTGATTGTCACACATATTCTAAATTAAACTTTTGACTATCGAATGCCTTTGCCGGCCGATCCTTGAAAATTGACCCAACCCGAAATATATTATATATCGATTTTATCTACAAGATTTATTTCATTCCTTTGAGTATTCCATTTTATTAATGATTAGGTAAACTTTTAAGCTTTAAAAAGATACCAAATAAGCTGGATTCTTAATCACGATGACCAGGTTAATTCTTCGTATATAGCGTCTCCCAATTCAGTTCACCTCGGGAACGCAACCAATTCATGTGCCGAACTATAGACGTAAATTACCCTATTTACCTCCCTTAGAAAGCTAGACGACATTTGCAACAAATTATTCCTAAGCGAGGGAACAATGTTTATCTCCGGAAACTGCATATAATTTTTATGATATTTATGCATGAAACAGACGAATACTAATGTCACAGTGTATGTCCCGGACAAAGGGTAAAAATCCCGGAAATTTTAACTCAGAATCCAGGAAAGGTCCGGAAAAATTATAGTATGTATGACGTCACTGGTAGACGGTGAAGTTGTTAAATCTTTCCCTTTCACCGGAAGACAGACGATAATGCAATACAATATTAAGAAAATGTCTCTTCGCATTATCAAGTGTCACTTCCCATTGTCTAGTGTCGTAAAGCATTGTTGCGTGTCATGCTATAGACGTAGATGTAGACACATCACACGACAATGCTAAATGACATTAAAAAAAAGTCACTGCGTTATTGAGTGCTCTTTGCATTATTGTGTGTCATATATCATTGTCGTGTGTGGCGGTCATCAAAAAGACAGAGAGGCGATTCTATACCGACAATTTGTTTACAAAATGAAGAGTACCCTGATCAGGTCACAACTGCAATGGCGGACAAAATATTGCAGACAGCTGTACCCTTTAAAAGTTGTGTGTATAATTTGTGTTCGGATTATGTTGCAATACAATATGATATTGCGACATTATCCACTCACATTGTCGTCCATCGTTTGGCATTGTCCAGCATCGATTGGCACTGTTGTGTGTCGTATCGCATTGTCACAATGTCACTTCGCATTGTCATGTGTCCCCCTGTAAGCACGATGGATGACATTACAAGAGGCACCAACAGGATTCTGCACTTTAAAATATTTCTTATCCAATTTTCTTTTGATCTGACATAAAATAGTCCATGCAACATAATCTGAACACAAATTATACACATAACTTTTAAAGGGTACAGCTGTCTGCAATATTTTGTCCGCCATTGCAGTTGTGACCTAATCAGGGTACTCTTCATTTTGTTAACAAATTGACGGTATAGAATTGTTATTTATTGACTTTTTCTGTGAACTGAAACCTTCTAAGGTATGTTTTTCATGAAATTTGTTGAAAATAGTTATACTAGTATTTATAATTTAATTGAATTTAAAAATATGCAAAATGTTGATCTTGATTTTCAAAAATAACCATGTGCTCTGAACTTTGCATGAGGTTATCAGTTACTCAAGAGAGTCTGTGCGAGATGTTGTGGTTCGACACTGGTTAGTTATAACCAAATGGGGTTACGCATTAATTTAACGAATGGGACCACCGGAATAAAAATAGCGTCAGTTAAGTAATGGTAGCCAGAACTACATATTCCTATGAGAGAAGAAAGGGTGGAGAAGTTTTGTATCTGCAAGACCGTGATGGAATCCTGTTTATCCCAAATCTAATGTCGTGTGTCGCGCTTAGAAGGCGATATATCCCAATATCGTGATATCAGTTTGCATTGTTGAGATGTCAGTTGGCATTGTTGTTTGTGTGATATTCTGCATTATGACCATGACACATGCCAACGTCATAGACACATGCAAATGCCATACTAGGCTTGACAATGCAGAGCGACACTGGATAATGTGAAGTGACATTCTTTCGATGTTGTATTTCAAACCCATGGCATGGGTTTGCAATAGGAAACAGCACTCAAGAATGAGGTTATGAAACACCTCTTATGCCCTCAGCTTAAGCAGAACTCCAGATAAGTTAGTCCAACCCGTTGCGTAATTATCACTTTCATTTCATTTCAGTCTGTGGTAGGACCGGCAGGGGAGGTAACTAGAGTCACGGATTGGGACTACAAAAAAGGATAGAATTGAATAAGTCATTATTCAGTATACCAACATTTCTTTATTTGGCAGGTTGACACATGTACAGCATTTCACAAAAATATATATGCTGATAATTATAAAGACAAGATGAGTTGCTTTGGAGGTCGTATGCAGGAGTATGACAGGGTTTCCCTGGATCGATTTGATGGAAAGAATCTGCAGTCAACTGTCTACTTTCTTTCACACTTACATGAAGGTTTGTTGAACAGAAAGCAAACATCTTTTCAGACTCCTTGCATTCGTAGAACATGGCTTATACTCATCAACTCCTTAAGGCAGGAATGTAGACTTCAGCTTTAAAATGCAAAATTTTCAGTTCATTCAGTTTTTTTGTCTTTTTTTTTCACATACCTTTGCATGACAATAGTTTCTTAAATGACAAAAATGTCTGCACATTTATATCAGAGTATAGATGCATTATGAAGGAAGTTACAGAAACTTTAATTTTAATGTTTGGATTTCAGACCTAGAACATTCAAATAATACTGGTCCAGGTTATAAGTATAAATGGATGCTTGAACTTCAAGTATTATTAAAGTAGGGTTTTTGGAGTTAATTTAAAATAAATTTCTTTTGAAAATCCTATTCCTTTTTATACGCCCGAAGGGACGTTTTATGTTACACCCCCAGTGTCTGTCCATCTGTCTTTCCATTAGCAATTTCGTGTCCACTCTGCAACACTTGAACGCATGTTCTGGATGGCTTGCTTCAGGGTCAAGGTCACATTTAGGGGTCAAATGTCATAGGAATGTGTTTTGTGTCCACTCTGTAACTCTTGACCCCCTTGAAGGATTTCAAAAAAACTTGAGACAAATGTTCACCACATCGACAACATGTTGAGCACATGTTCTTGATGGCTTGCTTCAAGGTCAAGGTCACACTTAGGGGTCAAAGGTCATCGCACTGTAACTCTTGAACCCCTTGATGGATCAAAGAAACTTGACACTAATGTTTAAGGGTCAATAGTCATATGAGTGTGTTTTGTGTTCGCCACATCCAGACAATGTGCAGAGCACATGTTCTGGATGGCTGGCTACAAGGTCAGGGTCACACATAGGGGTCAAACATAATACCTTGGGGCGTATATTGCTCCGCATTGCGGTGCTCTTGTTAATAGGTTGGTTCCAACAATTCAGTGCTAAATTTATTCCTTTTCTTATCAAGAAGGTCATGTCTTACCTTTAATGAAATGTCACTTTATAAAATGATAAATTTTAAGCTACTTGAAAATATAAATAAACGGGTAGACTACTGATTGAATTAGGTAATGTATACCTTAGGCACTTTTTATGCCTATGGTCATATAGCAATTGAACTGACGTTTGTCTGTCCGATTGCCTACTCAACCATCCTTGTGGCAAGACCTTCAAATTGACCTATATATAAATGACCTTGACCCTCATATGACCTTCACCTTCAAACTTAAAACCTTAATAAACAACATTCTTGGTCCTACAGCCCACATAAATGACCCAATTTAGTTCATACTCGCACTCAACAAACCTTGTGGCAAGACCTACAAACTGACATATATAAATGACCTTGATCCTCTTGACATTCACCTTCAAACCTTTATAAACAACATTTTTGGTCCTACAGCCTGCATAAATGATCGAATATAGTTCATACTCACACAGTCATTCAACAAACCTTGCAGCAAGACTTGCAAACTGACCTATATATAGATAACCTTGACCTTCATCCTTCTGTATGAACCAGATTGCCTACAGCCCACATTAAAGACCTGATTAGTTCATACTTACATCCAACAATCCTTGTGGCAAGACCTACTGGGGGGAGGGTGGCGGGGGCGCATAATTTTGCGTTTTAAAAACTCAGCTCCTTGTTTGTTTCTGTATGAGATAGAAGTTCACATGTCATACTTTTAACATTATTTATTGTTTTATTCCAGATCATACTGCTGGACTTGGGGAAAAGATTTTTCTCAAAAGACTGAAATCAAAGTAAGTTGATCAAGTTCATATATAAAATATTTAATGAATGAAGTCTTGATATTAAACAACTTATTTTAGCCAGAGCCATATACACACCCTTAAAAGTGGCAAATATAATGCTAGTAGATTATAATTGTTTCAAGGGAATGCAATTTTCTGTCTTTTCCAATGAACAAGATGTTTCTGTATTTCAGCAAGGACATTTTCCTTTACTGTTCTGAAGTTACACAAGTACTTTTGGTAGCCAGTAAAAAATACCATCATCTTGAACCTTACATCGTAAGTAAGATATTTAATGGGTTTTGGTATAAAGCAATTATTAAACAATATTTCTGGTATGTTATTACAGTCAGTAAATCTAACAATTGTTCCTTGATTCTATCAGTAATGGCATGTTCTCCACAAGTGACTAACATCTTCCCTACTCAAGAGCCAGAGGTGGAGAATGAATGACTAGACACTGTCTTCCATCAAAAGCATTCTGTAGAACATACATGTACTCTATGCACATGAGATAAAACTCATGACATTATAAGTCATATTCTTAACGTAGTTTCATGCTTTTCGTTCTATGTTATCTAAATGGGCCAAGTTTTTCCTATGGTAGATGATGACACACTCGTTCCACTGACTATAGAACAGTATTTTACAACTGTAAGTTTTCAAAACATTGCGAAATATTTCCTCAGTATTTATTTGCATTGGGTCAAAAGTGTAGAGTTTACAATGTAATTTTGCAGTAATTTCATTTTTAATTCTTCTATTACAGAGAGGTTTGAGCATCAATACCCCAACTACTGTAGACATTCCAGATCCACTCTATGAAGAGGTAATCATTTTCTTCATTCATGGCTATTTAATGGGGATATAAATTAGCGGAATTTGACTTTTTACCATCAGATTGATTGGAATTTAATTTCAGGGATTGACTCAACTTTTTATTGAATCCACAAAAAAAGTCTTCCACGAATATAAATGATTTCACAGTATTTGTGAAATGTATATTTGTTGAAACATACTTACCTATATATACAGCCATGATACTGGTTTAGAATGGTTCATGTTGTTAGCTTATACCGAACTTTTCCATTTAATTTACAGTATCTTTTTAAGAATCCAGAGACATTTCTATTTATTCCAATATAAAAAATGATATACCGACAGACTGCTTACGGCACAAATTGATTTCTTCCAACAATATAGAAAAAAAACACACACCAATACCAGTATTGAAGGATATCACATCTGTTGGAAAAACAGCAATACAGTGAAACGAAATTAACATTTTCTGGTTTAAATTTCAGAAAGAAAAAATCACTGTGACATTGCTGCCTGCATTCCACTGCCCAGGAAGTGTAATGTAAGAATATACTCTAAATGTCGTAATTGTGGTTTTGACCTAATCAGTTTGTTTGTGGTGGATTTTTAACTTCCAAAGTTAAAAGTGGATGGGAAATCATATGTCTAATTAGATATAATTTTGTAGATTGACATAACCATGAAGTGCATGTATATTACTCATGAATGATAAACATTTCACAGTGCACTGAAATACTTCATTTTTAGCTCACCAGAGCACGAAGTGAGCTATTGTGACCAGTCATTGTCGGGCGTCCGTCGGCGTTGTGCGTCTTGCGTCAACATTTGCCTTGTTAATACTCAAAAGGCCACATTTATGACCCAATCTTTATGAAACTTGGTCAGAATGTTTGTCTTGATGATCTCTAGGTCAGGATTGAAACTGGGTCATGTGGGTCAAAAATTAGGTCACTAAGCCAGTTCAAATGAAAATCTTTTTAACACTCTAGAGTCCACATTTTTAGTTTGAAACTCATGAGAATTGGTCAGAATGTTTGTCTTGATGACCTTTAGGTCAAGTTCGAATCTGGGTCATGTGGGGTCAAAAACTAGGTCACCCCGTCAAATCAAAGGAAAAGCTTGTAAACACTCTAGAGGCCACATTTGTGACCCAATCTTTATGAAACTTGGTCAGAATGTTTGTCTTTATGATCTCTAAGCCAAGTTCAAAACTGGGTCATGTGGGTTCAAAAATTAGGTCACTATGCAAGGAAAGTCTTGTTAACACTCTATAGAGTCCATATTTTAAGTTTAAAACTCATGAGAATTGGTCAGAATGGAATGTTTGTCTTGATGAAGTCTAGGTCAAGTTTGAATCTTGGTCATGTGGGGTCAAAAACTAGGTCACCTGGTCAAATCAAAGGAAAAGCTTGTTAACACCTTAGAGGTCACATTTATGACTCTTTCTTCCTGAAATTTGGTCAGAAAGTTTGTCTGGATGATCTCTAGGTAAGGTTTTAATCTTGGTCATATGGGGTCAAAAACTAGGTCACTAGGCCAGATCAAAGGAAAATCTTGTTGACACTCTAGAGTCCACAGTTTAAGTTTGAAACTCATGAGAATTGGTCAGAATGTTTGTCTTGATGAAGTCTAGGTCAAGTTTGAATCTGGGTCATGTGGGATCAAAAACTAGGTCACTCAGTCAAATCAAAGGAAAAGCTTGTTAACACACTACAGGCCACATTTGTGACCATATCTTCGTAAAACTTGATCAGAATGTTAACCTTGATGATTTCTAGGCCTATTTCGAAACACAGTTATGTGGGGTGAAAAACTAGGTCACTAGGCCAAATCAAAGGAAAATCTTGTTAACACACTTAGAGTCCACAGTTTAAGTTTGAAACTCAGGAGAATTGGCCAGAATGTTTGTCTTGAAGACCTCTAGGTCAAGTTGGAATCTGGGTCATATGTGAGGTCAGAAACTAGGTCACCTGGTCAAATCAAAGGAAAAGCTTGTTAAAACTATAGAGGCCACATTTATGACATGTCTTCATTAAACTTGGTCACATTTATGACCATGTCTTCATGAGACTTGGTCAGAATGTTTGTCTTGATGACCTTTAAATCAAGTTTGTATTTTGATAATTTGGGGCCAAAAACTAGGTCTAACTTGATGATTGCTAGGTCAAGATTGAAACTGGGTCATGTGGGCAAAGACTAGGTCACCCGCACAAATCAAAAGGAAAAGCTTGTTAACATTCTAGAGGCCACATTTATGACCCTATCTTCATGAAACTTGGTCAGAATGTTTATCTTGATGATCCCTAGGTCAAGATCAAATATGGGTCTTGTGGGGTCAAAAACTAGGTCACATGCTCAAATCACATGAAAAGCTTGTTAACACTCTAGAGGCCACATTTGTGACCATATCTTCGTAAAACTAGATCAGAATGTTAACCTTGATGATTTCTAGGCCTAATTCGAAACACAGTTATGTGGAGTGAAAAACTAGGGCACTAGGCCAGATCAAAGGAAAATCTTGTTAACACACTTAGAGTCCACAGTTTAAGTTTGAAACTCAGGAGAATTGGTCAGAATGTTTGTCTTGAAGACCTCTAGGTCAAATTGGAATCTGGGTCATATGTGAGGTCAGAAACTAGGTCACCTGGTCAAATCGAAGGAAAAGCTTGTTAAAACTATAGAGGCCACATTTATGACATGTCTTTATTACACTTGGTCACATTTATGACCCTGTCTTCATGAGACTTGGTCAGAATGTTTATCTTGATGATCCCTAGGTCAAGATCAAATATGGGTCTTGTGGGGTCAAAAACTAGGTCACATGCTCAAATCACATAAAAAGCTTGTTAACACTCTAGAGGCCACATTTGTGACCATATCTTCGTAAAACTAGATCAGGATGTTAACCTTGATGATTTCTAGGCCTAATTCGAAACACAGTTATGTGGAGTGAAAAACTAGGTCACTAGGCCAGATCAAAGGAAAATCTTGTTAACACACTTAGAGTCCACAGTTTAAGTTTGAAACTCAGGAGAATTGGTCAGAATGTTTGTCTTGAAGACCTCTAGGTCAAATTGGAATCTGGGTCATATGTGAGGTCAGAAACTAGGTCACCTGGTCAAATCAAAGGAAAAGCTTGTTAAAACTATAGAGGCCACATTTATGACACGTCTTCATTAAACTTGGTCACATTTATGACCCTGTCTTCATGAGACTTGGTCAGAATGTTTATCTTGATGACCTTTAAATCAAGTTTGTATTTTGATAATTTGGGGTCAAAAACTAGGTCTAACTTGATGATTGCTAGGTCAAGATTGAAACTGGGTCATGTGGGATCAAAGACTAGGTCACCCATACAAATCAAAGGAAAAACCTTGTTAACATTCTAGAGGCCACATTTATGACCCTATCTTCATGAAACTTGGTCAGAATGTTTATCTTGATGATCCCTAGGTCAAGATCAAATATGGGTCTTGTGGGGTCAAAAACTAGGTCACATGCTCAAATCACATGAAAAGCTTGTTAACACTCTTGAGACCAGATTAAGATCTTATCTTCATGAAACTTGATCAGAACTTGGTCAGAACATTTGTCTTGATGATCTCTAGGACATGTTTGAAACTGGGTCATGTGGGTCAAAAACTAGGTCAGTAGGCCAGATCAACTCTGGTGAGCGATATAGGGCCATCATGGCCCTCTTGTTACGTGTTTGGAGAGAAGTGTAAACAAGCTCAGACTTATATTCATGTTAAGCCGTTTATTGGTACTGGTATTACAAAAATTTAATTTTTCTTCATCATACTTAGAAATAGTGGAAATATGTATGTCTGTAATACATTTCACAGGCCCCTTTTAAATGTCTTTAATGTACATTTTTGTGCCCCCTGCCTGTCCGTCCATCCATCCATTTGAACTTGTGTTGTGCATATCTCAAAAACTATTTCAAATAGAGTCATCAGGTTTGTTGTTCTGCATGTGAAGTTGTGCATCTGGTGTTTAAATTGGGATTTCACACAACAAGACCTGAGTTGTGGCCCTTGTCTTAGTAAAAAATACGCCTACAGTGACAAGAGTGAGTCCGCACCAGTGTCCTATAGACATGCATCTAGTTTAAGAATATTGTCTATAAGACATGACTTTTGAACTATTTCTGCATTCATTGTTCCATAATTGGATATATTGGTCTTTGAACGTACTGATATAAAAACAAGTTTACATTTGGAGCACACTGATTCTTCCATATATAGCCAAATCCATTTTTATACAAATCGAATTTTACGTCTGTAACCCAGTTTTTATGCCCCCGAAGGGAGGCATATAGTTTTTGAACCGTCTGTCAGTCTGTCGGTCTGTCAGTCTGTCAGTCTGTCCGCAATTTTCGTGTCCGGTCCATATCTTTGTCATCGATGGATGGATTTTCAAATAACTTGGCATGAATGTGTACCACAGTAAGACGACGTGTCGCGCGCAAGACCCAGGTCCGTAGCTCAAAGGTCAAGGTCACAATTAGACATTAAAGGAGAGTGCATTGATGGGCGTGTCCGGTCCATATCTTTGTCATCGATGGATGGATTTTCAAATAACTTGGCATGAATGTGTACCACAGTAAGACGACGTGTCGCGCGCAAGACCCAGGTCCGTAGCTCAAAGGTCAAGGTCACACTTAGACATTAAAGGAGAGTGCATTGATGGACGTGTCCGGTCCATATCTTTGTCATCGATGGATGGATTTTCAAATAACTTGGCATGAATGTGTACCACAGTAAGACGACGTGTCGCGCGCAAGACCCAGGTCCGTAGCTCAAAGGTCAAGGTCACACTTAGACATTAAAGGCGAGTGCATTGATGGGCGTGTCCGGTCCATATCTTTGTCATCGATGGATGGATTTTCAAATAACTTGGCATGAATGTGTACCACAGTAAGACGACGTGTCGCGCGCAAGACCCAGGTCCGTAGCTCAAAGGTCAAGGTCACACTTAGACATTAAAGGATAGTGCATTGATGGGCGTGTCCGGTCCATATCTTTGTCATCGATGGATGGATTTTCAAATAACTTGGCATGAATGTGTACCACAGTAAGACGACGTGTCGCGCGCAAGACCCAGGTCCGTAGCTCAAAGGTCAAGGTCACAATTAGACAGTAAAGGAGAGTGCATTGATGGGCGTGTCCGGTCCATATCTTTGTCATCGATGGATGGATTTTCAAATAACTTGGCATGAATGTGTACCACAGTAAGACGACGTGTCGCGCGCAAGACCCAGGTCCGTAGCTCAAAGGTCAAGGTCACAATTAGATATTAAAGGAGAGTGCATTGATTGGCGTGTCCGGTCCATATCTTTGTCATCGATGGATGGATTTTCAAATAACTTGGCATGAATGTGTACCACAGTAAGACGACGTGTCGCGCGCAAGACCCAGGTCCGTAGCTTAAAGGTCAAGGTCACACTTAGACATTAAAGGAGAGTGCATTGATGGGCGTGTCCGGTCCATATCTTTGTCATCGATGGATGGATTTTCAAATAACTTGGCATGAATGTGTACCACAGTAAGACGACGTGTCGCGTGCAAGACCCAGGTCCGTAGCTCAAAGGTCAAGGTCACACTTAGACATTAAAGGATAGTGCATTGATGGGCGTGTCCGGTCCATATCTTTGTCAACCATGGATGGATTTTCAAATAACTTGGCATGAATGTGTACCACAGTAAGACGACGTGTCGCGCGCAAGACCCAGGTCCGTAGCTCAAAGGTCAAGGTCACACTTAGACGTTAAAGGTCATTTTTCATGATAGTGCATTGATGGGCGTGTCCGGTCCATATCTTTGTCATTCATGCATGGATTTTAAAATAACTACGCATGAATGTGTGGCACAGTAAGACGACGTGTTGCGCGCAAGACCCAGCTCCGTAGGTCAAAGGTCCTAAACTCTAACATCGGCCATAACTACTCATTCAAAGTGCCATCGGGGGCATATGTCATCCTATGGAGACAGCTCTTGTTTGTAGCCAATACTATCATAATATAAAAGCATATTAGAGCATTTTCTAACATATCTATGTGGAGGCAAAGTCACAATTCTAAGCCAATACTTGATACAACGTTTAGCAGCAATAATTTGCATTGGATATCTTTCACAATCGCCCATAACTGCAGCATTACATGCTCGAAGAGGGACTGACATAAATCGTTTACAGGCATATGTTTGATATATCATTTAATAGAGTATTATGCAGGAGAAACATTTTCAGTGAAACAAACTTCAAAATTAGCTCAAAAGGATTTCTGAAATTGTAGTTGTGGTGTCCATGATAAATATTACACGGCAATAATGCTACCAGAATGCCAAAGACAGGCCTTCCATGCCCTTTAGCAATATACTGCAATGCAATTAGGCAAATATTCAGTAGAGCCGTAAAGATACAACTGATTACTATTTGAATTTCCCATTATGAGACTTCTTTGGTGCTACATATAATTGGCTATTTAGTGTTTAATTATCTTTAGCAGGAAATTGACAAAATTGTGATTTAATGATCAAATTTTGCATAACTTGTAAGTGTATTTCTCTTTGCTGTAGGTTTTTGATAGAAGGTAAGGAAGGGACAGTGTTGTATACAGGAGATTTTAGATGGGAACACTTCAATATTGAACAGATGCATCATCTTAGGTCAGGAGAAAGGTACAGGATATGCTTGCTTTTGTGTGGCTTAAGTCAATTCGTAGGAAAGTCATTTTGCCAGAATGAAATTAAAAATGTTCTGTTCAGTGTAAAGCTGGTCTGCCGCCTCATTGAAATGGAAAATAATCCCTTCAGTGCAAAGATATGCCATCACCTTAAATGAAATCAAAAATGTTCTGCTAAGTGTAAAGCTAGTTTGCCATTAAAAAAATTCCGTTCCCCTACACACTGTCACTCTTTAAATTGAAACATTCTGTCCAGTAATTTTAATGTCTGCTGATATAGTTTGTTGTTAATTATTACAAGCACCTTTCGTACTTGAATTTGTGTACAGATTTTTGGCAATAGATTTTCCAGTAGAGCAATTTCGGGTATTATTGACCACTTAAGGTACGCTTTACTGTCGTCGATGGCTAAAACCACCTTAAGCTTTGTAAATACAAGCAAGCAGTAATATGAACCTTACCTAACATGATAAAGATATAGTTCAGCGTGTAAAAGCATATTTGTCATATATTGCTTCGAAAAAAATGAAGGTTGGTAAAGTCGTCAGTAAGCGACCGCAGGAGGCAATTACCGACCACCTTTTGACTTTTTAAAAAATACATAAATCATAGTTTGAAAATCAGGAAATACAACCAAATTTTCTTCCAATTTTTATCTGACAATTAAATCTACTGTTTGAATATACACTCTTGTCATGCAAACTCAAAGTCTATCCAATTAAACACAGTACTCGCAATGAAACAGGTAGTCGCTTAGCTGGCCGACAGGAATATCCAAGAGAACAGCGTCTCCAGTGCATGAGACATGCCATCTACGAGGGCACTTGGCACACTTTACCCACTCTTCATCATCCTCATACACATCATCAGTAAGGCAGCCGGGACAAAGATCTTTTTCGTTGTAACTGTCGTCAGAATCTTCATACTGAAGTTTTATGTTTTTATTTTCATCATTGCTTTCAGACGAAGAACTATCGTTTCTACGCCTCTTCTGCTTTGATGTACCCTTTTGTGCTAGTTTAAGCTTTTTCTCTTCTTCTCGTTTTTGTTTTTTATCTGCTTTTTCCTTTCTCTTTTGTTCTTGCATTTCTTGTTTCATCTTTTTCTTCAGTTCTCTCTCTTCTTGTCTCTTTTGTTTCGCTAACACATCTGCTTTCTTCTTTTCTTCTCTCTCTTCAAACATTCTGAGTGCTGCAGAGCCGGAGAGTGCTTTTGGAAGTTTGGTAAAAAATGTGCTAGACTGGCGTCTCTGTTTTGGTACTGGAACAGAGAGAGACCTAAATGATTCAGACACTAATGACTGGCGACCTTTTGATGACGTCAGTGAAGGTGAGATTGATGCAGTCATGGACTCTGTGCATTGTGGGAGATTTGTATTGTTAATGTCACATGTGCTGTCTGAGACTTGCTTTAACCCGCCAAATGAATTCCCGCTATCAGATGGGCTGTTTTTAATGGGCAAACTATCTCCGGATGGCCCTGGTAAATCGTTTGCATCAGCGGTTTTAGTGTCTTGCGCTTTTAAGACAGAAGATGTATCTTGACATGTTGATAACATTCGTGGTGGATTAGCAATTTTAGACGGTTCTAACTTTGTCTTATCTATACCGTTTGGATCTAATGGGTACAGACCAGAACGCCTGAAGCCATGTGCCGTGCTTTCCAGCGTGCTCACAGTTTCCCACGCACTTTTGAAGACAGCTGGAAACTGACGCTTTGTTAATGTTTCCCCAATATTCTCAAGCTGCCATGTTTGAGATTTTTTTTCCAGGCGGATTTCATGGGTGAAAAAAAGCCAACATCGCAGGGCTGGAGGATGTGTGTTGCATTGGGAAGCAAGCAATAGAGAATGATTCCATTATTGGCACAGTAAGTAGCAGCATCTCGTGACATGTGAGTGCTGTGACCATCTACGAATAGTAGCACTGGCTTGGGGATGTTTTCATGGTCAACATACGAAGAAAAATGCTCAAGGAAGGCAACAAATAGTTCGCTGTCCATCCAGCCGTTATGGGTATGCCCATAGATTGCTGTCGGGAATGCTTCTATACCAGTGTCTCTAAACCGTTCCCCGGGATAGACAATAAGTGGTGGATCGTAGTTGCCAAATGCGCTGAAACAAACCATGATGGTGATCTGCTGCTTGTTGCTTGATGACACATGGTACACATGACAAGCTCCTCTCTCAGCCAAAACTTTCCCAGTCTTAAGACACAATGGAAAGCCACTCTCGTCACAATTGAATAGTCTACAAGGGTCCTTTAGAAGACTTTGATAATCTTGTACTTCAGATTGCAGGTGTTCTACAAGACCATCGAACCATCCCTGGATCATCGTCATATTTACAACTGAGCGATGGTGACCTGTGTAAAACAAAATAAATAGTATATTAGAATTCCATTGTAGACATCTACTATTATGTTTACATTTATAACACTAGTCTATGATAAAAAATACAGAAAAATTTTAGAATTAGCATCACATAACTTTAAAACGAGTAGTGAGCTTGTATACCTCTGTGCAAAATCATTAACTAATGGTCATTCGTCAAATGCGGTCTGTCAAATTCAGTTTCTTTGTTAAAAATAATCAGTTTATATATACAATGTGTACATAGCTATGTAGATCTAATAGATATTCAAAACTAAAAAGTTAAAGACAGATCAGTATGAACAGTATGAATTTAGATAAGATTTTTTGATATTTTGCTTTAAATCTTACTGTAAATACCGATGCACAGCAGAGTATATATTCAAGTTAACGTAAACGTGTATACATGTAATTGTATTATGATGGAAAGCTATCTTTTGTTAAGAGTTTATATAAAAAAGGGTTACTGTAGCAGCTGTGTTACCTAGACACATTGCTGAACGCTCAGATAGGTCTGGATGGCGTCTTCTGAACGCATAAAACCAATCCTTTCCAGGCTTGTTGTTTCTGAATGGTGTGTTACGACCATCCAGATCAATGATTTTCTTCACCTCTGTAAGGAGTTCATCTCGTGTCACAGGATACCCTATCGAAGCCATTAATTTTATATAGTCACAGAGAACAATCTTCTCTGCCTCTGTAAGTACTGTAGCTGGACCTGGGCGGACTCTTTTCTCAGGACTTCGCCCTGACAACTTATCTAGTAAGGTTGTTTTGGGAACGCCGTACAATTCAGCAGCTTTCCGTCTTGATAATGTGCCTGATTTGACGCTTGCAATAGCTTGTTTCATCTTCGAAGGTGAGTATTTGAGCTGCAAAGCCATCGTTTTCTGGAAAAGAAAGTGATATTAACTAAAAATAATCCTTAAAGAAAATGGCGGTCGATAACTACCGACCATACCATATTGTGTCGGTAGTCACCGACCTCCCTCCTCTTCAAGGTCAAATAAGACGTGGAGAGAAGCAGACATATAAATTCCCGATGTGACATCATGAAGTGGTGTCAGCTTCTACAAATATTCAACAAATAAGATATACAAAGACAAAATGGTTGCAAAAACTTCCTACCCTCCTTATACTCTTAGTTATCAGCGTGTTTTTAAAGAAAAGAAATAGTACCTTGTTTGTACAGGAAGCCGGCTTGTCGTTCAAAAACACTGCGTAAAAGACAAAATGGCACCGAACAGTTCCGGGAAAAATGGATGATGTCATTGATGATGCTACTCCAATTAATAAGGCATGTAATTATGTGGACGGATAACTGCCGACGGTCGGTAAAACACGAAAGCGCTCTAATGGACAATATTAACAGAAATTTAAATATTAAAGCTGATATTTATTTAAAATGAGAAGTCTACATATTGGCTGAACAGCCTAAAAGTGTAACATAGATAAACAGCTTTAGTGTATGTATTGATAGTATTTTTATACTTTCACAGCTCAAATATTTTTTTTATTAGTAAAGCAATACCTAATACAGCAATTGTAAATTATACAACCCCATTGGATTGCATTGATCTCAGGTTATAGGCTCCAAAAAGCATCTTTAGGTTACTTGTATAAAAATGATCTTATTTTATTTCATTTAGTGTGAAGAAGATAAAAAGTCTATATATAGATACAACATTCTGTACGCCGGAGAGTCTTCATATACCAAGCCGTCAGCAGTGTATAGAAGCGGTATGTCAACTAGTGCATGAGTGGACTTCCATAAGTCCAAAACATGTTGTAAATATCTATCTACGAGCACAGTATGGACATGAACCCTTGCTGAATGCTGTTGCTTCAAAACTAAATAAGAAGGTAGGTTCAGTGATACTTGTCTTTATTTGGAATTTGAAGTGATGGGTGTCTTTGTTTCTTTGGAATCACTTTACTCTTATCATTGCTGGACGCGACTGATTCTGCCTTTGCGACCAGCCTGCACATCTGATCAAGATCTGCACTGTTAGCCATTCAGTTGGTATATTTTTGGTAAACACCCCTTCTAACAGTCAATGGTATTGTTCAAATTGAAAGATGGACAAGTTCATTATAGAAATTTAGCAGTGTAAGGGTTAAACACCATTTTTCAACAGTGATGCAGTCAGTTAACTTTCTCAAAGTTTCTTGATTCCAGAACAGGGTCCAAGGTTATAAAACTGCATTAAGAGACCAGTCTAAAAATGCATGTTTGTCATTGGTCAACAGGGCTTCCATTAAGCGGCGTCCCGGCGTAAAATACGCCAAAAATTATGATCCGTATGCCAATACACAAAGTCAGAGGCGTACCAAGGACTTCCGATATTTTCAAAGGACGACAAAATCAATACACTGTGACGTAACTTCACGTGAATGACGTGATTAGCTCCTCCCCGAAACTAATCAAAGCGGTTTAATAACT
The DNA here is from genome assembly GCF_021730395.1 of Mercenaria mercenaria. Classification (NCBI taxonomy): domain Eukaryota; kingdom Metazoa; phylum Mollusca; class Bivalvia; order Venerida; family Veneridae; genus Mercenaria; species Mercenaria mercenaria. Next base: position 58,930,199 of record NC_069373.1, read on the forward strand.
CTTGATTGTCAGCCTCGTAAAAACTGCCTGCAGTGTTTGAAGTGTGAGACTAGTGTGAAAGTATCGTGTTTGATAGAGACCGTCTGTAAATGTAAACCGTTATCTAGATCAGTTGACATGTTTAGAAGGCGCTAATTGCTGACAATAAAACATTACATGCATTTGGCTCGGGTAAAATTGGTGAAACAAGCTCCGAAGTCAGGAGACAAAGTAACTTAATTGTGGAAACTATATCGATAATTTCAGCAGAAAAAACCCAGAAAGTAACTATTTTCTTCTAGCAATTGACATTTAACATCCAGTTTAAATTAAAACATTTTTTTCGATCGGTAATAAATTGGCTACTTACTTTGGATTTTTCGTGAATGATAAATCCTATTTTTACAGTATTTTTTAGAGAACAAAACATTCAATTTTTCTCCTATTAAGAACTGATACCTTTGACACATTTTGATGACACCAGCACGTGGCTTAAAAGGGAGGTGTCGGCAAAATTTTCCTTTATTGATTTTCTTTGATGTGGGATGAAAGTTAACTGGTTGAGTATTGCCAGGTGAATGACGTAATTTGACATAATTCTACTCCAAGTAAAATGTACTTTAGATTTTTTAAAGTGGATTTTCGTTATGTAGCTGAACAACAGTAAGTCTGATGATTTTAATAAAATGCTGACTGTTGCTATACCTATAATAAAACAATAAAATATTTTTTGTTAAAAAAATGTTTTCTAATCATTCTAGTGGTCCTTTTATTCTATTACTTTACACATTGTTCTGAACCAATTAGATATGATGATGATAGTAATGATGATGATGATGATGATATTGAAGGTCATTGTACAAAGTGATACTACGTAGGACTCCAAGAAAATTTAAGAGGGACTCCAAAATCTGAATGTTAGGCAGTCCTGACTCCTTGAAATTGAATCCTAATGGAAGCCCTGGGTCAATTTTAAAATTGTGCTCAGAAAGAACCAATTAGCTGCTAGGGTTTCGAGACTGGTCTGCAAACTCAGTTTTATAGCCTTAGACCCTGAACCTAATTGTTCTCTTAAGGTGACTTAAGATTTCACTTTGTAAATTAGAGATGGAACATGAATGACTTATTATTATAGACATCATAAATCTCGGCTGGAGACCAAACTTGTGACCTCTATTTTAGTAGCCTTTTTCGCTCTGTAATGACTGGTCTGGGCAGGCTGTCCATGTGGTGAAATACATATCTGACATATGACTTTAAAAGTCATAATGCTAATATGAACTTTCGAATGGAGTAGCAGCTATCGGTTAAGACAAGAATTCTGTGAATTGTGGCCCTTAATTTGCAAAGTCATAGTCCATGGTCCTGTAACAATGATAGCCTGACAGGGTTTGTTTTTTCTTGTAAAAAGTTCAGTTGTTTGTCATTGGTATCTCTTGATGGTATTCTCTTTTGGAAATAATTGAAAGTGGATTTTTTATGAAAATTTGTCCTAAAGATCATCTAGGGTCACTGAAGTAAGATTTGAAATGTTTTATTTTTTCTTCTGGTATACATCAAGTTCAACTTGAACTGCAACCAAGTCATTTAGGTCTGTCAGAATACTTTGTGATTTCTTATATACAGTACAATTGCGATCCTACGAAAAGCCAAGGGACCAGCCATTTTTTTGTAATATCGCATTTTCGTTCGAGCGTAGCAAAGGAAATTTAGCAATACAGCACCTTAATATCTACACGTAGTAACCCGTGATATTTAAACGTGATTTTCGTATCGGAGCAAATGTATACCAATTTTATATGTACATCTAGGTTTACTACAGATCTTATTCGAATCTGAACTCAGATGGTATCTGGAATGTAAAACGGGTTGTCTTTCTTTTCTTTTGTTTTCTTTCTTTCTTCACTTGTTATTCACTTTGTTGCACGAGAACAAAAAATCGCAGTTGCATATTCCGATACCCTCAGCTACCCTTTACTGAATTGTTTGGAATGATAAAACGACAATAAACAGACGATCAGGACATAAATATTTTTTTTCTAAATGCAGTGATTGTTTGAAACGTATAGATATTGAAGCCAGTGTGACTGGTATGTCATCCGATCTGATAGTTACAGGAGAAAAAATAACCACTAACTTGTATCATAGTGTACAGCTTATGTGTTTCGAATTTAATTACTAAGTTTTCACACTTCAATTACTGTTGACGCCCAGCTAAATGATAGTGACACTTTCCACTCTAAAGCATTTTCACGCCGTTATGGAAGGTGTGAAAATTTAGAAGATACAGGTATTCGTAAAATCGCAACTTAAACAAGTTGAAAACATGTTTTAAGGACATAACAATACATTCGTAGGAGGGCGTTTTTCGTAAAATTGCATTTTCGTAAAACCGCAACTTTGTAACGTAGAAATAAGAAGGAAAGCAGCTGGGACCACAAAACCTTTTCGTAGTATACCGGTATTTCATTAAATTGCGATTCGTAGCATCGCGAATGCACTGTACATGTATAAATAATTATATTCTTTACATCAAATTCTTCCTGTAGATTGTACATTTTACTATTCTTTACACTGAATTTTCATGTAGGCTGTACATTTTACTATTCTTTACATTGAATTCTTCATGTAGACTGTACATTTTGCTATTCTTTACATTGAATTTTTCATGTAGATTGTACATTTTACTATTCTTTACATTGAATTCTTCATGTAGATTGTACATTTTGCTATTCTTCACATTGAATTTTTCATGTAGATTGTACATTTTGCTATTCTTTACATTGAATTCTTCATGTAGATTGTACATTTTGCTATTCTTTACATTGAATTCTTCATATAGATTGTACATTTTGCTATTCTTTATATTAAATTCTTCATGTAGATTATACATTTTACAGGTTCATGTGAATGAACATAAAGTCTCAGTATATAACAGAATACAGGAATTCCATGGCAAATTCACTACAGAGGGGATCAACACGCAGCTTCATGCCTGTAATAAAGATGTAAGACTATCTCTGTAAAATCATATCCTTCATGTTTCCATTTCGATTTTAAACCACTGTAATGACAAAACTGAAGCATTGTTATGCCTTTTCAATTGAAAGAAGAACTCCTGGTGTCCCATTAGGCATTATTTCAGGTAGGCAAAGCCCTGGGTTGAACAGTTGATTTTGTGTTCTTCAAGGCAACAAATTTAACAGAAATACAAATATGCTTACACATGTGTATCCATAGATTTAAAAGTTGTTTATCACTACAAAAAAATAATTCCCAAGTTGTGTTTCTTTAAATATCTTTTCTTATACCAGGTAATTGAATACTGTAATAGTCGGCAAGATACATTTTTATTCATATTTTTTTACATCATTTATTATAGCAGAAAGGCGGCTTCATTACAATTTATGTGGACTTAAATCTTTAGCAGAATACCCTTGAATAATATAATTATTTTCTATAATTGGAAACTATTAGTGTCTGTTTGAAAAGTCAGTTAAGTGATATAAGATTTTATGTTGAGATTTTTTTGTTCAAACAACCTATCTGTAATGTTATCATTAGAATGTTAATTTACTTTATTCAGTGCATGATTGATGTAGATGGAGAGAGTATACTATGTCGTGAGGCACATGATGCTGACAAGGTTCTGGCTATACTTCCTACAACCATGTACTTCACACAGTTCCAGCATCTCACCCTAGATAAGATAGTTAAAAAAATTAACAGGTATCTGTGCTTTGATATTTTATAAAGGTATGATTTCTGTATTCTTCATTTTTGACTTGTTTGTGTTTTGAATTTTTAGTTCACCTGAGCCAAAGGCTCATGGTGAGCTTTTGTGACTGCTCAATGTCCGTCGTCTGTTGTGTCGTCCATCCGTCATCATTTTCTAAAAAGATCTTCTTCTTGAAAACCACTGGACAGAATTACATCAAACTTCACAGGAATGATCCTTGGGTGGTCCCCTTTCAAAATTGTTCAAAGAATTGAATTCCATGCGGAACTCTGGTTGACATGGCAACCGAAAGGAAAAACTTTAAAAATCTCATCCAAAACCACCAGGAGTAGAGCCTTGATATATTTGGCATGTGACATCATCTAATGGTCCTCTATGAAGGTTGTTCAAGTTGTGCCCCTGGGGTGAAAAGAGGCCCCACCCTAGGGGTCCCAAGTTTTACATACTTATGTAGGAAAAAACTTAAAAATCTTCTTGTCTAAAACCACACTACCTAGGCCTTTGATATTAGGTATGTAGCATTGCCTTGAGGTCCTCTACCAAAATTTTTCAAATTATAACCCGGGGGTGAAAAGAGGCCCTGCCCTGGGGTCTCAAGTTTTACTTAGACTTACATAGGAAAAAGCTTTAAAAATCTTGCCTGAAACTGCAAGGCCTAGTCTTTTGATATTTGGTATGTTGCATTGCCTTGTGGTCCTCTACCAAGATTGTTCAAATTATGCCCTGGGGTGAAAAGAGGCCCTGCCCTGGGGGTCCCAAATTTAACATAGACTTATATAGTGGGAAAAAATCTTCTTGTCTGAAAGTTCAAGGCCTGGGCCTTTGATATTTGTTATGTAGCATTGCCTAATGGATGTTTAACAAGATTGTTCAAATTATTCCCCTGGGGTGAAAAGAGGCCCCGCCCATGGGGTCACTTGCTATATGAGTTATATAGGAAAAAATAATTAAAAAATTATCAGATCATATTTCCTAGACTGTTTTAATATAATTACCTGATGACCCCAAGTGATTAGGGGTCACCTGACCTTGACCCTGACCTACTGACCTACTTTCTTGTTTCTTAAGATACAACCTTGAAATTTGGATGACTTGTACAGTTTTGCACTCCGATCTTAAAACTGACTTTCAGTGACCATGAATGAGCTACTGACCTACTTTATAATATTTTAGCATCAGTTTGAGATTTTAAACATGTGGCTCATATTACTCAGGTGAGCGATTCAGGGTCATCATGACCCTCTTGTTCTATGTAACAACTCAATCATTATTTTTTAAAAGTAAGAAAATTGCATACCACTTTTGGAGCATTAATATTATCTCCAGAATAAAAAATTTACTGATGTAAAGACAAAATGTCAGAAGATTTTAGGCAATACACTCCTATATGCTGCATTTATTATATGAGCCGCACCATGAGAAAACCAACATAGTGGCTTTGCGACCAGCATGGATCCAGACCAGCCTGTGCAGTCTTATCAGGATCCACGCTGTTCGTTTTCAAAGCGGATGCGCAGGCTGGTCTGGATCCATGCTGGTCGCAAAGCCACTATGTTGGTTTTCTCATGGCGTGTCTAAATTATAATGATGACTTGAAGCTGTTCTGTCTGTGGCATATCAGTACAGTTGAAACAGGGTATCTCACATTCCAAGGTATTTATGGTTTTACTTTGAGATAACCTTAATTCAACTTAAATGATGTTTTATGCACGTTTTTGGGAAGTGACTTGAAAATGTCTGCGAGATAGTCGGAATTTAGAGATAAGCGAATTCGAGATTCTTGGTTTCAATTGTATATATTTACATCATTATTACAGCAATTTTTTCCGAGCGTGCTATTCCTTCCATTCTTCATACACGGAGGTGAAAGATCTGTTATCATACCTGAAACCTGAAAGAGTGTATCCCAATGTGAAACCACCTACCGACACTTCACTAGCTGTGGTATATGTTTGATTATTGTTTTAATCTTTGAATAAGCTTCATATAACAGATAATTACAGTTATTATTATTGTTAATCAAGTTATTTCTTATTGACATTTGTTCTTTAGCAGTCATATATGTCAAAGGCCTTTGGCTTTGGGTCAGTACCGGGGGCCTCTGCGGCCAAGTGGTTAAGGTCGCTGACTTCAAATCACTTGCCCCTCATTGATGTGGGTTCAAGCCTCATTAGGGCATTGAATTCTTCATGTGAGGAAGCCATCCAGCTGGCTTACGGAAGGTCGATGGTTCTACCCAGGTGCCACTCGTGATGAAGAAATGCACTGAGGGGAACCTTGGGTTTCCTCCACCATCAATGCTGGAAAGTTGCCATATGACCTATAGTTGTGTCGGTGTGACATTAAACCCAACAAAATAGAATAAATAGGGTCAATACTGATGTCCTCTGTCATATATTAACAAGGCCAGTATGAAATCATTTAATTACCGGTACTAGCATAGTATTATGATCGTTGATTAAGCTTTGTGATACTGGTGATTATAATCCTTGATTAAGTTGTATAATTCTGGTACAATAAAACTCTAATCTCTCAAGGTTATAAGGGTGTGAGCAAAACGCTTCATTTATCCAGGCTTTCCAGCAATCCAATCATAGAAGACAAAAGGAATGCGGCCAGGGACAACATATTTTTGTTAAAGTGAACCCAGGTACTTGAGCTATTGATGCTCAAGGGAGTGGTGTTACACTGTAATTGTAATCCTTGAATAAGTGTTATGATACTCAATGATAATAGTCCTTGAATGAGTAGATCAGAACATAACAGATGCAGACACAAAACTGAGCAAGAAATTATGCTGTCTTGTTGAATCTATACAGTTCATATATTAAGTAATTGCCCTTCACCTCTATTCCTTATGGGGGAAGTTTTCAGTCTCAAAAAAAGTTCTTTCCTACAGCCTGTTTTGTTAAGTATTTTGCTGACAAGTTTTACCATTTTCAAATCCAGCTGGCTTACAGAAAGCTGTTGGTTCTACCTGTGTATCCACCAATGCCTGAGACAATACATAGAGGGGCTTCTTTGGTCTTTCTCCTCCATCAAAAGCAAGAAAAGTGGCCATATAACCTAAATTGTGTGGGAGTAATTCTAAAACCAACAAAAGCAAAACATACATCTTCAAATCAAAGTCTGTTAACTCTTTTCAACACCATGAGTTATTTCCCCTTTGTTTAAATATCTTAAAGCAAATTCTTTTGAAGTTTTCTGACTTTCTGTGTTCTAGACTCAGCACCGTTTGAACACAATGTTGAAAGAATGCCTGGAAAAAGGAGCAGGGGAGGTAGTTCAATCAGAAGAAGTGAAGGAACTAGGTACCTTGAAAACTAGGTCAGGACGGCAGGTCAGAAAGAGAAAAGGGACAGGTAACAATTCATCCCTTTGTTTTACTCAGGAAATCGACATAGGACTGCGGTAAAACTGAGTTTGAAATCACCCTCAATATCACAGTGCCAAATTGGTTGACTTTGTGTTCAGTCTTAATGTGGTTGAGTTCTTAAACTGTTTTCTGAACTGAAATGATTTACTTTGGAATCATTTAATTTCTTTGGCTTTAATTTATTATCAGATTTCATGGTTTAGGCCCAATGGCTGCTTTGTTTGGGTTTGATTTGTGGATTTTTAAATCAAAAGATTAAAAAAAACAGGAAATTTTCTTGTTTGTTGGGATTTAATTCCATATGTTGACACAATCATGAATTTCATGAAAAGTATTCCCCCATCAGTATTGAATGATTGCACAGTATATCTTGTAGCAGGATACCTAACAATTTATATCGTTCATAGTGGGAAGGTTGTCATAAATGGACACATATTTGTGAGCAAGACAATGTAACTAGTTTGTAGTACATGTATAACACAGGCGTAAGTTTGAAAGTGTGTTTAAAAATAAATACAACTTGAGAAGAAGTCTTCAAAGTGGCATTAAATTTTAGAATTAAGCCCAAAACCGATGCTTGTAATTTATCTGTTTTAACATTTGCTGACAAAGCTTATCTGTTTATGTATCTGTTAAGCGGGCAAATAGAATGAGGTTGTATAATTTTAGACTCTACCAGTGATGCTGATAGCCTAGATTTTGGTACCCCAGTGAAGAGTGCAAGATACAGTTTGTCTTGTTCCATGGAAGCGGATGAACCAGCCATTACAGAATCCTCTTCAACTGGAAAGAGAAAAGGGCGTGGCAGAGGAAGGGGTAAGGGTAAAGCAGAGACGGCCTCTCAACCTGCAGTCGGAACAAGGCGCAGTACAAGAAGATCAGCAGCCACACCTACACATGAAGAAGTAAGTTTATCTTATTGTTTTTTTACAAAGTAGTCCCCAATTTTACTTTTATGTATAAAAGATACAAATATTATTAGCAAGGATGAATGTGGTAGCAATGGTATTCTGAATATTATTACACTGGTGTACAAGTTTCATGTTTGTCAGACACTGAATGATAGTAGATAACAGACAAGTTTTCAACATCTGTGCATATGCCCATACATGTTGTAAAAGTTCTACATGTAATGATGTCGGATGAAAATTATCTGATAACTTAAATCCAGTGTGAAACTATATTTAAATTAACATGGTTGAAATTTCAGGCTTTGGTTTCACATGTACATTTTAAATGTTTATGATCAAATTGGCTAATCATTATACTAATTGGTACATATATTGTAGTTGTGGATAATAACAAGATTATAAAGTAGTATATGTAGACGAAATTGAACTATTAGCTCTCTATAAGACACCAAATAGTGGTGATAGGTAAATACATTGTACTAAGGCTTTGTCACAAGACATTTTATTGTCACTTTGATTTATATGTGTTCTATATTTCTGTTTACATTTTATCAGACAACACCTAAAAAGTCCAAGAAGTCTGAAAGATCGCCGACTCCAGATCTGTTCCTGACCCCAGCTAGCGACACCAGTGACCAGCACTCGTCATTCTATGGCAGTGAGCGAAGTGATAGTGAACTCAGTCTTTTCTCGAGTCAGAAAAGTCTGGATCTTGCAGCCAGGTAGTCATAGATGTAAAGTCAAGCCTGTATATAAAGATCATGCTAGCTAAAAAGTTTGTTTTCTTTTAAAGGGTGTTAATTTACTTGTTGAAATACAATGCAAAAGTTAAAATCAGAAATGAAACTATCTGTTTTCAGGTCAAGCTGGTCAATGTATAGGTAGACCTTAACACAATTTAAAGGAAACGTAAAGTTCCCAACAATTAACTAAAATTCCCATGCATTTTATTTTCAGAAGTTGAAATCAATAAATTTATATCCAACCGAAATAGCCGTTTTGACTTAAACCTTGAAATCACATGCCCACGAAGTTAAATGATTTCATACTACATGTACACAGGGTGAACGTCCATAGATTGATTCAAAAAGCTGCTTGAACTAAGTAAATTGAAAAAAAAATCTGTTTTTATCAAAAAAATGTATGATGTAAGATGCTAATTAGCAGGTAACTTACCTTCTCTTAAATCAAAGCATAATTATACAAGTATGTAATTTAGATTGGTTGTACATTTTCTTTAAAGAATTTTAATGAATTAGAGAAATTTCTAGGTAATTTGGATAAAGGTGTCTATATGATATGTTGTCTTGTTTTTAAGTGGTGAAGCTGCAAACAGTTGGACAGCTGGCAGTTTTCTTGCTGCAGTCAGTTCTAGCTGTGAGGATGATGCTGCTGCTGGTCGTTTCTGTCTGAGTGACGATGAAGAACAGACAGACGAACAGTTTGAAGATCTCAGTCAGTTCACAGATACTGAAGAGGAAGAGGAAGGCCTTAACCTTGAACAATTGGTAATGCAAATTTTCATGTTCATTAATGTAAAAATCAGTCTTTAAAAGCTGAATCCCCATTTTGAAAATCGTCAGCATGTAAAAAAAATTAAAAGAGAAGTTTTTCTCAACTTTCTTTTTAGCTCACCTGTCACATAGTGACAAGGTGAGCTTTTGTGATCACCCTTCGTCCGTCGTCCGTTGTCAGTTTGTCCGTCCGTGCGTGCGTGCATCAACAATTTCTTGTCTGCACGATAGTGGTTTCATTTATGATTTTATTTTGACCAAACTTGCACACAACTTGTATCACCATAAGATCTCGGTTCCTTTCTTGAACTGGCCAGATCCCAATATGGGTTCCAGAGTTATGGCCCCTGAAAGGGCCAAAATTAGCTATTTTGACCTTGTCTGCACAATAGCAGCTTTATTTATAATTTGATTTTTACCAAACTGGCACACAACTTATATCACCATAAGATCTTGGTTCCTTTCTTGAACTGGCCAGATTCCAATATGGGTTCCAGAGTTATGGCCCCTGAAAGGCCAGAATTAGCTATTTGGACCTTGTCTGCACAATAGCAGCTTCATTTATGACTTGATTTTTACCAAACTGGCACACAACTTGTGCCACCATAAGATCTTGAATCCTTTCTTCAACTGGCGAAATTCCATTATGGGTTCCAGAGTTATTGCCCCTGAAAGGGCCAGAATTAGCTATCTTGACTTTGTCTGCACAATAGCAGCTTCATTTATGATTTGAATTTAATCAAACTTGCACAAAGCTTGTGTCACCATAAGATCTCGGTTCCTTTTTTAAACCGGCCAGATCCCTTAATGGGTTCCAGAGTTATGGCCCCCTGAAAGGGCCAAAATTAGCTATTTTGACCTTGTCTGCACAATAGCAGCTTCATTTATGATTTGATTTTAACTAAACTTGCACACAACTTGTATTACCACAAGATCTTGGTTCCTTTCTTGAACTGGCCAGATTCTTTCATGGGTTCCAGAGTTATGGCCCCTTAAACGTCCAGAATTGGCTATTTTGGCTTTTGCAGCCATATAGATACTTCATTTATGGTTTTATTTGATACAAACTTCCAAAATATCTTCAACAACAATAAATCTTGGATTCCATGACAAATCAGATCCAATCGTAGGTTCCAGAGTTATTTTATATCTGATTACCTCCCCTGATAGTAATCAAAATGGATTTATATCAGTAAGTACTTATAGTTCTTTGTGTCATTTCTTGTAGGGTTCAGTAGTTCCGCCAGACAATGTAGGTGTAGATGATAACACTGCTTTAACAACAGAAACAGCCAAGTCAAAGGGAATCACAAAAAGTCCAGTGAAAAGGGGAAAAGGAGGGAAAAAAGGCACAAAAAAGTCAACCCATGGCCAGGCAGATGCTGCTTGCACAGAGTCCAGTGTAGAACAAAATATCGATGATCATAAGGAGCTTGATAGTGATGCAAATACTGACTCAAAAATAGTTGTAGAATCAGATTCAGATACAGTTTTAAGAGGTACAGATAAAAATCCTTCGCTGCTTGATGAAGTAGTAACAAAAGATGGGGAGAAGGCAGTGTTAGAAACTATTAATGTTGTAAAAGGAATAGACACCGACACAAAAGTAGCCTTAGTTGGGAGCATCGTTGAAAGCACAGCAGCTCAAAGAGAAGGTTCACCTGAAACTGATGCAGAAATAGACTCCTGCTCTGCAAATGCTTCAGATGAACAACTAAAAGATGACAATGTGATTACATATTTAGGAACTCCGGTGAAACATTCGGAGGAATCTACTTCAGGCTCTCTTGAAACAACTGCTGAAAAAGATGTTCAAGCTGAAAAGATCACTACTGATGTTAGTGGTAAGGGAAAAATTGACAATGTTACAGAGTCAAGTGAGGATTTACACTTGCATCTTTCAGAAACAACACATGACAGTGAGGAGGACAGTAATGAAAGTAACATATGCAGTAAAGATAATAAAGATAATGAAGTTATAATAATTGATAGTGATTCACTTGATGAAGTAGATAGCGGTAAACAAGATACCAGTATTGATGCTACTACTAAAGTCAGTGAAAATGATAGAAATTTTGGAAGTGTTGAAATAGTCAGTCATATAAATGAAGGTATTCCTGCAGATGCAGTTATGATTGTAGACAGTGACTCAAATGAAGTTGCAAATTGTGATTTTAATAATGTCAGTAATGATAAAGATGACAGTAACAATATTAGTCCAGAAATAGAAAAGAAGCAGGACAATACTGAAAGTGAAACTAAGATGGATGTTCAAGTTTCTAAGAATCCAGAACAAGAGAAAAAGGTTCACAGTATAGAGAAAAGTGCTGAGAAAATTGCTGACATTGATCCACAAACACCAGAAGAGTACAAAACTCCTAGTCTTGTCGGAGTGGAGCAGGATATTTCCAAATCGGGTAAAGGTTACGGTATATAGCATATAGAAGAAATATATAATTATAAGATAACCTCAGGTGATGACTGGCTACAGGGGCTGACTTACTTGTCTTTTATTGCCATAGGGTTTATACCTCACTAATAGGTCTGGTTTAACTGGTCAAACACTTCTGTGGTCTGGTTGTTTAATGAGATTTAAATGAAAGAGCTACTGAAGTTTATTCAAATGTTTTGTATTTACAGGAGAAATGTGGTGATTTTTGTTGCATAAGCACATACCTGTTAACAATGGATTTAAAACCTTCAAAATCAATGTCATGTATTCCAGTGGGATAAGCTACTTTCAATAAATTAATTTTCTTTTGAAATTGTTTGGTGGTACTTGACTGCATAAAAATGGTCTAAAACACAGTGTATTGATTCACATAGAAACATTTACTCATTCAGATTTTTTTTTCAGAGTCCAGAAAAAGTGTTCCAAAATCAGGAACTTCACAGTGTATAGGTGAAGGAGAACATATAGACAGAGAAGATGGTAACCAGGATACAGGCTGTATAAAAGTGATAGAAGAAAACATAAATGAAAAAGATGCAGCTGAAGGAACTGTACAGACATTCAGTGTGGAATCAACAAACTCTATAATTAGTAGCAAAGAAGTACTAGGCAAGAATGATGGCATAACAAAACCAGAGGATGATTTAAATGAAAGCATGCTTATGAAGGATGATATGGATGATGATGTCATTGAAATAGTCGATCTTACTGGTGATGATATGACTGGTCAAAAGGAAAACCAAGAAACTATGAAGCCAGGGAAGAAAACCATTAAAATATCCTTGTTAACAAAAACAGAACCTATAAGAAAAGTTAAGAAAACAGTGGAAGAAAATAACTTTGAAAAGGAGGAAAAAGAAGACACTGAAAATAACAGTGAGTCTGATATAGATGATATCAATGAAATAAGTAGCTCACCGGAATGGCTGTCTGTTAGAAAAGTGAGTGAACAAAAAAGTAGATATAGTGATAAAAAAACAAAAATGAGCAAGAGAGATAAATCTGTAAAAAGAGATGATCCTATTGGAGTATTAGAAGATACATTAAAGGAAAGTGGATCAGATGAAAACAGTTCTGTAAAATTAAGTAAAAAAGAATTAGATGAAAGGGCTGAAGTGAGAAGGCAAGCACTAGGCTTTATGTGCGAGACTGACAGTGAATCTGATACTGATGAATCATCTGATCCTGGTAGTCCGGAAGCAGCTATGCTGTATGATGATTATGTAGAACTGAGTAGTGATTCGGACAATGAAGATGGGATTGGTGGTAAAGGTAAAGGAGGAAAGGCTTTTGGTAGGAAGCCTAAAAGCTCCAGAAGAAAAGGTGACTTTAGAAATGGATCTCTTAATGGTAATTCTGGAAGCACTACACAAGGATGGCTGAACTCAAGAAAGCATTCCGATGTAACAGGGCCAACAGATCATGATACTGTTCTTGACAAAATTTCTAATATAGAAACAAGTGAAGATATTCATATGGCAGAGGTGACTGATGCTGAAATTCAACAAGGACCCCAAGTTAACAAAGTGGATGAAACTAGAATGAATCTTGAACAGATTGATCAGTCTGTGGTTTCAGATGTTACTGTTCTAGACCAGGAAAGTCCTGCGCAAACTGTAGAAGGAAATGATCTAATGAAAGAGAACATTGAAAAGAAAATTGATCAAGCAGAACACCATACAGTTCAGGTTCAGATTGTTGCTAATGAAGATACTCATGGAAGATTGACAGAAAAGACTGGTATTGAAGTTCCACCAGAACCACCATTCACATGTCTCGATAACATCGATTTAAACACAAGCCAAAATACAGACAATGCTACTTCTAACCAGGATAGTGCCTTACAAACAGTTGAAAGTAGTAAGTTAGTGGAAACCAGTAATATGAAAAATGGAGCGTCAGGATCAGTTTTAGATAGAACTTCATCAGGTGCAGCAAAGACTGCTGATCTTTCTACAAGTGATTCTCTAGACAAAGAAATTCCTCTTCATACTGAAAAAGAAAATGACCTGACAGAAAAGAACACTGTCAAAGATATGGAGGAAGTCAATCAAGATAACTCTTCTACACATTCTGTTTTTGAATCTCAAGAGGAGACAAAGGAAAACACTGTTCAAGACACATTTATGATGGAAACGGAAGAACAATTAAAAACAAGCAATAGTACTGATCAGTCTGAAGAAGTTCTAAGCAAGGATGGTGCCTCTGAAAAAGTTACCTCAGTAGGACCTGCTGAAGAAAGTGAGGTAGACAGAACAAATGTAGAGAATGAGCAGGAACCAACAGTTTTGGCAGAAGATAAAACTACATTAGAAATGGAAAAGAATTCTGATAAAAGAGAGAAGTCTGAAAGCAATGTTTTTACCTCAAACAAAGATAGTTTACAGGCTGGGGAAAAGAATGATGTAACAGAAAAAGCAGACACAGTTACAGAATTACCCCAGTTGGATCAAGCTGAAAACAGTAAGAAGAACATTCAAGATTCTTGTACAATAAGTTCAGATGTTCCTGTGCCAGATTTTGCTTCTAGCCAGTCAAAGAATGGTCAGGAAGAGGAGAAAATATTACAAAGTGGCATAGAGGAAAAAACTGGAACTAAGAAAGTTACAACAGAAGAAAGTTCTGACAAAACTGACAGTAAATCTAATATGGAAAAATCTGGTCAAATGGAGCCAAGTAGAGAAATGAATAAACAACTCATCTCAAATAAAAAGGTTACTGAATCTACATCAGATTCTGCCACCTTGGAATCAGATAAGACAAAAGATGGAAGTAAGAAGTCAGCAAAAAGTAAAAAAGTTATTGACTGGAGAAAACTGCCACCATCCAATGTTAGCAAAGTTTCAAACATAATAAATTACACTGACGAGCCTGCCCCCCCTGGAACAGAGGACCCACCAACTCTTAAGCAAGAAACTAATAAGATATCTTCAGTTGTTTCCAAAAGTAGACCTATTAAAACATTTCTGCACAAAGTCAATGTACCAGCTACACCACCACCATCAACACCTGTACAAAGACCACTATATAATCTGTTGGTTGCTGGGGGAACACCAACACATATACCGCCTCCAGGAGTAGGTCCACCGTACAATTACCAGTACTCAAGATCAGCTCCACCTCCACAAATTCCCAACTATCCACCTCCTCGCTGGATTCAGTATCCTTATGGACCTCCTCCAAGTGTCCCATTTCCTCCTCCAACTGCCTTTACGCAACCTCCACCTGGTTTGCCATTCTCACCAGTTATTCCTCCCCCTGTAGTGAGCCCACCTGTAACAGTTGTTGCAACAGCAAAGTCGCCAATGAATCCTTTGATGCCACCACCAGTCACAGTAGCACCAGTCTCTACAATAGCGAAGTTGCCAACAAGTTCATGGATGCCACCATTTACAACAATGGCACCAATAGTACAAAGGGCAAATACCACAGTGTATAAAACACAAGGTCCTGTAGCAGCTGTGACACAGTCTACAAAACGTACATTGTCAGTCACTCCAACAACAGACACTTCAACAACAGATTCAACAAGGACTGTGACTATAAATGCTCCAAAATCTAAGAAACTTGCATCATGGCAACAAAAGAAGGCAGATATATTTGAAAGAGGGCCATCATGTATAGCAAAGAAGGATGTTAAACCAAAGATTAATATAAACATTGGAAAAACTCCATCACAGCAGAGGAAGCATGATGCACTGACATTGACACCACCTATTTCTGAGGGACAGTCTCAGAATCAAGAGGATTATGTAGATAACTTATCTAGGCTGTCACAGCAAGGGTTTAAGCAAAGACAAGAAAGCACAGATTTAGCAACTATCAAAGCCAATATAGCAGCTTTGACTGGACTTCATGTTGCAGATACTGCAAAAACTGCTCCTGATGTTCCTCCAAATTTTGACGAGAATCAGTCTAAAGGTGAAGACTTACCAGCTCTTGTTGAGCAATTGAAAAGATTGGAAGAAGTGCAGGCTTTATTAGAAGCAGCGAATACAAAACAGTCTTCATATGGAAATAACAGGAAAGAGACTATTGATGTTCCTAAAGAGACATTCCGTTATGATCATCCACAACATGCAGACTATAGTGATAGAGAAGACTATTATGATAGAAGAGGAGCTCGAAGAGACAGATTATCAAGAGACGATGAATTTGAAAGTGAACACAGGCGTAGAAGTTACGAGTATGAAGGAAGAGAAAGAGATAACAGTGGGAGATATAGATCAAGAGACTATGCAGATTATGAAGGAAGAGAGAGAAGTTATGTTGATTATGATAGAAGGGATAGAGAATATGTAGATTATGAAAAAAGGGAAAGAATGAGAGACTACGAAAGACTGGATAGGGACTACTTAGAGTATAGAGAAAGGAGAGATGTGACCTATGAAAGGAGGAATACAGACTATGTAGATTATGAAAGAGGAGACCGAAATTATTTAGAATATGAAAGAAGAGAAAGAGAATTTGAAAGGCGATATAGAGAAGAGGAAGATTACAAGCACTGGCTGGAAGAGAGAAGAAGAAAGGAATCTTACAGAGATGAAAGAAGATTATCTCCATCTAGATATCCTGGTTATGATGACCGAAGTTACGAGGACCCATATTATGACAGAATGCCACCACCTAGACCTAGGGATCCAGAATATGAGAAATGGCTTGAAAGGGGAAGACAAACAGAAAACTACAGCATGAATAGACGTGATTCTTACGAAAGGTATGATCACCCTACACCAGGACCATGGTCCCACCCAGCATATGAAGATAGGCAGCCAAGATTTCCAGTTGAGCAACCAAAACCCAGTGTGGACTGGAATAGGTATGACAGTAATGATATAGAAAGACAAGAGTATGGCACAGACATGACTACTCCACAAGAAGTGTTACCAGAAACAAGAACAGTGCAAAGACCAACATATACAGAATCTGTTAGAAACACTAATTTGGACCCATTCAAGAAAAAGCCAATCATGGCACGTGTATTGTCCCGCTCAGGTCAGCTTCTTTCTGTTCAGTCAGAATGGAAGACAAGTCAGCAACCACAGACAGTTACAACACCAGATGTGCAGGAACAAAATACTGATCTCCCAGTGTTTCTCACAGGTATGAAATATTACGGTTCACCTACAGACACCTAACTTCAAATGGGTGTTTAAAATTGTAGGTATTGTTTGCTAGTATGATATCACATCTGACATTTAATATCAGTATCTATAGTGATGGAACTGTTTTTAAAAGATGAAAATTCCATAAATGAAGTAACAGTCTTGAGTTTCTCAACATTTTCAATTTTCCATGTTAATATTACAAAATGTATTAAAGAAAATGTGTATATATAAAATGTTTCATTAATTTCAGTCTTGTTTGAAGGTATTTTCATGGTAATGTATAACTGAATTTTTTCTAGTTTGATCAAATACTTTTTGAAATGTTTTGACTAGTTGTTTCCAGTTTTAAATGTTATATTTGGTGTTTAATGGGCATGGTTTATTAAATTTTCATAGCTATTGAATTGATCATGTATTGAATTGAAACACTCGTATTTGAATATAACTAATTTTTTATTGTCCTGGACACGATTGCACAGCCATGCAGTCTGATCAAGAACTGCACTGTTAACCATTCTGTCAGTAACGTTTTGGTATTCATCTCTTTTAACAGTTAATGGTACTGTCCAAATTGAAAGACGGACAAGTTCATTATAGAAATTTAACAGGGTAAGGGTTAAATTTTCATAGCTGTTGAATTGATCCTATGATGAATTGAAACACTTGTTTTTGAATAAAACTAATTTTATACCATTTCTTGTTGTATTTTGATCTTTTCTATCCGAATAAACTGTAACCTTGTTCTGTGTTTCATTCTTCATAATGCAGATTATGATAATAATTACAATTATTGATTGTATTGAATAAAAACACATTTGTATGCTTGATGTACCGTATGTGTTCATGTGAAATGAATTGTATATTAGAACAAAATCTGGTTAGACTGAAATATTCAAAATTCTTACCATTTTGTTGAAATAACCAATGCAGAAATCTAAATGAAACTTTGTAGTACGCATGTACTTAAGAAAATATTTCCATCTGATGTTGTATTGTTATATTTTGCTTTGATAGTGATGTTTGATAGGTTTTGTTGTGCTAGCTTTACTTTTTTTTTTCATTGATTTACTTTCGTTTTCTTTTTGTTTTTTTTTTTAATAAAAATGCATCTCTGCTTCGAGTTGTTGAAATTGTTATTGTCTGTCATGAAAGGAAAAATTTGATATGCAGAATTTTTTTACATTTGAAAGGAAAAAATATATGGTAAACACCATTTGAATTCTAGATTGAATATATATGTATATTTGAAAATAAAACTTACAGTTTAAATTTCAACTAGTGTTTATTATAACTGACCCCCTTGTAGAAGTAGAATAAATAAAAGCATACACTGGTTCCTGTCTTAACTTCTTTTTACATATTATACATTTTTTGTGCCATTCTTGAAGGCACCATCTTTTCTCTAATTAATTTAAGATTGTGAAACAAGTTCTGCAATTTGCACTGATCACTCTCAACATGGTATCCAGTGTCGTGACAGGAGCGGTTTGTTTCTTGCAATTTCGAAAGGAAAATTGCTTTCAACATAGATGTATTTATTGAGTTTTAAAGAAAATCTCTATTGCCGGCCTGTGTATTAAATTAGTATGATTGACATAAATACTGAAATAGCTTCATGTAGATATTTTTTTCAGAGGTTTCTGTGGCTTAGTGAAGGAGGCTGTTGGCTGAATCATCAATACAGTTTTTTACCAGTGCTTGGTTGGAAACCTCACTCACCAAAGTTTTCCAGATGGCGTGGAGAAGGTTGGTGTTTCTACCTAGGCCTTTGCTCTCCAGCAGTACCAGTAGGAGCACCTCAAGTCTACCTACACCATTAAACACTTGTCAACTCTGTGTTGGTGCGATTTAAACTGAACAAAACTAGACATCTCCTCGTGTGATTAAGAGCTATTGTGATCAGTTACGTCAGTTGTCTACACTTTTAGTCAAGTGACATCTCCTTAATTTCTTGGCCAATTCAACCAAACGTCACAGGAATATTCCTTTGGTTGTCCTTTTCTTGATCCCTAAGTTAGTTTTTTGGGGAGGGTTGGGGGTACTATGTCATTTAGATTTGCTCTTGTATGTTTGTATGTCTGTCTGAATTTGTGTTGTGAATATCTCAAAAAGAATTTAACCTAGAGTCATCAAACCTCACAGGATTATTATTCAGCATGCGAAGTTGTGCAAGTGGTGTTTCATTTGAGATTTCACACTGCCAGACCAGTGTTATGACCCTTGATTTAGTCAAAGACAGGTGTGGATGCACCACTGTCCCATGGACACAAATCTAGTTTCAAATTTCTTCACAGAAAGTCATTCCATGAACTGTAGAAGTTGCCGTGGCAATAAAAGGATAAACTTGAACAAATTTTGTCTTTAATCATTTGTCAAATTTTAAAATGATTTCTCTGATTTCGCTTAGTCGGAAAAACATGGCCAGGGAACATGGGTCAGTTTTTCCCCATTAACAATCTTCCTGTTTGATACTGCTTGCCTGGTTTACTTAAGTTCCTTTGAATGTTCAAATCATTCTTTGTCAATAAAATGCAGCTGCTGAAACTAAGAAAATCGAATATCATCTCTTAAAACACAGGTCAGATTTTAAAATAATTTTGCAGACTTTATTTTGGCGACTCCACTAGAATTATTAAAGCCCTGAAATTCAGGCCAGTTTCCAAAGTATTGTAGCAAAAATGTTTCTTGTGTGACCGTGAGTATTGTTTCAAGATCTGGTTTTGATACACAGGTGAGTAATACAGGACCATTATGGCCTTGTAGTTATAATGGTACATTCAAGGAGCTGGGAAATACCATCACATTTTACATACAGATAGGGATTGTGACTTTACACATGAAAAGTAGAGCTATCAAATTAGCACTACCATGATGCACCTTGGTTTGGTAGTTTGCTGGAAGCAGTTTTAAAAACAAATTCTGGAAAACTTTAAATACAGACCGATAGAGGTAACAAAATCACTATTTCTCTGTTTAGTCTTAAAGGCTTCCATCCACTTTTGGCTGATGAGGAAAACTAATTTACTATCTCTTTGGGGGAGACATAAAATGTTGGATCCACAACACAAAGATAAGAGAAACCATTAGATTTAAAGTTTTTTTACTTGTCTATGTTATGCTGTTATATAGCTAAAATTTTAGACAATATAACATTGAAAAATTATAAAATCACAACATTGAGAATTTATAGAAAAATAAAATGCATGTTATGCATAAATTGCTTAACTAGTGAATGTTCCACTAATTCATTGAATAATCCACTGAATAAGGTATTGAAAATTCTGTTTTCTTATTCTTAAAACTAGGGAGAAGAGAATACATGTTGAATATTTAAGGCCAAAATGGGCAATTTATTGTACTTGAATAGGTTGATGGGTAATAGACACCCTTTTTATATTGTACAAATTAATAATAGACTGTCTGCCATATTTTACAGTATTTTGAAATATGGCTCATATGAGCCGCCCCATGAGAAAACCAACATTTGCGACCAGCATGGATCCAGACCAGCCTGCGCGTCCACCAGCCTATTGCATTTAGAGAAACCCTTAGTGAACAGCATGGATCCTGACCAGACTGGTTACAAACGCATTATGTTGGTTTTCTCATGGCTCGGCTCATTTATTGGTATGACCTTCATTGCGGAGACTAGAACACATTTAACATAAGGGACTAGAAAAAAGGAATTAACGAAAATGAGCTTAGCTTACCGTATGATAAAAAATAACGTAACTATTTTCCTCAAATAACAATTCATAATGATTTTAATTTGAAAACTTTATGATAAAAAAAAAAATTAAGGATGGCAACAAACATTTACAATATAGCAACACATTTGCTGTGCACAGTGTTTTACTTTTCTTTAAACTTGTTAAAGCACCTTGACAAATTTTAGCTTTAAAAATCTGCTGTGAGATAATGTCGCCATTATACCCCAGTCACACATACGGCACGGATAGCTACGTCTAGAAGCATACTAATCCATATCGATCAGTACCTCAAAGTAGTAATCCGTACTTCTGTGTGACTGTAGCTTAACCTAGCTTCTAAATTTGATGTAATTCAAACTAAAATTTGCACAAAAATATGGTGTCGCTGGAAAAGTTTGAAATGAGGGCAAAAATGAAGTTTGTGTGTGTCTTGGCACGATGCCAAAACAAAATTTGTTAAAATGATGCAGGAAGTACCAAAAACTGCCAAACTATTCAATATGAAAAATGAACTAGTGTTGAAATTACATAAGAAAGTTTGCTATTTGAAATATTTACTGAAAGATGACGACAGATGATGCAAGGCAAAAATAAGCTGTGACATTTTGAAATCTGCCCAAGATGCACTTGGTAATGACTGACCATTGAAAGAATATTATCGATCATGACTGGGGTTAGCTTAGGAAAAATTTATATGGTAAGTGGGTAAAACAGCACGGTAAATGCATAAGAATATTTTACATAAGAAGTCTAGTCACTTATTCTACTAAGCGTGTAACTATACTTAGTATATGGATAAAAAACAGGATATAATAATTTCACACTCCGTACTCGTTATGTCATTAAATATATACACTGTGCAGAGAGAAGAGAGTTTGTGTTTTTAAACCATATCAGTGTATTGTAAAATTGCCTTTTACTTATAGTAGAAAAGTAACTGTTTTCAATGAAATCTATTCTATTATATTTTCCTTAAAAGAAAGTAAGAAATATTTTTGAATGTCCCTCATAGGTCTCTGCTTCCAAAGAATATCATTTACTTTGTACATGATATGTCGTTGAGATAAAACACTGCACTATACTTCGACTAACAACTGCCATTGTTCCTTCGATTCCTCTAGGATCAGTGTATGTATTCAATTTTACAAGATAAGTACCACTTAAGCTAGTGTGAAGTGGGGTGCATTTTACTTCCTCTCTAGGAATTATTTTGCTTGGCTGCATTCTATGCTTACAAATTTAATTTGGATGACCATTGAAATTATGGCTAAATATAATAAATATCAAAGTTGATATTTTACAAGTATGCCAATAAGTACAATAGAAACTGCCTAAGTGATAACCTGTATTAACCAGTCGGTCTGCTAACTTCCCATACCGACCTCTTACTTTTTAACTTTGCTTAAGTAGCCAGACTACTGGTTCCTAGGCTGGCTGCTTAATAAGGTTTAACTGCAAAGCAAAATTATCCACAATTGTAAAAGAACTCTGAGAGCTTTTCTGCAAAATTTACAAATGATTGGGTTTCTTAGCATCACTAATGAAAATGTTTTAAACTGTATGTATGGTCATTCACAGCAACACTAAGGGAGGTAACTTACAACAGATAACCTTACAAGCTTCAATATGAGGGCTTAAACTAATGTCTTGAATTTTTTTCTTCAAATTTGTAATGTTTCTTATGATAATTTTAACTTCTTTGCCAGATGCTATTTAGGGATGCAAAATTTATAAATCTAGTTTCAAGCACAAAAATATATCATTCTCTACCTTAACCTTTTGAAACAATTCTTTTACTTGAAGAGATCAACATATTATTTTTGTCATGGCACTTGTATGCAATAAGGTAAGAGGTACATTAAAAAAAGTTTGTGGAATAACTAAGACAGAAAAACTGAGGAAAAGAAATACATTTAAAAAGTTTGTGGAAAAACTGAGAAAAAGCTTTTATTCTATAAAAATGCTTTCTTCCCTATTATAGCCCCAGCAGAGAATTATTCTTAGACCTTATTTACTATCCCTAGTAATTATTTGAAAATAAAAGATACAGTTTATTTATAAAATCTGACAAGTTTAATGTTTGAAGCTATAAGCAAAGAAATGAGTCGTGGCCCTAAAGAACAAGAGCTGTCCGTAAGACAGCGCGCTCGACTTTTCTCAGTGCTTGACTCTGAAATAGAGCTTTGCTAGTAAAAAAAATTCCAAGTTAAAAAAGGACATAACTCTGTCAAAATTCAAACCAGAGTAATGGAGACTGTTTCTCATGGTGTAGACTTTGATAGTAAATAACTGTTTAAGTTTCAAGTCAAAAGCTTTAATAGTAACGGAGATATTTGACTTTATCAAAAATTTTAACAAAAAATTCTAAGTTAGAAAGGGGCATAATTCTGTCAAAATTTAAACCAGATTTATGGGGATTGTTTCTTCTAGTGTAGACTTTGATGGTAAATAACTATTTTAAGTTTCAAGTCAATAGATTTGATAGTAACAGATATTTGACTTTATCAAAAACTTTAACCAAAAATTCTAAGTTAAAAAGGGACATAATTCTGTCAAAATCAAAATCAGAGTTATGGGGATTGTTTCTCCTGGTGCAGACTTTGATAGTAAATAAGTATTTTAAATTTCAAGTCAATAGCTTTGATAGTAACAGAGATATTTGACTTTATCAAAAACTTTAACCAACGGCGATGCCGACACCTGGGCGAGTGCAATAGCTCTACTTTTTCTTTGAAAAGTCAAGCTAAAAATGACATTTATCATAATCATACTGTGTCAAATTTTACATACAAAATTATTTTAAAGACACTGATCTTGTTAGAGGAAGAGCTTGCAAAGTGCTCATGTTTACAACAATGCAGACTTTCATTCCAAGTAAACAAATGATAACTTGTCCGAAGCTTGAATAAGAACCGCTTTTTAAAAGATACTATAAATATCACTGCTTATAGAGAATAAACCAGACTGCTCAGATGGGTGTAAAACTGCAATTCTTTTGCATATAGTGGAAATGAAGAAAGAATGTACAATTACTACAAAGGTATTCTAATAGATTAAAATCAAAATTCTACACATAAATATCGCACTAGCTCTACCCTGCCTAAAAAAATAGTAAGTTTGAGCATGGACATCTTACAATGTAAGGATAAATTACTGGTACAATATTTCATATCTGGAAGCTTAAAGACCATACATCAATCTCAGTTTGTGTCTCAAAATACATAATATGGACTCTTGGTTATAAAACTTAAGTTTGGAGACCAGTCTCATAATTCAGTATTGTCATTGGTCAATTTCAAAACTGAACTCTAAGTCCACCAATCAGATGCTAGAGTTTAAAGACTGGTCTCCAAACTCTGCTTTACATCTAGGAACCAAGAAGTATAAAAAATACAACTATCTAGAACAATTACAACAAAAATAAAACAAAACTGTTTGTTCTTGATTTTTTAAAAATCCTAACAAAAAGAAAAATAAATCCTTCCCACCAACACTATAGCCTACAAGCTGCAGTCAAAATGTGTTATCAAAAAAATTTCAAGTTCATCAATTATTCAATTTTTGTTAATACCCGGTACATCAAAGCAATAAAATTCTCGTATAAACCAAACTTTATCACTGTCGTTTTTTCACAACCATTGAAAACTAAAATAAATTAATCTTCAAACACAACCTATTAACAACATTTGCCATTTTATACAAAATATTCGAAATATAAAAATCTCCATATACTATTAATATATTAGCACAACATTTCTAACAGTATAACGAATATTTTACAAAATAAAAATATAGCATATCTCAATGACAGAACATTTCTCAAATATATATACAAATATAGTCTAAAACAAGTTTTAAAAATGCATTATATAGCCCTTAAAACAGATTCACATTAAAAATTCAGTTTTCAAAATACTTATAACAGGTTATCATTTTCCTGCAATATATCTTCCTTAGTAAATGCCCATAATCAGCAGATGCGAGTTAAATGACACTTTATCAGCAGACGGTAAATAACATCGAGGGCATTATGGGTCAACTTGGTCTCTTAATATCCTGTAATCTTGTCAATGAGACTACAGGGAAATAATTAAAATCGTTCATGTAATAGAAACTAAGACTCTGTGCTAGTCAAGCCTTTCCCTAACAATCTTTAGGTAAAAAATATGTTCCTATCACTGTTCTGAAAAATGCAGTTTCAGGCCTTTGGTTCCAAAATATTGCACTAATGACCTAGTTAATACATGTATATGGTACATGAAGATGCTTTTACTGTTTTGGAATTTAAAGTACATCTACATTTCAAGTATAAAAAAACAATTGAGTTTGTTATAGTTTTTTTTTTTTTTTAGTTCGATTTAACGTTGCACCGGCACATGATAGGTCATATGGCAACTTTCCAGCTTTAATGGTGGAGGAAGACCCCAGGTGCCCCTCCGTGCATTATTTCATCAAGAGCGGGCACCTGGGTAGAACCACCGACCTTCCGTAAGCCAGCTGGATGGCTTCCTCACATGAAGAATTCAACACCCCGAGTGAGGCTCAAACCCACATCGATGAGGGGCAAGTGATTTGAAGTCAGCGACCTTAACCACTCGGCCACGGAGGCCCAGAGTTTGTTATAGACATTGTAAATGACCAAGTTGACCTTAAACTGGATGAGCCATGCCTTTTTCACATCTAACATAGTCACATTTTTTTACCTTAAAATAACACATATAAATTGCACCAATTATAATGCGATACCTTCTGTATCAAATTGCACAGTTTTTCACGAAAAGAAATTAGAAATAAATTGCTCTAAATCTGTAAACGGACACAACCTTACAAACCGAGATCCTTTATATAAAAATCTTTCTGTGCACAATCATAACACTAACAGGAACTGAAATCCCAGAGTTTTACAGTTTTGTCATATGAACCGGACACTATGATAAAATCGTTAAACTGTAGACACGTTACACCGTCCGTATGGTTCCGCAATGTCACCAGACGTTTGCCAGTCTCAAGATTCCAAACCTAAACAAATTATAACAAATGGTATAATATTTTTTTAGCATGTGGCAACCGAAATTCTAAAACAACACTTCAACCACTGATTTACTTAGAAATAGCAAGAGTGCCAGACTGTCTATAGGCCCGTCTAAATATTCAGTTACGTATCATAAAGGTAATAATGTTGATGTTGTATGCCTTGTTAACAAAAAAAAAACGAGGGCCATAAATGCCCTGTATCGCTCACCTGACCTATTGACCTAAAGATCATCAAGATGAACATTCTGACAAAGTTTCATTAAGATATGGTCATAAATGTGACCTCTAAAGTGTTGAATAGCTTTGCTTTTGATTTGACCCATGACCTAGTTTTTGACCTGACATGACCCAGATTCAAACCTGACTTAAAGATCATCAAGATTAACATTCTGACTAAGTTTCATGAAGATACAGTCATAAATGTGGCCTCTAGAGTGTTAACAAGCTTTTCCTTTGATTTGACCTAGTGACCTAGTTTTTGATCCAATCTGACCCAGATCTGAACTTGACCTGTAAATCATTAAGATTAACATTCTGACTATGTTTCATTAAGATATGGTCATATATGTGGCCTCTACAGTGTAAACTAGCTTTCCCTTTGATTTGACCTGGTGACCTAGTTTTTACTCCTACATGACCCAGATTCAAACTGGACCTTGAGGTCATAAAGATTAACATTCTGACCAAGTTTCATGAAGATACAGTCAAAAAATGTGGCCTATACAATGTTAACAATCTTTTTCTTTGATTTGACCCCGTGACCTAGTTTTTGACCAAAAATGACCCCATATCAAGCTCATCTAAGACTTTATCAAGAGTAACATTGGGCCCAAATAGTGACCTCTAGAGTGTTAACAAGCTTTCCCTTTGATTTGACCTGGTGACCTAGTTTTTGACCCCAGATGACCCAATATCAAACTTGTCCAAGATTTTATTGAGAGTAACATTCTGACCAAGTTTCATTAAGATTGGACCAAAATTGTGACCTCTAGAGTGTTAACAAGCTTTCCCTTTGATTTGACATGGTGACCTAGTTTTTGACCCCAGATGACCCAATATCGAATTAGTCCAAGATTTTATTGAGTGTAACATTCTGACCAAGTTTCATTAGGATTGGGCCAAAATTGTGACCTCTAAAGTGTTTACAGTCAAATTGTTGACGACGGACAGATGGACGGACACAGGGCGATCACAAAAGCTCACCTTTGAGCACTTTGTGCTCAGGTAAGCTAAAAAGAGAAGGAATCAAGGTATTTGTGAGGTTCCATGTGGGATGAATCGGATCAAAACTGAATGGACAAGGCTAATTTCGCAGATTTTGAGTAATTCAAGGGCCATACTCAGAGTTCCAGGGGGCGATTTGGGTGGTAATCGAACTTGGCAGAGATATTATGCCCACAAACATTGTCACCAAGTTTTGTGAAGATCGGATGAAAACTGTTCGACTTGGAGAGCGGACAAGGCTAAATTCACAGTTTTTCGAGTAACATAAGGGCCATAATCCAGGAGTGCCTGGGGCGATTTGGCTGGTTATCAAACTTGGCCGAGATATTATGCCCACAAACATTGTCAACAAGTTTGGTGAAGATCCGATGAAAACTGTTTGACTTAAAGAGCGGACATGCCTTTGGATGCCGCCCGCCATGAGTGTTCACACAACACACCCCGCTCTTTCAGAGACGGGCGTATAAATAGGAACTCTCATGTAGTGCTGTATTCTGTAAGAAATCAAGTTACAAACAAGAAGCTGTGTTCAATAAACGCTTGATGCCCCCGGTGGCATCCTTATCGATAAAAAGCAACCTAAGTCCAAAACGAGGTCAAGGTCAAGGTCAAACTGAGGTCAGGTGATGTGCGAAGATGAGGAATGGTCACAGGTTACGTCTGCATTAGTATCAAGTCATTCTAGTAAGGGGTATTGATGCTAGACGAAACGGTCCCATTTGGTTAACCGGACGGAAGAACGAATGGACAGGACAATCACTATATGCCTCCCGCATCAGTAGATGCCGGGGGGCATAAAAATGAAAGTTTAAAAGTTCGAATGAACACCCTATCATGAAATGCCCAAGTCAGTTGAACTGAAGTACCTATTCATACCTAATGTTTGAACAACAATTATAAAATCTAACAGATCACTTTTAACTATACCTATTTTAAACTTCTCAATCAGGTACTAAAATCTCATTTATCACAATTTAACACCTCGGAGGACTACATAACAACAATGTAATTATCATGAAATTCAGCATGTACTTGCATATGTAAATGTTTGAAATTTAAATATTCTGCTGTTTCTCTACACATTTTAACATTATGATATTTTGATCAGAAACAAACCTTGATGGTTTTGTCATCAGCAGCACTGACAAGACGCCAGCTGTCCGCCTGCAAGCATCGCACAACACCCGTATGACCCTCCGCAGCTTTCCAGTCTATCGTGTTGATACATTCACCTGAATGTATGTCCCAGAACTTCAAGTTACAATCGAGCGAACCACTAACAATCCGTGTGGCATCAAACTGAAGACAAGTGACAGCGTCTTGGTGACCACTTAATGTCATCATACAAGCACCATGGTAATTCCACACCTGTTAAAGTATTAAAAAAAACCTTACTTGCAGATTTTTCTTGTTTCTGTTTAAAAATCACTGGTCTGTTTGTTAAACTTTACAACTACAGCTATAGTATTATGGCTGCTTTCTAGCTTTAAAGATGCAGAATAATAAGAGTCACTACCAGTATTACATGCACAGACTGGCAGTCGTGAGAACTATCTAGTATATCTACCCTCTTGAGCCAGCATGAAGATTTTGGGTGCAGGGCAAAGGATTGTCATGGAATGATTTCCTGGTTAATGAGAGCCGCGCCATGAGAAAACCAACATAGTGCTTTTGCGACCAGCATGGATCCAGACCAGCCTGTGCATCCACGCAGTCTGGTCAGGATCCATGCTGTTCGCTTTCAAAGCCTATTGCAATTAGAGAAACTGTTAGCGAACAGTATGGACCCTGACCAGAACAAACTGGAATAATATGGACAAACTTTGTATATTACACTAAATGCGCATTTTCTAAAATCATTTCAAAATGGGGCAAATAGGTACATGTGTATGAAATCGTCAGCAGTTTCTGGCAAGAACATTCTCAAGTTTCCATTATAACCATTATAAGGAAAATCTGCCTAGTCCCCTTGCTGCAATGCTTTTTCAAATAGCAGAATGTGCTGAAGGATTGTGGGGGAAGATCACCAGTTAGTGTGAACTTACTTTAAAGTCAGGTCAGTAGCTGAGTGATGCTTTTTAGTTTTCAATATAGCATTATACAGAAAACTGAAATTGTACCAAGAAAGCCCATGGGTCTTATTTAATTATACTTAGAATGCATATTTTAGAAAGTACAATTAGTTACCTTAATAGTTTTATCACAGGATCCCGAAACAACCTTTGTATCATTGAAATGAACACATAAAACAGCTGCCTGATGACCTCTGAAACATGAAAACAGAATAGTTGCCAAGTTCAAACCAATAATACTGAACAGTTTGCAATTTACTATTCAAAGTTAATACCATATTTTTGGCTATTGTGTGGCAACTATCTTTAACAATAAAATGAGCACAATAATTTACAGTATAAGTGTAAAACAATTCGTAAGAGCAAAGAAATTCTAAAATAAACTGTTGCAACAAAAATTACTGTCTGCAATGTGATGTCAGTTGTAAAGTAGAATTACTAATAATTAAAGGTGTCTTTGCCTAAGACCAAGTTAAAAACTAACCTCAATGTCATCTTACATCTACCTGTAGGAAGATCCCATATCTTTAATGTTTTATCATAGGAACCACTTATAACTTTCATATCATCAACCTAAAATATAATTTACACATTAGTTTACATAGTACCGGTATGCTAGTTTACACAGTATTTTATTTAACACGTGTATTGTCATATTAAAATGGTCCATAGTTCATAAAAAGCATTTCAAGTTTATACTATTTTATATTTCAAATGTCCTTATTTTCAGTAAAAATAACAAATTAACCCGACATACATATTTCTACTGACTGAAAAAGGCTATATTTAAAACATCTGAAATATCAGTGCTTTTTGTAACAAGAGATCACAGAGTGATCTTGGCGCCCACCAATGTGCCATTTTTGAGTGTTCCAAATTTCAAGACTTACTGACTAGCTCAAGGTCAAATTTCATTTCCGTACACAACACTTTGCATGTGGTCCAAATTCGAAAGCTGTAGCTTGAGAAATGTGAAAGAAAGTAGGTCACTAGGTCAAAATCAAGGTCAAATTACACTTCAGAACACAAATTTATGCATGTGGTCCAAATTTAAAGCCTGTACCTTCAAAAATGTGGAAGTAGGTCACTAGGTCAATGTCAAGGTCAAAGTTTGTTTTGGTACACAATCCTATGCATGTGGTCTAAATTTGAAGCCTGTAGCTACAGAAATGTGAAAGTAGGTCACTAGGTCAATCTTAAGGTCAAAGTTCATTTCGGTACACAAAACTATGCATGAGGTCCAAATTTGAAGGCTGTAGCTCGAGAAATGTGAAAGTAGGTCACTAGGTCAAAATCAAGGTCAAATTGTATTTCGGAACACAGAACTATGCATGTGTTCCAAATTTGAAGCCTGTACCTTCAAAAATGTGAAAGTAGGTCACTAGGTCAATGTAAAGGTCAAAGTTTGTTTCGGTACACAAAACTATGCATGTGGTCCAAATTTGAAGGCTGTAGCTTGAGAAATGTGAAAGTAGGTCAGTAGGTCAAAATCAAGGTCAAATTCCAATTCAGAACACAAAACTATGCATGTGGTCCAAATTTGAAGCCTGTACCTTCAAAAATGTGAAAGTAGGTCACTAGGTCAAAGTCAAGGTCAAAGTTTTTTTCAGTGCACAAAACTATGCAAGTGGTCCAAATTTGAAGGCTGTAGCTACAGAAATGTGAAAGTAGGTCACTAGGTCAAAATCAAGGTCAACTCATGTCAAGGTTCATCTTGCCACTCAAAACCATACATGTGGTCCAAATCTGAATGTTGTAGGTTATTGACAAGAAGATTTTAAAATCTTTTCCCTATATAAGTCTATATGAATCATGTGACCCCCCAGGGCGGGGCCATATTTGACCCTAGGGGGATAATTTGAACAAACTTGGTAGAGAACCACTAGATGATGCTACATTACAAATGCCAAAGCCCTAGGCTTTGTGGTTTGGACAAGAAGATTTTCAACGTTTTTCCCTATGTAAGTCTATGTAAACCATGTGACCCCCGGGGCGGAGCCATATTTGACCCTAGGGGGATAATTTGAACAATCTTAGTAGAAAACCATTAGATGATGTCATATACAAAATATCAAAGCCCTAGGCCCTGTGGTTTTGAACAAGAGGTTTTTCAAAGTTTTTCCCTATATAAGTCTATAAAAACCATGTGACCCCCGGGGCGGGGCCATATTAGACCCCAAGGAAATATTTTGAATCATCTTGGTAGAGGACCACTAGATGATGCTTCATACCAAATATCAAAGCCCTAGGCTCTGTGGTTTTGGACAAGAAGATTTTCAAATTTTTTCCCTATATAAATCTTTGTAAATTATAGAAATAAACAAAGGGCCATAACTTACTAAAAAATTGTTGAACCAGTCTGATTTTCAGGGGGACACAACTAGGGTACCAATACATCATTCTGACAAAGTTTGGTCAAAATCCCCCAGGTAGTTTCTGAGGAGATGCGATAACGAGAAATTGTTAACGGACGGAAGGACGGACGGACTGACGGACGGACGGACGGACGGAAGGACGACGGACCACGGACGCAGAGTGATTTGAATAGCCCACCATCTGATGATGGTGGGCTAAAAACACATTCATTCAGCAGTAAATAATGCTCTACCTACCTGTAAACATCGTACAGTGTCTGAGTGTCCGGTCATGGTCACTTTACAAGCAATACTTGACCAGCTCTCCTGGGTTGAAAGATCCCATACCTAGAAACCAGAACTATCAGTTAACCTATGCATGCTCCCCAAACATGTTCTGGACTAAGAAGTGTTCTATTGAACTTGTTTTTAATATGTAATCCTAAGGTGACTGTTTCTATTTTACCAGTGAATGTTTCTATTTAGGTTTAAATTCTGACAGTCAAG
Source organism: Mercenaria mercenaria (assembly GCF_021730395.1). Taxonomy (NCBI): domain Eukaryota; kingdom Metazoa; phylum Mollusca; class Bivalvia; order Venerida; family Veneridae; genus Mercenaria; species Mercenaria mercenaria. The sequence goes on from NC_069373.1 coordinate 58,962,179, forward strand.
CTTAAACAATTAAATTTAGTATATATTAAGTTAGTATAAAATCTAATTACCTTAATCATACAATCTGTTGAGCCACTGACTAGTCTATTACCCTCAAGGTGTAAACATCTCACCGTTCCTGAGTGACCAACTAAGGTCTGCACTGACCACTGGGCATTTGTCCGTATATTCCATACCTTAAAAAAAAATTCACAAACATATAATTAGGAACTTTTTTCTACCAAGTAAATCAAAGTTAACTTTTTCTTCTGAAATTAAAATCAAATTTTAGTACATGTATCTACACCTGTACACAAGTTCTTTCTCCATATAAAAAGAGAAGATAACGCTAAAAGTTTCTTGGTCTTTAGACAAAAGTTCTTACTTGATATATCTAGTTCTCTGCAAATAACTTCATCCTCCTAAGTTAGAGTAAATGGATTAAAGGTTATATGCCATCTCTTAAGAAATGAACACCTTCCCTGTCCATGTAACTAGTGTCATATGTTAAGTACATATTTATTCTATTTTAATGCAGCTGATTGCAATTAAGAATGACATTGCTTTACCTTTATAGTCTTGTCTGATGAGCCACTAACAATCCTAGTATCATCAAACTGAACACAAGAGATACCCTGTGAATGACCTTCAAATGTTCTCACTGTACATCGACCTTTCAACCAGTTGTTACGTAAGCGATAACGTTCAGCAAACACTTTTTTCCACTGCAAAAAAAATACCAAATTTCTTTTACCATTTCTGATAAAAAAGCTGAAATCTTAACAAAAGGCATTAATAACATAATCCGGTCCATTCCTCTAACATTTTGTTACTTCTCAGTGTCAGATATACATTTGACACCAAAGCCTGCGAAAGAGGAGACAGTAAGGTTATTCCACTAAACTGAGAAAAAGCAGCTTAAAGAGTCAGTACATTAAAGATCTTATTTCCTCTGTCATATTTTTTAAATATGATGTTAATGACAAAGAAAGGACTTGGATAGACAGGAAAAAAGAACTGGGTGAGTATGCAACTCTTAACTAGAAATGTATCCACTGGATACAGATATGTTAGGACACAGAAGTATGTGTCCACTGGATACAGATATGTTAGGACACAGAAGTATGTGTCCACTGGATACAGATATGTTAGGACACAGAAGTATGTGTCCACTGGACACAGATATGTTAGGACACAGAAGTATGTGTCCACTGGATACAGATATGTTAGGACACAGAAGTATGTGTCCACTGGATACAGATATGTTAGGACAAAGAAGTATGTGTCCACTGGACACAGATATGTTAGGACACAGAAGTATGTGTCCACTGGATACAGATATGTTAGGACACAGAACTATGACAGTGTCCACTGGATACAGATGCCCCATTTATATGATGTTAGAACACGCAAGTATGTGTTCTCCGAATATGTACTTTGACACTAGAGCATTCAGACTGAACCCAAAGTAAGGTCTTGTAAGGGACATATCACCTTGTCACAGCAAATGAGGACCAGATAAGAAAAATAACCATAAATATTTAACTTTAATTTGACCTTGAAGTTTGGGGTCTGGTGACCTTGAAGTTTGGGGTCTGGGTCTTGTATAAGACATATCATCTTTTTATGGTTAAAGTTTATATCAAGCAACTGGAATATTCTACTATGCATACAGAAGAAAAAGAATGTAAAAGTTCAGACCGCTAAGTATGACCTTGACGTCTAAGCTACAGGTATGGGTCTTGTGCATGATATATAGTCTTGGTCTGATAAATGTTTGCACCAAATAATTTGAATATCCATTTATGTATATATATGTTACATACTAGATATGAAAACTAAAGTATAATCTTTGACCTATAAGAGTGACATTTAACTCTGAGCTTAGGGCCTAGGTCCTGTCAAGCTATGGTGATGATCTGTGCCAAGTAATTGGAATATCCACCCATTCATAAACAGTAATAGACTAAACATGAAAAATGATGTAAAACCTTCGACCTCTGAAGGTTACCTTGTCGGTTGTGTGGGTTTGGATTAGAGTCTTGTTATGGTGCAGGTTTGTACAGAGTTATCTAAATAACCATGCATGCATAAAAAGTTATAGAGTAGACAAGAAAAATACCTTCGATCTTTTACCTCCATAACGTAACTCTGACCTCTGATGAAAGGGTCTGGGTCTTGCACACAACTTATTGTCTTGTTATAGAGGTCATTTGTACCAAGTTAATTAAAAGTCCAACAAAGCATAAAAGCATTGGCCAAGCGCCATATTCCGCTCACATATACATGTACACACAAGCACAAACACAAATGGATAAGGTTACATTCTACCAATTCAATTCCTTATTTATTTCATATTAACAACAAAACATTCAGACCTCATTTTCAGCACTTTAGAGCATTTCAATGATATAAAAAACCATATATGGTCATTTAGTATGACATGTCTTTTTATCAAAAATAGAAAAATATTGACATGTTATGATGTATATAAGAAAAATAATCTGTTCTGAGAAACATCACTCTCAAAAATGCCCCCATGAAAACAGCCGTTTAGCAATTACGCAAAGAATAAAACTTATTCCAGGAAATTCACAATGAAAATGGTCTAGATCTTTTCTCAATACAATAAGCAATAAAAATAAGCCAAAAATTTAACTGTCACCTCCTCATGTCACTCATTATACCAGATTTCATCCATAGGATGGAACAACATTTTGGACTACTTCACATGTAACACTAAGTAGTCACTTCCGGTTTGGTGTAATCCGTCCTAAGGTTCACACTATATGACCCAACCACCTCCCATCATCCCCAATTTAAAATGCATGGGCAAGAAAACACTGCCTCTGATGGTTTCTGTTGTATAACAATGAACTGTTATGTTTACATGTGGAGGTTCTCACATTTATGCAATATTGCTCATATATCAACATTTAAGTGTATTACTTGTTATACATGTCAAGTTAAACAATCTGGTACATGAAGACAGAGGTGTTTAACTGTTTTCACACGAAATACAATACTCTAACACTAACATAGTTCCGCATAAAGTACATGTACTACAGATATATAGAAAGGTGACAATTGTGATACCACTGTGAAAACTAAAAGGTTCAACTGTACTCTCAGTATGAAACAGAATTTAGACTTCACACAATCACAATGAGACACACAAGACATGTACTTTACAAGGTGGACAATACCCAGTTACGGACAGATTCAGACAGTCTTTTGCTAAAACACTTGGGATTTTTCAGAAAAGCTGTCTTCACACTTCCCCTAAAAACACTGCTTCTCCACATATTTTAGAATTTAAGCTAGCAACTCATACACCAAATATCCTTGTATACTCTCTGTTTAACATAAAGAAAACAATTCTTAAACTGAGAAATGACAAAAGAATAATAATAATGAGCTACACCATGAGAAAACCAACATAGTGCATTTGCGACCTGCATGGATCCAGACCTGCCTGCACATCCACGCAGTCTGGTCAGGATCCATGTTGTTCGCTTTCAAAGCTTATTGCAATCAGAGAAACTGTTAGCAAACAGCATAGATCCAGACCAGACTGCTCAGATGTGCAGGCTGGTCTGGATCCATGCTGGTCGCAAATGCACTATGCTGGTTTTCTCATGGAGTGGCTCAGATGTTCTTGAATGTTTATAAATACACATGTCAAAGGTTAATTCAGTTCATATTCAAAAGCATTAACTTTTGATAATTTCATATTTCTCAAAATTCTTTGAATTTACTAAGTATTAAAGCTAACAACTGATTATTACCTGTATACTACCATGTGACATGTGACTAATCACTTGTTTGTGTTCCGCCGCTTTACATAATCGCCATTTTGGCTGACAACAAAATCTCCGCCACAGAGACGGCTCCTCTGACAACTGGTACCATATTTTACACACCTGAGCTGCTCGACAAAGACTCACTGAAAATATAATATCAACAGAAGTCTCATTTAAATGAAACTAGTTTTTTTTATAAATTTCTGGTTTTAATATATTTGTAAGTTTTATTCTTCTTCAATACTGTTTCTGAACTACGCAATCAATGTTAAACTTTATCTTTTCAGACTCAGCTGCTTGCAGGACTGGCCAAGATTAATGTTAACTAATACCTCCCATCAACCATTCCCCCCTCCCTCCAACATACTCACTTGCACACAACCATCAACTTCAACTACTTTCCCAGGTCAGTATAATATAAGTAATTTGGAATTTATTTCAAATGATTTACATATGACAATATACATTTTTGTACAGTACTTGTTGTTAAACACTACAGATATTTTATTATATAAAAGATATTGGTTACCAGTTTTAATGCTTAGAGAACTTATCACATCTGAAATCATGCAGGCTTTTTACTTTCAAAAGCAAACATCCTTATTTCCTAAACTGCCTGCTGCACTGCTCATTAAATACTATGACACAGGTAAATGAGACAACAGATTTTTCAATACTGTGTACACTGGAAAAATTGCTCATTTCAGGAAACATTTTTACCTATAATTTTCTTTTTCAACATGTCAGATTTTACTTTCCTGCAACACTTTCACCGTAATCCAATTTTGCAAATACCAGAAACCTTCACATTTGGTCCTAAGTGTTTGAGAAAAGTATTAAGAATGTGCGGCAAATGCTTTATATCATGGGAAGTACTTCTTTTCCCCATCTTCGACACTTTTTATTTAATTAAAATCTGTCACGTAATAAGTAAGTTATAAGAAAAATATTACCTAAATCAAGTGCTAATATTCCCATTGTAAAGTAAGTAAGTAACAACTTCATAATTTTCTAGAGGCTACACATTTGGTTTCCCCAACTACTATCTGGGCCTCAACATATATACACAAACATTAATGACACATTATCAAGCATAGAATATCATTAATACAAAATGTACAGTCATGCAGGTTTTAAACAAGCAAGCCAAAAAGTCATGCAGATTGGCCACCATATATATGTTCTTAAAACAAAATTACTCATTTGTGAATGCAAGTATTAGCTAATGAATCATTCTGCACTTTCTCCCATACTGAATCCTGTAATCAAATCTTCTTGCAACCTTTTTTTTTTTTTTTTTTTTAATTATCTTAATTTAAGAAAATAAGGCAAGAGGGACATCATTTTGTCTGAAATTTCAATAGGAATCTAATTAATTTTTTTTCCTTTTCAAACCTCATGACAAACAGGGTTCTTTTACATTGAAATTTGCTATGAACTTCCTGGTATTTCTTCAGCAAGATATTTTTCACTCATCACTATCTTTCACCTTTATTACAAAACTACTTTTGAGCTGAATCTTAAGGTACAAAATGTAACTCTTTTGCCTAACTTTAGTGTTTTGATACCATAATCCATTTTCACTAGAGCTGCTGTTAACTGATTTTTTTTTTAATTGATACATCAACTGATGTCAATAAAGATTCCTGCTTGAAATCTTTAAGTTATAAAGTTTTGAATTTTATTTTGTACTGAAAATATTAAGACTAGATGCCAACAGGCAACATGTTGAGCCTGCCCTTTGACCCCTAACTGTGACCTTGACCTTTGAGATAGAGTCCAACTCAATGTGTTAAACATTCATGCCAAATATAAGCAAGATTCCTCAATATATGTCAAAGTTATGGGCCGGACAAGATCTGACATGACCTTTTACTCCCAACTGTGACCTTGACCTTTGAGATAGGAACCTGGGGTTTGCGCAAGACACTCCGTCTCACTGAGGTTAACATTCATGCCAAATATAAACAAAATTGCTTCATGCATGTCAAAGTTATGGTCCGGACAAACAAATCCGGACGGACTCACAGAAGCACACACTGATGCAAGCAGGCACGCACATACACCGAACATCCATTTGGACAACTATGTCTTTACTACTGCAAGCCGGCTCGGCAAAAAACTGTACTGAGAACAAACATGCACAGAACAGGTACGTTATATCAGGAAATATTTATCAGATTACACAGTATCTACACTTTCTTTGGACTATCAATTTCTTCAACTTGTTTCCATGGTATTGCTATAACAAAATTCTGTATCTACCAGGGTACTTATCAGGCTTGTTAATAATTACTTGCAAAAGTAATGCATTAAATTAGCATTACTTAGAAAAAATTGGCATTAAATTAGCATTAGCATTACTCATTTTTGTCAAAATAATGCATTAAATTAGCATTACATACGACTTGTCATGCTGATATTGCAAATAACAATGCTTTATTTCATATTCAGAGCTCAAGATAAGCTGAGTATTTGCGTATTTACATAATTAAAGTTGCAGAAAACCCAACTGAATGCATACAGTCTGCGAACTGAAACGCTATTAAAATTCCTAATACTAAATTCATTAAAAATCGCTTGCGTTTCGCATTTTCTGTTAACAGAATGGGTACGAGACTTTAATGCTAGACAACAAACTGGTTATATGTTACAGCATTACAGGTAGCTATTTATTGGAAAAAAGCACAAGACCATTCAGTCTGATCGGTGTTATTTGAACACTTTGTAAACAGAAAAATATGCCAATAAAATGACCACTTCTAAAACTAAAAGAGGTCGCAGAAAAACATTGTTGCAGCAAACAAACAAAATAGGGTATTTTGTTGTTCAGCAAAGACAGTTTTGTTTGTGATAATATAGTGCCACCGATACTGGCTGAAATCTTTCGGAAGCATATTGCAGTGAATACATCGTTCGGTATATTGTGGATGAGTTGATCTCTGACTGCATTTAAAGTGCAAATACTACGATGGAACGAAAGTTTCCCAGAAAAAAAACAAAAAAAAAAAAAAAACAAACATTAGAGAAAACAAGTGAATGAAGTATTGCCATGCAATACAAAGTCCCCTACTGGAAGGCACCTTATTTTCTCTACTGCAGTACAACATAATGAACTGATATCTGTCAATGATGTATAAACAATATTGTACTATATATACAATATGTTACAACAAAACACTTGGATTAAAATTTATATATATAAAAACCTACAGTTGTTTTCATATTGAATTTTTTTGGCTGATTATAAAAATGTTATCATGTAAGTTATTTATAGTAACAACAAAGGGAAATTAATCTTTAAAAAAAAAAAAAAAAAAAAAAAAAATCTATATAATATAAGTCCACAAGAAACTCTTTACCAGGTAGAGATAGGTCAAAATACACCTAAAAATTGGATGTAACATGCATGCTGTACCACAGAAAAGTGGTCTCGATTTTTCTCTACCGCCAGTAATAAAAAAGTTACAATAAAATCTATTTATAGTAACAACAAAGGGACGTAATTCTAAAAACAAGGGTGCCTCATGGTGGTGAACATTTGGTCCAAGTTACATCAAAATCCCTCCATGCATGAAGAAGAAATGTTCCGTACAAAGTCATTCTTGAATTTGACCTTTGACCTCTAAATATGACCTTGACCTTAGACCTAGGGACCTGGTTCTTGCGCATGACATGTTGTCTCATCCAGGGGAATATTTGTGCCAACTGATATCTAAATCCTGCTTTGCATGACAAAGTTATAGACCGGATAGGAAAAAAATCCTCTTGACCTTTGATCTCAAAGTGTGACCTTGACCTTTAAGCTAGGGTACTGGGTGTTGCGCATGACACGTCGTCTCATCATAGGAAACATTTATGCCCAGTAATATTGTAATCCCTTGATGGATGACAGAGTTCTGGATCGGACAGGGAAAAAACCTTATTGACCTTTGACCTCCAATTGTGACCTTGACCTTTGAGCTAAGGGTCTGGGCTTTGCGCATGACATGTTGTCTCATCATGGGGAACATTTGTGCCAAGTAATATTAAAATCCCTTCATGGATGGCAGAGTTATGGATGGGACAGGAAAAAAACTCTGTTGACCTTTGACCCCCAATTGTGACCTTGACCTTTGAGCTAGGGGTCTGGGATTTGTGCATGACACGTCGTCTCATCATGGGGAACACTTCTGCTAAGTGATATTAAAATTCCTTAATGAATGTCAGAGTTATGGACCGGACACGAAACAGACCCTGTTCATGCTATGTTAACATTTGACTGCTAAGTGTGACCTTGACCTTTGAGCTAGGGGTTTGAAAGTTGTGCATGACACATCGTCTTATTATGAGGTACATTTGTGCCAAGTAATATTAAAATCCCTTCATAGATGGGAGAGTTATGGACCGGACAGGAAAAAAGCCTTGTTGACTTTTGACCTCCAATTGTGACCTTGACCTTTAAGCTAGGGGTCCAGGTTTTGCGCATGACATGTCGTCTCCTCATGGGGAACATTTGTGCCAAGTAATATTAAAATCTCTTCATGGATGGGAGAGTTATGGACCGGACAGGAAAAAAGCCCTGTTGACCTTTGACCTCCAATTGTGACCTTGACCTTTGAGCTAGGGATCCGGGATTTGCGCATGACACATCATCTCATCATGGGGAACATTTGTGTCAAGTAATACTAAAATCCCTTCAAGGATGGGAGAGTTGTGGACCGGACAGGAAAAAAGCCCTGTTGACCTTTGACCTCCAATTGTGACCTTGACCTTTGAGCTAGGGGTCCGGGTTTTGCGCATGACACGTCGTCTCATCGTGGGGAACATTTGTGCCAAGTAATATTAAAATCCCTTCATGGATGACAGAGTTATGGACAGGACACGAAATTGGGGACGGACGGACGGACAGACAGACGGACGGACGGAATGACGGAAAAGTGCATTCCTATAGTCCCCGAAACTGGTTTTTAACCAGTAGGGGATTAAAAAATATCCTTATATAAGTTACACATTTATATATAATTAGAACTATAAATTTAAATACAGATGTTTACCTTGCTTACAGGCATGTAAAAAAATAGTCAAACCTGGTTAATAATATATACTGTAACAGTAAGTATGTTTCATCCAGTACAGTTTAGCCACAAGAAAAAACGGTTCAATAAACACTTGATGCCCCCAGTGGCATCCTTCTCGACAGATTTTGCACCTACGTCCAAAACGAGGTCAAGGTTAAACTGAGGTCAGGTGATGTTTGAAGATGAGGAATGGTCACTGTTTACATCTTTATTAGTATCAATTCATTCTTGTAAGGGGTATTGATGCTAGACAAAACGGTCCCATTTGGTTAACCAAGAGATGGCCCATATAAAGCAACCTAAGTCCAAAATGAGGTCAAGGTCAAGGTCAAACTAAGGTCAGGTAATGTCTGAAGCTGAGGAATGGTCACAGGTTACATCTGCATAAGTATCAAGTCATTTTAGTAAGAGGTATTGATGCCAGATGAAACAGTCCCATTTGGTTAAGCTCGTACGGACGGACGAATGAGTAAATACCCAACTGCACCAAAAGCTTATCTGGAGCTCTGATATTAACCTTTCTTTGAAATTTTGATTAGAAAGAAATATTTCTTTTCCAAGGTTGTCTTTATAAAAATTATGAAAATTAATTTATATTTAATATTCCCTTTTGTTTTAATGTTTACTCTCACGATGTCCAGAGGATATCAGTTAAACATTACCTGGATCCATGTAGGAGAGAATCCTGGTCGCCTGATTAGTCGGCAGCCATGTGATCAGGTCCTGACAATTAGGTGGACAACCATGGTGCAGGTTTGCCTCCATCTTGACAGACAGCAGATGTAACTGAGGCAATTCACAACCAATCTGTAGCAAGAGCATGAAAAAATGAATTAACATTGCACTGACACAATTACAGGTGGTAACATTATGGCGACTCTCCAGCTTTAATGGTGGAGGAAGACCCCAGGTGCCCCTCCGTGCATTGTTTCATCATGAGCAGGCACCTGGGCAGAACCACCGACCTTCGGTAAGCCAGCTGGATGGCTTCCTCACATAAAGAATTCAAATCCCCAAGTGAGGCTTGAACCCACATTGGTGAGCAGCAAGTGATATGAAGTCAACAACCTAAACCACTCCGCCATGGAGGTCCCCTATTTTAATCTTGATAAACAAGAGCTGCTTTTGAGAAAAGCGCATGCCTCCCACAACTGCCTAATCATCTGAATAGAAGTATATGACTCAACCATGCACCAAGACCTCAACTGCCTTATCAGATTTTGAGTGCTTTGATTACCAAAAACAAGTTTCAAGGGCCAAAATTCCAAAGTGCCTCGGCCAATATGGGTAGTTATCGAACTTGGCTGAGGACTTATTGGCAAACAAGTTTTGTTCAAGTTTGGTGAAGATTGGATAAGAAATGTTCGACTGAGTGCGGACAAGTTTTGTGACAGACAGACACACAGACAGGTGTAAATCAACACTGTGTGGTGGGAGACATATTTAATTTTGCTTAGATATAGATGAAAAGCAGAACAAAAACACTTACAAGGAGTTCTTTAAGAACAAGATTCTTTTGTTCATCACTAAAATCTGAGAACCACTGTACCATTGTCTGAAAATAAAATCATTCTGATATTACATTTCCTTTTATTTTAAATTTTCTTTATCTAACAATGTCTGTTCTATTATCACTTAAGCCAGTAAAAACAGTTTTGACTTACATAAGTAGTAATGGCAAATGTGACATATTTTTCTCTAACTGAAAATCCATAATTATACTGGAAGAAACATGTGAAAAAAACATTTATCAGGTTTCAAGGTAACTGCAAATAAAGTTTCTGACTCTAGGCTACCTCTGTCACTCACATGTGTCATAAACTGAGACTAATGTTGAATTTGCTAAAATGGGTCAAAATTGTAAATGTTTGATAAAAATATCTCAAGACAGGTCATCAACCACCTTTTCTCAACAGAGGTCTCTAAAGATGATTCATCCAAGTTTCACAGCTCTAACAGGTTTTAATACATATATGGTAACTAGCTCTGCTCACTAACAACCATAAGGGCATGAACAATTTCGAGTGTACGTCACCACAAGAACATTTCTGTGAAATTATTTTGAAATCTGGCCAACCATTTCTGACAGAAGATATATACAAACGAGAAGTAACCATGACCACTAGTGGAAATGTTTTTTTCATGAATCTGGATTGATCGAAGGATTATTTCTGTTACATCTGAACAATTTAGAAACATTTTGTCTAAGTTTCATCAACTTTTAAAGGGGATCTGGCTTGAAATTTTTTTTTAAGGATGGTTGACAGATGATAGACAGACACTGGATTGCAAGTGATCAGAATAGTTCACCTTTCATTTAGTAAATGTTTGACATACACTGTACAGTGTACTTTCATTTGTTGATATAGTTCCAGTCAAGCTGATCAATTTTTGTTTTTTCTTGGTAAAATGACAATCTATTAATGTAAATAAATAGACCCAGACAATTCATATATTCCCCCTTGTCTGCAATTATTGTACAACTACACTCAGTAATTTGCTTTACATAACAGAAAGACGGAAATATTCTAAAACACCAGTAAGTACATCGGAGAACAGAACTGGATAAAGTCATTTGCACATCTATTCAATATTCTAATACAGCCATTCACAGATAACACACATCAGACAAACAGCAGCCCCTTGCCAATTAGTTTCCATTACGGCTATGTATTTCAAACATTAAATGGGCTTGCATGTTTTATTATGTTACATAAAATCAGCGATGTATGAGTAAAGTTAGTGTAACAGCCGCCTAGGAATGTATCAATATCATGTAATTCTCACTGTCACCATTCTGTGAATGAACTCTGCACTTTCAGATCCAATTTTTTTTTCCACAATGCAGAATTTGATTAAATCCTGATGTTTTGAAACTTACAAAATTTGGCAGGTAAAAAAGATGGGGTCATGTGCTTGTCTTTTGGGTTTTTTTGCTAGACTTATTTCAACTTCTCTGTAACTTTGCTGAATAGACTTGTAAGAGATTTGAAGATGACCAGCAGCTAAACCAGGTAAGCTTGGGTTCCAATAATGTGAAGTCTCATTTGTTTGTTTTTCATTTAGTGCCATTTTTCAACTGTATTCCAGTTATATCATGGCAGGCAGTTAACCTAACCAGTGTTCCTGGATTTTGTACCAGAACAAATTTGTTCTGAGTAAGCAACTACCAACTTCCACACTTTAATCAGCGGTAGAGGATGAATGATTTCAAACATAATGTCTTAAATCAAATTGTCCAAGAGAACTGTGTGTGTTCAACATAAGCCTTGCCAGGGGATCAAACTCACAACCCTGCGATACATAGATCTAGGCTCTTCCTGGTATTGTTTGTATCTCTGTATATGACATTAACAGCTGGTTTTCTGGACAGCTTCCTTCACTATAAATGTTAAATCAATTATTATGAACTTTTAAAGAGACCACAGTATAGGAAATAGTGTAATCACCTTATCACAAAGGTCATGGCTTCAAACCCTAGGAGGATCTTAATCACCTTCCCAAATCATTGAAGGTTTGCACTATTTTTTAATGGTATTCAGTTATGTGATGGCAGGTAGTAAATCAAAGGCCTGAAGGGCCTGAGTCGGCTAATGATTGATGTACTGACAGTATAGTCTACCAGTTTCAGTTTGTTTTTAGTTTTTTTCTTAAAATTTCATAACACATCTCGATATTTACCCAAAATATTATATCCGGATACGATTACACTTTTCTCCAGTTTCAACAATATATTTTACAAATTGTGATGATACGAAGACATTTAGCAGCAATTGGCAGTATCTGACACTGAAGTTTACGGTTAAATTACCTCTTATTTAAATCTTTTCATAAAAAGTTATTTCGTTTCGTGGAAGCAGCCAAACATAGACGATCTACTTTCGATTTCAAAAACTACAAGAAAATACAATTTAATGTTTCGCCAATTTGTTTATTTCTCGAAAAATAAGAATTAAAATCATTTTTAATATCTGTAGTAACTAAACAAACCAGTAAGAGCTTCTTCTTCCGATAATTTATCCGTTTACTGACTGAAAAATTCAACCCACGCAAAGTTTATAGAAGTCATACGATGCGTGTATACGTTCAATGTGGGAAAATTAAGGCTGATCGGCTATGTTACCTAACGCATCCAGACAATTCAGATTTTGTTTTTAAAAAAGCATTGTGTGCATTTCTGTAATTTCATATACGTTTTTATACGCTTAGAAATTATTAGACATGCGTATTTGCATTATTTCTATACGTAATTTACGCTAATGCGCATCTTATCTGGAGCCCTGTGGAACCATTTTTTGTCTTTCGCTGGATGTTACGCAAGCTTTGTAAGCCTGCGCAATTCGTAAAATGCACATTTATGCTTAATGAGTTACATTCGAGTATTGCACAATTACAAGTCATAAATATGACAGATTACATCGTATATTGGTCATAGCAAAGGGAATTGACACAACTTAACTTCATTCATGCAGTGAACTGTTTGAAGTTTGAGAAATCTAATGGAACTACATCCCTTCACTGTGTTATTTGGTCCATTTAGAGAATCGCTGAACAGCAAGGACTCGTCAAAACGCTTTCAGCGTTTCTGGATTCTGCACCTGTAATGCAGTAACCAGGAACTGCCAACTTCCCTACATGAATCAGAGGTGGAGGATGATTGATTACATACATAATTATGTTAATATCAAAAATCATCATGAAGAACTTAAGTCCCACCTGGGCTGCAAACTTATTACCCTGTGAATTCACAAATCTGCATGCCCTATTCCGCTAAGCTTCCAGGCTACATTGTGGCTTGAATGACTGAATCTGCATGCTCCGGAACCCAATGAAAGTGCCAATATTTAAAATCAAGGAATGAAAGGACTGAGCCCAAGACTATTGTAACTTTATATAAATAAAGAACAAGATATAATAGTTTGGCGCTCAGCCCACGAAATATAGTAAAGCCTTAAAATCTGAATGTTACATAAAACATACCTTTACTCTCTCCTTGAAATCCTGTGGTTTTACACCTTCTTTTAATTGGAAAACATCTACTGACCCACAATTTGATTTATCATAACTTTGCGAGGATGATGTGGAATTTTGTCTAGTCAAAGTGATACTTGGCAGATGGGATTTCTGTTTAGCTAATAATGTCATGTTACTTGCACTTTTCTTTCCCAAGGTAGATGATGCCTCGTCCTCACTGTCACTTGAGTAATCGCTTCTACGGTATTTATAATGATTTCTTTTGTGCTTACTAAAGTGACCCCAAGAGTCTATGGCAGTAGGGCTGGGTAAGTCTTTATTTACGCTATTCTGACATTCTGCACCATCTGACATTTTCTTGCACACACAATTGTGTCCGTAACAACCTTGTTTCACCCTGTTACTATGGCAACTGCAACAGGCTATACAGTGGCAATCACAACTCTCCCCATCAAGTTCCTCTAACTCTGTTGGGAGTGATGTCCCTTTGTTGAGCACAACCTTTCCGCTGCCAGAACGCATAAACGAAAATATATTCCCACTCTGCGGGTCGTCGCTATCAGGACTACTGTTCTCCTTATCATAATGAGACTCCATGACCCCAACTCCGTGTTCAACCATGCGCTGCTCCTGGTGCTTGCTTACACGGTTATGTTTCTGATATGACTGCCGCTGCCTGCAGGAATGGGATGGTCCCGAGGTTACGCTGGAAATATCTGACGTCATATCACTGTAATATGCATCATCCGCCGAATCCATTTTCCCAAAACTGTACACAAAAGGTGCACCAGGATCCGACATTCAGATATTTCAACTGTTTATTTTCAAAACAAAATTAAACTACCTGCACAAATTCTACTCGTCTTCCAAGCTAATCTGTACATACTGCTCCAGCGCAACATTTCAAAACTGGCAGGATAACCAATACGTAAGTTTTCCATTTTTACTGCTCTCTGATACAGCACTGAACTTTGTCTGAATTGGCTGTCACATTCTGATTGGCTTTAGCACATCTTCTCCCAAGGTGTTACACAAACCATAGTAAGCTATATTTTACTGATCTTCCTTTCCCATAGAATCATTCCACTGCTGTTGAACAAGCTGAAAGAAAATAATTGTCATGTATTTAAGTAAGTCTTTTAGACACAAGTTTCTAGTTTCTTCGTATTAAATGATCACAAATTGATAATACAAAATTAAACAATTTACATGTGCCTGTCAATAAAATTCATTAACAAAGTTATAAAAAATTGTAAACAAGAGATGTTTCCATTGGACACAGGTGCTTATACTGGTCTATGATGACACTGTCTAGACTCTGGAAGACAATAAATGACCATTAGATATTTTGGTGATTTCAAAATGGAAAGATTGCAGTGTCAAGATTGCAGTGTCAACCTTTTAGGGCCTTTATACATATTTTTGACAAAATAAAGGGCCATAATACAAGTTCTGTGAATTTCTTACTATAAATAGCGAAATTCAAAACAAAACCCCTGGTGCACAACTTCACATGCTGTATAACATGAAGTTTCATAACTTTGTCAAATTCTTTTTCTTTTAAAGGCGTACGCTAGAATTCCCTGTATATGAGATGGGCGAAAATTTTCCCAATAACAGAATTTCTTTAAACTTTGGATATTGAAGGACAATCATCTAAGAAACAAAAAAATGCAATAAAAATCATAAGTCACCGGATTCGAAAAAGAGTTATCTGCCCTTGAAAACGTCATTTTTGGGGGAAACAAAAAAACACACTATGTGCAGTAAGATGCGCATAATGCCACTTCAGCAAGCGTACATATATTATGTGGATATTTTTATATCAAACCAGGACAATTTAGGTCACAGTCATATTGACTTTCACCTTTTAACTTTTAGCCTCCTGGCAGCAAGTGATTCTGCCTTTGCGACCAGTGGAGACCAAAATCAGTCTGCGCGGATGATCATGGTTTGCACTGTTCGCTTTTCAGTCAGTAAATTTTCAGTGAACCCTCCTTCGAATAATAAATGGTACTGCCAAAATTGAACTAGAACTGTCACAGGAGTGACTCATACCCCCACCATACCGTCTTGTCACAGAAGAATGGCAACCATAAGTAATCTTAAAAATACTTAAAAAGAAGTTTACTCGTCTTTGGAGTACTTCATCCTAGGCTTCCACATATAAGTAATACTAGTATAATTATGTGCCCTGGATGAGGGATGAAGTAAATACAAAAATTCTCTAATATTAGAGATACACTAAAAGTGAACACAAAAAAAGGTGTCTTACCGACCCATGTTACCACAGAAAAATGTATTCACTTTTTACATAGGACTTATAATAAAAAAGTTAGAAAAATACCAAAAATATTGAAAATCTAAAAATAGGATTTCTAAAAATAGACTAATTCCTGGAATTTAAGGGGAAGAAACTCAGTACAAAAGTTAAAAAAAAGGTTACTTCCCTTTGGCTCTAAGCCAATCAGAATGAGATATAGTGAAAATACATCAAAATTAACCTTAAATTCTAAGTAAAAGGGGACATAATTCAAGAAAAATTGGTGTCACAGTTATGCACCTTGTGTCACATGATGTTGGTGATGAGGTGGAACATCTATTTTAAGTTTAAATCAAATCCATTTAGTAGTAACTGAGATACAGTGAATATACATCAAAAATTAACCTTAAATTCTAAGTAAAAAGGGGCATAATTCATGAAAAAATGGTGTCAGAGTTATGCACCTTGTGTCACTTGATGTGGGTGATGAGGTGGAACATCTATTTTAAGTTTGAATCAAATCCATTTTGTAATAACTGAGATATAGTGAAAATACGTCAAAATCAACCTTAAATTTAAAGTAAAAAGGGGACATAATTCATAAAAAATTGATGTCAGAGTTAAGCACCTTATGTCACATGATGTGGGTGATGAGGTGGAACAACTATTTTAAGTTTGAATCAAATCCATTTAGTAATAACTGAGATATAGTGAAAATACAACAAAATTAACCTTAAATTTTAAGTAAAAGGGGACATAATTCATGAAAACTTGGTGTCAGAGTTAAGCACCTTGTGTCACATGATGTGAGTGATAAGGTGGAACATCTATTTTAAGTTTGAATCAAATCCATTTAGTAACAAGGCAGTCTGAAAGACAGCTAAATCCCCCGCGACTGCTATGGATAGTGAAAGGGTAAACCTTTGATTTTAGCTGTGACTTGACCTTGAACTGACATGGCTGACTCATGAATTCTGCACAACGTCTTGATGAGGTGATCATTTGACCAAAGTTTCATGAAAATCCTTCAAGGGGTTTAGGAGATACAGAGCTCAAACCTTTGACCTTCAGTTGTGACCTTGACCTTGAGTTGACATGGCTGACTCATGAGTTCTTGATGAGGTGATCATTTGACCCAAGTTTGATGAAAATCCTTCAAGGGGTTAAGGAGATACAGAGTGGACACCAAATGGAAGGCTCAAACCTTCGACCCTTAGTTGTGACCTCGACCTTGAGCTGGCATGGTTGACTCATAATTTCTGCACATCACTCTGATGAGGTAATCATTTGACCCAAGTTTTATAAAATTCCTTCAAGGGGTTTAGGAGAAATATAGCGGACATGAAATGGAAGGCCCAAACCTTTGACCTTCAGTTGTGACCTTGACCTCGAGTCGACATGGCTGACTCATAAGTTCTGCAAATCGCCTTGATGAGGTGATCGTTTGACCCAAGTCTGATGAAAATCCTTCAAGGGGTTTAGGAGATACAGACCTTTGACCCTTGACCTTGAGCCGGCATGACTGACTCATGGGTTCTGCACATTGTCTTGATGAGGTGATCATTTGACCCAAGTTTTATAAAATTCCTTCAAGGGGTTTAAGAGATATAGAGCGGACACAAAATGGAAGGCTCAAACCTTTGACCTTGAGTTGTGACCTTGACCTTGAGCCAGCATGGCTGACTCATGGGTTCTGCACATCGTCTTGATGAGGTGATCATTTGACCCAAGTTTTATAAATTCCTTTAAGGGGTTTAGGAGATATAGAGCGGACACAAAATGGCAGGCTCAAACCTTTGACCTCGAGTTGTGACCTTGACCTTGAACCTACAAGGCTGACTCATGGGTTCTGCACATCGTCTTGATGAGGTGATCATTTGACCCAAGTTTCATGAAAATCCTTCAAGGGGTTTAGGAGATATGGACCGGACACAATTTTGTTACGGATGGAAGGACGGACGGAAGCAGACCATTCCTATAATCCCTCCGCCACGGCCGGGGATTAATAACTGAGATAATAGATTTCGGGACGGGACGGGACGCGACAAAACTGACTCCTATATACCCCCCTCCAAACATGTTTGGTGGGGGTATAATGATAGACCAGTCCATTTTAGAAATTTAGCAGCATAAAGTTTCAAGATGTCCCTATTCATTACTTTAGGCATGGACAGCACCCAGGGTGAACCAACAACATTCCCTAAGCCAGCTCGATAAAGAATTCTACATACCTTGTGGGGTCTTGAACCCGAATCAATGAGAGATGATTCAGTAACCTTAATCACTAAGCAATAGAGGTCAACCCACAGTTCAACCCTTACCCTGCTTAATTTCTATGACGAACTTATCCACCTTTCAATTTGGACAGTAGTCTCAGTACCACCCACATTAACTGTTAAAAGGTGTGCTTACCAAAAAGATACTGACTGAATGGCGAACAGTGCAGACCATGATCAGACTGCAGAGATGTGCAAGCAGATCATGATCTACAATGGTTGCAAAGGCAGACTCAATCGTATCCAGCATGATAAGGGTTAAGTATATATAAACAACAACATGAAAATACTAAACACGGTTTTGACACCTGTCACATACAGGAATCAATGATGTGATTATGGTAGGAGGCTCATTACAGACAAATGAGAGCAATGAATGACAAATTAATTCTATAATAATGCCATTGGCTACTCTGTCAGAAACACTGTCTGTCACTGGCTGAGGATATAATTCCTGAGTTTAATGTTGATCAATAATCAAATAATACAGATTGTATCTGATATTTTTTAAGCTATATTTGTAACAATATATTGAAATTTACAGTATCCCAATTCATTAGTCTGGCGATACACATATCATATTATAGGTCTGTTTCATAATACAGTAAACAAGAGCACCTCCTTGCGTGTGCAGAGGCTCATCTGATTTTTTTGTCTCTGTATAATAGAAATATTGACCTACCCATGATTTTCTATGTCCAAAAGGGGCCATAAAGCTTGCAAAAAGCAATGCAAAGTTACGGTACTAGCTGTGCAGTGTCAGCTTTTAATGGCAAATAACTGCTTCAAGTTTTAAGCAATAACTTTTACTGTAAAGGAGAAAAGCTGACCTAAACATAGAACTTAACCAAGAAATCTGATAAGTCCAAAAGGGGCCATAATTCTTGCAAAAAGCAGGATGGAGTTATGTTTCTTGCTGTACAGAGTCAGCTAATGATGGTGAACAAGTGTTGCAAGTTTTAAAGCAATAGCTTTGATAGTTTAAGAGAAAAGCTGACCTAAACATAAAACTTAACAAGGCAACGCTGATGCAAAAGCCGACGCCGACGCCAATCAAGTGATGACAATAACTCATCATATTTTTTCATAAAATCGGATGAGCTTAAATTGAAATTATCAAATAAACATTCATACAATCAGTGTTAAAGATAGTAACTAAACAAATTTTTCATTTATAAACATTTCTTTAACTTCAAACCAAAATTTCAAGTACATTTTTGTACTTCCAGTCTTTCCAAGTGTAGGAACATTTTTTCCCCCTTTATTCTGTCACATAAATGCTGACTTTTAGCTACTGAATTTGTATGGCTATATGTACCATATTGTTGCATCTGTATCCTGATACATATTTATCTTGAGAATAGCATATCAGTACACCCCTAATATTTTTGGAAGTTTCGAACATGTAGTTCAATTTTAAACCAGAGTTATGAAGTGATGTATTTATACATATCTCAGCAAAACAATTAAGCTGGCGGACTGTCCAAACTGACTTAAGAGGTACCTCAAATACATCTAGTACACACCTGTATGAAGACAGTTTCATTGCAATTCATTCAAAAGTGCAGAAACAATTTATGTGGAAAACTATGGGCGGCGGTAACCGCCAAAATGAGTAAATATACAATCCGCTCATAAAAAAGTCAGTCAGTGCATAGCATTCCAACGCCATCTAGTCTAAAACTCCATCCTGTCCGATAAATTTGCATTCAACGGTACGCATTGTATTTTGAAACCATTCAATGCAAAACTTCATTCCATCCATTTAAACATGGAACGATGCATTGAATAAATTGTTGCGATGCATCGTAATATTAATTTATTATTTGGGTTTTACGGTGCACCAACACAGTATAGGTTATATGGCGCCAAACAGGACTACAAATTTTGGTTTGATATCTCATTTACATCGAAATAAAAACATGAGGTATGGAATCAAAATTTGCATACCTGCTGGAATCACTGAGATACAGCAAAACCAAGTATTAAGACCCTATTAGTCGCCTCTTACGATCGTAATATGAAATCATCCAACAAAACATGATACCATGCAGCTCAATGTGAAGCCGTTTAACACAACATGAGTACGCGCAGTGTAAAATAAAATGATTTATTACAACTTGACGCCGTCTAATGCATAATGAAACATACTGTATTGAAAGTCTTCACAAATTGGACTGCATGGCATCAAGTTTTTATACACGCTTTTAATTACACAAAACGGTTTCAATATGCATTAGACGTCATCAAGTTGTAATAAATCATTTCATTTTACACTGCACATACTCATGTTGTGTTAAACGGCTTCACATTGAGCTGCATGGTGTCATGTTTTGATGGATGATTTCATAGTATGGTGCATCGCAACAAGTTTTTCAATGCATCGTTCCATGTTTAGTTCGCACTGTAGATTCATGCTGTTAGAAAAATAACATATTAATAGATAGATAGATGGTCAACAAAATATAAACTACTCATTTTTCTTCATTTTCAAATAATGCAGAAGTCTCTGCACCCCAAAAATTCTGTTCCAACCATATTCGTGAACAAGAGCTGTCACAGGACAGCAATGCTTGACTATTAAACAGCTTTGTAAAATGAATTAATGTAAAAGTTGAAAAAGGGGCACAATTTTGGAAAAATGCTATACAGAGTTATGGAATCTGTAGAATGCCAGTTCATCACAGTGGACAAGTGTGTGAAATTTTAATCCATTGCCATTAGCAGGTACCAGCTTTACATACAAACTGGAAAAAAGTAAAAATGGGGCATAATTTTGTAACAAGAGATCACAGAGTGATCTTGGCGCCCACCAATGTGCCATTTTTGAGTGTTCCAAATTTCAAGACTTACTGACTAGCTCAAGGTCAAATTTCATTTCCGTACACAACACAAATCTATGCAAGTGGTCCGAATTTGAAGGCTGTAGCTTGAGAAATGTAAAAGTAGGTCACTAGGTCAAAATCAAGGTCAAATTTTACTTCGGAATACAAAACTATGCATGTGGTCCAAATTTGAAGCCTGTACCTTCAAAAATGTGAAAGTAGGTCACTAGGTCAATGTAAAGGTCAAAGTTTGTTTCGGTACACAAAACTATGCATGTGGTCCAAATCTGAAGGCTGTAGCTTGAGAAATGTAAAAGTAGGTCACTAGGTCAAAATCAAGGTCAAATTTTATTTCGGAATACAAAACTATGCATGTGGTCCAAATTTGAAGCCTGTACCTTAAAAATGTGAAAGTAGGTCACTAGGTCAATGTAAAGGTCAAAGGTCATTTCAGTACACAAAACTATGCAAGTGGTCCAAATTTGAAGGCTGTAGCTTGAGAAATGTAAAAGTAGGTCACTAGGTCAAAATCAAGGTCAAATTTTATTTCAGAATACAAAACTATGCATGTGGTCCAAATTTGAAGCCTGTACCTTCAAAAATGTGAAAGTAGGTCACTAGGTCAATGTCAAGGTCAAAGTTTTTTTCGGTACACAAAACTATGCATGGAGTCCAAATTTGAAGGCTGTAGCTTGAGAAATGTGAAAGTAGGTCACTAGGTCAAAATCAATGTCAAATTTCATTTTGAAACAGGAAACTATGCATATGGTCCAAATTTGATGCCTGTACCTTCAAAAATGTGAAAGTAGGTCACTAGGTCAAAATAAAGGTCAAAGTTTTTTCCAGTGCACAAAATTATGCATGTGGTCCAAATTTGAAGGCTGTAGCTACAGAAATGTGAAAGTAGGTCACTAGGTCAAAATCAAGGTCAACTCATGTCAAGGTTCATCTTGCCACTCAAAAATATACATGTGGTCCAAGTTTGAATGTTGTAGTTACTGACAAGAACATTTTAAAAGCTTTTCCCTATATAAGTCTATATGAACCATGTGACCCCCGGGGCAGGGCCATATTTAACCCTAGGAGGATAATTTGAACAAACTTGGTAGAGAACCACTAAATGATGCTACATTACAAATATCAAAGCCCTAGGCTTTGTGGTTTGGACAAGAAGATTTTCAAAGTTTTTCCCTATATAAGTCTATGTAAACCATATGACCCCCAGGGCGGGGCCATATTTGACCCTAGGGGTATAATTTGAACAATCTAAGTTGAAGACCACTAGATGATGTCACATACAAAATATCAAAGCCCTAGGCCCTGTGGTTTTGGACAAGAGGTTATTCAAAGTTTTTCCCTATATAAGTCTATATAAACCATGTGACCACCAGGGCGGGGCCATATTTGACCCCAGAGAAATAATTTGAATCATCTTGGTAGAGGACCACTAGATGATGCTTCATACCAAATATCAAAGCCCTAGGCTCTGTGGTTTTGGACAAGAAGGTTTTCAAAGTTTTTCCCTATATAAATCTATATAAATTATAGAAATAAACAAAGGGCCATAACTCACTCATAAATTGTTGAACCAGTCTGATTTTCAGGGGGACACAACTAGGGTACCAATACATCATTCTGACAAAGTTTGGTCAAAATCCCCCCAGTAGTTTCTGAGGAGATGCGATAACGAGAAATTGTTAACGGACGGAATGACGGACGGACGGACGGAATGACGGACGGACGGACCACGGACGCAGAGTGATTTTAATAGCCCACCATCATCATGATGGTGGGCTAAAAAGCAAAATAGAGTTATGGAACCTGTGCACTGTAAGTCAGTTTATTACCATGAATAAGTGTATGAAGTTTCAATCCATTCCCACAAGTGGCTACTGAAATACCAGCTTACATAGAAAAACTAATAAACAAATGCGGACGCCAATGCAGACATAGACTACGGCCGACATAGACACGGATGCATGTGTGAGTCCAATAGCTCTACATATTCTTTCAATAGTCGAGCTAAAAACAGTGTTGCTACTTAGTTAAGAAAATTAAATTCCCAGACTTTTCACTGACTAAACCATACTTTTCACTGACCAATACCACCATATTTTTTGGCTCCTCCTCCCCTACAGCTGTCCAATCCACTCTTTTATATTTAATTTAATTTGTTTTAGAAATAACAAACTTAAATTAACAAATACCGAAATTCCACAGTTAACATAATTTGATTCAAGAACATTTAAATTACGTTTATACACATTTACACCAAAATGTGTTTGGAAATTATCAAATACTTACAAATACTGCTTGAAGACTGCCATAGTCACTGAACATTTTAAACATCGACCCAGAATTTCATTTTTTCCCTGTCTTTTCTAAAATTTCATTTTTCACTGACCATCATCAAGATTTCCCTGACAATTCACTGACCTTGAAAAAAAAAATGTTTCCCTAACTTTTCAAGGTAATGGCAACCCCTAAAAACATTTAAACCACGATAATCCATAAATAGCCAATCACAAAGCAGACTTGTACCCGTCTATATTTCATATACAATGGTAGCGTTGTATATATATCGGGGAAAACTTGGGCAAAAAACGTGTGAATTTCGTGTCAATTTACCATCTAACAATACAGGCTAACGCCGGAGTTAAATGACCTTGCAATATTCTTACCAGTTGGCAGTTATCAATGGGAATTTATTGGGATAAAAAATAAGATTGACTTGGAGGTAAATTCAGTTGACAACGTCTAAATATTAATATCATAAAATGACCCCATGTTTCTGGATATCAATAAAAGGGTTCACATGACTGAAATAATATACTGAAATAACTATACATATAAAAATTAAATTGAATTACAAGAAACTTCATATTTGTAGTGTAGAACCAACTGGGTAAATACTTAATTGTCACAATCACTGAAACGTTTCCAACAGTTGTAACATTTTATGTTCACTTGTTATAAAAAAGACATGTCAGCACGATCCTTACATTTGTAAACAACTGGATCCAGTTGTTTGAAACTTAAACAGGCGATTCAGCTAACGGTCGATTAACTTTATAAGTATATTAGTTTAACAGTTTAATGCAGGGGTCGTGGGTTCGAGAATCATTAGGGCCACGACCATGACTTCTCATATGCCACCAGTACTGGTTTTCCCAGGAAATGGACTCGAGAGTGGTTACAATAAGCTTAAAGCTTTCACCACAATCGAACTAAAACAAAATAGTATCAATTAAACTAAACTAAACTAACATTCCATTAAAGTTTCGAACAACTGGGCCCTGTTAGCAAGTAGAACAACTACATCATTCTTACAAGAAAGGCACGATATAGTAAAAGCACTAACTATATCGTGAAAAACAAACTGACACTGGTTCCTGTTTTTATAAGAACAAAAATGAATATAACCATAATTATTTTTTCACTTTATACCGATTGTTGAAAAGTGATTTCTAATAGAATCTGATAATTTGTATGTGATTATGTATATTACCAGTAAGCACTAGTCCATACTTAAAATACCAGATTACTTCAAACAACAGTAATTTTTTTATCCAACATGTTTACCTCCAATTTACTGTCAGCCCTTTTTTGTAGTTTTGGAACCTGGCTATCTTCTTGAATCAAAGTATCTATCATCGTGTTTTGCCAACATGCAAACTCCTTACAAAAAATAATTGTTCAGCAGTTCAATTTTGAGTATTTTTGAGAAATCCATATTTAACTGTTTAGCATTTGCGATTGCAACTGACTCAAAGTGTTAATGAACGTCAAATTTTAGTAAATCCGGTATTTGAGTAAAACTGAATTTATACAAAATATCCTGCATTCTTTCATGTGCCCTACTGACAAAAAAACGCTAACGGTACAAAGATAATATCACTGTTAGTGTTATAAAAACACGTTAATCCTAATTTCTATAGAATGCGTGGGACAGTTTTCAATAATTGCTGTTTTTATGTCACGTGGTCTAAGTCGGATAGACAACTCGTGCCGTTGTCTACGGGATATATACAACTCGCTTTGCTCGTTGTATATATATCCCGTAGACAACGGCACGAGTTGTCTATCCTATACATAAACATAAATGTTCAACTGGATACATTGCAGTCGCAAACTGTCTGAAGACCTAATAATATATTATACTGCTCTTCCATATTAATGTAAGCTGGAGTTACCAGACTTTACCATTGACTCTCGTCACTCTTTCAAATAATTTGCCGTATTGTCTCCTAAAATTTGATATATATCATGAAAGTGGAATTGTGTAAAAAAAAAAAAAAAACCCATAGTGAAATGTAAGTATTTGTATTGTGTCTCTACAAAGTAGTGAATATGTAGTAATACTAAATAACATAATTCTCATTACGCATTAGCCCACCACATCCTTCAGCATAAATGTTGCTAAACGTGCACATGTACATGTATCCCTAAAACCCGTAAAGTCCAAAATTGGTATACAGAGAATAAATAATTTGCCTATAACTACCTAACTGCATAATAATAGGGGCCTCTGTGGGCGAGTGGTTAAGGTCGCAGACTTCAAATCACTTGCCCCTCATTTATGCGGGTTCGAGCCTCACTCGGGGCGTTGAATCCTTCATGTGAGGAAGCCATCCAGCTGGCTTACGGAAGGTCGGTGGTTCTATCCAGGTGCCTGCTCAAGATGAAATAATGCACGGAGGGGCACCTGGGGTCTTCCTCCACTATTAAAGCTGGAAAGCCGCCATATGACCTATCTTGTGTCGGTGCTGTTTAAATCCAACAAAAAACAAACAAAAAAGCCTAATAATAATGTTTCATAAAGACTGATAATTCCAACCAATTCTATTTGTAATCCAGCTAGAATTTATAGAAACCAGTGCAAACTTTGAGACACTGTGAGATAAAGCACAAAAACAATTATGTCTCACTGCCATTATTAAAGCATCACTTCACCATACAGGAATTTCAAAGAGAATTGGTCAATCATTCATCATAAATTAATCCAGCTAAAACAGATAAATAAAATGAAACTATTAAGTACTGAATTTCACATGTCGGGCCCTGAGGCTATGTCTGACTTTCAAAACAAATTGCCTTAAAATTAATGCAAATCCAGCAATTTGATGCATCCTATAGGAATAGTGACATTATTTCTATTAAAAGAATTACTTTTATTGTTACATAAAAAGGTACTCACATTACAGTATACAAGTATACAATTACACCACTATATAGCTTTAACAGTGTACAATTATGCCATTACATAGCTTTTATAAATTCCGTCAATGGTAGCTCTCCTTAAAAGCTCTACAAAATCATCAATTACTGAAAAGCCATTGCTAAATCTGAGAGAAATAGGCAATTTGTTCCCGCTTTACTATCACTTCATTATTGATTTCGATGTGACATTAAACCCAGCTGTAAACATCCAACAGAACTAAATATTTGATATTGTCTTCTTACGTCAGTTTATTCTGGTTGCTATGGAAACAAAGCTTTCAAAACTGAAAATTATATACAGAAAGCATTTAACTATTAACTGAAATATCACACCATTGTAGGTTTAAAATTTCAATGAATAGGCACAATCTCTAACAATACAAGGGCACTCCCAAACTCGGGTAAAAATGGCAATACTGTCTTCTAAATGAAGATTGTTAGCAAAAACTGAATCTCTGTAATATGGTTTTTATATGCTTGCAGACAAAGTCAGTTTTATATGGGTTATTTTATCCATATATAGGAAATTAGTGCATTCAGCAGCCATATCTAAGGCGTAATTTATTTTAATTTGTTTCCAGTATCCCGAACTACCCTAAATTTTTGGCCCGAACCTAAACATTTTTATGAACTTGGAGAATTTTTTTTTAACTTTTTAACAAAAAGTAACTGTTGCAAAACTGCACTTTTTAGGCTTTAAACATGGTCAGTGATGTTAGAAATCAACTTACTGATGCTCTAAAGCCATAACTCCCTTACTTGTATTCATTTTTGACAGAAAATTATTTCCGAAAGGTCTCACTTAATAAAAAAATTATCAAAAAAAAATTCCAACCTATCTACCCTAATTTTTTTGAGCATGTTACCTGAAACAAAGAATTTGTTTTGGCCTTATGCAACAGCTTTCGCACATATTAGAGAAGCCCTGTTTCTTCTTTACAGGTTGTATTTTCAAAAGTTTAGGCAACCGTTACGGCTAAATTATATATCCCATTTATGAGAATTTTATACCGAGCTGTATAGTGGACGCAACTTGACCCCGATGGTTGACCTTTGCATTATAATACATAATGAGGCACAATCTATTATTGAAAAGGAGCATACGTAAAACACGAGCTGCACGAGAAAGAGGAAATATAAGTTTGTGTGAATATGAATACGTGTATTGGAAGGTTTTAACTGATCAAATGTAAGTATATATACTGTGATACTGCATTGTATAACAAGAGCTGTCCGTAAGACAGCCAAGCTCAACTATTCGAAATATTGTCACAGAAGCAGGAAATTATTACCCAAAATGTTAAATATCAAAAGAGTTTTAAGTTCGAAAGGGGACATAATTTGACCAAAATGCATATCAGAGTTATGGGACTTGATGCTATCAACTAGTTTTATAACCCCGAAGAAACATGTTAAGTTTCAATTCCATATCTGTATTAGTTTTGGCGACAGTAACTTGCATGTAAAACTTTAACCAGAATTTTCTAAGTCCAAAAGGGGGCATAATTTGCCCAAAATACATGTCAGAGTTATGGGACTTGATTCTGTCAACTAGTTTTATAACCCCGAAGACACAAGTGAAGTTTCAATTCAATATCTGCATTAGTTTTGGAGATAGTAACTTGCATGTAAAACTTTAACCAGAATTTTCTAAGTCCAAAAGGGGGCATAATTTGCCCAAAATACATGTCAGAGTTATGGGACTTGATTCTGTCAACTAGTTTTATAACCCTGAAGACACATGTGAAGTTTCAATTCAATATCTGCATTAGTTTTGGAGATATTAACTTGCATGTAAAACTTTAACCAGAATATTCTAAGTCCAAAAGGGGGCATAATTTGCCCAAAATACATGTCAGAGTTATGGGACTTGACCTAGTGATGTAGGTAATTGATCTAGAAAAAGAAAAAATAAGTTTCAAATCTATACGCCTTTTGGTAATAGCTGTATGTACTTGCATGCAAAACTTTAACCAGAATTTCTAAGTCCAAAAGGGGGCATAATTTGGCCAAAATGAAGGTCAGAGTTATGGGACTTGCTGCTATCAACTAGTTTTATAACCCCGAAGACACATGTGAAGTTTCAATTCAATATCTACATTATTTGGAGATAGTAACTTGCATGTAAAACTTTAACTAGAATTTTCTAAGTCCAAAAGGGGGCATAATTTGCTCAAAATACATGTTAGAGTTATGGAACTTGACCCAGTGAGGTTGGTAATTGACCTAGAAAAAGAATAAATAAGTTTCAAAGCTATATGCCTTTAAATGATAGCTGTATGTACTTGCATGCAAAAACTTAACCAAGGTGTGACGCCGACGCCGACGCCAGGGTGAGTAGAATAGCTAGACTATTCTTCGAATAGTCGAGCTAAAAACAAATACCATATAAATATACATGGCTACCCTAAGCACCCTTGATTTCTATAATGAAATAATCGATATGAATAATCAGCCTAAGGTCAACCATCGCGGTCAAGTTGCGACTACTATACCTAGGTATATGCTTACATAATATACGTGAGGATCAAATGGTTCTAGGTCGCTCACCTGAAGAATATTCAGAATAAAATGCAGGGGGCCCTAGATTTGTCCCCAGATGAATGATATTTGAACTTAAGCTAGAATTCACCAAAACAATCATTCTTATTAAATTTTATGCAGATCCAGTGGAAAATGCAGCCTCTAATTTTCCATACTCCAGTATTTTTGTTATTTTCAGCAACTGATAGTTACTTACTTTAATGTTTATAAAACAGACAATGTGTGTGATGACGTAATAATAAACAAGAGCACTGCAATGTGGAGCAATATACACCCGAAGGTATGACCTTTGACCCCTACGTGTGACCTTGATGCGACCCATCCTAAACATGCACTCTGCACATCATCTTGATGTGGTGAACATTTGTGCCAATTTTTTAAAAAATTTTCAAGCAGTTCAAGCGTTACAGAGCTGAAACGAAACAAAGTCATAATGACCTTTGACCCCTAAGTGTGACCTTTATCTTGAAGGGAGCCATCCAAAACATGTGCTCTGCACGTTGTCTCGATGTGGTGAACATTTGTGTCAAGTTTCTTTGAAATCCTTAAAGGTATTACCTTTAACCCCTAAGTGCAACTTTGACCTTGAAGCTAGCCATCTGAAACATGCGCTCTGCATGTCATATCGATGTGGTGAACATTTGTGCCAAGTTTCTTAAAAAAACCTTCAAGGGGTTCAGGAGTTACAGAGCGGACAGGAAACAAAGTCATATTACCTTTGACCCCTAAGTGTGACATTGACCTTGAAGCAAGCCATCTGAAACATGCACTCTGCGTGTTGTCTCTATGTGGTGAACATTTGTGTCAAGTTTCTTCGAAATCCTTCAAGGGGTTCAAGAGTTATATAGCGGACATAAAATTGCTAATGGACAGGCAGATGGACACCGGCATCATAACATAATACCTCCCTTCTTGCGTACAAAAATGAGTCAAGGTCAATTCTGATCTTAAAGATCAAACGTCATTGTCTTGTAAAAATTCAAAAGGTAACATATACATTTACTTGATTTCTTTGTTCAAAATTATCTCGTTGTTATAAGTCATTGATATTAATTCATATAAGTGTATGTCGGCAATACAGATCTATTCCATAAAAACTAAAAGTGAGTAGTTGTTCATGTAGCTTTATGTATATATCCGTCATTATCTGATTTATCAGACAATGTCAATGATGATGTCTTCAGACATGAGTCTATATCAGACCTTATAATATGAAATACGGCCCTACCTCAATTGGGAATCGATCCGACTTCAACACCTCCCATATAACACACCTTATTACCTGATGTCCACCACGCCGAGGGATGCGGCTGCATCAGAGGTAGCAAATCAATAACGCTGAGTAGTGGTGTTAGTCTTTTGAGCTGTATTTTTTCATTTCGACTTTCCATGAAAATATTCTGGTGTAGATATACGTGTAAATGCCTAAAGATATTATATGATTCATCCTGGTCGCCAACTTTTATTGAAATTTATGAAAAAACCATATTCAACAGCCCAATTCGAAGTGTTTACAAAATAATTTGATCGGGTTTACCGACGTTCTGACCCTCCAAAGGGACCCGGGTATAGTCACGCATGATAAACTTTACCGCAGAGGGCATTTTTAAATGATGCCCATCTCGTCAAGGAGTCAAAATATAGGATATCATTTACGGCAGAGGGAAATTTGGTGTAAAAACGTCGTTTTGGCAGTTTGTTCTGCTTTTAAGGCCTGGAAGGTCATGGAATTATTTGCAGTTTGCACTGTTTATACTTGTGTTTAATAATGGGCGATTTTCAATGGCGAACACCGCTGTAACACAGTGTTTATCAGCCTAGATTGAATCTCTATCTATCTCTAATTTTGTATTGCTTCTATAAGTCTTCATTGGTTAATTCAATTTTGTTTTGATTTCTTTTATCAAGAAATATACAGAAATAATGGTATCGTTACTTGCGATTTTGCTGGAATCACTGTTCAATTTACGTTGAATATTAAATGTTAGATCGTTTTGCAATCAGTCTAGATTGTATTTATATTTATCTCCTACATTGCATACAATCTGATACATGTATAGAGATGTTTTGCCACTGGAAGTCTTTGTTTTGTAAAATCATATTTATTTCTTTTTTAACATAATATACAGAAATTTGCTGCCAGCAATGAAATCCTAAGTCCTGGTACTTGCGTTCCTGCTGGATTCAGTGTTGAATATAGATTAATATCAAGTATCTAATTGTTTTGCATTGTTAAGCTTTCATACTAAGAGGCTACTGATAGTAACATAGTTCTACATTAAAGATCAGTTAGGCTAGAAAATTTAAATATATTTGTTGTCAGTGGCATAATTCAAGTGATTGGTTCAAAATAAAGCTGTTACCGGGTATTCATTAATTGTTTACAAATATGTTCTGAACAATTTATCTTGTATTCATTTTCAGAACCAAAGATGAAGGCATACATGTGTTATTACTTTAACAATAATGATTGACCATTTAGTTAATTGTCATATCAAGATGAAGGAAATAACTAAACCACCTGCTAATAAACATGTTATTACCTAGTTACTATCTGAAATGAAGATTTCATTCTGATCGACCTCCCTTAACAACTTTAAAGGTGTATTCAGTTTTGATATTTTGCCCCGTAACTTCGGTAAATGTCCACACGCTGGTGGCTAGAAATAAGTATTTCACCTTCGTTTGGAATCACGTCAGTATATGCTTTTTTTGTCCTATATCCAGAACTCCAAATGTTTTGTTTCCAGTTCCTTGTAACTTAATTGTCAATCACTCTAGCGTAAGCTGCAAATCAGTGTCTTAGCATTTTTTTTAAACAATTCCCATTTGTTTCAAATATATATGCTTAAATATACTACTCGACAACCTGTGTTAAACTATATGATCTGATGTGTATTTAAATGAAAGCTGTATATAATTTAATATCTAATATTAACCGTAAATTGAACACTGAATCCAGGAAGAATGCAAGTACCAGGACCTTAGATATCATTATTTCTGTATATTTCATGATAAAAGAAATTGAAACAAAAAATGAATTTATAAAATGAACATTTACAGCAGCAAAACAAATATATACATGTAGCAGATTGTATGCAATGTTGGAGATAGATAGAAATACAGTCTACCTGTAGATTTATTAACACTGTGTTACAGCGGTCTCGCCCATTATTAAACACAAGTATAAACAATGCATACTGCAAATGATTCCATGACCTCCCATTAGGCTTAAAAGCAAAACAAACTGCCAAAACAGACATTTGTACACCAAATTTCCCTCTGCCGTAAACGGTATCCTATATTTTGACTCCTTGGCGAGATGAGCATCATTTAAAAATGCCCTCTGCGGTAAAGTTTATCATATGTGACTATACCCGGGTCCCTTTGGAGGGTCAGAACGTTGGTGTAGACGTACAGACAGACATGAAACTTACCAGGATTATCCCCAGATGGTTGATCGTTTGACGTGTGAGGTAAATCCAATCAAATTATTTTGTAAACACTTTAAATTGGGTCGTTGAATATGATTTTCGCATCAATTTTAACAGGGATCATCCTAGGTCAAAATTTTAGGGAGAAGTGACCAGAATTTAGGGAGAAATTGAGGAATTTAAGGAGAAGATTCGACATAGTATTCGGTTTCCTGCCTATAATTATATATTTCCACTTTCTGTGGGTCTTGCTATAACTTATAAACAGTAATTATTTAAGGAAATTGATTATTGCATTATTATTTTCATGAATTTCTAAATAAAGTATTAACTTAGCTATAAAAAAGTCGCCTTAAAATTTCTATCCGATATTTACACGTCCGAAACTCGTAAGTTTATCAGGTGCACGATCGAAACGCCATGAAAATTTTCATTCATGTTTCGATTCTCGTGCTTTAATAATGCCTGATTCTTGCATCAACTTGTTCAGATTTATACATCTAATTGATATATTTATTAATCTTTATCAAAATAATACCAAACTCGTAGATATTGGCGATCTTTTTACAATAATTTTGTACGGCAGTTGAGACGTCCGCGGAATCGTATTTTATTTATCAACAGCGCCCGGGCAATTCATTAACAGAAATTGGCCGTATTTGAAATATTTTTTGAAGTAAGTTTTAATAAAATCAATAAATAATATACAATTGATGCATAAGGTCATGCACTCGTTAAGTTCATCGGCTTTTTACACGCCGATTGAAAATTTTCAAAATGGCGGCGGCTTACAATATTATTGATTAATACTGTGTGATATTGATACGATTGGCTGAAGTTTGACAGGCGAGTAGGTGGGGTTGACTATGGATTTATCAGTAATTTAATCTAGAATATGCATCAAGTTTTACAACTTTAAATAAACAGATTACAACACTCAGAAAAACTTGGCGATTCGGATTTCGCCTGGAGGCGATAATTAGGCGAAGTGGCCGACTTTACAGCGACTATATCGCTCAAATCGCCTTGTAGGATGATACCTGTTTTAATAAACGTTCAATTTAAACAGCTGAATACTTCTTTATTTCGCAAAGTTGGCGACCAGGATTAATTATATAATATGTTTAGGCATTTACACGTATGCTTGCACCAGAATATTTTCATGGAAAGTCAAAATAAAAAATACAGCTCAAAAGACTAACACCACTACTCATCGTTACATGTATTGATTTGCAACCTCTGTGGCAGCCGTATCCCTCCGCGTGGTGGACATCGGGTAATAGGGTGTGCATAAGATTTGAAAAGAACTGTTTGATGACAGCATTGATTCCCTATCATTTTAAAGGTAGACTTTGGAATAAAAACAACACTGCCCATATTTGTACTTACGTGCAAGACGTTGCCGTTCGGACAAGTTATGTGGATGCTTATTAGGCACAAGGAAAAAGCGTATTCTTCCAAAAAAGTCAGGCGCTCTGTGCACATGCCGGAAGGTCACATTTTTAAATTTGTTAGTATATATCTCATTCAGTATATCGCATATTACCATAAAGGGATGATCCCGATTTTCGTCGCAAGGTAGGATCGATTCCCTATTAAAGGTAATTTCACCGTAAAAGTTAATTTTCAGGTAAAAATTCAAAAGGTAGCATGTTTATTTATTTCTCTGTTAAAAAATATCTTGTCGTTTTAATACTCATTGATGTTGATTTATTTTAATGTTAACATGTTAAGCAATGTCAGCAATGAAGGTCATATACCAAAACAGTCAATTGTCAACATCATAACATGGTCAAAGGTCAAAGTTGTGTTAGAAAATCGCAAGAAAAGAATTGTTTTGTAATAAATTGTGTTGTTCAATACTATTTTGCCATTATTAGTGTCTGATCGTCACTCAGTTTGATACAAATATGGATATATATGTCAGAGATGAAGAGGTCATCACAAATGAGTCACGTTAAAATTGATATTAAAAGTCAAAGGTCATATTCACATAAATCACTTGCACCTCAGCCATGTGGGTTCGAGCTTCACTTGCAGAGTAGAATTATTCCTGTGAGGATTTAGCCATCCAACTGGCTTACGAAAGGTCATTTTTCTTTACCCTGGGACCCGCCTGTAATGAAATTATGCCCGGAGGGGCACCTTGGGGTCTTCCTCCACCATGAAAAGCTGAAAGGTTGCCATCTGACTTATAATAGTGTTGGTTGTGACGATAATACCAACAAAACAAAAACATAGTTCCAACCTTTGTCACCGATCTTTATTTTTCTATGTTTATAACACTGATTTTATCTAAAAGCCACATTTTCAGATTCTGATATTAAGGTGATGTTTGACCTTTTAAATAGTTCTTCCCTGACAATTCTTTTTTGGAACAATACATGGTTATAAATTACAAACAAGAGCACTGCCTCGCGAGTGCAGACACTCATCTGATTTTTTTGTCTCTGTCTAATAGAAATATTGTCCTACCCGTGTGTTTTTATGATATTTTCTAAGTCCAAAAGGGACCATAATTCTTGCAAAAAGCAGGATGGAGTTATGTTTCTTGCTGTACAGAGTCAGCTTTTGATGGTGAACAAGTGTTGCAAGTTTTAAAGCGGTAACTTTGACCATTTAGGAGGAAAGTTGACCTAAACGCAAAACTTAACCAAGAAATCCGATATTTTCTAAGTCCAAAAGGGGCCATAATTCTTGCAAAAAGCAGAATGGAGTTATATTTCTTGTAGTACAGAGTCAGTCAATGATGGTGAACAAGTGTTGCAAGTTTTAAAGCAATAGCTTCGATAGTTTAGGGAGAAAAGCTGACCTAAACATAAAATTTAACCAGGCAACGCGAACACCAATCAAGTGATGACAATAACTCATCATTTAAAAAAAAAATAACATGAGCTAAAAATGTTGACTTTCATGAAATGATTTGCATGAAGCTTAACTCTGACTTTAATTTCAGGCTCATTATTGCTGACAGTGTCGTGACACAAGTATGGGTTTGCTTTTTTTGTGATTTTCTTAAACAACTTTGATCTTTACTTTTGTTAGCACGTTTTCCCTTGACTGTTTTGGTAAACAACCTTTGTTGCTGACATAAAAATGGATGAACATGAATGACTTATAACGACAAGATAATTTTGAACAAAGAAATGAAATAACAGTGCTATCTTTTGAACTCTTACCCAAAAATGAACTTTGACCTTTAACATCAGGGCTGATTAAGACTTATGTCTGATGATATTTTCATCATTGACATTGGACAATATATACGAAACTTCAAGGAACAACTGTAAGTTACTAATAATGACATGAATACTTTTAAACAATAAGAATGATTACAAAAATGCTATTTTTGCGATCTTTCACACAAATATGACCTTTAAGTTTTACCTTTGATATAAGATTTCACCAGTCACTGTTTTTGAAACTAGATCAGCATTGCTGACATTGCCTTACAAATGGAGGGCGGGTACAATAAACAATGTGTTATTTGCCAGATTAAAGACAAGGTTTTTATCAAACATTTCATTGATTTATTCATTAATCTTTTCGAAAACAATACCAAACTTTGCGATCATTTTACAATATTTTGAACGGCAGTTCAGACGTCCGCCACAGCGCCCGAGCAATTCATTTATTGAAATTGGCCATATTTGAAACAAATTTTGAAGTGATTTATAGTAAAATCAAGAAATAACATACTATTGATGCATAAGATCATGTTGAAATGTTGAAGGAGGGTTGAGTCTGCATTTGTTAAGTTTTTCAGCTTTTTACACAACAATTGAAAATTTTCAAAATGGCGTGGATTACAATATTGATAAACTACAGTGGCATATTAATGCTATGATTGGTTGAAGTTTGACAGGCGAGTAGGCGGAGTTAACCATGGATTTATTGATAATTTGCATTTAGTGTATTTAATACGCTGTGTGTGCCTATAAGTAAACAGATTACAGCAGTCTGAAAAATTTGGTGATTCAGATTTCACCCAGAGGTGATAATTAGGCAAAGTGGCCCACTTTACAGCGATGATAGCGCCAGAATCTGTAGGATGATCTAAAAAATTCTTTGGTGTCACTGAAAAAAAATGTCTCGCCCCGATCTTCGCTTTGTTGTTGCCAGAGACTTTGAAAGCCAACTGATCTAAATTAGCACCAGAATTTGTTTATTGTCACATTTGGCGCCATTGGCAACGAAAGCGTGACATCTGATTTTATTGTTACACTAAAATCTTTTACTGTACCACCATGAAGTAATTAAATATCCTGTATTATATATAGATCTCCTAAGGCTGTGTATCATTCCTGTAGGACCTGTAGGATGATTCTGAACTCTGGCGGATGGGGGGAAAAACCCTTTTTAAGCCCCTCTTATTGAATTGCTGCTGTGCGGCTAAATTCATACATGACCCCAGTCACATCCATATATAACTGATGATTTTTGAGTATGACTATGAGTGTACAGTACAGCGATAAGGAACAACCGACAAAGACTGCTGTGTATCTTCGATTTTATTGAAACAGACGCCATGTAGGCAAAGGGAGATTACCGCGATACGGGGGAACCCGCGTTATTACTGGAAACCACTATATACCTAAGGCTAAGGAATTATTTGCACATCTGCCATGTAAAGTCACTTGAATTACATACTGGTAACTGTAAAGATGAAGAATGTGAATTCCAATAATAACAACTGAAATTAGGAGTAAAATGGCGGGCATAATATGGGTAAAACTTACGAGAGAGTTTTACCTTTTTTCTTAATCTGGATCACGTAGACGCTTATGTATTCATACGCCAGGAACTACTTTCTTCCGTTCATATATTTCACATCATTCATACGCCGATGAGATATTACTATTAAACTTGCAATAAAATGTTAAAAGAAATAAACATATCTATATATATATCAGTTATGACTGTTAATATTGTGAAATGAATAAAACAGATTAATAAACTTTTATGAAATACAGTATTTTTATATTGATATGTATTAAATAAGGTAGCACATCATAAACCTACGTGTACAATACAAGTTTATTAGTGTTATAATGCCTGATATAAATTATAGGGAATTGATAAGCAGTATTTCAGAAAAGTGGATAACATTGTTTTGAACAATATTATAAAATATCCAAATATATCAGTTATGACTGCTAATGTTGTGAAATGTCTAAAATAGATTAATCAACTTTTCTGAAGTACAGTATGTGTATAATGATCTATAATATATAGGAAGCACAGCATAAACCTAGATGTGCATTTAATGTTTATTAGTGTTGTAATGCCTGATTAAACAAATGGTAAATTAATAAACGCTGTATTTCAGAAAAGTGGATTGTATTATTCATTACAATATTGTATTACTGTTAAGTTACTATTAAATTGTGCAATACAAAGCTTTATACAGACAAAATATTCATTTGTGGTTAGCCCAGTGTCTAAAAATGCGTGTTTTATGGACAAAATAGAGGCAAAGGGATACAACTCTTCCAGTTTGTAAATTTGACATGAGTTATCTCTTTACGATTTTGCAAAAAAATTAATAAAGAGATAACTCTTCCTTTGTTAGGTATGCAAGAGTTATCTCTTTATGTTTTACATCTTACCAACACATACTTTCCTTTCACTCTGTACCAATTACAAGCATAACCAAACTGTTTCAGTGCATATATATATACGTAAAGTCTGTAAGTTTTACCCATAGTATTATATAGAGCGACGATATTTCTTTTTCAACTATGATTATATATATTGCCTTGCGAGGGAAGTTCCTCCCGGGAGAAGGGTTTCTCTTGGGGATCTTTGCACCAGAAAAAGGGGCTACGGAATACTTTTTGGGGTAGTGAAGTGTCTTAAATTGCGTGTTTTATGGAAATTTACCATGACAAGGGAGACAACTCTTACATTTTGTAAATTTGACATGAGTTATCTCTTTACGATTTTGCATTTTTAAAAAGAGGTAACTCTTGCTTTATGGAGAAAATCGATGCAAAGGGAGACAACTCTTACAATATGTTAATTTGACATGAGTCATCTCTTTACGATTTTGCAAGACTAAGTAATAAATGTTAAAATGAAAGAGTTATATATTTATGAAAATATGCAAAAAAAAAAATATGAACAAAGTGGTAGCAAAGTATGTGTTGGTAAGATGTAAAACATAAAGAGATAACTCTTGCATACCTAACAATGCAACAGTTATCTCTTTTTAAAAATGCAAAATCGTAGAGATAACTCATGTTAAATTTACAAAATGTAAGAGTTGTCTCCCTTGTCATGGGAAATTACCATAAAACACGCAATTTAAGACACTTCACTACCCCAAAAAGCATTCCGTAGCCCCTTTTTCTGATGCAAAGATCCCCAAGAGAAACCCTTCTCCCGGGAGGAACTTCCCTCGCAAGGCAATATATATAATCATACATGAAAAAAAAATTCGTCTCTCTATATAATACTAAGGGTAAAACTTACAGACTTTACGTATTTATATGCACTGAAACTTTTAAAATATGAACAAAGAGGTAGCAAACTATATGTTGGTAAGATGTAAAACATAAAGAGATAACTCTTGCATACCTAACAATGCAAGAGTTATCTCTTTTTAAAAATGCAAAATCGTAAAGCGATAACTCATGTTAAATTTACAAAATGTAAGAGTTGTCTCCCTTGTCATGGAAATTGTCCATAAAACACGCAATTTAAGACACTTGACTACCCCAAAAAGCATTCCGTTGCCCCTTTTTCTGATGCAAAGATCCCCAAGAGAAACCCTTCTCCCGGGAGGAACTTCCCTCGCAAGGCAATATATATAATCATACATGAAAAAAAAATTCGTCGCTCTATATAATACTATGGGTAAAACTTACAGATTTTACGTATATATATGCACTGAAACTTTTTTAAATCTGTACAAAGTGAAAGCAAAGTATGTGTTGGTAAGATGAAAAACATAAAGAGATAACTCTTGCATACCTAACAATGCAAGAGTTATCTCTTTTTAAAAATGCAAAATCGTAAAGAGATAACTCATGTTAAATTTTCAAAATGTAAGAGTTGTCTCCCTTGTCATGGGAAATTACCATAAAACACGCAATTTAAGACACTTCACTACCCCAAAAAGCATTCCGTAGCCCCTTTTTC
Source organism: Mercenaria mercenaria (assembly GCF_021730395.1). Classification (NCBI taxonomy): domain Eukaryota; kingdom Metazoa; phylum Mollusca; class Bivalvia; order Venerida; family Veneridae; genus Mercenaria; species Mercenaria mercenaria. The sequence continues at coordinate 59,001,700 of NC_069373.1, forward strand.
TGATGCAAAGATCCCCAAGAGAAACCCTTCTCCCGGGAGGAACTTCCCTCGCAAGGCAATATATATAATCATACATGAAAAAAAAATCGTCTCTCTATATAATACTATGGGTAAAACTTACAGACTTTACGTATTTATTATTATATGCACTGAAACTTTTAAAATATGAACAAAGTGGTAGCAAACTATGTGTTGGTAAGATGTAAAACATAAAGAGATAACTCTTGCATACCTAACAATGCAAGAGTTATCTCTTTTTAAAAATGCAAAATCGTAAAGAGATAACTCATGTTAAATTTTCAAAATGTAAGAGTTGTCTCCCTTGTCATGGAAATTGTCCATAAAACACGCAATTTAAGACACTTGACTACCCCAAAAAGCATTCCGTTGCCCCTTTTTCTGATGCAAAGATCCCCAAGAGAAACCCTTCTCCCGGGAGGAACTTCCCTCGCAAGGCAATATATATAATCATAGTTGAAAAATAAATATCGTCGCTCTATATAATACTATGGGTAAAACTTACAGACTTTACGTATATATATGCACTGAAACTTTTTTAATATGTACAAAGTGAAAGCAAAGTATGTGTTGATAAGATGTAAAACATAAAGAGATAACTCTTGCATACCTAACAATTAAAGAGTTATCTCTTTAGAAAATATGCAAAATCGTAAAAGATAACTCATGTCAAATTTACAAAGTGTAAGAGTTATCTACCTTTGCATTGAAGTTGTCCATAAAACACGCAATTTAAGACACTTGACTACCCCAAAAAGTATTCCGTAGCCCCTTTTTCTGGTGCAAAGATCCCCAAGAGAAACCCTTCTCCCGGGAGGAACTTCCCTCGCAAGGCAATATAAATATTCATACATGATAAGAAAAAATTTCGTGTCTCTATATAATACTATGGGTAAAACTTACAGACCTTACGTATATCTAAGCACTGATTCATTTTATTTCTGTACAAAGTGAAAGCAAAATATGTCTTGCGCAGATGTAAAACATAAAGAGATAACTCATGCATATATAACAATGGAAGAGTTATCTCTTTATAAATGTTTTGCAGAATCGTAAAGACATAACTCATGTGAAATTTACAAAGTGTAAGAGTTGTCTCCCTTTGCATCGAAGCTGTCCATAAAACACGCATTTTAAGGCACTTGATTACCTCCAAAAGTATTCCGCCCCTTTTTCTGATGCAAACATCCCAAAAAGAAACCCTTCTCCGGGGAGGAACGTCCCTCGCAAGGCAATATATATAATCATAGTTGAAAAAAAATTATCGTCGCTCTATATAATACTCTGGGTAATATAACTTTTCAATGGAATGCTTTGTCAGCCATAAGTTTATAATAATTTAACAGTTATATAATATTGTATGAAATTCTATAATCCACTTTTCTGAAATACAGCGTATAATATTTACCATTTTCTGTCAATCAGACATTATAACAGTAATAAACATGTATTGTACACATTGGATTATACTGCACTACGTGTATAATATCGATCATTATACAAATACTGTATTTCAGAAAAGTTGATTCATCTATTTAAGTTACAGTTACAAAGTTCATACAGATAATTATGTAGTAAGGTTATAAAAACATTAAAAATATTTTACACTATTCACATAATCGTAACAAAGTAATCAGCGATGTTTATTGTAAGGTATAAAATGTAATAACTCTATATACAAAGATTGTAAGGTATTGGAAAAAAAACTTTCTTCCTTCTAATACGACAATAATCCGTTATAATTGATTGATGATGTTATCGAACATTTCAGAAAAGTGATATATATGTCATGAATTGCCAGTAATTTAATAAAAATATTGAACATTTTAAATAACTCAGTGTATAATTCAATTTCTGTATATAATATGCCGAGGATAAGTTACATGCATAAAGAGACAACTCTTAAACGCTTGTGGTTGAAGGAGTTATCTCTTTATAAAATATGAAAAATCGTAAAAAGATAACTCATGTAAAATTTACGTTTATGTAAGAGTTATCTCTTTTGGTATGCAAAATTTCCGTCAATATGCATTTTAATACACTTCACAACCCCCAAAAGTATTCCGTAGCCCCTTTTTCTGGTATAAAGAGCCCCAAGAGAAACCCTTCTCCCGGGAGAAACTTCCCTCGCTGGGCATTGCATTACTAGTATTGTTGAAAATTTTTTCGTCGCTCTATATAATACTATGGGTAAAACTTACAGACCCTGTGTAATTGTTAGCATTTATATTCAAAGTACAGTTAAATATGTAAAAGCGATAATCCTTCGCGGAGGTATTAACACCTTTATACTGTATACACTTTATACATTTCTATAACACTACTATAAAGTAATCAAGTTATTATGAAATAAGTTTCTTTATTGTGTCCACATATTACATTTTCGGCGATTGAGTGAAATTTTTTCTTAAATGACTGCGACAATATTCGGTGGTAGGCTAAAAGTTTTATAATATGAAATAATATTTCAGGAAGGTGTTATAGATCTATATATTAAAATGCGAAACATTTGTTTATGCATTATAAAAGAATAACAGACGTAAGGTATATTATAAAAGAATGAATAAGCTGAAATATAAGAATATACAGGTGAATGATAACAATATAAATAACAAAGCAAAATATATAAATTGTTTTTGTTGCATGTAATACTTTAAAATAAGTTAACATTTATAACACCAATTTTCTAAAATAATACTTTTGAATAAAAAACTAAAGAACGGAGTAAATATCAGAAATAGTTAAAATAAATCGACTTTTACATTGTTCATTGTAAACAGTACACAGTCATGCAAAGTTATTAATTGGTTTTATCGCTTGTGCAATATGGCGTGTAGATACGGTAAACGTTAAATTAATTGGTTTTATCGCTTGCGCAATATGACGTGTAGATACGGTAAACGTTAATCGTGTACAGTACATACATGTATAGGTTAGAAACAAAAAAAATCGTAATTAACAAATACCATGAAGATATGGATTAGAAACATATATAGAAGAAAATATATGAAGTATATATCGATATATAATAAAACCTAATAACACATTATTAATGCGCATAAAAAATAGTTCCAAGCGTCTAGAAGATCAAGATTTATTCCCCTCAGGCAAAACTTACTCGTAAGTTTTACCCATATATGGCCAAATGGCGGAGTAAAAATACAGTTGACTATCTTGTAGACCCCAAAATTGCAAAACATTTCGGACATTCGCCAATTCGTTAATTTTCCTCTAAAAAAATGACATTTGCACCCATAAGCGAAACATTTCGTATTTGCGTCGGTTTAAATGAAGTCTAATGGTATTTTCTCATTCTAAAAACATTATTGCAATTAAGTTGTAATTTGTATTACGCAAAAATCTTACCAAAATAACAAAATTCTACTTTTTCTCGCCTTGGGAGATATCCGAACATGAACGAGTAAAGTATGTGGTTGGTACCTAGCTGCTTGCTAGGCAGGGAGATGAAAAGTGAGAGTGGAGAGGGGAAACAGAGAATCCAAAATGTCAGCTTCCATGCGGGAACAATTTCGTGCTTCTGTCGAAAGAGTTTTAAATAGTTGGACAGTTCTTAAAGTAAGAAAATTATTTCCCGTTTTAAGCTCCAAGAAAAAAATGAAGCTAGTCGCCATCATAGTTATCTAGTCAAAATAATTCGACGTTCAGATTGTTTTATATTTGTGACAGGGCTAGCAAGACATTTCGACCCCAAGACATTTCAACCCCAAGACATTTCAACCCCAAGAGACAATTCGACCCCAAGACATTTCAACCCCAACTCCTTGGACATTTCGACCCCATTCAATGATATGCCTGAAAACATCTACGAATGCCGTCATTATTATAATTAAGCTTTAATCTATAGATAATTGAGCAATTTCAAAATGTAATAACGCTTAATTAGCAATTAAAATGTTAAAATATGGTTATTTTTGCGAAAATAAGATTTTTTTTTTCGAAAATGAGCCATATTTGTCTAAATTTCTTTATTTTCTAAAATTCTTTTTCTAATTTCTTAAAGACTTTAATATGAATTAAGGCACTGCCTAGCATGGGGATTTATCTTTTATATATCTATTTACGAAGAAATATTCAACACTCAAAAGAAAGTGAAACTTCGCTCTAAACAGTGAAGTTTACATTTAGTGTCATCATACCTTTTACAGCGAATATCATACTTTGCAAAATTTTTGGGAAGCCGTGACGGTGACGTCATTCACCGCGTTCTCGCACTGGCTTTAGGATTTTTTGTTTGGCGACCTTTACACTTTCTCACTGTTTGAAAGTGATTTTAAGTTGCATGTACAGTTTTCATTACGAAAAAGAATCATGTTGGCGCGGTTTACGAATTTCTCTGACTGATTCGGTGTGCTCGGGTGTTCTTGCAGACAACCATTCTGCGTTTTGTACATAAACCGGAACCGGAAAACATCGAAAAAATTGTCTCAGTATATGCAGACAGCAAAGACGAATAACTATATACGGATGTTACCGTCTCGGGGATTTTCATCCCCTATTAGTATCTGCCTTCATATGAGAAATGAGTGATTTTTATTCACAATAACGAAATAATCATCATTTATAAAAAATATTGTTAACGAAAATAATGGGATTTATGTATCAGCTGCGTTTATTACGTAAATAATTTAAGAACAAATCGTTCTGAAAATAACCTTTATATAACATATACTGAACAGCAAAAGAAACTATCTGATGTATAGCTAGGGTATTGTTTAATAAAAAACTTAAATTTATAAATTTGATTTGTTCTTTTTATACCACATTACACTTGAAGAACTTAACGTCTTGAATTTAAAAAATCAATCAACCGTGAATTCAGTACAGTCAGTTTGCCCGAAATTCTGGCTAACTCTTCTAAGCGACAGTTGCAATGTAACATCCCAATTGGGCGCTCATGCTGAATTTGATTCAGTAGTGTCATGCAACCAACAACATTTTTTTAACTTTATGATGTTTTTCGAGTGAGTCAATTATCAATGTTTCCAATGACAATAAAATTCCACAAAGAATATCGTTAAATACACGCGCACGTGAATTTCGTGCAAAATGGCTATTGTGGGACTACCGACTTCATGGTTTATTGATTTTTTTAATTTACCACGTGACGTTCTTCAAGTGTAATGTGGTAGGAAGAAAACAAGTCAAATTTATAAATTCAAGTCTTTAATAAAACAATACCCCAGTTATACATCTTGATAGTTTCTTTAGCTGTTCAGTATATTTTCATACTTGGTGTTTATTTATATTATTAAATCATCTTAAAGACTATTTTAGTACACGGCTATATTAAAAAAACAAGATTTTTAAATCATGGGCCGATTTCGCTGATTTTAATTATGAAAATAACTTTAATAAAGTCACATCTTTAATACCTCTTTATTTATTTATTTCAACCAAATATAAATAATTATAATGTAACTGAAAGAAGTTTAAGATGTCACCATCTTCATTACATTGATATTTAAAATCATAATCAGAAAAACGTGATCTTTTGATTGGATCATCACACCTTGATTGTTGATATACAGCACGTGTATATTTATCTGCATTAATAAATGGTATTTTTGTAGGGTTTATTGCAGAAATCATTAGTGTATAATATAAATAATACTGGCAGTAAGTTTCAGAAGGATAAATAAAATTCTTTAACGCAAAACGATTTTATAAGAGATCGAAATTCGGCGACCACGCGGGAAATTACCATAACCGAAATACACCCATATTTCTTTAACAAATGGTATTTTGAAGTGATTTATGACTGAGTTCAAACATATATATCATAAATTATTATTTTTCAAAAGGAAATTAAAATACTTTTGGGCGTTACGTCTTGTACATGATTGAAAATCGGTGTGCACACTGGAAATTTGTGCATTAGGAATTTCCATGTCCTAGATTCTCTAATGTACACAGGTATTTCTTTAATAAATCGTGTTTTTAGGGTTTATGATAGAATTCAATCATACCTCAAATAAATAATTAATTTACAAAAGGAAAATAAAATGCGCAAAACTTTTTATACGAAGTTGAAAATTTGTTGAGCGCACGGGAAATTTGCGCACTCGTGGATGAACAACAGTCGCCATAATTTTGTTAGCTTTTAAATTAAATAAAAGGTTATCATATTTAACTGCACTTACCTTGTTAGACATTATTTGTCACATGTCACTTGTGTGTGCTTACAAATATACTGATTAATTGATATATAATCAATAGGTGTGGTAATCCAATCAAACTCTATCAGGACTAATCAGAGGCACGTGTTTGTTATGCCGCATATATTCAAAGGACATTAATTGTGCTTTGGCAATAAATGCAGTAAACGTTTTTATATTCATATATAAACATGATATAATTCTTTTAAAAACTGATTTTTCATAATATATTTTCTTCTTAAATTATCAAATTAAACATGAAGAAATAATTCAATTAGTTTCAATAATAAACTTTCCGGTCAGCGCAGTTTATTCACTGACATGTATTTTTTGTATGATTCATTTAAAAATAGAATGTTTATATACATCTATATATTAATATTTTCTAAAATATGCAAAATGGAAGAAATATAAAATGAAAACATAGAACTATTTCTGAGGGGTCGAAATGTCTTGGGGTCGAAATGTCTTTGGGGTCGCATTGTCCAAGAAAATTAAATTTTGGGGTTGAAATGTCTTGGGGTCAAAATGTCTTGGGGTCGAAACGTCCAAGATTCGTGACAGGCAATCAAACGTCAAAACTAAGTCTGAGGACCAAAAGAATGGAAGTTAAATCACAGTACACAGTCATGTAAAGTTATTGGTTTTATATGGCGTGTAAACACACGGTAAACATTGATTGTGTACAGTACATACAAAGGTTTAAATCTCCAGAAAATTCGTAATTTTGGGTATTTTTTAATAATTTTAACATAGATTAAATTATGAGGAATTGAATCCGCTTTTGATACATGTAAGTTGTATTTCATTTTATGGCCAATTCGTGAAACAATCAGCATTTATACCTATAGCATGTAAAGCGTCGGCAGCGATGAAAATTTCATCGGAAGTTGCTTCAACTATTCTGGTCTTTCGAGTGTTTGACGCGAGTGGGGATATTGCCCATATGAAAAATATATCTCAATATTTCCTAGGATCGCGTCAAATTAGTTGGACTACATAGCTATTCATTTAGAAAAGGAAGTGTCATTGGGTACAGATCCTTACCTCTAGAATCTGATTTTAAAGGTACGAGTCCGTACCTCAAGACAAGCCTGTTAGTGATTTTCTAGGTGTAGTTATTTATTGTTATTTAACAAGATATAATGATAACTGGCACGGAACTGATTGTTTTATAATCAAGAACATTAAGTAAAAAAACACTGTGAAAACGTCAACCAATACATGTGTGGAAAACATAAATACCTTAAGAGTTAATTATAATTAAAAATAGTTTGTTTTTTAGCTCACCAGAACAGGAAATGCTCAAGGTGAGCTAATGTGACCGGTCATTGTCGTCCTGCGTGCATCGTGCGTCAACATTTGCCTTGTGAACACTCTAGAGGCCACATTTGTGACCAAATCTTTATGAAACTTGGTCTTAGTCTTGATGATCTCTAGGTCAAGTTTGAAACTGGGTCATGTGGGGTCAAAAACTAGGTCAGTAGGTAAGATCAAAGGAAAAGCTTGTGAACACTCTAGAGACCACATTTGTGACCTAATCTTTATGGAACTTGGTTAGAATGTTAGTCTTGATTATTTCCAGGTCAAGTTTGAAACTGGGTCATGTGGGGTCAAAAACTAGGTCAGTAAATCAGATCAAAGGAATATCTTGTTGTTATAAAACTAGGTTATAGCATTTAGTCCCGTAACTCTGACATGCATTTTGGCCAAATTATGTTCCCTGTGAACTTAAAAGGTCTCGTTAAAGTTTTGCGTGCAAGTTACAATCTCCAAAACTAATGCAGATACTGGATTGAAACTCTATAGATATTCTAACATTAGGGGTAATATTCCTGCTTCTGGGACAACAATTCGAATAGTTGAGCATTTGCTGTCTTACGGACACCTCTTGTTGTTATTCATATGACTGAAAATACTGTATACATGTATATAACGTAAAATGTAGTTATGCTTTTCTGAAGTTTTCCCTGCTTATCATATCTCCATAGTAGCGATTATTTGACATTTTTAGCATGCACCTTTTAGTAACTTAGAACCTGTGGCCACATGCTATTATGATGCGCCTATAGTAAATGAATTTATTACACTCAATTGAAATAAAAACATAATATGAAAAGTAAGAAACATATAGTTAACAGGATATAAATGCAATGTTGCTAAAGAATAGGCTTTGCGCTATAGCGCTGGCACATTTTATTTTGTGAAATATAAAGCAAAATCCACGTACCAGTCAAAATACCCATTAGCACATGCACTATCGATTTAAAATATTGCAATTTTTGTTATAGCGCATCATTTCCCACACTTAAAAGGAGTACTGGTAGTTTATACCTACTCTGTACAGTAGTTATACCCCCACCAAACATGTTTAAGGGGGGTATGTAGGAGTCAGTTTTGTCACGTCCCGTCGCATCGTGTCCCGTCCCGTCGCGTCCCGAAATCTATTATCTCAGTTATTACCAAATGGATTTGATTCAAATTTAAAAAACATGTTCCACCTTATCACCCACATCATGTGACACAAGGTGCATAACTCTTGACACCAAGTTTTCATGAATTATGTCCCCTTTTTCTTTAGAATTTAAGGTTAATTTTGTTGTATTTTCACTATATCTCAGTTATTACTAAATGGATTTGATTCAAACTTAAAATAGATGTTCCACCTCATCACCCACATCATGTGACATAAGGTGCATAACTCTGACACCATTTTTTATGAATTATGCCCCTTTTTACTTAGAATTTAAGGTTGATTTTGATGTATTTTCACTTTATCTCAGTTACTACTGAATGGATTTGATTCAAACTTAAAATAGATGTTCCACCTCATCACCCACATCATGTGCCCACATCATGTGACACAAGGTGCATAACTCTGACACCAAGTTTTCATGAATTATGTCCCCTTTTACTTAGAATTTAAGGTTAATTTTGTTGTATTTTCACTATATCTCAGTTATTACTAAATGGATTTGATTTAAACTTAAAATAGTTGTTCCACCCCATCACCCAGATGATGTGACATAAGGTGCTTAACTCTGACATAAATTTTTTATGAATTATGTCCCCTTTTACTTTAAATTTAAGGTTGATTTTGATGTATTTTCACTATATCTCAATTATTACAAAATGGATTTGATTCAAACTTAAAATGGATGTTCCACCTCATCACCCACATCATGTGACACAAGGTGCATAACTCTTACACCAACTTTTCATGAATTATGCCCCTTTTTACAGTGTTCGAAATTCACGGTAGTCCGACAGCCCGTGGCTACCAAATTTCAGCTCGGGCTACCGATTTTCCACAGGTACAAGCCCGACTGGGCTACCGAATTTTCCTCATTTGTTTAAAAAAACATGCTAATTAAACGAGTACTGCATCGTGATTTTCCAGACTGAGAAACGCTTATGGAATTATTGGTTTTTGCACTCTCACGTGTTGAGAATCAAACACAGTGTCAAAGACATAACCGCAGCGCTAATTGGCTGAATACAATCACCTCTAGCGTAACGGGTAATTTGATTAGCTTTCACACTTCTCGCGAAAATCTCACAAGTACCTGCAGTAGGCGGAGCTTAAATTATGTTATCAGCGTGTGTGTAAATGTGTATTCAGCACTCGGTATTACATCTTACAAATTGTCAACAGTCCGAGTTGCAGTAATTGGCGAGTGCGGATCCTAAAAAATCGGGCATAACAGTTTAGATTTCATTTTGGCAAGGAGTGTCATGTCCGATGTTTTTGGACTCTGACAATGCTGATCTGGACTGGAGTATTTAGAGTTAAAATTTTTCAAAAACATGGCAAACATGTACTGTATGTCTTTTTTATTACTTCAAACATGAATAGAGATGTCTGTAAAACAAAATGTTATATGGTGCAAAAATTATGTATTTTAAGGTGTTAAAGTTCGGGCTAGTGAAATTGGTGTCGGGCTTGGAAATTTTTTAATCTGGTAGCCCGAACGGGCTATTGGATTCAAATCTGAATTTCGTACACTGTTTTTACTTAGAATTTAAGGTTAATTTTGATGTATTTTCACTATATCTCAATTACTACTGAATGGATTTGATTCAGACTTAAAATAGATGTTCCACCTCATCACCCACATCATGTGACACAAGGTGCATAACTCTGACACTATTTTTCTTGAATTGTGTCCCCTTTTACCTAGAATTTAAGGTTAATTTTGATGTATTTTCACTATATCTCATTCTGATTGGCTTAGAGCCAAAGGGAAGTAACCTTTTTTTAACCTTTGTACTGAATTTCTTCCCCTTAAATTCCAGGAATTAGTCTCTTTTTAGAAATCCTATTTTTAGATTTTCAATATTTTAGGTATTTTTCTAACTTTTTTATTATAAGTCCTATGTAAAAAGTAAAAACATTTTTTCCATGGTAACATGGGTCGGTAAGACACTTTTTTGTATTCACTTTTAGTGTATCTCTAATATTAGAGATTTAATATATTTACTAGTATTACTATACTAGTATTATACTAGTATTACTTATATGTGGAAGGCCAGGATGAAGTACTCCAAAGTATTTTTAAGATTCCTTATGGTTGCCATTCTTCTGTGACAAGACCGTATGGTGGGGGTATGAGTCACTCCTGTGACAGTTCTAGTTGTACCAGCTCCTGCACATCAACAGTTATGCCAGTTACTATACAACAGTAGTTGAGGCTGCTCATATACAACAGTACTTTGCAATAGTATTTTATTGCCTTTCATACCTAATTTTGAATTAAGACACATTTATTCATGAAATTTCAGTTGGCAGTAAGCCATGGTTTTGGTGGAGCTGATAGCGAGGCCAAAGCAGAATGGTTGGTGTTTGCTGTAGATCAGTGGTTTGCAGAAAATGGTGAGCAGGAACTACTTCCCTGTTGTGCTATGGTAGTGAACTGGGATGAAGCAATTTTTTATCTTTTACATAAGTGGTACTCTTTTCTGTGCCATGTATGTAGCTGACCAGAGCTAAAGGCTCACGTTGGATTGTCAGTATAAATATACTCCGTCATCCAGCATCAAAATTTTTAATTCGACTACTTCAATTCTTTTTAGCTCACCTGTCACAAAGTGACAAGGTGAGCTTTTGTGATCGCGCGGCGCCCGTCGTCCGTGCGTGCGTGCGTCCGTCCGTCCTTCCTTTAACTTTTGCTTGTGACCACTCTAGAGGTCACATTTTTCATGGGATCTTTATGAAAGTTGGTCAGAATGTTCATCTTGATGATATCTAGGTCAAGTTCAAAACTGGGTCACGTGCCTTCAAAAACTAGGTCAGAAGGTCTAAAAATAGAAAAACCTTGTGACCTCCCTAGAGGCCATATATTTCATGGGATCTGTATGAAAATTGGTCAGAATGTTTATCTTGATGATATCTAGGTCAAGTTCGAAACTGGGTCAAGTGCCTTCAAAAACTAGGTCAGTAGGTCTAAAAATAGAAAAACCTTGTGACCTCTCTAGAGGCCATATAATTCACTAGATCTTCATGAAAATTAGTCAGAATGTTCACCTTGACAATATCTAGGTCAAGTTTGAAACTGGGTCATGTGCCATCTAAAACTAGGTCAGTAGGTCAAATAATAGAAAAACCTTGTGACCTCTCTAAAGGCCATATTTTTCATGGGATCTGTATGAAAGTTGGTCTGAATGTTCATCTTGGTGATATCTAGGTCAGGTTCGAAACTGGGTCACGTGCGGTTAAAAACTAGGTCAGAAGTTCTAAGAATAGAAAAACCTTGTGACCTCTCTAGAGGCCATATATTTCATGAGATCTTCATGAAAATTGGTCAGAATGTTCACCTTGATGATATCTAGGTGAAGTTCGAAAGTGGGTCACGTGCCTTCAAAAACTAGGTCAGTAGGTCAGATAATAGAAAAACCTTGTGACCTCTCTAGAGGCCATAATTTTCATGGGATCTGTATGAAAGTTGGTCTGAATGTTCATCTTGATGATCTCTAGGTCAAGTTCAAAAGTGGGTCACGTGCCGCCAAAAACTAGGTCAGTAGGTCAAATAATAGAAAAACCTTTTGACCTCTCTAAAAACAATTTTTCATGGGATCTGTATGAAAATTGGTCTGAATGTTTATCTTGATGATATCTAGGTCAAGTTCGAAACAGGGTCATGTGCGGTCAAAAACTAGGTCAGTAGTTCTAAAAATAGAAAAACCTTGTGATCTCTCTAGAGGCCATATATTTCATGAGATCTTCATGAAAATTGGTCAGAATGTTCACCTTGATGATATCTAGGTCAAGTTCGAAAGTGGGTCACGTGTCTTCAAAAACTAGGTCAGTAGGTCAAATAATAGAAAAACCTTGTGACCTCACTAGAGGCCATAATTTTCATGGGATCTGTATGAAAGTTGGTCTGAATGTTCACCTTGATGATCTCTAGGTCAAGTTTGAAAGTGGGTCATGTGCCTCCAAAAACTAGGTCAGTAGGTCAAATAATAAAAAAACCTTGTGACCTCTCTAGAGGCCATATATTTCATGGGATCTGTATGAAAATTGGTCTGAATGTTCATCTTGATGATATCTAGGTCAAGTTCGAAACAGGGTCATGTGCGGTCAAAAACTAGGTCAGTAGGTCTAAAAATAGAAAAACATTGTGACCTCTCTAGAGGCCATACTTGTGAATAGATCTCCATAAAAATTGGTCAGAATGTTCATCTTGATGATATTTAGGTCAAGTTTGAAACTGGGTCACATGCCTTACAAAACTAGGTAAGTAGGTCAAATAATAAAAAAAAACTTGTGACCTTTCTAGAGGCCATACTTTTCATGGGATCTGTATGAAAGTTGGTCTGAATGTTCATCTTGATGATATCTAGGTCAAGTTTGAAACTGGGTCACGTGCGGTAAAAAACTAGGTCAGTAGGTCTAAAATTATTAAAATCTTTTGACCTCTATAGAGGCCATATTTTTCAGTGGATCTTCATGAAAATTGATCTGAATTTTCACCTTGATGATATCTAGATAAAGTTCAAAACAGGGTCACGTACCTTTGAAAACTAGGTCAATAGGTCAAAAAATAGCAAAACCTTGTGACCTCTCTAGAGACCATATTTTTCAATGGATCTTCATGAAAATTGGTCAGAATTTTTATCTTGATAATATCTAGGTCAAGTTCAAAACTGGGTCAGTGAGCTCAAAAACTAGGTCACTTTTTCAAATAATAGAAAAAACGACGTCATACTCAAAATTGGGTCATGTGGGAAGATGTGAGCAATTCAGGACCATCATGGTCCTCTTGTTCAATAGAAGAGATTTTGTTGTCACCATGTCCGTGTCAGTGTTTGTAAAATTTATGCTCCCTATAAACTTTTAAACTTTGACACTCTATTTACTTCACACAGGGCATGTGAATTTTACTTCATAATATTTGTGTTATCTTTTGATAGAATTGTTTGTTTTTGTTATTTCAGCAAACATTGACCCGTATGAAGTCGAGGATTTTCTGGAAGATGTTCTGAACACAGAATTTGATACTATAGTTGATGATGGAAGTCTTCCACAGGTTTTCACTGCTTTCTTGTCTTAAAGCTACACAATGTAGTATTAGCTATTGTGTGCCATTATTTTTGTAACAATATACATATAGAAAATCTTATAGAACAATCAATAATCCTTTATTCATGTATATGCCAAAAAGGGGTGAATTATGTTTTGACACCGGTGTCCGTCTCTCCGTTAGCAATTTTGTGTGGCCACTGTCAGTCATGAACCCCTTGAAGGATTTCAAATGAACTTGACACAGATCACTTCAAGGTCACACTTAGGGGTCAAAGGTCATACCTCGGGCGTCATACCTCGGGCGTATGCTGCTCCACATTGTGGTGCTTTGTTTTGAAATTGTGATACTGTGAAATCATTTAATTTTGTGGGTACAGTAAAATCTAGTAATAGAGAACTCCTTAGAACTGGTCAGCAAAATATGTATATATCCAGAGTAAACATATTGCAAACAAATTTCTTTTAGATAGTATTTGTATAATTTAGAGCAGATTTATATAGCAAAACTGATTGTTGGTGCCTTGAATTTTGTCTTTTTGCTGAAAGTGTCTTTATAGAGTGTATACTGTAGATTACTTGATTTACCAAAGACTTGATTGTTCATATTCTGTCAATGTCCTCATTAAGAGCTCATTATTGTGCACATTAACACACTTTTGCAATTTGACAAAGACCTTCTTTTCTATCCATAAAAGGACATAGATGATTGGGGTTTTACAAGTTGTCTGTTATTGCATAGATTGCTCAAATGTTATTGGGGTTTTACAAGTTGCCTGTATTATTGCATAGATTGTTCAGATGTTATTGGGGTTTTAACCGTTTTATAAGTTGCCAGTTATTGTATAGATTGATCAGATGTTATTGGGGTTTTACAAGTTGCCTGTTATTGTATAGATTGCTCGTATGATATAATGTATTTACAGTTTGCCTTGTATTGTATAAATTCTCAGATGATACATGGGTTTACAAGTTGTTTTGTATTGTATAGATTGCTCAGATGATATGTGGGTTTTACAAGTTGTGTCAGGATGGAAATGAGGCCCAGTTGCAAGAGAGACTTGGCAAATTGCCAAAACCAGCTGTACAGAACTGTCAGCAAGTATCAGGGGCAAATGGTGCTGTGGTAAGTATAAGCATTGGTAAGGTTCAAAACCTCACTTGGGGTGTAGAATTTTTAATTAAGTCATCCAGCTAGCTTACTGAAGGTCAGTTGTTTTATCCAGGTGCCCACTTATGCATGAAACAAATTCTAAAGGGGCACCAGGGGTCTCCACCAGAGCTGAAAAAGATACCCAGTAAGTTGTGTGGGTGTTACTTTAAAGGTACTTCCAGACTTTGGCTATAAATGATGTTTTTTTAAAATTGAAGATTGGTCAGAGTATTTGTTTCTAAATAATCTTTAAAATTGCCAGATCACAAATCGGGAACTGAACGCAGGCCGCCGCAGCAGTAAAAACATTCCTGCTGTCTTTACCAATACACCATGGAGGAATATGCATATAACGATCGTTAAATATAAATATAATTAATGAAGACAGTTTACCTCGAGTAAAGCGTTACAAACGCTTTTCAATTTTCAGTGTAAAAATTAGTAAATAAAAACAACTAATTCTCATTTGTTTCCATAACATATAGTCTTCAGTCAGTAATTAAGTTACAAAGCTTTCTTAAGAAATATAGCATTCATTTCCAGATACCTAAAAAACGTCAGTTTTTTTGTTATCATACAATCTGGAGGCCAGTGCCTTAAAACACAACAAAAACAAACTCAAAGACTCTGAAATGTGTTCACTATGTGTTGAAAGATAGAAAATATATGTCCCAAATTGTTGTTGACTTTATTAAAGTGTAGCTATTCGTTTCTGCAGGTTACTGATACTTATAAAACTGGAGCTAAATTTTCATATTTTTGTCAGACTATGATCCATGTAATACATAGAGGATATCAAAGAATATGTAAAGTTTTAGTTCTGAATTTAATAAACTGGCTGAATAAAATTTTATGAGGCTCCGGTGAGTGTAATATTCTTCTGTACAACCAGTTCAATAAATTCAGAACTGAATCAGTCATTTTATATTGTTTATCAGATAGAATCTACTCAATATAATACAAGTAAGAACAAACAGAAGTTGAATGATACAATTAACATAGAAGACACAAAGAGTAATTTGGCCACTTAAAAGAGTTCTTTTATCCATAAATGAAAAATATTCTTTTAGACATAAATTGATCAACTTATTTGTTTTGTTGATGTTTTATGAATACAGGTTTTGTGACTTGGCTCATTAGCATGATTTATTCATAGCTTTTTACATCCACACTCTATTGTATTGTTAAATGTAACACGTCCATTGTCAGGATAGTGACAGTGATGTAGAGGATCCTGCAGAAAATGGTATCGACCCCGGCCCTCCACCTCTTGTTCAGCCGGCACAATCTTCTACACCACCTGCTGCTAATAATGAAAATCAAGGTATGTTTTAAGGTTGACTGTTATAAAAATACAGGTATTTTGTTGGACTTTTAGTTCGAATGTGTGATGTGCATTTTGTACCAAAGACATTGCAAGTAGGTTTTATCACATATTATAAGGACATACCTTCAGGTGAACATCAAAACTTCATATTTTTTTTGTATTTGATATCAAAAATGATAAACAGGTATTGATTAAGCAGATGTTTTTATGTACTCGGTATAAAATAAAGCTAAATTTCCTCTATCTGATATCAAAAAAATATTTAATAGCCTGACTAATGCTATTGTTAGGTTTCTACGTATTGTACTGTATTGTCTAAGGGAGTGCTTAATATATAGATATAAAAATGCATTTTATCACGTTAATTTTCATTCTTATAAAAGAATTTCCTGAATTTCATAATATTTGACATAAATCTTGTTTGACATAAATCTTGAGACCTGCAACTTTAAGAAACAATTGTTCCAAATTAATGTGTTAACCCTTATCATGCTGGGCATGGATGATCATGATCAGCCTGCACATCTGTGCAGTCGATCAAGACCTGCACTGTTTGCCATTCAGTCAGTATCTTTTAGGTAAGCACCCCTTTTAACAGTTAATGTCATGGTCCAAATTGAACATGTTGAAAGAACAGAAATTTAGCAGGGTAAGGGCTAATATTATTGATAAAAGAAAACACGATAATGGACAGTTGCATTTTTAGCTCGACTATTCGAAGAATAGGGGAGCTATCCTACTTGCCCCAGCGTCGGCGTGAGCGTCACACAAATGTTAAAGTTTGCGTACCACCCCAAATATTTTCAAAGTCAATTGAGATATTGCTTTCATATTTTGCATACTTATTTACCATCATGACCCCAGTCTGTAAAAAGGAGGAGGCAACTCTATCAAGCATTTTGACTGAATTATGGCCCTTTTTCGACTTAGAATAAATGTTAAAGTTTGCGTACCACCCCAAATATTTTCAAAGTCCATAAATGTTAAAGTTTGCATACCACCCCAAATATTTTCAAAGTCCATTGAGATATTGCTTTTATATTTTGCATACTTGTTTACCATCATGACCCCAGTCTGTAAAAAGGAGGAGGCAACTCTATCAAGCATTTTGACTGAATTATGGCCCCTTTTCGACTTAGAATATGCTTATTGTAATGTTAAAGTTTTACTCATAGCTTATATTATACTAAGTTTTACTCATAGCTTATATTATACTATCAAGCACTGAGAATAATCAAGCACGCTGCCCATCGACAGCTCTTGTTCTTCATTCTTTATTATCTAGACTTGAATTTCTGTGCCACAGTAAGGTAGTAGTACGGCTTGAAAATCACATTTCCACCAGGGTTTTAGAGACTCACTTAAAACGCTTTCCCTTTACCACTGTGAATTTTAACCGTTTGGAAGTTGAACTCTTTCATGTGTGGAAGCTGTCTACCTGGCTTATGGAAAGTTAATGTTCAACTCGGATGCCCACCCAGGAGTGGCGAAATCTTATTTTGACTTGCTTATCCATTTTTAGCTTGACTATACGAAGTATGGAGAGCTGTCTTGCTTGACACGGCGTCCGGTGGCATCCATGTCCTTCCGCGTCCGCACTTTGGTTAAAGTTTTGATGCACTTTCACTTTATCTCTGTAATAACTTGATTGATTTGTTTCAAACTTAAACTAGTTATGCAGCATCATCACCAAAATCGTATGGCACAAGGGCCATAAGTCTCACACCAATATTTCAAGAATTATCCCCCTTTTAACTTAGAATTTCCGGTTTAAGTTCTTATGCACTTTCACTCTATCTCAGTTATTACTAAATGGATTTGATTCAAACTTAAAATAGTTGTTCCACTTTATCACCCACATCATATGACACAAGGTCAATAACTCTGGTACCAACATTTCATGAATTATGCCCCCTTTTACTTAGACTTTAAGGTTGATTTTGATTCACTTTCACTATATTTCATTTATTACTAAATGGATTTGATTGAAACTTGAAATTGTTATACCACATCGTCACCCACATCATATGACACAAGGTGCAAAAATCACACCAATATTTCATGAATTACCCCAATTTTTGTTTAGAATTATACTTATTTAATGTTCTTTATCTCTCTTATTACTTAATTCTTTTGACACAGACTCAAGCTATTGTCATTAAACACTCTAGTGACAGCTCCAGCTTCCTCAGATGTGCCCAGTTTTACTATCCAGCATGAAAATAGTCGAGCGCGCTGTCTCTTGTGACAGCTCTTGTTGTCAATTGCTATTTTGTACTTGTCCATATGATAGTTATATAGTAAATACAATCCTTTACTATTTAGAAATATAAATTTCCATATCTTAATTAGAACAAGAGGGCCATGATGGCCCTATATCGCTCACCTGTTATCATTGCACTTGAGGACAAGAAGGCCCTCAGAAAAAATATCTAAGTCCAAATGACAGGAACAACAAAGGGAAGAAATTAAATCAAAAAGAAAAAAAAATTCTTACAAGGTACATATACGTCAAAATACACCTAAAAATTGGAGGTACCATCCATGTTGTACCACAGAAAAGTGGTCTCGGTTTTCCCCTACGGCCAATAATAAAAAAGTTACTAAAAACAAGCTATTTATAATAACGTAAAAGTGAAGTAATTAAAAGAAAATGATTGTAAGTTAACAAAAGAAGGATCTGCCAAATAAATCTGTTGACATAAATGAAATTTCAGATCAGTATCTTCATTAGTTGTGGAGATATACCCATTTTAATTTGAAATAAAGGGAGGTAATTTGAAATAAAATCAGCCCATAGTTATCTACCCTCATTGGCTCAGTCCAACTAATGACAATAATGAAATTTCAAAAAAGTCCTATAAGTACTTACTGATATAAATCCATTTTGATTACAATCAGGCGAGGTAATCAGATATAGAATAACTCTGGAACCTACAAATGGATCTGATTTGTCATGGAATCCAAGATTTATTGTTGTTGAAGATATTTTGGAAGTTTGTATCAAATAAAACCATAAATGAAGTCTCAATATGGCTGCAAAAGCCAAAATAGCCAATTTTGGACCTTTAAGGGGCCATAACTCTGGAACCCATAAAGGAATCTGGCCGGTTCAAGAAAGGAACCAAGATCTTGTGGTGATACAAGTTTTGTGCAAGTTTGGTTAAAATCAGATCATAAATGAAGCTGCTATTGTGCAGACAAGGTTAAAATAGCTAATTTTGGCCCTTTCAGGGGCCATAACTCTGGAATCCATTATGGGATCTGGCCGGTTCAAGAAAGGAACCGAAATCTTATGGTGACACAAGTTTTGTGCAAGTTTGATTAAATTCAAATCATAAATGAAGCTGCTATTGTGCAAACAAGGTCAAAATAGCTAATTCTGGCCCTTTCAGGGGCCATCACTCTGGAACCCGTAATGGAATCTGGCCAGTTCAAGAAAGGAACCAAGATCATATGGTGATACAAGTTGTGTGCAAGTTTGGTTAAAATAAAATCATAAATGAAGCTGCTGTTGTGCAGACAAGGTCAAAATAGCTAATTCTGGCCCTTTCAGGGGCCATAACTGTGGAACCCATAAAGGAATCTGACCAGTTCAAGAAAGGAACCGAGATCTTATGGTGATACAAGTTGTGTGCCAGTTTGGTAAAAATCAAATTATAAACTAGAAAATGCTTTGTAAAAAAGCGCATGTCTCCCCCAATGCAAAGTCCTATAGGCAAAAAGTCAATAGGGGTCAGGAGCGAAAGTCAAAGAGACACTGATGGTTAGCTGCAACAGGGATCATCTACTTGGCATGTCCGGTCATCCCGCTAAATTTCAACACTATTGGCCTAGTGGTTCTCAAGTCACTGTTCAGGCTCCTGTGACCTTGACCTTTGATCAAGTGACCTCAAAATAAATAGGGGTCATCTACTCTGCATGTCCAAGCATCCTATTAAGTTTCAACATTGTAGGTCAAGTGGTTCTCAAGTTATTTCCAAAAAATGATTTTACATGAACAGGCCATTGTGACCTTGACCTTTAATAGACTGACCCCAAAATCAATAGGGGTCATCTACTCTGCATGTTCAATCATCCTATGAAGTTTCAACATTCTGGGTCAAGTGGTTCTCAAGTTATTGATCGGAACTGGTTATCAATGTTCAGGCCCCTGTGACCTTGACCTTTAACGGAGTGACTCCAAAAACAATAGGGGTCATTTACTCTGCATGAACAATCATCCTGTGAAGTTTCAACATTCTGGGTCGAGAGGTTCTCAAGTTATTGATTGGAAATGGTTTTCCATGTTCAGGCCCCTATGGCCTTGACCTTTAACAGAGTGACCCTAAAATAGTTAGAGGTCATCTACTCTGCATGATCAGTCATCCTTTTAAGTTTCAACATTCTGGGTCAAGTGGTTCTCAAGTTACTGACCGGAAATGGTTTTCAATGTTCAGGCCCCTGTGACCTTGACCTTTAATAGACTGACCCCAAAATCGATAGGGGTCATCTACTTTGCATGACCAATCATCCTATGAAGTTTCAAGATTCTGGGTCAAGTGGTTCTCTAGTTATTGATCGGAAATGGTTTTCCATGTTTAGGCCCCTGTGACCTTGACCTTTGACGGAGTGACCCCAAAATCAATAGAGGTCATCTACTCTTTATGACCAATCATCCTATGAAGTTTCAAGATTCTGGGTCAAGTGGTTTTCTAGTTATTGATCGGAAATGGTTTTCAATGTTCAGGCCCCTCTGACCTTTACCTTTGAATGAGTGACCCCAAAATCAATAGGGGTCATCTACTCTTCATGACCAATCATCCTATGAAGTTTCAACATTCTGGGTCAAGTGGTTCTCTAGTTATTGATTGGAAATGGTTTTCAATGTTCAGGCCCCTGTGACCTTGACCTTTGACGGAGTGACCCCAAAATCAATAGGGGTCGTCTACTCTTCATGACCAATCATCCTATGAAGTTTCAACATTCTGGGTCAAGTGGTTCTCTAGTTATTGATCGGAAATGGTTTTCAATGTTCAGGCCCCTGTGACCTTGACCTTTGACGGAGTGACCCCAAAATCAATAGGGGTCGTCTACTCTTCATGACCAATCATCCTATGAAGTTTCAATATTCTGGGTCAAGTGGTTCTCTAGTTATTGATCGGAAATGGTTTTCAATGTTCAGGCCCCTGTGACCTTGACCTTTGACGGAGTGACCCCAAAAACAATATGGGTCGTCTACTCCAGCAGCCCTACAACCCTATGAAGTTTGAAGGTTCTAGGTCAAATGGTTCTCCAGTTATTGCTCGGAAATGAAGTGTGACGGAAGGACGGACGGACGGACAGGGCAAAAACAATATGTCTCCTGGGGGAGACATAATAAAGCTGCTATTGTGTAGACAATATCAAAATAGCTAATTTTGGCCCTTTCAGGGGCCATAACTCTAAAACCTGTAATAGGATCTGGCCAGTTCAAGAAAAGAACCGAGATCTTATGGTGATACAAGTTGTGTGCAAGTTTGGTTAAAATAAAATCATAAATGAAACCATTATCATGCAGACAAGAAATTGTTGACGCACGGACGCACGAGACGGACGGACTGACGACAGGCGAAGGGTGATCACAAAAGCTCACCTTGTCACTATGTGTCAGGTGAGCTAAAACAGGTTTATTTGAAGGCTAGATTGAATATGTAAGAGCATACTAACAGAACTATAGCAGCCATTTTGAAATTCAAGATGGCTGCCACACTGATGGCCGAAAAAAATGTTACCAATGGAATTCTTAAAAAGTATCACATAAGCTTTCATAAAAACATAACTTTTCAAAATATAGAAAAAAAATTCACAGGATAACAATTTGCCACAGACTAGTAACTACTGTTTACTTGTAACACCATAGTTATGTGACTTACACTTCATGCTTTTTTTAAATTTGAAAATTACTTAAATCATATTTTGCTGATGTTTATGCATATGAAACTAATCGCTTGTAAGTCACATATTTATCTTGAAGCTGCATTAGGACTTATGTAATTAGTGAGTAGATAAAGTTTTTATATGTGTCAGGTTTACACCAAAGAGATTTTAATGCATTTTTCTCACCTCAGATTCTATGGAAATGGAAGTTACAGAAGACGATGGCTGGACAACAGTTGGGAAGAAGGGAAAAAGAAGATGACATTGTTTGTTCACAGTTACATTTTAAATAAATTATATACAAATTATTTATTTTATGGTCATGTGTATTAAGACAGCTGTGCCCAACTGGTTAATTAAATTGGGAAAACTGTAGGTCCCCGTGATGATTGAATATTACTGTAAAACACTTACTATTTGTAACTGATGCCAAATTATTAGAAAGTATGTCAGTAGGTCACATTCATGGTCACTGAAAGGCAGTTTTAAGATCGGTGTGAAAAAATGTACATGTCATCCAAATTTCAAGGGGGTATCTTAAAAAAAAAAAACAAGAAAATAGGTCAAGGTCACAGTCAAATGACACATAATCACTTGGGGTCATCAGGTAATTATAATTAAACAGTCTAGGAAATATGATCTGACAATTTGTGAAGTATTTATTCCTATATAACAAGTGACCCCTAGAACGGGGCCTCTTCACCCCAAGGGCATAATTTGAACAATCTTGTTAGTGATCCACTAGGCGATGATACATACCAAATATCAAAGGCCTAAGCCTTGAATGTTCAGACAAGAAGATTTTTTTCCACATATGTCTATGTTAAATTTGGGACCCCCAGGGCAGGGCCTCTTTTTACCCCAGGGGCATAATTTGAACAACTTAAGTAGAGGACCATAAGGCAATGCAATATACCAAATTACAAAAGCCTATACCTTGCAGTTTTAAGCAAGAAGAATTTTAAAGTTTTTTCCTATATAAGTCTATGTAAACTTGAGACCCCCAGGGGCAAGGCCTCTTTTCACCCCAGGGTAATAATTGGAACAATTTTGGTAGAGGACCCCAAGACAATGCTACGTACCAAATGTCAAAGGCCTAGGTCTTGTGGTTTCAGACAAGAAGACTTTCAAAGTTTTTTTCTATATAAGTCTATGTAAAACTTGGGACCCCCGGGGCGGGGCCTCTTTTCATCCCAGGGGCACAATTTAAACTATCTTCATAGAGGACCATTAGATGATGTTAAACGCGAAATATCAAGGCTCTATGCCTTATGGTTTTGGACAAAAGATTTTTGAAGTTTTTCCTTTCTGTTGCCATGGCAACCAGAGTTCTGCATGGAATTCAATTCTTTAAACAATTTTGAAAGGGGACCACCCAAGGATCATTTCTGTGAAGTTTGGTGTAATTCTGCCCAGTGGTTTTCAAGAAGATTTTTTTAGAAAATGTTGACGGACATTGAGCAGTCACAAAAGCTCACCATGAGCCTTTGGCTCAGGTGAGCTAAAATATCAGTGTGCTATTTCATTGTATATCCAAATTCATTTCCAAGTCCACTTTTGGCAATGTGTCCAATTCAACATTTCACAAAGTGCTGTTTCATTGTATATCCAAATGCATTTCTAAGTCCACTTGGCAACATCTCCAATTCAACATTTCACAAATAAAGCAGGCATTATAAATCGGATCAAAATTGCAAAATTACGTTTGTGCACATTTACAGTGTGAATAAAAACGGGTTCCCTTTATGATCTGGATAGAGTAGAACCCAAGGAAATATTAAAAGAGGCCGACAAAGTTCTTTATTGTCAACCCCAAAACACACAAAACAGTATCTAACCATGGTGGTTTCTAACCATGGTAGGTTTTACATTCCAAAAGGAATAGCAGACATAACACATGAACCATTTAAAAGTTATATATTTAGAAAATACATTTATGTAAGTAACATTTAAGAGGTTCAGCACAAATATACGAAGAACAGTTTATTTTCTCATTTTCCGTAGTCATAAGGGTTATGATTACTATTCTTTTTATCTGCTTAGAGATTTTAAAAGACCTTTCTATACTTTTCAAACATAACAAAATATAAAAGACTTTATAAAGTAGTATACGATACAATAAGACCCTCTTTAGACTGATACAAGTGGCTTCTTGAAATGATGTAATTATAGTCTTTGTGTTGGAAAAAATCTTTCATGTGACTAAGACAATTTCTTTTATTAGGACTCGACCTTTTAGCGGTTTGAGCACTAACTTTGTTACCATTAATTCAACTTTATTAGTCCCCTACCGGCTGAAAATAAGTTTGGAGTAAATGACTGTCCTTCATCCGTCTATCTATTAGCAAACCTGCGATAACTTGAAAAGAATGATAGATATTTAAATGAAACAAAAGGAGTCCACTTTAGCTCACATGTACTCGACGTTCTGGTTGAGCTGTTAAGTATAGTGGTTAGTCTGGCGTCCATCTTCCGTCAAAAAACTTCTGTAAACACACTAGAGGTCATAAATTTACTGTAAACCTAATAGAGATCACAATTTTAGCACGGCCTTTACGTTAATGGAACTTAGACGGCAGATAGTTTGCCTAAAGAAAACGCTTGTCTCCATTTTGGAACATCTATTACGCAACAAAAACTTAATCCGACAGGGGACTTTGTTTGCTTGGCAATAGTTTTGTTTTAACTTGATGTATGTATATATCACAACTAAACAGTGTTGTTGATAGCACACATAATTCACTGTCCAATCATCAAAGAGGTCAGAAAGGTCTTAAATCTTATTGCTCCTGGACAAGGCTTGGTCCTTTTTATGTGCGATCACGTACATATTAATCATTCTAGTTTATTATAGAGGACTTTTATTTCATTTCTAAAGTTTGCCGGCAATCAGTTGGTCAAAATTGATATTCAGTCTCACTTTGCCGTTGTCCAGCAGCGCACGAAGATAGTCAAAGCTGATCTTCTTCTCTTCGTCTGTAATATTAAGCGAACTTAAACACCTTGCAAGACCAATAATTCGAGCCTCTTCTATTGATTTCCTGTAGTCTGCGTTTGCAACTCGTGTTATTAAATTAGCCTTCGCTGTAGCATTTGACGTTATTTCTCTCGCTTGGTTCTTAATTTCCTTGACCTGAAAATATAATGTATCATTACACGACTTCTTATATAAATTGCCGGTCAATAACAATAACTGGTGTTATTATTATGCCAGCCAATAGTCAAAACTTACAGCGCTCGACAAGCCATTCAAGAACTGTACTTTACTAAATACTTTTAATAAATTATCTTGTATTTTATTGAATAGTTCCTTAGATCAGAACATAATTTGTGTCAAATAGAAATGTTGGCATCGAGATTGTCTAGGAAAATATAAACATGAAAATTTTCCATGGTAACAAGATTCAACATGAATTCATTGAATTAATTGTTCTCTAAATAGACCTTTATCACGGACACGGACATGGAAATGTAAATGTAAACTTACTCTGTACAATGGTCAAATTTGAGGGGTTTTCTCAAACATGTTATTAGAAAATGGTAACATATTGTGCTTAGTGTATATCGATAATATGTATAATTATAATTACAGCGCATTGTCTTTTAAATTGTGTAGAGGTGAAGTTTAATTCTGTTAAGTTGCTTACTGTACATGCTTACAAAAACACACAGTGATCTTTGACGTATTTGTAATTGTTTGGGAAAGGATGGTGGTGTTCTAAAACAATTAAAAGATACACAAGGATTTTTTAAAAAACAAGAGCTGTCCGTAAGACAGCCAAGCTCGACTATTCGAAATATTGTCACAGAAGCAGGAAATTATTACCCAAAATGTTAAATATCAAAAGAGTTTTAAGTTCGAAAGGGGACATAATTTGACCAAAATACATATCAGAGTTATGGGACTTGATGTTATCAACTAGTTTTATAACCCCGAAGAAACATGTTAAGTTTCAATTCAATATCTGCATTAGTTTTGGGGATAGTAACTTGCATGATAAACTTTAACCAGAATTTTCTAAGTCCAAAAGGGGGCATAATTTGCTCAAAATACATGTTAAGAGTTATGGAACTTGACCCAGTGAGGTTGGTAATTGACCTTGAAAAAGAATAAATAAGTTTCAAAGCTATATGCCTTTTGGTAATAGCCGTATGTACTTGCACGCAAAACTTTAACCAGGATTTTCTAAGTCCAAAATTTAAGGGGGCATAATTTGCCCAAAATACATGTCAGAGTTATGGGACTTGGTGCTATCAACTAGTTTTATAACCCCGAAGACACATGTGAAGTTTCAATTTAATATCTGTAGTAGTTTTGGAGATAGTTACTTGCATGTAAAACTTTAACCAGAATTTTCTAAGTCCAAAAGGGGGTATAATTTGCCCAAAATACGTGTCAGAGTTATGGGACTTGACCCAGTGAGGTAGGTAATTGACCTAGAAAAAGAAAAAATAAGTTTCAAATCTATATGCCTTTTAGTAATAGCTGTATGTACTTGCACGCAAAACTTTAACCAGAATTTTCTAAGTCCAAAAGGGGGCATAATTTGGCCAAAATACATGTCAGAGTTATGGGGCTTGACCCAGTGAGGTAGGTAATTGATCTAGAAAAAGAAAAAATAAGTTTCAAATCTATATGCCTTTTAGTAATAGCTGTATGTACTTGCACGCAAAACTTTAACCAGAATTTTCTAAGTCCAAAAGGGGGCATAATTTGGCCAAAATGAAGGTCAGAGTTATGGGACTTGGTGCTATCAACTAGTTTTATAACCCCGAAGACACATGTGAAGTTTCAATTCAATATCTGCATTAGTTTTGGAGATAGTAACTCGCATGTAAAACTTTAACCAGAATTTTCTAAGTCCAAAAGGGGGTATAATTTGCCCAAAATACGTGTCAGAGTTATGGAACTTGACCCAGTGAGGTAGGTAATTGACCTAGAAAAAGAAAAAATAAGTTTCAAATCTATATGCCTTTTAGTAATAGCTGTATGTACTTGCACGCAAAACTTTAACCAGAATTTTCTAAGTCCAAAAGGGGGCATAATTTGGCCAAAATACATGTCAGAGGTATGGGGCTTGACCCAGTGAGGTAGGTAATTGATCTAGAAAAAGAAAAAATAAGTTTCAAATCTATATGCCTTTTAGTAATAGCTGTATGTACTTGCACACAAAACTTTAACCAGAATTTTCTAAGTCCAAAAGGGGGCATAATTTGGCCAAAATGAAGGTCAGAGTTATGGGACTTGGTGCTATCAACTAGTTTTATAACCCCGAAGACACATGTGAAGTTTCAATTCAATATCTGCATTAGTTTTGGAGATAGTAACTTGCATGTAAAACTTTAACCAGAATTTTCTAAGTCCAAAAGGGGGCATAATTTGCTCAAAATACATGTCAGAGTTAAGGAACTTGACCCAGTGAGGTAGGTAATTGATCTAGAAAAAGAAAAAATAAGTTTCAAATCTATATGCCTTTTAGTAATAGCTGTATGTACTTGCACGCAAAACTTTAACCAGAATTTTCTAAGTCCAAAAGGGGGCATAATTTGGCCAAAATGAAGGTCAGAGTTATGGGACTTGGTGCTATCAACTAGTTTTATAACCCCGAAGACACATGTGAAGTTTCAATTCAATATCTGCATTAGTTTTGGAGATAGTAACTTGCATGTAAAACTTTAACCAAAATTTTCTAAGTCCAAAAGGGGGCATAATTTGCTCAAAATACATGTCAGAGTTATGGGACTTGACCCAGAGAGGTTGGTAATTGACCTAGAAAAAGAATAAATAAGTTTCAAAGCTATATGCCTTTAAATGATAGCTGTATGTACTTGCATGCAAAAACTTAACCAAGGTGTGACGCCGACGCCGACGTCGACGCCAGGGTGAGTAGAATAGCTAGACTATTCTTCGAATAGTCGAGCTAAAAAAGGAATATGAACAGAAATTACAAAGATAACTGACGGTCGGTGTAGGAGTGTAATTGGGTGGTTTAAGGATCTTGGTGTTTGGGAGAATATTTAAAAATTAGAAGAACACTAAACTTATACCTATTTATTTGAGAGGCTTACTTTATTACAAAATAAATAATATGGTTAACTTTTTGTACTTACTTGTCTATATACACTTTTGAGAGATGAGATGAAGCCACTGTACAGGCGTAAAGGGTTGGAGCATATGAGATATTTACAAATAACAAGATCAATCCTTAAGAAATGATGATTTTTTATTTATAGTGATTATAACTAAGAAGGCATTGAAAAGGTTGACTTAATCATTGAACCAACACTATTACAAAATATGAGGTTGAATGATTATATGGGCAGTTACTAGAAAAATTTAGGCGGCCAACTTTGACCCGAGAGCAAAGAGCAAAACGGACACAGACGTCAGTGTGAATACATATTATAGAAATCCTTATTCGCTTAAATTGATTGAGCTCAATTACAGTAAGTAACAACGACATGTTACGACAAAACATTGTTTATAGATAGCTTTCCAGTATAGAAAGGCTTGGATATATATGGGGTAGCTGATAGTTTGTTACTAAAAACAGAAACAAAGGTTTTCGGTCAAGAGTTTAGAATGACATATTATCACCAAACATGAGAAATAACATAGTTATAAAAACATCAGCTTGCAATTGTATTACAGCTGTTTGGATCAAAATCGCTGTATCTAAATTAAAAGATAATATTCTGCCATAAATTATACTTATTTGAGTGAAAAGACCTAGCAATGGTCTGTTTGAGCTAAGTTCAGAATTGTTTCACCTAAGTTACAAAAAAAAAAAAAAAACAGCTACCGTCCAATGAATTTAGTTCAAAATATATTCTCTGAAATTTGTTGTATTTGCGTTGCTTACCGATAGACTGTCAAAATAACACTCAAAAATTTCAAAAGGAAAAAAAAGGCATTTTATAAAATTGCAGATAATAAATAAAAGTACAAGTATGTGACGTTTAATTAAACTGAACATTGTATTTTTTCATCTGACGTATATGTAGATACAAATTGTTCATTTGTGTTCTCCTTGAGGACAAGATTTATACGCAGCAAAGGAGAGCGCAGCCAAGAATTATAAAGATATATTGTGCCTTGATAATTATAATTACGCGAAAACCTTTATTATATTATTATCTTTAAAAAAAACGAATTCTTGTGGTTACAATTTTTGTGTTTTGAGAAATTCCCCAGATACTGACCATAGTACATAGTACGATTACATTGTCCGTGTCCGTTATAAAGGTCTAATGGTGTATCACCTGAGGGACTTGATTTGCCCGCGACAGTCTGTCCGTAGATAACTTCTAAGTTATAGACAGAGTTTATGAAGTGAAAAAGAAACCGATAGGGAGTGAACGACCGAGGTTTCTTTTTCTCGAAGAACTCTTCATGGTTTCTATCTGACAGTGTGAAATCTACGTTTGACCAATCAGAATTAGTCGTGTCGACGCTCTTCAGTGTGTAGAGCTGTTGCTAAGTCACATTGGTTTTCAGGAATAAAAAGCCATATTTTTTTGAAAAATAACTTGCTCTGATTGGTCAAAAATGTATGTTGCACACTATAAGCATGATATATTTTTTTTTTTGTGAAAACATTACATATGGATAATTATACATCCTTTTATTTTGTGGCTCCGTCAAAAATCTGGATGCTATGGCAAGTAGTTAAAAGTCATTTAATTTTGTGAGCATAATTTGTGGTTTTAGCCAGTACATACTTATTTATAACTAAAAGACTATATAAGAAATTTTTTATGAAACCAATACATCACGCATGTTAGTTTTGCCTGTTTGTATGTTTGTCTGTCCATCTTGTCGGTCATAAAATGTCGATTTTGCCCTTTATGAATGCAACAGATGTTTTCAAATAACCTGGTACAGAGACCAAAATTAGTACGGACGATATACTATCATTTCAGGTTTGCTCCCCAAAAGGTGGGGGTTTAATATAGTTGCTGCCTTGTCAGTCAGTCTGCCTACAGTTTTCATGCGATTGAGCCAAAACCTATAGAAATGTATGTTACTGAACCAGCCAGATGGGCAGTTTGGATATGTAAGGCCTTTTATTTAGTTCCAGTACCAGAAATGGGGTTCCTATGGCAACAAAAAATTAAAATACGACAAAGGAAACTTTGAAACTTAAAGATATTCTTTAAATCTTTAAGTAACACGATAGTTGGATAGCAATATTGAGAATCCACATGCCATTTTATTTTTTTCTACACCTAATATTATTGCTATGACAGCAAAAATATTTACAAGTATGTACATGTATTTGATATATATGATTCTATGATATGGGACTTCTACTGATTGGCTATGAGTCTATGAAAATGAGTTTGGGAACTAAAGGGGAGAAGTAGTCTAGTGGACAAGGTGTTGGCCGCTCTACACGGAGAATGTAGATTTGAGCCTTACTGTGATCACCACCACGCCTTCTCATGTGACACAAGTACTGGTTTTTAGTTCACCTGTCACAAAGTGACAAGGTGAGCTTTTGTGATCGCGCAGCGTCCGTCGTCCGTCCGTCCGTCAGTCCGTGCGTCCGTAAACTTTTGATTGTGACCACTCTTGAGGTCACATTTATTGTGGGATCTTTATGAAAATTGGTCAGAATGTTCATCTTGATGATATCTAGGTCAAGTTCGAAACTGGGTCACGTGCCGTCAAAAAGTAGGTCAGTAGGTCTAAAATAGAAAAACCTTGTGACCTCTCTAGAGGCCATATATGTCATAAGATCTTCATGAAATTTGGTCAGAATGTTCACCTTGATGATATCTAGGTCAAGTTCAAAACTGGGTCACGTGCGGTCAAAAACTAGGTCAGTAGGTCTAAAAAAAAACATTGTGACCTCTCTAGAGGCCATATATTTCATAAGATCTTCATGAAAATTGGTCAGAACGTTCAC
This sequence comes from Mercenaria mercenaria, assembly GCF_021730395.1. Lineage (NCBI taxonomy): Eukaryota > Metazoa > Mollusca > Bivalvia > Venerida > Veneridae > Mercenaria > Mercenaria mercenaria. The sequence goes on from NC_069373.1 coordinate 59,032,706, forward strand.
CTTGATGATATCTAGGTCAAGTTCGAAACTGGGCCACGTGCCATCAAAAACTAGGTCAGTAGGTCAAATAATAGAAAAACCTTGTGACCTCTCTAAAGGCCAAATTTTTCATAGGATCTGTATGAAAGTTGGTCTGAATGTTCACCTTGATGATATCTAGATCAGTTCGAAACTGGGTCACGTGCGGTCAAAAACTAGGTCAGTAGGTCTAAAAATAGAAAAAACCTTGTGACCTCTCTAGAGGCCATATATTTTAAGAGATCTTCATGAAAATTGGTCAGAATGTTCATCTTGATGATATCTAGGTCAAGTTCGAAAGTGGGTCACGTGCCCTCAAAAACTAGGTCAGTAGGTCAAATAATAGAAAAACCTTGTGACCTCTCTAGAGGCCATATTTTTTTCATTGGATCTGTATGAAAATTGGTCTGAATGTTCATCTTGATGATATCTAGGTCAAGTATGAAAGTGGGTTACGTGCCCTCAAAAACTAGGTCAGTAGGTCAAATAATAGAAAAAACCTTGTGACCTCTCTAAAGGCCATATTTTTTATGGGATCTGTATGAAAATTGGTCTGAATGTTCATCTTGATGATATCTAGTTCAGGTTTGAAAGTGGGTCACGTGCCCTCAAAAAGTAGGTCAGTAGGTCAAATAATAAATAAACCTTGTGACCTCTCTAGAGGTCATATTTTTCATGGGATCTGTATGAAACTTGGTCTCAATGTTTATCTTGATGATATATAGGTCAAGTTCGAAACTGGGTCAACTGCGATCAAAAACTAGGTCAGTAGATCTTGAAATAGAAAAACCTTGTGACCTCTCTAGAGGCCATACCCTTCAATGGATCTTCATGAAAATTGGTCAAAATGTTCACCTTGATGATATCTAGGTCAAATTTGAAACAGGGTCATGTGCCTTAAAAAACAAGGTCAGTAGGTCAAATAGTTAAAAAACCTTGTGACCTCTCTAGAGGCCATACTTTTCATGGGATCTGTATGAAAGTTGGTCTGAATGTTCATCTTGATGATATTTAGGTCAAGTTTGAAACTGGGTCAACTGCGGTCAAAAACTAGGTCAGTAGGTCTAAAATTAGAAAAATCTTTTGACCTCTCTAGAGGCCATATTTTTCAATGGATCTTCATGAAAATTGATCTGAATGTTCACCTTGATGATATCTAGGTCAGTTTCGAAACTGGGTCACGTGCGGTCAAAAACTAGGCCAGTAGGTATAAAAATAGAAAAAACCTTGTGACCTCTCTAGAGGCCATATTTTTCATGAGATCTTCATGAAAATTAGTGAGAATGTTCACCTTGATGATATCTAGGTAAAGTTCAAAACAGGGTCACGTACCTTCGAAAACTAGGTCAGTAGGTCAAATAATAGAAAAACCTTGTGACCTCTCTAGAGACCATATTTTTCAACGGATCTTCATGAAAATTGGTCAGAATTTTTATCTTGATAATATCTAGGTCAGGTTCAAAACTGGATCACATGAGCTCAAAAACTAGGTCACTATGTCAAATAATAGAAAAAACAACATCATACTCAAAACTGGGTCATGTGGGAAGAGGTGAGCGATTCAGGACCATCATGGTCCTCTTGTTCAAGAAAGCGGACTCGAGATAAGCTTAAAGCTTTCACCAGAATCAAGCTTGCTAAACTAAACTTAAGTCCCAAATTTACAAAGTTAACTCTTGAGTCTAATCTCTTATCTTTAGCAGCTGACGGTTTCTTTCTGAACTCAACCATGAACTCCACTAATGGTAAGGCTGCATTCTGGGACTAGTCGCAAAATTTAATCTTATCGGCACAACAAAAACTTTCAGACAAGTCTAACTCACTATTGCTTGAGTTTCCTTTCTGACAACTGAAGCATTTTGTAGCAATTGTTCTCGAAGCGTCGTCTCTTGTAGTACAAGAGCTTCCATATAGCGCGTTTCCACAGGAGATGGGATGTAGTATTTCCCTAGCTGAAAATGTACCACGTCGGCATGTAGCCCTTTGTCCTTATCAGTACACAGCGGAACTGGTTTACAGCCCTCGGGGCATGCTGAAATTGTATAGGGTTTATTAGGCACAATTGGAAACTATCACACTTTTTATGCCCCCCCCCCCCTTTGAAGAAGGAGGGATATATTGTTTTGCAGATGTCGGTAAGTCTTTCGGTCGATCGGCCGGTCTGTCTGTCGGTCGGTTGGAATGTAGACCAATCCGTTTCCGGATGATAACTCAAGAATGCTTGGGCCTAGGATCATGAAAGGTAATAGAAAGGTTGGTCATGATGAGCAGATGACCCCTATTTATTTTTAAGTCAGTATGTCAAAGGTCAAGGCCACATTGACTCTTACCAGTTAAACGGTTTCGGGATGATAACTCAAGAACGTTTGGGCCGAGGATCATTAAAGGTGATAGGGAGGTTGGTCATGACCAGCAGATGACCCCTATTGATTTTGAGGTCAGTATGTCAAAGGTCAAGGTCACAGTGACCCAGAACAGTTAAACGGTTTCCGGATGATAACTCAAGATTGCTTGGGCCTAGGATCATTAAAGTTGATAGGAAGGTTGTTCATGACCAGCAGATGACCCCTGCTGAGATCAGTAGGTCAAGGTAACGGTGATCAGGAACAGTAAAATTGTTTACGGGCGATAACTCAAAAACGCTTGGGCTTAGGATCAGGAAAATTGATAGAGAGTTTGGTTATGACCAGCAGATAACCCCTATTGATTTTGAGGTCATTAGGTCAAAGTTCAAGATCACATTGGCCAGGAACAGTTAAACAGTTTCTGGACGATAACTTGAGAACGCTTAGGCCAAGGGTCATGAAAGATTATAGAGAGGTTTTTCATGACCAGCAGATGAACCTTATTGATTTTGAGGTCAGTAGGTCAAGGGTCAAGTTTACAATGACCCGGAACATTTAAACATTTTCCAGACAATAACTTGAGAACGCTTGGGCCTAGGGTCATGAAACTTAATTAGAAGATTGGTCATGACCAGCATATGACCCCTGCAGATTTTGAGTTCATTTGGCCAAAGTTGGAGGTCACATTGACCCGTATCAGTTAAACCCTTTCCGGACGATACTCTAAGAACGCTTGGGCCTAGGGTCACGAGACTTAATAGGGAGGTTGATGATGACCAGCAGATGACCCCTGTTGATTTTTAGGTCAATAGGTTAAAGGTCAAGGTCAGATTGAACCAGAACAGTAGAACTTTTGTTTACAGTGATCATATAATTTCTGTTTCTTGTGTGATTACTTAATGCATCAAGGTGTGCATTTCGTGTTCGACGAGCTCTTGTTGGAATCACTTTTCAGTTGATACAGTATACATTCTAGAAAACATGGACATGGGGTAGTGCAAAAATAAGAAAATAAAGAAATAAACATTAGAAAACATTTTGTCTAAAGAGGAAAAAACTTCCAGTCTTTCTAAACAGCTGCCTCACTTAAATAAATCATGGTTGTGCAGAATGTGAACAATTTCCTATTTACGGTTTATCAAAAATAACACTGGAGAAAAAATGCACCATCAAACAACAGAGATGAGATGAGAGTAAGATATGATTTCACAGAGAAGTGCCTTCACAATTATCGTGACAATTAATGTTATATTATTCATCTAAGAACACTGCAGTCCCTCTTCGTACAGAGTGGCATATCTGAAACAGTGCCAATCAAATACTATGTACAATAAAAATGGACAAACCAATTTATTGATAATGCTCTCCTTCCGATTTAAGAAAATTAAAATGTTTGGACTTTTCTATACCGGGTTCAGAAAGGAATAACACACTCGTCTGTCATTGGAGTAACGGTAGTTTTTAATAGTAGTTTTTAGTAAAAAAATACCAAAACAACAACCATTTATAAACATTGTATTGATGTAATTTTATCATTGCAAAACTAATTTCCAAATGGATTCATCCATAGATCACGTCGTTTTCCAAGACACCTCTTCCCCTATAAAAGAAAAGGAAATTCATCATAAGCATAAAATCTTAAAATTAAACATTTGAAATAATCATGAGTAAACTATCTATGCAACAGTCAGGTAATGCTAATTAATATTCAAGCTGATTACGTTTATTCTGAAGCGTCATAAAAAACTACGTCACTTGCTTACATAAAATAGTGAAAGTCTCACCAGGAATGTATTAGAGCACTTCTGCAAAAGCTTCCCAAGAATTCACTCTTTTCTTCACCAAGGTCTGGGATTTCAGCTATATATCTATTTGCCGTTATTGATATGTACTGATCTTCGCCCTCTACAGTATCTGTGTAGGAGTCCGCTGTCAACGCATCGATTAGCCCACCACTATCTGCAGGAACATCATCGTTTTCCTCGGGATCATTATTATTATTTCCGTGACTGGGTTTCATTTGTCAACCAAACATCTTCTTTGATCTCACAAAAGGTAGAATTAAATATCCCAGAAAGTTCACTTTCATTCATTCTTTTGTCGGTATACCTACAAAGCTTGAAAAACAAACCAAGATCAAGCAAGATATCTAGATCACTTTCTTCCATTCTCTTGCCAGACCTGCTGCAATGTTGGAGAGAGGAATTAAGATCAAGCACGCCATCAGCATACCTGTTTTTTTTTTATATTTTGCTTGCAGCTGGAAAAAGAAACTAAGGTCAGACACCTCACCAGTATCATTTGCATTCATTCTGCTGCAAACCGGTAAAAGCAAGCCAAGGTCATACACGTTGTCAGCATCATTTTCATTTATCATCCTGCAAAGCTTGAAAAATGATCCAAGGTCAAACACTTCATCAGCATCATTTTCATTCATTTTGCTGCACAGCTTGAAAAACAAACCAAGATCAAGCAAGATATCTAGATCACTTTCTTCCATTCTCTTGCCAGACCTGCTGCAATGTTGGAGAGAGGAATAAAGATCAAGCACGCCATTAGCATCTTTTTTATGTCTCCCACCACACAGTGGTGTAGGAGACATTTTGATTTACTCCAGTCTCTCTCTCTGTATGTGTGTGTGTGTGTGTGTGTGTGTGTGTGTGTGTGTGTGTGTCTGTCTGTCTGTCTGTCTGTCACAAAGTTTGTCCGCATTCTAAGTCGAATATTTCTCATCCGATCTTCGCCAAACTTGAAAAAATGTGTTTGCCAATAAGACCTTGGCCAAGTTCGATAACTAGCCAGATCGGCCAAGACACTTCGGAATTATGGCCCTTGACAGTAATTAATGAATCACCTACACTCATAAAAATGCTGAAGTCTTCATTCTCAAACATTCACCAAAAACCATTCATCTTGTCCGCACTCGAAGTCAAACATTTCTTACCCGATCTTCACCAAACTTAAACAAAATGTGTTTGTCAATAAGACCTTGGTCAAGTTCGATAACTAGCCAAATCGGCCCATGGTCTTCGGAATTATGGCCCTTGACAATAATTAATGAATCACCTACACTCTTAAAAATGCTGGTCTTCATTCTCAAACATGCACTAAAAATCATTCATCTTGTCCGCACTCTAAGTCAAACATTTCTCATCCGATCTTCAGCAAACTTGAACAAAATGTGTCTTGGCCAAGTTCGATAAGTAGCCATATCGACTCAGGCACTTAGGAATTATGGCCCTTGAATTACCAAAAATCAGCCTTTTTACACTTGTCTGCACTCTAACTCGAATATTTCTCATCCGATCTTCATCAAACAAACAAAATGTGTGTGACCATTCATCTTGTCCCCACTCTAAGTCAAACATTTCTTATCCGATCTTCACCAAACTTGAACATAATGTATTTACCAATAAGACCTTGGCCAAGTTCGATAACTAGCCACATCGGCACAGGGTCTTCGGAATTATGGCCCTTGACAATAATTAATGAATCACCTACACTCATAAAAATGCTGAAGTCTTCATTCTCAAACATGCACTTAGGAATTATTGCCCTTGAATTACCAAAAATCAGCCTTTTTACACTTGTCTGCACTGTGACTCGAATAATTCTCATCCGATCTTCACCAAACTTAAACAAAATGTGTGTGACCATAAGTCCTCTCCCAGGTTCGATAACTAGCAAAATTGGCATATCAGAATTATGGCCTTTGAATTACTGAAAATCAGCCATTTTACTCTTCAAAGGTATATTTGTTGTGACTAAACAGTATAAAAACACTGATTTAGTGTTTAGATGATTAGGCAGTTGTGGGAGGCATGCGCTTTTCTCAAAAGCAGCTCTAGTTTTATTTTGCCTGCAGCTGGAAAAAGAAACTAAGGTCAAACACTTCATCAGTATCATTTGCATGCATTCGGTTGCAAAGCTGAAAAAACGAGTCAAGGTCATACACATTGTTGATTGGCATCATTTTTCATTCATTCTGATGGAGATCTTGGAAAACGAACCAAGATCAAACGCTTCACCAGCATCTTTTTCATTCGTTTTGCTGCAAATTGAACCTAGATCAAACACTTCATCAGAATAATTTTCATTCATTATACTTCAAAGCTTGAAAAACGAACCAATGTCAAACATTTCATCACCATCACTTTCATTCGTTTTGTTGCAAACTGGAAAAAACAAACCAAGGTCAAACACCTCATCAGTATGAATTGTATTCATTCTGTTGCAAAGCTGGAAAAACAAGTCAAGGTCATACACGTTGTCGGCATCATTTTTATTTATTTTGCTTAAAAACTTGAAAATCAAACCAAGGTCAAACACTTCATCAGCATCATTTTTACTCACTCTATTAAAACACTTCATCAGTATCATTTGCAATCATTCTGCAAAGCTTGAAAAACGAGCCAAGGTTATACACGTTCAGCATTATTTTCATTCATTTTTCTGCAAAGTTAGAAAAAGAACTGAGGTCAAAAATATCATCAGCATCATTTTATTCATTTTCCGGCCATATCTGTTGCAAAGCTGGAAAAACGAATTAAGGTTGAACACACCTTCAAATTCTGTGCATATTTCTCTATACTGACGGGTTTGGGTGTTATCCATGTTATGCGCTGATTTTGGCCTTTGTTAAACTTTATGATATTAGAAAATATATCTGCTTCTACTGAATTTCTCCTCTGCATCTTGTCACCTGCTAGCATGCCTCTGAATCTCTTCTCTGCGTTGGCGTCAACGCATTTTTGTTAAAGATTGATTTTTCAAATTACTTGTCTTAATACATGGCATTTTCTTGTACTAAAAATGCGCCATTACTGTCTTGGCTGCCATTTGGTTTAGGAACACCAATATGTCAACCACAGAGTCATTTTTCTTGAAATATACAATGATTAAATGCGTTCGTCCTTCTTGAGCATCTTTCTCGTCAAAATGTACGTCGTGAACAATAGGGTATTGCTTGTTGGATCATTGTCGCTGGTTCTGTGTTATTTTAGATCCGTGACTATGCATTTTGCTGAGATATATGAAGAGTTCAACTATTTGACGGCTGAAATTCTGGCAAGTCGATCTGTTACCAGCAAATGTCCGAGGTGCTTTAACAAGCTTCAAGATGACGTTATAAGCAGACTCTTCAGTATTGTTGCTGGTTGTCAGGTCATTCTCATTTATGTGATTGCTATTCAAATTTGTATGGGGGCATACAACACTTCTGTGTTTCGTTTGAAACATCCAGTTGTTTTATTCATTATCCTTGTTTGCTTTTGGATGAGCACTTTTGATAATTTTCTCAAATTCTTTTCTGCAGGTAGATGTAAATCTTCGAAATCCGACGTTTGATACTTGTATCAGTCATACATATATGCAGTCAGGAAAAGCATTTTCTGTAGACTTTGGCGCCCTTGTTATCCATTTTGAACCTGTTGCTGTAAGGATAGCAGAACCATTTGAAATTCTACTTGCTTGTAAAAATCGGGATGATTGCATTTTTGAAATGGATGTAGATGAATCAACGACTCCCGTAACCTTAAGTGTGCATTTTCCAATCTGTTCGCTATGTACCTGCACTGAAGGAACTGAAACGCTTTTAACTGATGCGGGCAATAACATTTGATTAATGTGCATATCTATAGACGAATGACCGGCGGCTACAGCGAAAGCAGTTTTTGGAAGAGAGATATTCTTGAAAAACAACGTTTTCAAACTCATCCTCGTTTTCTCTGGACATTATCGTGTAGACTGAACTCTTATAGTTAATCGATATTTACATTGTTTACATTACCGTGATCGTATGGTCACAATGAGTGTGAAGCCCAAACGTTTTACAGTCACACTATGGTCATATGCGTACACTTTGCTCATAATAATTGCATTTTCCGCTATACAAAATACAGCTACACAAACACAAATTAAATTAAGACAGCATACCTTGGCCATATTGACTGCAGTCCGGCCTACAACATTCTCCACCGAGTCGTTGTCTGACTGCACTATGAAGCACCTTTTCCACGGAAGAACGATTCTGGATTAGCTCCCGTGTAGTGAATATTGGTATTGCACCCTAATTGGATATCAATGCTCTAGTTTAATTCACTAACTTAATGTGCACATTATACACTGAACAACTCGTTCATTCAAACTGTAAGAATTAATCGTATGTTACGGTGTTTCGTTTGTACGGTGTTCCGTTTGGACCATAAATATTTTTTTATTTCTGAACCCCGAAATCTCGAAACTACGATGATGAAAACCTAAAACCTGAATGGTGAAAAAGTCGAATCACGAAATATGATGGTGAAAGTCGAAATCACTAAACAACGATGATGAAAACGCGATATCATTTCGCGTTTTCACCATCGTGGTTTCGTGTTTACATCATTATACTTTCGACTTTCGTCATCGCAGTTTCGACTTCCATCATCGTGGTTTCGTTTTTTTTCACCATCGTTCTATTTTTAGAAACTTTTGCCTTGACCTAGAGCAGAGACAGCTCCAAAACAACCAAGCCTTTCTATATTATTGACTTAAAAGCACTATTTGATTTAAATGCGCAGCCAGCTTTTTACGCGTAGTCCAAATAATAAGATGTTTTGGCACAGCGTGATAATAACAGATCATTAAATAAATCATCCCGATAAGCAAAATAAGCAAGGCTACCAGCTTTTGAGAACAAATAAAATGCCTACCTAGTGCATGCCCGCGGATCTCTAGACTTCGAGTTTTAAAATAAGTTCATTACAACATTTTTTAAATTCTGAAAAGACATGAAAGAAGACATACCTTTAGTGCGTCCACAGCACTGGTTTTCATAACATCATCGAAATAAACATTGAAGGTTTTATGCAGTAGTGTCAGTTCATCTTTTCTCAAGAAATACTGCATGTGGGCACTTAGTGCCACCTTGTTATTAAGTAGAAAAAGAGGGGAAATTAGCCGGAATGTCAAGAAATAAACATGTACACATATATATATATCTGGATACAGCGAATTTTAACAATAAAAACTGATTCATGAATGTGAGCATTTAACGCGACCAAATGAAGAAAAAGCGAACGTTAATTGAATTCGAATATAGTGCCTACATGTAGTAAATTCGCACGTTGATATGCCTTGATAAATGATTAAATCAACTGACCAGATATATTATTGCGATAGTTTATTTTTGAAAGACCCTTTACTGGCATTACATTAATCACAAATACTATAGCTTTAGTATTTAAACTTTCATTGGTATATTTTCCACAACAACGCATCAACGGTCCTGGCAGAAGTGTATCTTGCTGGCGACTCGAGGGCTGAGCGTGAAATGATTGTAACTACAGAGGTCCATCACAAATTTTAACGTTAAATTCAATAAGGTATGCGCTTCAGCGTGATGCTGATTCAGCGAAACATTATGCGACAAATCGCTATACAGTTAAATTTTGAGACGGACTGTATATAAGCAATAGTTACACGCTCAGACCTCCAAATTGGCAGCTACTTGTAAAAGGTCCAGATGAGGCTTACAACTAGCCTTTCAAATTACATTTCAGCTACTGGAAAACAAAGTTACGAGTACTCTTTCATTATCACTCCTGTTAACACCTTGTGCATAATGTATTACAGATTGTATACATAATTCTGAATTTTTAAAACATAAAGATTGTTATGTGGTCTGCTTGAAATTTTGCTTAGTGCAGAATCGATTAACGTGCAGTAGAACGTTTGATAACAGTGATTTTTGGTACACTGGACAAACGTGTACCAGTGACATGCAATGTTTAGGCGCCACTTTAACCTTGAGCCTGCTGCCGGAAAGTGATTCTGCCGTTGCGATCAGTGCAGACGTCGACCAAGATCAGCATAATCATGGTCTGCTCTGTTCGCTGTGCAGTCAGTAAATTTTCAATGAACACCCCTTTGAATAATAAGTGGTACTGCCCAAATTGAATGATGGACTAGTCCATTTTAGAAATTTAGCAGGGAAAATGTTGAGCTGGTATAATTACCCACCTCTAGTTTGTCTTTAGTAAATACGTCAATCTTAATCAGATCAAGCGGCTGTGAGTCTGCAGGGTACACGAGGAAATTGTAGTCCGGACCGAGAAAATACCTTTTCCCAGTGTAAATGTTCTCAAGCCATACTTTACCGGTACTTTTCTGCTGCTTGAACCCATACTGTGAATAGCAAGAAATGAGACTCATGAAATGTCGTTTCTGCAATTAGGGAGAAGCGATTGATGCAGTATTGTACTTGCGATAGACTGGTCCTTTGCGTACCATTGAGCTCTTTTTGTTCATTAAAGATGGCCACGGCCTATTAGGGCACTATGGCTTTTGTAAGCCAGCTTTCGATTGGTCGCTTTATAAAACGAACCGACATTTTGTATAAAGTTGCTGGCTTGGTGTTTGTAAATGAAGGAAAAGGCTGGGAGCCAGGAATTGGAAATGTTCGGTGTTTTAGGTAGTTTTAACCCTTATAATGCTGGACACGACTGATTCTGCCTTTGCAACCAGTGTAGATCATGATCAGCCTGCACATCCGTGCAATCTGATCATGATCTGCACTGTTCACCATTCAGTCAGTATTTTTTTTTTTGCTATGCACCCCTTTGAACAGTTAATGGTACTGTCCAATTGAAAAATGGAGAAGTTCATTATATCAATTTAGCAGGGGAAGGGTTAATAGAATACTGACTCGCCGAGGCGAACCAGCAAACTCCAACGCAGTGTTACTTCCTCTTATCTGTACAGTTTGATTGTTTAACAATATTCCTGCGCGGAGGTTGGCGAGGGTTTTCTGGGAAAAACATGTGAAAAATACGAATAAATCAGATACAGCAGTTAACACTGTTTAAAATGCAGTCAAGAGTTTTGCTTCTTGGGGTCACCCATAGCAGTAAGCCTTTTTAAAAATGAGATTGAATGGTTGTTAAGACATTTTATTTTCTTTAGTAAAGGACAGTTCCAACAATGTCTAGCTTTATTTACTTTCTAATTATAATGAAAAATAAAAACCTTTGAATATTTTAGTGCATAAACTTTATAAACGGTTATATGTCAGCTTATTTGCTATTTTTTATTTGTTCAGGACCAACCCATGTGTCGAAGTAGCATCCTAGTAGTTATGTTTCAAATATGTATATATGATAATATAAGTGTTTCTATTTTTTTAAAAACTGTTTTAACATATGAAAAGTCTCGCCACAAAGCGTCTACCACGTTTAATCAATACTGTCTCTAAACACTTCGCCCTAAGTCCAGTGTGTGCGTGTACACATTTGGTCCGTTGGAAAAAACAACAACAAAAAACACCTTTTTAGGCGAAATGTTTGAGAAAAGTATCAAGAATTTCTGAAATACGCTTAGTCGTGATGAAAGCACCCATTTTCCCGTCTTCGACGCTATTTATTTTGTTAAAAACTGTCAAGAAATAAGGATATTTACTGAACTGAGTGCACGATACCGAAAAGTCACGTGGGCTGGTCACCCTGAACATGCGATAAGATAAAATAAATAGTGCATATAAATATCACTGTAAGGCTACGACAACAAACAATATGAAGACAATTAACTTACTTCATAGTATTCCAGATATGAAAAACTCATCGGTATGACGATAACAGCCGTTAAGACTGCCAGGATAGCAAATATTACCGAACATACGACCACTTTCTTACTGTGAATGACACTTGTTGAAGGTGGTGGCTGCCGAATCACAAACCTTCTGGATACAACCTCAGGCATCATGAAAACTTAAACATGATAGTAAAGTATATGGAGTATGGAGTATACTTAAAGATATACCATGTACATCTTTCACCATTAAATGTAATTAAATCGGCTAAATAAAAATAGTGTGTATATTGGGTTTTATTCACAATTAATGTCGTGTGACATTGACTTTTAAAAAGCTTCCGGTTCGTTTAGTGGTGGTACAAAATTCACACCGTGGCTTGTTACTGTGTACTGTTTTTAACTTGATATAAAATACTGTTCGTATGCAACATATTTATTTCATGTTTACATAGAGACTATGGAGTAATTCTTCAAATATGAAATTTGGACACAGTATAACTTTAACGCCATTAAAAATGTCTAAAACATTTTATATATTCACAAAAATAGATGTCAGAAGAGAACAGTAATATAATATATAAAGCAAATAAGTTTTGCTATAAAAATTACTTCGGCGTTTCGAGAGTCGTCGCCTTTACTGGTGTTAGATCAACATGAATTATTTAAGAAATAATATATCTCATTTAGTGATTTGTCGCTGAATAAATAATTGTTTGGAGTTCAGATGTGAAGGAATTATATCACGAGGGCGCAGCCCGAGTGATATAATAATACGCATCTGAACGACAAACAATGATTTTATTCAAGAACAAATCACTAAATGAGATATATTATTTTGATTCTAACACGTTACCAAGGACTTTAAAGTACATCCTTGACGGCATTCATTTGATATTTGCCCGTTTTCAATCGGTTTCTTTTCCAGCGCGCCGCTATGCCGTTTGACGCTTTGACGTAATAATTGTGACGTCAGAACAGTGAATTGTTGTTTATTCTAACACGATCCGATTCATTTTCCTATTAAACAAAGAAGGCTGGAAACAGTGAATTATTAAACAACAATTCACTGTTCTGACGTCACACTATTACGTCATAGCGTCAAGCGGCGTAGCGGCGCGCTGGAAAAGAACCCGACTGAAAACGGGCAAATATTTAATGCATGCCGACAAGGGTGTACCTTAAAGTTCTTGATAACGTGTTAGAATCGAAATAATATACCTCATTCAGTGATTTGCTCTTGAATAAATCACTGTTTGTCGTTCAGATGCGTAGCATTATATCACTCGGGCTACGCCCTCGTGATATAATTCCTTCGCATCTGAACTCCAAACAGTGATTTATTCAGCGACAAATCACCGATGAGATATATTATTTCTTAAATAATTCACTGTTTTCAGCTTTCTTTGTTTAATAGGAAAATGAATCGGATCGTGTTAGAATGTTTATTAGTTACTAGTAAGTTGACTATCCGATGTGACTTTTTCTTAGATTGTCTCGCGTTAGTTACATTTTAAAGTTTATTTTAACGTCAAAAGAATAAATTGCAACGCTTAACAGTAACGACAAAATCTCTTTTTGACAACGTTTAGTAATTCCAAATAAATGCATGGTTTGATTGATAAGAACATAATAATATAACCGGAGTTTTTTTTATGATAGAAGAAACGAATAAAACATTATTATGTCCGGAGAGTGGTAGCGTTTTGTCTTTTTCCTGCACTGAAAACAGTTACATTGAAGTACAAACAATTGAAATATCGCTATTTAAACCTGTCTGAACAGACGCTTAATCACATAGTAAGTTAGTAACGAAAGCCCATCCAAGACTTACCGTTTCCCGCAGCAGTTCATTGTTACGCCGTTATAACAGGTGTTCGGTGATAGGCGTTAAGTTGGTCTGCAGTTTGCAGTTTGCAGTTCGCAATTCGAATTGCAAACCGCAAACTGTTTTGCATTTTGCAGTTCGAATTGCAAACCGCAAACTGTTTTGCATTTTGCAGTTCGAATTGCAAACTGCAAACTGTTTAGCAGATTGCGATTCGAATTGAAAACCACAAACTGGTTTGCAGTTTGCGATTCAAAATGCAAAATGCGTTTTTATTTTGCAATTCAAGATTAGTATGAACCGCTTTGCTTTCCGAGAAAGCTGTTATTGTTTTGGGCTTTTTAGGATTAAAACTTTAACAATTCAGTCTAATTTGTACATTGTAATATAAATTGCAAACTGCAAATCATTTTGCATTTTGCAGTTCGAATTGCAAAATGAATTTTTATTTTGCGATTCACGATACATATGAAGCGCATTTTTTTTAGGCTTTGAAATTTAACATTTCATTCTAATATACACTTTGTAATTTGAATTGCAAACTGCAAAACATTTCGCATTTTACAGTTCGAATTGCAAAATGCATTTTTATTTTGTGGTTCAAGATATATATGGACGGCAATTCTATTTCTAAGAAATAATCTATTATTTTTTTGCCTTTCAGGCCTTATTATTGAAGATTTCAATCTAATTTGAACTTTGTAATTTGAATTGCAAACTGCAAAATATTTTGCATTTTGCACTTTGCAGTTCGTATTGCAAAATGAACTTTTATTTTGCAGTTCGAGAGATATATATAATCCGCAATTCGCTTTCCATGAAAAATGTTAATATTTTGAGCACCTCGGGCTATAACATTGAATATTTCAGTCACATCGTTTTTCTTTTCTGCGATTTGCGATTCGAATGGCAAAATGAAGTTTTACTTATTATTCATTATATATATGTGAATTGTAATGTTTTGAGCTTTTCAGTATTTAAAAATGAATATATTTCAGGCTTTAAAATCGAGCTTTTCAGTCACTTTTGCGCTTTGTATTTTTAATTGCTAACTGTAAAATATTTTGCGCTTTGCTATTCAAATTGAAAAATGATTTTTTTTCGCCGTTTAAGATATAAATTAATCGCGATTCGCTTTCCGAGAAATATGTTAATGTTTTGAACTTTTCAGAATTTTTAATTCAACATTTCATTCTCATTTGCGCTTTGCATTATTAATTTTAAAAATGACGAGAACACGTTTACTTTCCTGTTAAAACATCCTCGAAACGTGTCAAGAACTGCAGTTTTAAGGTAGATTTTGATTTTGCGGTTCAAGAAATTTATACCGCGATTTGCTTTCCGAGAAAATGATTTTCAGGCTTTAAAATCATTCCTGTGCTTGTAATTTCAATTGCAAACCGCGAAATATTTTCCATTTTGCAGTTCGAATTTCAGATGCGTTTTTTTTCCGATTCTGGTTAAGATTCAACAAGTTGTCTTTTTGGCGATGCTAGGAAAAGAGTATGGGCTGTGTACACTGACCTCAGATCAAAATCAAGGCCAGTAGGTAAGGTTAGTTTAGTTTACTCGGCAAAGAGAAGTATGAACGGAAAAATTGTGAAAAAATGTATTTCCACACTGGGACTATATTATGTGCAGAAACACAAGCATCAAGAGTTTCTAATAACAATGTACCCCAGTATGCTGGAAACCGTATAAATGTATCACTTGCACAAAGCTATGCCATTTCTGATTCCCCTTAAATACCAAGGCAACAGAAATCAAGATCCCCACCATCAAACCGTGGTTAGAGCCAACGAGCTCCCACTTGGTACGATCAAAAAAGAATGTCTGGATACGAAATCAAGCGTCCGAAGTCTCAAGAAAAACAATCTTTGTCGACGTAGCAGACTTAAGCAAAACCCCAGTAGGACATAAGGGATGGGGGATGTCTAAAGTATTACGAATGACTGTAATTTGACATTTGCCTCACTGAATGCTAGTTACTTGAAACAGAATCTCTTCTTTCTGTATCAAAAACAAATATAAATATGTATGATATTGTAGATATTGAAGGTTATTTGCGATAATTTGCGTATATTTTGAAATATTTTGCAGTTTGCAATTCAAATTACAAAGCGGAAATAAGACTGAAAACCTGAAAAGCCCCAAACAATACCATGTTTCTGAGAAATTTCATCGAAGTTCAATACATACACAATGTATATTGAATTTAATGTAAAAATTCTTTTTGCAATTCGAACTGTAAAATGCAAAATATTTTGCAGTTTGCAATTCAAATTACAATTGCGTTTGAAATCTTGAATTCTGAAACGCAAAACAAAAATTCATTTTGCAATCTGAACTGCAAAATGCAAAATATTTTGCAGTTTTCTATTTAAATCAAAAAACGCAAATAAGAATGAATTGTTAAATTTTAAAGTCTGGAAAATCCCAACCAATACCACTTTTCTAAGAAACTGAAAAGCAGTATATTACATATATTGAATCGAAAATGAAAAAATATTTTGCAATTCGAACAGCAAAATGCAAAATATTTTGCAGTTTGTTATTCAAATTAAAAGTTTCAAAGTTTATTTCATTCTCAGTTTGTACATACATAAAAAATTCATGATTTACAAAAATCGAAATGGACATTGATATCCTAAATTCTGAAAAGCAAAATAAAAATTGTAGTTTGAAAATCAAATTACAAAGCGAAAAAGACATTGAAATACTGAATACTGAAACGCAAAATAAAAATTCGTTTTGCAATTAATATAAATGTAGAAATTCTATTCTCATTAGTATGTTTGATTGTGACTTTGTTTTATATGTTGTATTGAATATTATATACATATTGCATTCCTGAGAGGGTGATATGAAAAATGTTCACCGCGAGATATATGAATATTGACCGAGGCGCTAGCCGAGGTCTATATTCATATTTCGAGGGGTGAACATTTTTCATATCACCCTCTCAGGAATGCAATATTTATTTTATTGTACTGAAAGCTTATAGAAATGAGTAAGAACTTTGGAATGAGTCTTTGGACAGTTCAACAAGAGCATCAACTTATAAACTTTTTTCAGATTTCGAATTTAAATGCTATCTAGATTAAATAAAAACTACTAAATTCAGAATTGCATTAACAAGTCTTCGTCTATCAGCACATCGATTATCTATAGAAACAGGAAGATGGCATAAACCAAACAAAATACCGAGAAATGAAAGGAAGTGTATTATATGCAATGTTATTGAAGATGAGTTCCACTTCTTGTTAGAATGTCAGATATATAAAGATCTTAGACAAAATCATATTAAGAAATATTATTGGAAACGTCCAAACATACCAAAATTTATAGAGTTGTTAACGTCTGAAAACTACCTGATTCAGAAAAATCTGTCAATATTTGTATACAAGGCATTTGAACTCCGTAGACCTATATATTATAACGAACACTTTTCTCCTCAAGACATAGAGCATTATGCTACATATTGATTTTTACATTAAAAACTACCGCAAATTTGCATTTGTATATTCATACGTGCACATTTCTGTTAACTGTTTAAATTAATAACCTTTCATAAATAATAGAAAGTTTTAGGTCAAGTCAGCGTATTATGTTACACTGTACATCATGAAACGACATATTTTTGCTTTCTTTAAAGTTGATTTCTACTTTAATTATTCATTACAGAAACTGTGGTCTACCAGAATAGAGACGAACATGTCACATTGTATGTGAAATTTATATGCATGCTTATTAATCTTATATTAGAAAGTATTATTTGCTTTAAATTGTGTATCATGACATATTTTGTTTAGGCACATTTATGCTATATCTTACTAAGAATTTATTTAGATTTAAGCATTACAGCTTATCATATGTACGAAACATTAGATGGATGCAATGAAAATAAATGACAAAATGAGTATTATCAAAATAATGAGAGGGTAAAACTTCTATAACTGTTTGAACACTTTAAACTGTCGTCTCTTAAAAGATCTGTTTTGACAGACGATGTAATAATGTCTTATTAGTGCTGTAAAACAATTCTATTATCTTGATCCGCGTCTAATATGACGGTATATACTTTTGTCTCAAGAGTCTATAAGCACCACAAACCAGCACAAAATTGGAGTAAAGTGATTCTGTTTAAATCACGAACTTTTGACTTACTTTTGACTTACTCATGCCTCGCATCAAATCAAATTTACCGTGTCCCAGCTTCCGCTTACTCCTTTACAAAGTTAATGGCCATTTGTTACCCCTTACATATGATCTTTTCATTAACCGTGTCCGCAATTGCCTCGCTCTAAGTGGCTTAAACTCTTCGAAGATAGCCAGTCATAGTTTTCGCAGAGGCGGAGCGAGCTTTTGTTACGCAATTGGCCTTCCTACGTTGTTAGGTGATTGGCGCTCCTCCTGTTACCAGTCATACATAGACAATGGCGCCTAAACGCGTTTCCAAATTATTCGTAGTATTATTCGTGTTGGGTAGAGTCGACAAAATGTAATATTCTGTAAGTAAATTCTAAGTGTTACGGAACCTTTAAAAGAACTTGAATATCAAAGTACCTGTAATATTTCTTCACTAAATGTACACGCAGTTCTATAGAAGAAAAAGGGAAATCTATACATATCCTAAATATAACATTGGCATAGTCAATTTTGAACGCAGGAAGTGTGACCTTTTTGTGACCATTTGAAAATGTTCCTTTCTGATGAAATATACTTTGCAATTTTGTCACACGTTGAAAAAGTTAATTGTAAGTAATCATAACAACATTAATCATGTAGAGCAAGAATGCTTCAATTAAATAGCTAAAAGTGACGACCATTTGATACTGAGTATGGCGTTGCCCATTTGCATGAGGCGTAGACGTTTCACATCGTCAAGTTCATATTTACTAGAAAGCCTACCTGTTGAAAGAATGAAAAAACAACGGGCAATTTCATTTATATCTTGAATTGTAAACTATTTTGCTATTCAAATTGCAAAATGAATTTTGCTATTCAAACTGCAAAATGGAAATATTTTGCAGTTTGCAGTTCAAAGTACAAAAATGAAAATGAGATTGAAATTTTACATTTCAAAGCCTGAAAAGCCCCAAAACAATACCATGTTTTTTAAAAACCACAGGCAATTCAATTTATATCTTGAATTGTAAAACAAGAAATCATTTTGCAGTTTGAACTGCAAAGTGCAAAAATGCAAATATTTTGCAGTTTGCAGTTTAAATTACAAAATGAAAATGCGATAAAAATGTTACATTTTTAAGCCTGGAAAATCCCCCCCCAAAAAAAACA
This sequence comes from Mercenaria mercenaria, assembly GCF_021730395.1. Taxonomy (NCBI): domain Eukaryota; kingdom Metazoa; phylum Mollusca; class Bivalvia; order Venerida; family Veneridae; genus Mercenaria; species Mercenaria mercenaria. The sequence goes on from NC_069373.1 coordinate 59,051,759, forward strand.
ATAAAATGTTCTTTGAGAAAATTTGCGCAATTCAATATATATCTTGAATTGTGAAATAAAATTTCATTTTGCAATTCAAACTGCAAAATGCAAAATATTTTGCAGTTTGCAGTTCAAATTACAAAACGCCAAATGAGACTAAAATAATACATTTCAATGCATGAAAAGCCCTTTTTGAAACACTACAGGCAATTCAATTTTTATTTTGAATTGTAAAATAATAATTCATTTTGCAATTCGAACTGCAAAATGCAAAATATTATGCAGTTTGCATTTCAAATTACGAAATATTAAAATTTCAAACAAGATTTAAAAATTAAGTCTTAAAATCCCAAAGCCTAAAAATTATACCATCTTTTGAGAAACTTCACCACGGTTCAGTAAATAAATAAATAAAAAACATTTTTGCAGTTCACACTGCAAAATGCAGTATATCACTTAGACCAACAATGTCTTTATTTACAGAAAGCTATTGAACATATTCCGAGTCACCTTCTTGTATTTAAACCTACATAAAAATTGTAACGTGTTATTTTATATAAATACTGATTTCATTTTTATCTTCCGTAAGTATTGACCCGACAGTCACTCCGTATGTTTAGCGTAAATTAATTGTCGATGTCCGAACCTAAATAACGATATAACTATTGAAAGTTTATTATCAAAGCTGTTCAGCTACCAATTTCGTGACTGTGTGTTCGACTGTCTGTCTGTCAATATCATTAAACTTAAAAGACGAAAAAATTGCCACACTTATCATGATTTTTTGTTCATCTATAAAAGAATACTGTACTAGTGAGAAAATGTTCACATTTTCACTGGCGCTACGCGCTCGTGAAAATATTTGTGATTTTATCACTTCTAAGCGAGATATATTCCATATTCACGAAAAACAAACAAATATATATAACGTGAACCGCAAAATAACAGTTCATTTTGCTATTCGAACTGCAAAATCGATATGTTTTGCAGTTTGCAATTCAAATTACGAAGTGCAAATAAGATGGAAATGTTAAATAATAAAGCATGAAAGACAACAAATTACAGAATCTTTGTTTATAAAGCGAATCGCCGTTCAAATATATATATCTTGAACCGCAAAATAAAATTCATTTTGCAATTCGTACTGCAAAATGCATAATGTTTTGCAGTTTGCAATTCAAATTTAAAAGTGCAAATTGGGTTAAAATGTTTAATTTAAAAGCCTGAAAGCAAAATACAATAACAACTTTCTCGGAAAGCGAATCGAAGTTCATCTACTTATATATAACTCGAACCACAAATTAATTCATTTTGCAATTTGAACTGCAAAATGCAAAACTGCAAAATACAAATCAGTCTGCGGTTTGCATTTCGAACTGCAAAATGCAAAATGCAAAACGGTTTGCAGTTTGCAATTCGAATTGCGAACTGCAAACTGCAAACTGCAGACCAACTTAACGCCTATGTGTTCGGTGTACAATTTATTTTTACGCCGTAGTCTCTAGTACACGTAAAGCATGTGTATTAAAAACACGATAATGTAAGGAAAATTATTCAAGCTATAGCTCTATAATTATACTAAATTATTAAAAGTAAGTGGTTGTTCATGAGATTTCAAAATGAAAAATGTTCCAGTGATAAACAAATCTGAAATTATTATACATTCTAAAACGATCCGATTCATTTTCCTATTAAACAAAGAAGGCTGGAAACAGTGAATTATTAAACAACAATTCACTGTTCTGACGTCACAACTATTACGTCATAGCGTCAAGCGGCGTAGCGGCGCGCTGGAAAAGAACCCGACTGAAAACGGGCAAATATTTAATGCATGCCGACAAGGGTGTACTTTAAAGTGCTTGATAACGTGTTAGAATCGAAATAATATATCTCATTAGTGATTTGCTCTTGAATAAATCACTGTTTGTCGTTCAGATGCGTAGCATTATATCACTCGGGTTACGCACTCGTGATATAGATCTAATTCCTTCGCATCTGAACTCCAAACAGTGATTTATTCAGCGACAAATCACCGATGAGATATATTATTTCTTAAATTAAGTATAAATAAATAAAATATATAGATCTATGCTTACCTTGAATGTAAACTATGAATTAGAAAAAATATCAAAAGGCCTGCTATTGAAACGGTCCTGTCAACTGGAAGTTATTCTCCAGATAAATGATGACATAAATGAGATGTAAACTTATTATTAGTATGCAGGCTGGTATCCTTGAATAAAATTGTAGGCCAATCATAAACAAATTGTTTACCTGCGGAATTCCCCGGCTTGTTCCTTGTTCTGCCCCAGTAGTCCTGTATTACGTTACAGTCAAATGGCTACTATATAGGCCTACGTCCCGACTTGTTTAAATTTTAATAATGCACTCGTGATCAAATATTATTTTGCGTTGTGTTTCAAACCATGCATCTGTGAAGTATATATTGATATTCCGTCTTGTGTATGCAGCAGTGAGGTATAGAGTAACATATTCCGTCTTTTGTAAACATCTGCCACACTAAATTCATACATCATACAAAACTTTTTAGCATATTAAAAAGAAAAGAAAACGGAGTAAAACAAGAAATGGCTTTTAAAGCAGTATGCCTCCAGATCGTTAGACAACAACAAAAAATATTTTTTATTAGATATCTTGAAATAAATGCTATATTTCTTAAGAAGGCTTTAAAACTTAGTTACTGACAAATTTTATGTTACGGAAACACTTGAGAATCTGCTGTTTTTACTACTTTTTACGATGAAAATTGAAAAGCGTTTGTCACGCGGCTTTTACTCCGGGTGAACTGTCTCTATAAATATCTATATTATTCACTACTTCAGCTATAGCGCTATTGGTTACGACGACGGGAAAATGTCTTTATTGCCGCGGTGGTCCGGTGTTCGATTCCCGACGCGGTCATCTTTTTTTCTTAATTTGGAACTTTTAAAATATTTTAGAAACAAAAATTCATATTCTAATGTTCATAATATGATCAAAGTTCAATTTGAATGAAATATTATTTTTAGCAAAATCTGGAGGCATGCTGCTTTAAGACCGGTCGTAGAAATTTAGCAGTATGCGTTACCATGGCCGAGGGCGTACCTGTGCATATACGCCTGTGCGTACAATTCAAATTCGACACCACGAAAATGAAAAGGCTTAAAATGCCAAAATTGCAACAAAGTATAAAGCCTAAGGGGGTTAGACGGTTATTTAAAGTACTTCATTTGAACAAAATCATCTGAATGAACTTATTTTTTTTTTTTTATAATATAGCAAAACATTGTTTTAAGGTAAGTGTAGATTTTCTGGAAGCTTAGAACGCAGCAAACACAACCAGAGGCACAAATCGCAAAAAAGGCCTGTCACAAATGGAAACACACGCACGCACGCACGCACGCAAATACACAAACTGACAGCATGGTCAAAACGAACAGATATAGGAACACCGCTGGCATCGCTCAGGAACGGCCAGTGGCAACACCTTCGAACGGTTCATCTATTTATATTTTTCTTCATTTTAAATCATATTGCGTATAAAGAAGCAAGTTTACAGATGAAAGTTAGTCATACTGACAATGTTTCTTTCCTGTTTATCATACTAATCTTCATTTTCATGATCACCAACTGTGTCATTGAAATCTAGATTATTGTAATCTATAGTGTAAAAGTGAGCAAACCTTAAATAGTGCGTACAGACATATCAACTGATGTTGAACATATATAGTGGATCATTTTAGATACCGTATGTATTTAACTGAACATATAAAGGTTTTACCAGCCATGTCATATGATCATTGGTACAAATATGTACATATGGGCTTACGTTGGCTGAAGTTTTCTTAAGAAGAAAATTCGCATAGATATGTCTCACAAGATCCAAAGATTCTGTCTGCCTTAGTAACAAACCTCAAAGATAAACATTCGAACAATGACAGAAAAACAAGTGTTTTAATACCATGAAAAATATACAGATAAACCAAGAAACGCTTAGTTGGTTTAGTAAACTTTCAATATTTTACAAGAAAGCGTTTGTGTCTCAAAAACAAAACACTTTACATTGTTCTCGCATTAACAAAAAAGACACCTCGAATGGGGTTTCGAATATACAAAGATACGAGCGGATAAAGCTAGTGTCCATATCTCAAAGGTATACTAGATACGAATTTCACATTTAAAAAAATGAACATTTACTACAGCTAAACACAGATTACATGTGTACTACCAGTATAAAAAACTAGAAGATTTATTCTAGCCAATGATTGAATTCAATCGGTTTAGATTTAGAGCACGACTTCTGACGAAGCATTTTGCCACATACCTTTACTTGCGATACGCTGTCAAAATGAGATTCTGTTGTGCAGCAACGACCTACAAACATACCTACATAATGCACCTGTCAATGTTTTGCCCGCCCAGGGGGGCGGCGGGCTGACCCAGGGGAATTTGACATTTCAAAAAAAATTGTTGTCTAAATCCCCACCCTAGAGACAACCTTTTTTGTCTAAATCCCACCCTAGAGCCTTGTTGGTACATCAAATGTTTGTCTAATTCCCGCCTGTCGGGAATGGCCTTCTGTCTAAAGTCCCGTGTATGCCCGCCGCTCCCCCGGGCGGGCAAAATATTGACAGGTGCATAACACTGAAATTCGGTATACTCAATTTGGGTATGTTGGAAATATGTTTGAACAAAAACAGATCACCCGCCTGACTCTGCTATTGGGAACATTGGTAAATCAAGTAAGCAGCGGGAGAATATAGGGTAAAATGGGGTAACTGGGACACTTAAAGAATCACTGTTGAGTAATATTTTAGAAAGACAAAATATATACTTGATTTATTGATATTTCAGTATGCGCAACCTATATAATATATGACGAATATAAACTTTTACAAATACCTGATAACCCGTGATTAACTATAAATTAATTAAACATTGGTCAAGTGTCCCAAGTTACCCCACCCAGTTGGGGTAACTTGGGACATTTTAGTTTTATTAGAATTTATGTATATTACAGTCGCATTTATGACAAATGAAACCATTCATGTCCACAGATCAAAAACGAATTCTAAACTGAAAATATAGCTCCGTATTAATTACAATTTATGACTGTTTTGTAAAACAAGGATGCATAAAGGAATCAATATGTCCAAGTTTTGCCTAAATTATGTCATTATTTGTTTCAATATATGCTTATTATGTAGATCTAAATCGTTTAAAATAGAAAAATGTTATAAGTGTAAATAACTATGTAGGAATTTAACATAAACTATAATCCATTATGTACTTATATATGTGATTTTTACACTTGAAACTGATCAAAATTTTAAACAGTCTTAAAACATAGATTTTATCAAATATTAACGGGACAATTAAAATGTGTGTCTTTTTTCACAAAGAAATAAGGACATTAACTAGCTTTTTGCATACAGGAAGACTCGGGGAGGAGGGGATGAAATGTGAGGGGAATGAAGGCAGGGTTAAGGAGATCTAGACGGACACATGGGCATACGCTCTCGGAAACTATTGGCAACTGTACCTAAAATGTGTTGTCTGGCCAATATTTGGTGTTTGCTTTAGCCTGAATATTTGACACTATAAGAATCTTTCACTGGTCGCGGGTAAAGATGGGAATATCCGGCACGAGGGTAACTGTTTAGGCGGTAACGAGGCTTCCAGCCGAGTTACCGCCTAAACAGTTACCCGAGTGCCGGATATTCCCATCTTTACCCGCGACCAGTGATTGATTCTTTTTCTTGCATACCTATTTCAAGAAATAATAATAAAAATAAAATCAATCGAACGGCTTTCCTTTTAGAACTATTTCTTATAGCAGTGTATTTAAAAAAAGCGCGGGAAACCAACGTCCGTAAACAGGACGTTTCAAAACAAATAACAATGTTTAGTTCCGGTTTTGTTTTATCAGTTGCAGCGTAACGTTATGAATTTTTGATAAAATAACGTGATTTGAATCGAGAAATATACTATCAGGAACTAATAGGAACAGTCAAGGTATTGAATTTTTATTCCGTTTTTTAAATAAAATATCAATTACTACATAAATCTTCTACATATATGTAGTTCGTAATACGTCATTTACAGCACGAGAGTCATCTTACACCCCGGGGTGTAAGATGGAGTTTTCCAGCACCGGTAAAAATACCGGAAATCCCCGTCTGGTATGCAAGAAAACGTCATCTTTTAAAGGAGTAATTAACTAAAAGAACTACTATGTTGGATTGACTGTCAGTTGGTTCTTGCGCTTCACCTAGTATAAATACTACTTATTAATATAAGATTTGCCGACAGTTTCTTTAAACATGAAAGAAATATCAGTATTAGCCTATTAGACTATCAAAAATTCTAAACTCACCAGATTTTACGCGGAATGAGTGGGAGGGGTTTACGGAACGATCTCCCTTTAAATAAACATATGTGACTAAACAGTGACTTAGATCATGTAAACTTGGTATCGGGTAGAAAATTCAGTAGTTGCACTAGAGTTAAGCTAATATATATTATGACCACGCCTGTGAACTAGTGGTATACTTACAAAATATCAGAGTTTCGTCATTACTAGACTTTCTTTCCTATTTTCATTTCATTTGTGGAAAAAGATTAAAAGTTGACAATTTATAGTGGTTATGTCCAGTTATGTACAACATTTTATGTACTGTCCATTGGAGCATATCCCCATTTTCTTCCAGCATCCAGTTCGTTCAAAAATAAAATCATGGAGAACTTTGTTCTTAACGACAGTGTCCAACTTGCCCCAATACATTAGGGTAAGTGGGACACTTTTGAAAAGGAACGTTCAAAAATAATGTATGTTGTAATTTCTCAAAAACAAATCCCATTGTATGAAATAATAATGTGATACCTACAGTTTTGCAACTCTTCCCATAACTGAAGGTATAAACACATACTAATATAAATATTTTGGACATGCCATATTTCACAAACAAGCACCTGTTTTATAACGTCGTTGTCTGACGTCAACGCAACGGTTCATGACAGGCCACTTTATTATTCAAAATGAAAGTCAATAAAACAAAATCATTATACTTTTTTATAGAATTTAAAAAAAATAATGCCATGTCCTTGATTTGCAATGATACATAATACGCTTCAATATTTCAAACAAGTTAAATGCGATATTTTGTGTATACGAGAACCAGCTTCTTGTGTCAAAATTGACGTCACATTTATGATCAAGCCGTTACGGTACCGAAATTAAATATCTTTAAGATCTTATTGATATACCGACCACATATAAGCAAATACATCTATAAAGTCAGACGACTATTTCTACTGTGCGTTTCACTAGACAGGAACATAACGAGAATATTTTAATGCACCATCTGAAAAAATAGGCATTATTATTTACAGCGTGTAATTTTATGTTTTCTTATTTTTATTTAATTAGTAATACTCTCAACATATGTCTAAGAAAATCGATTCTTAAAATATTTTCCAATCCATCGGCAGAAAAGTTTTGTCATATTAGGCTTTAACACTGAATGTCCTTTTTCAACATATGATCTTATTTTGGGAACGTAACCAATATTTACCCCAATTTACTGAAAAGTGTAAAGTGTCCCAGTTTCCCCATTGTCCCAGTTACCCCATTTTACCCTACATGATAAAGTCATCAAATGTCTCGAGTAAGAAAAAGGTTACGTTAAATACAACACTCTAAGCGTGATACCGAAGACTTTACCACGGACGTCCTTGAGTTTACTGTAGGGATAATACACGTTTTTTTTGTGTATAAACGTCTGCAGAAGCCCGCGGGATTGTTTGTGACCGAGACCGAAGGTCGAGGTCACAAAAGTATCCCGCGGGCTTCTGCAGACGTTAATACACAAAACAAACGTGTATTGTCGCTATTCTTGCATAAAAAATATTTTACGACGATTTATGTATTGTTTTCATATGTGATGACTTGACGATTCCGGTACATTTTTTATTTACCATTCCTGTTGTTCTTGGAAACGGTAAACATGTTTTAAATATCCGTATCCATGGCCCGGAAATAAACAACACTATCAAAAGCACATCCTGAAGGTTTTTAAGCGAATTTTTTTATCTCTCATTATTACAAACATAAAATTACCAATAATTGTTCATATCATTTCACAATTTGGTGGACTCATCACAATTTCAAGAATAATAACTTTGCATTCGAGTTATATTGAGTACGGACACGCAGTTGGAGTACGGATAAGTACGAACGTAGTGTCAAGTTTCCAAGCTGTTTATATAAATTCTTTGAGAAATTAGATATAAAACATACCGACTGATACTTACCAAAATCATAAATATAATACCTAAAACGAATAATAGCACAAGTTACACGCGATACTTATTTATTCACAGTTATTTACAATAACTGAACAGACGCTTTGTAAAGGGAGTGAACTCTAAGAGAAGCTAGTGCATACATTGATGGGGGCAGTACGTTTGGGGTTGGAAACAGATACAGCTAAACATACTATGGATTACATTGTATCTATAATGCTACAAGATGAGGTTGTTAAGGAAGAAACAAGACGCAGATGCCAAATATCAGTTTGCGTAAAAATACATACATATATCCCTGGCAAAGCATTTCAAAAATAAAAATCATGTATAAACAGCACGTGAATTGTCTTGTTTGCACACGATTTTTCTCCCGTTTATACATGGGCGGATCCAGTGAAAAAAGTAGTTTTTATGCAAGAATAATGGTTGCAATTATATCTATCAATCTATATCCAGATCTGGATACCGAAGTACCTTTCAGCAATTCACGTAGTTTGAATCTGGGTTTGCCAAAATTAGGTATCGTTTACGTTTATGTTGACTAGAAAAACATTACGTTTCGCGTGAAAAAAAATGAAACATTTGCATTTTGTGGGTGCATGAATTTATCAAACACCTGTCAAAAATGCGGATTCAGAGTCATCCATTTAATTAAACAACTGACGAAGATTTCAAAAACGATAACATCAAAAAACTAGTATCCCTTACTGTGCGAGTAAATGTTCCATTCAATCTTTACAGTTTGGAGGATATTAAAAAATAATTATAATAATTTATTCACATGTTTAGCAGTTTCGATTAGTTAATACTTTCTTTAGACGTCACTTTGTCGCTGTGTGGCACTTGATAATTTTGATCACAAAGACGCTGTAAACGTTTAATGTTAAAAGTAATCGAGTCGTCTGCTTAGATATTTCCCTCGCATTCGAGTACTCCAGAAATTTCCGAGCCGGCCCGAGTCCCAATTTTAAATGTAAAAATGCACAAAGGGTAAGCGAAATAATAAAAATATTTAAAATATTTATTTTATTTTTACAGTTTAGTCGAGCAATAATTTTTTTGAAACATCGCCGAAGCAAAAACGATTATTTTTTCCGTTTTTCGTATTTTGCGCAATATATCAATGAAAATGATCCTAAATTTTGTCCAAAATTGACTTCAATGGAAAATAAGGTTGGTACTGTAAGAGGTTCAAAGGGTAAGTGAAATAATGAACTTACAATTTCTAAAGTTATATCATCATTTAGAGGAAAGATTATACCAATTTTAAATCAACTGGACGTTATCACTTGAAAATTCAAAGAAAATAAAGACAATTACCACTGAAAATGTGTTCTTTGGTACGCCAAAAAGTAAACAAATATCGCCATTTTAACTGCAACTAACGTCAACCCCTTGCATATTATCTCTACTAATTTTAAGTTTGTAATGATTTATGAATGTATATATAAAATCGCTTTAGAAACAACAGATTAATGTTAAATTGACTTTGAAGTGATATATCTCCACCGCTTGTGTTGTTTTTATACATTCTATTGTCTATTTTCTGGCTGTTGTATTGTCAAGTCTTGCTCAAGACTCAAGTCTTGATAATAACAGAATGTCCGACTTGTGTCATTCTATTGTCTACTTCCGAGCCGTTCTAACGTCACAACTCGAAAAATAAAAAATGCGAATTGTGTCATCATGTCGTCTACTTTCCGATTGTTCAAGCGTCAGAGCGTTCGAATTATATATCCATATTATGTCATCATGGTGGCTATGCTTTCCGTTGTCTGACCTTACAATTGACGTAGCGGTAATATACTATATGTTTCAGCCTATTGCTTGCAAACATGAACCTACTGAAAACATAACAGTTGTTTTCAGCAAACACTGTACTTGATTTTAAAGCGGTTATTTGCCGATATAATTTTGACTAAGTGTTTGATAGGACACAGTTACAATTTCATTTCTGAATAAAGTTTCAAAATGTTAAATCCTATATGATAATTTGAACAGTAAACCATCATAAAGATTTAACGTTATTACAAGAAAACGTATGAATTTTTTTTGCAAACTGAAGTACTAGTACATCTTTTATCTCATACCCTTAATTCAAGGAGATGAATACCCTCAAGAATCAGGTGTCGGGACTGAAAAACACAAATGTTAGTATTGTTTTTCATTCGGCTTGATGACCAAAGGTGCATTATATTCATATTGTACATGATACAGCAACTTAGGTTTGGAGACCTTTTGGCCTTCACAAAGTGTAAAATAAATCAAGGCAATCTTTAAAACGTCTTGCAGAAAATCAGTTCATTTAGTAATATGTTTAAAACATCACATAGGTGTTCGCCTGTGACATATATGTACAAACACAAGCATTAAAGTTCTCATAAATTGGTTTTAAACACACTTAATAGCTGTTCTTCTTTATTCTATATAAAATTGACATATTTCCAATTGCTGCAGCACACATCAGGGCCCATTTTAAATGTCTGCAACTTACATTTTCTTGTGCTGAGTATATACCTATATAAATTCTGTAAAAAAATTCGACATATATTTCAGTTAAATACGAACAAACAGAAAAAGATTCCGTATTGTACTTTTTAAATTCCGTATTGTACCTTTTGCATTGTATGCTGCCGGACTTCTTTCGTTAATATGCATGTCCTGACATAGCGCACATAAAAACTTCACATAGTTCCATTTTAATATCGATAAACATTGAAAATTTCGTCCAATAACAAAACAACAAACAAAAAGGTAGAGGTATATAATATAAGAGTCATTATAACAGTAGCTAGATCTGGGATTTTGTATTCGGCTATCGTGGATTTTGCAACCCTATTGTATCTGATGTGGTTACATAACAACACAAGTTTGACTTTCTACTGTCTCTGCATGGGATTTCAATTCTCTAAGTCGTCTTCTCAAGTGTTTTTGCTCTATTTGTTTTCTTTTAATTTCAGCCTCGATTTCGCCTCTCTGATCTAGAAGTTGAGACATACTGTTATTGTCATCACTTTGAGACAACCCCGTGGGCTGTCGTCTGTATAACGTTGTACTGCTAGAGTCCATATCTCTCGATGTCGATAAAGTCCATCGAGTCATGGAAGAGTATGGCCTAGCAGACAACACTTCGTTCTCATCTTCAAGTTTCTCTATCTTTTCCTGTAGTTCTTTCTTCTCTTTTTTGATAAGTTCCAGAGCGGTGCTTTCTCGCTTAAGGTGGTCCTAAAGTTGGTTTTGAAAAATATTTCTTAAAATTTCACGAACTAGAAAGCAAATATTTTGTGCACGCTTTGCTTTTAAGTGCCGCTTTTATTTCTTTTGATATTAATACTTGTTTTAATTGTTATTATAATTTTAGCTCAAAACTGGTTTATTTGTAAATTAGTCAATTACATGTATGTAATATAACATTTGTTAATATTTTAAAATATTTTCATTATTGTCTTAGAATCTTGAAAACTCAATACCTGATATTAAATTTTACTATTCTGTAATTCGATAAGATTAGACTTAATGAATAATATAATCTGTGAGAAGATCCTTTAAGACATAGGTACAGGTCCATTTAGATTATACTGTGTCCATGCTTATCTCAAAGAACTATAAAATATAACAACACTGAGTCCAAGTTCGGGAAGACCTTACATGACCACCATAAGGCGCTTAAAGACTGCTGTTGTGACACTTAACAAAACATTAAGAAGATTCTTTGGAAGCATAAAACGCAACTGAGAAAAATCAAGAGCAGACTCGGTTTAATTGAGTCCGTTCATAGCAGAAAATGGAAAATCTGTAACAATCCTTACGCCTAAAACATGGAGTTGGTTTATTGCAGCAATCATGTTAACAATCATGGCTGCAGTCTTTGATCTGCAATAGAAGTAGGCACAGTCGTGCAGATAGACTCTTTTGCATCTTTTTAACGTTAAAAACCTTTATGAAAGAGGTCAAAATGAAATCTTTAAATTTTAAGATAATAACCATTGCTTTCTTTTTTTCTTGCATCTCTTGTTCAAGTTGTGTACTTTGTCGTTCCACCGTTTTCTTAAGCTTTTCTTTTTCTTTCACAATTCTATCTTCATACATTTTCTGTCTTTTCATTTTCAATTCCACCTCGTCTTTCTCCGATTTTGTCAGCTGAAGCTCTCCAAACATTTGCTCTCTTTCATTCTTCAATGAAATGAGATGTTCAAATTAAAAAATAATCACTAGAACAAAAAAAAAAAAAAATAAACTGGCGAAAGTCTGTCAAAACAATAGGAAAGCAACTGAAATATTTCAAGAACATTTATGAGAAGATCCTCTTGAAGCAGAGAATGCCACGAAGCAAAATAATGGCCGACTCAGTCTAACAGACTATTCATTAGATGTCATAGTATGTACAACATCCCACGTCCGAAGCAGGAATTCTTTTACAAGAGCAATGAATGTACATATATTTCATTATCGCAAGAGACAAGCAAATATAAAACACAAGTTTTATTGCAATTTAATCTATTATTATTATTATTATTATTATTATTATAATACCAGATTTATATAGCGCCCTTTTCACGATCAATTTCACGTTCAAAGGCGCTTTACATAGTTCAAATGCAGCCACACAGGGCGCATAATTCATCCTCTACTAGTACAGACACAGAGCGACCTGACCAGAGGGACAGAGTGAGACAAAGCCCCCACGACAGAGAGATCAGAAATCAGATACAGGCTTGTCCGGCTAACTTAGCCTAGCTCGTTTCGAATAGACAGCCTGGTTCTTTAACGTGCCCAGTGTATAGCACTGATACACGCAAGGATTGCCTGGGTTCCTGAGTACACCTCTAGTTGGGTGGGAAACACTGAAAAGCGTTTCTGAAAATTCCCGAGTAGCTGCCGAGGATCGAACCCCCGACCTCAAGATTGGAAGGCCAGTGTGCAAACCACTGAGCTATCCGTCCACCCATTATTTGACCTGTTACAATATATGCACACACACAACTGCAATGCGGGATATCCTGATACTGCGTATGGATATTATGTTCAGAGGTCAAAAGAGTAAAACAGATATTGGCGGGGTTTTTTTTTGCCGTGCGTGACTTCACCTAGTGTGAATCCATCAACAAGTTGCCTGTTCCACAACGTACCACTACCCACTACAAAATTTAAAGCTGGTTTTGAAACTTTTGTTGAACAATAACCATTGTCAGTATTTTAGAAGATTAAAATTATACCTCTAGTTTCTTATTTTCCTCAGATAGCTCTTTGTTAGTCTCTTCTTGTTGACGCTGTATCTGTTTAAGTTTTTCAATTTCATCTTCCTTCTGTCTCAGGGACGTCTTTAACTTGTCCAGTTCCTCGTTTGTTTGCTGTAAGTTTAAAGCCAGTTTCTTCTCAAACCTTTGGGATGTTTTCTCTTGATCCTGAAAAATATAAGATAATGTTAAGAAATAGAATTAACAAGAGTAAATAACATATTGAGCTTAGTAGTATATTTTCCTAAGCAGACCTAGTATTACTTTAACCTCTTCAAAAGAAGTATTGACCAAGACTTAGACGCTAGTGTATCAATAAAGGTTCCATGAGCACGGCTGCGGATGCCTCTAAATAGTTTTTGTACTTGTAGCATGTGTAAATGTTGAGTTCTGTTAACCCGGGGGCGGAGGGCATGGACGTTAGCATGCATTTCCACTACCGTCCACGAACAGACTCAATCAAACCGAACTTGCAACATTTTCGTTTTTGTCGTGTTGAGTGACCTGTGGAGTTTCCACTTTTTCTATTTTAGACATCGATTAAGACTGTGGCACATATGAGGTGTCATCGCGGCCAAGCTTGAATCGAACCTACGTCCTACGAGTTAACCAGTCGCTATCTTAAACACTAGAACTTCGCTCCCCTGTAGACTAAATGATACACTGGAGGCAAAGAATGCATCCAGCATAATATGCATCCAGCATAATATTAGCACACTCACTTTGATCGAGTCTGTTTATTCGAGGTAGTGGGACGTGCAACACGCCTAATCACCAGCTAAACTGGAACTCTTATTACACATAACGATGGTGGATCCGAAAGAACACTAAGTTGTTGAATATATATAGATGGTGGGTAGAATTTTTTTTTCGTATATATAGTGTAAAAAAAATAAATGCTCACCTGTTTCATTGCAGCAAGTTGTATTTCCTTTTGCTTGTCTCGATCACACAGTTCTTTGAGTGTTTTCATTATAAAAGAATTGTCCACTGCTGTTGCATCCTGTAAAAACGGCATGATACTTTATCATCAAAAGGTTCATCAAATAATTTATACAAGCTGTTTGTCGTATTTCATGCTGACATCAAAGTCAAATTAACCATCTGATTTCATGTTTAAAACGAAAATTAGAATATATTCAACAAATTCATTGATGTTTTTGTTACGTAGCCACACACGCTTTTCACGCTGGTAAAATAAATCTTAATCCGTTCCATAATCATATAAAAGATCAGAGAAAATTGATAAATTTTGTCTTAAACAACTCGATTGTTTACGTATATTTTTTCAATTTCAAGATGAGTAACGGGAGATGATACAAACATGTGACCAGAACAGAAGTTTCTCGAATGATTACTATACTGCTACTTCTACTTCTACTACTACTAGGCCCTAATGTTGTTGCTGTTGCTGCTGCTACTTCTACTTCTGTATTCATTTTAGCTGTAATGCTGATTCTTCGTCTGTAAACTAGCATAGTTTCGTGTTAATGTATGTAAGCTGTTTTAAAGGGACTTGCCCACTCTTCTTTGGGGTTTCAAGCATAGACCTCCCCTCACCCCCACCCAACACCCATCCCTCCCCCGACGCCTTGGTGTTATATAATGGAATGGGAGATAACTCATTATCAGAATCTGATACTATTGGTTTGCACTTCAACCACAATCTGTCAATGTAAAATCTCAATGCAGTTATTTGCAATTCAGGAATGCAAATTTAAATATTGTACAGACAGAAAAGTATGTACAAAAGTGCATAAAAATACACAATTATTCAGGACAGGTTTTCACTTTGCACTTCCTGTATCTTTGATACAACAACCCTAACCCTACTTTAATAGTTGTAAAATTATCACAATTTTGAAAGAAAGAAGAAGCAAAATTCAATTCAAGAACATTCAAATATTAATGTATAGTTTTCGTTCTTGTGTTCTTCACTTTTTTTTTTCATTTCAATCTACCTCGGTGCAAGATACTTTCGGGTAGTAACTGTAAAGTTATCTAGATAAAATGGTTAAGAATAGAGGCAATTATAAGACCATTCAAAACAAGACAGATTTATGGTTCTTGTGTTCTGCATTTCTTTTTAGATTCATTTTACAGTCTTTGACTGTCTTATTGACTTAAGTAACCCTGCAGTGTTCTGAAATGGTATTTAAATCAGTTCTTCATTATTTATTGCCCTGCTCCAAATGTGAACATGCGTTATCAAAGTACGTATGAACTTTATTCGTAAGCACCCCCTTATGCTAAATATTTAAGAAATGAAATGACTTTTTTCGGTGTTCATGCGGAATGAACGACAGAATAGGATCGGCAAATTAAACATGAATCGCTGTTCATGCAAAATGAAAGACAGAATAGGATCGGCAAATCTATTCTGTCGTTCATTGCGCATGAGCACCGAAAAAATAGTTTCATTTCTTATATTTACATTATATTTCCGGGACACCTGCACTTTACCGGTACGCACATTTAATAAATACTCCCCATTTCTTCTTATCGGGGCTACCGCCCCCACACCTCGGTCTTTCTTTTTTCTTTAATGAATAGATTATTGTTACAGTTTATTTAAATGGTTGTAACGAGCACATCCTGCCTTTTAAAATCCTAGCAGGAAGTGCGTACTAGTAAAGTGCATTCTAGCCATATTTCCTTTCCATTTGTAAACTATATAATATCATGGATTGCATATAATTTGTAGAATTTAACATTAAAATCAGCTTCCGGCCATTCTGTTCACTAGACGGAACAACTGCGATATCATCTAAGGAACGTTTTTCGTGCACACCGGACTGGCGTTTCCGGTGATTTTACCTATGCCGGCAAAACCCATCTGGCACCCCCCCATGCCGGATGACTCTCGTGCTGTTAATGACAACTAGTAGTTCATGCACTGATAATCTTATTGTTTATGTAAAATACGGAAAAAACAGGTACCTTGATGGTTTCTCTCCGTTCCTTATAGTATATTTCTCGATTCAAAATATTTCAGTTTATCGTAAAAACATAACGTTATTCTACAAACTATAAAACTAATGCGGAACTTTGTTAATGTGCGTAACGCAAAACATCATGACGTCACTTCTGCTTACGGACGTTAATTTCCCGCGCTTTGTGTTAATTCTCTACTCTAAGAAAGAGTGTTAAAAAGAAAGTATTTCTACCTTTTGTAAAATACGGTATGCAAGAAAAATAATCTGCCAGAATGAAATGCTAAAATGTATACGATATGCAAGAAAAAATATCAGTCATGTGTTTACGAATCGGATGGAAATATCCATCCCGAGGGCACCTACGCATGGGCGGTAATTCTCTAGCCGCTTCGTCTTCCGATATACACGAAATTGAACTTTCTCTAAATTCTGACCTTATAAAAATATCAGAATGGTCAAAACAATGGCTGGTTACATTTAATCCTACAAAAACAGAAGCTATGTTCTTTTCCCTCGCGCGTAGACAATGTCCTAATCTATTATTTGAAAATACTCAGTTAAATTTTGTCGATTATCACAAACATCTTGGCATAACACTCTCTTAAGATGGATCTTGGCACGAACATATATCTAATATTGTAAAGTCGGCAGCAAAAATTCTAGGATCTATGAGAGCGCTGAAATTTAAACTTAGAAGGCACACCTTAAACAAAATCTATATAGCTTACTTGAGACCAGTTCTAGAATATGCCTCTGTTGTTTGGGATAACTGTGCGAATTATGAAAAAGATCAATTAGAAAAGATTCAACTTGAAGCAGCGCGTATTGTAACTGGGCTAACGCGTTCAGTATCAATAGAAAGACTTCTTAACGAAATTGGATGGGTTTCTCTTTCTGACCGCAGAAAAATACAAAAATTAATTTTAATATACAAAGGAAAAAATGATGATCTTCCAACATATTTACTAGATTTATTTCCATCGATCGTGAATGACTCAAACCAGTACAATTTAAGAAACAATGCCGATTTGAAACTTTAGCTAGGCGTATTGAAATTTACTCCCAATCTACTATTCCCTCTGCAATAAAATTATGGAATGATCTGAACATTGAAACTCGTCAACTACCAACTCTTTCGGCTTTCAAAAGTAAACTTAAAGAAATTTTCAAGCCTCCACAATTCCCTACTTTTTACTTAATTGGTGACAGACGATACTCTGTGTTTCATGCTAGGATACGAAACAAGTGCAGTAATCTAAACGCCGACTTGTTTAATAATCACATCAGAGAAAATCCAAACTGCGACTGCGGATCCGAAACGGAAGACGCAGAACACTATTTCTTTAAATGCACTCGTTTTTCACATCAGAGAAGAGAACTTTTTACTAAAACAAGATTATTTCACCCACTAAGTGTCAATAAGCTTTTATATGGCAATGATAATATTTCTATAGAAGATAACACTACTCTTTTCACAGAAGTTCAAAACTATATCAAACATACAAGACGTTTCGACAGTACATAATGTATTTCTTATGTCCTCTTGTCATTATTACATTACTTTGGGACAGGATGTTTGTCATTACTGGGTAGACACTCGGGGATATAGAGCAGCATATATTTCTTTTTCTTTTCTTCTCTAGCTCAACTATAATGATTACAACCATAACTTGACTAATACTAAAATTTATTAATTATCATTGTGTAATTATTATCATAAGTACTATTATTGTTATCATTTTGTTACTACATCACCGTGTAATTATTATCATAAATACTATTATTGTTATCTTTTTGTTACTACATCATCGTGTAATTATTATCATAAATACTATTAGGGTTATCATTTTGTTACTACATTGATATCATCATTATAATATTTCCCTTCTTCTTCTTCTTCCTTTTCTTCTCCTTCATCTTTTTATCTTTGTAGTTATTATCACTATCATATATCTTTGTATAAGGAATGCTTAATTAAACTAATACACTCGTTCATTTTTCATTTGCTATTAATGTTACGCACTTGGGAAGGGCTGACTTCTAATGTTGCAATAACTTGTAGCCCAACCCATTTGCTTTTGTTACTTATTATGTATATGTGCTATGTATTATGTGTTCAGAAGCAATAAAATATGATTAAATCAAAAAAAACCGCCCAATGCGCAGGTGCCCTCGGGACGGATATTTCTATCCGATTCGTAAACACATGACAGATATAATTATTCCTGACTATACGCGGACGTCGTCAAAACAGTCGCGTCGGTTATCACTAAGCAGCGATGACGTAACTTTTGCACCTTTCCTTTTGCTGTTTATACGAAATGAACGTCAAAAGTTTCAATGGAAAAGAAGAAAAGAATAGAGCGAATGTAAATATTACTACACACTAATCCGTTGTCTAGCATATAAACCTACCGGCTTAGGTTTCTCTGAAAAATAAAATAATGATTACAGTACTTGATGTTGACAGTTTGACAGATTCATAAATAGAAGGCATTCGTATCTACTTTATTAAATAAAAGGTAATACAATGTAAAAGTCTTTTTATCACATATTAGCTTATATTATTATTAGGTTATTTAACATTGTTCCGTACAATACGGAGATATATTTGGACGAGTACCCAGCTGAGAAAAACATACTGGACGAGCCGCTAGACGAGTCCAACTGGGTACGGGTCAAATATATCTCGTATTGTACAGTTCAATGTTAAGGCCATACCAAATTGATTAATAGTTCTTCGGAAAATTTTCAATTTCTTGCAATTATGACTATACATGAAGTTAACATTTCTTTAAGAATAACACAGAACTTAAACATTTACAGTGTGACTAAGACAGTAGATAGCTTTTCTGTATGTTTTAAAGACTACATGAATGGTTTTGCAAATAAATTCTTGCTAAAACTCACTGAATCACTTTGTTTTTATTTTGTATTTATAATTACTGAGGGATGAGTGTCTTATTTTTAATTTTGATTGTTCTACATTAATCTGAAGTCGTGCCCATTTAACGGCAGAGGATGAGGAATATTTAAGACAAAACAGGCACCTAGTGGAATAACATATCTTCTGAAACCCAGTTAGATGGCTTCGACACATGAGCAACTTTGTGCCCCTAGTGAAACTCCAAATGGTAGAGGTGAGGGGAAAGTAATAAATCACTTGACCATTGAGACCAAACGGAGTTGGGCACACAAATGCTTCCACATTGCTCGAATCCATTGGAATAATTTCTTAACAGATAAGGTTAGCTTAAGTTTTTGTGGTAGAGGTTCATTTCAGTCAAAAATGATAACAGACGGACAAAAAACGATCCCAATATGGCCACTCTTTAAAAGTGTTATTTGTTGTGCTTTGACTGACCAAGAAATTTTGAGTTGGGAAGGTCTGTTTTTTCAGATTCTTTCTTTCAATCAATTCATAGCCAATTAATATACAAACAGGGAAAATTGGGGTTACAATACGACAGAAATTATTTTTTATATCTACACAACTTATTTGAAAAGCTAAACATTTTTTAAAAATGAATATATGCATTTTGATAGAATATCTGACTGCCGTACTAAAGAAGTTACGTTCAAAACGATTTGGGCCTGAGACAATTAATGTGATGGGTCAGTCAGGATCTGTGAACAAACTTTTTTTTTCAAAAAAGCACTGGCTTTGGCTCTAGATCTAAAATATTTAACTAAACAACTGATAACAAATGGTTTGAAAACTATCTGAACAATATTTCAATGTTTAATCCAAATATTTTCAATTTGAATCCCCGTGGCCGTGCACGTCTTACAAGTCTGGCTTTGTTCTTTTCACTGCATAATTTGAACAATCGTAGAACGTGCCTACTTCAACACCTACTGGCACACCGAAGGCCATGTGTGGCACTAGCACAGACATTCCAGATTTAAAACAAATGATGAACAACACCATAATTCCTGACTTTTTGAGTTTGTGTCATCAGCTACATGTTACCATTACGAACGCATGGATTCCGATCAATATCACTTTGACACATTAAAACAGCGATAAAACCTGTTTACCGTTATCATTCCGGACCGCGTAATCAGATTTTTTTTTGATTTTTTTCGGCGTTTTTTATGTACGTGCGGGCGTGTGAATTTTTTTTTCTTTTTCTCGGGAATGAAATCATTGATGCGGTAGTTCTGACGAACGACAAATCAGTGTGGTATGGCCTAAATTGTGTCAAAAATTAAGACTTTTACTATTGACTTAATGGAAAATAAGGGTGGTTATATAAACGGTTGAAAGGGTAAGTGAAAAAATAAAATTACAATTTCTAAAATTATATCATCATTTAGAGGAAAGATTAAATCAACAAATGCCGCCGAAGCAAATTCGTTATCTTAAACCATTTAAAAGATATAACGAATAAATCGAATTTATCTTTCTTTATTTAATGTGTCAAAAAACCGATAATATCGATTATTGGAACAATTGAAAGTTCAATACGAATGATTCACCGAATATAGTATTTCTGCCTTCCTCATTTCAAGTCTAATCTAAGTCAGTACACACAGCGCCTACGTCACCCGATTTACATTCGGAACATTTTCACGCCGGTTTCGGCGCGTGCGTCAAATAAGGTAATATATTATACAGGCACATGTTGCAAATCAACGTTCGCGATCGGATAGTTTAGTTTAATCATATTTTATTGTATATATATTCAAACATGTATAAATCACATTTAATACAAGCATTAAATCAAATACATACAAATGGATTGGGCCAAAAGTTATTCCAACATCATCTAGGGCCCTCCCAAGAACAGTCAGTTTATAAGTAGCTCAAAAGTAATGTATTAAGGTTGTGTGATTGGTTGTACAATTTCAAGATTTAAACAAAGAATTTTGGAAAATATGCATTGAAAAGAAGTATTGAAAAGAAGTTTAATAATTATTTTGTTAGATATCAAACAAAATGTTATAAAAGTGTAAAAAATAATAAAGAAATAAACAAACAAGAAGATATACCATTGTTGAAGTTACCGCTAGTACTGACACCACCGCCCCCAGTTTTCGTTAAATAGGTTTGCAGCAGTTACATGTTTTGGTGAACTCGAGTTAGCGTTTTTATTTTTTTTTTGTTATTTGAATCTTTTGCTCTCCTAGTTCATAAGTTTGTACTTCTTTGAACAGTATTTCATTCTGGGATTCTGTTAAAAGTATCAATGTCAAATTAAAAGATTCTTTCACCGGTTGTAGGTGCAGATGGGAATTTCCGGCCTCGAGGGTAGCTGTTTAGGCGGTTACGAGACTCCAGCCGAGTAAGCGCGTAAACAGTTACTCGAGAGCCGGAATTTCCCATCTGTACCTACAACCAGTGACAGAATATTTTTCTTGCATACCATAGGCCTATTAAAGATCAACCGAACGGCTTTCTTTTTAGTTTATGAGTTGCAGCGTAACGTTATGAATTTTTGATAAAATAGCTTTTTTTTAAATCGAGAAATATACTATCAGGAAACAAGATGAACTGTCAAGGTATCGGATTTTTATTTTTATTCCGTTTTATGAAATAAAATGTAAATTGCTACATATATGTAGTTCCTTTGTCGTCATTTACAGCACGAGAGTCATCTTACACCCCGGGGTGTAAGATGGATTTTTACAGCACCGATAAACATACCGGAAATCCCCGTCTGGTATGCAAGAAAAAAGTTTCTTTGCGCTATGAGGATGAAAGGCTCTGGTATTAATGAATAATGTTCGCATCTGAAGTGCATATTTTTCTTTGAACTTTAAATTTTAGCATTTTCATAGAACCAAGGATTTTCGATGCTTTAGATACAATAATTGAGATATGTTGATGCCATGACCCGTCCTGACTGAATGTGATACCTAAATGCTTATGATGTTCGGCAAAGTTAAGGTGTACATTGTCAAAAAGTAACGATGGTCGATTTCTGTTACAGAACGAGAAAAACATAACTTCCGTTTTAGAAGGATTGAAATTAACTTACCACTGTTTAGACTATGATGTAATTGACATAAGATCATTATTTGGATAGATCAAATAGATATTGAATAAATGATTACATTTCACTGCCACGCTCTACTTTTGTGTTATATATGTGTTGCTGTTGTACTATAAGCCATTTTGTGTATGGAAAGCTTGTTTCAAAATCAGTTTACTACATTGGTAATTAATTCAAAAAATTTTTCGCATACTCCTATATCGGCTGAAATTATTATCTCTCTGGAAGGCATACTATGTTGTTTTTTTTTCCTATGTTAATAAATATTCCAATAATTATAAATACGTGTATTTGAAATGAGGTTTTATTAAAAGAAAGATATTTGGTCATATCACCAATAGGCATCTGAAAATCGTAAATGAAAATCATTTTTACAAAATTTCTTACTTTTCTGTGTCCTGTCGTCTTTCACTTCTAGCTTATCTGCCAAATGATCGTATCCAGCGTCACGCAATGCTTCTTGAAATATCACAAAACATTTAGACGGTTTTCTCTGAAAACACAAAAAGTTCATTTTATTTTTTGTGCAATGTATCCTTCCTGTTAGCAGTAGAGCAGTCATTGGCTTTAAACAATATATTTATATATTCAGTTAAGAAATGAAAATTTTTTTGGCGTTCATGCGAAATGAACGACATAATAGGATCGGCAAATCCATGAATCGCTGATTCATGTTTAATTTGCCGATCCAATTCTGTCGTTCATTTCGCTTGAACACCGAAAAAAATAGTTCCATTTCTTATATTTACATTATATTTCCTTTCCATTTGTAAACTTTATAATATTATGAATTGCATGAAATTTGTAGCATTTAACATTAAAATCAGCTTCCCAGCCATTCTGTTCAACAGACAGAACAACTGCGACGTCATCTAAGGAACGTTCTCCCCGACTATAAGCGGACGTCATCAAAACAGCGGTCTAAGCAGCGATGACGCAACTTTCGCGTCTTTCCTTTAGCTGTTCATACGAAATGACCGTCAAATGTTTCAATGGAAAATAATAGGGCGAATGTAAATATCAAAATATATCAATAAATTCCATCTACCGTATTATTTTACATTCTCTGTGGATAGGAGGTCAGTATATGCGTGTCTAAAATTTCAATAGATTATGTGAGCCGCGCCATGAGAAAACCAACGTAGTGGCTTTGCGACCAGCATGGATCTTGACAAGCCCGTGCATCTGCTGGTCGCAAAATCGCTATGTTGGTTTTCTCATGGTGCGGGTCAATTATATTTTCCAAGTTATGAAAATAATTTTCTTCTATCTGACTGTATAAAAAATGTATGCTTTTGTCAATCATGTATTTGAAAAGCACTGACGTTATCGTCTAAATAACAGCTGACTGTAATATCATTTCAATATAGCACTTAGTCTATGCTAATTTAACTTTCTATACAGGTAAATTTATCACAAATATAATAAAGAACAGTATTTGAACCGTTTTCGTCAAAACAATAGGGAATTGTAATATCATTTCAGAATAGCCTTTCGTCAATTCTTATAGAACTCTCTGTAAAGACAAATGTGTCAAAACATACTAAAACAACAATATAATTTCTTACTTGTAACAATAACAGGAACTCTTCTGTTCGCTCTTTTTCTATGTTGTATTTCCTTTTGAGATCTTCCCATGTAGCCGGTTTGAGTACATCTTCAACAATCAGGTGATCCACAATATCACCCATTCTAATATCTTGTTTCAGTGTTTTCCAATGTCTCCGAAGAAGACTCATCTCTTTTTCTGTCAATCCACCCCTTTTTGAATCCATACTTGCTATTATGTTTTTGTCATATTTCCTTCTTCATGTAACATGATGTGGAATGTGTTTGGTTCGTATATCCTTACTATATTCATATCTGTAAATACCTGGCTTTATATTACATATCTGAGATTACGATGTATAGATTTTGGCATGTGCAAGGTTTTTATCTTTTCAGAGAAGACAAATTGATAATTACTATAGAGAACACTGTCACACTGTTTGTTTTACATTCGAATCTCAAGTGATCGGAAGATAAAGTGTTTTTTACTTAAGCTAAAGATTACGAACCCGGAAAATATTTTCTGCATGAAAATACTTGAATACAGACTAAAAAAGGGTTATCTTGATTTTTACGAGAAGTTGAAAAAATATTGTACAGTGGAATGTTTATATGAAAAGTAACACCACCATCACATGTATATAACTATTCAAAATAAGAATTATAAGGAACTTGGTAATATTATCCTATCAAAACAGCTACTTTAGTTAGGCTATACATGGATATTGTTACCTGGAACCATACATCAGCGTGTGGTCTGCACTATATATAGCACAAACCAAAGAAGATAATACCGTAGACCGCACAATTGGTCCAAAGTGAAAGTCCTCATTTTCATACCATGAGGATACTACTTTGACATTTTTCGGAATTTTTTGAAATTGGGTGAAAAGATAAAAAAAATCTTTTGATGATGATATTTGGTGAATATTCTGGAGTATACATAGAGGATATTTGTTTGTTTTGAGTGAATATGGAATATATCTCACTGAGAAGTGAGAAAATTTCAAATATTTTCACGAGCGCGTAGCGCGAGTGAAAATGTGAAAATTTTCTCACTTCGAGGTGAGATATATTCTATATTCACGAAAAACAAACAAATTTTCTTTTTATTTTATGCTCAGTTACGTTGAGATGTGCATTTTGCAACTATTTTAATCTCAGCGCGGGAAACAGACGCGCGTAAACAGACATGACGTCAGACGTGCTGTGACGTTATAAAGTTCCATTTTGTTTTATTTTTTGCTGCATAATGGTATGAAATTCTCTTTAAGTAAAATAATTTGAATCGAAAAATATACTATAAAGAACAAAGTGCGGCTACAATTTTCATCCTGTTTTAAGCAAATAATTTAAAACTCATACACAATGTAATGAGGGGGCGGAGCTATATCTCTCACAGTGTGAAAATATAGATTTCATATTTTCACAGTGTGAGTGATGAAATATGAAAATATTTAACTGATAGAATACAGTATTTCATTAGTTAGCATAAAATAAATGTAAACATCTTCCAGGCCAATTTTCAATTTTATAACTGCTTGAATATAGGCCTACACATTTTCTTTGTGGGTGGAAGTTCTTCACGTGTATAAAGAATACAATAAATGAGCCGCGCCTTGAGAAAACCAACATAGTGGCTTTGCGACCAGCATGGATCCAGACTGTTCTCTAACGGTTTCTCTAATTGCAATAGACTTTGAAAGCGAACAGCATGGATCCTGACCAGACTGCGCGGATGCGCATGCTGGTCGCAAAGCCACTATATTGGTTTTCTCATGGCACGGCTCATTTATGCTTCTGAATTAATATGTCTTAAGAAAGTGCGAACATCTTTCAGTTTACAAGTCTTTATTTCTTTTTTACATTTTTTAAATGTAAAAGTAAAAGCTTAAACTTGATTTTTTTTTCATTACATAAACATGCTCTCGATTAAGTTTCCGTTACAAACTAATCGTAGCCTCATACAATTTGGTATGGTACAAATCTATGACAATGTAACTAAATATATATTTAAAAAGTAACGTCAGTTTTGATCACCTGGACCCAAATTTGATGAAAAATGATGAAAATATTTTACATAGCTTGCTTATGATAAGGTTTTAACTGATAAATGTCCGTCTTACATTTTAACAAGGCGTGTTTCAGTCTAGTTGGCAATTTTAAAAACAATGAATACTATAAAATAAAAGTGTAACTTTAAATTGTTGCAAAATATTTAGATCAGAATCTTTAATCGGTATTAATTGAGGCACATTGTACATAGATATCACAAACTGCTCAACGTTGCATAATATCTAAGGTACGTTGGTAGAAAGGCGGAGTGCCATCGAGATCGCCTGGATATTGTACACATTTTAAATACCAGGATAAGGAGGTGGAGGGTCGTCCAGATCTTCAATAATGTCAGGTCCTAAAAATACATTTTAAAATTTATGTTAATATAAATTTAATCGAAGTGACCGTAAAATGTTGCGCCGTACATTTTATTACTAGTCCTGAACCAACTCAATTAAATCGAATCTGACATTATTTTCCTTTGTTGCATTGCTGCGTACTATATCTTTACGATTCTAAAATAATTTGTCTAAATGTAGGCGGTTTTATTTCTTAAAAGGATCCATCATATTTACAGATTAATTTAGACGCTGCCAAAATGAACATTTTCTTCCTAAGCGGAGCGAGAGATTCCGGAGGTGTAACCAAAGCAAGCAATTTCTGTGACGTCATTTGTCATTACATGCTTCTCCAGATTAACAACATAACTTTGTTAACAAGTAACAACAGCTAAATGAAATCGAAAATTATATTTTTTTGTTTAAGAAGTTATTTTGATGTACATGATATAAAGAACTGCTAAATTCCCTCTATTTGATATCAGACTATCGCATGGACACTTTTGATAATTTCCTACTTATTTTTTAATCTGAGGAGTGCTTTTATAGATATGTACGGAATCACAAGTAGATGATATTTGTTTGTTTCCCTTTAAGACTGAGATATCTTTCAAGAGAGAACACCAGATGCAATATTTTCACGAGTGGCATAGCCACGAGTGAAAATTTATGTAAGATATAGTGTTCATGAGTGAACGATATTTTTATCTTACATGTAAAACAAAAATTTTCTTCTCATTTTATGTTTTGACTAAATCTACCCATTTCATTGCGTTTTACCACTGAAAAACATATTTGACATTTTTCGCTGTTAAAATACCAGACACAATTCACTCTAATATCGTCTATTGACGCTAGGGGCTATCAGCCTATTTGATATGCTGATATCACCTTCTGGCGGTCAATAGACGAATATTATGTCGATAGTTCACTGAAAAACATGATAAGAAAATGAACAAACTGATGAAAACATTTTTCTAAATTTCGTATTTACAAATTTACATAAAGTTGGAGGCCTGCAGTGTTAACATACCTGCTTCCTTAGAAGTGTTTTGGCGAGGTTTTCTTTCATCATACAATGATTGGTCTATACGTGTAACAGACTGGTAGTCCGGCGGCTTCCAAGGATCTTCTGATGGATCTACGGCAGAAACTTCGAGTGGATTATCATTCCTCAGAGGTTGCCCAGTATCTTGTGCATTTCGAAATGGATTATCAGGTAGAGTTACCGTCTCGGTCTGCTCTGTATTTGCGGTAACTACTGAAATTGAATGAAACAATGTATACGTAACATGCAATTCTAATTATCTTTAAATCAACAACTGCAATACTCGTGTAGGTATATATTTTTCGGGAAAATGTGAAAACAATAAAAGTTTTACAGGTTATTTTCTGAATTTGTCACGCCTTCATTACATTCTGTTTGGTGTCAGTTACTAGTAATTTTATCATTACGTTACCTTAATTTCTGTTCTTTAATATCAATGCAGTATTAACTAGAGATTTTTCACAAAAAAAGAAAGAAACAAAAAAACCCCCAAAAATGTATATCTCCCACCACTCATAAGCAGACATTGTAAAATACCACAAAGTCCAGTGAAAATCACTGAACCATAATATTCAAATGATATACACAACTAGTCTTGGTACTTATCAGTCCTGTGACGTTTGGTGGAATTCCAACCAGTTGTATTGGAGAAATAGCTCAGACATCAGAGAATTTGACAAATCAAGGATCATAACTTCATTGAAAACCATTAAACCAGAAGAAGTTGATGATACTGATATGCGCAACAAGGCTATAAAATGATCAGTAGTGAGGATTAGTGAACTTCAGCCCCTATGACAAAATTAAGGGTCACAGCTCTGTGAACCGGAATATTCCAACAATACGCACAAAAAGGCTTGGCACTCATTTAAGATTTGGTGGACATCCTCCCAGTTATATAAGAGAAATTAGCAAAACATAGATTAAAGGGTCATAACACCGAGCCGAAAACAAATATGCACAACTAGGTGTACTCTTGTAAAATTTTGTGCAATTCCTTCTTTTGGAATCGGTGTGGGATCGGAGCAGTTATGTGCAACAAATCCGTAAGGGCCATATCTCCGCTGAAAGTCACTGAACCAGAACATGCCCACAATATGCACAAAGAGACCTGGAAACCGATCATTCATGTAAGGTTTGGTGGAAACCGGACCAATAATATGATAGAAGTTGCAAAACCATCCTAAATTTTGACGAATCAAAGGCTAAAGATCCGCTGAAAATGACTAAACCGGAACATGTCAACGAAATGCACAACTAGCCTTGGCAATGATCACTTTTGTAGTGTTTGGTGTAAATCCGCTTGATTATGTGTGTGCGTGGAGGTGGGGGGGGGGGGGGGGGGGGGGGGGGGGAGTTGCGCTGACAAACTTTCTGACGGACAGACTAACAGACAGACTGACAGTACTAAATCAATATCACGGCCTCCCCTACATGTGGAAGCTGTAAAAAGTTGCAAACCAATACTTAAACATACATGGCTGGTCGCATTTATGGCTACGAAAGGCCCACAGAACCACAAGTAAGACAAAAAGTAAACAACCAATGACTGAAAATAGTCCAACAGATGATGCCTTATCCTTGTAGGAGTAGTCCGAAGTGTCGGCTTCTGACCAACTGCTCCATGTTTCCCACTGTTTTTCTGTGAACATAAAATGAGCTGCACCATGAAAAAACCAACATAGTGCATTTGCGACCAGCATCCGCGCAGTCTGGTCAGGATCCATGCTGTTTGCTAACGGTTTCTCTAATTGCAATAGACTTTAAAAGCGAACATCATGGATCCTGACCAGACTGCGCGGATGCACAGGCTGGTCTGGATCCATGCTGGTCGCAAATGCACTATGTTAGTTTTCTCATGGTGCGGCTCAAATGTGCATTGAAAAGGTAAGTAATAATATTTAAATAAACTGCATGTTTTGTATAGAAAGAAAAAAAGCGTTTATTTCCGTATAAAAAGCATTGAAGCGATAATATCAAAGGTGGTCTTTTCCGTAGTGTGACGTCTTTTAAAAAAGGAAGACATGAATAAAACGTGATCGTTCGAAAAAAAAAATGTTTCAAAACTGGACACCAAAATCGGACTGCGAATTACAATTTATCTTGGGCGAGTCCTTTTAGTTGTTCTATCTAGATATTGAAATGATCGATACTCCGACATTCAGTTTGATTTTCTAATACCCACTTTTTTTTAAACTGTAAAAATATAAGGATTGAATACAATTTTTGTGCTTTTATACGAGTATAAATTTAAATCTTAAATGAATAAGCACACATTGAAGAAAGGTTGTCTTATGTCTAGCTTCGTAACTCCCTGTATGAAAAATAAATATATATTTATTGCTAAGTTTTATATACTAGTACCTGTAAACTAGAAAAGTTTGCCCAAGACGACAAAAATGAAAATGCTGCAGTCTTGAAAACATATTTATGTTTAAAACGACTGCTCTATAAGTAGCATGCAAAAAGGTGTGTGGAATTACCGCGTTCGGTGGGAGGTTTCCTTGCGTAGATTTCTAATTCTAATGATACTTCTCCATAGCTTACAAAAAATGGGTCGTAAACAAATACAGCAGACACAGTGCCACGTGTTGTACAGAGAGGATGAAAATCAAAGTTTATACAAGAGTATGTATTCTGAAAACAGAACATGTGGATACAAAACAGAACATGTGGATATAAACAAAACATATGGATATAAAAGTTTTATATCCACATGTTTTGTTTATATCCACTTGCTCTGTTTTTTATAATAAAACAGATCATAATGAACACGTGGATATAAAACAGATCATAATGAACATGTGGACATAAAACAGAACATATGGATATAAACTAGAACATGTGGATATAAAACAAAATATGTGGATATTAACTAGAACATGTGGATATAAAACAGAACATGGATTAACATAAAGAAAAAAACATACTAGTACAACTTAGAATTAATAAATTTGGACATAAATCAATCTAGATTTAAACGAGTGTTTAAGGATGTAGGATCATTTTTTTCTACGGTTAAGATTTGTTTCATACTGAGTGAGCTTTAAGATCATTAGTTTCTAAGACAAGTTAGGGCAGAAAAAGCACAGGTCACCGCACTCGTTTTCATTTTATAAGGCATTTTCCTCACCCACTGTTTAAGCATTTCTGAAATTAAGTAAAATTGAAAAAATGGGGATGTTTTATAAAATATTTAATATCCCAGGCTTGGTTCACTAATGTACGTAAATGGCACCGAATTTAGCCATATTATACATTACTTATTCTACATTGATACATATGCTGTTCGTAACAAGTAAACAGAATGCTTCATATATAAGTAATAAACTTTGAAAAATAATGTGTTGTTGTGTTTATATATTACTCCAAACATGCCCCACTTTCCAAAAAAATGTGAATTTTCCATGAAATTTGAGACTTTATTTATGATTTCCGCCTTGGCGGCATCCTTTACCAGTCTTAATATTTTAACCACTACTTCGTACATGAAAAACCAACAAAAAGTGCAAAAATCATCGCTGGTGAGCAATGCCGCCATATTCAAAGACGAAAAAAACGTCCGTCTCAGAGACACATTTTTATCCGAAATTACACAAGCCTCGATTTCGGTAAAATGACGTTGAAGTTGACGTCACTTGATTAGAGACCGCTTCGTTTGTTGACTTATCGAAGATACAACTTTGCAGCGAAAAATAGCAGTGTTGACATTTCGATTCGACTGTTAGCTGTCAAATAGATCTACTTTTAATATCTTTCCTGTGTATTTGTAAGTTTTCATGATGGCAGAATATACTTGTAGCCAAGACAGTCGGGCATCTACTATGTTAAGTAGGCCTACATTCTCAATTTCTGTATGAAACTTTCTATCTATAATTTGTAAAGAGGTAAATGAACTGATGAACAGGAATGGGCTATTCCAGAAAATATCAACCCCCACTGTGGAAGCAGTTTTTTTCGAGAAAATTACCCCCCCCCCCTCCTGGAGACATTTTACCCCCCTCTCCCCCTTCCACACACCGGTTACCTGAAAAAAAACCCCATCCCTTCCTCCCAATACGATCCCTCTAAATACACCCCCCCTCCCCTCCTCTCGGGTTATTTCAGAAAATATCCCCCTCCCCCTTCCACACCCCGGTTACCTCAAATACCCCCCTCCCCTTCCTCCCAATAGGATCCCTCCAAATACCCGCCCCCCCCTCCCCTCCTCTCAGGTTGTATTAAAAAAACTGCTTCCACAGGAAGGGGGTGGATATTTTCTGGAATAGCCCAATATTACGAGATATTGTACATTGTTTAAACTGTCACAGATGTGAACAGTTTAAACTGTCACGGATGTGAACAATTTAATAATTAGGGTAAAATGGGGTAACTGGGACAATGGGGAAACTGGGACACTTGACACTTTTCAGTAAATTGGGGTAAATATTGGTTACGTTCCCTAAATAAGATCATATGTTGAAAAAGAACATTCAGTGTTAAAGCCTATTATGACAAAACTTTTCTGCCGATGGATTGGAAAATATTTTAAGAATCGACTTTCTTAGACAAATGTTGAGAGTATTACTAATTAAATAAAAAAAAGAAAACATAAAATTACACGCTGTAAATAATTATGCCTATTTTTCAGATGGTGCATTAAAATATTCTCGTTATGTTCCTGTCTAGTGAAACGCACAGTAGAAATAGTCGTCTGACTTTCTAGATATATTTGCTTACATGTGGTCGGTACATCAATAAGATCTTAAAGATATTTAATTTCGGTACCGTAACGGCTTGATCATAAATGTGACGTCAATTTTGACGCAAGAAGCTGGTTCTTGTATACATGTAATATCGCATTTAACTTGTTTGAAATATTGAAGCGTATTATGTACCATTGCAAATCAAGGACATGGCATTATTTTTTTTTTAAAATTCTATAAAAAAAAGTATAATAATTTTATTTTATTGACTTTCATTTTGAATAATAAAGTGGCAGTCATGAACCGTTGCGTTGACGTCAGACAACGACGTTATAAAACAGGTGCTTGTTTGTGAAATATGGCATGTCCAAAATATTTATATTGGTATGTGTTGATACCTTCAGTTATGGGAAGAGTTGCAAAACTGTAGGTATCACATTACTGTTTCATACAATGAGATTTGTTTTTGAGAAATTACAACATACTTTATTTTTGAACGTTCCTTTTCAAAAGTGTCCCACTTACCCCAATGTATTGGGGCAAGTGGGACACTGTCATTAAGAACAAAGTGCTCCATGATTTTATTTTTGAACAAACTGGATGCTGGAAGAAAAAGGGGATATGCTCCAATGGACAGTATATAAATTGTTGTACATAACTGGACATAACCACTATAAATCGTCAACTTTTAATCTTTTTCCACAAATGAAATGAAAATAGGAAAGAAAGTCTAGTAAATGACGAAACTCTGATATTTTGTAAGTATACCACTAGTTCACAGGCGTGGTCATAATATAACATTAGCTTAACTCTGGTGCAACTACTGAATTTTCTACCCGATACCAAGTTTACATGATCTAAGTCACTGTTTAGTCACATAAGCTTATTTAAAGGGAGGTCGTTCCGTGAACCCTCCCACTCAACCGCGTAAAATCTGGTGAGTTTAGAATTTTTAATAGTCTAATAGGCTAATACTGATATTTCTTTCATGTTTAAAGAAACTGTCGGCAAATCTTATATTAATAAGTAGTATTTATACTAGGTGAAGCGCAGGAACCAACTGACGGTCAAGCCAACATAGTAGTTCTTTTAGTTAATTACTCCTTTAAAAGATGACGTTGTGTCAAATATTCAGGCTAAAGCAAACACCAAACACATTTTGGGTACAGCTGCCAATAGTTTCCGAGAGCGTATGCCCATGTGTCCCTCTAGATCTCCTTAACTCTACCTTCATTCCCCTCACATTTCATCCCCTCCTCTCCGAGTCTTCCCGTATGCAAAAGCTAGTTAATGTCCTTATTTCTTTGTGAAAAAAGGCACACATTTTAATTGTCCCGTTATCATTTGATAAAATCTATGTTTTAAGACTGTTTAAAACTTTTGATCAGTTTCAAGTGTAAAAATCACATATATAAGTACATAATGGATTATGTCAAGTTTATGTTTAATTCATACATAGTTATTTACACTTATAACATTTTTTTTATTTTAAACGATTTATATAATAAGCATATATTGAAACAAATAATGACATAATTTAGGCAAAAATTGGACATACTGATTTCTTTATGCATCCTTGTTTTACAAAAAAGTCATAAATTGTAATTAATACTGAGCTATATTTTCAGTTTAGAATTCTTTTTTGAACTGTAGACATGAATGGTTTCATTTGTCATAAATGCGACAGTAATATACATAAATTCTAATAAAACTAAAATGTCCCAAGTTACCCCAACTGGGTGGGGTAACTTGGGACACTTGACCAATGTTTAATTAATTTATAGTTAATCACAGGTTATCAGGTATTTGTAAAAGTTTATATTCGTCATATATTATATAGGTTGCGCATACTGAAATATCAATAAATCAAATTTATATTTTGTCTTTCTAAAATATTACTCAACAGTGTTTCTTTAAGTGTCCCAGTTACCCCATTTTACCCTACATGGTCATTATGCACAGTGGAATCTATGAAAATTGAAAATTATAGTACAATAACACAGGAAAAGTGGTGTTTTAAATTGTCACTTTTTGTTGTAATTATAGCAACTAAAATAGACCTCCTGAAAATTTCTTAAAAATTCTACATGCAAATAACAATAAAAACTACTTTTTTTTTCATTCTCACTACTGCCATTACTGGTAGACAGCATGCTGGTAGGCTACTAAATAAATGAGAAATTCTTTTTTTATATTTTTCAGGATAACCTCCAGCAGTAAGAAATATAAAGGCTCACTGCAGTTTTGAGTGCTCAACAAGTATTGACCCCATACTATGCTCAGCAAGTAGGGCCCTTGTATTTCTGTGAATCCTCATGCAGGTATAAGATTTCGAAGTTAGTGTTTACATTCATATCAGTGTCAGTATCCTCAAATGGACTTTTTCAATATCAATTTTAACTATGAAATTCCATATATCACTAAATCAAATTCCATAGTCTTCAAACAAATCATGACTATATGAATAAAAGCTGCAGTGCACATTTTACATTGGAATTATAGTGACACCTTTGCAGAAATTTTGTCAAGTAAAATTATCTAAAGGAAGTTATATGTTTTGTTAAGACTTGAAATTACTAATTTCTATGGTTTTTTTTTCACTGAACTTTCTGTAAATCCCTGAAATTGGGTTGAAAATACTGCATTGCTTTAAGTTAATGTTAAGCAATATCTATAAGAAAGGATGAACTGTTTGGTAAGTGTTGATTCACTCCATTTTTGATGAGAATTTAATACATTTCTTATAAACTGTTCTTGTTTTTGTATGAAAAGTACAGTACTGCTGTTGGAAGAGGAGCAGACAGTGTGGTATCTATGGTCCATCATCACTTCAAGCATCATGGCTATGGAGAAAAGAATGTTTCATTACATATCGACAATAATAGTGGACAAAATAAGAAAAGTGTTGTAATATGGTAAGAATTCCCAATAAATAAAGAAATATTTATTCAGCACACAGAATTTGATGTTGAAATATTTAATTTTACAGTGTGTTCATACACTTCAGTTTGGAAAGTCACTAGTTTCCAGTTTATATATATAATGTGCATAATTTTATCTAAATGAAAAATAATATCTCCACTGATAAACATTGAATTACAATTTGAATATTGCATACTTACACAATATACTGTATTAAGACTTAGGTGTGTATGTAAGAAAATAAACTGTGTAGCTGGCATTTATTTGTTTTAATAAAGTGATGCTATGTTATATTCTAAGGACTCACTATTGCTACTTAGAAGTTTTTGTTTAAGAATTCATTGTTTAAATATACCCGTTATTTTAGCTATGGAATGTGGCTTGTTATGATGGGTCTACATGATGACTTGGAGTACAACCTGATTGAGGCCCGGCATACAGAATTCAGTCCTGAACATGTTTAGGTATATTTGGCTTGAGCCTCTTTAATCAATTATGTTTTTATTAATAATCAAGTATTGATAAAACTTGCTGCAGAGATCATGTCTGTATAGAGGCCACTTACATTAAAATACCACAGTTTCTGTTTATTTTTGTGTTGTTAAAGAGTGTCTAGCTCACTGCAAGCAAGTTAATCAGAAATAACATAATTCTAATAAAGTAACTGTTTTTCTTAACCAGGTTAAAGAACTTTTCGTTAAAATGAAATAAAAATCATGGCTCTTACTTGATGTAGAATATGTGCGATGGTTGAATTTTTTCATGAAAAGAAGTTATTACTGTAATAAAATTCTAAAATGTTATTTAATGTAATTATGTGTGGGATGTCTTTTGGAATGCTGTTGTTCAGGATTGATGAAAAGGTTATGTGTTCTTTGTCTTAAATATTTGATACATTTATCATTACAGAATGTCTTCTGCATGACCTGGTATAGATAGTATTCTTGAAGGATTATAACTTCAACACAGAGACGGAGATTAATATTTTTAGGCAGGGGGTTGGCATGACAGGCAAATTCACGAACCGTATTACCATTCCTGAGCTGGATGCCAGTCGACAGTGGTACCTGTATAATGAAATAGCGCCCCTTTGCAGCAACAGCAATGTATGCTCAAAACCAGCAGTGCCAAAGCCATTAAAATTGATAATTCAAGTCATTTAAAACGAAGAATGAATGGAAAAAAGTGTTTAACATTTAAAGTAATACAGAGAAACAGCTCTGAAATTTTGATTATTTTGAAAGTGTTTTTGGTTTTTTGAAGATGTACTAGACCCAAATTCCATATATTTGAAAAAGAACAAATGATACACATAGTTTATGTAAACATTGAATTAACAATTTCATGGTGTCAACAGTACTATGCATTTGTTAAATATTGACTCACTATATACATGTAAGGCTGAACACAGTATAAATGTGAAATTCCTCTAAAATACTGGAAGATTTTTCAACAATAATTGTAACATATATGGTAGTAATGTACATTTTTTTCATTACGACAGTTGGATTATATAGATCTACGAATATTTTCTGCTGTATTCAAACTGCATGTAATCATTACTGTCGGCAGTATCATGTTTATTTTCCCTTTTCATGAACAATTAATTTAACCTGTCTTGAAAGCACAATATATGTATAATGTGTAAAACATACATTGGATTATTGTGGAAACAATTTAGTTTTTGTATGCCTAATTATATATTATTGCCGTTAGTATTATCTAACTCTTTTAATATGATCAAGACATTTAATAAGGCATTTTTCTTAAACTATTACTGTGTGTTAAATGAGATTATGTAGTATTATGTTTACGGAATTAACTGCGTAACCATGGAAACATTTTTCTGTTGTTCTATATTATGTCTTGAAAAAAACATTGTTTGAAGAACACTTTTCCGTGGTGCATTTTTTTTTTGATTTTTGCATATAATGGTAAATGCTGAAAGTGTTCTACAATAACTTAGAAAAACGTCATTGTTGTCTCATTGAAGCATATACTGCAACTCCATTGTAACCATAGCAACAGAAATATATTGTATTATTTATGAATAATGATCTTCACAAACAAATTACATATGTTATTTTTCTTAAAGAATGACCTAAATTGGTTTTATTCCATAAAAAAAACAGACATAGCAAACATTCTCATTTTTATCTCCGTTTCCATGGCAACCATATATTTTTTGCCTCAAATTATAGGCGTTGCTTAGGGTTATATCTTAGCATATCTGAATGTTAATAATACGTTCTGATGTAATTGTTATAAGAGATTTTCGTGTTTCCATAAAGAAAATCAATCGGTTGCCATGGCAACAGCACAATTTCAAATGAATTAAAATATGAGATTTTGCATTCTGAGTTGTTGATCATTCATTATAATAATATTTCAACAACATTTGATGTTGTGCCATTTTAACCTATAAGTGAACCAAGCCCTTTACAGAAAGATGAATGTGAATGGGTCATCTTCAGATCTTCGTTTAGAAGATCAAGTACTTTAGTCAGATTAGTGATATCAATATCATAAAAACATAATATCACTAACAAATCTCTTTCATTTTTACAAATTGGAATAATTACCCCAATCCACTTAAAAAAGTACTCAAATCTTCCAAAAAAAAAAAAAAAATCCACACGATCTTTTCTAGATCTATAACTAGGCCTATACACGATACTCGGTAGACATGGTAACTGAGAACATTTCTAGAAAGATCTGTTACCTTTGCTATAGAGCTCTATCTTTTGAGAGAAAAAAACATTCATAAAACCGGCATAAAGAAATGTAAGAACGTGACCGTGACCTCTAACTGTGCATGTAGAGCTATAATGACACACACATTTCAGTTTGAATAGGAACAGGAATATCAATAAGTAACATCAACGGAATTATGTGTATCTAGTATACCTTCTTCTATTGGCTTATAACACATCATTCTTTATTAATGATATATCTTAACATGGTTTAATTTGGTTACAAGTTGAACAGAAAAGAAGGCCAGACTGTATTTGTTCTACGACAAACAACGGTTGACGCGCTGACTTGTAAGAGAGCATTTTGACGTCAGTAATGACGTCAGATTGCCACATGACGTTTAATTTTTATTAAAATATTTAAATGAACATGTAAGAATGAAAACAATCAAGGTCACCTTTAGGTTTAGATTGTCCATTTACCATGGTTCATTGTACAAGTGCTTACGCTTTCGTGGTTCAGTTCTCGTCAAACTCGTGTCGTAATTATCATTCTCATTTTATGTCAGTCTGGTATTTATGTCCAACTGTCATGTCTGAAGGCGTGCGTAATCATTGATGATTCACATCCGAACATAAATAGTAAGCTCCATAGTAAAAGAAACAGAAGAAATATGTTAATTTACTGTAGAATCTAGGTAATATATTTATCACATGACCGGAAACTTTCTTTAACATGTTTAACATAAAACCTACAGAAAAAACAACATCTATTAAATATATGCATGGGCATGCGGCATTTAGCGCAGTATAAAGTCGTGCTCGATTTGTCTACCGAAGTTTATCCCGAATGTTCATAAAAAGCACGCACATGAAAAACTATAATTGTATATAAATTATATAAATCTCTCCCCAAACATATTTTGTTTTCAAATGTTGTCAGTTAATGTTAGAGCCTGGTAAAAATACAAATAATATTCCGCTAATTAGCATGAGAAGTTATGCTTCCTATAACTGCTATCCAGCACCGATAACACGATAAGTGACGCTAATTGAAATGCGCTAAAGTGACGTAGATAGCTCTCTAAGCTCACGAGGTGACGTATCGATGTGTTGCACAGAACTATGCAACTGAGAAAATTTTCTATTCGTCAATATTTTTCTTTTCGCGATTTAATCACAATTATGTAAACAATCATGTCTGGAAGACTGATGTAGGTTTTAAAATGCACGTGACTCGTGTGGGCTGACCGTCAGGGGAAGTAACTAGAGTCACAGATTTTGACTAGTCCATTTCCTGCGCGTTTGAACTTTGAACCTTGATAAATTAGGCGACAAACCACTCGAAGGCCTTGATTACTTGCTAAATAAACAATGATAAACACTTACCATTCCTGCTACATTTCAATTTTAAAAAAGCACTCACCAGTGTGAAATCTTCAATGTTGTACTCGAACACTTCACTGCACTTCTGAAGCTTATAAAACGAACTCCGCCCCGTCTCCTTTTTTCTGATACATATTTCATTATTGCTTTGGGAAACCGAAATTTTAAATGTACATTTCTTTCCAGAAAGAAAGTTCATGTCGAAATCTTCCTCTTCTAAATTCGCCCCATAATAGTTCAGGAAAAATGACTCGTTCTCATTTAAAATCTTGTCCCCACCACAGTTGTCTTTATTCACAGTTATTATTGAAGCTGTAAAATAACAGTTGTGCTATTACTGGATTGATTTCACAGAGTATAGTCAACAGCAGAACAGATCTTGTCCTTTCCCAAGACAACAAGTTATATGCGAATAATGAAAGATAGTACCTTGCCACGGGCATTGGTCAGGGTTTCTTAAGTTTAATGTACTGAAGTATTGTACTTTGTACTAAATCGTATGTAGTATCTAAAAGTGATATTTCATAAAATACAGTGGTTGGTGATGCGGCTTTAATATATTAATAGTTTAATATGATATACCATGTAGGGACGCAGTGGTACTGTGGGTCGTCAATTCGATCCCCCGCTTCTTCAACTTGAATAACTAACATGCCTATAAAAGTCCAGTGTATGGTCATTAGTACGCTAAAGAACCATGGAATTTTCTGGAATTAGAACGTCATCTGTAGCGTGCCAAAAAATATTACAACAGTCTTCTGGAGGAGTCGCCCATATGGGTTACAAATAAGTTTAAACAGCCACACAAGAGGGAAAATAAATGATATTATTCCGTTGTATCCTATCATTTTCGACGAAACTTACTACAAATTTCCGAAGGATCTTCTTCCAAATTCTATTAGCAATTAGTATCACAATAGCAGTCTGTTTCCCCGTAACTGGACCCAGTGTTGTTATATTTAATGGTGCTTTCGGGATTATGGACTCAGTGTTGTTATATTTAATGGTACTTTCGGGATTATTGACTCAGTGTTGTTATTATTTAATGGTGCTTTCGGGATTATGGACTCAGTGTTGTTTTATTTAATGGTGCTTTCGGGATTATGGACTCAGTGTTGTTATTATTTAATGGTGCTTTCGGGATCATGGACTCAGTGTTGTTATTATTTAATGGTGCTTTCGGGATCATGGACTCAGTGTTGTTATATTTAATGGTGCTTTCGGGATCATGGACTCAGTGTTGTTATATTTAATGGTGCTTTCGGGATCATGGACTCAGTGTTGTTATTATTTAATGGTGCGTTCGGGATTATGGACTCAGTGTTCTTATATTAGATGGTGCTTTCGGGATCATGGACTCAGTGTTGTTAAATTTAATGGTGCTTTCGGGAGATGTTGACGTGTTTTTTGTATAACAGAATTGCGTTTAAACAGGTGCTAGGACACGCGAGAGATTTTGCACATTTTATTAACTCTCATGAACAGACTTAGTCGCATCGAGTCTGTTCTTATTTTGTTTGGTTGCGTTCTTTTGCTTGGTGTGTAGTTATATACCTTCCTTACTATGACTTGGAGTCTTTTTGCACGATGTATAGCTATATATCATACTCACTGGGACTTGGAATCTATTTGCCTGACGTATAGTAATATACCATAGTCACTGGGGCATGGAGTCTATTTGTGTGATATGTAGTAACACATCATTCTCATTGCATGTAATATAAATATATCATACTCACTGGGACTTTGACTCTATTTGCATGGTATATAGTAATACTCTCTGGGACTTGAAATCTATTTACAAGTTATATTGTTAATTACTGGGTATGTTAGTGACACTACACGGAAATATGTGGGGTCAGCATGATAAATGGGGTGGCGAGGCGTTCGCAGACTGATTTAACATATTTCCGATTGATTTATTTTACCGACCACTTACTTTTAGCCTTACCCAACAGAAAAATCTACTGACCCTCGACAGAAATATAGGGGATCACCACGTGACCACCTTTTAACCAATGGAAATGCTAGAATCTTATGGGAGGTAAAACAAAGTTATATTTCATACACACTAAGACCTGGAATCTTTTTTGCATGGTAAATAGTAATATACTGTACAAACTGGGACTGGGAGTCTTTATGCCTGATAAATATAGTGCTGTAATGTATTTCGTTCTCACTGGGACTTGGTATATAGTTGCATGGTATATAGTAATATATCATACTTACAAGCACTTGGAATATATTTGCCTGATAAATAGTAATATTTCGTACTCACTAGGACATGGAATATATTTGCCTGATGTATAGTAATGTATTAATATATCCACTACTACTATACATGAGGCAAATATATTCCAAGTCTCAGTGGGTATGATATATTACTATACATGAGGCAAATATATTCCAAGTCCCGGTGGGTATGATATATTACTATACATGAGGCAAATATATTCCAAGTCCCGGTGGGAATGATATATTACTATACATGAGGCAAATGTATTCCAAGTCCCGGTGGGAATGATATATTACTATACATAAGGCAAATATATTCCAAGTCCCGGTGGGTAGGATATCTTACTATACATGAGGTAGATATAATCCAAGTCCCGGTGGGTATGATATTTTACTATACATAGGGCAAATATATTTCAAGTCTCAGTGAGTAGGATATAATATTACTATATCACACCCACTTGGACTTTATCTGCCTGATGTATAGTAATGTATCATAGCCACTTGGACTTGTAATATATTCTCCTCATGTATAGCAATATGTCATACCCACTGGGACTTGCAATATATTCCCCTCATGTATGGTAATATATCATACCCACATGGACTTGCAATATACTCTCCTCATGTATGGTAATATATCATACCCTCTGGAACTTGCAATATATTCCCCTCATGTATGGTAATATATCATATCCACTTGGACTTGCAATATATTCCCCTCATGTATAGTAATATATCATACCCACTGGGACTTGCAATATATTCCCCTCATGTATGGTAATATATCATACCCACTTGGACTTGTAATATATTCCCCTCATGTATAGTAATATATATCACCCACTTGGACTTGCAATATATTCCCCTCATGTATAGTAATATGTCATACCCAATGGGACTTGCAATATATTCCCCTCATGTATAGTAATATATCATACCCACTTGGACTTGTAATATATTCTCCTCATGTATAGTAATATGTCATACCCACTTGAACTTGCAATATATTCCCCTCATTTATAGTAATATGTCATACCCAAGGGGACTTGCAATATATTCTCCTCATGTATGGCAATATGTCATACCCACTTGGACTTGTAATATATTCTCCTCATGTATAGTAATATGTCATACCCACTTGAACTTGCAATATATTCCCCTCATTTATAGTAATATGTCATACCCAATGGGACTTGCAATATATTCCCCTCATGTATAGTAATATATCATACCCACTGGGACTTGCAATATATTCCCCTCGTGTATAGTAATATATCATACCCACTTGGACTTGTAATATATTCTCCTCATGTATAGTAATATGTCATACCCGTAATATATTCTCCTCATGTATGGTAATATATCATACCCACTTGGACTTGCAATATATTCCCCTCGTGTATAGTAATATATCATACCCACTTGGACTTGTAATATATTCTCCTCATGTATAGTAATATGTCATACACGTAATATATTCCCCTCATGTATAGTAATATATCATACCCACATGGACTTGCAATATATTCCCCTCGTGTATAGTAATATATCATACCCACTTGGACTTGTAATATATTCTCCTCATGTATAGTAATATGTCATACCCACTTGAACTTGCAATATATTCCCCTCATTTATAGTAATATGTCATACCCAATGGGACTTGCAATATATTCCCCTCATGTATAGTAATATATCATACCCACTGGGACTTGCAATATATTCCCCTCGTGTATAGTAATATATCATACCCACTTGGACTTGTAATATATTCTCCTCATGTATAGTAATATGTCATACCCGTAATATATTCTCCTCATGTATGGTAATATATCATACCCACTTGGACTTGCAATATATTCCCCTCATGTATAGTAATATATCATACCCACTAGGACTTGCAATATATTCCCCTCGTGTATAGTAATATATCATACCCACTTGGACTTGTAATATATTCCCCTCGTGTATAGTAATATGTCATACCCACTGGGACTTGCAATATATTCCCCTCGTGTATAGTAATATATCATACCCACTTGGACTTGTAATATATTCTCCTCATGTATAGTAATATGTCATACCCGTAATATATTCCCCTCATGTATAGTAATATATCATACCCACTGGGACTTGCAATATATTCCCCTCGTGTATAGTAATATATCATACTCACTTGGACTTGCAATATATTCCCCTCATGTATAGTAATATATCATACCCACTTGGACTTGCAATATATTCCCCTCGTGTATAGTAATATATCATACCCACTTGGACTTGTAATATATTCTCCTCATGTATAGTAATATGTCATACCCGTAATATATTCCCCTCATGTATAGTAATATATCATACCCACTGGGACTTGCAATATATTCCCCTCATGTATAGTAATATATCATACCCTCTGGGACTTGCAATATATTCCCCTTGTGTATAGTAATATATCATACCCACTTGGACTTGTCATATATTCTCCTCATGTATAGTAATATATCATACCCACTGGGACTTGCAATATATTCCCCTCGTGTATGGTAATATATCATATCCACTTGGACTTGTAATATATTCTCCTCATGTATAGTAATATGTCATACCCGTAATATATTCCCCTCATGTATAGTAATATATCATACCCACTGGGACTTGCAATATATTCCCCTCGTGTATAGTAATATATCATACCCACTTGGACTTGTAATATAGTCTTCTCATGTATAGTAATATATCATACCCATTTGGACTTGTAATATATTCCCCTCGTGTATAGTAATATGTCATACCCAATGGGACTTGCAATATATTTCCTTCGTATATAGTAATATATCAAATCCACTTGGACTTGTAATATATTCTCCTCATGTATAGTAATATTTCATACCCGTAATATATTCCCCTCATGTATAGTAATATGTCATAGCCACATTGACTTGTAATATATTCTCCTCATGTATAGTAATATGTCATACCCGTAATATATTCTCCTCATGTATGGTAATATATCATAACCACTGGGACTTGTAATATATTCCCCTCATGTATAGTAATATGTCATACCCATGTAAAGTAGT
Source organism: Mercenaria mercenaria (assembly GCF_021730395.1). Taxonomy (NCBI): domain Eukaryota; kingdom Metazoa; phylum Mollusca; class Bivalvia; order Venerida; family Veneridae; genus Mercenaria; species Mercenaria mercenaria. The sequence continues at coordinate 59,096,213 of NC_069373.1, forward strand.
ATGCCATACCCAATGGGACTTGTAATATATTCTCCTCATGTATAGTAATATGTCATACCCCTAATATATTCTCCTCATGTATGGTAATATATCATACCCACTTGGACTTGTAATATATTCTCCTCATGTATAGTAATATTTCATACCCGTAATATATTCCCCTCATGTATAGATATATGTCATATCCACTTGGACTTGTAATATATTCTCCTCATGTATAGTAATATGTCATACCCGTAATATATTCTCCTCATGTATGGTAATATATCATACCCACTGGGACTTGTAATATATTCCCCTCATGTATAGTAATATGTCATACCCATGTTTAGAAGTATGTCATACCCAATGGGACTTGTAATATATTCCCCCCATGTATAGTAATATATCATACCCACTGGGACTTGCAATATATTCTCCTCATGTATGGTAATATATCATACCCACTGGGACTTGCAATATATTCTCCTCATGTATAGTAATATGTCATACCCAGTGGGACTTGTAATATATTCCCCTCATGTATAGTAATATATCATACCCACTGGGACTTGGAATACATTCTCCTCATGTATGGTAATATTTCATACCCGATATATATTCCCCTCATGTATAGTAATATATCATTCCCACTGGGACTTGCAATACATTCTCCTCATGTATGGTAATATATCATACCCACTTGGACTTGTAATATATTCTCCTCATGTATAGTAATATGTCATACCCACTGGGACTTGTAATATATTCCCCTCATGTATAGTAATATGTCATACCCACTTGGACTTGTAATATATTCTCCTCATGTATAGTAATATGTCATACCCAATGGGACTTGTAATATATTCCCCTCATGTATAGTAATATATCATACCCACTGGGACTTGTAATATATTCCCCTCGTACATAGTAATATATCACAGTCACTTGGCGCGTTAAAGCTGATATGCACCGAATTATATTTCGATATGCATTCAGATATTTGTAATTCAACGTTTCACGTACATGTACATAACTATCAAATATTTGAAATGTAGAGATTTCGATCAAACAAAAATGTTTAATGCTGCATACGTAGATTTTGGATTATATTTTAAGCCAGTAATGATTAATCAAAAGTGTGTTTCTTCAAATATTCGATCGCTATAAATGATTGGTTAAGCATTACCTACTTGATAAAAAAGAAAATCTCTAAGCTGAACTATCGGATTATAAGCAGTATCTTGATCTCGGTAAGAATTGTTTGCTTTCCGTTATCTTCTCGAAATAAATATTATGGAAGTGCAATGAGTGCTAGCAGTATAACAATAGGATCATACCATTCAATCATAGTGCCTACTGCATTGTTGAGAACATATATTTCTATGTTGAAACGCCCGCGTGACCCGATTTAGCACTTCTTAACAATATCTTGATATTCTTATTGATAATATACGTACATTACACATGCACATATGAAACTGAAGTAGAAATTGATATGTTGCCAGACCCGCTTCTTGTCTCGCTCTGCACTTCTGTGCTAAATTACATAGATGATATAGCTCATGCAGCAATGATCGGCATTATATCAAGAGCATAATTCACATTTCATGTTTTTCCTAGTTACTTGATTCCTCGAAAATCAGCCGATTTTAAAGCCAATATGAATTTTGCATAAATGTTTTAAGATATATATATATATATATAGCTTGGAATTTACGATGAACCACAGGCGTGATCCGATACTATGTACTTTTAACAGATAAACTTTGAATTTCTAGAGAATTGGCATTCATATTACAAATGTATCAATGAAGAAATGCATGTGTAACAATATTGAATTTACCTTTAATCAAAACCATCACAGTTAGCAACACAAACTCTGTGCAGAAAATACCTCGATCTCTTTCCATTTTATCTTATCATACAATAAGAACTACATTAGTACCCATGATATATTAAATAGCAGTAGTAATATCCGTTAATTAGACCACGATAATCCGTAAATAGCCAATCGCAAAGCAGACTTGTACCCGTCTATATTTCATATACAACAGTTACAGTAGCGTTGTATATATATCGGGGGAAACTTGGGCAAAAAACGCGTGAATTTCGTGCCAATTTACCATCTAACAATACAGGCTAACGCCGGAGTTAAATGACCTTGCAATATTCTCACCAGTTATCAATGGGATAAAAAATAAGACTGACTTGGAGGTAAATTCAGTTGACAACGTCTAAATATTAATATTGTAAAAATGACCCCATGTTATTAGATATCAATAAAAATGAATTACAATAAACTACATATTTGTAGTGTAGAACCAACTGGGTAAAAACGTAATTTACACATTCACTGAAACGTTTCCAACAGTTGTAACTTTTTATGTTCACTTGTTATAAAAAAGACATGTCAGCATGATCCTTACATTTGTAATCAACTGAGCATGAGTCATCGGTCGATTGACTTTATCAGTAGATTTCGACAGTTTAGAAAACTTAGAAAATCTAATGCACTTGTTAAGGATTATAAACACTAAACCATCTTTACAGTAAAATTAAAACATCATACTAGTGTTTCCCACCCACCAAGACTAGTATCATAAATAGAAATTTAACAGGCGGTTAGTTTAACAGCTTAATGCAGTGGTCGTGGGTTCGAGCATCATTGGGGTCACGACCATCACTTTTCATATGACCCCAGTACTAATTTTCATAAGAAACGGACTCGAGAGTGGTTACAATAAGCTTAAACAGTTAAAGCTTTCATCAAAATCGAGCTAAAACAAATTAGTATAAACTAAACTAAACTAAATTACAGTCCGTTAAAGTTTCGAACAACTTGGCCCAGTTAGAAAGTAAAACAACTACATCATTCTTACAAGAAGGGCGCGATATAGTAAAAGGTATTCGTAGTCCTACGAGCATCTACGCACTAACTATATCCTGATAAACAAAGTAAACAAATAAAAAAAAAGAACTAACTAAATAAATAAATAAATAAATAACCTGGCTATCTTCTTGAATCAACGAATCAATGTATCTGTCATCGTGTTTCGCCAACATGCAAACTCCTCACAAAAACTAATTGTTCAGCATGCAGTCATATTTTGAGTATTTTTGAGAAATCCATATTTAACTGTTTAGCATTAATTTTGTGACTGCAAATGACTCAAAGTGTTAATGAACGTTAAATCTTAGTAAATCCAGTATTTGAGTAAAACTGAATTTATACAAATAACCTGCATTCTTTCATATGCCCTACTGACAATTAAGCGCTAACGGTACAAAGATGATATTACTCTTATAAAAACACGTTAATCCTAATTTCTATAGAACGCGTGGGAGAGTTTTCAATAATTGCAGTTTTTATGTCACGTGGTCTAAGTCGGATAGACAACTCGTGCCGTTGTCTACGGGATATATACAACTCGCTTTGCTCGTTGTATATATCCCGTAGACAACGGCACTCGTTGTCTATCCTATACATATTAAATAAAGTATTTCACAACACATTACATAATAGATTATAGCTTAAAAACACGTTACGTGCGTGAATCATAAAATCAATAACCGGAACCGATAGTAGCAGAGAAAATACAACACGGGCATAAAAATTCGAAGTTGCTGATGTAAAGCAGTTGGCAGTACAGCAGTAAGAGCAGTTAGCGGTAAGTTTCGCCAGCTGTGGAGTCAGTGTCCACAATACATTTTTTTCTAGCCAGGAATTTCATAAAATTATAACTTATTTTATTTGCACAGGTATGAATCACATCGATTGTGCATTAAATAAAATATTTTTACTTACTTGAAAAAAAAAAGATATTATAATACGCAACAGACTTCCATGTAATTTCATTTGATCTATTATTCTTGCCTATATACCTAGCGGGGAAAGTATACATTTGTCCGAGCACGCGCCAGGGATAGATATTCCTGTCTCCAAGTTTCAAGTTTTTCAAGTTTTATTCAACAAATTATCAATTTGTATACATACAAAAACATGAGACAAATACAAGTATTTAAAGAAACATTACATATAGTCACGCAAATCAATGAGGGCAACACACACACACAATTAGAATCTACATTAATTTTATCGAATTACGGAATCTATAAGTTCTATTTATAGCAAATTAAACCTAGGGAAAAACCTTGAAATAGTGTGCACTTGGATGATGTCACATAGTAATGGCTCTATTGTGACGTCATAAATTATATAAATAATGCAAGGAAATGCCTATATCTATTTATCAACACTGTCTATTTTAAACCAAACTCCAACACAGTGTTACTTCCCCTTATTGGTACAGTAGATGATTGTTTGACAATATTCCTGCGCGGAGGTTGATTTTGAACGTGATAGGCAAGAAAAATGATCTAACATGTCTGCCTATGTAAGACAGCTGGGGACAGCCTGGATAAAAAACCTCGCTAACGCTCAGTTTTTCATTCCACGCTGTCCCTCGGATAGGGAAAAACCTGTCGTACACAGGCAGGCATGTAAGATCCTTATATGTATTTACATAACGCTGTGTTGCAGCTCAAAATGGTAGCAAGTTAGCAACTCATTTTGGTAGTCAAGATTTGATGACCCAAGTGCCATCCTCACATTTATACTTAGTTTTACAGAATTCAACACTTTCGTGCTTTAGAAAATCTCGGTGCACGACTATCCCTCCGACAACACTAACACATTAAAACGACAAAACAATACAATGCTATTGCATAGGAAGCGTCGTTTGAGGCCCCTTTCACACGCTCAGGAATCTACATTTTGCCTGTTTTTCAACGAAAACTATATCTCGGGAGGGGAATTCCGAACCCCCTCCTCCACCATTTTTAGCTCATCTGATTTTTTGAAAAAGAATGATGAGTTATTGTCATCACTTGATCGGCGTCGGCGTCGGCGTCGGCGTTGCCTGGTTAAGTTTATGTTAAAGGCGCTCGCGACAGTTTTTCCGGACGGGTCGATATTTACCCCAACACCGTGCCAATTTGGTTGTTTCTAGGTTATAACACACTAAATAGTTGTTGTTCTTTATTCCATATTAAACTGACCCATTTCCAATGACCGCAGCACACATCAGGACCCATTTTAAATTTCTGTAACTTACATTTTCTTGAAGAATATTGTCAGTGCTAACTAAAAATCAAAAGAAAAGTGGGGGTCATGTTTGATGCAAGAAAAATAATTTCAGTCAAACACACAAACTGCAAAATCAGCTAAAAAATGAGACCCCAAATTATACTGGTGGTGTATGATCTAAGTTTCCATGAAAAATTTTGTCATGTTGTTATTTCATTATGAAAATGCTACCTACATGTCAAGCATAGATCTGTCATGTGATTTTAGCAAAAAAATTGCAAAGAAAATAAGGAAAATAGCCCTACAGAGCAAAAAAACTGAGGACTATTTGTGTCCGCCATTATGCGACTACCATTTTTTTTCGCGCCATTTTTCTATTTAGTGTCTGTATGCCTATAAGAAAAACTTTTTTCTCTGACAGTGTGCCAGTTTCATTTGAAATGTACAAGAAACCCAAATGCATGAGGAAATACAATGTTTTAGCTTGATATCACCAGTTTCAAAGTTTTTACGGCATTTTCAGTACCATAAGACAAAGCATCAGATTTTGTCAAAAATAGCTGTCGCGACATAATTTTTAAGCAGTTACCCTAAATTCAGCCTTGTTTTGCCCTGTTTTGACATTTTCTACTCTGATCTGCATGCAAATTACACATTTAAACTGTTATATATGTTCACTTTTACCTCTGATGGCCAGAAAATAGCAATCAGTAGCCTATAAATATGCAGTTTTTGAAAAAAATACACCCAAAACAGTGAAAATGTGATATTTTTGGGGTTTATCCTCATTTTCAACAAAATTGCAATTAATTTGTCATTTTCTATCAAATTCTAATCAAACTAGCCCATTCCCACCATCATCTGGCCAGATTTCATTTTTTACCAATGTCATCTTATAGGTTATAACACACTAAATAGTTGTTGTTCTTTATTCTATATTAAACTGACCCATTTCCAATGACCGCAGCACACATCAGGACCCATTTTAAATTTCTGTAACTTACATTTTCTTGAAGAATATTGTCAGTGCTAACTAAAAATCAAAAGAAAAGTGGGGGTCATGTTTGATGCAAGAAAAATAATTTCAGTCAAACACACAAACTGCAAAATCAGCTAAAAAATGAGACCCCAAATTATACTGGTGGTGTATGATCTAAGTTTCCATGAAAAATTTTGTCATGTTGTTATTTCATTATGAAAATGCTACCTACATGTCAAGCATAGATCTGTCATGTGATTTTAGCAAAAAAATTGCAAAGAAAATAAGGAAAATAGCCCTACAGAGCAAAAAAACTGAGGACTATTTGTGTCCGCCATTATGCGACTACCATTTTTTTTCGCGCCATTTTTCTATTTAGTGTCTGTATGCCTTCTAGGAATAAGGTCAGTAATTCGGTCGAAAATGTGCTTCTGTGGTGTCGAAAGAAGTCCATAATAAATAGATCCTAATTTTCCCATTTTTTGCGCAAATTCGTGTAGAACGAGTGCTTTAATCACACTTTTTCGCTACTAGAATACATTCTGCATGAAATGAGACGGTTTTCATGTTCATACAACCCACATGGCAAGTTTTGCACATCGAAACCGGAAGTAGGTGTTTATTGCGTGGAGGAGAGCAAATATGCGCCATTTTTAGGGTAGCAGACCACAACTGACTGGCATTTCATTAGGAACTATTCAACCCCCTATTTTCTTTTCATTTTTTCGTTAATTTGTGATAGAACTTTCATGAAAAATAGGTGTAGGAAAAAGTGATGTTCTCTAAAGATAAGTAAAGACGACACGAAGTTGTCATTTTTTATATGGAACAAAGAAGGATTTGAATTACTGACCTTAACCTTCTAATCGATGTTTCTCATGACAGAGCTTTTGCAGCCGTTCTGCGCATGCCCGGAATGATTGTCAATTAGCCGCGCACGGAAAAATTACGCAATTTGTGTACAATATGCATAATATACTGACTAAAGGTTAGGGTTAGTATCACTATGGTTACAAAATATATACATTTAAGATACTTTCGTTCAAATTTAGTTAATCGGGTATATACCGGAGTCTGTACTATATCACAGGCGCACCAGCTCTGTTTTTAGTCACAGCCGTTTCTAATCCCGTACCGTACCCATACCGTACATCCGTATTCGTAAACTATGGGTTTTGTTCGGAGAAAGGCGGAAACTTACATCATTCTATGACATCAATATACTTCAGAAACACGTAAAAATCAGCTTATTAAGAAATCTACCGTTTCATAATTTGATATATCTATAAGCCATTTGCTAAAAAGTTTCCGTAGCATTTGTCCAGAAGCCTTTAACCTGCACTCTTCAAACTTAGTGAGATGAATGGCTAAATGGAGTGGATAACACCTATTGCTTTTAAGATCAATATGTTAAAGGTAAAGGATGCGGCAGCCGAAATGATTTCTTCCTATAGAAATACAGAAAAAAAGTTTCTACAGTCATACTTTCAGCGAGTTTATTCCAAATGTTCCTGAGGTGAGCGACCTTGGGTCATTTGATTCTCTTGTTAAATGTCTTTGCCTTAAGCTGGGGACAAATACAGAATACTGTCGAGAGTATGGCTGAAAATATGCCCTTGTTTGAAATTAAAATTGATGACGTATTTCCTACCAACCTGCGTTGTATAAATGCCCGCCACATCCCACCTCGTTGTAATTTGATTTAAGCCAAATCTAATATGGTGACCTATCATTTTTTTGTTTTAGATTAGGTAGACATGACCAAATGTATGTGCAGAGTTTGATTTAATTCTATTATGTGAAACTCGATAAAATAGCAGAAATACCAACTTAAAATTGCCAAATATATGCAAAAACAACCCTTGGGTCTGCTCAACAAGTATTCCTTTTTTACAAAATCATTTTCTTTTGATTTCTCTGAGCATGTTTCAAATAGATATATTGTTTTCCGTTATAAAAATGTTAAGATATCAAATTTATGCCGGTAATTGTACTTTACTGAAATATATTTTAGGAGTATAGAAATTCTGAAAAATGTTAAAAATAGCATCATATCTAGAGGCAAATAAAATTGAAACAAAGCCGGTGACCTAGTATTTTTATTTCATTTTTCAATGCATCATAACATGATCTTGTAATACAGAACATTTCATCAAAATCTATTTTTTGGAAAAAAATTACGAAACTGTAGCGAGCGTCCTTAAGGTCAGCTTTTCTCCTAAACTATCAAAGCTTTTGAAACTTGCAGCACTTGTTCACCATCAAAAGCTGACTCAGTACATCAAGAAACATAACTGCATCTTGCTTTTTGCAAGAATCATGGCCCCTTTTGGACTTAGAAAATATCTAATTTCTTGGTTAAGTTTTATGTTAAGGTCAACTTTTCTCCTTAACGGTCAAAGATATATTGCTTTAAAACTTGGAGCAGTTATTCGCCATTAAAAGCTAACTCTGCAAAGCAAGTGCCGTAACCCTACATTGATTTTTGCAAGAATTATGGCCCCTTTTGGACTTAGAAAATCATAGGTAGGACAATATTTCTATTATATAGAGACAAAAAATCAGATGAGCGTCTGTACCCGCAAGGCGGTGCTCTTGTTATAGGAGATATTCCCTCCGTAAATGATCCTTAACACATCATATGAGCCGCGCCATGAGAAAATCAACATAGTGGGTTTGCGACCAGCATGGATCCAGACCAGCCTGCGCATCCGCGCAGTCTGGTCAGGATCCATGCTGTTCGCTAACAGTTTCTCCAATTCCAATAGGCTTTAAAAGCGAACAGTATGGAGCCTGACCAGACTGCGCGGATGCGCAGGCTGGTCTGGATCCATGCTGGTCGCAAACCCACTATGTTGGTTTTCTCATGGCACGGCTCATATATATCCTTGCAACGCATTTTGTCGCTACCAAAACTCGGCGACTACCAAAATGTATTGCTACCATTTGAGGTGAAACAAGATTCACATTTATATAGATTGAAATACTAAGTAAATAAATTTACCTGATGGATATTGAACCCACACCCACAAAATACAAAGACTGCAATGCTTATATTATTATTATATTTATAATACCAGAATTAAGTAGCGCCCTTTCATGATAAACACGTTGAAAGGCGCTTTACATATGGCAAACACAGCCACACAATGCGCGAAAAGCATCTTCTACTAGTACAGACACAGAGCGATCTGACCAGAGGGACAGGATGAGAAAAAGGCCACAGAACAGATAGACAGAAATCCTTTTTAGATACAGACTTGTCAGGCTAACTTAGGATAGCTCTTTGCGAATAGACAGCCTGGTTCTTTAACGTGTCCGGTGTATAGCACCGATACACGCGAAGCCGTCTTTCCGGGGAAGAACCAGTATATGCCTCTAAGTTAGGTGGGAGACACTCAAGCGCATCTAAGAAATTTCCAGGGTCTGGACCGGGATGATCTTATACTTACCTTGCTGGCGGTACATGTTTTGTGTTGCTAAAATTAATTATCATACAAAACCAATCGTTTATATCGTATTTGTAAACACTACCTAAATTATAGACTGTTCCGTTATTAAAAGAAAACATCGCTGACCATAAAAACCAAACTATACCTGATGTCGATATTGTCATTAAAATTTAAAATTTAAAACTGTATAACAGCTTTATTATCTGTTATAACTGCTGGTAGTAGCAGCAGTACACTGCTGGTAGTACAAGCAATTATCTGTTATAACTGTTGGCAGTGGCAGCAGTACACTGCTGGTAGTACAAGCAATTATCTGTTATAACTGCTGGCAGTGGCAGCAGTACACTGTTGGTAGTACAAGCAATTATCTGTTATAACTGCTGGCAGTGGCAGCAGTACACTGTTGGTAGTACAAGCAATTATCTGTTATAACTGCTGGCAGTGGCAGCAGTACACTGTTGGTAGTACAAGCAATTATCTGTTATAACTGTTGGCAGTGGCAGCAGTACACTGCTGGTAGTACAAGCAATTATCTGTTATAACTGCTGGCAGTGGCAGCAGTACACTGCTGGTAGTACAAGCAATTATCTGTTATAACTGTTGGTAGTAGCAGCAGTTAACTGCTCCTAAAGCTGTACTGCCAACTTCACATCGATGACAATGGGACTATTGAGACATTTACGTTTGGCTCTTACCATTCTAAAATGGCACGATAGGACTAAATGCATGAAAATTGATTTATGTGAATGCGGTAATGGAACCATCTATCCTAGTCCAACCCGTAACGTAATTATCACTTCCATTTCATTTCAGTCTGTGGACGGACCATCAGGGGAGGTCACTAGAGCCACGCATTGGACTACATCTATCCGATGTATAACTTGTTTTTAGGTATCAAAATCATAACGGTAAAACAAAAGGCGCATCGTAAACGCTGCAGTTTTCTGGAAGCAAGTTTTGTCTTTGTTTTCTTGATGAAGGTTTACTTTGTTTTTAGTGGTTTATTGAATTTAGTTTTGGATTATACTGTTGAGACAGCTGGATTTTATATCTTATAATTTTCACTGTTTCGAAAATACATTTGAACTCATTTCTTAAAGTTGTTGGGGATGCCAAGGAAGTGTTTCTTGATACTTTGATACCCCTTCCACAACAACAACAACAACAAAAACAACAACAACAAAACAGTCTTCTCCTTTTTGACAACAGACATCGCATCAAATCCTTAACAGTAAACATAATTGCTCTCTCATTTTGGCTTTAGTGCTGGGGGCCACCCCCACCACACACCCTTCCATGCTCCTATGACTATGTATAATTTTTTGAAAACCTACAAAAACTTAAAATGTATGCGTTCCGCCATACTAAACAGTAAGTCTTAAAGAATTGTTTAACTTATAACATCATGATTTTGCGAGTGACGTTGTCCAATGTGCGTGACGTGGCAAAGCTGGTATTAATTGATAAAAAAGACATTCAAAGACTCAAAGTATATTTTTTGTTTTAAAATTAATTTCGAAAAATCTTTCACACCCCCGGTGTTCGCTTTGCGATTCTTACGCTGACACAAACAACTAGTCTCTATTTCTTTTAACATGTTTATTTTTCTGCATGATACGAGAAACATTTACTTCGAATTGTACCATAAACACTCTATATTACTCTGACTTAATTATGGATTATCATATTTGTTTAAATGATTCAGTTCTTCATTCAAGTGACTACTCTTTCCAAATTGTGTTGCTAGATTCTCGACATGTAAGTCATTGTTTTAACCCTTACCCTGCTAAATTACTTTAATGAACTTGTCCATCTTTTAATTTGGACAGTACCATTAACTGTTCAAGGAGGTGCTTACCAAAATGATACTGACTGAATAGCGAACAGTGCAGACCATGATCAGTGCAGGCTGATCTTGGTCTACACTGGTCACAAAGGCAGAATCACTTGCCACCAGCAGGCTAAGGGTTAAAGTTCTAATCCTTTCACAGACTACTGTCAAATGTTTGTCCAAATGTGAGCTAGTTTATGAAAGTGAAAAGACGCAACTGGAACACTGCAATGTAAATCAAAATGTACACATCTTGTCGTACAATCAATAATTACCTGAACTGTAAATGACAAGGCCTTTTTACGAAACAAACAGTAAAAGAAGGTCACTGGAAATATACAGCCAGATCCATTGGTTGTGAGTAGTACATGTATACACAGCAGTTTTATGCAATGTTAGGAAATGTATAACTATTACGTTAACCGATACCAGGAATTGTGTTTGAAAAAGAAATTTGCCAAAAAATTCTTTTATTTTTGTTTTTAAAAGTTTTATATTTGAACTTTTAAATTCATTTTTATGGCATCTGATAGAGGAAAGAATGATGAATTTATATGAAACAAAAACAAGAAATGTCAAATGTTTTCAATTCACCTCTTTTGTGAGGACAAATATCATGATTTGCATAAGAATTGCAGTGCTTTCTGTCTGTTCGTTTCTGCTAAAACTGTTATATGATAATTTTCTAGAAAGTTATCACTAACAATGGGCTCATACAGATTTCCAATATTATTGTCCCATTGTTTATTCATTGTTTCTGAATCGCTATAAACAGCGTCATTTAAAATAATTTCATTGCCATTATGCAGTATTAAAATTGCTGTCACAAAGAGCATAAGATCCTAACTCCCTTTTTTTAATCACCTTCTCTATGTAACCGCGCAGAATTTAATCAGGAATAGACTGTCTCACAACTATTTCGTATCTATCCACTGAACAATGTAGTTCAATGCGGAATAATTTACCACTTCTGACGTCATTATCCTTACAGACAGGAAAATTTGACTTACTCTGTAGCCACCTTTGAGGCAGCCGCGAACTTGATTACAAACATACAAGTGCTCATGTCCAGTAAAAAATAGTTCAAAATACTTCGAATATATACCAATGGCGCAGTAATTTACTATGAATAACTATCGGCTGCATGCCTTTACTTCAGTATTTTTTACATTACAGGTGGTTTGAATGCATAACTGTATATATCACCATAGCACAGTATCATATTGATGAAATGGTTAGCCAAATCAAATCCTATATGTATTTGGTTTCTAACTATCAAAGCGCTGTTAGCGCTTGTGCCATTTTTGGAATGGATTCTTTTCATAAATCACCTTCCTTCCATCAGTACTGAGCTATCAGTACTTTGATTTCACCTGATACACAGAAGATGAATGATGATCGGTAGTAAGGGCGGTAATTGGCGACGAGCTAGGACCACCGTCAGCATGCGGAAACAGGATATATGCGCTAAGTCTGCAGTAACCTGTGATATTTTTGACCGGGGGGATGAGAACTGCGTACTGACGGGATAAATTCATTTGCATCTGTACATTTTACGGTGCACTGATATGTATCATTCAACGTTTAGCTGATCGGCCGTATTAACTGGGACTGCAAGTATTTAACCTAAAAACTCAACTTACAATCCAATACTACAATCCAATATAAATTTATATTTAAAACTAGCAATATCTTGGCTTGTTTGAAGTCCCTTGTTTCTTTTGTTCTTAGATTTTCAGCAACAATTTGCGTTTGTTTCAGATTGTAGTGTTCCAACTTTGTTGGCAGGCGCTTCAGTTTTACGTTTACAGACACACACAAAGTCACGTAATATTCGTAGTAACCCTGGTCTGGTTACACAACTACTTTGATGTAGAATATAATAATGTCTTTAAAGCAGGAGCAATCGGAATCTTCTATAACGAGACAAGAAGCTGCATATATGTCCCCACCTTAATAGTAAATGAGTCCCCACTGCTGGTATGGATCCCATGCTTAACCCTTACCCTGCAAAATTTCTAAAATGGACTGGTCCATCATTCAATTTGGGCAGTACCACTTACTAATTGAATGGATGTTCAATGAAATTTTCTGTCTGGATAGCAAACAGTGCAGACCAGAGGCTGATCATGGTCTGTACTGGTCGCATAGGCAGAAGCACTTGCCGACAGCAGGCTAAAAGTTAAGGTTCGAGATTAGCTCAAACGAAATTTTAATACTAGTATCATCACTGACTCGTAAAATTTCAAACATAATCTTGTCAACAAACATATCTAACGGTTAGCAACGAAAATATTTTTCAGGCACTTGTTCTCAACGGTTCTGGTTTACTATCGCAACTAGTTGCCTTTTGCACCATACTTTCAAGTATAGATCATGGTTGGGTTCCTCACATGATACGATTTTGTAACATCCCATAACAGTGCGTTGTTTATGAGTTTCTACCATGGACAAGATTATATGTTATTGGCATGACAGCTCCACCTCAGTGCTATAGTCTCAAAGACACCGCTTTTAGTTCTAGTCTTGTCATAACCAATTTCACGTGCATGAACCATTTTCAGTCCGGAGTTTATACCAAAACATTTCGAAGATAGATTTCGAAGTTTCATAAATACATGTATGTATCAATGCTCACCTCGCGTTTTCCGACAATAGAGGAATAAGCCAACAGATACGTCATTCAGTGTATCATTGAACTGTTCTTATTAAGGAATTATTAAATTATTAACAAAGAATAGCATGTCTTTTCATATTTCTCCGGATTAGCAGAATATCTCGTGTAAGTTTTAGCATATATGCATACACATGTACCGTTGCTTCACATCCATCAATGTATTCCACGTTTTTCACTTTTTTAACTTTATATTCCAACATTTTTTTTATATAATTTTTATTTTGCATACTGCTAATAAATTTAACTATGATCTACAAATTGGTGCTAAAATCTTAATATCAGTTAAACTTCAGCAGAATTGTGAAACAGACTCTTGGCCTACAGACTTTCACATTGATTAAACAAAGCGGCTTCTGTAATATCTACTGTACGTTTTAAACACCCGGATAGGGAGGAGGAGGGTCATCAAGATCATCCGTACTACCTTGACCTGAAAAATAAGAACAACGTTAATAAATACATAAATGTTCAATATAAGTAAAAAAAAAATTATAGGAACAAATATTATTATAAGTTATGAAATTTGTAGTAAAGCCGGGTTACCTCCGGTCTCCTAACAATTCTAGAATAAGCAAAATATAGTCGTAAATTATACCTTGCTTCTACAATTACATAATATATATAGGCTATAAACCGACTTTCAGTTTGCTATTTTATGGTGTTTTTCACGTATTATAAAAGTGTTTAACTATATATACCTATTTCACTAGCAAAGATCTGACGAGGTTTTGTTTTTTCATTAATTAACGTGTCCATTGCTGTAACAGAGTTGTAGTCTGGAGGTTTCCAAGGATCATCATCGGGTTGGTCTTCGGATGAACTATTAAATGAATAATGGTCCTCATTTATTGGAGAACGACCGTCGTCTTGACTGTTTCTAATTGTGTTATCAGGTAGAACAATTGCCTCCTGTGTATTTGAGGTGTCATCTGAAATAGATTGAACGAGTTAAATAATAATCTCTAATAGACGGAGGTGACTAAGTCTCTTAAAAATGTTTCAAAGCACGCGATCAGAGTCAGATATCTAAGTCACCGGTCAGTCGATACTCTAATGCAAAGATGTAAGAGACAAGTGTTCTTTATATAACCACAAACAAGATGCATTTATAAAACAACTGCATTTTCATTTAAGGAAATCAATATAAGGTGGAGGGCACCATGGAAATATAATATATAAAGAAGGTTATAACATATTAAACGTTACAGACAAGCAATTTTATGACAATTTGGGACAACGCCATAGAAGGTCAAGTACCGAGATTGTTGTTAACAAATATTGTGCCTTCCCTAAAACAATTTATTGGATCAAAAACTGTAAATCAACACGCTACTAACTTCCATAAGCTCTAACACCACTGACCAGATGTCCACTTGTATAAAAGTATTTAACCGAGGTACCAGTATACCATGAACTTAATAACTTCACCTATCTGTAGCTTTATCAAGCACAGTTTTATAAGTTATATATGCCTAATTCCTTATTTGAAAAAACAAACAAACAAAACAAAACAAAACAAAACAAGAGCTGTCCATTGTCCCAGAAGCAGGAATATTACCCTAAATGTTAAAATATCTATAAAATTTCAATCCAGAATTTGCATTAGTTTTAGAGATAGTAACTTGCATGCAAAACTTTAAACAGAAGTTTTAAGTTCAAAAGGGGGCATGATTTGGCCAAAATGAATGTCAGAGTTATGGGACTTGATGCAATCAACTAGTTTTATAACCCCGAAGACACATGTGAAGTTTCAATTTTATATCTGCATATGTTTTGCAGATAGTAACTTGCACACAAAACTTTAACCAGAATTTCGCCAAAATGCTTGTCAGAGTTATGGGTCTTGATGCTTTCACCTAGTTTTATAACCCCGAAGACACATGAGAAGTTTCACTTCAATATCTGAACAAGGAAATTCAGGAAAGACGCCGCCAAGTGTTGTGTCTGAAGTACATTTACTACAATATGAGAAATTACCTAATCATTACTATATTAGACTCACTGGTTACAAATTATCAACATTAGCAACACAAATTATGTTATAAACTGTTAGAAACACTCAAAAATAAACACGATAAAGAAGTATTACCATGCAATACAAATCCTCTACCTGCAATGACCTTGACATTGCGAGTAGGTGATCCCTTTACATACAAAATTAAATTAATTATTTCACCAACTAAGGTCAGCACCTGTGGAAAGTTCTTATATGCAGGTGCATGTGTATGAAGTTTCACATAAATGCAGTCTGAGTGTTTTCTATTCACTGGTAAAGTTTAACGCGATCTGGTAATGTCATTTCCTACAATTTCATTGAATATTTGAAAAACATTTCTCTTTCGGAAAACTTTACTTAGAGTAACCTCCCTTATCAATAAATCGGATGAACATTTTGACGAATGTTTAAATAAAAAATATTTTCTGCTCTACAAATAAGGAGAGGAATGACAAATAACATTGTTTTATATCACATAATAATTTGTATTACATACATTTTTGATGTTTTCTTTATGCCATTTTTTGTTTATTCACTAAAATCTGTTGTGCAATATCGTGTTGTGTTCTGTTTATCGTTTCAAAACTATTCATTACCATCTTTATATGGTACAAAATAAAAGGGTGTCCCATATACTCGACGCCGCCCTCTGGAATTAGTTTTGGAGATAGTAACTTGCATATAAAACTTTAACCAGGATTTTCTAAGTCCAAAAGGGAGCATAATTTGGCCTAAATACATGTCAGAGTTATGCGAGGTCGGTAACTGATCTAGAAAAAAAGTTTCAAAGCTATATGTCTTAAAATTTAAATGATGTACTTTAACAAAGATATGACACCGACGCCGACGCCAGGGTGAGTAGAATAGCTAGACTATTATTCGAATAGTCCAAAACATAGTTGAGCTGAAAACAAGCAATTAGCACGTATTCATGTTTGAATTTGTTAGTATAAAAAAGATCAGCCTGCACATCCGTGATCATGATCTGCACTGTTCGTCATTGAGTTAGTAACATTTTGGTAAGCACCCCTTTTAACAGTTAATGGTACTGTCCAAATTGAAAGATGGACAAGTTTATTATAGAAATTTAGCAGGGTAAAGGTTAATGAGAGATGAATATGGGATATCTTAATGGCAATTGCCACTTAATGGCAGTGATAAACATTTAGTAACAGTTGCCATTTGATGACAGTGTTAAACATTAATGACAGTTGCCATTTGATGACAGTGATAAACATTAATGACAGTTGCTATTTGATGGCAGTGATTAACATTAATGACACAGATAAACATTAATGACAGTTGCTACTTGATGGCAGTGATAAACATTAATGACAGTTGCCATTTGCTGACAGTGATAAACATTTATGACAGTTGCCATTTGATGACAGTGATTAACATTAATGACAGATGCTATTTTATGGCATTGATAAACATTAATAACACAGATAAACATTAATGACAGTTGCCATTTGATGGCAGTGATAAACGTTAATGAAAGTTGCCATTTGATGGCAGTGATAAACATTAATGACAGTTGCCATTTAATGACATTGATAAACATTAATGACAGTTGCCATTTGATAATATTGATAAACATTAATGACAGTTGCCATTTGATGACAGTGATAAACATTAATGACAGTTGCCATTTGATGACAGTGATAAACATTTCTGTGAAAGATGGTCATAGTATATAGTTAAGACGAAGACCAATATGAACTCAGACCGGAATTTATGTGTCACGTATCATAGAGTATTAAAACTTAGTAGTCAGTGCTAAAAAACTAATATTACGGATCACTTTCGTTTTTATTGTATTGTTAAACAGTTAGAACGATCAGTATACAAATGTAAGACATTCCAATTAAAGTGTTTCGACTCTGTATTTTTTTTGCATCGTGGTTTTGATATCAAATACCTTTATTTCTTTTTCTTCCAATAGCTACAAAAATGAAAACTAGGATTCCACATACGAGGTTGGTGACTATCGCAGCTTATACAGTTACACAGCGTCCATACAAGTAGAAGGAAGACAAAGACGATAATGCCAAACGCCAAAATCATATACCAAAATGTTTCCATATTTGAATCATTTCAAATGTCGGATTCTGACCACGACATCGATGGACTCCATGTTTCCAGTTGTTTTTCTATAAACATACAATATACATGAAACTCTGCCATACTTACTTAACTTACTTTAAAGTATTATTTAAAAGGTTGATATAAATCTCCATTCACATAAATAATTTCTTAAATGTATTATTTTATTTTTAGATAAGTTTTAAGTCAGATTATATTAGAAATAAAATAGATTATTTTCTATTGCCAACAACAGCTCCGTACTCTTTTAATGTATGTATACGTAAAATAAAATGTTGCATACAATTGCCCCATATCATATTGCCGATAGTCTTCTTGTCTAACAATACTCCTTTATAGCTGACAAATATCGTGTTGTACAGAAATACGGCATACACGGTGTCAAGCGTTGTACAATGTGAACCAACATCAAAGCTGATAAAAGAGTTTGAATTCTGAAAATAAAAATAAGGCCTATTCATTTTAGCACGCAATGACGAAGGTAATCTGACTTTTATGATATATAATTAGTCTATGAATGTGCACTGATTTTATGTTTCTAATAATTCATTTATTGAATGACAATAACATGTTAGATATTGACATTGTGAAAAGTATAACATGTTTATTGGATGAGACTTGAATAAACTATCATATGTCATCTTTTCTATTCATAAACTCGACGTGTTATCTTTTCTATTCATAACCTCGACATGAATTACGTCATTATGTCAACAAAGTGGGGGTGTATCCCCCCATTCATCATACCATAATGTTTGGGGGCATGGGCTTTGCCGGCGTGGGTTCGATCCCATCCTCGTCGCCAAAAAATGTTATGTTCTTGAGGGTTCTTATATGATATTATATTGCATAGTCATTAGACTAGAAAGACACAAGTTACTTTGACAGTGACTAAATGTATTCTAATTCTAAAATCTAACAACATACAATTATATTGGTATCAGAGAGGCAGTTACAGTAGGCGGGGCTTATCATAGCAGTGGGCAGCTTGCTGACCAATAGTCTAAATACATTACAGGTATGTAACTAGAAACAAACAATATTTTTAGGCCTAATCATATTCGATCTATTATTTTGTCCTTATATCCGAAGCATAAATTAAAATTCATAAAATATGATAATGACTTATAATTTGTAGATATCAATTATAACAGTAAAAAAAAAAAAAAAAAAAAAAAGTACTCTCTGTAGAAAAGAGTGTATCATCCCTGAATTAAATAAAGTTAGGGCTCATGATTAATCTGGAACACGAAACATGAGATTAATATTATATCAGAATTTGTCTTAGCATTTATTTCAGAGGTTTACTGAAAATTATCCCTTATGTTTTAACCCTTACCCTGCTCAATTTGTCATTCATTTTGAACATTGCCATTAACTGTTAGAAGGGGTGCTTAGCAAAAAGATACTGACTGAATGGCGAACAGTACAGATCATGATCAAACTGCACTGGTCGCAAATGCAGAATTACTTGCCGCCAGCAGAATAACGGTTAATATCAAAGTTGTAAAAACTGTTATACTCTTACACATATTCTGAAAAAGTGCTCTGTGCTCTGTGTTCTTAAACCTTATCCAAGCTAGGCATATTTTACAGTATCAAAGTCACAGTTAAGCACGTCATGTTGGTCATAATCAAATTCCTAGATGTATCGACCAAAGTTTTCACTGTGGAGAAATACATGTGCAGTGACTAAACAATAACCATTGAAATGTTTTGCACTTACCTTTCAAACACACTTAACACAGTTAATCCAGAAAATACCTCGATCACTGGTAATTCATAAAAGAGCTGTATCGGTTAAGATCTATGTGAAGAACTATGCGAAGTATTTAAGTTTAGTTTTGCAAAGTATCACAAAACAAAACAAAAAAGCTAGCAAACATGTTACATAAAATCAAGAGGAAATGTTAACTGTGATGTAAGCATCCCGGTGATGATTCACAGACAGTGCGAAATTTCCGATAATCATTGCCGATGCATGTGAATATTTAGCAATATAATTATGGCGTACCATTTGGGTCGAAAGTTTCCAGGTACCACAGGTAGAAATAAAATTATACCTGCAGTATAAATTTATAACTGCGGGTTTAAATTGGAAATGTACCCGCGGGTATAAAAATTGTACCCGCGGGTACAATTTTATACCTGCAGGTATAAAAATTGTACCCGCGGGTATAATTTTACACACGCAGGTATATAATTATACCCGCAGGTACAAAATTATACCCGCGGGTATAAAAATTATACCTACGGGTATAAAAATTGTACCTGCGGGTATACTTTTATAGCCGTAGGTATAATTTTATACCCGCAGGTATACTTTTATACCCGCGGGTATAATTTTACACCCGCAGGTATAAAATTATACCCGCAGGTACAAAATTATACCCGCGGGTATAAAAATTATACCTACGGGTATAAAAATTGTACCTGCGGGTATAATTTTATAGCCGTAGGTATAATTTTATACCTGCAGGTATACTTTTATACCCGCGGGTATAATTTTGTACCCGCGGGTACACTTTTATACCCGCAGGTATAAAATTATACCCGCGGGTATAAAAGTGTACCCGCGGGTATAAAAATTATACCTACGGGTATAAAATCATACCCGCAGGTATAAAAATTATACCCGCGGGTATAAAAACTGTACCTGCGGGTATAATTTTGTACCCGCGGGTCCACTTTTATACCCGCAGGTATAATTTTTTTATACCTGCGGGTATAAAATTGTACCCGCAGGTATAAAAATTATACTCGCGGTTACAAAAATTGTACCTGCGGGTACACTTTTATACCCGCATTAAAAGTGTACCCGCGGGTATAAAAATTATATCTACGGGTATAAAAATTATACCTACGGGTATAAAAATATACCCGCAGGTACAAAATTATACCCGCGGGTACATTTCCAATTTATACCCGCAGGTATAAATTTATACCTGCAGGTATAATTTTATTACTACCTGTGGTACCTGGAATCTTTCGACCCAAATGGTACGCCATATATAATATCAAGTACGAAAGTTGCTGCAAGTTGCAGCAAAAGGAAACTCCTCGCCAAACAAAGCAGTGTATAGTACATGTAGTACTGTTAGATTAGGAGACGGTATAATGATGCTGGTGTCTTTAAAATTTATTGTAGACCCTAGGCAAACGGAAGATGAATGTTTGACAAAGAGGCGCGAAACTCACAGTATGAAAGGAAAAAAAAAACTGTGGCTATTTAGATTACCAACCTTGAACTATAATGCCATAAAAAGTAAAATCAAGGACATACAAGTAAATAACGTTCTTAATAAAATTAGCAAAACTATGAAAAATGCTTATATGTCAGGATTTGATATTCTATTCGTGTGTTTGCGAATTGATTTAAAATCATAAAGCGGGTCCCTAATTAACTCGCCAGGCTTCGCCGATTTCCGTAAATCAACGAAGACAGTGTCACGTGAAAAAAATTTAAATGCGTCAAAAACAACAATGGCTGACTATATTACAAGTCAGTACCGCTTAAAAGATGATAAAAAACATATGAGCCGCGCCATGAGAAAACCAACATAGTGGGTTTGCGACCAGCATGGATCCAGACCAGCCTGCTCATTCGCGCAGTCTGATCAGGATCCATGCTGTTCGCTCTGAAAAGTGTCTGTAATTGCAATAGACTTTGAAAGCGAACAGCATGGATCCTGACCAGACTGCGCGGATGCGCAGGCTGGTCTGGATCCATGCTGGTCGCAAACCCACTATGTTGGTTATCTCATGGCACGGCTCATATATTTCAGGTTAGAACATCAGTAATCTAGGCCACTTCTGAACTCGTTAAGAGTAGAACTGGATTTTACATGAGGTGGTAGGATGTTCCAGAGTCGAATGGTTCTAGGTAAAAAATGAGTTCATGTGATAATGGGTGCGAGAGGAGGGAATATGAAATTAAACTCCATGGACCAGGCCTTTTCCAAAGCTCTAATAAATGGAGGTCCTGATGGAGAGTCTAATAATCATACATGATATTTATAGTGAGATAAACTACTGTATCATCAGCAAAGAGTCTTACGCTGCTTTAAAATGTGTCTGGCAGGTCACTGATCTGTTATGTAAAGGCTAGGCCTAAGGACATACCATTGGGGTACACTGACACCAAAGATTGTATATCTGATTGGTGGCTTTTTGTGTTCGTTTTTAAGGAAAGATTTAATCCACATGGATGTTTTTCTCTCTATACCTAAAATAAAATAGGTTGTAGACCAAAAGATTGTGATCGACATTGTCAAACGCTTTGCTAAAATCCATTACTATTACGGTGTCCATTTACTAGTTTCAAGGTTATCAAAAAATTCTTGACTAAAATAAATTAACTAAGATTCATAACTGTGCTTTGAGCGGAAGCCATGTTGGAAGGAGTTAAGCAAATTTTATTATCTAGATGATTCATAATATTTGATACTGAAACATGCTCCATCAGTTGGAGGCAGTGCAAGAAAGAGAACAGACCTGTAATTGCTGGCTTTGCTTCGTGGGTCCTTTTTGTATACAAGGGTAACAATATCCGTCCTCCAATATTGTGCAACACTGCCAGTACCAAGTGAAGACATGCAAATTTTAGTCCCATTTTATAGAGAAGCAGTATTTAAGCTGTGGGCGGACTTGGTGTTGTAAGCTGTTTCTTTTACTTTCCTGTTGTTTGTTTTGACATGCCCTCTGATGAATCTAAGTGAATTATTTGATTTTGATATGATGGTATCAATATGTTTCGACCAACTGAGATCTTTACTTAGTGTGACGTCCAGGTTAACCTCAATACCTCACATTTTTCCGGATTGTACTCCTTACTGTAATGATACCGCATGAATAATGAAGTAAGATAATACATAAGATACAGATATAGATATATAGATATATACAATAATTGTATAAATGATCTAATATCAGGTATATCAAATATTTGTCCTGCAATTTTATAATAATGTTGATATCCTCCGTATGTGTATATATTAGCTATCAGCTAACCCGTCACTTTCGTACTCGCAATATCTTCGCTGTAATACTGAGTAGAGTTATCCAAAATAAATATATAAAAGATAAACTGTCATAAACACAGACTTTACAGATATGGTCATTACAAAAAATAAATGCTCTTATTATTCTAGTAAGAAATTGCTTTGATACATTATGAGAAAATACATAAAATGTGGGAGAGGAGTAAAAAGGCAGAAGTAATTAGTTTTATATTCGACGTCCGTCTTTCGATATTTTTTTATGTAACAAAATGGTTTTAGGCCGAAATATACATAGAATATATGTCATTTTTTTATTCTTAAACTTATATTTTCTAGTTGTTTTGTATATTTTTGCATGCAGTTATGTTGTGTTCAGTTCAGTAATAGTTGTGCGCATGTCTAACGGAAGAGGCCAAAACGAAAACATCTTCGTGTTGATGTGGCGAAAACACGACAACACGAAAACTCGACAAATACCTAATTTGTCAAGTTTTCGTTTTTTCGTGTCGGCGGGGCGAAAACAAGACAACGCGACAGCACGACAAATAACGGGCGCCAATACGACATTTTCATACCCGCCAACACGAATACTCGACAGATAAATTTGTCGTGTCGACGCCCTCTAAACGTCGAGTTTTCGAGTAAAATGTGTCGTGTTTTCGTATTTTCGCCCCATTACCAACTTTTAGTAACATCTCGAAACCGATAAAGCGGGACAGATCTACCTATCATAAAAATCAATAAAAACCAGTAATCCAATATCATCGCTACCGGACGGATTCGTTGATTTCCGTACTAATTGTTGTTGTTGTAGTAACACGGGGGAAAAATCGATAATTAACATCTTTGGTCATTATCTGATGCATTTACAGGCGGGCGGTTTGCTAAAAGATATACTTGAATTGAATGAAGTTTTGATAATTATTAAAGTGAAAATCGGAACAAGTCGAAAATTTATATAATACTTTATTAATTGTCAAATAAAAGTAATATTTAAGAATATGAATATGTTGTCTAAAATATTTAGAAATCGTTACATTTTATACATCGAACACATAGATTTACTTTCTTTTTAATACATGAAACATCATGCTAACGTATATCTATGTACAGAAAAGAAATATTTACGCACAAGAAACTGTCTGTAAATCAAATAAATATTCAAGAATATGAATATGTTATCTAAAATATTTAGAAAGCGTATATACTTCCTCTATACGCGCTTTCTTTCACATATTATGAACATTAGAATATGAGCTTTTCATTCTAAAATATTTTCAAAATTCTAAACCACTGACGTTTTTCGATTTTCATCGTAAAAGGTAGTAAAAACAGCAAATTCTCATGTATTTCCATAACATAAAGTTTGT
Source organism: Mercenaria mercenaria (assembly GCF_021730395.1). Taxonomy (NCBI): domain Eukaryota; kingdom Metazoa; phylum Mollusca; class Bivalvia; order Venerida; family Veneridae; genus Mercenaria; species Mercenaria mercenaria. The sequence continues at coordinate 59,120,692 of NC_069373.1, forward strand.
CAGTAATTAAGTTTTGAAGCCTTCCTAAGAAATAAAGCATTTTTTTTCAAGATATCTAAAAAGTATTTTTGTTGTCGAACGATCTGGAGGCCAGTCGCTTTAAAGAAAAAGAAGTATAGAAATAAGACTTCTACTTAAAATACTTAACCCTTACCATGCTGGACACGATTGGTTCTTCCTTTGCAATCAGTGCAGACTGATCATGATCTGCACTGTCTGCCATTCAGCCAGTAACTTTTTGGTATGCATCCTTTTCATAATTAATAGTACTGTCCAAATTGAAAGACAGACAAGTTCATTATTGTAATTTAGTATGGTAAGGATTAAGTTTCTTATATCGTTCCTAAATAGAAATATCATATTTGCGTGACTTGAATAAGTACTGCTGACAAATACTACTACCATAGTATACTTTAACTATAAATATATTGTTACAGGAAAAAACAACAACATTAAATAACAATAACTCATCAATATCTTAGAATAGCAGACTTAACTAAGTAATAACTTAAGATTTTTCGTGAAATTTGGGCCAGGATCTTTACTCAGTAGATATTTACGGAACAACACTGTTAACGATGTGAATTTTAAATTTATACTGATTCTTTCTACTGTCATACGATTCATGAAATAAGGGTAAAAATCGTAAAAACAAATTTCATGAAAGAAAGGGAAAAGACTATATAAAGACAGAAGAAAGTGAAAGACATATATTACAACGCAAAAACCATAAAACCATAAAAATACCTATCACTTATAGTAAATGGGGTAACATATTTTTTTATGGCCCGCCTTGAAACAACACTGACCGGATATTGTTTACCCCTAGGCAATATTGTAATACACAATAAAAGTCAAAGGGTAATTTTAAGATATTTGTTACAATTAAATCAAATAATAGATGTCGCAATTTTTTAAAACGTGTGATTAAAGAATTTACCAAAAACATGCATTAATTTAAGAATACAGAATAATATATACAAAGGAGGTTCGGAAAGAAGCAGAATTATCAGTTCATCAAGCTATCTTTCAAATTAAAGTTTGGTCATATTATGAATAATAGAAAATGATTTTTTTGTTTTGTTTAAAAATTATTAAAAAATCCCATATGAAGAAAAAAAGATGACCGCGTCGGAGATCGGACCCGGACCGCTACCGCAATAAAAAAAGTCTCCAGATCGTTTGACAAAAAATAATATAGGTATCTGGAAATAAATAAATTAGTCATCGTTATATTTCTTAAGAATGCTTTGAAACTCAATTACTGACAGGCTATATTTTACGAAAACACATGAGAATTAGTTGCTTTAAGTATATTTTGCGATGAAAATTAAAAGCATTTGTATATTCAATGCGAATTGAACACTAAATCCTCCATAGCGTTTTTTTAAACGACAGCGGATCTAGGTTTCGGCGTTTCTGAGTTCAACAATTAATTTGTTTTAAATTGTCTAATTACAATCTGTTTTTATTTTTTGTTGTTTTTTTTTGTCAGTGTGAAGTTGCCTACAATTTATAGGCTTTGAGCTATAACAATTTGTACCGACAAAGTCAGACTAGCAGACGACAATATTTTCCGTAACAGCTTCCGAGTACTTACGGATGACGGCGGAAAAAGCCGGAATTTTTTAAGAAATGTTCACTGTACACACTAAAATGCAAAAAGGACCAAACAAACCATTCTAAAATTTAAAACAAATTACACATAACGAAAACTGAATAATTTTTCTACATTTTTAGGGGTATCTAATTTTTGATTTTTTGCGGAAAATATCTCATTTTATCTGTTATATTTGGAAAAGTCAGTTTTTTTTTACCCGTTTCCTTCTGAGTCTATATGAACTGAGGTGGGTCTGTTTAAAGTCAAAAAGGACCAACCAAATATTAAAATGTTTTTTTAAAAAAAATATTCATAATATCCGGAATAAATTAAACTTTAATTTGTGGGGTATCGAATTTTTGATTTCCAAACAGAACTTTTTCTATTTAAGTTTAAGTATTTTTTTCATTCTTTGTTTATATAGGCAAATTGATCGATTTTCCAATAGATCGATGTTACTAAAAGTTGGTAATGCCGCAAATACGACAAGGAGAAAACTCTATAAATTAGGTTTTTGTCGAGTTTTCGTGTTGTCGTGTTTTCGTCCCGCCAACACGCCAACACGAAATGGCAGAAATCAACCGGCATAAAAACTCGACAAATAAATATATCGTGACGGCGCCCTCTAAACGTTGTGTTTTCGTGTAAAATTTCGTGTTGTGTTTTTGTGCCCCGCCAACACGAAAACAAGAAATGGCAGAAATCAGCCACCATAGTTATTAGTATTTTCACGGGGAAGGAATGGATTGGTGATTGAAGTCTGAGAAATCAACAGTGGATATTTGACCCGATTCGATCCGGTAAACGCGGTGATACAAGACTATGCGAGATTATCTTGTTGCGATTCTGTGCATTTTATACTTCTTTGGTGATTGCGTTTAATCTTTTATCGAACAGAATGGAACAAATATTAAAAAAAAAAAAACACATGTCATGGTTCCTGCCAAGATTATCCTTGAGGCTTGCCGAACCGGAAATCTTCCTCCATCTCGCAGGAACTACGTTTTCTATTTATCTTGTTTCTGCCAAAGAAGCCTTATAAAATACACAAATAAGCGAAAAATGTGCTTCCGTGGAGTAGTCGAAAGAAGTCCAAAGTAAATAGATCCTAATTTTCCCATTTTTGTTTTGCGCAAATTCGTGTAGAACGAGTGCTTTTATCATACGTTTTCAGTGCAAGAATACATTCTGCATAAAATGAGACGGTTTTCATGTTTATACACCTAATATGGCAAGTTTTGCAAATCGAAACCGAAAGTAGGGGTTTATTGTGCGGAAAAGAGCAAATAGGCGCCAATTCTAGGGAAGCAGACCACAACTGACTGGCATTTCTCTAGGAACTATTCAACCCCCTATTTTCTTTCCATTTTTTTCTTTGATTTATGGTAGAACTTTCACGAAAAATAGGGGTAGGAACAAGAGCTGTCAGTGGACAGCGCGCTCGACTATTCTCAGTGCGTGATAGTATAATATAAGCAATGAGTAAAACTTTAACATAACAATAAGCATATTCTAAGTCAAAAAGGGGCCATTATTCAGTCAAAATGCTTGATAGAGTTGCCTCCTCCTTTTTACAGACTGGGGTCATGATGGTAAGCAAGTATGCAAAATATGAAAGCAATACCTCAATGGACTTTGAAAATATTTGGGGTGGTATACGCAAACTTTAACATTTATTCTAAGTTGAAAAGGGGCCATAATTCAGTCAAAATGCTTGATAGAGTTGCCTCCTCCTTTTTACGGACTGGGGTCATGATGGTAAACAAGTATGCAAAATATGAAAGCAATATCTCAATGGACTTTGAAAATATTTGGGGTGGTACGCAAACTTTAACATTTATTCTAAGTCGAAAAGGGGCCATAATTTCAGTCAAAATGCTTGATAGAGTTGCCTCCTCCTTTTTACAGACTGGGGTCATGATGGTTAACAAATAAGCAAAATATGAAAGCAATATCTCAATGAACTTTGAAAATATTTGGGGTGGTACGCAAACTTCAACATTTATTCGAAGTCGAAAAGGGGCCATAATTCAGTCAAAATAGAGTTGCCTCCTCCTTTTTACGGACTGGGGTCATGATGGTAAACAAGTATGCAAAATATGAAAGCAATATCTCAATGGACTTTGAAAATATTTGGGGTGGTACGCAAACTTTAATATTTGTGTGACGCCCACGCTAACGCCGACGCCGGGGCGAGTAGGATAGCTCCCCTATTCTTCGAATAGTCGAGCTAAAAAGTGATGTTCTGTAAAGATATGTTAATAGGACCTAAATTTGTCGTTTTTATATGAGACAAAGAAGGATTTGAATTCCTTTAAAGGAATAAGGTCAGTAATTCGGTCGAAAATGTGCTTCCGTGGTGTAGTCGAAAACAAACTTAAAACGTTTAGCATGTTCGTGATGTTTTCTACTGTGCTATTCTGTATGAAAATGGATAGTTTCGGACGTAAATAGTGCATTTAGACCTTTTAGTTTTTCTTAGCGCCATTGTGAACAAATGAACCGAGGAGCATCAAAATGGCGGAGCTTTTGTCAAGGCCAATGTCTTTAAGCTTCAACACAAAGTATTCAGATAGACTTACACACGGCGAAGTAATAGAAGCTGTTCGAGAAATGTAAAAATAACTAGAATTAAAGCGATCCAAACAACTGAGAAAAAATGCTGCATTATAACAGTGACTGATTCAAATATAAAACAAAGCCTGATACTGAGCGGACTCGCGTTACACAACCGTTATATACCAATGTCTGATGTTGACAATATAATAACAAATTTGACAATCAAAGATGCTCCATTTGAAATGGCAGATACTACTATATTATGTCAGCTGTGTCAGTTCAAAGAGATTTTAAATGGCAGTGTTATTAGAGGCAAGATGCGAAACACAAACATAGAAAATGGAACGCATTATGTCAAAATACTAAACTGTTTCCCACTTCTCCCCCACACAATTGAAATAGACCAGTTTATGTTCCGCGTATTTGCGGACAATAACCGTACAGCATGCAAAATATGTGGCGAAACCAATCATGACTACTTCAGATGTCCAAATAAACACTCAGACAGGCAAGCCGAGGGGAAGAAAAGATCACAAAAACAGAGTACGGTTGTAAAGCTAAAGCAATGCTTCAACTGTAAAAGTCATAACCATGAGAGAAAAAGCTGTATGTCTTCGTGACATCATCTGTCATTCTTGTTTACAAGAGGGACACACTCAAATGGAATGTCCGACGTCTTTATACGGCGAATATAAGGACGAGATTTAAATAACTGCAAAATAGACAGATCACCTTTTTTATTATCTAAAGAAATGTGCACTTAAAGGACAATTCACACCAAGTGTGTCTGGTTTTCTGTTATTTGTATCATTAAACGATTTTATATGAAAGGTCCTCTTATGAAACTTTCTTATGAAACTTTATAGGAAGATATAATCAGTGTGTCTTAAATCACAAATTGGTTATTTGCGATGCGCGATTACAAAACGTGCAGACTGGTTGTTTGTGAGCTACTATACCAATATTATTACGCAAACGGTAATTATTGCAACACACTGAACAAAACATTTGGATACGCTTTATTTAAAACCAGGTAAACCATCAATATGTGCTTCAGAAATGCACATTCACATGTTTAAGAGTTTATTTCTTTCTGTCGCATTTATCAAACTGAAAAGGAAAGGAATTTTCCAAGTGATCTCTTACAAAAATTGCTTTCTTTTTTCAAAGCGGCTCTTTGATCATTTTCCTTTCTTGTGCAACTTATTTTTCTCGTTTATCTTTAAAGGCTAGTGCCATTATTTTGTGCCAGGCCAGACATTAACATGAAAATTTGAAATTTTGCAAATTTAAAGGACAAAATCGTCATTTACGAAATACATTGCACTGACAAAATGCCATCACAAGTACTCCGCGCCAGTTGCGTTCATAGCATTTTTATAGCAGAGGAATTCTAGGTACTGCATTTGTATATGGAAATGTCAAAGAAAATGATGCATATGGTCCATAGTGGCAATACCTGGTGACATATTCTTGGGCTATACCACGTCTGTTACTCCTTTGGCGTCAATTCACGTGCATTTTAACGATGATTTAATTATTCTTGAATGAAAGAATTTTCAAATAGATTCCTTGAAAACAATAGCATGTGAGCGTTCTTTTACTGGACGTCATGTCATTTTATGCATAGACCTTCTAGATTTTTCGAAAAAGTAAAACTATTATTTTGAAACTACTCTAATAGTTAAGTTAGAGGTTTCGTCGTTCAAGTATTAGAAATATCAAGAAAAATTATTCATGTTGGTTTTTATTAATAGTCAATGAAATTAACTCGGAGTCCGTCTTACTCCAAAAAGGAGATCGTAAACGTGCGTTCACTGACCCCAAAAATGGTACGGTAAACGATTTGAAATGCAGCGATCAAGTCAGATTTTGAAACACAGTTGTTCTATCAATCGTCATTGAAAAACTTGCTTTTTGATTAAAGATTTTTTTCTCTCTATATTTGGCGTGCATTTTCTTCTAATAGTTCTGTAGACCAACGAGATGGCTGACCGTTGTAAAGTAAGTTAATTTTTATATTTATTTCGTTTACATGTTGACAAAGAAAATCGGCAGTCAGCTTAAATTCACAGTTAACACAATCTGACTTATGTACTTGATCTTATAAACGAAGATCTGAGAACAACCCATTCACATACGTCTTCTGTATATTTTGGATTTCCAGTGTTGCTATTTTTATTTTCACAAATCTATTTTTATTTGAACCAATCAGACGACTTGCTCGAATGTCGAAGAGTAAGAAACATGTGCAGTCATTCCAGGCCTCGAACCCGGGACCCCTCGCTTACAGAGCAAATGGCCTACCGGCTGAGCTAACCGGCTATATCAAAAATAAAGGCTAAATGTAGATTTGCAAAATGTTTTAAGTTTAGCTCTGATTGGCTAGCGAAAGGGTCATCAGAACGAGGTTATCAATAGGTCGTTCTCAGATCCTATACGTAGCGTAATAGGAGACGTACTTTAGTCAGATTGCAGTTAACAGAAATGTGTGGCGTTTGCAGAATTATAACCTGAAACATGTTTCTGGCAACGATAAATGTCGTTCCACCTCTAAAGAACGCAACCGCCGTTAAATGTTGCAAGGTTGCCGTTAAATGTCGCAACCACCTCTAAATATCGCAAAATCCTCTGCCGCTGTATGTCGCACTTTTAACACTAAATGTCGCAAGAAAATGACCACCGTTATATGTCGCAACATCAACGCTAAATGTCGCACTAAAACATATATTAACATTTCATAAAAACTTGTTCAATAAGTAAATGGTGTTACTGCTGTAAGCCCGACGGAAATCATACAATCTTGTATACTTTCGCGGGAGTAGCAGATTTAACATGTTAATGTTGTATGAACAATTATCTCTATACTAAATGCTGAGTTTCACAGCTTGCTTAGACAGCTTTGAAATAGGGCCAGTGTTTTCTTACAGGCAGATTTCAAAGTTTCAACAAAATAAATACGGGTTATAGTGACAGTTTGTGTTGGGAATGTAAGGGTGGAGAAGGGGGTGAATAATGACACAGACATCTAAGACACAATACCAACAAATAGTTAAAAATGATTTTTGTGGAGTCGGGGGTGGGCAGGAGTTAGGGGTTAATGTGTGGGGGTAGGATTTGAGGAGTGAGAGAGACAATATTAGCAGGAAGGATGATAATGTGGTACTAAGACACATTTTTAAGAAGCTTAAAGCAAAAGTCAAGGTGACTGCTCGTACTTGAAATAATGCACTGAGGGGCACATAGGGTCTTCCTCTACAATAAAAACCACCTTATGACCTTAACTGTTACATTCTAACAAAGAAATAGAACCAATGGCCGATTGATAGCTCTAACATGTCTTGCTTTTGAAATAAGACGATAATATTCCGAGCACTCGAGATAACTATATCTTTTGACAAGAGAGTTAAGCCTTAGATTTATCAACCGTTTTTTTACAGCTTAAAGTGATATGGAACAAGTCCCGTTTACTAGCGGCCATTCAAAAGTGTGAGCAGTCTTAGTTAAATGTTCAAACGACATATTGTTTTACCGAAAGATATAGAAAAAATAGCCATTAAACAACTGCAGTTATAATGTATTCTGAAATCGAACAAGTTTTCTAGACCAGGAGATGTATCTGCTCTATTCAGATAAAAATAATAAGCCTGTCCATTGTTTGAAATAAGAATAATTACAAACAATATTTTTTCTTTTTATGTTGTTTAAGGTATTTTAAAAAATTATAAAAAGCAAAGTCGCCATGACCGTGACTTATATTCTCCATACGTTTTGTCAAAACAATTAAACGCAAATTATTCGCCATGGAGCCATTTTACTTAAAGTGGTCATAACATAGGATCTGTGAAAAGAGTTGGCCGCCGGTGATTTTTAATATATTAATATCTGTCCAGGTGATGGACCTAGAACTATCATGAACGCTTTTGTTTTGAGACAAACAATTTTGGAGCGCTCGATTTATTATCTCGAGCTTACAACATCTTATCTCGAACGCTCGACAACTTGTCTCGAGTGCAAGAGATCTTATCTCGAGAGGACGATATCTTATCAAGGTGCACGAAATATAATGTCGAACGCGCATAATAATTTAAATCTAAAAATGTGTGTGTCTTTAACATACCGCCGTATAAAGGACATGTAAAAGGATTTTAACTTATAGAAAGGGTTTGACTTTCTGCGATTGTTCAGGACCCCTGCTCATCTACATCTGCAATTTAAAACTTAGGAATTTGACAAAGTATTGGTAAAAGCATATTAGTTAATTTCATACATATTTTAATGAAAATTGTGTGAAAACATGATTTGCTACGTCAGGCATCTGTGATAAATTTATAATAAAGGATACCTGAACTAAAACATGCATATATTTAACGTCTATTTCAATCTACAATCTGACGGGCTAAATGACAATACGACACAACGTGTCGCATTGTTGTGTATCGCGTTATGTGTTGACCATCTACTCTTCTTTCATCTAGGTTTGCGCACGAAATGCGATACAACGCGCGACAATACGAAGTAATGCACGATACGTCGCTCAACATACATTATGACGAGCGACATGATACGCGAGTTTTAGTAATGTGCGACATTAAGCGTTGGTGTTGCGATATATAACAGTGAACAAATTCTTGCGACATTTAACGTTAAAGGTGCGACATATAGAGGCAGATGATTTTGCGACGTTTACCGGTGGTTGCCACAATGTTATTTCAGAATAAGTATTTCAATCACGTACAATGTATATGAATTAGAATAAACCGGGCAGAACACTTCAAAACTGTAACTGTCATTCGGGACAAACATTTCGTCATTTCACTCAGCACTGCAAAAGGCTCAGAGTGAAAAAGTTCAACCCTTTCATCTAATTAAAAAGACTGTTGCATAAATCTTTCGTAAAGCTAAAATAACTATATATAAGATACGTTATGAGGCGATCATATTTGTCAGCTAGGTCATTGTACGTATATAAATTTATACGTTTATTTATAGTCGCCACCGGTAACCCATATGGGCGACTCCTCCAGAAGGCTGTCAGTGATCTTAGTTTGAGGAATGTGCCTGATACATAAAACGCTCCAATTCCAGAAGCTTCCTTGGTTCTTTAGCGTGCCAGGTGTAAAGCACCCATACACGGGACTCTTATCCCAGTATTAGTAATATTTAGTTGGAGAAACGGGGGTACGAACTTACGACTTCTGGTTTTGTAATCAAACATTGTTATCACATGTTGTTTCGGCGCAGCCGTATAAAGCTCGTTTTCATGACATTCAATAACCTCTATGAGCCTTAATATGCTTCAATAATATGGGGTTATACAAAATCTAAAGAAATAGAACGTTTACATTTAAAGTTTTGTAAAAGACTATAACAAGTAGAAATAAATACCTATACAATTTCAAATGTTGGTGATTAGACGATGTACGATGTACAAGTCTCAATAAAATTCTGTTCTGTTCTGTTCTGTTCTGTTCTGATAAGAGAAATTTAAAAAAAATCCATACTCGCGTTAAGATGGTATATAAAGGAAAACAAGCAAATTTAAACAATATGGCTTAATAATTAAGGGACAATACTCTTTAAAACATAGTCTCACTTTTGGAATGGTTGTTGGTCTGAATAGAAATCTGAAAGTAGATGGACAGAAGAAACAAAGTGACGAAAAGTATAGATAATGCGAGGATAGAGGATATTTGTTTGTTTTAGTTTAAAATCGAAACATATTTCACCGAGTGAACACTATAATGCAATATTTTCACGAGTGACGCAGCTACGAGTGAAAATGTAAATTATGGTGTTCACGAGTGAAATATATTTCGCTCTTACACTGAAACAAACACATTTTCTATCTATTTTATGTATTTCTCATGGTTTTGATAAAATTATATCTAGTTTTCCGCGCAACACCACGTGCATCGCATTATGACGTCATAATGTCGTGACGTCAGGATATATTTGCTGAAAAACTTTTTAAAAAATAGGTCTATTACGTTTCTTTTACATTTTATTATGATAGAATGTATATATTTATTATCCTGATAGTATTTCTATACATATATATATCTTAAATACTGAAAGGGAAAGGCAACGTTGTTCTAATGTTTATTTTGTTTGCTGGGATTTCTTAAATCATTTAAAGAAGTGAAAGAATTTTTAAAATCGGAGTGAAAATGAGAAAGTTATGACCATTTAAGTATTTGGGCAAATTGGGGGCCATTTTGTTTCCATGGCAACAAAAAACAAAATGGCGGATTTATCAAAATTTTAGATACACATTTGAATTACAGTTACTTTTACTTAGTCCCAGTCCGTGACTCTAGTTACCTCCCCTGACGGTCCGTTCACAGAGTCACAAGCAGCCACTATTAAAAATTGGCGTAGTTTAGGTACTTCAGTCTTTCAGACATGATTGCAAGCATAATGATGATTTAATGGCGAAAAGAAAAATATTTCCAATAGTAAATTTATTCTTGTGTTTGTCTTGTAAAAAACACGATATGTCAGGTCCTGAGCACTTCGTAGTTCCTGAAGAAAGTCACCCACTGACCTACATTGTCGATTGGTTTTTCGCCATTGGTGACTATTGGCACATTTCATTTATAGTCAGGTACCGGTACCACACCCTATAAACGACTGTATTCCTCTCTTCCTCTTGCGAGTGATCAAAACAATAAACTGACAGCTAAAAGTTGAAAAACAGCATTTTAAAGTGACTGATTTGCTTTGAATGTATATATATTTACATTTTATTGGGAGCTAAACATGATTGTTTCTGCATATAAGTGTTAGTCTGATGACAGGTAGAATTATAGAAAAAAAACTCGATTGATCATGATTTGTCCAAAAATTGTACATTGTCGGCGTCAAAAGTACTTTTTTTCTTGCTTGAAGAATGACCTACATTGTAAATTCCACTGTTTCATGGATAAAGAAAACAATACTTGTTTGGTAGAATGAAATAAAATCATTGATAAATTTTTTTAATTTGTTTAAAAAACCGTAAATGAAAGAAGGTCGGTGTTATATTTCTGACTGTATGCACGCTGCTTAATTACTGTACAACTGTTGCGAGTTTGGTAAAAAGACTGTATGCCTGTTTGTGAGCGAGTTCTTTATGAAATTTTGGCGTTTCCTATGCTCCTGTAGTATTTCTTCATATTTAGAACCCGCAAACAATGTTTGAAGGAGGGTGGTATAATGCGGTCTGTCTGTTCGTTCTATTTGTATATGTGTCCTCATATATTTGGTCGTGCAATTACTTCAATGCTATTGCACCTACTTCTCTCAAAGTTTACATACAAACATCGGCCGTATGTAGTTAATGTCGATCTTATTATTTTCTTTTTTCTTTTTAAAGTGACACTTTAAGATGAAACATGGTCTGTTTTTTTTGTGTCAGTGCCATAACTTCTTTATGCATTAAGGGATTTTGAAATAACTTGGCACAAATGTTCACCATCATGAGACCGTAATGCGACGATGTGTCGCATACAAGACTATATTTTCTAGAATTTCAAACCATTGAAACCAATATATAATCGCAACTGCAATTAATAAGGTGTGAAAATATTAACAGTAAATGGGGTGATTTGGAATGAAACAGCGCCAGATTGAATCCACTAATCCTTTGTGGATCGCTTTCTTGACAGCGTCGCACAGTAAACAGCTCTATTTTAGTTTTGTCTTTGTATTTGCCATAAACACATGAACTTTACATGAAACATGTCTTATTTTACTGAAAATACATTCTGCGAATGAAATAAGTCCCCATTTTACAAGCAGAAGTGCCATTAGAGGAAAAAATTAGGGTTTATTACCTCACCTGAGTGCTCGTTGTCGTCCGTCGTCAACAATTTGACTTTTAAACCCACTGAGAGGTCACTTTGGTCCAATCTTAATGAAACTTGGCCCGAATGTTAGCCTTAATAGCATCTTGGACGTAGTTTCGATTTTTGTGGGTCATTTGGGCTTAAATACTAGGTCACCAGGTCAAATCAAAGGAAAAAGGGTTTGGGTAACAGTCTAGAGATCACAGTTTGGTCCAATCTTAATGTAACTTGGTCTGAATATTACCCTCAATAAAATCTTCGACCAGTTCGACATTGGGTCATCTTGGTTCAAAAACTAGGTCACCAAGTCAAATCAAAGGAAAACCTAGTTAACACTCTAGAGGCCACAATTATGACCATTTATTAATGAAACTTTTTGTTCAAAATGTGTTTTTGGTGATATTTAGGTCCAGTTCAAATCTGGGTCAGATGGATCAAAAACTTGGCCACCAAGTCAAATCAAAGGAAAAACAAGTTAACACTCTAGATGCCACATCTATGACCATATCGTAATGAAACTCAATATTAATCTTGATAATCTGTTGGTGGCTTTAAATCTGAGTTAAGTGGGGTCAAAAACTAGGTCACCAGATAAAATCAAATGAAAAGCCTGTTAACTCTCTATCGGCCATAAATATGGCAATATCTTTAATGCCTACCCACGACTACCCGATTTGATAATCATTTCTCATACATTTATACTTACCAAATAACATACAGCTTTCGATATAAATGTCGGAATTTGCCGATCATACTGAAATAAAAACGAGGTACAACTCACGCCTTTTTTAAAATAAAGGGAAGTGGATTGAGCAAGGCCTAGCAATAAAAACCCGACCAAATCCGCAAGAACAGATTCCCGGCGTGTGTGCGTTATCACTATCAAATGAAAATTTATTTCTGACATGAGAAATAGCGGTAAACTTGACAGGTGTAAACACGCCCGGCTGTATTTGTAACGATAACGTGTTTATTTTATTATTGAGGAAGTGGGGATCGGGCCATTCAACTATTTTGTACTACTTTTGAATCTTGTTGACTGATTTAACATGAAGTAAACTCTGAATTACTAATAAAGACTTAATCGACTTTTGATAATGTTTTCGTTATCCTTTTCCATTTATACGTCCATTCGCAGGATACTTGCAGGTGAAATAGTTGCTGTTCTTTTTAAATCAGAGGATCATTTTGTTGCAGACGGACAGACAGACGGGGGTCAACCTATAGTCCTCTCCTGTCTCATCTCATCGATATTTTGAAATCGTAAGGTAACATTTCTCCGTGCGATTTCCATAGGGAATCGACGGTTAGTTTCTTGCAAGACATAGTAGGGAGCCTGTGTATACATTTAGTTTTTAATTCGTATTTTATGATAGTATATGTGTGTAAAACCAGCACTGAACACTTGCATGTAAACGACGCTGAAGCATTCAATTAATTATTTAATTAAGTAGGATAGCGAGTCACAGACACTCCATCCCACTGTAATGTAACAGGTTTGAAAGGTTCGGAATATTGTATATTCTATAAATCATTGTTTAATATGCTACGTAGAAAGATGATAAACCGTAATACTTGGAAATATTGAAAGTTGCTGAATTGTCAAACCTGTCACAAAACATGTAGCCCAAGGGTTAAACAGGTATACTTAGTTGTTTATATCACTTACTTCCGGGATCAAAGTTAGATATGTTAAGGAAAAAGGCACGACGAATTGTGTAATTTTACATAGCGGCTAGACTGCTTAATTAAATATATATGTTTGAATTAATTATCTAGAGTCAGTTAGATTTAGAGTTAGAGAGAAAAAGGGGTTAGAAATGCTAGATTGTAAGGGTTTCACCTTCATTTAATAATATCTAGCTAAAATGTTATTTTGAATATTAAAGACTGTTGCTATAATGAAAAAAAACTGGTTTAAAAGGTTTTTGTTTGTTGTTTTGAATGGCCACGCTAGTTACAACGGGTTTCGGGAGCCGCAGCAGGATGACCTTTTTGGAATGTTGTCAGGGCACTACGAAGAGCACGCTACCACTAGATGATCAGGGACCAAAAAAACAAGGTTAGAAAAACTGTCTATTCTATTGCTTGTTAAATAATTTATTCAAAAATGGCAGACAACCGTTTTAATTCAGCAAATTTTTTTAAAGATTTGGCCATACAATTAAAAAATATTTCCACCGCAACAGGAACTCAGAGCGTACAACATATGATTTCAAAATTTGATGGTAAATCGGAAGATTTTAAGTCGTGGGTAAAATCAATAGAAAAAAATTCTATTTTAAATGATTTAAATGATGAAAGAAAGAAATTAATTTGCTTCAGACTGCAACGGGGCCAGTGTCAGATTTATACATAGATTTATAAACAAAAATCAAGATTGCACTTGGGGCCTTTTAAAACATGCTTTATTTATTTGATTTTCTGAGATACTCACAGCATGCTTTATATCTTTTGAAAAATATAAAAAAAACCTGATGAAAATTAAATGTCTATGCTGAAAGATTATAACTCTGCAGAAGATGCCTATGAAAATCAAGATCAAGGTCAGAATCATATTGCAAATTTAGCAATTATTCAGAAACAGTTAATAGGTCATTTCTTGACGGGTTAACAGAAAATTTCTTAAAATGAAAGTTAGCGTGATTCGCCGGAAACTTTACAGGCTGCAGTTACGTCAGTTTATAAATGAACAAAATTTAAGAGATGGGTTTAATTTACGATTCGGACAATGTTACTAGCCAGCAAAATGTTTCAGAAACTTGTCAAAAAGCTAAAGATTTAGATCATATTCAGACCCACAGTTTCCCGTTGTCAATATTCCCGAAGGCTAGGTCTTTAATGTCAAGCAATGTAGGAAAACGTCAGAAATATGTTCATGCAAGTATTATTACGAAAGAAAGCCCCCTAGACATATGCAGAAATTAAGCCAAAGTAAATTTCAGAACAATTAAAATTGGAAAAAATATATTGATTGCTGGAATTGTGGGAAATTAGGACATTTTATGGGGAGAATGTAAGAGTGTTTTGAGACCTAAAAAGAACATATTTAGGCCTTTAAACTAAGATCTTCCTGTCATAAAAGAAGTCGATGGTAGGAAAAATGATTTATCAACGTATTTTATAGCGCTAGCAGGAAATCCAAACTCTTGTACAATTGAATAGGGAAACAGAAGATTGGGGCATAAGTAGACTCTGGAGCAGAAGTCTCTTTAAATTAATAGGAGGACATATAAATCATTAAATAGAAAGCCAAAAACTACTTAAAAATCATGAAGTTTCATTACAGTCTGTAAAGGGTAATTCACTGCATGTAGAGGGATACACCAATCTTATTTTTCGAATAGGTGGTGAAAAAATAGAAACATAAAATTTTATATGGTCTCAAATATGAATAGAAAAGCAATACTTGGAAGGGACTTTCTCTTTCAGAACAAATCCCAGAATTTTTTTTGATCTTTTATCAATGAGATTTAAAAAAATAGTATGTCACATTACAAGAAGATGTACATATTGCTTCAGTAGTTAGGTTGCAAAAAGATACTGTAATTAAACCTCAGACAGTGCATTTTTGTTCAGGACAATTAAGAAAAGACTCTAAACTAAAGAATTTTAAAACATATGAATTAAAAAGTGTTGAAGATGGTTATTTAGTAAAGAACCTGGTTTAATGGTAGCTAATTCAGTCATAAAATTACGAAAACATCGTAAGTTTCCTGTTATGTTGGTAAATTCTACAAATAGAACAATTAAATTAAGAAAAGGGTGTGCCGTTGCAACTGTTGAACAAATTGATGAAAAATGTATAGCTTCTGTTTCTGATGTCAATAAATTATCACATAATATGGGTGAAAAATCAAGTATAATACAAAAGAAATAGTAGCACCTAAAGAAACACTTTCAGTATGTAGAAAATTAGTTAAAACAAATAGGGACGTTTTTGCGAATAATGACTCAGAATTGTCCAGACAGATACGATTACAATGAAAAATTCCTACTGTAGAACAGAACCGATAAAACAGCGACCATATAGAGTGCCATTAAATGACAGAAAAATTATGAGTGATGACTATGATGAAATGCTTAAGGGCAACGTAATAAGACCTTCTCAAAGCCCTTATGCAAAGTCCTGTTGTGCTGGTTAAAGAAAAACGACAACAGTACAGATTTTGTATAGACTTTGGAGGATCAACGCCCTGGTGAGACCCACAGCATATCCTCTACCTCATATGATGAATATTGGCTCTTTTAGGTGATTCAAATTACTTTACTACCCTAGACTGTCGCTCAGGATTTTGGCAAATTCCGATAGATGAAAAAGATAAAGAAAAAACGCATTTACCACATTCAGGGGTCTATTCGAATTTAACGTTATGTGCTTCGGATTAGTTAATGCCCGGGGGTTGTTCCAGGAACTAATGTCTAAAGTCTTAGAGGGATTAGATTTTGCTGTGGCATATTTAGATGACTGTCTTATTTTCATTTAAAACATTAGAAAACAATAAACGCCACTTAGATATTTTTTTCAAGGGTTTTAAGAGAGCATAAACTTAAACTTAAGTTGAAAAAGTGTCATTCATGCCCGCCTAAAAACCGAATACTTAGGTTTTGTCATAGATGAAGATGGCAATCAGACCAAATCCTGATAAAGTTAAAGCTATTGGTCACTTCCGGTTCCAAAAAATGTGCGTGAAGTTCGAAAATAATTGGGGCTTCCTCGTTTATAGACGGATTCATTCCCCCCCATTTCAGAAATAGCAGAAACCTCTTATAAACCTTACAAGGAAAAAGTCTCCATTTATTTGGACAGAAGAATGTCAGAAAAGTTTTGAGAAAATTAAAGAACAAAATTTAAAAGCAATTCCTTTCTTATCTTACCCCGATCCAAACAAACCGTATACACTGTTATACCGATGCCAGCGATAGTCATGTGGCCAGCGTTTCTTAAGCAAGCGTGTAATTCACCAGAATCAGATGAAAATAAAGAAAGGGCCTATATATTTCTGTTTCATAAACTAAGTGAAACACAAAAGAAATACGCACTATTGAGAAAGAGGCATATGCCATTTATTATTCTTTGCAACGTCTAGATTACTTTTTACACAATGCTGAATTTACAATCAAATTTCGACATTCTCCGCTGCAGTTTTTTATTAAAAAGTGAAATGCAAAACAAGAAAATTCAGTTATGGGCATTGTCTATTAGTGGTTACAACTGTAAGATTGAGTATCTTCCAGGAAAGCAAATGTTATTGCTGATTTTTTTCACGACCACCAGATTCTGAAAATAAACAAACAGAAAGTGAGCAAGAAATTGAACCAGATATTAATGACAATACCTACAAACTTTCTGACAAAAAAACAGTGAAAAGCATTAATGTTATAAACTCTAACAATTTAAACCCGAAAAGAAGTAGCTAACAAAGAAATCAAAAACAAGAATTTTTTAGTAGAAACTGTCCCCGCATTTGCAGATTTAGATATGAGATTAGAACAAGATAAAGATCCTGCAATTGTTCAGATGAAAATGCAACTTAAGCATGGTGACCCAAATAAGGCTGAAATTTAAGAAATATTCAGAAGTAGACAATGTTCTATACTATATTTCAAACCAGACGAAGAACCATTTATGGACTGTATGTTCCCAGTCATTTGAAATCATTAGTTATACAGAATATCACAACAATGGTCACCCTGGTACACAAAGTATGTTTTGCAACTATAAAAAACAAAGTACTACTGGCCAAATATGTTTAAAGAACTTCATAGATATGTAACAACTTGTGTTGATTGCCAGTCTAGAAATTTGACAAAGGGTTAAAACGCCCTTAAGAGAAACAAAAAATTGCACCATTTCCATTTGCTATTTTTTTCAAAGACATATGTGGTCCTTATGAGAAAACACTTTGTGGCAATCTTACATCATTTGTTTTGTTTTACATGTTCAGTGGTTTTCCAGAAACTTTTGCAGCTCCTGATAAAAGTTTTAAATACAGTAATAGACTTACTTTTGAATGAGATATATCCTAGTATGGATGTTTCCTCTCAGATAATTCATGACCGAGGGTCAGAATTTACGAGTTCTGCCTTTAGGGAGGTCCTGAAAGAAATTAAATATTGGGCAATGTATCATGTACAGCATACCCACCCTGAAAAGTAATGCAAAGCAAGAACGAATGCACAGAGTTTCTGCATGATATTTTAGCTAAAAGAAATTCAAGGTAATCACGTGAATGGGACCTCCATCTTAATATGTCTTTAGCAGGCATACGTCCCCAATGTATCTTCAAGTTCAAAATTCCAACCTTTCTATTAGTTTACAACAGAGACCCGATTTTACCTATAGATAATTTGCTAAAGCCAGAGCTAAATATCATGGCGAAGAGTTTCACAAGATAGTTCTTCAAGAAAAACATTCAAGTTTCCTTACTGCTTTTAGACATTTAAAACGTCAAAACGAAAACATAAGGCACAAGTAGACAAAAAAGAAAAGACATTAAGTTCGAAATAAATGATCCTGTCTATTTTAAGAAATATCAAAGAAAAAAACAAGCTTGAAGATCGCTGGAAATCGCATTACAGAATTCTTGAAAAAAAGGTCCAGTTACATACCTTATTAAGAACCAAACTTGACAACTCTGTTTTTCAAGTACATGCAGATCAGATAAGGCTTGCTGACATTGCTGAATGGCCGAACGCAAAGCTGTCAAAGGTTATCCAAGACGAAGGTTAACTATGTAATACCTCCAGATGATTCTAGCTCAAGCAGTAATGATGAATCTGAAGTTTCTGATACTGAAATACAAACAAAATCAGAAAAGTTTTAAAAAGCCTAAGAGCACAAATAGGGTCCGTCAAGAACGTGAAAATTCTTCCTCAGAAGAAACATTCCTTAGCTCAGTTAAGAAAACATTTAAGAGAACAGAGTTGGAACAAAATGACACAGAAACTGAACAAAAAGCAAGCAATACTGGCGAAAGTTCAGCTAGTATGGGTAAACAATTTCAGAAGAAAACAAATTACCTTGATAATGAATCCCGCATGGAATCAGGTTTCTTCGCATTCTGATCAGTCCATAGAGACGGATGACATGGATACACAGTCTTTGTCACAACGAGTCTGAAAATAATCAAAGTAACATGGTTATGGGAAAAAGTTACAAGACACACCAAAGACACCTAGTCTTGTTATGAAACATGATACTGATGAAAACAAAAATATCTGCAAATGATATTAAGTCACATGGTTTAGAGTGAAAAGCAAAATATAATGTTAAGTCAAATGGCTGAGAATGAAAAAAGCAAAAATGACATGATGCAAGGTCTGCTAAAGACATTTTTTAAAACTTAACTGTTAGACAATTGTTTCAGGGTCCTTTTAAACGAAGGTCCTATCTTAGAGAATACTTTGCTAATTTATTTGCATAATATGATACACAAGAGATGGTAAGAAAAGTAGCGCATATGAGACGTTGATAAATCCAAATGCCTTCACCAAGGTGTATATTCATATACACTGTATTGTTTTTGTAAATATCTTCAATTAAAATTATTGTCATACATTTATTATTATAATGTTCGGTGCTGGTTAAGTTCCTAATGCACAAAGTTATTATTTTCTGCATAGTAAAAGGCTAGTAGAAAATACAAGATACAACCATAAAGTAACATTTTTTTTTTTTAATTCTGTTTAGAACAGAAAATCTATGTGTTTTTCACATTTGTAATTATTGTTATCAGAATATTTTTAAAGTCAAATCATTTAGTGTTCTGAGACTGTGAGGACAATTATACCGTGAGGTTCACTAGTTTAAGCATATTTTAGTACTGTAAGACGCATGAAACAGTCATAATGTGAGATTTACATAAGGGTTATTGATAAATGTTTAACAATAAAGTATAAAATTGCCTCGTAACATTTTTAATGTAAATTTTTTGTTTTGTTTCTGCAATTTAATGTCAGCTGCAGTCTGTAGAGTATTAAAACTGGTGTCACGATAAGTTTCTCCACGCACCTTACATTAACTGGTGTCATGGTAGATTTTTCCACGCCCTGTTCCAGAAACCGGTGTCATGGGAAAAGGTTTACACACGCACCTGTTACAAAATCCGGTGTATGGTAAAAAATCTCCTAGCACCTGTTTAAACGAATTTTTGAAGATTTTGTTTAGATTAAGAAAAAAGAAATAGTTAAATCCAACCCATTTGAAGTTCTATAAGGGTTTATGTTTATTAAAGCACGTAAGCTTGCCAGTATCTAATGACTTTTGAATTTTTACGCTTACTTTTCTTAATAGTAAAATGCAAATACGACTAAAATTAAGAGAAAGGAAATTTATAAAAAAATAAATAAAAAAATGTTTTTCAGTGCATACAAATGTATTCATAAAATGTATACCTAGATACAAGTCTTTCAGAATTTGTACTTTTTAAAGAATATTCAGTATTTTTAAATGTGTGCTTTAGATATCCGACTTTCGGCGTATACACTTCTACCATGAGGCAATTAAAAAATACATGTTCAAGGCATAAAAATACCTTTATCTTTAATCTGTACTTTATACAAGTCCGCGTATTTAATTTTAAAATATTAGCATGTTTCAAAAGATATATCGTATCTATAGAAGATGTGATTTAATGGCTGTTGATATCTATAAAAAATGTACATGTAGTATTTAAAACCAGATATGTAATTTGCTTTCTAATTTCAGAACCAATTATGTTTTTTATGTATGACAAGCTCTGATAGATGCATCAGAAGACGGAATTTCACAAAATGAATGAAAAACGAAAAAAACAGACGCTTATCTGACAAAACGTGATACTGCACAGTTATATATATTATATCTATATTCTGTTATATACATGTAATCGTGGGAAAATATGACAGATGTGACTCGCAAATGAAATACTGTTTAATTTCAATGTATAAGTTTATAATATTGTAAAACTTACGGACGAATGGGTCAAAAGATTTATAATGCACTTTATTTGTATGAAAGAAATCATCACGTTTTAGGAAATTCCTCAATTATATTTGTATTATGTTGCACAACTATTCTGATGCCTAAATAATGAGAAATTGTATCTATCTGTAAAAATTTGTACTTTAAATTGTCTTTTAATATGTAGTGTAAAATTACCCAACTGTTAAGTCGTGCATTCAAAAGCTAATTACGTTTACTAAATTAACCTGGCGAAAACCCCCGGCAACAATAATCTAAACGATCAACATTAAGGATTTTTTTATAGCTTAAAATTTACTATTAATCTTTTTAAATTATTATTTTTTGTGGAAAGAATGAAAGGGATTTGTAATGTAAACAGGTTTGAAAGGTTCGGAATATTTTATATTCTATAAATCATTGTTTAATATGCTACCCTAGAAAGATGATAAACCGTAAATACTTGGAAAATATTGAAAGTTGCTGAATTGTCAAACTGTCACAAAACATGTGCCCAAGGGTTAAACAGGTATACTTTGTTGTTTATATCACTTTCTTCCGGGATCAAAGTTAGATATGTTAAGGAAAAAAGGCAAAGACGGAATTGTGTAATTTTAATAAGCGGCTAGACTGCTTAATTAAATATATATGCTGAAATATAATTATCTAGAGTCAGTTAGATTAGGTTAGAGAGAAAAAAAGGGTTAGAAATGCTTAGATTGATAAGGTCAAACCCTTTATTAATAATATCTAGCTAAAAATGTTATGTTTGAATATTAAAGACTGTTGCTATAATGAATAAAACTGGTTAAAAGGTTATGTTTGTTGTATTGAATGGCCACGCTACGTTACACCCCCCCCCTCAATGGATTAGTACTAGCATTGCATGGGGGTTCGACATTAAATGATATTATAAATATGACGACTGATCAAAAGAAACAAGTTTGTATGCATATTTTTTATTTCATTTACGCCTTTGAAGGACATAAATCGCCTATTTTTACTCCCAAGATGGAATACAGTATCACTCGCCCAAATTTGCATTTTAGATAAATATCAAATTGACAAGTCGGCATACATAAATGTTTTTTTTCACCGACTAGTAAAAATTAATTTTCATTCAAAAAACGCAACAGAAACGAAACATTATATCTACATTATATTTATGGAGTTGCATACTTATTACAGAAAAAAATCATGGATAATTTGGGTTACAATCAATTTTGCGTGATTTTCATCTGTTTCGTGACTTGGTCGAGTGAATTTTTTATGCAATGAGAGTGATCAGTCAATATTTTTTAAACATTAAACCTGTCAGTTTCATCTATTTTATAACCCTATACACATATTTATGTTAGACTTATCTTTTTAAATTTATACAACATACAGCGTAAAGCCAAAAAAAAGAATTTGAAGACGATTCTTACCTTTTGCATGTGTGTTTATTGTTTTGATCACTCGCAAGAGGAAGACGGGTAATACAGTCGTTTATAGGGTGTGGGTACCGGATAAGCTCAACGTCTCAAGCTAATTCTAAATGTATTAGCGCAATATTATTTGTATATTTACCTCGGTCTAAAGTTGAATTATAAAATTTGAAGACAAAACAAATATTGGGAGAGAATTATTCACATATATTCTCATGTGCTTGTTCCTTCACGAACACCCGGAATAAACTTTGGCGATAGCTGTTTTTCTATAGTTTTTTTAAGCAGAATATGTCAAATAACATTTCTGTTCAAGAGATAAATGTATTATCTACAGCAAATTAAAATATTTCTTTCGTTTTTCATACTATAGTAGTATAAGAAAGGATGGTGCGAGGACATATCTGACCCCACTTGACATATGACCCTTGACCTAAACCGACCAATGCTGACCAATTTCAACAAATTTAAAACAAATTTTAACAAATTATTGTTAAAACCTGTAGTAAAATATGATTAAACACTTCTGTCAAATTTTTGCCAAAATCCTGCCAAGTGGCAGCAATGTGACAATGTCTGCCAACTTGGCAAACTTTTGGCAAAACTTTGGCAAACACAAATTCAACCAATTAAAAACCTGCCATTTTTCTGCCAAGTGGCAGCAATGCGGCAATGTCTGCCAACTCGGCAAACTTTTGGCAGAATGTTGGCAAAGTTATTTAATGTACTTAAATTTGATAAAACATATATATTTAAATTTCTGCCAAATTTCTGCCACGGAGACAACAATGTGGCAGTGTCTGCCAACTTGACAAACTTTTGGCAAACTTTTGGCAGATTATTTTTATTGATAAAATGTAAAGGTATTTAAACTTATTTTGAATTAATAACTACATTATTAGTCTTTAAATAATTTTAAATACATATGATATAGATGAGTTTACAGAATAAAATATATTGTTTGAAAGAAAGAAGATTAACTGATAATATAAATCCTCATTATGTTATAACAAAAAACGGGAGAAAAATGATAAAGGCTACTTGTTCATCTTGTGGAAAAATGAAATCAAAGTTTGTTAAAAGTACAGGGGGTAATTTAGATATTCACAAAGCAATGTTACCTTTATTACCTAAGAAAGGTTTAACACTTCCAGGATATAATTATTGTGGGCCAGGAAATCCCCTAGATAATGGACCTCCTGTCAATGAACTGGATGCAGTATGTATGGACCATGATTTTTGCTATGACAGTGGTGTAAAAAAGGGTACATGTGATAAGCAAATGCTTTCCAATTTAAATAAAACTAAATCAAAAACATTTGGAGAAAAGATTGCAAAACATTTAGTTGTAAAACCAGCTATCAAAACGAAATACACACTTGGGTTGGGACAAAAACAAAAGTCAAAAAACGGGAAAAGGGGGTAGAGTATACCCCCGGAATCACATGGAGCGATGAATTAGCAGAAGAATTACACAAACCAATTAAAAGAAAATTTAAGAAACGAAGAGTGATTGTTAATGATATTGATGATACTTGGTCAGCTGATTTAGTTGACATGCAAGCTTTTTCAAAATATAATAAAGGAGTAAAGTACTTGTTAACCGTTATTGATATATTTAGTAAATATGCTTGGGGTTATTCCATTAAAGAATAAAACTGGAGAATCTGTTACTGAAGCATTTGAAAAAATAATTTTAGAAGGACGATTACCAGTAAATTGTATGGGTAGATGAAGGAAAAGAATTTTATAATAAAAAGTTTGAATCATTTTGAATAAAAATAAGATTAATATGTACCATACATTTAATGAAGGAAAGGCTGTAGTAATAGAAAGATTTAATAGAAGTTTAAAAAGAATAATGTGGAAATATTTTACAGCAAATAATACTTATACTTATTAGATAAGTTGCAGGATATGGTTGATAAATATAACAAAACAAAACATTCTAGTATAAAAATGACACCAACCGAAGCTAGTAAAAACTTAAATAAAGGTACTGTTTACTTTAATTTATATGGTGATTTAAAAATACCAAAAAGTAAAACAAAATTTAAAATTGGTGATCGAGTTCGTTTAAGCAAACTTAAAAGACATTTTGAAAAAGGATATACACCAAACTGGACAGAGGAAATATTTATAATTTATAAAATTAATAATACAAATCCCAGAACGTACACTATTAAAGATTTAAATAATGAAATAATTCAAGGTTCCTTTTATGAACAAGAACTTTTACCTACTACACAAGAAGTTTTTAGAATAGAAAAAGTTATTAGACGAGACTATAAGAAAAAACAAGCTTTAGTAAAATGGAAAGGTTACAATGAAAAATTTAATAGTTGGGTTCCGTTTAGCGATCTTGAACAAATTTAATTTAGAAAATAAAAAAGTTTAATTATATAAATGAGCAATAAAAATCTAATTTCTAATAATGGAATAGAAACAATAGATCAGTTAATCATTCACTTAACTAAACTAGCTGCTGCTTACAGAAAAAGTTATAAATTTTGTGGGAGAGTAAGTACCGGATTATATATTACAGCAGGTGTTTTTGGTTGTTCAGCTGCATTAGCACTTGTTCCAGCTATTCCTATATTTGTAGCAGTTGCTGGCGCTGTTCCATCAGTAATTACCATATTTACTAACAGACTAAAACTTGACGACAAGAAATTTATTTTAAAAGCACATCATCACAAAATAAAACAACTAATAACAAAAGCACGGATTGGAAAAGTAAATAAAGAAGAAGAGAAACAAGTTATTCAGGATATTTTTACAATACTATTAGAAATGCAGGAAGAAAAAAAAATATTCAATGCCTTTTGAAACGTATATGAAGGAATTTAAACTTAACGGATATAAAAGTAAAAAAGAAGAAGAGCTGTATTAAATTTTACGTGTGTTTTTAGAGATTTTTTTCTATAAGTATATTATATATAGATGGTTAATAGAAAGGTAGATAGAATGATTATGTCAAAATTATCTAGCACTTTAGGAGAAATAATGAATCCAGATAAAAATTCATATAAGAAAGTTCTTAAAAGAAGAAATGTTATTAAAATCAAAACTTGATCAAATAGTTAGCGATGAATATAAAAACCATGTCATTGATAATTACAAATGTTATAGATCCTTATCTTTTAAAAAATAATTTATTTGAATGGGACTGTGGTTGTCTATTAACTGAAGAAGAAAATGCTGTACCCTCGAGTACTAAAACCTCTAGTTTTAAAAAGTTATGTGATTGTCCCAGACCAAATAATATTCGAAACAATCCTAAAAAAGTTATTGTAACCGACTGTGATACTAATGAAGAAAAAACATATAAAAGCAATTATGCAGCTTCTAAAGACCTTGGTATTAATTCTGGGTTAATAACAATGTGCTGCAAAGGAGAAAACCGAGTAAAATGTGGAATATCAAAAGTTAATGGAAAAAGATATAAATTTAAATATTTTATTTCTTCTTAAAGATAATTTAAAACTTTATTTATTTTATTATTTTTTTAATCCTTTTTTGCTTAACGAATTTTATTTTCTAAATATAATATATAGATGGAAATCGAGAGATCTACAAAACAATATTATAAGAAATTTGAAATTAAAATTACATATAGACAAGATCCAAAGAATCAATTATATTTAACTATAAACGACTCTTATGAAATACTTAAATCTGAACTTAAAACTTAAAGGTTATAAAAATAAACGTTGTTTTAAAAATAACTTTTGCAAAAATGGATAAAACTGATACAATATATAAATCAGCTTATTTTCAATCAAAGGCTTTAGAAATTATTAACACAAACGAAATAAAAAAAACTTTACATCAAGCTTTTGATGAAATAATAAATAGAATTGGTAATTGGATTTCTGAAGGAAGTGGCTGGAGAATAGAGTCAGTTGATGCTCATTATATAAATAGATATAAGTATAGTCCATTGGCTGCTTCAAGTTATTTAGAATTACCAAAACCATTACAAAATTCAATGAAAGGATTAATAAATATAAAGAATGATGATAACGAATGTTTTAGATAGTGCCATTTAGCTTACAAATTTCCTGTAACAAAACATTCTGAAAGAGTTTCAAATTATAAAAAACATATAAACGATCTTGATTATACTGGAATAAAGTTTCCTGTTACATTAAATCAAATACCTAAAATTGAAGTTTTAAATGAAATATCATTTAATATATTTGGTTATGAAGAAAATAGTATTTATCCATTGTACATATCAAAATATCAATACGAAGAACACTGTGACATGTTGCTAATTACTAATGATAAAATAAATGATAAAATAAATGATAAAATAACTGATGATGACTGTAAGCCCTCAAGAACTGTAGTCCAACATTATGTTTGGATAAAAGACTTTAATAAATTAATGTTTAACAAAACAAAACATGCAAATAAAAAACACTTCTGTAAAAGCTGTCTGCAACATTTTTCTCAAGAAAGAATATTAAATGAACACATACCAAATTGTTTAGCTATTAATGGTATTCAAGGTGTTAAAATGCCAAAAGAGGGAAGTAAAGTACAATTTAAAAATTATCATAAAGGTTTAGCAGTACCTTTTGTAATTTATGCTGATTTTGAATCAATAACTAAGAAAGTTTTAACTGCTTTACCATCAACTGAATCTTCATTTACTGAACCATATCAAAATCATATAGATTGTGGTTACGGCTATAAAGTTGTTTGTTGTTATGACGATAAATATACTAAACCAACCCAGATTTATAGAGGTCCTAATGCAGTTTATAAGTTTATTGAAAAAATGCTTGAGGAAAATGAATATTGTAAAGAAATATTTAGTGTTAACTTTAACAAAGAACTAAGAATGTCTAAAAATGATTCAACCGAATTTAAAAAACAAAAGTTTTGTCATATTTGTGAAAAAGAATATATAGAAGATTCAATCAAAGTACGTGACCATTGTCATATAACAGGAAAATTCAGAGGAAGTGCTCACTCAGAATGTAATATTAATTTTAAACTAACACACAAAATTCCTGTTATTTTTCATAATTTAAGAGGTTATGACGGTCATTTTATTATGCAACAAATAGGAAAATTCAAAAAAGAAATTAATGTTATTCCTAACAATATGGAAAGATATATGGCATTTATGATTTCCGACTTAGTCTTTATTGATTCATTTCAATTTATGTCTCAATCATTGGATAACTTAGTAAAAAATATTCCAGAATTCAAATATTTATCTCAAGAATTTGATTATATTAATTTATTAAAAACAAAAGGTGTTTATCCATATGATTACATGGATTCATTTAAAAAGTTCAAAGAAACAGAATTACCTTCTAAAGAAGAGTTTTATTCAATTTTAAATGAAACACATATATCTGACAACGAATATGAACATGCTAAAAATGTTTGGAATAAATTTAAAATTAAAACAATGGGAGAATATCATGATCTATATTTAAAAACTGACGTATTACTTTTAGCTGATGTATTTGAAAATTTTAGAAAACTATGTTTAGAGTACTACAAATTAGATCCTTGTCATTATTTTAGTAGTCCTGGGTTAGCTTGGGATGCAATGTTAAAAATGACTGGAATTAAGTTAGATTTAATAACTGATATTGATATGTATCTTTTTATTGAAAAGGGACTGAGAGGAGGAATAAGTTATATTTCAAACAGATACAGTAAAGCAAACAATAAATATATGAAAGATTATAATTCAAAAGAAGAAAGCAAATACATTACGTACCTCGACGCCAATAACCTTTACGGTTGGGCCATGTGTCAACCTTTACCCTCTGGAAACTTTAAATTTATATCCGAAAAACAATTCAAGAAATTAATTGCAAAAGGTAAAACTAACTTTATAGTTGAATGTGATCTTGAATATCCAAAAGAATTACATAAAACCCACAACGATTATCCTTTAGCTCCTGAAAAAATTAAAATACCAGATCAATGGCTTTCTGATTATAGTAAAAATATTAAAACAGAATTTGAAATAGGAAAAAGTAATGTAAAGAAGTTGGTTCCAACTTTAATGAAAAAGCAAAATTATGTAGTTCATTTTAAAAATCTTGAACTATATACACAATTAGGGTTAAAAGTAACAAAAATACACAAAATATTAACTTTTGATTCATCTCCTTGGTTAAAAAAATATATTGACTTTAATACTCAAAAAAGATCTAAAGCAAAAAATTCATTTGAAAAGGACTTTTTTAAGTTAATGAACAATTCTGTATTTGGTAAGACGATGGAAAATTTACGCAAGAGGGTTAATATTAAATTAACTCATGATGAAAATATTTTATTAAAATACATAGCCAAACCTTCATTTGTTAGTTCAACGATGTTTAACAAGAATTTGTTTGGTATTCATAGAATAAAAGAAAGTTTGTTATTAAACAGACCTTGTTATGTTGGAATGTGCATTCTAGATTTATCAAAATATTTAATGTATGATTTTCATTATAATTACATTAAGGAAAAGTACGAGGATAATTGTAAATTATTGTTTACTGACACTGATTCATTATGTTATGAAATAAAAACCAAAGATGCGTATAAAGACTTTTATAAGGACAAAGATTTATTTGATAATAGTGATTATGATAGTAATTCAAAATTTTATTTTGATAATAATAAAAAAGTAATTGGAAAATTTAAAGATGAAGCTGCTGGCATTCCCATTGTTGAATTTGTCGGATTAAGAAGTAAAATGTATTCTTATTTATTAGAAAATGAAGTTAATGTTAAAAAATGTAAAGGAATTAAAAAACTTGTTGTTAAGAAAACAATAGTTCATAAAAATTACAAAGATACTTTGTTTAATTCAACCCAAACTAATCACACCTTTAAAGTTATTCGTTCTGATAAACACAATCTTTCCAGTTATGTTATAAATAAAACATCTTTATCATGTTATGATGATAAAAGATATATTCTTGATAATGGTATTGATACATTAGCTTATTCTTAAATTAATTCTTAAATTAAAACTTAAATTAATTCTTAAATTAAAACTTAAATTAAAACTTAAATTAAAACTTAAATTATAGAACCATAAATTGTTAACTGAATATTCATAACGTTTAAAGAATTAATATAAATAACATCATTTATTTTAAATTCATTTGCATAATTAATAGAAATAGATTCATTTTTTCTATTATTTTTTACATGATAACTTTGAAGAATTACATTTTCTTTATTTTTTATTTGTAATTTAGCTTCTCCTTTATCTAATTTAATTGCATCAACAAGAATAATTAAGATGGAATTTTGTTTAATTGTTACATTATTACCATTTTGAACTAAACCAGGACTAGCATTTACAGTTTTCCATTGAAATAATCCACCATCGGTATCTTGGGTATAACATGTTAAAAACAATGGAGGTTTTCTTATTAATTGTCTTTCTATTTTATTTACTTTCTCATTTATATTATTGAATATTCCCATTATATTAATTATTCCAGTTAAATAAATGTCCTTATTGTTTAAAATAATTTATAATAGTTTGTTCATTTTGTTTTACATTATTAATTTTTAGTATTTTATACAAT
The DNA here is from genome assembly GCF_021730395.1 of Mercenaria mercenaria. NCBI lineage: Eukaryota > Metazoa > Mollusca > Bivalvia > Venerida > Veneridae > Mercenaria > Mercenaria mercenaria. The sequence goes on from NC_069373.1 coordinate 59,150,619, forward strand.
AAATCATACAACGGTACTCTGTCTTGTAACATTTTAATGAAAAATAAACAATAATATCCGCAAAGCATACTTGTTTTGTCTTGATATTGAACATTGTTGTATTTTACATTTGGTATATACTTAATTACTTCTTTTGGTGGAGGAAGTCCAAATGGGTCGAAATACATGTTATTTACATAACAAACCCAATGTGTTCCAGGACCAACAGAGTCGTCCAAATTTATAATTCCACACTCGTCCTTTTCTTTTAATTTTGGTAGACCTGTGGTCTCCGAGAGTTTCACTCTTGGTAAGTTATTTCTACTAAATACACCCCTAAAGTTTTTAATTTTTAATTGTTTTACCCATTGTTCAATTTCAAAGTTAGAAATAGGTTTGTTTATAAATTTTATTTTTTTTTTACTAAATTTTATTTTTTTTTTACTAAATTTTATTTTTTTTTTACTAAATTTTATTTTTTTTTTTACTATAGGAATTCGTCTGTAAGGTCTCCGTTGAGAATCAATCTGTAGTCCTTTTCCACTTAACAAAGATGTAATCAAAGGTATTCCTAGACTAGCAGCCAACATACCTAAAAACCCACCGTCTTGTTTTTGTTTTTGTGTTAATTTAATCACTCCAGATCCTACTAGTTGCTTTCTTTGATTAGGTGTAAGATATGGTGATATCATATTTCTCTTATCATTAGCTACTGAAATCATACCATTTCCAAGTATTTTACTAACACCAGTACTGGCTAGCCCAGACAAAGCGCCAATGCCTAAAGGGGCTAATATTTTTGGAGCTATTTTTGCTGCCATTGGAAGAATTGTTTTTCCTAACAAACCAGCTAAAGCTCCTAAAAATCCACCATTTTGACCTTGACTGGACATTTGGCTTTTTGAAATTGTAATTTCTAATCCCTTATTATTTGCAACAGCTTTTTTAATTTGATTAATTTGTGTTTTTGTTAAAAGTAAAGGAAAGTTTCCATGTAATTGTTCATGTTTTAATCTAAAAGTATGTGGAATTTTGTTGTTGTAGGCTCGGGCTAAATTTTTCTTTTGTCCATCTGTAAGGTTAACTTTATATTCAATATAATTTGATGTCATTATATATAATTTATATTTATTTTATTTAATTTATATTTATTTTATTTAAACAATGACAATGACAAGTTCATTTAAACAATGACAAGTTCATTTAAACAATGACAAGTTCATTTAAACAATAACAAGTTCATTTCCAATAGTATTTATTTCAACTGTTTCCTCATATAATACAATTGCGTAAATACGAATATTAGCTGCTGGTGGAATATTTAATTTAGCTGTTAATGTAATATGCTTAGGATCTTCTGTAGTTACTTCCTTTTTATATTCCAAGTTAAAATGAATAAATCCAAAATATTTATAAAAATTTGATCTATTTAAAAGACTTCCAGTAGTCTTATTATTTTGTTTATAATAATAATTAATTACATCATCATATATTCTTGATATACTTGTGTATTCTGTTTCTGGATAAAAAACACCATTACCAACTTCAAGACGACAGGAGCTCAAAGTGCAATTTTCATTTGCTGCATTAATTTTAAATGTATCTAACAAATGTGGATTATGTTCTTGTGAATTACTTTTATCAGGTCGTTGTAAATAAACAAATACATGTTGTGGTTTTGTTACACCAGCTGTTATTCTAAAGGTTATATTAGTTTGTTGTGTATCAGTTGATTGCGTCATCATTTCCCTAAGGTATGACCATCTTGCTTTTGTAAATCTTTCAGTAGCAATTAGTTCAAACCCAAATTCATTAAAAACCAAACGTGGAACCCATAGAATTAATTTTGTTACAATTACCCTACCTGGATCAGCAGCATTAGCTCTAAAAATTAATTCATCATCATCTGTCAGCTGCAATGTTATTTGAATTTGACTTGGAGGTATAATATTAGTTTCTAAACCCTGAAAAAATGAATAATTATTTAATGGAATTTTAGCATTTACCTCTTTACCACCCTGGATCAATAAATTCCTAGAAGCAAAACCAGAATTATATTTAGCTTGATCCTTCCTGCTCTCAGCATTCTCATTTATATCTAAATAAATAAACTCATTTGTTCCAGTTGATTCTGCATAATCATTAGATAGTTCAACCAAACTCTTTACATTTGTTACTTTGTATAAATTATTACAATCATATACAATTTTTCCATTTTGTTTAACCACTAACTGATCAATTAATGAAGCTGCATTATTAATTAAAGCAATTTGATTATCATCTCCACCATCACCGTAATTATTACCATTAGCAAGCTTATTTACTTTAAAACTTACTTCAAAATAACCATTAAACCAATCAAAATATGAGCTTCTATCATTAATTGTAAAGTGATAACCGTTTTTTTGTTGCTTAACATTATTTCCCAGGACAGATATTAAAGCTGTATCTAATTGAATAGGAGTTAATTCATATCTTTCGCAATATTGTTTTGTTCTAAACATGTATATATTATATATTATTTTATTTTTTATTTTATTTTTTATTAAAGTTAAAACTTTAGTTTTTATAAATTAATCTGTTAATACGTTTACGTGTCCCAGATCCTGACAATATTCTATTTATTCTCATATGAATATCCTCCTCCTCCTTACTATTTTTACTGTTATTCTTTTCTTGTAATTCCTTGGCAATTAAATTACCAACTGCCGGAGCAGGTTTCTTTTTAAGTTTTTCAACAATTTTATCAGCAGCTAAATTTCCAACTTCTGTGCCAACCTTTTTTGTTCCACTTTCAAGTGCTGCTTTTCCTGCTGTTTCCAAAGCTTTTTTTCCAGCTGTGCCAATTGAAGATGCAACTCCGCTTGAAAACAATTTCGTTAAAGTGTCAAAGATACCTGTTCCATGTATGATTTCTTTTCCTGTGTGAGCATCAACATAAATAAATATTCCTTTATTTTTGTCATAAACTTTCTTGTACTTATATAAAACTAAAATTTATAATTTCATAATTTAAAGTTTTAAAAACTTTAGTTTTAATTAATTTCTTTTAAAATTAGTGTAAAACTTGTTTCAACCTCATTAAAATTAATTATTCTACCAAATCACTCTGTAATATATATTCTAATTGAATTTATAATATATTTATTAATTTCAGAATATCCAACTCTTTGTGGTTCTTTTGTAAATGGATAAGCTCTTGTTAAATCTGCAGTACTTAAAGCATAGATAATATCACTGAAATTACCGTCAACAAGTGAATTATCAATAAGATCACAATGAATGTAAATTGTATCCACAGAGTTAGTTATATTTGGTGTTGTAGTTCCCCATTCAGTATTTCTCAATTTTTTTTTCTCAAATCCAAGCAATGTATGAAAATTTGATACTTCCAAATCCAATCCAAAATTATCTGTAATTGAAATCAAAATCTTAAAACTACTTAAATCAAATTCCAAACTTATTGGAGCAATTTCTGATTTATTAAATTCAAAATCATCATTACTTATTAATGTTTCCCTAATATAATTATTAATATCTGTGTAACTGTAAGAACCATTTGTAAATATAATATCTTTCCATTCTTTACCATTATGATAACGAATTTTTTTATTGTCATATTCATCACTAATATTATGCCAAGAGTAGGTCATAGTGTTAATACTATCCAAACCAACAACATAAGTTTTATTTTTATCTAAAATTAAAGAACGACTAAATCTGATTGTAAAATCACTCGGTTTATTTTTATTATCTTTAACTGTTTCAGAACTTAATACTATTTTTTGTTCCATTTATATAATTATTAAACATATCTTTTTAATTAAAAACTTTAATTAAAGTTTAAATTCAAGAAAAATAATTTTTATATAACATTTCATGTTGTTCTGGTAATAGTGAATTCATTTTTAATAGTTCGTCAATTATTCTAATACCTTCATTTTTTAGTTCTTCATTATTATTTCCAGCATCAATTGAACCACAAATTAACTCCAAGTCATTAACCAATTCTTTTGGATTACATGGACAAACGTCATAACCTTGTCCTCTAATTACTTTTTTAAATTTCATAGATCTTTTATTGATAGGTAATCCTGATTTTTCTGTTAATTCTTTAAATATTTTTCTTGAATGAATTGAATGCTTTTTCTTATTGTTATATCTTTTATTAATCAAATCAATCAAATCATTATCTACTTCAGTATTAATTACTTCTTTTCCAGTTATTCTATCCTTAGCAATTAACTTATTTTGACCATAAAGTTTATTTAAGTTAATAATTAAATTACCATATTGTCCATTTGGTAAAACTTTATATGGATTGTGATATCTTATTCCTTTTCCTTTTTTAAATACCTCTTACTCATAAATCATTTTTGATAAGCGTTCACCATATATTTTAAGATTTTTTTTGTCTGATTCTAACTCCGAAACATACTCATCTGCAGTCATAGGTTCTGCATCTGTAAATTCAATTATTTCATCTGGTTTTTCTTTACTATATTTATTTATATTACGAGTACATTTCTTTAATTTTTCGGTAACCTTTTTTCTTGTTTTTATCCAATCATCTTTACCTTTGTTTATTACTAACTCTGATAATACAGGTAAATTCCAATCTGATAATACATCTTTATCAATATTTGCATCTAAATTTATCACAAATTTTTCTTCTGATTCTTTAGTTGTATCATCAGTGTCTTCAAACACATCATCTTCATCATCCAAACCCATATGATCTTTCGGCGGTATTAATCGTGTCGATTCTCGGAATAGCTCTTCCAAACCCATAGTATCTTCCAGCGGTAATGGTTGTAATGGTTGTGGTAGTCCCGGAGGTGGTGGTTTTTCCATTATCTCTGTCGCCATTTTTAGATTTTCTATTTCATGTATCTTATCAGCAAAACTTTTTGGAAGTAACGCTAATTGCTCCTTAATTCCAGGTAATGCTTTTAACTGACTTGATAATTGTTCTTTTTGACTTTCTATTTTTTCAGTAATTGGCTTATAAATTTCAGTGTACATATCCCGATTTGTAGCTTTTCTTATTTTTTCTCTCATTATTTCTTCTCTAAGAGCTCTCATCTTTTGCCCAACTAATTTTTTTCTTATTATCATTTCATTAAGTTTTGATTGCATTTATATAATAATGTAAGATAATGTAAAATAATGTAAAATAATGTAAAATATTGTAAAATAATGTAATATAAAGTTTTAAAACTTTAGTTTTTAATTATATAAATGGAAATTCCAAATTATGATACAAAAAGTGATAAATCCAATAACTTTAAACAATTTTATCCTTTTATGCCAGATTCATGTTTTAGAATGTTAATATGTGGATCTTCTGGATCTGGAAAAACAAATACATTAATGCATATACTTCGAAAACCTCTTATATATTATGATAAATTATACTTGTATGCTAAAAACCTAGAACAATCTAAATATCAAGATTTAATTAACCACTTAAGTCAAATTGCAAAAAAAATTAAAGTAGATCCAAATGAAATACTTGAATGTTCAGCTGATCCCAACCAAATTGAGCCTTGTGAAAATCTTGAATCAGAAAAACAAAAAGTAGTTATATTTGATGATTTTGTATGTGAAGATAAAAAAGTTCAAAATGAAATAACAAAATACTTTATTCAAGGACGTCACAAAAACTGTTGTGTTATTTATTTAAGTCAGTCTTACTATAAAACACCAAAAGATATTCGAATTAACTGTTCACATTATATTTTGTTTGAAAGTCCAGGTAAACGAGAAAATGATATGATTTGTAATGAACAAAATATAGATCGTGATTCTTTTGCTAATGCAACAAATCAAAAATATGATTTCTTATATATTGACAAACCAAGGAAGTTTTTAAGAAAAAACTTTACTGGTAATATATAATGGGAGTTTTTAATAATATAGAACAAATAAGTGAACCTGAAAGTGTAAGTAAAGTTAAATTTGATATTGATTTAAGTGATTATGCTACTAAAAAACAATATAAAAAGCTTAGAAAGGACATGGAATCATATCTTCACAGAAATAAGGAACTTGATAACACAATGAACAGAGCATTAGATATGGGAGGTAATAAAATAATTAACCTAGGAAATCCAGATAAATCCACCGATGTAGTTTCAAGACGGTTTGTGTATAAAAAAGTTCAAAGTGTAATAGATGACTATAATCTTGAAGATATTAAAAGTATAAAACAGACATTAGAAGCAGAAGTAAAGAATATTGAAGAATTAACAAAAGATTTTAAAAAGAATTCATTATTGATAGTTGAATTACAAGGTAAAATTGAAGAAGAAATGAAAGCTATGGTTGATTCTATTAAAGAACTTGAAGAGAAATCAGATTTGACAGATGATAACATAAAAGAAGTATTTCGAGTTAATTTAAACATTTTATTCACCCAAATTCAAGAATTAAAAGATAGTATGATTAAACATGAAGAACTAAAAGACAAGATTATTGAAGCTGAGAAAAAGTTACAAAATATGTATCAGTTAGAAATCAGAACAGAAATAAATAAACTAAATACTGAAACTGAAAATAAGCATAAAGATTTATTAGAATTAATTTCAAATAAACTTGCAGAATATAAATCTGAATTGGAACAGGTAGCTCCACAAAGAGGTGATGATCATGATACAGCATTAGAGGATTTTAAAGAAGAAATTAATTCTAAAATAGATGACTTTAAAAAACAAATTCGAAATTGGATTAGTATTGTTGACAACCGTCATAATTTAAAGTATGCAGACTTAAGTAATATTACAAAAAAATTACAAGAAGATATGACTCAGCTTAATGCTAAAGTTGAAGAACATAAAAATGAACTGGACTTTGTAGTTGAAAAATCAGTTAAACAAGGAGAGTTAATTACTGCTAATACTGAAGCAATTACTGCTAATACTAAAGCAATTAACACAGTTAATAATCAGATAGAAAATTTGAAGAAACAACTTGTAGACTTGATTAATAATGTTGATGCACGTCACAATATAAAGTACGAAGAGTTAAGTAAACTTAAAGGTTTATTACAAAAAGATATTAATGAATTTAATGATAAATTTAATGATAAAATTAAAAAAATAATAAATGATTTGGACTGCAGTTAAAATATCGGATAAACAAGGAGAATCAATCACTGCTAATACCCAAGTAATTACTGCTAATACTAAAGCAATAACCGCTAATGTCGAAGAAATTGCTACTAATGATGAAAAAATTTCTAATAATTGGGAAAAAATTATAGAAGTAAAAGATGCTTTCTTAAAACAAGAAACACAATTAGCTAGAACAAAAAATACTGTTGACAATTTATCTGCTTCTAAAGTTGCCACAACAAAACGACTTGATGATTTAGCTGAAATAATTCTTAAACTTAAAAAGAAAGACAAAAAAATAAAAGAAGAATTGGAAAAAGAAATAGAAAAATTAAGACCACGTGAAGTGTTTCTTTTTGAATATAACAGCGGTTATTATGATGAATCAAAACCAGAGCCAACAAACTTTAATCAATATAATATAATAACAATAAAAAAATATTTCGATAGCCAAGGTGTCTGGATATATTCAACATATAATAATATATTTGGTAATGATGTGGTCTATTTTGATATGATTAATTTGGAATCTGGTAATGTCGCAGATTATAAAGATTTTTATAAACACAAACCAAGAATATAAACTAGTTGTACCGGTGTACTATTAAAAATGTGTTTCAGTCAAAAAAAACCGGAATGTATATAATAGTATCAGGTTTTATTTAACGGCGACCGCACAGAAGGAAAAATGTAAAGTATCACATTTTCTTTTTAGGTGGTGGCAAGATGGTTTTACAGGTACATTTCCCCATGGGAGTGTAAATATAACACCCATAGTCGGTGAATTTGGGCCTGAAACGGATAGTGTATGTTTATATCAGAAAAAAATTAAAATTTATTTAACAGAAAGGACAATGTTTGATATTCATCCTTATGACGATTCAACATATACAGAAGTATCATTTATACTTTTGTCGGATAGTTATATCAGATTCCACATATTGGAGGAATATATAAATTATAAAAAAAGTAAACTTTTGGATTAATCCCTAGTTTTAATTACTATGTGTACCCTAATAATATACTTACTAATTCAAAATAAGAACAAACACATTACATTTTATCAATAAAAATAATCTGCCAAAAGTTTGCCAAAAGTTTGCCAAGTTGGCAGACATTGTCACATTGCTGCCACTTGGCAGAAAAATGGCAGGCTTTTGATTGGTTGAATTTGTGTTTGCCAACGTTCTGCCAAAAGTTTGCCAAGTTGGCAGACATTGTCACATTGCTGCCACTTGGCAGGATTTTGGCAAATATTTGGTGGAAGTGTTTAATCATATTTTACTATAGGTTTTAACAATAATTTGTTAAAATTTGTTTTAAATTTGTTGAAATTGGTCAGCATTGGTCGGTTTAGGTCAAGGGTCATATGTCAAGTGGGGTCAGATATGTCCTCGCACCATCCTTTCTTATACTACTTACTATGAAGCTTAAAATTGATATGAGCCGCGCCATGAGAAAACCAACATAGTGGGTTTGCGACCAGCATGGATCCAGACCAGCCTGCGCATCCGCGCAGTCGGGTCAGGATCCATGCTGTTCGCTTTTAAAGCCTGTTGCAATTAGAGAAACTGTTAGCGACACTAAAATGGCTGCCTCCATTATCAGCCGTTTTCTTAAATTTCAAACTGCCACTTATTTTTCAATAGTGGTCCGATTTTAAAAAATTCTTTCAGCATTATGAAAGGCTTGATGATGGCTTTCATATCAAGTTAACTTATTTTCAGGCTTTCCTCACCCTTGAAGTATATTCTGCAAGGAATTTTCTATTATTTATAATTCATATTCTTTCGCATTCAAGTGTAGTTCCGTACCAGTAAAAAATAAAAAAAAAAAAAAATTTGATATTAGTTTGAAACAGTGAAAATATCAATTTTATTTCACTTACTAGTATTAATTTCAGTATTTTGCTAAAGAGCATACAATAAAAGTATCTTTTAAATTTCAGCTATGGAAATAATCTATGTTTTCTAAACGAATGTACACTAATGAGATATTGTTGTCGTCAAGACTTTCCATACTGAAAAGTAAACCCATTCATTGTGTATAAATGTAAAGTAAATCCCAGTGACATTTCAAAACACAGGAGATCAATGTATTACCATCGTCACCCTCTTGTTTCATATATCTCAGTTGCTCCCGTGACTTATTTTCCCGAGCACACGATATATCATCATCGAGTCAACGATACCCTATCTCCAGTGCAGGACATTGTAGTTCGGTGAAACATCGACTAGGGGACTTGAAACATAAAAATACCATTTATTTCACGACCCCAAAATACCACAAATAGATGTCTTTATTTTCTACCATAAGACTATTTCTGGTGGGAGTAAGTGATAATTAAATATTGAAAAAAAAAAACGTATCAAGATTATTATACAGGTTGTGTGAGAAAACAACAACAACAACAACAACAACAACACGAATTTATTACTATTGTGGCAAAACTTATGAAAATCCATCGTCAATTTAAGAAAAAACAAACATGTTAATACCTATTCCCTTCTTGTTGTATGAAATAATTCGCTTAATCCATGTATTGATTGACCATATAATAGTCCAGCCGTCAACATTAGGTAAATGGCTCGCGGTCAAATTGCATTCTTTTTGTTAAAGATTGAAAATACGTTTAAACGGGTTTAGATTGTCGAAGTGGTAGTGCGGTCAAATAGTATTTTATATTACACTTTTATAAGAAGTGACGGAGTAAAAATGGTTACTGGATTCATTAATAGGTAAATATTTTACTTTCTATTCTTTTCTTTTGTTTCTTAGTGGTTTTAAATGAATATCATTGAATACAAAAATGTAAAAAAACAACAACAAAAAACACATGTCGCAAAAATCATGTTCCTATAAATAAAGTATTTGAGAGATTTACATCAACATTACTTTATTCTATCAAAATATAGATAATGATGGTAAGTTTAATGCTGTTTTTAGCTCGACTATACGAAGTATAAGGAGAGCTATCCTACTCGCCCCGGTGTCGGCGTCGGCGTCGGCGTCTTTCCGCGTCCCCACCTTGGTTAAAGTTTTGGTGCACTTTCTCTTTTTTCAACTTATCTCTGTAATTACTTGATGGATTTGATTCAAACTTGAAATACTTATTCCTCATCATCATCCACATCATCTGATATAAGGGCCATAACTCTGGCACCAATATTTCATGAATTATCCCCCCTTTTCACTTAGAATTTCAGGTTAAAGTTTTGATGCACTTTCACTCTATCTCTGTTATTACTGAATGGATTTGATTCAAACTTGAAATAGTTGTTCAGCATCATCACCCACATCATATGACACAAGATGCGTAACTCTGGCACAATTTTTCATGAATATTTCCCCTTTTTACTTAGAATTTCAGGTTAAAGTTTTATGCACTTTCACTCTATCTCTGTTATTACTGAATGGATCTGATTCAAACTTAAACAATTGTTCAACATCATTACCCTTATCATGTGACACAAGTTGCATAACTCTGGGACCAATTTTTCATGAATTATTTCCCCTTTTTACTTAGAATTTTGGGTTAAAGTTTTGATGCACTTTCACTCTGTCTCTGTTATTACTGAATGGATTTGATTCAAACTTAAAATAGTTGTTCAACATCATCACCCACACCATATGACGCAAGGTGCATAACTCTGGCACCAATTTTTCATTAATTATTCCCCCTTTTTACTTAGAATTTTGGGTTAAAGTTTTGATGCACTTTCACTCTGTCTCTGTTATTACTGAATGGATTTGATTCAAACTTAAAATAGTTGTTCAACATCATCACCCACACTATATGACACAAGCTGCATAACTCTGGTACCAATATTTAATGAATTATGCCCCTTTTTGCTTAGGTTATACTTATATAGTGTTTTGATACATTTTATCTTTACCTCTCTTATTACTTTAAGTTGATATTTTTGACATAGACTCAGGCTATTGTGCAATATCTTCATCCACAATTGGATAGTTAAACACTCCTGTGACAGCTCTAGTTTCCTCAGATGTGCCCAGTTTCACTATCCAGCATCGAAATAGTCGAGCGCGCTGTCTCCTGTGACAGCTCTTCTTTTTTATGTTGTTTATATCTTCGTTTTATTTGGTAATTATGGTGGCATAAAACTGCCACAACATAGCTATTAGTTTTCATGAAAACTTTCGCCAAAATAAAGGAAGTTGTCACTTTAATAATGGAAGATTTCATTAACATAGAACATGTAAAAATATCTTAACGCGAAATTATGCTACTTAGAACTATGAAACTTTGCAAATACGTGGCTCTGAGGCTGTGATTTTGATGCCCTGTGCTTCCGAAAAATCTACCCTTACCTATTATCTTTTGTTTTTATTTCTAGTAAAGTAGACTAATTTATTTCTCACGAAAAACTTTTCTCAGAAAGTAAAAAATATCATGACAAGTTTACTTTCATGAAAAGTTAACTGGTATCTTAAAACTTTATCTTGTACGTATGGTGCCATATTTCTGACACGAGATAGCTAGGTAGCTATCGCGATAATATTGTTAACGTTCAAGGAAATATGATATTTTCTAGATATTTTATTTGTTTCCTGAAAGTATTTTAGCGCAAAATTTCGCATAAGTGCTTGAAACTACAACGAGATACTTGGTAGCTATCATGATAATATGCTTAACTTTCCAGAGATGTTGTGCATTTTTCTGAAAACATTATCGCAATAAATTATTCTTCTCAATATCCTTTTTTATTTCCGCGAAACTTTTGGCAATTAATATAAACTTTTCAGAAAATTACGAAATATCAAGATAATTTTAGAAAGTATCGAAATAGCTAATCTAGGTAATAAATGGCAGTTGTGGGCACTTACACAAAAGGTATTGTGATTATAATGCAAATTATCGCAATAACATTTCCAGGAAACCTTCCAATATTGAAAAAATCTTTTCAGAAAAGTTCGCTTTATCAAGATAATTTATTGAAGTATCGCGATAGCTATCAAGCTATCTCGTGGGAGAAAAATGCCACCATAAGTATGTTGTGGCAGTTTAAAGCACCAAGCACTAACTAGCACATTTTCATGTTAAGATAGTTATCTTGCATTCATGAAAGATGTATCTGTTTTCACGATATTTTTTAGTTTTCATTAAAACTAGATCTACTATCGCGAAATTTTTCATTAAAAGTGATAGTTAAGTGGTGGCAGTTTTATGCCACCATAGGTAATGCTAGGTATTTCTAGCCATATGAGCAATCGTGAAACATCGTGTATTTCCGTATCCTCCGAATTGCAACAGAAGCTGAGCGTTTTAGCGTTATGTAACCTTTTTAACCATTATAATGCCGGACATGATCAGTTCTGCCTTTGCGGCCAATGTAGAACATGATCAGCCTGCACATCCGTGCAGTGTGATCAAGACCTGCACTGCTCGCCATTTATTCAATACCTTTTTGGTAAACACCCCCTTTAACAGTTAATGGCACTGTCCAAATTTGAAAGATGGACAAGTTCATTATAGATATTTATCTCTGTTAAAAATATATCTTTGTAATAAATTAGTTTAATTGGTCAGCAGCTCCAGCCGCGCAAGGAATTGACCAGCAAAATGTAAACAAATGGACATTTTTTAAGATTTCTCTAAAACTACAAAATGTCATGTTCTCAAACTTTACAAAAATGTTAAGAAATCTATTTACAATATATTAATATCATCTTGTAAAATAAAAATATGCATTTAGGAACATGTATTAATTTTGGTTTTTACAGCAACAGTGTTTCCGAGTCGCAATATGTTTTTGCCTATAACTTTATCAATACCAGCCCGATTTACTTGAAACTTACAGTAAATTTGTGTAATAAGATGCTCTCAAAGCTACTGTCCTTTATACAATGCAAAACAGTGACTTCTTAAAAAATATTCACTGAAAGCAAAATATTTCTTTGCCAAAACACAGGTTTACCACAATAAGCACGTTCTGTCACACGCCTCATTGTTTAAAAATAGTTCCTTTGGTGTCTAGCTATGTTGTAGTAATAATCAGTACTGCAAAATAACCTAACTCTTGTGGCTAAAGTGCTTTATATGTGGACAGTAACAATTGCTTTCTATAATTTCAGAATATCAACAAAGAGAGCTTTGTTCATTTTCATCGCAACCACTCTGGTATTTATACTCACACTGGTAGTTGACAACAGAGACAACTCAGGCTCAAGCTTTTCAATTCATCAAATACCATCATCAACAACAAAAACAACATCAATACCAAGAAGACCAGAAGCGACCGGACGGTTTATAAGGCAAGTATTTGTTCTTTCATGAAGAGATTAATCCTGACCTTCATATATTAGGTTTCTTTGCACATTAGTCGTTAAAAACTAAGGAATGTTTTACTGAAACGTTTTGTTAAATTCTTATTATACTTGTCATCTCACAACTGAATGAAACTTCACACAGATTTCCGCTTTTACAGTTTAAACGCAATGAAGTACATATAATATATAATATATAGTATATAAATAGGGTTATAATTTTACCAAAGCCATTTTTAAAACCATATACAATGTATATGTATATGAAACCCTTTTTGTATAAATATATATGCTCTATTAAGTTGTATTAGTTGTCTATACTCATTTTTATAAAAAATCTGTTCACAAAGAACAAGCCAGTATCTATATCTTCACCCATCTTATATGACACTAGTGCCATTACTCTGGAATCATTTTTGAATTTCACGTTAAATTATTTATGCACTTTCACTCTCCGGTTAATACTAAATGGAATCACATCACCAGTAGCGTCGGGGGTATTAATTTGTTTGTGTGTTCGGGTTTATCGTCTTTTTCAACAATTTTTCAGTCATATGAACGACAGTGTCTACTTGTAGCAGTGAGCACAATGCCCAACTTTATAGTGCTGCCTCACTGGGATATCACGCCGTAGACACATGACATGATACCCCACACAGTCACATTATACTGACACCGGTCTGAACAGTCCTAGCGAGCGCCAAGCGAGGAAGCTACCAGTACCATTTTTTTTTCATCTTTGGTATGACGCGGCCAGGGATCGAACCCACGACCTCCCGCACTCTAAGCGGACGCTCTACCATAGGCTACCGAGGCGGTTAATTAGTTTTCTCAAATATGCCCAATATTATAGTCAGGCATCGAAATAATCGAGCGCATTGTCTCCTCTGACTGTTCTTGTTTGTTTTGTTTTGGAGGTTTAAATGGTCTTTAAAATACAGAAGCTATGTTATGTTCCGTCCGTCGAACCGCGTTTTCGCGTATTAGCACAGTATCATCGCAATATGATGAATATCTTCCTTTCCGCTTAAGAACGATATATTACACTTTCGTATCGTTATATCACAAAGAAAATATTATAGATTATTTTCTATACATAAAAACGTTTACGCTTAAATAGAATTGTGGTATTTATCGTATATCGCAAAAAAAATATTATTCATAAACAGCGCCAAAGCCTTTATGTAAAGGAAATTATCAGGAATTCTATTTAATTCTTGTAATACAGAAATATTTTATTTCGCCCTCTTCGCGATAATACGATGCGAAAGTGTGATATTGATATCAGGTCTTCGCATCATGTTTTCGCATTTTCGGATCGTAATATCATGTCATTTCACCGTAACTCCGCGTCTTGGCATCGTATCATCACAATGTCATTCTTACTAATATTAGCCGGGGAGCCAAGGCATGAAAAAATGGATTTACCTGTCCGGTCATGCTATAGTCAGTTTCTATACATATTATGAAAGTGCAAAGTCTCGCGGATCAGAAAAATCGGGCCTGCAAAACATAAGCGCTTGCGAAATTCGAGAATATCAAGGGGAGATAACTCTGTATATTTGCAGTTTTTTAAGATTCAAATCTTTTTTTTACTAACAAAACCTGGCATCATGTTTCTAAAATCAGTTCAAATATATATATTTCAACATTGCTTTTACGCAAAAGGCTTGTGGTTTAAAATTATGCAAAATAACTATGGCCATAATGGAACCCCGTATGAAACGTCTTAGTAAAAACTTTCTTTAATTTCATTTAGATCACAACCGTTCTACTATGGCGTTGATGGCCCACGTGATCCAAGGTTTTACAATATCATACCTGAGGAGGAAGCATTGACGTTTCCACCATGCAAAGATATAAATCAAGCGGCTTCAACACAGTACTCAAAAGTATCACTAGCAGGTATTGTTTCATTTTCGCTTTCGGTTGATTGAATTGGAGACTGAAGGAGGCGGAGGTGGGATATTGTCATTTCTCATTAGTATATCATATAAATCTATTGGTCAGTTAACGCGCGCTGTTTATTTTTTATTTATTTACTTATTTTTTCTTTAGTTTGTGTCCTCTACAAGCAGATGACAACCTTCCACATATGATTTTCATTAAATACTGTTAATTGAAATTTTCATTGGCATTTCGATAGTTCAAAATAAATATATGAATGTAATTTTCGCTCAAATCAGATGCCATTCTAGTCTCGTTTATTTTTCAAGACCATTCCAAAGACACGTACGCTATTGGTGAAACAATACGAGCTGTTGTCACCTTGTACAACGGCTATGGTAAACGCAAACATTCCGGAGGAGATCAGATTAGAGCTACAATCGAAAGCAACATGTTCTTGGCGTCGGCTCCTTGCGTGGTTACAGACAACAGAGACGGGACTCATGTGGTATTTTGTGAAGCACTGTGGAGTGGCGATTCAAAAATAAACGTTTCACTAGCATATACAAGAGAGGTGATAACACGGCTTTATGGCAGAAAACTAAAGGTAATTAGTAAAAGGGACATAATTATGTAACTAGAATTTACGTTCGGTGAAATGATGTTAATGTAAGTGACCTTTATAGAGATTTTTGTCTGATATGTGAACACTTTTGAACTTCTTCAAAAATGAAAGCTCAAATATGTGCATTAATTAAAATATGAGTAATACATTTTATTTACGTGTCTTAAAATGCAAAAACTCCGCTTTGAAAATGTAACCAGATTTTTCTGATATAGACTCACCATGACAAAATATCAACTGGTCTACATAAACCATGAAAGTACAATTTTAATAGGGAGGTCTGAGGACTATTTTCCGTGCGCAGTTACATATCTGACTAGTCAGGAAGTGCTGCTTGATTAGCTATTTACTACCATGAATAAAATAAGGCTAAATTGGGATATAGGCTATTTACCGTATTTATTTTGTATCATACCACATTTATATAGCACTCTTTTCATACACATGTACACGTTCAAAAGTGCTTTACAGAATAAATTGCAAACAATACAAACAAATCATATGCGTGACGCATACAAAAATAATGCATTCCACATTATCAAAAATCACGAATGTAAAGCATAAAGATAAAACAAGATAAACATACATACATACTATTATTTAAAACTATTTAAGTGACTCTATGATAAAATACTGTTCTACGCTGTTTTATGAAGAAGAAAAAAAGCATCAATGTATCGGCCTTATATAGGCAGTGGACTGATTGTGTAAAGCCTTAAAGGTGTGGGTCAGAACCTTGTAGTGCACCCTGTATTTTACTGGCAACCAATGAAACTCCTTCAGAACCGGTGTTATATGATTGCGACGGGGCGTCTTAGTGATGACGCGAGCTGCCGTGTTCTGTACATGTTGCAACTTGTTAAGTGTGTTGTTTGGAAAACAACTTAACAAGGCATTACAGTAGTCTAACCGTGAAGTTACCAGGCTGTTGATAAGGGTGTTTGTGGCATCACTGGTAAGATACCGTCTGATGTGACCTATTCTGCGTAGTTGTGCGTGCCAGCCCGGCACACAGAGTTGACTTGTTGTTCCATATCCATACTGTTGTCCAATACTGCACCAAGATTCCTAACACATTTTGTGCATTTTATCACAGAGTCACAGACCTTCACAGAGACGTCATCAATGTACTTGGAGTTACGCTTTCATGTGAATAGCATTACCTCCGTTTTATCAGCATTGAGCTTCAGCATGTTGCAATGTCTCCACGAGACAATTTCAGCCAGACAGCTCTTAATGCGACGCAAAGCCTCGTTTCTAGCCACAGCCTCTATCGGCTTAAAGGATAGGTATAATTGAGAGTCATCGTCGTAGAAATGACAAAAAAGTCAATGACGTCTGCATATGGCACCCACGGGTTTAGTGTACATGATATAGTTCTTTGGACCAAGCACTGATCCCTGGGGCACACCGTATTTCATCAACATAGGCGTTGACAACTCACCATCAACGAACACAGTTTGATAGCGGTCACTAAGATATAATGACATTCATGCAAGTGTTTTGTCTGTTACTCCAAAATGATGTTCGAGTCGGTGTAAAAGTGTTTGGTGGTCAATCGTTTCGAAAGCTGCAGACAGATTGAGTAGCACGAGGATTGTTACAGAATTTTGGTCGAGAGATGTGAGGATGTCATTATGTACCTTTATCAAAGCCGACTCAGCTGAATGAAACTTTCTGTAAGCAGACTGCAGTCCCTCATGTAGCTTATTTTCACTCAAGTGCCGCTCAAGACGCGCATCTACTACCTTTTCTAAGATTTTAGAAATGAAAGGGAGGTAAGACACAGGCCTGTAGTTTTTGTGAATGTTTGGTTCAAGACCTGGTTTCTTAAGCAGGGGTCTTATCCTAGCACATTTAAACTCTTTTGGTACATAACCTAATTCCACTTATGTATTTATGATGTTTGTTAACAACGGCAAGAGCTCATCAAGACATTTCTTAAAAAGCCATGTTGGCAAAGGGTCAAGTTCACAGGATTTGTTAGGAGATTTTTGTATGATTTGTTTTACCTCTTCTATCGTTGCAGTAGCCAAATCAATAAGACAGTTTGCTAGTTCCTGATGTTCTGAACAATGCAAGTCTACTGAATCACAATCAGTTTGGCTATGCGAAATAATGTCATTCCATTTTTGTCAATTGTTTCGATGAAAAAATCCACTAAACATCTGCGCAAGTTCCTTTGATGACGAGTTAGAGGGACGGGAAGCATCATGGTTGTCTCCTAGTAGATTTTTGGTTATCTTGGCCAAACTTTTGTGGTCAGTGTCACACGACTTCTCCTTATCAGAGAAGTAGCCGGTTTGGGCTTGAATTAGGAGTTTATTCACGGTAGCAAGTTGATGGTCGATTGTTGGTTGAGACTTACGCCATTTGCGTTTTAATTGTTTAGCCTCATGAAGTTCGTCTGTAAACCACGGACAGCTAGGTCGAAGAATGGTAGTTTTTGTGCGTTTGATGTGTATCTATCAGTAAGGATAATCCTTTTGAATATGCACTTACTAGCTGATCCACGTCTATGCCTTCTGGAAACGTATTTAGTGCAAGGAACGCTGAGAGGTCTTGTTTGAAATAACTTACGTCAATAGAGCGCAATTTCCGAAAAGACTGAACTGGTTTTCGTATCGGAGCTGGTTTTGTGGCACAGGCGTCGAAATGAATTGCATAGTGATCCTGTGACATTTTACCGGTATTGTCACAAAAACCTGGATCAGCGACCTCGACACATGATATTATTTTGCTGTCGTTTCTGGTTATTACAACATCTAATGTATGACCGCGGGCATGGGTTGGTCCGTTCACATGTTGATGCATACCACATGACTGAAGTACACTTTTAAATCTGACATCGTCTCGGTCTGATGGAATATCGAGATGGAAATTCATATCTCCCACAATGAGGCCTAAAAAATTCTTTGTTTCCGGTAACATGCTTAAAAAAAATAGGGAAGGTTTGTCTGATTTGTTTTTTGTTTTTTTTTGAATTTTTTTTATTGAATAATTATTTTTGTGTCAAAAAATGAGTAGAAATAACGGGGTTATGCCTTTAGAGCATCAGTAAGTTGGTTTCTAACATCACCGACCATGTTTAAAGCATAAAAAGTGCAGTTTTGCAACTTTTTGAATAAAAGTTGAAAAAAATATTCTCCAAGTCCAAAACATTTAGGGTCGGGCCAAAAATTCAGGGTAGAATGGGATATCGGAAACAAACATTTTTTTTTACGCCTGATGATGTCTTTTTCAACTGTAGCATACCTGCCCAGGAAAGTAGGCCGTTCTTCCTCTAGAAACACACTAGTCTATAAATAGTTTTGTTTTGTTGTTGGTGGTCTATATATCATTGCCACTCGTGCAGAAAATCCATTGATACTCAAATAGCAATCCATGTATTCAAATTGTTTAAAATCTTTGTCACGACTAGATGCAACAACACGGAGAGTAAATGCAGATTTATGCATGAGAGCTTCATCCCCTCCACGGCTGTCGCTGCGCCGTGCAACATTTTTAATTGAATATTCATTCGGTACAACTTCGCCAATACACGTTTTATCCAGGGTAGTTCCGAGCCAAGTCTCAGTGAGTGCTACCAAGTCAAAATCATTTGAAACTGCATAATCACACAGAGAAACTGTCGTATTTTTGACAGATCTTGGGTTGAAATTGCATAGTATGAATTTTCTTCTCACTTCTTCCTGTTGTAATGGATTCATATCTAATTTTAAGTAAAGGAGAAAAGCCGAAAACTGTCCATTATGTGAAAGAATGGACAAATCGAGGCGCAACGCGCCGAGATTGTCCATTCTTTCACATAATGGATAGTTTGAGGCCTTTCTCTGACTTAAAACACGGTCCTCACGAAAAAATCAAGATTGTCGTGATATTATATAATGTCTCTAATATTGTCCTCTTTGAGGCAAAGACAAATCATTGATTTGTGTCTCTGTGCTAAATAAAAATACCAAGTCAAATGGAATTTAAATTAGATTGCATATAAATGTTTATTGCAATTAAAGGTTTTTAAACACTAATGATATTCAGTGCTGATTCTTAGGAAAGTTTCGAACATATCTCGTTTTGTCATATTTATGAATGATTTGAAGTGCCTTTACAAAAAGTAAAATTAAACTTGGCCTTATGATGTATGTATTAATAGTTGCCCATGCTTTGTTCGTGCTAAGTTTGCAGTTTTATATAAATCAAGTAATTTAATAAATGACGGGTCCAGGTGAAGACATTCTAAAATGTATGTATATGTATTTTATATCGTTATTAGAAAACAATCGTTCTTATCTCGTAATTACGAGATATTCTTTCAATTTTATTAGAAAAAAATTACTCGTATCACATGAGATCTTTACTCGTTATGACTCATATGTCGTTAATATTTCGTTGTTAAAATAAATAGCACCGTTATTGCAAGACAATTGTACTCAAGTTCAACGTAGATCATTACGGCCAAATTTTCTGGTAATACCGAAATGTGCAGATAAACTTTAGGGAAATTGACGTTGTTTTTTGTCTTTGTAGTAGAAAAGTGAAATTGCACATTTCTGGGTAGGACTGCAACAAATGTCAGTTATGTTACAAATTTAACCAATTTTACATGAACACTGCATGAGAAAGATATGTCTGCAGCATTTGAAAAAGAAAGGAAAATTATGTGTTTTAGCTCGACTATTCAAAGAATAGGTGGAGCTATTGGACTCCAGTTTGTTTAATTCTGCCCACTGTTTTCTTGTTTAGGGCACAGCCATTATTCTATCTGGGGACTATACGCCACTTTTCATGGATTTGCACTCTGTGCATCATTGAAGGTTCCATGTGCACCGTCGTATGAATACATCTGCGAATGTCTAAATTACATTCTGGTACTTATAACATGTGTAAATGTTGAGTTCTGCTCAACCCGGGCTAGAGGGCGTGGACGGTAGCTTGCACTTCCACTACCGTCCATGAACAGGCTCAATCAGACCGAGCCTGCAACATTTGCGGTTATGTCGTGTTAGGCGACCTGTGGTTTTCCACTTTTTTATTTCATCCCTGTGTCGATGTCCGCGTCGGCGTCCCGATTTGGTTAAGTTTTTGTAAGAAAGCTGGTATCTCAGTAACCACTTGTGGGATTGGATTGAAACTTCACACACTTATTTACTGTGATAAATTGACTTACACTGCACCGGT
Source organism: Mercenaria mercenaria (assembly GCF_021730395.1). NCBI lineage: Eukaryota > Metazoa > Mollusca > Bivalvia > Venerida > Veneridae > Mercenaria > Mercenaria mercenaria. The sequence continues at coordinate 59,171,691 of NC_069373.1, forward strand.
TCCATAACTCTGTTTCGTATAATTTTTTATTAAGGTTTTATATGTAAGCTGGTATTTCAGTACCTACTAATGGAAATGGATTGAAACGTCACGCACTTGTTCATTGCGATGATCTGACATGCATTACTCATGTTCCATAACTCTACTTTGCATTTTTACAAAAGTATGCCATTTTTTCGACTAAACAGTTGTTGATTAATTTTTTTGTATGCAAGCTGATATCTCAGTACCCACTAATGGGAATGGATTGAAACCTGCACATTTGTCCATTGTCATGAGCTGATATACTTTGTACAGGTTCAATAACCCTTTTTGCAATCTTACGAAAGTATGCCCCCTTTTCGACTTAAATATTCATTCAGTTGACAAGGCTGTTGAATAGTCGAGCGTTGCTTTACTCCGACAGCTCTTGTTTTTACATAACGTTGCCTGTTTTTATCTATTTTTGACTGAAAATGCCATACCAGGTGTATATCTGCGATACATTTCTATTGCGATTTAGGAGTACACAAAGAGAACATTATTACTTTCTAACGGTTGAAGATTTAAACTAACATTCTGTAATTACTTTTGGCACACTGTTTGATTTTCATTTGACTGATAATTTGTGGGGCGATTTAGGTTAAAGTCATACGTTCCTCTTCAGGTTTTTTATTGCAATTACAAGTTCTGTAAAACGTTGTAGTTAAAATTTCGAAACTTTCGAATTTCTTAGGTTAATGTACTCACACCTCTCAACGCACATGGTTGTTACTATACCTGTCCATTATTAACCTGTACCTGTCCATTCTTAAAGTATCCATTATTTTAAGAATGGACAGTTACAGGTTAATAATGGACAGGTATAGTAAAATAATCGTGTGTATAGAACGGTGTCGGTACAATAACCTATATAGTAGACAAAACTAACAAAGGATTGCATCACAACCGTGTTTTAATAACATTTAGTAACATTTTTGATATTTTGCTGCTGAATCTCAAGATTTTGGCTATCCATACAATTTGAAGTGCTTATACAGATTTCATTTCGTGGTCGAACTATAATTGTGATTGCTTTAGGCAGTACTTATAGATTATACAAATGGACGTCTACCCATATTGACTTAACTTTATATATACCCCCTCTTGTACCTCTGTATTTCAAAATACCTAACTGTTTTATTGTTGTTAGATTGTTTGTTATATGCAGATGACGTGGTTTTAGTAGCAAAAAACGATGTTAGACCATCTTTATGAATGGATAACAAATAATGGGTTAAGTATTAATGTTACAAAAAGTAATATTTTTCACTTTAGGACAAGGAGTGTTGAAAGAACTAATTTCAATTTCAAGTGTGGGGAAACATCATTAAATATTGTTGATAAATATGTTTATCTAGGTTTAACTTTGGATGAATTCTTGGACCAAGTTAGTTGGTGGAATGCCTTACAATATGTTTTCTAAACTCTTCGACTCTTTAGTTTGGTCTGTAATTGCCTATGGCACTGCCATTTGGGGTACACGCCAGTTTCCATGTATAGATGCTATTCAAAATAGAGCAATGTGTTTATTTTAGGAGTAACAAATACACTCCTTCAGCTGCTTTAATCGTCAGGCTTTGTAAAATGTCAGCTACTAGAATAAACCATAGAATATTTGTTTATACTTTTCATGCAGGTATAGATATACGTTGTGCATTCGGGCGTAAATGTACTTTTAATATTGAACTAATCCAAGTAAAGGGGTGCTATAGTTTACTGAATACATATTTTATAGTAATAAATGTCTATTGTATTGGTGTTTGACACGAAAAGTTACAAGTGATAATTGGTCAATCATTGTGTGTGAAGAGAAATCGATTGTAAATTTCAATGTGATTCTGAAAAAAAAGGCACAAATAAATTGAAAAAAATACAAACAAAATGCAAGTATTTCACAATATTTCACAGAACTATTTACACCTATCTCCTCACAATCAACTAGTACACACTCAAGACAACTTCCACATATATATGTGCAGTAATTCTCGAGAAATAATCAAATAAATGTCAGCGAGATGAAATGCAGCCTACACTTGGCGCAATGACATATTATGTAAACAAACTGGGCTATTTAGTCAAATCAAAAATGTACACAACACTATAAACACTATGGCGACTGTGTTAAATGTATTATCCTAGATTCTTGCATAAAAACTACTTTTTTTCACTGGATCCGCCCATGTATTAACGGGAGAAAAATCATGTGCAAACAAGGCAGTTCACGTGCTATTAATACTCGATTTTTATTTTTGAAATGCTTTCCCAGGGACGTATATGTAATTCCGCGCAGATTGACATCTGGTATCTGCGTCTTGTTTCTTTCATAAAAACCTCTTCTTGAAGCATTAAAAATGCAATCTAAACCATAGAATGTTTTACTGTATCAGTAACTAACGCCAAATGCGCTGCCCCCAACATTGTTCGTACTCGTTTCTTCCCTTGTTTACTCCCCTTTTAGAACTCGGCGTCAATTCAGATTTTGTAAACAACCGTGAATGTTAAAGAATCGCGTGTTTGCCTATGCGATTCTTTGTTTTTAGGAATCATATTTATGATTTTATCTAATTTCTCGAAGAATTTATATAAACAGCTTGGAAGCTTGACACTACGTTCGTACTCATCCGTACTCCAACTGCGTGTCCGTACTCAGTATAACTCGAATGTAAAGTTATTATTCTTGAAATTGTGATCGAGTCCACCAAATTGTGAAATGATATGAACAATTATTGGTAATTTTATGTTAGATAGAAATTCGCTTAAAAACCTTCAGGATGTGCTTTTGATAGTGTTGTTTATTTCCGGGCCCTGGATACGGATATTTAAAACATGTTTACCGTTTCCAAGAACAACAGGAATGGTAAATAAAAATGTACCGGAATCGTCAAGTCATCACATATGAAAACAATACATAAATCGTCGTGAAATATTTGTTTTATGCAAGAATCGCGACAATACACGTTTGTCACAAACAATCCCGTGGGCTTCTGCAGACATTAATACACACAAAAAAAAACCGTGTATTATCCCTACATAAATATTCATCACGACTTTCAATTTGAATCCTCTTTAACATATGACAATTAAGGTAGCTCTGTAGAACCGGCGTGCACGATTAATTTATGTATGGCTTTCCCACTAAATCTGACATTTTGCGGGATAATAACACATGATTATCTTTAGTGTTTAAGAAAAATGGACGCAATGGCTGTGAATTTTATATCTCTCTTAGATCTGCACGCCTTGTGTGAGTGCAAACTAGATTATATTTTGATGTTTTCTTTTTAAAGTTTCAGTTTGTTGTCAATTGTAATAATAAACTCAGTTACGTAAATCTTTCCACACAATGCAGGTTGTCATTTATGAGTCTTTTTCAAATTAGTACAAAATTCAAATTATCTTATACTTTAGTTGATGAATAATTTGTTTCCTATGATAATAAATTTTATATAATTTTTTCACAAACAGAAGTAAATGTGTTACTATTTGATCTACGGAATCTGTAACAGGATATTTCATGAGCTATGGCTATAAGTCGTAAGAGCCAGATATAAGGAGTGATACTTTTGCTTACTTTTTAAGATATCTTTTATGATATTAGTTTTTTAACCAAAAACGTTTTTCACTGTTTAAAATTCTAGCTTATAAGACTAGTAGCTTTTGAAAAAGTAAGTTTCATTTCGAAATTTGTAATACAATTTTGCTTTTATTCTAGGTAAGATATCTGACAGTTTTTATAACACTTCATCGACAAATAAAATCAAAATTGAAAAATTGAGATGCTTTTTGGTGTCCAAAAATGTCCTACATTTTGATCAAGATATTTTGAAAACAAGAATGCTCCTTTAACTGTCCTTAAATTTCCTTGCAATGAAATATGATTTATTATACTATCGTCTTTTTTTTTGAAAATCTTGTAACGGATGGTAAATATTATTTTTTTCAGACTTTATCACTTTTCCCGATATATGGAACGTATATGAAAGGAAATTACACGGAGGACACTCTTTGTCATCCAATCCATAAAAATCTTCTAACTTTAACCAATTATACAGAGATTTGTGACTTAACTAGCCAGAACTCAGGAATGCCATTTTTCTGCGGGAGACCAAGCAATGAAAACTTGTTGTGTGAAGACTTGCAGCTTTTGATTGTGGATCGAAACGGTTCTGTCAAAGAATCTTTAACAGACTGTGAGAAGAATCTGTTCCAAAGGTATATATGTTTTTTAGTTAGATTATCTAATAACTTAATAAAGCATTTCTAAAATCTGTAAAGTAGATCCCTCGGAAGCACAGAGAACAAGGCAAACAGTGAAAATTGCAGACTCGGTTTGATTGTGTCTGTTCATGCGCAGTAATGGAAAATGCAACACTGCCCACACCCCCTAGCACCGGCTTAAGCAGTATTCAATCTTCAAATCTAAATGAGTTGAAATCAATGATCCCGAAGGACCAGAAAATATAACAACACTGAGATGGAGTTAGGGCGACTTTTTAAGCACGTTAAGTTATGTTGAAAAGCAATCTCTTTCACAGAGTTGTCATTCCTGATTTCAATTTCATCTCTGTCAACGTCTATGTATACACTCAGTTCCAAAAGAAAGTGTGCACTTAGTTTTCTGTTATTTTTTCTCGGTTATTTTCATGAAAACTTATTATATTTGGTACCAAAATTTAAATCAGTTCGTAAACAAATTGGTATGCATTTTAGATTTTGAGTTATACCTGAGAGTTAGTGTATGAAAAAATGAAACAAAAACGTCGGGGATTTTTTTTTAAATATTTAAACTTAAAAAGTGCACACTTTCTTTTGGAACTGAGTATATGTACGTCCGATTGACATAACAAGAGTAGAAAATTGACTGTATGGAGCTACCCATTCGAATTAAATATATTAACAGAACCAATAGACTAAGGAAGATTTTTTTTTACTGATATGGTATTAGATGAAAGTTTCTTGCTTTCCTAGCCGGGAAAGTAAACATTTTTTTCCGATCATGTGCTAGGGATTGGATAGATATTCCTGTTTCTCTATAATCAAAGAATAGGAGAATTACAAGGCTAACTCCATTTTTCTCACTTATCGGATAGAAAAATCTCTATTTTTAGAAATGTTGGAAAATCTTATCTCACATGGGTTATCCCACACTCCTGTGACGGTCTACTTCATGCACTGACTATACATATTATTTATGTAAAATAATTAAAAATCAAGTACCTTTATCTTTTCTCTCCGTTCCTTATAGTGTATTTCTCGATTCAAAATTCATTACTTTATGATAAGAACGTAGATCTACCGTTACGCTACAAACGATAAAACTAAAGCAGAACTTTGTTATTATGCGTCACTGAAACGTCATGACGTGACTTCTGCTTACGGACGTCAATTTCCCGCGTTTTAAATAGTTTCATATTTTCATGCTTGTTTTTATTGTTTGTTTTGTGGTAAGTGAGAAATAGAATCCATCATTGGTGTTCGGCACAGCCTCGTTTAAGACTTGAGCGTTGCGCCCTCGGGTTGGGATTATAAGGATCTTACATGCCTGCCTGTGTAAGACGGGGTTTTCCCTACCCGAGGGACAGTGTGGAATGAAAAACCGAGCGTTAGCGAGGTTTTTTATCCATGCTGTCCCGAGGGTAGGGAAAACGGCTGTCTTACACAGGCAGACATGTTAGATCATTTTTCTTGCCTATCATGTTCAAAATAGATCGTGGAGACAAATAGGTTTTTGGTATTTCCTGACATTATTTATAAAGTTTATGACGTCACAATGGAACCAGTACTATGTGACGTCACCCGAGTGCACGCTATTTTAGACAAGGTTTTTCCCTAGGGAAAGACAGGAATATCTATCCCCGGCGCGTGCTCGGATAAATGTATACTTTCCCCGCTAGGTAGGCAAGAATATAAGGATCTTACATGCCTGTCTGTGTAAGACGGGGTTTTCCCTACCCGAGGGACAGTGTGGAATGGAAAACCGAGCGTTAGCGAGGTTTTTTATCCATGCTGTCCCGAGGGTTGGGAAAACAGCTGTCTTACACAGGCAGGCATGTTAGATCATTTTTCTTGCCTATCACGTTCAAAATAGATCGTGGAGACAAATAGGTTTTGGGTATTTCCTGACATTATTTATAAAGTTTATGACGTCACAACAGTGCCAGTACTATGTGACGTCACCTTAGTGCACGCTATTTTAGACAAGGTTTTTCCCTAGGGAAAGACAAGAATATATATCCCCGGCGCGTGCTCGGATAAATGTATACTTTCCCCGCTAGGTAGGCAAGAATTTCTGATCTTAACCGAAGACCAATGACAGATTCTCTATTTATTCGACGTTTCGACAATTTATTTTGTCTTCATCAGGAAGTCAACAAATATGATATGAAATAAACAACTTCATGAAAATATGACGTCATAAAAGATGACGATACGTTACAAACATTTTGGCGTAAAAATTACAATGTACAATAGGCTGCATAATTATAGGTAATTAACTTTGTATTTGCACGAGTTCTGCAGCGGTAACATTGCGCGACTTTAGGAGCGCAATATTATCCGCGAAAGAACGAGTGCATATATCCACATACACAGTTGATAACCTTTTTATTACATACCCACTATCAAATAATTAATTTATGTCTAAATTATCGTTCTGTAACGAAAGACAGGAAAACTACGTCAAGAATTTCTTCGAAATTGTGATAAACAAATCAAACTTACGCGCATTAATATTTTCTGCAAAAATTACGTCAACTTGTTGTCGCAACGTGCGCGTGAACGCCATGGACGTCACGCGATTCTTTCCATTACAACGTTAAGAAAACATTCCACGTCCGGTATGAAAGCGTTCCACGTCAAAAATATTGCACGATCGCGGTCTATTGAAACTCAATGGAAAATAATTTTAGGTATGTAATAATGTATATATCTAAAGTACTGAAGTATATTGTGACAAAAATTAAAATTGGTTTTACTTGATACATAATGAGATTATAAACATTATTAAAATAATAATGTTAATAATAATAATAATAACAGTAAGGATCAAAAAGATACGAAATCTCTATAAGGAAAACGTTGTCCTTTATGACGTCATGGACTACATATATATAGGGATGATACACATTTTCTGTGTATTAACTCTTAAGAAGCCCGAGGGATTGAGACAGAGACCGAAGATGTTAAATTTATATCAAGATTCTAAAACAAATTCGGACTGTGACGTTGGCAGAGATGAATGCTTCTGAATTTAAATCAGAAGAATAATTTTGAAGAGCAGGATGCGATATTACGTTACATCGTAAAACGGTTCATCGTCGCAACTCACTGAGCATATATAGACCTAGTTAATCTTTTTTTTTTTTTAAATAAATAAATAAATAAATAAATAAATAAATAAATAAAAACATTTAATTAAGGTAAACTTTAAAGGGAAGGGATCAAATTTAGGAATACTATTTATAACATTTCCATTTATAAACCCCGCTGATTTACAATTTAGCCTCAAACGTCAATATATTTCCTAACTCGTCTTTCGCGGTTAATATTGCGCACCTAAAGTCGCGCAGTATTACCGCTGTATAACTCGTGCATATATCCACATACAAAGTTAATAACCTATAAGTATATACATTTTTGTGTGTATACTTGAATATAATAAGAAAAAACTGCATCGGACTAAAATCCTGCAGCCCAGGCAGAATTGGAGCATTTTACCCGGATGCGAGTATTCGGGTATTGTAACCGGTAATAAGCCGGCCATGGATCAATGACGTCATTTTACAGTGTCGCCGCGATAATTAATTGTATGGTAAACAACAGAGCGCTTGAAGTTATATCATAAATATATGCATTATCTTATCCCACCTTCTTAATGATTATACTACTATCAAGAGATCTACCCTGCATAGATAGTTTTGATTAAGCTTCAAACTATGGCATGTCAAACGTTGCTTTACATAATTCATTTTATTACTATTGTTTGTCTGTTATTGTTATTCAATGTCGTGTCATTCATATTCTAAATTTTACTGTTGTTATTGTATTACTATATGTCGTTATTCTGTCATTGATATTTTATTCATTTGACTAACATATAAAAAGTATATTTGTGCGAAAAAGAGGGTTTTTTTTCATTTTAAACAAAAATATACACTGGACCCGTGCCTGTGATTTTAATAATACTTGTCACAAATGTTCCCCATGATGAGACAACGTGTCATGCGCAAAACCTGGACCCCTTGCTCAAAGGTCAAGGTCACAATTGGAGATCAAATGTTAATGGGACTTTTACCAGTCCGGTCTATAACTATGTCATGCAAAACTGGATTTAAATACCTGTATCAGTTTGCACAAATGTTCCCCCGAGTGAGACATTGTGTCAAGCGCAAAATCCGGACCCTAAACTGCAAGGTCAAGGTCACACTTGGAAGTCAAAGGTCAAAAGAGCTTTTACCTGTCCAGTCTGTAACTCAACAATCCTTAAAGGAATTTTAATATTACTTGGCATAAATCTTCACCATCATGAGACGGAGTGTCCCTAGGTCTAAGGTCAAGGTCATACATAGAGGCTAAAGGTCAGATACAAGAATGACTTTGTCCAGAACATTTCTTCTTCATGCATGGAGGGTTTTTGATGTAATTTGGCATAAATGTTAACCACTATGAGACGGATTGTTATGTGCAAGAACCAGCCACCTATGTCTAAGGTCAATGTCACACTTAGAGGTCAAAGGTCAAATTCAAGAGTGACTTTGTCCGAAGCATTTCTTCTTGCACGGAGGGATTTTGATATAACTTGGCACAAATGTTCACCACCATGAGGCACCCTTGTTTTTAGAATAACGTTCCTTTGTTTTACTATAAATAGGTTATAAATTGTAACTTATTTATTACTGGCCGTAGGGAAAAAATCGAGACCAGTTTTCTGTGGTACAATATGCATGTTACATCCAATTTTATGTGTATTTTGACCTATCTCTACCTGGTAAAGCGTTTCTTGTGGCCTTATATCATATAGATATGTTTAGGATAATTTTCCCTTGGTTGTTACTTATATGATAATCGGCCAAAAGACTGCCATATGAAAATAACTATAGGTTTTTTTATATACAAATTTTAATCCAAGTGTTGTGTTATAACATATTGTATTTATACATCATTGTCAGATATTAGTTCATTATGTTATACTGATGTAGAGAAAATTAGGTGCCTTCCAGTAGAGACTTTGTCTTGCTTGACAATACTTCACTCACTTGTTATATTTAGGTACATAATAAACAATTCATTGAACTGCAATGTTTATTAGCACTCTTTAACCAATATCGGCACTCGGAACGTATATGCTTCAGGAATATATACTAGATTCTAAATGCCTCATAACTCCTGATGTGTTTACCATCTCCTAATAAATTGATAAAACTGGATAATATATAAATCAAACGAACAGCCTAGTCTTCTTACGTACGCCATGTCAATTCATGATATTCCGAGTTAGAAATGACATTGTGATGATGGAAGAATCGGGAATTGTGGCTTTGGAAATCGTTACAGTTTAAAATCCCGTTCCTTTAAAAATATAAAAAAGCATATTTTGTCTTTCAGTAAATGTTTCGAGCTCAGTTATTGCAATTTATTTGCCGGACTATTCAAAGAAAAAACGGGCTATTGCACTGTCACCGGCGTCGGCGTCCACGTTGGTTACTTTTTCACGAAGTCCAACATATTTTTCATTAACGTAGATATTCAAATGAAACCTGCTCTTCTTGCTCATAGTGACAATGTTAATAAGTGTAACATGTTGCGTAGCTCTGTCTGCAATATTTCTAGAATAATGCCCCTTCTCAACTTAGAAATTTTGGTTAAATGATTTAATAATAAGTAGATAAAGACCAAACACGCTGTCAATTTCAAAATTTACTTTAGTTCCAACGTTTCAGCTACATGCCTTCTTCATGGAATATTTTTTTGTTAAATGTTTTATAATTTCCAATATCGTATTCAATTGTCAATTAAAGAGTACAATACTCCCACATTTCAGCGTACACCACATATTGGAATCGAGTTTAACAGTTTTTGTTGCAAACAGGATCGAAGAGAATTATGTGTCTGTGATAGACAAACCGTCTATACCTTGTTCACAGTACAATGTTTCCCTAACTTGGCATTCCAGAAGACCCACTGGCTTCTTTTATGGCGGAAAATGGAACTTACGTAATTGTCTAGGTAACAGTTTTAATTTTTCTGCAATTTTATTTTCAAAAATATCTTCATAACATATATTTTACATTTTCTTTATTAGATGTGGGTTTACTGCATTTATCGTTATTTCTAACACTATCATTTTTGATGTAATGATGGCGGTTTACAAATGAGCCGCGCCATAGTGGTTTTGCGACCAGCATGGATCCAGACCGGCCTGCGCGGTTGGATTCAGACCAGCCTGCGCTACCACGCAGTCTGGTCAAGATCCATGCTGTTTGCTTTCAAAGCCTATTGCAATAAGAGAAACCGTTAGCGGACAGCATTGATCCTGAGAGAACTTAAGTAACTTATTCTTCGTACGTGACTACACTGTCAGACCAGTAGCCTCGATGAAACCTGTGGTTTGCCGCAGACCCTCAATGCCTCCATACAGTTTCTAGTGGATTGAGGTATCTATCAGCCAAGCCGCAGCTTGCTCCTGGTTATACCTTTTACATTTCTGGAGTACTAGTATATCCTTCGTAGTCTGATCTTCCTCACCACGTTTAAATTCCCCACTTGGGATGAGGACGAACAATTTTAGACATATCGGGGGCGTCTGAACTGGCAGTATTGTGACTTTTCTACTGAGATTACAGGGATTTAGACAATAAGCGATTTGCTAGTATAATGTGTGCTATCTGAAGTAAATCATTGATACGTTTGTACAACATATCGCTATACAGACACAATACGGCATGATATTTGATAGGAATTTCCAACTTGCACTTATTATCATGGTATACATCAAAGCTAAAGAAGTTATTGATCTTTGAATTTTACAGATGTTGTGTATTACACTGTAAGAATTAAATACGTGCCCGGAAAACTCCTGTCACCGTTTTTAAGGGTTTAACATTTTCATAGCGAACTGCGTTCACTATATAGATCTACTTTGAAAAGTCAAATATTGTTTAATTTGCGTTCGCTTTCACTCAGGATTAAAGTCTAAACAAGCTAGCGTTTTGACCAAATCTCACGATTCAAGAAATATAAAGTTCATTTTAATTCATAATTTGGAATTAATTTATGGTATCATATGTAGTGTCCGCATGCCGGAGCAAGTATTTATTCAGCGTTATCCGGACAGATGACGTTGAACTATGACTTCAAATTTAACGAAGATATTGATCAGATCTATATCCAAATAATTCTTTTACAAGATTTCAGAATAACATATTAGGTGTGTTTTGCCTTATTGATACTATTTATGTCAGAGATACATTATAACTTGTTCGTCAATTTCAGGTACATCACAACAGCGTTTAATGTCGTGTCTTCGGAACAGACGTTTATATTTGATTGGCGATTCAACAGTGAGGCAATGGTATACAGCTATTGTTGACCGTTTTAAATGTAAGATTGCGAATAAAGATTTCTGGAAATGTCCAAAATGTCAGAGAAAGTCACAGTGTGTCAATAAAGACATTAATTTCAAAACAGTATGGCACCAGCATGGTCAGCCAAACGTTATGAAAACAGGATGGTACACTAATAACACTTGGTACTCCACGCCGTATCATATAGACAACATACCACGAGAAGAACGTGCTATTGTATTGATACATATGTATTTACATGTGAATATCTACCATAGTGATGTTTTTAAGCAAAGGATGCAATTTATTCGAAAAAGCATCGAAAAGTATTTATCGCGAAGCAAACACTCCAAAGTCCTGATTAAAGCACCACACACACAGTTTGAAAATCCTTTGGGTGACTTCAATGGCTACGTGTATAGTAAGATTTTATTTGATGTATTTGACGGTTTACACGACAAAGTCGTGCTGCTAAATAACAGAGATGCAACTCAAGCTCAGCACGAGGTATTGGCACATCCTCGGGAAAATATAGTTAATGCAATGGTTGACCAGATGATGAGCTTTGTTTGTGATTAGTCAATATTAGTAGTGAGGTTATAGATTTCTGTGGTTAGCTTGTTGTCTGTGCGTTCTATTTTAAGTTACATGAGCGACTTTGGTCGAAAATAGTCCCCTATCTTTATTGATAAAGTTTCAAATTGCCTCTCCGGACATGCTATTCGGAACTCGCGTAACTGTATTAGTTTCAAGGAAATAATCAAAACCTTGAAATGTCTGATGGTTGCGGGTTTTTGGTAAATTTATTTTCTGTTTAAATGCCAGTCTATGAATATACATGAATGAGAAATAAGTACAAATTTAATATGCCTCATATCTAAGATGAACTTTTGTCTGACCTAGCTTGTGACGTAACCATGGGCTGGAAAACCTTATCATTGATAAATCTTATATAATCTAAATGGTCAGTGTGAGTGGATACAGGTTGAATAAGAACTGCTTGTTCATTGATAATTCATCCGCATTGTTCATGAATGGGACGATTTTGTGTAGCACATGTACATGCCTTGAATGTGATTCGGAATAAAATAAAGATGCTATATGACTGTCAGAAATACACTTGTTACTTTGGTAGCGGGATAAACCCGCAGCAAAAAACGCTGATTAGGCACGAAGCTAAAGCAATAACAAAAGTTAAAAGTGGTCAGCCTGGTGATAAACATATCATATAACTGAAACTGTACTCTAATCAAAATTCCTTGAGCATTCATGTAATTTTGTAGGGATAACGCATGTTTTTTCGTGTTATAACGTCTGCAGAATCCCGAGGGATTGGTTGGTGCCCGAGCCCGTAGGGCGAGGGTACCAACGTATCCTGAGGGATTCTGCAGATGTTATAACACGAAATGAACATGCGCTAACGCTATTCTAGCATAAAACGCGGAAAAATACTAATAAACGAATACATCCTACCTCAACGTCATTAAATTTCCATGAAATGCGCGGGAATGTCTGAGTTGTTTTTTACGTTGACGTCATTTTGTTTTGAATTATCCGTTTTGGGGCCGAATGACGTTTACGCTTTGCCACGGAACTCGCATATATAAAAAGGTGTTATAACAGCACGCGAGCGCGAGAATCTCTCTGTTAACACACGTTTTCTCTCCTGTTAAAACACCCCTTAAATGTGACAAGAACAGCAGTTTTATGCTAGAATATGTATCAGCAGTAGGTATTTTTTATTATTATACCTCACTTACATTTCTTATTTCTTAGCGGTAATATTTCTTAGTGTGAGCATGTTACAACCAAAAAGGTCCATGCCGTATAAAAAAGATAAATTTTTGTTGTCTATGGTGGCATATTCAAAAAATTATCTTGATAAAACGAAATTTTCTGAAAAGATTTTCTCATTAGTGGAAGGTTTCCTGGAAATATTATTGCGATAATTTACATTATTTTCTCGATACCTTTTGTGTTATGGCCGACATACTGCCATTTGTTAGCTAGATAAGCCTTCTAGATACTTTCAGAAATTATCTTGATATTTCGAACTTTTTCTGAAAGTTAAGCAATAGCCTAAGTTCTGGAAATAAAAAGCATATTCGGAAAATATTAATTTATTGCGATAATGTTTTCAAAAAAAATGCAAAACTTTGCTGGAAACTTTAAAATATTATCGAGATACTTAACGAGCATCTCGTGGCTACGGAAACGTTTATGGGCTTCAACACTATTGAAAAGGTTCTTGAACGCCTCATTTTTAAGCATGTTTTTAACCATCTTCACGATTCCCGCTTTTTAACTCCTGTACAGTCTGGTTTCATTCCGGGTGACTCTACGGTAAATCAACTTGTCTTCATATACGATACTCTCTGTAAAGCGTTCGACAACGGTCTAGAAGTTCGTGCGGTCTTTTTCGACATAAGCAAGGCCTTTGACAAAGTCTGGCACAAAGGTTTACTACGTAAACTAGAATACGCAGGAATCACAGGTTCTCTTCACATGTGGTTTCAAGATTATCTCTCACACAGACGTCAACGTGTTGTACTGCCAGGAGTCAAATCTAACTGGGCATTTCTCAAAGCTGGAGTTCCACAGGGCTCGATTCTCGGGCCTCTTCTTTTTCTTATCTTTATCAATGATATCGTGGATGAAATCAGATCATGCATCAACTTGTTTGCTGATGATACAAGTCTATATATTCTAGCATAAAACTGCTGTTATTGTCACATTTCGGGGGTGTTTTAACAGGAGAGAAAACGTATGTTAACAGAGAGATACTCGCGCTCACGTGCTGTTATAACACCTTTTTATATATGCGAGTTCCGTGGCAAAGCGTAAACGTCATTCGGCCCAAAACGGATAATTCAAAACGAAATGACGTCAACGTAAAAAACAGCTCAGACATTCCCGCGCATTTCATGGACATTTAATGACGTTGAGGTAGGATGTATTCATTTATTAGTATTTTTTCCGCGTTTTATGCTAGAATAGCGTTAGCGCATGTTCATTTCGTGTTATAACATCTGCAGAATCCCGAGGGATACGTTGGTACCCTCGCCCTACGGGCTCGGGCACCAACTAATCCCTCGGGATTCTGCAGACGTTATGACACGAAAAAACATGCGTTATCCCTATATAATAGTTCAGCAACCGGATATTGCGGCAAATCTTCTCTAATCTGATATCCAAACAATAACATCCTGGGCAGAAAAATGGCTTGTTACATTCAATCCCTCCAAATCAGAAGCCCTTTTAATTTCAAGAAAACGAAACTTTCATCAACATCCTCCTCTTCGAATGTTTAACCAGATTATTCCCGAGGTACTTGAACATAAACATCTTGGTGTTTTCCTGTCAAACGATTGTTGCTGGCATTCTCACATCAACAACATTGTAGAAAAGGCATGGAAAAGGGTATATATAATGCGGAAATTGAAATTTTCACTTGACCGTCGGTCCCTTAAAACCATATATATTTCGTTTATAAGGCCAATACTCGAATATGCAGACGTAGTGTGGGGCAATTGTACTAAGTATGAATTGGATCAACTTGACATTATTCAAAATGAATGTGCTCGCATTGTCTCTGGAGCTACAAAACTTGTTTCCTTGGAAAACCTAAAAAGAGAAGTACCCTGGGAGTCACTTTCTGACAGACGTTACAAACATCGACTTATCATGTTTTTCAAAATGAAATCTAATCTGACACCAGCATATCTATCCTCTCTAGTTCCTGATTCTGGTGATAACCGCTACAACCTAAGAAACTCTGAAAATATACATGGTGTACCCGCTAGAACAACATTATATTTCAATTCTTTTTTGCCTTCTGTTGTACGTGATTGGAACCTACTGAGACCAGATATCCGTAATTCTGAAACACTTTCATCATTTAAAAGTAACTTAAATAAAAACAAGCAGCGCACTCCGGCCTATTATTACACCGTAAACAGGAAACTCCAGGTGCTCCATACACGACTACGAACAAAATGCAGTGCACTGAATCAACATCTTTACCTAAAAAATATTTCTCCCACACCATTGTGCCAGTGTGGACAGATTGAAACTAATTTCCACTTCTTTTCTGAGTGCAGAATTTTTAATCGTTGTCGATACGATCTTCTTGATAATCTGAGGAATTTTGTAATTGACTTGGATACTGTTCTATTTAGAAACCAGGACCTTTCTGATCAGGATAACATGACTATATTCACTCATGTACAGACATATATATCCGAAAGTAAAAGATTCTCTTAGCAACCCGGAGACATGCCAATACCTTGCCTCTTTCTCGTTTCTCTTCTACGTTTGACTTATTCTGTCATTCAAAATTCACTTCCACTTTTACGTAAATATTTCTCTTCACTATGCATTGTCCTCCCCCCTTTTTTTTCTTTTCATCAGTAATGATTCATATTTTTTTTTCTTACATATTTTAAGACTATATTCCTAGCCCCGTTACAGATTTTAGTTCGATACGCTCATACAGTTATATTTTGTCCGCTAAGGAGAAGAATTCTATAAGACTTGTCTTTCATTCTTATCCTTTCCTGTTTTGCTTTCATCACAGTATGACATTTGTATCAATATATGCACTTCATTTTGGGAATAAATATGTTTAAACTAAAACTAATGTCGCGTTAGATAACGCAAATATCGACATATTTTCGCGAGAAATCAACATATTATCACAACAAGTCAATATATTTTATTGACTTATTGCATTCATTTTTTTCAATGTTTAATAATTTTTCTCGAGATCCGCGTAAGCTATAAAGATATCTCGACATAGAATGACGATATAAAACGCCCCTTTCTTGATTTACTAAAGTGAGTTCTCGTAATATATTCTAGCATAAAACTGCTGTTCTTGTCACTTTTTGGGGATGTTTTAACAAGAGAGAAGACGTGTGTTAACAGAGAGATTTTCGCGCTCACGTGCTGTTATAACACCTTTTTATATATGCGCGTTCCGTGGCAAAGCGTAAACGTATTATGGCTCCAAACGAATAATTCAAATGGAAAGACGTCAACGTGCAAAAAACAACTCAGATATTTCCGCGCTTTTCATGGAAATTTAATGACGTTGAGGTAGAATGTATTCATTTATTAGGTTTTTTCCGCGTTTTATGCTAGAATAGCGTTAGCGCATGTTCATTTCGTGTTGTAACATCTTCAGAATCCCTCGGGATACGTTGGTACCCTCGCCCTACGGGCTCGGGCACCAAACAATCCCTAGGGATTATACAAACGTTATAACACGAAAAACATGCGTTATCCCTACATAGTAATTGCTCTCTTTAGAAGTATGAAATTTGGGTTTCCAGGCCCGTAGGAAGTATTTTCATATTGGGCGGGCATTTTCAATACCATGCTAGTAAGACAAATCAAATAGTTGGAAGTTTAATTAGTAGAATAAACGCAATTTTGGAAATTATTCTGGGAATTGTAGCACTGACCCTGTTCCTAGAAGCCTGGCTTACCACCAATATAAAGTGACCGTAGTGCAGTTTAAACTGTACTTTAACAATTACAGCACTTCGTTTGCAATTTTTGGGAGCGCAATGTCCTAAGAAGCGGTTCCTAAAAACCACAGTAACGTTACCATGGTTCCTTTGAATTCTAATAACACACAAAAGATATATGAATGTACACAAAAACAAGTTCCATATTTCCTGCCATGAATAAAAATATACACTATTCAAGTTGACCACTTATAGTATGTAAGTTCCTAATCCGTGTGAGGTGACAGATAGCAGACAGTGTTACAAACACATTGGTCCGTCAAATGCAATGCTACAGATATTTTAGGATATCCAAGCAGTCTTAATTTTCTTCATATAAAAACATCAACATTTTATTTATTTATATCCTTTAATCACCTTTTTAAGGAAATCCGACTGTATTCTAGATGAACTTATTTATATTTTTAATTAAAAAAATTGTTATTTTCTGACGTTTTTTAATGAAATCCATTCATAAAACATAATCATTGTATTTTCTTTTAATTTGAATATTTACTTTTTCTTATGAAATCCATGTTGAACCTAGATCTGTTTTATGAAAAACATCATTTTTGTTATTTAATACAAAGGTTTCTTTGTGTTCATTTATGAAATCCATAAAAATAGAAAAAATAATTTTCAAAGAATTGCTTCTCTTTCACAACATCTGACGGACGTCTGTTGTGAAAGTAAAACTGTGGATATTTTACTGTGAGGTTGTTTTCTTTTTTAATTTTCTTTATCTGTTTAATTTGTTTGCTGTTGCTGTTTTTGAAAAAAATATGCACTCAGAAAATATTTATAAAAATGTGTTATGTACTAGTGATATGTTATTTGTTCACAGACAAACCAAACTGTGTATGCAGTTATTTTCTGCTCCATACTATCTGTCAACGAATAGCATTAAAGCACTTACAAATTACCGTAAACCAGAAATAATTTTAGTCTTGTATGAACTAGCACCTTTACGAGTCCTTATAGAAATGGCAAATGATCGCGAGTGAATATGGTGCTAGTACTCGTATGCTATCCTGAATCGATTTATTTGATTACTATACGTTTTTTTTATTTTGATCATTGTTTACTCTGTTGGACAGTCGCAGCGTAGACGTAGGGGAGGCAGTTCGGAACGTGGTGTGAGTTCGAGCCCTGGGCGAGGCGTATGTTCTCCGTGACGATTTGATAAAAGACATTGTGTCTGAAATCATTCGTCCTCCACCTCTGATTCATGTGGGGAAGTTGGCAGCTACTTGCGGAGAACAGGTTTGTACAGGTACAGAATCCAGGAACACTGGTTAGGTTAACTGCCCGCCGTTACATAACTGAAATACTGTTGAAAAACGGCGTTAAATCCAAAACAAACAAATAAAACTCTGCTTGACGAGACCCAAGATCCACGCATACATACTGAATCCTTAACCCAACCTCACCTTTCCTACGCCCCTGGTCACTGTCATTGAAGTGACTTTGTTTATATATAGTCGGGTTAAGACGAGAACTTGCGTTAGAAAATCAAGAAAGGGATGGTTTATATCGACATAATATGTCGAGATATCATTACAGCTTACGCGGATCTCGAGTAACAATGATTAAACATTGAAAAAAGGAATGCAACATGTCAATAAGATATATCGACTTGTTGTGATAATATGTTGATTTCTCGCGAAAATATGTCGAAATCTGCGTTATCGAACACGACATTGCGAGGCCCATAAACGTTTCCGTACGTGGCAGTTCCAAGCATTAACGCAAAATTTTGCGCTAAAACATTTTCAGGAAATAAATAAAAATATCCAGAAAATATTCTGTATTGCTGAAATGTTTTCAGAAAAATAGCACACATTTCCTGGAAAATTTACAAATTATCGTGATAGCTACCTAGCTATCTCGTGGCAGAAATATGCCACCATAGTTGTCCAAACTCATTATGTTGTATGCATTTTCACGTATAATACAAAACATTTTCTTCTATTTGGCATCATTCTATATTTCGTTACGATAAACTGAGAATCACATTCATTTGAGTAAGTTAGTATATAAATATTAAATGCATTAAATTGTATTAGCGGAATGTGTTTACCTGAGAAATATAATGCCGATCAGATTGCCATTACTTTTTAGGTCAACATAATCATCAAATGCTAGCTTCATCATACCTAAAAACATATATACAGTAAAGAAAAAGAAATATTTAAAACATTCTGAAAAAAAAGACAGCAAAATGGTTATTTGGAAGACCTGATGTCTATTTTAAACGTGTGTGTTTTTTTAGGGGTGAAACATCATGAAGTTACATGGTTAACATTACTGGCTGTTAACAGCTGTGGAAAAATAATGTAGGGATAATACACGTTTTTTTATGTATTTAAGGCCCGGTCACACCGACCGAACTTTGTTGGAGCGTTCCTGGAGCGGTGAAAAAATTTCATCACCGCTCGTTACCGTTCACCACCGTTTAACAGAAGTTGGCCCCCTTTAAGGCAACGCCGTAAACGCTCGGCCACCGCTGATGGTCCCTCCTACCGCTCCGAAAGTTTTGAGCTGCACAAAATATTGCGAGCGGTGAGGAGCGGGCAATTTTCCGCTCCGGCAAAGTTCACCACCGCTCTAACAACGCCCAGTCAAGTTTGGCACCGAAAGACGCAAGTTCGTGGACGCTTGGGTCCGCTAGGCCAACGCAGAAATCTTGAACGCTGGACCACCGCTGCTTCGCCAGCTTTGCCCGGGCGGTGATTAAACGTTGCACAAACTTTGGTGGAGCGGTTGTAAGCATTTTACGAGCGGACACGGGATTGCTGGAACGGTGTCGTAGTCAAAAGCGGTATGCCGCTAAACCAACTTTAAAACCCCGCCGAGCCAACGCACGCATGCGCGGAACGCCGCTCTATCAACGCTCGCGTCACCGCTAAACCAACGCTCGCTACCGCTCGCTACCGTTAAACCAACGCTAAAGCAACGCCGGCTTCAGCGGTGCACCTCTAAGGCAACGCCCGTGTTTTCGATTTTTTTCCCATTTTGTGCACGGTGACGAGCGTTGTCTAAATTCCGCCCCCTCTCCCTACCGTTGAAGGAACGTTCCAACAAAGTTCGGGCGGTGTGACCGGGCCTTAACGTCTTCAGAAGCCCGCGGAATTGTTTGTGACCGAGACCAAAGGTCGAGGTCACAACATATCCCAAGGGCTTCTGCAGGCGTTAATACACAAAACAAACGTGTATTGTCGCTATTCTTGCATAAAAAAACATTACACGACGACTAAATGCATTGTTTTCATATGTGATGACTTGACGATTCCGGTACATTTTTTATTTACCATTCTAACACGATCCGATTCATTTTCCTATTAAACAAAGAAGGAAGAAAGCAATGAATTATCATACAACAAATCACTGTTCTGACGTCACATTTATTACGTCACGGCGTCAAGCGGCATAGCGGCGCGCTGGAAAAGAAACCGATTGAAAACGGGCAAATATTTAATGCATGTCATCAAGGATGTACTTTAAAATCCTTTATAACGTGTTAGAATCGAAATAATATATCTCATTTAGTGATTTGCTCTTGAATAAATCACTGCTTATCGTTCAGATGCGTATTATTATATAACTCGGGCTACGCCCTCGTGATATAATTCCTTCGCATCTGAACTCCAAGCAGTGATTTATTCAACGACAAGTCACTGGATGAGATATATTATTTCTTAATTCTTGTTGTTCTTGGAAACGGTAAACATGTTTTAAATATCCATAACCGGGGCACACATAACAACAACACTACTAAAAGTGTGATTTGAAGGTTTTTGAGCATCTTATTTTTATTTTTAGTTATTACAAACGTTACATTACACATAATTTTGCATATAACTTAAAAATTTCATAAACAGGAACGCAATTATTTTAAGAATAACAACTTTACATTCGAATTATTTTGAGTACGAACAAACTGAGTACGGATGAGTACGAAGCTAGTGACTAGCTTTCGAGCTTTATTATATGAATTCTGCGAACAATCAGATAAAAACAAATCGACTGATACTAACAAAAATCATTAATATAATACCTAAAAACGGGCAATAGCACAAATTACACGCGATACTTATTTATTCACAATTATTTACAATAACTGAACAGACGCTTTGTAAAGGGAGTGAACTCTAAGAGAAGCTAGTGCGTACATTGATGGGGGGCAGTACGTTTGGGGTTGGAAACTGATACAGCTAAACATACTATGGATTACATTGTATCTGTAATGCTACAAGAAGAGGTTATTATGGAAGAAACAAGATGCAGATGCCAAATATCAGTCTGCGCAGAAATACATACATACATCCCTGGCAAAACATTTCAAAAATAAAAATCATGTATTAACAGCACGTGAATTGCCTTGTTTGCACACGATTTTTCTCCCGTTTATTCATGGGCGGATCCAGTGAAAAAAAGTAGTTTTTATGCAAGAATAGCAAGTAATATAATAAAAAAAAATCCATTTTCAAAGAACTGTTACACATGTTCGTTTTGATGCATTTGCAATAGGCACAAGACCACAGTTAATATTTGCCCTTGGTGGACCACAATACGGAAGTGGTTACGCGGAAAATAGTTCCTCTGTTTGATGGCGAATATCTGAGTGAAAGACCTGCAACAAATGGTATGATTTAATAGAGGAGATATGAAATAGTAGGTACATGAACAATTTGACAGAATGAGAATGTCAGAATATGCATAATATGACTTTTTGATAGGGCCTGTTTGCGGCCATCTAGAGAGTATTCTTCATACGCATGTGATTTGGTTCAAAATGGTGGAAAAAAGAGCCGGTCAACCCAATGTTTACTGTGGCTGGAATTTTTTCTCTTGAATAGTTCTGTTGAGTCCAGGTATTTTTATGGGGGTTGGAATGCATGCAAAATTGCAATAGTGTCCAGTGCCTATATAGAACATATAATAAAATAACCGTGGTCTTAGGCCAATAGCGTGCGAGTGGTGAAATTTCGCATAACAAGGTGGAACACAGTTTTCAGCAACTGTTTATCTTTATTTCTTTACAAATGGCATTCATTATCAAAGAGAGACAACTTTTTCCGAATATTTTAAGTACAAATGGCATTCATTATCAAAGAGAGACAACTTTTTCCGAATATTTTAAGTACAAATGGCGTTCATTTTCAAAGGGAGACAACTTTTTTCCGAATATCTTAAGTATCCATCGATAAAAAGTTGTCTCCCTTTGAAAATGAATAAGTATCCATCGATAAAAAGTTGTCTCCCTTTGAAAATGAATACCATTTGTAAAGAAATAAAGGTAAACTATTGCTGAAAACTGTGTTCCACCTTGTTATGTGAAATTTCACCACTCGCACGCTATTGCAAATGCATCAAAACGAACATGTGTAACAGTTCTTTGAAAATGGTGAGTTTTTAAAGGCGTTTGACTGTCCGAAGTGGGGCCCCTTTAGGCAGTCCTTTTCCGGAATTCAATGTTTATATCAGTATACTGACACTTGTTTCGTAAAGTAATATACATGTTTTACATGCTATCCAATTTTCATGTTAAACAACTCTTTCCTTCTATGATTTGGTGGTGTTTGATTTTTGTTTCTCAAAGCGTAATTCTAACCCTTAAATGCATGCTGTATTTATGTAATTCTGTTATTTCTAACTTGGTTACTTAACTATGCTAGTTTGTTTTCAAACAAAAATCTATGTTGTTTTAATATAGTCCTGCACGTTTGGTTAAACCGGAAGTGATGGCGTAACGTCATTCATTCGGAAAACGCAGAATAAAACTTGGATTCGGCGTACGGAAATGAAAATAATTTTATGAATTAATGGCAACCTGTGAATAAATTTATTACCATGGCACTGTTACTATCTTTCTAAAGTTAAAATATGATATATAACATCTGACAGGTTAAAATAATTAAAATAATGCCTTAAAAGTTAAAATCAACGCGAAATGTTCGGTTCACTTAAATCCTGATCAAATATCTCAAAAATAAACACACGGACCTATACATTTTATTTCGCCACTTTATAGGCCATGTGTTTATTAACAACTGTGATAAGATTCACTAAAATCTATGCTATAGAAAAAATTCTATTTGCGAAAATGTTATGAAAGTTAAGATATTCCCATAGACTCCCATTATGAAAAATTGCGTGTTAAATTTTTCAAATCAGCCTAGCAAAAAATCAAGCACATGACCATTTTTTTTCTATCTGCTGAATTTTCTAAATATATTCTGAAAAGTTAATCAATTTCTGCATTGTAGAAAAAAATTCGATCCGAACATGCAGACTGCATTAAAAAGGAATGTCAAACACAGTGTGGAACGCCGCAGCTGTCTTATGTGTTCACGTTTACGTTATTTAAACAGTGTCTTATTCTTTTAAAAAGAGGTGTTATTTTGTCAAAGTGTGCTGTTAACTTGTCAAAAAGTGCATTATTATGTAAAAAAGCTATGTTATCATGTAAAAAGGAACCGTTCTGCTCTCTTGGACATCGCCATCGGCGTCGACGTAACACCTCGGACGAAGGTATGCGTGCAGTTTCGTATCACAGTAACCAATGGATGTAATGGATTAAAAAGATATTTACATTTATCCTGTTTTTTTTTTCAATTGAAAGTTATGACGTTCATTTTGTATGAACTGCAAAAGGTAAGGACGCAAAAGTTACAACAAAGCTGCTTAGTGATAACGGGCCGCTGTTTTGACGACTTCCAGGTATAGTCAGGGAGAACGTTCCTTAGATGACGTCACAGTTGTTCCGTCTGGTGATATATATTGTATTAGTATATCTTAGTATATATTCGTGTGGAAACGTTGGTTGTTGGGCGTGTTTTGAAAAGACTTAACTTTCGTCTTTAGGATTTAACTCGTTTGCTTTGCCACTGCAGCGGAGCAACATAGAATTTCACCGAATGTATCTCATCCAGAAGTGCTGACGATGTTGGAAGTTCAACATATTCTCAAGTGTACTCTGTAGATCTATACTCAAGTAAAACTCAGTTTAATTTCGTCGCAAACCACAGGAAATATTGCCGGAAGGCACACGTGGTACAAACTGCGCCACCTAAGGCATCCGTTCAGCAGCCGCAGACCTAGTAGCTATTGTGGCCGTCGGATTGGTCAACTAAAGTGTTTCTTCACGGTTTGCAGCTCCGATACTCAAATAGTCTAAAATAATAGGACGTTTCAGGACTGCCCGGAAACTTTGGCCTGTCGCTGTCCAGTCATGGAAGAATGGAAATTAAAAAATGTACCAGAATCGAAAGTCATCACATATGAGAACAATATTATTTGTCGTCGTGTAATGTTTTTATGCATGAATAGCGACAAACCACGTTTGTTTTGTGTATTGGTCTTTGCCACAAATATTCCCGCGGGCTCCTGTAGACTTTAATACACAAAAATGTGTATTATCCATACAGAAATATGCAGAATAAGTTTGGACGTGATTTTTTTAGCTCATATGATTTTTTGAAAAAAAAATGATGAGTTATTGTTATCACTTGATCGGCGTCGGCGTCGGCGTTGCCTGGTTAAGTTTTATGTTTAGGTCAGCTTTTCTCCTAAACTATCAAAGCTATTGCTTTGAAACTTGCAACACTTGTTCACCATCATAAGCCAATCCTGTACAGCAAGAAACATAACTCCATTCTGCTTTTTGCAAGATTTATGACCCCTTTTGTACTTAGAAAATATCAGATTTGTTGGTTAAGTTTTATGTTTAAATCAGCTTTTCTCCTAAACTATCAAAGCTATTGCTTTGAAATTTGCAACACTTGTTCACCATCATAAGCTGACCCTGTACATCAAGAAACATAACTCCATCCTGCTTTTTGCAAGAATTATTGCCCCTTTCGGGCTTAGAAAATCAGTTTTCTTGGTTAAGTTTTATGTTTAGGTCAGCTTTTCTCCTAAACTATCAAAGCTATTGCTTCAAAACTTTCAACACTTGTTCACCATCATAAGTTGACCAAGTACAGCAAGAAACATACTTCTGTCCTGCTTTTTGCAAGAATTATGGCCCCTTTTGGACTTAGAAAATATCAGATTTAATGGTTAAGTTTTATGTTTAGGTCACCTTTTTCTCCTAAACTATTCAAGCTATTGCTTTGAAACTTGCAACAATTGTTCACCATCATACGCTGACTATGTACATCAAGAAACATAACTCCATCCTGCTTTTTGCAAAAATTATGGCCCTTTTTGGACTTAGAAAATCATGGGTAGGACAATTTTACTATTATACTAAATAAAAATCAGATGAGCGTCAGCACCCGCAAGGCGGTGCTCTTGTTTTAATCTCCATTCTGTTGTTCTTGGAAACGGTAAACATGTTTAAAATATCCATAACCAGGACACAGAAATCAACAACACTACAAAAGCACATACTTAAGGTTTTTAAACGAATTTTTTTATCTCTCGTTATTACAAACATGAAATTACCAATAATTTTTCATATAACTTAAAACTTTGGTAAACAGGAGCACAATTTCAGAATAATTACTTTACATTCGAGTTATTTTGTGTACGGACACATTTAGATTACGGGTGAGTACTAACGTAGTGACAAGCTTTCAAGCTTTAATGTAAATTCTTCGAGAAATTAGATAAAAAATACCAACTGATACTTACCAAAATTTTAATTATGATTCCTAAAAACAAACATTCTTGCTTAAAAACTTCATTTTTAGCTCGACTATACGAAGTATAAGGAGAGCTATCCTACTCGCCCCGGCGTCGGCGTCGGCGTCTTTCCGCGTCCCCACCTTGGTTAAAGTTTTGGTGCACTTTCTCTTTTTTCAACATATCTCTGTTATTACTGAATGGATTTGATTCAAACTTAAAATAGTTGTTCAACATCATCACCCACATCATATGACACAAGGTGCATAACTCTGGAACCATTTTTTCATGAATTATTCCCCCTTTTTACTTAGAATTTCAGGTTAAAGTTTTGATGCACTTTCACTCTGTCTCTCTTATTACTGAATGGATTTGATTCAAACTTAAAATAGTTGTTCAGCATCATCACCCACATCATATGACACAAGATGCATAACTCTGGCAACATTTTTTTCATGAATTATTCCCCCTTTTTACTTAGAATTTCAGGTTAAAGTTTTGGTGCACTTTCACTCTACCTCTGTTATTACTGAATGGATTTGATTCAAACTTAAAATAGTTGTTCAGCATCATCACCCACATCATATGACACAAGATGCATAACTCTGGCAACATTTTTTTTCATGAAGAATTCTCCTTTTCTACTTAGAATTTCAGGTTAAAGTTTTGTTGCACTTTCACTCTGCCTCTGTTATTACTGAATGGATTTGATTCAAACTTAAAATAGTTGTTCAGCATCATCACCCACATCATATGACACAAGATGCATAACTTGGGCACCATTTTTTCATGAATTATTCCCCTTTTTACTTAGAATTTCAGGTTAAAGTTTTATGCACTTTCACTCTATCTCTGTTATTACTGAATGAATCTGATTCAAACTTAAACAATTGTTCAACATCATTACCCTTATCATATGACACAAGATGCATAACTCTGGCAACATTTTTTTCATGAATTATTCCCCCTTTTTACTTAGAATTTCAGGTTAAAGTTTTGTTGCACTTTCACTCTACCTCTGTTATTACTGAATGGATTTGATTCAAACTTGAAATAGTTGTTCAGCATCATCACCCACATCATATGACACAAGATGCATAACTCTGGGACCAATTTTTCATGAATTATTTCCCCTTTTTACTTAGAATTTCAGGTTAAAGTTTTGATGCACTTTCACTCTGTCTCTGTTATTACTGAATGGATTTGATTCAGACTTAAAATAGTTGTTCAACATCATCACCCACACCATATGATGCAAGGTGCATAACTCTGGCACCAATTTTTTTATTAATTATTCCCCCTTTTTTCTTAGAATTTTAAGTTAAAGTTTTGATGCACTTTCACTCTGTCTCTGTTATTACTGAATGGATTTGATTCAAACTTAAAATAGTTGTTCAACATCATCACCCACACTATATGACACAAGCTGCACAACTCTGGCACCAGTATTTAATGAATTATGCCATTTTTTGCTTAGGATATACTTATATAGTGTTTTGATACATTTTATCTTTACCTCTCTTTTTACTTTAAGTTGATATTTTTGACATAGACTCCGGCTATTGTGCAATATCTTCATCCACAATTGGAGTCATTAAACACTCCAGTGACAGCTCTAGTTTTCTCAGATGTGCCCAGTTTCACTATCCAGCATCGAAATAGTCGAGCACGCTGTCTCCTGTGACAGCTCTTGTTACTTGATCCGCCAATTAACGGGAGAAAAGTCGTGTGTAAACAAGGCAATTCACGTGCTGTTAATACATGATTTTTATTTTTGAAATGCTTTGTCAGGGATGTATATATGTATTTCTGCGCAAATTGACATCTGGTATCTGCGTCTTGATTCTTCCATAATATTCTCTTCTTGTAGCATAAAAGATGCAATCTAATCCAAAGTATGTTTTGCTGATACAACTAAACACACTACCCCCAAAAATGTACGTACTCGCTCCACCCTTGTTTACACCCCCTTTTGGAAGTCGGAGTCGATACCTTTTTTGTTGATAACCGTGAATGTATAAGAACTGCGTGTAACTTGCGCAATTGTTTGTTTTTAGGAATCATTTTAATGATTTTTATAAATATAAGTCGGATTGTTTTTATATAATTTCGCGAAGAATTAGGACAAAACATTTGAAAGCTTGGCCCTACGTTCGTACTCATCCGTACTGTAAATGTGTTAGTACTCAAGATAATTCGAATGTAAAGTTATTACTTTTGAAAGTGTGTTCCTGTTTACCAAATTTTTAAGTGATATGTAAAAATATGGGTAATTTTATGTTTGTAATATTGACAGATTAAAAACAAATGGTTAAAACCCTTCATTACATGCTTTTGGAAGTGTTTTTGATTTCTGTGCCCTGGTTATGGATATTTAAAACATGTTTACCATTTCCAAGAACAACAGAATGGTAATTAAAAAATGTACCGGAATCGTAAAGTCATCACATGTGAAAACAATATATTTAGTCGTCGTGTAATGTTTTTTTTTATGCAAGAATAGCGACAATACACGTTTGTTTTGTGTATTAACGTCTGCAGAAGCCCTTGGGATATGTTTGTGACCTCGACCTTTGGGCTCGGTCACAAACAATCCCGCGGGCTTCTTCAGATATTAATACACAAAAAACGTGTATTATCCCTACAATCCCTTAAGTTACTCGAGATTTTTAAGCATTCACGATTATCTACAAAAACTGAAACGACGCTGAGTTCTATAAGGGGAGTAAACAAGAGAAGATACGAGTACGAACAGTGTTGGAAGCAGTGCATTTGGCGTTGGTAATTGAAACAACAAAACATTCTGTTGTTTAGATTGCATCTTTTATGCTACAAAAAAGAGATTATTATGGAAGAAACAAGACGCAGATACCAGATGTTAATCTGCGAAGAAATACAAATACGTTAATGGGAAAGCATTGATAATATGGCTCGATTTGCTTGACAGTTAACAAATTAGTAAATCTTCAATTTTTTTAATGACCATGTAAGAATGAAAAGGTCGTCTGATGGTTTATCGTCTAATTTACCACGACTGATCGTTCAGATCCTAGATATTAACTTCTCGGGCAAACTCCTTCATAGTTAAATTCCTGCATATCGTGATAAATTCGGCGACAAACCGCTCGAAGGACTTGTGTCGAGCAATCAGTACGAAAATAAGTTTGTTTTTTTTTATAATTTTCAAAATATTTAAACCATAGTAGATTTGCACACCCTGTTTACCGCTATACTCGTATAACTTTATTTGTATACAGACTGTAAAATTTCGCCCTTAGTTGATTAAATATTTTGATACCAACTTGGAATACTTGTTCACCATCAATAGCTGACCCTGTACAGCAAGAAACATAACTCCATCCTGCTTTTTGCAAGAATTATGGCCCCTTTTGGACTTAGAAAATATCAGATTTCTTGGTTAAGTTTTATGTTTAGGTCAACTTTTCTCCTAAACTATCAAAGCTGTTGCTTTGAAACTTGCAACACTTGTTCACCATTATAAGCTGACCCTGTACATCAAGAAACGTAATTCCATCCTGCTTTTTTCAAGAATTATTGCCCCTTTTGGACTTAGAAAATCAGATTTCTTGGTTAAGTTTTATGTTTAGGTCAGCTTTTCTCATAACTTGTCAAAGCTATTTCTTTTAAACTTGCAACACATGTTCACCATCATAAGCTGACCCTGTACGTCAAGAAACATAACTCCATCCTGCTTTTTGCAAGAATTATTGCCCCTTTTGGATTTAGAAAATCAGTTTTCTTGGTTAAGTTTTATGTTTAGGTCAGCTTTTCTCCTAAACTATCAAAGCTATTGCTTTTAAACTTTCAAAACTTGTTCACCATCATAAGTTGACCAAGTACAGCAAGAAACATACTTCTGTCCTGCTTTTTGCAAGAATTATGGCCCCTTTTGGACTTAGAAAATATCAGATTTAATGGTTATGTTTTATGTTTAGGTCAGCTTTTCTCATAAACTATTCAAGCTATTGCTTTGAAACTTGCAACAATTGTTCACCATCATAAGCTGACTATGTACATCAAGAAACATAGCTCTATCCTGCTTTTTGCAAGAATTATGGCCCTTTTTGGACTTAGAAAATCATGTATAGGACAATTTTTCTGTTATACTAAATAAAAATCAGATGAGCATCGGCACCCGCAAGGCGGTGTTCTTGTTTTAATCTCCATTCTGTTGTTCTTGGAAACAGTAAACATGTTTTAAATATCCATAACCAGGGCACAGAAATCAACAACACTACAAAAGCACATACGTAAAGATTTTAAACGATTTTTTTTTATCTCTCGTTATTACAAACATGAAATTACCAATAATTTTTCATATAACTTAAAACTTTGGTAAACAGGAGCACAATTTCAGAATAATTACTTTACATTCGAGTTATTTTGTGTACGGACACATTTAGACTACGGGTGAGTACTAACGTAGTGACAAGCTTTCAAGCTTTAATGTGAATTCTTTGAGAAGTTAGACAAAAAATACAGACTAATACTTACCAAAATTATAATCATGATTCCTAAAAACAAACAGTCTTGCATAAAAACTACATATTTACTTGATCCGCCCATTAACGGGAGAAAATTCGTGTGTAAACAAGGCAATTCACGTGCTGTTAATACATGATTTTTATTTTTGAAATGCTTTGTCAGGGATGTATATATGTATTTCTGCGCAAATTGACATCTGGTATCTGCGTCTTGATTCTTCCATAATATTCTCTTCTTGTAGCATAAAAGATGCAATCTAATCCAAAGTATGTTTTGCTGATACAACCAAACACACTACCCCCAAAAATGTACGTACTCGCTCCACCCTTGTTTACACCCCTTTTGGAAGTCTAAGTTGATACCTTTTTTTTGTTGATAACCGTGAATGTATAAGAACTGCGTGTAACTTGCGCAATTGTTTGTTTTTAGGAATCATTTTAATGATTTTTATAAGTATAAGTCGGATTGTTTTTATATAATTTCGAGAAGAATTAGGATAAAACATTTGAAAGCTTGTCACTACGTTCGTACTCATCCGTACTGTAAATGTGTTAGTACTCAAGATAATTCGAATGTAAAGTTATGACTATTGAAATTGTGTTCCTGTTTACCAAATTTTTAAGTGATATGTAAAAATATGGGTAATTTTATGTTTGTATTATTGACAGATTACAAAAGATGGTTAAAACCCTTCATTACATGCTTTTGGAAGTGTTGTTGATTTCTGTGCCCTGGTTATGGATATTTAAAACATGTTTACCATTTCCAAGAACAACAGAATGGTAATTAAAAAATGTACCGGAATCGTAAAGTCATCACATGTGAAAACAATGTATTTAGTCGTCGTGTAATGTTTTTTTTATGCAAGAATAGCGACAATACACGTTTGTTTTGTGTATTAACGTCTGCAGAAGCCCTTGGGATATGTTTGTGACCTCGACCTTTGGTCTCGGTCACAAACAATCCCGCGGGCTTCTTCAGATATTAATACACAAAAAACGTGTATTATCCCTACAATCCCTTAAGTTACTCGAGATTTTTAAGCATTCACGATTATCTACAAAAACTGAAACGACGCTGAGTTCTATAAGGGGAGTAAACAAGAGAAGATACGAGTACGAACAGTGTTGGAAGCAGTGCATTTGGCGTTGGTAATTGAAACAACAAAACATTCTGTTGTTTAGATTGCATCTTTTATGCTACAAAAAAGAGATTATTATGGAAGAAACAGGACGCAGATACCAGATGTTAATCTGCGAAGAAATACAAATACGTTAATGGGAAAGCATTGATAATATGGCTCGATTTGGTTGACAGTTAACAAATTAGTAAATCTTCAATTTTTTTAATGACCATGTAAGAATGAAAAGGTCGTCTGATGGTTTATCGTCTAATTTACCACGATTGATCGTTCAGATGCTAGATATTAACTTCTCGGGCAAACGCCTTCATAGTTAAATTCCTGCATATCGTGATAGTTTCGGCGACAAACCGCTCGAAGGACTTGTGTCGAGCAATCAGTATGGAAATAAGTTTTTTTTTTTTTTATAATTTTCAAAATATTTAAACCATAGTAGATTTGCACACCCTGTTTACCGCTATACTCGTATAACTTTATTTGTATACAGACTGTAAAATTTCGCCCTTAGTTGATTAAATATTTTGATACCAATTTCTGAGTAAAATAATACAAGATCTACGCTTCTAAGTTAATGAAAAATCCAGTAGCCTGTAAAGAACTGAAAGGAAGATTTTTTAAAATACCAGTCTTTTCTGTTCTGCTAAAGTAGATTATATTCATTTAGAAGTTCATTATTCTAATAAACTACCGGTATTCCTCATGTTTGCTCTGAGAAGAAGAAGCAGCACCTTTACTTTTACCTTTTCCTGTACCTTTACCTTTTCCTGTACCTTTACCTTTTTCCTTTTCCTGTACCTTTTCCTTTACCTTTTCCTGTACATTAACCTTTTCCTGTACCTTTACCTTTACCTTTTTCCTTTTCCTGTACCTTTACCTTTACCTTTACATTTACCTTTTCCTCCACCCTTTTCCTTTTCCTGTATCTTAACCTTTACCTTTTTCCTTTTCCTGTATCTTTACCTTTTCCTTTACCTTTACCGTTTCCTGTACCTTTACCATTTCCTGTACCTTTACCTTTACCTTTTTCCTTTTCCTGTACTTTTACCTGTACCTTTACCTTTTTCCTTTTCCTGTACCCTTTTCCTTTTCCTGTACCTGTACCTTTTCCTTTTCCTGTACCGTTACCTTTTCTTTTACCTTTACTTTTACCTTTTCCTTTACCTTTTACTTTTACCTTTACCTTTACCTTTTCGTTCTGAGAAGATGAAGAAAGCGAAGAAGCACATTGGTAATTTAATCCAAATACTAAGCTACCATTTTCGTTTCTATTTAAGCTGTATTTTACGGGGCGATATATGACTTTTTGTGTCGATTCGCCGTAAAATCCAACTCACTTACACTGTATTTTACAACTGGATCTGCTATGTCAGTTGTGCAGTTTTAACAATCTGTTGTCTTGCTTTGTTCTTCTTAATGCATGAGGAATATTTATCAGTTTTGCACATCATTTTACGAAACATTTGGAGAACAATAGACATTTTCCCAATATTATTTACCGAATGTTTCCAAGTACATATCTCTCTCATCTTCTTATACAAAGAATGCGCTGCATGCGACATCTGTCTCCGCGTATTGTAGACTTACATTTTATAGCTTATTAATATTGCAACTCTTCTGACAGCTAATACATTATCAACATGTAATTGAGTGACTACAATGCACGTCTGTTGTCCGCGATGTCTGTAATTACGTTGAATGTGCAAAAAAGTAAAAATATGTTTCTACGCTTCAAATTATGAAACTCATTTATTGCATTAAGCTCGACTGTTGGGAGAATAAGGAAGGTTGTTGTACGAGCCTTGGTATAGATGTCGCCGTCATCGTCGCCATCGCAGTCGCCGTCACCGTCTCCTTTAACGTTGTTGTAAAGTTTTATAAAATGCTTCTCATATTTACTATATCTTTTTAACCGCTACTAGAATTATCAGCAAATTTCGTGTAAGGATTATTCTTAGTACGGGACAGACACATGTTTTGGTTAAAGGTCAGATAGGTCACTAGAATCTGCTTTGTTATTGTGTCTGACACAGTTTTCAATTTGACTACATGTATCTTAACTACTCCCTATTATCAAATCATCAAATTTCATATGAGGACTGGTCTTGGCAAGGAACAGACGTCTGTTTTTTTTCTGCGGTCAGGTTCCCAAAAGGTCAAGGCCACTCAGTTCAGATATTTAAATAGTGATAGTTAAAGTTTTATGGTTTGGCTCTTAACTTTTGCATCCTCTATTGCCATTCAACTTCATATGGGGACATGTTTGAACTAGAAGGAAGACATTCCAAAGGTCAAGGTAACCTAATGGAAGAACGTCCACCCCGAGAGCGTGAGGTCGTATGTTTGTCCTCTGGCCGAGTCGTACCAAAGACGTGAAAAAGTGGTACCATTGGCTCCCTTGCAAGGCGCACAGTATTAAAAGGGTCTCTAATACCCTGAAAATATTGACAAACATTTTTAAATAGTCGAGCGTGCCTTCCTTGCGGCAGCTCTTGTATGTTCGATATGTACACTGTTCAAATTGTAGCATATTTCTCATTCACAGGAGCGTGGAAAGATCGCTGTCAATTGTGCCTCTTCAGAAGTTTAAGCATAGATCGGATTTTCCAAAATTGTAAGTGCCGTTAATCTTTTATTTTTGCTGTAATTATTGTTATATTAAACTTTTATTTATATAATTACTTTTCACAACCAAATCAAACTTTACGCATGCCTTCCTCTTACATTGTAAGGTTAAAAGTGGGATATTAATTGAGAAAACTCACAGGATGTCAAAAGTCTGTATTGTTAATGTAAATATTACCCTAAAAGTGTGCACTCAGCTATTTTCAGGAAGTCAATAGCTCAGCTCGTATTAAACATCTGAACTGAACGGAAATTCATACATTTCTTCTTCTGCAATAACTTTTACTGTAGTTTCGTAAAAATGATTTCCTTTTTAATTTTTATACTTTTTTTAAATAATATTGTTTGCGATTGGTAGCAGATATATGTTTTGCTGTATTTCTTGCTTTACAAAAGTTAATAATTGTGCAAATATAAAATCGACAGACTGGAGTATCATGCATGCTGCGGTTTACTAGACCTTATCATTCATGTTTGAATATGCATGAATGTACTGTAGTAGTGCTGCAAGTCTCTCAGTAACTACCTTTACATTTAGTTTTTTGCATTCATAATGTCAAGGGTATGCTTTAGGCCACACTAGATTAAAAAGTTGTTCATCGGATTTGCCGCTTGATTATTTTCAGAAACATCAAAAAATATTTTTTTGTTTGTTTTCTTTTTTGCTTGCGCTCGTCCCATTGAAAAAGAAATCAAGGTAAAATTTGTTGGGGCGCTACTTTTTAAGGACGTAATGGTGTTAATGCTTATAATTCCAGTCCCAAATTGTTCTAAAATGGACTTTAATCACAACAAATACATTTCGTCTAAAATATTCCAGGACACTTATATCTAGTTGCTTTAAAGTTATTTCCCCTTATGCAGTTACGCCATTTTCTTGCAATGTTTACCAAAGTGAATTGCTACAAAGATCGGACTTATTTCTTTGAAAATTGGATGAAAACACTCACTAATTTAATTGATAACAGCAATATACATTATTTTGGTATATTGGTGCATGTCACTTTTCTGTTTTTCCTGCCAAAATGATCAGCATTTTTATACGAAAGTGGGTGGGGTATGGAATTTAAATTAAGAGTAGTATTCAGACCAATTTAGATCATCAAATTTTTCAGTCCTCGAGTAGAATAATGTTAATGCACATTAATCTCTATTTCAGACCTTAATTGAGACTTTTGTTTCAACAAATTTAATTCGTTAAGAAAGTTTAGTGCTCGACTCTGAATTATAGTTTTGCCAGTAAAAGTGGCTTAATAGTCAACAGCTTTGAATGTAACAGATATTGGATGCTATATAAAACTTTAACCAAAACATTCTAGTTAAAAAGTGGGGTTACTTTAAAAATTAAAATCTAGAGTTATGGGGATTGTTTCTCCTGGTGTAGACCTTGATAGTAAATAACTATTTTAAGTTTCAAGTCAAAGGCTTTTAACATAAATATTTGACTTTATCAAAAACTTAGAAAATTGGAAAAGTTGAGCTAAAAATGCTACATTTTCATAGCAGTAAATATTCAAGTCGCATATCTATTTCATGATTATGGTTTAAGGTTGTGCATTGTTGTATATTACATATTTTCTTACAGAATTTTAAAACACATACATTACTTGGTTACATTGTACTGTATGCCAATGTTATTACCTTTTTTCCATGTGTTATTAAGTTAGACTTTTAGGAAATTATTTTCGTGTCAAAAATGAACACAAATAAGGGGGTTATGCCTTTAGATCATCAGTAAGTTGATTTCTAACATCACTGACTATGTTTACAGCAAAAAAGTGTTGTTTTGCAGCTTTTTGTTAAAAAGTTTGAAAACAAAATCTCCAGGGCCATAAAAACAATTTTGGGTCGAGCAAAAAATTTAGGGTAGATCGGGATAAAGTACTGGAAAAAGTAGTAGATAAACGCATTGAGTGCCACATGACTTCGAAGAACCTACATGAACAGCATCAGTCTGCATACAGAAAGCATCACCCGACAGAAACTGCACTTCTCAAAGTTCAAAATGACATTCTTCAACCCTGGATCAAAACGAAATCACAATCTTGGTAATGCTTGACTTATCAGCTGCGTTTGATACTATCGACCATGAAACGTTGCTTAAACGCTAGGAAAAGGACTTCGGGATTATTGGCAAACCACTACAGTGGATGACTTCTTATCTGAATGACCGCTTACAAACAGTCTCAATAAATGGCGAACTATCTACTCCAGTCCATATGAAATACAGTGTACCACAAGGATCTGTCCTAGGACCGAAAAATTACATCATGTACACAAAACCCGTTGGTTCAATCTGCAGAAGCCATGGACAGAATCATCACTTTTATGCCGATGACTCACAACTACACTTATCGTTTAAGCCAAAAAATATTTTCCATCAACACGAAGCCCTATCTCGGATTGAAATTTATAGTCTCTTGGATGCATCAGAACATGCTGAAGCTCAATACTGACAAAACTGAGGTCATTTTGTTTCACACAAATCACATAAAAATACCCGAAGATATCTGCGTGAAAGTAGGACCCTCTCAGATTAAACCATCAATTTGTGTGAAGAATCTCGGTGCTAGAATGGATTCAAACATGGTCATGACACAGCATGTTAACACTCTTTGTAGAGCTAGTTACGTACAACTTCGGCAAATATGTCACATCAGGCAGTACATCACAGCTGATGCTACCAAGTCCCTTGTGAACTCTCTGGTTACATCGAAAGCAGACTACTGTATGTATGGTGTATGGAATTTCCAAAGACTCACTGCAAAAACTTCAGTGTGTACAAAACACAGCGGCCCGCATCATAACCAGGACTCCAAGATACGAACACATCACGCCGGTCTTGAAGGAGTTGCATTGGCTTCCGGTTCAGCACCGCATTGAGTTCAAAATCTTGACACTTACATACAAAGCCATGCACAATGAATCTCCTAATTACATTGTCGGTATGCTGGACATGTAAAAGCCTCGTAGAGACTTAAGGTCGGCAAATGGCCCGGTGTCTTTGGTTGTACCGAGGAGTCGAACAGTAAAGTATGGTGATAGAAGTTTCAAGCATGCAGCTCCAAAGCTTTGGAATGCCCTCCCAGCAAGCATCGGAGATTCAAGCTCACTGTCCGCATTTAAAAAATCTTTGAAAACGCATCTCTTTCACATATATTATAAATAAATAACAAAATCTGGAATACTGTTGAAAATGGCGTTAAACCAAATCACATTCAAACATGTAATAAATAAATAACAAAATCTGAAATACTGTTAAAAATGGCGTTAAAACAAAAACCATGAAAGGTTTGTTTCGTGTTGAGAAAGGGATTGGTCTCGTAATGTAATTTAACGTTGAACATAATTTATGGAAATCTTGTTTTAATTACTATTCATTTTAATCTTTTACCAATATATTTTCATGTATGTATGTGTATGTATGTGTTCTTTATGTTTTTGTAAAGCACTTTTGAACGTACATATTTTGTACGAAAAGAGTGCTAAATAAGTTAGGTATAATAATAATAATAATACCAGAAACAAACATTTTTTTTACGCCTTAACGTAAAATTCGTAAACATATATGAAACTGAAACAGGGCGATTATTTGATAGGAAATAGAGAGGAAATAATTATCAATGCTTAGGTTCAAATAAGGGTAATAGTTTTATTTCAAAACCTCAAAACGTTTATGCAAAACAATAAATAACAAGGTCTCATAATAAAAAAGGATTAAATGTTGTAATGGACCAAAATATCGACAAACAATATGATTACTCCAGAACACATTTGAAATATCGCAAAATAATAAATCAGTATAATGGAAATGTATCGGCTCCCTAATGCATACTGAATCCTCAATCCAGATACTAAAATATTTACACCACTCTATACTATAAAGCTTCTGCATTACAATATTTTTTTGTTTCTGGTGATTTAAAGATCTCAATAAAATCGTATTAAAAATGATCACCAGATAACAATTTTTATACTTAATCTTTACCTTGATGGATCGGTCCATTATTTAATTTTGGCAGCCCCACTTATTATTCAAAGGAGTGTGCACTTAATATTTACTGACTGAATAGCGAACAAAGCAGACCATGATCAGGCTGCACGGATGTATGTCTACACTGGTCAAAGAGGCAAAATATCAAAATCCGTAACAGATTTGCTAAATGTAGACATAAACCTGCAAGTTCGATGAAAAAGAATGTAATAAGCACTATCCACAATTAAACAAAATTGCAATATATAAAAGGAAAAAAAATATAAACTTGTAAGAAAAATTGAGAAAAATGAATTTTTGATATAAAAATGTCTGGAAAATCTAGAATTGTCGAAGGCAGCATTAGACAGTTTTACGGGAAAAAAAACGACCTTGTAACAAGACTAAAAAGCTAGTAATTAGAAAATAGCAAAGTGAATATGATGTTAATTATGTTATAAAATTACATTAAAATCAACTTATGTAAAGACATAATTTCGTTTATTTATTTTTTGTTGGATTTAACGTCGCACCGACACATGATAGGTCATATGGCGACTTTCCAGCTTTAATGGTGGAGGAAGACCCCAGGTGCCCCTCCGTGTATTATTTCATCACAGGCGGGCACCTGGGTAGAACCACCGACCTTCCGTAAGCCAGCTGGATGGCTTCCTCACATGAAGAATTCAACGCCCCGAGTGAGGCAAGAACCCACATCGATGAGAGGCAAGTGATTTGAAGTCAGCGACCTTAACCACTCGGCCATGGAGGCCCCTATTTCGTTTATTTAACGACCTTTTAACAAGTTTATCAATAATACAAAAAAATGTAGTGTTTGTATAAAACGGGCAAATGTCATTTAATTAAGAAATAATTTATAGCAAAAGAGTGCTTTAACACTATTTATGCACGATTGGTGGCTATACGTCGGGCGTAATAATTTCACGAGGGCGCAGCCCAAGTGAAATTATTTGAACGACGTATTACCACCCGAGTGTATAAATAATGTTAAAACACGCTTGTGCTATAAATTATTTCGATTCTTATATGCCTTAATCTAAACAGTAGATAGAATATAGAAGCGCTCTTTCTTTTTCGCAACAAAATCTTTGACGTCACCGCACGTTAACGTGACGTCATTCTAGCGTAAGAGTGGTAAGAGCGTTTTTAACAGAGACAAGCATATTAGAATAGGATTTAGAGATGTAAATGTAATAAAACGACATTTCACTGCTATATGGTCAAATATCGAACCAAAGGAAAGTATTTCAAAGCTGTGACAGGATAAAGAAATTGTCTTGTTTTGGCCTTATAATGAAATACATGAACATGAAAAGCGGCATTTCACTGATATATGGTCAAATATCAAACCAAAGGAAAGTATTCCCGAGCTGTGACAGGATAATGAAATTGTCTTGTTTGGGTCTTATAATGAAATACATCAACATTTATTCATGATTCGTTATCAACAGGTAGAGGAATCAAGAGACTATTAACAACCTATCATCGTCGGGACGGGCCAAAAAGGAAAGAATGATTGCATCCACAGTTTTGTTCCTCATTGCTGGTGTTGCTGCAGTGGATGCATACGGTAAGAATCTTTTTGTCTTATTCATATTTGTCAGAAGTTCTTGTCTTTTTAGCTAGCTATTTTCAAACAAACTTCATCGGAAAGTTCTCTTTAAATCTAAGGCATATAATGTGGAATTATGCTGCAACGAAAAATGTCTCAGAAACCGGTAGTTTGATTTCACAATATTTCCATAGCAGTGTTTTTTGGGAGACCCTCTACCGAGTTGATCAAACCATGTCGATCTATTTAAAAAAAAACACATGGCAGCCTAGGGGCTGAGCTAGTTTTTTCTATACGACTACATGGAAAACTTAACAAGTAGTGTGAATGTGTGTGCTTTTTCAACAATTTTTAGTCATATAAACGACGGTGTCTACTTGTAGCGCATTTAAAGTGCTGCCTTACATGAATATCACGCCGTAGACACGTGATATGATACCCCACCCAGTCACATTATACTGACACCGGACCAGTCCTATCACTATCTTCTTAATGCCGAGCGCCAAGCGCACTCGAAGCTACAAGTACCATTTTACGTCTTACTGGCTAGGACCAGGGAATGTTGTCATTAGATTCAACTACAGCCATTGATGTTTATGTTCTTATAAAACCAAGATATCGAGTCTCGGTCACTTCCCTGTTAGGCGGTGCGGCGTGTGGAAAATATTATAACAAAAAGTTTTTGATCAACTGAGGATTCTTAAAGAGAATACGCGGCAACTGCAATAGAGTGACGATAGTAAAATGGTATAATCATCATTATTTGCGTATTCATAATCTATATTATTCGTTTTAGAAGAAAAGATTGCTTCACTCGGTAGGAATGCTTATATGTCGAGTAGATTTAGCACAACCGAATATGGCTCTGGTTAGGCTGTAGATGGATCGTTTTATCTATGGTTAACGGAGGGTAAATCATGCTTTCATACCGACTCCGCCCCTCACAACTGGTGGTACGTGGATTTGCTGTTCATCTACGACAATATTATATGAATAGAGATATACGACAGACAAGACTGCTGTAGTAAGTAAAAAAGTATGGTTGGTGTGTGTGTGTTGGGGGGTTGGGGGGTTGGGGGGCGGTGTTTATATGGATTACTTGTCTCATCCCTGTCCCTTCCATTCATACGGGTAAATTTTTAAAACAGATTTTGAGATCATACTACAAGTTCACCTACCAAATTTCATAACTTATGTCCAAGAATTGCCATTTTCTTCAGCATGTCTGCTGCCGATTCATGCATTTGAAGCTTAATAAAGACCTTTTGTTTATCAAATCCCATAATTCTGCCTTTAATTGAAACAAAATTGTTTCCCTCTAGGATTGAGAAAACGTTGAAAAATTGTTGTTTGCTGAAATCAATGAAGTTAATGCATTTGAGCTTTAAAGCAGGTGATTAGGATCGCACCAGATCTAGTAACTGATTTTGTTTTTAAAGAATAATTCCCTTTTTGTACTGTGAAAATGTCCAATAATTGACATTTGAAAACTTATGCAGTCTTTGGATTGGAACTTCACACAAAACAAACATTTTGGGTTATAAAGCAAATGCAACTTTACACGTCAAGTTTTATAACTCTGCCTTAGATTTTGACAAATTCATTTCCCTTTTAGATAAAACGCGAAAAACTGTCATTTTCTTTAATAAGCACAGAAACAAATGAAGGTATTGCATTAGAACTTGACTTGACGTAAACATCTGCTCTCATGCAACAATTTGACATAGTAAGTCTTATGACTGTGACTCCATTTTATTTTATGCTAACTGATCAAATACATAACCAATTTCACTCACTGCATATCAGTGCGAGATGATATAATAAAGAGATATGAGGACCAGAATAACCATGACTCTCTTATGAGTATATTTGTAAGGGGTATGAATCATACATAATGGTAGCTCAGGTATTCTTTTCTTAGTTTTCTTAGACTAAACGGTGCTGCTCGTTTGTTTATACATTCCCTTAGCCAACCTGTCTATGAGTCCATACACGCTTTTGTTACGGCATCGCGTTTCAAACAGACTTTGAACGTGC
This sequence comes from Mercenaria mercenaria, assembly GCF_021730395.1. Lineage (NCBI taxonomy): Eukaryota > Metazoa > Mollusca > Bivalvia > Venerida > Veneridae > Mercenaria > Mercenaria mercenaria. Next base: position 59,213,266 of record NC_069373.1, read on the forward strand.
GACTAAATGTTGCCAGCCTTGAAGTTGACATACACAGACTGATACAGACCCAGTGACTTCTTTAATTGGTCCCGAGTGAATGCGTAAACTTTATTTTTACTTGCCTTTAATCTTTTCAGTAATCATCAGTTTAACCTTTAGCATGCTAGATAAATTGTTGTCTGCTGGAAATGTCGTCTGCTAAAATTGTAAAGTAATATTGTCAGAGTAGCAAACAGCTTGGAACCTGATCAGACGCCGATTTAATCGGCGTCTGATCTGGTTCCAAGCTGTTTGCAAAGGCTGTTAAATTCGCCTGCAGCAGGCTAAGGGTTAAGAGTGTTTGCTATATATCTTATTGGTAAATTAGCAACTGTTAGTAAATGGTTATACAAACAAGCGATTCGTGATATATAAAATCCAAGCCTTAGAAAATTTGCTCATAAATTTGACTTTATTATATATATATTGTTTATTATAGTCTCATCCATTTACAAACATTAATAAATACAAATATACAATAACATCTATATCTGCAAATGGTCATTCTATTACAGAATTATAAGAGACTTAAAATAAATTCATACTATTGACAATACATGTTTCAGTTAAAACCCTATCTAAAATGGAAAGTTGATGTTTACTAATAAAATACATTAGAAGATATTGAAACATTTATCACTATCAATTACATGGTAGACTGATTACTGCACACATATAGATTAGTGCTAGTTTTACCAAAATTAAAAGTCCATTTCACTAAAATTTCTTATTTATACACTTAAAAAAGTATGTTGTTAAGATACGAATAAAACACCTTCATCTAACACCAGTTATGGATTTCAATTATTAAAACCATCACTATTACACTACATATGCATACTTTAACACAAAATCACCTTTATTACAGGGGGAAATGCTGCCTTGCTATCTAAGGTTCCCAAAGTTTTATATATTCTGTACATACAGTGTGAAGTCACTACTTTCGTCTAACCTCAGTGAAGCGATACTGAAGTTTTATGTAAACCATTTGATATGGATTAGGTCGATCAAACAGCAAAAAAGTATACTAAATATATTTCTATTTTCGTATTTCAGCGGAACGGTCCATAAACATTAAGGTATCCGTAGGTATTACTAAGGACAGCTACCAACAAGTGGCCTACCTTAATGAGATAACTAATCACGAGCTAGAGACCGTTAATATACCAGATGGCGTTAGAGGGAGATATGTGAAACTTGACCAGTATGCAAACACTTACTTTCACCTTTGTGAAGTGTGGGTAATTGCAGGTAAATATTTTTACATGGAAATTGAAAATTGTCTCGTTGTTGCTCGTATTTGTACAAGATTTTATGAAACAAAGTTATAATCCTTGCAAATGTTACATATATATTATTTCGGATAGCTTACTGCATGTGTGAGACGATTAAGAGATTGCATTATTACCAAACTATAGCTATTACTGATGACTATTTCAAAGTCGCAGAATAAAAAACGACACTGCATTATTCTAGATGTTTGCTCGACTCGACGTCAGTGACGTCAGCGTCAGCGTCGGCGTTGGTTAAAGTTTTTATGCGCTTTTCACTTTTTCTCTGTAGTTGCTCAACGTGTTTGCTTCTGTGTTGAAACAATTCTTCATAATAATCTACATCATGCAACACAAGGGCTATAACTCTTGCACCAGTAATTCATGAATAGTATAGTTATTCCAGCAAACGTAACATTTGCGCGATATTCTGGATAGAGACTTTCTATTTAGTTTTATTAATACATTTTAACATTCAAGTTAGAGCTTTATTCTGGTAGTATAGATATTTTTGATATAATATTTTATTCCCAGATGCTTATATTTTAGTCACATTAAAAACTATACTAGGGCCGCAATTATGCAGAATGTTTATTTTTTTTTTGGTGGTGAAAAATCTAACTGAAAAAAAAAAGACTGGTTTGTATGGTTTTTTTTCTGTTATAACTGTTTCAAGATAGTGGGTCGTTCTAGGTCTTTAATATTAAAATTATTTAACACCACCTCCACAAGCTGTTTCTAACCTTAAAATGATCACTAAATACACATTGTCTTCTTGTTGTTTTTTTTCTTAACGGTATCCCCATTTAAACTATCAATCTGTTTGACAGGTCTTGACTAAGGGACTTAATAACTACGACACGCACGTTTCTTACCGTTATTTGCTAGAATTAAACTTTCTTATGGATTTATGAAGTTTTTATTTTGAAAAATGATGAACATTAACCTGGTCACTGTCTTACGAGTTTATGAAGTAGAAAAAGTGTTCTTTTTTTCTTTTGTTGAAACCATTCAGCATGTAGTTTTAGTATTTGTTTTAAGACCAAATGAATATGTAAACTGTAGAAATTTGTAAGTCATTCCAGACTTCTTTTGGCATAGTATGGCATTTTAGAACTGGATTAGGATAAATTTTCTCCAACAAGAATAATTGTGTTGTCTTCTATTTCCAGACGTGACTGACGGAAATGGTAAATAATGGAGATACATAAACTATGGTGACCGTGCCTGGCTGTGAGAATGACAACATTACATTTTATGTAAACAATTCCTCTTTCAATAAATTCTTGCTTACTATTTAGTCTCTATTAATACTTTTTAACCCTTATCATGCTGGACACGACTATTTCTGCCTTTGCGACCAGTGCAGATCATGATCAGCCTGTACATCCATTAAGTCAGTAACCTTTTGGTATGCACCCCTTTTAACAGTTAATGGTACTGTCCAAATTGAAAGATTGACAGGTTCATTATAGAAATTTAGCAGGGTAAGGATTAAAATAATTATTTGACTTGTTTCTTTGTTTTGTTTTTCTATTAAAATATATCAAATACACGATGTGGTGTGTTAAGATCCATTACGGCGACTTTGGGTAAATATAACGATGTAGTCATGACTAACTTAGGTAGAGGCCCCAGTGTTACACTCAATAAAAACAATCCTACAATCCGATGAATACATGAAAAATCTAGGACAAAGAGTATAAGGGAAGAGTCCAATTTTAAGACAGCAGCTGCCGTAATAGCAAACCATCCCGTAGTGTATAAAAGCAAACCATCCCGTAGTGTATAATAGCAAACCATGCATGCCGTAGTGTATAAAAGCAAACCATGCCGTAGTGTATAAAAGCAAACCATGCCGTACTGTATAAAAGCAAACCATCCCGTAGTGTATAATAGCAAACCATGCCGTACTGTATAAAAGCAAACCATGCCGTACTGTATAAAAGCAAACCATCCCGTAGTGTATAATAGCAAACCATGCCGTAGTGTATAAAAGCAAACCATGCCGTACTGTATAAAAGCAAACCATCCCGTAGTGTATAATAGCAAACCATGCCGTAGTGTATAAAAGCAAACCATCCCGTAGTGTATAATAGCAAACCATGCCGTAGTGTATAAAAGCAAACCATGCCGTACTGTATAAAAGCAAACCATCCCGTAGTGTATAATAGCAAACCATCCCGTAGTGTAAAAACGCAAATCATTCCGTAATCGGTATAAAAGCCAACCATCCCGTAGTGTATAAAAGCCAACCATCCTCTAGTGTATAAAAGCAAACCATCCTCTAGTGTATAAAAGCAAACCATCCCGCGAAGTGTATAATAGCAAACCATCCCATAGTGTATAAAAGCCAACCATCCCGTAGTGTATAAAAGCCAACCATCCTCTAGTGTATAAAAGCCAACCATTCCGTACTGTATAATAGCAAACCATCCCGCAGTGTATAAAAGCAAACCATCCTCTAGTGTATAAAAGCCAACCACCCCGTAGTGTATAAAAGCAAACCATCCTCTAGTGTATAAAAGCAAACAATCCCTTAGTGTATCAAAGCAAACCATTCCGTAGTGTATAAAAGTAAACCATCCTCTAGTGTATAAAAGCCAACCATCCCATAGTGTATAATAGCAAACCATCCCGTAGTGTATAAAAGCCAACCATCCCGTAGTGTATAATAGCAAACCATCCCATAGTGTATAAAAGCCAACCATCCCGTAGTGTATAAAAGCCAACCATCCCGTAGTGTATAAAAGCCAACCATCCCGTAGTGTATAAAAGCCAACCATTCCGTAGTGTATAAAAGCCAACCATCCTCTAGTGTATAAAAGCCAACCATTCCGTAGTGTATAAAAGCCAACCATCCTCTAGTGTATAAAAGCAAACCATCCTCTAGTGTATAAAAGCCAACCATCTCGTAGTGTATAAAAGCCAACCATCCCGTAGTGTATAAAAGCCAACCATCCCATAGTGTATAAAAGCCAACCATTCCGTAGTGTATAAAAGCCAACCATCCTCTAGTGTATAAAAGCAAACCATCCTCTAGTGTATAAAAGCCAACCATCCTCTAGTGTATAAAAGCCAACCATCCCGTAGTGTATAAAAGCCAACCATCCCATAGTGTATAAAAGCCAACCATTCCGTAGTGTATAAAAGCCAACCATCCTCTAGTGTATAAAAGCAAACCATCCTCTAGTGTATAAAAGCCAACCATCTCGTAGTGTATAAAAGCCAACCATCCCATAGTGTATAATAGCAAAGCATCCCATAGTGTATAAAAGCCAACCATCCCATAGTGTATAATAGCAAACCATCCCGTAGTGTATAAAAGCCAACCATCCTCTAGTGTATAAAAGCCAACCATCCCGTAGTGTATAAAAGCCAACCATCCCATAGTGTATAAAAGCCAACCATTCCGTAGTGTATAAAAGCCAACCATCCTCTAGTGTATAAAAGCAAACCATCCTCTAGTGTATAAAAGCCAACCATCTCGTAGTGTATAAAAGCCAACCATCCCGTAGTGTATAATACCAAACCATCCTCTAGTGTATAAAAGCCAACCATCCCGTAGTGTATAAAAGCCAACCATCCCATAGTGTATAAAAGCCAACCATCCCGTAGTGTATAAAAGCAAACCATCCTCTAGTGTATAAAAGCAAACCATCCTCTAGTGTATAAAAGCAAACCATCCCGTAGTGTATAAAAGCCAACCATCCCGTAGTGTATAAAAGCAAACAATCCTCTAGTGTATAAAAGCCAACCATCCCGTAGTGTATAAAAGCCAACCATCCTCTAGTGTATAAAAGCAAACCATCCTCTAGTGTATAAAAGCAAACCATCCCGTAGTGTATAAAAGCCAACCATCCCATAGTGTATAAAAGCAAACAATCCTCTAGTGTATAAAAGCCAACCATCCCGTAGTGTATAAAAGCCATCCATCCCATAGTGTATAAAAGCCAACCATCCCGTAGTGTATAAAAGCCAACCATCCCATAGTGTATAAAAGCCAACCATCACATAGTGTATAAAAGCCAACCATCCCATAGTGTATAAAAGCCAACCATCCCGTAGTGTATAAAAGCCAACCATCCTCTAGTGTATAAAAGCCAACCATCCTCTAGTGTATAAAAGCAAACCATCCTCTAGGGTATAAAAGCCAACCATCCTCTAGTGTATAAAAGCCAACCATTCCGTAGTGTATAAAAGAAAACCATCATCTAGCGTATAAAAGCCAACCATCCCGTAGTGTATAAAAGCCAACCATCCCATAGTGTATAAAAGCCAACCATCCTCTAGTGTATAAAGGCCAACCATCCCGTAGTGTATAAAAGCCAACCATCCCGTAGTGTATAAAAGCCAACCATCCCGTAGTGTATAAAAGCCACCCATCCCGTAGTGTATAAAAGCCAACCATCCCGTAGTGTATAAATGCCAACCATCCCGTAGTGTATAAAAGCCAACCATCATCTAGTGTATAAAAGCCAACCATCCCGTAGTGTATAAAAGCCAACCATCCTCTAGTGTATAAAAGCCAACCATCCCGTAGTGTATAAAAGCCAACCATCCCATAGTGTATAAAAGCCAACCATCCCGTAGTGTATAAAAGCCAACCATCCTCTATAGTGTATAAAAGCCAACCATACCGTAGTGTATAAAAGCCAACCATCCCATAGAGTATAAAAGCCAACAATCCCGTAGTGTATAAAAGCCAACCATCCTCTAGTGTATAAAAGCAAACCATCCTCTAGTGTATAAAAGCCAACCATCCCGTAGTGTATAAAAGCCAACCATTCCGTAGTGTATAATAGCAAACCATCCTCTAGTGTATAAAAGCCAACCATCCCGTAGTGTATAAAAGCCAACCATCCCATAGTGTATAAAAGCCAACCATCCCGTAGTGTATAAAAGCAAACAATCCTCTAGTGTATAAAAGCCAACCATCCCGTAGTGTATAAAAGCCAACCATCACATAGTGTATAAAAGCCAACCATCCCGTAGTGTATAAAAGCCAACCATCCCATAGTGTATAAAAGCCAACCATCCCGTAGTGTATAAAAGCCAACCATCCTCTAGTGTATAAACGCCAACCATTCCGTAGTGTATAAAAGCCAACCATTCTCTAGTGTATAAAAGCCAACCATCCCGTAGTGTATAAAAGCAAACCATCCTCTAGTGTATAAAAGCCAACCATCCCGTAGTGTATAAAAGCCAATCATCCCGTAGTGTATAAAAGCCAACCATCCCATAGTGTATAAAAGCAAACCATCCTCTAGTGTATAAAAGCAAACCATCCCGAAGTGTATAATAGCAAACCATCATCTAGTGTATAAAAGCCAACCATCCCGTAGTGTATAAAAGCCAACCATCCTCTAGTGTATAAAAGCCAACCATCCCGTAGTGTATAAAAGCCAACCATCCCATAGTGTATAAAAGCCAACCATCCCGTAGTGTATAAAAGCCAACCATCCTCTAGTGTATAAAAGCCAACCATCCCGTAGTGTATAAAAGCCAACCATCCCGTAGTGTATAAAAGCCAACCATCCCGTAGTGTTTAAAAGCCAACCATCCTCTAGTGTATAAAAGCAAACCATCCTCTAGTGTATAAAAGCCAACCATCCCGTAGTGTATAAAAGCCAACCATCCCGTAGTGTATAATAGCAAACCATCCTCTAGTGTATAAAAGCCAACCATCCCGTAGTGTATAAAAGCCAACCATCCCATAGTGTATAAAAGCCAACCATCCCGTAGTGTATAAAAGCAAACAATCCTCTAGTGTATAAAAGCCAACCATCCCGTAGTGTATAAAAGCCAACCATCCCATAGTGTATAAAAGCCCACCATCCTCTAGTGTATGAAAGCCAACCATCCCATAGTGTATAATAGCAAACCATCCCGTAGTGTATAAAAGCCAACCATCCTCTAGTGTATAAAAGCCAACCATCCCATAGTGTATAAAAGCAAACAATCCTCTAGTGTATAAAAGCCAATCATCCCGAAATGTATAAAAGCCAACCATCCCGTAGTGTATAAAAGCCAACCATCCCATAGTGTATAAAAGCCAACCATCCCGTAGTGTATAAAAGGCAACCATCCCGTAGTGTATAAAAGCCAACCATCCCGTAGTGTATAAAAGCCAACCATCCCGTAGTGTATAAAAGCCAGCCATCCCATAGTGTATAAAAGCCAACCATCCCGTAGTGTATAAAAGCCAACCATCCTCTAGTGTATGAAAGCCAACCATTCCGTAGTGTATAAAAGCAAACTATCCTCTAGTGTATAAAAGCAAACCATCCCGTAGTGTATAAAAGCAAACCATCCTCTAGTGTATAAAAGCCAACCATCCCGTAGTGTATAAAAGCCAACCATCCCGTAGTGTATAAAAGCCAACCATCCCATAGTGTATAAAAGCAAACCACCCTCTAATGTATAAAAGCAAACCATCCCGAAGTGTATAATAGCAAACCATCCTCTAGTGTATAAAAGCCAACCATCCCGTAGTGTATAAAAGCCAACCATCCTCTAGTGTATAAAAGCCAACCATCCCGTAGTGTATAAAAGCCAGCCATCCCGTAGTGTATAAAAGCAAACCATCACGAAGTGTATAATAGCAAACAACCCTCTAGTGTATAAAAGCCAACCATCCCATAGTGTATAAAAGCCAACCATCCTCTAGTGTATAAAAGCAAACCATCCCATAGTGTATAAAGGCCAACCATCCCATAGTGTATAAAAGCCAACCATCCCATAGTGTATAAAAGCCAACCATCCCGTAGTGTATAAAAGCAAACCATCCTCTAGTGTATAAAAGCCAACCATCCCGTAGTGTATAAAAGCAAACCATCCTCTAGTATATAAAAGCCAACCATCCCGTAGTGTATAAAAGCCAACCATCCCGTAGTGTATAAAAGCCAACCATCCCATAGTGTATAAAAGCCAACCATCCCGTAGTGTATAAAAGCCAACCATCCCGTAGTGTATAAAAGCCAACCATCCCATAGTGAATAAAAGCCAACCATCCCGTAGTGTATAAAAGCCAACCATCCTCTAGTGTATAAAAGCCAACCATTCCGTAGTGTATAAAAGCAAACCATCCTCTAGTGTATAAAAGCCAACCATCCCGTAGTGTATAAAAGCAAACCATCCTCTAGTGTATAAAAGCCAACCATCCCGTAGTGTATAAAAGCCAACCATCCCGTAGTGTATAAAAGCCAACCATCCCATAGTGTATAAAAGCAACCATCCTCTAGTGTATAAAAGCAAACCATCCCGAAGTGTATAATAGCAAACCATCCTCTAGTGTATAAAAGCCAACCATCCCGTAGTGTATAAAAGCCAACCATCCTCTAGTGTATAAAAGCCAACCATCCCGTAGTGTATAAAAGCCAACCATCCCGTAGTGTATAAAAGCAAACCATCCCTTAGTGTATAGTAGCAAACCATCCTCTAGTGTATAAAAGCCAACCGTCCTCTAGTGTATAAAAGCCAACCATCCCGTAGTGTATAAAAGCAAACCATCCTCTAGTGTATAAAAGCCAACCATCCCGTAGTGTATAAAAGCCAACCATCCTCTAGTGTATAAAAGCCAACCATCCCGTAATGTATAAAAGCCAACCATCCCGTAGTGTATAAAAGCAAACCATCCCGAAGTGTATAATAGCAAACCATCCTCTAGTGTATAAAAGCCAACCATCCTCTAGTGTATAAAAGCCAACCACTCCGTAGTGTATAAAAGCAAACCATTCTCTAGTGTATAAAAGCCTACCATCCTCTAGTGTATAAAAGCCAACCATCCCGTAGTGTATAAAAGCCAACCATCCTCTAGTGTATAAAAGCAAACCATCCCATAGTGTATAATAGCAAACCATCCCGTAGTGTATAAAAGCCAACCATCCCGTAGTATATAAAAGCCAACCATCCTCTATAGTGTATAAAAGCAAACCATCCCGTAGTGTATAATAGCAAACCATCCCGTAGTGTATAAAAGCCAACCATCCCGTAGTGTATAAAAGCCGATCATCCCATAGTGTATAATAGCAAACCATCCCGTAGTGTATAAAAGCCAACCATCCCGTAGTGTATAAAAGCAAACCATCCCGTAGTGTAAAAAAGCAAACCATTCCGTAGTGTATAAAAGCCACCCATCCCGTAGTGTATAAAAGCCACCAATCCCGTAGTGCATAATAGCAAACCATCCCGTAGTGTATAAAAGCCAACCATCCCGTAGCGTGTAATAGCAAACCATCCCGTAGTGAGTGTATGGCTATACATACTGATTTATGCATAGAAAAAAGTAAAACATTTAAAACTAAAAACCAAGGATGAAACAAACACATGAAGAAACGCAACAGGACACCACCTGGGAACGGTCAGTGGCCAAAAATAACACTGGAGAATTTGAGCTGCCTCATTGTGTACAGAACCTCATTCATCATCCCAAATATGATACAAAGAATATGTGACGGTTTGAATAAAATTTATCCCCGCCAGGTGCATTCCTTACAGGTCAGAGATCACCAATTGTTTTCCCATAGACTTCCATTATAACATTATGGCGTGTACGGCCTTCCATAAATCTTAATCATGTATATCTATAAGTCACATTTTTTTCAAGAACTTTCTTAGTTCTACCAAAATATCGGACGAAAAATAGACGAATACGATGCTTCATTTGAGTTATGTTCGTGTTCCCTGTTTACATCGTTGGCATGGCGGGAAAAATTCGTTTGATAAAACTTTTTATCCTACCTTCAGGCGAAATAAAGAGCTAAACGTAGGGGTAGAATAAAATTTGCTTTATTAGGTCAGCGACTAAATAAACTTTTGCCGGACTTCTTTTTTGTATTTTTTTTTTCAAAATGACGCCATCTTGTTTTTGAGAATAACTGCTAAAAGACATATTTATACAATTAGTTTTATAGACGCACTTTTATAAGGTACCTGAAGCCATGTCACTAAAGCGTATGCATGCCGTATTTGCTGTTACAACAAAAAGTTTTTATAACAGAAACGCTCGGAGGAACGGAAAATGACTCCTCTACGGAGGCCGTAAACAGTTTTCAGAGCTTCTCGGACTACTATCGCATAATTGACTTTCAAAATTGCACTCAAAAGTCTGTAAACACACCCCTGAAATAATTTTTTTGCAATATTAACATGACTGCATGTGTATCATTACATACCATCTGCAATACATGTCTAAGGCCTGAATTTTGTGCTCTCCTGGTCGCGAAATCTGATGACGAAGAAAAGCTAAATTTGCCAATTTTCAAATCGCTACAGAAAATTCCCTGCTCATAATGAAAATTCCTTATCCCAAAAACTTCCGTATACAAATGCTGATCATTTGGACAGGAAAAACAGAAAACAGAAAAGTTAAGTGGCATGCATCAGTACATACTTACCCTTACCACAATGATGTTATCAAATAAATTAGTATGTTTTTTTTTTTTTCATCCAGTTTTCAATGAAATGAATCCGTTTTTAGCAACTCAATTTGGTAAATCATTCGAAGAATATGGCATAACTGCATAAGGGGAAATAACTTTAATGCAACTAAATCTAAGTATCATGATACACTAGTATTATAGACGATGTATGTACGTAGTATGTATTTATTGTGATTAAAGTCCATTTTAGAACAATCTGGGACTGGAATTATAAGCATTTGCAAACTGTTACGTCTGTAAAAGGTAGTGTACTAACAAATTTTGGCTTGATTGTTTTAAATGGGGCGAGCACAAAACAAAAACTATAAAAAATTGTGTGTGTTTCTAAAAATGTTCGAGCGGCAAATCCGATGAACAAATTTGGTGAAGCCTAAGCATTAAACAAACAAAATTAAAATAAAATATGTGAAGAAGCGAGTTATGGTCCTTTACTATTTTTTACTTATATATTACATTTACGTACATTTGTCCTGACTATATCACCATTAACACTGGGCAAGTTGGATTGACAGTTTACAGAAACATTAACTATGACAGCTAGTTGTGTAAGATGCTGTCAGATTTATGCCCTATCGATTCTAGTGACAGCTCTTGATGGGCGTGGAGATGGGGATCAATGATAGCTCCATGATTCTGAAGGAAATTTCCTAAATATACAGTCCTCATTTCTTTTCAGAAGATGAGTGAGTGTCCATGCAAGAGTCAGTAGTGAAACCAACAACGACGTTCAAAACTGGCGACATTATTGGACTTTCGTCATTGCACACTTACCAAAGTTGTTCAAAGAACACATGTTTTAATAAGAAATTTGTAAACAGCAGGTGTCCCAATAATGTGGAACACACAGCAAATCTGATTCAAGTAGGTCACTTGTGTGTAACATAATGTTACAGGATGAACATCAAGAATTAGATCAACTGAGCTTGTTCACAAAACAATTCAATGAAATCATACCTTTTGACACCACCAAAACAGATGAGGAATTGCAACAAGATTTTTTGGGACACCTTCCTTGCAGAGTTAGATATACCAAGAGCCCCAAGAAAGACAACACAGTCCTTGAATTAAAAAAAAAATCTAAAGTCGTTCTGACAGACAGACTTTGGAAAAGCAAATTAACTTAAGCATCATTTTAAGGATTTACTTAGGATTTTGATGCAAAATGAAACCTCCTGATAGTTTATGTACATCTTTGTAGAAGTCACAAGTTTATATTTTACATTTGCTTTTGGAAGTTTGGATGACACTTCATGAGCATTTATGTACATGTTTGAAGAAGTGACATGCTCATATTTTAATTTAGATTTTTAAAAAAAAAAAATTGGATGAAACATCATGATAGATTTTGTATATGTTTGTTGAAGTGACATGTTTATATTTTACATTTGCTTTTCGAAGTTTGGGTAACACTTCATGATAGTTTATGTACATGTTAAAAGAAAAGTGTCATGTTTATATTTTTATTAAACTTTTTAAAGTTTAAATTAAGCACCATTTATTTAGGATATTTATGTTAAATAAAACTTCATGATAATGTATGTACATTTAGAGGAAAAGTTACCCATTCATATTATAATTGAACTTTTTAATTTTGGATGAAACCTTAACATGGTTATGTTCAAAATTGTAAAAAATGGTGTACATTTGTATATATATTTTAATGTTTTTGAAGTTCAGATGAAACCTCATAAAAGTTGATGTCCGTGACATATTATAATTTACTTTTTTAAGTTTAAATGCAACCTCATGATACTAGTTTCTGTTTGTGTTTATAAAAAGATGACAGTCACATGTATATAAAGTTTAGCGTAGCTAGTTGTATAAAGTTTGGATAAAAAATCATTATAGTTTATTTACATGTTAAAAGAAAAGTGACATGTTTGTATTTTAGTTAGCCATTAACATTGTATTTAATAATTGAAATAAAACTTTAAGGTTTTACAATTGTCTCAGATGATGCTTCTTGTCAAGTTTCTTTCAGTCCTGATCAAAATGGCATGTTTCAATAGTTTTTACATAGTTAAATAATAGGGGACTAAAATTATTTGTTATACAAAATACTATACTAATGTTATATTTCCCCATATCTCTTAATTAAATGTAAAATGTCTTACAAAAAATGTGGTACACCCAAGCGTCCAAATATATGTTACTCTATCTTATAAGCCCAGTGTGAATGATATGATCTCACTATGTCAATTTTAATTTGAAAGATCTCATATAAATGTATGCACATAGTGGTGTGTTACACACATGTCATATAAATGTATGCACATAAACTGTGACATCTGGCATCACCTGTAAGGCATACAAGTCCCTTGCGAAACCGCTGAATACATCACCAAAGTAGATCCAAAAATGTGGCCATGTCGGGTAAAACAAGTCTTATTGAGTTGAATGTCATTTCGAGAAAATGACGTCATATAGAATGTCATTTCGAGAAAATGACGTCATTTAAGAAATTAAATGATTTTTTCGTTCATTTCGTTCATTGCGCATGAACACCGAAAAAAAATAGTTTCATTTCTTATATTTACATTATATTTCCTTTCCATTTGTAAACAAGATAATATTATAAATTGCACTTATTTTGTGGCATTTAACATTAAAATCAGCTTCCCGGCCATTCTGTGCACCAGACGGAACAATGCGACGTCATCTAAGGAACGTTCTGCCTGACTATACGCGGACGTCGTCAAAACAGCGGCTGGTTAATCACCAAGCAGCGATGACGTAATTGCGCGTCTTCCCTTTTGCTGTTCATACGAAATGAACGTCATAATTTTCAATGGAAAAGAATAGGGGGAATGTAAATATATAGATTAACGTTGGTAAAATTAGTGCTCTGCTTCCCAGGCAAGGAATAATATGGGCGGCGGTAACCGCCAAAATTAGTAAATATACAATCCATTCATAAACAAGTCAGTCAGTGCAGTGCATTTCAACGCGTCTAGTCTAAAACTCCACCCCGTCCAATATATTTGCATTCAACGCATTGTATTTTGAAACCATTTAATACAAACTTCATTCCATCCATTTAAACAATGAACGATGCATTGAAAAACATGTTGCGATGCACCGAAATATGAAATCACCCAACAAAACATGATACCATGCAGATCAATGTGAGGCCGTTTAACACAACAAAAGTACGTGCAGTGTAAAGTGAAATGATTTATTACAACTTGACGCCGTCTAATGCATATTGAAACCGCTTTGTGTATAATTAAGGGCGGTGTATAAAAACTTGATGCCATGCCGTCCAATGTGAAGACGTTTAACGCAACACGAGTTCGTGCAGTGAAAAATGAAACGATTCATTAAAGCTTGACACTGTCTAATGCATACTGAAGCCGTGATGTGTGATTTGGAGCGGCGTGTCAAAATTTGACGCCATGCTGCCAAATGTGAGGCGTTTAACGAAACACGAGTCACCCAACGCGCAATGTAAATGTTAATAAGACTATCAGTTCATAAGTTTGACCTGTTGTAAATATAGATTCTGGATCAGTTTTACATAAAAATATTTTAAATTTTGTCCTAAAACCGATCTTGTGGTAAAATTTTAACATTTAATTTTAAACAGTTCCTGCGATTTATCTCAGTATTAAAAGGGACCTTATTTTCGTGAAACATCTTTCTTCTTAGATTAAGCTTTGTCAGAAGTATGCTTCGTGAAACAGACACAGTAATAGAAATAATAATGACAAAATTAACAAACACTAAAAATTTTCCGAGTTAATTATTTATGAATCAGCGGTGGAAGACAAATGATTTCAGACACAATGTCTTTTATCAACTAGTCACAGAGAACATACGCCACGTCCAAGGATCGAACTCCTGACACCGCGATCCATAGCGGGTGGGTCAAAATTATTTTTAAAATTTAATCGTTTGCTATGACCGCACGAATTAAGACAGATGGAATTGGATGGGTGGCAGCTATTGGTGCTCGAAAGTTAGGAAAGGTGCATAATTTACAATTATTCAAAGTTAACCTCTATTCTTACATATTTGGCGACATACTGCTTTGTGATTTGTGATTTTTTTTGCCATGGCAGTAGCATTATAGTAGTTCTTTAATACAGGAACAACAAAATGATATATTTATGTGCATATAAAAAATATTGAAGCCAACTTTTTAACAAAGCCTTTATTACACAGTAAATGCTCCTTTGAAAAGGACTCTATATTAACAAATAATTTGGAATTCCGTTTTCCCCTATTTGTCATTATTCATATTTCCTACACTAACTTTTTCTCTCGCAACATCATGATCGTGGTTACCTGACTATAATAATTTCAGTTTCATGGGGCGGTGTTATCTTGCTATAGGCCTTCGCATCCTGGATGGAAAACAGTTATATTGTCTTGTCATGACCTTACCGTGACAATACAACAATATTAAGTTAAATGTAGCGTGAATCAAAGTTGAATATATTTTTATCACGACCTCTAGTTGCTACATCTGAAATATGAAATGATTGGGTGTCTTATTATTGGTACTAGCTATATCAATACTAAAAAAAAATCCTATTATTTGTGTAATATCATTTGTACAACTATAACAGACTAACAGGCTCTGTATGGCTATCTAAATGTGTTATCCTGATGTTATATGACCAAAGGTGTTATACTGGGGCTTTTAGCAATTATTACGTTGGTGTTGTAATTGGCAATACTTTTTTCTGCAGGCAAGATGTTTACATTTAAGCGATATTTTAAAAGAATTTACTTTTTCATCAAATCATTTGGGAGTACTGAACAGATCCATATCACCTATACAAGCAAATAATGGATACGTATTTACAAGACCATGGAAATATCGCTACAGAATGATTTAAATGTATCATAATTTTGTAAAAATAAAACCTATTTCTGACAACGGATATCGTCCTTTCAAGTCACAGAAAATTATGGAGGAAACACAATTATTTGAATGGAAAGACAATAGAATGGATATAACGGACGAAAGCAAGTATAATGCGTATAACAAAATAACATTTTCGGAAGAACATGAAGAATTGACTTATTCTGAAGAATTTGAAACAAAGCCAAAGAATGGAAGGTGCTCTAAAGTAATATTATCATATGTGTTAATAATTTTAGTTGCGTTTCTAATATTGAGTAGTGGTATTGCTGTGTATTTCATAGCAAAACATGGCCAGGAAGAAAAACTGGATTTGCGTTATGGATTTCTTTTACCGGCAATGCATAAGGATATAAATTATAATGATGAGGGTCTTGAAACATCTTTAACGTCAAAGCTTGATCATGCTAACGATGGGACTGAAAAAACTTCAGCAAATATAGTGACCGAAGATTCTTTAATGGCAAGTAAGACAGTTATAGCGGTTAATATTTGTTTTGCAATACTTCCATCTCAAACGATAATTTTCAGTGTGAAATTTGGATTTCATTATAATTCAGTATTTCCGGCACATATTATTTAAATAAACATCCTCAATTTAGCCTTAACTAAATATTGTATCTTACGATAACATATACAGATACGTGGTAATATAAAAGTGTCAAACTCGTTTGAGCTTAAATATTAATTACTGATGTAAGTCAGTTATAATTCGGCTCATGATTTAACGAACAAATGAATCGTATTTTAAAGAGTCATTTAATTTGACATCGCACATTTATTGCTTTAATTATTTCGAGTAAAAGATACAAAAGATAATACAATGGACATGTAAGCAGTCATTCTTCCCAGAAACTCTGACGTTTCTCATTCTAGAAAAGAGGTTTAACATTCTTGTCTGATCTACATGTATATGCGTATATATTCATTGTGCATTTATGGGTAATAAATGCACATAATTTGAATCTGAGGCATAAACACTAAAATAATATAATTTATTTTCTTTTGTTCCACAATTCTGCATCATTTATAAGCGAAAAGTAACGCCTTTAATATTATATGTATTAACATATATTTGCAGAATACCTGTCATCTCAGACAAATACTTGTACTAATATCATGTACACAAACACTTAGACCTCGCAGCCAACAAGAAGAAATTATTGACGGTAATCTTAAAAAGACGATAGAGCAAACATGACTTAGTAGAATAGTAAATCCACAACCGTCTCAAGTTTTCATGACCTATGTGATTTTACATCGCAAACGCAGCAAAATATTAATTTCTAACAAAAACTGACAAAAGAAAGTGATCAAACATTTATAACATTCTCTGTAAAAGGTGTTATTTTTTGAAAGTTTTTCTTTTTAAAAAACGAACTGTTGCGAAAGAAACAAATTTTATATTTGTCAATTATTTAATATTACGAAACATGCAATTAGACTTCAAACAAATTATGTGTATACATGTATTAACAAAATTAATCGTTTACTTTTTTTTAACTTTTTAATTTTCTATTTCAGGTCTTGGTTGTCTCTAACTTACATATACCAGTTCTCGTTCAGACTATGGTTGTCCAAGTAATGGTTAGCTTACATTTGCCATTTCCGTTTCAGATCATAGTTATCAGAGTAGCAAGCTAATTCAAGAAAGCCAGTTTCATTTCAGACCATGGTTGACCCAGTAGCATGCTAGATCAAAAATGCCAATTTTGTTTCAGGTCATGGTTGCCCCAGTGGCAAGCTAACTTACA
The DNA here is from genome assembly GCF_021730395.1 of Mercenaria mercenaria. NCBI lineage: Eukaryota > Metazoa > Mollusca > Bivalvia > Venerida > Veneridae > Mercenaria > Mercenaria mercenaria. Next base: position 59,230,625 of record NC_069373.1, read on the forward strand.
AAGGACAATTCTGTTTCAGATCATGGTTGACCCAGTAGCAGGATATCTTAATAATGCTAATTTTGTTACTGATCATGGTTGACCCAGTACCAGGCTAACTTACAGATGTTAATTTTATTTTAGAACATGTTTGCCCCAGTAGCAGGCTAACTTACAAATAACAATTTTATTTCAGGTCATGGTTGTTCCAGTAACAGTCTAAACTGCCAATTTTCTTTAAAATTGTGGTTGACCCTGTAGCAGCTAACTTACTAATGACAGTTCTATTTCAGGTCATGGTTGTTCCAGTAACAGGCTAACTTTAAAATGCCAGTTATGTTTCAGGTCATGGTTGTTCCAGTAACGACTAAAGTGCCAATTTTGTTTAAAATTATGGTTGACCCAGTAGCAGGCTAACTTACAAATGACAGTTCTATTTCAGGTCATGATTGTTAACAGGCTAACTTTAAAATGCCAGTTATATTTCAGGTCATAGTTATTCCAGTAGCAGGCTAACTTTCAAATGCCATTTTCATTTCAAGTCATAGTTGTCCCAGTAACAGGTTGATTTACAAATGTCAATTTTCTATCTGGTCATATTTGTCCCAGTAGTAGGCTGGCTTACAAATGCTAATTTTATTTTGTCATGGTTGCCCCAGTAACAGGTTAATTTACAAATGTCAATTTTATTTCAGATCGTGGTTGTCCAAATAGCTGGCTAACTCGAATGTCATCATGTTATCTCTTTAGTAAAGAGTCAAAAACATGGAGGAATGCATCGGTAAGCCGACAAGACTATTTCAAATCATCTCCTAGGTTAAACAAACAAACGCAGTGACATTTGTTAGGAATGGATGGACGAATATATTGACCAGTGTAGTTTTTTTTTACTTTTGGAAACAAAACAGTAACGTGCAAGAAATAACATTACACAATTGTGAATTATGATTTTCATAAATTTCTATAAGAATGACCTTTCAGTTGAGTGCATCAATAAAAACGCAACTGACTGATGACGAATTTCTTGGCGTGAGTTGTTAACTAGTATGTAAAAGTAGAGCATCAACTGTAAATGCTATTATTAGCCAGCTAGCTAATTGGTTCGCCCATCTCAAATTAATACGATTATAACAAACAGGTGATCCCTAATGATTAGTGCAGATAGCAGTAAAAGTAGGAAAGAAATGATAATACCTTTCTTCCTTCTGAACCAGAAACACCAGCTACAAATCGTTAGTGTGTGATTTTTGCTTAGATAATTTTCTTTACACTGGCATTAGTCTTGACCAGAACTTCAGTAAAAAGATGTTGTTTTCTGAGCGTTTGGTGCCCAAAGTAAAAACATTAGCAACTTGGACTTGGGTTAATGTTTTACGTAATTATTAATTTTATGATTTTATCTAGGTCCATGCGTGCCATCGATTGTTGATGTTTCATAGAAAAATAATTTTCCATAAGTTAAAATGCGAATCAGTGCAGAAATGGAAAAAAACGAGCATATGATACGAATAGAGTTATAAGTTCTAGATTTCTGAATAACATCCAAAATTACCATTGGACATACAGCGATAGAATTGAATTGTAAATAGAAATAAACCATTAGTTTCCCTATATACCTATTTTACAGGCAGCATGTACAGATATAGGGGGACATCTAGTCGAAATAGGTGATTGTGCTGAAGATAGGTTTTTGAGACTGTTTGCAAGGAGTTTGAATTGTAAGGCCCGTTCATTGGATGCTGACTGTAAAATACATCGAGATTACTATTCTAAAGATAAACCTGTGATGAATAACAGAAAACAGTTTCTCCCTGGTAGGAATACTTGATAAAATAACTTAAAATCAAGTTCTTGATATATCTCTAAACTTCATGTTGTGGAGCATATTTAAATTTATGCGTAGCAGGTAAAGAAGTCCATGCTTTCAAAACGTCTTTTGTTCATTTTCACCACCTCCTCCCCACCCTTTTACATTCCAACGCAAGTGATATTTCTTCTCAGTATTAGGGATATGTGAATGTTTTCTGAAAAAATAAAATTGTAAAATGTTCACAAAACACAAAATTTTTTCCAACTCAGCATGTCCTATATATGATGCTATATACGTATGAGATCAGCAAATATTTGGATTTTATTATTTACTATTAATCATTATATTTATTACTTTTTCTGGACAAAAGTATGCATATAATGGCAGTAATGTTTGGCGACGCTTTCTTTGCAGCAACTTTAATTTGTACTTGTTCGCTTGTTGAATGCACAGTTCTAGAATTATCAATATCATTTCTCTGTCGCCGATGCTATATGCCGAAGTTACTCCAAAAATAAGGTGGGGGCGTTACCTGAATTGAAAGAATTTAGTTTGTGTTGTGCGAAAAAAATGTCGCATTGTTTTGTAGCCTGTGTTATTTCACCTCTACGGCTGGGCATTAAGTTTACAGTTTACTGGTTTATAAACATGGCGCTATTGTATACAAATGTAGTATAGATTTGCCCGTGGTACTTCAATTGATTGGTCATATAGCAGAAACAATTGCCAGCGATTTATGATAAGGAGCCATGTTATATCAAATGAAATAGTTATTATCTAACTCTTGTAAAACATAGGTAAGCGATATTTTTGTCCTTTTGATAATGGAGCGGTCATTTTCTAGGTTATGTTATTCAATACGATATTGGTTCTTAAACAACGAGATTTCCATAATCGGCAGCCTATAATATAAAAAACTGAACTCTCAACAAACAAAATCAAACTATATATCGTCTTCTTCGTTGTTCACTAAAGCGTCTGAACGCGAACATTAAACTTCAGATTAGGGTTTTATCTGACATAGATAATTTCTCTTAAAGACAAGTCAAGATATTAAACATTATTTTATTTATATTTTAAACTGACATAGCTAGTAGCCCTTCTTGGACAGTATCATAGTTTCGAATACTTCTAAATTTGTTGGACCATTATAAAATACATACTGTAGAAATCATGTTAAACATGCATTGCTATGGGTTCTTAGACTGTTGTTGTAATGGATTTCAGGAGTGTGTATAGACTTGCAATCATTGTGAATGATAATTATATTGAGGGATAATTACACGCCGTATTTAAAATATTATGCAGCTGTGTAACTGTTTAAGATTCTGATTGTATAATCTTTGAACTATCTACGGGCACAACTCTATTCTGAAAGAGAAGACTCTTTCCAATAGAAAAAAAATAAATACTACAAGAAAGATATTTCGAATACCATTATCATATAGATCTTGAATGAATAAATACTAAATGACATTTTTATACTTATACATTACTCACGTTTCGTTTCCTCATATGTTGGTGATCATTTTGTATGGGCGTGTATGCGTATATAGCATGTAGGCACGTGTAAATAGTTGTATGGACGGCAGCGTTCTTCTAATATGACTTTTGTACTTGTTTATCCTTGATTATATATGTATATAAACTCTTATACAGCAGGTACAAAATTGTAACTTCAGTGCCACAAGTGAATAACTGCATGGACATTAAGAAGAGCTTGTCCTCTTTCTACACTGCACAGAGACGATATGTCAAAAGGGAATAAAAAAGCTACATCGGTGTTGTGATGTAATGATCTTGGTCTGCACTGGTCGCAAAGGCAGAATCATTTGCCGCCAACAGGCTAAAGATTAATCTATCGGTTTTGGCACATGAATATAATTTTCTTACATTCAGTCACGAGGAAACAATATTGTAACACAGAAAAGTTTTTAATTTTCTACTGAAGCACCTTAAGATTCATTTTTTGCTTGCCAATGCCAGACTGTTTGTTTCTGTTTTTGCCATATCTTGGATCAGCTTTGCAATGCAAACTTTATGTAACATTTTCATAATAACAATACTTGTTTTATACAATGGTTCATAAGGAAATATTATGTTTTCTAACAAAACGTCTGACATTGCTTAGATGGCAGACAGTTTCAATCCAAAATTACTTTGTGTTTCTTTGTGACATAAATGAACTACATTGTCGATAGAGCAGTCATATATTTATATACTACAACAGAAAATCTACGCAATAATAAATTTTATTATGACAACGAATGTGACAGGGAAAATGTCAAAATAAGCAAAACAAATTTATTTGGTGGAAAAGGTACCATTGAACTTGTTATTATTTGTTTTTGTTGAACAAATTTCTTAAATATTTACAGATGAAACATATCATTTCATCAAACACAAATTCATAAAAAGAGTTGTGCATTTGTTTATACAAACACCAAACGAACACACAAACATGAAGTGATTTTCGATTCTATCTTACAATCACATCTGTTGACTTTCAGACCTTTTTGTCATATGGTAGAAATAAAACAAGGGAACCACCCGCTTATGAGTCAGCAAATGTTCCTGCCTTTCTCCGGGCCGAAAGCTAAATTTATATAGATATAGCTGGAAACTTCCCTAAATATCATTATGTCAATAACAGTATGTGTTTGTCGTGCATCCAGCTTCTGTGTCATAGTTCTGTGTCATAGTTGACGAAAAGCTCAAACATCTTGCCATTTGTCATCAATATTCACCAGGAAAAAATACTCGAAATCAAGAATAAACATCATCTCATGGATTTTGCAAATGGCGACACGCTGATAAAGAGAGGAAACTCTTTTAATGTAGAAACTTATGTTAACGTGAGTACAATCATAGCTATGTATGCACACAAAGAATCAGTATATCATGTCTGATTTACTATCAAGCGAGGAACTCTTCTCCTTCAGTTTCATACTTGTGAATCTCTGGTCTTCAAACTTCTTCAGTCTGAAAAAAAGAGAATTTTATCCATTTCTTATGAGTTTTCATTAAAGCTCACATACAAACAGTTACAGAATCTAAAAAGTAATCACTTAAATGCGTATTCAAAACTTTTCGTTCTTAATATAAATAATATAAAGACAATGTTTATAAAACTAAAATTCTTCCGTCAGTATACTAGTAGTAAATTTAAAGAAAGATCCCCAATTTTGATTTATTTATGAAATCTTAACAAAACAATTTATTGTTCGATATTACAGTTCATTGACCACTAATACATTGTCATATGGAACATACCTAGTATATCGTTCAGTTTTATACTTGTTCAGAATGTCCATGTAGCTTTTCGAAACCTGTACAGCGTTAGAGTTAGTCGCTTGCATCATTTCCATAGCTCGTTTTCGCACCTGGTATGCCGACTGCTTTGTAAGTTTGTTACCTACACAGAACGAAACAAAAAGTATTTTTAAACGTTACCCTGCAAAATTTCTGAAATTAACTGGTCTGTTATTCAATTTGGGCAGTACCATTTATTATTCAAAGGGGTGTGAACTGAAAGTTTACTGGCTGAATAGCGAACAGAGCATACCAGTACTAACTGCCAGGTTAAAAGTATGAAAGCTAATATTACAGTTCTCTGCTACCAGTTTAGTGAAGTTATAACATTCCACCATATATGAACACGTTTAAACTGTAAATTAACAATTCCAGCACAGGCTGTCAATACTGCATTGTCCAGTTTTCAATATTCATGCATGGTCAAATGATGCATATAACGTTGCAAGATTACTTAACAGTATACGTTGATGGTGAACAGCAGACTAAGGAACATGTGTTATTTGTATGTCGCTATGTACAGGAAATTAACTGAGTTTAGAACAACTAGACACGGCTCTATAGCCAAGAATCATAATGATGCGTAATAAGCATACCAAGGGGATTCATATCTCTCTGTACTGATGGCGGACGTTCGCGCGGCGGCTGAGTGTATTTCTCATTACTCATGTCCAGTGGATTATAGCAAATGTTATCGTGCATTGATAGGAACAGCGGTATGTAGCACATATAGTCGAGAAATGATATCTAGAATGGAAATGAAAAAGTGCTATATTATTCTATAAAACGATACAAGTAATTTATAGTTAATAGTAAGTTGGTCATCATTAAAATGGTTTTATCTTATCAATAAATTTTGAAAATAAGCTAAACAATTTCTGTGCTTTTTAGAATGATGTATAACGTCAACAGTTTCAAAATAAATGACGAAAATGAAAACGATGCTTCGGATTAGGTGAATCAATTATAGACATTTTTACAATTTGAGGTTGTGTGTATGTTTAAGGAAGCGGAATATTATTTTATTTTTAATTCCTACTGCTAAGACTATACAGTTTCGTTGTAAAGAAACAAAATTATAGTCTGTCCAAATTACCTTACCAAATATACCTGCGGACTTTTCAGGACTGACCCTTTTATATTTCATATATCTCCTACATGGAGATTAATATATTTTGACAGTTGCGACCAACTATTAGCTTTGAATAAATGATGAAATGTTTTAAACACTCATGATATTGAAATGTTACTGTGTCACAGACCGCTTGCGCAAAATTATGCAAGTGATCACAAATTTGTCATTTACTGTGTGCACATTTAAACTTTAAATCATTTTAAATTTAACCAATGCCAAGCACAACAAGCCTTAGCAACTGGGATGGCCAAAACAAGAATGCTACAATATTCAGATAAGAAAAACAATTATAGATACCGAGTCTAAATGTTCCATACGTGTTTATCTTAACATTGTTTTCATTGTTTTGTTGAGAAAAATTTACTTTTAAAGAATTGTTCTTTTGTACGACATACCACCAAAGTTTCCCTCAACGGCAATTAACTGATACTCCAATTAATGAACGGATCAACATGACCATATACATGTGTTATATGGAGCAAAGATGGTTTCGTGTAATTAGACGCAATGGCGGTAATGCCCATTCATTCAATTAAGAGTATAATTCTAATCAGTATATAGCGATTTTTGAACGCGTGTGTTTTATAACGTATCGTTGGTGTAACCACAGTTAAGTTTGTTTAAGTTAAATAAAAATTTTACACAGAATGAGTCAATAATTGTACTCTCTTTGAATACTAGTAAAGATTTCAAGAATCTGTGTCCAACACGTTTATTTAATTTATATCAGTATTTAAGGTCTGGTTGGACAATTTCGTAGGTGGACCATCGACAAGTTTAATACATTTTGGTAGTTGCATTTTGAACATCTAATGTCAAGGTCAGCATCAGGCTACAGTTCCCTTCAATTCATATTCATCTTTTATCGTCTTTAGTGTTGACAATAATTGGAAATGTATTTGTTTAACTTACATCACCGAAATCATTTGGTTCCATTTTTTCCATGATGTATTGTTGTTGTTTCCAGTTCAGACCACCCGCAATCAGCTCGATCTTCAGCGATTCCGAGGTGATAAAGTTGGAGTCCCTGTCTGATTCCGTATTTGTATAAAACATAGCTTTATAAAGATCTAATTTGCGCTCTATGTCAGCCAAGTTGCAGATTTCCAACAGCCTTTGACTCAGAGAGCTGAAATTATACATGAAAACGCAATGACAACTAGAATTCATGCAGACAGAAAATTCATTTTCAATTTCGTCTAAAAAAATAAAGTGTTTTGTAAAATTTGATATGACGTGTCGTAAAGCATTTCGTTCTTTTTCCAGTTATTCAAGCGTACTATATTGAGCGGAAAAGAAATATATAATTTGCGAATGTTGGAGAATTGACATTCGAAATCAGTGGTCTGTGGCTTCTCACTTTTGACCGGTCAAGTAAATTTTGGACGATCATAATCTGTAACTGGTGATCAGTTGAACACGCGATATCAGTATTCTACAAAAATTTGTTTTCACCAGGAAACTGCTTAAGACATTTTGCGATTGAATATTTTTATATACTAAGCTATTCGAATCTCGCTCGGGTAATAAATGAGTTTATCTCATTTGAATATGAATAAGTTTTAAAAGTTGGATATGTCAATTTTTTATGACAATGTTCCCTCTAAAATACAATTTACAGGAACTGATACGTTTGCATCGCAATTTCAAACAAATCAATTGCTTTGCTTCTGGTACTCCATTTGTTGGAATGTTTGCAGGCAGTGTCACAGTGGTGGGGACCAAGGCAGCCCTCCGAAATTGTGTGTTGGTGTTATAAATTGTAATTACTACATTACTCCATGTGTGATTTCCAACAAAGGCTAACAGCATAAACCATCCTAATGACAATTGGCCTCAATTATTAAAATTTTCATGACATGCTTCATTCGCTTGTATGTAATATGATGGTATGGATGACAACCGTATCAACTTTAGTTTTTAACTTGTTTAACGCTTTCAAAAGCTGATAAACATACGTTTGGGTATGGAAGAAAATCTTAAGAATGTAATCTGAATTGGCATACATGAGGTTTTATTTTCTTACATAAGACGTTCGTTTTTAATTGTTTTTTCATACTTTTTTATTTTGTCAAGATATCGAATTTATAACACGTACTACAATTATTTTTGTCCAAAAGCAGGCACTTTATTGTAATTAAGTGTTTCTTATCTTACAAAAGTGTTCATCTAAACGTGTAACTATGAAGGGCTTTTATAAAAATATAAAAATTTATCTTTTAATTTATTGATGATGATTTACGTGTATCATAAGATGAATAAGCAAGCATATATCTTTAGTTTTTGCAAATTTAATGCATACCCCTTAATAGGTAGACTAGCCAGATCACGTTAATTACGGTTATTTCTCGTGATTTGATATTTTCTAATTTTTCACTGTTTATATGTGGGAAATTGCAGTTATCTCGAGACAGGTTTGATGTACATAAATTTGGAACATGTTAGTTAACTGGCTCATGTGTCACTGTTACAGGTAAACCAATAAAAAAACAAAAACTTACATGCATGCAGGATCTATAGTCTAACTTAATAATATTCTAATAACTTACATTTAATTTTATTCAAACTGGTTCTCGACAAGAAACGTCCATACCGTTGACTTTACAAACAGACATAATTGAAAAAAGCTTATCGACATGATAAAATATCAATTTTCCATACTTTATATACTAATTCATGCATCCTTGAAGTGTTACAGTAGAGAAAATTCATCATTCATGTGCCATATTAAAAAAAATTCGCAGTCAGGAGGGGATACCCCTCCCGAACCCACCCCAGGTTGGCCCCCCCCCCCCCCCCAGCAAACAAATCCTGCACACGGGCCTGTTTTGCACTGACATCGTTTCGGAACTGTTGTAGGGCATGTTGTGCACAGTGGTTTACGCGGGACCAAAGGCAGCTTACTGAAATTGTGTTTGGTGTTATAAAATTGTAATTTCTACTTACTCCATGTGTGTAACCCTTTCACAAAGAGCTGTCACCACAGCAAACATCCTAAATGTTACAAGTGTGGCTTCGTCAATTTTTAGAACTTTCAAGACATACTCCATCTGCTTGTTTGTAATATGCTGTATGGATGGTACACCGTCAAGTGCAACTTTAGCTTCCTGTAACGTTGTAAATATACCGCTTCAAAGCTGATGTAAATCATAACGTTTCGGCCAAAAGTATGGAAGAAGGAACAAGTTAATGAATGTATATCTCTTACGCATACATGAGGTTTTGATTTTCTTAATATACGTTCGTTTTTTTTTTTTTCATAACTTTATTTCTCTGTGCTAAGGAACATCGATATATATATACGAACACATACACTAAAAACAAGTATTTTTGTTCCAAAAGCAGGCACTTTTTGTAATTAGGTGTTTGTTTGTCTGTTCAAAATGTTGTTCTATGCTAAACGTATGAAATAGTAAGTTGCTCGCTTTTCATAACTTAAATATTTGAATACAAGTTTTCTTATCTGACATTTTAATTTGAGATATTTGTACGTGTATCCATACAGCTTGAATTCAATGTCTAGGGCATTATATATCTTTTAGTATTATTTCACATTTATTCTACATGTATGGCACCCGCCCGCTTAGCTCAGTAGGTAGAGCGTCGGTCTAGGATCGCGGGGTCGTGAGTTCGATCCTCGGGCTGGGCGTATGTTCTCCGTGACTATTTGATAAACGACATTGTGTCTGAAATCATTAGTTCTCCACCTCTGATTCATGTGGGGAAATTGGCAGTTACTTGCGGAGAACAGGTTTGTACTGGTACAGAATCTCGGAACACTGGTTTGGTTAACTGCCCGCCGTGACATGACTGAAATACTGTTGAAAAACGGCGTTAAACCCAAAACAAACAAACACACAAACAACTCTACATGCATGGCAGATCTAATAATACTCAAACTGTTAAGAAATATTTCTGAGTACTTACATTACATTTTAAAACAGTATCAAGATCACTGTCTTCGACAACGAACGCTCTTGCATATGTGTCGAGTTTGGACTTTTCCACAAGACGATAATGGGACAAAAAGTCTATATCAGCATCTATAAAATATCAATTTCTATAAAATATCAATTTCATACTTTAATGACTAATGTCTTCTTTTTCCTATCAAGTAACATATAAGTTATCTTACAATTAATACAACGGGTTTTAAAAAGAAACAGTAACATTGATCAGCACAAGATGGCTGTTGAAATTTGAAAAAAAAAATCAACGGGTCGCAAGGTACAATGCACCCCCTCTACAATGCACCGTCTAGACAATTTTTCAAAGGTACCAAATTGTTTGGTAGGATCAAGTGAGTCGTGGGAGTGACAAGCATATATATGATAAAGTTTCATGTTTAAGTTAGTTCCGGTGATAAAACAATGAAAATGGAGCATCTAAATGGAGCTGAGACACTTGCCTTTTATTCGCAGTATTTTTATATCTATAGATCGGTTTGCAAATTCATGAATATTAATAAGAATAAAACAAATGACATATTTTGTTAAAAGATAAATTGAATTAAAAGTTAGAAAAAATATTTAAACAAAATGTTGTCATTTTTTAACATTCATGAATATGCAAATTATTCTATTAATAAAGCATTTAGAATAATAGGTCAGTGCTTTAGCTCCATTTTAGGACCATTTTTATTGTTTTATCACCAAAACTGGCTAGGTTACTATCTATATGGTTGACATTTCCAAGACGGAAAAATTGTCACGGAATACAATTTAAAAGATTGTTTTCATGGGAATATTTTTATATAAGCCGGTCCTACAAAACAATTTGGTAAATACGAATAAATGTCTTTTGTGGATGAGATGGGTATGGTAGGCTAAATTGCCCTGACTTCCAAGACATCTCTGAATGGCATACCTCTTTCGTCGAGATCTTTGGCGTATTTGTCCACAAGTCTGCTTAAACTGATAACTTTTTCTAAATGTTGTTGCAATGCTGCACCACCACGTCGCATAATCACATTTACACGACGAACCCCTGTCACTAAAAATGTTAAAGAAAACGTTCATTTTTAGAACTGTTTGTATGAATGTCCAAAGTATAACCGTAACGATAAAACGTAACATGCACAGAAACGAAACATTATATGGGAAATATATAAATTTATTCTTTCCTACTTTTTTGTTGTTTCTGCTTTTAAGTCATCAACAAAATGTTGACAGTAAATTTAAAGTATAAGATATGATGTTGCCTTACCAACCTAATTACACTGAAGTTGCCGCTGACTTTAATATATATTATATGATCCAGTTACGATATCAGAGTACTCACATGAATCGACATCCAAGTTCGGATCTCTGGCAAGTGTGTTATCACTAACTTCCCTGCTGTAATCACCTATTCCTTTCGTTCCGATAACAACGTCTCCTTGACTTACTTGTATATCATCTCCAAATAATTTCTGTACCAAAACACACAATGACTATAGCAATGATCAATGCTTAAGACAATTTAAGTTTAATCAAAAGTACGACATTGTTATTTTGGAATGATAAAGAACATTGTTTCAATGTTAACACGGATGTCTTAACAACTTTTGAACTTTTTCTTAACTATTATTCATGATACTGGCTCAAAACAAGACCAGTATTATCTTTGGTCTCATGGTACTCAAGGAATTTTATGACCTTTATTTGCTGGAAGAATCTATAAGAGATAAACACACCTTTAGCTGTTTTGCTATTTCCTTTGCTGAAAGGTTTGGATCTATCCCTAGGGCTCTCAGGTCGTCTAAGCTTAACTTACTCAAGTCGATTTTCTTGCCCTTTAATCGTATTTTCCCGTCTGGACCGACTTCAAACAGTCTTCTTGCTTCATTTTCTCCGTCTATATAAGCACGAACAAATAAATAGTGAAAGATTCGAATTATATAAGCACGAACAGGTAAATAGTGAGGAATTTTGAATTATATAGGTTTTCTTTCAACTAATTATATCTTAACTGAATTATATAAACATATATAAAGATATAGATTACATTTTTATGGGTAGGATAAGAATGAAAGACAACATCAAATAGATTTCTTCTATAATTTAAGAGTTTACAACAGTTACAAAGGTAGTTTTCAAATGCATTGCTTTTTCATACAAAAAAAAAATCAAAAACGAAGTTTACATGTACCTGTCTCCTCTTTGTTAGATTTTTCGACTTTATCAGAGACTCGATCCTCTTCGTCGTCCGTCATGCGCTGGAATTCAGATTTTAATTATATTACATTTATATCATTGTCTTTGTTATGGCTAAACCGTACCATTCGGCACCATTGTACGTCATATGACGAATTTCCAGCTTCGCGTGGTGGAGGAAGACCCCATGTGTCCGGTATTATTTCAGGCACGGAGTAGTCATCTGAGTAGAACCTACGATCTTCCGTTATCCAGCTGGATGGCTTCCTCACAATAAAGAATCCTACATCCAAGCGAAGTTTTGAACCCACAGCGGTTATGGGCAAGTGCGAACTTAACCACTGGGCCATGGGGGGCACCTTGGCGAACCCCTTGTTTATCATTTTGTATTAATGCGCGTAAAAAAGTGAATTATCAATGCCAAATCAGATAGCAGTAATATTCGAAAAACGACGAGTACTTTTTTATTTTTTAACAATGCATGAATGTATGAGGACTGAGTTTCTTAGTTACAGCAATTCCCATCCGATGATCATGGTTTCGATAGAAAATTTAATAAAAAGTTGACTCCACCATTTTTTTCTACGGAGAACAAAATCATTAATGTTTGCGCTAAAAGCATAGTTTATACATGAATGTACACCAGAAAAAAATAATCTAATTCTGAAGTAAATATGGATAAAAGTCAAATAACCTGACAGTTCCTCTTTATATATATATAGGTATAGTTCTCGAGTTAGAAAGGGTTATTATACACCTCAGCAAAACTTAACGTTACAAAAATACCTAATGTTATATTCAAATAATAAAACTAAACCGAAACTCGACATTGTTATGTAACTGGTGTTAATTTCAAACTTCTGTTCTTTGTTTAATTACGCCACCAAAAGAAAATAACACTGTAAAGAAAGTAATTTGTTTCATTACATTTTATTCCATCACTTGTAGAATATGGTATACAAGATAAAGGTCACTGTTCAGAATACCCGATTCTCTGGTAACTGTATTTGTGGTAATTTACAAAATTAAATAATATTTCTCATCAGTTTGGTTAAGGGTTAAAGAAAGGGCAATTAAGGTACATTAGGGGAAAATCGAATAGAGTATAAACCATGATCGACGTCCCGATCGTAACGTAACAGAAATCGTCAAAGAATCACCAGATCTTGCCAAAATGGTACATGCAATAATTTGAATTAATAGTTTATTTTCTGCCATTATAATACTTATCAATATATAAATGAGCAATTATTTCTTTATATGCTATGCAGAATGTGCCACATACAGTTAGTAAAACCAACAGTAAATGTTATGTACTACCTTATACGATTTAGAAGTTCGGCTTGTGAGGGTGCTGTTTTTATCATCTGAAAAATATGTTATAAACAACTGAAAACCTGAATATCACTAGGTATCTTCAATACATATTTATATACACATTTTTGAAAGTCTGAATACGTTTTTGCGCTAGATACATTCCTCTTCTTTTGATGTAATGACTGATATAATTGCGTTGGTATATCCTAACTGTTATGACTGATGTATGATTTCCGTCGACTTATTTATCAAGAGAGTCGACTTATTTATCAATAGAGTCGACTTACTTATCAATAGAGGCGATTTATGTATCAATAGAGTCGACTTAATTATAAATAGAGTCGATTTATTTACCAATAGAGTCGATTTATTTACCAATAGAGTTTTGGTTATCATACCCTTGTTATTTTATTTAAATAGGCATCTAATTTACTGCTAATTTTTATAAATATTTATTTAAAGGTGGCGTATTCACCTTCATAGATTTTGCCTTGTGTAATGGTAGGTAGTGGCTTCAACATTGTGGTTTCCCTGTGCAGTTTTGGTGGCGCGTCACTACTCTCACTCGCTGAAATGTAAACATTATTGTTCATGGCCGACTAGACAAATTACGAGTTATCAAAAGATGGATACCAATTAGATTTTAGCTTTTATAACGATGTGTAAATTTACTGTTGCAAACTATCACTTTGATTATAATTTTTTGCAGTGACTGCCGACTAAAACATTGTTCATTGTTTAATTGTTTTTCTTTATATATTGCAATAGACAGATGTGCGCTAAGACTGATGGTCCGGATTAAAAAATGACGTATACTCAATGATAAAACTATCTACGCATTTGTAACACTTCAAGCTGGCATCAAATGAGTTTCGCACTTTACAGAGATAGCAAGCCGTATAGTTACAAGGAAATGATGCTTTATTATGTCATGACATGTATACATCTGGGCCCGTATTCATAAAGAATCTTAGATAGAAATATCTCTTAGAAGTCAACATTTTCTAAGTTTTTCTCATTTTTGGCTTAAAATGTGTCTTAGAAACACTTTTGCCTAAGAATTGTACTAAGAACAAAATTTGGCTTAGAAATTATCTTAAGTAGGTGATTTTTCTCTTAAAATTTAAGACAGGTGGACATTTATCTTAACTTTTAAGAATTATCTTAGAAAAGTAAAAATAGAATGGACGCCAATGACAGCAATTAACAGTTTTTCATGAATTGCATATTTACTGTATAGACTTATTAGAATATTAAGCTTAATTTAACTTGTGACAGGCTTTCCTAATTTCGTATTAAATATAGACATAGAAATGAAACTAAGAAAAAATTATTCTTATACTTATTTCGCCAAGATTTTTCTAAGTCGTTTTATGAATAAGAACTTAAGAATATCTCTTAACTAAGTCTAAAAAATTAAGATAAGAAATATATTAGGGGTGATTCTAAGATTCTTTATGAATACGGGCCCTGGGCCCGTATTCATAAAGATTCTTAGATAGAAATATCTCTTAGAAGTCAACATTTTCTAAGTTTTTCTCATTTTTGGCTTAAAATATGGCTTAGAAACACTTTTGCCTAAGAATTGTTCTAAGAACAAAATTTGGCTTAGAAATTGTCTTAAGTAGGTGACTTTTCTCTTAAAATTTAAGACAGGTGGACATTCATCTTAACTTTTAAGAATTATCTTAGAAAAGTAAAAATAGAATGGACGCCAATGACAGCAATTATCAATTTTTCGTGAATTGCATATTTACTGTATAGACTTATTAGAATATTAAGCTTAATTTAACCTGTGACAGGCTTTCCTAATTTCTTAATAAATATAGACATAGACATGAGACTAAGAAAAAAATATTCTTATACTTTTTCTCGCTAATATTTTTCTAAGTCGCTTTATGAATAAGAAGCTTAAGAATATCTCTTAACTAAGTCTAAAAAATTAGGATAAGAAATATCTTAGAGGTGATCTAAGATTCTTTATGAATACAGGCCCTGTTTGCTTGTAAATGAAAACGAAGATAGAAGGTTTCTCGACTTCTACAAAAATCTTTCTTAAGTTTACATTACCATCACTGCCTTTTCTTGGACGACGATCTCTTGGTGCCCAACTGAAAAAAAAAAATCCATGTATAATGTAAACTTATAATACGCGAGTCTCATTGATAATTTGACCAATAAAATATTTTTCAATTACATTTTTAAACACGGTTTGATCAGTCTTCTAAGCTGACTTTAATCAAAATTGTATAAAGGTACATCGACTTTTATACTTACCTCATCTTTAGTCAATACAACAACCCTATGCAAACTCAACATTAAAAATTAAATCGCATCAATTCTTAAAACAACTTTCTTTTTCATTTTCATTTAGGTACTAATATTTGTACATTTTTCTGTTTATTTGATTCTGTCTTTAACTTACTCGTCGTGGGCTAAGCCAATTTCTCTGTTATCTCTCTTAGAATCATGCCCCAGATCTCTCGGAGGACCTTTGTCGTATGTTACCATAGACCTTGGCCTTCCACCTGGTCCTGAAAAAGAGTATTTGCGTCTAAAATAAAGATGAAAAAATGAAATACGCATCTCCTTTCAAAGTCAAAAATTCTGCACAATCAGCATACAATAATGAAAACTGGAGTTTTTTATCTGGATCAATAAAATTTTAATCATACTTACTGCTAATACTGGAGGCATTGCTAGATCTTCTTCTTACTCCTAGACGATCCTTTTCTTTTTCACGTTCTTCTTTTCTTTTTTGTTCTTCAGCGTCTCGACCGGCAATTTTCTGTGCTAATTCTTCATACTTTTTTCTATAAATGAAATATTTCAAACACTACAGACCAGTACACAACTTAGTAACTAATTTGTATTTAACAATGTAAAAATTACAAACAGTACACTTTTTCCAAAGTACGGTTCTTTCGATTTTACTTAAATGAGACATAAAATAGGGTACACGGCAAAACCTTTATAAGCGTTGAATGTAATAGCAAATATTCAACTGAAAAGTATCAAGTTAGGAAACTGATACAGTCGGACTTACGCATTTTTCTTTTTCATAATTTCATCATATTTATCGCCATATTTTTCCCTTCTTCTCTTTTCCCTTTCCTTCCGTCTTCTCTCCTTCTCGGCAAGATATTGTCTTCTCTGTGCTGGGGTTAATTTTGAAAGATCAATATCGTCTTCTGTAGTAGCATCGCTAAAGTCTGAAGGAATGTGACCTTCTTCCTCCAGAATCTTCTGTTCCTGTTCAGCTGCCTTTTGTCCTGAATAAACATGGCAATTTACCCTTGATTTATTTATTTTTAATACTTTTGTAATGATAACATTTCCGCTTATATTCCAAACAATGCGATAGCAAATAAAAACAGTTGACATGGACAAGTTAATCAAATTTCAAATGTAGTTTAAATAATTACAGATCAAGTGATGAAAGTATGGTTAAGTACTAACTTCCGAAATTCGATTTGTTTTTGTTTTTGTTGTTTATTTTTGTCCCACCGACACGACATTACGTAAATTTATTGAATTCCAGCGGAAAACGCCAGGTACCATCACGTTCCTTATTTCTGGCACTTGCGGTTAAAACCAATGACCTTCCATAAGTCAACAGGAAAGAATTATATAACCCCAGCATTTTTTGAACCCACAGCGGTAATGGGAAAGTGACTCGAAGTCATCAGTCTTAACCATTCGTCAAGAGAGGCGCCTCTGAACGTGAGGCTTTCTTTACATGTAAAGAAGCTTACATTCATTTTGATATCGTGTATAGGTATTTAGACCTGTATTTTACTGGTAAACATCAGCCTTTGCATACATACATACAGTTTTAAATGTGTTTTTCTAAACAATGATGATAAAAGAATAAAAAGCATTCAAAGGATCGTCAAGTTAAGAGTATACCAGGCCATTCCATGTTTGAGGATATGATATTTTCACCGTCGTCACGCAGATTGCGTAGGCTATCAGTCGTCATCTCCCGCAGAAGTTCTCCGTCTCTTTTTTGCTGTAAACTCTCTAAAGCTTCTTTTGCATCCCTGTATGAAATAAGTGAACAATATAAAATATGTTTGTACTTAACATCAGACATGGGAATTTGAAAAACTTATACCAACTCAACAAAAATATAAACACTAAAGTTCAAGTAAAAGTTTCGGTACTGAATTTCTACGCAAACATATACACGCAGTTCTGCCAGTGATTTCAGCAGGCATTTTGCTTTTGGCTTGGTTTATATAGTACTCTTCTTAAAGTAGAAAATGTACGAATAAGGCCCTGCCTATTGTATTGCAACGCCACTTAAAACAATGAAATGCTCCTGTGATAACTAGTGATACATCTAGGATGTATTTCGACCGCATATCTAACAGCTACTTAAAAATAACATGAATATTGAACTGATCACAAGTTATGTTTTCACATAAGAAAGGAGAAACTTGATTTCCATTGTTTACAAAAATGAAATGCAATTTGTCCATATATTCAAAATGTATAAGAAATAAGGAAACTTTTATTATACTTTAATTAAAAAGCTGTTAAATTAGTCTTCAAAGTGTTCAGATGTTATCATGTGTTTTATACTGAAAAACATCTCTAGTGCTAAATCAGCGTTAAACCAACAAATTGAATTAAAACAAACAAATATGCCTTTCATTTTTGAATTAACGATTGTGTGTCTTGTTTTTGTCGAAAATATTATTTATTTTTTGCATGCTAGACTGGATTTTCCTGCGTTTTTGATTCTACTGGAACAAAACTCGTCTTACACCCCTAGGTGCAAAGTGGCTGTCGTATTGTAAATAAAAAATGAATGCGTAAATGTACACGCTATTGTAATATGAAAAGCTTTTTTTACCACTAGATGAAAATGCGGATGAAAAAATCTGACTCTCAGGAAACCGTTTTAGAATTTACTCAGCAGAGCCACGTTACTGCCTGAACAGTTACCATCAAGCCAGACATTTCCATCCGCACCTTCAACCGGTGAAATAATATTTTTTTGATATACAATCTTAGATTGAACTTTTGTTCTTTCATAAAAATGCTGTTAGTCACAAACTACATATTGTTTCTTCACACAAAAAGTATTATAAGACATGGTGGAACTAACGGTTGTTAGAATAACAGGTAAAACAGGTCGGTACTGCTGTTAAAAGTTCACAAATGTTCATAGATAGACAACATTACAAAGTATTAGTTATGTGAATGGTATGGTTTAATTACAAAGCAATGTATTTACCTTCGTGAACCTGAATGGTAAACAAATTATATTAGGTTAAACGCTGTTTTAATATACTGATGTTTCATTCTTTACTTAAATAAACTCTTTACAATGTATTACGGTTTGTAGCTGCGTAGATTGTATAAATGCATATCTTTAAATAATGTATAGAATCATGTAGGATTCTAAAGCCCTAGTGTAATCTTGAAAACACAAACACTTTTAAAATTAACCACAGGGTGTTAAGATTCACTTGCAAGATAAAATATTCAACCTTCATTTTTATTATAAATTTTGCTTTACCTCGACGACCAGCCTCTGAACCGCCTTTTACCGGTTTTGCTTCTCCGTATCCTATTACATTGCCATCCGCGTCTCTTATCCTCTTCTTCTGGACATGTGTGCGGGTTCCACCCTCACTGACCACGCTGAAGATACTCACATCAGAATCCTCGCCGTCATCGTCATCCTCACCGTCCATGCCGCCGTCGCTGTTGTCGGCTTTAGCATCTATGTCTGATTGCCCGCTTCTGTACGATTCGCTGCGACTGTATGTTCCATCTGCGTGACGTTTCTTGCGTCGCACATGTCGCGTTCCACCAGCACTAACAACACTGTAATAACTATGCGCGCTGTCCGAGCCGTGTTCTCGATCCCGACGGCGCCGCCGACGTCTGGCCTCACCATCTTCATCCTTCAGCCCAAATAGTTACAAATTATTAACAATATGTTGGATAGAATTATCTGTAGACCTAATTGAAACGAGTATTTCTGATACTTTTATGATACATAAATATAAGATTTGATCAGCTAGATGAAAACTGGATAATTTAACGAATGTTTTTTTTCTGATGTCATGCTTTCTGTACACTTAATTATGACAAAAGAAATATGCTTCTTCCTTTAATATATTTTAAACCAACTTTATAAATCAAAATATGTTTGTTTATACTTACGGATATTTAAAAACATGTTACTAATAATGTTACAGTGTCAGTTGTTTTTTTTTTGCGTGTCACAAAGAAATAAAATACAGTAAATAAAACATCTAACGTCCATCAATATTTTGGACACATCGTTATATTACTTGTATTTTATATCTGGTATTTCTCACACATTTCAAAAATATATATATTGTTTATTACTAATCAATCTTTCTTCAAAATTATGTTATACAATGATATCATGTGATGATTTTACGATATTAAGCCATTTTTTGTTTTTAAAAGACTAAGAAATATAACTTAATGTTCTGTTTCTATTAAACGAGCAAACATCACTTATAAGGATACAAAGATATAGGTTCTGAATTATAACTGATAATTAAAACATTTGATATATACCAGTATAGAGAAATCATAACATTGTAATGATAATATACCCGCCTTATAGCGAAATTCTAAACATTTATGCGTAATCTAGTTGTCTTCGCAAAACGATTAACGTCCTAGGATTTTAACAAAATGATATCACAGGAAGTTTTGATTTTGTTCACATGACATTTAAAGAAATCCAAGACATTTTTGTACATTTTGTGACTATTTTTAAAATTTGGATTGAAGACCTTAAATTAGATGGTTTCATATCAGGGCTCGATTTTTTGAAGTTTTTTTTTCATGACGAAAGTTATTGAAGGGTATTTATTTACATAGGTACCTATGGATATTTCTCTTTTGTCATATTATTTTGTAGCAGAGCTAGTGACGTAGTTTTTGCGCATGCGTATATGTGTCAAGAAGGATGGCGTGTAATTGCAACATAGAGGTGCCAAAGTATAATTTTATTGAGAGAATCAATAGATGTTATCATAAAGTGTTGGTATGTAATATGATCGTTTATTTGATTTATGTATTTTCCATTTATAAAAGTAATTAAATATCTGAAACATTTTGATTGGTTGTTGAACGGTCACGTGGAATTGGATTATGCGCATGCTCCAGTAGGGTGTCTACTGGAAAACTCGCCATTTTATTTATCTAGTTTTTTTGTGAAAGTGAAAGGAAATGGAAAACATTGTTTGAAATGGAGTAGGTACGTATATATATATATATATATATATATATATATATATATATATATATATATATATATATATATATATATATATATATATATATGGAACGTTATGTATATGTTATGTTTTATGATTTTGTTGATATCTTGAAGGTAGGGTTTTTGTAAGGCTTGATGTTTATATAACGATACAAAGAGCTATAAAAATAAATAGATTGGCAACTTGAAAGGCATATAGAGCAAATCTCGCCAGCCTCCCGTGACAAAAAAACGAGATCTCGTTACCGGAAGTGGCGCTTTCTCCACGCGCCATTTTGTATGCGAAAGCAATTATTCATCGGTAAAATAATTATCACCGTATGACCACGCTTCTTTCGATGGCAAAAAAAACCCTGTTCTTCGTGTCTTAAGACCATTTCTCATTAAACTAATTTTGTTTTAGAAGCTAACATGTATTTTAAATGTAGTTTTAAAGGTACAAATTGTAACTCCATGCTCGCCGATGTTTGTTTTTAGTAAGATAACGCCGAATCACGCTCTGACACGAGCTCACGCGAGATTACAGCCAGTTGCCATTCTGTGTATTTTATACTTCTTTGAACGATAGGACATAGCCGTGGACATGTGCATGTGTTTATCATCATGATAACACTTTATGGCAGGGAATTTTACATCTTTTATGAATGTTAATAAAAGAAATGTTGTGGCAGTTATGTGTTATTAAATAAGGATAAGAGTATTATTTTTAGTCATTTGCAGTAGGGAAGGTTGGTGATAAGGTGTGAAGTAGATATTGACCTACTTTATGTTGTTTATATTTATGTACCACGTGATATGTAGCGGCCAATCAGAGACTTTTTTTCTTGTGGGCATCTGCGTAAATGATGTAATTTGCGTCAGAAGTTTTACAGAGGCTTTGTGTTTACGAAGCATTTTCTGGTCTCATTGGCCCCACAGGTGTCAGTAACGTACCTAGGATACTGTATGGGTCCATGAGCCATATGACCTTAAATTTACTACAATTATAATGTTTTCTTAGGAAAAAAAAGACAAAAAGCTATTTTGAAAAAAAATTTGCTCCTGTGACAATGAGCCATGAGAAAGGTGATCAAGAATAGTTTGACATGTGCATTGCTTCCAGGTCCGTACTTTATTTTCAAAACAATATTTCCTTATCAATGGTTGGCCGCCCTTTCGGCAAAAGATTAATCTTTCAGAAAAACTTTACTTCAAAACCCAGTTCCAAACCGTTTACGCATCACGAGCGAGCAACGGCATACGAAACGATAGTGATTTCTCCACCCGAATAAATCCCACACATTTTTCGCACCGAAGCCTGTTATGTAACTGTAAATTATGTGTGAACAGATATAGAACAAATTGGATAAATTGATAGTGTTTGGATTTTAGTGTATATTTCACTGACCAGGTAAAATTTCAACATAATTCCCTAAGACTTTGTTCTTCATTGTCTGCTTTACAATGGGCTGTAATTATTTTTTTACATGACTGAATATATACCGAGTTTGACTGCATGTAAAATTGCAAATTTTGTCATTTTTGCCAGAGAAAAATATCAAATAAAGGCATAATACAGGTAGTGAAAATTATGCAAATCCTTTTACATGAATATTTTCAAATACATATTTACAACATTATTGTGGCATAATTATTGATATTATAGTTACCACTTAGCCATTGTTTATTTTTTTAGAAAATGTGCATGGAAAAAGTTGAGTAAAAGGGCGGCACTTTAATCACGCACCAAGAAGCAGCTGATTGGGCGAGCTGTGTGAAGGTTTTTACGTAATTAGCATATTACTGTTATACCACAAGAAATAGTCCTATAGACTGCTCCCCTGCGAACTTTGAAAAAGTACGACAGGTAACCACCAGCGACTTCTGTAGCCTGATTGGCTGATGGGATTTTGATAAACAAATATGGCGGCGACTGCGAGGTAAGCTTCCGTGAATTTTTATTTTCTGACGTAATGTAGGTTTGTTCAAATCAATACAGGCAGTTACAAGTCCCATTTCATTTCAATGTTATAGATTTGCTGTTCTTCATTGTTTGTTTAATGTTAAGTAGACGAAGGTCTTAAAAATACGCGTAAATAATGGCATACTGCCAATTCGTCCCCAGTCAACTCGCTCTTGCTTTGACAGTTCGTCCCAAAATAATTGATTTAATCATTTAATTAATAATCTAAGTTCAAGTGTAACGCCTCATAGATATTTGTTTTTCATACAAATGTATAGATTCTTAAAAAAACAAATGGAAAGAGGCATGTTTGATGGTAGCTTTCCCAATTACCAGTCTAAATTTACTAAATTATAACATACCCAGACCGGTAGACATAAGGGTCAAGGGATCCGGTTACCGCATCTGTTTGTTTATAAATATGATACATATTTTTAATTTTGACACTTATAGATTGACAACAACAACTAAATTCACTTTCATTTGAGCTGCACCGTGAGATTGAGAAGACCAAAATATATTCATAATCATAGCTTCTATGCCATCTAAACAGCTGATCACATGTATTTTATCTGACTGGGGGTATTTTATTGTATTTTATTTGACAGGGGTAGCCGAATTCAGAGATCTATGTATAGATCTAACCAAAATAGTGATTTTGCAGCCGGCATGAATCCATGCTGTTCTCTGACGGTTTCTCTGATTGTAAGAGGCGTTGAATGCGAACAGCATGATCCTGACCAGACTGTACGGATGCTGGTCACAAACACACTATGTTGGTTTTCTCATGGCGCGGTTCATTTTGCTATTTTTACATGTACAGACTACCAAGTGTTGCTAATTTATCAGCACATATCACAACAGTTAATGATGTATTAAATTTTGTTCCGTTGAAATATTTACAATATATTTACAAGTGTCACCGTCACATATATAATATATAGGTTGCCGTTTTGTATATGTCTTTTCAGTTATCATCTGTTGTTGCAGATTTGGGAACTAATTGCACTTTTATATTCTATATAAATGGAAGTGTTAGGATGCTCTAAAATGTCTGTTTTGCTATGGGGTTACTTCTTGTAGTGTAAGGAAACACGCTTATTTCAGTAAGAGTTCTAGGTTCAAATCCTAGCAGGAAGCCCTGGCATACAGATAAAAATTGTATTAACTATTTACTTATTTCTGTAGAATGTAATAATTTATTCATTATAAGCCTAAATATTGGCAGCTTGAATTTTCTTTGTTTGTATTTTTGTCATGTCTGTGTTGGCAGAAATGGGGGAAAAGCATCTATATCAGAGCACTGCGAACAAACAATATTTTTTATAATTTTTATTATTAAAAAATAAAAAACATTTTATTTTCCCTTTGTAAGTCGTTTTGGTTTTATTTTATATGCACTGCAGGCAAAGTAATTTTTGAGCTGGGTAAAGTTGAGCGTATTTAGCTGAAATTACCCATCTCCACTTATTTGAAAAATCTGTATTGTTTCACCCAACGTGATCTTAGATTCTTATATGCAATCGGTAGAGTTTGTACTAGCTCGGTTCTAATCATTCACTTACTGCTGCTGCCATTTAGAATTAAGTCGAGCGCATATGTGATTGACTACACTCCCCATTACAGGAGGAGCATGTTCTTGGCTTGTGGCCTCAACACTAGTGTTGCACGAATCGCGTTTAATTGGTGGTAGTGTTAAAATTCCTCTCGGCTCTCCCCGAATCGAACGCACCCCTGGTTTGTTGCTGACACAGAAGTTGAGGGAATTGATAGGTTATTATGGGAAATATATGGTAGAGGCGTTTGCAATATCAAAATAATTATATTTTTCACTGGGCTCATGATGGAATTAAAATTTTAGCATCTTATTACCTTTGTTGATGACCAAAGGTGGTATTTTAACCTCCCTTTGCAACTATGGCATTGTTGTAAAGTTCCCATTTTGAGAAAAAGTTGAGCTTGGGCCTGGATAAAACATGTCATTTAGCAAAATTTAAATACAACATAACATTCTCAAGTTTCCACCTACATTAGATTATACGGGAAAACATGTAAACAACTGCATTTTGATACATTTTTTTTGTTATATTTATAGCTCGTACGTGCGCTTTTAATTCCTAAGCAGTGTGGCGGGGTTTTGGGGGAGGGGGTTAAAATCACAATGGGCATTTAGATAAGTGTTGGTTGAACAGAATTTTATCAGCTCTAAATCCAATTTTAGTTATTTATTTAATTTGTTTATTAACAATTGAATGCTGTAATATCCTTATTGTCGAGCCCACTTGCGGAAGCGAAGACATAGTTGTCCAAATGGCTTTTCGGTGTATGTGCGTGCGTCAGTGCGTGCATCTGTGCGTGCGTCCGTTCGGATTTGTTTGTCCGGACCATCACTTTGACATGCACGGAGCAATCTTGTTTATATTTGGCATGAATGTAACCCTCAGTTAGACGGAGTGTCATGCGCAAACCCCAGGTTCCTATCTCAAAGTTCAAGGTCACACTTAGAGGTCAAAGGTCAAATTCAATAATGACTTTGTCCGGAGCATTTCTTCTTCATGCATGGAGGGGTTTTGATGAAACTTGGCACAATTGTTCACCATCATGAGACGGAGTGTCCTGCGCAAGAATCGGGTCCCTAGGTCTAAGATCAAGGACATGCATTTCTTCTTCATGCAAGGAGGGATTTTGATGTAACTTGGCACAAATGTTCACTACCATGAGACAGAGTGTCATGCGCAAGAACCAGGTCCTTAGGTCTAAGGTCAAGGTCACACTTAGAGGTCAAAGGTCAGATACAAGAATGACATTGTCCGGAGCATTTCTTTTTCATGCATAGAGGGATTTTGATGTAACTTGGCACAATTGTTCACCATCATGAGACGGAGTGTCATACGCAAAAACCTAGAATAACTTCCCTTTGTTGTTACTGTAAATAGCTTATATTGTAACATTTTCATTACTGGTCATAGGGAAAAATCAAGACCACTTTTCTGTAGTACAACATGCATGTTACATCCAATTTTGAGATGTATTTTGACCTATCTCTACTGGTAAGAATTTTTGTGTGGACAGATTTTTTTTTTTAACTACATCCCTTTGTTGTTACTACAAATGACCTATATTGTAACTTTTTGCAATCTTTTTTTATTTGGCATAAATGTTTGCCTCAATGAGACAGAGTGTCGTGTGCAACTCCCAGTCCTTTTGACAGCTGACGGGCTCGACATGTTGCCCGTGGTCATCTAGTATTTATGTGCTGTCCTGGTTCTCTTTGCTGTTTGTTTTATGCGGAGGCTATATTGTATTACTGAAATGAAAAATACGGTACTGCAGATTGCCCAACAGAACATATACTAAAATGTTGTGAGTGTAGGAAGTTATAGCCTGGAATGTGCCAGATATCCAGTAGTTATTTAGGGGCTTTTATGTCTAGAAATATATGAACTTTGTTAAAAAATAACCAAAAGTCCACTCTGAGGAATATTTTCCCCAAATTAAATTTTGCTGAGGGCGCTTGCATCACATTTTGTGGTTTAGCATAATGTTGCCTATTGCTTGTCTAGAATTAGGTTGGTAATTATTGATTAGATGATGGTTTGAAGTTCAGCAACCTGTTATGAATTTTATTAAGTTAGCAATTTGTGCTGCGTGTATTATGGCGTTATGTAAATTAAAGTTTAAGGGCTGTTCATTTGTTGAGAATGTATTTCACTGGAAAATTGTTTAAGCTTTTTTTTCATGTGTCTTCATACAGTGCGCATTAGGTGTTTCAACAGCATTATTACCAGTTTCATTTTTCTTACTTCAGCACATGTATGGCTACATGCATGCGGTTGTTTGGGTTTGAATGCTGATTTTTTTTGTTTTACCTATATGTAGTGATGTAAATGGTTTCTCTGTCTCTGGTGGCATTGCTTACTTTTACAGTTGTAAGGTGCCGATGTGAAGTGAGGTGGCTGCATGTAGTTCCACATACTGGGACAGAGTGCAGCATTGTAAATTGATTATTCGAGATGTCTGAATGTTTGTTTACATGTATTATTTTTTTAGTGGCTATGGTCAATAATTTGATCTTGTATCTGTGATTGTGTTCCTGGTCATTGTATGGAAATTTTGATGTTTTTTTTTTTTTTTGCGAATTGAATTTTATTTCCAATGAGCTTGGCCTTCACTAGTGCAGTGGTTTCTATAATTCAGCAGCCTTTATAGATTTAGCAATAAACAATCATGTTCATTAATGGCAGTGCTGTTGTGCTGAGTATACCTAAAAAAACCATATCTTCTCTTTTTGGTATCCCTAAATTCAGGGCTAAAGATTTGCTCTTGTCCAAGTGTATATTTATAACGCAATCGTCAATATATAACATATGGGTTATAACTTTCTTGTTATAATAAAATCTGTAGGAAGAAAACTTAAACAAAAGCAATTGTAATTAATATAAATGTCATAAACCAACTATTGCCAAAATATCAAGTGGGTTGAATAATAGTGGCATAACAAGTTTTGTTGACTACAGAAGATAAAAAAATCTCAACTTTCTACATTTATTTCAATATACATCTGTGTATAGAGTGAATTTTGATATGAGTGAGAAAGGAGAAAAAAATGACATAGTATCAAAGAAATAGCCATGTTACAAGAACGCAGTCGCCAGATTATGGATAAACCCCAGAGCAGTGTGTGTATGGCCGAGTACCAGATTGACATTTATACAAAAATATAGACAAAATTAAACAAGGGCAATACAAACAAATAAAGCAACACACAGGGACACCGCCTTGAAACGGTCACTGGCAAAACACCTCTTGGGAATTTAAACTTGGTTATTGGTTGCACCTGCTATCACTCTTAACCTCAAGCTTATTCCAAAATCTTAAGATAGTGTCACCTCAAGGTTACGAGTCACAATTAGCATGTTCCTTTGATTGGCGTAGCTATAAAAGTTATCATACCTGACTGCTGTGATACGAATGCTCATCGCTGTAAGTTCCATCGTCGCGTTTTCGTCTTCGTTTCACGTGACGTGTGCCTCCATCACTTACAAAGCTTCTGTAACTGTATTCGCTGTCACTGTCTGGGTTTCGTTTACCTTTCTTATAATTTTCTTTCTGTTCTTTGGACATTTTTGACTTTTTCTCCTTTTCCATTGCTTTCTTTAAAGCTTTTGCAGCTTTGGCAGCTTTGGACAAACTTCCTCGTTTGCCTTTCAAATTTTTCTTCCCTCTAACAAATAAGTAAAATGAGTTTATTTTGTTTCTGCCTCTTTATTATTACATGTGCTTATGTGGCCCGTTTATCATTCGTTAGAAGTAGCCACATTCACAGAAAATGGATTTCTTGGAGCATTTTTAAAGTACGATAATTGTTGAATACATCTTCATCAAACCCCTAGCAAACAAAAAGCATGCAAGGGCAACTGCACTAAAATTAAGTAATGAAATATAAACATGGTTTAGAATATATAGAAAACACAAAAAAATAGATTCATTCTTGGATCTAAATTAGAAAAATCAACACTCACACTTTATTTAAACTATTTTTTAAACTTTAAATTCCATGGTATTTAGTCTAGCGAAATGCTCTCTGTTTCTAATATAATCCGTAGCATCGTTCCCTCACTTAAAAGACAAAACAGTTTTTTAAAGCAGCAGTGTAGGTTTTCACGTCTGACTGGCTCGATCTCATTTATGCTGACACCGTTGCTAAGGCATCGGAAACGTAGAATATGCCATGAAAATAAGCAATCTTGTGTAAAGTTATCCAGCTAGCAACATCACTTAGTCATAATACAAGAGATCAAAATAAAGACACACTGTGGCGTACTACAACATCTGTTTCTTTTGATATGTTGATCAAACCAATAAGGTAATATCTGTGTTGTGAAATATCCACAGCATGTCAATTTATTACAGAAGATTTAACAGTTTTATTTTTAAGCAAATACGGTCATGGAAATATCACGTCAGCCATTCAAAGGTACGATAGGAAATAGGTAAATTTAATTCTATGAGAAGATTTATTATACATTTATTATTCTCCAATGTGTTGGGTCTCTAAACGCCAGAATTTCACCAAAACTGACATTTCCCTTAGATTACTGCTATAAAAACTTGCTTGAAGTCCAACAACTTTCAGATAGGTCAAGCAGATAGTTAAGCTCAAGACCATATGTATTCATTGCCGATTTCCCTTGGTATACAATCATGCTTTGAGAAATCAGGGTAGCAGAAAACATATCTCATCTTATCTACATTGTAGCAAGCTTTTCTTATCCAAAAATGATTATGCAACATCACGATCATGCCATATGTCTTACAAGATGAAGAACATTTCCACACATTTTACAGAAATCATAACTGTTGATCTATCTTTTTACAGAGACTACCAAAAGCTCAATTACACTGTTCTACTAGTTGCATACAAAAGTGCTGCCTTAAATAGAAAATTGCAGTAAATGTGTCGTATTGTTGCCTATGCTTTTATTAATACGGGTAAGTTTCTAGTATTCGTCTCCAAACAGGACTTTATATTAAAGTGTTAATCACGCCAGTTTGAAGAAAGAATGTGTTACAGCCAGTGTCTGAGTGGAGCAAAAATATTGGTCTAGTAACACAAAACGTACACGGTGCAGAGGGAAAATGTTTTCAGTCAACACCATCATAGTATTACAGTAAACGTTACTCAACTCCTACAGGCGATCTTGCCAATACTCCAAAGTTAAGTTGCCTTATCATTATACACACGGGTAAAGAAAATGACTGGTATGACCAATTTTGTTAAAATAAAAACAAAATTCTGTGTAAAGTAATTATCATGTGACCTAATGTTTGTTTGAGTCTGAATCCATTCATGTTTAGCTTACCTACCGAGAGGGAGTTAAAGGGAAAATGTTAACAACAATATTTAGGGTAAGGAACACACTATACTAACTTTTGAGGTCCAGGTTCTGAAACGAAAACCACTCATTTATTTAAGCATTACTTTATATCAACATTATACATAACATTACTCGCAGACTAAATAGCAAATGATGCGAGTATTATTTCTAGCAAGGTTTTAGCTGATAGCTAGACAGACCGGTAACCAGTTTTAAGTACATGCCTCCTGTTACAGAGAAACAGTGGATTTCATAATAGGGTACGATGGTAAATCTTCAATTTACCTGTGTAGGCGCCTTTCATGACACGTTTTATGAGTGTATCAAAAGAAATCTGTATCATCCAATTACAAAACTTCAAAACCATTGTATTAACTAGATTTATCATGTGTGAAAGAAATGCCCTTTGTAGATATGAACAGGAGCACGAGTTTTACGTGCGCATGCTTGATATGGGCATCTGTATAAGCTTAAAATTCCCACATTGAAAACATTGTTAACACAGTAATACTTACTGTTAATCTAAAAATCTACAAACAAGTCACAGCAAAAGGGCTAAACCAACAAAATTGACTTATGTATGTCACTTGGTACAGAATGCACTAAAGCATAAAGACTAGTGATTGGAGCTGGTCCCTATGCAAGTAAAGTGAACGCATGTTTTTTCTTCATATACTTTATTCACACAAGATATGCAGTGTCAACTAACGCAAATATATACAAACAAAAGGTAGTCTAGAATTCTATACAACTGTTGGCACATACTGGATAAAAATACATATCTAATGTGTAAACTGACAGGCACAAAAAACTCATATACTCATTTTGGACAAAGGGTCAGTATATCAATATTGTACAATTATACATAAGCAAGCTCCGACCAAACTATAGAAACTCCTGGACATGAATCAGCACCAAATACACGCACTCCATATAATAGCAGCCTTGTCTCTTAACGTCTTTGATACATCATGTTTAAAATCCACTGCCATGAAATTTCTTTGATAACAACTATTTTTGTAATAACACTGAATGTTATATGAAAATAGCAATGTTCCCACAAATACTCGCATTTACACATATCATTACAATATAATCGTAACGTTTTAGTCACTCTAAGAGAAAAGTTCGAATTGGAACTTAGTAATTAAATAATGAAAAATTGAGAAGGTGACCAAAACATGGTTTTGCAACTTAGTTTAGAAAACAAAATCTTTCCTCATCCAGTAAATTAAATAAGGCGATTGGTACTAGTATCCGATTATATTTTGAAAGTTTAATGCATGAAACAATGTTTCTAAAAATACCACCATGCGTATATATAAGAGGAATTCTAATTATACTTCGTTTTTAACCCTTAGCACGCTAAATTTCTAAAATGGACTGGTCCATCATTCAATTTGGGCAGTACCACTTATCATTCAAGGGGGTGTTCACTGAAAATTTATTGACTGAATAGCGAACAGTGCAGACCATGATCAGACTGCACGGATGTGCAGGCTGATCTTGGTCTGCACTGGTCGCAAAGGCAGAACCACTTGCCGCCAGCAGGCTAAAGGTTAAGCTTTAAGAAGGTATTGGGTTGTCAGGAAACGTTTATAGGATGTTTATTAAAGTCAATTAAACAGATATTATCAACTAAAAACAGAGATATGTGAAGGGAAACAAATTATGAAAGACAGTTTTATGGCCACCATCTAACTGATGTGAACATCATGCAGCACGGCTGTAAGATGAATAGTAGACTTGGTCTCTCTACATATAGTTAGGGTCAAGACCAAATCATTGGTGGAGGACTATCTGATTTTATTTCTATTGGTTTCTCTTCTATCAGTTTTGGTAATCTGCAGAAAAATAACAAAAAGCATCACGTATACTCAATTTGAAATAATAGACAAAATATAATGAAATTTTATAACTGATTCAAAAATATTCGAGTGTAAAATAAAACATTTGTCTTTGTTATCTGTTATCTTTAACTATACAAAATAACTAGAAACTAAAATAAAAGCAATTCTTATCTTGCAGAACAAAACGACCCTATTAATGAAAATAACTTACGTGGCAACTTTTTCTAGAAGTTTTCTTTTCTCATCCTTCAAGTCCTGCGGGTTAATCTTTCCATCGAGTAAATCCTGGGCCTGACCGCGTAGTTGGAATACTGAATCTCTTTTTAAATGATTACCTACAAGTCATAAGCCCCATGTTAGTCTTCAGTGACAAGAATCACTATTGAAATTAGTTCTAACAAACGTTTTATATATAAGACGTTAAATGCAATATATATATTTAATTAATAAAGTAATAAATTCTAGAATATGAACAGTGTTTATTTGAACATATATACTGCCACTTTTGCTAGCGACAGCAGTCCGTATTTCTTTTATTTTATCCAACTGACATCTAGTTCGGATGTAAAACATTAATTCTACATATAGTCTGACGTAAAATGTGGTCATACTCATCATCAGACATATCAAGCGGATTTATAACATAAATTCCACATAAAGTCTTACGTAGTATGTAACTCATCATCAGATATATCAAGTGGATTTATAACATAAATTCCACATAATTATAGCCTTATGTAAAGCTTACCGAGTGGATTCATATCCCTTTGTCTATGACCTCCAGATGGTTTGCGTAGCATGTGGTCATACTTATCATCAGCCATATCCAAGGGATTTGTTACAATATTCTCATGCATTGACAAAAATAATGGCACGTAGCACAGGTAATCCAGAAAAGAAATCTAGATAAAATGAGGAAAAATAAAGTTATTTCATTCGAAATTGCAGTAAGAAAATGTACTGTCTGCATTGCCAAATAAAGTAGGAATTTATAAACTGAATGCTTGATTCTTAAACTATCTTATGTTTTCGATAAATGCGAGTTAATGAACCTTATTGCTACAATGACTGCTTAAAGTTAACATTAGCTGCTGTATTTCTTGCAGAAGGAAAACATTTGACAATGTCACTGACTCATTTATTTGAAAGATGATTTTAAAAATGAAATGAACTGACCTCCAGGAAAGCATTTGGCTGTAATCTATCCATTATAAAATTTTGTTGCTTCCAGTTTAGACCTCCTGCGATTAATTCAATTCGCAGTGATTCACACTTAATAAAATTGGCATCTCTATCCGACTCTGAATTGCAGTAAAACATGGCTCTGTACAGGTCCATTTTCCTCTGAATATCCAAGAGATCACTTACTTCTAATAAATATTTGCTAAGCGGACTGTAAAAAAGAGATATTCACATAGTATATGTAACTGAATATCCTTCAATATCATGAGATAAAAAAAAACTATAGAAAATTTAAATATCTCATATTCGAGATGGTACTTAATATGCACGTATATGCATTTTGATAGTGTACTTTACTACGTTTTCAACGTTACGTTAAAAGTTTAACATCACGCTCGTTGTTTATATTTGTATGTTGAATATCCTGATAAAGGTGTTCGCCCAACGTCGAAGTGATAAAATTCTACTGACGATACTTATATGTCTTGCTTTTTGAAATAACGACCATATCTCCAAAACTATTGAAACAATCTATATTACATTTTGAATGTGTCTTGGTTTTGGGGTCAATTGATTCTTTTAAAGGATTTTGATTTTTTATGCTAAGTGTTGCAAAGTTCGATATTTAGATTACCACAACTACTTACTCCATTTTTGTTACTCGCTCACAAAGTGCTGAAATGACTGCAAACATTCTAAATGTCACCTGCGAGGCATCATCTATTTTGAGTACCTGTATGATAATATGTAAATAAATATCAAAATGTATACTTGCATCATTAGTAACACGATTACTGTATAATTCAGCAAGTTATATACAAACCAAACCTTTACACTATATAGTACGCATTTTCAATCTAAATTTGTAAGACGAACAATATTATGTCTTAAAGTATTATTAGTATTTCAAAAAAAAAGACAGCTATTGTCTTTATGCAGCGAAAAGGTATTTTAGCAACTTCCAAACACATTTCAATATAAATTTTTACGGATAAATGTTATTAGTTATCTGTCAACTTCTAGATATAAACAGGGAGATTGATATGTGAGCCGCGCCATGAGAAAACCAACATAGTGGCTTTGCGACCAGCATGGATCCAGACCAGCCTGCGCATCCGCGCAGTCTGGTCAGGATCCATGTTGTTCGCTAACAGTTTCTCTAATTCCAATAGGATGCGCAGCCTGGTCTAGATCCATGCTGGTCGCAAAGCCACTATTTTGGTTTTCTCATAGCACGTCTCATGTAATTAACAAACGTCAGAAATGTTACCTTAAATACGTATTCAAACTGCTTAGGTGTCATTTGTTGGACACTTGGTACTCCTTCAAGCGCTGTCTTCGTTTCCTTAAATAAAAATTATAGTAACTTGCAGAAGTTTTATCGTAATATGTGTGCTGTATAAATTATTTTCCATTCGTATTCAATTTAAAGTGACTAACCCACACATTTAAGGCGAAAAATAATTTCTATCAAAAGTCCATAAAATGTGAGCACTCTGAAAATGACTTGTGGTACAAACTTATTGACATAATATTTTTGCAAGATATTCTTATAAATAACCAAAAAATGAAACATGTAAAAAGAGTCACTCTCTGGACATCATTGAAAAGGCAAACATCTTACACTCGTCCGACCTGTAAAATTTGACAATATAATTAATAAATACCTTTGCAGAAATGACAGTGTCAAAATCGTCATCTTCAACAACGAACGCTCTTGCGTAAGACTCTATCAAACCAGGATCAACCAGCTTGTAGTGTGTCAGGAAGTCAATGTCAGCATCTGAATTAAGAAATCCACACTCGTCTGTTACTCTGGGTCATTTATTTATTTTCGATGACACAAAAGCCAGCAATTTGAGATTGTTTTCTTTAAAGATATCAAAGTCCATCTTTCACTAAACTATTTCATCTTTATATATTATCTTCAAATGTCAAAATCCCTATTACATGTATTAAGTTTTACAAAGTATATAATTTAATTGTTTATAATATAGCTACATTCATAATTAAACGTCATGCAGTATCATTCGATTATTTGAAAGCTCCATTTTTTATAACAGCAGTAGACATTTTTACTGTTTTTCGGTACGCATGTATTAAGTGTAAGTAATATATTTAATCTAATACTTAGCAGTGTAATTATACTTAAACCTATTAATTTTATGTTTTACTTAAACTGTAAGTAGTAGTTGTATGAAATTTGGTTTCAGTGTACCTTTAAGAAGAAGAATTCCAGCGATTTTTAGAAATAAAAAATGATTTACTAAAGTTGTACAAAGTTATTATTGGCCAATGCTGGACTGCAGTTTTAGCAGATACCTTTTAGTTAATTTTACGGAACTAACGTCAGAATATTACAACTTTGAATTTATCTGAATAAAACTGTTCAGTATTAATGACCATAAATCAGTATTATAACAGATAAATTTTATCTATATTGTATCAAATTATT
This sequence comes from Mercenaria mercenaria, assembly GCF_021730395.1. NCBI lineage: Eukaryota > Metazoa > Mollusca > Bivalvia > Venerida > Veneridae > Mercenaria > Mercenaria mercenaria. The sequence goes on from NC_069373.1 coordinate 59,265,898, forward strand.
TCTTCATAACTAACACTTTTGGAAGCTTGTCTTAAACAAAGTTTAAATAAATGAATAGATACACCATAGAACTCACTGTATCGTTTTTGATTCTACCTTTTATTTAGGACGGATTACACCAAACCGGAAGTGACTACTCAGTGTTACATGTGAAGTAGTCCAAAATGTAGTTCCATGCTATGGATGAAATCTGGTATAATGAGTGACATGAGGAGGTGACAGTTAAATTTTTGGCTTATGTTTATTGCTTATAGTATTGAGAATAGATCTAGACCATTTTCATTGTAAATTTCTTGGAATAAGTTTTATTCTTTGCGAAAAATGTCTACCTACGCGTAACTGCTAAACGGCTGTTTTCATGGGGGCATTTTTAGAGGGTGATGTTTCTCAGAACAGATTATTTTTCTTATATTCAACATAACATGTCAATATTTTCTGTTTTTGATAAGAAGACATGTTATACTAAATGACCATATATGGTTTTCATATCATTGAAATGCTCTAAAGTGCTGAAAATGAGGTCTGAATGTTTTGTTATTAATATGAAATAAATAAGGAATTGAATTGGTAGAATGTAACCTTTAAGGACGGATTACACCAAACCGGAAGTGACTACTCAGTGTTACATGTGAAGTAGTCCAAAATGTAGTTCCATGCTATGGATGAAATCTGGTATAATGAGTGACATGAGGAGGTGACAGTTAAATTTTTGGCTTATGTTTATTGCTTATAGTATTGAGAATAGATCTAGACCATTTTCATTGTAAATTTCTTGGAATAAGTTTTATTCTTTGCGAAAAATGTCTACCTACGCGTAACTGCTAAACGGCTGTTTCCATGGGGGCATTTTTAGAGGGTGATGTTTCTCAGAACAGATTATTTTTCTTATATTCAACATAACATGTCAATATTTTTCTGTTTTTGATAAGAAGACATGTTATACTAAATGACCATATATGGTTTTCATATCACAGAAATGCTCTAAAGTGCTGAAAATGAGGTCTGAATGTTTTGTTATTAATATGAAATAAATAAGGACTTGAATTGGTAGAGTGTAACCTTTAGGAGCTGTTTAAATGCAAATTAGATTGGAGTTTATACCAGTTAAAAAAAAGACATACGCGTTAATTTTCGAAAAGTTTAACAAATTCTGTACACTTGTCCCTTTTATGTTTGGCTTAACAGAGTATTTCTGAAAGTGATATAATGTTGACTTTTACCTTTTTCATCGAGATCTTTAGCATAATCGTCTTCTTTTAGCTTGCTCTGTTCAAGAATTTTCTTCATGTGGTCTTGTAGTTTCTTGCCACCTCTCTTCCAGACAACGTTCACCTTCTTTATTCCACGCACTGGAATAAAGAATACGTTCATCAGTAATGCATGTCGACATTAAAATCCCTACTTTATCTAAATCTGAAATCAGTTTATTTTTAATTAATTGTGCTGATCTTGAATTCAGGTAAATTGGTATGAATAACTTGTGCGTTATCAAGTTGTTTAAAGACATGACAATTTATCAAACTACTCACTTTGCGGTAAATAGATTGAGTACTAAAGCTGAACCATGTTCTCATGAGTTCCAGACTAAAAGTTTACAAGCAAAACTTGAAATAAAATTCAAATGACAATATAATAATTCTACAAAATTTCTTGTTGAACAGGAAGGGTAACAATGGTCTTCCTCGTCCAGTGTGACAAGGCAAGGACAACAATGATACTGCCTTACAAACTGCGTTTCACCGTTTGATGACAAGGAAAACAATGAGTCTACCTTGCTTGCACACAATGCATTTCCTCGTTCGATGACAAGGAAAACAATGAGTCTACCTTGCTTGCACAAACTGCATTTCCCCGTTCGATGACAAGGAAAACAACGAGACTACCTTGCTTGCACACAATGCATTTCCCCGTTCGATGACAAGGAAAACAACGAGACTACATTGCTTGCACATAATGCATTTCCTCGTTTGATGACAAGGAAAACAATAAGACTACCTTGTTTGCACACAATGCATTTCCTCGGTTGATGGCAAGGAAAACAATAAGACTACCTTGCATGCAAACAATTCATTTCCTCGATCGATGGCAAGAAACACAATGAGACTACCTTGCTTGCATACAACGTATTTCCTCCTTTGATGGCAAGAATAATGAGGATGTTGCCTTGCAAATTCTTATGCAAAAGAATCTAAAATAAATCAAAAGAAACGAGGAAGAAAACTGTAATTACTTACATGTACTGACGTCAAGATCCTCATCGTCGGCTAAATCGTCAGTATTAGCATCGCTTCCATATTCACTCGCCCGTTTAGTTGGAATTATTTTATCATTATCAGTTATCGAGATGTCGTTTCCAAACTTTTCCTTTAACAATCTCGCAATCTCTTTTTTGTCCAATGTCGGGTCTATGCCAAGTTTCCTCAGATCGTCGTCAGTAAGTTTAGAAAGATCTATTTTCTTTTTTCCATCACGTAAGCGTATCTTACCGTCGGCACCAACTTCAAACTGAGCATCATCATCATCCCCTATTAAAATATTATTTTGTAAGTTTCTGTTTAGAAACAGGTAGGAAATACCACTTGCATAATTCAGTTATAAAACTGTTATAATGTTATATAGTTGCACCCTACAAGTTCATTGATGGTATGTAAACGTCAGGGGAATATTATGAAACTTCCTGATACGCGGATTTACGTTCTTATAATTACTGTTTGAATCTGAGCGTTGAACTATGTTTAATTAGTAAGCAACTGCAATTACATGCTGAAAACAGTTTCTTTAGAAATGCGGATTATTTCAATGATACTAAAAAGATCAAAACCAGTAAGATATTAACAATAATTTTAGTTTATTTTATCGAGGAGTTTTCAAGATAAACAAATTTGGAAGTTTCGTAACGTCAAAGAGACTTAACGATAAATTGTGGATCCATACTTGTGATAGATACATAAAATTGCATATTCAACACGACAAGAAACTAACCCGTATGTATTATTGGATCCGATATATAAGCTTTTCCCATAGAACATATAATAAAAACAGATAAAAGGAACGATATTACTAATCAGTGGTTATCTAACGTTGTACAATATTTATGTATCCAAAACGCCTATTTACATAAGCGATTAATGGCATGAGATACATCATACTTTGGCATACCACTTAAAAGTCGTCGTTAAGGTCTCGCATTACGATTTTGTTAATTATATTGAAGAATTGTTGGGAGCTACAAAGTTTCTAAAAAGGTATTTTGATTAGTTAGTCCTGCATACGGAATATTACATTTTTACAACTGGTAAGATAAACGACTTCCTTAAAATCGCAGTTTTCATCGAAACGGACATCAAAAGAATGTCCAGAAACAGTAAAGTAAAAGGCATTCTAATTCATTTAATCTTGTCACATGTTACTTCTTACCTCCAAACTTCTTTGGTTCTTTCTGTTTTTTGACGACTCTAACATTACCATCCTTATCTGAAATAGAGAGAGATTATGTTTTGTGTCTGTGTAAGAAAGAAAACACAACCGCAGGAAATGCTACACACAAAAATGCGGCCTTCCCAAACAGCCTATTAAACCCACAAACCAAAAAGACGTGCAAGTTCGAAACATCCTCAATCGGGTGAAATCAAGATGCCAATGAATGTTCTCTAGGAGCCCAGTAAACCAAATCTCTTTTCACTTAATGTTATTTCAATGACTTTATACTTTTATACGGGTAACATCATGATGTTCTTCAAATAAGTTGTTTAAACAGTGAGTTTATACCCTTATATTTTAGTGAAGTACAGTAATGTCCCGCTTTTGAATATGTATCAGAAGCCACACAATTTCACAAATCACAAACTTTTATAGGAATATCAAAACAATGGAAACCATTTGAACAACAGCTTTGAGTGAACATACGTAGAAGCTTCTACTAGAAATGTCAAATAATTAACGAAAATAGTTCCGTAACATCTAGTTCTTCAAGATAATTTATATTTTTAAATGTTTATTTGTAAAACAGAAAAAGTGGAAACTCCACAGGTCGCTCAACACGACAAAACGAAACTGTTGCAGGCTCGGTTTGATTGTAAAGCAATATGTTTTTCTTACCGTACTCATATTCGTATTCGGATCCACTATCACTACCCTGCAAAGCAAATAAGCAGTATGAAACATGAAAATAAACTTTCGAAAATAAGCTGCTACATATGCTGTAGCATTTAACATTCAATCGCTTTTTCGTCCACAACTTTACCTTTAAATATATATAGCATGTATTTGGAAGATCATCTGCGTGGAAAGCAACCAAGAAAAATAACAAAATTTGACAGTTTTGCCTTAACATCTATCATGTCTTTGAATATTGTATTCAAATATGGTATAAAGTGAAATAAAAATAAATATGATACTTACCCATCCCGGTAATCGTTTCTTTCCTATTACTCGCCCTTGTTCATCGTATGTCTGTTTTAAAGTAAATAAAAGTATGATTAGACATGAAATAGGGTGATAAATACAGCCTATAGAAACCAAAATTTATAGAAAAAAAAGGTTTTACTTAGATTTACATGAACAAAATTGACAAGACGATACAAAGAAATAGAATACGATTTATACCAGAGAAGACATTATTACTTCATGTTTTTCGTCAGAATCATCTAAAGTAGTTTTCGTGTGAAATCTTATTTGATTGTAGCCGAACATGTAATTGTAAATACGATGGGCAATGCTGATCTGATGGTAGGTAGCAATGTGTGTGTCAAAACATGGGTATCACAGTAAGGCTTTTATGGAATGGTAACTCGACTTACATATTCATAACCATCTGGGCCTTCATCGCCTGGTCTAGTAGTCTTCTTCTTGTCTTTTTTCTTTATTTTCTCCCCAGTTATTGGGTCGTATTCACCTGCAATCACAACACTCAATGTGTCTTTGATTTATGTCTTCATGTAGGCCTTTAAATTTCTATTAAGAATTAAGGCACGCGCTATACAACATGCAAAGTTAAAGCTCTAATTCAGCTAAAATTAAGAAGCTAAAAGCATCCGTCAAGCCGTTAAGTCTAATTAATTCAGAATTTACAGAATGTTAGTTAAACAAACAAGCTAGCTATAAAGCAGAATGGGTTGGAATAGGTCTTACCTGTGATTCCTGGAAACTCAGCATGCTATAAACTGATGAAAAGAACCGGCGCACAGGAAAATGCACTACATTTCTAAACTAACGAAAAAGACAAAAGCAGCGACAATTGATGCGACGTATATAGCACAAATAAAAGCACTATGGCTTCTATGAGAAAACTACATAGCCTAACAACAGACAATCTAGTTAGCAGCTATAAATCCACAAATTATTGAATGTTGTAATTTTGAAAGTGTGTTAGGTCAATTCCCATTTTCTTTCCAATGCAACTTTATATTACTGTGCATTCGAAGTCTAAAAATTGTTTTTAAGGGAGCCGAGTCAGTTCTGATTCTGTATTAGAATGTTAAAACAAACTAGCGGTTGACAGTTAACATAAAAACTGTTGACAGCGAGTATACTTACAATACAAATATTTTATGTTATGAATTTCAATGTTGGGGCGGTGGTATTGCAATAACGATATCTTTTTTTATAATGACGAATTAAGTGAATAGTAGAACAATACAGAGCATCAAAAATAGAAGTAAAGCAGATATCAATTTAAAATATAAAAAAGTGCTGACTAATGCCAGCGCGATTAGCTATTCAAAACATTTCAACATATCACTAGATGACGTACAAGTGTTTTTGTCAAATTTGTTTATGTTGCAAGAGAGGCATACTTTTGTTACATTAAGTCGAAGAAAATAGTTTGAAAGCATGGAGTACAACAGCTCCTGAGAGACTGCTTTACTGCAAATATTTCACACACAAAATTCTTTTGAAAAATGACATTCCTTTCAACGTTGTTTTCTATATATTTTTATCAAATACAATTGTCACTGAAACTATAAAATATAATTACAGTAGAATAAAATCAAATTAATGTTAAAATGTCATTGTGTAATTACACTGCAGAGAAGATAAGAGTAAATCTTATATACAGCAGTATTACAAATCAGCATTTGTAATATTCGATCTATATCATATCTAAATTTTTTTTATCTGTTATGTAGAATACTCTCAGAACAATAATGACACGTGAGGTCAAGCACTTTGACATGTTAGTATTAGGGTATGTGTAACTTACTTTCATCGCTCTCGTCGTCAGCATCGTTGCCGTCCTTTTTCTTCTTCCGTTTACCTTGAGCTCTGCAAATTGAGTTAAATTTCGAATATACTGGATATCTTAATAACCGAAAAAGTAATACAAATGCCTTATTTCAGACTTTTAAACATAAATAGGTACTGGCTCAGTCTTTGCAGATGTAAGTAAACTAATTATTTCGTTTTATTTGTGTTTCACAACGACGTCTTATTTTTGTAATGCTTTATTATCGAAACAATTGCTGAAGATGTTTCTGTGAGTAGTATTAGGATTGTTTTATGATGCCAATAGCGTTATTTATACTTATTCAATACCTAACATTTTATTTAAGTTATGTAAAAAAAACCTGAAAAACATGGATCGTGTAAAAACAATTACTCTTTGTTCAAAGGACAGTTAAACATTTCATGAAAATTTGATGACAAAATAAGTGTCACGTTTTCATATTTGGTACATGGTGTAATGACAGAAAATATGATGAACAGTACTATCAACATTTGTTCGAAATGGAATTAGATTGCCTTTTTACCCAAAAGAGATTATTTATCAAGATACATTTTTGCATTATTGAAAATATTCATTTGATGGTTCAATACATGTCACATAGGCAGGTCATAAGGCGATTTTCCAGCTGTCTATGGTAGGTGAAGACCCGAATGCATAATTCATCATTTCGTCACGGATGGACATCTGGGTATAACCAACAATCTTTCGTAAGCCAGCTAGACGACTTCCTCACATGAAAGGATTCTAAACTCAGAGAGAGGTTTTTGAACTCACAGAAAGAAAATATTTTTTCAATCGCAAATTATATGTCAGATATCTATGCTAGACGACCCAATTTAATGAAAAATGTATGAAACATGTAAATGAATACGTACACGAGTTCACTTATTCTGACTGGATTGCCCTCACTGTCTACGGTCCAGTCACTTGATGGACTGATAAGGCCCTTCTCTCTTAGATCTTGTAAAATCTTCTGTTTCTTTGCCCTGAAAAGTATCCCTATGATAAATTTTCCAGTTCCGATCATATTAAATTTTTCGCTTTCTCAGTTTTACTCTTAAAGATAACCTATGCTCATCCGTCACTATAATATGTTGTCATTAGATATTGATTTAAACCTATATGGTCCGCATCAAAATCATAAATTTAGTCAAATATATCAAATAAATCTGTATGTAATGCAGAAATCACAGTTAAATGTCATATCCAACAGCCATTTCTTATAACTTCTAATATTTAATGACATTACATATTCATACTGATACATTTAAAAACTTCGATATTTAAGACAATGTCTATATACAAAATCATATTTATGTAGTGTCTACATAGATACTCTGTAGCAATTACCCGTATTTTCAACGTTGAACTTTAGGCATAATGTATCTTTAAAGTATTTCATCCGTATATTATACCACTGCTTGTGAATCCTCCATGAACGTCAATAATAAATTATACACAGGTATGCAGGAATTTTGTAGATAGGATTTTAATTGAATTAAAGATTAACAAGTTGGAAGTAAAACTGACTAAGAGCGATAAAATCCTATTGCAGAGTATGCTGAATTTGCTTTAACAGTCGAACCTTTACCAAAATATGAAACAAGAGGGTCATGATGACCCTGGATCGCTCACCTGAGTAATATGAGCTACATGTTTCAAATGTCAAACTGATGATAAAATATTAAGAAAGTCAGTAGGTCACCTTCATGGTCAATGAAATTCAGTTTTACGATTTGTGTGCAAAACTGTATGTCATCAAAATTTCAAGGCTGTATCTTAAAAAACAAGAAAGTAGGTCAGTAGGTCAAGGTCACAATCAAGTGACATCATATTACTTTGGGTCATCAGGTAATTATAATTAAAAAGTCTTGGAAATAGGATCAGATGATTTTTAAGTATTTTTCCTATATAACTCACATAATAACTAAGTGACCCCAGGGAGGGGCCTCTTTTAACCCCAGGGGCATAATTTGAACATCATACCAAATATCAAAAGCCTAGATCGTATGGTTTCAGACAAGAAGATTTTTAAAGCTCTTTCCTATATAAGTCTTTATAAAACTTGGGACCCCCAGGGCAGGGCCTCTTTTCATCCAAGGGGTAAAATTTTGAACAATTTTGGTTGAGGACCATAAGACAATGCTACAAACCAAATATCAAAGGTCTAAGTGTTGTGGTTTCAGACAAGAAGATTTTAAAACTTTTTTTCCTATATAAGTCTATGTAAAAATTGGGACCCCCGGGGCGGGGCCACATTTGATCCTAGGGGGATAATTTGAACAATATTGGTAGAGGACTACTAGATGATGCTACATACCAAATATCAAAGCCCTAGGCCATGTGGTTTTGTACAAGAAGATTTTCAAAGTTTTCCCATATAAGTCGTTATAAACCATGTGACCCCCGGGGCGGGGCCATATTTGAGCCTAGGGTGATAATTTGAAAAATCTTGGTAGAGTACCACTAGATAATGCTACATACCAAATATCAAAGCCCTAGGCCATGTGGTTTTGTACAAGAAGATTTTCAAAGTTTTCCCTATATAAGTCTATATAAACCATGTGACCCCCGGGGCGGGGCCATATTTGGCCCTACGGGGATAATTTGAACAATTTTGGTAGAGGGCCATTAGATGATGCTACACACCAGATATCAAAGCCCTAGGCCCTGTGGTTTTGGACAAGAAGATTTTTAAAGTTTTTCCTTTCGGTTGCCATTGCAACCAGAGTTCTGCATGGAATTAAAATTTTGAAAGGGGGCCACCCAAGGATCATTCCTGTGAAGTTTGGTGTAATTCTGCAAAGTGGTTTTCAAGAAGAAGATTCTTTTAGAAATTGTTGACGCACGACGGACATCAAGCGGTCACAATAGCTCACCTTGTCACTTCGTGACAGGTGAGCTAAAAAAAGCTTCTGTTAACTTGTAGTCTCTCATAACACATAACATTGTACTGTTTGTACCTTAATGATGAGACAATGGTGATATTTCAATGCAGGTTATTTAATTTTTGTTTTTATTCTACAGTGGTTTTCAGTACTGGATTTACTGTATCCGGGTATATGTAATGTGTGAGCATAGAAATTAAAGTGGTCTGATTACTCTTTTTTCACAGATTTCCTCACGGGCTCCCCAGTATCAGAATCAATTGACCAATCACTTGATGGACTTATCATTCCCTTCTCTCGGAGTTCTTGAAGTTTCTTAAGCTTCTTCAGCCTGAAATATAACACATACAGACAGTATTATTAACTTAGATGTTTGATATAGGGTTACAGCTCTGTTTTAAAACATACGATAATGTATCGGTGTTCAGTTAATCAAACTATTTTTGCTTGATTTTGAACTTGTATGTATCTTTTTTGTCATACTGTTGGAAGAACATTGGTTGAAAAGGTCACTCTCTACCTACTGACTAGCACAGTATCAAGTATAATGTATTGTTAGAATTTACTAGCATTTTAGTTTAAAATTTACTGGCAACTAAATTAACATGTGATTTGTTTCATTAAACACTAGTTCAATCTTGTGTTTTACAAACAGTCTGGGCATCATTTTGTATCTAACAAAAAGTAAAGGCCTTCGCATGGTTTAACATCTGATTTACCACGGTTCATAGTTTAGATACGCAGAAATTGCGCCATTAGTGCGTAAAGCCCCAGATGTTAAATATCCAAGCATCTGAACAACGAGCCATGGTAAATCAGATGACAAACCACAAAAAGGCCGTGTACATTTTCATTACATGTTTACTGCTATACTAAGATTATATTAAGCTGAACTTAATCCGAGTACTACGAGTTTTGAACCGGACGTCATCCGGCACTTTGACGTCATAATTGTCGTCAAAATGATCTCTCACAGGTCCACGCATCAACCGTAGTTTATTTCATATATAAACTAAACTACAAATAAGATAATTTTAGAATATCAAGTAAACTGAGTTAACAAAATAAATTGAAAAACATAATTATCTTGTTTTGAAATCATATGGTAATTACAACAAAATACTGGAGATGTTAGCATACCTATGTAGATCTATTAGAACAGAAGTATTAGAGACAGAAGGTCTGTGTTAGAAAAAACTTTTAAAGAAGAAATGAGAAGAAAGTACAAAACGAAACGAATATCTAGCCATTCGTAGTAATAAGGTAGGGATGAGAAGAACGCAATACCTGAAAGAAGAGGGTTATATTCCTTTGGCGTAATGAAATTTAGAATTTATGTAAATATACTTGAATGTATATCAAGGAAGTGTATTATTGCAAATCTGAATGCAGATGATATTTCTAAAATTATCAGAACAACCACACTTACATTTTACCAAAAGATTCAATCATTTCTCATAACTCCAAGTGTATATTTTTTTTTAATTTGCGCTACTTCCTTTCGTACATTATAGTGAACATGAACAGGCAAATATAAAACTGTTTCAGTCAAAGCATTAGTAATCAGTGAAGACAACCCAGTCCTTGGTATTAAATGCAAGAGAAACGTTCAACCAAAGGAAGAAATACAAACTCCTTCTGTTTTTCCATCATCAGGTCATATTTGTCTCCATATTTCTCCCTTCTTCTTTGTTCCCTCGCTGCCTTGCGCTCAGCCTTAGCCTTAAAGTAAGCTGCCTTTTCTTCCTCTGTCATATTTTCTAGATCTACATCCTCGGATATAGTAGAATCGCTAAAGTCACCTACATCAGCAAATTTCCCGCCTTTTATTTTACCAATTTGTTCCTTCGCTTTCGCTCCGGCTTTTGCTTTAATTTTTGCTTCTTGCTTTTGTTTACTTGTCAATTTTGGTTTCTTTACAAGCATTTTACCACCTTTTCCGTCAGAAACCTCCGTGTATACACTAAGCAGCAAAAATAAACCAATTACAAAGTTACTTACTGGTATATTAATTGTAGAAAAAATGCATATTTGAATATCTAATGACTCGATTGATGCATGCGTAAACAGTATTGATAATGAAATTTTATTTTCAGTCACACAAGTACACATTACTAGCATCTATAAGTGATATACACAGGTTTAAATGTAAAACAAAACACATACAAAGATATAACTAACCTTTCTTCATCAGATTCCTCAAAGCTCTCCGCTTTTCCATACCCAATAACATTACCCTGTGCATCTCTAATCTTCTTTTTTCTTGTAACTCGTCTAGTCCCACCTTCACTTATTTCACTGGTGTAACTATAATCACTACCACTACCACCTCGCTTCTTTCTGATTTTACCATCTTTACCTACTTTTGTTTTTGCCTCTTTGGCTTCCTTTTCTTTACGTTTCTTTTCAGCGAGTCTACCGCCTGGTTTATCACTGTCTGCACTATGATAGCTTTCACTATCACTGTAAGTTCCGTCTGCACGTTTGCGACGACGACGTACATGTCTTGTGCCACCTTCACTTACCACACTGTAATAACTATGAGCACTATTCTGATGCTCGCGTTCACGGCGACGGCGCCGACGTCGAGCAGCCCCTTCTCCGTCCTGACTACTATGGTAAGATTCGGCATCACTGTATGTGCCGTCAGCGCGTTTACGACGCCGCTGCACGTGTCGCGTTCCTCCTGCGCTTACAAAACTTTTATAACTATAGTCACTGTCACTGTCAGCGTCACGTTTGCCAGCTTTTCTACGCATGCGTTGTTCAGCTGTTTCCTCTTCATCAACACCGCCTTTACCTTTCTTGCCCTTTTTACCTTTCTGCATGGAAGCAATACCGCTGTCGAAATCCGATTCAGGGCCCCCAATTTTTCTGCAAAATTCACCGTAATGAATTAAAGAATCTTTAATGAGCATTTTTAAGACATAAATGTGTATCTATATCATTACACTGTCTCTTTTACTATAAATGTTTCATACATATGTTACGAAGTTTCTCCATTATTGTAGCAAAACAACTTTTCTACTACATGTACATGAGGTCCTTCCAAATTTTCTCTTTCAATTATCTAAATATTCATCATCTTTAATAAATATTCTTTAACATAATTATGTAGCTGATCAAATTCTTACTTTTTATACTTTTTGCCAGTGAGAGGATCAACCACTACTTCATATACTGCTCCATCCTTACCAACAATTCTCTGTCCTGCTATAGCTGCAAGTCATACACAATCCAATCTTTACAATTCTAGCATTTTATGTATTATTAGTATTAGTTAAATTGCTCAGTTATATATTGTGTGAACTATATTTACTCTAAAAATAAATTATTTTTTCTAAGTGTTATAGTTTTATTATTACATGTAACTGTATAAATAACCGACTGTTATTTCTAGATTTAGGCTTGTATATTTCATTTTTCGTTGCCAATAAAAATGGAAAAAGAAATCTTCAATAAACTGATTTATCCGTTAATCTTTAATTTCCTTTTCGTCATATCCCTACATTATGTCTGTATAATCCTTACAGTACTTTCAGAAATGAAATACCTGTGGCTAATTCTGGATCATCGTCATCATAAACTGTGGAGGCTTTCTCCCAGTCTTCAATCACTTCTCCTTTCTCCAGTTTCATGAACTTTTTCAAGAATTCAGGATCTCCTCCGGCCTCTTGGAACGCTCGGTATTCTTCTTCTGTCAACATAACAGTTTTCTCAATTAATCGTCCACTTTTTGTTCTGACTAGTGTCTTAATGACCTTCATAGGTTTACCTTCGGTCTTCTCCCAACCTTCAATTGTACCACCCTCCTCGCCTAAATATTTACCGAGAATTTCGTTCATATCTGCACCACCTGCCATCAATCTATCGTATTCATCCGCGCGTACCATTATTGTCTTTTCAATAATTCTACCACTCTTAGTTCTTACTTTCATTTTAATGGCTTTCATGGGTTCTTCACTTTCCCAACCCTCTACTGTCTGTCCTTCCTCTAAAGGTAGATACTTTTTAATAATTTCATTTGGATCCATTCCTTCTTTTATCATTTTGTCATAGTCTTCTTGTGATATCATAATAGTCTTTTCAATAAGCCTTCCACTCTTTGTACGAACATATGTTTTAATTGTTTTCATTTTTGCTTCATCCCATCCTTCTACCGTTTCACCTTCTTTTACATATTTTTTCAATAAATCTTTTGCATCTACTTTCCCCTGTGTAATTGCATCATAATCTTCTTTAGACACATAAACAACTTTCTCAACAAGCCGTCCACTCTTTGTTCGTACATATGTCTTAATTGCCTTAACCTCATCTTTATCCCAGGACTCAAGACCAGCCGCTTCGTCTTTTGTGAGGTATTTCTTAAGAATATCGGCAGCACCTTTGCCCGATTTGAAAGCTTCGTAATCCTCCTCTGTCATGAAGATTATTCTCTCCACCAGGCGGCCACTCTTTGTTCTGATATATGTTTTAATTGCTCGCACAGCTAAAGATAAAGAAAATATTCGATTCATTTATCAGAAATGTGAAAAATGGAAGGTTTTCCAAAAATATACACACACACTTCACCTGTTTTGAACAGATGCATTACAATTAAATGTATCACGCATTTAAATTAAACTTTACAGAACAAATGAATAATGTAACCACGTCAGCATAAAGTGCAAATTCGTAGCTTATTTTCATTACAGATAACATAAGGACGTAGGGAAAATGACCTTTTTTCTCTTCATTTCTTGTGAAATGATGAAAGAGTATGTTCAGATCGTTATGAAAACAATGTACATGTCATAGTTATGGAACATGAAATCGTAAACGATATTTATGTTTATTTGTTTGACAAAAACAGTAAAGTTTGCGACAAAATAATATGTTCTTACTGCCAAAACATGCACGTTAATATTTGTTATATTATGTTTATAAATCTGTAACTATAGTTATGCTGTATTTTAAAAACGAAAGACTGGTTGGTTTATGTACAAGATAGCAAAGGATTGGATAATACTCACACTTTTCTTTGATAGCTTCAAGTCTTTGCTTTGCAATAAGCTCTCTCTGTCTCTGCAAATAGAATTTGAGCCGCGCCATAAGAAAACCAACATAGTGGGTTTGCGACAAGCATGGATCCAGACCAGCCTGCGCATCCGCGCAGTCTGGTCAGGATCGATGCTGTTCGCTTTTAAAGCCTATTGGAATTGGAGAAACTGTTAGCGAACAGCATGGATCCTGACCAGACTGCGCGGAAGCGCAGGCTGGTCTGGATCCATGCTGGTCGCAAACTCACTATGTTGGTTTTCTCATGGCACGGCTCATTTTATTTTTAAAAATGTAGATATGGTTTTTCACTTATTTTATATTCGATTTTAAATGTTCTTCGAGATATGTTCCCTTTTTTTTTTATAAAAAAAACTATTCATCTCTAGTAAATCTTTTACTTAAAGACCGTCATGCTATAAAGTGCCATTACATCCAGGCATATATACTAGCATGATATCTTATTTTTCAATCAAGTCGACATAAAGTATCATATTCCAAGGGAGGAATTGGGACTGTTTGATTGAATGGTTAAGATCGTTGACTTTCAATTACAAGACCTTATTTGAGATTTTGTTGATTTTACTATGTGTAAAATAATGCTCGAACCTATAGCTGTCTCGTACTCAACATAACAAAAACAAATTAATACTTTAATGATGGCATACCTGAAGCTCTAACTCCTCCAGCAAACACTTGACATACCAGTAGCCATGTCTGTATCCCCCACCCACTCTGATATACTTGTGCTGAAAACAATAAACAAATATTTTCTTAGTCATGTTTCGCTATATGTGTGTCCATCTTAAAGGTATATTAAATCATGTTAGATCCAAATGTCATATTTAAAAACATGAACAATTATTTCATATAGTTTATGTAAAGTCTATGTGTATGAACAGTGCTATGCATTAGTTGTAAAACAGTACATATTGTATATATGTATAGATGAACACAGTATAAATGTGTATTACGACTAATAGAAACTGATAGTTTTTAACAATCAACTTTTACTGCTTGGCATTAATTATGAATGTAGTTCTATATGCAAACTTAATTTATATCTTTAAAGTTAAATACATTTGATCAGGACTTTATTTATCTGAAGTAAATATCCAAAGATAAAATATTTTAGTGGAAGGTGACCATTGGATATCTTTAAGGAATTCCTCCGCCAAACACGTTGTAGTTATTAACCCTTAGGCTGCTGACGGCAAGTGATATTGCCAGACCAAGATCAGCCTGCACATCCATGCAGGCTGATCATGGTCTGCACTGTTCGCTATTTAGTCAGTAAATCCCTTTGAATAATAAGTGATGCTGCCCAAATTGAATGACGGACCAGTCCATTTTAGAAATTTAGCAGGGTAAGGGTTAAATATCATAGTTTGATACAGTGCAATATCAAACACTACAACAGTTATGTTTAACAGAATATTCAACGAACTAGAATGTTTCTATTAAAAATATGATGCGTTGCTATTGAATACCGTCTTCGTGAAAGTGCTACAGAAATAAATATAACCATGCTTACAATGTCTAAGTATTCTACATAACATATGCAATAGATAGTAAAACAATATAATTATGTGTGTATTTCGGCCTTAATATTACTGCAGTTAACTGCATTACAGAGAAACGCAAATACATGAGAACTTAGAAATTGAGAAACTTTAAAAAAATATATATGGATATATAGAGCAATATGGGTTCAATTTTCTTCAGATAAGTAATTGTTCTAATCAGATTCTACCTAAACATTTATCGCTACTTATAAAACTGATTTGGAATCCAATACTGACATAATTAATCCGTTCAATATTCAATAATGACTTAGTCCTTAGTTGACTGTTTTATGGCAAAGTGCCATGACGAGGACATGTACAAAAACTTTGACACATAAAAAACTTACATAAAAATGAAAGACGTTTATAAGATATACCAACAAAAAATATAAAGTTACATTTAAGGCGTTATGTAAATAATTGAAAGGTTTATATAAGATAGTGTCGACCTGTGTAATTGACAATTAAAATTGATGCAGTTTAATTATAGTTACGATAAACTATTTTTTAAGTTCTTCTAATATTGCCAGTAAATAATTTGAAGTTATATCGACATGACAGTCCTGACAATAGAGATTAAACATTGACACAATTCATTACACAAAACGGGTTTAACCCTTACCCTGCTAAATTTCTAAAATGAGCTTGTCTATGTTTCAATTTGGACAGTACCATTAACTGTAAAAAGGGATGCTTACCAAAAAAGATACTGACTGAATAGCGAACAGTGCAGATCATGATCAGACTGAACAGATGTGCAGGCTGATCGTGATCTACACTGGTCACAAAGGCAGAATTAATCGTGTCCAGCATGGTAAGTCCTAATATGTTACAGAATGCAATTTATGCCTAAGCTCAATGCTTTAATTATTACATGGAACATTATGACAAATACACCTGTTTCTAGCAGATAGTTTGAAAAATCTTGCTTATGTAATAATATACTATGTGTCTGCTTTTTACATAACAGTAAACATTACTTTTTACATGCTAATTTTGGGAACATGGCCGACTATACCGAGTTCCACATAAATAAAAATTCATATAGGTGTTTGTCGTCAGGAGCACATTGGTAAAAAAGGCAGTGTTAAAGTTTTGACAATCTATATATGAAAACCTATTGCTTAGTTTGTGCCTAACTACCTAATAAGAAGTTATATGCCAATGCATGCTCATTTAATATAATCTATAGACTAAGAGAATAGATTTCTAAAATGTAAGGTATATGTGTGTAGTATGAAAATGTAATCAAAATGTAAAATCAATATCTTATTGATTTTCTGAAGTACTTCTTAAGTTACATTTAGATTACATGTACATCAACAATATTTCTTTATAACTTGAACAAATGTAATTGAATACTATTGAATACTATTGATTACGGTTACTTAAGGGTTGTGCCATGCTTACAGACTTGCACTTCGGTGAGGTATTTTCAGAACATGTAATGAACAACATTACTTTATTACTTGAACAAATGTATTAATTACATTAGATTATGATTACCCAGGGGTTGTTTCATACGTACCGATTCGCACTTCTTGTGAGGTATTTTCAGAACATGTAATTGACACAATTACTTTATTAATTGAACAAATGTAATTGATTACAGTTTATTACGATTATCCAGGAATTGTTTCATACGTACCGATTCGCACTTCTTGTGAGGTATTTTCAGAACATGTAATGAACAAAATTACTTTATTACTTGAACAAATGTAAGTAATTACAGTTGATTACGACTACTTAGGGGTTGTGTCATACGTACCGACTCGCACTTCTTGTGAGGTATTTTCAGCAAGCATTTCAGGCACTCTTCGCTCGATGCCTACAAAATATAGTAACATCATTATTCAAGATATGAGTTTCGGTTCGGGTGTTTTTACATTCATCTTGTTACAATTTATAACTATACACTGCTACATTAAGAGTCAAGATTATTACCTTATATAAAACGTTAGAAAAAGGGAGATGATTTTAAAATTATTCGATAAAGAGTTATATGCACTTTCTCTCATTGACGTCAGTGATGTATTACGTTACACATTCTCTTCAGCCGAGTCAAAGATATTGTTTTCAATGTTTCGGAATTGACGGACGGATGGGAGAACGGACTTGACAAAGTAATTCCAGTCTAACCCCCTCTCATTTGCATAAGGATAAAGTACATAATAATTTATGATTTTTTTTAATATCATACAGAAGTTGCTATCTTGTTTTTGTAATTTACACCTGGAATCAGACCTTGAAATATAAAACAGTAAAGGTAAATTCAGACCACGGTTTCTATTCGGGATAGTGTTAACTGTTTTGTAATGTTATATTATAACTTAAAAGAAGATTGCCATGTACTTAATTGGATTAGAATTAGAATTGCAAATCCGTTAAGATTGCCGAATAATGACCTACAAGAGAGGGGATTACACATTCATGTTTAATCCAGTTCTTTGACACAAATCTGTTATTTAAGACCACGTGCTTTTTTTAAAAAAAGTTATCAGGTTCATACAAACATTAGTGTCGTAAATGTCGTTAATTAACCAAGAGTGTCGTTTTTTTATTACCTACCTCTATTACTGATATTATGTGCGCATTAAAATTTGCGGGTTGTGGGCCGTGGCAAATGTTAAATCCATGTAACCTGACCTATATCCAATAAACACAACCATTTGTATTGTTATTATAAATAATATTGTGTATAATAGATGCAATAAAATATTATTAAACTTTAATGAATTGCCAAAGGACTGACCTTCGGCAGGAAAGGTGAATTTGCGCTGAGTCTCGTTCGAAGGTCCGGAGTGCTTCTGTACTTGGCTGAGTACTTGGAGTGTATCTCTGAATTCGCTCGACTCTGCAAAAGAAAAAGAAAACTAGAATGACCTAAATCGTCCGCCTCGGATATGTTAAATACTTATTTAACTTAGTTTTTCACAAAAGCATTGCTTCGAAAGAAGTACAGTGAATAAATGTAAAATTCTTCATGACGTTTTCTAAAACCTAATACAATTTTTAGTTAATATTTGTTCTCTCCCAATGTTAAGTTCACAATTTCTGCCAAACTACGATCAAATAAAGAGATGAACATATTTAACCACGTATGTTATCAAAAAGCTTTGAAATGTCCCGCATTCCCTGGTAACTTATCTGTTCTAAACGTAGCGCGAAAAAGATGATTGAATGTATAACAAATATCAAGAAACTTCAAACACACCACATCTAAATCTAAAATTTCCCGCGCTGCTAGCTCCAGAAAGCGCTTGTCAAGCGTCCGGGATCCCCAGCCAGGAGCAGATAACTCTGCACGCGCAACCATGTAAGAATCCCATGTTGGATGGTAATTTTCTGACATTGGACGACCTTTTCTTTTCTTTGACTGTTTATCTTGCGATCTGAATTTATCGGACCTTCTGGCTTTTTTACGTGTGGTTGACGTGGATTGTGTATCTTCACTAACTGGTAAGAATAAACTTTGAGTTAAAGTGTCAGTATTTGAGGATGACCCAGCATAACTGTCTGTTTGAACTAATTCGCGCTTCATGTCATCAAACTGCCTTTTCAATATTGGCTGTTGATCCATTTCGTCTTTTTCAATTTTTGCATACGGCGGTTTTGGTCTACGTCTGTTTGGTTTTTCCTCGGAGGGAGGCAGTGGTTGGTGACCAATGGCAGACACATCCCACGTTTTTCTCTTCCACTCGTTTGGTACGGCAATTTCAGACAAGGGACGTTCTCTTTGTGAAGTTTTTCCAACAGTTTTGTCAATCACTGATAAGTCTGGGGACCGAATTCTCCACTGACGTTTGTGTAAATCATACTCCTTTTTATACGTCTCGTGACGTCTAGAAATTATCGCTGATATTTCACTGATAGGCCTAGGTGTTTTCGAATAAGAAGGTCGTGGTATAGTATTTGACAGGTCCTGTCTAAAATTCAAGGCTGAAGAAGAAGAAGACTCGGCGAATTTGGCTAATATGTCCTCACAGATTTGATTTCTAGATATATTCTTAAGTTCTTCCATATCTGACCTCTAAATTGCAGATTAAATTAAGATAATTATCTCCTTATTTATTCTTGCACATTAAATTTAGATGATTATCTCCTTATTTATTCTATCTGTCAAAACGAAAAGCATTTAGTCTACATAAAATCCTTTAAGTCCTTTGAAATCGAATCATTTTACAGATACTATCTTTTACTTGTCCTCAGCTGGAATTAACTTTATTAACTGCTTCTTAAATGGTAGATACTTTGTGACATAAATTAAGATTTTTGGTAACTGTATTTAATACCAGTACATGTACTTGAAAAATGTATCATTTTCCGTTTGGACAAAAGAGCTTCTAGCATTTTGACATTGCAACAAATGGCCCTTAACATTGATCAAACAAAAAGTCATGCAAATTTTGTTAATAGTTCTTTTAAATCCTGAACTTAATACGTCGCCACGGACATACTGAGTTATATTATATAGGATAGAGTTATGAAATTCGACCAAAGGAATTTATACATTCTGTCTTATACAATACAAGCAAAGTGATCAATAAAATTACAGATATTTGAAAAGTTAGCCCGTGTATATTCCATCCACGATTGTGTTGTCATGCAATGTAAGATTGTATAGGATATATTTTTGTAAGATAAATCATATTATGCAAAACATAATCAATTAATTACAATACTATATCTATGTAATCCGATTTTTTTCAGAAAGATTTTTAATGAAATTTTAATGTTTTCAAAGACTAGAAATCAGCTGAAGCGCATCGTTCTTCAACATACAAGATCTGGTATATTCGAGACTGAAAGTATCTAAACTACTTTAATAAGAACAATTTATGGTATGATTTCCATCATCAGGCAAAGTAGTTCATCCCACAGGATTTTTTATTTGTTGGACGGTCCCACGGAATATGATGAACTAACCAGTCTACATTAGAAGCAAGTGATCTGTACAATTTAGTTTTTCGTGTTTGTACATCATTAGCTACATAAAAGTGTCCAGTATTGTCTAATAGAGACCTTATCATTTATAAATTAGCATGATGTTATGTTGTATCTTTTTTTTGTATAAAGGCTGCTGCACTTCTGATGCTCCTAAACGATTGTCTGTTGTTGTCTTGTTGTTGTTGTTTTAATACTAGGCAAGCTGTGTCCTATATCACTCAGCTGGAATTACAGACTTTAATGACGTGAAGTAAATGTAGAAACAAATTGGTTTAAACATATTTTATTTGTTCAAGTCATTACATGTGTAATATACGTCAACTGTGATAAGGGAATTGGACAGAAAGCTAATTAGCTTACGGTTGTTCTTTCCCTAACAAATTGTACCAATATAGAAGTTGTTCTTGAAGTAAGTACTTAGAAGTGGGAGAGAAACAGTTACAATATGATTAATAGACAAGATATGTTTTAAGATGCTTATGTGTAGAAAAACAAGCATCGGTTAAAAAATGTCTGCAGTTACTAAAAAAAAATAATCAGCAAATCGCATTTTTTAAAACCGGACTTGTAAACAACTGCGAAATATACGTATAATTCCACTTGTGGTAAATATTTACCGGTTTGCTTCGATAACGACCATACTAAAAGCTTAACTTTATACGGAATAGAGTACTTTCTTATAAATACGTGCCTTATTTCAAGTACATGTTTTCGAAATTGGTTTGTTTTGAGTAAATACATTCATTTGATAGCGGCCTATAATAACTTTAAATCAATGTATATATATTCTGGGATCTAATTTGACCTAATGCATAATGCGGAATCATCTTATCAAAGTTGTGGTATCAAATTTACTTTATACAAACATATTATGTGACAACATGGATTATGGAATTGATCACCGCTTCAGACTAAAAAAGAACAAACTTATTTTTTATCTTTGGGGCTACATGTATAAATTTATCTAATATTACTCGATTTTGAAGACGATCTTTGTATTTGTTGATTACATTTAGATATTTCAGTAGTCCTTTAGTTGCAGTCAATTCACATTCCCTTTGAATATAGTCGCCGTCACTGACAACATGAATAACAACATCAGGAAAGGCATTGATTCTTGAAACGAAGTCAGAATTATCCCATGCATTAAATAAATCTCCCCGCGAACAAAAACCCCTTTTATTGGTGGGTGCTCTGCATTTGCATCCAGTAAAAATGAACAAGTGTGATACCGTATCCATCGTCTTCAATTTGTGTTTTCGTTTGCCGTACCTAATTCGAACCCTAACCAAACCTAAACCCTAGCCCGCACCGAAATCCAAAAATTCTTAAGTATTGCCACATATTGCTTCGAACTCCCCTAATGGGCACTGTCAATGCAAACCACTTATTAGGTGATTACCAAAAAGCGTGTTTTGCACATAAGTAAGAAATATTGTACTTACAGCTCGGCTTGGCGCTCTCAGAGATGGAAGTTTCGTATAGGATCTTGATGTCGTGATATTTCTTGATGTTTGGAAAACACAGTTGTCTGAAGAAAAAAAGAAAATATCTAACGGTAAGTAAGATTTAAGTCCCAGAAAAAAACATAGATTGTTCTTTATTAACTGTTTTGCTTGTATTTGGATTTTTTTTACGGCAAAGGTTGTATGTATATTCATTGCAGATGTAATATAAACAAACACATACTGAGTGGACAGCGCTGACCAGATATGATCCCTGTATTATATTTAGATACCCACCCACCATCCTTTTAATATTATCAACTTAATAGGTGTATGAATCTTGTCGAAGCGGCCATTTTGATCTGGACTGTACATTTTTCACTGTTTATATAGAAATGTACATGTAATTTATCAAAAAGGACTTTGCACGAAAGAACTCTTCATTGCATGTTTAAACAATGTTCTTAAAGACACATCATGACCTAGTGAACTACCCCCTTTCCCAAAATCATTCTAATAATACAGCTATACTACAGTATGACACGTAGAACATTTAGGCCCTTCCTGAATTAGTATGTCTGCAACTTATTCAGTCTATCTTTTTAATAAAGTATTTGAAAATAGATAATTAACTGTAGAAACAAACTGTGGTCTACACCTGGTACTGTTCATACTGCTACATTAATTCAATAAAATATTTCGCTTGGTCTAATACATGTCACTGTCAATTTGTATTTCTCTTTTTTATGTAAACCATGTATAAATACCGCCATGGAAACACAACGAAAGAACACAGTAGGTATTTAACCTTAATCTGCTGGCGGCAAGTGATTCTGTCTTTGCGACCAGTGCAGACCAAGATTAACCTGCACATCCGTGCAGTCTGATCATGGTCTGCACTGTTCGCTATTCAGTTTGTAAATTTTCAGTGAACACCCCTTCGAATAATAAATGGAAATTGAATGATGGACCAGTCCATTTTAGAAATTTAGCAGGGTAAGGGTTAAAGACTGCAGATAAAAAAAAGATTTTGTCGTATTCGTCGAGTATGACTTTGGGGCGAGTTACTGGTTCATGAATTAATTTTTGTATTAAGATTATATGTAATGTTATTTTTTAGAAACGAGGATATGAAACTGTATGCTTATATCATAACCATATTAATTCTATACCCATATTTAACAACGATCTCGAGTCATACATGCGATTTAGTAACGTTCCTCTATGCTTAAAACGGGGGGAATAAATGGGTTTATCCCATTGTGGAGGGTCTGAAATCTAGAAAAAAAGCTTAGTCAAGGCATTACACATGCGCAATTTCTTTCAGCTTTCAAAATGTAGTTCGCATATATTTTAAACTGATTTAATGTATTGAATACCTTATGAACAAGAGCTCCGCTAAGCGGGGCAATATACGCCCGAAGAGTTACATCACAGGATGGGAGCAAATTTAAAGAACTTGACTGTTGAAGTCCAAAGGACAGGATCAACAAAGGGAAGAAATTAAAAAAAATCCAAGTCCACAAAAATTCCCTACCAGGTACAGGTATGTCAAAATACACCTAAAAATTGGAGGTTCTATCCATGTTGTACCACAGAAAAGTGGTTTTGGTTTTTCCCTACGGCCAATAATAAAAAAAGTTTCAAAATAAGCTATATATAGTAACATAAAAGGGAAGTAATTCAAGAAAAATTATTGTAAGTGAACAAAAAAGAGATCTGCCTAATAAAAACAAGAGCACTGCAATGTAGAGCAATATACACAAAGCAAAGTCATATATGACTTCTGACCCTTAAGTGTGACCTTGACCTTGAAGCGGGTCATCCGAAACATGCGCTCTGCACGTCATCTTGGCGTGGTGAACATTTGTGCCAGGTTTCTTTGAAATCCTTCAAGCAGCTCAAGAGTTACAGAGCGAACACAAAACAAACTGATATGACCTTTGACCCCTAAGTGTGACCTTGACCTTGAAGCGAGACATCCAAAATAT
The DNA here is from genome assembly GCF_021730395.1 of Mercenaria mercenaria. Classification (NCBI taxonomy): domain Eukaryota; kingdom Metazoa; phylum Mollusca; class Bivalvia; order Venerida; family Veneridae; genus Mercenaria; species Mercenaria mercenaria. The sequence continues at coordinate 59,289,997 of NC_069373.1, forward strand.
GCGCTCTGCACGCCGTCTCTGTTTGGTGAACATTTGTGTCAAGTTTCTTTGAAATCCTTCAAGGGGTTCAAGAGTTACAGAGCGGACAGGAAATTGCTAACGGACGGATGGATGGACGGACAGACGGACACCAGGGATAAATAACATAATACGTCCCTTCGGGCGTATAAAAACACTATAAAGGTTAAAATGTATTTGACTGATGAAAAAACTGTAAACTTGGCGTTTTATTCTGTAATTTCTCCTATCAAATATTATCACTATATATCTGGACTTTCTATTTCGGTCATAATCAAGGTCTATAGAGTTCATTAATATCGATAAATAAAGTCTATAATACTGATGAATTAAGTCTATAATACTGATATGCCGAGACCTGTATGACCTTCTGTAGCCATATACGATCTTATAGGGCTATACCATTCGATATCTTGGCACTTTTGCATGACAGATGAGTTTGCTTAAATTTGATTGAAAACAGTGTTTAATACACTGTAACATTTTTCCCTAATCATTAGTCATCCGAGGGGGTCTTGTACAAATGTCAATTTATCGTAACAACATCGACAGATTCCTCTAGATTTGGCGGTTGTTCAATAAGTTAAGATACGAAAACCGTATAAATTTCATATTAACATAATCATTCATGCTGTATATGTTACACTTCGAGATTTTTAAAATGTTTTATATGATAATTAGTACGGACCACACTCATCAAAAGCGACTCGTGTATTGTTCTCTTTTTTTCATCTGTTATTCAAGTCCTGAAGTTGTTGATGAAAACTCACTCTGTATAATTTCTAACTGAATAATTCAAATTAATTAGAGAACATTGTACATAGACAGTAATATTATCTTAAAGCAGAGATAAAAAAAATACTTAAAACATAGAGATTTTTATAATGCTTTGCATGATAATTGGTAAGTATATTAATCGTAGGTTGTTGTTGTTGTTTTGCTAAACTGGTATTCATGATAACTTTCAATGTTTTATGGATTCACCACGGATGGTTTTTTTTTCAGCTAAAAATGTATTTTTCTGTTCAGTAAAATGTCTCTACATGTAATTCTGAGAAATTTTGAACATGCATGTGCTATCCTTACAAGCAGCCTGTGCAGCATTTTCATATAAAGCCAAGTGCGAAGATTCTGCATGATAGCTCGCGAAAAAGAGAGCATAATGTAAATTCAATACACACAGATAGTCTTAATACAAACTACAAATAAAATTATCTTTAGTGCAAGACCACATTTCTCAAGATAGGATGGACCTGAACAGTGGGTTTTTTTATGTAAACCATACTTAATACTAAATATTATTAATTATTGACAGTGGTCACTGAGTGCGTTTACATGCTCTAGAGCAGATGCAGGACACCGATTATAGTTAACATTGTTTTTTTTTCGATCAAAAATAGAAACTTCAGGGTGTAAACTTATGAACTATAGTAACAGGGAACGTTTCCAACTTTAACACTTTCTCACGCCGAGACACGGCTTAAAGCCAATTTATTTTAAACTTTTGGTTCATGAAAACTTAATCAAATTTGCAAGTCAATGTCCCTTTTCAAGGGGAAACCACTGATTTTGCCACGCCATATTAGTTTATTTCAGAGGTACATATATTATAATGCATATATTTTGTTCCGTTTAAAATAAACATTCCATACTGGATGTCCTAATATATTTTTGATTTTAAAAAGGTTGAACTGTTAAAAAAAGATCTGACCTAAAGAAAACTTGTTGTAAGCTTTTAGATTAAAATAAAAATGAGTGATGACGCTCTGTTTGCGTTTTCATGGAATGCGTTTTAGTTAAGTCATGATGTATGCACACATGCAAACGTCATTATGGTCACAAGCATACAAACAAATAGATGCAAATGAGTTGGGGAAAATGTTATTCCATCATTATCCAAGGCCCGGCACTTTCTATGAAATAGCCATATCCACAAAGAAAATGTTCAACTGTACCTACTGCCTTTATTCAAGGTCTATATTCAATTCTTTTGTTTTACTTATTTCATAAATCGGGTAAAATTTAAATACCATGTGTAATATTCATATGCCTGATTTTTGCAATGAAAATGATATCGGAACATTATTTAGGGTTGAAATAAAATACATTTGGCGGTTTATCTAAAGTGCCTCCACATACACTTTAAATAGTCTGATGTTGGTTATTACGTAACCACAATTCATTCCATGAATCTCTAATGCATTTATATTGCATTGAATTCATATGTGAATATTAATATCAACAAAGTAAAAAAAGCGAGTTTAACAATTTTATTTTATAATTTGAAAATTTAGATAAACTGTGAGACTCATTTTCGATATACATAACGCCACGAGTGTTAAAAGTGTCATGTCACATAATGCTTGGGATCTATAGAGTTTAAAAAGAAAATTATATATTGATAATGAATCAATCTTCTAATCCACCTTATAGTTATAGAACCTATCATAACGCAAATATCCAAATATTTTCGTCCCTATAATATGTTATCGTATCATCCTGTGAGAGGATAATTAAAGGTAATTTATAATAATTAAGAGCGCGTGCGTTCACGCTTAAATCATCTCACACCATGGATTGTATCGATTAAGATATTTCTATTAAACTATTAATCGTCAAGATGTCTTTATTAAAGATTTTTTCTTAAAGTCAAGATTGTTATAAAATATCTGATATGATTCTCATAAGTGGAAATCGATACAGTTGTACAAATGAAAGGGTTTAATTGAAAGAAAGTGTCGGCTTAGTCAGAACCACACAGATTGCAATGTTTCGATAAAAAGCCCATAGTTGAAAAACAAAGTGCATTTTTTCCGTTTGTAATTCTTCAAAATATCAAACATGGAAATGTCAAAACATTGTTGATTCTAAAGAAAAGGGGAAATAGTACGTGGCCTTGCCTTTAAGTGCACTGTGCAACTGTGCTCCGTTACTATAGAGACATGTGCTGGATGGTATACTCGTACGTGCAGCTGTTTTACAAAATGATGGAAGAATATTTGCCAAGTGATAGAAGTGAGAAAAAGAGCAGCAATAAAGCAAATTTGCATTCGATGTTTAGATATGCTTGGATATGATTGAGCATATCATGATTTACAGCATTCCGTGGCAAAGTTCCATTTTTTCCATCGATTCTGTTAAAAGCAATAGTCAAATCTTTAAGATGCCATGTTCTTCTCATCTAAAATTTATAAAACTAATAAGGGACTTAAATAGCCTCCATATTTTAACCTTTATTTTGTAGTTAGGCTATGTGCGCAATTGTGAGCACAAAACATAATTAGAGGGTATCAGCTCATTAACATTAAAATATGTTAATTCCTCCTGCACAATTATTATTCTTAAGTTGTTTACACCAACGATATCTTGCTGAAATTACGTTTTAGTTATTTAGTGACTAAAAATGTTTCAAAAGTATTTCATTAAAGTCGTCTCGAGTTTGTTCGCCAAAAGATATTTGATAATACTAGTATTCAAATTTGACAAATCAAAAAATTAATCCATGAGTAAACATTTTGTTAATGTTACATACCCGCACGAATAACATGCATTAATAAAGAACGACTTTTACGATAGCTAAAGTAAATAATAAACATTTTGTTGACAGATAAAGATAAATTATTTGTATTAAACTACTTTAAATCTCATTCAATTGCATTTATTTGTTCAAGTATTCAAATAAACCTTACTGCACTTCAATAGGGTAACATATATTACGTAAAAATGATATAAGACCTTCTGGTTTTAAGAAAGCGATTTTAAAAAGGAAACCAGAAGGAAAAACATTGCGAAAATCACTGTGTATCATTATGATAAGCCTATAGGTGAAAATGGGAACAGATAAGGTCAACTACGATAGGGATCTGGCCAACTACGAGAGTGATAGAGGGATATGGTCAACTTCAAGAGGGATCTGGTCAACTTCGAAAGGGATATGGTCTACTACAAGAAGGATACGGCCAACTACGAGAGGGCTATGACCAACTACGACAGGGATATGGTCAACTTCGAGAGGGATATGGCCAACTACGAGAGGGATCTGTACAACTACGACATGGATATGGTCAACTTCGACAAAGATCACGTAGAACTTAAGATACTGTTTCTTTTTGTTTCATTTTGAACCAATATTCTTTATTTTTAATTCGAAACATTTCTAAATAAAAAAATAAGTATCTCACTGCGTTTGCGGAAACAAGGAAATACCAACTACTCTTCATACGCTTTGATATTTCGAAATACGTTTCCCTTGATTTAAAACATTGATTTGTAATTCTTCCTTCCTAAGATACAAACTTGTTGTTATAAAATGTACAGCTGTTTTGCGCAGCTTGTTTTATCAATATGTTCCTTGAGCACTTTGCAAATACAAGTTCACAACATGATCCCTCTCGATTGATTAAGATAACCAGTATCAGTAAAATATTGATGAGACATGCGCATTTCTTCGTTCCTTACCCTGCTAAATTTCCATAATGAACTTATCCATCTTTCAATTTGGACAGTACCATTAACCGTTAAAAGGGATGCATACTTACTGACTGAATGGCGACCAGTGTAGATCATGATCAGACTGCACCGATGTACGGATGTGCAGGCTGATCATGATCTACACCAATGATCGAGAAGGCAGAATACCAAATAAAGTACATATGGAAAACTTGCAAGGGCTTGATTGATAAAACTTTTATTCCGAATTGCATCAGTAATGAGGAAAATTTTTGTATACAAATACTGCTAAAATTTGAATATTTTTACGCAATCTAAACAGGGTGAAATTGTATTAATTTGACTCATAAGCAATTTTAACCATACGCATTTATGTTATCAAATATGGCACCATATAAATAAACAGAAAATATAAACTTGTCAATATTTCATCACTTAAAAGGATAAGTAAAGATCGGAAAGATAAAAAAATGAGGCTACGAACTTGCCATTATGACGGTCATATCTCAGGTGCATGCTTATACAGAAATATATGCAGAAAGAACTATAATTTATGCAGAGATAACTGCGATTTCTGCACTAAGAATCGCGATTAATGCATAGAGAATCGCGATTTCTGCAAAGTCACGATTTCTGCAGAAAGAATCTTTCCTAACCGTCAAACGTGACTATACCTATGTAAGCGGTCCATTGGCTCAGATGAAAGAAAAACTAAAGCTTTGTTTTCATAGTTTCTCATATAGTATTAAAAAAGTTATTTCTATCACATTAAGAGCTTTAGTGCAAAAGTATACAATTATAAATAAAACAGAAAGAGACTGAAAATGTGCTAGTTATAATATTAAATTCTACAAAACAATACATCCCAAGAATGACACAGTAAAATGGAGAAATACTGAGTAAAAAGCATAATTCATCTTAAATGTAGTAAATCAATATAAAAGAACTGATAAATAAATATTAATGAAGCAAACAGGTTTTATTAAACAAATATAACGTAACATTAACTTTGTGTTTTTAAAAAACTGAGCCAAACAAACAATAAAAAGTAATTTAAAAAAAAAAGACTTACCGTAGTACATCTGTGGCAGTGTGGTGGACATACTTGAAGCCCGGCCACTATTCGCACTGCCAGGTCGGGAGTCGAGTCCAGCCGGTACACTGTACGACTTCGGCATCGCACCACGTATCGGCGGGAGAGACACTCCTCCATTCATGTTGATACTTTATATGTGCTACACCTGTAGTCTATGTAAGTAATCAGAAACTAGTCTGTAATTTATAGTTTACATATTTTTCCAGCGAGAAAAAAAATCAATCCATTGTCACATATTTTCCAAAACACAGAATCTATGGAAAGAAATGTTTCCAGGACGATTCTATACCATCAAAGGAATCTCCGACAAAACTGTTACCGATCCAATATATCACAGTAAAAATGTCATACAACGTAATTTAACACATAGTTTTTGTATCTTTTTTAACCATCAGTTAGTTTATAGTTATCCAATTTCTCATTGATTAAGTATAATAAAAAATATGATAGCCTTTCTAAGGCTCTATAGTCTTTCGTCGACCATATGGAACTGAATAGCGCTGACTGCAATACCGGCCTAGCTTAAAATTGTTAAGCGGCTTGCTAATGCAAAGACAAAACTCAAATCTTATCAAAACGCATTTAAAGATCCCTCGATATATCATACTGTAAGAGGGTTTGGCAAGCTTTCATAAAACATTCGGGTATTTGAATTTAAAGATCCGAGTTATTGCAATAATCTTTACAGCCATAACTGATACTATTTTGTTCCATTTTGTAAGGCGATTGTATACAATTTATTGTGATTAAAGTACCTTGAAATTAATAGAAGCTATCATAGATTATAGCTTTGATTTCGGCGTTTTGAAACAAATTAACATGTGTTTATATAAATCGCATTATTCGCGTGACTTGATTGATTTTCGGGTGTTTAAATGGTTTAAATCTTAAAATGTAATGAATCAAGCGCGGTTTGAAATTTGAGATAGATAGAAAACGAATAGACGTCATAACTTTACATTTAACCAGAGAAGGGTCGAGTATTGGGTGTTGTCAGTAGGCAAGTAATCGATACTGGTCAATTTTGTACTTCCTCGTGAAAGTACTGAGTACTGATTTTGTTAAAGTACTGGAGTGGTACTTGAATATAACTTCTGACAGTACTCATGAGTTTTTTATGAGTATCACAATAATTCAAATTTAACAGTAAATACATGATATAGTACGCATAAGTGTATGAACTGTTCGTAATGCCGATGCTGAGGTTGTCAACTCAATCACGCTGCTCTGCGTTGGAAAAATGATTTTTTTTATCTTCAAGCATTTCACTGGCATGAATGGGTCGTCTATTGTGGCTAACATGTGAGGTAGTTGTAACATCAGTCCCTGGTTAAAGTTTTTTTTTCATGTTAGACACGTTGTCCGTGATTACTTGTGTACATGAGATCTTGTCTGCGATTCAACAGTACTAGTATGCCAATGTTTCCCCGTGTTATTGTTGTATGACATTACTGGTAAATCTGCCTTTCATTACAGCGAATGAAAGAACCAACAATTTGAATGCAAGAATCATAAAATTAGAAAACCAATCCCATACATGCCCTGTAACACCGAGGCAGGTTGTCATCTGCAGATTCAAGGTGAGGAACATATAGTTTTGGGCTCTTGATTTCAGTGTTTAATAGATTAGATTGGTTGACAAATTTTCCTTTGTTTGCACTTGATACCGAAGATTAAATTGTTCACACAGTTTCCGGAAATGGAGACTTTCAGTGGTTCAATATTGTCTCATGGATACTGAGTCCAGTACTGAGAAAATGGTACTTGTTATCATAATACTTGAGTACTGAAGTATCAAACTCATCCTTGCAATAAACAACTTATTTCACTCATTTCTTTAATGAACTGAAAAATATTTTTATCACTGTTAATAATGTTCTGTTTGTTCGTTTGTTTGTTTTAGGTTTAGCGCCGTTTTGTAACAGTATTTCAATCATGTAATGGCGGGCAGCTTCCCTAACCAGTGTTCCTGGGTAATGTACCAGTACTAACCTCATCTCCGCGAGTAACCATGAATCAGAGGTTGGGGACGAATGATTTCAGACAAAATGTCTTATATCACATTGTCACTAAGAACAAACACTTTGCCTCGGCATCGAACTCACGACCCCGTGATTCACAGCTTTGTGCCCTCCCTACTGATCTAAGTGGGCCGGCACCATCTATTCGTTTAGGGTCTATATATAAAACGTTTCAATTGATTGGCCTATACTGGTTTTAAGACCGTTTTTAAGATATATAGATTGTCACAAACTGACATACGGGCCTCAATGTATCTGTAGTTTAAATGTAGGTATTGCATCATCTTTGTAAATTTTTGAGTTATTGGGGTAAATGTCTGATTTTACACATAAAATACCTCTCATGTTTTTCTGTATTTCATAACTTAAATTTCCATGTAAATTTTATTAAATTCGGTTCAGTAATAAGAAAGTTGATATTTTATAAACTTCAGTAATTCATGTTTTTATCCCCAAAACCACTATAACGGGCCTTAAATTGTCCAATTCCAATCCGTGCCAAAGTAGTCAGATTTCCCGGCTATATCGTGATTCCCGTGGAAATGCAAATAGTCAGAGTACACGCCTATGTCGTGAGTCTCATGAAATCCAATATTTGGCGGGACATAACCCTACAAATAGACTGGACTAGATATGCCTAGGGCACACCATTTTCGACATTAGACGAATTTACGTCAAATTGATTTTTCTTGGTAGAAATTTATGCTCGATCGAGGTAAGAAGTTTATTTGTTAGATTTTTGTATAATTTTTGAATTACGATTTTTATTTTAAAATTAGTAAATTTTTGTTCATTCTACAGAATTTTGTAACATTTACTTTTCGGCAAGATATTAGCTGGTTTCGGTATGTCAGGCTAATTTATTAAATTTTTCAGTCTTTTGTAAATTATTTCGAAAGAGGAATCTAAAATGTTTCGTTTGTATAATAAGCTGTATATATAAGCTGTAAGATTTGTAGTGAAATTTGTGTAACATGATAATTGTAAAGTACTCTTTGTCAAAAACATATGTCAAACATTTCGTTGTTAGTTATGGAGCGCCGTTACCGGGTTGCATTGTAATGTATAAATCTATGTGGCAAGTCTAGTACCGTGTATGTAATATATTTATTGTAATTTGAAATTGTGTGCCAGTCTATAGCATATACATACAATGTCCGTTTTGTTGAATGGAAACTGGTATTATATTCATGCTAGCTTTTGTGTAACGTTTATTTCGCATTGCATTGTGTTAATTTGTAGTTGTAAATAATAGCTGCAGTTTATCATTTCCGTATCTATAATTTTTCATCATAAACTTTTCATATCTTTTCTATATTTTAACTTTTGACTTCTAAGTAATTAATTTTAGAAATAATGGAAGTAATAAGTGACGTATTTTAATCAATTGACGTATGAACTTAGTAGCACTCATATTTTGTAGAAGTAGCACGTATTATTTATAGGAGCCTACGGAGGTATGGTGTACCTAAAGGAGCAGTTTTATGCCCTGACTTATTTGTTTTGCTATGGTGCTTACCATATGTTATATATTTTAGCTTCTTCCACCAGACGACCTTACCTAGTGATGATGTCACGATCCGGAAGTACAATACCCGAGGTTATTTTGTCTTCACTCGCCTGGATGTGATTTTCCCAGCGCAGAGCTTTCGTCCCATGGTTGTGCCGTAACCCGCAAAGACGATGACTTTTGCCATCAACTGAAACAGCTCAGGGATGCAAACACCTACCATCATAGGGAGCCAAAACGGCGTCAACGGGCCCCCGATAACAGGGGAGGGCCCCCGATAATGTTGTTATAACTTCTGGCCCAACCCTTTTGTATATTTACATTGATGTATTTATGTATGCTTGTTGTATGTGTGTGTATTAAATATGTATATATATATAATAAAATATGATTAAACTAAAGTCAACGTTTTCACGGTTTAGAGGGACTTTACTTGAAGATATGTTGTTTATTTTTGTGCTACTTAAAGTTCGAAGTTAACGGAAACACCTGTGTCACGGAACTGTTGGTGTTAGGACTTTATACCTGTTAAAAAGAGATACTGAGCTCAGATTTTTATTTTTTGGTTCACTCTTTCTTTCAATAAGATTTTTTTTTCACTTTTCATTTATTCATTGTACATAATCTTTTTCTGTAAATAAATTTGTAAATATTGTAATGTGTGTTGATTTGTTCTGGTAGTTATTGTCCCCGGTACGTCCATACTGTCACATAGATATATACTTTTATTCTCCAATAGTGAAGAGCATAACATAGATTCAATTATTTACATAGTACATACATGTATCCGATGTAAAAAAAGCAAAATAAACATTAAGAACATTTGTACAAATTTCATTTTAATTTCAAAAGGCATAATACCGCTCACTAGGAAACATTGACTCCACACTCAAGAAACCAGTAGTCAAAAAGTGAGACGACGACGGAGCATAGGCAACCACAAAATACTTTAATTCACCGTAACGGGTGACCTTGAGTTCATCAACAGAAGTTACTCGTTTAGTATATTTAAAACAAAAAAATAACGAATACATTACGCTATTAATCTTCATACATATCAGCAAATCTTGAGCGATTGAAGACGAAAAGCAAGGTTTACAGGAATGAAGAGATGCGAGATTATTCCAGAGAGTATTTATGTAAATTCCAAAATAAGCATGCAAAGTTTTAACAAAACCTTTTTTGAGTCGGCTAAACGCTGTCAAGCGTTTGACGAGTCCTTGCTATCGCACGATTTCTCATTCTTAAATGGCCTCACAACAGAGCGAAGTGATATAGTTCCATTGGATTGTCTCTAATTTCAAAGAGTTCATTGATCGAATGAAGTTCATTTATGTCAATCCTATTTGCTATGACCAATATACGATGTAATCTGTCATATTTATGACTTGTAATTGTGCAATACTCGAATAAAGCCACGTATTTTCTTCCGCGGTAACTCATTAAGCATAAACGCGCATAACGATTCTGCGGGATTTGGTAATACATTTGCGCATATGATTATGGTGACGAATTTTATGCCCTTTTGTCACAAAATAGCAAATATGATGTTCACAAATTCAAATAAAAACTGCCATTAATTATCCATTTGTTACCCTGTCCGTTTCAACAAATAATCTTTAAAATCATTGCGCAAATAACAAATTTATTGTGCTGTGCATTTTATGAATTGCGCAGACTTACAAAGCTTGCGTAACATCCAGCGAAAGACAAAATATAGTTCCAGAACATACTGCTAGTATTTTATTGAGTGGGTACCTCTGAAAGCATTGGAATGTCTCTTATCAAAGTGAGTGAGTTGGGTTTTACGGCGAATCGACACAAAATGGTCATAAAGAGTTTACCACATCGATGAAATTAAATTATGACAGCTTCATTTTAAATGACCCAAATAAGATATGTGCAGTACGTTAATTTTTCCGCGAGACTTCGCGGATGAATCCTAACTACATTCTGGACACTTCTCGGCGAACACGCGTGACCTGTTTATAACAATGCTTCTACGACTGCGTGGGTTGAATTTTGTAGTCAGTAAACGGATAAATTATCGGAAGAAGAAGCTCTTACTGGTTTGTTTAGTTACTACTGATATTAAAAATGATATTAATTCTTATTTTTCGAGAAATAAACAAATCGGCGAAACATTAAATTGTATTTTCTTGTAGTTTTTGAAATCGAAAGTAGATCGTCTATGTTTGGCTGCTTTCACGAAACGAAACAATTTTTTTTATGAAATGATTTAAATAATTTCACCGTAAACTTCAATGTCAGATACTGCCAATTGCTGCTAAACTGTCTTCATATCATCACAATTTGTAAAACATATTGTTGAAAGTTCTGGAGGTTTTGGCAGTATAAAGGAAAGTGTAATCATATCCGGATATAACATTTTGGGTAAATATCGAGCTGTGTTATGAAATTTAAACATTAAAGTAACAGACATGATAGATATTATTGTAACAGAAATGATTCTAGAATTTATTTTTATAATACATACATAGAATCAATATCAGACTTATATTCTAGTGCTGAGGCATGACCTGAAAGTAAAAATATGAAGTGACAGTCATTCATACTTTGAATATTGTAATACTAAAAAGAATCTAGGTAATATTTAGAAATTGAAACATAAAATTTTCAGTTAGAAATCGCACCAAAGGCTGTATCAAGGGTCTACATTTTCAAAATTTCCTTGTGGTGATACCCCAAACCCTACTTGCAGGAGGGGGTATCCTCCCACACCCTCCCCCCATATTGCCACTTTACAGTTTGATACATTTGCCCTTTTACCACCTGCCACAATGCCCATTTCAAAATCTGACTGCAGTTCAAAGCGGGAAGGAACACCCCTCCCCACACCCACCCTGCTACCGACCACGTAAATGGCTCAAACATTTTTTCAGCCCAGTCTGGGCCTGTCTGTCTACATGAATCAAAACAGATAATTGAAAGTACATAGACTTGGGGACTACTGACATGCTATGATGGTTTTGAAGGGGTTAACAGGTCTGAAATAGAATAAATGATGGTTTTAACTAAAAAAGAACAGCATTTATTAATACTGGTTATCTTTTCCGAAATTGGTAGCTAGTCCGAGTAACTTCTCTTAGTTTCGAATGCGCAATTTTCCTGTCAGTGTAAACATTCATGACACTATATATTGACACACAGCAACATTTACATATCTTTAAACGCAAAAGTAAGTATACTTTAAATTCACATCCCTTATAATATGATTGAACAATACCTAGCGTGTGACACGGTTATTGCCAGGCCCCTTATCTGTAAAATATCTGAACAGTTCTTTCGTCCATCCGTTATAAATTGTATGTGGCAATCCGCGCTATAAAATTTCAATATATAAATTTTCATATTCAAATTTTATCATGTGCGAATATATACCAGCCGATAATTGCCTGTTTTGGTAATGCCGGAGGCAAATGTTTACTGGAAAAATATTTATAGTCATGGGCAGTATCTTAGTGTCACCTGTCAAATTGTAGTTTGTACTTTCAACATTTTTATTTTTGCGAACCACTCTTCAATTTTAGAGAAATATATTGGGTTTAAATACTTGTATAATGTCAATCAAAGTTTTACTAGGCATCGATTGAATGTCCATTTCATCTATTGTAACAAAATCTCTGTTCCGTTGGGGAAAAAATCTAAAACCAAACTGAAACTGGTAGACTATACTACCAGTACATCAATCATTAGCCGACTCTCAGGCCCTTCAGGCCTTTGATTTAAATTTTGAAACAAAAGCGAAACGCAAGATCTGCAGGTCATTAGAAAACTTGCAAAAGGGATTCACATATATCAATAACAAAAGAAAAACGTTTTTCATTAAAAAATATTATAAAAGCCGAGTTAGCAGCTGCCAACGTTCGTTTGTATTCTTCCGATTCGAAGAAATCTTTCAAAAGGAATAGACCACATAGAAGCTTTGAATTAATATTATGTAAATTGCTGAATTATGTAATAGCTATTGTGAAAATGCACTTCTTTTACATGGATTTTAACATACCAGTTGTAAGTCTGAACTTGTTTGTCTATATTTTCAACTGAAAAATGCATTCTGAGCATTTCTATGAACCTTCAATTCGACAGATAATATTTACCTGAATGCATATCATTCTCCATAGAACAGGAAATGTTAAACTCCTCTCTTATCAGATCACAGGAGTTGTTAAACTCCACACTTGTTCCTAAAATCTACGATTATCACAGGACATGCATTATTAAAATCTGCTCTTATCATAGGACAGGAGTTCCTAAAATCCACACTTATTCACAGGACAGGAATTGTTAAAATCTGCTCTTATCATAGGACAGGAGTTCCTAAAATCCACACTTATCTCAGGACAGAAAGTGTTAAAATCTACTCTTATCATGGGACAGGAGTTCCTAAAATCTTTGCTTTACGAATTCGTGTGTTTACTTTGACTGTGTGTGTGTTAGTCGTGTGCGCGTCCGCATGCTGGGTTTACGTTTAGGGAGGCTGCGTTTTTAGAACGTGGCTTTCCCTGTTGGATATTCATCCTTGTTTTTGTATTCACAAGATAAAGTTAAATCTCAATGGTTAGATACCGTAAAACAGAATGTGTGTAGCCTAGGTTATTCTGGAATCTGGATCTGTAACAGCCAATGCCTATCTAGTAGTAAATGGATTACTGAATCATCGCGTCAAAAACAAAAAGGACATATCCATTCAAGAGTGGCGTTCAGAAATAGACAACACATTACCTAGCAACTTATACAAACACTAAAAAACAATGTTCTTACGCAGTGAATCAGTTTTACAAAAATCTATTATGTTTTATCACTAGAAACCATCAGTAGTATAGGCATCGGTTTGGCCCCAGAACTGCGCATGCGCGGCGGCCATCTTGGATCTATGACGTCATGCGCGGAGGCCATCTTGGATTTTTAAAATAGTAACTCATTTGCATATAAGAAATGAACTCAGTGCAAATGCGCGGCGGCGATTTCGTATCTTTTTAGAATGACATCAGAGGTTTATTTTTAGAATGTTTTATTGATAGGAAATATCTCCCAGAAGTATACGGAGCTGACTCGTATACCTATCTAGGGCACATTGAGGGTCAGGTGCTCAGACCTAGACGGGGAGATAACATAAAAACAATATGTTACAGAAAATCAAATAGAATATTAATTATATCTAGCCAAATAAATTTATCTCAGACCTAAATGAACAAATGCACTTTTTAAAATTAAAACTGATTATATTGATAAACAAGGAACATTACTAATCTAAAACGAAATATATTTACCACATTAAAACTAAAACATTAAGCATTGTTTAAGATGAAAAAAGGAAGATTTACTGAATATTACTTTTTTGTCGACGATGTGTACCCCTCGGCATCCACTAAGTAAATGACCATGTATCTGTTTTAACAAGAGGTCATTCAAATGAACTCATAGTCTAATTTTAGAATGAACTTCCGACGTCGGTGTAACTATTTTTAGGTACTGTATACTCATAGCGATGGTCATTAATCGAACAAGTCTTTGATGGTTGAGCTTTGGTATTCATGCGTAAATTTGTACCGGATGAAAAAGTCATTGAATTCTCCGTTTGGCACTCAGGCGTGATAGTGCACTTTCTGCCTCTCTGAATCCATGTCGAAAACTCATTAAGTTTCCTGACTTGGACTTCAGGCGTGAAAATGCACTCGATGCCTATCGGAGCAAGTATGGAAAACTCATTATCTTTCATCGACTTGGAACTCGGGCGTGACAAATTACTCGATGCCTATCGGAGCAAGTATGGGAAAAACACATTAAATTTCCTGACTTGGAACTCAAGCGAGATAATGCACTTGGTGGGGGGCAAAAGTTATTTGATGTAGCCCTTAATTAACTTCTATAGAAGTGCACGATATGGTCAACTGCATGCATATTTTATACCGGTTGCCATAGCAGCTGTTTTAAGTTGAGAGTTTTATACGTTCGTTATAATGTTCTATTTAAACCTTGGATGTTTGTTGCTTGAAATCTAGCTGATTTCGGTCTTTTATACCTAGAATTAAAAGAGGAATAGGTCACTTTTTGAATATACAAATGTAACACCTTATGTCATGAAAGTTTAACATTTCATTAAATAAATGAGATATAAATTTCCTAATTTCAGAAGTTTGTCTCTTAAATAGCAGAACATCCCATTTAATTTAGATTAATGAGAAATGTATTACTTTATTCATTTTAGAAATTTACCTATTTTATATGCCGTTTTTAGAAATAAAAACAGAAGCCATAAATATAGCGTATGTTGATTTAAGAGTGGATGCATATAAAATAGGCTATTGATATGTCATAAACCGATTTTGACGATCTTGGTATCAAACGAAAGGTCTCGGTGAGAACTAACTCTTGGCAGCATCCGACCGGAAATGAAATCCCTCATGCGTAAAATATCGATTTTCTCCTTTATTACTCAGCCGAATATACTCGTGTTTGGTATCCTACAAAACAGTTTGACAACGTCTATCAGCTCACGGTGTAAAAGTGTAAGTGAAATCACTCGCGCATAAAATGCGTCAAAGCAAGCTTACTTGATCCTTACACTTTGAGATCCAAAATGGCAGTGAATGAATTCAAAGGGTGAAGTAAAATGAATAGAGTTAAAGCAACATTCTGATTGGCCGATATAAGAAATAGCAGTGTTCTGACTGGTGAGTGATACGACGCATTCTCATCAGTCACTCAGGGATCACACGCATATAAGTCAAAAGTCAATTTGACTATGACAGAAGGCGTTACGAGCTACTGTATATACCAACAACACCTCCTCCTTTTTTATTTACTCCTTTTTCTCCTCCTCCACTCCTCCTCCTCCTCCTCCAAAGCAATGTTCTGATTAGTCAGTAGAGCTAATAGCATTGCTCTGATTGGTTAGTGATATGACGCATTCTGATTGATTCAAAAGATTTAATCCTCATGTTAAAACTTGTCAGTCATTTGTGCGGTAGTTTGGTTCAAAGTTGTTCCAAACTGGAATGTCTATTTTTAATCACCAGTCAGAATTGATAGGAATGACCATTGTTACTAAAACTACCCCGAATGAAAAGTACATAATAGCGCTTAAAATTTCACAAGACAAAATCATTCTGACCTCAGAACTCAAATCATGGAAAGTAGCCCAACAATATACGAGACAATGGTGAATTCCTTCAGTGTGGAACTCAACGAAGCGTGTCCAGTACACTACAAAGTATCGATTAATGAAGCGCATCTCAGTAAAGTGCATCTTAGGATTTTTACAGACACTTTCGTAGAATTATTTACAACCTATATAAGAAACAGGACGGATCTAAATGTAGACTTCTCCCTTATACACACTGGTGATCCATATAGGGACATGTGGGACAATTTGCATGATGGTCATTATTTGGTAGATACAGAGTGTGCTTTACGCGACTTTCTGAAAGCGAAGGGGTGTCTCTATGTTAAGTACAAGGACATAAAAAACCGAGAATAGAGTTCGATATGAATTACTCTACATGGGTATATATGCTCCGACAATATATGAGTAAATATCATCCGAAAAAAGAACTCAAGTGGTGCGAACATAGTTTGCAACCAAATTCCTATTTCCCCTGTAATATCAGTACGGAACCTGAAGGACCCGAACATATCTATATAAATGTACTTACTATGCTGTGTGATCATCATGCAAACAGAAATTGGTAGATAAGCATTTAAAAGCGTGCCTGGCTTGAACTCGTTGCTGATTTGTGTTGATCAATTACACGAAATTTGTATGAAGGACAGGCTAAAGAGACAGTTTTAAAAAGAATAAATGATGGATGTGTCACCATCGGATCTCTTTGGAAAAATATTTTCTGACTGTGTAGAAATACCGTACATACTGTTATATTACATGTTGGACTATGAGCCGTATAAAATGGCTCTTGGTAAAATTACAGCACAAAAAAATTCCCACGGAAGTATAAAACAGTGGTTAAAACAAAAGAGCACTTTTATGTCTTTTAAAGACACTTCGATCGACATGATTTGTTTTCATAAGATGAATTTGAATACTGAGGCGATCGGTGAAAGTGACTGGATGACTTATATTCCTGAGAATGAGGAAATAGCGCTTTATGTCAAAGATGTGATTCGAGGAGGCGACCAAGAATTTCAATACGACTGGTTTCCAGTCCAAGAGAATAATAATAAACATAATCTTAGTTTACTTACAAAATCTGTAGATATCATCGCTGCAATTCTTCATTTAGAACTGTGAGATACGCTTATAGTGAAAACGATGTTGAAGAAATTAAATACAATAAACGAATACGTTGTTTTATTAGTGTACACCGCCACACCTACCAATGCTTCATCTTACATTTCTGTCAAATCAAATTCAAATAAATGGGTTACAAATAACAAAGGCATATTGTTCTTTAAATCTTTTATTGCCCAACCTTGTTATACTAATACAGACTATATGTATCAACCGAAATAAGACAAAATAAAGTCATCATTCAACTTCTTGCAATGTACATCAAACGGTTTTAAAATGTCATTCATTTTTCGTCCAGAAAATCGGTTCATAATGTAAAATACGCAATACAGCCCGCATGTATCTGAATCTGTACCCTGTATCTGACTGAAGTTCATCCAATAACGCTTCTTTAATACTTGGTCAAAATGAACTTTGTAGTGCTCTATTCTATTACCCAGTGAATCGAAGAATTCGTCGGGTCCTCTTTTAGGAAAATAAAAGGCCATCCAATGCTTTCCCGATCCCTGGCTCGTGCCTGTATTTGAAATGACGTATTGTCCCCTACGTATTTGAGTTGATCAGCAGCACATATTGTCACATATATTTTAACATTTCCTTGAGTTCATAGTTATTCATTTTAAAATCTATAGGTGATCCAATCCATAGTGTCTGCTGGCGTATAATTAGGTAGATGAATGACAGAGAGCTCATTCGGTATCCAGCGGTTAAAGAAGACACATTGAGGATTCAACTAATAATTTATCCCAGTACCTTGAGAAGTAACCTTGCAGTTACCCTGTCAGGGCGGATAAATTATTAAAAAGAAGACTTTAGAAATTCTTAGACTAAAGAAGAGTAGCAGAATTTCGATAAGGTTTCGAACTATAGGGCCAGCGCATAGGAGTTTTACCTTAAAGGTAATTGAATGCTATAGACGATAGCATATATAGGCTGAGCATCGGGAAGCTGAGACAGAGACCCAGAGTTTGGTAATCTACTCAGATAGTAGGAGAGTTTCAGCTTATAGACGGTTCAGCATTATTGGCGAAGTACAGCCAAGGCATCAGGGATAATACCTATATGGTAGTTGAATGCTACATATGATAGCATATAGGCGCTGAGCATCCAGGAGTCAGGGCAATCTTATAGAGTTTGAGAGGACAGAGGCCGAGCATCTATGCGATAGGACTCGTATGTTGTTGATTCAAAGACATTGTCTGACGGGAACTTCAACAAAAAGACCAGTCAAGTATAGAGTCTCCAGCCTATAGGAGTTTGAGCTAAATGGAAATTGTTAGTTTGAAATATTTATTGATTTGTCTGATCCCTGAAATTGTCTAGCTTATAATTAAAATCACTGTGAAGAAGATGGAGGAGGAGGAGGCGTAGGGCGAGAAGGAGGAGGAGCGTGTGAACCTGAGTGACCAATCAGAATGCGTCATATCACTAACCAAACAGAGCAATGCTATTATTCATTTTACTTCACCCTGTGAATTCATTCACTGTCACTTTGGATTTCAAAGTGTAAGAATCAGGTAAGCTTACTTTGACGCATTTTACGCGTGAGTTACCCCATATTCTTTTAGTGTAAACAATTAAATAGTATTCGTCAAAACCTTTCGTAGGATGCCAAACACCGCTATAGCCGTTCCAAGAATAAGGAATAAAGTTGTATTTTATGCATGAGTGATTTCACTTACGCTTTTACAACGTGAGCTGATAGACGTTGTCAAACCATTTCGTAGGATACCAAACACGGGTATATTCGGTTGACTAATAAAGGAGAAAATCGATATTTTACGCACGAGTGATTTCATTTCCGGTTGGATGCTACCAGCAGTTAGTTCTCACTGAGACATTTCGTTTGATACCAAGATCGTCAAAATCGGTTTATGACATATCAATAGCCTAATTTCAATGTATCTGCTCTTAAGGTATTGGACCCGTAATAGTAATGTTTAAAAAATGGCATTTGCTTGGTATATTCTTAAAGTTGACCATGTTTCACACTGTGTTGCAAATTTTAAACAACTTTTACCGTGCCGTTTGTTGTAAATTTTATATAATTTATGGTATTTCCTCACGCTTTAGAAGAGACAAAATTCAATGTGATGGCCACTATCTAAAACTTTTGCAGAGAATTCATTACAGCATTAATTTTGATAAAAGAAAGATCAAACTATTGTTAAACAATTATAAAACACAAAATAAAACTGTAAAAATATTTTTTGCCTAGGGTGTCTCAAGTAAACAGATTTAATGAGACAGAATTCTAACTCCAACATTGAAGAATTAAGGTCGAATCCTGTGGGTCTGTTTTGAATTTTGCTCACTTCATTCAAAAATAACCTTGGGGCAATAGTAAAACCTACCTGCATTTCTTCCACAGTATGTAATCTAAAGAATGAAGACAAAATAGAGAACTTTTACCGCACATAACTCAGTATTTTAAAAGATGTCTAACTCTACCCCTCCTGATTCAGAGGTAAATTCACATTGAACAGCAAAAGATCGCTTATAAATTGAAAAATTTTCACTTTTGTACAATTCATTCATAATTAGTCTTGAAAGAAGTAAAAACTTGCTAGAAAAAAAAGAAAACATGGAAAAAAAATTTGGTCCCAGTGGGGTTTGAACCTATGCCCCCCTGAAAATTGCAGTCAAAGTAGGTTTATGGTAGGAATTGAATACTCTTCAAAAAGGAGATACTCTATTACAGGTCCAATACCTTAAATCAACATACGCTATATGGCTTCTGTTTTTATTTCTAAAAACGGCATATAAAATGGGTAAATTTCTAAAATGAATATAGTAATACATTTCTCATTAATCTAAATTAAATGGGATGTTCTGCTACTAAAGCGACAAACTACTGAAATTAGGAAATTTATTTCTCATTTATTTAATGAAATGTTAAACTTTCGTGGCATAAGCTGTTACATTTGTATATTTAAAAAGTGACATATTCCTCTTTTAATTTTATGTATAAAAGACCAAAATCAGCTAGATTTCAAGCAATAAACATCCAAGGTTTAAATAGAACGTTATAACTTAAAACAGCTGCTATGGCAACCGGGTATAAAATATGCATGCAGTTGACCATATCGTGCATTTCAATAGAATTAATTAGGGGCCACGTCATATTTTTAATAATATTTGCCCCCACCAAGTGCATTATCTCGCTTGAGTTCCAAGTCAGGAAATTTAATGTTTTTCCCATACTTGTTCCGAAAAGGCATCGAGTAATTTGTCACACCCATGTTCCAAGTCGGTGAAAGATAATGAGTTTTCCATACTTGCTCCGATAGGCATCGAGTGCATTGTCAGGCCTGAAGTCCAAGTCAGGAGTTTTCCACATGGATTCAGAGAAGCAGAAAGTGCATTATCACGCCTGAGTGCTATTCCGGAAAAGATAATGAGTTTGCCTCATGGACTCAGAGATGCAGAAAGTGCACTATCACGCCTTAGTTCCAAACGGAGAATTCAATGACTTTTTCATCCGGTACAAATTTTCGCATGAATACCAAAGCTCAACCATCAAAGACTTGTTCGATAAATGACCATCGCTATGAGTATACAGTACCTAAAAAAAGTTGCACCGACTTCGGAAGTTCATTCTAAAATTAGACGATGAGTTCATTTGAATGAGCTCTTGTTAAAACAGATATATGGTCATTTACTTAGTGGACGCCGAGGGGTACACATCGTTGACAAAAAAGTAATATTCAGTAAATCTTTCTTTTTTAACACGTATTTATCTTAAACAATGCTTAATGTTTTAGTTTTAATGTGATAAATATTTCGTTTTAAATTAGTAATGTCCCTTGTTTATCAATATAATCTGTTTTTATTTAAAAAAAAAAATGCATTTGTTCATTTAGGTCTGAGATGAATTAATATGGTTAAATATAATTAATATTCTATTTGATTTTCTGTAACATGTTGTTTTTATGTTATCTCCCCGTCTAGGGCTGAGCACCTGACCCTCAATGTGCGCGACCACGCCCTAGATAAGTATACGAGTCAGCTCCGTATACTTCTGGGAGATATGTTCTATTAATAGAACATTCTAAAAATAAACCTCTGATGTCATTCTTTAAAGATACAAAATCGCCGCCGCGCATTTACACTGAGTTCATTTCTTATATGCAAATGAGTTACTATTTGAAAATCCAAGATGGCCGCCGCGCATGACGTCATAGATCCAAGATGGCCGCCGCGCATGCGCAGTCCTGGGGCCTACTACCATTATTTACCAATTGAAACTGGATGATGGAGAAATATCCCTTATAATGAAAGAATTTATATTAATTGTAATGATATAGGTGACGAATATCAATCATATTTTATGTTGTCCATTATTTAATGATGATAGAATTCGATATATTGATAGATATACAAGAATAAAACCAAGAATGTTCACATGTACAAAATGTATTAACTTAATAACATTAAGCAATTTTAAACAACTGACAAATCTAAGTATATTTTTTGTAAAAGGATTTTAGATCATAAATCGCATCATCAGAATTTAAGTCATTTACTAAATACATTTTTGTGTTGTCAAATTACAAGGTTGTTAATATTCGGTCCTTTTGTGATACACAATTTCTCTTCGTCTTTCCATATCACACGCAACTATTTTAGTATGGCCTGTAGCAGGTCTAATCTATTCTCGATTTCATGGTTAGACTTGCTCATGCAGGTATTAATATGCTCCAGATCTGACAACAGTTTATATTTCTTTGTATATTTTTTATTCTAATACCGGAAATGTATAGTGCTTTGGTACAACCTGTATGTTCTAATTACTATAGTTCAAGGAATAATGTTGTATGGGAGAAAACAACATATAGTCTACCAATTATTTTCATATATGTGGCTGGATAACGCATACGTAGGCATTTCGTGAAGATGCAACTTTTATGTGATATATTTGAAGTATATGATATAAGAAGTTCATTGATACCGGTAGTCGCAATCTTAAGGTCAAATTAAGGTCAAGAAATTAGGTCAAAGGTCATTAAGTGCAGTTTTACAATCTTCACTTATATGGCCTCATATCTTCGCCATTTGATGAAAGAAGTGAGCAAAAATGGTATTTAATTGAAGCCAATGTATTAAACTATGAAATAAAATCACTATATGCAAAATAGCCTATTTGCATATTAATTAATATTAATGACAGCGGCAAAATCGTACAAAATTACGATACAAATTTGCGTCTATGTACAGCTGTACAATAATTATTGTATTATATATAATATTCATGATTTGAAAAACACAATGGTAACAAATGATATGGTGGGTACTTTTGTATTGATAAACGCAACTGTTTATATCGCCACCATATGTGTTTTATGTGTAGATACTGCCTGAAGAGGGTGGGGTGAGTTGACTTCTGACCAACAGTAATCTTTAGCACAATTGTGTATTTTTTTCATAAAAGCAAGGCATTTTGTTTTGTATTAGGTACATATCTGCCGGTTATTTTAAGATGTGAACCTATGTCACACAGCCAATATGGCTGCCATTTGTTTTCAAAATGGCGACCAAGATGACCAACAAAGGTAAATATTTATTTAATGCCATTTATTGCAGCATAAAGATTGATAAATACAATTGATAATCAGACCATAAGCCATGTAGGCAACCTCAGATAAACAATATGGCGCTCATTTTTCAAAATGGCTGCCAAAAGTTAATATGTTACGGTTTCTTTGCATACATTATAGAGTTTACATAGTTGTTTTATGTAGTTTAGTACAGTATTGTGATTGAAAAAATATTACTATTTTAAATCAGGTTGACACCATTTCAGACAACCAATAAGCCAGCCACTTTTCACAATGGCCGTCAAAAAGTATGTTAAATTTTTCTAATATACTGAAGAATGTACAAAAGGTTTTATGTAAGGTTTTGCAGGATTTGACTATTTAAAACATATACTGGGTTTAAAGACAAGATAGCCTAAATTGGTATCAATGGTATACTTGGTATAACGACTGGGAACTCTATGTATCTAGAGGTATAGAGAAGGTAACTATGGATATCTTAGGTATATCGGCAGGCAATGTTGGCTTTTCATACAGGCCACTGTGGATATTCTTAGGATACAGACAGGCAAATTGTGTATCAGTGATATGTAGGCAGGCCATGTTTTGGTATATTTTGTATACAGACATGCCATCCGGTCTAAATATTCATGCCACTGTCGGTATCTAGAGTATACAGACATGCCATTCTGGGCATCCTGTGTATACAGGCTGGCCGTTTTTGCTATACATACATCCATCTAGGGAAAATCTGGCTAGACATACAGACAACAATAGGTAGCCTGGATACAGAGACAGATAACATGGGTATCCTAGTTATACAGGAGAATTATCCTGAGTATACATACATGTACATTCCACTATGGGTATCTTAGTTATACAATCATTCACTCTGCGTGTTTTGCGCATACAGAAAGGCCGCCCTGGCTATACATACAGGTCACTATGGGTATACAGAAAGGCCTATCTGGGTATCCTTTGCATACAGACAGGTCATATTGGCGCCCAATGTATCCATACTGGCAAATATTGGTATACTGAATATACAGACAGACAATTCTGGGTATTCTGGACATACAGAAGGGCCAACCGAGTTCCCTTGCTTTAGAGACAGATAACTCTGGATATTCTGGGTATACAGGCATGTCATCCTGGCTATACAGTTGTATATATAGGCTATTAAGGGTATCTTCGATTTACATACACACCATTGTGGGTATCGTGGGTATATGGACATGCCAGCATGGCTATACATTCAAGTCACTTTGGGTGTCATTGGTATACAGACAGGTTACCTATGTATCCAAGGTATAGAGCGAGGCCACTCTCTGTAGCCTGGATATACAAACATGCTATCGTGGCCATATATACTGGCCATTATGGATATCCCGGGTTTACATATAAGCCTTTCTGGGTCGAAAACCTGGGTATACAGGCAGACCATCGTTGATATACACTAGGCCGGTATATGCGTTGAATATGCTTGGTATATAGACAGGTCACCTGAGTGCATCCTAGGTAGTCCACCTTGAGTATCCTGGGTACACAAACAGGCCATCCTGACCGTTTACTTAATGTCACCACTATGAATAGCCTGGGTATAAATACATGCCACCGGTGTACCCTAGGTATAGAGGCAGGTCTATCTGGGTATCCTTGGTATACTGTCAGGTCGTCTTGGCTATAAATACAGGCCATTATTGGATCCTGGGTACCGCTATTTGTAAAGTGCTATATATAAAGATCACTCTGGCTATACTGGGTATAAAATCCTGGTTATATATACGGAAAACTATGGGTATCCTAGGTGTACAAACGGGCCTCTCGTGGTATCCATTGTATACATACAGGCTACCAGGGTTATATATGTATGCCAATACGGATATCCTTGGTATACAGAAAGGCCGCCGATGTATCCACGTCACTCTGGGTATCATGGATATACATACAGGTCAGGTTAGCTATACAAACAGATACACTATGAGTGTCCGTGGCATGCAATTTGGGGTATCAGGTTTATACAGACTGACCACATGTGTATCCTGTGTATACAGACAGGCCATCCTGGCTATACATATATGCCAGTTTGGACATAATTATACTAATTATGCTTCACAACTTTACATCGATAGCGTAAAGTAATGGATCTAAGTTCGCATGTATACAAAGGATACCACGAGTGACATGTATGACTGTAATCCTATAATACCCAAAGTAACATATCATATACTAATGTGGATTGCAAGACGAAATGTGGCAGTTCAAGGTGCAAATGCTACCGATCCAACCAGGTTTGAATGTACATGCGAGGCTATTTATATACCAACTGTAGAAATATAAATGGCAACGAGGACAATAAAGTTGTGACATTTTTAAAACAATGTCTTCTGGTATTTTGTATAGAGAAATGACTTTGAGCAAGATTGAACTGTGTGAACTACGTTGTGCAGTATTTGAATAAATGTTACATACAATTATATTCTTAATACTTGGAATATTTACAAGCTTTACATGGACATTTATAAAACTAAAAAAAAAGATTCTTATCAATGGTTAAGACCAGATATATGTGTACTAAATGAACGTTTTGAATGCATATTTGATACATTTTAATTAATATTCATGAGTATGCAAATAAGCTGAAAAAACTCTTAATTAATATTTATGAAGAACATTATTCCAAAATCAAAACATCTTACCATCTCAAAATATGGTTAATATGTGAGATATGTAAATATTGTTTGTTTTTTTTAATTATTAATACACCCCACCCACTTTTGACAGTATTTACTCTTGCAAACAATAAATAATGCTACAAACAGATATATATTTGTATAAAGTAATGTTTGAAACGTAATTCTGCTTATTTTTGTCCATTTATAAACACAAATAGTGAAGATTTGATCTTTGTATTATTTGAAAATGTCATTCTTAACGAATTATCTGCCCATTTTTTAAGTGATCAGGAATATTCATAAGTATGTAAATGAGAAAATTTAATTAAGTGTTTGTAAATTGAATGTACAAAGTCCTGGCTTCATTTTGATACCATTGTTGTTATTCTACACCGATAAATGACCAAGATACAAGGTATTTATGTGACACACATGAACATATGCACCGAATGACCTTTGACCTCGTTTATTTCACTATAAAGGGCTTCTTAAGGGTGACTGCCGGGCAAGTCTTTCTTGTGACACCTAGTAAATAACGTTTAAGGTGGAATAGCACCTTGTAATTTTTTTACAACCCGCATATGATTTTGATATCATATTAAAGTAGAAGTTATCCCCGGCAAGAATGTGCAACTGTTTTCTTGGTTACTAGTGAAACGTTTTGGCTATGACGTCGCAAACATTACCATGCACGTCTGTTTTGGCGCCACGCTAAAAAGCGATAAAAAATCGGTTTATTTTTTCTCATTTGTTTATTTTTCAATTTACGGCAATGAAATTTACATGTTTATGTGTGTTATACAAAGGTCTACGGCGCTGGATAGTAGTTGTCACTTTTGTTTTCAAAACGATGGAAAAAATGAAGAAAAACGACATTCTCAAAATTTTAGTTTTATTGAAAAAATCGCACACTCGTTAAATTAACGGGAAAACGGCTCGAAATTTTTTTGCTTAAATTTTATATACTTAAGATAAAATTATGTTTAATAAAATTTCAAAACATTGAGAACTTTTACCATCTAGTATTCTTTTTAATCACTGTTTTTGTCCCCTATCCGACGAACAAAAAGTGGCGTCAAAGTGCGTTCTTAGATACAACGCGGGTATGGTTTCTAAAGAATAATCTATATACTTAAAAAGGCATGTATGCACTGAATATTCCCCTATTAATGTGCTTCGTTTTTCTCAATTCTTAATTGTTTTATAATAAAACTATTTCGTGTATGAATTTCATAAAAATTCTGTTTCCAGATCTTATTAAATCTGGCAAAAATGTGCCATCATGTAGGCAATCAAAGTCATCTATAAATATACCAATTTTAATTTTTTACGAAAAGAAAATTGTTTGAAGATTTTAATAGCTGAAGAATGTCAAAGCTGAAGAACGTTAAAGAAGGATCTCGGGGCCCGCCCGCCCGCTTCGCTCAGTAGTGATAGCGCAGATCTGCGGATTGCGGGTTCGTGAGTGAGCCCTGAGCGAGGCGTACGTTCTCCGTGACGATATGATAAAAGACAGTGTCTGAAATCATTCGTCCTCCACCTCCGATTCATGGGGGGAAGTTGGCAGTTACTTAGCGGAGAACATGTTTGTACTGGTACAGAATCCAGGAAGACTGTTTGGTCAACTGTCCACCGTTACATGACTGAAATACTGTTAAAAAACCCAAGACAAACAAACAAAAGAAGAATCTCATGACAATAGTGAGGTCACATGAACATATGACTTAACAGATTCAATCAAGTGTAGTCACGTGCCTGTGATAAAAACAATGTCTTACAGGAAGCCTTTTCCGCAGGTAAAATATCTGTTTTTCTTGAATGTAGTAGTGTTTGACAATACCTTGTTTTCCTTTAAATTATAGTACTTTGCAGTGATAGATATATACATGTTTAGATTTTATACATGTACTTTTACCTTTGCTAGTAACTTAAGTATGAGCTCGTGCTTTATTTTATTGAGCGCCAGAATTGTAGCAGTTTTGATCATTTCAGTTTCAGTTCACGCTTATTATTACATTGATAAATAAAATTCAGACGTAGGCACACATTTTTTCAAGCGGATGTACTACGGATATACTAGGGTAGTATGTTTAGGACATGCATGTATTTTTTTTAAAGATTAAATTATTTCACGCGCACGACATCTTATCTCGTGGTTACGACATCTTATCTCGTGCTCTCGACAACTTATCTCATGTGCAGGAAATATTATCTGGAGAGCACGACATTTTGGCATTTTAAAATTAGCATGGCGCACCAACCTTCTGCAGTCTCATTACTATACTACTAAAAACGAAACCCGCTTCCAAAATGATTAAAATGGAATTGCTAAATAATAAATTATAGCCTGATATATAAAAAATTAGCCCCTGTGCCATTTAGTGATTTCGCCTATCATCACCAACCCTCTTACCCAACCCCTCCGTTCAGAGAATGCCTACGCAAGTCACAATTTTTCAAACTCAGGCATCCTAATAAAACATATGTATATAAAATCAAATGTGTACTTGTGAACGTTACTTTTCTAAATGTAGCCACTGAGTCTGGCATGAAGAATCCATCTAGCACTAAATAAATATTCTTATATTAAATTCAGCAAAGCCAAATGTTAAACGTATATCTGCCTTTCATGTTCTAATAAGTAATACACGACTACTAACTCAGCAGTAATAATTATCAAGAAACTGTTCATGCCTAAAACCGATAAAATATATGGATACTGTGAAATCATTAATATTCGTGGGGGACTAATTTTCGTGGATTTCGTGGTTGAGTCAATCCACGAAATTTAATCCCAACGAACAAGTAAAATTCCAATTCATTTTATGTTCAAAAGTTGAAATCCACGAATTCATATCCCCACAAAATTGCCGTTTTGACCAAAACCATGAAAATGCGCGCAAACGAAATTTAATGATTTTACAGTATACATTTAAGAAACATACGGGTTAACCTTATTTGTCTATAAGAACTTAAGAGTTAGGTCCATGTTTCGGTGAAGAGAGTAA
The DNA here is from genome assembly GCF_021730395.1 of Mercenaria mercenaria. Taxonomy (NCBI): domain Eukaryota; kingdom Metazoa; phylum Mollusca; class Bivalvia; order Venerida; family Veneridae; genus Mercenaria; species Mercenaria mercenaria. The sequence goes on from NC_069373.1 coordinate 59,318,583, forward strand.
ATTCGTACCTCACCAAATAATAGAAAGATATAATTGTTTTACACGAAAATTAAACAGCATATAAAACATTTATATTATAAACGGTCATTACCTTAGAAACTACAAAGCAAGTCAAATATCTAGGTTTGAATATTGAGAATACGCTATCAGGTGAAGCAATTGTTAATAATATTATTTCTAAAGTAAACTCAAGACTCAAATTTTTATACAGACAATGTAAAAGTCTTCCTATAGATTGTAGAAAATTATTGTGTTCTGCTTTAATCCAATGTCATTTGACTATTATTGTTCTTCTTGGTATGAAAGTTTAAACAAAAGCCTGGGGAAAAAAACTGCAAGTAACTCAGAACAAAGTTGTGAGATTTATTAAAGAATATCATCCAAGAACTAGTTTAACTCCTTCAGATTTTTTAGATGTTATTTATATGCTAAACATGGAAAACAGAGTTAAACAATTAAGACTAAATCACATGCATAAATTTTTTTACAACAAGTGTCCTATGTATATGAAACATAATTTTGTTCGTCTATCTGATGTTCATAATTATGGCACTAGATCAAATAAGTTTAATTTTTCCTTCACACAATACAATAGTTCTTGCAATGGTATAAGACTGGAATAATTTGCCAGATAGTGTAAAGTGTATTAGAAATCCGTCCTTGTTTAAATCTTCTGTCAAAAGCCACCTTGCAACCAAATGGAAAGCACAAAGTGAAGATTGCTTTTTATATTTCTAATTTTATGGCTGTTGATACTAGCTTTTTAACTTAATTGTGATATAATATAAGCATTTTGTGATAGTGTTACTAGTCTGTAGTATTTAAAATTCTCATGACTGTAGAGAGCATATTTTTTATATATATAAAGTTTTTAGTTTTATATGGCTTTTATTGTCATAGGTATATGATTTATGAATTACTAAATTAGATTTCGTTACTTCTCTGATTCCATCTTATTCTTTTTTGGTAAACTGGACCCCATTGGAAATAAGCTTTCGGGCTTAATGGGTTATCCATGCAACCATAGGCCATATTTATATTACCTAAGTGTTTCAAACACAATACGAAAATATGCTCTTAACCTATTTATTGCTCTTAAGTAGTTATTCTCTTATTTATTACTCTTGTTTTTAAGAATGCTGAACTTGCAATTTATCAAATTTAATCCTCGCAGTAGAAATGCTGTTATTTTATTTAAATGTCTATCTAATCTATTTTATTTGTTAAAAGTATTTTATTTTGTTATACTATATAATATGTGCTAATGTTTGTGATCTATGTAACTGCAAAATAAAAATAAATAAATAAATAAATTCTACAAAAACACTGTCAATTTACTCATATATGTATTGAATTTCGGAAAGGGACTGCATGAAGGGTCATACTTCTGGACAGTTTGACAACGCCTTTAAAAACGTTTTGATGCATTTGCAACAATGTATGAGTGCTTAAACTTTACAAAACTAGGTTAAACATCGTTTTTGACAAAATTGTTTACACTTATTTCTTTACAAATAGCATTCCTTTTTTAAAGGGGGAAAACTGTTTTAGAATATTTTAACTATTCAATTCTATGGGACAGAACGGTAAAAATGTATTAGACACATGGATTGTTTATAAAGATGTTGTTTGTTTACTTAAAAAATTTGTCGTTTTGTGAAATACTGTCAAACCTTAAAGGAGATATAGTGACTGGCCTGAGGAATCTCTCTAGAACTAAATGAATACTCTTGTTTAAATCACAGTCAAGTCAAATGCAAAATCTTAATGTTCGAATACTGCTACAAGCCATCAGCAATAACTATCAAGAAACTGGACATGCCTGTAAGGGTGGGTAGGAGGTATAAACAATTCTAACACGACCAGCAAATAACCTACATACACATAGAAGAAAATCAATGAACGGTTATTTTGCGATAACCCATGCGCATGCAAAGGTTTGTTTTGGCTGTTTCGTATACCGCCAAACCTCCGCGTCCAACTCTTTTTTTATGAGTGAAAGTTACGTGGCGTTTATAAATACTAGTGTAAAAAGCGTGGTATCCGCGAACAAAAACAACAACAAAGTTCGGCTGCAAAATGGCACAAACAACTAATCTGTTGCGTACGGGAACAATCTGTGAGATTCACCGTGGTTTTGGGGACTGGAGGGTTATTGATGAAAGGTTTGATGGCTATGTTACACAATCTTGCTGCAATCCTTAAGCAACAAAGAGAATACATGGAGAAAATTTCAACAGCAAAATCCAGGTGCGTAGCACGAAGTGTAGTTCATGTCTTAAAAAATAGTTACCATTTTTTCTAACACTGTTGTTTCAAGTATGTAGTGTTAGAATCGAAATAACAAGTTCCCAAGTGTGATTTATCGCAGAATAACCCGAGTTTTCCGTTCTTATGCCAAACAATATATCAATCAGGCCTACGACCCTCGTGATATATTCTTACGCATAAGAACTAAAAACACGGGTTATTCTACAATAAACCACACTTGGGAAATTATTATATCTTAAATAATAAAAATACTTGTTATGCTGTCGAGTGAAGAATAATCAGTTAACAGTCACTTTAATAGTGCACTGAAAACAGGTGAAAAATCGTGAATTGCAAGAAGAAAACACGGTAAAATAACTACCCGGGAACTGGAGACAACAACTGCTAGCAAACGAAGGAAAACTTGAATAATTTCATAATTAATTGCTATCTTTGAAGATGAATATTGAATGAATATTTGTCTTTTAAAGTTTATAGTTATAAACGCGGTTTATAAAAAATATAGAACGTCTCTAAACAATTGGCACGTATTTCACATCTTATGCACAGAATATTGTGTATGCTTGATCAGCGGATCATCGGTGTTATCGCATTACGTCAGCTACGAGTAATCAGCGTGTGTTCGGGATTCAAACTTTGTGTATTGAAAGTAGCGTATCGCATCATCGGTAGTTTGCACTATACGTCATCACATCGAATAATACGATTGGCCGACAAAGTTAATTCTTATCACGTGATTCGTTTTGATGATAAATGTGTATTGAATGGTAAACATGTGCGTAATACGTCATCGATTTCTGCACCCGGCCTTATGAATATGCATGTAATTACGCGGTAGACAAAGAACAGCCGCAGCAGCAAGGTCATGTGACTAAACGGGACCTTTTTATTGGAAGCGGCACGGCGATAATTTATGCAGATTCAGTTCCGCGTAAAGATCGATGTAAGACACGATTTATTTTACAAAAAAGTTACACATTTATATTTAATATATTACCTATATATGGAATAATTCTGGATATTTAAATACGTTACATTTGGTTACATTGGATTACATTTAATGCGTAATAGAGCCTAACTGGAAATAAGAACAATTAGTGAAGATCCTGGATCAATATTAAACCCGATCGAAAAGTTATTGATTAACAATTAAAAATGGCGTCTTCGAGAAAATCTCGCCAAGAAAAACGAACATACAAAGACAATGTGGATAATTGGACCATATCGGAACTTAGGGTTGCACTTGAAAAACAAGGGATTAAAGTTCCAGTGAGCATGACCAAATCAGTGTTAAAATCTCTTTATAAAGAAAACGTCGGCGAAAGTTCCACTCGCTCCGACAGACAAAGAAGTAGGTCGCCGGTCAGAAACGTGGAGTTGAACGGTGCCAATAGCAGCGCACAAATGGCGCAATGTTTTCAAACATTGAATGCAACTATGTCAGCATTCAATGAAACAATAAAATTAATGAATAAAAACAAGGATAGTGACGAAAGGCAGGAACAACAGCCTGAAAAGAGAGACTCAGAAGTTCCAACATTAAGTGAAGTTTACAAGCACACAGAGCAGACAGACAACGGTATGTATATGTCTGAATTAGATTCTCTAAGACATCAATCCGCAAAAAAATAAAAACGGCATTCCAGCAAGTATGCTCACAAACATTGACATCGTGAGTGATACTTTAAAGAAGCAAATTATTGACGGTAGGGACGTGAATCTGGCAGTTCTACTTATTCCTGAATTCGAACCTAACAGTCAATCTAAGAAAGCAGATAGTCGCCGCCTAAGGAAACGCTTGTCAATAGAACAATTCAGAACTGCATCGGAAAATATCGTAGAGTCATGGTTCAAAAGTGGCCACATCGAAGGGAAGAACTTGAGGCTTATGAGACCGATATAAGCAAAATACACTCATTCTACGGTGAGCGTTTTACGACTACCACCTTGCATTTTCAAGTAAGGCAGCAGAAGCTGTTAAGTTGGGAATTGCGGTAGATTGGTCAAGAAGAGACAACGACTTGTTTCAACTTGTCCTTGGAGGAGTAAAGGCACGTCAGTGTTCTGTGTGCACCTCTACGTTGCATGAAACAGACTTCTGCCCCAATACCTTAACGTCGGAGATGCACAAGTACAAGACAGTCTTCAGCCATAACAAACCATACCAGTCGAAGGAAGCAGGCAAATATGGCCGGAAGTTACTATACCACCAAGGTGCAGAAGTATGTAATAATTTCAACGCAGAAGGATGCTCTAGACGTATGTGTAACCGAACGCATATATGTTCGGAATGTTTCGGCAATTCTCACGGTAAAGCTACTTGTCATAGAGCGAAGAAAACAGATCGCATTCCAAACAAAAAGCAGTGACTATTTCAACCATCTACTCCAATTGACATTAATGTATCACGGAAAGAGCTTGAACATTACCCTGATAAAGAATTCACTAATTATCTTTGTAACGGATTGACATTTGGATTTAATACATTAATTGACACCTTTCCTCAAGAAAATAAAATTTGTAAAAACTTACAGTCTGCGTTAAAACAACCGGAAGTGGTAGATAAATTAATCGAATCGGAACTACAAAACAAATTTTTAGAAGGACCTTTTGACGAACCACCGTTTGATAAATTTCGTGTTTCCCCAATAGGTGTTGCGGAAAGGAAATATTCTGGAAAAAAAAGAGACTTATTGTGGATCTATCGGCCCCACACGACAACGCCACTCACCACAGTATTAACAGTTGTATTGACAAAGAAATGTGTAGCTTAAGTTATGTGAAGGTTGACGATGCTATCAATTCTATCAAAGAACTAGGCCGAGGAGCTTTAATGTGTAAAACTGACATAGCCAACGCTTTTAAATTAATACCAATTTGTTCAAGTCAGATGCCATATTTTATGATTAAATGGAAAGAAAAATATTACGTGTACACTCGTCTGGTTTTCGGATGTAGACCATCACCAAAAATATTCGACAATCTTTCTAAAGCAGTGTGTTGGATTGCACAAAATAATTATGGAATTTCCATTATCTTTCACCTTTTGGACGATTTCCTCACTGTTCAAAGTCCCAATTCAAACGGATATCGGACTATGGCGTTAATAACTTTGATATTTAACAAATTAAAGATTCCGTTATCGGAATCAAAAACAATGGGCCCCACAACAGTGTTAGAATACCTCGGGGTCGTTTTAGATTCAGACAGATTAGAGGCTCGGCTACCACGCGACAAAGTCGAGAGAATCATGGAGTTTATTCAGAGTTTGCTCAAGAAGAAATCATGTACTAAACGCGAAGTGTTGCAATTGCTAGGTCATTTCAATTTTGCTTCTAAAGTTATAGTACCGGGAAGAAGCTTTGTATCTTATTTAATCAATATTTCTACAACAGTGAAGAGTTACATCATAATGTTCATTTAAGCAAAGATTGCAAAGAAGACCTCACAATGTGGTTAATATTCTTAAAAAAATGGAATGGCGTATCAGTGTTTTATGAAAATAAGTTCTCTTCCTCTGAAGATATGCAATTATTTACAGACGCTAGTTCAGTGTTAGGGTTTTCTGCATTTTTTCAAAATGAGTGGGTCTGTGAGAAATGGCCTAGCACAGTAGAAGAAAATTTATCTATGGCATTCAGAGAGCTGTACCCGATAGTAGCCGCCACAATTGTGTGGGGTAGAAAATGGAAATGCAAGCAGCTAGTTTTCTATTGTGACAATGAAGCTACCGTTAGTATTTTAAATAAAGGTCGTTCTAAATGCCTTTATATTATGCAACTAATGCGAAACATGACATGGCTAGCAGCTAAACATAACTTCACATTTAGAGCAAAATATATCCCTAGCAAATGTAACATTATTGCAGACGCTCTTTCTCGTTTTCAGATGAGTCGCTTCTGCAAAGCAGCACCGGAAGCAAATCTCTACCCGGAGCGATGTCCGACAGAGAGGGAAATATTGTGGGACTACAAAAAATAGTCAGTGACATGTGGGAAAACGTTTTAAGCCCGAACACAGCGAAAGCGTACGAATCTGGCGTTAGGCAATATAGAACATTTATGTGTAAAGATGGTTACTGTGCCGCAAATACGGAAGTACCACCCATTTCAGAGGATATTATTATCAAATTCATTGCGTATTTGTTTAACCGCTTACATATACAATATTCCACAATAAAAATTTATCTTTGTGGACTTAGACATCACTATATCAAACACGGTGTATGTTCACTTTTAGAATCTAATAGTAAAAATGTAAGAATTTATACTTTTTTAAAATCAGTTAAGAGAAAACAAACAACTCAGTCAAAGAGACTTCCAATTGATATTAATATGCTGTCAAAAATTGTTGATTATCTGAAGAAAGGTTGTTTCGGTGTACATGATGACGCGATGATGATTTCATGTTGTACTCTTGTCTTCTTTGGTTTCTTGAGATGTGGATAGTTTACGGTAAAGAATACCTTTTCAGTATATGATAATCTTTGTTTGATAGATGTAAGGTTTGATAAGGAACGTGTTAGTGTTACTCTGAAAACATCTAAAACCGATCCATTTAGGAAAGGGGTAAATATTTCAATTTACGCTACGCACAATGCTATATGTCCCATGGAAGCGCTGTCTGATTACTTAAAAGTTCGAAAATTACATCATGCCGCCCGCGGAACAGAAGCTCTATACATTTCATTTGATGACATGCCTCTAACAAGAAGCAAGTTCATTCATAATTTAAAATTTGTTACAAGAATTTTATGATTAGACGATTCTAGATACAATGGTCATAGTCTAAGAATCGGGGCCGCTACCACATGTGGCAAATTAAGACTAGAGGACCACTTAATAAAAACTCTGGGGAGGTAGTCTTCGGATTGCTATACTACATATATTCACACGCACCAAGAAACAATACAAGCGGCTCAAATTGCTATGTCAAAGACGTAAGTTTAAATAGACAGACTTAAACAAAATTAAACGTTCACAGGACCATCCTCCCAACAAGAGCCGTATTAAGGGTCTTAAGAAAGCAATATTAGCGCAACATTGTATTTCAGAACGCTTTCTAATAAGGACGTTCATTTAGAATACTCAGTATTTAATATAAGACAATCAAAAGTTGAGTTTAGGCTCAAAAAATTATCTTATATGATTGAAGTTTTGTTTAGCAAAGAATGTTCAGTATGCTATAGTATGTTACACTATAAAAACTGACTTTTCATCGCAATTATGATGTAAATAATTATATTTTATGTTTGTTGTTTCAAAAGAATTTACATTATGGTAGCATATATTTTACACTTGGACACTGAATTTTCAACGCTAGTATGTTGTAAATAATGATATTATCACGTTTCTTTTTCAATATGTCTTTGTTTATGAGATAGTTGTATGTACATTTATATGTGATTTTCACTACTAGTTTAACTTCATGCAATAGTATTATGTACTCATATATGTTTATTCCAGTATGTTTTAGTAGCTTCTGCACCTGACCGTTTCGCCTGCCATCGTAGGCATTATTATTCGAGTCTGCCATCGTAGACTCTTGCACCGTGTCTCTTAACCTGCTATCATAGGCATAAATATTAGAGTCTGCCATCGTAGACTCTTGCACCGTGTCTCTTAGCCTGTCATCGTAGGCATTAATATTCGAGTCTGCCATCGTAGACTCTTGCACCGGGTCTCTTAGCCTGCCATCTTAGGCATAAATATTAGAGTCTGCCATCGCAGACTCTTGCACCGTGTCTCTTAGCCTGCCATCGTAGGCATATATATTCGAGTCTGCCATCGTAGACTCTTGCACCGGGTCTCATAGCCTGCCACTGTAGGCATTAATATTCGAGTCTGCCATCGTAGACTCCTGCACCTAGCCGTTTCGCCTGCCATCGTAGGCATTAATATTCAAGTCTGTCATCGTAGACTCTTGCATCGGGTCTCACAGCCTGCTATCGAAGGCATAAATATTTGAGTCTGCCATCGTAGACTCCTGCCCCTAGCTGTTTCGCCTGCCACCGCAGGCAATAAGATTCGAGTCTGCCATCGTAGACTCTTGCACCGGATCTCTTAGCATGCCATCTTTTGCTAAATATTCAAGTCTGCCAGTGTAGACTCCTACACGAGGTCTCTTCGCCTGCCATCGCGGGCTCAATATCCGATTCTGCCATCGTAGACTCTGGCTCCATACATGACATCGGAGGCCTATATAGGGAGTTTCTCGGTGACTCCTGCATCCGATGTACCGCGACTTTCTACTGTTAGTTAGTCCTGATTGTGTACATATTTTGTATAAGCTGTTAAAAATATTCATAGCTAGCTCTGCAATGCTGTAATGTATATCATGTTACTATTGTATTGCCTGGTAAGGTTTGGACACCTTTCTTGGGGATGAAACTCCCCTTCAGCTTTCAACCATGAACGTCTCATGTTTATTGCTGCAGCTGAGTTTCTTTGGGCATTAGGCTATAGTTCAATAGCCTATCCCCCAAGAAAGCTGGAAGTAAACTGGCTCGACTACACCAGACTAGATATAATAACTTGTTCTTTTATTTATCTCTAACTTGTTTACTATGTTTGTATTTACTTCAGTATAACAATATATATACTTATATACATACAGTTTCTAGTCATGGTGTATCAAGCCAGTTTTAGCCAAACAATAAATGATAGAATAGATCTATGCTTTTCTTTTTTCTGTAGTGGAATATTTGGTATAAAACGAAGTTTAAGACTTAATTTTTTTATAATTTTATTCTATTCTGCATCATTCTACTAGAAATCACATTTATTTCCTGAATTCGCATGACATATCTCGTTAATCCAAGTAATGTACATTATATCTAATTTAGAAAATGTGAATTTCTTTAATATCATATTATCAGTAGCATATTTTTCTATTTTTAGCTCAACTTTTCGAAGAAAAAGTACAGCTATTGCACTTGCCCCGGCGTCGGTGTCGGCGTCGACGTCGACGTCGCCGTTGGTTAAAGTTTTTGATAAAGTCAAATATCTCTGTTACTATCAAAGCTTTTGACTTGAAATTTAAAAAAGGTATTCACTATTAAAGTCTACACCAGGAGAAACAATCCCCATAACTCTTATTTGAATTTTGACAGACTTATGCCCTATCTCAGTTACTATCAAAGCTTTTGACTTGAAACTTAAACTAGTTATTCACTATTAAAGTCTACACCGGGAGAAACAATCCCCATAACTCTTATTTGAATTTTGACGGAGTTTTGCCCCTTTTTAACAGAATGATTTGGTTACTCTACTATCAAAGCTTTTGACTTGAAACTTAACAAGGCAGTCTGAAAGACAGCTAAATCCCCCGCCACTGCTATGGATAGTGAAAGGGTAAAACCTTTGATTTAAGCTGTGACCTTGACCTTGAACTGACATGGCTGACTCATGAATTCTGCACAACGTCTTGATGAGGTGATCATTTGACCAAAGTTTCATGAAAATCCTTCAAGGGGTTTAGGAGATACAGAGCTGAAACCTTTGACCTTCAGTTGTGACCTTGACCTTGAGTTGACATGGCCGACTCATGAGTTCTTGATGAGGTGATCATTTGACCCAAGTTTGATGAAAATCCTTCAAGGGGTTAAGGAGATACAGAGTGGACACCAAATGGAAGGCTCAAACATTCGACCCTTAGTTGTGACCTTGACCTTGAGCTGGCATGGTTGACTAATAATTTCTGCACATCGTTCTGATGAGGTTATCATTCGACCCAAGTTTTATAAAATTCCTTCAAGGGGTTTAGGAGATATAGAGCGGACACGAAATGGAAGGCTCAAACTTTTGACCTTTAGCTGCGACCTTGACCTTGAGCCGACATGGCTGACTCATAAGTTCTGCACATCGCCTTGATGAGGTGATCGTTTGACCCAAGTTTGATGAAAATCCTTCAAGGGGTTTAGGAGATATAGAGCGGACACAAAATGGAAGGCTCAAACATTTGACCCAAAGTTGTGACCTTGACCTTGAGCCGGCATGACTGACTCATGGGTTCTGCACATCGTCTTGATGAGGTGATCATTTGAGCCAAGTTTTATAAAATTCCTTCAAGAGGTTTAAGAGATATAGAGCGGACACAAAATGGAAGGCTCAAACATTTGACCTTGAGTTGTGACCTTGACCTTGAGCCAGCATGGCTGACTCATGGGTTCTGCACATTGTCTTGATGAGGTGATCATTTGACCCAAGTTTTATAAAATTCCTTCAAGGGGTTTAGGAGATATAGAGCGGACACAAAATGGCAGGCTCAAACTTTTGACCTTGAGTTGTGACCTTGACCTTGAACCGACAAGGCTGACTCATGGGTTCTGCACATCGTCTTGATGAGGTGATCATTTGACCCAAGTTTCATGAAAATCCTTCAAGGGGTTTAGGAGATATGGACCGGACACTATTTTGTTACGGACGGAAGGACGGACGGAAAGACGGACGGACGGACGGAAGGACGGACGCAGACCATTCCTATAATCCCTCCACCACGGCGGGGGATTAAAAAAGTTATTCACTATTAAAGTCTACACCGGGAGAAACAATCCCCATAACTCTGATTCGAATTCTGACAGAGTTATTCCCTTTTTAACAGAATTTTGTGGTTAATGTATTTGATAAAGTCAAATATCTCTGTTACTATCAAAGCTTTTGACTTGAAACTTAAAATACTTATTTACTATCAAAGGCTACACAAGAACAAAAAATTCCCATAACTCTGATTTGAACTTTAACAGAGTTATGCCCCTTTTACTGGCAGCTCTTGGTTTGTTTCTTTTTCTTTTCACTTATATTGAAAGGTAGTCGTTTTCCAATTTATTACTGTAATTTAATTGTTTATATGCATGTACATATATGTATGTATGTATGTATGTATGTTATTTATATATAATTGTGTATGTACATGTATATTTCTGATGCTGCCCATGCATAGTGGGATGTCAGTCTGTAAATAAATGAAACGAAAATAGAACTCCGCTAATGAGACAATCAATGGTTCCTTTAAAAGTGGTCTGAATTGCGGGATTGTCTTATTATCGAGTTTTCCACAACAAATGACAGGAAAATGTATATTATCTGAAGCTTTCGACTTCATATAGAAATAAACAAATATCTCGTTGATTAGCTACAGAACATTTTGTAATTAACCTATGTAAATGATATCGAAATTGTACATGGTGAAAATAACTCAAAATAATTCCACTAATGATTTCTTTGTTCTATGCAGTATTCTTCTGTATTTAACACAATATTTAATGACATCATTTTACAATATGCATGTGTCTTCTTTTCCCCCGACTTAATAGACAACAGGGTGTGAACTATCAAAAAGCGGTTTATAAGTGGAGTTATGGGGTAATTTGGGATTTGAACAGGTTTTCTTATTATCGAACAGCCGTCTGGTCTTTTTAAAGGGGTTTATGACCATTGAAGTCGGGAAGAGGTAATTTCAAGAAAGTGATCTTAACAATGAGGTGGTCTTAATTTACGGATGATCTTAATGAGAGGTTCTACAGTATTGAAAACTTGAAAAATATTCTTCTCTTAAACCTTGGTACGATTTTGAAATAATTTAACAGAAATGTTCCTTGCGGGACCCTCTATCAATTTCCTTCAAGTTCCCGCCGATATAACCCGCTTCCCAACCCCGCATATTTTTACTTAGTTTCTGCTCTGTCTTGATTTTGTCTCTTAGAATCACGTCATCAGTTATCCTGCTCATATTAACCCTCCAACATTACTTTTCTCTCATAGTCCCCACCCCAGAATTATTTGTTTGCTATTTCTTAATTTCTTGATATTATCTCTTTGTGATCATCCTCCATACATAAAAGCACACTGTCTGCCCATATTTATTTAGTCGGAACTTGTCAAAAAGACTAGCCCTATTTCAAAATAATTTCACAGATATTTTCCTACGTGCCCTCTATCAAAAGTTATGGCCCTCTTATTTTGCTTTCAGTTGCTTACGTGCCTTGATATTGCTTCGTAACGTCCTGTCATATGTCCCTTGCCCTAATTACTCAACCCTTTGCCCACTTAGTCATCCGCTCACCTTACCTTCATCCGACCTCACATCCCCGCTCCCATGCACCTACAAACCCATTCCCGCCTCCACCAGTTATTGTTTAATTTTAGTTCCTTGTATTTCTTGATATTGTGTCTTCCTTCCTTTCCATCTATATTTAGCTTAAATTCATATGTACTTGTTGGATGTTTGAAGCAACCCGTCTGAAATATGTTTCCATTACAGCTTCTTTTTGTGGGCCTACTATGCAAATGCGTGGTTCTGGGTCTGTGTTTTTGGTGCTCTGTGCTTCCGAGAAATCTACCCTTACCTATTTTTTCCTTATCCGTCAGCCCAGCATATTACCCACCTACTCATTCCCCAAGCCCAATCCCAGTTTATTTCTTCTGATTGTTTTTGGAAATACTTAACTTCTTGTGTTTCTTGGTATTTTTCTTTAAGTATCACTTCAACAACCCCATCCCTCCACGCTCTTCAAATTATTCCACACCCCCGAAGGATGGAACACTCAAACTCACCGATTGCTCGGAAAAGGAGAAAGTTGTTTGCAAAATGTTCTTATCTGATAAGAAAAATTGCGTCAATAAGTGAGTTTTGTTTTGCGGGTATTTATTTTTAGCTTCTAGTTGCTTGTATGTCCTGATATTGTTTCTTCTTATTCCGTTACTCCCTCACATTTCTCACCCCAGCCACTCACCCAACAATTTTTTCACAGTTTCTTGATAACGTTTCTTAGTATTCCGTCCCCGCACAACCCTGTCAAAAATGTTTTGCACATTACCAACCCCTACCGCACCCACCCATCCACCCATGTTTTTTAAAATTTAGTTTCGTATTATCTGCCCGTATCTTTTTTCGATAATGTGTCTTAGTATTCCCCCCATCCCCACCACCCAGGTCCCGTTTCCCGCCAAAAAACTTTTTTGTGTGTGTTTCTTGATTAACATTCTTTCGTTTATTGCTTAATACACCTAAAACCCAACCCCACCTCTCAGTTTCTTAATATTGGTCTCTTTTAGTATCCCGAACCTCACTAACCCCTAAATTTTCTTTATTTTTTCGCTTTGATGTTTTGTTTTGGTTATTTCTCAGTATATGTTTCTTGCTCAACCAACCCCTACCAACCAAACATTCAATATCTAAATAATGAAATGATAATGTTAATTTGGGAAACGGAGAAAAAAAAATATCTAAAACGATATACTTGGAAAGGCTTTTTATGAACTTTATTTGAAAATTGATACTTGCGCATAGCCGCTCTTCATTTTATAAATAAAAAATACCTCTACAAATAGATTTATTCTGTCCTGGGAGAAGTTGGCATTACTTATCAAGATATATTCTTTAAACCAGAGCTTATTCATTTTTGAAGTGGGTTTCATTCATTTCTTCAGTTAAAATTGGCAACAAAGTTTTTAAGACAAGCACTAAAATGTCGATATTTCAGCGATATAATAAAACTGCAGACAGCGACATACCCTATCGTGGTAACAATCTAAAGGTTAAAGACCCTATTCCGGTAAGGTTACCCATCCATTTCATTAGCACTTGGTAATTAATTGTCTGAGCAAGTCATCTATAAATATTTCAAAATCCCTGTCTTTAAGCAAGAACGAATGTTAAACGTTCGTACATAAAAGAACGTTCCGGTATTTTATCAAGTGAGAAATATGGATACATTTACCCGGTGGGTCGGATCATTCCATCGTGTACGGAAAAATGGGAACAAAAGCAATCAGTATGCTACTTACAGAAGGAGTAAGTCACTTGAAGATCATAAAGGTTTCTCTTCAACAATATTTGAGGAACAAAGTACTAAAATCAAAGAAGAAGGTACGCTAAACTTTCACAAGAATTTTGGTACTGAGGAAATGGCTAGACCTGGAGCTCATACTGAAGAAATAGATATGCTTCTTCTACAAAATCGCTTCCGCAGTAAACTGCAATTCGAACGAAACTTCCTGCGTGAATACTCGAGACATCAAGTAAGCGTTTCAAATTATCCGACAACAGGATATCGTCAAGTACAAACCGCAAAGGATATGCAAGCAGCCGTACATCAAAGTGTAATTAAAAAAGAGTATTCTTCGCCTCAATTTGGATCAGAATGTGTAAAAGGTGTGTATCCTCCCTCGTACTGGTTGATGTGTACATACAGGCTTGCTACCGAGAAGCAGTGTCTCAATGTCGTCATAAGGCAGACAGGCACAGTTCCAGAACTTCCTTTTTCTAAACTTAGCGCTGCACTATACATCGACCAGGGAAACGAGAGTCATAGTATAATACTGGCAAAGTCACAGGAAGATAAGTCCTTCAGATCTCATGAAATCAGTTTCAGGATGCAGAATATTGTAGATTTGACCGACAAGAGTTTGTACATAAAGGTGTATATGCACACAAATCTTCTTGTTAAGACATGCATCGGAAAATGGAACATTCAACTTACCGATTGCTCAGAAAAGGACAAAGTTGTTTGCAAAAGATTCTTATCTGATATGCGTGAGTAAGTGAGAGGTTTTTAGGGTGTTTATACAAAAGATTCGATTCTTTTATAAAACAAAAGACAAAGAAATGCTCGCTCTAAAAAAAAAAAAGAACTAGAAAAAAGCAACACATGTACATTTTTTGAGAAATGTGTAGAATTAATTCATAGACAATGTATAATCTGCTGAAATAACATACAAACTGAAAAGCGATATAACAGAATCTTTCTGTAAGGGATAATGTGAAAAATTTATAAACATCTTAATAAGATTATACCACAAGCCACTAACAATTTATGTTACATTGGACCTATATTACTGATAAAAATTGCTAAGTAGTTTCAACTGGAACCATGCTTTTAACAACTTGGCATAAAAAAAGTGGCAGTATAGATTTTTAATGTAAGCGGTGTACATGTTGTTTAGAAAGCCATATCTTAAAAAAAGATTGATTTTCAACAAAGTTGTGAAATTATAAGACAAACAAGCAAAACGTGTGCTGGGCGTGATTTGTCAAAAATACTTCCTTCGTTTAAAATGAAAAGGCACAATGGTCTTTCTTTGTCTCCAAAGTGTATGAATGCGGAAGTGTTGGTTGTATAACATGTAATTTTGACTACTTCTTACGTATTCTTTGTATTTATATATCATGTATTTTTATGTAAAATGCGACACAAATCAAATTCCATGATAGTTGCACTTCGTTCCTTACAGTATATTTCTCGATTCAAAACAAATTATTTTACGGAAAAGAAAAAATATAATGTTTTATAGTTAAAAATTTACAAATCATTTTATATTGACACACATGCTCATTAATAAATAATGTATAACTTTAAATGATTAAGCAAATAATACAGACAGTCGAATCCTAAATACAATACAAATAAGAAATCCTACATGTTACATATCAAAAACAAAATAGGCATAAATGTATATATAACTCGATTATTTGATTTTGTTGACAAACGATTGCGACAGATATCAAACATACAAGTGCAACAGGGCGGCAAACTTACGCGGCCTCTGAAAACCGTACACACGGAGGTGGGGGGTATATAGCGTTGCTGCTGTCCTTACGTCCGTTCGTCCGTCCGTATGTCCGTACGTCTCGAAATCTTGTGTTTCCAACTCTTCCATACTATTAGCCTGATTTACTTAAAGTTTCAAGTTAATCGGGCTGGTATTGATCAAGTTATAGGCAAAAGCATATCGCATATTTTTCCCGACCCCGAACTCAGTTGTTGTAAAAACAAATACATGCTCCTAAAAAGGTATTTTATATTTTGCCATGATATTTCTACTTTCAATATGTTGTAAATACATGTCTTAACATTTATGTAAAGTTTAAAGACATGGCACTATGTAGCTTTAAAGTAATTTTGAAAAATGTCCTCTTGTTTACAATTTTGCTAGTCAATTTCTTGTGTGGCTAGTGATGACCAATGCATGAAAATGATTTATTAAAAATATTTAGAGATGAGATATTGTTCAGGAATGAAACTTTATTGTCAGGTCAATGATGTTATTTTTTAGTTATATGTAATTTTGTAGATTTTTAGATGCTTTGTTCTCTTGTAATCCTTTAAAAAAAATGGCCCCTTAGATGTAAAGACCTAGCTAATTTTGGCGGCCATATTGGATTTTTGGAAGAAATTTTGTCATTTTTTTGTCAATTCTTTGACACTTGATTTAAGTACGTTTGAATCATTATTTGTAACTTGAAATATACTGATTAGACGTAGTTTTTTTTCTAGTTTATATTTGTGTAACTGTTTTTTGATGGCATTCAATAATGTTATTACATTTCTTGAGAAAAGTTTTGCATATTTGGGAAAATATCATTGACTAATCAGATTGCAGCATTTTTGGTGCTTCGATTCTATAAATATGGGCTCATCAGTTATTTCTTTGCTCTTCTAGTTTACACTTTTGGATTTAACACTTTTTCTTAGATTGGAAATTATTGAAAATGTAGCCACTTTAAAGAACTTTGGACTTATTTTTTGCTGGAGAATAAATTAGAATTTTGGAGTTTAATTCATGCTAAAGAATATACTGAAATGTATGTGCATTTTATTTGGAACAGTCATGGAATTTTCTGATAATACCGACATATATTTTAATATAAGTAAATTTCAGAATGGGTGTATATATTAATTATAGAGGTTTATCAGTAGACATAATTTAGATATTTGTAAAGGTGAATGTTAGGTTATGAGTGGACTGTAGATTTTTAATAGATTTATAAAACTGGACTTACTCTTGTGTCTTCATTTAATTTTACACATGCGTTGACCATTCTTATTTATATTCAAAGTGGTGTGATAATAATTAAACTTATTGTTACAGCACTTAGCATTATAATAACTTTGAAATAACCAAAAAGTGGTTTTACAAGGAATTCTGGCCCCGGATTTTCCTTAAAATAATTAAGCCGGTGGTGTCGGTCATCCTGAACCATTTACCTCGAGGAACGGGGTTTACGAAAAAGTGGAAACTTCACAGGTGCCCAACACGGCAAAAATGAAAATGTTGCAGGTTCGGTTTGATTGAGCCGGTTCATGGTCGGTAGTGGAAATGCATGCTACCGTCCACGTCCTCTAGGCCCGGGTTGAGCAGTACCAAAAAAAAAATTAGAGACATCCACAGATCGAAGTTCCTGTCAGACGATGTCTTTGAACAACAACGTACGAGTCTTATCGCATAGATGCTCAGCCAATGTCCTCTTAATAAAAACTGTAACTCAATATGTTTGCCCTGACTCCTGGATGCTCAACGTCTATATGCTATCATAATTATATAGCATTCAACTAACATATAGGTATAACACCGATGCCTTGGCTGTACTTCGCCAATAACGCTGAACCTCGTCTATAAGCTGGAACGATTACAAAACACTATGTCTCTGCCTCAACTTTCCGATGCTCTGCCTATATTTGCTATCGTCTGTAGCATTCAACTACCGTTAAGGTAAAACTCCTATGCGCTGGCCCTGTAGCTAAAAACCTTGTTGAAGTTCTGCAACTCTTCTTTAGTCCATGAACTTCAAATGTCTTCTTTTTAATAATTTATCCGCACTGACAGTGTAATTGCAATAACTTCCTCATCAAGGTACTGGTATAAATTACTAGTTGAATCCTCGATGTGTCTACATAATCGCTGGATACAGAATGAATTCACTGTCTGTCTGTCTGTCTGTTTAAGTTTAATCAGGGTCCATCCGCCCTTTCAGGCACAATATAGCATTACGCTATGTAAGAGTATAGACCCCCGGCATGTCACCAGGCATGCCGTTAATGCTTTTCGAAGCCAAAGTGGTGAAAATTTACCTCTACGCAATTTCCGTAGAGTATATGCCAAAGAAAAATAATTTTGATGCCAAAAGTGAATCACTGTCACGGCCAATGAGACCTAAACGACAGAGACCCGTAAAGAGACGTGGTTGCTCGAAGGCGCCCTTAAAAGCACGATAAGTGCTGCAAGCCGCTGTCGCTGGAATCCGGCGCCACTCCTCCGCTGTGGGTGATGTGCCCCTCCCCGCTCGCCCCCCCCCCCCCACGTTGAGCGTGGAGTTTGAGCAGCTCGGGGGCTTCTCTGCATGCCGTCTGAATTCTGCAGGCCATCTGAACAGCAAGCCGTCAGCCAATTACATAGCTCCCTGTCACAAACAGTCCCTTTTAGGGCCACTCCCGCCAGCTTCAGTCAAGACATTGACAGAAAAATGCCAATGACCTAGTTCTGTCAATGCCCTGTGCCTTCTCGAGACGTGCACTCACTGGCGGGTTGGAGAAGAATGAATCACTGTCATCCATCTACCTTTTTATACCCTAGCAGAAGTGAGCTTTGATTGGTGCTATTTATAGAACTTATTTCTGATTGGTTGAAAATCGAACATAGTATTTTACAAGTTAAAGCATAGCAAAAGTTCCTTCTAGGGCACATCTATATAAATATAAAATGATCATCTTGTAAAATTTTGGTTGCAATGTCTGTTTTATACTGCCAAAAAATATCAGGTAAGTATTTACGCTAGTTATTTAACATAAATTGTTGAATCCAACAACAAATTAAATCTGTTACCTCTTTCAGTAGAGTAAATACGGCAATAAGACATTGACCCGGTCAATCTATTATGATTCGATGTGTGAAGTCGTTGCACATAATTCGAGGGTCGCTATGGGGTTTGTTTTCACATATTAACCATGCATTTGAAGGTAACGATAATATTTGGTTGTTTACATTTAAATTTGCTGATATATGTCTATCTGGTCGACTGAATGTACATATGTTATGTTCTTCAAGAATGGAGGAAATAAAAGAATCAATTAATCATCCTCGGGTTTAGTATTGTGTAATCCATGGAGTGGCCTCAATTGAGAAAGAATAGCTTAACGTCAGAGGTTATTTCTAAGGTCACGGAGTTTAATTGGGCAGCTTGTAATTACAACAGCTTTCGATATCAGCTCAGTCAAGTGTGACTTATTGTTCCTTCTCATGAGAAGAAACACTTATGGTGAACATGTCACACTTGACTGAGCAGGTAATGGATACAAGGGTATCATCAAAGGCATCCGAATTCCAGTAGGCGCCGCCAATTTGTACTCATGCATATTCATTACAAATAGCCTCTTTGCCAATGTGTTTTTACGCATCTTTAAGTTAATCTTTAGTGAAATACAACTACGTAATTAACAGACCTACAAAAACAATAATTTAGTTTAAACTATCTAACTCCTAAATCTTACATGTCATATTGTAGAATCGAGATTAACTAAATGAATATTCATCATCTAAAAATAGACTCCCGCCTAAAATAGTTCATAATTATTTTATTAAAGATCCCTTAAAAAGAATATTTAATGTGCGCTAGAAGGAACCTTTTGGTAAGCTTAATCTTGTTGAATTAAGATATTCTTTCTCAAGAGAAGGAATAACAACGAGTACTTGCTCCAACAAATAGTTGGTACCCTTTTACTATTGTATATAACATAATGGCTAAGCTAACGACGAACTATGGGGTTGAGTAGAGACCGACTCTATAATCGATAGCCCACTTGAACGGTGTAAGTTAGTACAACATTAGTATCTTCCTTGTTGGAGAGCTGAACTCCTCAAACTCCGCTACGAGGCAGGGTTTATTGGTTCCTGGCTTTTCATCACAGCGCTCAATGTGCAGGGAAAAAAAAGTTTTACATATTTCCAGGGCCAAATTTCTGATTGGTCAGCGTGTGATGCTGGGATCCATCTATCACTGTAACTAACCCAATCGTCCATAAATGACCCAAATCCAATTATTTACAGCAATTCAACCATAATTATAGCAATGATACAATGAAAAAAGAGTCAAGCACTATTTGTAACATTAGCAATATATTAAATGTACAAATTATTCTGACAAAGCCATGCTGTAACTGGCTAAGCATGTCATTATTATCATATTAAACGTGTCATATTGTTTGAAATCAAAATGTGGTACAGGAGTCTGGAACCAATGCAGATGCGATAGATTGGCCTGTTGTTACTGGCATTCGACTATGACTTTTCTTACATATGGGAGCGACGACAGCATTCTTCCAAAATAAGGGGAACAATAACTGTTTCTAGGGATAGGTTATAGATTTTAGTGAGACTCGATGATATCCCGTGGTGTAGGTGTTAAGTATTTCAGGCAATGTTTCACCAGGACCACGTGGTCGCCTAATTCAAAGAAAAAAATAATCACTTCTTTGGTACAGGCTTTGTTGCGTGATAGACTTAGTATTTAATTGTCAACACCTTCGAAGATATTGAAATATCAGGCATCTTAGGTGTAAATCTGGTATAGGGTCATTATAAATGGGACACTTGTCATTCAGAGGTGCTATGCCAAAATTTTCAGTGTTATTTTGATAAATGTATCAATATTTTTTGTTACTGCCTGACTGGGAATCGCCATCGAAAATAACAGATTTCTAATATGACCAATAAGCAAACCTTATTGCTTTTGGATGCTTAGACTACCTCCTATAGACTATGATATATATGTTTACAAATTGAGAATATAGCCAGTCTATATCCTACTGAGAAAATAGCCAGTCTATATCTTACTAGGTCCAATATATGATAATATTAGAATCAGTTCTCTGAGAAAATCTGTAAGATAGACTGGCGTTTGTCACTTATACATAAGATTAAATTAAGAAAAATAAAAAAAACTGAAATTTTGTGACAAATTCTTTATCATCAGTCTAATGGCTGGTCTATTGGTTAGAGACCACCAATTGTTTACCCATAGACTTACATTATAATATGACGTGGACAGCCTTCCTTACATCGAAACATATATCTAATTACATGTTTTTCAAGAACTGTCTTAGTTCTACCAAAATATCGGACGAAAAACATATGATACTTTATTTAATTAAGTAATTTTCGTGTGAATGAGATGAACCCCTGATTAAATCGTTGGCGTGGCGGGAAAATTCGTTTTAATAAAACTTTTTTCAACATACAGCAAATTTTGTCAAAATGTATAATAAATTACTGTAAATGCAGTGAAAAATCTAAATGTTGAAAAAAATCACTTCTTGGGTTTGTTTACATGACTGGCCAATCTAAACGCACAGACGTTACCTTTTTCCAAGGTATACACTTACCTCATTCCCAGAAAGTTTTTTTGGAATTGATGGTCTTTGATCTATAGGATGACTGAAAGATTTTGTCAGAGTGGGGTTGGTATGTAAAGATTTCTTAATTCTTCAATAGAGTTTGTCATCCTTACGTATTTGTCGAATGATTGTGGGGTTAACCAAGGAAGATTAGTTTATAACTCAGTGAGTCTGATAGGAATAGACAGATGGTTCCTCTTTGAACACATTCCAAGCTGAAGTTAGTGTGGCTTAGACAGAGGTTCTGAATTTTAGATACTTTTATATAATATAAATGCCACAAAGAAAAAATACAAATTAATTGATCATTATTGATCATTATTATCTTTAGCTTATTATCTCTTATAGGCAGATCACTACCTAATCAAATGTAAGTCTCTGCTGGTCTAGTCACAAGTAGTCCAAATATAAATACTATAATCTTTTCCCCTCTCCTCGCGCTCTTTCTCAATAGCATCATGTTTTCTTTTACTCTACCGCGTTTCAGTATGTATCACTTAGCATTCTATCGAAATCGCCATGTTCCTATCGCATGCTACATAAAAATGGCAGCATAAGAATCTAATGTTTTGAAAAAAGAAATTGAAAGAAGCGAAAAGGAGTAAATTCAGCAGGTTGTATTTAACGAACTGTAGTTTTCTTATATAAAAGTTAACACCCACTTTTCTTTTTGTTTTTCTAAAGTAGCGATATAGTTCTTTATGGGAATATAATCTCTGAAAATCTGAAATGTCGAAAACCGTTTAAAAGTGAGTGGATTTTATATAAAATGAATATAATAAACAGCCAGAATAAGTGGTGTTTAGCCTCTTTCAGGATCCCGGATCCCATTCTATATATAGAGCGTGACGTCACACATTCCGTCAGTGCGACAGTATGAAAGCGCTACCGTAGTGTACACAATGCCCGGATCCCGATACCGGGTTTTAGTCTTCGCCATATCACGTGACACATCCTCACGTGATTGGGAGTTTTCAAAATGGCGACTGACAGTCCAGGATGGGAATTTGACAAATTTGAAGACGGTTCTTTAAGTAAGATTGCAAAAAAAAATCCATTTGTAAAGTTACAATCCGTATAGCTACTATATATTCAACCATACTGTTTGTTTTAAATTGATTTATTAATTGACTTAGATGGGTTAACTTATCGCCAACTAGACCTGTAAAATAGTTCTTTTACTTTATCTTTGAAATGCACATAATTTCTGTGTTCTTACTATATTTTTAACAGCTATCCCCGACAACGCGCCTGCTAGTCATAATCGTTAACGATTGCTAAGCAGTAAAACACAGACATAGCTAGCATCTGACTCCATCTTTTCTCGAACACGAAACTTTTTCTCTGTTTATTTTATACTGGAGAGCAGTTGCTGTAATAGAAACACAGTTGAACCTCAGAGTATTGTTTTTTACAGGCTTAATGAAAAATTGCAATTCTAGGTATCAAATGAGAAAAACATATTATGTACCAATTTCTCGGCAATGTTTTTCCAATGTAAAAATCATGATTTAAGAGCGGAATCATGGAGCAAGTGCAGCCACTTTAAAATGAATCTTGGACGTTTCGACCCCAAGACATTTCGACCCCAAGACATTTCAACCCCAAAATTTAATTTTCTTGGACAATTCGACCCCAAAGACATTTCGACCCCAAGACATTTCGACCCCTCAGAAATAGTTGTATGTTTTCATTTTATATTTCTTCCATTTTACATATTTTAGAAAAAATATGAATATATAGATCTATATAAATATTCTATTTTTAAATACATGTCAGTGAATAAACCGCGCTGGTCGGAAAGGATCGGCCGTATGTTTATTATTGGAACTAATTGAGTTATTTCTTCATGTTATTTTGATAATTTAAGAAAAAAATATATTATGACAAAACAGTTTTTAAAAGAATTAGATCATGTTTATATATGAATATAAAAACGTTTACTGCATTTATTGCCAAAGCACGAATAATGTCCTTTGATTAGTCCTGACAGAGTTTGATTGGATTATCACACCTATTGATTATATCAATTAATCAGTATATTTGTAAGCACACACAAATGACATGTGACAAATAATGTCTAACAAGGTAAGTGCAGTTAAATATGATAAGCTTTTATTTAATTTAAAAGCTAACAAAATTATGGTGATTGTGGTTCATCCACGAGTGCGCAAATTTCCCGTGCGCTCAGCAAATTTTCAACTTCGTATAAAAACGTTTTGTGCATTTTATTTTCCTTTTGTAAATTAATTATTAATTTGAGATATGATTGAATTCTATCATAAACCCTAAAAATACGATTTATTAAAGAAATACCTGTGTACATTAGAATATTTTAGGACATGGAGATTCCGAATGTACAAATTTCCAGTGCGCACGCCGATTTTCAATCATGTACAAGACGTAACGCGCAAAAGTATTTTAATTTCTTTTTGAAAAATAATAATTTATGATCTATATGTTTGAATTCAGTCATGAATCACTTCAAAAATACCATTTGTTGAAGAAATACGGGTGTATTTCAGTTATGGCAATTTCCCGCGTGGTCGCCGAATTTCAATCTCTTATAAAATCGTTTTGCTTAAAGAATTTTATTTATCCTTCTGAAACTTATTATTTATATTATACACAGATAAATGCACACCTGCTGTATATCAACAAACAATTAATCAAGGTGTGATAATCCAATCAAAAGATTACGTGTTTCTGATTATGATTTTAAATATCAATATAATGAAGATGATGACATCTTAAACTTCTTTGAGTTACATTATAATTATTTATATTTGGTTGAATCCCATAGAAATGAGATGCATTTATCTTTCGAAAAAAAAAGTCAAATAAAAATAAATAAATAAATAAAGAGGTATTAAAGATGTGACTTTATTAAAGTTATTTTCATAATTAAAATCGGCGAAATCGGCCCATGATTTAAAAATCTTTTATTTTTTTTTTATTTTTGATATAGCCGTGTACTAAAATAGTCTTTAAGATGATTTGAACATATAAATAAACACCAAGTATGAAAATATGTTATATGAAGGTTATTTTAAGATAGATAATCAGAACGATTTGTTCATAAATTATTTACGTAATAAACGCGGTTGATACATAAATCCCGTTATTTTAATAATTTATAAATGATGATTATTGCGGTATTGTTCGGTATTGTGAGATAAAAATCACTCATTTTTTCATATGAAGGCATGTACTAATATAGACTTTAAGAAATTAAAAAAAAGAATTTTAGAAAATAAAGAAATTTAGACAAATAGATCTATGGCTCATTTTTGTAAAAAAATCTTATTTTCGCGAAAATAACCGTATTTTAACATTTTAAATTAAATTGGTAATTAAGCGTTATTACATTTTGAAATTGCTCAATTATCTATAGATTAAAGCTTAATTATAATAATGACGGCATTCTTAGATGTTTTCAGGCATATCATTGAATGGGGTCGAAATGTCCAAGGAGTTGGGGTTGAAATGTCTTGGGGTCGAATTGTCTCTTGGGGTTGAAATGTCTTGGGGTCGAAATGTCTTGCTAGCCTTTAAAATTCTATATTCTGAAGAAAACTTTACAGTTTACAATATTTTGGGAAATCACTGTCGTTTTGCCAGACCATGACGTCATTTTTTCCAAAATCATGATGTGGGTGGGGGTAGGGGGTCGGCTGAACTTGCAGACTGATTTTTGCAAATTCCAATGAAAACCTGCAACAAGCAAGTAATAATCATTGGTAAAAATTAACTTTCATCATAGAAAATAAGCTAGAAATTGTTATTTTGTAAATGATTCTAGATTTGATTACGTTTTTTGAGTCGGCTAAAGGCTGAAAGCCTTTTGACGAGTCCTTGCTGTTCAGCGATTCTCTAAATGAACCGAATAACACGTGAAGGGATGTAGTTCCATTAGATTTCTCAAACTTCAAACAGTTCCCTGCATGAATGAAGTTAAGTTGTGTCAATTCCCTTTGCTATGACCAATATACGATGTAATCTGTCATATTTATGACTTGTAATTGTGCAATACTCGAATGTAACTCATTAAGCATAAATGTGCATTTTAAGAATTGCGCAGGCTTACAAAGCTTGGGTAACATCCAGCGAAAGACAAAAAATAGTTCCACAGAGCTCCAGATAAGATGCGTATTAGCGTAAATTACGTGTAGAAATAATGCAAATACGCATGTCTAATAATTTCTAAGCGTATAAAAACGTATATAAAATTACAGAAACGCACACAATGCTTTTTTAAAAACAAAATCTGAATCGTCCGGATGCGTTAGGTAACATAGCCGATCAGCCTTAATTCTCCCACATTGAACGTAAACACGCATCCGATGCCGCATCGTATGATTTCTATAAACTTTGCGTGGGTTGAATTTTGCAGTCATTAAACGGATAAATTATCGGAAGAAGAAGCTCTTACTGGTTTGTTTAGTTACTACTGATATTAAAAATGATATTAATTCTTATTTTTCGAGAAATAAACAAATCGGCGAAACATTAAATTGTATTTTCTTGTAGTTTTTGAAATCGAAAGTAGATCGTCTATGTTTGGCTGCTTTCACGAAACGAAACAACTTTTTTATGAAAAGATTTAAATAAGAGGTAATTTAACCGTAAACTTCAATGTCAGATACTGCCAATTACTGCTAAATGTCTTCCTATCATCACAATTTGTAAAATATATTGTTGAAACTGGAGAAAAGTGTAATTGTTTCCGGATATAATATTTTGGGTAAATATCGAGCTGTGTTATGAAATTTTAAGAAAAAAACTAAAAACAAACTGAAACTGGTAGACTATACTGTCAGTACATCAATCATTAGCCAACTCAGGCCCTTCAGGCCTTTGATTTTTTGTCTATCACATATTTTTGCTTCCCCAATTTTTTGTCAATTTAAGTAATTTGTAGAAAAACTTACATATTGAAATTTACTTTTCAGTTTAAATAAAAAAAAATCAAAATGCAATTGTTTGTCTATTCTTCAACTTGCAACAGCACAGCAGAAGCTCTTAATTATTTGAAACATTGCTTTGAGGGCTGGAGGTCTTGCCGAGTCATACCAAAGACATGAAAAATGGTATTAATATAGCTTCCTTGCTTGTAGCTCTGCATTAAGAGGATAGTACTGGTACTAGGACTAGTCAGCCAGGTGTCAGTATAATGTGACTGGATAGGCTATCCTGTCACATGCCTATGGCATGATATTCTACTGTGGCAGTACTAAAAAGTCTGGCATTGTGCTCACTGCTACAAGTAGACACTGTCATTTATATGACTGAAAAATTGTTGACAAGGGAGCTAAAGCCAAACACACACACACACACCTATTAAGGCTAATGTCGTTGTGCCAAGACAAATTTTGACAAACAGAAGTTTCAAAGGTAATGTTAAGGTAAAGCGTTAATTACGTTAGATTTGTTACACAAAAAGTAATGCTTATGGCATGCCCTTAACATAATCACAAAAATAAGAATTTGTTATTAAAGTGACATTAAACATGTTCAACAAGTTTTTAATTTCACTTCAACTTCTACATATTTTTTGTTTAAATTGTTTTATTCAAAAATCATGTATTGTGTAAATGATTATTTATTAACTTTGATAACTTTTATAAATGTAGTGCCAAAATATTCACTTGTGAATACAGAGCATGCATAAGTATTTGCTGCTTAACTAAATTTCTCAAGAAAGGATACATTATAGAAATGGACTGTGTGTCATGATATAGAAATTTAGAAGTAAAAATGTCATTGGAAACTGTTCAAAGGTATGTGCCATTTCATTTATAAGCTATTTAATTAGGACTGGGATGAAATGTTTATGTAAATATTGTGAAAATCAAGAATAATCAATAGGCTACATGGTTACATTCGTTTCTTGGATATATATACTAATACAGCAGAAAAACTGGTATTTAAGTTTTCATAGTGTCTGAACACAAGGCTAACGATTCACCATGGACAGATTAATAATGCTTAATATTGCTATGATGTTGATAGCTGTTGCAGATGTGTTTGACTGTACATTTGGCAGGATGAAACTGCATCTGCCAGCCCTTAAGCCCTATCCTTAATTTCTTGAAGGTCCTGCATCATGGTGATTTCCACAGAAGAGTGTCTCTGAGTCTATGTAGTTATTACATTGCAGCAGGTCATTTATTTAAACAAGAAAAAGAAGAAGCTCAACACAGTTCCTTGGGGTACACCAGATATTAACTCAATCTTGACATCATGAAAACTCGTTGTTTGCTGCTTTTGGTTGCGGAAGAAGCTTCTCTCGACCTTTCATTCCATAGAACTGAATTGAAGCTTACATGAGAGGTGTTTATAAGGGACTTTGTCAAAGGCCTTAGCAAAGTCAAGCAGAATAACATCCAGTTGTCATCTTCCTATCGTGATTAGTCTTCTGGCCATGGTTTAATTGGTCCACAGTACCTTGGTTTTACCTAAGCTCCTTGTGCAGAAGCCAGGGGCCTCCGTGGCCGAGTGAGTGGTTAAAGTCGCTGACTTCAAATCACTTGCCCCTCATTGATGTGAGTTCGAGCCTAACTCGGGGCGTTGAATTCTTCATGCGCGGAAGTCATCCAGCTGGCTTACAGAAGGTCGGTTGTTCTACCCAGGTGCCCGCTCGTGATGAAATAATGCACGGAGGGGCAACTGTGGTCTTCCTCCACCATCAAAGCTGGAAAGTTGCCATTTGACCTATAATTGTGTTGGTTAAACCCAACAAAATAATTGTGCAGAAGCAAGGGGAATATTATGCTGACTCACAGTATGTAGTGTTGTTCAAAGAATAGTGTCACCAGACTGTACATAATATGCTCAAAAGATTTTAAAGCAACAGAGGTCAATGAAAACTTTTGAAATTAAGTGGTAGGTGTTCATAATCTGTCTGACTCATCACAGAATCAAAGCTTTTTGCCTCTCTGCTGATACCAGAAAATACCATTCTCATTCACATTGTGTCTCACTCAGAGGATTCTGCTTTCGTGGATTGAAAAATCCCAGTTTTTTTACATTCAAACCACTTGCCTCCATTTACCATATGTCTCTTAACTGCCTCGGTAGCCTAGTGGTAGCTTCGAGTGCGGGAGGTTGTGGGTTGATCCCCAGCCGTGTCATACCAAAAGACGTAAAAAATAGTACTTATTAAGTAGCTTCCTTGCTTGGCGCTCAGCATTAAGAGGATAGTGCTAGGACTGGTCAGCCCAGTGTCAGTATAATGTGACTGGGTGGGGTATCTTGCCACGTGTTTACGGTGTGACATTCCGGTGATGCAGCGCTATAAAGTTGGGCAATGTGTTCACTGCTACAAGTAGACACCTTCGTTTATATGACTGAAAAAATTGTTGAAAAAGACGTTAAACCCGAACACACACACACATTACCATATGTCTCTTTTACAAACTCAGACTCTTTCCATTTTTATCTCTGTTGGTTGAGATAGAGGATATTTGTATGTTTTAACGTAAGATTAAAATATTCTTATTTAACGTGGGTAGTCAACGAAAGTCCCCACCATGAATGAATGAAACAACTTATGTCAAGCCGAGGCAATAGCATGTGTTAAATATTGGTGGAACAAGTGTTTATCAGCATACTACTAGTTGCATAGTACATGTATGTCTTATGTAAGTAAATTGTTTATTCCTTATAGTATTACAACAGATTTATGCAGGATATAAGATGTTGTAACACACTTGAGCCGCGTCATGGGAAAACCAACATAGTGGCTTTGCGACCAGCATGGATCCAGACCAGCCTGCGCATCCGCGCAGTCTGGTCAGGATCCATGCTGTTCGTTAACGGTTTCTCTAATTGCAGTAGGCTTTAAAAGCGAACAGCATGGAGCCTGACCAGACTGCGCGGATGCGCAGGCTGGTCTGGATCTATGCTGGTCGCAAACCCACTATGTTGGTTTTCTCATGGCACGGCTCACTTTATTTTTTGTTTAACAGAAATTGTTGGAGAGCTTCAGTTGAAGAAGTTTGGTGATTTCTTAAAAGAGTATGGAGCCCAGATCAAAGATATAGAGGATGCCCTCGGGGAATCTGTTAATGATTCCTGGGACATGACGCTAGACCCTATCTCGCTGCAGGTATACTAATAGTAATAGTAAGATTTAAATTATTTGATCAGTAACCATCAAATCAGTTGCTTAAAACTTTATGTTCATGGAAATTTCCATGAAGAAGAATGCAGGGTTTTTTCTAGCTAATTTGGGAACATAGCCTATACCCCCAAAATTGGGAATTTTGACGCGTAAATGTTCCAAATTGGGAAATATTTAGTCCCATAGGATATAGTAAAGATGTGTTTAAGCACTTTCTCATACACTTGTTTCACATTGTACAACCTCAAAACATACTTCCATTACAAAATTGTCCATAATTTGGTCAATGTTTGTGCAATTTTGATGAAATTTTCTTTCAGAATGTAGATTGGGAATTTTTGCACTCATTTTGGGAAAAATACATACTTTTTGGCATTGGGAATATAGCCGAATAACGGCTATAAAAACGGCCGGAAAAAAACCCTGGAATGAGTGCTTTTCTCTTCTGCAGTAAAATCTAATAAAAGTTTGCATTTAAGATACTGTGAAATCATTAATATTCGTGGGGAAATAGTTTTCATTGTTGAGTCAATCCACGAAATTTAATCCCAACAAACAAGTAAAATTCCCATTTATTTTATGTTCAAAAGTTGAAATAAACTTAATTCATTTCCCCACGAAATTGCTGTTTTGACCAAAATCAAGAAATTTCATGCCCACGAAATAAAATGATTTTACAGTAGTGGACCTCAAATGACAACCAGTATTAAATTTTCTGCTGTTGATAAAAAATTGTTAAAAGTAAGCACATACTTCACAGCATTTTTAAGTCGTCTGGGAAATTTACATAAACCAGTAAATTGTAATGAAATGAAAACTATTAAAACACTGAATAATCAGTTTTGTTGAAATTTATTGCGTCAAATGAGAATGTGAAAATTGTTTTTATTATCATTTGAAATATGATATATAGAGATATTGTCTCTTCCGTCACACTGTTAGGAAGAACATTCACCTAGAGGATCTAGCTCCCGTCCTTGAATGGAAGACTTTCGTGTTTCTTGCTGAACCAACTCACTGAACTACAGTAAAACATCACTCACTCATGAATCAACTGCTCAGTCCGGCTTACCTAGTCTAAGCACAGTTCATATGTTTTTTTTGATAGTTGGGGCCTCCTCTGCCATTCAGCAATGTAGCCAAATGCTACAAATTCAAAGAAGTGGCTATAAATTTTTAAAAGTGGCGACAAGAATTTTATTAAATAATATGTGGCCAAATTTCAGCAATTCGGATTCAATTTGGCATATTCTCTCAAAAAGTGGCTACAACTTTATAAGGCCCAGGGGAGGCAATGATAGTTGTTTTTTTGATCTACCGAAACTCTGGATGGCTCTAGCATTTTGGTTATCAGCTTGAGACTTCATGTGAACAATGTTTTACTGTGATATATAATGAGGCAAACTTTATTTGCTTGAATGTACAGGTACTTTGTACTGTTACCGATTTATACATATTTGTTATTGTAAAATCTGTATTTGTATTTTTAGTTCCTGCCCTATGAACAAACAACACTGTTACACCTGATCAAAACAGATAACAAGATATTTAACAAGATAATTACTGTGCTAGCATCCCTGTGTGTAGAACTGCAGACATTGAAACATGAGGCTGAGAACAAATTCTACAATGCCCTCATGTATTATGGGGAGGGAGAACCCGAGGAGGGCCTCCCTGAGGGAGAGGCTCAAATACAAATTGGTAGAATGATACCTTTATTGCAGGTACTGATATTTAATTAACATTGTTACATTTTGGAGATTTGTACACTAAATTTAGTAATGGTTTCTAGAAATAATATTCACAACATATTATTATGGTTTTTACATCACAACTGAAGGTTTTATGCATTGAAATTTTTATAGGAATTTATATAATTATGTATAGTATGTTAATAGTTCAGATTTTCCTAAGACAATGACTTGTTGCAAAGCAGTTGTTAGATAACAATTATTAAGTCTGTTATCCTTATGAACCTTTCTATTTTAGGAGCTGTCATGTTTTGTAATGCGGTGTAATGAAGTTGTGAAAAATGTTGTTCACCAGTTGTCATGCTTGTACAGTACAGCCAGGTATAGTTTATTGTTTGTTTGTTTTGGGTTTAACGCCGTTTTTCAACAGTATTTCAGTCATGTAACGGCTGGCAGTTAACCTAACCAGTGTTTCTGTATTCTGTACCAGTACAAACCTGTTCTCCGCAAGTAACTTCCAACTTCCCCACATGAATCAGAGGTGGAGGACTAACGATTTCAGACACAATGTCGTTTATCAAATATTTTATTAAGACTTCTTTCATATTATACTGTACACACACACATTGATTAGACAAACCTATACAAAGTGGCATTTTCAAACAGTCAGATAACTTGACAAGCTTGGGAACATGCTTCAGAGAGTCATCTTGTTATAATGAAGATGAACACATTTTGAACACAGGCAGCAGCTTGCCTTATATTGTATACTTAAGGACTTGAGTATTTTTGCAACAGTAGAAATATCTGTATAGTGGTTATTCATAGGTTGACTCATTATCTACAGTATTGTATATATATTCACATGACAAATTCAGTCAGTGGTTATAGGTTAAATCTGTTGAACAAATATTGATTTTCAAAACATATTATCTTTAACAACATGCTGCACCAACTTTATTTCATGTAAGGACAGACTGCACGGAATCCGTGAAAATATTTTATTAATTAATGTTCAAAATAAAGTGAAATATGGTTCAAACAATGAATGTTTAGATGCATAAAGCAAAAGTATTTCATGTTTTGAAATAATATGTTTTATATAAAACATATCTTTCTTGACAAATAAACATTTTTCAGGGCTGGACCAAAACTGATAGATGTGACAGATGTGCATTTCCAGGTAAGAAAAGTTTTATTTAAAAGAAATTCAACTGTTCATTTTTTTGTTGTTACAAAACCTAGTAGTAAAAGCTTTAAACTTTCAATTTAGGCACTACTAGGGTGGTGGCAAGGGTAAAGTATGGCAGTTTTGTAAAAAAGCAAAAAACATATTTCATGTTGAAGAATCCCCCTTTAGTAAGTGTCTTTCGACGAAGTGTCATGCACCGTTTACTTTATATGATGACATACATGTAGGGAAGTAAGAGTTAAACTTTGGATTAATAATTCAGTAATGCAGAGCTAGATTCATTCATACCTACACCTCTGTTTTCTGACCTACTTTCTAGATGTTTCTGATTTCTGTTTTAGACTGTTTTTGAACATCTTGGTGATATACTGGGTGTACTGATTACACTGGATGAGTTGATACAAACACATACAACACTTCTCGACCACTGGACACTTTACAAAAGGTAAAAATGGAGAAAAAACATGCTTACACAATACTAGACATGTCAATAAATATTTAGACATACAAATTGGAATATTTAAAAAATGTTACATGAAATAAGAAAAATAGCCCCATGCATAATTTTGAATTACTTGTAAAACTGATTAATTTTTGTGCCCACCCCCCCATGAGTGGCTGATTAATTTTTGTGCCCCCCCCCACTATGAGTGGTGGGGGCATATAGATTTGCTCTTGTCCGTGCGTCCGTCCGAAGTTCGTGACACGCCTAGCTCAAAAAGTATTTGATATAAATTAATGAAACCTTGCATGAGTCTTTATCATGATATGAACTTGCGCACCTTCTATTTTTCGTCTGGCTCCGCCCCCTAATTTTAGAGTTATGGCCCCTGAAATAGTAAAAAATGCACATTTTCAACTTGTGACACGCCTAGCTCAAAAAGTATTTGATATAGATTCATGAAACCTTGCATGAGTCTTAATCATGATATGAACTTGCGCACCTCCTATTTTTCATCTGGGTCTGCCCCCTATTTCCAGAGTTATGGACCCTGAAATAGTCAAAAAATGCTCATTTTCACCTAATTATGTGCCTCACTCAAAAAGTATTTAATGTAAATTCATGAAACCTTGCTTGAGTCTTTATCATAATGTGACCTTGCACACTTGGCATTCTTCTTGAGAATTTTAGCATTTATTACAGAGTTATGGCCCTTGAAATAGCCAAAATAGTGGATTTTTTGTTTGCGATGCTCATAGCTCAAAAAGTATATGGTATAGAATAATGAATCCATTTCATAATTTTTTTTTGAGGCTATACCCCATTAAGACTGCAAACATTTGAATGATTTCCCCTTATTTGTGACAAATGTACCAGTGGGGGGCACATCCTGTGTCTAACAGACACATTCTGATGAGACTGAAATAAACAATAAACTCTTCTAGTTTTTATATACTTGAGACCTTGAATTCTGTATGGTCAATATGCCAGTAAAGCTAGTCACTATCCTGATTAACCAGTCATTGATACATTGATTGCTTTTGGTTAGGAGAAGTTTAATTGTCAATACCCCAAAAATAATGTAGATGGATTACTAATTGATTACTTGGATACTCTTTAATAGCTTTTGCAGCATTTGTAAATTTAATGAATAATAATCTTACCATAAAAAATGTCAAAGATATGTCAGAGAAAAGAAAAATTATTAAAAAAGTTTGGAAAATGAGAAAGGGTATAATGTGGTTTCAGTTTTCATCAGCTGAACTTTTTGAACTAAACATTAGGTAGTCTTGTTTCATAATTAGGCAGGAAAGGGACAAAAGAAAACCTCATTTTGAAGCGGAGGAAGTTTCAGTACCTTTTCCTCAGTAACTATTTCTGGTAAGAAAGTTGAGGATATGCTTTACCAAACTTTTTAAAGGATAAAGAATAAAACATGTAGCATGCTAAATTTCTATAGTGAACTTGTCCGTCATCAAGTTTGGACAGTACCAGTATTAAACTGTTAAAAGGGGTGCTTACCAAATAGTTTCTTACTGAATAGCGAACAGTGCAAGTCTTGATCACACTGCACAGATGTGCAGGCTGATCATGATGTACACTGGTCACAAAGGCAGAATCAATAGTGTCCAGCATGCTAAGGGTTAAAACTATATTATATTGTTTTTAGAATGCTGAAATCTGTACGACATGATCCAGGCAAATTTTCTACAACAGATGAGAAGTTACGTCCCTTTGAGAAACTCATGATGACCCTGGAAGGGCAGTTACTGGATGGAATGATCTTTCAGGTTTACTTCATTTGCTTATTTATCATTTCAGTGCAATTAGAAGTACATTTGTATAGCCTGCCCGCTTAGCTCAGTAGAGAGCGTTGGTCTACGGATCGCGGGGTCGCGAGTTTGATCCCCGGGCGGGGTGTATGTTCTCCGAGACGATTTGATAAAAGGCATTGTGTCTGAAATCAATCGCCCTCCACCTCTGATAATTCATGTGGAGAAGTTGGCAGTTACTTGCAGAGAACAGGTTTGTACTGGTGCAGAATCCAGAAACACTAGTTAGGTTAACTGCCTGCCATTTCATGACTGAAAAACTGTTGAAAAACGGCATTAAAACCCAAAACAAACAAAGTACATTTGTATCTTTTTTACTGAAATTAAAAATACGAAATGCATGAAACTTCTTTTGAAGCTTTTAGTGGTTTAGCTAAAGAGGCTTGCTAGAGCTGAAAATTTTTGCCATAAACTGCTTGGTTGATCTATAATATACCCTAGGTCTGTTCAGTCCTCTCAAATGTTCAAAGCTAAATTAATAGTTAAAATTATAGCAAAACTTTTTAAATAAGTCTTTTCTTAACTTATCCAATTATTTACCCGTAATGGATCCTCCTCATGTTAACAATACTCAAGCACTTTAGATCTTCCTCTACCATCAAAAGCTGGAAAATCTGTAATTATCTATACTAATGGCGATGTGATCCTACTCAGTTACAATTTAAGTAGAGCTGATATGCAATAATTTGCGTGTTACTTTTTGAACAAAGAACAGTGTCATTATGGCATTGAAATTAGTCTTTTTTAACTTATGCAGAATTGTGTAGAACAACCATTTGACAATCCACAAGTGTTCGTTACAAAAAACACTGTGTTCATGGAAGAATTTTCGGTCAACATCAGAGACTACCTGGCAGAATTAGAGGCGAGGATAGGTAATTTGATATGTTACAATGGTTTCATCCATCTTTAGTTTTTGTATCACCTTTGGGGGAGTACTTAGATTTGTTTGCCCTGTCCTTCTGTCCATTAATCTGTCTGTCCAGATGTCCACGTGTCCTTCTGAGTTTGTGTTTGGCATATCTCAAGAAGTATTTCATCTAAAGTCATCACACTTCATGGAATTGTCTATCAGCATGTGAAGTTGTGCACCTGGGGTTTTGTTTGGTTTTGTTTACACTCAGCCAGACGAGAGTTATGGCCTTGAATTAGTCTAAAATATGCTACAAGGGCCTAAAACTTTGTGTTGCTTGTATTGCAAAAAGAATTTTACTTAAGGTCATAAAACCTTATAGGATTATTGTTATCTAGCATGTGTAGTTGTACAGCTGAGGTTTTATTCAGGATTTCACTCAAAACTGTGAGTATAGGGCATTAAATTGTGTGTGCCACTTGTATCTCAGGAAAGGTTTGACCCAGAATCATTACATGTTATAGGAATATCATTCAGCATGTGAAGTTGTGCACCTGGCATTTCGGCTCATATGTTTCTAAGCCAGCCCATATTTATGGCCCTTGACTGTGTCAAAAATGTGCCTAAAGGAACTTAAAGTTTTTGTAGTATGTATCTCAGAAAGTATTTGCCATTAAGGTATCATTATATAGCATGTGAAGTTGTGCTCTTGTTCTTATGCTTGGGATTTCACTCTGCCAGTCCATAGTTACTTTGTAAAAAGTTTGCTTAAAGGCCTTAAAAGTTTGTGGCCCATATATATCTCACCACCTTATCCACTTAAGTTTATTTAGTCTTATATTGTCAACAAGTAACATATGATGGTACAATAACAGGAAGTGGGGGTGGGTACTAGAGTTCTATAATAATACAGATAATGCACTAATTTATATTTTTAATATAAATTTACACTAGATCTTCATCAATGTTGTATACATTAATGAAGAATTTTATGAATGTCATATATGTTTACAGGTGAGAACAATGAGGTTGACCAAAGGTTTAAGTTTGTTGGTGTGTGTGGACTGTATATACTACATTTCCAGTTGTTTAGAGTGACAGACAAAAAAATCTTCAAATCACTGTGGGACATCTATAAGAAGGTATCATACTACAGTAGACATTAATTAAACTGTACTTTGTTTCCATGTTGCCCTTTCTTGCTGACAGAAATAGAGGTAGTTACCAAAGTCCTGTCAGAGTAATTTGAAACTATGAAATCATTAAAGGTATACTAGATCCATATTTGAGCCGTGCCATGAGAAAACCAACATAGTGGGTTTGTGACCAGCATGGATCCTGACCAGCTTGCGCATCCGCGCAGTCTGGTCAGGATCCATGCTGTTCGCTAATGGTTTCTCTAATAATAATAGTCTTTGAAAGCGAACAGCATGTATCCTGACCAGACTGTGCGGATGCGCAGGCTTGTCTGGATCCATGCTGGTCGCAAAGCCACTATGTTGGTTTTCCCATGGCACGGCTCATTTCATTTTTGAGAACATGAACAAATACTTCAGAAAGTTCATTTAAAATAAAATAAAATTATCAAGTTTATGTGAGTGAACAGCACTATGCATTGGGTTAAAAATAGTACACGCTGTATACATGTAAAGCTGATTTTTGGAGGAAATGCCATTTTTAAGGGCAGATAACTCTTTCAGTACTGGTGACCTGTAACTTTTATTGCATATATTTGTTTCTTAGATGATTGTCCTTCAATATCCAAAGTTTGAAGGAATTCAGTTATGCAAAAAATTTCGCCCATCTCATATACCGAGACTACTAGGGTACGCCTTTAAATCCAATACAAAACACTTAAATATAGCTGCACTGTTGCTGCATACTTCATGTTTATAATAAAGAAAAACTGCACAAAAACTTATTTTCCTGTCTTATGCAAACACTTATAAAAACATTGTAATTTAGGTATATGTATAAGACAACAATTGTTCAGACTGGTTTTTCAAGAGAGCCGTGCCATGAGAAAACAAACATAGTGGCTTTGGGACCAGGATGGATCCAGACCAGCCTGCGCATCCGCACAGTCTGGTCAGGATCTATACTGTTTGCTAACGGTTTCTCTAATTGCAATAGGCTTTGAAAGCAATCAGCATGGATCCTGACCAGACTGCGCGGATGCGTAGGCTGGTCTGGATCCATGCTGGTCGCAAAGCCACTGTGTTGGTTTTCTCATGGCATGGCTCAAGATATGTTATATGATATTCTGATAAAAAAAAGAGCTAGATATGTCATTATTTCTGTGTTTGAAGCACTATTATTCATGTTATTTTCAGATTCCTGCTGTTCATCTGCTAGGTAATGTTGTCTGGTTCCCAAACCAGTTTCTTCTTGACAAACTACCACATATGGTGAAGGTTCTTGACAAAAAGGCCCAGGCTTCGGTAAAACAGAGTCAAGAAGGCTGGTTGCAACAGAAAAACCAGATGCTTACTAGGTAACTTTACATGCTTACTATTCCTATAGTATTTTTAAAAAAAGCAGACCCTAGCTGCCATAATTTTATTGTATTGTAATTTTTTTTCCCAGTAAGAGAGGGGTTCAAACAGTTTCTGTATGGAGGGTGTAATATTTGAATTATTCAACCTATCCATACTTGTCTAAGTGATATAAACATGTAATTTGATCCATTGCTGAAGATTACTCAAAATGAAGACTTGCAACATTCTCAATATTCCCTAGCAGATAGCACACAAGTATTTTCTAAATGTTAATGAACAAAATTACTGTGAAATCATTAATATTCATGAGAGACTAATTTTCGTGGTTGAGTCAATCCACAAAATTTAATTCCAACGAACAAGTAAAATTCCCATTCATTTTATATGCAAAAGTTGAAATCCACAACTTCATATGGCTACGAAATTGCCCTTTTGACCAAAGCCATGGAATTTCATGCCCACGAAATGAAATAATTTTACAGTATTTCCATCAAAAAAAATTCTATTATAGATAAGAAATAAAGTGTTGTCCATATAGAAGTGCTTTTCTTTTTTTAGCTCATCTGATTTTTTGAAAAAAAATGATGAGTTATTGTCATCACTTGAGCGGTTGTCGGCGTCGGCGTCGGCTTCGGCGTCGGCGTTGCCTGGTTAAGTTTTATGTTTAGGTCAGCTTTTCTCCTAAACTATCAAAGCTATTGCTTTGAAACTTTGAATACTTGTTCACCATCATAAGCTGACCCTGTATAGCAAGAAACATAACTCCATCTTGCTTTTTGCAAGATTTATGGCCCTTTTTGTACTTAGAAAATATCAGATTTCTTGGTTAAGTTTTATGTTTAGGTCAACTTTTCTCCTAAACTATCAAAGCTATTGCTTTGAAACTTGGAATACTTGTTCACCATCATAAGCAGACCCTGTACATCAAGAAACATAACTCCATCTTGCTTTTTGCAAGATTTATTGCCCCTTTTGGACTTAGAAAATCAGTTTTCTTGGTTAAGTTTTATGTTTAGGTCAGCTTTTATCCTAAACTATCAAAGCTATTGCTTTAAAACTTGCAACACTTGTTCACCATCATAAGTTGACCCTGTATAGCAAGAAACATAACTCCGTCCTGCTTTTTGCAAGATTTATGGCCCCTTTTGGACTTAGAAAATATCAGATTTCTTGGTTAAGTTTTATGTTTAGGTCAACTTTTTCTCTTAAACTATCAAAGCTATTGCTTTGAAACTTGCAACACTTGTTCACCATCATAAGCTGACCCTGTACAGCAAGCAACATAACTCCATCCTGCTTTTTGCAATAATTATTGCCCCTTTTGGACTTAGAAAATCATTTTCTTGGTTGAGTATTATGTTTAAGTCAACTTTTCTCATAAACTATCAAAGCTATTGCTTTAAAACTTGCAACAGTTTTTCACCATCATAAGTGGACACTGAACATCAAGAAACATAACTCTATCCTGCTTTTTGCAAGAATGATGGCCCTTTTTAGACTTAGAAAATCATGGGTAGGACAATATTTCTATTACACAAAAAAAATCAGATGAGCATCAGCACCCGCAAGGCGGTGCTCTTGTTACATTTTATAGCTATAGATTTCTTACATGTGTGGTCAAAGTGCTGTAACTGCTGTGACATCAAGGTCACAGTTTCATTATTTCAATGGACATCATATTCTTTAAAGTCAAAGCTTACAAATTTGACATCGTCACTCAGGATGCCAGCTTTACCAACCATTCAATGTTTTACCATGTAACTATAACTTGAAATTTGAAGCATTGTAAAATAAGTTTTTCACTATTTGCTCCTTTATCAAAAATATATAACAAGTAAGATATGCCCTGCAAACGATTGTCAGCTTGATGTTAACA
Source organism: Mercenaria mercenaria (assembly GCF_021730395.1). Classification (NCBI taxonomy): domain Eukaryota; kingdom Metazoa; phylum Mollusca; class Bivalvia; order Venerida; family Veneridae; genus Mercenaria; species Mercenaria mercenaria. The sequence goes on from NC_069373.1 coordinate 59,358,531, forward strand.
TTTTGGATAAATACAAGTACCTTCACCACATGTGCAATATAGCAAGGTAATAACTTGTAGACAAACGGTCCTATTTTATATTGTTTAAAGTTCCAGTGTATATTAAATAAAATTGCATGAATACTGAATATCAAATACAGAAAAGATACGCCCTCCATTACAAAACTTTTTGTACCCCTTTCCACTCCCTTGCCTAAACTACATATCACTGAAAAATGAAAAAGATCTAGTTGATAAACTGATGTTGTCAGTGTCCAATATAGAAAGTTGTTTTGGAAAAAATGATTCAGTTTACCTGCAAATGTGATCCATTTACTATTCACAAGACCAGTACTTTCAGAATTATTGTCCTTTTGTGAAGAAAGAACTGCTCAACTGCACTCTTCTTTGGCCTTAACAATTCCATTAATTAAAAATGTTTATGGTGGCAGGTGTCTCTGTTTTGTAAAGGGAGGTAAAAACATAAGAGATTGATATGTTAAACTGCTTAGAAAAAATAAATTTATCTGTAATTCATGAAAATGTAGTTTATAGTGCATTTTGCATGGATGTTTCACATTGATAGGTTACATTTAATTTTTCACTATTTATACCAGTGACCTGACCCTGCTTTCAGAGTTTAATTGTTCTAGATATACCTTTAAACAGAGTGCACAATAGATATTTATAAAAAAAATGAAGACAAGAATATTTGGTACACTTTGCCTTCTTGTAAAACACAGTGAGCTAGAATCATAAGGAAATTCAGAGTTTATGTATAACTGTTAAAAGAGGGACCTTGTCTAAAGTCTAGTTGTATAACATTTGCTAAAGACAAATAAAGACAATACAAGTTAAAATATATTATTCTAGGCTCATTTATAACTAATACGGTACACTCATAGTTTAGTTACTGGTAACATGGTTTTCTGTAAATAACGGAGGAACTATGTAACTTGGATCAGTCAAACTTTAAAGGATACTGTGAAATCTTTTAAATTAGTTTATATAATTTCTGTGCTTTAGGTCGTTAGGTCGAAATTCACAGGATATTTAAGTCTGAATATTAAATACCAAATTACCTCAAACAGGCCAAAATGTTGAGCATTTATATGTGTTTTACAAAAAGTTCATGTTTTTTAATTCAGTTGAATGCTTACATACATTATATTTCCTTTTTTCACAATATCCACAACAGAGTAAAGTAAGTACAATATATTTGGTGTGGTTCTTTTTAGTTCACTTTAGTGTGGTTAATCTTTCTTCTATTATTGCTTATAATGCATGCTGCTATATCTGATACGTTAAGGGTTAAAAATCAGATTGTCAGTAGAAGTAAAGAATTGTATTGGGACAGTGTTGTTTTTTTTCTATTCTCACATATACAAGGTCTGTGGTAGCTGATTTACCATACTGCCTCTTGGTATTTTATAATAATAGTCCAAGGAGCTTTCTTTTTTTAGAAAATATTTGATTGGTTGAAACCACTGGTTCTGGTATTTATTAATTATATACATGCCCAACAAACTGCCAAACTTCTGATTGATGAGAATGCATTACACCTGGTCCAATTTTCATCAAATATTAAAGTTAGACTGGCTATTTTGAACCTCTGATGTATGAGAAGGCAGTATGCCGGGCCAGTTTTCATCAAACTTCTGTTGCAAAGCTATTGCTTACCATCTTTTATCACAATTTTCAAAAGTTAGAAAAATGTACAAGAATGTATACTTTTCATTAGTTACACTTCCATCAGAATTTAAAACAGTTTTGTTTTTTAATTTAACCTTTAGCCTGCTGGTGGCAAGTGGTTTTGCCTTTGCGACCAGTGCAGACCAAAATCAGCCAGCACATCAGTGATCATGGTCTGCACTGTTTGCTATTCAGTCAGTAAATTTTCAGTGAACACCCCTTTGAATAAGAAGTGGTACTGCCCAAATTGAATGATGGACCAGTCCATTTTAGAAATTTAGCAGGGTGAAGGTTAACATTGGAAGAAAAAAGGGTAGAATAGAAAGTCTCAGTGTCTGACCTAGAAGTGGTGAAAATGAATTCCTGGTGTGGGTAATGATGAATCTGTAAAAAATGACTACTAACTGCTGTATAAGTGGAAATATTTGTGTTGTTGTAATGTGTGCAGATTCAAGAAAGTGTAAGGCAAGATAATTTTCCACCTCCACAGAAATACTTCATTATAGTCAAGTAAAGATAAACAAACTCAGCTTTGGCATTTCAGTTTTTGGTGAATTATGAATATTTCTGCTGGCAAAACATCTGAAATTAGCAGTTCACAATTTTTTTGACCTGCAAATATATTCACTTTTACAGTACTACTTTCAGTACATTATACACTTTTCTATTTTGATGTCTATGTCATAAACAGCTTTGAATTCGAGTTATATATCTTTATAAAGTAATAGTGTTATAACAGCTAACACAACACTTTAAACACTTGTATAATACTAAACAGTATATTAACAACAGTATTATTTTACTATAATGTGCAGCCTACTTTTTTGACCAATCAGAGCGAGTTATTTTCTCTTAAAATGTGGCTTCTTATTCCTTAAGACCAGTGTGACCGTAGCTATAATTTTCGAAGAACAGCTCTACACTCTGAAGACCTCATGCTATCATTTTGCATAAAAGTTAGTAGATACAAGGCTGTACTGTATTACAGATATTTATCTTTCAATACGTTGACAAAAGCAGTCCGAAGAAGTTCTTGTGCATTTCAAATTCATATCTACTTTCAATTGTTCAAAACATGTAGAGGAAATTTGTACAAATATTGATCAACATTAATTGAGCCGCGCAATGAGAAAACCAACATAGTGGGTATGCGACCAGCATGGATCCAGACCAGCCTGCGCATCCGCGCAGTCTGGTCAGGCTCCATGCTGTTCGCTTTTAAAGCCTATTGGAATTGGAGAAACTATTAGCGAACAGCATGGATCCTGACCAGACTGCGCGGATGCGCAGGCTGGTCTGGATCCATGCTGGTCGCATACCCACTATGTTGGTTTTCCCATGGCACGGCTCAATTGATAATTGTCACATTTTAGACAAATTGGTTTAAAATTACAGCATTTAGGAATCAGCTGTCGTGTTTAGAAAAACAATTTTTAAAGAAAACTTTGCAATATTACTGTAGGAGGCAGACTATCAAAACACTCCAAAACTGTTTAAAATTTCAAGACAATTAAATTACACATTTTCCGTTTACTAGGCAGAAGCTAAGTGAAGAGTAAGATATGATTGTGTAATTCTTCCTCTGATGTTATATTCACAAAGCTTTGAATGTGTTGACATCATCAATACACTTAGAACTGTTCTGTTTATATAAAGGTACTATGTGTATAAACTCCAGGCATTTCAGTTCTCGATAAAATCTTATGTTAATAAATCTGTGTTACTTTATTGAAATTCTGTTTAGCTTTAACATACTGTGGCAAGCTTCTAATGTGCTTGTACTTGAATGAAACTTCACTTTTATTATATTCCTGAAGGGACATATTATGATATACCCATCTGTTAGCAATTTTGTGTCCGCTCTGTAACTCTTGAACCCCTTGGAGGATTTCGAAGAAGCTTGACACAAATGTTCACCACATCGGGATGATTTGCAGAGCGCATGTTCTGGATAGCTTGATTCAAGGTCAAGGTCACACTTAGGGGTCAAAGATCATATGACTTTGTTTTGTGCCCACCCTGTAACTCTTGAACTGCTTGAAGGATTTTAAAGAAATGTAGCACAAATGTTCACCACATCAAAACGATGTGCAGAGCGCATGTTTCGGATGGCTTGCTTCAAGGTCAAGATCACTATTAGGGGTCAAAGGTCATACCTGAACCCCTTGAAGGATTTCGAAGAAATTTGACACAAAAGTTCACCACATCGAGACTATGTGGATGGCTTGCTTCAAGATCAAGGTCACACTTAGGGGTCAAAGGTCATATGACTTTGTTTAGTGTCTGCTCTGTAACTCTTGAACTGCTTGAAGGATTTTAAAGAAACTTGGCATGTTCTCCACATCAGGACGGCGTGCAGAGCGCATATTTCAGATGGCTCATTTCAAGGTCAAGCTCACACTTAAGGGTCAAAGGTCATACCTGAACCCCTTGAAGGATTTCGAAGAAACCTGATACAAATGTTCACCACATAGAGACAACGTGCAGAGCGCATGTTCTGGATGGCTTGCTTCAAGGTCAAGGCCATAGGGGTCAAAGGTCATACCTTCGGGCGTATATTACTCCGCATTGCGGTACTCTTGTTTTAAATCTTTAGTTGCCCAACTTCATATTTTGTAAAGTTTTCTTTCTTGAAAAGTTTGCCAAATGTAGCATGAGTTTCTACATGTATGCTAGTATTGGGATGTTTTGATGGACCTTTGTTCTAAGACTCTTCTACCTTGTAATTGTTCCTACTTCTTAAGGTAGCAGATTCATAATGACTGTTTGAAATTTATGTTTGATTACATATTCACTGAGTGTGAATTTGGCATTTTCCAGTAGGAACAGAAAACTAGTTGTTCAAATTAGCTACACCATCTTCCGAAGAAAGCAGGAACACCGTACAAGAATATGTAACCACATGTAAATTACCGATATCCATTATAGGTTCACTACCTTTAACTTAAAAGTCAGGGTGTTACTAGTAACCATTATTCAGACAATTGTTGTAATCAAGTAACTTCTGTTTTTCTTCAGATAACTAGAGAAAATAGCTAGATTAGTTAATCCCATTTGAGCCATGCCATGGGAAAACCAACATAGTGGGTATGCGACCAGCATGGATCCAGACCAGCCTGCGCATCCGCGCAGTCTGGTCAGGATCCATACTGTTCGCTAATAGTTTCTCCAATTCCAATAGGCTTTAAAAGCGAACAGCATGGAGCCTGACCAGACTGCGCGGATGCGCAGGCTGGTCTGGATCCATGCTGGTCGCATACCCACTATGTTGGTTTTCTCATGGCGCGGCTCATTTACTGATTAACAACAGTAATTTATCTGCAAAATGTGCATAATTATGTTAAATGCTAACTGTCTTTAATACATACATGTAAATGTAGCTTTCCTGAAATGAAAAGTTCTTGTTTAAAAAATCACTTTTATTATTCTGATTAAGTGTTCTCATATTTGATCATTTTAATAATTCTTTATTCACATTTTATAGGTAGATGTGCAAACTGAAATATATGTGTAATGAATGAATTTGATGTCTGATGACTGTATCAGATATGATTGGCATAAGCACTCTACCAGAGATATCAATCGAAATGCAAAGAACTTGGAATCAGACGGATTTCTTATTCTCAAGATATTTTACCAACTTGATTTTTCAACAGTTTATATGTATTTTTTTCTGTTTTCATTAATATTTCAGTAAAGATATTGACAATTTAATACCATCAACTCTTCCTAATTGCATAGCTATTTAAATATGTTAGCAGTTTTTAATTCAGAGGAGCTCTAAGTTTGACAATGATTTGTGTATAGTGAATTATATGATATTATTGTTTGGTGTCAGAGATGTACAAGCATTCCATGCAACTGTGACAGCATGGATGGTGGAGATGGAGACAAGCTTACCGAGAGGAAAAACTTTGATGGAAGACTTGCACAGTAGATCCCTACTCTTAATACAGGTAACACTATCTTCCCTATTGTTCATACAGGTAACACTATCTTCCCTATTGTTCATACAGGTAACACTATCTTCCCTATTGTTCATACAGACAACACTATCTTCCCTATTATTCATACAGGTAACACTATCTTCCCTGTTGTTCATACAGGTAACACTATCTTCCCTATTTTTAGCTCACCTGTCACAAAGTGACAAGGTGAGCTTTTGTGATCGCGTGGCGTCCGTCGTCCGTCCGTCCGTCCGTCCGTGTGTGCGTAAACTTTTGCTTGTGACCACTCTAGAGGTCACATTTTTCATGGGATCTTTATGAAAAGTTGGTCAGAATGTTCATCTTGATGATATCTAGGTCAAGTTCAAAACTGGGTCACGTGGGGTTAAAAACTAGGTCAGTAGGTCTAAAAATAGAAAAACCTTGTGACCTCTCTAGAGGCCATATTTTTCAATGGATCATCATGAAAATTGGTGAGAATGTTCACCTTGATGATATCTAGGTCAAGTTTGAAACTGGGTCACATGCGGTCAAAATCTAGGTCATTAGGTCTAAAAATAGAAAAACCTTGTGACCTCTCTAGAGGCCATATTTTTCATGGGATCTTTATGAAAATGAGTCAGATTGTTCACCTTGATGATATCTAGGTCAAATTTGAAACAGGGTCACGTGCGGTTAATAACTAGGTCAGTAGGTCTAAAAATAGAAAAACCTTGTGACCTCTCTAGAGGCCATATTTTTCAAGAGATCTGTATAAAAATTGATTAGAATGTTCATCTTGATGATATCTAGGTCAAGTTCGAAACTGGGTCACATGCAGTTAAAAACTAGGTCAGTAGGTCTAAAAATAGAAAAACCTTGTGACCTCTCTAGAGGCCATATTTCTCAATGGGTCTTCATGAAAATTGGTGAGAGTGTTCAACTTGATGATATCTAGATCAAATTCAAAACTGGGTCAGGTGCGGTCAAAAACTAGGTCTAGGGCGGTTTAAAAATAGAAAAACCTTTTGACTTCCCTAGAAGCCATATTTTTCAATGGATCTTCATGAAAATTAGTGAGGATGTTCACCTTGATGATATCTAGGTCAGTTTCGAAACTGGGTCACGTGCCGTCAAAAACTAGGTCAGTAGGTCTAAAAATAGAAAAACCTTGTGACCTCTCTAGAGGCCATATTTTTCATGAGATCTTCATGAAAATGGGTGAGAATGTTCACTTTGATGATATCTAGGTCAAGTTCAAAAGTGGGTCACGTGCCTTCAAAAACTATGTCATTAGGTCAAATAATAGAAAAACCTTGTGACCTCTCTAGAAGTCATATTTTTCAATGGATCTTCATGAAAATTGGTCGGAATTTTTTATCTTGATGATATCTAGGTCACATATGCTCAAAAACTAGGTCACTATGTCAAATAATAGAAATAACAACGTCATACTGAGTACAAAACTGGGTCATGTGGGAATAGGTGAGCGATTCAGGACCATCATGGTCCTCTTGTTCATTCAAGTAACACTGTCTTCCCTATTGTTCATACAGATAACACTATCTTCCCTATTGTTCATACAGGTAACACTATCTTCCCTATTATTTATACAGACAACACTATTTTCCCTATTCTTCATACAGGTAACACTATCTTCCCTACTCTTCATACAGGTAACACTGTCTCATACAGATAACACTATTTTCCTTACTGTTCATACAGACAACACTATCTTCCCTATTCTTCATACAGGTAACACTATCTTCCCTATTCTTCATACAGGTAACACTGTCTCATACAGATAACACTATTTTCCCTATTGTTCATACAGACAACACTATCTTCCCTACTCTTCATACAGGTAACACTATCTTCCCTATTCTTCATACAGGTAACACTATCCTCCCCTATTGTTCATACAGGTAACACAATCTTCCACACTCTTCATACAGGTAACACAATCTTCCCTATTGTTCATACAGGTAACACTATCTTCCCTATTCTTCATACAGGTAACACTATCTTCCCCTATTGTTCATAAAGGTAACACAGTCTTCCACACTCTTCATACAGGTAACACTATCTTCCCTATTGTTCATACAGGTAACACAATCTTCCCCTATTGTTCATACAGGTAACACTATCTTCCCTATTGTTCATACAGGTAACACAATCTTCCCTATTGTTCATACAGGTAACACTATCTTCCCCTATTGTTTATACAGGTAACACAATCTTCCACACTCTTCATACAGGTAACACAATCTTCCCCTATTGTTCATACAGGCAACACAATCTTCCACACTCTTCATACAGGTAACACTATCTTCCCCTATTGTTTATACAGACAACACTATTTTCCCTATTGTTCATACAGACAACACTATCTTCCCTATTCTTCATACAGGTAACACTATCTTCCCTATTCTTCATACAGGTAACACTATCTTCCCCTATTGTTCATACAGGTAACACAATATTCCACACTTCATACAGGTAACACAATCTTCCCTATTGTTCATACAGGTAACACTATCTTCCCTATTCTTCTTACAGGTAACACTATCTTCCCCTATTGTTCATACAGGTAACACAATCTTCAACACTCTTCATACAGGTAACACTATCTTCCCTATTGTTCATACAGGTAACACAATCTTCCCCTATTGTTCATACAGGTAACACTATCTTTCCTATTGTTCATACAGGTAACACAATCTTCCCTATTGTTCATACAGGTAACACTATCTTCCCCTATTGTTCATACAGGTAACACAATCTTCCACACTCTTCATACAGGTAACACAATCTTCCCCTATTGTTCATACAGGCAACACAATCTTCCCCACTCTTCATACAGGTAACACTATCTTCCCCTATTGTTCATACAGGTAACACAATCTTCCCTATTGTTCATACAGGTAACACAATCTTCCCCTATTGTTCATACAGGTAACACAATCTTCCACACTCTTCATACAGGTACCACTATCGTCCCCTATTGTTCATACAGGTAACACAATCTTCCACACTCTTCATACAGGTAACACTATCTTCCCTATTTTTCATACAGGTAACACTATCTTCCCTATTGTTCATACAGGTAACACAATCTTCCATACTACTCATACAGGTAACACAATCTTCCACACTACTCATACAGGTAACACAATCTTTCACACTCTTCATACAGGTAACACTATCTTCCCTGTTGTTCATACAGGTAACACTATCTTCCGTATTGTTCATACAGGTAACACAATCTTCCACACTCTTCATACAGGTAACACAATCTTCCACACTCTTCATACAGGTAACACAATCTTCCCTATTGTTCATACAGGTAACACAATCTTCCCTATTGTTCATACAGGTAACACAATCTTTCCTGTTGTTCATACAGGTAACACAATCTTCCACACTCTTCATACAGGTAACACAATCTTCCACACTCTTCATACAGGTAACATTATTTTCACTATTGTTCATACAGGTAACACAATCTTCCACACTCTTCATACAGGTAACACAATCTTCCACACACTTCCTGCTTGTAACAGTACACCATCTCAGATTCCTGCTTTTCCAACAGGTTACACTATCTCATGGATCCCTACACTTCATACAATTAACTTTATTTCATAGATGCCTACTATTTATACAGGTAACACTACTTTCCTTACTCTTCATACAGGTAACACTATCTGATAATGTGTTATGTTTTTAGTCTTACCTAGTACTTAGATGGATGAGATATCTTGCTGAAAGTGTTCAGTTTCAACTTTCAAAAAAAAGCTGTTCCCACCTTCAGAGCAGTGAAATAGTAATAAATTATTATTTTGAAGGTCATATTGTATATTACTTTCATCTTAATATGTTACCATGTTACCTCCATAAAAAGTGTTTATGGTTAACATTATAATACAGTCAAACTTTGTTCGCTCGAACTCGACAGGACAGGCAAAATAAGTTTGTGTTATAGTTAGTTAGAACGTTGGAACAATAGGTATTGTATAGGAATTTTGTCGCAACCTTAAATGTCAGGTTTGAGCAAAAGATTGTGTTCAAACTATCAGAGTGAGCTAATACAGTTTGGCTGTAATTGTTTTTATTATTATTATTATTATTATGGTATAAGAAACCTTTACCTTATACACAATGTATTTGCAGGGGTTGTTGTATGGACAACAGATCCAGCACCTGGTTAGAACTGTGATGAACCTTCATGTTTCTATGCAGAAACCAATGACAAAAACTGCTGTACTAGCACTGTGTAAACTCACTGAACTGTTAAAGGTATACTGTGCTATCTTGTGTTGATATTTTTTCTTAGAAATATGCCTTTCTTGAGAAATATTGCAGGGACATTGACTTTAATATTATATTTGTAACTTTGTTATTTAGCCTTTAAGGTAATGGCTAACTGGATAATGATAGAGAGGTTGCCAGTTTGGTGTTTAATGAGACAAATGCTCACGAATCGGAGCAGTCACGACCAATAACCATAGACACATTTGAAGTTGTTTTTCATCAACCTTTGTTCCATACGGAGTTAGTCTCAGTTACTTTGTGAAATGGGTATTTGTTTTTATATAAAATAACACTGCTAGATTGTCTTTTTAGTGTTAAATTACTTATATTGAAACACAGCTCACTTGAGCATTGATGGCTGAAGTACCAGAGCAATATGAATTTGTTTCCATTCATTTTACTTACTATGAGCTCAAACCCTTGAATATCTCAAGCAATTTGCCCATTCCCTATACATGTCTGTTGAAAACTGTGGATTAATTTGACAAGCACAAGAAAGTTCATCCATCAAACTTCTTTTTCATGTAAACCTATGCAACAGCTGTAGATAAGATTTGATATTGTAGAGATGGAGCTCAGTTCTGTACTAAGAACAGTTGAAAAAGAGCTCAGTTCTGTACTGCATTAGGTCAGTTCTATACTGCAGTACAGTTGTAAAAGAACTCAGTTCTGTACTGCAGAACAGTTGAAAAAGAACTCAGTTCTACATGTATCCTGCAGAACAGTTGAAAATGAGATCAGTTCTATACCGCAGAAAAGTTGAAAAAGAGCTCAGTTCTGTACTGCAGAACAGTTGAAAACAAGATCAGTTCTATACTGCAGAACAGTTGAAAAAAATCTCAGTTCTGTACCGCAGAACAGTTGAAAAAAGTCTCAGTTTTGTACTGCAGAACAGTAGAAAAAGGTCTCAGTTTTGTACTGCAGAACAGTTGAAAAAGATCTCAGTTTTGTACTGCAGAACAGTTGAAAACGAGCTCAGTTGTATACTGCAGTACAGTTGAAAAAGATCTCAGTTTTGTACTGCAGAACAGTTGAAAAAGATCTCAGTTTTGTACTGCAGAACAGTTGAAAACGAGGTCTGTTGTATACTGCAGTACAGTTGAAAAAGATCTAACTTCTGTACTGCAGATCATTTGAAAAAGAGCTCATTTCTTTACTGTGGTATAGTAGAAAAAGAGCTCAGTTCTTTACCTAGCAAAGTTGAAATAGAGCTCATTCCTTATGTTAGATATTTCTACATGACCAAAATATGAGGAATCTTGGAAACTAATCTTAGTTTAGGTTTTATCTTTAAAAAGCCAAACTTTTATCTTATAAGTTATTAAAAAATAATTAAATATCAAAGATGTTAAATAAGAAAAAACTAGTGTTACATAGATGTTGCAGTTATTGTTTGTATTACAGGCCATAGAACTAACGTTTCACAGGAAGACTCTGCTCATCTCAGAACATGTTCATCACATTCTACAGAGAATCAGCTTTCAGATTATGAACTCTATTGCTACTGCCAAGGTAACTGCTACCCTTTATATAATCATATGAAAAGTTTGACTTAGAGTTTCACCTTTTATGCATTTTTAGCTCGACTATACGAAGTATAAGGAGAGCTATCCTACTCGCCCCGGCGTCGGCGTCGGCGTCTTTCCGCGTCCCCACCTTGGTTAAAGTTTTGGTGCACTTTCTCTTTTTTCAACTTATCTCTGTAATTACTTGATGGATTTGATTCAAACTTGAAATACTTATTCCTCATCATCACCCACATCATATGACACAAGGTGCATAACTCTGGCACCATTTTTTCATGAATTATTCCCCCTTTTTACTTAGAGTTAAAGTTTTATGCACTTTCACTCTACCTCTGTTATTACTGAATGGATTTGATTAATCCCCCGCCATGGCGGAGGGATTATAGGAATGGTCTGAGTCCGTCCTTCCGTCCGTCCGTCCTTCCGTCTTTCCGTCCTTCCGTACGTAACAAAATCGTGTCCGGTCCATATCCTAACCCCTTGAAGGATTTTCATGAAACTTGGGTCAAATGATCACCTCGTCAAGACGATGTGCAGAACCCATGAGTCAGCCTTGTCGGTTCAAGGTCAAGGTCATAACTCAAGGTCAAAGGTTTGAGCCTGCCATTTTGTGTCCGCTCTATATCTCCTAAACCCCTTGAAGGAATTTTATAAAACTTGGGTCAAATGATCACCTCATCAAGACGATGTGCAGAACCCATGAGTCAGCCATGCCGGCTCAAGGTCGAGGTCACAACTCAAGGTCAAAGGTTTGAGCCTTCCATTTTGTGTCCGCTCTATATCTCTTAAACCCCTTGAAGGAATTTTATAAAACTTGGGTCAAATGATCACCTCATCAAGACGATGTGCAGAACCCATGAGTCAGTCATGCCGGCTCAAGGTCAAGGTCACAACTTAGGGTCAAAGGTTTGAGCCTTCCATTTTGTGTCCGCTCTATATCTCCTAAACCCCTTGAAGGATTTTCATCAAACTTGGGTCAAACGATCACCGCATCAAGGCGATGTGCAGAACTTATGAGTCAGCCATGTCGGCTCAAGGTCAAGGTCACAAGTGAAGGTCATAGGTTTGAGCCTTCCATTTGGTGTCCGCTCTATATCTCATAAACCCCTTGAAGGAATTTTATAAAACTTGGGTCAAATGATTACCTCATCAGAACGATGTGCAGAAATTATGAGTCAACCATGCCAGCTCAAGGTCAAGGTCACAACTAAGGGTCGAAGGTTTGAGCCTTCCATTTGGTGTCCACTCTGTATCTCCTTAACCCCTTGAAGGATTTTCATCAAACTTGGGTCAAATGATCACCTCATCAAGAACTCATGAGTCAGCCATGTCAACTCAAGGTCAAGGTCACAACTGAAGGTCAAAGGTTTCAGCTCTGTATCTCCTAAACCCCTTGAAGGATTTTCATGAAACTTTGGTCAAATGATCACCTTATCAAGACATTGTGCAGAATTCATGAGTCAGCCATGTCAGTTCAAGGTCAAGGTCACAGCTAAAATCAAAGGTTTTACCCTTTCACTATCCATAGCAGTGGCGGGGGATTTAGCTGTCATTCAGACTGCTTTGTTCAAACTTAAAATAGTTGTTCAGCATCATCACCCACATCATATGACACAAGCTGCTTAACTCTGGCACAATTTTTCATGAATTATTCCCCTTTTTACTTAGAATTTCAGGTTAAAGTTTTATGCACTTTCACTCTATCTCTGTTATTATGCCCCCCTTTGAAAAAGGAGGGGTATATTGTTTTGCAGATGTCGGTCGGTCTGTCGGTCGGTCGGAATGTAGACCAATTTGTTTCCGGATGATAAATCAAGAATGCTTGGGCCTAGGATCATGAAACTTGATAGGGAGGTTGGTCATCACCAGCAGATGACCCCTATTGATTTTGAGGTCTGTATGTCAAAGGTCAAGGTCACAGTGACCCTGAATAGTAAAACGGTTTCCGGATGATAACTCAAGAACGCTTGGGCCTAGGATCATGAAAGTTGATAGGGAGGTTGGTAATGACCAGCAGATGACCCCTATTGATTTTGAGGTCAGTATGTTAAAGGTCAAGGTCACAGTGACCCTGAACAGTAAAACGGTTTCCGGATGATAACTCAAGAACACTTGGGCCTAGGATCATGAAAGTTGATAGGGAGGTTGGTAATGACCAGCAGATGACCCCTATTGGTTTTGAGATCAGTATGTTAAAGGTCAAGGTCACAGTGACCCTGAACAGTAAAACGGTTTCCGGACAATAACTCAAGAACGCTTGGGCCTAGGATCATGAAAGTTGATAGGGAGGTTGGTAATGACCAGCAGATGACCCCTATTGATTTTGAGGTCAGTATGTCAAAGGTCAAGGTCACAGTGACCAGGAACAGTAAAATGGTTTCCAGGCAATAACGCAAGAACGCTTGGGCCTAGTGTCATGAAAATTGATAGTTAGGTTGGCCATGACCAGCAGATGACCCCTATTGATTTTGAGGTCATTAGGTCAAAGGTCAAGGTTACATTGGCCAGGAACAGTTAAATGGTTTCTGATCTTCTTGTCCAAAACCATGGGGCCTAGGGCTTTGATATTTGGTATGTAGCAAAATCTAGTGGTCCTCTACCAAGATTGTTCAGATTATTTCCCTGGGGTCAAATATGGCCCCACCCCTAGGGTCACATGGTTTATATAGACTTATATAGGAAAAAACTTTGAAAACCTCTTGTACAAAACCACGGGGCCTAGGGCTTTGATATTTTGTATATGACATCATCTAGTGGTCCTCTACTAAGATTATTCAAATTATTCCCCTAGGGTCAAATATGGCTCCGCCCTGGGGGTCACATGGTTTACATATACTTATATAGGGAAAAACTTTGAAAATCTTCTTGTCCAAACCACAAAGACTATGGCTTTGGTAATTTGTAATGTAGCATCATTTATTGGTTCTCTACCAAGTTTGTTCAAGTTATCCCCCTCGGGTCAAATATGGCCCCGCCCCAGAGGTCATATGGTTCATATAGACTTATACAGGGAAAAACTTAGAATCTTCATGTCCATAACTTACATCATTCAAATTTGGACCACATGTATAGTTTTGAGTGGCAAGATGAACCTTGACATGAGTTGACCTTGATCTTGACCTAGTGACCTACTTTCACATTTCTGTACCTACAGCCTTCAAATTTGGATCACATGCATAGGTTTGTGTACTGAAAAAAACTTTGACCTTGTTATTGACCTAGTGACCTACTTTCACATTTTTGAAGGTACAGGCTTCAAATTTGAACCACATGCATAGATTTTTGTTCCAAAATAAAATTTGACCTTGATTTTGACCTAGTGACCTACTTTCACATTTCTCAAGCTACAGCCTTCAAATTTGAACCACAAGCATAGTTTTGTGTACTGAAATGAACTTTGATCTTGAGATTGACCTCGTGACCTACTTTCACATTTCTGAAGGTACAGGCTTCAAATTTTGGACCACTTGCATAGTTTTGTGTTCCGAAATGGAATTTGACCTTGATTTTGACCTAGTGACCTGCTTTCACATTTCTCAAGCTAGAGCCTCCAAATTTGAAGCACACGCATAGTTCTGTCTACCGAAATGAACTTTACCTTGAATTTGATCTAGTGACCTGCTTTCACATTTCTCAAGCCACCACTTTCAATTTTGGACCACATACATATTGTTTTATACCTAAATGAAATTTGACCTTGATTTTGACCTTTCAAAAATGGCTCAGTGGATGGCGCCAAGATCAATCTGTAATCTCTTGTTAGGTTAATAGATTAAAGGTCAAGGTCAGATTAAACCAGAATGGTAGAACTTTTGTTTACAGTGAGCATATAATTTCTGTTCCTTGTGCAATTACTGAATGCATCAAGGGGGGCATTTCATGTTCGACGAGCTCTTGTTACTGAATGGATCTGATTCAACTTAAACAATTGTTCAACATCATTACCCTTATCATATGACACAAGGTGCATAACTCTGGGACCAATTTTTCATGAATTATTCCCCCTTTTTACTTAGAATTTTAGGTTAAAGTTTTGATGCACTTTCAGCCTGTCTCTGTTATTACTGAATGGATTTGATTCAAACTTGAAATAGTTGTTCAACATCATCACCCACACTATATGACACAAGCTGCATAACTCTGGCACCAATATTTAATGAATTATGCCCCTTTTTGCTTAGGATATACTTATATAGTGTTTTGATACATTTTATCTTTACCTCGCTTATTACTTTAAGTTGATATTTTTGACATAGACTCAGGCTATTGTGCAATATCTTCATCCACAATTAGAGTCATTAAACACTCCAGTGACAGCTCTAGTTTCCTCAGATGTGCCCAGTTTCACTATCCAGCATCAAAATAGTCGAGCGCGCTGTCTCCTGTGACAGCTCTTGTTTCCTAGTCAAGTTATTGTTGTTGAATTAGAGATGACAAATTTGCAGATTTTCAACTGTAATGTGTAAGTATACTTTGAGAAAAGTAATTAATTTCCGGAATGACAGTACTTGGGTCATTTGTAACAGCCTCTTGGTGGACAGAGACATTGTTTGTTCATTTGTAACAACACCATTATGGGCAGAATATTTTTCATGCCATGATGCATTTGTAGTTAAACAATGATATATCAATCTAATAAGGCTGAAGGCTGGTTTTTGATGTTTAGTCACAATCACTCAAATTACTTATCCATCACCACTGCAGGTTCTAAACCCTTCATGATATGTAATATTCATTCATGTGGGAAGCCATCCAGCTTGCTTATTGAAGGCTAGTGGTTCTACTTGGGTGTCGCCCATGCCTTAAATAATGCCTAGAGGAGCTTCTTGGATCTTCCTCTACCATTTTAAGCTGAAGAATAGGCAAATACACAACAATTTTCAAAGCAACTAAAGTATATATATTTCGAACCTCCTTCGGGGCGTTGAATTCTTCATGTGAGGAAGCCATCCAGCTGGTTTAAGGAAGGTCTGTGGTTCTACCCAGGTGCCCACTCGTGTTGAAATATTGCAAAGCTGGAAAGTCGCCATATGCCCTATAATTGTGTCGGTGCAACATTAAACCCAACAAAATAAATAAAGAAATGATCTTTTCAGAAACGTATTATATCAGATAGGAAATATAGTGAGAGAAAACTGGATGTGTTATCTTCCCTGGTGCTGGCAGAAACTGCTCTGGCTGGTCCAAGTATGTATTACATTCTCTGCTTACAATACAGTTCTAGAAATGACAAATGTGAATCCAGACTATGAATAAAACTATAGTTTAAATGCAATTAATGCTATGAAGCTAGAATGATTAAAACTATGAAACTTGTTTGTAAATACAATTGTGAAGCTAGAAATTGATACTTTGAAGCTACAATATAAAAAAAACAAGAAAACTAGGAAGAGATTAAAACTAGGTCAGTAGAAAAAATTCTGAATGTTTCAGAATATTCATGATGTTGTGATTTGGATAAAACATTTTGTTTAGAAGTGGAACTTAATTGAAATCTTGCATATACATGTTTGTTAAGTTTCACTGTAGTTTCAAACTTAAAATTGAATAAGCTGATTAGATGATTTCTTGTTGGTTTTTAGCAACAAAAGAGAGAAGACTGGTGGCAAGACTTGCACTTGCATTAGGTACCTGCTCTAAAGTGGTAAGTGATCATTGGTGCAATTGCCTATAGTACATGCCTTTTACAGTTTTCTTTGATATGAGAAAATGAAAATCAATAATATGGCTAGAAGGTAGCTCAAATTTGAGTGCAGTGAAATGGTATGAAAAAATGTTTCAGGGGCAACATACTCTTTAATCATTCTAGATCTGTATGTGCCTCAATTTTAAGTATCTGTCTGATTCACAAAATGCTATTTAAATGGCTTTTTTTATGAATAACACTTAGCAAAGTCCATTTGCAGTGTTTTTGCAAATTTGAAATCAGTTGTTATGAGTTTTTGTGATTGTGAATTTTTCCATAAAAATGGTTTAAAGAACAGGTTTTAAAATATTCAGTGCATTTATTTGAAGTCAGTCTCAAACATGCAAGCCATATTTGTAGTTTTGATAGCAGACAACTAAAAACTTCATTACGATTTTTCAGAGGGCTTTCAAGGAAGATGAGTTAGCTAGCTTGTATGATAATTTCAGAAGATTAGATATAATTGCTGACCTGCGAGAAAAGTAAGTGGTTGTTATTATGTTATTCTGTGAGCATAGAAATATTAAAATCTCTCGAGACATCTAGACCCAGGAATATGCAAGGCTGAATGGAAAACTATCCTAGGCTAGCCGATTGAGGCCTTCCCACGTAACATGTTCTTTGCAAATAACTGACAACTTTTTCCCATATGAACTGGAGTTGGAAAAGGAATTATATAAGACACAATGTCTAAAGTCAATCCATATAGAGAAGATATATATCACAGGGTTAGTACAGACTTTGAAAGTCTTTCATTCTGGCCCGTGTAAACGCCTATAAAATGATTAAAACCCTGAGAAAAATATTTTGAAGCAAAATTGCAGGAATTTCAGCCAAACCTTGAAAAAAAATCTGTCAGTAACCTGTTTTGTGGAAAGAATAAATTTTAAAAAACATAATAGAAAAAGTTAAAATTAAATATTGTACTTGAAAAAGTACTTGAATTTTGTCCTCGATCTTCTGTATTAACCATAAATAGAATCTACACTGTAACTTGGGATTTGAATGTAACACCTTTTGATTGAAGGTGTTTTGCTCAACTTTTCAAGCAAGCATGATTGGCAGTTATATAAAATTATTCATGAAGTTAATTTTCTTTAATAGCAATGAAGTTTTTAGAAACTAATGGACACATATTTTGAATTTCAGAGTTCGTCGATCATGTGACTGTAGTTTTCTTTACTTTCACCGTGTCATCATTCCAATCTACCTGACAGAAATGTTTGAAAGTGTCACGGATACTCACAGAATACATGTAAGCCTATGTTTATTTCATTGCAAAATGGCCAGAAATGTAAAGCACCCATATAACACATATGACTTTTAGATGAAGGAATATTAGTAATTTTGGGACTTAAATGTTCGAATTCTGGATTTGTTGTCCAACTCCTTACCACTAGAGCACTTTATCCACTCATAGACTAGTTGTAATTAAATTTATTACAACTTCACAATTTCTAACAATAGTTAGGGATTGTGAGGACTGCAGTTCTGCCCTTCTGCTGATGGTTGGCGTCCAAAAGCATGTCCGCTCTCTTAAGTCAAACAGTTTTCATCTGATCTGCGCCAAACTTGCTGACAATGTTTGTGGGCATAATATCTCGGCCAAGCTCGATATCCAGCCAAATTGCCCCAGGCACTCTTGGATTATGGCCCTTGAATTACTCGAAAAACTGCGAATTTAGCTTTGTTTGCCCTTTAAGTCAAACAGCTTTCATCCGATCTTCACCAAACTTGGCGACAATGTTTGTAGGCATAATATCTGGGCTAAGTTTGATAACCACCCAAATCGCCCTAGGCACTCTTAGATTATGGCCCTGGAATTAGGCCAAGTTCGATGACAGGCGTATTTTGTGACAGTCTGACACTCTTGTTAACCTTTATTCTTCTGGCGTCTTGTGATTTTGCCTTTGCGACCAGTGCAGACCAAGATCAGCCTGCACATCCATGCTGATCATGGTCTGCACTGTTGGCTATTCAATCAGTAAATTTTCAGTGACCACCCCTTCAAAAAATAAATGGTACTGCCCAAATTGAATGATAAACGAGTCCATTTGTTGAAATTTAGGAGGGTAAAAATTAGTGTAACTCTAAATTTCAGACTTCAAGTATTGATGAAAGGGCTCCTGAAAATCTAACTTTTGGTTGATTGTCCATAGCTTTTATTATATAGCCAACAATGATTGTCTGTGATGAAATAATCTGTATTGTTGGAATCATTTTCTCTTTCAGTATATTGTTGGTGCTCTGAAGGACTGTGTTGAACCTATGTTGTGTGTGAGACATCTCCCTTCACCTCATGACCTGCTAGATTCCCTTGACAAAGAAATATACAACCAGATAAAGGAGGTAGGAAATGCAGTCATTTTTATTATGCCCATTAAGGTGAGGTGTGTTGCGCACAAAGGTCATGCCTCTACTGCCAAGCTGTGGTCACAGGGAAGGATTTTAACCCTAACCCTGTACTTCATTTGATTGTGTTTTATTATTCTTCAATGCCAAAATAAATTTGGCATTTGTTTTCTTTCAAAAGAATTGCTTGCTGAGTTTTGGCATTTGTTAATTTCATAATAATTATATTGCTTTAATTTTTCAATTGCTATTGATATGGAATCAGTAGCTTGTCTTGAACTAAATAAATTTGTTATGCCTCAGCAAATTCTCAGCACTACCGTATAGCGGGTTATTTCTACTGGGGGAATATTTCTGCGGTTTCTCGGTAGAATCGCAAAAATATTTCCAGCAGAATATTCATCCAGCAAAAATTTAAAACGCAAAAAATCTGCATTATTTTCACTAACGTTGTTTCACGCTGTTTCCTTAGGTAATCCGAAGTTCACAATGGCATGGTCTAATTATTGGAAATTACCGTCGCCATCTGACAATTACCGATAATGGTATAATTAGGTGTGATGGTCAATCAAAGTCCTAACTGTTAATCCCTCAGAAAACATTTTCCTTCATTCTGTGAATGAAATAAACTAAGTGAATTTCACTTGTGTTATTAATCACTTGTGAAGATCTTCCGAACTTTACTTTAGTAACCTTTATATAAGCAGTGTAACCGTTATGCCGATATACCGTAGTTTGAAATTGTTGTTTGTACAATTGTTGTTAGACTTATATTTTTTTTTTCAATTCACATGTTATTATATCCTACAATGTATTCCTTAAATGCAAAGTTATTTTACAACAGTTACTAGTAATTTAGCTTATTGTTTTCATACGCTATCATTCTCACAACGCCCGAATATGCGAGGAATTACCTCCTCTTTGGCATAAAAACGCAGATATTTCTTTTCCTTTTATGTGAAAACGCAGAAATTAAACACGCAGAAATTTGTTTCTCAATTTTTGGGGCCAAAACGCAGAATATTTTGACCGCAGAAATAACCCGCTATACGGTATCTACTTATATCAAACTCCATTATCACAGTAACAGTAAAAGATAGTAGATCATTCTTAGATTATATTTGTGTTTCATCTTCTTAGTGGTTACCGTTTTATTTGAAAGATTGAATTAATAAGTTAAGATTTTTGTTTCAGAACCTTCTGGATCCATTATGTCGAGGTATAGAAACTGATCTACGTCTGCATATACACTTACATCTACAGTTAGATGATAGAAACCCATTTAAAGTTGGACTGAAGGATCTGTCACAGCTGCTCAAGCTCAGACCTATAAGGCTGTTTGATAGATACATCAATGTTAAAGGTATTTACTCATTTTTAGCTCACTATAGCGAAAGACTCAAGGTAGATGAAAACTGTAGCATCCACTGTTAGACTTAAAGCATTCCCTTGAACTAAGTTCCTCCATTGCAAACAGTGCTCCTTTGAGCTAGAATGAGAAAAAAGCTATTAAAACACCACTTCCTATTGAACCATTTGATGGATCCTCAACAGAGTTAGGGAACCTGTAAGGACAAGTGGTTAAGGGTGCTGACTTAAAATCACTTACCCTTCACCATTGTGAGATTTGAAATATCTTGTCAAGTTTAGAATTCTTTCATATGAGAATGTCATTGGTTCTACCCAGGTGCCTGGCCATGATTAAAAAATGCCTAGAGAGACACCTTGGGTCTTCTTTCATCATTAAAAGCTGGAAAGTCACCATTTGATGAGTAAGTTTGTAGGTTTGAAGTTTATCCCAACAAAAAAAATTATCAAAGTTAGTCTGAAGCATCCTTGCATGGATCTCTAAAATTTGTTCAAATGATAATTTTCCACTGCACTAACTTCTTCTCATGAGCTGCTTGATTGATCTTCACCAAACTTAGTCTCAGGCATCCTTACACAGACCTCTTCCAAGTATGTTCAGTGTTCTCCTGCACTGCATTCAGCTTCTCAGCTTACTTGGTTGAGCTGTTTAGGGCAAGAACAATTCACATTTATAACTGTATGCTGTCCTGCGCCAGCCTTAGTCTATCCATGTGTGAATTACTACCCTACCCTTCGTTCCTGTTTTTAAGTATTTTTATTCTATTAAGACTGCACTTTGAGATAAATCTATCTCACTTCTATGAGCTGCAGGCAGATTTATCCCCCCTTGCCATACTTGTATACAATTGTATCAGAGTAATATGTAGATCTAGAACAAGACATTAATTGTATACCAAATGGTACTTTTACAAATGCTGAAAATAGGTTTAATTGTTCAAATGACACCTTATAACTCAAATGGGACTGCACCTTCTAATTAACAAGTAAGCCTTCCTATTGACAAGTTTTCGATACTTATTTATGCATGTACTGTCAAACCTTTGCTTAAAACCAGCAAGAAAACGCCATTGTACATGTTACACCGTACCAGTAGGTAAACTATGAGAACCATGGTACATCGGAAAAATATACTAGCCCATTTCAATTGCATATTTCTCTCCTAAAACGCACAGTACAGCAAAAAGGTACAGTGCATTTGAACAATTGATAATTGATATTTCATCGTACACCATTCACATTTTCTCAATATTTCTTATCACAGGAACACTGCATATTTTATGTCATGTCAAAGTTATTATAAAAGCTTGCATTAACTTTCCTAGTTCATTTCTGGTGCGACTGCTTAGTTAAGATACCACAGTTTAATAGGTGACTGAATAACTAAATCCTTACACAAGCTATCATTTTTTATTACAGCCTATGTAGAACACTATTTGAACAAGACCTTCTATAACCTGACTACAGTGGCCTTACATGATTGGAAAACTTACGGAGAAATGAAGAACATGGCAGAACAGAAATATGGCCTGTCACTCGTTGATACTCATCTACCTAGTCAAACACTCGAACAGGTTTGAAACACAAATTTGAATTTTTCTTTTAACCTTTACCCTGCTAAATTTCTAAAATGGACTGGTCCATCATTCAATTTAGGCAATATCATATATTATTTAAAGGGGTGTTTACTGAAAATTTGCTGACTGAATAGCGAACAGTGTGCAGACCATGATCAGCCTGCTCGGATGTGCAGGCTGATCTTGGTCTGCACTGGTCGCAAAGGCACAACCGATTGCCACCAGCAGGCTAAAGGTTAAGGTTATTACATGGTTTCAGCCAAAATGGCTATATCGTTTTAACATGAGTTTTAATATAATATCAGTATTGGAAATATTTTAGAATTGACAATATAATGCTAAAACTAGTGATTTTCATGTTTGTTGAATAGTGTCTTAGTGTGATATGATATTGTTATATTTTCTAGGTTGAATTTGATACTGAATTTATATGTATACAACAGAGTTTGTTTATTTTATCACAGGGCTTGGATGTGCTGGAGATAATGAGGAACATCCATGTGTTTGTATCCAAATACCTGTACAATCTCAATAACCAGGTACAGTTGATGAACCTGCAGTGGTCACCTTCTTTACACAGCCATTTGCCTTAAGCAGCCAGTTAGCTATCTTTCCAGATTGACTTCTTGTTCTGATCTTAAAATGTCTTAAGCAGCAAGATTGTTTTGATCTTTTAGCCAGCACCTCATACATGGTTGACAGTATACATAAACACCATGTAAGGTCTACACTGGGCTTATTCTCATATTTGTTAAGAGAAAAGTTCAAATAAATGTAATCAATAGAATTAAGATCTTGATACTATATGCCTGAACAGCTCTTAAATTTAAGAAGTTCACTACATAAAATTTGTTTTTTTACTCTATTAATAATCCAGAATTACTGGAATTGTAAAAAATTCCTCATGTATTTTGATCTACACTTTATCACTTTATATATTATTTAAACTTTTACGTGATATAATGCACAGTACTTGGGGTCTGTAAAGAAACAGCTTAGTTCTGTCTCCAGTGGGAATCTTACTGACCACCTTATACATCCAGTAGTCTGGTACTGTTGCCTTTTATCACTGAGTCATGTAAGAAATTCATCATTTGAGCTGCGCCATGAGAAAACCAACATAGTGGGTTTGCGACCAGCATGGATCCAGACCAGCCTGCGCATCCGCCCAGTCTGGTCAGGATCCATGCTGTTCGCTAACAGTTTCTCTAATTCCAATAGGCTTTGATAGCGAACAGCATGGATCCTGACCAGACTGCGCGAATGCGCAGGCTGGTCTGGATCCATGCTGGTCACAAACCCACTATGTTGGTTTTCTCATGGCATGGCTCATTTCTTCATTTGTCTGCTCTCTTTCCTTTTCATTCATACATTCATAAATGTTTCTTTTTCAGATATTTGTTGAGAGGTCTAGCAACAATAAACATTTAAACACCATCAACATTAGGCATATAGCAAATTCCATTAGAACTCATGGAATTGGTATAATGAACACTACTGTAAGTACCAGTCTTGAAATGTACATATTAAATATTGAAATGCTTAAAAGTACTGTGCAGGGAACTGGTATAACAAACACTGCTGTAAGTACTTTTCTTTAAATGCAATATTTAATTTTTAGCGCTTAAATATATTGTACATCAAACTTGTGTAATGAACATAACCATAAGTACTTCACACAAAACTGTTCAGTGAACATCACAGTACTTTTGAATCATGAAATATAGACAGAATAACCCTGTCCCCCATTTTGAAGGTACAAGTAATCAATTTTCAATTACAGGTGAACTTCACATACCAGTACCTGAGGAAGAAGTTCTTTATTTTCTCACAGTTCATGTATGATGAGCATATAAAATCCAGATTGATCAAGGTATAGATTTAATTCTTGTATAGATATAAGTTTTTGCTAGTAATTAAAACTAAGTAGAAGTTTAATATGTCATGTTAGTTGAATGAATATGATATATTTGCTATGAAATCAGATGCAGTTGTTGTCCTTCCTTTTTTGTCTTAAATGTAATTCATTGTTTATTAGGGTCCTTCCTTTTGGCAGAAGGCCTATAGCACTCACTATGTCCTTTGAAGCAAATATAGTGTACAATCTGTTTTAAGTGGCTCTAAACAGAATAGAAAGCAGTAACTTTATTCATTCCATAATGCTTTTTTTGGTCTAAATTTTCTTACATAGCTAAAAAGAGAGATATAGAACAAAGGAGTAGCCATATTTATATCCATATGTGAGGATTTCTGTGTGACGCCAGATACTGTATTATGTCCTTGTTATAACTTTGTAACCCATATTCTGCTTAAAATCTTAACTTTTTTCGTTAACAGTGTAGTCCTAACTTAGTAGATAATGATTTCTTTACTACAGTTGGCTCATACATAACAGTGATACATATGTACATGAACATTGTACTGTTGAACTTATTCCTTTTTGACAGGACTGGAAATTTTTCAAAGAAAATCATATGCAGACAGATCAAAAGGTAATAAAAAATATGCTATACTTCAAAACATCAGGAAATAAAGCGTGACTTACAATAAAAACACTTGAAATTTCATTGCTATTTTGCAAGGATATGAATTTGTAGGGAATATAACTTGTGCATTTGGATTAAATTTTGTGAATTGACGGAACCACAAAATCCACAATAATTACCCTCCACGTACAGATATAAATGATTTCACAGAATATTGATTTGAAGTTTTTAATGTATATGTTATAATTTGTAGAGTTTTCTCTCTTGGTAAAATGTAGGTATGTATTTTTACATAACATGTTTTCTGTTTTCTTCCTTGTATGTATATATTAAAGGACATTTTTATGCATTTGCTGTCTAGGAAGTAAATTGGTAAATACAGAAGACATCTCATGTTATTTTAACATTTATTGAGTTTAAATGAATCAAAACTGATAGGCTAAATCTTAGGTTTCTTTTCATTGAATGTGCAGTAGCTCAAGGACAGAACAAACATACAATGTATATTATTAGAATCTAGAATCATCAGTTTGTACTTGTATTTTAATACATTGTACAATGAACCTTTTTAGGTAAGCTATGTAGCCTGTGTAATTATATTTGTTTCAGTACCCCTATGAAAGGGCAGAGAAGTTTAACAAAGGAATCCGGAAGCTAGGTCTGACCCCTGATGGTGAGAGTTACCTAGACCAATTCAGGACCCTAATCACACAAATAGGTTAGTAATAGTGTAACAGAACTCTTAGGTAATTTGCTAGTTACCTGATTATGTCTCCCACCACACAGTGGTGGGGGAGACATAATTATTGATTTACTCCAGTCTGTGTATGTGTGTGTGTCTGTGTGTGTGTGTGTCACAAACCTTGTCCGCACTCTAAGTCGAACATTTCTCATCCGATCTTCACCAAACTTTTACAAAATGTGTTTGACCATAAGACCTTGGCCAAGTTCGATAACTAGCCAAATCGGTCCAGGCACTTCAGAATTATGGCCCTTGAATTACCGAAATATGCTCAGGTCTTTGGAGTTAAAACAACCCATATACTACTAATCATTAGTAGTATAGGAGTCCCTTTGGGGCACTTTATGTGCACTCTAAGTGCAAGCTTTGACACCAAACTTGAACAAAATGTGTTTGACTATAAGACCTCAGCCAAGTTCGATAGCTAGAATTATGACCCTTGAATTACCAAAAAACACTCAGATTTCTTGCGCATTTTTGACCTCAAACCAGTGCCTATACTACCTTTAAAGGTAGTATAGAGGTCCTTTTGGTGTCAAAAAAGCGCATGCACATGATTGTGCTTTAAGTAAACAGTATATAAAGACTGACTTACTATTTAGATGATTAGGCAGTTGTGGGAGACATGCTATTTTCTCAAAAGCATCTCTAGTTATATTTAAGTTTTAAATTCCCGAAATGTACCGATGATTCATGTTTGTAAAGCTTACCAAACCGCATATTAAAGATCTCCTTAGGTCTTAGGTCCTTAGGTCTAAGATTTGTGCAAGTTGTTCCAATTTCAAAATGATTTTATTTGTTCAAGCCAACTGTAAAACTCGTAACTTTCTTACTTTTTGGTCTATTAATTTGTATAAACATTTAATAGTATAAAATGGTCTAACAATAACAGAACAAGTTTGAACAGTGTTACCTTTCCCTTTAATAACATTGCAGACCGTGCTATGAGTTATGTTAGGATATTAATATAAATGGTATATCAGATAATGTTACGGGTACTCTAGCTTGCTAGAAATCCACAGTGGTTCTGGTCTGTCTCAGGTCTGTGTCAAACATTGAGTGGATCAGAGTGTGCTGTTTGTTGTTGTAAGAATGATCCAATTTTGAAAAAAAAATCTGTTAATATATTATAGGCAATGCTATGGGTTACATCAGAATGATACGGTCTGGTGGATTACACTGTTGCAGTAATGCTATCAGATTTATACCTGATCTTGAAGACATAGAGAACTTTGAGAAACTATGTCAGGAGGAGGGACTCTCTCAGGAATGTCAAACAGCTGCAAAGTAAGTGATTCAAGTACTCATAAAGTATCCCTAGTTTTGACATTGTAAATGTGACCAGTTAGAATCATATTGCATAAACTTAAAAAAAAGACAAATAACCCTGAAGTGCAAGTCATATTCTAAGCTCACCTGAACAAGAGATTCAGAATGAGCTATTGTTTTGGGCCTGTGTCTGTTGTCTGCCATCTGGCGTTTGCTTTTCACCATTAAACAACTTCTTCTCATGAACTGTTTGATATATTGTCACCAAATTTTGTCTGTAGCAGCCTTCTTAGGTCCTCCTTTGATATTTGTTCAAATTGTATCACTTGATTTTTATAAAATTGCAATGGAATCTGAAGCAAAAAACGTTTAGTGTTTTGGAAGAATTAATAGTTCCTACAAACAGAATGTTTGCTTTGATGTAACATTTACTAAATTGAAATTTGTCAAATATTTTTTTCAGGAACTTAGATAATGTGATTGGTAACTTGGCCAAAAACTTTGCGGAAGGAACGGAGTACTTTAAGGTAAAAAAATATAGCACATCTTTACTTCTAACATTTAATCATCAGGTCATACAGGATGAGATTCGTAAACTCAGCTTTTCGAAAAAAGAATTTTTCAAGTGTCTTACCAATACTGAATTGAACAGCTTTTCATTCTTTGGTTGCAGTTGTTTTAGTATTTTCATGAATTTTAAGAAAAGTAGCAGCATAATTGGCCATTAGCCAAGTGTTTTTCATGTTAAACCAGTTCAAACTATGTGTGTTTACCTTTCAGATGCTGGTTGATGTGTTTTCACCAGAGTTCAGAAATCCTAAAAATATGCATCTTAGAAACTTCTTTGTCATCCTCCCACCACTTGTAAGTATACAATATTATTATATATTGTCAGTGATCTATAGCAGTACACTATTCAAAATAGAACTCAAATGGTTAGACAAATTCATAAAACAAATAATTGAAGAAATTGTGTCATATGTTAGTTACATATAAAGTGAAACGTGGCTGGTTTGAGCATTGATGGCTCAAGTTCATTTGATCAATTTGTGTGACCTTCAGCTATTTTGTTATATTTCCTATATTTGAAACAATCAATATCACAAGCCCGCTCGCTTAGCTTAGTAGGAAGAGCACAGATCTAAAAATCTTAGCGTCATGAGTTTGATCCCTAGGCGAGGCGTATGTTCTCCATGACAATTTGTTAAAGGGCATTGTGTCTGATATCATTCGTCCTCCACC
Organism: Mercenaria mercenaria; assembly: GCF_021730395.1. NCBI lineage: Eukaryota > Metazoa > Mollusca > Bivalvia > Venerida > Veneridae > Mercenaria > Mercenaria mercenaria. The sequence goes on from NC_069373.1 coordinate 59,386,690, forward strand.
TCTGATTCAAGTGGGGATGTTGGCAGTAACTTGCAGAGAACAGGTTTGTACTGGTACAGAATCCAGGAACACAGGCTATGTTAACTGCTGGCCACTACATAACTGAAAACTGTTGAAGAACAGCAGTAAACCAAAACAATCAGTATACTGGATAATTTAAGCATTTTGGTCTTTCCCTAGTAGTGATCTCAGGTGATGGGTGTTTTACTAGACCATTGTTAAAAAGCAAGCAGGTAAATTATATAATTTGCAAGTGGTTTTGTAGATAAAGTAATTGTGATTTCATTAATATGTTTAAGTGTGTATGAAGTGAATCCCCATACATAATGGTACGCATCTGCTAAAATTGTCTGATAAAGTAAGCGAATGGCTTGCAACAGAATAATGTACATGATTTGAGTGACAGGATTAAGTTTCACTAGTGTTTTATGAATGTGTATGTGTCTAGATAATTATGCTTAAAATTTGAATATTTTGTGTTTTGACACCAAAGATGGTTACAGAAAAATACATGTAGTATAAAACTCCAACCAGAACATGACCATGTGCATAAACTCTGAAATCTGTTACCTCTAAAGCAATTTTGACATATTTTCAGACTGTGAATTTCATAGAACATTCCATAAGTTGTAAGGAGAAAATGAACAGGAAGAACAAAATAGGAGCTGCCTTCACAGATGATGGTTTTGCAATGGGTAAGACAAAGCTTGGTGGAATCTTATCCTAATTTAATTTTTAGAAAACAGGAATATCATACCTTGTTGGCAAGGGAACTGTGTCAGGAATGATGGCAGCATTTTCCCCCAACTGTAACTAATGATCTGATCAACAAAGCATAAAATTTAGTACAGCTATTTCACAGGGATATGAATTTTTAGATTTTAATTTTTCAATGACTAAAAATGGGTTCCTGATTTGTTCATTGTTATTTAGATTTGAGGATAGAATATACAACAGTATCATACTCAGTGACTTCACAGTACAATACCTGTATTACCAGTTTCATACAGTACTAGGTTCCCTTATATAAAGATAATTTAATAAATTCCTCACAGGTCTAGCATATATCCTGAAGCTGTTGGATCAGTACCATGAGTTTGATTCACTCCATTGGTTCCAGTCTGTCAGGGACAGATACTCTAATGAAAGGGTATGTTTCATGCCAATCTGACTAAAGTACATATCCTATTACGCTACGCATAGGATCTGAAAACGACCTATTCATTGCCTCGTTCTGACGGCTCTTTCTCTAGCCAATCAGAGCCTAGCTTACAACATCTTGTAAATCTACATGTAGCATTGACTTTTGATATTTACAATTCTTATGTCGTAATGTATCAGATAGCCGGTTAGCTCAGTCGGTAGGCCACTTGCTTTGTAAGCGAGGGGTCCCGGGTTCGAGTCCTGGAATAACCGCATATTTTTCTTATCCTTTGACAATCGAACAAGTCGTCTGATTGGATAACATAAAAATAGCAATAATGGAAATCCAAAATATACAGAAGACGAATGTGAATAGGCCGTTCTCAGATCTTCGTTTAGAAGATCAAGTACTTTAGTCAGATTGTGTTTCATGCTTACTTTTAATAAACTTGGTTCCATAGTAGCTGGATTCCAATGGAAAAATTTCTAGTAAATTTTTCAACTCAATTTTAAGGAAGATTAACTTGAACTTTTTTCGTAACAAACTTGAGGGTATTTTATTTTATTTAAAGTTTCACATACTTATAATTTCAATATAAATAAAACATTATCCTTGCTAATATCTAGGGTTGTCAAGGAAAGTTTGGAGGTTGTTCCCTGAAACATCTACCAATAGTACTGAATTCTTTTTTAGGTGTAAATTTACCAGAAAAAAGAATGTGTTTTACAGGCAAGCCTACAGAAACATTAATATATACATGTAATATATACAAACAAGCAAAATAAAACAAACAACAACATGTTCTGTACTGTGTGCAGACTGCCAGAGACATAAGATATATTACAGACAAGCTTCAAGAAATATAAATATATTACAAGCTAGCCCCCAGAAACATGTATTAGAAGCAATCTATCAGAAACCTGTTGTAAATTACATGCTAGCCTCTAGAAAGATATTATTTATTTCATGCAAGCCTCCACAAAGGTATTATATATTACAGGCAAGCCTCCAGAAACAACAGCAAGGTGCTTCTAGCAGGTCTGATGAAAAACTACAGCAAACTATGTCATTGACACAGAAACGTCTTGATGTGTTCCTCATGGTATGTATTTAATACATGTTTGATATTCTGTATAAAACAATGATTTTCTATTGAACTGTTGCTATTTTGACAAAAAAATGAATTATGTAGAAATTATTTGCTCAATTAAAAATTTACGAATTGGTTGACAGGACCTGCAAAATTTGTTCAAGTTATCAAACAGTATATAGAGGTATTCTGGTAACCTGACGATAAGTTCGAGAGAAAGGTGGTGTTAGGATAATCAAGTTTGAGTGAATGAAGTTCGACTGCAGTTGTTTAGGGAAAGAATGTTTTTGTATGTTGTACTTAATCTCAGTCTATGTATGTCATTTGTGAATTAAGTTTTCACAGTAAGTACTACATTTTGATTTTCTATTATCGAAGATGCATTTAGGTTTTTACGCCCCCGAAGGGAGGCATATTAGTTTTCAACTGTCCTTTCGTTCGTTAGTTCGTTTGTTAGTTCGTTCGTCACAACGTTAACTTTTTGTATGAAGGCACTTTACTCGCAAACCACTGCACCCAGGACCTTCAAACTTCACATGCTGATAGTACTTATTGAGTACTCAACCCCTATTGACTTTGGGGTCACCAGGTCAAAGGTCAAGGTCACCAGGTCAAAGGTAAAGGCGCTGCAGGGGCATTTGTCACCATTAGTGATAGCTCTTGTTAGTTTGCATATTTTGCATTGCTGATAATTAAATTTATGTGTTCCAGGAATTTGACTTGCTGTTTTACTCACTAAGCAGCGCGAGGATATTTTTCCGAGCGGATATGACAGCAGCGGAGGAAGAAAAAGAAGAAAAAGATAAAGGTACCATAAGATATAGAATGTGCTGTACTTTTGATATTTTATATGGGGTTATTGCTTTATTTGCCACCCTTTTGAAATGGCAAAAATTGATCAAACAAGACTTAGCCTTAAATGATAGTAGATAAACTTGTATTAGCAACCTATCTGTGTTTTGTGAACTCCAACTTAACAAATAGTTGTTATTTTACTGGTTTGTTTAATAACATTGCGGAAGATTCATCAAGTTTTCACACTTCGGCTTTTGTACTATTTCAGGAGGCAGCAAAGATGGTACAGATTCTCAGGCTGGTGCCAGCAATACAGGTATTGTTGTTTTTATAACTAAAATGATAAAAGATTTGCTCTACCTGTTTACCTACTAAAATTGCATTGAGTGGTTTACAGTAGTTGTGTGTAACAGCTAAATATTTGATGTAAGATGAAAATTTTGTCATAAACATCAGTTGTAATAAGAAAAATGATATTTTTTATTATGCCACTGAAGGTGGGCATATTAAAATCTCACTGTCTGTCCATCTGTGTGTGTCTGTTCATGCATTTGTCCATGTAAATTCTTGTCCGGGCTGTAACTCTGCCATCCATAAAGGGATTTTGAAATAACTTAGCATAATTGTTTACTATAATGAGACTACTTGCTATGCCAAGACTCAGACCCCTAACTCCAAGGTCAAGGTCACACATAGAGGTTAAAGGTTAACAGGGTCTGTTTTATGTCCGGTCTATAACTCTGCCATCCATGAAGGGATTTTGAAATAACTTTAAATGAATGTTTACCATAATGAGACGACGTGTCATGCGCAAGACCCAGACCCCTAGCTCCAAGGTTAAGGTTACACTTAGAAGTCAAAAGTTAACAGGGTCTGTTACATGTCTGGTCCATAACTCTGCCATTCATGGAGGGATTTTGAAATTACTCGGCATGAATGTTCCCCGCAATGAGACGACTTGTCATGCACAAGATCGAGACCCCTAACTCTAAGGTCATGGTCACACTTAGAGGTTAAAGGCTAACATGGTCTGTTTCTTGTCTGGTCCATAACTGCCATTGATAAAGGGATTTTAAAATTACTTAACATAAATGTTCCCGATATTGAGATGACATGTCATGCGCAAGACATGGACCCCTAGCTCCAAGGTCAAGGTCGCACTTAGAAGTCAAAGGTGTTTTGTATCTGGTCAATAACTCTGCCATTTATGAAGGGATTTGAAAATAATTTGACACAAATGGTAACCATATTGAGAAGGTGTGTCACACTTATGACCTGGGTCTCTTGGGTCAAGGTCAAGGTCACAAAATGATGTGTGTTTTTTATGACGCAGACAACTGTAGCATACTTGGGCATGCTTCGGGGACATTTATCACCAATAGTGACAGCTCTTGTTAATCCTGTATATAGTAATTACTTGTAGATAACATTCACCTTTTAACCCACTTAAATCAAAAATGCAAAAGTACATGGAGTAAAAAATGCCCACTAAATAACCTGCAGATTATGTGTGAATAACAGTGATAATAACCTTATTGAATAGTTCGGATTTTAAAAGAAGTGCCTGTAGCTCATCACTTCTAAATTGTAATAACCTTTGTTAAGATTGGTTTAGTTTCCATTGTTTAAAGATACTGCTCACAAAGGTTGTAAACAAATGCAAACAATGAGATAGAAAGAATTCAGATTTAAAGCATATCACAGACTGGCTAGAAAACACCATGTCAGGTTCAGCACAACATAAAAAATGCATTAGAACTCATTCCATCAGATAGCCTTTCAGTTAAAGTGGAATTCTCAGTAACCCGCGGAGTATTCACAAGAAATTATGGTGTCAATAAAATCTGTTATATTGCATAATGAGTGATGTCATTTGATTTAGACACCTCATAAGGACGAGTAGTCTACTGAAGGTAAGGTATATTTATGTTGTAGAGTTCTGTGGGATTTATGTTTCTGTTCAATGTATTTCATCGGAATGCAACTGTCACATGCTGCCACTGCAATACAAAGGGTTTAGAAACCTACTATTTGTACATGTTATATAAAGGACTTTTACAAATGAATTGTCCAACAGCATAAGCTATTACAGCTTTGTCCCAAAAGTAGGTATAGTTATAGTGGTAAAGATGATTTTGTGCTCGGGGTAAAGTATATGAACCTTACTAGTAGCAATGATGTGAATGCAGGATGAAATCCCTACTGCATAAGTGCACTAAGGTGGAGAAAATCGCTCCGTTTTGAAGTTGTTTAATGAAAGATTTTGAAAAAAAATCTTAATATGTCAATGAACGTTTTTAAACTTAATCTTATAATAAAGTTAAGTTTGAACAAAATTTGAAAGGGATTTTGTCCACCTTGGTTAACTTAGGGAGGAGGGGATTGGATTTCGTCCAAGGATGGGGTTGGGGCACAATTTTGTCCAAGAAGGGTTAGGGTTTTGTTCAAGGAGAATAATTTTTTTTTCCGTATTCTACAAAGATTGCAGTGAAAACAAATGACAGATGTATTACTCTTAGCAAGCTTAGATTCAGGCTGTACAGGTTTTTGATTTCCATTTTGTAATAGAACGTAATTTTCACAGTTTAGACTGTGTTTTAGTAGATCTATTTGAGCCTGGCCATGAGAAAACCAACATAGTGCATTTGTAACAGCATGGATCCAGACCAGCCTGCACATCCGTGCAGTCTGGTCAGGATCCATGCTGTTCGCTAACAGTTTCCCTAATTGCAATAGGCTTTGAAAGTGAACAGCATAGATCCTGACCAGACTGCGTGGATGCGCAGGCTGGTCTGGATCCATGCTGGTCGCAAACGCACTATGTTGGTTTTCTCATGGTGCGTCTCATTTCATTCATTCAGGTAATACTACCACTTTTTAAAGGATTGGCATGTGCATAGCTTTAAATATTGATATGAAATCATATTATGAGTCCATTACATTTTGAGGCAATGAAATCTGTTTAGTCTGATACTAGATGCTAACTCTTTAGAGACTACTGTAAAATCAGATCTTTTTGTGAGAATAAAAGTTTGCCATTATAAAAACTGCAATTAGCACAGGTGTTACAATATATGACTTGTATTTACTTTTGTAAATATGGATACATAGTGAAAATAGTGAGTGAGAAAAAAAAAAACCTTGCATGTTTCTGATTTTACAGTATTTACTTACTGTATTAGAGACGTTGAGATTTTACACTTACATTGTATTCTTACAATATGATTCAGTGAGCACCTATGTTGTCAAAATTCAGATTGTTACAAATTTTATTTAATCTGGACATATAAATTCATGAAATGCTTGTTCAGAAACATTTAAGTTTTGCTAAGCTTTTCATTGACTTTGTTAGTTTTTAGGATACATTTGGTATTATATGTAGGATTTACTATACATAGGCATACACATATTGAAATCTCAGCCACCATTATGTTACATTTTCATATATCTTTTTTATTAAGTGTTGTAAAAGCTGTATATTGTAAAGCTGTTTATTTCTTACTCTATTCTTGAATACAACTCACTAAAATATCCATGTTCCATAAAAAAAACCATATAGGTTGAACAGGGCAAAATAGTAACACAATAATACACCTACTTGTTGTTGGTTTAATGTTCCACTTGACCCTTTTTCAGTTAGTAAATTAATAAGAGAGATCGCTCTGACATCACGCATTAACACCTGTTTATCTGGTGGTTGGCAAAACAAATGTTTTTTACACCGTTTGTGTATGGGGTCGGAATTTTTAATAACTCTTTCGCTAATTTATGGATTTTAAAAATTCAAAAAGTTTTGAAATGCTTACGATTTTCATATTTTCTCATTTAAATATCTTTTTGAAATGAATGACCATTTTAAATGACATATGATCTTGATAGCGGCGTAGCGATGCTCCAAACTTTTAGAAAAAAACACTGTAAGTTAAGCGTTCATAATAAAGCCATTTTATTTCGAAATGATAATTAAAAGTAATCAATAAATTGCTTGTTTTATATCCTTTCCATTGATCAAAAAATTATTGATATCATTTGTGTTTTAAGAAAGTTTAAGACGTTAGAAAAACATCACTGTTTACAAAAAAAACATGGACGCTCGGTGTCTGCCCACCGGAACTTTGTCTTATCAGTTTTAAAAATAGAAAATACAGGGGATTTGTATACAAACATGATCCCTCCTATACAGTGATATATTAATGACTTTATATGTTAAGATAAGTTTAGACATGAAATTATGTCTCACCATAATTTGAAAGGAGGTTTAACTATTATTGTTTTAGTCTTTGCATCATATCCACTCCATATTTGTATTACCCAAGAAAAGAAAGATGTAAAGAGCATGGCACAAGTTCTTATTGTAAAGAGATGATATGCATAACACAACTTTCATTCAGATTGGTGCAAGGTTCAGGTCAAATAAGCATTTTATATATATCTCCATAGCTAAGTGGTTTGAATGCAACATTAAGAAATCCGACTCTCAGTTTAGTCTATTAATCGCCATGGCTCAAAGGTAATCCCAAATGTATTATTGCAGCCATAGGAAACAACATTCTTTGGACCAGCATGGGTAGTCCATCCAGCTGTCATTTCATCTTCAATTCTTGTCCAAAGCAAGGTTTAAAGATATGTTAGCAACCTACATGGAATTTACCAGATCTGCGCATGGCAAGTGGTCGAACCATCATGGATGCAAACCATAATTTGTTCGTTTTCTACCATGGCTACCATCAAATTTATTTACAGCATTTTTTTACGTTTATTGTGAAGCCCTTGCTGGAAAGCGAAGAAAGTTGCCAAATGAGGCTTTCGGTGTATGTGCGTGCTGAGTGCTGTTGCCAGGTGCGTAATACTCGAAATTTTCCGTACCTAACCTTTACAGTCATGAAGCTATTGTTTTAATGGCAGATGTGTAACTATGCAGATGGAGTGTCTTCGCAACTAGTTCTATTCAATATCAAGGGCACCTTTAGTTTCAAGAGTTATAATCATTATGTTGGTAGATTCATCTTCATGCTTGAGGGATTTTGCATGTTGGCCAATTACTCACATTATAGACTGTTTGTGCCAAGCAATAGTTCCTAGTCTAAGTCAATGCATTAGAGTCAAGATACAAGAATGACAATTTGTCGAGCTTTCTTTTATATGAGGATTTTGATGTTACTTGGATAAATTTCATCAAGAAAAGTGATCATGCCAGACAGTCTTATTCCCTTGGTCAATTCACTTATATCAAGTGTAATATTGAGTCCGCGCCATGAATCATAAATTTGATGCTTGGCACAAATTGATCACCAGCCTGAGCAGTGTGCCATTTGCAAGGATATCCTTGTTTACTATAAAGCTATACTGGTAATTTTATTACTGGTTAGGGAAACAAATCCATACCAACTGTTGTGCATGGGCATATCCATGCTGTAACATCTAATGTTTGGTATTTTGACCATGCCACGGCTAAGATTTTGTGTGACTAGATTTTTTTTTTTTTTTTGACCCATTTCTTGCTTGTGTAATCAATACATATGTATTTGTGCAAATCTGTTGTTTATTTGCATAATGTGCCTCAATGAGTACAGAGTGCGTCCATGTGCCAATCCCGTCTTTTTGCCGACGGTCGACCATCTTTGCATCGTGAAGCATCTTGTTTTGTTAAGGAATGTTACCTCGTGTTCGAGTGTTTGCGAAAATCATTTCCTGATCTCAAAGGTCAAGGTAATTTGTGGCAGTTTACAAAATTTAAAATGATGTCTTGGAGTCAGTTTTTCCTTTTTAAAGGATTTTAGTAACTTGCACAAGTATTAACCATTATAGACGATTGTCATTGTCAGAATCAGGTCTAGCCGTACCTATGGTCAAGGTCAAATAAGAGGTCAAAGGATAATAGATGACAAATGTGTAGTTCTCGGGTATTTTTTTCATGATGAGTTAGTATTTTGAGAAAACCACTGTCCTCAGTGTGATGTTGTCATGCGGCCTATGAACCAGGTATCCTTAGCCTTTGGTCAAGTCACCTTATAGGTCAAACGACGATACAAGAATGACAGTTGTCCGGCATCAATCTTTTACATCATAGAGGGATTTTGAATGTAACTTGGCACATGTACACCATCATGAGACGTACTGCCATTTGCAAAATCTGGATTACTTCCCTTTGTTGTTACTATAAATAGCTTATATTGTAACTTTTTCATTACTGGTCATAGGGAAAAATCAAGACCACTTTTTTGTAGTACATCATGCATGTTACATCCAATTTTGAGGTGTATTTTGACCTATCTCTACTGGTAAGGATTTTTGTGTGGACTTAGAATTTTTTTTTTTTTTTTAACATTTACTTGCCTTTGTTGTAACTACAAATAACTTATATTGTAACTTTTTGCAATCTTTTTTTATTTGGCATAAATGTTTGCCTCAATGAGACAGAGTGTCATGTGCAACTCCCAGTCTTTTTGACAGCTGACGGGCTCGACATGTTGCTCGTGGGCATCTAGTTTTGTTAAGGAATGTGCTCTGTTCTTTTTGCTTTTTGAATTAATCATACCTTTTGATTGTACACCTTATAGGATTGCTAACCTTTGGTAATATTTGGTGGCCAGTCTTGAAAACACGTTTTAAAAGAGGGTCTAGTTAAAGGAAGTCAGTTTTTCCTTTTTAAAGTGTTTTAGTATGATCAGTACCAAGTATTAATAATTTTACATTTGTCATTGTCTGTACACTCTAGTTAGGCCCGTACCATGATCTTTGGTTATTGTTGTCATGATAATTTTCATTGCAGTAGGTTCATAGATGGTAATTATAGATGTACATGTACAATGAAAGTGGTAATGTACTCTCGGGTATTATTTATTCATGATCTAGTTAGTATTATTGAGAAACCACTGTCTCAGCTTGTATTGTTTTTATGCCCCTGGCATCTACTGATGCCGGAGGTATATAGTGATTGTCCTGTCTGTTCATCCGTTCATTAGTTCGTCCATACGTACGAGGTTAACCAAATGGGACCGTTTCGTCTGGCATCAATACCCCTTACTAAAATGACTTGATACTAATGCAGATGTAACCTGTGACCATTCCTCATCTTCAGACATCACCTGACCTCAATTTGACCTTGACCTTGACCTCATTTTGGACTTAGTTTGCTTTATATGGACCATCTCTTGGTTAACCAAATGGGACCGTTTCGTCTAGCATCAATACCGCTTACAAGAATGAATTGATACTAATACAGATGTAACCTGTGACCATTCCTTATCTTCAAACATCACCTGACCTCAGTTTGACCTTGACCTTGACCTCATTTTGGACTTAGGTTGCTGGGCCATCTTTTGGTTAACCAAATGGGACCGTTTCGTCTAGCATCAATACCGCTTACAAGAATGAATTGATACCAATACGGATGTAATCTGTGACCATTCCTCATCTTCAGACATCACCTGACCTCAGTTTGACCGTGACCTCATTTTGGACTTAGGTTGCTGAGCCATCTCTTGGCTAACCAAATGGGACAGTTTTGTCTAGCATTAATACTACTTACAAGAATGAATTGATACTAATACAGATGTAACCTGTGACCATTCCTCATCTTCAAACATCACCTGACCTCAGTTTGACCTTGACCTTGACCTCATTTTGGACTTAGGTTGCTTTATATGGGCCATCTCTTGGTTAACCAAATGGGACTGTTTCATCTAGCATCAATACCGCTTACAAGAATAAATTGATACTAATACAGATGTAACCTGTGACCATTCCTTATCTTCAAACATCACCTGACCTCAGTTTGACCTTGATCTCGTTTCGGACTTTGGTTGCTTTGTATCGACAAGGATGCCACCGGGGGCATCAAGCGTTTATTGAACGCAGCTCATTGTTTTCTCATTAAATAACACAAGTAGTGAAAACTTTAATTAAATATTTATTTATTTTCACAGAGGGATCAAGTTCAAGTGTTCCAGCTGCAGATAGTTCTGCTCCGGCGGCTCCACCACCACCACCAGCACCTGATGGAGCTCCTCCGCCGCCTCCACCACCACCACCACCGCCACCTCCTCCTTTCTAAAGTAGAGGATGTCACCTTCACCTTACTAAGGAAGAGGACTTGACCTTCACCTTTATAAGGATAATGATGTGACCTTCACCTTTCTATGAAAGATTTGACCTTCACCTTTCATATATTTATGTTATGACTTTGTGTAGCTTCTGTCTTCTGCAATATGTCTACATTACTCATATGGTGATACCTGGCAAAACACAAGGACTAGAAAAAAAACATATGATACTGGACAATTTTCCATGCCAACGTTTACTCAAGACATTTATTGTCATAACTCATGTTAACTTTATCTCACCTGAAGTTATTCATACAGTGCAATCATGATGAGTTTTCTTGTCATTCATTCACTTGTAATTTGAGGGATCAGTAACTGCATTATATATTTAATGTATTGGAATTAGCTGATGCATAACTACAAACGGAGTTTCTGTTTGTGCTATAAAAACAATAAACCCTAAAGTCTTTGACACTGTGTGCTATAAATACAATAGTTTTGCTTTTTGAAACCCTAAAGTCTTTGACACTGTTACAGGCTTGCAAACCTGTTGCAATTTGTTTTGATTTTAAAATTTTGTTGATAATTAATGACATTCAGATAATATTTATATATACAATATATCAAAATTTATGTTATGTAGCAAATGCTTTTAAGGAATAAAGAAAAAGCTGTATGCATATTACTTGCATTATTTAAGCTCACCTGATCAGGCAAACTGTTGTGATTGCTATGCGTCTGGAGTCAAAACTTTGCTTCAAATGACATCTCCTAAACCACTTAGACCCTATTTCAGCTAAAATTTACATTGCCTCAGGTGGTCCCCATTTAAAGTTGTTCGTAGAATTTCATTTTATTTAGAAGTGCATTTAGGCGGAAAAATTAGGCAGACTTAGTGAATTTCATGATTTGTGAATAAAATAGCACCTAGTTGGCTGACAAAAGTACAGTTTCTGGATCATGTGAAGCCCAGCACATTTATGTGAATAGCATTATCAGCTACAGTAAGTGCATTTACATATATGAAATACACAAGATATGTAAATCAGAAGTAAAATGTGATATTTTCCCGTTCAAATGATTCTAGTCGGATGTAGACACATTTTTGTCATCAGTTTTCATGACTGTTTATTGTTGTGAAAATGATGGGTAATTCATGAAATATTAACATCAGAGTTATGGCCGTTGTGTCATATGATACGAGTAATGACAAGTAATAAAGGGGATAAAAAGACGGTGCATCAAAACTTTAACCAAGGTGTGGAAGAAGACGTGGCCGTCTGCACCGGGGTAGGATGGCTCTCCATATACTTCATGTACTGTTAGTCGAGTTAAAAGCCTAACCAGTCTACTAAAATAAACTAGAACTGTCACAGGAGTGACTCATACCCCTACCATACGGTCTTGTCACAAAAGAATGGCAAGCATAAGAAATGTTAAAAATACTTAGAATAAAATAAAAATGTCAAAAAAAGCTTAATATTTAAAAAGAATTTTACTCGTCTTTGGAGTACTTCATCCTGGGCTTCCACATATAAGTAATACTAGTATAATACTAGTATAGTAATACTAGTAAATATAAAAAATCTCTAATATTAGAGATACACTAAAAGTGAATACAAAAAAGTGTCTTACCAACCCATGTTACCACAGAAAAATGTATTTACTTTTTGCATAGGACTTATAAGAAAAAAGTTAGAAAAATACCTAAAATATTGAAAATCTAAAAATAGGATTTCTAAAAATAGACTAATTCCTTGAATTTAAGGGGAAGAAACTCAGTACAAAAGTTAAAAAAAGGTTACTTCCCTTTGGCTCTAAGCCAATCAGAATGAGACATAGTGAATATACATCAAAATTAACCTTAAATTCTAAGTAAAAGGGGACATAATTCAAGAAAAATTGGTGTCAGAGTTATGCACCTTGTGTCACATGATATGGGTGATGAGGTGGAACATCTATTTTAAGTTTGAATCAAATCCATTCAGTAGTAACTGAGATATAGTGCATATACATCAAAATTAACCTTAAATTCTAAGTAAAAAGGGGCATAATTCGCGAAAAATTGGTGTCAGAGTTATGCACCTTCTGTCACATGATGTGGGTAATGAGGTGGAACAACTATTTTAAGTTTGAATCAAATCCATTTAGTAATAACTGAGATATAGTGAAAATACAACAAAATTAACCTTAAATTCTAAGTAAAAGGGGACATAATTCATGAAAAGTTGGTGTCAGAGTTATACACCTTCTGTCACATGATGTGGGTGATAAGGTGGAACATATATTTTAAGTTTGAATCAAATCCATTTAGTAATAACTGAGATAATAGATTTCGCGACGTGATGGGAAGCGACGCGACAAAACTGACTCCTATATAGCCCCCCGCAAACATAATTGGTGGGGGTATAAAAAGTGGCAATTTTTCTGAAACAAGGTAATACAATGATAGAACCTGTGCACTGCATATCAGGTCATCACAGTGAACAAGTGTGTGAAGTTTTAGTCCATTCCCATTTGTGATTGCTTCACTTCTAAGAAAATGCTCTCTTATTAATGTAGATGCTTATAACAAGATTAAAGATTGTGTAGTAAGAGCTGTAACGTGACTTCTTGGACCACATCATAGTCTTAATACATGTAGTAACAAGTATAACGCAATGCAGAGCAATATACGCTCGAAGGTATGACCTTAGACCCCTAAGTGTGACGATGACCTTGAAGCGAGCCATCCAAAACGTGCACTCTGTATGTCATCTCTATATGGTGAACATTTGTGCCAAGTTTCTTTGAAATCCTTCAAGTAGTTCAAGAGTTACAGAGCTGACATGAAACAAAGTCATATGACCTTTGATCCATAAGTGTGACCTTGACCTTGAAGCAAATCATCCAGAACATGCGCTCTACATGTCTCGATGTGGTGAACATTTGTTTCAAGTTTCTTCAAAATCCTTCCAGGGGTTCAAGAGTTAGAGTGGACAAGAAATTGCTAACGGACAGACGGATGGACATCGGCATCATAACATAATACGTCCCTTCGGGCGCATGGTAAATCTGTTGTATATGTTATTGAATGAGGTTTGCAGTGCAAAATAATGAAATTTAAATTTTTTTTGATTTTTTACCATATTTTGGATAGATGCTCCTACTTCTGCAGTGATTTCTGCCTCTAGAATGTCAGAAAATGTACAAAATGCATCCATCAGGGCCTTATTCACTACAGAATTTCAGAATAAAAGTAAAAAATAAGGCAAACGAAACTTTTACCAAAATTTACAGTAAAACAACCAAAGGGCCTAAATTAAGCCCAGTAAATGGGTAGGGGTGGTGTTTAAAAAATTTTGAAATTCCACAATGAAACATGGTAATATGTTTGGTTTTACATCTTTCTTGAAAATGAAGCAGAAAAAGTTATGAAATTTGATAAATATTACTTCTAGGAATAAAGTCAGTAATTTGATCGAAAATGTGGAGTAGTCGAAAGAAGTCCGAAGTAAATAGATCCTAATTTTCCCATTTTTTGAGTAAACAGAACAAGTGCTTTTTAACTCACACTTTTTCACTGTTAGAATACATTCTGCATAAAATGAGATTGTTTTCATGTTTATACTCCAACGATGGCGAGTTTTGCAGATCGAAACCTAAAGCAGTGGTTTATATTGCAGACAAGAGCAAATAAGCCAAATATGCACCATATTTAGGGTGGCTGACCACCACTGACTGGCATTTCAATAGGAAATACCTGTTTTTTTAGCTCACCTGAGCACAAAGTGCTCAAGGTGAGCTTTTGTGATCGCCCTGTGTCCGTCGGCTGCAGCATAGGCGTCGTCGTCGTCAACAATTTGACTGTCAACACTCTAGAGGTCACAATTTTGGCCCAATCTTAATGAAACTTGGTAAGAATGTTACCCTCAATAAAATCTTGGACGAGTTCGATATTGGGTCATCTGGGGTCAAAAACTAGGTCACCAGGTCAAATCAGAGGAAAAGCTTGTTAACACTCTAGAGGTCACAATTTGGGCCCAATCTTAATTAAACTTGGTCAGAATGTTACCGTCAATAAAGTCTTGGACTAGTTTGATAGTGGGTCATCCGAGGTCAAAAACTAGTCACCAGGTCAAATAAAAAAAACTTGTTAACACTGTAGAGGCCACATTTATGTCTGTGTCTTCATGAAACTTGGTCAGAATGTTAATCTTGATAATCTATAGGTCAAGTTTAAATCTGGGTCAGATGGGGTCAAAGCTAGGTCATTTCAAAGGAAAAGCTTGTTAACACTCTAGAGGCCACATTTATGTCTGTGTCTTCATGAAACTTAGTCAGAATGTTAATCTTGATGATCTTTAGGTCAGGTTCGAATCTTGGTCATGTGGGGTCAAAAACTAGGTCACAGTCAAATCAGAGGAAAAGCTAGTTTACACTGTAGAGGCCACATTTATGACCGTATCTTGATGAAACTTGGTCAGAACGTTAAGCTTGATTATCTATAGGTCAAGTTCAAATCTGGGTCAGGTAGGGTGAAAAACTAGGTCACTAGGTCATTCAAAGGAAAAGCTTGTTAACACTAGAGGCCACATTTATGACTGTATCTTCATAAAACTTAGTCAGAATGTTAATCTTGGTGATCTTTAGGTCAAGTTCGAATCATGGATATGTGGGGTCAAAAACTAGGTCACAGGGTCAAATCAAAGAAATAGCTATTTAACACTTCACAGGCCACATTTATGACCATATCTTAATGAAACTTGGTCAGAATGTTAATCTTGATGATCTTTAGGTCAATAGGTCAGGTGAGTGATACAGGGCCTTCATGGCCCTCTTGTTTTACTTCTTTTTTCATTAAATAATGAAACAAAGGATTTGAATAACTGACCTTTAACCTGTTGTACTTTGGTTACAAAATGTATATAGTATGCAACAACACTGTGGACCATATTGTAAATTGGCTTAGCCAAATATGTTATCCACTATAAATAAAGTCGTAATTATTATTATTATTATTACACTTGTCTGATAGTACATTTCAAACACATTTACAGGAATTGCTGCAAAAAGAACCAGAATCATGTGATACAAAAACTAGCAAAATACTAACACACTTGCCGCTCACATCTTGAGGTTCGAGTCCTGCTTCAGTTGTTGTGTGAGGAAGTGGTTCTACTATGATGCCCACCTGTACTTGAAATATTCCTCTTTCGTGTACCTGGTGTCTCCCACAACGATCAAAGTGGGAAAAGTGCCATATGGCCTGAACTGTGTCAGACTTTAAACCAAGCCAAAGTATATTTATGTCTCCCTATATCCAGGACTACTTCAATGGAACAGTATTTTTATATGCTTTATAAATACAATACTGACATTTCCCTGAAGGCAGAATGTTAGCTAGGTAAGCTATAAGAATGATGGTCATGAATGGGAAAATGCACCACTATAGTAACCCATTTCAATCGTACATTTCTCACCTAAAATGGGCAGTTAGATGAATGGGAACCAAGCATATTGAACAAGTAATATATCTTCCATCATGCAACTGTCACATCGTCTTGATATTTCATATTGCAGAGATACAACAGATATTTTATGCTTTCATCAATATTACAGAAAAAAACTTGCATGAACTTCCCTAATGAACATCTGGTCCAGAGGTCTCAGTAGTGTGCACATATTAGGCGAAATGTAAACAAAGAAAAACAAAATATTCAATCACAGTTATACAATAAAACTTGAAATGATGAATGAAATTCATCTTAGAAATGATTTTGAATTTGAAGTCATACATTGGTACACATTTGCATAATGTTTATTTAATTCACATTGCACATTTATGGTGCAGTCATACACATTCAAGCATACACGTGTAGTTAAATAAAGACTGACATACATTTTCACATCTGATTCAGCCAATCAGAATAATTTTGTAATTTAGACCGGAACTTCATTAGAGAAGTTCATTCAAGTTTTTTCTGTCAAGTCGATGAATCTATTAACTTATTATGCTTTGTTTCTCCGAGATATGGAATATTGAAGGAATGTGACAGGTACACAATGGAAGATAAATTACCACTTTTTCTTGCACATAGACTGGCGTTTCAGGTGATTTTACCCGTGCCGGCAAAACCCATCTGGCACCCCCCATGCCAGATGACTCTCGTGCTGTTAATGACAACTAGTGGTTCATGCACTGATAATATATTGTTTATGTAAAAATACGAAAAAAGCAGGTACCTTGATAGTTTCTCTCCGTTCCTTAGAGTATATTTTTCAATTCAAAATATGATAGTTTACCGTAAGAACATAACGCTACGCTACAAACGATAAAACTAAAGTGGAACTTTGTTATTGTGCGTAACGCAAAACATCATGACGTCACTTCTGCTTACGAACGTTAATTTCCTGCACTTTGTGTTCATTCTCTACTACAACAAAGAGTGCTACGTAAGTATTTCTACCTGTTATTGGTAAAATACGGTATGCAAGAATCTGCCAGAAGAAAATGCTAACATGTAACTATATGATACGCAAGAAAAAGTATCAGTCATCTGTTTATGAATCGGATAGAAATATCCGTCCCGAGGGCACCTGCGCATTGGGCGATAATGAGGCTTGCCCAATGTGCAGGTGCCCTCGGGACGAATATTTCTATCCGATTCGTAAACACATGACAGATATTATTTTTCAATATCCATAGTACATATTAACGGAATTGCGTGTTTTAGGTAAGAAATGCAGGTTGGTATATTTTCCCGTTCATGATCGTGCTTCTTATAGTATACCTAAGGGTAGGGTATAACATGTACTGTGATATTTTCTTTCTGGTCTTGTGCCAGTGGCTCCAACTAAAAACCAGGGAAGCATCTGGACTTGGATTGTCTTCTGTATCTCTTACATTTTCCACCCACTAAAAAGTACTAGAAACTTCTGGAGGAGTCACACATACATGCTACCAGTGGTGACTATATATAAGCTGACGTACACACACATTCTTGTGAATGTGTGCTAGCTATGTATGTTGCCTGTGAAAGCCAGAGGTGAGAAAATAACAAGAAATCATTTCAATAATGTATAATTAACTAAATCTTTAACATTGATAGAAGTCTGTAATAAATAATTCTTTTCATGATTTAAAAACAAAAAGTAAGTTCTAACATAACATTATGTATCACTATTCATATAAAACAATAAAATCACAATGTATAAAGCACAATAACACTCATGTCACTGTAAAATCAGATATTTTCACTAGGAAAAATAGAGAATATTTGTTTGTTTCAGAGTAAGATTGAAATATTTTTCACCAGGTGAATACTGGATGCAATATTCTCACAAGTGACCTAACCACATGTAAAAATACAAGAGGACCATGATGGTCCTGAATCGCTCACCTATCCCCACATGACCTAGTGTTGAACTGAGTACGACGTCGTTATTTCTATTATTTGACATAGTGACCTAGTTTTTGAGCACATGTGACCTAGATATCATCAAGATAAAAAATTCTGATCAATTTTCATGAAGATCCATTGAAAAATATGACCTCTAGAGAGGTCACAAGGTTTTTCTATTATTTGACCTAATGACCTAGTTTTTCAAGGCACGTGACCCACTTCTGAATCTGACCTAGATATCATCAAGGTGAACATTTTCACCAATTTTCATGAAGATCTCATGAAAATATGGCCTCTAGAGAGGTCACAAGGTTTTTCTATTTTTCGACCTACTGACCTAGTTTTTGACCGCACGTGACCCAGTTTCGAACTTGACCTAGATATCATCAAGAGGAACATTCTGATCAATTTTCATGAAGATCCATTGAGAAACATGGCCTCTAGAGACGTCACAAGGTTTTTCTATTTTTAGACCTACTGACCTAGTTTTTGACCGCACGTAACCCAGTTTCAAACCTGACCTAGATATCATCAAGGTGAACATTCTCACCAATTTTCATGAAGATCCATTGAGAAATATGGCCTCTAGAGAGGTCACAAGGTTTTTCTATTTTTAGACCTACTGACCTAGTTTTTGACCGCATGTGACCCAGTTTCGAACTTGACCTAGATGTCATCAAGGTGAACATTCTGACCAATTTTCATGAAGATCCATTGGGAAATATGGCCTCTGAAGAGATCACAAGGTTTTTCTATTTTTAGACCTACTGACCTAGTTTTTGACCCCACATGACCCAGTTTCGAACTTGACCTAGATATCATCAAGGTGAACATTCTGACCAATTTTCATGAAGATCCATTGAGAAATATGGCCTCTAGAGAGGTCACAAGGTTTTTCTATTTTTAGACCTACTGACCTAGTTTTTGACCCCACATGACCCAGTTTCGAAACTGACCTAGATATCATCAAGGTGAACATTCTGACCAATTTTCATGAAGATCTCTTGAAAAATATGGCCTCTAGAGAGGTCACAAGGTTTTTCTATTTTTAGACCTACTGACCTAGTTTTTGACCGCACGTGACCCAGTTTCGAACTTGACCTAGATATCATCAAGATGAACATTCTGACTAATTTTCATGAAGATCCATTGAGAAATATGGCCTCTAGAGAGGTCACAAAGTTTTTCTATTTTTAGACCTACTGACCTAGTTTTTGACCCCACGTGACCCAGTTTCGAACTTGACCTAGATATCATCAAGGTGAACATTTTGACCAATTTTCATGAAGAGCTCATGAAAAATATGGCTTCTAGAGAGGTCACAAGGTTTTTCTATTTTTAGACATACTGACCTAGTTTTTGACCGCACGTGACCCAGTTTCGAACTTGACCTAGATATCATCAAGATGAACATTCTGACCAACTTTCATAAAGATCCCATGAAAAATGTGACCTCTAGAGTGGTCACAAGCAAAAGTTTACGCACGCACTAACGCACGCACGGACGGACAGACGACGGACGCCACGCGATCACAAAAGCTCACCTTGTCACTTTGTGACAGGTGAGCTAATAAGATCTCTCCTTATGAGTGAAAAATGTTTCGATCTTAGATGTAAAACAAACACATTTTCTTTCTATCACATAGTATCACCTTTTCAATTGTTTAAACCATATTTAATCACACTAGTGAAAAATCTATATGGCATCTTTCATTGTTAATTACCAGATGTATAAATTTTGCGCTTTCAATATTTCAGTGTTACAAAATGGAATTGATAACTTATTTGCGATATACGACAAACTTGCAAAAGATAGAAGACCATTAATTTTTTATTACAATAACAGAACATTTCAACTTCCACAGAGATAGTCTGGGAATATTGCAAAAATAAAACTCTTGTGAAAATTTTCTGATTTTACTGTACATAAGGTAACTAACACAGAACTATGTCTTATTTTATCACATATTACTCAAGACAATATTCAAAATTTAATGCTATGAAAGATGTTATAATATATTAATGCTGTGAAATAATACATCTGAAGCAGAATGTGCATTTAAAGAAGAAAAAATACACTGGTGACATTGTTCCTTGTTAAATCTAATTTAGCATTTAATTAAATATCCAATGACATCACAAAACATTCTAGGTGTAAAAACCATCAGCAAACCATTCCAATAACGAAACATCTAAGCAAGAGATGGGTATAAATGTAAGTTGAAAATATTCTTAAAAACACAAAATCTCTATGAAATTGCAGTAAAATAAATATCTTTAATAGATTCATCAAAAATGGGCAGTAAATGCTGTAAGCAATGACTATAGCTTTTTTACGTGTGAATAAAATGAGCTATGGATCCTCTGTACCTGGCATGTTAAAGAACCAGGGAAGCTCCTGGAAATGGAAAGTCTTCTCTATCTTGCACTCTCCTCCAGCTAAAATTAATTAATTTAGTCTTCTGGAGAGAGTCACCCAAATGGGTTATTGCCAACTATAACTAAGCTCACACACACACAAGTATATAAAAATTAAACAAGAGGGTCATGATGACCCTGGATCGCTCACCTGAGCACTATGAGCTACATGTTTCAAATGTCAAACTGATGTTAAAATATTAAAGAAGTCAGAAGGTCACATTCATGGTCACTGAAATTCAGTTTTACGATCGGTGTGCAAAGCTGTGTATATTATCCAAATTTAAAGGCTGTATGTTAAAAAACAAGGAAGTAAGTCAGCAGGTCAAGGTCACAGTCAAGTGACATCATATTACTTGGGATCATCAGGTAATTATAATCAAACAGTCTTGGAGCAACCTGTCTGAAATGTTTTTCCATTACAGCTTCTTTTTGTTGCTGGCAAATGTGTGGCTCTTGGGCTATGTTTTTGGTGCTCTAGCTGTGCTTCCGAGAAATCTACCTTTACCTATTATCTTTTGGAAAAAGGATCAGTTAATTATTTAAGTATTTTTTCCTAATATAACTCATATAATAACTAACTGATCCCGGGGCAGGGCCTCTTAATCCCAGGGGTATAATTTAAACAATTTTGGTGGAAGACTACTAGGCAATGCATCATAAAAAATATCAAAAGGTTGTGTGGTTTTAGACAAGAAGATTTTTAAAGTTTTTTTCCCTATATAGGTCTATATAATACTTAGGATCCCCAGGGCAGGGCCTCTTTTCACCAAAGGGGTACATTTTGAACAATTCTGGTTGAGAACCATAAGACAATGCTACAAACAAATATCAAAGGCTTAAGTCTTGTGGTTTCAGAAAAGAAGATTTTTAACATTTTTTCCCTATATAAGTCTATATAAACCATGTGACCCCCAGGACAGGGCCATATTTGAACCTAGGGGGATAATTTGAAAAATCTTGGTAGAGGACCACTAGATGATGCTACACACCAGATATCAAAGCCCTAGGCCCTGTGGTTTTGGACAAGAAGATTTTTAAAGTTTTTCCTTTCGGTTGCCATGGCAACCAGAGTTCTGCATGGAATTCAATTCTTTGAACAAATTTGAAATGGGGCCACCCAAGGATCATTCCTGTGAAGTTTGGTGTAATTCTGCCCAGTGGTTTTCAAGAAGAATATTTTTTTAGAAAATGTTGACGGACACTGAGCGGTCACAAAAGCTCACCATGAGCCTTTGGCACAGGTGAGCTAAAAAAAATGAAATCATTTTGAAGTGGATACTAAAAATTATGAGTAGTATCAAAAATACAGTGAAACTGTTTTATTTCTTCTACTTTACTTTAAAAAGATACAATTTAAAAGATAGACTTCCCTTATATGATTAGCTCTGAAGAAGACTAAGACAAAAACATAAACAGAAGTTGCAATAGACTTAAATTGTCCATGTTATTTTTTTTTTAAATTTCATTCTATTTTACAACACATTTCTTCTGCATACTGTAGAATTGTTTAATGCCATAGGCATGAAATTCAAAATGGCTGTTTCAAGGGGATATGAATTTACAGACATAAAAAATGGGAAGTTTACTCATTTGTTGAGATTTAATTTCAAGGATTGACCTAACAATGGAACACAAAAAAATATGCAAATAATATTCCCTCAACAATATTAACAATTTCACAGAAACTAACATTCTCAGTTCTTAAAAACTGATGAGTTAACATTCTTCTGAAAGCATGATGCTTTCCTTTCATTAGTCTAAAACAATAAGTTTTGTATTAATCCACGGAAGAGAAAACATAGAGGAAAAAAGATTGTCACCTGGGGTCAAAGTTACAAAAAATATACATGTAGTAGAACATGGACTCACAACTGGAGATCAACATTTAGTGTATTCAGATCTAAAAATATGATAATGCCATTGTAACAAATACTTCAAAGTTTAATGTATACATTTAAAATTTTGTGGTGTCGGCAAAAATTGTTATTTCATGTGAATATGAATCTGTTGATTTAAAAATATTATTACGGAGCATTCCTTTCATGTATGTATAAAAACTCTTCAAAGCTTCAAAGATTTTGAATAAAATAATGGGTTCTTTTTTTTTTTCACAAAGATTTATTTCTAACTGATTACCACAAGCTTTGGATCTGAGGAAATTCATGAATATTAGTCCCGTCAAATAATAATTATATCACAGTCTTTTACATGGGGATCTAAATACCAGTCATTTACTCAAAGATTTAAATATATAGACAGTCCCAAGGAAAAAGTTCATTAAACTGGACGGCTTTTCAGAGCATAGTCTGTGCAGCAAAGGTGTCTTTATCACAGCTGGTTACAGGTAATAATTAGCACTGTTTTAATTAAAATGAAGAGATAAAGTTTGTGACTAATTATCTAATTAATGACAACAGCATCTTTGAAAGTGACCATACTTCCAGTATTCTGATACATGCCATAATCATCTGGAATAATTGGCTCTTCATATACATAACTTGCTTGTCTCGGCCTGTCAGGGGCCGTCAGTCCATTCACAGTCGGGGCCAACATCATTCCTTCTTGCATCCCTCCCTCTACTATTCCAAGTAATTCATTTTCTTGTGCTGCAATAATTTCTTCAGTTTCCTTCTGACACCGATCACATATAACATACTGTTTTTTATCATTACGTGGGTATGGTGTGTACGTCTGACCCTTGCTACAGGTATGGCCGCCTTTACCTGGGTAACCCTTGTTTAGCATTCTTGGATTGTTTTTCCTGTAATCGCTTTTCATGAATGTTGTATAAGGATCAGGAATGACTGGAGAAATCGATTTTTCCAATTTCTTAGCCTCCATACGTCTCTGCGATCTTTTAGGGGCGTAACTTTTTTCCACAGTACCATAGCGGCCTGGAACATGGTACCAGGCAGATTTATGATGGATACCGTGAGAAATATCCTTGGGTCCTGTGTCTCCCATTAAACTGTTAACAGAGCTATGTGGTCCCATTGTTGTGCTTCTAGCATTACTGATATGAATACTATGTGGCCCACGGGGTATATCACAGTTTGATTTATGACTTGCTATAGATGCTCCCGAAGCACTGGTATACAATGAACTACCAACGCTTCTTGCACTTCTGGCACTACCAACTGGACGCTTTTGTCTTAGAGAAGATTCTTTTTTGGGAACCAAACTCATTTCAGATGTACGTAGTGTAACTTCACCAGACCTTGCGCCCACAGTTGATCCACCTCGAATCATATTTTCCGGACTACCAAAGCGACGATAAAGTCTTTCTGGAGGTGTTTCCCTTCCCATGGGCTCTTCAGGTGATCGCCGTAAAGCTACGGTTTTAGTTTTGAACTTAACAGCAGATTTTTCGCCATCTTCCGCATAACTATCTAACAAGACTTTGTCGTTAACATCTTGAGATTTTTTAACATGATCAGATTCTACCTCAATGCTGACATGTTTCCTCTCCTCCTCGAACTGCTGATCACCACGTGGAGAATGTGGAGATATCTCTGGAGATTGCCGATACAAGTTTTCTTTCTGTTTTAATTTTCTGTGTACAGTTTCTCGTTGTAGAAGCCTTGGGGTAGTAGTAGTCGATTCAAGCATTAATCTTTCCGATGCTGGGAGGTATGACATCAAATTAGTCTTCTGACTTATCGTTGCACCTGTAAAGTCCATCTGGCTACTAACCGGCCGAGAAATGTTCTGACTATGTGTACGTGATATATGACTACCAGTCCGGGACAACTGACTTCCAGGACGTGATACTTGGCCATAGCTGCTTGTTTTACCAGACTGCAGACGTGATTTCTTTTCGATGTTTGCTAAGTCGTGACCCCTCCATGAGAGGGAGCTATATGGCCTCTCTGATGATCTACTGTCATGCTTGGCTGACTTCAGTGATATCTCTAGATTGTTTAAGTACTGGCGAACTGCTCTCGTCTCAATATGCTCACTTCCTGTAGAAAATATATTAACAAAACATAAGAAAACATGACTACCATACACTACTGGTAAATTGTGTTTTATTTACACCATTATTAAAGTCAAACTCTTCAACCCGAACTAAAAGTGAGCAAAACAAACTTACTGCCATAACAAAATTGGACAAAAAAAACTGTAATGTTTATTTGTCCTTTTTTGAGTGTTAACCACCTTTCTTTCAAGAAACCTAGAAAAATACAGATGTCAAACTTTGCTATATACATATGAATTTCAATGCAAAGAATGGCCTTTTCATGCATCTTAAAATTACAGTATTTAAATATATTCACATCAGACTGCAGTATAAATACAGTCTTAAGAAAACAGCGTTTACGTGTAAATATTTACAGTTTATTCCTTTATTTCATTCTGTTTTGATATTCATGTATGCAACCTAGGGAGTATTTACTTAATCAGATTTGTCTGCTTGATGATGAATTAGCCGTCTAACGTAAAATTTAATTTCTTAAAATCACATAACCTTTGTTACTGGTTTAAACATAACAATACAACTTAAATATGGTATGAGAAAAAATCTAGCAATTTCGTTTGTACAGTTCAAGAGTTGAATACTGTGAAACATTTTTCAATTTTCATTGCATTTAATTGTGTGGTTTAATTAATTCAGTCAAAATAGCTATTTGTCAAGGAACATAATGGATTTGAATTGCACAGATAATTTATATGAAAGTTCTATACATGAGTGTTACAATTTCATTTCACTGGCACACAGGATAAAACAAGAGGACCATGATGGTCCCAATCTGACTAAAGTACATCTCCTATTACACTATGCATAGGATCTGAGAACGACCTATTCATAGCCTCGTTCTGACGACCCTTTCGCTAGCCAATCAGAGCTTAACTTACAACATCTTGCAAATCTACCTGTAGAATTGATCTTTGATATTTACAGTTCTTATGTCGTAATGTGTCAGATAGCCGGTTAGCTCAGTCGATAGGCCACTTGCTTTGTAAGCGAGGGGTCCCGGGTTCGAACCCTGGAATGACTGCACATTTTCTTAGTCTTTGACATTCGAACAAGTCGTCGTCTGATTGGTTAAAATAAAAAAAGCAAAACTGGAAATCCAAAATATGCAGAAGACGTATGTTAATGGGTCGTTCTCAGATCTTCGTTTAGAAGATCAAGTACTTTGGTCAGATTGATGATGGTCCTGAATCGCTCACCTCTTCCCACATGACCCAGTTTTGAGTATGACGTCGTTTTTTCTATTATTTGACATAGTGACCTAGTTTTTGAGCTCATGTGACCCAGTTTTAAACTTTACCTAGATATTGTCAAGATAAAAATTCTGACCAATTTTCATGAAGATCCATTGAAAAATATGGTCTCTAGAGAGGTCACAAGGTTTTTCTATAATTTGACCTATTGACCTAGTTTTCGAAGGTACGTGACCCTGTTTTGAACTTTATCTAGATATCATCAAGGTGAACATTCACACTAATTTTCATGAAGATCTCATGAAAAATATGGCCTCTAGAGAGGTCACAAGGTTTTTCTATTTTTATACCTACTGGCCTAGTTTTTGATTGCACATGACCCAGTTTCGAAACTGACCTAGATATCATCAAGGTGAACATTCAGATCAATTTTCATGAAGATCCATTGAAAAATATGGCCTCTAGAGAGGTCAAAAGATTTTAATAATTTTAGACCTACTGACCTAGTTTTTGACCGCACATGACCCTGTTTCAAACTTGACCTAGATATCATCAAGATGAACATTCAGACCAATTTTCATACAGATCCCATGAAAAATATGGGATTTAGAGAGGTCACAATGTTTTTCTATTTTTAGACCTACTGACCTAGTTTTTGCCCGCACGTGACCCAGTTTCGAACCTAACCTAGATATCATCAAGATGAACATTCAGACCAACTTTCATACAGATCCCATGAAAAATATGGCTATTAGAGAGGTCACAAGGTTTTTCTATTATTTGACCTACTGACCTAGTTTTTGATGGCATGTGACCCAGTTTCAAACTTGACCTAGATATCATCAAGGTGAACGTTCTGACCAATTTTCATGGAGATCTTGTGATATATATGGCCTCTAGAGAGGTCACAAGGTTTTTCTATTTTTAGACCTACTGACCTAGTTTTTGAAGGCACGTGACCCAGTTTCAAACTTGACCTAGATATCATCAAGGTGAACATTCTGATGAATTTCCACGAAGATCTTGTGAAACATATGGCCTCTAGAGAGGTCACAAGGTTTTTCTATTTTTCGACCTACTGACCTAGTTTTTGATGGCACGTGACCCAGTCTCGAACCTGACCTAGATATCATCAAGGTGAACATTCTGACCAATTTTCATGAAGATCTTGTGAAATATATGGCCTCTAGAGAGGTCACAAGGTTTTTCTATTTTTAGACCTACTGACCTAGTTTTTGAAGGCACGTGACCCACTTTCGAACTTGACCTAGATATCATCAAGATGAACGTTCTGACCAACTTTCATAAAGATCCCATGAAAAATGTGACCTCTAGAGTGGTCACAAGCAAAAGTTTACGGACGGACGCACGGACGGACGGACGACGGACACCGCACGATCACAAAAGCTCACCTTGTCACTTTGTGACAGGTGAGCTAAAAATCAAGAAAATGAATCACCAAAGAATAATTCAGAAATTCACAATAAAAAAACATACAAAGTCTACATGGCTTTTTTTATATCTGATTTTCTTTGTTTCATAAAAATATAATATTTTATTTGTATAAAAATATTTTTTATCTTTAGGTGTATTAGTTGATCATTTAAATAAAAAAAAGGGACATAATATGTGATGGCACAGGTTACCCATCAGTTAGCAATTTTTGTCTGTCTGTGTGCAATTTTGTTTTCTGCGCATTAATTAAGAACATTTTGACCAATGACCTAAAAGATGACAAACCTATTGCTCTTAGTCAGAGGATAACTCCTACAGATTTTGAAGTCAGTGGGTCAAAGGTCAAGGTCACAGTGACTGTTAGTGCAAAAACTTGTTTCTGCTCAACAACCTAATAAGAACCCCATAGCCTCAACTTGGCTACTGATTTTGAGGTTAGTGGGTCAAAGGTCAAGGTTAAAGTGAACAATAGAATAAAACCATTGCCGCTCAATTTCTTGAGAACCTCTGGACCTACAACCCTCAAACTTGGCTGGCACATTCCCCATGGTTGTTTAATATGTACATAACATTAATAATTGTGTATTTCACTTATGAACTATTTATGCAGGCTGTCCTTTATTATGTGAGTACAAAAACAGTTCATACAGTTTTGTATAGATTTATAGGACTTGAAAAGTTTACAGTCTAAATTCTTGATGAATGCCCTTCTTCAAAGAAACAAAATTCATACTAACTGATAAACTTAAATGCTCATAATGCCAATGGCTCAAAATGCCTTTCTTTATAAAGTGGATGCCACATTTTTGGGTTATGAATATAAACTATAATAATTTCATGTTAAATTCTTATTTCCTGATTCTCCAATATTTTTCAAAAGTTTAATATATTGATAAACAAAGTAGAAAGTTTAATTGAATCTATAGTTTTTTTTTATTACCTCCCTTTATGACTTAACAGTATAAGTTTATGTGAAGTAATGAAAGTAGTGCTTTTCTTACCATGTAATTATGTATAACACCTATTTAGACAGCAGTTTTATCTGTTTTTAACATACAATTTATAAAGCCTTATGGAACTAAGTTAAATCTTTAACTGCAGATAACATAAATTAGAATACAGGACTTTTCTGGGATGATTTAAATAGCCATTATTTGGTCAGGTTGCTAATGAATGATAAAATTTCTCCAATAGCACTCTAAAAATGTGGTAAAAATCTGTCTTTCTATCCAAAAAAATACAATGAAATTGAGAACAATGATTCGCAGACAATCTAAGTCGCTGTTAAGCAGCAGGTACGTGTTCCTTAGATAAAATCATATTGTTTCTATAACTAGTGCTAGGTTGAGAAATTTAAGGAAGTTTTCCCAATTCTGACCAAAATGTCACACATGTTCCTAAAGCAAGGTAATGGATAATCTTTCAAACAATACTGACATTTTAAAAGACCCTAGGATAAAGTAATGGCCGCTGTTACTTTGGGTTTATGAAGATCATATAAACACACAAGACATAACAATGCTTCAAAACTTAATACGTTGAACTTAACATGGATAAAAAACCTTTATCCAATTAGTTGCCATAGATTTATAATCCTGTTCTCAAATGACCTCGTCTTTGAACCAGTAAACTTTTTAGTCTGAAAATAACATTAAGACGGTTCACCACAAAAGTTAATAAGATACATTAAGCTACTTAAAGCATGATACAGTAATTTAAAGTACTTTGACATAGAAGAATATAAATGTAAATCTGCGTTAAGGAATGTTATACGAAATAGTCCCAACAATTAATACAAGAGCTGTCAGAAAACAGCTACGCTCAACTACTTCCAAAGTCTTATTAGAAGGAAAGTGAAATGAATTATTACAATATAAACAAGTCCAGAAGGGGCTTAAACATTTGAGCCATGCCATGAGAAAACCAACATAGTGGCTTTGCAACCAGCATGGATCCAGACCAGCCTGCGCATCTGCGCAGTCTGGTCAGGATCCAGGCTGTTTGCTAACGGTTTCTCTAATTGCAATAGGCTTTAAAAGCGAACAGCATGGATCCTGACCAGACTGCGCAGATGCGCAGGCTGGTCTGGATCCATGCTGGTCGCAAAGCCACTATGTTGGTTTTCTCATGGCGTGGCTCATTTCCTCTAACGCTTCTCAGTGAGACACCAGCTTAATACTCTCAACCTTTACCAAAAATTACAAAAAAATCTGAAAAAGAGCATAACTTTATTAAAATTGAAGACAGAGTTCAAGAAACTGTGCAATCAAAATAAAAAAGTTTATTCATGATCTATCTGTTTAAGTTGTCACAGAGGATTCACTTTCACATAAATAAAAAAATTGCATTTTTTTAAAGTGTACAAATAGTGTAGGGGATGTAGCTGGGAATGAACCTTATATTCCTGATAAATGTTCTAATGACTTAACAAAGAAACTAAAATTAAAAATAAAGTACAAATTTTTTACCTGTTATTTTGAGTTTACTCTCAGGGATTCCTGTTAGAACTGTGTAAATTGTTGTATACATTTCTTTTTATTTATGACTCAATTTCTCCACAAAATCCAAAATTTTCAGTTTGTTCATTCCAAGCCTATTATATTTCTTATAATATCAGTACTTCATATGTCTGCTATTACAGATCATTCCACACTATGTTACTCCTAAACATCCTGAGCTTGCAAAAGACTTCCATCATTTATTAATGTGATCTTATTTGTTACAAAGTAAGCCCTTAGAACACCACAAAAGTCAACTTCATCAGACTTAGTATGTCTGATCCCCAGAGAAATGTTACCCCACACAGCCATTGAGTACTTTATAATTGCAATTTCAATCAATAGGAATTATTCCACAATCTATTCCGCATCCATTAACATTCTGTCAGAATATCCCTATCTCTCTTAGTTCTGAATGTCACATATACAATTCCATTGTTTCTTTATCATTATTCCCTTTTTGATTTATCAACTGGTGTTTCTTAATACGTGATTCTATATCTCTAAACGCATTATTGTTCGATTTTAACATAAGCCGGTCTAATATGAAAGGTGCAGTTACCTAATATTAAATTGATAATTATTCGACTTAATGCATTCGTGAACTTTGATCAAAGATTGTCTGAACTGTATAAAATATTCCACAAGATTTTTATCTCCTTAATTGCAGATAATTATCATATCCATTCATAAAATCTATCATAAAATCGGTTAAAGGGTTTAAAAACTGTACAACTTTGTTTTTTCTTGATTAAAAAAAACCCTGCAACTTTACTCCACGTAAATGTTTTCTGCCTATGTCATGTATGCGAACATGATGATGAAGAAATTTAATGTTATCCAATGTATCCAAAAGGGCAATGATGAACATGCAAAATGCCGCACTAAATAACACTTAATACAATGCGATGCACCTGCCAATTTATTCTGTTAATAAATTTTCAATCTTTTTATCACTTTCGGCAAATTTAGTTGCAGACTTTGAGTTATCTCTCCCTTCAGTGTAACAACGTAAGCCATTTAAATCCTTCATTTAAATCCAGTACATAAAGCTTTGAAATTTATTTTCTAACTAAAGCTTTGAAATTTATTTTCTAACTTATTATCATATAAGCTGATAAGTCATAATCATCAAAAATCCTCTTTCAAACCAAAGCCGATTTACACTGTTCTTACATTGTCACATTTTTCAAAACGTCACAGCTACATTTTATTAGTATTTATATATCTTTAATCAACTTGCGTGATCAAATAAAAATTCCCCTAAAGCACGATATAGTCGGAAAATCATAATAGATTTAGCCTCTATCATACTTACAATAGTTTAGTACTAAATAAAATACTGTTACAAATACGAATCAAAACCAATATATAGATTGAATTATACCATAGGTGGCAATTTTGTATATCAAAATGATATGGTATATCATAATTGAACTGGTTATTGACAGAGCGACGATAAATATACAATAGAAATATTGCTATTATAAATCTCAGTTCACTACAAATAGACATAACTGATAAGAATTTCATTTTTTTACTCATGCAGTCTTTGTCAGAACTGTAACATGCAAATTTTGAGAAATCTGAGATTTTCATTTAAAAAAACATCTTTTGGAATTTGTTTTACAGAAGGCATAATTATGGATACGATCTTAATTTCTTGTAAAGTGTGACTAAATAATAGAGGCAATTATGGCATAGTCATTCTAAAAAAATCCTTTTGGGTTGAAAATAGTCATGCTTCACCAAACCAAAAAAAAATTAGAAAAACAGAGAAATATGAAGGAACACCTCTTCTTATAACTATTATATTAAACAAGAGCTGTCACAGGAGAAAGGGCGCTTGACTATTTCGATGCTGGATAGTGAAAATGGGAATATTTGATGAAGCCGTAGGTGTCACTTGAGTGTTTAATGACTCCAATGCGGATGAAGATATTGGATAATAGTTTAAGTCTGTATCAAAAGTATTAAGTAATAAGAGAGATAAGGATCAAGTGTATCAACACATTAAATAACTAGAGCTGCTTTTGAGAAAAGCGAATGTCTCCCACAACTGCCTAATCATCTAAATAACAAGTCAGTCTTTATATAATGTTTACTCACTACAATTCAAGGGCCAGAACTTCAAACTGCCTGACCAGTCCGTTTTGGCTCATTATCAAACTTGTCCGAGGACTTATTGTCAAACACATTTTGTATAAGTTTGGTGAAGATTGGATGAGAAATTTGGTTAGATATCAAACTTGGCCGAGGTCTCGTTCAAGTTTGGTGAAGATCGGATGTGAAATGTTTGACTTAGAGTGCGGAAAAGAGTAAAAAGCCCGATTTTTGGTAATTCAAGGGCCATAACTCCAATATGCCAAGATCGATATGACTAGTCATACATGTGATAAGTTCAGAATCACAAAACTGGAGGTTTGCCATTTTTCAGCTGGAGTTGGGGTCTCAAAACTGGAGGCTTTTTATCAACATAAATTAAGCGCGCGGACACATAACTTAGAGGCAAAATCCAACATTTTTGGCCACACAATAATGTATATAAGTCTACACCTGACCAGAAGAAACAATCCTCATAACTCTTGATTTGAATTTTGACAGAGTTATGCCACTTTTTAACTTCATTTGTTTTGTTCAAGTTTTATATAATGTCTAATATCTCTGTTACATTCAAAGCTATTGCCTATTATGCCCCTTTTACTTGCAAAGCTTTAATTCAGAGTCAATCACTGAGAAAAGTCGAGCATGCTATCTTACAGAAGCTCCCTCTTGTTCTAATTTTAAACTTTCTTAACAGATTAAATTTGTAGAAACAAAGTCTCAATTTAGGTTTGAAATGAAGGTGAACATGCATTAACATTATTCTACTTGAGGACTTAAAAAACGAAGCTCTAAACTGGCCTGAACACAACTCATAAATTATGTAAATTCCTTACCCCACCCACTTTCGTATAAAAATACTGATGATTTTGACATGAAAAATAGAAAGCCAAAATGCATCAGCATGTATTTACCCTTACCAGAATAATGTAGATTGATGTTATCAAATAAATGAGTGTGTGTTTTCATTCAGTTTTCAATTAAATACTAGCATTTAGGAGTGACCTGTCGCTTTTATTAATAGATTTGAAAGGTTACTGGAATAAACCACTTCAGTAAAGGGGTACCCTTCCTTTTTAAAACTTATTTTTATAATACATATTTAAATGACTGCCTTTTCGACAATTAGACGCCGTGGTGCAGTGGTAAGCGTGACGGTTCTAGAAGCTAACTTTTGTGAGTTCGAATTACAACGGAGATCAATATTTTTTTTTTCATTTTATATTTTTTTCATTTTATATTTTGGTAACATGCATTTAAAATGATATTTATGTTAAATATGTATTCGTATGGATGGATCCGTACCCCTAGATACTTCCTATTTGAATTGAATTACTTGTATCATTAAATGCTATTTTCGCATATAACATAGGTTTTTCAAATATCTTTTTGATTGTGAATTATTCAACATGGTTGACATAGCTCTTGACAATTTGGTCATTCAAGTAGCTGATGGCACTGATTCGGATTAACCGACACCGCCAGCCAGTTTGAGGATGCTCCATTGGGCGCGTGTGTTTGAAATGTATTGAATGTATTGAAATTGCATGAATGAAATTAAAAATGAAATTGAAATGATGAAATAAAATGAAATTAAAGAACGTAAAAAAATATAAATACACAGTCATGTAAAACCAATTCAATCATAAAACAAATCGCCCTATATGGGATTCGAACCCACAGCCTCCTAATCGCAAAAGTTAAATCACTAGCCAGATTCCTCAATTCTACCAACTGAGCTATCAATGCAATTTCAATCTGCTTAGTATTTGAAATATATTTATAGTTTTAAATAAGTAAAATATCTTTCAAACCCTTATTTAATAAATGGAACAGTCTGGAAAACCCAAATCTAAAAATAAAAGCGACAGGTCACTCCTAATTGCTAATAAGTCCGATTTAGTAGCAAATTAATTTGGTAAACATTGGAAGAAAATGGCGTAACTCCATAAGGGGAAATAACACTCTTGTTCTAAAAATAGTAATGGGTTGGTTTTTCCAACAATTATTTAGATGTGATTTTATTAAAGATCATTTCAGTTGGGAATTATTTCTTATGACTGGAGTTTTTTTTTTTTGCTTCAAATTGGTAAAAAATGGAGCTTAACTGGCATTGAGAATGGGCAGATATTCGGCCCCGTGAGACAGGTGGAAAAGGCCCTGCTTGTCTAATCCCTTATCAAAACAAACAATTAATAATTCACCTGTGAAAAACAACTCTTTCCTCCAGCTACATATGTGTCAAACATGTATAATACACAACAGTCAGTGACACTTTGATTTACTGTGTAAACATGTTTGGCACTCCTCGGTAATCAACCCAGTCATAATACTGATTTTTTTTTTTTTTGAAAAGCGGGAGAAATGTGGTTTTGGTCGGGAGACGGGAGGCAAGGTGAAAAAATCGTGATTTTGACCCTCCCGCGCGGAAGATCACATGTATGCTAGTTATCGAACTTGGCCGAGGTCTTATGGTCAAACAAATTTTGTTCAAGTTTTTGAAAATTGGATTAGAAATGTTCGACTTAGAGTGCAGAAAAGAGTAAAAAGCCCGATTTTTGGTAATTCAAGGGCCATAACTCCAATATGCCTGGACCGATTTGACAAGTTATCGAACTTGGCTGAGGTCTTATGGTCAAACACATTTTGTTCAAGTTTAGTGAAAATCGGATGAGAAATGTTCGACTTAGAGTGCGGACAAGCTTTGTGACAGACACACACATGGACACACAGACTGGAGTAAATCAATGTATGTCTCCCACACCACTGTGTGGTTGGAGACATAAATATAATTCTAAGCAAAAAGGGGGCATAATTTTTGCTTAGAATTAGGGAGACGGGAGGCAAG
This sequence comes from Mercenaria mercenaria, assembly GCF_021730395.1. Classification (NCBI taxonomy): domain Eukaryota; kingdom Metazoa; phylum Mollusca; class Bivalvia; order Venerida; family Veneridae; genus Mercenaria; species Mercenaria mercenaria. The sequence continues at coordinate 59,421,643 of NC_069373.1, forward strand.
GTGAAAAAATCGTGATTTTGACCCTCCCGCGCGGAAGATCACATGTATGCTAGTTATCGAACTTGGCCGAGTTCTTATGGTCAAACAAATTTTGTTCAAGTTTTTGAAAATTGGATTAGAAATGTTCGACTTAGAGTGCAGAAAAGAGTAAAAAGCCCGATTTTTGGTAATTCAAGGGCCATAACTCCAATATGCCTGGACCGATTTGACAAGTTATCGAACTTGGCTGAGGTCTTATGGTCAAACACATTTTGTTCAAGTTTAGTGAAAATCGGATGAGAAATGTTCGACTTAGAGTGCGGACAAGCTTTGTGACAGACACACACATGGACACACAGACTGGAGTAAATCAATGTATGTCTCCCACACCACTGTGTGGTTGGAGACATAAATATAATTCTAAGCAAAAAGGGGGCATAATTTTTGCTTAGAATTATATAAGTAAAAAGGGGGGATAATTCATGAAGTACGGGTGCAAGAGTTATGGCCCTTGTGTTATATGATGTGAGTGATGATGTTGAACAACTATTTTAAATTTGAATCAAATCCATTTAGTAATAACTGAGACAGAGTGAAAGTGCATCAAAACTTTAACCCAAAATTCTAAGTAAAAGGGGGGGATAATTCATTAGATATTCATATCAGAGTTATGGACCTTGTGTCATATGATGTGGGAGATGATGTGGAACAACTACTTTCAGTTTGATTCAAATCCATTTAGTAATACCTGAGATAAAGTGAAAGTGCACCAAAACTTTAACCCGAAATTCTAAGTAAAAAGAGGGGATAATTCATGAGATACTGGAGCAAGAGTTATGGCCCTTGTGTCATATGATGCGAGTGATGATGTCGAACAACTATTTTAAGTTTGAATCAAATCCGTTTAGTAAGAACTGAGATAAAGTGAAAGTGCACCAAAACTTTAACCTGTAATTCTAAGTAAAAAGAGGGGATAATTCATGAAATATTGGGGCCAGAGTTATGACCCTTGTGCCATATGATGTGGGTGATGATGAGGAACAATTATCTTAAGTTTGAAGTAAATCCATCAAGTAATAATAAAGATAAAGAGAAAGTGCATCAAAACTTTAACCAAAGTGCGGACGCGGAAGGATGCCAACGCCAGGTCCAGTAGGATAGCTCTCCATACTTCATATAGTCGAGCTAAAAATGAAAGTTTAATAAGCATTGCTATAGAGGATCGGGTCTATTAGAATTAATTTGACAATGTACTAAAACTAAAAAATGTTCCTTTTCTTTTTTTGGACTTGCTCTTCTTTAGATGCCATTACTACAAAGTTTTTAAATCAAATCATATCTAAACATATTAATCATTTGCATATTATGTACAAGCAAAAAACAATAAATAGACATATTTTTACACATAGATCTGTGCCTTTCAACCATAACAAAATACAAAGTTTCACGGAATGGATTTTTGACACTGTGGCAAAACACAAGGATTAAAAGCAAATGTTGCGAATTCAATTCCCTGCATCTTCATCTAAAATTACTATCACATAACAGTGTTCTTGGACGAGAAGAGTCCATTTACTTTACATTCTGGCAAAAATAAACGCTATAGGAGTATAATGCACTATGCCCGCAGACCTATTGTTTGATCGGCCAAATCAATAATAGGGTTTTTCATGAACTGAAGTTTTTAACTAATACATAATTCTAACAATCTCCAAGGGTCACAGTCAGATCTTTTGTTTGACTTTTGTAAGATTATGTCAATTTTATGGCCAGAAATTTGGATTTTTTGTCTTTTAAAATTATCAAGTTATTTTACATTGAAATGTTGCTATTAAAATATCTTGAAAGTTGAAGGTCATGACAATTAATTCATCATCAAATGGAAAATGATAAAAACTTTTGGTGCCAGAATAGAATTGTTTCTGGAGTATCATGAGATTTGAAAAAAGGAAACGTTCCTATTACCACCCTTGGTGTTCTTTAGAATGACGTATACAGTAAATAAACATAAATAGTACTGCATGAAATTTATAGTTACAGAGAAACCAAGGAAAAACTTTTTTATGGGAAAAGCAGATTCAAATAGTTATAATTTCCTAATACTCTTTTGGAGGAGAAATTCATCTGTGTTTACACACAGGAATTTTTTTTCTATAAAAGTAAGAATGGATATTAAGCGCAATATTAATGTTTCCTATAAATTTTACAATGGGCCGCATAAAATAACAGGGAAGTCTGAACTGACTAAGTGAGTGAGCAGCCTTGATTCATATAGATAGTATCATTTTGAATAACTTACTTTATATGCCCCAGTTTGTGAATGTAGTTAAAAGATTTTGTCGAAGATTTTATGATATAATGTTATTAGATAAAGTTAAGTGAAGACAGTATATTACATGGATCTAAAATAAGGTAACTTTACCTGATAGCCTTAAAAAAGTATTGAGCTATCACTGAAATTGATTAATACCTCTGCAATAGTACTTTGTGAGAGGAAATAACATGGTCCATATAGAACATTTATGAAAAAATTCAAAAATGTGCAAGGACTTTTCAAGTGCTACTTTCACTTTTTCAAGGACTTTTTTTTAAATTTATGTATCGAAATCTTAGTTTAAACAACATTTATCAACTAATTCAAAGAGGTTTTTACTCATCATTTACTGTAACTTTCTGTAAACATTAGTCATAAATTAAACTAGAAGTGGCTACAAAAAACATTATCTACTCTTTTACATTTAAATTTGTGAAGATCATTTTGTTTTTGAAGGAAATTTTTCAGAGTTTAAATACTTAGGGATTTTAGTACTTTTCAAGGAGTTTTCAAGGACTAGCACCAAATTCAAGGAGCTAAGTCCATGGGTGCATAACTAAATTGATCCTGAAAAACTGTTTCATACAAAAATACTCTTCATCATGATAATTTGCATAAAATTTCATCGGAATCTATTCAAAACTGTGTTAAAACTTCTTGCCATAAACTTCCATGTAATATACTGCATGTACAGTATACACATTTTGTCACAGTGCAATGGCCTTGACCAACCATGAAAAAATACTGCAAACATCTACCCTTAATTGGGATCAAGTGTCGGAACTTCAATTAGAATTCCTTTAAAAGTGTGGAAGAAGTTCATGCTCTAAATTATTTGCAACAGACCAACTACAAGAAGACTTCTATGTGCCCGTTCAAACTTCCATTTGTCTGGGTACAGAAATACTAAGTCCTTCAAACTTCAGTTTGTCTGGGTACAGAAATGCAAAGACATTCAAACTTCAGTTTGTCTGGGTACAGAAATGCAAGGTCCTTCAAACTTCAGTTTGTCCGGGTACAGAAATGCAAAGTCCTTCAAACTTAAGTTTGTCGAGGTACAGAAATGCAAAGTCCTTCAAACTGAAGTTTGTCAGGGTACAGAAAGGCAAGGTCCTTCAAACTGAAGTTTGTCAGGGTACAGAAATGCAAAGTCCTTCAAACTTCTGTTTGTCAGGGTACAGAATTGTAAAGTCCTTCAAACTTCAGTTTGTCTGGAAACAGAAATGTAAAGTCCTTCAAACTTGAATTTGTCTCTGTACAGAAATGCAAAGTCCTTCAAACTTCAGTTTGTCTCTGTACAGAATTGTAAAGTCCTTCAAACTTCAGTTTGTCTGGAAACAGAAATGTAAAGTCCTTCAAACTTGAGTTTGTCTCTGTACAGAAATGCAAGGTCCTTCAAACTTCAATTTGTCTCTGTACAGAAATGTAAAGCTCTTCAAACTTCAGTTTGTCTGGAAACAGAAATGCAAAGTCCTTCAAACTTTATTGTGTCTCTGTACAGAAATGTAAAGTCCTTCAAGCTTCAGTTTGTCCGGGTACAGAAATGCAAGGTCCTTCAAATTTCAGATTGTCTGGGCACAGAAATGCAAAGTCTTTCGAACTTAAGTTTGTCAGGGTACAGAAATGTGAAGTCCTTCAAACTTAAGTTTGTCATGGAACAGAAAGGCAAAGTCCTTCAAACTTCAGTTTGTCAGGGAACAGAAATGCAAAGTCCTTCAAACTTCAGTTTGTCTCTGTACAGAATTGTAAAGTCCTTCAAACTTAAGTTTGTCTGGAAACAGAAATGTTAAGTCCTTAAAACGTCAGTTTGTCTCTGTACAGAATTGTAAAGTCCTTCAAACTTCAGTTTGTCTCTGTACAGAAATGCAAAGTCCTTCAAACTTCAGTTTGTCAGGGCACAGAAATGCAAAGTCCTTCATATTTCAGTTTGTCTCACTACAGAAATGCAAGGTCCTTCAAACTTCAGTTTGTCTATGTACAGAATTGTAAAGTCCTTCAAACTTAAGTTTGTCATGGAACAGAAAGGCAAGGTTCTTCAAACTTCAGTTTGTCAGGGAACAGAAATGCAAAGTCCTTCAAACATCAGTTTGTCAGGCACAGAAATGCAAAGTCCTTCAAACTTCAGTTTTGTCTCTGTAACATAAATGCAAAATCCTTCAATACTTCAGTTTGTCAGGGTACAGAAATGCAAGGTCCTTCAAACTTTAGTTTGTCTCTGTACAGAATTGTAAAGTCCTTCAAACTTAAGTTTGTCGGAAACAGAAATGTTAAGTCTTAAAAACTTCAGTTTGTCTCTGTACAGAATTGTAAAAGTCCTTCAACTGAGTTTGTCTGGAAACAGAAATGTAAGTTCTTCAAACTTCAGTTTGTCTCTGTACAGAATTGTAAAGTCCTTCAAACTTCAGTTTGTCTGGAAACAGAAATGTTAAGTCCTTCAAACTTCTGTTTGTCAGGGTACAGAAATGTAAAGTCCTTCAAACTACAGTTTGTCTGGAAACAGAAATATTAAATCCTTCCAACTTCAGTTTGTCTCTGTACAAAATTGTAAAGTCCTTTAAACTTCAGTTTGTCTGGAAACAGAAATGTTAAGTCCTTCAAACTTCAGTTTGTCTCTGTACAGAATTGTAAAGTCCTTCAAACTTCAGTTTGTCTGGAAACAGAAATGCAAAGTCCTTCAAACTTCAGTTTGTCAGGGTACAGAAATGCAAGGTCCTTCAAACTTCAGTTTGTCTCTGTACAGAATTGTAAAGTCCTTCAAACTTAAGTTTGTCTGGAAACAGAAATGTTAAGTCCTTAAAATTTCAGTTTGTCTCTGTACAGAATTGTTAAGTCCTAAAAACTTCAGTTTGTCTCTGTACAGAAATGTAAAGTCCTCCAAACTTCAGTTTGTCAGGGCACAGAAATGCAAAGTCCTTCATATTTCAGTTTGTCTCACTACAGAAATGCAAGGTCCTTCAAACTTCAGTTTGTCTATGTACAGAATTGTAAAGTCCTTCAAACTTAAGTTTGTCATGGAACAGAAAGGCAAGGTCCTTCAAACTTCAGTTTGTCAGGGAACAGAAATGCAAAGTCCTTCAAACATCAGTTTGTCAGGGCACAGAAATGCAAAGTCCTTCAAACTTCAGTTTGTCTCTGTACATAAATGCAAAATCCTTCAAACTTCAGTTTGTCAGGGTACAGAAATGCAAGGTCCTTCAAACTTTAGTTTGTCTCTGTACAGAATTGTAAAGTCCTTCAAACTTAAGTTTGTCGGGAAACAGAAATGTTAAGTCCTTAAAACTTCAGTTTGTCTCTGTACAGAATTGTAAAGTCCTTCAAACTTGAGTTTGTCTGGAAACAGAAATGTGAAGTTCTTCAAACTTCAGTTTGTCTCTGTACAGAATTGTAAAGTCCTTCAAACTTCAGTTTGTCTGGAAACAGAAATGTTAAGTCCTTCAAACTTCTGTTTGTCAGGGTACAGAAATGTAAAGTCCTTCAAACTACAGTTTGTCTGGAAACAGAAATATTAAATCCTTCCAACTTCAGTTTGTCTCTGTACAAAATTGTAAAGTCCTTTAAACTTCAGTTTGTCTGGAAACAGAAATGTTAAGTCCTTCAAACTTCAGTTTGTCTCTGTACATAAATGCAAAATCCTTCAAACTTCAGTTTGTCAGGGTACAGAAATGCAAGGTCCTTCAAACTTTAGTTTGTCTCTGTACAGAATTGTAAAGTCCTTCAAACTTAAGTTTGTCGGGAAACAGAAATGTTAAGTCCTTAAAACTTCAGTTTGTCTCTGTACAGAATTGTAAAGTCCTTCAAACTTGAGTTTGTCTGGAAACAGAAATGTGAAGTTCTTCAAACTTCAGTTTGTCTCTGTACAGAATTGTAAAGTCCTTCAAACTTCAGTTTGTCTGGAAACAGAAATGTTAAGTCCTTCAAACTTCTGTTTGTCAGGGTACAGAAATGTAAAGTCCTTCAAACTACAGTTTGTCTGGAAACAGAAATATTAAATCCTTCCAACTTCAGTTTGTCTCTGTACAAAATTGTAAAGTCCTTCAAACTTCAGTTTGTCTGGAAACAGGAATGTTAAGTCCTTCAAACTTCAGTTTGTCTCTGTACAGAATTGTAAAGTCCTTCAAACTTCAGTTTGTCTGGGTACAGAAATGCAAAGTCCTTCAAACTTCAGTTTGTCAGGGTACAGAAATGCAAGGTCCTTCAAACTTCAGTTTGTCTCTGTACAGAATTGTAAAGTCCTTCAAACTTAAGTTTGTCTGGAAACAGAAATGTTAAGTCCTTAAAATTTCAGTTTGTCTCTGTACAGAATTGTAAAGTCCTAAAAACTTCAGTTTGTCTCTGTACAGAAATGTAAAGTCCTTCAAACTTCAGTTTGTCAGGGCACAGAAATGCAAAGTCCTTCATATTTCAGTTTGTCTCACTACAGAAATGCAAGGTCCTTCAAACTTCAGTTTGTCTATGTACAGAATTGTAAAGTCCTTCAAACTTAAGTTTGTCATGGAACAGAAAGGCAAGGTCCTTCAAACTTCAGTTTGTCAGGGAACAGAAATGCAAAGTCCTTCAAACATCAGTTTGTCAGGGCACAGAAATGCAAAGTCCTTCAAACTTCAGTTTGTCTCTGTACATAAATGCAAAATCCTTCAAACTTCAGTTTGTCAGGGTACAGAAATGCAAGGTCCTTCAAACTTTAGTTTGTCTCTGTACAGAATTGTAAAGTCCTTCAAACTTAAGTTTGTCGGGAAACAGAAATGTTAAGTCCTTAAAACTTCAGTTTGTCTCTGTACAGAATTGTAAAGTCCTTCAAACTTGAGTTTGTCTGGAAACAGAAATGTGAAGTTCTTCAAACTTCAGTTTGTCTCTGTACAGAATTGTAAAGTCCTTCAAACTTCAGTTTGTCTGGAAACAGAAATGTTAAGTCCTTCAAACTTCTGTTTGTCAGGGTACAGAAATGTAAAGTCCTTCAAACTACAGTTTGTCTGGAAACAGAAATATTAAATCCTTCCAACTTCAGTTTGTCTCTGTACAAAATTGTAAAGTCCTTTAAACTTCAGTTTGTCTGGAAACAGAAATGTTAAGTCCTTCAAACTTCAGTTTGTCTCTGTACAGAATTGTAAAGTCCTTCAAACTTCAGTTTGTCTGGAAACAGAAATGCAAAGTCCTTCAAACTTCAGTTTGTCTCTGTACAAAAATGCAAAATCCTTCAAACTTCAGTTTGTCAGGGTACAGAAATGCAAGGTCCTTAAAACTTCAGTTTGTCTCTGTACAGAACTGTGAAGTTTTTCAAACTTAAGTTTGTCTGGAAACAGAAATGCAAAGTCCTTCAAACTTCAGTTTGTCTCTGTACAGAAATGTAAAGTCCTTCAAGCTTCAGTTTGTCCGGGTACAGAAATGCAAAACCTTCAAACTTCAGTTTGTCTTGGTACAGAAATGCAAGGTCCTTCAAACTTCAGTTTGTCTGGGTACAGAAATGCAAAGTCCTTCAAACTTCAGTTTGTCAGGGAACAGAAAGGCAAGGTCCTTCAAACTTCTGTTTGTTTGGGCACAGAAATGCAAAGTCCTTCATATTTCAGTTGTCTCAGTACAGAATTGCAAGGTCCTTCAAACTTCAGTTTGCCAGGGCACAGAAATGCAAAGTCCTTCACATTTCAGTTTGTCTCAGTACAGAAATGCAAGGTCCTTCAAACTTCCATTTGTCAGGGTACAGAAATGTTAAGTCCTTCAAACTTCCATTTGTCAGGGTACAGAAATGTTAAGTCCTTCAAACTTCCATTTGTCAGGGTACAGAAATGCAAAGTCCTTCAAACTTCCATTTGGCAGGGTACAGAAGTGTGAAGTCCTTCAAACTTCAATTTGTCAGGGTACAGAAATGCAAAGCCCTTCAAACTTCCATTTGTCAGGGTACAGAAATGTTAAGTCCTTCAAACTTCAATTTGTCAGTGTACAGAAATGCAAAGTCCTTCAAACTTCCATTTGTCTGGGTACAGAAGTGTTAAGTCCTTCAAACTTCAATTTGTCAGGGTACAGAAAGGCAAAGTCCTTCAAACTTCCATTTGTCAGGGTACAGAAATGTTAAGTCCTTCAAACTTCCATTTGTTTAGGTATAGAAATGTAAAGTCCTTCAAACATCTGGGTATAGAAGTGTAAAATGTGTTACTTAAAATCTAATTATTTAGGTATAAAAACCTTGTTTTCGCTAGTAAACTGAAGCTCATTTAGATTAAGGTTTCCTGTCTTGCCTATGTGAGAAAAAATCATTAAATCAGGAACTGCAACTACAGAATGTAGGTTCTAACAAACTGCAATAAATATAGAAAGAATTTATTTTTGTATTTATAACACAATGTGTGTTGTGAAATGAAAATTCAAGATAAATCTTTATTAAAGCCTACACATCAACAAAATGGTAAATTGAATAAAAAGTCATTAACTGTAACTTAAAAACTCATTAATTCTAGCCTGCCCAAAAAGCTTATTGGCTTAAATCACAAAACTGTTTGCCAACCAAAAATAAAAAGAAAGATTTTACAGTAATAAAAATTCAGAAAGTTATTAATTACTAATCATTTACTGCTTACTATAATATATCGTTACATGCTAAGACTATAAAACAAAGAGAGGTGGACATTCCAGGAAAAGCTATTTTTTCTGAGAAATAAATAGACTCAAAATAGCTCTCTTCTAACTGACAACCAACACTTTTCTGTTTTTAGTAACAGTTAAGTTGACCCTGATGGCCTATTCCTGTTCTTGGTCTACCCATATAAGCTACCTAAAGCTTTAGTTCATATAAGTACCAGTTACGGGAATGAATAATTTTTACACATTTTATTAATTTAAGTACAAATGACCTTGACCATCACTTGTGCCTTTGCTATAACTTAGGTCATATTTAGTTAATTTTATCCTAAGAAGACTGTGACCACTGGCACTGCAGGTAATCTGAACCTTAGTCTTACAATTTCTTCATTCTTTATCATAAACTGATGGTCACCAGCTAAGTCAATGGCCTCAAGTGGTGTTAAAAAAAGCAGTCCAAACTTCTGTGTCTAACCAGTATGAAAATAAGTTGATTAACAAGAGCTGTTTGATAAACATGTATGCCACCCATGATGGGTTGACTCATTTTCAGTCCCGTAATCACTATGACTTTGAAATTTGACCTACCAACCACAAAAACAATAGGGGTCAACATCATAAGCCAAAACAAGCTTTCTTGCTCAAGTGATTCTCAGGTAACCATGCAGAAATAGTTTTCAATGATCAGGTTCCTGTGAGTTTAGACTTATTGACAACAAAAACAATAGGGGTCATCTACTTCAAAAGCACAATCACACTTTCAAGTCTAAAGATTCTAGGTCCAGTTGTTCTCAAGTAATTGAGCCAAAACTGTTTTGAAGGTTCAGGCCCCTGTTACCTTGACTTTTAGGGGTAATCCACTTCATAAGCCTAATGCTACCAAAGTTGAAGAACTTGGATCAAATGGTTCTCAAGCTGTTGGGAAGAAACCATTTTCAAGTTTCAGGTCAATGACTTTGACCTTTGACCTTACCAACCCCAAAAACTACCATGGTCATCTACTTCATAAGCCAAATCATGCTACCAAGTTTAAAGGTTCTGGATCAAGTGGTTCTCAAGTTATTGGACAGCAACATTTTTAAGGTTCAAGTCCGTGTGACATTGGTCTTTGGCTTACTGATATGGAAAACTATAGGGGTCATTTACTTTATAAGCCCAATCATGCTACCAAGTTTGAAGGTTCTGGGTCAAGTGGTTCTCAAGTCATTGGGCTGAAACCGATTTCAAAGGTTCAGGCCACTGTGACCTTGACCTTTGACCTACTGACCCAAAAAATTAGAGGGGTTATCTACATCAAAGTCCAATCATGCTACGCAGTTTGAAGGTTCTAGGTCAAGTGGTTCTCAAGTTATTGGGCAGAAACCATTTGCTCTACTGACTGACGGACTGACTGGCTGACCAACATACCGACTGACAGGTGCAAAGCAAGCATAACAAAAAACCAAGGCCTTCGTGTTGTTTATCGTCTGATTTACTATGGTTCAGAGTTCAGATGCACAGAAACTGAACCACAAAAGCATACACAAATACATATCTAAGCTGTATCTAACTCTCAAAAAGTTGTACTGTAAGATAGATGAAGTATAATTTACCAAGTTTGGTAATTCTGATATCTAATGCTCTCGTCAACAGGCTGTTACATTCAGCTCTTCCACAATAGCTGGTCTCATGCTTTAACAACTTTCCTGAAATATACAAAAGCAGACCATAAATAAATCATTTTTAATTAGAACACAAGACATTTTATACAAGCTAAATATACAGCTACCTTTGGTATACTTGTAAATATTTTTATTTTCTCCGCAAGTCATGAAATTGTTGCAGTCTGAAGAGGCCAAAATTGAAATATTTTGCTTGCTAGGAATAATAGTCTGTCCATAAAGAGGAGTTATGGCCCCTTCAAAAATCTTATCTGAAATGATTGCTCATAATGCAGAGATTGATCAACAAGACTTGTCTTAAGAAATTGTATCTTTTTTACAAATTGTATCTTTCATCCTTGCCTGAAATCAAATGAATGGCCGCAAACAGATCTGAAGACCTTTTGAAGATAACAACTCTGCTAATTAAGGCAGTGTTAGCCGAAGAGAGGCAGCACTTACCAGACCTTATTTATTTTAAAGTTTTAATTTTTTCACCAAACTGAATGAAATTTAGCAGACATGTCAGGCAGTCAGGCACATTTCCTTCACTCTGTTAAGATAACATGCTGTTTAGACATGCATACAATGTTTTTACCTAGCTCAAAAAGTACTTCAGCAACTTGAATATGATCTTTGTCCAGATGGAATTCCCTTATCTGAAGACATCTTCTAAAAGCATCACTGGCAGCCCCTCTATCATACCTGAAAAAAATTCTACAATGTACTGGAATGTCTGCAGTTAACTATTATTATTATACCAGATTCATATAGCGCCCTTTTCATGATCAATTTCACGTTCAAAGGCGCTTTACATAGTTCAAATGCGGCCACACAGGGCGCATAATTCATCCTCTACCAGTACAGACACAGAGCAATCTGACCAGAGGGACAGAGTGAAACAAAGCCCCCATGACAGGGAGATGAGAAATCAGATACAGGCTTGTCCGGCTAACTTAGCCTAGCTCGTTGCGAATAGACAGCCTGGTTCTTTAACGTGCCCAGTGTATAGCACTGATACACGCAAAGATTGCCTGGGTTCCTGACCAGTACACCTCTAGTTGGGTGGGAAACACTAAAACGCGTTTCTGAAAATTCCCGAGTAGCTGCCGGGGATCGAGCCCCTGACCCCAGGATTTGAAGGCCAGTGTGCAAACCACTGAGCTATCCGTCCACCTTAACTAGAACATCTATAGTGAATTGGAATGTCTAAAATGAACTAGAATGTCTAACAAACAACAATCAAGGTATTCAGGGTTCTAGAGATATCAATGCAAGTGTTTCTCATGATTAACAGTATTGTATATTTACCCCTTGTCATTGTCCTCATCAGCCATCAATATTCCAAGCTTATAAAGGACTTCTGCTACCAAAGTGTGATTTCTACCGTACCATTTTTGTCGCAGTATCAAACTCTTGCGTAGATTTGTTTCTGCCATTAAATAATCATGCTGATGCATTCTGGGAAATAGAAAAGAATATCTTAGATTCTTTATATACCTGGGCATATCTGTATTCAATACTGTGAAATCATTTAACTTCATGGGAATAAAACTTGTTTCCCTACTATGATCCTGTTCGGTTAGAATCTAGCACAAGAGTGGTCAATTTAACAATATTATATTTTCTAAAAAGATTTTTTCTGTGTGGAAAAGGAATGTTGCCCTAGAAATAAATCTAAAACATAGAAAGTTATGAGATTTTATTTTCAAGTATTCAAACAAAAAATAGTTTTAATTAAGAGATCTTTTTTTTTCCAGTTAATGTCATCTCAGTGGTCCTATGTAGAAGAGGAATGTTGTCCTGGAGCAGTACTAGAGAGATAATATTTTGTTATAATGTTACTTCAGTATTCCTCTGTAGAGAGGACCTCTGTCCTAGAATTTCTGTTAGCCTAGAAGTCAGCCTAAATGTAGCCTTTGGAGATAAAATTGTCTGATAATGTTACCTCAATGTTCCTATGTGGAAAAGTGCTGCTGCCCTCGCAGTGAGTTTATGTGTGACCTCAGCAAGGTCAAGGGCTTCTTCAAGGAGGTCATCAGCATCATCTATCATACCTTCCTGCAGACGGAGACAGCCTATCTGCTGTATTACTTTTCCTGAAATGTTTTTTACATGCAGTGTTACCGGACGATGAGAATGACTATACAACATGCAGAAAAAAAACATTCACAAAATTCAAGGGAAGAAATATGAAGAGTTAACACATACCACATGTAAATTTTTTTATATTTTCTTTATGAAGTACCATAGATCAATACTGCAAGCATAATTATATTTAAAAAATATTAAGAGATATTAAATAAAGAGAAAATAAATCCCTTGTGAAAATTACTGATTTAACAGTATACCTTTTAAGCACTGTAGTTCTGTAAACAAGCTTGAAGTTTCTTCTATTTCAAACATGTCCATCACAGTGCGTAGAGCTTTCTTGTACCATTTCTCAGCAAGGTCAAGATGATTCTGATTTAAATATAGCTGACCTAGACACTCCTGAACTTTGGCATGGATCAACTGGTCACCTTCCACAAGGGGATAATTCTGCAAGAATAACAATCAAGTGAGCCACGCCATAAGAAAACCAACATAGTGCGTTTGCGACCAGCATGGATCCAGACCAGCATGCGCATCCACCCATTCTGGTCAGGATCCGTGCTGTTCACTTTCAAAGCATATTGCAATTAGGGAAACTGTTAGCGAACAGTCTGAATCCATGCTGGTCACAATCCCACAATGTTGGTTTTCTCATGATATGGCTCAGTATAAATTTATTGCTGACAAATTATATCTCCAGAAAACCTTCCAGTACTGGATACCTGTATATGCATAGAGATATTTCACTGATATTTTCTATCACTGAACGAAAATAAAAAAAATAGTGAAGGAAGCAGCTTGAGTTGGATGATAACATAAGTATTATGTCATTCTCAATAAACTAAAAAGAACAAGAGCTGTCACTTACGGTGACAAATGCCCCCGCAGCACATTGACCTTTGACCTGGTGACCCCAAAGTCAGTAGGGGTGGTGTACTCAATAAGTACTATCAGCATGTGAAGTTTGAAGGTCCTGAATGAAGTGGTTTGCATGTAAAGTGGCTTCATGCAAAAAGTTAACATTGGCCCCTGTGACCTTGACCTTCAACCTGGTGACCCCAAAGTCAGTAGAGTTGGTGTACTCATAAAGTAATATCAGCATGTAAAGTTTGAAGGTCCTGGGTGAAGTGGTTCGCAAGAAAAGTGCCTTCATGCAAAAAATTAACGTTGGCCCCTGTGACCTTGACCTTTAATCTGGTGACCCCAAAGTCAGTAGGAGTGGTGTACTCAATAAGTACTATCAGCAGATGAAGTTTGAAGGTCCTGGGTGCAGTGGTTCGCGAGTAAAGTGCCTTCATGCAAAAAGTTAACGTTGGCCCCTGTGACCTTGACCTTTTGCACTGGTGACCCCAAAGTCAGTAGGGGTGGTGTACTCAATAAGTACTATCAGCAGGTGAAGTTTGAAGGTCCTTGGTGCAGTGGTTCGCGAGTAAAGTGCCTTCATGCAAAAAGTTAACGTTGTGACTAACGAACGAACGATCGAACTAACGGATGGACAGTTGAAAACTAATATGCCTCCCTTCGGGAGCATAAAAATATATGTAAGTGTTCATTCTTTTAAAATTATGATGCTGTGACATTGTAAAACATAATGCAAGGGTAAAATCCATGCATCAAATGACACTGCAAATCTTTAAAAAAAGGTTTTCAAGTTAAAAAAAAACCTGGTTAAGGTAACTTGACAAGAACAACCAAGATGGCGTCACGAAATTAGGGTTGGTCACATTATTTACCTCTATAGACAATATGCTGCTACAGAGGTCTAAAGATGCATTTTAATCATTTAACACACACATAAACAATTGTAAAAATGCATTTAATTTTTAAAATCATAAAATCAAATGATCTGAAACTCACCATGAAAAGTAGTCAATTTTGTGCGCATTTTGCGGAAAAGTTATGTATCCAAACTGAAAATAATTTATATCATCATATGTTTGAATATGTCCTTCAGATGCTCCACCTATGAACAAAAGAATTTATCCTCTGAGTTTTATGCTATTTGCTCTGGAATTTCATCAGTAAATTATAAATTTCAATATTTTGTTGCAAATAAATTCAGTAACAAGGGGCTATGCAGTTCAAAAAATATGTTTATTGTAAAACTCACCCAATCCTATGGATGGAAAATGAACCAAAACATAGCTGATTTTGGGTATATTACATTATTTTTTATGACCCTTCATGTTCAAATGAAGAAATCCTTATCTAAACTGTCTCTATATTTTTTGGGAGGCAACAGAAAATCAAGAAAATGTACTTTATCAATTACATTAAACATACATTAATTTAGTATGGCCTAAGATCCACGCTTTCCATGAGATTTCCATGCAAGTCAGTAAAGTTTTGACATTGAGGGTTATTCAAACAGTAGCAAACACATTTGAACTAGGACACAGATTGAAAAGACTGTAAATGTTTTATAAAATTTAAATAGAAACAATGTAGAATTACTAAGAAATGAACACATCACTAAAAACTCTTAATATGTGAGGATGTAAAGTCTCAGAAATAAGGACAAAGTAAACTTACATGTACTTTGAATTTTTTAACGGCCCTCATACTGCCAGCAGGTTTCAACATTTTAGGGTGTAAAATATAGAAATTTATAATTTACTGATGAAATTCCAGAGCAAATAGCATAAAACTCAGTGGATAAGTTCTTTTGTTCATAGGTGGAGCACCTGAAGGACACATTCAAACATATGAGGATATAAATTATTTTCAGTTTGGATTCATAACTTTTCCGCAAAATACGCACAAAAATTGACTAGATTTCATGGTGAGTTTCAGAACATTTTATTTTATATTTTTATAAATTAAATGCATTTTTTATCAAGTGTTTATGTGTGTGTTAAATGATTAAAATGCATCTTTAGACCTCTGTAGCAGCATATCGTCTATAAGAGTAAATAATGTGACCGACCCTAATTTCGTGACGCCATCTTGGTTTTCCCTGTCAAGTTACCTTAAAAAGAAAATTTGTTCATTTTATGAAAAAGATCAAATTACTTTATTCTTGAATACCAGATCATATATTTCCACATGTTGCTATGCCAAGCATGAAAATAGTATATCTGTTGAGAAACGATCTCAAAAGTTAACAACATAAATACTATGCTTATTTCATCCATATTGGAGTACATTATCTTCAACTCCTTTTTTCAATGTGAATATCAAATACCAGTAGTCTACCAGTATAGATTTTTAACCAAACGTAGCTTTTAATATCTACAGCCCAAATGTATTTCCTATGCTGAAGATATACAAAGCTTTTGCATTCATATTTCCATGATTTCTACTGCCCCTAAAAACAAATCCTGAAGAGGTCACAATGCTAGACTGGCCACAGTTTTGAACACACTGATAGTAAGCTGCATTTTGATGCAATGCTGGATTTTTTTCTAGTCTAACAAAGACAATTAGTAGTGACATTTTCTCTTGTTTCAGCAATTTATAACTTTAGAAGTAGGAAGCCTGGATCAATTAAAATAATGTGAATGAAAAGAGAAATAAAATTGTTAATAGTGGTTTGTATAGATTCCATTTGGATATGAAATACACGGCTGTGTTTAAACTATATAGAGGTCATTGACCTACATACATTTCAAACAGGACATATTTCATAACCAAATAGGAACTACTTAACACCAGTTCATTTCTTAAAAAGTTCATATAGAATGGGACTATTTCATGTAAAGACTTGACAAAAGTAACTAAGAAGATTTATAAATGTAACAGAATTAAGAGTTTGACTTTAAAATGTATAAAACAAAAACCCATAAAAAGAAATAAATTGTTTAGAATGGGTAGGAGAAAGGTATGCAGAGCAAACAAGCAGAATTTCAAAGCAAAATGCATTGCCTATATTCTACAAAAGTAGTTAATAAAACTGCTTGCAGGGAATCAATATGTAAGATAACAAAAACCTTACCATTCTCAAATAAAAGTTGGTAAGAATTTCTGATTTTTACTGTACCCTGAATATTATTTGAAATTGTGTCAAAAACATATAATTGTGAAGAAGCTTTGCTAAACTTGAAGCAAAAGCTAAAAGTTGGTGACAATTTAGGGGATATCTACAGATAATGATATGCATTCTGTGACAGGTGTACCAATAAATGAAATAAACTTCAATTGCTTTCAAAAAAACAACCCTTTCTCTATAACATTTTCAAAAATCCACAAAATTAACCACATCTTATTTTGTATGCTTTTTGAAATTAAAATGTTATATAAAAAGTTTTTGTCAACAAATTTTGCATTACTATTGAATGAATTTAGTCAATTAGAGTTTATACAGAGAAAATTTACCACATCAGAAATTCAAAAAATCTTCTGTGCTCTTTCAGTTTTAAACCAAGGCATACTGTTGTACATGTATAAAACAAGCAAGCAATTCTATAAGCATGTCCTATTGGGATAAACAAATTTTCATAAACATTTTATTTGTTTTTATTCGCAAATCATTGTTAAAAATTAATGGTACATGTACACTTTTCACAGAAATATTACAGTATCTGTAATGACTCTATATGGAGGTGTTAGTGGATCTACTTTATTAAGCTTATGCAGGTTAGAAATGATGCATAAAAGGAACAACAAATGAAAAATGCACCTCATCTGTGTCATCAGGCTAAAAACAAACAAAATATTATAATTATAACAACAAAATAAATAAAAAAAGTACAATAAATTATTTAACAAAAGCAAACTGAAAATACTATGATTAGGTTGATAAAACAAACTGAAACAGATATCATAACACATTATGTCAAACATAGACAAACACAAAATTATAGTCTATGCACACCAAATTCTCATATACTGACAAACATTAAAGCTACTTGTTCAAAGCAGGTGTGGGGAAGACTTTAATGTCACTCAATAAGTGTAATTAAAAGGCATTTTCTTCTACGAATTTCAAATGGGATTTATTTTCACAAACAAGAGGGCCATGAAGGCCCTGTATTGCTCACCTGACCTATTGACCTAAAGCTCATATAGTTTCATTAAGATATGGTCATAAATGTGGCCTTTAAAGTGTTAACTAACTTTTCCTTTGATCTGACCTGGTGACCAAGTTTTTGACCCCACATGATCCAGATTTGAACTTTACCTAAAGATCATTAAGATTAACATTCTGACTAAGTTTCATTAAGACACAGTCATAAATGTGGCCTCTCAAGTATTAACAAGTTTTTCCTTTCATTTGACCTGGTGACCTAGTTTTTGACCTCCACCTGACCCAGATTTGAACTTCGCCTATAGATCGTCAAGATTAACATTCTGACCAAGTTTCATTAAGATATGATCATAAATGTGGCCTCTAGAGACAAGTAGAGTGTTAACTAGTTTTTCCTTTGATTTGACCTAGTGGCCTAGTTTTTGACCCTACATGACCCAGATTCAAATTGAACTTTGAGATCATCATGATTAACATTCTGACCAAGTTTCATGAAGATACAGTCATAAATGTGGCCTCTACAGTGTTAACAAGCTTTTCCTTTGATTTGACCTGGTGACCTAGTTTTTAACCCAAGATGACCCAATATCAAACTCATTCAAGATTTTATTGAGAGTAACATTCTGACCAAGTTTCGTTAAGATTGGGCCAAAATTGTGACCTCTAGAGTGTTAACAAGCATTTCCTCTGATTTGACCTGGTGACCTAGTTTTTGACCCCAGATGACCCAATATCAATCTTGTCCAAGATTTTATTAAGTGTAACATTCTGACCAAGTTTCATTAAGATTAGACCAAAATTGTGACCTCTAGAGTGTTAACAGTCAAATTGTTGACAACCGACGGACGGACGACTGACGACGACGGACACAGGGCGATCACAAAAGCTCACCTTGAGCACTTCTTGCTCAGGTGAGCTAAAAATACTCAAAGGTAATATGTCTTAGTTTTGATGGTCAGTTCCATGTCACTGACAATATATAGCCACTCATTTCTTTATCAATGAAAATCCTTGTTCTAAAAATCTTTAAGTACCCATTTTCTTACTTGCACAATATATAAAATTTATACTGAACTCGAGAACTCATTATCAACCTTGGTCATAATTTCTACATTTGTTAAAAAAGGTGCCCTTCATACTACTTGTCAATTATTGTTTTTACCTTACTGCTTCTATCAGTCAATTAAGTTCTAGTTATATAATTATGTATTAATTTAAAGTGGACTTCTTTCATTAAACATAAAAGAGTTTTTTTAAAAAAAGACCCTGTTTAAACCTTACAGAGTTATGCAAATGGTGGCATATGTTTGCAAGGATTTTCCTGGATGTAGATATGAAAAGAATATAAAGACTGACACTTTTTAAACTTTCTCACAGTTCATAGATTGACCACAAGCAGATACACTTTATCGTAAGTTTTAGCAGTAAACTTTACAAAGACTTACCATATCATCAAAGAGAAAAGATCTTTCTCACTTCAAAAAAATAATATATTATAGGTGATAATTTAAATCACTGCAAGAGACTTCAACTCTTCGAGTCTATTCGAATATACCTGCATAAGTCTTGAGTTTAAAGCCATCAGAATTGCTTCCCCTGCCTGCCTGTGTCCAAGCTCCAAAATGAATTGACTAACATGCCATGTAAGAGCAGTCACTTCAGCTGGGCTCAAATCAAACTTCTTTTCCTCAGTTTCAATACCTAAATGGACACAAAAATTAGAGGTTTTTATTACCACAATAATAATCTACCTAAAACAACTGATTACAAAAGAAAAGTCCAAGATAGAACAATACCATAAAGGTTTTAACATCAGTATTATAACACACTAATTTCAGTAATGCATACACAGTTCTTTCATAATATCACTGCAAATCAACAGAATTTAGTGAATTAGAAATTCTGCATGACTTTGAAACTGATCATTTTAATTTGCATGCCCTGAATGACTCATTTCCACATGAAAACTAGTTTCGTTACCTTGTGTGAGGAAAACTGAGTCACCACCATTTGTAATGTCCTCTATACTGCCTCTGTCATCCTGGAAAAAAGTAACACAGTGTTCTCTTATATAGCAGGAATGCCATCGTTAGAAAGTAGTGAAATTAACTGTTGGAATGTTTCTGAATTCCAGAAAATCATAGTCTGGAATACACACTTTATAATCTGACCTAAACTTGGACATATCACTGACTTCATCAATTAAGGTAAACTGGTTGTGTCATATCAATCATGAAAACTACCATTCCCCTTTATATATAACACTGGCTTCATATTTAAACAGTCAACTTGCCACTGTCATCATATGACACTGCTTAACACCTTAACAGTGAACTAGCCTTTGACATTTTAGACATTACATCACTAGGTTCATCTGTTTACGATAAACTCACCTTTGAATAAATAATCACTGACTTCATCTACTTTCAATGAACTAACCTCTGATATTATATCACTGGACTCGTATATTTACAGCAGATTTCACCTTTGACCTAACATTTGGCATGATATCACTGACTTCATCCATTGACAGTGAACTAATTTTTGGCAAGATATCTTTGGCTTAATCTATATATAGTGAACTTACCTTTGACATGATATCACTGGCTTCATCTATTACAGACAGTTTGGTTTCAGATGCTGGGGTGGTGAAGATTGATGGAATGTTTGGTGAGGCTGGGGAAAACAGCATGATTGGAGGCTGAACCTCCTCAGATTTTCCAGTAGAGCTGGCCTCTGACAAATCTGACACTGAACCGCTTTCTTCTATACTTTCAACCTAGGATATTGAACACAATTGCATTGTCTCAGTAATTTTTCATTTAAATAATGTGAGAAATACATTCCAGCATATGTAAACTTTCATATCATCTTTTTTCTTTCATATATGTCATATGGCAATTTTTCCAGTTTAATGGTAGAGAAAGACCTCAGTCGTCTTTTGGGCAATATTTCAGGTGCAGGTGGGTACCCGAGTATAGCCACTGACCTGCCATTAGCAAACTGGATGGCTCCCTTGTATAACATAACATGCAGGGTTCAAATTCACAGTGGCAAAGGACTAGTGATTTGTAGTAAATGCCCTTAACCTATCAACTGAAGGCCAACCTCTTTTCTGAATCTTACAGTGTATAAAGACAAATGAAGTATAAATAAAACAGGGAGACTTAAACAAGAGCTGTCAGATGACAGCGCGCTTGACTATTCGAAGAACTGATTGAAGAATGGGCTCAAAATATTACCACAGATATTCAGACAAAAGAAAAAAAAGATTAGACAAACAATGTTCTTGTATTTGTGGATTTCGATAAGTCTTGCACTAAATGGCAGTGTGTGAACCAATTTCAAAGTCCAAAAAGAGCCATAATTCAGTCAAAATAGTTGTCAGAGTTATGTACTCTTGCCTACAGATTGAAATCATGATGATTAACAAGTGTTCAAAGTTTAAAAACAATATGTCAAATAGTTTTGACAAAACATTGACTTGTATGAAAACAGAACAAATTTCCAAGTCCAAAAAGGGCCATAATTCAGTCAAAATAGATGACAGAGTTATGTACTCTTTCCTACAGATAGAGACTATTATACTGAACAAGTGATAAAAGTTTCAAAGCCATATGTCAAACACTTTACACAAAATATTAACTGGTACGAAAAACTTAACCCAGATTTCTAAGTCAAAAGGGGCCATAATTCAGCCAAAATCCTTGATGGAGTTATGTACTCTTGCCTATAACTGGACATGGTGATGGTAAACAGTGTTGAAAGTTTCAAAGCTTTATCTCAAAAGACTTTGTCAAAATATGAACTGGTATGAAAAACTTAACCCAGATTTCTAAGTCAAAAAGGGCCATAATTCAGCCAAAATCCTTGATGGAGTTTTGTACTCTTGCCTATAACTGGACATGGTGATGGTAAACAGTGTTGAAAGTTTCAAAGCTTTATCTCAAAAGACTTTGTCAAAATATGAACTGGTACAAAAAACTTAACCATGATTTCTAAGTCAAAAGGGGCCATAATTCAGCCAAAATCCTTGATGGAGTTATGTGCTCTTGCCTATAACTGGTGATGGTGATGGTAAACAAGTGTTGAAAGTTTCAAAGCTTTATCTCAAAAGACTTTGTCAAAATGTGGACTGGTACAAAAATCTTAACCAAGGTGTGACGCCGACGCTGTGGTGAGTAGGATAGCTCTACTTATTCTTTGAATAGTTTAGTTAAAAAAAGAATAATTAGTTTTAACCATGCAATTATTCCCTGATATGCTTGCACTGATGCACAATATAATTTCAATCTTATTTAAGTTAAACAGACATAATCAGTTCGCAAACATACTACACTTTGCAAAATTGGTTAGTTTGAAAGTTTCCGCCGCAGTCAAAACTTTGATCCATAAATAGATACTATGATATTTTGACACTTCACCACGCCTATCGGGTATCTGATAATGCAACATGTAAAACACTAGAACACTGAATGCTGAAATTAAATAGCCAAACTGTGTGCTCCGGCTCCGAGTCTCTACTGATATTTTCGCTTTTCGCGTTAATGTCATAGTATGTTAAATGGGTCTGCCCTGAATTATAAGGAAGCTTTTGTAATGTTCCTGTAGTGCAATATTTTGTCCATATTGTCTTAACAGTTGACTGGTGAATCCCGGCCATTTTAGCAATGTTTGCACATACACCACGAGAAAAAGGTCATTAGGTCACTGTCACTGCCATGCTGGATCACTTTCCTTATCACTAATTGCTTAAAATCTAGACCTAATTCTCTACACCCTATGCGCTCCATTCTTAAATTTATGTTTAACACAGACAAGTAACTGGAGTTATGTTAGGGTATATCTAGACTCTGTGCACATTACTTTCAGTCCCTTGTCATTGTACTTTGGGCGTTACAGGTAAACTATTTTTAGATTATGTTATCTCAATTGCGACTGCATGGAACTTCCCAAACTTGTACCAATTTTGAAAAGCGTAGTATATACTGTAACAATACAACATTAAGTGCAACTGTTTATATAGTGCAAAGGTATAAAATTTTAATAAAATATGATGGCAATGAAAACAATAATGCCAAAACCCTACCTCTATTTTTTCTGGTTCTGGTTTGAGTACCCCTAATCTAAGCAGCAGCTGATTATACATGTCTACAGCACTGTGACCCTCTTTCTCCAGGTAGTACCAGTACCGCCTCAGATCATAGTGATTAGAGGGGTATCTGTTCTCAGCATCATACAGGCTCTCAAACATTCTGAAATTTATCAAAATATTCTCAACTTTACCAGTAACTTCCATTGAAATAATTATGTTTGATAAAAGTGATGTTGAGTATACATGCTAGTGCAACATATTCTAGTAAATAGTCATGAATGTCATAAATGTTCAGGATAATTTGGAAATAAATGCATCCTAGCAAATAACCGTGAATGTTCAGGATAATCTGGCAATCAAGGCATTTTGGAAATTAACTATGAATGTTCAGAATAATTTGGAAAATCAAGGCATTCTGGCAAATAACCAAGAATGTTCAGGGTAATCTGGCAATCAAGGCATTCTGGCAAATAACTATGAATGTTCAGGATAATCTGGCAATCAAGGCATTCTGGCAAATTATGAACTATGAATGTTCAGGATAATTTGGAAAATCAAGGCATTCTGGCAAATAACCATGAATGTTCAGGATAACCTGGCAATCAAGGCAATCTGGCAAATAACCATGAATGTTCAGGGTAATCTGGCAATCAAGGCATTATGGCAAATAACCATGAATATTGGAGTGAGAGGTGGGTTCACATACACAGTATATGATCTACCATTTCACATGATTTCATTCTCTATTGACAAACAGCTATTCTTAACACTAATAACTTGCAAAGTCAAAGAATACATACTGAGGTTCAGCAAGGATTTCAGCTAACTTTTTCATCTCTCCTGCCATCAACAGTTGCCATGGTAACTCTTCAGCTCGCCTTTGACTGTGATTCTGGCAAACGAAATATTTCACGAGATACTGATTAAACTCTCTCTTCTGTTTCTTCCATTCCTTATCACTGTCAGAGTGAGAAATTATCTCAGCTGTAGATGGTTTCACTATGCCTGAAAAAAAAGTCCTTACCATTAACCTTATGTAACAGACATTTTAGATACTACATACAACTATTGCCTTTTGGTGATGTTGATATGTGGATTTATTGACCTAATAAAAGCGATAACGACCGATAATTCTATTAAACTTGTTTGATTAAGTCAGTATTGAAACTACACATCTTTGATATCCTCTATATACTACTCAAAAGGAAACATTATATTAGGTCCCTATGCGCAACTAAAATTTAAAGACATTTTAAGAAATATACAGGACACACACCCTAGGATATATTAAGAAAATTCTGTAATATTACGACATTCCACTGAAAAATGCACTCACGTAGAAGAACGTATTCCACAATTTCTCTCATATGTTGATGTGAGAAATTTAACATTCCATATGTGCTTTGCGTAATATTGTCTCCCATACATAGCTGAAACATTAACCAATCAAACTGTGTGACCTTCACATTCTCCCGGTAACCCATGGAAACAAGAGTATCTAGTATCTCATTGGCTGTTAGTCCTGACCTTGACACAGCAAGCAGACGTAACACATCTGGCACCCATCCAATAAAATCTGAAAAACAATGTCGTAAACTGTTTGAAATATAATAACCATTCAGTGGCTCTATGTATGTCAAAAACAACCTACTATGAAATTTGCGGTTGCATCCATCCATGAAATATAATTCCAAGGATAAAATAGATTTTTCAATTATTGTTTCTTTAAAACTAGAAATCCATGAATTCTTGCCCCATTGAAGTAGCCATTTTATAAATTTTTGATGTGCACCAAATTAACCTTTAGCCTGCTGGCAGCAAGCGATTTTGCCTTTGCAACTAAAGCAGACTATGATCAGCCTGCACTTCGCTATTCAGTCTGTAAATATTCAGTTAACACCCCATGAAATAATAAATGATACTGCCCAAACTGAATGATAGACCAGTCCATTTTAGAAATTTAGAAGGGCAAAGGTTAAATGACTTTACAGTTTTACTTTCATGAAAAAGAATATTGGTAGTATCAACAATTATGAACATCTAAAGCATTTTATCCCATCTGCACCTGTGACACTCTTAAATTTTTAATTTTTTTTTTGTTGGGTTTAATTTCGCACTGACACAATCATAGGCCATATGGCAACTTTTCAGCTCTGATGGTGGAGGAAAACCCTAGGTGCCCCTCCGTGCATTATTTCATCATAGGTGGGCACCTGGGTAGAACCACCCGTCCGACCTTCCATACGCCAGCTGGCCGGCTTCCTCACATGAGCTACATTCTTAAAGGCAGGGTATAACTATTCCTTTTATATGAGGGCATCAATATGACATTTAACAAGAGTTGTCCGTAAGACAGCCAAGCTCGACTATTCGAAATATTGTCACAGAAGCAGGAAATTATTACCCAAAATGTTAAATATCAAAAGAGTTTTAAGTTCGAAAGGGGACATAATTTGACCAAAATACATATCAGAGTTATGGGACTTGATGTTATCAACCAGTTTTATAACCCCGAAGAAACATGTTAAGTTTCAATTCAATATCTGCACTAGTTTTGGGGATAGTAACTTGCATGTAAAACTTTAACCAGAATTTTTTAAGTCCAAAAGGGGGCATAATTTGCTCAAAATACATGTTAAGAGTTATGGAACTTGACCCAGTGAGGTTGGTAATTGACCTAGAAAAAAATAAATAAGTTTCAAAGCTATATGCCTTTTGGTAATAGCTGTATGTACTTGCACGCAAAACTTTAACCAGGATTTTCTAAGTCCAAAAGGTGCATAATTTGCCCAAAATACATGTCAGAGTTATGGGACTTGGTGCTTTCAACTAGTTTTATAACCCCGAAGAAACATGTTAAGTTTCAATTCAATATCTGTAGTAGTTTTGGAGATTGTTACTTGCATGTAAAACTTTAACCAGGATTTTCTAAGTCCAAAAGGGGGCATAATTTGCCCAAAATATATGTCAGAGTTATGGGACTTGACCCAGTGAGGTAGGTAATTGATCTAGAAAAAGAAAAAATAAGTTTCAAATCTATATGCCTTTTAGTAATAGCTGTATGTACTTGCACGCAAAACTTTAACCAGAATTTTGTAAGTCCAAAAGGGGCATAATTTGGCCAAGATACATGTCAGAGTTATGGGACTTGACCCAGTGAGGTAGGTAATTGATCTAGAAAAAGAAAAAATAAGTTTCAAATCTATATGCCTTTTAGTAATAGCTGTATGTACTTGCACGCAAAACTTTAACCAGAATTTTCCAAGTCCAAACGGGGGCATAATTTTGCCAAAATGAAGGTCAGAGTTATGAGACTTGGTGCTATCAACTAGTTTTATAACCCAGAGGACACATGTGAAGTTTCAATTCAATATCTGCATTAGTTTTGGAGATAGTAACTTGCATGTAAAACTTTAACCAGAATTTTCTAAGTCCAAAAGGGAGCATAATTTGCTCAAAATACATGTTAGAGTTATGGAACTTGACCCAGTGAGGTTGGTAATTGACCTAGAAAAAGAATAAATAAGTTTCAAAGCTATATGCCTTTAAATGATAGCTGTATGTACTTGCATGCAAAAACTTAACCAAGGTGTGACGCCAACGCCGACGCCAGGGTGAGTAGAATAGCTATACTATTCTTCGAATAGTCGAGCTAAAAATATGATAATTAAGAAGTTATATTTGACCTACCAGCAGTGTCGCTTTCTGTTTGTTCAGCAGATAATACCTCATATGTCCAACTGTGGTCCTGAGACCAACGTTTGAAGCACCGCACAAATAAGTCACGTATAGAAGTACACATTTCCCTTATCGTATCTGTATAAACACTCAAGTCCGTATACACACTATATGAGCACATCTCGTTTCCCAGAATTCTCAGAAATAATGGCCTCCCTGACAACTTAGATTCAAATATTGTTTGTAACTGTGTTCGTTTAAGATGGTCAAAATGCATCTGCATGTGATCTTCTAGCATCTCAGCCTTAACTTTTGTTGTGCTTAAGCTTGACAAAGACATGACCTTGGTGTCTGGCCTTTTCGTTAAGTTGCTGTGACTAAGGTCAGAGTTCAAGGTCGTTACTACAATACGACACTGTGGCGGTAATGGCAGTGGTATCCAGGAAAATGTCTTTATCTGAAACATTAAAAGAATTACTATAAAGAATCTGATTTATCAAGATAACTTTCTCAGTTAACTATTACTACTTTTTATCATTATTTTTAGTTGTAAATCAATAATTTTGATAGCAACACACTGTTTGGAGATTATGACCCCTTTCACACAAAAATGAACACTGGCCAATGAAATCAACATTACTTCAAAACACTAAGAGGCTATCATTCCCATTCCAGTTGATGCTCTTCAAACTTAACAAAAAATAAGGCCAAAAATACAAACAAACAAAAAAATCTACCGATTTGCTTGGTGGCACACACACACACACATAACTATTTTCAATTGTAGAACTTACAAGTGTATTTTTTTTCAAAAGTATTTATTAGCGACTTTACTATGTCACATACCCAATGCAACACATAATACTTTATATTTCAATCTTTTATTTATATTATTGAACATGTTCTACTTTGACATGTCACCAGTGTTATTATGACTTACAATCAAGCTTGTTTAAATGGAACATTCAAAACTACCTCTTGCAGGCACTTTACTAGAAAATAGTTTGTTATATTTGAACATTTACAACCTCTTGTGGGCTAAGCCCCATAGAAGCCCCTAGTTCATCTACTCCATCTATCAACAGCACACAAGGTCCAAGTGAAATAGCTGACTGGAAACTTCCACACAGCTCCTTAAAATGTTGCCTGGCAACCTCACCATCAGGATGACCATCATCATCTGAAAATACAATATGCCTGAAATATTGCTTTTTTGCCAAGCTGAATTTCTAGAAGTGTCCTGCTCATATTTTTATATTTTGTAGAAGTGGTCAATGTTAAGGGCTTCTTGATATATAATTATTTACAAAGTATATCCAAGTACAATATGAAAAACAATTTTTTCTAGAGTATATGATTGACAAAACAAGTGAATGAAGTATTGCCATGCAATACAAAGTCCCCTACTGGAAGGCACCTAATTTTCTCTACTGTAGTATAACATAATAAACTGATATCAGATTCTGTCAATGATGTATAAACAATACTGTACTATATATACATTATAATATAACAAAGCACTTGGATTAAAATTTGCATATATAAAAACGTAGTTGTTTTCATTTGGAATTTTTTGGCCGATTATACAAAAAGTTATCATAAAAGTCATTTATAGTAACAACAAAGTGAAATTAATCCTAAAAAAAAAAAAAAATCAATAAAATGTAAGTTCACAAGAAAATCTTTACCAGGTAGAGATAGATCAAAATACACCTAAATATTGGATGTAACATGCATGTTGCATACATGTGATAAGTTCAGAATCCCAAAACTGGAGGCTTCCCATTTTTCAGCTGGAGTTGGGGTCTCAAAACTGAAGGTTTTTTATCGACATAAATTAAGCGCGCGGACACATAACTTAGAGACAAAATCCAGTATTTTTGGCCACACAATAATGTATACACCAGAAGAAACAATCCTCATAACTCTTGATTTGAATTTTGACAGCGTTATGCCACTTTTTAACTTACATTTTTTTGTTAAAGTTTTATAGGAGAGATCGCCATGACGTCACGCATAAATACCTGTTTATCTGGTGGTGGGTAAAACAAATGTTTTTACATCGTTTGTGTATGGGATCTGAATTTTTAATTTTTAATAACTTTTTTGCTCATTTATGGATTTTAAAAATTCAAAAAGTTTTGAAATGCTTACGATTTTCATATTTTCCCATTTAAATACCTTTTTAAAATGAATAACCGTTTTAAATGACATAAGATTTTAATAGCAGCGTAGCGATCCTCCAAACTTTAAGAAAAAACACTGTAAGTTAAGCTTTCATAATTAATCCATTTAATTTCGAAATTATAATCAAAAGTAATCAATAAATTGCTTGTTTCATACACTTTCCATTGATGAAAAAATTATTGATATTATTTGTGTTTTAAGAAAGTTTAAGCCGTTAGAAAAACATCACTGTTTACAAAAAAACATGGAGGCTCCGCGTCTGCCCACACGGTCTTTGTCTTATCAGTTCTAAAAATAGAAAATACAATGGATTTGTTTACAAACACGATCTCTCCTATATAATGTCTAATATATCTGTTACATTCAAAGCTATTGACTGTTATGCCCCTTTTACTAGCAAAGCTTTAATTGCCCCTTTTACTGGCAAAGCTTTAATTCAGAGTTAATCACTGAGAAAAGTCGAGCATGCTGTCTCATGTTCTAACTTTAAACTTTCTTAACAGATTAAATTTGTAGAAACAAAGTCTTAAATTAGGTCTGAAATGGTGGTGAACATGCATTAACATTATTCTACTCGAGGACTGGAAAGAAAACGAAGCTTTAAATTGGTCTGAACACAACTCATTAATTACGTAAATTCCTTACCCCACCCACTTTCGTATAAAAATACTGATGATTTTGGCATGAAAAATAGAGAACAGAAATGCATCAACATGCATTTACCCTTACCAAAATAATGTAGATTGATATTATCAAATAAATGAGTGTGTAATTTCATCCAATTTTCAATTAAATAAGTCCGATTTTAGTAAAAAATTAATTTGGTAAACAGTGGAAGAAAATGGCGTAACTGCATAAGGGGAAATAACACTCCTGTTCTAAAAATAGTAATGGGTTGGTTTTTCCAACAATATTACGGAACAAAACTTTTCTTTGAATAATTAAAATTCATTTCAGTTGGGAATTATTTCTTATGACTGGGAGTTTTTTGATTCAAATTAGTAAAAAAAATGGAGCCTAACTGGCATTGAGAATGGGCCGATATTCGGCCCCGTGAGACAGGTGGAAAAGGCCCTGCTTGTCTAAACCCTTATCAAAACAAACAATTCACCTGTGATAAACAACTCTTTCCTCCAGCTACATGCGTGTCAAACATGTATAATACACAACAGTCGGTGACACTTTGATTTACTGTGTAAACATGTTTGGCACTCCTCGGTAATTATCAACCCATTCGCAATACTGATTTTTTTATATTTTCTTTGAAAAGCGGGAGAAATATGGCTTTGGTCCTGAGACGGGAGGCAAGGTGAAAAAATCGGGATTTTGACCCTCCCGCGCGAGAGATCACATGTATGCATGTTGTACCACAGAAAAGTGGTCTCAATTTTTCCCTACGGCCAGTAATAAAAAAGTTACAATGTAATCTATTTATAATAACAACAAAGGGACGTAATTCTAAAAAAGTGTGCCTCATGGTGGTGAACATTTGTGCCAAGTTATATCAAAATCTCTCAATGCATGAAGAAGAAATGCTCCGGACAAAGTCATTCTTGAATTTGACCTTTGACCTCTAAGTATGACCTTGACCTTAAACCTAGTGACCTGGTTTTTGACAATTTGTCTCATGGTGGTGAAGATTTGTGCCAAGTTACATTAAAATCCCTCCATGTATAAAGAAGAAATGCTCCAGACAAAGTCATTCTTGAATTAGACCTTTGACCTCTAAGTATGACCTTGACCTTAGTACTAGGGCCCGGGCTTTGCACACAACATGTTGTCTTATCCAGGGGAATGTTTGTGTCAACTGATATTTAAATCCTGTTTTGCATGACTAATAGTTTAAGACTCGATAGGAAATTTTCTTGCTTGATCTTAAATTGGACCTTGAATTTTAAGGCTGTTCGGTTAAGCAGACATATCGTCGTCACCTACATTAAGAGATATTAAAGTAATATTGTTTTTCCTTATGGAACTTGACCAATTGCTGAACCAATTATACTAGGGCTTTGAGTAATGACTCGTTATGTCTTGCACGCAAAACTTTACCAGAATTTTCTACCCTAGATGGGCAGATTTGGCCAAAAATAATCCAGATTATGGACCTTGCCCAAGTTAGTAATGATCTAAAAGAAAATAGAGGGTTTCAGATCTTATGCCTAGTAATGCTTGTTAATTGAACTTGCGCCAATAACTTCAAACCATGAATTTTCTAAGTCAAAGGGGATATTGGCAATATGGAGTAGACTTGACTGAGGTAGGTATGATCTAGAAGAAAATATTCATCTATATGCCTTTATACTGATACTTCAGCAATTACCATTTCTAGCAAGGGCAAATTGGCAAGAGTCAGTATGGACTGGCCAGTTTACCGAGAACATGGAGTTCATAATGCATTAGTTTGATAGTACTTGAGTAACTTAACAGATTCTAGTCAAGGATATTGTCAATACTTGGTAGGATGACCTGAGTTGGTATTGACGAAAAATAATAGTTAAGCTAGCTATATCTGTATGTCTGTGCAAAACTACAGGTGACGCGACGAGGCACGCGGCCGAGCAGGTGATATCTAATTTCGATACGAGCTAAAACTTTGCTGGCTCAATTTGCTGCTGAAGGTCGGTTGCGTACATTTCATTGAATTGTGCAATACAATCATCATGAGCGAGTTTGATCGCAGAAAAAAGCCCTAATGACCTTTGACCCCCAATTGTGACCTTGACCTTTGAGCAAGGGCTCCGAAATTTGCGCAAGACACGTTGTCTCATCATGGAGAACATCTGTGCCAAGTAATATTGAAATCCCTTAATGAATGACAGAGTTATGGACCGGACACGAAACAAACCCTGTTCATGCCATGTTAACATTTGACTACTAAGTGTGACCTTGACCTTTGAGCTAGGGGTTTGAAAGTTGTGCAAGACACATCATCTTATTATGACGTATAATTTTGCCAATTGATATTAAAATCCCTTCATGGATGAGAGAGTTATGGTCCAGACAGGAAAAAAGCCCTGTTGACCTTTGACCTCCAATTGTGACCTTGACCTTTGAGTTAGGGGTGCGGGTTTTGCACATGACATGTCCTCACATCATGGGGAACATTTGTGTCAAGTAATATTAAAATCCCTTCATGGATGAAAGAGTTATGGACCGGACACGAAACAGACCTTGTTCATGCCATGTTAACATTTGACTACCAAGTGTGACCTTGACCTTTGAGCTAGGGGTCTGAAAGTTGTGCATGACACATCGTCTTATTATGAGGTACAATTGTGCCAAGTGATATTAAAATCCCTTCATGGATGGGAGAGTTATGGACCGGACAGGAAAAAAGCCCTGTTGACATTTGACCTCCAATTGTGACCTTGACCTTTAAGCTAGGGGTCCGGGTTTTGCACATGACATGTCGTCTCATCATGGGGAACATTTGTGCCAAGTAATAATAAAATCCCTTCATGGATAAAAGAGTTATGGACCGGACACGAAATTGCGGACGGACGGAATGACGGAAAAGCACATTCCTATAGTCCCCGAAACTGGTTTTCAACCAGAAGGGGACTAATACAAATTCTAATTTAGTTTCAAAAATTTCAACCTAAATGTATGTCTTACTTGAAGAAAAAAAACACAAAAAGTTCTTTTCATCTGAACTTGCAGCTCAATTTTCTTCAGCAAGTTTTTTTTTTTTTTTTCATAAAACATGTATTTTAATAATGTCGGTACCTTCTGTTAAATATTCCTCTCTCAATTCTGAAATGCATCTCCGCAGAAAGGTTGTAACATCTCGGCTCCTTCCGCTGCAGCCAACAAAATGACTGATGACCTTCACCTCTGAGTGTTCAGCGCTAAATTGTTTAACCCAGTTAGCTACAATAGATGACTTCCCCATTCCTCGGTCTGCCTTCAGCACAAAGATTGACTTATGTTTCACAACTACCTCTGGTCTGTAAAAGACAAAACATATGAGCAAGAAACACATAAAAACTCTAGGCGTTGCAAAAATCTGAGTTTTCAATTTTTGCAAAGACAATATAAATTGAAATATGATAAAACTGCTTCCCACTAAATTTGTCTTTCAAAGAAATATCTCTCAATCAAGCTGCCTGCCAAACTAGCTCTGTAGGTATAAAAGACTACCTAATGAGTATAAAGTTTCCAAGTCTGATATTTTTATACTCTCACCACCTCCCCCACCCTTATTCAAAACCCATAGAGGCACGTCAGTCTTCCCAACTGTTAAAGATGAAAGTCATCATAAATAAATCATATAACAAACTATAAGATAATGTCAGTATGTAGATCATATGCAAGAAAAGATACAATACACATTTAGAAAAATTTATTATATCTTAGAAATGAAAACATACTGTTTACGAAGAACATTTGACACTGTATAAGGTTTGTAATGACCAAAGTCTTCCTCTTGGTCCAATCCTGGTTCATCAAGCACAGTGCTGCAGAACTTTGTCAAATCTCCTTTCAAGGTACGTAACTCTGAATGATTTAAGTAAATATGTCGTCTGCTCTCCGAAAATACTTCATGACACAGCCACTCTCTGTACTCTTCAGTGTCTATAATATGAAAAGCAAACATTAAACAACCAGAACTTTCTTTAATTTCAGTGAAATTAAATACAGATTTTCTCAGCCTTAAGGATCAATGATAGAGGAACTGAAAATCTTATACACTAGCCAAAATAACTTGACAAAGAAGTTTCACAGGAATTTATTCAAATAGTTATTTTAAAGAAAAATACAGACAGCAAAAAACAGTAGAATGTAATGCCTTCAATTCTAATTCTTTCCGTTTGTTCTGCTACAATATAATTGTAAAGTGAAACCCATAGGGAGCAAACACAACTGGGAAGGGGGAAACCTGTTTGTTGTACAAAGGTTGTTGATATGGAATTATCAATTTACTATGAGTATTCCTCTAAAGGATCTTTTAGGTGTTGTTTTTTTTGACAGGCATTGTTAACAGAAGTCAGACTGTAGTTGTAATTATAACCCATGGTATAAAAATCTTTAACTGGTGTTCATTAGTTAAACTAAGAAGGAAGTCAAACTTTGTATACGCTGTTGTATACTGACATGCTGATCAGTGAGTAGACATCATCAAATCAGTAATGATGTCAAATAGAATGAAGCCAGACTACTTACTATGTGAATGAATGAAGAACAGCACAATTTTTATAATCATTTTAAATGTTAGAATGTCATTTATTGTCTGATTATTGCAGAATTTTGAAAATTGACCCACTAAAACTGATGCCCTTTGTGTTTAATTCCTTCAACTCTGACCTCTTAACTGTAAATCAGATGATAGACTAAGTGAAGCCATATTTATTTAACATAAAAATCTTAACCCTTATCATGCTGGACAGGTTCTGCCTTTGCGACCAGTGCAGATCATGATCAGCCTGCACATCCATGCTGTCTGATCATGACCTGCACTTTTTGCCATTCAGTCAATATCCTTTTGGTATGAACCCCTTTTAACAGTTAATGGCACTATCCAAATTGAAAGGTGGACAAGTTCATTATAGAAATTTAGCAGGCTAAGGGTTATGTAAATGCACTCATCATTCTACCACACACCCTCTGTTGGACTGTCTCTATAATTATACACACCGAACATCCCAAGGCCATCAAGTAGTGGTGGATACAGTTCATCAATGATCTCCTTCCAGTCAGCAAGTACACGTGTACCGAGCTCACCACATGTCTGAAAATATTTCACAGGCAGTCCCTTGTTCACAATACGTTGTTTCAGATCTCGAATATTCAAGTCTGCATATTCACTCTCAGGCTTATGCAAAGCTATTGTCTTCTGTTTTTCACCCTCTGCTATATCTATAAAATACATATTAATACAGGTATTATATTCAGTTGAGTTTGATTAATGATAGCACAAAAAAGATTTGTATAAACCTTTTAACAGAATTAAGTAGATGTAATGAAATTTCATTTTGCTAAAAGTAAGATGAATCCAGCATGTTACCCACAGACATGATAAGCTATCCATTTCATTCTAAATTGAAATTTTACATATATAAAATGTGTCATTCAATAAGGAAAAGTTCCTATTTAAAGTATGAAAAGAATACAATGTAAATGGATATATGGCAACAAGAGCACTGCCTGCAGGTGCCATCGCTCATCTGGAAGTGCTGGACAATATGTAAAAAAAAAGAGTTATAGTTCAGAATTTCTAAGTACAAAAAGGGCCATAATTCTGACAAAATGCAGGTTAGAGTTATGGTTCTTGGCCTACATAGTTCCCTAATAATGATAAACAAGTGGGCAACATTTCAAAGCTGTAGTTCTTACAGTTTTTGAGAAAAGGAGACCTAAACTAAAAATTTAACCAAGAAATTCAAATTTTCTAAATACAAAAAGGGCCATAATTCTGACAAAATGCAGGTTAGAGTTATGGTTCTTGAGCTACATAGTCCCCTAATAATGATAAACAAGAGTGCAAAGTTTCAAAGCTGTAGCTCTTACAGTTTTTGAGAAAAGGTGGACCTAAACAAAACTTTTAACCAACGCCGACAACGACGATCAAGTGATATGGTTTATTTTCACTAATATCACAAACTGAGGCACTTGACATAAGCAACGGGCTAAAAACATGAGTTCTGGTCAGCATGAATATGTATGAAGTTGGGCTTAAATTGCCAAACAAAAGTGAAGCCAAAATTTCACAATCTGCAGCATTTTACCTATAAAGAGATTTTCTGACAGAGAACCTAATACTTAAAACAGATACTTTCACATCACTTGAAGTATTTAAAATTGAACTTGTTTGAGTTGTAGATTAGTCATAAGGCAAAATTGTGACACATATTGGGCAGTATTTATTACAATAATAACACTTCTGCAAGTAAATATGAGTCGCACCATGAGAAAACCAACATAGCGCAGTCTGGTCAGGATCCATGCTGTTCGCTTTCAAAGCCTATAGCAATTAGAGAAACTGTTAGCGAGCAGCATGAATCCTGACCAGACAGCATGGATGCACAGGCTGGTCTGGATCCATGCTGGTCGCAAATTCACTATGTTGGTTTTCTCATGGTGCCGCTCATATGTTCATGAAAATAGACAGTTAAGGACAACAGTGAAAATAAATCACTCACAAATATTTTTGTTTTAATAGATGCTATACAGTGTCAAAAATGTATAAAACCAATAGAAACAATTGAAACTTAATGTAAATGATGTTTTGATAATGAAAAAATCTCTGACCTTGTAATTTGTGGTCTAGATGTTCTGGTTGTCTGTAGTAGAAATGACAGTATCTGTTATCACTGAGGAATGCAGCCTGAATTATTTCCAGTTCTGGAATACTGCAATTCTGGTGTACCTATTAATTAGGAAAAAAATATAAATATCTTTGGTTGTTCATTTCAAATTTTCAGCTTTAGACGTTCATAGTACTGTGTATTCAGAATAGTAGATTCTACATAGCATTCCTGTAAGTCAGAAATTCTATATTGATATAAACAACTATATTAAAACATTTATTTAGAGTAATTGTGAATGATAACCAAAACACAGGCATTTGCTTCCCTATTAACATTTAAGGAAGACTGAAGGTTTGACATTATTACGCAACAAAGTCACAGCTTGTACATCACAATTATTACGTCATACCAGCAGTAGTGAGCTGAAAATGAATATATAACAAAACAGGCAAATATTTGGTGCATGTTTTGGACGATGTAGATAGTAATCTTTGATATCATGTAGGAATCAAAATAATATATATAAAACAGTGATTTCTCTGAATAAAGTAACTGTTTATTGTTCAGATGCCAACTATTACCACTGAGACTTTACTCTTGTGATATAATTTCTTCACATCTAATTTCCAAACAATGATCTCATCTCATGATTAAGTACAGCTGTGGACAAATAATTCAGAAAATTAAAGGAATTTTACTGTTTCTTTACCAGTATGTAAATTTATTCATACCTCTTTCAATATCCAAGAGTATCCAGCACTGGCAGCTACCAAATAGTTTTTATCAATCCATGATGCATCGTCAGGTAAAGTATGTAAACTTTCAGGCAGTTTCCCACCGTCCGGTGTTCTATGAGGCCCATATGTTTCTCCAAGTAAACATATAAAATATGGAGTGCATCTCATTATAAAGTCTAGATTTATTCGTAAAAGGTGTCCACTTTCTGTCTGAATACTGTCTGGGGTCCATTGTATATCTATCGGAGAGAATGCCGTCCCTCGTTGTTGGCAAAGCTCTTCAAGTTGAGGAAACACTTCTTGTGCCAGGAATTCTCTCTCTAGATCAAAGTCACATGGTGTGGAGCAGACGTATGGTGTGACTGGTTTACGGATTGTAAATTTTTGCTTGACTGGTTCCAGCATAAATCCCTCCTCCTCATCATCACTGTCATATCCCAGCTGAACCATCCTGGCTGGTTCCCAGTTTCAGATCTAAATCTTCAACTGCAGCATGTAGTTGTTCAAAGCATCATGTATTTTCGGTACAGATGTCCTAAAGAGAAAAGAATTTAGTTAAACTTTGTTTCTACAATGAAAATTTCTTCTGACTACCTATTAAACAGATACTATATTTTACCTTAAAGTGACAATTTGATATCGATATTTATTGAATTTTGTTGAATGATAATTGCATTCCATGACACTGAATCAGTGTCATAAATTATCCTGAAATCCCAATCAGTTTCTATTGAAACACCAATTTATTTTATAATTTAACATAGATACATTCACATACAAGCATTTGGAAATTTAATTTGAAATTAAAAATTAACCTTCACTATTATTTTAGAAATATAAATAAAAAATAAGTGTTATCCCAAAATGTTGTACCATTAAGTGGCTACCTCCACTACAGATTTCCTAATGACTTTGTTGTAGGTACTTGGTATCTCATGAGATATTTATAAAATCCATATAACCCCATACTGGTAAGTCAGTTCATAAGAACATTACACTCCAAGAAAATCTATATCTTTTTTTAA
The DNA here is from genome assembly GCF_021730395.1 of Mercenaria mercenaria. Classification (NCBI taxonomy): domain Eukaryota; kingdom Metazoa; phylum Mollusca; class Bivalvia; order Venerida; family Veneridae; genus Mercenaria; species Mercenaria mercenaria. The sequence goes on from NC_069373.1 coordinate 59,459,175, forward strand.
CACTGATTTACAATCATCATTTCAGTGCACTGCAATAAGTTCTCTTTTTATGTAGATAATTTATTACATTGTCCTTTAAGTTTTGTGTCTTGTATAAATACTGAATAATAAATTATCTGAATGCAAAAAAACAACAAGGAATATTACCTACATTAATTTCTTTTCAAAGTTTTTACCTTTCATAAAAATGTTCAACCCATATGTTTTCTTTGCTGGAGTAAAACGTACTGTAGAATTTTGCAATGAAGTATAATTTTAAAAAAAATCTTGGAATTTACCATATAAATTACAAATGTATCATTAAAGACAGCAGGAAAATATTACTGTGTTTAATCTCTTTATCAAACAGACTGTTACACACCTGAAAATGATTCTGACATAATACTTGTAATACTGTTATTTTAAAATATACTTTAATCCAATGGTTTAAATATAGCAGGTCATTTATAAATCCACTTGCCAAATCATAAACCTCTTCAATGCCAAAGAAGATTTACAAAGGGTGAATGCAAATCTTAGAAAAAGTAAGAATTTTCCAACAGATACTGTAACATTAATATACGTAATTCCTTAATAAACAGTTCATAATTTTATTTACTATAAAAAAACTTTGTTGTATTCAAAACCAGCACTTGTTTGAAGATAAAAAACCGACTTGTTATAATTAATAATACTAACCTAGTTATAACTTCCATATGTTCAATTAGGTTTCATGACTGATAAAGATGCTTGTCAAAACCTAAATATTCTTTATACCTTCTACACAGTATCATTGTTTTCTAATTTTTAAATAGAATATTATATGAGTAAAGTGTGCCAAGTCTGTGTTGACTTTGTAAGCAATAGGAGTGAAAACATTAAATTAAAACCAAATCTACTGTTTGATTGAAATCTTCAATAAGGTTTATAATACAGACGTTAGATCAACATTCTTTCATCGAAGCAAATGAAGAATTTCTTTTCAATAAGGAAGATTTAAAGATTTAATCAGCTAGACTGTTTAAACATTTCTCTCACGGGGCAACATGAAAGTAAACTACTCTTTAGATACATCTGATTCCTCCTCAAACATTTACTGTTAATTTAATGTTTTTTATAGCAAACAAATCAAAAGTCATTAGATTTATTGTTAGTTTGCTACTTGATTCATGTCACAAAGAAGAAAAGTGTCTTTTTCGTGATCAATGTTTAAAGTACTCTTATCTGTGACTGAATTTATAATCTACAACAAAAAAAGTAATGTTAAATTTTACATTTCTTTAAAACCTGTGTGTGTGTGTTCGGGTTTAACAACTTTTTCAACAATTTTTCAGATACATAAACGATGTTGTCTAGTTGTAGCAGTGAGCACAATGCCAAACTTTATAGTGCTGCCTCACTAGAATATCAGAGTTTTTTTCTAGCTAATTTGGGAACATAGCCTATACCCCCAAAATTGGGAATTTTAATTGACGCGTAAATGTTCCAAATTGGGAAATATTTAGTCCCATAGGATATAGTAAGGATGTGTTTCAGCACTTTCTCATACACTTGTTTCACATTGTACAACCTCTTTAACATACTTCCATTACAAAATTGTCCATAATTTGGTCAATGTTTGTGCAATTTTGATGAAATTTCTTTCAGAATGTAGATTGGGAATTTTTGCTTTCATTTTGGAAAAATTACATACTTTTTGGCATTGGGAATATAGCCAAATAACGGCTATAAAAACGGCCGAACCCCCCCCCCCCCCCCCCACACACACACCCCTGAATATCAAGCAGTAGACACATGACATGACACCCCACCCAGTGACATTATTTTTTACCTCTTTGGTATGACGCGGCCATGGATCAAACCCACGGCCTCCTGCACTCTACCACTTAATTAGGCTACCAAGGCAGTCTATTCTTTAAAACCTAAATAATTGCAATATTTGATTCTATAGGTGAAAATATAACCCTTTTATAAGAAAACAATAATAATAAATCAAAATGTAATATATGAGATTAACCATTAGCCTGCTGGCAGCAAGTGATTCTGCCATTGCAGCCAGACCAAGATCTGTGCAGTCTGACCATGGTCTGCACTGTTCGCTATTCAGACAGTAAATTTTCTGTGAACACCTCTTTGCATAGAAAGTGGTACTGCCCAAACTGAATGATGGACCAGTCCATTTTAGAAATTTCGCAGGGTAAAGGTTAAAAAAAAAAATTATAGGGATGTGTGATGAAATGAGATGACCCACTCATTGACAAATAACTGGGCTCAACATTTATGTCATTCTAAGTCATGAAATTACAGTGCTGTTCATTTCCAACCAGGCTCAATGAAATCAGATCAACTTATATCAACCTATACGTTGCTAAGTTTCTAAAATGGACTGGTCCATCATTCAATTTGGGCAATACCATTTATCATTTGAAGGGGTGTTCACTGAAAATTTACTGACTGAATAGCAAACAGTGCAGACCGTGATGTCCGTGCAGGCTGATTTTGGTCTGCACTGGTCGCAAAGGCAGAATCACTTGCCTCCAGCAGGCTTATAGGGTTATTAAGGTTAAAGCTTTTATGCTCTTCACACATTTGTATCATATCTTAGCTGTTGAGATTGTTTTCCAAGATGAAGAGAACACCTCATACTTAAAGTTAAGATACCGCTGAAATAAAACAGAAGAATCAGTTGGAACTTAAGTATAATACATGTACAAATTCACAGAATATATGTCTCAAAAATCCTAGTATTATCTGTAATTAAATGTTTAGCCAAGTATATGGGTACCTTGATTTATGATGATAAAACCATAAATGTTCAGTTCCTTTCAAATGAATTGCATTAAAGTATTGATTTCTTCTTTCTATCACTTTAAATATCAAATCAAGATTTGTAATTAATCTTTTGTGACAAGACAATAATTATGTATGTACCCTTGCAGAAAAATGATCAGTTTACATTTTGCATTCAGTGAGTGTTTATTTTATAAATAAACAAGAGCTCCATCTGACAGGGCATAATACACCAATTTGCAAGAATGGGCCAAGAGCTCTAAGCAATTTATCATGCTGGATGTGTGTGTGGGGGTGGGTGCTGAGGTGGAGGGGGTGAAGAGATGGGGAAAGAAAGGGGGCACTCAAAAACAAACTAGAAATGTGTCCATGGGACACAGCTAGATGCCAACACTACATGACAAAGGACACAGATCAACTTTGGGAAAACAATATGTTGCTATTTAAAATTCGTAATGACTGTAGGTAAAATATTTTCGGAGCTACGCACGTCAAAACATTAAAATGACAATTTTTTCTAGGTCAGGGGCCATAACTCCTACAATACTGAATGAATCCGGACGCGAAACCCAAGGTGCACAATTGCACATGCTGACCAACATTCCTGTAAACTTTGGTGACTCTAAGTCAAATACTTTTGGAGCTAGGCATGACACAACATTCTCAGAAGGACGGACGGACAAGGGCAAATCTATATGCCCCCCAAAGTGGGGGCATAAAAAAAAGAGTAACTGAACTAAAATGTATGAAGAAAATTACAATCGTAAAGAGGTGGGATATGAGTTGGGATAAGATATGTGACAGAGGGATACCAAAATGTTATATCAAACATTTCTAACAGCATATTAAGTAAAAACTAGAGATGTCACAGGAGTGTCGAATTATACTCCCACAATATGGACCTTGACCTTTGACCTACTGACCATAAAATCAAAAGGGTTCATCTGCTGGTCATGACCAACCTTCCTATCAACTTTCGTGATCCTAGGTCCAAGCGTTCCCGGAAATGGTTTAACTGTTCCAGGTCTCCGTAGCCTTGACCTTTGACCTACTGACCTCTATTTTATGATCTTACACCTGCGTACCATAATTCTGGAAACCATGAAAACCAACGGACGGACTGAATGACCAACAAACTCACTCCTATATACCCCCTCAAACTTTGTTTTGTGGGGGTATAAATGCCCCCCTCCACAAAAAAACATGAAATTACAGGGCAAGGACAAAGAGGTAAGGTGACATGTGTCTGCATTTAGAAGAATATTATGATACAATATCAAGAAACTGAACTTAAAAGTAAAAATTAAATACATCAGTGGAGATGGGATTTGTGGGTGAGGGATACAGACCAAATTTCAAGAAAAGGTAAAATCAAAATCAGGGCTATTTTGCGCATATGGGTAGGGGTTGGGGAAGGGATGTGGCTGAGGGATACTAAGATTCAATATCAAGATATACTGGTGCGAAGAAAGACTATGTTTCAGGATTAAAATGAATTTTCACCTTTTTCTCATAATTCCGAGTCCATTTACTGTTTTTTCAGCTCTTGCCAAGAATATATAGTAATCACAAAAGAGATTTTACTATTTCATAATGCCTCATCAATTAAACTTACAAAATCCCCAAAATTAAAAAATTATAAGAATTATACTGTCATTGAACAATCCAGCCCCACACAGCCACATACTTTCTTGTTGACCATTTGTACTTATTACTATAAGTTTGCAAAAACTAAGACTTCTTCTGAAATTGCTCTTTTTAAAACTGAGAAAAGATATATAATAGTGCTTTAAAACAAAACAAGAGTTGCTGTAGGACATCGCTCGACTATTCAACAGCCTTGTCAACTGAATAAATATCAAAGTTCAAAAAGGGTACGTAAAAATGTAAAAATGCAAAAGAAGGTTATGAAACCTGTATAATGCAATATCAACTCATGTTCAACTTAGTGGACAAGTGTGTGTTTCAATCCATTCCCATTAGTGGGTGCTGAGATAACAGCTTACATACTAAAACTTAACCAAAAACTGCTAAGTTGAAAAAAGGGTATAATTTTGTAAATGCAAACTAAAGTTATGGAACCTGTGCACAGCATGTCAGATCATCACAGTGAACAAGCGTGTGAAGTTTCAGTCAATTCCCATAAGTAGGTACTGAGATACCAGCAAACATACAAAAACTTAACAAAAAATTTCTAAGTCGAAAAAAAGGGCATAATTTTGTAAAAAAGCAAACTAGAGTTATGGAACCTTTGCAATGTCAGTTAGTGTAACACAGTGAATAAGTGTGTGAAGTTTCAATCTATTCCCACTTGTGGTTACTGAGATACCAGCTTACATGCAAAAACTTAACCAAATCGGGAAGCCGTCACAGACTCCGACACACCCACCAATGTATGGGTTAGTCCAGTAGCTCTACCTATTGTTTGAATAGTCGAGCTAAAACGTTTTACGATACTGTATACTGTTCCCTGTAACACAATATTGTGATTGTAAATAACCCTATTATGTGCCAAAATATTCAGTTGTGCAAATTTTGCTTTTTAATGCAATACACTCTTTTTATTTGCGTATGGTTTGCCAAAATATGTTTTACATTCTGGAAATAGGAATTATGGCTATTAATATTGTTTATTTCAATATTTAACAGACATTCTATTTAAACAAGAGGGTCATGATGACCCTGGATCGCTCACCAGATTAATATGTTTCAAATGTCAAACTGATGATTTTTAGAAATTTTTTGGAAAATTTTCCGATGTACAATCAAGTAACCACTGGGGCGGGGCCAATTTTACCCCGGGGGTCATGATTTGAACAAAGTTTGTAGAAGTCGACTAGGCAATGTTACATATCGAATATCTAAGATCTAGGCCTTCTGGTTTATTTTAAGCAAATTTATGAAGATTTCCCTATGTACAATAAAGTAACCCCTGGGGCTGGGTCAATTTGACCCTGAGGGGGTCAATATTTGAACAAATTTTGTAGAGGTCCACTAAGCAATGCTACATGTTGAATATCTAAGCTCTAGGCCTTCTGGTTTATTTTTAGAAAATATTGAAGATTTTTCTATGTACAATCAAGTTTCCCCATGGGGCGGGGCCAATTTGACCCCGGGGTCATGATTTGAAGAAATTTTGTAGAGGTCTACTAGGCAATACTACATGTCAAATATCTAAGTCCTAGGCCTTCTGGTTTATTTTTAGAAATTTTTTGAAGATTTTCCTATGTACAATCAAGTGACCCCTGGGGCGGGGTCAATTTTGACCCTGGGGTCATGATTTGAACAAATGTTGTAGAGGTCCACTATGCAATGCTACATGTGAAATATCTAAGCTCTAGGCCTTCTGGTTTATTTTAAGAAATTTTTTGAAGATTTTCATATGTAAAATCAAGCGACCCCTAGGGCGGGGTTAATTTTGACCCCGGGGGTCATGATTTGAACAACTTTAGTAGAGGTCCACTAGGCAATGCTACATGTCAAATTTCTAAGCTCTAGAGCTTCTGCTTTTTGAGAAGAAGATTTTTTAAGGTTTTCCTATGTAAAATTAAGTGACCCCTGGGACGGGGTCAATTTTGACCCCGGGGGTCTGATTTGAATAAATTTTATAGAGGTCCATTAGGCAATGCTACACGTGAAATATCTAAGACCTAGGCCTTCTGCTTTATTTTTAGAAATTTTTTGAAGATTTTCCTATGTAAAATCAAGTGACCCCTGGGGCGGGGTCAATTTTGACCCTGGGGTCATGATTTGAACAACTTTAGTAGAGGTCCATTAGGCAATGCTACATGTCAAATATCTAAGGTCTAGGGCTTCTGGTTTTCAAGAAGAAGATTTTTTAAGATTTTTCTATGTAAAATCAAGTGACCCCTGGGGCGGGGTCAATTTTGACCCCGGGGTCATGATTTGAACAAACTAGGTAGAGGTTCACTAGGCAATGCTTCACACCAAATATCTAAGCTCTAGGGCTTCTGGTTTTTGAGAAGAAGATTTTTAAAGTTTTTCCTTTCGGTTGCCATGGCAACCAGAGTTCTGCATGGAATTCAATTCTTTGAACAATTTTTAGAGAAAACCATCCAAGGAACATCCCTGTGAAGTTTCATCAAAATTGGCCTGTTGGTTTAGGAGGAGATGTTGTTTAAAGGAAAGTGTGGACGGACGGACGCCGGACGGACGCCGGACGGACGCCGGACGGTGAGCGATCACAATAGCTCACCCTGAGCACTTTGTGCTCTGGTGAGCTAAAAAAAACACACACAATTTTTTATTTTATGATCATTTTTAAGACATACTGATAAGCATGTTAAAAGAGAAATTTCTAATTTATTTCTCATTACTTTCTGTGTACCAAATCCTGTAACGTAACATTTCATCTTTCCCTTCATCTTTATAATGAAATGCTTTCATTAAAAATTCTTAATTCATAAACAAATTGATTATGGGACATCTAGAAAATCCAATAGGACAGACTAGGCATTCTTAGGCTTCCTTCATTTCAGAATTTTTTTAACATTTACACAATTTTTCAAACACAAAACGATACTGTTTAAACAACCTGCAATTATCGCCTGGATGGGTTTTCCCTCATATTAAATCATGAAGGCATTATTTTCTCATCAAATTAGGCAGGAACAAATATCACAGATTTAAAGTAGTTCTTGATAACTTCTTTGCAAGTTCAGGCTGTTTATTTTAAATTTCTACACTATGGTTGGCACAGTTTGATGTGATTCCATTGCAAAATGAAACAAATTAATTTTAACTGAATCAAATTTATCACTGTAGCCTGGAACCCATTGTATCGATCTAGTTAATGTTTATCGTTGAGTGCAATAAAGAAAATACAGCTGGCCTGTATATTTCATAATTATGCAATCATTTAATCCCTCTCCCTTCTAACCATGCAAAATTGTCAGGGAAATGTCATTTTATGTGGCAAAAAAATTTCAGCTACAAGTAGCCATGTTGAAACTGAGTAAAAAATAGGTCATGCCATTATATCGTACTATTGTGAGAATTATTCATTTATTTCACACTATGGACTGGCCTGTTCGGCATTCCATAGTTAAAAAGAAATCGACAGGAAGTGGTCATGTGACTTTTTGTTTTGCAGACGAACATACTGGTCAATAAGCCAAAAAGAAGAAGAAAATGTAACATCAGTGTATCATGCGTAAGATTTTGTTAAAAACTGTTGTAAAACTTTCAATTATGATACTAACCTAGGGATTTTTCTAGATCTCTAAAAAGGGCAGGGTGCTGCTAAAAAGGGGCAGGGTGCATTTTGCGCGTTGCGTACCTTTGTCTACGAAAATCATAAGGTAGATTTCCATGGTTTTTGTTGTAATGTCTACATTGTAAGGTACTCCAGAAAGATTTGCAATGAATCTGAAAGTCAGGAAAACTATTAATACTTGTTTGTCAATATAACATGCTTATCATTTATAAATACATGCAGTTTGTTTTATGTTTGCATACATTATTTCTGTCTTGAAAGTTTTCTTGATTAGAAATATACCATAAAGACACTATTGAATAATGTAATAATTCTGGTGCAAATCTGTCATTATACATTCATTATATTACTGAACGTACCATTGATACTCTTGTATAAATGCACAATTTTTTTTACCCCGGACCAGACCCCCCCCCTCCCCGCCCGAATCGTGGGTGCATATTATACAAAGGTGTAGACAATTTTCCAACTACAAAATAACTTTGTTTATGATTTTCGCCATTTTGGTAAAGGGAAATTACTCTACGCGCTGACTGTCTATGCTAAATTCTGAGATTGCCGTTACGTTCTATAAAAGATCGAGTGGTTTATTTTCTTTTAAACAAAATTAATATCTTACAAATTTAATAGTATTTTGATGAAATAAATATAACAAAATCATAGATATTCTGATAGGCAGTGATACTAATTAAAGATCGACTGTTATCTTCAACCTAGATCAAACTGTGAACAACAAAATTGACATGAGGTGCCACGCTAATTGCCGATAATTACTGGCCATTAATCGGCATTTAATAAGCAGCAGACTTTGTTTTAAGATGTTTTTTTTCTCCTTTTTTATTCTGTTTTGCAGTTTGCTTTAATTGCTGACCTATCTAATTGTTGTTTGTTACGATTCGGTCATTCGTCGTCTGCATACCAATACTGCATACATGCCTCGGGCAAATACACAGCACCTGTGTATAGTCGGTGGGTGTCATAACTTCGTATCGATTTACAATTATTTGGGATGGTATTTTGACAGATGATTGATGGGCAGTTCGTTTAGAAATACTTAATTAATGGTCAGAGGGGCAGTGCTAAAAGGGCAAAGGGGCGCTGAAGAAAGGCAAAAGGGCGACAATTGCGGGCAGAAGGGCGGCGCTAAAAATTGGCAGGGCACTGTGCCCTGCTATTCCGCTTTAGAAAAATCCCTATAACCACTGGTTTGAACATGTTTTTGCTAAAAGTAACGGGTGACACTGCTGTGAACCTAAACATTCATATTAGAAAAATCGCGAGATTTGAATATAGAGCGATACAATGGGGTGGCAGTATATATTTCATCAAACAAGTGCACAAAAATGGCGGCTTACTGTTTACCAAAAAGGGATATCTAATATCGCTAACAGACATGTTTGTTAAGTTTTATAAGCAGAGAAAGACTTTGATGATTTAAGGTTGATCTTTCCTTTTTTACCAGGTGGAAATTTTGTACACGTTTACCTGTCAAACATGACGCAGACTTATTTAAATATGAACGTTTGAGCTAAATACTAAGCAGCAGGTTACCAGATGACTAGAACGCAGATTAGATTATAGACTCATTGTGCAAAGTTTGACATCTATGAATTTGTGAGTAAGTTTATACTACAAAGACAAAAACTGATGATATCATACGACTCCTGACAGTCCTGTTAAATTTTAAAAGCAAAGATCACCGATTCTGCATGGTGCCCGATGATGTCAGTGCTTGTCCTACGATTTTGTATCTGTCAATGCTAATTTCTGTATCTACAAAAGTTAAAAAAAAATTCTCTTAGTTTAAATATCTTAAAATATTCCTTTAAATATTTGACAACCTCTATCTATTGCAATTTTCTAACACTTGGACATCTCCATGAAAACTTGTAAACTTCCGCCGGTGTCATTTAATTTTAAAGCCGTTACAATCACAATAAGCCCCAATATCTACCGTTATTCTTTTTAGGCTGAACACCACTAAATCCAGCTGTTCTTTATTTCATATAAAATCCACTCACTTCATAACGGTGTTTCGACATTTTCTAGCATATCAGATTTTCAGAGACTTATATTCCCATAAAGAGCTAGATCGCTACTTGAGAAAAACAAAAAGAAAAGGGGGTGTTAACTTTTATATAAGAAAACTACGGTTCGTTAAATACTACCCGCTGAATTTACTACTTTTCGCTTCTTTCAATTTCTCTTTTCGTGACATTAAATTCTTACGCCGCCATTTTTATCTAGCATGCGATAGGAAACATGCCGATTTCATTACAATGCAAAGTGATACATACTGAAACGCGGTAGGGTAAAAGTAAGCACGTTGCTGCCGAGAAAATGCACTAGGAAAGGAAAAAAGATTAGTACTATTCATATTTGGACTACTTGTGACTAGACCTGCGGAGGCTTACATTCTATTTGATAGTGATCAGCCTTTATGTATATGGTCACTAAATGACTCGCAGCCTTCTACTTAAATGCTTCATTAAATAATTCAGAATTTGCCGATGATATTAAAAAAATGAAATTTTTTAAAAATCATTCTGCAAAGAAGTATAAAATACATTTAGGCTTATTTTCCATAGCTCTTTGATTTATGTATTTAATGAAACATTTGTCTAAACATTTATCAACTCAGTATTCGTTCAGACGTGGCCTTGTGGAGTAACTTTCCTGTCACCCGATGGAATTAAGATCAGCAGTTTCTCCACACGTGCAAGTCCGTCCCCGAGAGGAAAATCAACTGAAAATAAACATCTACCCATTAATTTCCTGAAATAAATATAGTATGTGAAAATGTACGCTAATTATAATTTAAACATTAAAATAAAAATCAGTAATCCATTTTCAGATTAGTGCAATCAGCTTCGCATTTCTTGGCATTTTATATCTTATGGCAGTTGTTCAGGGCCTGTAAATAAAATGTTCCTCGCCGTAATGGTAGGCATAAATTCCTTTAGAAAACGACGACCCTTGTTCAACAAGAAAAAGAACAAGAAATATCTTTAAAAATGGTGGTCGGCGAATTGTAATAAGGAAAGAAGTTTATGAATTTTTCATCTAACATTCATCTTTCATCTAACATTTTTCAAATTGCAAAACTAAACACCGCACTTTAACAATTTAAATATTTCTCTTTTAATTTTTCGCAAAGGTTTCGTAGGGTTGCAATTTTGTTTCGTTTATCCTTAGACGAATAATTACAGCCGTAGTTTGATGAAGATTCATGAAGCGGTTCATGAGAAGAGGTCATTAAACGTGTTTATATTTTTAGCTAAATTGGTCCCTATCCCCATTTGTAACAAAATAGCAAGAGACCTTACGATATTGTTACACATCGAGTTTGATACCCATTACATTTTAATGGTTAATGCGAAGAAAGGCATATCTACTTTTAGCTATAGTTGTCCCTAATAGGGCCCAAGTTCCTATATAAATAAATTTGGAAGAGGACCTTATAATGATGCTCCAGACCAAGTATGACAAAGATCCACCAAGCTGTATAAAGGCAGGTATATTTCTAGTTTTAGCTTTAGCAGCCCCTAAAAGGGGCCAAATGTCCCAGCTGAACAAAGTTGGCTGCGGGCCTAATAAAGATGCTACAAATCAAGTTTGATTAGAATACATGAGAAAAAATCAATTAAAGGATTTTTTATTTATTATTTTTATTTATTTCTAAAATAGGCCAACTGATCCCGCTTTAACAAATAGCATATTCGCTATTCATGAATCTTTGGACAATGACGTCACACCTATAAAAAAGTGAAGGTCAAGCAAAACATACAATTGTAATTATTTCAATATTTCTGATTCATAAGCAAAGTTTGACAGTGGTCATATCACATAGATAAACTGAATGCAGCGTACTTTCTTTTTAGTGTAATGAGATTCAATCATTATATAGCATATATATAATAAAACATATTTCAACTGAGTTCAATATTTGCATACCATACTAAAGAAAAATATTCATATATAATAAATCAGTTAAATAATTTATAACAAATATATCATAGAAAACAAGTACTCATTTTAATATGCAATCTGAATATGTCACAAAAGCAAGAAACCTTTTCATATACAGACGACAATTGTAACAAGGAAAATCTTCTAAAAAGCACTTCTCTACATAAAAGACTCTTATCACACCCTTATTCATGTGATACGCAGACCGTATTCAGCTTTTTCTTTAATTTGATATATGTTGGTATTTGAACAGGTTTTTATCATATTTATTAAACTTACTTATCATTTTGAGATGTATCAATATTCTTGCTAAATATACTGAGCCAAAGTTAGCTTAAAACTGTGTACAGCGTCGTTTAGGATAAACGCTTTATCTACATTTCACTCAGCGTAGCACAATCAACAGAGTGAAAGAAATTGACACTGTCGTCCAATCAGGCAGAGTGTTGCATAAATCTTCCATTTTGATAAATTATCTATAATGTGTTATCAAGTAGTATGATTTGCAAACTGAAGTCACGTGGCATAGGTAACGAAAACGAATTTAGACGGCGTCGCCGAAAAAATATTTCCTGTCTGCTAACGAGGTTTCTGTTGCAAGTCATTTGCACTAATATTAAGTGTCCGAGTTCTCGAACAGAGCAAAATGTCACGTATTTTTGCCTTAGGTAAGAGTCTAAATACTTACATCGTGGTGCGTGTAGCATAAATATAGTGAAGTTTCACAAATACGCACTTCCATCGGCTACATTTTCTTTTCTTCTGTTTTTCAATTCTAATAAATAAACACGTGTGAGGCATATTGTTCCACGTTGATGTGCTATTTGTGGCGGCACAGAAGGAACTTGAAAGGTTTACCTTTTTAGAGTAAGCACGCAATAGCTTTTGAGTACGCACGTAGTAGTTTTACGTACGCACGTAAACTTAGAAAGGCTATTGCATGCGCACGTTTTAGCTCTTTCGCGTGTCACGCATTAGTCTAAACGTGCACAGGGGAAAGATAGCTTGTGCGCACGCGATAATATTTAGTTCTCAAATCCATAGAGGAAAGAAGCAAGTCATTTCTGCGACATTAGCCAAACGGCCACGGAAGTCTCATGCTTCAAATTATTTATTAATGGAGTATGTATTTTTGAACGGCATTATCGACGATGAGTGGCATCTTTTACTATTTCAAACACTTTATTTTCTTTTTTTTTTGTCTTTGTTGGAGCGGGTTTTCTGTTGTTTTTTTACGCAGAAACAGTCAACATAGTGATTTTACAGTGGACCCCATCAAAAGTCTATGATTCCGTTAACACAAAAAAAGAAATGTATGTGTTAAAATACGATTGATCCCTATATTTATGGAAGGCCGGTGCGCCACACTTATTGCCAAATGCCCAATGTTATGCCATATATTCAAGGCTAACTGCGAAATGCTAAATGCGCTTATTGCCAGGTGATTTGTCCAAAGAATTAATGTCAAATTTGTTACTTGTATGTGTTAAGGATTTGTAACTGTTAAATAAATGAATGTAATTTTCAATTAGCTGAAGACACATTGTACTATCAAATAGCATTATCTCGGTTATTTAAACATATTCACACTGGCCATAGCTTTCGCAGAAGCGGTGGTTCCAACGCCGCGACGGTGGAGGATTCATCGCAGAAGCGGTGGAGAAATATGGCCGACTGACTACACTTACGCTGTCATCGGTCAGTTTTCTAATGTGTTTTCACGTTTGACTGAAAACAACCTGTGAGACAGGAGCCCACATGTGTACTCTCCAACCATAAACACTTGCTCAGTGCAATTCTTTGTCAACACTTCTGTACAGTTTGACGAGGGACTGCCGTTTTGTAGAATTCAAATTAAAAATGGTAAAATCTTGTACAAATTTAACGACCCCTGCGCACGTTAGCAGCAACTCGTAAGTACGGCACACTGTCAAACAAAAACTTTTTCTTCGTAATAGGTGAATTTTCATTACAGGCATATGAAAAAATCGACCAAAAATGATTCCAACGCAGTGTGCGGTGGGTACAGTTGCAACGCATTACGATGGATCTTGTTTCTTTAATGTTCGTTATGGACTTTTAACTTAAGTAAACAGCATTTTTCTGGGATTTTGATTGGGGTAGGTCCATGAAATCACTTTGACATCAGACAGCAACAGAAAATGTTTAGTAATAATATACTATTGATTTGCACTTCCGTTCTGTTGAATACACACGCGAAAAGCTTTATTTTAAACCATAATTATTTTACTTAATCAACTGCCAAATAATAACGCCATGATCTTTTGTACTAAATACACCTCAATTATGATTATTCATATTAACGTATGAAGGTTTTCTTCATTTATCGATTCTTTGATTATATGCTTACCACATGCAACTTTTACATCATAGAACAGACAAACTTATCTAATATACAAACTGACAGGCTTTCTGCTGTCCCTATTTTTGTTTTGGCGACATAATGTCGAAGTTGGGTACGCATTGGGGTGTGCGGCGGGGGAGTATTCTCCAACGCACTGCACATGCTGGAACTATTTGTCACTTTTATAGTTTTTTAAAATCATGTTTAAGCATATTTAAGTATGTTCCCAGCTCTAATTTCTCTTCTGTTGTTATAATAAGAATAACTGGAATGAATTGATTCCTTGTCGTTCTCTTGGCACTAGAACAAGGAGATAAAGGTCTCTAAATATGTTTGATTGGCGCTGTGACAGTTTTCAGAAGAGAATGAAGTTTTTGTCTTTCATTTATTGTAACATTTTTTTCTGCTTGTCTGTTGTTAGTTGTTTGTACTCTGTTTCTGCGTTTATCTTTCAGTGTTAAACTTAGTCTTAGAATCATCAAGATAATTATTATTGAAGATAAGGCCATGAATATGACGTATGGTGTTAAATTGTTTTTTCCTTTTATTTGACCTGGTGACCTAGTTTTTCATCCACATGACAAAGTTTCGAACTGGACCTAGAGATTTTTAAAGGTCCATTACTAAGGGAAAGTGAGTTGGCAATTTTTTTCATAGCCAGTGCATAGACTTCTGCAAGACACTAAATAATGAAGATTGGCAGGTCAAAATTTACAGAAGGTCTTTGAAACTCAAAGAAATGTATGTGTATTATGTTGAAATTTCAATGAATCGACAGAATGACCCCCCAGGTCTTTTTAACTTTCTTCATACTTCATAGAAAAATACTTGTACATATACTGCGATTTATTTCGAATTTCTACATACCAACTTTCATTTTCCAATAAAATGAAATAGTTTCTGTGCTTTTTAAAAGAAATTAAAATGTTCACTTTCCTTAGTATTGGACCTTTAAGATAAAAATTCCATGCACAGTGTGCCTAATCACGTGATCGCGCTACGTCATTTTGAGCTCGAAAGTGAAAGTAGATCTATATATTGTGTTTATATCATATGATTCGAAACCTATTTGAAAGTGCTATCCCCGGTACTACGATTTCCCCACCAAAAGCTTTCGTTTTAATGCTATTCATGTTCAATTGACTTGCATATCGAGAGAATACTGTTGGAAGTGGTTAAACAGGAATAGCGTTAAAACGAGAAGGTTTAATTGGGCGGGAAAATTGTAGTACCGGGAGATAGCACTTTCAAATAGGTTTCGAATGATGTACATGATATTAACACAATATATTGAATAAAAAAAAAACAACTTACGCCCTGATTTATAATTTTTGTTTACATTTCCACTTTCACTTTCGAGCTCAAAATAACGAAGCGCGATCATGTGATTGGGCACACATGTGCAAGTTTGTATCAAATCCAACCATAAATGAAACCTCATATGGCTGAGAGGGCCAGAATAGAAAATTTGCCCCTTTCAGGGGTGGTGTCCCTTGAACATATGATGGAATCTAGCTGATCTTCAATAGGAACCGAGATCTTATTGTGACTTTATTTGTGTGTAATTGTGTTTAAAGTCGAAAGTAAAAAATGTCACTGCTATCATGTTCATAAGGTGAACATTTTGGCTACTCCAGGGATTAAAATTTGTTGAAAAATGAGGCCTCCATCGTGTTCACAAGAAATTGTGGATGGACGACGGACGGACAGACGACTGACGAAGGGCAATCAAATAATCTCATCTTGTCACTACAAAAAAAAATCTAAACTTTTTCTTTAACACTTGGAGATTTTGTGGTAAACATCTGAAAATAAAAGGATATTGTTGAAGAAGAGGTAAATTAGCCTACTTGTTAAAAGTCTTAACTGCTATAACACAGCTGCTCAATGGCATTTTGTTATGGTATGCTACGTATTAGTAATTGTATTGTACTTTAGTTAAGTTTGTTTATCACACGACGCAGAAGTCGCATGTGGTAAGCATTTAATCAGAAAATCAATATTGCCACTTGATATTTTGTATTTACGGATGTGCAAATCAATATCATATTTATTCTAAACTTTCAGTTTCTGTTGCTATCTAATGTCAAAGTGATTTCATGGCCCTACCCAATCGAAATTCTGGGAAACTTTTGTTTACTCAAATTTAAAGTCAATAGCGAACATTGAGGAAACAAGATCCACCGTAATGCGTTGCAACTGTACCCACCGCACACTGCGTTGGAATCATTTTTGGTCGATCATTTTGTATGCTTGCAATGAAAAATCACCGAATATGGAGAAAAAGTTTTTGCCCGACAGTGTCAGACTTACATTTTGCTGCAAACGTGCTCAGGGGTCGTTTTGTACAAGATTTTACCATTTCTGATAGAAATTCTACAAAAACGGCAATCCCTCTTCAAACTGTACAGAAGTGTTAACATTAATGAAAAAGAATTGCACTGAACAAGTGTTTGTGGCTGGAAGAGTACACATGTGGGCTCCTGTCTTACTGGTTGTTTTCAGTCAAACGTTAAACACTCGTTAAAAAAAGTACCGATGAGAGCGTAAATATAGTCAGTCGGCCATATTTCTCCACCGCTTCTGCGAAAGCTATGGCCAGTATGTTGTCAGTCATTCAAAATATCAAAGGTTAAGCAAGTTGTCGAGAAAGGTCATTTAATTTGCACTTTGACCTGCTTTCGATTTCCGGTCCTGGTCGTGCCCCTTTTGTGTCACCGTAGTCGTTGTTTACACAGGAAAGCAAGTTTGTTGGGAATATTGTTGTAAAAATGTTTGCATTTTCTGATTGGTCAGTCATATACTAAGTACTATTTATATTTTTATACCTCCGGGAACAAGGCTTTTCACCTGCCTCTATCTGCTACGCGAATTATGATATGATCTGCGGGTCTGTATTCAATTTGAAATTCTGATATACTTGTTTCTATTAAACACGATTACGCTAAAATGTTGTTGTTTTTTTTTGTTTGTTTTGGGTTTAACGCCGTTTTTCAACAGTATTTCAGTTATGTACGGCGGGCAGTTAACCTAACCAGTGTTCCTGGATTCTGTACCAGTACAAACCTGTTCTCCGCAAGTAACTGCCAACTTCCCCACATGAATTATCAGAGGTGGAGGACGAATTATTTCAGACACAATGTCTTTTATCAAATCGTCACGGAAAACATCCGCCCCGCCCGAGGATCGAACTCGCGACCCCGCGATCCGTAGACCAACGCTCTCCCTACTGAGCTAAGCGGGTGGGTACGTCATTCTAACGTGCGATGACGTCAATGTGTGTGTTGCGACCAAGAAAGAGCGCTACTATATTTTATCCACTGTTTTAGATTAAGGTATTATTAGAATCGAAGTAATGTATAGCAAAATCGTGTTTTACCTAAATTAATACACTCAATACGCCCTCGTGAAAATATTCCGCGGACGTATAACCTCTTTCCATGCATTAACAACGTTAAAACACGGATTTTCTATACATTACTTCTTAAATTAAAACACCATTATCCCTAATTTTTGTTCCGCATGCTTGCTGTTTAATACGGCTTACGGAATGTATTAAGGGGAGTTCGAATCCCGACTAGGGATGAGTTTCACACAAACAACAACAACAAAAATAAACTACAAGATCTATTGAAAATGTACAACATTTTTTTAATGTTTTACAAAAAAAGAAACATAATTAAGCATGATATAAATCCATATGACAAAAAAAAAATACAAGTTGGTGAAACACACCTAACGCAGTGCCCAAGCTACTTGGGATAACAAGAAACCGAC
The DNA here is from genome assembly GCF_021730395.1 of Mercenaria mercenaria. Taxonomy (NCBI): domain Eukaryota; kingdom Metazoa; phylum Mollusca; class Bivalvia; order Venerida; family Veneridae; genus Mercenaria; species Mercenaria mercenaria. The sequence continues at coordinate 59,477,291 of NC_069373.1, forward strand.
CATATCTAGGCACTTTTCCCGCCTAATTATCGCGGAAGGTGCATATATAGATGTAAAATTATTGGTCGTAACACTTGGCAACACAAAATACCCCGAAATGACCATAAAAATGGATATCATTTAACGTTGCACGTACGCAATCCAATATAAAGTAAATGTAATAAGAACAACTGAATGCGCATTAGACTTGATTTACAAGTTTCAAGATGAAAAAATGATTAAGAACACTTCAATGTTCTATAACGATACAGACAAATGTACCAGCGAGAAGAGTAGGTTTGACGGCCTATTACATCAATATACTAGGAAAGGTACTGGTTTGATGCCTAAGCTCGGGCTGCCAGGACAAAATCAAACCAGTCATTCTTGATACTTTCTATGCTTTATGCAGCAATGGTTTTCGTCCAACTGTAGAACTACTAATATTAGACTGGAAGAATACAAATGCGGCTCGAGTCTACAAGAAAGGTGATCGGTCAAACCCTACAAATTACAGGCCAGTATCTCCCACTGCACTCTTTGTAAAACTCTGGAGTACAAATGTACATCGTTGCCTCTCCCATTACTTAATACATGTTTTCATGATCAGAACATCATTTAAGAAATTAATAATGACAGCTTGCCAACTATAACAACATAAAGGGCTGCTTCGGAAAAAAACGCACGGTTTCTTCTCATATATATACGTGACGTATGTAACAATCTTATTCTCCTCTCTGGATTGGTTCGACTTTTCGGGTACCAAGATCCATTAGGTAATTGTATGCAGTCATTTCCTAAATTTTGCCGGTGCGGTTCTAAAATTCAACAAAACGATGGACTGTAATTATATAATTTTGTGTTTTGTCGGATGAAAACGGCCAACTTGAATGCAGACAGTGATCTAACTCTTTATAATTGACACAGCGCTTCGTGGTTTGAACAATTAACACCACACGCAAAATCCTGGCACTACAATATTCCAAAGAAGTTAAGTACATTTTTGAGATTTTTTAAATTTCTTTTTTTTTTAACTTTAATGAGATGGAGCGCGAATCTTTATATTTTTGTATGTGTTTATATTCTTCTGTATATCTTGGAAAGAATTTCCATTTATTTATAATTCATATTATTTCGCGTCAAAGTGTAGATCTAGCTCTGTAAAAATGAAAATACCACTGTTTGAAACAGTGAAAGCTTAAAAAATAATCCCCTTTTTATTTCAATAAGCTACTGAAAACACTGAAAAATCACAGAAGTAGCATATGGGTAACATAAAAATCTTAATTTTCAAATTTACAATTTTGCAAATGAAAATAATTTTAATGCATGTTATGTCATTAGACAGCTATTGATACTTGTGTTTAAAGTTATTAAAATATATGAGAACAAGAAACATTGTTCACAATTTATTGTTTTAATTCCTGATTTTGAGGAGAAATAATTCTATAGCTTTACATGTTTATATCTGTTACACGTGCGGTACTATTTGTTCCAATATGGATGCAAAGGCGAAGACCCGGTACCCAGGTACAACCCATAGAAGATCAGGATTCAGATTTAAAACTGTTAGATAAGTAACTTTTTTTTTGGAACTGGCTGAAGAATAATAATTTTTTTTTTTAAATGCAGCACTCTCCCAATCACTTGCGTAGTGCTCAGATAAAGTATAGTGTCATGAAGGTCGTTAGTGTTGCGCAAAGCGTGAATCACGTGACACGTGTTTTTCACGACTATTGTTCTGTCAACAAGACACAGAAAGTGTCAGTGTGTCTTTATTTCACTTTAAGATCTTGCAACTGTGTCACAGACATTATTTTAACTTACAGACTCTGCCACTGGGTCTTGGACATTAATTTAACCTAAATACCCTGACACTGTGTCTCAGACACCCTTCTCTAAGTTTTCATTGGAAGCTTTTGCAATGTTTAAAATGTATGACTGAGACATGAAATACAAATTAATGAGCTGCGTGAAAAGCCCTTGCCTTGAGATTAAGACCCAACACTTGCTCTTAGTGTACATTTTCATTAACATTTGTTAAAAGTTTCATTGGACTCCTCTGAATGGAGGAAAACTTGTTAGCAAGACATAAAATTATAAATGAATATGCCATTGTCTGTGACCTTAAGAAGGTTTAAGCTCCCCAGTGGTGTTTTAACCACTGACCGTTCCAAGGCGGTGCCCCACTGTGTTCCTTTGTTTGTTCGTTTTGTCATCATGTGTTGGCTGTGTGTGTGTGCGCGTGTATGTGTGTGTGTGTGTGCGTGTGTTTGTGGTGTGCACGTCTGCGTGCTGTGGGTTTCGTTTTGGGGAGGCTGCGTTTTTGGTGCGTGGCATTCCCTGTTTGATATTTGTCTTTGTTTTTTAACATTACAGGTTTTGATCTGTTTTCATGCATGACACAACTTTCCACCATCCTCAATAGGTAAAGTTTCAATGAAATCATTTTAATTATTTGATACAAAAAACACCAACAATTTGAATAAATCCGAAGGTATTAAAAATAAAATGAAAATTTAGATGGTTCATAATACTAAATTATACTGGGAACTTTGAATGAGAAATACAGCCAGCAGTGTGAGGAGAATATGCAGGGAAAACGGAACAGCGAAGTGGAGCAGTGCATTGAAACAGTGCAAAAGGAGGATCTAACTCACTCAATGTTCAAAGTCAATGTTTAATATAATGAGCTCATTCATCTTCTAAAACCTTTTTAGTAAATGTGAATTATAAAGAAGTTGCATTGAATTAAAATAATCTGGGGATAACAAACAAAAACATTAAATTGAATTACACTTTTTCTACAGAACTTATGTTTTCTTGTGTAACCCATGAGCAAAATCACATTATTATTCATTTCGATAATAACTTAAAATAATCAAGACAATTGCTTTTCAGCTAAAGGCTCATGGTGAGCTTTTGTGACCGTTCAATGTCCATCGTTCGTCGTGTGTCGTGTGTCCATCAAGAAAAAAGTTTTCTTCTTGAAAGCCACTGGGTAGAATTACACCAAACTTCACAGGAATGTCCCTTGGGTGGCCTCCTTTTAAAATTTTTCAAAGAATTGAATTCCGTGCAGAATTCTTGTTGCCATGGCAACCGAAAGGATTTTTTATTAAAATCTTATTGTCCAAAACCGCAAGGCGTAGAGCCTTGGTATTTTACCTGTGGCAGCATCTAATAGTCCTCTATGAAGATTGTTCAAATTGTGCTCCTGCGGTGAAAAGAAAACCCGCCCCGGGGATCCCAAATTTTATATAGACTTATATAGGATTTTTTTTTAAATCTTCTTGTCTGAAACTACAAGGCACAGGCTTTTGATATTTGATATAAAGGATTGCCTTGTGGTCCTCTACCAAGATTGTTCAAATTATTACCCTTGGGTGAAAAGAGGCCCTGCCCGGGGGTCTCAAGTTTAACGTAGACTTACCTAGGATTTTTTTTTTAAATTCTTCTTGCCTGAAACTGCAAGTCATAGGCTTTTGATATTTTGATATATTGCATTGCCTAGTGTCCCTCTACCAAAATTGTTCAAATTATACCTCTTGGATTAAAAGAGGCCCTGCCCTGGGGGTCCCATGTTTAACATAGACTTTTATAGGAAAAAAAAACCTTTAAAACTCTTCTTGTCTGAAAGTTCAAGGCCTAGGCCTTTGATATTTGGTATGTAGCATTGCCTAGTAGATCTCTATCAAGAGTGTTCAAATGATGACCCTTGGGTGAAAAGAGGCCTCGACCTTAGGGTCACTTGCTATATGAGTTATATTGGAAAAAACTACTTAAAAAATTATCAGATCATATTTCCTAGAATGTTTTATTATAATTACCTGATGACTCCAAGTGATTAGGGGTCAACTGACTGAGACCTTGACCTACTGACCTAATTTCTTTTTTTTTAAGATGCAGCCTTGAAATTTGGATGACATGTACAGTTTTGCACACCGATCCTAAAACTGACTTTCACTGACCATGAATCTGACCTAATGACCTACTTTCTTAATATTTTAGCATCAGTTTGACATTTGAAACATGTAGCTCATATAAGTCAGGTGAGCGATCCAAGTTCATCATGACCCTCTTGTTAGAAGATACCGTTCCATAGCCTAAATATCTGGAACAATTAATTCAATGGGTTTTTACAGAATAAATGCTTCAGAGCCAAAAATATATGTTCCCAATAAAGACAGTGTTTTTTTTTTTTTTTAGAGAATACTGCTTCAGAGCATAACAAACTTATTACTAGTATCTGTCTCCAATTTACAGAATAAATGCTTCGATCAGAACTAAACAATCTGTTTCCCCCTAAAAACAATGACTTTTTAGATGATAATGCTTCAAAGCCTTACAATCTGTTCCAAAGTAAGACAAAGGCTTGTTAGATGATGTTGGTTCAGAGCATTTAGGTAACCTTAAATTTCTGTTTGCAATGAAGACAATGGATTTTTAGAGAATACCGATTCAGAGCAAACGCTCTGATCCCAGTGGCATTTTAGAGGATAATGCTATACATTTTTACGAAGACAATGGCTTGTTGACCTAGCATTCTGTTCACAGTTAAGACAATGGCTCGTAACAGGAAAAAGCTATGAAAAGAGGTTTACAATCTGTTCTCATTTCAGACAATGGCTTCATGAGAGTACATCTTTAGAGAATAACAATCTGCTCCCAATTAAGACAATATAGGTTACAACTTCAAAGGCTTATAATCTGCTCCCAATTAAGGCACTGGCTATTTAGAGGATACAACTTTGAACAGAGGTTGACAATCTGTTCCCATTTAAGAAAATGGCTATTTAGAGGATACAGCTTTGAACAGAGGTTGACAATCCGTTCCAATTAAGACAATGGCTATTTAGAGGATACAGCTTTGAACTGCTCCCAATTAAGACAATGTCTATTTAGAGGATACAGCTTTGAACAGAGGTTGACAATCTGTTCCCATTTAAGAAAATGGTTATTTAGAAGATACAGCTTTGAACAGAGGTTGACTATCCGTTCCCAATTAAGACAAAGCCTATTTATAGGATACAGCTTTGAACTGCTCCCAGTTAAGACAATGGCTATTTAGAGGATACAGATTTGAAAGTTTAAACAGAAGTTAATCTGCTCCTAATTAAGACAATGGTTATTTAGGGGATGCATCTTTGAACAGAGGTTGACAATCTGTTCCCATTAATACAAATGCATTTTAAAGCATACAGCTTTGAACAGAGGTTGACAATCTGTTCCCATTTAATACAATTGCATTTTAGAGCATACAGCTTTGAACAGAGGTTGACCCTCTTGTTTTACAGTAAATTCATTGTAAATTAAAGCTTATACAGTATGAAAAGTTACTAAGTTAAGTATTTTTTGACGAGTTCGCTTGCAGAAACGAAGACAGAGTTGTCCAAATGGTTGCTTGGTGTATGTGCTTCTGTGCGTCCATCCGGATTTGTTTGTCATGACCATAACTTTGACATACATAGAGCAATCATGTTTATATTTGACATGAATGTTAACCTTAGTAAGCCGGAGTGTCATGTGCAATCCTGAGGTTCCTATCTAAAAGGTCAAGGTCAAGGTCACAGTTGGAGATCAAAGATCATGTCAGATCTTGTCCGGCCCATAACTTTGACATGCTTTGAGGAATCTTGTTGTTTATATTTGCCATGAATGTTAACCTCAGTGAGAGGGAGTGACATGCGCAAACCCCAGGTTCCTATCTCAAAGACCAATGTCACAGTTGGAGTTGCTTTTTGTTACAGGTGTCAAGACTTAACACATCCCTTTTTTGTTGATCAAGACTGTTATCGGTACCATCAAGGATTCAAGTGTTAATATGTCCGCAAGTTGGAGTCGTGTGGGAGTAACTGATCTACATTTCTATGTCGGCAGTGTTTAGCTGAAGGTTGCTCCTTAGTTTAGAGAGATGTGTGAGGATTTGTATTTCTTCCAGGTCCATACCATGCCTATGACAACTGATTATAATGTCCCGTCCGTACAATACATACAGTCGGCAGGATTTTCTTTCAGCGTCAAGACCTGTCTAGGACAACCTCTGTTTGAGGTAGGCGGTTTGGGGTAGGCGGGATTTCTTCTATTTCAGATTCAAGGCCTGCTAAGACAGCAACAGTACGTTCAGGTCCAACTGAACATACAAATGGCAGACTCTTTCTTGTAGGATTCTAGGCCTGACAGTCCCTTAACTATTGATCGACACTACTATCGTGACCATCGAGGACTTCAGTAACAATATGTCCACAAGATGGAATTGTGTAGGGGTAAATGGTCTACAATTTGCGCAAGCGGGTTGCTAGATAATAGTTGTTACTTCTTTTACGAGAGATGAGAATCAGGAATTGTGAGAATTTTTCCTTTGCTTCAGGTACATGCCCTGCCCAGGACAACTAATGTGTATTTAATTTTGGGCGGAATGTACATTAGGCAGGATTTTTTTTTTATTTTTCAGGTTCAAGGCCTGCAAGGAACAGCCAAAGGCAGGATTTCTCTTCTTTTTTTTAGATTTCCTGGAATGTTTGCCTCCATTACCAGGACAAGCACAATTGGCTGACTTTTGTTTCTTGTAAGCAACACTTCATCTCGCATCTGTAGTAATTTATAGCCTTATTAAAGCAAATTTCTTAGCATAGAAATACTTTGGCAGCTTTTCCTGTTTTTGGCTCTTTTTTCAGGTTTGAGAACTAAGACACTTCAGTCCCATGGATATTTGAAATAGTGCCATCTCTTTCATATGTCCTCTACCTTCAATCAACTACCTTTATCTTCCATTTGTAAATATTTTACATATAGTGCATCCTCTGTAAGGTACGGCTGAATACAATCAGGTACCAGTTTCATGTCTTTAAACATGTCTTAAGCAGTCAGATCTTAGAGCATGGTGATAACTGTGGCTGGAAACTACATTATTAATTTCTAACACATAATGCTGCAAAATTTCAAAAACTTGAAATATACCTCTTTGATTATAGCGTCATAGCCTAAAACAAAATTCACCAATTCTTCCTTCAGTTTTCCGTTGATGTCAATAAGACATCAGAAATTTCAATATTGTAGAGTTATGCATTTATTATTGTGCAACATTTTGAAACTAACAACTACATAATATGTACATGTAAGTAGGATAATGTATTATCCTCGTACTAGGTTATATTAAATGCTGAAATACCGATTTGAATACCGATTCAGAGCAAACGCTCTGATCCCAGTGGCATTTTAGAGGATAATGCTATACATTTTTACGAAGACAATGGCTTGTTGACCTAGCATTCTGTTCACAGTTATGACAATGGCTCGTAACAGGAAAAAGCTATGAAAAGAGGTTTACAATCTGTTCTCATTTCAGACAATGGCTTCATGAGAGTACATCTTTAGAGAATAACAATCTGCTCCCAATTAAGACAATATAGGTTACAACTTCAAAGGCTTATAATCTGCTCCCAATTAAGGCACTGGCTATTTAGAGGATACAACTTTGAACAGAGGTTGACAATCTGTTCCCATTTAAGAAAATGGCTATTTAGAGGATACAGCTTTGAACAGAGGTTGACAATCCGTTCCAATTAAGACAATGGCTATTTAGAGGATACAGCTTTGAACTGCTCCCAATTAAGACAATGTCTATTTCGAGGATACAGCTTTGAACAGAGGTTGACAATCTGTTCCCATTTAAGAAAATGGTTATTTAGAAGATACAGCTTTGAACAGAGGTTGACTATCCGTTCCCAATTAAGACAAAGCCTATTTATAGGATACAGCTTTGAACTGCTCCCAGTTAAGACAATGGCTATTTAGAGGATACAGATTTGAAAGTTTAAACAGAAGTTAATCTGCTCCTAATTAAGACAATGGTTATTTAGGGGATACATCTTTGAACAGAGGTTGACAATCTGTTCCCATTAATACAAATGCATTTTAAAGCATACAGCTTTGAACAGAGGTTGACAATCTGTTCCCATTTAATACAATTGCATTTTAGAGCATACAGCTTTGAACAGAGGTTGACCCTCTTGTTTTACAGTAAATTCATTGTAAATTAAAGCTTATACAGTATGAAAAGTTACTAAGTTAAGTATTTTTTGACGAGTTCGCTTGCAGAAACGAAGACAGAGTTGTCCAAATGGTTGTTTGGTGTATGTGCTTCTGTGCGTCCATCCGGATTTGTTTGTCATGACCATAACTTTGACATACATAGAGCAATCATGTCTATATTTGACATGAATGTTAACCTTAGTAAGCCGGAGTGTCATGTGCAATCCTGAGGTTCCTATCTAAAAGGTCAAGGTCAAGGTCACAGTTGGAGATCAAAGATCATGTCAGATCTTGTCCGGCCCATAACTTTGACATGCTTTGGGGAATCTTGTTGTTTATATTTGCCATGAATGTTAACCTCAGTGAGAGGGAGTGACATGCGCAAACCCCAGGTTCCTATCTCAAAGACCAATGTCACAGTTGGAGTTGCTTTTTGTTACAGGTGTCAAGACTTAACACATCCCTTATTTGTTGATCAAGACTGTTATCGGTACCATCAAGGATTCCGGTGTCAATATGTCCGCAAGATGGAGTCTTGTGGGAGTAACTGATCTACATTTCTGTGCCGGCAGTGTTTAGCTGAAGGTTGCTCCTTAGTTTAGAGAGATGTGTGAGGATTTGTATTTCTTCCAGGTCCATACCATGCCTATGACAACTGATTATAATGTCCCGTCCGTACAATACATACAGTCGGCAGGATTTTCTTTCAGCGTCAAGACCTGTCTAGGACAACCTCTGTTTGAGGTAGGCGGTTTGGGGTAGGCGGGATTTCTTCTATTTCAGATTCAAGGCCTGCTAAGACAGCAACAGTACGTTCAGGTCCAACTGAACATACAAATGGCAGACTCTTTCTTGTAGGATTCTAGGCCTGACAGTCCCTTAACTATTGATCGACACTACTGTCGTGACCATCGAGGACTTCAGTAACAATATGTCCACAAGATGGAATTGTGTAGGGGTAAATGGTCTACAATTTGCGCAAGCGGGTTGCTAGATAATAGTTGTTACTTCTTTTACGAGAGATGAGAATCAGGAATTGTGAGAATTTTTCCTTTGCTTCAGGTACATGCCCTGCCCAGGACAACTAATGTGTATTTAATTTTGGGCGGAATGTACATTAGGCAGGATTTTTTTTTATTTTTCAGGTTCAAGGCCTGCAAGGAACAGCCAAAGGCAGGATTTCTCTTCTTTTTTTTTAGATTTCCTGGAATGTTTGCCTCCATTACCAGGACAAGCACAATTGGCTGACTTTTGTTTCTTGTAAGCAACACTTCATCTCGCATCTGTAGTAATTTATAGCCTTATTAAAGCAAATTTCTTAGCATAGAAATACTTTGGCAGCTTTTCCTGTTTTTGGCTTTTTTCTCAGGTTTGAGAACTAAGACACTTCAGTCCCATGGATATTTGAAATAGTGCCATCTCTTTCATATGTCCTCTACCTTCAATCAACTACCTATATCTTCCATTTGTAAATAGTTTGCATATAGAACATCCTCTTTAAATTAGGGCTGAATACAATCAGGTACCAGTTTCATGTCTTTAAACATGTCTTAAGCAGTCAGATCTTAGAGCATGGTGATAACTGTGGCTGGAAACTACATTATTAATTTCTAACACATAATGCTGCAAAATTTCAAAAACTTGAAATATACCTCTTTGATTATAGCGTCATAGCCTAAAACAAAATTCACCAATTCTTCCTTCAGTTTTCCGTTGATGTCAATAAGACATCAGAAATTTCAATACTGTAGAGTTATGCATTTATCATTGTGCAACATTTTGAAACTAACAACTACATAATATGTACATGTAAGTAGGATAATGTATTATCCTCGTACTAGGTTATATTAAATGCTGAATTTGCAATAGTGTTTACAAAGATATTCAAAATACATACAAATCTATGGGAAACATGGTTTTGTGAACTTCAATTTGGCAAGTAACTTAACTGTAACATTTAGCCTGATAAAAGAACAGAATAAAACTGGGTGTGTCTCAGGACAATTTATCAGGATAGAAAGCAAGAAATCAACCTGTTACCTGACTTGCTCTAAGGTGGTAATTGTGCTTCTTAAGATAAATTGCCCCACATGCCTAGCTCAATAGGGAGAGTGAAGACCTAGGTCGCGGGGTAGTGAGTTTGATCCCCGGATGGGGTATTTGTTCTCCGTGACGATTTGATAGAAGACATTGTGTCTGAAATCGTTTGTCCTCCACCTCTGATTCATGTGGGGAAGTTGGCAGTTACTTACAGAAAATAGGTATGTACTGGTACAGAGTCCAGGAACACTGGTTAGGTTAACTGCCCGCCGTTACATAATTGAAATACTGCTGAAAAAAACAAAACAAGTTAAACCCAAAACAAACAAAAGATAATTGCTATATAGACAGAATGATGTTAAGAGCAATTTCTTAACATGTCTGCGATTCCGCTGAAATTTCAGTTCTGTAAAAGGTCAGTCGAGATAGTAACTTGTTCCTTTACTACATTGCAGTGTTTGTATTTGATCATATGTAAAATATAGATAATGCTGTTCCATTAAAAATTAATATATACTTTATGCAGAAATATCATAAACTATTTTCAAAATTCTGGATTTATTTCAGGGATTATGAAACACCCCACTGGCAGACTTTCAGCTTGTGATGAAGGGAGAGAACATTTGAAATGCTAAAATGAACTAGGAATTTTAAACCCATATTACCAAGGAGTCAAGAGTATGGGACTTATTTTGATAAAATAAATCAGTCAGAATTTTGATAAACACCCTATACGCACAAATGAGAGGATTCAGTAACTAAGAAGTAATGACAGAATATCCGAAAGCGTTGCAAGAGCATCTGACAGCGAATACTTCAAGAAATCAGTAGTCTCCCATTCCAGCATGTATAAGTGTAGCACAAGTTGCTTTAATATGATAGACACTAACCTAAAGGAGTAAAAGCATGAATGGGTCAATTGATCAGTCATTTCATTCCAAAAACAGTACATGTACCTCTACTGACTAAACATGCAAACTTCCATCATATACAAACAGCTGTATGCATAATATAAATAGAAATACTTCAGATTGTAGCAATTCAAAATTTGAGCTTCTAATGAAAAAAATGGACACCAGAGACTAGGAAGTTTAAGATTTATACTTTGTTTCTTTGCAGTATTTGTTGACAAAGAAACGAATATTTAATATGTCCAATGTAATTTACAAAGCATTGGTTTATTACCAGAGAAGAGACAGTTCTATTGTTGTTCCATTGTTTCATGTGTGAATAAAAATATTTTAAATAGTTTTATTTCTCTTCCTTTTTTTAGGTCAACTATACAAAGTATATGGAAAGCTATCCTACTCAAATCATGTGTAACTGTCCGAGTCCAGATTTTGATACACTTCCACCATAATACCTGTTATTCCTCGCTAGAAGGATTTGGCTCGGCTGGACGTTGTCTCTTGCGGTAAGTACTATATTTATCTAGTAAACTAAGGTCAAAAACCATCAAAGTAAGGTAAAAAACCATTAACTTTATAGTATGCGCCGCAAAAAAAATGTGCCGCGAAAAACCTCCCACTTGAGACTCCAAATATCCCAATTCGAAATCATGAAAACCCCATTTGAGGGTCAAAAAAGGTTGGGAAGTTATACCATTTTTTACAAAGAATTTCAGGTTAAAGTTTTAAAGCACTTTCACTCTATCTTTGTTATTACTTTCTTGATTTGATTCAGACTTGACATCATCACCAGTAAAAAAAGTCCAGACGGACTATGCTTTTAAAAGTTATCTCATGAGCAGGATTTGAACAAGGAATTACAGTATTACATGTGAAATTGACAAGGACATGGAAAAATGAAATGTCCATATGGACGGTTCTTCTCCATGCACTCCTTATTTTCCTGCTTCATACCGCCAAGCATATTGTGATATATTTGTGTGCAAGTTGAAATATCTCAGAAGGCTTACTGTTAGCTCAACTATTCAAAGAATAGGTAGTGCTATTGGACTCACCCGTGTGTTGGCATCTGCGTCTGCTTCGGCGTCCGATTTGGATAGGTATCTCAGTAACCACACGTGGGAATGGATGGAAACTTCATACACTAATTCGCTGTGATAAACTGACTTACTTTGCACATGTTCCATAACTCTATTTTGCTTTTAATAGATTGATGCCCCCTTTTTTGACTTCGCACTTTTTGGTTAATTTTTTACATGTAAGCTGGTATCTCAGTATCCACTAACAGAAATGGATTGAAACTTAACACACTTGTTCACTGTCATGATCTGACATGCATTGTACATGTTCCATAACTCTACTTTGCATTTTTTACAAAATTATGCCTCTTTTTCGACTTACCGGTTTTGGGTTAATTTTTATGTAAGCTGGTATCTATGTACTCACTAATGGGAGTGGATTGAAATTTCACAATCATATTCACTGTGATGATCTGACATGCATTGCACAGGTTCCATAATTCTGATTTGTATTTTTACAAAATCGTCCCCCCTTTTCCAATTATAAGGTAAGGCTGTTGAATAGTCCAGTGTTGTCCTCGGACAGCTCTTGTTGGAAATGCTCTGTGTAAGACATATCAGTAAACGTTTTGTAAGTTTTATATATTTGTTTACAAAAGTTATGAAAGAGTGTGTTTTTATGCCCAGAAGGTCCGTGCGTGCATGCGTCCGTGTAAATTCTTGCCCGGGTTGTAACTTTGCCATCCATAAAGGGATTTTATAATAACTGGGCACAAATGTTCACCATAATTAGATGACGTGTCATGCACAAGACGAAGACACCTAGCTCTAAGGTCAAGGTCACACTTTGAGGTCAAAGGTTAAACCATGGTCTATTTCGTGTTCGGTCCATAACTCTGCCATCCATGAAGGGATTTTAAAATAACTTGGCATAAATGTTTACCTTAATGAGACAACGTGTCATGCACAAGACCCAGGCCCCTAGCTTCAAGGTCAAGGTCATACTTAGAAGTCAATGGTTAACAGGGTCTGTTTCGTGTCCAGTCCATAATTCTGCCATCGATGAAGGGATTTTAAAATAACTTGGCATAAATGTTTACCATAATGAGACGATCGATGTGTCTTACGCATAACCCAGATCCCTAGCTCCAAGATTAAGGCCAGATTTAGAAGTCAAAGGTTTACAGTGTCTGTTTCGTATCCGGTCCACAAGGGAGTTTTAAATTACTTAGCATAAATGTTCCTCATAATGAGACCACGTATAATGCGCAATATCCAGACCCCAAACTCTAAAGTCAAAAAAAGTGCAAGATACAGAAGACACTCCAATTCCAGATGCTTCCTTAAAATTGGTTCTTTACTGTTCCAGGAGTAAAACACCCACACATGGGATTCTTATCCCAGTGTTAGTACTTGTAGTTGCAGGAGTGGGGGTATGATCCCTTGTTTTGTAGTCATACGAGTGTTACCAGTGACCACTGCGTTTGCTCCTACACATCCTTACATTATTCTAAAGAATAGTCTTTGAATCTTTAACTTGAAGTGTGTCCATAGGACACTGATGCCCACCCTCTTTCCTGTCGCTATACATGGTTTCATATCAATGAGAAATATTTGTGTAAGTATTTGCAACATAAACTTTTTTGAACTTCATGTGCATAACTAAATTAAGGAACATAACTCTGGTCTGACTGAATGAAATCCAAAACAGTGACACCTGTTGCACAACTTCACATACTACATAACAATCCTGTAATGTTTTATAAATCTTAAGTCAAATACTTTCTGAGATGCAGGCGCCAAAGACTTGTATGCCCTCTATACACATTTTAATGTTCTAAAGATAAAACAATTATTAGTGTTTTTGTTTGTGTTAAGATTTGTAGTAACAATTCAAAGTTACAAAAAAGTAACTGATGGAAAAAGTCCTAACAATCCTGGGTGAGTGTACAGAAAACTCAGAAGTGTCTAAATCAATTTGTAAACTATATAATATTATGAATTGCATATAATTTGTAGCATTTAACATTAAAATCAGCTTCCCGGCCATTCTGTTCACCAGACGGAACAACTGCGACGTCATCTAAGGAACGTTCACCCTGACTATACGCGGACGTCGTCAAAACAGCGATCGGTTATCACTAAGCAGCGATGACGTAAATTTCGCGCCTTTCCTTTTGCTGTTCATACGCAATGAACGTCAAAAGTTTCAATGGAAAACAATAGGGCGAATGTAAATATTTGGTAATAAAGCAAAATGGATTGAAAATGTAGCAAAGGAAATACAAAAAGATCTTAATATTGCAATATTACGCTGGGGATGGTGAAAGCAAGGGTCTATGGTAGCTAAAGGGAAAGGTAGCAACATGTCCCACTTTATAAACATGCAAGACATCTCGCAAACCTTTAAGCAGGACATATACAAGGCTTCTTGACGTCCCCGGTAAACAAAAATCAAACATAAAATACAGTTGTGTATTATCTGGCAAAACTAGATGTATTTTTGCATTTCCTGCACCCTTAGTCCCAGTAAGTTGGGCGTAATAACAGACTGACGTGAAATAAAAGAGATAAAATTTTACATCACGAGTTGGAATAAAGGGTACAGGTCAAAACTTACCCAAACCAAAATAAACACAAAGCAAAAAGTCAAAATGTACCATCTTATTGATTTTTTACCATGGTCAAGGTAGAGGAAAGCTTTATTTAAAGGTAAAGGTCAATACCCTTGGGAATGTTTACAAATTAAGATTATAATGAAAGCAATGAATATGTTCTTCTTTGTGAATTGGAACTTTTAATTTTAAAATTTGAAAGCAAATTGTCAAAAATAAATTTCGAAATCTCATACATTGGTAATTCCTGACACAAAATAATTAGAAGATGGCCTGAAGCTTTATTAAAGAAAATTAGACTACTAAGACCAATGAAATTTAGATTCACACATCACAAAATGTAATGTTCTTCCTTTTCTTTCATTCCCTCTTAATTAACATACAAATGGTGAGAGTTGCACATACATATTTGTTGAATACAATTTAGAAGAAGGAAATAAAACATTTGAAATAGACTTGTATCATTAATATTTAAATAGTGAAAATAGTTGATGGTAATGAACAAGCACATTCAGTAATGAAATTACACCAGTAATGAAATTACATAACAACTGATTGAGGATTTCAAAAGTCAGCTAAATAATTAAATTTGGTGACTCCCTATTAACAATTTGAAATAGAAGATTGGAATTATTTATATAAGTTCAACCTTGTGTAAGCTGTAAAGGAATGATAATTAATTAATTATTGTGTTAAAAAGTTTTACAAGACAGAATCATCGAATTAAAGCCTTACATGTTATCTACTTAAACTTTTATGTGAACTTAATGGGTGCACATGATATTTTTGTGTGTACATTTTGTCTTTTTGCGTACATATTTAGACTTTATCGTTTTGTCCATCACTCCCGCACCTGCTTCCAGTTTTCGAAACACAATAACCCCACTAAGTGAACTTATGCAAATGAGCAGCTGTTGCCAAGTGCAGCACTTTGATACATTTTATCAATCATCTTATTGTCCATAGCATCTGAGACCCTATATTTGGCTTTTTAATTGTTTTTGTTTCGTGTATAAACTCTATATAATTTCAGAGTTTCCTGTTTAAGATTTGAGACCCAATATTTGGCGTTTTAATTGTTTTTGTTTCACGTATAAACTCTATATAATTTCAGTGTTTCGAGTTTAAGATTTGAGACCCGATATTTGGCTTTTTAATTGTTTTTGTTTCATGTATAAACTCTATATAATTTCAGTGTTTCGAGTTTAAGATATGAGACCCGATATTTGGCTTTTTAATTGTTTTTGTTTCATGGATAAACTCAATATAATTTCAGAGTTTCCTGTTTAAGATTTGAGATCCGATATTTTACTTTTTAATTGTTTTTGTGTCATGGATAAACTCTATATAATTTCAGAGTTTCCTGTTTAAGATTTGAGACCCTATATTTGGCTTTTTAATTGTTTTTGTTTCATGGATAAACTCTATATGTAATTTCAGTTTCTTGTTTAGGCGCAAAATAACCTGTTTGAAATGTTTACTGTAACAATATATTCAGTCACAGTATAAAAGAAAAGATAAGAAGTCTTCAAAATAGTCTATATTATAGGCATACAGACACTAAAAAGAAAAATGGCGCGAAAAAAAATGGTAGCATAATGGCGGATACAAATGGTCCTTTTTTGCTCTGTAGAGCTATTTTCCTTATTTTCTTTGCAATTTTTTTGCTAAAATCATATGACAGATCTGTGCTTGACATGTAGGTAGCATTTTCATAATGAAATATCAACATTACAAAATTTTTCATGGAAACGTAGATCATACACCACCAGTATAATTTGGGGTCTCATTTTTTAGCTGATTTTGCAGTTTGTGTGTTTGACTGAAATTATTTTTCTTGCATCAAACATGACCCCCACTTTTCTTTTGATTTTTAGTGAGTACTGACAATATTCTTCAAGAAAATGTAGCTTACAGAAATTTAAAATGGGTCCTGATGTGTGCTGCGGTCATTGGAATAATGTCAATTTTATATAGAATAAACAACAACAACTATTTAGTGTGTTATAACCTATAAACACTTAGTCTGGTTGCCGTCGTGCTATGTATTTTATTATTATAAACGGGACCGTCTGTTTTCCAAAATACAAAGGTCAAATTCCCACTCCCACTCTGAAAACTGGTCAAAGAATATAAATGCTTACAGGGAAAAATACAAAAAGATATTAGGAATAGCTACTGGCAGTATTTAGACACCATAATCTTCACTGCCGACTCCAAACCAGGTCAAAACAAAAAGTTTTACTCATTTGTCAAATTGAATAGGACAGAAAATAGTGGTGTTACTCCTCTCAAAAGTGAAGGTCAAACATTTGTCGATCCGACAGCAAAAGCAAACATACTCAATCGGCAATATGAGTCAGTTTTCTCACGGCCTCAGCCCCTAAAAACAAAGAAAAATATCAAACAGGGAATGCCACGCACCAAAAGCGCAGCCTCCTCAAAACGAACCCCCTAGCACGCAAACGCGTGCACCACACACACACACACACACACACACACACACACACTCAAAGCTTACATATCAGGACAAAACGAACAACACACACACACACACACACACACACACACACACACTCAAAGCCAACACATAAGGACAAGACGAACAATAAGCATACACACATGCGCGCACACAAAGTCAACACACAAGGACAAAACGAACAAACAAAGGAACACAGTGGGGCACCGGCTTGGAACGGTCAGTGGCAAAAACACCACTGGGGAGCTTAAACCGGTTTATGGTGCGCACCCAACCTCACTCTTACCCCCACAATGTTCCAAAGACATGGGACAGTGTAAATAAAAGTAATCCCCTCCAGGTGAATCTCTAACACACGTAATGGAAACAAAAAGGCATGGCATGTAAAACACAAAAATGCTCGTGTATAAATATATAAAAAGCAAACCTTAAGAACCAAAAACGTATGTACTCAATGCCTTTTCAGAAGACAGAGCAACAAGAGAAACACCCTTAAGGGCCCGACGAAACAGGCCAGAAGACAAATATCAAAACAGTTCAGTCCTGGTAGGATTTAAAAACTGCCCATCATAGAGTCCTCCCCCTCTTCCGTCAGACGCAATCAAAGAGGGAAGCGTAGTGTCCAACTGTAAACAGGTTGAACACTAAACATGCGGTATGTCTCAAAACAGTTGGGTCGTAACCTCTTTTAATAAAACGTTTGATAATCTTTTCAAATACATTTGGAAAATTACCATGACCCAAGATCTTACGAAGTTTGTAAACCACATCCCCATAAAAAACGGGTTTAGAAATACCTTCTCGCAGAAGTGTCTTTAAATTACTATTGAATTTTAAAACTAAATCTGAATTACGATAATAAAATTTTGTAAAATAAGCCTCGCCCAGTCATGCAAACAACTGCTAACCCCTGTAAATAAACCAGTCATGCCCAAGGTCAACATATCCCAGGAAGGTGTAGAAAAGCTCCTTAAAAGCCTGGATCCAAGTAAAGCCTCTGGCCCAGATGAACTGCCACCTAGGTTATTGAAGGAACTGTACTTGGAAATAGCCCCTGTCCTTACCTACATATTCCAAATCTCCCCCAATACCGGTATTGTGCCCAATGACTGGAAGCATGCAGTCATTGTCCCTGCATATAAAAAAGGCCCTAAGTGTAAACCCTCTAATGATCGCCCCATATCCCGCACATGTATTGCCTCTAAGTTAATGGAACACATTCTTGTTTCCAACATCATGTCCTTCTATGATCAGTTTAACATTCTCAGTCCCTACCAACATGGTTTCATGTCAAAACACAGCTGTGAAACCCAGTTAATAAGTTTTTCCCAAGAAGTCAGTGACAGCTTAGAACAAGGTCAACAAACAGATATCATAGTCATGGATTTCAGCAAAGCTTTCGATAAGGTAGATCATCACAAACTAGTCAACAAGTTACAAAGACTAGGTGTCAATCCACAGGTCACGTTTTGGGTCAAGTCCTTCCTTCAGGGTCGCACTTAGCAGGTTGTCGTCGAAGGTCACAATTCAGACAATCTCCCCGTCCTCTCTGGTGTCCCACAAGGCTCGGTCCTCGGACCTTGCCTCTTCCTCTCGTACATAAATGATCTGCCTGAAAGTGTTGAAGGCAAGGTGAGGCTGTTCGCGGATGATACAATAGTCTATGTTACGGTCAAATCAAACAGTGATGCCCAAGCCCTACAGCAAGACCTTTTCAGTCTCGAAACCTGGGAGTCTGATTGGTCCATGGAATTCAGTCCAGATAAGTGCGAAGTCCTAAGAATCAGTCGCAAAAGAAACCCTGTAATATTCCCTTATAAGCTGCATGACCTCGAGTTAAAATCGGCTGATTCTGCCAAATATTTAGGCGTAACCATTAGTAAAGACCTATCATGGACCAATCATATCAATAATGTAACATCAAAAGCTAAAAATTCCCTAAGATTCCTCAAACGTAATGTCAAAACCCCAAATAAAAGAGTCAAAGAGGTTGCATATAAAACCTATGTTAGACCCCAGTTAGAGTACTGTTCCACCATATGGCATCCATGGCAAAAATACCTAACCCATAAAATTGAGCAAGTTCAAAGATCTGCAGCAAGATATGTCTATAATGACTACAATTACACCAGTAGTGTCTCCAAAAATGATAAATAAACTAAACTGGCAAACCCTAGAACAACGCCGTAACATCAGCTCAGTTACTATGTTATACAAGATCCAACAACACCTTGTTTTTGTTGACCCCAGTCACCTTAGACTTACCAGAAACTTGAACTACTTGATACCGTATTCAAAGACACATTATCATGCAGACTCCTTTTTTCCCAGAAGCATACGTCTGTGGAACAGTCTCCCCGTATCTTTGCAAGCTAGTCCCAACTTAGAAGTATTTGTTGGGCAGCTACCACCCTTCTATCAGTTCTAATTCAACTTCCTGATTTTACTTTTTAACCTGACCTGTAAAATAGTTCTTTTACTTTATCTTTGAGATGCACATAATCTCTGTACTCTTATTATTTTTAACAGCTATCCCTGACAAAGTGCCTGCTAGTTATAATCGATCAGCAGTATAACATAGACATAGACAAAGACATATAATCGACGGTGAAGGGACATCGAGATTATAGAACACTACCCTTTTTTGCTGTCATTTTATGACAATGCACAGTTACTGCCCTTTAAACATATGTGCCATTTGCAGACAATATACAGTTACTGCCCTTTAAACCAAATGTGTCATTTGCACCGGGAAGAAGGATTATTTTTAGCTCGACTATTCATAGCGTCCCGATTTGGTTAAGATTTGTATGTAACTCGCACACTTATTCACTGCGATAAACTGACTTACATTGCACAGGTTCCATAACTTTATTTTGCTTTTTTACAAAATTATGCCCCTTTTATTACTCAGAAATTTTTGGTTAAGGTTTTGTATGTAAGCTAGTATCTCAGTAACCACTTGTGGGAATGGATTGAAACTTCACACACTTATTTACAGTGATAAACTGACTTTCATTGCACAGGTTCCATAACTCTATTTTGCTTTTTTACGAAATTATGCCCCTTTTTCGACTTAGAATTTTTTGGTAAAGGTTTTCGTTTCTGTCGTGTTGAGCGACCTGTGAAGTTTCCGCTTTTCTCTATTTTGTATGTAAGCTGGTATCTCAGTACTCACTAATTGGAATGGATTGAAACTTCACACACTTGTTCACTGTCATGATTTGACATGAACAAAGCAGGTCCCATAACTTTAGTTTGCTTTTTTACAAAATTATGCCCCTTTTTCAACATAGAAATTTTTGGTTAAGTTTTTGCATACTGTATAAGCTGGTATCTCAGTATCCACTAATGGAAAAGGATTGAAACTTCACACACTTTTTCACTGTCATGATATGACATGTAGTGCAAAGGGTCAATAATTCAGCTTTGCATTTTACAAAATTATGCCCCCTTTTTCAACTAAATTCTTATATGTAAGCTGATATCTCAGTACCCACTAATGGGAATGGATTGAAACTTCACACACTTGTCCACTGTCATGAGCTGATAAGCACTATGCAGGTTCCATAACCCTATTTTGCTTTTTAGCTCGACTATTCAAAGAATAGTCTAGCTATTCTACTCACCCTGGCATTGGCGTTGGCGTCGGCGTAGGCGTCACACCTTGGTTAAGTTTTTGCATGCAAGTACATACAGCTATCATTTAAAGGCATGTAGCTTTGAAACTTATTTTTTCTTTTTCTAGGTCAATTACCAACCTCACTGGGTCAAGTCCCATAACTCTGACATGTAATTTGAGCAAATTATCCCCCTTTTGGACTAAGAAAATTCTGGTTAAAGTTTTACATGCAAGTTACTATCTCCAAAACTAATGCAGATATTGAATTGAAACTTCACATGTGTCTTCGGGGTTATAAAACTAGTTGATAGCAGCAAGTCCCATAACTCTGACCTTCATTTTGGCCAAATTATGCCCTCTTTTGGACTTAGAAAATCCTGGTTCAAGTTTTGCGTGCAAGTACATACAGCTAATACTAGAAGGCATATAGATTTGAAACTTATTTTTCTTTTACTAGATCAATTACCAACCTCACTGGGTCAAGTCCCATAACTCTGACATGTTTTTTGAGCAAATTATGCCCCCTTTTGGACTTAGAAAATTCTGGTTAAAGTTTTACCTGCAAGTTACTATCTCCAAAACTAATGCAGATATTGAATTGAAACTTCACATGTGTCTTTGGGGTTATAAAACTAGTTGATAGCAGCAAGTCCCATAACTCTGACCTTCATTTTGACCAAATTATGCCCCCTTTTGAACTTAAAACTCTTAAAACTTGATATTTTTTCTTTTTCTAGATCAATTACCAACCTCACTGGGTCAAGTCCCATAACTCTGACATGTATTTTGGGCAAATTATGCCCCCTTTTGGACATAGAAAATCCTGGTTAAAGTTTTGCCTGCAAGTACATACAGTTGTTACTAAAAGGGATATAGATTTGAAACTTATTTTTTCTTTTTCTAGACCAATTACCAACCTCACTGGGTCAAGCCCCATAACTCTGACATGTATTTTGGGCAAATTATGCCCCCTTTTGGACTTATAAAATTCTGGTTAAAGTTTTACACGCAAATTACTATCTCCAAAACTAATGCAGATATTGAATTGAAACTTCACATGTGCCTTCGGGGTTATAAAGCTAGTTGATAGCAGCAAGTCCCATAACTCTGACCTTCATTTTGGTCAAATTATGTCCCCTTTTGAACTTAAAACTCTTTTGAAATTTAACCTTGTTGGGTTACATGTTCCTGCTTCTGGAACAATATTTCGAATAGTCGAGCTTGGCTGTCTTACGGACAGCTCTTGTTTACTAAATTATGCCCCTTTTTCGACTCGTATTCATTCAATCGACAAGGCTGTTGAATAGTCGTTGAGCGTTGCTGTCCTCCGACAGCTCTTGTTTATTTTATAAATACCGTCCTACGTGCAAGACACCACTGACTATTTGCGACACTTTACTGGTCTCAATGGATGTCACGTCATTGTACACAAACATACCGCATGAGGACGGTATTGCTGCATGTAAAGAAGTATGGAACAACAGAAGTGTTAAGATCCCTCCTACTGAAATGCTAGTGGAATTGCTCACGCTGGTTCTTAAATGCAACAATTTTGTGTTCAATGACAAGCATTACCTTCAAATTCAAGGTACAGCGATGGGAACAAAAATGGCACCTTCATACGCAAACATATTCATGGGCCGTCTTGAGAGGCAATTACTCTCGACGGTCACATTGAAGCCGCATCTATGGTTACGCTTTATAGACGATGTGGATATGCAATGGACTCATGGCCGGGAATCTCTTCAAACATTCCTTGACCATGCAAACAGCTTTCACCCATCTATAAAGTTCACCAGTGAGGTTTCAAATGAAAGACACGTGTTTCTTGACACAGTATCAAAGCTTAAAGATAACAAAATTGTTGTTGACCTGTATTCAAAACCTAGCGACACCCACCAGTATCTTCTCACCACAAGCTGTCATCCTAAACACTGTTGCCAAAACATTCCCTATAGTCAGGCACTGCGAATCCGCCATATATGCTCAGACACAGAAACGTATCAAGAAAGAACAGAGGAGCTATCAGAACACCTCCTAAAAAGAGGCTATTCCTCAGACTGCGTTCTCGCTGCTACCGAAAAAGCACTTGCATTCTCAAGGGAAGAACTGCTACAATACAAACACAAAACAACTGAATCAAGCAAACGCACACCTTTTGTGGTCACGTTCCATCCAAATCTGCCAAACATACATGCAACTGTAGACAGACACTGGCCTACAATTGAGTCATCACAGCGGCTCAGTCGTATGTTCCCTGAGAAACCCCTCATCGCATACAGAAGGCCTAAAAGCCTGCGAGACATTCTAGTTCGGGCCAAAGTCAAGTCGGCTACAGACACAACCAGTTCAGGCCAGTCAGGTCCTTGTGGTGCCCCAAGATGCCAAACATGCACTACCATGCCAAGCACCAGTACATTCCTTTCCTCCAATGGAAGCAAATCTGCAGTTAAAGGAGTGGCTAATTGCAAAACAGAAAATGCCATATACCTTATGACATGCAGGATGTGCAACAAAAAATATGTCGGGCAGCATGCCCACTCATTTTTAAAGTTAAGGGTACATGTACCCCCTGCTTTTGCAAAATAGGGGTACACTTCAAAATCTGGGGGTACACTACATGGTAGATCTGAAATTTTTCTATTTAACTACTGAAATTTGTATATACATGTTTTTTTTTCATGCAGAACTCTCGTGGGTGGGGTATAACAGATGAGATAATTTTAGAAAATTTAAAATGTTTTTCCAAAGTTAAGATAGGAAATTTTGAATCATAGGACCCCTCCCAATATTATACTAAATATAAATAAGTTTTCAGCACGGTTCATGTATTCCCGATTTTGTGGACGGAACATGATTTGTCCGAAATAACATACAGTCAACTGAAGACTGATAAAAATTGCCAATCAATAATAAATGCCCAAACTATTACAGATATGCAATGTGTATCAAAATTGCAGTTAAATATCCAAAAAATAAAATACTGTTGACCTTTTGTTGAGTTTATAAAAGCTAAAATGCCTTTTAAATCCATACTTTTTTGCACACGACCCATGTGACGTCTGACTAAAACACTTACGAAACCCCTCTATGCGGCTGACAATTACGCCGAGAATTCGGTGATGGAAACGAAATTATCACGTCCCTGGACCGGATCTGCGTTTAAGACTGTACCAAACAATTGGCAAGTGCATGATGAAATAAACAGCGATTTGCCAGCTGAACAGGAGTTCCGAATCTCTGCGTGCATGTACCCCCAACAAGTGATTTTTATGCGTGCATTTGATATTTTGTGCGTGATTCACGTACTGCAGAGCGTGAATGGGCATGCTGTCGGGGAAACAAAACAGACGCTAGCAAAGCGAATGAATCTCCACAGATCTGACTGGAAAACACGCAAATTCAATCGGTCGCCGGTAGCTGAACATTTTAACATGGAGGGTCACACCTTTGCGGATATCCTACTTTGTTGCATTGAATTCAATGACAGATGGACGGATAAGCAAAGAAAGGAAAGAGAAACCTACTGGATCCGCCGTCTCAACACCTTACAACCTATAGGCATCAATAAGGGAGACTAGATTAGCCTGCTGAAGCATTATTTTCCCCACTAAGATTAAAAACACAGATACTAGTAGTTCATATTAAATCACTTCAGGCAATCGGACATAGTTTATAATTAACATCGACCACAACATAGATTTTCTTTTTCCGCTACCTTCTCTGTTGAAAACGGCGTTAAACACAAAATCAATGAACGAAATCCTCAGCAAAAATACAGGGAACCAATCAAAAACGCTCTATTTTTATAAAACCGTTATTTTTATTTATCACTCATTCTGTTGATCGATATGTTCATTGAGCATTTATATATCGAACTATACAGGCGGTATTTACGCCGCTGCTGTGTTGTTTTGATTTATGCTACCCTTGAAAAAGGCGTTTTTAAAAAGCCGAAAGCGCTCGGGTTTATAATTAAACTTTTGACACTGTTTGAACATATATTTTTTCTCATACTCTCTCTCTCTCTCTCTCTCTCTCTCTCTCTCTCTCGCTCTCTCTCTCTCTCTCTCTATATATATATATATATATATATATATATATATATATATATATATAAAGTTCTTAAATTTCTTTTTAAAAAAAACATTTAAATCTCTTTCATAGCACATGACGGATCCCTGCGCTCCTGACTTTATTAAGGTTCTTGTAAAAAGCATTTTGAAACCTCCCCTTGGGAGAAGTTTTGTTTTAGTTTTTTTACGCCACATGGGCCTTGGTATATCGAATATACCAAACTGTTAGTGTTAAGTAGAACAAACTTTGAAAACAGGTTATTCTTTTTTGAACAACACGTTTTGCCTGTAATATATCTGTTGTATTTTGGTGAGAAAATTATCTACCCAGTGTAGGACTCGAACCTACAACAAGTAGGCAAATAAGGTGCTCTACCAACTGAGCTAACCAAGCTCCTGGTTAACCAGAAGCCTCAAATCACTACCTTCTTCCTCACTTTAATTTTGAAGGCTTTTAAAAAAAACCTTATCATGGAATAATAGAGCAAGGCATCAACTGTTCAGCTTCCAACAAAATATAGCCTCTGCAAATACCACATGCTCTATGTAACTGGCCACGTATCCTTCCTTTACAGCGGAATTGCAGAGCAGGGCATCAACTGTTCAGTTTCCAAAAGAGTATCCTGCAAACCACATGCTCTACATAAAGTAAAGTGGTCACTGTAGCCCACACTTTCCAATTTACCTCGTCGCCAAGATGTTGTATTTTGGGGAGAAAATCATCTACCCAGTGTAGGACTCGAACCTACGACCCCTGCTTGCCAGTCAGGTGCTCTACCAACTGAGCTAATCGGGCTCCTGGTTAACCAGAAGCCTCCAATCACTACATATCACATGTACTTTGACTGTTCATGTTCTAGCTATTTTTAATAAATATTCATAGGGATTGTTTTCATAGCTTATCATTCTTTGCGACAAAATTTCGGCCCAGGGCCTTTATCAAGTCACATGCACAAGTCTTAGATTACATATTCTGCAATTCTTATGGCTAACAAATACATAAGATAAGTAACGTTATATTGAATCACGGAAATGACGTTAACATAAACAATACAAATGACGTACACCTGCCAAAATTGGGTTCCATACCGTCTATTAAAAACACACGCTACTTACAGAAAGTTACAGGTTTCCATAAGAAAACTCTTATTTAGAAATATATGATGGTATCATTGTGATAAGACCAGCTATAATCGATAAAAAAGACTATTTCAAAAATCTAGCAATTAAATTTTGTCTGTAGCATCATTATAAGGTCCCCTCCCAAATGTGTTCAAATTGGGGCCACTTAAACATGATGGCTCTCTTGTTACCTTAATATATGATACTAACTTTTATGTAAGTGACATATGTTGTACTTTTTGCTACATATTTTCACTATGAGTAGAAATATCTCTAAAACAGTGTCACTGGATTGAAAATTGTCATTTTATGCAATAAGTGGCTAACTGTATTGACATAAATTTTATCAGCAATTAGCCACTACGCTCTAAGGTGACAAATTTTATTACATGTAATATATGCACTGTTAAGTTACAGACCTAAGGTGGGTGATGTCAGGCAAATCCCTATTTTAATATATATTTGAGATTGTATTTTTAGAATTCGAATGGGGACTATTGCCTGTCATTGGCTATGAAATTGTCATGATAAAATACTGTTCAATCTGTAATGAATACATTCAAGTAATATGCATATTAATTGCAATTGTATGTCAGCAGTGTAATGGTTCTGCATAGAGCCTCTGCAGTCATACATGTGGAAGAACTCACTGCAAAGAGTGAGATGAGAAGTGAAAGAGCCACTAGAAATGTTACAGGGATGATGAGCAGGACAGTATAAAGCATAGATCTTGGCCAGACACTCATGACCTCTGGAGGATAGTCCTCGGCCCATATACTCCTATATATCCTACTGGACTAGTATGTCGTTGTTTCGTTTTTTAGTATTTCTTAAATTTGTTTCTACATGGTTTGCTTACATTAATTAACTTAGCGTTAAATTAACATGTTTGGCAGTTGACTCGTAAAGATTTACGTTTTAAATACAGCTATGTGACGTTAAAACAAAATTTAGTTGTGACTGACTGTACTATAATGTTGGAGTGATGTACAATGTAGTTCTGAAATCTTTGAAATTAAAGTCAGTATTGTCATAATCTTGAATGACGAAAAATTAATTGTGTTGTAATTGTCCTTTACAGTTTTCATTGCATACTTTGTTGCATTTTTTTCCTCTTAAAAAACCAAACTAAATTAGGCAGTTTAGTTGTAATTGTTTCAGGTGATATTTTTCTTTTCAAGGGAACCCTTACAGAAGAAAAAGGCCTGCTGCGTACTCTTGCTGTGTACATACAGTGTATATGATGCGTACATGATGTGTACTGAAATCAAGGGCTTTAAATAGTACGCAGGATATACACCGCACATACACCGATAGTACGTTTGTAGTACACTTTTGACATGCATATGAGCTCTGCCGCGTACTACTTGCTGCGTACATGCTGTGGACTACATAGTACACAGGATGTACGCTGGAGGAATTTAGTATGCGGGAAATAGTACGCAGCATGTACGCGGCACATACACTTTTCACATGCAAATGAGCCTGCGGTGTACTACCCCTGTGGCGTACATGCTGTGTACTCCTGCGGCATACATGCTGTGTACTCCTGGCCCGAGTCCTGCAGTGTACATGCTGTGTTCTCCTGCTGCATACATGCTGTGTACTCTTGTGGCGAAACTGCTGTGATAATGTAAATTCCTTACCCCACCAACTTTCGTATACAAATGCTGATCATTTGGACAGAAAAAAACAGAAAAAAGATAAGTGACATGCATCAATAAGTATTTACCCTTACCAAAATAATGTAGATTGATGTTATCAAATAAATTAGTATGCTTTTCTACATCCACTTTTCAATGAAATAAATCAATTTTTGTAGCATGTAATTTGGTAAACATTTGAAGAAAATGGCGTAACTGCATCAAGGTGAAACAACTTTAATGCAACTAAATATAAGTGTTATGATTTATTATAGGCGATGTGTGCATAGTATGTATTTATTTTGATTAAAATCCATCTGAGAACAATCTAGGACTGGAATTATATAAGCATTTATACACTTTAATGTCCGTAAAAAGTAGCGCACCAAAAAATTTTGGATTGATTTTTTTCAATGGGGCGAGCGCAATTAGCCAAAAACGTTCTGGAAATTTACGAGCGGCAGATCCAATGAACAACTTTTTAATTTGGTGATGCCTTAATGAGTTAACATAATGAGCATTAAAGCCTTTATAAAACATGATAGAATGGTGTTTTGCCTAAGAGTATTCAAATAACAGCAAGAGCTATTAATTCTTCTCATTCGGGCGCTGTTGAGGCATTATCTTGGTAATTTTTCATGTATTACATAATGTAATGCAACGAAGTTCAAATAAGGCTTTTCAATTATCCAAGTTAGAAAGCTCCAGGATTAATTCAGAATGAAAAAGAATATAGTTTGGCAAATTTTCATTGCTCAGAATACCGGTAATCTGAACTATTCTATGCTATTAACCCTTACCCTGCTAAATTTCTATAATGAACTCGCCATCTTTCAATTTGGACAATACCATTAACTGTTAAAATTGGGTGCATACCAAAAAGTTACTGACTTAATGGCGAACAGTGCAGATCATGATCAGACTGCACGGCTGTGGAGGGTGATCTTGGTCTGCACTGGTCGCAAAGGCAGAATCACTCCTGTTCAGCAGGATAAGGGTTAAGATAAAAGTTACTCGGAAATCAAGTTCTTACTTCCAAAAAAAAACAAAAACAAATGTACAAATCCTTCCTGCATGAAGTGTACTTCAGACTTTTACCTAAAAAAATTCAAAGTATAAACACCAAAAGAAAAATGAACAAGTCCCTCCCGCGTATATGAAGTTTACTTCAGACTTTAACTTATAAAAAAAAGACTAAGTATAAATGCCAAAAGAAATTGTACAAGTCTTTCCCGCGTATATATGAAGTGTACTGCACAAATTTCAAAGTATCTGCGGTGTACATGCAGTGTACTATTTTCTTGTACAAGTCCCTCCTGCGTACATGCAGTGTACTCCTTAAATTTTCAGAGTCTGTGCTGCGTACTTGAAGTGTACTAGTGACCTCCTGCGTACATGCTGTGTACTCGTCGAAATAGAACGCGGCATGTACGCGGCATGCGGTGTATGTAAAATGTACTCCTCTGGCGTACTACTGTGTTTGCGGCATATACACAGCAAATACGCAGCATGTACGCCACAGAGGCTTGCTTCTGTAAGGGAATTGTTGTGGCACTAGGTATACAAATGAGACAATTTACTGGTCTTCACAGAAAACACAAGAACCCTTTGGTAACCAGGAAACAGTGCTTGTTGTCAGCAATAGTTTTGCGGGCCCTACCAACCATGCATCACTGACAGTAAACAGTGCTAACAACTTAAAAGAACATTGTGAACAAGCACGATGCATTCCATATGTAGTAACTGGTTAGAAACTGTTGAGGAACACAAGTAAAATAGCTCAAGTGGTAATACAATTCAGGCTTGATCTTATAGATTTACAGCAAATGATCAGAAGGTTACAGCAGTTAGATAAAAATTTAGCTCTTTATTTGAACAAGAAAAGTTGTTATTAATCAGGTTTTCACAAAAAAAGGGGTATGTTTTTGTTTGGGTAAGAGTGTGGGCAGCATCAGACAGATAATGTTTCTGCTTGAATGGACCTCTTGTCACCATACTTGGTATGTAGGCAGCTTTTATTGAGACAAAAGTTGGGGACACTTGACTCAAGGTCACTATTACTAAAACAAAGAAAAATGGTTTCTGTTCAGTAACAACTATGGTGGATTAGATGCAAGTTTGTTTGCTTCAAATACCCATTGTAAGGTGCACTTTATGTGAAATATACTATAGGTGGGGCTGGTGTAAAGGTTTTGGGGATGGTAAGTAAAAATTTTTTTTTGGGGGGGGGGGGGTGTAAAAAAGCACTATACTGTTAATACTACCTAAGGTACACCACTGTATATAATGAAGGAAGTGGCCATTTGTACGTTCCTGTCCGAATAGCCTTTTAGATTATTCATACAGCTCTCCTGTACGAATAGCGAAATAGCCCGCAGGCGGCTATTCGTACAGCAGTTTTGTATTACATTGTACTGAAGTCATTCAACCGATATAATTTTCAACCGCTTCAACAAGTGTTTCAAAAGTATTTAAAACTCTTTAATCCTGGAAAAATAGATCACAAATTCTATACCGAATACCACTTTGTACCGAAATTGGAAGCTTTTATCAAATTCTTGCTTTTCTCTGGACCGATGAATTAAAATAATAAACTCACTGTTTTCTTTAGTATTTAAGATATGGATTGAGCTCATGAAAAGCCATTATGTTAGGTGTTTTTTTGTAAATATTTTATTTATAAATAGCTCTCACTCGGGTTGGAGGCTTGTTGAATATGAAATTTTAACAGCGTTCTTCGTCGTTTTAATAGACACATTGTAAGTGACCAAAACAGGAAACAAAATTGTTTATAATTATTTAATCCTGAGAAAAACAAGATCGCAAATTTGATAATTTATTGATAGTAATTATCACTTTGTACGCCCTTAGATCAGAAATATTTTATCGGTTTTGTGTTTTCTCAAGACTGAAGAATTTAGGTATTATATAACATGGGCTGTGCTCAAAAATTGTTGAATTAGTTTTACTACTTGAGTAGAGAGCTATTGATAAATATATTCTAATATTTCCAGGATGAAAGAGTTATAAATACTTCTGAAATACATGCAACCGAAAAGTAAAGAAATCGGTTGAATTACTTCAGTACAATATATACCAAACTGCCTGCATTCATATGGGAAAGCCGTACGAATAGCCTGAGAGGCTAATCAGACGGGACCGTACGAATAGCCACTTAATTCCTATAATGAATTAATGAAATCTATTGAGAGATCCTTTGAAAGCATGAAATGCAAAAAAGAAAAATAATAGCTGGCTTGGTTTGATTGAGTCTGTTCATTAGAGACAATAAATTGTGTAACACCACACCTATTCTCTAGCACTAACTGGAGTGGAACAATTTGGACTGTGCTCAAAAATTGTTGAATTAGTTTTACTACTTGAGTAGAGAGCTATTTATAAATATATTCTAATATTTTCGGGATGAAAGAGTTATAAATACTTCTGAAATACTTGCAACTGAAAAGTAAAGAAATCGGTTGAATTACTTCAGTACAATATAATACAAAACTGCCTGCATTCATATGGGAAAGCTGTACGAATAGCCTGAGAGGCTGTTCGGACAGGACCGTATGAATAGCCACTTAATTCCTATAATGAATTGATGAAATCTATTGAAAGATCCTTTGAAAGCATGAATGCAAAAAATAAAAATAATGGCTTGCTTGGTTTGATTGAATCTATTCATTAGAGACAATAAATTGTGTAACACCACACCCATTCTCTAGCACTATCTGGAGTGGAACTTTATTCCAGAAGAATAAGCCATTCCATCCATTTCAGGCTTGAACCTTCTTGGACTACCCACACTAAATGTGAAGCCTTTACCTTCAGTCTGTTTTTCACAAACTTTGAATGGACTTCATCAGATTTCAATCAACAAGAAAATGTAGCCTTGATTTAGTCTGTAATGTCTGGTAAAACATGCATGTGCTCATGTAACCATAAGAGGTTCAAATTTAAAAGAAAGGAGCGTGTATCAAAAATCATTGTCAAGATCATTTGCTTTCTGAGGCCCTTTGGATAATACATGTAGTTGGTTTTCAGACTTCTTTCCACAAACTGCTCCAAGTAGCTATATGAATGCTTTTACCATTGTCTTATCAACCTAGATTTGTTAAATCTAAGTACATGTATATGATGTCAGACATAATTACATTTATTTTCAGTTTTTACACACCTTTTCTCTGATAGAATGTCTGGCAGTCTGTCCAGTTTCATTAATTTTTGCTATAACGTTTTAAATGCGCATCAAAAATTTGCCTATTTTTACTAAACATTACGAAAAATATCTCTTCTTTTGTAGTGAAATGTGAGAAGTATGGCTACAGACCATGAACTCCAGATGTAAAACGATGCAGGTCTTCCTTCTAAATGGTGAATTAGGGAAACATTGTGAATGGCAATCATAGAGAACATCGAAGTAAGCAGATCATTAAATGAGCCGTGCCATGAGAAAACCAACATAGTGGCTTTGCTACCAGCATGGATCCAGACCAGCCTGCACATCCGCGCAGTCTGGTCAGGATCCATGCTGTTCGCTGATGGTTTCTCTAATCGCAATAGGCTTTAAAAGCGAACAGATGGATCCTGACCAGACTGCCCGGATGCGCAGGCTGGTCTGGATCCATGCTGGTCGCAAAGCCACTATGTTGGTTTTCTCATGGTGAGGCTTAAATGGTGTTTAGAATCTTTTTCCATTAATTCAGGGGGTGGGGCGAGCACTTAAGAGTTTCCCTTGTCTGTCCTTTCATCAAGATTTGTGTTGTGCAAATCTCAAGGATTGTGATTCAGCATGTGAAGTTGTGCACCCAGTGTTTCTATTGTAAAAAGTATACGTAAAAAGGGCATAAGTTTGTGTCATATGTATCTCAAAAAGTGTTTGACCTAGTATTTTGAATCTTGACAGGAATATTATTCAGCGCCTTAGGTTTTGTAAAAGGTTTAACTCAACTAGACTACAGTAACTGTTATGGTCCTTGACTTAGTCAAAAATATGGAAGAAAGGACATATAGGTTTGTGTTACATATCTTAAAATGTATTTGACTTAGGGTCATGAAACATAATATGAATATTATTCAGCATGTGAAGTTGTGCACCTGTTTTCTTTTTTTTTGTAGGGGGAGGACCAGTCAGACCAGAGTTATGGCCCTTGGTTGTCTAAAATAATGTATAAAGGGCATAAATGTGGCATGTATCTCAAAAAGTATTTGAATTGGAGTCATAAAACTTCAGAGAATTGTTATAATTATAGCATGTGAAGTTGCGCACCTTGTGCACTGTTTGAGATCACACAGTCAGACATAATGGTGATGGTGTTTGACTTAGCGAAAAATACACTAAAAGTTCTTAAAAGTTGTATTTCATACATCTTAAAAATATTTCTCCTAGAGTCATGAAACAATGTATAGTGACAGGAAGTGGGAGCACCAGTGTCCTATGGACACATGTCTAGTTTCTTCTGGTTAACAAATTTGCAATTTATGCATGGATTTGCTTCCAAACAACTTTGCATAAAATTTCATCTTAAAAAACCTTTTTGACCCCACTTGTATCAGTGTCAAAGATTTAGGCTTATCAGTTAACCATCATTTTTCAATTCCACTTAAACATAGAAAGTATATAGTAGGTAAACAAATCATTTGTATTTAGAATCATTATACCCCCACAAAACAAAGTTTGTAGGGGGTATATAGGAGTGAGCTTGGCTGTCAGTCGGTTGGTCTGTAGGTTTTTGTGGTTTCTTGATGATGACTCATGAAAGGCTTGACTAATTTGAATAAGTTTTGGTACACGGATGTAACATCAGAAAATACAGGTCAAGTTTGAAATTGGGGTCAATAGGTCAAAGGTCAAGGTCACAGTGACCCTGAACAGTTGAACGGTTTCCGGATGATAACTTGAGAACGCTTGGGCCTTTTGGTACACAGGTGTAACATCATGAAATACAGGTCAAGTTCAACTTTGGGGTCTGTAGGTCAAAGGTCAAGGTCACAGTGACTCAGAACAGTTAAATGGTTTCCGGATGATAACTTGAGAACACTTGGGCCTAGAACCATAATTTTTGGTACACAGATGTAACATCATGAATACAGGTCAAGTTCGACTTTGAGGTCTGTAGGTCAAAGGTCAAGGTCACAGTGACTCGGAACAGTTAGACGGTTACCAGATGATAACTTGAGAACGCTTTGGTCTAGGATCTTAAATTTTTGTACACTGGTGTAACATGATTAAATACAGGTCATGTTCGACTTTGAGGTTAGAAGGTCAAAGGTCAAGGTCACAATAACACGAAACAGATAAACGGTTTCCTGATGATAACTTGAGAACGTTTGGGTGTAGGATCATGAAAATTGATAGCGAGGTTGGTTATGACTAGCAGATGACCCCTATTGATTTTGAGGTCAGCAGGTCACAGGTCAAGGTCACAGTGACCTGGAACACTTAAACGGTTTTCGGACAACAACTTCACAACCCTTGGGACTAGGATCACGAAATTTAATAGGGAGGTTGGTCATGACCAGCAGATGACCCATAATTATTTTGGGTTCCAAAGGTCAAAGGTCATTTAAACCTTTTCCGGACAATAACTTGAGAACGCTTGGGCCAAGGATCATGAAACTTTTATAGGGAGGTTGATCATGACCAACAGATGACCTCTGTCATGTAAGTATACATGTTATCATGTTGACGCGCTAATCTTGGCGTCACGTTTACGTGGCGCCGTTTATCATATTATTATGTATGACGTCCTTGACGTCACTTGTTTATATATGTACTTCTGTTGCTTTCGTTTGACTGCGGAAGTACATATATAAACAAGTGACGTCAAGGACGTCATACATAATAATATGATAAACCGCGTCACGTTTACGTGGCGACAAGATTAGCGCGTCAACATTATAACATGTATACTTACATGACAACCTCTATTGATTTTGAGGTCAGTCGGTCAAAGGTCAAGCAAGTTCAGCTTTGACATTGGCTTAGTTCTGTGACAAGGCCATACTGTAGGGGTATAATTTGTCACTCCTGTGACAACTCTAGTTTGTCATTAATTGAGCTGTGTTTAGAATTATAGAACTGTTGAATCATTCAATTAATTTTTAAAATTGGGTTTTCTTTACAATTCAAGGGAAGTAATTCAATTTAAAAATCAGGACCACTATAATGCCCTTGATTCTCTGTTCAGGTTTCACACAGAAAAGTTCATTAAATTTTAAACATTTGATTTCAGAATCAGAACACAGTTTTATAGGTTTTAATATTGGCAAGCAAACAATTGGAGGAGGCTGAAAACCTCAGTACTTTCTATATATGTGTATTTCATACCAGAGACTACTATCCAGACTTGTACCTTATACTTTTACAGGTCTGTAGAATTGTGATGTGTCAGCCAGTCTTCCAGTCATTCTGATCCGTCATTGTTGGGTCAGCAAATTTGCAGTGCATGCCTGGATTTAACAGTTTGGCACAGGTTTTACCATTATAAAGACAGTAGGTTGTAACAGATTTAAGGTAATTTATTTTGTTTGATCTGATAGCTTGATTGACTTTCATTGGGGACTGAATTAGACTTTTTCAAAGGTCAAAGTTATTGTTTTTAGCTTGACTATAAGAAATGTATGGAGAGCTATCCTACTTGCCCCTGGCGATAGTGTCCTTCCGAGTCCACATCTTGGTTAAAGTATTTATACACTTTTTATTTTTAGTTTTTGACTTTACACAAGAGTGATCAGTGCCAAGCCTAGTTATGCATTTTCGGCACTTTCCGCTTCGCTGCACAAAATTGCCGCAAGAGAAAAATCTTATCCAGCTTTCACAGTCAAACTGCAGGCTGGATTTTGATGAAAGTTCACAGGAGTGATCAGGACCAAGCCTAGTTGTGCCTATATCTGGCATGTTCCACTATGCTGCAAAAGATGGCCACCAGTGCTAAAAAAAGAAAAATCTTGTCCAGCTTTCACAGGTCAAACTGCTGGCTGGATTTCAACGAAACTTCACAGAAGGGATAAGTATTAAGCCTAGTTTTGCATATTGCCGAACCGTTCCTCTTCCCTGCACAAAATGGCCGCCAGAGCCAAAAATAGAAAAATCTTGTCTGGTTTTCACAGGTCAAACTGCTGGACAGATTTTGATGAAACTTCACAGGAGTGATAAGTACCAAGCATAGTTGGGCATATCGCCAACATGTTCCGCTTCGCTGCACAAAATGGCCGCCAGAGCTGAAGGTATACATAAGTGGGAGACATATGGTTTTTGTGACAAAAACACCTAGTTTTAGGTTAGTTTTGATGCATTTTCATTATATCTGTCTTACAATAGTAGAGATTTGATTCAAACATAAAATAATTGTTCCATATTCTCTACAACATCATTTTACAAAAGAACCATATCTCTGGCACCAATATTTTATTATACTGGGTACACCAATTACCGGGAATCTTACTTGATATCAGGCTCGCAATATATACCAAGGTCATGAATAACATAAAATAATGTTTTATCATAACATTGCAGCACTTTTATTTAAATTAAGTGCAAACATTTCAAATTGTATTCTAATACTTGACAACTACCGGGTACCAAGTCTACAAGAAGTCCATGTGGGCCGCCATTTTTGTTTAGTCAATATACCTATTACCGTGAAACTGAATATTAGCCAATTAGAAGACAGAAAAATCTAGTGCAGGGCAGAATTCAATACTAATGTATAAAACTTCTGACCTTTAACGTCAAAATAAGGTAAATTATTACATTTCATTTTTTCAACTTTTATAATTACAGATAGTTTTCTTTTGCACTTCTGTCTAATATTTGAAGCTATTTTCTTGCATTTAAGGTTCCCTGTCACATAATGGACAAATGAATGTGTCACCACGCCTGAAAACTCTAACTGGTGTACAATATTTTAGGTGTACCCATCCTGAGCAAGAGTCACATCTGCCCCACTCGATTATTTCTATAGTGTAAGCACATGTGAATGCATCTGGTGAGCTCTTTTTGCATACAACACATTTGTCTGTTTCATCATCCTCAACATAACTGTCACTGTCTGAGTCGGTGTCCACTGGTATGCCACTTGTGGTTTTCAGGTTCAGGCCAGATGTTCCAGGCAGTGGTGATTTTTTTTCAACATGTTTAGAGGACTTTACAGATTTCTTTGAGCTGGATTTGTTTTCATTTTCAGGTTTAATTTGAAGACTGCTTTCAGACGGCCTTTTCAGTTTTGAAGACTTGGTTGGTGACATGAGGTTACCGTGGACAGCTGGTGGAACTTTATTTTTCTTTTGGGCTTGCAGTACCTTTGTTATTTTTCTTTTATTCAGGAAACTTAGTTCTTTTTCATTTTCAGTACCAGTTGTGTTTTCTTCAGTTGTGTCTACTGCATTGACCACTTCCTGATAGATTGTGTGATGGAGTTAATTGGTCCCTATTTATGGGATATATTCCTGACTTCTTGAAGGCTGCAATAAGATTGGCCGGAGTGACAGCTTTGTTACATGCCTTGCCAGATAGTTCAGCGATATTCAGCTTATTGATCTGCATGCCAGGTGTTCTCCTCATGTATGCCTGGCACTCCCTGTGGTATGCCCTTTTTATAGGCCCAAAACAGCCCACGTCCAGGGGCTGAGTAATGTGCGACGTATGTGGAGGAATAACAAAGAACACTAAATTTCTTAATTCCCGCCATTCTTTCAAGGTCATATTTACATGGGATTTATGTCCATCGAACAAGAGTAACACTGGTTCATTACTGGCGGGTACATATTTGCTGAAGTGCATTTTTAAATAGTCCAGAAAGATCAAAGAATTTGACCATCCAGAGTCAGACATTGTTCCTGCAGATCCAGGGCAAGCACCATCAAGGAAGTCAGATTTCCATCTTTTGCCCTGGAAGATATAGTAAGGGGGCACCCTGTTGCCAACAGCACTCCCAGCAGCAATT
Organism: Mercenaria mercenaria; assembly: GCF_021730395.1. Lineage (NCBI taxonomy): Eukaryota > Metazoa > Mollusca > Bivalvia > Venerida > Veneridae > Mercenaria > Mercenaria mercenaria. The sequence continues at coordinate 59,514,778 of NC_069373.1, forward strand.
ATGGTAACTGTTTGTCCCTGCTACTGGTAACAGCTTTCGGTACAGAACCTTTTTCACAAAGGACGTTAGCAGGCCTATGCTCCATGAGAAGACCAGATTTGTCAACATTCCATATATTTTAAGGTTTGTCCATCAGGCCATGTTTTTAGCTCACCTGTCACAAAGTGACAAGGTGAGCTTTTGTGATCGTGTGGTGTCCGTCGTCCGTCCGTCCGTCCGTGCGTCCGTCCGTGCGTCCGTCCGTAAACTTTTGCTTGTGACCACTGTAGAGGTCACATTTTTCATGGGATCTTTATGAAAGTTGGTCAGAATGTTCATCTTGATGATATCTAGGTCAAGTTCGAAACTGGGTCACATGCCATCAAAAACTAGGTCAGTAGGTCTAAAAATAGAAAATCCTTGTGACCTCTCTAGAGGCCAAATATTTCACAAGATCTTCATGAAAATTGGTCAGAATGTTCACCTTGATGATATCTAGGTCAAGTTTGAAACTGGGTCACGTTCCATCAAAAACTAGGTCAGTAGGTCTAAAAATAGAAAAACCTTGTGACCTCTCTAGAGGCCATATATTTCACAAGATCTTCATGAAAATTGGTCAGAATGTTCACCTTGATGATATCTAGGTCAAGTTTGAAACTGGGTCATGTGCCGTCAAAAACTAGGTCAGTAGGTCAAATATTAGAAAAACCTTGTGACCTCTCTAAAGGCCATATTTTTCATTGGATCTGTATGAAAGTTGGTCTGAATGTTCATCTTGATGATATCTAGGTCAGGTTCGAAACTGGGTCACCTGCGGTCAAAAACTAGGTCAGTAGGGCTAAAAATAGAAAAACCTTGTGACCTCTCTAGAGGCCATATATTTCATGAGATCTTCATGAAAATTGGTCAGAATGTTCATCTTGATGATATCAAGGTCAAGTTCGAAAGTGGGTCACGTGCCGTCAAAAACTAGGTCAGTAGGTCAAATAATAGAAAACTCTTGTGACCTCTCTAGAGGCCATATATTTCACAAGATCTTCATGAAAATTGGTCAGAATGTTCATCTTGATGATATCTAGGTCAGGTTCGAAACTGGGTCACGTTCCTTCAAAAACTAGGTCAGTAGGTCTAAAAATAGAAAAACCTTGTGACCTCTCTAGAGGCCAAATATTTCACAAGATCTTCATGAAAATTGGTCAGAATGTTCACCTTGATGATATCTAGGTCAAGTTCGAAACTGGGTCACGTGCCATCAAAAACTAGGTCAGTAGGTCAAATAATAGAAAAACCTTGTGACCTCTCTAAAGGCCATATTTTTCATGGGATCTGTATGAAAGTTGGTCAGAATGTTCATCTTGATAATATCTAGGTCAGGTTCGAAACTGGGTCACCTGCGGTCAAAAACTAGGTCAGTAGGGCTAAAAATAGAAAAACCTTGTGACCACTCTAGAGGCCATATATTTCATGAGATCTTTATGAAAATTGGTCAGAATGTTCATCTTGATGATATCTAGGTCAAGTTCGAAACTGGGTCATGTGCCATCAAAAACTAGGTCAGTAGGTCAAATAATAGAAAAACCTTGTGACCTCTCTAGAGGCCATATTTTTCATGGGATCTGTATGAAAGTTGGTCAGAATGTTCATCTTGATGATATCTAGGTCAGGTTCGAAAGTGGGTCACGTGCCTTAAAAAACTAGGTCAGTAGGTCAAATAATAGAAAGACCTTATGACCTCTCTAAAGGCCATATTTTTCATGGGATCTTTATGAAAATTGGTCTGAATGTTCATCTTGATGATATCTAGGTCAAGTTCGAAACAGGGTCATGTGCGGTCAAAAACTAGGTCAGTAGGTCTAAAAATAGAAAAACCTTGTGACCTCTCTAGAGGCCATACTTGTGAATGGATCTCCCTAAAAATTGGTCAGAATGTTCATCTTGATGATATCTAGGTCAAGTTTGAAACTGGGTCATGTGCCTTAAAAAACTAGGTCAGTAGGTCAAATAATAGAAAAACCTTGTGACCTCTCTAGAGGCCATACTTTTCATGGGATCTGTATGAAAGTTTGTCTGAATGTTCATCTTTATGATATGTAGGTCAAATTTGAAACTGGGTCAACTGCTATCAAAAACTAGGTCAGTAGGTCTAAAATTATTAAAATCTTTTGACCTCTCTAGAGGCCATATTTTTCAATGGATCTTCATGAAAATTGATCTGAATATTCACCTTGATGATATCTAGGTCAGTTTCAAAACTTGGTCACGTGCGGTCAAAAACTAGGCCAGTAGGTATAAAAATAGAAAAACCTTGTGACCTCTCTAGAGGCCATATTTTTCATGAGATCTTCATGAAAATTAGTGAGAATGTTCACCTTGATGATATCTATATAAAGTTCAAAACAGAGTCACGTACCTTCGAAAACTAGGTCAATAGGTCAAATAATAGAAAAACCTTGTGACCTCTCTAGAGACCATATTTTTCAATGGATCTTCATGAAAATTGGTCAGAATTTTTATCTTGATAATATCTAGGTAAAGTTCAAAACTGGGTCACATGAGCTCAAAAACTAGGTCACTATGTCAAATAATAGAAAAAAGGACATCATACTCAAAACTGGGTCATGTGGGAAGAGGTGAGCGATTCAGGACCATCATGGTCCTCTTGTTTAACAACTGAGTCAAGCTCCTTGAAATATGCATCCAGGACAGCTTCTGAGGTAGCCCGGGCACGAACTAAAGACAGCTTCTGGGGTTTTGCCAGGGGGGTCAGATCTGCATGTCTGGTAATGAACCTATCATACCATGACTGAGAAAACTCAGGATCAGATGGGCCTTTCTTGTGAAGAATTTTTGCATAGTCTGTTGCAAGTTTCATGAATTCAGCATGAGAGTAGCCATATCCTATTGATGACATATACTTAGTATGGTCCACAAGCTGCTGTTCTTCAACATCAGAAAGAATCGGCTGTGGGCCTGGCCGGATGTTGAATCTCTCTGGTTCAGGGGCAGGCTGCATGGGTCCACTAAACCTGTCACAAAGAGTGTTGTCAGGAATCCCATATTTTACAGATGCTTTATGGATTTTCATCCCTTTTTTCACCTCACTGAATGCTAAGGAGAGTAGTTGGGGGTCATATTGACGTTTTCTTTTGACATCCTTTGGCTTGCCTATGGTTGGGAACTGAAAAATACAGAAAATGGAAGTGTCAGTTAAAATCCAATTAAGCATTTTATACTGGTCGGAAGTTTAGTTCAGTAGATAAAAAATTTTGACAGGGGATACCCTATGACGTCATCAACATACACGCGCACTTGCTGGTTGCAGAAACACTTGCATAAAAATCAGTTTTCTGTGTTAAATATCAAAGTAATGTGTATAAAACTTGTACTGAATGTGTTAGAAAAACATTTTCTTACATGACTGGACTATTCAAATAAATAACTTACCCGTAAAAATGACATAATCGTCTTGAAAACTCTGTTGACAGTTGCCGGTAGCAAAAGTAAACATACGCAATGGAAGTTTACGAGAACTAACTGTGCATGTGTGTGCTATTTGCGTCATTCGGAATTTCCCGGTTATATGTGTATCCCGGTAATAGGTATATGGAGTATAATTATGACCCTTTTATGTAAAATTTCATGTTAAAGTTTTGATGCACTTTCACTCTTCATATCATATGGCACAAGGTCCATAACTCTGGCACTAATATTTCCTGAATTATGCCTCCTATTTACCTTTACTAGCATTGAAATAGTTGAGTGCGCTGTCTCTCTTTGCTCTGTCCATCTGTCCATACATCATGTTCAAACCCCATAGGGCGATACCATATTGTTTTCGGGGCCACTCCATTAACAGTCAAGGTCACAGGGGCTTGAACATGGAAAACCGTTTCCGATCACTAACTTGAGACCCACTTGACCCAGAGTGTTGAAACTTCATAAGATGATATTGGACATAGGGAGTAGATGACCTTTAATAATTTTGGGATCACTCAATCAAAGGTCAAGGTCAAAGGGCCAATATCTGTCACACTTCATTTCTGACCAATAACTGGAGAACCATTTCATGTAGAACCTTCAAACTTCATGGGTGATAGGGCTTACAGAGTAGATGGCCCCTATTGTTTTTGGGGGTCACTTGATCAAAGGTTAAAGTCACAAGGGATGAGCATTGAAAACAGTTTCCAATCAACTTGAGAACTGCTTGACCCAGAATGTTGAAACTCCATAGGTTGAGTGGACATGCAGAGAGATGACCCCCATTGTTTTGGAGGGGGGGGGGGGGGAGGAGGTACTCAATCAAAAGTAAAGGTCACAGGGCCAGAACATGGAAAACTGTTTCCAGTTCATAACTTGAGAACCATTTGACCCAGAAAGTTGAAACTTCATGGGATGATTTGACTTGCCTAGTAGATTGCCCATGTTGATCTTGGGGCCATTCTTTCAGAGGTCAAGGTCACAGGGCCAGAACATCAAATCCTATCAATAACTGGAGAACCATTTGACCTAGAACCATCAAACTTCATAGGGTGATAGAAGGCTTACGGTGTAGATGACCCCTATTGTTTTTGTGGTCACTCAATCAAAGGGCATGGTCATAGGGGCCTGAACTTGAAAAACCGTTTCCGATCAATAACCCTAGAACCACTTGTCCCAGAATGTTGAAACTGCATAGGATGATTGGACATGCAAAGTAGATGACCCCTGTTGTTTTAGTGTTACTCCATCAAAGGTCAAACTGGTCAGAAAATAAAAAACTGTTTCAGATCAATAACTTGAAAACCACTTGACCCAGAATGTTGAAACTTGACAGGATGATTGGACATGCCTAGTAGATGACCCCTTTTGATATTTGGGCCTTTCTTTCAGAGGTCAATGTCACAGGGGCCAGAACATGGAAACCGATCAAGAACAGTTTTCTGGAAAACCATTTGACCTAGAACCTTCAAACTTCTTAGGCTAATATGGCTTACAGAGTAGATGACCCCTATTGTTTTTGTGGTCACTCGATCAAAGGTCATGGTCACAGGGGCATGAACTTTGAAAGCTGTTTCCGATCAATAACTTGAGAACCGCTTGTCCCAGAATGTTGAAACTGCATAGGATGATTGGACATGCAGAGTACCCATGTTGTTTTTAGTGTTACTCCATCAAAGGTCAAACGGGTCAGAAAATAGAAAACTGTTTCAGATCAATAACTTGAGAACCACTTGACCTAGAATGTTGAAACTTGACAGGATGATTGGACATGCCTAGTAGATGACCCCTTTTGATCGTGGGGCCATTCTTTCAGAGGTCAAGGTCACAGTGGCCAGAACATGGAATCCCATAAAGAACTGGAAAACCGTTTGACCTAGAACCTTCAAACTTCTTAGGCTGATAGGGCATACGGAGTAGATGACCCCTATTGTTTTTGAGATCACTCGATCAAAGGTCAGGGTCACGTGGCTTAAACATGGAAAATAGTTCCAGATCTATAACTTGAGAACCACTTTACCCAGAATGTTGAAACTTAATAAGATGATTGGACATGCAGAGTAGGTGACCTCTATTGATTTTGAGGTAAAAAACTCAATCAAAGGTCAAGGTCACTAGGACCTGAACATGGAAAACTGTTTCCAGTCCATAACTTGAGAACCGCTTGACCCAGAATGTTGAGGTTTCATGGGATTATTGGATATGCAGAGTAGATGATCTCTATTGCATTTCAGTCACTAAGCCAACCATCAGTGTCTCTTTGATTTTCAATTCTGTCCTCTATTAGCTTCTTGCCAATTACTACTATGCTTTGGGGGAGACATGTTTTTTTCCACAAAAGCTTCTTCTAGTTTGAAATGCATCTCATCTGCAGTTTCGTTACATGTAGTACACACACTGTTGTTACGTGCCATGTTGATGTATGTACTAGGTTCGATTTTTGTCAAGCCCGCTTGCGGATGCGAAGACATAGTTGTCCAAATGGCTGTTCGGTGTATGTGCGTGCGTCCGGGTGTGCGTCCATGCGTCTGTGCGTCAATCCGGATTTGTTTGTCTGGACCATAACTTTGACATGCATGGAGCAATCTTATTTATATTTGGCATGAGTGTTAACCACCATGAGACGGAGTGTCATGCGCAAACCCCAGGTTCCTATTTCAAAGGTCAAGGTCACACAGGTCAAAGGTCAAATTCAAAAATGACTTTGTCCGGAGTATTTCTTCTTCATGCATGGAGGGATTTTGATGTAACTTGGCACAATTGTTCACCATAATGCACAAGAACCAGGTCCCTAGGTCTAAGGTCAGGGTCACGCTTAGAGGTCAAAGGATACAAGAATGACAACTTTGTCCGGAGCATTTCTTCTTCATGCATGGAAGGATTTTGATATAACATGGCAGAAATGTTCACCACCATGAGACGGAGTGTCATGCGCAAGAACCAGGCCCCGTGTTCACAAAACATTTTCAGTCTCAGCTGAGTTTGATAATGAAAATTTCTCATTTATATCAAAATAGCATGTTTAACACAAAATTTTAAGTTAATAAGCATTTTAAAGTGATTATTCGGTATTGATGGTCAGTCTCATCTGGAATTTAAGCCTGAAGTTTTAGTAAAACTGATACTAAAATTTCAAACTCAAACTCAGCTGAGATCGAAAAATGTTTTGTGAACACGGGGCCTGGTCCCTAGGTCTAAGGTCAGGGTCACGCTTAGAGGTCAAAGGATACAAGAATGACAACTTTGTCCGGAGCATTTCTTCTTCATGCATGGAGGGATTTTGATATAACTTGGCAGAAATGTTCACCATCATAAGACGGAGTGTCATGCGCAAGAACCAGGTCCCTAGGTCTAAGGTCAAGGTCACACTTAGAGGTCAAAAGTCAGATACAAGAATGACTTTTTCTGGAGCATTTCTTTTTGATGCATAGAGGGATTTTGATGTAACTTGGCACAATTGTTCATCATCATGAGATGGAGTGTCATGTGCAAGATCCTAGATTACTTCCCTTTGTTGTTACTATAAATAGTTTATATTCTTAACTTTTTTTATTACTGGTTGTAGGGAAAAATCAAGACCACTTTTCTGTAGTACAACATGCATGTTACATCCAATTTTCAGGTGAATTTTGACCTATCTCTACTGGTGAGGATTTTTGTGTGGACTTAGAATTTTTTTTTTTTTTTAAGATTTACGTCCCTTAGTTGTTACTTTAAATAACTTATATTGTAACTTTTTGCAATCTCTTTTTTTATTTGGCATAAATGTTTGTCTCAATGAGACAGGGAGTGTCATGTGCAACTCCCAGTCCTTTTGACAGCTGATGGGCTCGACATGTTGCCCGTGGGCATCTAGTTTTCGAGAGTGTCTGCACTGATTCTGAATTTACAGAGTATTTGTCTCTCTTTGAAACTTTGCAGTGACAGATATTTTTCTATACAATATCTTTAGCTGGTCCATAGTTTTTCTTTAAAATGCATGCACATGTTTTGAAAGACATTTCTCAACAAAATGAAAAAAATGAAATTTTTGACTACCCAGTTAGTTTCATTTCATGCTATGAAGTTGCATCAATCATAAAATCTCAACAGGCGTAAAGTGGCATTTAACATTGCACTAAAGAACCATGGATTATCATAAAATCATGTATTTTACTTCTGCACTACATTACATACATTTGGTTCTGAATTTGTATCTCTCTAAAATGCTTAAAGTAATAGCATTTGGATGATATTAGCTACATGATTAACTAGATACATTATATATATACATGTACTACATATTATGACAATATTTCCGCAAAACAGACAATTGTAATTAGAATCATCTCGGTATGAATGTACACAGTTTCGACTGGTTAGCTCAGTAGGTGGAATAAAAATCTTGAGGCATCGAATTCTATTTTGATATCTGGATGAGAAAATTGTTTTCCATGATGATTGACTGATGTCATTGCATCTGAAATTATGTGTTCATTTAAGACAGTTATCAGTTAGTTACGGAGATAGGCCATTGTTTCCTGAACAGAAAAGAGTGCTCCTTGGAGGATGGCAGGGGGAGATGGGGAGGGGGATGAAATGGTATAATTCATGGAAAATGCAAAGATACATAATATTGGCATAGCATAAAATGATGAAAATAAAAACACAAAAAAGGAAAAAAAAAGTATGTCTGCATGTGTGGCTTGAACTGTTTTACAAGTAATTGGTTTTGAGATGATGGTTCTACATAAAATCGCAATAGAAAAATTTTCCTGTATGCGTCAAATAAAGAACTCTGCATTTCTTAGCTCAACTATTCGAAGAATAGTCCTAGCTTCTGAGATCTGCTCACCCTGGCGTCAGCGTAACACCTTAGTTAAAGCTTGCAAGTATGTATAGCTATCATTTAAAGGCATATAGCTTTGAAACTTATATTAATTGCCAACCTCACAGGATCAAGTCACATAACTTTGTATTTTGGCCAAATTATACCCTCTTTTGCACTTTGAAAATCAATGCCAGTTACTATCTCCAAAACTAATGCAATTATTGAATAGAAACTTAATATTCACATGTTTCTTTGGGTTCATAAAACTAGGTCATAGCATCAAGTCCCATAACTCTGACATGTATTTTGCAAAATTATGTCCCCTTTTGAACTTTAAAAAAGAAAATCCTTCATCTATCCATTACAATCTTCATATTTGAGTAAATTTATGTTAAAATGTGCAAAAAATGAAAGATTTTGAAATAAGCTCTTCTTGAACAAGCAACGTAAAGTGTGTTGATATGTGACATCGCCAAGCTTCAGTTTTGCCATTTAGCACGGTGGTACTGAACTACAACTTGACCTTCATGCTGAAGAAGCACACACATGGCTTGTTCTTGTTTATTTTTCTGTATCCTTTCACATTTCCAAATTGTGACTTGTATGCACTTCTTTTGAACTATTTCTTCATGCAAATGCCATTTAACAAAAACCCAGCAGACATCAAAATATATCATCTTGAAAATGTCCAACATCAATGGCAGATGAAATACCCACATACCATATCTCATCATTAATGACCTGTATGCATTCAATAAATATGATTAGATCATGTTTTACACCAATTTGAAAATAATTGCCACAGAATTTCCTTTACTGTTAGGTAAAGGTAAGGCCTTATTATGTAGAGGACCTGTATTGAAACTTGACAATTTCCATGCAATGTACTTTGTTAGACAACACGACACATCATAAGCTCTTCTTTAAAAGGTGAAGAAACCGAAATCGCTCATGAAGAGCAGGCAGTTTTGCAATTTCATTAAGTGTCCGTAACCTTAAAAATGTTCATAAAATACCATTATAACGTTAAAAACCTTTATATGAATTTGCAAATTTTGTAATATAGTAGTGATTTTATGGTTTTATACACAGTAAAATTCTTCAACTAGAAACAACAAATGTCATTTTATTTGGAAATTTCAGTTTGTTTGTGTATCAGTCACAATAGAACGATTTGAAAAACTGGGAAAAGTAATTTCCTAAAATCTTGATAACTTTTACAAATTTTATTTTTTTCAGAAACTGGAAAAAATGTTGGCATCCATTAATATTTTATTTTAACTTGTTGAATTTAATCTACCACAGAACAAAAACACAGTGATGTTTATATTTTTATGTAACGCTAACATACCCGATCTTTAAACGAAATGCAATAATGTCACCTAACTTCTGGTACGCATATATAGTCCACTGCGGCTTTGTTACAGTGGGAAATGCAATATATTAACCTTTAGCCTGCTGTCGGCAAGTGATTCTGCCTTTGCGACCAATGCAGACCAAGAGCTGCATATCCTTGCAGGCTGATCATGGTCTGCACTGTTCGCTATTCAGTCAATAAATTTTCAGTGAACACCCCTTCAAATTATTAATGGTACTGCCCAGTTGAATGATGGACCTGTCCATTTTAGAAATTTAGCAGGGTACAGGTTAATGAAATACTTGTCTGCTGGGAACCTTCGGATCCATTGAATTAACAAAATCTAGAGTCATTCTATCAGTTCCTATTCGTGCTGATATGGAAAAGTGCTGTTTTTTTTGACACTATAAAATTTTGACAATTTCCCATTCTGCCATTAAAATCGGCAGTGATCATAATTGTATCACACTCATTGGTATATAGATTTGTGAAAATAATATGGGCAAAGAAACTTTGAGTGTTTCTACCACATATCAAATTTTCAGGGGGCAGATAGATATGATTAATTATAGATATATTAAGCATGTCACTTTTTTATTGTAACTGTTCCTAAGTCATTAATACTTAGGAATAGTTTAAAATAAATGTAATACACTTGATGAAATTAATACCCCATGGATCGATGTCTTTGTCACTGTCTTTCATATTAGTAATAGATGTAGTTTATTTTTTAGATTTTTCACATACTTAAAAAAAAATGTTGAAGAAAAAAACATGATAGATTTCAACAATTTTCATTATGTTGTAATAGCATCTATTTATTCCATGGCCTCAAAACAATTTTAAAAAGTCACAAAATACAGTTTTAACAACATGCAAATTTCATGACAAATTTGGCAAAAACAGATAAACTCCTTTTAAATAATCCTGTAGTATGTTGGAAATAAATCTAAAATTGAATATATCATTGAAAAGTCTGTATATACTCATCTGACATTTGCTGAATATTTTATAAAAATACTACTTTTCTGTGCATTTTGTGACTTTTTTTTGAAAATTTGTAGAGGTTGTAATATAAATGAATGATGTCTTTGCACAATTTCATTTTGTTGAAGTTTTAAAATGTTATTAACAATATATTTGTCTAAACATATAAGAATGTGGTAAACATGCTGTTAGTATTATGGAATATATTGCCAAAAATATTGAGGGGGTGTTAAAGGTATTGTAAAATGGTGCAGAATTGGTGGTAGTTTTATTTTCACTAATTTTCAGGAAAGTGATTTGGGCATTTGAACTTTAGTCGTACGTACTAAGCATGATTATCTATGAATGTATATCCAGACATGATATGAGAACTCTTAATAATTCTAATAAGGTTGTTGGCTATAAAATTGCAAATAAAAAGCGCCACAAACACTCATAACCCAATCTTAAGATAAAAGTCTTCAAGTTTTCACAGTAATTTTTTTTTTCCATAGTAAGCATAAAATCTGTATGAATCTGTGCCAGGTTTATTGAATTATTTGTATTGTACGTTCAAAAAAGTTATTTACTTCATTTTGAAAGAAGATATTATTTAATTATTTGGCAATTTTTGTTGAAAAGAAAACACTGAAAGGGGTTGATATAAATAGCACAAAAATATACCCACAGAGGGAGAATATTAGTAATTAGTGAAAAGATATTTGACAACTTAAAAGAGTTTCAGATATTTTGAAATTTCAAACAAAAGAAACTTGTCTATAATAAAGCTATGTCAGAAGCTATGACAAGAAAGTATAAAGGATGATAATTTAGATATGATCAGGTGATTGATATTGTTGATTGTTTGTATTCTGGCCATAGTAACAGGGATACTTATATAAGGCGCTGCAGGCCCGGAGTAAGCCAGATCGGCCACACACTGCACCAGCCTTGTCTCTCGGATTTTTTATCGGATTTTTGATAGGATTTTCAGTAAGATAAAATGAGGTATTTGGCAATTTGCTGTGTGCTAATGCTAGCAATAGCACTGGCGCACACTATTCCAAGTCAAAGGATTCAAGGGCTGAGATCTTTGGTAAGGCATTTTATTGTGTTTGTTTTATTTGGTTGAATTAAGTAGACATGTATTGATGACTGCCTGACCAAACTTATTTCTTTTCATTTTAATGGACATGGTATGTTAAAGAATGCATTAAATGGTTGCGCTTTTGGTCAAAACTTTCTAATTAATCACCTTATTTGATCAGATAATCCAGTTATCAAAGAAACAATTATGAATACTTGAATCCTAAAAGTCGCAAATTTGAAATTTTGTCTAGGTTATGTGGGGCTTTAGGTTATTTTGTGCCCATTTTCCCTATTGCACTTTGAAATGGATATAGTAGTCGCAACTTGACCGCGATGGTTGACCTTAGGCTGATTATTCATATCGATTATTTCATTATAGAAATCAAGGGTGCTTAGCGTAGCCGTGTATATTTATACGGAGTTAGTTTGTATATATTGAAGTATCAAATTATATATATACTTTGATCAGTTAATACTTTCCAATACACTAATTTATATTTACGCAAATTTATATTTCCTTTTTCTGGTGCAGCTCGTGTTTTACATAGTACACTCCTTTTCAATAATAGTTTGTGCCTCATTATGTATTATAATACAAAGGTCAACCATCGGGGTCAAGTTGCGTCCACTATACTCATGCCATTATCACATAATAAATGGTAAATATATACATTCCGTTCTAATTACCTCTAATATATGATTGTTGAAACGTCTGTCAGTTCGGTATTCATGTCCAATCAATAACTTTGTTATGGGAATATGCATCTAAATTGTTGAAACAACTTTGCACAAACATTAATGTGGAGCACTCAAATATCCACAGGCAAAGTCATATTTGAAGATCAAAGTTAAAAACTCCATGCATGAAGAGATGCTAGTATAGATAAAATTTTCTAGCTATAAGTTAATATCTCACTAAGGCATAAAAAAAATTGTTTTTTTCCGGTATCCCGACCTACCCTAAAGTTTTGGCCCGTCCCTAAATGTTTTTATGGCCTTGCACTTTTTATGCTTTAAACATGGTCAGTGATGTTAGAAATCAACCTACTAATAACCCCCTTATTTATATTCATTTTTTGACACAAAAATAATTTTCGAAATGTCCGACTTAATAAAAAAAAAAAAATCCAAAAAAAAAATTTACCGACCTACCTACCCTAATTTTTTTTAGCATGTTACCGGAAACAAACAATTTTTTTTTATGCCTCACTTAATGTAAGGGTGACTAAGCATTAAGATGGATATATATCTGGTTTGCAGTCCTTAATTATGAGTAGAGTGATTTTTTTACCAAGATAACAACGAATTAGTACATGTTCATAATAACAGGATGTGTTGGATTTTATTAGAAATACTAGCATACATAATTTATTAAGAGGTTTATATACAGCTTAGTTGTGCCTTCTTGTCTGAGGGCCAATATGAAACTCACATTGCCATAAGACTACTGCTAGAAGGCACAACCAGCAGTTTATTGACCTTTTTAGCTCACCTGTCACAAAGTGACAAGGTGAGCTTTTGTGATCGCGTGGCGTCAGGCGTCCGTGCGTAAACTTTTTGCTTGTGACCACTCTAGAGGTCACATTTTTCATGGGATCTTTATGAAAGTTGGTCAGAATTTTCATCTTGATGATATCTAGGTCAAGTTCGAAACTGGGTCACTTGCGGTCAAAAACTAGGTCAGTAGATCTAAAAATAGAAAAACCTTGTGACCTCTCTAGAGGCCATATTTTTCATGAGATCTTCATGAAAATTGGTCAGAATGTTCACCTTGATGATATCTAGGTCAAGTTCGAAACTGGGTCACGTGCGGTCAAAAACTAGGTCAGTAGGTCTAAAAATAGAAAAACCTTGTGACCTCTCTAGAGGCCATATTTCTCAATGGATCTTCATGAAAATTGGTCAGAATGTTCATCTTGATGATATCTTGGTCAAGTTTGCAACTGGGTCACGTGGGGTCAAAAACTAGGTCAGTAGATCTAAAAATAGAAAAACCTTGTGACTTCTCTAGAGGTCATATTTTTCAAGAGATCTTCATGAATATTGGTGAGAATGTTCACCTTGATGATATCTAGGTCAAGTTCGAAACTGGGTCATGTGCCTTCAAAAACTAGGTCAGTAGGTCTAAAAATAGAAAAACCTTGTGACCTCTCTAGAGGCCATATTTCTCAATGGATCTTCATGAAAATTAATGAGAATGTTCATCTTGATGATATCTAGGTCAAGTTCGTAACTGGGTCATGTGCGGTCAATAACTAGGTCAGTAGGTCGAAAAATAGAAAAACCTTGTGACCTCTCTAGAGGCCATATTTTTGAAGAGATCTTCATGAATATTGGTCAGAATGTTCACCTTGATGATATCTAGGTCAAGTTTAAAAGTGGGTCATGTGCCTTCAAAAACTAGGTCATTAGGTTAGGTCAAATAATAGTAAAACCTTGTGACCTCTCTAGAGGTCATATTTTTCAATGGATCTTCATAAAAATTGGTCAGAATTTTTTATCTTGATGATATCTAGGTCACATGTGCTCAAAAACTAGGTCACTATGTCAAATAATAGAAATAACAACGTCATACTCAGTTCAACACCGGGTCATGTGGGGATAGGTGAGCAATTCAGGACCATCATGTTCCTCTTGTTATTATATACCTTTGCTTCATATTTATCTTGGTATTTTCTTTTTACATATTTTCCACAAACTTACAAGTATTATTCCAATTGCTCTTTTCATCAACAATACCATCATTATTTGAGACTTGATGTGAAAATGATTCAGCACTCTTTCAACTGCCATAATAACATTACTGCATGACGTTAAGGTCAGAACGCACTGACGTTCCATTTACACGGGGCCATTATGATTATGGCCAAAGGCACACTGCGCCATTATGGATTCCTCAGTGGCAGCCGTAATAACAATTTTTTCCCAACATAAACTTCATGAAAATCATTCTGATTATACTATACTGACAACATGACAGGTGGACAATTTAGGCCCTCCTAAATTAATGTTATTTTCACAACTTCATCTGCTAACTTATTTAGTTAATGTCTTTTCAGCATAATTTTAAAAACAATGATAAAGAACTATCTAATACACTGTAGAAACAAAGTGTGATCTTAACTTAACTAAATGCACCAAATACTTTGTGTACTGCTACATTAATTCAATAAAATGTTTAGACATTAAACACACTGTCTTGGCCTAATACATATCACTATCTTGTATTTCTCATTTTTAAGTGCAGACTATGTGTAATAAATTGCCATCAAGGAAACACAAAGAGAATACAGCTAGTCTGTGGTGGGTCTTTAAAGAGTGTACACCTTGATAATGGTATTGGGCAATTTGATATAAAGTATGAAATGATAATATCGAAAAGGAGACAAATTTACTTTCGTACAAAATTTAAATTTTCATGAAGCAAAACTGTGATGATAATGAATCATTCTCGGCTTAAACGTAGTAGTATGTCCTACAGTGATTAAACCCAGGAAATATTATAAAAATTGTTACCCTCTGAAAAGAATAATATGATCGAAAAAAGAATGGTTAATGGGGTTTTAACTGGTTCAAATGCAAGAAAGGAGTATCAGCTATTACAGTAATTTTGCATTTTGCCAAATTAGTATAACGGCATGTGTAACTTTTCTTATATTTAAAAATCTTGGAAATCTTCAGAGGTCGTAGACATTAAGCAAGATATTACCAGCAGATTTTGCCCAAACAAGATAATAAAAATCTTATCTAATATGGATAAAAAATAAACTATTTGGACCAGTTGAAAAACCTTTTAAGTTTTTATTTCTCACTTGGATAATGTACAGGTCTTCTCATGAATTTGCTAATTTGACAAAGAATATGCATAAACCTTGATTACTACAGAACAGATTTATTTGAATCAAGGCCCACTATATTATGCTTGCTTGCTGCAATATTTTACAGTAAGATATTATTAAATAATCACAATTCAGGTAAGCCTCCATTTGTTTTAGCTCACCTGAAATTTGTTCAGGGTGAGAAGCTATTAGCACAAGTCGATAGTCTGGTGTCTAACGTCAGTCGTTCATCGTCCTGCGTCAGCATTTTTACTTTAACATCTTCTCTGAAACTACTGGTCAGATTTACACCAAACTTTGTCAGTAGCATCCTGGCATGGACCTCTATCAAGTTTGTCAAGTGGTTCACAGTTAAAAATAGAAAAACCTTTAAAGAACTTCTTCTCATGAACGGCTTGATGGATCTATATCAAATTTGGTCTCCCTTACAGAAGCAAGCATCTGTGGCGTAATGCTGCATATTTGCTGTGTATATGCTGTGAACACAGTAGTACGCTAGAGGAGTACATTTTACATACACTGCATGCCGCGTATATGCCGCGTACTATTTCGACGAGTACACAGCATGTACGCAGGAGGTCACTAATACACTTCAAGTACGCAGCACAGACTCTGAAAATTTAAGGAGTACACTGCATGTGTGCAGGAGGGACTTGTACAAGAAAATAGTACACTGCATGTACACCGCAGATACTTTGAAATTTGTGCAGTACACTTCATATACGCGGGAAAGACTTGTACAATTTCTTTTGGCATTTATACTTAGTTTTTTTTTATAAGTTAAAGTCTGAAGTAAACTTAATATACGCGGGAGGGACTTGTTCATTTTCTTTTGGTGTTTATACTTTGATTTTTTTTAGGTAAAAGTCTGAAGTACACTTCATGCAGGAAGGATTTGTACATGTTTTTTTTTGGAAGCAAGAACTTGATTTCCGAGTAACTTTTATCTTAATAGCATAGAATAGTTCAGATTACCGGTATTCTGAACAATGAAAATTTGCCAAACTATTTGCAATGTTCATTTGTGAAGCTTACATCTTAGTGATTTCTGAGCTGCACCTTGCATGCAGTGTAAAAATATATTCTTTTTCATTTTGAATTAATCCTGGAGCTTTCTAACTTGGATAATTGAAAAGCCTTATTTGAACTTCGTTGCATTACATTTTGTAATACATGAAATAATTACCAAGATAATGCCTCAACAGCGCCCGAATGAGAAGAATTAATAGCTCTCACTGTTATTTGAATACTCTTAAGCAAAACACCATTCTATCATGTTTTATAAAGGCTTTAATGCTCATTATGTTAACTCATTAAGGCCTCACCAAATTAAAAAGTTGTTCATCGGATTTGCCGCTCGTATATTTTCAGAACGTTTTTGGCTAATTGCGCTCGCCCCATTGGAAAAAATCAATCCAAAATTTTTTGGCACACTACTTTTTACGGACATAAAAGTGTATAAATGCTTATATAATTCCAGTCCCAGATTGTTCTCAGATGGATTTTAATCAAAATAAACACATCGTCTATAATAAATCATAACACTTATATTTAGTTGCATTAAAGTTGTTTCCCCTTGATGCAGTTACGCCATTTTCTTCAGATGTTTACCAAATTAGATGCTACAAAAATTGATTTATTTCATTGAAAAGTGGATGAAGAAAAGCATACTAATTTATTTGATAACATCAATCTACATTATTTTGGTAAGGGTAAATACTTATTGATGCATGTCGCTTATCTTTTTTCTGTTTTTTTTTCACAAATTTGTTCAAATGGGGGCAACTTGGCCACTTTTAAGGTCTGCTAGAGCTAAAATGAGAAAAACTTTAAACGACATCTTCTCATGAACCACTTGATAGATCTTTATCAAACTTGGTCTGTAGCATCATTATAAGGTCAGCTCCCAATTTTGTTCAAATGGGGGCACTTCGCCCCTTTTTTGGGCCGCTAGATCTAAAAATAGTATTGCCTTTGAAAGACTTTCTCATGAACTGCTTGATGATCTTATCAGACTTGGTCTGTAGCATTATTATAAGGTCCTGTCCCAATTTTATTCAAATGGGGGCACTTGGTCCCTTTGAGGGGCTGCTAGAGCTAAAATAATAAATATCTTTAATCGACTTCTTCTCATGAACTGCTTGATGGATCTTCATCAAACTTGGTCTGTAGCATCTGTTTAAGGTCCTTTTCCAAATATGTTCAAATGGGGACACATGGCCCCTTTTTGGGGCCGCTATAGCTAAAATTAGAAATACTTTTAAAAGACTTGTTCTCATGAACTACTTGATGGATCTCTATCAAACTTGGTCTGTAGCATCATTATAAGGTCTGCTCCCAATTTTGCTAAAGTTTGAAATACCATTAAACAACATTTTATCATGAACCACTTGATCGATCTTCATCAAACTTGGGATGTAGCATCATTATAAGGTCTTCGCCTAATTTTCTTCAAATTCGGGCACTTGGCCCATTTTTGGGGCCACTAGAGCTAAAAATAGTATTACCTTTAAAAGACTTTTTCTCTTGAACCACATGATGGATCTTCATCAAACTTGGTCTGTAGCATAATTTTAAAGTCTGTCCAAATTTTATTCAAATAGGCCCCTTTTAGTGGCCACTAGAAATACCTTTAAATTTATATTATCAAGTCCTCTCCTAAATTTGTTCAAATGGGGGCAGTTGGACCGGCTCCTTGTAGGGGCCGCTAGGTCTAAAAATAAATATTTTTAACGATTTCTTCTTATGAACTGCTTGATGGATCTTCATCACACTTGGTCTGTAGCATCATAATAAGGTCCTCTCCAAAATTTGTACATTTATGTTGTTGGGGGGGGGGGGGGGGGCAGGGAGGGGTGCTTGGCTGCTAGAGTTAAAAACAGAAATGCCTATAAATGACTTCTACTCATGAACTGCTTGATGGGTATTAATCAGACTTTGTCCGTATTTAACATCGTACCGCCATTACAGTGTTTGGCCCTGAAATAAGTTGTATGTAATGGAACTGAAGTAGAATCTCTTATGTTAAAATCATAGGGGGGGTGAAATGTGACAGCCAACCATATTTTATCGTAAATTCATGTACAGGTCTTTTACCATGTTTGTTCAATTGGGGGCATTTGGCCCCTTTTATGGGCCACCTAAGAGCTTAAAATAGAAATAACTTTAAAGTATTTCTTCTCATGAATCGCTTGATGGATCTCCATCAAACTTGGTCTGTAACATCATTATAAGGTCTTATGCCAAATTTGTTTAAAAGGTTGCACCAGTGGGTCCTTTTAGAGACCTTTAGAGTTCAAATAGAAATACCTTTGAATGATTTCTTCTGATGGTTAAGCATTTTTGGTGTGTGACAACAAATTATGAAAAAAACCTTTAAATAATTTATGTTTTAATGAACAGTTTAAAGGATTTTCACCAAATCTAGTTAGAAACAAAGTCACATGGTTAAGGTTTTATTCAGATGAGCGACTTAGGCCCATTTGGGCCTCTTGTTTCTGTTAAACATCACACATATTCTTTCTAAAAAGGTCATGATCAATGTGGTACCTTTTATCCTTGTAAAACAAATCGAAAGAGAGATATGCCTAGCCTTCCCATTAATATTCCTACTTTTCTATTCCACAGGCAAAGACAAAGCGAAATTTTGGTAAGTAAACATTATGACATAATCATTAAATGTAAGGAAACAAAATTAGATAAGTGAAACTATTGAATTGAGAACCTAGTTTCAGCAATGGGAAAGTTTGAATTTAAGAGTTTATGCTCTACTTTTAAAGCAGCATCCCTCCAGATTTGGCTAAAAAATAATCTTTCTTTCAAATTGAAGTTCTGGTCATATTATGAATATGAATTTTTGTTTCTAAAATATTTCAAAAATTCCAAATCAAGAAAAAAAGATGACAGCGTCGGGTATCGAACCCAGGACCGCCGCGGCAATAAAGACATTTTCTCGTCGTCGTAACCAATAAAGCTATAGCTGAAGTAGTGAATAATGGCTTCAAAATATAGATATTTATAATCAAGACAGTTTACCTGGAGTAAAAGCGTGACAAACACTTTTCGATTTTCGTTGTAAGAAGTAGTAAAAACAACAAATTCTCATGTGTTTCCGTAACATAAAGTTTGTCATTAATTAAGTTAAATTAAGTTTTTTAAAAAGCCTTCTTAAGAAATATAGCATTTATTTCAAGATATCTGAAAAAAAAAAAAAATTGTCGAACGATCTGGAGGTATGCCGCTTTAAGAGTATAATTTGTCTTCTTTTGCTTTATAGGTGTGCAGAATACACTCATCAACAGACTTAGTAAGTAACATATACTGTGTATATTACAAACAAGTTATTTTTGGCTGTAATTATGCTTGTTAGTCTTTTTTCCTGTAGATCCTAGTTTAAAACATACGGAGCTTTTTAGTTACCGTAAATAAATTCTTTATCATGTCAATTGATTTGGAAATTAAATTTACACGAGTGCCATATCAAGTAGTCTGTTACTGAAATAATTTTGTAACCCTTTTCTTAAAAAGATATTTATTGTTTTGTTATAATCTTGAAGCAAATATGCATGCATACATCTGAATAAAATCTGCAATAGATACATATATGTACACATACACCTTGATGCTCAAATGCCACATCAACAAAGTATAGGCTGTATGATTTTAATATTCACTGTTTTACTATTAAAGGAGACTTGAAGACGACAAAGTTGAGTCGGCATTTACATACTTTGCGCCAGGAGAATTCGGAATCCTCAGAAGACACTGGTATGTTGTTTGGCCAATTCTACGTTTACATGGAAAGACCTTTTTATGCCCCCGAAGGGAGGCATATAGTTTTTGAACCGTCTGTCTGTCGGTCTGTCAGTCTGTCGGTCTGTCGGTCTGTCCGCAATTTTCGTGTCCGGTCCATATCTTTGTCATCGATGGATGGATTTTCAAATAACTTGGCATGAATGTGTACCACAGTATGACGACGTGCAGTGCGCAAGACCCAGGTCCGTAGCTCAAAGGTCAAGGTCACACTTAGACGTTAAAGGATAGTGCATTGATGGGCGTGTCCGGTCCATATCTTTGTCATCGATGGATGGATTTTCAAATAACTTGGCATGAATGTGTACCACAGTAAGACGACGTGCAGTGCGCAAGACCCAGGTCCGTAGCTCAAAGGTCAAGGTCACACTTAGACGTTAAAGGATAGTGCATTGATGGGCGTGTCCGGTCCATATCTTTGTCATCGATGGATGGATTTTCAAATAACTTGGCATGAATGTGTACCACAGTAAGATGACGTGCAGTGCGCAAGACCCAGGTCCGTAGCTCAAAGGTCAAGGTCACACTTAGACGTTAAAGGATAGTGCATTGATGGGCGTGTCCGGTCCATATCTTTGTCATCGATGGATGGATTTTCAAATAACTTGGCATGAATGTGTACCACAGTAAGATGACGTGCAGTGCGCAAGACCCAGGTCCGTAGCTCAAAGGTCAAGGACACACTTAGACGTTAAAGGATAGTGCATTGATGGGCGTGTCCGATCCATATCTTTGTCATCGATGGATGGATTTTCAAATAACTTGGCATGAATGTGTACCACAATAAGACGACGTGTCACACGCAAGACCCAGGTCCGTAGCTCAAAGGTCAAGGTCACACTTAGACGTTAAAGATCATTTTTCATGATAGTGCATTGATGGGCATGTCCGGTCTATATCTTTGTCATTCATGCATGGATTTTAAAATAACTATGCATGAATGTGTGACACAGTAAGACGATGTGTCGCGGGCAAGACCCAGGTCCGTAGGTCAAAGGTCCCAAACTCTAACATCGGCCATAACTATTCATTCAAAGTGCCATCGGGGGCATGTGTCATCCTACGGAGACAGCTCTTGTTTATTTTGTTCATTTATAGTGTCTTTTGTTGTCATGGATCTTACTTTAGTTATTCCTATGCTGTAAACCTTCATGTTATAAAGATTTCTGGCAGATATTACCCAAAGATGAGTGTTTTGGAATATGGAAACCCCCACTATTTCTCTGAAGGCAGACAATATACCCCTTACTATTGGCAAACATGTCCTTGTTTTTCAATTCATGGCATTTGAAAATGAATAACTTGTTATTTTTTATCAATTTATGTTGATATTTTATCTGTCCACAAATCTGGATCCTGCAATTTTTCGAAAAGTATTGAAGCTAGTTTCATAAAACTTGGTATGTGAATAGAGGGCAATATGTAGATTATGCACATACATGACTTATGCTTGTAAGACATAGGTCAAAGTCACTATTGAAGGTCAAGCAAAAATTGTTTTATATGCATTGATAGATTATCTTAGTGCTACACAAAAATGTTCCCCATGATGAGACAATTTGTCAACACTTGATCTATGATTACTGGATTTTTTTTTATTGCTACACAGAAATGTTCCCAATTAGACTATGTGTCACATGACCAATGGTTGTTGGTCAACAGTCAAGTAAAATTGTTTCCGCTCCATAACTTTTATGTGCATGAATGGATTATCTTTGTAATGCACACAAATGTTCCCCGATGATGAAACAATATGTTGAAACTCATGAGCAACATTTTGATTAAAATTTCCAGTCTTATATTAAACTAAAGGTCTATATATTAAAGTCATTATCGCTTTTATTCTTCTCAAAAGAAGACGTTTTTCAAAATCTTTATTGAAACGCTATGAAACGAAAATATCAAGTACTAACCATCGGTTGGAGGTACTTATCAACAATGCATAGGCCAGATTATTTCAATTCCAAAACTGTCAAGTTTACATCTATCATTTTCTTTGAAATGTTCATGAATATCTATTAACTCTTTTCTTTTGTTTTATCACCAGAGCCAGATTGTAAAGATGTCTGTGACTTTGGATTGCTATGGGAATTTGGCGAAAACTTTAACGAGCAACTGGACTGTAAATTTTATTTACTTATTTATCTTTTTGCTTTTTATTTTATCCATATATCAGGTATCTGTTGAGAAATAACTGTAGTTGCCTGATCCTACAAAGAAATCTAGTTGCCTACCGTAACATACTGTATTTTCTCATATATCTATGAGATAAAGAATTTCAAATAAAAGAAGAGCCGTCTGTTGACAGTGCTGTCGACTATTTGATAAATTGATGTAAGTATGGGGTCAAAATATTACCTGAGAAAATAAATCTATCATGCTAGATATTTGAGGAAATAAGGAAATACCATCCTTGCATTGAGGTATGTCAGAAAACTTTGTAGAACCGATGCATTTTGGATAAAATCTCTTGATCGGAATTTCCTTATCCACTACTCCAGGGCTTGGTAGATTCATTTCTTTTCACTTTGCTCAAGACACAAACAAACCTTACCTTCCTCTCAAATTCATCTCTTAATAAGGCACACTCTTTAGAATGATACAATCAAGTTTTTTTAAGCTTTCTGTGCAGTCAGCAAAATGGTTTTAAAAATTCCATTCTTTTCTTAGATTCCATAAACTGTGGGCTTGATAAAATTGAGTCAATGGAAAATGAATTTGATGAGGATTACAAGAAGGGTATGTATGAATTATTTCAAACTTGCATCTTTTTATGTTCTGCAAGAAATTTTAGTTAGAGCAACAATAAAATTCCGCAATAAGATTTATATTTCCCCAAACCATGCCAGTATTGTGAAAAATATATCTAAAGTTACAATGGTCATTACAAAAAAATGTAATGAATTAAATCATTTTGATTAAGGATATTATTATGTCAAATTATTCAACCTATTGTTCAACTATCTACTTTGGAATTAAGCATTTATGTCACTTGGTACATATCTAGAAGATAAAATGGAAAACAGTTTTTAGCTCACCTGAGCACAAAGTGCTCAAACTTGAGTCAAAGGTGAGCTTTTGTGATTGTCCTGTGTCCGTCAGTCATCCGTCCTCAACAATTTGACTGTTAACACTCCAGAGGTCACAATTTTGGATCAATCTTAATGAAACTTGGTCAGAATGTTACCCTCAATAAAATCTTGGATGAATTTGATATTGGGTCATCTGGGGTAAAAAAACTAGGTCACCAGGTCAAATCAAAGGAAAAGCTTGTGAACACTCTAGAGGTCACACTTTTGGCCAAATCTTAATGAATTTGGTCAGAGTGTTACTCTCAATAAAATCTTGGATGAGTTTGATATTGGGTCATCTGGGTTTAAAAACTAGGCCCAATCTTAATGAAACTTGGTCAGAATGTTACCCTCAACAAAATCTTGGACGAGTTCGATATTGGGTCATCTTGGGTCAAAAACTAGGTACCAGGTCATATGAAAGGAAAAGCTTGTTAACACTCTAGAGGCCACATTTATGACTGTATCTTCATGAAACTTAGTCAGAATGTTAATCTTGATGATCTTTAGGTCGAGTTTGAATCTGGGTCATTTGGGGTCAGAAACTAGGTCACTGGGTAAAATCAAAGGAAAAGCTACTTAACACTTTAGAGACCACATTTATGACCATATCTTAATGAAACTTGGTCAGAATGTTAATCTTGATGATTTTTAGGTAAGTAGGTCAGGTGAGCGATACAGGGCCTTCATGGCCCTCTTGTTTATTTCTACATTGGTTTGTCTTATCGATTGTTTATCATAGATGATGGATTCTGTCATAAAAAGTATATTTATATATTTTTTTATGAATTCTTGGAAATAGATATAAGAAAGGAATGATTTTATTTTGTCTTTCTTAATCTTCACCAGTCTTGTCTGTTAATCCAGCATAATAAAAGGCAGATCCTTTGTTAACTCAAAAAGATATCAGAGATTTTATCTTGAAACCTTAGCTGAGGGAGCATATAAGTTAGGTTCAGTACAAAGAATTTATTTCCTATGGTGGCAGATATGAAAAATACCCTTTCAGGTATGGGGATTTACTGCTATAACAATGATAATCTTGTTCCATTTGTTTAGCTAGACTGCACTTGTGGCAGACATGGCTAGAAAAAAAGAAGAAAAAAAACAACCCCAGAAACATCCTAATGTAAAACTATGTTCACTTAAATTTGCCAAGTGTGAATTACTTGAGACCTTTATACAGCAACAGCCATCACAAGAATATAGACATTGAGCAAGATGTTTGAATTTCAAAGTCAGATAATACACTGACAAGAAAAAGAAACCCCTCATTCAAAATCATTGTACAATATTTTGTTTACCGTGACTCTAGGATTGGAAAAGGAAGAATTAAGCTTACATATTTCATGAGATTGTAAATCAGAGGTTATACAGCAACAGCCATATTGTACGCATTTTATAATGTTTGCAGTTCAAGTAAATAAAATACAAATTCTATTGTAATTAAAAAAGCAGGCATGTCCTTATTCATCATTTGAGCATTTAAAGCACTTCTGATTAAACATTGTTTGTTTTTAGCAAAGGGAGATAAAAATCAAAAGCACTACTGATAAAACAATCGTGAAACATCGGGTATTTCCGTATTCTTCATATAATGGGAGGGGGGGGGAGGGGAGGGAAGGAGGGGCATAGTAGGGGGGATATAGAGAAGGAGGTGTGCTAGAACTGTAGAGCAAACCATATCCTATGAAACCACAGTCATTGAATATCATTTGCATAGCCATTGGTAGATTTTAAGTAATTCAAGATTATTAATCATAGGCAAGCATACAAACAAATGAGTTTTTTTACTGGTAGTTGAGTTCAGGAGCACTAGAATAATTTACGATAAGCATGTAAAATTATTATTTTTACCTTTTTTTTCTTTTTCAGCGACAGGTAAGATTCAATGTAAAGGCATGTGTTCAGGATATAAGTAAGGTTTACACAATTTACTGGTTGATATTTTTATATTCATACTAAGTTAAATTGACATACTTGTAATATACATTAATATAATACCAAAGAAAAATGTAAACATAGACATATAAATCATACCTTGTATTTATTGTACTGGTAGAGAGACTAAACTCATTTTTGTATCATGAAGCTGCTACAATAGCATTGTTCTATAGCATATCACTTTGTAAGTGTTGTTGTTCATTTAGGATACATATATATAAAAGTATATTAGCATCTTTTAATTATGTCAGGCACGGATGGGCACCTCCCCAAAACCCCTAATTTCCTCAAGCCAGCTGGATTGCTTCCTTATAATATTGTGTAGACAATATGTGGACCCAAGTTAGGCTTGAATCAACAGAGGTGTGAATAGCAAGTGAGTTGGGGTCAGCGACCTTAACCACCCATCTGCTGGGGTTTCTGATTGTCAGTAGTTTGCCCATGAGAACAGTTACGTAACTTAAAGGGAATTCCTATATTTTTTTTCCTTTCACAGAATTTTTTCAGAATTCACATATATGATAGGGAAATTTGTTCTGAAAACAATGAACAAATAAAAACAATTGGTCACCATGCTTGTTTTTGTGAAAAATCGTTTTGAACACACCCACTGTTGCTGAAACTGCCAGCGATTTTTCAACATTTTC
This sequence comes from Mercenaria mercenaria, assembly GCF_021730395.1. Taxonomy (NCBI): domain Eukaryota; kingdom Metazoa; phylum Mollusca; class Bivalvia; order Venerida; family Veneridae; genus Mercenaria; species Mercenaria mercenaria. The sequence goes on from NC_069373.1 coordinate 59,540,769, forward strand.
TGCTTTTTAGCTCAGGTGAGTTTTTGTGATCGCTTGATATCCGGCGTCTGTCTGTCGTCTGTCAACATTTAGCTTGTGTATGCGATAGAGCTGTATTTTTCAACTGATCTTCATGAAATTTGGTCAGAATGATTATCTTGATGAAATCTAGGCAGAGTTCGAAAATGGGTCATCTGGGGTCAAAAACTAGGTCACTAGGTCAAATCAAAGAAAAACCTTGTGTATGCGATAGAGGCTGTATTTTTCAATTAATCTTCATGAATTTTGGTCAGAATGATTACCTTGATTAAATCTAGGCCAATTTGGAAAATGGGTTATCTGGGGTCAAAAACTAGGTCACTAGGTCAAATCAAACAAAAACCTTGTGTATGGGATAGAGGCTGTACTTTCCAATTAATCTTCATGAATTTTTGTCAGAATGATAATCTTGATGAAATCTAGGCCAAGTTCAAATATGGGTCATCTTGGGTCAAAAACTAGGTCACTAGGTCAAATAAAAGAAAAACCTTGTGTATGCGATAGAGGCTGTATTTTTCAATTAATCTTTATGAATTTTGGTCAGAATGATTATCTTGGTGAAATATAGGCCATGTTCGAAAATGGGTCATCTGGGGTCAAAAACTAGGTCACTAGGTCAAATCAAAGAAAAACCTTGTGTATGCGATAGAGGCTGTATTTTTCAATTAATCTTCATGAATTTTGGTCAGAATGATTGCCTTTATGAAATTTAGATCAAGTTTGAATATGGGTCATCTGGGGTCAAAAACTAGGTCACTAGGTCAAATCAAAGGAAAAGCTTGTATATGCGATAGAGGCTGTATTTTTCAATTGATCTTCCTGAAATTAAGTCAAAATAATAACCTTAATGAAATCTAGGCCGAATTTGAAAATGGGTCATCTGGGGTCAAAAAGTAGGTCACTAGGTCAAATCAAAGAAAACCTTGTGTATGCGATAGAGGCTGTATTTTTCAATTGATCTTCATGAAATTTTGTCAGAATGATAGCCTTGATAAAATTTAGGTGAAGTTCGAATATGGGTCATCTGAGTTCAAAAACTAGGTCACTAGGTCAAATCAAAGAAAATACTTACTTATACTCAAGATTTTTGCTCCAATTTTAATGATAATTGGTCAGAATATTTTTTTCCATGAAATCACTAGGTCAAACATGTTTACTCTGTTTAATATGTTGTGTTATGGTGTGTTTCTCAGGTGAGCGACCTAGGGCCATCTTGGCCCTCTTGTTTATAAATACCAACCAAAATATACATCAAGACAGCACAATAAGGTTTATTCTTTTTACAGATTTTATTATATACTTATTTGATATCATAGTCATATTTGTAATACTATATCCTAAATGGGTACAAATGAAAAACAAATCTTGTTTCATATTCACTTTTGTGAACTTTTTTCGATGAAAAATACCCAAAGTGAAGAATATTTTTTTAAATTTTGAAAAAACTGTTTCATAGATTTTTTTCCTGTGTTTCTTGTTTATAAATAATTGTATTTTGAGCATAAAAATGGCTAAAAATGTATGGGTCACCAGGCTAAGTTTTATGTTAAGAACGCTTGAATACAACACCTGTTCAGACGAAAAATGGCGCGAACCTGACCAAATTGATTACATGTATATCTTCTAGAAGTTAAAAAAGTTTTAACATTTTTTAGCTCGACTATTCGAAGAATAGTATAGCTATTCTACTCACCCTGGCGTCGGCGTCAGCGTCGGCGTCACACCTTGGTTAAGTTTTTGCATGCAAGTACATACAGCTATCATTTAAAGGCATATAGCTTTGAAACTTATTTATTCTTTTTCTAGGTCAATTACCAACCTCACTGGGTCAAGTTCCATAACTCTAACATGTATTTTGAGCAAATTATGCCCCCTTTTGGACTTAGAAAATTCTGGTTAAAGTTTTACATGCAAGTTACTATCTCCAAAACAATGCAGATATTGAATTGAAACTTCACATGTGTCTTCGGGATTATAAAACTAGTTGATAGCACCAAGTCCCATAACTCTGACCTTCATTTTGGCCAAATTATGCCCCCTTTTGTACTTGAAAATCCTGGTTAAAGTTTTGCGTGCAAGTACATACAGCTATTACTAAAAGGCATATAGATTTGAAACTTGTTTTTTCTTTTTCTAGATCAATTACCTACCTCACTGGGTCAAGTCCCATAACTCTGACATGTATTTTGGCCAAATTATGCCCCCTTTTGGACTTAGAAAATTCTGGTTAAAGTTTTGCGTGCAAGTACATACAGCTATTACTAAAAGGCATATTGATTTGAAACTTATTTTTTCTTTTTCTAGATCAATTACCTACCTCATTGGGTCAAGTCCCATAACTCTGACATGTATTTTGAGCAGATTATGCCCCCTTTTGGACTAAGAAAATCCTGGTTAAAGTTTTGCGTGCAAGTACATACAGCTATTACTAAAAGGCATATTGATTTGAAACTTATTTTTTCTTTTTCTAGATCAATTACCTACCTCACTGGGTCAAGTCCCATAACTCTGATATGTATTTTGAGCAAATTATGCCCCCTTTTGGACTTAGAAAATCCTGGTTAAAGTTTTACATGCAAGTTACTATCTCCAAAACTAATGCAGATATTAAATTGAAACTTCACATGTGTCTTCGGGGTTATAAAACTATTTGATAGAATCAAGTCCCATAACTCTGACATGTATTTTGGGCAAATTATGCCCCCTTTTGGACTTAGAAAATCCTGGTTAAAGTTTTGCGTGCAAGTACATACAGCTATTACCAAAAGGCATATAGCTTTGAAACTTATTTATTCTTTTTCTAGGTCAGTTACCAACCTCACTGGGTCAAGTTCCATAACTCTTAACATGTATTTTGAGCAAATTATGCCCCCTTTTGGACTTAGAAAATTCTGGTTAAAGTTTTACATGCAAGTTACTATCTCCAAAACTAATGCAGATATGGAATTGAAACTTAACATGTTTCTTCGGGGTTATTAAACTAGTTGATAGCATCAAGTCCCATAACTCTGATATGCATTTTGGTCAAATCATGTCCCATTTCGAACTTGAAACTCTTTCGATATTTAACATTTTGGGTAATAATTTCCTGCTTCTGTGACAATATTTCGAATAGTCGAGCTTGGCTGTCTTACGGACAGCTCTTGTTTATTCTTTCTATAATTGAATACTAAAAAGTCTGAAAGGAGATATTGTCTTATCAGTACTAAGTCTGTTGTCTTACATTATATGAACAACACTGTCTTTGTACTAAAATGCGATGTGAAAACACAACCACAAAAACAGCAAGATATCTGTCAGGCATGATACTTGTCAATACAACATTACACAGTATCAACATTTGATTACTGATAAAACTTATCAAAAATGTTATTTCATTCAAGATTCCTCATATTTTAAGATTGTCTGTCACATGTTTCAACAAATGTTGACTTCACTTCAGTTTTCCATAGATAGTGTCGGCTGCACAGAAAGATGCACATAAAAAACTATAGGAATTCCCTTTAAGTATAGATTGAAGCTTCTGCAGGAGAAAATCACTGAACAGGACTGTTTTAGTGATTAGCTGCACTATGATTTCACTGGTTGATAAACTACGCATTTTCTTCAGTTTGATATTAGTATCTGTGCAAAACTACATTCTTTTTAGGTGAATCCTTATTTTCTGAGGAAGAGATTGACAAGATCTGGGAAGGTAAGAAGATATTTTTATTTATGTTTTATTTACTAAGTCTTTCATAAAAACTTATATTTAAGAATTTATTTTGTTGCAAGAATTAAATAAGATAAATACAGTACAACATTCTTCTAAAGGTCTTTAGCCTTGATGTTCCATTGATTGTGTTCCACCAAATATGTTCAAAGAATGCCATGCCAGGCAAAATTCTGGTTGCCCGGTGGCAACTGAAAGGAAAAAAAATACTTCAAAACGAAATTTTAAGGCCCAAAGATTAGGTATTTTGGTTTGTTGATTTGTGTAGTGGTTCCCTACTAAGTTCATCCAAACCATGACCCAGGGGCCAAAATTGGCCCTTCCGCAAGTTTCTCTTGTTGTTTTATAGTCTCGTGTAAGAAACTCTTCTCTAAACTTGCAAAACCCAGAGCTTAGACATTTGGTATGTAGCATTGTCTAGTGGGTCTCTGCAAGATTATTCATATCATACCCTTGGAGTCAAACTGGCACTGCATGGGATTAATTGTTATACATAGACTTACACAGGAAAGGCTTCAGAAACATTCTCTACTTGAGCTAATAGATATTTGGCATGTAGCTTTCTGTAGCAGTCCTTTATTAAGTTTGTTCAAATCGTGCCCTGCCTGGGTTTCACTTGTTCATAGAAGAAAACTCAAAAATCATCTTGTCTAAAACTTCTAGAGTTTAGACATAAAGCATTGTGTAATGAATCTCTACCAAGAAATTACCCGTTTGAGTCAGGTGAGTGATGTAGGGCCATCGTAGCACTATGGTTGAAAACTAGTACAAACAATATTTGAATAACAAGCCGTGCTTCAACGAGAAAGCATCTGGCTGTTTCAGAGCATGAGGGTCATCTTATGAAAGCTTGATTTGTTCAGTGGCAACAGTTCTTAGAATTTTTCGTTTTAGGGGATTTTGTAAGTTTGCAATACTAGTGTATTCTCATCTATTACTGGCAAATGCTGAACATTTTCATATAAACATTTTGAGATTTTTAATATTCGCTGTTCAAACCTTCTAAATTGTTTTGTTTACTTTTAAGTTCGATTGTCTGGTATGGATATGGCTAGTAAAATTGAAGAAGAAGAAAAGTTTGTGGAGAAAGGTGTAAAAAGGTTTAACGGTAAGTTTTCCAATCATAAAGTCAGTAAAGAATAGTGTCAGAAATATTCCCTGAGACTTAGAGTTAGTAAAAGTTCCCAACATATGAAAGCAGGTGGTTGTGTACAGAAATATGACAAGGTGGTTAAGTTGTAATGTCGCTGAAATGTGGGTGTATTATCATCAACATACAAACGTAAGTTGTAATGTCGCTGCAAAATTGAAAGAACACAATTCAGATTAAAAACACTCTAAAATAACATTATATAGTACCCCTCCATTTGTCTGCTGAACTTATATGTTATGTCTGCTGGTTTGTATGTTTGCGATGGTGCACCTACATCTCTACCTTTATATTACTGTTATATAAACATATACCTCGTGTTTTTGAACATATACTTTTTCAATTGTTTCCTGTTTATAAACAAATATTTTTTCAGTTGTTTCGTGTTTATAAACGTACTTTTTCAACTGTTTCGTGTTTATAAACATAATTACTTTTTCAATTGTTTCATATTTATAAACATACTTTTTCAATTGTTTCATGTTATAAACATATACTTTTTAGCTCACCTGAGCTAAAGGCTCATGGTGAGCTTTTGTGACCGCTCAATGTCCGTCTTCCATTGTGCGTCGTGTGTCGTTCTTCGTCTTTTCGTCAACATTTTCTAAAAAAAGAATTACACCAAACTTCATAGGAATAATCTGTGGATGGTCCCCTTTCAAAATTGTTCAAAGAATTTAATTCCATGCAGAACTCATTGCCATTTCAACCGAAAGGAAAATCTTTAAAAGTCTTCTTGTCCAAAGCTGCAAGGCCTAGAGCCTTGATATTTGGCATGTGACATCATCTTATGGTCCTCTATCAATTGTGCCCCTGGGATAAAAAGAGGCCCCGCCCTGGGGGTCACAAGTTTTACATAGACTTGTATAGTAAGAAACTTTAAAAATCTTCTTGTCTTAAAGCACAAGACCTAGGCCTTTGATATTTTGTATGTAGCATTGCCTTGTGGTCCTCTACCAAAATTGTTCAAATTATGTCCCTAGGGTGAAAAGAGGCCCTGCCCCTGGGGGTCTCAAGTTTTACATAGACTTATATAGGAAAAAAACTTAAAAAATCTTCTTGCCTGAAACTGCAAGGCCTAGGCTTTTGATATTAAGTATGTCGCCTTTCCTAGTGTTTCTCTACCAAAATTGTTCAAATTATGTCCCTAGTGTGAAAAGAGGCCCTGCCCTGTGGGTAACATAGACATATTGGAAAAAAAATAAAGATCTTCTTGTCTGAAAGTTCAAGGCCTAGGCCTTTGATATTTGGTATGTAGCATTGCCTGGTTAGGATCTCGTAACAAGTTTGTTCAAATTATGCCCCTTGGGTGAAAAGAGGCCCTGCCCTGGGGGTCACTTGTTATAATTATGAGTTATATAGGAAAAAATACTTCAAAAATTATCAGATCATATTTCCTAGACTGTTTATTTATAATTACCTGATGACCCTAAGTGATGAGGGATCACTTAACTGTGACCTTGACCTACTTTCTTGTTTTTTAAGATACAGCCTTGAAATTTGGATGACATGTACCGTTTTGCACACCGATCTTAAACCCGACTTTCAGTTAAAATGAATGTGACATACTGACCTACGTTTTTAATATTTTAGCATCAGTTTGCCATTTGAAACATGTGGCTCATATTACTCAGGTGAGCGATCCAGGGTCATCATGACCCTCTTGTTCAATTGTTTCATGTTTATAAACGTATACTTTTTCAATTGTTTCATGTTTATTAACAGATACTTTTTCAATTGTTATGTGAACTCCTATGTTATACATGTGTCTTTCCATTACATGTCGATTCTTGTGTGGTTGGTCTATTTACTTTGTGTTGCTCTGCGTTTCATGCTTTTATCTGTTTGGTCTTTATCATGAGTGTATATTGTTGTGTCATCAGCAAACATATCATAAATATCAAGTATTTAGATTCCAGTTCCCATGTCTAAAGTGTACATAATTGACTGATACAGTTTTCTTTAACATAGCTTGTTAAAATACGTTTCAGACATTTCAAGAAAGTTCTCATAAAATGTAGTCTAGATTGTCTGGTCCGGCTTGTCCCATGGTTGAAATCGCCATTAACCCCAATTCAGAAGCGACTGTTTTATTAAATGCATACCTAATTGTGTTTTTTTTTTTTTTCAATTCAACAAAATAAACACCTTCATTTTAGTATTGTGCAGATATTAAAAAAAAGTAATACATGTAATCACTACAGTTCAAAGTTAATGTAGCCCGCCCGCTTAGCTCAGTAGGTAAGAGCGTTGGTCTACAGATCGCGGGGTCGCGAGTTCGATCCTCGGGCGGGGCATATGTTCTCCGTGACTATTTGATAAACGACATAGTGTCTGAAATCATTAGTCCTCCACCTCTGATAATTCATGTGGGGAAGTTGGCAGTTACTTGCGGAGAACAGGTTTGTACTGGTACAGAATCCAGGAACACTGGTTAGGTTAACTGTCCGCCGTTATATTACTGAAATACTGTTGAAAAACGGCTTTAAACCCAAAACAAACAAACACACAAAATCAAAGTTAATGTTTGATGTTTTCAACAGTTTAATTTGTCAGCAGTTAAATAACGATATCACCATTCTTCCAAAACTAGTTTCGAAACCCAAATAAATAGATGTTAGGGCTTCTGCTGCAACCTAAGAAGTGATCGCAAGCAAGGCAATATAATTGTATACACTTACTGAATAGCTTGCCAGTTAATAGTCAAAAGGTCCAAGAACAAATAGTTTTGAGTACAAAAGTATTGACCAGTAAGGATTTTTTCTCAGACCTCAGATCAATAGTTTTGATGATTGACCGGCAAGCCATTCAGTGAGTGTTTTATTACATGACATCAGAAATTAATTTTCATAGTTTCATTTTAATGTATTGACTTATTAGTGCAGTTAACAAAATGTTGAAAGTAGACAGTCATAAAGCAACGCACTGAGGACTGTCAATTAAAGTAAGGAGCCTTGTTATAATAAGAGGATCTCAGCTTACTATCAATAATAATGAAATGTTGAAGCAATTAATACACAATGTCATACTATTCCATTTCTTTTTTTTTTCAGAAGAGGATGTCGAACCGAGACCAGGTAGGTTTGAATCAATCTATCAATAATGAATAAAAGTAACAAATTAGAGAAACTAGTAAGCTCTTTTTACATACAAAAATGATTAATGTGTCTACACTAAACCAGTAGTATACAGAAATTTATATTTTTGTAATGTGGAAACAATCTTACTTTCTCTTTATTTTCAATTTATTTTGGCATAAGCGTATGTGCAAGAATATTATTCTATATTTTTAACCAGATTTTCATAGAAAACCAGATATTAGATTGGGGTATGTCGTCGGACGGGCAGGCGGGCGTCAAACTTGGTTTCCACACAATAACTTTAGTTTAGAACAAGCTATAGACACCAAACTTGGCCTGTATATAGATGGTAAGGAGACAAAGGTTGGGATTGCATTTAGGGTCATTTGGGTCAAGGTCAAGGTTGCTGTTGGTAAAAATAGAAAAATTGGTTTCCGCACAATAACTTTAGTTTGCATTGATGTATTGAAATTTAACTTGGCAAATAGGTAGCTTATAGAAAAACCAAAGTTGGGATTGTATATGGGGTCATTAGGGTCAAGTTCAAGGTCAGGATAACTTATTTAATCTTCACACTTAGAAAATTCCACAGTGGTGCAGTGGTCTAGAGCGTTGGGCCAAAAGCTGCTTTTCAGTCAGTGGGACGGAAGGGCGTCGAAATCCTACTAAGATCCAAATTTTTTTTTTTCTTTTTTTTTTTATTTTTTTTTGTGATAAAAAGGTCATTTTAATGCCATTTGGTCAACGTCAAGGTCACAGTTACTAAAAATAGATTTTTTTCTCTAAAATTAGATTTTCAGCTCGACTTTTCGAAGAAAAAGTAGAGCTATTGCACTCGCCCCGGTGTCGGCGTCGCCATTGGTTAAAGTTTTTGATAAAGTCAAATATTTCTGTTACTATCAAAGCTATTGACTTGAAACTTAAAATAGTTATTTACTATCAAAGTCTACATCAGGAGAAACAATCCCCATAACTCTGATTTGAATTTTGACAGAATTATGCCCCTTTTTAACTTAGAATTTTTGGTTAAGGTTTTTGATAAAGTCAAATATCTCTGTTACTATCAAAGCTATTGACTTGAAACTTAAAATACTTATTTGCCGTCAAAGTCTACACCAGAAGAAACAGTCCCCATAACTATGATTTGAATTTTGACAGAATTATGCCCCTTTTTAACTTAGAATTTTTTGTTAAATTTTTTGATAAAGTCAAATATCTCTGTTACTATTAAAGCTTATGATTTGAAACTCAAATAGTTATTTATTATCAAAATCTACAACAGGAGACACAATTTCCATAACTCTGATTTGAATTTTGACAGAATTATGCCCCTTTTTAACTTAGAATTTTTGGTTAAAATGTTTGATAAAGTCAAATATCTCTAATACTATCAAAGCTTTTGACTTGAAACTTAAAATACTTATTTACCATCAGAGTCTACACCAGGAGAAACAGTCCCCATAACTCTGTTTGAATTTTGGCAGAGTTATGTTCCTTTTTAACTTGGAATTTTTTTTACTGGCAAAGCTCTAATTCTGAGTCAAGCACTGAGAAAAGTCGAGCGTGCTGTCTTACGGACAGCTCTTGTTTTCTCAGTGTGATCATCAGAAAGGTGATTTCCACTTTATAATTTCAGTTTGGACTTACTTACTGCCACCAAACTTTGTGTACAGCAAGCTTATCTGAAAAATTAGCTTTGAATGATATTTGGGGTCACTGTTACTAAAAATAGAAAAATGGCTTCCACTCAATATCTTTAGTTTGGGTACACTTATTGTCAGTATACTTGGTGTGTAGATAGCTTTTATCAAACACAAAAGGTTGGGAATGTATTTGAGGTCACTTGTATCAGGGTCAAGGTCAATGTAGCTAAAAATAGAAAAATGGCATCATATTTGAAATAAGAAATAGATTTTTGTGCTGTGGAATGGAAGGGTTTCGGTTCAAATCTCACCGAGATCCAAAATTTTTTTTAAAGAACCTGTTGGCATGATGCAATTGAAAACCTGATTTTCGTGGAATTTCCACGTTTCTTGTTCAAATTATTTTGGCTGGGGTTTACGCCAGGACGATTTTTTCTAGATTCACTGAAGTGTTGTTGCATGTTCATTTTGACCTGCAGACAAGATAAGCATGTCTTGCTTAAGTTTGTTAATTCTTTCAAGGTTTAATAGTAGAAAACGGGGGGAGGGGGGTCCAATTTACTCCTCTGGGAATTGTTTCAGGCACAAGCATGGTAGAACCACCAACCATGCATATTCTAGCTGGATGGCTTCACACATGATCACCCGATTGGAACTTGAACCCACAGAAGTTAGAAACAAATTTTTCTTTGTCAGTGACATTAACTCTCCAGCCAAGTAGTTCCCTTATACTTAAAAAAGAACACTTTAATATTTATTATACTTTTTAAGGAGAGAGTTTCAAATTAACTTTTGAGCTTCCTACTCAATCCTATATGCCTTTTTGATATATGTACATGTTGTAAATGAATTGTAATTAATAAAATATTGTTTAAACCAATTATATAGAAATAAAGTATGTTTTGCAGGTTTGGTTGATAGATACAACTGTCTTAAGCATGGTAAGTATTACTTGCATTTTGACTGTTTCAAAAGGAGGTACATTATTAGGTATCTAATACTTTAATTAGCAATTATCTACAATTTGGTTTGAATGTGATAGGCAATCTACAGACTAATAGTGATAGATATCACTACACAATTAAAAAAAAAAAAGAAGAAAAACTCTGGTAGCATACAGACATAAAACAACGTAAATACTTTGAGATATTTATTTTTTTATTTTGTACATGCTTTTAATTGCGTTTTGTTTGTTTGCTTGCAGAATTTGGCACTACTATGTTGATTTTAGAGTGGCTAAGCTCCTTTAAGAGAAAGTAACAGAAAAAACGACTGTAGAGCAAACTGATCCCAGGGTGACAATCGCATATCCCAAATGGACATGACATTAGAAAAATTTACCCCTCTCTCTTCATCTCCATCTCTCTCTCTCTCTCTCTCTCTCTCTCTCTCTAGCATTATAACATATCTAGAAACAAAAAAATCCCCTTAATATACCAGATCAAGTAAAAGTACAAAGTGTGTTATTTTCATTACATGCTTTATATATATTTGAGATAACAGCAATATGTAATTATGATTTAAGCCACAAACATAAACGAAAAAAGATCATGCGTATTTTCTGCATGTAATATTTTATAAATGATTTTAAATATATGTTCTCTTGATTTGGTCCAGACATTTAGGATTTGCATAGTATTAAAAAGTCAAATAAGACGACTGATATTCAACAATACCCATTATAGTGATAGGACATGTATCTGAATACTTGTACTTTGAGCAGAATAAAAGACTGAGTTCAGAAAACAATTGAGGAAAACAAATTTGCACAATTCAACAAGATCAGATATAATCATGTATATCAACAGAAGCTCATAAAAAGAAATTGTGATATTGTTTTTGTGATAGCTGCATAATTATTCTGTTATACAATTTTGTCTATGAATCCTCTTGTCTGATGTAGTGCTGTATATCTTTCCTTCAATAAAATTCTTGAAAAAAATGTCGTATTTTGAAGTCTTCATTTTCAGCTATAAATATATCTGACCATATCCTATAACCCGCTACTTGAATTAACCGGTTACATGTACTTCGTTAAAGGCCCATAGAATGATGTGTAATTGGTGTCTTGAACAGATTTTTGCTTGGCTGCATTCTATTATTCAAAATGATCCTCTTATTGATTTATAAAGTATGACAAAAGAAAAGGCGTAAAAGGAACTGGACTCTGATTTTGGCTAAATTTCTGTAAATGATATCTCCTCAAAAAACACTTGGTGGATTTTTATGAAACATGGCCTGGATGTTCCTTGGGTGTTCTTTTACCAAAGTTTTTAAATGGTTCAGGTTGGTTGCACATAGGGGTCGCTAGAGCTTAAAATAGAAAAATCTTCAAAGGACTTCTCTGAAACGTGGTTTAAATTTAGAAATAATTTCACAGAAATGGTCTTTATGTAACTTCATTCAAGATTGTTCAGATTCATCAAAAAACATGGTAGCCAAATGACATGGTCACTTTTCCCAATATGCATATAGTGGAAACTTTAAAAATCTTCTTTTGTGAAACTGCTAGCCTGATTTTAAAATAATTTCACACAATTTGTCCTAGTGTGACTTCTTCAAAGAATTTGTTCAGATGATTCCGATTCGTCAAAAAACATGGCTGTCAAAATGTGTGGTCACTTTTCCCTATATGTATGTAGTGGAAACTTAAAAATTCTCTTTTATGAAACTACTGGCCTGATTTTTAGCTCACTTGAGTACTAAGTGCTCATGGTGTGCTATTTTGATCACGCTGTGTCCGTCATCCGTCGTACGTGTGTATGTGCCTGCGTCATCAACGATTTCTTTAAACAACATCTCCAAAATCAGTGAAAGGATTTTGATGATATTGTCTGTAAGTATTGACCTGGCACTAATGAATATTCCGTATATTTCCGTAAATTAATTTTTGGTATCCGAACATAAATAGCGATATAACTAAATATTACATATATCGTTCTTAATTGATAAACTGTCACTTGTACAGGTAGTTGTACGGACAAAGTGTTTACCTGTCAATACCACAATATCAGGATTGTGGGTTCGAGTCCTACGTCTGGCCATACCTTTTTTCCCCTCAAATATTATATGCAGACTTACTACTCATTTGATCAAACATATCTTGATGTTTATGGTTCACTTATTAAGAGTAATCATATTTTCCCGTTGTAAAAAAGTGGAATAAAATTGTTTTAAAAGTATCTTAGATAAAAAAGACAAATTACCTGTCACCAGCGTTCCAAAAAAAAAAAAGTACAACAAGAGAAAACAACTAGAATTCATAAAATATGACACATAAAATAATGTAAATGATAACATTACAGTACAATAATTGAAAATCAAAGCGCTCAAAGCGCTGATGGTGGCTGCTAATCAATGTTTAAAATATTACAAAGAAAGTGACAACTGAGGAATTGTTAATATAAACTATAAGAACTTTTTTTGCATTTTTTTTTAATATTCGGCTTTGGTTTCAAAATTAATCCTTTTTCACTGCCAGTCATTGTTTACATACACACTGATTCAGTCTTTAACGAATAGCTTTGATTGTTTGTGAGAAAAACGACAACATAAATTACATCGAAAATGTTTTACTATGATTAAATAATATAAGCTTTTCTCCAAATCATTCAGCTTTTAAGATTTCTTTTTAAAGCTTTTGGGCAGTGTCTGTCATGAATTATTATACCCACTGATTTAGTCCGTATCAGATAGCTGTGGTTTTCATGAGACTTTTGTGAAAGAAAACAACACAAACATGCACCACAGATGCACCTCAGAATGTCAGTTCTGCAGCTAGTGTATTTTAGAGGTGCATTAATTATCACTCCTTGGCAAAAATGCTGGATATTAAGTCAGACAAACTTACAACGTTAGTCAGACCGAGAAAGAGGTCGAAAATATGTAACTGGCGAAACGAAACCGTTTTACTTTTTATACATATATTTGTATCCAGATATATTGAGACGCACCATGAGAAAACCAGCATAGTGCGTTAGCGAACAGCAAGGATTCTGACCAGAGTGGTGTATGGATCGGCAGTTTGATTTGGGCCCATGCTGGTCACAAATGCACTATGTTGTTTTTCTCATGGTGCGACTCGAATGAATTTAGCTGAAGTGAGCAGAATCTGTCTTGAAACAATTCAATTTTTAAGTTGGTCAAATCTGTTATCCGACAACTTGCTACAGTCTGACACATTGCCTTTTCAAAAAGGCGAGTATTAGTATCATCGCTGTGCCCACTTTCATGGGCTTACAAGTTGATGAAATCGTGATACAGTAGCACCACTTAGTCAAAGCGAGCTTGAAACACTTCTCAGCTTGGGCGACCTGTGGGTTTCCACGTTGATAATTCGTGTTTTGTCAGACGAAATTATACCGAATACATGTGTATCTATGCATACATATAGTATCTTATATTGTACATATGCTGAAGGAAGATTATCCGTGAGGGAATATTATTTAGAAAACATACATGTCTTTGATTCTCACGGCAGGTCACATTGCAAACCATATCGAATGAATTTTAACTGAATGTTCTTCTATTTTTGTTCACTCTCGTATTGTAAGCATGTTTTAGTATATTTTGTTCTTGATATAACGATGAACTGTACATGTTCAAGTTATATCAATAAAGTACTCTTCTGTTCATAAATCATCTCACTAAATTTGCGCTAATAAGTGTTAATTGGCAGTATCAACGCCTGAGGAAATCCATATCACTGCTGATTATCGATTTTCTATAAATAGCCTAATCAACATGCGGTCATATTTTTGCGTGCTTGAAACGAAAACGAGACAATGCAGTCGAAAATTCAGTAACATTCTTAGATCACTAGGGTTGCATTAATATAATATCTTACAATTTGATAGCTATGACGAAATTTAAGTTTGTTTTGACATATTTGAAAAGTATTACAACTTGCTGGAAAAGCTGTCAGCAGTACAAACTGGTATTGTCTATGGACCGGAAATGTTTCGAAACTTTTCCGTTGAAATTCCGTTTTTATTTTTAGCCGCGGATTATTGCTATCAGAAGTATTGTTCTTTATCAAATAAAGCCTAAAATTTCGGAAGTTATACATGTGACACTGCGGTTAGGAAACATTTTTGAATTGTCAGTCTGGATTCCCAGGCTAGGTTTCTATATACATAAGCTACCTTTTTCAACGTTATAAGCTACGTGACCTCTGGGGCAGTACTATGCAATAGCTAATCAATATCATCGCTCCAGTTCAGGTGACATGAGGTCATCGTTTATTCACGTGACCATAAATTTGCATATTTGTATTCATACACGTTGTTGTTTTAATTAAAACGTTTACCTCAGTTTGTATTGATTTTAGTCGCCGAATTTACATTAAAAATGGTATTAAGGCATATATTGTAGCTTTTCAAATTATGCACGTTGTGTAGATAATTGTTTACCTAGAAAGCTTGGAACTATTTTTGGTTGTGTTGTTAGGATGGTCTTAAGAACTGACACGATTTTTCAAACGGAGTATTCTTTTTGACACTGGTGGCAGCTAGCAGCCACCAAAAAGAGATCTATTCAGTAAGTGATTTCGAACCCGTGGTAACATGCATGGAAGTCAGACACCTTACCTCTACGCCAGCGTGTCATCGATTAGCTTTACATGTTACTTTAGTAATATGGATACTTTCAGGATACTAATATTGCGTAATTTAACGAAAACGCCCGAAAATATTGGCGAAGATTAATGAGTGCCAGGTCAATACTTACGGACAATACTTTACACAAATGATCTCTGGGTGGCCTGCTTTCAAAGTGTTTAAATGGTTCCAGTTCATTGAACATATGTGTCACTATGGTTAAAACTAGGTTTTCATCTATAAGGCTTTAAAAATCTTCTCTGAAGCCATAATAGCTAGAGCCTTGATATTTGGCTTGTGATATCTGGGTTTGACTCTACCCTAATTGTTAATCCCCTGCCGTGGCGGAGGGATTATAGGAATGGTCTGCGTCCTCCCGTCCGTAACACTTTCGTGTCTGCTCCATATCTCCTAAACCCAATGAAGGATTTTCATCAAACTTGGGTCAAATGATCACCTCATCAAGACGATGTGCAGAACCCATGAGTCAGCCATGCCAGCTCAAGGTCAAGGTCACAACTCGGGGTCAAAGGTTTAAGCCTTCCATTTTGTGTCCGCTCTATATCTCTTAAACCCCTTGAAGGAATTTTATAAAACTTGGGTCAAATGATCACCTCATCAAGATGATGTGCAGAACCCATGAGTCAGTCATGCCAGCTCAAGGTCAAGGTCATAACTTAGGGTCAAAGATTTGAGCCTTCTATTTTGTGTCCGCTCTATATCTCCTAAACCCCTTGAAGGATTTTCATCAAACTTGGGTCAAACGATCACCTCATCAAGGCGATGTGCAGAACTTATGAGTCAGCCATGTTGGCTCAAGGTCAAGGTCACAACTGAAGGTCAAAGGTTTGAGCCTTCCATTTCGTGTCCGCTCTATATCTCCTAAACCCCTTGAAGGAATTCTATAAAACTTGGGTCAAATGATTACCTCATCAGAACGATGTGCAGAAATTATGAGTCAACCATGCCAGCTCAAGGTCAAGGTCACAACTAAGGGTTGAAGGTTTGAGCCTTCCATTTGGTGTCAACTCTGTATCCCTTACAGAAGAAAAAGGCCTGCTGCGTACTCTTGCTGTGTACATACAGTGTATATGATGCGTACATGATGTGTACTAAAATCAAGGGCTTTAAATAGTACGCAGGATATACACCGCACATACACCGATAGTACGTTTGTAGTACACTTTTGACATGCAAATGAGCTCTGTCGCGTACTACTTGCTGCGTACATGCTCTGGACTACATAGTACACAGGATGTACGCTGGAGGAATTTAGTATGCGAGAAATAGTACACAGCATGTACGCGGCACATACACTTTTCACATGCAAATGAGCCTGCGGTGTACTACCCCTGCGGCGTACATGCTGTGTACTCCTGCGGCGTACATGTGGTGTACTCCTGGCCAGAGTCCTGTGGTGTACATGCTGTGTACTCCTGCTGCATACATGCTGTGTACTCTTGTGGCGAAACTGCTGTGATAATGTAAATTCCTTACCCCATCTACTTTCGTATGCAAATGCTGATCATTTGGACAGAAAAAAACCAGAAAAAAGATAAGTGACCCTTACCAATTAATAATGTAGATTGATGTTATCAAATAAATTAGTATGCTTTTCTTCATCCACTTTTCAATGAAATAAATCAATTTTTGTAGCATGTAATTTGGTAAACATTTGAAGAAAATGGCGTAACTGCATCAAGGGGAAACAACTTTAATGCAACTAAATATAAGTGTTGTGATTTATTATAGACGATGTGTGCGTAGTATGTATTTCTTTTGATTAAAATCCATCTGAGAACAATCTAGGACTGGAATTATATAAGCATTTATACACTTTTACGTCCGTAAAAAGTAGCGCACCAAAAAAGTTTGGATTGATTTTTTCCAATGGGGCGAGCGCAATTGGCCAAAAACGTTATGAAAATATACGAGTGGCAAATCCGATGAACAACTTTTTAATTTGGTGAGGCCTTAATGAGTTAACATAATGAGCATTAAAGCCTTTATAAAACATGATAGAATGGTGTTTTGCTTAAGAGTATTCAAATAACAGTGAGAGCTATTAATTCTTCTCATTCGGGCGCTGTTGAGGCATTATCTTGGTAATTATTTCATGTATTACAAAATGTAATGCAAGAAGTTCAAATAAGGCTTTTCAATTATCCAAGTTAGAAAGCTCCAGGATTAATTCAAAATGAAAAAGAATATATTTTTACACTGCATGCAAGGTGCAGCTCAGAAATCACCAAGATGTAAGCTTCACAAATGAACATTGCAAATAGTTTGGCAAATTTTCATTGTTCAGAATACCGGTAATCTGAACTACTCTATTCTATTAAGATAAAAGTTACTTGGAAATCAAGTGCTTGCTTCCAAGAAAAAAAAAAATGTACAAATCCTTCCTGCATGAAGTGTACTTCAGACTTTTACCTAAAAAAATTCAAAGTATAAACACCAAAAGAAAATTAACAAGTCCCTCCCACGTATATGAAGTTTACTTCAGACTTTAACTTATAAAAAAAAAACTAAGTATAAATGCCAAAAGAAATTGTACAAGTCTTTCCCGCGTATATGAAGTGTACTGCACAAATTTCAAAGTATCTGCGGTGTACATGCAGTGTACTATTTTCTTGTACAAGTCCCTCCTGCTACATGCAGTGTACTCCTTAATTTTCAGAGTCTGTGCTGCGTACTTGAAGTGTACTAGTGACCTCCTGCGTACATGCTGTGTACTCGTCGAAATAGTACGCGGCATGTACGCAGCATGCGGTGTATGTAAAATGTACTCCTCTGGCGTACTACTGTGTTTGCGGCATATACACAGCAAATACGCAGCATGTACGCCACAGAGGCTTGCTTCTGTAAGGGATCTCCTAAACCCCTTGAAGGATTTTCATCAAACTTGGGTCAAATGATCACCTCATCAAGACGTTGTGCAGAATTCATGAGTCAGCCATGTCAGTTCAAGGTCAAGGTCACAGCTAAAATGAAAGGTTTACCCTTTCACTATCCATAGCAATGGCGGGGGATTTAGCTGTCTTTCAGACTGCCTTGTTTAAATTATTACCCTAAGGTCAGAAATGGTGACACTCCAGAGTGTGAGATGTATACACTATAATGCTTATCTATAAGAAACTTTTAAAATCTTCTCTAAATCCATAATAGGTAGAGCCTTGATATTTGGCATGTGATATAAGGGTTTGACTCTACCATTATTGTTTAAATATTGCGGCCCTAGGTTCAAAAATGGCCATGCCCACTGAGTGTGATATGCTTATATATGAGAAACTTTGAAAATCTCTGAGGCCTTGATATTTGGCGTGTGATTTAAGGATTTGTCTCTCTACCATAATTGTTCAAATTATTAACCTAGGGTCAAAACAGGCCATGCCCCTGTGTGTGACTTGTACTTACTATAGGCTTATATATATCTTCTTCTCTTAATCCATAATAGCTAGAGCCTTGATATTTGGTGTGTAATATTAGGGTTTTAATGTCTACTTTAATTGTTCAAATTGTTGCACTAGGTTCAAAAATGACATGTGCATGTGTTTGACATGTATATAATATAATCCAGCTAATATAAAATAAACTTTAAATATCTTCTTCTCTGAATACATAATAGCTAGAGTCTTGATATTTATATAAACCTAACTCTGTACTTGTACCATCACATTATACAAACACACTTGAAGCTTTTTGCACCGGTGAGTGCTTATGGTCAACGAGTCCGACCCACATGTTTCTTTTAGCTCACCTGTCACAAAGTGACGTGGTGAGCTTTTGTGATCGCGCAGCATCCGTCGTCCGTCTGTCCGTGCGTGCATCCGTCCGTCCGTAAACTTTTGCTTGTGACCACTCTAGAGGTCACATTTTTCATGGGGTCTTTATGAAAATTGGTCAGAATGTTCACCTTGATGATATCTAGGTCAAATTTGATACTGGGTCATGTGCCATCAAAAACTAGGTCAGTAGGTCTAAAAAAAGAAAAACTTTGTGACCTCTCTGAGGCCATATTTTTCATGAGATCTTCATGAAAATTGGTCAGAATGTTTACCGTGATGATACCTAGGTCAAGTTCGAAACTGGGTCACGTACCGTCAAAAACTAGGGCAGTAGGTCAAATAATAGAAAAATCTTGTGACCTTTCTAGGGGCCATATTTTTTATGGGATCTGTATGAAAATTGGTCTGAATGTTCATTTTGATGATATCTAAGTCAAGTTTGAAACTGGGTCACGTTCGGTCAAAAACTAGGTCAGTAGGTCTAAAAATAGAAAAACCTTGTGACCTCTCTAGAGGCCATACTTGTGAATGGATCTTCATAAAAATTGGTCAGAATATTCATCTTGATGATATCTAGGTCAAGTTTGAAAGTGGGCCACGTGCCGTTAATAACTAGGTCAGTAGGTCAAATAATAAAAAAACCTTGTGACCTCTCTAGGGGCCATATTTTTCATGGGATCTGTATGAAAATTGGTCCAAATGTTCATCTTGATGATATCTAGGTCAAGTTCGAAACTGGGTAAACTGCGGTCAAAAACTAGGTCAGTGGGTCTAAAAATAGAAAAATCTTGTGACCTCTCTAGAGGCCATACTTTTGAATGGATCTTCATGAAAATTGGTCAGATTGTTCATCTTGATAATATCTAGGTCAGATTTGAAACTGGGTCACATGCGGTCAAAAACTAGGTCAGTAGGTCAAATAATAGAAAAACCTTGTGACCACTCTAGAGGCCATATTTTTCATGGGATCTATATGAAAGCTGGTCTGAATGTTCATCTTGATGATATCTAGGTCAAATTTGAAACCGGGTCAACTGAGGTCAAAAACTAGGTCACTAGGTCTAAACATAGAAAAACCTTTTGACCTCTCTAGAGGCCATATTTTTCAATGGATCTTCATGAAAATTTGTGAGAATGTTCACCTTGATGATATCTAGGTCGAGGCTGAAACTGGGTCACGTGTGGTCAAAAACTAGGTCAGTAGGTCTAAAAATAGAAAAAACCTTGTGACTTCTCTGGAGGCCATATTTTTCATGAGATCTTCATGAAAATTGGTGAGAATGTTCACCTTGATGATATCTAGGTCAGTTACAAAACTGGATCACATGCCTTCAAAAACTAGGTCATTATGTCAAATAATAGAAAAACCTTGTGACCTCTCTAGAGGTCATATTTTTCAATGGATCTTCATGAAAATTGGTCAGAATTTTTGTCTTGATGATATCTTGGTCAAGTTCAGAACTAGGTCACATGAGCTCAAAAACTAGGTCACTATGTCAAATAATAGAAAAAACGACGTCATACTCGGTTCTTTTGGGGATAGGTGAGTGATTCAGGACCATCATGGTCCTCTTGTTTTAAATAAATGTCTGATATAGTTTTGACGTCGAAGCGCCCCCTAGCGTCAACAATAAATTTGCATCTTTTTAGCGTTGAACGCTCATGATTTTGACAATTTTTATCCAATTTCACCAGTAAAACATTCATTGCACTCTACAGACATTCTATTTTATCACTGAAATTTTCAATGAATTTTAATAAATTGAAACGATATTCGGTGCAACCGACCACAAAAACCTTTCCTGACATCCGAAAATTTTGCCTCATCTGTAAGATAAAATAGCGAAAAAAGCATGATTTTAAACGGTGAATTTTTTTCATATTTCCACATTTTGTGCAACATTATAAACAAAATGATTAATGGAAAAAAATATGGGGGTCATCGCGTAAGATTTTTCGCTACACTTGTTTCAAATTAAATTTGTCATTAGATTTAAACTCGGTGTTACGTCATCAGACCGGGTTATTTTTAATATTGCAGTCAGCGCATAAATGTTTCGGCCAACTTATTTCTGAAGTCAGATGAAATACAAAAAAAAAAAAAAAATACACTCAAGTTGTTTCTTAAGGTTTCAATTGATATAACTTGTCCGAAAATAGACAATTAATAAATCACAGATAAAAATTGTCAAAATCATTTGTAGCGTTCAACCCTAAAAAGACGCAAATTTACTGTTGCCGCTAGGGGGCGCTTCGACGTCAAAACTATATCAGACTTTTATTTTAAATATGCATCATTTGAAAGGGGATGCATTATCGTTCAGTTATGCCAAAAATCATCACAATCTGAGATGGTGCCAAAATTTGTGAGGAAAGTAGCGAGCCACGTTAATATCCGCATGATGACCTGTTGGAGGCAAGTGACTGTGCAACTAATTTTCCTTCTCAATATACATTGACCAACAGGGCCTTTGATTTGTTGGTGAAAAACAGAAGAAGTCATTTATTGTTTTCTGTATATCATTTTAAGCTCATCTGAACTGTGTTCAGGGTGAGCTATTAGTATAGGTGGATAGTCCGGCGTCCATCACCCTGCATCAACATTATTACTTAAATGCATCTTCTCCTCTGAAACTATTAGTCTGTATGACACCAGACTTGGTCAGCAGCATCTTGGCATGGACCTCTGTCAAGTTTGGTTTACCTTGGCCCATTTTAGGGGCTACTAGAGCTAAAAATAGAAAACCCTTTAAAGAACCACATGATGGATCTTCATCAGACTTAGCATCATTATAAAGTCCTAGCATCATTATAAAGTCCTCTCCTAAATTTATACAAATGGTGGCACTTGGCCCCTTTTAAGGGCCACTTAGATTGAGTTATCTAAGCCAAATCAACTTCTACCATATTTTACAAATAAATTTTATTTGTGTTGTCATGGGAACAAAAATTCCAAAGTACCCATGCATCATGAAAATATAGAGGTGTATAGATAAAAGGTACATGATGAAAGCAAAAAGTTTACGGTCAGCGTTATTTTTCAGTAAAATCATTTTAAACTGTTCCTAAACATTAAAATGTATGATGTTTAGTAAGTGATACATATAATATGTTGCATTAGTGACTTGAAAAATACGCTACAATTGCACGACGACATCGTACTACTTTTCATGGCGTTCTTAACGTCACGTCTCAAAATGTCTTCAGTGACTTATGTAAAAGCATTGTAACTCTTGAAATAGTGAATATAATTACTTCATATTTGAAAGGGAAAAGAATGTTCTTCCTGAATATTTTGTTACTTCAATTTTGAAATAGTGAACATAATTACTTCATATTTGAAAGGGAAAAGAATGTTCTTCCTGAATATTTTGTTACTTTAATTTTGAAATAGTGAACATAATTATTTCATATTTGAAAGGGAAAAGAATGTTCTTCCTGAATATTTTGTTACTTCAATTTTGAAATAGTGAACATAATTACTTCATATTTGAAAGGGAAAAGAATGTTCTTCCTGAATATTTTGTTACTTCAATTTTGATACTTTGTCACTAATACAGGTTTTCTTGTGGAACGACACAAATATAGATCACTAGCTGTAGGGCAGTTGTGCATAATGCAACTTTGTCAGGATTTCTTCACTAGCTTCAGTCATTGTGCTTTAATTGTTCTTAATAATGATTGCATATACAAAGAAGCCAACAGATAGAAATGCATTATATTTAGATTAATTTACAACAACATAGTGCGGTGGTGCTGGTTCAATTTCAGTAATATGAGAGTTAGTGCCCTTAAATTGTTTTAAAATCATGTAATTCCAACTTAATGAGGTAGCCAATTAATAGAATTTCATTATACTCATAATTTATACAACATAATAGCACAGCAATGCATGATCAACTTCTGTCCAGATCTCTTCAGTAACTGCAGAGTTGCTTTAGAACCCACAAATTTCTACATTATTTTTTTAAGTTACATATCAACGGTATTAATCAAATGAGCCGTGCCATGGGAAAACCAACATAGTGGGTTTGCGACCAGCATGGATCCAGACCAGCTGCGCATCCGCGCAGTCTGGTCAGGATCCATGCTGTTCGCTAACGGTTTCTCTAATTGCAGTAGGCTTTAAAAGCGAACAGCATGGATCCTGACCAGACTGTGCAGATGCGCAGGCTGGTTTGGATCCATGCTGGTCGCAAACCCAATATGTTGGTTTTCTCATGGCACGGCTCAAATAGATTTAACCTTATTATACTTAGGATAAATATACAACAGCTTAGTTTGGTAACTAGGGTGGTCTGGTGGTCTAGTGATAACACACTTGACTGTCAATCCAGATGTCTGGGGTTCGAATCCAGGCACTGGAAAATTCTGTCTCCCACCAGACTAAGAGGTCACAGTACTGGTTCTTCCAAAAATGGCTTCACGTGTAGCAGTGCCTGTCTATTTGTAAAGAGCTAGGCTAAGTTAGTCAGACAGACTAATGTAATGAAAGTGGACATTCACTCTCTCTCTCTCTCTCTGGTCAGATTATTCTGTGTCTGTACTAGTAGAGGATAATTGGCGAACTATGTGGCTGCACTTGTATGTAAAGAGCCTTTGAACAAGTTTATCATGAGTAGGGCGCTATCTAAATCTGGTATAATAACCTCAGATTTATTGCCCTTTCTTTGTTTCATAATCCACAGGTAACAAGAAGCCAGTTGACAGAATTTCATTATACTTCAAATATACAACAGAAAAATGCAGTAGGGGTGGGGGATATAAATTTAACAAATTGCTTGTTAAATTTATTCTTTGGCTACTTTTGGCAGCCATGATAGGAAAAACAAGAGCTGTCTCCGTAGGATGACACATGCTCCCGATGGCACTTTGAATGAATAGTAATGGCCGATATTAAGAGTTTAGGACCTTTGACCTACGGAGCTGGGTCTTGCGCGCGACACATCGTCCTACTGTGTCACACATTCATGCATAGTTATTTTAAAATCCATGCATGAATGACAAAGATATGGACTGGACATGCCCATCAATGCACTATCATGAAAAATGATCTTTAATGTCTAAGTGTGACCTTGACCTTTGAGCTACGGACCTGGGTCTTGCATGTGACACATCGTCTTACTGTGGTACACATTTATGCCAAGTTATTTGAAAATCCATCCATCGATGACAAAGATATGGACCGGACACGCCCATCAATGCACTATCCTTTAACATCTAAGTGTGACCTTGACCTTTGAGCTACGAACCTGGGTCTTGCGCATGACAGGTCGTCTTACTGTGGTACACATTTATGCCAAGTTATTTGAAAATCCATCCATCGATGACAAAGATATGGACCGGACATGCCCATCAATGCACTATCCTTTAACGTCTAAGTGTGACCTTGACCTTTGAGCTACGAACCTGGGTCTTGCGCACTGCACGTCGTCTTACTGTGGTACACATTCATGCCAAGTTATTTGAAAATCCATCCATTGATGACAAAGATATGGACCGGACACGCCCATCAATGCACAATCCTTTAACGTCTAAGTGTGACCTTGACCTTTGAGCTACGGACCTGAGTCTTGCGCACTGCACGTCGTCTTACTGTGGTACACATTCATGCCAAGTTATTTGAAAATCCATCCATCGATGACAAAGATATGGACCGGACACGAAAATTGCGGACGGACCGACAGACTGACAGACCAACAGACAGACAGACGGTTCAAAAACTTCGGGGGCATAAAAATTTCTAAAACTACCTTAATGTTAAAGTTTTGAACAAAGTCATTTCTTGAACAAAATCTGAATAATAACCATCTATATGCCTATATTAGTGAAATACAGAATCCTGACACTGTACGACTGCTAATTTGAAATAAAGTTAAGATATCTTGACCAATATATTGTCATTATCAACAATGTTTTTCACTAGTAAACCAACATTTTTTGATACATATACAGTTTAATGACAGTTTTTATAAACAGTTACATTTAACAACAAAAACAATGGAAATAAGCACAATTAATATAATAGAGATTATAAGTTCTGACATGAAGTTTTATCTAAAGATCTGAAGTTCCAGAATCTTGTCCATGAAATGCCATATATAGGGGATTCTCTTGCTGGATTGTCTCTTTGGTTGGGGTACTTGGTACACTGAGAGAACTGCTGAAATGTCGGTATACAATAGCTTTCTTTTGCCTGAAATGAAGTACAGGTATAATGATATTCAAATTTAATATTGTGGAAGAAGGGGTGGATGTGGAGGAGGTCATGTTGGGTTATCTTCACACCAACTCAACTTTGATTGAATAAAGGTTCCCCTTTGGGCAATTATTTCAGGCATTGGAGAGCACCTTGGTAAAACTGACCTTCTGTAAGCCAGTTGGAAGGCTTCCTCACAAGAAGAATGCTACACAGCAGCAAGGGGCAAGTGATTCAGTCAACAACCTTAAGTGGCCATGAAAGATCCTGCTTTACAGAAGTTGCCCTGGACCTTGACTACATGGTGGAATGCTTAAGTTTGCTGTCACATTACCCTTTTTTTTTATTCAGGTTTTGATAAAAAGGAGCCATACAGTTAGATGGCTTGCAGAAAGTAGGAAGTCAAGTGGCACCTGAGGTCTTTTCTTTCAGTCATCATATGCTCATTAAATATAATTAATAAATGTTATGATTAGCACAGAAAATACAAATGTAGATGTCGAGCCTATATTCGAAGAATAGTCCAAGCTGTTGTACTTAACCTGGCGTCAGAATTGTCATCACACCTTGGTTAAAAGTTTTGCATGCAAGTTTGTATAGCTATCATTTAAAGACATATAGCTTTGAAACTTGTTTTCCTTTTCTAGGTCAAAAATCAACCTCACAGGATGAAGTCCCATAACTCTGACATGTATTTGGGAAAATTATGCTCCCTGTTGGACATGGTTAAAGTTTTCTTTGCAAGTTACTATGGACATGGTTAAAGTTACTATCTCCGAAACAAATGTAGATATTGAATTATGTGCCTTCGCAATTGAGTTTCTCATGGTCTGTAAAACTAGTTCATAGCATCAAGTCCCACAACTCTGACATGTATTTTGCAAAATTAAGTCCCCTTTTGAAATTTAAAACTTCTGGTTAGTTTTGCATGCAAGTAACTATCTCTAAAACTAATGCAGATTATACTAGCTTGAAACTTTATAGCTATTTAAACATTTAGGGTAATATTCTGTTTTCTATAGTCCAGCGTTTAATGTCTTATGCATCCACAGCTCTTGTTTAATATTAAATTATTTGGTTTTTTCCTGGTTATTTATAATTAAATTTGACATGCAAACAGTATGTGATATAATTACCTTCTCCTCCATACAAGCAGACTGAGTATAACGCCTGCCACCAGTACTACACCGACAATCACAAATATGTACCAGTGATTCTGTGTCCATGGCTGAAAAAAAAATCAGGCAAGGATTGAATTGCGCTTCAAAATATCTACATTTCTATATTTACTTCAGTTAGATAACAGAAAAAATTAAATACCAGGGTATATGACAATTATTTCGTCAGTTTGAAAGACCAAGCTTTTACACAATTTTCTCATACTGTGCACATAATTACCGATTGCTTTAATTAATTAATTTTAAATTATCATTTCTGTGATTGAGAAAAAAAATCAAAATTGGTATGTAAATGTGACAGTCACCTGTATTAGGCAGTAAATGTGACAGTCACCTGTATTAAGCAGTCAGAAAAGAGCTGCTTAAGACAGGTGACTGTCACATTTACATACCAGTTGAATTTAAGACAAGTTGAATTTAGATCAAAATGCCCATTTGAGAAGTTAGCTGACAGACTGCTTAAGGCAAGTGGCTGTTTAATACAGGTGACCAGTAAGGCAAGTTAGACTGTACTGAAATTATACCTTTCATCATTTTTGTTAAATTATATAATCTCAAACATGGAATGCACAAAATACATCAAATAATTAAAGTAGGTTTCCTTTGTGTTGAATTGGTACATTGTCAATTACAAGTATTAAAGCTACTTACAACACTTTCACTGTTTTTATGAGCAGCATTCAATCTGTTTGTTGCAGGCACATAGTTCTTGGTAGATGCTGTAGAAGTCAGCGTTTGTATTGCTTGAGAGTGAGTGAATTTAGACAATGGTAATGATAAAGTAGGTGTTACAGTTGAAGATGTACGTACAGAAGATGTTGATATTTTTGTTGAATGGGTTGAGCGTTTCACAGAAGTTGTAGAAGCAGCAGAGGTTTGAGATTGTTTAGTAGATGTACTTGTTATTGTAGAAGTTTCTGTTGAAGTTCGAGCTAGTGGTGTAGTAGATTTGCTTGTTGTGGGCATTGGAGCTGTAGATGTTGAAAAGCGTGAAGAAAGTGAAATTGGAGATTTGTGTACTGTTTGTCGAAGAGTCGATGAAGTTGTAGATAAGGTTGACTTAATCTGCTGTGTACAAAGTTTCCCTTGGTACCCTTTATTGCAGTTACATTTAAAAGACCCTGCTGTATTCACACACAAGCCATTCACACATGGTGAGTTCAAGCATTCGTTGATATCTTGTGTACATCTTGTACCATCAAAGCCACTTAGGCAAGAGCACCGGAATGAACCTGGTGTGTTTATGCAGTTGCCATGGTTGCATAGATTTGCTGACATGGAACATTCGTCCCTATCTCTGCAATCTGGACCTACAAATCCTGGATAACACATACATTTATAAGAGCCTATGGTGTTAACACACGCACTATTACTGTTACATGCATTTTTGTCACACTCATTCACATCCTGCGTGCAGCGCTCTCCTTGGTATCCAGCATTGCAATTGCACTTAAATGATCCTAAGGTATTAACACAGGTACCATTGTGACACAGTCCAGAAACCATGGAACACTCATCCATATCTTTGCAATTATTTGAATCAAATCCAGCATAGCATCGGCACGTGTAGTTTCCGTCTGATGTTGAATGACAGGTGCCCCCGTTCTGACAGGGATCAGACAAGCACGGGTCAGCTTGATGATTACATCGACTTCCTGTGAATCCCATGTAACAAGCGCAATGAAACGATCCCGGGGTATTGATGCATGTGCCATTGTTACACAGGTGACCATGGTGACTTGACTTTAAACATTCATTACGATCTGTGCAGTTTGGAGGCAAGAATCCTGGGTAACATGAACACGTATACCCAGGTGGTTTTGAAGAGGGAGAACAACCACTGTTAGGGCCACAAATACTACTGTCACATGTGACACTGCTTCCACTTGACATCTGCTTATCAAAAATAAAATAAAAGAAGTTAGAAGTGATATTTTTTTTCATTTCCCTGTTTTTGTTTTTCCTTTTCATCTGTGGAATTATGAGAGCTTTTCTACTCACAAAGGTGTTTGCATCATTGCCGATGTCACATCTTCGTTAGACTTTTGTGTGCAAGTACCTATCTCGTAACCATATATTGGACTGGAACTACACAAGGCTTTCTAGTCATCAAATGTACTGTCATAACCAAGTTTGATAACTCTTGGTTGAATTTATTTCTAATTATGGCCCTTTTTGTCTTAGAAAATTGATTTCAAGTTACAACTTCCTATCAAGCTGTATCACTGTAACAACTATATGTATTCGATTGAAAATTCACACAATGCTTCCCAGTTGTCAGACCTATGCATTTTGGATTGAAATGTTATGATTGACATAATAATATCTATTGTAATAAAATAATTAAAGTTACATAATTATGTCTTTCCAAGTTATGGCCCTTGTTCAACTTAGAAGCTGTCAAGTATTCAAGTACACTTTCTTATATGAACAGTTCTTGTGATGCAATGTTCTTTGTTCAGTTTTACTTAATTTATTACAACTACTACATGAATTAGAGTTTAATGTGGTCAGGAGACCAATGTCTTTTGACTCATGGGTAGTGAAAAATGTCAATTTTGTTTGTTCTAATTATGAAACTATTCAAAGAGAAAGAAACTTACCCCGAAGTTCAAAAAAAGAATGAGAATTGTGTAACTATCCATTTTCCTTTGCAGGTCACATCCATTTAGATTTTGTAAACCAAATGTAGATAGAACAGGGAAAGTGTCACAGATAATAGTGTTTACATTAGAGATGCAATTTTGTTGTGATTGATGCAAGCAGTATATATGTATATCAAATGGAGATATTACTACCTTTCATAAACAGTTGTTTAATCAGATAATTCATATGTTTAATCATATTTGATATCAGACACATGTTTTATATGGATAAATATATCATTACATGCACTTGTATTAGTCCGCGACTTTATCTACAATCTGCTCTCAACATGGTTACCTGATTCATGTTTGACCGTTCCAAGGCGGTATGTGCCCCACTGTGTTCCTTTATTTGTTCATTTTGTCCTAGTGTGTAGGGATCGTACCTTAAATTTTAAATTATGAAAAACAATAAAAAAAATCATGCTGGGTGCTTATTTATAACATTTCAGACCAAGTCCTTAGTCTTGAACTGATCATAATCTAAGTATGTTGTTTTAAGATTTTCTGAAACTTTTTATTCAATATCCATGTAGCCACACTTGCAGATAGTCATCGATAAATTTTTAATCCCCGATCAAATTGTTATAATTTGAACAATCTTGGTAGAGGGTCACACAAGGACCATTTGTGTAAAATTATTCTAAAATCGGACAAGCGGTTTCATACAAGAAGATTTTTAAAGTTTCCTCTATATACATATAGGGAAAAGTGACCAGGCCCTCTGGCGGCCATATTTTTTGACGAATCGGTATAATTTGAACAATCTTGGTAGAGGGTAGCATAAGGACCATTTGTGTGAAATTATTTCAAAATCGAACCATTGGTTTAGGGGAGATGTCGTTTGAAGTTTTTTTCTATTTTTAGCTCTGGCAGCCCCTATGTGCAACCAAGCGGAACCGTTTGAACAACTTTGGTAGAGGATCACCCAAGGAACATCATGGCCAAGTTTCATCAAAATCCATTCAGTGGTTTTGGAGTTGTTGTTTAAACACAAATGCTGAGATCGGATGACTTGACGCACGGATGACGGACACAGCGTGATTACAATACATCACCATGAGCACTTCGTGCTTAGGTGAGCTAAATTTGTTTGTTTGTTTGTTTTGGGTTTAACGCCGTTTTTCAACAGTATTTCAGTTATGTAACGGCGGGCAGTTTACCTAACCAGTGTTCCTGGATTCTGTACCAGTACAAACCTGTTCTCCGCAAGTAACTGCCAACTTCCCCACATGAATCAGAGGTGGAGGACTAATGATTTCAGACACAATGTCGTTTATCAAATAGTCACGGAGAACACTCTTAAGTTAAAAAGGGGCATAACTCTGTCAAAATTCAAATCAGAGTTATGGGGATTGTTTCTTCTGGTGCAGACTTTGATAACTATTTTAAATTTCAAGCTTTGATAGTAACAGAGATATTTGACTTTATCAAAAACTTTAACCAACGGCGATGCCGACACCGACCCTGGGGCAAGTGCAATAGCTCTTCTTTTTCTTCGAAAAGTCTTCAGTATTTAACCTGAAAATTGACATTATATACAGTTACTTCATTCTTCCTTTTAACTTGTGTCATACATTCTTCCTTTTAACTTGTGTCATGCTAGGTAAGATTATTATTTGAGTTATACCGGTACTATATCTATAGTCTGTTTGCTTAGTGTGAGTGTTGGTGGTGTGCATTGTCCTAGGTTAAGCTGGGGGAAGGCTGCTTTTTTGGAATGTGGCAATGCCTTGTTTTCTACTAGACAAACAAATATTTTCTACACAACAAATGGAAACTGAACTTTTTATACGGTTGCAGACTACTAAATTTATAAGGTTGGAGGGCACTAAATTTTATAAGGTTGTAAACCACTAAATTTTATAAGGTTGCAGAGTACTAAATTTTATAGGTTGCAGACTAGTAAATTTTATAAGGTTGCAGGGTACTAAATTTTAAAGGTTGCAGACTACTAAATTTTTTAGGGTGTGAGGTTACTAAATCTTTTAAGATTGCAGGGTACTAAATTTTAAAGGTTTCAGACTGCTAAATTTTTTAAGGTTGCAGGGTACTAAATTTTAAAGGTTGCACACTACTAAATTTTATAAGGTTAGAGAGTACTAAATTTTTTAGGTTGCAGACTACCAAATTTTATAAGGTTAGAGATTACTAAATTTTTTAGGTTGTAGACTACCAAATTTTATAAGGTTGCAGACTATTAAATTTTAAAAGGTTAGAGTGTACTTAATTTTATAGGTTGCAGACTATAGGGGAGGCTGACCAGGTGAGGGTTATGTTGATAATAAATATTGATGGAAAATAAAAATTGAAAAAAAAATTGTTGGGGAGGGGATGCATGATCGTGGTGGTGGGGGTGACTGGATGGAGGAGCGAGGTGGGGGAGGGTACAACTTTGCATGTTGATAAATATTCATGGAAGGTTTAAGGTTTAAAAAAAATGTAGGGAGGGGGTGGGGGGAATGGGGTGTTACCAGGGTGGTGGGGTTGACTGGGTGTAGGTACACAACTTCACATGTTGGTAATAAATGTTCAAGAAGTTTAATGAAATTCTGTTGTTGTTTTTTGGGTTTAACGCCGTTTTTCAACAGTATTTCAGTCATGTAACGGCGAGCAGTTAACCTAACCAGTGTTCCTGGATTCTGTACCAGTACAAACCTGTTCTCTGCAAGTAACTGCCAACTTCCCTAATGAAATTCTACCAATTGGTTAGTTTGTTATGTATAAATATGTGGATTTTTAAACAATTAAAGGGCAATAACTCTAAAGTTACTAAAGAGATCCTGATGAAATTGTGTATGCATAACCACATTATGGTGATCTAAATTCAGTTTAAGTTTCATAGTTCTAGGTCAAATATGTCACAAGTTATGAAGCAGAAATTGCCATATTTATACTACCCTATATAGTTTACACTAGAAACTACTAAGGGCCTTAACTCTGGTGTTACTTGAGCAATCTGACTGAAACTTGGCGGGCAGCATTTCCCTATAGTGGTGAACATGTATATGAAGTTTTTTTTAAATATTCCAAACCACTTCCTAGATATGGCTCTGGACGGGCAGAAGGACGGACAGTGCCAAAACTATATCCCTCCGCCTTCAGCAGGGGGATAATGACCCACTTTCAAACTTTACTAGATTAGGCAAATCATTCTAATCATGTTTCATGTAGAAAAATAATATGGCCTCTGTTGAGTTAGCAAGGTTTTTCTATGATGTGACCTAGTTTCTGACATTTAAAAATTGACTTCATTTTTAACTTGAACAAGAGGACAAATATACTAACCACGTTTCATGAAGGTTATGTAGCAAATACGGCCTCTAGAGTGTAAACTAGGATTTTCTACAATTTGGCTTATAACCTTTTGAACAAAAGATAACCCTGTTTCAAACCTGACATAGAAACAAACATTCTGATCAGTTTTTCATGTACATTCTTCGTAAGTTTTTTTTAAAGACTGCCAAAGCAATGTGGCCTCTTTTGTGTAAATATGACAATGTTTGACAAATTCAAGGCCATACATCTAAAATAAGTTTATTAGAGCATTCTTGGGCATTATCAAACAACTGTTCAAGATCTTATGGACAAATAAATTCTGTGCAAGTTTTATTAAGATTTCCAAAGAAATGAGGCCTCTAATGTGACCAAAATCGAAATGCTGGCAAATACAAGATACCTGATTTTTTTATTTTTTTTATTTGGGTTTTACGGCGCACCAACACAGTATAGGTTATATGGCGCCAAACAGGACTACAAATTTTGGTTTCACATCTTATTTACATCGAAATAAAAACATGAGGTATGGAATCAAAATTTGCATACCTGCTGGAATCACAGTTACAGCAAAACCAAGTGTTAAGACCCTATTAGTCGCCTCTTATGATCATGCAAGGGTAAGACTGTGGTTCCAATTCTTCTCATACACAGATCGTCCCAGAACCACATGGGGCACAAGATATCTGAAGTCACTGTATCAATTATAAAACTTTTCCTAAGTCAAGGGCCTTAACTCTGGTGCAATATTGTCTATTATTTGAACAGTCCAACCACCTAATGACATATGCATTAATTGTCAGTTTGATATAGATTGCTCAAGAAATATAAACATTGATTGTTGAATGAGAGAGTACATTTTAACCTTTACCCTGCTAAATTTCTAAAATGGACCAGTCCATCATTCAATTTAAGCAATACCATTTATTATTCGAAGGGGTGTTCATTGAAAATTTACTGACTGAATACCGAACAGTGCAGACCATGATCAGCCGGCACGGATGTGCAGGTTAATTTTGGTCTGCACTGGTTGCAAAGGCAAAATCACTTGAAAATCAGAATCAGCTTGAAGTCTGACTAACTCAAGGGCTATAATTCTGATGTTACTACACACAGCTTTAAATTTTGTATTTCGGTCCAGATTGTTGAAATATCCCTATATCTATTAAATGGAGATGTAAAACTGGAAATTGTATTGGAGTCAAAAGAAACACTCATCTATTTGAATATTTTCATATCAAAAGGTGGTAATTAAACACTTTTATTAAATACATTCTAACAATAATCATGGACCTTTTTGTCCCTTAAACAAATCTCTAACAGAATATACAACAAGTGAAAAATGTCAAAAAATATGTTGCTTAAATGAGACCACCTTTAAAATGTAATACCGATTTTCCATATCACTCATTGTATAAAATAATTGATACATGCTAAATTGCTTGTCTTCAAAACAGCTTAACATAAATTACATTGTTTTATCTCTAGTCTTTTATTCTGAAATGTATCAGTATCCAGACTGTAAACACTGACCTAATCAGTATCAATTTCTGGAAATATCTAAAAATACAGCATGTTCAAAATAATAACGTATCATTCACATACTAGATAATAAAACATTTAATTACAAGCACTAAGTAAAAATTATTTGAGCAGAAATTTCAAAGAACAAAACATTAAAATTTACAAAGTTGAAGCTTCTTAGAAAACAAAAAAAAACTAGAGATGCTTTTGAGAAAAGCGCATGGCTCCCACAACTGCCTAATCATCTAAATAGTAAGTCAGTCTTTATTTACTGTTTACTTAATCCACATGTGCATGCACTTTCCTGACACCAAAAGGACACCTATACTTCTAGTAGTATAGGCACCGGTTTAGGGGTAAAACT
Source organism: Mercenaria mercenaria (assembly GCF_021730395.1). NCBI lineage: Eukaryota > Metazoa > Mollusca > Bivalvia > Venerida > Veneridae > Mercenaria > Mercenaria mercenaria. Next base: position 59,574,943 of record NC_069373.1, read on the forward strand.
GCAAAAGAAATCCGAGTGTTTTTGGTAAATCAAGGGCCATAATTCCAAAGTGCCTAGGCCAATTTGGCTAGTTATTGTACTTGGCCGAGCACTTATTGGCAGACACATTTTGTTGAAGTTTGGTGAAGATCAGATGAGAAATGTTCGACTTAGAGTGCGGACAAGCTTTGTGACAGACAGACACACAGACAGACAGACACACAGACTGGAGCAAATCAATATGTCTCCCACACAACTGTGTGGTGGGAGACATAATAATTTAATACACCAAAAACTATTTTGGGAAAAGATCTTAAAAGTACAAATAAAAGTATGATAAACAAGGTGAAGTGTACCAAAATTCAAACTGTTTATTATCATTTAAATTTGGTCAAAGTTCAAGACATGGTCATCAATTTCTTAAGAGTGAATGGTAGGGTTAGAAATTCATATTTTGTTACCTTGATTGGTATCTTTCGACCCTGAAGATAGCCAGCCAGCCAGACAGACAGACATACTGACACAAACTTAAGGTAAGTCATGCTGTTTTAAGTTAACAGTGCAAAAATCATTATAAAGGGTAGGACAGACACTACACATTACTCTCTATGTGTACAAAATATTTATGTTTTATATGAATATAAAATATAACATTTAACTCTTAATCAACCAAATCAGTATTTATTTCATCTTGATTTAAAATGAAATTTTAAGTTATGTAACGACACAACATAAAACTGTAAAATAAATTCTGATTACAAGAAAACATGATTGTAGGATTCAGCATCAATAAATTTGTTATCTCATGATTTATTTTTGATAATTATAAAATTCTTGACTACACAAAGTATAAAATCTTCATAAAATTATAAACTCCAGAAAAACTACAAATATATAGCTGAACTCTGAGGCTAAAATTACTATGCAAAGTCAGATTTCAATTTCATCAAGAGTTTAAACAATGCTGCTAACATACAGAAGGTCCAAACTTCTACCCAGGTGCCCAGCCATACCTGTAATAATGTCTGGAAGAGCACCTGGGATCCTAGCCTGGGAATCCAGTCTGACAATTTCTTACTTTTTTTACTACCTGCAAATTGACAGCCTGGGGAAACCGAAATATACGGGTGTATGATAAAGAACAATAACAGTTGAAAGCAATACTCCATGGCTAAAATAGAAACGGAATTCTCACGGAAAAGACAAACCGGAATCATAAACTTTCGAAGGTTTCCGAACATTTCTGGGCCAAAGATAAATACCACTTTGTACCTCCTACAGCTTTTCCAGCAAGTTGTGGAACAGTTTTTAAATATGTCAGAATTAACTTAAATGTGCGTCATAGCTATCAAATTGTAAGATATTATATTAGTGACTGTGCAGACCTAGTGATCTACAAAAACTGCCGATATTTCGCTTTAAACAAGTGCAAATATGATCACATGTTAATTAGGCTTTTTATTGAAAATCGATAACCAGTAGTTACATGGAAACTCCTTCTGATTTACCCAGGCGTTGATAATATCAGAAACTAGATGAATGCCAATTAACACTAATTAGCGCAAATTAAGTGGGATCTTTACTACATAGATGTTAGGTATACATTTTCTTCTGACAAAGCACGAATATTATTAACAGCTTCACAGCTGGAAAGTCACCATATGGCTGCCTAAGTCTAAGTTGGTAATCAACTCTATCCACTATTATGAAGAATCTTATTTTCTATGGATCTCTGATAATGGAAAAACAAGCAAATTCGATGAATTGGAATCCCCCGCCGAAAGGGTCAGAGTTGAGGAACGGCAAAAAAATATATCCAGCAAAAAGTTAAGAATGTTACCAAGAAGCAAATAATTTCATTAGTCAAAATCAAATTAAAAGAAAATGAATGGTTAGTTTGAGTGGGGCTGGGTGGGGTGGGGTGAGGATACAACAGTTTACATGTTGATTATAAATATTGATAGAAAATGAAAAATTAAACAAGAGGACCATGATGGTCCTGAATCGCTCACCTCTTCCCACATGACCCAGTTGATAAACATTCAGACCAACTTTCATACAGATCCCACGAAAAATATGGCCTCTAGAGAGGTCACAACGTTTTTTCATTATTTGACCTACTGACCTACTTTTTGAAGGCACGTGACCCAGTTTCGAACTTGACCTAGATATCATCAAGATGAACATTCTGACCAATTTTCATGAAGATCCATTCACAAATATGGCCTCTAGAGATGTCACAAGGTTTTTCTATTTTTAGACCAACTGCCCTAGTTTTTGACCGCACATGACCCTGTTTCGAACTTGAGCTAGATATCATCAAGATGAACATTCTGACCAATTTTCATGAAGATCTTGTGAAATATATGGCCTCTAGAGAGGTCACAAGGTTTTTCTATTTTTAGACCTACTGACCTAGTTTTTGACGGCACGTGACCCAGTTTCGAACTTGACCTAGATATCATCAAGGTGAAGATATCAGACCAACTTTCATACAGATCCCATATAAAATATGGCCTTTAGAGAGGTCACAAGGTTTTTCTATTATTTGACCTACAGGCTTTCCAGTGACTTTTGAAGAAAAAATAGGAGAAAAGTAGGAGCCTCTAACATAAAAAAGTAGGAGAAAAGTAGGAGGAAAGTAGGAATCAGATCATTAAAAGTAGGATCTTGTAACGGTCAACTTACCATTTGATCTTCTAATTACTCACATGTGCCATCATGTAAACACTTGAAATGAACTCATTCTTTGGTGTATGAAGCTGTTTTCATTCTCATCAGGTTCTGAAGTCAATGGAAGTGCTGCCATCAACCTAAAATTTTTTTTTCATTTTATTATTCAAACTGAACATTTTTACATATCATAAATCACAATGTTATATAAAAGCTACTGTTCTAGGGAGATATATTGAAAACTTTAAGCATTATGTTTCACAACTGGGCCTTAATACTATGCCTGAAAAGTTCTTTGAAACATATAGATTTTGTCCAAAAATAAGCCAAGTGTTTTCTGCTCATCTTCCCTAGAACAGTCTAGTTAATCTAGACAGTACAAAGTGATTATGTGTAGCTCTTTATATAATTACAGGCAATGGTATTATTAAAGGCACTATAAGCCACAAAGCATCTAAATGATACAGCAAAGTAAAGTATCATGCATTAGCAATAACATTTTCTAAAATGCAAGGTCAAGTAGATTTTAAAATGTTAGCTGAAAACATTGACATACAAGTACTAATCTAATACTAAAACAACCAAACATGTATTTTCTACATCTAGCAAGCCATGCCCCATTTTAAAAATAACCCTAAATGATGGACTTAGCAGATATGAATGTTGTGCACTGTATTAATATATTGTTAACATCAGTTTGCAATACATATAATATTCCTATACATGATTGTGTCACACCATATTAAAGCTATATAACCAAGAGCTGGTTTTGTGGCTTATCCTCTCTCTGTATAGTCAATTTCCTTTCTTGTTTGATTTACTTGAGTCCAATGATGTTTTCTGTTTGTACATAAAATTGTCAAGCATCTTTTGCCGCTTGCAATCAATGTCTTGCCTTTTTTCTCTGCAACATTCCAAAGCATCACCAACCTTATCAAGGTTTGATTTGGCAACCTGTAACAATCCTTGTGCTATGTCTAATTCCTGGAAGTCTTTCTTCTTTATTGCTTCAGAAAGTCTATTATTTGCTTCTGCAAAGACATGCTTTGCTTTTGACAGATCATCCTTTAACTGCTGTTCACTCTTCTTTACTTCTTTTTCTTTTTTCCCCTAATTTTCGTTTTCTTTCTTCATTCAGCTTCAGTGACTGCTGTTCTTTTTCTCTTTGTTCTTTCAATGCTTGTTTTTTACTTTCAGTCAATCTAAATTCAGCTTTTTCTGTCTCAATTCTATCCTTATACTTCTGATAGGACTTGGCAACAGAAGACTGTAGATCTTTGGTCATTGGAATGTCTGTGACCTTACCCTTGTACATACCAACAGCATCCCTAGTCAACCTGAGGCCATTCAGGGATTCTTCAGACAATAGTGTTCTTTCATTAGTTAACAGTTTCTTATTGATAGACAGACTTCTTTCGACATCTGCATTCCCATGACTTATGCACAAACAGCTTATCACTAACTTTCTCAGATTTTTATACTTTAGACGACCTGATGGTGTTTTCCTGCTCAAGACATAGCCCCAATAATGATCTATTCTATCAATCTCATCCTGGTCATTATATATCTTGCTATCTGGAATATCATCTGCTCTATACAACTTCCATTCATCCCTGATTAAAGGAACTTCTTCTTTTGAAATACCTGGCAGAGTCTCTGATAGCCTTTTCAAGTGTTTAAAGGCACTTTCCTGCTCTCTTACTTCTGGATGTAAACACTGAATATTTTTACCAAAGCAACATCAACCGGAAGCTTTTTAGCCAAGTAACTTGTTACTTCTTGATAAAATTTCCTCATGTCATATTGCAGACTTTTCTGCTTTCCTGAGTCAAGCTTAGATAACGTCTTCTCAGTGTCACTACCAACTTCCATCTCTTTCAAATCAAGACAGTTGTTCAGATCTTTCACATCTAATTTAACCAGTTTAGACCCGATGGCATCTGCAACAATGTCATGTTTGACAAATCTAAGCATCAATGTCCTAATAAGGTCACAGGCTTCTGAATACAACATGTGAATTAGAGGCTCTTGCTTTTGGAACATGATCAAAAATCTTTCAAAGACTGGCCCCACACTAATAAGAAACTGAATCTGTGCTAGAATTTCTTTGGACTTCAGCTTTTCACAAATCCTGAGGTACCTAGAATTCTTCTTCAGATACTTGTCAGTTCCTTGATCTTTACTAATCTGTGGTAGCACTTTCAAGAAATATCTACTAGAACCCTCCCAATGCTTGAGTAGTCTTCCAAGAGCGGGTATCAATGTCAGCCACCTACACTGAACGTGTCTTACAAACTTGTTTTCATCAAGATTAAGGTCTTCCAGCACTGCAGCATAATCTTCTCTCTGACAGGTGTGTGATTTAAACCACTGAAAGAGGTCGATGGCTAATTCCTCTGCATCCTCACCATAGACATTAAGACCTTTTCTGAATCCATTGTGAACAGCATGTATAGAACATGGAACAAATTCAGTAAGTTCAGGTAGACCGAGAGAAGCTTTATGTGTATTGACATGGTTCCAAACAGTCTTATTAACATTGGGACCATCACTCCCAAGTGATACTAATAAATCTAAAGGTATCTGATAAGGTGTTTCATTCAAAGTATCAATTAAAGCCTGTCCTACATCAACACCTTTGGCATGACCAAACAGTTCACTCTTTAAAAACATAGTGCTTATTTCACCTTTCTCTTCATTCCAAAACCTGATTAATATATCACATTGTTTCATATTTTGGACTGTACCAGTTTCATCAAACTGAATTGTATATGGTATCTTATCAGTTGCTATTTTATTTGCTATAGTCTGTCTAAAATAAGGACCAAGCCCATCTGATATCATATATGATACTTTTGATTTACTCATTGTAAAGTCCTTTGCCACAGAGCTACCTGGGAACATGCTTTGGAATAACTCTGGTGTCCCATCACAAGAACTGTATGTGTAACCACTAGCTGCTACTTTAAACGCCCACAGTGTCTCTGCTTTACAAACTTGCTCCTTATGGGATAATGACTGGAGCTGAATGATTGAAGATTTTTTCTCGGTATCACCTCCTCCTTGAGAAGTACTTGCAACAACATGCTCTGTTTTTCAACAAAGAACTTCTTCTGGGAGCATGAATTTCTTAATTTCATATTATCTTTGTGCTTTTGTCCATCAGCATGGTTCATAAGTTGCCCAACACCAGTATTGGAACATGAAATTGATTTATCACAAATAAAGCAGAAGCCATTCAAGTTAGATGACGAATCCTTTCTACACCACTGATTAAGTTTGTGTCCATTTTTATCAATCTTATTAAGCCAAGAAGCATTAAAATGAGTCTTTCCACCTGGCATAGTTAGTATCTATGTTAAAGGATGTTAGTTTATCTTTGGTACATCTAGACTGTTAGTTGACACCTGCAAAATATATCAAGTTAGCTCAGCTACTACAAGCATTAATGTTTGCAGCTGATACTTCAAAGCTCAAATGTTTTCTTAAAACATTTTCAGTGGCTTAGAAATATTTTCATGTAATTATACATCAAAATATAAATTACATTTGAGAGAAGTACCAGTAGCAAACTGATCAGGTTAAGGCATCCCAGCACTGCTACAACAAATTCTTATCCGGCTTAGCCAGATAGAATTATAGTTGGTCACTACAGTTATGTTCTACCTTAACCTATGCTTAGAGTGAACAGAAACATTATAATGCACTTTGAAATAGTGAAATTCAGATCACAATATTTTTTGTTTTAAAAGATGTCTTTAGAAAATTGGGTCTAAGTCAAAGTACAGTGTATCATTTCTGTTCACCCAATTCCCTCAGTTTGCACATCATTGGGAAAGAGTTACAGTGCACAGCAATCATATCTGTTAGCCTACTTGTGTTCAAATGTGTATCTCTTTACCTTTAGAAGACAATATTTGCTGGATCCGGCACTGAAGATTCCCTAAGAGGTCAATGGCAGCATGTCCAGTAGTCCAATCAGAGCCTGATGAGTAGCTATCACACCATAAATCATATAACACAATTCATTCTACAAATAGACTAAAGCATAATCATGTTAACTACTTAATTTAAAATTTCATTGAACATGTTTTAATTTTTTTTTATTTTGAAAATATCAAAAAAGTAGGAGAAGTAGGAGTTTTCTGAGAAAAAGTAGGAAAAATGTAGGAAGGGATCTAAATAGTAGGAAAAGTAGGAAAAAGTAGGAAAAAGTAGGACTACTTGAAAGCCTGGACCTACTGACCTAGTTTTTGAAGGCACGTGACCACTTTCGAACTTGACCTAGATATCATCAAGATGAACATTCAGACCAACTTTCATACAGATCCCATGAAAAATATAGCCTCTAGAGAGGTCACAAGGTTTTTCTATTATTTGACCTACTGACCTAGTTTTTGAAGGCACGTGACCCACTTTCAAACTTGACCTAGATATCATCAAGGTGAACATTCTGACCAATTTTCATGAAGATCCATTGAAAAAAATCGCCTCTAGAGAGGTCACAAGGTTTTCCTATTTTTAGACCTACTGACCTAGTTTTTGACCCAACATGACCCAGTTTCGAACTCGACCTAGATATCATCAAGGTGAACATTCTGACCAATTTTCATGAAGATCCATTGAGAAATATGGCCACTAGAGAGGTCACAACGTTTTTCTATTTTTAGATCTACTGACCTAGTTTTTGACCCCACATGACCCAGTTTCGATCTTGACCTAGATATCATCAAGGTGAACATTCTGACCAATATTCATGAAGATCTCATGAAAAATATGGCCTCTAGAGAGGTCACAAGGTTTTTCTATTTTTAGATCTACTGACCTAGTTTTTAATCCCACGTGACCCAGTTTCGAACTTGACCTAGATATCATCAAGATGAACATTCTGACCAATTTTCATGAAGATGCATTGAGATATATGGCCTCTAGAGAGGTCACAAGGTTTTTCTATTTTTAGACTTAATGACCTAGTTTTTGACCCTACGTGACCCAGTTTTGAACTTGACCTAGATATCATCAAGATAAACATTCTGACCAATATTCATGAAGATCTCATGAAAAATATGGCCTCTAGAGAGGTCACAAGGTTTTTCTATTTTTAGACCTACTGACCTAGTTTTTGACCCCACGTGACCCAGTTTCAAACTTGACCTAGATATCATCAAGGTGAACATTCTGACCAATTTTCATGAAGATCTTGTGAAATATATGGCCTCTAGAGAGGTCACAAGGTTTTTCTATTTTTAGACCTACTGACCTAGTTTTTGATGGCACGTGACCCAGTTTCGAACTTGACCTAGATATCATCAAGATGAACATTCTGACCAACTTTCATAAAGATCCCATGAAAAATGTGACCTCTAGAGTGGTCACAAGCAAAAGTTTACGGACGCACGGACGGACGACGGACACCCCGCGATCACAAAAGCTCACCTTGTCACTTTGTGACAGGTGAGCTAAAAAAAACAACAGCTGTCTCCATAGGATGACATATGCCCCCGATGGCACTTTGAATGAGTAGTTATGGCCGATGTTAGAGTTTAGGACCTTTGACCTACGGAGCTGGGTCTTGCGCGCGACACGTCGTCTTACTGTGCCACACATTCATGCGTAGTTATTTTAAAATCCATGCATGAATGACAAAGATATGGACCAGACACACCCATCAATGCACTATCATGAAAAATGACCTTTAACGTCTAAGTGTGACCTTGACCTTTGAGCTACGGACCTGGGTCTTGCAGGCGACACGTCATCTTACTGTGGTACACATTCATGCCAAGTTATTTGAAAATCCATCCATCGATGACAAAGATATGGACCGGACACGCCCATCAATGCACTATCCTTTAATGTCTAAGTGTGACCTTGACCTTTGAGCTACGGACCTGGGTCTTGCGCGCGACACGTCGTCTTACTGTGGTACACATTCATGCCAAGTTATTTGAAAATCCATCCATTGATGACAAAGATATGGACCGGACACGCCCATCAATGCACTCTCCTTTAATGTCTAAGTGTGACCTTGACCTTTGAGCTACGGACCTGGGTCTTGCGCGCGACACGTCGTCTTACTGTGGTACACATTCATGCCAAGTTATTTGAAAATCCATCCATCGATGACAAAGATATGGACCGGACACGAAAATTGCGGACAGACTGACAGACCGACAGACTGACAGACGGTTCAAAAACTATATGCCTCCCTTCGGGGGCATAAAAATGGCGGGGGTGGAACAAGGTAAGGTGGTGACCAGGTGTAGGTACACAACATCACATGTTTATAATAAATGTTCATGGAAAAGAATGAAAGAAGTTTAATGAAATTCTTCCAATTGGTTGGTTTGTTATGTACAGATCTGTGGATTTTTAAACAATTAAAGGGCAATAACTATATGGATAAATTGACCAATCGAAAAAAAACTTGAAGGGCATCGTCGCAGTATCTTAAATCATGTCTGTTTCAAGTTTGATGAAATTCTACCTGCTAGTTACTGAGAAATGGCTGCAGACGGACATTTTTCAATAAATCAAGGGCAATAACTCTGACGGAAATTGACCTATCAAAAGAAAAAACTTGACGGGCATTAGCACAGTATCTTGGTTCATGTCTATTTCAAATCTGATGAAATTCTACCTGTTAGTTACTGAGAAATGGCTACAGACGGACATTTTTTATTAAATCAAGGGCAATAACTCTGAGGGAAATTGACCAATCAAAAAAAAAACTTGATGGGCATCATCGCAGTATGTTGGTTCATGTTTATTTCAAGTTTCATGAAATTCTACCAAAGTAGTTACTGAGAAATGGCTGTGGACGGACTGACGGATGGACAACGCCATTTCAATACCCCCCTCCCGATTTCATCGGCAGGGAATAAAAAACTGTGAAGTATGTAACTTCAACAAATAAAATTTGACATAAAAGTAAACTAAATTATATCAACAAATTTGAAAATTTAACTCCCTACTGGCCATTTTTTTCTAAAACATCCTGAAATACTGAAAAATATTCTTTGTAGTAAATACTGTTTTGATCCATTCATGCACAACTGCCTTTAAATCTGCACTAAATTTAGGATTTTTTTCTGTATGCAAAATTCTGCTTTCCCCCCAGTTTTCTGTTATGAAAGCTGCTGAAGTTCACTTTTCTTTTCAATCTGTCCAGCAAAACTGAAGCACATTTTTATTGGCAGAATTCGCTAAGTAGATAATGATGCCTAAAATTTCTGGGTTGAATAAAATTCTACATTGTAGAACTATTTTATACAAATGTGCAGAAGTACCTTAAAACACAACTTCAACTTGCATCTTTTATTCTCAACAAACTTAGCCTATTGTATACTGGTAGTTATAAAACACATGTAGAATACCATAGTAAATGCTTGTAAAAGAACCAATTGGAACAATTTAAAAAATCATTCTTCAGATGTTCACACACCACAGTCAACATGTATTTAAACTGCATTACATTCTTCTTTTATGGCACACTATATATATTTCTGCACTTTTACTGCAGCCAACACAGCTGTACAAATAGTTCACACATATTCAACATTTCACTATGTTGACACTGCAAAACTTATTACAGCCATTTTGTTAGAGTTGACATGTTTTCTGTAGCAATCACAAATATACGGTCTGTTACACTGCCGACATTTTGTTACTTCTACGTTGAAGTTTATACTGTACCAAAAGTTCAGAATATATCATTGTTTAAATTTTGCAATGGTCACAAGTGACATTTTGTGACACTACTGACATTTTTGTTGCTATCACAAATGACATTTTCACATATGACATTACAGCTGCATTCTAAACTATTATGTTACACTGTTGACATTCTTTAACATTCATTACTAACATTTTGTTACACTGTTGAAATTTTTGTTACATTCTCATCCAATATTATGCTACACTGCTGCCATTCTCTAACATTCACATTTAACATTCTGTTACACTGGTGACATTGTTTCCTGCATACCAAGTCATAATCACAGTGGCTATTTAGAGTCTGTAGACTGTCCAGACTCGGTACTTGTAAGAGTTGGATAATCGGAGAAATCTTCCAGGGTCATCATCTGCATACTGCAATGTATGAAATGTAACAATTTCTTAAAGCTACCCATTTGACTAAAGTTGGAGAAAAAAGTATTGCTTAACTTTCAATTTCCTTATATAAAAACATAAACTTCATAACTAACACCAGAAAGAAGTAAAACCATTGTATTTATAGTCCAATAGAATAACAACGCTTTTCCGTCATTAATGAAGTAACTAGCTCACGTAGATCCAACTTACTATTGTTACTCGAAACATGTTTCAGTAAGTATTTGACAATATAAGTGACTGATGTGTCGCTATGTTAGAATTGTAATTTTGTGATGTTTCAGTGAATAAAACATTTATTGAAATCATTGGTTTAATTGCTACCCTTATGTTTAAAAGCCTTCAGGCCTATACTATTATTAGGGCAATCAAATTCAGCAACTGACTATTTCGCTGTTATTTATTTTGGCGCAACAAATGGCACCAAAATAAAACTGCTGCTAAAGTATGTGACTCTGCTTCCCTTGGTTATAACAAGAGACTTCTTCGATTAACCAAAATCAGAGGCTCTACTTCCATTGACCATAACCTTGCTATTAATTTACCCTTATCAACAAATCTAGCTTGTAATAATTCTACCATCTTCACACAACTTTCTATCCTGACTCTATGAAACAATCATCTTACCTCTTTGTATGAAGTTCATCATTTTCACTAACCATTCTCTTCATCTCCTCCTGTTCTGACTTCACTGCATCCAATCTAAAAACACAGAGGTTTCATACATGTATATAATGAATATAGGGTTGTCCACCTGGTCAAATTCTCTGGCCAACAGATATTTCAGTTTACTTTATTAAAGTATTCTTTTACTTCTATAATAAACTGATTTCAAATGTGCATAATTAGGGACATCAAATTGTCAGACATCACCATATGCGTAAATTTTGTAAACAATTAACTTTGCTACTTATTTTAGGTAATAAAACTGATAGCATCTACAGAACTGTCATAGAAATTCATTTTAAAGAACTCAAAATTTCTGCATTGATTTACATCTATGTCTTTTTATTTCATCAACAACATCTTGAATTTTTATATTTGTCAGCTGATTTTTCATTGCCACCTGTTATTATCTTTCAACTCAACCTTAAACTAATATTTTAATTTAGTAAATTTTCCTGCATGTTTACAATTTGTTTATTTTAACCTTTAGCCTGCTGGTGGCAAGTGATTTTGTCTTTGTGACCAGTGCAAATGATCATGGTCTGCACCGTTTGCTATTAAGTCAGTAAATTTTCAATGAACACCCCTTTGAACAGTAAGTGGTACTGCCCAAACTGAATGATGGAACAGTCCATTTCAGCAATTTAGCTGGGTAAAGGTTAATGTTTGATTTCTGATGAATAAAGACAACTGAACTTTTTTATGTGCTGTTTTCAACTCTTTTTTTTTGGCATCTGAATAGCTAATTTTGTTTAAATATGTTCTATCTTCATGTATTTAGAGCCAACATTTTTTTCTCTCTTGGAAAACAAAACAGCAACAACAACAGTTTTAAAATATCTTCGTTCAATTATTTTTCCAAGATTTTTTTTATCTTGCTGTCTTTTATGTCTAACATATTTGTCAAACAGTCCACTGCTTTCAAATCCTTATTTCTTGCCTGATTCATAATAAAATTAGATTCCTACATAAATGGTGTTAAAAAATGAAAATGTTGCAAGTCTGACCAAAACTAACCATTCATGCACTCAAAACAACCCAAACATAACAGCGTAAGTATTTCTAGCAAACAAAGTGCATTTTTTAAAGCCTATTGCATGTCTGCATTCATCAATTGTTACACCAACCCTTGACTTTGTAAATATTCTAAAACTTTAATGATGATCTAATGACAAATAAATTTAGGTTTGCTACAGTCTGAAATTTGTGCGAGTAAAATTTCTTGATTTTTTTAAGGATAGAAGTCTCATTTATATCTCCAGGAAATCTTAAAATTACTCTTGTCAGATCATGTTTCAGTTTTTCTTAAAACAACAAAAACCAGAGCTCCGCCAAGCGAGGCAATATATGCCTGAAGGGTTACATCAGAGGATGGGAGCAAAATTTAAAGAACTTGACTGTTGAAGCCCAAAGGACAGGAACAACAAAGGGAAGAAATTCCAAAAGAAATTCTAAGTCCACAAAACAAGAGCTCTCTGATGACAGCGCGCTCGACTGTTCGAAGAATTGATTGAAGAATGGGGTCAAAATATTTCCACAGATATTCAGACAAAAGAAATATATAGGTTAGACAAACAATGTTCCTGCATTTCTTTGATTTTGATAAGTCTTGCACTAAATGGCAATGTATGAACCAATTTTAAAGTCCAAAAAGGGCCATAATTCAGTCAAAATAGTTATGTACTCTTGCCTACAGATGGAAATCATAATGATAAACAAGTGTTCAAAGTTTAAAAGCCATATGTCAAATAATTTTGACAAAACGTGGACTTGTATGAAAACAGAACCAATTTCAAAGTCCAAAAAGGGCCATAATTCAGTCAAAATAGATGACAGAGTTATGTACCCTTTCCTACAGATAGAGACTATTATACTAAACAAGTGATAAAAGTTTCAAAGCCATATGTCAAACACTTTACAAAAAATATGAACTGGTACGGAAAACTTAACCAAGATTTATAAGTCAAAAGGGGCCATAATTCAGCCAAGATCCTTGATGGAGTTATGTACTCTTGACTAAAACTGGCCATGGTGATGGTCAACAGGTGTTGAAAGTTTCAAAGCTTTATCTCAAAAGACTTTGTCAAAATATGAACTGGTACGAAATATTAACCCAGATTTCTAAGTCGAAAGGGGCCATAATTCAGCCAAAATCCTTGATGGAGTTATGTGCTCTTGCCTATAACTGGCCATGGTGATGGTTAACAAGTGTTGAAAGTTTCAAAGCTTTATCTTAGAAGACTTTGTCAAAATATGAACTGGTACAAAAAACTTAACCATGATTTCTAAGTCAAAAGGGGCCATAATTCAGCCAAAATCCTAGATGGAGTTATGTGCTCTTGCCTATAACTGGCCATGGTGATGGTAAACAAGTGTTGAAAGTTTCAAAGCTTTACCTCAAAAGACTTTGTCAAAATGTGGACTGATACGAAAAACTTAACCAAGGTGTGACGCCGACACCGACGCCATGGCGAGTAGGATAGCTCTACTTATTCTTCAAATAGTCGAGCTAAAAATCCTTACCAGGTACAGGTATAACAAAATACACCTAAAAATTGGAGGTACCATCCACGTTGTACCACAGAAAAGTGTTCTCGCTTTGTCCCTACGGCCAATAATAAAAAAGTTTCAAAATAAGCTATTTATAGTAACATAAAAGGGAAGTAATTCAAAATATTTAAAAAACAAGAGCTGTCACTAATGGTGACAAACGCCCCCGCAGCACCTTGACCTTTGACCTGGTGACCCCAAAGTCAGTAGGGGTGGTGTACTCAATAAGTACTATCAGCATGTGAAGTTTGAAGGTCCTGGGTGCAGTGGTTCGCATGTAAAGTGCCTTCATGCAAAAAAGTTAACGTTGGCCCCTGTGACCTTGACCTTTGACCTGGTGACCCCAAAGTCAGTAGGGGTGGTGTACTCATAAAATACTATCAGCATGTAAAGTTTGAAGGTCCTGGGTGAAGTGGTTTGCGAGTAAAGTGCCTTCATGCAAAAAGTTAACGTTGGCCCCTGTGACCTTGACCTTTGACCTGGTGACCCCAAAGTCAGTAGGAGTGGTGTACTCAATAAGTACTATCAGCACGTGAAGTTTGAAGGTCCTGGGTGCAGTGGTTGGCGAGTAAAGTCCTTCATGCAAAAAGTTAACGTTGGCCCCTGTGACCTTGACCTTTGACCTGGTGACCCCAAAGTCAGTCGGGGTGGTGTACTCAATAAGTACTATCAGCATGTGAAGTTTGAAGGTCCTGGGTGCAGTGGTTCACGAGTAAAGTGCCTTCATGCAAAAAGTTAACGTTGGCCCCTGTGACCTTGACCTTTGACCTGGTGATCCCAAAGTCAGTAGGGGTGGTGTACTCAATAAGTACTATCAGCATGTGAAGTTTGAAGGTCCTGGGTGAAGTGGTTCGCGAGTAAAGTGCCTTCATGCAAAAAGTTAACGTTGGCCCCTGTGACCTTGACCTTTGACCTGGTGACCCCTAAGTCAGTAGGGGTGGTGTAATCAATAAGTTCTATCAGCACGTGAAGTTTGAAGGTCCTGGGTAAAGTGGTTCGCGAGTAAAGTGCCTTTATGCAAAAAGTTAACGTTGTGACGAACTAACTAACGAACTAACGAACGGACAGTTGAAAACTAATATGCCTCCCTTTGGGGGCCAAAAATTATTCTAAGTGAACAAAAAAGGGATCTGCTAAATAAAAACAAGAGCATTGCAATGCAGAGCAATATCCACAAAGCAGTCATATAATGACCTTTGACCCCTTGTGTGACCTTGACCTTGAAGCGAGTCATCGGAAACATGCTCTCTGCAAGTCGTCTTGGTGTGGTGAACATTTGTGCTAAGTTTTTTTGAAATCCTTTGAGCTGTTCAGGAGTTACAGATCAGACACGAAACAAACCGATATGACCTATGACCCCTAAGTGTGACCTTGACCTTGTAGCGCGACATCCAAAACATGCGCTATGCACATCGTCTCGGTGTGGTGAACATTTGTGTCATGTTTCTTTGAAATCCTTCAAGGGTTTCAAAAGTTACAGAGCAGACACAAAATTGCTAATGGAAGGACAGACGGACACAGAGGGTATAACATAATACGTCCATTCGAGCGTATAATAAAACCAAATCATTTACCAAATTAACTTTTAAGTGCAGTACAATAAAAAAAGCAATTAAGTTTGTGGGTCAAGTTAAAGAAAACAAGAGGGTGATTTACCCTAATGCGCTCACCTGTGTACAAGGCTTCAAGTGTGTTTGTATAAGTACCGAGTTAGGTTTCCTCTATGTACGCCTATATTATTTACATGTCACACATATTTTTGAACCTAGGGCAATAATTTGAACAATTACTGTAGACATTACAAATCTGATATCACATGCCAAATATCAGGGCACTAGCTTTTAATGATTCAGAAAAGAAGACTTAAAGTTTCTAATATAAAAGCCTATAGTAAGCGTGGCCATTTTTTTTTACCTTAGGGTAATAATTTGGACAAGTATGTTATACATAAAGGGAAAAGTGACCACACCCCCTGGCAGCCATGTTTTTTGACGAATTGGAATAATTTGAACTTGGTAGAGGGTCACACAAGAACCATTTGTGTAAAAAATTATTTTTAAATCGGGCCAGCAGTTTCAAACAAGAAGATTTTTTAACGTTTCCACTATATACATATAGGGAAAAGTGACCACACCCTCTGGCGGCCATGTTTTTTGACAAATCAAAATAATTTGAACAATCTTGGTAGAGGGTCACACAAGGACCATTTGCATAAAATTCTTCTAAAATCAGGCCAGCAGTTTCATACAAAATTTTTTAAGGTTTCCACTATAAACATATAGAGAAAAGTGACCATGCCCTCTGGCGGCCATGTTTTTTGATGAATCGGAATAATTTGAACAATCTTGGTAGAGGGTCATACAAGGATCCCAGCAGTTTCACACAAAAAGATTTTTAAAGTTCCCACTATATACGTATAGGAAAAAGTGACCTCGTCCTCTGGTGGCTATGTTTTTTGACAAATCAAAATAATCTGAACAATCTTGGTAGTGGGTCACACAAGGACCATTTGTGTAAAGTTATTTTAAAATCGGGCCAGCAGTTTCACACAAGAAGATTTTTAAAGTTTCCATTATATACATATAGGGAAAAGTGACCACGCTCTCTGGCGGCCATGTTTTTTGACGAATCAATATAATTTGAAAAATCTTGGTAGAGGGTGACATCAGGACCATTTGTGTGAAATTATTTCAAAATTGTACTATCGGTTTAGAAGGAGATTGAAGATATTTCTATTTTTAGCTCTGACGGCACCTATGTGTAACTATTTGTGTGAAATTATTTCAAAACTAGAGATGCTTCTGCGAAAAGCTAATGTCTCCCACAACTGCCTAATCATCTAAATAACTAGAGATGCTTTTGAGAAAAGCGCATGTCTCCCACAAATGCCTAATCATCTTGCGCATGCCCTTTCGTGCACCCAAAAAGTACCCTATACTACTAATTTCGCATGCGCTTTCATGCAGGCAAAACGCACCCTATACTACTAATTAGTAGTATAGGGTACGTTTTGCCTGTATGAAAGCGCATGCGAAATGAGGAATTTTCGGTAATTCAAGGGCCATAATTCCAAAGTGCCAGAGCCGATTTGGCTGGTTATAAAACTTGGCCAAGGTCTTATGGTCAGACACATTTTGTTCAAGTTTGGTGAAGATCGGGTGAGAAATGTTTGATTTAGAGTGCGGACAAGCTTTGTGACAGACAGACAGACATACAGACAGACACAGACACACAGACAGGAGTAAATCAATATGTCTCCCACACCACTGTGTGGTGGGAGACATAATAAGTCAGTCTTTATATACTGTTTACTGAATCTACATGTGCATGCGCTTTCTTGACACCAAAAGGACCCCTATACTACTAGTAGTATAGGGGTCGGTTTGGAGGTAAAACTACGCAAGAAATCTGAGTGCTTTTGGTAATTCAAGGGCCATAATTCCAAAGTGCCTTGGCCGATTTGGCTAGTTATTGAACTTGGCTGAGCACTTATTGGCAGACACATTTTGTTGCAGTTTGGTGAAGATCGGATGAGATATGTTCGACTTAGAGTGCGGACAAGCTTTGTGACAGACAGACACACAGACTGGAGTAAATCAATATGTCTCCCACACCACTGTGTGGTGGGAGACATAATAAGACCATTGGTTTAGGAGGAGATGTCGTTTGAAGATTTTTCTATTTTTAGCAACCAATCGGAACTGTTGAACAATTTGGTAGAGGACCATCCAAGGAACATCCATGCCAAGTTTCATCAAAATTCATTCAGTGGTTATGGAGGAGATGTCTTTTAAACATAATTGTTGACGACGGATGCCCGGACAAAGCGTGATCACAATTATCAGGTGAGCTAAAAAGAGGATTTTAATAAGAGAAGTGTTGCTAAGGCTTATGAAATGCAAAGCGATGAAGAAAATAAAATAATCTTCTTTCCATTGCAATCAATGGTAGAACAAATGTCAAAAAATAAAACAAGAGGGCCAAGATGGCCCTAGGTCGCTCACCTGAGTAACACACCATAACAGTGTAAACATGTTTTACCTAGTGATTTCATGGAGATGAATATTCTGACCAATTTTCATTAAGACTGGACCAAAAACGTGGCCTCTTGAGTGTAAACAAGCATTTTCTTTGAGTTGACCTAGTGACCTAGTTTTTTTTACCACATATTCGAACTTGTCCAAAATTTCATGAAAACAAACATTCTGACAAAGTTTCGGGAAGATTGGAGCAAAGAGCAAACAAGAGGGCCAAGATGGCCCTAGGTCGCTCACCTGATAAACACACCATAACAGTGTAAACATGTTTGACACAGTGATTTCATGGAAACAAATATTCTGACCAATTTTCATTAAGATTGGATCAAAAATGTGGTCTCTTAAGTGTAAACAAGTATTTTCTTCAATTTGACCTAGTGACCTAGTTTTTGAGCTAAGATGACCTATATTCGAATCTGACCTAGATTTGATCAAGGCAACAATTCTGACTAAATTTCATCAACCTCGATTAAAAAATACAGCCTCTATCGCATACAAAACGTTTTTCTTTGATTTGACCTAGTGACCTAGTTTTCGACCCCAGATGACCCATTTTCAAAATTGGTCTAGATTTCATCAAGGTTATCATTCTGACAAAATTTCATGAAGATCAGTTGAAAAATACAGCCTCTATCGCATACACAAGGGTTTTCTTTGATTTGACCTAGTGACCTACTTTTTAACCCCAGATAACCCATTTTCAAACTCGGCCTAGATTTCATCAAGGTAATCATTCTGACCAAAATTCATGAAGATAAAATGAAAAATACAGCCTCTATCGCATACATAAGGTTTTTCCTTGATTTGACCTAGTGACCTAGTTTTTGACCCCGGGTGTCCCATTTTCGAACTCGGCCTAGATTTCATCAAGGTAATCACTCTGACAAAATTTCGACCAAATTTCATAAAATCAATTGAAAAAAACAGTCTCTATCGCATACACAAGATTTTTCTTTAATTTGACCTAGTGACCTAGTTTTTGACCTCAGATAACCCATATTCAAACTCGACCTAGATTTCATCAAGGCAATCACTCTGACCAAATTTCATGAAGATCAATTGAAAAATACATCCTCTATTGCATACACAATGTTTTTCTTCGATTTGACCTAGTGACCTAGTTTTTGACCCCAGATGACCCATTTTCGAACTCAGCCTAGATTTTATCAAGGTAATCATTCTGGCTAAATTTCATGAAGATCAGTTGAAAAATACAGCCTCTATTGCATACACAAGGTGTTTCTTTGATTTGACCTAGTGACCTAGTTTTTGACCCCAGATGACCCATTTTCGAAACTCGGCCTAGATTTCATCAAGGTTTATCATTCTGACCAATATTCATGAAGAATAATTGAAAAATACAGCCTCTATTGCATACACAAGGTGTTTCTTTGATTTGACCTAGTGACCTAGTTTTTGACCCCAGATGACCTATTTTCGAACTCGGCCTAGATTTCATCAAGGTTATCATTCTGACCAAAATTCATGAAGATCAATTGAAAAATACAGCCTCTATCGCATACACAGGTTTTCCTTGATTTGACCTAGTGACCTAGTTTTTGACCCAGATGACCCATTTTCGAACTCGGCCTAGATTTCATCAAGGTAATCATTCTGACCAAAATTCATGAAGATCAATTGAAAAATACAGCCTCTATCGCATACACAAGGTTTTTCCTTGATTTGACCTAGTGACCTAGTTTTTGACCCCAGATGACCATTTTCGAACTTGGCCTAGATTTCATCAAGGTAATCATTCTGACCAAAATTCATGAAGATCAATTGAAAAATACAGCCTCTATCGCATACACAAGGTTTTTCTTTGATTTGACTAGTGACCTAGTTTTTGACCCCAGATGACCATTTTCGAACTCGGCCTAGATTTCATCAAGGTTATCATTCTGACCAATATTCATGAAGAATAATTGAAAAATACAGCCTCTATCGCATACACAAGGTTTTTCTTTGATTTGACCTAGTGACCTAGTTTTTGACCGAGATGACCATTTTCGAACTCAGCCTAGATTTCATCAAGGCAATCATTCTGACCAATATTCTGAAGATCAATTGAAAAATACAGCCTCTATCGCATACACAAGGTTTTCTTTGATTTGACCTAGTGACTTAGTTTTTGACTCCAGATGACCCATTTTCGAACTCGGCCTAGATTTCATCAAGGTTATCATTCTGACCAATATTCATGAAGATTAATTGAAAAATACAGCCTCTATTGCATACACAAGGTTTTTCTTTGATTTGACCTAGTGACCTAGTTTTTGACCCGAGATGACCCATTTCGAACTTGGCCTAGATTTCATCAAGGTAATCATTCTGACAAAATTTCATGAAGATCAATTGAAAAATACAGCCTCTATCGCATACACAAGGTTTTCTTTGATTTGACCTAGTGACCTAGTTTTTGACCCCAGATGACCCATTTTCGAACTCGGCCTAGATTTCATCAAGGTTATCATTCTGACCAAAATTCATGAAGATCAATTGAAAAATACAGCCTCTATCGCATACACAAGGTTTTTCCTTGATTTGACCTAGTGACCTAGTTTTTGACCCCAGATGACCATTTTCGAACTTGGCCTAGATTTCATCAAGTAATCATTCTGACCAAAATTCATGAAGATCAATTGAAAAATACAGCCTCTATCGCATACACAAGGTTTTTCCTTGATTTGACCTAGTGACCTAGTTTTGACCCCAGATGACCCATTTTCGAACTGGCCTAGATTTCATCAAGGTAATCATTCTGACCAAAATTCATGAAGATCATTGAAAAATACAGCCTCTATCGCATACACAAGGTTTTTCTTTGATTTGACCTAGTGACTAGTTTTTGACCCAGATGACCCATTTCGAACTCGGCTACATTTCATCAAGGTTATCATTCTGACCATATTCATGAAGAATAATTGAAAAATACAGCCTCTATCGCATACACAAGGTTTTTCTTTGATTTGACCTAGTGACCTAGTTTTTGACCGAGATGACCCATTTTCGAACTCAGCCTAGATTTCATCAAGGCAATCATTCTGACCATATTCCTGAAGATCAATTGAAAAATACAGCCTCTATCGCATACACAAGGTTTTTCTTTGATTTGACCTAGTGACCTAGTTTTTTACCCAGATGACCATTTTCGAACTCGGCCTAGATTTCATCAAGGTTATCATTCTGACCAATATTCATGAAGATTAATTGAAAAATACAGCCTCTATCGCATACACAAGGTTTTTCTTTGATTTGACCTAGTGACCTAGTTTTTGACCCGAGATGACCCATTTTCGAACTCGGCCTAGATTTTATCAAGGTTATCATTCTGACCAACATTCATGAAGATTAATTGAAAAATACAGCCTCTATCGCATACACAAGCTAAATGTTGACAGACGACAGACGACAGACAACAGATGACGGACGACAGACGCCGGACATCGAGCGATCAGAAAAACTCACCTGAGCATTGCTCAGGTGAGCTAAAAAGTGGCCTCTAGAGTGTTTACAAGCTTTTCTTATGATTTGACTTAGTGACCTAGTTTCTGACCCCACATGACCCGTATCTGAAATCATCCAAGACTTCATGATAAACATTCTGACCAAAATTTATGAAGATAGAAACAAAAATGTGCCCCCTAGGGTGTAAACAAGCTTAAACTTTGATTTGACCTGGTGACCTAGTTTTTGACCCCACATGACCCAGATAAAAATTCATATGATATTTCATGCAGACAAACATTCTGACCAAGTTTCATGCACATCAAATGAACAAGAGTGTTAACAAGCTTTACCTTTGATTTGACTGGGTGACCTAGTTTTTGACCCCATATGACCCAGTTTCGAACTTGGCCTAGGAATCATCAAGATAAACATTCTGACCAAGTTTCATGAAAATAGGGTCATAAATGTGGCCTCTAGCTTGTTAACAAGCTTTTCCTCTGATTTGACCTGATGACCTAGTTTCTGACCCAATATGACCCAGTTTTGATCCAGGCCTAGAGATCATCAAGATAATAATTCTGTGCAAGTTTTATCAAACCAAAGCATAAATGAAACCTCTTCACAAGGTAAAAATAACCAAATTTTGGCTCTTTTCAGGTTGTGTGTTGCGGGGTAAATTTTATTAAAGTTGATTGCAAAATGTGGTCTCTATCATGTTCACAAGCCAAAAATGGCAAATTTTGGCCCTTTAAGGGGTCATAACTCTGGAACCCATGATGGGATCTGGCCAGTTTTCGAAAGGAACCGAGATATTATGCCCATACAAGTCATGTGCAAGTTTGATTAGAATCAAATACAAAATGTGGTCTCTATCATGTTTACAAGGAAATTATGGACGGATGGACAGATGAAGGGCGATCACAAAAGCTCACCCTGTCACTACGTGACAGGTGAGCTAATAAAATGAGAAGAAAAACTTTTTTTTGTCATGATGCAAAGTATAAACCTATACTGAAGTCAGTTCCTGAGTACATGTTTTAGGAGACAACAAGAGATAATGTTTTATTAATAGAGTAATAAATTGATTTTATAACCAATGAAGCAGAGTAAAATCTTTCATTTATCTGTAAGAGTCGGGGGAGTTTTTAACCTTTAGCCTGCTAATTTCTAATAATTCAATTTGGGCAATACCATTTATTATTCAACGGGGAAATTTACTGACTGAACAGCGAACAGTGCAGACCGTGATGCAAAGGTAGAATCACCAGCAGGTAAAAGGTTAAAATAATTAAGCACAACTTCTAGCTGAATAGGGATTTAATTGACTGATCTCATACAAGGGTGGAGGTTTTCAGTGACACTAGATATGCCACTTAGAAAGCATACAACAACTTCTCTAAAGCAAACACTTCGGAAGACTGAATATATTTGTTGTAAAAAGGTTGTTGCTCTGAAGGGGTAATTTTACTAGGCTGTTTATTTACTAGGAATTCTATCTAAAGGGAACGAAAATACATGTCTTTGTAGAGAGGTGTTTGTTCCTTGTATGTGTCATTAACAGAGGTTATAAAGTATTGTTATAGTGTAGGATTACGGTGGTGTTTTGGACAGTTTTCCCATCATTACTTACATTTATTAAAGTTATCATTTCATGTGTTTACATTTGCTATACCATGATTAAAGATAAAAGATGAAAAGCTGAGGAAAAACTAGAATGGCTAAACAAGCTACACACCAATTCTATTGACACTAAAATGGCTGACTACATCCCTAAAATGGATGTAATAATCTCATATAAATTATATTATCTTAATATCCCAAACAATGAATTAAAACATTTTGTACTATGAATATTTTGAGTTTTAAAATGAATAGAAAGTTTTAAGTTGCACAGGGAAAATGCTGATATCAATTTTTCTTTACAGATTTATTTCCCCTTTACTAGTATTTAAGCTGAATTTAATTTGATATGATTTTATTTACAACTTTTAACAAACAAATGGGAGAAAATTTCAACTTTGTCCATATTATGTATATACAAAAATGATAAAAACAATCTAATTTTTGTTCGGCATATAACTAAAATTAAATCCAAACCAATTAGCAAAGTTCCTGCTTCTTTATCTTGATAAGCGGAAATCCACAAATTCATATCTCTACGAAGTTAGCAAAACCATGAAATTTCCATCCTAGAAAAATTAAATGCTAACTAACTGGCACATCAAATTGCTCCTTTCTAATGGCGCTAAGATTATAAAGCTGTGACTAGAAAACAGTCTTTGAATGTAACCTTCTCATTGGTCAGTTTCAAATTTGTGGTCAGAAACAACCAATAGGATGCTTCAGTAATGAGACTGGTTTCCAAACTCAAGTTTTATAATCTGAGACTGTGATCTTTCACATCTAAGAAGCACAAATAGCCAAAGTGAGCTAATCTGCTAAGTCTTGAGTATGTTCTCAGTGTAATGAAAGAACAGCACAGCAAGTTGGAAGGAAAGATAAAGACTGTGCCACAAATTATTATAATGTATAACTTACTGACTTATCAATGAAGATGCTAGGTACCTTCTTTTAGCTTCTGTCTCCATGGTGACTGGTGCCTCACAGGTCATACTTGAACTGGTACTCATCAGTGATGTGGGCTCTGAGCTCACCTATTAACAAAGAAATCAAGTACAATCTTAATAATACTGTAAAATCAGCTCCTTCATTGGGGCATGAATTTGTTTTTGTAAAAGGTTTAAATTGCTTTTAGTAGAAACACGTGTCCCTCCAAACTGCTTCTTCAAAATAAGACAAATGACCAGATACAAAATATCTGACCAACTCACAACTAGAGCTATCACTAAAGGTGATGAATGTACCGCCCCGCATGCACTGACACAGTACATTGCAATCTGACGCACACAAGACTGCATAATTATGTGGACTGAAAGTATAAAGACTCTATGTATATAGTATAGTAACAAAAAACAAAGTCCCATAACTCTGCAGAATATTTATCTGAAAGAACCTAACATGCACCATGCACAACTAGGGTTACTACTGATCACTTGTATTAAGTTTCATTAAATTGTGTGCATGGGTTCAGGAGATTATGTGCGCACAAGATTGCATATGCAGACTGTATGTATATAGTATAGTAACAAAAATCAAAGTCCCGTAACTCTGCAAAAATTTTTTCTGAAAGAACCTAACATGCACCATACACAACTACTGTTGTTACTGATCACTTGTGTGAAGTTTCATTAAATTGTGTCCAGGGGATAAGGAGAGTTGGTGCGCACAAGATTGTGTCTATGTATATACTAAAGTAACAAAAAACAAAGTCCCATAACTCTGCAAAAAAAATTTCTGAAAGAACCTAACATGCACCATACACAACTACTGTTGTTACTGATCACTTGTGTGAAGTTTCATTAAATTGTGTCAAGGGGGTAAGGAGAGTTGGTGTGCACAAGATTGTGTCTATGTATATAGTATAGTAACAAAAAACAAAGTCCCATAACTCTGCAAAGAAAAATTCTGAAAGAACCTAACATGCATCATGCACAACTACTGTTGTTACTGATCACTTGTGTGAAGTTTCATTAAATTGTGTCAAGGGGATGAGGAGAGTTGGTGCGCACAAGATTGTGTCTATGTATATAGTACAGTAACAAAAACAACTACTGTTGTTACTGATCACTTTTGTGAAGTTTCATTAAATTGTGTCAAGGGGATTAGGAGAGTTGGTGCGCACAAGATTGTGTCTACAGACAGACAGACAGACAACCTAAAACCAGTATACTCCCCTCTTACAACTTTGTTGTCGGGGAGTACAACAAGAGCACCGCCTTGCGGGTGCTGACGCTCATCTGATTTTTTTTGTGTAATAGAAATATTGTCCTACCCATGATTTTCTAAGTCTAAAAAGAGCCATCATTCTTGCAAAAAGCAGGATAGAGTTATGTTTCTTGATGTTCAGTGTCCACTTATGATGGTGAAAAACTGTTGCAAGTTTTAAAGCAATAGCTTTGATAGTTTATGAGAAAAGTTGACTTAAACATAATACTCAACCAAGAAAATGATTTTCTAAGTCCAAAAGGGGCAATAATTATTGCAAAAAGCAGGATGGAGTTATGTTGCTTGCTGTACAGGGTCAGGTTATGATGGTCAACAAGTGTTGCAAGTTTTAAAGCAATAGCTTTGATAGTTTAAGAGAAAAAGTTGACCTAAACATAAAACTTAACCAAGAAATCTGATATTTTCTAAGTCCAAAAGGGGCCATAAATCTTGCAAAAAGCAGGATGGAGTTATGTTTCTTGCTGTACAGGGTCAACTTATGATGGTGAACAAGTGTTGCAAGTTTTAAAGCAATAGCTTTGATAGTTTAGGAGAAAAGCTGACCTAAACATAAAACTTAACCAGGCAACGCCGACGCCGACGCCGACAACCGCTCAAGTGATGACAATAACTCATCATTTTTTTTCAAACTATCAGATGAGCTAAAAATTAGGCAAAAAAAAAAAAAAAATAGACTTGATACTGAAATTTTACACTAAATGTGTCTAAATAAAGCCTACAGCTTCTGCCTGATATTTCTATCTATGCGTTTAGTGACAACTGATCATTTTTCACATTAAGTGAATGCACTTTTCATAGACACTTCCATGTGCTGTTAATATTTATGCAATCATTGAGTCAAAAAAGTTCCAGGAAAAAATTCCTCTAAGTGTGTTTTATTTATAACCAAGAAATTTAAAATGCTGCACATGTACAGGACAAAACTGGAGAAGTATAAATACACAAAAAGATTGAAAACTATTTCTAAAATTTTGATTGACTATATAGTAATGAAAGATCAGCAAATGCAGTGTCAAAATTTCACCAGCAAAGGTAACATGTATATGATGGCTTAGAATTTTTGTCCACGAAATACAACTCCTGCACTGTAACCATACTATGTAAACCCTTACCTTGCTAAACTTCTATAATGAACTTGTCAATCTTTCAATTTGGACAGTAACATTAACTGTTTAAAGGGGTGCATACCATAAAGATACTGACTGAATGGCGACCCGTGCAGATCATGATCAAACTGCACAGATGTGCAGGCTGATCATGATCTGCACTGGTCGCAAAAGCAGAATAAATCGTGTCAAGATCATGATCAAACTGCACGTATGTGCAGGCTGATCATGATCTGCACTGGTCGCAAAAGCAGAATAAATCGTGTCAAGCATGATAAGGGTTAATATATCTACAGTAATGATACCATTCTTTTACATGAAAATATTTCCTTATCACTCAGAAATTTCTGTAGTTCAGTTATGAAGAATGAAAAGCATTTTTAGTTATGTGATGTTATATGCTCCTTAGAAGATTACCTTAAAATTCCTCATATACTTTTTGATGGTGGATTTGGTTGTTTTAATTTCTTTCTGTAATGTTTCCATCTTTGCTTGAAGTTGTGCAAATGAGCTGTAATTAAAATGAGGGGAAAATATTTCAACAAATCAAAGAAATATACAGTGTGTTTTACATTAATTCACCTTTAGAGATGGAATAAAAAGTCTAAAGAACAGTTCAGTAAAACACACCTATTCCTTCAACCAGGTACATTAAGTTGGTACATGCATGAAAACAGAATGTTTCAAAAATTGCTTCAACACATCTGACCAGCATTAATTTTCTTGTTAAACCTTTGTTCTTTACTCAAAATTGAAGATGATACTGTAAAATCATTTCATCTCATTGAAAATTTCATAGTTTCATCCACAACAGTTATTTTGTAGGGACATGAATTGATGTATTTCAACTTCTGAAAATAAAACAAATGGATATTTCATTTGACCTTTGGAATTTTCAAAACTTTTTTTATCAACTTGACCATAAAAATGTGTCCCTATTAATATCAATGACTTATGTATCTTATTATGTGGTTTTAAATTTTTCTTTATACGGTACTACTTAAACACTCTAAATAAAGTCTATCATTTGACAAGAGCAGGTAACCATTTTTAATGGTAAGAGAATTCAGACATGTAATAAATCGGGACATGATCAGCTATACTCTATATGTTACGAATGGTTAAACTAAAATTCTGTAAAATAAAACATGTTTCCTTACTCACCTGTGCCAATTCAGGAAGTGATTATGAACTTCTTTCAACTTTCCTTGACAATGTGTTGACCAAAGACTAAGAGCTGTATTGTACAGGTCAGTCAGCTGTTTCCTGTAATCAGTAGAGATGTGCTGATCAACTCTTACCCTGCTAAATTTCTATAATGAACTTGTCCATCTTTCAATTTGGACAGTACCATTAACTGTTAAAAAGGGAGCTTAACAAAAAGATACTAACTGAATGGCAAACAGTGCAGGCTGATCATGATCTGCACTGGTCGCAAAGGCAGAATCAATCGTGTCCAGCATAAAAAGGGTTAGTCATGGTGTTGACAAATCATATATAAATAGTTTATGGTGTGATCACCAACAAAGAATTCTTACACCACAACGATAAACATGGATTTTCTTATGGATTCTCAACACTAATAAATAGAGAATAAGACTTCATGCTCTACAGCAAAGAAATATACACTCTATCAATTTCTGGTGATTCAGCACAGAATGCTTTTTTTTGTCAAAATATTTTTCGAAGTGACTTGTGCCTTTGTCGTTGGCATTTTGGGAGTCCATCCCAGTCTGGTTCAGACTGGGTAATACTTCTGGTTTATCTAAATCAAGTGCTGAGTGACTATTGTAACAGTATATACATAAACAACAAGATACGATAGTTTTGCGCTTAGCCCTTGAAATGTATTTATAACTGAATTAAATTGAAAAGTTGGAAATATTAAAGAAAATAGCATAAAATAGTCAGTTCAGTTTACAGGGTTCAGAAACTTTTATTAAAACTTAAAGGTCTTTGAGAAAAATTGATTCTTTTTTTTTCAACAAGAAATATGACCAATTACTAGCAATGATCAACTAAAAACCCTACTGGTTAAGGAAGGTTGCAAGAGTATTCCAGGATAATATTAATCCATATGTGGCTTTAGATTGTTTTGATATTGTTAAATCCAGACATTACTTTAACTGGTAAACTATTCCCGGAAATTACAAAAAATAAACACATTATCATTCAATACTTAATCCCAGGTTTCAGGCGTACCATAACTTAATAATGACAAGTCTGGAGACATCTTTAAAAAAGGGGAATTTGCCAGAAAGCCAGTATAAACTTTTATCAATGCTGGTAATTACCAGCATAATGCCAGAGAAATAGCATCCCTAAAAATTGTTTTCTTTGTTCAAATCATTACATTTCGCAATAAAATTTTCAATATGTTGTCTGAAAACATGTTTCGAAAGTTTTCTAATGTAATCTTTCTTGTATAAATTGATTTCTGGTTTGTTTCTGTTTGGTTCAACATCACACAGACACAATTATAGGTCAAATTTTCAAGTTTTCATGGTGGAAGAAAACCATGGACATTATTTCAAGAATGGCTCGCACCTGGGTAGAGCCTCTTAACTTTCCATAAGACAGTTACCTAGATGGCATCCTAACAATGTTTTGAGCAGAAAGGGGTAAAAAGTCAATGATAACCATTCAGCCACATGTCTCCAAGTGTAAACAATGAAGCTATATGTATGTATAAAAGCAGAAGTCCTTGTTTTCAAGATAATGCCACAATACAATAATCTACTGGATACCTGTCAAATCTCTGTAACTGTTCTTCATGATACTGTAATGATCTCCGCTGTTTTTTCCTCGTTTCCAGGATGTTCCTCTTTTCCTTTGCTTGTTCCAATAACCTAGAAATCTTCTTTTGGCTGTATAATGTAAAAATAATACAATATCGGGAGATATTTAATTTTATTTACAGAACCTTGGACGTATTTTAAAAAAAATTTGCAATGTAAGATAAAACTAACCATTTGTAAATCAGGCCAATTTAAACCCACATTTTATCACAAATTTCTTGCATTTTGGTAAAGTTTCAGAATCTATGTAAAGCCAATAAGCAATTCCAAAGCACAGCTTGTTCTTTATGTAACCTACCATTTCCTTCTGTTAACCCTTTCCTTGCTAAATTTCTATAATGAACTTGTCCATCTTTCAATTTGGACAGTACCACTGTTAAAAAGTATAACTGTTAAAAGGGGTGCTTGTCAAAAAGGTACTGACTGAATGGTGAATAGGTCAGATCATGATCAGACTGCACAGATGTGCAGGCTGATCATGATCTACACTGGTCGCAAAGGCAGAATCAATCGTTTCCAGCATGATAAGGTTTAATGCATACAATATTTTTCATTTATAACAAAAAATATGAAAGACCTATTACATATACCAGGAGGTTAGTAGTAACAGGTAGGTAAAACATTATGTAACTTCATCCATGTAAACAAAGTAGACACTAAGTATAAGCTGGCCTCCTAATACAACAGATAATTTGATAATATATACAGCAACCACAACAAAAACAAGGGTGTGTACCAATGCTCATCTGATAAGGAATAAGCAAGACAGAGTTACTTACTCCATTAAAGGAATAAGCAAGACAGAGTTACTTTCTCCATTAAAGGAATAAGCAAGACAGAGTTACTTACTCCATTAAAGGAATAAGCAAGACAGAGTTACTTACTCCATTAAAGATAACTTAGTTGAGTTCCAAGTAACAAGGCTATTACTCAATATAAATTGTAAAAACTTCCAAAACAAAAACCCTTTTCAGCAGAAATGGAATACTTCATGTACTTATTCAATGCTGGTGGCAAGTGATTCTGCTTTTGTGACCAGTGAATAGCAAGATCACCCTAATCATGGTCTGCCAACTAAATGGGGGACTAGTCCATTTTAGAAATTTAGCAGGCTAACAGTTAAAAAAAACAATTAGAAAAGCAGCAGAAGTGAGATCATTTCAAAAAAGCAATTTTACAGTAGGATTTTAGCAGAAAAACAACAGAAAGATAAAAAGTACCATTTGTTTCCATCCACACATCCACTCATATACACTCTGATCCCACAGTCTGTTTTCATGTTCTTAATGGTGTCCATGTAGATTGTGCAGTTGTTTATCCGTGACTTAAGCTATCAAACAATATACAACTAAATCTTTATCAAACATTAAGAAAAAAAAAACAGTCACAAAGAATCAGTTCTCCAGAATAGCATCTATCAAAGCCTGTTCTCTTCAACTTTCTAAGATGGCAGCTCTGTTTCTGAGTTATCGGGAACTTTTAAAAATCAAAACTGTTTGTTACGCCTATTTTGGTTTGTCTGCTGGGTTTCATGTCACATTGACACTGCCTCACCATATATTGTTTTAAACATGGTTGAGCACTTGGGCAGAACCATCGACAGTCACCAAGCTATAAAGACGGCTTCCCCTCATGATGACCTAAACAAGGCTCAAACTCACAGAGATGTGGGAAAAAAGTGATTTCAAGTCAGCTTCTGCTCAAGTTTTGACAAAATTTCATGTAATTTCAAATGAATTATTGTCAAAATAAAGATTCTACTATAAGTAGTAAGTTAATTTCAGCAGTATTCGTACATCTGAAAACTGAAAATTTAGCAACTTAAAGCCTGTATCTTTATTTCAGACAAAGAATATTGATAAGTATGGGTCCTAATTTGTCACATATTGCCTTTTGAAGACTAAGATAAGAAGTGCATCAGTACTGCTGTAAACAAATTCTGGGAAAATCTATTTCAAATAAAAAATGTGAAAATCTTACATTTTCTATAGACAGTCCAACTGTTGTTGTTACACACTGTACAACCCCGTTCTCCATGATCGCCTTGTGAATATGCCGTAGATCCTTCACTCTATCACGATATAAATCTACTTCCGTCTGTAATCTACTCACTATCACCTCTTTCCAGCGTCTAAAAATAACAGACAGTGAAACTATGGTACAGGTGGCTGTTGATAAAATACTAAAACTGTGTCATTAAGATGAAATGCTACCGATAATACAAAATAACTACTTTAACCTTGAAGTTCCTAATTCTTTTAGCACATGTATTTATTTTGGCGATGCTGCATTTTGTATTTTGGACCAAAAACAGAAGACATAACACCAGGGTACTTTCTGGCAAGTAAAACATGAAAGTCAGGATTTCTAGTTGAATTTGTTTTTATTATATCAGGCTAAATAAATGTTACATTTATAATTTTTTCTTTAATGACATTTTTTGTGAGAATATTAAATTTTATGAATACGAAAACAAGCTGTGGCTTTAAACCTAATCTAAAATGAATATTTTCATTTTAAAATATGCAATAAAATGTGTGATTATTACTGCATAAAATATTCAAAGAAGATTCTTTCACATCTATTAGAAAAGTGCTTCTTACATCTAGAAATTGTACAATACTTACTCTGTTCTGTTGATGGTTTTCTCAAAGAGGTCTTGAGTAAGACAGCCTAACTCTATGTATGACTGTACCAGGGCTATACTATCACAGATTGACTTGGCTATCCTGTAGTCCTCATCGAGATGTCGCACAGACTCTGGGAATGACGGAGAACATACTGAAACAAAAATACCATAATGTCCATAGTCCATAGTTCATATGAACTTACTTAAACATCAGCTTAAATTTTTGTGTGAATTTAGAGAAAACTAAAGAAAGAAGCTTCCATCATTTACAACTGTTTTAGAGGACCATACTTTTATTCCTAGTTTTTTTTTGGGTGTAGCAATGCTTTTCAACAGTATTTCTGTTAGGAAATGGCTGACAGTTAACCTAACCAATAATCCTGGATTCCGTACCAGTAGTACTGTAAAATCATTTAAATTCGTGGGCATGAAATTTCGTGGTTTTGGTCAAAACGGCAATTTCGTGGGGATATGAATTTGTGGATTTCATCATTTGAACACAAAATGAATGGGAATTTTACTTTTTCGTTGGGATTAAATTTAGTGGATTGACTCAACCATGAAATCCATGAAAATTAGTCCCCAACGAATATTAATGATTTCACAGTAACCTGTTGTTTTCTGCAAGTAAGGCAGAGGGCAATATGATCTCAAGCACAATGTCTTTTATCCAATTGTCATAGAGAATATATGCACTGCCCAGGACACCTCACAAACCTGCGATCTGCAGATCTATGCTCTACTAACTAAGCTAAATGTAATGGACAGCATACTGTTTAGTCTATCCTAACATCACTGGCAAATATTTAACATGATAAAATCTAATAACTTCATCAAGGATCATAATAATGATAATAAAAATATATGAGCCATGCCATGAGAAAACCAACATAGTGGCTTTGCGACCAGCATCCGCGCAGTCTGGTCAGGATCCATGCTGTTTGCTAACTGTTCTCTAATTGTAATAGGTTTGGAAAGTGAACAGCATGAATCCTGACTCTATGCTGGTCGCAAAGCCACTATGTTGATTTTCTCATGGCGCGGCTCGTATGCGTTTGATCCACCTAATCCATATTTTTCTTGTCTTGCTGCTTTATTCTGCAGGATCCAGATTTAAACTTTGAATCATTCTAAATGTTTTCCAGAGTGATAATAAGATATTTTTGAAATTTTAAAATATTTTCATTTGTGTTTTTTTATGTCTAACAAGGCTGCCATAGTAACAAAATACGCCCGTTGAGAGCTTGTTTGAAGAAGTTTTTGTTACAGAAATGCATATGGTTCAGATATCATCACAGCAGCTTCAAAAATATGAAAACAAAGGCTATCGTTAACAAGAACTGTCTGAGGACAGCAACGCTCGAATATTCAACAGCCTTGTCAACTGAATGAATACTGAAGTCCAAAAAGGGGCATAAGTTTGTAAAATTGCAAAACTGAGTTATGGAACCTGTACAATGCATATCAGCTCAGGACAATGGACAACTGTGTGAAGTTTCAATCCATTCCCATTAGTGGTTACTGAGACACCAGCATACATACAAAAACTTAACCAAAAGCTGCTAAGTCGAAAACGGGTCATACTTTTGTAAAAATGCAAAGTAGAGTTATGGAACCTATGCAGTGCATGTCAGATCACCACTGTGAACAAGTGTGTTAAGTTTCAATTCATTACCATTTGTGGGTACTAAGATACCAGTTCATATACAAAACCAAAACCAAAAATTTCTAAGTCAAAAAAGGGGCATAATTTTGTAAAAAAAGCAAAATAGAGTTATGGAACCTGTGCAGCGTAAGTCAATTTATCACAGTGAATAAGTGTGTGAAGTTTCAATGCATTCCCACAAGTGGTTACCGAAATACCAGCTTACATAAAAAACTTTACCAAAGCGGGATGTGGACACTGACGCAGACGCATGGGTTAGTCTAATAGCTCTACTATTCTTTGAATAGTCGAGCTAAAAATGAGGGGACAATCTGTGTAATATATATAGATTAGAACACTTCTGCTAAAGCATATATCTGAAATCAGCAAAAACATACCAGGAAGTGTTTCACTGTACCAGAAATGTTTCTCTTCAGGCATGATACACTGCTCGACTGCTGTTGATCTTACCAGAACTAGAGGTGTGGCTAAACTCAACTTTGGATACAAAATGACAGTATCCGTCTCTGACATGATCTCCCTGAGCAAACACTCTTCATAATTTATTAACTGGTCCCTCGGTGGAATGTTCGTCTCTGTATATATCTCTTGTTGTACATCAGAAAAACTTAAAACAGAATAAATAAACAATGTTATGAAATACAGTAATGGTAACACATATGCCTGAGCAACAAGTAAGACTGTACATACATTTCAATTCTACTTATTTAAGTTAATTAGATTAAAGGCAGGAAGTGAAGAAGAAATGGTAGCATAAAATTTAAAAGGAAAAGTGACACAAAGATACAATTTTAGACTTCTGACATGCAAGTATTAGGTCTGAATCACTTTATTATTATACTGCATCTATATAGCATTATTTTCATGTACATACACTTTCAGAAGAGTGTTAAGAAAGTGCAAGTATTATATGGACAAAACAAGGGAGTGATACAATGCACTTTAAAGTAGGTCCCTATCTGATATATAGGGTCATACTGCAATGTCTCACTAGGGGTCAATATTTAGAATAACGCAATTAGCCATCATAATATCGTTAAGTTTTCCAGCACACAGATGAACCATGTTTTCTTTAAAGTGTCAAATTTTAAAATTTATCAATTTTAAAACAGTTGAAATTTTTTTGGCAAATCCTTGTTTATATTTCTAGCATACCATATTAATTAATTTGAACCTTGCCATGAGAAAACCAAAATAGTGGCTTTGTGACCAGCATGGATCCAGACCGGCCTGCGCATCCGTGCAGTCTGGTCAGGATCCATGCTGTTCACTGTCAAAGCCTATTGCAATTAGAGAAACCCGTATGGATCAGCATGGATCCTGACCAGACTGCACAGATGCGCAGGCTGGTCTGGATCTATGCTGGTCGCAAAGCCACTATGTTGGTTTTCTCATGGTACGACTCATTTTATAAAATTCCTCAACTTACACACAATCTTTTTGGAGGTAAAGTCTGAAATGTTTAGCTGATGTTGTTGAGAAAACATAAACTATATGTCGACTCAGTATGTCATCTGCTGCCATGAAAAACGTGTCAAAGGTCATGGCCTTGTTTGGATCACCCTCAAGTAGACGTTTCAATATCTCTGTCAGCGCATCCTTCAACCATCTACAAAAATGTACATGTATAAGTATTAACAAATACTAAAATTTTGACAAAAGGCGCCCACTTTATTACACAATGATTTGGAAGAGCAGTTAAGAGAGCTTGTTCTTTATGTAACCTACAGTTTAACCCTTACGGTAACCCTGCTAAATTTCTATAATGAACTTGTCCATATTTCAATTTGGACAGTACCATTAACTGTTAAAAGGTGTGCATACCAAAAAGATACTGACTGAATGGCGAACAGTACAGATGGTCTGCAAAGGCAGAATTAATCGTGTAAATCATGATAAGGACAAAACACTATTTCTGCATTATTTCATTTGAATTTAATGTCAGAAAAAAAAGTCATTATTGATTTCTTTACGGCATTCTAAGTTGCTCTAAGAGGGTATGTAACAACTTTGAAACCCAACTAAAAGGTTTCAATGAGATCTCAATGCCAACGCAGGTAAAGATATACAGCTATGCCCTACCAGGTGACATGAAAATGGACATTTTACTTGTGAAATAATTACATAATCAATAATTATTCATTTACTCACTATTGCATTTGAAAATAAGGATTTTGTTGGGATTAGAGTTTCACCAACAGCGTTCAAATCATATGGTTATTTTCAGCTTTTAATGGCAGAAAAATACAACAGATGCCACCTCACAAAAGAGCTTAATCATTTAATCTCAATAACCAACCTAAACAACCAAACCCCAATGGCAAACTTATTAAACCAACATTCCATCAGCAACCTAATTCACCCAACCTCCATCAGTGACCTAAATCATCAAACTCCAATTATTGACCTTAATCACCAAACTCCCATCAATGACCTTAATCACTGAACCCCAAATAAGCAGACTGACCGTGACATTTTACAAGTGGAAGGTAATTCCTTGGTCCATATGACATCACCATTTTGTGTTCTCTGCTCACCAGCTATAACTCCAAACTCCTTCTGAGCAATCATCTGAAACCTACCAGAATTAAACAAACATTTAATGTGAGTTTCCCTTTCATTTTTACAAAAACAAGATTAATTCTAATAACTTTCTTTTCTTCTTCAGGTATTTTGCTATGACAACTTTAAAATCACAATTAAAGAAATTTTAAAAATAAACTGTCTTCCATCAAAATCTAATGGAGAACATACCTACTGGTATGCCTCGCCTATGGATCAAACTCAAGGCCATGAGATTCATAAATCTGTGATTTGTTTCTACACAGTTAAACTGTTGAGCACATACAAACAGGTATATATGATTACACTTACATCAGTGCTTTATTGTTTCTACCCTGGTATGGTAGGAAAGGAACCCTGCCTGTGACAGAATGATACAGCGTAGCACCCAGACTCCACAAGTCAGCCGCAGCGTCAAATTCTCGAGACATACCCTGGTCTATGAAAGCTGCTCGAAATATATTTGGATGCTGGAAATCAAACCATTTTTATAATGTTACAAACATTTTTATTCATAACTGAGATTGCTTAGTTTGACCATACAAACTGAATGCTTCCAAGGTTAACCCTTACCATGCTGGATGCGACAAGTGTAGATCATAATCAGCCTGCACATCCGTGCAGTCTGATCATGGTATGCACTGTTCGCTATTCAGCCAAAATCTTTTAGGTAAGCACCCCTTTAACAGTTAATGGTACTGTCCTTATTGGAAGATGGACAAATTCATTATAGAAATTTAACAGGGTAATGGTTAAAGAGCTTCCCCAAGAGAACATTGAACTTGTTATAGTTACCTTTCCAATAAACAGCCTATTTAACGCCATAATGGGAACTTGCTGTATATTAGTAGGTGTAATAAGCCTTTTTATTACATTACTCTTTATATAAATTGCCTGTCCATTTTGTGCAACTGATCGACCTATTTCCAACACTAACTTTCAAAAATAATATTATGTAAAGTTACTGGTTGGGAAGCAGTATCGAACCTAACTAGTTTCCAAACACAGTATAAAGTACTACTTACTACAACTCCTAGGGAACCCATACATTATGTCACTATGTGATGCAATAGAGGATGAAGTTTATGCAATGTGTCATCTGTGTCAATTGTTGTTTTTTTTTTTTTTAGGAAACAATGGAGGAAAAATATGAACATTTGTCCAGCTACTGGTTCCCAGTTAGTACCGGTATTTCTGATGTTGTAATAAAACACTTTTTGAATGGCTTGGCATTCAACAGTCACAACTATTGCCCTCAGTTCTTCAGACCTTAGACAACAATCTTGACCACTGACTGGCACGCCATTCAATAAGTGTATATTATACATGAAACATTTCATACAAATGAGAAACAATATCTCATTACAATTAATTAGATTTAAATCTTACAAGATATTCCTCTGTTCCAACAAGGGACTGAAATGCTTCTGTTTCTAGCACCGGTTTTGCTGTTCCAAAATCTGATAACTTGTAAATATTGCTGGAACATAAAATGGATATAAATATCAAAAAGTGAATCAATAGTAATTATATATTTCAAACCTATAAAGTATGTTTTTTCTAATATAATTTAACAACATAAGACTAACATCATCTACAGAACTTTTCAACCTCTCTCAGATCTCTAAATTAAAACATTTCAAGAAAATTCTTCACTTTTCAGCATGACTAATCTTCCCTCAGCCTAATCAGCCATGGCAAGTTTCTGCGCCCTTGTCAAGAATAAATGACATTTAGGGCACTGCAATGCGAAGCAATATATGCCCAAAGACATTTGACCCTAAGTGTGACTTTGACCTTTTAGCTAGCCATGCACTTAACATGCACTGTGCACATCTTCTCGATGTGGTGAACTTTTGTGTCAAGTTTCTTCGAAATCCTTAAAGGGGTTCAAGAGTTATAGAGTGATGACCTTTGACCCCTAAGTGTGACCTTGCCCTTGAAGCAAGACATCCAGAGCATGTGCTCTGTACATCATCTCGATTTGGTGAACATTTGTGCCAAGTTTCTTTGAAATCCTTCGAAATGTTCAAGAGTTACAGAGCGGACACGAAATTGCTAACAGACGGACAGATGCACGGATGGATGGACACTTGGGGTATAACATAATACATCCCTTCGGGCATATAAAAATGACTGTGACATTACCTCCCATCTTGGTCTTGTACAATAAGAATATTTCCTGGCTTAATATCTCTGTGAAGAAATCCATGCTCTCTTAAATGCTTCATTCCTTCAACTGTAGACAGAACATGAAGTTAGTACAAAAACAGTAAGTAAATAGTATTTCAAATGTTAAATAACTAATCATGATTTTTAAACACATGGCCACAGGTGACCTCTAGCTGACTCTTCTGACTGTTAGCTAATGGCTTTTGATTTCTACCCACTAGGGCATTACCGCACCTTCTCATATCACCAGTACCGGTATTTTCAGGATGCAGACATGAGTGTGGTTTGCAAATAGCTTTCATCACAAATGATCTAAACTAAATTTGTACCTGTATAAGCAAACATGGGTCAAACATTACACAAACACTGCTAAACAGAGTTAAAGAAGTAAAAAAAACAAGAGGGCCATGAGTGCCCTATATTGCTCACCAGAGTTTATCTGGCCTAATGACTTAATTTTTGACCCCAAATGACCTAGTTTTGAATTCAACCTTAAGATCATCAAGACAAACATTCTGACCAAGTTTCATATAGATTGAGTCACAACTGTTGCCTTTAGTGTTCACAAGCTTTTCGTTTGATCTGGTCTATTGACCTAGTTTTTGACCCCACATGACTCAGTTTTGAATTTGATCTAATAATCATCAAGACAAACATTCTGACCAAGTTTCATAAATATCGGGTCACAACTGTGGCCTTTTAGAGTGTTCACAAGCTTTTCCTTTGATCTGGCCTACGGACCTAGTTTTTGACCCCACATGACCCAGATTCGAATCTGACCTAGAAATCATCAAGACAAACATTCTGACAAAATTTCATAAAGATTGAGTCAAAACTGTGGCCTCCAGAGTGTTCACAAGCTTTTCCTTTGATCTGGCCTACTGACCTAGTTTTTGACCCAACATGACCCATATTCGAACATGGCCTAGAGATCATTGGGACTAATTTTCTGACCAAGTTTCATAAAGATTAAATCTCAACTGTGGCCTCTAGACTGTCCACAAGCTTTTCCTTTGATTTGACTGGGTGACCTAGTTTTTGAATCCACATGACCCAGATTCAAACTGGACCTATTGATAATCAAGATAAACATTCTGACTAATTCTAACGAATTTCAAACTTGAAATGTGGCCTCTAAGAGTGTTGACAAGATTTTCCTTTGATCTGGTCTACTGACCTAGTTTTTGACCTAACATGACCCAGTTTCAAACTTGACCTAGACATCATCAAGACAAACATTATGACCAAGTTTCATAAACTCAACTTTAATAATAAAGATTGGGTCATAAATGTGACCTCCAGAGTGTTCACAAGCTTTTCCTTTGATTTGGCCTATTGACCTAGTTTTTGACCGTACATGACCCAGTTTCAAATTTTATCTAGAAATCATCAAAACAAACATTCTGACCAAGTTTCATAAAGATTGGGTCACAACTGTGGCTTCTAGAGTGTTCACAAGCTTTTCCTTTGATCTGGCCTACTGACCTAGTTTTTAAACCAACATGCCCCAGTTTGGAACTTGACCTAGAGATCATCTAGACTAACATTCTGAACAAGTTTCATAAAGATTGGGTCAAAAATGTGGCCTCTAGAATGTTCACAAGCTTTTCCTTTGATCTGGCCTATTGCCCTAGGATTTGATCCCACATGACCCAGTTTCGAACTTGTCCTAGAGATCATCAAGACAAACATTCTAAGTTTCATAAAGATTGGGTCACAACTATGGCCTCTAGACTTTTCACAAGTTTTTCCTTTGATCTGGCCTACTGACCTAGTTTTTGACCCCACATGACCCAGTTTCGAACTTGACCTGAGATCATCAAGACAAACATTCAAACTAAGTTTCACTGAGATTGGGTCATAAATGTGGCTTTTAGTGTTCACAAGCCTTG
Source organism: Mercenaria mercenaria (assembly GCF_021730395.1). Taxonomy (NCBI): domain Eukaryota; kingdom Metazoa; phylum Mollusca; class Bivalvia; order Venerida; family Veneridae; genus Mercenaria; species Mercenaria mercenaria. Next base: position 59,615,081 of record NC_069373.1, read on the forward strand.
CCTTTGATCTGGCCTACAGACCTAGTTTTTGACCCCACATGACCCAGCAGGGTTTTTTCTAGCTAATTTGGGAACATAGCCTATACCCCCAAAGTTGGGAATTTTGATGCGTAAATGTTCCAAACTGGGAAATATTTAGTCACATAGGATATAGTAAAGATGTGTTTAAGCACTTTCTCATACACTTGTTTCACATTGTACAACCTCTTTTAACATACTTCCATTACAAAATTGTCCATAATTTGGCCAATGTTTGTGCAATTTTGATGAAATTTTTTTCAGAATGTAGATTGGGAATGTTTGCATTCATTTTGGGAAAAATACATACTTTTTGGCATTGGGAATATAGCCGAATAACGGCTATAAAAACGGCTGAAAAAAAAAAACCTGCCCAGTTTCAAACTTGACCTAGAAATCATCAAGACAAACATTCTGACCAAGTTTCATTAAGATTGGGTCACAAATGTGGCCTCTAGAGTGTTCACAAGCTTTTCATTTGATCTGGCCTACTGACCTAGTTTTTGACCCAACATAACCCAGTTTCGAACTTGACCTAGAGATCATCATGACTAATATTCTGACTAAGTTTCAACTTTCATAAAGATTGGGCCACAAATGTGGCCTCTAGAGTGTTTACAAGGCAAATGTTGACGGACGTCGGATGACGGACGCCACACGACAGACAATGACCAGTCACAATAGCTCACCTTGAGCACTTTGTGCTCTTGTGAGCTAAAAACCAATGTTATAGTGAATGAAGCTGTTATTTCCTTGAATAAATATCAAATTTAAATTGGTAAAAAGTTTAAAATTCAAATATATAAATCCCATTTGTTCAAAAATAAAACTGATGAAACATAGGCCATTCATGTTAGTGATTAACTAAAGCTTTTCTTTGGAGAGATATAAGAAATTTCACCTATATGTCTGAAAAAGCGAATAAATTCATCCTCTGTCAACCCGTATCTGTTCTCTGGCTCACACAGGGACATATAGAGACTTTTATCACAGTACTCCATAACAGCCACAACCCGGCCAGTATCTCTCTGTAAATAGAAAAGAATGCATAAACAAGAGCTGTTTGTAAAACATATGGCTCCCATGAGGGACTCTTGGCAGTAATTAGGTGTGTTATTTTCATTTTTAAGCATACAATGTACCTTAACCTTTCACAAGATGACCCCATAAACTGGACATCTACTGACCAAAGACAATCATGCTTTGAAGTATGATGGTAAAACCCGGACAGTTCTCAAGCTATTGATTTTGAACTATTTTTATATTTAGCTCTTAGTAATCAGAAACCTCTAGCTGTCCTACTGACCTAAAAAATAATAGTGTTCATCTAATGACCATATGCAAGCCACTTACGAAGTTTGACCAATGTTGGCCAAAGACTTCTGCAGTCACTTATCTGAAATAAAGTATTCAGTCTTAAGGTCACAGTGACATGGTTCTTTGACATGAGCCCATAGGCAAAAATCCTATGAAGTTTTGACTATTGTAGGTCAAAGATTTCTCTAGTTATTGAATGGAAACCAAATTGTCAATTGACAGACTGACAGACCTACTGATGGGAGGGGGGAATAGAAATTATAAACATAATTATTGTGGATTTTCTTGAAAATTATTTCTCTATAGTCATGGCAGTGCTTTGTTATACAGACTTGGGAATGTGGCAAGGTCCTCTAAATTGAGAGAAATGGGCCATAAAACATCCAAGTGGGGACTGTTTTTCTTCATGACTGCTGAATTGAAATTAAATGAACTATTAACAGTAAAAATTTCTATTTGCTACTGAATCTGGGACCTGTATTCAGCCCAATACTGACCAAAAAATATTGCATGGTAAATCCACAGTCTTTATTAAATCTGTCCTGGAGAACTTTATTTTCACTGTAAATAAATAACTACCTCTTTGACATCTACTCTATGGACATCCAAAGCTTTGTGTTTATGACAGAAAATACACAAATGGTTAAAAGAATATGACTTACATCGGTTTCTTGTCCCATAAAAGCCACAATATTGTCATGGTTGAGCGATTTCAAAGCTTCAATCTCCCTCTGGGCAACACCACGTAACCTATGCTCAAATATCTTCAAGGCATGAATTTCTCCCGTGCCCTGCAACAATAAATGTTGTGTCAAGTGACAGCTTTAATGTTTAACATATTAATTAGAAACTTAGGGACACTTGTTTTGTACAACAGAAATTAGGAAATGATCACATAAATTCAAAATACAATACAACATCTGGTGATGTATCAGTCATTCAAATTTGCTTGTTTCTGTTAAAACATGCTTATGCTAAAATGACATCATGTTAACGTGCGATGACGTCAATATTTTTGTTGGGACCAAGAAAGAGTGCTCCTACATTTTATCTACTGTTTTATATTAACAGCATATTAGAATTTAAATAATGTATAGCAAAATCGTGTTTTACTTAAATCAATTCACTCAAATCGGTTATATGTCCCCAGAATAATTCACTCGGGTTACACCCTTGTGAAATTATTCCATGGATGTATAACCTATAATTTTCATGAATTACTAACTTTAAAACACTGTTTTTCTATATATTATTTACTAAATATTGATATATTAATCAATATATTTTATATCTTTAGATTTACAGATGATATCTATAAGCAAAAAGTTATGGCCCTGCATAATATGTGATTAATACTGTGAAATTTGAAGTATAAACCCATGGCATCAGCACAAATGGAATATGCAGTTTATTTCTTCCTCATCTGATACCTCAACAAAATAATACTATGGGCTTAAACAATGCTAGCTCCATGTTCCAACAAGACCAAATGTTGTTTTATAAACATGGATAAGGTATCATCACAAAACTTTATGTAAATACAGTCTATGAAAAAGCGTTTTCCCATATTAACATAAAGTACAAACATTCAAATGATCTGGATGAAACAATTGGCATATGCATGAATAACAGTTAAATAAAACAGTTTTAACATGTGTCTGGAAACGGGTCCTGTCCAGATACTGGCTCCAAACTAGGGAGTGACTACTGAGTGTTACTGTTCTATGCTGTTGATGAAATATGGTATAATGAGTCATATATAAGGATGTGACAGTTCTATTTTTGGCTTAGTTTTTTAGCTCAGAAACGATGTAGGATACTTTCATTCTAAATTTCCAGGTTTTGGTTTTATTTATTGGGAAAATGTCTACATACAGGTAACTGCCAAAGAACAAATTTCATAAAACCATTTTTCTGAGGGTGATGTTTTATTTTTCTTACAATGTAACAAAACATATCTCAATATTTTTATATTATTGGCAAGAAGATATGATATACTACCTGGCTATATATGATTTTCATATATACTGAAATGCTTTAAAGTACTGAAAATGGGGTCTAGACATTCATTTATTTATAAGAAATACCTGTGAGTTCAGTGGAAAAAACAAGAGAGCCGCGCCATGAGAAAACCAACATAGTGCATCTGCGAACAGCATGGATCAAGACCAGCTTGCGCATCTGCGCAATCTGGTCAGGATCTATGTTGTTCGCTAACAGTTTCTCTAATTGCAATAGGTTTTGAAAGCGACCAGCATGGATCCAGACCAGACTGCATGGATGCGCAGGCTGGTCTGGATCTATGCTGGTTGCAAATGCACTATGTTGGTTGTCTCATGGTGCAACTCCAGTAAACATTACTACAGAAAAAAAAGATTATGCCCTTTTCTTGTTATTCTGAGCCCCTTAACTGGTATTTCAATTCTGGGCAGTAATAGATTTAAGTTTCAATAGAGTTTTTGCTATAGTTTGATACTCCTACATCTAAATTAAAAAAAATTCTAACTTAAAGGATTGTTGTCAATGAATAATCCAGGCTTTCACATGACGACCCTAACCCTCTCAAAAACACAGATGCTGTCTCATTTAACCGAGACTTGTGATCATTGTACTAGCTGTCAAAAACTTTTTCCTATAAGAAGGTTAAATACTACCCCAGTGATTTTAGATAAGCAAATTTTGTGCCAAAATTTTCTGCTGTGTGTTTATTTCTATTTTAATGTGAGTAATACTTTTTTATTTTTATACTTGTTTAACTGTCATATGATTTGCCACAACATGCATAAAATTAAGAAACAGGAAATAGATGCGAGTGCAAAATTTCCAAAGGCTCGGATCAATTAGAAAGCTTGGAATTACAAGAAAGAGGCATAATTGTTAGCAGTGCTAATTCACAGCAGATTGTTTGGCTGTTCGTAATTTAAAGAAAGGAAATGTCTAGGAATCCGGTAACCATATGCCTAGCCTGTGTTCTAGTCGTCCAGTAACAATCCGATGCCTAGCCTGTCCTCTAGGTTTTTTTCCAGCTGTCATGATCAGGTAATCAATTTGTTTATGAATTAAGTATTTTACAATGCATTGTTAAACCATTTATCATACTTTACATAATAAGTTGCTAAACTACATCTGATCAATATTTGTGATATATTTGTGTTAAAAATGCTGGTGCTTATAAAAACATTCCAATGTTGTTGTTGTTGTTTTTGTTGTGCCAAGCAAAAATATTGACAAACAAAAACAGAAGTTTCAAAGATGATGGCAAAGTTGAAATGTTACGTCACAGGATAATGTTGTGCAGAAAGAAATTAATGAGAAATGTTGGAAATTCCCCATATGCTAAGTTTATAACATGAACATGATCGTAAATACATGATAAATGTTTTTAATTCAATATTATCATTATCATTTGAAATATCTTTAACCATCTTCAACAAAATATATATGACTCAAAGATTGGTTACACGTACTGTGTCTACAAATGAACGTTTATTAAACTTGTATAAATGAATTAAGTGTCAAGTATGGAAGTGTCTATCGGCATGACGGTCGTGCCGAGTATTTTTCTTATTCGCACGACGGTCATGCCGATCAGTATCCTTATCTGCATGATGGGTGTTTCGATAGCATTTCTATTTTTGGCATGAGGTATTATCCTAGTTAAAAAACTATTAGCATCATGTTCATTGTTTAAGATATTAAATCAATAACTTTAATAAGATATTTAAACAACACCAAAAAAAATGATAATATTACGGTCCATACTGTTTTTTTATTAGTTAAACTGGTTAATTCTAAATTCATCAACTGCAGAATATAAGAAATAAATAAAAAAAATGCACAGAAACCTAATATCTGCATACCTTAATTTGTTCATAATATCATACCTTCTTTTTGTGTTTCTAACTTTTTACATTATGTTTTAATTCAATAAATCTGGTATAAGTTAATATCCAACATAATAATTGTAGGCATCTTAATCGCATGTTATCGTGGGTTAGGTGCATGCTAGAAATTGTAAAAAAATATGGGGATCCGATAAGCAGGGAAAAACTTCAGAAAAGCTTAACTAAATTTTACATAATTACGTATACATTTAATAAATTTTACATAATTATGTATACAGCTTGTTTAGTCATATGGATAACAAAAATAATTGGCATGACTTTCCAGGCATGATCATCATGCGAATAGCGCATATAATCTGCACAACTGTCATGCAAATAACAAAAAAACCGGCACAAGGGTCATGCATATAAAGAAAATTATCGACATAAGTTATAACCATCATGCGGATAATCTCAGCCATCAATTACATGTATGTTGAAACATATATTTCATCCTGCAGAAAAGTCTTTACACTCTAGCATGATTATTTCTTTAATTTACTCATTTCTCCATTATATTAAAAATTGGTTTAATACACTTCTGTTTTATAGTTTATACTCATTGACGGTTACGCGATTAACATCTGAACTCAGCCTATCATTTGTTTACATGTAAATAATGATATTTTGAGAAAATGATAAATTTACTTAATAGATATATATAACTTTCCACAAATCCTAAACATACATTGATTACCGGACTGCTAGAAAACCCCTAGAGGACAGACTAGGACTCTGACCCATTAGAGGACAGCCTATTGACCATATCGACATTATTGATAAATCCCGTTTTCCGGTATTTCCGTACATAGGGTCAGGGGGGTCGGCGAGATTAACCGATATAAAGACCGTGTACACTATGAGCGATTATTTTTGCCAGAAGATAAGAATATATGTGAAAGTTCAGAATCCAAATGGTTTGCCATTTTTCAGCTGAGTTTGGTCTCAAAACTGAGGTTTTTTATCGACAATAAATTAAGCCGCGGACACAGAACTTTGAGACAAAATCAACATTTAGGCCACACAATAAGCATAACTATACCAGAAGAAACAATCTCAAACTTTTGATTGAATTTTGACGAGTTATGCACTTTTTAATTACATTTTTTGTTTAAAGTTTTATATAAGTCCAATATCTCTGTTACATTCAACTATTGACTATTATCCCCCTTTTACTGGCAAAGCTTTAATTCAGAGTCAGTCACTGAGAAAAGTCGAGCATGCTGTCTTATAGAACTCGATCATGTTCATAATTTAAACCCTTCTTACCAGATTAAATTTGTAAGAAAAAAGTACAATTGGTCTGAAATGGTGACAACATGCATGAACATTCTAACCGAGGGCTGAAAAAAAAGTGTCGAACAAAAATCAATAAATTTGTAAATTCCTTAACCCACACTTTCGTTAAAAATACTGGTCTAAATGAATTTTGACCCTGAAACAGAAAACAAGAAAGGACAAACATTAAAAACACAAAGAAACAGAAATGCTTAACATGTATTTACCCTTACCAAAATATTAGATGGTGTTATCAAATAAATTGATGTGTGTGTTTCCATCAATTTTTAATGAATTAGTCGATTTTAGAAGAAATTAATTTGGTAACCATTGGATAAATAGACGTAACTGCATAAAGGGGAAATAACCTTCATGTTCTAAAGATAGAATTGGCTGTTTTTCCAACATATTATTATAAGTATTTTATTACGGGAACAATAAACTTTTTCTTTGAATAATCAAAAAATTCATTTCAACTGGTAATGTTTTCTTATGACTGGGAGATTTTGCTTCAAAACTGGTAAAAAAATGGATCTAAATTGGCATTTAGAAAGGCCGATATTCGTTCCGTAGACAGGTGGAAAAGGCCATTGTCAATCCTTATCAAAACAACAATCATTTATCAAATTCACTGTGAAAACAACCATTTTCCTCCAAGCTAACGTGTGTCAAACATGTTATAATACACAAACATCGGTGACACTTTGATTTACTGTGTAAACATGTTCAAGGCACTCCTCGGTAATATCAACCCAGTCATAATACTTGTTTTTGGGGTTTTTTTGAAAGGCGGGAGAATTATGGTTTTGGTCGGGAGACGGGAGGCAAGGTGAAAAAATCGGGATTTTGACCCTCCCGCGCGGGAGATCACATGTATGTAAGAATTTATGAAAGATCTTACTTTCTCACAATGGAAATACTATTCTACGACTTCGGCAACATTGTTTTTTGCAAAAATAATCTGTTTATCTTGAACAATGCAAAAAATTTCACACCTTCGGTATCGAGCCACGGAAGCGGCAGTGTAGAATAAAAGATAAAATTTCAAAAATAAAGTAAACTTTGAGGATATTTTTGCTATATCTTAATTACAACAATGTTTAATGATAATCTGCAATACTTTTTTTATTCATTTTCTTTGTTTAAAACTTTAAAAAAGGATAATCTAAACACTACCGCCATGTAGCGTAATGGCCGATACCCCCCTCACCGTGAAAACGGGAATGGGCGTTTATTAGTGGTTTATACCGGAAAACGGGATTTTATCCATAATGTCGATATCGTGAATGACTCTGGTTACCAGACGGCTAGATATTTCCTTACAGAAATACGGTGACAAGTTCTGAATTTTGTCTGGCTTAATCTGAAACATAATTACGCACGAGCATCAAATATGAACCGACATAACCAACTGAAGATGTCAAAAAGTGTAAAAAAAAATACAAACTACCATATTTTAATGGATTTAACCATCAGTTAAAATACTTTCAGTTAAGTAATGGTAGCTAGATCTATAGGGAAGTGTATAATATTTGGAGTCCTTCCAAAATTTCTATAGAACCTTACAGCGCATATTTACATTTTATCATAAAACAGCCAAGTAAGAGAATATTACCTTATGAATTCCTTTATACACTTCGCATGTTGCCCCCTTACCAATAAGATCATCAAGGTGGTATACATAATATTCTGTTGCTCTTAATTTTTTGCTTTCCATAATTTTTTAGGATGACGTTCAGGAAACTCAAAAGGAAAGTAGATTTCCGGCGGAATTTCCCACTTCGTGTCTATTTTCTACTTAGTCACGTACCATTCTGTACATGTGCCGTGATTAATGCGGTTCATGATTCGGGTTTATTTAAGGATTAAATGTTGTTGTTTTTTCATTCATCTATACCTTATTATAAAGTATATCCTAGTGCAACAGTGTTGTTAATAGGCAAATAAACGTTATTTTCTCTCTGTGCAAAATATACAAAACCAGAAAAATAATGATATTTTTGTACAAACTCTGTTTATGTCCTGTTTGTTTCTTCAAAGAGTGTTGATAGCAATCAGCTTAAACAAACCACCAGATGCAGTATAATAAGAAAATTTATCCTACCCTCATACAAGATATAGCATAAAATCGGCCTGCCTAATAAACTTCGCTTTATCTAGTCAGTGTCAAGATATCGCTTTTGCGGGAATTTTTGAAATCACATATTTTATCAAATTTTGCATTGAAACCGTCACCATTGTTTTAAAAATGCTTGAACTTAGAAAATGAATGGTCAAATTATAGGTTTTTATCCAGAAACAAAAATGTTATTGCTATTTTTCATTTTTACAGCACTTCAGTCGGAAATTTTGAAAACACATTTTTTCCGAATTTTTCATAGAAACCGTTATCATTGTATTGGAAATGTTCTAACTAAGAAAATAAGTGGTAATAACAAAGGTTTTTATCCAGAAACAAAAAAGTTATTGCAATTTTTCAATTTTATCCACAAATAGAATTGCACTTGCAAACGACGTATATGACGTCAAGTCTGCACGCTGTTGCTCTTTTCAACGACTTTTCTCTATTTTCTGAACAGGTAGGATAAATAGAATATATAAGATTACTGTCTGAAAAATTTAAATTTATTAGGCTCGTCTACGAAAAAATATAAGGCTCGGCACAGCCTCGCCTAATATATTTTCTTCAACTCGCCTAATAAATTTAAATTTATCAGACAGTAACCTAATATTCTCTATATATACAGATGTTAACCCTGGGTTATCCGCTAAAATAAACGTTGGTATAAGACAGATGAAAGTTATATCAACCCTTTAAATACACAGTTGTAAGCATCTGAACTTGGAATAAAATTGTTACGCAAACAAAAGCAGGTAAGACTATATAGGAACACCTAAAGCAACCAGTTGTTATCCAAGTGTTGACTCTGTCTGAACGTCTGACAATGCTTCTTGGAAATCTAAACTGTTTCTGATTTGAGGAAGTTGGTAGAAAACTGTACAAAGTTGGTATAGGCCTAAACCAGGTAGAGGTATTTCTTCATACCTGTTATTTCAACGATTGTTCCATTTTGTTCAAATCATCAATCTTGTATAATTCTTTTCTTTGTGCAGAAGTCATCTTTTTGTGCAGAAATGGGACTGGCTGATACGCAGTAGAACATTTGAGCCGTACCATGAGAAAACCAACATAGTGCGTTTGCGACCAGCATGGATCCGGACCAGACTGCGCGGATCCATGCTGTTCGCTAACAGTTTCTCTTCCGATCTGCAATAGGCTTTGAAAGCAAACAGCACGGATGCGCAGACTGGTCTGGATCCATGCAGGTCGCAAACGCACTATGTCGGTTTTCTCATGGCGCGGCTCATTTTAACAATATCATGCATAAATTTAAAACTGAAAATCAACATACAAGTGCCAGATAATGCCTCAGAAAAATAAAATATGTTATCTGCGTATATAGGGTAAATACTTCATCTAGCAATTATACGGTTATGGTATAAAACTGATTTGAGCCGTGCCATGGGAAAACCAACATAGTGGGTATGCGACCAGCATGGATCCAGACCAGCCTGCGCATCCGCGCAGTCTGGTCAGGATCCATGCTGTTCGCTAATAGTTTCTCCAATTCCAATAGGCTCTAAAAGCGAACAGCATGGAGCCTGACCAGACTGCGCGGAGGCGCAGGCTGGTCTGGATCCATGCTGGTCGCATACCCACTATGTTGGTTTTCTCATGGCGCGGCTCATTTTATGTATATGGATGATGTTAAAGCAATTTGCTCAACATACGTTGCAATGGGCCGGCCTCAATACATGTTCACAAAACATTTTTAGTCATTTTCAGTGAGCTTGATAATGAAACGTTGTCATTTTTATCTAAATTGTATGTCTATTAAATGTTACATCAATAACTATTTTCAAGAGACTATCCAATATTGATATTCAGTTTTCATTATCGGAAAGACTCGAACATTTTCGTTCATTTCCGTCATTCGTTACGGAATTTAAGTAAAGACTGATTCCTTCTCACTCACAAAACTGCACACATTAGAATTAAATAAGTGGACGCTCCATATAGTCAATTTTGAACAGCTTGAAGTTTCAAAACTGGAATGATTTTAAATTCTTAATTGCACATAATAGCATATTTGTTAATCATTGTTTAAGATGTTCATTTAAGGATAAAAGTTCACATTGTGGGAATGGCTGTAAATGCCGATATTGAAATAACTCAAAGTCCTACCCAGTTTTTTTTTTGTTCTGTGTTCTGGCATGGGATAGATTTGTAACAAACAGAACAAGGTTCCAGGATAGCAATAGTGATAATGTCATAGAGAGCTCAAAGCCAGAAGATAATTCAGTTTACATGAAACCAGCTACATTTGATGGGACAGGTTCCAGGACTGATTATAAGGCACATTTTGAAGCCTGTTCAGAAATCAGTAAATGGACAGATGCTAAAAAAAGAAGAAAAGCTGTCTTCTTACGTGGTCAAGCACATGGTGTATTTGGCAACCTTGGTGGGGACAAACATAGTTATAAAGAGCTTGTTACGGCGCTAGAAGAACGGTTTGCTCCTCCAAACCAGACGGAATTGTACAGGGCACAGCTCCGTGAAAGACGACAGAGAGCTTCTGAATCCCTGTCAGAGATGGACCAAGATATAAGAAGATTAACGAATCTTGCTTATCCGTCTGCCTCTAGCCTTTATGATGCAGTCAGACATGCTGCTGAATTAGAAGCTTTCAACAGGGCTGAGCGACCGCCTCGGTAGCCTAGTGGTAGAGCGTCCGCTTCGGGAGGTCTGGGGTTCGATCCTCGGCCGCGTCAGACCAAACACGTAAAAAATAGTACTATAGTAGCTTCCCCGTTTGGCGCTCAGCATTAAGAGGGTAGTGCTAGGACTGGTCAGCCCGGTGTCAGTATAATGTGACTGAGTGGGATATCATGTCACGTGTCTACGGCGTGATATTCTAGTGAGGCAGCACTATAAAGTTGGGCATTGTGCTCATTGCTACAAGTAAACACCGTAGTTTATATGACTGAAAAATTGTTGAAAAAGACGTTAAACCCGAACACTCTCACTCACACACACAGGGCTGAGCGTAAGACAACTGAAGCTCAAAGCTACATGCGCTCTGTCAATCAGTATAAACATCCTTACAATATGGAACGTAATAATACAGATCAGTTTCAAAAATTACTGAACGAGGTTCAGAAACTTGTACAAATTCAAAGCTCTAACAAGTCATATAGGTCACAGGCTTAGTTAGATAAGTTCAGGATTAATCTAAATAAATTTTCAAGAAATTCGAATTCTAATAGAAACAATTCTGGTCAGAAAGAAAGATCATGGAAACAAACATTAAAGTGTCATGAATGTGGCGAACAATGTCATTTCAATTACCAATGTCCAAAGCTCAAAACACAAACTTAGAGGAAGATTAAGCTTAAAATAGATATAGTTTCTATAACTTATTCTGTTTTAAATGTACAATATGTTCTTAACTTACTAGTATTTAGACCTCTACCATTGTTACTATCTGGTCTATTTATTGCTGGTCTCCATCTGTTGCGCTATTTTCCATTCATTTACTAATTCCACTTTTTATAACTGTATGTTTTGCTAAAGGATATTTATCATATGGTACGCCACATATCAATTTAGATTTGGCTATCAATAAACTTAGCACACGACAAGCACTCTTGACTACTGCTTTTGCATGTTTTGCGGATACATTATAATCAAGATGCTCACCAAGAACTATTCCAAGATAAAGTAGACTTTTTAACAATATCCATTTATCTTATTTTATTTAACAATATAGTACATTGTACAGATGGAGGACGTAAGTGCATGGCATTGCTTTTGCTAGAGTTAATGTTCACATGATTCGTAACACCATCTGACACAATATTATTAAACATAAACATCTGTCTAGCCTGGCGTGACGTAACTTGATATAGACAGAGTACGCATTTAGTGCATTCATAGCTGCAAATACTTGAAAATCTGATCGGTACTAAACTCACCCTACACAGTACTCTAGAGAATTTGATCAGTATTAAACTCACCCTATACAGTACTCTAGAGAATTTGATCAGTATTAAACTCACCCTATACAGTACTCTAGAGAATTTGATCAGTATTAAACTCACCCTATACAGTACTCTAGAAAATCTGTTTAGTATTAAACTTACCCTATATAGTACCCAAGAGAATCATGATCAGTACTAAACTCACCCTAGACAATACTTTAGAGAATCAAGATCATTATTAAACTCACCCTATACAGTACTCTGGAGAATCATGATCAGTACTAAACTCACTTTATACAGCACTCTAGAGAATCATTATCAGAAAAAAGTTTGGAATGTTAATCAACAGAATGGTACTTATTGTCACGCGAGATCTATTATAGGTATCCATGAAACACGGGAGATCAGCCGATGCTTGTGAAGAATTCGTTCGCTTGACTACTTTATTGGACTCACAGCAGAAGATGGTAAACTCTAAATATGAGCAATTATTACATACCTAAAATCATTTTCCATTGAGTTTCAATGGACCGCGATCGTGCAATATTTTTCAATATTGACGTGGAACGCTTTCATATCGGACGTGGAATGTTTTCTTAACGTTTTAATGGAAAGATTCGCGTGACGTCCATGGCGTCCATGCGTACGTTGTGACAAGTTGACGTCATTTTCGCGGAAAATATTAATGCGCGTCAGTTATGTTTATTATATTTTCGGAGAAATTTTTTCCGCATCTTCCTGTCTTTCGTTCCTTCGCGGATGATATTGCGCGCTCCTAAAGTCGCGCAATATTACCGCTGCAAAACTCGTGCATATATCCACATACAAAGTTAATAACCTATAGACATTGTATTTCTCTGTTCCTTTTATTTTTGTTCTCTTTATAAACCAAACTGTAACAAAGTCTGGATAATACGCCAAAATGTAACCTTTAATGTAATTTAATTGGAGAACAAAAACGGCTTTTTTAAGATTCTACATCAAACGTGGTATATTTTGCTTTGCAAAACATACACAATTTTCAACCGGTTATATTTAAAAGCATTGTAAGAAAGACTTAAGCATTTCCCCTTTCTTAAAAAGTTATTTAAGAATAATCCGGATATGGCAATCACGGCAATATAGAAGGCAAATACCTTAATGAAGCTTCTAATACCCGCCTCGATACATTTTGCAAAATCTTACACATTACGAAAAATATATATGCATGATTACAAAATTCTCTACATGTTTGGAACAATAGGTTTAAAATTACGTTTTTAAATTTCGTTGGCACTGAAAAAGGTTATGATATATTTTCATGATTTAAAGCAGTACCCCTTAAAGAAGTTGGAATACAAAACCTTTTTGAATCGCTTACTTTTTTAAGCAATTACTAGTATACGGTTACCTTTTCGCAGCCGCTGTCTGTTGTCAAGGAGACGCTGTGGCTAAAAGAGTATATCCAGGTTTCATCTCCTGTTAGGAGCTGTAATTATTTGAAATGTTAAAATGTTTGAAAATGTTGTACCATAAACCTTTTATCAGCATTTGGCTCATTTTCAGATGTAAGAAATGGAATTTTATCTATCTTTAAGAAAGCTGATGGATTTTTCTCCTAAATTTTAAGCATCGTATTAGCAGATACTTTGAATATTTGGAACACATTTACTTATAGAGTGAGTTCATTTTAGCAACAGATGCTACCCATTTATTATCCCCGTCACGGAGAGCCATCCACCACTTTCCCTTACAAAATCATGTATATATGGCGATTAAACACATAATATTTTCCTAAATAGCAATAAAGATACAGTTAATTTAACTTGGTTTCAAATGGACTTTTTGTATTTTTTATCATTTCACAAAGTGTTTGAGCTTTTCTAGCCAAAGCCAACTGCCATGTTTTGTTACTAGTATTTTTACTCTACATTTTAATGCAGATATCTTATATTTGTATATAATAATAATAATAATAATGACTATTAATGTTTCAGACACATTACTGAAGTTTCAATACTTTAAATCTAAGCTGTTACTATGGTACTTAATTAAGAGAGAAGTTTTATTACATTTGAGAGAAAATGAAGTAACACAATCTAACATTTTGTTTCAGAGTTCAAAAAGTACTGGTGATTTTTAAAACTAAATAACACTATGTACTAAAGATCTATATAACCTAGTTTCAAACACAGATTAGCCATATTTTGTACTGAGTAAGAAATATTGTATTAAATTTTTATACAGAACGATTCCGTATGGATGTATTGTCTTATTTGATTTGTTTCTTATACCCTGCTGTATACATTTACATTATAAACAATAGGATCCTTATCTAAATAAAGGGGCAGAGTACTTGAAAACATTTGCACTTCTAAGAAATATCTGGAACTTTGTTGAAAAACAAATATGTACATTTTACACATTTATAGCCTGATCAAAATTCTAGACACATTCCTTAAGATGTTGTTTCCGCTTTGACTATGTAATCACATTTCTGAATGGATGAAGTTTTGTTAAAAATAAATTCGAAAATGCGATTTGGAATTTGGACAATTTCATCATAATCTCTTTTCTGACAGATTTATTTAGTCAAGTTCCAAATAATTTATTTTCCCTTGTAATGGTATGTAGCAGCTATAATTTTCCTAATAAATTACATCTGTACATGTATTCATGTACTTACTTGGTCACTGTCAACTTTTACGTAGTGTCATACCAGAGATATTTTATTCATAAATGATACTGAAATTGTTCAGTTTCAGTTTTGTGATTGCATATGTCATGTTTTGTTATTTTCCTACACATCTGCGATGTGTCATATGTTTAATTGTAAAGCGCCTTTGAACGTATATTACATATGAAAAGGGCGCTCAACAAATCTGGTATAATAATAATATACTGAATATAGTACACATGATTTTATATTGTAATTCTTAATATGAATTTCTAAGTTAAATGAAATGTTTTTAATTTAAATATGTATATCGTCTCTTGAAGTTCTTGTTAGAACGGTCATTTATAATTGTTTTAGGCTATGAAAATTATTTCTATGTTTGTAAATGAATGAGACATAGATAAACTATATATATATAACTGGACCTATTTATGAATAAGCAATACCGGAATTATTCCAGTCTGTGTAGTCTAGCTACCGGCTGGATTTTTTTTAATTAAAAAAAAATGTTTGTCTTAATCACTATCTCAGCAAAATTCCCTCTAAGCTCTGTATCTATACGTTTTGATGTGAAAATAGACAAAATTACATGTCACTGAAATAGCTTTAGGATCAGCAGTCACAATAAGAAGGCACAATGATGCTTCACACAAGTCTCTGAAAGTGATTTTATTTCGATTTCTGTTACGGGTTTATATCATTTGAATTAAATTAGTCACCGGTTTCTAGTTCTGGAGAGGAAATAATTGAATTAACCGAACAATGATAAACTCATTTGTACCTTCAACTGTCTACCTAACAAATGAATTTCCCTTGAGAAATAAACAGAAACAAAGCCTTATCACATCTATTTTAACGGCAGTAAAGCATATTTATACCATAACAAGAAAATATTTGGGAAACTTGTGCATAACACTTGAATTGATTTGATTGACACAAGAATAATTTCCTGTTACACTTTAAATGTTTATGGTATTCAAGGATATATTGTAAATTAAGAATTGTAATTTTTAAACATATACTGGTTCTATCGAGAAATAAATTGAAACGTCAATCTTGACCTAGAAGTATACATTGTTGTGTGTGATAGAACTGAAATAGAAGAATAAAAAATGTATAAAGAGAACTTTCATTACATATCAAAGTAAGGAGTAACCGCTTCAAGTGTGAGTGGCCGTGGGTTTAGACCAGGCCGCTTCATATATAAGATATAAAAGACGTGTAAAATGGTACTTGTAGCTCCCTTACAAGACACACCATGGTACTATTTAGAAAAGGCATTGTCTTGGTAAAACAATTATTGAGCAAGCGATATATTTCCTTTTCTTAAATAGTAATATGTTTACTTAATAACATCGAAATAAATGATAGTACTAATACCAGCTTATTAATCATGATTAATTTATGTTTTCAAGAAATAGAATCAGTGTTTTAACTTAAACGTCAGTTTTACACAGTGTATGCAGCGTTTAAAATTACGATACATTTTGTAGTTTTGAATCAAAAATGGCTAATAATAAGTAATTTAACAATGATCAACCAAATTTCATTTTTTCTCGGCGACAAGATTAGGCGCTTTCAAATAACAGATTTGCTTTAAATCACACACACACACAAACACATCACAATTATGTTATTTATGGATAATGTTTCTTCCTTGACCCACATCATTCTGCAAAAATTCCGGCCCGTATGTGAACAACTTGACCTTGTACCACTTAAAAACAACGACCTCTTTTCTCGTTGTAAGCGGATGAATTGACAAACTCAAT
Organism: Mercenaria mercenaria; assembly: GCF_021730395.1. Classification (NCBI taxonomy): domain Eukaryota; kingdom Metazoa; phylum Mollusca; class Bivalvia; order Venerida; family Veneridae; genus Mercenaria; species Mercenaria mercenaria. The sequence continues at coordinate 59,632,048 of NC_069373.1, forward strand.
TTTATTTTGGGAATGCCAATTAAAAAAATGTGGAATGTATCTTCATCATTTTGTCTAAGTGGGAATGTTTTGTATAATACTTCTATCTCTCCAACATTTTAGAATAATGCCTTTCTAATGCATAGCTTTGCAATGTTTTATCACGTAACTCCAAAATCCAAAAATTCGTGTTCAACAGCCATAAAGCGTGTAAGGCATCCAGTTTTATGTTCTGGTTTGTCAGATGTTATTCCAGAATTACCGTTGTAATACCTTGATATGCAGAATTACGGCGAACGATGAGTGCATATACAATATACATGATTATAGATAACAGAATAACGTTCAACATACCGTGTTTGTTGTTTGTTCCACTAACACAAAGAATTTCATCTTCCTGTAGACATTGTCAGTTTACTGACCATCCAGTTAAATGTAATTGATATTTGATAATCTGTCCCAGCTCAAAGACAAAATTCATCTGATTATGTGGATTATAATTATAGCTAGTGGTCTGTAGTATAGAATCGGGTGCGTGATGTAATTCAGTGTGTGTTGTTGCACTATTTTTTGATTTAATCATATTCAGGCTATTGAACAAATTCATAATATTTACATTAATACGTGTAGATGCGTATGTAATAAAAAGGTTATTATCTTTTAGAAAGCTAATAACCTATAATTATAAACCTAACCAATGTGATAATTACTGAAAGCGGTATGCTGAAATGAAAAGCACCTTGGCCAAGTCCATAAACCGATACTTAACGATATCACCATACAGAAAGTATTTAATTCTATGATTACACTAAAACGTAGTGTGGTTACTTAAAGAAATAAAAAGGTAAAGGTAGATTTCAAAGAAATCCCACAAAATGAAATTGTAAACACGTAATACATTCGCTATGGTATACTCACGGTATAATAAGTTATATATTAATATAAGTTAATTTGCACGAAGGGCATGAAACGTACAATCAATCGTTCCATGTGATAGTGAATGATTTTAATTGTGAATCCGTGTCTGGAAAGGATTAGTGTCCTGGCTAGAATCATTAGCCAAGCGATACAATACTTCGGTTTGACAAACAAATGGTACAAATGTACAATGAAATGCGGTTTGAGAGATTGGGATTACAAATAAAAGCTTGCTTCCACTAACAGTGAATCTATTAATGCTATTCAACGAATATTACTAGGTTCTATGAATATTTAGAACATATTTACTGTACGAAGTGTATACCTTAACACATTAATTACCTCATCAAAATTCTAGACATATCCCTTAAGACATTTTTGTCGCCTCCAAAATATGATCAATAAAACTGAATTTTGATGCATTGTTAACCAATTATTCGGAAACATGAATTGTAAGAAAAACTTAGTTTTGAATATTTTCTTGTCTGTCGGATTTATTTGATAAAATTACCATATGTGTTCCTGGTCCGTTTCCATCAGAGACGTTTTCTCTGGTATAATATAATTGATTATCTGAAATGAAGAAAACAAGACATAGCTTGTCTCACGACTATCTCCTAAAAACTAAAAATGGAACCATGAAGCATATCCTACGTAATAAGCAGAGCTTCACACCTTAAATCGGTCGTCTTCAGGGATGGAATAGTAAAACAAATGAAAACGAAGTCTTGATTGACAATTAGTCGGAACTTAATGCACGTCTAAATGAAAATTACATTTTTGCTGTATGTTACGGGTTTAGATAATTTGAATTAGATTTTAAATTAATTTCCAGTTTCCAAATTTGAAGACGATATAATTGCATCATTGAACAATGATATATATGTTTTTTTTATTTCTACAACTGTCTGACTAAGAGATGAATTTTCTCAAGATAGGAAACAGAAACGAAACTAAATCAGTTCTATTTTAACAACGTTAAATCGCATTTATATTATAATTAGAAAGTCATATTTTGGAAACTGGTACATAACTCTAGGATGGGCTTAATGGCACAAATAGAATTTCGCAGTACTCTTTATAGCATAAATGAAACTCGAACAAGAAGGAGAAATTAAGAACTGCAATTTTCTTAACACATACTAGTGCTATCGAGAAACAAATTCAAACATCATACTTATTTACGTGCATCTGTTCGCAACGAAGCACTGACCCTGAGGACTATGTATGGGAAAATATAAGAGTGAACTGTGTTGACTGAAAAAGGGCAATATTTATTTTGCCGAACAATACCTTAACAAATATATATTTTCACATATCTGGGCGAAAAATACCGCCCCGTATACCTTAACAAATATATATTTTCACATATCTGGGCGAAAAGTACTTAACAAATGTATATTTTCACAAAGCTGGGCGAAAAATACCGCCTAAAAACATTTGTCAAATAGCAGTTTTATCTAATTTATCTTTAAAATGACAAGTTTGAAACTGATAAGGCAAATAAATACTTTAAACAATCATATAAAATTAAAATTCACACTGTTACCTTTATTGTGACTTCAGTGGCAAAACAATTAATAATAACAATAACAATATATTTAGACTCCAAACAAATGCCGGTAACAAATTTATGAAATGTACCAGATCGTACTGTAACTTGATATCGCATGATTGAGAGCTGCGGGTAATAAAATAATTAAAAACTCATTCCTGCTACACCACAATCTTACATCATTTAATATACCATTTAAAATGTCAGACTGCACCGCCTAGATAAACCTTTCATCACATACAACAATAAATTTCATAATAATGAAAATATGAGAGAATTACCATTTTACTGAATGAAAATTCACATCAGGAAAGGTTACAAGGTACAAATTTTGATTTAATGCAGCAGATGTCACCATAACAAGACTAAAACAAACAATGAAAAATCTTGAAATGTTATCATTCTGTAACGCTTTTAGCATGGCAACATATTGCACAGATTGATACAGACCATTAATTATTGACCTTTTTAGCAATCAGAGCAGTAGGGTATATAGAATAAAATTTGGGCAAATGTAAATCATAAAAAATGTCCTTTACATTAACTGCTGGACAATATTGATATACTCTTTTCAAATCTAAAGCATAGAATGCTATGAGTAAAAAAGTTACGTATCTTGTTCATCTAAATCTACAGTCCTCTGTTTAATGTGTTAACCATTGCAGCATGGATGTTGGAATATAACTGTCGTTGGCCTCCATCTGACAGGTGTACACCGTCTGCTGAGAAGTCAGTGGACTGGGCCACTGCGACCAAAATCCTTTTATACGTCAAAAAATAACCCGAGTATGCGGATGTTCTTGAATCCGTGCTGATAACAGATAATTTGAGTCATCAACCCGGTGATTACACCGAGAAGTGTAGCGGCCTGTTTCAGAAGGTTGACATTGGCAAATATAGCAGATTAGCACTCTTTTGTCGTATTGAAGAAATATCAACCTGTCCGCAAGATCCACAATTCATGAAGTAACAGTGTTGAGGTCCGCCTCTGTTCAAGAGAAATCATTTGTTCTAATCATGAGAACCATAACGTCCGTAGAAAAATTATCAATGTCCGACAAATTATTCCGTAGTCATGGTTTCGACGTTAGCTCCAGGATAACAAAAATATCTGACCAATGACGACGACGATAGTTTTAAATGGAAATGTCACAAAAGAATGACCCAAAATCTGGATGTAAACCGCCATTCTGAATTATTTAACAAAGTTTACAGTCCAAACGCCGTGTACAGGAAAACATCGAAATTTACAAGTATATCCCATCCATACTGCAGTAAACCAGAGTTTAACTGTTAACATATATGTTGTGTATTAGATTACCATAAATATTCAACCAAATAAGTTAAGATAAAACCAGAAATTAGCCAAAATAAAATTAAAGAAAGAAGCGTGCTATTCACTTTTGAATGCTGACGAAGATGGAAGATGCCGTTTCTCGATTGGTTCAACGGTATCACGCGATAAAAGGAATTCATTGATTGGCTTTTACCGTAGTATATAAATTAACATATTTTAGAATAGGACCGATTCGCTCTAAATGTACAACAATGACATAAATAATATATCTACCTATAAAATTCATAAAGGTACACATAATTTAAAAAACAATGCAATTAAATCCTTTGTCACAATATGGAGTTAGTAAATGTCTCTTGAATGAGCAGTGTCCAAAATACAGTAAAATATGGCACAAGATCCGAGGAAGATGATACCTGAAAATGAATGAAAATGACATATTTCTGTTAATTCCGAGGAGGCTTATCCCTAATCAAATGGTTTTGGTGAAGTAAATAGTGATCTTGCTGAATTTCTTTGTCAGTTCTCCTTGGTAACTGTAATAAATCAAGCCAAAACACATGTTTAAATAAACGACTGTATAATGAATAATATGTAAAGTCAATGGTACTAAAAGGTTTATTCTAAAAATAACATAATTGTTATGTAAAAAGAACTTTTACAGATTCAGCATTAGTCATTATTCGACATTAAAAATTGTACTTCGTGGTTCTCCTCTGGACAAAACTAACAAAGAGTAATTTCACATTGATCTACTGAAATTCACGTTTTCCTGTAAGAAAACGTTAAACAATTCCTACAATAGGGGGCTCTTAAAGGGCTTCATAAACCGACGTCTCAATAGTGTTGTTTGAGAATAGACTGACGCTGTATCAATTAAAAAACCAATACTATACAGTACTCTTATTAAATAATAAAATCTGCGAAAACTTTCTTTGGCAGCATAGATCGCAACCAAGTAGCATAAAGGCCTCACCATGATGCTTTTGTATATATATCATGCGCGAACGAAAGAGCCGAAACCTTATTCTAGAATAAAAAAATACACAATCACTACATTCGACCAGGAATGTTGTTTATAGCATTTGTCTGACTGGGAGGTTTCGTTTTCTTCTCTTTTATCTCTGCAAAAGTGTTCCCAAGGTACACCAGATGGATGGTACATGTAACAAACAGTAATCATACAATTATGCATAAATAATGATAGTTAAGACAATTGGATTTCGTCAGTCAACACCAAAACATCTTGGTCAGCAAAAATACATCGTATGGGAAACCCAAATGAACGTTTTTGGTATATCAATTTCAGCTCTAGAATCGCTGTGAATTTATTTATAGATGAAATCACAGTTAACATTGCGTAATATTGATTAACGCTAATATGTCGTGTTTGTATATTATTTTACACAAAATGTTTTCATATTGAAATAGTTTAGAAACATTAAAATGTTTACTCGAATTCTGCAAATAAATATTGAATATAAACTTTGCTGGAACCTCTTATTGCTGTATAGATATATGTACATGCTCTAGAGGTTTAGTCTAAATCTTCTTTACTGAGGAAAAAGGCACACACTTCTGCGTTCTGGTGGTTAAGGTCGCTAAGTTGGAATCAGAGGCCACCCACCTTTGCGGCTTGAAACATCGCTGTATAATTCTCTCATGTGAGGAAGCCACCCAGCCAGCTTACAGAAAGTCAGTAGTTCTACCTAGGTGCCCGTCCATGTCTGAAATAATGCCCGGAGTGGCGCCTTGGGTCTTCCTCCACCAGGAAATGCTCGAAAATCACATTATAAACTACGAGTATTATTATGTCGATGTGAAGTTAAACCAATCAAAAAGAAAAAGAAACACACACCTACTTTCACACTATTCTGTATAGAATGGATATTGCTATTTCACACATTGTTATCCCCAGTTCTATTTTTTTTTCAAATAATCTATGCTACCTGCATTGGGGAATAGAAAGCTTTTAGTCTTTAAAACCTTTTGTTTGATTTCCCCACATTTCCGGACAATTGTTGTGTACATTGAGATATATCAGGTTGAATAAGCAGTATAGAGTTCTCTCCTTTCATCTGTTTTTTTTTATCAACATAATTCAATAAGATGTAACCTAAACACTAAATATTTTTATGTGTGAACAGCATTTGTCAGTCTTAATCCTATCCATCCTACTTCGAATATTATATCTATCATATCTATATATGTTGCTTATCATACAGCATAACTGAGTCATGCATCTAACAAGCCTCAAATTGTTTTATTTGATTTTCTCTTTCTAGACATTTGTTGAATACTTTGGGACATATATAATGGTAGCAGATGTTTTTCGCTTTCCAGCAGTAGTCTTACCAACATATTTTACCTCATGAACTTCTGTGGTTTTTAAGTTTATAATAAAAAGACTGTTTATTGCTATAATTCACTTAAGAAATTTTGTCAAAATTTTCCTATGGCATTTCTTGATTTTATCTTTGCATTTTTGTTTTTTTCCCCTTAATCACTAACCACTTACAAATTCAAGGCTCTGCTCAAATTCATTATGTTCTGGTTATGTATATATGTATTTCCATTCATGGAGGAAATAATTCGTCATGATTTCCAATTTCTGTTAAATTAACTATCTAAAACAATATACATATACTTTTTTCACATAATTGTGTGTTAAACTTTAATGCTGTTATATACACATACAAAAAGGTAGTGCCTACTAAACGTTTGTATTTTCAGTAACAGTTTTAGTTATTACGGGTTTTTAAATTTTTGATAAAAACCGTTCTATTTATTTACAAATTGCAATCAACAGAATGTCAGAATTTCCACATCGCATTTCCTGATTTGATGATTTCAAAACATTGATCTTTGACCAATTAAAGGCTCTGTTTATCCATCTGTAGTAACTAAGCATGATTCTCTTTGCTTACAGGGTAGGAAATGCACAGTTTGCACAATTCTAAAACTGCTAAATGACATGATATTTAAATAAACGAGATGAAGCCTGATAATGGACACTTCATTTAATGCATTATTAACAAAAGGTACTAACAGATCATTGATTAAAACGCCATATTTGTGTTATAATCAATACTCGTAAACAGTGGCAAAGACTTTCGCAATAGACATCTGAAGACAAAATTTTAAAATATGAATTTCAATATTTCAACATTCACTGTACATATTAATTGAACAGTTCTATATATTATTTCAGTGGTATTGAATATATTTACACAAGAAATAGAGAGAGAGAGAGAGAGAGAGAGAGAGAGAGAGATTGCTTAAGTTATATAGACTTTAATCATGTGAAGGAAAATAGAACAAATGAGATGTAGATTGATGGCATCAGGGTAATATCTGCTTATAGGTTTGATTATTTGATTATCCAACATCACAGTCTTGAAGTGCCGTAAGGTAGCTAGTACTAAGTAGTGTTATTATTTCTTGTCTTGAGGTACCCACTGGATACAATATATATTCTAATCTATTGCAGTATAAGTACATGCATTAGATAGTATGTCTTTGATAAAACTTTATTATAGTGATAAAGATACAGTAGATTATAGATCTGCATATCAATGTATAGCATTTACATAACAAAAGAAAACATGTTTTATGTCTCTTTCAAACATAATCATTCCCTTGAGAGGTTTTTCAGAATTCTAATATATTAAGTGACAGACAACGTCTGGATAATATAAATCCTGACATATGGAATTAATACAAATTGCTACTTATTGAGCTAACAGAGATAAATGCAACAGAAATTTCAATACTGTGAACTTGTTTAAACACGGCTGTAAATACTCGCTCCACCTCTTGTTGGAGGTGAATCGAAGAAAGAGCCAATGATCAATTCGATGTGCAAACATTTAGAGCCACCTCTGTGGCAATGGGTTCATCTCTTATGTCAAAAATGCACATAGACGAATGAAAACCACTATCAAACCATATAATTGATTTTCTAATAAAGTATACTTATAAAACAAAATGGTATTAAGTCCCTAAATTCCTAAGATTGTACAATTCGGTACAAAACATATGGCCACAAGTCTCAAAAGTGCACGCGTAAATATAAATGATTCTTCTGCATATCGATACTATTTCTGAATGGAATAATATTGCCCGCTTATTGGAATGTGGTTCATAAACTGTAACAGAAAATATCCAATTTAGTAACAAAATTTACATTTTGCATTATTTTAGCGCCAACTCAGAAGTATCAGTGGCTCTTTCTCAGAGAGATGGAGACAATGTTTACATGTATTGTTAAAGTCATATGCGGCTGTGCAGGTAAAACTAGTTTACGTAATTCGACCTAAAATTTTGTCAAAAATATCATTATGCATATTTGATTGCGCAAAAGAAATATTTCACATACTCCAACTATGATCAAGTATCATTTGGGCATCCTTTATATATACATCTATCTATCTTAGGTTAGTGAAAACGGATAATCATATGAATAACTCTTAATTGGGATTTCTAACTATTGTAATGTTTCATCGTAATTATTATGTTATTCAAACGAAACTTAACAAAATCAACATGCAGTGTTTGATTTTGCTTCAGTTACTGACGTAAACTTATTGATATTTAAGCTTCTGGTAATTTATATAACAAATGTATCGATTCCTAGAATTGGCCATTATTTTATTTCTTGAATGATTCAGAGAGGGCGATATGCACTGAAACCTTACACATATGAACGAAGCAAGAATCAGCAATTGACATTAGATATAGCAATAACTGTTATACATTCTTGCTTACTAGACGTCTACCTTGGTTTGACTATGGCGAACTTCTGATGGACGGAAAAGACTTCATTTTTGAATATGTACACGATTTAGTACACATTTTTAGTATATATTGATCTAGGTTACGTCCCTTTTATTTCTAAAACATCAATGTAAACACACCCGTAATGACAGTTAAGCCTATATATAGAATAGAACCCTACATGTATATTTAAAATGTCTGCCAAAATAATACATTTTGCGGGATTGAAAAAATGTTTTCCTTTACAAGTTCTGCTTTTAATATTTGCTTAAATGGACGCTTTAACAGCTCTTTTGAGAAGCTGTACTAACACTTCTGCGGTGAAAGATGAGATTTTCCAGAACCGGCAACAACTCGGGAAAATCTTGTTTGGCATGCAAGAGTATTTAAGGTTCAACGAAATTTGTGACAACGTTTAGTGCAACAAATTTTCAATTTCACTCGCCTATGTCCGATACTAAACGGTTTTGTTCAAAGTTTTACTTGATGTCAAGACAAAATATCTGTTCCCAGTAGGAAACCAAATGACATACAATTAACAGAAAAATAAATTTCTATTTTCGAGAAAACTTTAACTTTATCACAGACAGTACACATTTATGGAATACATCTCAAATACAGAATTGTTGTTCTGCTTCTGACTTGTATAAAGTTTGTATTCTTTAATACAAAGAAGGTTATTCTATTCAGTTAAAAAGTATACTGAAATCGCTTTGAAAATACGAATATCACCAGGAACAAAGTTTCAATATTTTTAAGTTTATAAATGGTATTTCCGATTGGAAAGGCACGGCTTCGGGTTGTTTGTTTAGAATTGTGGCATGTTTACGAAAACGATCAAATTATCTGTTTTACAATTTTGTAAATGAGCCGCCCCATGAGAAAACCAACATAGTGGCTTTGCGACCAGCATAGATCCAAACCAGCCTGCGCATCCGCGCAGTCTGGTCAGGATCCATGCTGTTCGCTTTCAAAGCCTATAGCAATTAGAGAAACCGTTAGCGAACAGCGGATGCGCAGGCTGGTCTGGATCCATGCTGGTCGCAAAGCCACTATGTTGGTTTTCCCATGGCACGGCTCAAATGTTTTCTGTATTTTGGGAGAAATTTCAGATAATAGGAAAACTAGAAAACCTTCATCTCCTTAAAACAGTATGATTGCTTTGGAAAGTATCATAAATAGACACATAAATAATTCCAGAGCTGAGGTTGTTTACCTCTGTTTTGAAAACTGGTTGGTAAATACCTTTACGAAAGGACTGGGAAAATTGATATAAATTCGGAAATACAAAATGACATACCAAATAAACTTTGCATATTTCCTCTATTTTTCGATCTCTATCCCGCAAGTGTTCCCACGATAGTTCTGTTCCAGTCTACGTCTACAAGAACAACATAATCGATACAGTTATAACAGAATTGAAATAATTGATGCTTTGTTTTATTTAGCTATAACAAATCTTGTTCAGCAGAAATAAATTGAGCCGTGCCATGGGAAAACCAACATAGTGGGTATGCGACCAGCATGGATCCAGACCAGCCTGCGCATCCGCGCAGTCTGGTCAGGATCCATGCTGTTCGCTAACAGTTTCTCCAATTCCAATAGGCTTTAAAAGCGAACAGCATGGAGCCTGACCAGACTGCGCGGATGCGCAGGCTGGTCTGGATCCATGCTGGTCGCATACCCACTATGTTGGTTTTCTCATGGCGCGGCTCAATTGTCAGAGGAACCCAGTTTAATGTTGTGATACGTCTGATTTAGTTCTAGAGTTGTCATTCTAACAATAATAACAGCATTAAATATAGGCCTCGCACAATATTTTATATGTGTTACATGCAAATAAAAAAGGATTAGGAAATATCAAACTTTCATCTCTATAAAATGTTACTTTTCATCTTTAAAATCAAGGATAAATATAACCCCCCCCCCCCCCCCCCCCCCCCCCCCCCCCAAAAAAAAAATAACAACAAAAAAAAACAAACAACAAAAGGAAAGCAAAAAAAACAACAACAAAAAACAAAAAAAACAACAAAAGGAAAGCAAAAAAAACAACAACAAAAAACAAAAAACAACAACAACAACAACAAATAACCCCCCAAAAAACGAAAAGCCATGATCAAACAACATAGCCCCATCAATCAGTTAACTTACAGTGGTTTATGAATGTACATGTGATTGCACGTAATTGAATTATACGCTTAAGTAAATTGGCAAAATAATACATATAGACAACTGGAACAAAGTCATTAAAAAGTCTAATCACAACCATCCAGGTTGCTTTACGATATTTCTTCAGCTTTCGGCTTAAGATCTTCACTGCTGTTTAAAATTAAGATAATATATGTACTATATGTAATTATTCAACTATGTTTGTGTAACTGATCTAATAATTGAGCCGTGCCATGAGAAAACCAACATAGTGGCTTTGCGACCAGCATGGATCCAGACCAGCCTGTGCATCCGCACAGTCTGGTCAGGATCCATGCTGTTCGCTTTCAAAGCCTATTGCAACTAGAGAAACCGTTAGCAAACAGCATGGAACCTGACCAGACTGTGCGGATGCGCAGGCTGGTCTGGATCCATGCTGGTCGCAAACCCACTATGTTGGTTTTCTCATGGCACGGCTCAGTCTTAGTGAATCGACTTGGTATCATTGTAATACCCTGACTATTACGCAGAAGACAATGACGGTAGACATGGTATTTGAATGTTTGTTTTACAGGATATGGTTGCAATATGCATGCAAATACAAGAAAGAAAAACACTCTTACAATGTTTCATATGCTATGAGCATTGGAAACATAGAAACCATAACTCCAAAGCTGTACACAGCTGTTATAAACGGAGTTAAAATCCATCATGATGTACTGGAATTAATCAACAAAAAAGGCAATGTTAGTGTCTCTTGAGGGGAAGATTTCTCATACATGTAATACAATATTGTAGAATGGATATAGAAATAAACCAGGATATTTGCATATAATTTAAAAGCTTTTGCAACAGACAAAAGATTTACGTTCTTGTTCAAATATGATAATTCACTTCTGTGGTTGGTTTTATTAAAACCTATAGATAAAAAGTGTAGAACACCTTTCAAGAATAACAATATTATTTAACCAAAGCCTTATTGGAATTTTGTGAGTTAGAAATTTTCTGGACATGTTATCTTCAAACTTCATAACATATTGTGTCATGGTAATTTTTCAATTGGGGGAGAATTGTGTCCCACAATTTTGTGGTCAGTAGGACCCATTTTTTTTATATAACAACAGTATGACTAAGACAGTATATAATTCATATATGTACTATCAGTTTTATTTCTTTTTTATTTTGTGAAAACATTTTGATGTTTTTATAAATTGTTGTATGAAATCATGTTTATATCTTCTGTCATCTATTATTAAATTACCTATTCAATTTCACATGGTTTTTATTTCCTTTCTGTCTCGTATATCAAACAAAGAAAACTTCGTACGTCAGTTCAACTTAAAGGTAGACATAGATAATGTTTTATTAAAAGATGTTGAATTCTACGTGTGAGGTAGCCATCCAGCTGTCTTACGGAAGGTCGGTGGTTTTACTCAGGTGCCCGCTCGTGATGAAATAATGCACGGAGGGGCACCTGGGGTCCTCCTCCAATATCAAAGCTGGAAAGTCGCCATTTGACCTATAAATGTGTCGGTGCGACGTTAAACCCAGCAAAACAAATTTATTAAAAGATGTCATGACCTTACTGTTTTGAGACACATTGTATGTTTGGTGTTCAACCCGTTTACATTTCTCGGAACAGGTACAGGATTCCATGATAAGTATTTCTAAAGGCCCGCGGTGGTCTTTTTCGTCTAGCCCTTGGTGGTGTTTCTCTAGATTCTATCTTACGTGCAAAGGCATTTAGCACATGCGTTCGTGGCAATTTAGGCTTGCTTTTCATATAAAATGACAACATATTTTGCTGTACGTATCATATCCTTATCTGTGTAGGGGTTTCATCTGTCAGACATTTTACACAGTCCTGATACTTGGAAACATTGTGAGGATTAAGAATAACGTAGAGTGCACTGTTAACTGGTTACCATTGGCCATTATAAGGCAAACGTGCCTACCTGTTTTCATTTATTTAGTCGTTTTATCCTCCTTGTCTACATGTTTTTTACTGTATGTATTTGTATTTATATGTGAATCATATACACGTCGATACATGTACCATTACAGCATTGCGGTTTGAAAAGGCTACGTTCTTTGAATATGGTGGGAATAACAGAGGTTTGGTGCATCAATAAACGGTTAACAAAATTAGAGTCAGGTGCTGTGCACCATTTGCCGGTTTAAACCGCCAAGCGGCGTTTTTGCCATTGACCTTTCAAAGGTGTGCCCGTGCTCGTTTCGTACGCGTTGTCTATGTCGTCAGCCAAATGGAAAAAAAATCTTTGTTTCAGTCGTACATTGTAACGATTTGTTAAAGCAACCTAAAGCATAGCCATGTTCATCATTTTAATTGAATTACATCTTCAGTTTCCAGTATAAGGAAGGGTATGTAATTACATTATCAGAATTAAGACAAATCAGTTGCAAAGAGAAAACTTGTCTCGAAGAAAAAGAAAAGAAACACAGAAAATGACCCAAATTACATTACATATAGGATGTATGAGAAATAATATAAACCGAAAGTAGATTAGGAAAGATTAATTGATATTTGATTTGAATTTAGCGCAAGTGCGCTTGAAAATACCGATATGGTGTTGCTTTTGTTGATCATGATTTGTTCTTTTATCCAATAACCTACTGAACACAATGTGAAATATATATTTATATATGTTGGAGTTAATAAATAGTACAGTTCTTGTAAAAAGTCTTAGTAAGTCTTGTTTTCAGGTTTGTGAAATATTTCAAGAAATGTTATAGTAAAAATATGTTGCATATTTATTCTTTTATTCATGATTCAGACAAACAGAAAGTTATCATGTCTGAACCTAACAGGCTGCATATTTCGTAAGATAGCAAAATCACATTTAACATTAAATCGTTCAAATTAACCGAGATGATTTGGTTTTGTTCTACCTTACATCTTCACTATATTGCAAGGCACGAAATGGGTTTACTCGTCGTAAAGCTAAACCTCAAAGAAAATTTATTTATTTTGTTTTTGAAAAAGTAACGTTAAGTTTGATATTTTGTTGTCAATACTACCGGTGACATTGTTGTTTGATTAAAATTGGTATGATCAAAATTGTTAATGGAAATTCTTTCTTCAACATTCCCAGTGGCACGATAATTTCTAAATAGCACGTATCGTGGTATTTCCACAACGTACTCCGTGAACCGTTTGCACATGCATGAAGTCCAAAGAGTTGAACATTTGTCAGTTTCAAAAAAGATATTAACTAACGTAACTGCATCGGTTTAGGTATATTTTTGTATAATCCGCCTACAAGCAACTGGCGTCAATGCACCTAAATATCTTAAAGAAATTTAAAAGCAAAAGCTTCGCGTTACTATATAGGGTTAAACGAAACGCATATCAAGTTAAACCGTATCTTTGCCGTTGATAAGGAGTGCATGTCAAATGACGGCACAATCAATGTAATTGATTTTACTTTTACATTAAATCCTATTTGTGAGAATTCGCGAAATGATTATTCTTAATATCAAAGTTTCGATATTATTGTCATTTGCAAAAATAAACACAGTAAAATTAAACGCAAAATATTTCTGTTTAAAGCATTTAAATATCGCCTGATAATGTTAATCATTCCATCCATTATATCATTTTGATAACAATTGTAAAGAGATGATATGTGATTTGCGTTCGTCAACACATTTATTCAGTATAAAAACTTTTTTTTATAAAGATGTTGCTTTATAAAGAACGTACGGACATGAATAGTATAAACCGTTTTCTTGTTTCACCAGTAATCTTTGTATGGATACCATTAAAGGAGGCTAACACTTAACAGTTATATAATGTTTATTAGAATGAAAAAAGTTTTTTAGGCCTTCAGTCTTACTGACAAAAGTTAGCTCATATGGTCATTGGGAGGAAGAACTAAGGTGCCCCTCGGACATTATTTCAGGAATGAGCTAGCACCTCGTTAGAACAACTGACCTTCCTGGATAGCTTCCCTACATGAAGAATTTTACACCTAGCGTAAGACCCACATCGGTGAGGGGCAAGTGGTTCGAAGTCAACGGCTTTGACCACTTGGCCTCGGAGGTCCCTTCAGCTTATATCTAAGTACCCTTCTTTGACATACATATACTAATCACTTTTAATTCATCAATTTGTATAAAGTTTGGAACACTTTTCACGTAATACTCTATAGAATGATAATCTGTACCAACATTGGAAATTCAATCAGCTTTATCATTCATCACCAGGGGAAATATTCAAATATGCCTCTTGTTGAGAATTATTTCACTTGTTTCCCTTACCGCTTAACACCTTTTTATTCTTAAAATGTTTGTTATTTAATATCGTTTTGTATTATGCTACAAGCAGGGACATCCCGGGTCCTTTTTTGACATGCCAGTATAAGGCTATATTCCCATCCTGTGTAGTAAATATCTGGAAAACTTGATATAAGGATGACATGTGTCCAGAATCATATCACACCATATCAAAATATCTTAAAAACCTTAAAGAAATTGGAAATATGCAAATATAACTGATTGGTGGGAAAAACATTTGCAGTATCACTACTCATGATACTGACTAAATACTAGTAAATATTATATTACAGCTGGGAAACGATAATACTGAACCAAGCGAAAACGATTCTTACGAAATAATGACCAGCTGCTAAAATGGCATTTGCTATTATTCGTTTAGAAATAGTTCTAGAATAGTATAAAGTTTTTGAATGCTTAAAATGTAATTTGTAGACATGAACTGTTAAATTATTCGTGATTGCTACCTTTTCTCAAGTAAATTGGCTCTTTCAAACTGATTAGACTTAGTTTCTGTAAATGTACCTGAAACGTGTTTAGACAGTGTACTGTTTCAATCAACAATTTAATTCTCTCATTCACAACCTGAACAAATATATCTTTAACGTTAAATCTTTAAAATGAACCAGAAAAGTATGTACATGTTGAGCGTTTGTTTTTGTGTCGTATCTCCGTTTTGGATCAATAATTTCTCTTATTAGATACATTGTAAATAATAAATGAAAGTCATTGCTGAAAAGCGCTGAACACCTGCTCACTGTGACGGCTAGAGTACGTGTTTATAACTTAACGCTAGAAAACGTTTAGAATATATTGATTATGTATTCTCGTATAAAAGCAATATGTCTTTACTAGTTTAAATATTGTTTTCAGAAATGTTTGTGCTTTTAAGCCAATTAAGCGTAGGTATTACTCTTTGATTCTTCCGTTCATAGTTCCAAGACGTAAGATTTTTCTTTACTACTAAAGCATACATTACTGCTCTTGTAACTGTACCTTACACGTTTTGTATAATATAATATTTTTTTTAATTCAGTGTTGCATGCCATGGTGTATGTCACAAATTGACATACGGGCCTTATTTTATCTGTATTGTAAATGCAGGTATTGCATCATCTTTTTGTAAATTTTTGAGTTATTGAGGTAAATGTCAGATTTCACGCATGAAATACCTCTCATGTTTTTCTGTATTTCATAACTTAAATTTCCATGTAAATTTCATTGAATTCTGTTCAGTAATAAGAAAGTTGATATTTTATAAACTTCAGTAATTTATGTTTTTATCCCCAAAACCACTATAATGGGCCTCAAATTGTCAATTTAAATTCGCGCCAAAGTAGTTAGATTTCCCGGCTATATCGTGAATCCCGTGAAAATGACAATAGTCATAGCTCACGGCTTAGCCGTGAATCCCATGAAATTTAGTATTTGGCGGGACATTACCCTTTAAATAGACTGGACTAGTTATGCCTTGGGCACACCACCTTACGACTTTATAGACGAATCTATGTCTAAATTATTTTCTTGCTAGAAATTTATGCTCGATCGAGGTAAGAAATTTATTCGTTAGATTTTTGTATGATTTTTGCATTACGATTTTATTTGGTAAATTTTTGTTCATTCTACAGATTCTGTAACATTTACTTTCGGCATATGATTTTAGCTAGTTCGGTATGTCAGGATGATTTATTAAATTTTCAGACTTTTGTAAATTATTTCGAAAGAGGAATCTAAAATGTTTCATTTATATAAGATGTAAAATTTGTACTGAAATTGTAACATGATATTTAAAGTACTTTGTTTCAAAAACTTATGTCAAACATTTTTGTTAATTATGAACGCCATTACTGCATTGTATTGTTATGTATAAATCTATATGGCAAGTCTAGTGCCATGTTTGTAATATATATTGTAATGAAATGTGTGCCAGTCTATTGCATACACATACAAGTCCGTTTTAGAGTATGGCATTTGATATTATAATGGATGCCAACTATCATATAACGTTTGATTTATATTGAATTTTGTTAATTTGTAGTTGTAATAATAGCTGCAGTTTATCAGTCCGTATCTATATGTTTCATCATAACTTTTCATATCTTTTTCATACTTTAACTTTAGTACTTTTAAGTAAGTAATCTTGTAATAATGAAAGTAATAAGTGACGTATTTTAATCATGTGACTTTGAACTTAGTACACATATATATTTGTATAAGTACACGTAATTATTTATGGGAGCCTACGGAGGTATGGTATACCCAAAGGAGCAGTTTTAATGCCCTGACTTATTTGTTTTGCTATGGTGCTTACCATATGTTATATATTTTAAGCTTTCTTCCGCCAGACGATATTCCTGGTGATGTCATAACCCCTGAGTTACAATGCCCGAGTTCACTTGCTTCACTTGCCTGGAATTGATATTCCCAGCGCAGTAGCATTTCGTCCCAATGGTTGTGCCTAAACCGCAAAGACGATGTTATTTTGTTATCCTCTGAAGTCAGCTCAGGGATGCAATCATCCTACCACCATAGGAGCCAATACGAATCACGTATCACGGTTTAAAGGACTGTTATTTTGAATTTAGAAGCATGTTTTGTTTGTGTAACTTAAAGTTCACAATTACATTAAAGAACCTGTGTCACGTCAGATTAGAATGGAAGTATAAGAACTTTTGTATCTAGAGATACTGAACTTTCTTTTTTTTTTTTCTTTCTTATAATCAGTTTTTTTTCTTTTCATATCTATTCATTGTTAATAATCATCTTTTGTAAATAAACTTGTAAATATTGTAAAGGGTGTTGATTTGTTCTGATGGTTACTGTCGCCGATACGGCCTTTCCTGCCACAGTGTAGAATGACGGGATAATATTTCCCACGGGAGTTATTTGGTTACTTCACCTGACACTGAATTAGATAATGCACAATATTATCCATTTGTCGATTCAAAGCGATTGTCAATATGAGGCTGAACTAAGAACTTATACGGAATGATAAATACATTAAACAATATTATCCATTAGTCGATGCAGAGCGATAGTCAATATGAGGCTTACCAAATATTTATGTGGCATGATAAATATATTAAACGTATATTAATAAAAAGAGATTTTGTATCTTATTGCGAGAAATGATGATGTATACCTAGCCTTCTCAACCAAAATGAGATAACAAGAAAATATCGCACGTTTTGTATTTAAGTTTAAATTTCATTGCTAAATCTCTGAGGCGCAATAATATTTCAATTCCATTTTAAAGAATATATAAGTAGATATCTGGAATACATATGTTATGTACTTCACATTTAAATGTTTCAGGATGTTGAATCATGTTATATAGTGTGTGCATGTCTGCTAAGATAATTGATCCCCTGGTATTACATGCGAGGCAATTTGACAATGTGTTTTGACACACAAAATATGCCGCCTCTTGAATTTTTAATTGACACGATTGCGTGCCATATATATGTTTATTGCTTGACACGCAATAGAGATTAAGCTTCAGAAGAGCTTGTATAACAGTTGTGTTTTTATTCAATGTTTCCTGATTACAGCAAACACATAAACAGCAAAATAAAAAAGGATGAAACAAGAAAGGTATTTGAAATATTTTCGAACCTATAGGAACCCTGCAACTTGCACTGTCTCTGTTACATATTTCTGTATGATAAAACAACTTTTAATTATTTCATCATATAGTTTATATTAAATTTGCATTCTAAGGAGATATTTTGGTAAAACTGCAAACTTAATTCTAGAAGGTACATTCGTCATAACCTTATACACCTTGTCAAGTGTAAACCTATTCTGTACATACTCTTGAATCTTGGTATGAAAGTTTGTACAAAAACACAAAACGGTCATTTAGGTTTTGTGATATATTGCCATTGCCTGTGGTTTGATCTTTTACCAGCTTCAGTGTTTTATTTGAAGCAATTTTGTAATAGAGTTTATGAATATAAGAACATATGCTCATAGATATATGTATGAAATATCTATCATAGGAAAGTTCTTACAAGGAAAGATTTATTTCAACTTAGTGTTTTTATTAGACAAAAAAAAAAAGACCGTTTTCAAAATGTACAGTAAACACAGTTTAATTTCTATAACATACTTCGATGAGGGTAATGTCATATTGTACTTTGTCACTGTAAATAAGTTCGTTTCTTGATAAACACTCTTTTACATGGTTAAGATATCCTTCTTCCATTTTCAATTATGTGTCGAAATGTTCACATTAATAGAAATTCGCCGGCAGTATCTACTTTTATACATCTCTCTCTCTCTCTCTCTCTCTCTCTCTCTCTCTCTCTACCAATGTATGTCTGTCTGTCTGTCTGTCCCTAATTCTCTAAAGCATTTCCGAGATACATCTTTGGCATGTTATGTGTAAAAAGCCAGCACTCAGAATAGTTATGATACAACTGAGAATAATCTTTGGGTCGCTAAGCTAACTTTCCGTCTTTCAGTGCTAACATTACATTGTTCGGCAGTAATATATTTTCATTAAAATCAACATTCATGCTGTGATATGCCAGATTAAGCTCTGAAGCCTCAGTTTACAATATGGTAAATTCATAGATACAGGCTCGTGCCTACGCGTGAGTGCATATTCAAAACGTGAAAAATTGCTTTTCATTTACCGAATAAGGGCGTTTAAAGTTTTCAAAATGTGTACTTCTAGCTATATGGAAACAAAAACACATTCCATGTCCGTCTAAAAAGCCACGATTACTTTAACCTGACAAAATCATTGAAAATCAAAGCATGTAAAACTGGAAAGTCACTCAAATGAAGTAGCCCATTAATGGATCAAAGCAGAAAAATATCCCGTCCTATTTTGAAGATTCAACTGCGCTTACGTGTACGTTTAAAATATTTGACAATCAATAAAGGTTACTTACATGGACTTCTACTATTGTAAGTGTGAATTATATAATAAAAATAATAAAAAAAAACAACAACAACAAAAACATTTGGGTATAAGAATAAAAATGAATGAATTGTCACATAATGAAGTATTTAATGGGTCGGATGGATAGCTTAGAGGTTGAGATTGCCCTAAAGCCGAGCGCATTGGTGTTCAGTCAACAGGAATGAGCATCTAAATTGATTATTCTGGTAGTATATGTTTCCGAAATATGACTTGGACAACTTGACATTTGAAACAGTTTAATTCCTTGTAGTATCCCAACTCCCAATTATCTAGACTTTGTAGGTTGTAATAGATAGAAAGTGTTGCCATTTAGAAAGTGAAAAAATGTAATGAGCCACACCATGAGAAAACTAATATAGTGCATTTGCGACCAGCATTGATCCAGACCAGCCTGCGCATCCGGTCAGGATCCATTCTGTTCGCTTTCAAAGCCTATTGTAATTAGAGAAACCGTAAGCGAACAGCATGGATCCTGACCAGACTGCGCGGATGCGCAGGCTGGTCTGAATCCATGCTGGTCGCAGATGCACTATATTGGTTTTCTCACGTCGCCCGCTCGCATATCAAAGACCTCGGAGCAGATAGTAGAAAAATGCTTCTCGTACATTTTAATATAGAGTATCTGAAAGTGATGTATAAAAGTAGACTAGTAATACAAACAATCGGAAATAAATTGGTATATATACTACTTTATTTCTGCTGATTTAGCGTGATACGAAAGTAGTCACTAAACATAAAAACTATTTCTCAAAAATGCAATATATTCATAGAAACAAAGTTAAACTATATTATACATTTTGAATTCTTGTTTAGCGTTTCAAATATTATTCCCTTTGAACACTTCCCATTCTGACTGTTTCAGGACAAAAACCCACAAAATAATAACACAACAACAACAACAAAAATACAAGAAGAAAAAACAACAACAATTAAAAAGGACAATAATCGTCAGCATATGCATGATTAAGATTCATATGGCGATATTATATAAGTGAAACCATTAGAAGTTTTGAATATCTGATTCAACTGAGTTAAACTTTGTAAAAGGGAATGTAGTAGCGATTTATTTAGATTCGAAGAAAAAAGAACAATACATAAGGGGCAACTCATGGCAGTATGCTCGACTTTCTGAAATGTTTCGTTTGTTATATAAATGGATTTTATAAAAAAAAAACAATTACAAATATGAATTACAACATTTTAAAACAGTGTATCATAGCGAAAAAGGCGAAGGAGCAAGTCTGATCTTGATAAATGATATTTAATGGTTTAAAAATGATATAAAAATTTAAAGTTTCGGTCAAACGAAATATGAACCAAAGCAGTTGCGTTTTTTATTTCGTAAGTGGAAGACAAGTGATAGGTGTATTGCAATATACTTTACGTTGTACACCTACTGTAACATTAGCAATCTCTTTATGAACAAGAAATGTAAAATATCATATCAAGTACACCAGCCATTTCAATGCTCAACTTGTGTTTAAAGTATGCCAAATAAATTGAAAAAAAAATTAGATTTGTCCAGTGCTCTACATTGAAGCACACCACTTTTGATACTTAGATCTTAATTGAATAGACTAAAAACATAAAAAAAGTGATTTTATCTAAATTGTATTCTTTAAAAAATAGACAAGTTGGGGTACAATTTGAACGACCCTTGAAGATTACAACCATATCAATACGATCGAATACCATAGAGAATATTTTTGAGATATTGCTCAATTAACATTCTCGATAAAATGCAGTATCGTTGCCAGAAATAATTTCCAATAACGTCTAAATGGCGTGTATCACCGCATTTTCCAAGTTTAGCCTGCAAATTTTGCATCTGTATTAACCCCGGAATTGTTAGTGTTGAACAATTTATCCGTCTCCACTGTACCAAATTCACATTATGTTTGCATGCAAATGGCTTGTCCGTCTCCACTGTACTAAATTCACCTTATGTCTGCATGCAAATGGTTACTCATTCCCCTGTAAAAGTGTATGTATTATGTTAAATTACTTTATAATAAATAATCTGTTCGCCATGTGCCTATTTATGCACTATGTCAAATCATTTCATCAATATAAAGCTAAAATTCAGTTTTACCTTGCTACTTACGAATATTAGAATCATTACATTCACAACTGGAGATTCAATACAATACTTAGAGCCTCCTTTATGATACATACAAAGGATAGGACGGCGAATGTGATTCCAGACCTGGATAAACTTGTCGTTTTCAAAGTTGTATAAACAGGTACAAATAAGAGTACAATGTAGTTGTTCATTGGATGTTTTGGTGGTTTGGAGCATTAGGTAAAACACAGAAAAGAAATAATTAATTTTCTATTATTATTATTATAACGTATTTATATAAAACTCAATTTATGTAAATTTAATTATGTACCCATTCGAACCTACCTTATGGGATACATTCAGTTTGCAAACTGCAATAGGAATTAACTTATTACTAGTATATGACTACATGAATATAAAATTACAGACACAAAAATAAGAAGAGAAACATTTATAGATATAAAACATAAAAACGATGAAGCACATCTCACAATTTTTGTATGACTTTTATAAAACAATTCGGTTAATTTGTAAAGAACTGTGAAAGTAAATGGGTTTTTATGATATATTTAAATGTAGCCAGACTATCGTCATTAATAATCTTGATCTGGAAAAGGTTTCATAGATTTGTAGCGGTGTCTGCAAATCCCTTCTGGCCGTACATCACCTTTTGCGTTCTTGGTATAACTTATACATATAGATGTATCGCAAAATAAACAGTTTTATGCAAGTACGGGACGGAACGGGTTCATTTTTGTGCAGGAAAAATATACACTCAATGTATCAAAAACTTCAAATAAAATAGTGTCTTTTGGTCATCTATGGCATGTCAAACGTTGCTAAATTATATATGTATGTTATTATTATTGTATGTTTGTTATTGTTATTCAATGTCGTGTCATTCATACCCTAAAATTTGCTATTGTTATTGTATATGTCGTTATTCTTATGGTATGTTCGATATTGTTATGGTAAAAGCCATTATTGTTATTCTATGTTTCGTTATTGTTATTGTATCTTTGATATTGTTATTCAGTGTCGTGTCATTCATATTCTAAGTCTTACCATTGCTATTGTATATGTCGTTATTCTTATTGTATGTTCGATATTCTTATGGTAAAAGTCATTATAAAATTAATTGTTATTCTATATTTCGTTATTCTTATTTGTGTCATTCATATTCTAAGTGTTACCATTGTTATTCTATATGTCGTTATTCTTATTGTATGTTCGATATTCTTATTGTAAAATACGTTATTGTTGTTGTATATTCATTATTGTTTTTGTAAGCTTCTTATTGTATGTGCGATTTCCCGCGATATAAATAGCACAGCGACGCTATACAAATACAATCACATAACATAGAATAAAAATGACACGTTTTGTAAATCGTCAGATATTGAACAACAATGATGACTTTTACCATAAGAATATCGAACATACAATAAGAATAACGACATATACAATAACAATGGTAATACTTAGAATATGAATGACACGGCATTGAATAACAATATCAAAAATACAATAAGAATAACGAAATATAGAATAACAAAAATGACTTTTACCATAAGAATATCGAACATACAATAAGAATAACGACATATACAATAACAATGATAACACTTAGAATATGAATGACACGACATTGAATAACAATATCAAAGATACAGTAAGAATAACGAAATACAGAATAACAATAATGACTTTTAGAATATGAATGACAAGACATTGAATAACAATAACAAACATACAATAATAATAACATACATATATAATTTAGCAACGTTTGACATGCCATAATCATCTGTCCAAGCATGTGTCCATTATTATTATTATAACGTATTTATATAACACTCACTTTATGTAAATGTGATTATGCGCCCATTCGAATATACCTTATGTGATACATTCAGTTTACAAACTACTGAGGAAAATCAATTAATGTGGTTGTAAGGAAAAGTGGACCTAAACATAAACTTTCACGAAATGCAAACTTTTATTTTTCTATTTTATTATCACAGCAGCGTTGTTTGTGCCGTGTGGCGGCCGTAAAATGTCTCCCTGTACATTCAATCAGGTCTGTTATATTGCGATCTTCTCAGATCGTTCAGCACGACTTTTATGTCGTGTTACTGGTACTGTTAGTTTCTCAGCATGAACATTTCGGCCTGGGTGGTTCCAATACTTCCACTTTCATAGCTTTGGGTATTGTATAATCACACCTTGGATATGGTGCCTGCTTTTAAATTTTGTCTTTTGGCAGTTCCTGTGATATGCAGGTTCCATAACCTCAGATCACCTTTCTAAATTCCAGTTTGTTTAGTTCTGCCCATTGTTTTCTCGTTTAGGGCAAACCCATTATTTTAACTGGGGACCATACGCCGCTTTTCATGGAATTACACACTAGTGCAGCATTGAAGGTTCCATGTCCACCGCTGTATGAACACATCTTTGGATGTTTCTAAATTGTTTTTGTACTTTTAGTATGTTGAGTTCTGCTCAATCCGGGCCTAGAGGGCGTGGACGGTAGAATGCATTTCCACTACCGTCCATGAACAGGCTCAATCAAACCGTGCCTGCAACATTTTCGTTTTTGTTGTGTTGAGCGACCCGTGGAGTTTCCACTTTTTCTATTTTAAATTACAGACTGTGCCATAGAAATGACAAAAATAGCGCATAAAGCCGCAAAATAATAGCTTTGTGGCTTTTTTCAAAATAATCAGGATTAACCAAGAAATACCAACATTCATTTCTAAAAAGACCCTTCAACCGAGTGTTTCTATCGTGGCTGAGTGGTTAAGGTCGCTCACTTTGAATCACTTGTCCCCCATCTTTGTGTCTAAAAGTCTTGACTGGGTCGTTTCGTGAGGGTCCGATCGAGCTGACACGTAGAAAGTCGTTTGTTCTATCCAGTTGCCAGAGATGCCCGAGGGTGTATTCGGGGTTTTCGCGACCGCTACTACTTAAATGTTGTTGTATGACCTGTCGATGTGCCTTAAAACATACTGAAACAATGCAAATGAAAATATCCTTCTTTAGCTAATTTGCTTATGTAAGAAATGTCTAAGTTGAACTTGTAATTAATTTTGGTCAAATGAACCGACCCAGAAATAAAACGCCGATACCGACGATAGCGTGACGACAATACATAACCAAGTTCAGTTTAAATCATCACGGGAAGCTAAAATTTATAACTTATATTACATTATATGCTGATGCATTGAAAACAAACATGTGATTGTACGGAACCATCGACTGACCTAAAATTAGCCCATTTTTAATGATTGCACTACTTTAAAAGAACAACAGGGATGCAGTTCTTTTCATTTCCCTGTTAAGCTTCTGTTCTCGTATTGCTATTGCTGAGATGTTCAAGAACTCTAATTTGGCAAACAAATTAACTTACTTATTGGCGAAGTCACGTGACACTTCTCAAGATTTATAGAAATCCGTGTAGTTAGAGTTGAACTTTAAGCAGTTTTGTCCGACAATAAGCAGCTTTGTCCAAAACATGTTTTGAATTACCAGATAAACCACTGGCAAATACGCTCTTTATCAATGGGAATGATTTTAAATAGTGCGTTCAAATACGCTCGTGTTAATCAATAGCTTCTATTTTAAGGACAGACGTTTAATAATGTATAGAGATCACTGGATTCTTTATTTCAGGTTTAAGACTTGAAGACTTGAAGCACTGAGCACATGCTTACTGTTACAACAAGGAAAAACAACAGTTACTTGGAATTCTATAAGAAAAGATATACTTTAATTTAATCAAACCACTGGTCATTCGAATCCTGGTCATGCTGTGTTTGATTGCTTCAGGTTCTCAACACCTCGTTTGTATAAGTAATGAATAAGTGGTGTACCAATGATTAACTGATGGAAGACTCTTTACAGCCGTTACACGGTAGTTTAAGTACAGTAACTGCTGTTTTGACTGATAATAAAATCTATAAGAAGATGTGTTTTAGCGCAATTTGCCTTATTGCCTTTATTCAGTTATGGTCCTTTTCCACAGATATGAAAGTGATTTTTATAGCTCTTTTATGACCGCAAATAATTAATTTGCACATACATTATATTTTCCTTTATAATGGTTGCACGGCTTGGTAGGTCACCCTAGTTTCAATATTTTACGTTACACGTTTACACGTTTCGTCCTCGTTATCCTGATTTTACCTTATTTTAGTTTAAAAACGAGGTAATAGAACGAAGCTTTCAAATCAGTAGATCTTTTTACCTTGCCTTCTGTGCAATAAGCAGTTGGTGAGCTACAACCTGCTAACCTATCGCAATTAACCCAAAGAGACTGTTGTTTGCTACAACGGTATATGCTATAATATGTACCGTACTGTGTGTTTCGATTTTAATTCAAATCTTGATTAGCCTGTATCAATAAAAAAATATAGTAAGAAAAATTAATTAAAACTAAGATTTCTGTCAAAAAATTGGTTTCATTATTTATGTTTTATTTCTTTATTTGAAATAGGAGTCCATCGACATTATGACTGGCTATATGTGATATTTTTCTAATCTTTGAAGTGAATGCGGATACTGTTCAGAATTAAGTCATACTCACAGATCCTCCAGTCTATGTTATGTCAAACAGTAACGTAATAAGCGGACCTCTGACTAGTTTTTACAAAAAAAGTATTTAGGATCAATATGGTATTGTGTACTAGTCTAAGGGTGTGATCGCATCGTCAAAGTTGTATTCATATTTTATTACTTGGCACTCAAATAAACCAAGCCGTTTTGACATAGTGCATATATTGTAAGATATTGTAGCGGATTATATGAACCAAGGTTAAAAGAATAAATTCATTCATTGGTATGTAAAAGATACTAGTTTTACTAGTATGATAAGCAATCCCAGTAGTGAAATGGAAACAGGAAAATAGAGCGCCCATATCATGTGTTTTATTTTGCATTGTAATATGCTTGCCTCTGTTAAAAACACTCTTACGCTAGAATGACGTTACGTTAGCGTGCGTGACGTCAATGGTTTTGTTGCGGTGAAAAAAGAGCGCTTCTATATTGTGTCTACTGTCTTAGATAAAGGGCATATTAAAATCGAAATAATTTATCGCAAAACCGTGTTTTAACACTATTTATGCACTCGGGCGGTAATACATCGTACAAATAATTTCACTCGGGCTGCGCCCTCGTGATATTATTACGCCCGATGTATAACCGCCTATCGTGCATAAATAGTGATAAAGTACTCTTGCTATAAATTATTTCTTAAATCAAACAGTCTAAACGTTACTGTGTAGATCATTTAAAAGAAATAACGTCTTCTATTTTCGGTATAGGGAATGGTGTAATTAGATTTACGGAACCAAGGTAATTCAATTTACACTTTCAAATAAATTATACTTAAAGAAAGGAAACATGGAAACTACTTAAGGGGAAAATCACCATGTTTTGTGCTTGAAAAGACATCACACAGTCACAAAGAAAAGAACGATTGTCATGAAAGGGAAGAATCATCAAACACCTACTGTGCTTTAATGTGTCGGCTTTGCATACTTTTGAAGGTTGTTTTATTTTCCCCAGACAGACGACTGAATTGCTAAGGAGTAAATAATATGTTTTCGTGTGTGAACTCGTTTGTGTAACAAGTGTTAATTTTTTAGACTACAATAATTTCAGGTGATCTAATAAAAAACTGCGTAAATGGTTACTGTAATCAATAACAAATTACGTGATTTTGAACTTCTAGTATTTATGCTTCTGTTAACATATTGTTGTCTGGTTAAACATGTCAGAAGTCAAATTTCCAATACCTCACGAGTTTCACATCCTTACTCAGTTTGCTGTAATGTTGAGTATTTAAAGGTATATATTTACAAACTAAATGCAACTAGATTTGGGTTCGAAATCACTATTAGTTATGTTATATACACTTTTATCTTGCCTCCTACAAGATTCTTGCATTTCTATTGGTCAACAGACGTCACGTGGAGACAGGATATATTCCATATCCTGCTAGTACATTTCAGATATGAATGTTGGTTAAAAACAAAATGGCTGCCACATCGCTAACGTAATTGAATCAAGTCAGATTATAAGCTCCAGCTATAGATATCGTTTCCAAGATAAAAAAAATAGTGTTTTATTTTTGCCGTTCTATTTTTTCCTATCTAAATTAGGTTCGTGAAGTTAGTGGCAATAGAAGAACAGTAACTCTGTATGGGACGGCCGCGATTGCCAGGCTGAAATATTGTTTTAGTTAAATCATCGTAATTTGACGTAAAGCAAAGGAATTAACACATTTGTAAGAAAGTGGTTTGCTGTAGGATCATTTAATCTACCTGCAAGATAAAGGAATTAACAGGAAACGGGACGAAAGCCGAAGTTTTAAGACATTTCTGACATCGTGTAATCTGATGATTTTTCGAAATGATGGAATATAAAAGTTTTTCAAAACCAGTTCATAACTGTACAAATGAGCTTCTGTGTTTTGTGATTCAGTCAAAATACAGTTCATTTTACATTATATGGCTGGTGTTAATCAATTCATTCAACTATAATCAAAGTATGATGACCAGAGAAGATTGCAGGATTTCAATCTGCACTATAACTGTAAGTAGCTTTATTAATATAAAAATTATGTCAGTTACAGCGAGGATGTAAAAGGTAGTTGGCAAGATAAAATCGTCACATTGCTTGTTGGTGACAAGATACGGGATGTACGCTGTCTCGAAAATCCATATCAAGCCTGATACGGATTTCCTCAACAGCGTATATCCCGTATCCTGTCACCAACAAGCAGTGTAATTAATAAAATTTTGCTTTACTTAATTATCGTGTGCACATTTGGCCTTTTTCTCTGTGACGCGTCTATTTTATCTACCGAAAATGTTCCCTCAAGATATATTCCGTAGAACGTAACACAATAAAGCTATGATAAAATTGGAATAACTGCTGCTTTATTCAGCCAATTTTCCGTCATTTCGATGTAAAAGTCGAACTTAATTTGATACTGTAATACGTCCTTTTTAGTAAAGGAGTTGTCAAAGAATCCAAAACATAGGTCTAGTGACTAAACTTGCGCTCGTGCTTGTACGACGTATGGCGGCTGACTTTGGTAAGAAGATAAAATGTAGTGAGAGTAAAAATCAAAATAATTATTTCAATCAGTTAATGTCTTCAAACCTATTGTTTTGATAATAAATGTTATATATGACTGTCGATTTGAATATTATCTAAATAGCAAAGGCACAATTAATCCATAACCTATTACATAATTGAATAAAGGTCGTTTCCAATTCAGTCATCATGATTTCAACATTTCAATTTTCTCAACGGTGTGGAAATAACCTTAAATTCATGTAGCTCTATACTGGTGAATGTAGAATTTTACTGCTAAGAATAAGATAAATTTCTAATTTCAAGTTTCAAAATTCACACCATTTTAGCACTTGAAAAATCCGAATCATATCTATAAGAACGAAAATCATTAACATGGGTCAAGTTTCAATATTCATTTTTCATATTTCATTTTTTTCTCAACAAAGTCAGTCTCAAAGCTTTTTCAGAATACGGATAGAAACATTTCTCATGAATCATACTGTGATCATAAAGATATAACTAGATTATATATTTGCATATTATTTGATAACTTTTGCATCAGACGAAAACAAAAACAAGTTAAATTTCTACTACAGACATGATTACTCCCTAGAGTCGTTTGGGATCCTAAATGCGTCTATCATTGATTTCAACTCATTTAGATTTGAAGATTGAATACTGCTTAAGCCGGTGCTAGGGGGCGTGAGCAGTGTTGCATTTTCCATTACTGCTCATGAACAGACTCAATCAAACCGAGTCTGCAATTTTCACTGTTTGCCTTGTTTTCGGTGCTTCCGAGGGATCTACTTTTCAGATTTTATTTACTTCACAACAGCGGGTGTTAAGTGCTGTGTGGCGGCCGTAAAAAGTCGCCCCGACTTCATCTCAGAGTTGTTATATTTTCTGGTCCTTCGGGATCATTGATTTCAACTCATTTGGATTTGAAGATTGATTACTGCTTAAGTCGGTGCTAGGGGGTGTGAGCAGTGTTGCATTTTCCATTACTGCTCATGAACAGACTCAATCAAACCGGGTCTGCAATTTTCACTGTTTGCCTTGTTTTCGGTGCTTCCGAGGGATCTACTTTTCAGATTTTATTGATAATGGAAATATTAAGATGGACTTTTCTTGAATATCTGATGAAAGTATCCAAGTCCAAAATAACAGTATAGTAGACATTTATAGACTGTATTAAACAAAATTATAAGAACTATTATTATTAAGTGTTGTTGTACAGGATCTGCTGTTACAGTAGTATTAGACGTACAGGATCTGCTGCAGTACCAGTTGTACAGGATCTGCTGTAGTACCAGTTGTAAGGGAACTGCTGTAGTACCAGTTATACAGAATTTGCTGCAGTAGCAGTTGTACAATATCAGCTGTAGTACCAGTTGTACAGGATCTGCTGTAGTACCTTTTGTACAGGATCTGTTGTAGTACCATTTGTACAGCATCTGCTGCAGTACCAGTTGTACAGGATCAGCTGTAGTATCATTTGTACAGGATCTGCTGTTCTACCATTTGTACAGGATCTGTTGTAGTACCATTTGTACAGGACCTGCTGTAGTACCAGTTGTACAGGATCTGCTCTAGTACCAGTTGTACGGGATCTGCTGTAGTACCATTTGCACATGATCTGCTGCAGTACCAGTTGTACAGGATCTGCTGTAGTATCATTTGTACAGGATCTGCTGCAGTACCAGTTGTACAGGATCTGCTGTTACAGTAGCACCAGTTGTACAGGATCTGCTGCAGTACCAGTTGTACAGGCTCTGCTGCAGTACCAGATGTACAGGATCTGCTGTTCTACCAGTAATTAGAAATACGAGATATAGAATGAGTTCTGTTTCGGCTCACCTATTGTATCTCAGCACTTCAGAGATGCTTTAATAAACTTTTAACCCTTATCCTGCTAAATTTCTTGTCTATCATTCAATTTGGGCAATACCATTTATTATTCGAAGGGGTGTTCACTGAAAATTTACTGACTTTATAGCGAACAGTGCAGAACATGATCAGCATGCACGGATGAGCAGGCTGATCTTGGTCTGCATTGGTCGCAAATGCAGAATAAATTGCCACCAGCAAGCTAAAGGTTAAAGTTGTGGTTCGTATTTGTAAAACAGGAATCATGTGTTAACGCCATTTGTTTCTAAAAAACTTGATCCGGACTACAGGAATGGAAACTTCGTTATGAACATATGACGAACAGTGTGAAAACTAATTAACTTTGAAATAGACTTCATAAAGACAAAAAGTATAGAAATTAATATTGACATGTAAAATATATCCAATATGAGCGTAAATATTTAGGATCTATGATAATACAAATTGTCAATGAAATATATTTGACCTACAAAGGGTAACGACTTCTAACTAATTCATTCATTGATATAAATTAGTAAAAAGCTTTTCAGTACCAAAACAATTCGAATAGTACTGTATAGAATGAATGATAATCTGATCTAATTTTGGAACTGAAATCCCCCTGAATCATTCAAAACAAAGGAAGAAATATACAAACGTACCACAGAGATTTTTCCGCTTGTTTCCCCATACTACAAGTTCTATACATCTTTATTTTTAAAAGTATTTTGCTCTTTGCTCTTAAATTACCCTTTTGTATTTCCTTTGGGACTTGTAACTCATTAAACACATTTGAATTTTCCAAAGAAATATTTAAGTTTAGAAAGAAAATTAGAATACAATAACATAAAATGCATATTTGATATAGCGCGAATATTACAAGAAAATATAAGATGTGCACTAGGTATTGAGTTAGTGCAACCTTTACTGTCTTTCTGAATCAATAATTTCTACATTTAATAATTAATGAAGTCAGTGGAGGTGTTGCTCCAGGTCAGACACAATAAACTTTCTGCACCTGTTCTTAGTGACGGTAAACATGATGTTTGTGTCTTAAAAGTTTTGATTGGGTCGTTTCGTGTGGGCGCGATCGAGCTGGCACACACAGAGAGTCGTTTTTTGTGTCCCCGTAGGGAGGCATATTAGTTTTCAACTGTCCGTTCGTTCGTTAGTTCGTTCGTCACAACGTTAACTTTTTGCATGAAGGCACATTACTCGCGAACCACTGCACCCAGGACCTTCAAACTTCACATTCTGATAGTACTTATTGAGTACACGACACCTACTGACTTTGGGGTCACCAGGTCAAAGGTCAAGGCGCTGCGGGGGCATTTGTCACCATTAGTGACAGCTCTTCTTCTATCCAGAAAAAGCCCGAAAAAGATGCCCATGTGTGCACCGAGGTTTTCGCTATCGTTACTGCTTAAATGCTGTTATATGACCTCTCAATGTGCCTTAAAACTAACTGAAACAATACATTGGGAAAATATCCATTTTTAGCTTATTTAGTTACGCAGTTGTACCTGTAATTAATTAAAGACAAATGAACCTACCCAGAAATAACACGCCGATACCGGCTACATCGTGATAACGATACATACACAATTTCGGTTTAAATTACCACGAGGAGCTAAAACGTATAACCAATATTATATTACATGCTGATGCGGCCCGCCCGCTTAGCTCTGTAGGTAGAGCATTGGTCTACGGATCGCGGGGTCGTGAGTTCGATCCTCGGGCGGGGCGTATGTTCTCCGTGACTATTTGATAAACGACATTGTGTCTGAAATCGTTAGTCCTCCACCACTGATTCATGTGGGAAAGTTGGCAGTTACTTGCGGAGAACAGGTTTGTACTAGTACAGAATCCAGGAACACTGGTTAGGTTAACTGCCCGCCGTTACATGACTGAAATACTGTTGAAAAACGGCGTTAAACCCAAAACAAACAAACAAACAAACAAACAAACATGCTGATGCGTGATTGCACGGAACAATTGGCTGAACTTTGAATGAACAACAGGGTTGCAGTTCATTTTCACTTTCCTGTTAAACTTCTCTTCCCGAATTGCTGAGACGTTCAAGAACTTTAATTTTGGCAAACTTATTAACTTATTTCACTGATTTAGCCGGCAAAGTCACGTGACACTTCTCAAGATTCATCGAAATCCATGTAGTTAGCTGAACCGTCTTATAGTTGATTTGCAAGTTGTTTTGTCCGACAATACGCGGTTTGGTCCAAAATATGTTTTGAATTACGGGAAAAACGCCCTTTATCAATGAGAAAGATTTTAAACAGTGCGTTCAAATACGCATGTGTTAATCGATAGCTTCTATTTTAAGGACAAACGTTCAATAATGTATAGAGATCACCATATTCTTTGTTTTAGGTTAAAGTCATTAAGCATTGAGCACATGCTCACTGCTACAGCAAGAGATAAAAATTGAAATTCTATGAGAAAAGATATACCTTAATTTAATTAAATCCACTAGTCAGTCGGATCTTGGTCATGCTGTATTTGATGGTTTCAGGTCCTCAACACCTCGTTTGTAAAAGAAAAGAACAAGTGATGTACCAATGATTAACTAAATACAGCGGTAGTTTAAGTTCTGTAACTGCTGTTTTGACTGATACTAAACTCTATTAGAAGATACCTTTAAAGCGCTCAGTCTAATTGCCTCTACGCACATAATTACAGTTGCATGACTTGGTAGGTTTAAGCGGATATATGGAACTAAATAGCATTAATCACTTCCATCCCAATTTTAATATTTTACATTAAGATGAATATGTTGTCTTCTGTATAAACGTTACGAGGCGATTGCCAATTTTGTAACTTTACTTGTTCGTTTCTTTCTCATTATCTTTGTGTTTATCTGTGTATTATTCTGTATTGTTATCAATTATACAAATACGTACACTGCCATAGGGGTCAGTGCTGAATATTGTTCCTTGTGTTTTTCTGCTTACGGTAAATTGAACCATCTTCTGCTAAAAAGAACCTGTAACATCTTAAATAGAAATGTGTCTTAATGATAAGCTACTTCAAATGTCATCTTCTTTAATTCTGATCAGATATAAGCAAACGTATTATCATGAATTCTTTATTGTTTAGTTATAAAAGAATCTCAGGAACTTTGAAAGTGAATTATCTTAGCTGTGTTTGACATCAATTCTACTAGTATTCCCGAAGATAATTTTGCTATTTTATATAATGCTGACATATTTAAAATTTAAAATAACATATGCTTTGTTAACCAGTGTATTGTAAATAGGACTGACAAGAACGGCAAGATGAATCTCATTTCATGTTTGTAATTGTCATTTTTATTTGATTACAATGATAAACTGAATAAACTGAAGTTAAGCGAGAACCACAGGAACCATTCAACAGCATGGAATAGCAAATATGCTTTTAAAACAATAACAATTATATGTATTCTAACAACACTATCAACAAATCGTACGAAGCTTGACGCCATCAATACTCATCAACAAACACAGCATGTAACACAGAAACAGTATGTAAAAATATGTACTTGTGTACTGTGTGTTTCGACATGAATTACAGTTACAAATCAATGGAAGATTAATTTAAATCTTAATCAAAAAAGTATTTAGGATGAATATGTCTTTGTGTACAAGTCTAAGAGAGTGACTGCATCGTATTGATATCATTCCTTGATATTATTCGAGTGGCATTCAAATAAACCGCATAGTTTGGACAGGCTGCAAATTTGTAAGATATTGTAGCGAATTATATCAACCAAGGTTAAAAGAATAAGTTCACTTACTGTTAGAGATAAAATAATGACAAAGAAATGCACTCTCCCAGTTGTATTAGTTTTACTAGTTTGATGAGCAATTCCACTAGTGCAATGGAAACAGAAATGTGGAGAGCCCATAATAGCATGGATTTTATTTTGCAATCAAACAGTCTAAACGTTACTATGTAGATCATTTAAATGAAATAACGTCTTCTATTTTGGGTATAGGGAATGGTGTAGTTATATTAACGACTACTGTAATTCAGTTTACACTTTTAAATGAATTATACTTAAAGAAAGGGAACAAGTAAACTACTTAAGGGGAAAATCACCATATTTTATGCTTGAGAAGACTTCACGGAAAGAATGATTGTCTTGAAAGGGATGAACCATCAAACGCATACTGTGCTTTAATGTGTCGGCTTTGCATACTTTTAAAGAGTGTTTCGTCTTTCCCTGAGAAACGATTGAAATGTCTGTGGAGAAAATAGTATGTTTCCGTGGTTGAACTCGTTTGTGTAAGAAGTGTAAGAAATGTTTCATGTGATCTATTATAAAACTGCGTAAATGGTTACCGTAATCAATAACAAATTTCGTGATTTTGAGAACTAGATTTTATGCTTTTGTTAACATAGTTGGAAAATGTCAGAAGTCAAATTTCCAGTAACTGCTGAGTTTCACATCCTTACTCAATCTGCTGAACTGTTGAGTTTTTAGAGGTATGTATTTGTACAAACTAACTGGAACTATATTTGGGTTCGAATTCACTATTAGTTGTGCTATATACACTAAATATTTGGCATTTCTTAATTAAAGTGAGCACATTTGGTCTATTTCTCTGTGACGTGTCTATTTTATCTATCGAAAATGTTCCCTCCAGATATATTCCAGAGAACATAACTCAATAAAGCTATGATAAAATTGGAATAACTGCTGCTTTATTCAGCCAATTTTCCCTCATTTCAATGTAGAAATATAAATTGCAAGGCGAATTTAGTTTGATGCTGTAATACGTCATTTTTAGTTAAGGGGATGTCAAAAGATCCAAAATATTGGTTTAGTGACTAAATTCGCGCTCGTGTTAGTACGTTTGTGGAGGCTGACTTTGGAAAGACGATAAAATGTATGTAGACTTAATGTAATGGTCTCCTAATGACAATATATTTACGTATTCTCCATATGAGATTTCAGCATTCTCCAGATGTTATCAAATATTTTTTTTCTGTAATTCTGATGCCGAAATCGCATACGAAAGGTGCGTAATCGCACGGAAATTGTCATTTATTATTTCTTGTCAATTACCTCGAAAATCACGATATTCTGATACCATTTATATATAAGTACATACTTTAAAGTCGTTTCTAATGTTGGAGACGATATTTAATTTAGTAATTAAAATATCGCCCGGATGTACATAACATTTCAGAATTCGATACTAGTATTTTGAAATAGACACTCAAGAAAAGATATGCCATGGTTTTAGTCCAATGTGAGTAAAAATCAATATAATTATTTGAATCAGTTAATTATTAATGTCTTCAAATCTATTGTTTTGATGATAAATGTTATGTATGACTGTCGATTTAAATATGACCTAAATAGCAAAGGCACAATTAATCCATAACCTATTACAAAAATGAATAAAGGTCGTTTCCAATCAAGATTTCAACATTTCATTTTTTTAACGATGTGGCAATAACCTTAAATTCATATATATATTAGTGAATATTATACTACTGAGAATAAGATAAATTTTCTTATTTCAAGTTTCAAAATTCGCACCATTTCCAACACTTGAAAAATCCAAAGCATATCTACAATGAGTAAATTCATACATGGGTCAAGTTTTATTATTCATTTTTTCTCAACAAAATCAGCAAAAAAGCTATTTTCGAATATGGATAGAAACATTTCTCACGAATCATACTTTGGTCATAACAATATAATTAGATTATACATTTACATATCATTTGATAAATTTCGCATCAGACGAAAACAAAAACAAGTTAAATTTCTACTACAGACATGATTACTCCCTAGAGTCGTTTGGGATCATAAATGCGTCTTGATAAAGGAAAGTAACAGACAGTATTTTGCGGAGTAAGATCCTTATGGAAATATTAATCGGGTTTTCTTGAATATCTGGTGAAAGTATCCAAGTCCTAGATAACAATACAGTAGACATTTATAGTATGTATTAAAAAGAATTACAAGAGATGTAATTCATGTTGCAGGATGCACTGTAGTACCAGTAATTAGAAATACGAGATATGGTATAAGTTCGGCATGTTTCTGCTTACCTATTGTATCTCGTATTCAGAGTTTTAAAGTTGTTGTTCGAATTTGTGAAAAAGGAGTCATGATGTCTTCTTAAAATCTAGATTTGGACTACAGGAATGGAAAATTTGTTATGAAAATATGGCGAACAGCGTGAATACTAATTAACTCTGAAACATAAAGACCTAAATTATAGAAATGAATGTTGGCACATAAATTGTATCCAATACCAGCGTAAATATTTATGATCTATGATAATACCATCAATCCAACTCGTCAATGAAATCTCGGTCAGTACATTGTGACTTTATTAGACCTACAAAGAGTAACGACTTTCAGTTTATTCATTGATATAATTTATTGAAAAGCTCTACAGTACCAAAACAATTCGAATAGTACTCTAGAGAATGAATGATAATCAGAACTAACTTTGGACCTTAATTCCTCTGAATCATCCAACACAAGAAAAGAAATATGCAAACGTCCCATAGAGAATTTTTGCTTGTTTCCCCGTACAACATGTTCTCTATTTCTGTATTAAAAATTCTACTTTGCTCTTTAATTACCCTTTTGTATTTCCTTTGGGAGTTGTAACTCATTAAACACATAAATTTAGAAAGAAAATTAGCAAATAACACAAAATGCATATTTGATGTAGCGGAAATATTTCAAGGAAATACAGGATGTGCACTAGATCATTGAATTAGTGCATCTCCTGTGTTGATTACTTTACTGTCTTATTTAATCAATAGTTCATACATTTGATAATTAATGAAGTCAGTGGAGGTATTGCTCCTGGTCAAAGATATAAAACTTTCTGTTTCTTAGCGGCGGTGAGTAAACATCCTGATAATTCTAGAAGACTTAAGTGTAGAAAGTAACGACTATGCACCCTATAATAATCTTATAAATATAAAGGAACTTAATTTAAACTTGTTTTAATATATATCCTTAACTAGTTGTATGTGTTTTCGCAGAATGGAGGTTTTCCTACTGTCTTATTTTGTACATAATGTATTTCAGGTCGATTGTGAAGCAAGCAAGTTCTACAACTTATATATATCACTCTCGACACCTCATTCCTGATGGAATACATCGCCACAAGGGTATGAGAGAAGAGTAGCAAGTTTCCCTTTTAATGCTGAGCGTCAAGCAAGGGGGCTACTTATACCATTTTTAACGTTTTTGGTATGACGCGGCCGGGGATCGTACCCACGACCTCCCGCACTCGAAGCGAACGCTCTACCACTAGGCAATCGAGGCGGTTGCTTTCTTAATTTGATAATAGTTCAAGAAATATTCTATAAATTCTCTATATCTGCCCTAGCACATAAGTGTATGTGTCATATTCGCATACCAAACGGAGACCGATTCTTCCAAACTAACTTGATTAATACGAACTCAACTACAATATATTACATCCTGTAGAACAGATCTCCCACCTGCCGATGTTTATATCAATAGCTCTACTTTCTTTACTTTCTTAATTTGATAATAGTTCAAGAGATATTCAGTAAATTCTCTTTACATGTATCTGACCTAGCACATTAGGGAATGTGTTATATTCGCATACCAAACGGAGACCGATTCTTCTAAATAAACTTGATTAAGACTAAACTCAACTACAATAATTATATGGCCGATGTCTATATCAATAGCGATAGCCTTCACTCTCTACAGGTTGTTATTACGACAACATTTTGTTTTGTGAAAACCAGATCTTTCAGTCTCAGTTTTGTTCAAAATTAGCATTAAAAATGGGCCACCCATTACCTACCTTGTAAAAATACACAGTTGATAATCACTTTCTTGACGTTATTCAGTGTGCGTTGTAATTTCTGTGACATTTTGTGGCCTAGCCGTAAAACACACATCGTTAGAACGGCAAGGCTTTTTTACATGATTACAGCTAACAAGGTTAATATTTTGTAAAGGCTAGTGAGCGGCTCGTTAATTATGCTACTGCAAACATAACCGGGGCTGAAATATCTGTTGATGTGATCTAATTCTGACCGAAGTATCCACATTCTCTTCAAAAACGATAAAATGAACCATATAGACAGGCATGAAGTAAATAAACTCCTGTGCCAAATTAATAAGAACAAAAACAATTATATCCATTTGTTACAGGAATGTTGGCTTTTCCTATAACTCTCAAAGAAGATTTAAATCTAACTTTCAATGACTTGTTACTGTAATTCATATCGAAACACTTAGACCATAGGTAGTTAAAACAATTCTCGTTCAAATTGGGATAATTATGGTTGGTTAGTTGGCTGGTCCTTAGCATGCCTATAGCTTATTGCATAGAGAGCAAGGTAAAATAAGCTTCCATGGTACTCGAAAGCTTCAGTCTTTTTCATTGTTTTCAAACAAAACTCCGACTATAATCCGTCGAGACAGGTCGAAATAAATTTTGCTACTTTTTTCTTGGCTGCATTCAATGCTTCCAGTGGACATTCTTATATATCTTATTATAACTTATCTAATTATACAATCCCTGTAGTTTCAAACACAACGGCTGAAGATACCGGAAATAGACTTTTAGGACCTATTTACTATACAAATTGTACACCTTGTATACTATGCCCTAACGATAATGTGATGTTTACAAACATTACACTAAATAGACTCAAATGTAGCAAAGTTCCCCTTGTAACTTATCGAAATCTAAACTTTAATAATGTTCGAACCAACCGCATTTGCTTGGAAGTAAAGTATACGGATTATGTTCGGTAGATCGTTTTTCCACGCGAGTTCAGAACTCAACGACGGCATTTTTTTTTCTCGCATCAAAAATATGTCGATTTCTTTGAGTGTTCATCATTTTCTCAATGACAGAACAACACCAAAATCATCGAAGCCAGTATGGCAGATAAAAAAAGTTTAGAATTAAATCAAAAATTATATTTACTAAATGTATACTTACAATAAGAAGAAAATAGTGAAAATATGTTATATAAATACATATTTGTAAA
Organism: Mercenaria mercenaria; assembly: GCF_021730395.1. Classification (NCBI taxonomy): domain Eukaryota; kingdom Metazoa; phylum Mollusca; class Bivalvia; order Venerida; family Veneridae; genus Mercenaria; species Mercenaria mercenaria. The sequence continues at coordinate 59,671,982 of NC_069373.1, forward strand.
TACTAATTATAATAAAAGATTGAAACGAAAAATATGGTAACAGACAGGAATGATAGGAAAAATAAAAATAAGATGATCTAGAAAAAAATCTTCATTAGGAGTCCAACTCTCATACAAAAGATGAATTGTTACTGGTATCTTTATTTTCCCCGGATGAGCTATTGTGCTATAAACGTATTGGGCAGTTACAATGTAAAATGAAAGAAATACAATTTACTTGTCAATAATTTAAAGAAATATAAGTTATTCTGTTACATTCTATCAATTATTATAGAATGGACGCGTCCACGAGTTTGCATCATTGGGGATTAGTATCTCAAACGAGGAAGCTACTAGTACCATTTTTCACGTCTTTGGTATGACGCGGCCAGGGATCGAACCCACGGCCTCCCGCACACAAAGCGGGCACTCTACCATTAGGCTACCGAGACGGTTTTGATATCTGTGTAGTCTTTCTTAAGACATTAAGACCAAATGACTCAAATCTTATAGTGTATCTGAAGGAATACTTTGCCTTGCAATATATTTCAGTTTCAGTGACTGTAACGATATATCAATCCTCTACACAGGAAACAAGTTCTTTATCATGGAATGCTATAATTTACAAAATTTAAAATCAAACGTTTTTGTTTCACCTTTAGAAAGACAAGAACAAACTACCTACGTGATTAGACATTAAATGTCCATATTTGCCTTGTACATTTTTTAGGATTAAATATTATCTTTCATCTTGAAAAGTAAAATGTGAAGCTAAATCATTATAAAATTGAGATACTCTGGTGACAAGTTTTCAATAGATAGATAGATAGATAGATCTCCCATCCATAAAAAGTTTTGCCCATTTGCACTTTCCTTGAGTGTTGTGTAAATATTAAGTTTAATTGATGACAAAAGCTGAATTGTTCTAGTTTTGTTTTCGGTTTCGCTACTAGACAATTTCATGTTAATTGGGCTGAATATGATTGGGCTGCCAACTTTCTTTGTTTATTTTTCTTTTTTATTTATGTTTTTTTCTTTTATTTAATGTTATTCCGTATTTTCATTGATACATGTATAGTAAACTGTATGTAATGTATATATTTTCTCTATTTGTACATATGTTAAAATCTTCGATATTGGAGGAAAAATAAAGATCTATCTATCTAACTTAGTTTGATGCTGTAATACGTCATTTTTAGTAAAAGAGTTGTCAAAGAATCCAAAACATAGGTCTAGTGACAAAACTCGCGCTCGTGTTTGTACGTATGTGGAGGCTGACTTTGGTAAGAAGATAAAATGTAGACTTAATGCAGTGGACCCCTAATGACAATCTACAATTTCTGTTTGTTTTCGTATTTTCCGTGCGCGATTTCTGCATTCTCCGGTTGTTTTGAAAAATAATGTTTCTGTTATCACCGAAAGATGCCGAAATCGCTTACGAAAGATGCATAATCGCACGAAAATTGTCGTTTATTATTTCTTGTCCATTATCTTAAGAAAATCACGATATCCTGATACCATTTATAAATAAGTACATACTTTAAAGTCGTTCCTATATTGGAAACGATATTAGCAATTAAAATAACGTCCGGATGCTTAAGTACATAACATTTTAGAACTCGTTCTGATTCGAAACTAGTGTTATGAAATAGATACTCATCAAAAGATATGCCATGGTTTTAGTCCAGTGTAAAAATCAAAATAATTATTTGAACCAGTTAATGTCTTTAAACCTATTGTTTTGATAATAAATGTTATATATAACTGTCGATTTGAATATTATCTGAATAGCAAAGGCACAATTAATCCATAAACTATTACATAAATGAAGAAAGATCGTTTCCAATTCAGTCATCATGATTTCAACATTTCAATTTTCTCAACGGTGTGGCAATAACCTTAAATTCATATATTATATATTGGTGAATATAGAATTTTACTGCTAAGAATAAGATAAATGTCTAATTTCAAGTTTCAAACTTCACACCATTTTAGCACATGAAAAATCCGAATTATATCCATAAGAACTAAAATCATTAATATGGGTCAAGTTTCAATATTCAATTTTATATTTCATTTTTTTTCGCAACAAAATCAGTTTAAAAGCTATTTCAGAATGCGGATAGAAACATTTCTCATGAATCATACTGTGGTCATAAAGATATAGCTAGATTATACATTTGCATATTATTTGATAACTTTCGCATCAGACGAAAACGAAAACAAGTTAAATTTCTACTACAGACATGATTACTCCCTAGAGTCGTTTGGGATCATAAATGCGTCTTGATAATGGAAAGTAACAGACAGTGTTTTGCTGAGTAAGATCCTTATGGAAATGTTAATCTGTTAGATGGAATTTTCTTGTACAGGATCTGCTGCAGTACCAGTTGTACAGGATCTGCTGCAGGACCAGTTGTACAGGATCTCCTGTAGTAACAGTTGTACAGGATCTGCTGCAGGACCAGTTGTACAGGATCTGCTGCAGTACCAGTTGTACAGGATCTGCTGCAGTACCAGTTATACAGGATCTGCTGCAGTATCAGTTGTACTGGATCTGCTGCAGTACCAGTTGAACAGGATCTGCTGCAGGACCAGTTGTACAGGATCTGCTGCAGTACCAGTTGTACAGGATCTGCTGCTGTACCAGTTGTACTGGATCTGCTGCTGTACCAGTTGAACAGGATCTGCTGCAGTACCAGTTGTACAGGATCTGCTGCAGGACCAGTTGTATAGGATCTGCGGCAGTGCCAGTTGTACAGGATCTGCTGCAGGACCAGTTGTAGAGGATCTGCTGCATTACCAGTTATACAGGATCTGCTGCTGTACCAGTTGTACTGGATCTGCTGCAGTACCAGTTGAACAGGATCTGCTGCAGTGCCAGTTGTACAGGATCTGCTGCAGTACCAGTTGTACAGGATCTGCTGCAGTACCAGGTGTACAGGATCTGCTGTAGTGCCAGTTGTACAGGATCTGCTGCAGTACCAGTTGTACAGGATCTGCTGTAGTACCAGATGTATATGATCTGCTGTAGTACCAGTTGTACAGGATCTGCTGCAGTACCAGATGTACAGTATCTGCTGTTCTACAAGTAATTAGAAATAGGAGATATGGAATAAGTTATATATGTTTCTGCTTATCTTTTGAATCTCGGCACTTCAGAGATGTTTTGATAAGTTGTTCGTATTCTAAAACAGGAGGCATGCCTTAACGCCATTTGATTCTTATAACCTAGTATAGATCCGGACTATAGGAATGGAAAATTTGTTATGAAAATATGGTGGACAGTGTGAAAACTAATTAACTTTGAAACAAACTTCATAAAGATAAAAATTATAGAAATGAATGTTGGCACATAAAATTTATCAAATACCAGCGTAAATATTTATGATCTATGATGATACAGTAAATCCAACTTGTCAATGGAATCTCGGTCAGTACAGTGTGACTTTGTTTGACCTAGAAAGGGTAACGACTTTCAATTCATTCATTGATGTAAATTATTGAAAAGCAATTCAATAACAAAACAATTCGAATAGTACTATGGAGAATGAATGATAATCAGAACTAACTTTGGAACTTAATTCCCCAGAATCATCCAACACAAGAGAAGAAATATGCAAACGTCCCTTAGAGAATTTTCCGCCTGTTTCACCGTACTACATGTTCTATAATTCTGTTTTAAAAAGTCTGTTTTACTCTTTAATTACCCTTTTGTATTTCCTTTGCTGTAGCGGAAATATTTCAAGGCAATACAAGATGCGCACTAGATCATTGAGTTTGTGCATCTCCCGTGTTGATTACCCTACTGTCTTATTTAATCAATAGTTCCTACATTTAATAATTGATGAAGTCAGTGGAGTTATTGCTCCTGGTCAAAGATATAAAACGTTCTGCACCTGTTCTTAGCGACGGTGAGTAAACATCCTGATAATTAAGACTAAAGACTTTAGTGTAGAAAGTAACGACTATGCACCTTATAATAATCTTTTAAATATATAGGAACTTAATTTAAACTTGTTTATATATATATATATCATTAACTAGTTGTGTTTTTCGCAGAATGGAGATATTCCTACTGTCTTATTTTATACATAATTTATTCTAGGTCGATTGTGAAGCAAGCAAGTTCTACAACTTGTATTAATCACTCTCAACACCTCATTCCTAATGGAATCCATCGCCACGAGGGTATGAGAGAAGAGAAGCCAGTTTCCCGTTTAATGCAGAGCGTCAAGCAAAGGAGCTACTGGTACCATTTTTCACGTCTTTGGTATGACGCGGCCTGGGATCGAACCCACGACCTCCCGCACTCGCAGCGGACGCTCTACCACTAGGCTATCGGGGCGGTTACTTTCTGAAAGACTCGTCTGACAGTTTCCTATATGTATAAAGGCAAAAATTGTTCTACGGGAAGAATTTCTTTAAACTTTGTGTACAGACTGAGAAGTTTAAAACGGAAATATGTATTAAAAATCATAGATACTGGTCTTTGATAAATTCTCTATGTCTGCCCTAGCACACAGGGCTTACGCGTATCGCAAATTTATTATGGTATGTGTCATCTTCGCATACCAAAGGGAGACCGATTCTTCTAACCTAACTTGATTAAGAGTAACCTAACTACAATATATGACATACTGTAGAACAGATCTCCCACCTGCCAATGTCTATACCAATAGCGATAGCCTTAACTTTCTACAGGTTGGTATTACGATAGGATTATGTTAAAAAAAAAAAGAAAAAAAATCCCGAAAAAGACAGAGGCCATCGAATTCCAGGAAAACCTTTTTATTTTTATCTTGCTTTCGTTGCGAGCAGCTGAAAACGCATTGACAAGAAGTTGAGATATAGCTATCGTAAAATAAACTCAAAAAGACTCTTTCTAAATGAAAGTTCTTTCCATTTTCTGAAAACCAGTATGTGCACTTCACAGATCTTTCAATCGCAGTTTTGTTGAACATTAGCATTATAAACGGGTCGCCCATTAACTACATTGTGAAAATACACTGTTAATAACTGTATATTTATTACATCAAAGACCAGAAATGGAATAAATCTGCTATTGTATATTGTAAATAAGGGTAAATTTCGAAATTAAAGCTTATTATTCATATCTTTTGTGATGAAGAATGACTTTGCGACTTCTGGAATGATATGACAGACATTCTATCACATTGTTTAAATACACACACAACAGAATGCTTCTTAAAGTCTAAATCAGTTGATCTTGTTTTTCATCGATCTTTGCGGTAACGCGAAATGTTAAATTTTGTTGAACTGGAGTTAGTTCTTACTCACAATATTTGATAAAAATAAATATTATATTTATTTTTCTGTAGTTTATAAACTAATTCCCAGTAGTATACGGTGATCTATGTCTGTCGTACTATACACACATTCGAGATTTTACTAATGGGATGTAGTGAACAAATTGTGTCTTGACAATTCCATCGCACGACCAGTTTAAAACTAAACACATGTTAATGTTATAATCACCCTTCCTTTTCTAGACTTTATTTATTCTGCGTTGTAATTTTTATGAAATTTTTTAGCCTAGCTGTAAAACACACATTGTTAGAATTGCAAGGCTTTATTACATGATTACAGCTAACAAGGTTAGTGTTTTGTAAAAGCTAGTGAGCAGCCCGTTTATTATGCTAATGTAAACATTACCAAATCTGAAATATAGATGTGATCTAATTTTGAAAAATACACATTCTCTTCAAAAGCAATGAAATGAACCGTATCGACAGTCCTAAACTCCTGGGCCAAATTGATAAAAATAGTAACACTTATACCCATTTGTTACAGGAATGCAGGAAGTGTTGGTTTTTCTCACAGGAGAATTAAAATTAACTTTCAATGAGTTTTGACTGTAATTCATTTCGAAATACCATATACCGCAGTAGACCTTATGGCCCTTAAGGGTGTTTCTCTTGTTGCTCTGTCTTCTAAAAAGGCATTGAGTACATACGTTTTTGACTCTAAAGGTTTGCTTTTTATATATTTATACACGAGCATTTTTGTGTTTTACATGACATGCCTTTTTGTTTCCATTACGTGTGTTACAGATTCACCTGGAGGGGATTACTTTTATTTACACTGTCCCGTGTCTTTGGAATATGGTGGGGGCAAGAGTGAGGTTGGGTGCGCACCATAAACCGGTTTAAGCTCCCCAGTGGTGTTTTTGCCACTGACCGTTCCAAGGCGGTGCCCCACTGTGTTCCTTTGTTTGTTCGTTTTGTCCTCATGTGTTGGCTTTGTGTGTGTGCGCGTGTAAGTGTGTGTGCGTTTTGGTGTGCACGTCTGCGTGCTGTGGGTTTCGTTTTTGGGAGGCTGCGTTTTTGGTACGTGACATTTCCTGTTTGATATTTGTCTTTGTTTTTTATGTAGTAAACATTTTCATTAGAAAAGATTACGTGCGAGTTATTTGCGAATTGTTAGCTGGCTGGTCCTCAGCATGCCAGTTGCTTATTGCTCAGAGAGCATCGTAAAATAACCTTCCATGCTACTTGAAAGCTTCGTTCTTTTGTTTTCAAACAAAACTACGACTGTAATCAGTCGAGATGGGCCGGAATGAATTATTTTACTTTTTTCCTTGGTTGCATTCATTGATCTTATCATAGCTTATGATATTACATAATCCTTGTAGTTTCAAACACAATGGCTGAGAATAAAAGACTTTTAGGACCTATTCACTGTACAAATTGTTCACCTTGTATACTATGCACCAACGATAATGTGATGTTTACAAACATTACTAGAAGTCGACTCAAATAAAGCAAAGTTCAATTTGTAACAAAGCAAAATCTAATTCTTAAGTTTCGTACCAACCACAAATTTGCTTGGAGGTAAATCATACGGATTATGTTCGGTAGACAGTTTTTTTCATGCGAGTTGAAAACTCAGCGACGGCAATTATTTTTCTCTCTTTTTCGCATCAAAAATATTTCAATTCCATTTCAGCATTTTCTCAATGACACAACATAAACGAAAAAGAAAAAAAAAGAAAACAAAAGTATTGTGATCTAAAAAACTGAGGAGTCGAATTCTCATAAAAAAAGATGATTGCATTTTCTCCGACTGAGCATGAAAATATAAATGCATTACAAAGTATTTAATGTGGAACGTTGGCTTCTTGGCAAAAGATATATTTTACTAATGGATCATGTGTCCTAACGAATACCGACAATGCATAGTTATTACGTCAATATTTTATCAAGTTACATGGGAATTCTCAAAATGATTCTATGAAATGTTATATGTTTTGATGTCATATTCACAAGGCTAAATTATATCGGCCAAATGGTTCTGCTGAATGTTTATGGTTTATACTAAATGCAGAATGACAAGAGTAGAGGATAATTAGTTTAATATCTACCTAAATGGCACCACATCTCTACTTATACATCAACGAATGGTGGAGATAAAATTCTCAAGAGTACCGCAAGTTCTTGTGAAAAGTTACGGGAATTTTGTTCTCCTCATTTCTTCGTCAGATTAATGCAGTTCATTTCAATCAAATATTCAGCAGTGTATGTATATAAGTTTAAACGATAGACATGTATACATAAAACATGGACATAGTAAAATAAGCCAGACCAAAAACTTTTTGCAACACTGTCGGACACCCCCCTGGAACGGCCAGTAGTTTATAATAGCATGCAAATCCTCTATTGTTACTACTATCATGTCCAAAGTTTCAGGGCAGTGCATATGAAATAGATCCTTGCCAGGTTAACCCCTTACATACGTATTGGTAGCAAAACGCGCAATTACAATGAACGCTTAAACAATATAAAAAATCTACAAAACCTGATACTCAGCAGAGCAAGACAAGAAACACCATTACGGGCCCGACGAAACAAGCCAGATTACAAATATCAATGCAGCACATTCCAAGTGCGCTTTATGACCTTATAACGGTAAGTTGGTAACCCTGTTCAGGTAAAGTGTTTGTGATACCTTGAATTCGATTATTGAAAGTCTCAACAGGACTACACGCTGTAGCAAATCTGATTATTTGAAAAAGATAAATCCCGTAAGATGCCGATCGGGAAACATTCCAATTTAGATGAGGAAATTGACAAATTTAAACTTAAAATTGATTCAGAAATGTAACTGTGCGTCTTCAAAGTTATTACTTACTTCATATATTCTAATTGCTAAATGCATTTTGAAAATGAGCTGCAAAAAGGTATATGCGCTAATGCAAATTATTTCACTCACACATTGATTTCTTCGTCACATTTCTGAACGTATCCCTAATGACATACTAGTATTTGGCGAATTCCCAAACTGTAATCAATAAAGCTGTATTAGAATGTATTCATTGTCGCTTGGAAATCTTGTATATTTTAAAAGTAAGAAAATGTCAAGACACTTTTCGGTTCTCAAGAACTACTTTAGTAATGAACAACTTTGTCATAAACAGTTTTTGAAAGTGATTGTTTATAATTCGGGAGTAAGATCACAGAGAACAGCCTGTGATTGCTATAATAATTGATAAACACAAATATATAGACAAAGTTAAACTTGTGGACATCAAGGATATAACCACTGGAACAATTCGATGAATTGGTATCCCCACCGAATGGGTTTGCGGTGAGGAATGGCAGGAAAGGGGATGGCATTGGCAGCTTTGGTAGGGTCGAGTTTTTAGATCAAGAGTATAGAAACCGAACAATCATCTTCCATTGTACCCACAATGATAAAATGCATTTATAAAAGTTGTACGTATAAGAAGTTTTAACTTTATAAATAAAGACACAACAAAACAACTACAGTAACTATATAAAATATTTACCTGTTGCATTTATAAACAGAATCCAATGTGATAAAGTTGTCTTCTTAAGGCAGTCGTTCACATGTTGATAACTGTTCATGGAAGGTTTGAAAAATTAAAAAAGAAGAAATGAAATGTTTTTTGTTCATTTTTTGGTGAGGGGAGGGGGAGGGGGGCGTGGGGGAGTGTGGGGGCACCGGGGGATTGTACAAAATTTCACATGTTGATAATAAATATTGATGGAAAATAAAAAACAAGTTTGGGGATGCATGATCGGGTAATAGTGATGACTGGGTGGAGGAGCGAGTTGGGGGAAGGGTACAAGTTTAAATGTTGATAAATATTCGTGGAAGGTTTAAGGTTTAAAAAAAGAAATGAAAAAATGGGGTGATATAAATTTCATTTAAGTTTCATAGTTCTAGGTCAAATATATCACATGTCAAGTTATGAAGAGAAATTGTCATATTTATAGTACCCTATATAGTTAACTCTAGAAACTACTAACTCTTTGTGTTTTTTTAGCAATCTGACTAAAACTTGATAGGCCGCATTTCTTCCCTGTGAACATGTATATGAAGTTTTATTCATATATTCCAAACCACTTCCTAGATATGGCTCCAGAAGGATGGACGGACGGACGGACAACGCCAGAACTATATCCGTCCACCTTCAGCGGGGGATAACAAATAAAGGAACACTGTGGGCGGCAAAAACATCGCGTTACAATTTGGTTTGCACCAGACCTTTCTTCAAATAACAGCAGAGCAAAGTGTAGATAAAAATAATTCCGCCTAGCTAATCGTTGACATGCGCAACGGTAATAAAAGGCAGTATGCAAAAATATGCTCATGTAAATAACTATAAACGCAGTACTAAAAAAACACAAACGCATGTACTCAATACCTTTGTAGAAAGCTCAATGCCTTTGTAGGAGGCAGAGCAACAGCAATTTAAAAGAATAAAACACAGCTCTATTTCTTTGATTTAATATATTTAAGTACATGCTGCTATATACTTGTTCAGTTAGTGTAGTTGTAGGGGGTCTCCTTTGCCGAGTGGTTAAAGTCACTGACTTCAAATTACCTGTCCCTCATCGTTGTTGGTTCGAGCTTCACTATTTTTGTTGAATTCTTCATGCGAGGAAACAATCTACCGGTCTACGGAAGGTCGGTGGTTCTACCCAATGAAATAATGATGAAATAATACACGGTCTTCCTCCATCATCAAAGCATGACCCTATAGTGTCGGTGCGAAATTAAGCCTATTAAAAATAGTTAATGTAATTATATCCGAACTAAGAAGTACAGGCAGACTTCAGTTCACTCTATTTCGTTTTGAAAACTTGTCAGCCGTTACGCTAGTAATTTTAGACATCACATTTACAACTACATTTTAAATCGTTTAATTGATCACGTGTTATTCCTTTACTTCAGATTCTGCCGGGTTAGATAATTTAAGATTGAATGATCAAGTCCCTGATATTACAATAACATTTTCTTCCATATACATACTTTTGGTTTGTCGATACCATTACACTGTACTTGGCAAGATACCTTCTTAAATAACCTATAAATAAAACATATTCATTATAATTGCTGATATAGCATTTTTGTTTTGAAAACAATGAATTTAAATTCAAAAATAAAGCATGTAAAGATTTTTTATTTGGGTTTTGCGGCACACCAATATAGTATAGGTTATCAATTATAACTAAAATTATGGTTTCGCGTCTAATTTACCCCGAAATAAATATGAGAAAAGAAATCAATACTTTTATACTTGCTGGAATCACAGAGGCACAGCAAAACCAAGTGTTAAGACCCGATTAGTCGTCTGTCGATCAAGGTAGGGTAAGACAGTGCTATGCCTTGACATGAATAAAATTTATAATTTTCATTAAGAGTTCAGCAAATATAAGAATATGAAAAACAACTTTTTGCCATTTCTTTCTATCAATTTTTATCTATGAAGCCTGCTAGAAATTTAAATTGATTACCTAAAATGTAAAATTATTTTTATCTTCAAGTTGATTAGCTTTTATAATGCGGATTTACATTTATTTCAGCTCCTGTCTTTGCAAGTATGATGACACTGTTGTTTTATTATATGTGGATTTTGCCACTGACCGGTCAGTAGTGGTTCCCATTTGTATTCGTTTAGTGTTTGGTTTGTATTTGCTGTCGTTATGTTTTACTTGGTCTAAGCATTTGTTGTGCAATTGTCGATCGTCATATATCCATACTTACACCTTTTATTTATTGATAATCCATTATGAGACGAAAATTCAAAGAATTTATCAACATTATAAAATGATGACAGTATTTTGTATCTTAAAATGAACCATAAACACTCAGATAATTAGTGGCATTGTCTTATGCAATTAGATATAACTGAATATAGGTTGATAGGCAATTTAATAAGTAACTGGTAATTGTATCTGTAATGTTTGCAGAACTTTAGCTATTGCCCATTTAGTCTGACACGTAAATTATCGCCGCTATACAAAAGGGACATTAGCAAAACAAAATGCATTTATATTGGTGTGTTCCAGTATTGAAATTAATATTACTCGTGAATACCTTATCAGGATCATAAATATAAAAAAAGATCATTCAATTTATATTTTAGCGAGGCAGCAAAACAAGTAATCTTCTTAGTTAAAACATGATCATTCCCTTGCGGCGTTTGTTTTCATGAAATGTCTCTAGATACCACAAATAATTTACAGCGTCTAAATAAGTAAGATCATCAGGGAAAATATTAAACATTAAACTAAATACATTTTATTATTTTATGGCAAACTGAGACGGATGTAGTTATACGAGAATATGTGAAATTAACATTAAACGATTACACAAAGGAGATATCTAATAACTTCGGAAACATATCAGTGTCTGGCTTTCAAAAGAAAATATGATATTTCAATCACATTAAAAAACACTACCAACCAAACGCTGAAAGTGACTAGCATCTTAAAGCGATATTGAACCGGTATTTTTTCACAATTTCTGTCACGCTAAAAGTGTATTCTATATTTAATTCTAGATTTGATGTAGACCTAATTTATTGCAGCAAATGCAGTCATAAACCGAGAAAACATAGACGGTCAACACTGTACTTCAAAACTTGGAAAGGAAAAATAAACAAATCCACTTCCTTCCATTGCTGCTTGATTGTTTAATAACCTAGCCTGACTAGCACTAGCTTTAGATGATTTCCGGGCCTTGATTCTTTTGCAAACATTTCTCATATTTTTACAGATCATACAGATATTAGATTTAACTTCTTATGCCGTGTTATATTTTAAGAACGGAATCTTTAGGACTTTCCTCCTTGTCAGTCGTGTAGTGTGGGGTCCTTGTTTGCGTTGAATTTTGGTGGTGTGTCTTAAATATCAGTCTTTGATGCTGCTAGTAAAATTATTACATTTTTTATTCTGTAATATGTATCAATTTGTTCCGAATGCTTGACTTCGGAAAGTAGTATTGAGAATGTAGGGGTTTGCTGTCCAACAGTTTCGATGATGATCAAAGACTTAAACGGTAAGTTAAATCCTTGAAAGTATTTTACTCATTCGGATATTATATTCTGTACCAGTTTAACACTGTGTTTTGACATACAATTTACTATGTTGTCTCTTAAAGTTTGAATTAACTTAAATTTGCGGTTTATAGCGAATTTACGGTTTATGTTTGAAGCGAAATTTACGGAAATGCTCGTACGTTTCGATATGAATTACATCAGGGGCGTAACTCACAGTCTAACTCAGTCAGTCTAGTGTAACTTTACTTGACCTACATATAGAAACGATGATTATATTAATTATTAAAAATTACTCAACACGGATAGTACTCCAGAGAATGGTTATCGTTACCAACATTTTAACTTTAATTAGCTAAATCATTCATTGCCTGGGGATAACTATAAAACTAAAACAAAAGGAATTGTGCTATTAAATACGACTCTCTGACGTTCCACTTGCTTCTCTCAGTGCATTTAAAATGTTTTTGTTTATATTTCTGGCGTTGCAGAAATTTTAAAAGAAATACTGACACGATATGTGTTCTTAATCAATTAGTTAGCGTAAATATGTCTCAGATGATACACTGGAAATTTCCTTATTACATTTTTTTGTATAAAATTTCTTACTAACACTTACTTTCCCGAAGTTTTTTAAAATACATAGTTGTAAGCAGTGTCTAAATGGGCAAGCTCAATATGCAGGTATTAGTAAGCGATATGAAAACGACTTTCGATCATATGAAAATGGCTCTATATAACGAAAAACTCGATAATTTGGCTTTATTGAGCAATTTATGCCAATGTCATAATCAGGAAAAAGATCATACCTGTATAAATGATCTTACCTTTATATTTATACATGTACAGAGTTGGTAAAATTATTTCTTTATAAACGTGCAATCACTGTTATCATGAGGGATAAAGATAACGGCATAAAATCAAATTATTTAGTTGCAGCTATAACTACAGCTAAAATCGTTTAAAATATAAGAAAAGAGGAAAATAAAAAATGAGGAATGTCTGATAGTAACACACTTGTGTATCTGAAAAAGCTCTCATATATTTCCTTTCATTCATTCTATCATTATTACTGAGTTATAAAGTATTCAATGCGGAATGTGAATTTATTACAAAAAATATATTGTTTAACTACGAAAACGTGTTTATTGCAGTGATAAAGTATGATATGAAATATTCACTTCCAAGGCTGAATTGTATATTAAGCCAATGGGATTGCTCAATGTTTACAGTTGGTTATTTACGGCAATTTACCAGAACAAGGAATAAGGGAATGGTAAGTTAAATATCTACATAACTGGCACCATAAGTCTACTTTTCCATCAATGTATAGCGGAGATACAATGCCTTAGAGTATCGGCTCTTCTTGTAAATTGAGATAAAACATAGATAATCGAGAATTGTTAAGCTTAGTTCTTGGCCAGAATAATGCTATATAAGACTGCTCATGAACAGACGCAATCAAACCGAGTCTGCAATTTTCACTGTTTGGCTTGTTCTCGGTGCTTCCGAGGGATCCTCTTTCCAGATTTTATCGCATTAATTCAAAGCTGGTGTCTGTATAAACGTTAAGAAATTCATTAAAAGAGAATGCAGCGCAACAACAGTAAAAGACATGATTTAGATTGACTTTACTGTGTTTTCCTATGATGGTACAATAATGGATTGACACCTTGGGTCTACCACCACCATAAAAGCTGAAAAGTTACCATATGACTTTAATTGTGTCGGTATAACGTTAAACCATACAACATCAATTACTGCTTAACTTTACTCCAAGTTCCAGACATACTGGGCGGAGGAAGAAATTGTTGACCCGAGCGTTGAAATTTTACCTAGTCTTGCCGTCAAAACTTTTGCTATTCGTGCTCTAAACTTCAGGTAAGTTACAGAGTCATTTATGTATATGTGTCTCTGATTTGCCCTAGTATTTCTCCAAAGAAATCCCATGACACATCTGCTACAGCTTTCCCTTAAAGAACATAAAGAGCAGTAATTGATGAATTTATAGTTTAATGTTTTGCTTAGGCGGCTAATCTTGTGCAGCTGAAATCAGATGTCACAGAAGCGCGTTCTCAAGTGGTTTTGTTTTGCTTATAACTTGTGAGTATTCAAGATAATTCCCTTAGTTAGACCACGTGTTTCGAATAAGGCACGTATTTAACATGCACACTTTTCGAAGTCAGAATAGAATCTGTCAAAATTACAAAACTACAAGATTTGATAATCTGCACATACATTATTACAGTCTGTAAATAACTATTTGTGTGAGAGTATTGAATTTTCAAATGAAATTAGTCAAATGTTATCTATTTTGGTCAGTTTTATTTAGTTTCATTCAGTCTTCCTGAAGAAACTAACCAAAGAAGAATATAGGAAAGTTCTTAAATATAATGTTATTAATATATTATTCCTATTATAGTCATAACTTTTACTCCAATTTTCAGTCCTCGTCAAAACATGCAAAAACTGAATTAACGGTATGTTTAGAATATAAAGACTAATTGGCATTCAGTTCTACAATCTAATAGCTCAACAACCAAGCTGTTTGATAATCCATCTTTTAAAGATAATTTCTGGTAATTGTACTTGATATTTATGTAACTGTCAATACATTATGATATAGAAATAGTCACTGTGCGAAATGATTTTTATACTGCTATATTCCTATATTGAAAGAAATACTACCCGTAAATAACAACGTAATTGATATATCATAATTGGTCTTACATTTCTTATCAATATTTAAACAAAAACAACAAATAAAGTTATGTTTCTAGAGATCAGTTCCTTGCGACACTTGTTATCCTTAGCGCCTCTAGATAATAAAAAATACATGACAGCGTCTAAATGAGTATGTTCCTGAGGGAATTACTACACTATGAAATAAATACATTTTGATTATTATTATTGGCAAACTTAGATGAATGCACTGGTCCGTAAATAGTTCTACGCGTTTATTTGTAACCAATATAAAAATGGCAATACACAAGAGATATCTAATGACAACAACGAACACATCTTGCTGTCAAATCTTCAATTTAACTGTACCGTGATATCAAGAAAACACATTTTTAAATGGCACAGTATAACTGCCCTATCAAACTGTAACACAAAATTTAACTAGATAATCCCAAAATTAAAGCATAGAAAGCACCAACTTCATTCATTATTCTTCATTTAATTCTTGCAGGTTTAGGTGGCGTCATTTTCAGTGTTTAACTAGATACAGTACAGTAAATTCAATCATTATCCGTGAAAATATAGACATACTGTAGATATATGTTCTTTATTTTAGATTGGTTTATTTTCCGTAATATTCGAGAAGTTAGCGTTAAGAAAATTGTAAGTGCTTACCTCAGCAGGGAATTCTTTTATTAACATTGTCTTATCTCACTAGTTGAATATAGTTTAAGTGTGAAAGTTGGCTGCCTCAAACGCATTTAACCCCCCTCTTTGCTTGACATAGGTTATTGACCGATCCGAGTTTTAAAGATTTACTGAATTTTGTCAACTATGAAAAACTGCTTTTCTGAACAGATATTCGTAAGGTTTTCAATATACTGATATAGTTAGTAAATATTTGGATATCCGAAATTTCCAGTCTTTTAGTGATAGCGTATTATATTGTTTAGTTATACATTAAATCTTATGTATAGTACTGTTAATACGCATAAATCTGTTAATTGTATATGCTACACAAACTATATGTGGTAACTATACATGTTTTATATATGACATTTGGCTCTAGGATATCTTTGATAAAATCTTCAGTAAAATAAGCGGTGTTGCAAATTTTATAACCTGTCATGAACAGACTCAATCATAGTCTGCTGTTTGCTATTATTTTGCTCGTTGTGTTTAATCTTCCAGAGGACACACCTATAGGTCTTATTGGTAAGCACTCCCAATATAAGTGATTAGAATTTCTGTTAATGTTTATATCTAGACACTTGTGAAAAAAATGTCTTCTTACAGCTAAAATTACGCCTTTCATTATGCAGTATACAAATTCAAAATCTGTTAAGCTTACATGAACTTTGTTCATCGTCCGTCGTTCTGCGTGAACATTTTACTTAAACATCCTCCCCTCTGACACTACTAGTCAGTATTACAGTAAATGTGGTCAGAAGCATCCTGGCATGGATCTCTTTCAAGTTTGTTCAAATCCCTTTTAGAGGCCGCCAGAGTGGAAAATAGAAAAGCAACTTTTAAACAACTTCTCCTTATGAACCACTAACAATAGAAATACCTATAAATAAATTCTGCTCATGGGCTGCTAGATGATGGATCTTCATCAAACTTTGTATGTAACATCATTATAAGGTCTTATTGCCAAACGTATTCAGAAAGGGACACCTGGCTCCCTCGAGGGACCACTACAGTACAAAACAAACATACATTTTCAAGGTCCTCTTCAGTTGAGCGGCTTTGGCCATTGGAGCTTTTATATTTGATGTAATATTGTTCTACTTTTCTGTCGTAAAAGTTCAAATGTATTTCTTTTCAAATTGTGAACATAAATGTTTGCTTTTACATAGCAATATCTCTGAAACAATCTTCGCCTAGTAACACACGAACTTGAAGGAATTAAACATCTGCTATACCTAGGAAAAGAAAATGTGCGCAGTTCTGGGTAACATTATACCTGCTGTTAAGCTTGCAAATGTTGCAAGGCAATTTTGGTTACTGTTATATCCCGTTAGGGTTACATGGAACATGGTTGGTTAAGAGTGAGGTTAGGTGCACCATAAACCGGTTTAAGCTCCCCAATAGTGGTTTTGCCGCTGATCGTTCCAAGACGGTGTCCCACTGTGTACTTTTATTTGTTCGTTTTGTCCGTTTATGTTGTTTTTTTTGTGAGTGTGTGTGTTGGTTGTGTGCACGTCCGCGTGCTTGGAGGCTTCGTTTTTGGAACATGGCTTTCTCTATTGGATATTTATCCAAGTCTTTTTGCGAATATAACGGAAGCGGACGTATTGCATTTGTTACTCCAAGAAGTTCTAAAGAAATACTACATTATGGAATTAGTTTATACTTGCTCCATGTCTTTCCTTGCAAACATCCTGCAGAATGACAGATGTATTATATTTAGTTTTATTCAATATTCTTTAAAATATATCTAGCCAGTTGCAGTATCTACTGACTTTGCTTGGTATCGTTATTGCTTCCAAATGATCTGCACAATGATTAAATAACATCTGTACCCTAAAACCTTTACATGTATGTATTGTGAATCATTATAAAAGGACTTAATTACCAAATCACGTCAAACGTTAGTTGCTTTTGTTAATATTTTTATTATTACTAGGGTATTGTTGAAGGCTTGCGCTTAACAGTCGTGTGATGGTTAAAAGATTAATACTAAGAACTAATACTTAAAAAGTCAATGTAATTTTGGTCAGTCTGTCGTGCCATTCTTTCTTTGACCTACATATAAAAGCAAATTTTACTGCATTGTTAATATAAATTATTGAAATCAAAATCAATTGTAAAGTACTCTAGAGAATAATAATCTGTACCAACACTGAATTTTTAATCAGCTGAATCATGTTACTAGCGGGGAGGTCTATCACGCTGAAGCGCAAGGTAATTATTTAGCTAGCTTCATTTAATGTTTTATGCTTCTGTGTTTTAATGTATGTGATGCATATTTATCCCGGGTATTCAAAACCTACCAGAAATATGAGATAAAAATATAATATGTGCATTCAACCAATACATAACCTCATCTCTTGGATTAACACATTTACTGTCTTTTCCCCATAAATGTCCCTGAATCGATAGTTGCTTTTATTAGAGAAACATTTAATAATATATGAAGTCATTGAAGTTATTGTTCCAAGGCAAAGACACGAAGCGCTGCGCGCCTGCTCTTTGTAAATGCACTTAAAGTATAGAATGTAACGACTTAATTGCCTGTTTCAAACTTCTAAAATTTATAAATAGAAGCGATATGATTTTAAATGTTTTTACAGTCTATTTACATACCACTTTATTCTCCCATGAGGTCATCAGTTAATCTGTATCTGAAGAGTTTAGTTCATCTACGCCTTTTTGCACCTGCGTCCCACACGTTTCCTATATGTATTGTGATTAATATCGACCTGATCGACTTGCCTTCACAAACCAAAGCTTATTCAACTTTACTACTCGACTTGAATTAGAAGAAAGGAATATGTCTTACTCAACTAAGTAACATGCCATTGCATAGAAATTTGAATAAATACCCCTTCTGCTGTCTATATCGTCATTAAACATTCACTTGGAAGGCATGACATATCAAACAAAACAGAAAAAGATGGTTTATGCTTTCATACCGGAGGTGACATCATTTATCATTATACCTCTCTTTTGTCTACAGTGATAAAATCCCATTACCCGAGAAAGAGATATTTTGACTATCAAAAACATGTTCAACCTTTTTGACACGTGACCAAGCGAAAGCGAAAGTCACGTCATGTGACCGCGGTGATATTTTGAATGTCATATAAGGGCAATTAACTGCTTCAATTTTTTAGCCATTTGATTGCCTCCCTTGTACACATATAGTAGTGACGTCACTATTCAATGTGTACAATTCGATTACCGTGCTAAAGATGAACTGTTAAATTAAATGAATTAAAAACAGTTTTAAACATTTTTATATACAAAATTTTGTTCGGTATAATAAAATAAATATCTTACGGCAGCGTGTGTGTCATTGATATTGTCAACCCTCAAAACAGAACGTCACCACTCGGCTTTCGCCTCTGGTGACATTCTGCCCTCGGGTTGACAATATCAATGTCACACACGTTGCCATATGATATTTATATAATATTCAATGAATATTTTCACGAAAAGATCTTATGTATACGAGTATTTGATGAACCAAACTTACAGTTACATTTCTAGGGCTAATTTGTTGGAAGTCTTAATTTGTTAAATGAGTTATGATAATATTGCTTTCAACTATCGATTTACAAAACTATTTGTTTTTGTTAAGCAGTACATACCATTGTACAGCTATGTGTTTGCTTAATATTAATTGACATTCTGAAAGAGAAGTAAACATTTTAAAGATCACAGATCTTACAAAACACTTAACTTGCGTCAATAATTACTGAATTGATATAACATGGACCATGATATGAACACAAAATGAGTAAATACTCTCCAGCATTTTCTCCGAAACCATCACTTTCTCTCCCCACTTTCTTTCTTTAGTATCTCTCAAAAATGATCCCAAGACACATCTGTCATATGTTATATGTCTAAAGGAACAATAATCGATATAGTTACAATAGAGTTAAGAACAAGCGAAGCTTTGTTGAGCTAATTCTCATATTTTCAGCGCTAACAAATCTTGTTTAGCTGAAATAACTTGTCAAAGGAACCAACGTCTATTACATGAAATGTTAGATGTAGTCGTAAGTAGGATTGCCGAGAAGGCTCTTGTAACGATTTTATAATAAGGTGGCATGGCTCAGCATTAACGCATTTTCAATATAAATGAGTTACGTACTATTTTATGGGCACACTGCATCGCTTGGCCAAAATGCGCCTAAAATATATCATGCAATCCACATAGGTGTACATTTTTATTATAACCGAATATTCCGGGCACATAGTTCATTCATTCGGATCCGTTCTGCAGCAGTGGTTTACGCATAGTTTTCCTTTGAAAAATGGGAATGAGCAGTGTACCAATCTTGTATACGGTACGGCTATCTCCTTATTAGTGACCGTTGAGTTCAAGTTAAGTTAAGCAAGATCATGGAGTCCTTACGTTATGTATATCTAGTATTAAGGAACAAATCAATACGGCTTTATGATAAACGGAAGAACACTAAAATGCGCGTAGGACCACAACACTGGAGACATGAACAATAAATATATTGTCGAACTAATGTGTAAAAAGGTAACAAATAAACGGAAATGCGTGTGAAAACTTCTACATCGGGTTATATGAACATCGGTCAGTATGTATGCCTTCGTAAATCTACCTAAATGACATCTTAATAAAAATATATCTTGGTACAAAAGTCACGGTTTCTTGAAAATAAAGATGAACAAAGGAATGTCCTTTAAGTAATACATAGCATTGCTTCTTACTGGGTATTTATGTAAAAATCAATCAGATACAATGTCTAACAGACACGGTAAACGCTCCATGCAGTAAATAAATATCCATCTAAATGTAGCTAAAATAGCTGCTGAATATGCTACTGGAATCTACATGGTATCAAAATACTATTTGTGATATTTTTATTATGACTTTTTTCTTTTAGGTATTTAATCACCTTGATGGACGAAACTTCTCATTTGTAAAGACTTAATTTCTCTTTTTAACCATATATTGTTTCGGTTATTTTGCTTCGACGAATGTAGTTTAGTGTAGTAGGAGAAGTAGGGAAACAAAGTCCAATCAAGGAAGAAAATATTAAAACTCCATGGATAGGTCAATGCTACCTTTGCAGTCCAGTTGATGGTTTGCTTTGAACTAGACATTATATTTGGGGCTTTCCTGTAGAAATAGCGCAGTGGCTTTCCTAAATATAGAACGCTGCTTGGTTCCCTGTATAACAGTTTGTCGGTTTTTTTTGTTAAACGAAAAACAACAACTTCCTGTGTTAACTGATCGCCAACTTATTTCCAGTTGATTCAGTGGTCTAGTGCTTCCTGATATTGTTCATATACTACATGTTTAAGCTCTGGACACAATCAACTTGAAACAACTATCTTCTCTGGACTCTATGTCCTCAACTACCCAAGCCATTCCTTTTAAGAAGGAATTTTATTTCAACGGTAAATATATGAAGCCGATTAGAAATCGCACTGAATGTGTTTTTTTCTGTCATTATTAATTTTATAAACAAATAATTCATTTTTGTTGCCTTATTAAATCAAACACTAGCTGCAAACGGGTGTGCGTGTTGATAATTTTTAAGCTTTAAGTTGTAATATATACAGTACGGGTTTTTCTTTCAACGTTCTTACAACTGGAAGAAAACTGTTTTGCATGTACGAACAAGAAATTGTTCGAAGCAAAGCTATGTAAAATGTAATCTAGTTTTCGAATCGGCAATAATTTTTTGTAATGTTCGTTACTGCTAATCTTCTCACATTCACTTGAACACTTACTTGGATAAAAATGTGATAATAGGCCTGGTATTGAGGAATATGGTGCATATGGAGATATCACCAAGGAAACTGAAAAGATTTTTCGATCATACGGTTTAACAGACTATAGCAATTTAATTAAGACATATATCGATTGAAAGTAGCAAAAGCTGAATTTGGATATGCTTATATAGTAGGAAAAAAATCCGTAAAATTTATAATCAAATTACAACGTAGTCTAAATATGAAGTGGTCTTTATTGTAAATATACATAACAAAGCTACTGTAGTTTCTCTTTAATGATGGACAGCGTGTGGTTGATTATATAAGTATTGTTGTGCAGCATTAAGTCTATTTATTCGTTTAAGAATAAATACTTTAATTCCAACACAATACTGGAACAAAGAATCCTATAGGGACCGCCTTAGAGTTCTGTTCAGTATATGAGAGTTTTAAGGGAGATAATTCATAAACTTTATAATTAAATCGATTTCTTGTATTTTCTTTTTCTCGTCGGCTCAATTGTAAGATAGATATATTTTTTCTCTTTATTTCTTACACTGTACGTTTAACCATTATAGTTAATTCATTTATGAAAATAAAAAATAAAACCCACCACTTCCCAACTCTTTTTCTTTTCCTTTGTTTCTACTTTCAGTGTTACCCTTTCGTCATGACTGAGCAAGATATACAACATGAACGTCTGGCCTGTTCCAAAATATCGACAAAATCAGACCTTATTCAGCGGCAGTTACCGGAACAAAACAATATTTGGATACTAATCATTGCCGAAGCTGAATACTCATATTTCTAAAAAAAATATTCTAACACATAATATATGACGTTTTATAAATATCATGTCATTTTCAAGTTCTTATTTGAGTTACATTCGTATAACAATTATCGCTTTTATAGATTATCTAGTTAATATAAACGTCGGTAAAATACAATTATTCGGTTTTCCCCTTCGCCATCCCTTACGCTACTGATTTCGGACAACAAAAAGAGATCCTCATATTAACCCCCTTTTTCTTATCTTTTTTGGCCGTTCCTTTCAGTTGCTCTTGTAATATCTATTTATCTGTATTAGATTGATTTTAAATAAAGCTATTTCCGTTTTAACGTTTAAACATTCTTATTAGAACTATTGCATTGAAATAATTTCTTTATAAAGACACATGGTCATTCCATGTGACCATATAACACAAGCGGAGCGTCGAGTCTTCTCTCCAGTAAGGGTAATAAATATATCTAAAGATCAGTCGACGTTATTTGATTACATATTTTTTCTGAATTTATATTACATTAACTATATTCCTATATGAAGAAAAGTGTACTATGCTTATTAAATACCTCATCTGGGGAATAACTAAAAAATAGATTATACATTTCATATTTAAACAAAGATAACAAAACAAGTTCCATTTCTCATTTAAAACATGAACATTCCCTTGCGACCCTTGTTTTTCTGACTGCCTCTAGATAAAAAAAAATTTACAGCGTCTGAATGAGTAAGATCCTCAGGGAATTATTAAACAGTGAAATAAATACATTTTGATAAATTTCTTGGCAAACTGAGATGGAAGTAGTGGTCCGCAGATAGCTATACGAGAATATCTATACGAGTATATGTGTAACCAATATAAAACACCAATACCCAAGAGATATCTAATGAGTCTATATAAAATCGTCTCAGTATCTTACTTTCAAAGTTAAATATAGCACTGTCATCACATAAACAAAGACACATGAACGAACCGTTGTTTATGTGATGACGGTACTATATTTTAGCAATATTATTCAAATTTCAATCTCAAATAAATTAGAAAAAATTGTAAAGTGTTTAGTATTCTCTAAAGCACCCTTCTACCGTACATGTAATGCTTACAGATATTTAAGGTATCCACCCATGGCTTGTTAAAAGATTTTGAAATCCACGGTGAAATTCGGCTCTAATTGGGATCCGAAACCGCGACCTTTGGATCTGGAGTCAGACGCTTTACTTAAACACTATTGTGCAAACTTGACACATTATTACTGTTTAAACGACACTTGCAAAACAAAGGATCAATATACAAATGTCTGAATAAAACTGAGAAGTAATAAAATACTGTGCATTAAATTGCTTTGTAAGGTTCAGGACCCTTGCCAGAAACTGTTTTAGTAAAATCTAAATGGCGTGTAGTATATTTTGGTATTTCCCCAATACAGACTATAAAGTTTTGCATATATATTAACTCCAAACTAAAGGGGGTGTTTAATAACTTGCCGATCTCTCTGGTGCAATACTAAAAAGCAACTCTGTCTGGATCTTTGCGTGAAACCGATGAATAATGAACGTGTAAAGTCTATTATGTACAAGCGAAAAAAGAAATGCAAAATCACATAGAAAGTTTCCTTTAGTTTATTTAGCATTGTACAATACAGAGTTATCATTACATAGAAGAAAAAAAACGAGAAAAATAGTTGATAGTCCATAAGCACGTTCAGTATGATTTTCAGTCGAGTTTATTCGTATTTGTCAAAGGTTGGTATGATGTACTATACACACAAACAGTTTTCCACGTCAAGGAAAAGCGTCCAATGATACGGGAAATACAGTTCGTGCAGATAGTGTCCGTTAGATAATTATGCCGGAACACGAATGTATATATTGGGACACTCAAGCACTTATAATTTTAGATCGTTAATAAAGATAAAATAAAGGTTATGTTGAATTAGTATTTTAAGTGATGTTGAGTGAAAAGAAAAGAAGCGCCATCTGTAAACAAGTCCGAATAAGGAGAAATGAATTAATATAATATTGACTTTGTAAGCACTATGTATCACTGCGTTCACTTATTCATATACCTCTGTAGTATTTCGAAATGAGTTGCATACCATTACCTTTTGCTAAGAACAACAACACGACGGCGAAATAAAGTAAATGATTTAAATGCATTATTTTTACAACAGTGATACAATTAAATGTGTTTACCATCAGTTTGTAAAAGTATAATTTAAATTAATATGGCTATGCGGCCAGTCAAAATTAATGTTTGTTTATTTCTGATGACCTTGAATGAAACGAACTTTTAACTTAACGCCCTTGATGGCGTTACCAAGTTATAAGTTTATTACAAGAATTATATGTCCATATTCTTTTGTATCTAACCTATTGAAATATCAAGGGTTTTTAATTCAGGTTTCTATTTATATGTTATGATAACTGATTTCGTAACCCGTATTCCTAGCTAATTTTGCACGTGATAACGATTCTTTGTTTTGTCAGTGCATTCTTCATGTGTATAAAATGGATATGCTTATCTGATATAAGCTTCATAGATACAGCGAAGCATCATGCGAAAATCAGTGAAGAGTCATGAGAGGCTGCAGCGTTCACAGTTTGTCATACCCCTACAGCTTTGCTTATCTTCTTGTTATTTCGCTGTTTACTCTTCCCTAATATTGCAAGTCACCCATCATGTGGCAATATTCTGGTCAAGGACATTTTGTTATGATATTCTCGTCATAGTTAATGAGAGATGAAAATATTCTAGAGTATTTTATTTCCATTATTATCCCCCGACGAAAGTCGGAGGGATATAGTTTTGGCGTTGTCCGTCCGTCCGTCCGTCCGTCCTTCCGTCCGTCTTTCCGTCCGTCCGTCCGTCCGTCCGTCCTTCCGTCCGTCTTTCCGTCCGTCCGTCCGTCCGTCCTTCCGTCTTTCCGTCCGTCTGTCCGGAGCCATATCTAGGAAATGGTTGGGAATATTTATTTAAAACTTCATATACGTGTTCACCACAATAAGTTCTTGCGGCCCGTCAAGTTTCAGTTAGATTGCCCAAGTAACACCAGAGTAATGGCCCTTAGAAGTTTCTAGTGTTAACTATATAGGGTACTATAAATATGGCAATTTCTGCATCATAACTTTTAATATATTTGACCTAGAACTATGAAACTTAAACAGAATTTAGATCACCATAATGTGGTTGTGTACACACAATTTCATTTGGATTTATTTGTAAATTAAAAGTTATTGCCCTTTAATTGTATAAAAATTCACATATTTGTACATAACAAACTTCATTTTGTAGAATTTCATTAAATTTCTTTCTCGCCCCCTTACCTTGATCACACACCTCCTCCCCTATCCCCCGACCCCCCCCCCCCCCGCAACAAAAAAAAAAAAAAAAAAAAAAAAAAAAAAATCATTCCTTATTTTAGATTTTTTTCAAACAAACTTCATATACATGTTCACCACTATGAGGTTATGGGGCCCATCAAGTTTCAGACAGATTGCCCAAGTAACACCAGGGTTATGACCCTTAGAAGTTTCTAGTGATAACTATATAGGGTACTATAGATCTATAGATATGCCAATTTCTGCATCATAACTTTTGATATATTTGACCTAGAACTATGAAACTTTAACAGAATTTAGAGCACTATAATGTGGTTGTGCACAGACAATTTTGTACGGATTTCTTTTTGTAACTTCAGAGTAATTGCCCTTTAATTGTCTAAAAATCCACATATTTGTACATAACAAACTTACCATTTGGCAGAATTTCATTAAATTTCTTTCATTCTTTTCTGTGAACATTTATTATAAACATGTGAAGTTGCGCACCCACACCTGGTCACCCACTTGCCTTGGTCACACCCTCTCCCCCTATCCCCCAACCCCACTCCCCCCACTCCCCAATTTTTTTTTTTCATTTATTTTAGATTTTTTTTCAAACCTTCCAAGTTGTACTATTCCCTCACCTCACCTCTCCACCCAGTCATGCCCACCACTGATCATGCATCCTCTGCCCCCCCTCCAACTTCACCCTTTTACCTTTTTTTTTTCATTTTTAATTTTCAATCAATATTTATAATCAGCATGTGAAATTTTGTTTCCTCTCCTGTTCCCCTGCACCTCCACCCCCTAAAAAAATAAATATATACATATATCTATATATAGATATATATATTTCCATCCTTTTTTTTTAAATGTTCAAACCTTCAACATGTTAAGTTGTGACTGCACAAACCTTGCCCTCAGCCATGTTCAAGATATCTTATCTGTGTTCTCTTAAGGACATCTGATCTTTTAAGTTCAAATGTACATGTAAAACAGCAACACCTGGTGCCAAACCACTCAAAGACAATATTTCATTCCAGTTAAACTTCAAGCTCACATTTCAATTAACTGCATTTAATTTTAAAAGCTAAGCTTATTACAGTAAGCATATCCCATTCAAAATAAATTCTTTAGTCCGGATCAAAGTATCATACATTTATTGTGTACTCTTTCATTAAACATTTGTTTTCTGTTAAATTGATTTTGACTAATGAAATTATTTGCTTCTTATTAACATCCTTAACTTTTTGCCGGATATATCTTTTTGCCATTCCTCACCACAAACCCTTTCGGCGGGGGATACCAATTCATCGAATTTGCTTGTTCATTACTGAGTTAATTGTAGAATTATGGTAAAGATGAATATTTGATTTCATCTGAGATAATTGAATAGAAAAAGTAGAAACTGCACAGGTCGCTCAACACGACAAAAACGAAAATGTTGCAGGCTCGGTTTGACTGAGCCTGTTCATGGACGGTAGTGGAAATGCATGCTACCGTCCACGCGTTAATTGTAGAATTATGGTAAAGATGAATATTTGATTTCATCTGAGATAATTGAATAGAAAAAGTAGAAACTGCACAGGTCGCTCAACACGACAAAAACGAAAATGTTGCAGGCTCGGTTTGACTGAGCCTGTTCATGGACGGTAGTGGAAATGCATGCTACCGTCCACGCGTTAATTGTAGAATTATGGTAAAGATGAATATTTGATTTCATCTGAGATAATTGAATAGAAAAAGTAGAAACTGCACAGGTCGCTCAACACGACAAAAACGAAAATGTTGCAGGCTCGGTTTGACTGAGCCTGTTCATGGACGGTAGTGGAAATGCATGCTACCTTCCACGCGCTCTAGCGCATCTTTGAGCGCTCTCAATACCATATCAAAATTCAATATATTATTTCTAAAGTGGTGATAGATACTTTTATGTTGTTTTGTAAAAGTATTCAAATTTTAGCATTTATTTTGAAGTTACTGCTCTAAGAAAATATATGTGATGTTCAATTTATTCCGAAATAATACAGGGGTATGTTAACAAAATAACACGGCTGTAATCTAAGGAAGACTACTCAGAGTTATCATTTTAAATATCGTTTATATTAAATATTTAGGAGAATTGATTCTGCTCTTTGTTAACGGTCAGCAAGTGGCAGAAAGAGGAAATAATGAATGCAATATATAAGTTAATGACACCATAATTCTACTAAGTCATTAATGAATAATGGAAACAAAATACTCTAGAGTATTTTCATTTCTCATGAATTATGACGCGGATATTCAAACAAAATGTCCCACTTCGGTCTTGACCAGTATAATGCCACGTGATGGGTGACATGCAGTATCAGGGGAGAGTAAACAGCGGAATAACAAATAGCGTAACTGATTCAGAGCTCAGCTGAGTATCGTCGTCAGCGATACTACCTTAAATTTTCTAAGTCAGAACAACAGTTAAAATAGTCTAAAGTCTTTCTCACAAACATCTGTGTTTACGTATTTCGTTTGTAGATAGATATAGTCTGTATTTGAAATAAGCCATTTATGGACCAGGGTTAAAATATATATATATATATATATATTAAAACATATGTATAAAATAAAGAAAACATTGGCATTTTAGCAAGTCTCGTGGAGAGACAAATTTATACATGAAATAACATGTTTATGCAATATTTGTTTTTATAAATAGCATGTAAAAATAGTATTTTGTTCTGATCTATTCATGTAGGCAGTAGAATTAAAACGAAACAAACTTCAAGTAGGCGCTACATATTTTTGATATATTTGTAGATAACTGCAACAAAGTACACAGTCAAGAATTATTTCAGCTAAGAAAATGATCCTCTGAAAAATATTTGGAAAAAATGGAGACAACTCCGCTATAATTTAATTGTAAACTTAGATGACTATGTACCCAGTACATAGTGCACTTTTTACCATTATGCATGAAAAGAAGCATATATAATTACTACAGCAGTTTGAAAAGAAAAATATGTTAAGATAAAATCACTTAATGCCCTGGGGAAAGTGTGAAACTTTTGAGGTGAAATGTGTCGACAAACAGACGATCATTTTTTAAAGTAAAAACCCAGAGAAATTCACAAGGTATATATGTTGAAAAATCTCTGCTACCCATATATTTGTATCACAGTATGGGAGAATATCAAGAAATATGACAAAAAAATCAAAGGAAACAATTCCAAAACTGTTAAGATGCATGACTATGATATCCTGTATAAGCGGTCACATTGACAGCTTACTTTTCCATTGCATTGATATAACATGGACAGGATTAGGATTGACAAACGGTGTTAACTTAACAATTTTACTTTATAAACAGATTGATTCCCTTGTGTAGAAATTAATCTTTTCCTGCATCATTATTAATATGAAATGTATGGGAATATCTTTTTTTAAGTTTCCAAAGCCTTTATATACCTAACTTCACATTCATTTGTAGATTTCAACTACTCGATAATTTTCTTATAATTTGGCAAGTGTCACAAATATCTTTAAATACTTTGTCTCCGTAAATCAAGTCAAGTGAACTTTCTATGTCTAAATATTCGTTTTCTAAGTCTTTCATATTTTACATTTTAGGTCATTTTAACGGTGAATGAGGAGTTTTTTTTCCATCGGCAACATTCATTTTCAAATCTTTGAGAGGATATTATTATTTTGTATAAGATTAGTGATGATTAAATAGAGGTTCAAATAAAAATTGCAATACAGCGATAGTACAAAGGGGGTAAATTATGCATGTATTTGTCAAGCTGAAATATTAGGTTCTCAGAGCATATTATTAGTTTCATTTCAAGCACTTGTGAATATAACAACTACATAGATATTTAAATTATGGTAACTACTTCTAACTGGATATAATTATAATTATTGTAAGTTTTGAGGAAGCCTACCAACTCTTCTGAACACAATTATTTTAGTATATTTGGTCTTTACAGACAGTTTAATCAGCCAAGATATCAAGTTAGCGCTGAAGGACTGTGCTTGAAAGTAAAACAGTAATAACACAGCTCAACTGTTCTTGTAGTTATGCCTTCTATCCCTTAAATGCAAAAGTTTGCTCACTAAAAAAGAAAGGGAGATAACCACTCCCCATGTCTAACTCTTAAAAACACGAACAACTGGCACTGGCAGTATTCATTAACATTACTTTTGATTAAACATATTCTTACATTGATAACATCTTAAGTCTTTTCCCTTTTTAATATTGATAGAACATTTTTAAAGATAATTCCTTTACCTGAAAAGGGCGGAAACTCGTCTTAGGTAGGTAATTTGCTTGGTTGCAGTCTACGTTTACAAAGTATCTGTGCCGTGCTGTGGTCGAAAAAGACTTTCCCGTACTTTGACTCAATCTTGTTATATTGGTTAACCGAGTCAGTGTAATACACATGAACAGCAGGATTCCGAGGTCGGCGCTAAGGGATGTCGGGAAGTTTCACATTTGATTACTTCTCAGGTAAAAAATAAGTGAAGCCTATACTGCAATGCTTAGTTACATTCTATTTTTAAATGCTTGTATTTATTGAGAAAATTATCTCTTAATCTCAGATAACAATATCAATTATCATTCAGTATTTTACGATATGTAAAATATTGGTTGAAGTAGTGACATGACATTCCGCATTTTAGAAGAAGGTTTTTAAGTCTTCCTACCTAATTAAATTAGATTTATGATTCAAAGTTCAGCGTCTGCACGTCATACCTGACTGCGTTAAAGATCCATTTTTGTCATTTGACGTGCCATATTACGCACCTGCTGTCACAGAGGGGTTTACGTATCATGTAAAGAACATAAATAATTAATTAAAACGATTTCGAGTGAAAAGAACACACATTAAACTGAATTATTTGTGAGACGGCATTTATGCAATAACACATTACCTACAACACAACATTTATTCTAATATGGCTAACAATGCTTTAATCATCACAACGATGTTATGTTGACGTCACGTCAACGTGATATTTAGCGCCATGTACGCATCAAGAAATACCGCTTTCCAATTTCATGAAATATTTTACTTAATAACATGTTTTAAACGAAATGTCATGTTGCTAAAATGTTTTGATTAATTTATACACATACTGAATAAGTTATTCGCTTTGCTGAATAATTCGCAATAATTTTCGCTGGAACTGAATTCTGCCGCAAGAAGTATTACCGTTTCCGGTCCTGGCGTGTTTTAACAAATACCTACTATTGGCGAAGAAACAGTTCCATCATATTTGATATAAATTTTACAATAAAGAACATATTACAATCGAAATAATTTATAGCAAAACAGTGCTTTATCACTATTTATACACTCGAGCGGTTATACGTCGGCTGCGCCCTCGTGAAATTATTGCACCCGACGTATAACCGCCAATCGTGTATAAATAGTGATAAAGCACTGTTTTGCTATAAATTATTTCTTAATTACATCATGAAAATTGTATTAAGTGCCTAGTTTCGATAATTAATAAAGCCTGGTTAAATGAAATATCCGCCCCCAAGAGCCTACTTGATGTTTAGCTTGCTTAAAAATGAACGGGGTCAATACCACCTATAACAAGTGCAATACATTGTCTTTCAGAAGCATGTGCATAAAGCGACGTTTTCGTTCTCACGCTAAAGCAAATAGTAAGCATTCGTGCTTCAGTCTGGTGATACATTATTTTGGCATTTTCTATACAAACACAAACGAACATTCTTGCATAAAAACTACTTTTTTCACTGGATCCGCCCAACGGGAGAAAAATCGTGTGCAAACAAGGCAATTCACGTGCTGCTAATACCCGATTTTTATTTTTAAAATGCTTTCCCTGGGACGTATATGTAATTCAGCGCAGATTTACATCTGGTATCTGCGTCTTTTTTCTTTCATAAAAAACTCTTCTTGAAGCATTAAAGATGCAATCTAAACCATAGAATGTTTTACTGTATCAGTAACTAACGCCAAATGTTCTGCCCCCAACATTGTTCGTACTCGTTTCTTCCCTTGTTTACTCCCCTTTTAGAACTCTGCGTCAGTTCAGATTTTGTAGACAACCGTGAATTTTAAAGAATCGCGTGTTTACCTGTGTGATTCTTTGTTTTTAGGTATCATATTTATGATTTTGGTAAGTATCAGTCAGTATGTTTTTATCTAATTTCTCGAAGAATTTATATAAACAGCTTGGAAACTTGACACTACGTTCGTACTCATCGGTACTCCAACTGCGTGTCCGTACTCGATATCACTCGAATGTAAAGTTATTATTCTTGATATTATGATCGAGTCCACCAAATTGTGAACTGATATGAACACTTATTGGTAATTTTATGTTTGTAATAATGAGAGATAAAAAAATCGCTTAAAAACCTTCAGGATGTGCTTTTGATAGTGTTGTTTATTTCTGGGCCCTGGATACGGATATTTAAAACATGTTTACCGTTTCCAAGAAAAACTGGAATGGTAAATAAAAAATGTACCGGAATCGTCAAGTCATCACAAATGAAAACAATACATAAATCATCGTGAAATATATTTTTATGCAAGAATAGCGACAATACACGTTTGTTTTGTGTATTAACGTCTGCAGAAGCCCTTGGGATATGTTTGTGACCTCGACCTTCGGTCTCGGTCACAAACAATCCCGCGGACTTCGGTCGAGGTCACAAACATATCCCAAGGGCTTCTGCAGGCGTTAATACACAAAAAACGTGTATTATCCCTACAGTAGACGATCAGTTTCCATAAAATGCAATACAGAAGGCATGACTTCATAAAAGAAAAGTAACCTGTCAAAGTGATAAATATTCTGCCTGGAAAGTATATGTGCACGTGATCAGTGAGTAAGTGCATGCATCTCTTGCGTTGAAACATTTACTGTCTTTCTTTCCCATATATGTCCCTGAATCAACAGTTACTTTTACGAGAAAACAATGAACACATACGAAGTTAGTAGAATTACTGGACCAGATTAAAGACAAGAAGCGCTGCGCACTTGCTCACTCTGATGGTGTGTTAATATGTAAATAAACTTTAAAAATATTAGGTTACTGTCTGATAAATTTAAATTTATTAAGCGAGTTGAAGAAAATATATTGGACTCGCCTCTGCCGAGCCTTATATTTTTCATAGACGAGCCTAATAATTTTTTTTTAGACAGTAATCTAATATTCTATTTATCCTGCCTGTTCAGGAATTTGGGAAAAAGTCGTTGGAAAGAGCAACAGCGTGCAGACTTGACGTCATATATTAATATGACGTTTGCTAGTGTAATTCAGTTTGTGGAAAATTGAAAAAAAATGCAATAACATTTTTTGATTCTAGATAAAAACTTTTGATTTTACCACTTATTTTCTTAGTTAGAACATTTCCAATACAATGATAACAGTTTCAATGAAAAATTCGGAAAACAATGTTTTTCAAAATTTCCGGCTGAAGTACTGTAAAAGTGAAAAATAGCGATAACTTTTTTGTTTCAGGATAAAAACCTTTGACTTGACCACTCATTTTCTAAGTTCAGACATTTCCATTACAATGATGATGATTTAAATGCAACATTTTGATAAAATATTAAGTGATTTCAAAAGTTCCCACAAAAGTGATATCTTGACATTGACTAGATAAAGCAAAGTTTATTAGGCAGGCTGATATTATATGAGGGTAGGATAAAGATAAAACTTTATGTATGTCCATATAACTTTCTAAATATAAAGGGATATTAGCTAGAATGTAAGTTCCCCCCATCCTTATTCTGATAGCAGCTCAACTGTCATTCGGTAATGTTGTATTATCTTAAGTGTGTAATACATCTACGTCAGCTTTTGCACATGTGTCTCACACATTTCGTAACTATATTTGGGTACTAATTAACTTTGTACAAAATTCAGCTACACATTCCAAAAAGAAGAACGACATAACAGCTTCAATATTTGTCTTCTGGTGATTGTTTCTCAACTGTATTTTCTTCTTGCTTTGCCTTCTGAAAGGGCATAGTGGTCAAATGTATATGGTTCTTCAAAGGTTTCTTAAATATTTGCACACTTTTTATATTTTATATATAGTGCCTTTTGTCAAAATTGCATGGCTGCGTCAAAAAATTATTTAAATTGAACGTGACAGTTAAGAGTGAGCGTTGGTGCGCACCACTAACAGGTGTAAACCTCACAGCTCTCCGGTGGAGTTTTCGACACTGACTGTTTCGAGGAAGTGCCCAACGGCGTTCCTATTTTTTGTTTGTTTTATCCTTATTGCTTATACGATATCTATGCATGTTTGTGAAAATATTAGTCATTATTTTATTATTTTCTTTTTTTTGGATTAAAAGTCCAACCGACACATGGTAGGTCATATGGCGACTTTCCAGCTTCAATGGTGGAGGAAGACCCCAGGTGCCTCTATAGGCATTATTTTCATAACGAGCGGGCACCTGGGTAGAACCACCGACCTTCCGTAAGCCAGCTGGATGGCTTTCTCACATGAAGAATTCAGCGCCCAGAGTGAGGCTTGAACCCACATCGATGAGAGGCAAGTGATTTGAAGTCAGCGACCTTAACCACTCGGCCACGGAGGCCCCTAATATTAGTCATTAACATATATGAAAACGCAACAAACATATATGCCTGCTTATATTTTTACTACAAAAACCATCACCTTGAAATGTTCAACACATACACATCTTGATACTCTGTACCCACTGTGTTCAAATTTAATCAGCACAACAAACCGTAAAATTAACACTATGGGTATAGAGTATCGATATGTGTATGTGGTCTAGTGCTAAAACACTTGGCTGTCAATCTACAGGTCTAGGGTTTCTGTATATGTTTCCTGTGCATGTAGAGTTTATGCACCAGTACCTAACAGAACATGCGTTTTGAACAATAGCCACAATGCTTGACGCCTGTGCAGCTATATCGGATGCTATCATGCTATTCTACCACAATTCAACTTTATCAGTTATTGAATGGTTTTTAAATGCTTTTTTGCTCATAAAAGTACAGAGGAGTACAATTTCATAACACTAATCTAAAGTTCCGCGGATTCTGAAACTTCTTCAACCGCCTGACCATTAGAATGAAATTTCTTAAAAATATCCATCTCCTTTTATCATGACATTGTTATGCCTAAATGTTTTATTAGCCAAATACGTATAAATTTCCTTAATAACTATGCTACAAAATATACCTAAAATAAAATTTAAAAAAATATAAAAAAAATATATATATATATTTATAGACGAACTTATTATTATTATGTGTATTTATCATTAACATATTAAATATAATATCTTCTTGAATAACCGTGATGTATGGCAATTAGAGCTTTCCGTTCACAGTTCCAAAGCTTTGGAACTCCCTTCCCGTCAAGATTAGTGAAGCTGACATGTTGGTTGCTTCCAAAAGTCTGCTGAAAACCGACTTCTTTGTACATATTACAGACTGACCATTTCACTTTTTCATATATTTTTTTTTTTTAAATTCAAACATTCCATTCGAACAGCAGATACAACATTACATAATATTTTCAATGATGAAAAGATTTAGACTTTGTCTCCACAATTCACCAAATACACAATGACTATCATTGCATGAAATTTAGACAAAGCAAACAAATGTGTTTAAAGAATGTCTTTTATGTATTCACATATATTTCATTAATGACTTCAGAATTTGAGAATAACAAATAAGGATAAATATCATACAGGGAATTCCACGTTCCAAAAAACGAAACTCACAGCACGCAGATGTGCACAATGTCAACACACGCACAGCACACATACACACACAGCACACACGCACGCACGCACAAAGCTAACAAACGACGAAAAAATGAATAAATAAAGGAATACAGTGGGGTGCCGTCTTGAAATGGTCAGTGGCTCACAGTGTTCCCGAGTCAAGATGCAATCAAGTACACAATACCTGCATTAACGGTCTACATGTCAGAACGTCCATGTCAAAAGCCTCACCATGCTAGTACAGCTCTAACCGGTTTCTATTAATTTCGTCGTGAAGTGTTCATACAAATGGATGAGACACATTTTACTTTAATTTGGTTACACACAAAAACAAATAATATTTTTACAAAATATTTACTTGGACATTTTGTCTGCTGATCAAATCCTTACAAAACTATCAAGCACATTTATCTTGTTAAGGCTTTGTTCATTTCGTCTGTTTATCTAATATTTCTCCAGTACCTCTCCAAAGCACTCCCATGATACATCTAGCTAGATACCTTAAAGAAAAGCAATCAATATTTTGTTGAGCCGATTTTACGTCATTTAGAGCTACGAATGTTTACCAACCGAAGTAAATTGTCAGAGAAATGCATTGCTATGATATGACATATAAAACGAATTGTTATTTTCAAAACATTAGAAATGTGAAAAAGTCGGCTCTTTCGCGCAATCATTATTTATCAGTTGAGGCCATAGCGAATTAAAATAAATGTTTGCGTAAAAATATGATCCTTAGTTTTGATTGGATTTTATAAACTGTATTTATTTTCTATATTAATTATATCTATAAGATTACCATTTACAAGTACAGAAAGCAACAAATCAAAGTAAAATCTGACTCTGTTTAACCGAGTCTTTTCTTTAGAGGAAATAAAATGTGCTTCACTCCTAATGTCAAATAGAACTGATAAAAGCGGGACTTTGTCAGAATTCTATGAATCTAAAGGAAAACATTGAGACAAAGCGTCGCGTGAGTGGAACGATGCTCTATCTACCATTTTTTAAATGTGGCGAAAATCACTTCCAAAGTTTAACTCTCGTCTAGTTTCTTTATTTCTGGGCGAAAAAGATGATAGATATATCTACTTGTTCCTTGCGTTTAGTTCTCTCAGACTGTAAATGCTTTAAAATACATTTCGTTTTTACTTTTCTTCAATTATACATTTTTCACTTTGGAGATAGAGAAATTTGACAAAAATAAACAGTGGAGAGGGGCAGGTGTTCAAATGTTTGAAGATTTGGACTGATTTGCCAATTTTTTACCATGCTGTCCAAATTGTTCAGAGTTAACTGAACTACTACGCTACAGACATAATTGACCATTAAACTAGGCATATTGGTCGTAATTATTTGCAGATGGGTATTCGTAAAACCATATCGTAGTATTGTGTTAAACAACAACAAAAAAAAATTTTAATTTTAATTACTCAGTGACCGCAATAATTATTATCAACAATGAACAAAGATTTTCCATGTTTTGTTATCAGCTGGTATTAAGTTTGACATAACACTAAGCATTATAACAATACCTAATAACATTGTCTTTGCAATTAAATATTCTCAGTAATAACTGTATTCTTTCACAAAACAACAGTTTTTATATCATGTTGAATTTCTGCATGTAACACAATGTGTTTTCATGTCTCTTTTAGCTATTAGTATAGGTGGATTGTACGGCGTCCATCTTCCGTCTTCCTGCGTCAACAATGTACTTTAAATTCTTCTCCTCTGAAATTACTGGTTACATTTATACCAAAACTTGGTCAGTAGAATTTTGAGATAGATCTCTATCAAGTTTGATCAAATGGTTAATATTGGCCCCTTTAAGGGCCACCAGACCAGAAAAAAAAAACAGGAAAAACATTTCAAGAACTTCTCATGAACCGCTTGATGGATCTTCATCAAACATAGTCTGTAGCATTATTATAACATCCTCTCCCAAATTTGTTCAAATGGGGACGATCGGCTCCTTCGAGGGGTTACCAGAGCTAAAATAGAAATGCCCTTAAATGATTTCTTCTCATGAACCACTCGATGGATCTCCTTCAAACTTGATTTGTAACATCATTATAAGAATATTCACCAAAATTGGTCTGTTGGGGGCATTTGGTCCCTTTCATGGGCTGTTAGATTTCAAAATAGAAATACCTTTAAACGGCTTCTCATGAACCACTGGATGGATATTCACCAAACTTGGTCTAGAGATCAGTTTAAGGTGCTTTCTCAAATTTGTTTGATTAAGGGCAATTTGTCCCTCTTAGGGGCAACTAGAGCTACAAATAGAAACACTTTCTTATTATGAAACCGCTTGACGGATCTTCATCAGAGATGGCCAGTGGCATCATTGGAGGGCTCTCTTCAATTTTTATTCAAACGGAGGCTGTTTGCTCATTCTAGGGCTAAAATTAAAACTACCTTTAATGACTACTTCAAATGAACCACCCAATGGATTGTCATAGTTCTCGGTCCATAGCATCATTTTAAGGTCCCACCATTTTTTTTAATTGTGGATATGGGTGGGAGCACTTGGCCCCCTAAAAGGGCCACTAGACCTAAAGCTACAAATGCCTTTAAATGACTATTTCTCAACCGCTTGATGGATCTTTATCAAACTTCTATTAGGTCCTTTAACAAATTTATTCAATTAGTGTGACCTCTTAGAGGCTGCCAGAGTTAAAAATAGAGATATCTTTTACTAAATGCCTCTCTAACTCCTGAATGGGTCTTCATAAAACCTTGTCTGGAGCATTATTATAAGGTCCTTTACCATGTTATGTCTTATAGTCAAATAGGGACACTTTGGCCCTTTTAGGGACCACTAGAGTTGAAAAAGAAAGAACTTTGAATGATTTCTTCCGATGGTTATGTGTTTTGGTGCGTGACAGCAAAATGATGATAAAAAATAATGACCAGCTTAAAAGATTTTCACCAACCCTAGTAAGAAGCAAAGTCAGATGGTTAAGGTTTTCTTCAGTTGAAGGATTTAGGCCCATTTAGGCCTCTTGTTAACATTTCACATAATTCTGACAATTAAATCAAGGCTCAAAGATATTACATCGCAAATAATATGTCCCGGTCATACCTTTTATACTAATCTTATTGTATATTCATTTTAGTTTCTGCATGTCGTACTCAAAACTGATGGCATACATTTCAACTTAATACTGAGTATCATAACAAGAATTCATAGCATAAATTTTGCAACTAAGCATTTGCAGTCACAGCACATATGTTTCATATTCGGTACAGTTACATCATGTTATACTTTAATGGTTTTGTGGTATTGATTTTTAATTCACACCAACCATTTGTTATAAGTATTGACTACTTGAAATTCTAAGAAACATCTATTCTCTCTCACAAACACAATCGTTAAATTTATATTCCTCACAGTTTCTTCATGTACGTACTTTCTTTAGCCTCCGTTTGAATTTCACCATTGCATTCCCTGTTTGATATTTGTCTTTGTATTTTAAGTACATTTAATTTTCTCTGATGACAAGGGTTGCAAGTTTAACAATAGGATTTTTGCGTCTGGTAGTAGGGATATTGTACTGCCTGTTCTTGTTGTCCTACAAATGCTGCATTCAGCAAAATTTCCATAGCTAAAAAAGTGACCAACAACAAAATTAGTTGGCGCCTTATTGTAACATTGTAAAGTAAAATATGTTCTGTTTTCGTTTTATTTCTACTGCTCTTAATAGACAATAACTTACTATCACAAATTTGCTTCAGGGAAACATGTTTGCAAATACCGCTGTTATATTCAGCGGTATTTCTTAAGCCTTATGTATGATACAGCTTCAGAATGGCGAAAATAGTTTCTATCCGAAATACACATCACTAAAGGCTTTTTGCAAATCTTGCATGTATTTTCTTGCATATAGCTTGACAAAGCTATGTGTTTGTATAAGTAATAAAATGATAAAATAATTAATCTATGTAAGCCATCTCACCTATGCATGTCGTGTAGATAGGCATTATAAGTATATTTTAAACATGCTACAACTATGCCTATCCGCCATATTTTGTTGTGATCACATACATGTAACTGTGCATTCTATTGGTTAAAATTGAGTTAGAGCAATTCTGGATTAAGTTACCTGGAGATAGAACACTCCTTTACAAAGTCTAATGATGATCACATGATGTTAGTTTATGTGTATGATTGGTCAGAATAATTTTAATCATTACAGTGCTTTAAGTCCTGGAGATAGAGTACTTTAATCGTTACTGTTACATTCAAACAGAGGACATGGAGCAAAGTATTACCCAGGATCTTCCTCTATGACGTCATAAGTTACGTTGTCTTGCTCCAGAACTATAGAGCTCGGCGAGACAAACAAATTGGTGTAAAAATCTCATTTTTTAAAAAAATGGAGATAGAGCACTATAAGAATCAGGCGACGAAATGTAAGCACATTCACAGAAGGTAACAGACTTAAATATCTACAAAACCAAATAATTAAAGGGTCACATAAATCTGTGTCCCCTCCGCCTTCCCCAACACTTCCCCCCATTTAGAAACTGGTCTTCAGTCAGGAATTTTAGACATTTTAGACGATACAATATGTACCAAATTGTTGAACAGAAGTAGTAAAGACTTTCTAATGAAGTCTTTGGTTTTTGGAAAAAAACTATAGGTTGCTCTGTATAAAAGATATTTCTACTAAAATGATCTATTTTAAAGAATACTCATTACTTCTTTTTATTTTGTTAAAATATAATTCTTGTTTATCTAATATAGTTCTTTAGGTAGTACGTGTGTTAAGAATAATCAAAAACATGCACGTTTAAAACAAATGCAAAATTTTGGAATTTTGAGTAAAACTGTCAAAAATTACAAAGTTACAACATTTGATAATCTGAACACACATCACTACCGTCGGTTGTTTCAACTTAATGCAATTCATATCTCTATGAATCTAATGGAGTATTGAAATACACAAAATTGCAAATGAATTGAGTCAAGTTTTATTTTCTATTAGCTTCTCAGAAGACTTTTAACCAAAAGAACTGACCAGAAAGCTTGTTAAAATGGAATGTCATTGTCTATTATTCAGCAGGATGACTTGGCCTCCAACAAACTCTCAGCAAAACTTGAACAAACTGACAATTTACAATAAACTCATTTTCAATGTTTGATGATAAAAGAAGAAATCGGAGACATAATATTAGAGATCTACGTAATATTAGAGATCTACGTAATATTAGGATTGTGATTAAGATATTCTACTTACCGGTTTCTTCAAAACACAATGGCGTACTCGGATGCTCTGACATATTTATAACATTGGAATTTCTTTATACAATCTGATACTAGTACATGTATTCTTATCAAAAGCTCAGTCGATTAATACATTGTATTTAGTAACCTGAACTGTTAATTCTATATATTATTTATGTGATTGCTGATGTCATTATGGTTTAATATTTCCATATTCCTATATCAAAACTTCAAAAGTAATATTACTCATTCATTCTTGTCTACTTAGCGGGAAAAGATAAGGTTATTTTGGTAGGGCGACATGTGTGCTCATACTGATGTCATAATTTAACGACATAATCATTATGATGTCATAGTGTCCGAGCGAGTTTTAATTTACAATATTTTTTTGGAAATGTTGAAATTGTATTAACGATTGGCAAGAAAAAAGACTTAACAATACTGCATGAGTAAGGCAAGTGTTTTCCCAAACTCGAGAGACAATGTGGAATTGAAGACCGAGCGCTAGCAAGAATGAAGTTCTAGCTTTAAGCTTAAGTTTGCATCTTTTACAGCTAACCAACTGGTGTTGGAAGGTGAATAATCCCAAAAATGCTTTAACAAGGTTATGAATAAAAAATAGATCATACGTTTCATACATATGTTTTACCTAACCAACAAAACAATTTATATTCCTATTTCAAACATATTTATTCCCTTGCGACGTTTTTTTTCGTGAATTATTTTAGAAATAAAAACTAACTGACAGCGTCTGAATGAGTATGTTCCTCAGGGAAATATTAAACAGTGAAATAAATACATTTTGATTATTTTCTTGACAAAATGAGATGAATGTAGTGGTCCGTAAATTTTTACGCGTGTATAAGTGTAACCGATATAAAAACAACAATACACAAGAGATACCTTATGACGCTGTCTAAAACATCTCAGTGACCGACTTTCAAATTCAACTTTTCCAGTATAGTACAGAAACTAATTTTGAAATGGCTCAGTCTAATACTAGATAATAAACCTACTAACCAAATTGAAATAGAGTCGATTATTCAATCCCAAAGCGATTTAAAGCTGATTAAATTCTATGAAGCAACAACTACATTTCATATTCTTCTTTCGATTAGCTTTCAGTAAATGAGACATTGTCTTCGAATGTTGTGAATTAAATGCTTAACTAAAACATCGTAGTGTATTTGGACAATTAAAATCACTTACAGAGAAAATATAGACATACTGCACGCAGTTCTTATGACGCATAGATTAATGAATATCGTAAAGAGTTTACTGCAGAAGTCCATAAAGACACTAAAATGACTTGAAATTGATTTTTTTGTCTAATAGTTACAAAATGATTTAGCATTGTAACGAATCTCAAACAAAAGAAAAACAGATCACTCAACACATACGCATGTCTGTACTTGTATAAGTTGAGCATTTCTGACTTTAAAGTGATACACATATAGTTTCCAAATTATGAAAATTATATACATATACAATTACATTATGCTTTAAAAATCATTTCACAGCAACTAAAAGCTTGGAATTAAATATGATATAAACGTTTCCATTACAGACTATCACTGCATTGGTTTACATTTTTAAAAGCAGTGGTCTTACTGTTCAGCTTGTTGTTTTACATTGATTACTGGAAATTTTGTCACTATTAAGTTATCTTCTATGGCCGACTGTATTTTTACATCGATTACTGGACAGTTTCTCACTTTTAAGTTATCTTCTGTGGACGACTGTTGTTATATCGATTGCTGTAAAATTTCTCACTACTAAGTTATCTTCTGTGGACAACTGTTTTTTTACATCGATTACTGGAAAAATTCTCACTACTAAGTTATCGTCTGTTGCTTCCTGAATTTCTGACCAGGATAAATCGTGCATTGGCAAAGGATTTTCGGACAGGAGCAAATTCTACTTTTATTGTGATTCGAAACCTTCGAATTTGGAGTCCGATGCTCTGGCCAGACATATTTGTTTCTCTCCGGTATAATATTACTGTTTGAATGACACATAGAAAATAGGCATCAGTACAAACACGTTTTAATTACCATAGCTACACATTACCGGCGCAGTCGCTTTTTCATTTGAATTCGACCGCTAGGATTGCACTGGTAGTCCAATTGTTTACCATAAAAAGCAACACGTCAAAGCGACATGCACCGTAAGTATGGCGTCATTTGGCCTTGGGAGGCTAAAGAAAACATCGTCTAAATTAAGTGCATATTCTTGTTTATAACGCATGTAATGTAGGCATCTCCTCGCATTGATAATCACAGTTGTTAAGTTTTTTTAGATACTTTGGCAGACACCAACTGAAAATTATAAACTAATGAAGCAGTAACAACAACAATGTTCGGTCATCTGTGTCTTCAAGTCGTACAAAGTATTCGCAAATGGCCCAGAATCTCTAGAAGACAGTGAAGTTCGAGGGAGAAAACAAAAAATATTCCTCAATTGTATCTCGTTATTGTGTTTAGGTATACATTTGTATAATAAAGAACTATTTAAATGACAATTGCATACCTTACATGGTTACTAGCACTTCTAAGCCTTTAATAGCAGTTGAGTTACGCCCTCGTGCAAATATAAGTTTGGTCATGCTAATTGCTCGCCTGCTCAGCTCAAGACGGGGTGCAAATCTTCAAGATTGCGGGGTCGTTAGTTCGATTCCAGGCGTATGGTCTCCTTGACTAATTGATAAAAGACATTGTGTCGGAAATCATTCGTCCTCCACCTCTACTGGTACAGAATTCAGGAAGTCTGGTTAGGTTAACTGCCCTCCGTTATATTTTAAACGGCGCATAACCCGAAACAGAAAAAAACATGTCATGCTAATAAAAACCAAAGGTTCGGCATTGTCATTTAGTGAGTGTGTAATATTGGTATTTTATCTGAAAGGAAATGAAAGGAAAAGAAACACCATTGTGCAAATATTTCATTTTAATGATACTGTATAATACTGTTTAAACACTACATCATAATGCACAATAAAGGGTTAAATACTCACATTTGTCATGTAACATTGTGATGTTTTGTTCAAATTTTACGAGACCAGATAGTTCTGAATATTGTTAACGAGCTATAGTTCATATCAAGTGGCAGGATCAGCCAATAGTTGATATAATGTCAGTATAATTCTACCTAAACATCAATGAATGTAGGGTTTATAATTCTCCAGAGTATTTTTTATTTCCTGTGAAATATGACTCGGATAATCAAACATTGTCCTGCTTCTTTCTTGAACGAAATAAATGTCACATGAAACATGATTTGCAATTTTAGGAAAAAGCAAACAGTCCAATGATATGAAGCATGTTGTCTGACCATTTTAGACAAATTTACCTACTAACTATAAAACATAACATCTAAAGGTTATAAATTGATTTCTTTGTACATATATCTTACAAACTTGTATCTTATGAATGTTTCGTTTTTATCCATTAAAGAAATTTGATTTAACATTTATACCTGTTGTGACAAAGAACGAGACCTCGTGTCTAAGAAAAATATTCATCAGGTACAAAAATATATATGTTATATTGACCATTTTTTTTGCTGTGAAAACTATCTTTTTAACTCTCTATATTTAGAAATATGCCTTCTCCCTCGTATTAAAAAAGTTCTAACTTATTACAAAAAACAATATTGTTAAGCGTGTGCGTCATACAAATCATTTGATGTACCTTATCACGCAGCTGCTGTCACGGCGGATTTGACTAACAATATTTAGAACATAAATATTTGATTAACATCATTTTGAATGACAAGAACGCACTATAAACAGAATAAATAGAAATACGGCATTTTAACTGTGACATATCGCGTACAAAACAACATCTTTTAAAAGATTTAACATGTACTTGGCAGATTTCCAAGAATAAATAATGAGCAGTTATACACACGTTTGACTTAAAAATAAGCTGCTGTAACAAAACATAGGATATGTCATTTGGGCATCTTCTAAATAATTAAGAGGTAAAGTACAACATCTATCTCCAGAAAAGTACATTTTACTGGGAGGAGGATTGGCTTTCTCACAAATTTCAACTTACCAAGAAGTATGTATTGGTCGCAACATTACTGAATTGGGAACTATTGATTTTTTTATGGCCGCTGGCCGTTATTGAATTCACCTTTACTTCCTGTAAATATCG
This sequence comes from Mercenaria mercenaria, assembly GCF_021730395.1. Taxonomy (NCBI): domain Eukaryota; kingdom Metazoa; phylum Mollusca; class Bivalvia; order Venerida; family Veneridae; genus Mercenaria; species Mercenaria mercenaria. The sequence goes on from NC_069373.1 coordinate 59,716,627, forward strand.
GGGGTGAAGGTCATTTAACAGCTGATTAAAACTGTACATTGTCATTGGTGGATGAAAAATTCCACAGGTTTTCGAATGGGAAAGAAAAATAATATTTTCTAAAGGGGTTTGCAGGTGCACTAAGCTGTATTGTTAGACAGTTGCAACACTCCTGTGGCTTACGTCATAAACCTGAATCCCCTCGGTAGTGAAACTGCGGCAAAGTTCGACTACAAGCCTGCCAACTCTAATACGGAGTGATCTCCTGTGAACGATTTACATTCAACTCTTCCCCTAGTCAACTCGTCGCCATTTTGGTCATTTCATATCCCTTTACGACGTCAAACTTTATCCCCACTTTTAGGCCCCTCCTTTTAAGTCTTATTTTTTGTCAAAGGTTCCTAGATTATGATGTAAAATATGTGTTCTGTAAAATATGTTCTACATAAAAAATATAAATATTTTACCTTAAAAACGACATTTTGTTTTTCTTTATAAAAACCTTATCGTATGTAAAAGTGCATAGTGCATGCACATTTCTTAGCTTAATCTGTGCATTGGCAAATGCGGCCGTGTATCTTTTTTAAAGATACTTTTTGTTTTTCATTAATCTATGCACTATACAAAGCTTTGTTGTTATGACATTTTCTATTGAACAGAATATATGGAGAATACTTTTTTCTTTTTGAGTTTGAACTATTGTTGACAGAGTGAACACCAGATACAATATCCTCACGTGTGAAGTACCTGCCAGTGAAAATAAGAATTTAGTGTTCACGAGTGAACGATGTTTTCTCTAAAGTGACAACAAATACGCATTTTTTATTTCATACCTTTTCTACTGTCGCATCAATATTCAATCCATTTATTAGTTCCGTACATTTTTTCACCTAGAAATTACCAGATATAGATCTCCGTTATATTTCAATGATTTATCTAAGTTCTTGTTTGTTACAAAACAGTATGATAGTTTTATTACTAACATGCTCCACTCTGAGGTATTTTCCAACCCTCCAACCCACAGACGTTTTGCTAACATCTCTCATACTGATACATACAGGTATATACAAAGTGTGTTCGTTAATGTGTTGTTTTTTTTAAACCAAACCTATAAGCGTTTCCTTTCTACACAATGGTATCAGTAATGTCAAATTATTAGTCGTTCTAATGCGGTATTCATATTTGCCTGTTTCATGTGACATGAATGTACATGTAATGATTTATGAAATTTCGTTTTTAATATAAGTACATATAAGTATTATAAGCTTAAAGTATGTTCGTCTGGCGTTGAATTAAAGTATCAAATGAAAACAATATACATTTGTAACAGTATTCATGCATATTTTAGAAAACATTTGAATTAGTTTAACAGCAGAGAAAACATTTATGAACTATAAACTTTTCAGGAACTCAAAGTATAATTCATTCAAGCAAAATGTAAACTTTAACTTTAAGGTGGTTAATCAGATTTTTGGCATGTAAAGAACTTGTTCAAAACTTTAACTCACTTCATACCAGTTTGATTTTCACAGTTATTTTCAATTAATATATATATCTATCATATTATTTAAAACGTTTAATGGACTCATAATGGGCTTTCCTGAAGCAATAATGATTTTGATAGAAAAAGGAAGTTATTACATACTTTTACTGTGTACTAAGTGTCTTACAATTTTCGAGATTTTACTAACAATGTCTCAGTCAGTAACAGTTTTCCTGTGTGAATTATTTGTTCTACAATCGTTACTAAGGAGTGCATAAATGCATAAATACCAGCACCATTAACCGAGATGTACATGACATCAAAGTCCACCAATCTCGGATATACACGGAGTATCAATAGTACAAGACATAATTACGCTTATTAAACTCGAATGCGTTTGCCCTTTCATTTGGATTAAGTTTGCTGTTCAAATGACAGCATAGGTCGTATATACATTAAAAGTCAACTTATTAAGTATGTATACCAGCAGGACACCAAGTGTGACACCTACTAAAAGGACGTGGAAATTTGTGTGTTCATAGCATTTGTCAATTTGTTCCCATAATGGTACACATATGGGAAAATTAGACCCATCGATTTTTTCACACTAGTGAAATATTTTATATAGCGCAAAGAAGGAGACCTTTACTTTATTCAAATTTATGGGAAAAGTATTATAGGTATTTTAGCTTTGCAAACGATGTGATAATATTCAATGCATCTTATGAATATTTTATTTTCAAAATCGATTAAATAGAAAATGGTCATTTTTACGTATACTTTATGTCTGTCTATCTACAATTAGATATATAGTAAAATATGGATAATTTGCTGAAATTTCTTCTGTTTAACAAAGAATAAATAGATTCTTATTTGCCCTTGAAGACCATTGCAAACGACTTAGTAATCTATATTCATTTAGCTATTGTTTCATATTAACTTTAGTTTTCTAGTTGAAGAAGAAAATGGTCTTTTCTAAGCATTTTGCAGATGAGTATAGGTTTTTATCGTTATCAGAAAGAATCGAACATTCTCGTATATTTCCGTCAATTCTTACGGAATTTAAGCTCCTTAAGGTGATGTCACTTTTTGAATTTCCGGTGAATAACAAAAAGCAAAGCATATTCAGTTCTTTCCAAAAACTGTTATATTATGATTCAACCAAATAGTTTCCAATGTCTACCAGAAAGGAACAATTCTTATATCTTAATATTGAGATCTGATACCTTTATAATAGACAGTAAACTAAAACAATAGACATTCATATGTGACGTCGGTGAGCTCAACAAAGCAATTTCAAGCACAAATATTAATGTGGAATGTAAAGTAAGTTACACACTACAATATCCGTCCAAGATACTTTCAAAAACAATGCACTTGCAGAATAGAGAGTAAAAGTAATTTTGACAGCTCGTGAAAACTAATGACAAATTTTGACAGGTATATGATGACTCATGACCTAATTAATTTTTTTCTGTTATTTCTAACTTCCAGTTTGATTTTCATAAAATAGGTATTCTTTATTGTAGCTTGCAACTCGTACATTAAAACAATAAAAGAATATATTGTTACCTCACTGTCGTTTTGTCTATCCATCTCTCGTACGAATTCCTATTGTTTCAGTCATTTGTCAGTAATAAGAGCAACTCACAGTGTTGCAATCATACAAAAAACGTCCCTTATTTTCACATAGATATTGAGGATTTATCTAATGAGCACATGTATTGGAAACACATTTTCAATACCGACTGTGTATTGTAATAATGCTAAACTATCTCAGCCGTGACATCTCCTGAACCGTAAAGACTGATTTCTTCTCACCCACTAAACTGCACACGTGTACGGATTTATAAATTAGTGGATGCTCCATAATATGATTTTGTTTACAGCCAATAGTCAATTTTAAACAGTTTGAGGATCGAAATTTAAAATTTCAAAAAGAAGAAATTCGAGTTTGCATCGAATTTGGATCTTGCTCGAAGCTCGAAACTGAAATGTTCAGTGTTTTATTCGAGCCAGCATTGAACATCGAGTCTGTTGAAAATGGAAATCTTAAGGAACTGATTTCGAGCTTGAATTAAATTTCGAGAGGGTAAAAGAAAAAAAAGACCGTTAAAAGTTTCAAACGTTGAAAATTGAGGCGGCATATTTTGGGCAAGTTAGAAGTAAAAGATCGAAATTCAAATTTTCGAAAGGATGACGTTGAATTTTGCTTAGACTGAATTTCGCACTATCTCGGAAAACGAAATTCAAATAAAAAGGAAACCATCCAATTTCGAAGCAGAATTGAAAATAGAGCCAGCAGGAACAGTGGTCTAGTGGATAATGTGTCGGCCGTTCAACCCAGGGGTCATGGGTTCGAGCCCCATTGGGGTCACGATCATGACTTCTCATATGACATCAGTATTGTTTTTTCCAGGAATTTAACTCGAGAGTGGTTACAAAAAGCTTGAAGCTTTCATCACAATCAAGTTAAAACAAATAAGTATAAACTAAACTAAATATTTTGAGCTAGCATGAATTTCTAGTCAATCGGCATTTTAAGGAAAATTTAAATAGGCTCTTAATTCAATACCTGCTCGATATTCAGATTGAAAATTTGACTTTGATTTTCGAATTTGTTCGACATTCAGTGCTAGATTTTCGAAACTCGCAAAAAAAAAAAAAAATAATGCAAGATCGAAATCCAGCTGTTTCAAATTCAATCCCAGTTTTAAATTCGATTGCTTTGAAAATTTGAGCAGGCTTGAAATATAATACCGGAAATAATCTATTAAGATTTTTAAAAACTTGAATTTCAATATATCCGATCTTGCACGATTATTAATCTTTGAATTATGATCTTGAGCAGATCGCAGTTTCAGTATTATATTGAAATTCAGCTTTTCAAAATTTGAAGTACGATTTTCGAGCTGGCTTGACACCGATTGCTTGCTCGATATCTGACTTTAAAAAGATCACGACATAACAATAAATGTGCAGTTATTTGATTACACAAGAAACTATCTAAAACCTTTATTTCATAATCATGGTCAACCAACAAAGTATTATAAAAACGAGCTTCCGTCTGATTGTAAGATATATTTTTTTTGATAGTAGAAATTATTTTTGCAAAGTGTTCAGTTTTATAATAATGTGTTTGTTGAGAATACCGTTATACAGGTATTCTGATTAATCCACCAAATACCATTTAGGTTCCGACTGATTCCAATTTATTTGCAATCACTGTAAATTAGACTTGGCAATAGTGTATAACGGTATATTGGCGAATATGATTTACTTGTTAGACATCGACTTGAAATACGGAGTAGGCCGAAAACTACCGAACAGTCTCGACAGCAGATTTACCTGGCCTAACTTATTATCGGCTTTTGTGGAGATTTTCGCGATGGGTCTAATTTTCCCATATTCAACGTACTCTCAACATTTTGTGTCAGTGCATATATTTATAAGAAATTTATCTAGCAAATTCTGTCAAACAGCAATTCAAGTCATTTATTTGTATTGACAATGTCCGTGTCTCTTGCGAACTCACAATTTCAAGTTACGAAGTCTACTGTTTTCCCTTTGAGGTACTTGGTACGGTTTATTGCGTAAGATATACTGTCTATGGATTGGCACCGTGGTTTACAAACATAACGTTACGGGACTCAAATTGACTGCCAATTACTACAACAAATATCCCTCTTTTGATGACTTCAAGGTTGCTTTGAACACCATTCCAGCAACATTCTTCATCCAGCTTTGAACGTTGTAACAGATATATGTAATATTAAATTATAAAAATAAACTAAAAGAAACAATTGTTGTCTCCTCTCTAAAATTCGATTCAAAGTCTTTGATACGCCACTCTATTCAATATAATGGTAATCTATTCACATAATATTTAAAAAAATGATACTCTGAACCAATATTGGATTTAAAATTCATCGCCTGGAGAGAAATATAAAACTGAAGCACAAGGAAAACAATAACTGAGTATATCTTACGGAGAATTATTCCGCTTGTTTCCCTTATAATTCTAAACCTTTTCCTTTCCTTAAAGTTTCTTTATCTTGCTGTATTTTCACCATATATGACTTGTTTTCATTACGCAATTTAAAAGCGCGAATAACAAACACAAGACAATACAATATTGAGGCGGTTTGAGACAGTGGAGGTATGTAAACAAATCTTTGCATATACTTACCAAGAAAATCAAAATAAAATGAGCCGTGCCATGGGAAAACCCACATAGTGGGTATGCGACCAGCATGGATCCAGACCAGCCTGCGCATCCGCGCAGTCTGGTCAGGATCCATGCTGTTCGCTAATAGTTTCTCCAATTCCAATAGGCTTTAAAAGCGAACAGCATGGAGCCTGACCAGACTGCGCGGATGCGCAGGCTGGTCTGGATCCATGCTGGTCGCATACCCACTATGTTGGTTTTCTCATGGCACGGCTCAAATAATAAGGATATATTATACAAAACGTTTTATATAATGCCTACTCCGTAGATAATGAAAGTAAATGAAACATTAATGTAAGATGATTCAAACTATTGCGTTCAAACCCTTATTTTGTCTCCCCATAAAAGTCCGTGAATCAATAGTTTCCTACATTAGACAAACATTTAATAATGTATGAAGTCAAGAGATATTGCTTAAAGCGTTGTTAAACACCTGCTCATTGTGACGGCAAGTGATCATCCTTAAAATATAAAGTGTAGAGAGTAACAGCTTTGCAATTTCAGTGTTGTTTTTACATATAAGCAATTTAACTAAAAGTTTACTTCTGCTCTTTCATTCCTTTTCTAATGAAGGTTCATCGGACAGTTCCTTTTGCTAATAATATGCATCTACTTCTTCCCTTGCATCTGTTTTATGTATGATTCCGTTCATTTATAATGCAGTATTGTTTTTCAGAAAAAAAGTTGAACGTCGGGATAAACCACGGCATGTTCTTTAGAAAACCATCAATTTGTTTAAGAAATAATAAGTTCCCACTCGTGGTTTATCGTAGAATAACCCGTGTTTTGAGTTCTTATGCGTAAGAATATATCACGAAGGCCTTGTGCTTCTACGATAATTCACACTTGGGAACTTGTTATTTCGATTCTAACACGACATACTAGTATCAATAGTGTTAGAAAAAATGATAACTACTTTTAACGACCGTGCTGCGCACCTGGATCAGATGACGTCATTGCACGCGCGTGGGTTATTGCAGAATAACCCGAGATAGATTTTGTTCTACATGTATGTAGGTTATTTGCTGGTCGAGTTAGAATTTAATTTGAACTACACATTAGTTCATGTTTGTATTTGAAATGCATTAAATCTCCATTTGCTAAAAACATATATGAATCGTTTCATATATGCTATCTCTAACAATTCACAAACACACAAACCTAAGTTTAATGGATACTGATATAAACTCGACAATGGTATCTAAAAATACTAGAACTTTGTACACTATCTTTATCTTTCGTATCTCTCAAAATTGTCTCCTGTCACGTAATATATCTAAAGGGACAATAATCAATATAGCTGTTATAGTAACAAAACTGAGAACAAGCGAATGTTTGGTGAACATATTTTTCTACTCTCAGCACTAACAAATCTTGTCCAGGATAAATAACTTGCACATGGAACCAGCTTCTATGACATTAAATTAAACATATAATTGTAGAACCACTGAGGAGGCTTTGGAAACAGTTTTAGATATGGCTCTTTTGGCTTACCAACAACATATTAAACAACATATTAATAAAAGCTGCAACCCATTTTGTATTCGTATTAAATCACTCTTTAAAATATTATAACTGAAACTTTAATTTTTTTGAATTCTTACATCAAGTGTACATGTAATTATTTAACACTTTAAGGACTCTTTACTCGCGGTAGTATATGCATGCAGTTTAGCTTGTAGATGCCACTTAATTTACTGTTTGAAAGTGTTTTATTTCTAATTATCTAGTATTAAGAATTAAAGCAATATGAGTCTGGGTTCTTATGAAACGTGATATGGTTGTTTCGAAACAAACACAAGAAAAACAAATTGCGTGTAGAGGCATTAATTTGGAGACTTGAAAAAAATATTTCTCACATGAATAAGAATACTTAAAAATGTTTAATAAAAAAAAAGAAAAACAAGGCACAGAAAAGCAATTTTATAAATTCGTTTTTGTTTATGCCCACGGTATATCACATCAACAACCTGCATAACTGGGTGTTAAAATACAAACCTAGCAAATATAGTACCACAGAGACAAAGCAAACGCTATAACTGGTACAAATGTATTGAAAAGGGTTAAAATACATCTATTGTATGTTCATTTTGTTTTCTTAGTTATTTATTATCAAGTGATCCTACCTAACTACCCTTTTCTTAATTCTCTCAAATACCGATACCCATGTCATTTGCTGGCAATGAATTATTGTAATGTGTGTGGTTCTTTGACTTAGTGCAAGTATGATCAAAATTGGCATAATTAATTTGTTATTTATATGGCAACTTTAGATATCCTGACAGAAATATTTGTCATCAATGTATTATTATGGTAATAAGGATAGCGTAAATTAATTACACATTTACATCTAATTGTATATCATACAATATATTGCGACTGCAAATTTTCATGAACCATTCTCCAGATACGTTAACTTTTCAGAATTTTCCCGACAAGAATACCTCATATCCAGACTATTGATGAGTATATCCATAAGGGGACATTCACAAGTTCCAAGGTGGTGACCCGCTGTGTTCCTTTAATTGTTTGTTTGCCCTCGTGTGTTTGTTTTGTATATGCGTATATTTGTCTATATGTACTAATCTTTTGCATGTCCGACTGCTATGGGTTACGCTTTGGGGAGGCTGCGTTTTTGGACCATTGCTTTACCTAATGGATATTTTTTTTGATCATACGATAAAGCAAAGTGTGGGAACTTAGTTGCAGTTTATATCAATTAAAAGTATCAGAATGGAAGCAAAAAGACACAACGGATGTCTAATGGCAGCGTACTACTCGATTGTCGTTCATTTGTGTATCAATAAGTGTAAAACATTAAGCTATATAATTTGATTACAAAGTATCCAGGAACGAGGGCATTTTTGAAAAAAATAATTTAGACCTAACTTGGCTTCAATTTAATGAGAGATAACATGTCTTTTGAGGTACGATGTACTGTACTACAGCATTACGATAAGTGTAATAACAGTTAAACTGACATTAATATGTGCAATGCTACATGATATGCTGTGGCGTGACGGCGCATATTTTCCTGTTACTTAATCTAGTATTGTGTAGAAATTGATAATCATGGTGAATATGAAACTTAATCCTTTTCCTTACATTATTTGTACATATATCTCACATGGTTTTGCTGTCGCTCGATTTATAGAGGATGGATAGCTAATATTGAATCAAATAATCATGAAAACATGTTCAAGCCAACATTACGCAAGTATAGACTTTGAAAAAACAAATACTTAGTATCTACATCTAGTCTCAGAACCCTATTTAAAGGAAATCAGAAAATCATTTTTTCAACATCTAACTTTGACCCAGTCTTGTTTTTTATGTCTCGTCCATCGGGGTCAAGAAATCTATTCATGTCTCTCAGGTACCTACCTATCAAACTGAGTTTGTTATGAGTGCTTCCTATTTCATTTTATTTTCTACTCTTATATTACTGAAATTGAAACGCTTCCTGTTCGACCGATTACTGTCTTTCTTCATATGCAAGGTAAACATGGAATAAGAATAACTATTAAAATAGTGGTATTGAAGGACCTTGGTCACTTGCATTGTTCTTATTGCCTTTAATGTAATGGTATGAACCATATCGTATTATTTAAATCTTTACAGACTGCAATGTATACTTTAAACTTCCCGGAATCCACAGAACTTGTTTAAGTAAAGAAATGTGCATTCGTAAAATGTTCATACAAAAGCATGAATATGCATCTTTTTCTAAAATCATATTAGACTCTATGAACTATGTAAAGGCAATAGCCAGAACAAAGTGTTCCTCTCGCACATTAATGTCTTCATCAAAATTCTGAACATATCCCTGAAGACATGTTTGCCGCCTTTAAATGATGCCTTCCAAACTATAATCAATAAAGTTATATTAGAATTTAGAATAATTGATGCTTTGTTAGCCTATTTGCCGTTCATTTTGCGCTAGGAAATCTTGTGCAGTTGAGATAATGGTAAGGAAAATCTCATTTTATTAGCGTGTTTGTCAGATTTATTTGATGAAATTACCACTTCTTTCTGGAACTTCTCCAGGACAGCATACTTTCTTTGGGGCACTTTTGTGATGGAAACTGATGATATGAGACAGTTTTTGTCTGAAGACATGCCGACCCACTAAACAGCTTTGCAAAGAATGATCTGTTTCAAGAGAAAAGTGTATATAAGCAATTTGAAAGTTACTGTGTGCTCTAACTTGACCGCCTAAGAAAAGGACAAAAATTGGATGAGTCAGCCATAATTATAGATCTGTAAATTATATTGGATCGTCTGACTAAATTATAATAGATTTATCTGTGTCACTGCGACGAGCGGAATGCATTTATTTTGTACACATCTTACAAATATCAGCTGAAACCCTGTAAATCAAACAAAAACAATTACAGTTTTGTTTTTGTAAAGTCTAATTCATTCATTGATAAAAAAGAAGTTGAATGCTCTACATTCTTTACTTCATGTAATAATACAGTCAATGCATCTAAGTATACCAATCCCCACCGAATTTTGCGACTCAAAATATGGCGCATTCCACAACGCTCGACTGACTACGTCTGCTTATAAATTTCACGTCGTCATTCGAGAAAAACTTGAGTTTTCCTTTAATTTGCCTGAGAAAACATGCTTTTGTGATGCATCATCAGAACGTTTGCCATACCAACAGCCGTCTTTCATTGATAATGTTGTTATTCAAGGGATCCTTTACTTTAAAAGTATGCTACCATGGATCAAATATATCAATTTTGAAAGGACAAGAAAGCAAAATTGTAAATTTAAGTAATAAATTGTGGTTATGCAGTGACCTTTAGTATCCACACACTTAAAACACCCAAATGTATTTTATATCCAAATGGTAACTAGATAACCAATATTTATTACACAAATGCATATGTTATGTGTGTCTGTTTCATTACATCAGATTTAGAAAGACCATCTTATATAAACTATCTATTCGAATACACTTTAACGTTTAAAATGATGAAAAGTTTGAGAATTGAATAATTTTATGTATTATATATTGAGCAGATATCAAAGTATATATGTATACGTTGGAAAGAGCAATACACAGTGTTGATCATTTCATGACCTCTCATAAACAAGTTAAATTAGATCTAGTCTGTTTTTTCGTTTGCTTCTTTTCGTTGTATGCTTTCAAAGAATATTCTAATACATTATTTTAACATTTTCAAGCCCACTAGCACGAGCTTAAACGGAAATATAGATTTTAAAAATGACTTGACTCAGTGACCTAAAATTTATATAATCGAGAAAATGCGTGTTTTATGTTTGCTTTAAGCTCTTTACTTATATTTCTTTCATGGTAAAACAATTGAAACCTGTGGAAAATACTCTTCAACTCGTATTTAGCTCATCTGATTTTTTGAAAAAAAAAAAAAAGAATGATGAGTTATTGTCATCACTTGATCGGCGTCTGCGTCGGTGTCGGCGTCGGCGTCGGCGTTGGCGTCGGCGTTGCCTGGTTAAGTTTTATGTTTAGGTCAGCTTTTCTCCTAAACTGTCAGAGCTATTGCTTTGAAACTTGCAACACTTGTTCACCATCATAAGTTGACCCTGTACAGCAAGAAACCTAACTCCATCCTGCTTATTGCAAGATTTATGGCCCCTTTTGTACTTAGAAAATCAGTTTTCTTGGTTAAATTTTATGTTTAGGTCAGCTTTTCTCCTAAACTGTCAAAGCTATTGCTTTAAAACTTGCAACACTTGTTCACCATCATAAGCTGACCCTGTACATCAAGATACATAACTCCATCCTACTTTTTGCAAGAATTATTGCCCCTTTTGGACTTAGAAAATCAGTTTTCTTGGTTAAGTTTTATGTTTAGGTCAGCTTTTCTCCTAAACTGTCAAAGCTATTGCTTTAAAACTTGCAACACTTGTTCACCATCATAAGTTTTATGTTTAGGTCAATTTTTTTCCTAAACTATCAAAGCTATTGCTTTGAAACTTGCAACACTTGTTCACCATCATAAGCTGACCCTGTACATCAAGAAACATAACTCCATCCTACTTTTTGCAAGAATTATTGCCCCTTTTGGACTTAGAAAATCAGTTTTCTTGGTTAAATTTTATGTTTAGGTCAGCTTTTCTCCTAAACTGTCAAAGCTATTGCTTTAAAACTTGCAACACTTGTTCACCATCATAAGTTGACCATGTACATCAAGAAACATAACCCTGTCCTGCTTTTTGCAAGATTTACGGCCCCTTTTGGACTTAGAAAATATCAGATTTATTGGTTAAGTTTTATGTTTATGTCAGCTTTTCTCCTAAACTATTCAAGCTATTGCTTTGAAACTTGCAACAGTTGTTCACCATCATAAGCTGAATATGAACATCAAGAAACATAACTCCATCCTCCTTTTTGCAAGAATTATTGCCCTTTTTGGACTTAGAAAAACATGGGTAGGACAATTTTTCTATTATACAAAACAAATCAGATGAGCGTCAGCACCCTCAAGGCGGTGCTGTTGTGCTCCTCTTGAAGTGGCCGTTTTGTGTATTACAGTAAGAAAAACATCACATAACATAAGCAACATAAGTTATATCATAACATCTTGAATCACTAGGTCGTTCGGATATTGTCATTGAATAAACGAGGATGAATAGCTTATACGAAGGGTCGAGACGAACACGAATTTATTCGGAAACACAAAAGATATTTTTGCATCAAATACACTTATACCATGGATGACATCATATGTCATTACCATGGGGACTAGCATATAATTATTATTTGTCCATACAAATATGATTTTGACATATCAACAAAAATTCCCGTATGTTCACAACAGAAGTTTCATGAATTTTAAATGATATATGAAGAAATGAGAGCTCTATTCGGCATAATATTTAACAACCCTCTTTTAGGGTTTTGTGTGTTTTGTCTACTCCTCTTTCTGGTATTTCTCTTTATATTTTCCCGAAAGAAATCCCATGACACATCTGCTAATGTTATACTTAAAAGAATTGTAATCAATAAATTATAGTTTCATGTTTTTTTAGCCGATTTTCCATCATTTAGAGCCATGAATCCTATTTCAGCTGAAATCAACTGACACAGAAACGCATTGTTATGCCGTGACATGTAAACATATATCTTCTCAAAAGTTCAGCAAATTAAAGATTATAGAAAAACATATCCTGCCGCTCGATTCAGTCAATATTTATCGAGTTTCACTATAAACATCTAAAACTAGTTTTCGTCTTAATCAGCTTTGAATCATGAGGTATACGGGATGATAAACTGTGATGATTGTCATAAATGGAAAGCCTTTGTTTCTAGAAATCTAATACTATAAAATAAGGCACTGTCTCAAGGCACTGTCTCAATACAGCCCATCCGCTTGCCCAGAAATATGCATTTGTATCAATTCAAAGGTAGATTTTGGAATAAAAAAACAATACTGCACATATCTGTACTGATGTGCAAAACGCTGCGGTTCGGACAAGTTATGTGGACGCTTATTACGCACAAGGAAAAGGCGTATTCTTCCAAAAATCCGAAGTCAGACACTCTGTGCACGTGCCGGAATGACACATTTTTTTAATTTGATAGTATATCTCATTCGGTGTATATCGCAGGTTACCATAGAGGGATCAAATCGGTAGGATCGATTCCCTATAAAACGAAGAAGTGGAAAATAAGCATTCACATCCAAAAAATAAAATAAATCAAAGCACTGAGAGTACTGATGGGGCGGTGCATTTCAGCTGTTTTTGTAACATTCTTAGATGAAAGTCAAATATTGAGATAGGAACCTGTGGTTTGCGCAAGAGACTTCGTCTGACTGACGATGACACTCATGCCAAATATAAGATAGATTGCATGATAAAATGTGAAACACCACATTTTATCAATTATATTCAAAGAGTTTAATAAATTCAACGTGGATAGTCACAAATGTAAGATGAATTCTTTATATCACATGTTAGCCTTTCTTGTCGAAACACCAAATATTCGACTTTATTCTGCTATATAAACAAGTCAATTTGACCGACGTCGCCTATACTATAAATGACGTCAATATCAAAGCTTTATTACAATAGTGTAGTAACGTTTTTATTTAATGGCTGTATTACACTCCTGCAACGTCAAATATGTAATAAATAGAGAATATTAGGTTACTGTCATATAAATTTAAATTTATTAAGCAAGTCAGAGAAAATGTAAACAAGAGGGCCATGAAGGCCCTGTATCGCTCACCTGAGCTATTGACTTAAAGATTATCAAAATTAACATTCTGACCAAGTTTTATTAAGATATGGTCATAAATGTGGTCTCTAAAGTGTAAACTAGCTTTTCCTTTGATTTGACCCGGTGACCCAGTTTTTGACCCGACATGACCCAAGTTCGAGCCTGACCTAAAGATCACCAAGATTAACATTCCGACCAAGTTTCATGAACATACAGTCATAAATGTGGCCTCAACAAGCTTTTCCTTTGATTTGACCTAGTGACCAAGTTTTTTACCCCACCTGACCCAAATTTGCACTTGACATAAAGATCATCAAAATTAATATTCTGACCAAGTTTCATTTAGATATCTTTATAAATGTGGCCTCTTTAGTGTAAATTAGCTTTTCCTTTGATTTGACCTGGTGACCTAGTTTTTTTTATTCTAGATGACCTAGATACAAACTGGACATTACGATCTTTAAGATCAACATTCTGACCAAGTTTCATGAAGATATAGTCATGGATGTGGCCTCTACAGTGTTAACAAGCTTTTCCTTTAATTTGAACTGGTGACCTAGTTTTGACCCAAGATAACCTGATATCAAACTCGTCAAAGACTTTATTGAGGGTAACATACTGGCCAAATTTCATTAAGATTGGGCCCAAATTGTGACCTCTGGAGTGTAAACAAGCTTTTCCTTTAATTTGAACTGGTGACCAAGATTTTGACCCCAGATGACCCAATGTCAAACTCTTCCAAGATTTTATTGAGGGTTCCATTCTGCCCAAGTTTCATTAAGATTGGGCCAAACATTTGACCTCTAGAGTGTTTACAAGCTTTCCCTTTGATTTGACCTGGTGACCTAGTTTTAGAGCTAAGATGACCCAATCAAGAACTCATCAAAAGTTTTATTAAGGGTAACATTCTGACAAGTTTCATTGAGACTTGCTCAAAAGTGTGAAAATTTCTGCGTGATAACTGTTCAGATTGGGAAAAAATGCCATTTATGGAAAGATGTTGTTAGTGTAAAATAACTTACGTAGTTTTCCTAAAAGTTGAGGGCATCTACGGCGCTATTTAAATCATGTGACATTTAAAACGGTTATTCATTTTCAAAAGATATTTGAATAACGAGACATGAATATCGTTAGCATTTCGAAACATTTTTGATTTTTTAATATCTAAAAATGAACGAAATTATTAAGAATTAAAAATTCTAATCCCATACACAAACAATGTAAAATTATTTTTCTGCCCACCACCAGATAAACAGGTGTTGATGCGTGACGTCAGGGTGATCTATCCTATTTGATAAGAAAAAACTGTGGCTACAAACAACAGTTGATTTCTTTCTTAATTAAGATTTAATTCGACATGGAAAAGGTTGTGAAACCAAAAATCGGTCATGTGGTTTACGGAATACCTAAGTTATTATCGATTCCGAAAATGGAAAATCGACAGGATACAGTTAATTGGAGTGGTATTTGTTGCACAAACAATTTGTTTTTCAGTGTACACTAATAGAATGAGGTCCAATTGATTGGATACCAAGTAAAAATGTGCGTTTTGTAATATTATTAAACCGAATGCGACTGGAGCCGTACACCTGTTGACTTTCAAAGAACAACTATCTTTGACGATGTAATTTAATGCTCGTTCATGATCATCATCAAATACATTCGACTATGGTACCTTGCATAGAAATCTGAAGATTAATACGTCAGACCGTTATCTATTTATACTGCATTACCCCTCTTTACGAGTATTATGTGCAGCTGCACGCCTGTACAAGAAATTTAAAAGTAGAATTGACAGTAGAATACTAGAATACACAAAAAGCTAAATTATTGAATAGAGCCTTTGAAATAAATCAAAAATATTATAAAATCAGAGTAGTCCAAAATATTAGATGTGTACATGTACATGCTCATTTTACTTTCAACATTCATTATTTTATATTTCATTTTTAATCTGCATTGTAACATCTAAAAGGGCCCTAATATGTAGAATGTAGCATTTCTCAAACGTAAAATATACGATGTACGCAGATTTGAACAGTTTAGCCTACCGTTATTTATCATATTCTAGTAATATATCATTTAAATTTACCTTTAAAAACCCTTATATCCAATATATGTCAATTGTGTACAGTTTTCAATACACATTCCGCCATTTTTCAAGCATATGCAGCAGGTTATAATATATTTAGATGCGACTTAGACGACAAACAGCGTGAACTATTTGCCAAGTGATTTAGAGCGAAAGTATTTCGTCTAAAATTGATTCTCAAAATAAATTGTATTTACACAACATTCGGAATAGACCGGCAATGTTGCACACCATAACACAGATACACAGCGATACATACAGTGGAAAGAAACAACTCGATATTTATACATGAAAAGTAACTTTTATTTTGTAATTATTCACATATGCAGTTGAAAAAAGGATTATTTTCGGTGTAAGTAGTGTTCTTTCACATAGGATTGGGTTATGTTGTTCGTAATTTGAAGAATAAAGGCGACATGATGTGTGTTCACTTCTGACTACATGTTATAAATGGCGATCCGATAAGACCTGACATAACCGACCTGACATAACCGATAGACGTCAAAATGTTAAAATATGTTATGTCAGGTCTTATTGATAGGACTAAAAATATGAGCTGATAAACAAACGCTAACCTTGTTTAACTTTGTGCCCGACCTCTCTGTTCTGCTTAACATTCTTGAATAATTTTGATTTGCTGCCATGCAAAATTTTGTCCGAAGTTCAGTTGTTTACCGAATTACCCATCTTCACCAAACAAACGAATGACGTGAGTTATACACACGCCATAACGCCGCTTGATAAAACAAATAGGCAACCCTTATCCTCGATGATTTTATTCAATAACACTCCATTCCAGATGCAATATCTTCCTAGATTGAATTGCAGAAAGCTAAACTCCTGAACAAATGCTAACATGAGTCACTTTCCGTTTCCTCAAGCGTTTCCGTTATAAAAACTTTTATGTAGTAATTGCAAATACGGTATGCATACACTATACATTTGTACCATGGTCTCACGAACCTAATAAAGTTTATAATAATAATCGCGTAGATTTTTGCAGTTATTCGAAAGAACAAGATGGTGTCGTTTTAAGAAAAAAATTAAAAATGTAGTCCGCCAGGCTACAAGTCACTGACCTGTATATATTTTTAGACAATTCAGATTAAAACCAAGTGGGGTTTTCCCTCATGACGTCAGAGTGTAAAAATAGTCTAAAATAGCCGCAATATAGGTCATATTCATCCGCTTTGTTTTAGGTGCTCTTCTTTATGAGAGGATGTAGAAAGTGGATGCGCTTTGCCGTTTTGCACTAAGAAGTGACGGGCTTTCATTTTCCCGTCTTAATTCCATTGGAGGCGGAGCTTACGCACCGCCCCAAAAATGGTCAAGTTCTTTAAACCTCTGTGCAGTTTTTTGTTTGAAAGGTCTGAAACAACGGTCAAACTAGTAACTTTAATAAACTTTATTAGAAATATTAACATAATAACTCACATATCCTCCATGTATCAAACGTATATGAAATATAGTACTTTATTAAATATATATTTATATCATCAATCGTTAAAATCTTATTTTAGCTTTCAGAAAATTAGTTAAAATGTAATGTTGTGAATTAAGAAATGAAATATTTATTTTTTCATGCGAAATGAACGACAGAATAGGATCAGTAAGTCCATGAACCGAGCTAGCGATTCATGTTTAATTTGCCGATCCTATTCTGTCGTTCATTTCGAATAAACACTGGCAAAAAATTCATTTCTTATATTTACAATATATTTCCTTTACATTTGTAAACAAGATAACATTATAAATTGCACATATTTTGTTGCATTTAACATTAAAAACAGCTTCCCGGCCATTCTGTTCACCAGGCGGAACAACAGCGACGTCATCTAAGGAACGTTCTCTCTGATTATACGCGGAGGTCGTCAAAACAGCGGTCGGTTATCACTAAGCAGCAATGACCTAACTTTCGTGCCTTTCCTTTTGATGTTCATACGAAATGAACGTCATAATTTTCAATGGAAAAGAATAAGGCGGATGTAAATATTGACATGTGACCTCCAACAAACTATAATGGATGGATCATTTATCTCCAGCTCTCTCAATTGGAAACGAAAATCAGGACTTGGAACATTTGAAATATTAAATTCGTTTATACATTTTGATGAACCAGAATCAGCTGATAAGTTATTTAATAATACATTTAAAATGTTTTGCTAATTGTATCTGTTATCTGTTATCTATTCAGTTTCAGTATGATAAGAAATAATTACTGTACATTAGGGACATAGCTCAAACAATTTATTCTGAATTTATACTGTTATATTCTTATAGGGAAAATAATATTACTCAATAAATATCTTATCAGGAAAATAAATAAAATAGATTATAGTTATGACATAAACAACAATGCGACGGAAGCCTTTAGATAACAAAACATCATTGACAGCATCCACATAGACTAATCCTTAAGTAAAATTAATATATTTTGATTACTTTCTTGGCATGCTGATAGATTGATGCAGTAGTCTGTAAATAGTTATGGATATAAAAAATGTAACAAATATAAACAGAAAAATACACAAAGGATATGTTTTAATTTTATTATTGACAAATGACTGACTGACTTTCAAAAAAATGCCACTTTATCACTGGAACGGACAAAACGGCACTGTGACAGCTGAAAATCATTACCAAATAAATGAAAAAGAACAACAGTTATTAGTCAATTCCAAGTTATTTAAAACTTAATATTTACATTCACTATATATTTTGTATGGAAAGAAAAAGGCGTTCGTTTTCGTATAACAACATTAATGTATTGATGAAAAGGACGGCCCTTTTCGCGCAGTTGCACTCGTAATCTGACGTCATTAAAAACATGAACAAAATGGCGTCGTTCAAAAAATTCTTTCAAAAATGGACACACAAATTTGAAAAAGAACTTTCAATTTTAGCTTTTAGATTTAAGAAATAATAAATATGTGCCTATATTTTATCAGTTAATAAAATATGGGCACGAGTTCGGATGCGTAATAATTAAATCACGAGTGCGTAGCACGAGTGATTTAATATTCGCATCCGAACGACTGCCCATATTTTATTAACTAATAAAATTATTGGAACATATTTATTATTTCTATTCTAACCACGTAAATTCTTCGCATTTTACAGCACTACATTTTACCTCGATATGTCATTAGGCTGGCCATATGCTATTATAAAAACCTCCCTACGAATTGAAAGCGTTGCATAAAAAGGAATTTTCCGATATTCAGTAAATTTTAATCAAAGTATTAAGTAGTTACTGCTGTGAAAATGTTATTTTCAATAACATGTAAGGTCGGATATGGAAATCAGACGTAAATACTTCATTCAAAGTTTATATATGCAGTTTCTAAAAATAGTAGACGTCACCTACATGATGGCACTGAAACATACACGCCAGAAAATTGCGGCGGCATATAAACACTTGAGTCATGAATTATAATTTATTTACTGTCAAAGTAGAATCTAGTTGACATTTGTGGTGCCTACAACGCAGAAATTGTAAACTACACACACGACCAGACATAGATACACTGGTGTTGAAGTTGAAACTTACCGGGCTGAAACATTTTACGGTAAAAATATAATCAAATAAATCCACCAGTTAGTAATTGTTTGTTTCATAAAATTTGAAGTACTTTTTTATTACTACTACATTATACTGAAAATGTCGAGTATTTAGTCGGCATATAACGGAAGCAGAGTAGAACCTCACAGTCGTAGGGTGGAATGGAACAGCTATATTTTAATCGTAGATTCATGTATAGGCGATTTCGCTATATGTTTATATAGCAACTGCTGCGGATCGTGTTAGAATAATTAATTGTACTGACAGTAAAGTTGAAACTTGAACCCACACTGCATGATCTTTCACTGGATTTAACAATATTTTGAATAAAAACCAGGAAGGCGAATTACAATTAATCGTGGGCAGGTCTTTTGGGCTGTCCTATTTACATGTCGAAAAGATTGATTTTCTGATATTCCTAGAGAACAAATCACCTATTTTTTAAGCAAGCTATCGTAGAAATGTAAACATAAGAATTGAAGGCTATTTTTTTCTGCATTTATACGTGTATAAACTACATTGGGACGTCTTGCAAATCGTCCAAGTCTTTTTGGCTGGTCTGGTTACATGTCGAAAAAGTCCATATCCGGACATTTAGTTTGATTTTCTGATATTACTGGAAAGTAAACCACTTTTTTTTTTAGCAAGCTATCGTAAAAATGTGCGTAAGAATTGAATGCTTTTTTGTGCGTTTGTATTGGGTAAAAAGCACATTAGGACTTGCAAATCATCGGATGTGCAAATCATCAGATTTGCAAGAACTCCCAATATGGTTTATATCTGTATAAACGCACAAAATAGCATTTAATTCTTAATACAATTCTATAAAGCACAATGTTTTAAATCTTTAGCTATAGTGTATGATATTGCAGAAAAGTCAACAAGTACACGAAAAAATTCGACATATTGTCGGTTTGATAATATTCGCGATCGTTTTAATTTCTTTACTATTCGCAGACAGAGCGGTACGTAAATTCTTAACTCCTGTTGGTATTAACCAGCATTATGTAAAATAGCCAACTGTTAAAACAACGCGAATATACCAGATCTTTATAGGATCTCAAAATAAACATGAAAAAAATGTACCCCATTTACAGTAAATCATTCTTCGTGAAAAAAATACAAAAGAAAAAGTTGAACGTATTTTGTAGTGTTATATTATCATCTTTTATAGTTTCTATGTTACATACGTTAACCAAAAATTAAAAAGTAGGTTATTTTGAAGCAGAGCAAACTCAAGCCAGAATCACGCATCGAAAAGTATGCCAACCGCAAAAAGAAACTGTAGTAGAAAAATATCGTGGACAAATATCCATCAACAGGTACACTTTAATCATATAAAATTCTTCAAAAATAGGGCTGGAGTTAAAAGCTGTAGGTGGGGGATTGGGAATGGTAACCAAAAAGAATATATAATAGATGGAGGAGGGGTCATGAAAAATAGGGGCTGAATGGAAAAAAAGAACAGCAACAACATTTAAAACAAAATACACGGATAAAAAAGAAACAGATAAAAAAAGCAAGCATGTTCAAAATGGTACACGGCCTCGAAACGGTCACTAATCTATATATTTTGGGCATGCCGACACACATTACTGGCAACTAGTTAGACAAGGCGGTGTAAATAAAATAATTCCTGGCTGAGATAAGTTATAGAGTTAATAACAAGTTTGTTAAATATATTGTTTATCTGAAATACACGTTTCAAAGAAGTACATGTATATTGGCCTTTGAGAAACAAAAAGTAATTTTGCTAGCACCATATAAGTTTATTAATTTCCACAGAGGTTTTATGCGGATACATTTTGCCATTCTAAACCAATAATTGCATAAATGACCGTATACATTCTCTCCGGACTGACCTTTCGAAATAGAACACGATAAACATGGTAAAATTACAATAGATTATCACTTTATCGTATTATTCTATCAAAAAAGTGTTAAAAAACTTGCTCTGCACTATAAATGAACATATTAAAGCACTTTCATCCAGAAGTACTATAATTAGTTTTACGAAGCTTAGAAGCTTAGACATATGAAACGCGTGTACCAGCTCACAGCAGAACCTTGAGCAATTAACGAAATGGAAACAAAAAGTTGCATATAAGGTTTTCAAGTACACACTAGCTGTATTCTAAGCAGGAACATTATGTATAATTCTGTCAGGGAATTCACTGAGACATGGCTAGATTTACTGTAAATGTCAACATACTTTGACGGTACGAAATGCACGAATAAGACCATTTTAAGTGTATCGTAATTAAGTTTATGCTCCAGTTATTACAGAAAATATATTTAGTTCAAATAGATTTCGTATCTAACAGTCTATTTAACATGTATGTACACTGAGCTGATGATCAATTATTACTGGAATTCACCTCCATTTTTAATAACTAAACTAAACTGTAAATAGCTAAGGGAAAGCTTGATTTCATCCATCTATTTAATTATGACAGTATTTTTCCGAGTTGGTATATCATTTTATAGACCTGTCAATTTCATTGAGATCTGAACATTGATTTTTAAGATATTTATATATGTATTAGTGCAAAACATCCATTTTACTTTTCTTTTTGATTTCAGAGAGGCTTGGACGGTAGCATGCATTTACATTACCGTCCATGAACAGGCTCAATCAAACCGAGCCTGTAACAATTTTGTTTATGTCGTGTTGGGCGACCTGTGGTTTTCAACTTTTTCTATCTTGAAGAAATGGTAGCTCGTTAAAATGACCGTAATCTAAATTTCTGATTAGAACTTGCTCCATGGCAAAGGATTTGTGAGACCACAGTGAAATTTCACTCTATCGGGATTCGAAACCGCGAACACCGGGTCTGTGGTCCGATAAACTACCCCAGCATCACCGTACCTCTGACATTCTACTACTGTTTGAAGGACCCATGTAAAATACGGATCAATACACAAATTCTTGAATAAGACAGAAATTAATGATACACTATGCAGCCATTTTACCGGATAATGCGCGGGATTCTTGCCAGAAACGGTTCTATAGTAGCTTCTAAATGACGTGTTTTGTGGCATTTTTCCCAACTACAGTCTACTCATTTTTGCATTCATATAGAATTCAAAATAAAAGGTGTTTAATAACTTGTCAGCCTGTCTTATGCAATTACAAAACCATTTAGTCTAGTATTATTTACACGGAACTGATGACTCGTATTCGTACCGTGAATGTTGATAAAGAAATGAGTGTAGGTTACAGTTTAATATAAAGATATACGCGGACGACTAGTGTACAGCACTAGACAGGCGATATGTTTTAAGCGAGCAAGGGTCTATGCCTATGTATTCTGGTGAGAATGGAAAAGGCAATGAGCCAGATTTCATTTACGTTTCATGGAACATTAATTAAGGCCCATCTTGATTAAAACACTTAACAGTGATAGAATAAAACGTACAGACATTAATTTTAATGTTGATTCTTCTCTTAGAGTTAATAATGCGTATCCAGGCATCGTAGTGGTATATTTTGTTCTTGTATCTGTTACGGAGATATAAATTTGTAATTCCAATTGTTGATTGGAAGAATCGTAATATTGCCGTTTCTTAAATGATACGAAGAAAACGATGTCAAGAGAAAACATTTCGTCTGAAAAAAATGTAATATTTCATAACATTGTACGACTACGTATACCCATATATTGTGAATCAACTTTAAATAGCTTAGAACTATGATATAAAACAACAATGTTTTGAGACCTTATTCGGAATGTTCAACTTTCAAAGCTCATGAATAGAAGCGGAAGTTGTCCTACTCTTGTTATAAGCCGGTGAATCATATCAACGACGGAAACAGAGTGATGAGTGATTAATGTATGTTGTACATAAACGACGCAATAATTGTACTTATATATCAGTGACTACTTGAGATATAGTCCTAGGTTTCTTTATTTCTTATGAAATATGACATGGATAATCATAAATAGTCCCCTTCGTTTTTGACTTAAAATAACGCAGCATCACATGTGAATTGTAATAACAAGGCAGAGTGAAAGAAACAGAAAATCAATATGATGCATATTTGACTCAAAGCATAGAGATTAGATATACTAACTGTAACTGTTTCAATTAGCTTCTGATTTCAATGTCCTAAAAGTTAATGTCCTTCAAATTAAGTCAGTATCTGATTCCATTAGCTCCCCGGTTTCTATTTCTTATTTATTGTATATCGTTTGTTGATGAAGACGTAGAAATGACAATACTACAACATCTGTTTTGGCTCTCTTCCGTTTGGTTTGTTTCAACACTTTGTTTATACTTTCACACTGGCTCTGGTCACCGTATCGGTCATACCTCGTAGTTTTCTATAGCCAGTACCGTTACTTAGGCGAAACTCTTTCTTATATTTATTCTTTGAAATATGCATCCTAGGCTCCATTCAAATATCGTAAACTCAACCATTCTATCATCTCTCAAGTCTCTACAAAATATAGAATAAATGTGGTCTTTGTATGCATTTACTTCTTCATTCAAGAACGCTTATCATAAATTTTGCAAATCTTTTGCTACATGTTTTCACCTTACTGCTGAGTTTGTTACTACATTTAAAATAATCAAACGCCACTTCTGCGACAAGGTATATCACAACAAGATTTGTATGGAGACGTAATTTACAATTTTTATAAGATTCTCGAGCACAGCCATTTTCTGATAGTTACTTTATAAATCTATCATTTTATTAGAAGAGACTGTTGCAACACTGTTCTGTGCATCATTGCATATTCAGCCCTTTTAGTTTGTCACAACTCTATAATTTTAAATTATGCGAGTGGGTACAGATGTGGTCTCTATGACAATTAGCTCTTAAATGCTCTCAAGGGACAGACTGACAACAGTCCGCTGTCCTGTTTAGACATGCCCCCAATGGTATTCTTCTTGATGTTCGTGATCCTGTAGTCATTGAGTACATACGTCACAGTAGTTCCATGAGTTTTGACTTGTAAACGGTATCTTTGCATGAAAGTAGTTGTGTTTTTCAATATATCCATGTTGTCGCTGTTTCGTGTGTAAGTGTTTTGCCTGACTAGGAGTAACTATATTTACACCGTCTTGTTATTTAAAACATGGTAGGGGTTAAAAGGTGAAGTTTGGTGCAAGTAAACTAGTTTAAACTCCTTAATGGTGGTTTTGCCACTGGTCGTTCAAAGGCTGTGTCCCGCTGTCCTCCTTCATCATGTATGTTTTGTCTCATTATTAATTCAGCAATCTTTAAGTGTCGTGTGGCGGTCGTAAAAAAGTCTCCACGTGCTTCAGTGTTGTTATATTTCCTGGTCCTTTGCGAACATGGAGTCCACTCGATGTTCATGGGTAATAGAGTTCCGCTTAAGCCAGTGCTAGGGGGCGTGAGGGGTGTTGCACTCTCCGCTACCTCTCATGAATAGACTCAGTCCAACCGAGTCTGCTATTACTTTGCTTGGCTGCGTTC
Source organism: Mercenaria mercenaria (assembly GCF_021730395.1). Taxonomy (NCBI): domain Eukaryota; kingdom Metazoa; phylum Mollusca; class Bivalvia; order Venerida; family Veneridae; genus Mercenaria; species Mercenaria mercenaria. Next base: position 59,741,638 of record NC_069373.1, read on the forward strand.
TTTGCTTCCAATGGATCTTCTTACAGATTTTATCAGCTATCACAACAGCAATCTTTAAGTGTCGAGTGGCGGTCGTAAAAAGTCTCCTCGTACTTGGATTCAGTTTTATTATATTTACTGGTCCTTTGCAATCATGGAGTCCACTCGATGTTCATGGGTAATAGAGTTCCGCATAAGCCGATGTTAGAGGGAGTGAGGGTGTTACAATTTCCAACACCTCTCATGAACAGACTCAGTCAAACCGAGGTGGTTTTTACATTGCTTGGTAGCATTCTATGCTTCATGCTTCCAAAGGATCTTCTTACAGATTTTATTAATTATTGAATTCATTTGTGTTTATAAATATTTCTGTTCAGACGCTGTACACGAGTGTGCGTAAAGTTGTACATTTGCCAGTACCCCTATTTCTAAATGGAGTACTTCATAGGTTGCAGCCTTCTCAAATGTGGCTTTTCCTTGTGGATTTTTGTCCCCGTTTTGTTTAGCGTATCTGCGTCATTCATGATTGAGTAACGATCCATTTGTGACGTGCATTAGTGTCACAGCGGATTTGACTAACAATGTTAAGAACATAAATAATTGATTAACTGATTTTGAACGACGTGAACAGATCATAAACAGACTAATCAGTTAGACAACATTTTAATTGTGACACATCGCGTACAAAACAGCATTTATTGCGTCATAAACATGTACTTAACTGAGTTCCAATAATAACTAATGCACATTTAAATGATTTTCCGCCCTCAATACAACTGTGGCTTAACATTGCTCTAGCTTAAAAAATCTTAAATTTTGTTAATAGTTATTTGATCAAAAGTAGAGGTGTCCTTAATGTTACACTAAAAGTGGCAGTACATTTTTCAAGCCAATTGTAATATATTGGGTGCGTTTAGAAATCGACGTTTTCGTCTTCATGCTAAGAATATGGTAAAATTGAAGCTCTGGTTCGGCAATATGTCTAAGCATGTCAGAATGAACAGAAACAAATCAAGAAAACACTCAAATGCACAGTCAATGCAAATATTGTAAAGAAAGAGCTTGTTTGGGTCCAATGTGGTTCTGGGACGACAAGTTTTGTATAAAAAGAATCTGAAAAAGAATGATACGACTGCCTTACCCTTGCATGATCAGAGGCTATTAACAGGGTATGGATACTCGTGTTTTTTTTTTTTTTTTTTGCTGTATCTCTGTCATTCCAGCAGGTATAAATGTTTTATTACCTATTTTATATTTTTATTTCGATGTAAATGAGATGAGAAACCAAAATATTTAGTCAAATATATCGCCATATAGCCTGCACTGTGTCTGTGCACAGTAAAACAAAAAAAAACATTATTATTATTATTTATTTAATATCCTCCACAATGTGAAGATTACATATAGAAGAAGTATACAAAAGTATAACAAGATAAAGAAACAGTACAAAGTACAAACTTCAAGTCATATCAACACATATAAATCAAATACATTATTAAACGATCATTCTGCAAACAAATGTAGATACAAATATACAAATATACATAATATAAAAAAAAGAGTCTGTATAAGAGGATCAAAAATGACTTATACTGACATAAAGCTATACTGAAATAAATCTAAACATGAACACGTATGTGAGTTAGGATGCGAGTATTCCAATAAAAGTAGGTAAGAAGCCAACAAAATACTTTCAGATATGCCCGCACAACGAATTTTAACATAATTATGTCTATATGATTGTTTATGTGAACTTGTAAAATTCTCATTACAGCTATATTCTTTATGCTAATAAATAAAGCTAATAAGACATACGGTCATGTATACCCAAAATTTATATATTAAGAGAACTATTGTTCCTTTATAACTGCTTTCTGAATATCTTACGGCACATTTTTTAATCATACTTAACTGAGAAGCATACTTGAACTTAATTAAAAAGCAACTTGTATGTAGCACTACCATTTAACCACTTGACGAAACGAAACACAAGAGGCCAGAATGCTAAACAAGTTCTTCTCCTATCAATGCTGCGACCTTCATCTTAAATCCTCTAAAACCTTATGCAAGACTTTCAAAATTCTAATACTTTTAGGAGATATCCGGCATTCATCATCTAAAACGTCAGTATTAATAAGGTCAAACAGAATTATTTGAACTTGTTTTGACGGAGTTTGTAAGACAAATTATCGGAAAAAGCTCAACCCATAATCATCTACTATAATACTCCATGATTTCATAGTGTCGCCTATGTTTCCCTGACAATGGCAAAGCATATACATCAAAAGATCATTTACTAAACTATTGCATTTTAAACAAGTCTGAGGGAATGTTCGTGAGTAGAACCTTCCTATGGCTTTAACGGCGGAAGCACAATAAATATACATACTCGGTATTATTTTACTTATTTTCCATAAAGCACATGGCTCATTCACCTTAAGAAGACAATCGGCTCGATGCTCTTCTTCATCGTTACACAAACTGTTTATAGTGTCAAGTCCTGAACGTAGAATAATGTTCTGTTTAAGTATTTGTTTCCACTTTTGTTTCGACGGAAATAATCCAAGAGAAACATATCTTACCAAAACGTGGAATAGATTATATTTCTGCATAAGCCTATAAATATCTGGTATATATCCCTGTGTCTGTGTATCATAGTTAAGAAAGCGAATTAACCTGTTAGTAAACACTAGTTTCGCAAGGTAATGTATAGGTAGTCTGCACAGCTGGCCAAAAAACTGCAATTTCTTATAATCAATTTCACTTTCAATTGACGTTGAGCCGATAGCACTTAAAGTAAAGTCTGTGCTGGTACTATTTAGTAATTGCTGGATAAACCTTAGGCAAAATCTGTGGGATCTCTCAAGTTGAAGTAAATCTGTGGACGATATATTATTCCACAGCTCACACCCATATAAGCCTTTTGGTAAAACCATCGCTTTGTAAATTTTATACAATGTGATACAGTTCAATCCCTTAGGGTGCAATCCACTATTAGAAATTCCTAAAAGTGTACCTCTCAATTTCACACCAGCGTCATACATTAGCTGTCTAATGCTTAAATATCTGCCTGTCTTAATGCCTAAATGCGTATAATCTAGAGTCATTTTTATTTCGCTTCCGCCTATGGACCATACTTCCGGTTTCGAGTAGGAACTTGGGGTTGCATTGAATACCACAACTGCACATTTACTGGCATTATATTTGTAGCGCCACTGACGGGAATATGTATAACAGATGTCAAGCATAATGCTTAAAGCCCTACTTGAATATGATATGAGCGTCATGTCATCTGCCACGGTTGGTGATGATATATTCATGTTATACATGCACATTCCGCAACCACTTTCTTGCAGCTTTTTAATTAAACCATTTATGAAAAGAAGATAGAGTAGTGGCGAACTTTTGCTCCCCTGGCGAGTGCCTTGTTCTACTTTGAACCATTCCGATGCAAAAGGTTGATTTTTTAAACAACTGGTCATATTTGTGTACAGTTCAGAAAATGCTAAAAGTGTTGTAGAATCTAGCCCACTTTGGGTGAGTTTGTACAGGAGTGAAGAGTGCCACACTCGATCAAATGCTTGCTTTGCGTCTAGAAAGCAGATATGAAGTTTGCTAGAATTTTCTTTGCTAAACCAAATTGATTCTCTTAACACAAAAGATGTCATTAAGCAGCCAAGCTTTTCCTTGTTGTGGACTTAAGCTTTGTAAAATAAAAGGTTTTGTTGCACAGTAAAACAAAAAAATATGTTTGACGATTGAGGTTTCTAGAGTGTTCTGTTTTATGTTGTGAAGACTATTCAGTCAAACACCCAGCGATGTTTTCCTCCTAAATCATAAATGTAATGGACGGTAAAAGTGTTTTTTTATTTTGTTTCTGGTCTTGTCGTTCTCCGACCAGATAAATCATTTGCACATCTGTGTACTTATACAAATGTATTGTTCTGTTTGCTTTAAGTTTATATCTAGTCACCAGCGGTTGCCCATATGAGCAACTCCTCAAGAAGAGTGTTAGTGCAAGATATGAAAGATGCTCCCATTCAAGAAGAATTATACACATCACATTGATTTAAAGTCACTACCGGAAGACTGTTATGGGTGCCGCAACTAAGGGTACAGCCTTTAACGGAATGCCATCTGACCAAAAGTAAAAGAAGTTACGGGAGGAGCGGATATTTAACCAGATGTATTAATAAATCGCTATAGACGATATTTCAATGGCGAAAAAATTATAAAAAACTGGCAATTAATTCACTATGTATCAAGAGATAAGTTAATTTCCCAGATTATTAAAAATGATGAAAATGGCTTGAGCACGTTTTCTGAATAAAAAGAGCAGATGCAAGTTAAAGGCCTTTATATTCAATTACATTTTATGTTTATTTAACTAAGAATGATCGTAATGTGAAAGAAAGGAATGCATGAATCGACTTGTCTTGCTTAATCATGGTGCGGTCGACTCAGAAAATTTACGTAAGGTGCAAACGTTCAGATAAAACAAGAACGGACATCCAGCCATCCATCCGTCCATCAATTCATCTACATTCCGATTTATTTGTGTAAACTGTTATGACCACCATTGTTTAGGTCTAGCCACCTGCTATACAAATAATACGTACGATTTAGGTCAATAGTTTGCAGACAATACATGACATGTCTATGTGAGCAATTTGGGTTATTTTTTGCTTCACAATTTAGTGTCCTTAAACCGATTTGCAAGTCGTTTGCGTCGTAAAAACGACTAAATTGGCAGGCTGAAAATGCAATACATTCATTCTAGTTTCCCCTGACATTTCTCAAAATTGTATTGTTCATGACCTTTCTCGCACTGTTATCAAAGCACTTTTGTGGGTTTTAAAAACTAACTATCCCTGTCCTCTAAACTACCTTTTGGTACGAAAAATGCTCTATAATGCTAAATTGTTTAACTTAAGACTTGGACAATCTGTAAGTTGCAACAGTTTTTTTTTTTACTTTAAAAGTAAAGTTTAACTGATATTGAAACCGTTCTCTAGAATGGAAATAAATTTTGTAATAATTTACTTAGGTTACCGTAAATGCTTCATACTTGGAATACGGAATTTTGATTAGATTTATACAACTGTAACCAGGTGATTTAAATACAACCTATCTCCTATTCTTTTTGATAACTAATTTAGAATGAAGTCATTGTTCATATTGCTATTTTTTCTGCAAGTTTATATAAAGCTGATCAATGTTTAGGGAAATGTATTTGAGGAAACTTCTTTTACGCTTTTAAATGTAACATTCTTATTTAGATAACGGCTAGTCAGTCTGTTTCTGTATACCAAACCATATCTGTTTGCTATTAAATTTGAAGTAAAGCCTATCGCTGAAAATTGTCAGTAACATGTTCGCATACTATTAAAGCTTTTGTAAGGCACGAAATAAATATGGAAAATGTTAGCCTTGGTAATTATATTTATCATAATAAGCTGAAATGTTTAGAGAGGTCTTCTTGAACAGCTGCAAACACCATTCTCCACGTGTAGTTTTCCTCTGACAATTTACTGTTTAATCCGTCTGTCTGATTAAATGCAACGTTTTATTATTTATACTTGCGCAAGAGATTTTTTTTTGTAAAAATCGCTTCAATTGTTCTTTATAATAAGGTGCTCTTTGATGTTTGCATAAATGAATTTCCTTCAAAGTTGGTATTTGGCACTAAATTGAGTACAATTGTTTCTAGTCTTTTCCGTCTATCCTGCACTTGGCACAATATAAACTTACAGTTTACCATATTAGTCACGCCTGGTAGAGATTATTACACGGGTTTCACTTGGCAAACATTAGTTGCCTTGGATTACAACAATATCACCGAGTAATTATACTTATTAAACAGGTTAGTTCTATGTATTAATACATGTTAACAATTAATAGTAATTACACGATTGTATGTAAACTACAAAGTGTACACGCACAAGAGAAATGGTCTATTACTTTAAGCTATTTAACGCTATTTTAACATGACGATAAAAATTACTGCCAACAACGCCCGTATACAAGCAGTACAGATACAGAGTAAAGGAAATCATTTTATTTGTAATATTCAGATGAAGAGCTTAAGTTGCCCTATTTAACTTCAAAGATGCTTCAAGTTTGATATGCATCATTGTTTTGAGAAGTACAGATGCATTGCTCAAACTGTAACATAATATTATTGTTATGAGCTTTTATGGACTTGCAAAAAAATCTTTAAATTTCCTTTTAGCTAACGACTGTATGATAAGGAACTGTTATCGTACATATCTTAATGTTTTTATTAACCTCTAATGAATTTAGGGGCTCATTCAAAGCTCGATAAAATAGTGCTTTTGTGGTGTAAATAACATAGCTCTTCTTTTTGATCATCTAGCGTGGGCTAAAGTTATACTCATATATCGACCTAGGTGTCATTAGGGACCAATCATTTTTCCTTGGACAATGGATGAATAATTAAATGCCCACAATAATTACTCCCTGTAACGAAGATGATATAGACCGAGCCTCATGAATTATTTGACTTCAGTGAATACTATGATTAATGCAAAAGATCGATATATTCACCAGCACGGAGAAGGGAAAGACTAGTTTCATCTAACTTTTGATAACTTATCCTAAAACTCTGATAGAAAAATGTGCCTAGTTTTATAAATGTTCGTAGCCCATATAGCATAGAAACGAATGTGCTGCTTTGACAATTTAAGTATATAGAGTATCACGCGGTATGTTTTAACATATAGTCAAAAAAGAGAAAGAAACAGAAAGAAATTGCATGTATATGAAACAAACTTATCTTGTATTTGTACTTTTTGATTTGTTTTATTTCTCATTTATTTGTTTGAATAATTGTAAATATAAAAAATACGTCATTACGTTTTGTAAGAACCGTTCCAGTAAAACCGTGAGGTAACACATGGGGTAATTTCGATTATTGCTATTATTTTGGTGAAAATAAAAGTTAATAACTCTTTTTATTATCAGAAATGGCATTAAATATCGTACTGTTAGAATAAGAACTTGAAATTCTTTGTATTATATAGTCCAAATGACCACGGTGAGCATGCGTATATCGGATATTACTATTTTGTGATAATCTTTTTCTCTCTGAAAATGTGATTGATTCTTGTTAACAAGGTATGAGAGATTCCAATTTACTACTATATTTAACGACCGAATCTTACTTTTTAATCACAAGCCCCTGTGTATATGCTGTAACGAGCGTAACATGAGTCAACCCTTAGTTTAAAGGCTAAACATTTTGATAAAATGGCAACTCAATCATTTGATTTCTTGAACGTGTTATACCTTGTATCTTCAAGTATTTGTCTTATGGGGAAAATTCCGAATCGCAAGGGTTATTAAGTTACACGCAAATAAAAAAACGTATAAAATTTCATTTTGCAAATATTAAATGAATGAAAAACCGTCAATCAATTAGCACTGAAAGTGTGGTGTACTGTGTATTGGCTTTTTAACTGTTTATTGCAGTTTCGTATAGTGTTAGTATTACGGATCAACATTGTACTTTGAAACAGATCAGGGTTGTAACAGCATTTACCGAAAGGATCGTAATAGAAGAAAACCATTCCAAAATCAGTAAGATCGCAATCCAGGTGGGTCATAATTCATTACTTAACATGATCATGTAAGAACTGTGTATATAAAAAATATAATCATGTAGTAACTACTTACAAACATGTGTGTTTGCACAACCATTAATTATGCAAACCGTCAAGTAAAAACTTGGAAAATGATTACACGAGCTATGACACAGAGACATATAAGGTATTTAGCCGAATTACATTTATGTTACCTGATTACTTAGTCAGAACCTGGAACATAAAATATATTCTATAGAGTGCTAGATTTGCCAGTTGAAGTATTCAATGTACCCCCACTAAATCGGCAACAATGAATATATCAAAAACTCATTTTAATAATCATGCAGCACCAATAAGTTCAGTGCTGTCCTTTAACCAAAACGGGAACCATTTAATATATTATACGTTTGCTCAAATCAATTTTAGTTTAACCTGCGCGCTCAATTTCTTTTTTTAAAAAGTCCGGTATATAACTACCCATTATTTAAACTGCGGATCATACACCGCTTTTCGTGGAATTGCACTCTGCGTAACATTGAAGGTTCGATGTGCACCGCCGTATGAATACAACTGCAGGTATCTCTAAATTATAATTTGGTACTTATAACACGTATAAATGTCGAGTTCTTAACAAACCCTGGCCAGAGGGCGTAGGCAATATTTTGCACTTCCACTTCCGTCCACGAACAGGCTCAATCAAACAACATTTTAGTTCATGTAATGTTGGGCTGCCTGTGGTTTTTAACTTTTTTTTTTTTTTAATGATATAGAAGCAGGTTTTAGTGGATGTCTGTTTGTCTCGGCGATATATGACCTTTTTGTGTCGATTCGCCGTAACCCAACTCACTCACTCACTGTTTGTTTGTCAGTCCGTGGCTTGTTAACACTCTAGCATCTACAACTTAAAATCAATCTAATCCAAACTAAGGCCATAATTATAGTTTGATTAAGGGTCAAACCCAACCAGCAGCTAAAGAGTTGTGATCCTTTGTTCATACAGAATGCCCATAACTACAACGTTAACGCTCTTGCGGAAATATGTCCTTAGTGTGCATGCGTATGACCTTAAGATTTCTGTCTCATTTGACTATGAACCAGATCTGTTCGTGAACAGTTCAAGGAAAGGTTCTTCGATTGTTTCAAGAATCTGTTCATCAGGTGGTCTAGGTACCAGTTCAAAACTTATTTCGTTTTAACTTATATTCGTGATATTAATATTATTTTTAATTTTTAAGTTCTCAAACTGTTAAGGAACTGGTTCATGACAGAAAAAGTCTCGATTTGTTCAGTCTTAAGTCAAATACCAATACTCAGGTCATTTAAGTGACAGAAGTTTATTCTCGTCACATTTATGAAACCGACGAACACCGACGGTCTTTTTAATGTCAACCATTCTTCTTCTGGCTTTTCTGTTTCAAATCTTTGCAATTTGCCCAAATTAAATCATTCAAAACGACATTGTTTAGTTTATTTTTAGGTTTCTTTCCGAAACAAATATGTTCTGTGTTTAACCTTATCATGTGCACATTTCTGGTTTTGCGGTTTGGGCTGTTATTGTACTAAATTTGATTTCGTCATTTTTGTGATGTTCAACAAGATGGCATACAATGGCCTCGTCTGCTGATTTACACAGACACGATACGCACTTAGCAAATGATACGGTTGCACACATATAACAAGTTTAATATGCAACTAAGAAGTCTGCAATACAGTATTAATTATTTGTACTATTTAATTAGTAGGGTCGGGCTCTCTGCAGGTTATTGAGAATTACATTTGACACATCAATGTTGAATTTAAAAAGGCAACATTTTAACTGTTTTAGAGATAACTCATGTTATATCAGTTACCGCAACAATGCTCAACATCAGATAGCATAACACTGGAAATCATTTACTATAAGTAAATATAACTAAGATTATTGCGTAGGAAGACACTATTGTGACTGTTACTTTCGATTCAAAGAAATTACATAAATTACGACGATATAAACGTTGTGAATATCAAAATACTCTGTAGCATGAAGACATTTCCATTTTGCACTTTAAAAAACCAATGATAATGTTTATTTTGTAAAATTTACTATAATGTATAAAGTTTATTGAAAGTTTCAACATCATACAATGCAGTTTAGATACTAGTTAATGTAAAGTGCTCAATTCAACGTCGATGCTGATTTATGGCCAATTGCTCCGTCATCTGAGTATTAGCAGAGCCGAAATTTTGCACATTTAGCTATAAATCGTACAAACTTAGAATTTTTCCCACAAGTCAAATAGGAGAAGATACCGGGAGAGATGAGTTTGCCATGTAGGAACAAATAGTTAGCTTTTCTACTTAGGTTTGTCTCATTTCTCATTTTACGTTTGTCAGGGCATATGCGCAGTAGATGGCTACTGTTGATAAGTCTCTTGTCATCTTTAAATTTTTAAAACCCATTAATAATTCGGGTTCTTAATTACCCTTTAAACAACATAAAAATAGTAAAATACCTTATCACAAAATAGCAATATCCGGTGTACGCATCCTAACTGTGATGGTATGTATACCGTTCTTACAGTAAACCTAGAAATGTAATATCATAATTCTAGTCTAGATGCCCTTTAATTGCGCAAACATAGACGACCCTGCCAACCTCCTCCTCTCCTAAATGAGTTTCGGCATTGTATGCCTCGTTTCTCCCTCATTAACCCTGTTGTTTAATCAAGATATAACATGAAAATGATAACAATGTTATGAACGTGTGTTATTGATCTTCCCCCAACTGGTTAAGTACGAATTGAACTAATCTATTAAACGACAGCTGCTTTCCTACATGATAAGACCATAAACAGCTTCAAATGATGTAAAGTCAACATATGGTTCACGACCATAGTTGCAAATATTCTTGAATATCTGATATCAAGGTCATTCAGTTGAGTTTGGGAAGAAATAGAAAAAGAAGAGTTTTGATTGGTTCTGTAGTCAGCCAGCATATACAACAAACAGTGTGGCCGTCAAAATTGTTTGTACATACGTAATTAAACTAGAATATCGAGAACAAAACAATCAGACACGCTTTTTGCGATCGATACAATTAAACAGAAAACACCGGTAGTAAAACACCCAGATACGAACTAGATTAAATAATTTATCCTCATTTATATTTCCAATGAAAACAAAATCAATTCCACAAGTTTTGTTATATTCTTTTTAATACCAGAAGGTTACAAGTAAAACAACAGATATATCTAAAGTACCAGCTCATGATCAAAAACCGCTTTACATTTACCTAAGAAAAAATAATAAAGCAGGTAAAAGAGCTTCTAAAAGTGTGTCAGTACGCCAGTTCTCTGCTAAAATATAAAGCTATATGAATTGATAAATAGTTTCCTCAAACGTTTCCACTGATAAAGATGATTATCTTAATTTTGTTTAGTACCATACACATTTTAAACTGTTGAAATAAAGTATTTTCCTTGAATGGTGTTTTCAGGTTTTGTCAATAGAGATGATAATTACAGCAGTTAAAATCTGTGTATTTGTCCCCTGTCCTGAAAATAGGAGTGTTCATGACTGATGACACTGTAATATATGAGTTGCGTCCTTTGGTATCAGTGTTGTTATAATTATTTTTTTAGAGTCATCCAATATCTGTTCAATAGATATCCGTTTAAGCCGGTGCTAGGGGGTGTGAGGAGTGTTGCATTTTTCGTTATATCCCATGAACAGACTCATTGAAATCGGGTCTACCATTATTGTGCTTGGTTGCAGTCTGTGCTTCTAAATTTTGATAATAAAAACTTGTTATTATCGTAAAATAAGGATTAACATTTATTTTGAAGTCGAGAGTTTAAGTTGTCTGATTAGGGAATTGTTATCTCCCCTGAAATTAAGAATGATTCACTATAAAGGAACTTTGTTTAATGTACATGACGCAAAGAAGCTTTAAAAGCTTATTTGGAATGTTTTGTTGAGTAGCAACCATTATTACTCACACTATGCACAAGCAAACTAGCTGAAAGCTCCTACCGTAACTAACAGACAGATAAATATCCTTTAAGTCTTTGTTCATTACAATAAATACTTGTAATTAGTATAAATTCATAGAAAATGTCGTCTGTGGATTATTCTGACGTGGAAAATTGCACACAATAAAGTGAAACAATAACTCCGTCAATAGACAGAGACTGTTACAGTAGTAGCTTCGTTTAATAATTAAACACTTTATGAGAATAGTTTCTTTATTCAAGGCGTTCATGTGCAAGAGAGTTATCGTGTTGTAAACGATTTTCTTTTGTTTTCAGATAATTCAATAACCTCTGGAATACGCATGATTTTTTTGTTTCATTATCTACTTGTGTGTGTATATGTCGCATGAAAGACTGAGGAGGCTACAAATATAGATATTGATCTTTCATTGGAACAGCCTGTATTTCTCCAATAGCGCTGATCCGAAGTCACTCGTACTCATATTGTGTGAACCGTAATAATACAGCCCATTCCATTCAGTTTTTGTTTGAACAATGACCGTACCTGTGTTTATTTAATCGACGTGATGCAGTTTTTCTATCATTCTATGGATATTTTCCATTTTCTGGAGATAATTTTACCGGAATATGTTTTATCACAGTGTCAAATTGAAAACCGACGTGAATAGCTTTAAATGTGATATTTGTACGGAATAATTGCTCAAACGTGAAACTAATCGATTCCAGCTCGCGATGAATCTCCAAGTCTACAAGACAGAAACTCCGACAAGTAATTCTTCAAAAGGTGCAAGGAATATAATTGTAAATTGATTATATTTTGGCAGTGAGGAATAAGAATCTTCGGAGAGTTGATGGCTCGCGATTATGGCTGCCGTAGTGTCTATAATGAATCAGAGGCGGTTCCGGAAGTCATACGAGCGTCCGGACCGTATGAACAGTGACGACGGGGACCAGCTATGGGTTTTTCCATCGCATGCCAAACACGGCAGTCGAATGGGATCACACGGCTCAGACGGAAGTAAAACTGCACTCGACACGTGCAAATCTTCGCCATCGCGACTTAGCGATCCGCTGTCGCCATGTAGCGGATGTAGCATACCGATAGCACATCGCTGTCACTTACAGACTTGCGAACGGATTACAATTAACGTTAGTGGACAATATTATGAAATTTGGGCATCAATTTTGAACAAACATCCTGACACTTTGCTCGGTAATCCGGAGAAGCGTTTGCAATTTTACGATCGGCAAAGAGATGAATATTTTTTCGACAGACATAGACCAACATTTGAAGCGGTTTTCAATTATTACAAATATGGAGGATATCTTCATAGACCGGAGCCAGTTCCAGACGACATATTTCTGTCGGAATTAGATTTTTATGAAATAGAAAAAGAAATAGTGGATCATTACAAAAAGGAAGAAGGATATATCGAAGAAGAAAAAATTCTTCCTGAAAACCCAATACAACGAAAAATCTGGATGTTGGTCGAATACCCCGAGACCTCATGCTTCGCCTATGCAATAGCAATTGTTTCCGTGATAATTACAGTGTTGTCAATTGTTTTATTCTGTATTGAAACAATACCAGCTTTAAAGAAAACATGTGAAGAGAATGAGCCAGTTAATTTTGGTGACCCATTTTTCATTCTTGAAACCATTTGTACAGCTTTCTTCACGGTGGAAGTGTTTGTTCGTTTCTTTTCGTGTCCAAACAAGTTACTGTATTTCAAAGACTTCAAGAATCTTGTTGATGTTACAGCAGTTATACCTTACTACATTACATTATCCAACAGCCTTTCAAGTCAGAGCTGTGAATCCTCGAAATCCAGCACTTCCCTTGCGTTCTTACGTGTTGTACGATTAGTTCGGATATTTAAATTAACAAAGCATTCGGCAGGACTGCAGGTGTTGATTCTTACCTTCAAAGCTTCACTGGAAGGACTCTTACTTTTCTTAGTTGCAATGAGTGTTTGCATTCTATTATTTTCTAGTGCAATATATTATGCGGAACATGAAATCAAAGGCTCACAAATTAGCAGTATTCCAGATGGGTTTTGGTGGGCTCTTATTACTATGTGTACAGTTGGTTACGGAGATCAGGTCCCAATTGGCTTCTGGGGAAAAATAATCGGGTCAATGTGTGCCCTTTCTGGTGTGTTAACGCTGGCTATTCCTGTCCCAATCATCACGGAAAATTTTAATAAATTTTATGCTCACAAAACTGGTAGAGGTCGAACGTGAATTAAAATCATATTTGTATTTGCACACAGTGACTGTATATAAAAAGAAACCCGTACAAGATACAGGTTAAAATGGAAACTAAAGGATAACGGACTGGAAGATTTAATTGTGGTTCATTTTATATTTATTCAAAAATGAGAAACAGGTAATACCAGTAAATGCCTTTTGATTGTGCAAACTGCTTTAATGCTTCAGCTTACCATTTCTTGTTGCCGATACATTTTTGTTCATATCAAATGGGGGAAAAAAGCTACAATTTTTGTCAAAGTAATGGTAATGTTCACATGATTAAGTAAAATTTATATAACATACTTAGAAAATCAGTAAACATTTTAAAAAAATAACGCAAAATTAAGCGGAATTAAACAAAAAGTTCTGCAGAGGTTAAACCTATTTTTACACCATTTATAGAAATTATACAAATATAAAAATTTCATATATTTAGAACCGTTAAGTTAACGGCGTGTTCATTTGAACATTTTATGAAATATGATAAAACAAGTTATTATACTGTGATTAATTCATTTTGCTAATTTAAAGTGACCGCATTAAACAAAAACTGAAAAATTCACGACAGAAAAAATCTCCCGTACAGATATCACAGGAATAATCGAAGAACATGATATACTATTAACTTTTTAATTCTTTTTCCAGATTTCAAAGTAAGATTAAGCAGGAAAAACATAATTGAATTTTAAGAATACCTTGGCAATAACGGGTAGCTTGGGAATCCGGTCTGACAATTTTAACTTTATTTTCTTACGGAAAATTGACACAAATATCAGAAACTCTATTAACGCCAGATAGTATTAATTAACATCAACTATAAGGCTGTTTATTGCAGAAAGTTTGTTTTATATTTAGGTATTTTTGGTTGACAAAACATTAATTAGCAACAACTTTCCAGGGAAGCTTGCAATGAATTTCTTGAAAATTTCTAATAGTGTTTTCTCCTATTATTAATTTGAGCCGTGCCATGAGAAAACCAACATAATGGGTGTGCGACCAGCAAGGATCCAGACCAGCCTGCGCATCCGCGCAGTCTGGTCAGGATCCATGCTGTTCGCTTTTAAAGCCTATTGGAATTGGAGAAACTGTTAGCGAACAGCATGGATCCTGACCAGACTGCGCGGATGCGCAGGCTGGTCTGGATCCATGCTGGTCGCACACCCACTATGTTGGTTTTCCCATGGCACGGCTCATTTACACTTTCTTATACACATGTATTACTGTATAAAATATACAAAACCTTAGTATGAGGTAGCCTGTAAAGATTAATAGATCTGACAATATAACATTTTTTTTGTGTGTGGCGATCTTATGTTTATGGAGGTGTTACTGCCTTGAATGAAAAGCCTCTGCCGTATTATACATGTACTAATTTATTCTTTACCGACAAGTATGTTAATAAGGACTCACCAGTTTAAGTAGTTGTTATTCTAAACTTCTTTTGACAATGCAACTACATTAAGATTGTTAATTCTACATTTACATATAATTGATAATTTTGTTTTGTTTTGAATATGTTAAAGGCTATTTCTTTCGTATAACAAGAGAGATTTTAAATCTATTAAGCATTACACAACTTATATGTTTGTATAAATAAGATTCGGCTTGGCATCATTTGAAAATTGATACTCTTTGAATAAGTATATATTTAGAATTTATAACAAGTGTTATGACACCTTGTCTTTATAACTCTTAAGCTATCAACAATTCAACACATAAATAAAGAAGGAAATTTATCCAAATGCATATTCTTCCTAAATATGTTTGTTTCTGAAAAAAGGGACATCGGAATGCTATTAATATGATTAGACAATGTCGGTTTCCATTCATTTATTACTGAATATATATATTTGGTAGTACCATGTTTTGGGGACGTCGGCCATTAACGAACGATTTATCCACTTGAGCAAAACTTGCGAGTATACATGCAACTGAGCGTTATTTTTTTTAAGGGTATTACCCTAATTTTCATATCTGTTTATTATGTACAACGTACGAATAGTATACAGTTATTTCACTAGATTTCATTAATATTCAATTGTATTATAATTAAACTATCGAATCAGGGACGTTAATTCTAGTTCGCAATGAAAGGCCTAGGTGTAGCAGACGAAAGGAAAAAAGTTTTTTATTGTGAAAATAAATTGACATGTCTCGGCCGTGTAAAAATGTAACTTACTGCACGACGTTTTATCTCAATGAATTGTTTATTTTGTGATAATTCAATCCTAGGTAAAGTCTTAATAGAATGGTCATAGCGGCTTTTTTAAAAGAAAACTTTAAAGATTTCTTCGAATTTTAACAGTAAAATTTAAGTTTTATGACTTGCATTGTTTACCTGTTGAAATTGAATCGTTATTAAGTTTTATGAAGATCAGTTTGTAAAGACATAGATTTGTCTGTTTCGTGAGGATATTCGAGTTTAATTTCTTTTTCGCAAAAATATATGCAAAAAAGGTCCTGTATTAGCCTATTTTTCAGTATTTTTAGGGTTGTCAGACTATGGCCAAAATCTGTTTAAATAATAGTATTTCTTTGAAAATATTCCTGATAACTTTTCGGATATAAGTTTTAAATCATAATTTCACATAACATATCGTCCAACGTAAAACTTGATTTCTAGCTAATGTCACATCAATATGTCAACAAAATTAATAATTATTGTTACGTCCTAATCTTAGTTTTAAAAGGACACAAAAGTACCCAAGCATTTTTTGGAAAGAATTATAGGAGAAAGAAAATAGAGGTATACGAGTAGATATTAATTTTTAATTCGAATATCGTTGGATTTTAGACAAAAAAGATTGATTATTATAACAATAATTATGTTCAGACATTTTTGAGTACTTTGTGTGTTTTTTTAGAAATAGGTTAAAGACGGAATTGTGTAATATCACATAATAACATCTTTTGAAAAAATGACTTTTTATTTCGAAGTTGTTTAATTCAAGATACCAATAGTTTCAGAGTATTACTTTTAGTAAGTTCTTGGAACGTAACTATTAATGTTTGTTTTTCCTTGTTTTTAATGTGTTAGCAATACCTTGTGTAGCGTTAGAACAATTGTTGAGGTTACGTAACTTTTGATTTTTTTCATTGACCAGTAAAGCCATTTTTGTCATCATTTCTAAAACGACTTTCGAAATCATTTTCTTTTGTGTTTGCTAGGTTTCACGTCACACCAAAACAATTATAGATCATATGGTGAGCTTTTCATGTTGGAGGAAGACCCTAGGTGTTTGTCCGGACATGATTTCATTACGGGCAAGCACCTGGGTAGAGCCACCGACCTTCTGTAAGCCAGCTGGATGGCTTCTCACATGAAAAATATACACACCAAGTGATTCTTGTTTTCAAAATAATTTGGAAAAGAATTTTGTCATTAGTTCGTTTAGAATTAAGAGTATGCTGAACAAAACATCACAATATGTTACAATGTGATTTGTTTTTCTTTGTTAAAGTAGGCGTATCATATTTACACATTTATAAACATCATTAGCCTACTTCTATGCAACTTAAACACGTGTTCCTATATTCCTATATATAGCATTTTCAATTACCTCCTTGTATTGATTTTTTCTGATCTAGGCACAATATTTATCCTTATACGATGTCGTTTCTTGGCAGTTTCTAATATATTAGTATTACCCTTTATTGAATTAGAAGTATTATCCATAAAGCTCACCGGTATTGAATTATGCACCATATGTAAGACAAGGAGAAAATGAACATACGTCACGTATACAAGGTCATCTACTTTTCTATTGTCTCTCGCAATAGATATTGGATCTGTATTTCTTGTCTTAATGATACTCATTTTTTTATTGCGTATTATATGGTGATATTTTTGATCTTCAATATACTCTATTAAATTGTAAAGAATTCTTAATATTGAACCTTCATGCATCTTCATTAAATTTTACCGTGTTAGAAATAAATTATACATAAAATGTCTTATGTTCGTCAACAATGTTTTTGTTTATTGCAAAAAATAACTTAATGTTAGGCCTCATTGTCAAATATATTCTTTTTATTACAATTTCGGCAATAAACTAGAAATCATTCTGTATTTATTAGCAACGTGATGGATATCTTCAAATATTGATATTTAATAAAACTGTTTTGCAAAGAGATAAGAGGTCCCAAAGGCGTTTCTATACACAGTAGCAGTAATTGAAACCAATTATAACATGGAATATCACTTAACTGACGTCTCCTGTATCTGCTTCTGAAATTCTGCTTACTCAGTACAAGTCATTAATTAGTAATTTCAATAATCTATTGGATATAAACATGCTGTTGTTTCTGGTGAAATCATTGGTTACCAATCGATATTCACAATAAAACTATATCCCCAGATACTAGCATGTATTTCAAAACAGGTACTACTTTCCAACCGGAGAGAACTTCGGTTCGATAACAGTTATGGTCCTGTTGGGAACTTTCGTAATCAAAATGATAGTGAACTATAAATGTCATTGGTTTTCCCAGATGGAAATTGACTCTAACCAATTATTGCGCTATAAAAGAGTCGATTTTTACATAGATGTTGATATTGTTCCCGAGTTAAGTTACAATTATTGGATAGAATAATTGAATTTTTGTAACGAAAAGTGCGAGCTCGTTATAGGTAAATCGAAACATTCAGGAGAGATGCAGTGACCTAATTAAACAAAAATGTTAAGCATTTAGTTAAATGGCATATCTTGAAAAATAGATTGCAGCGTATTTTTTTTTATTATTGGAGTCGATGTTTTGTGAGTATGAAGTATATAAGTTCAGTACATTTCCTTCTGTATTTACCATTACATACATGTACCTACTGACAATGAAATTACACAAACACTGTTTTGCAGCTTTTCTACATTTTAACAGGTCACCGAGCGTTGATGTTAGATATAAACTACCTAAAATACTCTTAATAACTTTATGTATCCTTTTTATTTACAAATACAAGCTTATAAAATCGATTTGTAAATGGCAAAAAATTGACAACACTTTGGAGATGTTTTGAAATAACATATAAAATTTTGCATGAGTACTACATGAATACATTCTATCACTCTGCCTTTATTCAAAACCAGCATTGACATTTGGATAATATTTACAATTTATTTACTTAACATTAATAATTAAGATACAGAAAATCAATCTCAGACATCATTACTCATATGCATACCAAAAGTATTCAGTGTTTGGACTACTTGTTTTAGTTGTGACATCAAGTATTACTACAGAAATGAAGTAATGAGACCTCTTCCGAGTGTCAAAAAGTACTCCGTTCTAAAAGTGTTTTAGTATTATTCTACTATTATTAGAGCCAAATGCAACATTCCAGATCAAACTACTGTTGTAATGGACCTTTGCTATGTACCCTATTGTACTAAACAGTTTTTTTTTTCAAATAAATAAATGAATAAATTGAAAGAGTAATAAAAACACACCAAAACGTTAAGGGTGGTAATCAAATTGGAACCATTACAATTAGTACTCATTTGGAAGGGCTATATGGCATTTGCGCTTCAACAAACTGTTTACTTATTGCAATATGTAAACAACTGGGTTTGAGACCAATAATGATAACCGCGGTAACATTAACCTCCCTTTGAGAATAAATGTCTTTAAGTTTCTTCCGATTGCATCATAGTATAAGCATATAGTGTTTCTCTTTTTCTTTAAAGTATTCTATTCAGAGATACGCTCGTATAGCTACATTGAACTGTATTAAGTCACCCCCTGTATCGAATGACAAGTACGTTTTCAATTGATAGCTCAATAAAAATGTAATTGCTTTACGCATGTGCAAACAGTTTTATCTTTTTATAACTGTAACCCTTGACAAAATGGAAATACGTAAAGCATTGATTATGACATATGATTATATGCTTAAGATAGGCTAAACATCACGATCATTCCTTTTCTTTCTTTTAGTTTTATTGAATTTTCAGAAACAATGAAGTGAAACTAGTCTATTATTCAAACTATTATGATGGTCCGAGAATCAATCAGTATTACATTTTGTCTCACATCTTACGTTCGCAGTGTTACTAGTGAAATGCAATATGCCTTCAGTTCTTTGTATTTGTTCTACAAGTGTGTGATTCGACCTTTTTAAAAACATTTCTGAGTATTTTATTTTTATAATTACCAGTCTACAAAGACTTTTACTATTGTATTTGAATTACGTACAAAGGCTGGATAATTTGATTTGATTGTTAATTATAGTTCATCTCTCAGAGGGAAACACTCCTAGAAACCTTCCCCTAGTAATCAATACATATTCATTCGCTAAGCTGTTCCAGTAAAAAAAACTGCCGAAATCTGCGTAGCATTTCTTGACAGATTTTCTCCTAAGAAAATGATTAGCAGTCAAAATCATTGACGATAGCTAATAATTTCCAAGAATTATTTTTTTCTTTGATTAACTTAGATGACAATCCAGGAACAGTGGGACTATTAAATGGCAAAGTTTTTCTTGCTCCATAGCAACGGTTGGTTTGATTTAATTTCCAATGGAGAAGACAGTTATAATAGGTAGCTTGGTAATATAGAAAGTAAACATAGATACGTTCTCTATCATTTCTTTGCTTACTACTTATACGGCAATGAGAAGTATTCATTTTCAGTTTATACTCTGCGTTAAATTTATCACAAGTTTTAATTGTTTGTTTTTAAAATTAGGCGGTACTGTAAAATTAAAATAATTACCAGTTAACCGAAATACTATTTCACTTTAAATCCGAATTAAACATTTCATACCTTATCATAGAAATATCAAAGTTTTCTGATTACAAATAACGTTTTCGGTGTTCTATAATTTATGCATGTTTGCCTGAAACAATGTGCAAAAACATCCTACATTTAAGAGTGACATTTTCACAACATATCTTTAAATTTACAGGACCGTCTACAAAATAATTACTACAGTTTTTAAATAGATACGTCAATGCTTGTTCTAACATCTATGCCTAAAATACATTTTAATTCCCTAAACAGTCGTGTATTTTTTTCAGGTTTAAACGATAAAAGCCTGTACTGTATGTGCAGCCAAACAGTTTATTGGTAAATATTAATATGTTTATATTACCAGATATAAAGGTTAATCGTAAAAAAAGTGTCGATTCAGTTTTAGCCATGGTAAAAAGAATGAATTCATTTCATTGCAAATTCTCTCTTGACTGTAACGAAAGAGACTAATCAAGTTTTTTTTTGTCAGTTTGATTATATTTATTATGTGTTTTAGTGGATTATTGAAATATTTTTTGTATTTCCACCTTGAAAATGTTTCCTATTTTGTTGTTTCCTGATAAAAAGGGTAAAAATGCATTTAAATATGAAATAAAAGATTATTTGTTTATTTGACACGCACTATCAAAGTATATTTCACTCGTGAACACCGTATCTCACACGTCAACTCGTGGCGACGTCACCAAATCTACTATTAATATTGACTTGGTAAAATATATTTCTGCCTTACAGTGAAACAAACAACTATTCCCTGTTTTTTGTGATTTGTAATAATACCGCAGGCATAATGAAGTAAATGTAAACGGTCAAAAGTCTTACTGTAATGGTTGTTTGTTTTTGTTATTTTATCATTCAGCTACTAACATATTTCACAATAGCAAGTAGAATACGACTTGTATTTTTAAAAGAAATACAAAATGATGGAAACAAATAAATTTGTATTACACACTTGGAAATTACGAATCTGTGTCATCTTTGTGTCCGAACTTCTGTCTTTTAATAGTCGCCTTACAGTCTTGATAAAAGATCAAACAATAAAAAACACTTAAATATCGAAAGGCGAACTTTACACATTCTAGTACACGCCCCTTCTAATCTATATTTGCAAAGAGCTGATGATTTAATTCTTTTCTTAAACATTTCAAACATTTTATCCAATTATTTTCATATATGTAAAACAAAGCGCTGGAATCAAACGTCCATAAACAAAACTGACGTCATGTCGTTTCAAAGGCGTACAAGTTGAACGCGTTCCAAATTAAAATATTATCTTTAGCGTCACGGTGTTCTTTTTGCTAAAATACTAAGTAGTACGCAGAGGTTCGTATTGACAGTAGCTTGATCTGATATAAATATTCGGCTCACGCGGATTTTACCAGATCGGACCGCACTTGGCGCTTGTGTGTCTCTGGTTATCATGGTCTGGAAAACTTCACTCGAGGCAAGGACAACGTCTACTGTAGTGACCTTATTTAATTTTACATCTCTCTCTCTCTCTATTTGTTGTTATTTGAGACGTAAAGTAATTATGGTCAAAAATACAATATAAACTTTGATAACAATGTTAATATGTTAATAAGATAAGATTTAGAGTGTACTCACGATTGTTATGGATCTGCTCAACGTAACTTGTTACAAATTACAGATCAAAATAAATATTATGTATCAGCAAAAAATGTAGAAATGCATTTTTATAACTTGTGTTGCTTGTGAATAATTGTTAATGTTTTGTTTTTACAAATATGCAATACAGTTTTGTTTGATGTTGGGTTTTCACAGAATTGTATAATATATGTATTCTTGATTGATAGTCAGTCAGTTATAATCTATTATGCAAAAGTATTTATACACACATACGAATTTCTTTCATATCAGTTGAGTTCCACAATGTCTCAATTTGTGTGACAGTTTAACAAAGAAGAAAGTAACGTTATTATGGGATAAACAGTGGTTGACAAACGGACCGGTGAGAGAGCATCATGCCGACGAGTATGACGTCAAATTTAAATATTATGTCCGGTTCAATTCTACTCGGATGTAAAATTCAGCTTTTTGTCCTTATATTTCATTGAACATGTTTAACTAAAATAAACAGAACTTCTTTTAGTTTACCGTCTTGTTTACCAGTGTTCATCGTTCAGATTATTGGATATCTAACCCCAAGG
The DNA here is from genome assembly GCF_021730395.1 of Mercenaria mercenaria. NCBI lineage: Eukaryota > Metazoa > Mollusca > Bivalvia > Venerida > Veneridae > Mercenaria > Mercenaria mercenaria. The sequence goes on from NC_069373.1 coordinate 59,764,357, forward strand.
GGATCGATTCCTTTGCATCTGAACCGTGGTAACGCAGTCGGTAAACAACTCGAGCGCCTTAATGATTTTGATAAACCTAGAACTATTGCATACTTATGCAGTACCGATAACACTGTGCTAAGGTATGAACAAAAACCTTTATACAGTAATGTAAAACTAAAATTCGAGACGAGTCTCAAATCTAAAGCATCTTTTGCTCAATTCTGAGCTCAAATCTGAAATTGAAAAATGACTGAGAAACATTCGGAGACAGCCTCATTACTCAGCTTTTGTTCCAGATTATGTATCACACAATTTACAATTACAGAAGACATCTTTTGAAGTTCATATTCTTAAAACTTCTACTTGTACTATTTTTTTTAGTAAATACTTCTCATATATTTTATCTTGTAATTGTTATTTTGTTTTTTATGTATATATACTAATATAATATTTCTATTGAATATGTAGATTGGATTGGTTCAAATTGCAAATCAATGGAATCACATCTACACTAAATATGACTTATTGCTTCCGTACTTCAATTTCATGCTGGTTGAAATCTAGTAGAAAACAATTCTTATATTCTACCTTGACTGAACTTACACATAACATTAAGTAACGCTATGAATTTTAAAATGAACATTAAACCATGCAAATTTTATTAGCTGTCTTTGCCTATAATTGTCTTTTGTTTTTATCTTTTTTACATCTTGCAAATGTTTTTTGTAGCTAGAAACCCAAGAAGTCTAGAACTTTTGCATAAACAATATAGCTCGCTTTAAACTGACAATGTTATTCTAGAATTTAAAACACTCTATACTGATAATGTGTAATTTACCTACAACGATATATTATCAGAAAGAAATTTATTATCGGTAATACCTTTGGTCAGAGCCGTCGTATCATGTTTTATTTATCTGTAACAGAAGAAGTTTTAACAACAAGTTGCTATGATGAATTGTTCTGGCGAATTATAAATATTTAATTATTCGATTTATTTGTATATTGGTCTTAGGAAACATGCATTATTAATCACATGTAGTCTTGGTTAGTCTATTTAATCATTTAAGTCCAGACATGAGTAAAAGTAACCTATGGTTAAAAGTTGCACGTAAAAACACATCATCTTCAACATTTTCTCTTTCAATTTTAATTGTCATGTAGCCTCTTACTCATTGCTATTTCTTTAAGAAAAAACTTTTAAAGACATATATTGACTAGACTGGACTGAAATAATGATTTTGTACCATCAAAATCATAAAGGGCAAATTGACCAAAGGTACTTTTTGTCATTATTTGGCTCATTCCATCTAGTGTTTCTTGATACAAAATTTTCAGTGCTGTTTTCCTTTTGTAATTGCTCAAATTATTATATCATTTTATCAAATATTCGAATTTTGCACAATTGTAGATGTAGATTGTATTTTAACAAGATATGTTTCATATCTTCATATTATTCCTGTGATTTGCTCAATATACGGAATTTGAAGATTGTTTGCACTTTGATGTTGGCTTGTAGCCATTAAGTTATTGTGCCATGGAATTTGATCACCTGAACCAGATACTTTTGTGGAGGTTGATATTACATGACTGTATGTAAAAGAAACCATAACTGACAAAATTGAAATCACTTGTATGCATGTTTGAAAATAAAAACGTTTTTATTGCAGAATTAAGAAAAAAATATTTACTTCAACGTTTTTATGTATATAGACTATTTGCACAACTGTATGTATTTAATTAGAAGATTTTTATATATCGACACTCTTTATTACTCATATTAATGCAAAAAAAGAGAGTAAAGTTTGTTACGTTACATAAAATGTGTTACATTTTCCTTTTCCTCATGTAAAATCCTGATCCGAAACATGTCATGTTTTTTTTCCTAACGTTAATTTGATCCAATTAGCATTTTATCTTTTTCTATAAGATCGAATTTTTCATAATTTCATTGAATTAAATTTATAAGAAGATCTTATGGAAGCGAAGAATGCAACCAAGCAGAATAATAGCAGACTCGGTTGTTATTCATATGTTTCTGCATCTAACTATGTCTTTGCGTGTGACCAGTTGTCACAATGTCATTTGCATATCTGCATATACTCTTTGTATATAAATAAGCGTGCGTCTTATCGTTAGCCCATTTCCCTTTCTCGATCTTGTAGTTCTATTGCCCTTTTTTCCACGAGCCTAATCATTATATCTCTGTACTACATATTTTCCTGACGGTTTCTAATTCATTACATTTATTTGATTATACCGCTATAACACCGTTATTGGATTATGCGCTGTCTGTCAGCCGATGAGTAAATGAACACACAGACATATGCAAACTCATTAAGGATGTTCTCAATCCCTCTTAAACGATATCTGAGATAGGTCTGTCTTCTTTTCTGTTAACGTTTGTTTAATCATGTAGTTTTCGATGCATCTTTACATTTAGATAGTCTTCTGAAGTTAAAATAAGTGTTAATTGCTGATATACAGAATTTTATATAATTATATAAAAGAACAACAAGAAATTAATTTTCAATACTTTTTAAAGGTCTGCATTTACAACGTGAATTAGTCTTTATTTGTAAGTTTTCAGGGCAATCATTTTTCTGCCCTGAAGCTCAATCTAAAATAATTGATTAAACGAAGATGAAATTGTTCAGTGTTTATTTTCAGAGTAATGGATATTTTCAAATACTGATACTTTGTTCAATAATATGTCCCAGAGGTTTAATTATAACACACAGTAGCAGTCATTCAAATCTATTATAATATAAAACAACTGTTCAATGTCATTTTCTCTCGCATCCTAATTAGTCAGGACAGGACTTCAATTAATAATTCCAATAACTTACTGAATCTGAACGTGTCGTTGCTACTAATGGAGTCATTGGTTTCCACTCCATTTTTGCCGTAACGATATACATCCACTTATTAATACTATTAGTTTAACCAGGTATAGTTTTCTACTGGACACACTTCTTAGGTTAGCAATTAACATTCTTTTGGATATTTCAGTTATTAAAAATATTTAACGTTTAAATCTCATTGCATTTACAGTTACAAATCTGTAAGCTTTACTGTAGATGTCGGTAATGCTCCGAAATACCAAACTGTCCCGACATAAAATGTATGAGATTGTTACAGTTGAGTTGAATGGTAACAATCAGCAGATTCAAGAAAGTGAATAACGATGTATCAAGGCCGAAGACTACGTAAATGCATTACATTACAAATTAACGTGCAGATGTTTCCCACATAATCCTTATTAATCTGTCTGTCTCAATGACCGTATTGCTTCGTATGTTTGTCTTATGTCGCATGATTATGCATGCCATGTAGCTTTTAATGGTAAATAATGTACAGGGGTCCCGTCTCATGAGTATTCCAGAAGACACAAGTGGGAAGCTAAGCAGAACCGAACATTTGTAAGCCAGTTGTTACTTATTCTGGTCCTTTGTGATCAAGGAATCTAATTCACTCTTTCTAAATCATAGATGGTGTTCAGGGGATTGGGGTACAGCACATTACTTCTCATGATTGAACAAACTCAGTCAAGAAGGCAGTAAGTGTCGTGTGGCGGCTGTAAAAAGCCTCCCCGCACTTAGACTCAGTGTTGTTACATTTCTGGTCCTTTGGGATCATGGCGTTTATTCATTCTAGCAATAACAGAATTCCGCTTAAACCGATGCTAGTTGGTGTTGGGTGTTCCACATTTAATTACCCCCCATAAACAGACTCAATCGAACCAAGTCTTCTATTATGCTGCTTGGTTGCGTTCTATGCTTCACGGATCTTTTCACATATTATGTTTTTAAATCTTGTGGTGAGAGGGTTCAAACGTACAGCGGTGCAAAACCTTATAGACTACGAGTGATGCATTTTGAGTTTTGTACAGTAATCATATAATTGCAAAAGGTCAACGAAATATTAAACAACGAAATCAAACTGACCGTTTCCTCGTGAAATCATACATCCTGGTGCTAGATGCTGATTAAAGAAAGAACAAAGACACCGTCGTCATTGATAAGCGAGATCACTTTTTGATGCTACAAGGTTAAGAGTGATTTTGAAATACGTTATATACGAATTTCAGTGTTTTATTTTTATAGATCTTTCATAAAGTAAAACTTAATCTGTACGCATGTTTATGTTGTTACCTGTAATATCTAATTAAGTGTTATTCCATATTATAAACAAGTTCTTTCAATTGCCGGTTTAATTTTTAATGGCCGTTTAATCTAAAACTTAGATTGTTGCGCTTTTAAAAGGATTGCCTTAATCATATAAATCTTTTTGTAAAAGTCTTGCTTAGATTGTTTGTTTTTGCTTCAATATTGCAATAAATAAATCTTCCGGATGTTGTGCGTGTGATATAAAACCTAATATCACATAATTGAATATACTTGGGGTTACACTGTATTAACTTTGTTTCACATTAGGACTGAATACAAAAGGACTTCTTTATACAACCATAAGAATATCATGCTCTTAACAACTACTTTAAAAAAATCTCTTTACTATTGATCTTAAAGCTTCCTTGAAATGGGTAAATTTAAATATTTCAGTATAAGTCGACCGCCTTTAGGGTTCTATTTAGAGTATCTACCGGATAGCACCATATAAGCTCTCGCACTATAGAAAGGATGTTTATATCTAATTTCGATATTTCCTAACCTCTTTGCTGATAGAACGCAATCATTAGAATATCAATAAACCCCATTTAACATGAGTACTGTTATCATAAACTGCGAAAATATTTTGCTATGTTTTATTGTAGTAGTTTTAGTCTTGAAGTTTAATAGTATTTTAAATACACTTCTGCGGTAAGTTATTTGAAGACCTGATTTTTATGGAGACTTTTTTGGAGATGTTGTTTTCAAACTTCTATGCCTTTGTATCATGGCAGTTTTTCAGTACTATTTAGTAAAATGATAAAAAGTTTTATTAAGTGACTTATCGCATATTTGATATTCAGCCCTTTTCCTATTTTTTACGCTATGATTTCCTCTTCAAATGGCTTTGTCTGACGATACATATGTAAGACTCCATCTTTAAGCCCAAATGGACTGATAGCTTTTGATAACTGGCTTCCTACCTAGTCGGGCTCTTAAAGATGATTCTCTTGTTGTTCTGCCTTCTACATGCATGTTTTTTATATATTACAAATATAAGCCCACTGGGATTTACATCTTGACCTGTGCAGTCAGGCCCTTTAAATGTTTCTATTGATGTTCTATCTGTTACATGCGTATTTGTTTCTTTAGTTTTTGATAACTGTCTTCCTACCTGGTCGTGCTCTTAAAGATGATTCTCTTATTGTCCTGCTTTCTACATCCGTGTTTATTATATATTACAAATAAAAGCCCATTGGTATTTCATCTTGACCTATCTAGTCGGGCCCTTTATATGTTTCTCTTGATGTTCTGCCTGTGAATTGCGTATGCTTCTTTTAGGTTGCCTTTTATCTATATTACACGTGCATGGTTTTGTTTTATATATATTAAGAGTTTACCAAACGGGGATAACTTGTACATAAACTGACTTGTAACTATTGAACATGGGTGTCGGGTGGGGATCAAGGGTAAGGCTCCGGGTTTAGCCACTGACTGTTCAAAGGCGATTATTTCAGTATTGATTTATGTGAACAGCAGTAATTTTCAAAACCATAGACTCACTGTTGTAATGGTTTTGTATCATGGAGGCTGATTCTTGGAGCGTACCTATTAATTATTCTTCTTATTATAGCTTTGTTTCATTGTTTCTTCGCTTTAGAAACATGCTATCCTAAATCAGTTTAGTAAACAGCAAACGACAGCGCTAACACTTTATTATACTTATTATATAGCCTTTGAGGAATAAATATAATATGGCAATTTCAATTCCAAATAAAACAGATATTTCACAAGTCGGTATTAAAAACAGCTCAATAACTACAGCAGAGCTTTTTTAAAAGTTAAAACCCACAGTATTGCAAATATAACTGATTAAAATCTCCCGTCTCTTCATATACGAATGTTTTGTTTTTTTTTGTTTTTTTTTGTGGGGAGGGGAGTTGGGGTGGGGAGGGGGGGGGGGGTGGGGTGGAGAGAGAGAGAGAGGTTAACGTCACCCTGACACAGATACAGATGATATGGCTTTTGATGATGCAGGAAGATCCTTGGTGCCCTTCTGTGCATTATTTCAACACGGGCGGGCACCTAGGTAGAACCACCGACATTCTGTTAGCCAGCTGGATGACTTCCACAGAAAACTCAACCGAAATGTTTTGAGGCCTACTATGTAAATGCGTGGCTCTGGGGCTGTGTTTTTGGTGCTCTATGCTTCCGAGAAATCTACCCTTACCTATTATCTTTTGAGAAATGTTAAGAACATGGATGTATTGTTCTTTAATAATAGCTTTCAAATGACATAGATACGAATAAAATAACACACTGTGTAATCGATAATTTACATATCTATAACAAAGGATGGAAATATGTTGTTTGCATTGTTAAATAGGGCGGAGGGTTAATCTCTTCTATGTTTAATTGTAGGCCTCGGGGTATTAAGTGTTTCAGAAACGACAACGTATTGACTAGAGCTGAAAGCGTGTTTGATCTGTATTTTTAAGACAACTCGTAAAGAAAAAGCATTGATTACCAATTCTTTCTAACCGGATAATATTTATGTTACCGATACACGATCTATAGGTATCAAAGCACACTACATGAATCTAATTTCTCTCATCATTATAACTATAGAAAGCCGCGGCTGCCGTTAAAGTTTTATTGAATTCTGAGAAAAAAAGTGGTGTGTAATTGATCTACTGGGATTATACCGTCCTTGAAATCTGAGAAATTTGCAATAAAACTTTACATCGAAGATATTTTGTCCGCGTATCTTCTGTTACAGTGCTTCTTGTATAGTGCATGTCTTCTCTCAGTCTGAAAAAGTTTTTTGGACACGTGATTCATTACGGCGACCTGATTTAAATAAGATAAGAGGCAACTTTGATGTTACCAATGGTTTTAAAACCCACTATTGCTACACATTAATTAAAGGCTACGTAACTGTATTTGCCAATTAATTAAGACTCTTTCTCGAAGGAAGACAATTCTTGAAGATTTTCCCTACTAATCAATACCTACTCATAAGCTAAACCACATGAGAACGGAAGACTGTCGAATTCTGCGTAGCATTTCTTGCCACGTTGTCTCGTAAGAGAATGATTAATAGTCGAAATCACTGAAGAACTTTTTTTTTCAATTTATTTAGACGATATTCAGGACAGAAAAGGATGCAAACATGACTTTCAAATCATTGATGCCATAGAAACATCGTGTTGGGTTGAAATTTTGACGATATAGCAATTCAGAGAATTAGAATTCGTAGTAAGATGGCCATTTTACGTGAAGAAAGTCCATATTATTGGTTTGTAAATTACGTTTGATATTTTGAGATATTCGTAATGTTTCTTTTATTTACAGATTATGTTCTGTTACGAAGTCATCGTGAAATCGCAGATCAAATCATAATAGACATTAAAATTACAATATTATATGATAAAATATATATATGAACGAAGTTTTTTTTTAGTTAAAAACTGAATTGATTGATTCACTACTTTGCATTTCCCAGTAAACAATATCCACCCAACTCTCCCTTCCACGCTCATTCCAGGTTAAGACCGTTTGTTTCATTAACGTGGCACTTCATCGTTGTCGAGTGTTTTCCGCAAGTAACTGATAAGTTGTGTTAGGCCAATACCTTCAGAAGATATCGAACTCGGACTCCATTTATCTCGTTCTACAGTCATTTGCTCCACTAACTGTTGTCGATTCATATATGTCCAGATATATATAGTTTCGATTTTCAGTTTATGCATGAAATACGGAACACAAGTTTAAATTGTCATCACAATATTCAAAATAATTATGTTTGATGTGTTTGATTAAACTCCACAACAGCAATTATCAATTACGGTTTAATGAGGTTCAATTAAGAACATGATTTGTTGTTGCAATGCTCATTATTAGTCACGTTGTCTCCCCTGAATACCCATTGTAGAGAGGTTGCGATTTCATTCTTTTACAGATACATGTATGTGTAGGTTTCTATTCTTATTTTTTCAATCAGTGTCTACAGTATTAAAATTCAGAATTCAATAAGTTCTTGTTTCAAATATATCTGAAAATTTATATGCAGCGTGCAACTCGATTAAATATGTTTTAGCAGACGCATCATCGTTATTATTGTTATCATTATTGTTATTATTATTGTTGTTGTTGTTGTTGTTATCGGTATAACATTAAGAAGTTTCTTCACATACGGACAAGTATGAAATTGCAACATTTCTATAAACATAGGCGGTCACCATTTTCAGTTTTATCCTAAAAGATATAAGGTTTTATTAGTAATTTGACTAGTGTATTATATTTTGAAAATATCGTAATCGCATGTGACCATTTGTAAATCAGTTCTTAAACCTGATTAGTTTACCTTCAGTTTTTAACGCTGAAGTTTCCAACTAAACATTTAAAGCGGTTAACACAGTTAAAAATTGCGACGTTAAATCCAGCAAAAACACAACAACAACAATAACAAAAAAAAAAACAATAACAAAACAAACAACACAGTTAAAACCCGAGCGTAATCTCATTGTAAAGAAACTGTTATATTTAAAAATGAAGACCCATTTTGCACAACGGAAACAATCTGTTTATGGAGTGAAATATAGTTCAGTGAATACCGTTTGACAATCTTTATATCAATAAAATGGAAAAGTAATCTGCTATACAGGATAACACAGTCATTGATCCACAGTCCTGAAATTTATTTCTCCGAATTTCTCATATTTCCAGATATTTCCCCATACTTAAACGCATGTATAAAAGAATAGAGACTGTTCTGTTTCAAGCAGTACATTTCTCAACACCTTTTACCATGTAAAATTATGAAGGTCTCAAGTTTTTCTTAAAAATCGTCCGTTTGATTTATGTTCATTATTTTATTCCGATTCTATTAAAGGAAGTCAGTAACGCAGATGTTAACAGGTTGAACTACAACGCCAGGGATCCGGATTCAATTTCCGATTGCGGCCAATATTCTGACTAGTGATCAGTTCACGGTAATTAACTTAAAGTGACATTGTTTCTAGCAGTATTAGCTTGGGAGGTATATATGACATCTTCTGCGGGCTCGACTGGAATAAAGAAAGTAAATCTATTTCAGTTGGTGACATTCCTGTCCTTATCCGCGTATAACAAGAAACCTATTGTTACTTACTAAGTGATTTAAATGTTTGTCGCTGCTTTGTTAAAAAGTATAAAATATATGGCGGTATTCTGTATTTATATAATAGCATTCTATGCAGATTTCTTTATATTCTTTTAAGTATTACACAAGACTTGTTTCAAATCCATCTACAGAGGCTGATAAAGTAATAAATATACCATAAAATAAGGCATAAAGCCGGAGTTAACGGGTTTGAGCGGACTGAGAGGTGTTCCACGTTTCTTTACCTATCATTAACAGCCTCAGTGAAACGAGACTTTGAGAGCAAATTTTCAAGAAAACATTTCTTCTACAAGATATTTTTAAACTTAGCTGAAATAGCTATTATTTGCAACGTGAGAATATATTCGAATATTGATATTTCATTAAATCTATTTGTAGACATAAGAAGTCCAAAAAGGCACGATGCATATTCACATTTAGAAACAAATGTCTTCTGTTCATTAAAAGAAAATCATGATGTTTAATGTTTAAGCTATGTAAATAAAATTGAAAGTTTTGTATTTTCAGGCAGATGGCAACATACAACATATATTCAAACACATTATGGTCAGTATTGAATTATCAGCGACTGCACTTTTAACATGCTAGTTTCTCAAAATAAAACTTAAGACTTAAAATTCTATTTTTTTTTGTAATTACCAGTCTTTCTTGTAAAACTGTTTAAGGCTCGAATTCATATATGAAAATGTAACAAATTATTTTGTTATATCTGTGTAAACGAAAATAACATGCTTATGTGTATAAACAGTACTGTGTGTTAGGTTAAAATAGAACACATGTTAGTTTATATATTTCAGGTGAAATTAATCTCAAGCGTATTTTTTACATTTAAAGTTAATATGTAAAAATAAACTTTTAGTGAAAGATGCGTTTTGATTATCCTTAATACTGATCATAAACTTGAACAGAACCTCATCTAAAACAATTAACATGAACTCAGTGCGGTTAATGTTGCTTATGAGTTGATCGGACATATTTAATGTAGTTTTTTTTTGTAGTTACACATAAGACGGTTTTAGGAGATTTGAGGAGTATTGCAGATTTCATTATTCATTGTTATATTTTGCCTTGTTGCATTCTATGCTTCTGACGTATTAGTATCTTCTTATTGATTTACAATTGATCTCAGAGTTAATATTATGTAATTAGGCCTCACCAAAGTAAAAAGTTGTTGATCGGATTTGCCGCTCGTATATTTTCAGAAACACAAAAAAAATATTTTTTGTTTTGTTTTTTGATTGCGCTCGCCCCATTGAAAAAAATCAGTCTAAAATTTTTTGGTGCGCTACCTTTTACGGACGTAAAAGTGTATAAATGCTCATAATTCCAGTCCCAGATTGTTCTCAAATGGATTTTTATCAAAATAAATACATACTACGCACACGTCGTCTATAAATGATCATTACACAGTCTATATTTAGTTGCATTAAAGTTATTTCCCCTTTATGCAGTTACGCCATTTTCTTCAAATGTTTACCAAATTACATGCTGCAAAAATCGATTTATTTCTTTGAAAACTGATTGGAGAAAAACATACTAATTCATTTGATAACATCAATCTACATTATTTTGGTAAGGGTAAATACTTATTGATGCATGTCACTTATCTGTTTTCTGTTTTTCCTGTCCAAATCATCAGCATTTGCATACGAAAGCTGGTGGGGTAAGGAATTTACATTATTAGTTTTCAGACCAGTTTCGATTTTCAAATTTTCCAATCATTTAGTAGACTAATGTCAATACATGTTAATCTCCTTTTCAGACCTTACATAAGACATCATACTCGACTTTTCTGACTCAGAGCTTTGCCAGTAAAAAGGGCATAATACTCAGAAGCTTTGAAAGTAACAGAGCTATTGGTCATTATATAAAACTTGAATACAAATATTCTATGTTAAAAAGGGACACAACTCTGTCTAGATTCAGACTTAAGAGTTACAATTAGTACTGTTTCTCCTGATGTAGACTTTGACAGTAAATAACTATTCTAAGTTTCAAATCAAAAGCTTTAATAGGTCTGGTAACACTTACATTGATTATTAATGTATTAAACAAATGTTAAAAACTTTGTAAAGTCAGCTAAAAATGCCGCAATTGTTATAGCAGTAGATATTCAAGCCACATATGTATGTGATAAGTATGGTTTAAGGTTATGCATTGTTGTTTATTACATATTTTCTAACAGCATTTACAAAAGCATACATTATTTGATTACAGTGTACTGTATGCCAATGTTATTACCTTTTTTCACGAGTTCGCTTTGTTGTGCATCTGCAGGTCAGATTTTCTCAATCCCTGGGGACTTACTTTTTAATTTAAAAGGGCTATACATTCTATTTTAAGGTTTTTATTAGTCAGTCGAGAGCTAAATGAAGACAAATATATTTCTTCGCTCTTCGCTTGCTCCTGATTTTTTCAAAAACCAAAAAAAAAAAAATTTAAATTATTTTTTTGCTCGCCGCCTCAATTTTTTCAGAAAAAAATCCGATGAACAACTTTTCAATTTGGTGTGGCCTTATGTAATATTTTTCAGTAGAAGAATATTTTCACTTTCATTGTTATATTAAAATAATCTTTGGAACGCAAATATTGATCTCAAATCTTCCGTGAAATGTGTACATTTGAATAAATTGATGCATTGTATAAGACTGACTGTCTGCATATCTGAGAGGATTTTTGCAGAGTCTTTTTAGCTCCGACATCTATCAATATTAGCTATAAAGAGAGGAAGTCTACATCAAATGTCAATGTTACGTGACCAGTTTACTACGAGGTATTTATTGATAGACCAAATGACTCAAGCTGTAAGTGTCTTGTTTCTTGTGGCACAATATTTTCTATACAGTAGTAGACCGTGTAATATAAAATCTTCTATAGCATTCACATGGTTGAGTACTTGTCTGACGTGTTCTGTAACACCATTCCGTAACGAACGACGCACCCGATCAATAATTACCAGTTTAGTGTGACTAAAAATATTCATGTGTCCAACGTACTTAAGGTGTCGAGACACTCCTACATTGTAGTTTAGTTTACGTCATACCTATGGGACAGTATCTTCTTATGCTTCAGTATTATTTAATTCTCTGACATGATATAATGTACTGGATTTCATGGGCAATTTATTTTCCTTTATATTATCTGAATATTTTTCGGTAACACTTTTATGTCGTAGATTTTTTGTTGTCATATTCTTTTAAATCCTACAGTTTATAACTATGAAACAGATTTTCCCAAAATTCTGATCATTTATTAAAAAAAACAAATTGGTCTGGTATAAACAGGATTGTTTGACTCTTATTTGCCGATTAAATATGTTATTTGCTATTAATCTGCTGAAAACAGGCCCGAATAATATTGCAGAAATTTGCGTAACGATTCTAGCCGAGCGGAATTTTAAGAAGTCGTTCAACAATAAAAAGAAATTGTCAAAACAAACATTTGCTCCAATATCACATTTTCTTTACATTTAATTTTGCTAATAGTGATCTCAATATTGATGGCAGGCAAACATTCTATTCAATTTTTATCCATTCACTTAAAACTGTTGAGCATTGTATATTTTGCTGTTAACATGAATTCTGGCGACAAATATTTTCGACTGTTTAAATACTGCATTTCATTTATATTTATTTTATGAATTCATGAGCAAAAACAGAACATTTTAGTGAAACTACATATTTACTAGTAGTATTTTGAACATTGTTTGCAGATATATCCCAACTTAAATCCAGACACTATAAAATGTTGAGCATTGTATCAATTGCTATAAACAGTCAAACCTGTCTATAAAGACCACGCCTGGGAGAGTCAAAATGTGGTCTTTATTCACAAGTTAAAATACACAGCAGATGTTAAAATGGGAAAAAGCATGTGGTGTTCGGAGCGAGCAGGTGGTCTCTGTTCAGAGGTGGTCTTTAACACAGGTTTGATTGTACATGACTTGCGGCTAAAATATTCTTGACTGCTTTAAAACAGCATTTCAGTGACACTGTTTCATAAATGTGTGAGCAAAATAGGTATTTTAGTACTAAAGGTATCAAAAGTTTCCTTGTACATGTTTTACATTCCGGCATTTCCTAGCATACTTTAAATTCTGAACCGAAATGTGTTGTTGATTGTAACGACCCAAAACTGCAGATGTTACAGCTATTTATAAACACTAGTCAAATGTTTGATATTCATATATTCAAAATGAGAAGTCTTTTGCTACTGCCATGAATGTTTCATTCTATGGCAGCCAAGAACTGATCTCTTGACAAGATATTTACAACAATGTCCATTATCCACGGTGGGTATTTCATGGTATAGATATACCGAAGGACTAATTGTTAGCTGTTTTACCGGGTAATGAAATCTTCAAAAATAAAATAGATTCTTTGGAAGTATTTGCATAAAACGTTAGCAGATGCATAAGTCACCCAAGTTTAACATTGTGGTGGAAAGATAAGTAGAATAGAGAGGACTAAAAATTGATGGTAAATATTTTTAAATTATAATAATGTCATTTATAAAACCCGACATAAAAAACAACATGCACAACAGTACGGGCAAAAGTCAAATGAAAATTGGGACGAAACATATAAACGGTCAGCGACTTTGGTAAAGGAAACTGAAACCGTATTTCAAAATTGTTTTCTGTTAAACCATATTGTGAAATAAGGTTTCAACACTTATGTCTAGTACTTCTTTGCCATTTGCAACGTATATGTTATTCTTAAGTTCAGAAATTATTAAAATTATTGCACGTTAGAGATCCCAATGGCATATCGCACCCGTAGTCATTCAAAGTATTTATAACTTCCTTGCCTTCTATTTCAGTTTCACGGATCTTGATTCAAGCTGCTGATAAAGAGGGAAGTCATCAATTAGTTATTTCAATAACCTTTTGAGCATGTACAATCATTTGTAACAACTCAATATACACAATTATACTACACTCCCAGGTTCTTCGGTTCAGTACCATTGGTATTTCAGTTGTCAAACAAATATTGAACTTGAAAAGTTCAATTGATGTTACCTTTGACCAACTGTGTGGAGAAAAGTTTAATTAGATCTTCAAGCTGGCTTTTAACATAGTTATTTGTATAAATTAAAAAGAATGTATTAGTTGTTCCAAATCGCTTCCTCTAAAAAGTAATATGATATGATAATAATGATATTTGTAAAGTTTTGAACATATTGGTGTACAATAAAATTGTAATAATTCTATCAATTTATAGATATTGCTTAATTTTTTTTTTGTAATCAGTGAGTCACTCGGTTGCCATGATGTGATATAATTTGTGTATAATTTCCGTGTCCACCTTATCTGATATCTATATGAATTATTTAACGGGCTATTATTTCATTGAAAATGTTTCCATGATCAATCTTAATTTTTCGTAACTCCTACCTCATTTCACTAGAAAACCTAATTTCAGGTTTGAATGCTATCCTATCTTTGATATTATGATACAAAAGGTTTTTTTTTAATCCTGATACTATACATTATGATGTTGTCTAGGTGTTAAACGTCCAGATGTTCGTCCGTCCGTCTGACATTAAAAATGCTTATCATTCAAAAAGTATTTTAGTTAGAATCACCAAACCTCAAATAAATATTACTTAGTACATGACCTTTGCTCACAAGTACTATTATTTTCCTTGATCCGGTAAAGCAGAGAGGTCTCCTCTTCATTTGATAAAATAATCTGAAAATGTTTATAATTCAAAAAGTATTTAGCTAGACTATATCATTAAATAGCACATGACCTTTGCTCCTTTGCTCGCTTTTAGTATTACCGCCTCGGTAGCCTAGTGGTAGAGCGTCCGCTTCGAGTGCGGGAGGCCGTGGGTTCGATCCCCGGCCGCGTCATACCAGAGACGTAAAAAATGGTACTAGTAGCTTCCTCACTTGGCGTTCAGCATTAAGAGTCTAGTGCTAGGACTGGTCAGCCCGGTGTCAGTATGATGTGACTGGGTGGGCTATCATGCCACGTGTCTACGGCGTTATATTCCAGTGAGGCAACACTATAAAGCTGGGCATTGTGCTCACTGCTACAAGTAGACACCGTCGTTTATATGACTGAAAAACTGTTGAAAAAGACGTTAAACCCGAACACACACACATGCACGCTTTTAGTATTACCCCCCCCCCCCCAACCCCTCACCCCCTTGACCCAGTATAAACGGAGTTTTTCCCCTTGATTTTGTAAAAAAAATATGGATTTTTGACTGTATCCAAGTAACCTTTTAAAGGATCTTCAATAAACTTTACATACATGTATATCACAACAGGGCGATGGCGAATGCGCAGCTGTTGTCAGGATCACTTCAATAACAAGAGTTTCTGCAATTTAGTTGCTTTTCAGTTCATAAATTGCCACATAATAAAGTAATATATTGAAGGTTCTTCGTGAAATTTAACACAAATATAAATCACTACAGGGCAGATGTTCATGCACATTTTTCATCAGGATCTCTTCAGTTACTGCAGAGTTATTGCCCTTTAATTGGTTTAAAATCCATACAGTCAATTCCCCTTAAAAACAAGGTAATCTTTTGTTGGATCTTCATGAAAGTTCCCTATAGGGCAGAGCTATCCCACTGATTTTGGTAAAAAATAGGAACTAACAAACCATGGTACAGTCCTATTATACTTGGCAATTGCCAAAGTCATTTGAATTGTGTATATCTTAAAATTAAATATCTTTACAAATATCGACCCCATAAAACAACGATATAAATTCACCAAATTTGCTTGTTTGAATATCAAATGCCTTATTACTGCTTTAAGACCAAATTTCTGTTGATATTGATTACAAAGCTCACTCGTAGAGTGTTAAAATGAATTGTTTCAATATGAGCAGATTGTCTGTCTACATTTCTTTCAGGATTTTATGTGAAATTGTAATTCAATTGCGCTGTGTTATTATGGAAATCTGCATTGATTTAGCTGTTTTGTAACTAGCTTTTGTTATTAAACGAGATAAATCCAAAATGTATGAGCATTTTGGATGAGTAGACAATACATTTTTTATATTATGGAGTATTCTACGTTGAACAATGTTACCAAACTCAGAAACTACGGAATGCTATCACTAAATTTTACTACAGATCTTCCGTTGTCCTTTTAGTTATAGACAAACAACATGAACCTAAAAACATTGATTTAAACTTGGAATCAAAATGTTCTGGGATAAAATATATTAAAAAGGAAAATCAAACAAAGTATTATTTTCATAAATTATTTGTGAAAATGTTAAAAATAACAGTAAAACAACTACGGTTTACGATTTTTATTTCAAAATGCGTTTACTGTGCTCAATGGTTCCCTTACTTACTTACTAGCTTTGTAGCTATTCTCTGGTGCTTTTGTAGCTAAACTTCCAGAGTTGTCTCTCTGTTTCAAATTTTATACGTATTGGGCCTTTAATAAAAAAAATATGTATACTTTATTCCTGAAGCCTGTCACTGAATTGATCGCAAATACGTCATGATAAAACGCGGATGTGTATCTAATCACGTCCGCTTGATATTTTGTTTATTCTTAATCGATGTAACTCATTGCAGACTTGGAGCGGACTTCTGCGCATGCCCGAAAATGATTATCAATTGTAGCGCGCGGCAAAAATATGCATATTTGTGCATGTCTGCATGCATTTAGTGTACAATATGTATAAAATACTGACTAAAAGTTAGGGTTAGTATCGCCATGGTTACAAAATATATACATTTAAGATATTTTCGTTCAAATTTAGTTAATCTGGTATGTACCGGAGTCTGTAATTTATACCGGCGCTCTAAGTCTGCATTGAGTCACAGTGATTTTTAATATGATAGTCTAAGTTTAAAGAAAGAATTGCTTTCATTACCATTTAAAACAATCGTCAAATAAAAAAATAGCTTGTTTCGTAAATTTGTTAGAACGTCAAAATTAGTCAACATTGGCAATTTTTGTTAAGATGACGTCATAATTCATTCGTTCGTGATCCGCGAACGTTGTGATTAAAAGGCACATCTCTAAAATGTATTCAGAAATAATAGCTCTCTTTACAGTAGCAATTTAAAAGCATACCTGGTAGATGTTCTATAGAATTCAGTAATTTTAAATTTGTACATTTGATTTGTGTGTATCTTAAAATTAAATATCTTTACAAATATCCCATTACAAAACTCGCCGTAATGCATCATATTCAATGAAAAACATAATTTTCAGCCTGACTTTTCAACAATTTTGAGACTGTATAATGTACCGAAAATGTTTGCCATGAGTTCCTTTTATTGATGTATATTATAAATGTGCACACTGTTATATTAAAACCTGGTTAGTCTCATATTCTCATTGAGAGTCCCTACTGAATTATTTGTTGCACGTTTGCTTCCTTTTGACAAAAACCAGTTAGGGCATATGGGAAAATATGCATAATTTATCTTGGTATGAATATTTCAAAAAAAGCGCCTTGCTTGCACTTTCAGTCAAGTTATCTCACAATTTGTTATAAACTGCATTTCCTGCAAGTAGCAAGATGAGCAGTTGTGTTTTATTATTGACAAAATATGGCTGAAAGTGTCTGCGACGCAATAAAAGTAAGTCTACATGTTTGATAAATCATAAATTATTGGTATCCTTCATCCGGAAAAAGTAGAGCAGAGCCTCGGCCAAACACCATTCTACTAATTAACTGCAAGCCCGGTACTAACTTTCTAACCAGACATTCTTCAAAGACTCATATATACAGTGCCATAAGTCAGTAAGACAACATTCAACCATAATCCCATCAGATTAATTAAGGTTACATACTGCGATCACTTGTACCCAACCGACTTGGTTTTGAATCTTCACATCTGATGTAAATTACTTCATGTTAGGAGGCCAACTAGTTGGCTCCCGGAAATGACTCCGGTTTTATCAAGGTACCCGCCTTTATACAGTCAACAATGCTCAAACTTGCCTTTACATTTACCTATTTAAACATCAAGATCAATATGAACATTTCTGCTTCCGTTTGAGTTTCTTTGAATTCGCAGGAACAATGTTTGTACAATTGATTTAATGAGTGTGTCCTGTTCTTGTAAACTGAAACCTTAGAATTATTCACCCACCCAATTGTGAGAAACAATTTTTGTGTAACTGATCTAATATGTGTCTTTTTCTCTTTAAACTGAAACCTAGGCAATATTCGTCTTAGATCCTTTCTTCGATATTCTGTTTTATTTTGTCATGTATAAAACAGTTCTTTTCAAACTCTGATAATCAACTCGACAGCCGGTGTTACAAATTTAGTTATTTAATACCTACCAACAAGACATAGTTACATATTATTACGTAAGACTATGTAATCGTATTTGCTGGTTAACTGTAGTACAAGTCCCGAAGGGGAAATCTCCTAGAAGTCTTTCCTTGGTAATCAATACTAAGTCGTCTATACAGATGTCTATACAGATGTATTTTATAAACTGCCCCTTTCTCAGTTGATAGACTACTCAGATTTAGATCGTCGGCTGCATTTTACTGCTAAACAAAACCAAGAAGTTATCAGAAAGTTGTAGCTATTCAATTATCCTTCGTTAGCAACGAATTCGTGGAAAATTTCTACTTGATTACAGTCACAGAGCTACTGTTTTCCTATTTCGACATATGTATTATTGATCTTGTAACAACCAAATACTTTTTCTGAGATTAGTTAATTAAAAGAAATGTCCATATTGTGTCAATTTGCTTACAGATATTGTGTTATTTGTAAGAATACAGCTGGCATTAAGGACAAGATCAGGGGATGCTTGTATGATAGCTTGAGATTGTAATTTCATTGCGTTTAAAAAGCGTCGAGTATGCTATGATTAATTTTCATGTCTGTATTATTACGACACTGGGAATGTGACAAATTGGCTTAAAGTTTCAGATCGTCTTGCAATGAATACAATGTCTGCATTTTATTTGTATTTATATTATTGAAACTGGTTTTAGTGAAAAATGCTATGACATATCGCAAGAAGATAGGGAAATAATATGTCACATAAAGAGATTTTATTTTATGTTTTCCAGTGAATTATAGTGTTTTCTCAGTGAAATAAAAGTGATAATCCACAGTTTTGAAACAGTAGATTATCATTTTTATCTTTCAATGTTTTTGCCGAACTAGTTCCGGTCCTCCGTCGCGATTGAAGTCAAATTGTATAACGAGCGTTATGAATACCGGGGACCATAATGAAGATGACGTCGTTTAAATGTTATGCTTTCTGTTGATCTTTCCCGCGTTTTTCGACATTTTATAAATTACGCAACAAAAGTAGAGTTTTACACATGAAATGAAAAGAAAATTTGTTTGTGTCAGTGAAATATCAATTTTATTTCACTCGTGAGCACCAAAAAAGTCATTCTCACTCGTGGCATCAGTTTTTTATGCTCACTTGTGAAATAAAATTGATATTTCACTGAAACAAACAAATATCCTCTATATAATCACTAAGTGTAACTATTTTTGTATTGCTCTCCACAATAATAAAATGGACCAGGTGTACAATAGAATCTTCAAAGCTTGTTTTTGAAAAAGAAAATATCTGGTTTAAATAGGCTTATATTATAGCAACATTAAATGGACTTCATGACATTGAAGAGCCGTAAATGCTATAGCGACCGTACGTCTACATACCATTATTATATTCACCCCACACATCGGTCACGTCAATTTATCGTGTAATTAAATGATCATACATTTTTCTACATTACAAAACACTGCGGAAATAAATGTCACAAAATAGGGAGTAAGGCTTAAAGATCACTTCCTGTTGGATTTAACGTCAGGCCGACATGTTTATGTCATATGGCGAAAGCCCAGTCTTTCATCTTTGAGGAAACCCCTTGTTGCCCCTCCGAGCATTACCTTAGGCTCCTGGGCACCTGATAATATAAACACACTTACACCAGCCAGCCGGATAATAAAACACCTCAAGTTAGGTTTCAGACCTTGTTACCGGGGTAAATTCAAATTAGTTGAGCCGCAGCAATTTTTTGTATTTCAGGTAATTTAATGTTTTAACTGCTACAATCTCAATTTCGTTTATCTCTGTCCCTTCAAGTACAATTTTTATGCAGGTTTAAAGTACATGACCCTCCAAAGGTATTTTATATTGAAAGAAGAAGGAAAATGCAGATATTTAACACTTTTCAGATTATTTTGGTTTCATTTTTTTCCGTAGAAGTCTGCATATTTGATAGTTTTACTAGTATGCGCGTTAGAGTTTTATTATGTGCTTAAAATGTATATGTTGCAGGGGTTGTGTTTCCATGGTAACGCATTTTCTCTCATTTTTAAACAACTATGTATGAAAACGGGTTTTTTCGACGACTTCAGTACCATTCTGTTAATGACCAACATGTAATATTTGGGTAGCATTATTAGCAAAATACCAAGCACTTTACTTGGTATCCTATTTTTTTTAAAGTTTAAAGTAACCATGGCAACAGAGATGTTTAAAATAGCTTATATCGTGCTTTTTGTCGTAATTTCTTATAAAGAATATTAAATAAAATTATCTTAATGTAGCTTTGAAACATCTTATTTCTAACGTAAGTAATATTTTCGTGTCATTTGCATTTATTTGAACAAATGTCACAGCTTGAAATACTTACAGCAGTACACCTCGTCTGACATTTTTTATGGAAACATCGATCTGCATGCTGCTATTATTCTCATAAATATTGTTGAAATGCAAATAAAAAGCCGAAGCTGTGTTCCTTAGATAGACCAGTGTCAACGCTTTTGAATTTTACATTTAGATATATAGGTCACGGGCTTCAATTTAATTCAAGAAACCATAATTTTCTTCTGGAATTTGAACAATTTTAGAGCTTAGCTTTAGTATATAAGTAGCAAATTATCAACGGAAACTGAAAAATAGGTATTACAATTCAAACTGCCAAATTTGTATTTGAAAATGGCCGTAATTAGTTTCATTTCATCCAGCTATATTCCCAATAACATCAGTTTCTTACATTCCGCATAACATTTCAACATAACTACATAAAAGAAGCAAAATATTGATCATTATTCAGAGTGAAAGACTCGTAAAAAATATTTCAGCAAATAATGGCTGTTTAAAAATATTCAAATAAAGAAAATGCACATAATTAAGTACTTTTAAGGTATTAGGTCACTAATAGTAATGTTTACAAAATGGCCTTTGCTTGGTATATTCTGAAAGGTAACCGTGTTTTGCACTATTTTGCAAATTTTAAACAACTTTTACCGTGCCGTTTTTTTTTTTATAAATTTTGAATAACTTACGGTATCTCCTCAAGCTCAAGTAGAGACAAATTTCAAAGTGATAGCCACTATTTAAAACGTTTGCAGAGAACTCATTTTACCATTGATTTCAATAAAAGAAACATTAAACTATTGGTAACCAATTATAAAACACAAAATAAAAATGTTAATATCATTTTTTTCTATGGTGTCTCAAGTAAACAGATTTAATGAGACAGAATTCATACTTCAACATTGAAAAAATAAGGTCAAATGATGTGTTTCTGTTTTGAATTTTGCTTACTCCATTTAAAAATAACCTTAGAGAAGACGTAAAACCTACCTAAATTTCTTCCACAATATATAATCTAAGAGTGAAAGCAAAATAGAGAACTTTCACCGTGCGTAACTCAATATTTTTAAAGATGTGTAACTCTACCCCTTCTGTTTAAGTAGTAAATTCTCTTTGAACACCAAAAAAATCGCTTATAAGATTCATCTTTTTCCATTTTTGTACAAAACATCAATAATAAGTCTTGAAAGAAGTGAAAACTTACTAGTAGAAAAGGAAAATAAAGAAAAAAAAATGGTCCCAGTAGGGCTTGAACCTACGCACGCCTAAGAATTGCAGTAAAAGTAGGTTTATGGTAGGAATTAAATACTCTTCAAAAAGGAGGTTCTTTATTAGTGATCTAATACCTTAAAATAAAAACGATTAATTTTGCGCGGTTACTGACACGTAATGTCATGACGTCGATGACGTCATTTTAAGAAGCGTTTCTGAGGCAATTTATTAATCATTTCTGCATTATTAAACCATGAAGCATCAGATTGGAGACAGGTTCATGATTTTTCTTCAGAAAAACGGATAAACAAACACATTTAGTTTGTCATAAACGTCGTCGTAAGTTGTCACGTTAGCCTCCGGTTGGGCATGCGCACATACAAATATTAAGGTAACCTACCTCCTTAACTACTTCAGCCATTACAAGAAAATCCTTAACAAAACAAAAAGATAGCAGAGTCTGTTTAGTTAGTATTATAGGAGACAATGCTAATCCAAAATACCTCGAGTCAATGTAGACAGTGAATGAAAGGATGTTACCTCACAGTATAGAGATAGATAGAATGTAGCCATATCGAAATGAACAAGAACTACTTCAATGTAAACTGACTGGCTCACATGACAGAGCATTGTGCTACGTACCGTATATTAAATACTGTATTTAAGCAGGAGCCAAGCATTGCAGAATATCGGCGATTATATATAATAATCAAAGCACCGAGAGAGCTGATGTGGGCGGCGTTTAGTTATTCTACTATTGTACAAGACAAAGAAGAGAACATCTCTAATTTTCTATTTTAGATTATTTTGTATAAATTTTAAATATACATCATTTTTATGGTCTTTTAATGACAATTTGTACCTTCCTCAGATTTGTTGATATTTGGAACTGTCAGAATGTATTAATTGTAAAAATGTGATAAGAAACAAATTAAGCCAGACAAAAAAATAAAAGGTAAGCAAGTACATATCACGATAAAGACTCATGCAATTTTTCATCAATTTTTATCAAATACTTTTTGAGCTAGGTGCGTCAAGAACTTCGTGCGACGGACGGACGCTCAGATGCACGGACAAGACCAAATCTATATGCCCCTACCACTCATAGGGGCATAATTAAGATAGTAGTAGATAATCTGAGGCCATTTCTTGAACTGCAAAATTATTATTCCTATAGTTGTGCTGCTTCGAATGTTTAGTTTCGAATGTTTATTTACCCCACCCACTTTTCCCTAGTTTGAGAGTGTACCACTCTTCCAATAATTATCAGAGTGTACTGATATATTGTCATTTTAATGTTTATTTAGCTTATAATATCTGCTGAAAATAACACCTAAATATCTCAACCAATAAAAAATGTTTTAGATTTTTTGGTGAAGTTCGTCCATTGAAAATCAATAAATTTGATTAGGCCACTTTGTGGCTCTGTGTTGAAAAAAGTATTCAAGACAATTTAAAACGCAACATGTTGTGTAAATGTCCATTGCATAGTTATTTAATCACGAAAGTTCCAGGTAAAAAGTTTGAACCATTTTTAAGAACGCGGCGGAGATTTTGTTCCTGGCTGGTTACATGTCAAATTACCCCACCCACTTTAAATGTGAATTTCTATAAAAGTAAGTCAAAACTGATAACAGTAACACTTGTGAATGAAACGTAATACATGTAGGTATATTGTCATAAAATATAAAGAAAATCAAAAAACATTTTGCGCAGACACTTAACTGGGACCCCCCCCCCCCCCCCCTCTTTGTAGATTGGTTAGACTCTTTTGTGTGTAACAGTAATATCATCGACGTTAAGATTAACCAATCTTAATCAGTAATATATTTATTGAGTTATTGTGTAATATAGGAATGAATGTATGCAAGAACGGATGCTAAATGCCAAAGCTAATTTCAAAAGCGCAAAGCATATTTCTGGATTTGTATGATTCGCTGCAGTTATAGTTGTGCATTGGCCGATCAAACGTTTTTCTAAACATATGGATTTTCATTTGAAACGTAATCCTAGGATATACTAAGAAAATTCAACCAGTGTCTGATTTATTGCTGAACTTACTGCTGAACTTCCTTTAAAATTGTTAACAGTATTTTCAGTGGAATTTCTCGGAACTGAAAATGTTTAGTTCTATATGCTCTTAATTTAAGTTATTTGCTCTTGTTTAAAGACATTAAATTATGTAAATTGAGTTTAAAATTAAAAGTAAACTCCTCCACCTTTCCCCCACCCCTCCCCCCCCCCCCAAAAAAAATAAGAAAGAGTAAAAAAAAACAACAACAAAAATAAAAACAGCAACACACAATTGATAGAATATAATTACTTTTATTACATAAGTTTATTTTAGACAGTTTTCAAGTTTAGTGATATTCTCTTACGTCATGAAAGAAGTCTGTGGTAGGTTTATTTTACGTTTTACAATTTTACAACTACTTACCTCATCGGTAAGTCATATTCGTAAATTGAATTTGCTGTACTTTGATATTGTCTCCATTTATAAAGTATAAACACTTCTGGGAAAATGTTTCAGTTTTTGTCTTCAGCTCCTCTTCAAGAGTCGTGGACTAGATATGAAAGTAGTTGAAATATTTGCTACTATAAACCATATCTCATTATCAAGTCTTAACCATTAAAAATTTAACAGAAACCCAGTTCAACTGTAATTACCGTGCTTTCGCCTACTGAAATATTGGCATTAATAAGTAAATAACCATTTGTTTGTTATCTAATGACCAAATAGCATTGTTCTGCCGATAAATCAATCCGTGGGAGCGCCAATTTATTCTGCTGAATACTGAAAAATATCCGCTCTGATGCGTTACGCTCAGCATGTTCATAGAAACTCTGTTTCCGTCTTTTAAGATATGCAAGTTATTTTATAAAACTAACTGAAACATTTGTCCAAGCCTGATTGAATACAGAAAGTTTGTTTTATTTTTTATATTTGTTGGCGACATATTTGAATGAAAGAATGAACTTTGATCCCAATATACTACGTATTCAGAAAAGAAATAATCTTTTCTATGCTTTTCTAGGCTGCGTCATATAATACAAACGCGAAAACTATCAAGTTTCTAATACTCCGTAGTTTTTGAACAGCGAAATATCGCGTAAGTGTGAAACATATTTACAGCGCATGAATTTTTAGTACCTTAATTAGTATCAAAAATTTACTGCATTCCTCTAAAGTATGATTAAAAGATGTGAACACTAAAACGCAGAGGACCATGGATATTTTTTCTTATGGGTCAGTCTTTTGTTAACTGCACAACCGTCTCCCAAGAAGATCGTGGGCCAGTTTGAAGACTGTTTTGATTTCATTTTGTTTGAATGGTGTAAAAATAATTAGATTAACATATACTTACAAACGGAGGCTGATTCAACTTACATATTGAAAACAATGCCATAAAATGTCATTATATCATAACTTTCAAGTTTGTAATATGCTACTTTATCAAATAAAATCGGTTTCGGTAAAACACCGAATCCGAATATTTATTAAAATATTTTAACTCTTTAGTTTAAGAGACTGGGAATTTTACCGTAACTCATTGTACTTTGACATACTTCTTGAGATATTATGATAAGAAACAAGAATAAATATCCAATGGTAAAAGCTAAATTTCAAAAGATCGGATGTTGCAATCGTGCAATGGGTATATAATTAACACAATGCAAAACATGCGTGGAAAAAGTACAACATGTAGATAGGAAGACGAAGACAAAGTTGGACACCACCAAAGTACGGCAAAACGATAAATTGTAAAAAGGCCTTACACTTTATAAACCATCCAAAGTTACTCGAGTGTGTACCAATGTAGAGCAATGTTTGGTGCTAGTTAAGACGCGATTGTAATGTGTATAATTGTTGCCTTATTGAATCATAATCCACTTACAAAAAATGAGTGGTAACAAAGCCAAAATCTATAACATAAAGTAATAATACCACTTAACATAATCTTGTTAACGACTTTGTCAATTATGCTTTGTTCATTGGTGCAAATTGGTGTCTGAATTATTAAAAATGTCATTAGTAAAGTATGAATTGGAAGTGCAGTCATTATGAACCCATTATACGTAACATAAAAGCACAAACTACTTGCTCATTTTAGAAAATAACTCATTGATTGTTTCTACCGCTTCTAATTAGCAGCACACACAGATGTAGAGCAAAATAACACATAACTGTTTTGACTAATGATCCCATAGGATAAATGAATAAAGTGTAAAGATATTTAAGTACGTTAGCCACAACTGGAGTAAATATTTGATTGGTTTAAACTATCAGCTTCTTTATCTAGTGAGTGCATTGTAATTGCTAAAATGAACGTATACAACGCTGACTTGTGTATCTAATAGTTTCTTGAAATATTTACAATACTGTCTGTAAATGCGAGTACTGTATAGACATAAAAGCTTCCAAGTCAGTCAGACATTTATATTGAAGCATAATTGTACTCTGGACATACCTCGTTGCAAATCAGTTGCAAATACTATCAAGGTCATTCGAATCGTTCCAAACATTTTACCTTGCATGTGCTCAAGATTTAGGTTACTTCCCTTGTTCCTTTCACGCTTTAAATACAGCAATTATTGTACATCATGGCATATTCAGGTACAGCACAGAACAAACAAGCTTTGCATACTTTGTCCTCATGCTTGACAAATATAACTTCCGAGTTTCTTGCACAGAACAGCACAGTACCACAGATCTGACAGCAAAATATAATTATACATTTATTTGCACCTCCAAGCACATAGGTGACGATTTTACCGACATTAGTAAATGTTGCAAAGGGTTGATTTCGATGCATGGTTACCAGAAACGACACGTTTTTCTCGTTAATTTATTTAGTGACAATCAAAATGTTCTTAATTTCAGCCTTCGATAAAGCTTTTTTGTTTTTACATCAGAAACTCAGTGTACATATTAACATAACCTATTTAGAGTGTGAACTATTTTTATAGGCATTGAAGAAACGTCACTTAGACTGTTTGTTTTCTGTCATAGCATCAGGAAAATTTTCTGGATTTGTATATGTTTTATGCAAGGTAGCATATTTGTTTCCTGTCATAGCATTAGCATATTGTTTTAGTTTATTACACGTTTTATGCTAGATTATTTGTTTCCTGTCATAATATCATCAGAATTTCCTAGCTTTGTACATCTTTTATGCTAGAATATTTGTTTCCAGCAGAATCTCTTTGATTCAATTATTACTGCACTTTGCATTTAATTCTATTTGTTATATAATAAGAGACTCTAGGATTTGTTGTGAAGTTTGAAATAAATTCTTTTAATGACATTATTTCTTTTTATTAATAACATTTGCCTACCGGTAAAAAACTGTACTACTTGCTGATGAGTGGGATGAAACATTTGAAAACTTTCGTTTTTCACAAAAGTTGTCTATGGAAACTTGCATTGTATTTAACAGTAATAATAACGTTGGCAGCGTCACGTTTACCTAGAAACAACATTGCAATCATTAGTTTTGTACTGGGCCTGACGAGACATTGTTCCTTCGATGTATCATTTCAAAATGAGTCATTTTGTAGTGATATTAAGAATAATAAAAATGTTCGCTAGTTTTTAATCAGTGTGAACCAAATATGAAAGACGCATTTTGAACATTGGGTATTAATAACAACATTTGAGGCGTAAGCATTTTTCTTCTACCATTTCAATTCACGTAACGGTTCATTCGGCTAGCCGTTGCAATGGCTGTTCTAGTAACCAGCCTTTTATAATCCCATTGTTTCCAAAATAACATATATGTTGATAAAATATTAGAGAACTTTAAGGATTTTTAACAATCATTTTCTTAGAATGAAATCTTGACATGAAGTTTCAGCATGTTTTAAGGCACTGTTCAGCGTATGAATAGGTAGTAATTACCCGGAGATTTACCTCCAGGAAATAAATCAGTAAGCAGCAAATACAATTACATAGTCTTTGTACGCAATGAATGAACAGCACATGTGTGTAAACTCTTTATTGTGGAGAGACAAGTGAAAACATTAAATTAGCCAAACCATCCTGTTAAATTATTGAATAATTGAAAACGTTTCGTCTATACCTTTAGTTTAGAAAGTGATTTGTTATTATGTTCTGATGAATTATGTATTTGATTATTCAATTGTTTTTTTCCTAGGAAACATGCATCATTGATCAACTGTATTATGCATTACGGTTCTTACTCATTTTTAAAAGTCTGCGTTGAAAAAAGTAATATGTCGTCGGAGATATAACGTTTTATTGACAATTTTCGCCATAGTTACTTGATACTATCCATTTAGTATGAAATATTCAGTAAAAGGAAATTATCACATTCTGTATCATTCTCGTACTTTATTCAAAGGTTGTTGAGACATAAAAGCAATTTTCATAAGAACGTCAAGAAATGTAAACAAACATTAAATAATGCAAATTACTAGGAAAAATAAAAACATAATCCGGCAAAATATGGGAAAAGAGTTATTTTATATCTGTTATTAAAGTTCACTTAAGCACTTTAGCCGTATTTAATAAATTGTTCAATAAATAACTTAATTTATGATCTAAATTTTTAAAAAATGTATAGAAATCGATCATGAAAAATATCGTTGACAAAATTGTCACAATGAAAACGTCGCCGGCATGCCTGTGGATGCTAACTTGCTAACAATGTGATTAAACAAATAATGAAAAATATACATACTCTAACAAATATAATGCGTGAGACCATTTTCAGATTTTATATATTTCAAGCAGATAAATTGAAAAGAACTTGATATTTTCTTTTATCATTAGTTTTGAAGTTATAGCAGAAATATACATGCTTTTAAACCATCCTGTTACATCGAACTAATTTATTATTCATTTTACTGCTAAATGAGAGTAATGACTGCTGTCATAATACGCCTCATAAAGCTGATATATACAGTGAAACACCGCTCGCTCGAGCTCGCAAGGGGATGAGCAAAATGCTCGAGTTATCCATGGGTTCGAGCGACCCGAACATTGACCAACATACGAAGAAAATTGAAGTTTATTTTACCAATTGTCATCAAGACCATTTGCAGAGGAAACGGTGAGGCGTAATGATAAAACACTCGTGACATTTTCATTAAACGTATTACAAACGTTATTTATGGCACATGTGAAGAAACAGCTAAGAAATTTTATTTCATTTTTTTTTTTTTTGAAATACTATAATCGAATTCGCAATTTTCTTCTCCAAATGAAGATCTCATAATTATCGTCTCAATTTTATGAAAAGGCTATCTTATTTCCTTTATTTGCATGTAATTAACTGTTGATTAAAATATTAAGATCTCATAATTATCTTCTCGATCCCGCAGAAAAAAGTAATAACTAATAACAATTTTGATCAATAAAATTTTTCTTCCACCTTTCATCAACAATTAATCTCATTATTAGATCAAATATACCGACAAACAAAAATTTAAGATAGCCGGGGAATAGACCATGCAATTCTCACGACGTGCGAAAATTTTAGATTAACCGATACATTCTGACCGCCGAAGGTGTGAAAAACTTTGACATCTCTGCTGGAGTTTGCCGTAAGCAACAAAGAGTAAATTAATACAGAGGGACCAGGTGTCATGCTCGAGTTATCGATGTTATCGATGCTCGACCCAGCCATGGTAATTCCACATAGAAAATAGAAGGAAATCGGCCGGGACCACATGAATTGCTCGAGCGAGCCCTGGTGCTCGAGTCATCGATGCTCGAGCGAGCGGTGTTTCACTGTATGAGAATTGATATTTTTAGGTTTGGTCCATGTTTACAATAAGCCTATCCTCAGTGCGACCAGGACAAGTGTTCCTAAACATCGGGAAATATAAATTCAGTAAAGATGTGTAATCAGTAACGCGTCGTGGTTGTATTGAGGGTATGTTAATATGACACTTTCTTTGGTAAAGTTCCTGTCGGCTATGTGGCTCATATGTACAGATATTGAATGAATTACCGTACTTTGGGCAGTAGGAAATGGACAGCTTAGAAGATTACGTATACAATAAATTTCACGGTGCTATTCAATATGCATAATTATTTCATTTCTGAACTGTTCAATATTTATCAGCAATGTAATAGATATCTTCAAATATTTGTATTAGATATAATCAATTTTGATGAAAAAATACAGCTAAACCCTCAGTAGCAGATATCAGAATCAATTACAACACAAAATAACACATAAAATGACATTTTCTACAGCTGTTTTCGTAGATGTTTATTCTAGCTACATACATGTATATTGCTTTTTCAGAAAAAAATCTTAGATTTACAATAATTACTTCAATAATCTGCCGTTCTTGGTTAAGGATTGAATTTAACAATTATGCTACATGAGAGTAAAAAACTAAACTAAACTAAATTTCAACACAGCTCTGCTTTTCTACAGAACAAACTAAGATTCGATTTTTCCTACTGTTCGATCAAACTTTTCCGTAACAAGATGTTTCCTTGATTTCTGTTTCAGGTAAACATTATTTTAAAGAATCTCGGGTAAAAATAAGAAATGTTTCTATTTGTTTTTACTTTGCCTTATGTATTGATTTATTATATAATTCTGGAAAGACAAAATATCTAAGTTAGCATAAAATAAACGTTTTGCAAACATTTTCTTTCATGGGCAAGGAATTTACAAAAGGAAACTACATTTTGTTTGACATGCAATTGACTTGATCAAAGATAACTTAAATTTCAAAACCTACGGCCCAATAAAAAGCCTAAATGATGATATATAAATGAGCCGTGCCATAAGAAAACTAACATAGTGACTTTGCGACCAGCACGCATCCGCGCAGTCTGGTCAGAATCCATGCTGTTCGCTAACGGTTTCTCTAATTGCAATAGGCATTGTAAGCGAACAGCATGGATCCTGACCAGACTGCGCGGAAGCGCAGGCTGGTCTGGATCCATGCTGGTCGCTAAGCCACTATGTTGGTTTTCTAATGGCGCGGCTCAAATGAAACCTGTGTATGTTACTAAAGGAAAGTAACATTCAGGGAAAAATCTGATTGATCAGTTATCAAAATAGTAATGTCATACCCTCCTCTGTTGAAAAGAAACTTCAACCAATGGTTTTACTAGTATGTTGATGTTTTCAAAAGTAAAATTTTCACTGGATAAGATCATTGAATGTCATTATCTTTTTTGACTCACATTCTACAGTTACTGTTTATCATTTTCACGAACAGTAACTCTCTATTTAGTAAATTGCTATGTAATTGATTTTTATTACATAACTAAAACAGTTTATGAAAACGTGAAGAGAGATGGCACCCTGGCAAGACGGCTGTATTAGAGAGAGGTAGACCATACCTTATGTTGGGTCAACTGTGCAATCAAAACAAACTTGAAATTAAAATTGTTTAATATGTAATTAAGGAATTGGAAATATTTATCTGCTTTTGTAACTGAATTTCACTTATTGATGGGAAGAAATATGTTTTTTTTTTCAGGATTTTAGCGAAAAAAGAATAACAGAGAAATTTCCTAAGATTATTTAAGAAGCCTTTGGTGACTGTTTGATTCGTTTGATACACGAGGTGTTATTTTGACTACGAAGAAAATACATGCGACTCGAAAAAATGTTTTTAAATTTTCCTAAAAGATTTACAAGTCTACGTTCACACATAAAACCAAAACATATTATTACTTTCATCTGTTAAGGCGATATGTTTGATTAATATTTTTCCTAAAAGTTTTGCATTATTACGTGAGAGCATTATTAGATATGTCACTCTTCTTGGATTTAGCATTTCCTTAAGTATATTAGCCTTTTACTGTCGAAACTTTCAGACAGGCCAGGCACATGAGCAATAATAATATCATCAATGTAAAAGACCGACCAAACTTGATCACAACGTTGTGCAATGTATTTAACAGAGTAATGTTTATTGGATCTATGGATATATGGAAGGCTATTTGGCAGAATACTTATTGCCAAGGCAAAAGTACAAGACATAAAATACATTTGTTTGGGATGAATTATGTTTCAATTGGTTTAGTTAAGGTTATTTTGCATAAGTCAATCAAACGGATTTTGATAAAACCTTTATATTTTCAAAACGTTGTCTAAGAATATCCTTAGAAAATTCATTCAATAAAATATGTAGGGAAATGTGCTTATTTTATGAGTTATTTCTGGACTAAGTGTAAAATATGAACCTAAAGAATAATTTCATAAAAGAGGTTGATGAGAAAAATAAAAAAATATGTTAAGGTCAATAGTGTGTATAGATCGAATGCTACTATATTTTCATGAAATTTTATACAACAGAAAATGGTAAATTGCATGGCTCCATGTATTTAAGAGATCTCAACTATTTTAACGGATTTAAAATTGATTTGAGCCGCGCCATGAGAAAACCAACATAGTGCGTTTGCGACCAGCATGGATCCAGACCAGCCTGTGCATCCGCGCAATCTAGTCAGGATCCATGCTGTTCGCTTTCAAAGCCTATTGGAATTAGAGAAACTGTTAGCGAACAGCATAGATCCTGAGCAGACTGCGCGGGCTGGTCTGGATCCATACTGGTCGCAAACGCACTATGTTGGTTTTCTCATGGCGCGGCTCATTTATTTATTAAGAGAAGAAAACTGAATGCTACCAAACTATGTCCATGTTAAAGTGACAGAAAAATAACAAATATCATATGAGGCTCTAAATGGAAAACCAGTCATAAAAGAAAATACGTTTTCGTTTTAAAACAACCATTTAAAATGTATAGGTTTATACTGACAGAGGGAAGGTAAATCATTTGGGATTTTTATAAAAAAAGTATGTTTTTAACTTAGGTAGAAAGTAAAAATCCACTTTATCCATTTGATTTTAAACTATAGATGTTTTTGTTATTTTGTCAATCTTGTTTACGAAAATTCTTCTTTAATGGAAGCCAGTAAGAGTGCGTCATTCATTACACTTCATAATCATGTTGAACATGATGTAGATAGTGTGTGATACCCCTAAAATGTATTGGATTTAATGTTGAATATTGCTTTAAAAAAGAGTTGTTTATCTATAAAAAGTATAATAATTTCCAGAAAACTACATTAAATGAAATTACCCGACGTTTGT
The DNA here is from genome assembly GCF_021730395.1 of Mercenaria mercenaria. Classification (NCBI taxonomy): domain Eukaryota; kingdom Metazoa; phylum Mollusca; class Bivalvia; order Venerida; family Veneridae; genus Mercenaria; species Mercenaria mercenaria. Next base: position 59,797,500 of record NC_069373.1, read on the forward strand.
CTTCAGCAAGTGTCGTGAACTAAATATGAAAAATGTATGTTAAAAAAACAAAACAAAATATCCTGAGAACAGTTTAACAATGTGTACTTCATTAAATCGTATCTCTTTATCTAGTCGAAACTATATAAATTTAACAGAAACCCAGTTTGTCTGTGATTACCCTGTTTTATTCTACACAAATATTGACATTAATAAGTGAATAACCATTTGATTGTTATCTAATGGCCAAATGGCATTGTTCTGCTAATAAAGAATCTAGAAGTCATCCGATGCGCGTGAAATTAGCCAGAGCAGCCAGAGTAGCCAGAGTTCAGCCAGAGTAGCCAGAGTTCAGCCAGAGTTTAGCCAGAGTAACCAATGAACTCAGAACTCTGGTTACTCTGGCTAGCCAGAGTAGCCAGAGTTTAGCCAGAGTTCAGCCAGAGAAGTCATATCTCTGTTTACTCTGGCTGGCCAGAGTAGCCAGAGTTCAGCCAGAGAAGTCATAACTGCTTACTCTGGCCGGCCAGAGTAGCCAGAGTTCAATCAGAGTAGCCAGAACTCTGGTTACTTTGGCTAGCCAGAGTTTCTAGGATTTTAACATGTTTTTGCTACTCTGGTCAGCCAGAGTAACCAGGGTCGATGTTCACATAAGTTTTTCAGTCTTAGCTGAATTTGATGAAATTTAATAATTGAGCCGTTCCATGAGAAAACAAACATAGTGGCCTTGCGACCAGCATGGATCCAGACCAACCTGCGCATCTGCGGATGTGCAGGCTGGTCTGGATCCATTCTGGTCTCAAACCCACTATGTTGGTTTTCTCATGGTGCGACTCATATGTCATTTCTATCTAAACAGCATGTTTAAAACTGAATTTCAAGTTAATAACTTTTTTCAAGTGGCTATTAAGAGTAGCCAGAGTAGTCAGAACTCTGGTCGCTATGGCTGGCCAGAGTAGTCGAGTAACCAGGATGTCAATTGCTCTGGCTACTTTGGCTAGCCGGAACAGCCAGAATTTCCGAGATGTCCATTGGTTCTAGCTACCCTGGCTAGCCAGAATAGCCAGAGAAAATACTATAATGCCTATTGCGAAATGACCCTTTTGGTACTCTCAGGTTTGATTTTTTAGTGGTTTATATGTATCAAGTGTATCATCGTATTTCATCTAAACCCTTGGAAAAAGGTAGGTACCTGTGACATGCCAATCAAACGCAAAATGCCATTCAAAAATTGATCGTGGTCACCTTATGCCATCAGACAATCAACATTCCATGTTGTATTAACTCGGTATTACTTGTGTACGTGTATGAAACGATATTGACTGTGTTTGGAATAAACAGTTATAGGACTGCTAACTGATAAGTAAGACAAGTCTTTGAAGTCCGTTTGATGAATCACTTGATACATGAAACACTAAACCCCCTGAGGGTACAAAAAGGGGTCATTTCGCAACATGTTAAAGCCCTAGAACCTCTGGCTACTCTGGCAGAAGTCCGTTTTATGAATCACTTGATACATAAAACACAAAAAAATCAACCTTGAGAGAACCAAAATAGTCCACAATCTTCTCACACCTTTCCAATGTAGCTTCCGTTCCAAACATAGCTGTGAGGCTCAGCTATACACAAGAAACTTTTGACAATCTCCATTCTGGAAACAAACAGGTCTCATTTTAATGGATTTCTCGAAAGCTTACGACAAGATCGATCATCAACTCCTTCTTTATAAAATCGTGAAACTTTGTGTCTACAGAATCTCTCTATCCTGGAGTCAATCTTTTCTTAGTAACCGTTTTCATTCTGTAGTAGTTGAAGGCTCACACTCTTTACCAGTTCTATCTGGGGGTTCCTCAAGGTTCGGTGTTGGGTCCTTGTCTCTTCCTTTGTTTTATCAATGACCTTCCTGACTCTGTTAAAAGTAGAATATACTTACTCTTACAAAGTTCAAGATGATTTGACAAAATGAGAAGAATGGGAATGTAATTGGTCTATGGAATTCAATCCTGATAAATGCGAATAGGAATCGCAAAAAAAAAAGAAAAAATATCATCTTTCCATATAAATTACTTAAATAAGAACTAAAAGCTACAGGAAATGCTAAATATCTTGGCATTACTATTAGTGATGTCTTAACTTGGAAACACATATTAAAATCACATCTTCAAAAGCTTGTAACACTCTCAGATTTATAAAACAATATGTACAATGTAATAACAATAATATTAAAGAAACTGCCTAAAAACATACGTTCGTCCACAATTAGAAAACTGTAACACCATATTGCATCAATTGCAGAAAAAACGTAGTATATGAGATTATTATCATTATTATATCATCAACATCATCATAATTATAATTATTATTATTATTTTTATTATTATTATTATTATTATTATTATTATTAATCTAGATTTGTTGAGCGCCCATTTGATATAAAATATACGTTCAAGGGCGCTTAACAATTAAACATGTGACATATCGCAGATATGTCAGAAAATCACAAAAGCATGGCATGTGCAATATTAAAACTAAAACTGAATGATTTGATTAATAGTTATTAAACATTATTTTGGATACATGTATTCTTCTATGTTCTAGTGTCTGCCTTTTAAGTTTCAAGCATTGATGTTACGCTGCTTTGGTATGAGTAGCCAGAACATGTTAAAATCCTAATAAACTCTTGTTACTCTGGCTTAACTCTGCCTACTCTGGCTGAACTCTGCCTACTCTGGCCAGCCAGAGTGACCAGAGTTCTGGCTACCATGGCTACTATAAATAGCCAGTTGAAAATAGTTATTAACTTGAAATTCAGTGTTATACATGCTATTTAGAAAGAAATAACATATTAAGTTTCAAGATCGAATTCAGCTTAGACTGAAAATGTTTTGCGAACACGGGACCTGGTTACTCTGGCTATTCCGGCTACACTCGCTGACCAGAGTAACCAGAGCTACTTTAATTAACCACTTGAAAATATATATTAACTTGAAATTCAGTTTTAAATATGTTATATTTACATAGAAATGACATATTAAGTTTCATAATCAAACTCAGCTAAGACTGAAAATATTTTGCGAACACGGGACCTGGTTACTCTGGCTACTCTGGCTACATTGGCTAACCAGAGTAGCCAGAACATGTAAAAATCCTAAAGACTCTGGCTACTCTGGCTGAACTCTGGCTACTCTGTTAGAAACAGCCAGAGTAATCAGAGCAACTGATATTCCTGGTGACTGGGGCTACTGTGGCTACTTTGGCTGACCAGAGTAGCCAGAACATGTTAAAAATCTAGAAACTACTCTGGTTGAATTCTGGCTACCCTGGCCAGCCAGAGTAACCAGAGTTCTATATACTGGATGAACTCTGGCTACTCTGGCTGAACTCTGGCTACTCTGGCCAGCCAGAGTAACAAGAGTTCTGGCTAATCTGGCTGAACTATGGCCAGCCAGAGTAACCAGAGTTATGACTTCTCTGGCTAAACCCTGGCTGAACTCTGGCTACTCTGGCTACTCTGGCAGCTCTGGCTAATTTCACGCACATAGTCATCCGCTCTGATACGATGTTCGGAGAGAGAAAAATATTCTTTAAGTTATAACAGTCTCCGGATTTAGTTTGCAAATCCGGAATTTTCGCAAACTCAGCTACCCTTTGCCTTTGACTTTTCTCTGATTTTTTTGACATTAAACGATAGTTCAAGTCCCATAGAGTAATAATTGGTCGTTTCCTTCTTTATATCTTAAAGAATGAATTCATGGGAGGTTTTCAAAGTTGGTACTCCCATGGGAGTATTTTTCCCTCCCATGGGGTTTTTGCTAACCCATGGGAGGTCCCGCGAGTGGATATCTCCCACTTTACCAATTACGGGAGAAAAAAACCGTGGGTTTTTTCTAAAAAACTCCCATTTTCGTTATGGGAGGAAACCCCCCACTGGAGACTGGATGAATTTTTGAAACTGCATTTAATGTTTCACTTTTTGCTAATTAATTATAATTTTATCAATATCAACTCAAATTTAACTTAAAGATGTATTAATGTGCGAAATAAAAAAAAATCGTAAACCCCACGGGTGAATCCTCCCATTGTTTTAAATGGGAGCACAATCCCATGGGAGGTTAGAAAATAATTAAAAAATAAATAGTGTGACATTTTGACGGAACAAAACATCAGCATTTTATTTTAATACTAATATTCCATCATAAAGTAACTTCTAGGTTTCTACTCAGCGAAAATATTATACATTGTATAATTACAATGCAACCGACACGATTAAACACAGGCCGCCTTGCTGATTATGACCGTAGCATTGCGATCTCAACGATGTGACATAATTAGACGGGGTCGTAAAACTTACTGAAGCATATACGATATATTTGACCTGACAAATATGCACCGCGGGACTTTTTTAATCCAAAAATAAAAAAAAATGCAGGAGATTAGATGAAAAATCTCCTTTTAAATTGAGGTTCACAAAGAAAAACATTTATTTTATGCTCTTCTGTGAAAATTTACAAGTTGTCATCTATAATTTGATTGACACAAATTTACTCAAACGTTCAAACCTGAGAAAAAGCAGAAAATATATTTTCATACTTGTTAGTTGTCGTTGGCGTATATATAAAAAATGACACCATGGTCCCACTAAACTAAGTATAAATCAAAATTACATTATTTTCCTGACTGTATCCTGGAACACATAAATTAAATCCAAGTTTCTATATATTATACTCTGTAGTACTTATATTGTCAGAAATAATGAGTGACAGATATTTATGACACTATTTTGACGTATGTTTTTTACATTACTATTACTGTACTTCAGCTGAACTTCAAAACATAACCGCTATGCGGGAAAATAAGAATACCTTAAGGGTTTGAATTATCTTTTGTCAAATATGCTAATAAACCGATAAACAGCCTTTATATCATCAGTTTAACAAAGGTTTGTTATGTAATACTTACTTTTTTTTTTAAAATCATGATTTCTCAATAAAACACATAAAATAGAAAAAGCGGAAACTCCACGGGTCGCTCATCATGACAGAAACGAAATTGTTGCAGGCTCGGTTTGATTGGGCCTGTTCATGGACGGTAGTGGAAACACCCAAATATTTTTAATGGGCTTATGGTTTAGTTTATGAAACTTTTTTATTTTTATACATAGAATAAGTAAATAATCCTTATTATCTTATATCCTCTGCACAATGATAATTATCGAACAAGAAAAGCCATGTTCAAAGAATGCAGTCCGTTGGAATTGTGACCTTATAATATACTTTATCATGCAACAAGGTAAAACAAACAGACATTGAGGACGAAGCGAAAAATAAAGTAACAAAGTGTGGTACCTCCTTGGAACAGCTAGTGGAAGAAACACCACTTTGGAGTTCAACCTTAAATTTATCACGGTCGAAGTTGCAGGATCGTGAGGATAAAAGACGTATATTCGTTTGGCACTTGTACAGACGTGTTTGGAATTTGTAACATAGTTGACTTTTTGAATCATTTACAGATGAGTGAACACAAAGCATCATATGTATTATACAGAGTACTAATAATATCACTTAGTCTGACTATGAAAATTAAAATCTGAATTATTAAAAGGTCGTTAGTATAGTATAAATAGGATGTGCAACCAACCAATTTGTACCTGGTATGCATAACGTAAAACACTTATTCGATCTTAGATAGCGTCTACTGTTTCTAATTACCAGACCACATAGATTTTGACACAAGAAAATGAGAGATGCTTAAGATGTATGACGTATCTTATACTTTCTTTCATTTTTAAGTATATTTTTTTTCTCATTCTGGAAATACAATACGTTTAGCACATCAAACCAAATTTTTGGCGAAGCAAAGGAAAAATAGGCCTTTGTCTTTTTTACCCTCATGCTAATCAAAGAAACCGTTGGTAAGGCAAATGTCAGGCGTAGTAAAGCACAACCCAGTTGAGCTTTATATAAATATATTTTGTATAAAGAAAAACAACAAGAGGTGTTGTTTCATCTCTCTATATGTTTAAGTATACTCTCTCGTACCATGTTTTCAGATCTACCAGGAATAAGTTGCAATCATAACTTCTTCTCTACTGACTGTTGATAATGTAAACCTTTTGAAGATGGATAAAGCGATATTTTCCATTTCAAGTAACACAGGAAGCAATTTTAGAACCGTTACATAAATAAAACGGAATGAGACTTACGTTTTACACTAGAAACATAATGTAAATTGGCTTGAATACCAACCAATCCCTCGGGGTTCTGCAGATGTTATAACATGAAAAAAACATGCGTTATCTAAACAGAAATCAATACTGATACTGATGATAAACCCGGACAGAAAAAGAGGTTTTTTAACTGTAACTTCTGCAAATTGTTATCAACGGTTCGTATCAAAATAAAGCTTAACATTAGCTGAAAAATTTACATAGTTTAAATTTATATTTAGTAAGCAAACTCACATGAAGTGAGACCCTGAAAGGGGTATGTAAAATGGGGACTGTACGAACGTTGACTGATGATAAATTCGACCACTTTGTCACTTACAAAATTTTCTCCATAGTATTATATTGAAACTTTCCCAAAAATGATGCAACAGTCATTCCGGATCAAGTAATGAAAAGTGACCCAATGTGATCCAGTGTGAAGCCTTCATGTGTTGACAGTAAGCATGTGCAAAAACATCCTCTTCCCCAGTAATTTTGGATAAATACTTTTCAAACAGATAAATGTAAGTCATTTATTTATACAGAATATTTAACAATTTTGTTTTTGTGTTAGACCATTTGTGTAATGTAAAGGTGATTATCCTGTATAGACGTCGGTCGTTTCAAATTATAAAATAATCGAATTGAAATAGATAATTCAAATTATCTTTATCAATCTGACCAAGTACTCTTGATTTAAATGACTTTTAAACGAAAATATATAACAAAATATTGAAACATAAACTAATAAATAATTATATTATCTTTATACATTTGAATTTCACGAAGTTATCTCTATGACATATAATAAAATTTGACATTTTAAAGGTTTAAAGATGTCATTTCTGAAGAAATTGCATATATAATTGAATATAATAACTGGATATAAAATCGTCCTTTTCAATAGAAAAAAATGTGAAAAATACGGAGTTCTAATGGAACATCTGAAATCAAATTAGACATCTTGGTATTCTGACATTTAATATTTTTGTTAAAGATATCTTACAAACAAAATTATGAAAAATACAATAAGCGCATGCTGGACAATGATGGGAAATTAACTGAGAAAAGAAATGACAATTATTACGAGTTCATACTGGCGTCCCTCGGAATTTACTTAACATTAATAGGGCATGAACATTACCAATGCTTGAACATCGTTAACAAATAATTTGGTAAATGCCTGCATTACGAGTTCAAAAGCCAAACAGAAAAATACACAAAAGCGAACACACTTCTATCTTTCACACGACTAATGGCATGCTTGGATATCACGCTGGGAAAGCTGACCCATTAGAAAACTAACTTCATCATAATACGGGATTTATAATACAATGGCGTCGCCTGGGTATGTACAACCGTTAAACATGTCAAATATGGCGAACATGAACAATTACCAAACTGCTATGAAACGTTCTATACACCACAAACTCAAATGTACGGTACATCATCTGCTATACCGCAGACACAAAACCAAACCCAGAATCAAATCCAGTCACCCCTACAGACCATACCACAACCATATTCTGATAATTTTCAACAAACAGTACTAGATAGGTTTAATGCTTTGGATTCACGACTTGGTAAGCTTGACTCCATAGAGAAACAGTTAACTTCTATCAATCAAAAATTGACTTCAGTAGATGTGCGTGTAAGTCCCTTGAAAAATCCCAAACTGAAATTAAAAGTAGACTCTGTGATGTTGAAGTCAGTAGAGCCATGGACCAGCAGATATGTGAGGAGATTCAAACTAAACAATCTGGCATTGATAAATCTCTGAAATCTGAACGCGACAGAATTGACCAGCTTAAGCAAGATTATAACATTTTTAAGTCGATAAATGAAGAGGTCTTAGACTTGCAATCGCGCTCAATGAGGGATAACCTGTTATTTTTTGGGTTGATGACAGAAAAGTGGAAAACTGTTCCAAAATTATATTAAATTTTTGTCGTGATGTTTTGAAAATTGTAAAAGCCCCAGATTCAATAAAAATTGAGCGAACAAATAGGGTCGGAAAGTATGACACTGGAAAAAAAGAGGCCAATTGTTGTGAAATTTGATCACTATCCAGAAAAAATGCTGGTCAAACAGAAGGCTTTCACCGAACTGAAAGACACGGATTATTGAGTTAGTGATCAATATCCGAAGGCTATTCAGGACAGGCGTAAAGCATTAATACCTACCATGATTAAGGCAAAACAGGATGGAAAAAGAGCCGTGCTTTCATATGATAAGCTTATTATTAACGGTACACAGTATACAGTGGATAATGTGTCACGTGCAGGTTACTAGGTCAGCGCTGAGAAACAGCTGTCTTTTCTACTCTGGAATGTGCAGGATATCAATACCAAATTAGACGATGGTGACTTTATAAATTTTGTTTCGGACTTTGATATTCTCTTATTCACGGAGACGTGGAACGCTAAATAGACAAATGTTCACATTAAAGGATATGAGTCGTTTAATTGTTCGCGGCCAAAATTTAATAAAAATGCAAAGCGTCACAGCGGTGGCGTTATCGTATATTATAAACAGTTTCTTAAAAACTACATAAGCCTTGAAAGTATGAGCACAAATGGTTTAGTTTGGTTTAAATTGCTAAAATGTTTTACTAAAACGCATAGTGACTTATATTTTTGTGTACGTTACATTCCACCTGAAGACTCTTCTGTTTACCGAAATGCAAATTCAGATTTATATGAAATAGACTTGTTTGAATGTATGAGTAATGATATAAGGAAATATAGTGACCTTGGTATTGTGTACCTGACTGGTGACCTGAATTCACGCACGAGCACGCACTTAGATTACGTGCCTGACATACATTTAGATAGATTTGTTGATTTACCGTTTACAACCGATCAGGTGACCAGCCTACCTGTGCGAAAAATCATGACAGTCATGTGAATAATTTTGGGTCGAAGTTACTAAATCTCTGTAAAGAAAATAATTTAGTAATATTAAATGGTCGCCTACAAGAGGGTAATTGTACCTACCATGGAAAAAATAGAAATAGGCCAGTACAAAGCTTGGTTGATTATTTAATCTGCAATGTTGACGGTTATAATTATGTTTATGACATGTGTGTATTAGATTTAACTGAATTTTCAGATCAATGTCCAGCAACATTTTCTATGAGTTGCAGTGAAAAGTGTCTTGATGCCAATTGTTGTAAGTTTGAAAAAATTTTTTGGGACACCTCCGAAACAGAGTCTTCTGACTTCTTTGATGTAACGATCGGATTGACACAAGAGGAGCCATTATCTCTCTTGCTATTTATTTTGTTTATCAATGATATCACAGAAAACTTAAATTGGAATGATTTTACGGATAAAGATCTTGAGCTTCTTTCTATGTATTTAATATTATTTGCTGATGATATTGTATTGTTTACGACTGATCCTAAGAGCTTACAGTCCCAAATCGATTCCATTTATCACTTTTCAATAAAGTGGGGTTTAACAATAAATGTTAATAAAACAAAGATTTGTGTTTTTGAAAAAAGAAAAACTCATCATAATGAAGAATTTTACATTAATGATGATACAATAGAAATAGTTGATGATTTTACATATTTAGGCATTAAATTTTCTTACACTGGTTCTCTTTTAGGTGCAGTTAAGGCACTGAATGATCAGGTTTTAAGAGCCTATCACAATATACTGTTATTAATTGATAAAGTCTGTTTAGATGTTAAGACAAAATTATTACTGTTTGATAGAATGGTTGTACCTATTTTGCTGTACGGAGCAGAAATTTCGGGTATTTACAATTTCAAGGGTGTCGATAATTTACATTTGAAATTTTGCAAATATTTACTAGGAGTGAAGAAGCAAACGCCAAATAATGCTGTGTATGGTGAATTAGGCCGCATTCCATTATCTTCTATTTGTAAAAAGAGATCTGTTAAATATTGCTTGAAATTAATGAAAAATGTAGATTCTCCAATGAATAGTCTGTATCAAAATCTATGTTCAAATGTTATTGGTAAGAACTGGGCTAAACGTATGCATTCTATTATTGACCATCTTGGTCTGACACATGTGCGTCAGTATTTTGATCCGAATATTAACTATCTCCCTGCGTTCAAACTGAGATTACGTGACCAATTTATTCAAGAATGGAATGCATCGATTAATTCAATGTCAAAGCTGAAATATTATTGTCAGTATAAAACAGTCTTTTGTTATGAAGAATACATTGATAAAATTGCCAGTGAAAATTTAAGAAAAATGTTTACTTGTTTCAGATTAAGCTCCCATAAATTAGAAATCGAGACTGGTAGATTTAATAATATTGATCGAAACAATAGAATATGCAGAATATGTAATCAAAATGCAGTTGAAACTGAGTACCATTTCTTGTTATGTTGTAGTAAATATACAGATGTTAGAAATAAGTATTTGGGAAATATAGCATGGCCTACAATTCAGATGTTTAACAATATTATGCTAACAAGAAATAAGAAACGTCTTGTAAACATATGTATAAAAGAATCTATGACGATAAGACATAATACCCTATCAAATCTTGCTGTTTCTTAATCTGTTACTGTTTGGTATTTTATAGCATGTGATATTCTCATGAATGTGCTATGTTTATGCAATATATGATATTTTTTGTTTGCCATGTTTATTATATGCTGTATGTTAAATGGCCAAAGGCAAATTTAATTGCCGATTTTGCTTATAAAGTTGATTGATTGATTATTATACCAGATTTTTATAGCGCCTTTTTCATGATCAATTTCACGTTCAACGGCGCTTTACATAGTTCAAATGCAGCTACACATGGCGCATAAATTCATCCTCTACTAGTACAGACACGGAGCGATCTGACCAGAGGGACAGAGTGAGACAGAGCCCCCACGACAGAGAGATCAGAAATCAGATACAGGCTTGTCCGGCTAACTTTGCCTAGCCCGTTGCGAATAGACAGCCTGGTTCTTTAACGTGCCCAGTGTATAGCACTGATACACGCAAGGATTGCCTGGGTTCCTGACCAGTACACCTCTAGTTGGGTGGGAAACACTGAAAAGCGTTTCTGAAAATTCCCGAGTAGCTGCCGGGGATCGAACCCCCGACCTCAGGATTGGAAGGCCAGTGTGCAAACCACTGAGCTATCCGTCCACCCAAAAAATGTGAAGGATGTACGAGCGAATTTTTTTTCTAACGTTAAGAATTTTTTCATACCCTGTGAGCTTGAAGAACATTAGTTTCTAAGACAAACAAGAGCAGAAAAAAAACATAGGTCAATGAACTCGTTTAAATTTTATAGGGTATTTTCTTCACCCACTGTTAACGCATTTCTGAAATTTTGTAAAATTGAAAAAATGTTGGTTCTTTATGAAACATATAATATCCTATTTAATCTTATAGGGATTTCAGGTCTTTCAGGTTGATATGAGTACAAATGTATATGATAAGCATAAATGTCACTAACAAATCTCTTTAATTTTTACATGTTGACATAATTACCCCACCCACTTTATTTTCAATGAAAAACGTACTTAGATCTAAAAAAAATCTGACGTTAAGATTTTCAAAATATTTTGCAGCATTAATGACACAAAAATGCTTCAAAATGGAAAGAAAAAAGTTGGGGTCACCGTCCATCTAAGATATTTATTAAGAAAAACTGTTAAAAAGTGGTGAATTTTGATATTTTTTGTTCTTTTTGTTTTAATTTATATTTTCTAGATAATATAAAGTGTTATCTTGAAAACTTTTATTTTATTTAGCTTAACATGACATGTATCAGTCAGAATAATATCAAAACCAAACCTGATCTTTTAATAGATATTTAAAATAACCTACCCCTACTCCATTGTAAATCTTATGTCAATTTTAGGCAAATGCAAGCCAAAATAAGGGTGAACATTTTTTCCCACAAAAAGCATAATATATTTGGTTAAATGGTACATTATTAGCCATATTTTAATTATTTAGCCAAATGGTACATTATTAGCCATATTTTAATTATTTAGCATTTAATATTTGGCAAATCGTTTGTTAGTAAGCAATATTCGAAGATTTTTTTTAAAATGGCGGATATCCTGAAAAAAAAACAACGCTCGTACATCCTTAAGTAGAGGATATTAATGAATATCTTTTCATACTGAATTTATTAAAAGAGTTGAATAAAATAATAAAACGAGAGACACTGTTGAGCATTTTATCAATTTTATTCCATGAGTTTAATAAATTCAATGTTGAAAGACACAAATGCAATATTCTTTTATCACTGCCGAAACATCAAAATTTCTCCTTTCTCACCTATTACAGACGAAGTAAATTCGACTAACGTCTCATTTACTGAAGACTACGTCAACGTCAACCATTTATTACATTAGTGTTAATATTTAATTTATTGTTACAGTAATGGTTTTATTTCACTCTCAAGACGCCAAAAATGCGAAAGATTTTAGTACGTTTTGTCGTGTATGTGTAGGTATTAATTTCAGGGGAATCTGGGGAATTTTTCCACCAGGAAAAAGACTTTAATTATAACTAGCAAACTAAGATTAAATAGTCTTTGTACATAACGAATAAAGAGCACATGTCTTAAAACGTTTCTTGTGGAAAGACAAGAATCAAACTGGCCAAATCATCTTGGCACAATACTTGAGTAATTGAAAATATGTTGTTTAGACCGACATGTGGAAAGGTAAATAGTTACCATGATGTAATGTTCTTTTTGCTTTGTCAGTTGCATAAATTTTATTATTCCATCGATCTGTCCAAGGAATCATGCTTCGTTAATTATGGATTTTTTTTGTTAAAACTTTTTAATTACATTAGTAAAAGCTTAAGAAAAGTACATCACAGTAAAATGAACCCTGCGTCAAATATCTGTATATTTGCTTAGCGGTTCAACTTATTTCAAAGATTTGTGTTATAATTTGATTTCGCGTGTATCGGTGCTATATACCGGGCACGTTAAAGAACCACCAGACTGTCTATTCGCAAAGAGCTAGGCTAAGTTAGCCGGACACGTCTGTATCTAAAAAGTTCTGTCTGTCTGTTCTGGGGGCTTTATCTCACTATGTCCCTCTCGTCAGATCGCTCTGTGTCTGTACTAGTAGAGGATAAATTCCGCGCTCTGTGTGGATGTGTTTGCTATATGTAAAGCGCCTTTGAACGTGTTTATCATGAAAAGGGCGCTATTTAACTTGCGAACACATTCGAATGGAAACCGATTTCCTCCGCCGTCAGAAAAAAGTAAGCATGGCAATAGAGAAATAGAAAAGTGCAAACTGAAAGGTCACGACAAAAATGAAAATGTTGTTTTGAATGCGTCAATTTATGGACGATAGTGGAAATGCTTATCCCAGCTCCACTCTAATTGGTCTCCAAAACATTGTATAAAAATGAAAGCATGATTAGTTAATGTCTTATATGTTTATATCACGTTTCTTTGATTATATCTGCATCAGTTATACGACTTGCTGGTATTGAGCAATGTATCATATGTATGAAAATTCTAAAGAATTAATAACACAATAAATTTGCTGTGCTTTTGAAGCAAACGTCCAAACACAATTTAAACAGTTCAATATTCATAAGCAGCGTAATGGACATTTTCAAATATTTGTATTAAATATAACAGAGATAAAAACTGCTATACGATCGACAGCAGATATCAAAATCAATTATAACATGGAATGATACTTTAAATTTTGTCCTCAATAATTATTCCCGTAGATGTTTTTTTTCAAGCTACAGATCGAGATATTTCATATTCAGGACAAGCCTTAAATCAATACTTTAAATAATTTATTGAACAAATACTTGCCGTTGTTACTGATAACAAAAGTGGTGACCGCTACGTTACATGTGAAATTTCAAGTCGCTTCTAATTTTGGCAGCAAATTTCAAGTTTTAAATATATTTAAGTTATAATAAGTTTAGCATAAAATAAACAATTCCCTGTAAATAGATTTAAAAAATTGAAATATGTCATCGTTCAGAAGTTTGCATAAGACAAAATTATTTTCGGGCAGCCACATGATTAAAATACCTCGAAATGAAACAATACCACTCGGGAATACGTGAAGAATAATGTGTGAATTATATCTTGATCCTGCAACTTTGTACCAAATTTCATAAAAATCACAGACTGATCAAGTAGTAGTAAAATAATTGCGAAATAAAAATTGTATGCCAGTTGCGTTGAAAATAACTTCAATCATGTGTTTTAGATACATGTTTATTATTATTATTATTATTATTATACCAGATTTATTAGGTTTACTAGTATGATATTGTTTTTTTATGAATAGAACACATGTATTCATAGGGTAAGAGCACAGCTTTTTATTACCAAAATATCTGTTAGAAGTCCTTTATATACCATGCAACCCAACTAAGCAAAATATTGACATTGCTCCTTACTTTTTTTTGTCCAATTTCAGTAGGATTTTTACATTTGTTAGCCTATTCCCGGTATTTTCTGAAAACAAATGAGCTGATAATAGCACGCATGGTAAAAGTTTATAAGTTTGTTGTTGCGAAACAATGTTTTAAAAATATTATTCAAACGTAATTACCGTTTGGATTCTGTTTTAGACAAATATAATACATGAAATATATGTTATATATATTTATTCACTGTACTCTTCATCATGATCATGCACTTCTATAGGCTAGTTTGCAATGTCTCAAAAGTTGATTCCAAGAAGCGTTGCTGATTTGTTGATTTACTTCTGGAAAATAAAAAATAGATAAAAATATGACATAAAATATCATAACACATTTCCTTTTAAATTAGTTAATATATTTATTACTAATTGGTATTATAAGAAAAATACAAAACATGGTTGTATGGAATTTGTTAGTAGAGTAACAATCAAAATATAATAGGTAAGGGTAGATTTCTCGGAAGCACAGAGCATCACAAACACAGCCTCAGAGCCACGCATTTGCAATGTAGGCCCACAACAAAAAGAAGCTGTAACGTAAAATCATTACAGACGGATTAGTAATTTCAAGTCCTAGAAATTGAAAAGAAATTTGTATTGTATTGATGTAGAAAATATACAAAATGAATGATTACTTAAAACCTCCAGATAAAACGGGTAATTAAAAAAAATAAAAGGATAATTTCTAAACACTATATTTTATTCGAATGCCTTATTCATATACGTACCAATTAATAACTGTTAAAATAATTGTATTTTATACACCTAGTACTTTCTAATTTTGCCTCTGAGTTCACTTTTCTCTGTTTACAAATTCAATTACAGTTCTAAACATTATTTACGGATTACATTAGTACCACGCCTTGATATATTTTGTTAAGACACAAACCAGCTATTATGTTGAATACATTTTCCTGACACATCAACCCTCTCCTCTATGTTTTATACAAGCTTAGTGCAATGCTTTCAAGTTAAACATATACTATCTACCACCTAAGCCATATCTCGGCTGAATGCGTGTCTTTAATGGAACTGCAATAATAAAAATGTTTCGTAAAAACAACCACACGAAAGTGTTCCTTTCTTTTGGTAATTGCAGCAGACACATTTATTTTAGAGATTTTCCAGGAGTTGATGACTATAATTTTCCAAGACAATGCCTCTACGTTATTTCCTTTTTTATTCGTGTCCCAGACAGATATCGACAGAAATATGTAAGATAAAGCTTTTACGGATATTGTTTTTTGAGTCGAACATGTTTGTTTTTATCAGCTGCATTCTAACGGACAGTTGATAAGTTTGGTACTTGAATAATCAGTACAAAAGTAATGTTCGCAGCACTTTACTTTACTAATGACAAAACCTAATGTTTGCCATTCTATTCGATACTTCCTTTATACAAAGAACTTTGGTTAGCTCATGAAACATAATGACTTGTCGAGTAACTATAAGTATTACCTTAAAGTTATTTATCATACTATTCGATGGAAACTATTTTATGCAACATGTTTGCTCATGACGTGGCTCATGGGGCATGCGCGCTGTAACATAAAATATCTCTGACAAAGGTCGGGTGAATTACGCATCTGATGGATAACACACGTAACATTTAACAGAAATAAGACAACTTGCACAATAATTAAGACTTCTAGCAAATTTATTTGCGTTTTTACTGTCTCGAAAGTACATTTATCTGTGTCTACGACTTTAGAAGTATCACGTGCTACATTATCTTTACGATTAGGGGTTCGCTCTTTAAGTTACCCTACTCCAAAGAAACGTTGTCATAACTTTTGTTTTTCGAGCATATTTTTACGGAATGTGTAATTGTACTCCGCAAAATATTTGACTTTCTACCAATCGAGCCTATATCAATAAGAATTGACGGAGCTTTAAACTCTCATGTGTGATAGGACGATCGAAATAATACTGTGAGAATACATTTGTACATATGCATGTTCATATAAGTTTTGCAGAAAGCAGACAGTCAATAACGGCCATTGGAGCTTAAGCCTGCCCGTAGAATATGTTAGGTTTGCTTATTTCACCGAAAAGTTTCAATGCATCGAAACTAGCCTATAAAAAACAAGACACAACAAAACTGTGTATCATTCTTAAGCTTCTAACGGCAAGGGTGATTTATCAGAGAAAAAGTTTTTAAATAACCGTATTGTTAATTTTCTGAATGAATTACCTAATTGGGATTTTCACCAAAATATAATACTTGCAATATGCTGTATTTTAAAATCTGTTATTCATAAATTTAGTTGATATAATAAAAAAAAAATCAAGGATGAATATCCAGCAGGGAAAATCGACGTTCATTTACTAAATTTAGGCTGACTTATCTACGTGTCTAGTATAAAAATATGCAAATTTTGAGAAGTCACACTCATTGAAATGGACATTCGTTTACAGTTGTAACAAACGCAAGTTGCAAGGGCATAATATAGCTTTCTACCGATTATCGTACATTATATTGATGGGCAATGATTTGTCTAACCGCGTCAAATAGCAAATTAGTTTTCGAACCAAAAGGATAGCAAAATTTTTAACATGTTATTTAATATCTGAAAGAATTCTCTTATGTGCCCAAAAAGTGTTTGATTTTGATAAGGATTGGAAGCTTTAGCACAAGATTTCATAATACTGGGAGATAAATGCTGGAGCCACACGCAACTTTCAGTTAACCAATACCGACTAATCCCTTTTTGGGGTATTATTTTCGACCTGATTATTAATTAAGTGAATATTTTTGCATGATATGTTACGATGAACGGATCACGTGTTATTTTTTTCTTATCACACGTCGAGAAAATTGATAGTGTCTTGCTGTTTTTACCTCACCTGAGCCATAGGCTCAGGGTGAGCTATTGTGATCGCTCACCGTCCGGCGTCCGTCCGTCCACACTTTCATTTAAACAACATCTCCTCCTAAACCACCAGTTCAACTTTTATGAAACTTCACAGGAATGATCCCTGGGTAACCACCTTTCAAATTAAAGAATTGAATTCCATGCAGAAGTCTGGTTGCCATGGCAACCGAAAGGAAAAAAACTTTAAAAATCTTCTTTTCAGCCTTGATATTTGGCATGTGATATCATCTAATGGTCCTCTATGAAGATTGTTCAAATTGTGCCCTTGGGATGAAAAGAGGCCCCGCCCCGGGGGTCCCAAGTTTTACATAGACTTGTATAGGAAAAAACTTAAAACATCTTCTTGTCTGAAACCACAAGACCTAGGCCTTTGATATTTGGTATGAAGCATTGCCTTGTGGTCCTCTGCCAAGATTGTTCAAATTATTACCCTGGGGTGAAAAGAGGCCCTGCCCTGGGGTGTCTCTAGTTTTACATATACTTATATAGGAAACAACTTTAAAACTCTTCTTGCCTGAAACTGCAAGGCATAGACTTTTGATATTTGGTATGTTTACATTGCCTCGTGTTTCTCTACCAAGATTGTTCAAATTATGCCCCTGGGACGAAAAGTGGCCCTGCTCTTGGGGTTCCAAGTTTAACATAGATTTATATAGGATTTTATTTTAAAATCTACTTGCCTGAAAGTTTAACGCCTAGGTCTTTGATATTTGGTATGTATCATTGCCTAGTGGATCTCTAACAAGATTGTTCAAATTATACCCCTGGGGTGAAAAAAGGCTCCGCCCTGGGGGTCACTATTTATATCAGTTATATAGGAAAAATACTTCAAAAATTATCAGATCATATTTCCTAGACAGATAAGTTATAATAATCTGATGACCCCAAGTAATAAGGGGTCATCTAACTGTGACCTTCACCTACTGACCTATTTTCTGGGTTTTTTATGATACAGCCTTGAAATTTGGATGACATGTGCAGTTTTGCACACCGATCTTAAAACCGACTTTCAGCGACCATGACTGTGACCTACTGACCTACTTTCTTAAGATTTTAGCATCAATATGATGTTTGAAACATGTAGCAGCTCATATTACTCAGGTGAGCGGTCCAGGGTCATCATGACCCTCTTGTTATGTAATTGTTATAAAACCAGGTTATAGTCTTATACTGAAATATTCCTTCTTACGGACACATCACTGCTTAATAGGATATTCAGTTATTAACAACAGGCTTTTAAAGAACATATATTTTTCAACTCCCTGAAAGATGCAAGTCGCCGCTTTGTCTGTCCGTCCATCACGTAATTTTTTTTCCGGAGTATGTCTTAACAACCACTGGCCTGAATTAAGCCAAACTTCATAGAAAACTTTTCTCTACACTGGAGATTCGCGTATTATCTTCACGTTCCGGCCGAATGATTTTTCACTAAGGAATTGTTTGCCCTTTGATTATTCAACATTAGTAAACCATAAGGCTATTCTTGTGTATCTATATTTAATGAGAATATTTCTATGCAACTCCTGGCTGATATTGAGTGAAACTTCAAAGGAAGCTTCAAGTCAGAGTAGATGGGCATATCTTGTGCGTGCATTTTTCAACAACTACTTGCTAGAGTTCTAAGAAACATATTTGGAAGCTTCACACTGTACTAAGACAAAATTTGTATCCAGTCGATGGATTTAAATATGCAATTTTACCAATATTTTTTTGTGAGAGTTTATAAGTGAATTCAATACAGAACTGCTTCAGAACACCGGTACAGTATTATATTCCAGCACCACGGTCAATATTATAAAAAAACAAAAAACAAACAAAAACAAAACAAAAAAAAAAAAAAAAACGCACGTACACACGCACACAATAACGTTACAGGTGATAAAGGAGAATCTATATGGTTCGCTTTTCGTGTTTCGTTTTACTATTTTTTGTTTGAAATATATAACCGTGTCATAAACATAAGTGGAAGACGTCCGTTCACGCGCATAAAATTGGATAGGATTTCAAATGATACAGTATGGAATCGAGATGATTGAACTCGAATGTAACAACTCCACACAAACATTACAATTAATAAATGACCCGTGTTTGAGCCGAATTAGCCGGACAAAATATGTAGACCGGAATATAAAAATAAAAGAACATCTTTAATAAGTAAATATTGAAACATAGTATTTATACATAAAAACCTTAAACGTATCAATCTGTTTTAGAATAAAATATAATCAAACTTTAGACTATTATCTTGTTTCATTGCTAGACAAACCCAGAAGCATTGCTTTCCATGATTATTGTGTTTACCCATGAAGACTGGCATTAATAAAATATAACCTTTTATTGCTTGTCTAATGAAATAACGCTTCGCGTTCTTCGATAATTCAATTCTTGGGTACCAACAGATATTACACTTAATATGGAAAATTAGCGAAAGATATGTTAATCAGTAGCTCTAATTTTATGTCCGGACTTTGAAACGTAATTCTTGACCTGCAAATCATAGTGTAAATCCCTCATAACAGATTTTACAAAGATGTACATTTGGCATTGATACACTTGATATCATGGTTTCTGATACATTATTTTATTAAAATATTTTGGAGCATTTTTTTCAATTTAAAGGTGCATTATTGGGCCATTATTTATAATTAAAGCCAATGAACGAAAGCAGTGTCTGACCTAGGGGAGAAAATAAAGTATGAGAGGCTGCGATTAGTCAGAATCTACCATATTCCATGGAGATTCTTAACGTTGTAAAAAGTCTATTTGTAGACGGTAATAAAGCTCAAATTATAGCCTAAACAAACACTGCGAATTACTTTTTGCTGCGAATTTACACGTAGGTTGAAGGAATCCGTGACCTTTCGCACATATAGGATATTGAGGTTTTTTTTTTTCATATTGAATTTATGATACGAATTTACAAGAAAATAATAAAATGCAAGGCTCTGCCGACCACTTTGTTATCTTAAACAACGAGTTAAATAAAGACATTCCGGAAAGACACAAATATCTTTTTCATCACACGTTTGCTTTTCCAGCTGAAACATTGAGTTTTCTTCTGCATTCTATTTTTATAGATTGTATTAACTATCACAACAGCAATCTTTAAGTGCCGTGTGGTGGCTGTAAAATGTCTCCCCGAACTTGGATTCAGTGTTGTTATATTTTCGGTCCTTTTGGATAATTGAGTCCATTCAATATCTGTGTAAGAGAATTCCGCTTAAACCGGTGCTAGGGGGCGTGAGAGATGTTGACAATTTCAAAACCTCTCATGAACAGACTAAATGAAACCGAATCTGCTATTATTTTGCTTGGTTGCATTCTATGTTTCCAAAGGATCTTTTTATAGATTCAACAAAGATGATATGACCAACGTCTCCTGTATTGCAAATGACTTCAATATCAGAATGTTTCTACACTTAGTCTAGTGTAATATTAAACATATGTAATGATTAAACTTCACTACCATGACGTTAAATGTGTGAAAAAATAATTTCAATCACGTTGTTTTTATATTTCAAGAGTAATATAAAAAATAATTAAGACTAATCTTAATAGCTATTGACAAATAACGAAATGTTACCAAAAACGTATCATTAATTTGCATGTATATATATATATTAAAAGTTGGCGTCTTTGATGCCTTCAATCAACATTTTGTAAGATCATGGAGTACATCTAATGGTATTTCATAGTACAGTTTCTCTTTGTGAGAGGTGTTGCACATTCCACTACCTCTCACTAACAGACACAATTAAGCTGGAACCGCTATAGTATTACTTGCTAACGCACTTACCCCCAGTTAATACTTTTACAATATTGATTACATAATGTATAAACTTACTCTACTTCCTTTATATTAGCTTGTAAACTTCATTTATATTAAGAGTTATCATTCAGAAGCAGTTCAAAGTTTACCAGAAATATAATACTGCTAGTCATATCCTATTGATTTGTATCTCAAAAAAATTGATAGCTATGACAGGCTTATTAAAAGAAGTTCCTAAGCAGTCTGGTGAATTGATAAAAAAATATCCCAATGGTATCACGTTCGACTATTCTGTTCAAATCCTGTCACGCTAAATCGTTTCCGATTATTGTAACAATGTTCATTTTTGCAGTTACTACCTTTCAAACACGTCTTGAAGAGTTTACTTGTTCAAATCTTATACGTCTGAGAATCCAGATATCTTCTCTTGTGATTGCA
The DNA here is from genome assembly GCF_021730395.1 of Mercenaria mercenaria. Classification (NCBI taxonomy): domain Eukaryota; kingdom Metazoa; phylum Mollusca; class Bivalvia; order Venerida; family Veneridae; genus Mercenaria; species Mercenaria mercenaria. Next base: position 59,819,186 of record NC_069373.1, read on the forward strand.
AAGATAGTGTAAAAAGATACATAATAGAAATTGCTACCAATATCACGAATGGTTTATAGTACATTCGAGATAGAAGGAAAAAATATAACCGAATTTCTGAACCAGCATGATTCATAGCTGGGTAATATTTCTAGTTTATTTCATTTACGGGAAGCAAGATAATCACACCAGAGATAACAATTAAAAGTACAGATGTTATCGTCTAAAATCAGGTATAATAGTTATTAATTGGTGGTGTAGGACGGTGAGTTCGGATCACTTACCCCTCAACATTATTGGTTCAAAACCCCTTTTAGGGTGTATTTTATATGAGGAAACCAACCAACTGGCTTAAGGAAGGTGGTTCTATCTAGATGTCTACTCGTGCTCCAAGTAATACTCGGAGGGGCACATGGGGTCCTCCACCATTAAAAGCTGGAAAGTCTCCATCTGACTTGTAATTGTGTTGGTGTGACGCTAAGCCCAACAACATTGCCGATGACCATTTATTTTACACTCTAAGCAATAAGTTGAAGCAACAAATTTGTCAGCTTTTATATTTAGGAAGAGTTGTTAAAAGTTTCGACAAAAGCATCTTAGATCAAATATATCGAAAGTGTGTGAACCGCTTATAATTGTCAGAAGTAGCGGTTATATTTTAAACACCAAGTAATTGATTTAGTCATCATGAATTTTCCTTATTTACGTGTAATCCATCATTATGGTAAAGAGCACGCTGAATCAGACTAAGAGCTGATGAATCTGACACTATACACTTAACACATTTTCGAACGTAGCACTTAAGTTTTTGCCATATCTTTAACGTTTCCTTAAACAAATCTCTGAAATAAGGAATAAAGCAGTTTCAAGTTTCATATAAATTTACTTATTTTACGACCATATCTCATTTTTAGAGTGTCACAAAACTCATTAATGTGTTCGTGTAATTTTCATATTTAATCAACGTTCAAATGATTAGACTATCAATAACACCGTTATTTTCATGAAAAAGCTGGAAACAAAAGTAAAACATTTGAGTATATTGTTGAGAAAGGTCTGTCCATGTCGAATGGTTTGGTCATTTAAAGATCGGTTACAATTGTGAATAGTCTTTATAAACTAACTAAGGTATCCCTCTCAAAGAAACTATTCACTAAATAAAAGAAAGTGAATAAGTGTAAATAAAGCAATTACTCGCTGACCTATCCGATAACATTAGTAATTGAATATAGGATCAATGCGAATTAGAAGTGAATTAATTTACTCAATAACCTTTTAAGCCAAAGCATATAGAGCTTTACGTTAATGGGCACAAGTATATTCCGTTTGTTCGTTACATTAAGAATGTAAGAGTAAAGCATCAATTAGTCATCGCATTATCAACAAAGCATAGTACTGGCGAATCAGCAAACGTGTTCTTTGCTCTACTGTATAAGAAAATAATAAGTGATAGTTTTGGTTTTTGTCCAGGACAATTAATTATACGAACTATTGAATTGAATCGTTTAAGAATAGTACTACTAGTTTGTCTGTATAGCTTAACGTCATTTACCCGGATAATCTAGAATAAAACCTTGTAAAAGTTAGTCAACTTAGCAACGTTACTATCTAAAAATGTTTTTGCACATGAAATGAATTAAGATAATGTCAAATATTCTACTTAAATTAAATGCACTATTTCGTTTTTTTTAGCACAGGGAAATATAACGTTTATCTGACCATGTTAAAGTAGCAAATATAAATTTATTTTTTTATATTTGTGAGAAGTTTTCTTTAAAGCTAAATCTAAATCGTATGTTTTTCTACCCAACTTTGTAATTAAATAATACTCCTTTTATGAAAATTTAGCTTTAATAAAATTCTTTGAAAGGACATATGCAACAAAGTAAAATGAAAACACTGGTTTAGACGAGTGTTTCTCATTTGACGTAATGAAAAGTGCAACTATAATCACATCCCTAAGTGGAGAACTTTCTTACCATCAAAGGACCCTATCTATCTTATTGGCTGTTCTTCTTAGCATGTCGTGTGTATTGAAATATCAGGATTAATCAAATTTTACATTTTATAATCATTTAAATGGGTACAACTATCTGAAAGGAACCTTAAATCTTCACGTGGTAACATATGACGTGAACTTTCAACTTTTTTTCTAATTATAAGAACATTTATTTTAACCTTTTAGCAATTCAAGAGTTGTATTAGCTTATCATGACCTTAGTGATATCGGTAACATAAAATGCAATTTGGTAAAAGCTGAATGTTGGACATCTATCCTTGTTTTTTAACTTCATGCGTTTTCGGTGTCTTGAAACGGAATATTATACAAATAATTTGATGTTTCTGGAAAAGTTCTCAAAACAAGTTTAAAACATTACGTCTTGCCATGTATAAGATAATCACATTTCACCTTGCACATCATATACGATCTATGATAATTCCCCCATTCAGTTGTGTTTTAAATGCTGCATATTCTATATACATAAAGAATGACAAAACATGTTTTCCTTCTTTGACGAGACAATTGCAAAATTACCGCGTCCTTCGGTAGACAAACAAAATCCATTGATTTTAACCATAAAATATGTTTCAGCATTTTCAAGCAGCTACCGATAAGAACAAGTCACGAAAGGGACTAATCCACATATTTTAGGCGAAAAATAATTTGTCTTAAAAATCCAAAAATAGTGAGTCCTCAATGACTTATCTAATAAGATTTTTGCAAGATATTCTCGTAAATAATCAAAAATATTGTGCAGAATGTAGTAAACTGTTGCAACGTTTTTAAAATAATGCAGAAAATTTACATTTTCCTTGCATTTTTACCAATATCTAACTTTTATTTTCACTACTTAATCATTTTTCAGTGTCATATATACATTCTATGCCAAACTTGTAAATGAACATATTGAAAAAATTCACCCAAACTGTGGGCGAGTACCTTTAAACAGTTAATTTAAAGGAACTTTATAATAATCTTACTAGAGATCACGATGTTTTGAATCTTGTGCTTGAGCCGACCTTCATTTAATTCAAATAATAGCCTTTAATCATTCGTAGAACTGACTGAACCCCCAGTTTCCATCATAAAGGTAACTAACAATTTCAAGGCGGTGCCCCTATTTTCAGTTTTCTTCCAGACCGTATTGCCATATATGTTATGTATATTTTCTTGTATTTTGATTGAGTTTCTTCTCTTCACCCTTCCCTTTATGAACCCTTTCCCAACTTTTTATGCCATTGTTTTTAGTTATCCTTCAAAACTTTCCCTCACCCTTTTACCAAATTTTGTTTCTCTATATATTTCATAAAATTAAAATGTACTTGTTGCTTCATATTTTAAGCAAACTGTCTACTATATCTTTCCACTCAATTTTCTATTTGTGGTTGGTCTACATTGTTCTTTGTGATTTGTGACTCGGTGAGTGTTTGCTCTGCTTAGTGTTTCCAAAGCGTCCACATTGCATAGTAAAAGATACCATGTTTTCATCATAACGGTGTGTCCAGTTTTGACAGGAATGCCAAATAACGAGGAACAATATAAATTTACTTACTTAGAATGGGTCTATATACAGGTAGGAAAATTTGATATATTTAAATACCGATGACGTGTTAAACATCAGGTCACAAATAACACAATCATATAATTTGTATTAAATGTGAAATATTTTGTAGAGTATAGAAGTGCGACAAGAAGACATTAAGATTTATCAAGCTTCTAATGTGCTTCTCAAAAACGCGAAATTAGACTATAAAATATGCGTCAGTGACAGATGTGGTGGCTGTGTTAGTGAGAATGCAATCCGAAATTGACCAGTTGTAACTTGATGGAAATAAAGGATGAATAGTCGTTTTTCATGAGAGACTGCATTAATGAAAGCTATCTATCTTTGAATGTGATCGACAAAGCGACGAGGTCTATACCTATGGGTGTCGGCAATATTAATGACCTAAGACAGTCAGGCCTCTTTTTTCCTAGCTCAAGATTTGTTGTTTAACCCCTTTTTCCACTGTTCGAGTATTTCACTTTTTGTAATGATTCATTATTTAGAAATATATATTAACCTTTCACGTTGACATTAATCCAAATTCCAACTTCTTTTGCAACGTTGATTTTGAATTGACAATGTCTAAATAGATGACGTGACGATATGCCAAGGAAACAAGAGGGACGCGAAGACCCTAACTCGCGCACCTGAGAAATGTTATCACACGACATAGTTTTACCCGTTTTAGCTCTGGCAGCCGCTAAAATATAAAGGGACCAGGCTGAATTATTTGGACACAGTTTGAGAGAAAAGAGAAAGTGGAAAACCACAGGTCGCACAAAACCACATAAATGAAAATGTTGCAGGCTCGGTTTGATTGAACCTGTTCATGGACAGTAGTGGAAATGTAAGCTACCATCCATGCCCTTGAAAGAAGGCCGTACTATGATTGGTTATAAATAAGATTTATTGAGTGGTTCATGACAGAGGTCATTTAAAATATGTCTATAATTATAGCCCTTTGGCCCCTATAATGGGTCAAAATTACCCATTTAGAGGACCATATAAGTATGTTTACATGTCAAGTTTTGTAAAGATCCATCAATTAGTTCATAAGACGGAGCCATTTTAATGTTTATTTCTATTTTTAATGTTGGCAGACCTGAAAAGGGACCAAGCAGAACCAAGCGAATAAATCTTCTTAAAGGACTATACAAGGAATGCATAAGATCATGTTTTTAACGATCTATTAATGGGTTCATCAAAATAAGTCTTTTATAGGTTTTGTTTTGGATATGGAAGCCCTTTAAAGGACCCAAGTTGAACCATTTGAGCAAACTTGCAATGTTGCTAACAGACAAAGGTTGGTGATGATCCTTCAAATCGGTTCAGGAGAAGATGTCGTTAAAAGATGCTTCATTTTTAGCCCCGTTGACCCCTAAAATCAGTCAAGCGAAACCACTGAGAATTCACCTTACAAGGATGCTACAGACCAAGTAAGGTGATTATTCACAGGCGATGTAGCAGTTGCTGACAAGAATGTTTTTACAGTTCCCATTATGTACATATAAAGGAAAGGGACCCGGCAATATGGCTGCCATGTTTTTGATAAATAATTTTGCGTGAAATAAAAAAATTGGACCAGCAGTTTCTTGTCTATTGCTTGCTTTGGGTTTATCACCGTTTTATACATATTTCAGTTATGTAACGGGCAGTTTACCTAACCAGTTTTCTTGGCTTCTATAACAGTACTAACCTGTTCTCCGCAAGTAAATGCCAACTACCCCGCATGAATTAGAGGTGGCGGACAAATGATTTCAGGCACAATGCATAAAATCAGTCGTTACATAGACAAATTTATACGTCTCGCCTGGGGATCGGAATCATGACCTCGCCATCCATAACTACTTAGATATGCTCTTTTTCTATTTAGCTAACATGATGGAGCAGAAGTTTCTAACAAGAAAGTTGGAAATGGAAGAGTGACCATGCTGGTGACCGTTATTCTAAAGATCAATGTTCGAACAGGTCAAACAAGGAACACATACGTGAACTTATTTTTTTGAACGGGCCAGCTATTTTTGACAAAAAGATTCCCACTACTTGTATACATACAGGAAAAAGTGGCCACATAGTGGCCGTATTTTTACCATTCTAAATAACTTGAACAATCTTGACGGAGCTTCACATTTCTCTGAATATATTTCGAAATCCGGTCTTTTCCGTTGCCACGGCAGCCAAACTTCTGCATAGAATTGTTTTGATCAACTTTATTAGATGAATCCAGGCCAGGTTGCATCAACTTCTACCAGATGGTTTCAGAGGAGATGCCGTTTTAAGAAAAGGATGCACGGACGACATATGTCGAGTGATCACAATAGCTACAGAGGCACCGCATTCTCAGGCCGAAAAGACAAGACCAATTTTACAGCTGATTTCTTTTTTCCCCCTAATATTTTATCAATGTAATGGAAATTAAGAACTAAGTTATCCTGATACTAGAGACGTCTTTAGATTTGATATTCTCAACGAGGAAGTATATATATATATATGAATGCACGTATTTTGCTTTCAAATGATAGAAATCTCTGTACAAAAATGTTGCCGCTATCTCATACTACGGAAGACCTTCACTACTCTTCACTTTTTCAAACGGTTAATGAAGCAAGTCAATCCCCTTATATACTTCTAAAGCATGATCTTGCACGGTCCGAATACTACCAGTATGTTAAAAAATCAATCAAATTATTATTTTATTCAAAATTAAATGAGAGGATAAAATCCAAGGATCGTAGAGCAAAGTACGTATTTGTTGATTGACCAACGCTACACCTTTCTATAATAGGATGACTACTAATTGAAGACTAATGATGCTTTACTCCTACATTTTAGATATAACGGACGGAGTGAATTGATATGTCTAGTTGCCCCCACCCGTTAATGTTAAGGTCGGTGTGCTTTGGCTTGGATTAAGTTAATGAGTACAATCATGTACTTGTAATTCGGATTGATTATATTTTTATTCCGAGTGTTCACTTAGCTTAGGACAGCGAGTATTTACTTTACAGTGTCCCGTCTATACATATGAAGCTGACTGGTGTAAATGTGTAGATGACAAGCCCCAAACCCGTTTTAACTCCAATTTACTCCGCTAATTCCTATTTTCAACCTCCTTTAGTCCGTATCTTGGTATATGTTTCCTTGTATTTTGGTGTTGTTAACAATTTTAGTCCACTTCCGACTCCGCCTCCATCCCCATAACTCTTCATTACTTCTTTTTATTGTATCCATTGTATATATGGTATCTTGTTTTTACTGGGTGTTTGAAATGTGTCGTCTATATCTTGCGACTACAGTGTCAAAATGTAAGTGCATTCTCTTGTTAGGATGCTTCGAGGGATGTTCAGCACTCACCTTTTTTCTGTGTTATTAAAATCATTGTTGTCAACCAAGTATTTGAACAAGTTATATGCCAAGAACAAATTGTACAGTCAAAGCATGCCACTAGATATAATAAATATCTGTTTCAACACGCCTTGCACAATGAGTGCTTAGATCTATATATTACAATAAACAAATGCTCAGAAATAAACTAGAAGCTAAATATTTTCTGTAAACGAAGAAACAAGTTTACAATGTGGCATCTAATAATAACAACACTGATAAAAGCACTAGTTTTCTAGAATTAATGCATAATATATAATTTCTGAATATATTTTTCACTTCTTATGTGATTCACCAATTTTGTACTTGCATAAAATCAGTTATGACAGAAATCTATCGTAATGATTTTTTCTTCCTCTATTAGTTTTGTAAATACAAAGAAAAACTCCAAACTTCAGTGTTGCAGAACAGAATAATATTCTTCTTCTTGCACACAGTATTTTAAGTCTAGTCTTTCTAATCCGAGAGACTTGTATTTTTCTTTCAGACGTTGTACGAAACGGATAATGAGAATCCTGGTGATTCATCTATTAATGTTAGACAAGCGGCTAGTCTGCCAAGCTTTTATCCACTTTCGTAAAACATTCTTCGATATTTGTTTGGCCATTAAAGGACGCCTTATCTTTCAATTATCTGGCCGAAATAGAAATAGAGTTTCTGTCAGGCACCATGAGATGAGATGACAGATGATAGTAGTTAAAAGAAATTCACAGATAAAATTTTGTTTAATTATCAGGACGTTTCTTTGTTCCGGGAATGGATGATTCAGACAATGCTTTTTACAGAGTTTGCCCATATTACGCATCCATGCATAGATTTATCAGCAGGCATTTCAAATTATTCCATTAGACAAACGTAACTAGATGATTAACCTTTTAATGCAAACTTTGTGGTTTGGTAAATACGGTTATCTAGATAGCAATACATCAGTTGAAAAAACATGTTAGGCGTTGACAAGTACCACCAAGGCAGTTCAGGTTTTAATTAATGTATAGCAAGCAACGACTTGAAAGCTGACCGGATGATTAAGCATCTATTTGGATGTTATGTAATTAAGTCTATGTAAGGATTTTAGGTAGTATAGTCTATGTTTTGACTTTTCATAATCCGACCTATGATTCTCTTGATATGTATGCCTATAGTATGCTTTATTTTCCATGAAAATGGTCAATAACTTTTGGTATAACAGGTTCCTGTACATGATTAAAAGTTTTTGTTAATATAGAAATGTTACAATCCGACATAGAAGGGTTTAAGGTAGTGTTTTATATACACAAAATGAAAAATCGGAACTAAGGGTTTAGCATATTATAACATAAAAATATAGCATATTGTTTGATCAACCTAATCCGTAATAATTATGGGTTTATTATTGCATGATCTAGATATAAACCAGGTCTCCCAGATGGTCTTCTAATGATCATTTTGAAGTATCGTTGAACACTTTCAACTTTATGATATCTTTAAATGTGCCCTAGAAAAAGATTCTCATAAAATTATGTATCATGTCTTCCTTGCATCAATAAACATCAATAATCTGAAATTTCTCTTTAAATTGTTTAGGTTTATAAAGAAATGTAGTGCTCTACTATGTCAATTATTCGCAATTAAGTTTTGAAAGTAAAATTTACTGCCAATTGTTTTCTCTTATGGAAAGATTCTTAAAACATATTTGGCCACATTTTGCATCAACAGAATGTATCAGTTTCCGCCGACATCTTTCTGATTAGAGATAATTCTTTCTAACACAGACATAGGACGTCTTACTAGAAAAAGAGTATCAAAATTAATGTCCTTCGCTGTGTTTTCCTTATTTAGCGGATTCTCTCGGCCCACTCACGGATTGATTTACCGATAGAAGTTCGGTGTAATTTTATTAGACAAACTATCAGGCCGTTATTTACTTAGCAATATCAATATCTGAGTGGGTAAATACGATAATTATGCCAAACAAGGCTTCTTGTTTTTATACTGTCACCTGTCAAGTTGTTGTATTTCAAAACTATTAAGAGCTATAGGTAAGGTTTACTTTCTGAATCAATGTTTACATATCACAGGACTATTCACAATCTAAGAAATAATATACCACAAGAAGTGATTTTATCTCTGAATAAATCATTGTGGTCCTTTGGGATTATTTATTTCAACTCATTTAGATTCGAAGACTGAATACTGCTTAAGTCGGAGCTAGGGGACGTGGGCATTGTTGCATTTTCCATTACTGCTCATGAACAGAGTCAATCAAACCTAGCCTGCAATTTTCACTGTTTGTCTTGTTCTCGGTGCTTCCGAGGGATCTACTTTCCTGATTTTATTCAGAAGAGTTATATTAAGAGGATGCAGCTCTCATGATAGTGTGATACCCATCATCCCGGCAAACACTGATTTCATTTAAAGCAAAAATGATAGTTTGAAATATATTATCACGAATCTAACACCGCATTTACCGAACATTTGCCTGATTTTCTCGTAATTATTTTAAGCCCTCTGCTATGACTTCTGACGTTATGGCATAGTAACTATGACGTACAACAGTGGTTTTATCACATACTGATGGTACACTATTCCTTCCGCCTTCTTCTCTTAATAGGAAAACAGAAAAAGCTGAAAACCACAGGTCACTCACCACGACATAAATAAAATGAAAACATATCTGGTCGTGTTAGAATACGACATTGTATACTACATTGTAAAGAAAGCATTGCTTTGTTTTCGTTGAGGTCGTGTTCATAATAGTCTGCTATGATTTTACATTTAGCCAAGCAAACAACATGAACTGACATTGACAAACCTTTTGGGCATATTGCCATTAAGTGTTCCAATAACCCAACTGTCTCTGAAAATAATAATATATGTTATCCGCAACACTTGAGACAAAAGGCGTACATTTTAAGATAATACGAACATGTGCAGCTGCGTTTACGATATATTTATCGTAATAAATTACAAACCTTTCAATGTGCGGATTATTCAATATCGGGAAGTAACATATCTTTAGAGTAAAATATTCATACAATAATGATACAATGCAAAGGTATTCATCTGTTCTTCGATAATTTACTGAATATTATATGCCTTTTGGCTAGCAAAAATATGCGTTTTAATTGCCTTTTATTAAATGAATATTTAAGTTTATGCCGTTAATGTAGTAACACAAGTTGTAATTATAAAAGAAACACATATGTCAATAGTTCATAACTCAACTTTTACAGCACTAACGCTATCGAAATATACATCCATTTACAGTTAAACACCAATTCTTTTCGAAGACCCAAGGTGTTGAGCAAAGTGCTCGAGTTATACACGGTTTCGATTTACTCAAACATTCTAGAAATGATGTTTGAAACAAGTATGTTCAGGTGTACAGACACTAATTATGAATGGCGTGATAAAGTGGTAGTCGCATAATGTGGAATTCAAATTGTTCTCACTGTAGAGGTATTTTCTTTACTTTCATTGCAATTTTGCTTGCTGAAATAACATGACAAATTTATGCTTGGGATTTAGGTAGCATTTCTGTTATGAATTAATAACATTGCTGAATTTGTCGTATACTACACTACTACAATATGTGTTCTCATTTTATATCTGAATTTACAGTGTGTCTGTGTGACTGAGAATATATTTTGCATCAAACATGACCCACACTCTTTCACTTTCATTCATTTAAGTTATAAAGACTTAAAGATGGGTCTTGTTGCTTGTTGCAAAACAGAATAAAGAAGTCCAGATATATAGTGCATTTATACCTACAATTCACTAAATTTCAAACGATGATGCCTAAATATAACAATGAAAAAAAAGTATTACGAACGTTTTCTTTATAATATACGCCTATCCATTTTACGAAACAACCAAGTTTTTCTGACCTCAGTGTTCTTATACTGGCTGGTATTTTGCGACTATGTAGAAAATTCAATTTTGTTAGAAGAGAAATCCGCTAAAGCCGTTCTTGATACGGTCGTTTCAAGGATACGAACGTTATTTAAAAGAATTCATGTTAATCTGATAGGAAACTATTTTTAACAATGCCTTGTCATCTTTATACATATTCACAGCAATGAAAAAAAGTATAAATATACAGAATATGCATCTTTCAAATGACGACTTACTTCTCCTGTCCTACCTTTTATATTATATTTGGCTATTATATGATCTCTGAGAAGAAAAAGCCAGTACAAAGTGTTTCTATCATATATTAATGGCTTCATTAAAATTCACTACATATCCCTGAATACATTTGACGGTAACTGCAATCAAGAGAACTCAATTGAAATTTACAATAACGGATGCTTTTTAGCCTATTTGCCATAGATATTTCGCTAGGAAATCTTGCCTAGTTGAAATAAAAGGTAGGGAAGGTCTGGTTTCATTTGACGGATTCATTGCTTTTTCCTAAACAGTTCCAGACAACATATTGCACTTAGAGCATTTTGATGACGGCATCTCATTATAAAGCAGTTTTTGTCTTAATTTAGACCAGCAAAAAACGACCCTTTATAATTAGAAGACAAAAATTTTGCTAAACATTTTTAATGCAATGCCTTTAAAAATCCAATCTTTAAAAGACATAGCCTTTCAAATACTTTATAACCATTCAATTTGTAACATCAAAACAAATTGTAATATTTACGTTTTAATGCATCATTTATGTTCAGTCATCTAAAAAGGCAAGGGAAAATTTCCCGGAAGCACAGATCAACCCATATACAGTCAGAATGGTATAAATCGCAAAGTAGGCCCGCAACAATTAAAACTGTAACGGAAAATATTAGCAGACGGGTTTCTTAAAAATCCAACAACAAGTACATTATAAATAAATGCAAAATTAAAAAACATGTAAGAGTAGATAAATTGGTGTATACTGGGGAAAGTAGTAAAACGCATGGATGAATATTCAATAGGGAAAGCCACGCTTCAAAACCGTTACACTGCAAACCACAGCAGCGTGTACACAAGACAAACACACGCACGTACATATGCACACGTGCACATCACAAACACTAACAAATAGCAAACAGACAGACAGACAGGAGAATTAACATAAAATATGAAACGGACAAAAAAAACAAAAAAACAAGCTGAAAATAGTATACCGCCTTGGAACGGTCAGATAACTATACCAATTATAAAACTTTATTATTGATAGTCAATAAGTAATGGAGTATTTTGATGACAAAAGGTAAATAAGCCTTTTGCGTTATCCTTCCTACACAACACAATAACTTAAGTCAAAAATATTTAACGCACAGGAACAAAATGTTCCATTAAAATTTACTTGTAATAAAGTAATATCTACATTAGACAAGAATGAACTTCTCTTTCCTTCCTTGTTTTGCTTAATCGGCATGTCAAGGAACAAACAAGTATGTACAAAAAAAACACAAGATCTATTTTTTGCTAGTTATTGCAAACAAAGCAAAATCTATACAATTCTCCCAAATATTGTCTAACTTTATTTTGTAATTTGTTATATATAATTACTACTAGATCATATACTTTTAACATTGCAGAATTATGTTCTGGCAAGGTATATTTAATTATTTCTGCCATTGATACCAGATATAAAGGCGTCTGATCAGCCTTACAATACAACAAATAAAAGGCTAATACAATAAATGAAAATGCAAAAAGAGCTGTGTATCTGATAACGCTTTTATTCAGTAATGTAAATTGTGAAATAAATCAGACACAATGTCTGTAGGTGCGGTAATAATGAAACAGAATATCCAAGTCTCTAGATATTTAACAAAATGCATTGTGCTCGTATTATGAACGTATTATTACATTTTAATGAGAGGTACTACATAAGAAACAAAAACACATTTTTAGCAAAATTCTTACGTTATTAACTGCGCCTTTGATTTTATGAAAAGCAGTGATAAGGTTAAAATGTTATACTCATTGTACATTTTAGAAGATAAGGAAAATTGATTTTAGTCTCAAACCGTGTGAGTTGTCAGTCATCTTTTGCAATTTGATGTCCATCAAGTAACCTAAAAGAATTGGCTAAACTAAGAAATCACAACTTTTTTCTTAATTATTTGCCACAAGTGAAGGAAATTATTACCGCAATACCACCAGAGGCTCTGATTTGGATATCCCACATTATAACCAAAGTTATAACGAACTATACCAAACCGGTTTGTTATCAGTTTCATTATCGTGGCTTTCTCATACTTGATAGTTACAGACGTATAAGGAATTCCATGTTTTATTGAATTTAGTACATTTCTTCTAATACTAGAACACTGGAACATGTACCCGATTATCTACATTGGTGTGGCATGAATTTTACTTAATTGTATTTAGACATCGTTGCGTTTTAGTATAATTTTTACGACAAAGAAAGCACGGTTCAATACACTAAATTGGTATAATTCTAACTATGTCAATGCTAAATGTACTGCCTAGAAAATATTAAGCACTGTAAATAATGTTTGTCCATATCGAAAGGTTAAGATGGTAAAAACTTTGGAAATCTTTATGACCTAACATGTGTCATGTTGAAAAGCATTACAAGATTTTGATGTTGTATATTCGTCATTTCTTTTCACGAAAATTGTATATTATTTATATTAAGAATGGTTAACGTTAGTAAAGTCTATATAAAAACAACTTTAAAACATTTAAGTACTATGTTCTTGACACTAACGATTTTTAGGGGCCTCCATGAGCGAGTTGGTAAGGTCGCTGACTGAATCACTTGCCCCTCACCAATATGGGTTCAGGCCTCGCTCAGGCGTTGAATTCTTCATGTGAGGAAGCCATCCAGTTGATTTATGCAAAGTCAGTGGTCCTACCCAGGTGCCCACACGTGATGAAAGAATCTGGGGTCTTCCTCCACCATCAAAAGCTTGAAAGACGCTATATGACATATAACTTTGTCGATGTGACGTTAAACCCCACAAAAATAAAAATAATGATAAATAACTTTGACTTATTTCCGCTACTTTATTATATGTAACAATAACAAGAATGATCTTTTTAACCTCCAAGATGTGAGACTTCGTACGAGACTATTTTACAAATATAATTCAAACCATTTTGAACAGAAAAAAGAGTTATGGTTTTTTTTGCATCTAATCTAATATACAATTGCCCGCGAGACATATACTCTCATATTTCTGCAAAAGGTACTTGTGTCTGTAACTTTAATATAAGCAGTGAGATCAATTATTAATGTTTGCGCCGCGTGCGTACCTGAAGTAGAATAACTGATCCAAAGGAATAACAATAATTATTTAAAAACTTGATTTTACTTTAAAATTGTTATGGAAAATCCTGAAAATTGTTTTGGAATCAAGACTGTTTCCCCATGCAATGTATTAGACTAGTAAATATTTGAGTAAGAATATTCATATTAAGTCTCCATTGCAATTTCCTCCCAATATCTAACCCAGAACGGAGAGTTCATGCGGCCACCACCAGATTATAGATGGTACCTATTAACTACGTAACTTTGCAAATTATTTCTGGCGTTCTGTCAAAGCGGCTGATTAAAATCAATTTCTTTCACAGCTAGTCCAGTATCGCTGGGTGCTCCCATAGACTGATACATCGGCAAAAACACGTATAATATCATTTGTTAAGACGCATGTATAATATCATTTCTTAAGACAAACAACAAAGCGATTGTTTACTTATTAATGTCGGTATTTGATAACCAAGGATCAAAAGAAATCTGGGAGTTATGTTAGATACATATGGTTGTGTAAACCTGAAGTGCACAGCAACGTAAAACAAAATGGGCGTTCGCAATTCTTGAAAATTACTTTTAGCTTACATTTGATAACAGCCTGATTATAAGTTGCGTGAAAGATCGGACATCCTGAAAAACAATGACTTCATGAAAGCTGAATCACTTTTATTTCTGTAAAAGAAAGACATACATGATCTACTTGCCAAAAATCGATGTGTGCGCTGTTTATATTTCGCTGATATAATTAGAAATAATCGAGCGTATATAACCTTTTATCCTCTCTGGGTTTAAAGAGCAATTTCTTCATTCTTCGTGTCAGAATAATTTGTATATTTGATATATTGCTAAAGTAACACATAAGCACAGATAAGGCTCGACTCCATTTTCATGCTATCTTTGATAATTATTGTTGAATTGCTGTTAATAATAGACTTTGGGTCATTTCTGACTAATCTGAGTTCATTATGTTGATAGCTGGATCCCAGCATCACACATTATGTCATATACAAAAGTTAAAGGGAACCAGATATTTGATAGAGCAAGTACTCGTTGTAAAACGTTATGTTTAAATTTGGACCAATCAGAAACAAGTTCTTAAAATAGCACGTCTGCTAAGGTTTAAATAGGTTGATGGATGACAGATGGCTCATTCGGTATCCAGCGGTCGAAGAAGACACATCGAGGATTCAACTAATAATTTATCCCAGTACCTTGATAAGGAGACTATTGCAGTTACCCTGTCAGGGCGGATAACTTATTAAAAAAAAAGACTTTGGAAGTTCATAAACTAAAGAAGAGTTGCAGAATTTCAATAAGGTTTCGAGCTATAGGGCCAGCACATAGGAGTTTTACCTTAAGGGAAACTGAATGCAATAGACGATAGCAAATATAGGCTGAGCATCGGAAAGCTGAGACAGAGACCCAGAGTTTGGTAATCTACTGAAAAAGTAAGAGAGTTCCAGCTTATAGACGGTTCAGCATAACTGGCGAAGTACAGCCAAGGCATCGGGGACATAACTATATGGTAGTTGAATGCTACATATGATAGCATAAAGGCGCTGGGCATCAAGGAGTCAGGGCAATCATATAGAGTTGAGAGGACAGAGGCCGAGCATCTATGCGATAGATCTCGCATGTTGTTGATTCAAAGACATTGTCTGACGGGAACTTCAACAAAAAGACAAGTCAAGTATAGAGTCTCCAGCCTATAGGAGTTTGAGCTAATTGAAAATTGTTAGTTTGAAACATTTAGTGATTTACCTGATCCCTGAAATTGTCTAGCTCATAATTAAAATCATTTACGAATCATTGGTACACGAATCATTTAGGCAAGGTAGCCAGAGGAAAAATTCTATATATGAGATATGTCTCACCAGCTCTACGTTTTAACAAAGGACATTCTACATTGTTTGTCAGCTAGTCTAAGGCATAGTCACCTTAGCGATTGGACCCAATACATTGTTCAAGATACTAAAGGCGTAGGCACTTCCCTGGGTCATATAACCAGTATCCTGACACTTCGGTTGTGAGATTAAGATATATCATCAACAAAGAAACCATGTATATCAATAAAAGGTCATTAAGTATTCAGCAAATAATAGAATATAGGAAACATTCACTATAGCCATTCCATGAATTGATGAACTTTTCTTGCATGCTAGACAAGATTTTCCCGTGTTTTTGCCAGTGATTTAAAGTCTCATTTTACAAATTGCAGAAGGATGCGTTCTTCGAACGAGGTTTTTCATGTTGGATATGCATTCTTGTTATTTTTCTTACTGGCCTTATTTTTTGTTGACATGATATTATCGTATTTTGTACATCAATTCAAACATAGACTATCGCATTCTTTCTTATCACTCCTTCCGAAGACATACGTTTGTCAATATTGATATGTGAGCCAATGAATAAGACTCTAAGCAATGTTCCACCGCACCAGTTATGTCTGCCTTAATCATGTATTTGGACAGCAACTTATATACCATTTCTTACTGAGGTTCAGCATTTGTATCAAACATAACTGTTCAAACTAATTTTAAGAACCGCTATGATAAGCATATGATCTGGAGACCTTGTCAATATGAGTATACGCTGCAAGCTAGAATCCTTTCTAAAACGTACAAAGATGCAGCTTATTTCTTAAGCCAAGCCTTCGTTTTACTCCAAACCGCATTTACACTTATACTGCCTAACCCTTTGTTCCAGGTCTTGTTTCAAACATTTCCAAAATTCAGCATAATAATCTAAAACCACCAACTTAGGCTGCGACTCGAACATATAATTCAATGAGCCTGTAAGCATGAGAAGGAGCTTCAAATATTTGGACCCTCGCTTATATTTGCTATGCAATGTTTCCAAAACGAAATAATTTTCTTTTCATTCTGCCTTTGATGTGCAATTATTAACTTCTTTGGGTGGCTGATTGCTTGCCTAAGTTATATTTTTACAGTGTTTCAGTATGTAAAAGAAATTGCAAAATGTTTACTAAAACGTGCCTCTACTCTTACTACATAAATAAAGATTGGTTTAAACAGTTACCTAAAATACAGTGTGACTATTATTTCGGATTAATGATCAAACCTGTTAATACTTTCATTACAATTTTGTCATTTACATTAAAGGATGTTTACTTATTCTGATACTCTTCAAATCAAACAACGTATATTTAACAGTCTTTGTTAAATAATCTTGTATGAAAATACACTATTTTTTCAGTCGTTATGTACATTAAACATAAAAAGGACTTAGTCATGAATTCAACAAATTTCTTCAGCTGGAAGAGAGTCAAGTATTGTGGGTTTAAGCATGTTTTACGTTAAAATATACATCAAATGCAAATTAGTCTGATGAAGACTGTATTATAGTTAACAATTAATTCAATCTAAGAACAAAAGATTGATATGTTCTTAAGCATTGTATAGACAGACAGACAGACAGACAGATACCTTTATTTTCTATCAGGTTACGCACATGAAAATTACATGGTATAACAACATGATAAAAAATACATCGTATGATATATACAAACTGGGTGGTTTGAAAATACAATATTATATATAAATATTGACTTTTTTCTGAAGATGTATAGTAGATCCAGCATGAATAACAATTACATCAACATAAATAATATTTTTGTTATCTACAGTTTTCTTTACGGGGGTAACTCAAAAATAGTATTTCGTATTTAAATATCGTTTCTTTTTTCCTTTTTATCCTTTTTAATGAAAAGAAAAAGAAATCCAGTTCTTTATAAAGTATCATCATGATTACCAAAAAGGTAATTTCACACTTTGGTTGAATAAAAATAGTATGAAACAAAAAACCGAAACAATAATGTTTATGTTGATTTAAGTTGTTTCACAGTACTTGTATAAACACAAACTGGACACTACTAACTATGGCAGTGTACACCTGTAACAGTTACTTTTACCTGTAATGATAAAGGTAAAGAAAACCCGTGGAACTCGTGCTAATTTAAAGCTCTTGTTTTGAAAGAACTGACATAATTATATATGATATATACTGTGTCGAATTGAAATGCATGAAAATTTCATTTAACGTGGTTTAAGGTCACAATAACTGAAAGTGAAATATTCGTTTGATATTAGTGAATAGGATTTATTGATCAAAGGGACATGAGATTTTAATGTGCTGCATGTTTTGGTAAGTTTAGTTATATTGTTTATTTGTTATTTTCAGGATATATTGGATCAATTTAAAAAGGTTTTTAAGTGCCTTTTCATCATTTGTATTTAATAAATGGTTAAATTTTATAACATTAGGTCTAGTATAAAAATACGGATCTATCAGTTTTTCTCGGATGTTTTTAAAACGTTTACAAACTAGCAAAGTATGGAATTCGTCACCAAGGTCCTGGAAGCAGTTTACGCATTTTCTATTGTTATATTCTTTATGTTTATTTTGCCAGCGACCAGTTTCTATAGGAAGTTTATGATTCGCTGTTCTAAATTTTAAGATTTTGAGGCCTTGATTTCGAGGGAGAAGTTTCAAAATTAATATCTTTCTTAAAAAGGCTATAATTTCTACCTTTGGATGAGTTTGTTAGATCTGATGACCATTTTTGAAAGAATTGGTTAATAAGCGTTTGTTTAATATTAATTGCTATATTTTTACTTGTAATTGATCTCTGTTGTAGCCACACATAGGAAAATCCTGTATTGTTAAGGATATCACATATATGATTCATCCATTTAAATTTATTAGAGTATGCAGAATATAACATGGCTTCATAACATAAAGAAGAGAGTTTAGTATTTTTCTGTGTAATAATTTTATTCCAGAAACTTATCATTTTTGTTTTAATTGTAATCTCTATCGGATATCGTCCTAACTCGGCGTAAAGCATGTACATCGGCGTACTTGTACGAGTTTTCGTTATTTTTCTTAGAAAGCTATTGTGTACTTGTTCCAAAGCGGAGAGATTTTCGAAACCAAATATTTCACAACCATATGTTAGTATAGGTAAAATTGTACTATCGAATAATTTTAATTGAAGATCGATCGGTATGTCTATATTATTTATTCTCATTAGTAGTAGATGCATTGCTTTTTTAGCCTGATTCGCTATATGTTCTCTTGCTTTTGCAAAACTACCTGTATTGGAAAAATAAAGTCCGAAGTATTTATATGATTTTACAAATTCTAGTTCTTTATCTGCGAGATAGAATTTCATATTTTTTTAAATTTCTTGCACCGATAACCATTACTTTTGTTTTATCAGGATTCACCTCTAATTTCCAGAGTTTACAGTAATTTTCAAAATCTTTTAGACATTTTTGAAGGGATTTTTTGTCGTCTGCAAATAATACAGTATCGTCAGCGTAGAGGAGTACTAGGATTTTAAGATAAAAACCTACGTTCGCATTGCTGATTTCAATTCCAGGATTATCGTGTGAAACCATAAAATGTTCCAGATCATTCAGATAAATACTGAAGAGCAGGGGGGATAAATGGTCCCCCTGTCTTACCCCTATTTCGCATTTGAAAAATGATGATTTCTCATTACCAATAGAAACACATGATTTTATATGCTTATACATATTATAAATTACTCTTAAAAAGTCTTTGTATTCCAATATTTAAGAGCTTTTTCCAAAGACCTATTCTCCAAAGCGAAAAATCCACATACGTAATATATAATTTTTGCTTTTTAAGTTTTAATAACTCTATAAGGTAGTGTAATACGAACATATGGTCAGTTTTGAGTATTTGGATCTAAAACCTGCTTGATTTTCATTAAGCATTTCTTGAACTTCTACATATTTCGTTAACCTGTTGTTTAATACAGCACTAAAGATTTTGCCAAGGCAGCTTAAAATAGTAATTGGACTGTAGTTTTTTGGATCACTTTGACTGCCCTTGTTTTTATAAATAGGTTTTATTATGTCCTCCAGCCAAGATTCTGGTAAAGTACCGGTAACCATTATTTTATTGAATAGTAGTACGTATACTGGCATCAGCAGAGATTTTGAACTTTTAAGATATTCATTAATAATTTTATCCTCTGCCGGACATTTACCATTGTTTGTGTTTAATATTGCTTTGGAGATTTCTTCCGGAGTTATCTCTGAGTTTAATATTTCATCTTGGTCATTTAGATTAAAGTTCACACGAAAATCTTCTTCCTCTGTATTTGTAGAGTTTATATTTTCGAAAAAGTCATGTAATTCCTGCATTGGGGGAAATTTTCCTTTCGATTTTGGTTTAATGCTGTTCAAAATTTTCCAGTAATCTTTCGGTTGTTTTGAATTTAAATGTCTTAGTTTTTTCTCATGCGTTTGTTTTGTATTTTGCTGAAATCGTTTAACTGTTGATTTATAGAATTTACTTGCTTCGCGTAGATGAGTTTTATTAGTTTCGTTTTTAACAAGATTATATTGTTTACGCGGTCGGTGGTATTTTACTTGCGCATTCCTACACTGTGTACCAAAAAACGGTTTGTTTTTAGATTTATTTTGCTTTGGCGGATTATTTTCTTTAAAATTTTGCGGTCTTGAAATGAATGTTTTATTAGCCGAACAGTTAAAAATTTCGGCGATTCTAGTTGCTGCTAAATTTAAAATAGTAGATGCATTTTCCTGATTACACAATTCGAGTGAAGCTTTTATTTCCATGATATCATTCTCATTTATATTTATCAAAAATGCTTCTTTTTTATTTTCTTTCCATTTAATTTTACTATTACTAGCATACGTTTCTTGTATGCAGTTTTGCTCAGAATATTTTATATTTAAATCAATACTTAACAGACAGTGACCGTCCGAAAATAAGCTATCAAGCTCTGTTATTTCAAAGTCAGTTATGTGTGACAAAAGATCAATACTCGCTATGCTGTAATCTATAACGGAACAGTCACGAAAGGTCATTTTACCTGTGTTACGGTCTTTACCTATTCGGCCGTTGCAAATAAACAGGTTATTGTATTTACAAATATCTAATAATTTATGGCCTATTCTGTCGGATTTGAGATCCATTGAGTTTCTGACTAGCGGCAAATCATACAGTTTTAATTTTCGATGTGCTTCAAAAAAGGTTAACAAGTCGTTATCAAAATCAAAATGATCAGCTAAAAATTGATCTGTTTCTAAGAAATCTGGCAGTCTTGCCGTATGTGCATTTATATCACCTGTCAACAATATACATGAATAGTTGCTACAAAAACGCGTGATTTCGAGTTCCATTTCTGCAAAAATGTCGTCTTTATAAAAATTAGATTGTTCTGGTGGCACATAAATTATACCCAACAATAGAACATTACCAAACGAGAACTCTAAGTTATCAATTTTAAGCCATAAAATGTATTCGCAATCGTTTTTTAAAATCTCAACTTCATCGTACAGAGTGTTACGCACAAAAACACCTATGCCGCCAGATTTACTTATATGCGGCTGTTCTCTAGGTTTTGATATAAATTCGTACTCAGAGATTGATATTATATCAGTGTTGTCTAATTTAGTTTCAGTCACACAAAAAATGTCATACTTTTTAACTAGCTCTTCTACTTCTGGAAAATTAACCTTATTTTTTAGACCACACACATTTAGCGATCCTATACTGAATTTTAATTGCCCCTTTTGTAATAAATCCTTTGTTTGTGAATTTAAACCAGTCAAATTATCTGAGGGAAGTTGCCCCCTAATGTCCTATCCGTGCTCACTATCTTGGGGAGTTTGTCTCGCATTTGCACCAGAATTTCCAGGATTAGTGCTGGCCTCTTGGCTATGTGCCGTTGAGTTGCCTCTATTAGAGTCTGTGGCTGTAACAGTTGTCTTCTGGGTGTCGTTTGTCGAGCTCAACTGCTTTTCGGCGCGGTTGTTAGCATTTTCTGGCATCCGTGTTGGGGTAGCCTCATTATCAAAGGATAATTTGGCTGCCGTAAAGTTTGAGAGGCTGGGCTCAGAAGGGTCTTCTGTTATAGTTTTATCAACATTATTTTGATTCCACTGACCAGACGGGGCAGTTAAATCCATGTGCTCACGAGAATCTTGTGCTACGCTAGTAGTATGCATTTGGTCAGCCCAGTGTTTTGCTGATTTTTCAATGTTTTCTTTTAAAGTCATTGAAACTTGTTCTTTAATGTTTTGGTTGCGGTCGCCTCGTAACACATTATTCCAATCTGGGAATTTGTCATATTTAATTTCACCATTTATTTCGATTGCAGCTGGAAATTTGAATTTCACTGCTTCCCGACCGTGGATGTTCCTTTCTTCCTTGAATTTCGGCCACAAGCTTCTTCTAGCTTCCGTAATTTCTGGGGGGTAGTCTTTATTTATGCTTATGGTCGATCCAGTGTATTTCAGATTTGGAGCTTTGGAAATAATTAAATTTGCTTCATATGAGTCATAAAACGTCACTAGAATTTGTCTGGGAATTTCACTTATATACTTTCTTCTGCCCACACGATATGCCCGTTTAATTCGCACTTCATGCGCCTCTATATCTAGGTTATCGGTCAAGATGTTTGAAATAACAGATACACAGTTTTCCGTGACATTTCTGTCCTTGTTTTCTTTAATACCGGCGAAAAGTAGGTTATTTGCACGAACGCGTGCTTCATGGTCAATTGATTTGTATTCAAGTAGACGTAAACGTTTATCAGTGATGTCCAATCTGGCCATATTTATATACATGTGCGACTCTATACCATCGACTCTTATCTTCAAAGGTGCTAGATTAGATGACAATATATCATAAATTGATGATAATTTATCTTCTGAACTAAGATTTCTAAAGTCTTGTGATGAAGGCCATGCCTTATAATACTTATCTATATTCTGTTGATTTTGTGGTGGTGGTGGGGTACCTGTATAATGGCGGGCGCGCTTATTCACCTCCTCAAAGTCATTGCCAAGCGGGGAATATCTAGATCCAGAATTATCACTATACAGTCTATTCCTTCCTACATCCATATAAGCACACATTTTGTCAATTCACAAACTTTTAGTGTCAGTTTTTATCAGTTTTAGCAAATTTTTCTATCAGCAATAAAAATGGCGTCTACCTTTTTCAAACCACCGGAAGCGATACTTACATTTTAAACGTTAAATTTAGTAAGATGGACAATCACATTTAGGAAGGAGCTCGGCAACACTAATACAAACCATACTAATATCACAAAATTAAGTTAAACATAAAAATAATCATATATCACTGTTACGTAGTTATGCATTAAGAATAACAAAAATAACTTCACAAATTAGGAATTATGTTTCTGCTAACGTCGTAGAAGAGCGGTCAATTAATTTAAAAATCAATGCCTTCCATTGTTTTGCTTTTCCTAAGTTAATAGGAAAACTTTACTTTGGCGCTACCATGGATTGATTAATTGGCAGACCAATGCTATTAATATTTAATTAGATGAACAGTTATCTTATTATTTACTTAATAATATCGATACTTGTGAAACTTAACACAATTATTAAAGACTAACTGAGCTTCTGCTAATATTTAAAAGGTATAGATTAGACAAAAAGCTGGGATCTTAAGGTTACCCTATCAAGTTTCAACTACTATCATGCTAGTCTGTGTAATAGATGTTGTTTCACAAATATGGTTGGTTGTCTAATTTAATGCGGTTCAGAGTTAAGATGCGTAGGAATTGAACTTCGAGGGCGTTAGCCCGAGTGGTTAAATAACTAAGCAAACTACAAGAAGGCCTTGATTGTTTTAATTATTACATACTCATCGATATATTTTGATAAAAAATATGCTTGGCTTCATTTATCCGAGTAGTAATAAACCGGACGTCATGCGGCAATTTGACGCCATAATGCTCTCTTACCCGTCCACGCGTCAAGGGTTGTTTATTTATAGAATATACAGAGCTTGATCTTCTTTTTTTGTTTAAATGGCAATCAAACTGAGGCATGTTAGAATAGTATATATTTCATGACATTATTAGAAAACATATTTGTAATTGATGAAACTTCCCGGGAATCGTAATACCTCTGAGATGTAATCAAACTTCCCCATTGTTGGGCAATCAAAAAGAATGGAACTCATTTTTTAACATTGTTAAATGGTATAGCCAGGTAATAACAACTGAACAATAATTTGCTAAGATTGAAAGGTATTTTCTTACCAATGGAATAACGTATTTGGTTAAAAGTCAGTGATTTAATGAGTTACATTGCGTTCATCACTATGGATGGGAAATTCAGGTGGTACGTTTAATTGCATACCAGTGACAACTATTTGCTTTATTGCTTGCATCTTTACATTTCCGAAGAATTGTAGTCTATGATGTAAATGTGTTTTTTATCTCACACGATTGTATTAGAAAACTCAGCTCTGTAAAATACTTTAATTTAAATTATCGCATACAAGGATTAATTAAAAGAAAGAACTATTAAAGCTTAAGATTTTATGATGTAAAACCTCGTTTTCTGGTTTCCTTTTATTATCCAATTCATTTAGAGGCAGTGTGATTGTTTTTATCACAGCGTTTTTATTCTCTACGATTTGATGTATCAACTAAGAAAATTTAGACGATTTTGTTCATAAGGGATTTATCATGAATGAATATTTTATCAACTCCTACTGCAGAAAACATCTAGCAGGCTAAGAACTCCAGATCATTAAAGTCTTTTAGATGTGTCATAAACGATGATGAACACCCGTTAGGCTTTCAGGAAATTTAAGATGTTATTGAAACTTGGGATAGTCTGTACCAAAAAGGACCTGTTTTATAGATGTAAAACGTCTGTAAAAGACCTGTGTCTTGAAATTACAACGTAAGTGGACATTATGACCAGAAATACAGAATAAGTTGCATTGTTCAAGCTTTGAGAATTTAAGAATGGTAAATTTTCTCGTTCTGTAAAAGAACGCAATATGTCTAATATTCAAAACATCAGAATGCCCGAAAAATATCGTGATTTACTACTGAAATTGGAGCCTTTCTAACAGCAGTATACTTTTCGCCACTTACAATGCTACTAAAGCATATAGCACGTTATCAGAGGACATTATACAATGTTGTTATTTTCTCAGAAACATATATTAGGATAACAGATTGCCCTTAGAAGCCACAATGTTGCCTTAAATAAAATCCATTAACATAAGGAGGAAACTTCTCTCTATATCCTCTCAGCACCTATAACGTAATAAAACGTATTAGCGTCTGATGGCCCTTTCACACTTTCGTAGAATCAACTTCTATTACATGAAATTCATTTTGAAATTATTTCTGAAATGTCTAGGTCTGCAGCTCTCAAATACGGAAATATCTTACATCCGAGGCATATACTGACACTTTCAAACAACAATAAAAACGACCTTTTGAACGATTTGACGAAGTTCCTAAAATTTCGTTATCAAGATTAGCCTGTCTACTTTCATTTTGTTTACTTTCTGAAATAGTTGAAGGTCGAGTGACGTCATTTTCATTGTTGTCAAGAACATACTTTTGCCTGGCGAGATTGCATGAAAGTGCCCGGTGTCCTAAGGGTATTAGGAAAATCCTTTCTTTTTACTAAAAATGAGTGCTTTTTTTTACATTTTCTAACACGTTTATACGAAAACAGACCTTTGAGACAAAATAGCTATAAAAATGCATTTTAGGAAATCTGTATAAACTTTCCACACCTGTAACGTAATAAAACGTATTAGCGTCAGATGGCCCTTTCACGCTTCCATAGAATCAACATTTATTACATGAAATTCATTTTGAAATTATTTCTGAAATGTCTAGGTCTGCAGCTCTTCTCTCAAATATCTTACATCCTGAGGCAAATACTGACACTTTCAGACAACAACAAAAAGGACCTTTTGAACGATTTGACGAAGTTCTAAAAATCTCTATATACTCTTGCTACGTTACGAAACCATATGGGATTTGTGATTATTCCGGGTTCAAATATATTTTTAGATGAAAAGCTGACATGTCGTGCTAAAGCCCAAGTATTTTCAAAGCGTCAGAAAGTGCTGAAAATTGAATTGGAAAAAAAGTTCACGCGCATATATTCTGGGGGGGGTGACCCGTGCGCGTGACCCCTGACTATCGACCAATTCAAATGCGACTTTCGTTATCAAGTTTATCCTGTCTACTTTCATTTTGTTTACTTCCGGAAATAGCTGAAGGTCGAGTGATGACATTTTCTGTGTTGTCAAGAACATACTTATGTCTGGCGAGATTACATGAAAATGCGCCCGGTGTCCTGGGGATATGTCTGACTAGCATAAAGTGTGGTAAGTGTTTATAAACAGAGAACTTTTTCCGTTGGCTTCCTTGTCTGGATAAAATCTCCACAAAACACTTTTTCGCGTCATTTGTGCATTTATTTAGTACGTATTCGTGCTTCCCCCATTTACAGAAAAAAATCCTCTAAATCTATGTTAACAATTAGCGTAAAAAAACTCTCCAAAAAGGGTAATTGCTAATACGAGAAGGTAATTATCTTGTTCTTAATAAATATTTGCAGTTGAACTATATAACATCTTAACTGTCAGGTCGGCTTTATAGTGTAGTAAATATGGTTAAGGAAAGCGCTAAAACATCAGGTTTTCTGCTTGGAGGTTTTCAGTGTTTAGTTCATGACATCGCAATAATACATATAACTGAAATTTAAACGGTCATTTAAAAATAATTTTAAAAGACAAAATTATAACAATACACACGACAATACAAACATGTAGATGTAGCAACAAAGAAAATGATACTTTTTGCAAAACATGTAAAAAGAATTCTTTACAAATGTATATTTGTGCATAATTAGTTTGATATAAAACCAATAAGTATTAATTTCATTTCATGTTATCTAGTGCGTAAATGCTGCAAACCACAGGGCACGTTAAGTGAACACTTTTGGACGTTCTGTCGGAGGCGACTGACTATAATCAATCTTTTTCGAAGTATGTCCTGAGAACTCCCGCGCATTGATTTATGATGTTATTTTTCTAGACAATGACTGAAACGCTTATGTACTTATTTTTGTCTTTATTTAGGTAGAAACACGATACTTAAAAAATCTGGACTTTGTTAGATACACATTGTTTTGGCTAACGCTGCTGTACTAAGTACCTTTAAGTAAACGTGCAAATTGCAATACATGACAAATGAAAATGTATCCTTCATTACGTTTCAAAAGATTGTTTTATTATATTTTCTTAACTTTCTGAAAATAACTTGGGTACGGTGAGAATATTTGAGAATTTTTGTTTACCGATTGTTTTCAATATGCAAACTTCTGTTGAAGAAAAAATAAGACCGATTGTTTTAGTTGTTGTTATCTTAATGAACTCCTCGTAAACGTAATAATTTAAAGGAGATATCTCGTTCGTTTTATCTATAGAATAATTTCTCATTTCCAGCGTGAGACAAAACAAAAGACGAAGATTAGCAAAATCTGCCTCTTTTTCTAGTGTTCTATGTCGCTAATGAGAAATATTTGTAACTAGTACGCAAATCATGCACGTTGGTCATAGTCAAGTTATAGATACTAATAAGTTACATAACTCTATAGTAGATAAAATGTCACAGTTTTGTTCTAGTAGATAAATGGCAACCGTACAATGTTTTAACTACTATCAGGACCAAGCCTAGTTGTAAATAACACTTCCGTAAAGCATTTGTCGATACATTTATTGAGGCAGTCTGTCAGCAACCTTGTAACATTTTAGAGGCAAACGACCTACTAGTACATTTTTTCAAGTATATTTCGACAGAAAAGAACATCCAAAACAGTTCAAGTGGGTTTTCAAACTGTCTATATGGTGTAAAAGAAACACTGTTAACGACGCAATTTCGGGAAAAAAGCTATTTTCCTTCTCTTGATTCATTGACTTGACAATTCCGATGATTCTGTTCCTAAGGGTTTTAACAGTGATGCGTGTCTTGTCAACTTACCTGGTAGAAAACACATATCCGTCTAATGTGTCACTGCTGTTTCTTAAATACTTTAGAGGTATTAGTGACGAAAACCTCTTTAGGATTAAAGCTATGTTAGATGCAATCTAAATATGGAAGAATAAGAGTTTAATAATAATTTACGGATCTTTTAAGGAAATAAATTGTATTGCATACCTTTCTTCATATCTCTTGCAATGGCTTACATGACCTTACCTACTATGCCCATGCCCTTGCTCATGATAACGTGAGAATTTCCCAGTACACAAGATGACATCATGCAATTAAATTACTTTAAGTGTGAGAATATATAGCTTCTAAGGCACAATCAGTTAAAACATTTCATTTCACAACTGACTGGAGACATGCTTAAAGACTGCATAATTATGTAAAATGTACAGGAAATAAATAAAATGTGCTTGGATAGCAGATGTCTTGTAGTCCTCACTAGTTTAGTTGTTCTGCAAAGCACTTTGGTGAAACTCGTATCCGCTGTCATTTTTGAATGAATTCTTTCAATGTCTACAGTAATTCAGATTGCAAACTTTACATTGGTCTCCCCGTGCTCAGTGCTATTATCTTTCTGTTGAATTAATTCAATTTATTATATGTATTATAGAGCTCCACTTGAACTGATACATTGAGAGTAATGCACAACTCGTTGCCTCTCGGGATTCAATAAAGTCAAATGTGCAATTTTTGTTTGCATTTTATGATTACAAAGGATATTATTTTAGATTGTACTATATCTGCTTATGTTGATTCCATGTATGGAAATGTAAATTGTTTTAAATTTACTTTTACTTTATTAACAATTGCTTTATAAATTTACTGCATGCTCGTGATTCAGTAAAATAATTTAGCTTCCTGACAAATACGAAAACTGATGAAACCGATGGTTTAAGTGAATGTTAAACTTGACCTATTCAGTATATACCTTTGTAACATTGCAAGGTTTTAAGTATAAACTCTCTGTATCATCTTTCTACGTACATGTTCCCGAAAAATTGATATGTTCAATTTAACTTTCTCCATTTCCTGACACGAAATAATTGTATCATTGTTTTCCATTGTGTTTTCTCATCTTTTTGTACCATGTTATGAAAAAAACACACATGTGTGAAGACTTTCATGTTGAATTCTCTCAGAAACAGAAAGATATGACATGAAGCATCATTCATGAGTAACGATGCAAAATTGCCTTATAAATTCAAGAACTATACATAAACAGGAACGCATCCAGCATTATGTCTGACTAGTGGTTATAGTGATGCATATTACATCGCTAAGAGTTAATCAAAGCAATTTGTTTTCAGACGAGAAACGTATTTAATGATTCAGTGTCTGGATAAAGTCTTCCCTGGAGTACGTGTGTGTAGACGATTTACTTATTATGTATCAACATTTTTCTCTGTAGAACAGTTTCCCTCTCAATATATGTAAATTTTAGTTTCTCCGAAACGGGAGGTCACTACTTTCTCTTAATACCTGGACTAGGTGTTGTGATATTTACCGGTCCTTTTGAAATATGGAGACCATTCAAATTTATTATTATAACTCCTCTGAAGCTAGTGCTAGTGGGCGCAAGGTGTGTTGCATATTTCATTACGTATCATGAACAGCTCTAATGTAATAAAATCTGCTATTATTTTGTTTATTTGCGTTCTATGCTTCCAAGGGTCCGGCTTAAATTTTTTTTATCAATAATCACAACTGCAGTCTTGAAATACATTGTGGCGGCTGTAAAGTCTGAAACTATCTTCAAGAGCCGCTTTACCTGTGGAACTACTATATTTAACTTGCATCTCTGATGCAATTCCATTTTAGGACAATGTATTTCAAATACATCTTGCTAGTTCTAGCGCATGGATGTTAAACCAACGTCTGAAATGAAAACTGTTTAAACCTATTTTCAAGAACCACTTTACTTCTGGTAAGTATATGGATCAGAGAACCCTGCAAATATAACTGGACCAAGGAAAGCATGAGGGACTTCCCTTTCCAAGAAATACTTATGTTCTAAAATGCATTTTTTAAACAAAATTTGTCAGACTCCAAACCAATGTTTCAAACCTTAAAACAAATACCATTCCACTACACACCTTTGTTTCAAAACTGACTTAAACATAAAGTTTCAAAACAACTTCCAAATATGTTAATCGAACATATATCACGAATCTGCAAATATTCTTATACGACCATAGGGCATGTTTTAAAGTTATGAAACGTCTGTAAAGACTTGTACAGAAATGTACATGTATTGTCTTTACCATTCTACATCCACCGAAAGAAAATACATATCTTCAACACTATTGCATATGTCTTCATGGTCTAGTGGGTACCCTGTGCTAACTGACCTCCAATTATATAATCGCAGATAAGCAACATATTAGTTTGGAGGTGTGTATTGGCTGAATCCGCTACTCATTGAGTTTCACTTATCGTGATAAAAGAGTTGGGAACTTTGCTTGTTCGTTGTAATTTTATATCGTGGATTAACTATAAACTCCATGAGATAAGTCTCCCAAGAAGCATATTCAAAACTTAGATCAATCTTACCAGACGCTCAAACCGAATAACATCTCCATGAACATTCTTTGGAAGCATAGAACGCAACCAAGCAAAACAATAGCAGATTCTGTTTGATTAATTTGTTCATGAAAGGTAATGAAATTCTTTATACGAGACAATTGTAAAAATAAATAAAACAAGTCAACCCTTTCTTATAAGAAAAAAAGAAGTATGTTTTTGCATCATTTACTACAATATACAACACCTTTCGAGAGACATATTTTCACAATGCACATCTATCTGTAACCTTTTTTTAACAGAACATATATTTATTAGTCTAAAGCATATAACATCTTATCGACCTTAATGATAGATATGGGAATGGTAATTCAATGGATGACAATCAATATTTCAAGCTGCAAAAAATGTTATGTGTGTGTTTTGTTTGACAATCTTTTTCAACATTTTTTTCAATCAGAAGAATGTATATTTCTTGACAAAATCTGGAAAAAATATCTACTCATGTAATGAACAAAATGTGTTTGTTAAACACGCATTCCCCCTATGATGGCCATCATATATCACTATGACTTTTGTCTTTTGACCAAGTGACCGCGAAAACAATAAGGTTATCTACCGACCACATGCAAAAGAATCACATCCTAAGAATTGTTACGCCTGTAGGCCGAGGCATTCTGCAGTTACCAAAAGGACATTCATGGTCAACAGACAGACAAACAGGCTTTAAGACAAATACAAGCGTTCTTCAGTTAAAATGAAAGATGCTTCTAAGTCAAGGTCTAGATCGCCAGACCTTGCCTATCATCTTTGAACCACCGACTTCAAATCGATTAGGGGTCATTTGCCAACCAGATTTGGAGGTTCATGAGCCAAAGCGTTCTTCAATTATCATTTTTAGTCTCAAGGTCACTGTTGAACTTGACCTTTGATCTACTGTTTCTAAAACAACAGGGACTTTTTACTGATAACAGGTAATCATTCTGTGAAATTTGACGACTGTAGGTCAAAACGTTCTTCAGTTACCGATTTGAAATCGTTTCCTGTCTCATGGGCAATGTGTTTTTGACCTTTGACTTACCGCAGAAACAATAGGGGTTATTCACTGACCACAGGCAATCATCCTATGACGTTTGACGCCTATAACCTAAAGCGTTCTTCAGTAAACCGTCTTCAGTGTGAAGTTCGCTGCGACCCTAAAAGGTAATAGTGATCATCTTCTGAACATAGACGATTTGGCGGCTGTAGGCTAAAGCGTTCTTCTTTTTAGTCTCCAGGTCGCTGTGACATTTAACTTTGACCTACTGACCCTGAAAACAATTGGGTTTTCTAATGACCACATGCAATCATTCTATGAAATTTAACGCCTGCAGACCAAGGCGTTTTTCAGTTATCGATCGGAGACGGACGGACGAACGAATGGACAGTCCGACTTTATTATGTCTCCTCGTTGGTGCGGTGGGGGCATACAAAACTTTAATTTTACCCTCATCGTTACTATGATTGTAATACGGTTTTGTGCTGGATCAATGCCAAATTGTAATAGAAAGAAGTTCCTATTCCTATTTTAATCTTCAATCACACTACATCCTCAGAAATGTTGTCTCCGAGAACCAATGCAAACTGAAAATAGAGAGTGCATTTCAGTCGCCGCCAGACTATAGATGGTAGTGATTAACAATTATTTTTGTGTGTACTGTCAGAGTGGCTGATTAAAATAAATATCTTTCGCAGCTTGTCCACAATATCTTGGCGCTCCCGTAGACTGATATATCGGCAGACGTATAATATCATTTCCTATTTTCTTAGGCAAACATCCAAACTCTCATTTACTTATTAGTGTCAATACTGTAACATGAAAAAGGTAAACATGATTTTAAGAATACGTTTTGTTCTAAATATTTCAAACGTGTAACTGTTTATCGTAAGTGTAGTAGGGTAGGGTATAAGGGTGCACTTTTATTTCCTTGCTATTGAGCTAGCTTTTATAGCGACGTGGTAGAGTGTCCGCCTTAGGTGTGAGAGGTCCCGGATTTGATTCCAGGCCAGGCCTGACGTATTTTCAGCCTGTTATATATGGCGTCCAACGTAAATAACTCGGGGGCAGATATAAATGGACAGCTTGGAACGTCCCACAGAGGTTCAAAGGACGAATTCTAAAATGGAGGGGGGGGGGGGGGGTATGTAGTAGGGTATAGTATAAGGGTGCACTTATACTTCCTTGCTATTGTGATAGCTTTTATAGCGACGTGGTAGGGTGTCCGCCTTAGGTGTGAAAGATCTGGTCAGGCCTTAATTATTTTCAACCGGATGCATTAGGACAAACGAATTCTTATATTTTCCATTACGTGACCTGTAAATTGGACTCAGTTTTAAAGTACAATGACTACTATAAGAATAATTTTTGTTTTGTTCTAGGTTTGTTATTAGCGTTGTAGATCGTAAAATTCATCTTACGGTCATTTTGTCATCACTTTACTGTTGCCGAAAACATAACATTGTTTAAATTAGGAAATGTCGTCACTGGGAACGATAATTCCAATAAATAGGGTGCCAATTTTTAAAGCAAGACTATGTTTATGAATCGCAATACACAATGTGCTTTATAAAATTTATATACCATTTAATAAAGTCTTCAAAACAATCATTTCAGTTTTGCCAAAAAGCTTAAATAACTATAAATAACGCGATATTGATTTGACTCTTGCGCCGAAACTTAAATAAACCTGTCGTGTACAAATAACTAAAGTGAACACATTTTAATGGAATATTTTAAATTTACAAGAATTAACAAGAAAAGAGCCTTACAGTTTATGCCATGTCTGTATTGTCTGGCTTTCTTGCTGGGTAACTTAAGTCAGAAAACGTCGTTCAGAGGAGCAAATAAAACACAAACTATTGATAATCTCTTTTTAGCTCCAATGAAAAAACAAACATGATTGATGAAGGCGTTAACAATATTAGACTGAGTATAATTTAAGTGGTATTAATACTCTATATCAAAGAAGTTGCTCTGTTATCACAACTATAACTGAGTTGTGGTTCAATAAGCCTACAGCATTATAAGTTCTCACCATTCTATTTTATTA
Source organism: Mercenaria mercenaria (assembly GCF_021730395.1). Lineage (NCBI taxonomy): Eukaryota > Metazoa > Mollusca > Bivalvia > Venerida > Veneridae > Mercenaria > Mercenaria mercenaria. The sequence goes on from NC_069373.1 coordinate 59,852,783, forward strand.
CAAACAATCTTTTACGTTTTAGACAGGCATTACATATATTTTACTGATACCATTTTCAATGAATAATGGTAAATATTCTTCAGTTGTTAAAATTGGAAAATATCAAGGTAAAGTATCGAGTAAGAATCGTATTGGTTCCTGTTATAAACACTTCATGAGACATTTTGTAGTACGTACGTTCAATTACCCTTTTTCTTAGAGCATTATTTCATTGTATTTCTTTCTTTTAAAAGGGGTACCAATTCTTCCTTCTTACAACGTATTTGAAAGATACCTACACCATATCATATCATACAGATATTCAGCCTTTGTTTAAACCCAACTGTTACTTATATTTCAAACACTGTGGAAGGTAAATGGCTTGGAGGCCCCTGCAAATATAGGCATACAAGAGACGCCATTCCTATATCTACAAAAACCTAAATAATAACAGTAACAGTTACTCTTGTCTTAACACTCGTTTGACTCCTAACCGCGTTTTTATAAATGTAATTCTAAAATCTAATACCGCGTAACCACACACCTTCGTTTCGAACTTCCAAGTTTTAGCAAAGTAACCCTTAATCACCAGTTAAAGCTGCGCCACAACATACATTTGTATATTACAAGGACCCTGCAATCATGAGCAAAAGCTGCAGTTATGAGGGACTATCACCTATATTTGGTATACCGAATTCTCAACAATAAGTAATAGTTATAGTATGTATGAGAGTGTGTTACCAGGATATATCAGAGCTAGGGGTACATCGAGGGTATTTTTCTCTGCACATATCGTCGAGGCCGGTAGGCCGAGACAGATATGTGCAGAGAAAAATACCGAGATGTACCCCTAGCTCTGATATATCCTGATAACACACGAGCATTACATATTATAACTGTTTTAACGCATAGTTTTATCATTAAAATTTATATATTATTTTCATTTAAATTTGTTTATTATTATTTTTACTCTTTTGATTCCCTTTCTGCGCCTCGCTGACTGAAACACTAAAACTTCTGTTTTAGAAAATGTGTTCCCCAGATAAAAGTATCCAACAGATTTCTGCATTCGTTTTAAATCTTTGCATTTCATTGGCCAAACATATTGTTAAACTTGTTGTTTTGTTTGTAAAAAAAAATCAAAGAAAAAGAAACATTTGAGAAATCTCAGAATTTCATATATTTCATGTATTTCTGAATTTGGCAATAACTATCGAGTTTTTGAAATATTCTAGTTTATTTATTCTTTGACTTATAAATGTAAGTGTTTGTGATAATACTTCCAATCTGTGAACTGTAAATTGGAGCTAAAATCATCTTTTCTTTGAAAGGAAAAAATTATACTCCCTCGATAGGACCTCAATAGAGAAAAAGTGTTGCGATATATATCGGAACAGTTTTACTGTGCTGATATATATCGTAACAGTTTTTTTTTTCTAATGAAACTCTATAGAGATTTCTGTGTTGATATATATCGTAACAGTTTTGTAAAATATCAGCACAGATTTTGTAGTATTAATGTGTGTTACCATGTTTAACATACTGCAAAGATCAAAGGAAAACTGCCGTACTATGCGATAATTATATATCATGATATTATTATCTTCTTATTCTCTCTTCGAAGCACATTCATCAATGTCTTTGAATGTTTTTTTTTTATTACATGTTGTTCTGCGTATTATCGAAATAATTTGGTACTTTCAGTAAAAAATATCAAATATAGTTTTCACTAGTAAGAAATTAAAAAGTGAGTAAATGTAGTGAAAACATTAAATGAAAAGAAAATTTGTTTGCTTTATATGTAAGATCAAAAATACCTTTCATTCGTGAACACCGTATCTCATATTTTCACTCGTGGCCGTGCCACTCGTACAAATATTGCATATGATGTTCACTCGTGAAAGATATTTCGATCTTACACTGAAACAAACTAATGTTCTCTATGTCTTCAAAAGGCAAATAGATATATTTCTTCTAATAATTCATTCTTGTGTTATTATAGCGTGCTTTAAGATTAATCGAATACTTCAAAAGAGCACTTAAAGCCGGTTTGTTCCCTCTGAACTTCTCAATGGTGATATACTTCTGACATTAACGTAAACTACAGTATCATAATATTTTCGGATTAATAAACAAACTTTAATATTTGTACCACGAACTTGTCATTTAAGATTATCTATTCTGACCTGATCAAATAAAACAACTTATATTTTACAGTCTTATTCTTTATCGCATAATCATGATTGGAAAACGTTTTTGTCACAGAATTATCGTTATTCTAAACAGTCGATAGGCACATTAAACAAAACGAAGTACTAATATCCTGAAATTACTAAAATTGATGAAGCAAAGAGGGTGAAAGCACTGATTTTATTACAGTATCACTTTTCAACACATATCAAATACAAAGTATTCTGATTGTTTTGTTAGGGTTAACGTCACAACAACTCAATTATAGTTCATATAGCGACTGTCCAGTATTTGATAGTTGAGGATGACCTCAAGTACCCTCCAGGCATTGTTTAAACACCTGCGGACACCTGGATATAACCACCGAGCTATTGTTAGTCAGCTGGATAGCTTCCTCACAAGAAGGAAATGGGTTGAACCCACAGTAGCGATGGGAAATGATTCAAAGTATAAGTATTTTTGATACAGAGGATATTACATGAGCGTCTTATCACATTGAATTCATTAAACGAGTTGAATAAAATAATAAAGTTCGAGGCTCTGCCGAGAATTTTATCAATTATATTCAACGAGTTAAATAAATTCAATGTGAAAAGACACAAATGTAATATTCGTTTTATCACATGTAAGCTTTTCCTGCTGATACATCAAATTTTTTTCTTTCTTTACCTATTATAGACCAAGTAAATTCGACCAACGTCTCCTATACTTAAAACGGCGTCAACGTCAAAGCTTTATTACACTAGTGTATTATCAAATTTATGTAATGGCTTTATTTCACATTCCCACGACATCAAACGTGATAAATAATGTAAACCATGATGAAGTGTTCACAAGAGGATGTCCCAATATTAACTTTTACTTGATAACTAGTGCACATCTGCGTTAGCTCATTAATATACACCTGTAATATTTCAAAATAAATTTGACATCATTGCGATGTATTTTCTATGAACAACAACGTCATAACGAGACTACGTACGTCCTAAAAAAATTTTTTTTTCTGTAAAATGATGCAATATATAAGTATTTTTTTACCATTTTTGTAAGAATATACAGAATTTTGGTATGGCGTTAAGGCCAGTCAAATGTTTGATTTTATACCTGAAATAAAACGAATATTTAAATTTACGCCATTTGTAGGATAGGCCAGGTTGTAAATGTAACAAAAAATATGTAAAAAGATCCTTTGGAAGCAAAGAATGCAACCAAGAATAATAGCAGACTCGGTTTGATTGAGTTTGTTCATGAGAGGTAACATGTTTTCTATATGTCAAAATGTCCAGACTATTGCTACATCAAAGATGTTTGAATGTGTGTCATCGATCGTACCGGACAAGTTGCAGATACAAGCTGTCTAACTCTATAGTTTCATACAAAATGTTACGAGTTTCATACGTGGAGTTATATAAATATTGATATTGTTTGTAAAAGATTAGTCCTTACACACCGTTCGACATTGTGATTTATTTTAGCGTCTTAAAAATTAAAATGATCGAGGGTGGAAATTCATCTTCTGGTCCAGGAAAGCAATCTAGTACAAATTAGGAGAAAATAATGCACCTGACTCTTACACAGTGTGTGTAGGTGGATAACCCCTGCCGCTTTATTGATTTATTTGAACGCTTGAATGTCTCTTGACGTATCTATGAAAATGATGATCAATTTATATACGTCAAGAAGGCACCGACACTACAAAATCCCGTTTTCAGGTGTAACATTATTTAGGAAAACGGGTTGCCAAATTATAGCAATATTATATGTAAGCAGAAAATATAATTAGACATCGCTGATATTTTAATAGTTTAAATATTTAGGATAAGACATAGTATCAGAATATTGCCCTGTATTTACAATTAGACCACTCACTTCTAAAACGAATTTTGATATTATATGAAACCCTGCTAAACGCAATCTTAAAGAAAGAGAAAGTAATGTTGCTGAACATCGTTTGTTTTTCTCCTTTTCTGTCAACTTCAGACGGAGACAATGTTCATTAAAGCAATTGCCTCGAAAATTCTGATGACTTTGTTCCAAAGGAATTTATCATGGATGCATATTTTATTAATTCTTTCGGAAGAAAACATCTAGCAGTTTAAGAACTCAATTAAAATCTTTAGGGGATGTTTGATTTAAAAACAATTAAAATGCTGCTGAAAATAGGGGAAATAGTCTTAGCTGCGTTTATAACTGATCATTAAGTATAATCATTTACATTCTGCAGTTCTTTATATTGAATTGTGTGTTATTTTCAAGCACACATAAACTTACTTTGCGTTTTAGAATAAATTAACACCCAATATATGCGCTTGGTACTTGCTTTCATGTTTTGGTAATTGGTACAATTACATGTGTGCATTATTTGCATGTAATAAATTCGATAGTAGAAATTAAGTTTCTCCATATATTTCTGCGACTTTTCCATTGTTACACTATCTTACGGTCACTTTTTAAATAAAATTAGGTCTTCAAAATAAAGTTTAAAGGGGAAAAATCAAGTTAAGGAGTTGTTGTTAAGGAAATAGAAATGTCCAAAACGTTTATGAAGATTTTTTTATCATTTACCAATGATTGGATTCATTCATGCGTCATTTCAATGAACGTTATGAATATTTTTTCGTAATAACAGTCGCTTTTGTATACTGACTTAAATGACAATTTTATATTATTAGTAAATAAAACCTGTCGAATAAAACCTGATCCTTTGGAACACAGAGTGCAAACAAGCATCGGTTTGCCTTACCTTCGATAAGATCTGTTATATGTCGATCTTTTCAGATCGCTCAGCACGATATTTGTTTTGTTTTAATTCAGCTTGAAACATTTCGGCTGGTGTGGTTCCAATATTCCTGCTTAAATAGCTTTGGGTATTGTTTAATCACCTTGGATTAATTGTGTCTTTTGCCTGTTTCTGTGATATGCAGGCTCCATAACCTCAGATCCTCTTTCTAAATTCCAGTTTGTTCAGTTATGCCAATTGTTTTCTTATTAAGGACAAAGCCATTTTTTAACTAACTGAAGGTTCCGTATGCACCGCCGAATTAATACATCTGTGGATGTTTCTAAATTATGTCACTATAGCATACGGTAAATGATCATTAAATATAATAAAGAATCAATTAACTAACTTAACTGTGTAATACAAACCTTGCTTAAAAATATTCATATAGAAAAGATGGACATCATGTAACAATGCAATATGTTTAAGTAATAGAAAGAGCATTGAAACTCGAGGGTAAACGATTTGTACGAGGGGGTATAATCGTTTACACAAGAGTTTTGATGTTCTTTGTGTTTTGTATCATAGCCATCCATATATGTATAGTTGTAGGCGTTCCACAACGCCATATACAGCAGTTGAGTGAGTACTTAAAATCCTTGCTTTACAAATGTGTAAAGCCCAGGTAAAATAAACCAATGCGAGAGCAGAAAATCATTTAAGATACACTTCGCTGTGTACTGTTCCAGACATGTTGGCATACTTTCCTACCCAACAGTGCGGTAACTAGCGTGCGGGTATTAAATACCTGCACACTTTTAGTTACCGCACCCTGTACACAGAGTATACGATTTACCTGCACGAAATTTGTTAAGAAAAAAACACCGAGCTATGATACAATATATAGTTATCAATGATTCCTCGTAATTCAGACAAAAGAAAATGAAAATATTTGCTGTTCACGGTTAATCTATGAGATATGCTTAAAGACCAAAAGTGTAAATGTTGAACCACAGCGATGAGATATGTGTGTAGAATAATAATTAATTAATTTCCGAACTATGCGAGCGTACTCAGTTTTGTTATAGTTTTTTGTCTTTCCGGGTCCTGGGGTCCATTCAGTGTCTCTATTAAAGAACACCTCTTGCATCGCATGTTTAGAATATCATCCCGGGTCTGCTGTAGTTTTGCATGTTTGCAGCTTTTACTGCTAGAGGATACTCGTAAACGTTTTCTTATATCTACTTACGTTTGTTCAACGTATAGAAAGTAGCCTGAAAGTCTGTATTCAATAAAGTGTTTATCTTATTCAAAATTCCTGTCATTTGACATTCATTTTGAGCGTGTTGATTAGCAGCATTGAAACTACTCTCTGTATCTTATTTCTAGAACATAGATCTAGCGTTTGAAAAAAATATAATTATTTCCCTCATTTTATCATTCTTTTTTTTAAAAAAAAGGCTTTGGTGATCATGTTTATTGTTCTAATATAAAGAAATAAACAGGATATCTTGTGTATAAAAATCAAGCTGCTTTTCTCTATGAACTTAATGTTAAGAAAGAAACTGCCTTTAGGATACTTTCAAATGTATATCTTGCTGACGGTAAGTGTGATTAATATGACATAATCATACTAGATACTTCTTATTCAGATAAGAAACGTACTTAATGGTTCTGTGTCTGGATAAAGTCTTCCCGTGTGTATGTTTTAACGTCTGCCCAGACGATTTACTTAATATGGATCAGTACTTTCTCTCTTATAGAAACTTTTCTTCTAAACGTATGTAAATAAAGCCGCTAGCAATAATCCAAGTAAATCAGTATCCCAAACGCATATTTTAGTGCATTTATTGATATCTTACAAACGTACAGATATTTTATTGTTGTTTGCTAATGATAAAATATTACTTTTCTATTCCAAGGAAGAATACGAACCCTCCTTAACAAACTGCATAACAATTGTACAAAATGAGGTATTGTTGTGGATGTAGATAAAACGGTTGCTATGGCTTTTAAATCCGGAAACAGAAATAAAAATGTTAAAATACATAAAGACCATTAATTTATTTAAGGGTGTTAAGACATTCAATAATCTTGCTGTAACATTTTCGTAGGATATTTATAGGATTTTTAATAAGCTCAAAAAACTTTATCAATGAAACATATAAGCACTGTACTCAATGAATTATTTCAATTGATGTTATTGTTTTGAATGTTACAGTAAAGACAAAATAATTTGATAGTATGATTTCACCGATCCTTACATATGGTGTTTTCTTAAAGCACCCGACATTGAAAAAGTTCATTTAACATTTTCTGTCCCTTATACAAATTGATATTCTTAAACAACGCAAACGGAAATCTGGTAAATGATTGGTCAAAAATGTTAAAAATAAAAAGTAAAGGTAGATTTCCCGGAAGCACAGAACACCCCAAACACAGTCATAGAGCCATGCAATCCATCGCAAGGTAGGCCTGCAACAAAAAGAAACTAACGGAAACTGTAGCAGATGGGTTGCTCCGAAAAAATCCAACAATAGATACATTTTAGTTATATGCAAAGTTGGTAATGGGAAAATGGGGGTGATGAGGAAAGTGGAAAAAAGGATAAAAATAATAAAGTGAAAACCGCGCTCTAGAAACGCAGTCTCCTTACACCGCGAAGCATAGAAGCGCAAAAACGCACGTACACAAGACAAACACACACAACATACACACAGAGCAAGAAACATAAAAGCCGGAAAAACACACTGGGGCACCGTCCAAGACTCATTCGCGCGCGCGCGCACACACACACACACACACACACACACACACACACACACACACACGCACATGCACACACAAACAAGCAGGAAAAAAACACAGTTGGGGCAGAACCCTGGGACGGCTGACGGCCAAAAGTATGGTGGGCACCTGATCTCACTCAAAGTAAAAAAGAGAGAGGGGGCGTAAATGCAAGGGTGTCTGTGATGGGGAGAGAGGAAAGAATAACCTACAACAAACAAGGTAATATACGTAAACAAAATATGGAATGGACAAAAAACAAGTTGAAAATAGAGGCGCAGCCTTTGAACGGTCAGTAACCTATATAAAAGAAGCAGACTTAGGCTTTTTAAAATGAATGAATGAATGAGTTGGGTTTTACGGCGAATCGACACAATATTTGTTGAATAACGAAAATGTTACAAATGCAGTCGAATGTACTATTATAGACAGAGTATATGATCATGGCGTAATATGAACAATGAAATAAGTTCATCTGTTTGTTTAAAATTTTGAATATGTATGTCAAATTGATATCAAAGAGTAAAATGTTATTTTGAAAATTGTTTATGACATACGTTTGTTATTGTAGTATTGTATATAAATGCGTAAACCGCAACAAAATATTTGGCGGCGGCGTATATGTGTTTTAGCCAATAAAATATTTGCTTTGACTTCAGGTTCACAATCCTGTATATTTGTAATAAAATCTTTTGTAAGATTCTTAAGAAGCATATAACGCAACCGAGCATAATGATAGTTGACTCGGTTTGATTGACTCTCATGCCTCTTGCACCAGTTTTGGTGGAACTTTTATTATCCATAACCATTGAATGGACCAGAAAATAAAACAACACTGAGTACAAGTATGGGGGACTTTTTACAGCCGCCGTCTTCTGTTGCGAGTGTTAATGAAATATGTTGAAAGATCCTTTGAAGGCATAGAACGAAACCAAGCTAAACAGTAGCAGACTTGGTTTGATTTAATCTGTTCGGGTGAGGGAATGATGTACAGTGAAACCTGTTTTAAGCTACCACTTAAGGGAGAGCTAAATAGTGGTCCCATTAGATAGGTGGTATTTTAATACAGGTTCAATTTATATGAAATGCACTATAGAGGGACCTAAAATTAATGGTCTTACAACACGGGCTTTTGCTTAATACAGGTGGTCTCTTAAGCAGGTTTGACTGTATGCAAAGCCTTTAACGCCCCCTAACGCAAGGGGAACTATATTACCCATAAACATTGAATGGACTCCATGTAAGACTTATTGCTTTTTTTGTACATTTTTTGTAACACGAAAAGTGCCCTTTAGTCTGTGTCAAGATCAAAAGTCTTGAATATTGTGGCTTGTATCGGTTTGCAGTATAAAAAGTTTGTTTTTTTTGGAATTCTCAACGTCTCCTGTTTTACTTTTCACTTCGGTATAAACGTATAACTTCAACTAAAATGCAGGAAATTGTGATATTCTCTTTTACTAATGTCATTACTTATAGAATGGCGTCTGACCAGTTTTATAATGTAGCAAATAAAAGGCTAATATAATAACGGAAAATGCTACAACAGAAGCATTTCCGATAACGCGTTAATGTAATGAGCTACATTGGAAAAAAATATCAGAAATCTATTTATAAGTTCGACATAGTTAGTTTCTTCTTGTATTATAGCAGTAACTTACTGAAAGGTCGCTTTATGATCCTATATACGTAGTCTATGTGACATTAAACCTGAAACGATATTAAACAATATACAATTATCGACTTTTTCATAGGTTGGTATCAGGATTTATCAACCCATCGGCTCGGTGAATATAACTTTTAAAGGGTTGATAAATCCTGATATCAGCCTATGAAAAAGTCAATAATTGTTTTATTACATGAATAAATGTATAGTCAGTCTTGCTATTACGTTTGTATTTTTTAAAAAGAAATAAGGAATAAATTTAGACCAAATCAGGTTGATATTGGTTTTCCAAGCACCTACTTCGACCTATTTTTATTTTCGTACTATTTATAACCCAAAATAAGTTGATATGATGTGTACTCATTACTTTTCGAACCATTTTCAGCCAGCCAATCAGAGAAACAATAGAATACAGTCATGTTATAACATGTCTTGTGCTCCATGCTTCATTTAAGTTTTGTAAATTTCAAAAAATAAGATTTATCAGACACTCGCTCGGTTATCTCAACACATGAAGCGAGATACTACCAATGAAATGGAAGTGAGCTTGTCATAAGTGGCATGTGACTGTGGACTATACGGAGTTTTTTGTCACATACGTATGACTGAAGTGTAGAAGGTAATAATAATGTGCGGAGAACAATTAAGTTCCTGACCTATACTGAACACAGAAACGTTAGTTAGATTGACTGATCACCGTTATATCAACTCTATTAGTAATAATTATAATCCATAACAAAACAAACAAGTAATAAATTAGGCATTATTTTAAATATCTCTGAGGAATACTACCATTTAACATTCTTCCAAACCTCGTGAACCTTTCTTTCCAGAATGCAGTTAGTCTCAATTTATCTCCGAAAGATATATTCGGTTATTATTCCGTAGCATCGAAATGAATCAATAATTTATTGCCCTCGCTATATGAATCTGTGGAGAAATTTTTATTATTTGACTTCAGTTCAATGCGTTTTACACGGATAAGACGGTAGTGTGGAATAATACATTGTCCATTGTTAATTTCTATTCCACGGCATTCGTTTTTGTGATATGATTTTAAAGCCGCTGTGATCAAAATTGCCGTTTAATATTAATAAAACTTACATGTAAGCGGTGCTTCGATTTTTTAGTTTCTACGTTTTACCTAAACTGGCGATTTCATTTGGATATGAATTTATGAAAACTATGAGAAGGACCATTCGATAATTGCTAATCATGCTTTCGGCTGCAAGAATATATCACGACCTTAACTAAAGTAAGAAAAACATGTTTACAATGTATATATCGTTTTTACTAAATAAGTGGAAAGTGTCTACACAGATAACGAAATAGCTTGATTTTACTTACATTATTAGTATAATGCTATCACGGTTTTGTGCTTGATCAATACCAAATTCTTATATCAAGAGGTTTCTCTCCTATTTAGTCTCCTCGAAGAGGTTATCTTCCAGTATCAAACTGAAAATGTGCATTCCAGTCACCACCGGATTATAGATTGTAGTTATTAGCTCAGCTAATTGCATTTTGTTCTGGGTATTTATCAGATCGGTAGATTAAAATAAATCTCTTTCACAGCTTGTCCAGAATATCTAGTGCTATCGTAGTATACACTTTATATCGCTAGACATATAATATCATTTTCTTAGAAAAACATTCAAACTCTCATTTACTTATTGCCGTCAATACCTGAAAACCTGGAGTAAACTTAGTTGCAGATGGTTTTAAAAAAAAACGTCTGTGTCCTAAATACTTCTAAATGTAACTGTTTAGTACTTTCGTATATTGAAACACATGACATAGAAATTGCACGTATAGTTTAAAATTGCGTTATTCGTTGTTCAGGCTCCAATTTTCATCCATGGACAAAACATGATTTTCTAACATGATGCCGACAATTAACAAGTTTGAAAAGCTTATCGATATAAAAATTATAGTTTGTTGGAAAACTTATTTTCCAAAGATTTTCCTAGAGTATCGGTCAAGGTCGAACTATTGAATTTGAAATATTTTTTGTAGAGCGGGTTAGAAAAATCGATGTTGTTCGGGTTTTTTTTTCTGTATTTAGCAGAATCTGCTGCCACATCTATGAATTAATGTTGTCTTTTTTAATTAGAATAACAATCAAATGCTTATATACTTCGTAATATCGTTACCGGTATAGAAAACACGATAATCAAAGACGAACTGGGCTTCCGTTGAATATATAATTATAGTCTAGACAAGATAACGAGATTCTGTTGTTTTGGTAGTAGATATGACAACCGTTATTTGTTCAAAGTACTGTTTTGGATTCCCAAAAGTATCGCATGTAATAACTTAATTAAATATAAAATGATTGGCTAATAATGGAAAGGAGAAATTGAAAAAAAAAAATGTAAAATTCTAATAACAACAACAAAACATCTACTGTAAAAACGTAATACTATATACATACAAGGATTAAAAATATCAATGGCAAGCAATAATATTGCAAATATGTGACTAAAACATTTATGTTCAATATTTGTGATAAAATCCTATCTGCTTTCAAAAAGATAAAATATCGCCGATTGAAACGTTGTCAAACATCTGTTTCAAAGATTAAATGTCATAGTATGTCCTAAGCTGTAGAGCAAAGTCTACACAACACGGTCGATTAAAACATGTTTAATAATATGCGGTGTTTGACATGTGACACATTCAGGTTGATCTTTGTTCAGAAGGTAAGAATGAGTCAAACTGGTATGACCTATTCTACAACGAGAAATAACAACTTCCTTCCTGCGTACGGATCTGTTCCCTTGGTGTCATTCACCTAAAGTAGGTTTTACGAAGCATTGTTCCATGACGATTGCCGTTTAGATGAAACATATTTATTCATATTTGGTTTAAAATCAGCATATGGTAGTTTCAAATTAGACTGTGGTAATGAAACGAACTTCTTTGCTGCAGTATCAGCATCCTCGTTTCCTTTAATAACAACATGACTTGGAATCAAACAAAATATGATAGAATATTTAAAGATATTGCATGTCTCCTGAGAAGAATATTTTGAATGAAAGGATTTTCCACATTTCGGTAAATAATTGACTGTTAAACAGGAAGTGAGTCGGAAAAGATATTTGACTTTTCTGTACTATATTTTGTGATACAAAATTTAGGGCTAAATCAATAGCTTTTTTGAAAATATTGTTGCGTTATTTGGCAAACGTAATTCTGATCGATGAAGATGGCTGATAGCTGCACAGCAAACCTTTAAATCATATTTCGAACTGTCTGTGTAAATTGGGAAAAAATCCGTGTATGTTGATTTGATTTAAATATATTTAGATCTGAATATTTCAGGATTAGTTCCAGACGTTTTAAAGGCAGTTTTTATATCAAAAAGAACTGTAGGGGAAGTAAGGGTCCATGGTGTTGTGTCCGAAATTGAATTTTCTTCGAGATCATGAAATTCAAGGTCAGTTTAAGGTATTAGATCACTAAAAGTAATGTTTACAAAATGGCCTTTGCTTGGTATATTCTGAAAGGTAACCGTGTTTCGCACTGTTTTGCAATTTTTAAACAACTTTTACAGTGCCGTTTTTTATAAATTTTGTATAACTTATGGTATCTCCTCAAGCTCTAGTAGAGACAAATTTCAAAGTGATGGCCACTATCCAAAATGTTTGCAGAGAACTCATTTTACCATAAATTTTAATAAAAGAGACATCAACTATTGGTAAACAATTATAAAACATAAAATAAAAATGTCAGTATCATTTTTGCTATCATGATAATGGTGCCTCAAGTAAACGGATTTAATGAGACAGAATTCATACATCAACATTGAAACAATAAGGTCGAATGTTGTGTTTCTGTTTTGAAGTTTGCTTACTTCAATTAAAAATAACCTTAGGACAGACGTAAAACCTACCTAAATTTCTTCCACAATATATAATCTAAGAGTGAAAGCAAAATAGAGAACTTTTACCGCATGTAACTCAATATTTTTAAAGATGTGTAACTGTACCTCTTCTGTTTAAGTAATAAATTCACTTTGAACACCAAGAAATCGCTTATCAAATTCATCTTTTTCCATCTTTGTACAAGAAATCAATAATAAGTCTTGAAAGAAGTAAAAACTTACTAGAAAAAAGGAAAATAATTGGGAAAAAAATTTGGTCCCATTAGGGCTTGAACCTATGCCCCCCTAAGAATTGCAATAAAAGTAGGTTTATTGTAGGAATTGAATACTCTTCAAAAAGGAGGTTCTCTATTAGTGATCTAATACCTTAATTCATAGAAGATTTTATGCGAAATCAGAACGGTTTGGTTTGTTTTTTCTCATATGAATTGAAGTATTTGGGTTTAAAAAGTGATTTTATGGCAGGATTATGTTTGTTTACAGCCACTCTCGAAGCATTTTGCAATGACAGTTTTTTTTCTCGGTGTGTGTTAAAAGAGAGGGTTCGTTTGCTTCTACATACAAGCTTTCAAAAGGCGATGTTCCAAATACACCAAGAGCAATACGAAGACATTGATTATGGATGGTATCTAACATTTGTAGATTTTCTTGCTGAACAATAAACATCACAACCGTAATCTAACTTGGATCTAATCATAAGCTTTGTCTAAATCGAAAAACATAGATACAAGATGTTCTTTTTTTTTGACAAATGCATCACGAATAAAATTTCAAGACGAACACGATGATCAGTTGTACTACGCTGTTGGCGAAAACCGCTTTGAAAGTTTGTTACTAGGCCTTGCGATTCTAGATACCAAACTAATCTAGAATTTATCGTACGTTCTAGTGTTTTACATAATTTATACAACTAGTTAGAGCAATCGGTCTATAATTACTGGAGTTTGTGGTATTTTTCCCGGCTTTTGGTATTGGAATAAATATAGCTTCTCTCCAGGAATCTGGAACGAATCTAGTTTTCCACGTAATCTTGAAATTTCAAAGAGGAGCTGTAATGATTCTTGTGGTAGGTGTTTTACATGTTGATAATGGATTTGGTCTGGACCAGCTACAGTATCGTGACATTTCGTAAGAGAGTCTAAGTAACAAAAACGGTTTTTTTGTTATCTTCATAATTATTTGAACTTAAATTTAAAGCCTTTTTTCCATTAGTTGATTTAATATTTTGAAACATTTAATCAGAATTATTTGATGAAGAGTTTTTTTAAACAACTATCACCAAGAGTGTTTGCAATATCTTCTTTTGAAGATGCAATTGGCTGACCTGATTTTGTTAAAAGACCAAAGTTTGAGGTTTGTTTTCGTTAAAACTAATTTTGCGAATCATATCCCAAACATTTTTGACCGATTATCTGGAATTTAGCTTAGAAAAGTATGATAGCCATGACGTTTTCTTTGTTTTCTTAATTGATTCAAAACTACTTTAAAAATGCCAAATCAAGATAAAAATATCACGAGTCGGGAATCGTGCGGTCTTTAACAATACACCACGGAGGAATACGTATTTAATGACCATTAAATATAGAGATTTATAATTAAGACAGTTTACCTTGAGGAAAGCGTTAATTTTCAATGTAAAATTTAGTAAAAACAATTAAGTATCATGCTTGTCCATAACATATAGTCTGTCAGTACAATGAAATTAAGTTTGAAACCTTTCTTAAGAAATAAAGCATTAATTTCCTGATAAATGAGAGAAATGTCCTTAATGTTTCTGCAAATTTCATTATTATTCCATTGAACGTCAAATGTAACAATCACTTTTGTATAGCTTAATTACATGATACCGTACTCTTCCATTATTACGTATTTTTTACCACTATGTTAACCATACGACATTGTATGCTACAACACTCATTGCAAAATACATGTCCATCATTCAACAATGTGATTCAATTAAAAGAAAATACAGTGTGAAATATGCTAAAAATTGAACCATTACAGTAACTTGTTGATAAGCAGCATCGAAACGAGCCGTTGTACACTCGGCTGTGTAAAAATTGGTCTGGTATCTTGTTATCTTCGTACAATTCTATAATTATCAAAGGTAATTCAAGTTGCTAACGTCTCTCGATAACTAGATCTGTACGCAGTGTATTCTTTTTGAGTCCAAAGTCCATTCAGTGTCTCTATTGTAGACCTCCATTTGTCTATGAGCTAATGCGTGAAGGGTTTCATTGCATCTCATGATCAAACTCAATAAAACACGAGACAGTTGTTGTTCTGCATGGTTACATTTTATGCTTCCAGTGGATATTTATATAGATTGTATTATTTTTTTTTACGTTGATCCCACGAAAGGATAAGTAAACTGTATTCAACAAGAGCTCGTAGAACACGAAATGCCCCCTTGATGCGTTCAGTAATTGCACAAGGAACAGAAATAATTTGGTCACTGTGCACTGGATATTTGACGTACTGACTTCAAATCAATTATTATGGGTCATTTACCAGTCATACGTGTCCTCCGTTGATCTTAGACAAAATCATTCTCTAGTTATTTGGCAAAAAAAGTTCTACTGTTCTGTGTCAATTTGACCTTGACCTCTGATCTGCTGACCTCAAAATCAATAGGGGTCATCTGCTGGTCATAATCAGCCCCCTATTAAGTTTCGTGATCCTAGCCCCAAGCATTCTTAAATTATCGTCCGCAAACTGTTTAACTTTTCCGGTCACTGTGACTTTAACCTTTGACCTACTGATCCCAGAATCAATAGGGGTCATCTGCTGGTCATGATAAACCTCTTAATTAAAGGTTGTGATCACAGACCCAAGCGTTCTGAAGTTACCTTCCGGAAACGGTTTCACTGTTCAGGGTCACTGTGACCTTGACCTTTCTCCTTAAAATCAATAGGGGTCATTTGCTGGTCATGACCAACCTCCCTATAAACTTTCATGACCCTAGGCTTAAGCATTCGTGAGTTATAATCCGGAAACCGACTGATCTACGGACCAACCGACCGGCCTACATCTGCTAAACAATTTACACCCCCACCCCACCCACTTCTGAAGGGGGCCATACTAAATTCTTTATCTTATTCAGATTTCATTTAAACAATTATAATAGAGAGTTTGAGATTTCAAACTTCGCCTTCCCCTTCAACGTCTCTCATATATATTTTGGGTAAAACGTCACCGACATGCGTGTATTTTATTTAAATCACACGTTGCTACTAAAGTTTTCCATGTAATATCACGTTTGCCTAAGACTTCGCTTTATTACTATGCGAAATAAAAAACTTAGTTTCAGGATTTCTGCTTATTAAGTTATTTGATTATCCATATATATAATTAGACTAAATTTGATGCGAAACACTATCAATAGGTATAAGAATAATGAAGTTTTGTATGGCTAATGATTTTAACTAAATACATTGAATTGAACCTGGAAGTATAAAGTTATCAATTGATTTTGAGAAACTTTGAGATTTTGTTCAAACTTTAACTTCTACGGCATATTTGTGTCCCCAGGCGGTATCGATTATACCAGATGGGCCTTTCTGTCGTATGAAGTGAAGTTTTGAACGTCCGAAGATGTGATATCACGAATGTCGAAACTTCATTCTTTTTACATCTACTCTGTCCACATACTCGGCATCAAAGACTGAAATCTGGATGGAGGCACATGGCATGACAGTCATTTTACTTGAAAAATAAATAATTACGCGCGATTATCATTTGGTGGAACATTTTATTTTCACATCCAAATAAAATCAATCTGTTTCTGTCGGACACTTAATACGACAATTGTTTTAATTATAAATATAAAATGGTACTGGTAAGACGGAAAATTCTTTTGAAGTATCAGACAATTTCAGATTTATGATATCATGATGAGAGATTTTTCCTGTTAGCCGTATGGGATAACTCCATTTTTTAAATGCACGGAACCAGAGCCTGACAGACAGACATTGTGGGTTAATTCCCCTTTTGATTCTTACATTTTACAAAGAAAGTCAGTCTTGAAACTCGGCGTGACCCTACCCCCCCCCCCCCCCCCACGAAATGGGTGACCCCCTCTTTAATGTTGGTGTCCCTCTTACAAAAAGTCCTGGATCCGCAGATGCTGTACTTATAAAATAGTATATTAAAATCATGTTGTGCTGTCTGAGAGTTTGGCATTATACAGAGTCATACAGAGTGTCATTATCACTTTGATATGCTCATAATAGGCTATTAACTTTGTATGTGGATATATGCACGAGTTCTGCAGTGGTAATATTGCGCGACTTTAGGAGCGCAATATTGTCCGCAAAACAACGAGTGCATATATCCACATACAAAGTTGATAACCTTTTTATTACATATCCACTATCAAATGATTAATTTATATCTAAATTATCGTTCTGTCACGAAAGACGAAAAAATACGGAAAAAAATTCTCCGATAATGCAATAAACAAATCGAACTGACGCGCATTAATATTTTCCGCGAAAATGACGTCAACTTGTTGTCGCAACGTGCGCGTGGACGCCATGGACGTCACGCGATTCTTTCCATTACAACGTTAAGAAAACATTCCACGTCCTATTTTAGTCCAACCCATGACGTAATTATAACTTTCATTTCATTTCAGTCTGATAAATTACTACGTGCCAGTATCTAATAGGTCAGATTAATCAAAGTGTAAAAGTAAAAAAAAATGTTGCAAAAATTACAAATTAAACAAATACACAATAGCAACACAAATCTAAAGAAACGAGATTCGCAATGGACGGACCGTCAGGGAAGGTAACTAGAGTCACAGATTGGGACTAGTCCGATATAAAAGCGTTCAACGTCATGATATGGAAAAATATTGCACGATCGCGGTCCATTGAAACCCAATGGAAAATAATTTTAGGTATCTAATAATCATTTTTATTTCTTCTCGTGTATGATTTACAATCGTGCATTGTATACTGACTATACTGACATAATTTTATATAAAACCACATTGTTTTATCGCGTTTTTTTTTTAGGTAATCGCTCTAATATCCATGCGATGATTATATTAATTGAAATGTTGTTTTTTTTTCATTTAATTTTCATTCTTTTCATTTTTAAAGTCTCTTGTAAAATTCCTGCCCTTTCGGACAATTGGTATCAAAATGCACGAAAAAAACGATCATAATTACGGATAAATTGAATGGGCGAATTAAAAGAAGTAAGGTTCATTCTAATGTTTGAAATCTCAAGGAATTTTAATCGAACTTCAACTTCATACGTTAACTTCGCAAGAGACGTTGAAGGGGAAGGCGAAGGTTGAAATCTCAAACTCTCTATTATCGTTGTGAAACAGATAGAGTAATTGGCTATAGTCTGTTTAAAGACTTAAAACGTCTTTAAACGTATTTGTGAAAAACGTAAGTTTTTAACAATTTCTGATATGAAGTGCATTTAGAGCGTATTTACATAAGCAGCCTGCATCTACTACTTACATGGGTTCCACGTACTAAAAAGTTAATTCATTGTATCATTGCTTTCAAGATGTGTTTCTGGTTATGCTCTTGTATTGTGTTGTGATAAAAATGATCAAGATATGTTGTGTATAGAAACTTTGTTTAAACATCAGATCAACTGCGCCCTAAAACGTAATGTGAACATGTGGGTGACTGTAGTGTACGTAATGAATATGTCAGACTATAGTTAATCAGTTTCTCCGTTTTCAGAAACGTACTTAATGGTTCTGTGTCTGAATAAAGTCTTCCCGTGTGTATGTTTTAACGTCTGCCCAGACGATTTACTTCTTATGAATCAGTATTTTACGTCTTTACAGAAACTTTCCGTCTGAACGTATGCAAATAAAGTCATCATCCATAATACGAGTAAATCGGTATCTCAGGCGGATGTATTTGGAGTATTTTTTTATATCTTAAGAACGCATAGATTTATAAAGACCAACACTATGCACGTTTTATTAAAATAAAACATGTTAGATTTGTTCAATGTATCAGATATAAAGAACATATTAATCAAATTACTTATTTGTTATCAAATTAAACTGCAATTTTCAAACTAGTTTATTCAGGAAACATAACCACAAGGGCATAACCAAATACGAAAAGTCACGTTCCAAGAACGCAGCCTTCCTCAGAACAAAACTAGCATTGAATGTGCATGTATTTAAGAACTGAATGGTATTTTTCTGCGGTTCATCGATGTCAGGAAGTAATTCTTTAAATTACAACTATAAAAACTTCTTTCATTTGTTTCCTATTTGAACAAAAAATGCAACCTTTTCCACTGAAATGCAAGATTTAAGAGTAGCAGTGTTACGCTCATTAATTTGGTCGTCTCATTTGCATATTAATTAGATCTAATGAATACGTGATGGCTTCATTGAGAAATGAATGTTGGTCACGTGTGCTGAAGCAGCCAACCAGAAACGCGCAAATCTATGAATTGAGTGATAGTTGTAATTATATAAGTGTAAAGGACAGACATTAAGCCGTAGTATAAACAAAAGACAACCGGGACAAAACAAATAAATAAAGGAACACAGACTACTAATTCTGGATATCTTATATCGTTACAATACCATAGTATGTAACATGAGGCATTTATTACACAAACTAAAATAAATCATGGAGTATTTTGATGTTATAAGGCACATATTTCCACCTATTTTATGTTTAAAGCACACACACATTTACAACTTATCCTTCACAAATTTTGCTTTGAATATCTTATCTTATCTTAATCTGTCTGCTTTCTTTCATGCCGGATAGGATTTCCCCGTGCTTTTCCGGTGCTAGAAAAACTCATCTTACACCCAGGTGTAAGATGACTCACGTGCTATAATTTATGAATGAATGCGTAAATTCATACGCTACTATAACAAAATAGCGCCTTAAAGAAAAACCTTCGTTTTTCTTTACATCTTCTACAAATTGAAGAATAAGGCATGCAAGAAAAAGTATCAATCACTGGCAGCGGGTGAAGATGGGAATATCCGGCACGAGGGTAACAGTTTAGGTGGTAACGAGGCTTCTGCTGCAACCAGTGAAAAATTCCTATAGTCTACAACTAAGGTTTACTTTGCTATAACGGAAGGTCACAGCTACAGTTCTGTACAAAACACGATCCAAAGGAAAGTCTAATTTTGAAATTGTTAACTAGTTGCCAATAAAACGAAATGTTTTCAAGTTGTCAAACATATTTCGTTTTGTAATTTGATATGAACAGATTAGTATCTTCACTGATACGGAAATATACCTATTTTAATTTGAAATAAAGGGCGGTAATTTGACATAAAATCAGTCCATAGTTATCTACACTGACTGTCTCAATCCAGCTAATAACAATAATGAAATTTCAAATAAGTACTATAAGTACTTACTAATATAAATCCATTTTGATTAAAACCAGGGGAGGTAATGATTCATATTTTATTGAAGTGAGATTTCTTATTCCATCATATTGTTTTAATTGGTGTACTGATTCTTCTATTTAGAGTTACAGTCTGGTTTTGCTCAGGTAATGTTTTCAAATTGTCCAGATTTACACCTTTATTTGTGTCCCATACACGAATCTCCTTATCCTTTCCGCCTCGGGCACCACCTCTGTATTTCAAGAGATTGAAATGTTTCAATGTTGTTAAAGTTCCTTTGTCCGGTATTGTTGGTTTCCCGATACTCTTAAATCCAATAATAATATAATAATAATATAATTGTCCCCTTTTATATTGAATTAGGCACATTGTAATAGTTTATCCTTTGAGAAGATGTTCACTAAACTATGTAAATCCAGGTTATAAAATGTTCATGTAAGATTATATATATACAATTATTTTTTGTCTATATCTCTCTATCTAATTAATATTCCGTTTTATGATTTTGGAATCAATTTCCTCATACATTGATTGTCATCCCTGCCAAAAATCAGAGCTCTAATATCACTCTTCTTCTCAAAATAATCCAACAACGTCAGAGCTAAATTTTCTGCAGCCAACACTCGGCGCATACAATAATATATATGTTAATTTATAACAATTATGGCCCCTTTTGGACTTTGAAAAAAATTATTGGCACGTCAATATTTCTAATATACGGAGACAAAAAACAAAATCAGATAAGCGTCGCACCCGCAAGGCGGTGCTCTTGTTTGTAAAGCCCATTCCATATTTAAATGAAATAAGGCCAGTGGTGTCATATAAAAAAAAGAAAGAGGTCGCCCAACACGACATAAACGAAAATGTTGCAGGCTCGGTTTGATTGAGCCTGTTCATGGACGGTAGTGGAAATGCAAGTTATCGTCTACGCCGTCCAGCCCCGGGTTGAGCAGATCTTAACATTTACACATGTCAGAAGTACAGACATCCGCAGATGTATTCATACGGCGGTGCACATGGAACCTTGAATGATGCACAGAGTGCTTTTCCATGAAAAGCGGCGTATGGTCCCGTTATAAAATAATGGCTTTGCCCTAACGCTTTTTTGTTTAAACTTCCTTTTTTTTTAGCTCACCTGTCACGACAGGTGAGCTTTTGTGATCGCCCTTCGTCCGTCCACAATTTTCTTGTGAACGCGGTAGAGACCACATTTTGTATTTGATTTTAATCAAACTTGTACACAACTTCTATGGACATAATATCTCGGTTCCTTTCGAAAACTGTCTGATCCCATCATGGGTTCCAGAGTTATGGCCCCTTAAAGGGCCAAAATTTGCTGTTTTTTTCGCTTGTGAACACGATAGACAACATTTTGCAATCAACTTTAATTAAACTTGCACACAACTTGTATTGGCATAATATCTCGGTTCCTTTCGAAAACTGGCCAGATCCCGTCATGGGTTCTAGAGTTATGTCCCCTTAAAGGTCCAAAATTTGCTATTTTGGCTTTTGCAGCCATATAGAGACTTCATTTATGTTTTTTTATACAAACTTGCAAAATATCTTCAACAACAATATATCTTGGATTCTATGATGAATCTGTCAGAACAAATCATAGGTTCCAGAGTTATTTTATATCTGATTACCTCCCTGATTTTAATCAAAATGGATTTATATCAGTAAGTACTTATAGTACTTATTTGAAATTTCATTACTGTCATTAGTTGGATTGAGACAGTCAGGGTAGATAACTATGGACTGATTTTATGTCAAATTACCTCCCTTTATTTCAAATTAAAATAGGTATATTTCCGTATCAATGAAGATACTGATCTGAAATTTCATTTATGCCATCAGATTGACTTGTTCCATCAATGAAGATACATATTGACTGAATTTATGACAAATTACCTCCCTTTATTTTCATGTAAATGAATATACCTAGCAGCTTCTAATGGGATTGGTTTGAAATATTATTTATGTCTTCCTTGGTAAGAAATAGTCATGTTTGATAACTCTTGATTGAATGTTTATCGATAGGAATACCTCTCTTATATATTGTTGTTAAAGCTTGTATTCTGTATCTTCTACATGTGTGACAGGAAAGGCCGTACCGGCGACAGTAACCATCAGAACAAATCAACACCCTTTACAATATTTACAAATTTATTTACAAAAGATGATTATTAACAATGAATAGATATGAAAAGAAAAAAAAAACTGATTATAATAAAGAAAAAAAAAAAGAAAGTTCAGTATCTCTAGATACAAAAGTTCTTATACTTCCATTCTAATCTGACGTGACACAGGTCTTTAATGTAATTGTGAACTTTAAGTAGCACAAACAAAACATAGCTTCTAAATTCAAAATACAGTCCCTTTAAACCGTGAATACGTTGATTCCGTGTTGGCTCCCTATGGTGGTAGGTGATTGCATCCCTGAGCTGACTTCAGAGGATAACAAAAATCATCGTCTTTGCGGTTTACGGCACAACCATGGGACGTAAGCTCTGCGCTGGGAATATCACATCCAGGCGAGTGAAGACAAGTGAACCTCGGGCATTGTACTTCCGGGTTATGACATCACCAGGAAAATCGTCTGGCGGAAGAAGCTAAAATATATAACATATGGTAAGCACCATAGCAAAACAAATAAGTCAGGGCATAAAACTGCTCCTTTGGGTACACCATACCTCCGTAGGCTCCCATAAATAATACGTGCTACTTATACAAAATATAGTGCTACTAAGTTCAGACGTCACATGATTAAAATACGTCACTTATTACTTCCATTATTACAAAAAATTACTTACTTAAAAGACTAAAGTTAAAGTATGAAAAAGATATGAAAAGTATATGATGAAACATTATAGATACGGACATGATAAACTGCAGCTATTATTTACAACTACAAATTAACAAAATTCAATATAAATCAAACGTTATATGATAGTTGGCATCCATATAATATCAAACATACAATACCATACACTAAAACGGACATTGTATGTGTATGCAATAGACTGGCACACAATTTCATATTACAATAATATATTACAAACATGGTACTAGACTTGCCATATAGATTTATACATAACAATACAATGCAGTAATGGCGTTCCATAATTAACAAAATGTTTGACATAAGTTTTTGAAACAGTGCTTTACAATTATCACGATACAAATTTCAGTACAAATTTTACATCTTATATAAATGAAACATTTTAGATTCCTCTTTCTAAATAATTTACAGAAGTCTGAAAAATTTAATAAATTATCCTGATATACCGAAACTAGCCAAAATCATGTGCCGAAAAGTAAATGTTACCGAATTCTGTAGAATGAACAAAAATTTACCAAATAAAAATCGTAATGCAAAAATCATACAAAAATCTAACAAATAAATTTCTTACCTCGATCGAGCATAAATTTCTAGCAAGAAAATAATTCAGACATAGATTCGTCTATAAAGTCGTAAGGTGGTGTGCGCAAGGCATATCTAGTCCAGTCTATTTAAAGGGTAATGTCCCGCCAAATACTAAATTTCATAGGATTCACGGCTAAGCCGTGAGCTATGACTATTGTCATTTTCACGGGATTCACGATATAGCCGGGAAATCTAACTACTTTGGCGCGAATTTAAATTGACAATTTGAGGCCCATTATAGTGGTTTTGGGGATAAAAACATAAATTACTGAAGTTTATAAAATATCAACTTTCTTATTACTGAACAGAATTTAATGAAATTTACATGGAAATTTATGTTATGAAATACAGAAAAATATAAGAGGTATTTCATGCGTGAAATCTGACATTTACCTCAATAACTCAAAAATTTACAAAAAGATGATGCAATACCTGCATTTACACTACAGATAAAATAAGGCCCGTATGTCAATTTGTGACACACGTCCCCCCTTAAAAAGAAAATTTATAATTTTCTTAAATGAAAACAAATTGGCATACTGCACATAGCAAACACAACAAAAAAAAAAAGAAAACACGCTGTCACTATCTGTACACCATATAATATAGCCACCTGTCTACACTCTACTTAAATAATCTGCACCTACATTTTCTCTACCAGGAATTGCTCTGATACTGATCCTATATGGCTGCAATGCCAATGCCCATCTCATCAGCCTGGAGTTGCTAAGTTTCGCTTTATTCAAATAAGTGAGCGGCTGATGATCTGTCTCTAATACAAAGTCTTTACCGAACAAATACCGGTGAAACTTAGCTACTGCCCATACTATCGCTAAACACTCCTTCTCTATCACTGAGTACTTTTGCTCCCTAGGTAGCAATTTTCTACTAGCATACGCTACAGGTAATTTCTCTCCATCACTTTCCTGAAGCAATACTGAGCCTAAACCTAAATCTGAAGCATCTACTCTCAATATAAAAGTCTGATCTAAATCTGGCAACTTCAAAATAGGCGGACCCATTAAGCTAGCCTTCAAAGTCTGAAAAGCCTTTTCTTGACTTTCACCCCACTCTACAAGATTTGGCTGACCCTTTTTCGTCAAATCTGTGAGCGGAACTGCAATGGCGGCAAAATTTGGGATAAACTTTCTGTAAAATCCAACTACACCTAAGAATGAACGTATTGCCTTCTTGGTTTTCGGTCTTTCGGCATCCTGTATAGCCTGTACCTTATTTGGAACTGGTTCAAGGGTCTGAACATCTCCTATCATGTGCCCTAAACATTCTAACTTCTGAAAACCTATAAAACACTTAGTCGGTTTTGCTGTTAACTTAGCCTCTCTTAGTCTGGTTAACAACTCAGTAAGGGCTACTACATGTTCTGGCCATGTGATTGTATACACCAGGATATCATCTATGAAGCTATCTGAGTGCCCTAGGTCCTTCAAAACCTTCCGCATCAGTCTACAAAACGTTGCTGGTGCGTTAACTAATCCAAAGGGCATCTTACGGAACTGGAACAAACCTTTCGGGGTTTCAAAAGCAGTCATGGGTTTTGCCTTTTCAGACAAAGGAACCTGCCAGTAACCTTTGCTCAAGTCTAGTTTAGAAAAATATCTATACTTAGATAGGTTTGAAAACATTTCCTCCTTCTCTGTTTCTAACTTCCTAGCTAACATTAACTTCTCCTTTTCCATTTCTAACTTATCTAGTTCTAACTTACGTTCTAACTCTAACTTTTCCTTCTCAGCTTCTAAGCTTCTACGTCGTTCATATTCTATCTTTTCCTTCTGCAACCTAACTTCTAACTCTAATCTTTCCCTATCTGCTTCTAACCTTTCCTTCTCTCTTTCTCTCTCTGTTTCTACTCTTAATCTCTCTGCTTCTAAACTACTTTGTTTTTAATCACGTTCCCTAGCCTGCTCTTCCTTAACAAAGTTACGTAACTCATCTCCTTCATAACCTAACTCCTTTCCTACCTTCGTCAACTCTACTACACTAGTCATGTTTAAATGAGTACACTACGTTAACACTATATAACACTACGCACTACAGCTACTATAACAACCTGAGACACTAGTTAAACAATCGTGAGGGAATACTAGACTACAATAGTTTACACTAAAGCTCTACAGTTACCACTGGAGCCAAAACAAAATACTATACTCTACGTATATACTACACCAAACGTCCTCACTAAAATAATAATACACTAAGTTGCGCAACAGTACTATGTGTCAATCAAGGTTGCATAGGCAACAATCAACAAAGTACAGTGACAGTAGGCTGTAACAATACCCTAGCCTTATCAAATATCAATCAACTGTAACTAGTGTTAACACTTTAGTGTAACAAATAAACAAAAATAAATCAAAGTGTTTATCCTAAGATAAAGTATAGGTATAACACAACTGTGTAGCACTAAAACTTAAAAGTAGGTAAAAGTATATGCAAGTAAACAATCTTGCTAACACACACAAAGAAAAATACTGTATCTGGTATGTATACAGTACACTAATACAAAATAGGATCACTGGGAGAAGTAGGGCGACGCACAATTATGAGTGAGTAGGATAACTCTCCTTGTCAAGAGCGGTCACTCTCAGCACAGATATATGGTGGCTTAATCATAGAGTGACACAAAAACCCAAAAGAAAAATAAAAGGAACGAACTCACCCCAGAATCCAAGTGTCGTAAGCAACTGTCTATCAGTCTGTGACCACAAAAGCTGGTTAGCTGAAGCTACGGATCTGTCCTTGTCTTGTCTGAGGTAAGACGTCACTCTGAAAAATGAATAAAACTATTATATGTGTACCAATAGAACAAAACAAGAGGAATCTTTACAAATTATTGCTGCAGTTAAATGGGTGTTAATAATGTTCGAATAGCTACTGTGTCTGGTCGACCAATCCCACTTCTGACACCATTGTGACAGGAAAGGCCGTACCGGCGACAGTAACCATCAGAACAAATCAACACCCTTTACAATATTTACAAATTTATTTACAAAAGATGATTATTAACAATGAATAGATATGAAAAGAAAAAAAAAACTGATTATAAGAAAGAAAAAAAAAAGAAAGTTCAGTATCTCTAGATACAAAAGTTCTTATACTTCCATTCTAATCTGACGTGACACAGGTCTTTAATGTAATTGTGAACTTTAAGTAGCACAAACAAAACATAGCTTCTAAATTCAAAATACAGTCCCTTTAAACCGTGAATACGTTGATTCCGTGTTGGCTCCCTATGGTGGTAGGTGATTGCATCCCTGAGCTGACTTCAGAGGATAACAAAAGTCATCGTCTTTGCGGTTTACGGCACAACCATGGGACGTAAGCTCTGCGCTGGGAATATCACATCCAGGCGAGTGAAGACAAGTGAACCTCGGGCATTGTACTTCCGGGTTATGACATCACCAGGAAAATCGTCTGGCGGAAGAAGCTAAAATATATAACATATGGTAAGCACCATAGCAAAACAAATAAGTCAGGGCATAAAACTGCTCCTTTGGGTACACCATACCTCCGTAGGCTCCCATAAATAATACGTGCTACTTATACAAAATATATGTGCTACTAAGTTCAGACGTCACATGATTAAAATACGTCACTTATTACTTCCATTATTACAAAAAATTACTTACTTAAAAGACTAAAGTTAAAGTATGAAAAAGATATGAAAAGTATATGATGAAACATTATAGATACGGACATGATAAACTGCAGCTATTATTTACAACTACAAATTAACAAAATTCAATATAAATCAAACGTTATATGATAGTTGGCATCCATATAATATCAAACATACAATACCATACACTAAAACGGACATTGTATGTGTATGCAATAGACTGGCACACAATTTCATATTACAATAATATATTACAAACATGGTACTAGACTTGCCATATAGATTTATACATAACAATACAATGCAGTAATGGCGTTCCATAATTAACAAAATGTTTGACATAAGTTTTTGAAACAGTGCTTTACAATTATCACGATACAAATTTCAGTACAAATTTTACATCTTATATAAATGAAACATTTTAGATTCCTCTTTCTAAATAATTTACAGAAGTCTGAAAAATTTAATAAATTATCCTGATATACCGAAACTAGCCAAAATCATGTGCCGAAAAGTAAATGTTACCGAATTCTGTAGAATGAACAAAAATTTACCAAATAAAAATCGTAATGCAAAAATCATACAAAAATCTAACAAATAAATTTCTTACCTCGATCGAGCATAAATTTCTAGCAAGAAAATAATTCAGACATAGATTCGTCTATAAAGTCGTAAGGTGGTGTGCGCAAGGCATATCTAGTCCAGTCTATTTAAAGGATAATGTCCCGCCAAATACTAAATTTCATAGGATTCACGGCTAAGCCGTGAGCTATGACTATTGTCATTTTCACGGGATTCACGATATAGCCGGGAAATCTAACTACTTTGGCGCGAATTTAAATTGACAATTTGAGGCCCATTATAGTGGTTTTGGGGATAAAAACATAAATTACTAAAGTTTATAAAATATCAACTTTCTTATTACTGAACAGAATTTAATGAAATTTACATGGAAATTTATGTTATGAAATACAGAAAAATATAAGAGGTATTTCATGCGTGAAATCTGACATTTACCTCAATAACTCAAAAATTTACAAAAAGATGATGCAATACCTGCATTTACACTACAGATAAAATAAGGCCCGTATGTCAATTTGTGACAACATGCATATACCAATACATGATTACCTCTCCTGATTTAAATAAAAGTGAATATATCTCAGTAAGTATTTATAGGACTCATTTGAAATTTCATTATTGTCATTAGTTGGACTAAGACAATCAGGGTAGATAACTATGGACTGATTTTATGTAAAATAGCATCCCTTTGTTTAAAATCAAAATGGGTGTATCTCAGTAACCAATGAAGATACTGATTTGAAATGTCATTTGTGCCATCAGATTGACTCGGACAATCAGGGTAGATAACTCTTGACTGAATTTATGACAAATTATCTCCCTTTATTTTATGTAAATGAATATACCTTAGCAGCTTCTAATGATAGGTTTTAAATGT
The DNA here is from genome assembly GCF_021730395.1 of Mercenaria mercenaria. Classification (NCBI taxonomy): domain Eukaryota; kingdom Metazoa; phylum Mollusca; class Bivalvia; order Venerida; family Veneridae; genus Mercenaria; species Mercenaria mercenaria. Next base: position 59,881,902 of record NC_069373.1, read on the forward strand.
TATTTAAGTCTTCCAGAGTAAGAAATAGTCATGCTAGTACAAAAAAATGCAGCATTTGAGCCTAGGGCCCTCAGACTTGATATGGAGATTGGCCCCGACTTGTATGGGACAGTTACAAGAAATTATTTATCATGATTATATTTAATGTGTATGCCCATGTGTTCTATGTCAAAACTTAATCTTATCATTAAGAGCAGTGGTACTCAGCTGAGCTATATAGGGCCATCATAGCCCACTTGTCTAAAATTGAGGCGACAAAAGTTGAACAAGGATCAATGACTTCGAAGGAATCCAACAACAAATTTCAAACGGAATGCCATGTTCCAAAAATGCAGCCTCCCAAAATGAAACCCACTGCACGTAGATGTGCACGCTACAAAGGCACCGTCGTTTATATGACTGAAAAAATGTTGAAAAAGACGTTAAACCCGAACACACACACACACATACAAACACACACACACGCGCATACAAAGCAAACACAAAGACAAAACGAACAATTAAAGGAACACAGTGGGGCACCGCCTTGGACCGGTCAGTGGCAAAAGCACCACTAGGGAGCTTTAACCGGTTTATGGTGCGCACCCCAACCTCACATTTGCCCCACCATGTTCCAAAGACACGAGACAGTGTAAATAAAAGCAATCCCCGCCAGGTGAATCTCTAATACATGTTATAGAAATAAAAAGGCATGGTATATAAAACACAAAAATGCTCCTGTATAAATATATAAAAAGCAAACCTTAAGAACAAAAAACGTATGTACTCTATGCCTTTTCAGAAGACAGAGCAACAAGAGAAGCACCCATAAGGGCCCGACGAAACAGGCCAGACGACAGATATCAAAACAAATCAGTCTTGGTGGGATTTAAAAACTGTTTACCATAGTCCTCTCCCACTTCCGTCAGACACAATCAAAGAGGGACGCGTAGTTTCCAGCTGTAAACGGGTTGAACACTAAACATGCGGTATTTCTCAACAATTTGGTCGTAACTTTGTTTAATAAAACTTTTTTTAAAAATAATTTTACCATTACAGTTGGAAAATTACAATGACCCAAGAAGACATGCAAAGGTGACAGCGTTCATATTTCAGAATGACTGGCCATGTGTTTTTCAGTGGGGAGTCTTTATTCAAGCAAACTGCTGAGAAACTGATTGAAATTACTTCACTTACAGCGACAAGTCAATTGGATCCATCGGAAGGTTATTCTAAATGGGCCTGATATATCAAAGCGCTTATCCGAGAGTGCTCTCATCAGCCTGTTTTTGAGGGAGAATAGCTGCCCGCAGGAACTGAAAAGGCATTGAGGCCACACGTTGTCCCTAAAGCTGTTCTTAACAATTCAAAACTAACACAGTCACGAAGTTTAGGAAACGCTTCTTCTAATGTTTCCTTGAAGACTTGGCTGTCTGCAGATTTAACAAATTTAACTTTCTTCTCTCCAAGACCGGCAGCAAAATGTTCAACGCTTTCTTCTCGCTTTGGTACCACTTCCTACAAGAAACATACAATTCTTTCTCGTTAGCAAGGTATAACCTCAGTCTTAACATGGTCCGTCTGTTTAGCTCAATCGGGAGAGCGTAGATCTACGAATCACGGAGTCGTGAGTTCGATCCCCGGACGGGGCATATGTTCTCCGTGACAATTTGATAAAAGACGTTGTGTCTAAAATCATTCGTCCTCCACCTCTGATTCATTTGGAGAAGTTGGCAGTTACTTGCAGAGACAGGTGTTTACTTGTACAAAATCCATGAACACTAGTTAGGTTAACTTCTCGCCATTACATAACTGAAATACTGTTGAAAAACGGCATTAAGCAAAACAAACAAACAGTCTTAACACTGTTTAGAATGTTCCTGTATAATTATCCACGTAACTTTATAATTTACTTACAGAATTATTTTGAGGCAATTTGATCCAGCCTCGTATAAAAACGAACTAAATCAATTAGCAAAATTACGAACGACAGAAAATGCGAGGAAATAGTCGCATATTCGAATTTTACAGGACGGTTTCCTACGTTGGTTGAAAACAAAAACCGAAGGTCGAACAAATACGCGCTTTTGTGTAATGATGAACTTATCACTTCCATGTTGCATGCTGACGTTCTTTGTTCGACTTGCTGACATGCGTTGTTCAATTGTGCAGATATTATTGCCATCTCCCGTATGAAAGGCTTTCCTTAAATTACGTTGAATGAACTCTGATAAATAGTTTCAAAAATGCACACTTAGTTCAAAGTTTATACAAAGATTGCGACATTGCGAGAATAAAACACAACTAAACAATGCATTTCATGTAATACGACAGTAACATAGACCATTTCGTCAATCATTTTAGACCGTTAGTTAAATGAAACAACAAATACGTAGCAACGATATCATAGTATAATTAAAATACACATGTTTCATTTGTAAGAATTAAACATGTGAATGAAGAAAACACGCTAACGTAAGATTCACAAATGGTCATGCAACAATGAAAAATTGGATGTGTAAATCGTTAGATGAGATGTACGAAAGCACAACGCAGTTTTTGCCATAACTTTGTTCCATAACCTTCGTAAGTCCTGTTTTTGTGGCACTGAAAAGAATGTTTATCAGGTATTTGTAAATCATGTTCATGGATATAAGATTTGAATCAGCCGATTATGTGAAACGTACGTAAAACACTACGCAAAAAGTAATTACTAGTAGTACCAATGCATTTTACATGATATTTGTCATGATGCCGATATGAAAACAAAGCTAATTGTTTCTACAACTTATAATATTATTATCTGAAATGCTTTTAAATAGCCATTCGAAGGACATCAAACCCTCATAACTATATTTTTCAAATATACGGAAGGTATAAATAACTTCGACAAGACTATGATTCATTTCTAGAATAAATAAGTATTATGTACCTGGCGAATTATGGTTACGTATTACTAATGGTCTTTTTAATAATTCAGGCTCCACTATGCACCAATGAACAAAGCATATCTGACGAAGCTATTAACTAAATTAGACTAGGTGGTTTTACAGATGTTGTATTGAAACTACATATCTGTAACTGAATTATGGTGTTCTAAGTGAACTCTGTTACAATTCCGACCAAGTCTATAGCATTACTGATAATTGCAGTACCGTTAAAAGACTTGTGCCTACTTTTACCGATAGCTATTCAAAAGTCTTCCTTCTTAACGAATTAATGCATAAACTTAACACATTTTTGATAAATATTTAGTCGTTGTTAGGGGTCTCTGTAGCCCAGTGGTAAAGGTTGCTGACTTCGAATCATATGCTTCTCGACGTCGTGGGTTCGAAACCTTACGTGAGGAAGCAGATGCCAGCCAGTGCATGCAATAAAGCCCAAAGGGACACCTGGATTCTGATCCACCTTAAATGATGAAAAGTTGCCCTGTGACCTAACATTAAGGCGTTAAACCCAACGAAAAACAAAGCATATTTGTTATACTGCTAAATCAACCTAGATTCTCATGCAGATATTTAGCAAAGCTCATGATATAAGGTTTTTCTAAAGCATTTTTAAAACTATCTTTAATTGTTTACATCGGTTGAATAAGATATCTTTTGTTCTTGTATCATTCAAAAACATAATTGAAAATAAACTAACCACCAGGTAAAAAGATCTTTGGTAAGACTTTGGTCGATACTCCAATAGCTGCTAAGGAAAGAAAAACTGCTCTTTAGTATCTTATATCTTACAGGTAGTTAATCTGGTTTTGGTCAAGTAATGGATTTGTTCGAAATCTGATAATATTTACTCTGATTCTTGTTCACTGAGAGCTTAATGTGTGTAAGATTTCACTGGATCAGTTTTTTTTAAAACAATTGTTTTCCTCTCCTTGTTACCTAACCAAGATAAAGTTATTATCTAGAAAAAAGTATTAATTCGATAAACAAACTTTGCTAATACATAGATAAAAGAACTACAGTGATATATCGGTAAAAAAATTGCGTTGCAAATTATATATATTTACCCTAAATTCATTAGAAATGCATTTTTAAAAAATTTATATCAACTCCATTTGCTAATGTTGGTTGTGCAGCCAATGTATTTAAAAATAAATGACTTCTGAAGAATCACGTGGTTTTAAAAAAATGCCTTTTGATTTTATCAAAACATTTTGAATCTGTACATATAAGATATAGCAAATCCTGTATTTAAACATAATATTTATTTATTACAATATTTACCTTTAACAGAAACGGAAATTTCAATCCAGGCTTTTCCATGACGTTTTAGTTGCAGTGTAGTCTGTCCTTGTTATACTATGCATACACTGTTACGCTTCGCTATCAAGGGCGCTTCCGGAATTGTAGCGTCGCCAAGACATCTTTTATTTTCAAAACGTAAAGGAAAGGAAAAACACAGGGACTTAAGACGGGCGAATATGGAGGGTTTGGCACTTGCTTGACCTGTAGTCCTATAAATACTGCTGTGCAATATTTCTCTTGTGTGCACATGCATTGTCATCATCAATAAAGCGGATGCGGTAGTAAACCAGTTTTTTTTTTTTTGTGTGTGTGTGTGTGTGTGTGTGTGTGTGTGTGTGTCTTGGGGGGTGGGGGGCAACGTAATGCTTTCTTAGACTAACTGATTTTAGTACCTTGTGTGACAGGATGGACGAACCGGGGACAGCAACTACCAGAACAACTTAACACTCATTACAATATTTACAAGTTTATTTACAGACAATGACTGTTTACAATAAATGAAGAAACAAAAATCTTATTAGAAGAAAAGAACGATAAGAATACTAAAAAACCATATGAGCTCAGTATCTGTTTTGTGCAGTCCTATAAATTACAGTTCATTTCTATCGTGACGTATCACTGGTGTTTACGTTTACTTCAATTTTAAAGTGGCACTAAGAACATATCTAAAAATAAAGTCCCGTTAAACTGTGAAAACGTTGACTCCTTTTTGGCTCTCCATGTCCAGTGTTTGTATCCCTGAGCTGTCTCAGTTGTCTACAAAAATCAGCGTCTTGGCGGTTAAGGCACAACCATGGGACGAAAATCTCTCCGCTGGGAAATCACATCCAGACGAGTACACCAAAGTGAACCTCGCGTATTGAACTTCCGGGTCGTGACATCATCACCAGGTAATAAGTCGTCTGGTGGAAGAAACTATAATATATAACATATGGTAAGCATCATAGCAAAAACAAATAAGGGCATAAAACTGCTCCCTTGGGTACACAATATCTCCGTACGCTCCCATAAATAATACGTGCTACTTATACAAAATAAGTTCAAACGTCACATGAGTACAATACGTCACTTATTACTTCCATTATTTCTCAAATTAATTACTTCAAGTCTAAAGTTGAAGTATGGAAAAGATATAAAAAGATTATGATGAAAAATTATAGATAAGGAAATGATAAACTGCAGCTATTATTTACAACCACAAATTAATAAAATGCAATGCAAATTAAACGTTATACAATAGCTGTTTATATCAATGTTTATGCTTTACAGTTGGCGTTTGCAATATGATTTCTTCTCGGCGATATATGACCATTTTGTGTCGATTCGCCGTAAAACCCAACTCACTCACTCACAGGTATGAATGTAATAATTAACTACCATACAACAAAACGGACATTGTATAGATATGCTATAGACTGGTAAATAATAATAATTTCAAATTACAATTACATATTAAATACACGGTACTTGACATCAACATATACATTTATACATTACAATGCAATGCAGTACCGGCGTTTCATAATTTGCAACGAAAAGATATACGATTTATGACAAAGATAATTTTCTAATAATCATGTTGCCCAATTTTCAATATAAATTGTACAAATTATACTATCAAAATATTTCAAATTCCTCCTTCAAAATAAATAATTGACAAACAAGAAATATCTTTAAAAATGATAGCCGGCGAATTGTAATAAGGAAAGAAGTTTATGATTTTTTCAGCTAACATTCATCTTTCATCTAACATTTTTCAAATTGCAAAACTAAACACCGCACTTTAACAATTTAAATGGTTTCGTAGGGTCGCAATTTTGTTTCGTTTATCCTTAGACGAATAATTTAAGCAGTAGTCTGATGAAGATTCATGAAAGGGTTCATGAAAAGAGGTCATTAAACGTGTTTATATTTTTAGCTAAATTGGTCCCTATCCCCATTTGTAACAAAATAGCAGGAGATCTTACGATATTGTTACACATCGAGTTTGATAAAAATCCATTACATTCTAGTGGTTAATGCAAAGAAAGGCATATCTACTTTTAGCTATAGTGGTCCCTAATAGGGCCCGACTTCCTATATAAATAAATTTGGAAGAGGACCTTATAATGATGCTCCAGACCAAGTATGACAAAGATCCACCAAGCTGTTAATGAGACGCTGTATAAATAAAATCTGGAAAGAAGATCCCTCGGAAGCACCGAAAACAAGGCAAACAGTGAAAATTGCAGACTCGGTTTGATTGAGTCTGTTCATGCGCAGTAATGGAAAATGCAACACTGCCCACGCCCCCCTAGCACCGGCTTAAGCGGTATTCAATCTTCAAATCTAAATTAATTGAAATCAATGATCCCGAAGAACCAGAAAATATTACAACACTGAGATGAAGTCAAAGGTATTTCTAGCTTTAGCTCTAGCAGCCCCTAAATGGGGTCAAATGTCCCAGCTGAACAAAGTTGGCTGCGGGCCTAATAAAGATGCTACAAATCAAGTTTGATTAGAATACATGTGAAAAAATCAATTAAAGGATTTTTTTATTTATTATTTTTATTTATTTCTAAAATAGGCCAACTGATCCCGCTTTAACAAATGCATATTCGCTATTCATGAATCTTTGGACAATGCCGTCACACCTATAAAAAAGCAAAACATACAATTGTAATTATTTCAATATTTCTGTTTCATAAGTAAAGTTTGACCGTAGTCATATCACATAGATAAACTGTATACAGCGTATTTTCATTTTAGTGTAATGAGATTCAGTCATTATATAGCATATATATAATAAAACAGATTTCAACTGAGTTCAATATTTGCATACCATACTATAGAAAAATATTCATATACGAGTATAAATAATTTATAACAAATATATCAAAGCAAACAAGTACTCATTTTAATATGCAATCTGAATAAGTCACAAAAGCAAGAAACCTTTTCATATACAGATGACAATTGTAACAAAGAAAATCTTTTAAAAAGCACTTCTCTACATAAAAGACTCTTATCACACCCTTATTCATGTGATACGCAGACCGTATTCAGCTCTTTCTTTAAACACCAGGGTAAAAGTATAAAAGGCAGACAAGCTCAGAAAATGTCTACTTTTCAGCTGAACACAGTGCTGTGAACAACAGAAAACTGTTACATTTTTTCTAAATATCTCTACTTTTATTGAACTTTATTTTTTGAAATTTGGAACATATGTTCTCTAGTATGACAGAATTCAGTGTGTAGAATTTTGTAAATTTTTATCAAGTAATTACTGCCTTTCTGAAAAAAGTTTTTTGTTGTCTGCTAGAAATTCAAATTTACCTCTACTTGCTATAGCCAGCCCACATAAAGGTTATGACCTCCCTTTCAGCCAATAACAGAATAGGGAAGTTTACATGAGTAACATCTTTATCTGACAGATGGCGGGAGATGAAAAAATAACTCCATTCAGCATTTAGATAAAGAAAAGAAATAAAATCTTCTGCTTTTTCTATAAACAAGCTAGATTTATTCCATAAATGATAATTCACTTTCTGATTTAACCTTCAAAATGTTGAGCACATATTATATCACATTGTTCACATATTCTACATTTGTTCCACTCAATTATCAAGAGTTATAATCCCCAGCATCCCTGTACTGCACACATTACAGTAATTAGCTACGCCACCTGAAAGCTGTAGATAAAAGTGATTTATATCTAGTTCCCAAAACATTGGTTTACCCATTAGGCTAGAAGGTAATTTGACTTCCTTCAGTGTTGACCTACTTCAAACAAATGAACAGTAACTGTATAATTTGAAACTGTTACAGTTAAAATATATAGCTCTTACAACCAGATGAGTATTTTTGGTATACTGAAATAAGTACTAGTAAAATTAGCAGGTCTGATTACTCTGAGTACCCTACTTTATAAAATGGGGGTATTCTGGTCACTGTGATAAGCTGAACTAAAACATTCCTAGGATATTTAGTCACCAGGTGTATGTTTTTTAGTGCAGTTTGTTAGTATTTACATGCATATTAAATATGGATATCAGAGCCAGTAGTTTCAAAATTCAATTTCTGGGAGATGTAAAAACAAATATTCAAACATTCATTATGCAATACACATACTGACATATATTTTATAACTCTGAGAGATTCAAAAATTCTATGGAATATGTTTCAAAGAATTGTGTAAGTAAGCAAAAATATTTCCACATTTTAATATTTATTACATGAAATGCTAATTCCTGTGTACCATTGCTCTGATACTGATACAAAAGCAAAGTTAAGTTTAAACTTCTTAACTTCATCCAGTCATGTAAATTATTAGTATTTCAACAATGGAAAATATTTGTAGATACCCTTGTAGATACATAGGCTTTTTAATTTGTAGATGAGTATTTACTACAATTTATTCAGATCTGAAAAATATACAAAAGCACACGTGGCTCTGTTTACTAGAGATAAAGTTTCAGTGTTATCACCCATCATCTGTCAGATAAGCCCAGCCTACTCTCTAAATATGCTTAATGGCTTTACCACCGCAATATCAGCCAGGTAGGACCCGGCGTTTAATTTGATATATGTTGGTATTTGAACAGGTTTTTATCATTTTTATTAAACTTACTTATCATTTTGAGATATGTCAATATTCTTGCTAAATATACTGAGCAGAAGTTAGCTTTAAAACTGTGAACAGCGTCGTTTAGGATAAACGCTTTGTCTACATTTCACTCAGCGTAGTACAATCAACAGAGTGAAAGAAATTGACACTCTCGTCCAATCAGGCAGAGTGTTGCATAAATCTTCCATTTTGATAAATTACCTATAATGCGTTATCAAGCAGTTTGATTTGCAAACTGAAGTCACGTGGCATAGGTAACGGAAACGAATTTAGACGGCGTCGCCGAAAAATTGAAAAAATTAATAAATTAGCCTGACATACCGGAACTAGGTAATCTCTTGCCGAAAAGTAAACATTTTACAAAATTCTGTACAATGAACAAAAATGTACTAAATAAAAATCGTAATCCAAAAATTATACAAAATCTAACAAATAGATTTCTTACCCCGATCGAGCAAAATTTCTACCAATAAAATCAAAGTGACATAATTTTGTCTGACTGTCGAAAATGGCGTGCACTAAAGATATCTAGTCCAGTCTATTTGTAGGGTTATGTCCGGCCAAATATTGGATTTCACGGCGTAGGCGTGAACTCTGACTATTTACATTTTCAAGGGAAATCCGACTACTTTGGCGCGGATTTGAATTGGACAATTTAAGGCCCGTTATAGTGGTTTTGGCGATAAAAACATAAATTACTGAAGTTTGAAAAAATAACTTTCTTTATTACTGAACCGAATTTAATAAATTTTACATGGAAATTTTAAGTTTTGAAATACAGAAATACATGAGAGGTATTTCATGCATAAAATCTGACATTTACTTCAAAAACTCAAAAATTTACAAAAAGATGATGCAATACCTGCATTTAAACTACAGATACATTGAGGCCCGTACGTCAGTTTGTGACACCTTACCCCTGTAAAGCGACCCAGTAATACGCAGATCTGAATTGATGAAAATTATGTCAAGAACCCGTTTGCATTTGTTTTTGGAGATAACTGGTCATTTTTTCCCTTTCCTAAGTCACTACTTTTTGTTTGTCCGCCTTTGAGGCTCGAAATAATATACTCAAGTCACATCCCTTGTGAAAAGTTCATAAAACATTTTATCTGCGTTTTTTAAGATCTTAATTACATTGCACCTTTGGGCTTTTTACTCTGGTAAAAAGGCGGGGTACCCACCTTGCACACACCTTTGAAAATATCAAGTGTTTAGTCAGAACGTCATGAACACGTCATGATACAGCTGTTTGGCAATCTGTGTATCTTGTGTTTTCTGCTACAGCAGCAATGTGTAGCAGCAATGTAATGAGAGGATGCTTAGTAATACGTTGAAGGGCCTTCTACACATGGTAGACCTTGGACTCTAGATATTTTTATTAATGACCCTTTCCCACCTATAACCAGTGGCTTTGGATTGGGAGAAATCGCCATAAACAGCCTGGCTGCTGTAAAAAAAGATGCATCTTTAATAAGATCTAATTTCCTTTCTACCTCAATCCTCAAATAACATTAGAGTATACTTGTGTGGTTTGTTGAAACGCGGGTGACTTAGCTTTAAAAAAGCTATTGTGTTGAAAATTTCAATGTTCATCGCTATTGAAACGAAATCCATGAAAAAATCGTGCTTGTATCAATAATATACTTCCTACGGAAGCGCATTAGTCACATTTTGTGAATTCCCCCGTATCCCGGTATCTAAAAATGCAAATGTAAAACTACAAATTATGTTGAAATAAAATACTTAGATTTTTAAAAATATTTTCATCTTGAAAGAGATTATTGTAAAATTTTACAAAACAAACACATTTAAACACATATTTTTAAAAGGAATGTAATTCTTTGTAACTAGTATTTCTGTTCCTTAAAAACATCTCCAACATATTGCATGTCATAAAACGTTGCTTAAATGTAATTGATCACCTTAAACGTTAATTACATTTTTTTTGAAATGGAATGTTACATTTTATAATGAGTAGGAGAATGTTAAACTTTTGAATGATAAGCAGTATATCGGGGTATGGCCGACTAATAGGTTTAACTCATATGGACACAGTCTTCCTTGTTTAATCAGGCCTGGAAATCTTCACTAGATTTTTGTCAGGATTTATCTTTCAATCATCTTCCTAGAGAAACTAAAATGATTGCCTGTCTGCCGTAGTCAAGTTGTATATTGATAACAAGTTACATAACATCAAAGATAAGTCTGAATGCTGCGTCAGAGCAGTTGATGAAAATCAATGTTTTTCACTGTTTTTCTATATTTGACAGATTCTCTTGCAGCTCACATGGATTCATTCATTGGCAGTTGTATCCTATTGTTTCATGAAATTGTTATTTAAATATTAATGCCGACATTTGTGTGGATAAATGTGATGACCAAAGATGCACCTGGCTTCCGTTAAACTTTTGTACAACAACGAAATACCATTTCCTTTCGCTATTCCATGAAAAGACTAATACAGAACAGACCGAATCTACATCCTCACATTTAAAATATGGTTGTGACGGTTTTTTTCCTTCCTGAATTCCAATGCATAGCATTTTGTTCCGACACTTCTCGTGAGATTATTTGATTCCAATGCTTAATTTAAATGAATACATAGACAATGGGCAATGAACACTCCTATCACATTCTTACTGATACAGTATCATGCAGATTTTAATGACTTCAGATATACAAATGACATTTTGCAAATGCAAGGGTGATTGAAAACAGAAAATTTCTAAAATGAATTTTATAGTCTTCAATGGAAATACATCCTGTCATTGTATAATTCTGGTATCATTGAAAATTGTTCATTAACGAGTAAAACAGGACTGTTTTGTTCTTGAGCTCGCAAACTTCATATCTCGTGTTTCTAAAAAACAACAACAACAACAAGCTATTCAGCAATTCCAAAGATCTGTTACGGTCGTTATGCAAGTGTACAAGTCCTGAAATCATTTTTGTGTTGGTATATTATTCAAAAGTAAGCACTCGGAATTATACCTTGAATTTGATATGAAAATTTTACATACAGAAGTGTCATCACAATTTAGTCGACTTTTGTATATATTTGTATATATACCACTTGATGAAAACTCACATTAGGACAGTATTTGTTCAAATAAGTTAAGCAATAAATCAATTAAACGACCCCAGCTTTTGTATTTCTAGAATTTTCTGAGTATATCCTAGTTTTAAACATAAATTTTTACTCAAATTCCACGTGCATAACAGCCTTAAAGTAACTCATACAGAACTAATTTAAATATGTGTCCCAAGGTTTGATTTGGCATTTAGCTTTTGGCACCGTCCTTCCAGAAACTCCTGCTTACAGTATGATTATATAACCCTGTTAAAGATATTGCCAAATGGCCCGATATAGATTGTTTAAGATATTGTTATTGCACAAAAAGAATGTTTTGCCAGTCTGCAAATGTTAGTAAAAGGCTTATGTACTTCAGGAAATGCTAGATACGGGAAGAGTGTCCATTTACAGACTAGGTTTTATATATTATATATATATATAAGTTTGATATTAATCCAACAATTTATGTAACCGAATGAATTAATGTTACTTGTATACGTAGCTTTGCAAACCTTTTAGGTGAACTTACATAATTGTTTTCCCATTTGTATATGTTTTTGCGTGATCAGAAAAAAAGTCTAACGCAGTTAAATACAGTATCAGGTATCAAACAAGGGGTCACAGAAGGCTCATAAAGTCTACTCATCCTCGTGAAAAATATATCAAGTTGCGGAATACTATTATCCTGTGTTATGTCAAATCACGGCAAAACCACTACTTTTTTTCCAGATATAAATTAGGTGAAATACAGTCGAAAGATCAAATAAATATTACATTTATTTCCTTGGCAATCATCTAAATTTCAAGTCCATTGTGTCTTCACATTTATCTTAGAAAAACAATTAAGTCTAACGCGGACAGAATTATGTGGGCAAAATGCCATTTCACTTCGCAGTTTTTGTTACAATTCCAGTAATATAACCACCAACTATTAGACATGGTAATTTGCTGAATGGAGAATGTGACTCATGAAAATTGATAAATTGCAAAATAAACATTTGAGCCGACACGCTAAAAGAGACCGTTTGGTTATGTCAAATTTAGGAGCGGGCAAGATAGCTTGAAGTTACTTACGTACCCACCGGTGAATTAAATAAAACACGTTCTAGTTCACCTTAATTAGTCTGGCAATTCAACAGGAATGTGTTTAAATGCCGTTATTAACAAAAGCTACAAGATTCGCGAGCATATTGTCTTTGATCTTCCATATAATAAAACGTGGGTACTTACGTACTGAAAACGTATAAAATACATATGATATTTACCGTTAACAGTCAGCACCACTCAAGAGTTGTTGTACTATTTACATACATATGAATTCATGGAGATAAGGAAACCAGTAAAAACACAGAAACCTGTAACAGGTTTAGAAAAAGAAAACATAAATGAAATTCAGTATCAATCAATTGCTAAAATGAAGTATGAACTAATTAACACTTCATTTCAGAGTAAATCAGACCATAGTAATAAAACTTGTGACTTTATTACATACATAGGTTTAATATGTTTGGCCATGTTATGCCGGGCTGCACCAGAAATATTCTCTTTTTTTCTGTCAATAAAATGCATTATCTGTTTAAATGATAGGAAGGTTGGTAATTATTTGAAAAATAGAAAATGAAATTAAGTCAATTTATCCTGAGGATATTCAAGCTTATCAAAGATAAAACTGATTCTCATTTCTCTTTTGGTAAGCTAGGATCTTAATGAAGTTAAGCTTGTGTAATTTTAGAAAAGCATCAATCTTTATAATAAATTTAATTTCCCATGAGTGTGTCACAAGCTTTAGCTCGAGTAGTCATAGAATCGGTCTATTTTTCTCAAAATAAGGATCTATGTAGCAAATTTACCGTTTCATATTCTCCTCGTACATTAAGATAAATCACGAATGCACTCACACATATTATATCGTTAGAATGATAAATGATGATAATAGTATTGCCGAAACGCAAAAAGCAGCAGAAAAAAGTATACAAATGTGACATTCTGATATGGCAATATTTTTTTAAAAAAATAATAGGTGAGTCTTAGGGTAAATTTCCCGGATGCACAGAGCACCACAAACACAGCTACAGAGCCACGCATTTTCAAAAAAAAAAAAGCTGTAACGGATAAACGGGTTGCTTCAAATTTTAATTTTATGTAAATATAAAAAATGAGGAGGGTAGGGGTAGAAAAAATAGGGGGGGGGGGGGGGGGGGGGGGGTTAAGGCGAAAGTGGAACAACGATGATACGTTTCTTAATCACAGTTAACCTACAACGTAACACTCACGTACAATAGACACACACACGCACGCACACACACGCGCGGATTTAGATTTAAACAGATTTAGCGAAAACGCATACAAATAAATAAAAATATACCCATGCTTCACATGTAGATCAGTCAGTTGCAAATATAATGGGGCAGATGTCACTAAATGTGCAATCTCGACTGGGATTTTTTTTTTTGCTTCAGAATTAAATGTATTTAAACCGATAGTGTCCAAGGTTTAAATAGTTTAGATGTTTTCTTTGAGAACAAAAACTTGAAAATAGAGTGTGACCAAAACATATGAAAGAAATAGAGTGTGAACAAAACATATGTCAGAAAGATGCATTTTAAATATATCGGGATACTAAGTTCCTAATATAAATGACAACATGATAGACATCGACTTCTTCCTTAGAAGATTTTAATCCTCCAAATGGCTGTTTCAACTACAAATTCAATCAAAGCAGCCGTTGCTATGGCATCAATGATAACCAAGCCTTTTAATAGTCCCATTGTTACCGAAACATAATCAAAATTGATCAGAGAAAAATATTTCTCAGAGAAAATATGAAGTGTTGCCAACGGTTTTGACTGTTAATCATTTTTCAGGAGAAGATCTTGACAACAAATACTTCGAAGATATCAGCAATTTGTTTTGAAGCCCTAAACAAGGAATGAATAGGTATTGATGACTAACTTACCAGGGAAAGGCTCCTTGAGAATGTATCCTCCGGAAAATAGACTATAATTAACAGCAAATACAATTATATAGCCTTTGTACGTTATGAATATGCAGCGCTTATCGGTAAATATTTTTCTTTTTTGGGACAATTCATATAACCTGTATTACAAAACAAATATTGGCAATATTGGCAAATAACATACATATGCCAAAACTGTTATGTTATTTCCCATTTTGATACCAAAAACACAACTTATGTAATAATTCAATACATAGTAAAACTGTTACGGAGAGATCTTTAACAATTACAAAAAACTATCAACACCGTTCCATCCTTAGGGTATTAAAATCAAGGACAAACAGTAAAAGGCACTTTCCAAAAATGCAGCTTTCTAAAACTGCCAGTCTGCCAACACGACCGACACATATACAAACATAAACTTTTATACAAAACAAAACATAGCACACATATACGAGGGCGAAACGAAAAAATATCGAAACAAAGCTTCTGAATTGGATTTCGAGGTCTGTTTAACCCCGGGCTAGAGGGCGTGAACGGTAACATGCATTCACCATTGCCGTCCACGAACAGGCTCAACCAAATCGAGCCTGCGACATTTTTATTTATGGTATGTAGGGCGACCTGTTGATTTCCACTTTTTCAGTTTGATTTATTCCAATTAACAAATTATCTAATAGTTTTGTTCTGTTGATTAAAAGATAATGATTTTCTCCCAGAAAAACATGAACATAAACGTTTATCTAAAAACAGTAAGTTTTCAACGGAATAAGTACAACATTTATAATTCACCATTATTTTGATTACTGCAAAACTTATCAGGGATTTTGAATTTGAAAGTTTGGTTCAGTGGTAAAATGGTGAAAAAAGTTGCATTATAGCACATCAATAAATTGTACCCATGGCCTTCTAGATTGTTTGTTGTTTTATTGTCCGACATATGTACGGGTATTAAATTCGACAAAAGTGTACCTAATAGGGTCGTTCAAAAATGTGTACAGTCGAAAATTCCACATAGCCGTATAAAATTTGTATCATTTTGAGCAGTAATGCATCTGCTACAACTGTAACACATTTGATAAAATCAATTATTCTATCAAATTAATACGTATTGTTATAATTTTGAAAAGTTGATGCAACAGAATGTCGGATTTTTGACATTTGTTTTTCTTGAAAATCAAGAACTAAAATATTCACTGATATGTAATGCCTTGTCAAGTAATTTAAATGACTGCCTTAGAAAATGGTTTTTATTTCAGACTGTTATAAACCGGAAATACCAATTTTGGAAGAAACGTCAATTAAACGTCATGACAGAGAATCGCGGAAGCATGTTGAATTTTGTCACAATTATAGATGCTATTTCTGTTTTACAGATATTGGTGTAACTGCATTTAAGAGGTGTAAACAGCCTGTCCCGATAGCGCAATATAAGATAACCTCCAACTTTGTACTATATAACGTCATACAGTTTTATAAGACATTTGGTAAAGGAACAGTTTACTTGTTGTATTAGTACCATTTTCACGTTACTGCATATAACGCAACAAATTTGTAGAGCTAATCTCCGTATCTATTGAACAATACCTTGCTGTTAAAAAGATTGCAACAAAAATAATTGTTTTCTTATTTATGAACCAATATTTCGTAATTCCTCAATACAATAAGGATGCGTGTTTCCCAGCAACAAGTTCACGAATTACATTCTGTCTTTTAATCTTTTAAATATATTTTTACTCATGCTAAGGAATGGGCGTCCCAGTTGCATAGAAGGCAGGCTAATTGTGAATAAGGTACCACTACCTAACCATAGTAGTGCTCATGTTAAAATGTCTTGACGTATTATAGCAGCAATTATTATTCTTGTTTGGCATTAAACTTAGTATAAAATGTCGATGTACTAGGGTGGAATTCTACCATAGCATCAAAAGTGGCGAATTAAGATATAAATGCTGATCAGCGTATCTTCTATTTTTAGAAATGTAACAAATTTTAAAGTGCTGTCTTGCATACTTTAATTTGATATTTAATTTATGATAGGATATACATCACTAGGCATGTCGGCCACTTCTTCGTTGTATCAGATTCATTACACGATTTATATTACAATTAAATTTTAAACAGAAGAATTTTCTGGAAAAGAATAAAAACATTATAATATATAATTTCTTTGTGATATCCTCAACTGTTAACATAAAATTTACATTTAACTGACGCATGTAAGTATTACATTTTTTCTCTTGAAAATCCTATAGAATAGTTAGCTGTCTAGGGGCTCTGTGGCCGAGTGGTTAAGGTCGCTGACTTCAAATTACTTGCCCCTCATCGATGTGGGTTCGAGCCTCACTCGGGGCGTTGAATTCTTCATGTGAGGAAGCCATCCAGCTGGCTTACGGAAGGTCGGTGGTTCTACCCAGGTGCCCGCTCGTGATGAAATAATGCACGGAGGGGCACCTGGGGTCTTCATCCACCATAAAAAGCTGGAAAGTCGCCATATGGCCAATAATTGTGTCGGTGCGACGTTAAATCCAACACAAAAGTTAGCTGTCTATATAAGTGCAACACCGTTACTCCCCTAGCACCAGCTTAAATGCGAGAGGTGTAGACCAAATAACAATATACGAGCAATATTTAAAACATCTTTTTCCTTACTTTGATAAAACACCAATGATGAGTTACAAGTATGAAACGTTTCTATTTGAACAAAATACCTGTATGAATGTACCGTTTTTGATAAAAAATAAATTTTGTTTGCAAAGACAGAAAAGAAAACGCATTAATGAATATTAAATACTAAATTGATTGACATGGCATACATTTAGTCATAAAAAGGTTACACGCCATATATTACTTTCGTATATCGAATGTTTTTAGAAATAATAAAGAGCCGCCAAGTAAATATTCTTATTTAATATGAAGATGGGACGTTCATTTTACTGTAGGTTTTTTTTCTCATATTTTGTCTCCAATGATTAAAGAGACTAACTAAGACTTCAGGTATTCAAAGCAATGGATATGTTCTAGGAAAAAATCAATGGATAAGTTATATACTGTATATAATTCCAATAACAAATATTTTCTAAAGTACAGGTATAGACAATTCATTTTCAATAACTCTGCATTGACGAGTTTGATTATTTTTTCAATTGTAAGCCACAACGAAGAGTTTAAAGACAAGTGTTGTACGTTACGTACACAAGTTACATACTTTTATTTGCTAGATAATTATAGCCTATTTCTCTGAGGAAAATTCCTAGAAACCTTTCCCTAATAATCAATACCTATTCATGAGCTGGTCTGGGCTTGAACAAAAATTGCCGACATGTGAGATCTATTTCTCGTCAAGATTTCTCCTAAGAAAATTTTTAACAGTCAAATTACTGGATAATGACTAATATTTTCTCAAAAATATCTTTTGAAATCTTACTAATGAATAGATGATGTTTCAAAAACAGTGATGCAGTTAAAAGGCATAGTTATCACGAGTGCCTTAGCATCAGCTTAGACGAAACATACACATGTATTCGGAAAATTGGGTAGAATAAAGACGATGTCTATAATTATATCATTAGAACGTGCTATCTTGATAACTTGAAAATGCTGTTTAAGTCATTATTAATCTGACTTAAACTTTTCGATCGTCCTGAACTCGCAAAATAATTTCATTCACATATATATCAAAACTCACAAAAGTTTGTAAGAACTGTTTCTGATCTTTTCATATAAGAAAGCAATTATGCGATAATCAATAGTTTAAGTTTTCATTTTACTTTGATTTATTATGAACTTATGATATACATCCCTTTAAAGTTCACTCCAAATTTTGTGGTAACATTTACTTCCCTCTTTCGTTTTATCGCAACAGTAAAGACTGTCCGGCAATCTAACAGAATAAACGTCTCACATTTTTAGCAGTAAAAGTGCGGATTTTTTTACCTTATTACCTTTTGCACGTTATATCAAGAAATGCATGCCCGAGTCGGGAATCGGACTCGGATCGCCGCGGCAATAATATAATAGAATAGACTCGTGAACTGTACAGTAATATAACTTAAAGAAAATGCCCTTTTTCGATTCGTTATTTACATTTTTGTAAATACGGGATTTGTAAGGGTCTACTTAACACGTTTCACAACGGCGTACATTTATTATAACTGTCATGAAACATTTTTATTTTATTTTAATTGATATCAGTTATTAGTTTCTCAAAATGTTGATATGATACAAACAGCATATAAATTAAATAAAAACAGAAATTGGTCTTTTATTTCCATTTTTTTCAGTTAATAGCATTTAGCACGCCAGTTTATATATATATGTTTTTCATTTATAAAGGTTCATAGATAAGACAAAGTGCTTTGTGTTTGCACTTAATATATATAATAATTTTCATATTATACCTACGAAGTTTCTATCACAAATACAGCATGTATTTAACTGACGACCATAAAGCTCTGTATTCAACTTCCATTGCATATGGAAGAAACATTCGATCAGCAATGACGTAATGATGGCGTCCCGACGTTTCATGCGTCAGAACGGTTACAATTTCAAATGAGTTTTCAGTCACATTGAAGTAGTCAATATTGGCTGGAATAACATTAGAAATAGGTATATGTGTACGTAGATTTTGCCAAGCCGGATCACACTAAGCCTGACAAATCCATTCGAGCCGAATACCAGGCTGCAGATCGAGGTACTGTTATATAATAATCCTGTTATATTTTACCGAGTTGAGTTGTGCTGCTCTGTGCTAGAAACTTACTACTAGCTTCTTTAACGTTTTCTGTGCAGCTTGTTTTTCATTAAAATAACCTCTGCGTTTCTAACCTGAGAAAAAATCTACTCCTACAATGAAAGATGTGGGGGATGTGACATACAACTGCAGACTGTCTCTTTTACAGGTTTTTCGTTGCTAATTAGAAGTAACTTTAATTTAATGCGCAAATCATTTTCAGAGGTAGCACTGGCTCCTAATTATTTCCTATTAGCTAATAATATTAAACTTAGATGACGAAAGAAAGATATTCAAATTATATGTTTAGTGTTTTCTTTAGCAAGTCTTGCTGATATATTGGTATTTAATTCAGTATCAGTCCTAATTTACATTATTGAAACTAGTATTATGATTGACTTGTTACAACACTTACTCATTTTAGATACATGTACTTCAACATACTGCCCAATGCAGTAAGAAATCCCATTTGAATAAGCTTATCAAACAAACAAAGGTAGTACAAAATAGTACTTTATCTAATTCACTGTCCAGGGTGACTTCAACTACATTATCTATAAACGACATCCCTAACCAGTCAGCGGTGGTCTAGTGGATAAGGTGTCGGCCGCTTAATCCAGAGGTGGTGGGTTCGAGCCCACTGGGGTCACGACCATGGCTTCTCATATGACACCAGTACTGGTTTTTCTAGGAAATGGACTCGAAATCGGTTACAATAAGCTTGAAGCTTTCATCACAATCGAGCTAAAACAAATTAGTATAAACTAAACTAAACTAACAAATCAAAACTGTATGAGAAATAATGGACAGTGAATTAGATAAATACAATAATAAACTCTGTACAAAGATCCTTTGGATGTAGAGAATGCAACCAAGAAGAATAATAGCAGACTCGGTTTGACTGAGTCTGTTCAATGCAATGTGCAACACTTCTCTCTCCCACTAGCACTGACTTAAGTGGAACTCTTTTACACATACATTGCATGGACTCAAATAGATCCCAAAGGACTAAAAGATATAACAACACTGACTCCAAGTACGAGGAGACATTTTACAGCTGCCAGACGGCACTTAAAGATTGCTGTTGTGATAGTGAATAAAATATGTTATTAGATCGTTTGGAAGCATGAGATGCAACCAAGAAGAATAATAGCAGAGTCGGTTTGATTGAGTTTGTAGAGCAACAAAAACACACTTTGCTAGAAACACATACGTCTTTTATGCACTTCACATTTCAAATCACGATGCATCTTTGAATATTGTCGGAAGTGCATTCACAGTTACAGTTCAGTTTTCAGACGGAAATAGGTATAATATACATTACTTACATCAATATTTGTACGTAAAATTGCATTATCTCATCAACATTTACATTTGTTTTCATTATTCTGTTATCAAAGGGTTCGCTTTTATTTATGCCCCCTTCGAAGAAGGAGGGGTATATTGTTTTGCAGATGTCTGTCGGTCGGTCGGTCGGAATGTAGAACAATCCGTTTCCGGATGATAACTCAAGAACGCTTGGGCATGGGATCATGAGAGTTGATAGAAAGGTTGGTTATGACCAGCAGATGACCCCTATTGATTTTGAGGTCAGTATGTCAAAGGTCAAGGTCACAGTGACCATGAACAGTTAAACGGTTTCCGGATGATAACTCAAGAACGCTTCGGCCCCAGGGTCATGAAAGTTGATAGGGAGGTTGATCATGACCAGCAGATGATCCCTATTGATTTTGAGGTCAGTATGTCAAAGGTCAAGGTCACAGTGACCAGGAACAGTAAATTGGTTTCCGGGCAATAACTCGAGAACGCTTGGGCTTAATGTCAGAAAAATTGATAGTGAGGTTGGTCATGATCAGTAAATGTCCCCACAGGGCTTTGATATATGGTGTGTAGCAAAATCTAGGGGTCCTGTACCAAGATAGTTCAGATTATTTCCCTGGGGTCAAATATGGCCCCACCCCGAGGGTCACATGGTTTATATAGACTTATATAGGAAAAAAACTTTGAAAAACCTCTTGTCCAAAACCACAGGGCCTAGGGCTTTGATATTTTGTATATGACATCATGTAGTGGTCCTGGGGGTCACATGGTTTACATAGACTTGTATAGGGAAAAACTTTGAAAATCTTCTTGTCCAAACCACAAAGACTAGGGCTTTGATATTTGTAATGTAGCATCATCTAGTGGTTCTCTACCAAGTTTGTTCAAATTATCCCTCTATGGTCAAATATGGCCCCGCCACGGGGGTCACTTGGTTCATATAGGCTTATATAGGGAAATACTTAGAATCTTAATATCCATAACCTACATCATTCAAATTTGGACCACATGTATAGTTTTGAGTGGCAAGAGGAACCTTGACATGAGTTGACCTTGATCTCGACATAGTGACCTTCTTTCACATTTCTGTAGCTACAGTCTTCAAATTCGGACCACATGCATAGGTTTGTGTACCGAAACAAACTTTGACCTTGTTATTGACCTAGTGACATACTTCCACATTTTTGAAGGTACAGGCTTCAAATTTGGACCACATGCATAGTTTTGTGTTCCGAAATAAAATTTGACCTTGATTTTGACCTAGTGACCTACTTCACATTTCTCAAGCTACAACCTTCAAATTTGGACCACATGCAGTTTTGTGTACCGAAATGAACTTCGATCTTGAGATTGACCTTGTGACCTACTTTCACATTTCTGAAGCTACAGGCTTCAAATTTGGACCGCATGCACAGTGTTTTGTACGAAAATGAAATCTGACCTTGATTTTGACCTTGAGCTAGTCTTGAAATTTGGAACATTCAAAAATGGCTCAGTGGCGGGCGCCAAAATCACTCTGTGATCTCTTGTTAGGTTAATAGGTTTAAGGTCAATGTCAGATTGAACCAGAACAGTAGAGCTTTTGTTTACAGTGAGCATATAATTTCTGTTCCTTGTGCAATTACTGAATGCATCAAGGGGGGAATTTCATGTTCGACTAGCTCTTGTTATTCTTTTTTTTTACAAAATGCACTAAAATTTAAGGGAAACGATCTGTATTCATACAAAATAATATGTGAAATTAATCACCTCGTGTTCCGCTTGTAAATAAATTTTGTAAGAAGATAAAATGCCACCAAAATAATAGCAGACTCTCTTTAATTGAGTCCGTTCACGAGAGGTAATGAAAATTGCAACACCTCTCACGCCCCCTAGCACCGGCTTAAACAGAACTCTATTACACATGTTTGGAATGGACTCCATGATCTCAAAGGAAATTAAAAGTCATCACAAATCTTATACCAGCCTGCATAAATATTGCATATGTGTAGTAATGCGTGTGCGCATGTGTAGTGTCGGTGAGGCACGTCGTATACATATACGGAGTTAACCCCAAGTAATAATGTCCGGTGGATTCCTGTACCTCCTCCATTATCAAATCTAGAAACCTTTATTAACCTTTACTAACAAAAATGAGCAACTGTGACTTATAACTAAAAGATCAATTCATAGTTTAACTAAAGTAAAGAGGATGTTTGAAAAGACCTATATCGGACGAGTGGAGAACGAACCATATTTTTGGATAACCTAATCGTATTAAACTACGATGCCTAGCAGGAAAAACAGGAAATCTGCAGTATGCGTTCAGACAAATTTGAATTCAAATAAGAATTTGTAAAGAATATCAACACGAATTATATCTTGTTTTTAATGTTTTATGTTTAATCTTTGAATTATGTTATTACTATAATTCTGAAATTAGAACACAATTCGGTTCGCCTCGGTTAGTATATCCTCCCATAGCATAATATTTGTTTTTTATTTTGCTTTTTGCTTTGATATAAATTAGTAAAATATGCGTTTATTTTCAAATTTCGTCGAATGTTATGGACTGAAAATGGAAAGTGTTCAAACTAGTACACATGAATGAGCAAGAGAAATTTCGAGATCCATTGTACCTTGACAGTTGCAGTATTTGAAATCAAAATTATTTTGAACAAGCAAAAGCAGCTGAAAAGGCATGAAACTAAAATCATATAAACTACAATTAAAGCTAGATCAAATTCATATGTAATTACAGATTAAGAAGAAACTATTAGGCTACATAATCGTGTCTCTGATATTACGAAGAGCACTTAACGTTGCTGTCTTAACTGTATTTGGTCAAATGCCTATGCTAATATTCGTTTTCGAATCGCATTGTCGTCCCAATTGTATAATTTTAACATGTTTGTAGATGAAATTATTCTTCAATGTCTGCAGCATCTACACCTTACAGACAATTTTCAATCAAAGTCTGTCACGAAAGCATAATTTCCGAGGTTATTGTACTATTTATTTAACAACAGATCAGAATTTTTAGATTTGTATTTTCAAAACTGTTTGAAGTGTTAGCAATCATTTCATTAATACAGTATTATATGAATAAGAAAATGGTAAAGCTACGATACTCAATAATCAGTCTAGTCTGCTACTCTAGTAAAAACTAATTCCAGTGTCTCTACATACATGTGAATGAAAAAATGTGTTTATATTCACGGTAAAAATTCACGATTTTACATATTTCCAGAATTGTAAAAAAATATAACCATTCAAGCGCATCAGAACTAATAGAAACAAAGACAAATAGCCAGTAGGAATAGCCATGTTCTATGAACAAAATCCTACAGCAGCTTATATACAGATATGTATTTGAAAGACTACGTGACTGTGCAAAGTAAAACAGTTAGCCCACAAAGACCAAACAAACAGATAAATGATCACAGTGGAGGAAAATATAATCTGTTGGCTCACATTTATATTGATTTGACATAAGATTACCAAAATAGAAATGTTGCAACTGATCACTGTCTGTTCTTCTGGTCTGTTCTGACACTTCCACTTGTCAAACCAAAAGGGGTAAGGTAAAAAAAATGAATAAAGAAAGAAAAACATAAACAGAATCCCTTACATTTCAAATTATAGGGGAATTTAGTGACTCGAAACACCTTTCAGTTAGACTTCCGTACATGACACAGGAGATATTCTGTCAGCGTTACGATGTTTTTGAAGTTGATACGTGTATTAGTTTCAAATAATGCCATCCAATCAGCTTTAATATTTGTTCGAGAAAATATAGATACTATGCATTCGGAACTATACTTTTAATTTGAGCATAGGGAACGTAAATATGTACATTAACAATTTGAGATTTTCAGTAAAACCCTATGTAAAAATTTTAATTTTCAAATTCTCCCATTGAAAAACACATTTCATGTTCATATTCTGTTTTAAATTACCAACGCATATGATCTTGACCCTGACTTTTTACTGGTTGAAATTTCTTAGTTTGAAAAAGAAAAGATGTAATGAACATCGACATTATGAAAAAAGTTTTATACACACATACAGAACAACAATAAATAGTATCAGATCATACAAAACAATTTTAAATCCAGAACTATTTTGTATTAAATATGGTATTAGTTAACAAACATTGAGTCACCAAAGCCTTCCTTTAAGTCTGATATTTCTCTAAGGCTATAGTATACGAGTTAGATTTGGCAACAAAACTAGACTCGATTATTTCCCAGATAAAAGTTACGTGAAATGGTGTTATAAAAACAAGTAAACAAATAATTACTTCCTTCATTTCCATTGAAATCATCTTAATTTCAAGTTTATCGTGACGTCACAGTTTGCTCAGCTAACAATAGTCTTCCACAAATAGAATAGTCTGGGAAAGATGCTATTTCACTTTGCATTTTCGGAAACATCTTCAGTAATATTAACACTAACAATTTTAATTTAGAAAATATCGTGATTTGATACAAAAAAAAATACTGTAGAATAAATATGGTGCGATAGAATATTTTCAAACATAGAATCATCTTTTGAAAGATAATGACATTGTTCATAAGAGGTAATGAACGTGCAACGCCCCTTATGCTTCTAGCACAAGCTTAGGTGGACCTCTTCTATAAAAGACCGTTCCAAGAACATGCGTATATGGCACACTAGATGTAGATTCAATAGTTTAACAAAAGCTGCTGGCCTTTAGAACTCGAATGTTTCTTAAGTCCAGTCATGTTGGAATGTTAACTGTCTGATTCTGCATGTAAACATTTCATATAAGGTTCACATATTTTTGTTGTTACTTGTCAGCCAGTTAATATATTTTCAGATAGTTAACTACGGAACGCCGCAGCAGTCTTGTGTCGGTACATTTCATGTTATCATGTCAGAGTGTGGTCTTAACTTGTCAAAACAGTGTCTTATTATGTTAAAAAACTGTTAACATGTCAAAGAATGGTGTTAATTCGTAAAAATAGTGTCTTGTTATGTTAACTAGTTATGTTATATTCTCAAAATGTGGTGATAAACAGTGTCGTATTATGTTAAAAAGCTAAGATATCATGTGAAAATGAGATGTTAACTTGTCCAAATAGTGTCTTATTATGTCAAAAAGGTATGTTAAAGTGGCATTATTCATCTTTCTGCACAAAGTGTGTTTTTGGTGAATGTCTTATAAAAGCAATTTTTGGTTGCAGTGCATTTAAATGTGTTAAATTCACGATAATGCATATGATAAAACTTCTATGTTGACACAATTAAATGATATCAAGGTAATTGTTTCTTGA
The DNA here is from genome assembly GCF_021730395.1 of Mercenaria mercenaria. Classification (NCBI taxonomy): domain Eukaryota; kingdom Metazoa; phylum Mollusca; class Bivalvia; order Venerida; family Veneridae; genus Mercenaria; species Mercenaria mercenaria. The sequence continues at coordinate 59,908,103 of NC_069373.1, forward strand.
AAATACAGACATCGAATTCGCCAAATATAAGAACTTTTATTGTTCTCATAAGCTGGAAGGTTGTTCCATACTCTCTTGGGACAACTATTACGTATCGACCGACTCACTACAGACGCCGTCTTTCTTGTATGTATTCTTTAGGGGGGAATTCATGTCATGTAGATTAGCCAGGAAACGTGCTATAAATATCTGTTTTGCATCAAGTTTGCCGACACTTTGTCGTTAGTATGTACAGTGAGACAGACACTTGTGCAAAATTGGTCCCGTGATCTTAATTTTTATGTCTTCCCAGCGCCTTTTATGGGTTGTTAATAAACAGAGGGTACTTTCAAATTAACAGTACTCTTATCTAACATTTCTACACGCGTTGTGTACAGCATTCTCTACTGGCCTCACTGAATTCATTCAAAACATGAACATCATGTTTAATGAATTGGAATACGAGTCTATATTTAAATTAAACTTAGAATTGAAAAAAATGCAATACTGATCTGTAATTTATTACTCAAGTTCTTTTTAAATATGCGGTGCAATAAGCATGAATAAAAGTTTTCAAAGCTATATTTCTTACATGTGCAATTGATTAACTGTCGTGTGGTTTCCTGAATTATACATACTATTACCAAACATTTCTCACAGTTGAACTGTGACAGTTCAGTTAGTTTTACTTTTTTTCTTGACTCCCATTTGTAGTCTGAATCAGCTTGGTGAACGTTTGCAGAAAACATGACCTTATTTTGTGCACTTCTGTGACAGTTGCACTTTATTCCATTGGCATACTTTAAACTGGATGGCAAGCAAATATATTAGTTCCTTGGGTTTCATTTCCATTCACAAATTCATAAAGAATTTTATTTTTCTGGAAATTCTTTCATCCTTCAGCCATTCTGCAAAACAAAAATACATAAGTATTAGTAACTTTAAGTAGAAAGTTACAGAATAGAACACTGTGAAGCATTTTTTGAAAATAAAAGTATCTTTTAGTGTAATCTACATAAAAGCATGACTAATAAGTATCCATCCATCCACCAATCTCATAATTTTCAAGAATACAAAAGCTAGCTAATCTTCTGACATACTAGACATACACTTAAAAGAATTAATTCATTCAGTCCAACTAATGAATACTCAAATACTGCAACAGTTTCTTGGGGAAATACATGTATGATGATGTTCAATCATTATGCGTATTTTCCCACTCTCATCTTAATAAGCTAATTCAAAATATGTTTGTTGAATGAATCTATTAGTAATGATTTTTTTTCAAAATGCTATTAATACAATCAGGTCATTTATGTGTATGATATTTTAACTTACTTGTACTTTAAGAGGAGTTTATTTTTTGTATATATTTTTAAGATGTATTTATCTTTCTTACAATAGAAAACTGCAAAAATGCACAAAATTACAAACCCACAAACTCTTCCAACATGTGGTATGGAGGCATGCCTTGAGAATTCCTTTTTTTGTTTAAGGTCATAGCAATATGCCAGATGTTCCTCAGTAGTTGATCAATAATTGATCTGTAAAATTAGAAATACTTTTAAAAAAAGCTGAAATGTGAGATAAAGATGGCCTAGCTAGTTACCTCAGTACATAGAACACAAAGATTTATATTAAGAGTGAAATATGTTTCAATCAAAAGCATGACTTTCTTAACAAAATGTCTTTAAAGTTTAAAATATATTCATTTTAAGTGTGTAGAAGTTGTTTGTAACTTGTAAAGAACATTATATAAATGTAGTGGTGAGAAATCCAACAATCATGGTCAAGTGAACTGAATGCAAATTTACATGAAAAGCTATTGAACATCTGTTTTATACAAAATAAAAACAAATCACTATTCTTTAAATTGAAGAGTTTAATCTGGGATTTAATTCATTTAAACATTGTGGATGATATGACTCATTACTCTGTTACAAGTTGAGTTGTTTCAGACTGACTAAGCGTTCATATTAATTTGGCTTACAAGCTAATATATTAGGATACACGTTACAAAATTAAACTTGCATCATTATAAATACACTATATAGCTAGTTAGCACTTCTCAGAATAAGATTTTATTTAGAACAAAATCAAATATTTCATCTTTGATTTTTTTGTTAGATTTTCAGACATACCAGTCATAGTAAATAATTGGTTGCTCTTTTTATTAGTAGATGAACACTTTAGGTGCCCCTACTAACATGTTTTCTGCCAGAGGAAGGCAAGCGGGTAGAAACACCTCACACGAAAGAATTCACAATGAAAAAACCTACACAGGTATCCTTTTCAAAATAATTAGATTCTAACATCATCTGGCTTGACAAAATCTAGAACACGTTACTCTGGAGACTGTTATTATATATAAAAGGTCAGTCGATCGCCGTCGTTCTCGTTTGGATGTTTATTAGCTTGGAAACCTGGTATTTGCAGCTTCGAGGTACTAGATTTATGATTTTCAGTGATTTCACTAGTGCTGGAAAACGTCCTAATCCCCATCAAAACCTAGTTACCACCTCGAGTCGGATGTTCCCGCCTGCGTATCATACCAGTGAAAGAATCTTATAATTTTTAATATTTCTGAAAATCCCTGCAAATCAACTATAATCGAAACATTCTATTTTCGCGATTAAGCTTCTTAACTTGGAGAAAATGTAGAAATTATTTGTATATCTACAAGATTTTGGAAGCGTTGAAAGCAATCAAAACGACAGCCCACATCTTATCAAAGTACATAATAGTAATATAAACCGGGAAATTTGTAGATACCTTTACACTGGTCTAAATGAAATTTCATCTGTTGCGTAAGGGTTTGCAAAGTTAGAGGGCTATCAAACGAACGTTTATGTCAACGGAAAAATGTACATAAGGCAGAACAATACACACCCGTGATTGCTAGATTTCTTGACGAATTGGAATAATTGAACAATTAATTGATCATTATAGGTAAAGTTATGTGTAATTATGTGGAGACCGGATCATTGGTGTTTGAAGACCTCCTATACAAATCTTTATTTATTGTTTGTATATTTCTTGTACGGCGAGAATATGTGTACAGTTTAAGCCAATAAAACATTCTTCTCCTTCTTCTTTATAGCTCTGGTGGTCATTTGAATAATTTAGACGCGACACCCCAAGAAACATTTGTGTAATTATTTAAAACTTGTGTAATCAGTTTCTAACAAGATTTTTTTTTAAAGTTTCAACTATACACATACAGCTATGTTTATCAGCTACTATGCCCTCGCGTCACATTTTGGAAAAAAGGCTTTGTCATTTTCAAAGAGAGAGTGCGCAATGTCGATATATAACAAATATTTAGAAATGAAATATGTGGGGGGGGGGGGGGGGGGGGGGGGGGGGGCTCCGTAGCCGAGTGGTTAAGGTCGCTGACTTCAAATCACTTGCCCCTCATCGATGTGGGTTCGAGTGAGGGCGTTGAATTCTTCATGTGAGGAAGCTATCCAGCTGGCTTACGGAAGGTCGGTGGTTCTACCCAGGTGCCCGCTCGTGATGAAATAATGCACGGAGGGGCACCTGGGGTCTTCCTCTACCATTAAAGCTGGAAAGTCGCCATATGACCTAAAATTGTGTCGGTGCGACGTTAAACCCAAAAAATAAATAAATAAGAAATATTTATACAATATAAATGAAATAGGAGAGTTTTGATCAATTTTCAGTTGTGAAATACGGAATTTCAGATGGCATTTAGGCTAGCAAAAATGTTTGTTATTGCTTACACAAAGTCGTACTAAATTGACATTTAACTCCACGCCCTTGTTGAAATGAACAAAGTTATTAATATATAACAAAATTGACATGTCTATATTTTTCAATGCTTCACCTATTGGACCAAAAATGGTATTTAATTCCATAGTCTAGTTAAACATAATAGTTATGGATTATAATGTGAAATAGGCTGAATATGAAAACACTTTACTAACAATTATTAACGAAATAAATATTTCACATTTAATTTCTTAATAAAGAATTTGAAACCCGTTTTCTTTGTATAATTATGTGAATTTTTTTACAACATTTAGACTTCCTTTTTGTATTTTTCTGTGCAGCCAAACATCACAAAATGTTAGAACATTTCGACTGTTTAAACAATAGATAAGTAAAGCATAATATCATCTTTCACTGTGTATTCATATTAATACCTTCCGATATATTTTATACGGTGTCAAACTTGAGTAACAAGAAACATTTCAAGAAATCTTGATAAATCATTTCATGGATGTTAAACATGTCTCGTCTGTTTGTTGATGAACAGGGATTGGATGTAGCTTAATTGATTTTTAGCTCCAAGTTTAGGCTACATCTTGACATACTGTAATCATCTGGAACAAGTTTGCAGACGGCGGATTTCCTATAAGGCAAGTGTATGACGAAACAATTAAGCTGAAACAAACACAGCTTCACAATTGTTCAAATATAACATATAATGTTATCAGGTACCGTTGCAGTTTTTCAAGGTTTAGATCTTCTTAGTTCACTAACTACTTCACTGCACAAAACATGGCAATAGTTATTTGGGTTGAAAAGGGTATTTTGACGAATAGTTTACAGCATTGATAAACAGTACTAAGTTTAATATCGCTGTTGCATAAAAAGCATTACACAGATACTTATTGGCGAAATATGATTCCAGTACAGTTTTATATATTCTGGTCATTTGGGGTCATGGAATCTATCAAAAGATGTGTAATAGAGTTCCGCTTAAGCCGGTGCTGGGGTCGTGAGAGGTGTTGCACATTTCATTACCTCTTATGAACAGACTCAGTTAAATCGAGTCTGCTATTATTCTGCTTGGTTGCATTCTATGATTCCAAAGGATCTTTTTCAGATATCATTTTATGTTCTTGAGAGCGGTCAACATGTTTTGAATATCCATTACCGTGGCACACAAACCAACGATGCTACCAAAGGCATGTAAGAGATAATTTTTATTTCAAATAAGCATACTTTAGCATACTTTAGTTTGTCGTTAAAAATTCTGAAACATGAACAAAAGTCAATGATTATTTATATGATAATTTTACATACGATTCGAACAAATTTAATGAATACTTCTTAGAATCGTTGACATGATTCTTAACCATTTCCATGCTGGACACGATTGATTCTGTCTTTGTGACAAGTGCAGATCATGATCAGCCTGCACATCCGTGCAGTCTGATCATGACCTGCATTGTTCGCCATTCAGTCTGTGTCGTTTTGGTATTTACCCCTTTTAACAGTTAATGGTACTGTCCAAACTGAAAGATGGACAATGTCATTATAGAAATTTAGAAGGGTAAGAGTTAAGAAGTTAAGAATAACAAGTTACGTGTAATTTGAATATAATCACGGTTATCGACAAAGAACCAGATGCCTTCTTTTTTTTCACGTTTGAAAGAGGATGATTAGGGATAGTATGCGAGTATGCTGTTTGTTTGTTACCCCCGCGGATGAAATCGGGAAGGGGGGGGGGGGTATTGAAATGGCGTAGTCAGTCCGTGCGTACGTCCGTCTGCAGCCATTTCTCAGTAACTAGCAGGTAGAATTTCATGAAACCTGAAATAAATATGAACCATCATACTGCGATGATGCCCGTCAAGATTTTTTTGGATTGGTCAATTTCCCTTAGAGTTATTGCCCTTGATTTAATGAAAAATCCACGTCTGCAGCCATTTCTCAGTAACAAGCTGGTAGAATTTCATGAAACTTGAAATAAATATGAACCAACATACTTCGATGATGCCCGTCAGTTCTTTTTAACTTTTTAATTGGTCAATTTTCCTTAGAGTTATTGCCCTTAAATTGTTTAAAAATCCACAGATTTGTACATAACCAACCAACCAATTGGTAGAATTTCATTAAACTTCTTTCATTCTTATACTGTGTTGGTGCGGCGTAAAACCCAAATAAATAAATAAATTTCCATGAACATTTATTATAAACATGTGAAGTTGTGTACCCCTTGGTCACAACCCCTCCCCCTCCCACCCATCCCCCTCTATTATTTTTTTTCATTCCTTTTTTGAATTTTTTTTTTCAAACATTCTTTCAAACATTCCATGAATGTTTATTAACATGAAAAGTTGTACCGTTTCCCACCTTACTCCTCCACCCAGTCATACCCACCACCCCGATCATGAATACCCCACCCCCCACCACCCCATTTTTTTTTAATTTTTAATTTTCCGTCAATATTTATAATCAAAATGTGAAATTTTGTACCCTCACCCGGTCCCCCGCTGCCCCCCCCCCCCCCCCCCCCCCCCCCCCCCCCGCCAAGAAAAGCATTCATTTTCTGTTAAATTGATTTTGACTAATAAAATTATTTGCTTCTTACTAACATCCTTAACTTTTTGTCGGATATGTCTTTTTGCTATTCCTCACCACAAACCCTTTCGGCGGGGGATACCAATTCATCGAATTTGCTTGCTGTGTTTGTTTTGGGTGTAACGCCGTTTTTCAACAGTATTTCAGTCATGTAACGGCGGGCAGTTAACCTAACCAGTGTTCCTGTATTCTGTACCAGTACAAACCTGTTCTCCGCAAGTAACTGCCAACTTTCCCACAAGAAGCAGAGGTGGAGGACGAACGATTTCAGACACAATGTCTATTATCAAATTGTCACGGAGAACATACGGCCCGTCCGAGGATCGAACTCATGACTCCGCGATCCGTAGATGCGAGTATGCACACAGATAGAGCGTTTCCGTGTGGATAGATAGCAGTGCATTGAGTAAGTAGCTAATGAATGGATTGATTGCAAATTGTATGTTACAGAAGATCTTTTATGAAAACACAGATACTCAATGTTCAGAAGAAAATATCTAAAGAGCACGTGAATCGTTTTGTTTAAACACGTTTTCCATCCCGCTTATACATGTCCGGATCCAGAGGAAAAGGGTCTATATGCAAGAATGTTATTCAAACGTAGAAGTATATCTATTAATAAATAGACATTATTTCACATACATGTCATATTTGTTAAAACATATCGTAGTAAAATATATGGAAGTGTACACAAAGAACTGTCAGAATCTACTTATCTTTAATGTAATTAATGTACGACAAACATTAGAGATTTAGTTCATGCCTTTCCAAGTTATGACTGTAAAAAGTCCACGTCAGCTTCCTGGTTTAAAAATAATTACTTTTAAACAATGCTAAATATACCAGTGAAAGATAGTTCAGTGGAAACTTAGTTCTTGCAAACCTTAGCAGTTCCTTCAGTACCAATATATATCCAAGGTTTAGGCTGCGTTTTCAGAACGTGGCTTTCCCTGTTGGATATTCTTCCTTGTTTTTAGATATACCTAAAGATCGCTAAGATAATAAAATTAATGATAAAAACGCATGTACTCAACGAATAAAAATTTATGAATGACATATAACGCATATTTATTATATTCGTTTAAATTTCTTTGTTTTGAATGACTTAATATGTAAATTGAAACGTATTCATAGGACAATGATATAAAACACACACACACACACACACACACACACAAAAACAACAACAACAAAAAAAAAACACAGTCATAGCAAACAAAGTTCTTGTATCTGTATAGTAGCCTTTACATATGAATCTATGACATTTTATGCCTAAGAAATTAAAATTTTGCATAGGAAAAAATACAGATGATGATATTTCTGAATAAAAGAAGTATAATTATCTTGTTTGTCAAAAGCTAGAAAGTTATTTAAGAGACTCATTATTGTATTGTACGTTTACTTCGACCTGGCGGGGCGGAGTTAATCTCTGACTTATGCAAATAACAGTAATCTCAACGAGCAACGAGCAAAATAGGTAAGAGCAATATAATTGTTTATTCCGTAATCTTCGGTAACAAATGACCAAAATTCAACGCTACAATGGCTACATGTACTACTTACCCTACACAATGATGTAGTGGACCGTTGCGAAACCCCGCCTCGCCAGGTCAAGTAAAATGCACAATACTGCAAAAATGTACTATATATTGACCGAATAACTACTGACATCGTCTTTCTTGAACGTATTCTTTGGAGGGAACTCAAGTCATGCTGATTACAAATAAAGCGTGTTTTAAATGTCTGCGTTGCATCATATTTGCAGACAGCGAGTCTAATATGTATAGCTTGATAGATACTTGTGCTTCGTGCTGAATATTTAAAGAATCCGTTAGATGATATGCATTTCAAACGCCTTTTTCTTTAGGAGATAATTCTTCAGACATAGGCGTAGGAGCAAGTTTAACTTTGGGGGGGGGGGGGGGGGGGGGGGGCGGGAAGGGATCCCCGGTGCATTCATGACAAAGCCTTGTCCAGGGAACAAATGGGCCATAGGCCCCCTCAAGCCCCTGTGTTTAAGCAAACATTGAGTTATTCTGATGATACGCATACGCCTAGCCGCTGAACTGTCTGCAGCTTGTAACTTAATCAGTCAAAATATGTATTGTTCTAATCAAGTGTGCAATCAATTTTTTTTTACATTCTTCTGTTGAAGTCCTGGACATACAATCAGACAGCGCTGCATTTGTCTAATTGTGATATAAAGTTGTGGAAATATTATTTTCCTTGAATGGACAATGAAAAACGTAAATAACATTACGTTTACATGCGTAAACAGGCTAAATACTTACATCGTTTTTGCAGACGCTCAAACCGGAACTGTACAGATTGCGCTCAATATCATATTCCTTTTATAAAATGCAATCAAGCAATCCTCGGCGCGTACAGTTTTCAATACTCACCTTACCTTACGGAAAGAGACAAGTCAGAATGCAAGGAAAGGCCAAATGCAAATCAAGAATCAGGTTGAAAAGAATTATATGGTACTAAGTAATTATAATATTAGACTGCAAGTTATTATATCTCTTTTCCAAAATATTGGGGGGGGGGGGGGGGGCAAACTATAGTTCGCACCCCCACCATCCTAGCTTTGGGGGTACCTGGCCCCCGCTGCGAGTCCCATGCGATAGTCGTGCGAACATCGGCAAGCCTCGCAGTTTTCAAAATCCGCATGGACATCTTGCGATGCCCGTATGAGCTCTTCCAGGACCCGTGCGGTTCTCGTACGGGGCTCTTGTGGGCTGCTCCCGACTTCGAAAATCTCTACGAGCACATAGACAACTCTGGAGCTCGGTGAACATTTTCACCGACTTCCCGAGTCCTCTACGAGTTCAAAAAATCGGTACGACGGTAATAGTCACCGATGTCCATACGACCGCCTTACGAAATTGCCAAAATTCGACTGAAAACCTACTCGTACGGAGCTCGTAGCGTTCTTGTGACCAGGGTATAAGCAAAATATATGCGATTGGCCGCATTGTGAAAATATTATGTACCAGCAGTGAAGGCTGCATTCATAAGTGATATACTAAAAGGGAGGCTAACAACGAATATTCTATTATTTAAATATTCTGTATAGTTGTATAATTTCATTATAAACATTTGACAAAATGTGGACTGACACGTTATCATTTATGAGATACATTTAAAACGTGTTTAAATTTTAAATCATGTAGCGTCTATTTGATGTTCCGGTGCTAGGGAACGTGAGGGGTGTTGAAAGTTAATTACACCTTATGACCAGACTTAGTTAAAGGCGCTCCCGGTGGCTGTTTTCGGACGGGTCGATATTTAGCCCAACACCGTGAAATTGGTTGTTCCTAATCCCCGTACCGTACCCGAACCGTACATCCGTTTTCGGGAACTATCAGTTTTGTTCGGAGAATAGCGGAAACCTATATCGATTACATCATAATACTTCAGAAACACGTAAAGATCCGCTTATTTTGATAATTCGATATATCTATATTTAATGATTTGAATATTTATGCTCGACTTCGAAGAAGGAGGGGTATATTGTTTTGAAGATGTCGGTCGGTCGGTCTGTTGGTATGTAGACAAATCCGTTTCCGGATGAAAACGCAAGAACGCTTGAGCCAAGGATCATGAGAGTTGATAGGGAGGTTGGCCATGACCAGCAAATGACCCCTATTGATTTTGAGGTCAATAGATCAAAGGTCAAGGTCACAGTGACCCTGAAAAGTGAAACTGTTTCCGGATGATAACTGAAGAACGCTTTGGCCTAGGATCATAAAACTTGACAGGAAGGTTGGTCTTGACAAGCAAATGACCCCTTTTGATTTTGATATCAGTAGGACAGAGGTCAAGGTCACAGTGACCCGAAACAGTTAAACCGTTTCCGGACGGTAACTTAAGAACACTTGGGCCTAGACTCACAAAACTTGATAAGGAGGATGATCATGATCAGCAGATGACTCCTATTGATCTTGAGATTTTGAGATTAGGTAAGGTCAAGATCAAGTCACATAAGCAGTGACCTGGAACAGTTAAACGGTTTCTGGATGGTAACTCAAGATCGCTTAAGCCTAGAATCATAAAAGTTGATAGGGAGGATGACCATGACCAGCTGATGACCCCTACTGGTTTTGAGGTCAGTAGGTCAAAGGTCAAAGTCACATTGACCGGAACAATTAAACTATTTCAGGACGATAACTTGAGAACGCTTAGGCCTAGGATCACGAAACTTGTAGGAAGGTTGATCATGACCAGCAAATGACCCCTATTGATTTTGAGGTCAATAGGTCAAAGGTCAAGGTCACATTGACCCAGAACAGTAGAACTTTTTTGTACAGTGCCCAAATACTTTCTGTTCCTTGTGCAATTACTGAATGCATCAAGGGGGCATTTCGTGTTCTACGAGCTCTTGTTAAATTAGTATTGTGTCAACATTTATATACTTTCATGTATGATAGATCAAATATATAAAAATATAAACAACCGCGAAATATATTTCTAAAAGACTTAAGCTTCCGTACATTTCCGCCATTCTCCGTACAAAACGGATTTTTCCCGAATATGGATAAATACTGAACATTTGTTGAGAAGCCTTTAACTTACACCCTTCACACTTGGTAGGGCAATTGGCCAAATGGAGAAGATACCCCCTATTGCTGTTTTAAGAACAATAGGTTAAAGGTTAAGGATGCAGCAGCCGGAATGATTCTTCTCTGTTTCTTCCTATAAGAATACAGAATAAAACAGTTTCTTCAGTCACACCTAAAGCCAGTTTATTCTAGATGTTCTTCAGGTGAGTGACCAAGGACCAATTGGTCCCCTTGTTAACTATATTTGCCTTAATCTGTGGACAAAAACAGAATACTGTCAAGAGTTTGGCTGAATATATGTCTTTGTTTGAAACAAAAATTTATTACGTATTTTGTACCAACCTGCGTTCTGTAAATGTCCGCCACACCCCACCTCGTTGTAAGTTGATATAAGCCAAATTTAATATGGTGACCTACAAACTTTCTTTTTTTTTTGATTAGGTAGACATAAGCAAATACATGTGCAGAGCTTGATTTAGTTCTATTATGTGAAACTCGATAAAACAGCAGAAATACCAACTTAAGATCCACAAATATATGAAAAAATAACCATCGGGTCTGCAGAACAACTATTGTTTTTTTTTACAAAATCAATTTCTTTTGATTTCTCTGAGCATGTTTCCACTAGAAATATTGTTTTCTGATATAAAAATGCTTAGATTTCAAATGTATGCTAGTTATTGTACATTACTGAAATACACGGTAGGAGTATGGAATTTTATATTTTTTTTCAAAATAGCATCATATTTGGGGGCAAATAAAACTGAGTCAGTACGGGTAACCTAGTATTTTCATTTCATTTTTCAATACATCATAACATGATCTTGTAATACAGAACATTTCATCAAAATCTTTTATTGCGAAAAAATAAATCACGAAACTGCCGCGAGCGTCTTTAAACCGTTTTTGATAAATATTTTGTATAGTTGCAATCCACGCTTCCAAATGATGTTCTGGAAAGAATTATTGAAATAATCTCAACCGTTTAGAAAACTAATAGTAAAATGATGTTTTCGTTGGGTTTTACACCACACTGATATAATTACATTGTCATGTGGCGAAATGCTAGCTTTTAGTGGGAGGAGACCGCTGGTGCCCCTTCATTTCGGGCACGGGTTGGCATCTTAGCAGAACCATTGAGTAAGTCAGCTGGGTACCTTTTTTACATGAATGAATTGTACACCTAAAGCGAGGTTTCGAACCAAAAGCGGTGAGAGGCAAGTAATTCGAAGTTGGCGAACTTAACCACTCGTTTAAGGAAGCCACAAAATCATAAGTATTTCCATTTAAATTTGTGTGCAGTGAAGTTTATACATACAATACCGTTACTTCAATGATAATATAAACTGTAATGATTAGGACGACTGTCTCCAAAATTGTTTATATAACACTGCCTATCTACAGTAATAATTATACACCCCCATACAAGAAAGACGGCGTCTGTTAAGCGGGCCGATATATAATAATAGCCTCTCGAGATTCTACATTTTGACAAGCAGATAAAGTAATATTTTTTAAAGACTTTCCGTTATGTAGTGAAAACCAGTCATAAATACATCACGTGTATTTCAATTTTATATGTATCTTTTGAATATGTCAAAAAATATGTGATTTTTGGATAAATTGTGACATAGAACAATAAACGAAAATACATTTAAGCTCACTGTTTGTAAACAGCGTAACAGTAAGTCAATGATACATACCTGTTATCTTGGTATCAAATGTAAACGGTCTCACAATAAAAGTGTGTCACTGTAAACAATTATGTTGAACAAATTGATTACTTTCAAGTATACACTGAGCATGGAATTGTTTTGATGCCTTGATGCCTTCAACAAAAATTACAATACCAGGTCTCATATCATAAAGCATCTTAGTAGAAAACATTAAGATTCTCTTATAATTTTTGTATTCCATTTTAAACCCAATTTTATAGTTTTTTAGCTTATATTTTCAAAGAACTGTAATTTAAAAATGGAATATACTTTTATCGTTCATATACGTATTTGTTTCACAGAAAATGTACTGAAACCTTACATATAAATGTAAAATTTGTTAAAGATGTCCTCAAAAAACTGGACTTGGCTAAAATGGTCTTTCTTTAAAACTAATTCATATAATGAACATTAGAACATGAGCCTTTGTTTCTAAGTTATCTTTAAAAATATGCTAAATCAAGAGAATAAAATGTTTTAGTCGGTAATCGAACTCAGGTTGTCTAAGCGATAAAACTTCCCTACTACCACGGAGGAATTCGCGCTAAACGACCGTTCATATTAAGCTTTATAATCAATGCAGTTTACAATAGACACAAAAGCTTTTCAGTTATGACTAGAAAATCAGCTTTCTTAAGAAATATAGCAATAATTTTCTGATATATTTTTATTCCCCGCCGATGAAATCGGGAGGGAGCTATTGAAATGGCGTTGTCCGTCCGTCACGTGCGTCCGTCCGCAGCCATTCCTCGGTAACTAGCAGGTAGAATTTCATGAAATTTGAAATAAACACGAACCAACATACTGTGATGATGCCCGTCAAGACTTTTTTTAGATTTGTCAATTTCCCTTAGAGTTATTGCCCTTGATTTAATGAAAAATCTACGTCTGATTTAATGAAAAATGCCTCAAAATGTCCGTCTGCATCCATTTCTCAGTAACTAGCTGGTAGAATTTCATGAAAATTGAAATAAACATGGACCACATACTGCGATGACGCCCGTCAATTTTTTTTTTAATTGGTCAATTTCCCTTAGAGTTATTGTCCTTGTTTTAATGAAAAATTCCCAAAAATGTCCGTCCGCAGCCATTTCTCAGTAACTATCAGGTAGAATTTCAAAAAACTTGAAATAAACATGCACCAACATACTGCGATGATGCCCGTCAAGTTTTGTTTTGATTGGTCAATTTCCCTTAGAGTTATTGCCCTTGATTAAATGAAAAATCCACTTCTGATTTAATGAAAAATGCCCAAAAATGTCCGTCCGCAGCCATTTCTCAGTAACTATCAGGTAGAATTTCATGAAACTTGAAATAAATATGAACTAACATACTTCGATGATGCCTGTCATTTTTTAATTGGTCAATTTTCCTTAGAGTTATTGCCCTTTAATTGTTTAAAAATCTACAGATTTGTACATAACAAACTAACCAATTAGTAGAATTTCATTAAATTATTTTTTTTTCAAACCTTCCATGATTATTTATCAACATGCAAAGTTGTACCGTTTCCCCACCTCACTCCTCCACCCAGTCATGCCCAACGCCCCTATCATGCATCACCCACCCCAACCCCCATTTATTTAATTTTTAATTTTCCATTAATGTTTATAATCAACATGTGATGTTTTGTACCCTCATCCGGTCATCCCCGCTGCACCCCCCCCCCCCCCCCCCCCACACCACCACCACCAAAAAATAGCATTCATTTTCTGTTAAATTGATTAGGACTAATGAAATTATTTGCTTCTTAGTAACATCCTTAACTTTTTGCCGGATATATATTTATTTTTTTTGCCATTCTTCACCACAGACCCTTTCGGCGGGGGATACCAGTTCATCGAATTCGCTTGGTTTTCTTTGCTTTCGCACAATCTTGAGGCCAGTACCTTTCATTTAACCTATGAATATGACTGAGATATTGAAAAGAATAGATATCAGAGTTTACTTTTATAAATGAACATGCATTTTTTTCGTCTAGATAGAATTTTACTACTTTTATTGTTCAAAAGTTTGCTAATGGGTGAATAACTATAAAGTGAAAAAACCGTAAAATGTTCATTTTGATATTTTGTCTTTCAATATCCTTTCGCTTTAAAATTTGAAAATTTCCTTTTGATTTAAAATGGTGATTTTATATATAAAGAAAAGCAACTGTCAAATGCATGGCTTTTCCTACTTAATATAACAGACAGGAAAATTTTGCTGACTTCAGATAGCGTTTGAAATCACAAATGATATTCTCTAAGAAAAAGATGTAGCCCATTCCAAAATCAATTTGGAAATACATTATTATTGTGTACTAATTTTACACCGATTCTCTTGATTGCTTTCGTGAATAATTCTTTTCTAGACATTCTGCTCTGTTAGTAAGCGTATTAAAAGATTCTTTCCCTGGTTGTAGATGCGAATGGGAATATCCGATTTGATTTTTATCCGGTTTTAAGTAAGAAATAATAACAATTACTGCACGTAAACTACTACATAGATGTACTTCATAAAACGCCATTTATGACACGAGAGTCATCTTACACCCCAGGTTACAGGGTGCAAGATGGAGATTTCCATCATCGCTGAAATCACCGTAAACTCATAGATGGTATGCAAAAGAAATGAGTGATTTCATTTGATAAAAAATTAAATGTATGTTTTCAATCAATTTACGTTTCGTTAACAATGAAGTTATTATGACTTCTGTCAAAGCGTAATCAATTTTACATGCAACGTATTAAAACATTTTAATTTTTTTTTGTTACACAACATGCTTATGATTATAAAGTATCAACCGTAAATAATGAAATATTAATATAAATGAAACATTTTTTTCAAGATATCTTGCTTAATCATTTCATGGATATTAAACACGTCTCGTCTGTTTGTTGATGGATTAGGAATGAACTGGTTAGGAACGAATGCAGCTTAATTGATTTCGACCTCCAAATATAGACGTATATCTCGACATAATGCAATCATATGGAACAAGTTTGCAGACGACAAATTTCCCATAGGGTTAATGTATATGAAGAATATAAATTGAGACCAGAACTGCTTCACATTGAAATGAAAGTGTGTTCGGCGGTTTTGTTTTGTTCGTTTATTGTTTTGGGTTTAACGCCGTTTTTCAACAGTTTTTCAGTTATATAACGATGGGCAGTTAACTTAACCAGTTCCTGGATTTTGTACCAGTACAAACCTGTTCTCCGCAAGTAACTGCCAACTTCCCCAACGAATGATTTCTGACACAATGTCTTTTACCATCATCATGGAGAACATACGTCCCCGCCCGGGGATCGAACTTTCGACCACGCGATCCGTAGATCTGCGCTCTCCCTATTGATCTAAGCAGGCGGGCTGATTAGTTTTCAACAATAATTTGTTATTTTATTAAAGTCATTTACCGTAACCGAGTTCCCAGTTTTCTTGAAGTACTTAGATCTCATAAATTCAACTGAAAAAAACAACAACATCTTTTCAGCCTGAAACTTTGCGATCTTTGATGACTTTTTAAACAGTTGATAACGCCTTGGTAGCTTAGTGGTAGAACGTTCACCTCAAGCGCGGGCCGTCGTAGGTTCGCTCCCTGGCCGCGTCATAACAGACGTGAAAAAATGGTACTAGTAGCTTCCTTGCTTGGTGCTCAGCATTAAGAAAATATTACTAGGACTGGTCAGCCCGATGTCAACATGTCACTGGGTGGAATATTATGTCAAGTGTCAACGGCGTGATATTCCAGTGAGGCAGCACTAAAATGTAATATTGTGCTCACTGCTAAAACCGACCCCGTCGTTTATATGACTGTAGGTATCGTAAAAAGAATCTAAACCCGAATAAACACGCACGCACAGATTAGGTATGTTGTGGCATTGAAAATGCTTTTCGCACAATAAATGCTATAATTATCTTTCTCATTCTCATATTTTGATAAACTGTAAACTCATTTGCACAACCTACAAAATACTTATGTTAACCTGTATAACATAAGAACGGATCCTGTATCTGTTATCCAGGCAAAAATATTGGTAGAGCTAACGTCGTTTTTATTTAGATGACTAGGCGGTGAGTGAGTGAGTTGGGTTTTACGGCAAATCGCCACAAAATGGTCATATATCGCCGAGAAGAAGTTATATTGAAAACGCCAATTGTAAAGAATACCTTAAGTCATTTATGTAAAAATGTAAAGCATATCTAAAATCATATATGTAAAAATGTAAAGCATATCTAAAATCCTTTATGTAAAAATGTATATACGTATATGTTAAAATATCAGCTGCGAACATAATAATATTGCAAAGATGTGAATAAAATTATGAAGTGTTCCTATTTTTTGATAAATTCCTATCTGCTTTAAAAACGATAAGATATTTCCGAGTGAAACTTTTTTAAATAACTCTTTCAAAGATTGAACGTCATAGTATGTACTGCGTTGTGGAAGTCCACACAGTCGATCAAAACATGTTTAATAGCGGTGTTTGACATGGTACACATTCGGGTTGATCTTCTTTATTCAAAAGTTAAAAATGAGTCAATCGGGTATGACCTATTTGACAGCGAGAAAGAACAACTTCCTCCCTGCGAACATATCTGTTCCTTTGGTGCCATTCCCCTAGAGTAGGTTTAATATTATGAAGTTTATTGAATGAAGCATTGTTCCATTACGATTGCCATTTAGATAAAATGTATTTGTTTATATTTTCCCTAAAATCAATATGTGGTAATTTCAAGTTAGATTGTGATAATGAAAGGGATTTCTTTGCTGCAGTATCAGCATCCTCGTTTCCATGAATACCAACATGACTAGGAATCCAACAAAATATGATAGACTTTTTTAAAGATTGTTCATGAACTCTGAGAAGAATATTTTGAATGAAAGGATTTTCCATATTTCGGTTATGAATTGACTGTAAAACAGAAAGCGAGTCAGAAAAGATAATAAATTTTTCTTCACTATATTTTGATATAAAATTTAGGGCTAAATCAATAGCTTTTGCCTCGGCTGAAAATATTGTTGCATTATTTGGCAAACGTAATTTTGATTGATGAAGGTGGCTGACAGCAGCACACCCAACCTTTGATTCATCTTTTGAACCTTCTGTGTAAATTGAAAACTAGTCCTTGTAACTTGACTTGATTTCACTATATTTGCATTTTAATATTGCAGGGTTTGTTTCAGACTTTCTAAAGGCAGTTATCAAAAAGAACTGTAGGGGAATTAAAGGGATATTGATTTGTTTTAGTTTTTTCTCATATGAATCGAAGTACTTGGGTTTAAAAATGATTTTATGAGGAGGATTAGATTTGTTTGCAGCCACTCTCAAAGCATATTGCAATGGAAGTTTTTCTCGGCGTGTGTAAAGAGAAGGTTCGTTTGCTTCAACATACAAGCTTTCAACTGGCGATGTTCGGAATGCACCGAGAGCAATACGAAGACCTTGATTATGGATGGTATCTAACATTTGTAAATAAGAAAATAAGATTTTCTTGCTGAACCATAAACAACACAACCGTAATCTAGCTAATTAAAGCTCTCTAAAGTCTTAATAAAACCTTGCGATCGGCTCCCCAATCAGTATTTGAAATTACCTTTAAAAGATTCAATGACTTCAGACTTTTGGCTTTCAAGTATGTTATATGTGGTATAAAAGAAATTAAGCAAGGTCAATAACGGGTGTTTTTGTACCATTTAAAAAAAGCTCAGGGTCACAGTGCTGTTTCCGTAATTGACAACAGTGGACACACTTAGTTTAAATTTTCGATTTGGAATATTCAAAACCATTTTTCATGGCCCAAGTTTGAACTTTATTCAAACACTGCTGTAATTGGCGTTCAATTGTACGCATATTTTTCGAACGATAACATATCAAAAAAATCATCAACATATAGTGAACATTCTGTACCTGGTAACAAGCATATAACAATATTATAAATTTTGATGCTAAAAGTGTAACAGATAAAACAGAACCTTGCGGAACACCTGTTCTTGCTCAAAAGAGTCAGAAAGGGTTGAACCAACACGTACTTTAAACTTAGAATCAGATAAAAATTGTGATATAAATTTTGGAAGACGACCTTTTAAACCTAAGTCGTCAAGGTCATCCATAATACCATATTTCCATTTAGTGTCATAAGCTTTTTCCAAGTCGAAAAAGACAGACACAAGATGCTCTTTTTTAACACATGCATCACGAATAAAATTTTCCAGTCGGACAAGATGATCAGTTGTGCTGCGCTGCTTGCGAAAACCGCTTTGAAAGTTCGTAATTAGGACTTGAGATTCAAGATACCAAACTAGTCTATAATTTGAGGCCTTGAATATTCGTGGATTTTATCAAAATTGTATTGCATACAACAAATAGTACATATGGCAGCAATAATTTCGAGTATGGTACAGAACAGGCCATGTTTACAGCCATACTTGCAAGACGATATCCAAGCCAAGAATATATGTCAGTCGAATGGCGCCAGTAGTGAGATTATCGGCATGAAATATTTGTACCCCGATTTACTTTATCCTTATAGATATGAAATATCAATCACATGTATTGTTTCTGGATATACGCTGTAAGTTAAATCTATAGTTATTCTCGCTCCAATATATTTTGAGACATCTGGCCATCAACAAACCTTGTATGATTATATATTTCCAATTACCTTGAGCCCCAATATTTGTTCAATTCATCATAGCTGGACATTACTAGACGATTACTTACCCAATATGAAATATATCAGCCAGCATGTGACGTCATTTGAACAACATAACAGGAGGTGTTTAAGATAAAATAGAATTAGACTACCGGTTGTGCAATAATTTTTGTTTTATATTTAGAATATGTAGTTAGTCATATCTGGATTACTGTACTTACGATCAGTAATTTATTTTCCCATATTACTTGATTCCCAATACTTCTCACAATATGCATGTCATATAAAAGAAGCCTGTTTGTATTCATACAAACTATCGACTTTTGTTATATACAGCAGGGAACGACTTACTCATGTACTTCTATCTACGTATAACCTCTTCGGCGTGTCTTTTACTATGTATTATTTCAATTATACTGCATCAAACGTTCAAATAGATAATGAATCTCTTTGACGAACAAGTATTTTCAGTTTTCTTTCCAATGAATTCAGTATGACGGTAGACAGGGTAATAGCCTGCAAGTGTTGAGTCACAACAACTGTATCAGATAATAAGCACGTTTATCGTTTAACGAAACAAACATGGTTATAGTTTGTATGACCTACGAAACATTCCGCTTTGGGTACGGTCGAATTGTTTGGATGGTTCGCTTCAAGGTCAAGGTCACACTTAGGAGTCAAATGTCATATGACTTTATTTTGTGTCCGCTCTGTAACTTGAACTGCTTAAAGAATTTTTAAAAATCTTGGCACAAATGTTCTCCACATCGCGACGACGTGCAAAACGTGAAAACGCATAATTCGGATGGCTCGTTTCACGGTCAAGGTCACACTTAGAGATCAAAGGTACTGCTCCCCTTTGCGGTGATTTTGTTTATAATAACGGTAGCCTTGTTGAAGAAGCTTATTTGTAATATATTGATTACGTTCATTGAAATCCTGAACATGACTACACGCTCTTTCAAAACGAATTAATTGAGAAATATATATCCCCTGGGGGTACATCCCCATCCAAATCGGGGAAATTAACCATACTAAAAGTAAAATCATTCCTCTTGTCATAACGTTTGGTATCTATAAAATTGTAAATAAAGAGATGTAAATCTAGAAATGAAGCAGTAGTATCCGAATTGTTAGTTTTATTTACTGGAGCTCCCGGGATAAATAGTATTCACCAAATGAACAAAAAACGGATTATCCATATTAAGTATATCATCCAGACAGAGTGAAGTATCATTAAATGCAGTGATAATGTATGCCTGCGTATCCTGTTATCCTTTCATTGCATACGCATCTGCACTTAAAACAATTACTATGTATATATATTATAAAAAGATCTTTAGTCTGAATAGATTTGAAAACAGCTTTTTAAAGCAATGACACACGTGAGACTGACGGAACGAATCACGTGACGCTCTCTATATGAATTTTGAAAACACAATTGCCATAATAAAAAGATTGAGCTTTCATTGTAACTTAACTTAGTTAAAAATTAGTATGTAATTAATGGCCTAGTAAGGCACATCACCTGGTCATATGTCCATATTTTATCGCTGCACACTGTTTCGTTAATAATTAAAACCATTTTTGTTAACTTACATACATTAGTAAACATTTAGCACAGTACATCAATATCCTTAATTATTTAGGCATACAGTAAAACTTGTATTAAGTAGCCAGTCAAGGGGCGGCACTATTTGGTGGCTTAAGGCTGTTGGCTGCTTAAGACGAGTTGAAGTCGGAACAAAATGTCAATCTGGGAAGTTAGCTGCTTAATACAGGTAGCCGCTAATGCAGGTTCAGCTATATTTGTATTCATCACGTGTTTAATAAAACATATGGATTTGATGAAAAAATGAATTAATTAATGTTATAACTGTATAATTACTGTGATAATATTTGAGATATGACAACCTGAAAAAGTTTCTCTGTTGCGTAAGAATACTAATTAAATTTTTGAAAGGCAAAAACATGCATTTTATTAAAGTGATCAATCAACAAATACATAAAAGGAAAACCGAGACATGTTATCTAAGGCTTTATAATGAGTCCATACAACATAATGACACTCTAATGATACAAAATTAGAAGGTCGTTTAAAATGTTTGAAGGAAAACTGTTCTAGAATTAAACATAATGTATAATTTAAGGGTATCTTTTGAAGAAATATTTGTGTACATGTAAAATAAAGACTGTTTGCCTGCTGCACAGTAAATGGGCTAATTGTTTTTGAAAAGCATGTAACTGCAATTTTTTTTATTGAAGATTATGTGTTTTAAGTACTTTTATAACTTCTTATGTGTCATATTATTATATACATGTTGCGGAAAAAAATTGACTTCCAAACCCCCACAAAAAAATGAAAGGCACTTCTATGGCTGAAAAATGACCATTTTTTTGCATGTAATGCGTTAACATTGAATTTTTATCCTTTTTTTAAAAATACCTCAGTATTTTCAAATAACAAGATATCATTTTTATTTTAGTATTTTTTAATAGATATTTTAATTATTTTTAAATTGGTGTTTTGCATTGATGATCAGTTCAGTCGTTACCATTTTATGGATGCTCTAGCAAAAAGTGACTCGTGTAACAGTGCTGCTTTTAACAAAAATGCTATATTTAAAATTAAACACACAAAGTACCATTTTTAAAGTTCAAAAATTTTATTTTGAAATCTATTTTACCATAAATTTGTAAAATATGAAAAAAATGACTGGAACACATATATATAAATAGAAACCATTTGCGTGAAAACAGTGTAACGTCCTTCCACTCTCAACCGCCCCCCCCCCGCCCTCTCCCACGCACACACACACACACAATTATTTCGCCACCAAATCCGAATTTGTTGATATTACTTACTTTCATATATGCTTTATGACATACTTATCTTGAAAATGTAAAGGAAAAATGGATCTGCAACACTGTTGTAAAAAAGGATTAAATAATAACATTTATGTGTAACGTCCGTCCCCGTAACGTTCGTCCCCTCCCCCCCCCCGCCCCTCACATATAAGCTTTTATAAAACATGTGCTAAATACATGTACTGTTTTTCTGTTTTTATGGTAATGTTTGATGACTTCATGTCACAGGAGTGTACAAAAAGTATGAAATGGATAAAAACATTATTAAAAAAATAGCAATTAACAAATATTGGAAAATTATTTGATAGAAAAAAATTGTGTTTGAAAACTCTCTGTTATACCATCAGTTTCTTTTTGTTTTTTAAAGATTTAATTCACACATATTTCCAAAAAAAAAGTACAATCAACAATCAGCTGCCTGATCAGCTGTACAACATAAGAAATACAGAACAAAAAAGATCAAGGGGTCCCCTTAATCCCTTAATTGGACCCTGTATAAATATATTTCTGGATCCTTACTTGGTTATTGAAACAACAGTAAAAAAAAGAAAAAAAGAGAAAAGTGGAAACTTCACAAACGAAAATGTTGCAGGCTCGGTTTGATTGAGCCTGTTCATGGACGGAAGTGGAAATGCATGCTACCGTCCACGCCCTCTAGCCCCAGGTTGAGCAGAACTCAAAATTTACACATGCTAAAAGTACAAAAAGCAATTTAGAGACATCCGCAGATGTATTCAAACGGCGGTGAACATGGAACCTTCAATGATACACGTGTTAAGGCGTGTAATTCCATGAAGAGCGGCGTTTAGTAAGTCCCTTAACGAGTTTTGTGTAAACAAACACCTGGCCCCTAACATCATCAAACTTATACAATATACAGTGGAACTTCAGAAAACCGGACCTTCTAAAAACCGGAAACCTTTGAAAACCGAACGAAACTCAAAATCCCATTTTTTCGTTCTTATTTCTATATATCTTTAACTTCTGAAAATCGGAACTTCCAAATTCTGAAAACCGGACGATTTTTTGAAGGACCGTTTATATTTTAACACTAAAATTGACTTCCGAAATCCGAACAGCAAAATATTTGCCGGATTAAAAGTGCGACCTGTCTTTAGCATATCGTTAATCCAAAAACGCCCGTGGCAAGTTGTCAACATGTTCTTTTGTTTATCTATTAGCGACGAGTTTATTTTGACACGCGTTATAATCACAATTCTCGTTTGATGCGAAAGTAAAGAAATAATCAGCGAATACTTTAATTTGTTTTCAATTTATGAAAAGTGATGAATTAAATATCTTACATGTGAAAAACTTTCTTAATGTTTGAATGAAAGAAAGATCGATGTTTTGATTGATTTAATTACATCGTTTAAACTATGCATAATCAAAATAAATTAAATATTGATGAACTCGGGACTTCAAAGATGGTAAAATGTCAGTGGAAAATATTTGAGTAAATGCTATTATTGTTTTATATACAATTCGGAAATGTCATACAGAACAGAACAGAACAGAACTTAATGTTTGTAATTTATCAATTTAATAATATTTTATCAATTAATTAATACCTTTATACAAACTTGTACAATTATAAAGGATAATAATCCCTTTCAACCTACTTGTAAGAAATTATAACTTTAGTGCACCACATCCACTTTGCTTGCAAACTTCCAAACTTTTTAATTCCGGAAACTTCCAAATACCGAACTTTTAGGCTGTTCCGAAGGTCGTTCGGTTTTCGGAAGTTACACTTTACAAGGTATCATAAAACTAAGGGTCACTAATTGGATCTTGTAAATATTTTTGGATCCTTATTTTTGATCCTTGTAAAAAACACTGACTCTTGCATATTAAACAAAATTACTTCTTTTGAAAATTTGAGAAAGGAGTGGAGCTTGTTGTCAGCATATACAAATAAGGTGAGGGGTCAAAATTTTATGCATGGAAACCCTTAAGTTGGTATAAATTCATAATCATTTCAATAACATTTTGTTATCAAAAGCATACTTTTTGTTAAACATGGACTAACAAACAAAACGTGAGAAAGAATGAGAGAAAAAAAACACCAGAGAGAAAAATTGAAACTGAATCAGGTATGTATTTATTTAAGTTTTCATTTTAAAGTTTTCTACCGTTGACAAATATATCTGATACTGTCATTGTGAAAATACCAGACTTTTCACTGTAATATTCAAATTATTCACTGAAAATTATTTAATAAAATGAAATCTTATGTTAAAATGATAACAATAACTATACAGTTAGTAACTTCTGTCAAGTTATAATTTTGTAATAAATCCTGTCTTGTCTTTTTTATGATTGTAGGAGAAGTATACAGCTGCAAAACAAAACGATGCTGCCGGAAAGAAACAAAGCAGACAAGTCTTCAAAGAAAATGCTTCTCGGCATCCTAGAAAATTGCAGGCTATAATTGTAAAAACTAGAGAAAATACAGCCAGCCGTGTTCGTAAATATCGTGAAAAGAAAAAGAAGGAAAACTGTCCTAAAACTCAAGAGACAAAGTTCACTCAGAGAGCCGAGAAAGACGTAACCGTGATAAATGCAGTAAAATTGCGAACAAACTCAGAGTGAGAAACTACCGTCTGTGGATTAAATTGAAAACCCCTCAAGCAGACAAATCACAAACTTCAGAAAATGTGTTCCAAAATTCTTCAGTTATCAGTAGTGGTGGCTATAAACATAGAAGTAGTGAACCCCTGCTCTTAAGAAGCGGGAAATAACTTACCTTCAACACCTGCTAAGAAAGTATACACCATTGCGAAACTAGTTTCGAAGACGACACCAACATCTCGCCAGGCCTTGTGCATGAGCCCATCAGTACAAGTTGTGATCAACCCCAAAATGTCCAGGAAGAGGGCTAGCACACAGTTCACTCTAGTTGAATCTTTAGGGCAGAAATATAACAGTCAAAAGGGTAAACTCTCTTCAACAAGTCTAGTTGCAACGAAATTACTTGGAAAGACCCGCAAAGTGTCTGCTGTTTCATCTATGCTCAATATATCGAGGAAAAAACTTTCAAGGTCCCTGAGGAATGAAAACATCTTGAGAAAACAAAGGAAAGACAAGACTGCTGGTGATGCTATTGACTGTGTTCGTGACTCCTAGCGAGTCGAGAAATGCCAAATAAACGGGACGTATTACTAGTAAAAGATGATAACGGACAGAAAGTACCAGTGCAAACAAAAAATCATGGAGATGACACAAACTGAAGTTTATGAGAACTCTAAAGCTAAGAATCCAAATGTTAAAATAGGACAGCGCAAATTTGACTCACTTAGGCCAAAATAAGTTCGCCGGACAAACATTTCCAACAGGATTGTGTGCTGCTGCACATATTGTGAGGATATCCGCCATAAACTACAAACTCTTAACAAAGCTGTTAAAGGTCAAACACTTGGCTCCAACAGGAATCTTGTTGATAGTACAATGTGTGAGAAGACTGGATTATATCACTCAAATTCTTGTATACAGAGGCAGTGTGATAACTGTGGTATCAAGTTGCTCAAGCAATGCCGTGATCCAAAAAGTAATCTGTCTGTCAGTGTGCTCAGGAATTAACCGAGTTTTGTGACAACAACTTGACGCGCTTTGGAGGAGACTATTCGAAATCCCGTGTCAACAAATATGCTGCAATTTCAAGAAGTTTTAAGTTAGTGCAAAACATTGATCGCTCTGAGACAACATCTGCAAAAACATTGAATGGTTCGAGAAAACTCCATAGCGTTCGTAGTACAGGCGTGGGTCATCAGCTTCAAGTTAGACTTCTCAGTTGCTACTGTGAAGGCTGTAGGAATGAAATTGAGTGCACTAACAAAGACTTTGTTCAACCATGGAATACACGTGTGCTTAAGGCTACTGAAGATGACACAACTTATGATAATGTGATCCAAACTGACAATGATGTTCCAACTATCCCAAATATCCAGATAGAGACTGATTATCCTGAAAATAACAATGATATGTTCCCCAACAATGATGTACCCAGTGGCTCACTTTAAACAATAAGAGCTCTTGTTCGACTTTGACTAAAGTCAGCGAAAGTCTGTTGTTGTTTTTTTTTTTTTGCCAAGGTATGCGAGATCGAAGATGATGAAATTCACGTTGAATTCCTTGAAAGAAAGGGAGATAATTACCAGTATCCAGAATTGCCAGACGAGTCGTGGCAATGCATGATAGACATTGTATGCATACTAAATGAACCAACAGTTGTTATTACAGGGTCCAGGATAAAATGTTTTTTCAAACTTAGTGAGACCCAAAAAGAACTTCTGAAGCCCTATAAACTGTCGTAAAATAGTTACAGTTATGCACATATATGTAAAGGTTTCAGACAGGAAGATACATGTTTGAGACACAGTGCGTAAAATATAAAACTGTATAATGCTGATGTGACTTCCATAGAACAAGGCTAATATGTATTTTCAGATTGCCTGCAAACAGCTGAGATTTTCTTGTATTTATGTAAAATGGAATTACCATAAAGGGTACAGTAAAACAAATGGCACTTTGTTAGGATGTGAAAATATAGGCAGTCATCATGA
This sequence comes from Mercenaria mercenaria, assembly GCF_021730395.1. Lineage (NCBI taxonomy): Eukaryota > Metazoa > Mollusca > Bivalvia > Venerida > Veneridae > Mercenaria > Mercenaria mercenaria. The sequence continues at coordinate 59,934,767 of NC_069373.1, forward strand.
TTCAGACTGTGCATGTTTATGAAAAGAAATCTTGTATGATTTTCTTATTTGTTTCTATGTTCTTGTTTAGCTTTATGTCATGTCATAGCTTTCGCAACACTTGTTAGAAATAATTGTAACGTCTGTCCCCTTTTGCTGAAATCAAGTTGTATGAACATATTAATGAATGATTTACACATAAAAACCCTTTTTTGAATGGCATAAAAGTTAAGAAATATCTTTTATTTCAAGTCAGTGGGTATGTCAGACAAAAACATAAAAAAATCTAGATTAATAAAAAAATTCCTGAACATTTTTTTCCTTGTCTTTAAATGCCCTAATTCAGCATATTTCTTTTTATTTGCTTATATAGTATGAAGTTTTATTCATCTAGATAGATTCATATTAAAGCAAATCTATTTTTTTTTAAAACTCAATACAGCTTGAAAGACGAATGTATATATTTAGTGTAACGTCCGCCCCCTCGTATTGTAACGTCCGTCCCCCTTTGCTATCAGATTCTTTATACTTATTTTGACGTCTAAAAGAAAAATATATATCAATAAATGAAGTTACCTATCAACTATTGTGTTTGTGTTATCATTTTAAAAAGGTTGTTATCCAGATAGGTCTAAAATTGTAACTGGACATTGAAAAGATAGAGTGTGGCTAGTTTTGTGTGTACACCACTTGGGCAGGTAAAATAAAAAAAAACTTTTTGCATATTTCTTGTCAGTTTCTTGTAAAGATGTAATGGTTCAATGAATTGGTGAATTTTCACATCTCAAAAACATTAAACAACTTCAGAAACAAGTAATTTAAACTCACATGTAACGTCCGTCCCCTTGCCCAACCACAGATAGAAAATGATGAATAAAAATATCTGTTTCTTTATTTTCTCATGAAGTTGAAATATACCACTCCATGAAAAAAATGAACAGGTTAGAAATCTTGAACTTTATTTTTTGATGCTAACACATTTGGCCCATTTACTGTGCAGCAGGCATGTTGTAGTTACAATGTTATAGGTTGTGCATAAGAGTTTATGGTAAAGCAAAATATGAGAATGAGAAAGATAATTATAGTATTTACTGTGCGAATATATTTCCAAAAAATTTTTTTTAAGATACCATTATAATACAATTACATTAGTGAATATTTATTAGCCTACAATGACACAATTATTCTATACACTATTTAAAGTTAATTTTCCCGCGGCCGTTGTTCTGAAAAGATGGATCTATTAGTGACAATATATGGACTACAAGAGTAATATTTCTATTTTTCCCAGCAGTCAATTGTTTAAAGACGAAAGGTGAAGGTCACGGATATTATATATTATGCAAGAACCAGTCACCAATGACACAAAACCTTTTAAAATATTGTCAATTTATATAACTGACAATATAAATGTCAATAAAATCGATCGTGTACGGGCATCGTCAGTGAATTGTTTTGCAAGAGTTGTGTGGCCTTAAATCATTGAACGAATATAAAACTGTTATTGTGCGTTTTAACCGACCTTGCGGGGCTGGGTTTCAGGACGGTCCACTGCATTATTGTGCAGGATATGTATACTGTAGCTCTATCTATTTTGCTCGTGTTTTGAGATTACCATTATTTGCATATCGCAGAGATTAACTCCGCCCAGCCAGGTCGAATAAAACGCACTATAAGACAGTCAATTTTTGTTATGAGAAACAGTGTATTGGGAAATACTATGTAAAATAGATCATCTTTACAAATAACTAAACTTTAGAATTACCTACTGATTAAATAAGATATAACAGTTGACCATGCCATCAATACAGCGGCACAGAGGTGACATAGATGTTTTTTTTATATTAATACTTGCGCAGGTAATAACTAATACGTGCGCACATACTAGTACAAAAAAAGCATCAGTGCACATACTAGTATAAAAAAAGTTCTCCGCACGTATAATCTAATACGTGCGCACGTATTACTTTATACGTACGAAGATGTTTTTTATACCAATACGTGCGTAGATTTTTTTTTAAACTTGCATGTGCGCAGATGTTTTTTATACTAATACGTACGCAGATGTTTTAAACTAATACGTGCGCACGTATTAGCTATTACGTACGCATGTAATAAGGTATACATGCGCAGATGTTTTTTCTTCTTACGTGTGCGCTGATGTTTTTTATACCAATACGTGCGGTGATGTTTTTTAAACTAATACGTGCGCACGCAATAAGTTATACGTGTGCAGATGTTTTTTCAACTTATATGTGCGCTGATGTTTTTTATTCTAATACGTGCGCACGTATTAGTATAAAAAACACCTATGTCAACTCTGTGCCACCGTACATCAACAACCGACATTTTATTTTCAATTTGAAAAATGAAATAAGGTTTGTTCCTTTGTACATCGTTCGCGTTTTTATAGCAAACTGAATGAAATTATATTTAGGAAAAGAGTCGAGGCAGTAAGAAATGCTTCATTGAATTTTATTAACATAAAAGACGTGCGAAAGGAAATATGCAAAAGTTCGAAACATTTTATAATGATACAGCTTAAAAACTGTTAAACAAGTATACACCGAAATGAAGTCTAGAGACTACAGCTATATCAGGCATTGAGGGAATTGTTATTTACTTTCTTTTGTGACCACTGCCACCGTAAAGAGAAGACTTTAGCAATCGTTTTAATTCCATTATTGTCTCCGTTAGTGTTTGTGTTTTACATAGCAAACTTTTTGATCATATATTATGGCCATTAATTTAGGATGCATAACAGGTTGACACTAAAGAGACAATCAGCAATTTAACGTGTCTGTCGTAGAACGTATTGCTTTGTATTCTGGGAACTGCCAAATCTACAAACGAATGTAAAAACATGCATTTAATACATTTATACGTAATTTTATTGATCTCATACCGTGTTTCTGTCTTTAATTTCAGATTTTCAAGCCATGCTATCTTAATGTTTTTGTTTACATGACCCTGAAAAATGTATAAAACTGTTTATAAATGGATGTTCGAATCAATTTAATTTCAGTACAGTAGAACATTGAAAACGAAATTCTACCCTATTCTGTTATGGCTACGAATTTCGAGCAAATATATATAACCAAATACATCACCCATTTTAAATGACATTGTGAATACAATTTTTCTTAATGATTCCTTTGAATATGTTTTTCTTATTTCTGACTTTGAGATACCTATGCTTGTTATTCAGCCCTTCACACTATGACGATACGTATTTTATTTTTAATGTATTTAATTGGACACGCGGTGGACCCCCCAATATGCACATCATTAACAAAACCTAGTCTGCTTTGATGTATGCCTTTTGCCTGTTTATGGTATTTTGTCTGCTATGCTATGCAAATGAATTGTGTGCACGTGTATATATATTTCACAAAATATTCTACTTTGTCTCAAAACGTGCAAAACTAAGAAAAACAAGCTATCATCGAGTACGGTATTACTCAGTTTCGCACACACTATTATACAGTCCCCGCGCAGAGCCTGTGTGAAAACTATGGAAAAACCTGTCCGAGAAAAATATTCAGATCGAGTCTTTAACCTAGGACTGTTCCGATTTCCTTCCAACTGAGCTACCAAAATTGTGAATCAAGACCAAAGCCTTGACACACATACTTACGTCTTTGATATTCCTTAAATCTGTTTGAATACTTGATAACAAGTGTAAGACTAACCATGTGATAGTATCTTGGTCCCACGCCGGGTGCAAAATTTCAGAGTAAGATAATTGTGTTGCCAGACTACGACTCGATTCCGGGACCTCAAAATACCGGTTCGATGGTTACTCTCTTGATATCAATAATTCGATAGCTTCATTCGCGATGTACCCCTTCATGGGCATCGAACAATATAAAAGAAACGTATTGCAAGAAAGAACTTAATTAACGTTTATTTAATCTGTATTGCTTAGCAAATACCAGTGCAGCTGCAGACAGTTCAAACAAGTATTAAAGTTGTTAAATCAAGTTATATAATGGAGTTAGACGTGTTAGAAACATAGTAGGGTATTTTGAAGCCGTTTATTTCTGATTGCTGATCAATCATATTGCAACTACAAAAGAAATTGATGTTACCCAATCTCCTGCGAAGTAGTCTTCCTTACATTTACTATAAAGCGATCATTTTATATAAGATTAATTTTACTGAAATTGTTTGAGTATTTCTTAGAGTTTTAAGTCTTATGTGGGTTATATAGATCTGACAGAAAAACAAAACTCAGTTACTTACAATGGTAATGTGATTTTCATGGTCATGTGGCATTTGTATTATGAACGACAGTGGTTATATAAAGCTAGGGGATGTAATTACTGCGGGGAATTTGATTTCACTGGTGTCATGTAATAACCTCCTCTGATCTGTTGTCTGGCGTGCTTAGCTTTAACGTAGGTAGATAACGCCTGACTCCATGAAAACACCCCGCAAGCGCCAAAACGAAAAGGAAATCGTAATTCAGTGGTTCAGGTCCGGCCTTGCGGTTGGGCACGGGACCTCACCCCTAGTCAGCTGAGAAGTGACATATTCTCTTTAAAATTTAGACCAAAAGTGCATCAAAGGCCATCACTTTATACTTATATTTAAAAATATCCTGAGGGAGACGCCCTATTTACAGAGGATGGATCCCTCTTTACCTATCCCTAGAGGATGAACAGCACTGGGAATTCTACCAAAACGATGTCTGCAGCGAGGTCGTTATATGCCTCGGCCTCTTCCCGCGTCCAGTTTAGTGAAATTATTTACACATAATTTAGACTCGAAAATTTACCAGAGGACACCATTACATACCTTTATTTGAAAGTTTCCATTTACAGAAAGGGATACTTCTCCTGTACCTACTCCGCTCGGCGCTCCGCGCCCCGAAAATAAGATATTCGCGTTCACCTTGTATCCCTCGTCCCATGAAAAGATCTGAATCAAAGCCTGCGGAAACGAGAGAAAGTACCAAACTTTTATTTACGCTTAGATAAGCAATGGCTACCAGAAGGACAGTTATTGCTCTCATAAACAAAATCTAGTAATACTATTGATTTTTATAATAGCGAAATCATTTATAAAACAAATGAACTCAAAACTTTCCCTGAAACTATTTGTTAAACCTGTCAGACAGTAAAATGTAATGGCCTTAAAATTATTCTTTTTTTTCTTTAATGCGAGTCGCAGTTACTCAGCTATTCTTTTTGTCTGGAATATTCATTGTTGAAGCATAACAACAGATAAACACAAAGAGTTAATACAACTTCACCTAAAAAAGATAAATACACGTGAAGACACCGTGCCTTTTCTTGCTCACATGACCGTAGTGCTTCCTGCGTAGCCGGATGACATTGAATCACTTGCTAATTATCACTCCGGATTTGAACCTTACCCATCCACCGAACTAACTTGTGGTACTGCCGAGCTTGTCCTCGCAAACCTGAAAATATCAGCTCGTGTGTTACTATGCTTTCTAGTATTATAATTGATGACCTGAAGATACAACAGTAGGGTAAAACAATTATATTATTACTGCCATGCATAATAACACAGTATATAGAGGTTACCATTTCAAGTAAATTTAAATCGTAGATACAAACAAAATCGATAACCAATTTTAAAGCTTCAAACAGTTCCTTAACATTCAGAAAAAATCAGTTCAAAGTAAAATTTAATGAATAAATGATACCGAGCTAGATCAAAGTGTACTAAACCTAACATATACCCTGTTTGTAAATACATTTGGTACAAATGCTTGTAAAATCAATAAAGTGATCGCTCTTAGTAAATTTCAACATAATACTTATTGCAGATACCGTAGAGGTATTAGAAAAACATTGTTTACCAAAATATTTTATAAAGCCCTCACAAAGTCTGAAAAGTAAATGTACTCATTTCAACCAAGATATCTGGATAATGTTTCCGAATATAGAGCCTTCCTTAATTAATTGTTCTGTAAATGTTTCATGTATTACTGAAATAAAATGAGCCGTGCCATGGGAAAATCAACATAGTGGGTGTGCGACCAGCATGGATCCAGACCAGCCTGCGCATCCGCGCAGTCTGGTCAGGATCCATGCTGTTCGCTAACAGTTTCTCCAATCCCAATAGGCTTTAAAAGCGAACAGCATGGAGCCTGACCAGACTGCGCGGATGCGCAGGCTGGTCTGGATCCATGCTGGTCGCAAACCCACTATGTTGGTTTTCCCATGGCACGGCTCAAATATGTTTAAACTAATATAGAGCCTATGTCGTTCAAATGGCGTCAATTATCCTTTTTCAAAAGTCATATCAAAATCGGCGTTCGAAGGGATCATTTTTTATTTTAAACTTCAATGATATTGCACCACTTCATTTTGAAATTTTTGGGCCTTTTAAACATCTTTAAAATGTTAAAGTTTCCTATATTATTATTCTAACACGATCCACAGCAACTGCTATATAAACATATAGCGAAATCGACTATACATGAATCTACGATAAAATATGGTTGGCTGTTACATTTCACCCCCTATGATTGTGACATAAGAGATTCTACTTCAGTTCCTTTACATACGAATTATTTCATGGCCGAACGGTTGAAAACAGTATTTCAAAAACATAAATATGATAAAAGTCATACTGACTTATGTGTAGGACCGTAAAACGATTTCTGATCTCTTCGAGCGAATTCAATTAGCTCAATTAAGATTCAGCGGTGACGTCATAAATGTATGACATAAAGTATGACGTCATAATGATGTGACGTCATATAAAAGTTAAGCTCGTCACTCGTAACACAGGGTCAACTCGCCAAATTTGATGATTCTGTTCATAATTAGTTTGCGAGCTGTTAGATTACTAATTTATAAATACTTCTCCAAATTCAGATAAAAAAGAAACAAATATCTATACGTTCCATTGGCTATGCAACACTTTATAACCATAGGGGGTAAATTGTAACAGCATATGACCCGAATGACGTATTACGCTGAAAATGTAGTACTGTAAAATGCGAATTATTTGCGTTGTTAGAAACGAAATAATAAATCTGTTCCAATAATTTTATCAATTAATAAAACATGGGCAGTCGTTTGGATGCGAATAATTAATTTAATTTAATTACTACGCATCCAAACTCCTGCCAATATTTTATTAACTGATAAAATATAGGAACAGATTTATTATTTCTTAATTAAAAAATATTGAAGGGAGAAAATAATTGATCAGATTTAAAAGCAATAATTAACATGGTCATACACTCACGAAATGTGTGTGGGCATCAAATAGTTTTAAGGTTTGAAGAGAAAGAAAAGCCAGAGAACTTACGCTGAATCTTGAAACAAAATAGATTATAATTAAAACGGCGCAATGGAAATCACAAGGAAGAATGGTTTGTCCCTGGGTATCTTGATATTAGTAGTGGTGTGCAATTTCTTATACACGGATTGCATCAACTTTAAGAAGTACACGTATGAGCTCTACGAATGCGAGCCAAGCGACATCGATTTTCAAGCCGACGACGTCCCGGATTACTATGGATGCGGAAAGCTGTGTTACAATAGCAAACAGTGTAGCAGCTTTTCTTACCATCCGGACATGCTGAGGTGCATTGGGTGCCGTCGGGAGATCAAGCCTTACTTTTACGAAGAAATGAATGGTTGGATGTCTTATTCATCTAAATGTGAGTAATATCACATGATTTTTTCCCCTGAAAATTCCTAAAAAATGCTTTGCTCTAACAAATGTACTACCTTTTAAAGATTATATAGGTAATGTCAAAAAATGAAGCTTTTTCTCTTATAATGTCATTTATTTTGTCCTGAAGAATTAAACAATTAAAGAATTTTGCTTAAAATAAATGTTTTATGGTAGTAATTATACATGTAAAGTTTCAATGAAATACCTTGCTTCATAAAAACTAGATACAAAATACAATAAAAATTTGTCCGAAGTGTACTGTTTTCATGACATTTTATTTTTTTACTTATTTTGTTTGTTTCTAGATAACTTAATTTGGTGATTAAATAGCCTATATTTCAGTAGATGGATGTTTCTCCTTTCATATATTCATCCTGCCTTCATTTTGTTTTGTAATTTTTACCTATTTACAACCAAATAAAATAACATGCTCAGAAATGTCCAACAGTGTACAAATGAGGAAAAGTAACACAGTAAATATGAATATTCCGTTTTAAATAAGTTTAAAATGTAGACATTTTGATACAATGTCATTTAGTACACAAGTCCTATGACAAAGAGACATGTGATATTTTTTCATGTCAAGAATGTGTTGTCCCAAGTGTACGAACTTTTGATAAACAGGTGTCAATGCCATGAAATAGTCACAGTTTAACACTTCATTTGTTTGGCAGCAAGCAGGAAGATTGTGCTTTCACAGACAATAGGTGATTGTTTAGAAGTTATTACTAAATAATGTAAAATCTTTTGAAGGACATTACATTTCGCAAACATGTAATTTTGAACTTACTTACTTTCAAAACATTGAACATGATTTTTACTGACTAAGTTTTAATGTTAAGCAAACATGTACTTGTAAAATAATGTATATTTTTATTAACTGACTAAACCTTCTTACGAAAATTTCTATAATAACAATGAATATAATTATTGTAAACTTTGGACACAAAAACGACCAATTTTTTTTAAAACAGCAGTTCTATTGTTTCAGCTTGGTGTAATGAGTCCTTAGCAACCATGTTTGTAAAACTGGACGTTAATAAGAAATTAAGAAGTCAAAATGATTGAAAACAAGCATTAAAAAAAAAAGAATTAAAGAATATCGCAGGAGGCTGAAAACAGATCCAAACCTAAAAGCCTTAAAGTCAAGAAAACTTAATGTGTGTCCATAGGACTCCAGTCACTGTGTCACTGTACTTGGTTTCATTACTCAAAGCGAAATATTTTAAAGATATATTATGCAACACAAACCCTTCAGCATTTTATGTGTATTTTGCAAGAAGTGAAGGACCATAACTCTGGCCTAGCTGAGTAAATTCCAAAAGAGAACACCAGGTGCACATCAGGTGCACAACTTTACGTGCTATATGACAATTCTCTAATATTTTACGACTCTAAGTCTAGTACATTTTGAGATACATGGGACAATAACTTTTTCATTTTAGGACTAAGACAAGGGGTATAACTCTAATCTTTCAAAGTGAAAAAAACTCAGGTGCACAAGTTCACATGCTGGATAATATTCCTACAAGGTTTCATTACCCTGGATGAATATTTTCAAGATATATGCAACACAAACTTTAAAGCACTTTATTTGTATTTTTACATATATACGAGGAGCGTTCAATATGTAATGTTACTCCGTATGATGTTCCGTAACCGCTTGTTATTTTAAGATGCGGTTTTCGGCAATTATAGAGCAAATTATTGGCAACACAATGTTATATAAATTATAAAAATTGGTAGGTTCAAAGTAAAAATATAATCATTTGAGTGAGGCGTACTCGGGTATACTGGACAATTTTATGTCCAAAGTATTGATATTGTAATATGCAATTCCTTGATTCTGCTATTAAACAACAAGAACTATAGTTCAGTTTTCAGTTTAAACAGATAAAACAAATCATGATCTTCACAAAAACATATGAAAACTAAAATAAAAAAGTTTATAATAGTTTTAAATTGAGTGTGTATATTTTTACTCGAAAAATGATAAGGTGAGTACAATAAGCCTCTGCAATTTTGTCAGGCGTGATAGTCATCGTTTAAAAATTCTTGTATTTTAAGTTGATATTAGTATCTTAATTCTCGATTGCGAAACTAATTCTTACAACTTTGATTAATCGCTCTCAATACCCATTCGAGATGGAATCAACCTGGAGTTAAAATATTTTTAGTTGTGTTGTAATATTAAAAATGCAATAAATAGTTTAAAACAAACACAAACGCATCACAAATTGCTGTACTTCGTAGACAAATGCTAGAATTTTGTGATTTTACAAGTAATTCTATTTTACTGAGACTCTGGATGCCCAGGACAAACCTAAATTATAATTATGGTCTAGTATACCTGAGTACACCTCACTGTAATGATTATATTTTTACTTTGAGCCTGCCGATTTTTTATAATTGATATAGCATTGTGTTGCCAATAAATTACTCAATAATGTGCCGAAAACCGCATCTAAAAATAACAAGCGGTTACGGAACTACATACGGAGTAACATTACATATTGAACGCCCCTCGTACAGCGCACTTGGTCTATTGTTTAGGATTTCACACAAACCAGAAAAGAGGTATGACCCTTAACTTAATGAAAATACATATAAGAGGATTGTATGTCCTTTGTGCATATTTTTGACAATTAAGGGCCATAACTCTGGTCTGACTGAAAGAAATCTGGAAAAAATCCAAGGTGCACACATGCTAAATAATAGTCCTATGACAAACGGACAGACAAGGGCAACTCTCAAATGACCCCCACCTTGATGTCTCCCCCTCCCCCAAAATTGTTGGGGGATGGGGGAGGTTGTGGAGAGCGCAAAAATTGAAAATAACACAATTGCAGAAAGAGTGACAGAAAGTTTAGTTTTATGAATAAAGGGTTAAGCATTTCAACCAAGTTGGATGTGTCAGTAACAGATATGCGTTATAAATAGTACAACATAGTGTGATGGTATTTTTGTCCCAACATATTCAAAAGAGAATTTATGCCAACTTACTTATGATTGTAAAAAATCATAATAAGTTTAGGAATCAGTAATAAAAGTGCTTGATAATAATGCAGAATTTTGCTTACTACTTTCCATATTCGAGGTTAATTTGGTTCTTTATTTATGTACTATTGGTTATACGTAAGTGTAATATGAGATAGAATACAATATTCCAATTTTGCAACTTTTTCTAAAAAAAAAAATTATTGTAAGGTTACAGAAAATATACAATTATATTAATTTGCATTGATTTACTAATGCCACTGTATTAAGGAATATCTTGATTTTGTTGAAACGATCATTCTGTCAAAAAGTGTCCCAAGTATACAAAAATACATACAATGCCTAACACAGAAAAAGGAAGCAATATAATAATAATTAATTTTTTATGCATATTTAGCTGTTGGATATATACCATGTTCAAGAAAGTTAAATTATGTTGATATCGTAGCTTTGTTTTTGTGAAAAGCAAGGCCACATATCTTGCATGACTTGCAAAATTGTATAACAAAATGGAAGTAAATAATTAGAAAATTATCAGGAAATATTTCTGATTAATGTAGTTCTTGCACCTAGGAAATGAATGTATTTTGAAAGATTTCATTATCTTTCTACTACATGTGAGAGACTTTGTTTTAAAGACATATACTAGATAATCCCAAGTGTACAAATCTATGAAGAATAAAAAAATATGCCCATTCTCAACAGGCTGAAAGTTTGACAAGTTTTGTTGCATGTTTCTAAAACTGAAGAGATATAATTAGTGCATCACATATTTTTCAAAACATTGTTCTTTTTATTTAATACAGACCGATTTGTCAAAAGCAAGATATAAAACCTTTGGTTTAAACAATATTTTATTAATCACAATTCATTAATAACATGTACATATATCACTGAGGCATACAGGATCGAGTAGGAAGCTAAGTAAGCTTATTTGAAACTCTTTCCTTTATTGAAAACAAAAAACGGCGTTAAACCCAAAACAAAAAAAAACAAAAAACAAACAAACTTATACATCCCCGGTGCATTTTCAAATTAGAATCAATATTCTATGAAAAGGTTATAAAGCCGAGACAACAATTAATGTTAACATGTTTCTACCACTTTGAGTTTCTGGCATTCAACAGCATATTTACTAACAGCTTTAACACTAAAATGTTTGTCCCTGTAGGTATTTCATTTCCTAAGTAGTTCATATCAGCAGTAATCTTACAGAATCCCTGTCATTATTTTGATTGTTTGTACTCGACATTATATGCTTCCAGAGAATGATCATAGATTTTATTATACAACAAAATTAGTGATCAGACACTACATAGCCTTGTGTGTTGATTGAGAAAATAAAACATTCTGCTATTTTCCTGTTCCCTTATGGGGTTTACAGGGGTCTAAAACAGATCTACCATGCTCGAGCCTGAAAAACAGATTTCTGATTCAGGATAGGTTTATGTGCTTCAGAGAAATCTACCCTTACCAATTATCTTTTATAAACAGTATCAGCAAATATGGGAATGGGCCGGGGAGTTTAATTCGATGGAAGTCTATATTGATTAAAATTGCAAATCAAACGTGTCAAATTCAAAAACGAAATGCACGCTTTTCACAAAACGCGTCCAAAATACAACGCGCAACTGAATACTAAGATGGTGTACTCGTTGCGACCTCCTAACTGGAACAGAAGTCTATGTAAAAACAGGTTTATTATGCACAAAATGCAACATAAAACCCAATATCTGAGTTGTTTTTTACTTGCAACCGCGCCTATTGAAAGTAATCTGCAATAGCAAGTTACATGTCTTGACAACACATCGGGTTCTGTCGGAAACACAATATGTTAAGTCAAGTTTTTATCAAAGTTTTCCCTGTTTTGCACCAGTTACTTCAATATCTCTGTCATAAGATAAGACAAAACTGTTCGTTGAGTAATCGCCTACAATTGCTACTTTCAGTTAGGGACATGTCAGCAATTCACATTATTCACACTTTTAATTCCTGATATGTCAGTAATCCACATTATACACACTTTCCATTCCGGATATGTCAGCAATCCACATTATTCACACATTTTTTTCCGAATATGTCAGCAATCTACATTATTCATATTTTCCATTCCGGATGTGCCAGCAATCCACAACAAAACAATGCATATGCAACGTGTAAGGACACTCAAAACGTAGCTGGTGTAGCTGAGTGCTTTGAGGAAGGAATTACGTTTTTAATACCATTAACTATGAAATTAAATAAGGTCGCATCAAATGTGTTACTCATTAGAAAGGACAAAACTACTTTGTTACTTAGGTATCCACATAAGACACATTTGCAGTATTTATGTATTGTGAAATTTGTCTTTCGGACAATGACGTTAACTTAACTCTTTGGCATTTTAGAATTTCTGCCGGCAGCAGGGTGCCTATTTAACATACCCAGAAACAAAAGAGGAAGATGCGTTCCTTAAAGACTTGATGATCAAAGGCGGTAAGTCTTTGATTTAATGGTGTTGACACTTGACTTCACATTGCTCACATTCTATATTAATGGAAATAAGCAAAAATATCATTAACTTTGCAAAAGCCGAACTATGTCTTCAGCAAAATCCTTAGCGGATCTGTCGGTAAGACTGATTATCTGAAAGATTTGATAAGATGAAAGTGATTTCAAAGTTTTCGATTGATTATTCCAGGGCCGCAACTTTTAACTACAAGTTAAACTCCAGTTTCAGTATAACTTGGTATTCGTTAGTGCTAACTTTTCTTTCTGATGTTGTCACTTTATATTATGATTGGTAGAATTTTATTCTGATGTAGTTCGGTGTCAATTCGGCAGTGGTTACCCTTCATTTGGCAGTGGTGACTTGTCATTTGATAGGTAACCAATGGCAAAAGACATCAAACTACATAAGAATGAAAATGTACCACAAGTTAGCAGTTCCGAATGACAGGCAACTACTGCCGAATGACGTGTGTGGTTTGTTGTCATTCGGCAGTGGTTACCTGTCATTCGGCAGTGCTAAGTTGTCATCCGGCAGTGATATCTTTTCATTCAGATGTTGTCATTTCACAATGTAATGTGGTAATGGACAGCCGCAGTGAATGTAATACGCGTGTGCCGGTGCGTCGAAAGCGGCGGACTTGCAAAAGCAGAGCTTCAATATTCCGTACCGCCTTTAGATGCGTGACACCCAAGAGCTGACCTGTACTCTGACACAATTATGTATGTTTACGACGCACCGGCCAACGCGTATTACATTCACTGCGGCTGTCCAGAGAGATATAACACGAAATCAATTAACGATGCCGTGCGTTTTTGGCGTGTCAATCATTAGAGGTAGGTTCCCGTATTTAATCACGCATCTTAGGGCGGTAAAGCATGATAACTCCTTTGCCACGTGTGTACTCGATACAGTGCATTTATGCTTTCAAAACGCTTAGAGTATGACACGGAGCCTTGCCTTACGTGTACGACACTTCCGGTTATTGGTTCAGTGTGTATATGGAAGGCGTCACGTATTAGAGGTAGGTGACTTGTCCGTGTTACGTATCTAAGGGCGATGAGGACTACTCGTGCCTTGTACGTCCGAGAAAGCCACACTAACGTCTTACAAATCTTCCATACATTCAAATGCTAAAATTTGCAGATGATATTTAATTTTTCTCTTATTAATAGAATCACAACCCAAAATTCCCGTTAACAATTATTATACTGTAAGCACTTGATGCTTAACAGTCTGAAATATACGTTACCACTCGTAATGTATGTTTAAATTATCCGTATGGAAATATCTGATTTCAGAATCTGAATCAAAATGATGTAAAAATTACATTCTTGGTAAACATGTGTACTGTCACCAGAGGTGCAAGTAATATAGAAATGTATTGTCCTGCAAAAAATATATAAATTAATTATTATCTGATGTATGCTGCTCGAAGCACAGTAATTGAATGAAAACTAAAAAAGTTCCAAATATTCGAAGAGTTCTTCTCGAAGGCTTTTAAAGTTTAACATTTTAAAACACCTTGGTTTATAGCGATAAGACAGTAACGAATGTTTTACTGTTAAATGTACACCTTTTACTTTTGAAAATAAGGTCACTTTTCTTTAAGACGTTGATTCTATTGCTAAAAATTCTAATCATAACAAAAGTAGTGACCCCTTTCCGATTTTTCCAATGTCAATAACACTTTTTTTTGACATTAAGAATGTCATTCATTTGCAAACAATGACTATCATGCTCTTTTCTATCATGTTTGGTTACATTTTACGACAGATTTTAAGATTATAAGAATAAATGCTTACACAGTTGCCATGACTTGGAATGTCGTGCAGATTCTTTGCGTTTTATAAATATCAACTTAATGTTGTAGCAGTTTGTACACATATCCATACAAGTCCTTCAGTTGTGAAAATCTTAAATGGAAAACGTAACATATGCTTCATTTTGACCTGAAGTATGCAACACGGACGTAAGAATAAAAGTTTGATACTGCTCCAACATGCCCATGTACGTATACTTGCTTCCTATAGAGTCGATCTCACATGTGTCTATAATTCAATTTACAAACTACTGGATGGAACATCAAATGTGATCTCTTATTGACTTTACGCCAATGATGAGAACATTCAACAGACTCCAGAGTCAATAATTGGGTTCTTAAAACAAAATAACTATTATCAGTCATTATTTTATTCATTAAAGTGAATAAGTTCAATCTATAGTTTATGTACTAATATTATTCGACCTTTCCGGGAACAATTAGGAAATTCTAGTGCTGTTTGAAAACGGAAATTTCTGGACCGCGCCTATTCAGGCCGAGCCTCTTTCGAAGCGGGCCTTTCTGCACTATATCCATTTACCTTTCTCACATAGATACACAGTTGGTACCAGGGGCGTACAAATAAGTGACAGGTTACACTGTCTGCTCGATCATGAAAGGGGATTCCTGTTCAGGCTATTAGAATTACTATGATGAAACCTAATACTTTTTCTAGTAAGCGAAAGAACATCCATCTTAATATATTTTTAATATTAACATCTAAAAATTAGATGTGTGGCCATAGGGCCACTCCTTTCACTGTATATGGTTTTATGAATCAAGGTATAATATTATTTAAGATGTTCGCAGCACAAACTTAAGAACTTTATGTGTATTTCACATAGTGAAGGTCCAAAGAGAACACCTGATGCAAAACTTCATAGGCTATAAAAAGATCACAAACTTTTATTTTTTTGATTGAGTCAAGGAAAGTGAAAGAAAACCATCAAAAAAAACTCAGGTGTACACATTCATATGCTAGATAATTTTCCTGTACGATTTCATGACTCTAGGAGAATTTTAAAGATATATGCAACATAAGCACTTTATGTGTATTTTTCACTAAGTCAATGTCCATAACTCCAATTTGGCTGAGTAAAATCCCAAACAGAACACCTGGTGTGCAACTAAACTTGCTATATGACAATCCCCTAATGTTTTATGACTCTAAGTCAAATACTTTTTGGGATACAAGTGACACAATTTATGCATATTTTTGACAATCAAGGGTCATGACTCTAGTCTGAGTGATAAAAATCCGGAACAAAATCCCATTTGCACAAATGAATAATATTGATGTTTCATGACCCTATGTGATATACATTTTTAGGTATGTTCGACACAACTTTTATGCATATTTCTTTACTAGGTGAAGGGCCATAACTTTGGTCTATCTAAGTGATATTTCTAACAAAACCCCAGATGCAAACCTTCACATGCTAAATACTATTCCTGTAATGTTTCATAATATTGTGTCAAATGCTTATTCAGATACAAACGTATGCCCCTTTTAATCAAGGGCCATAACTCTGGTCTGATTGTGTGAGATCCAAATTAAAACCCCTGCTGCACTGCTTCCCGTGCTGAATAACAATCCTGTGAAGTTTGATGACTCTGAGTGAAATATTTTTTGCGATATGAATGATACAGAATTAATTTGGATGCAAGGACGCACGGACGGAAGGACAAAGGCAAATCTAAGTGCCAATAATTTTCACGTGATACACCTTAAAATACGTGACATTTGACGACCTAACAATAAAAGACATATTAGAAACGAAATAATTTATAGCAAAACCGTGTTTGAAAACTATTTATACACTCGAGCAGTTATACGTCGTTCGAATAAATTATTATGCCCGACGTATAACCGTCCATTGTGTAAAAATATTGTTAAAACACGGTATACATGAAGTAGTTTTTAAATAAAAATAAAGAAGAGACTTCAAGTTTTGTAAGCGTGAGATACGTGTCAACAGGTAAGGAAAAGGGTTCAGTAAATAACTTGCTTTAAACAAGTACAGTGTATTAAGAAAAAGAAATTTCAATATTTAGTTTTTTTTTATGCAAAAATTAAATGTGGCTTACGTTACGTCGATCCAATGATAGAATATCAAAATAATGAATTAATAAGCCTTGACACTGAATTAATATATTGTACAAATGTATATAATTGTAGCTTTTTTATGAACGGCTACTAAACCCTAGCGCCACCAGTAAAAAGTGGTGATAAGGAGACATTTCTGTGGAGCAGCTATCACCGGTTTCAAATTATTAATATTTACAATCTGTGTTATATGTTTATTGATACAATTTGTTTCATAAATCGGAGAATGCAGTAAGAACAATTCTACTACAGGATAACTGTAATTTCATTAATCAAAATATTATGTAAATTATGGTATCAAAGCTTTTCTCCTGATTCGCACATTTGTACATTTTGATATTTGTCTGTTGTCAGAATAATTTGTATGTTTGATATATTGATAACGTGACACACAAGCACAGATAGTGCTTGACTCCATTTTCATGCAATCATTGCTATTATTATTGTTGAATTGCTGTAAATAATAGAATAAGGGTCATTTGTGGCTTATTTGGGTTCATTATGTGAATAGCTGGATCCCAGCATCACACATTATGTCATATACAAAAGGTTAAAGGGAACCAGATATTTCATAGAGCAAGTACTCGTTGTAAAACGTTATGTTAAAATTTGGACCAATCAGAATCAAGTTCTAAAAATAGCACGTCTGCTGGGGTATAAATAGGTAGATGGATGACGGAGAAGGCATTCGGTAGCGGTAGAAGAAGACACATCGAGGATTCAACTAATAATTTATACCAGTACCTTGAGAAGGAGACTATTAGGATTATGACATATTTTGATCGGTGAACAAATTAAGCCCTTTTTGAATGTCGATATGTTGGTGGAGTCTGATTACTTGTAGTAGAACTTGTCTTCAGTGGGATACTTGTGCTTGTTTGAATTAATTCCTTCGGAGAAAAAGGCTTGGCAAAATATTGTTCTTCTTTTAAGTTGTTAGGAGAGGTCCACTTTTCCTTTCTCGCTTGAGACTTACCATCTGCAATCGATAAACAGCGTCTGATACTTGAATATATAGAAGATTTATAATGTGATTGAAAAATTAGTCGTTCACTAATTATTCACACTCACGCTTCTCTTAATTCTAATATATTTAAGAAATTACAGTCAAACTATAGTCTAAATGTTCTTACACGGTACTACATTCTCCAATTTTTGAAATAAGTTTTAGCAACGGAAATATAATGTAAAATATAAATTTTACACGCCTGTTTAAATTTTGAAACCTGTGAAAGCTGCACTGTGGAAATACCGACAGCTCCTTTTTGGTGGTGGCGCTAGGGTTTAGTAGACGTGATTATAGAACCTCTGGCATCGTAATAAGTTATGCCTTAAGGCAATATAAACATCGATATTTATGCCCCCCGCGCTTAGTTTCAGAGATGTACGTAAAATTACGGAAGATAATGATCAATATTACAAGATAATCGATGTTTCAAATAAAGTTTACAACAGTCGCGTTTAGTAGAGATAGTTGTAGAAAATGACCAGGTGGATAGAAGTTATTTAAATTTTCCATTTCTGTCTTTTTCTCAACATAGATCTAATTTAACTTAAGAAAAAAGGTTATTTGCACTGTATAGGTTTTGACGTACTTAAGAGAATATGAAAATGATGGGGTGAATGAATTATTTTTTAAAATAAAATGCAAAAACAAGATATACACCCGAACTTCAAGATAAGAGGAGGAGGAAGTAAAATTGCGCATGTGTGTGTGTGGATGGGGGGGGGGGGGGGAGGGTGTAATGTGGCAGTGGCTGGATAATGGGGGGGGGGGGGGGGAGCGGCGATTGAATACTAGGGCACAAGAAACTGAAATTAATTTTTCATATTTTTTGTTTGGTTGGGGAGGGTGTTAATGTAAGTGGATGTGGGGGTTGATTAATGTGGATTCTTGCACTCCTCAAATCATCTCATCACTACCTACATATATTCCTAGTTTAACGTGAATAGTTTGAAGATGTCATCTGGACTCAAAATACAAAGGACAGATTAGAGCTTAATTTGTGACCTTGACCTTTTACCTACCGATCAAGTTCATTCGCTATACACATTGTCTTATCGCCTTCTACCTGCATGACAAGTTCGAAAATCTTCAATGGTTTGGACACAAAATGATGCATATATTCGACTTTGAAGATGTGATCTGGACACAAAATACAAAGGACAGATTTGAGCTTAATTTGTGACCTTGACCTTTGACCTACCAACCTGGTTCATGCGCTTGAATAGTAATACACAAAAATATATGTGAGATTTTTAGGGGTGTGGGTGTAGGGATGTTGGGGGGAGGGGGTAGTTATGTCTATTGTTGCACTCCTCAAATCATCTCTTCACCACCCAACTATATTCCAAATTTAAAGTTAATACCTTAAATAAATTAGAAAACCCATCTGTCTGCGGTCACTATCTTGCTATGTATCACGATGTAGTATTTAACAAGAGAAATATCCATTACAAACCCGTGTTGGCTCTCTTCCTTCAATTATTTAACAAATGCATTGCATTTTGATTGTAAAACAAACTTACTAGAGACATGTCATACCGACGGTTCGATATTCACATATGCGAAACACTCTGAGCATAATGAAAAAAACACACAAAAATACGGAGGCACTGAGAACATAGAGACATAAATATACACATGTATTTAGCGAGTGGTACAGTTTCCTTTTTATATTAAATGAAGATAAAACTGATTTACCTTGCTGACATTTACTCTGGCGTCGATCGAAGCGGAGAATCGATCCTATTTTGTTACCGTATGTTTGATATATTTTTTGTTGCACACTGCACGAATAGCTCGGCCGCAATGAATATATCGCACAAATAGACATAAATGTGGATCTACTTCAACAGTTCCTGTTGGAAAATACCGACAGTTCACATATTCACATATGGAAAATAAGATTTATTTATTTTGCAATGTTTCAGGTCAGGCGGTCTGGGTTGGTATAACGTTATCGGAAGCTGACAGTGTATGGAGGACAATAGGTACACATGCAGCAGTATCATTCCAGGACTTTGATCCTACGGAGGAGAAATTGCTTGGGCCTTACAGGTGCGCCATAGCTATTCAGGGAGAACACAATTTCAGATGGTATCAGGCCACAACACAAGGGCAGTCACACTGTGTGAGAAATAAAATAAACCCCCGTCAGTTACTGTTTGATCAACCAAGTCCGTAACAATTACTTTCTCTGTGAACATTCGCTATTTTTCCGGCCGCAGGCCGGTATTGATTTCATCTTTACTTCGTGTTTATATCTGTGGTGAATCTTATAACAGCTGATTAAAACTGTACATTTTGAAAACTTCCACAGGTTTTCGAATGGAATAAATAATATTTTCTTAGGGAGGTGCAGGTGATCTAAGCTGTATTGTTAGACAGTATAATCCGTCGCAAGGCTCTGTGGAAATAGCTTGTAAAACGTCATAAACCTGAATCCCCTGCGGCAGAGTTCAACTCCGCCACTCGGATACGGAGTGATCTCCCATAACGATTTATAGTCAGCTCGTTCCCTAGTCAACTCGCCCCCTCCCCACCCCCGCTCCCCCAAGCCCCAGTCAAAGCGTCCCGAATTTGGTAATTTCGTATCCCTTGACGATTTCAAAAATGGTCATTTCGCCCCCGCCACACTTTTCGGCCCCTCCTTTTTATACGCCCGATTGGACGTATTATGTTATACCCCCGGTGTCCCTCTGTCCATTAGTAATTTCGTGTCCGCTCTGTAACTCTTGAAACCCTTGAAGGATTTCAAAGAAACTTGACAAAAATGTTCACCACATCAAGATGACGTGCTGAGCGCATGTATAAGATGGCTAGCTTCAAGGTCAATGTTACACTTAGGGGACAATGGTCAGATCAGTTTGTTTCGTGTCCGCTCTGAAACTCTTGAATTGCTTGAGGGATTTTAAAGAAACTTGGCACAAATGCTCACCACATCAAAACGACGAGCAGAGAGTATGTTTTGGATGGCTCGCTTCAAGGTCAATGTCCCATTTAGAGGTCAAAGGTCATATGAGTTTGTTTTGTGTCCGCTCTGTTACTTGAACTGCTTGAAGGATTTCAAAGAAACTTGGCACAAATGTTCACAACATTAAAACGACGTGCAGAGCGCATGTTTCGGATGACTCGCTTCAAGGTCAATGTAATACTTAGGTGTCAAAGGTCATTTGACTTTGTTCCGTGTGTATATTGCTCTGTATTGCGGTGCTGTTGTTTTTATTTGGCAGATCCTTTTTTTTGATCACTTAAATATTTTGTTTTAATTACTTCCCTTTTATATCACTATAAATAGCTTAATTTGTTATATTGTTTTTATTATTGGCCGCAGGGAAAATCTAAGACCACTTTTCTGTGTTACAAGATGAATGGTACCTCCAATTGTTATGTGTACTTTGACATATCTGTACTTGGTAAAGATATTTTATTGACCTAGCTTTTTATGTGGACTTAGAATTTTGTTCCCATCCTCTGATATAACCCTTCGGGCGGAGCTCTTCTAAGTCTTTTTTTTTTTTCAAAGTTTCCCAGATACTGATTAATATAATTATGATGTAAAATAGTTATTCTGTAAAATATGGTCTACATAAAAAACATTAAATTTTACTTTAAAAACTGCATTTTGTTTTGCATTGTACGTAAAAGTGAAGAGTGCATGCACATGTCGTAGCGTAAAGTTCCATAAGGCCTTAAATGTTAAAAAAACAGATGGAAAAGCTATCCAAATAGACGGTATGTATAATTACGAAGGTTAAAAATCACTACTATTTGCACTGCACATGAACTTTTACATAGTGAAATTTAAAGGAAGGTAATAAAAACAATGGTTTCAATAAAACTTTCTACAGTGTTAATTAATATTCAAACCTTTTACAAGTAATCAAGAAAACAAGAATTTTAAATAGGATTAACTAAGAAATTTATATATTTTATGTTAATAACGAAAAATATTTCTAACAAAGGCATTATGAGCCTTTAAAGTGTGCATTGACTAATACGGCCGTGTATCTTTTTAAAAATACTTTTTTGTTTTAAGTTAGTTTGGTTTCCCTCATGCGTTTTATTGTTTCAATTTGGCTTTTGTAGTTTTCTACGTGTATTATGTATTTTGTACTGATTCATTTTAAATTTTCACATTCATAATTTGTATGTTTATCATATGTTAACATCTGACGTACTTTGAACAAAGGAAATATGTATGTAATTTTATCAAATGGAGTATACGAGAAAATTTCTGTCAGTAACGAAAACAGAATGAGGATGATTTTTTTCAACAAGTTGATATAAAGCTGGCATTTGACAACAAATGATGTTCCAAAATATGACTTCGGATCTCACAGATTCTAGTAATATTAAAATACTATTGCAACAATTTACGATATTCTCCTTGATAACAATCACAATTCCAAAATCGGGATATCCGCGACAGAAACAGAATTACAATCCCAAAATTGTCAACTGGACTCGATATACATTTGAAACTTTCAAGCATTTCTGCACCAGCTGGGGAATCGGGTGAATTAGATGAATGCTTCAGAACAGACTGTACAATGTTGGCTATATGAGCCGACCTATTGCCGAAATAAGCAGTGTGTCATTAACAACTTACCTTTCAAAGGGTTTGTCTTGGAACATTAGGTCATGATGGGTCATTACATTTCCATTGGAGTTTATTTAGTAATAGGCATTGAATTGGTTTAATTTGCCTTATTTTACATTATACTGAAATATTTGCAGTATTCATTATATTAATAATATAAAATGTTTAGACTGAGAATCGGAGGTTTTGCATACAAATTCAAATACAAATGCTTTGTTATTCTTGTCTGGAAGCGTAATTTTTAAGTAGATATATCAGACATATAAACATGTGAAAACAGAAAAGTTGCGCCTTAATGGATACCTTTGTGAATATCAAATAGTGTCTGAGCAATATTCGTACAATATGTAACCCGTGTCATTAAATTGTTTTTTGAATTTTCATGCGAAACCTCCCATTCTCAGACAAAACATTTTACATTATTTATGTAATGTATATTGCTCTGAACTGGTTTCTACGATGGAAGGTCATAACATTTTTGCTTATGTTATTTGAAATATATTTCATTCGTGCATAAATATTAATCAGTGTCTTTTTGCATATTAGTGTGATATATGTTTATGTATCTATGTATGTATATAAATGATGGCTTTTATGTTAGAAGATGTAAGTTTTGATTAAGATTAAAAGAGATATAAGATGGAAAGGCCATTATATATGAAACTATAACAATTGTTGAATATATTGAATCTGCTTTGTAATTTAAAGTATATTTACTATTGATATCATTATATTGATAAATCAATTTTTTGATACTTCTGAAATAAAAGAGATTTTTGTTCAAAGTTTTATAATGCCTTTATGACTTATTGATAAATCAAATGAACGAAGAAGATATTGACATGTTTAACTTTACCCTGTTTACTCTGTATTAGAGGAATGATATGAGAAATGATTCACAAAGTTAAATGTTAATGAGTTTAATTGATATGATAAATGATTCACACAGTTAAGTGTTAATGAGATAAATTGATATGAGAAATGATTCACGCAGTTAAGTGTTAATGAGTTTAGTTCAGATTTTTAGGAATTAAATAAAATCTTTGAGAATGAAGAGCAAACAAATTCTACTTTATTTGTATTAAAACTGATATGATTCCTAAATTAACTTTTGAACAGCTATTTATTCAAAGGATTTGTTATTTATAACCTATACCAAAACGTTGTTTAGAAAATTTTGTAAATGGTAAGAGTTATTTGGTTTCTTGTCGAGATTGATAAATTATTTGAATTTTCCTATCTTATTCTTATTACATGTAACGTTACCACCACTTTTGCTTTGAATGTAATAATCTGTATTGCTATTTAACAGAATTGGGAGCAGCCTATCGGTAATATATTGAGAATTATTGACACTACGAAAACAGTCTACTTAAAAGCCAATGGTTGCGACATTGATTAGAAAAGAATCTTATTATGCTAAAATTCAATAATTACTCAAAATAACTGATTGGTAGGGAGTCAGTGCATATCAAACGACTTGCTTTCATGAACAATATTTTGTCATAGATTTTTATCAACGTTGCTTTCCCCTTTTAGAGGCCGTTATAACTATTATAATAAACTTCAAACAATTTCTTCTCATGAACCACTCGATGGGATGGATTTTCACTAATCTTGATTGGCAGCTTCCTTGAGTAGATCTCCCTCAGAGGTTTTAGAATATTTTCGCTTGACCCCTTTAAGAGGTTACTGGAGCTAAAGATAGGAAACTCTTAAAAGGAAAAGACAACGTTATTTTCAAGCTATTTGTGTCTTACAGATCTTCCGAATTGATTTAAGGATTTGAAATCAATTTCAAAATCGGCTAAAAATAAGAAAATTATGAACATTGCAATATTTTATAAAGAATGAAGCAACATTGCGGATGTTATCTATTTTCAGATATCTATTTGAACTGTTCTTCCAATTCTGCAAAGTATGTTGCCTATTTTTTCCAACTAGAAGTAAAGAAATTATCATGTTTTACATATTAAAGTCATGTGAGTTTAGAAATTAATCTATTAACATGTTTAAAAGGGAATGTGCTAAATACATCATATTGCGGTTTGAAAATGACTTCCATGACCAGCAATGTTCCTAAATTTGAAGCTTTCATATCTGTTTTTAGTAAAGGTCTGATTTTAAGTATTTCAGCGTTACGATACGCTTGATTACTTTCATAATTAATCAACTTGTTCTTGGCATTTCTTCCCCTTTAAGCGACTTCTTTTCATGAACTTTTCGATGTATTTCACCGAAATTGGTCTGTGGCTTCCTTGTAAGACTTTCCCAAGTTTGTTTCCTTTTCGGGACGGCTTGAGCTAAAATGAGAAAAACATATGTTTAAACGACTTATCATAAGCCACTTGAAGGAAGTTGACCAGGCATGGTCTGTATCCCCATCCAGGGTAAATATCATCAACCACTACATGGATTTCACCAAACTTGATCTGTAGTATCCTTATGAGGTCTTCTCCACATTTATTTAGTGATTTCTCTTGTTCCCGTTTAGGGTCCGACAGCGCTTTAACAAAATAGAAACTTCGACACATTTTTTTATTCTGCTGGATCGATCTTAAATTGATCTGTAGATTCTTGGTACAAAATTATATTGATTGTGCTTTACCCCCTTTAGAGACCACCATGGCTAAAATAGTAAAACGTATATTAGGTGAGCGACTAAGTGCCTTCATGGCCCTTTGATTATACAAAGGATAATT
Source organism: Mercenaria mercenaria (assembly GCF_021730395.1). Lineage (NCBI taxonomy): Eukaryota > Metazoa > Mollusca > Bivalvia > Venerida > Veneridae > Mercenaria > Mercenaria mercenaria. The sequence goes on from NC_069373.1 coordinate 59,960,136, forward strand.
TTGTAAAACTGTTGTATATAAAAACAATTCCAAAACAAAATCTTTATTTTACATTAGAACATGCAATTTCAGAAAGTTTGTCGTGGAGTTATACCATACAAATTCAGACTTATCAAAACAAAAATGAAATTAAATTAAAATCTGTATGTTTATTGTTGATCATTGATTTGAAATACCTCACATATTGTTATAGATATAGGAAAAAGCGGTATGAAAGGTCATTTTAGTTTAGTTTAAAAAACAATAAGTACGATGAAATTAAATACGGAACACAGTTTATAGCAAATTACTATCGCAGATTTTCTCATCAAATAAGCTTATTCTATTACTCGAGAAAAACGTTAATTTGATATTAATTCTCCTTAAAAATGTCGTAATAATTGAGAAAAGACTCAATGAAAATCATATTATTATATCTCAAAATAAAAGAGAAATAAAAGTAGTAAAAATTATTGTTTTATTCTAGTTTTAAGAATTATCAGTTTATAAAAAGAAGAAGGTAGATTATCTTTGTTGAAACGGTACAATTATTAAGGTATAATTTAAGACTGATTAGAAATCAAGGTAACGTCTCTTGCAAGATAATGTCATGGATATTATTATATTTTTTTGTTTGGCAAAAGATTTTATTATTTTATTTAACGTAAGGAATGTTAAAGATTTTGTTTTGGATGAAAATCTTGTTTAGATCCAAGTTTTATATTACCTTGTATGAATAGCGTTAGTGTTTTATGATTTGATAAGTATTAAAAATATATAAATAATGTTATGATTAGACATACAGGTAGTGTGAATTTTATGTTAGTCAAAAATTTGAGCAAGATCTAGTAAGGCATGTTATTTTTATAGAATTAAATGAATCTAAACAAGCATCTTTGTCATGTCTCTTCTAACTTCCATGAATCGATAGACAACTTATAACCCAAGAGCTGATATAAAATATATATAACAATATATATAACAATACATATGATATAATCTTCGATGCTAATTATCTCTTTAATTTTATTTTATGACCCCCTCCATAGAAAGGGGCTGCATAAAGCTATCGGACCATCCGTCTGTCCGCCTGTGTCCTTGGTTTCCGAACGCAGAAAACTCAAACATGGTAGGAAGGTTGGTCGTGACTTGCAGGTAGTCTCTGTTGATTTTTGAACTCAATTGCTTAAAGGTCAAGGCTTAAGAACTTCAGCTGAAATATGTTTCGATTGATAACTGAAAAGCGTTTTAGCCCAAAGTCGTCAATCTTCACAAGATGACTGCCTCTGGCTAGTAGATGCCATTTTGTTTTCAGAGTAAGTAAATCAAAAGTCAAGGTTACAGGAATCTTAATACTGAAAGAGGAAGTCAACAATAACTAAGAAAACTTTAACCCATGGTCTTCAAACTTCAAAGGTTGATTGTCTGTGTTAAGTAACTGACCCATATAGTATTGTTACTGAAAACAGTCTCCGCACGCACAAGTCTACAGTCTTCAAACTTATTAGGATGTTTGTCTGATGTTAGTAGCTTATTTTGGGTCAATAGGTTCAGTTTGAAACTAAAAATGGGTTTCCGCTCAATAACTTAAGAATTCCTTGACCTACAGTTATCAAACTTCATAGGATCATTGCTTGTGGTCAGTAAATTACACTATCATTTTGTAGGTCAGTAGGTCAAAAGCCAAGGTTACAACGACAGTTAGACCTAAAACAAATTTCAGTCAATTACTAAAGAAACTTTAGTATACAGGCGTCAAACTTTAGAGGACGATTGCCTGTGGTCAGTAGATGAACGTGAACCGGACAATGAATACTTGAGAACAAGGACACAGAACATCAGCATAACATTACACGTTTTTAAAGCTGACCCCGACATAATGTCTATGAATGGTGTGCTCTGTGTATTTGTAAAACATTCCTGATAAAGGGCTATTACTGACCGAAACTGATCGATGTGATTAAGAGTAGTCTAATCTACCCGATGTGTGACGTGTTGTTCCTCATCCAGTGTTGTTTATAGTGTTGTAATATATTTGTTAAACATGTTTAACCAGAAATAGTTTTAGATTAAGGTAATTTTCTACAAACGAAAGTTAAATTTTGTCACATGAATGAATTCTGCACTCCAAACGAGAGTTCGAAGTCATCGACCTTAACCAAACGGTCATGAAGGGTTACTGTTTTGAAAACATACATGATGTTTTCATAGATCAGAAAATATATTTATGTTTTAATTGTGGACACTAGTTGCAAATTTAATGAATAGCGACAGTCAAAACAACAAGATATAACTAATTTTGTGCAATACAATATTAAATATTTAAACTGGTTCTGATACGTTCTAATTCAATTGCAACATACATTCAACTTAAAAGTAAGATATTCTTAGAACCGGTGTGAAATTCTACCTGATTTGGTTACATGTAGCATTTTCTTTAATCTACGAGGACTCTTATTATTAATTCAAGGTAATAAATATATTTGTAGATTTTAAATGGCGCGAAGTAATTGCATATTATTAATGTGTGTTCGGGTTTAACGTCTTTTTCAACTTTTTCAACTATTTTTCCGTCATATAAATGACTGTATCAAACCTGTAGCAGTGAGCACAATGCCCAACATTATAGTGCTGCCTCACTGGAATATCACGCCGTAGACAAGTGATATGATTCCATACCGAGTCACATTATACTGACATCGGGCTGACCAGTCCTAGCACTATCCTCTTAATGCTGAGCCTCAAGCGAAGAAGCAGAATACTTCAAATACAGAAATCGTATGTTCTCCAAGATGTTTGTCTTCAACCTCTAATTTTTGTCGGTGAAATGTTAAATGAAATAATGGTAAGAAATCCAAGAATACTGATTAGGGTAACTGACCACTGTATACGAATTTAACATTGTTACAGCTAATGAACGGCGTGAAGGCTAAAACTCTCCTGAATCTCCTATTCAGTACTGTTTTTAGTTGTTACTCGCAAAATTCATGCTTAGAAGTCCTGCACGAAACAAATCCTCAATAGGTCATAAGTTCCTATATTCAGAAAACTTAATGTAAGTGAAATTGTTTTCAAGGTTTTGTCTTTAGATATTAAGTGGTAAATCACTTTACAGCAGATATATCTAAGATATTTAATTCGTATTTACTTGATATTTCAGGGAATTGTTTACCGCTACCGTCCCTATCAAATTATAGACTACCACTTAAGTATTTTGATAAATTCTTGTGTTTTTGGAATACCACACTGCAAGAATTTAATTAAATGAATAAAGATATTAGTGTATCGTGACGCCTATATCAGCTTATATATGTATTTCTTGCATGGTCCAGGGTAAAAGCACCGTAATATGGACCCAAAGGTCATGAGTTCGAATCCCGCCAGAGGCGAACTTCCTACCACTGCTGTCGAACGTGTTCGAACTTGTTTCATATTCGATGTAAATTTTAAAATGTATTTCTAAGTAGATGTATTATCATTATTTTGTTATTGTTGTTGTTGTTGTATAGATCTAGGGGATCTGACGTGAGTTGTCAGTAATTATAAAAGATATGAAACGAGTCTGTATTTTTTTGTTAAGCGAGTCTCTTGACGAGTTTCATATACACAATGTATTTCTCTGTTAAATAGATTATATTAATCACATGATTCTCTCCGTGGGCTACATTATAAATATGTTTGAAAATTAATGTTGTTTTGGTAAGGAGAGTGGTCTTTTCTTGGTGAACATCAGACGACTGTGTGCTGAGAAGTGCGACTCAATAGACGGTATTTTTTTAAAATAAAAAGGCTTGCCGTATTGGCGGGCTTGACGTCCTTGCATAATTTGCATTTTCAACAGTTTTCTGATAATCATGCTTATTTTTTCCTTACAAAGATCTCAAAAAAAAAACCGGCATTAAATCCCTGTGAATCGGTAATGTGCACGACACCCTCATGCCCATATTTGTCTGTTTTTCTGTCAAAAGGGACACTTGATTGCCGTCTTATCATGCTAATTTTTTGTAAAGAAACCGGTTTTTTCGTTTTCAGGCTAAAACTGTTCATTTATTTATAAAACCATGTACTTGTATGTGTAGTATTCACTTTTTGCCTTTGTCTGCGCTATATTTGGCCAAATTTGATCAATAAGTAAAGAACTTACATTGCTTTAAAGTTTCGAAACGAAGTAGTTATTGTTAATTAAACTTGCCTTGATACCCCAAAAATCACGTCAAAGTCACGTGGATTGGACACACTGATTAAATTATTTAATCTTTACATATTTTTCTGTTCAAAGTGCTGACCATTGCAGTAATTATACATTATTTTTCCATGCCCAGAGGTAAAAAGTGTATGGTTTACATGGGGTGCTATGCCATAGTCACCTAAGCCTGCAATAAAGTTTTAGCGGAGTTGTCTCCTTTTTTCCAAATATTTTACCAAGTATCATTCTATTTCTACTCAGATAACTCTTTTTCGGAGAATGATATTTTAGATATTTTCCAGACTGTGTACTTAGATGCAGTTAGCTACAGATGTATCTTAAATATGTAGTACCTACTTGAAGTTTGTATTTTTAGTTCCAATGCCTACAAAGATTCAAAAGCGTGATTGAAGAGATTATACTGCAAACTCCTACAACAGTGTATGTATTAATGTGTACACACCGGAAATATACACACACGAAAATAAAACAAGGTAATACAAAGAGACAGAAAATTGTTAAGTTGTACTTAAGATAACTAGTGCAGTAAAATGTATGATATAAACTGAAACGGCGCAGTAAATATCATAAATTTGTTCCACACAGATTACACAAAACTGATGCACAGTAACGTCTCTATTTTTCCGGGTGATTTATACTCCACGTGCCAATCCCTTGTACAATGTATCATTATTAATTTTTTATGGCCATACTGGGAAATAGATCCGCTTAATAAGCATCCTGCGCACGGATTTCGGTTTTCCATTCTCATAAACAATAACACTGCCAATGTAGCTGAATAATTAATTACCACTCTCACACACTTTATGGTCCCAGAGCTGCTACAGTCAAGGGACATAATTACTATTCACCAAGTAAAGTGTAAATTAGTGTGTATTTCAATGATACTTAAAACGATTTTCATCTAGATTATGTGTCAATTGTTATTCTGAAAATAGAATGTGAAGGAATCCAGACTTCACAATGGTCGGAATTTATAATGATGCGTTTAACTGGAGGTAGGAAATCATAAAAATAAAAAAAAAACAGACAAGTTCATTGAAAACGTGTTAATGGGTGCATATACGCTAACATTAGCTGATACATAATATCAAAATTAGGTAACAGTTACCACAGAAAAACAGTTAAATCAATGTTATGGGAGCTGTAATCTACTGGTTAGGGTGTCGGGCGCTCGACCAGGACGTCATGACCATCCCTTCTAATGTGTCAGTAGTACTGGATTTTCCAGAAGGCGGACTTGGGAGTGTTTCTAATCATCTGCAAGCTTTCATTATAATCGAGCTGAAACAAATTAGTGTAAACTATGTTTGATAGGTGTTATAATAAGTGTTCAACCTTGCATTCGTTCCAGGACGTTTTAGTCCTTTCTACAATGTTACAATTATGAAAATTCCGTAAAATTATCAAACCGAATACGTTCCTTTTGTCCAACGAGTCGCGTTACGACAATAGAGCGTGAATATGTTCCTTAGCTGATATCCTCTTTCGAGCCTGTAAACCAATTAGGCGGAAAGCGTTCAAAGTCAATTTATCTTTAATCCATCAACAAATGGAGAAGACGTGTTTAACATTCATGAAAGATTAAACTAGTCACTTTTCCCACGTAATCTAACTTTATTGAGTGTTTTGGATATACAGTATGCACATAAACATAGCCTAGGCTATAAAAGCCAAGACAATATTAAGCAAAACTGCAATAATAGCCATATACATTATTTTCATGTATCTTCACACAGATTAAACTCTCTTGTAGTGTCTTTGTTACTGACCGTTCCATTAATCCACTGTGGTTACACACTGTGTTCTATGCCCTCTCTGTCTCTATGTTGCCATTTTGACAATCTTAGCATTGTACACATTGCTGCATATAAGTTGCTATAATGTAACTTCCTTTTTTAATTTTTTGTAATTTTGCAAAACAGCGGAAATTTTACTTAAACAGGTCATCTTGTCACCGTGTACTAAACTTCAATAGAAATATCAGCATATTTAGTAACACTTGAATTAACAATTTGAATTTATTGAAAACATACAAATACAATATTAAAAATTAATAAAATGAAGTTCTATTTTGAAAAAGATATTATATGAATCCACATTCTTAATTATGTTATCCATTCGCTGAAATCTGTATTGTCTACAATAGCCATTTACTAGTTGTTTTTTCCAGAGACACACATTTAGCTTTAAAGTAATCCTTTAAAGGCAATAATTTTTAAGTTGAACAGGAACAGGTATACTGTAGTTCCAATAGTAATTACCTTTCTTTTCAGTTTAATTTATTGTTGCATGAAGCGATACATTTCTTTCATTCTGTTCTTTAAATCTGCATGTACCAAAGTTAAATGTTAAAGTTTCTTTTAAACTTAGAATTTGTACCAATTTAGTAAAATAAATATATTTGTATGCATCGTATTATAAGTCTTGAGCTGAGGGTATCCTTTTATCACAGTTACCTAATAACTTTTGAGCCGTGCCATGGGAAAACCAACAAAGTGGCTTTGCGACCAGCATGGATCCAGACCAGCCTGCGCATCCGCGCAGTCTGGTCAGGATCCATGCTGTTCGCTAACAGTTTCTCTAATAGCAATTGGTTATGAAAGCGAACAGCATGGATCCTGACCAGACTGCGCGGACGCGCAGGCTGGTCTGGATCCATGCTGGTCGCAAAGCCACTATGTTGGTTTTCCCATGGCACGGCTCAAAAGTTATTAGGTAACTGTGATAAAAGGATACCCTCAGCTCAAGACTTATAATACGATGCATACAAATATATTTATTTTACTAAATTGGTACAAATTCTAAGTTTTCATATCCATATTAAGTCATCTTAAATCCATTCACAAAGAATAAAGGCTCATGAATGTAATTTAAAGTGTCAAGTGGATTAAGTGTTGTTATATTTTCTGGTCCTTTGGGATCATGGAATATATTCAATATCTTTGTAATAGAGTTCCGCTTAAGCCGGTGCTAGGGGGGCGTGAGGGGTGTTGCATTTTCCATTACCTCTCATGAACAGACTCAATCAAACCGATTCTGCTATTATCTTACTGTGCTTCCAAAGGATCTTCTTATAGATCTTATCAAAATATCAGCGTTTACATGTTTGCAATCGGCTGAGAGGTAGGAGTTTTTAACCATGACTAGTTTATATAACTGAGGTAGATTAAGCTTAATAAACGATCATAATATAAAATATGCCTAAAATTGAGATGGTCTTTTTTTTTTGCTAAACTTCTAAAACCTTTCACTAAATTTGCAGGAATGTTCTCATAGATAAACAGACAATGAAATCTTAATTGCCTCTTAATGATATTTACTGCAGCATGTACAATAATTACAGTTTCATCACAAGGGACCTCATCATCCCAATTTATGATGTTCTTTGATAAGCAATTTAGTAGATAAAATATTGCCTGGTAGGCCATTATTTTATTTACCCCGTTCATAGCAGTATATTTATTTTGAAGTATTTCCCGGACTTGATTAACTCTAAAATGAGTAGGAAATGACAGAGCTGATATAGTAATCTTTGCACGTTTTGTTTTTCAGACAACAATAACAAACACAATATATACAATAAAGCTTTATGCGTATATATCTGAAAATAAAATGTCATTTCAAATACTAATATATATGTCCCACAATGCTATAAACATATTTTAAGCTGTTGATACATATCATCCTTTCACAAGTATACGATTGTAAATAGATATAATCCTTTTACTATTTAAATCATGTATAGTTAGATAGATGCTAGCAACTTATTGATCACTCAAAATAACAATAATTTCAGAAAATTTAATGTTTAATAGTTTTACAAGCGAGACTGCTTAAAATGCTAAAACTATATAAGTATATGCATAAGGGCCTATTAAGTGTGCGTTCGGGTTTAATGTCTTTACAAAATGTTTAAGTCATAAACGACGGTGTCTACTTGAAGCAGTGAGCAAAATACCCAGTTTTATAGTGCTGTCTCACTGGAATATCACGCCGTAGACAGGTGACATGATACCCCACGCAGTCACGTTATACTGACACCGAACAGTACTAAGCGTCAAGCGAGGAAGCTACTAGGTTAGAGACCACCAATCGTTTTCGCATAGACTTACACTGTAACATTATGGCGTGTACGGCATTCCATACATCGAAACATGTATATCTAATTACAAGGTTTTCAAGACCTATCTTAGTTCTACCAAAATATCGGACGAAAAACATATGAATAGTGATACTTTATTTAAGTAATTTTCGTGTGAATGAGATGACCCCCTGTTTACATCATTGACATGGCGGGAGAAATTCGTTTGATAAAACTTTTTTTCAATACACATATAATGTAGCAAATTTTGTCAAAATGTATAATAAAATACTGTAAATGCAGTGAAAAAATATCAATAATTTTATTTTGAAAAAATAGTCATTTCCTGGGTTTGTTTACATGACTGACCAATCAGAACGCACAGACGTTACCTTATTCCCAGGTATACACTTACCTCATTCCCAGTAAGTTCCCTGTACTTTTTTGAATTGGTGGTCTCTGACCACTAGTACCATGTTTACGACTTTGGTATGACACGGCAGGGGATTGAACCCACGACCTCCTGCACTCGAAGCGGGCGCTCTACCACTGGCCTACCGAGGCGGTTGAGGGCCTACTTAAATCCTGATGCAGCGACCGACACAGCTGAAAACATCTGACAACGAACATTGATCACTAATAGCACTGACAGCTATTACACTGCATTATTATATAGAATCTATACCTATACAAATGGAAAAAGTTGTAAAAACCACCACCACAGCATCTGTTGACGGATCTGTACCTCACGCACCATAATCATAATGGTCTCAGGTATCAGGGACATGGAAAGGTGCTGCAGTGTTTTTCAGGGCGATCACGTGGTGTGCCATTACGTCATGAAAACACCGCCAAGCCGTATAATGCACGTGCTGTGTCATGTATTCTTATTAAATGTTTTAATACACCTATATGCAGGATATTGTTAAGAGAAATATTATTTCATGCGGTATACTCTTAACGTTGTCTGTTTAAAGTTTCTGGAAAACGTGGCATTTATATTTTTAGTATGATAAATGCAAAACTGGTCTTGTTTCATCTGATGAATGGCCAAAATAGTAGGCTCACTTTTGCCCGAAAACAATGGCCTAAAGAACTGAGTAGAGCCCAAGTTTCCTTTCATCAAGAGCCATTGTTTTATCAAAATGCATGCAATAATTTTTAATCTATGTATTATGAAAGAAAATGTTTGCTGTAAATGAAAACACTTACAAAAAACGGGTTTTGGAAATTTTCGATTTCTTAGTGGTATCATAAACAAATTTGAAATTTTCGAACTAGGCACAGCTTTAGGCCACAATAAAATGACGATATATTCTAGAACCTATGGATAAAATATGTTTGTGGCCCTTCTCTGTGTTCGCTACAATAATTATTCCCATATGGCCTAAATATGCCTAGTTCTCAGAAATCAGTGATTTCAGCAATATTCAGTGACATATTTCGAACAAAATTATCATTGATAAACATGTGCTAAACATTCTAGTAGCAAGCAATGTTTTGTATTCTAACATTTTCAGTTATCACCAAATTTGACAATTTTTCAAACTCTTGTAAGGCCAGTATTTTTTTATCTTTAGTTTTACCGACCCGCCGACCCTAAAATTTGGGAAAGTGAAAAAAAAAAAAAAAAAGATTTCAGAAAAAATCGAAGTGTCAAAAAATGATGCACACACGAGTGATCCGCCAACTGACCATAACTAAAACGGTACCTGAACGTTAAACGTGCGGCTTTCATACCAACAGTACGTCCAAAATGAGATGTCAATTTTTCGTGCAACAAAAAGCACATCGATACGAACACCGTGTCCGTTTATCCGCGCCCAGCGATGGGCGGAGACGTTGTGTCGTGGTGTGCAATCGCGGTGATTCTCTGTGTATATAACGTCTAATTAAATTAACCCCGTTTTTCATTGTAGAAAGATAATTTTTGCTCCCATATTTTGTTTTCTGTTTTCAGGTAAATACCAAGCTTATAAGATGTGTAATTATAAACCTTTTAGTTTCCTTTGTTTATGTTTATAATTCTATGTAAAATTGTTAAAACGTCCACTAACAATTACTACTATCATTGCATGTTGGAATAAATGTTTTACTCACCTCCGTTGCAATTAAACTGCCTAATTCTTTCTTTCGTTTAGCATGTTTGCCCATTTTCACATGTTGCAAAACTATTTGGTAAGTTACTTATAATTAATAAGTTCATGTTGGTTAATAAGTGCTAATTAGATAATAATTTGTCGGTGCCCGTTCAATACGGCCCATATGTTTGTTATCAATAAAGAGTAATTAAAGCTTTGACTGTTTTCGGGTAAAAACTTATTTGCAGTTTCAAGACAGTTAATATTAACTTCAACTCGTAAAAATTGTTCGATATTTAAATCAATTTCATTTTTACTTGTAGCCCCGTTTATTTTTATTTTGCACTGATTTATTATCGTAAGGCAGTGGCTACGATTACGGTACCGTATTATTATTATCGTAATGTTTACAATGAATTAAGGGATAAATGAAATGTAACGAAGCAATTATTGTTTTTTATTTCAGGTACAGTCACAAACAGTACATAAAATTAGAAAGAAACAAGAAGTAAAGTTTCGGAGCATGACGCGTTAGTGGCTAGTAATACGGTCTCGCACGGTACTAAAGCTAGTCATACGTGAGGCACGTTCAGCTAGACCGTCGTGTTTGGACTATATGAGTAGTTTTGATAATGCTTTTGATTTCAAGTAACTGTATAAAAAGAACTTTATTTTCAAACAGTGATAATCACATACTACTAGATTTTTTGCCGTCGTGCGGGACCGTTCACTAAAGGATGTTTTAAAGCCACTTATAAATATGTATTATTTCCACATGGTGTATAATAAATAATGAAAGCGTAAAATAGTTGTTATCTATGCTTACAGGAAGAAACTATCAACAAGAGTGAAAATTACAGCATAACACCAGAGGAGGGAAGGAGCAGAAAACAAAAATCGGCCTTCTATATCTTTTTTATTTCCCTTTTATTCTATACAAAATTTTAACGGAACATAACATTTATTAGGAAGCACAAACAATTTAAACAAAAAAAGCCAAGAATGCTTTGCAATAGACAGGAAAACATTTGTTATGTTGCGTTCTCATAAAAATTATAATGCTTCCATTTAATTTTATTTCTTTTTTTCTTATTCATAAGATGTACATAGATTTAAACGATACCAACAATTGAAGTTTATTTATATAAAATACAGACAGACAGGCATACATATTCTATAAACCGTGATGTGATAATCACAGATATTATGTGACAAATATACCTTCAGTTGTTAAAACAAAACAGTGTATTGTATTTATGTTTTCCTGCTGTTCCCCTTAGCCTATTATACAGACCAAACTTTATGAAATAGATCACATATCGAGGGTTCAACGCAATAAGGGCGTATCTACATATAATAATTATATGTAGATACGCCCTTGTTGCGTTGAACCCTTGATATGTTTTTACAAATATGCAAATATCTTAATTTTGCCGAAAATAATACAGAATGGAGAATAAACAATTTTTGTCGTATATGAATTATATGATGAACACAAAATAATCTGTTATCACTATCAATACACAGGTCTTTGTAGTATATGATACTATAGATATATTATGACTAATATTTAATGCTAATAAAATTATGTTATTAACAAAACAAACATTAAAGTGTAAGTTCTTGCTTCCAAGGCTCGTGGGCAGTTTTCTTCTTGCCCTGAAAAAAAAGCAGATAAAATTTATATTTTTAATACAGATGTATGTTACACATTAATAGTTTCTTGAAATTCGACATGTCATGTGATAGAATTCGATTAATGTTATTTCAGACATGTAGACATACATCGAAATGTTTAAATGGATGATTGCTTTGTTTATATAAAAGTGAATACCACTGTTTCCTGAGCAAAAACTTTTAATTCTGATATTCTATATTGTACTAAAATTATATTTCAAAATTCTTTTTGATAGCTACATTAGCAAATAAATTCGTAACAAGTTAACAAGTTATTTAAAAAAATTTAACTGGTAACTTACCTCTTAAATAATTATCAAATTCCATGCAAACTGTGAACGAAGATTAATTGTTAGGGTGTTAAATAACAAGTTACAAGTTACAAGTTTATTGGCAAAATTCAGCAATATAAAATTGCCTTTGGCCATTTACAAAACATAATACATTATGGCAAAGACAGGTACAAATGTAAAATCATTTCATTTGCAATATATACATGTAATAATCACAGAAACAGTTATGGTTCATTGTGTTATGTCATGTACGATATATTTACATGTAACATTACGTTATATATAAATGTGATAGACAAATTGGTCAATTTGTAGGAAAAAGAATAGATGCCTATTGCAAAAACGATCACAAACACCCACTAAGCCTTGTTTGTGTCGTATTTGTTTGAACAGCTTTGCATACATAGATTTAAGGATAGCCACTTCTTTTTATTTAAAATGACACAAAAAGGAGGTGTATCAATTACTTGATTTAAAAAACACGAGACTCTTACACTTGCGCAAGTAATCTAACATATCAGCCTACACATAGTGATGAATGAAATAAGTTATTTGCTTTGGAGGTTTATTATAACAATCTATAAGTGTCTTTGGATAACCGCAGATAGTAGACCCGTACTTGAACTCAGTCTTGTTTATAATATGATTATACCTGGTCATTTAGGTTCATGGAGCCATTTTAATGTTATTTCATAATACAGGTCCATCCTGGGCATGCGACACATTTTTCGTTTTCTTGGTTTATTTTATAGAGATTCTATTATCAATTAAACCGAGTCTTTCATTGTTTTTCATGCAAGTGTTCTATACTTCCAAAGAATTTTCAGACATATTTCAAAATATTTGAAGAATTAAATATTGAACATAATATATAGTAAAAAATAGTATATAATCTGCCCGTAAATTATTTCGAAATATTAGAATGTAATGAGGACTATGTAAGGATACTGTACGATGTCTCAGTTGTAAGTGATTTATTTGCCAAAAATACGTAGTGCTCAGACACATTTATCATGACGTCTTTTCCTGAGTGAATAACAACGACTTGCAGAGGAAAAAAAGTGGTTGTGCTAATATTTCATTTCCTAGGAGAGTACACTCTTTGTATGCATTAGATGTGCATAGCCGGTACTTGGACATACGTTTAACGAGCCCATGTATGTATAGAAACATCAACGGAATTCATTATAGTGGTAAAGGTATTAAGATATCTGTGAATGTCTCTAAATTGCATTTTGGTACTTGTTACATGTGCAAATGTTGAGTTCTGCTCAACCCCTGTCTAGTGGACGTGGACAGTATCATTCGTTGCCACTAACGTCCGCCCAGTCAAACCAAGCCTGCAACATTTAACAATTTCATTTTTGTCGTATTGGGCAACCTGTGGTGTTTACACTTTGTCTACTATTAATTATGGAAAGATGTTACAAAGGTAAATTTAAATATCAGTATGGAAAACAAAAGACCAAAACTGTTAGTTGTAGTAAATAATATTACATGTTATCTCTTTATGATAGTAAATGTTATATCTCTTTATGAAATTTCGCGACCCGAATGGGTTTAACAGTTGTGCCGCAGAAAGTTCATGATGCATTTTCAACTAAGACATGTTTGTGAATCAGTTAGAATGTGTATTATGCTATGATGCTGTTTTCATGTCAAGAATTTGGTATACACAAATATTCAGATTGAAAGTCAAGTGTATAAGTAACAGGTCTACACCGATGACCATATAAAAATTGGAATGAGAGTTATTCATACATGTTAGATCGATATCGAACTCTTAGGTGAAAATGTAATTGAATATAGAATTTTTAGACATGAAACACGGTTTGTAGAATACCTACTTTGCTATGTGTATTTGTATTTGTATACTTTAAACAGAAAAATGTTTTTCAGCCAGTGTATGAAAATGACTAAACCGCATGTCATTCCTTATTGTGTATTTCTCTACAGTTTTACACTTGTTATAGTAGTGCTATTAAACATACTGAAACTTACTCCTTCTCTTAATGGCTCTAAATGAGATTTTGTTTGAAAAACACTTCATAACATACCCAAACATTAAATCATTTCTTCATTGATGCACCATTACATATCTCGCCGGAAACCAATACATACAAAACATGGAAAAGACTCATTTTGTTCGTATAATGCATAAATATTTTGATCTACATACATAAACTGAAACATTTTGTTTCACTACATTTGATTATAATTTAACTATAAATAAATGATGATGAAGCTTTAATTATGGTTTTAAAAAGTGTACAGACAACTGCTAAAACTATGGGAATATCTTTAATAAACGACCCATATCTACATTAATTTAGAGCAAGGTTAAGCACTGCATGTAAGGACATAACAAAATTCACCTCTCAAAGGACTTGCAGAATTTGTAATGCATGTCCATTTCCAACGTTGTGTTTAAAAATAAAGAATGGTAGTGTTTTAGATGTAAGGATAGGCAAATATGTTGTTCGCGTGGACAACTGAAAATGAGGAAGGATTACATCAATAATTATTATTTTTAGACGACGAAACATGTTGTTGGCTACGATAAAGGTATACGTCTGTAACCTCATTCTTGTAATTGCTGTTTTCACTTGTCTGGGAAAATATATCTTTCCACTTTGGAGCATTTTCTACACTGATAATACCTATAATTTGAATAAACGAGACAGAGCCAATATTTCATTTCCTTTTAGTTTTTTTTTTTGTTTCAGACAAATACACTACGAAACAATATATTCAACAAAGAATGATCCAACAGATGTTTCACAGACGAAGAAATCACGGATCAGTTTATAGAGCGTCAGTCTTACCTTAGAGTGTAAAATTTAGCATACAGATATAATCACTATTAATCGCATGTTTCAGCCAGACACTTTATAAATCGGCAAACGTTCTTAAAATAATGACGCAATTATGATCAAGAACAAGAGTGATGTCAATATTGACACATGCACCACGCTCCCAGCAAACCTACCCTCCTACTCCCACCTGAAAATGCTTTAAATCTATTACATTTATTTTATAAAGACCAGAACTGGGTAAAAATCAGTTATGAACCTTACAGTTATATATATGAACATGTTTACTTTTATATTAAATGGACGGAAGCTATAGTAGGAGCTAAGTACGCAATTTACCGTAACATGAAATAACATTATAAAATCCAAAATGGGGACTTCATCAAAATATAAATGATCTAACATAAAATTCACAACAACATGTGCATGTCCACTTTCCGTCATATACTAAGTATAATTTAAAGTGGACGGAAACTGTAGAAATTGTGTACACATTGTATGTATGGACAGTAAACTTCACTTATCACGAACATTGTTATAACAAATTTCAAGCGTCCAGATATTTGCACTTCTTTGTTCTCGGTCTTTTGCTATACCTTTTAGCTAGATGAAGATATTCAAGGTATGGCAAATCAGTTCGTTTTATAAATCTGTTCCTTAGACAAATATTGTTTCTAAGACGTTTGTCCGCTGTATGCGTTGATCAGAAACTCCGGGTATAAGAATATAAAGAATATATTGTGCTTGTCCTTAGGAGTTCCATATAGATGTGATGTAGCTGAAAACATTAAGACTAAACATGGGTCACAACACGAGAAAAAATAATCGAACATCGAAGTTCTGACAATATGCATATTTCACTTCATGTTCATGATATGAATTGATATAAACTGTTCCGTAATAGACATAATATTACCGAATCAAAATAAATGCTACAATTAAAGAAAAATATAATCTAAAACGAAAGTCTGGAATACATGTACACTGTTTATCAAGTTTCATTTGTATGAGAAGCTGAGTATTTAATGTACCGATGTATATGGAACAAGACAAGTAACTCGCCATTTGTTATTTTATCAATAGATTAAAGATTAATCAAATGTTGTTGGAATTTAGCATACACTTAGAACAATATGTTATTAATAACATTTCCAAATTTCAACAAAATCAAGCAATGACTGTACATAAATTTACTTAATATACCCATTTTACAAGACATTTTTGAAAAAAAATGTCTAGAATTTAGAGATCGACGATAAATGATATGACGGAAGAATCTGAGAATAAACGTTGCCGTGCCATATCTATAAAAAGATCGTTTAATATTTGTAGTAAGTTATTAACTCATTTTGTAGTAAAAAGCACCTCGGTGTTCTCGTAACTTTTTAAAACAATTCACATTCACGTGCATTTTGTCTGATGAATATCATTATATCTCTGTGTGATTTGATATTTTGTTCATTTTGATATGTTATTAACAACATGCTGATCGCTTACTTTAAAAAAAATGCATTTAGTATTTCTAATATAATGGCAAAAAGGCAAATTGCATGGTATATCTTTAGTACAGTATAATTTATATTGAAATGTACGAAGAAAGATTGGATAAAAATGTATGAATGTCACATTTACATTTTGATTGAAGAGGTCCGTGCAAAAAGGTACCTATCTCCATTTTTGGTCAAAATGGAGTTGGGACATTTGTGGCATAACAAAGAACATTCCCCACCTGTTTAACTTCCAACAGCAGCGTATTCTTCTGTTTAAGAGTAAAAAAAATGGTATTTCATGTATGCAACATTGGGTTTAACTCCGCAATAAGTTTACATCAAAGAGTTCAGGGCTTTGATGGCTGTTTCGGATAATAAAATGAACACAAACCTAAAGCATATGGACTATATCAATAATTTCAAAAGTCATCAGGTATGTGAAATTAATATATGTCATTGATATATTTAGACAGAAATGATGCACAAATCATGGTTTAAATGCAACAATGGTCCAAATCCATGGACATAGAAGCATTGTTGCATAACTCCACGGACTTAGAACTCTTGTTGCATAAATATAATCTACTAAAAACAAGATTTTTTGTTATAAAAATGATATAAATAGTGCAAAATACACGAAACTTGGTAAAATGACTGTTTAAATAGTATACAATCTAAAGCTGCAATTATTTTTTGAAATATCACACTTCACCGAAATTTTACACAAATGCATTTTGCCAACATTTTTACTAAATGGAGATAGGCACATTTTTGCACGGACTCCTTCGATTGTTGTTTACTTTTAGGATTTTTTTCCTTTTATACACCGAGTTAAAAACAGGATATATATGAAAAACGTTTCGTAACGGCTCACTAGAAACTACGTTGTGTTATGTCTTTGGTCTTTTATTTAGTAAGCAACGAATAATTCTATGAGAATATGGGTGATTTGTCCGAAAAAGTAGCAGTATGAAGTAAATGAAGTTCAATAATATCATAATTTCGATAAGTACTCCTTCGTCCACCGGGCTGTACATATTGCATAACTCTGGGCTAAATTCAAATATCTACTAAATATATCTGATAAAGCTGAGACAAAAAAGGTACTTTAAAGAAATGGCAGACATTATATAATCTTATGTAATATATGAAATATAATCAATCTGTCCACACTTTTTTTTTGTAATAACTTTATTACCGTGTTTCAATACATTGTATGTTACAATATACACTTAAGGACTTATAGAAACGACTATTCTCAACATTTGAAAAAAGTTCTAACAAATCTTCCTTATCTAAATATTTATAGAATGTGCAAAATTTAAATAGGTATTATGGTGGTATTTTTCTGCTCACGATTTTTTTAAATATTCAGGTCAATTTTATCCTGATAAAAAGCAATTCAGTCGTCGGAATAGAATACCGAAGATCTGTTAAAGTCGTTACAACGTTAAAAAACAGATAAACTAAACAGTTTTTCCAACAATAAAAGGCTGAGTTGAGTTTTACTTTGCAAAACGCTAACATAGGTGACGTTGACGTAATTTGAATAGTTCACGTGATGTTGTCAGAATACGTTTTGTGATTGTCCCATACCGAAATAACATGGTGTTGATATTGTTGCATAGCGTTTCAGTAAGAGTTGCAAAGCGCCTACTTTTGACAAGAATAACAATCGCTAATAACTTTAATAAATAAGCGTTTGATTTTAAAATGTTGAGACATATTAAAGAAATACATATTCAAGCGTTTGTTATTGACTTCAAAATATAATCACATTTAATGTTTGTAAATTCGTTTATATGGTATAAATTACAACACGAAATCAACATGCCCAGATGACAACGGTCATGTATCATGTGTCACGAACGAAACCGCCGTATTGGATCATATTTAATGAATGATAATCAATAAATATCAAAATATTTGCATACAAATTGCAAAAAAAAATAAAATAAAATAATTGCAATATAAGAAAGATGCGTTTTAAAGTCATTGAGTGTATTAAACAGAGTAACACTAGTTAACACAGATTGAAAAGCATATAACGTGTCATTTTATCAGGCTTGATTTACGTCTAAGTTTTCAGTATGTTTTGTAAATTATAGTTTACCCATCTCTCATCATGGAGGAAGTGTGATTCATCATAAATTGTTTCTATTCGGTAAGTTTAAGTGCTCTTCAGTATGCTTCTGGTGTTATTTTGTCATGAAGTTTGAACATTTATTAAACCGTGAAGTAGTTACCTATACAAATTATTTAAACTCTGCACATTTTCAGTCGAGGCGATTGAATTTACTTTGAAGCCAAATATTGACTAAAAGTTAAATTGTAATCTGACTTTGGCATTAACATTAGTTTTAAGTTTTCAAAAAAGTAAACAATTGCTTAAACTCGGCAAAAACATGTTTGTTGTGTCATTATAAAATATCTGAAGTATTAAATATATCGATCGTGGACGGGTACACTAAAGTCACAGGTGGTTTAACATAACTTTTAGCTCCAATACTACGGCTGATCCATTACATGATA
Source organism: Mercenaria mercenaria (assembly GCF_021730395.1). NCBI lineage: Eukaryota > Metazoa > Mollusca > Bivalvia > Venerida > Veneridae > Mercenaria > Mercenaria mercenaria. Next base: position 59,979,292 of record NC_069373.1, read on the forward strand.
TCATGCAACAAGGCAGGTCCAAATATGTAGGTTTTATACAATTCAAATGCAAATGCATTAATGTATTGGACCCCTACAATAGTAATGTTTAAAAATGGCATTTGCTTGGTATATTCTTAAAGTGGACCGTGGTTTGCACTGTGTTGCAGTTTTTAAACAAGTTTTACCGTGTCGTTTTTAATAAATTTTGTATAGTTTATGGTATATCCTCAAGATCAAGTAGAGACAAATTTCAAAGTGATGGCCACTGTCCAAAACATTTGCAGATAATTCATTATACCGTTAATTTTGATAAAAGAAATGTCAAACGCTTGGTAATCGATTATAAAACACACAATAAAACTGTCAATATCATTTCTTTACGGTGCCTCAAGTAAACGGATTTAATAAGACAGAATTCTAACTCCAGCATTGAAAAATTAAGGTCGAGTCATGTGGGACTGTTTTAAATTTTGCTCACTTCATTCAAAAATAACCTTGGGGCAGAAGTAAAACCTGCCTACATTTTTTTCCACAATATGTAATCTAAAGAGTAAATGCAAAGTAGAGAACTTTTACAGCATGTAACTCAGTATTTTAAAAGATGTCTAACTCTGCTGCCTTCTGTTTCAGAGGTAAATTCACTTTGAACAGCAAGAAATCGCTTATCAAATGAAAACGATCCACTTTTTTTTACAATAAATCAATAATAATTCTTGTAAAAAGTAAAACTTTATTAGAAAAAAAGAAAAAAAGGGGAAAACTGTGTTCCTAGTGGGTCTTGAACCTTCACCCGCTGAAAAGTTTCAGGCAAAGTAGATTTAAGGTAGGAATTGAATACTTTTCAAAAAGGAGGTTCTCTATGACGGGTCTAATATCTTAAGTATTAGATAGAGCTTATGTCAGTAGAGAAATGAATACGGACTTTCGACAGCACACTATTATGGTCCATCTCAAAAATTTAACTACATAGCGATTTGTCTCATTATTTTCCGCATACCCCTATGTTAACTTAACCTTGTTTCTTGTTCTTTGCGCAAATTCAAATTTCTGATCAACATTCAAATGGAAAACACAGATTATTTTTCTTGAAGATCGAAACAAGTTTTACTTACTTATGATCTTGTAGGGATAATACACGTTGTTTTTTTGTGTATTAACGTCTGCAGAAGCCCGCGGGATTGTTTGTGACCGAGACCGAAGATCGAAGTCACAAACATATCCCAAGGGCTTCTGCAGACGTTAAAACACAAAACAAACGTGTATTGTCGCTATTCTTGCATAAAAATATATATCACGACGATTTATGTATTGTTTTCATATGTGATGACTTGACGATTCCGGTACATTTTTTATTTACCATTCCAGTTGTTCTTGGAAACGGTAAACATGTTTTAAATATCCGTATCCAGGGCCCGGAAATAAACAACACTATCAAAAGCACATCCTGAAGGTTTTTAAGCGATTTTTTTTATCTCTCATTATTACAAACATAAAATTACCAATAATTGTTCATATCATTTCACAATTTGGTGGACTCTATCACAATTTCAAGAATGATAACTTACATTTGAGTTATATTGAGTACGGACACGCAGTTGGAGTACGGATGAGTACGAACGTAGTGTCAAGTTTCCAAGCTGTTTATATAAACTCTTCGAGAAATTAGATAAAAACATACTGACTGATACTTACCAAAATCATAAATATGATACCTAAAAACAAATAATCGCACAGGTAAACACGCGATTCTTTAACATTCACGGTTGTCTACAAAATCTGAATTGACGCAGAGTTCTAAAAGGGGAGTAAATAAGGGAAGAAACGAGTACGAACAATGTTGGGGGCAGCGCATTTGGCGTTAGTTACTGATACAGTAAAACATTCTATGGCTTAGATTGCATCTTTAATGCTTCAAGAAGAGGTTTTTATGAAAGAAAAAAGACGCAGATACCAGATGTCAATCTGCGTAGAATTACATATACGTCCCTGGGAAAGCATTTCAAAAATAAAAATCGGGTATTAACAGCACGTGAATTGCCTTGTTTGTACACGATTTTTCTCCCGTTAATACATGGGCGGATCCAGTGAAAAAAGGAGTTTTTATGCAAGAATATCCATTGATCAATGCACACTTGGGTTTATATTAGAACTGCATCAGTTGCAAGCAAAATGAGTTGTATCATGCTTCTGCTGTTTCAGGTTTTTTCTGCCGTTTTTCGTTTTTTGTTTTTATTTTTGGTTATAATTGCCGTTCAATAGATATTAAGTTAAATATTAGCCCTTTAAGTCATCTGAAGAAACACGTCTCTTTTGTAAAGATAATAAATGCCTTTCAATGTTACCACAATTTAGCCTTCACAGGCGTATGTAAGTCGCTATGTAGTTCAATTTTGGGGCGGTTCTGTGCATTTGGTACAGACATGGCCATGTGCCAAACTATACGGAACGAATTACTTTAATTGCAGCTTTTTAATAAATTATTTCCAAATGAACATTATATTGTAATTCTGACCATGTAGTCTTATCTTATCAGCTAGACAGGTATTAAAATTCATAGAATACAAGTTTATAATACGTCAAAAATGTCAGAAATGTCAAAAAATAAGGTTGTATTTGTGAATATCTTTTTCTTTTAGGTCCACTCAAGAATAAATAAGAAATGCCTACGCCGTATCTTACGTTCTTTCTCGTGGCTATTGCGGTCTCAAGTGCAACACTACACTGTTCCAAAATGTTTCCGCCTTCAGGTCTCACGTCTCGGTATAACGCGACAATTGGTCATGCTATTCATTCTATGACAGTGAAGGGACTTCAATTATTCAATGATAGAGCGCGGGCAAAGAATTTCGTCCTATCGGTGAAGCAGAACCGCACCGAGTCGCAAATGTGTGCTAGACAATGCTCCAGAGAACCCAATAAATCACGATTTCACAACCTTAACCATGAATACCATGAACAGTATACTGTCAACTCTCGGAAATTCTAAAGATGGACTAGGTTAGTCAAGATTTTATTTTCAAGTTCCATGTTTCTTTCTTTTTGTACAGTGTAAGACCATACTTTGTGTTCTAGAATAATAAAGATGGTCAGATAATTTAACCTGCTAAAACTTTTCATTTCAAGTTGGGGTGAACATTTTTAATATCTTCATTCACACAGAGTCCAATACAAAAAATATATATATATGGCATAAAAACATAGGAACAGGCGGGAATAACTTTTATTTTCATTGTCCTGTATTTTGAAACATTGTGGGCATTATAAATGAGGGTTTTTGCGCAATTTACCGATTTTAACTCCCAAGTGTTTATGTACCACAGACCATTTAAAGGCGGCGACCCATTGGGGCTAGGGTATTCCTATTCCATCTTTGTCATTTTGTTTCTTCACAAATTTAACTCTTAGACGCAATGCACGCATTATTTCCACCTTGAACCGCCGAGCTATTTGCTTAAATTACTTTCTTTTGTTTACCCGTGCATGTTGTCTTCGCCGATAACAGGGAATACAATATATTCCAACAATTTGTGGGATTTTTATGTTTGGAATCAAATCAAAGGTGTTGTGAAATATCCTCACAAAACTCATTAAGTTTTAAGTTGACTCGTATCCTAATAAACTCGTACGCGCTTTCCGCTATACGTTATTACTAAAATACCGCCAATGTTATGTTTGCAATAAAGAGAAAAAGCTGGTTTTTGATATATATATATAATACATTGATAAGGATCATAGCACGCAGTTCCTTATTCTCTGTAAGTCTCGCTTTAGTCGCTCCATATATGCATGTTTTGAAAAAATCTTTTGCCTTCTGCAAAAAAGTAAGTTAGTACGCAAGAAATCACAAATTTTAGAGTGGAGCTATACAATTTTCAGGTAAGTATTGGTCACCAATAGAACGAGTTGCCAACGTGTTTCATATGTGGGATCTCTGGTACAGTTTGGTCGCCAATAACGGATCACTTACTATAGTTTTTTAGCAATAATTCATTTCATCTCACAAAACCTGTTTATCAATTGATCTTCAAATGTGCATTATTATTCCCTTAATAAAACAAAATATTATTTTTTTTTAAGATTTCGTTACAGGGTAGAAGTGTTGATTTGTAAGTGATCGGTGTTTTCTCCAATATTTAGCGAATCATATTCACCAATACCGGATCACGTGCCATTGTAGAGTGGGGATCATCTTAAAGTCATAAAAATAACAGAAATCAACTGTTTTTCATTCTTTAATAATTAATCTATATATATGAAGAATCATTCTTAAAAAAATTCATGTTTCGCTGTTTTTGGAGATAGCCTTTAAGAAACCATTTTTAGTCTAACCAATACTGTAATCTTTTACATTTTTTTCCAGTTCCATTACACCACCTGCTTTGATGATTTTAAGCAACTGAGTTTGACAAATTAATAATCAATATATCTACCTTTTTGTAAATGTAATTACATGGCAACACACAATCACCACCTTTCTTACCAAGAGCCGGCGAGTCTTCTGCACCAGTTAACCGCTAATGGCAACTTCACAACAAATTGCTTTGATAGCTATTACATCTTTGTAAGAGCAAATTATAAGTCATTACTTGGTAATACTGGTCTATAACGGTTTACCTTTTAGTTGAAGTAGGTTTCAGGTCACCTTATTTCGTTTGAAAAGAAACGGGAGAGTCGTCTGCAAAATTTCACTGTCAAAGACAGGGTTGGTTTCTGTGCTTAGCAAATGCTTCGTCAAGCGGTTCATTGACCTCGATTTTGAAGACGCAACTAAAGTCAATAAACATTTTGTATTCATAATTGTTAAACATTAATATTCATGACCACAAAGTTTCATTACCTTTGATAAACTTTTTTAAAAATTACAGAAACAATTATCAAAAGTGATCCGCTATTGGGGAAGATCCGCTATTGGCGACCAAACTGTACGAGATTAAAGAAACAGCATGGGAACAGGTTCTACACAAAAAAAAAACACAGTGACGAAGTGTGCAAGTGCCAGACCGCTTTTGAATTTTATGGAATAAAGGTAAACATCATTATATATATTAGTTTGAGTGTTTAGGAATGTGTTTAGCTTTTGTTTTCTTAATTTAAAACATGAACTGTCTTGACATCTATCTAAATATTTGTTTTAATATTGGTAGACTCGTGAATACAAATTGCCAGACGTTTTCTGAGAAAAAATCATGTACTAGTAAAAATATCTCTGGTGTTTACACAGGAACATGGTATCGACACAACACGAGAAAGGTATCTACATTTAAATTGCACTCATGCGTTGTAATTGTATACGATGATACATTGAAACCTTGATCATTAGAATTATAATAGCCAATAAATTTTTAATTTGTAATAAATAGAACACAATTTCGAGCAAATGTGTCATTGCTTACCTTTATTGAGTCAAGCTGATCAAAAAATCTAACACAATAAATAAAATTATACTTTTTGACCCTTAATTGAAGACCTACAGTTTTTTTCATTATGTAAGCCGCTGACGTATTACATATCATACATATAAAGATAAATTTAGGGCATTAAAGGATGATTGATACTAGCTACTTCGACATAAAGCTCCTATGAGTAATTCAACAATATATTTCAATCGAAATGCGAGACTATACTATTTATGCGACTGCCGTGACCAGTTTAGAGTTTCTCCATGTTGCGTTCACGTTTCAATCTCATTTTGCCCTACTTTTTATCTGATTGTCTATGTTTGAGTGAAACATATGCTAACGCCATTTGAGAACAGTTTCCACATGGCACTAAAGATGGTCGTATGTACCATTTATTTCATTTTTTCGATACCATTTGAGCATATAAATGTCTTCTGCAGATAAATACCACTTTTCGGCTATACAGGTTTGATGTATATTGAACACCTTTCTTGAATGAAACACCCGTTCATTGGTAATATGCATGCGGTGAAAATTTGCGACTACTGTCTCTGTTGTTTTGTCTTCCGAAGACGATGTATGTCCCTGTCAAACTGATGTAAACAATAAACAACTCACAAGAGCTTTTGTTGATACATTTTACCTTATATGTACGCTCTTTACTATTATGTATTCAGGATGCAGTAGCCTGGGTTGCTAACCATTACAAAACAGGGACACCTATCACCCTGCTGAACCGTCTAATACCGAAACTGGTTGACGCCGCCTCCTGGGGAATCTGGAAACAGCGACTTCTCCACTGTTACACGCCAGAAGCTCTCCGTGATGCCGGCATGTACCTGCAGTGTGTTTCACAGCTCTGGTAGAATTCCTAAAATGTGTATACAAATAAGAAGGATTGTTAAAGTTTTAAAATAATTAATCTTTATTACAGATTGATTGATTGATTGGTTGATTTTCAGACATAAAGACATCATCTTTAACACATGTTATAAGCATATATGGTTACATCTATAACCATCTTATCTTATGTAACATATCACAGTCATTTCTTTATCACAATGATAGAAAGTATCATTATTTGATACGGAAACTTGAAACCTTAAAAAAACAAGGGAATGAAGTATTACCATGCAATAGAAACTTCCCCTATTGGAAGGCACCAATTTTCACTATTGCAGTATAACATAATGAACTGATATCTGCCAATGATGTATAAACAATATTGTACTACATTGTATATACAATATCTTATAACACAACACTTGGATTAAAATTTGCATATACGAAAATCTACAGTTGTTGACTGTTTTATAACATCTACAAATATGAAACAGTATTTAATTTCAATTTTGTAACATTTCATTTTGAAACTGATGGGAAATTTTGAGAAGAAAATGTAAAAAATCATATTAAAGGGAAGTAAATCTGTAGAAAATACACCAACATTTTTTTTTAATTTGGTCTATATGACACATTAGCTTATATAAAAATATTTTACAGGCTGGAAAAGAAAAGATGTTGCCTTTTGACCTTAAGGTGTGATCTTGACATTTGCGCTAGGGGACTGAATATTGTACACGACACATTGTTTCATTATTGGGAACATTAGTGTCGAGTAATATTAAAATCCCTTAATTGATGACAGAGTTATGGATCAGAAAGGAAACAGATCCTATTGACTTTTGACCTCCGACAGTGACCTTGACCTCTAAGTTAGTGATAAGGGATTGTGTCAGACAAGTTGTCTCATTATGGAAAACATTTGTGCCAAGTAATATTAAAATGGATGACAGAGTTATTGACCATATTAAAAAAAACCTATCAAACTTATCGTGATCTTGACCTTTGAGCTACGGGTCTGGGTGTTGCGCATGAAAGATTGCCTGATTATGGGGAACATTTATGCCAAGTAAGATGGATGACAGAGTTCTGAACTGGACACGAGACACACACTCTTCATGCCATACTAACTTTTGACTGCCAAGCGTGACTTTGACCTTTAAACTTTAGCCTGCTGGCGGCAAATGATTCTGCCTTGCGACCAGTGCAGGCCAAGATCAGCCTGCTCATGGTCTGCACTGTTCGCTATTCAGTCAGTAAAGTTTACAGTGAACACCCCTTTAAATAATAAATGGTATTGCCCAATTTGAATGATGGACCAGTCCATTTTAGAAATTTAGCTGGCTAACGGTTAAGGTAGGGGTCTGAGAGTTGTGCGTGACACATTACCTTTTTATGGGGTACATTTGTGCCAAGTAATATTAAAATCCCTTCATGGATGGAGGAGCTATGGACCGGAAAGGAATAAAACCTGTTGACGTCCGACCTCCAAGTGTGACATTGACCTTTTGGCTATGGGTCCGGCTTTTGCGCACGACACATTGTCTCGTCATAAGAAACATTTGTGCCAAGTAATCAAAATCATTTGATGAATGACACAGTTATTATTATTATTACCATTATCATATCAAATTTATACAGCACTCTTTTTATGCTTTTCATGCACATGTAGAGAATAAATTGCAAACAATACAAACAAATACGCATTCAACACAAACAAAAATGCATTCCAAATTAACAAAAGTCATAAATATAAAACATATAGATAAAACAAGAAAAAAACATACATACATATTATATAAATATTGCGTCCTGAGTGGGTGATATGAAAAATGTTCACCGCGAGATATATGAATATTGACCGAGGCGCCAGCCGAGGTCTATATTCATATTTCGAGGGGTGAATATTTTTCATATCGCCCTTTTAGGAATGCAATATTTATTTTATTATACCGAAAGATTGTAAGGGCCAAAGCATTTACTGGAAAATCAACAAAACAATTCATTTGACATTAAAAAGTAATTACTAACCAAATAATGAAGACAGAAATAAAGAGTCTTTACTTGTTAGCACTCATAATTTGTGGCGACTTTGCTGTGTAATAAGACTTTTTTGATAGATTTAGTCGAGACCTTTACATATCGCAGGCCCCTATATTTATTCTAATATTTCAACATTGCGTCAATCAGTAGCATTCGAAAAACGGCGATAACTTTCTTTTTTCCTAAACGAAACATTGTTAGCACTCATTTTCTTAGATCATTTCCAAACTTATTGTGGTAGTTTCGATTCAATATTTGATGAAAAATTGTTTTCAAAATATTTTGCACGTAGCATAAAAAAGAAAATTCGGCCGTGTTCGTACATGCAAGAGCACCAGAAAAAGGTAATTTAATTCTAAAGTATAATTATATAAGCACCTCGTTTGAAAATTTATCGACTTAGTCTTTTAATCAATGCGAAAGTATCAGTCTCTCAACGGGTGATATGAAAAAATAATATCACATGCGCAGAAAAAACAAAATAACGCTGTTGGGCATGTGATATGAAATTATGAATCATATCACCTGGGCATAAATTGAAAATAACGATTTTGCGCATGTGATATAAAATCACTGGGGAATATGATATATTATTCAAGTTAAACTAATGGGAAATTTGCATTGTACATTTATGTGAGGTATAATAATTAAAGGTATTTAAGTGACCCTAAGATAAAATACTGTTTTTCGCTGTTTTGTGAACTGAAATGTATCGGTCAGTAAACGAACTGTTGTACAAAGAAGTGGGTTTTTAGCAGGCTATGAAAGCAGCTAGCGTGTGAGCTTCCCTGATTTTGACGGGAAGGGAGTTCCAAAGCTTTGGAGCAGTGAACGAAAAGCTGCGATTACCATACATCATGGTTTTAGTTTTTGGCATAACCAGTGACAGCGTGTCTTGTGATCTTAGGTTTCTGACCGTATTATACACTTCTATCTATATGCTGATAAAACGGAGGTAATGTAATTAATTTATTCATGTTATTTCACTGGAAACCAATGGAGCTCCTTTAGAATCGGTGTTATATGATTGCGACGGGGCGTCTTAGTGATGACTCGAGCTGCCGTGTTCTGGACATATTGCAACTTGCTAAGTGCGCTGTTTGGAATACATTGTACCACTTAACAAGGCATTACAGTAGTCTAGCCGTGAAGTAACCAGGCTGTTGACAAAGGTCTTTGTGGCATCACTGGTAAGATACCGTCTGCTGTTACCTATTCTGCGTAGTTGTGCATATCCAACCCAGCACACAATGTTGACTTGTTGTTTCATATCCATACTGTTGTCAAATACTGCACCAAGATTCCTAATACATTTTTGTGGATTTTATTACAGAGTCACCGATATTCACTGAGACGTCATCAATGTACTTGGAGTTATGCTTTGATTGAAAATTACCTCCGTTTTATCAGCATTGAGCTTCAGCATGTTGCAATGCATCCATGAAATAGTTTCAGCCAGACAGCTCTCAATACGGCACAAAGCCTCACTTTTAGCCACAGCCTCTATCGGCTTAAAGGACGTGTTATTAGGAGTCATCGGCGTAGAAATGATGAAGAAGTTCATGACGTCTGCATATGGCACCCACGGGTTTATTGCACATGATCTAGTTCTTTGGACCAAGTACTGATCCCTGGGGCACACTGCATTTCATCACAATAGGCGTCGACAACTCATCATCAACGCATACAGTTTGACAGCACTCCCTAAGATATGATGACATCCATGCAAGAGCTTTGTCTGCGACTCCAAAATGATTGTCGAGTCGGTGTAACAGTGTTTGGTGGTCAATCGTGTCTAAAGCTGCAGAGAGATTGAGCAGCACGAGGACTGTTACAGAATTGTGGTCGAGAGATGTGAGGATGTCATTATGTATCTTTATCAAAACCAACACAGTTGAATGAAACTTTCTGTATGCAGACTACAGTGTCTCATGTAGCTTTTTTCACTCAAGTGCCGCTCAAGACGCGCATCTACTACTTTTTCTAAGATTTTTTAAATGAACGGGAGATTAGACACAGGTCTGTAGTTTCTGATGATATTTGGTTCGAGACCTGGTTTCTCAAGCAAGGGTCTTATCCTAGCACATTTAAACTCTTTTGGTACATAACCTAATTCCATGATGTATTTATGATGTTTGTTTTCAATGGCAAGAGCTCATCAAGACATGTCTTCAAAAGCCATGTTGGTAAAGGGTAAAGTTCACTGGATTTGTTTGGAGATTTTTGTATGATACGTTTCACCTCTTCTGTCGTTGCAGGAGCTAAATCAATAAGACAGTTTGCTACTTCCTGGTGTTCGGAACAATGCATGTCTGCTGAATCACAATCAGTTTGGCTACGCGAAATAATGTCATTCCTAATGTTTTCATTTTTCTCGATGAAAACGTCACTTAAACTTCAGCGCAAGTTCCTTTGAGGTTGAATTGGAGGGACGGGCAGCATCATGACTGTCTCCTGGTACATTTTTGGTTATCGTTTGTGGTCAGTGCCACACGACTTTGGGGGTAAGAGTGAGGTTGGGTGCGCACCATAAACCGGTTTAAGCTCCCCAGTGGTGTTTTTGCCATTGACCGTTCCAAGGCGGTGCCCCACTGTGTTCCTTTGTTTGTTCGTTTTGTCCTTGTGTGTTGACTTTGTGTGCGCGCGTGTGTGTATGCTTATTATTCGTCTTGTCCTTATGTGTTGGCTTTGAGTGTGTGTGTGTGTGTGTGTTGTTCGTTTTGTCCTGATGTGTGAGCTTTGAGTGTGTGTGTGTGTGTGTGTGTGTGTGTGTGGTGCACGTGTTTGCGTGCTGGTGGGTTCGTTTTGAGGAGGCTGCGCTTTTGGTGCGTGGCATTCCCTGTTTGATATTTTTCTTTGTTTTTTTACCTGATCAGAGAAGTAGTCGGTTCGAAGATGAAATAGGAGATTTATGGTAGCACATTGGTCCCTATAAAGTTGATGGTCGATTGTTAGTTTATATTTACGCCATTTCCGCTCAAGCTTGCGTTTTATGTGTTTAGCTTCATGAAGTTCGTCTGTAAACCACGGGCAGCTAGGTTGAAGAACGATAGTTTTTATGCGTATCAGTAAGGATAATCCGTTTGAATATACATTCACTAGCTGATCCACGTCTGTGCCTTCTGGAAACGTATTTAATGCTAGGGACGCTGAGATGTCTAGTTTGAAAGAACTTAGTCAGTGGAGCGTAACTTCCGAAACGAAACCGGCTTCCGCACCGGAGCTGGTTTTGTGGCACAGACGTTGAAGTGAATTGCATAGTGGTCTTGTGACATATTACCAGTATTGTAACAAAGACCTGGATCGATGACCTTGACACCTGATATTTTTTTGCTGTCGTTCCTGGTTATTACAATATCGTGGGCATGGGTTTGTCCATTCACATGTTGATGCATACCACATGACTGTAGTACACGTTTAAATTTGACAGCATCTCGGTCTGATGGAATATCGAAATGGAAATTCATGTCTCCCACAATGATAATGTCTTTATCAACTATAGCATATCTTGCTGTAGAACCACACTAGTCTTTAAACCGTTTTGTTTTGTTGGTGTTGGTCTATATATCACTGTCACTCGTGCAGAAAATCCATTGATACTCAAATAACAATCCATGTATTCAAATTTTTTAAAATCTTTGTCACGACTAGATGCAACAGCACGAAGAGTAAATGCAGTTTTATATATGAGAGCCACACCCCTCCATGGCTGCCGCTGCAGCGTGCAACATTTTTAATTGAATAACCATTCGGTACAAGTTCGCCAATACACGTTTTATCCAGGGTAGTTCCGAGCCAAGTCACGGTGAGTGCTACCAAATCAAAAGCATTTGAAACTATATAATGACGCAGAGAAATTGTCTTACTTTTGACAGATCTTGGGTTGAAATTGCACACACGAATTTTCATCTCACTTCTTCCTGTTGTAATGAATTCAAATCTTATTTTTGGTAACATTTTTGGTATTATGCTGCTGAATTTCAAGATATTGACTATCCATTCAATTTGAAATGTTTATACAGATTTCATTTCGTGGTCGAACTATATTTGTGATTGCTTCAGGCAGTACTTGTAAATTATACAAATTGACACCTTCATTGACATCCCATATTGACTTAAAGACCTGCTCCAGTCCTACCTTTTAACATTAAATTGTCGATGAAAAAGCATGAAAATCCTGACTATGAACAGTGACGCATGTCAAAATAGACTCTATTTTATATGAAATTCTGAATAAAATACCTGTGGTTTTGCGTGCTGAAGTGTGGCGCGTGGCCGTTAACTGTTACCTATTGTAATCATGGATTGAATACACACAATAGAACTTGAATAGCCGCGGAGCAGGTCTTTAACTCTATATTTACCCTCTCTTGTACCTCTGTATTTCAAAATACCTAACAGTTTTATTTAAGTTAGAGGAGTACGAGATTTCTTCCGGGGATACTAGTTCACATCTATTGTATTGGTGTTTGACACGAAAAGCTACAAGTGATAATTGGTCAATCATTGTGTGTGAAGAGAAATCTATTGAAACATTCAACGTTATTCCGAAAAAAAAACTCAAATAAATTGAAAGAAAATCCAATAAAAATGCAAATATTTCACAATATTTCACAAAACTATTTACATCAATCGCCATACAACACACTCAATGGTTATGGATTGCACGCACGGACGGACGGACGAAATAACAGACGGAAAGCGCAATCCTACAGTCCCTGAGACTGGTTTTTTGACAAATAAGATACTAGATAAGAATATATAATTACGTAAATTTTAAAATAGTTATATCATTATATATTACCTAGGATAGGCAGTAAAGCCCGGAAGTTTATCTCTAATACGGTCCTTTGATGACAAAAGGAGTAAAAACATCAAAGTGCAAAACCACAACACTTAGGAAAATGTAAACTGTATATCTTATCAATTAACAATTAAATTTTTTTCAGATAGCTTAACATTTTTATCATAGTAACTACATTTGTGAAAGTTTCGTCAAGATCAAATCAAGAATCTAAGTCAAGACATCCAGTTTCACAAATATAAATTCTTAAAACCTTGCCTGTGTATTTAAACATTGATAGCTGAATTCACTTTGTCAATACTTTCTTCACTCAAATTGCTGTCGTTATTTAGGTCAAGACAATATTTTCAAAAGTGGTATAAATGGCAAAAGCATTTTGTATTTCCAAGATGATATGAAAGAGGAAGCGCAAGATTCATCAGCATCCGCATGGGAAAACAAAATGGCACTTTCACCCGCATAAAAACTTTCGACTTTAACAACGATTGATAAAACACAAAAAGAACCTATTCTTGCATGCTAGACAGGATTTTCCCGCGGTGTTGCCCGTTCTAGATAAAGTCGTCTGACACCCCAGTGTGTAAGACGACTCATTTCTTTAATTCAAGAATGAATGCGTAAATTGATACGCTACTGCAATAGAATAGTGCTATAAAAGAAAAACATTCATTTTACTCAATTTATTTCTATTTATTGAAGAATGTGGCATGCAAGAAAAAGAATATGTTACTGGCTGAAGGTGCAGACGGAAATATCTGGCTCTCGGGTAACTGGTTGTTTGTTTGTATTGTTTTTGTTTCTGTTTTTCTGTGACTCGACTCAGCATCGTTACCGGCTCAGATAACAGTTTATATTGCTCATTAGGAAGATACATTGTTGCTACCGACTGTTTGACTTCTTCCTTTAGATAAGATATAAACCCGTCGGGCTTTCAACGCCCATTTGGTTTAGCTTGCTACATAAAGTACCATAATTAACAGTTTCAAAAGGTTTTTGACGGACCGCAACATTATCTTACCATTATATAGAATCTGAGCATTTTTAGTTCTTATAAGGTCCAATAAGTGAAAAAGACATGTATCTGTGTAAAAAATATTAATAAAATCTGTAAAAAGATCCTTTGGAAGCAAAGAATGCAACCGAGTAGATTAATAGCCGACTCGGTTTAATTGAGTCTGTTCATGAGAGGTAATGAAAAGTGCAACACCTCTCACGCACCCTAGCACCGGTTTAAGGTATTAGGCATGTAATAGAGTACCTCCTTTTTGAAGAGTATTCAGTTCCTACCATAAACCTACTTTGACTGCAATTTTCAGGGGTGCGTAGGTTCAAGCCCTACTGGGACCAACATTTTTTCCCCTTATTTTCATTTTTCTTTTGTCAAGACTTATTATTGATTTATTGTACAAGAGTGGAAAAAAATCATTTTATAAGGGATTTCTTGTTGTTCAAAGTGAATTTATCTCTGAAACAGAAAGGGTAGAGTTAGACATATTTAAAACTACTGAATTACATACGGTAAAAAATCTCTATTTGGTATTAACTCTTTAGAATACATATTGTGGAAGAAATGTAGGTAGGTTTTACTTCTGCCCTAAGTTTATTTTTGAATGAAGTGAGCAAAATTCAAAACAGACCCGCAAGATTCGACCTTAATTTTTCAATGTTGGAGTTAGAATTCTGTCTCATTAAATCCGTTTACTTAAGGCACCCTAGAAAAAAATTATACTGACAGTTTTATTTTGTGTTTTATAATTGTTTACCAATTGTCTGATGTTTCTTTTATCAAAATTAATGGTAAAATGAATTCTCTGCGAACGTTTTGGATAGTGGCCATCACTTTGAAATTTGTCTCTACTTGAGCTTGAGGAAATATCATGAACTATACAAAATTTTCCAAAAACCTGACGGTAAAAGTTGTTTAAACATTGCAACACAGTGCGAAACACGGTCAGTTTTAAGAATATACCAAGCAAATGCCATTCTTTAAACATTACTATTAGTGGCCTAATACCTGAACTCTATTACACATAATTTATGTTGAATGGACTCCATGATCCCAAAGGACCAGAAAATATAACAACACTGAAACCAAACCCCATTTTATATAACGTGACAAAACTACAAGAAACAACTAAAGCCGTAAAGAACTTATATAGCATCATTTATACCTTATTAATGAGTCATGTCGTAGAGTAATGGGTAAACAAAAGTACAGTTAAACAGAAAAAATGCGTATATACAGTCTAAGGTAAATAGCATGATATTAAGTGTGTAACCAGGATGTCCAATTTGACCCTTAAATCATCCTCTTTTTAAGATGAACCCATAATATTTGATACAGGTTCTTTTGGTATAACTGTCCTTTTTTTGTAATTGGCAGCATCAATTAAAGAGAGAATACTGTGATATTGTTGTTGTTTGTTAAAGATGACAGAAAATAATTCCGACATGTATTATTGAACATAATTCTGTTATTACAACACTTTTATATTGTCTTTTTTGTTCAGTTGTTCATGAGAAATGATAGTGCACTACTAACTTCTGTAAAATAATGTTACGTGCTTTCAACACGTACAATATTATACATTTCATGACTGAGCTAGACACATCACTTTTGGGGGTTTGATCGGGTTATTTTAGCCCGGTCGAGATCGGTCGAAAAAAAAAATCATATATTTTCAAGCATAGCCTTTCCATTGTGAAAGCAATTATATCTTTAAAATGCTTTTAATTTTTTCACATTGGAAATTTTGCCCGACCGTGGTATGCGTTCAGTATGATGATAGCAGAAATGATCTGAAAGTGGAATAAGTTAAATGTCACTGCTTATGCGTATTTGTTACATTTAAATTATATAGTTCCATTTCTATTTACATATCCAAGATCTTTTTAATCAGTATATATGTACCTGATATAAAATTTCTCGTTACTTGTAAGTGATGCGGCATGCCAATAACGTGTTAACTTTACAGTAGATTGTATGCTAGATACATTGCACAACGGCATTCAAATATGAATTTAAAAAGACTGCATGTGTTATGCTACGTGTGAAATAATTGACTACATTTGTACTGCAAAATGGTCAGGAATGCCTCTAAAATGCATTTCTTTAAAACAAGTTACTTTTTATCAATACTGTCTAAAATTTAGCAGTTAAACATTACAGTACTAAGACAGGTCATTAAGAATAAAATCTGAAAAGCAGATCCCTCGGAAGCACCAAGAACAAGACAAACAGTGAAAATTGCAGACTCGGTTTCATTGAGTCTGTTCATAAGCAGTAATGAAAAATGCAACACCGCCCACGCCCCCTAGCACCGGCTTAAGCAGTATTTAATCTTCAAATCTAAATGAGTTGAAATCAATGATCCCGAAGGACCAGAAAATATAACAACACTGAGATGAAATCGGGGCGACTTTTTACGGCCGCCGCACAGCACTTAACACCCGCTGTTGTGAAGTAAATAAAATCTGAAAAGCAGATCCCTCGGAAGCACCAAGAACAAGACAAACAGTGAAAATTGCAGATTCGGTTTCATTGAGTCTGTTCATGAGCAGTAATGGAAAATGCAACTTTGAAATGACTGAATCTCAGTAAATAAAATCTTTAAAAGATCCTTTAGAAGCATAAACACAGCCAAGCAGCATGGTAGCAGACTCGGCTTGACTGAGTGCTCATGAAAGGTTATGAAATGTACAACACCCCTCACGCTCCCTAACACCGGCTTAAGCACAATTCTATTATAGTAAAAATGAATGTCATTACATTATCTTAAAGGACCAGAAAATATATCAACACGTCCAAGTACGGGGAGTTTATTTACAGCCTCCACACGACACTTAAAGTCTGATGTTGTGATAGGTAATAACATCTGTGAAAAGGCAGTAACAAGTTACCACATAAATTACATTGTAACACGCGTCCATCTATTGAGAACATAGATCATATTGCCAAAGACCATTTACTTAAATCCTAGATGTATTATAAAATAACCTTTTGTTTGGTGTTTTTCCAGCCTTTGATGGTGAAGAACACCCCAGTTGCCCCTCTGGAATTACTAACCACCGCCATGGCACCTCGGTAGAACCATCGGCATTTTGTAAGCCATTTGGATGGGTGCCTCACATGAAACAATGTCTACATCCATACTGTGTATTATCATATGAACCCTTATATGAATCACAGGTGCAAACTTTGTGCTGTATGACTTTGTGCTGTATTCGCAAATAATTACTGGGCGGGCTAATAAATAAAACGTTTATTGAATGAGTTGCCGTCTTCTGATTTCAGGCAAGTTTTGTTACTCTTAGCCGGCAAGCCATTTGATAAATGTGTAATATTACATGACTCCATATATACTTGCAAATTGCCAGTCAATAGTTAACCGATCAATTTTCAACAGAAGTGTGCTGCGCAAAAGTCAAGTCTTGAGAAACAAACTTTGAAATATGTAATTCAACATCATTTATTCAAAACTCCAGACGGTGTATATGCTGTGTGTGGCTTTTAGGCAATAAGTAGCTAAAAATGTCACGGGTGCAATTGATAGGTATTAACAACGCAGTGGGTCTTGTTTATGATTTATCCTTTTTCTTGATAAATTCCCGTCTATTCAAGCGTGGTCTCCGGTACAGGCAGGTTTATGTTTTTATGTAAATGTGATTACATACTTATTGAACAAAGCAGATATATAGAGAATAATAGGTTAGTGCCGTAGATGAGAAAATTTATCTGGCGAGGTGGAGGAGGTTATCGGGTGAGCCGAAGGCGAACCTGATAACGTCCGGAGCCGAGCCAGATAAACTTTCTCCATCTTAGGAACTAACTTATTATTCTATTTATCTTGTCATTACTTCATTTTCCGATATTTGGCATTTTATTTTTCAAAAATAATTGTGCGACAACCGTTTTAATGATGTCATATTCGTAATGACGTCACTTATATAATGACGTAATCACCAACACAGTAATATGGTTACAGTTAAAAATTGCATTAATTAACTTCTTCGTTTTTGATTTAAAGCTCATTATTTGACCACTCATTTTCTTAGTATGGACATTTCCAACACAATGGTGATGGTTTCAATGCAAAATTTCTTATGACAACAATATCGATCATACAGTCACATGATCAACTGACCGTATATCACTGGTCACGTGTCAACTGACGGTATATCAACAAAGATATACGGCACCCTGATATCGGGTCGAAAATACTGCAAGTGACAGGATAAACAATGATATTCTTTCTGTCATTTTAAATGAAGTCGAGGTTTGTTTTTGCACCAACGTTGGTAATTATTGTTAACATGTGGCACAATATGTTACTGATAGTTAACAATAGCGAAATTCTGAACGCACTTGTTGCACGAGACTAAAAACTCGAAAAACATAAGTTATAAAAGTAATCGGTTTGGATAATATAATATTGCATATTTTTCCAAAGCGTGGATAAGCAATACACGAAAGGAAAGTTTAAAAGTTTACTAAAAAATGAAACACAATGAGACGAAAATATATAAAAAAAATTTGACATATTAAAACAAATAAAACAAAATGTGATAAAGTTGAAATAAATTATACTGACCGGTAGAACATAGTGGAATACACACAACAATAAATAGAATGTAAAACATATGTATATTTACAAATATTTTAATGTAATCGATATGTAAAATGTTTCAGCAAGTATAGTTGTAGTCCTGTTTGGCGCCATATAACCTATACTGTGTTGGTGCGCCGTAAAACCCAAATAAATAAATAAATAAATTCAGCAAGTATAGGCAGTTAAAATGCATAGCGACTGTACTAATGACTAGAGGCAGTATGTCACTATCCGAATGTCAAGATTTGATATCGAATTTTGACAAATTCACATTTCACTTTTGTTGATTTCATATATCACATTTCATGTATCTTTTGCATTACGGTTTGTAGTGCTCATGTCGCGTTGTGAATAGTTCATTTCGCACATGTAGTGTTCGTATGGCAGTGATTTAAACAGAAGACATCACAGTACTATAAATTGATATCACAGTTGAAAAGAACGAGATCATCCCTAAAAACAGTTATAGTCCGATCTGACGGTTCTAGTACCTATGTTGATGTCTGTGCCTTTTCGCAGGTCCTTTAAGCATGACGAAAAAGTCCGTAACTACACGATTGCTCTTGCAACGACAACGAGAACCAATATTTACGCACAATCTACCTCGTGGACATTGTCTGTAACTGCAGCAGTTATGTGGCCGGCCAGCAATTTCTGACATCATTTGCAGGACTAATAGGCTTATCAGTAAGTAGGCGATATTTCTAGTTTGCATTACAATGAATTTCCTTCTGCTGGAAGAAAAATGATGAGCATAATTTATGTCAGTAAAATGATGTTCATAACTAATTTAGTTAATTACCTTTTTCCTGTCAATTATTAGAGTATTTAAGTGAAAAATATCTCATATCTTCACAGTGAAAAGTCACAAGTCAAACCCTGTATAGTTTGTACAGTTTAGATAAATGAAATGAGTTTATGTTTGTTTTACATGTAAAATCAACATACCTTTCGTTAACTATCATCATGGTATCTTATTTTTACCGGTGACTATGTCACTTGTAAAATATATTACACCTACCTGGCGTTCATTTGGCAAAAGCTATTCCAATTTTTAATTTAAATAGATTAATATTCTATGTATATTTATTTTAGAACTCATAATGAAGTGTTTTGCATTAGTTATAGTTCTGTTATTGCATTTTTTTGGACAACCATGTGATTATTACATGAGCGCTAATGTATACACTGTATGTTTCACTAGCATGTACATCTACCTTACATTTACCTTTAATTTATTTCTCCTTTCAATGTTATGTTATCAACGTTAGTTTAAACGATATAACTGCAACGTATGATAAGAAAGCTTTTTATAAGGATTTACATCCGTAATGGACCACTCCACTTTATACAGGAAGATGATTTCCCAATATCTAAAAAAAACGATACGTGACGATAATCAATTGTATTCTAAAGTTTATTACAATAGGATGGTCACATGATACTCGCGCCTAAGTTTCCGACAAATTATGCATGCAATAAACCATGTTTCATATCAAGTCATGTGACGGATCCGGATTTGTAGTAGTTAAGTGTTAAAAACTATTTATAGTACAACGCAATTGATAAGGATTGTGAATATATACACATGTGTTTTAGCATTATAGTTTCTGAAAAACAAGAGATGCCGGAGGACAGCAACACTCGACTATTCATCAGCCTTGTCACTAAAGAATTTTTATTGAAAGAATATAAAAGCTAGTCGAAAAGGGGCATAATTAACTAAAAATGCAAAGTAGAGCTATGAAACCTGTCAGTGCCTATCAGATCGAA
The DNA here is from genome assembly GCF_021730395.1 of Mercenaria mercenaria. Taxonomy (NCBI): domain Eukaryota; kingdom Metazoa; phylum Mollusca; class Bivalvia; order Venerida; family Veneridae; genus Mercenaria; species Mercenaria mercenaria. The sequence goes on from NC_069373.1 coordinate 59,999,745, forward strand.
AAGGGAGCATGATTTTAAAAAAAAGCAAAATGTTTACGGAACCTGTGCAATGCAAGTCAGTTCTTCACAGTGAATAAGGGTATTGGGTTCAATCATTGTCCACAAGTGGTAACTAAAAAAAAAACATTTATCATGAAAACTTAACTGAATCGGGACTCTGATGCGGAAGCGGACGCTGTCGCCGACGAATTTGCGAGTGCAATAGCTGTACCTTATTTTCGAATAGTCGCGCTAAAAATACATACCCATATATTTTGGACGTGTACATATTCTGTCAATAATTGGAGATCAGCTTTTAAGTAACCCTCATTGAAGCGAACATTTTCAAAAACCAGCGAAATATGTTCTTGCTACAAAATATTCAGAAATGACAATTAACCAAGTTAAAGACCCTTTGTCAGCAACGGCATGAAATAATAGTACTTAATTGTTAGCTAATCATCAGAACAATTCCTCATTTTTTATCCCTGCAGGTATTGACTTATTCATTGAAGACATCCAAGTTTCTTAAAATTAACATATTATTTTGAACCTCCTCGTTTTTGGTAATTATTGCAGACTGGTTTAACAACCTTTGTGACGAAACTAATAAGCAGCATTCAATTTCCTGTATTAAATATATTATTCTGACAAAAATGGCACTTTCACCCGCATAAAAAACTTTCGACTTTAACAACGATTGATAAAACACAAAAAGTACCTATTCTTGCATGTCAGACAGGATTTTCCCGCGGTGTTGCCCGTTCTAGATAAAGTCGTCTGACACCCCAGTGTGTAAGACGACTCATTTCTTTAATTCAAGAATGAATGCGTAAATTGATACGCTACTGCAATAGAATAGTGCTATAAAAGAAAAACATTCATTTTACTCAATTTATTTCTATTTATTGAAGAATGTGGCATGCAAGAAAAAGAATATGTTACTGGCTGAAAGTGCAGACGTAAATATCTGGCTCTCGGGTAACTGGTTGTTTGTTTGTATTGTTTTTGTTTCTGTTTTTCTGTGACTCGACTCAGCATCGTTACCGGCTCAGATAACAGTTTATATTGCTCATTAGGAAGATACATTGTTGCTACCGACTGTTTGACTTCTTCCTTTAGATAAGATATAAACCCGTCGGGCTTTCAACGCCCATTTGGTTTAGCTTGCTACATAAAGTACCATAATTAACAGTTTCAAAAGGTTTTTGACGGACCGCAACATTACCTTACCATTATATAGAATCTTAGCATTTTTAGTTCTTATAAGATCCAATAAGTGAAAAAGCCATGTATCTGTGTAAAAAATATTAATAAAATCTGTAAAAAGATCTTTGGAAGCAAAGAATGCAACCGAGTAGATTAATAGCCGACTCGGTTTAATTGAGTCTGTTCATGAGAGGTAATGAAAAGTGCAACACCTCTCACGCACCCTAGCACCGGTTTAAGGTATTAGGCATGTAATAGAGTACCTCCTTTTTGAAGAGTATTCAGTTCCTACCATAAACCTACTTTGACTGCAATTTTCAGGGGTGCGTAGGTTCAAGCCCTACTGGGACCAACATTTTTTCCCCTTATTTTCAATTTTTCTAGTAAGTTTTTACTTCTTTCAAGACTTATTATTGATTTATTGTACAAGAGTGGAAAAAAATCATTTTATAAGCGATTTCTTGTTGTTCAAAGTGAATTTATCTCTGAAACAGAAGGGGTAGAGTTAGACATATTTAAAACTACTGACTTACATACGCTAAAAGTTCTCTATTTCGCATTAACTCTTTAGATTACATATTGTGGAAGAAATGTAGGTAGGTTTTACTTCTGCCCTAAGGTTATTTTTGAATGAAGTGAGCAAAATTCAAAACAGACCCGCAAGATTCGACCTTAATTTTTCAATGTTGGAGTAAGAATTCTGTCTCATTAAATCCGTTTACTTAAGGCACCCTAGAAAAAAATTATACTGACAGTTTTATTTTGTGTTTTATAATTGTTTACCAATTGTCTGATGTTTCTTTTATCAAAATTAATGGTAAAATGAATTCTCTGCGAACGTTTTGGATAGTGGCCATCACTTTGAAATTTGTCTCTACTTGAGCTTGAGGAAATATCATGAACTATACAAAATTTTCCAAAAACCTGACGGTAAAAGTTGTTTAAACATTGCAACACAGTGCGAAACACGGTCAGTTTTAAGAATATACCAAGCAAATGCCATTCTTTAAACATTACTATTAGTGGCCTAATACCTGAACTCTATTACACATAATTTATGTTGAATGGACTCCATGATCCCAAAGGACCAGAAAATATAACAACACTGAAACCAAACCCCATTTTATATAACGTGACAAAACTACAAGAAACAACTAAAGCCGTAAAGAACTTATATAGCATTATATATACCTTATTAACGAGTCATGTCGTAGAGTAATGGGTAAACAAAAGTACAGTTAAACAGAATAAATGCGTATATACAGTCTAAGGTAAATAGCATGATATTAAGTGTGTAACCAGGATGTCCAATTTGACCCTTAAATCATCCTCTTTTTAAGTTGAAAACCCATAATATTTGATACAGGTTCTTTTGGTATAACTGTCCTTTTTTTTGTAATTGGCAGCATCAATTAAAGAGAGAATACTGTGATATTGTTGTTGTTTGTTAAAGATGGTAGAGAATAATTCCGACATGTATTATTGAACATAATTCTGTTATTACAACATTTTTATATTGCCTTTTTTGTTCAGTTGTTCATGAGAAATGATAGTGCACTACTAACTTCTGTAAAATAATGTTACGTGCTTTCAACACGTACAATATTATACATTTCATGACTGAGCTAGACACATCACTTTTGGGGGTTTGATCGGGTTATTTTAGCCCGGTCGAGATCGGTCGAAAAAAAAAAAATCATATATTTTCAAGCATAGCCTTTCCTTTGTGAAAGCAATTATATCTTTAAAATGCTTTTAATTTTTTCACATTGGAAATTTTGCCCGACCGTGGTATGCGTTCAGCATGATGATAGCAGAAATGATCTGAAAGTGGAATAAGTTAAATGTCACTGTTTATGCGTATTTGTTACATTTAAATTATATAGTTCCATTTCTATTTACATATCCAAGATCTTTTTAATCAGTATATATGTACCTGATATAAAATTTCTCGTTACTTGTAAGTGATGCGGCATGCCAATAACGTGTTAACTTTACAGTAGATTGTATGCTAGATACATTGCACAACGGCATTCAAATATGAATTTAAAAAGACTGCATGTGTTATGCTACGTGTGAAATAATTGACTACATTTGTACTGCGAAATGGTCAGGGATGCCTCTAAAATGCATTTCTTTAAAACAAGTTACTTTTTATCAATACTGTCTAAAATTTAGCAGTTAAACATTACAGTACTAAGACAGGTCATTAAGAATAAAATCTGAAAAGCAGATCCCTCGGAAGCACCAAGAACAAGACAAACAGTGAAAATTGCAGACTCGGTTTCATTGAGTCTGTTCATAAGCAGTAATGAAAAATGCAACACCGCCCACGCCCCCCAGCACCGGCTTAAGCAGTATTTAATCTTCAAATCTAAATGAGTTGAAATCAATGATCCCGAAGGACCAGAAAATATAACAACACTGAGATGAAATCGGGGCGACTTTTTACGGCCGCCGCACAGCACTTAACACCCGCTGTTGTGAAGTAAATAAAATCTGAAAAGCAGATCCCTCGGAAGCACCAAGAACAAGACAAACAGTGAAAATTGCAGATTCGGTTTCATTGAGTCTGTTCATGAGCAGTAATGGAAAATGCAACTTTGAAATGACTGAATCTCAGTAAATAAAATCTTTAAAAGATCCTTTAGAAGCATAAACACAACCAAGCAGCATGGTAGCAGACTCGGCTTGACTGAGTGCTCATGAAAGGTTATGAAATGTACAACACCCCTCACGCTCCCTAACACCGGCTTAAGCACAATTCTATTATAGTAAAAATGAATGTCATTACATTATCTTAAAGGACCAGAAAATATATCAACACGTCCAAGTACGGGGAGTTTATTTACAGCCTCCACACGACACTTAAAGTCTGATGTTGTGATAGGTAATAACATCTGTGAAAAGGCAGTAACAAGTTACCACATAAATTACATTGTAACACGCGTCCATCTATTGAGAACATAGATCATATTGCCAAAGACCATTTACTTAAATCCTAGATGTATTATAAAATAACCTTTTGTTTGGTGTTTTTCCAGCCTTTGATGGTGAAGAACACCCCAGTTGCCCCTCTGGAATTACTAACCACCGCCATGGCACCTCGGTAGAACCATCGGCATTTTGTAAGCCATTTGGATGGGTGCCTCACATGAAACAATGTCTACATCCATACTGTGTATTATCATATGAACCCTTATATGAATCACAGGTGCAAACTTTGTGCTGTATGACTTTGTGCTGTATTCGCAAATAATTACTGGGCGGGCTAATAAATAAAACGTTTATTGAATGAGTTGCCGTCTTCTGATTTCAGGCAAGTTTTGTTACTCTTAGCCGGCAAGCCATTTAATAAATGTGTAATATTACATGACTCCATATATACTTGCAAATTGCCAGTCAATAGTTAACCGATCAATTTTCAACAGAAGTGTGCTGCGCAAAAGTCAAGTCTTGAGAAACAAACTTTGAAATATGTAATTCAACATCATTTATTCAAAACTCCAGACGGTGTATATGCTGTGTGTGGCTTTTAGGCAATAAGTAGCTAAAAATGTCACCGGGTGCAATTGATAGGTATTAACAACGCAGTGGGTCTTGTTTATGATTTATCCTTTTTCTTGATAAATTCCCGTCTATTCAAGCGTGGTCTCCGGTACAGGCAGGTTTATGTTTTTATGTAAATGTGATTACATACTTATTGAACAAAGCAGATATATAGAGAATAATAGGTTAGTGCCGTAGATGAGAAAATTTATCTGGCGAGGTGGAGGAGGTTATCGGGTGAGCCGAAGGCGAACCTGATAACGTCCGGAGCCGAGCCAGATAAACTTTCTCCATCTTAGGAACTAACTTATTATTCTATTTATCTTGTCATTACTTCATTTTTCGATATTTGGCATTTTATTTTTCAAAAATAATTGTGCGACAACCGTTTTAATGACGTCATATTCGTAATGACGTCACTTATATAATGACGTAATCACCAACACAGTAATATGGTTACAGTTAAAAATTGCATTAATTAACTTCTTCGTTTTTGATTTAAAGCTCATTATTTGACCACTCATTTTCTTAGTATGGACATTTCCAACACAATGGTGATGGTTTCAATGCAAAATTTCTTATGACAACAATATCGATCATACAGTCACATGATCAACTGACCGTATATCACTGGTCACGTGTTAACTGACGGTATATCAACAAAGATATACGGCACCCTGATATCGGGTCGAAAATACTGCAAGTGACAGGATAAACAATGATATTCTTTCTGTCATTTTAAATGAAGTCGAGGTTTGTTTTTGCACCAACGTTGGTAATTATTGTTAACATGTGGCACAATATGTTACTGATAGTTAACAATAGCGAAATTCTGAACGCACTTGTTGCACGAGACTAAAAACTCGAAAGACATAAGTTATAAAAGTAATCGGTTTGGATAATATAATATTGCATATTTTTCCAAAGCGTGGATAAGCAATACACGAAAGGAAAGTTTAAAAGTTTACTAAAAAATGAAACACAATGAGACGAAAATATATAAAAAAAATTTGACATATTAAAACAAATAAAACAAAATGTGATAAAGTTGAAATAAATTATACTGACCGGTAGAACATAGTGGAATACACACAACAATAAATAGAATGTAAAACATATGTATATTTACAAATATTTTAATGTAATCGATATGTAAAATGTTTCAGCAAGTATAGTTGTAGTCCTGTTTGGCGCCATATAACCTATACTGTGTTGGTGCGCCGTAAAACCCAAATAAATAAATAAATAAATTCAGCAAGTATAGGCAGTTAAAATGCATAGCGACTGTACTAATGACTAGAGGCAGGTATGTCACTATCCGAATGTCAAGATTTGATATCGAATTTTGACAAATTCACATTTCACTTTTGTTGATTTCATATATCACATTTCATGTATCTTTTGCATTACGGTTTGTAGTGCTCATGTCGCGTTGTGAATAGTTCATTTCGCACATGTAGTGTTCGTATGGCAGTGATTTAAACAGAAGACGTCACAGTACTATAAATTGATATCACAGTTGAAAAGAACGAGATCATCCTAAAAACAGTTATAGTCCGATCTGACGGTTCTAGTACCTATGTTGATGTCTGTGTCTTTTCGCCGGTCCTTTAAGCATGACGAAAAAGTCCGGAACTAACACGATTGCTCTTGCAACGACAACGAGAACCAATATTTACGCACAATCTACCTCGTGGACATTGTCTGTAACTGCAGCAGTTATGTGGCCGGCCAGCAATTTCTGACATCATTTGCAGGACTAATAGGCTTATCAGTAAGTAGGCGATATTTCTAGTTTGCATTACAATGAATTTCCTTCTGCTGGAAGAAAAATGATGAGCATAATTTATGTCAGTAAAATGATGTTCATAACTAATTTAGTTAATTACCTTTTTCCTGTCAATTATTAGAGTATTTAAGTGAAAAATATCTCATATCTTCACAGTGAAAAGTCACAAGTCAAACCCTGTATAGTTTGTACAGTTTAGATAAATGAAATGAGTTTATGTTTGTTTTACATGTAAAATCAACATACCTTTCGTTAACTATCATCATGGTATCTTATATTTTTACCGGTGACTATGTCACTTGTAAAATATATTACACCTACCTGGCGTTCATTTGGCAAAAGCTATTCCAATTTTTAATTTAAATAGATTAATATTCTATGTATATTTATTTTAGAACTCATAATGAAGTGTTTTGCATTAGTTATAGTTCTGTTATTGCATTTTTTTTGACAACCATGTGATTATTACATGAGCGCTAATGTATACACTGTATGTTTCACTAGCATGTACATCTACCTTACATTTACCTTTAATTTATTTCTCCTTTCAATGTTATGTTATCAACGTTAGTTTAAACAATATAACTGCAACGTATGATAAGAAAGCTTTTTATAAGGATTTACATCCGTAATGGACCACTCCACTTTATACAGGAAGATGATTTCCCAATATCTAAAAAAACGATACGTGACGATAATCAATTGTATTCTAAAGTTTATTACAATAGGATGGTCACATGATACTCGCGCCTAAGTTTCCGACAAATTATGCATGCAATAAACCATGTTTCATATCAAGTCATGTGACGGATCCGGATTTGTAGTAGTTAAGTGTTAAAAACTATTTATAGTACAACGCAATTGATAAGGATTGTGAATATATACACATGTGTTTTAGCATTATAGTTTCTGAAAAACAAGAGATGCCGGAGGACAGCAACACTCGACTATTCATCAGCCTTGTCACTAAAGAATTTTTATTGAAAGAATATAAAAGCTAGTCGAAAAGGGGCATAATTAACTAAAAATGCAAAGTAGAGCTATGAAACCTGTCAGTGCCTATCAGATCGAAAAGGGAGCATGATTTTAAAAAAAAGCAAAATGTTTACGGAACCTGTGCAATGCAAGTCAGTTCTTCACAGTGAATAAGGGTATTGGGTTCAATCATTGTCCACAAGTGGTAACTAAAAAAAAAACATTTATCATGAAAACTTAACTGAATCGGGACTCTGATGTGGAAGCGGACGCTGTCGCCGACGAATTTGCGAGTGCAATAGCTGTACCTTATTTTCGAATAGTCGCGCTAAAAATACATACCCATATATTTTGGACGTGTACATATTCTGTCAATAATTGGAGATCAGCTTTTAAGTAACCCTCATTGAAGCGAACATTTTCAAAAACCAGCGAAATATGTTCTTGCTACAAAATATTCAGAAATGACAATTAACCAAGTTAAAGACCCTTTGTCAGCAACGGCATGAAATAATAGTACTTAATTGTTAGCTAATCATCAGAACAATTCCTCATTTTTTATCCCTGCAGGTATTGACTTATTCATTGAAGACATCCAAGTTTCTTAAAATTAACATATTATTTTGAACCTCCTCGTTTTTGCAGGAAGTTGGCCATTTTGATCAAGACTTTGTAAACAGTGACACATTTTCTGGTAATTTCTGTTACTGGGTTTTTGTTTTAAGATAGATACCAGGATAACAAATCATGTATATTGGACTTACTATGCTACTATATTTACCTCAGATGGAAAGTATAAACGTACTCAGAATAGAAGTACTTTCATTTGCCTATTGTTCAATGTCATAATGGGTTATTTTGGAAATTTAACATAGTCGAAAGATACACACACGAAAATATAATGATTGGAATACCAACCACAAATATATGACAGGTTTTCACAACATGGCCAACTTGTGAAAGTGGAAAAGTATAACAGAGCATCACGACGTGTGCTATAACATCGTCTGTCTAGCAGCATGTTTAAAACTATCCGTTTCTAATTAAAACACAGGGAGAACTTAAATGTCTATAAACGTATTTTATTAAAAGTCAAATGTATTCTGGTTGCAGCGGTAGCTTTTTACATAGAGATACGTATACAGATATATTACTTGAAAATAGTGTCAAAATAATATGAATACGCACTTGATACAGGCTTTGCACTGGATAAATTACATCAGTTTTAAAATTTGGTGTCAAAGTAGGTTTTTCAATTTGACTTTTAAGTTGTGATAACATGAGAATTTTTTGTCTTACTTTTAGTTTTTTTGTTTGTTAGCACTTACTAAATTTCTGAAAGAAAAAGCACCATAAAAGCACCATTTTTAATTAAATGAACATAAAAAATATAGATAGAATGTAAGTCGAGAGATGTTATTTAAATTTTATCGTGTATGGCTTCGTTCTATGCTTCCAAAGGATCTTCTTGATCAGTGCAGACGTTTGGCGTTCTAACTGTGCGAATTTGCCAAGCCATTTAAAATTTGAAAAGGAAAATTCGCAATTCTTTCTTCTAGACTTATAGGATAATATATGACTTCTGAAAGAAAACATTGAATAAATAACTGTCGTTAAAGTGGTCTTTCAAACAGAAGAATATCACAGTGAAAAAAATACTTCACGTATATCACCAATAAACGGCATCGAAAAACAATTATTTAAGAAATAATAAATATCTGCCTATATTTTATCAGTTAATAAAATATGGGCAGGAGTTCGGATGCGTAATAATTAAATCACGAGTGCGTAGCACGAGTGATTTAATATTCGCATCCGAACGACTGCCCATATTTTATTAACTGATAAAATTATTGGAACATATTTATTATTTCGATTCTAACCACGTAAATTCTTCGCATTTTACAGCACTACATTTTAGCTCGAAATGTCATTCGGCTGGCCATATGCTATTATAAAAACCTCCCCACGAATGGAAAGCGCTGCATAAAACGGAATTTTCCGATATTCAACAAATTTTAATTAAAGTATTAAGTAGTTACCTCGGTTAAAATGTTATTTTCAATAACATCTAAGGTCGGATATAGAAATCAGAAGTAAATACTTCGTTCAATGTTTATATATGGAGTTTCTAAAAATAGTGCACGTCACCTACATGATGGCACTGAAACATACACGCCAGAACATTGCGGCGGTATATAACACGTAAACACTTTAGTCTGGAAGATTGGAACATGAATTACAATTTATTTACTGTCAAAGTAGAATCTAGTTGACATTTGTGGTGCATAAAGCGCAGAAGTTGTAAACTACAGACACGACCAGACATAGATGCACTGGTGTTGAAGTTGAAACTTACCGGGCTGAAACATTTACTTACGGTAAAATTAAAAACAAATAAATTCATCAGTTACAAATTGTTTGTTTCAGAAAATTTGATGTACTTTTTATTACTAGTCTACTAGATCTACATATCACTGAAAAAGTCGAGTATTTAGTCGGTATATAACAGAAGCAGAGTAGAATCTCGCAGTCGTGTGACAATCGTAGGGTGGAATGGAAGAGCTATATTTTATCGTAGATTCATGTATAGGCGATTTCGCTATATGTTTATATAGCAACTGCTGCGGATCGTGTTAGAAACAGTATTAGTACATCTGATTGAATTATTCAGTTGTGCTTGAAATACCACAGTATCATAATTAAAAAAGTTAAAGCATAATAGGAACAATATGGCACTGATTACATTTAGTTGACAATATAAGCCGCAATGTTGCAAGGTTAACAAACTGCATGGTTCACAAAATACTGAGATAATAATGAAATTAGTAGGTTAAAAACGCGTCACAAAATAACTTTATTCTTTTGTATTTCCATGATGGTAATTAAATTATACATGCATTGCTTGAAGAAAAAGAAAAATAAGTACCTAGTTAAACATTGACAGTGTCATATATAAGGCCAAGACAATGTGTTTAATGTCTAAATATATTATCAAATCAATGTAGTAGTATGCACGGTACTTGATGTTCTAAGATGAGTTTAGACCACACTTTGTTTCTACAGTGTAAGATAGTTATTATTCTATGTTTATAAAGCTATGCTGAAAAGAGAATTAATGAATAAGTTTGCAGATGAAGTTGTGAAAACACATTACTTTTGTCCACCTGTCATCTTGTAGACTAGCTGTATTATACCAGTATTATCAGAATGATTTGCACGAAGCTCATGTGGGAGGACAAAGTAGGTCACTAGGTCGTGATGGGTCTTTAGATAGTTGTGCTACATAATTTTACATTCTTAACCGAATTTCGATCGCTATAATTAGGCAATATGCATCTAACATGATTTCGATGTAATAACTAGCACTCAGCCTTAATGGAAATTTTGTCATTTCTTAACATAGGAGTTACGGCATTGTCTTCATTTCATCTACAGATTTTACGAATGATAATTTGTTTTGTCTAGCGAATTGCGTAACGATCAGACACAGTCATATCTTTATGCCGAACCAGTAAATCAATTTAGAGAAAAACATTCCAAACCAGTTTATCTCTAATCCATCAACAAACGAACAAGACGTTCATGAAATATTAAACAAGAAACGTTTCTTGCGTAGTTTGACATTATTATGTGCGTTCGATACAGTTAGCACATAAAGGTGTACGTCATCAATACAACACTATAAGCCAAAAGCAAGATTTCAAGAACTGTCTGTAAAACTGTCAGTAAAACGAAATAACGAAATTGGTATATCTTTATTTTGAACATTATACATCATGTAGAAAAAATGAATTACACGTACACGTTTACAAAGCCATTCGTCAAAATATGATATCAGTAGAAGGATGTCGTTATAATCAATAAAATCTATAAAAAGATGTTTGGAAGCAAAGTATGCAACCAAGAAGAATAATAGCAGACTCACTTTGATTGCGTCTGTTCATGCGTCAGTTTTTGTATTTCTTTCTTTTTTTTTTGTCATTGAACATTATATTTATAAAAAGTGATACATTTTCTCTTCTAAATCTTTACATGTACATGTACCAAAATTTAACATTTCTGTCAAACCTAGAATTTAAGTCATTATCATAAAATGAACCGTGCCATTAGAAAACCAACATAGTGGCTTTGCGACCAGCATGGATCCAGACCAGCCTGCGCATCCGCGCAGTCTGGTCAGGATCCATGCTGTTCGCTGTCAAAGCCTATTGGAATTAGAGAAACTGTTAGCGAACAGCATGGATCCTGACCAGACTGCGCAGATGCGCAGGCTGGTCTGGATCCATGCTGGTCGCAAAGCCACTATGTTGGTTTTCTCATGGCACGGCTCAAATAGATATATTTCCATGCATTGTTTTGATTAATCTGATCAAAATCTGTAAGGACATCATTTGGGAGGACAGAATGCAACTAAGTTAATTTTGCTGTACGTTTTCGGAACTACTTCAGCTTAATTCCACCCAGTAACATTCCTTCGTTTTGAGCAAGTTATCGATTCCAGACATATATGAGCCGCACCATGAGAAAACCAACATAGTGCATTTGCGAGCAGCATGGATCCAGATCAGCCTGCGCATCTCCGCGCAGTCTGGTCAGCATCCATACTGTCCGCTTTCAAACGCTATTGCAATTGGAGAAACCGTTAGCGAACAGTATGGATCCTGACCAAACTGCGCGGATGCGCATGTTGGTCTGGATCCATGCTGCTCGCAAATGCATTATGTTAGTTTTCTCATGGTGCGGCTCATATATGTATATGCAATTGTCTAAGAACCAGAAATCGTTTGGAACTCAAAACAGATCAAGCCTATTATATGATCATGATAAAAATTTCTATGTCTAAAACTGAGATGATCTTATACCTTATATATTCTGCTTTTAAATTATAGAATGAACTTCAAAACTATTTTACATATAATTTTGTTTTGCTTTTCAAATACAAGTAGATCTAATAATTTATCGTAAGTAATATGTATACAAAACAAAAACTTAACATGGACATCGGTTTTGCTAGGCATGTATACAGTGCAGAATTTAAAGGTCACTGGGGACTTACTCATCTCTTGATACACGATATTGTCAAGACATGTACATTAAATAAGACAATCACTGTTTCATTTTATCATTTCGTAGCAGATATGTTTATTTTGGAGTATTTCCCGACGTAATGACTATCATTTCAGCAGGAAAAGGCACTGCTTGTATAATATTACCTTCAAGTTTCAAGAGGAACGTGACAAATGAAATATACACAATAACTCTAAATGTAGATATTAAATATGAGATAATTAATCATGTTTCATGTAAATCAATGCAGCCCAAAACTGAAATATAAAGTCCATAGAGATATAAACTTACAAAGAAGTCTTGAAAATACAAGGATAAGATAGTCAGTAGATAAGACGTTTCTGCTTTAGACATGTATATGTGATTTGATATGAATAATGCTCAAAATTATCATTCAAAGTAAGAAACGTGTTGTCAGTTGTACATGCATTACTTAAAACGCAAAACACTATTTTAGCTACTTCAATTCGATAGAAATGTAGGGAATGTCGTAAGAGAAGTACATGTTTAGAGTAAGTTATATTGTAACAACAGTAACAATATCCAATGTTGTATAAACTTCTTTCGGTAGCGGTTTAACCAAAGTAATGTACGTATTTTCTGTCACGCTTGCTGATTAAATTGTGTAATAAACCACTTTCTTGTCCAGAGTATGGACGACCTAAACCCTACCCAAAGTTTAATTCCTTGTACAGACGTGTCTACATAACAGTAGTTAGTACAGATAATATGAACCGCAAAAGGCTGGGCAAGTTTCTTCCGGCAAGTTCGAACCGGAAAAGGCTTGGTCAGTTTTCTTTTACGTACTTTTATTTTCCCGACAATTTACAAATTATAAACTGTAAAGGATTTTGAAATATTGTTTCATATATACCAAGATCAGAAAATAATCAAATGATTGATTTTGATGTTGCTGTTTCTGTTTTATTAGAATTATCCTCTAAATTCAATAATACAATGTCTTTCTTATCGGGCATATACATTTATAATAAGATATTGGAATACGTGATAATGCAAAAGAAAAGAATTGCAAAAAGGAAACAACTCACTGCAAGCGTCGGCTTTCATTTATACCCTGCACAGTATATTCTTAAAGTGAAATATTATTTCATCTAGATTAACTAAGAGGAGCGCTCCCAACATTGTCTGTTTTAATAAGGTGTTTAGTTACTGGTCTTGCTCCTTTTGATCAATAACCAAGTTATACCGACATTTCGATGTTCTTCATATCGTCTTTCGAACTGATTGATTTTGCATTTTGGCCAGCTTAACGTGTTAGGAGGGTCTTTTAGCATAAACCTATACATTTTAATTAAACATGTTATGATACGTTTCGTGACGTTTATATTATCGTAGATAAGTTCAGAATTGCTTTTGACAGATCACATTGTTAAATGAAGTTACGACTATGGTTTGCCTTAAAAGTAATACAAGCCTTGACCATTTTGTGTATGACCTATGTTAATTCGGAATGTTATTTCTTTTTTAAATTGAGGAAAATAAATTATATGATCAAAGTACAAACGGAACTGTTGCGTACCGAAATATATTACATCAAAATATAAATGCCTATAATGTAGTAATGAATTAAAGTAAACAGCAGTCTTTACCTGTCATGTGACCGCCATAAAAAGTAGCCCCGCAGTCTTTTGGTATAATGTGGACCATTGTAATGCTGTTTCACTTTTGCCGGTATGAGGAGATGAGAGGGTGTTTCACGTTAAAAAGGATCTTTTTACAGATTCATCAGAATTTTTTTAATAAGATTATGTTATAATATACATCTGCGTCTCTTTGGGCCGCCTTGTAGGGTAATGTTATTTCGCCATTTTCAAAAATATCTAATAATCTTTCCGAAAGCTGAAGCCCAAAACATACAATGATACATTATTGAATATAAATCGGTTATAATGCAGAGGAAAATAACACATTATCCAAACTGATGACTCCGCTGTAATATAATGAATCAATAATAAGTGTTTCATTTGCCCGGTCTACGTAGCAGACACATCTATTATGACGTATCTTGCAGAGCAAATAACAATAATTTAAGCCAAAAGTGACAAGGCTTATATTTCATTTCCTTTTCTATATCCACTTCTGATCAACGAAGTATACAAACCGTAAAGTTTGATCGGGGCTATCTATGTTAAGAATTCTTTCAACAGCTATTGTACCATTCCTATAATTTAGATTAGCAAGGGCAGTGCCAATAGATCATTTCCTTTAATATTTTGTTATGCACAAATAAACTATACAAAATATACATAAATATTGTTTCAAAAGAGTCACATTGAATGCATTACATGTAGTTTACAGCGTATCGTTTACCCGAGCATGTCAAACCGGAAGCTGAAAAAAATGCGACAGAACTGCGACAAGTTAACTATTTGTAAATATTAACTGAAGTATTCAAGACTTGAACTACTGTTTAATTAATCTTTTTCGTATCGAGATATGTCCTTGATTTCCATTTGAATATCAGAAACAGCCTTTTATATAATACATAATTATCTGAATATAGAAATCAAATGTTTCTCGAGAAAATGCCACAACCACTTGGACAACTTTTGGATCAATGCAAAATAAGGCCAAAATAATCCTGGAAAACCCTATTATGGATTTGGTAAATGAAACAGTCGGGGTTTCACAAATTGGAATGCGTTTGTTATTTAATAAACGGTAGGATTACGAGGATTGTTCAAATATGAATGTATCTAAAACGTTATCTCGCTCAGTAATGCGAAAATCACGAGGAAATTAAGATTATTGGGTAGATAAGCATGCTAGCTTTAAATTAATACCACACCCATTAAAATCCGTTCACTTTATCTGTGTCTATCGCTCGCTAAACATTGCCTACTTGTGTATACTAATACAGAAAAGGTTGAAAGAAGGTCAGCGTACGCCGTTGAAATACGATCCTAAATTAAGAATCGTTGTATTCTTGGCATAGGGTGTAAAGACATTTTTGATGAAATATGTTCTGTTTATGGACATAATGAAATGTCTTTTTCGACAGTTATTCTTTGGTTTAAGAAGTTCAAATGTAGGTTAGTTTCAAGAGAAGATGCACCACATGGCCGTCGGCCGAAAACAGCAACGTCTGCCAAGATGGTTGCTACAGTGAAAGAAATAGTTGCTACTGATGCAAGATACACCGCTAGGCAAATAGCTAGTATGGTTGGCATCTCATTAGGAGCAGCTCATACAATTCTGAAACGTTATTTGAAATTGAGAAAGATCTCGTGCTAGATGGATTCCCTATCTGTTGACAAATGAGCAGAAAAAGGCACGCGTACAATGCACAAAATTGTTGCTTAAACAGTTTCCAAATTACAATGCAGGGTCCTTCGCAAACGTCGTCACTGGAGACGAGACATGGGTTCACTTTTTTGAGCCAAAACGAAAGATTAAGAACAAAATATGGGCAACAAAGTCTGGCAAAATACCATGCATTGCAAAGCGGACCATGAGTGTCAAGAAGGTAATGTATGCCATATTCTTCACAACTCAGGGTCCTGCCATTCAGGGTCCAGTTGTTCGAAACTTTAACCGGCTGTTAAACTAACCGCCTGTTAAATTTTGATTCAGAATATTAGTCTAGGTGGGAATAATTTGCATGATGTTTTGCTTTTACTGCAAAGACTTTTTAGTATTCTTTATCCTCAACTCATACATTTCTTTTCCCGAGTCTTCTAAAATGTCATAATATAACTTTAAAAGTTAATCAATCGTTAGCTTAATCGCCTGTTAAAGTTTCGAACAACTGGGTCCAGGTTGCTGTACCTAAAGGCAAATCCGTAAATGTGAAGTTTTACAAGACTAAAGTCCTTCAAAAACTGAAGAAATATTTCAAAAATTGAAGACCCGCAACTGGTTTGGCCAATGTCAGATTGCTACATGACAATGCGTCATCACACAAGGCGTCTATTGTACAAGACTTTCTGAAGCAGGAAAAGGTTGTTGTGCTCCCTCACACTCCTTATTCGCCTGACCTTGCCCCGTGTGACTTCTTTTTGTTCCCAAGGCTCAAAAAATACTATTCTGGTCGAAAATTTGTGCAGCGCAAACACCTCGGTTCTGTAATATTCCAGTGTCTTCATAGTATACATAGAAAGGACTATAAAAATGCCTTCAAGGATTGGATTAGAAGACTGAAACTTTGCATATTTGTTGGAAGTGAATACTTCGAGGGAACCAAATAAAATTTTCATTGAAATCTATCAAGGATACATTTTAATGTGCTTAGATACATTTATATTTCAACAATACTCGTATACTCTCTTAACTTATTTATGCAAACAAATGCTCGCTTTATTTTTTGTTGTACAAGAAATACATATTTAACAATATTTATAAAAAATTTGCATTTCAACTGTTCGGTAAGGTCATTTAAAAGACTCGTGTAAAAACGAAAATATGACCAATATAGAATAATGGGCTACTGCCCGGGCTTATGTAGAAGAAAAAAAAAACATTTTCACCGGCAGCTTCGTCTGCGGAAATCTACATTATATTTCTAACAGAAAGTAAAGTCAAAATTAAAGAAAAAAAAAGCTTGGACAAGAATATAAGATTCTTTCACTGGTTGTAGGTGCAGATGGTAATATCCGGCCTCGAGGGTAACTGTTTAGGCGGTAACGAGGTTCCTACCGAGTTACCGCCTAAACAGTTACCCGAGAGCCGGATATTTCCATCTGTACCTAAAACCAGTGACAGAATCTTTTTCTTGCATACCGATTTCAAGAAATAATAATGAAAATAAAATCAATCGAACGTCTTTCTTTTTAGAACTATTTCTTATGGCAGTGTATTTAAACAAAGCGCGGGAAACCAACGTCCGTAAACAGGAAAGACGTCATGACGTTTCAAAACAAATAACAATGTTTAGTTCCGGTTTTGTTTTATCAGTTGCAGCGTAACGTTATGAATTTATGATAAAATAACGTGTTTTGAATCGAGAAATATACTATCAGGAACAAATAGGAACTGTCAAGGTATTGGATTTTTATTCCGTTTTTCGAAATAAAATGTAAATTACTACAAATCTTCTACATATATGTAGTTCGTAATACGTCATTTAAAGCACGAGAGTCATCTTACACCCCGGGGTGTAAGATGGATTTTTCCAGCACCGGTAAAAATACCGGAAATCCCCGTCTGGTATGCAAGAAGAACTAAAGCATTATACTTATATGGACGCCTGTTAAGTGAAATACTGAACAAAAACACTGTAATTTGAATATTGTTTCATGTATACTTTGCATCTTGAGTTACTGCAAGGACTGAACCTGAAAATAACTCGGAGCATATCAATCGACTTGAATTTGAACTCTGACCAGGTAAGGAGTTGTGGCAATTTAAAAGACGGCAAAAAGCTTCACTTTGCGGGCTTGTCCGGATAACACACCCTTCCAATGATCTGGCCTTAATTTTCAGAAATTCGTCACTATTAAGTGATTTTTCGCGTATTGTCAGAACTAACCTGTGTTGTTCTGAGGTAATAAACTATGACTCTTGGAATAATTTCCGCGTTGAATTAATTTAGTCATTTATAATTAACTACGGCCCATTCAAATGTACAATTTAGGAGATTCATGTACCAGCCGAAAAAAGCATATCTGTTTCTAGAACAAAGATTTACCGGCCCCTACTTACTCTGAGAAAAGTGATACTAGTATATTATTGAAAGTAATGGAATATTTACTATGAGTCAACTTTTTATTGTGTTGATGATTTGCAGGTAATATGACATCCTTACTGGCATTGAGGCGAAGACAAGAAAAGGACAATTATTATTCATTTACAAAATTGCCAGGCCATTCCTCGACCGCAACCTCGCCCCCACAAACCCACATCTCCACTGCCTTCCAAAACGTCCAAAAACACATTATTATACTCATTTTTAAAAATATTTGTCAGAATAATATATTTAATACAGGAAATTGAATGCTGCTTATTAGTTTCGTCACAAAGGTTGTTAAACCAGTCTGCAATAATTACCTAATTAGCACCCCTTTTGGTTTGTTTTTCTGCCATATATACCGGCTTTATTACACTTCCTGTTTTCAGGATATGGTATTATTGCGGACTACACGTGGATGTATACTTATAGTTACAAGGGAGCTAACATTAGAGTGTGTTAAACAATATTCTAATGTGTAATAAACTCCCATTTCTCGTCAGTCAAATATACGATTGTATAATTCGGTTACAATAAAAATTTTTAAAAAGATACATTAAAAAAGGCAACATTAAAGGTATATATATTAAAATCACGCCAATTTACAGTTCAGACATATTCAGAAAAAAATAATATAACCATATAATTATTAATGTAGATGCTTTATGCTTTCACCTATACCAGAGAAGAAATATCATGATAGTTGCACATGTATTTGAATATCTGTTTGTAAACAAGGAGGATGAAGTTATCAGGAGAGTACATTTAGTTTTGCATGTAAATTTGGAAAAAAGGCTCAAAAGTTCGTTCAATATTTTCTTTGTTGTTTTTAACGTCGCACCGACACAATTATAGGTCATAATTATGGTGACTTTCCAGCTTTGATGGTGCTGCCCCTCCATGCATTATTTTAACACGAGCGGGCACCTGGGTAGAACCACCGACCTTCCTTAAGCCAGCTGAATGGCTTCCTCACATGAAGAATTCAATGCATCGAGTGAAGCTCGAACCCACATCGGTGAGGGGCAAGTGATTTGAAGTCAGCGACCTTAACCACTCGGGCACGGAGGTCCCTTAATATTTAAAGTCATCAGTATTGTTTTTTAAAATAAGATAAATCTGAAAGAAATATCAAGCTTTCCTCACAATTAGAGGTAAAATATATTATTTCCGTGATAACCTTAAGGTTTGGTACCTATATACACATTTCAAGTCTATTCTTTTCAGTGTTAACAACTATATATGACACCTAAAGAATTTTTTTTATTTCCCATAGTGTTTATATTGAGTACAACATTATCCCGGTATTAATGTCTACCAAGCTGAAAAGATGTGTGCTTTGCATGTTTTCCGTTAGCAAAGAGTTAGAGTTAGAAAAATGTCAGTCGTACTATTAACTGTAAGTATACACAACATGTATTTTGTCATCAGTTTTATCTGTTCTAAGTTTAAAGCCTTATGTAACGTTAAATATAACAATAAGAACAATAACAATTAGATACTGATATCTTCATGAAAATAAATCATAATAGGATAGCGAACAAATTTATCTTTCGATATGATTACTTGTAAGATCAATATCAATTGCTTGAGTGTATTCAATAATATAATCACTTGCACTAAGACTTCAAGGTAAGTGTGCAACAGAGATAACAGAGATACAGAACGAATTTAAAACGTGTAAGTTTTCTTTTTAAGCTTTCGCATTTATTTATTTATCTATTTATTTATTAGTTTATTATTTTGTAATGGCGTTTTGTTTGTCTTTTTTTTTTGTTATTCTATATTTTTTCACAGAAACAGCAAGACAGATAACGTTTTTATACACACGTAAGCATTCATCATTAAGGCTAGTCGTAAGTTAGAAGCAATCTTTAAAGATGGTTAATCAGATTTTGATCAAGAAGTGAATTTAATCGAAGTTTTAACAATTAATCATTTACATTTATTTATGTTCACTGACTGCTTAATACTTTCTAGGAATTCATTAGTCGAAATTCATTAGAAATGCAAGTTTGTAAATATATCATTACCAAGTTTTACCTATCTCGGTTGCGCAACCAGGATAGAATGGAAAAATGTGAATTATGAAGCTACACCTGTTTTAAAATATGCCTATTGGTTCAGATTGTTAAAATATCTCAATATCTATCAAATGTACAATTAGAAATTATCACATTCTGACACTTAAGTATCTAAGGGGATTATTACAAAATTTTATAGAAAAAAAAAATAAATTAAACATAAAATATAAATAAATCATAAAATATACATATCTAATAGGGATGTAACTCTATGAAATGGGTCCTTTTGTCCTTTTGTTTCTTAAATGAAAATCTGAAATGTAAACCTAAAATGTAAAATGTCATGAAATGTTGCTAAAATGTGACTGCCACCTTTGAGAAAATAAACTTGAGACAGAACAAAAATTATAAGTTTCATTTGTAATTCATGTTACCCGTGACTTTCATTTAATTGCTTAAATGTAATTGAAATTTGCCTGTTTTTGTCTGTTTCCCTGACAACAGTTGAAGTAGTGTTTGAAAGCAATTTCTCATATTTCAAGGTTTAATCTCTTTTTAAGCTCACCTAAACTTTGTTCAGGGTGGGTTAGTGGTATAGGTGGATCGTCCGTCGTGCATCGTTCTGCGTCCTGCGTCAACATTTTTATACTTAAACGTCTTCTCCACTGAAACTACTGGTCAGAATTATACCACTCTTGGTCAGTATCATCCTGGCATGGACTTCTATCAAGTTTGTTCAAATGGTACACATTGGCCATTGAAGGGGCCACCAAAGCTAAAAATAGAACAATACCTTTAACGAATTTCTTCTCATGATCCGCTTGATGGATCTTCAGTAAATTTGATCGGTGGTTTACATGTCACGTCCTCTATTACCATTACATTTGTGAAAGATAACCACAGACCAGCGACATTTACATTAAGTTTTCCACCCTCTGTATTGAATCAGGCTCTAACATAGTATTTAGCTTAGCTATTGAAAAATTTTGAACAACTTGTCTCATTTAAATATATATCTGCAGTAATTGAATGATAAAATGTTAATATGTGATTAATTAATAGATAGACTTTGATACCTTTTGAATATGTTATTATTTTTCTATAATAAAATATAATGATACAGTTTGATATATGGTTAAATACATAAAAATACATCATTGCAATGTTTTGACACACTGTTCTGGAGATAAACCATATTAAGTGATCTTTTCTCCTTACATCTGTCAGAATGAATAGCGTATGAGTGAAGCGGTCGAGCCTATTTTTTGTACTTTTTGTACAAATCCGCAGAAGCGTCATGCTTTTCACGACATTTTAGCCCTTTCTCTTCTTTCACATCAGCTCTATAAAATACGGTTACTTTCAGAAGCTCGGGATATCTGTTTTCAGTCAAATCTATCATGAATTGAGGTACTGCTTTTCTCACGAATACACTCCTTAAGTTGGGTCAGGAAGGCAGGTAACTGTATCATATTACCCGAGAGCTCCTTTTGTTATCACACTCGCTTTCGCTTTCTGCAGGTATTGAGTACATGCGTACAGGGGATTCACCTGGTTGGGATAACTTTTATTTACACTGTTCTGGAACATGATGGGGACAAAGTATGAGTGTGAGTGTTTGTGAGTAATAAACCGGTTTAAGCTTTCCGGTGGTAGTTTTGCCACTAGCCATTCCAAGGGTGTGTCCCACTTTGCTTCTTAATTCTTATCATGCTTGACACGATTGATTCTGCCTTAGTAATCAGTGCAGATCATGACTGCCACTCAGTCAGTATCTTTTTGGTATGCACCTCTTTTAACAGATGCACAAGTTAATTATAGAAGTTAAGCAGGGAAAGGGTAAATATGTTTATATTGTCCTTGTTGTCTTTTTGTGTCTACGTTTGTATGTGTATATTCAATCGTTTACACATGCATATACTGTTTAGGTTTTATTTTACAGAGCGACTGTGTTCTTTGCACGTGGCCAATTATATTTCATCATGCATGCATATACTGTTTAGGGTTATATTTCACGGCAAGGCTGTACATGTGTTCTTGGCACGTAACCAATCATATTTCATCACTGGCTCTGTTTCTATATTCATATATTTATATTGAACTTCCAAATATCCTTCATTTTTCTAACGTTCCCGTAAACAGAGACTCCCCTAGAGTTTGTAATTCTTACAACCTTGACACGTTTTGCGCAAAAGTTCTAAATACCTCTTTGCCAAGTTTTGCCAAAACCTTCTGAATGTCTCTTTGACTACTTTAGTGCAAAATTTCTAAATGCCTCTTTGTCAAGTTTTACTCAAGTTTTGAGTATACCCGTTATTTCCTCTGGTTTCAACAGACATAAAGCGTTTGATTATAGATCTGGGTCCTTTACCATTATAAGGAAGTCTGTAAGGATGTCTGTGACGGTTTGTAAATAGTACACTTCTATTCTTTTTCACTTATTCTAAGCTTATTTAGATAAATATAACATTAGCCATAATACTGATCTTAATATGTATTAAGTTAATACACAAGTATAAATTATATATACTTTTTATCCTTGGGTATGAATACTCATACTTCCCTAATAAAATCTGGGTGAGTGAAACATTGGTTCTAAAACACAATATGTCAAGTAGAGCATAAAAGAGTAAATTGGTAACATCTCAATGATATTCTGTTATTCTGCCTTTTTGAAAAATGCGACAATTGCTTTGATACGTATTGTTCGAAACTTGTCTGAAAATTTGAACATAGAGCTTGTCACTGCTTGCAATATTCTATCAAAAGAACTGACTAAAACTTAGTAATTATACTATACTTAGTTATTGTTCATATAAACTACAAATCAACACGTCGAAATATGATAACCGTACTCCTGATCCGTATTTGTGTTTGTTTAAGGAGAAGCTTTATTTCTGATAATTATGTCTTATTCGCGCAGTTAGAGGAAAGATTGCAGGTCGTGATGGTGTATCTATTAAATTGCATTGTTAAAGCATGTTAATATCTACGTTATTCTTTGAACGACCTCGTATCTACGTTACTTGTATCTTTTTTCGTATACTGATATCTGACATCTTAAATATCTGAAGCCGGTAACTGGAGTGGAGTACAAAAATAAGTGTACGAAAGTTCGAAACTGTCTGTTCAAGGGCTTTTTCCACTAATGTGAAGGCATTCATCAAGTATCATGTTACTTTCATAATTCAGTTGCTTAACGATGCAAAACAGAGTTGATATAGTAAAATATCAGTTTGATTCAAACACAAATCATAAACTAATTTCTGCTTATACGGGAGAACAGCGCGCTAATAATCTTTGACTGAGCGTCAAAAAGATGGTGATTTACCTGCATAAACGTACTATTAAAATCAGTTTGTTTTGTTTTCCTTTTCAGAAACGGGCACAGTCATGTCAAAATATAGTTTCATGATACCTATGTGTGATACACATCACAATGACGTTGCACAAGCTCTCTGCCGTAACCACAAGAAATTACTTTGTCTAAGTTGTCTCGTGGAGAGGGAGAAACCACAAGAGTGTTCGGTCACTGAACTCGGAAAGATTTTAGAAGAGAAGGATACGCTTTTGCTAAAATGTCTCTCCGTGAGACAAATAGCTACAAAGAAGGAACGACTATTTAAAGAACACGACGACAAGACTGCGGCACTTAAAGCTAAATTGGAAAATGAGATTATTGAAGTATACGAAAAGCTAACAAAGCGCCTCGACGAAATGAAAACCAATTGTCTGAAGTCAGTTGATAGAAATGCTAAAAATATCACAGCAGGAAGTATAAACTACAAACAAAAACTTGTTGCAGTTAAAACAACAGTCAATGAACACATTAACAAGCTGTCAACTGAATCAGTTGATGACGTATCTAATGTTCATATGGAATTAGATGTGATAAAAAATGCAGTTATGACAACTATAATAGATAAAGACACCATACCAGAGGGAAATTTCAAACTTGATAATCGTCTAGGCGAATTAATGTTGCAGTCAAGTGGTTCCCTCGGAAACATATATATGGAAGATCCTGAACTATATGAAACAATAGATGAAGAATATATAAATCCATTGTACGCAACATCAGATGAAATAGTGTATGATAAGGACGACAAACCAAATATAACGCCAACAGAAAGAATGCCCGACAAAAAGCTTGACAGAATATCAAATTGGGTTTCTGCGGATAAAAAGAAAACGGACCAGGATGGCGGTCTAGAGAGGGGCTGGTCTCTGATACGAAGGCTGTTCAAGGGAAAACCTCAGTTGTAAAGAAAAAGTTTTTTTTTTCTATTTCAGGTAAAACGGGAATAGAAAATCTGTATAAGGAGGAAATATAATTTACGTGTAAACTTACGCATGACCATAATATCCGATAAAAAATAAAACAACGAAGCTAAGGAATGTACAATGAAGTTACAACATATACGGTTTAATAAAGCTAACATGTTTGCGTTGATGTTCAAGAAGAACTTGTCTTTATAATCATAAGTAAGAAATGCTGAAAACCCTTTCATTTGAATTCTTAATAATAAAGGATCGTGATAAATGAAGGATATACATGGATTTATTTTCAGTAAATTGAAATAACATTTGTCGCTGTAACTCCCATTATCACGTAAATATGAAAACTACGATCATAGTTTTGTCTTGTTTGCTGGTAAATCTGTATAGGTGAGAGCAAATACAACCAAAACAATATTTTCGTGGTGGATGAGGGCGTAGGACACTTGTTTGGGCTTTAAAACCAGTTTATGTGAATGTCAAACCTTAGAGATAAATGGTCTTTTAAAACGAAAAAAAAAACAAAAAAAAAACAGTTCTATTCTGGTCCCAAAATACGTTTGCTTAAGAAAAGTAAAAACTTAAGCAAATGAACGTAATTAAGTCAATTAACGAACATAAGTATTTTCGTTATATTTCTAAGGTTAAAGATTTTATTTGTCCGCACAAAAGTGAGTGAGTGAGTTGGGTTTTACGGCGAACCGACACAAAATGGTCATATATCGCCGAGCCGCACAAAAGAGGTAAATATATGACATACTGTGAGCAGGTTCCTTTGTCATCAGAATGATGTCCAACACTGATGCATTAAGCTGGAAACTAGTTACCTTTCCCGGAAGAGCGAATAATTTTAGGTGATAAGATTAATCCTAATTGTAATCCATTAGTGACTCCATATTTTGCTCAGCTTTAAAAAAAAAGTCGATAATAATCGATGCCCAACAAATCAACCTAACAGCTATATGATTCAGAGAAAATATGCAACTGCAGACGTATAGATGAGTTGGTTCATGATATTCCTTCCACGTCACACGTGTGTATAGTAAAGGTAATTTGTCATGAGTAAACAAATACGCGTTGATGAATAAATTCTGTTATAAATATTGTCAAAAACAAAGAAAAATATCAAACAGGGAATGCCACGCACCAAAAGCGGAGCCTCCTCAAAACGAACCCCCCAGCACGCAAACGCGTGCACCACACACACACACAGACACACTCAGAGCTTACACATCAGGACAAAACGAACAACACACACACACACACACACACACACACACACACACACACACTCAAAGCCAACACACAAGGACAAGAGGAATAATAAGCATACACACACGCGCGCACACAAAGTCAACACGCAAAGACAAAACGAACAAACAAAGGAACACAGTGGGGCACCTCCTTAGAACGGTCAGTGGCAAAAACACCACTGGGGAGCTTAAACCGGTTTATGGTGCGCACCCAAGCCTTAATTAAGTTCAATAAGAAATAAGTAGTTTGCAAGCCTCAAAATGAAAGAAATTGTAAATATTTTGAATTTTGACTTCATAAGCTTAACTTGACAGTGCCCCGAGAGCGAACAAGTTTTATCTCCTTTTACATTTATTATGAGATTATAAACATTTCGCAATCAAACGTTGATATGTTATTCAATAAAATTGTAAATACCTTGTACCCATTATAAGTACCCTGAAGAGCTCAGGCAGGTTCCCACAAAGAGGCTTACACGACTATAAGTGACCTGAAGTGTTGTAACAGTTCCCCTCCTCCCGCCACTCTAGCTAGAAAGGTAGAAACAACTTTGCATTGGTTAAATATAAATCTTTAAAAAGCCATTATATTAAATTATTGTAATATCTTTGACAAAACACCTTTATAATGTATCCGATGTCGATCTCGTTACACATAACTAAAAGCCGGTAGTGGAATAAACGATAATATATTTCACTATTTAATGTAATTTCTACCAATTGTAAAATCATATAGAAAAACAGTTGAATATTAATATGCAGTGTTATGAATTTAAGTGCAGATAAGTATGTTTAAAATATTAAACGAAAATATCGAAATAAACAATTTCGAATCTATTTCAAATTGTAAAGGATCTTACAGACACTGGAGACCGTAATTACATCTCCAATAACTCGCACTACAGGCGCGGACAGTATATTCTTAAGAAAAAATGCAATGTCATATACATTAGCTAAAAGGCATGCTATTAACATCATGGAAAATGTGCCATTGATATTTTAGGTTTGATAGATACGATAATGATATCGTTCCATTTGATGAATGACAAAAATTATTCAGAACTTTCGGTATGTTCTTCGCACTGTATTTTCAATGTTTTGATATTGCTTACTTAATTGACTTTACATGTAAGGAGGATGCCATATGCACGTTTATACCTTTTAACTTCCACGCATAAATAAACATACTTATTTAAGTATCTCTAATTGAATAAATTTTAAGTTTACTGTAATAAGTCTATCTATTTTGGAGTATTTTTAACACTAACTTGTAATAAATATAATTTAGATCTGTAGGTCAGTGTCAGTATTTCATTTCATTTTAGATGTTTTATGTACAACTAAACTTTACAAAATGTGTAAAACCTAAATGACATGAGTACTGTTTCAGAACGAGCAAAAATCAAAGGTATAAGATTGTGTTGTATCTTCGTTTAAACCTTACAGTTTGAAAGTGAACATGTCCAACCAAAAGAGCAAGTTGAAAATCACGGCAAGACAATTAAATTATTATACAACTTAGCCAATTTCTTTCACTTTTGCGGCGTACCCCGTTTCCCACTGGCAGCCGACTAGTGTGTAAAATTTATAGTGTTCTGTCGTAAAATATCGTGCAAGCGCCTTGTGAAAACCAGCAACCGTAACCGAGCCAAGTTTCTTTTGACTTCTGGAATCAGTTTTATCATATTTTTACTACCATTTGGTCAGTTAATAGAAGTACGTTTAAGTTGGCTCTAGGTGGTATAGGGGTGTTGCCCATGATTGCATTACTTTTCATAACCTTACTCCGAGTCTGGTATTATTGTGCTTGGTTCCAATGTTTTCTTTTAAAGGCTCTAATCATAGATTGTATGTACATGAAACTGGAGACGTTTACACATATAAAAGGATGTTAGAAGATCTTTCGGATGCATAGAAAGCAACAAAGAGTATGTTCGTGAAAAGTAATGAAATTTGCAACTCCCCTCAAAAGCTCCCTAGCGCTGGCTTAAGCGGAATTTTCCTTTAGGGCAATTGAATATTCCTCATGATCCTAAATGACAGAAAATATAACAGCACTGAGTCCAAGTACAGGGAAACTTTTTAAACAGCCGCCACACAGCACAGAATGACTGCAACTATTGTGATAATAAAATCTATGAAAAGATCCTTTGCAATAAAATTCAAACAAGCAAAGTAATAGCAGACTGAGCATACATCAAGTTTTTCATAGCTCTCCTTTATACGATCATGTAACCAATTCGCTTTAGTTACATCGTATTACTCAAATATACAGGGGAAGTAACATTCGAGCGTTTTAAACGATAATTGGATGTGCAATTAGCTCCCATATTTCGTCATTCCAACTATACTAGTCATTGTCATGCCTTAGTGTGTAAAATTTGGTTAAAATGAGAAATAAGATACTGCCTTTAAAGAAATATATCACGCCTCAATGTTATATTTTTGATATTTATAGAAAATGAAACAGTCTATATTCAATACACTGGAGAAGAAACTGATTGATAGTTGTTTAACTTAAAAAAAGCTCTGTAAACAAGGACGATTAGGTTGGCATTCTGTGTTGCTTTTTTCAAAAAGTTCTTAATAGAAAGGGAATATTTTCTTATGTTAATCTCTGCTAGTACTTTTTAAACCATTTACAAACATGACAAAGAGGTTTATTTCTATGATGAACAAATGTGGAAAATTTTCTAACAGTAAATTTAACAACTACCCCCTGTTGAGGTGTGATCAGGTTTATGAAGCGCTACGGTTTCTCTTGGGTAACATATTTATTATATTTGGCAATAGGAATTGGTATCCCTATGGGTAACTACGCCTACTCATTGCCGATTTATTCCTGTATTGTATTAAATGACGTTTATAGTAATTTAGTAACAAAATCATATGTTGAAAGAGACGATTTCAATTTTAAAATTGTCAACCTGCCGCTCCTGGATAGGGTGTTCCATTGAGGGACATTATACGGTGTCTATATTTCACAACTGACTCGTTTCAAGAGTTTGTGCAAAGTTAGAGGACTTTAATGATAGAAATCTTATTATAAAATAATTATTACATCAAGGTTACCGATTTCATAAACTACGGAAGACCTTCACTAAATTTTAGTACAGATCGTCCGAACTTATATAAAATATAACACAAACCCTAAAACATTTCTAACGCCTGTGACTATGGGTATGTAGATTATAAACTTAGGAAAATGAAACATAATGCTTAAGAAACGTTAATCAAAAAACAATACAATGCGAATATCTTTAAGCACAGCCCATGCTTGGTGATAGACCCCTCTACAATTTTACTTTTTTTCCTTTCCTACTTCTTTTCAACGTGATTTTGCAATGACTTATAAAATGTTAGACCCCACGATGATTTGCTCCTTCATCAACAAAAAATACGGACGGAGGGAGTGGAATTTCGTCTTGTAGATTATTTAGTCATGTTTCTTGAAAATTAGGCTCTTGATGCTCTGACTTCAGACAAGTTGTTGGGTACATTGGTGTAATTATTCCTTAGATTGATCCTGTTTATATGTTTTACTTTATAATCTGGAATAAAGTTAGAGACTTCTTAGCTGTGAGATATTTTATTTACACTGTTTTGTCAAACTTGTTGAAAATAGAGTAAGCGCGAGATTGGCATGCCCTGGACGTGTTTAAACTTCCATTTCCGTTTATAAAGGCAACTAATCGCCACTATTTTCAACTAGTAATTTGTCTGTTCGTATTTCATATTACGACTTTTGTATGTTTTTGTCGTTGTTTCTTTCCTGTCCCTAGCATACCCACACCTTCTCCTTTCACTAAGCGAGGTCATTTGTCCACCAGATTTTAGGCCACCGGCCGTCCCTAGGCGGTGCCCCACTTTATTGTTTTTTCCGATTATTTGTGTGCATGCGTACGTGTTTGTTTTGTGTACGCGCGTTTGCGCTGCTGTGGTTTGCGATACAGAGAAACTGTGGTTCTGGAACTTTGCTCTTGATGTTGATAATTCATCGTTGCTTTTTTCCTTACCAATTTATACATTCTGCATATAATCAAAATGTACTTATTTATGGATTTGTGAAGCATACCGTCTGCAATATTTTCCACTACAGTTTCTTTCTATTGCCGGCTTACTTTACGATTCTTTGCTGTCCGGCTGTGTTCGGGATCTTCTGTGCTTCCGGGAAATCTACCCTCACCTTTAATTTTTATATCTTAAGCTCCAGAGTCATTAGAAATAAGTCTCTTTTAAAGTTATTTGCTAAATAAATATTTTAGCAGTGTGTAAATGTATTTTCTACCACATTAATATGGCTGCCTCCATTAGCTTTTCGACAATATTTAGCTGCTAAAATGTCGTGTTTACGTGTATCGTTTCTTTCAAGTAAATTTTGTATATAGGTTTGAAGTACATGACCCTCTATAGATGTTTTATATTGCAAGAAAACAAATGTAAAATATTTCTTTCAGTTTTATTCTCATTCTTAAAAATTTGTGAATGATTTTGTTTAGCATTATCTTTCTCTTATACGTTTAAGTCTCTTTTTGTATTAGCATTTCTTTTCTATAGTTTTGTTTACTAACAGGTCCACTTATTGGTAATATAGGTCTCAATTTTCATGTACTCAAGGTAAAAGTCAGCGTTTTAAATGTAAACATATACATTCAAGATAAATCATCAAAACACAGAAAGTCAACAATATTAAAACAATTTCATGACAAAATTTTGCAGTTTTAATTGGTTTGAAAAAAGCCTTGTTTTCCCAGAATTTTCTCTTTTTTGTCATTGTATTGCAGACATTTTGTTTTATACTGTAAAATCATTTAATTTTCTGGGCATGAAATTTCGTGGTTTTAATCAATACAGCAATTTCGTGGGGATAATTATGAATTCAGGGATTTCAACTTTTGAACATAAAATGAATAGGAATTTTTAATTATTCTTTTGGATTAAATTTCGTGGACTGGCTCAACCACAAAATCCACGAAAATCAGTCCCCCACGAATATAAATGATTTCACAGTATGTAGAAACTTAAATAACTATATAAACACTGCTGTATGTTATCATATACTCAAAGCTTACGTTAAAGATGATTGGGTGATTATCCAAGTTGATTACACAATCTTTCGAAATAAAAATCGTATGATACATTGTACTCTCCTTGCAAGAAGGAAGTTAAAACACTGAGGCAATTGCTCAGCTGTATAAGGATATATCTTGCTTTAAAGTAATCGGTCTCCTTCAAATTAAGGTAAGGACATTATATGTATGGTATTTTGTATCAATGCAGCCATTCCGTGCTTCTACTGCATATACTATTTATCCTTTTGCTCATAATTCGAACCAAATACTATCTAAACCGTTGAAAAACGGAATATATTATGAACTTTGTGTCGGTGACGCCCCCCACGTTTGGACTTTAGCTTACAACTTTTGATAAGTAAAATGTTAACATCCATTTAATCAATATAATCCAAATATTTTACTAACGCATTTGACATAAAATCTTTTTGCATATAAATACCTGTAAACAAATAGCCACAAGGACATTCACGCAACTATAGAAAAGGTGAATTAAGCACATTCTTTTTTCAGTTTTACTCTGCGTGTTTTGGTAACCATCTTTTTTATCTGTGATATTAATTTTCGGATAATTTAAGTGAAAAAGGCATCAACAAATTGGAAAATAAACTGCACGTAGCATACTTTTCTACTTTTGGTTGATATGTATTTCAAAGTTTCAAGTTTATCTTTTATATATTAGTTACATATTAATGTAGCTAGGTACCTCCACCGACAATGCACTTTGAGTTGTAATACATGATAAGTTGAAGACAATGGATATAATAACATGTTCTTGTTTGTGTATTTATTTCATTATTAAGTCCAAGTGTAAAATGTTCATATATGATTTACATGGGCATTTATGTAGTTTACATATAGGGCCTTTTATTTCTATTTGTACGGACTTAGTTAATACCTTACCAGTTCCATCTGTCTATTCGTTCGTTCGTTTGTCCGATATCCGTTTGTAAAATTTGTAACCTGTGATTAATTGAAAGATATGTAAGTAATTGTCTTGGTATTAGATACATGATGGTGAAAATGGACTATAATATGATTATGTACGGTCATTTGCTTTGTTGCTACGTTTAAAACAACGGAAAAGAGAATACAAAATTATATTGATATTTAGAGAGTTTGTGTGTTAAGTTCTGTCCATTGTTTTACCGTGTAGGGCAAATCCATTATTTTAACTGGGGACCTTACGCCGCCTTTCATGGAATTGCAATCTGTGTATCAATAAAGGTTCCATGTACACACCCGTATGAATATACCAGCGGGGTCTCTAAAACTTATTTTGGTAATTGTTACATGCGTAAATGTTAAATTCTGCTCAACCTGGGGCTGAAGGGCGTGGGCGGTAGCTTGCATTTCTACAACCGTCCACGAACAAGCTCAGTCAAACCGAGCCCGCAACATTTTAATTTATGTCGTGTTGGGCGACCTGTAGTTTTTCACTTTTTTCTATTTATACACTGACATATGATAGTCTAAGACTAAGCAGACACATTGATGAGGCCAAATTAACCAGAAAATCAGATAAATAGATAATCAATCAACAATGAGAGGGGTCATTTACATTATAATTGCCTAAATTTCAATGATGTCAATTACATTTTTAGTTTATTAGGAATGTATCTTAAATTCTCACATCACCTAACTCTTTTACAAGTTCTGCTCTTTATATATCAATTTCAGTTGACACATGTCTTAAAGTTCTTTTTCTCCTATCTCTAAACTTTAGTGCAGGTTTTGATGTTTATATCCTTGGGTCTTTTGGCATGTGTTTTCATTTCTCTTCCTCCCACATCTCAACTCTTTGCAAGATTTTATTTTATTTCTATCAGTGTTTTTATTTATATTTCCTGGCCCTTTAGGATCATAAATATCTGTGTAATAGAATTCCGCTAAGTCGTTTCTGCTCGGCATGAGGAGCGTTGCAATTTTTATTACCTCTCATGTAAAACCAAGTCTACTATTATTTTGCTTGATTGCATTTTGTGCATCCAAACGTCCCCATTCTCTTTCAATGCCATTGCTTCTCTGATTTCCAAACAAACAGAACATCTCCTCTGAAATGCCACGGCCAGTGTCCATTATATCTTTAAATCAACTAACCGTTCTCTTTCTTAATGCAATTATTTTTCTGTCAAGTTTTGCTCTTTATATTCTTAGGTCAATTAACATGTCTCGTAAAATTCTCAATACTCAATACTAACATCATAGGTTTGTGTAGATTAATCCTCTGTGATAGAAAGAAAGAAATATGTCTGTAGCAGTTTGTAAATTATACATTCTGCTCTGTTTCGCTTATTCTAAATCTTTCCTTCAAAACATCACGCAATTTATCATGTGCAGATCTTAAATTTTATCTATAAACTTGATAAAGGTAATTTTAAGTACCTGTTATCACCATGAATGAAAAAAAAATTGGACTGATGCCAAAACATACAGTACATCACAAATAGAAAGGACGACTGTTAAATTAGAAATGCAAAATGTCATATTGTATACTACAGCAATGGTAGATGACTTTAAATAATTTTGATAGTTTATAGAAACGGCGTATAATGTCATACAAAATCTAATAGACATTTGAAAAAAAAAAAAACACTTCAAAAATGTTAAACGTTTTGATTCAGTAAAACCACACTTCAAAAAGGTGTTACAAAACGCTATGACTATTGCGAAAGGTACATAGAAAGGAAACGGCTTCCAACTCCATTCATATATAGCTCTGAAGCATTTAGTAGCATACATTGTTTGATTTTTGTCCTGGGAGTCACACCGAAAGAGTTAAAATCATATGGCGAGTTTTCAGCTCTTGCAGTGTTTTAGGCATAGACGGGCACATGGTAAAACCATCGTCTTTCCGGAAGCCAGCTGAAATGCTTTCTAAGATAATGAAAAATTAAGCGATGTTTCGAACCCATATCAGTTTAACGTTTACCACCAGGTCACGCAGGCTCCTATCATATATTTTTGCATTGTCGGACAAGATTTACTACTTAAGACTCCCCCGCCACTGTTTATGTATATCCGGTTTTATTTTTCCTTCATCTTTGTCTTTCTGTAAGCCATCACCATTTAAATGCATTTAAATTCATTGATATATACTGAAACAACCCGTCCACTATATTTCTTTACTGCGGTTCCTTTCAGCGGTTGACCTACTTTGTACAATGTGCGACTGTTTCAAATATGTGTAGTTTTGCTTTTTAATCGACACCACAAAATTGTAAAACCGAAATCTATGTTAAGATGTTTTATTAGCACAGTACCTTTCTGTTCGACCAAGTAAATTATCGTGCACTTCGAAACACTATATAAATCAATCGAGTTGTTTAATATCAGTATATTTCAAAACCAGATCTTTGAATAATTTATGCCTATACATTTTCATACGAAGCCAAAATATGGCTGATATTATCACAATCCGGTTTCATGTGTATAGAAATAGTATTCAAGGCTGTGTTGTCGTTTCGTTTGTTTCAGACACGAAAACAGTCATGTCAAAGGACATTGGCATCATACCTATGTGTGATATACATCATGATGATGTTGCTCAAGCCATCTGCTTTAATCACAAGAAATTACTTTGTCTAAGCTGTGCCCTTGAAAAAGCGAAATCTGCGGATTGTTTGTTCACTGAACTTCGAAAAGTTTCAGGAGAGAAAAACAGTCTCTTGCTAGACTGTCTATCAGTTAGACAAATAACTACAAAGAAGAAACGACTAATTGAAGACGACGAGAACAAGACGAGAACTATTAAAGATGAATTGAAGCAAGAAGTTATTGAAATGCATGGTAAACTTTCATAGCGCCTCGACGAGATGAAAGAAAATTGCCTGAAGACAGTTGACAAACATGCTAAATCCGTTACAGCAGCAAATGATTATAGTAAACAAAGACTTGCTACATTCGAAAGAACAGTCAATGAACACATTGCCGACTTGTCAGGTGAATCAGTTGATGACATAATTGAAATTAAACTTAAAGTAGAAGAGGTGAAAGCTGAAATTATAAGAAACATTCCAGATAAAGACACACTACCGGAATGAGTTTACAAGCCCAATGAGAAGTGATATTGCGATCAGGTACTTCTATTAGAAGCGTATATTTGTCAAATCCGGAACGTTATGACAAAATTGATGAATCTTATAATACACATGGTGGTTGTTCAAAGCCAGTGTACACCTATTCTGATGAAGTAGTATATGATACTGAAAAGAAAAAAAAACAGATTCCGTCGAAACGGATAAAAATACTGAATCAGTTGATTCATTAAAAGAGAAACCGGAGAAACAGTCAGAAAGAATTGAAGGAAAGAAAAGCAAAGATATATCTGGAAAATCAGATACAAAGTCAACAGATGGAAAGTCGAAGAAAAGAAACGTCGGAATATTCAACTAATTTTCTACGGATAAAAAGAAAACGCACTAATTGGACGGGCAAGAAAAGAAAACAGGTTCTGATACGGACGAAGATCAAGGAAAATCCGCAGCTGTACCGAAAAGACCTTCATCTGAAGCAGGAAGAACAGGTACAGAGACTATATATCAGGACAGTACGTTTTATACGTCATTTAACGAACAACCAAAATATCTCATAAACAAAACCGTGAAGGTATCAGCGCTGAAACAACATTTCACTTCAGCATGCAAGTTTTCGAAACTTGTAGATCTCGGAGACGGATACATAGGAATGTTATCAGAAATTCACAACTCCATAGTGCTTGTAGGGATAGGCGGACAGGTGTTTGGACGGAAAACTTTTAAGAAAGGAAACCATAATATTGCTGCTGTATGAATTCAAGAGGTTGCTGTAATAGCCGAGTCTGTGCTTCAGGTCAGTAAATTTAAAGTAAGCGACAAGGGATTTACAACAGTCGCAGGTTTCGTCTTTAAAGGAGAAATATCAAGCATTACTGGATTTGATTACGATGTAACATCCTCGAAGTTTGCTGTGAGTTCACCGGGCAGAGTTATAGTTCTGGACAAAAGGGGAAAGACGATAAAAGTTGAACCGTATGGCACTGCGTACTCACCAGCAAGGAATGAATTAGCGACAACGTATGATTTCATCACCGATTGCCTGTACGTTCTGAACATAACAGATAAAACTTTAAAAAGCTTTTCAGTTGAAAAGTCAGATGCTGTTTGGAAACGTAAATTTGAAAGCGCTTCGGTCTTGCCGAGGAGCATGTGTCTCTACAAAGACAACCTTTGCATCGCTTGTGGGGATGCTATAGCCCTTTTCTCGGCATCATCTGGTGAGCCTATCGTAAAACATGGTACTCAAGATCTTTTGGATGATTGTCTTGGTATATGCGTCATTGATGACGTACTTGTGTTTTCTTCAAATTCTGATAATATCGAGAAATCAACATCACTCGCTTATATAAGCTTGTAAATTAAAATTCTGAGATTCGATCAGGAAAGACTGCAAACTTAATTAAATTTGAAATTGAAAAAAAACATACATATAACTTCGCTTTGAATTAACCGGCTTGCATGTTTTCCTATTATAGGGAAAACCTACTATATTCAGCTGTTCTTTATTTCATATAAACTTACTTTATTATATTATTTCTACTTTTTCTAGAAAATCAGAATTTCAGAGACATATTCAAGAAAGAGCTGTACCGCACCTGTACAAATATTTATATGGGAAAGTTATGCTTCATTATTTATCACTCGCTATATTATATTTACACATTTTCGCTCCTAATGTCAGCCTACGCGCTTAGCTAAATCGGGAGAGCGCAGATCTACGGACGGCGGGGTCGCCAGTTTGAGCCTGGGCGAGGCGTATGTTCTCCGTGACGATTTTTTAAAAGACATTGTGTCACAAATCATTCGTCTTCCACCGCCGATTCATGTGTAGATGTTGGCAGTTACTTGTGTAGAACCGGTTTGTACTGGTAAAGAATTCAGGAACACTGGTTAGGTTAACTGCCCGCCGTTACATAACTGAAATACGGTTGAACAACGGCGTTATATAACATAATATTATGTTCATTATTCGCGTAAGTGAATGCATTTAATTAATATCATCTTTGATATAATGCTTAACATTTCTGGCTTATTTCTTTGTCGTGTTGTCACAGATTACATGAAGGAATCTAAAACTGTTTATGCAAAAATGAAATGAAAAACAATTGTCGAGATTCGATCCCACACGGCCAAAGATCTGTTTAACATACCTTGGGCAGTATGCTTATTTGTATTTGGTACTAAAACTAGAAATATTTAGATTTTAACATGTCAGAAAATGTTGAATTCCTTTTTTCGATTTTAATCTATTTATAGTCATGTTTGTAAATATCAAGTTTTATCGTAGGGGCATAGTAGCTGTAAGTTGTTATGTTGTACAAATGTTTATTATATTTCATAATTTTATCTTAAATGTTTTGTGTATGATATTGTATTGAAATAAGTTCAACAAATATGCCCTGCTGCGGTGGTTAAAAGTAATTGCAAGTTTAATATGTGCTATTCTTTTCACGTTCTCGGTTAAAAGCACATCAAAACTGAAGGTCATATCATTGTTATATCATTCGAGGTTGAAATCAGCATAAATATTAAACCAAAGACAGTTATCAGTGTGTTCAAGGGTACGTTGTCTACTTCAGCTCATCCTCAACTTTCAACCGGACAAATGTATTAGATTACAATAATAAATATTTCGCGCAGTAGTCCTTGACGTATTCATTTTAGTTTACGTAAATGATATGTCTGCAGTTGTTAAATATAAATTATTACTTTATGCGGATGGCTACGCTATCTTGGTATCTGTTAAAATAGGTTAGCTATTGAGAAAGAGCTAACAGAAGATCTTGAATCAGTTTGTCAGTGGATAACTGATAATAAGCTGTCCCTGCATTTAGGAAAAACAGAGTCAATTTTATTCGGCTCAAAGCCCGGGTTAAAGTCAAATAATAACCTTCATATAAGTTGCAATGATCAAACTATAAATTCCCCGTCATCTGTCAAGTATCTAGGTGTATTTAGATCAGAGTCTTACTGGTGAATACATGGCTAACACTATTATCAAGAAGGCAAATGCCAGGTTAACATTTCTGTATAGGAAACAGAAATTTCTTACAGATCGTCCTAAAAAACTTTTGGTTTTAGCTTAGATACAGTGACATTTTGAGTATGTTTAAGTTTTTTTATGGTTCACACGGCTTATTCAATTTGGAAAAATAAAAGCTAAAGGTTCCCAAAATAAATTAATCAGTTTTATACCAAATCAGGAAATATGTTCCCATAATTTCAACAAGACATATTATTTCATTGAAATTGTTTACCCGTCTGTAAAAGGTGAACAAATAACATTGTGTCATGATTGCAAAATTAAGAATGGACATATGATTCAATACTTTGTGACCCAAGATTCTGTTCATTCATATAGAACAAGGTCTAGTGACAGTGGGTCTTTTATGCTACCTAGGGTGAAAGGCTTTGGTTTGAAGTCATTTTCCTTTTTAGTTTGTAAAATATTGAATATGCTTCCATCTCAAATAAGGAATTTGTCAAGCCTTACTATTTTCAAAAGTGTTGTTAAGGATCTATTTTTGAAATATTAGATTACACATGCAGAAATCTGTCTTTTTGTGCCCAACTTTGACCTAGTCTTTAATAAGTGCAATGTTTTTTTAATTAGATATCCTAATGTCTTGAATAATTATTATGGAACATTACAAGTTTCATATAATAATAGTATCTTAATTTAAATATCTATTTTTTCTAAAATCATGTTTCATGCCTCTCAATGTTAGAACATCACTAACAGTGACCATAATGGAAATAAGGGATTTTTTCCCTTTTTGTGTTATCCCTGATATTGGTGTACTGACATGGTTTATTACATATGCATATTTCATGAATTTTATTATTTCTAACCTTGCTGATAAATGACCATGTTGTCAATATCGAAATAAACAAACAAACAAACAAAAAACTAAACTGGTCGGTAAACATGTGTGTGCGCGCGCGCGTGTGTGTGTGTGTGGTAAAGCATGCAATGATGTCAAAGAATGTATTGTTATGGCTATGTAGTTCATCATTTCATAAAAGTGTATAAAACATGTGCCTTTTCCTGTTTTCTGTCATCTGGCATGTAAGATTTGGGATCTTGATAAATCACTGAAAGTTCTGTTAGATTTTGTAAAGTCAGATTGATCAAGAAGTATATCCAAATGAAACTGATAAAAAGTTATAGATCTACCTTAAAATATGTACATGCACCTTTCAGTTTAGATAATGGTTCAATGAGTTCTTTTTACCTCCACTTCTTAAGAAGTTCCCTATCTCTATTCTCTGCCTGATATTGTTTTTGGCACACTTCTGGCAATATCAGGTACACGTCTGGGCGCGCAAAATATCCAAACTTATACTTCCATTGACAGGGTGACAAATACTACAAAACTAACATTTATTTTACACAAGAAAATATGAAATATTAACAATATTTCACTAGCCTCATTTTCTACAGTGGCAAAAATGACACAAAATATTACAGTCCTAGAATAAATAAATTCAAAACAAATGTTTCAAAGGAAATGGCAGCAGCGTCTTCAGACAACGTTGACGTTCCCGCGCATTACATGAACATTCAACTGTGTACAGCATATTTAAACTTGTTTTTAATAAAACAGTAGAGTGGACTATATGCAGTAGATAGATTATAAAACAGGGCTGGTGAGCCTGAAGTCGACATTGGCACCGGGTCAATGCCAATATTGCCTTAAGGTACACCGGCCCTGTATAATAACTCTAACTATTGCCTGAGATGCGAATCCATTTTACGTTACATCAGAAATTAATGTTCCCATTTTTTCAGACTGTTTGACTAATTAGCCCGGTAATCATGTGTTGAATATAGGTCTGTCATATAGCACAAACATTAGATTTGCGATCATGTAATAATCTGTATTACGGCAAGAAGTTTAGATCAATACAACGCATAGAGGCGGGTGGCGTCCATGTCCGACTGGTTAAGGTCGATGACTTCAAATCACTTGCCCTTCACCGATGTGGGTTCGCGACTCACTCGAGGCGTTCAATTATTCAAGTCAGGAAGCCATGCAGCTGGCTTACGGTAGATTGTGTTCTATCCAGGCGCCAGCCCTTGATGAAACAATGCACGGATGACACGTTCCGTTTCCTCAACCGTCAAATCTGGTAAGTCGCCATATGAATTGTAATTACATCGATGCGACGTTAAGCCCATAAAAAATCAAAAAAGAAACAACCACATAAAGTCAAATCATGTACATGAATATATACCTTCTAAAAGCATGCTGGATGCTTACATGGTATTATTTTTGTTCAACCTATGAAGGTCCGGAGAGATCAATCAATCCGACACAAAACGTTTATTTCATCAACATAATTGCGTATAATTATATACAAATCGACATCTATATTTTGGCGAGGTCTTTTATTATTGTAACAGTTTATCAAGTTTCTTAAACATTTAGACGAATATGTGTAACACAATTTTTAAAAAAAAATCGGATCATACAGAGATTTCATTTTTGTACATTGCAGGAGTGGTACTCATTTTTGAAAGGTCACAAAAGAAACACATAAAAGTAAATCTTTTACGAAACGATCTAATATCATTTATAAGAATACAGAGGTATAGATATTGACTTTTAATAGGTAAGACAAGTTAAAGAAGTATTTTTGTTTTTCCTTCCTTATAACAAAATCCACCCGTTTTTATTAAAATTTCCATATCGTTTTTGCAACACATTTTTTCTAGGGTATTTTAAAAATACGATAAGAAATATGAAAGCTGTTTACAAAAACACCGGGGGTGACGTAAGAAGTTCCATTAAGTAAGAAAATGTAGAGGAATTGCTGTCAAACAAAGACACCAATAGTTATATTACGACGGTAGTGTGTATTAATATAAAATAAAACGAAACGTTAGTTTGTAAATCATATTTTACGCGAACACTACATAAAACCCATCAGCGGTTATGTGGGTATTACTGTTGAACTTTATCAAATATCAAATACTTATACAAAGTAATTATATGATACTGCAAAATGAGACAAAACACTAGTCGTTAATCACAATTTGATATCAGAAGATTACCAAACCATGCATTGTCTGAATTGTAGTGTTAGACTAAGTGCGGATTAGTTTTCGGTATTTCTGGTCACAGACACTTGGGGTCAGGACACCCCTACCCGCCTCACTCACCTCCGCCCCTGGTTAAGTTTAGCGAATATTTTGCAGCATTTTACCATGTATTGAGCATAGGTGACGATCATAAAACGCATTCTTTTTTATATTTCAGCGTGTTTTAAAAAACGCATTACTACCATCAATACTCTCAATTTCTGACGATTTGAAACGGTATCATGGTCACTAGAAAAGAATAGCCTAATAAACGTTTAAATTAACACCTACCTATGAACCCTGGTATCAATTGACGCGTCGGTTATCATTCTGTCAAATGACACCTGTCCTGACAACTGTCATTCGTATTCCGACGAGAAATCAGTTAGTATTAAAAATCGATCAATTTCAATTTTATGGAACACTTCCCTGCGAATTGATCCCTGCTTTGCACTGCGCATATCATTGCCGGGTAACAAAATTAATACGGTTACGACTACATTATACCAGATCATCACTTTCGCCAGTGTTACACGTGACTTGTTTACATAGTGGAAAAAGCTGTTTGCAACTTGGACGGATATTCCTCTCGAAGCACTCCATGGTTTCAGTTATGGTAAGCGCTAGCCAATGTTCATTTTACTCGGCTGTATCAAATGGCAACAATATTATTTCAACTGGTCAAGGTGGCACGGAGAAATCAAACGTTCTGTAAGTTTGCAGAAGATATAGACAGGAAAGGAAAGATAGTGTCTATCACATGCAGTTCAGGGATTGCTGCAACACAATATAAAACTGGACAAACGTTGTTTAGATGGTGTGGGTTTGGTGATGGGGATATAGCGATACAAAAACTAACATGACTTGTGTGCAATGATAAGAGATATGTAGCTACAAGACGACATTTAGAGACATGTGAAATCCTTATTGTTGATGAATGTTCTATGGTTAGTAGAAAATGTTATTTGAATTTGTTGAGCAGGTAGGTAAGGAAAAACGACAGGTATTTCAATGGAATACAGGTAATATGTCCAGGTGATTTTTACCAACTTCCCCCTGTTTCAGACCGTTTTACGGCTAATCTGGTAAATTCTGTTTTGAATCTGAATAGTTTTCATCCGCTCTATCTCATCATATAAATCTTCAAACAATGTTAAGGCAAAATGATGAAAACCTTATAGCCTGCGTTAATGATCTTGAAAAGGGAAATTTAAAACAAAGTTCATTGGATTATATTAAAAAAAATCTTGAAAGAAATATTGAAGAGAATGAAAACACTATGCATCTTACCAGAGGAACCTTTTTAATCGTGACAAATTGCAAACTGTGCCAGGCGTTTTAAAAGTATATGAAGCCGAAGATAAGGGAGATTCTTAATACCTTAAAAAATTTCTAGCACCAAAAATATTAGGATTAAAAGGAGGATGTTCTGTTATGCTTGTCGTGAATTTAAGTGACAAACTCGTCAATGGTAGCACTGGTAGAGTTACAAAACTTCTTCCTAATCAAATTGTTGTTCATTTTTCAAAACAAAAATAACTGATAGTAGGTACCTATTCACAAGAAAACGACTCTATTTCTAAAAAAACAAACTTTCAAAAAAAAGACTTCAATTTACGCTTATTCTTGCTTTTGATACCACTATTCATAAGTCACAAGAATGGCTTTTGAATTCATTGTAATTGACTATGACGATGCAAACATACCTGGTCAACTAGGTGTTGCATTAGGTCGTGCAGTTTCTGCAGAGCAGTTGCAAGTGAAACATTTCAGACATTCGTTAATTAAAGAGCATCCACGTCTTATTTCTGAGTTTTACAGTGCTGAATTTAAAACTGTATTGCCTGATTGTAGCTGTTATAAGAATGAGTTCATACCTTCTAAGGTGTTAAATGAACTTTTTATACCCGTTGACTCCTATATTTGCTCTAGACACTTCAAAATTACCTGAATTACTTCAAGCTTTGACAAGTAGAATAAGCATATGCATATGCAATTCAATCCATTTAAGTGTTAAGTTATTCGCGTTGA
The DNA here is from genome assembly GCF_021730395.1 of Mercenaria mercenaria. NCBI lineage: Eukaryota > Metazoa > Mollusca > Bivalvia > Venerida > Veneridae > Mercenaria > Mercenaria mercenaria. The sequence continues at coordinate 60,042,782 of NC_069373.1, forward strand.
CTAAAAGAAATTACCCTGACATTATCGTCTATATGTAATTTTACTATCATACTAACATGTCAACGTTTCTGAAAAGATATTACCGTAACAATATAAACCATAACCGTTTACACATGACATAAAACAGTGGCTAAATATGCGTTAATAACGCCATGGGGATTTGATACTGACCCAGGAGTTTCGCAAGGTCCGTACTAGGGCAAAAAATTCAGTGCATATAGAAAATAGTCTCTGTTTCACAAAGTATCTTAATGGAATATGACACTACAATATACATGTCACTTATATTTAACAATAAAAACACTTCAGAATTACAGGAGTTACTTAAAACTTAGACATGCAGAATGTGCAAATTCATGCGCGATTCAATCACTTCAAGTGTTAGGTTATTCGCGTCGAATAAAAAAAAAATACCCTCACAGTATCGTCTATGTATCATTTTACTACCACACTAACACGTCAACGTCTCTGAAAAGGATTGAACGGTATGAAGGGACAGGTATCTTCATATATACATACATCTCAAGTGTCTTCATTTTATATTGATGCAACGAAAAAGTAGAGCTTAGCAATAGTAAATATTTCATGAATAAGAGAACGATTAAGGTTTTTAAAACATTAAAAAAGTACTCAACAAAATATGCAGTTACGTGCTTTCCACATGTTTTGCCCGTTAAGCGTCCTTCACAAAATTGGACTATTGGCGATCGAGTCGTAAGCGTATTAATTTTGGTGCCTGGTTTATGGCATGCGCTATACAAAGCAAGGATCAATTCGCAGGGAAGTGTTCTCATTGTCAGTGCACTGTTTCAAGTCTTCAAATATTGAAAGCATTGAAGTAAAAATGCATTTTTTAAAACACGCTGAAATGTAACAAAATGCGTTTTATGATCGTCACTTATGCTCAATACATGGTACAATGCTGAAAAATGTTCGCTAAACTAAACCAGGGGCGGAAGAGAGTGGAGCGGGTAGAGGGTCCTTATCCCAAGTGTCTGTGGTTAGAGTGTATTTGAAATTTGCGGATAAGAAAAAAATATGATGTTAGGGCACCGTGATAATTACTCTATACATTAGTTTATTTTGCGATAGTTTATAATGTTGGTTTTGTATTTCAGAACAACGTGAAACTCTTCAATAGAATTTGCTTTTGGTCTGGTTCACTTATCTTATATACGATCTTACCTTATAAATTCATATTATTGGTAAGTGACTGTATACAAAATGATCTAAAGAATGCGATTTCGCATAATTTATATGAATTTAACTTCCTTCTTGCCAGCTAAATAATAAAGATAGTTGGTTTAATAGATCTCCTGTCACTGATAAAACACTACGAGGACTGACTGACTAAATTACTTTGATAAAAATGTGCAATACGCAGAATGTTTAATGCGCCGTTCTTTTTCGCATGTCGCGTGTTAAACGTCATTCAGTTTTTCGATGCCGTATGCCACGTGCTGAGTGACATTAACCTTTTTCGATGTCGTATCTCGTATGTTTAGCCAATTTCACTCAGCTATTTGAAATTTCAGGCTTAAAAAATGAACACTTCAGTCCCTTTTGCGCTTTGTACTTCTTCAAACTCAACAATGATTCAGAATTTCAGAAACATGTTTAATTTAGGATATTTCAAGCTTTAAAACTGAACACTCCAGTCATTTTTTTTTTTGCATTTCGTAACTTAAATTGTAAACTGGACAATATTTTGCAATTTGCTATTCGAATTTCGAACAAAAAATATGTTCGAGTTTAAATTTAAATACACCCTTCGGGCTGTTTTGAACTTGGTAATTGGATTTACAAAACTTAAATATATTTGGTATTTCGCGATAGCCTGTTAAACTTTTGATTCGAACAGCAAAAACATGCAATACACAACTGAAATGCAGACAAAAGAATTTTACGGTAGAGCGTCGTACTCCGAATCCAGATGTCTCGGGTTTGAATCCCTTTGAGGGAGGATTTCATACGTGGCCTAAAAGTGTCTTACCGTGGCGCTATAACTGGCTAGAATTTCAGGAAACAAAAAAGGGTTTCACCTGGAGGGGATTACTTTTATTTACACTGTCCCGTGTCTTTGGAACATGGTGGGGGGGGGGGGGGGGGGGGGGGGGGGGGGGCGGTAAGAGTGAAGTTGGGTGCGCACCATAAACCGGTTTAAGCTCCCCAGTGGTGTTTTTGCCACTGACCGTTCCAAGGCGGTGCCCCACTGACTGTGTTCCTTTGTTTGTTCGTTTTGTCCTAATGTGTTGGCTTTGTGTGTGTATGTGTGTGTGTGTGTTTGTGGTGTATTGGCCTTGTGTGTGTGCGCGTGTATGTGTGTGTGTGCGGGTGGTGTGCACGTCTGCGTGCTGTAGGTTTCGTTTTGGGGAGGCTGCGTTTTTGGTGCGTGGCATTCCCTGTTTGATATTTGTCTTTGTTTTTTAAACTACGATTTGAATTACAAATTAAAACAATACATTTCACGATTTAAATTTAACACTTGGCTTCTATTACTGCTACTACTACTACTGCCGCTGCTACGGCTTCTACAGCTACTGCTTCTACTGTTCATGAGCTACTGCTGTTACTGCTACTGCTAATTTAGTATCGTAATCATGAATTTTTTCGTATTTATCGAATAAGTTTGTCCTTGCTAATGTAAGCTTATTCACATTCGGATTTGTAGTATCTTTATCAGGTCTTCTCTCATAATTGTTCAAATAGAGGCACTCGGTACCCTCCTAGGGGCCGCCAAAGCTTAAAATAAAATACTTTTAACAATATCTTTTCATGAACCACTTGACGGATTTTATTAAAGTCAGTCAGTAACATCACTGAGGGCCCTCTCCCTGATTTGTCCACATGTAGTTGTGACTACTCATGATTGAGTGTGCCATACCTATATTCAAGGTCAAACTCTCAAGATCAGGTGAGCGACGTACCGCTACCATGACCCTCTATTTGATTATGATACGGAAATATTTACGATCGGCAAATGATAAATGTATCCTTACTAAATGTTTATGAACTTTATTTATAATCACTTATTATAATAGACAATTTTGATTCATGTAGAAAGTTCCACAATAACAACCTGATTTAGCTATTTGTTAAGGATAATTGTGGAAATTTCAACAATAAGAATTTTTGGATAAGTTCAGATTTTACTGTTAATTACAATGCAATTTATTTAAGTTTTTATTATATCCAAAACGTGTTTAATCATCTTTTATTCGGATTTAATTTTCTGCAAGTAGATACATTGAATTAGCTAAGAATTTTCAATCTGAAAATTGTGACATTCAGTTTGTTAAAATCAAAGAGGGAAAATTTGATGATAATATTGAAATTTCCACACTTTGAAACTGATAAAATGTACCTTCACTAAAGGTGTTTAAACAATTGCTTTGTTTACATTTCTTATAAAGTATTTTAGCTTGATGTGAAAGTAAATGTGGAAATTGTTGAAATACTTAGACAACTGAAATTTTACTCTGATAGCTATTGTTTATTGGTTTTTATTTATTTTAATAAATGGGTCAAAAGAAGTATAATGGAAATTTCCACGCTCAATTGATTGAAATCAGATGATAATGTGGAAATTTTCACACTTGTTGACTGATAAAGTTTCCCAATCTAATTTTTTAAATTTTTCATGTTCTATTTGTTAAAATTGAAAAATCAAACAAACAATAAACAAAAGATTTTGAAAAATCAGGGACATCTTGAAGTATCTATATAATATACTGGAATAACGTCGTCAAAAATGGATTCCTTTGTATTTTTTGAACATAACAAATTGTTCATATGCATCTCATTCTCTATTTGCCTGTCTTCCAAACCGTATGGAAATAAATTAAGATTTTATTATTATTATTTATTTTTTTGGTCGGGGGGGGGGGGGGGGGAGGGGAGAGTGACGCCGTTTTTCAACAGTATTTCAGTCATGTAACGGCGGGCAGTTAACCTAACCAGTGTTCCTGGATTCTGTATCTGTACAATCCTATTCTCTGCAAGTATCTGCCAACTTCTCCACATGAATTATCAGATGTGGAGGACGAATGATTTCAGACACAATGTCTTTTATCAAATCATCACGGAGACCATAAGCCCCGCCCGGGGTTCGAACTCGCGACTCTGCGATCCGTAGACTAACGCTCTCCCTACTGAGCTAAGCGGGCATGTCTAAATAGATTGTACATGAAATTAAGAATTACTTTAAATTTCACAGACAATATATTTTTACAAAGTCCGAAGAATGTTATTCCTGAGTAATTGTAACAATATATAAAGTGAGTTAAAAGAAATAACTCCGAAAAGAAAACATGTTTTCAAGGTTTTAATTTGACAATATTAAGAACCACAGATCTTTTGTAACCCATGACATATTCCCCACATGAAGAATTTTACATTCCCCGCAAGTTTTAGTACCCAAAAGAATGAAAGTTAAAAATAAAAGGGAATTTTACATTAATGTTTTGATTATTTCCTTACTTGCATGAGAAGCATGTCTAAACATTTATAATATATTATATTATCGTTCTTTTTTTAAAATGTAAAAATCCTTTCATTTCATTGGATACGTGTTGGTACTGAGAAAGATTTATTGATACTATACAATGTCATGAGGAAAAGCTCATGAGGAAAAAATCTTCTTTTTTGCGCATCTCGTAAAGGTGTAACAGAATAATTTGGGTTTTGTAAAATTTCATATAAATATATCTGTAATGGTTCTAGAAACATTCAAGTAGTACGGTTCGGGATTTTACAGAACGGGAAGGACAAAATGGTTCTGATATAGTACCCCTCTACCGCTCCCACCCGATATAATAGACAATTTGACGGGTGTATTATAATGAGATAGATGTAAGATAGAGAGAAATGTAAATTCTGAAATTTAATATTGAATTATATATAATATTTATCTCATGTTACCCTAGAAAATTAGTAGTATAATACAATGTATAATCACCTGTAAACTCAGTATTTGAATTTGTGTGCATGGTAAAATACTCAACGCTTAAAAAGTAGACAGAAGGTAATGTTTTACCTTTCCCAAAATTGCTACATTACGTTTATTCACAATTTAAAGTTTTATATACAAACCACATTGCCTATTTTGTTAAGCTTGTTAGGCTAGAATGTTTTACCCCACGACTCCAACATTTAAAGCTCAAAAGTTGCCGTATGACATAAATGATGCCGGCACGACCTTACAGAATATTGTTCGTTTCTGCCGCTTTTGCAAAAAGATATAAATTACTAATATAAAGAAACTGTTACCAAATACCCAAAACGTTAACAATGGACATCTTTGTCCAAGTTCCAATTTCCCACGTCATAAAGATAAACGTTTGATTATCTAACGATGTAACGCAGTGCACTAATATGATTTAGGTATCAACAAGTTTTCATTTTAGCGCAATCGCAAGTTTACGCATTCACATTTACTCATTTTATAACATTTTATCACATTTCTTTCAACGTTCCTTTCACATATTATATCTACACCATTATGTTCGCAAAGGTTGATTTAACGTTCAAAGTGGTACTACCTTTATTTCAGTGTGATGTTTCTGCAGTAACATTTACGACACACAGAGTTCCTGACTAACATTTTTGACTGTTTTAACACTTTTAAAAGATGTATGTTATCATAGAATTTCTGTGATCATTGTGTTGTAAATCAGAGCAAAATACAGTTCATATTGTCAAAGAACAAAATATTTTACCTATATTTCTTTAAAGTTATTTTGACTTTTAAAGACGAACCAAAAGCATATCCCAATAGGACTCTAGCTGTCAGTACTGATTTTTTTTTCAGTTTCGTAGCACTACCTTGTACTGACTATAGGGGTATAAAAGCAAGTTTCGTTGAGCCCTCATATTGATCAGAATTTGATGAAAACATGATAACGTCATCAATTACACACAGTCCCAGACAATCTTCAAGTAAATCGTTTGTAGCATGTTTATCGACGGCGCTTCCATCTGTAGTTGCAAACACAGCAATGGCGTCACGGAATGTGATGTAAAGTTTTTCCTTGTTAAGGAACAAACTCATAGGTACCATTTCTTTGTCGTCAAATTTTCGCCTCCATATTGCGTCCGACTTGTCATATGAAAAGCATTTCAATGTCTGATGTTGGATATTCAATATGTAAAGGCTGTTCTTTTCAAAGTCATAAGTTGTTACTATTTCAGTGTAGTCAGATACATCAAGTGAAATTGTTCTAATGTTATCTCCGTCGATACCAAGAACGATCAATTTTGCAGGCGAACTGATGGCATACTGCGATTCCCTTTCATTGAAGTCAAATCCTGTAATGTTTACGATCACTTCATTTATGTAGAAACTATTTTTCTGATGCAATCCGTTCTTTACTTCATAAAGATTAATGACCTTCATCTTTTTCTCAAGAAGAATAGCAAGCTGGTTGTATCCGGTGACGGCTACACCAAGAATTGCACTCTGAAATTGTTTCTGGCATACAACTGTCCCGTCAAATTCGGCAATCGCAACAGCAGAATTAGGCTTAGAAAGCAAAACTACATGATTTTCTCCCAAACACATTATCTTTGAAAAATGCCACGCTTTAGTGGATTTTGTTTGAAGACCAGTTAATGTGACGGTTTTATTTATTAGATGCTTAGGTTGTATTTCTGTACGAGTATTGAATGTTATATTTTCGTATACTTCGGTTGCATGTGGTTTCTTTGGTGGATTAGTGTCTGGCATCGCGGATGAATATTTTGCACTCTCTTTATGAATAGACTTTTTCTTTGCTGTAACTTCTGACTTCTCCTGTCTTGAAAGAAATTTTGGCCATCGGAAATGATGTTTCGAGTGGTTTGCATCGTGATGTTTTTTCCTATCCGGAGCAATGCTTTCACTCGAGTGCTCAGATATATCTTTTTCATACCCGTCTTTCAAATCGCTCGTTTTATCTTTTATGGTAGGTGTAAAGTGAAAGTATGTGTTATTATGAACCGATCCCACAGGCATTGTGGAAATACTATCCTTTGAACATACCGAAACATTTTGCGGCTCTCCACGACTTGTGACCAGTGAATTGTCTCTACTAGTAACCGACATGTTTTTATGCACACGTTCATTTTCTTTCTCACTCTGGTTTTCTGTATCCGTTGGATTTACTTCATCGTATAAATCTTCACAGTGCATTTCAATATTCACTATTCCCAATATGTCACTCTTCAAAATGGCATCTTCTAACTCCGGGTTAGGCTGGAAATCTCCTTTTGGATTAAGAGATGAGCCACATAGCTTTTTAATCAGTTTTGACTTTATTTCCTGAACCTTCGTTTTACTCTCAGTTGCATTATCTTTGTTACTTGAAACATGTGCCAGGTGCTCCTCTAATTCGTTTTCAAACGTGTTCAGGTTTTTCTTTGCTTGATTGAAACTTTCACTCATGGCGTCTGTCTTTGAATCAACTAAATTCAAGCAAATCTCCTTTAGATTAGACAGATGTTTGTTTAGTTTTTCATACGTTTCATTGACTCCCTTTTTCAAATCATTCTTTAGATTCGTAGTTTTCATTTCGCTTTCTTCAAGCATCAACCTCTTCTTATAAATATTTTGTTTCATTTGTAAAAATTCGACTATAACTTTATCTTGGTCGTCTGCAACTTTGCTTAAAGGGCGGATATCGCAGCTTTCTGATGATCTTGCTTTTTCAAGGGAACAAGAAAGACACAAAAGCTTTCGGTGAGTAAAGCATACGGCACTCGCGGCTTCTTCATCATCAGCAACATGAAAATCACAATAGGGTGACAGATAAGACTGATCCGACATATTTTCAGTCAGTTCCTGCAAAAAATGAAAAGAAACCTGCATAAATAAACCGTATATGTCTATATTTCAGTATTCATTTATTGTAAGACATATTAATTTATCTGGCTTTTTGGTAGGTTCACAAGAACCGCAAGAAATACATGTGTAATCACGCATAATGATGCATGTAACATTATGACTGACATGGTTTCGATTTAATGGATACATAATTTTCCGGTGGAATATCGGAAAAATAACAAACTCCCCTATTATAGAAGAAACACTGAGTTTAATTATTATTTAGTGCATACAAAAAAATACTAATAAAATGCAGAAACGCAAATATCACAAAAGTAACCACTGTTTAACTTTAAATGCAAAAGATTCTCAACCAAAAGAAACGTTAAATACTATTTAAAAGAGACATTTTACAAGTGTTTTTGTACTTTAAAGGAGTAACCCACATATTTTTGGTGAAAGATAAGTTCTTTCAAAAATCCATAAAAGAGAGTTCTCTGAAAATATAAAAATTTATTGACATATGATTTTTGCAAGATATTCTTATAAATAACCAAAATATTGTGCAGATGGTAGTAAACCGTTGCGTTGTGTTGTCGTTGGAAATAAATGCAAAAAAAACAAACATTCTTTTTGCAGTTTAACCAATATCTGAATTTCATTTTCTCCCAATTTATCAATTTTTCAGTGTCATGTGTACATTCTTTGCCAAACTTGGTGGAAATTAACATATTGAAAAAATTCAGCTAACCTTTGGGCTGGTACCTTTAATATGTTATGAATTCAACACTTCAGATGTTTAGTTTTATACAAGTAGAGTTTTGATCAAAACTAAGTTTTTCATCAAAACTACGTGAAACTCGAAGTAAGTATTTCAAAACATGACTTCACATTTTCGGCGTAAATGAAATACAAGATAACTGATTTACCTTTTGAGATTTACTTAAACCTCACACACAAGGTTTATGGATCGATTTGTGCAGTTGTCATCTAGATCTTTGCTACATTAACATTTTATCTATTACTTCTATGTAGTCCATGGCCTTACTTTCTGTTGACAAGTTATACGAGTTTACCATGTCAAAGAATAAATTATAATTACTTTTCAGAAAAATACATACACTTAGGTCGAGCTCATTATTTAATTTGGAACTATACGCCACTTTTCATGGTATTGCTCTCTGTCTATCAATGAAGGTTCCATCTGCGGATGTCAAAATTGTTTATAGTACTTGCAATATGTGTAATTGGTGCGTTCTGCTCAACCCGGGGCTAGAGGACTCGGATTCTACTACCGTCTGTGAACGGGCTCAATCAAACCAAGCTTGCAACGTTTTCTATTTTTGTCGTGTCGGGCAACCTTCGGAGTTTTCATTTTTTATATTTGATATAAGAAAATGAAATGCGGAACATTGATCACGCCCTCCGAGCACCAGCTAAAGCGAAAATCTTTTATAAAGTAACTATTATCTCATGACCCCAAACGACCAGAGACAATAACAACACGTACCACACGTACGTTAGACTGATGTTGTAAAATATAATCGAATCCATTGAAGGATAGAACATAACATGGGTAAATATAGGGTGATAGCAAACCAAACTATATTAACGGAAAGACTAGTTGCCTACAAAATAAATTAACAAGAATGTTGTATATTAACTATTTGTAATTAAAGCATAGTACAAACAGTCAAAATAGAAAATAAAAGAACAAAATATTAAAATATATAAAACGGTAACTTTAACTACAAAAGCATATAAAGAAAACTTACACGTTTAAATTTAATCCAATGTTTGTTTTCTAAGTTGCACAGTAACATAAGAGTATTACTTGAATGGAAAATGTCAGAATGAGGAAGTTCATATCATTTACAATGCGCACAGATAAGGTAAGATTTAAAATGAAATTCAACGCTACGGGTAAATGTATTGAAAGATAAACCGGCTAGCTATACTATTGATATATGGGTGTTACGTGCGAAACTTGGTTGTAGATATAAAAAAGACAAATCTTTCTGTATAAATTAGCAAAAGGATGTGTCAAAAAAGTTACGTTGAAAAAAAAACGAAAGTGGTGCCACGTATACAGATTTATAAACTTTTCTTCATAATATATCAATTTTAGAATAAAGTATTATTTCACTTATATGATAATATATCAGTTGGGAATTGTTTTATCACGTAGCATTCACGAATTTGCACAAACTTTTATGCGTCTGTGTAGCTGTTTCTCAAAACAAGAAGAGCAACTCTGTACACTATTGCAGAATAGAACCATGGACCTTCTGTACATATACAAAAACTTCTACAACACCACCCATAGCTGTGAGAGGATAGTGTTTTGAAGTATGCGATCCTGGCCATAGGGCCTATGAGGTCACTTTCAATTCCAAAGCATCCCGCAACACCCACAGTGCCGTGACAACGACCATAAGACATACATTCACATGTACACGTACAATTGCGCAATCATGCACACACAATGCATACACACGAGATGTATTTAAAGCAAACCTTAAGAATCGTAGACATCGTTGCTCTCGAAATAAGGTGACCGTTGGTCAAATACCATCTGATAGAACGTATTCGGCGGAGTTGTGCTCTTGTCCCAGATCCCTTTTAGTGTCTAACACTGTTTGGAGATTTCACGTTCAGTTTGATGACTCTATTACAGAGTCACCGTCTACTGATACGTCTGCATTGTGCCTGGATCTATGTTTGATCATAACAGCATTATTTCTGTTTTATCTGCCTTCAGCTTCAGGATGTTACAGTTCATCCAAGAGATAATTAAGCAAGGTATCCCTCAACACGGCTTCCTAAATTTAGCTTTTACTGACCTGAAGTACAGTACAATTTGGAGTCGTCAAAGAAGACATGATGCACCAGTATACCTTGACGTCTGTATACTTTGCCTATGGGGTTACGTAAAGAAGCTCGGGACCCAGAACCAGTCCCTGTGGTACACGCTAACTTCATAGAAATAAACGTAAAACGATATTATCTGGTGAGTTAAAATTAAACGACATTTTACAATTAATAAATTAGATTTAGAGAGGCCTGGTAAATTAACTTTTGGTGTCTAAAAAGGATGAGTTAAATGAAATCTAATGAAGATCTTCTAATTGTCTTTTAGCGGCTGTAAAAAGGATTCCCTGTACTTGGACGAGCTGTTCATTTCAACGTTTTCTAAACTTGTTGAGTAGTGATATATAAAGGGAAGCTACACCTACCATTTTAATATTTTTAATTGTATAGAATAACCCCTTACATCTCTGTCTCCCTGATTGTCGTGGCATTCAAATAAATATAACATAAAATGATAAAACATAATGAGCAAGCATAAGGCAGTAATCCGCTTAGCTTGACACTTTTCAGGATTTGTGTTCTAAATTATAAACCTTTGGTCACTGATAAGTAAAATCTACAAAGTTAAATATGAGCAATACATTCACAAAAATATCGGACTGTAAGGCATGTTAAAAAACTGCGTATTAGTATTGTCAGAAATGAGAAAAGGAAATTAAGATGGCAACGTTGTTTTATTGGCTTTAAGTCTCCCCGTACATTTTTCAGACTGTTCAGCTCGGATTTTATGTTTTGTTGGTAGTACTCGTAAACTTTTTGTTTTGTGTGGTTCTAATACTTCATCTTCTATAGTTTATGGGTATTGTTTAAAAATCACCCGTTGGGTATGGAGCCTGATTTTTAATTTTGTCTTATGGCAGTTCATGTGATATGCATACTTAGTAGTACCAGATCCGCTTTCTTAAATAAAGTTTATTGCTGCCCATTATTTCTCGTTTAGGACAATTAGGGACCATTTGCCGTTTTCCGTGGAATTGCAGTCTTTGTATCGTTGAAAATACAATGTACAAGTACGTATGAGCAGATCTGTGGATGTCTTTAAATAGTTTTATTTTGTTACTTGAAACAGGTGCAAAAAATGAGTTCTGCTCAACGTCCACCATTCATTTCTACTACCGCACATAAACAAGCTTATTGACCCCGAGTCTATTATTATATTGTTATTTTTGTCGTGTTTGGCGACCTGTGGAGTTTTCTTCTTTTTTTAAATACTAGTATTCAATTGTATGGAGAATCAAATTTATTCCATATACATTTTTATATGCTTATATTGTACATAGAACTCGATTCAGTAACACATGCATGTGATTAGCGAACGTTCTGCGACCCTGTCTATATCTATGACGTTTAAATAAAAGGGATACCCTCGTCTTGGGGAGCTGAAATAAAAAGGAGCGTATATGAACGCTTATTGAGTAAGAGGGTGCCTTGACATAATATATTTTAGTTGCTAAGCTATAGGTCTGCACTCACATGCTAATGTGGTGTTGACAATCTCTCGAACGTTTTGAGCTAAAAGTCATTAACATAATGTTGTCAAAGACTGCGTGTTAAATCAATAGTTCAGTACATGAAGTAACTTAAAAACTCAGTTAAAATGTTTTTTAACAAAAGTAAGAGTTCTATCAGGTTTTAGCTGCTTTGATTAATAATAAATCTGTCAAACGACCTGTTAAAAGACTGTCTGACCCACTCCATACTTGAAATTCAAAAGTTGTCTGTTACAGTACACGCCTAGCTTCACACTCGATACCTAGGATTTATGTAATAAATAAGAGGGAGTAAATGTTTTTGTCAGTGTAACTGTATACTACTATATCCCTTTCATGCATATCATGCATTTTGTTCCTGATGATCAGTGACATTTCAGATGAAAAACGTAAAAAAAATTAAAGTGTATAATGTAAAATGCAGGCATTTTGACGGTCATTATATTCTTTCATTTTGCAAATTTGATAGAGTGTTGTAAAATCTATGTACCATGTGGGTGGATTAGAATTATGAATACATGGCAATTTTTTTAGTTAATTTATTAATTTATTTAATTGAGAGTATTCATAAAGTTAAAGTCTATTTCTAACTGTCCTAAACTAATATATTTCCTCAACATAACAGTATGATATAAAATCCGTTTTATTAGATTTTCTAAACGTATGCATTTACTAGAAATTATATCTATATGTTACATCATGTATTATTGGACTATAAATCGTGCTAGTATTGAGTAAAATGGATACATTTCATTTTCATGACAAATGACAATGTAAGTTCAACTTTCTACACTTTTATTGAAAATAGAACAAGTATCTCACACAAAAAGTTATTACAACATACCCTTGCATAATTACATAACATGTCTACCCTTTAGTCTGCTGACGGCAAGTGAATCTGCCTTTGCGACTAGTGTAGACTAAGATCAGCCTGCACATCCGTGCATCCGTGCAAGTTGATCATGGTCTCCATTGTTCTCTATTCAGTCAATATATTTTCAGCGAACACCCCTTTGAATATTTAGCGGTTCGGCCTAAATTGTATGATGAACCTGTCCATTTTAGATATTTAGCAAGGTAAAGGCTACATAAAATATCATTTTACCTGTGACCTTAATCAAACGAGTGAAAACCTCTGTTGCATATAATGAAATGCTATGACCATATAAAATGGCTCTTCCTTCTGCAAACGCATTCAGTACATGTTTATATTGTTCTTTGAAAGGTACTTGTATACACGTATAAAACGGCAATGGAGAGCCTCACGTGCCTTTTAGTTCGACTTTAGCTATAATTGCACGAGGACAATGTCCGAGTAATAATCTAGGTCTTGTGACTTTGGAACATCGGAGGGGGGGGGGGATTAGATTGAGGTAAGAGTGAGGTTAGGTGCACCATAAACCAGTTTAAGCTCCCCAGTGGTGGTTTTGCCACTGACCGTTCCAAGGCGGTGCCCCACTGTGTTCCTTTATTTGCTTGCTTTGTTTGTGTCGTGTGCACGTCCGCCTACTGAGTTTGCGTTTCGGGAGGCTGCGCTTTTTTTAGAACGGGGCTTTCTCTGTTGGATATTCATCCTTGTTTTTAGGGGTGTTGACAACCGTGCCTAAGGACCGTCATTGCTGTTTTATGAGCTATTCATTATATATCTTGACACAATTATGATTACTCGACTGTTTAAATAGGTTTATCATAATTATACAGATATTTACGTTAACGAATAGTTCATTGAGATGACTAAGACTAAAATGACGTCATACATCCCCGACTGGTAAAGAACCGGTCATAGTTCCCAATTCCAATAAGTTATTTGGCCTGGGTTACTGTAATCTGTCCTACGCAGTTTTGTAACTGTTTATAGTAATATATATATAATACATATTAACATAATAAATTATATATTAAAAATCATACTATAATATGATGCACGTTTCCTCACCTTAGCAACAGACCATCGAAATTGCTGCTTATATTCTTGGTAAATATATACGAACGCATTTTCAAATGCTTTGTTAAGTATTATGTTTTATCTAAACGTTTTTCAAATGTAATCGTATTACATAACAATCTTTGACGTCAAAACTTTTGTTGGAAAAAAATAATAATAATTATGAAGGTATGTACTTCTGTACGTTCTTTAACCTTGCTTTGACAAAAACTGAATATTATATGATTCATATTCCTTCCTCTATATTAAAATTTTGCTGTGATTATTGAAGTTATAAGCAACAGTTACAGTCAAGAAAAACTGTTAAACATGCAAGGAATAATTTCTACATGCATTGTAGTTATAAGTACAAGAACAAATCTATATACAGAAAAAAATCAAATTTTTAATCAGTTATGGCCGATACTATAATGGAACATTTTTACTATGCTACTTTAAGTAAAGATGTGTCCGATTCATCAGTCCTAAAATATTTTGCATTTCCTCTTGGACCGAGTACAAGTATGTAGTTTTACAGGCTGACATATGCGAGTGTTGTAGATTTCTCCAAGTTGTCTGAATTTGAAGACAATACAAGTACTTCATCAATGACGCATATTCCAAGACAGTCATCTAAAAGATCATTGGTGTCATGTTTTACGATAGGCTTACCGGATATTGCTGAGAAAATTGCTACAGCATCCCCACAAGCAATGCAAAGTTTGTCCTTGTAGTGACACATGCTCCTCGGCATGACCGAATGACTTTCAAACCTACGTTTCCAAACAGCATCCGACTTTTCAAGTGAAAACATTTTTAAAGTTTTATCTTTAATGTTCAAAATATAAAGACAGTCATTCTTGAAATCATATGTTGTCGCTATTTCGTTAGTCTCTGGTGTTTTTGTGGTACCATATGGTACAGCTTTTAACTTCTTTCCACTTTTGTCAAGAACAATAACTTTGTCCACTGAACTTACAGCAAACTTTGACGAAGTAATATCGAAATCGAATCCAGTAATGTTTGATATTTCTTCGTTTACTATGAAACTTGCAACTATTGTAAATCCCTTTCCGCTTACTTTAAATTTACTGACCTGAAGCCCGGGCTCGGCTATTACAGCAATCTCTTGATTTCCTACGGCAGCAATATTATGTTTTCCTTCCTTGAAAGTCTTCTTACCAAACACATGTCCATCTGTTCCTAAAAGCACCAAGGAATTATGAATTTCTGATAACATTCCTATGTACCCATCTCCGAGATCAACAAGTTTCGAAAACTTACATGCAGAAGGAAACTGTTGCCTCATATCTGATGCCATCACTGTTTTGTTTATCAGATATTTTGGTGACATGTAACTTGGCCTATAAAAAGTACTGTCCTGATATATATTTTCTGAATCCGTATTGTCTGGTCCAGAAGAAGTTCTTTTCTTTGGAAGTGTGCTAATCCGTTGATGTTCTTTTGTATCAGTACCTATTCCCTTGGCCTTCCCTTCCGATAGATCAGATTTCCTTTTATCAAAAGAAAACCATTTAAATATTCCTCCCCGCGTTTTACCTGACTTTCCACCAGGTGATGTCTGTGATTTATCATCTATTTCTGTGCTTTGCTCTCTTTTGCTTCTTTCTGACGACTGTTTCTCAGACGCTTCTATCAAAGACCCAGTTTGTTTAGTGTTAACATCTGCTTTGGCAGAATCTAGCTTTCCCTTTTCAGTTCCATAGACTATTTCATCTGATGAAGCATACCATGGCTTTGAAGTCCGATCACGTGCACCATCAGTTACTTCGCCTACTTTTGCATAACGTTCTTGATCTATCAGATATGCGTGTCCGAGAGAAGCTCCTGATTTCATAATTATTTCTCTTAGATGGTCATTAGGTTTAAAATCTCCTTCCGGTACCGTGTCTTTATCTGGAATGTTTTCCATTACTTCCGTTTTCACTTCTTTTAATTTAGTTTGAATGTCAACGACATCTTCAATTGATTCAGCTGACAACTTGTCAATAGTGTCATTGATTGCTGTTTCAAGTGTAACAAGTTGCTGCTTGATCTGTTCATTTCCTGCTGTGACAGTTTTGGCGCTTTTATCAATTGTCATCAAACACTTATCTTTCATGCCGACGAGGCGCGTTGTTAGTTCATCATGCAATTCAATTACATTTTTTTCCAATTTATCTTTCAGTGTGCTGGTCTTTTGCTCGTGATCGTCTAATAGTCGTTTCTTCTTGGCAGTCATTTGTTTCACTGATAGGCATTCTACCATTAGGGTGTCTTTGTCTCCTGAAATTTTTCGGAGTTCCGTAAACGAACACTCCGGAGATTTCGCCTTTTCCAAGACACAACTTAGACAAAGTAATTTCTTGTGATAATGGCAGAGAGCTTGAGCTACATCTTCGTGATGTATATCACACATTGGTATGATGGCACTATCTACTGACATTTTTGTTGCTGAAAGAAAATAAACACAATGTTTTTGGCAAACTGACTTAAATACTATATTAACATATGTGACTGAGAAATCGTTTTGCCAGATCCATAACGAATATACAGTTGTTGTTTATTCCATAAGAAGGGTATTTTCATAGAGTATGATATCACTTATCAGCTTTTAAAAAAATTATATCTTTCACAATTATGTAAGATAAATTTGTCAATTGTCGTCTGTACTGATTATCATTTAGTCTAAAATGTACCGGCCTTTATTTAAACATTTCAACGTTTTCATTTGATCATAGCGTTGCAAATAAATTTCATCATCTGGATTTTTATATGGAAAATGTGACAAGATATAAGCAAATAGTATTCCAATTAATACTGCTAATGATGCTTCAAAAACAAAAACAGGTTTCCATTTTATTTCTATAGATACCGAGTAGACCTTAAATGAATGTTCATTGCTTATTGAGACATTTTGGTAAATGTGAAACATCGTCATGTTTTAAGGCATTCAATATACTTGTCATGTTTTAAGGATATTCCAGCAATTAGCACTACCTTCTGACATATTTCTATATTTCAGTATTTTAAAGCACAATATATAACTATATTTACATATGTGACTTAGAAATCTTTTCTAATTCCATAACGAATATACACTTGTTGTCGATTCCATAAGAAGGGTCGTTTAAGTGATAACGGTATCACATATCTGCTTTTGGAAAAAAAAATAATGCGGGTAATAAGAAAGTTGATAGATAACTTTATAAAAGTGTGAAATTAAATGTCAACTGTAGTAAGTATTAATACTGATTATCAATAGGTCTTAAATATACAAATGTATGTGTCCTGCTTTTGGTATGATGTTAGCATTACAAAGATCTTTCATCATCTATTTTTTTTTATTTGTGACAAAATATAAGCACAAAGTATTCCAGTTATTACAATTTACGTTTAGTGATGCTTAAAATTATTTCAAAAAACAAAAACAGGTCTCCGCTTTATTTTTATAAATACCAAGCAGACCTTAAATGAATGTTCATTGCTTATTGAGACATTCTTGCAAATGTGAAACATCGTTATGTTTTCATGCATTCATTATACTTGTCATGTTTTTTAAGGATATTCCAGCAATTAGCACTAGTATCTGCAATTGCACCTTTTCCAAATCTGACCGTTTCCATAAGAGACAAGAAAATGCACTAAAACGATAGCCCAGTACTCTTTTTTCTTTATTGAATAGTAAAACAAGCATTTTGTGACATAACATGAGAGTTTAAAAAAATCTAAGCTAGTAGTGCTCCATATTTTTCAAATTCAACACTACCCCAGTGAATCAAGACTGGAAAACCATAACCATTAAAGACAAACAACGACCCGGAAGTGAATCAATATCGAGGTGACTCCTTAAAAAACCAAAATTAAATTTTAAATTTAGTAAAACATTTCTTAGGAGAAATGTAATACATGACATTCTCCTATCAAACCAAGTGTAATATGACAGAAACAGTTTTTAACATGGGACTTTGCAATCTGGCTCGGAAATAAAACTTTCCACTGTAAGAGTACAATTACCAAAACTGTGATTTCTTTGGAATCATCAATAGGATAATTAATAAAATAAACGGTTATGTCACCAGCTAATGTTGTTGTGTGTCTTTATTTAACGTTGAGTAATATTGTGTACAATGGTATATTATACGGACATTTATTTAAAAATAATCGTGCAAGTTTAGTTAAAAGCTGAAAAAGGAATTACAGTTATTATGATTGTATATTCTAAACTATAGTTCAGGGACAAAATGCAGTTATAAAGAGCAATATTTGATTTTATCAAGGCCATTTAATGAACGTAAATGTCATTTACACACCATACTGTTTGCTAATGACATCACCTTTGATCAAAAGTGTTTGCTTGTTTTGGGTTAAGTAATAGAAAGAACATGAAAACTCGAGGGTAAACGATTTGTACGAGGGGGCGTAGCCCCCGAGTATAAATTGTTTACCGAGAGTTTTAATGTTCTTTTGTTTTGTATCATAGCCTTCATATATGGTAGTTGTAGGCGTTCCCATTGCCATATACAGCAGTTCAGTGAGTACTTGAAATCCTTGCATTACAAATGGTAAAGGCCAGGTAAAATTAACCAATGCGAGAGCAGAAAATCAATAAAAACACTTCGCGTTTACTGTTCCAGACACGCTGGCATATTTCTATCAACGTGCGGTAACTAGCGTGCGGGTATTAATACTGCACACTTTTAGTTACCGCACCCTGTAGTCAGTGTATACGATTTACCTGCACCAAATTTGTTAAGAAAAAACACCGAACTATGATACAATCGCTGTTTTTCAACATTATGTCAATTATGTTACAGAGGCAGTTAACGCAACCAGTGTTACTAGATTCAGTACCCGTACTAAACTGTTCTCCACAAGAAACTTCTAACTTCTCCACTTGAATCTGAGTGAAAGGACGAGAATTTTAAATATATTGTCTTTTATCAAATCGTCATAGATAATCAAGAGCGATATTAAAAGAGCATTACAAGATAACAATAAATACGCCCTATTTTGTCATTCCAGTCAGTACATTTACCATTTGTTTTTCAGCAAGCACATTTTCCGACAGATCTGCAATTGCGAGACAATATGAAAAGTTTCTCGTACAGTACAGGCTTTCATTATTCACTGTAGCTATTTTAAGGCACCGCAAGACACGTAAGAAAACTAACGCCGTTTATTTTCTCCAAAGAAAGAAACATCTTTTTCTTGGCATGTATTTGTATAGCAAAGGATCGTTTACTAAAATTGTAAATAAACAACTGTTTAAACAATTGTCTTGTTGTAAATGATTTTGGCCCAGCATTATTGCCCCATTTGTATGTTTCATCGGGCCAATACGACTATTTGAATTGGAACGACAATGACCAATATGAAAACAGTAGTATATTATATAATATCTTAGCCCATACTGTCAATTCATCAAACACATTTTTGCTAAGATCATACTGTTTTATTCCAGTTTACAATGTTGCTGCTAGTCTACAAAGTCCTTTACAGCGTGTATTATTCGGTATAAGCATTAATTAAAAACTAAAGAGAAGCATTGCCAGGACATTTACAGCGAAAACATTACATTTCGGCCGCTTACCTTCTTTCCGATAGGATTGCCACTTAACCCTGTAGTAATGTAGATGTACAAGTGACAAAAGAAAAGGGCTTCTAGAGAACTGCACTTCGGTAATTGTCAGATCTGCAAATAAAGAATAATTATAAATCATCAGCATCAACAATAACAACAACAAACATTTGTTCTCTCCCCACCCTGTCCATTTAAGCTAACGACAACATATTTTTGTAGGCCTAATACATTTAAGGTTCTGTGAACTTTAAAGCAGAACTCGCTAGCCATGTTATATCAATTTTTACAGAATTAAAGAAAAATGAAATTACACCTTGTTTAGAAAAGATATGCCAAAAGACATCTGACTTCCTAGCAAAGAGTTAAAATAGTGCATCTTGTTTATTCATGTGGGAGTAAAGACTACTAATAAACTTTGATAATGTGGCAGTTGACCTAAATCCAATCGACACTGAATATTTTCCAATACAGGTAAATCCAAAATTTGCATTACAATAGATCTATGAAGGATTATCTTTGAATAAACCTGGACTTATTGGACTCACCTGCCACATTATCAAAGTTTATTAGTACCTTAGGTTGATCGGAAGTTAAAACATCATAATAAAGTAAATACAAACTTTTAACAATTTCTTTTAACTTCTTAGTTTTATTGGCATAAGGTATTAACATATTTAGTTTTTGTATTGTTAACCTAATTTTACTACAACAATGTTGCATAAAGGTGTCGACCAAGTAATTTTTTCTTTATTATGGTGAAATAAGTTCTGACATGCATTGTTAACTTCACAACAAAGTCCCAGCTATTTGTGCTCTATATCATCCAAATTCATCATTATAACAGTGAATTAAGACCAGAAAGCCACTACCGATCAGCAATTTGAATTTGTTGCTAAAACAAAGAATTCAGTCATAAGATTTCAAATTTTCACAACTGAACCGTCATGGATTCTGATATGGAGTAATTGTTATATCCTTTCATCCAGGCATTTAGTCTTGCAGAACACAGACAAAACAGCAAAGTTACACAGCTACAGTAATGTATTTCTCATTTAACCAAAATGAACCTTTAAACTTTAGGAATTTTTTCCCTAGGGTACAATTTCCCATATGGACGACTCCCCTGTGATATAAAAGTACATTCCATATTTAAAAGAAACTCTTTACTCTAGTGTTCGCATGAAATAAATATGAAATATAAACTGAGTTTTACTTTAAGTGAAATTAATAACGAAACTATCATCAACGCATTTAAAGGAGAAATCCTCCTTAACGTGTACTTCTTCAATAACAATATCTTCTTATGCAATATTAGATTAAAGCTTATGGAAAGCTGCAATATCAAACACATCAACATTTAAGTTTATATCTCGAAGGTAAATCATCTAAATTTTCCTCGTAAATATAATAATACATAAACTTAAGATCCATGTAACAACTGATTATGCAGTGTATAAATTGGGCTGCCGTTTCTGAATATATCACTGCACTAAATATAAATATGTTACCGCCATTGATATATTTAAAATGTTTCTCTTTACTGTGATGTTTTGCTATTATAAGCCTGTGTATTGAAATTAAACGGATTTTGCCAGGCCTTGATCCCGTGAGACGCTTGTGCTTATGTGACCCGGGTTGGCAAAACTCACGAAAATGAAGTAATGCAGATCAAGGTACAGCTTCAATGACCTTGTTATTACATATACCTATTTCTACTGTCATATAATCCAAAATGGACTATGATACTTAACAAATATGGCTGAAAACGCGTTTGAAACGATGAATTTTTTGACGCATGTAACGTAGCTCTTAAAACATGAAGTCCAACTGTTGAATTTTTATCGAAATCCGTTGGGAGTTGAATGCAGTGTTCTTTTATTCATAAGCGAAATACAACCTGAATTTCAGACCCAAAATACGTAGGTATAGAATTATTGTATGTTCACATTCCATGAGCTAGAGCAACGAATGAAAGCTCACGTCAATAATGACAAGAAAGACACATGCACCTTTATCTTTATGTGTACAACATATTATGTTTAAAAATATCTTTCAATTTTAAAGCTACTTGTATTGTGTATTTTACAATGTACACTAAAAAAAAATTCAACGACAATTATGCTGCGTTCAGTCTACGCTTTTAATCCTATATTAACTTGGGTTTATTTTTTAAACTCGTTTGCGTCCACACTATATGTGGTGTAAAACGTGAATTATGTAAAGTGCAGAAACGCCTCGATGCATAAAGTTCATCTAAAAGTGTATAACCTGTGTCATTTTATTTGCTTTTAAAATATTTCAGTTTTGTATAGTTTATACTGATTTGTTTTAGCTCAATCGTAAAGAAAGCTTCAAGTTTATTGGACCCACTTTTAAGTCCGCTTCCTGGAAAAAAACCCAGCACTGGTGTTATATGAGAAGTCATGGTCGTGACCCAAGTGGGGCCCGAACCCACGACCCCTGGATTGAGCGATCGACACCTTATCTACTAGACCACCGCTCTCACTTTTGAATTTAGTGTGGGTACTATACTGAACAAAACAGCTTTGTTATCTTAAAATTTTTAGAAGTACTTGTATGAAATTTGAAACACATTTGATCAATGTATTATAAATAGCATATCGAAATCTAGTTATGCAAAGACATGATTTTAACCATTTTACTGACACTCCATTTTTATGGTATGACCCGTGTAATAGTGTACCTCCTTTTGAAGAGTGTTCAGTTCCTAAAATAAAACTACTTTGACTTAATCTGTAAATTAAATTTTCAGGGGGCATAGGTTCAAGCCCCACTGGGACCAAGATTGTTTTTCCTTATTTTTCTTTTCTTCTGGTAAGATTCTACTTTTTTCAAGACTTACTTCTGATTTATTGTACAAAAGTGAAAGTATTCAGTTCATAATTTTATTCAAAATGAATTTACCTCTGAAACAGAAGAGGACAGAGTTAGACATCTTTAAAATACTGAGTTACATGCGGTAGAACAGTTTAAAGTTTCTTTATCACAATTGATGGTATAATGAGATGCAAACGTTTTTGTCAGTGGCCATCACTTTGAAATGTGTCTCTACTTGAGCTGAGGAAATGAATTATACAAAATATATATATACAAAACTGGCACGGTAAAAGTTGCTTACATTTTGCATACAAGTCTCTCACTGGATACATTATATTGCTGTAACATTGCTTTAAACATTTGAAATATTCACCATTAGGTGGGTCATACCTTAAAAGAGTTATTAAATACACAAAAATGTGTTTATAGAAAATTTATGAATATCATTTTTACAAATACAGAGTTGTAGAGTTTATTTTCTACTATTAAATGGTTACATGCCACACAAATATTAAATTATTTTTTCGATCAATAGGACACGACAAGGCCTTTGTTTGATTGATTTGATTTTGTAAATTTTATGCATTTAAATGTTTATAATAAGGATTTACGCCCTCCCTTCTTGTTCTCAGGCATCCGTGGGTACCAAAGATGTGATAACGTTGCCTTTGATACAGAAGTTGTTACCATAATTTTACACAATATTGAATGTAGTTAAAACGTTTATTGTTATTATACACACTGACATGACATGTAGTTAATATGTATAATTATAATCTGAACAACTGTTGAAATACAATTAGTTACATTATTTCTCTGTCATCATTTTCATCTGAAATATACAACAAATGCAAGCTGAAAATAGTCAGGTCGAATAGTTCAGTCTACTTATGATTAAGTAAGTAAACCATCTGTGTATTGATATTTTTGACAAAAATCTCATACATATCAGGCTGGATCTTAATATAATCATAACTTAACTTACCTTTTGAGTTAACATGACCGATAAAATCGCCTGTAATTGTGAATATTATAGGTAAATAACTACAAATAATTTATAAATGCGACAGGTTACAATAAAATAGAGCAAATAGAAAAAGACATTTACTTTACCTCGCCGAAAGATCTACATTACACATCTGAATGAAGTCCTTCGTATTTTTACTTCCTTCTTGTGCGATGGGTAGAATATATTTTACGAAATATCATGAATGATTAGACGAACGTAAAAAAATAGTAAGCAAGTCTTGATCTATTTACATGTTTTGTGCATTCCTCTCTATTCTCGAATAGTGTCACTGTTAGACAAAGTATGTATAACAATTAATAACTTAGTACAAACTTAGTTAAACCTATTTTTCCATATGGTTAATGAAATGTCAAGCGCTACTTTAATTTATATCGGCAGTTTACACAACTATTCTATTGTTCTGTGCGGTTTAATTAAGAAATAATATATCTCATCCAGTGATTTGTCGTTGAATAAATCATTGTTTGGAGGTCAGAAGCGAAGGAATTATATCACGAGGGCGCAGCCCGAGTGATATAATAATACGCATCTGAACGACAAACAATGATTTATTCAAGAGCAAGTCACTAAATGAGATATATTATTTCGATTCTTACACGTTACCAAGGATTTTTAAGTACATCCTTGACGACATTCATTAAATATTTGCCCGTTTTCAATCGGTTTCTTTTCCAGCGCTTCGCTATGCCGTCTGGCGCCATGACGTAATGATTGTGACGTCAGAACAGTGATTTGTTGTATAATAATTCACTGTTTTCTGCCTTCTTTGTTTAATAGAAGAATCCGATCGTGTTAGAATAAACAAAAACACAGTTTCAAATTTCACGGATAAAGCGCGCTCATTTTATTTAAATCAAACTGTAGCTGTAACTGATATTGCATTTCAATATGCAGACAATGATATACATGCATTTAATGTCATATATTGTTTTTTGAAGCAGAAAAGGGTATATGTTAAATTAGATATAACACTCTGACAGATTGACAAATCAACCAAAACAATGCAATGAGCCGCACCATGAGAAAACCCACATAGTCCTTTTGCGACTAGCATGGATCCAGACCAGCCTGCGATTCCGCGTAGTCTGGTCAGGACCCATGATGTTCGCTAACAGCTTTTCTACTTGCAATAGGCTTTGAAAGCTATTTACATCGATCCTGCGCAGTCTGGTGTGGATCCAAGCTATTCGCAAATGCACTATGTTGGTTTTCGCATGGTGCGGCACAGCCTTATATAAAACATTGATCTTTCTCACTATTCTTACCTAACAAATCAAGATTATAGAAAACAGGAAACTATTTTCAGCAACTTATATTTGTTTGATCTCTTTATTTTGCGTTTTTTCCTCGTTCAAGAGATTAATAAAGTGCGCAACACAGCTTATTCCTTTCTAATTCCCGCTTCCTAGAAAAGATGTTTGCTTGTGTATTATGATGCATGCATTCTTCAACCGAGTGCTACTCGAACGCATGACTTCAAGGATACGTCAGATTAAAATCAGGAACTGTATCGTCAGCAGAAGGTAAATTTCAGAATTTAGCCCGGCTTTTATTTAGGAGGATAAAAACCACATAAATCATATACCCGTCTTATCAAATATATAATTATTTACTTCATATGAATGTGAAAGGAAGAAAGTTATGCTTGTGAGGTAAAAAAAAATATTCAGGTTTATATTTCTGAACATTTCACAGATTTCTCTTTTGGTATAAGATTTGAATTCAAGCTGAAAAGCCTTGATGATCCGTTTGTTTGTCGTTGTCAAGTGTTTTTATAGGAAATCAATATATACCATTTCAAAATTGCACCTGACATATATTTACATGACTCAATAGACAAGCAGGAAGTTATGCAGTTAACAGTTGTCGTAAATTATCAATGAAATATTGCATTCTTTACATTCTTATTGTTTAGAAGTTCGTACACTAAGTTTACTTTCTCAGCGGGTATTTTATTTACATTGTGTTGTCTAACTTGTTGAAAATAGGGTGAGGTTGGCATGCCCTAAACGCGTTTAAACCCCCAGTTTCATTTATTTATATATTTCCTTTATATATTATAATACTGACCGTCCAAGGCGATGCCTCTATTTTCAACTGATTTTCTGTCTGTCTTGTATTGTCTATTGCGTATGTTTTCTTGTTTGTTGTATGCGTTGTCCTCCTACTTACTCCACCTATTGCCCCCGCTTTTCCCCTTGCATTGGCGCTACTTTTTGCATCCCTCCTCTTTACTTTGAATTAGTTTTCGTGGCTCCCCTTTTTCAGGCTGACGGAATCCAAATGAAGTACACAATTGTTTTTTTTTCTGCTTATATGGGTGCGTTTGTGTGACTGTGAGTCTAAGACGGTGTCCTACTGTTTTCTAAGTTATTTATTTGGGTATGGTTGTGTGTTTGATTTTGGTACATGAGTATCCGCGGTTTTGTGGTTTACGTTATAGTGTGATTAAGGAACGTAGCATTCCCTTTGTATTTTCATCCTTGTTCTTCTTTCCCCCACCCCGCCCCACCCCACCATTTTACCACTTCCTCCCCCTCTATCTATATTTCACATAAAGTAATATGTACTTGTTAGATGTTTGAAGCAACCCGTCTGTAATATTTTTCCATTACAGCTTCTTTTTGTTGTGGGCCTACTTTGCTAATGCGTGGCTCTGAGGCTATGTTTTAGGTGCTCTGTGCTTCCGAGAAATCTACCCTTACCTATTATCCTATATACCACCTTCCTTCAAACTTTGTTTGCGGGTTATAATTATGAAGAAATACTACAGGAGCTTAGGAAACGCCGATATTTTATACGCAAGTCAGTCGCAAACAGGCATACAGTCTTTTTCCGAAAGTCGCAAGCACTTGTACAGTAATAAAGCAAGCATGCATACAGTCAGATAATCACACCGAATCTTCTTTCATTGACGGTTATAAACAAATTGGAGATTTTAGCAATGATTTTATTTTATTTTACTAAACTAGTATTGTTTTTTTATCCATGAAACAGTGGAATTGACATGTAGGTCATTCTTCAAGCAAGAAAATATGTACTTCTGACGCCTACAATGTACAATTTATGGAGAAATTCAGTGATCAACCGAGTATTTTGCTATGATTATATCTGTAATCGGACTAACACATTATATAAAGGAACAAATCATGTTCAGCTTCAAACAAAATAAAAATCTACATACCTTCAAAGCAAATCAGTCACTTTAAAATGATGTTTTTCAACTTTTAGCTGTTAGTTGATTGTTTTGGTCACTCGCAAGAGGAAGAGGGGGAGTACAGTCGTTTATATGGTGTGATACTAGAACGTATATGTAACGTAGAAGGAAGAAACAAACAAATACCTTGACATCGCCTTGGAACTGTCATTAGCAAAACCACCACTGGAGTATAAACCTGTTAGTACACACTGCAAGGTGATAGGGTGTTAGCCCTGTATTGAAAACACTGTACACTGCAACCTCTGTACAGCAACACCCTTTGGGAGATACACATTATTGACTGTTATGCAGATGTTGTTGTTCTGGAGAGGCAAATTTCATTGTATATTGTAGCTTAGGGAAATTTTGATGATGTTGCTATAGAGAGATTTTCGTTGAAGAGAGGGCCGCTCTGAAGAGGTTGTACTGTATATTAAACCTGTCAACCTGTCGCTTAACGTATTTCCGGCAGATCATTGAGCTATGCTTTTCACGAGGATGTTCATTTGAGCAAGTGCTAAAGTAAATATTACTTGTGAGGTGTGCTTAAATGTGTAGCGAATTGAAACAATCTTCAGCATGTATTGATCACTTAAGTTTTAACAATTTTTTCTGGTCTTCAGCAAGGAGATGTGTGTACTCATTTCAAACATTCTTGAAAAGAATGCTTTCAAAATTGTTAGCAGTAACATCAGTTTGATTAAATACACTAGAAAAATTAGCATTCACACTGATCAACATATTAGTGTATTTGAATTGTTAAACCCTATTTTTAGCATACATATAAAGTAATCTAAAATAAATGCTTGAAGGCCATGTTTAGTTTGCCTGATGACATATTTGAATATGTACCATTGTAAAATATGAAAACATTACTTAGAAACAAACATTATTTTAAAATAAGCAGTTAAATATTTCAGTCCAAACTGCAAACATCCAAAGAGATTAAATCATCCAAACCGGTGTACATGTGTTATCTAAACCGTTACATTTATGTTTTCACCACACTATACGTGTATGGTCTTTATTAAACCCTTTGAAATTAAGGTGCTTTGTACATATCACAGTTAATTTGTTTGTTTTGGGTTTTAACGCCATATTTTAACAGTATTTCAGTCATGTAACGACGGGCATTTAACCTAACCAGTGTTCCTGGATTCTGTACCAGTACAAACCTATTCTCCGAAAGTATCTCGCAACTTCCCCACATGAATTATCAGATGTGGAGGACGAACGATTTTTTATCAAATCGTTACGGAGAACATACGCCCAGCCCGGGGATCGAACTCGCGACCCCGTGATCCGTAGACCAACACTTTCCCTAATAAGCTAAGCGGGCGGGCTTATATCACAGTTTATGCATACATATACTAGAGATTATTATAAATTATATTTACATCTATTTAGTCCAAAAAGGTTGATTTTAAAGATAATAAAAATGAAAGTTTGGAACATATGATGCGAATTGAACAATTTCTATGAGTTTATAAGGTATTTTTATGCTAAATATGATTCCGATCGACGTGTCAGTCCGGCGATTACCTATTTGGACATTACAAAGGTTACTGAACAGAGTTTAAATCAATTAAGTCCAAATAGTTTGATTTTATAGATAATAAAAATGAAATTTTGGAACATCTGATGCAAACTGAACAAATTCTATGAGTTTATAGGATATTTTATGCTAAATTTGCTTCCTATCGCCGTGTCAGTCCAGCGATTACCTATTTGGACATTAATAGGGTTACTGAACAGAGTTTTGTAACGAAACATAGCAAGACACATTAAATTTACAAGTTATTCTAATATTTGTTGCTTTGAGCGGCAATATTGGACAAATCCAAACACACGGCTACTGTTGTAGTTACCATACAGTGACAATATTCTGCAGATTGCATTTCAAATCGTGAGTTTCATTTTTTGCGGGTTCGAATCAAAAAGTTTATTAGGCCACCGCGAAATATGAAACATGTTTCAGCTTTGAAATTCCAATTACCATGTTCAAAATAGTCTGAAGAGAGAATTTATATTGATAGATGGAACATAAATTTCTGTTCGCAATTGGAATCGTAAAATGCATATTTCTGAAAAGCTGAATCACATTTCAGTTTTCAATTCAAAGTAAGAAGCTCAAAGAAACTATAATGTTAAATTTTAAAGCCTATTATTATAATGGTAAAATTAGCGATGTCAAAAAATACATTTTTGGCCTGAACAATCGAGCTTTTTAATATATTGTGAAAAAATCATGTATATATTACACAATTTAAAAAATGCCTGTCATATAATACTGTCATATGTAAGTTTTATAATAGAGCTTAAAAAGGCTTTTTGATACAGTACTTGTAATATCGCGTACATTTGTATGTATTTAAGTGCTGTACTGTGTTATACACAAATGTTGAGGTAAAATCATGTATATATAATATCATACAATTTAAAAATGCCTGCCATATAGTACTGTCATAAGTAAGTGTTATAATAGAACTTAAAAAAAGTTTTTTTTATATAGTACTAGTAATATCACGTACATTTGTATGTAATTCAGTGCTGTAACATTATGCACAAGTTTTCAGGTAAATTCATATATAATATTATACAATTTAAAAAAAATGCCTGTCACATAGTAAATGTCATAATATTATGTAAGTTTTTAATAGAGCTTAAAAAGGTTTTTTTTAAATAGTACTTGTAATATCGAATACTTTTGTATGTGTTTCAGTACTGTGACATTATACACAAATTTTCATGGTAAAATCATGTATATATAATAGTATATAATTTAAAAAATGCCTGTCATATATGATTTAGTACTGTCATATGCAAGTTTTTAATAGAACTTAAAAAGGTGTTTTTGATATAGTACTTGTGATATCATGTGCATTTGTGGGTATTTCAGTGTTGTAACATTATGCACAAATTTTCAGCTCAACTTGTTGAAGAAAAAGCAGAGCTATTTGCACTCATTGTGGCATTGCCATTGTTAAGTTTAGGATACAGTCAAATACATTTTTATCACTGCTGCTATCAAAGCTATTGACTGGAAATTAAGAATGGTTATCTGCAACCAAGTATACATCATAATAACTCTAATTGGATCTCTTACAGAGTTATACCCCTTTTTAATTGAGAATCTTTTGGAGTATGACAGAGATATGTCCCTTAAATCTCGGGAAGTTTTAATTTAAGCCTTTAACAAAGTCAAATATCTCTGTTACTATCGTAATTTGTTACTTGAAACTCAATATAGTGTAAGCAACTATAGTCAAGGTCAAATAATTGAAACATATTTTGTTTTAATTTTAATTTTACATGCCTGATATGTTACCTAAATCTTTTTCAGTCATAAAAACGGATGTATTATAAAATTAGTAATATATATTACTTGAAAAAAAGTTGTTTCTTAAGTATGCATGTAGTAATATTATGTAAACCGTTTTCAAATCTTAAAAACGAAGTCCTATCAAAACCTTTAGTTAAAACATATATACTTGTTCTCGTTATAAAATGAAAAATATCTTCGAATATGATATAATAAATTTTCTCTCTAAAAAAAATTATGTAATTTATGGGATATGTTACAGAAACAAAAGAAACAATTTTATTATATTCTTAAATGGTTTAAATGCTCAACTCACTTAGATAGTAGATATGGCATTGGCTCAACAGTGAACTTAATTTAAACCATGAAAAAACATTGTGGATGTATGATCGTTCCAACGTCTAATTATCAAAAAAAAAAAACCTACTAAGTTTCGAGACGGTTAGGATTTGCTCAATCAATGTAAGAGGATTAGGAAATTTTAGGAAAGGCAACAAGTGTTTCAATATTTAGAATCTAAAAAATATTCTATCTGCTTATTACAAGAAACACATTCATCTACACTTATAGCTGAAAAATGGAAAAGGGAATGGAAGGGAAAATCTTTTTTAGTGGGGACAAAAGCAATAGTGAAGGGGTAGCAATCCTTTTTAATCGTAACTTTACAGGAGATATTTTAACATATCATGAATTACTGAAGGGCGATTGATTATTGTTAGCATGATTATAAACGAAAAACAAATTAATATTATGAATGTATATGGGCCGAATGAGGATAAAGCTGATATTTTTACGATTATTGAGAAAGAAATTAGTCAAAACTTAGAGGAAGATTTTATAATTGGTGGTGATTTTAACACCATATTGAATACAAATACTGACAAAAGAAATGGAAAGATGATAGCCATAAAAACTGCAGACAGAAAATAATGATATCATTAACATCGGAAACTTAATAGATATTTGGAGATTATGTAATCCATCAAAATTACAATATACATGGCATTCAAATACAATTCCAATCATCTCCAGTAGACTTGACTATTTTTTATTATCTGAGTGTTTAACGCACTATGTCAAAAATTGCACTATACAACCAGGCTACCAAACAGACCATTCATTGGTTGAACTAGAATTGGATTTTATTAACACAAAAAAAGGCCCTGGTTATTTTAAATTAAACAACAGCATTTTACTTGAAAAAGAATATCAATCAATAATAAGAAATGCCATTCGAGAAACCGTAACAATTAATAAGGATGCAAACCCAAACATTCTATGGGAAGTCATTAAAGGCACTATAAGAAATCAAACAATAAAATATTCCACCCATAGAAACGAGAAGAAAATAAAATTGAAAAAGAAATAAACAAAAATATAGAAGTATTGGAAGAAAAGATTTTAAGCGAAAATAATAATAGCATTAATATAAAAACTTTAAAGGAAGAACTTGACAAAAAACAGCAGGAATTAAATCAAATCATTGATAACAGAATTAATGGAATGTTGATCAGAGCAAAAGCAATAAGTATTGAAGGAAATGAAAAAATACAAAATATTTTGCAGCCTTAGAAAAAAGAAACGCAGAAAAAAAAAAAATATACAAATTGAAAATCAACGATAAAGAAATAACTTCTCAAAATGAAATTTTAAAGGCAGAAGCAGAATTCTATAAACAGCTATATAACAAAAAAGAATCCAAAACTTGTGATTATGATTTCTTTAGACCCAATTCGCGAACTTTAAATGAAAACGAAAAACAAAAATGTGAAGGGATATTAAACGAAAATGAATGTTTCGAAGCTCTTAAGGAGATGAAGAATCAAAAAAGTCCAGGTTCAGATGGCATGTCTGTTGAATTTTATAAGATATTTTGGACAGAGATTAAAACGTACTTTATTCAATCTATTAACTACTCTTACAACACCGGACATCTGACTAGTTTGCAGAAACAAGGTATTATTTCGCTTATGCCGAAACCAAATAAAGACACACAAATTTTGAGTAACTGGCGCCCTATAAGTCTATTAAATGTAGATTACAAATTGCCGCCAAAACCATAGCAAACAGGATAAAAAAGATTATCAATTCTATCATAAGCAGTGCACAGACAGGATTCATAAAAGGCAGATATATAGGGGAAAATGTTAGGTTAATATATGAAATAATAGATTTCGCACAACAAAATAAAATACCAGGACTTTTACTGTTCGCAGATTTCGAAAAAGCTTTCGATACACTAGATCATAACTTTATGATAAGGTGTTTAAAACACTTCAATTTTGGTGATTCTCTTATACAGTGGGTAAAATTATTTTATAATGATATAACCAGTATGGTAATAAATAATGGCTATCTATCAAAACCCTTTTCAATACTACGTGGAGTGAGACAAGGCTGTCCTCTTTCCTCTTCCTTATTTATTATTTGCATTGAAATCCTCTCAAATTATATCGAGACTGATGAGATCATAAAAGGCATAACAGTTAATAATGTTGAAATAAAACAATCCCTGTTTGCAGATGATGCAAACCCTTTTTCAATAATGGGGCAAAACATTCATTTGAACAACTAATAGATGTTATATCGAACTTCGAGTGTATATCTGGATTGAAACTTAATATCAACAAAACTAACATACTAAGGATAGGATCATTAAAAGATACAAACCTCCAGTACTGTAAAGATAAAATGTTTAATTGGACATCCGAGTCAGCTCAAACATTAGGAATGATATTTACAAATGATAAAAAAGACAGCATAACGTTAAACCTGATACCAAAGATTCAAAATTTTACTAACTGTTTAAAACAATGGGAACATAGAAAACTAACACTACTTGGAAAAGTAACTGTTATAAAATCATTAGCTTTACCAAAACTAATTTACCCTCTTACAGTGTTACCAAACCCATCAAATGAAGTAATGAAAGAGATTAAAACACAATTGTTTAAATTCTTGTGGGATAATAAACCAGATAAAATTAATAGGGAGATTATTATACTGGACTACAAAATGGGTGGTATAAAAATGATAAATCTAGATTACTTCATAAATGCTATAAAAGCTTGTTGGATCAGAAGGATAATAGATAAAAGTAACCAAGGACAATGGAAGATCTTTTATAGTACATTATTATCTAATGTTGGAGGAGAACTTTTATTTGAATGTAATTATTCTCAGAAAGAAATTGAAACTATATGTAAATCCAACATTTTTATGAAAGATTTATTGACAGCTTGGGTAAATATTAATACACAGGACAACAATAAGAGCATAAGTAAACAGGTAATATGGAATAACACAAGCATAAAACTTGAAAATAAAACATTTTTCTATAAAGACTGTACGAAAAGGGAATAAAGCATTTGGAACATTTATTTGATTACAGAACAAAAGCTTTCTATACTTTTGACGAATTTAAATTTTTATATAATATAGAAAACAATCAATTCTTGAAGTACTACAATCTTATAGCAAGCATTCCACAAACTGTTAAACAGGTGCTTAAGCAAGAGAATATATCTTATGCACGAAATGAATTACTTATAGATAAATTAAGAAAGACAAAAGAACCAAATAAACTACTTTACGACACGCAAAGAAGAAACAGACCAAAACCATAATTAAGTCGGAAATGAAATGGTCAGCGATTATATCAGAGAACCCCTCTTGTTGGTCAAACATATACATGCAAACACAGAAAGCAACAATAGATACAAAATACGAAGTTTTCAATACAAACATCTGATGAGAATTCTCCCAACAAACAAATCATTATTTAAAATACAAATTAACAGAATCAAATTTATGTTATTTCTGCAATATGCATGTTGAAACATTAGAACATATGTTTTGGGAATGTAACTGTGTACAACAACTATGGAACAAATTACATATGTACCTTGACAAGAAAAATCTCAAAACACAATTTAGCTTAGAGGTAGTCAGTTTTGGTATCGCTGAAAGGAACGTAAAACGAAAAAATGTGATAAACTTTATAATATTTCTAATGAAATCTTACATTTTTCAAATCAAAAATAGAAAACAACACTCAGTTATGACAGTTTCATATCATATCTTAAAATCAGGATAAAACTTGAAAAAGAAATTGCATTATCAAATGACAAAATAAACCAACATAATATCAAATGGTCTGGTTTTGAGGTATGAATGTAGATGCTGTTGGCTATAATAATAATAAAAAAAAAAAGAAAATATCTTACATATTTTATTCTTCATCTATATAATAAAATGATACTTTCTAGACAGTGTGCCTACAAATTGATTTTTACATGATTGTAGCATAAATAACCATTACAATTTTTAGACAATTATATGAGTTTGGAGACGATCTAAACATCCAATAATATCTACTCTTTTTAACTTTTTTCTCTCTTAGATGTTTTGTTCTCTAATTTTTTTCATCTAAAAATATATATATAGAAAAAGTCTTCTTGTGACATCCACTACTACAAATGTTTGTTTAATTAGATGACCATAAAATACATGTTTTGTATCTATTGTTAAAAACATTTGTCCAAGTCATCATATTTTGTAAATGTATGAAGATTGAAAAATAAATTATAAAAAAAAAAAAAAATTTTAAAGCCTAAATGCCCGGATTAAATAGATGAGTGAAAATGGCTAAATATGCAACATACGTAGGAGGCCCGGTGGTCGAGTGATAGCAAGCTCGCAAGCAAGATGTCCGGCTCTTGAGTGTGTCCCATCAACTAAGAGGCAAGACTAGTACTGGTTCTTCCCAGGAAAGACGGCTTCGCTTGACCTGACACATTAAGAACCAGTCTGTCTGTTCGCAGAGATCTAGTCTAAGTTAGCCAGACAGGCTCTCTCTCTCTCTCTCTCTCCCTCTCTCTCTCCCTCTCTCTCTCCCTCTCTCTCTCTCTGTCTGTCTGTACTTTGCGCGATGCTTAGCTTCTTTGAACGTGTTTATCACGGAAAGGGTGCTATATAAATCTGGTATGATAAATATACGACATCGAAACAAAATGAATATCGATTAGCACGTGACAAATGACTTCTAAAAAAGCATTGAATGTCGTTTAGTACTTGACATCCGAATAAGAAATGAATATCATTCAAAATGCGACATTTGAAAAAGTGAGATATTAAACATTCTGCATATTGCACTTTTGTCAGACTTTGAAGTAGTTTGCTTGTGTCATTTGTTTTATGATATTGGAGATCTATAATATTTGGCTGGCAAGAAGGAAGTACAATATTTATAACAAATTGCATTTTGTATAGAAGTTCGTGCACTTGTCATTCATTTTATTGAAGTAATATTTACTATAATTGTAATTCAACATGTAAATAACACAAATTTATTCAAGCAAAAAGCAATATTTAGTAGGTTTCAAAAGTTGTTCTGAATTATCAAACGAATATATCGAGTCTAAAAATAAAAAAAAACATCAACAAACAAGAAATATCTTTAAAAATGATGGTCGGCGAATTGTAATAAGGAAAGAAGTTTATGAATTTTTCATCTAACATTCATCTTTCATCTAACATTTTTCAAATTGCAAAACTAATTAACACCGCACTTTAACAATTTAAATGGTTATCTTTTAATTTTTCGCAAAGGTTTCGTAGGGTAGAAATTTTGTTTCGTTTATCCTTAGACGAATAATTACAGCAGTAGTTTGATGAAGATTCATGAAGCGGTTCATGAGGAGAAGTCATTAAACGTGTTTATATTTTTAGATTAATTGGTCCCTATCCCCATTTGTAACAAAATAGCAGGAGACCTTACGATATTGTTACACATCGAGTTTGATAAAAATCCATTACATTTTAGTGGTTAATGCGAAGAAAGGCATATCTACTTTTAGCTATAGTGGTCCCTGATAGGGCCCAAGTTCCTATATAAATAAATTTGGAAGAGGACCTTATAATGATGCTCCAGACCAAGTATGACAAAGATCCACCAAGCTGTTCATGAGACGCTGTATAAAGGCATTTCTAGTTTTAGCTCTAGCAGCACCTAAAAGGGGTCAAATGTCCAAGCTGAACAAAGTTGGCTGCGGGCCTAATAAAGATGATACAAATCAAGTTTGATTAGAATACATGAGAAAAAATCAATTAAAGGATTTTTTTATTTATTATTTTTATTTATTTCTAAAATAGGCCAACTGACCCCGCTTTAACAAATGCATATTCGCTATTCATGAATCTTTGGACAATGACGTCACACCTATAAAAAAAAGTGAAGGTCAAGCAAAAGATACAATTGTAATTATTTCAATATTTCTGTTTCATAAACAAAGTTTGACAGTAGTCATATCACATAGATAACCTGTATGCAGCGTACCTTCATTTCAGTGTAATGAGATTCAGTCATTATATAGCATATATATAATAAACAGATTTCAACTGAGTTCAATATTTGCATACCATACTAAAGAAAAATATTCATATATAATAAATCAGTTAAATAATTTATAACAAATATATCAAAGCAAACAAGTACTCATTTTAATATGCAATCTGAATAAGTCACACAAAAAAACTTTTCATATACAGACGACAATTGTAACAAGGAAAATCTTTTAAAAAGCACTTCTCTACATAAAAGATTCTTATCACACCCTTATTCATGTGATAGGCAGACCGTATTCAGCTCTTTCTTTAATTTGATATATATTGGTATTTGAACAGGTTTTTATCATATTTATTAAACTTACTTAACCTTTTGAGATATATCAATATTCTTGTTAAATATACTGAGCCAAAGTTAGCTTTAAAACTGTGAACAGCGTCGTTTAGGATAAACGCTTTGTCTACATTTCACTCAGCGTAGCACAATCAACAGAGTGAAAGAAATTAACACTCTCGTCCAATCAGGCAGAGTGTTGCATAAATCTTCCGTTTTGATAAATTATCTATAATGCGTTATCAAGTAGTTTGATTTGCAAACTGAAGTCACGTGGCATAGGTAACGAAAACGAATTTAGACGGCGTCGCCGAATAATTTAACGGCTTCAATCAAATTTTGAATATTCACAAATATATACAAACATTTAATAAAAACGAAGACAAAGGAAACGTCTTTATCTTCTCTTATTATTAGTCTAAATCTTAATTAGGTTTGATACTTGACTATATATCTGTGAAAAGTGAATATCTACGTTTATGTATCCTTATTTATGATATTTGTCGTTTTTTTAATTCTACTTGTGTGTGTATTTTGTGGTAGAAGTCCTATTATAACGTCTTTATACAATCTAACCTTTTTCATTTTAATCTGTTATTATTGCATATTTGTCTAAATATGTAAAAAAGATAAATGTACCATTAGAATTATAAAAATATAGAGAGGGCGCTAGAAGTTTTGATTAGTATATATGTGGTAAAATAAACTGTTTTGTACCTACTTTTTTCTAACCAGACCTACATACGCCAAATAAGAACAAAATCTCAAAATCTATGTGAAAATTCATCTCGCTTGTGGAACATCAAAGGTTCTATTAAGATTCACGCCCGTGTATTAAATATTAAAAATCTGGCGTCTGACATCGTCTTCTGCTATTAAAATCAAGAAAGTCTCCATAAATCGATCTTAAACAAACAAACAATCAAGAAAATCACATGAAAATTGTAGAATGAAATGTATCTCTTTCCATAATTTGATTTCAGATGTGGACTTCATAATTCATAATTCTAATCAAGTTACGTATTACTACGAGCCGCGCCATGAGAAAACCAACATAGTGCGTTTGCGACCAGCATGGATCCAGACCAGCCTGCGCATTCGCGCAGTCCGGTCAGGATCTATGCTGTTTGCTTTCAAAGCCTATACGATGACGGCATTACGATGGTGAAGCGCGACGGTATGATAATAACATTACGATGGCGGAACGCGAAACCTGATGGCGAAGCGCGACAATGCGATGGTGACCGACCGATGGTAAAGTAAGATAGTACGACGGAGAAGTGCAACAGAACGATGGCAAAACACGACAGTACTAGATAAAAATGTCTTCGTAAGAATTTTATGTCTCGTAAAGAGACATTTAAAGTAGTGAAAAGGTCCAGTTAATTCAGAGGATGGCATATAATGGAGCGTAATTTTCTTATATAAACGTTAACACATCATTTTTCTTTTTCTATAGTTGCAATATTGTTCTTTATGGGAGTGTCAGTCTCTGAAATTCTGATATTCTGGAAAATGTCGAAATAACATTATAAAGCAAATGAATTTTATATAAAATAAAGCATAGTCCTATTTAATGGCGTTTACACAGGAAAACGTGTAAGCCGATAAATTCAAAAGGAAGTTAACCACACAAACACACACATATATATATATATATGTTTTCAATTTAAAATTAGTTACTTTTGCAGTCCTTCCTGATCGAGATTCAGAATTCCATTCTACATGCTTATATAAGCGAGTGATGTTGATTTCTCGATATTATCAGAATTTGAAGAAAACACAAGTACGTCATCAATGACGCATATACCAAGACAATCATCCAAAAGATCTTCAGTATCATGTTTTACGATAGGCTTACCAGATGATGCCGCGAAAAGGGCTATAGCATCCCCACAAGCAATACAAAGTGTATCCTTGTATAGACACATGCTTCTCGGCATGACCGAAGAGCTTTCAAATTTACGTTTCCAAAGCGCATCTGACTTTTCAAGTGAAAACATTTTTAAAGTTTTATCTCTAGTGTTCAGCATGTAAAGGCAGTTGTTGATGAACTCATATGTTGTCGCTAATTCATTCCTAGCTGAAGTGTTAGCGGTGCCAAACGGTACAACGTTTAATGTCTGTCCCCTCTTGTCCAGAACTATAACTTTGTTCGGTGAACTCACAGCAAACTTCGAGGAAGCTACATCGTAATCAAATCCTGTAATGTTTGATATTTCTTCATTAACTACGAAACTTGCGGCTGCTGTAAATCCCTTGTCGTTTACTTTAAATTTACTGACCTGAAGCCCAGGCTCGGCTATTACAGCAAGCTCTTGGTTTCCCACGGCGGCAACAGCATGGTTTCCTTCTTTAAAGGTTTTCCGTCCAAACACCTGTCCGCTTGTTCCTACAAGCACTAAGGAATTGTGAACTTCTGAAAACATTCCTATATATCCATCTCCGAGATCTACAAGTTTCGAAAACTTGCAAGCGGAAGTGAAAAGTTGTTTCAGTGATGATGC
The DNA here is from genome assembly GCF_021730395.1 of Mercenaria mercenaria. NCBI lineage: Eukaryota > Metazoa > Mollusca > Bivalvia > Venerida > Veneridae > Mercenaria > Mercenaria mercenaria. Next base: position 60,082,024 of record NC_069373.1, read on the forward strand.
CTTAACTGTTTTGTTTATTAGATATTTTGGTTGTTCGTTAGTTGACGTATAAAACGTACTTTCTTGATATATATTTTCTGTTACTGTTGTGCCTGATTCAGAAGAAGGTCTTTTCTTTACATTTGCAGACTTTCCTTGATCATCGTTCTTATCAGAACCTGTTTTCTTTTCTTGCCCGTCCAATTCATACGTTTTCTTTTTATCCGTAGAAAACCAGTTGAATATTCCGACGTTTTTTTTCTTCGACTTTCCATCTGCTGACGTTGTACCTGATTTTCCAGATATGTCTGTGCTTCCTTTTCCTTCATTACTTTCTGATTTTTTCTTCTCTGGTACGTTGATAGAATTTGCTGCTTCATTGCTTTCATCTGATTCGACGAAATCTGGTTTTGTCTTGTTGGTATCATGTACTACTTCATCAGATGATGTGTACACCGGCTTTGAAGACCCATCATGTGTACTATTAGATTCATCAATTTTGTCATAACGTTCGGGAGCTATCAAATAAACACTTCCAAGAGAAGCACCTGATCGCATAATAACTTCGCTTAGACGATCATTAGGTGTGAAAAGACCTTCCGGAGTGGTGTCTTTATCTGGAATGTTGTTCATTACTTCCGTTTTCACCTCTTCAAACTTAAGTTGAATATCAGTTTTATCGGCAACTGATTCAGCTGACAACTTTTCAATGTGTTCATTGACTGTTCTTTGGAATGTAGCAAGTCGTTGCTTGTTGTGTTCATTTGCTGCAGTAACCGTTTTAGCTTGTTTATCAATTGACGTCAGGCAATTTTCTTTCATTTTGTCGAGGCGCTTTGTAAGGTTACCATACATTTCAGTTACTTCTTGTTTCAATTTATCTTTAAGAATCTCCGTCTTGTTCTCGTGTTCTTCTATGAGTCGTTCCTTCTTTTTAGCTATTTGTCTCACTGATAGACATTCTAGCAACAGACTGTCTTTCTCTCCTGAAACTTTTCGGATTTCAGTAAACGAACACTTCGCAGATTTCGCTTTTTCTAGGACACAACTTAGACAAAGTAACTTCTTATGGTTATGGCAGAGAGCTTGAGCAACATCATCGTGATGTATATCACACATAGGTATGATGGCACTATCCTTTGACATGGCTGTTTTTCTTTCTGAAACAAGAAACCAACAACATACTGATTTGAGTTCTACCTGTGTACAAGTGAAATACCTTTTCGTTTCATTCCGCTTCGCTAAAACATATAAGCCGAATTATCGGCATATCAGCCAGATGTTGGCTTGATATGAAAACGTACAAGAAGAAATTATTTAAAGATCTAATTTTAAAGTATACTGATTCTGGACTATTCCAACTATTTTGAAGTGAGTTTTTTTTTAGTTTTCTCCAAGTGTCAGTTAATTCATCGGGTCGAGTAGAAAGATGTCATGCTAATGGAATATTTGAAATAACAGTTTTGAACACATTTCAAATAAGCAAACATTTATAATGAAGAGCAAGAGAAAGATCAATTGAAAATGCAAATATTACAATACTGGCCGTTGAATAAAATCATACCGGTTGCTTCAATTTTTTAAACAACAAGAACATTTCAGTTATATGACATATATTTAAAAACGCGGATAGATAAAAATGTGACGATGTGACTCTAAACCCGATAAAAGCAAAACAAAAATCAAACTATATATGATACGTAACGCTGCGGAGCTATATACGAATGCCACTTTCTATGGACCTTACTCAATAGTCTGTCGTTTTAGATTTTGGAACACCATTTTTTTTTTGGAAACGCGTTTTAAATGAATTAAAAAGTTTAATTTGTTAAATTTTCTTTGTCAAATGTTCTTAGATATTGTATGACATTAAACGTCATTTCTATAAGCTATTATTTTCAGTTGCCGATGCATAAACGATAACAGTGTAATAACAATATCATCGGCTTGGTTTTGCTAATTTACCAGTCGCCTTTTTATTTGTCAAACTGTGTTTTTTTGGCATCAATTCAATTTTATCATTTTCCTTCATGGAGATAACAGGTACTTGAAATTACTTTTATTATATGTATAAGGGTGAAATATGATATCTGCACATGATAAATTGGGTAATATTTCAAAAGAACATTAAGGGTAAGCGAAAACGAGAAGAATATATAATTAACAATCTGCCACAGATTGTGGTCATACGATTTATGTCTTTTGATAACAAATTACACAAAAAATATGAATGTAACATTAAAAGTTGGCAAAGAATTGAGAGGTGACAGAAAAAAGATTGATTTAAGAAATAGTCATGCCAGTTGAACTAAGGATGTAATGAACACTAGCCGTTGAGCTTTAGAGCGGGGGCTCTGTTTGTTTAGAAATAAGAGAAGTAATAAACTTAGAGAGAAAGGAGAGTTTTTAAAGCACAAGTAAAATCATAGCAGACACGAACTTACAGAAACTGTTAACGAGAGGTAATAATAAATGCAACGCTCCTCATGCCCAACGACTTCAGAATAATTCTATTACACAGACATTAAACGGTCTCGATGATCCCAAAGGGGCCGATATAAAGACACTGATTTTTCAAACGAGTGGACAGGTGTTGGGAAAAGGAATTAAAAGACATGCCATTGACCAAAGGATATAAAAGGCGAAACTTGCAATGAAGTTTAGGTTTGACCCGTGTAATAGTGTACCACCTTATTGAAGAGTATTCAATTCCTACAATAAATTACTTTGACTTAATTTTTTTCAGGGGGTATCGTATGATAAATTCTCTGCAAACGTACTGAACAGTGGCCATCACTTTAAAAGTGTCTCTTCTTGAGCTTGAGGAAATATCATGAATTATACAAATTAAAAAAAAAAACTCAACGGTAAAAGTTGTTTAAATTTTGCATACAAGTCTCCCACTCGATACATTATATTGCTGTAACATTAAGTTGAACATTTGAAATATTCACCATTAGACAGGTCATACCTTAAGAAATAGGAGAAAAAGAAATTTAAGATACTTATAGATAACTTTAAATATAATCAAATATTACACGTTTTGCAAACGGATATCGGACTGACGAAGGAACAGACCGATGGAACTCGTAAGGTATTTACTTAGTCTTTACAAACGTTATGGTAGTAGAAAGGACCATAACTACAGAAATGCCCTAGCAAAACATATACGAGCAATTTACACATGGACGAAATGACCAAACTTAATAATGAAATCAATACGTTCAAAAACCTGTTATTATGTCCATTCCTTTCACTTATTACGTATTAAAGTCCAAATAAAAGGCGCACTGCCGGAGGTACCTAACTACCTAACTATGTGACGAATATATAAAAGATAAACTTAAAAGTTTGAAAAACATATCAACCAAAAGTAGAATAATCGATATAGTTGAACAAAAAATTGAAAAGATAAATCGACTGAATTTAGCTAAATAAATCTAAAGTGTTAGACAGATTTAATAAAAACTTTGATAAAGCACAGATACCAAAAGATAGCAAAATAGAAACGTAGATTTTTTATATTCTTCCTTACTTCTTATATTTACAAAATGTATTTCTAATTTGTTAATGCCTCTTTTACACTTAAATAACCCGAACACGTTTTTTTTTTTTTTTTTTTTTTTTTATAAATGTCAATAATGTTATTGCCCGTATAAAAAGCATAAGTACATAAAGAATATTATAGACTTTGATATATTTTCATCACATAAATCATACGTCTAGTATGAAAATTATTTGTATATCTGTTGCTAGTATGCATTTATAAAGGAGGGTACCCAAACGTGGAGCCAAAAACTGAAACTAATGTAATGTTTTTAAATGTAATTTGCCCTTTCTGTAGCTTCGTGTGATTCCTTGTTGCTATTTGTATGCCAAGAGATTTTATTCAGATGCGTAGTTGGATCATATTGATTAATTGCATGTTAACCTTTAACTTATCAAAGTTGTCAACTAAAATATTTAGAAAATCCAAACTTAGAAGAAATTTCACGTCACCAAAACAAAGTTCATAATATATTCCGTTTATCTTAAAATTCTGTCAAATAATGACCGAGTAAACTACACGTTGCTTGAAAACAAAAACTGATATAAAATAACAGACTGAGTCTTGATACACGATACATCTTCTACATATAGAATTTACTTGTTTCGAATTGAGATAATTTGATCAGGCCAACACACTTTAACCATTACATTGAAATGAATATAGTATAATGGGGTTTTTCAGCATATCTCTGTTAAACCTAAAATAACTTTATATATGATATATTACCTCGTTATTTTAGATTACATTTTTACATGTTTCAGGCAGTGTTTGGCTTGAAATATTAGTGTAAACATTGTATATACATTAGGAAGCACTAAATGGTTCGATTAATACAAAAATATCATGTATATAATGTATATAAGGTACTTACCTAAATTTGAAGGAGACCGATAAATATTCCTTAACAGCTAAACAAGTGCTGTAGTATTTTAACTTCCTTCTTGCATGGAGAGAGAAATGGTTTATACGGTTTTTGAAAGATTGTTTACTCAACTCGGATATCGCACAATCATCTTTAACGTAAGCGTTAGATATAATGATAAAATAAAGCTGTGCTTATTCAAACCAACTGTCTGTTAAAGGATAGGGGACGTAAATGCAAGGGACGATGGGGTAGGGGAGGGAGAGAGGATAGCATTCAAGACCATATACGTAAAACTGCAAATTTTGTAATTCAGTTTTGAGTCATAAATTTCTTTTCATATTGCTGCTTGCCTGTGTTCGGATGATTTATCTTCTACATTTGTATATACTTAAATCGCTCATTTTTAACATTGACCTTGGCAAAATGTTCTTTTCTTATTGCAAAAATATAAAAGGCTTTAATGAAAGTTATAGTTCCTAATCTACTTCACTCACCTTATGATGACCAACAAGAATATAACTTTTGAAATCTATATTAACGGTAAGTGGCCCTAAACAAAATTATAGCAAAGAAATGCTAATTTTCTAAGGGCAAAGTGGGATAAAAACGTATAAGAGAAAGCAAATGCAAAATATTCACAATTACGGAGATTTTTACGAATACGATTAAAACTGAAATAAGCTGAAACTATTGAATATCAATAGTTTCCTTTTATTTTGTTTTATATAAAACATATAAAAGGGGGTAAAAGAACAGATACATATAAATCCGAGATTTTGGCAGCTAAAACATTATCAAAAAAAGCTAATTTGCAGTTTGAAATCTTAGAAAATGGCAAATCATGGAGGCAGCCACATTAATATGGTAGAAACGTCATTTACAATTTACTGAATTATATATAAAACAAATCACCTTTAAAAGAGATTTATTTTCAATGACTCTTGAGCTTAAGATGAATAAAAAGGGTAAGTGTAGATTTCCCGTAAGCACAGAGCACTCCGAACACAGCCAGAAAGCCATGCATCGCAAAGTATGCTCGCAATAAAAAAAAGAAATTGAAGGGGAATAATATAGCAAAAAAACAAGTACATTTTAATTATACGCAAAATACAAATGGGTATTGTGTAGATAGTAGGATGGTTGCGTTGGGGAAAGTGAAAAAAGCAAACATGAATATTCAACACGGAAAACATCGTTCCAAAACCGCAGTTTCCCTACACCGCAAACCATAGCAGCGTAAATACGCGCGTGAATTAGACAAACACATACAAACATACGTTCGTCCGAACACACACAAAAAAAAATGGAAAATTCGGGCAAAGCCCAGGGACCGTCGGTGGCCGAAACTATGGTGGATATCTAACCTGACTCATAGTAAAAGGCGAGCTAGTGTTAATGCTAGGGGCGAGGTGCGAGGAGGGGAGGAGGGGAGAGACAGGAAAGAAAAAAAAACGACAAAAAAACAGACACTATACGGACAGAGTAAATAAAATGACCTGCTGAGAAAGCCTCTTTCATTAGTGACAAAACACCAGATTTTATAAAGTAAAACATATAAACAGGATCTATCTAAGGTATAATTACACAAATGTACACAACGACTTGTTTGAAGTCGTAATTTTTAAGAAACACGACTGAGCAAACTTAAGAAACACGACTAAGCAAGCTGCAAGACAACATTCCATTCTCTCCCTGAGTTGCATTTAGGATTTAAAAGGTCTTACATTTTATTACTCGTCTCACCATTATAGAATCACATAGGAAATCGTAAGGAATAACTGTAGATGGGTCAATCACCAAACATGCAGTGTATCCTCTTTTGAGAAACCTTTTTGCACATTTAACAAATATGTGATTAAATTAAGCATTATGTTTAACTCGCCTGAGTTTATAAACAACATCCCCATAGTATACGGGTGCGGAAGACCAAGTTTTAGAATTATTTTAAGGTTTGTGTTATATTTCTTTTGGATTTTGGACGATTTGTAGTAAAATTTAGTGAAAGCCTTCCGAAGTTTATGATATCGGTAAACTTGTTGTAATAATTGTTTGGTAAATTAAATATGAAGATTTCTATCATTACAATCCTCTAAATTTATGCAAGCTCTTGCAAAACGATGGGACCTCCCCATGCAGAAGGGACATGCGAACATTTAAAAATTGAAATCTAAATTACTATTCACAATTGTTAAATGTAGGTAAAAAGAATGACACTTTTAAAACTGAGGTATTAGCCTTGTTAAGCTGTTAATATTAGATGAATGCACTTTAAGAAATGTTCCATTCATGAAACACCTAGAAAATGTAATATGATAACAATAAACCTATTTCCGACGCGATTATTCAACATGTAGAATCGAACAGCACAAAAAGGTTTGAAAAACAACTATTCATCGAATTTTAAACCGAAACCTTGATTGGGATAGAAAATATTTTAGGTAAGAAACTGTGTGCTCACGCTAACATGTTTCGTTTTAAAAATTATCCCAGGTTTTTACTGTATGCAGACAAATTGCTATATAAGGGATGTAATTCCGAAATGCCATATTAAGAAATAGGAAGAGTTGTCCCGTCCAATACCAGAAAAAGTTGATTTTTTACAGTAGTCCAATATAAACATGACGTTTTTCGACTGTAGGTACATTTTCTTGATAGACCGTGAATGTATTTTAAATCACGTTAGAAATAATAGGATCTTAGATCGTCACGTGATAGAAATAAAAGCAGTCAATGGTTAAATCTATTATTATGATGAATAAGTTTGCAATGTATCACTTTTGAAAAAGGGGTTCATTTTTAACTTTAGTTTCCTCGTTGAGTAGTATGGTCCTGGGGTGAAATTATTTCAAATATTACGAGGATATATGAATAAGTTAGTGCCATTGTAAATATTAAAGGTTTATTTGGTTATATAATTTTTTATTGTTGTGTTTATATAAGCATGTTTATTTTGGCAAGTAGTTCTAATTCTTACTTTTACATTAAACATGAACAGATTTGTCCTACGTCTTGGTCTAAAGTCTTGTCTTGAATCAAGAGGAAATCATACGTTTTAAAGTTGCGTATACCATATACACTCACAAAAGAACTTCAAGTAAAAGTGCTTTTGTAAAGTTACTGTAGCTGGCTTCCATCATCTTAAAAACAATTGCATAGAAGCTTGACACACAAGAAACTCGTGTTGTACATGGAAAATAAATGAATGACTCCTTTATAATCCAACAAAGTTTTATTGAAAATTAGCGTATCATTTTTGAGGTATTTAGTTTTGTATCAGGTGTAGTTATATAAAGTAAGCAAAATATCCGTTGCCATAAAAAAGCGAACAAAATCTGAAAACTGATCGTACATTAAAGTACGTTGTTCTTTAAAAATACCTGCAAGGCAGATACCCATTAAACTGTAAAATTCATTTTGGAAAATAATATGTAAGGTTAGATTTCTCGAAAGCACAGCGCACCACAAACACAGCCTCAGAGCCATGTATTTGCAAAGTAGGCCAACAACAAAAGGAAGCTGTAACGGAAAAATTCTACAGACTGGTTGCTTTAGTTTAAATTTCATGCAAAATATAAATAGACATGGGGAGGGGTAAGGGGTTGAAGGGGAAAGTAGAACAAGGATGAGTATACAAAGGGAATGGTACGTTCCTGTGTCACAGTTACACTACAACGTAAACCACAGTAGTGCAGGCATTCATGTACCAAAGACAAAAACACAAACTCGCACATAACTAACTAACATAGATAAACAGACAAGTAAGATATAACAACACTGTAGGGCACCGCCAAAGACATACAAACAGGAAAAAGACAATCGGGCACTGCCTTAGGATTCCGGCAACCAAAATTAAGGTGGGCACAAATCTTACTCATAGTAGAGGGGGAGGGGATTCCAAATCAAGGGAGCGCAATAGCAAGAAGGAAGGATGGGGGCGATAGGGGGAGTGAGGGGAAAGAGGAAAGAAACGCTTACAACAAACAAGACAACATACGCAACACAAAATACAAGACAGACAGAAAACAAGTTGAAAATAGGGGCACCGCCTTGGAACGGTCAGTAACCTATATAAAGGAAACTGTAGCTTATGATAACGGTAACCTTAATGTAATAATATTTTGTTGATAAGAAGTTTTCTATCATTAAAATCTTTGAACAAGCTCTTGCAAAACGAATAAGTTGTGAAATATAGACACCGTATGAGGTTGCTCGAGGGACATCTCTATCAAGGTGGGGGAAATTGACAATTTCAAAATTAAAATCGTCTCTTTTATCATATATTTTCGTTTCTAGATTATTATTCACAATTGTTAAATTTAAGTCTTCTAAATCTGAAGGGTTAGCCTTGTTAAGCTGTAGCTCTTTCGGGTAAATGTGTTTTACAATTTCTGAAAAATATAGGTTGTCCATATTTGAAATATCATCAAGTTACCTCGAGGTTCCTTTAAAAGCTTCAATAATTTCAAAATGTGTCTCAGTGGATAAGCCAAGCATAAAATCTCGTTCATAACAGTATAAGAATAAATCAGCAATGAGTGGGGCGCAGTTAGTTCCCATCGGGATACCAATTACTTGTCTTTAAGTTTTATTGCCAGATTTGATAAATATGTTATCTAATGGTAGTCTGCTGTAACAGAGGAAACTGTTTACAAAAGGGTACGTAAATTTAAAATTTATCAGGCAGTCTTTAAAGACATGGCTCTTCCTAGCACGATCAAAACAGAAGTGATGTCAAAGAACATTGCTGCAATAAGACGTCTGATTCGTGAAGACGCCATGCACACGGTGTCTGGTCGTCGTGTCCTTTCTTGGCATGTCAACAGGGAGAATTCATGAGATTCTTACACAGCACTTTGGCTCAAGAAAGATATGTGCTTGATGGTTGCCTTACATGTTTACCGAGGAGCAAAAGGTCAAAAGGATCAAATGTGCTAAAGAACCGCTGTAAAAGACGTCAAATTTAGATGATCGGACAATGTCAAAGAACGATAGTGTTACGAACTAGAACAATATATGGCTTAATTTTATTGCACGTTTTGGAATTATAACAATATGGAGGTAGGGAATATACATTAATAGATTAATATTTCAAGGAAAACCTGCTTTAATAAATTCTAAGTTTAAAAAAGACACAATTTTTACAACATTAAAGCTAGAGTTATACAACTTCTACAGGGAGTTCATATCATGATGCCAAAGACATACTTGAAGTTTAAAAGCATTTGACCTAATCTGAGAAACCTAAGTACATGCAAAATTTTAATCTGAACTTTGTAACGCCGACACCGATGCCCGCGAAAGTGTTATCACAAAAGCTCTACTATTTGAAAAATAGTCGAACATAAAAATATTTATAATTTGTTTAAAGGCTACTCCTGTCAGCATTTTGTATTTCTTATTAAAACAGCTACCTTAGGAAATCAAAATACCAAAATATCTGAAGAAATTCCCTATTTCTAGCTCCATATTTTATATCTAAAACTGCTATTTCTGCTTAGCTTCACTTTTTTTCCAGAAAGCTGGTATTTTCAAGGCATGCCAGGCTTTGAAATTACATATATATACTTTCCCTTTATCGTACTTTTTAATTTGAATCGCAAGCTGAATTTTTATTTTCAATTCAAAATATATATATGTTTGGTTTAGGGCATTCCAGGCCTTTAATCCCTTTCGCATTTTTCTACTTGAATTGCAAACTGCCAAATCTTTTGCAATTTGCAGTTCGTATTGCATGATATTTTGCATTTTGTAAGGTAAGATATGTATTGAACCGTTGTCCGGGTTCAGAGAAAGATGCTATTATTTAGGCAATTTAAGGCAATTTGAAAAATATTTTTATTCGAATTGCAAAATATTTTGCATTTTGCACAGCGATATATAGCAGCTTGGCAGCCTTGAGTTAGCAACCTAGCAGCGGGAAGTCAAGCAGCGTGAAGCTAGCAGCCTAGAAGTCTACACGTAAATCAAGAACTGTATCGTCAGCGGAAGGTAAATTTCAGAATTTAGCTTGACTTATTCTAATTTTCTGATACTTTTGAAAAAAGAAAGTTTTGTAGCAAGAAAATTAAATTTCATACAATACTCGAATGTTTTTTTTAATTCATTTAGGAGGTTATAAACCACATAAATCATATACCCGTCTAAACAAATATATAATTATTTACTTACATGTGAATGTGAAAAGTTGGATGGCCATTTTTGACATGAACAGTTTACATCTAGAATCAAATTACATTACAATATAAATATATTTTATTTCCAATGACAGATAAACTCCTGTTAAATATAAAGAGAAATTCATGAATGAAGTAAAACATAACACATTTAAAGATATTCAGGTTAATATTTCTCGGCGTTTGGTAGATTTTTGATTTCATGATTTTGTGATTTGTCAATCTGTCAGCATGTAATATTTGGCTTAATATTTAGCCTAATTCTACATTATATTAAATGCATGTAGCTATATCATTCCAGCCACATTTTCCTTTTAAATTAAATAAAATTACGGGAAAGTGAAGATCTTACAAACACTTTCTGTATTTATCATTAATTATAATTATCTAATGTTTGACGATATAAATGAGAGTTGCGTTAAAGAGGCACAACAAAATCACTGTATTCTTTTGTATTTCCATGATGGTAATTATACATGATTTGCATGAAAAATATGAGATATACAATAATTTAGTTTCAAATTGACATTGACATTTATTATGCCAAGACAATGTGTTTAATGTCTTAACGTTTTATTGAATTAATGAAGTAATAGGTACATTTTAAACATTTAATAACCGTATGAAAAAATAGGTTTAAGTGTTTATACACAGTTAATTGTTATTCAATGTCTGACAGAGTGACACTATTTTAGAACAGTGAGGAATGCACAAACTATGTAAATAGATCAAGATTGGTAAACTATTTTTCAGTTCGTCTTCAACCCATATTTGAAAAGTTTCATATTTGCAATTAAAGTTTCATAAAGCTTTTAATTTCATGTTTAAACAGATAGAGTAGACATCCAAATAAATGTTATTTACAATTACGTGGTTTGAAAACCACTCCAGTCGATGTGAACCAATACAGTTATAGCCAAAAAAGGGTGTGTTTTTGTTCGGGTTAACGTCTTTTTCAACAATTTTCTGTCATATAAACGACAATGTCTACTAGTAACTGTCAGCACAATGTACAGGTTTATAGTGCTGTCTCATTAGAATATCACGCCGTAGACACGTTACATGATACCCCACCAAGTCACATTATTCTAAAACCGGGCTGACCAGCCCTAGCACTATCCTCTAAAAGCTGAGTGCCAAACTATTAGTGCCATTTTACGTCTTTGGTATGATGCGGCCACGTATCGAACCCGCTACCTCCCGCACTCGGAGCGGGCGCTCTGCTTGGCTAATATTACAGTACAAATAGGTATATGTATATAATAACAAGGTCATTGAAGCAATACCTTGATCTGCAATGATGCACTTGGCTCTCTTATGTTTTGACAAACCAGAACACATTAGACACAAGCCCCTCACGGGATCCAGGCCTGGCAAAATCCATCTTTTTTTTTTTGGTCCAAATGTTTACGTCAATTCTTAGGCTCATACATAATGAGAGCAAAGCATCAAAGTAAAGAAAAACATTAAAAGATATATCAATGGCGGTAACATATGTATGTTTAGTGCAGGCATATATTAGGAAATGGCAGCCCAATTTATACACTGTATAATTATTTGTTACATGATTCATCAGTTTGTATATACTTTGAGAAGACAATTTAGATAATTTACGAAGGAGATATAAACTTAAAGTTTATTTGTTTAGTATTGCAGCTTTCCAATAGCTGTAATCCAATATTGCATTACAAAATATTGTTTTTGAAGAAGTACACGTTAAGGAGGATTTCTCCTTTAAATGCTTTGATGATAGTATTGATTTTAATTTCAGTTAAAGTAAAGCTCAGTCAATATTTTATATTTATTTTGAAAAAATGGAATGTACTTCTATATCACAGGGGAGTCTCCCCGGTATCGGTTCACTTATGAGAAAGTGTACCTTAGGGAATAAGTTCATGAGGTTTAAAGGTCCACAGTTGGTTAAATGCCAAGCTGTGTAACTTTGTACTTTTATTGTTTTGTCTGTGTTCCGCAAGACTAAATGTCTGAGTATAAGGATGTAAGAATTACTCTATACCAGAATCCATGTCGGTTTAGTTGTGAAATTTTAAATGACTGATTTTTTTGCGATAGCAACAAGTTCAAATTGCTGATTAGTAGTGTTGGTTTCTGATCATGATTCAATGTAATAATGAAGAATTTGAATAATTTGGAGTACATATAGCTGTGATTTGGTTGTAAAGTTCATGTCCAAAATTGTTTGTTTCATTATGAAATAAAGGAGACAAATACAAATACTAAAATTAGGCTAACAATACTGAAACTAACCATGTTTGTAGCTTATGACAATAAAATCAGTAGTTAAAAGAAAGGACCTCGGACATTTTCCTATTTAGATTGCCTATCCAATTAAGTCAAAACTGACCTAGGGCTAGACCTCTGAAATTGTATAGTAAAGATAGTTCAAGACCATTTCTTGATATATTCGACTACATTTTACCAGTTTGTGAACAAAAAACATGAGTTTGCAGACATTTCTCATTCTCATTTCTAAAGAAATATGAACATTAATCATTTTTATGTTTTAAACGTCTTTCCCACCAGTGACGCAACAAAATATTTCACATGCCTTTGTAAGTAATTATTATATATGTATGCTGCAAAAATGGTACTTGGTCACAGGGGGGAACTGTCAAAAATTGAAATAAACTACATACAGGGTGTCAGCAAATGAATTCTACATAAAATATTTTGACACTTATTGTATGTGTTTCTTAAACCTTATGTATCTACAACTTTATTTGTTTTTGTAAATATTTGAAGCATAGAAAACATTATGATAAATAAATAGCGGACATAGAAAGTCAAGCTTGAAAGCAGACTGATCCTGATAAGTATATCTTATGAATTTTGCAATCAGGTCTGTTCCCTCTTGACATCTACGTCCGTCGATTGAGTATCATCACAATTGAGACAACTACGTCTGTGCCAAGTCATAAACCAAGCAAGTGGCTTAGACATATACAGCTAGATGTATGTGTCTTCAACCTAAACACGACAAAGAGATATACTATTAGACGAACTTCTATGGGTCTAGTGCCGCTGTGGTGCAAATACCTTTTTAGCCCTTGTAAAAGAGATATAGATGAACTTATATGGAAATAGTGCCATTGAGGTGCAAATGCCTTTTTACACTTGGTAAAAGAGATATTGACGAATTTCTATGAGAATAGTGCCACTGTGGTGCAAATACTTTTTTACCCTTTATAAAAGAAATATATAGACGAACTTCTATGGGAATAGTGCCGCTGTGGTGCAAATACCTTTTCACATTTTGTAGGACACAATTATGGCGCACATAGAATGCACTTTAAGAACAACCTTTGGTTTATATTCGAACCAAAGAACCACTGGATCCAACATCCTTAAATCTAACACAACTACACCAGACACAAACTCCTGAACTGAACCTGGTGCCTCCAGACCTAACACTGACGCCCAAAACTAACACTGACACTCTAAGAATAACCAGCAATTCACCCACACGTCTGAAACTTATTCCGAATGCCTACCGGAAATACTAGTAATGACCTCGTAAGAACTAATACTGCGAACCCAAGAATATCTACATCAGTACATGAATGTTGATACTAGCTATGGAAGTTCTGTTCTATTGATATATTGGACCAGTCAGTATGTAATTACTACTGGTGCATTTATTGTTATGTTCTTTTATTCACATTTATTTATTTATTTATACACATTTAAATGTTTTCTAGGCATTAAAAGAATATAGGCTAAAAGCCATGAAAACCAGAAATGCAATATTATGGGACCTTGAAAAGAGCAAATGTTGCATCTAGAACGTGCCCAAATGCGCCATTAAATGTTGAAACCCAGGCACCCCTGAACCCACAGTGGCCTAGGTAGTTCCTACGGCCCTCCGATACAACTTAAACGGTCAGCTATGCCGCTGCATTTATTCAATATATAACCCTATACATAATGCCCGGTCAGTATTGTACATGTGTAAATACATTATAGCTAGATATGTATACAGTATAGGACCAAACAATAGGCTATGATCAATGCATCAGTTATCATGTGAACTCGGGTGAAAAGAACTTAAGGACAGTTGTATGACCAAAAGCTTTCTTCCACTTTTATTTTTTGCTTTTCATTTATTTTTAAAAATGTTAATAAAACTGATAATCTGCATGGTAAAAGTTTATTTATTGTTTTAAAACACTTTATGATAGACATACCTTAAATGCATATACTTGTTTCACCAAAATTACACATATTAATTTTTTCAAAAAATATTACCCTTTGTCACAAACTGTTCGAATTTCAAGAAAACAAATAAGAAATAGAATTATTTGTGTGACGGTTTGATAGGAATATAACTTATTTATAAGTATTTGAAGCCATTATGTAAAATCATCGGCTTTTGAAGTCAAGAAATGGCATTGAATTTCGGGCAAAATCCCTAGCATAATGTCCGATGTCCTTTTTTAAGGTTTGTTAAAGTTTGATCCTATTTACTTAAAACAAAATGTATTTCAATTTCCGATCAAACTGAGTTAGTCTTGACTCCCACTTGCCTATCAGTCAGTTGTGTTAAGCCACATAAACAAGCAAGATGCATATTTTAGCTCTTTTCTATGATGTCCTGGCATATCTTTTCGAAAACAGATGAATATCACCTATTTTTTAATTCTGTAAAAACTGATATAAACATGGCTAGCAAGTTTTGTTTTAAAGTTCACGGAGTCTTAATTATATTACAAAGAATTATGTTGTCATTAGCTTAAATGGACAGGGTGGGGAGAGGCCAAACGTTCGAAGTTGTCATTGACGATGAATTTGTTGCATAATTATATATTTTGACCATATTTACATCATTTCCGACTAAGCTTTGGACTTTGTCATGAATGTGACGGAGGTGACGGAGTTCACCATTTTTAGCGAGGTATTCAAGGTGAGCTTTTATGATCGCCCTGTGTACGTCGTCTGTTGTCAACATTATTACTATTAACAATCTAGAGGTCACAATATTGAACCAATCTTAATGAAACTTGGGCAGAGGAGTTTAATATTGATTTATCTGGGGTCAAATACTAGGTTACCAGGTCAAATCAAAGGAAAAGCTAGTTAACACTCTAGAGGCCACATTCATTACCATACCTTAATTAAACTTGGTCAGAATGTTAATCTTGAAGATCTTTAGGTCCAGTAAGTTCCAGTCTGGGTAGGTGGGGTCAAAAACTAGGTCATCAGGTCAAATCAAAGGTAAAACTTGTTTACACTCTAGATACCTAATTTTAAGTTTAAAACTCATAAGAATTGACCAGAATGTTTGTCTTGATGACCTCTAGGTCAGGTTCGAATCTGGATTATTTGGGATCAAAAACTAGATCACCAGTTTAAATAAAAGGAAAAGCTTGGAGGCCACATTTATGAAATGAAACTTGGTAAGAATGTTAATCTTGATGATTTGTGTGTCATATGTAGTCAAAAACTAGGTCACCCAGCTGGAAATTTGGATAATGTGTATACAATTGTGCACACCAATTCTATAACTGACTTTCAGTGACCATGAAGGTGACCTACTGACCTACTTTCTTGTTCTTTTAAGATACAGCCTCAAAATTCTTACTCGTGACTTACTGACCTACTTTTTTGTTCTTGAAGTTACAGCGACGAAATTTGGATTACATGTAATTTCGTTGCTGTAACTTCAAGATTAATGCTATTCATTATGAGTACTGAAATCCGTATCAAATATTATCAGGGGTTAGAATTAGGACAGTGAGCGATACAGGCCCTTCTGGGCCCTCTTGTTTAATTTTTTTAGATGTACATATTTTCAAGTCTATACATTTACAAGTAGCGCGTTCTTTGTCTACAATTTTTATTATAATATTGAGCGGATCCAAGTTCATCAATTGCTCATTGGTTCATATTTATTCTTCATTTGCAGAATTGACCGTGGCCGAAGTGCAGTTCTCTAGAAGTTCCCTTCTTTTGTCATTTGCCCATCTACATTACTACCAGGTTAAGTGGAAATCCTACCGGAAAGAAGGTAAGCGGCCGACATGTAATGGTTTCGTTTGCATTGACAGTATGGTCTAAAATATTATAATAAACTAGTACTAGTGTTTTCATATTGGTCATGGTCTGTCCGATTCAATTAGTGGTTCGGCCTGATGAAACATACAAAGGGGCAATAAGGTTGGACCAAAATCAGTTACAACAAGACAAGTGTGAAAACCGTTGTTTATTTACAATTTTATCTATCGATCATTTGCAATAAAAATACATGCCAATAAAAATAATGTTTCTTTCTTTTGGGAAAATGAAAGGCGGCGTTAGCTTTCTTACGTGTTTTGTGGTGCCTTATAATACCTGATTTAAATAATAGAAGCTTGCACTGTACGAGAAACATTTCATATTTCGGAAAATGTATACTTCCTGGAATAAAAATGTTCAATGTACTGACTGGAATGACAAAAAGGGCATATTTATTGTTATAATGCGATTCTTGTGAATATCACTCTTGGTCAACCGTATCGACTTAATCAAAGACAATGTGTCTGAAATCTTTCGTTCTGTTCCTCTGATTCATGTGGTAAAGTTGGCAGTTACTTGCGGAGAACAGGTTAGTACTGGTATTGAATCAAGGAACACTGGTTAAGTTTAATTCCGCAGTAATGTAACTGAAATACTGTTGATAAACAGTCCTACCTAAAACAAGCAAACGCGTTTGATCTGAAAAATTGATGTCATCAGCAAACAGTATGGTGTTTAGGTGAGATTTACTTTGATTAAATGGCTTTGACAGAATAGAATACTTAGCCGGCGTTATCATGTCTCTTATAGAAACGGCCGGGTGTTGAAAAAGTGTAGAAAGAAACTAGTGGTAAGTGTTAAAATATTCTTATAAACAGGACATGTATATTACATGCCTGTAAACGGAAAGATGCCCTACATTAACCAGAGTAAGCCGCATTTTTTTTGTCTCAACAAGCAATAAACATTCATCTCAGGTACAAGTTTACAAGTTTATTTGTGAAATGTAAGCCTCCCGCCCATACACAACTTATTTACATCAAGATAATACAAATACCAATTCAATTATGTAAATGCAAGTCAGATATACTTGGTATCTATCAAACTTAAGTGTTAATCTGTAAACCTGTAAGCATAGAAATACACACTGAATGTGTTTTGTTTGCATTTGAGTCACATATGTAAAATAAAATATTAAAGTCAGTTGGTCAAAAATATTGTTTGTTTTTCTTTCAGCAACAAAAATGTCAGCAGATAGTGCCATTATACCAATGTGTAATATACATCACGATGAAGTAGCTCAAGTTCTCTGTCATTATCACAAGAAATTACTCTGTCTAAAATCTCCGGAGTGTTCGTTTACGGAACTTCGAAAAGTTTCAGGAGACAAAAACACTCTGGTGGTAGAATACCTATCAGTGAGACAAATAGCTGCCAAGAACAAACGACTATTAGACAATCACGAGCAAAAGACCAGTGCACTAAAAGATAGATTGGAAAAAAAAAGTTGAATTACATGATGAACTAACGACGCGCCTCGTCGAAATGAAAGATAAGGTTTTGACGAAAATTGATAAACATGCCAAATCTGTCACAGCACCAAATGAACAGAACAAGCAACAACTTGTTACACTTGAAATAACAATCAATGAGCAGACTGACAAGTTGTCAGCTGAATCAATTGAAGATGTCATTGAAATTCAAAATAAATTAAAAGAAGTGAAAACGAAAGTAATGAAAAACATTTTAGATAAAGACACAGTACCGGAAGGAGATTTTCAACCAACGATTATCTAAGAGATCTGATTATGCAATCAGATGCTTTTCTCGGAAACGCATATCTAATGAATCGCGAACGTTATGAAACCATAGATGATGTAACTGATGGTGCACGTGATCAGACTTCCGAGCCATGGAATGCTTCATCAGATGAAATAGTCTATATAACTGACAAGGAATAGCTAGTTTCTGCCCAAGCAGATGTCGACAATAAAACATCCGAGTATTCGATACAGACATCTGAGAAACAGTCGTCAAATAGATGTAAAACAGAGCAAAGCACAAAAGGATATGATAATTCACAGACATCACCAGGTAAAAAAGTCAGCTGAAAAGCGGAATGGAATTTTTAGAGTAATATTTAAATGGTTTTCTTCTGATAAAAGGAAATCAGATCTATTGGAAGGGAAGGCGAAGAGCTTAGATACTAATGCAAAAGGTTATGAACGGATGAGCGCTCTTCCAGAGTAAAGAACTTCTTCTGAACCAGACAATAAGGATTAAGAAAATATATATCAAGACAATTCATTTTTATACGCCAAGTTACACATCACTAAAATATGTGATAAACAAAACAGTGATGGCATCAGATATGAAGCAACATTTTCCTTCTGCATGTAAGTTTTCGAATCTCGTTGATCTCGGAAATGGATACATAGGGATGTTATCAGAAATTCATAATTTCTTAGTGCTTTTAGGAACAGATGGACATGTGTTTTGTAAAAAAGACTTTCAAGGAAGGAAACCATAATATTGTTGCCGTAGAAAATCAAGAGGTGGCTATAATAGCCGACCCGGGCTTCAGGTCAGTAACTTCCGAGAAATCTACCCTTACCTATTATCTTTTGAAAGTAAGCGAAAAGGGATTTACAACAGTTGCAAGTTTCGTAGTAAACAAAGAAATATCAAACATTACTGGGTGCGACTCCGATATAACTTCGTCAAAGTTTACTGTAAGTTCAGTGGACAAAGCTATTGTTCTTGACAAAAGTGGAAAGAAGTTTCAAAGCTGTACTATAAATTTTGCATTGCGTGTGGGTATGATGATACAATTTTTTTTTCAGCAATGTCCTGTATGCCTATCGTAATACATGACACCAATGACCTTTTGGATGGAACCAGACTGTCTTGGAATATGCGTCATTGATGAAGTATTTGAATTGTCTTCAAATTCAAACAACTTGGAGAAATCTACAACACTCGCCTATGTCAGCCTGTAAAACTACATCCTGGTACTCGGTTCAAGAAGAAATGCAAAATATTTTAAAATTGATGGATCATACACATCTTTGCTTAAAGTAGCATAGTAAAAATTTTCCATTATAGTACCGGCCATAACTGATTAAAGATTTGACTGTTCTTTTATGTTTATGTAGGTTTGTACTTGTACTTATAATCAAAATGCACGTAGAAATTGTTCATTGCATTTTTTACAGTTTTTTTTTTTGCTTTAACCGTGGCTTATATCTATAATAATCAAAGCAAAAACTTGAACATGAAGAAGGAATATGAATCATATATGATTTAGCTTTTGTCAAAGCTATTTCGTCGTTAAAAAACGTAGAGGTGTACATACCTTCATAATCAACTTTACTTTTTCCATATAATAAACAACCCATTAAACGCAAATGAGATCCTTACCCAGTTGTCAACACTTGATACTCGGGCATTGTTCTCGTGCAATTATTAGTTAAGTTGAGCTAATAAGCTCTTGAGGCTCTCCATTGCCGTTTCATACGTGTATACAAGTATTTTGTAATGATTATTAAGCATCAAGTGCAGACCTATAGTTTAGCAACTAAAACATATTATTAAGGCAACCTCTAAGTCAATAAGGGTTCATATGCACCCCTTTTTATATCTTCTCCCCAAGACGAGGTAATTCCTTTTATTTCAACGTCATAGGTATAAATAGGGCCGCAGAATATCAGCTTACCAAATGCGTGTGTTTTTGAATCGAGTTCTATGTACAATATAGGTAAATGAAAATTTTAGTGGAATGTATTTGATTCTTCATACAATCGAATATTTAAAAAAGAAAACTCCACAGGCCGCCAAACAAGGCAAAATATGTCAATGTTACAGGCTCGGGCTAACTTAACCTTTTTATGGACGGTAGTGGAAATGATTAGTGCCGTCCACGCCCCCTAGCCCTGGGTTGAGCAGAAATCAACATTTGCACCTGATACAAGTACCAAATCACTATTTATGTGCTCATACGGACGTGTGCATAGAATTTTCAATGATACAAAGACTGCAATTCCATGAAAAATGGCATATGGTCCCAAAATGAAATATTGTAATTGTCCTAAACAAGAAATAACGCACATGGAACGCGCATGGAAAAAGCGTATTCTTCCAAAATAATCCGAAGTCAGACGCTGTGTGAACGTGCTGGAAGGGCAGATATTTTAATTCGAAAGTATATCTCATTCGGTATATATAGCATGTTACCGTAGAGGGATCAATCCCGTTTTGCGACGAAAATTGGTAGGATCGATTCCCTATCGAAGCTACCAGCCAACAGTTTAGGTGAAAGTTTTTAATATGTTCATTTCAACCAAGTTTGGCATAGAATGTATATATGATCTGAAAAAAAGGATAAAATGGTTAAAATAAAATTTAGATATTGGTTAAACTGCAAAAAGAATGTAGTTTCTGCATTATTTCAAATGACAAAACAACGCAACGGTGTACTACCTTCAGTACAATATTTTTGATATTTTATGGGGATATCTTGCAAAAGTCTTATGCCAATAAATTTGTACCGCCCGTTACTTTCAGAATATTTCCTTTTATGGATCTTTGAGAGAAATAATCTTTAGTCATAAAAGAGTGGGTTAGGTCCTTTAAAGTAAAAAAGACACTTGTAAAATGTTATCTGGTTTATATATTGTTTAACGTTTCGTCTGGTTGAGAATGTTTTATATCTAAAGTTTAACAGTGGTTATTTTTGTGATATTTGCGTTTTTGCATTTTATTAGTGCTGATCATTTCAACCTTTAAAACATTGCATTTAAAATCCGATACATGTTTGCAATTTTTCTACAAGTGCAGTTAGTTTATAGTATGCATTATTGAAGATATGAATAAAATTCAGCACATGCATCGTTTCAAATGATGGACCATTGTTGCATTTAAACCATGATCTGCGCATCATTTTTGCCTTAATATATCAATATACCATTGTTTTACTCTTAAACAGAAGAATACGCTGCTGGGGGAGTTGATCAGGTGCGGAAATGTTCTTCTTTATGCAACAAATGCCCTAACTCCATTTGGACCAAAAATGGAGATAGATTCTTTTTGCTCGGACCCTTTCGTTTATCACTTCTTAGAAATCCTTCTAAAATTAACAGATGCTATTACAAATGTACAAACTGAAAATAATCTTGTCTACATTATATAACAGTTTCATCAATTTTCGATAACTGACACAACAAAAGTTATACAAGTGTACTGTTACGACAAATTTATTTAATCTAGATCGACAAACAAAGAATCAACTTTCACAATATAATATATAAACTATAAAATCAAAGTGATTCAGATAAATGTGCATTTTGTTCCAATTTCTGTCTACAAAATTTGCTCACCACCGCCATATTTTTTTTTATTTTTTTTTTTATTTTTTTTTTTGGATTTAACGTCGCACAATACGAAACCATTATTAATACAACTTTTAAAAAATTATTAGTTTTTAAACTACTTCATTTTAACCAAAACAATTATGGTGAAATTTTGGATCGCCCACGAGTCTGTTCAAATTTGAGACAAAAAAAAAACGTTTACCTTGTTAAAATGAATTGAATAAAAAAACATATCCATGAAAAATCATTGTACTCCAAAAGCAAGAAAAATACCTGTTTATATTTGGTTTCTCTTACGTTTTCTTAACAAATACGAGCAATACACCATGAACGTTTTATATTTAATGTAAAAAGTCTTTACGGGACAGGAATAACGTCATTTAACTGATATTTAACTGTAATATTTAGTTTTATGTTTGGTTCTAACCTGTGAAATTAGACACTGCTGCAGAAAACGCCGAGTAAAACATCAAAATAAAAAAATAAACAAGAAAACAATTGAAGTCGATAATTTCAAAACTTGATAAGAACACATGTAAATTAAAGTCAAAAAAACAAGACAATCTTAGTACAGTGACGTAAATTGTTTTTGAATCACCGTTGATATTGACATTTTCGCTATTTACTAAAAATTATAAACTAGAACAATATCTGACTTTCCTGTTTAAAATTCCTTTATAAGGGAGTCACCAACCAAAAATAGCTTGCAGTCACACATTGAGAAATGAGCCGCGCCATGTGAAAACCAACATAGTGGGTTTGCGACCAGCATGGATCCAGACCAGCCTGCGCATCCGCGCAGTCTGGTCAGGATCCATGCTGTTCGCTAACAGTTTCTCTAATTCCAATAGGCTTTGAAAGCGAACAGCATGGATCCTGACCAGACTGCGCTGGTCTGGATTCATGCTGGTCGCAAACCCACTATGTTGGTTTTCTCATGGCGCGGCCCAAATGATAATTATTGAAAACCAAATAAAATAAAATAAACCAAATAAACTCAGCTTTATCGAACATCACACTTCTTCGCATTAGTTTACAGTAATACTCAATAATAAATCAATCCAAATGAAAGTAAGAAAAATACTTTAGTCAAAATATTAAAAAAAATAATAAAAAAAAGATACTTTGAATTTGTATCAAAGGAAAGTTACTATATATCTGTCTTTTGTTTCATGCTATGTTTAATCAACGCATTTATGACTTTTCCAGTCTGAAGTATGTCGCTTCTAAGGTCTTCATTTTTTGTTGTAGAAATATGATCTTTCTTTATAAGAACATCTCCAGTAAGCTGCAAACAAATAATACTTTGAAAGATAAAAATAAGACATAACATAGTAAATTACAAACCGGAAGAATCGATGATCTAATCTAAATTAAAGGTGAATTGTGTTCTTGCACTGAAAAAGTACTCCATAATTATTTTTGAAATAGTTCTGTTTCAGTTATATATATAAATTTATTCGTACATTCCAGATTACTAGAGGAAAATTAAAAACACTATCATTATACATTCGAAATAAAAATCTGAGTTTGGGAAGCTCCTATATTAATTTTAACTACTATTCATCATAATGTCCAAAAAGTGTCAAACTTATGTATTGCGATAATTCTGTTTTTAATCGATGAAATGACACTTAATGCCAATATTAGTAATACTAGTACGTTTAAGTTAAAACTCGAAAACCTGTTCTTCATAATGAAAAATAGAACACACGTGGGAAAACGCACACAGAATTCATTAACATAAACTAATTTTGAAAGGTTGAAAAGAATAAAACTGTCATACTTTTCCATTCCATGTTCTGATACAAACTGTATCCTTATCAATTGTTCCAAAAACTAAAAAGGCTCTGTGCAGTACTTCTATACATCTGAACAATTCGTAAGACACTTTTAGCGTGATAAAGGGAAACACTTTTATATCGTTTTCAACGATTTCTTCAATACATCTGTACCTCTTTCTCAAAGTACCACGCCTGCTTAACTGTCTGTTTATACTTTGATATTCTTTTATGTAATCACCAAGCTCTGGTTGATGAAAGAAACAATCAAGTAAACAGTTAATGAAAAGAAATGCATAAGGTAAGTCAATTGTAAATAATATTGTCATAAAAGATTTATGTTCCCATTCAGAAAACGATTTTACATTTTATTCATGCTTTTTTATGCAATGCAAGTGCCGAAGATGGTTACGTGGCATCAAATATAAAGCTGTAGGCTTCTGAACTTTCCATCTGTTTCTAAATTCTCAATTTATTAGAAAAAAAAAGATATTTTTAACTACGAACGCAATTTCCACAGCTGTTATCGGAAGATTTCATACCGTTTGTATTCGGACAAAAAAAAAAAAAAACAATGGAATCTCTGGATAATTTGCCATTTATTTATTTGCGTGGAAAGTCTATCTGATCTAAAAAAAAATAAGTTTGCTAAAATCATATGTTTATTGCTATCAAGTCATACAGGCAAACTATGAAGGTTAATTACTTTCAACAAAATACGACAGAAATGTTAGTTTGTTGTTAAATGAGATAGCCTATATTCAATACAATATTACTGACTCAGAATATTTTGTATAAAATTTGACTAAGATAACATGAACTGTTCAAAATATGACTGACTGAAATAGAACATATTTTGAGAAAATATGACTGAGATAGCATAATAATAATAATAATGTAACATTAACAAATTATCATTTGACTATTTATTTCATTTTCATTTCATTTTTCTGAATAAAAAGTTTCTATGATTGAATCAAATAAATAAAGGGTTTTTGTTTTTGGTTTAAAGTCATACCGACACAATATTAGGTCATATGGCGAGTTCCAGCTTATTAACCAATGTGCCCCTCCTGGTACTTTTTCATCATGGACAAGCACCTGGGTAGAACAACCGTCGGCAAGGATAAGTGATTAAAGTCAACGACCTTAACTAGTCGGCCGCGGAGGCCTCTTTCATAATACAAGGTTTGCAAAATATAATATTGTACTTGATATTTTTCATTTTATTACTGATGAATAAAGTACCAACCCTTCGAAAGTTCTGTGCGTGTTTGTTCATCTGTACTTGGATTGAATTTCTATCAAATTGAAACATAACAGTTACTAGTGATTAATGTAAGAAACGAAGGTTACACACGTTTTCTCACATCAGATGAAGTATTTCAAATTACCTGTCCGCACATTGTGTTGTTTATTTCGTAAGACTTTTTTGGTCAATATAATTAGAATTGGTTAATAAACTTGGTAAGGTAATAGATATATCTGTAATAACAGTTTAAATTATACCGGCAAAAGTTTAATCTAATATTTTTATGTTTAGGTCACAGACAAGACAATATGTATGTCTGTCTTCATAGCTCATATTCGTGTTTAGTTTATACTAATTTGTTTTAGCTAGATTGTGATTAAAGTTTCAAGCTTATTGGAACCACTCTCGAGTCCGCTTCCTGGAAAAACCAGTACTGGTGTCATATTGTCGTGACCGCAATGGGGCTCGAACCCACGACCCCTGGATTGACAGGCCGTCTCCTTATCCACTAGAACACCGCTCATCTTCAAGTTCGTGTTTAAAAATGAAACATAATATAAGACTTTGTTAAAAAAGTGTAAGTGAAATATACCGTTTTTCCAAGGATGGCACTCACAGTATACAATATCGGATTCAGTGCAGAATTGATCGGCAATATAAACACAGCCGACCAAGCATAAACATCTCCCGAAATCACGTGACCATTTAAGGCCATCATTCCTGTAATGTAAACGTCGAGTGTTTCGGTTTTATTTATCTCACATTGGTCTACGAGTTTGCCTGTTCATCAGTATATGTGGTAGTATTAGAATTTTACAAATGTACCAACTTGTTAAAAATAACCGAAACCGAAGTAACTTATCTATACACATTATCTCTTTCTTAAACTTATCAATTCAAAATGGTATAAAAAAAATTTAAAAAAGAGTAAAATGATTATTAATGTATAAATAACAGTAAAAATAACATTTTCATACCCATAACTCCAATCGGGAACCAGCACATAAAGTCGGTTGTAACCACAAGTAGTAAATTTCGTGCAACTGTCAAATCCTTTCTTCTGGCAGATTGCATTTTTTTCATACGTAAGCTAGACTTTCTTACTTCCATGAAAATTGAAACCTGGCCAAATGCCACTAAAATAAAGGTGACAAAATTTAGGCCGACAAACACAGTAACAGAATAAACCCAGCCGGGAGGGCGATCCCTTGTCAAAGGCAACGCAATGCAGACACCGGACTTGGAGTAAAATTGGTTTTGGAAATAACTTTCGTAAAATACCGGCAGCAAAGCAATGAAAAGAGCAATAATCCATGCTACAACCGAGCATAAATGTGCCTTGATTGAATTAAATCTTATCTGACCAAACGGAAACTTTATAACAAAGAGCCTGTCTAGTGTAATAAGGCAAAGAAAGAACACACTGGCTTCAGACGATACGGTAGAAAGGACTCCCGCAAAAGTACACCATCCACTTCCCCTCCAGTATTCATCCATGTAAATGTATCTGTAATGCATATAAGTAAAACAAGTCGTATTAAGATGACTTAAAATTTAGCATTATTCTGTACGCATAAAAAGTAGAAAAGAGTAAAGATTTACGTGTGACGTAATGAGCTGACTCATTTGTATTTAGGAGGGTTTAATATTATTTTTTCTAGGCACAGAAGCTACTAGTATTACTTTACAATATACTCTTTACAAAAGCTAAATCGGCACATATTTCTTAATTATAAAATTTATTATAATATCAATATCTTATAATCATAGAACGTTGTTTTGTACTTAATTTTTAATTGTGTTGTTTATAGGAGAGATCGTGTTTGTATACAAATCCATTCTATTTTCTGTTTTTAGAACTGTTAGGACAGTGGTCGGGTGGGCAGATGCCGAACGTCCATGTTTTTTGTTAAAACTGATGTTATTCTAACGACCTAAACTTTCTTAAAACACAAATCATATCAATATTTTTTTTATCAATTGAAAGTTTATGAAACAAGCAATTTATTAGTTACTTTTAATCATTATTTGGAAATAAAATGGAGTAATTATGAACGCTTAACTTACAGTGTTTTTCAAAAAGTTTTGAACATCACTACGCCGGTATTTAAATTATATGTGATTTAAAACGGCTATTCATTTATAAAACATATTTGAATACGAAAATATGAAAATTGTAAGTAATTAAAAACTTTTTAAATTTTGAAAATCCATAAATTAATTAAAAAATCAAAAAAATCCGATCCCATACACAAACGATGTTTAGAAACATTGTTTTGACCACCACCAGATAAACAGATGTTAATACGTGACGTCACGGCGATCTCTCCTATTATACAATTTCAAAGGGAAATATGTAATAGATATCTATATATTCACCGTTTCCTGTAAACAGCGTCTGCTATAGCGATGACAATTAGATATATTCCCATCAGGAAATCTGCACCTGCCAAGTTCGTGACAAAAATTCCATAGCCTAGTTTTAGTCTTTCCCTGTCGTATACCAATCTGTAGACGATGGAAAAGAAGTTGCCTAATAGCGCCGATATACCAACAAACCAAAGCATCGTTTGCAATGCTGAAAGCCGCATTAAATCTTCACATGACGAAAATTCATCCTTCCACGGGTAACAATCATGTTCAGGAAGATAGGTTGGCCGGATACAACAGAACTTATATGCCGGCGTTTTAAGTTGTTTCAAGTTTCGAACTCCAGCAAATATTTTTCTATTCAGATGTTTGATTTCATTTCTTTCAAAGTTAATCATTTCAGCTGATAGGTCATCGAAAGCAAAGTCAGCAATATCTGTTATACTGTTGTTAGAAAAATCTATATATTTAAGAATTAACCCAGAAAACGTATAAGCAGAGATTGTTCTTAATTTTGAATCCACAAGTTGCAGTCCTTGTATGTTGACGAGACCTTCAAATGCACCACCTTCTATTGTTACTAGGTCATAGCTACCATGTAAATACAACGAAGTAAGATATATCAGTACTTTGAACACATTCTTACGCAGGACCGTAAGGAGATTGTAACTCACATCCAGAACCTTTAAATTATATATATTAGAAAACGATTTGCCTGAAATATTCCTGACGTTGCAGTCAGAAACGTTCAGTCTGACCAAGTGCTTCATATTCAATTGAGAGTCATCTAAAATTAAGCTGAGGTTTTTATTCATACTGATGTCTAAGTGTCGAGTGTTGAGAGGCAATGTTTCAACTCCATCAATGTCCAGATCCTTATTTTGACAATCAATAGCAAAGCCAACACACGTACAGTTATTTGGGCAAGTGAAGTCACAAAGAAGCTCGTCGTCGCCATGAGGACATTGTCTTTGGCCATCACAGATCTGGTTGAGAGATATACACATCTTACTCCAGGAACACTTGTATCCATTCGGACAATAAGGGTTTGAAGCAGCTGTGAGAATATGAAGGCATAAGGCTGTCAGTTAATTAGTATTTATCTGTTACAGGGTACTAAAATAATAAACAAATCTATATTTAGCAAAATACAAATTGAAGACAAATACTGGCATGGTGACATGACAATTCAAATTAAAGGATACTTGTTAATGTATTACTTGCGAATCCTAACTGTTTGTTGCCAGATTCGAATTCTTCATATTAGTCAGAGCGTCAATATTATGTATGTACAATAGTAGCAAAGCTATTTCAGGCAGTCTGTTATGATATGTAGTTTTTAAATGGATTTATTACATTAGATAGAAAGAACATTTCTTTGTCTAATTTGTAGAACTGGAATGTTAATAAACATATTAATTACCCTTGCAAAACTCCGGAAAGAATGAACCTCCGACATGTGACAGCATATTCCATCTTGTAACTGAGATATCTGTTACATTATCAAATTTGACATGCATTTTTGTCTTGGAAATCTGTCTCTCGAGAATTCGAAAAAGATGAAGTCCGGCATTCCGGTAGTGTGCTTTGCTAAAAAATAATGTCTTTGCTACTAGTGCTGTATCACCATCAGTTTCAAAAAATATGAATCCTCTTGGATGATTTGTTGTAAATCTTAAAGTACTTAGAAATCTGTCCGTCATTATGTTATATTGACATGTTTCTAAACGATTTACATTTGAAAAGGCTTGAATTTGTTGGTCAGTTATATTCAGCAATGTTGATTCAATGCCAAAGTCTAGTAGCGGTGTCAATATTTCGTAACTAAGCAGTCGAACTATGTTCTTGTCACTGCTCAATTGTTTTGCAAATCCGTGTACAGTAGCGTAGTTATCAGCCAGGAACTGTTTATGAACTAACATCACAACTTCATTCTCTTCCGCAATGCACCCTATAAACACCTTTGTCATAATTACACCAATAACAACAAAAAAAAACACAATGAAACTTGTCATTTCAAACGATATAACTACATTTCTAATACAAATATTCAGTCAATTTCTATCAGAGCTAGATAAATATTTTAAATGATCTCGGAACGTTATAATGGACATTCAAAGTAATCAACACCAGAAGACAAATCTTAATTCAAGAAAAATATTTCGGAAATAAATTTCTTTCTTTAAACAGAAACTGTTCCAAATAAACAAGAGGAAAATATTATAGTAAACTTTAAGAAAACATGAAATCTGTGCAATATATGTAAGACACTTTTTACTCTCCTTTTGCTATGGTTTCAAAAACATTTGAACACTTTTGGGCGCAAAAGAGAGATATATTTTATGTTTTATATCCTCCTATCCCGTTTATGTAAATTATGGAAATGATTTCGAAGGAAGCCTGTGGAAAGCTCAAAATCAAGATAAAGAAAAATGCATTCACATGGAAACGTATCTTTCAAACCTCATACTAGAAAGCTACAATATACACATGACCGATACAGTACTAACAAAGTTATCGTCTAATAAGATATATGGATGTACAAAAATATGTGAAGAAGAAAACCCCTGAAGTCTGGAGATGTTCATATTTTCCTACTTATTAATATATATATAAGAAATTATTTACAGGGTCATGCACTTAAAACCAGGGTGATCTGTATCCAATGTGGCCGAGACAATCACATATAATCTGCAGGGGCTGAAACATTAAATTTACTTGATCATGTATAAAACATTTTAGACTACCTTAATATTAGAAAGCTCATAATTGGTACAGAAAAGAATAACTTTAGAGTATTCGCGCGATAAACTTGTAAATATTTTGCCGAATCAAGAGTTCTAAGATTCCTCAGCTGTAGACAAAACTACCTTAGCCTACAAAAATATAAGCATTAGGGGATCACATACTCTCAAGCAATGTATAGCACTGAAGAGAAATATGTGAAAAAACTTTATTGTAACTTATACCATTTTTGAAATTCAATTGCACTATATTTTGATTGGGCGCATAATCAGACACTTAGAAATAAAAGTATCAGAATGTAAACATGGTCAACATTGGTGTATTAAGGTAGTTCTGCACATATGGATCGAAATTTTTTCCACAATGTAGAATTTGATTAAACTTTGATTTTTTAAAACTTCAGAATATACTTAGAAAATTCAGCAATTAAAAAGGATGGGTCGTGTGCTTGATTTTTTGCTAGACTGATTTGAAAATTTGGACTTCACGCAATTTTTCATAATGGAAGTCTATGGGAAAATCACAAATTTTATAACATTTTCGCTCATAGAAATTTTTCTACAATGTAGATTTTAATAAAATTTCTCACGGTCTTTAATGTGGTGAAATAAAATTTATTGGTCCGTGTGCTTATTTTTGAGAAATTTGACCATGATTAAAGTGAACCACACATTTCAAGGTAATTCTAATACATTATTTTGAATTATTTAACGTGTTATATGTTCTAATATAATATTTTAATTTAAGAAAGATAGCTACAGTGCCATTGTAAAAAAAATACTCACGGGTTGCCATTAATTCATGAAATGATTTCCATTTCCGTACGCCGAATCCAGGCTTTATTCTACGTTTTCCGGATAAATGACGTTACGCCATCACTTCCGGCTTATCAAACATGCAGAACTACCTTAATTGCAAATAATTCTAGACCCAGATCTATTGCTTTAGGCCTATATATAATCGCACTTGAACTCGAGTTTACACTGAAATGAAATCTGTCCAAATGTTTAAGAATATACGTGTTTAAACCTTAACATGGTTAAATATGGCATTTTGTTTGAGCTTTTCCATACATTTTACCCAAAATCACCTAAGCTATTCAGGCTATAAACATGTCATTTAATTACAAGTAGGATCAGTGGAGAAAAAAAGGAACTAGACTGATAGGCTTGTTAGATATGTTTTCCTGCTATGTATCAAGGGCGATGTAAGCTACAACAAAATACTTAGGCCTCACCGCAGTCCTCCTCGTCCTGTCCTCCAGGACACTGTATTTCCCCATCGCATACGAAACGTAGTGGTACACAATAACTGCCGGGACATTTTACAGTGTTGTTAGGACATTCAAGTGTATCTGTATATATAACATAAATAAACAATAACTTCCTTGGTTATTTAACTGTATTTTGGATATTCAAACATCGATTTTAAGGCAAACGCAATCCCAACTTCTTGGAACTTTACATCAAAATTTGGATTATCAGACAAAATAAATTGAAAACTTCACACTTTACTTGGCTTTCAGGCATTCAGACATCTACCAAATGCAACATCGTAGTTGTATACGATAGTGTCTGGGGGTTACAATGCAATATCTATTACAATGTCCCATCAAACACGGAAACAAGATGTTGGACATTATCTATTCTACATTTGTTTCGTACATTTGTAGAAACAAGACCTACAAAGGCAAAAAAAAAAAAAAAAAAACAGGAAAAATATCAAACGTTTTAAGAACCCTTAAACCTACTCCTGTGTTTTTATTGATGTTTACATATTTAATATATACACGAACGCACATAGGCAAAGAAAAATAAATTAATATCAGGAACGAAAGGACAATATGGTGAACAACATTGAAGCAGCAAAAACACTTTTGAAGGAGCTAGTCGGTTAATTGTGCAAACATTTTTCACTCTTTGTCAGCATATTGTACTTCGTTCCAAAGTTACAAGATAGTTTAAATAAAAATACATTTGTAGTCCCTTACAGATGAATCCATTGAACGAACAGTGGTAAGAAAGCTTAGTGTAGACAAATATTTATTGACATTTAAAATTAAAATCTTTACACCAGATGAAATAATTAATGTGCTTGTTGCTTCCTTATTTTGACTCGTTAATATATATGTATGAATCTGATAACAATTCTAACAAAACAAAACTAATCGGAACATTATATTAACAGTCTTGTTCAAAGAATGCCTCCGCCCCGCCCCCTCTACTTCCCGTGAAAAAAAAATGTACATCAATCTAAATATGACTGTGTTAAAACTAAAATCAACAACGACGAAGACAAAACAAATAAATAAAAACATAACTGGTCTCAAGAATTATACGTGAAATGTGAATTCAAAGCATGCGGACAAAAGATAGACGTTCACACTCATACAATTCTGAAACCTAAATTTGTCTTACATTTATGCACTTCGTATTTTTATCGAAAGCGTATCCTTTCCGGAATTAGAATAAGGTTTTGTTACTTCATTTGTAAACAAAATTCATACAAACCGCAATTCTTCAAATGGCTGCCGGATCGGCATCCAATCATCATTCCCGTGGAGTCAACATCATAAACACATCTCAAGTGATTAGGTATAACCTTGACATCTTTCTCGCATGCAAGTACATTCTCAGCTTGAAATTCTAAAAAATGTTTATTTTTAACAAAAACTTAGATATTCATTTCTTTACAACACATTCTTTCTATCCCTTCGAATGTTTCCCATTTAACAAAATCAGATCAGTTTATTGCATGGACCAAAGAGGACATTGCCAATACTCTTGGTGAAACTTTTTCAAAAAACTCTTCATCAGGTAATTATTATCAACGTTTTCAAAACATTAAATCAACTAAAGAAAGTAAATCTTTAAATTTTGATTCAAATAATGATGAAGATCATAATAAACTGTTTTCGCTCGCAGAATTGCTAGGCAAGTGTCATGATACTGCAGCTGGTCCAGACAAAATTCATTATCAACTTTTAAAACATTTACCACAGGAATCATTATACCTCCTCATTGAAATTTACAATATTACATGGAAAACCGGTATTTTTCCTGATTGCTGGAGAGAAGCTATAGTAATTCCCATACCAAAACCTGGGAAAGATAGCACGAACCCCAGTAATTATTGACCGATTGCCCTAACTAGTTGTTTTTGTAAAACTCTAGAATGTATGATCAATTCTAGACTTGTTTGGTATCTTGAATCTCAAGGCCTAGTAACGAACTTTCAAAGCGGGTTTCGCAAGCAGCGCAGCACAACTGATCATCTTGTTCGACTGTAAAATTTCATTCGTGATGCATTTGTAAAACAAAGAGCATCTGGTGTCTGTCTTTTTCGATTTAAAAAAGAGCTTCTGACACTTAATGGAAATATGGTATTATGAATGAACTTCAAGACTTAGGTTTAAAAGGTCGTCTTCCAACCTTTATATCACAATTTATATCTGATCGCATTTTCAAGGTACGTGTTGGTTCTACCCTTTCTGACTCTTTTGAGCAGGAACAGGGAGTTCCACAAGGTTCTAATTTATCTGTTACACTTTTTAGCATCTAAATTAATAATAATGTGAAATGTTTGTTACCAGGGACAGATTGTTCATTTTATATCGATGGCTTTTTGGTATGATATCGTTCAAAAAATATGCGTACAATTGAACGCCAATTACAGCAATGTTAGAATTTGTTCTTTCTCGCTGTCGAATAGGTCATACCCGTTTAACTCATTCTTATCATCTGAACAATGAAGATCAACCTGAATGTGAACCATGTCAAACACCGCTTACTATTAAACATATTTGACTCGACTGTGTGGAATTTACTCCACACTGCATTACATACTATGATGTTCAATCGTTAAAAGAATTGTTTTAGCAAATTTCTGTGGACAGAATTATACATTTTTTTTAAAACAGACATACTTTTATCATAAATCTGAACCATATTATAATTTTTATTCACATCTTTTGCAATATTATCATGTTTCGAACTGGTATGTTTAGCACTATATAAGTATATACGCTTTAATTTTGTTTTAGATATGCTTCACAATTAATGTTATCAATTTAACTTTTGTTCGGCGATATATGACTTTTTCTGTCAATTCGCCGTTAACCCCATCTCATTCATTCATTCACTCTATCCCTCAATAATTAATTTTGAAGGAAGGCGCACAGGTAAATATGTACGTGCGTACGTATGAATAACACACGATATCCGGTAGAAAGGTAGCATATCTGTATGTAGGTAGAGAGGCTGCATAAATAGGTAGATAGGTATGTATGTAAGGCGGTCATTCAAGCAAGATGGATGGATGGAAGGATGGACGGACGGACGGAAAATCGAAGGTAGGTAGCCAGGTAAAATGGTTTTGGTAAAAAAAATATGTTTCGCATATAATGGTTGTAATTTGTTGAACAGCTTGCAACAATAATTTCAACGTTTAAGTCAATAGTCAAAGAACCCTTGATTAGTATTATTTGAATTGAAATTGCTTTAATCGTTTTTAAGGTTCCAGTACGATTACATTCGGATTGATTTATGTTCTGCTAGTCATTTTTGTGGCATGTTTCATGGCTTGATTTTACTATAGTAACTTTCATGCCTTACATTCATGATTTAGCTTCAAGTATTACATAAGAAGCAGTACTGCGCGCTTCGACTGCCCAGGCATCGTACTTGTTACCATTTTTACCAGATAATTTAGCATTTTCAGGTATAGAGAATAAAATACACTTATTTTTTTAATCCATCTATTGTGATTATGTTAGTTTTTTATTATTTTATATATATATGAATTGGGATAACCTAAGTATTTCGGGTTTTTTTCTGTGATATGTCTTCCCGAGTCATACCATATTTTACTACACAAGGACCACAATGGAAATAAAAGATGATTTCTATCTCTTTTTTATGTCATTCTTTGTGTTATAATGAGTATGTATGACATGTTTTTTTTTAAACATGCATACTTGTTCATTGTTATCTGTATGTTGTTACTTATATTGCCATGAATATGTACATTGTACAAAGAAATATATCTATCTATCTATCTATCTATCTATCTATCTAACTAGCTTAAATCTAAAAAACAAATACAATTTGCATATTTTATATGTAAACGATACATACCGTAGGAACATACTGTAGGCATGGGTATAACCTCATAATTCTTTGTGTAGAATGATATATAAATTGTCATTATTGACGAATGATAGCTGTCAGAAGACTTTTCTATAACAGTAGTATGTGGGAATTCTTTGCATATGTCGTAACGGCTGCAACAATCATAAAAAATGTAAAGCAAAATCGGATAAATATCAGATTTTAAACATTAGATACTTCAGATTAAAGGGAAAGGCAACGTTGTTCTTACGTTTATTTCGTCAGCTGGGATATCTTAAATCAATTAAAAAAGTGAAAGAATTCTCAAAATCGAAGTAAAATTGAAAATAATTTATTAGCATTTAAATATTTGGTCAAATTGGCGGCCATTTTGTTTCCATGGCAACAAAAAACAAAAAGGCGGATTTATTAAATTTTTAGATAAACATTTGAACTGTATTTTCTTTTTTGTGTGAAATAATTTCTCTACTTTTTCAGCTATAATGAAAGAATGTTTTATATTTTACACCTTATGCTCAAGGAACATATGAAACTTAATCTATCTAAAAGGTTTTTTGCTAAATAAAGAATTCAGCAGTGTGTAAATGACGTCACAAACACACCAAAATGGCTACTTCCATGATCAATTGTGGTCCGATTTTCAAAATTCTCCCAGATTCATGAAAGGCTTAAGGAAGGCTTTCATATTAAATTACTTATTGTCAGGCTTTCCTTACCCTTTAAGACATTTTCTTGTTGTTGTTGTTATTTTTATTTTTGTTTGTTTTTGTTTTTTCTTTTTCTTTCCTATAGCGCTACACTGAAGTATGTGGCGCCTTATATGCAAGATAAAGATAAATCATGACAATTTAGCGACTGTACTGTTTGATGTAACCCAGATACAAGTTATGTAATCTACCATTTATAAAACGACTTTTAAGACAGACAAATGTAAGGTCAGAGACGGGTAACTGAACAAAGCATTACCTTGCGTGTCTGTTTACCTTTAGTCCCAACACCAGGTAAATGTATGATTCAAGACCTTCTTTAGAGTGTCACAAACGTCTTTAGTAGAGGATTCAAAAGTCTAACACCACCTTTGCTTACCTTTGGTCAGCTTTCTTATTGTTCTAATACAAATGTCCCCAATGAATATATTTAGTAACAAACTTATTCTGTTAAATCCGGGCCCGATAATTTAGATCGCTGATTTCGAATCACTTGTCATTCACCGAATAGGGTCCGACATTTTGCTTGGGGTAAAGATAATATCATGCGAGTAAGCCATACATCTGACATACGGAGTAATGTTGGTTCCACCGAAGTGTTCACTCATTCACTCAAGCCTGAGAATTGCCCTGGATCATTTTCTACCTTGAAAGCTGGAAAGTCGCCATATGACACCAGTTGTATCAAACGCACCATCAGCTCCGCACCGCACCGCACCCCCCCCCCCCCTCCCCTACCACACCCCCATACCCCACCCACCTCCACCCCGTCCCCAGAAAAAATCTTTATACTGAATATTTTTGGTAAGTGTATGTCTTTAAATAATCAGAAATAATTTCGTATCACAACATTGAAACTTATACTAACTCGCATTCAAACAGACAGTGAATAACCACATTAAAGCAGAAACAGACATCAAATACTTCCTTGACTTCCTTGTCAAAAGGTTCGTAGAAATGGTGATAGAATTCTGTTATCGCATTATACACTGGATGACATGTTTGCATACTCTGAAAAAGATTTAACAGACTATTTTGAAATAAAATTGAATTAAATGCAATATCTTATGTTTTGATCACAAAGTCTAAAGTATTGTATTTTTGATAACTTTATTAAAATGAGAGTAATATGACATTCCATTATAAGGCTCATGGATTTTTTGTTCTTGAAAATGCTGACATTATTTTTAGTTTATTAATCGAAGGTCAAATTAAATAAATTCACACGTGTATATTTTGCACATGAAAATATCAGAAAACTGCAATACTTTTATCAGGTTTACTAACTAACACAATAAAAAATATTTAAAGTAAACCATCACCAATATTAAAGCTTTGCTTTGTGCAGAGGAGAAAAATTATATTTACTATCCCACTCCAAGGTCTTTCATAGTCAACATGTTTCTTTTTGTTGCTGGCCTACTTTGCAAATGCGTGGCTCTAAGACTGTGTTTTAAGTGCCCTGTGTTTCCGAGAAATCTACCTTTACCTATTATGTTTTGAATTTTAACAACTTCAAAGGAATCCAGTAACCACCCTTTGCTTTGTGAGTATAATGCGTTGTTACGAATTAGAGTCAAATGAATGCTCCATTTCTGACAATTTCGTGAGTGTTTTGCATAGAAAACGCAATTTGACGTCATATTCAATAGATTGATGACTTTTATATCTAGCTCTGCTGTGTTCTAAAAGGTCTTATTTCAGGTCTTATATTTAAATGGCCACTTACTCAAATCTTATTTCGTTTCTTATAAAAATGACAAGTTCAGATATAATTTACGTATCTTTATAGAATACCATTTTCCTGCACCTGTTGTATCCTTCCGGATAGTTACCGCGTTTTAGTCGTAAATGTATAATGTATGAATCACCGGTGTACATGTTTTAATAACGATGTTAAAAGAGTTACAAAACCATGCCGTCCTTTTACAACAAACAAAGCTCAATAAATACAACATTTGGCGACGAGGACACGGCGAAATAAGAACCACTAACACATCATACACACACAGTCATGGCAAATCTACAGGTATTTCCGCCGTTTGAAGTAGACGCGGACAAATCTCACGCTGATCAAAAATGAAAAAGAAGGTCTCTCGCCTCGAAAATCTACTAGTAGGGATAAATATTACAAATGCAGACAGAAAACGAGTCTTTCTACTACACTGTGCGGGAGAAAGAAAATATGATATATATGATGCCCAGAAGGGTGACACAGCAGCCGTCTATGACAACACAAAACGGGTCTTGACCACTAATTTCTGCCCTAAAGTTAACACGAAAATTAAAATATATAATTCCGCTCATACAAGCAGAAAGAAACTGAATCACTCGATGATTTAGTGACTGAATTGAGAACCCTGTCTAAAAACTGCGGATTTGCAGACACTGATTCGGAAATTCTACAGCAAGACTTTTAGTAATGCAAAACTGTAAGTCTAATAGATTTAGGCGTAGGGCTTTAAGGGAACAAGATAAGACAGTATCCGATATACTTACATTAGGTAGAACGCTGGAGCTTTCTGATGAACAGGCAAATTTGATGGAAAAAGATCAAGTCAAAGAAGTACACAGACTGAGTACACCTGGTAACTCAAATGGAACACGAGGCCCCTTTCGTGGAGGAAGACCTAGAGGTCGAGGCCAGTACCCACAAGGTTCAGTTGTGCAGACGGATAGAAAAGTGAAATGTAGAAATTGTGGTGGTTATATTCCGCGCAAAACCCAGCGTCCAGCTAAAGGGCAGGCCTGCCACTTTTGTCAGATACCACACCATTTTATGAAAATGTGTTGAAAACGGAAAATATTAATACAATAGAACAATCTCAAGTATCAGGAGGCGCTTATACGGTAAAAAAGCCCCAAGGTTTGAAATCTGAATATGGCAGTTCCGTTGAAGTATATGCAAATAAAATAAGAAGAAAGGATGAAAGATCCCCAAGTGCAACATTACGCTTAATGATAGGGACATAAAAGTGTTATTAGACACTGGTGCAACAGTTAACATACTTGATGAACGTGCTTATAGAAAGTCCAAGGCTATCAACCAAAAATATGCCGAAACTTCTCCCTTAGGCTGGATGTATGCCATTACTGTTGCTCGGGGCATGTCAAATAACTGCAGAGCAAAACGGTATAATAACATTAGCAAAATCCTATGTTGTTACGGGAGATCACGGAACGTTTATCGGTAAGGATTTTTTCCTTGAGCTGAAAGTTATAGAGATTGTTTACAGACTGGACAAAAATGAAGACAACATGTGTGAAAAATATTTCGGAATTTATCAAGGAATAGGCAATTAAAAGATAGAACAGTAAACTTACACATCAACAAAGAAATTAAACCAGTTGCACAAAGAAATTGCAGGACCCCTTTTCATCTCAGAAGTAAGGTAGAAAAAGAACTTGACAAGCTAATAGACCTAGACATCATTGAAAAAGTTATTAATGAACCAAAACCCTGGATATCGCCAATTGTTACCCTACCCATGAAGAACCAATACGAAATACGGTTATGTGTTGATATGAGGGAGGCCAACAAGGCAATTGAAAGAGAAAAACATCTTATGCCAACAACTGATGAAATTCTGAATGATTTAAATGGATCGAAAATCTTCAGTAAACTCTATCTCCGGTCTGGATATCACCAGCTAGTCTTACATCCGGAATCTAGATATATAACTACTCTCAGTATGCATAAAGGAATACTAGTATATAGGTACAAAAGGCTAAACTTTGGCATATCGTCGGCAAGTGAATATTCAGGAAACAATAAGACAATCATTCAAGAATTGCTGGTGCGAAAGATATTTCTGACGACATAATCGTATATGGTAAAACGCAAGAAGACCATGACAAAGCGCTTGCTGAAGTATTTAAAAATCTTCATGAGAACGGTTTCGCCTTATACAGGCAAAAATGAGAAAACAACAAGAGCTCCATAACATTCTTTTTATGTGGTATTCAGCGGAGATTGAATTTCCCCAGATCCAGAGAATGTGAATGGAACCACCTAAAACAGTACCCGAACTTTGAAGTTTTCTAGGTCTGACAAGCTACTGCTCAATGATTATTAACGATTATGCCACTATCACAGAACCACAAAGACATTTAACAAAGAAAGAAATAGTGTGGAAATAGGGAAAAGTGCTCAAAAAAGAACTTTCTAGCGACACGGTCATGTGTTATTTTGACGCGCATAAAGACATAGAACTCATAACGGACGCAAGTCCCGTTGGTCTTTCAGGCATCCTAATGCAGGAAAATAAAGTTGTCGCATATGCGAGTCGCGCCCTATCTCACACAGAGAGTCGGTACAGTCAAACAGAAAGAGAAGCACTAGGTATTGTCTGGGCGTGAACACTTCAACATTTATCTTTGAGGAGCATACTTCGCATTCGTAACAGATCATAAGCCACTAGATACAGCATTGCTGAAGAAACAACCGCCTCTTAAGGGGCCTCCGGGGCCGAGTGGTTAAGGTCGCTGACTTCAGATCACTTGCCCCTCACCGATGTGGGTTCGAGCCTCACTTGTGGCATCGAATTCTTCATGTGAGGAAGCCATCCAGCTGGCTTACGGAAGGTCGGTGGTTCTACCCAGGTGCCCGCTCGTTCTGAAATAATGCACGGAGGGGCACCTGGGGTCTTCCTCCACCATCAAAAGCTAGAAAGTCGCCATATGGCCTATATTTGTGTCGGTGCGACGTTAAACCCAACAAAAAGACCGCCTCTTAGAATTGAATGGTGGGGCCTACGAATTCAACCATACAAAATGAAAACTGTCTGCAGACCTGGAAAAGACAACCCTTCGGATTAATTTTACATGTCACGCAACCCACGCATCAGTCCAATGTTGCAGAATAATATGTGAATTCATCGCCAACAAATTGCTTGTGAAATCAATGACACTTGATGAAGTTAATAGCGATAAAAATAGTAAACAGTGATAAAACTTTACTCAAAGCAATTGAATATACAAGAACGGAAAGATTGTTTGAAATTAAATCACTTAGTGATAATAATGTAAATGAAATCTGGAAAGTAGGTCCCTCGGAAGCACCGAGAACAAGGCAAACAGTGAAAATTACAGACTCGGTTCGATCGAGCCTGTTCATGAGCAGTAATGGAAAATGCAACACTGTCCACGCCCCCTAGCACCAGCTTAAGCAGTATTCAATCTTCAAATCTAAATGAGTTTAAATCAATGATCTCGAAGGACCAGAAAATATAACAACATTGTAAGCATTGGAGACTTGACTCAGTTGAAAAAGGTAGAATGAACTAACAGTACACTCGGACAAGCTACATATATTGGACACAAAGTCTTCAAGGAATTAAAAAGACAAAATCATTCGAAAGGTCGAAGGTCTGGTTTCCGAAAATGAATGAAAACATTGAAATCAACATTAAAGGATGCCTATCTGGTCAAGCAAATACAAACAGTAAGAGATATGAACGGCTTAAAATGTCAGAACTACCGTATAATTCGTGGAGGAACTTAAGCGCTGATTTTGCGGGCCAATACCTACAGAAGAGTACCCCATAATTGCGACAGATGGGTATTAGCGCTATCCCGTCGTTGAAATTCTTCCATCTGTTTCAGCAAACAGAGGGATTCCAATATTTGCTTTTTCAGTGTTTTCATGACGTTTTTTACATTTAGGGATTTTATGAGGACTTCTTTTTTCTTCCGTATGATTATAATATAGTATGTTTCTAGAAGGCTTTAAGCTTTATATGTCGGAGAACAAAAATGCCAATTTTAACTGTCGAACATTATTTTCATAAATAAAAGAACATATAAAATGAACAGAAACTGGACGAACTATATGTTCTCGTCAAACTCTAGAAGAAGTTGTATTAAAAGAATACCGTTACATGTTGATAAAATCATTTTGACTGCTTATCGCTTTTAAATATATAAAATTGCTCTGGCTGATTTCATTTCTTTTTGTGTTTGTTTGTGTGCGTGCGCATATGTGCGTGCGCCCCGTGCGCGTGCGTATGCGTATGTTTGTGTGTGTGTGTGTTTTTTTTCCCTCAAATTAAACAGATGTCTCCCTTTTAAGCTGAATATGAACTATGTATGCCATTGTTTGAATTATAGTATTGAAAGATGATTACCTTAATGCGACATGCGTCCCGTTCCAGCTTATATATCGTCTCCACGGCAGCATCCTCCATTTCGTTTCCTGTCCTGACATATGTATAACCTCGACCAGAATATTTGGGATCATCATGTACAGAAGAGGACCAGTACATGTCCGTGTTCAT
Source organism: Mercenaria mercenaria (assembly GCF_021730395.1). Lineage (NCBI taxonomy): Eukaryota > Metazoa > Mollusca > Bivalvia > Venerida > Veneridae > Mercenaria > Mercenaria mercenaria. The sequence goes on from NC_069373.1 coordinate 60,124,231, forward strand.
GAAGTGCAGATACATCTTATTTTCATTTAAAACGGATTCAAAATTGCATAGAACATCATCAACTCCATCTGTAGCATAAAATGATTTAAGGAACATAAACATGATTCAAAATCAAACTTAGAATCAATTTTATTTGACAAAGAGCAAATTTTGTATCAGTTTTGTTGCAGTAGCTAAATAAAATGAGCCGCACCATGAGAAAACCAATGGAGTGCGTTTGCGACAAGCATGAATGCGCAGGCTGGTCAGGATCCATCCTGTTTGCTTTCACAGCCTATTGCATTCAGAAAAACTGTTAGCGAACAGCATGGATTCTGACCAGACTGCGCGGAGGCGCAGGCTGTTCTGGATCCATGCTGGTCGCAAATGCACTATGTAATGTTGGTTTTCTCATGATTTTCCCAAATGTTACGGGATATGTCAATTCACGGTGAAATCATTAACTTATTGTTACAGTGAAAACATAAATACAGCGAGAATTAATCAAAGGGAAGTGCTATATCGATAAGAAATCAAATGTAAGTGCTAAATAAAATGAAATATGAAGAATCATAATTATTTACCAGATATGATCTTAAAAAATGATTTAAAGGATCTTTTTACAGATTTTTTAAACAATTTCCTAAAAATGTAGCACATTTTAAAGGGTAATAGAACTCGTTAAACCTGTCAGAACTTTTTATTTTAAAACAATATCCCCGAATTTGCTAAACCTTTTCTTATTTCAGACTTGACTTTTGTACTTTCTTCTTTCTTTCCAAAATATCAGTCGTAACACAAAGTTTCATCGAAAGGATATAATAAATCAGATAATAGCAATGTTTATGACTTCGAGACAGATCTTTTATAACATTACACATTTAGGGCATTGAAAAATTGCAATTATTCTAGTTCATATTTATTTGTTTAGCACGATTGTGAACAAAAACTTCAGGCTTATTTTAATCACTTTCATATGAGAAAGCGTGGTCGTGACCCAAACGGGGCCCGAACCCACGATCTCCCGTTTGAGAGGCCAAAGCCTTGGCAACTACATATTAACCACCGCTCCCCTTTACAATTGCAATTCATATGAGGAATGAAAAATGAAAAATCGGAAGACAAGCACATACCAAAATATTTACGTGCATTCCTAGAAATGGCTTATCAATATCAGAAAATTTAATCAGAACAGAAACGGACTTTCAATGAAATACGGCAGTGATATCAAATAGATATTCGATATTTTCAAGGCTTATTTTGCATTTTAGCTCAATAGTTTACTTGCAGGATAACAGAGTTCATTTGTACATCATTGTCTGTTGATCAGTATAATGACATATTACTTTTGAGAAATAACACCGACATACTGTATTCATTCATTTTCGAAAATGGATGTTACGCATATAAAATCGATTTTTACTGAAATGAACTGAATCTTATATACAAACTTATCACATATTTGTCCGTTTGTCTGTAACCAGCATTCCACACCTCTTGACATGACGTAAAACCTTTATTGTAGCAATTATTTTCATCATCACCGTCCATACAATCCGCATATGTGTCACAAACCAATCGTTTATCTATGCATTTCACAACATCACAATGAAATGCTTGGTTAGAATTGCAAGTTTCTGAAAGTGTTAAGGAGGAGAATGCAATTTCTGATATGAGCCGTGCCATGAGAAAACCAACATAGTGGGTTTGCGACCAGCATGGAACCAGACCAGCCTGCGCATCCGCGCAGTCTGGTCAGGATCCATGCTGTTCGCTTTCAAAAGTCTATTGCAATTAGAGAAACTGTTAGTGAACAGCATGGATCCTGACCAGACTGCGCGGATGCGCAGGCTGGTCTGGATCCATGCTGGTCGCGAACCCATTATGTTGGTTTTCTTATGGCGCGGCTCATATATAGTTATATACAGTTATAACTCGATATATCAAACTCGCTTATCTCGAAATTCCGGCTTCCTACTGGACAAGTTTAAATCCTTTCTCAAACACAAGCCAACAAAATATCATTTTAAGCCGAAGTTAGCTTATGTCAAAGTAAAACGGGTCCAGTTGGAATATATGCTCTTATACACTCTCCTCGATCTGTTCCCCTAAAACCTTACGGTCATAACAGTGGCATGAAACGAGAAAAACTTTCAACTAAATACATCAGCCTAATTTAGCACTGACATTATCTAGACATAGTACTAGAGCCGATTTACGCAATCGAATACCGCCGGAAATAGAACATTTATGTAAACACCGGTTTCGTATTTTCACGTGAAAACGGCCGAAAACCGAGAGGTTATCAACAAATTATAAGTTTACGGGTTCCATGAGGATTTTTCATGCATTTAAACGGTAAGTATAATGTTTATGGATTATTCAATATAGTATGAAAGTAAACTGTTACGCTTTAAATGGAAATTGTGAAAGAAAAGCCGATGAGAAAATATTGACTTTCTACTTTCACTTTCATTGTCGCTTTTTAAATTGCCCAAAAATGTTCTTTCTATTGATTTGTTTTTTCTTGTTTTTTGTTTGTAGATACATAATCCTATAGCAAATTATTGTGTGAAATGACAGCTTATTTAAAGCATCTGTGATTAACTGGGCCCAAGTTTATCGATTTTTCCTTTTAGAGTGACCTTTGACCTTATAATAGCTTATAGTCTGTTCTATGTATTTAAGCTGTAGTCAGAACAGAATGTAATTGAGATCAAATGAATTTTCAAAATAAACTGTTGCAAATTGTAGGGAAAGAATAACATAATATATTCATTATAAGTTATTGAAATATTATAATTACCTCATTTCAGACAGAAGTACAAGTGAACAGATGACATATTAAAGTGGCTGCAGAAGCTTGAAAAGTTAGATAGAGCAGGGGCAGTCAAAACAGGGGGATAATACTTCTATGTAATTTCTTTTTAAAGGCAGTTTATACAGGATGGAATGGTATCACATACAATGTTTTACAATTTACATGTAGTTTTATCTCTCTTTATGATGTTGAGAGTAAACAAGTCAGTGACATCTAATTAACACTTGTAAACTATTGACAGGTGATATTAGACAGCATTTAATAAAATGCAATTATTGAATGATTTGCCTATCAATATTAAAAAGAGCAAACAGTTGACAATTAACAGGCATGTCATTCTTTTAAATGACACCATAAATAAACTTTCATAATTTGTTTTTCTTCAACTTCTGGGTTTAGACTGGAAGCCATTCCAAACTATGAACTGGTAAATTATATAAGGAGTCATGTAATAATTATGGATGGGATACATTATACTTTAATGGACAATAATGATTTGAAATAATATTTTTTAACATCAAGGTGTTAAGGTGATTTTATAAAGATGGTGTTATGGTTTTTGCATGATGAGTCTTTTCACAGATTTTATCATTTATATATTCCAAGGTGTCCAACATGTCTAGTCAGGTTGACAGAAGTGAAAGATGGTCTGATGGTACAATGATGTACAAATGATACTCTTTAACAAGTTTAAGATGTCAAGGGTAATATAATGCCAGTTATTAAAATTACATTCCCCTTAACATTTAACAGACACACATTGTAAATGTAATTAAAATGATTTTATGAAGTTTCATGAAGGATGGTACACCCAACCATTTTTTATCAAGAAATTTTGACTTGGGAAAGATATCTATTCAGACTTCTTAACTCTTAGCCTTTCATATGATACAGAGATAAAAGAACTACTATTGCCAGCCACTAACCATGTTTCAAAGCTTTTAAACACACTATAGCAATAACCATTTTGTTTAGATATATTTTTAATGCAATGTTTTCTTTATATCTGTCACTTGATGTTTTCAATGGATTAGAGTCCTAATTTAATGTAAATCTGTATTTTTTCAGTAATGGAAGTAAAAAATTTATAGGAAGTTGTTTCTTATTTCAGTGTAAAATGTTCTGTGGATTCATATGATGAGAATGCCAGTGTTGATCTGTATGACTTAATTAAACACAGATATTGATACCTTCAGGTAACTGTTTACAATATTCAAAGAGTTACAATGTAATTCAGTTATTGATTTGGTATATATCACTTCAAGAGGCTTGTGTAAATTTTGTTTCACATGAGACCAAGGGTCAAGTATGATAATTATATAAACTTTACACTTACAAAAAGAAATTATACAGTACCAAATAATTACAGACTTATGAATGTAACTTTCCAAATATCTTACATTTTTCTCCTGAAAGTAATTAAATAGGTAAACACAATTCTATTGTTATAAGCTTAAAAAGGTGAATGTAAGATATAAATTATGAAATGTCAAGTATAAGGTGTGTTATTTTCAAAGTATTTAAAATACAGAATAAAATATAGCCTGCCATCATAATATTCCAAAATACAAAGTGTGTCATACATATATTTTAGGTCAAATGGTAAGGTCAAGTGAGTGACTTAGGGTAACTGTTGGCCTCTTGATATATTCTACTAAAATGGGTCTTATGCATAAGATATGTTGAAGTTTTATTAATCCAGTAACACTTTTATTCTACCTTAAATTCAGAAATATACATATTTTGAATATTAAAGAGCTGCAGACACCTCGAATACAGTTACTACATTATGCATTTCTTCTTCAGATATGTACCTGTGAAATCTTCAGTGTCACCGTACAGCTATTGTTCAAGATCAGTGTCTGCAGCTTGCACAGTTTAGCATAGAGGAGTTTTCCTGAATCAATTTTGTTACATATTTGCTGTTATTGTGGGACACACATGTAGAGAGCAACAAGTCCTGTCCAGCGTGCATGTAAATGTGATTCAGAAACTTGAGAATATGTAAAACATTACACTGTTATAATTTTCAAAATGCTGTGCCTTGCAGTGTATCAATACTGTTTTGTCTTAGTTTATAGCACAGTATGTTCACAAATCAAACTTAAGACCATAGTGATCAGTATTATTAAAATCATAAATTATTTGTATGGTGACAACATTTAATTTCATGCAATACCACAGTAAAACGTTTGATAATTTTCACTTTAAAAGTTCTAAGTTTAAAGTTGCATAAATTGTTTTTCTCCTTCAAAAAATCTAAAAAGTGATTGGTCATTATAATTGCAATATCATTTTTAGTATGACAAAGTTTATATTGAACTAAAACACTAATGTAAATTTTTGAACTAGTCAATGCATTTTCTTCAGTTTTAAAAAACATTTGTTTATCGTACGTGTCATGGCCCATAAGTCCTCCATATTATTTGTGTTTTGTCCTTTTTAGTTTCACTGAAGAATAGTAGAGGAAATTGCACATCCATTTTATAGCACCCTATTTTGTAAAGTGTTGTATGTAAGGTTTTATCTCGGAATTATGTCTCATCTAAAGGTGGGGAGAGGTATTGTTATGCCTTCTCGTCTGTCCGCATTAAGCCTGTCTGGCTTTAAGAGGACAAGCTGCTGGCCAGATTTTGATGAAACTTCACAAGACTGATCATACCAAGCATAGTGTTGTGCATATCGCTTGCATTTTCGTTTCGATGCACTAAAATTGTAGCCAGAGCTAAAAATAGAAAAATCTTGTCGGCTTTCACAGGTCAAAACTACTTAACAGATTTTGATGAAACTTCACAGGAGTGATCAGTACCAAGTATATTTTTGCATATCAACCGACACTTTCCATTTTTCTGCACCAAATAGCTGCCATACTATTGCTAAGGTATACACAGGTGGAGACATTTTTTTGTCATGAAAATACCTAAAACACCTTCCACTTTCGTCTTTGTTAATGAAAATGTATCAAACTTCTTACAATTACAAACTGTAAATTTTGACATTAAATGCACTAGTTCCATAACTGCATTGGCTTTTTTTCATAATTATTGCCATTTTCTTACCATAGCAATATTTTTGTGTAACATGTTACCTCATTAAGCATCATAAGATCAGAAAGTTCCTATGACTCAGAAATGTTGGGCCCTTTTGTACTTGTCATGAGTATGTTTTCAGTATTTCATATATGTCATTACTTTTGTTGTCCCCAGTTTACGGAAATGAAGACTTACTTGTCCAAATGTGTACCTGTGCCTGTCCTGATTTGTTTGTCTGGACAATAATTATTGATTAGTCTTCACGAAACTTTGCAGGTTAATTTCCTTAAGTTTCCCTGTCAACTTTGATAGTGGCATGGTTACTTTAGAAACACTAAAGTGATGTCACCACTGTACTAGTCAAACGTTTTGTATTTCAGATTTTATATCACATTACAGGCTACTGGTCTTTAGCAGCCTTCATAAAACTTTCATAAAAGTTTCCAAAAATGTTGTATTTTGATTTGAGCTGGCATTATTCAAACATTAAGAAGTAGTACTATAAGGCAACATTTGACCTCTTTTCCAGTACTTTTTGATTTTCTCTGTTACTATGAAGTTTCCTTTTCCTAGAAATTAGTTGGCTTATTTTTGATGATCTTATGTTTTTAATGAATTGTAGCTATGTTCTTTATCTCATGAAAATGTCCATTTTTATATAATTCATATTTTTTACTGTCAACTAAGTGCAATACCACATACTCATATCACTTTCATTAACATACTTGTACTATTTTCATAAAACATTATATAAACCATATATTTCTATATAAACAGAATTAAATAAATATTTAAAAAACATCAGTGTTTCTTTGATTGCTACATGAAACAGACCATAGGTCAATTAGGGTCAGTTCTGACACTTTATATGCAAATTGATAAGGGAGATAACAAGTACTGTCTTAAGTAACCAATATTTTGTTACACAGTTACCTTCCCTTTACACAGGTAGGACTATTTGTTGATGATCATCTTTTGAACATTATTCCATTTCTGATGACAGAACATTGAAAATAAAAGTTGTTGTATCATGCAATGACATCATATATGACAATATTTACTTTTTTATTCCATTTTTTAAATATTCTTTAAATTAGGTACAATGCCTACATTATCATATTTTGCTGATAAGTGTGAAGACTACATACTTAGTGCTTGTACAATACTGTCGATAGTTTGTGTGCTTAATGTTACTCGAACAAAACCTAACAGTTATACCAATGCATGTGTTTCCGTAAACCACATGACATTTGTATGCCTGTATTGTAAAGACAAAAAGGGTTCAATTATTGGACAATGGCTCTCATCGATCCATTGTGTGAACTTTAGATTGCTGGTTTTCATTTGACCACATTTTAAATAAAGTTTAACGAAAGAAAATTGAACCTACTTACATTATAGGAAAATTCAAATGTTTCGTATTCAAAAGTTGGAACATACCAATTGTGTAGTCTTTACACCAGTCTTATTTGTAAAATCTGAATATACTTGTCGAGAAAAGCATTAGTAAATTTATTCTTAGATTAGTTTTTAAGGTGGTTCTGCACGTTTAATAACTCGGAGGAAATAGCTTAATGTCATTAATCGGAGAACGTAAAATAGAGCCTGAATTCGGTATACGGAAATGAAAATTGTTTTATGAACTGACAACCCGTGAATAAATTTATCAAAACGGTCAGCTTACTATCTTTGTAAAGATACATGTAACATATGATGTTAAAACGTAAAACATGTTAAGTAAGTCCAAACAGTATCTTTAAATCGACGTGTAATGTCGGATTTCTTAAATCATGGGCATGCACACGGAACTATTCATTTTTTTCACAATATTATAGACCATGTGTTTATTTACGACTGTGAGAACTACATAGTAAAAAAATATATTTGCGAAAATATTATCAAAAATGCATTTTTCTCAATAAAAAACGCCCCTTGAAAAATCAGGGTCAAATCAAATTCTACTTTGTAGAAAAAACTTAGATCTGAACGTGCACATCCATTTTAATATCAGTTTATAATACTGATTCATTTTGCAGTGCCCAATCTCTAAACTTGCAATTTCCGCTACTACTCAACTTTGAAGTAACTAATGTGTTTATTCATTTGAAACGAACAGGTGGCATACATAAACCGAACACAAACTTTATACCCTTTAATATAATTACATCAAGTCATCTGCAATATGTATCAGTCTGTGTCTTTTTCAGTTTTGATGAATACACATATTCTGTACACATTTGTATAGATCACTATCTTATTTTATCATTAATTATTATTTTCAATGAAATCTATTTTGAAAGGATATTTAAAGATTTATCAAAATACTTATGTATCAAGACTATTTATATATCTTAAGTACCTACTAGTAAGTGCCGCTATTCGCCCTATCACTAATGTTTACCTTAAATACTAATCAAAAGCAACGAAATTCGCATCATCAATAAAATACATCTTAAATACAAAGTAAAAGTACCGCAATTTGTCTCATCGCTAATATATATCTTAAATACAAAGTAAAACTACCACCAATCGCCTAATCACTAATATAAATCTTAAATACAAAGTAAAATTAATGCAATTCTCCTCATCACCAATATATAACCTTAAATGCAAAGTAAAAGTACCGCAATTCGCCTCATCACTATTGTCTAAACAATGCGCAAATCCATCGCATCTTTTTTCAACTGTTACACATTCCCCATTATCACATCTGTACTCGTTATTCTTGCACGTTCCAAAATCTGTTTCAATAAGAATAAATACATTGCTTTTTTCCTACTTAAAATGAGATACTTGAAGAGTGGCAAACCTTTAAACATGGGATGTCCGCCAGTTTTGATTGTTCAAAGCCATTTAACGACGGCACTGCCTCTAGTATAACTTAAACATTTGTTCTTTACAAATTTATTTCAACCTGACACATAGCTCCCTCTATATATATCTTATTTACTTCTAGCTTTTCAACAATTGTCACTTATTTCTTTTATTCAAATAAATCTAGAAAGGAACATAGTGCATTCAAAAATCCTTATTAAAAGGCATCATGTAGTTAAATTTGATTGTAAACGTTTATACACAATAATTTTGCAATATTTGGCGGATTATTCTAAGCCAACATTCAATTTTATTGTAGTCAATGGAAAGTTGTGCCACATACATATTAGATGTTATGTATATATATGTATATATATAATTGACATAGATAAGTACTTTGGATTTAATTGTATGCTCTGTTCAAAATAGTTTTTATTTTTTTAAGACAATGTTCACACATCCACAAGTTTAGCTAAACTTACATGTATTTATCGTCTTTTTTTGTGCCGGATATGCACACATACCTGTATATGACCAAATGAAAATTGTAATGAATAATTTCACATTAGTTATATTTTCAGAATCTGAAACTATTTTTTTAGCGTAACATAAATAGATACTCTGAATTCGTATTGAAACTGTCGGAGGTTTTTCCAATGAAATACCAAATGTTTGTCAAATGTATCAGGCTAAACAACATAATTTTGAATCAAATAAAACCAGATTTTAATAAGCAGATAAACACATTTAACAAAACTATTTTACTCTGATCATAAGTTGCATATATAGATTATTTGCAACAAAACCTGACAAGTTTCTAAAGGTATTGATAAAGTTGTATTCAGGTAGCTTAATATCATGCTATACTTTGCATAATAGTCGGTAATGAACAGTATGAAAAGGGAGAACCAATGCATATTTTTGAAACAAAAGTAAATATTCACATAAAATAACTAAACTAGAATTTTAGGGCATTCAACAAGAATGGCATCTGTGCGAGAAATGGTCAATATTTCCAGTTTCTTTTAACCAATCTAAAGCCTTTTATAAGCATTCATTTGCCAGCCAGAACTTTTTGTACAGGCATATTTTTAAAGTATAGATTCATACCATAGGCATGTTGAACAATTCAAATTTTCTTAAAAGCTTATTATAAAAGTTATTCTTCATGTCTTAACATTTTGTGTATATACCGCTATTTGGAGTAACAATATTATATGAATAAATTTTGCCAATATCCTACTAAGTGTTATCAGATCCCTCTTATCCGTTCTAGAGAGAAAGGACCAGTCGCTCTACGAAAAAAAATAGTAAATTACCACAGTATTCGTCAGAAGAATCCACACAATCTACGACGTGGTTGCAGACTTGACTGACATGTATACAGTCCCCATCAGTACAGCGAAACTCGTCCTCGGCACACTCAGATTGATCTATAAAATATGAATAAGCAGGAAAATCCTTTCAAGACTGAAAGGAACAGACATTCAATAGATTACCACAGGATTCATTGGACGAATCCACAGGCAACTACATGGTTGCAGACTTGACAGACATGTGCATGTATACAGTCCCCGGCGGTACATCGGAACTCGTCCTCATCATATCCAAATTGATTTATAAAATATGAATCTTAATTAGAGAGACAACACGGGTATATCAAGTATCAGAATGTTTGTTGAAAAAATATTTACGTTCAAATATTTGCACAATATAAACTTTTTGATATTTATTATTTGCATTGTTTTCTTCAGTACAATAAAAACAATCAAATTTCATATGGAAGAATAGGTGATGAATTAAAGAACAGTGAGACTAAGCATTTGTATATCATTATCAAAAATGTGGTAATAATCGCGGATATACGTTTTATTCTTTAAGGTAAATTTTAATATAGTGCAATAAAGGATGTGTTGGTGGAATTCAGGAATCAGTTATGCTGCTATAAATATATAACGGTTTGTGGGGAGTCATTAAAAGACGAATGTAGAAGTACGGTTTAAAGACCCCTTAGAGGACTTAAAATGTAACTTATGTTAAGTGGAAAGAAACTACACCAATCAGCTGTTAAACTATCTTTGATGTCTCGTGTTAAGCATTGCAATGAAAAAATGAATACTGACTACACACGAGTACGCTTAAATCTTGTTCAAATATAAGGTGGACAACTCCTGTACTATCAAAAACGGCATAGATTTTTTTCTTACAAACGGAAATCCAAAATTACTACAATATTAAACTTTAATACTGCTTTAATTTTTTCAGAGCACTAATAATTTATGATAGTTAAGTTTGAAATCCTGCTGAGAATAGAGTTCAATTCCAAATGAAATAAGCAAAACACATTACCACGCATAAGACATCCGGTTTCATCTGAGGCGTCAGCACAATCTTTCACATTGTCACATTTCATCAAAATTGAAACCCATTCAAGACTTCCGCATTGGAAGAAAGAACTTCTTTCAAGGTGCCCCGGTAACATTGATGTAAGATTAATGTTTTGCATTAATTTGTGAGCTGAAATGGCAAAGTGTTAGTATAAAATGCACCAAAAGATATCTGCTATGCGTATAAATTGTAATTTAGAACTGTCTAGTCATACTTATTGAAATTATGGTATATGCGAGGTTGGATAAATATAAACCTGTTCACTTTATGACAAGTTCAAAGACTGTGTCTCTATTTTCAACCTGCATTCTATACATATTATTTTATATATTGTGGCTGTTTGTTTAGTATGAATCCCCTGAATTCCAAATTTCTCTCCCACCTTAATGCTCATTTGCCCCCACTTTACTTTTCTATTACATCTTTCCATTGCTGGGTCGTTATGTAGGAGTTCAGTGCTATTTTTTGTAAACACTAATAATGTCATGTGTACATTATTTGATACGCTACATACGTTAATTGATACTTTTAGGGTATATCAAGATATTTCTTCGAAATCGCCTGACAAAAGCGACAACACACATCTCTTTTAGTGTTTTCCAATGTACTGCGAAGAAAGTGTTTTCACCAAAATTATATACATAGACAGATCTACAGTGAAATATACATGGCAACTGAATATATGCGCTCGGAAATACATTTATATCTACACCAGCTCGTTTGAATACAGACGTATAAAACTAAACTGCAGTAATACTGCGTTTGGTTGCTGTTCTTGAAAACAAAAACTGCTAGAGAGATTGACATACTGTGGATATGAATAATGAAACTTTAATTTTAATTGTCCAAACAAATTTAGGTAAGTGTACTTGTAGAATTTTGCCAGCACATAGTTTCATCTGTTAAATCTTCACAATCGAATTTTTCATCACATTTGTTTTTTAATGGGATAACGTTTCCGTTGTCACACTGGAATACTCCATATGTGCCACTGGCGAGGACAGGATGCATATCATCTACAACGTGTGTATCTGCGAATGAAAACGAATATTTACTACACATATGTGTTAAGCACTATAACACGAATATGATTTCTGTGGTGTATTCGTATATTTACTTTTAAATTTTGCTTATAAAATGTAAATTTGCCTGAACCACAAAGTTAAATATTGCATTTTTACGATGTTTTGCAATAACATAACCTACAAATTAATGCAGTTTATAAAGTGTGTATGTAACTATGTTGTAACAACGTGTATGCTCAGTTTGAATATTTATTTATATATTTTGTAGGGTTTAACGGCGCACTGACACTATTATAGGTCATATGGCGGCTATCCAGCTTTGATGGTGTAGGAAGACCCCAGGTGCCCCTCCGTGCATTATTGCATCACGAGTAAGCACCTAGGTAGAACCACATAGCTTCCGTAAGCCAGCTGGATGGCTTCCTCACATGAAGAATTCAATGCCCAGAGTGAGATTCGAACCCACATCGATGAGGGACAAGTGAATTGAAGTCAGCGACCTTAACCTCTCGGCTACGCAGGCCCCGAGTTTGAATATACAGTATAATTTTGCAATGCATGTCATACTAAGCATAAACATAATCTTTGTTTCGGAACCTTGAATGATGATCTTCATATCATCGTGGAATGACGAAAAATGAAATTGCAATCTAGGAAGCAGCGATAGCCTGATCATGGTACAAATGGAAAAAAGTTTCATCTGACCATAAATTTAGAAATAATAAACGTAAACAGGTTGTAAACTTAGGGACAATAACTCATCAAATGATATGGGAAGATTTAATACAGAATAATGATGTTAACATACGATGGATTTGTGTTTCTTTTTATTTTTCATTCAAAGGCCAATCTAATGAAAATTTATTTTTCAAAATATCTTATAAAGAACTTTGAAAATATTAGGAAATATCTACAGATTAAGATAGAAGTATACTAATTCTTTTAGTATGTTTTCACAAAAAGATTGATCGTTATCATCCTATCATCACTTTATATTTAAAACATTACGCATCAAAAAATATTGAAATTGATTTCTTTTGGTTACTGTCAATGTAATATTTGTATTTCTGCTCTTGACTTTTCTTCTCTGATAAGTACTTATTTTCTTAAATGATGATGTTCAATTTTCATTTGAAAATTAGTTCTTTAAAATAAATTTTACAAAAGGATAACAGTCAATGACATTTTCACAACTAGTTTACCTTGAGACTAGGGTGAAGTTAGATCATTCATACCAGTTACATTGCAAGGTTCCCAGTCCATTTCTGTGTCGCCAGTATAACACCATACATAACCGGACTCAAACGGATCTCTGCAGTAATTTCCAGCCTCCACAATTTCTTCTTTCAACAATTTTGATTTTGTTTTTTCATTTGCAAGAAAAGAATTATGCAAGTTCCATATTCGGCATTCTTTTCCGGAAAAGCTGGTGTTTTCAAATCCTGTGTATTTGTAAACTGTATTTTGACAGCGTTCTGTCAATGTGTCTGTCAAATGAAAACATGTTTAAACATTAGTAGAACGAGCCTTCCCGTAAGTAATGCTTTGCAAATTCAGAAAATATAATCGTGTACGTTAGATTTTTATGTATACATTAAAAAAGAAATACTGTGTGTGTGTTCGGGTTTAACGTCTTTTTCAACAATTTTTCAGTCATATAAACGACAGTGTCTACTTGTAGCAGTGAGCACAATGCCCAACTTTATAGTGCTGCCTCACTGGAATATCACGCCGTAGACACGTGACATGATACCCCACCCAGTCACATTATACTGACACCGGGCTGACCAGTCCTAGCACTACCCTCTTAATGCTGAGCGCCAAGCGAGGAAGCTACTAGTACCATTTTTTACGTCTTTGGTATGACGCGGCCGGGGATCGAACCCACGACCTCCCGCACTCGAAGCGGACGCTCTACCACTAGGCTACCGAGGCGGTAAAAAAGAAATACTAGGCCTATATTAGTACTCAAAAAGAACAAAACAATCCTACCAACAATCGTTAAAATTGTCCATTATAACATAGCGGCACAAACATATATGGGTACTCATACATTTTTCATTTCTTGCATATAAGTTATATGAGAAACAAACAGTTTACTGAAGCTAAAAGAGACATTCTGATTGCTTATCAATCGCAATAGTAGTCTTTAATGTCTACTGGCGAAAGACATAATTACCCTGGCTCAAAATTCTTCTTAAACAATTGTTTGGGAAATGAAAGAGGTCTCTTTTTTTCATTTACTCTGATGAACAGATTCAATCAAGCGGAGGCTTCGTTTTAGCACTGTTGCATTCTCTGCGTGCAAAAGATTCTTCTATTAGATTTAGTCAAACCACATTTGTTTTATTTACATTTGTCCAACCGTATTTTATAAACTGTTCGATAAATCTAATGGTAATGGTTTTAAGTACTGAAGATTAATATAATTTACAAATTGTATATCCACATATTATAGATTTAATTTTGAGTCATTATCAAGTAAATAAAATGGCAAAAAAGTAAAATACAAGGTCTGTACGGAAAACACGTACACCCCCGTGATGGCCTGTCGAATCCAACAGATTTTAGAACTTTGTATACTGTGACACTGATCACTGTTCATATAACCTCAAAAACAATAGGGATCATCTTTTGATCTGGTACAAAAATTCTATGGAATTTAACTTCCATAGGTCCAGGCATTCTGAAGTAATTAATCAGAAACCATTTTTCAATGCAAAGGTCATTATGCCTGTATGCCCATGAGTGCTCCTTATAATGATAAGAAATATACTATAATGCTATGATGTCAACAAAAAACTGTAGTCGCAAATATACTTTTGTTATTATGTGGTAATTATTTTCATTCCCGAGGTTATTGTGACTCATTTATGCACCTGTCAATATTTTGCCCGCCCGGGGGAGCGGCGGGCATACACGGGACTTTAGACAGAAGGCCATTCCCGACAGGCGGGAATTAGACAAACATTTGATGTATCAACAAGGCTCTAGGGTGGGATTTAGACAAAAATGGATGTCTCTAGGGTGGGGATTTAGACAACAATTTTTTTGAAATGTCAAATTCCCCTGGGTCAGCCCGCCGCCCCCCTGGGCGGGCAAAATATTGACAGGTGCATTACTGACTACAAATGGTGTGACTTATAAATGTCTAATCACCCACATGCAATTGCCTATGAATTTTGATAGCAAATTGATAGGTTTTAACCAGTGACTTAAATAAAAATTATACAGATTGTCATATCACTGTGACATTTTACCCCAAAACAAAAGACGCTTCGTGATCAGGGAGCAGGATAAGAAATGACCATAGGTAAGTTTAATTACTTGAAATCATTTTCAGTCTTTGGGTCACAGTGACAATAACTGATTACGTTCTGACCCCCGCCCCCTCCTCCACACACACACACATACATACACACCCAACACCCCCATCCCCCTTAAAGGAAAACAGATCAATTAATTTACTGAACACTGACAATCGAATATGAATTTTGACGACTGAATGCCAAATAGCATTCCTAAGATATCGAGATGAAGCTGTTTTCAGCCTCGGTGGTATTGCAACCTTGAACTTAAATCTACTATCCCTCATACAATAGTGATAGCGATCATCTACTGACCACAGTAAAACATTCTGTGAAACGCGACTGCTCTGAACTTAGTAATTCTCTAGTCTTAAGCTGAAACCGTTTCCAGACTTCAGAGCCTGACTTTTGGCCAACTGACCTAATAAAATAATAGATTATTTACTGACCATTAACAATCATCCCGTATTGATACTGATTAACATGCTGAGCAAAAATAGTTATCACTTGTCTCTGCTCTGTGAACTTGACCTTACACTCACTGCCTCTAAGGTCAACATGGGTCATGCACTGCCTAAGAGCAGTGTGTCTGCCAAGTTTGAGAAACTATGGTAAAGGAATTCTCAATCTATTGAACGGAAACGGTTTGGGTAGTAACCTTAAGTGTGACCTTGACCTTTATATAACATACCTCTAAATTAACAGAAGTCTATAATGCCCATTTATAATTTTTTGTACATTTGAGGATCACACATCAAACCATCTTAAATTATATAAATTAGACACAATTTTGTACTAACAATCACTGTGACCTTCACGTTAGACCGTTGGGCTTCAAAATCGACTAAAGTCATGCACTGTCCTTGTAAAATATGCATATCAATTTTGAAGATCATAGGTCTAAGGCAGTATATTGGGACGCAATTGCAGATATAATCAGAGATGGTAAGACATACGTTCAGACGGCTAGCGCAATCACATAATTATAACGTCCTTTTAGACGTATAAAAAGAACCCAGTTATTGTTATGATACATTTTAGTCTGATCATGTTTAATCTAACTGTGTGCCACAATAGCTTCCATTGAAAAGTGGGATCTCACACACGCACAGCCATAATTGAAAAACAAATGTCGAGAAAATGTTTACACCTATTAAAGTCTACATTATCATAGCTAACTTGTTTGTATTTAAAAGTCTGAAGTAAGTCTTTTTAATTTGATAGTTTCCAGCGTGGAATTTGAATCCAATTGGATTAATTTATAGGGTGTGTTTACCTTGTGGTACACATGGCTCCCATGGACTATTTGGATCTGTAGTGTAACACCATAAATAACCATAATTAAAGGGATCTCGGCAAAAGTTTGAAACCATTTTTACATTTTCACCACGGAAATCAGTATCGTCATAACGATATATCGCTTCTGTCCAGTTTTTACACCGCCTTCCACTGTAGGATATGGCCCACGTTCCAGTGTATGTAAGCACGGAAAAGCTTGGGTCTTCTTTTTCAGGCACTGCAGTACAATTTGATCGTATTATACCCTCCCTCTCTGCTAAACCTGACGGAAAACTGTTTGAATACGTTACCAGCTGATTAAGACAATTACGCAATAGAAAATGAGTAAGACAAATAGTATATTAAGTTCCGTCAGCAGGAAATATATGTGGTGTGCAAATCGTATTTAAGATGTTGATCTCAATTCTTGGTTCGCATAGAGTAACATTTCAAGTCTCAAATTAATTAACGTTTGCAATAAAAGTGAATGGAATGCACATTTTACAGCAACAAACAGCTCACTCAAATTAGTAGGATTATTGTAAAAGCAAAGTAATGACAAATTGAATATTTGCAATTTGCAACCGAAGTTTTATACTTTAGACTTCAGCGTTGCTGGATAGAATAATTTATCGCCTTCAAAATGAAATGGATCTGTAAACTAACTCGGTAAGGAGCATGGCTCCAATTGGCCGGTTTCGACGTAACACCATATGAACCCTTTATAATTTGGATCCCTACAGAAATTGTGTTCTTTTTCTGATCCCTCTTCTGGATGCCCTGTCCAGGTCATGCATTCTTCTCCATCTCTTGTTATATTCAGAGTACCTCTGTAACGGCCCGTGCGTATTTGTTCCTTAAAGTCTCTCCATTTTCCATCATACCTAGGAAATCGTGAAACTTCACTATTGTCCGGAAGTGCTGAAAAAGAAAATCAAATACACGGAATGAAATTTGGTAAAATGTAAAATAGGATTCTTTTCTATTCGAGACATATTTCATTGCATTAATGCCATTGTTTTATTGACAGAAGAAGAGTATTTGTCACTAACATAGGTTTCCTATTACAGGATAACGGGCAAACGTGGGACTGGCCAACGATATTTGTATAAGCGGGTATAATTGGTTGTTCTATGATACGTTAAACTTGCCCAAAACAAGTATATAATAGCCCGAGGATTGTATTTCATATTAAGAAAAAATTGCTACGAAATGGTCAGAAATAACCTGATATGTGCATTTTCAATACATATGCATTCATTCATCTGCATACAACCTAATACTGATTTTCTGATTTTTTTGGATCGATTTTAAACTGAATCATGTTATAAATAAATGACACCACAGAAACTATACCATCATATTTTTTCAAAGCGTATGAAATACATATTGACTCTATCGTTTAGTTTAGAATATTGGATAGTTCAAGGACAGAACAATAAGACAACTAATACTATAGATCCAGATTTGTCACATTCTAACATAGAAACGTTGACTTTGTAGGACTATGAGATTGTGATATTTAAAGTCATTGTAGAGTGTAGCAGAAACAAGTCACAGACCGTTCTTTAGAATATATGAAAAAAGGTAAAATACTACTTGTATATGATAAGTATAATTGTCACGGTGTATACCCATATCGGATCCCTCTCTGTGGAAAATGAGAAAACGGATCCTTCTCTGTTCGCGCACATGACACTCTCTGTGCTAAACAGTGAACTCCAACGTCAGTCAGCTCGGAAAATCAAATATTTTGTCCAAAACAAATTTTTGTGCATAAACACATGTGGCCCACGGAATGACGTAGCTATATACCATTGCTTTTTTATCGTTACATTTGTTTTATCAGTTTACACAAGTCCAAACGAAGATGTAATGTAGACGGAGGGTATTGGGTTGGATGAACATCGTGCGATGTTTATGAAACTTAAATACGACTTTCTTAAATATAGCAAATATCTGGTACCTTAGATGTGAAGTCGTTAATCCCATCTTACTTGTAAACACACTTTAAGTGGATATTTTCATCATGTTTCCTTAAAAACGCTCTACTTTCGATTTCGTTGATGCACGGGATCCCTCTCAGTCGGTGAAATTTTGCCTCACAGGATCCCTCTTGACTCTCTACACTCGGCACGGGAACCCTCTCCGACAAAATTTTCTATCGGCACCGTCACCCTCAACTTCAGTGTTAGAATTTACTGATACCTACGGAAGAGCATTAGTGCCAGGTGTATGTCATTTATTAACTCGAAATTTCTAGTTACTAACTCGAAATTTCGAGTTACTGTGAAATCATTTTTATTCGCGTAGGACGAATTTTCGCGTATTTCGCGCTAGGACTGATGCGCGAATTAAAGCCCGCGCGAAACAGTTCTTCTTTACGTTTGCGCGAAATTTCATGGCAGCGAATTTAAATGATTTCACAGTATTATGTTGAAATTTCAAGTTACTATGTTGAGATTTCGAGTTACTATCTCGAATTTTCGAGTTACTTGTCTTGAAATTTCGAGTTACTAACTACAATTGTTCACGTTGATGTATAGGTCCTAGCCAAGATTAGGTACCTGGTGTAATCATTGGGTAGCCCTACAGGGTCATATGACAAGCGTTTGCTCATACAAAATATCTCTATTTAAACAATGTGTCTTTATTTATTGATTCTGTTGGGTGTAACGTCGCACCGACACAGGCGACGTCTCAGCTTTTATGTTGGAGGAAGACCTCAGGTGCCTAAACCATGCTTAAGTCTGGAAGGTTTCCGACCTAGTTTGAGCCCATATGTCAATGAAATATAGACATACCTAAATGAAAGTGTAATTATCAGTTTAAACAAGATTGGGTACCTTGACAGACCTTGATTTTGAGGAGAAGTCATAGAAGGTGACCAGGAAGTATTAACTTAGAAAATTTCACTATTTTGACCATGTCTGGAAGGTTTTCGACCTACTTCGAGCCCCTAACACATGAATATATTATACACGTAAATGAGGGTGTATATCCTGGATACAGTTGAAATCTGGAGTAGCTTTAAATGCTACAGTAGGTCATACATTGATGTACTGTATATGTTCAAGTCCCTACATGTTCGGTACAATATATGGATGTGTATATGATTCCACTTTGAAGAGTCAAAAGTCGTCCATTACATTTTTGGCCTTTGACTGACGGACGGACGTTTAAATGTTTCTGATAAACGGGCAAGATAGTAACTCGAAATTTCGAGTTAATGAAAAAAAAACGCACCTGGCACTAATGCTCTTCCGTAGATATCTTAGTGATACACAAATAACTTTTAAACGCGAAGTTGTATAATTGATTTGATACAAAGAGGGGCCATTCATGCATAACTAGTCTGAAAAGGTTCAGCGACACATCTTTTCTTATCATAACAAACCCCCGTCCGCCCGGGCACACAAGTATGTACCGAATAAGAATATAGTGCAGTTACATTACATTATATGCGTATGTAATAATCATCAGGTTATCATCTTTGCATCGGTAAATATGCACTCCATCGTTCTTTAGCGGAAGAACATTGCGCTCCTAAAGTCGTACTATCTATTTCCGCTGCAAAATTTGTGCATAGCTATATAATAACCTATAATTATTGTTTTGCTTTTAAATACGGACACCATTTCAAATCTCTCACATTGAAGTTAAATTGAGAGGGCACCTGTGCCGATAGAAAAATAATTGTGTCCGAGAGGGTTCCCATGCCGTGCATGTGTTGAGAGTCAAGAGGGATCCTGTGAGGCAAAATTGAGCCGACTGAGAAGGATCCCGTGCATAAACGAAATCGAAAGTAGAGCGTTTTTAAGGAAAACTGTGATGAAAATATCCACATATTGTGTATTTACAAATAAGATAGGATCAACGACTTCACATCTAAGGTACTAGATATTTGCTATATTCAAAGAAAGTCGTATATAAGTTTCATAAACATCGCACGAGGTTCATCGAAGCCAGTACCTCCGGCTATATTCCATCTTCGTTTGGACTTGTGTCAACTGATAAAACAAAGGTATCAATAAAAAAAGCAATGGTATATAGCTACGCCATTCCGTGGGCCATATGTGTTCATGCACAAAAATGTGTTTAGGACGAAATATTTGATTTTCCAAGCTGACTGACGTTGGAGTTCATTGTTTAGCACAGAGAGTGTCTTGTGCGCGAACAGAGAGGGATCCATTTTCTCATTTTCTGAGAGGGATCCGATATGGGTATACACCGTGATTGTAGAAAACCAGTTTGAAGGAAATAGACTAGATTTGAAAAAACGGCGTCGCTTTTACTTAATTCTTATTTTAGTCTAAGTTTTCGTAATCAAAGTAAAATTATCATTTTGAATATTATTGCATTTAAGTGTATTCGATAAAAGCAAAATTTTGTAAAGATACATTAATTGGTTTTTAAGAGATTTACAATAAACGCGGTTGCAAATAGTTCGTAATATCATTTGTCAAATGTATAAATTTGCGCCTTAGCAAAACGTACCTACATTTCGCGGTGACTGCCGGTGACTCACCGCGATCCATCGCAATTCAGGGCGACCCGCTGAGATTTTTCATCGCGAATCGCCGTGGAAATTTTATCTATAGTGAACCGTGGGGGTCTTACAAAATCATTGCGATTTAACACAGTCTTAAGTAGTGGTTCAATGTGAAAAAAGTACCGCAATTTTCCACTCAGTGTAAATATTTGTGCTGGCGGTAACGCGGAAAAAGCAAAACCCGCGAGCCAGAGACTGCTTCTTTAAAACATATCACCAACAGAATGGTATACATAATTGTATTCCATGTCTGTCTAAAAAATATTTGACTGATTCATAAACCATTAAGAGATTTTTATACAGCATGAGAAGATATGCATCTGCTGTCCTGTTTGAGATACACTCAACCAGATTCGAGTTATAGTTTGACTTAGTGTAAAATGCTAAAAAGTTTGTTTTGCATATATCTTAAAAATATTTCACCTTATGGAACCAAGTATGAATATTATCCAGCATGTGAATTTATGCACCTGAGTTTATTTCATTTCACTTTACAAGACCAGAGTTATGATCCTTCACTTAGTTAAAGAATGAAAGTTTGTGTCCCATGTTTATTAATGTATTTCAAAATGTACTTAACCTAGAGTCGTAAAAAAATTAGAGGATTGTTTTATAGCATGTGAAGTTGTACACCTGGTGTTCTCTGTGGGATTTCACTCATCTAGGCCTGAGTGATGGTCTTTAACTTAGTGCTTAAATGTTTGTGTTACATATGCCTTAAAATATTTCACCTAGAGTCATGAAACCATACACAGTGCCAGGAGCAGGGGGACCTGTGTCCTATGGACACACATGCATCTAGTTGGTTATTTGTTTGCCTTGTTTCCTGTACAATTATAGTTATCTAAAACATTCTTTATATCTGTTGTCGTGAAAATAGAGAATTCATTATATAATATTATAGTTATATTTCATTTACTATGCCTTATTCCTAATTTTTCATTCAATATATATTTATATAATCAACGTCAATAGTATATTCCTATACTAAATATATAATGTCATAAAACGTTGTTGTTTTCCTCACCTCAGCTTATGAATACGCAGCGATGAATATTGACTAAACAGTTCACTACTATACAAACCTTTACCACTATATACAGTCAAATACTGAACAACTGTCATTTTGGAAGGACAGCCAATGTTGTGCAATCAGCTAACTCTCAAGAAAGATCATTGTTTTAATATTGCTATATGTCAGCCTGTAAGAAACCTACACTGAGATAACAGAGAAGGAGACTTAAAAATTCAAGTCACCTGGGTTCTAAGACCAGTTTTTAATTGTTAGGTATTGAAAGATACTGAAAAAAATAAAATAATCAATGTATACAACTAAAATTTAAGACACTGTTTATGGATGTGGGTTACAGACGTACCTACTGTGCAGTAAGTTTGGTGTTGATTACCGAAAGAGGAATGGGCATAGCCATGCCTACACTAAATTAATTGAGTCTGGTACATTTAGGGAGTTGTAGAGTGAGTTACAAACTAAATACAAAGAAACAATGACATATTAATAACACGATGTACAATAATCCTTAACAAATGCACAACAATCCTCAACAAATGCTTCTATAGAAGTACTAGTATATAACTTACTTATATACATATCAATAAAAGTAACACAATAAAGTTGGTTTAAGAATTAGCATAAATTAACTTAACATGCATGTACAAAGCAGTATCCGGAATTTCGGTTGGAATAAAAGGCCTATGACCCATATTATATGACATAAATATGGCAAATAACAATGCCTACAATATGATAAATCAATATTTAAAATAAAATAAACAATATAATTATAACACATGAAAAATGTAACCTTTTTCTGCGCATTAATCTAACTAAAAACGAAAGGAATTATCCACGTGATGTCAGACACAAATTGCTTTCCTTTCTTGTCTTTGATTTCTTGCCTGCTTATTTTTTCTAGTGAAACTTATTTCTCCCGTTTGTGCTGTAAAACCTGATGCCATTATTATGGGCCAGGTCAGACATTTAAAATAAGGAATTTAATTTTTGCAAATCGAAAGGAAAAATCGTCGTTTACGACATATACTGCATCACAAAAAGCCATCACTAATACTTCGCGCCTGTGAGCACGAGAACAAAGAGAAAAGCATACAACTCGGAAGCATACCATGTGCGTTGGAAGATCTTTCACATACAAAGTAATCTGCGAGATCATTTATACAATCCTCTGCTTCCCACGTATTGTCTGGTTCGTAATATCTGTAGTTCATCCTTACGCAATTTCCCGTATCTGGTTCCCCTTTTTTCCTGCAAATATATGACCAAGCAGGAGACAGGATAGAAAATATTCCCTGAAGATTAACTAAACATTCGAAGCTGAATAATTTTTCTATATAATTATTATAATATGTGAATCACAATTATAATACTACCACTAAACTGTCTCCTCAAAGCTATAATACACAAATCTCCAAGTTGACAAATAATTGACGAGTCCCTGACAGCAGACAGTCAATTGCTCTAAGATAACTTTTTATCATCTTACACCTTTTACCATTCGAAACGTTGTTGAATATACTATGTAAATAAATGATACACCAGCTATATAATTCTATATTGAAGAAACAGTTAACAAAATTGACGCATAGGTCGCGGGTCTAAAAAGCTTTCCTACGGAGATGAAGGCCTCAGGCTTTCCTTGCTACTCCCATTGGGATGTGTCCATGGGCAATGCGCTTTATCACGATTATCTTAGTCGACCCAGCTGTAAATGGGTACCAGCAAATTGCTGGGGTTCAGGTATAATTGGTTTTAACTTGTTTTGAAGTCACTCAAAGGCTCTACAGAGCTTATATTCATTGTTTCACAAAACAACGGTAAACAAAATTTACCTTTATCGTTTTACCTATCTTTTTAACATATTAACTTAAATTATGACCGACAATGTATAATTACTTACCATGCATCAAATATGACTTGTGATCGATCTTCCCAAAGGAACATTTTGCTTGAATATGCTGCATTTGTTCTGTGAAGCCCTTTAGAATAAAGTACAAATTCAATGAAATAATGTCGTTTCTTTTTGCTTTGACACAGAAACTGTTCTCTTTGGTATTGTGTTAATTTGTTTGAAGATAGAATAATTGATACTAATATAACCATTTTGCTTTCATTATCAAATATAGTTCTTTTGATTTTGTTTGATTTGCTATGGTGCTCTAACATAAATAAGTGATATGGCGCCAAACTTGACAAATCTGCTTGATTTCAAATCTCACTCTCACTTACATCGAGATAAGAAATGAAAACTTCCATACCTGTTTGGATTATGGACAATTTATTAGTTGTGTTGGGTTTATCATCGTCGCGACACAATTAATGGTCATATGGCGACTTTCCAGCTTTGTTTGAGGAGGAAGACCCCAGGTGCCCCTCTGTGCATTATTTCATCTCGAGCGGGCACCTGGGTAGAACCACTGACCTTTCGTAAGCCAGCTGGATGGTTTCTTTACATGAAGAATTCAACGCTCCTAGCGAGACTCGAACCCACATCCGTGAGGGCATGTGGTTTGAAGTCAGCGACCTTAACCACTCGGCCACGGATCATGGAAAATAGCCATAGCAAGTAGACCCTTTTAGTCGCCTCCTTTAATCAAGGTGATAATTCATTTGACCTTAAATATATGTCATGGCATATTATAAAACGAAAGGATATTATTGAAAATAGTATAACATTTCATATTCCACAAAAAAAGAAATAATGTCCAACATTAGCATGAAACATATAAGTAACAAGAAATGTCTTTAAAAAAGACAAACGGCGTTGAGGTAATAATGTTTGACACATGGAAAAGTCTGAATGAAACAGGATGTACAGGCAGAAAAGCTTTGGATATGCAATGACAAACACATGATTTATTTGAAAACATTTCAACTAAGCAGCAAACTTAAATGATCAAGAGATATGCTTTCCGTGATAGAAGGTCAAAATGATTTCACGTCCTGTGCTGATTCTGAAATAATTCAGAGTTTGAGTCAGAATCTCTCATAACTAACCCACTACATGTGTAGCACAATATCTCAAAAAGCATGCAATAAGTTGAGCTAAAATAGAAATAAACCCTAGACGTGTTTGAATCACTAGTGACCCCAACAATGCTGTTTACTCGATTAAGTTCTCAGTTTTAATAAAACTTAAAGCAAAAATTCAAATTGAAGTCAGTCAAACATTTTCAGGTTGGGAGAACTTCAATAACTGTTGAAATCTTTGTTATTTGGGATAAGTAATAGGTAAATACTTACAAATATGACGGAATAGAGATTTTTCAATTTAACTTACACACTGTTGTTTTGTTTTTTTGTATCGTCATTGTTTTTATGACATTTAAGGTTTTTCAGCTAACATAGTTGTCTGCACTTTCCAGAGCAAGGCTCCAGTGGAAAACGATCCCTGGTGTCAAATTTTTTAGGGATCGTGAAATAATACGGAAGAATTGTTAAATTTTATGCTTTATGCTCATTAAGAACATGAAATTGCCGAGTGTTTAAAACCGCATAGTATACTGACTCTACAGTTACAATCAGTCACCACGCATTCATATGTAAGTGTGATACGCAGCGGGGGAAGAAGTATGCTTTCAATTTCTCTTGCGATGATAAATTACTAAAGACTTTAAAATTAGAATAAAACGTTTTAATTTTGGGTAACAAAACTACTAAATATCCTCTATTTAATATGTGCCTTCTAATATTCAATATCATTTAAGGACGTATGCTAGAATTTGATGCGAAAATTTTCCCAATAACAGAATTTCTTCAAACTTTGGATATTGAAGGACAATCATCTAAGAAACAAAAAATGCAATAAACACCATAGGTAACCGGTATCGAAAAAGAGTTATCTGCCCTTGAAAACGGCATTTCCCCCAAAAATGACGTTTTCAAGCGCAGATAACACTTTTTCGAATAAAGTTTTCACCTACACTATGAATCTGATTTCCTACAATATATTGGAAATGTTAACCTGCAAATACCCAATTAGAGTGTATAACATTTCAGCTACATACATGCATCAATGTAGCATAAATTCAACCTCTTCCTAGGATAGTGAATATGCAGTCGTTTTTCTTCTGCAGCAGTGCTGAGAATAATTTCGAGTTAAAAAAACCAGAAACTCACATGAATTGACAAAAATGTATAAGTTACATATGTATTACGATTCGAGGCGTTAGTTTGTTCAAATACAAAAATGTGATGAAACCTTTTGTGTGTGAAGTTTTAATACATTCCCACCTGGAGTTACTGGAGAACAAATATGTCAAGCTCCAGTCCATTCGCACAAGTGGCTTCTGAGACACCAACTTACTTACAAACAGTTTACCAAATCGTAAAGAAGAAGCTGGTGAGTTAAATATCTCCACCTATTTTTCAAATATTATCAAGCTTAAAATGATGACACGGAAATAGGATCATCCTTCCATGATAATAGCTCATTCGATGGGCTAAAATATACTACTAACCGTCGGTACTCAATGTTATATTGTGCATAAGTGGGTGCATACCAATATGTACAAAGAAACTGGCATTGAATTTGTCCGACGTGTCCTGAATTTTCGAAGGAATATCAATATGCCGCTTTTCCCTCAATTTGTATTTGATAAACTGCAATTCTTCCAACGAACTGATAGAAACAAGGGTCATGTATCTTCTCCAACATTCGTAGCCTGCCTGTTGCCAGTTTGTCAAATCGGCAAAGAAACTGTAGCATTTCTCAAACTTATTGACGCATACTGAAAAAAGAAAAAACAAACAATGTTTTGGCACAACTCTTCATGCCTGCTGTAGGTTCGGGAGAATGTTACAACATATAACTGATTTCTAATAGATCATGTTGTCTAACTAGAACTGTTAATCCTGTGCCCTCATTTAAAAGCATCTTATCATTTAACGTTTATCAAACCTAAGTTGTGTCGTTCGCTAAAAACTCAATATGACTTTAAAAGACTGCTACAAAATATTTCTTACAACAATACCTGTATCTAGAAGGTTTCATCCCCTATATAAGATAATTTGTTAATAAAATAGACTACATGGAAACTCCTCAGGACGTCTACCAAGACAAAAAAATGAAATATTGCAAGTTCGGTTCATGAACGGTAGTGGAAATGCACTTTACCCGGACAACTCCCATTGCCAACACATTTTTGTAAGCTTATATCTTCCCCCAAACACGGTGTCGTCCCATTCAGTATACAGGTCCGCCTCCTTTCAATTGTCCCTATTCCACATTTAGTTGAGCATTCTGTCCACTTAGACCACTTGCTGTAATCACTATTATCTACGAAAAATATCAGCTATATTTACAACAAGAGGAACAGCTTTCTTTCATAAATAGTAAACAGAAATTGAAAGGGACTTTCTTCTACATGTTAACATGTACACAAAAGTCAAGCGTAAACTGGATAAATAAGAAAACAATAGATTTGTAATTTTACAAAAGACCTTTTATAATTAAGAAATATATAGATACATTTCGTATAATTTTGTTAGATAAAGTTATGACGCACATTTTATTTATCATATTAACAACTGATAATTCACAACTTACAACTTTTAACTGGCCATAGAAGAGGGTACTGGTTCATGTACACGGTTTCAAGAAAATATAACAATATTCCATGTACCCTGTATGCTTACATCTGTACCCACAAAAGAATCAGAAGTAAAGAATAAGTATTTTGTCGTATCATAATTGCTTCTTACCAATTTCTGGCTGCGGACATATGTTGATATCTATATAGGGTGTATCTCTCTTCGCCAGATGGAACTTTTCAACTTTCTCTGGAATAGGTAGAGGCTTAAAAAGGGTTTATTTACAAAAAATGTTCATTACAATACATTACGAAGTAAACTATGTACTGAATCTTATTAACGAACTTATGACTAAGCCATTTTTATCTTTACGCAGCTTTTCATAGAATTGCACACTGTACATCATTGAAGGTTCCATGAATATATCTGCGGATGTCTCTAAATTATATTCTTGTACTTATAACATGCGTAAATGTTAAGTTCTGATCAACCCGGTGCTAAAGGGCATGAACGGTGGCTAGCATTTTCACTAACGTCTATAAACAGGCTCAATCAAACCGAGCCTGTAACATTTTCGTTTATGTCGTGTTGGGCGACCTGTGTTTTTTTCAACTTTATTTATTTTATATCGCGTCTTGAATACATATGTAAATGTTCATTTGTTTTTCTATTCTCCAGTTAGACCAAAACAATCATTAAAACATATATACAAATAATACCATTGAGTTCGACATGTATTGCAGTGTGTTTTATTTGACATTACACCATCAATGAATTACATTGTACTTTGTCATACAAAACAAATGATACCTTTTGTGCGATTTATATAATAACGTCTCAGGTCTTCATCGATGTTAATGTCTGTACAATAAACAAAAAATACGTTCAATAGAAAAAAAGATGTGAATATTCAAAAGAATGATTGTCCAGAAAAGTAGCAGGAAGCAACCCAGAATTAAAACCCATTGTATTAATATGAATGAAGACACAAGTCACACATCTTACAATAGCTCTGTCTGAATTATTCATATTTGAACCATTTAAATGACATAAATATTATTATATCACCTGTCTGAATGACAAATACATCAATATTTAATTTTGATCTGTTTGAATGGCAGATACATCTAAATTTGACCTGTTTGAATGAAAATAGTGTCATATTTATCTCTCTGAATGGCAGGTACCTTTACAATTACTGGCCTCCGTGGCCGAGTGGTTAAGGTCCTCGACTTCAAATCACTTGCCCCTCATCGATGTGGGTTCGAGCGTAACTCGGGGTGTTGAATTCTTCATGTGAGGAAGCCATCCAGCTGGCGGTGAATTTTAAATTGAACACGTACATATGCGACTTTCTAATATAAACAAGAAACACATTGGATGCTTGTACGTAACAGATTTTGTTTAATTATGTCAACGAAAAGTAATGAAATTT
The DNA here is from genome assembly GCF_021730395.1 of Mercenaria mercenaria. Lineage (NCBI taxonomy): Eukaryota > Metazoa > Mollusca > Bivalvia > Venerida > Veneridae > Mercenaria > Mercenaria mercenaria. The sequence goes on from NC_069373.1 coordinate 60,153,428, forward strand.
GAGTCGCATTATTACCAAGAATTCTCGCCCTGAAATTAACAGCACGTCTTCGGTATTAAGATAATAAAGTTTCATGTTATACACATACATGTATCAATTCTTAAAATACAAAAGAAAATACTTTGAAAGTATGGAACGCAGCCAAGTAAACTTATATCAGATTAAGTTTGATTATGATGTCCAAGAGCAGTATTGAAATGTGCTGCATCTCTATTGTGTTGAAATCGGTCTGAGCGGAACTCTATCATACAGAAACATTGACTGAACTTGGAAAAAAGTGATAAAAGTAAGCCAAAGATTAATATAATAGGGTAGTTATAACAGTAGCTTGATCTGGGATGCAGTATTCGGCTCGAGTGGATTTTGCCAGATCGGATCTCACGAGGCGCGCAAGCGCCGAGTGTGATCCGACTTTGCAAAATCCACGAGAGCCGAATACAAAGTCTCAGATCTAGCTACTGTTATAATGACCCTTTTATTATATACCTTTACCATTTTGATTCTTGTTTCGTTCTTGAACGAAATCTTCAATGTTTATCGATATTAAATGGAACTGAGTGAAGTTTTTATGTGCGCTATTTATAGAAATGTGTCGGGTCATGTATATTAATGTAAATAGTCCGGCAGCATACAATACGGAAGGTACAATACGGAATTTAAAAGGTACAATACGGAATTTTTGTCTGTCTGTTCATATTTAATTGTGAAATACAAGCCGATTTTTTACAGAATTTATATAGGTATATAATAAATATAAGTACGATGTAGTTGTACATGTTTTTCAAGACGACTATTATATTGTAATTCCAAATACATACCTGATTCTCCATACACCTCAACTTCCATCAACCGAAGTGAGTCACTCCACGGATAGTGTCGTAGAAGCTTTATGAATTTAGTGTGTATATTGTGAAATGGAATTGTTTCGATTTCTTTGTAAGATCCACAGTGGAAAAATGTTTCTGACAAAAATCCGTCTTCGAATCCTGTATATATCGCCAAATTTCGATAAAGCTCTGGAGAAAATATTGACAAAAAACAAAATGCTAAATGAATAGCATTATTTTAGGCTCCGTAAAAACATACAAAGTGTCAGTAACTATTTTGGATCTGAAGTGTACGGACAAAGCGCAGAATGTTCATTAGAAGTTTTATAATACCCAGTGAACCACTTGTTTTCTCAGGGCGGCGTCTCCTAGAAGTATTGGTATGCAATGTGTCATCTGTGACAAATAATTAAGACCTTTCTGCTTTACAAAACACGTCCGCAAGACATCTTAAATTAGTACTGGTACCAAAGATGGTTGAATACTATGTTGGTGTTGAGGATGTTGACAAAAAGGGGTATGAGTTTCTGTTACTTTACAAAAACACCTGTGTCACGTTTTTGCGACTTTTTGCAGTGACGTTGAATGACAAAAATTTGTCTGCAAGACATTTCAGAAAATGTTGGAACGTACTGGAGACGTTGATAAATTTGTGTGAATAATGTAGAAATGTCAGTCTGTGAAACGTACTTAAGACGCTTGACAGTAATGTGTAAAATGTCTGCAAGGCATCACAACAACATTTTTGGTACCAAAGACGGCATGAACACTTAACCGAGAGGTTGCGATAAAAATGCTTGCTTTTATTTGTTAAGGAACGCCCGTGATACCTACATTGTATTTGAGACGTTTTGAATGCAAGTTGAAAACATTTGTAAGACTTCTCAAAACGGATTGATACCAAAACGGCATGAAGGCTCAGTAGAAGAGTTGGCAGGAAAGGGTGCACAGTTCTCCTTAGTCATTTAGACACGTCAGTCACACTGGTGTGCAGTTTTCTTTATTCATTAAGGAACATCCATGATAAAAGGTTTTTCAGCAATATGGAAAACGACACAAGTTTCGGTGCTACGTGTCCTGTTGTACTGATTTATAACCATTATCGGACCATATGATAGTAGTTATGATCTCACTAACTTCTGTACTAACTCATTCCCTGTCTAACTCACCCTTAGAAGACACGTGCATATTATAGAGTTTGATATTTTGGCCCATTTGTACATTATTGGACATTATAATATTATTTTATCAAGCATCTTTAGGATAATATATCATACAATGGTAATACTACTTTTGTTGCTTTTACGTTTCCTGCGATACTTTACTTCAATACATCCAACAGACGTGTCCCCTGTAGGTCGTGTAAAGCAATGTTAACTGGACACGTGATTGTCACGTTCTGGTTAAATAAAACGTCTTTTTCTTCGGGATGATGTCAACTTATATAAATATCTTATAACATTTATTTTTTGTTGTGTCCAACCATATGTTAGAAATACGTAAGACAAAATAATAGAAAAAGATTCTTTGAAAACCTTACCTTCAAAAATGCTTAATAAACTGACATTAAAATATAATACCTTCTGATTTGATATACGGTCTTTCAAGCCTACATTTAAGCACCATAAATTCTACTCTGTAGGTGCCTTTGAGATCAACCGTCCACCACGGCATAGTTTCATCATGTCCGGTTTCAAAAACAGAAACATCACCATCATTTCCGTACTTTGCGTTGGACAACGTAACAAGAGTGTCAATAATGATATTGTCACTAGACATAACGGCTGGTTTGTGAATGGCAACGTTAGTCACTAAATAAAATAACAATATTGACAATTATAAGTAGTACGCAACGTTCAAATTTATGAAGAGACAAATATTAATTTACAGTGTTTTGATGTTATGAAAAAGTGATATTTTAACTCAAAATAAACAATTGTGCTGTAAAATATTATCAATTACAGAACGTTTTTCGTGAAAAATATTATGTAACACAAAGCAGCAGTTTGTGCAAGCGGCCAGACTATCTAGTCACAATACCCAAACAACTTCAAAGTAGTCAAAGTTTCTTACACTATTTAAGTTCTTGGTAGAACGACATTGTCTCGATTTTATAAAGTTTGTTTGTTCATATTGATTTTTGCAGCGCAACTATCATTCTAATATAATAATTCATTTGTGTTCTTATTAGATCACGGAAATATTGATGTCACATAGACAAAGATTAATTGTGTTAGCATTATTTATCTATTATTCTATATAAAAGACATTTAAGAATCAAAATGATATAATAGAACTTTGTTTCCCTAAATTTATACGTTCTATGTCAATCTATTAGATACATAAAATAACCCCTTGTACTTCTATTTTGTCCGCGGGACTTGTAATCCCTTAGCAATGTTACTGTCATTATAACACGGTCACGATGTTGTCTTGTTGACCCGCTATTTGGCACAATACATGCGTAAAGTAATTATGCTTTCGTGAAATTATTCTGCAAGCATTTAACCCCTTTATCGTGATCAAATACTTTAAACATTCTTCTACTGAAAATCATTTTTCAAATTTTACATTTTTCGACGTATAACAAAATTCCATACAGTACAAATGCATAATACGAAATATTAACGATTCAACGCTTTTGGCCTCTTACAAAACTAAAAAGAAATGGCTTATGAGGAAAAGAACATGTACTAAACTCAAAATGTGTGAATGAAAATGATTTTTAAAGTCATATAAAGAATTACATGTGTTTTTCTTTCCACAGGTATTTTCTGTTTAAATTGTATATTAAGAATTCCAAATTTTAGTATATATATATTATTATCTAAATACATACAATCTGATGTTGTTGCTTGAAAATCTATCAGGTGTTCCAGGGATACTTCTTCTATGTTATATTCAATCCAAAACCCAACTGTATAGCGATTATTCGGTAGATCCTCGTTTTTACGAAATGTCACGATCAATGTATCTGAGTGAGAATAAATTATTTCTGGTGGCCTATTCAAATTGCAGTAAGTGCGATCATATGCCAATTCTTTCATCTTGAATTCCGATCCAACCCCGTCTGAAATATTGAAATAACACAAAATATGTATTTTCTTCCAACAATTATAGATGTCATAATAATTTACAGAGTTGTGAATCTAGCATGGTTGTGCTGGCGTAAGGTTTGTGGTTCTACCTAGGTACCTTGATACAATGCCCCCGAGTAGCACATTGGAGTCTTTGGAAGACGTCTTAATAAGTCCTAATAAGTATTGGTATAAAACAACCACAATAAATTATCAGACAAACATGTCCACAAATGTTCTGGTTTGGAATCTTTTAACGTGTCAACTCAGTTTGGTTTAATTCTTGCTCTTCCTTTGCAAGTAAGGTAAAAGTTGGAAGAAACAAAATAATGTTTGTGAAAAAATGTATTCTGATGTTCAAATTGCTTTCAGTCTTACAGTCAACAGTCTATGCAGGTCGTGAGGCTCCGTAGGTATAGTTTATTAAAGTGGAATGAAATAATAATATGCCAGTCTGTCGAGCATTTTATAACTTTTATTCAACGAGTTATTAGAAATTCAATGTATAAGTCACAGATGTAGTATTCTTCTTATCACATTTGTTGATTATATTTTTGCTGAAACATCGACAATTGCTTTCTCTTTACTTATCACAGACAAAGGCAATTTGACGAACGTGTTCTTTACTTGAAATGACGTCAAGCTGTTAATACACTAGCGTAAAACCAACGTTATGTAATGGCTTTATTTTACTCTTGTCACGTCAAACATGTGATAAATGAATTTATGTCATATCTTTATATTAAACATACCTTTCATACATGGAACGCGAAAGTCTTTAATATTAATCTTGATTCTTTTGCGTATAGACTTTATCGTCCACTCTTCAACAGTTCCAACAAATGGCAAACCCAAGTATGACATCGACTTTATAATCATTGATGTCATGAGGCATTCTTCCTGTCGTCCAATCTCCCAGTCCAAAGACGAGACAAGTGCAAAACAGGACGGCTTACCTTTAAAAATTATACAACAAAACAACATTAAATTTGGACTGGAACGGATGTAAAAACTCCGTCAATATGGGCGGCACCAAATTTTGTTATCAGGTCACTGACGTGATAACAAAAATAAATAAGTCCAGTATTACCGGGCAGTTTCATAGTAGTAGCATGATAAATAAGATTAGGACTGCGATAGCTAAATTTTGACATCAAGACAATTATAAATTGTATACTATTTAATATATTTTCAAAACAGTTTAATCATACCGTATTGTATCACTTAGCAATACACATACATGCATATGTATTGCAGAGTAAACCAAACAAATGGACCAGCTAAAACGTTATTGTATTTGAAAATCAGTTTACAGCTCGTCTGGAAACAATATCTAAACAAAATTGTTATATTTTTAGACGTTACTTTCATGCCTGACGATGGCTTGAAAACCAGTCTGGTTGTCTTTTCTCCCTCCTCCTGAAAGACATGTACTAAATGACAAAATAAGAAGCGATTCGCTTGTTTCCATCATAAACATATGGCTCTTATGTCGGTAATCGATTGTCCTGACAGTCTGTTCTACAGGTACTAAGTGCTTTGACAGCAATATTTTATCTGAGCATCTAACCATTCCTTCTAAACTCTGAAAATATATTAATAAGTATATTTAGACATATCATGCAGGCAATAATTTATCCAAACGATTAAATAATTCAACTATTTCGATAACAATATCTTTCAAAAAACCTTTGACACAATACTTAAACTTGATATCATATTGAAAAAATAACGAAATTCAAGTATATTACGTTGACCGTTACATCTTTACCTACACGAAGTACACGTATATGCATATGTGTTATAAATTGGTCAATTTTATCACCATGCCAAAGACCATGTACAATTTAATATATCTTAACTGATCGTGCGAACTTTACAACGAAACGCAGTACATATTTCGAAGTTCAGTTGTTGAAAGTTGTTTTAAAACAGTTTTTGACGACATATGTCAACATGAATTTTGTTCACTTGTGTTTCATAGTATGGCGCATTTGTAATTCATGTATTTTTACAGGCTTGTAACTTAAGTATTGCATACAACTTTTACGTATAGTGCCGTAACATGCGCTTACGAATAGAGTGGCAATGAACAATTGTATTGTCACTCTAAGGCTTCTTGAGATGTATTGCGACTTGCATATGCTACCTCTCTCCGTTTACCAAGAGTAAGTTTTCGTGCCGATCGTAAGTTTGACCGCCGGTCGTCCTAAGGCGGTGCCCTACTGTTGTTTTTTTTTTTTTTTTTTTTTTTTTTGTTTTTGCTTATGTGTGTGTATGTGTATTTTTGCGAGTATTTTTGCGAGTGTGTTATTAGCCGTGCCCCAAAGTGTAGAGATAGATCTGATGGAAATACATTAAATAAAGTCTTGAAAATGTTTTCTAAGTCCTTGAAATAACCAAAAATGATTTGTGAAATTTATGATAGTTTTGGTAATATAAATATCAGAAGTTTTAGTATCTAGTTTAAAATTGTGATTTGCAAAGAATGACAACTCTTGCCTTAGGCCAGTATTTATAAGCAGAGAATATCTATTAATTTACTTCCCTTGAAATTACACAATTGAATGGGAAAATGAAAACGGTTTAAGGCAGAATTTCATACCTTTTTGCACAACAAAAACATTTAGGATTTATTCATATGTATCTGGTCTATCCTTGAAAACCTACTTCGTATGATTTTGTCAGCTTACTTATGGTAGAAAATTAACTTTTAACAAGCTGATAATAAAATAAATACCAGTAAGTATTTTATTGTGCAAATAGCTCAGTTTTGCTTGAATCAAAGTAGAAGCACTTTTGTTATAGAGAAAAGATAGGATTAGTAAAGGTGCAATTATATCAGTTCTATTCCCTATGCCTACACAGTGTTGTTTTGTCTTACTTCTCTATTTGTTTGTCTGTGTATGTTTGTTGTGGTACTGTGTTGGGGGAGGGGTGTTTTGTACGTGCGTGTCTGCGACGTTGTTTAAGAAACGTGGCTTTCCCTGTTGAATATTCATCCTTGCTCCACTCCCCCCCGCCCCCCACCCCCCCCCCCCCAACCCTATTTTTCAGTATTTTGCATATATTTGTAATGTACTTATTGTTGGATTTTTGAAGCAACCCATCTACAATAATTTTACGTTACAGCTTCTTTTTGTTGTGGGCCTACTTTTAGATGCATGGCTCTATGGCTGTGTTTGGGGTGCTCTGTGCTTCCGGGATATCTACCCTTACATTTTATATTGTAACTACAAAAAGTGCCTCCTGATATCTACCGTTGTGTAATTATACGATTACGCTATTTGTGTCGATACTGCAACCACTTGTAAGACAATTTGATTCAGCTGTATACTGCTACCATTGTCATGTAATTGCTATATTTGGAGTCCAAACTGAGAATTTATTTAGGACAGCATGACATTGCTATCACTTTCATGTTATAGCTATATTTAGAGTCGTTACCTGGACAACACGACACTGTGTATAGCTACCGTTTTCATACAATAGCTGTACTTCAAGTCTTAAATGAAAAGTGTTTTAGGACAGCTTAATAGTTAAGAAAATTTTACAATAGAAATGACTAAATGCTAATTAATAAGGCACATACCTTGTCCACATTTAAGGAAACGTGTGTAAAGATGAGAGTAAGAAATGTGTCTCTGATGGAGCTTATTATCCATATGAAGTCTAGCCCGCTCTTGGAAAATACAGGGAAGCCCGGGTTTGATATCAGAACCTCTTCATAGATATATTTCACATTCGTTACTACGACATCATTTGAAGAGCTTTTGTACATTGTTGGAACTAAGTTAAACCCTATGAATGTAAAAACGAATGATGTGTTAATTCTACAAATCATTGAGGATATCTGTTTAGCCAAATGGGCCGTGCTATGAGAAAACCAACATAGTGCATTTGCCACCAGCAAGGATCAAGACCAGCCTGCGCATTCGCGCAGTCTAGTCTGGATCCATGCTGTTCGCTTTCAAAGCCTATAGCAATTAGAGAAACCGTTAGCGAACAGCATGTATCCTGACCAGACTGCGCGGATGCGCAGGCTGGTCTGGATCCATGCCGGTCGAAAATGCACTATGTTGGTTTTCTCATGGCGCGGCTCAAATGTTAAAACAATGTTTGATCTTGATGTGTCCATTTTTAAGAATAATTAACATTTGAAAATAAAAATATTGATAACAATAGCTAAATAAAATCTTATGGAAATGCAATGACAATTTGTGCCACACACGTTTTCATTAAAAGAAAGATGCATCACATGTTTTGAATGAATAAAACTGTTCTTAGAATTAATGTAAGTGTTTAGTTTGATTCAATAATTAGTACAAAGTAGCTTTAACATAACGTTAACTCAAGCATTTAAACACATTTTCCTGAAATAACAATAAAATGCACAAAACAATATGCACAGAGAATGCAACACCCACTAGCACACGTTTTAGTGGAATTCCATTACAAAACAATTACATTGAATTGACTTCATGATCTATAAATAGAAAACAACTGATCCAAGCACGGGGAAACTTTGTAATATTGCCACCTTACACCCCAATGATTGCTGTTGGTGCAGTTTAGTAAACGTGTATATATATATATATCTTTTTTGAGGCACTGAATGTCTGCAGACAGTATTGTGCATTTGTACAACTAGCACACATTCATCAATGCAAGGTTTTACATCCTATCAGAATACAAAGGAATAGTTTGTTCATGCTACAACAATTAAGAAGTTATTTTGAACTTTTCAGAAAGTAAGCGTTACCTGGGCAACCATGTAGTTCAAATTGTAAACACCTCATACCCATTGTGTACGGAAGCACGATTTGAACCTTCAAGTAACGGGCAATAAATGGCTTCAAAAACCAGAAGGATATTTGCTCGTCATTCTCACGGTATTTCTCTAGCCTGAAAGTCTAAAATATTTTGTTTTGATATATGGATGTGAGCCATCTTTTTAGTCGCACCACAAGTCTAAATATAGTATCACTTATTGTAAGAGACCAGTCAATGGAAAGGCAAAATGTGGTCTCTTACAGCAACTGATCTCTGAATATAACATCAGAAACTCTTTAACAATAACGACTGTTAGTATCTTAATGCAAATGGAATCTTAAACAAACGTAATCTCTCGAGAACGTTTGACACCTCGTTGTATTCGGTTTTACTTATTAACGAAAAAACTAATGCTTAATTTATTTTTTATTTTTTAACGAATTATGGAGCACACTAAAGATGAGTTAAAACACTAAATTCATCAGAAAAGCATACTTAACTATACTAAACAGAGATTTATCCACCAGTTCAAAGTTATTCGATTATTTGCAGTTTTCTTACGTAAATATGTATGTTTTACTAAATAAACATGTGTTATCACGGATACTAACGGTCCATTTATAGATGATGCAATAGTAACTCAAATAAGTCTGAAACAACTCTTACCTCACCATATGGTACAAATTTCTCAAGAGATATAGCGTAGGCTATCCTGAAATCTTTAACGCCAAATTCATAAATTTTAAATGCTGTGTTTTCCTTTATATTGATTGTCACCCTCCAGTTCCAAATGGTTATACCTTCTATTAGTGTTAAGTTAAGGAAGTCAATCTGGAAAAATTTATGACAAATATTTTATATACACAGCCTTTTGCATCGGGATGACTGTTGTAAAACTACTTAAGAAAAATGTTGCATTACTTTTTCTAGCTCTGTGAATGTGTAAGCTGGGCGACTTATAGATGCCCCTACTCCTTTTAAAACTGTATGCCCGAAGGCAAAATATATCCAAGCTAAGCCCGACTTTAATTTGAAGTCTAGCTTGTTTCCGACTTTATCTGTTCACACATAAATATCTATGTATTTCAGTGGGTAACCTTTCCCCATAATTATGCTGGACCGAGGCTTTATCCGATGTATGCCGGTTAATTGGCATAACGCCACCCTTTCCGGTTTACCAAAGGTGCAGAACTACCTTTAAAGGGAATTCAATACAACTTTATCAAATGATAATTTTTGCCTAGGTGAGCGGAATTCTAAAGCACAAATGTCAATGCACAATATATTCTATTTTGAAGAATTATACACATATACTTTACCATTTATTCGTATTTTTACATCTTTTAAAAAGATTTAAAGGCCTAGTACTATAGAAGTGCCCCCTCCCCCCACCCCCAATCCAATAAACAAATCCCATCTTATCTGCTGCTTATAAGCGGTTATTATGTAACAGTAGCTGATTAGAAGGGAATTAGCACAGCAGGGGTCCCTACTAGACCATGAAGATGTGTGCAGTGAGTTTAAAGAAATTAATTTTCCTTATGAATTTGGAATAATAGTAATAATAGTTTTATTATTATTATCATTATTATTATTATACAGCTGATAATTATTATCTGATTATTATTATAATATTACAAATAAAATAATAAAAGATATAAACAATTTTTTATAATATCGTAATTATAATGAAAAGGCTCATACCGATGAAGTTGATCCTTCCATTATATTTATATAGAAAAATTACAAAAAGAATGGGGAAATGATATTCTCATATATATGCAATCGCCATTATTGGAATGTAATATTACTGTATAAAATCAAATTATTGTGTTCTATCTATAATACTTAATTTTCGAGTTGCCAAAAGTGTACTTTTTTCATCCTTTACTTTATAACACTGAAATGCCCATTCGATTTTCAATCTTAGACCAATGTTACTTACAATATTCTGCAAGCATTAAAACAAAACCTTTAGATGAGTGAATGTCACATTTTTCTAAGATATCTAATTTGAATTTGTGCACAATTCCAGAGCTTGAAAAAATTAAAACTTGATTTTTTCCCTAAAAAACATAATGTGATTTGTAACATATTCCTAAATAACTTTCTTAGCATTTTATCATAGTTATATAAATTGACAAAGTTATTATTTATAGTTATTATTTATTAAGGTAGACTGATTCCAAAAAACAATGACCCTTGTTCATTAGAACCATACTGTGACAGTCATTAGCCCCCAACCGTTCTAATGAAAACAGAAATCCCTTGGCTCACTTGTCAAGATCTGGGCTTTTAAGCGAAAAAGCTAGAATGTAATTTATTTAATTTGATTTAATGATATCTACTAAGTTTCGAGCACTGCAATTGCAATTATAACATTATCTATCAGTAATAATTAATTTGTTACGTTTGGGAATTAAATATAGAAAGATATAACTATTGACGCATTCGAGGAAAGATGATCAAACGCAAACAGAATTTTCACATTTTTATCCCGAAACAAAACTTTCCTATACAAATGGATCTTTAATAACTTTTGACACAATAAAGGATTCATATTGCAACTAAAATACATATGTCTGATAGTCTTATTTCATTTTACATGTTAAAGGGAGTCACTGGCGCAGTGTGATAACTGAACTTTTAAATTCTAACCTAGAAGTTATGCATTAGAACTGCAATATCTGAAAATAAGTGTTTTGGTGGAGGTAGGCAAACATTTTCATAAATGAGTTTGAGACAGTCATATTTTTATCTTCAAACACCACAAAAAAGTTTTTATTACGGAATCTCTGAATAAAACGGAAATATACCGATCCGTAGCGTTAATGCAATATTTAATTGGAGTGTGTGTGTGGGGGGGGGGGGGGGGGGGGTTACCCTGCAAACAAGGAATATTATACCATAGAAAGGAATGTTACCCAATTCAGATCGTCAAAGAAACGTTAACTTATTATCATAGCCAAGTGGCAATTTATTCTGTATAAATTGAAGCCGGGTCTAACGTTTGCTTTGAGATGACGGGTATCCGACTTGTAACTGACTTCGGAGAAAACACACTGTTTCGGCAGTTTAATAATATTTAATAGTACACAGAAATCAGGTACAAAAATAATTTAAGTCCTAGTTTTTCCTCTTTTATTTCATGATTTAGGGAATTCAGAGTTAAAGCTGTTAATATTGGCAACACAATTTATTATGTTAGTGTCATATTAATTTTTAAGCTATTGTTTAAGACAGGTAAATAGCTAGTTCGTTTGTAAATTTAAGTTTTAAAATATTTCTAATCAGGTAGGACAAATAGAACTTTACATATTTAATTCTATTAGATTTGTCTAAGGAAAGAACCTCAACTTGTATTTTTCTCGACTTGTGTAACAAACTTGAATTTATATGACAAGAACCAAATATTCTCTGTACCTTATATCAATTTACATTTATATAACGAGTATTAATTTTTTGATCTAATCAAATTTGATAAACTAACACAAGTTATATAACTCAGTCGTTACGTAATACCTATTCTTTTTTCTATTCTTTTCTGACGTAATGTTGACTTCAGTCTGTAAGGAACATATGCAATAGGGTCATGATGACCCCATATCACTAACCTGTTAAACTTGGCTTTGGAATCATCAAAATAAATATTCTGACCAAGTTTATGTTTCATAAAGATAGGGTCATAAACATGGCCCTTATAATGATAACAAGCTTTACCTTTGATTTGAGTGGTGAACTAGCTTTTGACCCCACATGACCTAGTTTCTACGGATCGTAAAGATAAACGTTCTGACCAAGTTTCACGAAGATAGGGTCATAAATGTGGCCACGAGAGTGTTTACAAATTTTTCCTTTGATTTGAGTGGTGACCTAGTTTTCTATCCTACATTACCCAGTTTCGAACTCGACCTATGAATCATCAAGATAAACATTCTTACCAAGTTTCATGAAAATAGTGTCATAAATATGGTCTCCAGAGTGTTAACAAGCATTTCCTTTGACTTGAGCGGGTGCCCTAGTTTTTGACCGACATGACCCAGTTTTGAACCTGGCCTAGAAATTATCAAGATAAATATTCTGTTAAAGTTTCATGATGATAGGTTCATAAATGTGGCGTCTAGGGTGTTTACAATCTTTAACTTTTATTAGACCTTGTGACCTAGTTTTTGACACCACATAACCCAGTCTGGAACTTGGCCTAGAGCTCATCAAGATAAACATCATATGCAAATTTGTATCAAATCAAAGCATAAATGAAACTTCTATATGGTTGAAAGTGCCAAAATAGAAAATTTTGTCCCTTTCAGGGGTAGCATTTCTAGAACCAATGATGAAATCTAGCCGGTTTTCGAAAGGAATCAAGATCTTATTGTGACTTAAGTTGGGTGTAAATGTGGTTAAAATCAAATGTAAAATGTCACTTCTATCGTGTTCACAAGGTAAAATTTTGGCTCTTTCAGGGGTCAATCAGGGACCGTAACTGCGGAACCTATGATTAGTTCTGACGGATAAGTCTTGGAATCCAAAATCTATTGTTGTTAAAGATATCTTGTATCAAATCAAACTATAAATGAAGTCTCTAAATGGCTGCAAAATCAAAATTAGCACATTTTTGGCCCTTTAAGGCGCCATAAACCATGATATGTTCTGGACAATTTTCGAAAGGAACCGAAATATTATGCAAATACAAGCTGTGTTCAAGTTTGCAAAATGTGGTCTCTATCACAAGAAATTGTGGACGGACGACGCCGACGAAAGACGGACGAAGGGCAATCATAAAAGCTGACCTTGTCACTACGTGACAGGTGAGCTAATAAAATTATAACAACCCACCATTATAAACGGCTCATCATCATATTCCTCTGCACACCATCCATGATAATAAGGACGAACTTCCCAATGATTGAAATATGTTTGGAAAGAAGAAGAATTTATTTGATCATTTTGTATTCCACCATCTATCATCCCGATGTCTATGTTGCAACCTTCATGAACATCTAATGTAGAAACAAGTATACATTTAAAATGGACGGCAATATGACAACAAACCTGTTGATGTAATTCAAAATATCATATTTACGAGGTGTGATTGGAAGGTTCCAAGAATCCATCGATATTTTCGTATGTTATAAAGATTCAAAAACCAAATCTGTACCAATTACAGCCACAAGCCTTGTTAAAATAATTTCGAAATTGCAACGTTTTATATTGATGCATTGAATACACGGCTACTAAACGCTAGCGCCACCGCCAAATTGTGGTGATAAGGAAAAGAGCTATCGACATTTCCGTGGTGCAGCTATCGCCCGTTTCTACTTGTAAACACGTGAGTAAAATTTATATTTTATCTTATATTTTTATTCATAGAACTTTTTTCGAAAATCGGAGAATGTAGTTCCGTGTAACAACACTTTTACTACAGGTTGGCTGTAATTTCATTAAAATATTATGCAAATTGTGGTGTCAGGAGCTTTTCTCCCGAATCTGACAGTGGCATATTTTCATATCGGCCAGTATTCAAACACCATTCCGATGAATAGACACATTGTAAGAACATACCTTCGCATGCAAATGGTGTAGAAATAAATTACAAGTATTCCCATACACCAAAGAATTACGAAAAACACAGTAAAAAGTTAAAACACGACTATTTTTGAAAGCGGTGGCGCTAAAACTCTAGTGGTGGTGCTATACAGTAGTGATGGCGCTGTTGTATATGATTAGTGGCTAATATATCCAATTTTAATCATATGAAAATGTCTGTCTGCAAGCCACGGAAATTTCTACAATAATCGATATTATCAACCTATCCCACACTATACCGAAATTACGTTAGTCAACAAAAAATATGTAGTAACCTCTACATGATCGCAAAATAATCTATATGGATTCAGATTGTAAGCTCTATTGATAAATCATATTTAATCTATTAGAATTGAAAATGCACTGTACTCACTTTTCAGAAAGAATTGTGAAAGTAAGGTCTTTTGTTTACAATGGCATGAAAACGACGTATAAAAACAAAGGGAAGTAACTTTCAGAATCTTAATTTAAAAAAATGAATTCTACACTATCTTCAAATTATTTCCAGGACACAAATCTTTGTTTGAAATAAATGTATTGCTACTACTTTTCTTGACCTGAATTTAAAGTACACTTACGTTTGTATTTAAGTAGAATATTTAAAGGTTTGAAATAATTCTACATTAACATTTTAAACAAAGGAAAATATTTACTTTGACTACAAGAGTCCCAAGGGTCTGTGAGTATTTTGTTCTTTTTTTTTCTTGGATAGAGAATGTTTCATAAAGGTAAATAAACTATGACCGTGTTTTTCTTTCTGTAATAACATTGCAGGAAAGTTATCAGTTAGAGAATACTGGTATTTGTTTGGTCCGGATGCATCAGCAGTTCCAGGAATAATGTATTACAGGGATTCCCTATCTATTTATGTCCCTGGCAGTTCGTATTATTGAATGCCGTAAGAGCGCCACCACTACTGTATAGCGCCATCACTAGAGTTATAGCGCCTCCACTTTTAAAAATCCTTGTATATTCCTTCTAACCCGAGATTTTATTATTCATGGTGTGTGCGTATATAATTATTTATCATTTTTACACCATTTATATGCGAAGGTATGTTCTTACAGTGTGTCTATTCATCGGAATGGTGTTCGAATACTGGCCGATATAAAAATGAGCCACTGTCAGATTCGGGAGAAAAGCTCCTGACACCACAATTTGCATATTATTTTAATAAAATTACAGCCAACCTGTAATAAAAGTGTTGTTATACGGAACTACATTCTCCGATTTTCGAAAAAAGTTCTATCAATAAAAATATAAGATAAAATATCAATTTTACTTACGTGTTTACATGTAGAAACGGGCGATAGCTGCACCACGGAAATGTCGATAGCTCTTTTCCTTATCACCACAATTTGGTGGTGGCGCTAGCGTTTAGTAGCCGTGGAATAGTTATCGTAATTTCATATACAAAATCCCGGCCCACATCGTATTTATACCTTCCTTTTGAGTTTTATGCGAATGTTTAGCTGATCAAAACGCGGAAAACGTCATGTTTGTGTTGAAATGACGTCATAATCCACTTACGTTGACGTAAGATCATGTCCCAGCGTTAAAATAAACAAACAGGTGCTTATAAACATGGATCGCGAAATCATTGAAAAGCAGCGCGTTATCATACAGTTTTACCAAAGCATCGGTGTTTCATTCAGTGAGAAGACATTGAGCCGTGCTGTGTTTGAATGGTATAGATGGTTTAAGGAAGGAAGAACATCAATGGGGGATGATAGAGAATCAGGGAGACCTAATGTGGGAGCGGGGAAGGCTAACGCCGTGAAGGCCGTTTAACCAAGGAATTCAAATGATCTTAGTGCAGACAGGGCCTGAATTCTGATATAATGTACTTTACAGTTATTGTAACTGAACTACTTACTTACTTAATGATGATTATGCAGTTTCAAAGTAATAGCTCTTATAACACTGTACCTAAAAAAGATCCTAAACAAACGCCGATAATGCCCCGCCCCCCACCCCTTCGAAGAAGGAGAAGTAGATTGTTTTGCTGATGTCGGTCGGTCGGTTTCCGGATGATAACTCAAGAACGCTTAGGCCTAGGATCATGAAAGTTGATAGGGAGATTGGTCATGACCAGGAAATGACCGCTATTTATTTTGAGATAAGTAGATTAAAGGTCAAGGTCACAGTGATTTGGAACAGTTAAACCATTTTCGGACAATAACTTGAAAAAATAAACTAGATTCCAGATGAAAACTCAAGAACGTTTTGGCCCAGGATCTTCAAACTTGACATGGAGTTTAGGGGCTACTTGTTTTGCTGATGTTGTTAGGTCTGCCTGCCCATAGACCAAACTGTTTCCGGATGTTAACTAAAGAACGCTTAGGTCTAGGATCATGAAAGTTAGTCTGGTTGGTTATGACCAGCAAATAACCCTATTGATTTTGAGATAAGTAGGTCACAGTGACCCGGAACAGTTAAACCGCTTTTGGACGATTGGGCCTATGATCATGAGACTTAATAGAGAGGTTGATTATGACCAGCAGATGACCTCTTTTATTTTGAGATCAGTAAATAACCCATAATTATTGATTTGAGATCAGCTCCGCAAACTTCCAGTGCACAGTGACCAAATAATTTCTCTTCCTTGTGCAGTTACTGAATGCATCAAGGGGGGGGGGGGGGCATTTCGTATTCTACGAGCTCTTGTTTCTTTTCAAGTGCATATAAGGTTTTCAGTGCTACATACTTAAAAAAAGCATGATACCGCACGGGAAAATCATTTTAAATACCTGGAATAGTTTTATTTGGATGTAAAGAAACGCGGTCCTCAGTAACAATATGAATATCCATAAATAAAAAGATGGATTTATTGAACAGAACTTCCTTTATTTGATTTTGTCACAGGAAGTGCCCTATATCGCACTCTCCACGGTACATTCATTGAATTTCCTTACCGAAATAATCGATAAGCGTATGATCATGTTCGACAAATGATTTTGAAATGTACCTGCTTGGACAAGCACAACTGTCGGTGTTGACTTTACCAAACATACGCTTAATTTTAGAAAAATTGCGGTATCTCAAAGAAATCTTGGTTTAAGATTATGTCATCGGCGGCAACTCGTAATAACTAATTAATTTTGTAAAACCAAGCTGTCAATTTTGTATGGCGTGTTCCACGTACACATGTGGTAATAGTATTTCAAGCGTCACAAAACCTGCAACGTCTAATTCAACAATTTTCTATTCATAAGAATGACGGTGTACCAATGACTACAATGCTCAACATTATAGTGCTGCCTCACTGGAATATCGCGCCATAGACACGTAATATGATACCTAGATTATTATACTGTCAACAGTACTTAGGCTAGAACATTCCTGTTAAAAATGGCCAATTACATTTGAGCAACATTTTATGACATTTTTCAGTTTTCGTATATTCTGTTAGAAATTTATCTATGGAAGAAAAAGACACATTAAATAGAGTTAGATCCCTATAAGAAATGTATCTTTTATTTCTTTTGTGAAATTTTATACGTACGGGAATTGAACCCGGACCGCTGGCGTTGTAGTCCAACCTGTTTACCACTACGTCACTGACTCCCTTACATAATTTAATACAATAATCCTTATATTCATACATTCCTTTAAGCAAAATATGTTTATTGAATTTATGCTTATGCTAGAATAACGCTAGCATGGTTGGGCAACCATGACAGGAAAACCAGTTTTCAAAAAGTTAAAATCTAATATGTATTAAGAACTCAATAAACACAAACAAGTGTACATGATAATTTTTTAAAGTTTCGAAATATCCATTAGATGACCCAAATCTGATTGACCACATTGAATGCCATCCGAGAAAAAATACTAGTACCACTTTTCACGTCTTTGGAATAATACGGCCTAGGCTCGAACCCAACACCTCCCGCACTCGAGGCGGCGCTGTACGAAGCCACTATATCAGAAAGAATATGAATATAAAACTATTTGTATACAATTTTCAAGAATAACATACTCGTCATTAATGTATGTTGCGACCTTTACTTTCCTTTCTTTGAATTTTCTTGAATGTATTATGATATCTCATTTTACCATTTTTCTGCTGTGGTTCTTTCCTTGATTCTAGTCAAATATTTCTATCATTTATAAATCAAAACATAATTGTACTGCTTGTAATCATAGTACAGCCGTTTATTAAAACAAAACAAAAAATACCATATATGATGCGTTGTGTGAAGATTTCTATAGAAGATATATTACGAAGGAACGTGTCACCAGCTGTTCCTACAAGAGCAATATACCTTCCTGCCATGGGCCTGAAATCAGAATATATGCTCAATAAGAACATGTATCATTCTAGAGAAATATTGAAAAATATAGATGAAATATAAATCATAGATTTATTACGTTTACTTCATAATGCAATGAAATTTTGTTTTATATTTACACCGCTGTATTTATATTGAATTTTATATACGAATTTCAAAGACATCAAAATTGGTTGATCCTCCTGTATACATTACATTATTCTCAAGTGAAACAAATTCATCCTTGTTTCACTTTCCCCTTCACACCGCCCCCCACCCCCCGACCCCCACGCACACACTCTTCTACCCACTACCCCTTCCTTCCCCCGCCCCCTTTCTATATTTTGCATAAAATTAATATGTACTTGTTGGATTTTTGAAGCAACCCGTCTATAATGTTCATCCGTTACAGCATCTTTTTGTTGTGGGCCTGCTTTGCGTGTCTCTGAGACTGTGTTTGTGGTGCTCTGTGCTTCCGGGAAATCTACCCTTACCTATTATCTTAGTTCAGGTTTTGAAGTGAAGTTCAAAAATAACTCACTCGAGTTGAATTATTAATAGTAATATTCGGTTCACATTCGATTGACAAATTATGGCAACGAAGGATAAAATTTCCTGTATACATAAAATGAAGGACTGCAATAAGTGGTTTTGTCACATGTTTGACGTCGGAGTGAAAAAAAAGCCATAATATATGTTGGTATAAAGCTTTGATGTTGACGTCGTTCTAAGTAAATGAGAATAATAACATGTTCGACGGAGTCCCGCAATTTATCATTTTATTCCAATCGTTAAATAAATTCAATATGAAAAGACACTCATATAATATCGTCTAGCAATACCTTTTTCAATTTCAGCATTCATTATTTGTACAACTGATATGAATCTGATACAGAATACAGTTGACAAATATTCCCAACATACCACATTCTTCTGATAAATATTAGATAAACATAGTAATTATAAGGCTCTCCAACTTTCTTCAGAATTAAGAAAACGACTATAGTGAATTACAAAAATAAATGTTTCCAAAGTTTTCATCAGAAGTTAAAGTTATGTCGTTTTTATTATATAAATTAGTTAGTGTATAAACGTTTTCGATCACAAAAATGACAATGGTAGGTTTTACCATAATTCTATGATATTCATATGATGATATGTAATCATTATAACGATGAATACCTTAGTAGCAGCATATTAATAATTTTATTTTCCGATTGGTATTTTGGTACAATGGGAGACCGTAGTGCTCTCGAATATAGAAAATTCCACTTTTCGTTGCTTATGAAAGCATATGGAGCTCTAGTTGATTCTGCATTCACGGCGTTTGCTGCAAATATAAAACATAAATGATTCTAAAATTTATATTCCAGTAAACATGTACCGGTTTTAAATGTATACTAGTATTAATGTATATTAAAATAAACATATATAAAATATATCTACAGCTACGTTAAGTTTTTGAAATACCTCTGTAACAAATTGCGCCTCGTTCCTTCACTTACCTGTATTTGGACATGCACTGAGTAAGCAGACTTTTCTAGCAAGCCTGCCTTCTTCACCGAAGTGTGAAATTCTTCCTTTTTAAGTTACACGTCTAATTTTGAATGAAGTTTAACTATATCGTTATCAATCGATAGTTGATTAATGTTAGTGGCTTCTAACCTAGTTTCCCTTTTGTATCTATACAAACGCGTTTTTAATTACGGTACACAACACTGTATTATCCGGCAAATTGTTTCACATACATATCTATTATACGACCACAACTAGTTTAAGTTTTATTCAATCTATTTGATTTATTAAGGAAAGTGTTTCTCCCGTTTTGGCTGCCTGAAAATTCTATTATTATACCGACTATTCGGAGATTATCAATATTTTCAATTACCTTTAACATGTTGTATCAAAAGATATTTTTATGTATACTATTGTGAAAAAGATCAACGTTTCAAACATAGGTTAATGACTTAGAGATTATACGCAACAATAAATGTTATAAATGTATTTCAGTCATGTAACTGCGGGCAGTTAACCTAACCAGTGTTCCTGGATTCTAAACCAGTACAAACCTGTTCTCCGCAAGTAACTGCCAACTTCCCCACATGAATCAGATGTGGAGGACTTATGATTTCAGACACAATGTCGTTTATCAAATAGTCACGGAGAACATACGCCCCGCCCAAGGATCGAACTCACGACCCCGCGATCCGTACACCAACGCTCTACCTACTGAGCTAAGCGGCAAACTCAACTTGTATCAAATATTGGTGTTTAGTAGCCCCCCCCCCCCCCCCCCCCCCACCCCACCCCCTACGGTCGGTTCTTTTTTTCCAAAGTATAAAATAATATTGACTGCATAGTATTGGCTCGTCAATACAATTTAACATTGTGGACGTTGTTGTGTCCTTTTCAAACAAACACACACATGGTAAATCAAACACAGTGCTTTGCAAGGCATGCATGTTCAGGCCTAGTTAATGAGCCTGCAGATTGATCCTAAAAAACATTTTCTAAATATCGTTTGGACGTCTCACTGTCGCATAATGTAAAACTGTGTCCGAGGACCCTATCATTTTCAAAAAAAAAAGAAGTTTATTTTAAATTCTTTACAGTAACTCCTAACGAATGAAATTTCAATTAAAATCTTGATGGTTGGCAGATTGTAAAACATTCTTATGTGATAATTGACAAAACGATCGACCACTGTGATGTTGTTTCAATAGTACCGATATTTGAGAATACAGACACACATCTTTTTACAGCTTGGCTACCATCACAAATGTGAATAATTATTCTATTTAATGTAACCAAAAACAAAACAGTTTACAAGCCTCAACGCCAATATCAATATTCAGAATATCATTACAGAAAAAATAGCAAACACCTTTATATTGTGTCACTTTGAAGAAGTAACCGTACATATATATAGTTGCAAATCTATCGCTCACAGAAAATGGCAGTTGTTTATAACAAGTTTTGAACAAATATACGGGTGTAGTAAAAGGTTAAAGCAGCTTTTGTTATATCATCAAACTGCCAAAGTAGTTGGCTTGCCGAAACGATCGGATCGGAGTAAAGGTGAACAAGTTATTTTGATATTTCCGTTTAAAAATCTATTTTCATATTTGAATTATTCGTAACGTTTAAGATACATTCAAAACAATGAATAGAAAGTTACTTGTCTTTCTACTGTCCTAATGTTATCACTGCAAACAACACCTCATAATAGACAAATACATACCAAAGAACAGATCCAGTCTGATAGCAGATACTTCGTATGTCCGTCCTAGATCAATTATCTTCCATGGAAGATAATTTTTTTCCTTGCGTATTTCTCTCAGCAGTTGTAAAACTAAAAGAGCGAGTCAAAGATATACTAGTATGTGTTATGAACATAATGAAGACATTTGATGAAAAATAAGACTGATGTATACTTTTCAAAATTCTATGGATAAAACAGTATCAGTTTTAAATCTTATCACCTGTGTTTAATACCAATCCTAAGAGAAGAGACATCTCAAAGTATATCATTTCAATATATCAAGCAGTTAAAAGCTTGTACTCTGAGAGGTGACGGACGTTAGTCAATTATCAGATACTATAGAGATGACTTTCGTTCTTTGCCTAGCTAAAATATTGAACACTGTTAGAATGAAAAATACCAGGGATTCAAATTGTTCGATCTTTGATCATAAACAGCCAGCCCAGGAGTAAGTAGTTATGCAATGGACAAAACAATAAAGAAGTGCAAAAATATAAGAGATTGATGAAATTATGATAGTTTCATTATATCTATATACCATTTTTATGCTTTGTCAATGTTGTCTGTGCGCCTTTCGGTTCGACGGACGTATCGCCACTGGTAACTTGAATCTGTGACAAAATATACCCTGTAAAGAAACCATGAGATCTTACAGTAGAATTTCAGTTGCATTTTATGGTTTTTTGATCAATGGATTATAAAATAAATAGTTTTATGTACGTTATGTTTGTTTCAGTAGGAACCGATGACTCGAATAAACATAAGAACCCGGCGTCTATAGCTATTAAGATAAAGGCACTCAACCCTCTTACCTTTCGCTTGTTGTAGAGTAAAGATTTATTTTGTGACATAAATCTGAGGCAAATTTATTTTCAAAAAGGCGCGTAATATTATATTCTGTTTTTTTTTTTTTCCAATTATAGGACACGGTTAAGGATGTGTAACTCTGTAGAGTTGTTAACATATAGAAATATAAATATATATAAATAAATATCAAAACATTAACTACATGATCAGAGTAAAACAAGAACATTGATCAATCAAGAAAGTAAAGAGAATCGGAAACCCTTCTGTCGGCAACTTTAGTATTCCACTACCTTGCTCACAATAAAAATGAAATAGATACAAAATGATGGCAATTAAGGCTTGTGCCAGTTGACTCCGTCCATGTCTGTTAAAAACGCGTATTGAACATACAATTACACCTCATATGGAGTCACGTATAATAGAAATGCACAAGAATGTTATATGAAACAAATAAACTATCGCTAAAATATCTATACCTGTCTCCATTATCGTCCCGTACAAATAATCAGCATTGGCTGAAAGATGTTAACATTGAAAACGTTATTCTAACACATTTACCACCTGTCAAGTTTCATAAATTGTTATATCAATAAAATCATATTACACGTAACTATAGTGCGTTTTATTGACCTGGCGGGGCGGGGTTTCGCGACGGTCTACTGCATTATTGTGCAGGATATGTAGTATCTTTGGCAACTTGATTTCTTATTCACTGGCCGTCTACCTTAACACCGTAACCACTGTAGCTCTACCTATTTTGCTCGTTTTTCGAGTTAACCATTATTTGCATAAGCCAGAGATTAACTCGCCCCGGGTCGAATAAAACGCACCATATTCAAACGTCATAATAAGGAACGCATATCCCATAGAGAAAATGTAAATTGTTGGAGCTACATCATCTTGTTTCTAATAAGTATGGAGTTTTATGATTGTTTTTAAAATTTCCTTTATAATTTGTATTTTCATAAAGATATTACGATTTGGTAATGGGAATTTCTTTTCTTTTGAACTGCACCAGCTTCTTTCTTAATTAAAACTTTTTTATGATAAATAGAATTGCAAAATTATCCCTTTTAAAATATAATTACATTAACAGATTTGTTATCCTCTTAACAATTCAAAACACATAGACTATTTTGACAGAAAAATGCGTCTCAACTACACAGCAGAAATATTACCGGTTTTCCAAGCCACAGGATAGTTAAAACAGAACGACTGCAGACGACTTATCGTAGTTGTGTTCCCGCTCATAACTGTAGAGTACACAGTTTCCTCTTCTAGATATTGGCTGTTCTCTCCAAAGTGCGGACAATCTTCTTCCATGTTCTGTATATTTTGTTTATAAATTTTAACCTTTATCACGCTGGGCACGACTGATTATGCCTTTGCGAACAGTGTAGATCATGATCAGCCTGCTCATCCGTGCATTCTGATCATGATCTGCAATGTTCGCGATTCGGTCAGATAAGCACCCCTTTCCATAGTTAATGGTACCGTCAAAATTGAAAGATGGACAAGTTCATTATAGAAATTTAGCAGGGTAAGGGCTAAAACATAGAATTTAACGGCCATGAATGAAATAACGTAACTAATATTGTGATTATACAAATGAAGGTCATCCATTTCATGCCTAGATGGCGGCGGGTGTATTGGTATGCTAAACAATTTTCGCCTGTGGGACATGGAGCAAGTCATGTGACAGGTTTTCGATCCTGTACATATTTTTTTTTTGTTCGTAGATGTGTGATACACTAATAATTTATTTAGATGATAAACTATTCTATTTATATAATATGTGTTATTACTTTTTTAAAATAAGAAAAAAACTTGGGTCACGTGACACGTTTCGACCATCTTCGTAACACACCGTAAGTTACAACCATCTCAGATGACCGTGACCTAATTCACACGATCCTTTTGTTTACATTTTTATTTCTACAATTTTTGCTTTTCATGTGGACTTAGATACAAGAATTTTATAATTTGGTTGTGATGTAGGACTACCACGATAATCGGAGATTTGTGGAATTATGTTTTTTTAATAACAAATTTTAAAAACAGGGGTGTGTATGACGTCATCAATATCCGCGTACATAACATGTAAACAAATAATCAGCTGTTCAGTGAGCTGATAACCTTAGATAGAGATGAGTAAATGGAAATGTGTTTACACTACTTCTGTTAGGATTCTGGTTAGGAAAGTGTGGTTAGTTTGCATAAACTATAAATATTAGATTTTTTAGGATATAATTAAATATATTTAGATTGCCGTGACCTGCAGATGACCCCAATTATTTTTGAGATCATTAAAAGGACATTCATTATGACTGATCTTAATATACATTTCTGGTGGCGGAAAAACTTTTGACTTGTCTAAACTTACTTGAAGAAGAATGAACGGAGTATGAAGCAGTGGGAATTCCTTAGACGTGTTGGCATCAAGCGAATAATTAGCATTCCTGGTACATAAGGACAGCGTTAAATTAGCTGCAAGAAAAGAGTTAGTTGAAACAAGTATTATTTGAATAAACACATGCGTAATATGTATATTTGTAGAAGGCATTAAAATTTGATAGTCAAATTAGGCAGTCGTTTGCCATGCCGACACATTTTAGGTCATATGGCGATTTTTCCATTTTTGTATATGTTAGATGAAAATCCAGATGTCCTTCTAGACATTGTTTCAAGCATTGGTTGACACCTGGATAGAACCACTGACCTTCTGTAAACTGGCTGTATGACTTAACGCAGTCCTAAGCGAGGTTTCGAACTGACATCGAAGAGGAGCAAGTAATTCGACATTAACAACCTAAAAACTCTGCCGCGGATCCCCTCCCCCCCCCCCCCCCCCCCCCCCCCCCCCCCCCCGCATAGTAAAATTAGAGTTGAATTTCACAGAAGTAATCAATTGACTGAAACAGTTTTCAAAATGCATGCATAGCATTTTATGCAGGAAGGTGGATAACTCAATAGGAACTGAATTTTGACAATGTTTACGTATTGCAACGTTGAAGTGTAAGCATTCAGTAAAACCAGTGAAAAACACAGAAGTTTCGATATGATACGTTGGGCTTATTTCACTGTCGATCCTAGAATGCTTCTATGCTAATAGTGTGATTTCAGAAAATAACTTTATACATCATTTTAGTCCATTTTATTCTAAACATTCCTAAATTGCTCCTATTATTTGAATGATTGTTGTAAATATATACCGTATAGTCTGTTTTAATCCACTTTATTTAAGGGTACAAGTATACAGATAATTACCGTAATTTTCGTATTCGTATACACGGAAGTTCGGCAGATATCCATCTGATATCCAATAATCTATCTCAGGAAACGTCAGATTTTGTTCATCCATGGAAAAACCTGAAAAAAATACTATGTGAAAGGTTCATGAAGTATGCTGCAAAATAGATATTGGTTGCAAACGTTTAATACCTTCATAGATTTTAATCTTACATTAAACATTTGCCTGCTAAGTTTCTAAAATGGACTGGTCCATCATTTAATTTGGGCACTACCATTCATTATTATTCAAATGAGTGCTCACTGAAAATTAACTGACTGAATAGCAAACAGTGCAGACCATTATCAGACACTTGTCGCAAAGGCAGAATCTCTTGCCACAAGCAGGCTATAGGTTAAACATACCTTCTTTGCATCCATTTTCGTCCGCATAAATGCTATAATTGCCAGGTGGAAATGAACCAACATCCACCGATGCATTTTTTCTTGTCTTAAAGCAAAAGTGCAGTTTTATCGAATCACTGCTCATTGGTTCGAAAATAAATCTGTCAAGTTCTGGCCAATCAAAATTGTACTCTTTCCTTTCTTTTCCTTGATTTTTCGTCTTTGTAGTATAGGCGACTATGTTATCAATTTTAAAAGTAAGTAATAGGTTTCCTTCAAGCCAACCCTGAGATCGTCCTTCAGGGCACCCGTAGAATGACATTGGTAAGGCATAAGGTCCCGGAGGCCATAAACTAAGTTTTGTACTGTTATCTGTAATGAATAAATTATACTTCAATTTAATACCAACAGAAATTACAATAATCATACCCTAACTTTTTGAAAATTAGCGTATTGATATAGATAGCTGTATAGATTATGAAAAATGTCGTTTTTTTTTTGTTTTTTTTTTTTTTATTTAACGTCGCGCCGACACATGATAGGTCATATGGCGACTTTCCAGCTTTAATGGTGGAGGAAGACCCCAGGTGCCCCTCCGTGCATTATTTTATCACGAGCGGGCACCTGGGTGTCGTATTTTTATAACTAACTTATCGTTAATAAAAAAATGTGTTTTTTTTACTATCCTCATACTACAAATACACAATTAGTAGCTACGTTGCGCTAAACATAGATAGAATTTCACTGCATTCTATGGATTTTAATTATATGTACTTTAAATGTTAAAAACTACTTTAGATTGAAAATATATATATTTCAATATTGTTGTAATGTATTAGTATTAATAATACTATCAAGATTAAAATCTAATTTCAAAATATACGTCTTATCGATCATCATTCATTTCAACCAATCTCAGTTCTCAAACACTAATAAAATCCAAGTGAAATTTATGCTGTTTACGTAATTAAAAGTTCGTAAAAACATTTAAAAACAAGATCCCTAAAATGCGTTGCAATGTACCACCAGTTGACAACTGCTGGTAATATGATTTTGGTCAGATTTTTATAGGCTCGACTATTCGAGAAATAGGGAGATAGCTCATATACTCGCCACAGGCGTCGTCCGTGAGCTTTAGGTCTGGCGTCACACAAATGTCTAATAGTTGTGCGTATCACCACCAATTGTTTCAAAATCCTGAGATATAGATTTATATTTGCAAACTTTGTTTACATATATCCCCAGTCTGTAAAAAGTAGGAGGCAACTCTATCAAGCATTTTGACTGAATTATTGCCCCTTTTCGAATTAGAATAAATGTTAAAGTTTGCGTACCACCCCAAATATTTTCAAAGTCCAACTGAAAATGACAAGTATATGGCAATAATGTGTAATTGAAAAAATATAATACATTTAATAAACTATCCTGTTCGGGCTACAAGGACTATATTTACAAAAGTTTGGATGACATGTAAGAGACACAAGAAAAATCTTAAAACTTGATCTTATTTGAAGTCCTTTAAATAAACAGAATATATTTTGCAAATGATATCAATAATCGAAGTTTTGAAATATTTTTCATGCCTAAGGTGCACATAATGATAACTCTTGCCTCTGGTAGCTAATTATATTTATACTTATAGGTTCTCTAATTTTACTTTTTCTTGCACTGTTACAACTGAGTAGAAATTGAAATCAGCTTTAAACATTATATAACAATTCGTTTCCATTACAGACAAGTATGATCCATCCGTGTATGATTTACTTTTAGGTCTTCGTCAGCTTATCAACGAAACTGTCAACTAATGAGTTAAAGTATCAGTCAGTATTCTGTAGCGAGGATACTCTGCTTGTAATAAAATGCCGCTGGATAGGATAAGTAAAGATAAAATTATATTGATCTGTAGAACCTATGCCTAAGACAATTTTTTTTTCATATATTCCTTCATTTACTGTCTGTTAGAATAAAAATACGTTTTTGCTGTCAAATATAGGAGTCTAGATATTTAAATTGTGGAAAATGATTAATTCTTTGAAAATCATACAAAGCAGCTTTTAATGGCATGTAATGTATTGCGCGACTAAAATGTCAGTTTGTAATTAAATGGTAAAGGCAGGACCTGATTACGACAACCTTGATTTATTTTTATTTTTATATCGTTTTATTATGTACATAATCGTTATGATTTATGTCTATAGCGGCAAAAATAGAATGCTATATTTACTTAATAGACAAACCTTCTTTTGTAGGAAATAAATCTTCGCATATTACGTCCATATTTTCCCGCTGTGTGCACATGGCCCGACGAAATGAAGCTTGCGCCGTCGCAGTCTCTGTAAAGAAAGTGTACATTTACTAAGTTTATTACCGTTCATGACGGTCTAAGACAAAATGCGCAGACGCGCTTTTTCATTTTATATGAAACAGTGTCCCTTTATTCTGAAGTACTACTGAGTGATAACGCACGTTATATTTCAACATGTAGAAGAGCTGGATAACAAGTGACAGTAGACTATTTGGTTCTCCCTAACCATTCACCTAGACCAGAGATCGACCACGCAAGGTCCTTTTTGTCTTTTAAAACAAAGTAGTATTGAACGCTAGCTAGCAAAGTATTGGAGCCTTAAACAACATTATGAACAATTTTAATCCCTAACTGTCACAAAGTATCAAAGACTTTGTTGTCTTCCTAAATTGCAGTTATGACCAACAATATAGGTATGCACTGTTCATGATTTCCACTGACTTACGGTTAGCAAAAGTGAGTTCGAGCCTATGTATTACAATATATTCGTTTTGCAAAAAGCATAAACACAATTGGATAACTCAATAAAAAAATTCTACATATTACGAAAACATTTTTACAACCGCGTTAGCTCTGTTACAAACTACGGAAGGTTTTAACTTAATTTCACTACAGAATATCAAACCTAAAATACAGAAAATCAGTCTTTGTATCTGTATTAAAACTGTAAAACAATTTATTTAAAATGCAAATCTCGTAAACACCGTGCCTTCCAATTTGATGGTACTCAACTATGAGACTCCGTGATGATTTTCTCTTAATTCTAGGGCAGCTGATTCCTTCCTGCAAATTGCATGGATATGCAATTGGTGGTCTGACCTAAGAAATGATGCTGAGTACATAGATGTACCTATACCTCGGACTGACACTACTTTTATGATATAGCTTAACTCAGCGGGTTATTATTAGTTTTTCTCTGAAACTAAATGAAATTTGGAAAGAAAGAAAACATTTTTCAAATTATTCATAGACGAAGTTTAATCCGGAATTAAGTTCGATTGAAATTTTAGACTGCTGAGGTTATGGAAAAAGACTAACATTACTGTACAGTTAACGGAAATATGAATAAATTATAGTCATGGAATTGACCAAGAAACTGCAAAAAAGATATATAAACGATTCCAAGAGCAAAGTGACCGCTTATATTTCGACAATCAAAGACCGGTAATATTTAATCAGTGCAGTATGTATATGTATAATGTTAACAGTAGAGATGTTGTAATGATTTAATTAAACTTAAGCACGTGCACAAAATATAACTGTTTACCTCCTTATTCTTAATGAGTAAATGTCGAAAAGGTAAATATGACATGTCGACAATTTAACTACTAGTTGATAAAACTCATAAATACTCAAATATGGAAATGTAAGTGATTACAGGATGGAAGCTTTATGAAAATCTACTATTATGCAAACTGAGTCTGTCACGAGTAATGAGCTTAAGATAAATGAACCGCGCCATGAGAAAACCCACATAGTGCGTTTGCGACCAGCATCGATCTAGACCAGCCTGCGCATCCGCGCAGTCTGGTCAGGAACAATGCTGTTCGATTTCAAAGCCTATTGCAATTAGAGAAACCGTTATCGAACAGCATGGATCCTGACCAGATTGCGCAGGCTGGTCTGGATCCATGCTGGTCGAAAAGCCACTATGTTGGTTTTCTCATGGCGCGGCTCAATTATGTATTTAAACTAGCGTGTGCATTATCTTCACATTTTTTGGTATTATAGTTCATTGACTTGATTTTATACGCATGACTGTCCGTCCGTCCGTCAGTCAGTCGATCCCTCATACTTTGTGCCCGGAGCATTATCTCAACAGCCATGCAAAGTATTGAATTTAAACTAAATAAGTAGATAGCGATAAGACAATGTTAGAGCACACGAACCAGGTCGACTGGTCAAAGCTGACAGACACACTGAAGCCCAAAAGTCGAATTTAACCTTCAGATTTCGTGTCCGGAGCATAACTTGATAACTAGTAAAGGTATTTTAAAAGTTCTAACTTTTCTAAGTTCTAAGTTGCGGTGATGTTGTGTGCAGAGCGCATAAACCACGTCAGTAAGTCAAAGGAGTAGGACTGAAATGGGGCTCAAAGAACAAATTTGTTCAGTTTCGGTATATAGGCAGGTGGCAATGAGACAAAGTGTATAAACCAGGTCGGTAAGTCAAAGGTCAAGGTCACAAATGGAGATCAAATGTTAAATTTGACACTTACACTTAATGTCCGGAGAATAATTTTATTTTCAAGGTATTGACTTCAAACTTGGCAAATAGGTAAATGGTGATGACACAATGTGAAGAGCACATACATTTGGTCAGGTGATCAAAGGTCAATGTCAAAAATTAAGTTCAAAAGTGTCCTTTATATTCTGTGTTCGGAGCACATCTTTAAAATTTCTCAAGGTATTGACTTTAAACTTGGATTATAGGTGGTTGGTCATGAACATGTTTGAAGAGTGTCACAATCTACATTACGCACCTGCCCCCGGCTTCAACAAAAATGAAAAAAATACTTCTATATTGTTGCTTTTGTATTTGAGCGAATGCATCAGGTCGATTGTGGAACGGTCAAGGTTACTTTAAGGTCAAATCTATCTATTATATTTTGGTTCCAGAGAATAACTAAATAACCATTCAAGGTGATGACTTTGAACTTGGCATGTAGGCAGGTGGCTATGTGACGATGTGCAGAGCGTATGAACTTTGGCAGGTCAAGGTCACAAACTGATTTCAAATATGTCCTTTATATTTTGTGCTCGGAGCACAAATTCAAAAATATTATTGTTCGACGATGGGATAACGACTAAACATAATAATACTCCAATAATTGAAAAAGACCTCCAGTGCCCTTATATCATCAATCTTCACGTTATCCGAAAGGCATATCACGTAAGTCATCTGAATCCCGGACTATGTTCATTAACTCAGACTTCTAACGCTCGTCGATAGTTTTTGTAAATAAATTTGGAAATTTTAAAACTATACATTGTATTATGAAATTTGTTATATATCTAGACAATTAGAAGAAAAGCATGCACATTATTATAAAACACGTCAAAACTGACGTCATGTCAGCATATCATTTGGTTCTATATACCCAGTACACAAGCCTATATGGGGCCCGTATGGGCTATACCTGGGCAAATATACCATACGGGTCCCATATGGGACCCATAGTGTAAGTATTTGCCCACATCGGACCCATATATGTCCCATATACAATGTCTCATTGATGTGATATACCAATGTATTCATTTTGAGTTTAAAAGTTGTGTCATTAGTATAGAAATTCGTTTCTGTATGATTTCTTCAAATGTTTGTACATTTTCTTTGGTCTATAAAGAAACATGTTTCCCAGTATGGTCCCGTTTGGGTCCCATATTGTTTTTGCCCACATCGTACCCATATGGGACCCATATACAATGTCTCAGTGAAGTCATACATCAACGTCTTGATTTCAAGTCAATTAGTGTTGTCACTAGTATAAAATCGTTTTCCTCTGTTTTATACGAATTTAAGGAGGTATGTTACCTTGTTACCAGGGTAAATTCAAATTAGTTGGACCGCAGCATTTTTTTTTTATATTTCGTGTAATTTAATGTTTTAACTGCTACAGTCTCAATTTCGGTTATCTCTGGCCCTTCAAGTACAGTTTTTATAGGTTTCAAGAACATGACCCTCCAAAGGTAATTTATATAGAAAGAAGAAGGAAAATACGCATATTTAACCGTTTTCAATGTTTTGGTTTCATTGTTATCCGTAGGAGTCTGCATAATTAATAATTTTACTAGTATGCGCGTTTACTTTCTAATATAAGCTTAAAATGTATTATGTCGCGGGGCTCGTGTTTCCATGGTAACGCATTTTCGCTCATTTTTAAACAACTATGTATGAAAACGGGTTTTTCGACGGCTTCAGTGCCATTCTGTTAACGACCAACATGGAATATTTGGGTATTCTTGCATACCAGACGGGGATTTCCGGTATTTTTACCGGTGCTGGAAAAATCCATCTTACACCCCGGGGTGTAAGATGACTCTCGTGCTTTAAATGACGTATTACGAACTACATATATGTAGAAGATTTATGTAGTTATTTATATTTTATTTCGAAAAACGGAATAAAAATCCAATACCTTGACAGTTCCTCTTTGTTCCTGATAGTATATTTCCCGATTCAAAACACGTTATTTCATTAAAAATTCATAACGTTACGCTGCAACTGATAAAACAAAACCGGAACTAAACATTGTTATTTGTCTTTGAAACGTCATGACGTCTTTCCTGTTTACTGACGTTGGTTTCCCGCGCTTTGTTTGAATACGCTGCTATAAGAAATAGTTCTAAAAAGAAAGCCGTTCGATTGAATTTATTTTTATTATTATGTCTTGATATCGGTATGCAAGAAAAAGATTCTGTCACTGGTTATAGGTGCCGATGGGAATTTACGGCTCTCGGGTAACTGTTTAGGCGGTAACTCGGTAGGAACCTCGTTACCGCCTAAACAGTTACCCTCGAGGCCGGAAATTCCCATCTACACCTACAACCAGTGAAAGAATCTTATAATATTATTAGTAAAATACCAAACACTTTACATGGTACCCTACTTTTCTTAAAGTTTAAAGTAACCATGGAATCAGAGATGTTTAAAATAGCTTATATCCATTAATGTAGCTTTAATACATTTTATTTCTAACGTACGTAATTTTTCGTGTTATTTGCATTTATTTAAGCAAATTTCACAGCTTAAAATACTTGCAGCAGTATCCCTTGTCTGACATTTTTTTATGGAAAAATCGTTCTGCATGCTGCTATTATTATTATGGATATTGAAATGCAAATAAAAAGCCGAAGCTGTGTTCCTTAAATAGACCAGCGTCAACGCTTTTGAATTTTACATTTAGATATTTAGGTCACGGGCTTCTTTTCCATGGTAATATCAATTCAATTCAAGAAACCGCAATTTTCTACTGAAATGTGAACAATTTTAGAGCTTAGTTTTAAAGGTTGTCAATCACATTTAAACAACATTTAATGACACTTTTTACTTTTAGCATATTCTGGTAGAGAATTATTTAAGGAACAAAAAGACTGATTACATAGAGTTAGATTCCTATTTGAAATGTATATTTTATTATTTTTATAAAATTTTGTAATTACTCCCCTTTAATATGAAAGTATATAAAAAGCTAGGTATTGCTTTTTTATTCGATACAATGTCTAGTTTTACATTTGTATTTGATAGACATATCAACTATTGAACAATCTGAACCAAAATGCAAGTTTAAAAGCTGTGTGTAGCTTCTGAATTCATTTATTTCCAATCTATCTTGGTTGCGCAACCACGATAGGCTAAGGGAGGTAATAATAATTTTTCAAACTTGGGTTTCTAATGAATTCCATCTAAATACATAAATTTTAATGCAAATATTTAACAAATATATTACAATATGTCTAATATTTAAACATTTCCTTAGGCAAAGTATGTTTATCAAATTTATACTTATGATAAAATAACTCTATCTTGGTTGGGCAACCAGGATAGGAAAATGAAATTTTAAAAATACCTCCAGTGAAAATCTAATTTGTATTAAGTGTTTAGTGAACATAAATGAGTGTAAATGATCAGATGCTAAAGTTTCGAACAAATCCGTTACATGGCCAAAATCTGATTATCCACCATTAATATATAAGTAACAAATTATCAACGGAAACTGAAAAACAGGTATTACAAATCAAACTGCCCAATTTTTCTTTTAAATGGTAGTATTAAGTAATATTTCTCCCTGGCCAGCTATATTCGCAATAACATTGGTTGCCATCATCCATATTCTTACATTCCGCATAACATTTCAATATAAATACATAAAAGAAGCAAAATATTGATAATTATTCAAAGCGAAAGACACATAAAAAAATTTCAGCAAATAATGGCTGTTTAAAAATAGTTCAAATAAAGACAATGCACAGAATTACGTACTTTCAAAGTAAAAGCTATTAATTTTGCGCGGTAACTGACACGTAACGTAATGACGTCAATGCTGTCATTTTAAAGCAACAATGTTTTGAAGTGTTTCTGCGGCAGTTTATTCATTATTTCTGCATTATTAAACCATTAAGCATCAGATCGGAGACAGGTTCATGCTTTTTTTTCTAAAGAATGGATATACAAACACATTTAGTTTGTCGTAAACGTCGTCGTAAATCATCACGTTAGCTTCCGGTTGGGCATGCGCATATGCAAATATTAAGGTAATCTACCTCCTTAAATGCATTTCTTTGGTCTCAAAAAGTACGTTTCCCAGAAATGTCCCATATGGATCCACTTTTTCCTTTCATGACTGTTTGGACATTGTTTATATTTATATTTTTTTTTATTTATTTATTTTGTATAAGTGCAAAAATATTATATTGATTTGACTATCATATATTAACTTGTTTTTTCATACACAGAGTTTAACAAAAAAAAAACTTTCCTAAAAGAAACGAAATCTCGCGAGATTATTTGAATCGGGCGCAATTTTGAATAGGATAACGTCAATAATGGCAATATAGTTGTATTGTTGATAGACAATTTCAGCAAGACCCTTTCGCAGTTCTTAAACAGGTACATGTAAGAGCTTTTATCATTATAAATAGCTTAATGAAGTGTTTTTGTTTAAATTGTAGGAAACAACTTTGATAAATACACTGAAAAAATGTTTCTCATGTGTTTTCACGACCCTTATGGGCAAGCCTATATGGGACCCTTATGGGCCATATCTGGGCTTGGCCACGTACGTCTAAAGTCTAAAAAGCATTTCATTATACTTCCGTGACATGTTAATACCCTTTTTCTTGTTCTTTACAAATTATCTTTCAGATGCGTACTTGGATATCTTTATAATCTTGTAGATTTGTCATTTATTTTCATAGAAACATGTAAAATGCTTGCAAATATACCATGATATTTGGCAAATAGTCATAATTGCTATGGACATGTGCTAATACTGACATTACGTTTTCCTCTTAACAGAATACCTTTACAAAGAATCTATGATGAAGTGTCTTGGAGGTGCAACAGTTCAAGATAATTAAACCGACCATAGGGCTACGGAAGCAACTACATGGGCAGCTACAATGTTACGGAACCTACCAATACCTATAGCCCCTTTGGGACCCATAAGTAACCCAGGTCCAAACACCACCAGGGACCCATATAGATAGCCCATGTGGGGCCCATACAGACTGCCCATATATGTCTCATGTGGTTCCAATATCAGACCCATATGGTCCCATATTGAAACCCATGTGGGACCCATGCCAATCCCGTTTGCAAATCGCATGTGGGCCCCATATGGGTCCCATATATTTTGTTAGCTGGGTAAGCACCGACAAAGAGTGCTGTTTTTTTTTTTTTTTTTTTTTTTTTTTTTCATAGTCATTATTCACATAAACTATGAAGACTTAGTTCAGGTCGATGCTTATCCTGACTTACGATAAACTGCTTAATAAACTTCTAAATATAAATAAATATAAATATTTCTGTTATTTGTGTATTAACTATACTAGCGATGTTGTAACCATTATGATATCTGATCGCAAATGTTACTAATTGTTGTTGTTCTTGATGGTTGTTGAAAAGAAAATGAAAACACAAAATAATATATTAAGACTTTAATAGTAGCCTGCTTAATTATTAAAACAGTATCTAATGCATTGTCAAATTAAAACATGTACCTTTTTGTGCAACGCAAAATATACCAAAATATATCCATATAAGAAAAAGCGTTTTCATTTTGCACTGTATCATTTTTTCAATACTTGTACGATCTGTACAGTGAATATCTCACAAATGTCTGCAGAAGGACTGCGCTGAGTTAGAAGTACAACATATTTCTAAGCCCTGCCTTGTGGGAGAGGTTTTGCAATTATAAATACGCCTCTGATCATATATTATTGTGGTATAACGTATGACTGGCTGACTTTTCCGTTCTTTAAAGAAAGCTTAAAAGAACATTTGCATAATAATACAGAAGTACTGTAACCGAATTAAGTTACAAAGTTTGTATATCTATGAAAAAGAAAAAGCAAGCGACGAAAGTATTTGGATTACACATTGGCATTCCATCAATAATCCTCTCACTGATTATCATCTTTAAAGGGGGAGAGGAAGGGTTATTTCTTGGTATGAATACAGAATCGTTATAATGTTATGCTTGTTTAAGATTTATACCTGTGCTAATGTAGCAGAGACTACCATGAAAGCGATCAGTATTCAACCTACCAAACTGTTTTGTAGAAAAGAACGCGAACATTAATTAAATCTAAATCCCCATCAGGCTAGCTGTTGGTATTGCAGAAGAGACACCACATTTGCTGAAGAGTGTAAATGAGATTCCTTGGATCAACAAGCATTGCGTTTCCTTCGATTATGAAAATATCTTGAGCTAAAAGCCTTAAGTTCTAAATCTTACAGCGGGAATTGAAAACATTTACGGCTGTCTGGCACCAGTGTATTAATTCTTAAATACAAGCAAGTGAAGAGAGTAGAAGTGTTATTGCTAGTCATCATTTAGCGTGCTAATAAATTTAAAATAGTGCAAAAGGATCAATTATACCCATATAAAAAGTATTATTTTATATAAAACAAAACTTACACCTTGTTGGTCAACGTTTTTTTTTTAAAAAAGGCGTGAACGTTTTCCTGAAAGAGCAAAGCGACTTAACTTATTGAAAGCCTCAGTTGTTTTTGTGAGTTCTTTATGAGTCCTTAGACTTTAATGCATTTTAGTTTTCTTTGTTTGAAAACAATATCTACATGTACCACTTATTGTCGGCGTCAGCGTTGGCTAAGCATTTTGTATACTTTGAAACTTCACACACCTGTTTACCTTCATAAGATGAATAAAGTAGGCCAACAACCATAACTCTCATGCATTTTGACCATAGCAATTTTTGTTACTTAAAAAATGAATTTCTTGATTAACAATAAGTTTACTTGCATTCTATAACTTAAGCAATAGTTTTGAAACTATGCAAACCTGTATATCATCATTACATGATTTTCTATGAATTTTATGTACTTAGAAAATTTGAATTTCTTGGTTAAATTGTTTGTATAAGTCCATTTCTTAAATTCTGATAGCTAAAGCTTTGAAACTATGTTCACTTGTTTACTTATAGATTATTTAGTAAGTCAAGAATTATAACTCGTTTGCATTTTGTGAGAATTATAATTCTTTTTATTTAGAAAAATGTTATTGTGATGATTTTGTTGGTAAGTAAGGTTCACTTTTCTTGAATACTTTTTGTCATCAGTAGGCAAGAATGCCAAGCACTTTTACACTTTCTTGCATTTTATAATGCCTCAAAACAAGCACTTGCAGACGAGCGTTGGCATCCGTAAGCGGAACTCTTGTTTTATTTATCTGCCAGTGCTCTGCTTAATTTTGAATTTGGTCATTGTTATAACTATTTATCAATAATTTGACATTGCAACTCATTCCCCTAGTATCGCCTTACACGGATCTATTATTTGGCGCCATATAACCTATACTGTGTTGGTACGCCGTAAAACCCAAATATAATAAATAAATAAAATACAGAAACATTGAATCAGACACAAATTTCTTCTTTGAAAATAATGATTTTCAGTTGAAAGTTAGAAACTCCTTTGTGAATAAAATAAAAGATGGCATCAGTTAGCTCATAAACAACTGGAGCCATATCTCCACTATCAATTTTCCAATACATTCCTATGCCACTAATCCATTCATCTGCTCTGTATGGCTTTGGGTTTTCTCTGATAATCAATAATGACAACCTAAAGATCAATAAGACTGAACTTTTCAAACCTGATAGGGAAATTAATGATCTATTCAGAGATGAAAAATTTACTATTATGTTTCAAAACGAAATCGGTTGCTAGCGTGTCTTGTCCCATGAGTAAATAGTAGAAGTTAAACGAGGTTAGGTTTAGGGTTTGACTATTTTACACCAGAAATGTAAAGTCACAAAATTTTGATAAATTGGCGTATTTAATGTTTATTTGTTGTTTTTTTTCGTTTGTTTTTTTTTTTTTGTTTGTTTGTTTTTTTTTCTTTTTTGTTTGTTTGTTTTTTGTTGTTGTCTTTCTTTTGTGCGCATTCATATTACCTTATGGTTTTGGCCTTGAGTAAGTTATTGTGACAATCAGTCTTGCTCTTTAGCTATGGGAGGCTAAAATAAAAACATACAAACAGCAAATGTTTAGAGAATGATGTACTTATGATTGCATTAATTTGTATGATATTTCATCTTTATCTTGTGTCGATATCGGCAGTAATGTCTGCAAAACGTCTTGCATTGGTCTGCAAAGAATAACATAATTAAAAGTGCATAGAAAAATATCGAGTAGACGTAATCACTACTTGCCACTAACATTGTCCCTCAACGAATATAAACAATAAAAGTCCAAAAGTAGAACTAAATCATCGTATCGTATTTCGCCAAAACTGTATCGTAGTTTGCTTTTGGATCAGACAAGTCCTGGGTGAACAGTTTGTGCAGAAATTGAAAATCATCTTCTTCGATAAAACCGTATAGTTGATCTTCTAGGTACAGACATTTGCCAAGTATCAGTGACTTGTCAAATTCATCCTACATTTACCCGTGTCTGAGCAGCATGCCCAACGTCTGCGATCTCCTTTCCATTGTTTCAATACTGTGGATGTTTGCCTTTTTCAATTGTATGAGCTGTGTAGAATAGTCTTTTACGTGTTACTAGGAAGAACAAATAAAAGATAATGAAGCTCACGTATCTAGTTCTTTTTCTGATACAGTACCAAAAACTAATTTTTTCGTTCAACCTGGTTTCTGATTGGTCAGTTCAAAGGAGTTGTGGTTTTAGTGAAACGTTCTGATTTGTTGAAACTGTTTTTGTTAGGGTGAGAGTGCCGATGCTGCCCAACTGTCAGACTGTGTTTGGCGATCGATCAGTCAGCCAAAATCAAAATTTTGACCCACTTACAATTAGAAAAATCTTAAAAATATGAATGTTAAATAACTCTTCTTAACTTGTATTATTTAAAAGTCCAACATTTCCTGTTTGTCTCTGAAAAATTTCTACCACAACATTGATAGCGTTTAAACAATATCGAATGTTGATACATATGTGCATTTACTCATGTTGCGGAGGGTAGATTTTAGTGACCATCTATATTTTCGGACATTAAAAATTAAACATTAACGCAGTTACTTATTAAGAAACTCTTTTAATGCAACATAATTGAAAAACACGTCCGATACACAATCCAGTCAATATGACATTTTCTACCGTCAATAACGAGAGAAAATAAAGGATGACTGACAATTTAAAGCCGTATTTTTAAAATATTTACACTTGTTATAATTATTAAATTGAACATCATATAGAAGTCCTAAACACCACACAAAAAGTTGCGGATGTGCTACGTATAGCACAGTGCTGGAGTGGCGATTCTAAAAGTCAGTTACGGAAGTGATAGAATTTACAACGAAATGAAAACATAAGCCTAAAGAATATATCGTCCTTGCTAAAGTATTAGAAACCTGTCACCTAACATAAATTCAAAAACAATACATTTCATTAAAGAGACAGCCCTTGAAACAGTACGTTTTAAAACAATTACCTGTATAAGACTAAACAGCAACTAAACTAAACTACCATGTTTGGCTTTTATACAAATTATGTATATACAGCAAGTATTGGAGCATCTAGTAACGGAAGTAATTATGCGTTACGGAAATAAAAACAGAATAAAAAACAGAATAAAACATGTGAACGCCGAAGGCACATTTCTTTTTAAAACAAATTAGTAAGGTTTTAAATATTACATAATGACGAGAACATTACTGAAACCAGATCATATTAGATGCAGAGACTAAACAAGGACAACTTCAATGCAGTCAGACAAACCAGCTAACCTGCATATCGGTATTGTGGGGAAAATCAAGCTCTGTATCACTTTCTACTTATAAAATAGTCAGAAAAAAATGTATACATTTCTTGAATCAATCTGAGTCAGTTTTGACATGTCTCTTTGGCCAAATTTTCATGTTTGAAATTTGAATGTCGCACGCACTGGAATTTACGAACATGTTATCTCTTCCGTAACGGACATGTTTAAAGAGGCATATTTATTTCCACGCTATAGTCTATGTATAGTTTTACGTTCAAACCAAATTGGAAAAACAGAGAAAACACATTCAAACACCTTAAAACATAATCTAATAAGCATCATGTAGAAGAATGCTTTTTTTTGTATATAACTATGAACTCATTTACTTGAAATACTGTTCCACCAATAATTTAAAATTACACTTTAAAATCTTTGCAGATCAGCCTCTGCTTCCTTTGAGTGACGCATGAGAAAAACTTTTTTGTGTGCTCTCCACATTTCAGTAGGCAGTTAGAACAGCTAGATGTTATGTTACGGAAGTGATACGTTACGGAAGAGATAAAATTATTAATATTTGATAACTGTTCGATACCTTGATGGCATATACTGAATAAACACCTTCTTACTGATGCATTCAAGGTATATGATAAAGACACAGAGGGAAAACACCATTGTTATCACGTATATTTGAAAAAGTC
The DNA here is from genome assembly GCF_021730395.1 of Mercenaria mercenaria. Lineage (NCBI taxonomy): Eukaryota > Metazoa > Mollusca > Bivalvia > Venerida > Veneridae > Mercenaria > Mercenaria mercenaria. The sequence continues at coordinate 60,194,572 of NC_069373.1, forward strand.
CCCGTTTCGGAGGAGATATTTTAAATCGCGACAAAATAAAGATGGACTGGAAATGATATTAGAGAGTTTGAGATTTCAACCTTCGCCTTCCCCTTCAACGTCTCTTGCGAAGTTAACGTATGAAGTTGAAGTTCGATTAAAATTCCTTGAGATTTCAAACATTAGAATGAACCTTACTTCTTTTAATCCGCCCATTCAAATTATCTGTAATTATTATCGTGTTTTTCGTGCATTTTGATACTAATTGTCCGAAATGGCAGGAATTTTACAAGTGGTTTTAAAAATGAAAAAAATAAAAACATTTCAATTAATATAATCATCGCATGGATATTATATTAGAGCGATTACCAAACAAAAAAAAAAACAAAACAAAAAAAGAAAACAAACAAATAAATAAATAAATAAATAAAACGATAAAACAATGTGAACAATGTAAAAACTCGTTAGTGTTGCTCCAAACATTTAGGTTTTATATAAAATTATGTCAGTATAGTAAGTATACAATGCACGATTGTAATCATACATGAGAGGAAATAAAAATGATTATTACATACCTAAAATTATTTTCCATTGGGTTTCAATGGACCCCGATCGTGCAATAGTTTTCCATATCATGACGTTGAACGCTTTCAAATAGGACTAGTCCCAATCCGTGACTCTATTTACCTCCCCTGACGGTCCGTCCATTGCGGATCTCGTTTCTTTAGATTTTTGTTGCTATTGTGTGTTTGTTTAATTTGTAATTTATGCAACATTTTGTTTACTTTTACACTTTTATTAATCTGACCTATTAGATACTGGTACGTAGTAATTTATCAGACTGAAATGAGTTGGACTAATATAGGACGTGGAGTGTTTTCTTAACGTTGTAATGGAAAGAATCGCGTGAAGTCCGTGGCGTCCGAGCACACGTTGCGACAACAAGTTGACGTCATTTTCGCGGAAAATATTAATGCGCGTCAGTTTGATTTGTTTATTGCGTTTTCGGAGAATTTTTTCCGTATTTTTTCCTGTCTTTCGTGACAGAACGATAATTTAGATATAAATTAATCATTTGGTAGTGGATATGTAATAAAAAGGTTATCATCGTTCTTTCGCGGACAATATTGCGCTCCTAAAGTCGCGCAATATTACCGCTGCGAAACTCGTGCATATATCCACATACAAAGTTAATAACCTGTAATGATCATATCGACGTGATAATGACACTATGTATGACTCTGTATAATGTCAAACTCTCAGACAGCAGAATATGATTTTAATATACTCTTTTATAAGTTAGCATCTGCGGATCCAGTAATTTTGGTTAGAGGGACACCAACATTAAAGAGGGGGTCACCCATTTCAGTGGTTGGGGGTGGGGGAGGGGGGAGGGGGGTAGGGGTAGGGTAGGGTCACACCGAGTTTCAAGACCGACTTTTTAGCTCGACTATTCATAGAATATTAGAGCTATTGGACTCGCCCATGCGTCGGCGTCCGCGTCGGCGTCTGCGTCGGCGTCCGCGTCGGCGTCCGCGTCCCGATTTGGTTAAGTTTTTGTATGTAAGCTGGTATCTCAGCAACCACTTGTGGGAATGGATTGAAACTTCACACACTTATTCACTGTGATAAACTGACTTACATTGCACAGGTTCCATAACTCTATTTTGCTTTTTTACAAAATTATGCCCCTTTTTTGACTTAGAATTTTTTGGTTAAGGTTTTGTATGTAAGCTGGTATCTCAGTACTCACTGATGGGAATGGATTGAAACTTCACGCACTTGTTCACTGTCATGATCTGACATGCACAAAGTAGGTCCCATAACTCTGTTTTGCTTTTTTACAAAATTATGCCCCTTTTTCAACATAGAAATTTTTGGTTAAGTTTTTGTATGTAAGCTGGTATCTCAGTATCAACTAATGGGAAAGGATTGAAACTTCACACACTTGTTCACTGTCATGATATGACATGCAGTGCAAAGGGTCAATAACTCAACTTCGCATTTTACAAAATTATGCCCCTTTTTCAACTTAGGAGTTTTTGGTTAAATTCTTATATGTAAGCTGGTACCTCAGTACCCACTTACGGGAATGGATTGAAACTTCATACACTTGTCCACTGTCATGAGCTGATAAGCAGCTTGCAGGTTCCATAACCCTATTTTGCTTTTTTTACTAAATTATGCCCCTTTTTCGACTTTCTTATTCATTCAATCGACAAGGCTGTTGAATAGTCGAGCGTTGCTGTTCTTCGACAGCTCTTGTTTTGTAAAATGTAAGAATCAAAGGGGGAATTAACCCACAATTTTCTTCTGTCAGGCTCTGGTTCCGTGCATTTCAAGAATGGAGTTATCCCATACGGCTAACAGGAAACGTCTCTCATCATGATATCATAGATCTGAAATTGTCTGATGCTTCAGAAGAATTTTCCGTCTAACTAGTACCATTTTATGCTTATAATTAAAACGCAGTTGTCGTATTAAATGTCCGACAGAAACAAATTGATTTTATTTGGATGTGAAAATAAAATATTCCACCAAATGATAATCGCGCGTAATTATTTATTTTTCAAGTAAAATGACTGTCGTGCAATGTTCCTCCATCAAGATTTCAGTCTTTGATACCGAGTATGTGGACAGAGTAGATGTAAAAAGAATGAAGTTTCGACTTTCGTGATATCACATATTCGGACGTTCAAAACTTAACTACATACGACAAAAAGGCCCATCTGGTATAATCGATACCGCCTGGGGACACAAATATGCCGTAGAAGTTAAAGTTTGAACAAAATCTCAAAGTTACTCAAAATCAGTTGAAAACTTCATACTTCCAGGTTCAATTCAATGTATTTAGTTAAAATCATTAGCCATACAAAACTTCATTATTCTTATACCTATTGATAGCGTTTCGCATCAAATTTAGTCTAATTATATATATGGATAATCAAATAACTTAATAAGCAGAAATCCTGAAACTAAGCTTTTTATTTCGCATAGTAATAAAGAGAAGTCTTAGGCTTACGTGATATTACATGGAAAACTTTAGTAGCAACGTGTGATTTAAATAAACTACACGCATATCGGTGACGTTTTACCCAAAATATATATGAGAGACGTTGAAGGGGAAGGCGAAGTTTGAAATCTCAAACTCTCTAATATCAGAAATATTTACTTAACAGATAGTAACAAGAGAGTTATTTTAATAAGTCATATCATTTGACGACAGTTTGTGTCACTTTTGTCACATCTATGCAATTTTCAAAATACTTTGTTAATATATTACGGTAGGTGAGAACTGTTTTGGGCGACAGTAATAATTATGACCGGGATGAATGCGTTTTGTGTTTATGCTATTGAAAATGTCCTTCCGCAATTACAATGAACCCTCTTTCATAATACTGCATGTAGTTTTGGTGCACAGATGTACTCCAGTGCTATCAACATAGTTACTATTTGGCTCAGTATACTTGGCGACATGGCAGAAAATGAGCAGAAAGTTTTTATTTCAATCTTACTGCACATAGAAAGTAGAAAAAAGATCGACTAAAAGTATAAAAAAACAACAAAGAATATGCCCTGACTAAAGTAAAAACATCTTTCCAATGTAATTTATTCATCATGTGTTTGTAATAGAATGAAGGCGACAAGGACTTTTCTAAAGTGGGTCAATTATTTGGTTTTGACTGTCAGTGCAGTCTCGAAGTTACTTAGCTCTGATCATGGAAATAAACAATCAGCAGGTAGTGGATATTTCGTCCGGTACAAGACGAAGGAGCTAGTCGGAAGAGCTCATCATCTGATTGAAAATGTTGATTCCGACGTGCATCAACTAAGATCATGGACGAGATCATTCATGTTCAAGAAGAATACTAGTATGTCGACACTGTTCAAAGTCAATACGTGGGATGACGAAATTAGAGAATCCATGAACGACCAGGACGTATCGGACATTCATGTACGAAAAAAGGACTTGTTTTACAGCTGCAAAACGTCTGTAAAAGACCTGTATTTTGAAATTACAACTGTAAAAGACCTGTAAGTGGAAAACTGATCAGAAATACAGTTAAAATGTTCAGGTGTAAAATATGAAGGTTTCAATTTACAGCTGTAAAATTTTTATTGTTGAAGGTTACAGCTGTAAAATGGTCTAGTCTCAAAAAATTACAGCTGTAACATTTTTGGAGGGAAACATGAGTATTGTCAGCCATCTTTAATGCATTTTGGCGGGATATAACTGAAATTCACACAGACATCACATCTTGTAAAAATTTTGAATTTAAAGCGGTGTAGAGTAAGTACAGATGTTTAATTATCTATCATAGTTGTAAAAGGACATGTATAAGTACATACATTAACTATTTACTCTATACTGGAAGCCGGTAAGTTTAAAAGAAATAATTACAAGGTTGTCATATGTTTTCATGACTGACAAAGAAAGTTTTATGAACAAGATCTGCATATGTTTTACTTTGTATCCTACTCTTGAATTTTGCTGTTGCTATACTGTAATCATACCACATATTTACGTACTAGGTCATTTATTTTGCCATTTTCATAGTAATTGCTACCTTATCTAGAGAATTGCAATTCATCCTAAAACTTTTTGCACCTCTACTTTCGTCCCTTATAATAATGCCTTCTTTTTCAATACCTATAATATTTCTACAGCTGTAACTTTTGGGCATTATTACAGCTGTAACTTTTTTCATTTTTACAGCTGTAACTTTTTTACAGGTGTAGCTCATTTGCATATTTCTAACTGTTTTACAGTCGTTTGACAGCTGTAAATTGAAATCTACAGCTGTAAAATCAATATTGTTATATAAAATCTACAGGTGTAAATTTGGAATAAGCATGACCGTTATTTTGAACAAAAATACAGGTCAATTACAGCTGTAAAATTTCGTACAGGTTATAACTGTGGCAAGATTCCTGTTGCAGAATCAACATCTGTTAGCAGACGAAATCGGTGAGTTCAGACTTTAGCAAATCCCTATAATCTGACTGTTCAATGACTGGTAACAGCTGTAATTCTCTGTACATGCTGGAAAACACCTTACATAAAACAATGAGCACCTGTGGGACGAGCTGAACAGGCGAGTACGGAGTCGACCTGCAGCCCCTCGCAATCTCAGTGAACTGGAACAGGCCCTTTAGCAGGAATGAAGGATTATTACCCAATAGCTCATCCGTAACTGCGTGCTGTCGATAAGGCAGATGTGTGAAAACATGTGCATGTTGTGAAAACCATGAGAGAATACACGAAGTATTAATTACTCGGACGTACAGATTGTTTTTTCACATTGTTAAAATTTTGCTTTATGCCATTTTGTAAATTCGGATTTTATGTTTAATTGTTAACTTTATACCTCTATCAATTCGGACTGAATTAAATACGGGGAAATGAGTACAATATGTTAAATTATTTATATGCAATATTTGAACAAAATCTGTTCACAAATAATCGAACTGCATGGCATTATATAAGTGAAAATGGACGTAAGTGTACAGATAACAGTTTTATCTTCCCATACTTATATCCCTGACGTAGAATTTCATTATAAATTATTCTATCTGCTTGTATTGCAATTGATATGAACATTTTGACATTTTAAGTCAAAGCCAGACATTTATGTTACTATGCAGTTGAGTAAGCAAATACTGAATCAATATTAAACGTGTAAGTTTTAAAAATTTGCTTCAGAACTTATCGGTTTATTTTTAATAATATTTTAATATCTCTTCTTTAATCTTGTATTTTTTTTATGTTTAATTACAAGTAATCTATACGAAATATTCTTGTTAACGTATTTTGTAGGCAACTAGTGAGTCTGATAATAGATATTGCGGTTTTTTCTAACATTTAAAATCTTTGACGTTCTACGCTTTTATAGATTTGATTATATTTCACAAAATCAGTCTTGCGTACGTGTGCACGTTGCGACCCGTACATTAGTTCGGTGTGTGTGTGTTATTACTCATAGTCGTTTGGAATTATGGGATATATGTTACTTGTAAAGCTTTAGCCGGAACTTCGGGGGCACGTTGGATGTTCCACTTTTCATCCCCTCTTATAAAACAGAAGTTTTCTCCTTTTTTTCGTGGGGGAGGGGGTCACTTGTTATATTTCCAATAATATATCTAGATATCAAGCACGTTTGAGAGTTTCCATTAAAATGTATTGCATATAATTTACACTTTAAATTATTATGTCTTCTGCCAATTATTTAGATAATTTATTTTGGCTTCCTCAGGGACTTTTGTTGAATTTCTTTTTTCAAATCTATGCAGTTCAACATATGTAGCTAAGCATTTCCTGAAATTTTAATACGTTCCATAGTTTCGCTACCATTTTCTTTTTTAACCGTTTTAACATCAGTGGAATTTTGCAGTTAGCAAATCACTGTTTCCTGGTCCAATAATATTTTTGTCGCTCGCTTCTACCACACAAAGTAGAATTCTTATAAACTTGTCAAATGCATTTTAAAATGTCAATGCTAGACTAGTTTATAGACGTTTTCGTCCTCACCGAAATGTAAGGTATTTACATCTATCTCCTTGTACCTAATCATCCTTACTGTTATGTATTTTATATTACAAAAAATGACTTGTTAATGGATATTTAAAGCAACCCATCAACAGTATCTTTCTTTGACAAATTGTTGGTAGTTGGCCTATTTTGCGAAGTGTGACTGGATGTGTTTGCTTTGCTAATTGCTTAAAGGTAGTTTACCATTACCGTTTGCTTATCTCGAGGCAAAGGACGTGCAACGACAAGATATGTATTGACATATGCACCACACTGAATTATCAAATTTAAAATGTAGTATTTCATCTACAGTAAAACTAGAGATGCCTTTGAGAAAACACATGTCTTCCACAACTGCTCTTATGAAAAATGTTTAGTTTCTCTAGTTGGTCTGGACGAATGGATTCAATTAGATGGTCTGGATCCAATCAGTCATTCAATGGCAATAATTTCAAAACTGCATGGGCCGATTTGGCTAGTTATTGAACCTAGCCGAGGTCTTATGGTCAAACAAACTTTATTCAAGTCAGGTGAAGATCGGATGAGAAATGTTCGACTTAGAGTGCGGACAAGCTTTGTGACAGACAGACAGACAGACAGAAACACAGACATACATACAGACTGGAGTAAATCAATATGTCTCCCACAACACTGTGTGGTGGGAGACATAAAAATTTATTTACATTACATTTGAAAGGTATTAATAGTTTTGTATCGTTGTTGAGGGAATGAATTTTTGAAATACCTTTCCTTAATCACCTCCTATTGGGGATAGGAAGGGCCTCCGTGGCCGAATGGTTGAAGTCGCCGACTTCGAATCACTTGCCTCAAGGTTAACTGTTACTTTCATTAAACTAGGAAACATGGAGCAAAACATTTAGTAAACTCTTCCCTCATGACGTTACAGTTAATGGTTACTTGTTATGGCGTCAAGACAAAGTCAAAAAAGACAAAATGGTTTAAAACTCTATTACCATGGTGGAGGTTGTAGAGTGAGCATTTGCGCTAGATAATTACTTTAAACCTGCAAGTGGTGTTTTGCCACTGCCACTGTCCCTTCGTTGCTGTGTTCTTTCCTCATGTAAAACCGGTTCCGTTTATTAATTCTATGTTGTCTTCACAACTGTATTTATTTGCGTTGATAGACACATATTCTTAGCCGCTGTGTACGTGTTTACAGGTACACATGTCCTTGATTCCAAGTGGAATGCTGGATTTGAGGCTGTGGTCTTTGAATATGGCTTTTCTTGTTGCCCTTTTGTCCTTGGTTTTCTTTTTAATGGAGATACAGCTCTGTATTGGGACAACAAATCCGCCAGAAGAACAAAAGTTTTCTTCGATACCAGAGACCAAGAGCAACAAGCGAGTATCCGGTTTTGTTTCTAATCACATCAAAGATTTGACAGTGACCTTACTTCTGTAACTGAGAGCCATAAAGCATTACCTTTCTGTATACATACCAGGATTTACAGTATTTGTGAAACGTATCCTTATCTTTAACTACTTTTATTTCTTCCGGTCCGGTATTACGATAGAACATTATACGAAAGCAACGAAAACAAAAAGAAAACGAGACTTTCGTGTACCATCAAGGTTTCTTTTTGCCTTACGTTCAGGGCAATAAACGATTGACAAGTGATTGACATTTAAATTCAATCAGGTGAAATCTACACAGATTGTTGAAGAAATATATCTAAACCAGTCAAACACGGATAGAATTGCTATTGTTTTTATGATTTTGACCTTGGAGTTTATTTACGAGGAGTGTTCAAAAAGTATTGTGTATTTTGGTGACACACCATTTCAACGAGGAATTTTACGTCAATGTTTATACAGCTGATTACCTCTATTCAATATCAACACATTGGTATATACATGTACCCGCTATTTCAAAAATGTTTGGAAAACGCGTAACAAATACTGAAGCATCTCGGTCTTGTAGTCAGATATAAAAGTTCGCAGTAAACTTGTTTTGTTTTTTGTTTTTTCTTTTTTTTTTGTTGTTGTTGTTGGGTTTTTTTTAAATAGTTTTTTTTTGGCCGAAATAACCCGAGTTTACAGGTCTAGTAAGGTGTCTTATGAGACGGTCAGCAGGTGGAAAATGAAATTTGATTGTGGTGTAGAGTATGTTAAAAATGTCCCAAAATCAGGTCGCTCTAATACAGCAACGTGTGACCAAAATGTTTTGAAAATCACAGAAATTCTTCAAAATGATGCTCAATATTATGTACGCAATATTGCATGCATTGCTGGTATTTGACTATCAACAGTTCATTTTTTAAAGAAAATCTTGTAAGTTAGAAAAGGTACCCCATCTTTTGACAGACCACTAAAAAAGGCTACATGTTGAAACTGCCAAAAGATAGCTTATACGACAAAAAAAGGTTTTTGCAAATGTTGTTACAGGTGATGAAACCTGGGTGATGAAACCTGTCAGAAAGGTTAGGAACAAAATATGGACCAACAAACATCGCAAAAGGCCAATTATTGCAAAACGCTCGTTGAGTTTAAAGAAAGTTTTGTATGCCATATTCCTCTCCAGAGAAGGTAAAGCAATACAGATTCTAGTAAAAGAAGGCAGAGGTGTGACTGGTATGTACTACCGTGACGAAATCTTGGAAAACAATGAAGACGTACTACAAGAATCGTCGCCCAGTCACAGTTTCAAACATGTTCGACTGTTTTATGACAATGCTCCAGCGCACACCTCTAGTACAGTAACACAGTTTTGTTGAAGTCGGAGAGAGTTACTGTGCTACCATATCCACCTTATTCCCCAGATCTGGCGCCATGCGACTTCCTTCCGTTTCCAAAACTGAGTTATTTCTGCGGCCAGCTCTCGGTTCTGCTGTCCATCAGTACCTCCGTAGTATACCAAAATAAGCCTACCGTAACGCTTTCTGGAAATGGATCCCTATACTAAATGCATTTCTCACGACGGGGAATATTTTGAGGGTATAAAGTGAAAACATGCACGTTTTAATCAGATTTAAAGGTTTCAGACCACAAAACATAATACTTTTTGAACACTCCTAGTACTTCATTGCTGTCTAAAAGTACCATTTTATTTTAGGTGTATGCGTATACTGTTCAGAATTAGGTCATAGTCACAGTTTTGTCAGTTCGGTAATGCTGAAATTGGTTTACAAAAATCTAATATTTTACCCGTTACAGTGATCTTAAGATTGACTTAGTGTTTCTATATACTGTTTGTCATTAGGTCATAGCCACATGTCTGTCAGTTTGGTTATGCTGAAACGGTTTGCAAAAAGCTAATATTTTACTAGTTTCAGCGATCTTTAGTGTGACTCAGTGTTGTTATATAATGTTCAGAATTAGGGCATGGCCACATGTCTGTCAGTTCGGTTATGCTAAAACGGTTTACAAAAAGCTAATACTTTACCAGTTACAGTGATCTTTAGAGTGACTGAGTCTTGTAATATGATCCTTTCGAATTATAAAGTACATTCAATTTTACGTAAATAGAGTCCGGTGCTAGTTGCCGTGAGAGGGGAAGCATATTTCATTACCTCTTGAGAACAAACTCATTCAAACTGAGATTCTGTTGTTATGTATTTTGATTGCGTTCTATGCTTCCAAAGCATCTTTCATAGATTTTATTTGCATAAACCATCTCGGTAATGTCATTCTTTTTCAATCGTGCACAAATACGAAAAATGTGACAAACGCCTGAGTGGGTAGATGTTTAATTTTCTTATATCTGATTACATGTAACGATACACTGAGAGATTTAGATAAAAGAAACTTCAAATACAATCAGATAAAACAGTTTCATAAATGTTCACAATTTACAAATTAAAAGTTTTTGTGCCAAAAAAAAGCAAATGTATCGTGACCACTTAAGAATATAAGGGTTAATGACAATGTTATTTTGACAATGTAAAATTCTATGTGAAACTGAGATTGTCGTAACAACACGAGAAATGCACGGGGATCAAAGAAAAACTAATAATAATAAAAAAAATGTATCTCCGAGTAAATTATAAAGTATCAATGAAACTCAAAAGCATGTCCCAACAGTGTACTAGAAGAAAATGCATAGAAATTTTCGGTGCAAGTATTTGGTACCGTAAGTCTCTCAAATTTATACATATATTTATCAATCAGGGATATGTCAGTGTAAATGAGCTGAGCGTTAGTTTTCTAAGAAATCGTCGTTAACCTGAGTTACACAAATCACACGTGCACCGCTTTTTTACAAAAATATGTCCGCTATGTTTTCTACCTTGAACGAAATAAAAGGAGTATTTTACCTTAGATTTCCTTATTGTATAGTACGATTCACTTTCTAATCTAAATAAAGGATAACTTTTTTTATAACATCCCACTGTCCGATCAATTAACGATCACTCACAATTACAAAATAAAACCAACGTGTCATCAAAATTATCACTTTACACGGCTTCATGGACATCGTGGCCTACTAACATTAAATTTATAATCATGCGCCAACCAAACAAATGATGAAAGATCGGGACATTTTCAAAGATATGCTTTTCAGGTAATTTTCTGATATTCTAACCTTTAAACAACCGAATTGTATGCACAGAAATAACGGAGAATTTATGCAACATAGCTTTTAGTTTAATTTTTGGTCCTATCTTTTTCCAGCCCAACAACAGTCATATATATGTCACAAGCCCGGCTTGTCCTCGAAATCAGTATCAAAGGTTACTAGAACATAAATACAATAAATAAACAGTCGCTTACTATGTTCACAGTTCGATCTTTTCAACGAACATGAAAACAGTTACGTGTATTCCTTTGTTCATATTTCAAACATGACGACTCACATATACGTTCAAGAACGTAAATTTCGTGCTTTCCGACCCACATGGTGTGTAAACTTTAGTAATTAAAAGTACATGTATGGTGTATTCGGTAAACCATTTGTAATTTCTGACGGTATATATCATTGAGAGTATCATCTATGTTCACGAAATCTAATTGAATATTTGAGTTTTATACCTGCAAAAGAAATCATGATGATCGCTGGCTTCTAATTCCTCGCCCATCACCAACGTGGGATCAACACTTCACTTGAGTTGAAAACTTTTCACGTAAGGAAGCCATCCAGCTGAGGTTAGTGTCTCGATCTGGGTACTAGTCCGAGCCCCAAAAAATGTCTGGAGGTGCATGAAACCTGGGACACGTTCATCGTGTCGTTTCGGTGTTACTCTCAATCAAACAAAATAAACATTGTTCCCGTTTTTATTTTTTTCTTTGTTTATATTTTTGTATAAATGAATATGCAAAAGGGTATTTGTTTGTTTCAGTGTAACGTCAAAATATAATGTTACAATTATATATCAACAGTGAACGCCACATGCATTATATTTTTACGAACGGTTAATGCTTTGATCTTACATGTAAAAGAAACATATTCCTAGTGTATAAAACGTAAAAGTCTTGTTTATTATAGTGCCATCTCTATTGAAAGGGCCAGCCAGTTTGGCTTATGAGACACCGTTATTGTGCTATCCAATTACCATCCAACTCCTGCCACTATGACAGGCGCCATACGGATAGAAATTTAACTAGATCGCGGCTCAAGAACCGGCCTTTTCGTATCGGGTCCCATGACAACCGCCCCCCCCCCCCCCCCCCCCCCCCCCCCCCCCATCCCCCACACACACACCAAACATATGTATATGTGTATGTACTCGTGGAATTAAATGTTAAGTGTACAAAGTATGTATTCATCCATGCTAAATAATACGTACGATGTATTTGCTTTCTCACCGTCTAACATGTCCGAAATGATCTGTTCGATTTTTTTCAAAGAGTTCTAGTTTATTTTTCACTTTAATTAAAGCAAACGTATTCAATATAATTTTAAACTTAAACTTTGAAGTTAAGTAGGTTGTAGCATTCTCTAGGCCAAGAGTATTTTATTGCCTTCTGCAGTCAGTCATTATCTATTGTAAAAATGCTTTTTAACAAAAGTGGAAAATCTCAGGTACTTGAAAATGCAGCTTTCTAAAAGGTCAATTAGAATTCTCGATGCCATTTGTCAGATATACCTTGTAAATAAATAATATTATTACAAAATTAATACTGTTATTTCTTTTGTTGCACTGTGCAGACATATGATAAATTTATATATATATATTATTATCTGAGCAGTATCATCCCTGTAAATGTGCACTACGTAAGCGCTCAGGCCCTTCTCGCACACCATACATATAGTTTGGACTTCTTTAATGTGTAAAGGTAAATTGTAATGTGTTTTTAGAAGTAATAAATGGAAATAGAAAAATAGCTCTTAGCTCATTTACACGGATAGTTCACCTTTATTATTTATGTTATAGTTTTTCGCAGTTATGCATGATAACATAGAATACTTGCACCGAAAATTGTGACACGAACATACTGATAACTTTTTCCACTTTAGTCTTTTAATTAAAGTAAGAGTTCAGCACTTCATGGGGTTTTAATGTATTGTCACAATGGAATAAAGTTTGTTTTACAGTAACTTCGAAATTCCTCAGAAACAATATAATGTACCACACCCACCAAATTCATAATTTCAAAATAGCATAGTCCTTAACAGGAACTCAAGTTCAAAACATGAACACAGATTCTTGCACATCGGACTGGCGTTTCCGGTGATTTTACCCATGCCGGCAAAACCCATCTGGCAACCCTCATGCCATATGACTCTCGTGCTGTTAATGACAACTAATGGTCCGTGCACTGATAATACAGTCGAAACTCGGTATCTCAAACTCGCTTACCTCGAAATTCCGTTTAAGTCGAAGAAATTTTCAACATTGTTTGCTTAAAAATGCAGGTACCTTGATAGTTTTTCTCCGTTCCTTATAGTATATTTCTCGATTCAAAATACGTTAGTTTGCCGTAAGAACATAACTTTACGCTACAAATTATAAAACTTAAGTGGAACTTTGTTATTGTGCGTAACGCAAAACATCATGACGTCACTTCTGCTTCTCTAATATAAGAAAGAGTGCTACGTAAGTATTTCTACCTGTTACTTGTAAAATACGGTATTCAAGAAAAATAATCTGCCAGAATAAAATGCTAACATGTATACGATATGCAAGAAAAAATATCAGTCATGTGTTTACGAACTGGATAGAAATATCCGTCCAGAGGGCACCTGCGCATTGGGCGGCAATGAGGCTTACCGCCCATACGCAGGTGGCCGAGGGACGGGTATTTCTATCCGATTCGTAAACACATGACAGATATTATTAATATCTATCAATACCAATATAATCCTTAAATTATCTGTTAATTTCTTGGGATATTTATCATTCTTTATAAAAGATTAAAAGGGTAACACTAGATGTAACTCCAAGAGCGAACTTGTGACAAAAAAAAATATTGCACGATTACTGTGCATCAACGCCTTAAGAATCGCGACTCATTTACAAGAATAAGTGTTTTTCTTTTCATTGGATTTGTAAATTGTTAAAAACAGGATAAAAACAAGTATACATAATAATTATGGTTGGAACATCGATGCAGCCAGTGCTGATATGAATTCGAAGGAAGTTTCAGCACTGACTGCATGAGATGTTAAGACGTTTCACTCTACCACAGTTCTGGGGAAGAATGAGTACTTGTAGTAGTCAACTGTGGTAGAAGGTATTTGCGGAGCTAAGAGATGGTAATGTCTAGACTTTCTAGTAATTGGAGCGAGATATTGTTTAGGATAGACATCAACATGATTACGAACCATTTTATAAAATAAAACCAACCTATTCTACCTCCTTCTGGATTGGAGGGAATTCCAACTTAAACTGGTTAGAATATTTTTGACCGTGTCCTGGGTTTTGCTATAATTATTTACTACAAATCTCGCAGCTTGCCTCTGAATATTTTCTAAACCTATATCCTTCTGATGGTAAGGATCTAAAACACTTGAACAATACTCTAAAGTTGGTCTAACAATGGTGTTATAGGCAGCAGTTTTGGCACTACTTTTAGCAGAATGTATATTACGTTTTAAGAAAACAAGACTTTGACATGCTTTACTAGATACAGTCAAACCTGTGTTAAAGACCACCTCTGAACAGAGACCACCTGGCTCTAAAGACCACATGTTTTGTTTCCCATTTAAACATTTACAGTGTATTTTAACCTGTGAATAAAGACCACCTCTCAATAAAGACCACATTTTGGCTCTCCCAAGGGTGGTCTTTATAGACAGGTTTGTATTTTGTTTATATGAGAGGACCAAGATCAGTTAGATGTTACTTCTAAACCTAGGTAAGTAGCTTGACTGACAACAGGCAGAGGCTGATCATGTAAGGTATAGACAGTATTTACTGGTTTTCTGGATCTAGAAACATGCATAATATGACATTTGCTCACGTTAAAGGACATCTTCCATTTCTGCTACCATAATGACAGACTGTTAAGGTCCTGTTGCAGCTGAGCTGAACATACCTGTGACTTAATTGTTCTGTAGATAACACAGTCATCAGCAAAAAGACGCACACCGGAAGATACGGAACCCGGTAGGTCATTTATGTAGAGCAGGAATAGTAGAGGTCCCAGGACTACCCCTGGGGGACGCCTGATATAACAGGAGCCAAGCCAGATGTTGCCCCATCTACTACCACCCTTTGTGTTCTATGTCCTAGGAAAGCTTTTGATTCAGGAATGTGCAGAGCCCCTGATGCCATAATGATCCAATTTTAATAAGAGCCGGTCATGGTGAACTACAGCAAACGCTTTACTAAAGTCCATGATGGCAACATCAACTTGGCTTCGCTCTACTGATTTAGCTAAGTCATGAATAAAACCCACAAGTTGGGTCTCGCAAGACCGCCGGGCATAAAAACCATGCTGGTTTTCCACCAGGATGTTAAATTTGTCTAAGTGATCCAAGATATTACTGACTACAATGTGTTCTAATAATTTGCAAGCTATACATGTCAATGAGATTGGTCTATAATTTGAAGCTTGAAACTTTTCGCCTTTTTTAAAGATTGGTGTTACGTAAGCTTCAGACCAATCTGAGGGAACAATACCACTATCAAAAGATTTATTAATCAATATTGTAAAGATTGGAGCTATTTTGGTTGTACATTCTTTTAAAATACTAGGTTTGATTTGGTCTGGACCTGCTGCTTTGTACGGGTTTAAATTTTCAAGTAATTTCTTAACACCATTTTCAGTTACTTTTATTCTGGGCATGCTAGCAAATGGGCAAGGATCAAGATTTGGTAAGCTTAGACTGGGATCATTTGTAAATACTGAAGAAAACTGTTTATTTAAAATTTCTGACTTATCCTTGGCACTAGATTTCAAGACATTATATTCTCTCAGAGGAGCAACACCACATGAGTCTTTTTAATACTGTTAATAAAACCCCAGAAACGTTTAGTTGTGCCATGTTTATGTTCTTCTGGGTTACAAACAATACTATTCATGTAGTCCCAGTATGAATTACGTGTTTTCTTTTAGAAAACAATGAGACATTTTTATTTTTCTTTATTTTACTATAAAGTCAGAGTTTAATCATGGAAGAAGGCTTAACCCTTGGGCTACATGTTTTGTGACAGGTTTGACACTACAGAAAAATATACATGTTTTGTTTTATTGTCAATTTATAGAAACAAAAAATTAAGAATCTTTTATACCTGTTACATAACAAATCCAGAGTTTCGCCACGAAATGCACTCTTATTTTGCTTTCAAGTTTGATATCATCATAAGCGATGCTAATCTAATTTGCAAAACATGTGTTCAATAAAGGCCAAGTACCAAACATTGTTCAGATTTTGAAGTGTTTATTTTCAGGTTGCTGTATTCATCCGCTCATTATTTACAATTAAATCGGTTTCAGGGTTATTTAAAAGAAGTTGCGCGATTTAAGAAAAATGTGAATAAATGAAGTAATCTCTGTTTTCTTTGGAAGATACAATGATCAGGGACTAAGATATGACTTTTAGATATGTTTCAAGTTTCAGGTAAAGTTTTTGGATAATTTGTGGTTATGCAATCTTATAACACTTTTTGATATTCGCACCCCACCACATCTATCCGCCAGTTATCATCACAATGCAGCCAGATGCCTGCGAAACATAAACGGAAGATGTTTAAGTGTTCAGCCAGAAACATCCCCCCAGTATTTGTCTGCAACGACATAAATCTACAGTAAGATCGGAGACAGTCAGAAAATCAGAGTTCACTTTCGGAAAATTCGGACACTAATTTTCTTTTTTCTTTTTGTAAAATAAACTTCATCGAGTGAACACCGCTGGCAATATTTTTACGAATGGCGCGGCAGCAAGCGAAAATGTAAAAGATGGTATTCACGAGTGAACTATATACCGATCATATACTGAAACAAACAAATGAGCCGCGCCATGAGAAAACCAACATAGTGGCTTTGCGACCAGCATGGATCCAGAGCAGCCTGCGCATCCGCGCAGTCTGGTGGCTGTTCGCTAACGGTTTATCTAATTGCAATAGGCTTTAAAAGCGAACAGCATGGATCCTGACCAGATTACGCGGATGCAAGGCGCGGCTCAAATGTCCTTTTTATTTTATGTACTTTAAATGATTTTAACAAAATTTTACCCAGTTTTCTAGCTCAACGTCATGTGCATTGCGCCAACACGTCACAATTTCGTCACGATATCTAGGTTAAAAATTATATACATCTACGTTTATTATGCAAAGATTAAATTATACTCCTTCACATTCCTGTATAGTTAGGCACCAGTAAAAATGAAAATAAATAAATAAATAATGATATTTTCACTGATTTTGAACAGTTAAAATATCAATTTCATCTCACTGATATATTCAAGTATTTCACTGAAAGGCGCAAAATAAAGTAATATATTTAACTAACTTTTTTCACCACAATGAGCTTTATAGTGCTATTGTACAAAACAGTTAACAAAACAGTTACAGTTTTGTTACAGTATAATCTCAGTAAATGTGGAACATTAGTCAATTGTAGTTTTTGCTATGATGAGCTCATCTGAACTTTTGATTGCTGAAGATGGCATATGAAATTCTGTTCCTGTTTCTTCTTACATATAAAAACATAATAAAATATTCACAAAAGTTTATTGACATCTAGTTCAATTTAATTTATACTAATAAAATAGTATATTAATAAATGAAACCGATTACTTTATGTAAGAAAATAAATAACATTGAAACATTTTTTTATGTGCAGTAAAAATTTATATATCTAAACTTCTCAGGATAATACCTATGGACGGATCCAAAACTGTCAATCATTAATGTTTGCATAAAACAGACTATCCAATCGGGAATGTCAAATACGATTGATCTAGTTTACACAGTAGTCCACTTGTGAGCACTTGACCATGGTATGAATAGAATAACAATAGAGGGAGGAGTTAGATGCAATTTCTCGACAGAACTGGAACTGTCCATTGTTTCATATGTCATATTATCTGTTACAGCCTTCCAAACTGTTTAAGGTTCGCGTGCGTGCTTCGGCATTTAGGAAGTAGGTCCGAACCACAGAGTGTGCCGGGGTCACCAAAAGGAAACAGTCATGACAGCGGCCCCTGCTTTCATGGTCCCCTTCTCCCAGTAACTATGTTAACATGGAAAGCAACTAGCAAAATAGCCACGTCTCTGTTTCATCAAATATAAAAAATTGTGTGTTTAACTTTATTTGTTTATTAATGGTTTAAGTTTATGGGTTTAATAATGGCAAAACTATTGTTCACTGCCTTGTTTTATTGCTTAATTACAGAAAACCCACAGAATGTTTAAGTTTATGGATTTAATAATGGTAGAAATATAATTAAAGGAGTTCAAATTATTGTTTTATTGTTTAATAAGGAGATAGCTGAGCGAATCTTATATGTAGCAAACTATATTACATGTTTTAAATCACAGACATTCTTTCAAATTAATTCTAGAAATGTATACCTATTCTTTGTCTACTAATTGAGAAAAAGAATGGCTTCTTTCTTAAAGAATTCATTAACTAATAATAAACAACGTTTAATTGCAGACTCAAACCACATTGCATTCATATTACCGTGTGTGATTTCAACGTAAGACTATTATGACAAAATAATGACAGTCTTAAATAAAGAACATTAACTGATGATATACAGCGTTTCATTGAAAATACACTAACTACATAGCATTCATATCGTCGTTTTTTATTTTAATGTTAAACAATAATGTCAAAATAAATACAATTTTAAATAGACTATTGTTCACTTTATTGGTTGTAATGCATCTCTGAGAGTGTTCAAACACCGTAAGTTTGTCCTCATTGTTCATACACATGGGGTATTGTTCCAGGATCAGATGATGACAATGACTTGGTCAAAATATGTGCAAATGACCTATGTCTCGGTTGAATACATCTCCGATCGAAAATTCTGCCATCCATTAAGGAATTTTAATAATGCTATGCAAAATTATTTCCCAAAATGAGAAAATGACCCAGATTCAAGATCAAAAGTCAAGGTCAAACTTGCAGATTGGCGGTTAGCAGAGATTTTTATCTGTCTGTAACTCCATTTGTCAAGGAATTTTAATAATACTCGGCACAAATGTTTCCTATAATGAGATTATGTGATACGAACATTTTTATGTCGCCAAGTTTAGAGATGGTCAAGGTCACACTTAAGAGGTCAAAAATTAATAAGGTATTTACAGGGTATGTTTAGTGACCAGGCTACGAACTGGGTTATGTATTCTCTCTATAAATCTTCCATGGATTCTTTTAATATCGACGCGAAATATCGTGCGCCAAACACATTTGTGAAAAAAAAGAATTCCATACGAAACACTAACCTATGCTTCATTGTAAACAGAGCACATTTTTAAATAACACACATTCGAACAGTGCCCTGTCAGTATATTAATAAGCTATATACCAGTTGAAGTTCTCTAAACATCGTTTGGATAATAGGATGGCAGTAGGGAGGTAGAATTGGCGAGTGTAGGTTTGCGATATTAGTAATCATTCTGAAAGACTGTTCGTTTTTCAATATGCCTTAAATTAGTGTATATTTATCTTATTAATCTCGTCTAATAACCAATATGATATTCCCTTCTAACGCGAATTAGTATTAGTACTTCTTTCAGTTTAGTTGATTACAAGTTGTCAGAGTATTGATATTGAATGAGTTGAGTGATGGATATTTTTGTAAACCTGTTGAGAAACATAAGCACAGCCATATCACTGTGAGAAAACTAATTTATTATAGGAAAATGTTCACGTGTATATGATAAAAACGTCTGTCATATATCTATACAGACTCCCTAAAATATTGTATTTCACAATTAAATACGATCTTATAAAAAATCAAAAACCGTATTGTACAAGGTGGAAATTATGCACTACCTTTACTAATATTCATGGAGCAGTAAAGATATAGATAGTTTAATAAGTTATTTTGCAAAGGACAACGAACTTCTTGACCAAACATTAATTTATAGGGAGTGAACCTAGTACTGCTATGTTCAGTAGTGCGATATACCATTGCTATATAACAAAGAAAGTTATCCCAGTTTGGTTGTCTGAGCAAAATAAATTCAGATTTTGTTTTAATCTACGGTTCCATCGTTCAACAGCCCCATCCAATTGAGGCCTATAAGGACAGGTACGAGTCTTTTCTACCTCAAAGGGTCGATACATTTCAGAGAATAAACTAGACTCAAACTCCCGACCCATGTCTGAGTGGATTTGAAGGGGTACCAGTACCTACATATAACTTCATCGACTATTTTGTCGGCAACAGTAAAGCTAGAATGATCTGGTATTTCAAACAGTTCTACCCATTTAGTGAAAAAGTCGCAGATTACCAAATTTTGTATTCATTTCCATTTTCAGTTTTTGGTAATGGACCAAATGTATCTAAAGCTATCATCTGAA
This sequence comes from Mercenaria mercenaria, assembly GCF_021730395.1. NCBI lineage: Eukaryota > Metazoa > Mollusca > Bivalvia > Venerida > Veneridae > Mercenaria > Mercenaria mercenaria. The sequence continues at coordinate 60,214,964 of NC_069373.1, forward strand.
GTTTCTGAGATGTTCTAATCGGTAAATATTTTGCTACACCCGGACCTGGTTTAATGCACATAAGTCACACTGTTCGCACCATCCCCTTACAGATTCAGTTATACCCGGCCAGTTAAAAAGGTTTGCGGATCGCCTCTATAGTACGGTCTCTACCGAAGTGATCAGACGTTTTGTTTAAATGAAACTGAAAGAAGGTTTCTTCGCGAAGTTCTAAAGAGGCCAAAAGTGTTCGAAATTCTTGATTGGTCGACTTATATTTCATATACATGATTCCTTCATATATTTCTAAAGATGACCACAAAGTACAACCGCCAGTATTGTTAAAACTCCAAGGAACTTTGTAAAGCTACCTCTTGACTCGGTCTTTCAACTTAATTGAGATTTCGCATAATTTGTGATATGTCTTTGTCTTGAGCTTGAAGGTCCTTTAATTCACCGCGATCTCTATACTTAATTCAGTTGCATATGTTGGGATCTTCCCTTTAATCCCGCGAAAACTTCTTCGCCGTGGATATGGGTCAAAAGATTCGAGATCTACGGCTACCTAGCCACACTCAGACTGTTCAGTTATTAGAGAACATCGTGGCTTAGGCCGAAAAGTGCTGTCTGTATCCTTAGCGCAGTCTGAACACCAAATATTCCTGCACTTTCTTTGCGGGATTCTAGATAAAGCGTCAACATGTGAGATTTGTGAACCGTTTCTATATTCTATAGTATAGTCAAAAGTATCTTAGATACTTAACCAACGACTTAACATGCCTTCTGCAACTTTAAAGTTTTTAATCCAAGTTAGACCCGCGTGATCGCGTGATATGCTCTTATCAAGAAAAGTCTGTCGTAAAGATAATGTCTAGAATGTCAGACAAATGTTACAACGGCCAGTAATTCTCTCATAGTAGCACAGTAATTCTGTTGAATGTCACTCAAGGATTTGCTTGCATAAGCTATAGGCGCTTCGCGGTCGCCTTGTACTTGCGAAAATATTGCAGCTATCGCATAGTCTAACGCGTCAGCTTGTATCTCGCGTGGGATAAGCCAGTAGCGGAGGCTGCACTAATTTTGCTTCAGTCTGTCAAAAGACCTTTGACACAACTTGTTCCATACAAATATGATAAATTTCCTAGTCAAATAGTCAAAGGGCGACAATTTCAGCACAGTTTTCAATATAAGACCTGTAAAAATGTATCAGTCCTAAAAAACTTTTGACTTGTTTCTTATTTTGAGGTGCTCGCCAATTCAAAATGCATTCTATATTGGCAGGATTACATTTTGTACCTTCTTCTCTGTTAATATGTCCTAAAATCTGACTTTTTGAAGGTTTCAACTTCAAATATGCTGCTCTGAATTTTGAAAATATAATACTCAAGTTCTCAACAGTGCTTTTGAAATCAGTGCCATAAATGATCACATCATCAAGATAACATAGACATTTTTTCCACTGTAAACTTTCTCGAACTTTTTCTTTTTCTCTATCAAAAGTTTCTCCAAACAATTACTACAAAAGGAAATTGCCTGTTTTCTCTTGTAGGTCTTTTTCTTGGCATTTCCTTGCATTTTGAGCTCATTATTTACAACTAAATCGGTTTCAGTAACCAGAAACTAACTCTGCAGTATTAAACCACTTACTATGTGCTAGATTATCAAAGATTTGAATATTATTAGGAAGTGGGTATGCATCTTTACAGTCACTTCGTTTAATTCTTTAAACTCTATGACGAAGTTCCATTAGCTTTTTAACTTAACAAACGAGTGCCGTCCAGGGTACACTGTAACATTTGGTTCAATTATGCAATCTTTTAACATTTTATCTACTTCTTACTTAATAATTTCTTGTTGAGCAAATGGAGGTAATTCAATGGGTTTAGAATTTTCTGTATCTATCTTATCGGTCACTAAGTCTGTTTGACCTGACAAATATGTCTTGAAATTCCGAAAGAAGGTCTTTGAATGGATACCTTTTACCTTCGGAGAGAGAAGGGTCAACCGACTGCAAGAAGTTAGGAAAAGATTCTGACTTCAATGAACAGCTGATACGTATAAGGTGTAGCCTGGTACACCTTTCACAAATACTTCAGAATGTAGGGGCAACTGAAACATTAGCATGGCCTAAGATTTTAATCTTGGTCCCATTGGCAGCATACAAGTTAGAATCTCTTTTTTCTGTCTTAAACTAGGTTTCTTATTGCCCCTTTTTGTTTTCGTAAGAACTGCGAGAAATGATGCTTACAAGAGAATCAGTATCGTAAAACATCAGCATTTTAAGATCATTTATTTCTGAATGAAAATACCATTATTATTAGTTTTGTCTGGAGCTGGAGTCTGGATATCTTTATTGGCGGTTAGTTCAGTATTTTCAACTTTGTTCGGTGATCGTATACAATTCCCGATGTTAACGTGAAAATTTGTCCGCGATCCCATCAGTACTTTCGGTACTTTGATTGTTGTTTACACGATCAACTGTTTGACCTAATTCTGACGGTACAGACTGGTTTTCTTAATAAACAGAAGCCGCTATTCGTTTATTTGTCGGATTTGTTTTTAATTTCTCGGGGTTTCCAGTGGATATTGCACGGGTTTGTCCGACCTGTTGTCCTGATAGACCTATACTGATATATCGACCTCGAGACCAGCCGAAAATACTTTAAAGGACAATTGTTTGCTATTTTTTCTACTTTTAAAATACGTGGGGCCCGATCTGAATCGAATCGATGTCTTGGTATATGCATTCTCGGTTGATCAAATTTTCTAAGATAGCGATCTACATTCTATTCAGGCAAATAATTTTGATTACCGTTTCCAGCATATTCTATAGATGGTTTAGATGTAACCTGAACCATTTCTAAATACCTCGCTTGCCTAACGATTTCATCGAGATTTTCACATTTATTCGTGAAAATATATTCTCTCAATTTCTGCTCAATGTTTTCATTGTCTAATCCTTCTAGAAGTCGATCAATCAAGACACTTTTAAAGTAAGGATATTTATCATGTGTACTTTTTGTTCTGCAAGAGCGATTAATTAATTAACCTATTGTTGAATGGACTCGTTATATTTCTTTTTACGTTGATCCAGCGCAGTTTTGGCGGACTCTCTTGCTAAAGTAACGAATTTCGAATACAGAATATTTTTGAGAATTTCATAATTACTTTGTTCCAAATAAGGCATTTCATGAAGATGTTTTTGTACTATTAACGGTACGTGTGACCAAAATTGCATTCCCATGGTCATAGCATCCGATACCATCGCAGTAAGGAGGTTTTACTTCTTTCCTGACTGATGTCATTTGGACGGCATTTAAATACTATCAGCTAGTTGATAATGTGACGTTGAATGAAGGGCTCTTACTATTGAAATAACTTGGATGGCATGGTGGCACCTAGCCTGACTCCCTTGCTGCATGATTACTTTTATATAAATACTAGAAACAATTCATAAGAAAAGTTTACGCATCTAAAATAGCACAATTTTATCCGATGGCTGAATTTTCTAGAAGAGTATGATATTGAGCCCATTTATGATTCAACAATTTACTAGTAAATGTAAGTGTGAAATATTGTATGTGAATAATTATTTGGAGGTAACATAAACTAAGGATCTTTTTTATTGTGAATTTTTAGGTTTTATTAAATGTTAAATATAAAGAAAACTCTAACTACAGAGAGTATTTACTGTACACACAACATCAAAAAAGTTCAAGTGTATTTTATGTGGAGGAATGAAAGAAAACAGAAAAGAAAAACAGCAATCGTTTCATGGTCAAGAAAAAAACAGACTAGTACTGGCACATAACTGAGAGCCTTTTAGGTTATTGATATTGTTTCACTGGTTTAAATGAAAGTTTTGTTATTAAAGAAAGAAAAAACAATAAAATAATGAAAGGTGCTGGTGATGTCAAAAGTGCTTAGAGCCTTGAATTCTGTTTTGGTCGACAGTGAGATGTATTCAGCTACAGCCAGTTCTTGATGACACCAAGTCAGTAGATTATTTTCAATTTTATTTCCAATGACAACATGACAGATGCTAGTGTTCATAGTTTAAAGTTCTAAAGTTAATGAACTGTTTGTATTTATTAATATATTTTTGGTTTATGTGTTTGAGTGTTATTCTTGACAGAGATGTCCGTAAGACAGCCGATGCTCGACTATTCAGATTGTTTTGCCAGAAGCAGGAATATTACTCTATTTTAAAATGGTAAAATATCTATACAGTTTCAATCCCATATGGAGATGGGAACTTGCATGCAAAATTTACTTTAACCAGGATTTTCTAAGTCTAAACGGGGGGCATAATTCAGCCAAAATGCATGTCAGAGTTATGGACCTTGATGCTATCACTTAGTTTTATAAACCTGAAGACACATATGAAGTTTCACTTCAGTACCTATAATCATTAGTTTTGGAGATAAGAACTTGCACGCAAAACTTAAAGTCCTAAAGGGGCATAATTTGGCCAATGCATGTCAAGCTAATGATAATTGGTACGTCGCTTCAGGTACATTGACTCAACAATAATGGTACATTGTGTGCTGTCATAATGGAAAAAACAAATGCAAATGGGGCAATTTCAAAAGTTAAGCTTTTGCCACTGCCAGTTGCTCAACAGAATAAAACAAATTTTCCTTTTAAATATTCTTTTGCAACATGCTCTTGGTTTGGTCTTATTTGCTCATATTTTAAAACTTTGAATTATCGCTTCATCCATTTCATCATTAAAAGTGAAGTTGAAAACTATTTAATTCTTGATCTAAAGATCATAAATCCTCTGATAAATATGTAAAAACACATTCCTGTTGTCTGATAAGCCAATACAAGCTGAGGGCAGGCCATAAAACGGCAAATTGGGTGCGGCTCATTAAATGATGGTTAGCACATGAAACTCTTAGGTAACACGTCACAGTAATAGCAGCTGTTTGTCACCGGAAGAAATTAATGGGAATTTGTCTTGTGAGACAAATGAAAAATGGCAGAAATCAGCCACCATAATAGTATGCAATATTTTAAAGTATGTAATACACCTGTGAATTCGTTTTACCGCTTTACCTGTTTATCGGTTGATGGTTTGCTTAAAGTGCGATTGTACTAACGAATATTTTAACGTTAAACCTTTTAAATTTTGAAAACTATCAGCCTAAAACTTTACCCAATGTGAACTTTAATTGATATACCCTGCTCGCAGCGCCAAATGTAACCGTTCTCTATGCTCAGGCTTTAAATAGTGTCAACCCAAACTTTTCCTGTAGGATGCACTTAACTAGCAACCCTCCATTTCTTTTAAGTTTCACGAAGCAAGCAACTTGTCAGTCATGCTGTTACTCTAAAGAACGAATATTTCAACAGTGGGGTTACTACCTTAGGTTCGTACACTGGGTATATTAAGTTAACTCTCAAGTCCGATAAACTAAAGACCAAGCCAAATCATAGTTTTCGATTTCGGGTTTTATTATAAAGCCCTAACAAAAAAAACACGAAATTTAAGTTCTACTACGATAGAATTATCCAGTCAATTTGTGACAACAAGTAGAATAAGATAGTACTGTATGTCAATAATTCTAATTATGGAGAGCAAGTAGGGAACCCACTGGTTGTGACGAAAGATGCCGCCCGTAACCCGACTTATATAAAATCTCACTACGGGATCATGACTACCAGATCATGACAGATAATGACTGTCTGTACCCTTTGGAGATGTTAAACGTATGTAATAATAGGGATCCATTTGTGAACCTCCCTTGGATTTATGACAGAAAATGGGTGCCTGGAAGTCGATTTGTGACTAACTAGCGTACTAGAGGTAGGATCAGAATTTGCTGACCTAGAAAAAAAATCTAAAGCATTTATTTAAAGTTTCTATATCTAGCAGACTGGTTCCCGGGATAGTCATACGATAGTTTGAAAAACAAATACAGTCTTAATGATATCATAAACCTAAAGTTCCTTGTCCGCAGAAAAGAATTCTCACAAATACTTGAGAACAGGAATTTACAGGAGTTAATTGCCTTTCTTTTAAACTTACAGTAGAACGGAAGTAAATATACACTCGGAATACTCTGCTCAAAATGGCAGAAAGCATATGTGACAAATTACAGAAAAAGAAAGAAAAGAGCTAAATCTTCAACACTGCATGAGTTAAAACCATACAGTTTAGCTGTAATTTAAGTGGGCATTGAATTTATCAAAACCGTTTCACCACATTTTAAGAGACTTTTTTCGCCTCATGAAATGTTTTTATTGAAATGAATATCAAACAATATCGGAGTAAAATCTCAGCTTTCTAAAAGTATTTTAGTGTGGAAATTTCAACATTTCCTTTAAGCAAATAGGTTGCTCAGGTTCTTAGTGTGGATATTTCTACATCAAGCTAAAATAGTTTATATGAAATGAAAACAAAGCAATTGTTCAAACACCTTTAAGGGGTTCATTTATCAAACTGTGGAAATTTCAACATTATCATTACATTTTTGCTCTATGATTTTAACAAACGGAATGTCACAATTTTCACACTGAAATATTCGTAGCTAATACAATGTATCTATTTAGAAAAAAACATAAAATCCGAATAAAAGAGGATGTACAAATTTTTGAATATATCAACACCCAAATAAATTGTGTTGTAACTAACAATGAAGTCTGATCTTCTCCAAAGTTTCTTACTGTTGAAATTTTCACATTTATCCTTATCAAAAAGCTTTATCAGGGTATTATTGTGGAAATTTCCACATCAACCGAAATAACCTAATATAAAATGTGATATAACAAAGTTCAATTCATGAGCATAAATATGTCCGTATCATATCAAATATATTTTTCTATTCTTAATAGTTTGACCTTGAATATAGTTAGGGCTCACTGAATCATGAATAGTCACAACTGTGTTTAAGTGCCGTTTGGTAGCTGTAAAAAGTCTCCCCGTACTTGGAAATAGTGTCTTTATAATTCCTGGTGCTTTGGGATCATGGAGTCCGTTCAAATGATGTGTAATAGAGTTCCACGTAAGCCGGTGCTAGAGAGTGTGGGAGATGTTGCATATTTCTATACTTCTTATGAACAGACTCAATCAAACCGAGTCTGCTTTTGATCTGCTTGGTTAAATTCTTTGCTTCCAGAGGATCTTCTTACATATTTTATTAACAACCACAACAATAATCCTCGGGTGGAGGCTGTAAAATGTTTCCCCGTACTTGGATTAAGTACTTTTACATTTTCTGGTCGTTTGCGCTCATTAAGTTTATTCAGTTGATGTATAATAGAGTTCCGCTTAAGCCGGTGCTAGAGGGCGTGAGAGGTGTTTGCATTTTTCATGACCTCTCATGACTCAATTAAACCCAATCTGCTATTATTCTGCTTGAATGCTTTTTCTTGCTTCCAGAGGATATTTTTACAGATTTGTATAAACTAACGGTCCCTAGTGCCCAAATTTACACAAATCTGGGAGAGGATCCTCATTGAAGTTACTGACCTACTAAAATGAAAATCCGTCGTTCATGAAAATAATTTGTTTAAAATCATTTTTATTTTAAGCTCTTGGCACCTCATAGAGGGTAGAGAGTGTCCCTATGTGAACAACTATGAGAAAAAACCTGATATTGATGCTACAGACTGAAGTTAAGCGGTTAAAGGTCTTTCTATATTTTAACTCTCTAAAAGGATCTAAGAGCCCTGGTTTGGGTTTTATGTGTGAGGACTTTCAAATGATGCTTCTCATCAAGTTTGATGATATCATAACAGTGAAATTACAAGAAAGAAAATGTGATGGGAAACATCAGCATAGTCCTTTGACAAGAGGACCTTGAGGGTCCTATATTTTCTCCTGATTTAAACAAAAGTTTTGAGCTTGCCGTTGAAATTATGAAGACAAACATTTAGACTAGGTGTATAGTTATTAAGCAGAAAATGTACCTGCTGGAGTGTTTTAACGTATTTCACATAATTTGATCTAATGACCTAATTTTACCCGCATATGACCTAGTATCTAATAACTTGACCTAGATTACATAAAGTCTGACCAAATTTCATGTTTACAGAAAATATGAATTATACACTGCTCATAGAAAAGTTTTCAGTGACCTACTTTTTGTTGGCACATAGGTTGGTGCATTCGCCAAGTAATACCACATGACATAACTGAAGACATATTGATAACTTAGCTTATTTGTTGTATGATACTAAAGTGTATCGAAAAATGACTGGGAAAACTGTTTCCGGAAATCCATGCTCATATAGCTGAACAACTCAGTTTGACTGATGAGAAATAATGGCGAGATAAAAGTGGAGAACGTGACGAATTGTCCCGAGGTAAGCTAGCTGGCTGCCCAGCAACGGACAGCGTCGTGAAATATGACAAGCATTTATTTCTTTTAAAGATAACTTTGATTAAGAAAATAATCTTTTCATATTATTGTTTGGAATTACACTGTATATTTATTCGAAACTGTTTCTGTTTTGCCACCGTAAGCAAAAACAGGTCCAGACAGTAAGTTGTTTCAAGGATCGTTTCAAACTTCCTTTTTGTCTACTAAGAATTTGAATATGTTTAAATTTTAAGAAAAACGTGACTTGCATATAAAGAGTGATTGTGCTATTTGTATACCCGATTAGATTTATCATAATTTACAGGTGTGTGAGATTTACATTACGTTCAAATTGTACAATTTGTAATCCGACCTAATACACTCAAGCAATCATTTGGCATAATGTTTCCCGCCCACGTCCTTTCATAAAACATATTTTCCATCTGATCAATTTTGGACATAGTAATACAAAACGAAGGAATTAAACTATTATTTTTACACGAGACCGAACGTTGTAACAACTGTTTCAAGTGATTTCAATTGTCTATCTTAAGGGACAGGTTGCAAAATGTTTAAAGTTACTGATATCGAATATCTTGCCTCTCAAAACCTCTGTGTTAGAGTACAATTCTTACACGTGATTATGTCATCAATCCTGCTTACGGAAGGTTTGGGGTTCTGCAAAAGTGCTGTCCTATACCACCATTCCGGCTGTTAGATTGTCTCTGGACCATAATTATTTCACTGTGACTTCAACCCCAACAAAATAAAACAGTGGGATTCTGGCTATGTTTGATGTACTTAATATTTCCTACATTTTCCTAAACATCAAAATTACTCTTCCTTCTGTGACATAGTATCAAATGATGGATTTATTTTCTGGTTAAAATCTCTTAGATCCATATGTGAAATGCACAAAAATGTAATAACAGAAATGTGTTTAGGTATGATATGGTACCACTATAGGGTATTTATAACTTTCGTTGAAAGAAATACGAAACTTCAGCCTGAAGTCATTTATCCTTTAACCGTACGACCTAGACGTCCGGTCTTCAACTTAACAAAGGTCGGTGTATTATTTAACATTTGCTAGCATAAAGATACTAATCATTAAGAACTTAATTACTTTTTTAGATATCTAAGTCTCTTTAGACTTGAGGCAAATTAGATGTGCGGTCTATATTTAAACAGCTAAGCTTTCAATATGACCTTTAAGTGAGTCCATATAAGTTGCGGGACGTTCTGGGTTCGCGTCCAGGTCTTCATTATTTGATGTCTATATAGTAGTCGCAACTTGACCGCGATGGTTGACCTTAGGCTGATTATTCATATCGATTATTTCATTGTAGAAATAATGGGTGCCTAGGGTATATTCATATATTCTTAGGCACACTCATTTTCAATAATAGGTTGTGCCTCATTATGTATTATAATACAAAGGTCAACCGTCGGGGTCAAGTTGCGTCCACTATACTTCATTGTTAGATGTTTGCTAACCATCTTAGTTCTTCGTTTATTTTCCTGGGACTACAAAATTTCTTTCTCTTGTCATCTCCTAAATTTGTGTTTATCTACCATGTGGATCACGGAAAATGCATGAACTACATGCTATATATAGATGATAACGCTTTCAAATATAAATTTAAGATATTTGTATAATAAATTCCTATTACTGTTAGCTATCCAGCCTTTTCAATGTCTATCCTTATAATGGTGGATATACCGCTTGATTTGGAGTAAATAGTGTACAATTTGACGCCGTGCGTGACAGTGTTTTATTACAAAGTGTAAAGAGTAAAATGTAATTGATACTACATGGAATTAATTTTTGATACTGTTATAAAATTATGTACTTTGATATGAAACCGGGTTTCCGTCGTGCTAAATATTCGTGGGTAGGTGCCCATTGTTTTCATAAAAATAATCAGATGTAATTGAATATGTCCTATTTTTCAATATAAAGTGAAACCGTGTGCAACTTTGGTTTGAAACCCTTCCTATTGTTTTCATGACTGTGACTCAAAAAAGGTTTGTCCGTTCCTGTCTGAACATGACCTCGATGACGTATTCCGCTCTATTGTTTCGGACCTAGGCTTGGGCTATGATTTCTATTGTTCGATATGACCTTGACTAAGATGTATTTCAAAATTATCATTTTTGTAGATTCCATTGCACTACAACTACATTCAGGTTGATAAAAAGACACTGTATTAAAATTTATGATTGATACAGTTACAACCACAAGATTTAAAGGGGAATATGCAATTTTCGCAGAAAGAATTATGTGAAACATTAATACTAACGAAACAAGTATCAAAATCGGACAACAAACATATACTAGTAAGATATAGCCATTTCAATACCATTTATGTACTCAGACAGTGACGTCATCATTCTTTCATTATACGGGCATTGCAATATATTGAAACATCAGTGAATAACAACTTAAAGAAATATTGTGTTGGCCATAGACTATATGAACCTTAATATGTATGTAAAAGTGTATACCGTAACCTTAAGCTCCATGTTTAATTGTATTGAACATAATATTACCATAAATACACTATTTTGAAAAAAAAATGCGTATATAAGGCAAGGACGATGACGTACTGTATCCAAAATGGCTGCTGTTTAATTAATTGATTAATTGCCATTTCTTTTTTGTTTGTAGTCCGAGTTTCATAATTTATTTGACAGTTTATAGTATTTATTAAATTCTTTCTAAATATATACATTGTCAAATGTTGAATATTTCCCTTTAAGGTTACGACCGGGAGTAAGATTTTTGCTTGTTTTCTGAAATTTGTTAGATAATTGATACAATAAAATACCAATGATCTTTTTTCTTAACAAAGTATCTGTACGTTTATTCGCAAAGAATATGATAACTATTTTTACTTTAATAGATTGTTTGAAAGTGAAAGTGAAACATCTTACGAAATAAATTCAAACGTGTATCAGTTTTCCTTTTATGTTATCAGATATCAAGTACTGAAATCATTATATTTTGTATGAAAACAACACATATATAACCCTGTTGCAATGGCCGCCATTTTCATAGTTCATCATTCCGCAAAGTCGCGGACCTGGAGAGATGGAGAGATTTATTCGGGAAAATGTGATCATAAGCACCATCTTACAATTTGGTATATGTAGCTACAAGGGTTCATACGAAAGTAATGTCACTGGAGCTATAAAAATGTGTATAATTAAACGAAAAGAACAAAATGCTTACCCAAGTATCTTGATCTATTTACAGTATGTTTTGAAAATATCATAACAATATTGCTTACCTATCTCAATATCGACATACACAAAAAGGGAGTAATGAGGATCGCCGAACGTTGCTCATGTTGTTTGCGTCTAAAGTACATATTTTTGTTACGCAGCAATGAACAATTCTATGCAGGGCACTATAGTATTAAAATAGAAAAAGTGGAAACTCCACAGGTCGCTCAACACAACAAAAACGAAAATGTTGCAGGCTCGGTTTAATTGAGCCTGTTCATGGACGGTAGTGAAAATGCATGCTACCGTCCACGCCCTCTAGCCCTGGGTTGAGCAGAACTCAACATTTACAAATGCTAAAAGTACAAGTACCAATTTAGAGACATCCACAGATGTGTTCATACGGCGGTGCACATGGAACCTTCAATGCTACACTAGTGTGTAATTCCATGAAAAGCGGCGTATGGTCTCCAGTTAAAATAATGGGTTTGCCCTAAACGAGAAAACAATGAGCAGAATTAAACAAACTGGAATTTAGAAAGGGGATCTGAGGTTATGGAGCCTGCATATCACAGGAACTGCCAAAAGACAAAATTAAAAAGCAGGCACCATATCCAAGGGATGATTAAACAATACCCAAAGCTATGAAAGCGGGAGTATTGGAACCACCCAGGCCGAAATGTTCATTCTGAGAAACTAAACAGTACAAGTAACACAACATAAAAGTCGTGCTGAACGATCTGAGAAGATAGAAATATAACAGCCCTGATTGAATGTACGAGAAGACTTTTTACGGCCGCCACACGGCACAAACAACGCTGCTGTGATAATAAAATAGAAAAAGTGGAAACTCCACAGGTTGCTGAACACAACAAAAACAAAAATGTTGCAGGCTCGGTTTAATTGAGCCTGTTCATGGACGGTAGTGAAAATGCATGCTACCGTCCACGCCCTCTAGCCCCGGGTTGAGCAGAACTCAACATTTACACATGCTAAAAGTACAAATAACAATTTAGAGACTTCCGCAGATGTGTTCATACGTCGATGCACATGGAACCTTCAATGCTATACTAGTGTGTAATTCCATGAAAAGCGGCATATGGTCCCCAGCTAAAATAATGAGTTTGCCCTAAACGAGAAAACAATGAGCAGAATTAAACAAACTGCAATTTAGAAAATCACGTAACTGCATTTTTATACGTCATTTGTTGATTGTCTTTGTTTGGTTGGTTTTCTCTTATTCTGCTTATAAAAGAAACGCTTTTTTTGTTTTCGGAGAAAGTTGTCCGTAGTGAACTTTGAAGATGTATGCTTTTAAAAAGGAACAATCAAAGAAAAAACTATTTCACAGTGTAATCATGATTGAATTAGCTTACATGTTCATATAATTTCTATAACAATACAATGCTAAATTAATGTGCATTGTGCGCATTGACATTTCTTCCGAATCGTCTTCGTTTGTGACACATTAATTTTCGCGCTATGGCCGATACAATGCTTTTTCGACATACACTTATATATTCAAACAAGAGAGATAGAACACACGGAGAAAAAACGAACATTACTTAAAAATATTCTCTAATGAAGTCAACATTAATATGTACTTTTTACGGCCCGTCACGAAAAGAAACAAAATGATATAAAAACCTCAGTTTAAACATGGTGAAAACCCACTATAATAATCAGATGATGATATTACAAATTCCAAAAAACATCAGAAGGAACGTTTTCTTCGATACATATGTCCAAGATCAACACAGACGACTAGAGTCAAGGATTTGGACAATGTTCACAATGACAGTAACCGTTAAATTACACGAATACAAACACAAGCCTTAATAAGAGACATATTTAATTTTCTAATATCTGATTAAAAATAAAGTGACTGATATAGATAACGAATCAAATTCAACAAAATTATGCATATTCACACATGCACAGACGCATCATACTTAGATATGAAAACATGATATTTATCAAATAACAATATAATCCTTGATAATCTTTTTATCACCAGGACTGTCGTCGTTCCAAGTGAAAGATAAATTTGACGGTTTATGTAACCTCCAAGAGTGATTTTTTTAAACTACTGAATGTATCGAATGTTTCTCTTTTCTTTGAATCTGTTCACTGTGCTAAACACGATGCCTTATATCCATGATTGCAAAACCGTGCTGTGAAATGTGTCCTAAACCATGTAATTTGGACTACGTGACGTATACAGAATGATTCTAAGCTATGATTTTTGAGCTATTTTTAAAGCTGATTTTATAAATAAAGATATTTCTTTAATAAAATTAAAATGAATATTGACAGTACACTATATTTAAAATAAACCTAAAAGCATTAAGTATTTGCATCTACTGATGTTAAGATTTAAATCAAGGTACTTAAATCACATGCAGAAAAAGCATTACGTATGAAAGAATGTTAATCGTTTACTAACTGTGAACTATTACATATAAGAAAAAAAACTAAGCTGTATAAATCTGGCGAAAAACAATCCTGAATAAATAAGTCAAGTTTATACGGATAACAAAACATACAAAAGCTATTTTGCACAGGTTAACGAGTGCTAAACAGCGATATAGGCAACCATGATATTTCAAGCATAATTTTCTAACCAGTACTTTTTCGATTACCTCCATTCATCAACTAAAGCAATTGCATTTATAAATGTTCATGTTTCATGTTCGTTCGAAATTATAAGTATATAAGGTTTTATACCTGTTAGAAATTGGCATGCGTATTTTGTTTGTTTTCTGTTTATGCCAACTCAACAATTTTCACCTAAATGCCTATGAAACCAAGCTTTCGGGACTCGTCCAATCTATCCGAATTGGAAGAAATCACGATAACATCATCAATCACACATATTCCAAGACAGTCCTGAACAAGGTCAACGGTTTCGTGCTTTCTTATTGGTGCGCCGTCTTTAGCCGCAAATATCGTTACTGTTCCCGAGGAAGCTATGCAAAGTTTGTCTTTATACAAACAAACAGATTTTGGTTTGAACAACTGGTCCTCACATTTGCGTTTCCAAACTGGTGCTAAATTTTTAAGAGACACACATTTAATTGATTTATGTTCCATGTTCATAACATAGATACAGTCATTTTCGAAATCATACGTTGTGGCAATATCCGACGAGCCTGTTGTATTGTCGATTTCCGTTGATTTGATCTTCTTTCCTTTCCCATCAATGAAAACCTGCTTTGTTTTTGTACCTATGGCAAAACGTGACTTGTTTTTTGAATAAGAATAATCAAATCCAGTAACATCAGATAGTTCTTCTTTTAAGTCGATAGTGTTTTTCGTATCAAAGCCTTTGTCAGTCACACAAATAGTCTCAATTTTATTCCCTTCTTTCTGGGTAAGTATAGCGAGCTGATTATTTTCCATAGCTGCAATGCTTGTGACTCCATCGGGGTACTGTTTAATATGAACATTTCCATCTAGTTGTGCCACGACAACAGAAGATTGCTTTCTATTTAAAAGCCCAATTCGATCCGGACCTATGGTCACAAGTTTTTCGAATTTCAATGGTGTATGAATTGAGTCTAGTCCTGATAGAGGTAACGTTGTATTGATCAAGTACTTTGCTTGTATAGGGGTTTTAGGGGCGAAACTTACATCTTCATAATCTTCTAATTTCTCTCTCGGTTTATCTTTGGGGCCGCCAAATATTTTAAACTTCGATTTCTTTGCTTTTTCTGGTTTGGATTCAGGAACTGTTTCAGTTTTCGGAGACATTTTCGAATCGGTTTTTGCTGCAGTCATGTCATTACCTGGTGCTATTTTCATTGCCATTTGACTGGTGTCTTCAGTTATAGATGCTCTCTTAGGCTTCGCTTCCGCATTTCGAGGAAATAGTTTTGGCCTTTCATGGTATTCATCAGATGAAAAGGCACCAGGCTTTGGGGGTATTTTTGGTGGCTGGCTACCGATAATTGCCGTTGGTATTGAATACGCTGTTTTATTAGCCTGTGATTCATCTTGTGTGGGAAGTGAATAGTGATCCATGTTGCTTAAAGTTACTTCTCCCAAGACACCTTTTGACTTGCTCATCGCTTCTTGAAACATTTTGCTTGCTGTGAATACTCCTTCTGGATTAGAATCAAGATCAGGAATCTCATCGGTCAGCTTTTTCTTTACTTCCTGTAGTTGTGATTCAAGACTCTCTACATCACTAACTGTCGCAACAGATAACTTTTCAAGATTTTCATTAATTGTCTTTTGCACACCATCTAGTTCCTTTTTGTTGCTATATAAATCTTTGAGAAATGAATCGCTGTTAGATTCTACCGAATGTAGTGTGTTTTCTTTCAGTTTGCAGAGTTCCTCTGACAGCTGGTCATACATTTTCTTTACTTCTTGTTCCAAGTTTTCTTTCACTTCTCCAGCTTTACGTTCGTATTCGACAATGAAAGTTTCCTTTCTAGAAGCAATTTGTTTCATAAGTATATATTCAAGTTTGAGCTTCTCCTTTCCTTCAGAAATTTTATCAATTTCTTGAATAGTGTAGACATCTAACTTAGCTTTAGCTATAGCGCACTGAAAACAAAGCAGTTCTTTGTTCTTCAAGCAAACTGCTTTTGCAACTGCATCATTATGGGCAGAACACATGGGAGTAACATAATTTTGTGAAGTTTCCATCTTCAAAGAATCTTGCACCTGAAAATAAGTTTAAAGTGTATAAGTAAAGTATTGCTTCTGGGAATAGCATAGTAATTTTCAAAACGAGAGCAGACGCGGTTAGATTCTTTTGGAAAACGTTTATGATACGCATATTAACATTTATTGACCGGTTTCATTTTTATAAAGTTTTAGGCAGTATTCAAGAATTTGGTCAGGAAAAACAAACGTGGTAACTCAATCATGCATGGGAACATGAAAAGTGGTTGTGCTATCAAAACAAGTGTCTCTTTTGCTACGAAAGGTTGTCTCTGAGATGAAATGCTTTGAACCCGAAAATATATCTTTATGTCGCAGTTCATTTATTCAAAGAGTCTCAAGTTGAAAATATTTTCAATCTAACAGTTATCTGAGTTACATAACATATACGCAAGGTGATGCGTAAAAACTCAATGTCTTAAAACATTATATTCTTTCCATTTTACACCAGTAGATATTATATGAAAGTACTTGTTGATTAATTCGTTTTCACGAACACCCTCATAGTGTATGAAAAAGGGTAAACGTTATGATTTGAAGCGAAGAAATTTCTGTAACCTTAAACAATGCGTCTACAATAGATAAATAGTATATACAGGTAGAACAAATACAATAAATGTTCCAGCTGTCACCTTATTTACAGGCGGAGTTATGTCTTTTTAACATGAAAGAAAGCAAAATGTTTTAGTAAATAAGCAACTTCAGAATCTATAGAATTCGTTTAAAGTGAACAGTTTATATTATTTTTGCACTACGGTAACTCATTTGGGGTTAATTTGTAAACATGATAACTGAGTATTCTTGAAACTCTGTCAAACTGAAAAGTTTGTATGTTGACGCCATTTACTTTCAGATAGCATATTGTATTTAAACTTTAAACTAAATAAAGTTTAAACTTTGTGGACATTCAGTGGTATATAAGCTGCCATACATTTTGATTACCGTCCTTTTAAACCTTTCTTGTATTTGATAAAATAGGCTTGATAAAACTATGTTTAATTTTACATTCACGTTTTTTATTCTATACAAAACAGACATAAAATAATCTACAAAATCTTTAGGAAAAAAAAGATGTTTAAATAGCAATTACCTCGTAAAACTACTTTAGCTTTCGCTGTTTTTTAGATATTTTTATGTCAATAAAGTAATTATCTTCTTTTAGTTTAAACTCACTTCACTTAAGATATTTATTTGTGCTGATTTATCCTATTTAGCAATAAGTTGAATACCAAACAAAATTTGTTGAATATCTTGTTGTAATGTGGATTTGCTTATTTTAGAAGCTGGAGAACTTAAGAAAGATATAAAAATCATCAGTATTGTTCAATGAGATTAAGAAAAGTATTATTTACAGCAAAATCATCTATGTTAACGAAATAAAAAAACTGAAAAACACAGATAACAAAAGATACAATAATAAAGATACTTTGCTAAACACTCTTCACTGAGTGAACATAATATGCACTTGTGTAGCCCCGAGTGAAATGTCATATCAGGTGTTGACGAGAGAAACAATTAAGCTATATTGACCTTTGAGTCAGAACATTGGATCAGAAACAAAGTACAGGAATTCGATACTTTTGTTTCATAGTTCATTATCGCAAACAATCAAAGACAAAGTATACGCATATCAAATACTGGATTTTTGTCGTTTTTCAAAGTGTCTATACCTTTCTTTTGTAATATGTTTAAATCCGTCTCCCGGCTCTAGTTCATAACGTACGTGCTGTTGATAGTTGAATTTGACACGTTCAAGTTAACATAAGGTCCACTTAAAATATACTTCATTTTAATTATCGTACAGTGGTTCCCGCCGAGTAAGCGATAAATAAAGAACAATATATTTAATGTACAACTGAAAATTTTTCTTCCAATGTTTTTAACCAAATTCTTACATTTCATAATTTCTCTCAGTGAAATTTTTTTTCTGTAATATTTCAATAATTCACTGGAACTTGTGCGGTATTGTGAGCGACCGTTATAAAATGTGTCAGACGAAATGAACAATATACAAGTGAAAACAAATCACATAATATAAAGCAAAATTAAATAAATTACTTCAGAAGATTCTCGTCACACATTCCGCTAAAACATTCCATTTTTAAATATTCCTTAGACTTGACTTAAATTCTACATGTAAATCATCTTACGCAAAAACGTTCACTGAATATAAAGAACAATCAAATAAATTATTATTTGATATACATTTCGACTTATTACGTCTTTTTCAAAGGAGTATTAAAACTATTCGCCTAAAAATCAAAATATTTACCTCAAATGTCTTTTATACATACTCCGTTATAACAGTCTGAAATATGGCGAAGAAGGAAGTAGAACAGCATTAATCTTTCTTTCTTAGGACTTTTGGACTTTTTACTGGTCTGCACACGTATAAGATATAATATGAAATAAGGCACTGCCTCAATCAGGTATCGATCCAACTTCAACGCATTTGAAAAGAACTGTATAATGACATCACGGAAGGACACATTTGTTAATTCGATAGTAAACATTTCTTTCGGTATATCGCATGTTACAGTAAACGGATCAATCCCGATTTTCGTCGCTACGCGTAGAATCGATTCCCTATCAGTTTAAAGGTAAATTTTGGAATAAAAATAACACTGCCCATATTGTATTATATTACAGGTTATTTCCGCCTCTTTTATAGGCGCAGCCTCCAGAGAGGTATGTTTATTTATATGAACTGTACTCGCTAGGTGCTTTTATTTACAAGTGTAGACTACATGTATATATACCATAATTTTTATGTTGTCCATATTTGTACTGATGTGCAAGACGATACGGTTCACACAAGTTATGTGGACGCTTATTAGGCACTAGGAAAAAGCGTATCCTCCTAAAAAAATCAGAAGTCAGTCGCTCTATGCACATGCCCGAAGTACACATTTTTTAATTCAATAATATATGTCCAAATCGGTAAATCGCAAGTTTCCATAGAGGGATCTATCCCGATTTTCATCGCTTCGCGATATACTTTGACAACACGACACATTTTTGCATTCACAACATAAATTGGAGAAGAGCATTTGTCAGGCGAGTGTTATCTATTCTCTCGAAATTTTAACATACTAACTCGGAAATTCCTTTTTGACTGATTAACTTGCTTTTATGCCCCCTTCGAAGAAGAATGGTTATTGTTTAGACAAATCGGTTTCTGGATGATAACTCAAAAATGCTTGGGTTAGGATTATGAAAGTTGGTAGGTAGGTTGGTCATGGCCAGCAAATGACTCCTGTTGATTTTGACATCAGTAGGTAAAAGGTCATGGTCACAGTGACCCAGAACAGTTAAACGGCTTTTGGGCGTTAACTTGAGAACACTTGGGTCTAGGAGCATGAAAAAACAGATTGGTGACCAGTAGATGATCCCTACTGATTTTGAGATCGGTAGGTCAAAGGACAAGTTCACAGTGACCCGGAACGCTTGGATCTAGGATCACGGAATTACTACGGAGGTTGATCATGACCAGCAGATGACCTCTATTGAATATGAAATCAGTAGGTCAAAGGTCAATGTCACAGTTACCCGGAACATTTAAACCGTTTCTAGATGATAACTTGAGAACACTTATGCTGAGGATCTGGAGACTGTATAGGGTGGTCGATCATGACCAGCAGGTGACCCCTCCTGATAAGTTGGTCAAAGGTCATGGTCACAGTAACCTGGAACAATTAAATCGTTTCCAGACGATCTGGCCTAGGATCACGAAACTGAATAGGGAGGTTAATACCAACAGATGACAACTATTGATTTTGAGGTCAGTAAATCAAAGGTCAAGGTCACAATGAACCTGAACAGTAGAACTTTTTCCAGATAACTAGAGAATGCTTTCACGTTTGATACGGAAGTGACTAATGACTGGCAGAGGTGAGTACGTCAAACGTCCAGTGACCAAAGAATTTCTGTTCATTCTGCAGTTACTGAATGTATCAACGGGGATGAAATAACATAATAAATAGATAGTTTTCATTAAAACAATTATCAGACTAAAGGTGTCATATTAGCGACTTTAAATCAGTACACGTGAAATAAAGAATCAAATAAAATATTCGAGTCAATGTAATTTTTATGGATCCCCTCTGCTTGTTTAAGGTAGTATCAATAACCTTACTATTGTCTGCATCATTTTATAGACTGTCGGGATTGCATAAATTGGACTACTTTATAAATGCATTATTTTATATCAATTAGATCTTACACTATCAATTGAATATGTTTTCTGTGGAAATCCGTTAGGGCCATCGCCTTTGAATGTGTACGATGATGATGACGCGACAGTACATCATTCAACTAACTTCGACCCGGACTACGGACAGCGGACTGCGTACTTACAGTAGGGGTTTTCTCAAAATATTTAAAGGTTCGCAAAAAAGAAAACATACTTCGGGTTTATATGTTTCTTTTACCTATATATGTAGTAACTTTTGCCTTCATTGTACAGATTAGTGTATTGTGATATAATTATCTGCTATTATACAATACATACGTTTGAAAATATATGGATAGTGAACAGGCTACATTTAAAACACGTAATTGCAATATTCAGATACCATCTAAATACTCTGTCACATTTTACTTGCGTTAAGCAGGTTCTTCAATCGACATGACATGTGAAGTTTCAAACCCACTGTACTACGATAATACTTTACCTTAATATGTTCATGCATTAAAAATACAACTTAAAATATGGATATGAAGATAACGGCGATTCCTGGTTTTAATATGTATCCGTCCATACAATTCCTAGACTAGTTTTTCCTAGCAACAAAGTAAGAAAAAAAACGCAGTACAAAATATTATTGTGAAAAAAAGATAAAACATTGTGAATGAAATGAAAGTTCGTTTAATTTTTGTTGCATAGTATAGATACAGTGTTCTCGTAGACTTCTGTACGAGAAAGGTCATTGTTTTTCATTTATTTTTATAATTGTATCTAATGTTTGATAAAATAGAAGTTTTACAGAAATATCTTGAATGATTTAGTTCAACACTTTGTCTAAACATCTTTCAACCCCGTCGAAAAAAAATCCGATACATTACCATATTTTAGCTAAAACATCCTGAATTAGTTATGTATCAGCATGTTTGGAAAAAAAATGGAAATAGCCACTTCTTATTTTCATAATCTGATATCGGAATTGCATGTTAAAAGTTGTTTTAAATTTACTATCTTAAAGTGACTACTCAGTATAAATTATCAGTCTCTAATTGAATTTAATCTTTAAGTACCATTAAAACTGGCTGTCCAAATGTCAATCTAAAACCCAGCGGAGACCGAAAATTGTTTTGTGAACATTAGGCATAGGACGCGTCCTAGGTCAAATTCCGATCATATTCCAAAAAACATGTTTTATGGCCAATGCATGCATAGAATTGTCAACGAAATCTAAATCTAAAAATAAACGCCACAACTAGTACTTTCAATTTCACGTTTTTTTCTGAAAAAAAAATAGGTTTCAGTACTCCGAGAAAAATAAGAGATTACAAAGTAAAAGAAAATGGTATTTAAATAAAAAAAAATGCTATTTGCATAGTCTGAAACCACAAAGAAAATATTGGGGCCTCTGTGGCCGAGTGGTTAAGGTCTCTGACTTCAAATCACTTGCTCCTAATCGATGTGGGTTCGAGCCTCACTCGGGGCGTTGAATTCTTCATGTGAGGAAGCTATCCAGCTGGCTTACAGAAGGTCGGTGGTTCTACCCAGGTGCCCGCTCGTGATGAAATAATGCACGGAGGGGCCTTCCTCCGCCATCAAAGCTTGAAAGTCGCCATATGACCTAAAATGGTGTCGGTGCGACGTTAAACCCAACAAAATAAATAAATAAAGAAAGAAAATATAGACAAATGATAAGATTGCTTGCGATTCCATGGAAAGTAGCTTTAATGAAAAAGGGTATAAAAGGTAAAAGGATATTTTAATGCGCCCAGTTAAGAATACTTGTAAGACAAAATACATGTATATCGGTAATTCATATATACAATACAACGGATATTAATAAATCTTATAACTGTCTTTTCTCGAATATTTTAAACGGAAACAGTATTACGGCATTAGAACCGGATGCTAAATATGCCGCTGTTCAGTAATGCATTAAAAACAAACTTATATACAGTTCGAGAAAATCCCTATATTAAGTTCGCAGTCCATGGTCCACAATACGCGTCGAAGTAAGCTGAAAATCTCTACTATCGAGTTTCGCGTTTCAGATCAACACATTCAAAGGCGATGGCCTTAAATGGAATTCCGTAGAAAACATATTCAATTGATATATCTGATTAAGCAAAATTACAATTAAACGCCTGTTTAAAAAGTTAAAATGACTGACATTCTGCTTAAAGACAGAAAATTTCAAATTAAACGTATAGATTAAGGTAAGATATATGGTCGCATTCCAAAATGCTTGATTTGTAACAATAAACTGTTTTTGTCAACAATGAAAAAATTGTCATTTGTTAAAAAATGAAATCTGAAACTTGTCGTGTGAAGAAATTTACTCAGTGGAAAAGTTATGAAAACAATTGTGTATCAATTGAAATGTATGTATTGTTTGACAAAATCTGGCACGGGTACAAGACGAAGTCCCGCTCACAATCATAATATTTAACAAGGCATTTAAATAATATGAAGAAATGTTTAGTTATAGCAATTTTTCATCCAGATAAAATTATTGCATTACAATTAACATGTAATTAATATATTTCATTGACTATATATTGAGTATATAATGCCATTTAAATTTGTATGGTTGAAATAAAAAATGAAAAGTAAGGTCATGAAAGCTGCTGCATGGCCATGCAATGATATCATATATTTTGAACGGGTGTGTTTGTTCCTAGCTTATCTTGTTTAAAATGTTGACAAAACTTGATAGATAAAGTATATAAATAGTGCCCCTTGCCTAAAAGGAAATTGTTTATGCATGAAGTTAGGCATGTTCACATTTAGGTTGACCGTGATGTCTTTGACCTTTTATATCACGGATTCAAATATAATCAGGTTCATAATTTAATGGGGGTTTTTTTTATTATTATTTTTATTTTATTTTGCTTTCTTACTTAACAATCAATTAATGGTGCTCAAACCTTAACATTTTGTCAGGAGCTAACATAGATTTTGTATAACACATACTAAAAATTTTCTTTAAATGGCGGGCAAAACCATTGGTTGATAAAGAACAATCAAATAAAATATTAAGTGATAAATAATTCGACTTATTACGTCTTTTTTAAAGGATTATTAAAAGGGTTATTAAAACTATTCACCTAAAAATCAAAATATTTACCTCAAATGTCTTTATACATACTCCGTTATAACAGTCTGAAATATGGCGAATAAGGAAGTGAAAAAGCATTTAATCTTTCTTTGCGGGAGTGCGCTTTTTAGGACTTTTGATTGGTCTGCACACTTATAAGATATGATAAAGATACTTTAACAACACAACAAAGTTTTGCCTTCACAATATAAGTTACAGAGGAGCATGAGTGTCAGGTGCGTGTTATTTATTCTCTCGAAATTTCAACATACTAACTCGAAAATTCGTTTGTGACCCTTCAAAAGAAGAGAGGATATATTGTTTTGTTCATGTCGGTCGGACCAATCGGTTTCCAGGTGGTAACTTGAGAACTCTTAGGCCTAGGATCATGAACGTTAATAGGGACTTTGGTTATGACCAGCAGATGACCCCTATTGATTTTGAGATCAGTAGGTCAAAGGTCAAGGTCTCAATGACCCGAAACAGTTAAACGGTTTCTTAACGATAACTTGAAAAACCTTGGGCCTAGGATCATAAAAGTGTATAGGGATGTTGATCATGACTCTGTATATACCTAAATTACCAAATAATATATAGATGTAGGAGTTACTGTGGTCTCGAGATATTCCATGTATCTAAAGCATAGACCTACATTCTATGTATAGTATGGTTATATGTCCCAGTTCCAGGTCGAAAACCTTTGAAATATGGCCAAAATAATGAAGTATACTATTTCGGACGAAACCCGATCACCTTCTGTGACTTCCCGTAAACTCCAGAGCTAACCTGGCTGCAAGATCTTTTTCTCAAATGGTACACAGAACCTTTAATAACACGTTTATTAAGGATAAAGCTTTGTTGCCGAAGGGACCTAAAACAGGGCAAAACTAGGTTAAAATAGTAACATCTGCTATGGTTCGAGGGATACGAAAGATACCTGCTATTTATTTTCATTTGACAAATATACATGTCACTAATGTTCTGCCGTAGTAACTGACGATTCATCAAGTTATTTTGACAGAATAAAGTTACTAATATAGAACGATATTTTCACATTTGGCGTTGTTTCGTTCCGTCGTTGTGGCTGGTGCGCCAGAACGACAGAACGGCAAGACGACGTTTTTAAGGGTGCCATTTATAAGTGTCGTTCTTTCGTTCTGTCGCGTTGCATTCTTTGTTATATCGTTTTTGCGGGGGCGCCAGAACAAGAGAACGAAACAACGCCAAAAGAGGAAAACGAAAAAAATCAGCCACCATAGTCTGGTCAGGTTATCAAAACAAACACTTGAGTAAGATGTGAACATTTCTCAAGATGGACAAAGGCCGGTCCACTAACCTAACAACTAGCAATTTCATCTTTCCTTTATTTGTTTCAAATCAAAGTCTCACTACTCTCAGAACGACATACGTCATGTTGTCATAGGAGGATTTCTACTGCACGAACTACCATGTTACTTTATAGAAATGTTGAAAGGAAGCATTGTAAATGGAAGGAGATATTAAGATTTTCAAAGCTGGATGTCAGAAACAAAAACACGATTCATTTCAAAATTGCTCAGGAATACTTAGTAAAACATGTTTCAAAAATGTGTTTAATTAAAAACTTTATTTGATACTTTTGTCTTTATAGAGAAAAGGACAACTGATAAAACTGATACACCTGCTTCGTTTTACCGTGATTGTTTTTCTCAGCTACAAAACCAGAATGAACTATGGGGTTTCCATGCATTTTGTTAACAGAAATGTGAATGTACTTTCCATATATAACTTGCTGTAGGTTTATGTGGAAAGTAGTACCAAATTTTAGTTTTCTCATAAAAGGTATTCTAGAAGATATTTGGTTGCATTGAAGCATTAACTTATTATTGCTTTTCAAAAATAGAAAATTTAGGGTACTTTTCAGTACCACAAAAAATTCAAAATCATTTAGTACAAATAGTACAACACAATTGTATCTTAATTTATATGCTCTTACAAATTTAAATCTGTACTTAATTCCCTTACACTTTCATAAAAATCATGTACAATTATCATCATTAAAATTACAAAAGTCCGCCAATGTCTCTCTATAACATCAGCGCATTTTAGCACAGAAAGGGATATATAACATATGTATCCGGTATTGGCTAGTGGCTAAAAATATATTATTAAGTCATGGCCAAGGGTTACTCATATAGTTTCTCTAAATGTTTGCCTTTAATGTCGTCTTATACTACCGTATAATAAGGAATGTTATTATGCAAGAAAGATAAGTCAGAATAATAAACGAATCAAAACCATGAATTTGTCTCTCATTGATTAAAGCGTTATTAAACAAGCTAAAGAAGCAGGAAATGGTTAAAACGGTCGTATAGCTAAATATGATCATAGATGAAATTGAATATCTTGAATTTCAAGAGGCCGGGCATTTGACTTCGAGATACTCCGGGATTCGAGACTTGCTTTGAAGTAGCCGAAATTTCGAGATGCCGAGTTTATGAATAAAAATAGAATGAGAGACATATTGTTCTTACATCCGTCACACGATAATGTCAGCTTCACACCTCTTTAAACCTGGGAAGAATTTCAAATAACTTACCACAAACTAACGTGAAGTACTCGACTTCCATTCAAAGAAAAATTCTCAAGGTCAAGTGATAGGTCAAATTGTGAGTACCTCGTACCTTCTTCCCCTTGAAGGAGCCACTGATATTAACTATATTGGGATGTACACAAATCGTGTTTGTTCAAGGTCAGGGTCTGACGATAAGATCAAAGGTTAAATGGGATACAGTTTTCCGCTTTGTATCCTTTGACCTCTGGAAGGGTTTTCTGATTTGCCGAACCTTTACGAGATGACATGCCGTGAAGTAGTATCTCAAAACGTAGCTAATCATTATGTATCTAAAGACACATGAGGAAGAATTGACCTCATGACCGATATTGCAGAAAATCGATATCAGGGGAGACAACGGCTATTTGGTATTGGTAGCAGGTGACCGGTATTGCGATGTCGATATCTACTGCCTCCGGGTATTGTCACCTGGATGTTTATTTCAATATCAAGTGTAATAAAAGAGATGGTTTTTCATAAGATAATTAAACAAGCTTAATTGAAATGTCACTGGAGTTACAAACTATGGAAAAGGGATTTTTCATTAGAAATAAAACAAGTCATTTTTATCAAAAAAAAATGTTTAATATGTAATTTTCTGAACCATAGCATTTTTAACATGTTATTTTATAATAATCAAATTAATTTTTATATCAATATAACATATCTATCAACAATAAAAACCATATTTTCATATAAAATTATTTTCATACATATTCTTATATAAGAAGAATGTATATTTTAACATGTTTTCGAAAAACAATGTAAAAAATCGGGTGAACATTGCTATCTGTAAACCATTTAGATTCAAGTTGAAGGCAAATATCGATGAAGTCTTTTATTTTTATTTTTTTTTTCATTTTCATTTTCAACCAATTCTGAAATGTAAATGACCCTTAATCTCTAGAAAAAAGGAGGTTCGTACCCACAGACACTTCCTTTTATATTTATATAGCACTAGCATTGATATTTTTATAAAATACGCTGTCGTTGAAAAATAAAATCTGACATATATATTAAAGAAATATGATCTGATTTTACATTGTTTTAAATAACGCTGTCTTTAAGTATAATATGTGTAAAAGACCTAGGTACCACCGCCCCCCCCCCCCCCCCCACCATTGTTTTATACGATTTTATAACTTTTATGGCCATAACACATTCTTGTCAAAAAAAAGAAGAAAAAAAACAAAGACAAATATCAAACAGGGAAGTCACAAAATACAAATAAACTTAACGAATGTATTTTAAAATTGTCTGATTGGTATGTATTATACCTGCTGCCACTACCACGTCCATACTTATGTCACAAAAATACATACATAAGTTATTTTGCTTGTTTTTTTCTTTTAAACAGCTGTTTACAATTTATAATTACATAGGTGTAGGTTTTGAATTATTTTATTCTGAAATGGTTGAATGGTTGAACATCACACGTATATCAATTCAGTAATTCTTAAAATATTGGTAAAATAGGAAGTTTGTAAAATTAAAAAAAAAGATAGTGGCAATCAGCGTGGTACAGGTATTTTCAAGCAGACATTATTCCACCAATATATGAAAACTGCTTGCAAAATAAAAAATATGCGAAAGATTAAAATCGCATGATAATAGAATGTAATCTTTTCTCCATATTTACAGATTATTATTTCTATTAATATGAATTGTGCATATAGCATGTGTTTAATATTAATTGTTTATAACTGATATACTGTACTTTGATGTGTTTATATATGGTAGCCTCGTAATAGATCATATTGTCTATTGTAAATTCCTCATATTTGCATGTGTGTACATGTATTGAGAGAATAAACGAGATGTTCTGTTCTGTTCTGTTCTGTTCTGATAATTATACCTTGTAATTATAAAAAGAAAATACCCGTAATTCAAAACGCAATTATAGCAATTATAGCCTTATCAGTGTTATAAACGTCTGTGTTGTTTTAACGTTCCTTATTTAGAGGTAACTGGCAAGTTTTATTACAGGTCCAATAAAAAGGATTTATGCGTGATGCATATAACATTTTATTACTTCTATAAACTATCATTCAATAGGATTACAGTATAGGAATTAGTTTTATGTAAAATTATCTTGAATTGAACATGTACAATAAATTATGAAAGTAAGTTAATTACGACGACATTTATGATAACTGAAAAGATCATAAGGTAAAATTTTCACGAAAACAATAATATATCATTAAGTTACTGAAGTAAAATTCAATTCTGTTTTAAATGCAGATATTATTTACATTGCAAAAACATTCTTGTACACAAAAATGCTCCGGACATAATTAAATATTCCAGCTTTAATTTGATTAAGGCGGACCTTGAATTTATTTACTAAAAATTATTAAGTAAAATATATACAAAAAATTCTGTATTTTACCTTTTTACGACAGTTTGCATTTGTGATCCAAGTGTCGTTAAGAAAGTTATCTCTTTTAATGTTTAATTGACATAATTGGCATAATTGACACTGATATTAAAATGTAAATGAAATAAGGTGAGAACAACAGCATAAGAAGAAATGCGCGTCTCTTTCTTTTTAGAACCGAAATATTTATTGCAATATTTAATTGCATTTCTTATATTGTTAATTTGTGATATTAACACAAAATGAATTACTCGCGAAGTAAAATTACATTAAATGATTAAATCATTACTTTAACGTTTTGATCACAATACCCCATGTTCACGCGGTATACTATAATATCGTCTGCTTATGACACTACAACAACAACTTCACGCTGAAGTTAATTTTTCTTCGAAATTAGTGAAAATAAACCGTCTGAGAACGAATCAAATTTTTATTTCACAAAAATGAAATAAATATCATTCAAAAGATAAATTCAATGAGAGTAGGAAAGTTCTTGCACCTAAGCTTTCATATCAATGGTTTTATACAAACAATGCTTTGAAGAAACGCATGTATGAGATTTTTGCACATTTTATATGGAAAAAAGGAAGGGAAAAATGATGAAATGATGGCATCAAACTTCATGCGAAGAACGAATAAAAAATTAAGATAAAATTTAATTTAAAAAAACCTTGTGATGAATCAAATGTTGAACATTGGTAATATTTTTGCACCTAAGGTTTCTTATTTTTAGTAATTTTGTTATTAAGTAAAATGTGTACATGCCCTTCTTATTTCTATATAGAAAATCTGACCGCTATCGATTAGTGGCCGGAGGAATATTCTTCGGTATGTGTGCTTTCTGCAACGCAAATTCTAATGCATTCATAAATTCTGCTGTCATTTGTTTTGATTTCTGTGACATTGTTATGTTTGTGTATACAGATTTGCAGCCCTTATAACAAATGTTCTTTGACACTGTATCCAACATCAAGCTAGAATTAACTAGCACACAGAAAAGTTCTATTCAAATAGTCCAAACTAAATATAACCATGATGTCACCGTGTCCGAACTTAAAACTTTGCGCTCAGACCCCAGAAAATTATGAAATATCAGACTGCATTTTTAAGATTAAATATTCCAGAATCTGATAGAAACTTTTATATTTAATATGCTTTTTCAAACTTACATCTATACTAAATTCCCTAACACTTTCATAAAAATCATGTACAGTTATCAGCATCGAAATTACAAAAGGACGCCTACGGCTTAAGTCTATAACACCAGCGCATTTAGCAGAGAATGGAATATATAACATATACACATGTATCCGGTATGGGCCAGTGGCTAAAATATATAATTAAGTTATGGTCAAGTGTTACTCGTAAAGCCATAAACCGGCTAAATATTTGCCGTAAATGTCACCTGATAAGGAATGCAATTATGCAAGGAAGATAAGTCAGAAAAAATAAACGAATTAAAACCATGAATTTGTCTCCCATTGATTAAAGCGTTATTAAATAAGCTAAAGAAACAGAAACTATTAAGAACGGTCGTATAGCTAAATATAATCATAGGTGAAACTCAATGGCTTGAATTCCAAGAAACAAAAAGGGTTGGGAGACATATTGTTTGTACATCCATCACACAATAATGTCAGCTTCACATCTCTTTAAAGCCTGGAAGGTATTTCAAATAACATACCACAAACCACAATGAGACAACGTGCAGTATTCGACTTTTATTCAATGCACGATCTTTTAAGTAAAATTCTCAAGGTAAAGTGAAAGGTCAAAAAGTGAGTTTCTCGTACCGTGCCGCATCCTTTTGAAGGAGCCACAGATGTTAACTATAATGAGATTTGTAGAACGAAACTGTCATTCGTGTTTATTCAAGAGCAAGATCAAAGGTGAAATGGGGCACAGTTTTGTCCGCCTTGTATCCTTTGACCACTGAAAGGGTTTTCTAATTTGCCAACATTTCTATCATTACGAGATGAGATGCCGTATGAAGCTTTCGGTAAGTAGTATCTCTAAACGTGACCAATAATTATAACACATCTAAAGGCATGTGCTTTTTGCAACGCAAATTCAAATACAATGTAGCTCTAACAAAATCATTGAGCCACATAATCAACAAGCCCGCCCGCTTAGCTCAGTAGGTAAGAGAGTTGGTCTACGGATCTCGGGGTCGCGAGTTCGATCCTCGGGCGGGGCGTATGTTCTCCGTGACTATTTGATAAACGACATTGTGTCTGATATCATTAGTCCTCCACCTCTGATTCATGTGGGGAAGTTGGCAGTTACTTGCGGAGAACAGGTCTGTACTGGTAAAGAATCCAGGAACACTGGTTAGGTTAACTGCCCGCCGTTACATCACTGAAATACTGTTGAAAAACGGCGTTAAATCAAAAACAAACAAACAAAACATGATCAACAGGTTCACTAGCTAATCGTCTATAATTTCGTTGGTGGATAATAAGAATACACAAAAATGTGGAATATATACACTATATACATTGCTACATATTTTGTTTCCTTAATTTTTAAGAGGATGTTATACCAATACTCCTTTCTTTTAAAAATGCAAATATGGCTGAAATATAGCAAATATTCTGAAAGTAAAGAATAAACCAGATGCAATGTACTCCATTTTGATAATGTCATCGCCCCACCCTGTCGCAGACCTAGAGAAAAGTAC
Organism: Mercenaria mercenaria; assembly: GCF_021730395.1. Taxonomy (NCBI): domain Eukaryota; kingdom Metazoa; phylum Mollusca; class Bivalvia; order Venerida; family Veneridae; genus Mercenaria; species Mercenaria mercenaria. Next base: position 60,246,084 of record NC_069373.1, read on the forward strand.
ACAGGACATTGCGACCAGAGGTATCATTCTACAGTTTGGTATAAGTTGCTTTGTGAAACACTAATGTTCGTGCCATGGCCTGTACATTCATTTTTCAACAAATACTAATATATTATTGCGAGCATTACTTAAAATCATACCGTATGTTGTCACTATTGATGTCACACCAAGACAAACAAACAAATGAAAACCTCATTTAAAAGAAATAATAAAAGAGATTTGAAGAATCAGAGGACGATATGTGGTCAACATTTCAATTGATTAAAACCTTGAGAACAAAATTTGCATCGATACCTTAAATTTTCGCTGAGTATAAAAATATGCTCGCATAGCCCTGCATATCTCCGCAGTAAATCTCGTGCATATTTCTCCGACACTTTTTGTAACAATATTAAATATTCACAGGGCATAGAAATTGACAATGAGCTCATAAAAGGGACCCGAGAGAATAATATATCGTTTTCTTTCCTTATGATTACCTAAACTCACTGTGCTAATTACATTGACAGTAATCTTCATATTCCGTATATACAAACATACGCCTAAACTTAGACATAATTAACTTTCTAATATCTGATTAAAAATAAAGTGAGTGTTAAAGATAATAGATTCAAATTCAACAAAATAGATATGAAACTAGAAAAATTATCAAAAACAAATATATTGAAACATGAAAGGTAAGATTAGATTTCCCGCAACAAGAAAATTCAGCATACGGGTTGCTTTAAAAATCCAACAAAAACATCTCAATTACATGCAAAATACAATAGTGAGTAAGGGGTAGATAAAAGGGAGAGTGGATGGGGAAAGTGGAAACAAGAGCTTCGCAAAGCGGAGTGATATTCGCCCGAGGGGTTATAACAGAAGTGGACGGAAGCAAAATATAAAAGAAAATCAAAAGTTAGAAACTTTTTTGGGAGGTGTCGATGGTTTATGGGGGATAGGGGGAAGCAGGGTGTGTGGGTTCGTGTGGGCGAGGTGTAGCTGTAGGTGTGGAAGTTGGTATAGGCAGTTTAAATTTTATCATATACTGATTTTAAGGTTACGATCAATATTAATTACATTTGGAAAAAGTATTTTTTGCATGAATGAATAAACTCTATCTGGGGACCAAACGCCGCTCTCATGGAATTACACGCCTCAACACGTGTATCATTGAAGGTTCCATATTCACCGCCGTTTGAATACATCTGCGGATGTCTCTAAATTGCTTTTTGTACTTTAAGCCTGTGTAAATGTTGGGTTCTGCTCAGCCCGAGGCTGGAGGGCGTAGACGGTAGTATGCATTTCCACTACCGTTCATGAACAGGCTCAATCAAACCGAGCCTGCAACATTTTCGTTTTTGTCGTGTTGAGCGACCTGTGAAGTTTCTACTTTCCTCTATTTTATACAAACAAACAGATTTTGGTTCGAACAACTGGTCCTCACATTTGCGTTTCCAAACGTGTGCTAAATTCTTGAGAGACACACATTTAATTGATTTCTGTTCCATGTTAATAACATAGATACAGTCATTTTCGAAATCATACGTTGTGGCAATATCCGACGAGCCTGTTGTAATTTCGATGTCTGTTGATTTGATCTACTTTCCTTTCCCATCAAAGATAACCTGCTTTGTTTTTATACTTATTGCAAAACGTGATTTGTTTTTTTTAATAATCAAAATCCTGTAACATCAGATAGTTCTGCTTTTAAGTCAATAGTGTTTTTCGTATCAAAGCCTTTGTCAGTCACACGAACAGTCTCAATTTTATTCCCTTCTTTCTGGGTAAGTATTGCAATTTTCCATAGCTGCAATGCTTGTGACTCCACCGGGGTACGGTACAATATGAGAATTTCCATCTAGTTGTGCCACGACGACAGAAGATTCTTTTCTAGTTAAAAGCCCAATGCGATCCAGACCTATGGTGACAAGTTTTGAGAATTTCAATGGCGTATGAATTGATTGTAGTCCTGACAGAGATATTGTTCTATTGACCAGGTATTTTGCTTGTATTGGGATTTTAGGGGTAAAAGTTACGTCTTCATAATATTCTAATTTGTCTCTCCGTTTATCTTTGGAGCTCGAGCCGCCAAATATTTTAAACTTCGATTTTTTTGCTTTTTCTGGTTTGAATTCAGTAACTGCTTCAGTTTTCGGAGACATTTTCGACTCGGTTTGTGCTGTAGTCATATCATTACCTGGTGTTATATTCATTACCGTTTGACTGGTGTTTTCATTTATAGATGCTTTCTTAGTCTTCGCTTCCGCATTTCGAGGAAATGGTTTTGGTTTTCCACTGTATTCATAAGATGAAACAGCATCAGGCTTTGGAGGTATTTTTGGTGGCTGGTTACCGATAATGGCCGTTGGTTTCAAATACGCTGCATTTTTAGCCTTTAATTCATCATGTGTTGGAAGTGAATAGTGATCCATATTGCTTAAATTCACTTCCCCCAAAACACCTTTTGACTTGCTCATCGTTTCTTGTAACATTTTGTTTGCTATAAACACTCCTTCTGGATTCGAATTAAGATCAGTAATCTCATCGGTCAGCTTTTTCTTTACTTCCTGTAGTTGTGATTCAAAACTGTCAACTTCACTTACTGTCGCAACAGATAACTTTTCAAGGTTATCATTAATTGTCTTTTGCACTCCATTTAGTTCTTTTTTGTTGCTATATAAATCTTTGAGAAATAAATCTCTCTTAGATTCTACCAAATGTAGAGTGTTTTCTTTCATTTTTGGAGAGTTCCTCTGAGAGTTGGTCATACATTTTCTTTACTTGTTGTTCCAGGTTTTCTTCTCTTCTCCAGCTTTTCGTTCGTATTCGACAATAAAATTTTCTTTTCTATAAGCAATTTGTTTCATTAGTATATATTCAAGTTTGAGCTTCTCCGTTCTTTCGGAAATGTTATCAATTTCTTGAATATTGTAGGATTCTAACTTTGCTTTAGCTATTACGCACGGAAAACAAAGCAGTTCATTTTTCTTCAAGCAAACTGCTTTTGCAACTGCATAATTATGGGTAGAACACATAGGAGTAACATAATTTTGTGAAGTTTCCATCTTCATAGAATTTTGCACCTGAAAATAAGTTTAAAATGTAAAAGTAAGGTATTGCTTCTGGGTATAGTACAGTCATTTTCAAAACGAGAGCAGGCGCAGTAAGATTCTTTTGGTAAACGTTTATGATATGCATATTTAACATTTATTGAGCGGTCTCGATTTTATAAAGTTTTAGGCAGTATACAAGGACATGGTCAGGGAAAAACCATGGTAACTCAATCATGCATGGGAAGAAGAAATGCTGTTCAGTTATCGAAACAACCGTCTACGAGGGGCGTTCAATATGTAATGTTACTCCTTATGTAGTTCCGTAACCGCTGGTTATTTTTAGATGCGTTTTCGGCACATAAAATGCTATATAAATCATAAGAAATCGGTAGGTTCAAAGTAAAACTATAATCCTTTTTGTAAGGTGTATTTAGGTATACTGGATCATAATTATAATCCAGGTTTGTCCTGGGCATCCAGAGTCTCAGAAAAGTAGAATAACTTGTAAAATCACAAAATGCTATCATTTTCCTATGAGGGACAGCAATTTGTGATGAGTTTGCGGTTGTGCCATTTACTTTCAGATTACATATTGTATTTAAACTTTAAACCAAGTAATGTTTAAGCTTTGCGGACATTCAGTGGTATGTCAGCTGCCACAATTTTTGATTACCATCAGTTTACACCTTTCTTGTCTTTAATAAAATAGGCTTGTTAAAACCTTGTTAACTACCGAAAGAAGTTAAGGCTGCACTCTACGCTGACGACCTGGTATTATGGTGTAAGGAAGAACATGCCACTACAGCAACGTACATGATGCAAGAAGCCATCAACAAGCTTTCCTCTTGTGCTGAAGATTGATGTGTATCCATCAATACAGAGAAATTGTCCACAACACTATTCTTCCTGTCGTCAAAGCAGAGAGCGGGTAAAATCAAGATGGGAAATACTTCGCTGACTGAAGTAGACGAGGCAAATTATGGAGTGACCTTTGACAAACGGCTAACCTGGAAGCCCCACATTAGTCAAACAGAAGGGAAGGCTGATAGGAAGCTTGCCATGATGCGCAAACATGCGGGAACAACGTGGGGAGCAAATGAGCAAATACGTAAGACAGTATATCAGGGAACAGTGAGACCCCATTTAGAGCATAGCTCAACTGCCTGGTCCACTACTGCCAAAACTAACCAACAGGCTCCAGACAAGGTTCAGAACCAAGCATTGCGGATCATGACAGGTGCTACGAAGTCTACACCAATCTCCTTCAGGGAGAAGCTAACAAGCACACAGCCTTTACAAGACAGGAGACGTGCAAAAGTCTTGCTTCAAGCAGAGAAGTTCAGGTCTTTTCAAGACCATCCCATGAAAACCAAGCTAGACAGCTACACCAAAAATTGGCTCAAACGTAGCAGCTTCGTTCATGGGGCAAAGAAACTCAACCGGGAGTTCAAAACTGAGCTGAACATACTAACATATCCCCTAGGTAGTGAAGACATAATAAACCCACTAGCGAATGATCTGTCCTTAGTGTCTGTGAGACTTGCTGTTCCTCGTTTTGACCGTGGGAAGCAAGAGGATGAAGGTATTCGAAATAGCCTCACTATTGCTATGATCAATGAAGACTATCCTCCGGAATCAAGTGACTCATGTCTATACAAACGGAGCAGCCACATGCGCCGTCAAAGATGGAAGAGCAGGAGTTTTCATTCAATACCAATCTGGCAAGAGAGAAACACTACATACAGCCACAGGAAAACACTGCAGCAATTACAAGGCAAAGACGGAAGCACACATGAAGGCCGTCTCAATGGTTGAAGACTCGGCAGAAGAAAGCTCCTAAGTCGTCTTTCTCACAGATGCACTGTCTGTCATGGAAGCTCTGAACAACAATAAAGCTCCGCAGCTAGCCAGGAGAATGCAGAGCCTGGGTATAAACTGCAAAGTAGCACTTCAGTGGTTTTCATCCCTTGTGGGCAACCAAAAAATCTGTGAGTTACAAGGAGAAAGTCACCATCATCAAGGCACTAACGAGACCAAAGATAGAGGAAGATGCTTTTCATTTCCTTGACCGATCTGAACAAGATATTGGTCAGGCTTCGCTCAGGGTACAACAAGCTCAATGCTCACATGTTAAACAATACAGACTGGCATCATCGCTAACTTGTCCATGTGGTGAGGAAGATCAGACTGCGGAGCATATACTTCAGAGATGTAAAAGGCATGACCAGCAGCGAGCTGCGACTTGGCCGATAGATACTCAATCCACCAGAAACTGTATGGAGGCATTAAGGATCTGCGGCAAACCACAAGTTTCATTGAGGCTACTGGTCTGACAGTGAAGTCGCGAACGAGAAGTAGAAAGTAAAAGAAACTAAATTTAATTTTACATGATTGTTTAGTTGTGAAGTTCTTTTTATTCTGTACGAAACAGACAAAATAATTTACAAAAACTTTAGAAAAAAATGTATAAACAGCAATTACCTCATAAAACTACTTTATAACGTTCGCTTTTTGCTGTTTTTATGTCAGTAAAATAATTATCTTTTTTCAGTTTTATATCACTTCACTTCAGATATTTATTTGTGCTGATTTATACTATTCAGCAATAAATTAAGTACCCAACCATTTGTCGAGGTAAATGTTATATTTGTATTTGTTTGTCTTAGAAGCTCGAAATCTTGAGAAAGATATAAAACCGTCAGAATGGATCAATAAGATAAGAAACAGTATTATTTACAGCAAAAACAGGTATGTTAACCAATAAAGCTGAAAAACACCGTTAACAAAAGATACAGTAATAAAGATATTTTGTAAAATTTTATTCACTGAGTAAACACAAGATGCAAGATTGGTATAGCCCCGACTGAAAATATCACTTCAGAGGTTGACAAGAGAAACAATGAAGCTCAATTAACCTTTGTGTCTGAATCACAAAGTATACGCATATAAAAAATTGGGATTTTTGTCGATTTTCAAAGCTTCTATACATTTTCTTTTGTGATAGGTTTAAATCCGTCACACGCCTCTAGTTCATAACGCACGTGCTGTTAATAGTTGAATTAGTACCCAAACATTATTTTGGGGGAATCAAAACCTCTAAGTTTAGTCAGCTTCCACTTAAAATGTACTTCATTTTTATTAATGTACGGTGGTTCGATTCCCTCTAAGCGATAAATACAGAACAATAACTTATACTTGCATTTAAGTTAGTTCTGCACGTTTGATAAACCGGAAGTGATGACGTAACGTCATTTATCTGGAAAACGTAGAATAAAGCCTGGATTCTGCGCACGAAAATGAAAATCATTTTAAAAATTTATGGCAACCTGTGAGTACATTTATTACAACGGTACTGCTACAATCTTTCTAAAGTTAAAATATGATATTAAAACATCTGACACCTTAAGTAATTCAAAATGATGTCATAAAACTAGCTTGAAATATTCGTTTCACTTTAATAACGATTAAATATCTCAAAAATAAGCACACGGACAAATGCATTTTATTTCACCATATTATAGGCAATACGTTTATTTACGACTGTGAGAAGTTTCATTAAAATCTACATTTAGCAACATTTTTATTCGCAAATATTTTATAAAAGATTTTGATTTTCTCATAGACTCCCAGTATGAAACATTGCGCGAGATGAAATTTTTCAAATCTGCCTAGCAAAAAATTAAGCACACAACCCTATATTTTTTATCTGCTGAATCTACTAAGTTTATTCTGAAGTTTTAAAAAATCAGAGTTTAATCAAATTCTACATTGTAGAAAAATGCGACCGAAGCGTGCAGAACTACCGTAAAACAGACAATTTTCCTTTCAATTTTTTAATTAAATTCTTACGTTTGATACTTTCTCCCAGCGAAAAAAACAATTCTGTAATATTTCAATAATTCACTGGAACTTGTGCGGTACTGTGAACGACCGTTATAAAATGTGTTACTATTATGACAAAATAGACAATATACAGGTAAAACAAAATCACATAAAATGATGGAAATATAGATTACTTAAGAAGATTCTCAGTTCGCACTCCGCTAAAACATTCCATTTTTGAATATCTACTTAAACTTGACTTAAATTCTATATGTATATCATCTTACTCAAAGACGTTCACTGATATAGAACAATAAAATAAAATATTATTTTCACCAAAGAAATCAAAATATTTACCTCAGATGTCTTTTATACACACTCCGTTATAATTGTCTGAAATATGTCGAAGAAGTAAGTAGAACAACACTTAATTTTTCTTTGCGAGGGTAAGTTTTTTATTGGTCTGCACACGTGTAAGTGATTTACTAGTTCCATAAGGGCACTTCCCTCGGAACGAAGTTTTCTATGAAAGCTTTATATCTGGTCATAATGACTTTAGCCAGAACTGAAGTGTCTTGTTGTCTGTAGCTGCTTGACAGTTTCAAGAGTCCCTTGACAACACGATACGTTTATGCATTCATTATATAAATTACAGAAGAGCATGTGTCAGGTGAGTATTATCTATTCTGTCGAAATTACAACATACTAACTCAAAAATTCGTTTTGACTCATTAGCTTGATTTTACGCCCACTTCGAAGAAGAATTATATTGTTTTGACTAATCGGTTTCCAGATGATAACTCAAGAACCCTTGGGTCTAGGATTATGAATGTTGGTAGGTAGGTTGGTCATGACCAGCGGATGTCTTCTATCTTTTTTTGACATCAGTTGTTCAAAAGTCATGGTCACAGTGACCCAGAACAGTTAAACGGCTTTCGGGCGATAACTTGAGAACACTTGGGCCTAGAAGCATGAAAGTTGATAGGGAGGATGGTGACCGTCAGATGATCCCTATTGATTTTGAAATCGATAGGTCAAAGGTCAAGGTCACAATGACCCGGAACAGTTAAACGATTTCCGGACGATTACTTGAGAAATGCTTGCACCTCGGTTCATGGAATTACTAGGGAGATTGATCATGACCAGCAGATAACCTTTATTGATTTTGAAATCAGTAGTTCAAAGGTCAATGTCAGAGTCACACGAATTATTTCAACAGTTTCTAGACGAAACTTATGAACGCTTAGGATCATGGAAACTGAATAGGAAGGTTGGTCATGACCAGAAGATGACCCCTCTTAATTCTAAGATCAGTACATGTAAATTAAAGAATTAAACAAAATGATATTATACGAGTCAATGTTATTTTTATGGATCCCTTCTGCTTGTTCAGGGTAGTATCAATAACCTTACTACTATTGTCTGTATCATTATAGAACCGTTATATTATAATCTGTCGGTTTGCATATTGGCCTGTTTCCAGTCCTTAGGGGGCTTGCATGAATCGGATTACTTTAAAAATGCAGCATTATTTCTATATCAATTAAATATTACACTATCAATTGAATATGTTTTCAATGGAAATCCGTTAGGGCCATAGCCTTTGATTGTGTTGATCTAAAACGTGATACTCGATAGTATTATGATTAAACGCAAAATTACGAACCTACGATAACGAAAACGCGACAATACGATGATGATGACGCGATGCTACGATAACAAAAACGCAAAAATCGATAGTACGATGATGATAATGCGATATAATATCGCGTTTACATCATCGTTTATCGTGATTTCACGTTTCATTATCGTAGTATCGTGAATTTTCAATTTTATTATCATCCTATCGTGTTATCATCATCAGATGATCCCTATTGATTTTTTAGTGTGGAAATTTTAACATTTCCTTGAAGGTTCTTAGTGTGGAGATTTCTACATAAAGCTAAAGAAGTTTAATATATGAAATGAAAACAAAGCAATTGTTCAAACACCTTTAAGGGGTACTTTTATCAAACGTGGAAATTTCAACATTATCATCACATTTTCGCTATATGATTTTAACAAACGGAATGTCAAAATTTTCACATTGAAATATTCTTAGCTAATACGATGTATCTATTTAGAAAGTAATAAAATCCGAGAAAAGAGGATGAAAATATTTTGAATATATCAACATCCAAATAAATTGTGTTGTAGCTAACAATGAAGTCTGATCAACCGAAATAACCTAATATAGAATGTGATATAACAAAGTTCATTTCACGAGCGTAAATATTTCCGTATCATATCAAATATATTTTTCAATTCTTAATAGTTTGACCTTGAATATAGTGATGGCTCACTGAATCATGAATAGTCACAACTGTTTTTAAGTGCCGTTTGGTGGCTGTAAAAGGTCTCCCCGTACTTTGTGTTTTTATAATTTCTGGTCCTTTGGGATCATGGAGTCTATTCAAATGATGAGTAATAGAGTTCCACTTAAGCCGGTGCTAGAAAGTGTGGGAGATGTTGCATATTTCTATGCCTCTTATGAACAGACTCAATCAAACCGAGTCTGCTTGGTTACATTTTTTGCTTCCAGAGGATCTTTTTACAGATTTTATCAACAAGCACAACTATAATCTTTCAGTGTCGTGTGGAAGCTGTAAACAGTCTCCCCGTACTTGGATACAGTATTGTTACATTTTCTGGTCGTTTGCGCTCATTTAGTTTATTCAGTTGATGTATAATAAAGTTTCGCTTAAGCCGGTGCTAGAGGGCGTGAGAGATGTTTGCATTTTTCATGGCCTCTCATGACTTAACTAAACTCAGTCTGCTATTATTCTGCTAGGTTGCATTTTTACAGATTTTATTTGTATAAACTAATGGTCCCTAGTGCCCAAATTTACACAAATCTGGGAGAGGACCCTCAGTGAAGTTACTGACCTACTAAAATGAAAATCCGTCAAGTCGTTCATGAAAATTATTTCTATAAAATCATTTTTATTTTAAGCTCTATGGACCCCTACGAGGGTAGAGAGTGTCCCTATGTGAACAACTATGAGAAAAGATCTGAAATTAATGCTACAGACTGAAGTTAAGCGGTTCATGGTTTTTCTATATTGTAACTCTCTTAAAGGATCTAAGAGTCCTAGTTTGGGTTTTATGGGTGAGGACTTTCAAATGATGCTTCGCATCAAGTTTGATGATATCATAACAGTGAAATTAAAGTAAAAATGTGATGGGAAACATCAGCATATTCCCTTGACAAGAGAACGTTGAGGGTCCTATATTTCTCCTGATTTAAACAAAAGTTTATAGCTTGCCGTTGAAACTATGAAGACAAACATTTAGACTAGGTGCATAGTTATTAAGCAGAAAATGTACCTGCTGTAGTGTTTTAACGTTTTTCACATAATTTGATCTAATGACCTAATTTTACCTGCATATGACCTAGTATCTAATAACTTGACCTATATTACATTAAGTCTGGCCAAATTTTATGTTTACAGAAAACATGAATTATACACTGCTCACAGAAAAGTTTTCAGTGACCTACTTTCAGATTTGCCCTAGATTTTAAATAAATAAAGTAGAAAACGTGTATGTGTCCTTTGTACGTGTGTGACTGTGATGTTGTAGGAATACTACGTTTAAGGAACGTTGCTTTCCCTGTTGAATATTCATGCTTGCTCCACATTCCTACATCCGCCCTTTTAATCTGCCCTTTAACCCCTCCCCCATTTTTCTGTATTTTTCTTATATATCTACAATGTACTAGATGTTTGAAGCAACCCGTTACAATATTTTTACGTTACAGCTTCTTTTTTGTTGTGGGCCTACTTTCCGATGCCTTGCTCTATGGCTGTGTTTGGGGTGTTCGGTGCTTCCGGGAGATTTACCATTACCTTTTATCTTTTTGTTGGCACATAGGTTGGTACATTTGCCGAGTAACACCACATGGCATAACTGAAGACATATTGATAACTTAGCTTATATGTTGTATGATACTGAAGTGTGTCGAAAAATGATTGGGGAATCTGTTTCCGGAAATCCATGCTCATATAGCTGAAAAACTCAGTTTGACTGATGCAATATTGGCGAGATAAAACGGGAGAATTGTGACGAATTGTCCCGAGGCTAGCTAGCTGGCTGCCCATTAAGAAAATAATCTTTTCATATTATTGTTTGGTATTACACTGTATATTTATTCGAAGAATGATTTCAATCGTCTGAATTAAGCGTAGTCGTTGTAAACTGTGTCTGTTTTGCCACCGTAAGCAAAAACAAGTTCAGACAGTAAGTTGTTTCAAGGATCGTTTCAAACTTCCTTTTTGTCTACTAAGAATTTGAATATGTTTAAATTTTAAGAAAAACGTGACTTGCATATAAAGAGTGATTGTGCTATTTGTATACCCGATTAGATTTATCATAATTTACAGGTGTGTGAGATTTACATTACGTTCAAATTGTACAGTTTGTAATCTGACCTAAAACACTCAAGCAATCATTTGGCATTATGTTTCCCGCCCACGTCCTTTCATAAAACATATTTTCCATCTGATCAATTTTGGACATAGTAATATAAAACGAAGGAATTAAACTATTATTTTTACACGAGACCGAACGTTGTAACGACTGTTTCAAGTGATTTCAATTGTCTATCTTAAGGGACAGGTTGCAAAATGTTTAAAGTTACTGATATCGAATCTCTTGCCTCTCAAACACATTAGGTTCAAAACCTCTGTGTTAGAGTACAATTCTTACACGTGATTATGTCATCAATCCTGCTTACGGAAGGTTTGGGGTTCTGCAAAAGTGCTGTCCTATACCACCATTCAGGCTGTTAGATTGTCTCTGGACCATAATTATTTCACTGTGACTTCAACCCCAACAAAATAAAACAGTGGGATTCTGGCTATGTTTGATGTACTTAATATTTCCTACATTTCCCTAAACATCAAAATTACTCTTCCTTCTGTGACATAGTATCAAATGATGGATTTATTTTCTGGTTAAAATCTCTTAGATCCATATGTGAAATGCACAAAAATGTAATAGCAGAAATGTGTTTAGGTATGATATGGTACCACTATAGGGTATTTATAACTTTCGTTGAAAGAAATACGAAACTTCAGCCTGAAGTCATTTATCCTGTAACCGTACGACCTAGACGTCCGGTCTTCAACTTAACAAAGGTCGGTGTATTATTTAACATCTGCTAGCATAAAGATACCAATCATTTATAAAAAAAAATACAGTTAGAACTTAATTACTTTTTTTAAATATCTAAGTTTCTTTAGACTTGAGGCAAATTAGATGTGCGGTCTACATTTAAACAGCTAAGCTTTCAATATGACCTTTAAGTGAGTCCATATAAGTTGCGGGACGTTCTGGGTTCGCGTCCAGGTCTTCATTATTTGATGTCTATATAGTAGTCGCAACTTGACCGCGATGGTTGACCTTAGGCTGATTATTCATATCGATTATTTAATTGTAGAAATAATGGATGCCTAGCGTAAGCGTATATATTCATACGTACACTCCTTTTCAATAATAGGTTGTGCCTCATTATGTATTACAATACAGAGGTCAACCATCGGGGTCAAGTTGCGTCCACTATACTTCATTGTTAGATGTTTGCTAACATGCTTAGTTCGTCGTTTATTTTCCTGGGACTACAAAATTTCTTTCTCTTGTCATCTCCTACATTTTTGTTTGTCTACCATGTCACTGAAAATGCATGGACTTCATGCTATATATAGATGATAACGCGTTCAAATATAAATTTAAGTTATTTGTATAATAAATTTCTATTATTGTTAGCTTATAAAAGTATCTATCCAGCCTTTTCAAGGTCTATCCTTATAATGGTGGATATACCGCTTGTTTTGGGGTAAATAGTGTACAATTTGACGCCGTGCGTGACAGTGTTTTACTTACAAAGTGTAAAGATTAAAATGTAATTGATACTACATGGAATAATTTTTTGATACTGTTATAGAATTATGTAATTTGATATGAAACCGGGTTTCGGTCTTGCTAAATATTCGTTGGTAGGTGTCCATTGTTTTCATAAAAATAATCAGATGTAATTGAATATGTCCTATTTTTCAATACGAAGTGAAACCGTGTGCAACTTTGGTTTGAAACCCTTCCTATTGTTTTCATGACTGTGACGCAAAAATGGTTGGTCCGTTCCTGTCTGAACATGACCTCGATGACGTATCCCGCTCTATTGTTTCGGACCTAGGGATAGGCTATGATTTCTATTGCTCGATATAACCTTGACCGAGATGTATGTCAAAATTATCATTTTTATATTGATTCCATTACACTACAAGTACATTCAGGTTGTTGAAAAGACACTGTATTAAAATTTATGATTGATACTGTTACTACCACAAATGTCTATATAGATAAAATCTACCAGATTTAAAGGGGAATATGCAATTTTCGCAGAAAGAATTAGGTGAAACATTAATACTAACGAAATAAGTATCAAAATCGGACAACAAACATAAAAGATATAACAGTGACATCATCATTCTTTCATTTTTTTATTTTTTTTTTATTTATCTATTTATTTATTTTCATTTATTTATTGATTTATTTATTTTTATTTATTTATTTATTTATTTATTTATTTATTTATTTATTGGTTGGGATTAACGTCGCACCGACACAATTTTAGGTCATATGGCGACTTTCCAGCTTTTGATGGTGGAGGAAGACCCCAGGTGTCCCTCCGTGCATTATTTCATCATGAGCGGGCACCTGGATAGAACTAACGATCTTCCGTAAGCCAGCTGGATGACTTCCTCACATGAAGAATTCAACGCCCCGAGTGAGGCTCGAACCCACATCGATGAGGGGCAAGTGATTTGAAGTCAGCGACCTTAACCACTCGGCCACGGAGGCCCCTTCATTCTTTCATTATATGGGCATTACCATATATTGAAAAATCAGTGAATAACAACTTAAAGAAATATGATATAAGAAAGTGTATACCGTAACCTTAAGCTCCATGTTTAATTGTATTTAACATAATATTACCATTAATACAATATTTTGAAAAAAATTACTATGTAAGGAAAGGACGATGAAGTACTGTGTCCAAAATGGCTGCTGTTTAATAAATTGATTAATTGCCATTTTATTTTTGTTTGTAGTCCGAGTTTCATAATTTGTTTGACAGTATATAGTATTTATTAAATTCTTTCTAAATATATACATTGTCAAATGTTGAATATTTCCCTTTAGGGTAACGGCCGGGAGTAAGGAAAAAAGTGTTTGATATATGGTAAAATATTGCTTGTTTTCTAAAATTTAGAAATACAAATGATCTTTTCTACCTAACAAAACTATCTGTACGTTTATTTGCAAAAAAAATTATAACTATTTTTATTTTCCTTTTAAGTGTAAACATCTTACGAAATAAATTCAAACGTTTATCAGTTTTTCTTTTATGTTATCAGATATCAAGTACCGAAATCATTATATTTTGCATGAAAACACATTATAGTAATGTTAATGAGTGTAGTAACCCTGTTGCAATGGCCGCCATTTTCGTAACGTCATCATTTCGCCATGTCGCAGACCTGGAGAGATGGAGAGATATATTCAGTAAACTGTGAGCATAGGCATCATCCTACAATTTGGTATAGATAGCTACAAGGGTTGATCCGAAAGTAATGTCACTGGAGCTATAAAAATGTGAATAATTAAACGAAAACAACAAAATGCCTACCCGAGTATCTTGATCTATTTACAGTATGTTTTGAAAATATCATAAAAATATTGCTTACCTATCGCAATATCGACATACATAAAAAGCGAGTAATGAGGATCGCCGAACGTTGCTAATGTTATTTGCGTCTAAAGTAGATACTTTTGTTACGTAGCAATAACAATTCTATGCAGGGCATTATATTATTAAGTCACGTAACTGCATTTTTGTACGTCATTTGTTGATTGTCTTTGTTTGGTTGCTTTTCTTTATTCTGCTTATAAAAGAAACGCTTTTTTTGTTTTCGGAAAATGTCGTCCGTATTGAACTTTGAAGATCTATGCTTTTAAAAGGAAACAATCATAGAAAAAAATCTATTTCACAGTGTAATCATGATTGAATTAGCTTACCTGATCATATAATTTCTTTAACAATACAATGTTAAATTAATGTGCATTTTGCGCATTTACATTTCTTCAGAATCGTCTTCGTTTATGACACATTAATTTTCGCGCTATGGCCGATACAAGCCTTTTTCGACATACACTTATATATTCAAACAAGAGAGATAGAACACACAGAGACAAAGCGAACATTACTTACAAATATTCTCTAATGAAGTCACCATTGATGTGTACTTTTTACGGCCCGTCAAGAAAAGAAACAAAATGATATAAAAACCTCAGTTTAAAAATGGTGAAAGCCCACGATAAGAATCAGATGATGATATTACAAATTCCAAAAAAAAACATTAGAAGGAACGTTTTCTTCGATACATCTGTCCAAAAACAAAATAGGCGACTACAGTCACGGATTTGGACAATGTTCACAATGACAGTGACCGTTAAATTACACGAATACAAACACAAGCCTCTAATATCTGATTAAAAATAAAGTGACTGATATAGATAACGAATCAAATTATTCAACAAAATTATGCATATTCACACGTGCACAGATGCAACATACTTAGATGTGAAAACATGATATTTATCAAATGACAATATAATCCTTGATAATCGTTTTATCACCAGGACTGTCATCGTTCCAAGTGAAAGATAAGTTTGACGGTTTATGTAACCTCCAAGAGTGATATTTTAAACTACTGAATGTATCAAATGTTTCTCTTTTCTTTGAATCTGTTCATTGTGCTAAACACGATGCCTTATATCCATGATCGCAAAACCGTGCTGTGTAATGTGTCCTAAACCATGTAATTTGGACTAAGTGACGTATACAGAATGATTCCTTTTTGAGCTATTTTTAAAGCTGATTTTATAAATAATGACATTTCTTTAATAAATGAATATTGACAGTATATTATATTTAAAATAAACCTAAACTCTTTAGGTATTTGCATCTACTGATGTTAAGATTTAAATCAAGCTACTTAAATCACATGCAGAAAAAGCATTTTCATTACGTATGAAAGAATGTTAATCGTTTACTAACTATGAACTATTACAAAATGATTTAAGAATATAAGAAAAAAACTAAGCAGTATAAATCTGGCAAAAAACAATCCTGAATAAATAAAGTCAAGTTTATACGGATAACAAAACATACAAAAGCTATTTTGCACAGGTTTAACGAGTGCTAAACAGCGATATAGGCAACCATGATATTTCAAGCATATTTTTCTAACCAGTACTTTTTAGGCAAAAGATTACCTCCATTCATCAACTAAAGCAATTACATCTATAAATGTTCATTTTCCATGTTCGTTCGAAATTATAGGTATAGAAGGTTTAGTACCTGTTAGAAATTGACATGCGTATTTTGTCTGTTTTCAGTTTATGCCAACTCAACAATTTCCACCTAAATGCCTATGAAACCAAGTTTTCGGGACTCGTCCAATCTATCCGAATTGGAAGAAACCACGATAACATCATCAATTACACATATGCCGAGACAGTCCTGAACAAGGTCAACGGTTTCGTGCTTTCTTATTGGTGCACCGTCTTTAGCCGCAAATATCGTTACTGTTCCCGAGGAAGCTATGCAAAGTTTGTCTTTATACAAACAAACTGATTTTGGTTCGAACAACTGGTCCTCACATCTGTGTTTCCAAATTGGTGCTAAATTTTTGAGAGACACACATTTGATTGATTTCTGTTCCATGTTCATAACATAGATACAGTCATTTTCGAAATCATACGTTTGGCAATATCCGATGAACCTGTTGTATTGTCGATATCTGTTGATTTGATCCTCTTTCCTTTCCCATAAAGGATAACCTGCTTTGTTTTTGTACCTATGGCAAAACGTGACTTGTTTTTTGAATAAGAATAATCAAATCCAGTAACATCAGATAGTTCTTCTTTTAAGTCGATAGTGTTTTTCGTATCAAAGCCTTTGTCAGTAACACAAATAGTCTCAATTTTATTCCCTTCTTTCTGGGTAAGTATAGCGAGCTGATTATTTTCCATAGCTGCAATGCTTGTGACTCCATCGGGGTACTGTTTAATATGAACATTTCCATCTAGTTGTGCCACGACTACAGAAGATTGCTTTCTATTTAAAAGCCCAATTCGATCCGGACCTATGGTCACAAGTTTTGAGAATTTCAATGGTGTATGAATTGAATCTAGTCCTGACAGAGGTAACGTTGTATTGATCAGGTACTTTGCTTGTATAGGGGTTTTAGAGACGAAAGTTACATCTTCATAAATTACTAATTTCTCTCTCAGTTTATCTTTTGGGCCGCCAAATATTTTAAACTTCGATTTCTTTGCTTTTTCTGGTTTGGATTCAGCAACTGTTTCAGTTCTCGGAGACATTTTCGAATCGGTTTTTGCTGCAGTCATATCATTACCTGGTGCTTTTTTCATTGCCGTTTGACTGGTGTCTTCATTTATACATGCTCTCTTAGGCTTCGCTTTCGCATTTTGAGGAAATAGTTTTGGCTTTTCATGGTATTCATCAGATGAAACAGCACCAAGCTTTGGGGGTATTTTTAGTGGCTGGCTACCGATAATTGCCGTTGGGTGCGAATATGCGGTTTTATTAGCCTGTGATTCATCTTGTGTGGGAAGTGAATAGTGATCCGTGTTGCTTAAAGTTACTTCTCCCAAAACACCTTTTGACTTACTCATCGTTTCTTGAAACATTTTGCTTGCTGTGAACACTCCTTCTGGATTCGAATCAAGATCAGGAATCTCATAGGCCAGCTTTTTCTTTACTTCCTGTAGTTGTGATTCAAAACTGTCAACATCACTAACTGTTGCAACAGATAATATATTTCAAGTTTTTCATTAATTGTCTTTTGCACAGCATGTATTTCCTTTTTGTTGCTATATAAATCTTTGAGTAATGAATCGCTGTTAGATTCTACCGAATGTAGTGTGTTTTCTTTCAGTTTGCAGAGTTCCTCTGACAGCTGGTAATACATTTTCTTTACTTCTTGTTCTAAGTTTTCTTTCACTTCCCCAGCTTTACGTTCGTATTCGACAATGAAATTTTCCTTTCTAGAAGCAATTTGTTTCATAAGTATATATTCAAGTTTGAGCTGCTCCGTTCCTTCAGAAATGTTATCAATTTCTTGAATAACGTAAGTATCTAACTTAGCTTTAGCTATAGCGCATGGAAAACAAAGCAGTTCTTTGTTCTTCAAGCAAACTGCTTTTGCAACTGCATCATTATGGGCAGAACACATGGGAGTAACATAATTTTGTGAAGCTTCCATCTTCAAAGAATCTTGCACCTGAAAATAAGTTGAAAGTGTAAAAGTAAAGTATTGCTTCTGGGTATAGCATAGTAATTTTCAAAACGAGAGCAGGCGTGGTTAGATTCTTTTGGAAAATGTTTATGATACGCATTTATTGGCCGGTTTCATTTTTATAAAGGTTTAGGCAGTATACAAGAATATGGTCAGGAAAAACAAACCTGGTAACTCAATCATGCATGGGAACATGAAAAGTGGTTGAGCTATCAAAACAAGTGTCTGTTTTGCTACGAAAGGTTGTCTCTGAGATAAGAGATGAAATGCTTTGAACCCGAAAATATATTGTTATGTCGCAGTTCATTTATTCAAAGAGTCTCAAGTTGAAGATATTTTTAATCTAACAGTTTATCTGAGTTTCTGATTGATTACATAACGTATACACAAGGTGATGCGTAAAAACTCAATGTCTTGAAACATTGTATTCTTTCCGTTTTACACCAGTAGATATTATATGAAAGTACTTGTTGATTAATTTGTTTTCACGAACACCCTCATAGTGTATGAAAAAGGAGTGAACGTTATAATTTGAAGTGAAGAAATTTCTGTACCCATAAAAAATGCGTCTACAATAGATCAATAGTATATACCGGTAGAACAAATAAAATAAATGGTCGAGCTCTCTCCTTATTTACAGGCGGAGTTATGTCCTTTAAACATGAAAGAAAGCAAAATGTTTGAGCAAATAAGCAACTTCTATAGAACTCTTTTAAAGTGGACAATTTATATTGTTTGTTTCACTACGTTAACTCCTTTCGGGGTTAATTTGTAAACATGATAACGGAGTATTCTTGAAACTGTGTCAAATTAAAAAGTTTGAATGTTAACGCCATTTACTTTCAGATAGCATATTGTATTTGATCTTTAAACTAAATAAAGATTAAACTTTGTGGACATTCAGTGGTATATAAGCTGCCACACTTTTTGATTACCGTCCGTTTAAACCTTTCTTGTATTTGATAAAATAGCCTTGATAAAACTATGTTTAATTTTACATTAAAGTTTTTTTTTTATTCTATACAAAACAGACATAACATAATCTACAAACACTTTAGGGAAAAAAATGTATAAACAGCAATTACCTCGTAAAACTACTTTAATGTTCGCTATCTTTTAGATATTTTATGTCAATAAAATAATTATCTTTTTTCAGTTCAATATCGCTTCACTTAAGATATTTATTTGTGCTGATTTATCCTATTTATCTTATTTAGCAATAAGTTGAATACCAAACAAAATTTGTTGAATACCTTGTTGTAATGTGAGTTTGTTTGTTTTAGAAGCCCGAGAAAAATCGTCAGTATGGTTCAATGAGATTAAGAACAGTGTTATTTACAGCAAGCAAAATCTTCTATGTTAACGAAATGAAAAAAAGAACTTATAAACACCGATAACAAAAGATACAGTAATAAAGATACTTTGCAAACATACTTCACTGAGTGAACATAATATGCACTTGTGTAGCACCGAGTGAAAATGTCATATCAGTTGTTGACGAGAAACAATCAAAGACATAGTATACGTATATCAAATATTGGAATTTTTGTCGTTTTTTTAAAGTTTCTATAATTTTCTTTTGTAATATGTTTAAATCCGTCACACGGCTCTAGTTCATAACGTACATGCTGCTAATAGTTGAATTTTACACGTTCAGGCCCCGTGTTCACAAAACATTTTTTAGTCTTAGCTGAGTTTAAGTTTGAAATTTTAACATCAATTTTCCTAAAACCTCAAGTTTAAATTCCAACTGAGACTGACCATCATTACTGAAAAAATCGTTTGAAAATCGTTATTAACTTAAAATTTAGTTTTAATCATGCTATTTAGATATAAATGACAAATAAAGTTTCATTATCAAACTCAGCTGAGACTGAAAATGTTTCGTGAACACGGGGCCAGGTTAACATGAAGTCCACTTAAAATGTACTATATTTTAATTATCGTACAGTGGTTCCCGCCGAGTAAGCGATAATAAAGAACAATATCTTATACTTAATGTACAACAGACAATTTTTCTTCTAATGCTTTTAACCACATTTTTACGTTTGATAATTTTTCTCAGCAATTTTTTTCTCTAATATTTCAATAATTCACTGGAACTTGTGCGGTCCTATGAGGGACCGTTATAAAATGTGTTACTATTCAGACAAAATGAACAATATACAAGTGAAAACAAATCACATAATATAATGCAAAATTAAATAAATTACTTCAGAAGATTCTCTTCTCACATTCCGCTAAAACGTTCCATTTTTAAATATTCCTTAGACTTGACTTAAATTCTACATGTAAATCATCTTACGCAAAACTGCTCACTGATAAAGAACAATCAAATAAATTATTATTTGATATACATTTCGACTTATTACGTCTTTTTCAAAGGATTATTAAAACTATTCGCCTAAAAATCAAAATATTTACCTCTAGCTAAACGTTTCAGCTCAGAGATGTTTATATGCTGTCAAATGAAATGCAATGGACACGTCTTTTACTTTAAAATATTTCTAATCCATTTTTCGTTTGATCTGGCATGAAATAATCCATGCAACATAATTTGAACACAAGTTATACACACAAGTTTCAAATTGGTACCCCTGTCTGCAATATTTTGTCAGCCATTGCAGCTGTCACCTGATCAGGGTACTCTTCATTTTGAAAACCAATAGGCGGTATAGAATTTTTATTTATTGACCTTTTTCTGAGGACTTAAACCTTCTAAGGTATGTTTTTATGAATTTTATCAAAAATGGTTATGTTTATGATTAAATTAAATTCATAAATAGGTAAAATTTTGATCTTGATTTTCAAATATAACCACGTGCTCTGAACTGTTGCATGACGTCATCAGATTCTTACGAGAGACTGTGCGAGATGTTGCGGTTTGATACTGGTTAGATAACCAAATGGGGTTTCGCCATAACTTAATGGACGCGGCCATCAGAAAAAAAACAGCGTCAGTTAAGTTATGGTAGCCAGAACTAATTTACCTCTGCTGTCTTTTATACATACTCCGTTACAACAGTCTGAAATATGGCGAAGAAGGAAGTAGAACAGCACTTAATCTTTCCTTCCGGGGCTAGCTTTTTAGGACTTTATGACTTTTTACTGGTCTGCACACTTATAAGATATGATATGAAATGAAGCACTGCCTCAATCGGGAATCGATCCAACTTCAACTCACCCCATAACATTTGAAAAGAACTGTATAATGACAGCACGGAAGGACACATATTTTTTTATTCGATAGTAAATATCTCTTTCGGTATATTGCATGTTACCGTGAATGGACCAATCCCGATTTTCGTCGCTACGCATAGGATCGATTCCCTATCAATTTAAAGGTAATTTTTGGAATAAAAATAACACTGCCCATATTGTATTATATTCCAGGTTATTTCCGCCTCTTTAATAGGCGCACGCTCCGGAGAGGTATGTTTATTTATACATACCATAATTTTAATTTTATCCATATTTGTATTGATGTGCAAGACGTTATGGTTCACACAAGTTATGTGGACGCTTAATAGGCACTAGGAAAAAGCGTATTCTTCTAAAAAAATCCGAATTCAGTCGCTCTGTGCACGTGCCGGAAGTACACATTTTTTAATTCAATAGTATATGTCCAAATCGGTAAATCGCATGTTACCGTAGAGGGATCGATCCCGATTTTCGTCGCTTCGACTTAATTGACAACACATTTTTTGCATTCACAACATATATTAGAGAAGAGCATTTGTCAGGCGAGTGTTATCTATTCTCTCGGAATTTCAACATACTAACTCGAAAATTCCTTTTTGACTCATCAACTTGATTTTATGCCCCCTTCGAAGAAGAAGGATTATTGTTTAGACCAATCGGATTCTGGATGATAACTCAAGAATGCTTGGGTCTAGAACCATGAAAGTTGGTAGTAGGTTGGTCATGACCAGCAAATGACTCTTGTTGATTTTGACATCAGTAGGTCAAAGGTCATGGTCACAGTGACCCAGAACAGTTAAACTGCTTTCGGGCGAAAACTTGAGAACACTTGGGTCTAGGAGTATGAAAAAGCAGATTGGTGACCAGCAAATGATCCCTACTGACTTTGAGATCGATAGGTCAAAGGACAAGGTCACAGTGATCCAGAACAGTTAAACAGTTTTCGGACGATAACTTGAGAACGCTTGGATCTAGGATGAATTACTACGGAGGCTGATCATGACCAACAGATAACTACAATAACGAAAACGCGACAACACGATGAAGATAACGCGATGCTACAATAGTACGATGATAATAATGCGATATACTATCGCGTTTTCACTATCGTAATATCGTGATATCGCGTTTTCGTTATCATAGTATCGTGAATTTGCAATTTCATTATCATCCTATTGCGTTATCGTCATCGTACTGTCGCATTTTCACTATCGTACATTCGCGTTATGATAATCGTACTGTCACGTTATCCTGATCGTACTGTCGCGTTATCACCTTTCTCATGTGGCCACTTTATGGTTAAATGCCCACTTGTCTGCCAGTTATCTATATACTTGAACACCATAGATATGAAAAACTAGACACGTGCCCATCGGAACACTTGGAACATTTGTTTCCCCTTCAAGCAGCCGTCATAAAAGGGTCATATCCAAGGTTTGCTTGTGGGTATTGCTAATAGCCTTCAGGACGGGAGCATATCGCCCACGTTTTATGGTAATCCTTCCAAGGGTATGAGAAAAAGAGCAGACATGAAACCCAAAGGTTCAAACCTTTGACCTTCACTGAAGACCTTGGCCCTGAGCGCCCATAATCGGCGCACAAATTCTGCACTTTGTCTTGGGAAGGGGAAAATGTCAATCACGTTCATTAATGGAGCAAAAATTAAGTCAAAGGTTCAAACCTTTGACCTTGACTGGTGACCTTGAGCTGGTAAAATTTAAAAATAAAACGACATTGCGTAGCTTTCGGGGTTTTTTTTACCCCAAAATCTATTCTGTTACTAACCATGTTACTATAATAATAATTACAAAATTTAGATTATCAAATCTGAACCATTTTTATATTAAAAACACCACAACACTTTCATATAATGTTAGTATTTATACCTCAAAAGTTAACTGATCATCATATCATACATTTTTGATTAATTTCACAAAAATGAGATCACTGTTTTTGGTTAAATCTGCCAGTTGAGACTTTTAAAGGTACTGTATTTTGGACGCATCTATGCATTTTATAAGAAAGATTTATTCATAGGTAAAAAAAGTTTGAGGTCTTCAAAGTTCAGGCCTCATTTATCATTTCGAATATCTAGTCGTATTTTTACCCGGAGCGTTATCAATAAATAAGCTGTCGATCTTCATCAATATCTCTACCAAATGGTACGATGATAATAACGCGACAGTACGATGGTGATAACGCGACAGTACATCATCGTACTAGAGATTTTCAACTTACTTCGACGCGGACTGCGGACAGCTGACTGCGTACTCACAGTAGGGGTTTTCTCAAAATATTTAAAGAGAATTCCTATACTGTTTTTTTTCCTTTAATAGAATTTTTTCAAATTCATATATATGATAGGAAAACTTGTGCTGAAAATAATGAACAAATAAAAATAATGGGTCACCAGGCTTGTTTTCGTGAAAAATTGTTTTAAACACACCCACTTTTGCTGAAACTGACAGCGATTTTTCAACATTTTCATAATTTTTTGCTTTTTTTATAAATACCAACCAAAATATACATCAAGACAGCACAATAAGGTTTATTTTTTTACAGATTTTATCATATACTTATTTGATATCATAGTCATATTTGTAATACTATATCCTTACAATAATGTGTACAAATGAAAAAAAAAACTACTGTTTCATATTCACTTTTGTGAACTTTTTTTCAATGAAAAATACCCATAGTGAAGAATACTTTTTTTTAATTTTGAAAAAAACTTTCATAGAATTTTTTCTTGTTTTTCTTGTGTATAGATAATTGTATTGTGAACATAAAAATGGCTGAAAATGTCACCAGGCTAAATTTTATGTTAAGACCGCTTGAATACAACAGCTGTTCGGACGAAAAATGGCGCGAACCTGACCAAATTGATTACATGCATATCTGCTAGAAGTTATTTATTTTTTTTTTTTTTTTAAATTCTTACTTCTTTCTATAATTGAATACTAAATAATCTGAAAGGTGATATTGTCTTATCGTGAGTACTAAGTCAATTGCACGGCGTATGATCAATTCTATATTGTTGGTACAAAATTTGCGGTACCTCCAATTTTTTGTATAAGCAACGAATTTTTAAGTACAAAAATGTAAACACGCTATGGAGCAGGAGGCGAGTACGTGGAAAAATTACGACTTTAGAGACGTAAGTTGATTTTACTGATGTTATCACGGAACATAAGTAACTTCTAAGCTTCCACCTGCATGAAAACAAAATGAGAAGCTTCAGCAGTTTTCGCCAGATAATCGTTACAGTTTGAGTACTGCTGAACAAATGCAGCAAATGTAAATCGTTTATTACATTTTTTTTTTAAATTTGTGATGTTTCGAGCATAGGTTTTACAAATATATTCAATTTTTATCCGTAGAAATAGTAGAAGAAAAAAACCAATCTTTTAAAATCAATTTCTACTCTTAAAAACACGATTTCATCAAAATATAAAGCACCTATATTTTACGTATATTGAGGCACCTCCGTTATTATCTAAAACTTTAATGTAATATTTAGCAACTATATTTTGTTTTTTAGTGCCAATGCTCGGAAGTGGCGTTCATCGCTACTTTAGCTCCATAAGCCAAAACGAAGAAGATCAATGACAGACCGTGTAGATGTAGTAACCTCAAAGAATCGCAGCTACGCACTCTCTTGCACCGCTGCTCATAACACTATATACAGAGTTACTATATGAAACAAAAATATAGTCCGTACATTTAGAATGTTAGTAAATGCTTTCTTTTATGGATACTTTGTGTTGAAGTAACTGATTGTGCCGAAGGAACCAGTATTGTTAAACCTTGTGAAAAATGACGTTTTAAAGTTACGTCAAAAATCTTGACGAGGAGAATGCGATTGTAAGGAAAGACATCTCTGCGTGGCGATTGCGTGATATACGCTGTGGGAGGCAAAGGACGACAATATAATTTTAATGTCACGCAACAGGATTACGTAAACAATTTCTGTAAATTAGATGTTTCAGACGAGGCAGTCATTGCTTTACTGTAATATGTACCACATAGGATTGTGTTCAAGCGAGAGATTCGGCCGGAAAATGTATTTTGTATTATATGTTAAGCATTCATACACTATATGAACCCAGTATACATATAACAAACAGGCTGCGTCACCAAAGGGCGAGTTTGAAAAATAGCCTATTTTGCTATAGGAGAAGTTTACATTTATTTTAAGGCAGTGGCTAGGATTACGGTACCGATTCTAGGATTACCGAAGTTCCGTATCTCTAGATAACCATATTAGGACAGGCTAGGATTGCAGAAGTATTTATGAGACATGAAATGTATACGTAAATATATACATT
This sequence comes from Mercenaria mercenaria, assembly GCF_021730395.1. Taxonomy (NCBI): domain Eukaryota; kingdom Metazoa; phylum Mollusca; class Bivalvia; order Venerida; family Veneridae; genus Mercenaria; species Mercenaria mercenaria. The sequence continues at coordinate 60,271,899 of NC_069373.1, forward strand.
TATGTTGTTGTAAACTTACTTATTTCACCTAAAATAGCGAGTTACAGGTTTGCCGTTGATTTCGTAATTATCTGGCCGCCATTTTGGATTAAACTAATTGCAGTGTCATTCTCGAATGATTAAAGTTCAAAAGATGGTAAATAAAACGCAAATTTTTATTTCGTCATTGCTTTTTTCATTAAAGACATTTTAATTAATTTTAAGCATGTTTCAACGTAAATTTCATGCTCAGAAACAATTCCGTACTCTTAGCCTATCCTCGTAAAGGTATTGTGGTAAAGGTATTTGCAGAGCTGAGTGATGGTAATGTCTAGATTTTCTTGTGCATGGAGCGAGATACTGAGTAGGATCGATATCAACATAATTATGAACCATTTTATAAAATAAAACCAACCTAATATATTTCCTTATTGATTGGAGGGAATTCCAACTTAAATTTGTTAGGATATTTGTGACTGTGCCCGGGGTCTGGCTACAATTGTTTACTACAAATCTCGGAGCTTGCCTCTGAATGTTCTCTAATTTATCTATATTCTTCTGATGATAAGGATCCCAAACGCTGGAACAATACTCTAAAGTTGGTCTAACAATAGTGTTACAGGCAGCTGTTTCGGTACTACTCTTAGCAGAATGTATATTACGTTTTAAGAAACCAAGACTTTGACATGCTTTACTAGATATTTTGTTAATATGAGGGACCAAGATAAGTTAGATGTTACTTCTACACCTAGGTAAGTAGCTTTACTGACAACAGACAGAGGCTGATCATGTAAAGTATAGACGGTATTCACTGGTTTTTCAACAGTATATCAGTCATGTAACGGAGAGCAGTTAACCTAACCAGTGTTCCTGGATTCTGTACCAGTACAAAACTGTTCTCCGCAAGTAACTGCCAACTTTATGTTCGATGTCCTAGGAAAGCTTTGATCCAGGAATGTGCAGAGCCCCTGATGCCATAATGATCTAATTTTGATAAAAGCCGGTTATGGTGTACTACATCAAATGCTTTACTAAAGACCATGATGGCTTCGCTGAACTGATTTAGCTAAAATAGAAAAATTAGAAACTTCACAGGTCATGCTGGTTGTCCACCGGGATGTTAAATTTGTCTAATTGATTCAAGATATTACTGACCACAATGTGTTCTAATAGTTTGCAAGCTATACATGTCAATGAGACTGGTCTATAATTGGAAGCTTGAAACTTTTCACCTTTTTTAAAGATTAGTGTTACATAAGCATCAGACCAATCTGTGGGAACAGTACAACTATCAAGAGATTTATTTAACAATATTGTAAAAAGTGGAGCTATTTCATTTGCACATTCTTTTAAAATTCTACGTTTTATTTGGTCTGGACCTGCTGCTTTGTACGGGTTTTAATTTTCAAGCAATTTCTAAACACCATTTTAGTTACTGTTGTACCCAGTAGATTCCACCTCATAAAGCTATAATCATCATTTAAAACAAGAAAATCCACCATTAGACACAGACCATTTCAAAAGATCCATCAAATGTCTAGAACTTCGCTCTTTTTGATTAAAACAACCGTTTTACAAACATACAAATACAATTAATGTGCCAAACATTATATTTTTGTCTATTCGATTTCCAGTCAATTAAGTTTTTATAATAAAGTTCCATTTAAGTCGATGCTGTGAGGCATTATGGGTTTTTGTCTATTTTACTAGCTTTCAAAAATACACTTAATCTATCAAACAAGCCTGCTGTTAATGTTTTTTACTGCGTTTTATCTCTGAAATTTTAAAGACCATAGAAAATGTTAAAGATACTTGCCAGGGTGAATGCTACATTTCTCGCATGCTATTTTGGTAAAGCCTTTTTACTAGATGAAAAATGTACTTTATTGACATTTGACGAATATTGTAAAGCCTTCTCAGTTTTAGTGGACATTATTTACGTCAGTTTTCTGACAAGTGATTACTCTGCACCCCTTGTCGCAAAATTCATTTTGTATTGTTACGAAAAACATTTTATAAGCCTTTTATTATTTATTTTTATCCGAATTCCGATGACGAAAGAGTGCATCGGATACTGTTTTCTGAGAGTAAGTCATTTTAGTATCAGGTATAAGCATTGTAAATGGCTGAGTCTTAAATATTCTAAATCTTAGTTTTGAATAATTGCACCAATTCAAAAATGTTTTATGTTAGAAGGTCTGTGTGAAATATATGATTATAAGGTTTTTACATTCAAAAGTACATTTTAAGTGTTTTATTACAAAAAGGTTTTAACATGTAAAATCTTTCATGTGAAAACACCAATGCTATAAAATTAGCCATAAGAACGTCATGCTTAAATACTCACGCAGCCACATTAACTCATTCATGCACTCACCCATGCAAACCTTGCTGCAAATAAACAAAACAATGCAGTGTAGTTAGCACTTTAGCATATGCTTTATGTATACACAATGAATTATATATTTCAGTTACTCCAACATCATGCTATGAAAATGGACATATTAACACGAACTGCTATATACACTGTCACAGTAATATATTAGATGCAATCGCATCACTTCAGTTTTAAACTAAAAGGATCAACTGTCACATAAGCATAAATACACAGTCATTGCATAACTATAACTTGTTGATGATATACAGATAATGCACATTAACCTTCTAACTTTGACAATTTAAACTGTTTTAAAATCATTGCCAACTTCTCTGTATATCCACACGTATCACTTTAACATGCATTAACAACAACTTAAATCAAACAATAACGTTCATGCTCGGAAAAAAAATGTTAAGATGGCTTTAATTAATAATAAAATACAAATTTATCTGTCATTATAAGACTTAAATATCCTTAAATCATATCTATATATAGTGTAACAAAATACTGCACGTCAAAAGGAAACGTGTCAATAACTTTTGGAAATCTCTTGTTAAAGTCCCTAGAATAATACATATCGAACAGAAACGTCATGTTGGCATATCATTTGGTTCCATATAAACACCGACAAAGAGCGCTACAACATTTTATCTACTGTGTTAAAGAACAAAAAAACAATTATGATTACCAGAGGTCTACGCAGTCCTTAGCAATTCCTAAGATTTTAATGTGAGGTTACGTATTGACGACAGGTCTACTCACCATGAACTATATCTGGTTTCTCTACTTCATTTACCTTAATTATGTATAGAAATAAATGCTCATATTTTTATATATTTAAACATTCCGAACCGGCTATACACCGCGTGCAATTATTCCACAGACGTTTTACTTTTTCGTATTGTAATATGAATCTGCGATTACATAACTTCAATATTTCTCAAAGAAATAAACATGGATGTGTTTGCTTTACAATACTGAGAAAATGAGGATTTTTAATTATCATTAGGATAGCAATTTGGTTAGATAACAATTTGAATATACTAATTACGGTTTTGTTTTAGTGATATGTGGGAACATAAATCTTGTAATTTTATTTTGCACATTATAACCTTTATTTTCACAAAACTTAAAGCTGACTACATTAGTATATTTATTTACATGTGGCAGTGAATGCAAATTTACTGCACATGCATCGTAATTGTAAACTTATAACACACTTGCATATTTCGTTTTGGCTGGAATGTTCTTGTGATACCAGAATGCCCTTGTACCCTTTCCGTACCAATTACCTTATATTAGACCACTGCGTGGTAACAAATAAACTGACCAATAAAAACTAGCATTCAAGCCGAACGACCTCACCCACGAACGATCAGTCGTGAAAGTAACGCGTGTCGTACAGATCAAAGCGTATCAGGTTTTATAAATAGAGAATAACAGGTTACTGTCTTTTAAGAATGGGTTCCTCAGACGAGGCTAGATATGGTCCTGTTTTGCCGGACTTCTTTTAGTATTTATTTTTCAAAACGACGCCATCTTGTTTTTGAGAATAACTGCTAAAACATATTTAAGCAATTATTTTTATAAACACGCACTTATTAGGTACGTGAGACCATGTCACTAATGCATAGCGTATGCCTACCTTATTTGCAATTACCACAAAAATGTTATTATAAAGGAAACGCTTGTAGAAAACGGAAAATGTCTCGTGTAAAGCGTTTGTTCAGGATTTTAGCTCTTTGCACTTACATCAAGGATTTTTGCATTTGGAATGGAATGTTATTGAATAAAATCATCGAGCAAACGGTAATGCCTATTTCTGCCAAGCGGCGTTATGACGTGCCTATTTAAATCACGTCTAACGGTTCTTCTTGAGAATGGGTATCCGTCTTGCAACTGAACTGCGGATAAAATTTCACTTGGCAGCAAATTAAGCTTTTCGTTCATGGTCATCAGAACAGAGATGTCGGGTACAAAATACAAGGTTAGCCTTTGTTTTTCCGCTTTTATTTTATGATATTTGGAATTTTTAAGACCTTTTCCAGTGCAGTATGAGGGCGTATTAATTTCTAAATGCAACTGAGGTAGACACAATCCGATGTCCTTGGATTTTTTCATAGGTTTGCACAATGTAAAGTATTCTCAAGTCACTGACCTGAGAAAGGCTGCTTTTCTCAGACAGGCTTCATCAGGAAGTTGGTATGGTAATGGCATAATAAATTACTTTCCCGCGCTATGGCGATTTACACATTGTTCTTCCTTTAAGTTTGATATTCAGAATCAAAAGTGGCTCCAGTTTCTTTATCTTAAAAAATAATGACTGTTCATTACAGTAGAAATTTGAAAACAAATTATTATCAAATCGGCTATATAAATTTTGAATAAATTTAGAACTTGAATAAATAGCTAGCATTTACTATTATAAAAGTACAGGTCGATGCTTATCCTGACTTACGATAAACTGCTTAATAAACTTCTAAATATTTAACTTCCTTCGTTAAATAGTTCTCTAATTTTAGATTAGCTAAACTAGCTATGTTGCTACCATTACGATATCTGATTGAAAATATAACTATAACTAATTCTTGTAGTTCTTGATGATTGCTGAAAACGTGAAAACCCTTTTACGAAACACAAAACAGTATATAAAGACTTTAACAGAAATAATTTTCATAACAGTATCTAATGTCTTCTCAAATTAAAACATGTTTATTTTGAGTTCTTTAGGAGTCCTTAGACATTAATGCATTTTTAGTTCGTCTGATTTTTTTTCTTTTTTGAAAATAATATCTACCAATTATTGTCGTCGTCGGCGTTGGCTAAGCATTTTGTTTACCTTGAAATTTTGCACACCTGTTTATCATCATTAGATATATAAGTAGGCCAACAACCTTAACTCTCATGTGCATTTTGATTATGGCCCTTTTCGTTACTCACAAAATTGAATTTCTTGATTAACAGTAAGTTTACTTGCATTCTTTAACAGAAGCAATAACTTTCAAACCATGCAAACTTGTCTATCATCATTAGGTGAGTTCATACGCTAACTCCTCTGATATGTATTTTGTCAGAATAATACCCTTTATGTACTTAGAAAATTTGAATTTATTGGTTAATTTTTTTGTATAGGTCCATGTTTTATAAATTCTAATAGCTAAAGCTTTGAAACTATGTTCACTTGTTTACTTATAGATTATTTAGTGAGTCAAGAATTATAACTCGTTTGCATTTTCTGAGAATTATGGCTCTTTTTATTTAGAAAAATGTTATTTTTTATGATTTTTTTTTTTGTTGGTAGCGTTCACTTTTCTTGAATACGTTTTGTCATCAGTAGGCAAGAATGCCCATCACTTTTACACTTTCTTGCATTTTATAATGCCTCAAGACAAGCACTTGTAGGCGAGCGTTGGATCCGTAAGCGTAACTCTTGTTTTATTTATCTGCCAGTGCTCTGCTTAATTTTGAATTTGGTCATTGTTATAACTATTTATCTTTTTTTTTTTTACATCGCAACCCATTGCCCTAGAACTACCTTACACGGAACTATGTATTTTCAGCAAAATGCATCTAGTTGAAAGTTAGAAACTTTGAGTAAGTTATTGTGACAATCAGTCTTGCTCTTTAGCTATGGGAGGTTAAAATAAAAAGTACAACAAGCAAATGTTCAGAGAATGATGAACTTTAATTGCATTAATTTGTATGATATTTCATCATTATCTTTTGACGATATCGGCAATAATGTCTGCAAAACGTGTGGCATTACGTCGTCTTCTCTCAGTGAAATAGTGGCATCGGTCTGCAATGTTTCTTACGATCCACACGTTTGTTAAATCTGTCTACAATTTCGTGGCCAAAGAATAACATAATCAAAAGTGCATTGAAAAATATCCAGTAGACGTAATCACTACTTGCCACTAACGTTGTTATTTCATCCATCTACGAATCTATACAATAAAAGTCCAAAAGCAGAACTAACATCCTCATATCGTATTGCGCCAAAACTGTATCGTAGCTTGCTTCTGGATCAGAGACGTCCTAGATGAACAGTGTGTGCGTCATTTGAATATCATCTTCGATGAAACCGTACAGTTGTTCTTCTAGGTACTGCTGATGACATTCGCTAAGTATCAGTGACTTGTCAAATTCATCCTACATTTGCTCGTATTTGAACAGCATGCCCAACGTCTGCGATATACTTTCCATTGATTCTGTGGATGTTCGACTTTTTTCAATTGTATGAGCTATGTATCTGCGTGTATTGCATTTGATCTGAACTTCCTCATTTTGACATTTTAAGTTAAAGCCAGACATTTATGTTACTAGTATGCAATTGAGTAAGCAAACATTGAACCAACATTAAACGTGTAAGTTTTAAATGTTTGCTTCGGAAGTCATCGATTTAATAATAGAGAGTTTGAGATTTCAAACTTCGCCTTCCCCTTCAACGTCTCTCATATATATTTTGGGTAAAACGTCACCGATATGCGTGTAGTTTATTAATATCACACGTTGCTACTAAAGTTTTCCATGTAATATCACGTAAGCCTAAGACTTCTCTTTATTACTATGCGAAATAAAAAACTTAGTTTCAGGATTTCTGCTTATTAAGTTATTTGATTATCCATATATATAATTAGACTAAATTTGATGCGGAACACTATCAATAGGTATAAGAATAATAAAGTTTTGTATGGCTAATGATTTTAACTAAATACATTGAATTGAACCTGGAAGTATGAAGTTATCAACTGATTTTGAGAATTTTGAGATTTTGTTCAAACTTTAACTTCTACGGCATATTTGTGTCCCCAGGCGGTATCGATTATACCAGATAGGCCTTTTTGTCGTATGAATTGAAGTTTTGAACGTCCGAAGATGTGATATCACGAAAGTCGAAACTTCATTCTTTTTACATCTACTCTGTCTACATACTCGGCATCAAAGACTGAAATCTGGATGCAGGCACATGGCATGACAGTCATTTTACTCGAAAAATAAATAATTACGCGCGAATATCATTTGGTGGAACATTTTATTTTCACATCCAAATAAAATCAATCTGTTTCTGTCGGACACTTAATACGACAATTGCGTTTTTTTATTATAAACATAAAATGGTACTAGTAAGGCGGAAAATTCTTCTGAAGTATCAGACAATTTCAGATCTATAATGTTATGATGAGAGACGTTTCCTGTTAGCCGTATGGGATAATTCCATTCTTTAAATGCACGGAATCAGAGCCTGACAAAGGGTCATTGTGGGTTAATTCCCCCTTTGATTCTTACATTTTACAAAGAAAGTCGGTCTTGAAACTCGGTGTGACCCTACCCCCCCCCCCCCCCCCCCCCACCCGCCCCCCGCCCTGAAATGGGGGACCCCCTCTTTAATGTTGGTGTCCCTCTAACCAAAATTCCTGGATCCGCAGATGTTTTACTTATAAAATAGTATATTAAAATCATACTGTGCTGTCTGAGAGTTTGGCATTATACAGAGTCATACAGAATGTCATTATCACGTTGATATGATCATTATAGGTTATTAACTTTGTATGTGGATATATGCACGAGTTCTGCAGCGGTAATATTGCGCGACTTTAGGAGCGCAATATTGTCCGCGAAAGAATGAGTGCATATATCCACATAAAAAATTGATAATCTTTTTATTACATATCCACTATCAAATGATTAAATTGTATCTAAATTATCGTTCTGTCACGAAAGACAGAAAAAAATACGGAAAAAAATTCTCCGAAAACGCAATAAACAAATCAAACTGACGCGCATTAATATTTTCCGCGAAAATGACGTCAACTTGTTGTCGCAACGCGATTATTTCCATTACAACGTTAAGAAAACAGTACACGTCCTATATTAGTCCAACTCATGACGTAAATATAACTTTCATTTCATTTCAGTCTGATAAATTACTACGTGCCAGTATCTAATAGGTCAGATTAATCAAAGTGTAAAAGTTAACAAAATGTTGCATAAATTACAAATTAAACAAACACACAATAGCAACAAAAATCTAAAGAAACGAGATCCGCAATGGACGGACCGTCAGGGGAGGTAACTAGAGTCACGGATTGGGACTAGTCCGAAATGAAAGCGTTCAACGTCATGATATGGAAAAATATTGCACGATCGCGGTCAACTGAAACCCAGTGGAAAATAATTTTAGGTATGTAATAATCATTTTTATTTCCTCTCATGTATGATTTACAATCGTGCATTGTATACTGACTATACTGACATAATTTTATATAAAACCTAAATGTTTGGAGCAACACTGGCGAGTTTTTACATTGTTCACATTGTTTTATCGTTTATCGTTTTTTTTTTATTTTATTTTTTTTATTTGATAATCGCTCTAATATCCATGCGATGATTATAATAATTGAAATGTTTTTATTTAATTTTCATTTTTTCATTTTTAAAACCTCTTGTAAAATTCCTGCCATTTCGGACAATTGGTATCAAAATGCACGAAAAAAACGATCATAATTACGGATAAATTGAATGGGCGGATTAAAAGAAGTAAGGTTCATTCTAAAGTTTGAAATCTCAAGGAATTCTAATCGAACTTCAACTTCATACGTTAACTTCGCAAGAGACGTTGAAGGGGAAGGCGAAGGTTGAAATCTCAAACTCTCTAATATTTTAGTATCTCTTCTTTAATTTTGTATTTCCTATATTTAATTACAAGTAATCTATACAAAATATTCTTGTTAAATTATGTTTGTAGGCAACTAGTGAGTCTGTTAATACATACTGCGGTTTGCTCTAACATTTGAAATCTTTGACGTTCTACGCTTTCATATATTTGGTTATATTTCACAACATCAGTCTTGCGTACGTGTTGCGACCCGTACTTTAGCTTGGTGTGTGTGTGTGTGCGTGTGTGTGTGTGTGTGTGTGTTATTATTCATAGTCGTTTGGAATTATGGGATAGATCTTACTTATAAAGCTTTAGACGTAGCTCGGGTGGCGCGATGGATGTTCCACTTTTCATCCCCTCTTATAAAACAAGTTTTCTTTCTTTGTTTTTTTTTTGTGGTCACTTCTTATATTTCCAGCAATATGTCTAGATATTAAGCACGTTTGAGAATATCCGTTAAATTGTATTGCATATTTACACTTTAAATTATTATGTCTTCTTTCGATTACTTAGTTAATTTATTATGGCTTTGAATCTATTTTTCAAAATGCAGTTCTACATGTATTCCTAAGCATTGACTGAAATTAAAGTACGTTCCATAGTTTCGTTACCATTTTCTTTTTTCACCGTTTTACTTACCATCAGTGGAGTTTTGAAGTTAACAAATTACTGGTTCCCGGTCCAAGATAATAACATTTTTGTCGTTTGCTTCTGCCACACAAAGAAGAATTTTTATAATTTATAATCTAGTCAAATGGATAATTCTTAAATGTACGCGTGATCAATTCTAGACTTGTTTATAGACGTTTCCGTCCTCATCGAAATGTAAGGTTATTTACAATGTCTAAACACTCGGGGTTTTCGTAAAACAACAAAACATGATCATTTTAAAGCGCTTATGTTAAGTTGCATATCGCATACCTTGAGTGAGAGAGGGGGACACGGTTAAGAATAGTTCAACCTGGTTTTGCCCGTTTCGTTTTTTATGTCTATGCATATTACTTAAGATAGCTTAGCCCAGAAAATAATAATACTATAAAAGATACTTCCCTTCTCTCCCCCGCCTTCCCCCGTCCTTTATTTTGTCTCTATAATATGTCTCAAATCCCCACTCTTTTATGGCCCCGTCACCCATCCCCTATTACCTAATCATCCTTATTATTATGTATTTTATATATTTAGAATGTACTTGTTAATGGATGTTTGAAGTAACCTATCATCAGTATCTTTCTTTGACAAATTCTGTTTGTAGCTGGCCTATTTTGCGATGTGTGACTTTGGCTGTGTTTGCTTTGCTAATTGCTTAAAGGTACTTTACCATTACCGTTTGCTTATCTCGAGGCAAAGGACGTGCAACAACAAGATATGTATTGACATACGCGCCACACTGAATTATCAAATTTAAAATTAGTATTTCATCTACAGTAAAAATATATTTACACTGCATTTGCAAGGTATAAATATTTTTGTATCGTTGGTGGGGGTGAATTTTTGAAAATTCTTTCCTTAATCACCTCCTATTGGGGATAGGAAGGGCCTCCATGGCCGAATGGTTAAATTCGCTGACTTCGAATCACTTGCCTCAAGGTTAACTGTTACCTTTATTAAACTAGGGGACATTTAGCAAACCATTTAGTATACTCTCCCAACAGACAAACTGGTTAAAAACTTATTAACATGGTGGAGATTATAGAGTGGGCATTGGTGCCAGTTAATTACTTTTAACCTTCCAATGGTTTTTTGCCACTGCCATTTCCCGTTCGTTCAAAAATGGTGTCTTGTGTTCTTACCTCATGTTAAACAGGTTCCGTTTGTTAATTCTATGTTGTCATCATCACTGGATTTATTTGGGTTGATAGACACATGTTCTTAGCCGCTGTGTACGTGTTTACAGGTACACGTGTCCTTGATTCCAAGTGGAATGCTGGATTGGAGGTTGCGGTCTTTGAATATGGCTTTACCTGTTGACCTTTTGTCCTTGGTTTTCTTTTTAATGGAGATACAGCTCTGTATTGGGACAACAAATCCGCCAGAACAAAAGTTTTTTTCGATACCAGAGACTAAGAGCAACAAGCGAGTATCCGGTTTCGTTTCTAATCACATCGATAGAAGATATGAAGTATTGACCATGACCTTACAGCTGTAACCGAGAGCCATAAAGCATTACCTTTCTGTATACATACCAGGATTTACAGTGACTGTGAAACGTATCCTTATCTTTAACTTCTTTTATTTCTTCCGGTCCGGTATTACGATAGAACATTATACGAAAAAAAAACGAAAACAAAAAGAAAAACGAGACTTTCGAGTACCATGAAGGTTTCTTTTTACGTTGCGTTCAGTGCAATAAACAATTGACAAGTGATTGACATTTAAATCTAATCAGGTTAGATCTACACAGACGATTGTTGAAGAAATTTATCTAAACCAGTCAAACATGGTTATAATTGCTATTGTTTTTATTGATTTTGACCTTGGAGTTTATTTACGAGGAGTGTTCAAAAAGTATTGTGTATTTTGGTGACACGCCATTTGAACAATGTTTATACAGCTGATTTCCTATATTCAATATCTAAACATTAGTATATACATATACCCATTCAATGTCGCTATTTGAAAAAAAAGTTTGGAAAACGAGTATCAAATACTGAAGAAATTCGGTCATACATAAAAGTTCGCAGTAAACTCGGTTGTTTTTCGAAAGAGTTTTTGTCGAAATAAACCGTGTTTATAGGTCTAGTAAGATGTCTTATGAGACGGTTCGCAGGTGGAAAAAGAAATTTGATTGTGGTGCAGAGTCTGTTGAAAATGCCCAAAAATCAGGTCGACCAAAGACACCAACGTGTGACCAAAACGTTCTGAAAATCACAGAAATTCTTCAAAATGATGCTCGATGTACTGTACATGATAAAGCACGCATTGCTGGCATTTGACTATCAACAGTTCATTTTTTAAAGAAAATCTTGAAAGTTAGAAAGGGTACCCTATCTTTTGACTGACGACCAAAAAGGGCTACATGTTGAAACTGCCAAAAGTTTGCTAAAATGTTCCCAAAATACGACAAAAAATGTTTTTTGCAAATGTTGTTACAGGTGATGAAACCTGGGTGCAATAGTTTTAACCTGTCAGAAAGGTTAGGAACAAAATATGGACCAACAAACATCGCAAAAGGCCAATTATTGCAAAACGCTCGTTGAGTTTAAAGAACGTTTTGTATGCCATATTCTTCTCCAGCGAAGGTATAGCAATACAGATTCTAGTAAAAAAGGGTAGAAGTGTGACTGGTATGTATTACCGTGACAAAATCTTGAAAAAAAATAAAGACGTATTACAAGAATCGTCGCCCAGTCATAGGTTTCAAACATGTTCGACTGTTGCATGACAATGCAACAGCGCACACCTCTAGTACAGTAACACAGTTTTTGAAATCCGAGAGATGTGCTAACACATCCACCTTATTCCCCAGATCTGGCGCCATGCGACATCTTTCTGTTTCTAAAACTGATTTTTTTCTGGTCGTAGATATTGATGATCGCGACCAGCTCTCGGTTCTGCGGTCCATCAGTACCTCCGTAGTATACCAAAATCGGCCTACCGTGACGATTTCCAGAAATGGATCCATAGACTAAAATTATGCATTTCTCACCACGTGGAATATTTTGAGGGTTTAAAATGACAACATGCACGTTTCCACCAGATTTCAAGGTTTCAGACCACAATACGTGTCATTTTATTTTAGACGAATGCGTATACTGTTCAGAAGTAGGTCATAGTCGGTTTACAAAAATCTAATATTTTACCAGTTACAGTGATATTAAGATTGACTTAGTGTTTCTATATACTGTTCGGAATTAGGTCATAGCCACATGTCTGTCAGTTTGATTATGCTGAAACGGTTTGCAAAAAGCTAATATTCTACTAGTTACAGTGATCTTTAGAGTGACTCAGTGTTGTTATATAATGTTCAGAATAAGGTCATGGCCATATGTCTGTCAGTCCGGTTATGCTAAAACAGGTTACAAAAAGCTAATACTTTACTAGTTACAGTGATCTTTAGAGTGACTCAGTGTTGTAATATGGTCGTTTCGGATTATTAAGTACATTCAATTTTACTTAAATAGAATTCCTCTTAGTCCGGTGCTAGTTGGCATGAGAGGGGAAGCATATTTCATTATCTCTTGTGAACAAACTCATTCAAACCGAGAGTCTGTTGTTATGCATTTTGATTGCGTTCTATGCTTTCATAGATTTTATTTGCATAAACCATCACGGTAATGTAATTCTTTTTCAATCGTGCACAAATACAAAACGTGACAAACGCCTGAGTGGAGAGATGTTTAATTTTCTTATATCTGATTACATGTAACGGTACACTGAGAGATTTAGATAAAAGAATTTTCAAATACAATCAGGTAAAACAGTTTCAAAAGTGTTACAATTTACAAATTAAAAGTTTTTGTTGAAACAAAACAACACATATGCACAACCGCACGTAATCGTGACCACTTAAGAATACAAGGGTTAACAGGAACTCAAGTTCAAAACATGAAAACAGAATATCTATCAATACCAATATAATCCTTAATTATCTGTTTATTTCTTGGAATATTTATCATTCTTAATAAAAGATTAAAAGGTTTAACACTAGATGTAACTCCAAGAGTGACAAAACATAATGCACATTACTGTGAAAACTGTTTTATTTTTTATGTTTTATTTTTTCTGTGCATCAACGCCTGAAGAATCCCAACTCATTGTTTGTGTAACAAACGTGTAATGGTGCTATCCATGCATAAAATTATCTCACAAAGATTAAATATATGATTAAACCTGTATTATTCCAGTGCAATTTTTTTCTTGGAAACGTCATCGTGTTCGTGTGTTTTCTTTAACTCTTTGGTATTCATTCTTGTTTTTTTTAATATCTATGGAGCTCACAAATCAACGATACTAACCAAAACCATTTCTTCAATGTTTTCAATCAATAATTTTTAATTCTCTTTATTGCAAACATCAAATTAACGATATTTTTGCGTATCGTTTAAAATACAGAAAGCAGGGACACAATTTCACAAAAAAAAATGTACGAATACTTTTGAGTACTTATATGCGTTTAGATAGAAATTAAAATATACTTGTTAATAATTCACAGCATCGTTGATACGATTCTTGAAACTCACAATCGTAAAAATTGTCGTGTGACTCAATATATTCATGGTTATCGGGGAAACCCCGATATTTCTTTTTCTTACAGTAATCGAGCGGCGACACTGAAAATGTAATGACAGTGCGTTGAGGCTCGTGGTTAATGTAACATAACATAATATGCCTAAGATTGTAATATTCATGTATGTATTATATATATGACAGAATGTTATTGAAAAAACTGACGTATATACAAGATGTTCATTTGCGCAAAAAAGCGTTTCGGCCCTGGCACAGCACTTGAAAATTAAAAGAAAATGTATTAAGATAACGTTAATTACCATGTCTATACATGATTTTCCTCCGTTGACACAAATCCGATTCCAGGTATTTTTACAAGAATAAGTGTTTCTCTTTTCTTTGGATTTGTTCATTGTGTTAAACATGATGTATTATATCTAAGGTCGCGAAACTGTGAAACAGTCAAAATGAATTTGTCTTCAAGCCTGTAATTAAGACTGCGTAACATACACAGAATAATTCCTTTTCTATATACTAGTACATATGTTTAAATCCATTCTTAAAGTTTATTTCACCACATTTCCATGAAAAAAAGAATGATATTTCATTCAAATCTAAACGTAGACATAACACTATATTCTTTTCAAAAGTACCTATTTTAAACCTATACTAATGTTAAGCTCCTAATCAAGATACATTAATCTCGTGCAGAAAAAGCATTTGCATCACATTTCAAAGTTGCAATGGACTTCATTTGATTAATCCAGGTTATAACAAAAGATGCACGAAAGTAACACCCAAAGCAAACACACGTATGAAATCCTTTAGCGGAAGAAAATTCTGAATGAATTCAAAACTTACAAGAACAAAAGAAAATAAATTCGTATTGGTTAAAGAGCGTAAGCAACCATAGTATTTAATACATATTTTTCTAACACGCCCTTTAGTTTTTTCGTCAAACGATCACCTCCATTATCAATTATCTTTCTTATCAGTGATCTCTTATTTTGTTATTCTTTTTTAACAAAAATCAAAATTCACTATGTTAGATTTAAACCTGTACATAATTAGAATGCACAGTTTGCTTGATGTCATAAAGAAATAGAAAAAAATCCGTAATTTTCATTTAAAAATGTATGAATCCAAGTTTTCGGGACTCTTCAAAATTGTCCGAATTGGAAGAAATCACGATAACATCATCGATCACACATATTCCTAGACAATCCTGAACAAGGCCAACGCTTCCGTGCTTTCTTATCGGCGTGCCATCTTTAGCCGAAAATATCGTTACTGTTCCAGAGGAAGCTACGCAAAGTTTGTCTTTATACAAACATAAAGCTTTCGGTTTTATCAACTGATCATATCTGCCATTCCAAAGGTGCTTCACGTTTTTAAGACACACACATTTTACAGATCTGTGTTCCATGTTCAGAACATAGATACGTTCCTTTTCGAAATCATATGTTGTGGCAATTTTCGACGAGCCTGTTATATTGCTGATGTCCGTTGATTTGATCTTCTTTCTCTTTCCATCAATAATCACTTGTTGTGTTCTTGTACCTATTGCAAACAGTGATTTGGTTTTCGAATAATCAAACCCTGTGACATCAGATATCTCTATCGATAGATAGATAGTGTTTTTGGTCTCAAAGTCTCCGCCGGATAAATGAACAGTCTCAATCTTTGTCCCTTTTTCTTGGACGAGTATAGCAAGTTGATTATTTTCCATAGCTGCAATGCTTATGACTCCATCGGGGTACGTTTTTCTATGAGCACGTCCGTCAATCTGTGCAACAACGACAGTGGAATGTTTGGTAGTTAAAAGCCCAATTTGATCCTGACCAATGGTGACAAGTTTTGAGAATTTAGACGAGGAAGTAAACTGTAGCCCTGTGAGTGATACGGATTTATTGATGAGATCTTTGGCTTGTGTATGTTTGTTTGGGGCTAAGTCCACATCTTCATAATTTTCTAATTTCGGTACGACCTTCTTTTTGTCTTTTTTGTCAAACGTAAAAATCTTTGTTTTTCTTGCTTTTTCATGTTTTGTTTCAACTTTTTCTGGACTTTTGTGCTCTTCCGCAATATTTGTAACCTTCTCACTGGACTCTTCTGGAAATTCTTTTGATTCTCTAAACGACTGCTGAATATTTTCACCATCACTGGTGCCATCAGGTTTTGATCCTGATGCTGATTTTCTCGAACGAGGAACTGGTTTTGGTTTGTCATGTATTTCTTGACATGGAGCAGTTTTTGGCTTTGGAGGTACTTTGGGTGGTATTTTTCTGGCGAAGTCTTGAAGTGTTGTTGTTACACCTATAGAGCTTGTTGTGTGGTTTTGTTCCTTGTTCAGTTCATTAGAATGTGTCACATCTTGCTCGAGCTGTGCATAATGATCAGTGTTGTATATATCAACTTCCCCTAAAAAGTGTTCCGTAGGACTGATTATTTGTTCGAAAATTTTGTTTGATATAAATACACCTTCAGGATTCGAATCACGATCAGCAATCTTGCCATCAATCTCTTTCTTAATTTCAAGCAGTTCCGACTTACAGTGGTCCACATCACCATCTCTAGCATCCAATACCTTTTCAATGTTTTTGTTAATTGCCTTTTGTAATCTATTCAATATTTTCTTGTCACTATCGAAATCATTTAAAAGTCCTTCTGTTTTGGATTCTATTAAAGCAACGGTATTTTCTGTCATTTTACCAATCTTTTCTGACAGTGTCTCATACATTATCTTTACTTCCTGCTTCAAATTTCCTTGCACTTCCTCCAGTTTTCTTTCGTATTCTTTAATTAGGTTCTCTTTTCTAGAAGCAGTTTGTTTTATCTGTAGATATTCAAGTAAGACATTTTCATTCCCATCACATATCTTGTCAATTTCTTTGATAGTTTTGTCGCCTGTTTTGGTTTGATCTAATGCGCATGAAAAGCAAAGAAGTGTTTTGTCGCCAAGGGAAACAGCTTTAGCAACAGCATCATTATGAAAAGAACACATTACAGTTACAGTACTTTTTACTTTTTCCATCGTTTACTATATTGCCTCTGAAAAAGAATACGACACTGGAAGAATTATGTTAGACGAAATATATTTTTTAGGTTTTCGTCTAAAAGTAAACAAACAAATGCTTATACATTGCTTAATTATTAACGTAAAGATGACTATTGAACTAATAACGTATGAAATACAAATACTATTTTGTCTCATTATGCCTTTCTGGTGTTATTTATTTCATTTCAATTTGCACAAAATTGATATACAGAACAGAATTAAAGTAAATTTTAATTATTAAGTATTATGACTGCCTTAAACTGAACGCTTTATCAAAATCGAATGATCGATATACACGTCACGGAGAGGTCACGTTGATATTATAAGATATATTCATAATGTTGCTAATGCAGAAATATATGCTATTCTGTTTGCAGTAATTACCTTTAAAACGTCAAAACAGCGACTGGGCCGCTGGCGCAATACTATGGTTATTAAGGTAGTTCTGCACGTTCGGATCAGATTTTTTTCTACAATGTAAAATTTGATTAAACTCGGATTTTTCAAAACTTCAGATTATATTTAGAAAAGTCAGTGAATAAAAAGATAGGATCGTGTGCTTAGTTTTTTTTTTTTGTTTTTTTTTTTTTTTTTGTTTTTGTTTTTTCCTAGACTGATTTGAAAAAAATAGAACCAAAAGCAAGTTGTCATAATGGATGTCTATTGAAAAATTACAATTTTCAGTACATTTTCTCTAATAGATTTTTTTCTACAATGTAAATTTTAATGCAACTCCTCACTGTCGTAAATAAACATATGGCCTATAACATGTTGAAATAAAATGTATAGGTCCGTGTGCTTGTTGTTTGAGATATTTGCCTATGAGTAAAGTGATCCACACATTTCAAGCTGGTTTTAAGCCATTATTTTTAATTATTTAATGTGTCACAGGTTTTAATATCATATTAACTTCAGGAAGATAGTAACATTGCCATTGTAATTAATTTGCTCGCGTGTTGCCATTAATTCATAAAATGCTTTTATTTCCGTACGCCGAATCCAGACATTTTTCTACATTTTCCGGATAAATAACGTTACGCCATCACTTCATGTTAATCAAACGTGATTAACGACCTTAAGTAACATCAAATTATGTATGATGAGACGTCAATGTATTTCAAGTACAGTTGCTAATGGACATGTTACTTGAACAACACTCGTACAATTCACGTTATTTTTGTTAACTTTCATTCTTTTGTCTTCCATTCAAAGAAAGATTTACTGCATGACATTTAATTATTAATGTAGTTCTAATTGAAAATTAAATTTATATATTTTAGTCAAGTTAAATACATTTGATGAGGATTTTGTACATTTGAAGAAAATATCTTGCGATAAAATGTTTTTATATATTTCTTAGACAAAAATGTATAGTGCGTATTTTCTGACCTGGCGAAGATATTTTTAGTACAGGCTTTACCATTAAAATCAATAGGTAACTTGGTGCTTATCGGATTTATCCGACGTAATAAAACGAAATCTAATGATATAACCGATTACCCTAAACTCAATGATAGAATGGCCCATTTATGACCTTTCTATAAATATCTCCGCCAGGTCAGAAAATATGCACTATATGTTCTTGTTAATTTATTAATTAAATAAGTTGGGATCAAAGGGAAAGGCGATGTTGTTTTGATGTTAATTCCATCTGAAAGGATTTCTGTAATCATTTAGAGAAGTGAAAGAATTTTCAAAATCGACCTAAAAATGAGGAAGTTATGAGCATTTAAAAATTTGATCAAAATGATGGTCATTTTGTTTCCATGGCAACAAAAAACAAAATGGCGGATTTATTAAATTTCTAGACACATATTTGAATTGTATTTACTGATATCTTTAAAATAATTTCTTCTCTACTTTTTTCCAGCTATAATGAAAGAAACTACCATGGTTTACATCTCACACTGAAAAACATATAAAATTAATCTATTAAAAAGGTTATTTGCTAAATAAAGTATTTAACAGTGTGTAAATCACGTCATTAACACACAAAAAAATGGCTGCCTCCATGATCAGTATTTTTCTTAAATTTCAAACTGCCATATCTTTTTCAATAGTGGTCCAATTTTAAAAATTCTTTCAGCATAATGAAAAGCTTGTGTATGGCTTTCATATCATAACCTATTGTCAGGCTTTCCTTATCCTTTAATATATTTGTTCTAAAAAGAAATCAAATGTCTTAGTTTTTCTTACTCGTATAATACCAATGTAACTGCCCACAGCCAATCCTTCAAACACGGCAGCATATTATAAGAGTGGACGAATTTCAATATAAGAGTTCAGAATACATTTGTAAAATATGATGTTGATTGTAGTAACGTTTACAAATTATGATCGTGTTTCATTCCATTTAAAAGGCAAAAAGTTAACCGAAATACAATTAAGCAGTCTTACCTCGATTAAGAGACGAACCTAAGCATTTCTGCAAAGAAAAAAAGACATTAGATCTCTTTTTTAAACAAGACGCTTATCACAATTAATTTTCCAAGACAATTTAAAAAACGACATGGCTTATCGTTAGGTCTTACATAAATCCAATGTAATTAACTCGGAGAATGTAATAGTCTGAATTATGTCTGTCGTATAACCTGTCTGTCACTATATAAAAAACTGACGTTTCGTTGTCATTGGCTTCGGTTTTGCTACTTCAAATAAACACAAATGCAATTAGTACAAATTGTATAAAAGATCTTTTCAAACTTCCTTTTCGGTCTTCCATATGAAGCGCGATTGTATGCTTTGCAAGCTCGATTAAATCAAATAATAATTTATAAGGCTGTGAGATTTATATATAAATTTCAAAATCCTACAATTAGTAATTTGATCTGGTATACCATAGTGATCGTAAATCATTCCTCCATATAGAGACCATAAACATATTTGTACTGATTGATCTAGGTCTGTGTGATACGAAACGGATTGATTCTAACCGTTAATTTGCACTCAACACCGAAATATTTAGAAATGATACTGAGACAACTGTCTCAAGTGATTTCCTTTGTCTTTATTTACTAGAGCCTGGCTGAAATGTAAAAGGCAATAACATCGAGTCCCCTTCCTCTCATTGCTGTGGGTTCGAACTTCGATTGGGTTATTAGTATTTCAATTTTGTTATTAGTATTTCGTCGCCCTTATTTTAGAATGAATATCGATTTAAACGGCCGTAAATTCCCATTCACTCAACCAATATTAAAATAAATATACTTGCTAGTAGATATTTATTCATCTAGTTAACTATAAAATGTTGATTCGTTGCTATGAATATATTTTTTATATAAACAAAAATATAGGTCAGCGGTTGGATTGAAACGCTATTTTGGACTGGTTGAAAAAAATGTGTAGGGAAACCCGAAAGGATCAATGAGACTGCATAATAAAGTAACGTCTACAATAATTAAATTTATGTCAAAATCAAGCAATACAATGTTTGCTGTAAACTTTGGAATATTTGACAAGTGTCCGGCTGAATGCTTAACTTTTCAATTCTTTCTTTAGAATATATAGGTGTCAATGGGCATTTTGCCTCTAAATACCATTAAACAAAGGGAGAAGGTTGGTCTTACAGAAAGAATCACATTTTAATGGTCATTTCTCAACTTTGGGGCATGTGACTGGGTCATTTCTTATGATGGAAGTCTATGGAAAAAATAATAGCGGTGCCTTTTACTTTGTTGAGTGAAGAGTTGTACCGAAGGTCATATGACGACTTTTCCGGCCTTTGTTTGTATAGGAAACCCCAAGGTGCCTCTTAAGGCATTGTTAAGGCAAGGCGGACACCTAGGCAGAACCATCCAGTCTTCTGCGAATTCTTTACCCCATGTCAGGTTTAGAACACACACCGATGGGGGCCAGTGATTCGAAGTCAGCCACCTTAACTTCTTTACCAAGGAGACCTCTCATACGTTATCAAAATCAAGCATCTTTATTTTGCAGCTCATAATTGACATGAAATAGCGTAGCAGAGTTACACCTCATTAAACTTCGGTGAATGGTATATTATTTATTTTGTTGGGTTTAACGTCGCACCGATACAGTTATAAGTCAAATGGCTACTTTCCAACTTTGATGTTGGAGGAAGACCTCAGGTGCCCCTCCGTGCATTATTTCATCACGAGCGGGCACCTGAGTAGAACCACCGACCTTCCGTGAGCCAGCTGGATGGCTTCCTCGGTATATTATTGAATTTCAAGCTAAGTATTGCCTTCTGATAACCATGAAAATTGTGTTTGTAAAAATAGTATTGGAACGAATTATGTATCTGAAAATTGGGTAAAATATTTTTATAATGATTACAGAAAAAAATCTGTAATCATAAACAGTTCGTCCGCAATTTATCAATTGGTTGGTAGCGTACGAAAACTGTACGACGAATTATTTAGGCAGACATTTTACAATAATAGCCACTGTCAAATGCCTCTGTACATGCTATACCCTACCCCTAGGTATTCTAAGAACCATGGTCATGAACGGGAAAATAAACTAACCCATTTCAATCGCGCATTTTAAACCTAAAACGCGCAATTCGGTAAAAGTGTAGACTACATTGGATATTGGACAAGTGGTAATTTAGCCCGCCCGCTTAGCTCAGTAGGGAGAGCATTAGTCTAAGGATCGCGGGGTCGCGAGTTCGATCCTCGGGCGGGGCGTATGTTCTCCGTGACGATTTGATAAAAGACATTGTGTCTGAAATCATTCGTCCTTTACCTCTGATAATTCATGTGGAGAAGTTGGCTGTTACTTGTTGAGAACAGATTTGTACTGGTACAAAATTCAGGAACACTGGTTAGGTTAACTGCCCGTCGTTACATGACTGAAATATTGTTGAAAAACGGCGTTAAGGGGACGCATACTTTGAAATTTACCTGCAAAAAAGTACAAGGTTTTGGTAAATGAAGTTAATACTGTTTCAACTGTTATAAGTACACAAAGGATTGCTCACTAAAATAAAAATGAGTAAAACTGAAACAAGAAAGTTATTGTTGAATTACATAAGACTTCTTGTGTACATTCAAAG
Source organism: Mercenaria mercenaria (assembly GCF_021730395.1). Taxonomy (NCBI): domain Eukaryota; kingdom Metazoa; phylum Mollusca; class Bivalvia; order Venerida; family Veneridae; genus Mercenaria; species Mercenaria mercenaria. The sequence continues at coordinate 60,294,160 of NC_069373.1, forward strand.
TCAACAATTAAGACTTTTTGGTGCGAAAATAATAGTGCTTCACTTTGTCCAAACATTTATCAATGCCCTACAGATTCTAATTTAAAGAAAGAATGTGAAATAAGTTCACTGTCTTGCTTTTCATTTCGCATATGTGAGCTAAAACACATTATTTAGTTTGTTTACAAAGTAGTGCATAAGAAAAGATACGGTGGTCAAGGAATGCCACATTCCAAAACTAAAAAGAGTATATTCCCCTTAATACATTAAACATTTATCATTACAGAAGTCTAGTGGCTTACAATAAAGGCCTTGAAATGTTGCCATTATTAATTTTTAACTTGGTATTCATGAACTACAATGCACTTAAATATCAAAACACATTCAACAAACTTTTGAAAATGTACTGTCTTAAAAATCCCTAAAATAAGGTATGAAATTTGGTTCAGAGGTCCAATCAATGTGTATATGTGCAAAAGCAACATTCTAATCTTGTTCACAAAAGTTACTAATAGACAGCAGGAATGTCAATGATCAAAACTGGACGAATATACAGTTATCCTCACTTTAATGTCATTTATAATTTGCCCTTGAATTCTCCACCATACTTTTCATAACTCTGTTTGCACGAGTTGCACGAGAATGCTGTCATTCACGTAAAGAAACGGGGTCAAATAAGTTGTAAATGCAATATCATCTAAACGTATTTAATGGATTATGCAGTTCAAGATAAACTTTATCTCATAACGTAACGAACATGTATAATGTTGTAACAACAACTTTACGTATAGTGGACGCAACTTGACCCCGATGGTTGACCTTTGCATTATAATACATAATGAGGCACAACCTATTATTGAAAAGGAGTGTACGTAAAATACGATCTGCACGAGAAAAATGAAATATAAATTTGTGTAAATATAAATTAGTGTATTCGAAAGTTTTAACTGATCAAATGAAAGTATATAGACTTTGATACTGCACTGTTTACAAATTAATTCCATTAAATTAAATACACGGATACCCTAAGCACCCTTGATTTCTACAATGAAATAGTCGTATGAATAATCAGCCTAAGGTCAACCATCGCGGTCAAGTTGCGACTACTATACACTGATTTAAGTAGCAGTCGGTTTATAAGTGACTTTATTGATTCATTTTGTGTTTTGTTATTGTTGTCAAAAAGTATAACGGAAGTGCCTCACAACTGAAGCGGAAACCAGTTTGATGCGCAAAGTAGTCCACTGTAAGTAATATTTTTTGACAAATGTCCACAGAAATTAATAATTTTCTAATATTAAAGACGAATATCTGAATAGGATTCATTATTTGATAAGAAATTATAATCATCGACATGTTTTTTTTAAAAATCGTACACGTGCTGACACCTAAGTTGTCTCCCGTTGTTTATTAGAGTTACCTTTCGTCCGGCGCAGTTATACATTTGCAGTGAATCGCCGAGAAGTCGTGGGAAAATTAAAAACCATGTAAACAAACTAAAATTAACCACATTTTCAAGATGAATTTCAAGTGATCGACATTATGCATTTAACCCGCCTGACCTGTGTAGCATCTTAGATATCTGTTCTAAGGTATTCATTGTGTAGAATGTCATGTTATGCCCTTGCAATGCTAATCCCACTCTGATTTTTTTGTTTACATTTTTTATCAATGAGAAATATGGCGTCCATCCCGAGATGAACTGACGTGGCGTTAAACTTTTACATGTTTAAGTAAACCTGGTGTTTTAGAAAGAAAATCTCATCCCTTCAACATTATTTGGAACACTCTTATTGTAGAAAACCTGTTTTTTCCTTATACAAAAGCTTAATATTTTGTGTTGAATGTACTTTCACAAAGACCTCTGTTTTCCTATTACATTCATAGTACCACATCCTTATCCACAAAATACTGAATATTACAGGTGTCCATCAGTATTATATCAGTTTAGGAATATGTTTTTTATTTTCCCATCATCGATTTCTTGAATATGCTCCCCTTCCGCATTGCTGTATGAACTGTGAATGTAGCAATATGCGTCCCCTTAAACCCAAAACCAAAACAAAATCTTCCGTTGAGTACCGGTCACATTTCTTAAATATTTTTTATCTTAGAGAAACAACGCGTATAGTTTTTTCAACGTTACACAAAAAAAACTTAGTTGAACTTCCCTAGTGGAGTTCCGGTCTAGATTACAAAACCATTCTGATTGGCTGATGTGAAAATGTATGTCAGTTGTCGTTTAACTACTCGTGTACGCTAAAACGTGTAAATGCACTATAAATGTGCTCTAGGAAAGGAATTTACATAAGCTATCAGCTTGTTTTCCAATCCATGTATTTGACATGTAAAAATTTGTTGTACATGTTATGTGTATGTTGCTTCAAAATAAAATATTGTTTTGTGCTATATGAATTAAATAAACAGTAAAGATGACTTCAGCTTTAAAATCATAACTGAGATGAATTTCATTCATCATTTCGAGTTTTATTGAAGAACTTTGAATATTTTGCATTCTGTTTTTGTTTGTTTACATTTCGCCAAACATGTGCACGCACACTGATGGATCCTCTAGACCGGAAGTTCATTAGGGAAGTTCACGCAAGTTTTTTCTGTAACTTTGACGAAAGCATACAATATGTGGAAATATTGAGAGAATGTGACTGGTGCATGATGGAAGATAAAATACCGCTTGTTCAATATGCTGGGTATCAATTCACCGAACTGCGCGTTTTGGTGAGAAATGTTCGATTGAAATGGGTTAGTGCACTTTCCTATTCATGGCCATGGTTCTTATAGAATACCTATGGGTAGGGTTTAACATGTACAGAGGCATTTTCTTTCTGGTCTGGTGCCAGTGCCGATAGTAGCAAAGAAACGAACAGACACCAGATTTCATGTCCGAACAACCCATGGTAATATCACATGGAACATATAACAAAGACGACCGGAACTAAATTAAAAATACTGTAGCATTGGGAAGACATTATACTAGCATATTGGTTCATTAAAATAAATATTAAAAAAATAGCGTATTTGTTGATATATCTCAACGACATCTAAAACCAAGTATTACACTGAAATCTTTATCTGATATATTTTAAGAATATTGTTAAGGTCTTATGAAATATAACATCTATAATTTAGTTACCTATTATGCCATTGAAAAACTATGTAATCACTAATAATAAAGAAAGAAGATATTTATCTCACTGTGAACTGGATGTCACAAACTGTAATATCGTACTTGTACCAGCGTCATACCCAGGCAATAATTGGGTGCACTTATTTGATTTCTTTTGAATTTTATTTTCTACAATAATGTGACCATGGAATAATTGATAATTGTATACAAATGTACAATTATAAGATAGATCAGATATTCTATGACGTCTGAAAATAATTTAATAACCATTAATCATGAAAATTGCGTCTGCAGTATGATAAGATATGTGCTATTCATAATTTATTTTAGGCTTGAAAGCCACCATTTCCCCCCATTATCTGACATTGGGTTATAGTTCTGTTATAGAAGTTTGCCTTTTAAAACCGTTAGCATTAGACGAAGTATGATTATAATATTTCACATGTTCAGGATTATTGCAAAATATGTAATCAAATAGTAGGATAAGGAAATAAATTGCAATACCTTAAATTGTTATAAAACTACAAAGACAATTGGTGAATTTAATGCATGTTAAAGGGCAATGAAAGCCTGACAATACGTTGATTTTATATGAAAGCCTTCTTCAAGCCTTCCATAACGCTGGAAAAAAAATTGAAATCGGACTATTATTGAAAAGATACAGCTGTTTGAACTTTTGGCCTAAGTAAATGGCTGATCATGGAGGCAGACATTTTAGTGTGTTTATGACGTCATCTACACATTGCTGATTAATAACCTTTTAAACAGATTAATTTTCATATTAGAGTAAAGCATGATAATTCCTTTCATGAGAGCTGGAAAAAAGTAGAGAAATTATTTTACAGAATTAAGTACATTTCAAATGTGTATTTAAAAATTAAATAAATCTTTTGTTGTCATGAAAACAAAATGGCCGCCAATCAATTTGACCAAATGCTCATAACTTTCTTATTTGTACTCCGATTTTGAAAAAGAAAATTTCATTTCTTTGAATGATTTCAAAAATCCCAGCAGCCGAAAGTAACGTTAGAACCGCGGTGCCCTTCCCTTTAAATCCACTAATTATTAAAATCAGTTTGCTGTACAAATAATGCCTTTAAGGAACATGTTAGCTATATGTTTTACGAACACATTTTTAATGTCCCGATGAGTGTCCCGCTATAACTTGAGTTTACTCTACTTTAAACAGAATATGACTTCCCTTGCATGATATAGACTTCTGATTGCAACGAAAGAGATTAGCCTCTCTAAGTTTGTTTGCTTGCCAGATTTTCACTACGCAGCTGCGTATCTGTGTAAAGGCAGCTAAGCGCCTGTAAAAACCTTACCCTTTCTGCTAACATCCCTGGCCAGAAACCTGCCAAACAAAATTAAAAACGATTCGCAGTTTATAACAAACAACATGGTAATTAATTTTCCGAGTAACATGAACATTAAAAACCATACATTTATACGTACGTAAACTTCAAATATACCGAAGTTCTTTTCGTCTGATATATCTGTGCTCTTCATGCACATAATGCATCACATACATGAAAGGGGCGAGGACAATAAAATTGATACACTAACTTTTACTTTCTGCCACTGATTACATAAAACATCGAAGGTCATGACGTCAGTTAATGACACAAATAAAAGTTAACCTATGACTATTGTGAAATGATTATTTTCTGTGAAGGCCAATTTTGAACGTATTTTTTGTATCCTACACAGTATGCTATAACAAGTTAAATGTCTTAATTTTGTTAAAGAAAATTGACCAAGTTGAAATTGCTTCATACCCTGACCTATGATTTAATACGCAATCTTAAACAAAATTATGTCATTGACTTTTGGCTAAAATCAGCCGAGGTATTGCAAACATTATTAAAACATATCAGTGCTGTCCTATAATTGAGACTAATACGCAAACATACTTTGTCAGGGCACCCTATAGCATATTAAGAGCTCATTTACGCATAAACGTCCCTTTTTTACTTTCAGTACACTTAAATACGCAAATGCATTAAAGATGTTGAGTGTATGAAAATGGGTTACTGCTACTTAATAAAGCTATTCCCCACTTATTTATATACATATCATAGTGAAATGATCGTTTAATTTGAAAACTTACATGATTAACTTGGTGTTTCTAAATCAAATATGTATGTATGCTGATAACTAAAAGCTACCTATCGATACATAGTCAAAGCTGACCAAAACAGCACGAGGTCATACTGGACAAGTATAATTCCTTACTTTGGAGATTTAAGGGGACAATCATCGAAATATCAAACTTTAATATCTGAATCTGATAAAACAGTCAATGCCGACTCCTAAGTACCAAAATCAATATGACCTAGCATCTGTTCAACATAAATTATTTACAATTAGTCAAAGCCGCAACCACTCAGTACTTTAATCGTAAGTCCGGCATAATTCCTAATGTAACCTGAGGAGTTTAAACAGTCAACCATCTGAATATGAGTCAAAATTATAAAATAAGCAGCCGAAGGTGTTTCGACAGCGCCCAAACAATATGACCAAGCATGTGTCCTGAGGGACTTAAGCGGACATTTGACACGGTTTTAAAAGTGGACCACCTATTCCACCGAATATCACTCAGATGTCGTCACATCCTGATACCCCATTATTAAATGTCGCCACATCTCAATATCTCTATTTATCAAACTGATCAGTTCCAGCTTCAACATTTAAGACACTGTTATCACATTAACAGCTATTTAAAGATGTAGATACCAATATATTTAACGTAATAAGCAACGCAATGAAAAAAATCTAACCTTACATTGATATCACATTAACAATTATTTAAAATTGTAGACATCAAAATATTTAACATAATGAGTAAGGTCAGTAATTCGATCGAAAATGTGCTTCCGTGGTGTAGTCGAAAGAAGTCCATAATAAATAGATCCTAATTTTCCCATTTTTTGCGCAAATTCGTGTAGAACGAGTGCTTTAATCGCCATTTTTCACTACTAGAATACATTCTGCATGTTCATACACCCCACATGGCAAGTTTTGCAGATCGAAACCGGAAGTAGGTGTTTATTGCGCGGACGAGAGCAAATATGCGCCATTTTTAGGATAGCAGACCACAATTGACTGGCATATCACTAGGAACTACATAACCCCCTATTTTCTTTTCATTTTTCCGTTAATTTGTGATAGAACGTTCATGAAAAATAGGTGTAGGAAAAAGTGATGTTCTCTAAAGATACGTAAAGACGACCTGAAGTTGTCGTTTTTTATATGACACAAAGAAGGATTTGAATTACTGACCTTTAACCATAAGCAATGTCAAAATATCTAATCTTACATCAAAGAGATATCACATTAACAATAATTTAAAATTGTAGACATCAATATATTTAGCATAATAAGCATAGCAATAATTAAATAAATATACACATATCCTTGCTATTGTTAGGTCCCTTACACTAAAAAAGAAACAAAACAAAAACCAACAGAATGGCCATATTTATTTTCCCACACAGGGAAAAATCACTATATTTCACACAACTCCAGCGACGATACAGTGAAGGTGCTAAGTGTCGTAGTCTTCTTGAATTCCTAAATTAATCCATGAATTCACTGAATAATCAAGAAGTACCAAGGAAAAGCATGATTGAGTAAGGTTAAGGAACCTCTTTATACTATTTATTTACCCTTAGACTTTATGAAAAAATGTTAGAAAATATTAAACAAGAGTGCCAGACTTTCACAAAATAACGCCGTCATCGAACTTGGCCAAGGGCCATAATCCAAGAGTGCCTGGGGAGATTTGGGCGGTTATCGAACTTGGCCGAGTTATTACGCCCAGAAACATTGTCAGCAAGTTTGGTGAAGATCGGATGAAAACTGTTCGACTTAGAAAGCGGACATGCTTTGACGCCATACGCCCTCCCGCCCTTCAGAGACGGACGTATAAAATAAAGAAAACACAATTTATAGGTTTTTTAGTGTATACATATCTACTTTCATAATTGCCAAAGCTAACTGAATTAGTCTGCTTAAGGTACAGACGGGTCTTTTTCCTTATATTGTTTTAAAAATAACTTATCATAGGCTTCCTGTTGCCTTCTTAGGGCACGCAAACGTGAAATTATTTCTCTTGTAACATTCCCTCTGGATTGTCTTGCTTTGAGGTAGTTTATTTCTGGTTTGTGTAACCTCCAGAGACGTGGTGAGACACCATTTGGATCAACATACAATTCATTCTCTCGGAAATATGACTCCGTGGAAGCACTAGGCTGACATTTCGTGCAATGGCTTTGTGTTGCCTTTAAGATTTTGAATTCTACCTATCAAGAGCTACATGTGTAGTACTTACTCTTCGGAAATCAGTCTCTGAATAACTATTTAGCACAGGATCTTCCTAAAATTCCACAGTTCTGTGGCATTTTTGCCTTTATACTGTTTTAAATGATCTCAGTTACATTCACTATTGGCGCGTTTAAGTCGCATCGTATCGAAAATGTAGTTTCATTTACTAGAGCGTCGACTAAATAAGGACCTATCTAGTTTGCCTGATTGGTGGATAATACCTCCAGACAAAACTTCTTAACTGGAAACTGTTAGTCATAGCCTTAACGTAATAGTTAGACTTTTGTTTTGAAGCAACCTTTTTCTATTTTTCACTGGCTAATGTGAAAGATGTTTTAAAGACTGACTGGGCCACTCTGTATACTCAACAGGGTAAGATATTAGTTCATTATCAGGAGGGGAACCATACATACCAGCTATACAACAACGAACTTCTTGACCAAACATTAATTAATAGGAAGTGAACTTAGTACTGCTATGCTCAGTAGTGCGGTATGCCATTGCTATGTAACAAAGAACGTTACCTAGTCAGTTTAGTTGTCCGAGAAAAATACAGTCAGAATTTGTTTTAGTGTACGATTCCAGCGTTCAACAACCCTATCCGATCGGGGCCTATAAGGAGAGTTTTTTCTACCCCTAAGAGCCGACATATTTTAGAGAATAAACTAGACTCAAACTCCCGACCCATGTCTGAGTGGATTTGTAAGGAACACTTTCATACAACTTCAATGACTAATTTGTCGGCGACAGTCAAGCGAGTATGATCTGGTATAATTGCAAACAGTTCTACCCATTTAGTAAAATTGTCGCAGATTACCAAAATGTATTCATTTCCATTTTCAGTTTTTGGTAATGGACCAAATTTATCTAAAGCTATCACCTGAAATTTCTGAGATGTTCTAATCGATTTTATTGGATATTCCTACACCTGGACCTGGCTTAGTTTTGGGCACATAAGTCACACTGTTCGCACCATAAAAATTCTTGATTTGGCGACCTATATTTCTTAAAAAAGATTCTTTCATGTATTTCTAAAGATAACCACAACACCTAGTATTGATGAAACTCCCAGGAACTTTGTAAAGCTACTTCTTTACTAGGTCTAGAGAAAGACCCTAAAATTTTCAATGATAGTAATACATTAAATAAAGTGTAGAAATTGATTTCCGAGTCCTTGAAATAACCAAAATTGATTTCACAAATGTGAAGTTTATGATAGTTTTGTTAATATCAATAACAGAAGTTTTAATTTTTAATTTAATGTTGTGATCCACAAAGAATGACAACTCTTGCTTTGGGCCAGTACTTATAAGCAGAAATAGAGAGTTTGAGATTTCAAACTTCGCCTTCCCCTTCAACGTCTCTCATATATATTTTGGGTAAAACGTCACCGATATGCGTGTAGTTTATTTATATCACACGTTGCTACTAAAGTTTTCCATGTAATATCACGTAAGCCTAAGACTTCTCTTTATTACTATGCGAAATAAAAAGCTTAGTTTCAGGATTTCTGCTTATTAAGTTATTTGATTATCCATATATATAATTAGACTAAATTTGATGCGAAACACTATCAATAGGTATAAGAATAATGAAGTTTTGTATGGCTAATGATTTTAACTAAATACATTGGATTGAACCTGGAAGTATGAAGTTATCAACTGATTTTGAGAAACTTTGAGATTTTGTTCAAACTTTAACTTCTACGGCATATTTGTGTCCCCAGGCGGTATCGATTATACCAGATGGGCCTTTTTGTCGTATGAAGTGAAGTTTTGAACGTCCAAATATGTGATATCACGAAAGTCGAAACTTCATTCTTTTTACATCTACTCTGTCCACATACTCGGTATCAAAGACTGAAACCTTGATGGAGGCACATGGCATGACTGTCATTTTACTTGAAAAAAAAATAATTACGCGCGATTATCATTTGGTGGGATATTTTATTTTCACATCCAAATAAAATCAATCTGTTTCTGTCGGACACTTAATACGACAATTGCGTTTTAATTATAAACATAAAATGGTACTAGTAAGACGGAAAATTATTCTGAAGCATCAGACAATTTCAGATCTATGATATCATGATGAGAGACGTTTCCTGTTAGCCGTATGGGATAACTCCATTCTTGAAATGCACGGAACCAGAGCCTGGCAGAAGAAAATTGTGGGTTAATTCCCCCTTTGATTCTTACATTTTACAAAGAAAGTCGGTCTTGAAACTCGGTGTGACCCTACCCTACCCCTACCCCCCCCCCCCCCCCCCCCCCACCCCCGAAATGGGTGACCCCCTCTTTAATGTTGGTGTCCCTCTAACCAAAATTCCTGGATCCGCAGATGCTTTACTTATAAAATAGTATATTAAAGTCATATTGTGCTGTCTGAGAGTTTGGCATTATACAGAGTCATACATAGTGTCATTATCACGTCGATATGATCATTATAGGTTATTAACTTTGTATGTGGATACCGGGGTATATGCACGGGTTCTGCAGCGGTAATATTGCGCGACTTTAGGAGTCCGCGAAAGAACGATGATAACCTTTTTATTACATATCCACTATCAAATGCTTAATTTATATATAAATTATCGTTCTGTCACAAAAGACAGGAAAAAATACGGAAAAATATCTCCGAAAACGCAATAAACAAATCAAACTGACGCGCATTAATATTTTCCGCGAAAATGGCGTCAACTTGTTGTCGCAACGTGCGCTCGGATGCCACGGACGTCACGCGATTCTTTCCATTACAACGTTAAGAAAACACTCCATGTCCTATATTAGTCCAACTCATTTCAGTCTGATAAATTACTACGTACTAGTATCTAATAGGTCAGATTAATCAAAGTGTGAAAGTAAACAAAATGTTGCATAATTACAAATTAAACAAACACACAATAGCATCAAAAATGTAAAGAAACGAGATCCGCAATGGACGGACCATCAGGGGAGGTAAATAGAGACACGGATTGGGACTAGTCCGATATGAAAGCGTTCAACGTCATGATATGGAAAAATATTGCACGATCGTGGTCCATTGAAACCCAATGGAAAATAATTTTAGGTATGTAATAATCATTTTTATTTCCTCTCATGCATGATTTACAATCGTGCATTGTATACTGACTATACTGACAAAATGTTATATAAAACCTAAATGTTTGGAGCAACACTAACGAGTTTTTACATTGTTCACATTGTTTTATCGTTTTATTTATTTATTTATTTTTGTTTGTTTGTTTGTCTGTTTTTTTTGTGTTTTTTTTTTTGTTTTTTTTTTTTTGGTAATCGCTCTAATATAATACCCATGCGATGATTATATTAATTGAAATGTTTTTAATTTTTTCATTGGTATCAAAATGCACGAAAAACACGATCATAATTACAGATAAATTGAATGGGCGGATTAAAAGGAGTAAGGTTCATTCTAATGTTTGAAATCTCAAGGAATTTTAATCGAACTTCAACTTCATACGTTAACTTCGCAAGAGACGTTGAAGGGGAAGGCGAAGGTTGAAATCTCAAACTCTCTAATATCTATTAGTTTACTTCCTTTGCAATTACACAATTGAGTGGAAAATGAAAACTGTTTTAGACACAATATCATACAATTTTGCACAACAAAAACATTTAGGATTTATTCATTTGTGCTTGATTTACCCCTCAAAACATGGTTCCTATGATTCTGTCAACTTACATATGGTAAAAAAGTAACTTTTAACAAGCCAATAATACAATGAAGTACCAGTAAGTAAATAATAGTGCAGATAATACAGTTTTGCTTGTATCAAAATGTCACAATAGATGCACTTTTGTAATACAGAACACCTGGTAGGATTAGTAAAGGTGCAATAATATTGATCTCTATTTCCTATGCCTACTAGGTCCTTCACCTAAGTAGACACGGTGACTTGTGACGTTTCAACTGGGGTATCACGCCAAGCAGAATTCGTAAACAAAACGTTGTTTTTGAATGTAAAGTTTTTAGAGATATATTTTTGTGAAATGCCACCTAGCTGGTGCAAGCCCTTATATCAATGAGTACCTCCGGTGATATAACATATGACCGTGTCTGCTTTAGTTTTGCTGGTAACCTTGACAAACCGCAATGCATCCACAGTAAGCGTATTTTCAAATGGCTTGAAAACCAAACCCAAGCGACTGTTCCTTGACAAACGACCAACTAGTTGTCACCGCTGCGTTCTCTTTGATGTCTAAGATCATTTTGGTAGGATTTTCGCTCAGAAAACAGCGTATTTCTGGATAGATTGCCAACTAGAAAAATGTCCGTTCTAATGTCCAAAATCTCTCACAGCGGGCACTATTTTAAATCATGATTTTCTGATTCTTCTCGTTGAATGCAATGCCGCAATTAAAGCAGGTAACGTTTTCCCCTACCAACGCAATATTGTTTGTAAAGTTTACTGCACGTGGATAGTGATATTTTCAAGAAAATGTGGGTAACTCAAAAACATGCTCCCATAGCAAGTTACTTTATACCAATGCGGTCACGTCAAGCATATATCTTTAGCTGACAGTTTAACCACTTCCTACTGTACATCTTGCCAAGAAGATAAAGTAAAATGATCCTTATCGAATCATGCCACCGATTATTTACTTTATCTCGCACTTGTGTAAGATGTCGATAAAATCCGTGGAGACCGACTGATTCTTCCATTTTCCAGCCATGTATCCAACTGGCACGTGGAGTTTAGAATGCATTTATCAATAGTCATGAATATTCCATATGTTTCCGTTAATATTTTTGGTGTGTGAACCTTAATAACGATAATCATTGAAAAACCAAATAAATACATTTATTAATTAACATCATAATTAATATCACATGTATTGATCCATCTCGTTGTTATAGGATCGAGTCCTCTGTGTTACAATATCATTTTGTTTTCTTATATGTTAACTTAACAGGCACGCTTATATTATCGTTAATTTTCTAGAAAAACTATTCTACTATTCAGCATTCTTCTTCATGCATAATAGTTCCGCAAAACCGTTTTACGAAATGTCGATATTTCGAACAATGATTTCATTTACTTCAATGTAAAGGCTGTTTCGCATACGCACCAAAACTGAACAGGGAAAAGAATTAGAATGCAATGTAGCTAACGAGAGTTCAAGAAATGAAAACGAAGCTGAAACAAAAACGTGCTTCTATTGAGAACAAAATCTCTGTATAAACATCCCTTTTTCCTAAAACTAGTCGAATTTTTCTTTGCTCATACAAATACAATGTAGTAAAACAATTGCACAGAATCCTCGTTTCGTGTGTTTACAAATCAAATGTACCCATTTTATTATTCGGCGGCGACGTAGTGCCTTTGTATGATTGAATACCATAGCAGTAACATAAATATCATCGCCGTCTGTAGACAGTAATTTCTATATATTTGTGAGAGCACTAGCCTTTTCCGAAACGTTTTTATAAGAAAGCATAGAAGTCGCTAGGAAACTCGGTGTCATAATGATCCCCGACACTCCTCGTTCATAAAACAGCTAACTTACGGACTGCAGTTTTTACAATCTTTTTCTGTGCAAAATGTGACACGAAATTGCTAGCCCAACATGTATTTAAGCTGTTGCGCACGCAATGTGCCCAATCACGTGATCGCGCTACGTCATTTTGTTCCCGCTACAAGTTTGAAAGAAGTGAAAGTGAAAAGGTAAACAAAATTATAAATCAGGGCGTAAGTTTGTTATTCAATATATTGTATAAATATCATGCACATGATTCGAAACCTATTTGAAAGTGCTACCCCCGATACTACGATTTCCACACCAAACCCTTCCCGTTTTAATGCTATTCCTGTTCAACCACTTTCGATATGTGTGCTCTGAGGTGTTTCCACTACAAGTCAATTGCAAAAAAAATACAAAAAGCACTTTCTTGTGGATAAAATTCACAGCATAGGTCATCGCTATAAACCATTGATTACTTTAAGACCATGATTAGCTCGGATACTTACTCGTAGTCGCATATTGGACAGAAAATGCCAAAGTCCATCGCAGACCATGTTCTCACAGAAAGAAACATTGTAATACAATGCAGGTATAAAGATTAAATCTTTAAAAAAAATATGATGCGGCTTCAAATAGTCTTTTCAACTTCTATAATTTGAAGGGTGTTTTTTGTGTTATATAGGTCTTAAAGACGGTAGAATGATGCAGCTTAAAGAGCGTGTTTTTGTTTTTCTTAACATGCACTCTATGTTAAATATAAGAACTTGATATATAAGGATACAATTTGCATATAACAGTAGAATTGATGAATAAACCATTTTTTTTTTTTTTTTTTGCTAAATAATTCGTAAGTTTATGTAATTCAGTGATTATAAGTATGATTTTGCTGAGAGGGCACGCTGGACTCAGAAAATGAAAGTGACCTCAATAAAACGTGAACCCTAGGCGTTATATGACCATTTTGTATCAATTCGCCGTAAAACCAAATTCACTCAGCCATAACGTGAACAAAATTCATTTAAGAAGTGTGTCATGTGAGTTAGATATGACGGTTGTGCACGCAGAAATGATTAAATAATTCTACCTTCTCTGGAGATGGGTCTTGACGTATAAAATGATACTAAACTGAACGAGGATATGCTTATCTAGATGCATTTTACTTTTTGTATGAAATCTTGGTTTTGTGAAGAAGCATGAAATATATCATTTCTTTCTTACAATTCTTATTTTCAAATAAAACATGTGGCGCATGTAAAATACAAATAAATTATGTTGATAAAGCAAGAGGGTCATCACAGATGATCCTCGATAGCTGACCTGAGAAAGTGCGCTATCTAATGAGACTTTTAATGAGATATTCCATCACGTGTTAATAGAGGGTTAAAGATCCTAACATGGTTAAAATTGAATTTCTAAAATCATATCATCCAATGAAGCTGGTTGCGTTTCTCTCAGTTGAAATATTCTGTCAAAAAAAATGATGAATTAGTACCGTATCTGAGTGATCAGAAATAAGTTCAATAAACCAATGTCTCACTGGGTTCGAACGAATTACAAGTTTGGCTTATAGCGAAGACTTTTGAACACTTTAAAATCTAGACATTACAAAGTTAAAATACATCTTCGTCGCAGCATAAATGTCAATCGAAAATGTTATCAACTTTCATTTGGCAAAACTTTCATAACAATCCGCTGAAAATCGTTAGGTGGCGCATATAACCTTAAGTGTACCGACGTTGTCGCCAGACGGCTCTATTTTAACTCGATCGAACCTAGTGGTCTATCCTATGAAAATGCTTAAGTGTTAGTAACATAAAATAATCAATTTTAGGCACAGAAAGTGTCTGTGAAAAGGAATGTAAACTTTCGTGGCTCATTTTGTATCAGCGTCAGTTTAACAACAGGCACAAAGTATCACCCAAACACTTGAATGGTATACAGTATGATATAAACCTACATCTTACGTAGATCAAGGGAGAACAGCTTAATACTACCACTCATTCTGGAACAGTAATTTAAACAAACTTTGTAATTTTCCTCAAATGATATGGCAAAGAACTTGAAAAGGTTTAAATTTTCAAAAATGCTTCAAACTAGTTTCGAAATTTTTTAAGCTACTCCACTGAGCTTTTAATACTAGAGGACTGGAACAACAGTTTGTGATTTTTACGTATTAGAAAGACTTGTTTCACTAGGGGCTTTGTTTTGTAAGAATGAAAATAGTAGTGTAAAATCGCTGTAAAAATGAAACGTTCAAAGAGAAACATCACATCAGTCTTTCTTGTGTGCCATCCTGATGTGACGGTTTAGAGCCGACCTGTGTTTATATGTAGATGGACAGTTTGGATATTCTATGAAACTATGCATGTCCTAATGTCATTGTGTGTGCGTAGGTTTTCCCTTTTTGCCACACGTATCACAAGTCAAACGTGTACATGTCTTTCTTAGCTGGTGTTGTTTCCTCTCTGTAGAGGTGGTGAAAGCTTTTCCGCATTCTGCACATACGTACTCGCCGCTAGCACCTAGATTACAAATGAAAAACAAAAAGTTGCTTTCTGTGAGAACATGGTCTGCGATGTACTTGTTGTGGGAACATTCCATTAAAGGGGATTTTTTGTCCAATAAGCGACTACGAGTAAATATCCGAGCTAATCATGGTCTTAAGTAATCAATGGTTTATAGCGATGACCTATGCTGTGAATTTTATCCTCAAGAAAATGCTTTTTCTGTATTTTTTGCAATTGACTTGTAGTGGAAACACCTCAGAGCACACATATCGAAAGTGGTTGAACAGGAATAGCATTAAAACGAGGTTGGTTTGGTGGGGAAATGGTAGTACCGGGGGTAGTACTTTCAAATAGGTCTCGAATCATGTGTATGAATTTTATACAATATATTGAATAACAAACTTACGCCCTGATTTATAATTTTTGCTTACCTTTTTACTTTCACTTTCGAGCTTGTAGCGGGAACAAAATGACGTAGCGCGATCACGTGATTAGGCACATTGCACGTGTTTTGTCTAGTTTTTTTTTTCTGTCGAACTGTTTTGTTAGATTGCCAAAATCAGTAAGAACTGGATTAATAAGGATTTGTATCAGTGCAATGTTAAACTCTAAAATTCGAGAATATCATTTTTCTCTCAAATATTTATGTGAAGAAAACATTATATTTCCATGCTTGATTGATTTGCGAGATGAATTTACCTTCTGTTAGTTTCAAATCATATTTCGTTGCCTGATTAAAACTAATGATAGGAGCCCTGTAACTTTTTTTGCTTATCATTGAAAAAGCCAGCTATTTTACGATGTAGTAAGAAAATTTGACTTGCGAAATATTTGATATCGTTTCCGAAGAATTATCCATCTTATTAATTTCTGTTATTCGTTATTAAATAGTATGTTGCCAAAATGATCACAGTGTGTTAATTTCGCATTTAATAAAAATGTAATAAAACATGTTTATTAAAACATGTACCTCGTAATATCATTCTTCTAAAAACTCGTGACTAATTTTTGATAAATCATGTCCAGCGAAATGACAAGCCTTGTCGGCGTCGAGACATGATACATGTATGCTTTAAAATAATGCCGTTGGCTCAACAGGACTTTTCCAAAACCGTATTTCTGTAAACATTGTACTAAATCAATATAGATCTTCTATACATTTTCGTCAACTGACCGGTAGATTTTCCGAATATTTGGTTGAATATGGACTTAAATTGTAAAGAGTCAGCCTAAACGGATGAAAACACTGCTTAGATATGCGTAAATGTCGGGCAATCTTATACGCTGTAAAAGATTTCCAAATGGAAAGGAAGCTGACGATCATTTTGGCGGGAAAACAGCACGTGCCTTCCATGATGCTCCTTTTGTATTGACCGCATGTTAACAGCAAATTTAGTATTTGCGTCATATCTTTTGTGTTGTCTCGATACAACTAAATTCATGTGAAATCCTATTGGGAAAGGACTATATGTCAAATAAGAATCATTTAGCTTATTCTTCTTGGCAAAATTAACACTAGAAAGTGGTTAAACTGTCAGCTAAAGATTTTAGCTTGATGTGACAGCATTGGTATAAAGTAACTGGCTTTGAGAGTGAGTGAGTAACTTGGGTTTTACGGCGAATCGACACAAAATGGTCATATATCGCCGAGTGGCTTTAAGAGGATGTTATTGAGCTACCTGCATTTTCTTGAAAATATCACTATCCACGTGCAGTAAACTTCACAAAGTATTGCGTTGGTAGGGGAAAACGTTACCTGCGTTAATTGCGGCATTGCATTCATAGAAAGGAGCGAGAAAATCGCGGTTTAAAATAGTGCTTTCTGTGAGAGCTTTTGGACTTTAGAACGGACATTTTTCTAGTTGGGCGATCTATCCAGAAATACGCTATTTTGAGCGAAAATCCTACCAAAATGATCTTAGATATCAAAGAGAACGCAGCGGTGCCAACTAGTTGGTCGTTTGTCAAGGAACAGTCGCTTGGGTTTGGTTTTCAAGCCATTTGAAAATAGGCTTGCTGTGGAAGCATTGCGGTTTGTCCGGGTTACCAGCAAAACTAAAGCAGACACGAACATATGTTATATCATCGGAGGTACGCATTGATATACGGACTTGCACCAGCTAGATGTCATTTCACAAAAATGTATCTTTAAACATTTTACCGTCAAAAACACTGTTTTGTTTACAAATTCTGCTTGGCGTGATACCCCAGTTGAAACGTCACAAGTCACGTGATTGTGCACTTTGGTAGAGATATCGCATGATTTGTGAAATGTCTTTGTCTTGAGTTTGAATTCGAAGGTCCTTTAATTTACTGCGATCTCTATACTTAATCCAGTTGCATATATTGGAATCTTCCCCTTGATCAACCTCCGCATAGAGTGTATAGGTAGCATTGCCACAAGCTCCCGCGGAAATTTCTTCGCCGCGGATATGAAACATAGACTTAAGGTCTATGTCAACAAACTCAAGGTCTGTTGTCGCTACGGCTACCTCGCCGCCCTCAGACTGTTTAGTTATTAAAGAACTTTTAAGAAGTTTGTTGCTTACAATGTGCTGTCTGTATCCTTACCGCTATCTGAACTCTCAATATTCTTGCATTTTCTTCGGTGGATTTTGGATAATCATCAACAAGTGGGATTTGTGAACAATTTCTGTATACTATAGTATAGTCAAATGTATCTAAGATACTTAACCAGTGGCTTAACATGCCTTCTGCATCTTTAAAACTTTTAATCTAAGTTAGACTCGCGTGATCTGTTCTTATCACGAAAGGCCTGCCGTAAAGATAATGTCTAAAATGACGGACAAGTGTTACAAAGGCATGTAATTCTCTCATAGTAGTACAATAATTCCATTGAGTTGCTTGCATAAGCTATTGGCGCTTCGCGGTCGCCTTGTACTTGCAAAAGTATGGCAGTTATCGCATAGCCCGACGCGTCATATTGTAAAATGAATTTTTCATCTCGCGTCGGATAAGCCAGTAGCGGAGGCTGCACTAATTTCTGCTTCAGTATGTCAAAAGACCTTTAACACGAAATTTGCTGCTCTGAGTCTTGAAAATACAATTTTCAAATTCTCAAGAGTACATTTGAAATCAGTACCATAAATGATCACATCATCAAAATAACATAGACATCGGCGTAATACACCTGTGAACTCGTTTTACCGCTTAATCTATTTATAAGTTGGTGGTTTGCTAAAAGTGCGATTGTACTAACGGACCCTCTTAAATTGTAGTGGATTTCATTTAATAAAGTGTATCTATTATTATCATTATTATTTAAAACTATCAGCCGTCTAAAGCTTTACCCAGTGTAAATTGTAACTGATATACCGTTGCTCGCAAAGCCATGCACATTTCCAGTCATGCTATAACTCTAAAGTACGAATACTTCAACAGGAAGGTTACTACCATAGGTTCGTACATTGTGTATATCAAGTTTACTCTCCAATAAACTAAAGACCAACCCAAATCATGGTATTCGATTTTATTACAAAGCCCCTAATAAAAAAAAACGTTCTACTATAACAACAAGTATAATAAGCTACTATAGTTCTGTAAGTCAATAATCCTAATTATGGACCCTTTGGAGATGTAAAATGTATATGATAACAGGGATCCACTTAGGAACCTACCTTTGGTTTATGACAGAAAATGGCTGTCGGGAACCCAATTTCTGACAAACTAACGTACTAGACGTAGGGTCAGAATTTGCTGACTTAGATAAAATAAATGTTCAAGTATTTATTTAAAGTTTCTATAACAAACATACTGGTTCCCGAGATAGCCATATGATAGTTTGAAAAAAAAAATACAGTTTTGATGATATCATAAACCTAAAAAATTCTTCACCGCAAATAAAATTCTCAAAAATACTTAGACAAAATTTTGAGTACATGAATTTACTGAAAAAAAAGTAACAGAATGTTAAACGTCTTAACAAAGTGGAACAAATCTGCTAGGAATAAATGCCTAAATTAAATAGGAGTTAATTGCCTTTCAATTAAACTTACAGTAGAACGGAAGTAAATATACATTCGGAATAAGATAGCAGAAAACAAATGTGACAAATTACAGCCAAAACAAAAAAGAGCTAAATATTCAAAACTGCATGGATATGAGTTAAATCCATACAGTTTAGTTCTAATGTAAGTGGGCACAGAATGAATCAAAACCGTTCATCACATTTCAAGAGACTTCTTTTGCCGCAGGAAATGTTTTTATTCTCAGCTTTCTAAAAGTATTTTAGTGTGGAAATGTCAACACTTTAACAAACCGAATGTCACAATTTTCATATTGAAAATTCTTAGCAAATACAATGTATCTATTTGCAGAAAAATGAAATCCGAATAAAAAAATAAATGGGCTGGTGGTCTAGTGGTAACACGCTTGACTGTCAATCCAGAGGTCCGGGGTTCGAATCCCGGTCCAGGCACTGGAAATTTCTGAGATGCTCTTGAGTGTCTCCCACCTAACTTATAGGTCTGTACTGGTTCTTCCCAGGAAAGACAGCTTCGCGTGTATCGTTGCTATACACCGGGCAAGTTAAAGAACCAGACTGTTTATTCGTAAAGAGCTAGGCTTAGTTAGCTGGACAGGCCTGTATCTAAAAAGGATTTTTCTCTTTCTGTTATGGGATGGGGGCTTTATCTCACTGGTCAGATCGCTCTGTGTCTGTAATATTAGAGGAGGGTGAATTTCGCGCCCTGTGTGGCTGTGTATGCTGTATGTAAAGCGTTTTTCAACGTGTTTATCATGAAAAGGGCGCTATATAAATCTGATATAATAATAATAATTATAATAATAATAATAAAAGATGATGAAATACATTTTGGATATTTCAACATTTCAAATAAATTGCGTTGTAATTAACAGTGAAGTGATAAAATAAAGTTCATAAACATTTAGTAATGGTACATTTATCATTTCCCGAGCGTAAATATTTACGTATCAAATCCAATATATTTCTCTAATTTTGCTTCAAACTTTAAATAAGAGGGCCATGGTAGCCGTACACCGCTCACCGGATCTTAATAGTTTGACCTTGGATATAGTTATGGCACATTGAATCATGAATAACAACTGTCAACTTTAAGTGCCGTGCGGTGGATGTAAAAAGTATCCCTGTACATTAGATTTGTTATATTTTCTGGTCCTTTGAGATCATGAAGTCCATTCAATTGATGTATAATAAAGTTCCGTTTAAGCCAGTGCTAGAGGACGTGAGAGGTGTTGCATATATCTTTCCCTCTCATGAACAGACTCAATCAAACCTGGTCGGCTATTATTCTGCTTGATTGCATTCTTTGCTTCCAGAAGATCCTTTTACATATTTTATCAACTATATATTAACTTTCACAACAGTAATCTTTAAGTGCCGTGTGTCGGCGGTAAGAAGTCTCCCCGTACTTGGATTTAGTGTTGTTATATTTTCTGGTCCTTTGGGATCATGGAGTTTCAATTGATGTGTAATAGAGTTCCGCTGAAGCCGGTGCTAGAGGGCGTGCGAGGTGTTGCATATTACATCACATTCTTATCAACAGACTCAATTAAACCGAGTCTGCTATAATTCTGCGTGATTGCATTCTTTGCTTCCAGGTGATCTTTTATATAAACTAATGGCCCCTAAAAGTGTCCGAGTGCCCAAGTTTGAACAAATCTGGGAGAGGATACTCAGTGATGCTACTAACCGACTTTAATGAAAATCCGTCAAGTGGTTCATGAAAATGTGTTAAAAATATTTTTATTTTAATTTTTTTTTTTTAAGCTCTGGCGGCCCCTAAGAGAGTAGAGAGTGTTCCTATTTGAACAATTATGAGAGAAGACCTGATAATGATACTACAGACCGAGTTAAACAAAGATCCGTTTAGCGGTTCATGAGAAAGTCGTTTAAATGTCTTTCTTTTTTAACTGTAACGACCCATAAAAGGATTTAAGAGCCCTAGTTTGAGTTTTATGGGTGGGGAGTTTTAAACGACGCTTCTCACAAAGTCTGGTGATATCATAACAGTGAAATAACAAGAAAATAACGTGATGGGAAACATCAGCATATTCCTTTGACAAAGAGGACCTTGAGGGTCCTATATTGTTCTCCTGATTTAAACGAAAGTTTAGTGCTTGCTGTTAAAAATATGAAGACAAACATTCAGACTAGGTGTATAGTTATTAAGCAGAAAGTGTACCTGCTGGAGTATTTATACACACGTTTTTCGCATAATTTGATATAATGACCTAATTCTACCCGTATTTGACCTAGTATCTAGTAACTTGACCTAGATTACATCAAATCTGGTCAAATTTCATGTTTACAGAAAATTTTAATTATACATTGCTCACAGAAAAGTTTTCAGTGACCTAGTTTCAGATCTGCCCTAGATTTTATTAGCTTCTTTTTGTTGTGGGACTACTTTGCGAAGCCTGGCTCTATGGCTGTGTTTGTGGTGCTCGGTGCTTTCGGGAGATCTACTCGTACCTGGCACAAAGGTTGGCGCATTCGACGAGCAACACCACATGGCATAACTGAAGACATATTGATAACTTAGCTTATTTGTTGTATGATACTTAAGTGTGTCGTAAAATGAATGAGAAAACTGTTTCCGGAAGTTCATGCTTATATAGTTGAACAACTCAGTTTGACTGATGCAATATTGGCGGGATAAAACTGGAGAACGTGACGAATTGTCCCGAGGTTAACCAGTTGGCTGCCCACCAACGGACTACGTCGTGAAATATGACAGGCGTTTATTTCTTTAAAAAAAAAATATCTTTAAGTAAGAAAATAATCTTTTCATTTTAATATTTGGTCTAGCATTGTATATTTATTCGAAGAATGATTTCAGTTGTCTGAATTAAGTATAGTCGTTGTTATCTGTTTCTGTTTTGCCACAGTAAGCAAAAAACAAGTTCAGACAGTAATTTGTTTCAAAGATCGTTTAAAACTTCCTTTTCGACTACTTCGAATTTAAATATGTTTTAATTTTAAGGTAAAAACGTGACTTGCATATAAAGCGTAATTGTGTCATTTGTTTACCCGATTAAATCTATCAAAAGTGTGTGAGATTTACATTACCTTCGGATTGCACAATTTGTAATCCGACCTAAGATACTCAAGCAATCGTTTATCATTTTGCCCATTAGAAACGTTTCCCGCCCACGTCCTTTTATAAAACATATTTTCATTCTGATAGTAATACAAAAAGGAGGAATTAAACTGTTAATTTTTACAAAGTTATAACAATTGTTTCAAGTGATTTCATTTGTCTATCTTAGGGGACAGGTGGAAAAATGTTTAAAGTTGCTGGTATCGAATCTCTTGCCTCTCAAACACATTTGGTTTGAAACCTCTGTGTTAGAATACAATTCTTACATGTGACAAAGTCATCAATTCCGCTTACGAAATTCTGAGGGTTCTGCCAAAGTGCTCGCTTATACCACTATTAAAGCTGTTAAGCTGCTTTTTTACCATAATTGTTACACTGTGACTTCAAACCCATCAAAATAAAACCGTGGGACTCTGGCTATGCTTGATATACTTAATTTTTCCTATCTTTTTTCTAAATATCAGAATTACTCTTCCTTCTGTGACATAGTATCAAACGATTGATTTATTTTCTGGTTAAAGCCTCATAGATCCATATGCACAAAAAATGTAATAGCAGAGACATGTTCAGGTATCTAATGATAACACTAGAGGGTATTTATGTCTTTCGTTTGGAAGTTTCTGGAAAGAAATACAAAACTTCCGACTGAGTTCATTTGTCCTAGACGGCCTAGACGTCCGGTCTACAACTTAACAAAGGTATTACTTAACCTTTGCGTAGCATAAAGATACTAGGGATGTCAACGGATATCCGGATATCCGGATATTCGGTCACGGGTACGAATATTCGGATCTTATTTAAGTATTCGAATATTCGGTGGTAACATACACATTACTAAAATATTTATTTTTATGTTCATAGCATTGTAATTTTTCGTCACGTAAATAGCGTGTCAAAACGTAATACACAGTCGTCATGGTAATGACACATACCCGACAGGTGTGCGAAACATAATTGTCATCTAAAGTAGTCCTGTTTGGTCAAACAATGCAATTATTGTCAATTAATAATTATGCGTAATTTAAAAAGAATGTGTTTACAAATCGTCGGCAAATATTGCAGCTTTAAAGAAAAGACGTGGAGAGTGCGAAGGTAATAATTAGTGCACGTGCATTTTATGCTCTTGATATTGACGCCGGCTGCAACAAACATTTGTCGATAAATATCGGCACTGCTCTTTTCATCATACATGTTTGAGTTTCACGCTTTATGAAAGAGACTAACAACTAGAAACATGTTTCGCTGTATATAACTGGTCAATAGAAGGTTACGCCCTTTTTACTCATAATTTACTCAAATTGTATCGAATTAATTTATTGGATATTGTTGAAAATAAAAGCTTGAACAAACTTTTCAATGTCCTAAATCAGTTCTTAATATTATAGACGTAACAACTGATACAATTTGCTAGCAATATGCCTCCGACTACTTCCGACGTTTGGAAGTACTTTACACGTGCAAATGATCGAAAATCGGCTAAGTGCAACCTGTGTGAGACTACCCTTGCTTATTCTGGAGGAACTTCTAACCTCCGGAATCATCTCAATGGAAAACATCCATCAATTAACAGTGGAAATACGGACGATACAAAAAAGCAAACATCTCTGTCAGCGTTTGTTTCAACACCGAAAAAAGTGTCATCGTCTGAAAGTGAGAAAATAACTCAGTGGATAGCGAATATGGTTGTTATGGATTATATGCCACTAAGTGTCGTTGAAGGAGAAGGATTTTTAAGTCTGATGAATACTGTAGTGCCAGTGTATAATGTGCCATCCAGGAATACTATTCGTTCTCGGATTGTTAAACGATATGATAGTGAGAAGGACTTGCTAAAATCATCTCTCGCGAGTGTATCTTCTGTTGCTATAACAACTGACACGTGGACATCCAATGCAACAGAAAGCTACATTACGGCCACAGAGCACCATATCGATAATGAGTGGCGCATGAGGAGCAATGTGCTGCTTACTCGTGCCATGCCAGAGAGACATACGGGGGCAAACTTGGCACGAAAACTTCAGGACTGCATTTCTGAATTCGGCCTCGTGGGGAAAGTTGAAACATGTGTACATGATAACGCGAGAAACATGGATTGTGCTGGACGCATATGTGATGAGTGGAGCGATCTCGGTTGTTTTGGACATACTTTGCAACTGTGTATAAAACCGGCGCTAGAACTACAGAGTGTTTCAAAAACGGTAGCTAAATGTAGGAAACTTGTCGGCCACTTTAAACATTCAACAACACTAACGGCCGAAATGAGGAAACGCCAAGTTACACTGGGTGCTCCCGAGCACGAGCTTCAACAGGACGTTGTTACCCGATGGAATTCCACCTACTACATGTTACAACGTGTATCTGAGCAAAGACGCGTGTTAACGGACATTATGCTGGATACTAGCATCACAAGCAAGAATGATAGTGCGCTTCTGTTGAAGGATCACGAATGGGACATTATCAGTGATCTCTGTGATGTGTTACGTATTCTCACGGACGTTACAACGTACATGTGCTCTGATCAGTATGTGTCTTGCTCAGAGATATATCCGATCGTGTTTGGATTAATAAACGGTTGTCTCAAACGCACAAGTGATGATAGTGGACTAATCGCGAAGGTGAAGGACACTATAAGGGGAGAGTTCATCAGGCGTTTTAAGCCTGACTCTGTGGACACTGCTTCAACGGTGCCTATGTTGGCATCACTTCTTGATCCCAAGTATAAACGGCTCGGATTTCTGACACGTGAACAACGCAAGGCAACTCATGAAATGTTGGAAAGTAAAATCGACGAAATGCCGTTACGAATCTCGCGTGAAAGTGATAGTGAACCAACACCAAAACGGCGCAAACTTGATTTTCTGTGTATTGAATCACCGGAGAAAGACGATAGTAGTGACGAAATTATGTGCTATCTGTCGGAAAAAATATATAAGGACGTCGATACTCTAGAGTGGTGGAAAAATAATGAACACAGATTTCCTAAGATTGCTCTCATTGCAAAAAGGTTCTAGCTGTGCCCGCAACATCAGTTCCGTCGGAACAAATATTTTCTTCCGCCGGACTTTTGATAAATAAGTTGAGAAACAGACTGTCCAGTGACCTCGTGGATAACATTATTTTTCTGAACAAAAACAAAGTGTCTAAGGACATTACTTCTGTGTAAGTGCAAACACTCGAACTTGTGTGAACACTATAGACTCAGTTACGACTGCATTTGATTAAGTGATTTTGTAATTGGGAAAATTTCAAAAGACATTATACATGTATATCCAATTATATATCCAATCAATTTGAAAACGTCGTTGCTAAAGACAATCTATTGATATTTGAAGTTTGCATTGTTGTTATAACTTTAGTTGCTAGTTTACAGCGTGAAAATTGTTTTATTCACCATATCTATTATGCTTTTTGTGTAATAAACGAAACAAACTTTCTACGTCGTTTCATTACTGTGTTTGTGTAATCAAAGAAACAAATCCGTCTTTTCATAATGAGTTTGCAATTATATAAAGCCAATTTTTGAAAGAAAATATTCTGGACCCGGCCTCATATGAATAGTTACATATAAATGAAAAACACGATTCGTATCTTTTCAGTTTGCATTATAAAACTAAACCGAAAGTAGAAAAATCTTGTAAGAGTTACCTTTCTTCCATTTCAAAATGGCGACCGCTAATATGTTGCAAGCACGACTGGTACTAGAAAAAACATCATAAGCCCTTATAATAAACACGTTTAGGTCCTCAGAAAAAAAGAGGTTATGTGCATGAACGAATATCCGGATATTCGTTCGGATGGTTGACCGAATATTCGGATACCAGTTTTGGTATTCGTTGACATCCCTAAAAGATACCAATCATTTATAAAATACAGTTAGAACTTAATTACATTTTTTTGGTATTTAAGTTTCATTAGACTTGGGGCAAATTAGTTATGCGATCTGTATTTAAGTAGTTAAGCTTTAAATATAACGTTTAAATGAGTCCGTATAAGGTGGAGACGTCCTGGGTTCACGGCCAGGTCTTCATTGATTGATGTCTATACTTCATTGTTAGATGTTTGCTAACATTCTTAGTTCTTCGTTTATTTCCCAGGGACTACAAAATTTCTTTTTCTTGTTATCTCCTACATTTTTGTTTATTTACCATGTGTGGATCTCGGAAAAAGCATGGAAGCTACATGCTATGTATAGATGATAACGCTTTCAAATATGATTTGAAGATATTTGTATAATAAATTCCTATAATTGTTAGCATATTAAAAACTCTATCCAGCCTTTTCAAATTGTATCACTATTAACTGTATATGCCTTTCTCTTGATCGTGGTGGATATACCGCTTGATAAACAACACATATATTAATGTTATTGAGTACCATAAACCTGTTACAAAGGCCGCCATTTTCGTAACGTCATCATTCCGCCAAGTTGCAGACTTGGAGAGATGGAGAGATATATTCAGTAAACTGTGATCATAGGCATCATCCTACAATTTGGTATAGGTAGCTACAAGGGTTGATCCGAAAGAAAGGTCACTGGAGCTATAAAAATGTGTATGCCTGCACAAGTATCTTGATCTATTTACAGTATGTTTTGAAAATATCATAAAAATATTGCATACCTATCGCAATATCGACATACACAGAAAGCGAGTAATGATGATCGCCGAACGCCGCTCATGTTATTTTCGTCTGAAGTAGATATTTTTGTTACGTAGCAATAACAAATCTATGTAGGGCACTGCGAAAATGTCATTATAGTATTAAGTCACGTAACTGCATTTTTATACGTAATTTGTTGATTTTCTTTTTTTTTGGTTGGTTTTCTTTTATTCTGCTTATAAAAGAAACGTTTTTTTTATTTTGTTTTCGGAGAATGTCGTCCGTAGTGAACTTTGAAGATCTATGCTTTTAAAAGGAAACAATCATAGAAAAAATCCTATTTCACAGTGTAATCATGATTGAATTAGCTTACCTGTTCATAAAATGTCTATAACAATACAATGCTAAATTAATGTGCAGTGTGCGCATTGACATTTCTTCCGAATCGTCTTCGTTTGTGACCCATTAATTTTCGCGCTACGGCCGATATAAGCCTTTTTTTGCGACAGACGCTTATATATTCAAACAAGAGAGATAGAGCGAACAGGGAGAAAAAGCGAACCATACTTAAAAATATTCTCTAATGAAGTAACCATTGATGTGTACTTGTTACGGCCCGTCAAGAAAATAAACAAAATGATATAAAAATCTCAGTATAAAAAATATTAAAAGTCCACTATAAGAATCGACTGACGATATTACAAACCATTAGAACGAACGTTTTCTTCGATAATCTGCCCAAGAACAAAACAGGTGACTAGAGTCACCGATTTGGACAATGTTCACAATGACAGTTACCGTTAAATTGCACGTATACAAACACACAAGACATATTTATTTATCTAATATCTGATTAAAAATAAAGTGACTTATATAGATAAAGAATTCAAATTATTCAACAAAATAATGCATATTCACACGTGCACAGACGCAACATACTAATGTAAGCAGGAATTCACCAAGTTCATGATATGAAAACATAATATTTATCGAAAACCAATATAATCCTTGATTATCCTTTTATCACTAAGGCTGTCATCGTTCCAAGTGAAAGTCTGGCGGTTTATTTAACTTCCAAGAGTGAATTTTCTAAACTGCTATGTGTAACGAATGCTTATCTTTTCTTTGAATCTGTTAATTGTGCTAAACACCATGTCTTATATCCATGATAGCAAAACTGTGCTTTGAAATGTGTCCTAAACCTGTAATTTGGACTAAGTGACGTATGCAGAATAATTCCTTTTTAACAAACAGAGATGTTGAACCATTTTAAAGCCGATTTTATAAATAATGATATTTCTTTTATATCTATGTATTGAAAGTACACTATATTTTTTTAAAAAAGAAACATTAAGTATTAGCATCTACTGATGTTAAGATTTAAATCAATGTACTAAACTTTCATGCAGAAAAAACATTTTTTATTACGTATGAAAGACATGTTAATCTTTTTCTAACTTTAAACTAATACAAAATGATATAAGAAAGACAACACACAAAGCAAGTATAAAACTCTGACGAAAAACAAGTCTATACGGATAACAAAAACATACAAAAGTTTTTTTGCGCAGGTTCACCCGCACTTAACAGCGATATACGCAACCATGATATTTAAAGCATATTTTTCTAACCAGTACTTTTTAGGCGAAACATTACCTCCATTTATCAATTAAAGCAATTTTTTCTATCAATGTTCATTTTTCATGCTCGTGCGAAATTATAAGTATATTAGGTTTAGTACCTAGAAATTCGTATTTTGTCTGTTTTCAGTGTATGCCAACTCAACATTTTTCACCTAAATACCTATGAAACCAAGTTTTCGCGACTCGTCCAATCCATCCGAATTGGAAGAAATCACGATAACATCATCAATCACACATATTCCAAGACAGTCCTGAACAAGGTCAGTGGTGTCGTGCTTTCGTATCGGCGTGCCGTCTTTAGCCGCAAATATCGTTACAGATCCAGAACAAGCTACGCAAAGTTTGTCTTTATACAAACAAACAGATTTTGGTTTGAACACATCGTCCTCACATTTGCGTTTCCAAACGGGTGCCAAATTTTTGAGACTCACACATTTAATTGATTTTTGTTCCATGTTCAGAACAAAGATACAGTCATTTTCGAAATCATACGTTGTGGCGATATCCGACGAGCCTGTTGTAATGTCGATGTCTGTAGATTTGATCTTCTTTCCTTTCCCATCAATGATAACCTGCTTTGTTCTAGTACCTATTGCAAAACGTGATTTGTTTTTTGAATAATCAAATCCTGTAACATCAGATAGTTCTACTTTTAAGTCGATAGTGCTTTTCGTATCAAAGCCTTTGTCAGTCACACAAACAGTCTCAATCTTATTTCCGTCTTTCTTGGTAAGTATAGCGAGCTGATCATTTTCTGTAGCTGCAATGCTTGTGACTCCATTGCGGTACGGTTTGATATTAGTATTTTCATCTAGTTGTGCCACGACAACAGTAGATTGTGTTCTAGTTAAAAGTCCAATGCGATCCGGACCTATGGTGACAAGCTTTGAGAATTTCATTGGCGCATGAATTGATTGTAGTCCTGATAGAGTTATTGTTCTATTGATAAGGTATTTTGCTTGTACTGGGGTTTTAGGGGTGAAAGTTACATCTTCATAATCTTCTAATTTCTCTCTCGGTTTTTCTTTGGCGCTCAAGCCGCCAAATAATTTAAACTTTGGTTTCTTTGCTTTTTCTTGTTTGGGTTCAGCAACTGTTTCAGTTTTTTTCGAATCAGTTTGTGATGTAGTAATATCATTACCTGGTGTTGTTTTCATTACCGTTTGACTGGTGTCTTCATTTATAGATGTTCTCTTATTCTTCGCTTCCGCATTCCGAGGTAATAGTTTTGGCTTTTCACAGTATTCATCAGATGCTACAGCATCAGGCTTTGGAGGTAGTTTTGGTGGCTGACTACCGATACTTGCCGTTGGTTCCAAATACACTGCATTATTAGCCTGTGATTCATCTTGTGTGGGAAGTGAATAGTGATCCATGTTGCTTAAATTCACTTCCCCCAAAACACCTTTTGACTTGCTCATCGTTTCTTGAAACATTTTGCTTGCTATGAACACTCCTTCTGGATTCGAATTAAGATCAGGAATCTCATCGGCCAGCTTTTTCTTTACTTCCTGTAGTTGTGATTCAAAACTGTCAACATCGCTAACTGTGGCAACAGATAACTTTTCAAGGTTTTCATTAATTGTCTTTTGCACTCCATCTAGTTCCTTTTTGTTGCTATATAAATCTTTGAGAAATAAATCTCTCTTAGATTCTACCGAATGTAGAGTATTTTCTTTTAGTTTGGAGAGTTCCTCTGACAGTTGGTCATACATTTTCTTTACTTGTTGTTGCAGGTTTTCTGTCACCTCTCCAGCTTTTCGTTCGTATTCGACAATAAAATTTTCCTTTCTAGAAGCAATTTGTTTCATTACTATATATTCAAGTTTGAGCTTCTCTTTTCCTTCAGAAATTTTATCAATTTCTTGAATAGTGTAGGCATCTAACTTAGCTTTACCTATAGCGCACTGCAAACAAAGCAGTTCTTTGTTCTTCAAGCAAACTGCTTTTGCAACTGCATCATTATGGACAGAACACATAGGAGTAAAATAATTCTGTGAAGTTTCCATCTTCAAAGAATTTTGCACCTGAAAATAAGTTTAAAGTGTACAAGTAAAGTATTGCTTCTGGGAACAGCACAGTCATGTTCAAAATGAGAGTAGGTTAGATTCTTTTGGAAAACGGTTATGATACGTATATTAAACATTTATTGACCGGTTTCAATTTTATAAAGTTTTAGCAGTATCAGGAAAAACCCGTGGTAACTCAATCATGGGAAGATGAAAAGTGGTTGAGTTATCAAAACAACCGTCTATTTTGCTACGAAAAGTTGTTTCTAAAGTAAGAGATAAAAGGTTTTGAACCTGAAAATTTATTGTTATGTCGTAGTTCATTTAGTTTCAAGTTGAAGATATTTTTAATCTAACATTTTATCTGAGTTTGATAAGTGACGTTACTGATTGATAACATAACGCAGACACAAGATGATGCGTAAAAAACTCATTGTTTTAAAAGTTAAAACATTATATTATTTCCGTTTTATACCAACAGATATTATATTGAAGTATTTGCTGATTAATTCCTTTTCACCAACACCCTAATAGTGTATGAAAAAGGAGTTAAAGTTATAACTTGAAGCGAAGAAATCTCTGTAACCATAAACAATGCGTCTACAATAGATCAATAGTATATAGAACAAATAAAAGAAATAGTCAAGCTGTCACCTTATTTAAAGGCGGAGTTACGTCCTTTATACATGAAAGGAAAAAATGTTTTAGTAAATAAGCAATATTTATATTATTTGTTTTACTACATTAACACTTTCTAGATTTCAATATTTTGTAAAGTTTGTAAATATGATTACTGAATATTCATGTTTTGACACATTATGTTTTCTTGAAACTCTGCCAAATTAAAAAGTTTGAATGTCAACGCCATTTACTTTCACATTACATATTGTATTTAAACTTTAGGCCAAACAAAGTTTAAACGAAACAAGTGATTTGTGGACATTCAGTGGTATATAAGCTGTCACACTTTTTGATAACCGTCCGTTTAAACCTTCCTTGTCTTTGATAAAATAGGCTTGATAAAACTAAGATTGTTAAGTTGTCAAGTTCTTTTTATTCTATACGAAACAGACATAAAATAATCTACAAAAAAAAAACTTTAGAAATAAATGTATAAATAGCAACTACCTCGCTATCTTTTAGATATTTTGACAATGAATCAATTATCTTTTTCAGTTTAATATCACTTCACTCAAGATATTTAATTTGTGCTGATTTATCTTATTCAGCAATAAATCAAATACCAAACCAAATTTGTCAAGGTCAATGACTGAACTATTTTGTTGCATGTGTATTTGTTTGTTTTAGAAGCTCGAGAACTTAAGACAGATAGCAACAGGTTCAAGTAGTCCAAATATAAATAGTTCTGATCTTTTTTCCTTTCCTAGTGAATTTTCTCGACAGCAACGTGCTTACTTTTACCCTACCGCGTTTCAGTATGTATCATTTTGCATTCTATTGAAATCGGCATGTTCCTATCGCATGCTAGGTAAAAATGGCGGCGTAAGAATTTAATGTCTCGAAAAGAAAAATTGAAAGAAGCGAAAAGTAGTAAATTCAGCGGGTTGTATTTACCGAACTGTAGTTTTCTTATATAAGGGTTACCACCCCCTTTTCTTTTTGTTTTTGTAAAGTAGCGATCTAGTTATTTAAAATATTTTTTTTCGCTGGGAGAAATTATGAAACGTAAGAACTTGGTTAAAAACATTGAATGGAAAATTGTCTGTTTTACATTAAGTATAAGATATTGTTCTATATTTATCGCTTAGCGAGAACCACTATACGATAGTTAAAATTAAATACATTTTAAGAGGAAGCTGGCTAAACTTGGAGGTTTTGATTCCCACAAAATGATGTTTTTGAGTATAAAAGTTTTTTATGTTAACCTGGACGTGTCAAATTCAACTCTTAACAGCACGTACGTTATGAACTATCGCCGTGTGACGGATTTAAACATATTACAAAAGAAAAAGTATAGAAACTTTGAAAAACGACAAAAATGCCAATATGTGATATGCGTTTACTTTTTCTTTGACTGTTTACGATATTGAACTATGAAACAAAAGTATCGAATTCCTATACTTTATTTCTGACCCAAAGTTCCGACCCAAAGGTTAATTGAGCTTAACTGTTTCTCTCGTCAACACCTAATGTAATATTTTCACTCGGGGCTACAGGCTGAACACCACTAAATCCAGCTCTTCTTTATTTCATATAAAATCCACTTACTTTATAACGGTTTTTCGACATTTTCTAGCATATCAGATTTTCAGAGACTTATAATCCCATTTCTGTAATATTTCAATACTTCACTGGAACGAACTTGTGCGGTACTGTGAGCGACCGTTATAAAATGTGTAACTATTCAGACGAAATGAACAATAATCAAGTGAAAACAAATTACAAAAAAAAATAACGCAAAACTTAATTAATTACTTCAGAAGATTCTCTTCTCACATTCCGCTAAAACGTTTCATTTTTTAAATATTCCTTAAACTTGACTTATATTATACATGTAAGTCATCTTACGCAAAAACGTTAAATGATTTAGAACAATCAAATAAAATATTATTTGATATATATTTCGACTTAATACGTCTTTTTCAAAGGATTATTAAAACTATTCACATAAAAATCAAAATATTTACCTCAAATGTTCTTAATCATACTCCGTTATAACAGTTTGAAATATGGCGAAGAAGGAAGTAGAACAGCATTTGATCTTTCTTTGCGGGCGTAGGATTTTTAGGACTTTTTATTGGTCTGCACATGCATAAAATATAATATGAAATAAGGCACTTCTTCAATCGGGAATCGATCCAACATAACATTTGAAAAGAACTGTATAATGACAGCACGGATTGACACATTTTTTTTAATTCGATGGTATATCTCATTCGGTATATCGCATGTTACCTTGAAGGGATCGATCCCGATTTTCGTCGCTACGTGTAGGATCGATTCCCTATCAATTTAAAGGTAGATTTTGGAATAAAAACAACACTGCCCATATTGTGTTGTATTGTATTGTATTGTATTACAGGTAATTTCCGCCTCTTATCCATGTATGTACAGATGTGCAAGACGTTGCGGTTCGGACAAGTTATCTGGACGCTTATTAGGCACTAGGAAAAAGCGTATTCTTCCAAAAAATCCGAACTCGGGTACGCGGAAGTATACATTTTTTAATTCTATAGTATATATCTCATTCGGTTACCGTAGAGGGATCGATTCCCTATAAAGGTGATATACTTTGACAAGACGACACATTTTTGCATTCACAATATAAATTACAGAAGAGCATTTGTCAGGTGCGTGTTATATATTCTCTCGAAATTTCAACATACTAACTCGAAAATTCGTTTTGGACTCCTTAACATGATTTTATGCCCCCTTTGAAGAAGAATGGTTATATTGTTTAGACAAATCGGTTTCCGGATGAGAACTCAAGAATGCTTGGGTCTAGGATCATGAAAGTTGGTAGGTAGGTTGATCATGACCAGCAGATGACTCCTGTTGATTTTGACATCAGTAGGTCAAAGGTCATGGTCACAGTGATCCAGAACAGTTAAACGGCTTTCGGGCGATAACTTTAGAAAACTTGGGCCTAGGAGCATGAAAGTCGATAGGGAGATTGGTGATCAGCAGATGATCCCTACTGACTTTGAGATCTGTAGGTCAAAGGTCAAGTTCACATTGACCCGGAACAGTTATACGGTTTCCTGTGATAACTTGAGAACGCTTGGACCTAGGATCACGGAATTACTAGGGAGGTTGATCATGACCAGCAGATGACCTCTACTGATTTTGAGATCAGTAGGTCAAAGGTCAATGTCACAGTGACCCGGAACATTTAAACCGTTTCTAGACGATAACTTGAGAACGTTTACGCTGAGGAGCTGGAAACTGAATAGGGAGGTTGATCATGACCAGCAGATGACCCCTCTTGATTCTAAGATCAGTTGGTCAAAGGTCTTGGTCACAATGAACCAGAACAGTAGAACTTTTTTTCCAGGTAAGTAGAGAATGCTTTGGTCTAAGATCACGTTTGATACGGAGGTCACTTGTGACTGGTAGATGATCTATAGCTATTGATTTGAGGTGAGTACGTCAAAAGTCCAGTGCACAGTCACCAAATAATTTCTGTTCATTGTGCAGTTACTGCATGCATCAAGGGGGGCATTTCATGTTCTACTTTACATTTTACTCATCTTTAACATAATAAATAGAACCTTTTTGATTAAAACAATTATCAGAATAAAGGTGTCATATTAGCAACTTTAAATCAGTATACGTGAAATAAAAAATTTAAAAAAAAAATATGTTATACGAGTCTATGTATTATTTATGGATCCCCTCTGCTTGTTTTAACATAGTATCCATAACATAACTACTATTGTCTGTATTATTATAGGACTGTTATATTATAGACTGACGGGTTGGCTCATTGGCCTGTTTCCAGTCCTTAGGGGGCTTGCATAAATCGGACTACTTTGTAAATGCAGCATTATTTTTATATCAATTAGATATTACACTATCAATTGAATATGTTTTCTATGGAAATCCGTTAGGGCCATCGCCTTTCGAAGTGTTGATCTAAAACGCGATGCTCGATAGTACGATGATGAAAACGCAAAATCACGAAACTACGATAAAGAAAACGCGACAACACGATGATGATAACGCGATGCTATGATAACGAAAACGCGAAAACGCGAAAATACGATAGTACGATGATGATAATGCGATATACTATCGCGTTTTCACCATCGTAATATCGTGATTAGCGTTTTCTTTATCGTAGTATCGTGAATATGCAAATACATTATCATCCTATCGCGTTATCATCATCGTACTGTCGCGTTATCACCATCGTACTGTCGTGTTATCATCATAGTACTGTCGCGTTATCACCTTTCTCATGTGGCCACTTTATTGTTAAATGCCTACTTGTCTGCCAGTTATCTATATACTTGAACACCATAGATATGAGAAACTAGACACGTGTTCCTTAGAACACTTGGAACTAAAAGGGTCATATCCAAGGTTCACACCTTTGACATTAGAGACCTTGACCTTCAGCCAGCATATTTTGCTTGTGGTTTCTGCTAATAGCCTTCAGGACGGAAGCATATCACCCAAGTTTTATGGTAATCCTTCCAAGGGTATGAGAAAAAGAGAGAAATCAAAAGCTTCAAACCTTTGACCTTCACTGAAGACATTGACCCTGAGCGCCCGTAATCGGTGCACAAGTTCTGCACTTTGTCTTGGGAAGGGGAACATGTCAATCACGTTCGTCGATGGAGCAGACATGAAATAAAAGGTTCGAACCTTTGACCTTGACTGGTGGCCTTGAGCTGGTAAAATTTAAATGCTTCCTATAAAACGACATTGCACAGCTTTCGTTATTTTTCACCCCAAAATCTATTCTGTTACTAACCATGTTACTATAATAATAACTACAAGATTATCAAATCTGAATCATTTTTGTATTAAGAATACCACAACACTTTCATATAATGTTAGTATTTATACCTCAAAAGTTAACTGATTATCATATCATATATTTTTGATTATCTTCACAAAAACAGATCACTATTTTTGGTTAAATCTGCCAGTTGGGACTTTTAAAGGTACTAATTTTGGACGCATCTATGCATTTTATATGAAAGATTTATCCATATAATTTAAACCCTTTTATTTCGAGTTTTTACCATAAAAAATAATCGATACATACCCGCTAGTATCGCGATTAACCCCCACGGCCCTCATGATCGCGTTTCAAACGTGACTAGATTCCGTAGAAAGCATATTCAGTTGATAATGTAATATCTAATTAAGCAAAATTACAATTAAACGTTTGTTTAAAAAGTTAAAATGACTGATCAAAAGTGCGATACATTCTATTTAAAGACAGAATATTTCAAATTAAACGTATAGATTAAGGTAGGATA
Source organism: Mercenaria mercenaria (assembly GCF_021730395.1). Taxonomy (NCBI): domain Eukaryota; kingdom Metazoa; phylum Mollusca; class Bivalvia; order Venerida; family Veneridae; genus Mercenaria; species Mercenaria mercenaria. Next base: position 60,330,911 of record NC_069373.1, read on the forward strand.
TATAGCCGCATTCCAAAATGCTTGATTCGGAACAATAAACTGTTGTCAACAATGAAAAGTAGTGTCATACAAACTGTTAAAAAATGAAATCTGAAACTTGTCGTGTGAAGAAATTCACTCAATGGAAAGATTATGAAAACAATCGTGTATCAATTGAAATGTATGTATTGTTTGACAAAATCTGGCTGGGGTACAAGACAAGTGGGCTATATTCATAGACCTTTCTCCAACTCCACTCATTGAGTGCACTCAAATAAATTGCCTAACGGCCACGCCTTTTCTCAGAAAAGATTCGATTTGTATTCATAAAGGTGAGTGACAGTGGAGTCAACTCCCGAGAGTGAGTTATTTTGAGGGAGGTCATTGGAACACTTGAGTGTTTCTCAAATATCAAAATGCAAGTTTAGATGATAAATTTACAATCTTTAATTTATTTGAAGTATGAAAACAGTGTCGTGTTTAAGGCGAAGGTACATATTTGTGAAAGTATTTTTTGGAAAAAGTATGTTCTTTCTGATTTATTTGGTTGAGGACGACGAAAACGCAAAAACAAATATAATTAAAAGATAGTAAATTGATGCAAACTACCTAAAAATAGATATAGGCCAATTAAATATAGATCTACGAAACATAGCCTAAATTTATGTGGACTGGCTTTCGGGAAAACATGACCAATTCAAGGCAATTCATCAAAAAAGAACTCATGTATTTTTAAGCATAAATTTCATTCTAATAATACAGATGAGCAGACGGACGGACGGACGTATTATAAAACACATGGACAGACGGGTGGAAAACACAGACAGGCAATAAGATGACAACTTCCGCCTTGCCAAATATATCTTAAAAAATAACGATCAACACCCCCTTTTGCATACCTTTGATGTTATTAGCATATATACCGTTATACTCCACTAAATCCATTGTGTACAATGAAACCAATACTTGAGTTGCCCTTCCGAAAGTTAAGATTGAGTGAGATTTATGAATATGATATTAGAACTCCACTTATACTCCCGCAAGGTCTACTCGAGGCCCACTTGAGTGATACTTACCCAAGTTTGAGTCAAGTGTGAGTTTGAATGACGACTATGAATATGGACCACTCTCCCTATCACAATCATAATATATAACAAGGCATTTAAATAGCATGAAGAAACATTAATTGTTTAAGTTAACTTTAATGGGCCATCCCAGGCTATAAGATCAAATTTGCATATGACTATTTATTAATATCATATTCTTAGAACAATTCTCTTTTATATTGAACACGTATATGTTTATGTGATGTATGATGTTTATAGTGATATTGTATTCTTATGATCTTATAACCAGAATAAAATTGAATTGAATTGATTGCATTAAAATTGGAGCGTAACTTTACATGTAATCAATTTACAATCAAATTAGATTCATTGGCCGTTAGGTTCAGTCGATAGTTATGTGATACCTGTTTAAAGTGCCAAAATTATTTTTAAAGAGTTTATTTCAATGCGAAATTACTTAATGTCATTTAAATTTGTATGGTTGAAATAAAAAAAATAAAAAGTAAGGTCATGAAAACCGCTGGCAATGCAAATATATTGAACATTTTGAAATGGTGTGTTTGTTCCTAGCTTATCTTTTTAAAATATTGACAAAACTTGATACAGTATATAAATAGTTATATTTATGATGCACTTTCCACAATAAATGGCTTTATTTTTCAAGGACTCTACACCGGAGCCTAATATTGGGAACATGATGTGCGACGACAACGATAATAGCAAGTTACTTAATTAGCCTGACCACTCTTAGTTATTTCCCTTGCTAATTTTTTCCTGATAAATCGTGAATTTCGTTTTTTGCAATTTTGAGCTATTATTCTGCCATTTCATTCTTGGACACCAAGCGAACAACATCAACTATCGTCAAATTTATTCAGACTTCAGCGGCGTGACACATGGTACACTGTATTGTGGTATAATTGTTCATTACAGTTCGCGTATTTTAATTTGCTTTTTACTATCATTGTTTCCAGGTGTATTCACTGGGAATGCCTAAGGAACAAGCCAGAAGACGGAACCGTGAAGAGGGAGCTGCTGTTCGGAGACTTATTGAGCACGCCCCAGACAGTATAGTACAGTACCACTGAATTTTTCTTATGGTTCTACGCTAAACAATCCTGTTGTACCGTGTTCTATGCAAAACAATCCTACTTTACCAGGTATAGGTTCTTTCGATACTTCTCAGTTACAACCAAATTCTGAATTGTCAATTACGAGTACAATCAATGACCGTGTCAGTGCCCACATCCCTATGCAAAAAAAATTGGGCAGGAAAGTATATAAACTTCGCTTTACTAACAAAGTCGACACCTGATCTGAACAATATTTGTCATGGACATGGTTCACAAGTAATGATTTCTTCTACTGGTAACCTAGAAATAAGACAGAACCATGACTCATCTGAAAAGGTTCGAACAATTGAGCAGTGGTCAGATGCTTTTCTGATTTTTATGGATATATATTTAATCCGTAATCCGCAATCAGCATCGGAAATACTATCATACATGGCAACTATACGCCAGGCAACTTCCTTCAAGAAGCCAAGATTTTGCCTGGCGTACTTACGATGAACAATTTCGCATGCGACAGAAAACAATTTTGCAACCCTGGTCAAAGCTAAATCCTGATCTATGGTTAAAAATAATGACGACACCAATGTCCAGTGTCTATACACAGGTCAAAAAACCATTGTACACACCTAGCAGTATGCCACCATGCCTTCACTTTAACAAAGGCCTATGCACAAGGTTCCAATGTAGATACAGGCCTGTCTGTCTTGAATGTGGCAAACCGCACCCAAAAACAAATTGCTATTCCTTTCGGAATTCAAAAATTCCCAGCACTGGTGTTAGACCCAGATGGCCAAAATCAAAATAAGTTACTTGGTCAGTCTCCCGTCAAAATAGATGCATTAAAATTTGTCTTGGTAGGATACCCAGACCGAGCTGAAGCGGAACAGTTGTTGGATGGGTTTGTTTATGGTTTCCCTCTTCATTTCCAAGGCCCTCGAATTACAGTGCATGCTAGAAATCTTAAATCCGCATATGAAAAACCAGATGTAATAACAGAAAAGTTACAAAAAGAGATTTCTTTGGGTATAGTGGCCGGTCCATTTTGATATTACAAAATTTTCGCGTTTCCCCAGTAGATTTAGTGGGGAAAAAAAGACAAAAATGATTTTCGTTTAACTCATCATTTGAGTTATCCGAAAGGCGGATCAGTCAATGATTTTATTCCATCTGAATTATGCTCTGTTCAGTATACATCTTTTGATGAAGCTGTGGACATGGTTCGTACGCTCGGGAAAAATGCCTTGCTAGCAAAAGTTGATATTCAATCAGCCTTTAGACTATTGCCGGTTTCACCACGAAATTTTTCACTCCTTGGAATCAGGCACAAAGGCCAATATTTTTATGATAAATGCCTTCCTTTTGGAGCATCTATTTCTTGTGCTACTTTTGAAACATTTTCAAGCTTCTTAGAATGATGCTTAAAAAAGAAAACAAAATCAAGAAATGTTAAGCACTATTTAGATGATTTTTTGTTTGGAGGTAAAGCAAATTCCCGGGACTGCCATGTGATATTAGATAGCTTCTGTGTTATTTGTGATGACTTTGGGGTACCATTGGCAACTGAAAAAACTGTTCATCCGACGACTGTGCCAGTTTTTCTTGGTCTGAAATTAGATTCCAATGATATGGTTATTCGTATTCCCTTACAAAAATTAGAAGAAATCAGAGCTAAAGTCCAAAATATGCTTCCGAAGAAAAAGGCAACCTTAAGGGAAATACAGTCGTTGATTGGAAGCCTTTCATTTGCGTGTAAAGCTATACCATTTGGTCGTCCTTTTATTCGTAGGCTGATTGATTTGATAGTAGGGTGTGAGCAACAAAAGCATTATCATTTGAGGGTAAACTTGGAAATCAAGGAGGATTTGAAAGTTTGTCTCACATTTCTGTCAGACCATAATGGTGTTTCTGTTATACATGAGAGTGAGTGGCTTTCCAATCATGATTTACAACTGTTCACAGACAGCTCTGGCAAGGGGTTTGGTATCATACTGGATAAAAGTTGGTGCTATGGAATTTGGCCACATCATTTTACAGTGTATGATATCACGGTACTTAAAATGTTCCCCATTGTGGTTTCAGTTTTTTTGTGGCCAGAGCTGTTTTGTGATAAAAAATCCTGTACAGGTGCGATCACTTGTCAGTATGTCAGATTGTCAATTCATTATCAAGTAAATCTAAAAATGTAATGGTTCTGGTTAGGCTATTTGTTCTTCAGTGCTTGAAATACAACATAAATTTTAAATGTGTTCACAAGTGCCATCTCTTCTTTGGAAGGCCTTGGAATAATATCCAATCAACTTGCTTCAAATAGCCTATCTTTTAATACAAAACTGACATACCATACAGCTCTTCAGTCATTCACAGAGTTTTGTGCAACAGTTGGTATATCACAGACATTGCAAATACCAACTTGGCTGCTGTCATTGTATGTCGCATGGTTATACCAAAAGGGTCTCTCAGCCAACACTGTTAGTACTTACATATCTGGTATACGTTTTATACATAAGTTTAAGGGTGCCATTGATCCATCAGAATCGTTCTATTTCAAGAGAATAATGTTAGGTTTTAAACGGAGCAAAAAGTTTGCTGACACCCGTATACCAATATCAATCGATGCACTCAAAAGTTTGGTATTTGCTTTGGAAAAAGTATGCAGCTCTTGGTATGAAGTATGTGTTTTTAAAGCAGCGTTTCTTATTGCCTTCTTTGGTTTATTCAGGATAAGTGAATTAGTTTACACTTCTGCTGCTTTGTGTGATTATCCTTAAAAAAAGATGATGTGTCTATTTTTGTTAAGAATGGCAGAAGATTTTTGAATTTAAAATTGCGTCATTCAAAAAATAACCACAGGTGCCATAGCCAAGTTGTTACATTAGGTGACATAAAAAAATCAGCACTTTGTCCTGTTTCAGCTACAAAAATATTGATGGCAGTACACCTACAGGCTATTTATTTTCTGTGTCATTCAAACGGCAAACCAGTCACTCGTTACTGGTTTAGCACAATATTGAAACGCTGCTTGCTTCACGTAGGTTTACATACATCAAGATTATTAACACACAGCTTTAAAATAGGTGCTGCAACCTACCTAGAATCGCAAGGTGTTCTGCATCATATCATTATGAAGAAGGGTAGATGGTCTTCTAACGCATATCTTAACTATATTTGTTGTTAATATTATATCAGGATCTTGCCGTTTCAATTTATATACTTTCAGTGGCGTGAATCATGGGGTCCTCGATCCCCTACTGGGCAGAACAGAGGGCCAGATATATCGTTCCCCCAGTTCTACCTCTAACTTGGGGTTTGATGAAAGAGAGATCATTGGGCAGTGGATGACAAGACGGGGCATGGTGTGGGACGAGGCCAGGCCAATGCTCGCAATGGCATTTAAAGAAGCGCCTTATCTTCCAGATGCAATTATCATCCATTGTGGTGGTAATTCTCTGCTTCAACAAAAAAGGCAAGACTTGTTTCAAAAATTTGCTATGATTTAAAAAAGATTCGAAAAATCTATCTTTTGGCAAGTACTATTGTCTGGTCTAATATTTTGCCTCGTCTAGATTGGAGAACTTCAAGGTCAATCCAAAAAATTGAGAAATTACGTAAAGATGTTAACAGGTCAGCTGCACGTACATCTTTAAAGCACGGTTGTGCTTGGATAAGATATACAGAAATAACAATGGACTTTCCTGGTCTCTTCCGTTCGGACGGGGTTCATCTTTCAGACATAGGGCTTGACATCTTGTTGTCTTCATTTAAAGAAGCGATAGAAATTTGTGTGAAATATATTTTTGATTAAGTTCTATGGGGCATTATTATTTTACAAAATCTAAATTGAACTATACCAGTTTCATGACAGAAGTTAAAATAATAATTTAGTGGCCCTTCAACACACCAAAGTGTATTTCAGGTTTGGAGCCTGGCAAGGTGTTTGCAGATTGGATAGGTACATGATCTTAAAACATACATTATTTCAAGTATTAAAACGAAGATTTTGCATCCTTAGCAAGTCCCTTGGCAGTCTTCGCTGGGGATAGTTCTATTTTCGCTAGGATGCAAATCGATTTGGTTTATTTTCATTTCATCTGTATATTTGATATTTCATAATATGTATAATTATGTTTTTCGTATGCATTTCTTAATTTTCCACCTTGCCATTTGTTCATGAAGTAATTTTCTCTTAGAATAAAGTCGCGGCCTTTTCTTCCACTCAACTGTGTATTGTTTTAATTTGTTAAAGGTGAAGGTATCATAGGGAGGTATGGTATGGTGCAACCAATGATTAATTCATGGGCTTATACAAATTGTAGAATATTAATTAAAGTAACAAAATATTTAGTATTGTCCCATGAGTTTATGTTTGGCTGGATACTCCTGTTTATGCCTAATATCAATAGTCCATTGATAAAATAATGACCTGGCCTGTCTTTAGGTATTGAACAAAGCATATGTTAGGCATATATACATTTAGGTTGGCCGTGATGTCTTTTAAAGAAATGCATAACACAGATTTAAAAAAATCAGGTCATAATGTTTTCATTTATTAGTCTTTTTTATTTTAAAATCAATTAATGGTGCCCATACCCTGGCAATTTGTCAGGAGCTAACATTCTGGTCTTACTACAGATGTTATATAACACATTTAAAAAATTGTCTTTAAGTGATGATTTGATATCACTAGAAAGTACTTCATGAAAAGCTTCAAGTTTCCTTGCCAAAAGTATTTCAGTCAAGCGTATCATCTAAATTAGATGCAAGACGTATGTTCTGTATTTTTGCAGATGTCAAGGAACAGATGGACCAAGTGATTTTGGGTTTGAGTTGACATTCAGACTGAAGCAGGAGCCTGGAGAGACCGATCGCGAACCACCGACATGGCCTGCCACACTCATGCAAACACTCTCTAGATATGTTTTTCCAACAGGTTGCTATTTGCTTTATTCAAACATTAATGCCAAAATGTTCAGTTACTTTTGAAGAATAAGCTTAGAAGGAAAAGAGTATTTTATCCGCATTTTTAGTTTATTTTTTTCTGTATGTCAGAATGCGGGTATTTTATGAATTAATGCATTACTTTAACTTGTCATGTTTTCATTTCATAGATGTTTTTTGAATTTTGACACAGTTTGGTGCATGAAGTTTTCTTGCTTTCCAGAAAACAAAGTATAGGCTGGAGACCATGTGCCGTACGTGGCATATCCCGCTAGATGGTAGCGAATCGTGTAGTAAGCACATGCTTATAGCAAAAGATCCTCAGCTGCCCATTTGTTGTACAGGTATTAACAATGGTTTTAAATTTTGCTTATGAAATTGGAAGTGATGGGCATGTTTACCAATGCCCAAACCTCTCAATTCAGCTTTTTTGAGGAATATGTCCAGACTCTTAAAAATTGGCCAAACACTATATATGTATTGTGTTCATAACAAAGTTTTAGCTCTTTGTTAATAAAGAAAATCCTCTTTGGTGACTGTACCCTTCCTTGTCATGTGGTAATTTTTTAAGAGTTTATATTCTTTGTCTTTTAATGATTTTGTAATATAGAAAAATGTTCAGTTTAACAAAGGTCTGATACTGGCATCTATTTATTGAGAGATAAGCACTTGTTGAATTAATTAAGACTAACTGAACGGTCAGAAAAACATAAAAGCTTACTAAATTACTTTGAAAGAGCTCCAGATTCCTGCCTTTGACTCTGACAAATTTTTGATGTCTTGCAACCAGTTTTAAATGTGCATTTCTATTTCACAGACTGTTGAATTTTGCACTGAAGGATTACGTGCTGCAATGGTCCTGGAGTTATTGAACTTCTCAGATCTATCTCATCGTAAGTTTGATTTTATTTGAATGATGCTGATTGAGATCTGCTGTTCATTAATTTAATCAAGGAAGTTATTACTGCGATACTTCAGAAATGTTTGAATAATATGAGTTTTAATTTGATGCTGCTTTCTGAAATGTTGTTGAAAGTTGATAAAGTTATAAATTATAAATCAGTGACTTTCAGCTCAGATTTGTTTAAAGATTCCTGCAATGAAACAATATTCAATGTAGCTTATATTGTCAAAATAAAGAAATATACTATGTTGGACGAAACCAGATCACCTTCTGTGACTTCCTTTAACCCCCAGAGCTAACCTGGCTGCAAGATCTTGTTCTCAAATGGTAGACAGAACCTATACTAACACGTTTATTTAGGGTATAGCTGTGTTTCCTTGCCGAAGGGACCTAAAACGGGGCAAAACTAGGTTAAAATAGTAAAATCTGCTATGGCTCGAGGGATACGAAAGGTACCTGATCTTGGCAGCGACCTATACATCTACGTCCATTTATGATTACATGTCACTAATGCTGTGCCGTAATAATTTAAGATTCATCAAGTTATTTTGATAGAATAAATTTACGAATATAGCTGTTTTGTATTGAAGTAAAACATGATAAAATGGCATTTGAAATAACTCAGCGCAAAAGTATGAGCAATTAATTTAATACATATTTTCGATCTTAAACAATACAAAAAGTGAGCATAGCGATTTCAACAGTCATTTTATACAATGTCGTTTTACGAATATAGCTATTTTGCATTGAAGTAAAACATGATAAAATGGCATTTGAAGTAACTCAGCGCAAAAGTATGAGCAATTAATTTAATACATATTTTCGATCTTAAACAATACAAAAAGTGGGCATAGCGATTTCAACACACATTTTATACAATGTCGTTTTACGAATATAGCTATTTTGCATTGAAGTAAAACATGATAAAATGGCATTTGGAATAACAGACATTTTATACATTGTCGTTTTACCGTAATGTCTTACAGGGCCGTAAATTGTCCATCTATCATTTCGTGGTATAACAGTGTAATAAGTGTATTATCAGAATATTTTAATAAAATGTTGCGGTGCGTATTTGATTTACGAAATTAGAGTTCATACTTTTGTAGTTGTTATACATATTTACATGTAATGTGCAGTTAGAAACTTCATACATATCTAGCCGTTCCAGATTTATTATGTTTTACTCAAGTGCAAACCTTCTTCAGGCAAAGAACGTGCTTATCAAGAAGACATTTATCAGCAATAATTAACACATGTGCGACACATTGAATTACCAAAGTCTAGTATTTACTTTACAGTTAAAAGATAGACATTTCTTTTGAAATACATTAATAATGTTATATCATTGTTGAGGGAGTTTTTGAAGTGCATTTCCTTAATCACCTCATATTAAGGATATTATGTTGCACCTACCGTGAATTTACTTTGGTAATATTAGGCCTGCGTTGTCCCATTCATAGACTTAATATAAAGATATGAATTCTCGGTTTGTATAAGCATTCAAAAACGTAAATTATATAAACATGATTTAACAGACTGCATTGAATAGACTTGTAATCAGTAAATCACATTGAGAAAAGAAAAAACGGTATTTGAGCAATACTGTGGAACTTCAGATATTCGTGAAACAGTCAAAAATTAAGTCTTTCTAATTTTATTTTTCTAATGAAATCGACAAAGATAGTGTCAACAGCAACTATAGATTAGAAAAAAAATCCCGTGCTATTGATTCTGTATTTATCAGACAAAAACTATCAAATATATATCATTAATATCGCAGGCGTCATTGCAGCTATTCATCTGGTCATAAAGCTGGACTTTAGGTAATTACAACAAGCACTAGAGCTAGATGTGAAGATTTCCCAAGATGGACTAAGACCGGTCCGCTAACCTAACAACTAGCAAATTCGTCTCGTTTATGTATTTCAAATTCTCACTACTCTCAGAACGACAAAAGTCCTGTTGGATAATGAGGATTTCTACAGCACGAACTATCATATATATGTTACTATGGTAAGTTGAAGGAGAAATTCAAATTTTCAAAGCCGGATATCAGAAACCGAAACACGATTCATTTCAAAACTTCTCAAGATTACTTAGTAAAACATGTTTCAAAAATGTTTTTAATTTAAAACTTTATTTGATACTTTTGTCTTAATAGAGAAAAGGACAACTGACTGATACTCCTGATTCGTCTTACCATGATTGTTTTTCTCAGGTATAAAACGAAATTTACCAGGATGAACTGTGGGGTTTCCATGCATTTTGTTAAATAACTTGTTGTAGGTTTATGTGGAAAGTAGTACCAAAGTCTAGTTTTTTTTTTCTATTTTTTATAAAACATCTAAAAGGTGTTTTAGAAGACATTTGACTGTATTTAAGTATTGACTTCTTATTGCTTTTCAAAGACAGATGATTTGGGGTACTACTCAGTACTGCAGAAATTTCAAAATCGTTGAGTACAAATAGTAAGACACTATTGTTTCCGAATTTAAATAATATGCTCTTACAAACTTAAATGTGTGTTAAATTCCCTTACCATGTGCAATTATCATCATTAAAATTATAAAAGATCGCCTATGCCTTATGTCTATTACACAAGTGCATTTTAGCAGAGAATGGAATATATAACATATACACATGTATCCGGTATTGCCTTGTGGCTAAAAATATATTATTAGTTACTCAATGACATATAGCCATATATAACGGCTAAATGTTTACCGTATGATAAGGAATGTAATTATGCAAGCAAGGTAAGTCAGAAAAATAAACGAATTAAAATCATGAATTTGTCTCCCATTGATTAAAGCGTTATGAAATAAGCTAAAATTAGCAGGCAGGAAATATTTAGAACGGTCGTAAAGCTGAATATAATTATAGGTGAAACAATATCTCGAATTCCAATGGACCTGGTGTTTGTTTTCGAGATACTCCGATATTGGAGGCTTGCTTCGAAATACCCGAAATTTCAAAATGTCGAGTTTCTGAAAAAGATTGGGATGGGAGACATATTGTTTGTTTATCCGTCACACAATAATGTCAGCTTCACACCTCTTTAAACCTGGAAGGGATTTCAGTAATAACACTATAACGAGACAACGTGCAATATTCGACTTTCATTCAATGCATGTCCTTTCAAGTAAAATTCTCAAGGTAAAGTGACAGATCAAATAGTGAGTCTCTCATACCGTGTCGCTTCCCTTTGAAGGAGCAACAGATGTTTACTATAATGAGATGTGCAGAACGAAACTGTCATTCCTGTTTGTTCAAGGGCTAGGCCTTACGAAAAGATCAATGGTTAAATGGGGCGCAGTTTTGTCCGCTTTGTACTAAATCTTTTGACTACTGTAAAGGTTCTCTAATTTGCCAAACATTTTTATCACTATGAGATGAGATGCCGTATAAAGCTTTCTTTAAACATGGCCAATAATTGTATTAATACCTAAGGACATGTGCTTTTGGCAACGAAAATTTTAATTGGTAGATGTATTGTATAGATGTATTCGTAAATTCTGCTTGCATTTGTATGGATTCCTGTGACATTTTGAGGGATGCTTAATGGGATGCTCTGTGCTTCCGGGAAATCTATCGTTAAATTTTATCTTTCATGTATTATACAGGTTGTCAGCCCTTATAACAAATACTCTTTTCCGCATTTTCCATTGATTGCACAGCAGAAAGCGATATAATGAAATGAATGAACTAGCACACAGAAAAATTCTATTCAAATATTCCAAATTAAATGTAACCACAAAGTCATCGTGTCCGAACGTTCAGATGAGGTATGGATGTTTTATTTAAGTTGAGCACAACCACACTCATGCATCAAGTATCATCAAAATCCGACATTTTATCCAATTGAAAGAAAAACGTGAATACAAAATTTCAATCAGAATTAACAATTCTATCAAGTCTATATAAATGGTATTCATAAAGATTTTTAAAGATGTATCCTTGAAGATATTTTAAAGTGTATCAGGGCTGAAACAAAATTTTATGTCCTAAGCGATTTTACAAGTGATGTAAGAAAATAATGCCGATGAAATATGATTTATTATCATTTACTAGAAGTTTATTTAAAGGTAATCAGTTTTTATGGTAGCATTACTAAGGTAGCGATTTGTGTATGTTTTAAGGAAAATAAAGTACAAATAAGGTTGCATACAACCATAGCGAGTACTACAGACACCATCTTTTAGTTTAGCAAGTTTTGGAACAACCCATGCATACATGACATAACGCATTCCCTGTGAATATGTACTGGTGCCTTAATTATCTTTTATTCAGAATAAACACTCGGGATTCTAATAAAAGATAAGAGGTAAGGGTAGATTTCGGAAGCACAGAGCACTAAAAGCACAGAGTCACACATTTTGAAAGCTATCAACACACGAGCATCACTGGCTAAGAAGAGGACACAGACAAAAGTTAAGGTTTCGATGGAGGCCTTGAGAAACAAAAATCAAACAACATCAAATCATAGAAAGAAAGAGTTGTTTGACATGAAAATTGAACAGCATGTAAAACATGTATATTACTTTACGAAACAAGTGTCAGTATACTGATATAAACACTGAATTCCGGAAAAGGCTGCCTAAAGGGCTCCACTTCCAGACAGTTAAACGCCTTTAAAAATCCATCATTTTCAAAGAATGTTACACATGTTTTGTTCTGATGCATTTGCAATAGCTGCGAGTGTGAAATTCACGTAAAAGGTGAACATAGTTTTTCAGCAAGTTATCTTTATTTCATTACAAATGGCATTCATTTTCAAGGGAACAATTTTTCAAAGATTACTTAAAATAATCGGAAAAAGTTGTTTCCCTTTGAAATAATGCCATTTGTACTTAAAATAATCGGAACAGTTTCTCCCTTTGAAAATGAATGTCATTTGTAAAGAAATAAAGATAAACAATTGCTGAAAACTGTGTTCCAACTTGTTATGCGAAATTTCACCATCGCACGCTATGCAAATGCATCAAAACGAACATGTGTAACTTTTTTTGAAAATTGGGTTTTTAAAGGCGTTTAACTGTCCGGAAGTGGAACCCCTTTAGGCAGCCCTTTTCCGGAATTCAATGTTTATATCAGTATACTGACACTTGTTTCGTAAAGTAATATACATGTTTTACATCGTTCAATTTTCATGTCAAACACCTTTTTCTATTGTTTGTTGATTTTGTTTCTCAGGCCCATCGAAACTAATGGATATTATCATTAAGCATTTTTAAAGCTATTCAGCTGAATGGCTCAAGTCTTTTCTTTATACATATCCGTTTTGTAACAATCACAGTCAAAACTTTTATCTATATCGTTTAGTTTCGTCTTGAATAGATAGTGTTTTTATTTAAATTTAGTTTCCATAACAGTCGAAATTTCTGTCTATACCGTTTAGTTTCTCCGTATATAGAAATTGCAATAAAATGAAAAACACATCTAATTATATCATAAACTTTGTCTCAAAAGAAGTTGGTTTGTACTTAGTCATTTCGACCTTGAGCTAGGAGGAATCGTTTGGGTACTTGATTACCGTCGGTATCGACAAATGCTTTCCTACTTGGTCCCTTACCCAACGACCTGCTGATCAGATGTTGTTTGGCTGTCGTTCTGTCCGCATCGTCACTTGCAATTAATATTAAAATGATAGTCTATAGTAAATTACAGAACGCTTACTACGATTTTGTCTGTTTAAGACTTGATAACTATCGGTTTTCAGATTCCTGTACGTGGAGGGCTCGCTGCAAATATTGCGATGCTGAGAGCTACTAAACTATAGGACAGGTTGACTTGTTCGTGGAGGCCAAATGTTAAACATTGCTTTTGATTTGAGCTACTAAACTACAGTTTTAATCAAAGCTATTGCTGCCTACCTGATATAAAGACTTCTCTCTCACATTAAACGTTTTCATAAAAGTGATCGTATATTCCTAGTATTATAAATGAAGGAAATTTCTTCTCGTTCTGAAAGGGATACGCGTATGAGATTGATAGGATAAACTAGCATGTCCACTATTCAAGACGAATATAACTGTCTGTGGGTACAGGAGTAAGGCATATAGGGTCTGAAATAACACTTTTATATATTTTCATTAAGGATAGACCATCCACTAGATTTTTAATCATTGAAATCGTTTATTTGTAAATTCATTATAATTTTAAACTAAACGCTGACACCTTAAATCATTTCATAAATCATTTCATTAATCATTTGTAACAAATAAAAAGGCTGAGAAGCCCAGAGCCATAAACACTGAACTGTAGATACACGTTTCATTCACATCAACATTATATCCAAGTCTTGGTGCTAGGGGGCGTTAGAGGTATTGCACATTTTATTACCTTTCATAAACAGACTCAATGAAACCGAGTCTGCTATTATTCTTATCATTCTTCTTGGTTGCATTCTATGCTTCATTTTTATACGTCAGTCTCTGAAAGAGCAATGCGTATTTTGTGAACAGCCGTGGCGGCGGACGGGCGGTCGGCGTCCAAAAGAATGTCTGCTCTCTATATGTAACAGTTTTCGTTCGATTTTCACCAAACTTGCTGACAATGTTTGTAGGCATAATATCTCGGCCAAGTTCGATAACCAACCAAATCGCCCCAGGCACTCTTAGATTATGTCCCGTGAATTACTCGAAAAACTGCGAATTTAGCCTTGTCCGCCCTCTAAGTCAAATAGTTTCCATCCGATCTTCACCAAACTTGGTGACAATGTTTTTGGGCATATTATTACGAGCAAGTTCCATAACCACCAAATCGTCCCAGGCACTCTTGGATTATGACCCTTGAATTACTCGAAATCTGCGAAATTAGAGTAGTTTATTCAAATAGTTTTGATCCGATCGTCAATTTCATCTCACATGGAACCTTACAAATTCTTGATTCCTTTACTCTTTTTGTTTTGTGTGTGTGGTGTGTGGGGGGGAGTGTTAAGGAGGTGGGGGGGGGACACATTTGGTGGTGTTATAGAAAGACTTGACGTTCAATGACATGTTACTAACATTCAACATTATTCCTCTTCGTATGCACATATCCTAACAATCGCAATTGTTAAGATCGGGCACTACGTCTTCTGCTTTGTATCGTACGTGTGATACTTACATATTAGCTTTAAGATCATTGAGCCGTCAAAGGTTCCAATAAAGTTAATTCTTGGGATATAGAATAGAATTGAATATTTACACACTATATTTTTTCTTATTTGGGATTATCATCTTTTAACAAATTTAGTTTGAAGTTTTTCATTGATTTTTCTCAACAGAAAAATGTCAAATAACACAACGCTTTTATTCATTTTATTTTCAACTTATTTTATGCGAATTTGAAATTTTCACACAACACAAATACCGTGCAAACGTTTCGGAATACACTTCTAATATCCATGTTAATTAAACAAATAACAAATATGGTTGACTTATAGACACATATTTATTGACAGAATATAACAAGCAATAAAAACATTTTGGACATTTCCACTCCTCATAAATTGCATAACATATCAGAGTAAAATTTTTAAATTTTCAAAATATATTTTACAAACACATGTTGTGGTAATTTCCAGATCGACGCGAATTACTCAGTGAAACATCAAAACAATCTTATCAATTATGTAATTTTACAAGTGTGGAAATTTCCATATTGTTATCAAAATATTTTTGTCACGAACATTGAAATGTTCATGTCTTTAAAAAAAAAAGACATCTTTAGTTCATCTCGATGTGTCTATTGGCAGAGATACAAACAATACATTAAACCGGCGACATTTTCCCAATATGTAAAGTAATATATACAGTAGATACATTGATAGAAAGATAGATAGATATTGCTATACTATCAGGGTAAAATATCAACTTCCTTACAGTATCTAAGTGTCGAAAACATAATATGTGTTGTCATTTGTTTATATTTGCCATTTTAAGCAAGAACAAATAGTATAAACTGTATAAATGTAAGATCATTTCGAATTTCTTTTTCGTCTTGCATAAATCGGAATATGTTTCAGTTTCATGAAAAATTATGCTTTCAATGTATATTTAAACCCTTTTTTTATACCAGTGGATGCGATTGTTATGGAATAAATTAAATTAACAAACGTAGCATTCGTTAGAAAAAATTCTAGTTGAGTTTAAAAGTGAGGGCTTCAGTGGTATTCTGCCTCTGATCAAACAACAGGGTGTGTAAATATTTATCAATAATAACAGTATAAAACTCCTTTATCTTAAGAAAAGAATTTTACATAAATTGAAAAATATTATGACCCATGTCTCAACTGAAACACAAAACATTTAAACATAATGCATTTGTAACAGTATGACACTCCTGAGTTTTACTGAACTTTGTCTCTTTGGATGCTGAACAAATCTGATATGTTTAAGCTTTAATATCAACGCTTTAAATTTTGTTATTTTTTTACTTATAGCAAATTCTGAAAGTGATAAGGTCAAAATTACCATTTTCAGGTTGATTCCAAGATATTAAAGATCAATCAGATCGATGAAAAGACGAAATATTAAACTTTACTGTTTATGATTGAATCCTTCCTACTAAAAATACTATATAAATGATATCTACCACTTATCTATTGCATTGTCTATTAATGATCCTTTTTTATTCATAACAAGAATGTATGTACGGTCATTTACAAAACCGGTAATTACATTAAATGGATAAATAGTTTTCCTTTTAGGAATCGAAAATTTTACAAAAAAAAAAAAAATAAAAAAAAAAATAAACGTTGATCATTTCATTTCTGTTTATGTTAGCAGGCATTAAGTACAAGTATTATCTTCTGTACACACATATATAGCCGCGAGCTAGTTAAATAAATGGTTACCGACTATCCGCCTGGCGCTTGGTGCCTGGTATAGTGGTAGGAGTTTGGAGGTAACTGGTACGCACAATAAAGGTGTCTCATAAGCCAAATTGGCTGGCACTACATAAACAAGACCTTTACCTTTTATTAATGATACACATGAAAAAATAAACCAGATGCAATGCACTCCATTTTGATAATGTCATCGCCTCACCCTGTCGCGGACCTAGAGAAAAGTACACGGGAAAAATTGTGACCATAGGCATCATTCTCCACTTTGGCATAGGTTGCTTTGTGAAATACTAATTTTCGCGCCATTCTCTGTACATGCCTTTTTTGACAAATACTAATATATTCAAACAGGGAGATAGAGCGAACGTTACTTAAAATCATACTGTATATTGTCACTATTGATGTCTCGTCAGGACAAACAAAATAATATAAAAACCTCATTTAAAAGAAATAATGAAAGAGCACTAGAAGAATCTGACGACAATATGTGGTCAACATTACATTGCTCAAAACCTTTAGAACAAAAGTTTGCTTCGATACCCCTGACAAAGTATTCGGTTTTTATTCGGATCCAATATAACAAGACACAATAATTATGAGGCTAACGTAAAAGTTTTCAGTATAATTAATCGGCGTGATTAATCATTGATTGCTCTATCTTATAGCAGTAGCAGCTGAGTTCACTGCTGGTAGTACAAGCAGTTAACTGCATCTACTGCCAGCAGTGACAGCAGTTAACTGCTGCTACTGCCAGTAGTTACAACAGTTAATTGCTTGTACTACCAGCAGTGAACTCAGCTGCTACTGCTATAAGATAGAGCAATCAAAGAAGCTGTTGTACAGCTTTAATGACAATTAGTTCAGTATTGATGCTTTTGTACGTTTAATAATAGAACGGTCAGTGTTTACAAATCAGTATGATTCTATACGATTTTGCATGACGATTAATTTATGTATCGCCTTAATAGCCGTGATAATAAGATAGGTATAAGCATTGTGTGCATGTGGGTTCAATAACCATCAGTCGCAAATCTTTAACTTAGTATTTTAATCTATATAAATTTTCATCTTTTACATAGCGTTATGTAAATCCATAATAGATCAAATCAAATTATATGGAAGTCTGTTGCGTATTATAATATTTTTTTTCAGGTAAATACAAACTATTTTATATAGTGGAAAACCGATGTGATGCATACATGTGCAAATGAAATAAGTTATAATTTTCCTAAAATTTTCGCTGAGTAACGCTATGCTCGCATAGTCCTGCATATCTCCGCTGCAAAACTTGTGCATATTCCTCGACACTTATTTTAATAATCTATAAATATTCACAGGGTATAGAAATTGACCATGACCTCATGAAAATAAAAGGTTAGGCTAGATTTCCCTGAAGCACATAGCACTTCAAACACAGTCAGAAAGCTATGCATCGTAAAGTAGGCCCTCAACAACAAGAAAATGCAGCAGACGAATTGTTTCAAAAATCTTACAAGTACATCTCAATTATATGCAAAATACAATATTGAGTAAGGGATAAAAAGGGGTAGATAAAAGGGAGAGGGGATGGAGAAATTGGAAACAAGAGCTCCGCCAAGTGGGTGTGCGGAGAAGGAGACAGGATACTGAAGGACAAGAAACTAAATATTTGTGTGGGGGTGTTAATGGGAGGGTGTAATGTAGATTGTTGCAGTCTGCACATTGTCTCATCACCACCTGCCTATATTTCATGTTTCAAGCCATAACCTTAAATATTATAAGTTGTGCTCTGGACACGATCTATGATGGGCAGCTTTGACAATGACCTTTGACCTATCACCCTGGATCATGTACTCTGCGCATCGTCTCATCACCACCTACCTACATTTTAACATCGAGCTCAAATTGTGACCTTGACCTTAAACCTACAGACAAATCTCATGTTTTCTGCACAGCGTCTCATCACTACCTACCTACATGCCAAGTTTGAAGTCAATACCTTGCATGGTTATTTAGTTGTGCTTTTTTTGCTCAGTAGGTGACCTTGATCTTTGACCTAAAGGGCGCTCTGCACATCGTCTCATCGCCATCTACCTATATGCCAAAGTTAAAGTCAATACTTTTAATGGTTATAAAGTTATGCTCCGGACACGAATTATGACGGACAGACGGACAGACGCACGCAATATGCTTTTTTCCTAAACGGACGCATTAAATGCAATGAGGAACGTTCAACAGTAAAGCCACGCTTCAAAAACGCAGTTTCGCAACACCGCAAACCACAGCAGTGCAAACAAATACGTACACAAAACACATGCACGCACACACACACACGCGCACACGCACACACATATACACAAACAAACAAATTAGCAGGAAAAAAAACACAGCAGGGCACCGTCCAGGCACGATCGGTGTCCAAAATATGGTAGGTACCTAACGTCACTCATAGTTAAATGAAAGGGGGCTTAAATACAATGGGTCTAAAGACATGGAGCCGCTTTTAAAATGATGTATCACTTTAATATCTAAACGTTGACAGCACACAAGCTTTGAAATACATGTATTATTATATTCTGATGTTAAGGTTCAGATCCAATGTACTATTTACATTCAGAAAAAGCATTTTCATAACGTATATCAAAGGTATGTTTGCGAATAATTACAAAATGATAGAACAAAAAATACACGAAGCAAGCATGACAATCTGGCGAAAAACAATTCTGAATAAATTAAATCAAGTTTATATAGATGAAAGACAAAATCATACAGAAGCTACTTTACACATTTATACTAGTGCCTAACAATTATATAGTTTTATAAGCAACCATGATATTTCAAGCATATTCTCCTAACCAGTACCTTTAAACGGAAAAAGATTGCCTCCACGCATCAATTATATCTATCAACGTTCATTTTTCATATTCGTTCGCAATTATTTTTACCTAAATACCTATGAAACCAAGTTTTCGGGATTCGTCCGATCTATCCGAATTGGAAGAAATCACGAGTACATCATCAATCACACATATTCCAAGACAGTCCTCAACAATGTCAACTGTTTCGTGCTTTCGTATTGGCGCGCCGTTTTTAGCCGCAACTATCGTTACGGTTCCAGAACAAGCAACGCAAAGTTTGTCTTTATACAAACAAAACGTTTTTGGTTTGAACAACTGCTCCTCACATTTGCGTTTCCAAACGGGAGCTAAATTCTTGAGAGACACACATTTAATTGTTTTCTGTTCCATGTTCAGAACATACACACAGTCATTTTCGAAATCATACGTTGTGGCAATATCAGATGAGCCTGTTCTATTGCCTGTGTCCGTTGATTTG
The DNA here is from genome assembly GCF_021730395.1 of Mercenaria mercenaria. Lineage (NCBI taxonomy): Eukaryota > Metazoa > Mollusca > Bivalvia > Venerida > Veneridae > Mercenaria > Mercenaria mercenaria. Next base: position 60,351,017 of record NC_069373.1, read on the forward strand.
ATCTTCTTTCCTTTTCCATCAATGATAACCTGCTTTGTTCTTGTACCTATTGCAAAACGTGATTTGTTTTTTGAATAATCAAATCCTGTAACATCAGATAGTTCTTCTTTTAAGTCGATAGTGCTTTTTGTCTCAAAACCTTCATAAGTCACACGAACAGTTTCAATCTTAGTCCCTTCTCTCTGTGTGAGTATAGCGAGCTGATCATTTTCCATAGCTGCAATGCTTGTGACATCGTCTGGGTACGTTTTATTAATATTAGCTTTTCCATCTAGTTGTGCCACGACAACAGTAGATTGTCTCGTAGTTAAAAGCCCAATTCGATCTGCACCAATGGTGACAAGTTTTGAAAATTTACATGGAGTATGAAAAATGGATTGTAGTCCTGAGAGAGATATCGTCGTATTGATCAGGTACTTTGGTTGGACGGGGCTTTTAGTGGCGAACGTCACATCTACATAATCTTCTAAGTTCTCTTTCTTTTTATGTTTGGAGCCGCCAAATAAAAACTTTAATTTTCTTCCTTTTTCTTGTTTTGGTTTAGCCGCTTCTTCAGCTTTCGTAGACATTTTTGATTCGGTTTTTGGTGTAGTTGTATCAATAAATGATTTTGTTTTCATTACAGTTTGACTGTCATCTTTAATAGTGGATGCACTCTTAGTCTTTGTTTCCGCAAGACCAGGAAGTAGTTTAGGTTTTCCACAACTTTCATCAGATGATACAATAGCAGGCTTGGGAGGAATTCTCGGTGGTTGGCAACCGTTAATTGCCGTTGGCGTCAAATACTCTACACCGGTAGCCTGTGACTCATCTTGTGTGGGAAGAGAATAGAAATCTATGTTGCTTATATTCACTTCGCCCAAAACATCTTTTGACTTTCTCATCGTTTCTTGGAAAATGTTGTTTGCTATGAACACTCCTTCTGGATTCAAATCATGATCAGCAATCTCGTCAGTCAGCTTTTTCTTTACTACCTGTAGTTGTGGTTCAAAACTGTTAACATCTCTTACTGTCGCAACAGATAACTTTTCAAGGTTTTCATTTATTGTCTTTTGTACTTCATCTAGTTCCTTTTTGTTGCTATAAACATCTTTGAGAAATAAATCTGTCTTAGATTCTAATGAATGTAGAGTGCTTTCGTTAAGTCTGGAGAGTGTCTCTGATAGTTGTTCGTACATTTTCTTTACTTGATGTCCCAAATTTTGTTTCACTTCACCAACTTTTCTTTCGTATTCGATAATAAGATTCTCCTTTCTAGAAGCAATTTGTTTCATAAGTATATATTCAAGTATGAGTTTCTCTTTTCCTTCGAAACTTTCATCAATTTCTTGAACAGTGTAGGCGTTTAACTTTGCTTTACCTAAAGCGCATGGAAAACAAAGCAGTTCTTTGTTCTTCAAGCAAACTGCTTTTGCAACTACATCATTATGGGCAGAACACATGGGAGTAACATAATTTTGTGATGTTTCCATCTTTTTAGACGGTTACTCCTGAAAAAATATAAAAATGTACAAGAAAAGTATTTGCCTCCAGGTACAGCTAAGTCTTGAGCAACAATACAGCAGACCAGTTTAGATTCGTTTGGAAAACGGTTACAATACGCATACTAAACATTTACTGGCCGGTTTTAACTTTACAAGTGCAGGTATATTTTCAGGGGAAAACCGTGATAACCCAATCATGCCTGTGGACAAGAAAAATTTTCGAGTTATCAAAACAACCGTCTATTTTTTCTGCGAAAAGTTTTCTATAAGATAATATTTAAAAGGCTTTAAACCCGAAGGTATATTGCTATGTCGTAGAATATATATTCATAGGAATTTCAAGTGTAAGATATTTTTATTTAATAGTTTATCTTATTTTGATAAGTGTCGTAACTGATTGATAACAGAACACAGAATCAAGATGATGCGATGAGTTCGTTCTCTTAAATTGTTGTATTGCAAACTTTATCTATCCATTTTACTCCCACAAATATTACATATAAGTTTTTGCTGGTTAATTCCTTTTTCACGACATCCTGATTATGTATGAAAAGGGAGCAAAAGCTTATAATTAGAAGTGGAGTAATTACTGTAATCATAGACAATGCGTCATCAATAGATCAATGTAAAGAAAAAGACCGGAACCAAATGAATTACTTGAATATTCCAGTGTCCTCAACTTATTCGAGCTATTGATGTGCCACCTTATTTAAAAGTCAAGTTACCTCCTTTAGAATTTTAAAGAAAACAAGTAGTTTTGTTAATTGCGCCTTAAATCGGATTGATTTAAAGCAAACAAGTTGTATGAGCTGTTGGGTTTCAACATTTTATAAACTTTGGAAACATGATATCGGAATATTCATGCTTTGACACATTATATCTGCTTGAAAAACTGCCAAATTAAAACAAACAGCTGTATGATTTGATTTTAAACTACATTTAAATCAATTAAAGGTTTAATTATTTTAATTTTAATTATTTATCCTTGTTTCTTTTTACGTTAAGGGTACTGGCCTCCAGATCGTACGACGAAAAAAAAGGAGAAAAATCAGGAAATCAATGCTATATTTTTTAAGAAAATTTTGAAACTTGATTACTGACATGTTATATTTTACGAAAACACATGCAGTTGCTTTTACTAATTTTTTACATTTAAAAAATGAAATAATTTTGTTCGCTGTTCATGCGAAATGAACGACAGAATAGGACCGGCAAATCCATGAATCGCGCTCATTTACCAATCTTATTCTGTCGTTCATTTCGCATGAAAATCGTAGAAAAAGTTTCATTTCTTATATTTACATTATATTTCCTTTCCATTTATAAAAACTAATATATCATAAATTACACACATTGTGTTGCATTTAACATTAAAATCAGATTCCTGTCCATTCTGTTGCTCTCTAACTATACGCGGACGTGGTCAAAGCAGCGGCCCGTTATCACTTTATTCCTTAGCAGCGTTGACGTAACTTTCGTGCCTTTTCTTTTACCTTCCATTTGAAGTGAAAGTCAAAATTTTCAATGGAAAAGAATAAGGCGGATGTAAATATTAAAAACTGAAAAGAGTTTGTATCGATTTACTCAAATTATAAATACCTATAGTAAACGACTGTTTAATACATATCTGGTATAGACAGCGGGAAAGGTTTTATTGCCGCGGTAGCCCGGATTCGATTCCCCACTCCCGACTTTTTTATATGGCATTTTCAAGATAGCACATATTCTAATATTCGTAATACGACCAAACTTCAATTTTAAAGATATATCATTTTCAGCCAAAACCTGGAGGTCACCGCCTTTAACAAGTGATCGTGGGAAATCAATAGCATATAAGCATGCCAAATGCATTGATTACAGTCCAAAATTTCTTTATTAAGTTTTAAATGCTTGCTTAATTGTCATGTTCTCTTTATTCTATACACAACAGACTTGGCATACGATGCAAAAAAAAACATCTTTAGAAACATAAATAGCAGTTGCCTCGTGAAACTGTATTGACCATATCTAGGAAAGTTGTATATTTACAGATTATCTTAAATTTACAGATAATTTATAAATTTACAGATTTTTCAATATTTGAATTTACTTATCTAGTGTTTGAAAACTGCTAAAATCAAATTTAGACTCAAAATTGCAGTTTAAAATTACTTGATTTACTTATGGTACGCATAAATAAAGGTCAATTTTAACTATCGATCGTTTCTGTTGACTTTTACTTTTCTGAAAATGCCAAAAACTCAATGTCAACAAAAATGGCTGAAACTCACAAATGTCCTTAATTTATGCATACTGTAAATAAACTAATTAATTTTAAGCTGCGGTTTTGAGAACAAATGCAATTTCATCAGTTTTCATATACACAAAATCTGAAATTTTATAGATGGAAAAATCTGTAAATTTATAGATTATTTGTAAATTTAAAGATAATCTGTAAATATACCACTTTCTTAGACCTGTTGACTTTCGCTAATTTTTTGGATAAATTATTTCAAGTTGTGAATTTTATTTATTTTTTTTTTCAGTTTAATATCACTTGACTTAAATTATCTGTTTGTACTGATTTATCCTATTCAGCCATGAATTAAATACCAAACAAATGTGTCGAGGTGAATGACCGATACTAAGTATATCTTTCATTTTATTGATTTCTTTAACCATTACCCTGCTAAATTTCTATAATGAACTTGTCCACCATTCAATTTATACAGTAAATTTAACTGTTAAAAGGGAGTGCTTACCCAAAAGATACTGACTGAATGGCAAACAGTGCATATCACAATCAGACTACACGGATATGCAGGCTGATCATGATCTACACTGGTTGCAAAGACAGAAACAGTTGTGTCCAGCATGATAAGGGTTAAAGATAGAGAAATTGATCTTAACTAGGGATCAATGAGATAAAATTACACTATTATAAATAGCACAAACATTTATTTTATCAAAACAACTGAAAAATTCCGATAACAAAATATATCAACGTATATTATATTGTTTTTGTCACACTAAAACATCTTTCACCATGCAATAGTTTCACGAGTGGTGTGGCCCCAATGAATATGATATAAGATATGGTTTTGGCGAACGAAACATATTTGATGTTCTTGCTTTTCCGCTGAGCATTGCTACTATTTATTAAACAAAAATGCGATTCTAAGTCCTTATCTTGTTGATGAAACACTACAATTATCCTTTGGGTCAGCACTAAAGTACAGAAACTCGATACGTTTGTTTTATAGTTTAATACCGTGAATCCAATACGTTTGTTTTATAGTTTAATACCGTGTATCCAATACCCAGCAGTATATGCAACTCAGGACTGTGACTCAATGCAGACTTGGAGCGCCGGTATAAATTACAGACTCCGGTATATACCGGATTAACTGAATTTGAACTAAAAGTACCTTAAATGTATATATTTTGTAACAATGGTGATACTAACCCTAACCTTTAGTCAATAAATCATACGTATTATACACTAAATGCGTGCGAACATGCAATAATTTGCGTATTTTTGCTGTGCGCTCCAACTGATAACAAGGAAATTCATTGATGCATGCATCAAAGACGCCGCCAAGTGTTGTGTCTGATGTACATTTATTGCAATATGAGAAATCACCTAATCATTACTTTATTAGTCTGACTGGCTACAAGTTACCAACATTAGCACATAAAACAATATATGTTATAAACTGTTTAAAACATGAAGAATAAACATGATAGAAAAGTTTTACCATGCAATACAAATCCTCTACCTGCAATGACATTAATATTACGAGTAGGTGGTCCCTTTACATACAAAATTAAAGTAATTATTTCACTAACTAAGGTCACCTCCTGTGAAAAGTTCTTATATGCAGGAGCGTGTGTATGAAGTTTCACAGAAATGCAGTTTGATGGGAAATGAGGAAATGTTGAAATTATTTCAAAGTTGTGATTCACTGAAACCATTATTTTTATTATCATGTAATGTAATGAGTGTTTTCTATTTACTGATGAAGTTTTATGGACCTTAGTCACCTACATTATAGATTTCAGAATGCAGATTATACACAGCAATTTACTGTTTCCCTTGCCAAAAACAACCAAATATTTTGTCCAAGAAAAGAATGATATAACATAAATAACCTCTATATTGCCCCTATACACAAAGCATGAATCTTTCTTATATACTTTTGAATATCATAGAATTCTTTTTTTTTTCGGACGAACGATAAACTTGAAGTCCTCGTTGAACTGTAAGGTTACTAGGAGTATGTCAGTGTCTAATTCAAATCTAATATTACAAGAAATTTAGCAAGCATAATAAACCAATGCCAAAGTGTGGAAAATATTTCAATGAAAAAGGTTTTTTCTTCTTTTTTTTTGTCAGGAATGGACAAATACAAAAACTATCTATTAAATTAAAAACAAAAAAGAAAAAAAGAAGCAAGTAACAAGATTTAATAAAACCAGAGCAACTGACTAGTCATATAAGATCAATGAACATATAAATTCAATAAGAAATTCTATTTTAAAGTCACTGATGCTTTGATAAGTTATGGTCCCATGGCTTTTGATATTTCGATCTAACCACATTTAAAGAAGTATTAACTTGTCACTGACAAATTCAGCCAAATGCTCTTTAGCCTATTGTACACCTTAGTTGACAGTGTATATCTGTAAACAATGAGTAGATCTATATGACACATAAGCAAAAACAAAAAAGAAATAGGAATTTGCAAAAGTGTGCGCATTCTGAAATTACATACTGTACCTATCAACAAAGAAATAAGACAAAAAAGGTTAAAAATAAGTTAACAGCGGCACTTCCTTCGTTCATTTCAACATATCTATGCTTATTGATTCCTTTATTTACTTTGTAAATACGTTTTTTTTTTCCAAGGAATTTTATGCAGGCAAATTGTAATTTTCCATAATTATTTTTTTTAATATTCTCTTCGAAGTTGTAAAATACACGAACGCTCCCTTGTCCAGGCGATTCACGCGTTACAGTATGGTATATCTGCGGTGTGTTCTATTTATAGAAAATGAGATAGGTAAGTAGGTCATGCTAAGAATAGAAATAGAAAACTTGACTTACAGAGTAACCTCCCTTATCCACAAATCGGATCAACATTTTTGACGAAATTGTAAATAAAAAAAATATGTTCTGCTCTACAAATAAGGAGAGGAAAGACAGATAGCATTGTTTTAAATCACATAATAAGTTGCATTACATACATTTTTTATGTTTTCTTTTTGCCATTTTTTGTTTATTCACTAAAATGTATTGTGCAATATCGTTGATCCTTTTACAAACTATTCACTGTGTTCAGTTTATCACTCCGAAACTATTCATTACCATCTTTACAGGGTCCGAAATAATAGTGTATCCCATATACTCGACACCGCCTTCAGGGCGGCGTCGAATCACCTCCGGGCATGCGCAGAAGACCGCTCCAACTCTGCAATAAGCTACATCGAATAAAAAATTGGGCATTTGTCGTTTATCAAAGCTTCTTGGAACATGTTTTAATCAGTCACCGTGCTCTAGTTTATAACGTACGTGCAGTTAATATGTTAAACTACAACAAAATACTACATTTATTGTGCTGAAATCACATTATTATGGGGGTGAATCAAAACCTGAACCCTTGATCAGCCGCAAATGATATTACACCAAATAGCTTTTTTTTTGGTCTTACAGTGAGTCGCGCTATCCGATAAATATAGAACACTAACTTATTTTTACATGTAAAACAGACAATTTTCTTTTCATTATTTGTTGTTCAATGGTTTTAACCAAATTTTTATGTTTGATATTTTCACCAACCGAAAAAGTTAATTTGATATTTTTTTCTGTAATATTTTAATAATTCGCTGAAAATCGTGTAACAAAATTCCTTTCAGGTGGTATTATGTACGACCGTTATAACATACTTTTAGTGATAGAAGTGTTACTGTTCAGATGAAAAGAACATTACTGAAGTGAAAAAATCACTGAGCAGCACACAAATATAGCAAACAAATAAGATTATAACATGTTAATGAAATCACTTCACAAAATGCTCTTCTCACATTCCTATAAATATTATAAAGCGCTTGTTTTGATTTTAGATTTCCTTAAACTTGACTTTAATATTACATGTAAACTTGACTTTAATATTACATGAAAACTTGACTTTAATATTAAATGTTACTTTGTAAATCACCTAACATTGAAAATGTTGGTTGATAAAGAACAAGCAAATGAAAAATGATATATTCTTATACTTTCTTTTACTAAAAATATTTATCAATTAATCAAATATTTACCTCAAATGTCTTTGGTACTTCTTTTGATATAACAATCTGAAATATGGATATAAGAAGGAAGTAGAAGAGGATTTAATCATTCTTTGCAGGAGAACGCTTTGTAGGCATGCATTTTGATTGGTCTGCGGACGTATCAAATAAAAATAGGTGATATACATCTAAATGGCTTAACAGCACAATACGTGTTTGCCTTTATAAAATACATTACGGAAGAGCATGAGTGTCAGGTGTGTGTTATCTAAAAACAAAAAAGTTCAACATACTAATTCCAAAGTTCTCAACTTACTGACTCGAAATATTTCAGATAAGTATTGTGAAATCATTAATATTCGTGGGGAACTAATTTTCGTGGATTTCGTGGTTGAATCAATCGACGAAATTTAATCCCAATGAACAAGTAAAATTTCCATTCAGTTTTTGTTCAAAAGTTGAAATCCACGAATACATATCCCCACGAAATTGCCGTTTCCGCCAATAAATTAAATGGTTTTACAGTACCTCGAAATAACTACGTACTTTTACTTTCTACTTAATATATTAGCTTGGAAGTATTTTTTACTTGGATAGTACAAAAACGTTAAATGGACTTATCTACATATATATGATACGAGCAAGGGTGCACACATTACATAGTATCTGCATACACTTAAATTGACCTACCCTATATCACTGTTACCCCGGTCTCTAGAGGTACTTATAATATGTGTAAATGTTGAGTTCTTCTCAACCCGGGGCTAGAGGGCGTGGAAGGTAGCTTACATTTCTACTACCATCCATGAACAGGCTCAATCAAACCGAGCCTGCAACATTTTCATTTGTGTCGTGTTGAATAACCTGTGGTTTTCCACTTTTTTAATTTTTTCCATTTAGCCAGGACATATATCTACATAACACACAACCACACATACAACTAACATACACAGCCACAAACGCAGAACAAACAGACAAGCAGGAAAAACAATACCTCCCAAGATACGCACACACACACACACACACGCACGCACAAGCACACAAACACACACATACACAAACAGAGCAGGAAAAACACAATGGGTACCGCCTAGGGACGGACGATGTCCAAAATATGGTAGGCATCTAACGTCACTCATAGTAAAAGGAGAGGGGCGAAAATGCAAGGGGACAATTGGTAGGGGAGAAGAAAGAAACACAAACAACAAACAACATAAAATACGGAATAAACAAAAAACAAGTTGAAAATAGGTGCACTGCCTTTGAACGATCAGTAACCTATATAAACGTCCAGCTGAGAAAAGTTCTAGCAGTGACAAAATACCAGATTATATAAAGTAAAATAAATAATAGGGCCAATCTAAGGTATAATTACACCGCTTGTCTGGAGATCAGAGGACCAAGAGCGTAACTTTTAAGGGCATGATTAAGCAAACTGCAAGATAAAAAGGCCACTCCTTCCGTCCATTTTTGTAGGACTTAGGAGAAAAGTATAATGAAGTCTTACATTTTATTAGTCACTGCACCATCAAATAGGAAAGCGTAGCGACTGACTGCAGAGGGGTCAGTCACAAACATGCACTGTTCTTAACGATTTTCGCATAGTATCTTCTATTGATAAACTTGTGTTTTACATTTTACAAATATTTTATTAAAAGAAGCATTATGTTTAATTTTCCGAATTTTATCAACTACATTCCCATAGTATGTGGGGCGTGTAAGACTAAGTTTTAGAAGTGTTTTAAGGTGTGTGTTATATTTCTTTAAAAGTTTGGGACGAATTGTAGTAAAATTTAGTGAAAGTCTTTTACAGTTTATTATGTAACCCTGTTGTAATAAAATTTTGGTAATATGAAAATTTCTATCACTAAAATCCTCTTACTCTGAGCAAGCTCTTTCAAAACGAATGAGTTGTGAAAAATAGACATCGTATGATGTCGCTCGAGGGACATTCCCATCAAAGTGGGGGAAGTTGACAATTGCAAAATTAAAATTGACTCATGCATCATATTTTTTTTAAAATTACCATTCCCAATTGTTTAATGTAAAAATGACGCTTCTATATCTGAGTATCAGCATTATAAACGTGTAATTCTTTCGGATAATTGTGTTTCGCCATTTCTAAGAAATATAGGTTGTCCATATTTAAAATATCATCAAGGTACCTCGAGGTACTATTAAAAGCTTCAATAATGTCAACCTACATCCCAATGGACAAACTGAGCATGAAATCTCGTTCATAACAGCATAAGAATAAATCAGCAATGAGTGGTTTACAGTTAGTCCCCATAGGGATACCATGTCAAATAATTAACGTTTTCTCATGCAAGTGTTTTCTCAATTAAGGCTATCAGCTTTTTCTTTTATGAGATTATGTGGTAAATTGGTTTGAAGAGAAGAAAATTCATGAGTACTTATTTGAAGTTATGTCTGCAGAAGTTAAAACAAAAATCAAAAGAAACTTATATATAGCTTTCTTTACGTTTCGAAGTGATATCTTGGGTTTAGGTGGTAATAAGGAAGAATTTGATTTATAGAATTTTAAGCGAATTTTTTAGGATTTTAAAAATATTCTTTTTCCATTCAGTAAGAGCGTTCGGGTCTGCATTTTCTTCCGACACTCTTTTTAGAATAGTCATTAATAGACTTATTAATAGAGTTATTACCGAGAAACATGTTTTAACACGAAGGAATTCCATATTTTGAACCTTTAAAAAATTGTTTCTTAATCTTTGAGTTTAAAATTACTCGTTAAGATATGACTGGCCGGAACTGTCCGGAATATTAACCTCTTTGTCTAAATCCGAGACGATTTTATTGTAATTAAATTTTACGTTTCTAACTGGTTTATTATATCTGTAACAGATAATAGGTGCTTCCGAGTTCTTAAAATATTTAGGAATAGACTAACTACAGATAGGTTTCTAAAACTACTTGGTAAATCAATAATAACATTCCTTTATTTAGGAAAAATAATTTTAGAAAGGTGCGTTTATGATCAAATTCAGAATCAATATGTGGCCTGAGGAAATGTTGCGTGTAACTTCGAACCAGAGACGCAGCTTCAGTAAATAGACGTGTGGATGACCTGAAACCATGTTAAACATTCGTTGAAATTTTATGAAAAGATAATAAAGTTTAAAATCTTTGTATTTTTTTACTATAATTGCAGAAATTGCTCATATTTAAGTTGGGACTTTATCTCTCTTAGAATGTATCGAAACTTTGTGTGAAGTCATTTCAAGATTAGGCCAGTATTTTGAAAGTCCCCACTATATGTTGTAAAATGATTGCAACAATTACACAACAATTTCGCAATTTGCAGATGTCAGTCGAACTACTTTTCTATTTTTTTAGCTCCGGCGGCTAGGTTTTGGGTGAAATGGTTGTCTTGGTAGGGTGTCCAGGAAATCGAGACTGCAATTTCTTAAGAATTAACGCTATAAATATAAAAAAGAAAAGCTATCATGTACTCAGGCGGCTACGTTCTTGACAAATCGGAATTATTTAAACATCTTTGTAGTAGGTCCTCGAAGGAACATTCCTGCTTTTTTTATTTCAAACAAAATGATTACATGTATCAGAACTTTCAACTTAGAAATGTCAAAAAAAGGGTACGTTTGAACATTCGCGAAGGCTTGAGCTTACTTGATAGAGGATCACCCATGCAACATTTCAATAGAATTATTTAAAAATTCGGGAAATGACTTCTGACAAAAGGTTTTCCAATGCCATGACAAACAGAGTTCTGCATAGGTATTTTAATACATCTTTAAATGGGAACTACCCACGACATTTTTGAGTGGTTTAGGAAGGACGGCACTCCGTGACGGACGGCTGACACAGGTTGATTACACATCACAAGTGCACTATCGAGTTTAAACTAGTAAGCAATCTTCTTTTAAGGTCCTGGAGTTTCCAAAGTAATTTACATATAAAAAAGACTTAATTAAGAAGTATACGAAAGACAAAGACAGGCGACGAGATACGAATATAAAGGCCTTAAATTTACAAATAGTCTAGGTACTTAACTTTTGGCAAAGACATTTTCAAAAATATGCAAAAAAGACAAATATTATCAATGGATCTTACCTAAATATGAGACGTTGCAAGACTTATCCTCACCTATACAAAGGACTGAATTTAACAACGATGTAAACTGGACAAAATTTACACCTTAATTCCTAATTATATACTTGTAATAAGAGAGTGGCCTGTCGCTTCTAACTTACGAAAAACAAATCTACTGAAAGCGGCTGGGGCCTTTACTTTATCATTTATTACAGGTTTGTATAAAATACTACAGTAGCTTACACCAGGTCCGCCCAAGGCAGCCATGTTTATCTTTTAGCAGGTCAAGATGACTTTGATAACTGTGAAATTATTTAGAATCGGACTTCTAGTTTTGGTGGAGATGGCCTAGGAACATTTGTTGTTTTTTTTTTCTTTCTTGTTTTCATATATTTCTTAAATACGATTGGTTTCTGACATTTTGTTATAGTTTTGAGATCAGATAAATTATTTAACAGATTGTTTCATTTTTCTTAATTATTTCAAACGTGAATTTGTCTGTACTTCATATTACTGTTTCATTTTTTACAACAGTATTTCAGTAATGTTACGGCGGACAGTTAACCTAACCGGTGTTCCTGGATTCTGTACCAGTACAGACCTGTACTCCGCAAGTAACAGCCAACTTCCAACATGAATCAGAGATGGATGACGAATGATATCAGACACAATGTCTTTTGTCAAATCGTCACGGAGAACATGCGCTCCGACCGGGGATCAAACTCACGACCCCGCGATTCACAGATCTGCGCTCTCCCTACTGAGCTAATTTGGCGGGCTTAACATTTCTGAGGCAAGTTTTAAAGTTAACATTATGCCCAACTTTAATGCCATATGTCATATTTCAAAAATACATAACAAGCTGAAAAGATTTTTTATTAAAATTATTGTGGCTTATTGTAAGTTAATGTGAAATAAATATACCAGACAGTCTAATCAAAGCTAAACTATCTTGTTAAAACAAATGTTTCTATGTAGTTATAATGATATTGTCACCTATAAAACTATATTTAGCAGAACTTGACACATATTCTGTCAAAAACAAAACGTAATTTAGCAATAAACTTCATTAAAAATGCATATTTTTGCAATGCAAATTAGGAAAATACTGACGTATGTTTTGTGACGTTAACGATGTGGAGGCATTTAAATAGAAGCTGTTCGCACGATTTTCACTCAGCCGAAACATATCTATCGTGGTATGACTATCAGTCGTGCTCAGCAGAAAATTACTGTAATTTGTTAGACGTTTAGCTATCGTTATTAAAACGTTACGTTGATTGTCGTTCAAATACAATTATCACACGTCTCCGTAAAAGCATTTCAACGTTCTTTTTCTCGTTAATCCTGATATAACAAATGGCGTGCTACTTGCAATTACAAATTTTGGTACTATTTTTTGCCTTAATAAATGGAGTTATTAGCGATGGTATATGCAGCGATAACATAAAGGGGCCGCAAATAGTCCCGGATCCTGACGACTGCGCTTCGTTTTATATTTGTCACGGTGGACTTCAGTTTCGTTTCTCATGTGCCTCTAAAGTCGGCCCAAAGAAGGTTTTCGATCCAAAATCTCGGACATGCGTTCTACAGGGATCATCGTATGACCACAGTAGTTGTAAGTATATTTTACGACTAACATAACATTTCTTTAAATTGCAATTATCTAATATGTAGGTACAGAACATCACTCTGTACGTTTAGGCTAACGATATATAATACTCAATAACATGTACGTATCTAGTTTATTTATACAACGTTATCATCACCCGTATCAGTAGTAGCAGAAATAACAACAATAACTATTTCATAACTATTTATAATGATGGACATTATTACTAACTATAACATTGGCAGCATTAATATCATCATCATTATTGCCTTTGTTGTCAATAGTAGTAGTAGTAGTATCTTTAGCGGTTGCAGCTGCGGCAGCTTTGCACTTGTTGCTGCTATTTCATTTGCTGCTTTCAACTGCAGTATATAACTCTTTTTATTTAAAACGTTACATAATTACAGTTGAAGTTCGTTATCTCGAATCTTAAGGGACTAAACGTCATATGTAAAGAGTTTTCATAACAATAAATGTGGAAGGAAGGCATTATAAATCTTAAAATGTACTGCTGTAAACTTTGTTGCAATACATTTCTACATTTAAATAGCTAGATAAAAGGGCAGGTAAATATTCATTTAATTGTTATTTAATCGATATTTATAATTATCATTTGGGAAATAAATCTATTTTGTTCAGCACGAAGGCATTTTAATTGTTACACTGTTTAAATAATGATAATAATAATGTTCAACTAAACAGCAGTATAAAAATGCAAGCATAAATTTCTTTGACGTTGTGGGTTATATAACATTTTTCTCATAATTAAATTTGTACAAGGACTATCTCATTTCAGAAGAATTAATATATTAGACTACGAAGTCATAAAATTCCGAAAAATTTAACTTCTGGTAATATGTTCGTTTCAATTCTAAAAAAAAATATAAAAGAAAATGTCACATGTTCGAAGGTTGTAGAAGGTATAATGTAGATATTGTGAAAAAAAGCAGTTTATGACTTGAATATATATCCATTTCCGTAATTGCAATACAACACTGTTTAAAGAGTGCAGTTGAAGACGCCTTTGCCTTATCATATTACGTATCATACTCTAAGGCATGAAAACTGAATCGAGGCAAGATATTCAAATTCATATCAGGTGAGTGGTGGTTTATTAGTTACGGTGTTGCTCCCTCAACCTAGAGGTCGTGGGTTCGAGCACCACTGGGATCAACGACACAGCTCACAAGTCAACAGTACTGTTTTCCAGGATGAAAGCTTTAATCATTAGGGGGCTAAGATAAATTAGTATAAATTAAATTTATATTAAACATATTCCAGAAATATGTACAGTAACTGATAAGCCACCTATCTATAGAAAATAAATAAATGAACTAATACCTTTTAAACGTTTATATAACGGTGCCCACGATGAAGATTTACCACATCTAGCTCATTTGAAAATTCTTTCAATAATTCTATTTTATTGAATTTTGGTCGTAGGCTGAATGAGACCCGTTGGTTTTCTGGGCATTGGAGAAAATGTTGTTTTTTTTTATTTATTTTGTATTTTTTAAGTAAAATGCACTTACAGACTAAATGGTGGTTTCTAATTGTTAGGTTAGTTTTTGAATTCTGGTGATTAGGGTTACGTGCATGCCTTTTGTACTGTGTCTTGTGCTTAACCGTTGTGCGACATTGCTTGAAGTAGTAAACTTGCATTTGTCTAACCATTGTACAAATGCCGCTATTGATATACAGTAACTGTATAAAGTTGCGATTTTCCTTGCATCTATCAGCCTTGTACCTTTTTTATTGTCACAGTGTTACTTCTCAGATAAAACCATGTCGTCTTTTAAAATGTTGCTATCCGTAATGTTCATTAACATTTGATGGATAGTAAAGTCATTATTTTATTTTCATGTTTATAATTGCGGAGAAATTTTTGTCTCATCTGTGTGCATGTAAAGACACTGAAAAGGTAATGACAAATGAGTTACTTAATATAAATATCAGTATAATCATGATGAGTTTGGTTCATAACGGATCATTCTCATTAAGATGCATAGCATTTTTTGAAAATTTATTATATAACTGCCTTTATTAAAATACCACAAAGTATTCAGTAAAATATTTTGTTTAATGGTTAATAAAATGTATAAAACATCTTTAATCATCATATAAGAAGCAATTATCATATGGGATATTCATTAGACATTTGAGGTATGTTCAAATGAATATCTGGCACAACATTAACATTTTCATAATTAAGTGATGTTATTATACCGAGGATAGTCGTACTTCTCTTAGACTGAAGATCGAATGCCAATACCAGTATCAGAGGCATAACGAAATCCTCGCCATTGTTAACAGGCATTACTTCTTTCAAATGACGACGATAAATAAAGAAATCAAGACTACCATGAGTATCCTCGATGTTTGATTTTCTGTTGTAATGTAAAACATTACTGTACTCAGTTGCCGACGTTTAATCGGTAAGACGCAATGTTCCAAACATACAGTCATACCTGTTCCCCTGATTCTAAATAACCGCTATTACAGTCGGTAGTATTTATTGCACAGTGTCAGAAGATTATGAGAAACTTTCAACATTACCACAACAAAATTCTATCTTCTACGATGGCATCATCGCGCTTTTGCGGGATAATATTTGAAGATTCCATTCGCACACATCCACAGCCCCCTCCCCCTCCCCCACGCTCTCTCTTTCTCTCTCTCACACACACGCACCGCACAGACGCACGCACGCATGCATGCACACATACACACTCGCACCTCCTCTTGACATAAAAATCAAAACAGCGAAAGGGTCAGAAGCTGATAAATTCTTTTTTATTTCTCTAGAAATATCAAGAGCTCTAAAGAACACAGAATCGTATAAGAGCACAAAAATTAATTGTCCTCTAGTTTTCGATAAGGTGAGGTTAATATATCATGGACATTTACTAGCAAATAACTCCTAACGTAATGCAGTTAAATATAATAAAGACTTTCAATAGCTGAAAAAAAAATGTATCTGATATCTTAAAAGTCATTGATTGATATTAATAAAATCAACAATAATTGTGGTTTAAAGTACTGCATGATCAATATAGCTTGTTTTATTACTAAATTCTTTATCTTGCTATGACACAATACAAATAAACGGAAATGTACCATTACAAACAAGTCCTCAAAACGATCACATTAACAACTTAATATACTGAACTACTTATATGCGGACGAAGACTCATGCTGAACTTACTGTTTTTAAACAAAAACAACAGCAAGATAGTTCCAAGTATGAAACTGAAACTAAAGGTCATAACATATGAAATTTGAAAAAAGGTGTTTTATTGCAAACTTTAAAAAAATACATCCAAACTGTCATTGTTTGTATTTTCATGATCTTTTTTATGACCTGCATTTTAAAAATTGAACTTGTTTTCATCAGCACTAGAGAAGGATATCGCCATAACAAAGAAAACTGAGATTGTCTTATTTCTCTCGTAAAATACTTAAAACGTCAATCTGTCTCTCAAGCACACCCACATATAAGGTACAGGTCCCTAATTTTAATAATATAAAACTATTTCTAAAACACCATTTTTTAAATGTTAAAAAATGAATAGCAAATGATCTAAAACCACAAATGTCACATGACGATATAGCATTTGCCACTACAATAGGAATAAAACAGACAATTTTGTTTTTCATAAAACGTCAAAATTAAGTGCCATGCTATCTTGGAGGTCATTGAGTCTATTCAAACTATCAAATGAGTTTTTGAATATTAATATATATTCATAAGTCATGTAAAAACGAGTTTCGATATTGAATTAAAACATTGAAAGTGTATACGATATTACATTATTTGTTTTGATACTTACTATATATAGTATAAAACTGAATAAACCACATGATAATCATTAATTACGCTAACGATTGACGACAGACAGTCACATTCTAAAATTTAGCATAATAATTCTGAACAGTATCTAGGTAAGAGAAAGATTCGATAAGATTATCTGTTCCCGTATGTAACGAACGCATTTCTTTTAAAACATTACCTGCGTATGCTATAGCATGGTATTGTATTTCAATTATGATGCATCAAAATGAAATGAGTTATAGTTCTTTTCAAAGAAAATATTTCAGAGATGAATTCAGTTTTGATAGATTTGCAATTGGATCTTTAAAATGTCAGTTTACGTCATTCTATAATCAAAATACAGGTGTTCGTTTCATTTTAAATACTTTTCTTAAAAACAGCTGCGAGCAATTTATCTAAATATTTGGTAATATTTAGCCAAAGACATGTTATTGTCGATATTGCTAATAAAAATTGTTGTTGTTTGTTGTTGTTGTTGTTGATGGTGGTGGTAAAATTAAGTTTATTCGTAAAACATTGAAAGTACATGTGTTAAATAAAACATACGTATTAAGGTTCTTATTACTATTGTACAACTTTGCATCGAGATATGCTTTGATTCGATGACCTTTCCATTGAGATATGCTTTGACTTGATGAAATTTACATTGAAATATGATTGGATTGAGTGTAAGCTTACTCTTGTCGACGCCCTTTGCCTAACCATCGTAAAACTTTGCATCGACATATGCTTTGATTTGATGACATTTGCACCGAGATATGCTTTTATTCGATAACATTTTCATCGAGATATGCTTTGATTCGATTATATTTGCCTAATCATTGTAAAACATTACCTCAAGGTATGCTTGGATTTACTGTAAGCTTGCCCTAGCTCGACGCCTATGCCTGACCATTGAACATCTGTACTTGAGGTTTGTTTGGGTTTAGCGTAAGCTTGCTCTTGCTCGGCGCCATTTGCCTAACCATTGTACAAATTTGCCTCAGAGTATGCTTGGATTTACTGTAAGTTTGCCCTTGCTTGACGCCTATGTTTGGCCATAGCACAACTGGACTTGAAGTATGCTTGGATTTAGTGTAAGCGTTTGTCAAACTATTGTACAATTTTGCCTTGAAGCATGCTTCGTTTTAGTGTTAGCTTGCCCTTGCTCGACACCATTTGCCCAACATTTGTACATGTTTAACTTTGAATTGAAGTACGCTTGGATCCCAGTCGAAAATGTCGAGCATGGTATACAATAATTATTTATTGTGAATACAATGCAATTTTGCTGTATTTCTCGCTGTTCTTAAAGTCTACGTATTGTCACCATCATAACGACTTAAGTATTTTGATTGCCGCAGTTTTCATAGATACTGTGAAATCATTTAATTTCGTCGGCACGAAATTTCGTGGTTTTGCCTAAAACTGCTGTTTCGTGGGGACGTAAATTCGTGGATTTTCAATTTTTGTAAAAAAAAAAAAGAAAAAAAAAGAAAAAAAAAACTTCCACAGGAACAGGTCTACTAGTACTTCTGTCCTTACATGTGCAACCTACACGTGTCAAACAGCGCTACCATGGTTACCGAAATTGCAATCTACGCCGCGGGAGATTAGCGAGTGTTCATGTGCCAATTAACGACCTCGTTATCTATAGTTATACGACCCCTAATTTGCAAAACTTTTTAAAACTGTGAAATATGCAATAAGAAAAGTCGGCGCCGATTAAAAAGTGTCAAAACCGTAGCACCTTGCACAATTAGCATTCATAATCGAAACAAATATACAAGTTGATTGTTGATCATTTGAAAACTAGTTATTGTACTGCAAATTAAAACAAACTATTATAGAAAAATAAAAATGTTACCCTAGTAATCCTTACATAAACTATTATAAACTAGTCCGGTTTTATTTTTTATTTATTTTTTCTTTTCTTCGCAAAGTGAATGGCGCTGTTGAACTTGTGCGTGTTATTTCCTGCCGAGAAAAGTGTAATGTGAATTAAGTATTAATGTATCGGACGCAAATCTAGCAATTAGATTCTCTAATTTAATAGCTCCAAAGTCGTAGTATTTTACTACAAAAAAATAAAAAAATTTCACATTTATAAACATTGCATAGCGGTGCCGAAAAAGTCAAATAACAGCCGTATTATTGTGCGGTTGGCACGTGACGCTACGTCAAACTGCTATTTTTAGTATCTACTTTTACTTTGTCAAGCATGTCATTAACACAACATGGGTACATTTCTAAATGAAACAGTCGGTTTTGTTTCCACGCATGCCAATGTTTATCGTTGATGGAGCCTCCATAAACTACACGAAAGCTGCAGGTTAGTACTGCCGCGGATCAGATAGAATGGCTATGGTGTCTTTTTTTGGCGACTTTGCGTACAATAAAAATGATCGTGGGCACAATTTGTTCGTTGGGACTTAAATTCGTGGTTGAGCTCAACCACGAAATCCACGAAAATTAATCCCCCACGAATAATAATGATTTCACAGTAACTATAATTATGACATTTCAAATGCAGTTATAATTATATTGTTTATTAAAACTTAAGGGCCATATAAATCATTATTAAAAAGCATGTTTATATTTTAAGATTTCAGTTTTTTCTCTCATTTGTATGCTTATACATACAGAAAAATGAAGTATTGTTGAAATTATAACAGTACTAATAACAAATATTAAGATTGAGGACTATAAGTTTGTTTAATTACGGATGATTATCCTTAAGTGCATAGTAAACTTGTTAAAAAAAATTATAAATGCTTTAATTATAACAAAGACTTCGTCAAATCTTACACAATATGAATGGTCAAATAAACCCTTGAAGTTTATTTACGTATCAGTCAGTTTTCTCATTTTTATTTGCATTTACAAAATTTTACCCCATTTTGCAACTCAACTATCGTGAAAAATTTATTTGGTGTGTTTGCTGCTTTGAAATTACCAATGATGTTTCGTTGTTACATTTCGATAATTCACTTAAAATATGATAAAAATGTTCAGATACAACATCACCTTTAAAAATAACAAGGTTGAAGAAATAAAAAAAAATGATAACTAGATTTAGATATTATTTAAGTCAGTATGTTTGCGTACAGTAAATTCACCTTTCAGTTCGAAAAATAAGTTCAGACTAAATTTTTTGAGTGGACGGTAAAAAAAATCTTATTTTTTCCCCAAGAACAAACCTTCCGGTACATAACCTTATTAAGTTTATTTGAAAAGTTTGAACCTGTTTTGCAACAGTATAATATGCATACTATACTGTTACAAGGTGATAAAAAATTGAAATTTATGGCATTTAGTGTGTTTTGCTGCAAGATTTGCAAGAAGCTACTTCAACCTGTCATTTTTTTATTTGATCATGGTACTTAAAAATGAACTTGTTATTATCAATACTGTAACATATAGTTGTCATCTGTATTCTAAATATATGTACCTTCTCTTCCGCAACAGGTTTAAAATGTCAGTTTGTCCTCTTAGCACACCTACAAGTAAAATTAATGAATGCAGCCAAAGCCATAGTTTAATAACAAAAAAATACTTTTCAAAGCAATTTTTTCTAAATGTTAAAAAATGAATAACAAATTAACTTAAAAACCTCATTTCAATATTAGTAATAATTGTCACTACAATGGGACTATACAAACTTAAAGAAGTTGTTTGGAAGGTCAAAATTTAGTGATATATCATCAGTAGACAGTATAGGCATTATATCATGTGTACACAAAGAATATGGCAAAACATTCGAAACTATCCATTGAACGCTATATCTTTACTTTTATTATAGAATTTTGTCTCTTGAACAAGTAAATTTATTTAAACCGAATATATTTCTAAGACCATGGTCCTCTGTGTGGCAGTGTCGGTAAAATCAGCATTCATAATCAAAAGAAAACAAACTAAATCACTTTTCCAGTGCCAATACAATGTTCTCTTTCAAGCATTTCAGGGAAGAATTTTTGCTAAACAGAATTGCAATAAAATATTAAAACGTATTAGCATATCCTACTTTGGACTTAAATACTGTTTTATATCTAAAAGTTCCTAACATTTGACAACTATTTATCATAATTTCATAATTGCTTGAATTCATTTTTAAGGCATATTTAGAGGAGAAGAAAGCTACTTTGCATTTACACTAAGAAATGCTCATAAACATTGGGAGTTGAAAATAATAGCACCCCTTTTCAACATTTTGACCTTTGAAAAAAAAAGACACATAACCGTACGTCACAATAAGTTTCATGTTTGCACCAGTTACACTAGAACACCGCCTTTCGATATGAGGTCAGGCACTGCTATTGATTTCTCCGCAGGCTTCAGTTATAAGAAATCACTGTGTCACATAGATCGAAATTGAGAGATGACAACATGTGGTACTTTTAATAAGTTGCGAGACACCAAAAGAAAAGTAATTCTACATCATAATATAATTATTACATATACGGTTCCGTTATACAGTGTGACCATGAACTGTGTGTCATTTATCGTGTTAGCAAAACTCCGCAGCTTGTCACGTTTTAGCTGTCTTTGCTCTTTTTACAAAGACATACACTGAACCTCAGTCTATCATTATCTAAGTTTAAATTACAGTGCATTATAAAGCAAAAACAAACGTTTCTGTTTAAAGTGCCATGATATAACTGTTTTTACTTACGGTAGCTCTGCACGTTCGGATCAAAACGTTTTTCTAAAATGTACAGTTTGATGAAACACTGATATTCCGGAACTTCAGAATACGCCAAAAGAGTTAATTGAATGAAAAGTATAGTGCCATGTACTTCTCTTTTTTCTCTACCGATTTAGAAATATTGGTCCTCCAGTCAGTTGGCATGAATGGTAAATTGCACATTTTATGACTTTTTTGCGTATAGAAGAAGTTTCCCATTGTAGATTTTGATAAATCTGTTCGTAGTTGTAAATTCATCTAATTTCAATCAATGGCTAAATACCAACTGGAGTCCTTACATTGCTGTTGTTTTTTTTTTGTTGTTGTTGTTGTTTGATTTTTTTATTATTATTATTATTATTATTATTATTATTATTATTATTATTTTGACGGAACCCTATGTATTTTGTCAAATTTAATCTTAACAAAAACAGACGTATTTACTGTTGAACATTTAATATACGAGATATGATAGATATTTTACCCATACTGAACGCTCAGATAAACGGAACGCAGCTGTTTAAAGAGTTTTGTACATGAAACAAACCACCTGTACTTTCAATTATACAAAGACGTCAATTAAAAGAATCTTAAAATCCAGATACAAATGGATCAAAATTAAGACATATTATCACAATATTAACCAGAAAATGTTATCAAACATTCTCACTAAATTGATCGCTATATTATGTATTTTTGAATTGCTATAAAATTTTCTTATCAAATAAGTTTATTTACAGGTCACGTATAAGCGATATAGCAGCAGACTCTGTTCGTGAGAGGTAATAAAATGTGAGGCATCCGTCTAACGCCCCCTATTACCAACTTAAGCGGAACTCTATCGCGAATTATTTTGGAAAAAAAAACAACAGCATTGAATTGTATGAAATAAAAACAACACTGAATTCAAGCAACCTGAATGTGCTAGAAAGGTACACTGACATTTCAAGTTGTTTTCCACGTCAAAATTTCTAAAACATAAACATTGTATCATATTCTTACGTTTAACTCGTGTGGCAATTCATAAGAATGGTAATATTTTCTAATGTAGTTAATGAAAATAAATGACAAGTTGTGGTATAGTGTTTTAAAAAGCTGACAACATGAAACCAGCTTTCAAAGGTTATGACCTTTCATCTTATACCTGCTTCTTTATCCCACTGAAGTTCAAAACATAAACGTACAAAAAGTAAAAAAAAAGTAGAAAGTAAACACATGCTTCCTCTTGTTATTTTGTTTAACGCCTGTTTTGTAACTGAACCATTTTATAATAGCTCCATTAAGGTAGTTCTGCACGTTTGATAAACCGGAAGTGATGGCATAACGTTATTTATACGGAAAACGGAGGATAATGCCTGGATTCGGCGTACGGAAACGAAAATCAGTTTATGAATTAAGGGCAACCTGTGAGTAAATGTATTAAAATGGCACTGTTACTATCTTTCTATAGTCAAAATATGATATTAAAACATCTTACACGTTAAATAATTCAGAACAATGTCAAACAAATAGCTTGAAAGAGGCGGTTCACTTTAATCAGCTCGTACTTCATTGCCATGCCGTGCCGTGCCGTGCCATGTCGTGCTTATACTCCTCACAAGCTGAAGAACAAAATAAAACAGCATTAGTATTGGCGTGTTATGACATTTGTCATTTTGTGTTACCTCTCGATTGTACGTGCGAGTGCTCCGAAAAAAGCATTGAGCGAAAAGTGAGTTTTTTATCAACTGCATTTCTTGTCTTCTTGTCAAAAAGCATTAGACGAAACGTGAGCATGTAAGCAACTGTGTGCTTCTCTCTCGTAGCACATTTTATCTTCTAGAAAAAAAAGCATTTTCGAACGAAACGTAAATGTGTAAAAATTATTTCCTGCTCGCAATGTTTCTTATCCTCTAATCAAAAAGCATTGAGAGAAACGTGAACATGTAAACTACTGGCTTCTCGCAGCGTGTCTTATGGTCTAACCGCGAAAAGACCATGCATGACACAGTGAGGAAATACGAGTCTTTGACATTCGCGTTGTAGTTTTTATTTCGATGACGCTATTATTACGTTTTTCCTAGCATACTTTTGTGTTGACAGTTTCACAGTTTCCTCCTGAAAAAAAAACCGAATGATATGATATGCCTTGCCAAAATGACATCATCTACGTTGAAGATATATATGCAAGATATGTAAAGTTAGTCTAGTGACTGACAAATCATCATTAGTATAAGATATATTAGTGAAAACATCATTATTGACAATTTATTGTTTTAATGACATATTATTGATATAAGACATTCATCCGCTCATTTAAATACATTCACATGCATTTTATCACATTATAGATTTCATTCATTGTTACATTGAATATTTTTATTACGGCCTTCGTGTATATATCAATTTAAAATACTGATACTGAGTATATTACCCAATAGTATTATACTGTCAAATTGGATATTTTTACGAGCATAAACTTCAGTTATTTTTACATTTGTAATGGTGTACGAGGTGGAATATTCATGAGTTTTTGAACATCTTGTGAAAAATAAAGGAATATTTATTTCAATAATAACGATTTTACGAACATCAACAGCTAGCGAATATAACGAGGATAACTTTCTTGCAAAGTTTTCTGATTTTACTGCTTTTAATCCTATGTTGTAAGTTTTTTTTTTCCGAAAATATTACGTGCGCCTTTTTGAAACTCGAAGCTTTATCTGTTGTCCTAATAGAGCCCTAACTGTGCCAAAGAACGCCTCCGAGTAAAGGCAAATATCCTAAACCTGTCTGTTTAGGCCACTACATTCTATTCCAGTTTGGCCATAGATAGTGTAAATGTTAACAAAAACATTTTTATTTACAAAGGGTGGACTGTTTAGATGGTCTGTTTGTATTCATATGAAAAGTGAATGCACAAATGTTAACTTCAGCTGAACAAACGTATGGTAGAATATGTCGTGCACATATTTTTATGCGCGCTCGGTATTATTAAAACCACAAAGTAATGCCGAATTAGAATCATGTTTTATTATATCATATATGATTCTACAACAGGAAATTTTGAATAATTCAACTTGCTGGGCAAATGTGACAGGTGACAGAAATATACAATTGAACAGACCATGCTGAACGTTTAGAAAACAAGAATTCAAGATGACTTTACAGCATGAATTTAATATGTTGATGGGAGTGAAGCAAAACTAGATCAGAATGTTTTAAAAACAGCATTGTTCATTATTTTCAGGCAACAATAACTTCCGGAAATCATCTCAAAGATGTCTCCCCGGCTTGACGACAAGCTTCCCTCACGAAGACAACTGTGCGATGTATTACCGATGTACGGGGATGTATAAACCTGTTAAAGCCGAGTGTCCATATCCTCGACTCTATAGCATCGAAAGTGGCACTTGTGAACTTTACCTGTACGTCAAATGTGGAGCTAGGAGGGAGCCAAAAGATCCATGTAGGTTCAAGTCCAAACCGATTCTTAAATACACTGTAGGCTTCGCAATTCTTTCGTGACTTTTGAATAGCAAAACTAATTGCAACCATTGATAGTAATGTATAATTTAATAAATGAAAAAGTAAAATAAAAGCATGTAGATAATTCCAAGCGTGTCGCTATCAATGTAACATTTTAAGCTGACCATTCTTTCAGACGAGGCGATGAAAAGTGAAGCATATCTTTCATATAAATATGCACACGCTCTGCTTGTGGTATAATTTTGATAAGCAGCAAATTTAATACGCAAAGGCAAAATACAAAAAAATGTCGTCATCGAAAACAAAAATAGATATACCGAGACTGGTAAGTGTTCATGTACTGCAAAAATTTTGCACTTATGTTCTTCGCGTTACAAAAAAAAACGATGTGTCATTTTGTATCTTTTTTTAAGTTTCTTCAGCGACACAACGGAGCTATTGTTCTCATAATATAGTTTAAACATGTCTGATAAACCACAAGTAACTCAAAAACAAAACAGTTCGTGATAATTTTCTAAGACAGACGTTTTAAGGATTGAGCATTGCCATTAAAGCCACGTATTAGTTTTTTTCTTACCATAATACACTTAAATTCTGCACTTGCCTTTATCATTCTAAAACCGCATTTAATTTGAACGATTATAATAATACAACTATTGTATACTATATGTTTTGTTTGGTCATTAACAATATTACATGCGTCTTATTAGCAAATGTTTCTTTTGAACTTAAACAGCATGGTTAAGTGTATGTTGAATCAGACAAAGCAAAGTTTCTTACACCAACACTGTAGAATCTGAAAGTTACGTTTTACATGTACATTTTTATTGTGTTTGTATATGACCTCTCTCCAGATTCCCTGGAAGAATACAAAACAAATAAAGAAACCGAAGCTTACAACAATTATTTATGATTTTTATATGTTTTATGATTTCTGATAATGTCTGCATACGATTCTAATATTTAGCAATCACATTGCTACATATTGCTACGCCTTGCTGAAGATGGAATTTAAATAATACAAGGATTCAAAAGTAAAATGCTAACATAAGTGTATCAGATCAGACACTAAGTTGAGGTATTCAGATGTCAAAATTGAAATAATACAGTATTATGTAAAACACCTATTTTTTAAGAATTGCCACTTGTTTCTATGTGCAGGTGACTATGAAGCGAACCAGTGTGAAGATAGTGGTTGTATCCCGTGCAGACAGAGATATGGGACATGTATAGGCCATCCTGACGGTCCAAACCAATGGGAAGACAAACCGTGGACTCCTCATTTTGTAATCTGCAAGGATCAGCGAGTAATTCTGCAAGGAGACTGTAGAAAAAGCGGAAAAGTAAACATTTTTAACCCAGTCACTCGAACATGTATGCCAATGTCCAGTCTTATGAAGATGGCAACGTCGGCAAAACTTTTGTAGCCAGCTTACAGTTTGATCGAGTTGATTGGAAAATTCAAGAACAAGGGCACATATGACTTGTTGAATGTATGTAAACGAATTTGAGACTAATTAATAAGTGACCTTGATGCACTTGTATCAAATGTGTTAAAGTGACAAAGAACATATCGCCGTAATTTGTTGAAATCTTACTCTATTCGTAATTGTTTTGCAACACGACAATGTATAAGACATTTTTCTCGAACTGACTGTGTTACATAGAGTTTTAACCTGACGACATTTGTCGTGTTAACGTTTTGTTTAAAGTTTGAAGAAATACCTAATTTTTGGGAAGGATGCACCAACTGATAACTCTTTTTATATGTTAGTCGTATAGAGAAATGAAAGCCGACCGTGGATGTCAACAATGACGGCATTAACATTATATTATAACTGGACATATAAGACTTTTTGTACAAATGTGTCAAAGGAAGTTCAACGTCTCTTTTAATTCTACAGCAATACCAAGCAATGTCCATGATGAAATAAAACCAGTACTTCTGGGTTCTGTTGTAAAATAACAGCGAATACGATTTGGAGTGTTTAGTTTGTTTATTTACATGTATATGAATAAAATGCATAATACTTTTATAGTTTATCTTTAAAATTACTATGTTTTACGTACAAAAAAATCTGTTCAGGTGCAAGTTATAAAATGTCACAGTATTTGAAATTATAACATTTTACGAAGAACGTATGTTTCACTGAAAAGGTGTTAAAAAGATACAAATTAAAATGTACGAAAGTAATCTTATATTAAGAGTACTGGGCATGTCGTAAAATGGAAATAGCAATTAAAGAACAAATTTAATTTAAATGTTTAAATCCGGCTTCAATATTATATGGACCTCCATTTAACAGTTGTTAAATAAAGCATATCAGTAATTTTTAATTAACTTAGTCAAACTTGCCCCAATATGATGCTGATTGCCGAATTCATATGAGGATAAATTCGGCAATATTTCGCTTTTGGTTTGTGATCATTTTTGCTGAATACGTGCAACATCTGATTCATTTAGCCAATTCGGTCAATATCAGAATCCTTTCTGGGCCGAAAAATAGACGACGTGTTGATTGTTTAGTTTGTTTTACACCTAAATCCTCTTACTGATATTGTTTACTTACAAAGACAGATGACAAGTCATTAAGTGCGCTATACCCTACAATAATATTATTATCACCACAAAATGTTAAAATATATCTAAAAGAAAGTGTACATCATTGATTGAAATTTATTGATCGAAATGGAATTTAGAATAACTTGAATTTATGATTTTCCAGGCAGGCGGATTTAGTAAACGTGTGTTCGCATTGGAACCTTGAAGTTTGTCTGGCCTGGTAGCGATGGGTTTCATCACATTGAAACTTGCTGACAAGTTTAACATTAATGTTATTCGATTTTTGAAGTAATTATGACCATAAACCAGAAGGAAGTTTACATTCAGGAATCACAACAAAAGAAAAAATTGATTGGATCTCGTTTTAGGTTAAAGTCACAAATAAATGAGGAAAAGGCCTTTTTAATAAAAAGCAGTCATTAATATGAATTTTCAAACTAGCTTTATTATTTGGCCCTGGACTGTCGTATTTGCCTCGGCCTAGCGGCCTGGTGCCCTCTGGTTATACAACAGTCCTCGGCCAAGAAATAACCTGATAAATAACATCATATTGTGAATCAACTATTCGATTTTCGCAGTACTAATGCACAAATTGCTAAAGTTATACAATGATAAAGAGAATGGCACCAGACAAGAAAGAAATAAAAACAATGTACACATTATACCCCAACCCTCACAGGTATACAATAAGAAACGTGGTGATGAACGAGAAATTTCTCACCTAAGACGAGCATTTCGGTAAATGAGTACTTATGCATATTGAACAAGTGATAATTTATCTTCCATCGTATAACAGTAAAATTGTCTCAGTATTTCATATCACAGAGACACTCCGCATATGTTATGTACAGAAAAATATTGGATGAACTTCCTGTCTAGACGACACGGCCTTGTGCACATGTTAGGCGAAATATAAACAAACAAAAACAAAATGTAAATTTTCACAGTTATAAAACACGAAATGATAAATGCAAATCATCTTATAAATGATTTTGAATTTCAAGTCATACAGCGGGACACATTTGTGTAGTTTATATAATTCTCATTGCACATATATGTTGCATATACACATTCTGGCGTACATGTGTAGTTAAACAACGACTGACATATATTTCCTTATACAATCAGAATTCAGAATAATTTTGTTATCTAGGCCTGAACTACATCAGGGGAGTTCATCCAAGTTTATTCTGTAATGTTGACGAAAGCATAACAGATGCGGGGTGTCTCTGCGATATGAAATATTGTGATAATGTGACTGGTGCACGATAAAAGGAAGATAAATTACCACTGTTCAGTATTAACAGTAACATAGTTTTAGGTGAGAAATTCGCGATTGAATTGGGTTAGTACATTTTTCCGTACCTAGGGGTAGAGTATAACATGTACGGTAGCATTTTCTTTCTTGTCTGGCGCCAGTGAACAAAATACGCAGTAGTTTGCTCTGGCTCAGCCAATACAGGTTTTTTTGGGCCAGTATCAGATTGGGTTTAGGAAGGACTGTTGATGAATTAATGTAACCTTAGATGTCATTCAGTTTTGACCTGAACCCATTTTTTAAGAAAGTCACAAATCAAATGAGTTTTAACGCTATAAACGAACTAATATCGTATACCATTTCGATTTACTATAAATCTATGCCTTTTTTCGTCAAAAGGCCAACGTCCACAGGTCTGTAAAATGTCAAAGAATAAGTTTGTAAAGGCCATTTCTGCTAATCTTCTGAGTTTTGAAGACATTTTACCCACTATAAAATAGCAAAAAATAAAGTGGTGACCTACCTACACATTCATAAATGTTATTTATGGGTGCGCAGCTTGCAAGGACTCAAACAAGGGTCAAAGCGTAACATAGTGACTACAGATATACCATACATCTATGTATGAGTTACTCTAGCGTCAAAAGCTTATCGAACTAACAGATCTTTGTTTTAAACTGTAGCCAGGGCTTATACTTTTATGTCAATGTACGGTTTTATATTCTATAGTGCGAATATATCGTCTGGTTGAAGGGGCTCAAACAAGTCAAAAACAAAGTTCAAAATAATGAAATATTCTAGGTTTGGACATTATCCGATCACATTTTATAAACTGCTCTCATCTCAACAGCTACATATGGTACCGAAGCTTGGTATCAAACTGTAGCACAGCCTTATGACAGTGTATACGTTTATGTAGGTTATTGCTATATCTCCTTGCCAAAGGGTTGGAAATGGTTTGAAAATTCTTAAGACTTAATCATGATCGAAATAGTGATAAAATTTAGATGCAAGCACTGACCAGTCACCAGCTATGATACTGTAGGGCTACCCAGGATATCTGATGTTGGGAAGGATCTATATATGGTAGCCTGTAAGCTATAATTTCGAGCAAAGTAAATCGAAATTACTATTTAGCGTTAATAAATATTAGTATTATTATTATTATTATTATACCAGATTTATATGTGGCATTAAAGCTCTTCCGTACTTGAGTTGTTACATAGTAAAGACACGTTTCAAAAAATAACGCATCATTTTGGTACTTTTTAAACACGGCCAACTTGGTCACTTCATTCTAAACTTGTGATGGTTTAGCGCTTTTTTCTTTCTTTTCTTTTTAAAAACAATTTGCATGTCACTTTTATACCACTGTACATGTTGTGATACACAAATTAAAACACATTTTACAATATAGAGACAGATAACAAAATGCTGGATTATATAGGAATTCTTAAAATGGATTGCATTTGTTTGTTAAGTTGGCTTATTTCTCAGATGTGGGTCCAGTCGAAAACTGAAATCAATATACTATAATATACTTAGAGATAAAGATATTATTTTAGTGTATCTGTATTTCATTTTATTGAACTTTACAAATTAAGCTGCATCATGTTTAACTTGTTATTATTATAGATTAAATAACTACGTACAGTATTGTAAACCGCAGTATGCAAACATAACACCCAAAAACTCAAAAGCTCGTTGCATTCTTTTAGCATCAATAAATCACCATAATTATGCAAATTAAATTTTGCCCTATAGGCATATCTTACTTAGGTTTTCAACTGCATTTGATTTCAATGACTATATGTTAAACTCGTTCACACCTTTAGGGGGAATGTTTGTTTTCATTTAAACAAAAATTAGTTTTACCAGTATTTAACACTTATTTTATCAGTGCCATATATGCATCCTCATATACACATCCTATACTAGAATTGATAAAAATGGATATGTTGAAAAATTAATTCACTCAATTTGTGTGCGAATAGTTTCTATATATATATTTTGTAGCACAAACCAACTTTACCATTAATAAAGTATGATCTTTTATGTAATTAACTGTTGTTTCTTCAACTTGAAGAAGATAAAATCAATATAACCTCGTTTAAGACGAAATATTTTTACTTTTACACTAGAATTCTTTTTGACAAATAAGAACAACAGAGGTAACATGTGTGTGGAAGACTTAACTTTGCTTAATTGTAAATATATAAGTAGGGATATACAGGTCTGACATTCTAATTAGAATCGTAACGCGCTGATTACATGCGAAACAAAACAAAACAGTGATTTGAATATATTCAAACTAACAGAGTTTTATTCTCGTTTCTATTCTAAAGTCTAGACTATTTTCTTTTAGTTTTGTTCGATTTTAAGTAGTACCGACACTATTTAAGGTCATACGATTACTTTTAGTAAGTAAAATATCCCAGCAGTTCCTCCGTGCAATGTTTAAGACATTCGCAAGTACCTGGATAGAACCGTCAACCTGTCGTAAGCCAGCTGCATGGCTTCGTCACATGAAAGAATTCTATTCCCCAAATGGGATTTCGAACCAGCGGCGGTGAGTGGCAAGCGATATTAAGTCAGTGATCATTACTTGTCGGTAAAATATGCCCCTGGAACATAGATAAGACACCATCAATAACAATATGCAAATTTACATTTGATGACAAGAAAGTGAAACAGAATACATGAAAAAAAACAAGGATAAATATCAAACAGGGAATACTACGTTCCAAAAACGTAGCCTCCCCAAAACGAAACCCACAACACGCAGATGTGCAAATTTCTAACACACACACTAACATACAAAGCAAACACACGAGGACAAAATAACCAATTAAAGAACACAGTTGGGCACCGCCTTGA
The DNA here is from genome assembly GCF_021730395.1 of Mercenaria mercenaria. Lineage (NCBI taxonomy): Eukaryota > Metazoa > Mollusca > Bivalvia > Venerida > Veneridae > Mercenaria > Mercenaria mercenaria. The sequence continues at coordinate 60,383,115 of NC_069373.1, forward strand.
AACGGTCAGTGGCAAAAACACCACTGGGGAGCTTAAACTGGTTTACGGTGCGCACCCAACCTGACTCTTACCCCCACCATGTTCCAAAGTCACGATTTACAGTGCAAATAAAAGGAATACCGCCAGGTAAATCTCTAACACACGCAATGGAAACAAAATGTGTGGCATCTAAAATACAAAAATGCTCCTGTATAATTATATGAAAAGCAAACCTTAAGAACCAAAAACGTATGTACTCAATGCCTTTGCAGAATGCAGAGCACCAAGAGAAACACTCTTAAGCGCCCGACGAAACAGGCCAGAAGACAGAAATCAAAATAGTTCAGTCCAGGTGGGATTTTAAAACTGCTTATCACATAGTCCCCCCACCCCTCTTCCGTCATACACAATCAAAGAGGGAAGCGTAGTGTCCAATTGTAACCGGGTTGAACACTAAACATGCAGTGTGTCCCAAAACAGATGGATTGTAACCTCTTTTAATAAAACATTTTATAATTTACCAAATACAATTTGAAAAATACCATGACCCAAAATCTTACGAAGTTTGTAAAACCAGATCCCCATGAAAATCGGGTTTGGAAATACCTTCTCGCAGAAGTGCCTTTAAATCACTACTGAATTTTAAAACCAAATCAGAATTGCGATAGTTAGCTTTAGCAAAATATTTACGTAATTTGTAATAACGGTAGCCCTGCTGAAGAAGTTTATTTGTAAAATATTGATTACGTTAATTAAAATCCTCAACATGACTATACGCTCTGGCAAACCGAATTAATTGAGAAATATATACCCATAAGATGTAGCCAGAGGTACATCCCCATCCAAATGCGGGACATTTACAATACTAAAATTAATAAGACAATTAAAGTCTTTGCAATTGTCACATTCAACAGAAATACAATATATGCTTTATAATTTACGTAAATAATTATACGAAACATACAACAAAAACATAAACGTTTAAATTAAAGAAAGGTTAGAAACTGAACAGGAATATAACAATTCTTCACTGGTTATTGGTGTAGATCTTTTAAGCAACCCTGTTTTATGAAAAGTTAAAACCAATTTTACCTTACACCCGTGTGTTTAATGGTACCCATTAACAGCTGGATCGAGACTGATTACAAAAAGAGCCCTGTCCGAGGACACACCGTAATGGGAGTAGCAGGATCAAACACTGGGCCTCCACCTCCATAAAAATCTCGACCAATGCGTCCTCATGTGGTATAATATATTATATACAGAATAGTTTCAGAAAAAAGCAACTAACATGCCATTTGTTACTTTGGCAATTCCATGAAAATATTTCAAGTACTGTTTCTCATTAGCATACGCTCAGAAGAATATGTTGATAAGGCCACACAAAACTGAAAAGTTGTTCATCGGATTTTTTTTGAAAAAATTGAGGCGGCGAGCGAAAAAATAATCTAGATATTTTTTTGGTTTTTGCGAAAATCAGGAGCGAGCGAAGAAATATATTTGTCTTCATTTAGCTCTCGACTGACTAATAAAAACCTTTAAATAGAATGTATTACCCTTTTAAATTAAAAAGTAAGTCCCCAGGGATTGAGAAAATCTGACCTGCAGACGCACAACAAAGCGAACTCGTGAAAAAATGTAACAACATTGGCATACAGTACACTGTAATCAAATAATGTATGCTTTTGAAAATGCTGTTAGAAAATATGTAATAAACAACAATGCATAACCTTAAACCATACTTATCACATACATATATGACTTGAATATTTACTGCTATGAAAATGTAGCATTTTAGCTGACTTTACAAAGTTTTTAACATTTGTTTAATACATCAAATATCTCTGTTAGTGTTACCAAACCTATTAAAGCTTTTGATTTGAAACTTAGAATAGTTATTTACTGTCAAAGTCTACACCAGGAGAAACAATACTCTTAAGTCTGAATCTAGACAGAGTTATGTCTTTTTTAATATTGAATATTTTTATTCAAGTTTTATATAATGACCAGTATATTAATTTCAAAGCTTCTGACTATTATGCCCTTTTTACTGGCAGGCTCTGATTCAGAAGAGTCGAGTATGATGTCTTATGTACAGCTCTTTTTTAAACTTTAAACTTTCATAACATATTGAATTTGTTGAAACAATGTCTCAATTAAGGTAGTTCTGCACGTTTGAGAAACCGGAAGTGATAGCGTAACGTCATTTATCCGGAAAACGAGGTATAAAGTCTAGATTCTGCATACGGAAATGAAAATCAGTTTATGAATTATTGGTAACCTGTGAGTAAATTTATTACAACGGCACATTTTCTTTCTTTCTAAAGTTAAAATATGATATTAAAACATCTGACATGTTAGAAAATTCAAAATGATGTCTTAAAATTAGCTTGAAATGTGCGGGTCACTTTAATCATGGTCAAATATCTCAAAAATAAGCACACGGACCTATACATTTTATTTCACCAAAATATAGGCCAAATGTTTATTTACGACTGTGAGAAGTTTCATTAAAATCTACATTGTAGAAAAATTTCTATTCACGAAAAAGGTATGAAAGCTGTGATTTTCCCATAGACTCCCATTATGAAAAATTGCGTGAGATCCATTTTTTTTTATAATCAGTCTAGCTAAGAAACAAGCACACGACCCTATCTTTTTTATTTGCTGAATTTTCTAGGTTTATTTCGAAGTTTTGAAAAATCAGTGTTTTATCAAATTCTACATTGTAGAAAATTTTTCGATCCAAACGTGCAGAACTACCTTAAGGTCTGAAATGGAGATTAACGTGTATTAACATTAGTCTACTAAATGATTGGAAAATTTGAAAATCGAAACTGGTCTGAAAACTCACAATGCATATTCCTTACCCCACCAACTTTCGTAATTTGGTAAACATTTGAAGAAAATGGCGTAACTGCATAAATGGGAAATAACTTTAATGCAACTAAATATATGTGTAATGATCTTTTATAGACGATTTGTGCTTAGTATGTATTTATTTTGATTAAAATCCATTTGAGAACAATCTGGGACTGGAATTATAAGCATTAATACACTTTTACTTCCGTAAAAAGTAGCGCACCAAAAAATTTTGGACTGATTGTTTTCAATGGGGCGAGCGCAAGCAAAAAACAAATAAAAACAAAAAATGTGTGTGTTTCTAAAAATATACGAGAGACAAATCCGATGAACAACTTTTTAATTTGGTGAGGCCTAATAGCATTTTCGTTACACGACTTCAGTCAGATTTGAAAAGTCACAAAAATACACCAAAAAATATCTAGAATTGACAAACCAGCGGAAAAACATGGGAAAATTGTAAAGAAAATGATAGCAAAAGCCAACAAATGTATCTTAAAATATTTTTTTTAATTATGATCTTGTACAATTATTGCCTTATATAGAGGTCGGTGTGACGATTTATTGACTTGGAAAAAGAGATATCGACTAAGGGCATGGCCTGGGGTTGTTATCATTTTTTATCATTGTCATTAATCCTCATATTGACTGAACCTAAAAGGCAACTTTTGTTTTATTCTTCAAACTTCAACAATGCATAGATTATTTGAGGAGAGAATAGTCTTTTTCCAGTTTATCGGTCTAAAGTTGTGAATGACGTCACCTTATTTTGACGTTAGAATGTTATGACGTTACAGCTGGAGTTCATTACGTGGTTCTTGCTCCACCCACGAGTCAATGCGACTATTTTATTATCAATCATGAAACTGTGTTTAAAATAATGGAAAGGACTATAAATATAGATTTAATAATAACTGTATACATTTTAGTGAAAATCATTATACAGATCTCTGTACTGGTATAAATGATTTTACGTGCACTTAGTCATTTTAATAAATGTATGTGCACTTTGTGATTATTAAATGACTGAAGTCAAACATTTGCGTAACGTGATGTTTTTTTGAAAATTTAATACAGTTTAAGATAAACTTTGTTCTACAGGTGGATGTCCATATTCGAAAATGTATTTTTAAGAAATTAAGACAAGTGCAATACAGCACTTCTGTTCAGTACGTGTATAATTGTTTACGATATTAGATGTAAGACAGAGTTGAACGACAATGAGTCTTCCTCTGTGGTAAGTTTGATTTTATTAATAAATTGTTGAAGTTATTGAATTTAGTCTATGATTGTTCTATTGATTTGAAAATGACACTTGACAATTCAATTGTAATGGAAATTTACAGATTATTTATTGTGACTATATGACATAACACATGTGACATGATAAATGTTTAACTGTTAAAGAATGTAAAACTCTTGGTGCAGCTGAAATGAATGTGTCAATTTGACTTTGGGGCTTTTGTTTTTGATCACATTCCTTTAATGTCATTTAGAATTGTAAAGGATGAAAAATGGAAAAAGGTAATGCATAAGAAATGGGAATTCTTAAAATGACTCTTGTGTTTCTGTAAGAAGATTAGCTTATCCTACTGATGTTTAATGTTGATGTAACATACAATGTACCTACCGCAAAGTGGGCGAACCACAAACAATACTGTAAGGAGGGATATAGCAGACGATGGGATTCATAAACAAGTTACATTTTCATTATAAAACTAAATACAGACAGCTATAATATAAAACATGGTACTTACAAAAACATGTTGAAAGAAAGGACCTTCTTTGGGAGACTTAGTAACCTTCCAAAGCGAACTGGTGAATTTAAACGCGTTTGTGATATGCCAACCTGACACTTACCTTAAATATAACTTCTTAGAACAAAATTTACCCACTGCGTAAAGCTCTAATGACAAATATAAAATGGAATACACCAATGTTTCAGAAGTCAGAGCAACAACATGTTCAGTTCAAAGCAGACGACTTGAAAGTTACAGTGCAGGTATCAGTTTCCTTCGTCCATTGTATGCAAGACCTCTCCTTCACTACTGAATGTCAAAAGAAGTGCAGGAATAAATCTACATCTTGCAGAAGATTGTATCATAAGCTATAAATCGTAGAACAGTCTCCGAGGCCGAGTTGTTAAAGTTGCTGGTAGTTGTCCTTCGCCGCCCGACGTGTGGTTGAACTGAAATAAATGGATGTAAAAGTGGCTCAGAAAGTCAGTGGTTTTTAATTATTCCCTCAAGGGCAATTTATACTTTTTTCCTGCCTAAGATTATTAATCTAGTTGCTGAAAATCAATTTCATTTAACATGCAGAAAAATATACCATAGAATAAACAAGTTAAAGCATAGCAAAAGTTCCTTCTAGGGCACATCTATATAAATATATAATTATCATCTTGTAAAAGTTTGGTTGCAATGTCTGTTTTATACTGCCAATAAATGTCAAGTAGGTATTTATGCTAGTTATTATTTAACATAAATTGTTAAATCCAACAACAAATTAAATCTGTTACCACTTTCAGTTGAGTAAATACTGCAATAAGACATTGACCCGGTCAATCCGTTATGATTCGATGCGTGAATTTGTTGCACATAATTAGAGGGTCGCAATGGAGTTTGTTTTCACATATTAACCATGCATTTGAAGATAACGATAATATTTAGCTGTTTGCATGTAAATTTGCTGATATATGTCTATCTGTTTGTACATATTTTATGTTCTTCAAGAATGGAGGAAATAAAAAAATCAGTCAACCATCCTCGGGTTTAGTAATATGTAATCCATGGACGCGTTCAGTCAGAGAGTCGCCTCAATTAGGAAAGAATAGTTTTAACGTCAGAGGTTATTTCTAAGGTTACGGAGTTTGACTGGCCAGCTTGTAATGACAACAGCTTTCGATATCAGTAGCTCAGTCAAGTGTGACTTACCAAACAATAATGTTCCTTCTCAAGAGATGGAACAATAAGACCAGACTGTAATAAAGTTCTTGCAAACGTTTGCTGTTAAGATATTTCGATATAGGTTTGTTTTGTCCTTGATGGCATTATGTGCTTTCAAAATATTTTTTCGGATATATTTCATTTACTATCACAACAACAACATTTAAGTGCTATATATCGACAGTGAACAGTTTCTTCCTCATGGTTAGACTAGAACAGTTTCTTTCTAGAACAATGTTTAGACTTGTCTTATGATATTTCTGGTTATTTGGAGTATTAGACTACATTTAATTTATTAATTTAAATACAGAGTTCCTATTATGGGTGTGAGTGGTTATGCACATTTTATTTCATTTTATTACCTCTTATAGACAGACTCAATGCTACTCAGGCGGCTATTATTTCATTTGGTTGTATTCTATGCTTCCAGGTGATCGTATTGTAGGTTTTATATACATTTGTATTTGAAAATTCTAAATAAAATAATTAGCTTGTCCTTTTACAGTGACAATGCTTTGATTTATATTATTGATATTACATTTGCCTTCGATAGAAACATTCTAATCTATGTAAACAAACGTTCCTGAGAATGGTTTGAGCCCACAAAGGTGACGGGATAATAAGCTGAAGTCTTCAGCCTTTATCACTTAGTCACGGAGGACTGATAAATTTTATCTGTTCTGCAGTTATTTCGACAGAAAAATACAGTTTTCCGTTCAGATGATTAACGCAGTATAAGATTTCTAAAACGTTAATGATTGAGGCATTGTGTATGAAATACGCTAGTTCATAACTCTATACTTAAGACGCACTAGCCACATTAACTCAGAAACGGACTTTAAAAGGTATTCATTTGTCATGTGTTCCTTTGTTTCCACATTTCGATAGAACAACACAGACTGCATCAGGAAGACACGAATGAGATATTCCGCAATGTATGTTATAGTTAAAATCCTCTGTGTCTCAGTTGCAAAATGATTCAGAATACTTAACTCGAACCTCAGTGCTGTTGAGTCTCATCATTTTTCAGATTTTTAATTGTGTCAGCCTGTCAAACAACGTAGTATGAAACTAAAACGACGTAGTAGTGAGCAATCCTCAGCTGTCTGCAGTGAACAACAAGTACAATTTGCAGAACATTTAGTAAGAATGAATCGCCAAATCTCACTTAATTACAAACAGAAAAAGTGTTGAAAACAATTGTCACGTTTGAAATTGATATCATTCATTTTGAAGATTTATGCGACCATGACATCTTTTTAGAATGGGAACTGACATATCATTATAACTGTAAAAACCTTTAGATAAATTTCATAGTCAAGGATTTATTACTCTGAATGCTAAATATTTACATTAATTATATCTGTTTATCAAAAGAAAAAGCGTTTATTTTCGTATAAACAACATAGGTGCAATGATATCAAGGACGGCATTTTCCACGACTTTACACGCAATATCTGACGTCATTCGAGTGCGGGAGATCGTAGGTTCGATCCTTGGCCGCGTCATACCAAAGTCGTGAAAAGAAATACAAGTAGCTTCCTCACTTGACGCTCAGCGTGAAGAGGTAGTACTAGGACCGGTCAGCCCGGTGTCATTTTAATGTGACTGGTTGAGGTATCATGTCACGTGTCTACGGTGTATTTGTTTGTTTGTTTGTTTGTTCCTTTATTTATTTGTTTTGTCCTTATGGTTTGCTTTGTGTGTGTTGTGTGGTGTGCGTGTGTTGATCGTGTGCGCGTTTGGGGAGGCTGCGTTTTTAGAACGTGGCTTTCCCTGTTGAATATTCTTCCTTGTTTTAACGCCATTTTTCAACAGTATTTCAGTTATGTAACGGCGGGCAGTTAACTTAACCACTGTTCCTAGATTCTGTATCAGTACAAAGCTGTTCTCCGCAAGTAACTGCCAACTTTCCCACATGAATCAGAGGTGGAGGACGAATGATTTCAGACACAATGTCTTTTATAAAACATACAACCCGCCCGAAGATCGAACTCATCGAATCCGGTGCTCTACCTATTGAGCTAAGCGGGCGGGTACGTGTCTACGGTGTATGATTCTAGCGAGGCAGCACTATGAAGTTGGGCATTGCGCTTACTGCTATTAGTAGACAAAGCGCTACACACACAAGAATATTTAATTACAGAAACAACTGATTTTTGAAAATCAAAATCAAATTTATACCACTATTTGATATTTCAGGATATTTTAAATAAAATACAGGAATTGTAATTTTGTCGGAAGTCAAATTATATTTAAAGTTGGTGGGTCTTTTTGACTGTAAAGTATATATATGTGATCTGTTCAAAACTCCATGGTCAAAAAGTAGAGATACCTTTTTAGAAATTTTGTTCTAATCTTATTAACGACAGATTAAGATTTAGACCAAAGAGCATTGCCGCTGATCTTTAATATACACTCCGACAATTACGGGGACAGTTTTGCTGAAGAAACTAAGTTGTCACTTTTTACGACCATTCAGGTAACAGTGTGTATTTATATATTTCCTTACGTTGCTGTTAGACCAGCCATGTTTGACATCAGGAACAGACAGCTGCAAGGTATACGTATTTATCAGATGGACGTTTGGTTAGGAGGAAGCTTAATCATGATGAACAATGTTTCATTTGCTTTTGCATTTTATCTGACGCCATGAGTAAAATGTATAATGACAAATAGTAGTCTGATAAACCACAAAATGTGCAGAATAACATCACATCTCTTTAATTGATGTTTAAAGGATCACAAGAAAGCCAGATCATTGCTGTGTCACGAATCCTTAAGAAAACAATCTTTGTAATAAATGCATTATATGTTTACGTTCTAGTTATTTTTTAAACCGCAATATACATATATGTTAACAAGATTATAAAAAAATGGTCATAACTTATATATCTTTTTATACTTGCAACTACACTTTTTGAACTGATCAAAAAGGAAAACAACAAATTAGTGTTGTTGTTGTTTTGTCAAAACGCCAATTCTTCGATACATTCTGCAACTGTGTATAAGTACTGTGTTTACTTTTTCTCTACAAGAGTAGGAAACTGAACGTTACAAACGTTACAAAATTATCGAATTATTATTATTATTATTATTATTATTATTATTATTATTATTATTTTATATGTCATTTCTGTAAATTACTGCTTATGATTTTAATATGTATCAAACACTCCGAATAACTAAAGCCCCGCAAAAGGCGAATGTTAGAATGAACGTCATAAAGAATTTTCATTCATTATTCCTACTACTTACTCAAAATAGAGCAATAGAAAACATAGAGGAATCTAAACCAGCTGGAAGACAAACCGTGAACCACTTACTTTCAATGACAAATTCTGCAGAAGCCGAATAGTGAACTTGCATGTCAAAATGGCAGCATCGACAAAATTCTTTTAGTTTATGAGCTTGATCTACTTGTTTATCAGATATAACTGACATATGATAAATGTTTCAAAGTTAAAGAGTAGTAAAGTTAAAAATGTAATATTGGTGCAATTGTAATGAATGTGTCAAATTGACAAGGAGGGTTTCATCGTACTCTTTGATCTTTTCTAAATGGGTGAACTCCTGTTTGATCTATCGCTTACCAATTACAGGAAATTAAGGGGTTGCCATAAAACATTAAAAATATCCAACAACTGTTCTATTGTAAAATTTCAAGCATAGTATACTTTATAATTATTGAGTGTCAATGAAATGATATCTAGTTCATTTAAAATGCAGTAACATTCCTTGTATAATGACGTGAATATCAACAGCCTGTAATAAATTTTTTGAATCTGTTCCTTCCACGTTCCTCTTGTGTTTTTACGGCAGAGCGATGTGAAATAGGCAAAAACTGCTACATATATGTCTAAAAATATACATATATTAACAATTGTCCTTGACAAACTTTACACCTCAAACTTTCTTTCTTTGTCAGATCCCTGTCTGTCTTGATTACCTCCGTTTGTTTTCTTTTTTCAAACATATTGAAACTTTCTAGAAAGATCCCATACGCCTCTGGGTATTTTTACATCAAGCAAACCATCTACAAAAGAAAAAGTGGAAACTCCACAGGTCGCCAAACAAGACATAAATGGAAAAGTTCGGAGTCTCGGTTTGACTGTGGCTGTACATGAACTCAACATTTATAAATGCGACAAGAAACAAAATACAATCTAAAACATTAGCAGATATATTCATCTGGCGTTGTACAAGGAACCTTCAATTAGACAATGGTACAGTGCAATTCTTGAAGAGCGGCGTATGGTCCCCATTTAAAATAATGGATGTAACCTAGATGAGAATACAATAGGCAGAACTAAACAAACTAGAAATTAAATAGGAGATCAGAGGTCACGGAGTCTGCATATCAAGACAAAATTAAAAAGCAGAAACCATATTGAAACCCAAAGCTATAAAAGCGGGAGAATTAGAACCACCCTAGCCGAAATGTTCAAGCTGAAAACTAAAACAGTACATCATTGATACAACATAAATGATGTCCTGAACGATCTGAAAAGATCGAAATATAACAGACTGAATGTCTTGGGAGACTTTTTACGGCCGCTGCACGTCATAAACAAGGCTACTGTGATAATGAAATAGACAATTTGGAAACTCCACAGTCCGCCCAACAAGACATAAATGAAATTGTTACAGGCTCGTCAGCTGGATAGCTTGTCTACCTGAGTCCACAGCAGCGAGAGGATTTCCCTCTTTTTATACTTTAACCGCTGATGTTTCTCCTTTTTTGACAAACGAAACTAAATGGTGCTTGATTATTTCATTGCTTCCACAGCACATAGGATAATTATTAACATATACACTCACTGAAACACGATGAAACATTAAACCAGTTTAAATAATGGGAGGGCAAAACTAAGCAAACTAGAGGTGATTGGAGGGTTATTAAGCGGGCATATCACAGAAACTGTCAAAAGACGAAGTTAAAAAGCAGGCACCATATCCAAAAGTGATTAATCAACATCCGTGCCTGGTGGACGCAAACAAGCCGAAATGTTCAAGCTGAACAACTGAACAGTACTACAAACACAACATAAATGTCGTGCTGAACGATCTGAAAAGTTTGAAATATAAAAGCTTAGTCTTAACATAATGTACAAAGTTAACCAGCTAGAAAAGCAATACGTTTTCTATCAAAAACTGTTAATTCATTGTTTAATTGATATTCAAATTATTTATCTTGAATATTTATACGTCCGAGATATCTTATTTAATTGGATGACTTTGAATTAAATTTATTAATTCATAATTAACGATTTATTACTTTTAATGACATATAATTGCCATTACTTATTCAGCTAGCTCATCCTGAGTATTTGCACTTGTAGTAATGCTAAATTATAGTTCTCATTCATCAGTTTATCTATTTAGTTGCGCATTCGTCGGGACATTGAACATTTTATTATTCTAAAATTGAAGGTCTGTTTTCGGTCCTAACATAAAATACACAGTTGCTAACTTCCATATGAGCCACGCCATGGGAAAACCAACATAGTGGCTTCGCGACCGGCATGGATCCAGACCAGCCTGCGCATCCTCGCAGTCTGGTCAGGATGCGCAGGCTGGTCTGGATCCATGCTGGTCGCGAAGCCACTATGTTGGTTTTCTCATGGCGCGGCTCATATGTCATTATATAATATATTTCTGGATTCTGATTATCTTTTATCATTAGTCTGAACAGTACAAGTGTGGTGATTATTTCATTTCTTTTATACATAGCAAATTTTATAATGTTTGTAAAAAATAAATTACATAGATAAAATGGAGTCTGTGAATACTTGATTGTACTGGTTCTGCCCGTTAATGATAGTAAACTTTTCACACCTCAGACGAATTCATTTTCATACACGCATGCTATTAGTTGCAAAATTGTATGTTACATGAATGTAACTAAAGCAGAGTTTAAGATTTGGCTCAACAATGTACTTAAATGTACTTGTCAATTGCATTAGAAATAATTCATTGTTTGTTTTGACTTTGCACAACAGTTCCGATTAAAATATAGAAACAGTTCAAAACATTGGTCATTTTCCATCAAGAAAAGGCCAGTTTCTATTTATAGCTGAGCGGCAGGCGAAGGAAGTACTTGTACTTTGGTGTGACGCGGACTGGGATCGAATCAATGACCTCCCGCACTCAAAAGGGACATGTCGTGGGTTCGATCCCTGCCCGTGTCATGTCAAAGACGTGAAAACCCTACAAGTAGCTCCCTTGCTTGGCGCTCTACATTAAAAAGGGAACCTTTTGACTTTGCACTAAATTTAAAACAGCATTACAAACGGTCCTTTGATAAATCTTAATGATTGCACAACTAAACAAACAAAACTGTCAGCTGAAATATAGGAATATTTTGAAATCATAATGATGTATTACACTCAGTTCTAATACGAGCTGATATGTTTTCCTATTAAACAAAGAAGACTGAAAAGTATGTGTTATTTTGCTACAATTCACTGCTTTGGCGTCGTCATATCTATTTTGTCAAAGCATCAAACGTCAAAGCGGCGCGCGCTGGAAAAGAAACCCATACAAAACAGGCAAATATTTCGTTGCTGTTAAGGGTGTAAATAATAATGCTCAGTGATGTTTAAGAATAGAAATAACATACTCTAGTAACTCAAACAGTGATTTTCTTTTGAACAAAACCATTGTCGTTTAGATGCGTATTATAAGATCACCTAGGCTGCGCCCTCATAATATAATTCCTTGGCATCTGAACTCAAAACAATGATTTTATTCAACGACAAATCACTGGATGAGATATATTACTTCTTAATTTATTTGCATGCGGCTTCTACAACATCGTAAAGTGAACGCTCTGCCATTGTTTCGTATTGTAAGTGTCAAAAGACAACCGGTCACAACAAAGAAAGCTAATAATAATCTTACCGGCCGGCCAATCTCTCTTAGAGAAACATACGGCAATAATACCAATTAAAAAAATAGTGAAACCATCATAATATGAAAATGGCATTAAGTACGAACAGACTGTGATAAGTCAAGTACGGATTTGTCAGTATAACATAGTTAAACTCATATAAGGATGAGAAGTTAAATCCGTGACAAGACATCACTGTGAATATATAATTAAGCCACATTTTGATGTTCATAAGTATGCTCTGGGATAGCTAAATCTTGAAGCAGACACCATCCAACCCCTCCCCCAAGCCAAAAAAAAAGAAGAAAAAAAAACACGCACGCACATTTTGTGCAATATATATTTCGATAGTTATAATGATCATAATGCGTAAGTGAATCTAATTGAATCATTTTAATCAATGTCGATAGCTTTAACCTGTTATTAACTGTAAAAATGTGAGTAAGGGGCTTCTGTTAACAAAGGTTAGGGGCGCATGATGTTCCTTTATGTGTATCGATAAAGCAGTTTGTCTTACAATCACATGCGGTCTACCTATGCCAAAAGATCATTAGAATGTACACAAACACTTTTAAGGTAGCTTTGTTCGTTCGATTAACCGTTAGTGACGGCGTTACGTCATAAAACTTAGAATAATGGCCAGTAGGCGTTTAACGGGTAACACAGTTGCTGCCGGTAATATATTACTAGTATATACCGAATATATAATCATCATATAATGTTTAACAGCCAGCGCTAGTGTCTTTTTAGGGTTAAATTTAACAGTAGATAAATTCTTGTGTAAAATAAATCAAATTAATAACATAAAATAGGCAGCAATGTAAGGACTCTAATTGATATTTGGCGTATCATGACAAATTAAGCACATGGATCTATACATTTTATGTAGCCATATGATTGAAGATGGGTAAAGGTATAAAAATGAAAGATTACATTAAAATCTATATTGTGGATCTTTTTCAAGTACCTAACCTTATCTTTTTAACTGTGCTAATTTTCTACGGGTATAATTCTGCTGCTTTGAAAATGAAAAAGAATTGAACTAAAATTCTATATTGTGAAACAATATTTGTTTAAAACGTTCAGAACTACTTTAGCTTTACTGGCCGACAAAATCAACGGTGACAATTTATTGCTTAAGTAAAAGTATTAAAGTAATAGTTTGAATACAAATAACTGGTCATGGGCAGTGTATCAGCTTTCAAATATAAAATGTTTAGGATGAAATTAGGTTACAGATGACAAACATGCATTGCATACGTTAGCTATTTAGCGAAAACCGTCTTCAGTCTCAATGTAACTGTAACCTTAACATTTGACCTACTGACCCCAAAACAGTGTGGTCGTCTACTGACCACAGGCAATCGTTCTATGAAGTTTGAACACAATTTACCCTCTTTTCTTCGAAAGGGGGAATGATAAGTTCACTAATTTATTCTTCAACCTGTTCTTTACATATTTTCATCTTCTTGTTTTAGGGGTGACGTCGCCATGTATCGCATATGAAGGTTTGAATTATAGACATCCCTATATGGTGTATGTAAAATAAAACCACGAAAAAGGAAACATGCAATTAAATATCTTAGAACCGTAATATTTCTATAAAGAATGAAGTCAATGTAATATCAGACAAGACGGTTTATTGCTCTGAACGGTACTGTTGTCGGAAACTTCAGTCAAAATGCATAACATGTGTGCTTGTTTACGTTCTTTGTATGAATATAAAACCGCATACATTTTGAACGATCATAAAAATGTATATATTGCAAAAACAAGTCATAGAGGTTTGTAAAAAAACTAACTGAACATAGACAATACAGAACGAGCCTTACGTTAAATAAACTGATTTTTTAAAGTAAAATAAGATTGATAACACAATATACCTATTGATTCAGATAAAATAACGACATTCCTTCCTAGGAAAGAAACGGGTTACAATCAGTCTTGTAACTGGTCCTTGACGTATTCATAATTTTGTAATTAACCATAGTTTTGATGTATTCAAGGTCATGCTAAATCACAATCTTATGTCTTTAGGTCAAATATTTCTTGAAGTATGCGGATAGATGTATGAAAAAAGGCAAATGTATTTGCCCCAACTCAACTCCCATTTTGTGATGGTTTGATTATTCAACATATTTGCAAATAAAAATATCAAGTCCTGTCACAGTAACTACTCGTCTTTCCTGTCGCATTGCACGTGCTTAAACTATGGAAATGGAACATATACTAGTGCAGTTGTTCTCATTGGCTCGTGTAGAATATGCATATTGTGTTTGACTGTTGAAAAATATGAAACGTTTATCAATTTAATGTATTTGCAAACAAACATTTTTAATTTTAAAATATTATATTCAAAACAAATAGTTCTATAGTGCCGCCAGCATTACACGTGAAAACGTTTTCTCAAGACAGTTTCCCCGACAAACTTGGTTTAAACAGTATTTATTGAATATATCATGTACATACACACAATATGTCGAATGAAATATAATCAAAATAATGCAAAGGATTTGAAAACTTGAATACACATGTTGTTAATGATTGAAACTGAAGTCCTGGCAACCGATAATAAATTTTGATCATTATAAACCGACCACATTCAACATAAAGATCAAACTGCATTTGCAAAACACTAGTACTATCTTAAAACTGGAAATAGAGGCGATATATTATGAAAGTGTAAAAGTATCCGGATATATATGTTTGGACACTCGGAATATGTTCAATTATTTTTGACAAGACTTTAAATTTTGGAAACAATTATCATGGGAATGTCAAAGAAACCACGTTTTAGTTTACGGAAATATTTCTGTTGGTGTGTATTGATTAATTCTATAGTCGTTATTGTATCAAATTATGTAGAATTTGCAGTATTAACGGCTCATGATTTTTGCAAATGTCAAAAACACTGACATACTGCGTTTTTAGAATTAGAGTCGCTATATCATTTGCACTTTATTAGTCCCCTACTGGTTAAAAACCGTCTGTTTTTCTGTCCATCATTCCATGCACACCTTCATGTCTGGTCCATAACTCTGCCATCCATCAAAGGACTTTGATATAATGTGGCACAGGTCTTCCACAAAATTCCTTGACCCCTACTTCAAAGTTATATGACACACTTTGCGGTCAAAGGGTTAATATGTTGTTTTTTTCTGACTGGTCTGTGCCTTAACCATCCATCAGTAAGACGATGTGTCAAGCACAATTTTCAGACTCTAACATAAAGGTCAAGGTCTAAACAAAAGTTTAAACGTTTACATGATATTTACAGGGTCTATTTAGAGTCTGGCATCTAGATTAGAGGTTAAGTTCATACTTAGCGGGCAAAGGTCAACAACTGTTTTTCCTGTCCGGTCTGTAATTCAACCATTCATTAAGGGATTTTGATATTACTTAGCACAAGTGTTCGGTGTGTCATACATGAAATCCAGACCATAGCTTTAAGGTCGATGTCACAGTTGGAGGTCAAATGTTAACAAGGAGTTTACAGGATCTGTTTAGCATCAGGTCAAGCTTGTGCCATCAAAATGACTTGGCAAAATGTTACCCAGAATGAGAAGATTTGTCATGCGCAACACCAAGACCCCTAAAGTTAAGGTTATACTAAGAGGTCAAATGCCCCATATCAAATGCAAACTCAAATAATTCTTAGGTCAGGATTATATTAGTACTTGAAACAAATATTACTTACAATGAGTTAATATGCCACTCTAGCTAAAAGGCAGGTCATATATTTGTCACTTTTCTTGTCCTGTCTGTAACATTTTTATCCATACATTGATATTTAAACAATTTTGTTTAAACATTCAACATAAGAAGCTGATGTGTCATATAAGGACTGAATTGAAAAGTGTTTTCGTGCATTTTACAGATTTTCTTCCATGTAATATAATGAAGTATTTCATTGTATTTTTCTATTATTTAGATATCTTTAAATTAATAGCATTTAACAATAAACAGTCACAGTAGAATTCCATAAGTGTAAATTTAAGCCCAAATATTTTGAATTATAACATATAGTATATATAGCACAATATTGTATATACATCATTGACAGATATCAGATCATTAGGTTACTAAATAAACTGCGGTTGAGATAATTAGTGACCTTCTTGTAGAGAACTTTTTGTTGCAATTCTTCATTCACTTGTTTGGATCAATTTGCTCAAGCTAGTTCCACGAATACATCGTCTTTCCCTGATCTAGAACTGGATATTCATATCTTGACCATGTCATTAGTTAATAATTAAGTTTACAATTTTACAGCTATGTTACATCTATTTTAAATCTTTATTTATAAGCCATGGATGGTCTTGTGGTTAAGATGTCGGCCGCTTAACCCGGAAGTCGAGCACCACTGTGATCAAGGCCATGTTTTCTCATACGACAGCAGTGCTGTTGTTTTTTTTTTTTTTTTGTTGTTTTTTTTTCAAGGAAGCGGACTCGATAGTGGTCTTTATAATCGAACTAAAATAAACTAAATATATACTAAATGTTTGATATGTTCCTTGCACTGGACAATTTAAAGACATGTATAAGGTGGAAAGGGTATGCGTAATGTGGCGCCTAAGACAGAAATAGAAAAAACATATTGCACGATGATTGAAAATAGAGAATAATTTTAAGACTGGTTTAAAGGTTATCAGGTACACAGTGTGATATTTAACAGGATTATAATATCAAAATTAAAGCCACCTGTAATGACATGTTGAAACGTGACAGGCTGGGGGAGTTTCGTTGTGATGTAAACACTCTCCGTAACAGTTTTTGCATCAATTCAGGAAAAGAAGTTTGTAGTATGAAACAAGCAAAATGTCATTTCCGTGAAGATACATTATCTTATCTTAATCATGAAAAAGACAATAGAAAAATGGTTTGATCTTCCTGTGCTATTGCACCCTGGCTTTTGAGGTAGGGGCCTTGCCAAAAACACTGTTTATCTTATAATGATCATATCCTTTTCTCATAACAATGCAACGTCATTCCTTTATTTTAATGCTTCATGCATTTCCACTACCGTCCATTAACAACCAAATAGAGCCTGCAACATTTTCGTTTTTGTCGTGTTGAGCGACCTGTGGAGTTTCCACTTCTTCTTTTTTCAAATACTCTATAGCGGCGACCTGAGTTAAAAGAGGATATGATTTAAAATAATGGATACCAATCATAGTAAAAGCAAGGACTAAAATTCAGTAGGATCGAAACAGTTTGTATAGATGTGTAAATGGTTGGCTTTTATACAAATTAGAGACAGTGAAACAAAAGATCAAACCAAAAGTTAGTGGGCACAGTGGCACGCAGCCGTAGAAGAGTTAAATCTTTTCTGTTCAATGATGTGCCTTAAAGTTCACTCTTAACCACCACCGTATTTCAAAGGTACAGGACAGTGTAAACAATGGTAATCCCAGCTAGGAGAATCCTTAACAAAAAGCAGGAGATACAAAATTCAAATAAAGCACAAACGCAATGAACCGTATATACATGTATCATAGCCTTAAGAACAAGCAAAGAAACAAGAGTAACACCTTTAGGGGTATGTACGTGGGAATGATAATATAATCTAGCATCTGCTATCAAGCAGTACATTGTAATTTTCAGCCTCCGAGCAGGAATATCTACTGTACCGATAAGGGGAAGTAACACTGTGATCGAGTCTGCGTAACTTTATTAGTATAGTCAGTAAACCAAGGTAAAGTTTTGTGTCCTAATTATATCTGAACTCTTCATGAATGTGTATAAATTATTTTATATACCAGAGTGGTGGAACCTATGCTCGCGGTATTCCTGTGTTCGCGGTATTTTGAGAAATACGCTCTCTGCAGAAGCACAGATAAAAATATTTCATCATACTAAGTTCAACACCGACCAGTTGTGAAATGCCTTAACAACAAACGTTGCGATAGCCGCGCGTGCCGCTCACGTGACGTATACAGCAGCCGATACATTTTACGCAATCTGTTTTCGTCGCACAAATCTCAGACAAATACGTCAAAATCACCCAGCTAAAGTTAGTCTTTTAGAAATCATGTATTGAATTCAGATATAAGATACATTTATGAGCAAGATGTGATGTATGTGACGCCTGGCTACACTTCGAGTGCCTTTCGAACCATGAAAGATTGATGTTGATCATAGTATTTTGACGAAGTCCAAATGGCTCTTTCTGAGAAGTAGGGAGGAATAATTATCCCACACACCAAAGAAGTGTAGGAAACATTAGTGAGTTAATCACTGTCGTTGTTTGAATCATTAATACTTGAACATTCTGTTTTATATTACATTATTATACGTTTTTAAGCTTTGTTCTAAAAGTGACTCCATTTCTGTAAGGGAAATATACACATAGAGACACATATCAAATTTTATCCTCATTTCTTTTGTTCTTCACATAATAAATGAGTAATATTCCAAATATTATACTCGCATATGCTTGTTTGTTCATTTTTAGCCTGCTGAAATTTTGTTTCGCTCTTAGTTTGATAGATATATCATACCGCCAGCATAGGTTCCCTTAAGGGCGAAATTTCACCTTTTCACGTATGCCGTGTCGATAGCTCACAAAACGACTAAGTCATGTGATGACGCACATCAACAATATGTTTCGATAAAGAAAGGAGGATAACTTCATGCTTTTGCATAGGCAAATCGAAATAATAATCTTTTCTTGCTTTTTAAAAAGATAATATATGTACAAAATACCGCGAGCATAGGTTCCACCACTCTAGTATTATTCCGAAATGTTTTACCGTTTTTCCAGGGACAATACTTTACGCAAAGCATTAACAGTATTTGTATGCATTCTTCCACAGTGGTCATTGTTGTTTTACAACTTTGATTGGCAAGCTAAATATCAATTTTCATGCAAACAATATACACAAAATTCTATTGACGATGCATCTACCATGCATTGGCTGTCTATAAAAAATAGCAAAGCTCCGATAGTCCATACTTTCTGAAAAATGATCATGCAGCTAAAACCTAAACTGGTGTTATATCTCGGTATCTGGAATTCCAAGGGATAAATAGTTTTACTTCGAGATAACCGAAAATCGGCCTAAAATGATATTTTGTGCACGTGCTTTCAGGACAGGACTTGTAAATGTCTTCGAGATAGTTGGAATTTTGAGATAAGTGTGGTCGAGATATCGAGTTTGACCTGTATTTAATTACCAAGTTGAACATTATGATGTACAGACAGGTCTCATGAGAATAAATATTTCGTATACTTTAGTTTAAACATATTTATTCCCAAATAGTTAACATATACATTGATACATAGTCATACAGTGAATATTGTAACTTAGGAAAGGATAAGAATGGAAGACTAGTCTTATAGAATTCTTCTCCTACGCGGACAATTAACTAAATTTGTAGCTAAAATGGGACTTGAAAGAAAAAAAAATGTTGTCGTTATGTTATCTGAAAACAAATGTACAAAGATTGTCAGTTCAGTATTTTTGTTAAAGAAAAATAAAGACGAAAAGGGTTAGTAAAAGAAGATCGAGTTGTTATAAAGTGAAGTAATAATAATGAAATGATATCTATTGCGTTATAGTCTTACTATAAATATAAAGACAGAAGTGTTGAAGTCTGTCTTAAAGAAAGGGGTCATTTGTCTTATAAGAATCTCTTGCTGTCCGATATGAAGGACTGTACGTAGAAGAATATAGTCACGTTATCCTGATCAGAAAGGGATGGGTTACCAAAAAGAACAGTATCCAAGTCAATATCAAAATTCCGCAGATTATTAAGAAAATCGTTCCGGCAATCATTGTAAAGTGTACATTCAAAGAAAAAGTGATGATTAGTTTCAATATTGCCACATTGGCATAATGGTGTAGGAGAAATATTTCTAAGGAACAAGTGATAATTCAGTGCAATGCATTTAGTACGGAGACGTGTATGGAGAACCTGAGACTTCCTGTCCCCAGCGTAATAATACAGTGGTGTACGTCGCTTGTTTAAGTTTAAGTTTCGTTTAAATGAAGACAGTGTTTGGGAGTTGCGAGTATCAGGGTTAAGCAGGTTCCAATCACGTATAGTTGAAGGCAAAAATGAATTGAAATAAAGTGTTGTTCTTGCGGGTATACCGTGGATGTTGTCTGAGTTTCTTAAATTGTAGCGTGTGTCACCTGAGTCAGGAACGAGAGAAGACAGATATATGGGGGTCAAATTCGATTTCATTTTAAAGAACAAGATGAGTCTATGTTTGTAGCGTCTTTCTGAGAGAGTTTCCCAATGTATTTCTCTTTGTAGATTTTCTATTGAGATGAGCTTAGTCGCACCAGATGCAATGCGTGCACATTCATTTTGAATTTTATCAAGTTGGTCCAGTTCATATTTGGTACAATTGCTCCACACCACATCAGCATAATTATTCAAGTAAAGGTCTTATGAAAGAGAGATATACAATTTCGAGGGATCTGCGATCAAGCGATAATTTCAATTTGCGCATAATGTTAACCCTCTTCCAAGCTTTTTCTATTTCTTTTTCGTATACTTTGATATAAGTCTGTGCAAGATTTGGTGCATTTTCTCATTTTCAGTATTTTTTGCATCTCCAGTTACGAATTAATCTGACTTTTAGAAAATGTGAAGCTATACCTGTATCTTTTCCGTCATAGCAAAAACAATTAACATTTTTTTCTACTAATGAGATTTATGCCTCCAGGATATCTTATTTCGTTTGATGACTGACATACCATGATATGTCTTAATTTCCATAATTAGTTTAATTAGTTTATTATTTACGGGTTATTGCATTTTTTATGATTTGTTTTGACATTATAGTTAACTATCACTATACTGAGCGGTTTAATGTAAATGGGGGTCCAAGGTTGCGTTTTTTCTCCATATTGTTTAATATGTTTATTATTGACCGAGCAGTGTAATGTATGTCATTGAATATTTAGATCTAATTAGATGATGATGATATTTGTATTTTATCGTATGCCGATGATATAGCACTTATAAGTTATAACAAAATTTAGGCAATGCCAAATTGATTTGTAGTCCTTCGGAATAACCTCATCAAAGATTTCATCTTTGAGAATAAAATAAAAATCACTCGCTCGCTTGTACAAAAAATATCAAAAAGTTTTTATCGTAGTGCTGATCAATAACAGCAAAATGGTCAATGAATGAAATTTGTACACAATTCTTCAACTTAAACTGGGCCAACCTGTTAAAATATGTGGTCCGCGTCTTGAGTTGAGGCCGTTTCTATTTTCTCAAAAGTTAACAATATCAGATTTTGAAGCAGTTCATTTAGACATGGAAAAATCAGGATAGCATTACCCTAATTTACACGCCTTTCACAATCTTTCGGAATACATTGTTCAGTAGAACTAGTAGTTAGACGTTGTCGTAATTTTACAGACACAAAAATAATCACTTTGTATATATGTAGATTAAATTGTCACCTAAGAACTTGAGCTCTGTTTAGGTTTCTTTAAAAATTACCCTAAAGTAACAAAAAACGTAATGAAAATATTTGTTAGGAAGGGATAATTGCACCTGAATAATCAGTCAGTAAAAGATAAATTATTGGCCTTGACCGTTGGTATATTGGACTGTTAGAAGTCTGCCTAGTATACCTAAGAGGGATACATTACAAAAATATGACTAGTCACAAGATAACTTGTTCATGTGCAGATTTGACACTGGATTCAAATCATTGTTCTTGCAATTGACAGAATGGCATTTAAATTGTCTGGATCACTGGTGATTCAAAAGCTTCTAGAGTTTTATTTTTATTTCAGGCATTCAGCTGCTTTAGCCTTTTCTGCCTTTAGATGTAAAACAGTGTTTTAGTGAAAGGTGTCTTATTCCTTGCATATGTTTCTTCAGATGCAGAAGTTGCCAAACTAATTGTATGCGGGCGCGATATTGCGCTAGTGGGTTTCCTATGGGGGATTCTAACCCAACACGAAATTACTTCTGAATCAGCACAGAACGTCAAATCATTTTGACCTTCTATCACTGAAAGGATAGCTATTGATCATTTAAATTTGCTGCTTAGTTGAAATATTTGCAAATAAATAATTTGTTCATAGATGTATATCCAAATCTTTTCTGTCTGCACATCCTGTTTAATTCTAATTTTTCGATGCGCCAAACATCATTACCTGTAGTCTACGCCGTTTGTTTTTTTAAAGACATTTCTTGTTTGTATTTACAGACAGAAATCACTGAAACTAAAAAATGCACCTGTTATTGCTTAAATATGGCAACTATTTTATTACCAAAAATAAATGCCATTCTGTCAATTGCAAGAACAATGATTTGAATCCAGTGTCAAATCTGCACATGAACAAGTTATCTTGTGACTAGTCATATTTTTGTAATGTATCCCTCTTAGATATACTAGGCAGACTTCTAACAGTCCAATATACCAACGGTCAAGGCCAATAATTTATCTTTTACTGACTGATTATTCAGGTGCAATTATCCTTTCCTGACAAATATTTTCATTACGTTTTTGTTACTTTAGGGTAATTTTTAAAGAAACCTAAACAGAGCTCAAGTTCTTAGGTGACAATTTAATCTACATATATACAAAGTGATTATTTTTGTGTCTGTAAAATTACGACAACGTCTAACTACTAGTTCTACTGAACAATGTAATTCGTCTGTGAGTGAGAAACGCAACGGGGGATGAAAATTACTTTTGATTTATCTTGCGATGATAAATTACTAAAGACTTTAAAATTCGAATAAATAATTTTAGTTTTGGGTAACAAATGGTTTATCTTTTCAGCGTGCACCTGTTCCGTGCCCCGGTTACTATAGAATGTAGGCCAAAATCCATGTTATACAGCTACGCCGAAATGTGATATGTTTTTGTTTCGTTTTTTTTCATGACAAATTTTTGTCTATAACAGCAACAGTATTACAAGAAAGTATATAAATCAGGCAATAGATATAACTACGGACTCGTAAATACGTAAAACATTGACCTTTCAAAAATGATAATAATCTGTTTGTGGTTTAAAACTGATTAGTCATTAATCAGGCAAAAAGAACGCAAGCGAAAACAAATTAAAGAAAAGTTTGAAAAACAAATCATCCACCTTAAAGACAGATTGCTTTATTAGGAGCAAAGAAGCTGTAACATTACAATTAAAGTCACGAATTCATTAAGTCATAATGCATAAATGGTGCACCTGCTTACGCTTTCTGCATTTAAATAAAACCGCATCTAATTTGAATGATGATAATTATGTAATTATTGCATACAATATGGACATTTGACAAAAATAATTTCAACAAAAACTCGACTTACACATAAACAGTCTTTGAATGAAGATGGATCACACGCTATATCTTTTAGCTGCTTCCTCCGCGTCAAAAGAAAGCTTTCCAAAATATAACATAATGTCTATACTTAACATTTTCCCATCATTTCTGTAATTTATCAGATTATTATTATTTTATTATTAGTAGTAGTAGTAGTGGGTATTGTCAGCTTTGGTCGCGTAAAAAGTTCGAAGTGCTGTGGTGTTAAATGGCAGTCCTTCCCCAGTTTAAACGGCTGTTCTTGCACGAACAATGACAAAAACAGTAATTATAACGGAAACGTAGACAGTGGTAGTTTAAAAATTTTATCTTTGAATGTATGCGGAATAAGCTCAAAGTTACGATGTCCTGAATTCGTGTCATACATAATGATTTTGATATAGTAGGTTTACAGGAAACAAAAACTGACGATACGGATGAAATAATAATTACTGGGTTCACAGTTCATATGTTTAATAGAAAGAAACTGTCTAATCATAGATCGGGTGGTATTGCAATTTTGATTAAGCAAAATATAGATAAATATGTAAAAGTTGAAGAAAATAATGACTGTAATTTAGCCCGCTTTTTCACAATTTCTAAAGAGTTATATGGTCCAGCAAGTTCTAAATATTCCCATAATGTTCTTTTTTTTTGAAATTCAAAATGAAATTTTTCGATATTTCGAAAATACTAAACATTACCTGTTGTTTGGCGACGTGAACGCCAGATGTGGAAGTTTAATAGATTATGTAGAAGTAGACCAATTTATTTCTGACATGTATGATTTACAATACTTAGAAAATATGGAAAGTGAAAGTATGACAAATTTCAACACATGTAATGTACCGTTAAACAGAAATTGTGTAGATACTGTTGTTAACCACTATGGTAATCAGTCAATTGACATGTGTAAAAATAATGACTAATTCATATGGAATGGCAGAATGGGGACCGATTGTCCAAAACCTGTTTTGACATGTAAAGATGCCAGTACTGTAGATTATTTTATATCGTCTTCTTTTGTTTTTGAAAATATTGTTGATTTTAATGTACATGAATTTTGTAACTTGTATTCTGATGTGCATTGCCCATTGGAGGCTACACTTAGGAATAAATTTTGTAATACACAGAATATAGCAACGTAGCAGACACAAAATATACAAATTGCACGATTATGGGATAATAAAAAATCTGAGCAGTTTGCTGAAAACTTAGATATTTTTAAAATCTCTGAAATTGAGATGATACTCGATGAAATAGTAGATTGTAACAACATGACACAAAGCAATATAGACGAAATAGTATCAGATATTGGAAAACTTTTTAATGACTGCTCAAAACAATCTTTTGGAGTAATTCAAAATAGAGCAAATACATACAGAAATAATAACAGAATTGAAAATAATTTCCCATGGTTTGACAGATCATGCCATAATACAAGAAATATAATTATATAACAAAACAAAGAAAACTTATAACAAGTATAAAACACAACATTTCAAAGATATGTTGAAATCAGTCAGCAAACAATATAAATGTGCGTTAAGAAAAGCAAAAAATGACTATAATGCAAATAGAATGCATAAATTGCGAAATCTAAAGTACGCTGACCCTAAGCAATACTGGAATATTATAAATGGAAAATCTACTCAAAATGAAAAAACGGCAAAATTGAACGACTTCTATGAATATTTTAAATACTTAAATGAAAACTTAATCGACACTGAAAACAATAACGACGAAAATATGTCAGAAACTGCTAACGTTAACAACAATGAGGAAATAAATGTCCCGATAACAGAAAAAGAAATACTAGATGCTGTTAAAACATTAAAAAATAACAAGTCACCAGGTTGCGATGAAATTATTAATGAACATATAAAATATACAGTTCATTCTATGATACATGTATATAAAAAGTTATTCAACCTAGTTTTTGATCACGGTATTATTCCAGAAAGTTGGACCATTGGACATATTAAACATTTCTATAAAAACAAAGGTAGTCCAGAATCGCCTGAAAATTATCGCCCGATATCTTTGTTAAATTGTTTTGGTAAACTCTTCACATGTATCTTGAATAACAGACTTACAAAATATGCTGACAAAAATAACCTGATACATGAAACTCAAGCAGAATTTCGAAAAAGTTATTCAACAGTTGACAATATTTTTATCCTCAAAAGTCTCATTGACATAGGTAAGGCGAACAAGAAAAAACTTTTTTGTTGCTTTGTGGATTTCAAACAAGCTTTTGACTCCGTTTGGAGAGTAGGCCTATGGCAAAAACTTATTAAAGAATATATAAATGGCAAATGTCTGAACGTTGCAATGGATCATAATATAGCATATGTAATTTAGTTAAGTCATCGTTAAGTTGGCAATGGATGCAGCATTGCGCAATTTAGTATAAATATTGCCTCGTGGCGGCGAACAGTACAAAGTGATGTCAATACAATTACAGGGTCATTATTATACAGGACAGAGTCATACTGACAACAGCTTTATACCTGCTGTTCTCAATGGAAAAGGAGAAAACGGAGGCATTCATCTTCATAACATAAGTTTATTACTTGCAATAACATCACGTGATTAAATGAATAACAAAATTTTCTTTCTAATTTCAGGTATTGTTGCAAATTACACTTATATTAGGAGAGAATAGTAATATAATCTAAATATATGAAGCAGCAAAAAGAATAAATATTCGATTTTAGCTCCTGCATATTGCTGCCTTTCGACAAAAAAAAGTTAATAAAAGCAGCATTAGAAAACTATTATCATCTTACTCAAGCAAGCTTGGTCATTTCATTGCTTTACTTTGTCATTTATATACTAGTAGCACTTATAACTTCATCCCGACGGAAACAAATGCTTATTTGATACAACAGGGTCATAATAGCTAGACTGTCACTGCTCACACATCTGGACTTTCATAGTTAGCCCCGCGCTCTAACAATGTGAACAGCCTAAGCATTAAACTCCGCTGAAGAATCGTTTATGCTACATTATTCTAGATTTTCAATCCGTCAAAAATATTGAGAAAAAGAGCAAGACCTGCTTACTGTCATGTTTTTAGCAACAGCTTGAAAACTTCTGGTGCAGAATCATCAATTTTTTTTTCTGCCAAATCCATGCCGATGATTGTCAAAGTTTAACATATACTAGTAGTCATACAGGGAAAGCTAGGCTGCCCCGACCCCCTCTCCCCGCAACATACCTCTGGTGGCAATGTCTTGACAAAAGGTGACTTGAATAACTTTGGTAGGGTGTCACAAGCGTTTGTTTTAGTAATATTTAAGATTTTGGCAAAAAATGCAAATGGTGGGTTAACTATTTTGTTCAGTATACATATAGGGAAAGGTGACCAAGGCCACTGGGGACAATGTTTTATGGTGATTCAGAAAGATTTGAAAACTTTTGGTAGAGAGTCACCTAAGGAACATTTGTGTGGAATTATTTTGAATCGGACAAGCAATTTCTGACAAGAAAATTATAAGTTACATACAGAGGTAATAGACAAAGCCATCAAGCGGTCATGTTTTATTATCTGAATATTTGACAATATTGGTAAAAGATCACCAAAGTAACTGATTTCTGTGAAATCATTTTAAAAAATTCAGACCAGGAGTTAACGAGAAGCATTTATATTAGCTCTGGCGATCCGTATCTGCAGCAAAACGGACCCGTTGGAACAGACTTGTAAAGAGGACCACCCAAGGAAATTCCATGCTAAGTTTCATCAACTTCCATTCTTTTCATTTAAATAAATATATATATTTATATGAACGGACAATGGACGGATGCACTGCGGACTCCCTTGCCTACATTGAGCACATTGTTCTTTGGGGAGCAAATTAACGCAATAAAACATTTAAATGTTTCTTACTGACAGATCTATCATTTATAATAGGAAATCATTTACGAAAGCCTGACTGAAATTCATTATTTTCTCACGGCCATTTGTAAAATCAATTATTTTCAAAAGGGCAATATCTAAGTTCACAAAACAACACTACAAAAAAGCATTGAATGTATTTCGTTGTATTTTCTGCTTTATATATAAAGG
This sequence comes from Mercenaria mercenaria, assembly GCF_021730395.1. Lineage (NCBI taxonomy): Eukaryota > Metazoa > Mollusca > Bivalvia > Venerida > Veneridae > Mercenaria > Mercenaria mercenaria. The sequence goes on from NC_069373.1 coordinate 60,411,151, forward strand.
GACACACATGCACTGACTTCTATTAACTTTTTCCTCGATATTGCAGTATTAATTAGATGTTTATGACATGTCTGAGACAAATATACGTAGTTTCTTCTAGCGTGGTCACACTGTCAGGTATTAAGGGCTAGGTATGACTACGTTTCCCACCACTGCGGATTGATAAAACTTTGCCCCGTTTTGGGGATACACGTTTATACCTAGGCTACTGGTACGTTTTACTGCGAATTGTCCGGTCTGATATGCAGCAGGCAAATTATCAAAAGCTTTCACTACGGAAGAATACATTTTGCTAGGTGTCTGCTACGATTCGCACAGTGCAGACATCAAGAATTAAAGCTTCTGTCTCAGAAAGTTAAACATATGACGCTAGAAGAAAGAGATAAGTGATATATGATAAGAATACATTAACATTTTCATAAAATTCGAAAACAAAAATATGATGTTTTTACACTTTAATTAATTTGGCAAATGAATACCGCATTGTTACATCTTTATCAATAGGGAGCATTCCATGTTTTATTTGATTTAAAAGTATTTAATTATGGAACGCCTAAAAATTCATTAAAATGTCAAACGAAAAAGAAAGTTCATTGTTTCCAGCATGATTATTTTATTAAGCTATTCTTAAATCTTGCTGAATGTAGTTAATATTCAAACAGATATACAGCCATGTCAATTCTGAATATCTTGTAATTATTTTAATAAAAAAATAATTATTCACGAAGAAAATATCTATATATAATTATGCGAATGCACCTAAGTTTGTTCGACTTTTCATTTCCGTAAGAAAAGTGAACCATTGTTCAATTACAAGCTGTATTAAGATTTGACAATTTTATATGAGGAACTAGTATCAGTTCCTACAGATGCATAGTTTTGTTATTCAACAGTCTCTTTTTAAACAGCAAGGCTATAAATGTTAAATTTTTCATCTATTGATAAAAAAAGAAATCTTGATAGTTGCTGGATAGATTAAGAAAAACTTGTTAATCAAGATCGAATGACTTTAAAGAAAATAAACAATGTTTTCTGATTGAATTGGGCGTCTATATTTGGAAAGAATGCAGGGTTTAAAACACCGGTTGATTTTCCTGGTTTACATGTATGATAAACAGATATTCGAAACATGACGCACGATTTGAAAGATTTCAGATGGCATTTGACTAATATATGCAAAAAGATACCTTGGTGAAATTTACAAAACTTTTATGAATTTAAAAGAATTGTCATGTGTAGTGTATTTATAAGATTATAGAAAGATGTTTGACTGGTTTGTTTTTCCTGTTCGATAAATACAAATTTAACAATTATCTTCAAGAGTCCAAGTAATTAGTCGTTTTTTTTTCTTACTTGCACAAATTTGCACACAACTTGCACAAGTTTATTTGGACACTTTTAAAATCTAACTGTTCTAGAATTCACAACTCACAACGTTGAATACAGAAGAATGAATAGCACTTGACATTTACACAAGTCCACATATTATGTTTTTCATTGTAAACCCCTAGCAGTAAAATGAAAAACAGTCTTCTTTTATTATCTGTGTTCGCTGCACATCACTCTGATATACACTTATCGGTTGGAGGCAAATAGTTATGTCTACTAACCGTCAAACCATTCAATAAGTGTTTTATTACATGACATCAGCATTGTCAAAGAAATTTTCCCAAGTCTTAGCCTAGCAAAATATTATAAATGTAGACCCGTCATATAGCATAAGTTGTGGACTGTCGATTTATGTATGGCGTCATGTAATAACACAAGTTATCAACCGGCGGTTTATATAAGAAGTTGTGTAATAATAAGTTACAGACCACCGATTTGACCGGCGATTCATATTGCCATGTACTGATCCATCTGTTTGTCATAATGTGTAAGTTTCCGTTGTTTTTGTACACTTCACACCAGAATAGACCAGTAACTGATTGATCGCAAAAAGTTTGCATTAAGACTGTAAATGATATAGTCATGACTATAAATACTGAACTCGAAATCTAAGTTGTCATTACGAAATCAGATCTTGTTATCTATTTGTTTCAATATCTAAAATTGGTTCGAAATGTTCGTCTTTGTGCGATATGTAAACTCTTGGCAAGGATGGATTCTGATCATTTAGTGGTGCAAAAGTCTGCCAGTGGTATTCCCAGCCTTCTTTGGTTCTATTTTGGGTACATACTTCAATTATTGTTTTCAAAAATGTTGCAGCGGCGAAGATTTCAGTGTCCGTTGCCCATTCGCGTGGTCTGCGCATACTCCTAACATAGTTCGCCATTCCGCCACGGCTTTGAAGGAATGTTCTGTAGATATCCGAATGCTGTTCCACGTGTTGAGTGATTGCCTGTCGAATAGTCATGTGGTTCTCCTCGACACCAGTTATAAGAACGCTGAGGGCACGAAAGAAGCAGTTGCCGTCTGGTCGTACAGACGCTGTAAGTTTTGGCGCTGAAAGATGGTTGAAGTATTTAGACGTGCCGTAACGCATATAATACTGAACCCTGATGTCCAGATTTCTAGCTGTTTTAACTTGCCAGTCACGTGACGGAGGCACAAATTTTTTCGTCTGCGAGCTCATACTCCAGCTGAAGCCCGCCATTTATGAAGAGGAAACACAGCACGCGTACAGTGTTCAATCTTTCAATGTGCGGCAGTCATAACTCGTCATTTAACTGTGTGGTGTGGTTTGACATACTCAACATTTATGTGACAGTTTAACACCTTCATCAACTATCAAAGCAGTATGATGCCAATCATCAATTACAATTTCAAACGGTTTTTAATAAAGCTGGGTTTCTTACTTCCTACAAGGAGTATGTAGTAAATTAATAGTTTATATCCGTATATGAATTATTTAGACATACAGCACTTCACTGAGAAAATTGGCGTAAACTCTCCTGTCAAAATTCTATAAAATATTTCCTTGCAAGTGTAAATGTTACGTCCATTATAACAATCACAAAGAATCTGATTAACAACCCGAGTTAAAATTCATCGATCAAAACCCTTAAACTGCATGTAACGATCAGGATTTTTAAGTTGACATTTCCTATATCGAGTGCATACCTGTTCGTTTTGTCAATACATAATGCAGCTATTGATACGCCATTAAACAAATTGACATCAATTTAAAATCTTTTACCATATGCTTGACAACTATGTAATCCCTTTCTTCTTGTATCCACTTAATAAATATTTTAAAATGAAGACAAAAACTTGGTCACACAGCTATTACAGTTTCCGTTTTAAACATAAATGTTTATTTTTGGTTTATATGTACAGATCGAACCACTTCAACACCTATATTGATATTGAAATCAATATGTTATATATAGTCTCGCTTGTTTAAGCTTATTTAAGTTTATAAACAAGACACCGCTTTAAACCGTTGTAAAATCATATATACAAGGTATATAGTTACCCGGATAAAATATTTGGACGCCTCAAAATAATCAGAAAATTTTATTTCAGTTATGCATTTAACAAGTCTGTAATATCATAAAGAATACAAAAGAACCAGGCCAACTAAATCGATCGTTTGTAAATAGCCGACAATAATTAATACAAGTATAGTGCGTGTGCTATGCATTTCTTTGGCTCCGGGAAAAGAATTGATTGAGATGGATATTTTTAGATAGAGATTATGTATTGGAATCCTCATTAAAACAGTTGCGCAATTATATTGGAATATTTTATAAATAATCATTTAACTGCAATAAAATGAAATTTGTTATCTATTATGCACTTTACCATTGACGCCATTCCTTTCGTAATATCCCTGCACTGTCGTAGAGCGACTTTGTCAACTTTTTTACGATGGGGGAAGACCCTAGGTACCCGTCTCGGCATTATTTCAAGCGCAGGTGGGCCCCTAGGTACCACCAGTCAGCTGGATTTTACACTCTAAGCGGGATTTCGAACCAACAGCGGTGAGGAGCAGTGATAAGAAGTATGCTGCCTAAACCACTCGGCCAAGGAGGTCCCTCAGAAAGATATCCTTAGCTTGGATTTGGACCAAGCTTGTGTCAGTGTCACATACACTTCTGGCAGTCTAGATAATGTGTCCCCCGCAAGCAATTCACAACTTCACCACAAAAATATATGCAAATGAAATAACTGTTTTTTAACGTCGGGACTGACTGCTACAAGTCGGACAGTCGTCAACTTACTTCAGTAGACCTAGGTTATAATTACAGTTCAGTTTTTTCACCAAACATTCAGTACAGATTGGTAGCTGGGTCGTTAAATAGAAGGTCATCCTGAGATTTTATCTCACGTGCATGCTAAATACCACAATCTTTCTCGCATACCAGAGGTTTACCACGGCAGAACTACGGGCCAGGGGAGATAATCACGATATAACTTATATCTACAAGCAATACAACTGATGCTTCCTCTTTTACTTATAGACATGAATTAACCTCATTACACATCTGTTTCCAAACATTACATACCTAAAAACGATAGTAAATTAGTAATAAATAAAAGAACGCTAAAACTTCAACACATGGTATAGATAAATCTTGTATATCTCCGACATATAAATGCAAAATACGGTTTTCATGTCAAATCATCAAGCTGTTTTCTCAATATATATCAAGGTATCTGTTATAAATTTATTATAATAAAAATGTTGGTATAAACGAGTCGGCCAATAGTTATTCATATTTAATGTTTGACCGGCTACAACAAAAATTTTCTACTCTAGGATATACTTTGTCAAAAAAAAAAAATTCCTGCGGGGGAAAACTTCAGAGCATATTCCTAAGGAAATCTTCAAAATATCGGGATACATATTCTGCGTGTATGCGAGTGTAAAAATTTTCTGATACTGGAAGCGATCAATCTAATATAATGATTAGTAACTAAAGTGATAGTTTCCTATTTCCCATTGTGTCTTGAAATGATCAAAAAAGGCAAATTTCTTTTGAAAATCGTCTAAGGAAGGTTATAGTCTGTATGTACAAATCCGATCATTTTGTACCTCTAAGATTACAGTACATTTATTCGATTGTTTGGATATTACATGCGTTTCATTGCAAGATATAATAAGTTGGAAATACTGCTATGAAATGTATTACACCCGTGTTAGCTTATTAATATATTCGCGCAACAGCTGAAATAAATTAAACAACTTAAAGAGTTCTAAATTATATTCCATTATATATATACAAATTCGATGTAACACAAATACAATGTACTTTCATAATAAAATTATGGGTTTCTTTTCATTACCTAAAATTAAACGGCCATTAAATTTTACGCCTTCCTTATTTTCTGTTAGGTTTAGTCATACCGACATGGAAACTTTATCTGGGCGAATCAAGCAAGTCATGTGCCAATATTTTACACACCTTAGCTATTGAATTCGTAAAGGAATTCAATTCTATTGTCTCTTTCCACATTACAATTTAAAAAAAAACCCTGAATTTGTTAGTTTGTGTTTTACGGTACACCAACACAGTACAGGTTATATGGTGCCAAACAAGACTAAATATTTTGGTTTCACATTTCAATTACATGGAATTAAAAGTATGAGGTATGGAATCAAAACTTTTATACCTGCTGGAATCAAAGAGATACTGCAAAACCAGGTGTACTAACCGACTTGTCGCCTCACATGATCATGCAAGGGTAAGGCAGTAGTTCCAATTCTTTTTCTACAAATGATATCCCACAACCACATGGGACTGTCTCCCTCAATTAATTTGCACCCGAAATTTTGTTTTGTACTTTGGGTTCAGTGTTCAATTGCATAAATTAATTTCTTTTTAATAAGAATGGACCCCTTAGACACAAAAACATGATCCTAATAATAACTGAGCCGTGCCATGAGAAAACCAACATAGTGCGTATGCAAGCAGCATAGATCCAGACCAGGCTGCGCATCCGCACAATCTGGTCAGGATCCATGCTGTTCGCTTTCAAAGCCTATATCGAACCGTTAGCGAACAGCATGGATCCTGGCCAGACTGTGTGGATGCGCAAGCTGGACGCAAAGCCACTATGTTGGTTTTCTCATGGTGCGGCTCAATTGTGAAATTTCTTAAAGCTGTTACAGGGACTTCAATTTCAAATCAATTTAAGGGTCAAAATATGTGGCAGCCACATTTTTCTTCTGACATGAAATACAACAATGTCATATTAATTCCTTTTTATCTTCCAATACGATAATAACGATAAAGGTCATACCAGTGAGAATGATCTTACAATCATACATAATGTTAAAATGACATTATCATAAATGTGAAAGCACGCTTTAATTGGAAACTGACCTGATGAGTAAAATCAAATTTTGTGTTTTACCTGTAAGCTATGGTTTCCTTACATGAAAGAATTCTACAGCCCAAGCAAGATTTTAACCACTGGTGGTCAAGGGCAAGAGATTTGAAGTCAGCTATCTATACCATTCAGACAAGGAGACCCTTCAAGTCATAATTTAGAACCATGACTATAAATTAGATTTGGTTTTTCACTCGCCTTCATATTGAAAAATGAACAGCATATCAGGAATAAGAATAAATAAGTGCATCATATTATCACTCATAATTCCTGTACATAAAGCACAGAACAGTCCCATACCTGCTACTTTAATTTTATATTGAATGTCTTGCTGGTGTGAAGTCGAAAGTAAATACCACAATTTGTATTACTTTCAATACTGACTACTGTTGAAAGCAAAATAAACGGTTTTAACTAATAATTATCTGAGCAAGCAGTTCAAAAAGTAAAATGATACACCTTGTATGGATAGAAGTATGGCAGAGCCACAAGGCAGAGCAAGGGCAAACAACAGACTACAGGACTAGCTGACATATATAGCAGATTTATTGATTGCCAATTAGTAAAAGAAGCTATATAATCCATTGAGCACATAATTATGTTGTTTTTCTGATGGATGACTTTGACAGCTGCAATATACAATTCATCCATCTAGTTATTTATCCTGAAGGACATCGTATGTATACAACTGAACCTGCCTCAGCTGTCTACTGTATATAGAAGCCACTTGCCCTAAGCCTCCAGTCAGCTAACTTCCAAAACTGGCATTTTCTTTAACTTCAACTTGTCTTCAGCAGCAACATGCCTCAAGTGGCCAGATTGTGCCACACCCTTGGCCAGCTGTTTAACCTTTAGCCTGCTAAATTTCTATAGTGGACTGGTCCATCATTCAATTTGGGAAATACCATTTATCATCTGAAGGGGTGTTTACTGAAAATTTACTGACTGAATAGCGAACAGTGCAGACCATGATCAGACTGCATGGATGTGCAGGCTGATCTTGGTCTGCACTGGTCGCAAAGGCAGAATCACATGCCACCAGCAGGCTAAAGGTTAAGACAAGTTTGACTGTACATACATAATCAAATAAAATTAATTATTAATGATAATTTATCATTTCAACTGGACTGTAAGAAATTATAACAAACTTACAGTGACTGGTACTTGATCATAAAGATGTGAAACTCGCTTGTAAGTAAAATACACAAAATTTCTTTTCGCTTACATTGTTATTAAATGGTTTTTAACCATAATTCACGCAATTTGATGGGGCAACATCAAAATGTTACTATTTATGTTGAAAGTTTAAAATAATTCTATGAAAGATATAACAAATAAAATTAAAATTCTAAGGACAAGCAAATGTTAATATGTTTTTACAAACAAAATGTACATACACATGGCTTTTCTGAAGTTTATTCTTCATAGTTGTAAGAAAATGTCAATCAAATATTGTTTAAATTCTTCCACAATAAATTCACTCAAAATAGACAGATAAATAGAACATAATCTATTCTTATATTTCAATAAACCGATTTTATGCATATAATTAAATCTAAGATCCACAATAGATCTCTAGGCAAAAAGAATAAATAGTCTTTTATCAATATAATACACATCAACATTATCAAGTAACCCATTAAGCCACTAGCCCTGAATGTGTCTTATATACAAGAACCATTCATTGAGAAAACCTGTGTTAGTGACATGATATAATTACTGCATAAAATGTATTTTAAAGGGGCAGACAAATCATTGTTCTTCTGTATGATTTAATTATTCAAGATCAAGCAAATTCTATTTTGTGTTGCCAAGACAACCAATATTTAAAAACGCCTATATGCAAAAGACATGTAGCTAAAAGGCCTGTGATGAAACCAAAGATACAAGGATAAGATATAACTTAGTAAAAAGTTTTCAAATAGTCTCTAAATGTTAAAATGTCTGTCATATCAGTAACATACATAATATGCTGCATTGCAGACATGAAATATACGCCTTGTACGACAACTGTTTTTACAACGTTCTTGACTTTATATCTCTAAATAGGTTCATGAGCTGACTTAAAAGCACTGTAACTCTTGAAAAAAATGAAAATAACATCTTAAAATTTTCAGACTTCAAAAGTTAAGTAAAGTTCTTCAGGAAAATATTGTTATCCCAGTTAAGTTTTTCCTTTAATGCTGTTTTGTCATGGAAAAGCATAAATATTTGTTTTCTCAAGAAATTATGGAAGATGTAAAACATTTACCCATGAAAACTTCAATGTTTCAAAATTACCCATGGAATTTTCAATGTTTCAAAGTAACCCAAAGAAATTTCAATAAACTTCCAAAGTTATTAAGTCCAATAGTACCCAATGGAAATTTCAATGTTTTTTAAAATAACATATATGTTTCAATAATGTTCCATAGTATTCCATGGAAATGTTGATCATGTTTCAAAATAACCCATGGAATTTCAATACAGATCCAAAGTAATCCAATTAACCTCAATTTAAATACCCTTCTATAGCAATCCAAGGAAATTCAAACAATATTTTATAGTAAACCATGAAAATTTAAACACATGTTTCTCAGAAATCCAATCCAGATGGTATTTCAATATTTGAGCCGCGCCATGAGAAAACCAACATAGTGGCTTTGCGACCAGCATGGATCCATGCTGTTCACTAACAGTTTCTCCAATTCCATAGGCTTTAAAAGCGAACAGCATGGTGCCTGACAAGACTGCGCGGATGCGCAGGCTGGTCTGGATCCATGCTGGTCGCAAACCCACTATGTTGGTTTTCTCATGGCATGGCTCATTTGCTGCCTAGAATGTTTCACTGTAGCATAATGTGTAGAACTAAACCATCCAGGTGGTCTATGCACATGCCTTAAACTTTCAAACTGTCATTTACACAGTTAAAATTTGCAAAGATACAATCAATTTTGGCCAGCCAAATCATTTCATGCTCTCGGGTAGCACTGACAGACATATAAAAAAAGAACATGCATTGCATTAGATGATCCCTGTCACAGTAAGATAACTTTGATCACATGCCAACTCCTCCTACACCGCCAAAACTTATCTGTTGTAGTGCCTGAAATTTGAAGTTAAATCTAGTAAAACACATAACATAATTCATATGATGAACATAATTTAAAATATTGAAATACATAGCAACATTAAAGAAGATCACATCTTCAAACTTGTTACACGGAAAATATCAAAGTTTGGAGGCAATTTGTGTCCGTGTAAGATCAAAATATTCTTCTAATAGTCCAGCTAATGAAACAGAAATTGTAGTATCATTACTGGCCAACTGCCTTATATCAGTTTTTTTAAATCTGCAAACATAGTGGGGAAAGAACACTGAAAAATTAAAAGTTTCGAAATAGTACTTGAACTCTCCTCATAACATCATTTTTCATTTCTATTTTTAGTTAGAAAAAGAAAGTATTTTAGATAACTTTTATAAGTATTTAACATACAGTCAAACTTTTGTTAACTCGAACTGGGATAATTCGTTCACCACCCTTCTTTCAAACTCATCGTCAGGTCCTGGAAAAATCCCTGTAAAATGAATTTTGTTCGATAACTCGAACAACTGATCACTCCAACAAATTTTGCTGGTCCCGTCAAGCTCAAGTTAACGAAGTCCAATTGCAAATCTGCTTGTAAAATATTTAGAGCACTTACCCCTTGATTGGGAAATGTGGTGGTGTATATAACATTTTGCTGTCCATTTGGATCAATCATATTCGTTGCTAACGTTGCTAAAAATAAAATAAAATCATCACTTCCATGTAAACATCTTTCCAGAAGTATAGAATACAACAAAGCAAAATAACAGCTGACTCAGTTTGTTTTGTTTTGTTTGTTTTGGGTTTAACGCCGTTTTTCAACAGTATTTCAGTCATGTAACGGCGGGCAGTTAACCTAACCAGTATTCCTGGATTCTGTACCAGTACAAACCTGTTCTCCGCAAGTAACTGCCAACTTCCCCACATGAATCAGAGGTGGAGGACAAATGATTTCAGACACAATGTCGTTTATCCAATAGTCACGGAGAACATACGCCCCGCCCGAGGATCGAACTCGCGACCCCGAGATCCGTAGACCAACGCTCCTACAACTCAGTTTGTGTTTGTTCATGAGAGATATTGAAATGTGAAAGCACCCTCTAGCAGAAGGTATAGTAATTCAAGCAATTTTCGCATTCTTTTAAACTCCAAAGAATTATCATGAATTACACTGTGGAAAGAACAATGTTATTTCAAAGGTCCATATGTTTCCTCCCTATCACTACAGGTACCGTACAGTTCAAAACTCTGAATCTACTGTTTTCCCACGTTAAACAGTTTTTTAACAATACACCAGTAAACAGTTTAACAATAGGTCAGTTATATTTAACAAGAGCACCGCCTTGCGGGTGCTGACGCTCATCTGATTTTTTTTGTGTAATAGAAATATTGTCCTACCCATGATTTTCTAAGTCTAAAAAGGGCCATCATTCTCGCAAAAAGCAGGATAGAGTTATGTTTCTTGATGTACAGTGTCCACTTATGATGGTGAAAAACTGTTGCAAGTTTTAAAGCAATAGCTTTGATAGTTTATGAGAAAAGTTGACTTAAACATAATACTCAACCAAGAAAATGATTTTCTAAGTCCAAAAGGGGCAATAATTATTGCAAAAAGCAGGATGGAGTTATGTTGCTTGCTGTACAGGGTCAGCTTATGATGGTGAACAAGTGTTGCAAGTTTCAAAGCAATAGCTTTGATAGTTTAAGAGAAAAAGTTGACCTAAACATAAAACTTAACCAAGAAATCTGATATTTTCTAAGTCCAAAAGGGGCCATAAATCTTGCAAAAAGCAGGACGGAGTTATGTTTCTTGCTATACAGGGTCAACTTATGATGGTGAACAAGTGTTGCAAGTTTTAAAGCAATAGCTTTGATAGTTTAGGATAAAAGCTGACCTAAACATAAAACTTAACCAAGAAAACTGATTTTCTAAGTCCAAAAGGGGCAATAAATCTTGCAAAAAGCAAGATGGAGTTATGTTTCTTGATGTACAGGGTCTGCTTATGATGGTGAACAAGTATTCCAAGTTTCAAAGCAATAGCTTTGATAGTTTAGGAGAAAAGTTGACCTAAACATAAAACTTAACCAAGAAATCTGATATTTTCTAAGTACAAAAGGGGCCATAAATCTTGCAAAAAGCAAGATGGAGTTATGTTTCTTGCTATACAGGGTCAGCTTATGATGGTGAACAAGTATTTCAAGTTTCAAAGCAATAGCTTTGATAGTTTAGGAGAAAAGCTGACCTAAACATAAAACTTAACCAGGCAACGCCGACGCAGACGCCGACGCCGACACCGACGCCGACGCCGACGCCGACAACCGCTCAAGTGATGACAATAACTCATCATTTTTTTTCAAAAAATCAGATGAGCTAAAAATTAGTGTTTAGTTGTAAAGATATTTTGGTTTACTTGTCAACATTTTTATGCTGTCTGCATTTCAGTTATTATTTTCCCTCATAAAACAAGACATTACAGGGATCAAATATAGACATGTATACTTGCTAAAAGTAAAAAAAAATTTAGAATAGGACGTAAGACTTAGTACTCAAATATTTTGAGAGTCAATGAAATACCAGACAATTGTCAAAATTCTAAAGAAAAATCATGCCTTTTGACATTAACAATCCTAAAAAACAAGTCCAAAGAACTTCATACCTGAATGAGTTTCAGTCAATTACAACATTTTGTGTTATTTCAAGTCTTGGAAACTATAAAAATGTTGTATTTATTACTCAACTTTTTAATGGATGAAATTATAGTAAAAATGCAAATGGCAGACAAGAAGTACATTAATCATCGTTACATGTTCAATAGTATACTCACACTGCATTTCAAATCCTGCTGCATCTAGGTCTGACATATCACCTTCTGCCACTCCTAATGGTTTCTCACCACCTTTATTTGACTAAAGAAACAAAGTAAGTATTTGATTTTTTTTACTTCAGGAAAACAAAACAGATACAGCCATAATTCTAAGATGCACTATGATTAAATCAAAAATCAGAAATAATATATATACTCTAGGTTAACCAGCTTTAATCCCTCCTCCTCAAGTTCAGCTGTACCATCAGAGAGTAATAAATGAACAAATATTTGTATACTTGATCGTTCAGCGCAGCTGTTATTAAAAATTTGTTTCAATTGGCTTTAAAGTATTTTTCAACAGTATTTCAATTATGTAATGGGACTTCTTGTAATACTGGTACTCTTGCTAAAGCCAATATAATAATCTCCATTGTGACTGTTAAGAAATAAAAATGTCTTCACACTGAAAAATTCATGCAATACTCAATTTGATACACAAATTTACCTTATCTGCCTTATGTTGAATAGATCAGTGTTACTAGAAATAACAGGTACCTTTCTTTAACAAACCCCTTGCTGGTCTTTTCCTTAACACATCGAAATGCTTACCTCTCTGTATTTCTGTAGGTATTGTTTCAATGGCTCAACATAACTGTCAAAACCTAATGTGGACATTGCAAATAGAATATCTTCACCATTTATAGTTTTACGTTTTTCTTGATGGCACCTTTCACTTGCTCTAATATAAAGTCAAGGGGAAATAACCTGTCATAGTTATATGTAAATAGATGTAATCATTCTTTGACTAATCAGAAATTAAAATTTTAAAAAACTTCTAATCAATTGTTGAACTGAATTATAGAATAAAGAGTTAGAACTGATGCTTTGTGTGTTCAACAAAACTTCCACTTAGTTCTAGTTTTACCAGTTACCCTGCAGTTTTTATTCTCTTTAAGAATGTAAAATCAAATTTCTTTAATAAGTTGAAGTCTCCTTTAGTCCTCATTCTCTAGGTTTGTACAGTTGGTATATTATAAAAGGATACTCGCTGGTTATGAAACTGATAAACTCTGACACACATTCTTGTACACACTCCTTCGCATCTTTAGCTATCTGAAATATCACAGGGTTAGCTTTCATTTCTTACATCTTTGTCACATTTATAATCAAACCAAATCAGGACGTAATTCAAAATCAGCGAAATAAACCATCCCTCAATGGATGCCACTACTACATAAACTTTTTTCTATAAAAGAGACCTCATTTTGTTTAAAACTTTAAACACATTGTATATGCTACTATTAGGTTATTTAACATTGTTCTGTACAATACGGAGATATATTTGGACGAGTACCCAGCTGAGAAAACCATACTGGATGAGCCGCTAGTCCAAATATATCTCGTATTGTACAGTACAATGTTAAATAACCTTCTTATTCTATATCTATTTTATCTTAGTATAATAATAGTTTAAATTAAAAATGTTTCACTGAATATTGTATTCCTGCCTTTTCTAGTTTTTCCCAGCTTGGTATGAGTGCAAATATATGTTATACAGAACAATGTTAGACCTTAAATAACCTTTTTATTCTATATTTATTTCACTTCATACGTAATATACGTAATTCATTGAATGTTGTTTTTTCTGCGTATCATCATTAAAAAAAGTATATGGTGCAACCTGCCTACAACAGCCATTTGGTGATTTGGGTGGTAATAATACTTGGCAGAGATATTCTATGCCAACAAACATTGTCAGCAAGTTTGGTGAAGATCGGATGAAAACTGTTTGACTTAAAAGAGCGGACAAGGCTAAATTCCCCGTTTTTCAAGTAATTAAAGGACTATAATCAAAGAGTGCCTGGTACAATTTGGTTGGTTATCAAAACTGGCCAAGATGTAATGCCCACAAACATTGTCAGCAAGTTTGGTGAAGATCCGACGAAAACTGAATTATAGAGCAGACATGTTTTGGATGCTGACCGCCCGTCCGTTGCCGTTCATAATCTTCTCCATTTTGTTTCTTAACCGTTGAATAAAAACTGCTGAGGTAGCTATATAGACAGTCAGGGCTGATACCAATTTCTAGGTTTCGTCCGAAACTGCTTCTTTAAGCGACTTTTCAAATATTCCAACATCTGATGATCCTTTTTACTGTATTTTTAACTTTTGATTATTAACGAACGTTTTAATATCTAAATCAGATAGCATTGTTATCCCTTGAATCGTTTTTGTGTGTTGTAAACAAAAAAAAAAAACTCAAATTAAATCCAGATTTCAAGACGCACAATCAAACTCTGTACATAGAGCGCCTACTTCATCCGATTTACATTTGGAACATTTTCACGCATTTCAGGCTTTATGGTATATGTAACATGGGACTGTTGAACCTTCCAAATACAGAAAATACAGGATTTTTTGTACGCGCGTGCATCCAAATACAGAGAATACAGGATTTTTGTACGCATGTGCATCCAAATACCATAATATATTGTACGATCACGTGTTGCAAACGAACGTTCGCGATTGGATAGATAAAACAGGTACAGAATAAATGCAATTTATTTAAATGCTTTTATTTTTGCCTCCTGCAAGTTTCAGGTTTTTGTATTGGTCAATAGATGCCACCTCAGTATGGCATGACTCAGATTAGTGATTCCAAATTAGGTTAGGAATTGTACAATATGGTGAGCACCTACCCACAACCAGTTATACAAGAGCTGTCCGTAAGACAGCGCGCTCGACTTTTCTCAGTGCTTGACTCTGAATGAGAGCTTTGCCAGTGAAAAAATTCTAAGTAAAAAAGGGACATAACTCTGTCAAAATTCAAATCAGAGTTATGGGAATTGTGTCTTCTGGTGTAGACTTTGATAGTAAATAACTATTTAGAGTTTCAAGCCAAAAGCTTTAATAGTAACAGAAATATTTGACTTTTAACAAAATATTCTAAGTTAACAAGAGCTGTCTGATGACAGCGCGCTCGACTATTCGAAGAATTGATTGAAGAATGGGGTCAAAATATTTCCACGGATATTCAGACAAAAGAAATAAATAGTTTAGACAAACAATGTTCCTGTATTACTTTGATTTCGATAAGTCTTGCACTAAATGACAATATATGAGCCAATTTCAAAGTCCAAAAAGGGCCATAATTCAGTCAAAATAGTTATGTACTCTTGCCTACAGATGGAAATCATAATGATAAACAAGTGTTCAAAGTTTAAAAGCCATATGTCAAATAGTTTTTTGACAAAACATGGACTTGTATGAAAACAGAACCAATTTCAAAGTCCAAAAAGGGACATAATTCAGCCAAAATAGATGACAGAGTTATGTTCTCTTTCCTACAGATAGAGACTATTATACTAAACAAGTGATAAAAGTTTCAAAGCCATATGTCAAACACTTTACAAAAAATATGAACTGGTATGAAAAACTTAACCAAGATTTCTAAGTCAAAAAAGGGCTATAATTCAGCCAAAATCCTTGATGGAGTTACATACTCTTGCCTATAACTGGACATGGTGATGGTAAACAGGTGTTAAAAGTTTCAAAGCTTTATCTCAAAAGACTTTGTCAAAATATGAACTGGTACGAAATATTAACCCAGATTTCTAAGTCAAAAAGGGCCATAATTCAGCCAAATTCCTTGATGGAGTTATGTGCTCTTGCCTATAACTGGACATGGTGATGGTTAACAAGTGTTGAAAGTTTCAAAGCTTTATCTCAAAAGACTGTCTAAATATGAACTGGTATGAAAAACTTAACCAAGATTTCTAAGTCGAAAGGGGCCATAATTCAGCCAAAATCCCTAATGGAGTAATGTCCTCTTGCCTATAACTGGCCATGATGATGGTAAACAAGTGTTGAAAGTTTCAAAGCTTTATCTTAAAAGACTTTGTCAAAATATGAACTGGTACGAAAAATTTAACCATGATTTCTAAGTCAAAAGGGGCCATAATTCAGCCAAAATCCTTGATGGAGTTATGTGCTCTTGCCTATAACTGGCCATGATGATGGTAAACAAGTGTTGAAAGTTTCAAAGCTTTATCTCAAAAGACTTTGTCAAAATGTGGACTGGTGCGAAAAACTTAACCAAGGTGTGACGCCGACACTGACGCCGACGCTGTGGTGAGTAGGATAGCTCTACTTATTCTTCGAATAGTCGAGCTAAAAAGGGGCATAATTCTGTCAAAATTCAAATCAGAGTTATGGGGATTGGGTCTCCTGGTGTAGACTGTGATGTTAAATAAGTATTTTAAGTTTCAAGTCGAAAAGCTTTAACAGTAACAGAAATATTTGACTTTTAACAAAATACTTTAAGTTAAAAAGGGGCATAATTCTGTCAAAATTCAAATAAGAGTTATGGGGATTGTGTCTCCTAGTGTAGACTGTGATGGTAAATAAGTATTTAAAGTTTCAAGTCAAAAGCTTTGATAGTAACAGAGATATCTGACTTTATCGAAATCTTTAACAAAAATACTAAGTTAAAAAGGGGCATAATTCTGTCAAAATTCAATCAGAGTTATGGGGATTGTTTCTCCTGGTGTAGACTTTGATGGTAAATAAGTATTTTAAGTTTCAAGTCAATAGCTTTGATAGTAACAGAGATATTTGACTTTATCAAAAACTTTAACCAAAATTTCTAAGTTAAAAAGGGGCATAATTCTGTCAAAATTCAAAATAGAGTTATGGGGATTGTTTCTCATGGTGAAGACTTTGATAGTAAATAACTATTTTAAGTTTCAAGTCAATAGCTTTGATAGTAACAGAGATATTTGACTTTATCAAAAACTTTAACCAACGGCGACGGCGATGCTGACACCGACGCCGGGCGAGTGCAATAGCTCTACTTTTTCTTCGAAAAGTCGAGCTAATAAATTATTTTTCTTGCATACTATAAATAAAAGAAATTAAGAAGAACTAGCTCATTTTTGTTATTTTGTGAACATTCATGAAAACTGCTATTCAATATACCAACTTTTCCACTTTTTGGTATTGATCTCTTCATAATTCTGGCTACATTGGCTATAGGTAAAAATCTATCCTGAAAATACAAGAACAATAGAATATTTGAAATAACCATGACAAATTGTAAATGTGATTATTGTCCAGTATGGCAGGGCAGAATGAGGAAATATATTTTCTGACAGCATAAATTTTCACTTTGAACTACAGTATTACCTTGCCCTAGTTTTTTATATATAAATCAAACCAAAATAGTCAATATGATAATTACAGCTTAAAACACAGGGTGTTCCCAGTTTCAATCACAGCTAGGCATTTGCTGTCATACTAATCTGATATAAATCATTTTGTCTATAAAAATCTTTTGCAACTGTTTCACAAGTGGACATGAGATACTTTAATTAAATCTAGGAAATTTTCTCAGTTTGTACCGGAAAGCATTCAAATAATAATATTTGGTTATGTAGGCAGTAGTTTGCAACTACATGTAGCAAACAAATCTGCAACAGCTAATGTCCAGCAACAGCCTGAAACAGAGATAAATATTTGAACGTACTGAGTTTGAAAGGAGCATTTCAATTTAGCATGATCATCTAAATTCCGTTGGTTTTAGATTGTACAGGCCTTTTTTTCATAATTTTGGGAATGCCACCAACACCAGTGGAATTGGGAAAATGCTCTTGGAAATTGTCTTAATTGGGAAAATTTGCAAATTACCAAAATCTATGTAAAGATATTTTTGTGTAAAATATTAATGGATTGCATTTCAGTAATTGTTAAACAGTATAACTGTTGTTTTAACAACCAAAATATAAATACAAATTACCAAAACTACATTAAAAACAGCAAAACCCTAAAAGATCACAATCATTTCAAATTTTAAATTCAGAATTGGGAAAAAAAGATACTTTTTTACTTTGGCATTACCTCCTTTTACCGGAGGTAGATTTATAGGGGGGAAAAGCCCTGTTGTAGCATTGGAGTGTAACCCATTTTCAAAGTTTTAAATGTCTTGTTTATCCACCAGTTACATCACTCTGTTTTTTTCTACAGAATGAAGAAATGAAACAGCTGCATTTTATTTGAACTTTATCTTTTTAAAGAACACCTGGTTGATGCCAGGGATGCACAGTGGTGCAGGTGCAATGAATGAGCATCAGACTCCTGATCCAGAGCGCTAAGGTTCCAGTCCACATTGAAATAGAATCTGCCTGCTGTACAAAAGTCTCCGGATTAAAGTGGAATTCATCTGCAGTGCAACAATTTTCCCAATCCACTACAGGTCATACATCCAGGCAGCAGTCCTGAGGCCTAATTAACATATATTATGATCACTTTCTCTGCAACCCGTGTTAAATAAATGGGCCTAAACTAAAAGCGAGCCTAATTTTTACAATGTAAGTTATCACCTGTTCTCTGAGTGGTTCATTGTCCCTAGGCATTTCTTCATTGTCTCCTGATTCTATTTGTTCTTCACCTTCCTGGCCTGAAAATATAAGTAGTCTACATCATCCAAGATTTATTTTTATGTAATTTCTATGTAATAATTAATCATTCAAACCATTTTAAATGCTCTAAATATCTTTTAACTGCTCAAATGAATTCTACTGAAAACAAAAAGCTGCGTTCAATAAACGCCTGATGCCTCCGGTGGCATCCTTGTCGATACAAAGCAACCTAAGTCCAAAACGAGGTCAAGGTCAAACTGAGGTCAGGTGATGTCTGAAGATGAGGAATGGTCACAGGTTACATCTGCATTAGTATCAAGTCATTCTAGTAAGGGGTACTGATGCTAGAGGAAACGGTCCCATTCGGTTAACCAAGAGATGGCCCATACAAAGCAACCCAAGTCCAAAACGAGGTCAAGGTCAAACTGAGGTCAGGTGATGATTGAAGATATGGAATGGTCACAGGTTACATTTGCATTAGTATCAAGTCATTCTAGTAAGGGGTATTGATGCTAGAGGAAACGGTCCCATTTGGTTAACCAAGAGATGGCCCATACAAAGCAACCTAATTCCAAAACGAGGTCAAGGTCAAACTGAGGTCAGGTGATGTTTGAAGATGAGGAATGGTCACAGGTTACATCTGCATTAGTATCAAGTCATTCTAGTAAGGGGTATTGATGCTAGACGAAACGGTCCTATTTGGTTAACCTCGTACGGATGGACAAACGGAAGGCCGGACGGGACGATCACTATATGCCTCCCGCATCAGTAGATGCCGGGGGCATAAAAAAGTCCAGAGGCTCCTGTTTTTTTTAACCTACAATTAATCAGTGACTACTTACCTCCCCTGAGATCATTTATAGCATCACACTAAAATAAGATGAATGTGAATACAGATGATTTTGTTGCAAGTAAAGGCTACCTGCCTAAGACATGTTGTACAAGATAGAAGCTCACCTTCAATTTGGCCGCCTGCAGCCTGGAAGAAGGATTCACTCATACTGTTTTCACTGTGTCCATCACCACCACCATCCATCATTCACAGCATGTGAAGGACTTCTGTAATATGAAATGTACAATCTGAAATAAAGTTTTTATATCAGAGGTATAGTGCCAAAGCAGTGTTTTTTTCTGGCCAATTTTGGGCCCCAATCCCAATGGCAAATAGTATGTTTCTTTCCCAATGTCGAAGCTAAAATTCCCAAAGTTAAATTTAATGTCTTTTTTCAACTTTTTTCAAACAAGACTGAAACCTTAAACATTTGAAACACAAGACTGTTTGCTAACTTAATGCATAATGATAAATTATGGCAATTTTTTTCTTAAATGTGACTTTTTAATAAAAATATGACTTTTAACAATTCCCAATTAGGCATTTTACGACGCATTTTCCCCCAACTGTAAAGGCCCTGGCCCTATTCCCAAATAAGTGGGAAAAACATACAAAGTGAAGCTAGAAATAAACTTAATAGTTAAATTTAAAAAAAACACCAATCATAACTAGTACAAATATATATATATATTTGCCAGCTTTTTTAATTCGGAATAATTCCATTAACTTTTTTTACGAGTGATGGTGTGGACATTGTGGTTCAAGTTTAGTTAGATACTAGTAAACAAATGGACATTGATTACAGATTATTATAATTATTCTGGCAGCATATTACAAACCAGGTACTGGCAAACCCTTCTTTCCAAAGAACAGTGTATGAGAGAATATCTTCTTCTAGCCAGCTCAGTAGATACTGTGTGCCCTCTCTGAATGCCATCATGTAACTAAACTGGACACTTCTACATCTTACGTGACTGCCGTAAACAGTTTTGAAATTTAACTAAAGAAACTGTGCACCACACTGGGCCCAGTTTTGTTGAGCTACTTGCAATTTTTTAAAGAGCCATATATATACCTGACAACAAAATAGGCAGTGGCTAGAGTTTCGGAAACAAGACCTCTAGACAGCCTGTACAGGGCTGTCTAGAGGTCCGGTATAAATCAATATGATTACTGAGGATGGTAGTTACAAAGAGGAGACTATCTTTAATCTCTATAAAAGAGAGATGATTTCAAAAGATTGCTCTACTATTTTTCTTGTCCTTTTTAATACATTGTAAGTGACAGGAAACAGAAGTATTTGTATCGTACAGTTACCTGAATCAGTGGGGCACCAGAATCGGTGTATTTTGTTTAAGCATGCTCCTTGTTTGAACAGGGAGTCGTATGACATAACAAGTTTTTGCACTGGTTGTGTAAACTTATTATTAAAAACTACATCACAGCTGTCAAACTTTGAAAAATGTGACTTTAAATAAAAGGTAATGATGATTTAAAATACCCATGTGTAAATTTTCATGAATTTCTTATTATTTTTTACCACTGTTACAAAATCTACTCCACTTTCCACAATTTTTAACCATTTGAAACAATGTTTTGTAGGATGTAGTTTCAAGATCTGCCGAAATTATAAATATATGGTAAAATAATATGCATTACCCAGAATCAGCACACAGGGTATTCCCAAAATTTCATCTTCTTATATATCTTGTTGTTTTACATGTGAATGTAAATAAATCTTGTTTTTCGGCCAGTAATGGAAGATTGCAGTTACATAGTTGCATCTCATTTGTTTTCACTCAATTTGGAGAATGTAACCACAAAGGATGTCACCATCATCCACCTTTTATACTGCTACTTGCAAATGGCGGCTAGACTGCAAGGTGGTTTTCACTGCCAGTGCTATGGTTAACCTTACTTGTTACAAATATTACAAATACCAATAAATATATTCATTTTCATGATAAGAACATATTGCCTTTATGATAATTTTAATGTTTTGCACATACTTCTCCATTTTAATATCACTTAACCATATGGACAATGAGTAGACTGATTCAGGCGACGGCATTTAGACAAACTGCTTATATCAGTCATGTTATTAAAATGTCTCTGATTTGAAATTGAACGCCGGTTTTAAAAAATTTGGATCTCTTTAGGATGCACAAGTAAATAATGTATCAAAATAAGTTCATTTTGATATATTTAACCCAAGTTTAGACAAATGCATCTATAGGAGATGAATCCTTATCCCCACCAATACTGGTAACTGCAGGCTAATTCTTTAATCCCGGGAAAAATACGATCACAAATTCGATAAATAATAAATAGAAATTTGTATGCCGTAATCGTAAGCTTTTTTTTAATCAAATTCTTATTTTTATCGGAACTGATGAATTAAAATAATAAACTTAATGTTTTCTTTAGCATTTAAGACATGGACTGTGCTCATGAATTGTTGAATTCGTTTTACTGCTTTAGTAAATAAATAACGATGATTATCGGAAACCACTGTTACAATTTCACACTCAGTATGCGACAAACCCGATAAGAGCTAACAGAAAAATTTCAAAAAAAGGTAATAACGGTAATTTTTTTACAAGTAATCATAACTTCTACCAGCAATTACCATATACACTGGTAATACAGTACAGAATGGTATATGTGTCACAGGGTGAGAAAAATGTGCAGTCAGTCCGGGGCTCAAACCCAGGACCCCTCGCTTACAGGGCGAGTGCTCTACCGATGAGCTAACCGGCTGCCTGACGTGACCCTAACGTGACCAAGTCCGTACCATGACATACACCCCCATAAATTGGAAACTCGTCCTCGAGTCTGGAGGTACATAATATTGGAAGCTTCGTAAGACTGACCAAGCAAGCATGCCACGGTCCCACAATGGGCGCAAAATGTCACAGGGTGAGAAAAATGAGCAGTCACACCAGGACTCGAACCAGGGGCCTTGGAAATCTGTTCTGATGCTCTACTGACCGAGCTACCCAGCTGACAACACATTTACAGGCTTTCAAGTGACCTTTGATGAAAATCTAGGAGAAAAGTAGGGGCCTCTGATATAAAAAGTAGGAGAAAAGTAGGAAAAAAGTAGGAATCTTGTGATAAATAGTAGGAACTTATGAGAACAAACTTGCCAGTTTTAGAACAAGAGCATCACCGGCGTGCCTCACCAGCGAAGTGCATAGCGCCAAGAGCGGGGAGGTTTAGGAGGAGGGGCCTCTGTCCAAGTTGGGGGAGGGATGAGTGGGGTCTCTCCCTGAATGTTTTTGATATAATCTCTAAGTTCTGAAGTCCTGGAGGGGTACTCTCCTCCTTTTAGGGGTGAGGGTGGGGGGGGGGGGAGGGGTCAGGAGGCTGTCCCCCCTGGAAAATACTGAAATACAGGTATGAAATGGTGGGGCTCTGGTGCATTTTTTTGTCCACATTTTGAGGTATGGGAGGATGTATCCCAGTCATTTTAGGGGGGTCAGGGGGCTCTCCCCCTTGAAAATTTTCAAATACAGGTATGAAATGGTGGGCTCTGGTGCATTTTTTGGTCTTAATTTTTAGGTATGGGAAGAGGTACTCCAGTCATTTTAAGGGGGTCAGGGGGCTGTCCTGGAAAATTTTGAAATACAGGTATGAAATGGTGGGCTCTGGGTGCATTTTTTGGTCTTAATTTTTACGTATGGGAAGAGGTATCCCAGATATTTTAGGGGGGTCAGGGGGCTCTCCCCCTGGAAAATGTTGAAATACAGGTACAAAATGGTGGACTCTGGTGCATTCTTTTGGTCTAAATGTTGAGGTATGGGAGGAGGTAT
The DNA here is from genome assembly GCF_021730395.1 of Mercenaria mercenaria. NCBI lineage: Eukaryota > Metazoa > Mollusca > Bivalvia > Venerida > Veneridae > Mercenaria > Mercenaria mercenaria. The sequence continues at coordinate 60,434,368 of NC_069373.1, forward strand.
CCCAGTCATTTTAGGGGGGTCAGGGTACTCTCCCCTTGGAAAATTTTGAAATACAAGTATGAAATGGTGGGCTCTGCTGCATTTTTTGGTCTTAATTTTGAGGTACTGAGAGGGGTACTTTCCAAACTTTTTGGGGGCCAGTGTGTTTGTTCTCCCCCTGGAAAATTTTGAAATATAGGTATGAAATGGAGGCCACTGGTGCACTTTTGGGTCTATATTTGAGAAAATATCAATCCTTTGCCAAAATAGTTGGGTGCAACTTTGATGAGTATAGGTCACTTCTCAGCAAACTAGGAGGGCATGGGCATCCTCTTTCCAGCCCTGGATCTTGTACATTTACTCACAATTACACAGCAGCACAATATATAAAGGTTTTCTATTTTCATGAAGCTTTGAGGTCCCCATTGTACATAGCTACCTGCAACTTCTTATGCTCCAATATCAAGGTCAGTATTCAACTCACATAATGAAGAGGTCACCAGCAGCATATCAAAGGTCTCTAGAGCCTCACTAGTACACCATCAGTCCTTACATTATGTAACAAAATTCATTAAACAAATAGACTAACAACATTTGATAACAAATTTTTTCTCCTTTAGATAAAAAAATAGGAATAGTAAGAGTTTTTTCAAAAAAAGTAGGAAAAAAGCAGGAACAGAACTAAAAAGCAGGAAAAGTAGGAAAAAGTAGTACTACTTGAAAGCCTGCATTTACTCCCCATTTTAATAATCAAGTATGTATGACGTCATTTTTTAATATCATCGGGCAAAGAGCTATAAAAATAAATAGATCGGCAACTTGAGGGACATTTAGAGCAAATCTCGCCATCTCGCCAAAAAAATGTGACAACTGAATGAGATCTCATTTACCGGAAGTGACGCGTTCTCCACATGCCATTTTGTATGTGTGACCAGTTCTATATTAGATATATTTTTATTATGAAATTCATTAAAATAACATTAAGTCATTATTTTATCAGAGTGCCCTTACCTTTCTACAGTTTATTACTTATCTAGAAATAATTATAGCTAAACATATGTGCATTTGATTTGGTCTGCTACTCCAAAAGATATTCCAGACAGAATCTGATATGGTGATAATTTAATTAGTAAGTGTTAATTAGTATCAGAAAGTAATAAGTCACTGGAGTAGACAAGTACTGGTCAGGTTTTAATGTATGCATGTGTGATATGATTGGTTAAAGTATGATGCATGTGTGATGTGATTGGTTGAAGTATGAAGTGGGCGTGAATGAATAGGTTGCAGAGTTTGGAGGGAAAATGGAAAGAAGTCAGTTTGGAGTTTGAGTTGGACTTAGGTTTTTGTTTTAGGCACCGGAAAGTCAAAATTTAGTCAAAATTGATATTTTAATATTTTAGGCAAGAAATACTTTGGAAACTTTGAGAATGATAAATTATTATGTACTATGAATTGATAAATTGGAGTTATTGAAAAGTGATATAACATTATTATTTAGAATGGAATAAAAGAATATTAGAGCTCTACCACTTGTTTAATAATAGCTAATGTCCCCGAGAAAAATGGACCTCGGTTATATATGTGAAAGCAATTATTCATCGGTAAATTAATTATCACCGTTTGACCACGCTTCTTTTGACGATAAAAAACGTGTACTTTCTGTCTTAAGACTATTTCACATTAAACTAATGTTGTTTTAGAAGCTAACATGTATTTTAAATGTAGTTTTAAAGGTACAAATTGTAACTCCATGCTTGCCGATGTTTGTTTTAACGCTAAGATAATCAGATAACGCCGACTCATGCTCTGACATGAGATCACGCGAGATTACAGCCAGCTGCCATTCTGTGTATTTTATACTTCTTTGCATCGGCAATTTCTTAATATTTTAAAGAAGAATTTTATTTGAAAGTTGTGGGTTATTTAGTGACTATAAATGTAGAAAATATCAAATAGGAGAAATAACGGTGGTAGTCAACACAGCAGCTTTATTTCCAGCCGCAGCGTACCTGTGGTAGCCACTTCCAACAAAAAAAAAACTTGGTTTTTCCGTGATATCATTGTCTCATCTTGTTAATTATAATTATGAAGGGTGGGGTTGTCGCATGGAAATTTCGTTTTTAAAAGTGTTATTATGACTTCTATTTTATAAATGAACATTGAAATTTATGACGTACCGTGACACAAATGTCCCAACACCGGAAATTAAAAACCGGGAAGTTGTGGAATTTACCAAGGCGGAACGTTCTTTGTTGTTCATTTTTTCAGCAAATTTTCACGTAAACTTACGAAAATATCACCAAAATCGGGTTAATTATGATAATAGTATGAAAACACGTGTATTTGTTGATCATTTGAACATATAAACAAACCTAATCAAATTTGAGAAATTGGTTGGTCAGCTATCAAAGTGTTTAGCCAGTGAAATTTCAGCAATCTTCAGCCATTCAGATTCGACGTATCTGGACGTTTTCGGTCGACAACTCGGGGTGTGTAATGCTATGATGCTAATTTCCCGTACACGGTATACTCTTCAAAGCGCAGTCAATCGCACGAAAATTTACACCGATGAACGTTTTGTACTGTCTTTCATTGCGTTTTTGTAGTAAACATTAGTAACTATATATATTCAATTTTAGTGAAATTTTTGGTGAAATCCATTCACATTAAATATCAGAAACACGAAAACAAGCACCTGCGCGGCCTTACAGGCACACATAAAGGTAAAGGTAAATTTTATTTATCGTCGCTTTGCGAAACAATTAACATAAGCTCTGTAGATCTTTTGAGCGACCGTATTTTAAGAACAGTTAAAACCATTTATACCTTACTCCCAGCAATTTGCTGGTACCCATTTACAGTTGGGTCGACTGAGGCAATCGTGATAAAGTACGTGCCTTGCCCAAGGACACACCGCAATGGGAGTTGCCAGGATTCGAACCAGGGGCCTTCACCTCCGTAGGAAAGCATCTTAGCCCTCTCGACCAATGCGTCACTTCTATACCACTATACCATATCTCAAAACGTTCAGCTCAATATATCGATATGTCCTATAACAGGGAGTCTATTCTATAAGTTGAACTTCACTTAATCAGTTTATTTTTTATTTCATATAGAATTCACTTACTGTCTCGAAAATCAGATTTTCAAAGACCCATTTCCCATTAAGAATTGTAGCAAAGTTGCTTTGTATTAACCATGTCCCCCTCAATTACCCCCCCCCCCCCCCCCCCACCTTTCTCATCTGTCAGTTTCACTTTTTGGGACATAAAATGATTACGCTGCCAATTTAATTTAGCATGCAATCCGGAGGTGATTATCGGCCCGGAAAATGAATATAACGAAATTACTCCCCTTGCGTAGTGCATTTTCCGGGCCGATTAAAAAAAGATATGAAAATAAACACTTTAGTGATGCCCGGAGTCCATACACCAAGGTATATAAAAACTGGATGGTGGCGTGCGGATTTCTATAGAATGTTACAAATACAAACTGACAGATAAACATGCTCCTCTCCGCACAAAAAAAAACTACCGTTCTTTGGCTTACTTGGCCCTGATTTACAGACCAATTCTATACGGCCATACTTTTAGTAGAATTAACAATAGATCATCAGTGAAACTAGATGAAGTCAAATTTAAACCAAATTCTAAAACACTCCTACGCTAGAATGACGTCACGTTAACGTGCGGTTACGTCAATGTATTTGTTGCGACCAAGAAAGAGCGCTTCTATATTTTATCTACTGTTTTAGATTAAGGGCATATTAGAATCGAAATAATTTATAGCAAAAGAGTGTTTTAACACTATTTATACGCTCGGGCGGTAATACGTCGTACAAATAATTTTACTCGGGCTGCGCCCTCGTGCAATTATTACGCCCGACGTATTACCGCCCATCGTGCATAAATAGTGTTAAAGCACTCTTTTGCTATAAATTATTTCTTAGTTTTTACACTAAGTCTTCATTTTTAATCTGTGGTACTGTGTATGATCCTTTCATGCCCTTTTCCCATTCTACACCTTTCTTTCGGTAGTTTGAGACACAAGTACTTTTACTTAGGGGACTAGGTTTTGTCATACACTTGTCACAATAACCTACTGTCAACTACTGATTTTTATTTATATTTATTTACTTGTTTTTACTCCTACATCTTTTTATACATGTATCATTTGTATGTGTATTCCCTTCTTATTTACTTATCGGGGGAGTAACCATGTCAGTAATACATATCTACAATAACAGGGTTACTTCCTTTACTATTTATACTTGCTTTAACTGTGTTTTTGTCCATACTTTTAGTAGATATGGTGCAAATCTAAATTAACAATCGATTATCAGCTTTACAGAGACAACTGTGCTATCGTAAACTAGGCTCGACTCTTTTGAGTACTTCTCTGATAAGGCAATACCATATGTGACCATGAATTTTAGTGACTTTTCATCAACAAATTACAAACATCAGGAATGACAATAACTCTCGTGGCAAGAATGATTCTGTAGACTTAAACGGAACAGAACATCGGAAAATGGTGAGATGTCTTCCTGATTTTTCTCCTGCAACAAGAGGAGGTCAAAGAAATCATGCAAAAATCTCAGAACAAATCCTGTGAACTTGATCAGTTTCCGACATGGGTTTTGAAGAGCATTTGCCGCAGATTACAAACATATTAAATACATCATTTGAGTAAGAAAAAATACCAAAGGGGTTTAAACATACGGCGGATGCAGGGCTCACTCTGGCCTCCAAAAAAATAATAGCCAACTTTTTAACCTATGAAAAATTAATAGCCAAAATTGATGCGGATCTTTGCGTGCAATTTTTATAAAAATAAAAATTATAAATTTTAAAATATATATTTTCTTAATTGTTTTAAAAAGCAGTAGACCCCTACAGAGGGTGTTGGAATCAGGGATTCAGGGAAATTACCTCCAAATATTGGTGTTGGGGTCCACTATAAATGTTTAAAATGCTATATTCTGATGGGTTTTGAAGGCATTTACAGGACACATACTTAGTTTGTGTAAGGCAGCTGAAATGGTTGATACTTACTGACATTATGGACAGGGCAATGGCTCAATTAGCCCCATTCATGCACACACAATATGGACACAGTTGTCTCTAAATTGTATTTTTGTACTTGTAACATGTGTAAATGTTGAGTTCTGCTCAACCTGGGGCTAGAGGGCGTGGACGGTAGCATGCATTTCTACTACCCTCCATGAACAGGCTCAATCAAACCGAGCCTGCAAAATTTTCATTTCTGTCGTGTTGAGAGATCTGTGGGAGTTTCCACTTTTCTATTTTAAGAATGCGAGGTTAAAGCCTCTCCTGATGAAGTCTTGGTCCAAATGTTCTCAAAACTAAAGACCTATGTCCAATCTTTTGTTTATTAAAACATGTTGGAAATGGTAGTAGATGCGCGTCCAGAGCGGCATTTAAATTAAAAGAAATTCCATCAGGGACTGCATTCAGCATACAGAAAGGTTTACTCAACTGAGTCGGTTTTAATAAAGGTGCAGAAAGACATCTTCCAGTCTCTCGACCAAAATTCTGTAACAATAATACTCGACCTGTCTGCAGATTTCGGCACTATCGGCCTCTAAACAATATAACATCGCCTCGGACACCATTTCAAAGCACATGTATGGCCGTCGTCTTATCTAAGTGACCGCTATCAGTGAACGTTGATGGTGTACTGTTGAGGCCTGTGTTAATGAAATAATGTCTGCCTTAGGGGTCAGTACTGGGTTCCAACAATTACATACTATGCATTAAACCTGTTGTTTCCATAATATACAGATGTCACGGGCTGCTTAATCTACTCTGTGCCGAAGACTCCCAATTATATCTGCTCTTAAAGCAAAAGGAAGCTGTGACTAGAAGTGAGGCATTGAACCGCATCGATGGTTGTCTGAAATCATATCGTGGATTCTTTTCAATATGCTGAAACTCCATGCTGTTAAAACTGTTGAGCACATCAAAGCTTGATTCCAAACACAATGATGCCATTTTGTTGAAGGTCGGTGTTTCGCTGATAAAAACAACACACGGTAAGGAATCTTAATCCAGATCCATACTCCAGTATGTATTTTGAACGTCACAAAACCCCTTATCAAATGATTGATAACTTCGCGATTAGACTACCGTAACGCCTTGTTGAGTTGTATTTCAAACATCACATGGGATAAATTTCATGTCCAGAACACGACAGCTTGCGGCAGTCCTCAGTCTATATTAGATATATGATAGAGGTGTGTCGGCCGGATAGAGAATTACGATCACAAGAAACTTTGCCATTGATTGTGCCAAAGACTTCTCATTTCATAGTTTCTATATGTGTTATAGTGTATAATGAGAAATGAGAAACAGGAGATGGGAATAGTGAAATGTGAAGCCACCACAGCGCTTTCGTTTATATGCCATTTACTGTTGCGACTGAGATTCATTTTTTTACATTTTCTAATTAAGGGCATGACTTCTTAATAAAATTCATAATTTACAGGCGTATGTTTGAAATTACTTTTTTATAACTCTGTTACAATTTCTCAGATTTTTCTCCGATTTTCAAAACAAAAGTCTCAGATATCAAATGATGTAATGAAGTGAGAAGAAATATGAAAGACTTCGTGTTTTCTTATTGTGGTAAATACGTTATGTATTATTCTGAGATGCATTTCTGCAAATAACGTATTTTTTTTGTTGTTATTTATAATGGCTATCGAGCCTAGCTAGCAAATTAAACATGCAAGGTAAACTATAAATGTCATTTCAAATAATGAAAATTTCGTGTCAGATTTGAACTATAGTTATAATGAATCAGCGATATTTAGTCAGATAACATTTTACTTTCAGAAAAATTCTGTACATGCTTATAATCTGCTGAAAGTTAATTCTAACGAAGGATAATTGGATATAAATTTTAATTTGTAAGTCTTTTTAATGGCGAAGATATTAAGTGAATATATCCTAAGTCTAGATATAAGCCTCTAGATATAAGCCATTGGCAACACAGGATCGAACATTAAACAAAAATTATTCAGCCAAAATTAGATAATACTTCCCATCAGGCACACAACGTTGAATCAACGTTGAAACTTTGTCGTGACGTTGATCAGCCTTGTTTCAACCTTCAGCAACCATATGAGGTCGCTACCTGACGTTGAATCAACGTTGAATATTGGTCATGTTTCAACCTTGCAAGGTTAAGATAAAAAAGAGGTGCTTTGAAAATTGTTTCAAGGTCACTACTGACTTGCCTAACTCGTACACTCACATTGCCATTAAAATACATGTTGCATAAAATATTGTTTTAAATTATTGTTGCACCTGTACATATGACATGATACATTCTTTACATATCTTAATGGTGTGATTCTAATTGTTTTTACATTTGATAATAAAATTCATAATTACAGGCATATATTTCGACTTAATTACGGTAGTTACTCTATAACAGTTTCTTCGATTTGTCAAAAATAAATCTCAGATATTATCGAATTTCTAAGTTCAAAATAACACCTCTAAATGAAAAGTGAATTAGAACTTAAAACACAATTCCAGCTTGAGAAGGTGGGCGAAATAGTCTAATATAAATTGGTAAACACCGGAAAATGATTGCAGACAATTTTTCTTTTCTATTAGTCACTATACTTATTTATTAAATTCAAGTCGTGGATTTTGGAACATGCATCTACCATAAGCTCTTTATAAACATGATTAGTGTGTAACATTTTAAGGCATTACTTGCATTCTCTTTGTGCCTATTGGTCATTTACCTCCTGGTCAGGATCCATGCTGTTCGCTAACGGTTTCTCTAATTGCAATAGGCTTTGAAGCGAACAGCATGGATCCCGACCAGGCCGCGCGGATGCGCAGGCTGATCTGGATGGAATGCTGGTCGCAAATGCATTATGTTAGTTTTCTCATGGTGCAGCTCATATTTGTATCGCCTTACTGTCTGTGATTACATTATTACTGATTTTGAATTCAGTCTCTGTAAATGTGTGATTTTGCAATTTCTCGCGACTGTCTTGTTTTACAGTCAGCCGCCGGTAAGATCTTGGCCAGTAAGTGTAACTTTCCTATGATGAACTCGACTGATTAATCACAATTTTCATTTTGACAAAGCTCACGTAATGGAAAGGATATCTCGACTGATTAATGAGATTAATAGGGATGGACTATAGGTCACTTTTGAGGACAGACCAAAGCCACACATGTCAATAACAAAGATATACGATATGATTGTTACAAAGTAGATGTCAAACTCAGGTTTGTTGCAGTTTCGTTCACGTTTTCTTTTTTACATTTGAGTTATGCAATGTCTTTATTTGATGAACAAAATTTAAGCGGAAGGTTTGGGTTTCATTAACGGATTGAACTGAATAAAGGTTTTTTTTTTATTAATACATGCAAGTGGAAGTGGCGTTCAACAACAAAAACATAGAATATTTTGGATTCAAATGAGACTTTATACCATCTTATATTCCTGTTATACTTGAGAAGTAAACTACATATATATCTAACTAAGTTAGAAATTGATATCATTAGGTCATCCAGCAGCGTACACATTTGATCATTTGATCTAACATTCTAGCATATAACTGAATTCGTGCTATACACAATTACCAGCCAACCCGATACATTTTAAAGCATTTTCTTGTTCAGATGCTGTATGAACAACACAACTTGTTTCTTTTGGCATGTGCTACCAAACAGGGAAAATTCTGGTAACCATGATAAAAGTGCCAGATTTCCGATTGCTTTCAAACTTGTTCCCTTTTCTTGGGCAATGGGGTAATCTTATACTGACAAATAGAGGTTCGTTCTGGAATACTTGCCCGGTTTCCGGAACAGATGGATTACGGTTCACAGGGGTATTTTCAAATGAAATAAGAAGGCCAATTTTCGAAATTTGTTCAGTTTGGAGGGGTTTTCGGTATTCAGGGGGAGGTGGGCGGGGTAGTGTAAAAACTTATGCTAAATAGATCTATTTTAATTTACCTATTGCAAGCACAAGGGCAACCGATGAAAAATCAGTGTTCTTACTGTATGCATTCCAGCTCTTCCTACATAAGGAACTCTTCGAATAAGTAGAAGACGCTAACAGATAACCAATAAGCCTTCTGTAAAGACTGATACATTTTTAGTATCGTATATCTGTGTTTTGAGGAACATGACAAATTATTCCTCCCGATGATATATAAACAGCAAGAAACTTTATTTCTAAGATATATACTGTATTTATTAATACAGAACAAGTCACTATTGTCGTTTCATGCATATCTATTATATAAATGTCTTCAATAATCTACACTTCAGTCTGTCGATATTTCATATTTCAACTTTTGTTTCTCTCGTCTTTAAGATGTCTACTCATTAAAGCAAGAACCCTGTAGCGCATGTCCCTGATATCTGTCTTTAGGTCTCTGATAAGATCATGGTAATGGATTTTCCAAATTGGCTTCAATTTTTTGTTCATATCGTCATCATCATTTGACAGAGTCTCGCTGCCTTCTCGTCCCGACTCATTCTCATTTTCATACTCGCGTTGGAATCCCCTGAGGTGTCCACTTACGGCCAAGTACAATGCCTTGATGTTCTGATATACACCGCTACTTATACGTCGTTGACTTTTCCGCATTGACCCAGCCACACTTCTAAAAAAATTCCTATCAATCGCTGATTGATTTGTGTCTGTAATATAAAAATCATTTCAGTGAGCTTCAGAATAAGATGCAACTACAAGTAAGATACTAAATGTAACACAACATAACCTTCCAAGATCACGGAACGTGAAAATTGGTAAGAAGTAATATAAAAAACTAATTTAAGGAAGTAAAAGTCGTTTTTCACTCAAGGCCTACGAAGTTTTCCCCAAATTTGAATTTTCCCTGTATTTTATAATAAATTATAGTTTGTAACTACTAGTGATTGATTAGTTTGTACAGATGTCAATACATTAAAAGCTGATGTTGTAATATTTAGCGAAAGTAGTGATATAAAATTATGTGCGATTTTCAAAATAACAAATCGTATCTCATATCTGTGATTGTTTTGCGGCAAACATTTTAGAGGAAGTGAAAACTCCTAACAAAGGGTGAAAAGAATCATTAGTTGAGTTTGTCAAAAATAAATTGATACATAGTAGCTTTCAGTGGTTACTAGAATCACGGTGTTTCACTAAAAGCGCAATAAACAGAAAAGTTTCACTGATTTTTAATGAAAGTCACTTTTGTTTTGTAATCACATTGTCTAAATTTATTTTTTTCGGTGATATTGAGATATTTCATCATTTAGTAAACGCCTTTTAATCAGCAACGTCTCTCTCCTTGTTGACAGATTGTTTTATCTTTTTTTTTATTTTAAGGAAATACATATGCAGTGTATCTGTTGTACAGTATTTCACTAAAATAAAAAAAATGAATGACATTAGCTGCATACCCTGACAGCAATATTTTGGAAAGTTTATCATGCGTTTGATAAAAGTTTGTAAAGTTCTATTATACTAATTTAAAGTTCTATTTCGTTACCAATGTTATTTATATTTACATATTAACAGAATGTTCAGATATTATTTACATGGCTGCATTGAAATTATAAATACCTTTCACGTGAGCAGAAATGCATTTTGTCGCATCAGTAGGCTGAGTTACTGGGTGTCTGGTGGGAACCGTACGGGAAATAGAAGCTGTTCTAGAAACAGGATCTGCGTTAATTGGACAGTCGCACAAGGTTTGTGTTGTACACATGCTTGCATTTTGGACAGAGGTTTTGGTAGTTGTTTCCAAAAAGATATGTTCTTCCTTTCCAGTTGCTTCTACTTTATCATCGCTTAAGGTCTCGATGGACAGTGTAGATGTGCCTGCATGCTGAGAAGGTGTAGCTTTAAAGATATCCGTCACTAAATCAAGAGTGGTTTCTGGAGTCGGTAAAGGTTTGTTTATTGTTAAAGATTCTGTCGTTTCTAAGTTGCCTGCTTTTGGAATTTTAGTACTGGCGTACTCAGAATATGTATAAGTAGAGGGATATTTTTTAAATATATCATTTGTTTCTTGATATAAACTTTCTGACGACAAATACGATGTTGATGTTTCTCCATCAAGATGAGGATAAGCCGTAGACATTTCATGCCTAGTGCCTGTGTCATCTGTTTGATCTGTATTTTGTAATAAATTTTGAACAGACGATGAGAATACTGGGGAAGACGTAGTCATTACAGGTGGTGGCAATGAAGAGGAAGAATCCGATGATGAAGATGACGACAATGTCGATCTTAAAGATGATAACGTCGATGCAGTATAAGAATAAGATGACAACGATAATAATGATGAACCAGGAGTTAATGGTGACTCTGACAATGGTAACAAAGTAGATTTTGTGGATGTAAATGCAGATGTTTCCGCTTCTGTACTTAATATAGGTCGTGCAAATGGTGTAGGTCCATCTAAGCATGTTAAACAGCAAGTTTTACTAGCGTAATCTTGATCACCATTAACGCAGACTCTAAGATCACAGTCGTCAGATCGGTCACCGTACTCACAACCAGTAATGCCAGTGAAGAGCAATTCGCAAGTGTTGCAACATTTATATCTTATATCGTCTATATAACATTGACTTGGTTCACTAACGACAAGATTGTAGCAGTTCATATTTGGCTCATTTCCAAAAACGCAAGTATCAGAACTTTCCGGCGCATCTTTATGGTCTAAACAACTTCCTTGCCAGCAGTATTTTTTGTTACCACAAGGCGTTCCATCTGCCGGAAGTATATATCCACATTTATCTGAACCTGGAAACGTACATAGAAGTCCTCCGCAAATTTTAGAATAGCTTGTTTCTATTTCTTTGCGACAGATATCCGATCCCAAACCAAATGCATTTTCACATTGCCTTCTACCGCTGTAACTAACACCAGGTAGGTCATTAACTAATGCGGCTAACTCAGCTGGGTATCGCTCATCCAGAGACGTCTCTTTCAGACAAGTCAGACCATCTTCATTTAATTCAATTATATAATCATTAATGTACTGCTCAGAGCACTTGGAGAATTTCCATTTATTTGAACCAAACGACTTAATTGGCAATTTGAACTTTGGTACCATAATGTGGTTAAAGAATTCAAGACAATCATTGTTATCCATATCATCCCGTGTGCCAAGAGCTCGTGCAACTTGCTGAGTAGCATATGTTACTGTTCTGTAATCAAATATATCTTCGACTATTGACGAGTTGGAGATGTTTCGACACATTGACGATGCAAAGGCAATACCTGCATTACCTGGACTACCAGCGTATGTCAGATTTGTTCCTGTGAACAATATCGCATGGTCATATTTTGGAAGGAAGTCTGCTTCATCCAGCCATTTTTGAAATTTATCAAGAGCTTCTGACGAGTTGACCATTACGCGTGCACTGTCTCCATCTCCATCTATAACGCTCTTTGTGGTCCAGTAAGACTCGAGCTCAGTTTTAGCTACAAACAAACCAGAAAATGCAAGGTCTATAATGAACGGTTGATCTTCTATAGCACTAAACCTTTTGTTTATCCCTTGAAAAATGTAAGCATAATACTGTCTGATTATTGCCATAATGTCCGAGTCGTGATTATCAGGTTTGCCTACCATAGTTTGCCACCAGCTGTAAGCGGCAAAATCGATAACCATTAGGAGCTCAATAGTCAGATGTTCTACTTCCCGTTTTACTCTATCTTTTAAGTTTGTTTCATCGGAAAACGTGCTGAATGCATTGGACAGTCTAAAATCCAAAGGCTTCTCTTCGATATCATTGAAGTCGTCTTTCTGGTAGTTTTCGGAGTTGGCACATTCTGTGGAATGATAACTATCTAAAGAGAAAAAATGTTTCGAATGGAGACTCTTGCTTTCATCTAATGGCTCAATACCTATGACATTCCCATCCATGCAAAACGTTCCTAGCAAATGGAAATGACTTTCTGATAGCCGCTTTACTGTAACAAAAGATTGACCTTTGTTGAATTTGTACATCTGATGTTTTCTTTTGTCATTTTTGTTATCTGTTGCTGCATTGGTTTGCAACACTTCGCTTCCACTTGAAGTGAAATCCAAATTCTCTAGGTATTTTTCTAGCAGAAGTTCCAAAAAGGCATCACTGATACCGTCTTTATGCACGGACAAAACTAACTCATTGGGATATTCTTTTTCTGTATCACTGCTGCGAACGTGTTTCACATAAACTATTTCTGAAAAATACAAAACAATAAATGATAAATACAACAGTTTATGTTACTTCGATTCCCTTTTTTGTTAGGTTTTCACATTTTTGTAAATTATTTTATTATATATGAATATTATGGTAAGATTAAGACTGTTGTACTGTTTGTGTAATTATTTTTCTTAAAACAAGCTTTAAAATGTAGTTGTTTTAAATAGTTGTTCATACTTACCTTTATTTACATGGTATGATTCTGCTGAGCTGTTTATTAGAATTGATATAGTAACAATCAGTTTTACAGCAGGCCGAAAATATATGCACGCCATTTCCACTGACACTAACTGAACGAATTGTTCCCGTGGGTAAATTACTTCAGATACATTTGTTTTCTCAGTCAGATTGATGTTACTATTTGTTTCTGATCATTTGAAAATGCTTTGCATATTCTTCGTGTTGCAAGCTAATGCTGGTAACGTTTTAAGGAAAGTAATTTACAAATATTAAGCCAAGAATATATTTTCAGAAAACTCGCCCAGTAATATTGTTTTAAATCTTCCTATTGAATTGAAGTTTCATTATTCACAGTATTAATTAAGTTATATACTTAAAAAAATTCTAAGGTAACGCTTGTACTCGTTATTACATCGAAATTGTGAAAAAAGCGGCCCTCCTCCTCTTGTTTAACTGCAATCAAATCGAACCATGTTAGAGCTGATATTAAACTGAGCACATTTTTGTGAAAAGTCTATATCTGAATTTCTGGTAGTTTTCGGAGTCGGCACATTCTGTTGAATAATAACTATCTAAAGAGAAAAAAATGTTTCGAAAGATGACTCCTGCTTTCATCTAACTGCTCAATACCTATGACATTCCCATCCATGCAAAACTTTCATAGCAAATGGAAATGACTTTCTGATAGCCGCTTTACTGTACCAAAAGATTTACCTTTATTGACTATGTACATTTGTTTTCTTTTATTATTTTTGTAGCATGCATTTCCACTACCGTCCATGAACAGGCTCAATCAAGCCAAGCCTGCAGTCGTGTTGAGCGACTGTGGAGTTTCCATCTTTGTTTATTTTATTGGGATTTGTCACACCGGCATAAATGTGCAAATGTAGGGCGGCTTTTAATCTTTTCTAGATGAAGGAAGACCAAATGTGATCCTCTGGACACTTTTTTAGGGCCGGGCGGACACCTATATAAAACCAACGACTTTCCGTAAGCTAGCCGGAAGACTTCCCTCATTACAAAATTCTATCTTCCAATAGAGGTTTCGAACCCACAGCGGTGAGAGGCGAGTGATTCAAATCAGCTAAGTTAATGACTTGGCCGCAGAGGCCTCAAAAATAGTACGATTGCATAACTTGGTTAATTTGAAATTTCGATATGTCATACTAAACGTATGTTAAATTACGAAACATTTTGCTTGCTTATTAAAATATAATAAGAAAATACCAAATGTTGCGTAGGAAGGTTTGTTCAGTATAAATACATCAACATGATAATATGCTTCATGATGACTTCGCAATACCTTAATGTCAAATTCTGTTTATATACATATTTATTTGTGCTTTTTCCTTCTTTCAGTTAACCAGCTCAAGCACTCTGTGTACAAAGAATTCCCCCAGTACATTTGTCTTTACATCCTGTTAATGGACAAGTGTACACATTTTTATTGGTGTGGCCTTTATATCACAATGACTGACAAGGGACAAGGAAACGTCCCATTTCTGTCATGTTAGCAACACTACGTTAGTATCTTATTACCAATCGCTTTACTTGTTTAAATTGGTTGTACTTTTTTAAACCGTTTTAGCTATTCTCTTTTTTTACAAGTTTCATTGAAAATTTGATATCTGGTGATATCAAACTGAAGAACATCAAATATGTTTTCACGAGTGCGGAACTAAAAGATAATGGATGATTATGGCTAAAACCGTAGAAAAGGTCACAAAGTCAAACAAAAGTGTTTATTATAACGCAAGACCAAAAGACCAAAATATCTAACGCCAGATCTTTCATTTTCACTCGCTACCTCACGACTCGCGAAAATGTTGCATCTGGTGTTCTCTCGATGAAAGATACTCGATCCCTAGTATCCCCTTTGTCTTTTTTCCTTAAAGTATTTCTTTCTTCGTATAGGGTCATAATGTATTTACACAGTTAAGTCTTTCAATCGTTAAGGTCTCCAGGAACAATGCTGTAACTTATGATCACACGTATTATATTTGGGCTAAGCTTAAAGTGTTTCGGAGCTTGTATAGATTGGTTGCTAACGAGTGTAATGGGTGTTTTATAAAAAAAAATATTCCTCGACAGATTTTATCAAACTTTTCATTTTATGATCATGTAGGAAAGCCACAGATATGTGAGCTATGAACTGATGATTATATTTTAGCTGTTGTAAATGTATTCGTTCTAATATATGATTTTATTTGTAAAATAATATACAAAATATGGAGGGAGCAAATCAGTACACAAAATTAAAACAACTTGGAGAAACCTTTGTATCATTTTTTATTATTTTATCCTCTGTTACATCTTAATCAAATCTATAAGAAGACAACCGTATCTATAACAATTACAAGAGTAATTTTAACTGTATTGATTCGTGTACATTTTCATGTACAGGCAACTTTAACAACATGCCACTGATATGCACTCTATTTGAAATAATTACTGACAATAATGAATAGATGAGACAGCCTAATTCTTTGGTAGTAAAGTACTATTATATTGTGTAGACAGCCTATTATGCATTTAAAATCAATGATGAAAATATATGTATTGCAAGTATGAGAAATAAATAGGCGAGTTCTGTATACAACTATCTTTACATGCAAACAATGTATTATTTACAATTTAAATCAAAATGTAAATAATGAAAACATTATAAATAAATAGGTAAATTCTATATGACTAAATGTGTGCAGACAACATATTGTGTGTTTAGAATTAAACATACTAGTATGACAAATAAATAGGCAAATTCTGTGATAGTAATGCACCATTTGTCATGTGAAATGAATTATGTTAATTATCAAAAGATGAGAAAATAAATAGGCGCAATGATGGATATGATAAAGAAGACATACTCTTGAATATTAATACTTCACAAAAGTAAACAAACAGATGCATTCCTTAAATCGATTAGACATGCAATTATGATAATATAGACTCATTTGAAAACTGATACATTTATTCTTTAAACAACTTCAAGAGGAGAGGTACATAAATTAGTCACATTTAAACAGATTTTCCAGCTAATTTACATAAATGTATATCAAATATCGTTCAAATCTGCAAAGCGTCGACATATTTACAACCTCCCAGCGTTAATCTTTTAAAACAAAAATATAATTAATTGCTGTAAATGTGATAAGATTTAAATAATTTAAACATATTTTCTCTTCATCAATTTGATCAAGTATCAAAATTATTATTTTTATTCGTGTACAGTACAGTTTTTGAAATCGTGAGGAAGGTAAATAAATTGACAACAAAACAGCATGTAAAGCAAAATAGATGTTGCACTTTAAAATATTGATTTCCTCCTTCGTTACAAACTTAAGCATGTCTGTTAAAAAGAACCAATTAGAGACAGAAATCCTATTTTAAAAGCGAATTTACAACCATACATTATACTATCACATGAAAGGAAATTGTTTAAAAGTGAACATAAGGGGAACAAGGAAACATGGATCTTGGTAACGAAATGATGAATTTGGAACATATGTCACTAAAGAAATTTGTCATCATGAATCACCAACCAGCCTACACCTAACCTTCAATTCTCTAATACAGGAAGTACACACAATGATATGCTTACAAAAAACTGTAGCATTTAAAAACATATTGTAATATTCCTGGCAGCGAACTATTCACTAGGTCATCGTATACATTCACTAATTATAATAATTAATTATTTTTCAGCAATATTATTACAGAAGACTCCAAAGGTCTTTTGATATCAAGTGTCCAAACATTGTATGTCAAATTCTGTGCTGGAAAATACATTTTAAATGAGCATTTACTTACATAATTTTCAGTTAATTTGGGCACTGACCTATTACAATTACACAATTGTATCCCAATTTCCGACGTTACAGTGATAAACATGTTTGCAATTGTAAATTAACATCATAAAGCCATAACGTTATATGAAAAGTTTGACAATTGCTAAAATTACTACAATGTCGTAAATTCACATTTGAATGGATATCTTGCACATCTGAATAATAAATTATTAGTACAGTTAATGTATGTCACTCATGTATCACAATTGATAATTGGGATTCATTGATTAGTCACGACTACAATATCTTCTAATAAGCATGTCAGTGTCATTCGATGTGTGAGTCAACTGATGGATGATAACTATGACTACATTATGATGTGTGATACAAAGAATAATAGAATAAATGATAACACAATCATGATCAATAAAATTACTGTTGGACGGTAACAAGTATATAATGAGGATTTTGATAAATTCAATATTAGTTAAATAAGAATTAAATAGATAGATTTAAATAATATTGCACAAATAAATCACAGTCTTTGTAAATTTAAAACATTAGTCATTCAAATCATGATGCAAACGCCCTCGCTGTGACAAATGTTACATCTGTAATTCAAATGCGTGAGCTGGGCGACAACAAATAACGTTTTCACATGCATCAATAAAAATGACGGACTCAGCACGTTCAGAAGCCTACTATCTTAGCACGTTTCTGTGTTTCTGGTCCTCACGCATAAAACGTAAAATCTGTCAAAATGATATTTAAAAAAAAACACGTTTTAGCAGAACATTTACATTTTACGTCATGAAGTGGGTTTCTCAGTTTTAAAGCTACTCTTACGTATACTACATGACGGTATACATTTGTTTTAAAAACTCCATTGTATCTTGGTAGTCATTCATTAGAACATATGTCCTTCTTGTTTCGTTGTTAAATGGTTTTGCCGCTGATTTGAAAGCAGACGACACTTGGTGATTTGCAGACGCTATCTTTGCGTCCTCTTTTTGTCCAATAAGAGCTATTTTTATATCACACATAATCTGATATAACTGGTCTTCAATGTTGAGTAACTTGTCTTTGAGTTTTTTGGATCCCGGTTTCTTCCCTATTCCTATTTGATTGTTTGTTCTAGCATATTCTGTGTAGTTTACAAGCTTAGATAACAGTCTGTAATGGTCCTTTAATACAGATGCAAACTGAAATAAAGTTATATAAAAGTTATTAGTGCTTGCATCCCATTTCATTTTGTGGTTTACTTAAAACCCGCACATAATCGATGTGTGTAACAAACTTTAAAAAAAAACACAATGAAAGCAATGAAATACAGAAGTTAATTAACATTTAAAGGTAATCATTGAAAGAAAAAACATTTCAAATTGATACTAAATCAAAAGTTGATTAGCATTTAAAAGTTAAAGGAGGTGGTCAAAACGTTAAATCAATTTAAAGTGGCATTATGCGCATCTTACTGCACATAGTGTGTTTTTGGTGAATGTTTTATAAAAGCAATTTTCGGTTGCTGTGCATTTAAATGTGTTAAATTAACGATAATGCCGCATAAGTATTTGAAGTTGATGCTCTAGAAATAAAGAAATCAGACTAATAAGATAATAGTTTTTTTTCTTCAGTCTTCTGCGCAGTGATCTCCCTTACCTATAGGTAGAGATTTCTGTAGTTGAAGGGAAGCAACTCCTGCGTGCAGTTTGACTTTTCTTAAAATGACTGCCCCAGTCAAAATAAGAAAAGTCATATTTGGAAAGTAATTATCTTGTACTGGTAACAGGAAGAGTTTGTTATATTGGGTTAAAAGCTGTAATTTCCTTCACCCTTTTTTTCTCACACATCTACTTCAGCTTGATTTGTACTTGAAAAATGCGCATTTTTCCACTTTAATAACACGTGTTTGTATGTAATTAAACTCTGTGTAATCAAATATTGCCTTTGATTGAAATATATTCAAACAATCGTTCCAAATGGGACGAATGAACGTATCTTCAAGAGCTATATAAATACTTACGTTTTTCGAAGAAAATGTTTTCTTTTCTTCTGTTACTGTAAATTCTTCCTTCGGTAAGAAATTGCCCGTTGGCAAAACTGATACTAAAAATGTTTTTGTTATCTGAAATAAATAAAAAAGAAATGAGTTATCAATATTATTCATCAGACTTCAATTGTGTTTACATAGAAGATATTCTAAACATTTGTGACAAATATAACTTATAAGGTTACATGTATATCGAGTACGGAATGTCTCGTGTAAAGATAGTTTAGAAGACAATATCGAAAATGTCCTTGAAGTTCTTTTACAAGACATTGAAAAAAAGAGATAGTGAACATATATGATTTGCTGTAAGAGTCATGAAAATTATCTGGCACACTAAATAGATCTGGAAGCTTTACAGGGAATCAGGACAACGCATATAGACGCATATAAATCATTTAACTTCCTCTTCTATATGAAGATGTATCTGTTATATTCAATTAACTTCTAATTATTTCCTAGTGTATACCATTAATATTCAACACTTTGTCCGTGTGCTAAAAAAAGAATCATTTTTCATTCGTGATTGATGTGGCATATAAGGAAAATGAAAATTGCTACCGCATATTTTCTCTTACCACAATTTGATTGTTCAACATGTTAAGAGAGCAGAACGTAAATGGCAAACGCTTGAATGACCACGTAAGCCGTTAGCTTTCAGATACTGCATCAAATATGAATGAAATTCCTCCGTAACTGATAACGACCGGACTTGACGTGTGTCGTAATTGTTTTACGACCACGTTCGTAACGTTTGTCGTGAACAGGCTTAATTGGCCATCGGGAAATTTGCAAGCAATATAATGTTAGTATTTATAGTCATGAAATGACCGCGCTCATTGGGTGCAACGTTTCGTGATTCACGTTTAATAATTGTGCATTTTTGACGAGAGGCACTGCATGATTTCACCCTTAAAATGTTTGCCCATCCCAAATAACTATGACAAAATCATGCATTCTTTTCTTGCAACAGAATAAAGGAATGCAAGCTATATCATTCTGTATTTAATTGTTTCCCTAATCATTCTCTACATAATTCCGTTCAAATTTTAAACTAGCGTTTCCTTTCACGATAAATAGACTATCTTGAAATCAGCAAAAGCCACACATCTTCCAAACACTAATCAATATATTCTCACAGGCATTTGCTTATCTCCTTTGGAAAAGTATTGTAAAAATATTCTGATAAATCTTTAAAATGGAAATGAACGATCCTTACATAATCTTTTATCTTTTGTGCAGCTTGGTTAACACCATCCGTGCGAGCAATTAAATCCTTCATTGTGTCTGCTTTGGCTTGACGTACATGATTCCCCTCTAATTCAAGTACAAAGCATGGTGCATTCTGTTTGGATGTAGATCTCCGCACAGGTTTTGCTTCTGACATTGTTAAAATGGCGGCAAGAATTATACCAACTATTTGACGATATCTGTACCCGCAGTCTGAAAGATATAGATGCATTTAATGAGTACAAAGCAACTGAATTGTAAAGTAAAACTGTAATAAAAAAGAAGAAAAAACCAACACTCTTCCAAACTTTTAACGGGAGACTTAAGTACCAATAATAAATAAAAGTAAAAACTAAAAGTTACAATCAAAATATTTGACTAAATGTAGAAATATAAATATTAACTAGTGATTATTGTAGGTAATTTAGTTATGTAATTCTAACTATTAATCTATATATAAAAATAAAATTAAAACATTTCATCCCAATTGTATCTTTCTTTTTGTTATCAAATATTTTGATTTTATGATAATATACGCTTTATTTATAACTTTTTAAATTCTTTAAATAAATCTATTTATTAAGTTTCGTTACTACTTTAAAGCAACTTTAAATTAATACTCACTAATTTTCTTAAATACTTTTGATATTAAAAACTTTTTCATAGTTTCTTAAATATTTACAATGTTCATTCAAATCGACAAAAATATTTATTGTTTCTTCCCAACCATAATCTACTTTATATACGTATCAATCGATGTCAGAGAGTTCATGCAATATCTCCCCAATTACAAAAATTTCTAAAAATAGTACAACGTAACACTTTCTTACCATCCTTTCGATGAACATCCACTAAGCACAATCAATGAAAGCCGGAACAACACTCCGTGACCCTCCCAGTGTTACGCTATTTGTTTTAAAAATCAACGTCGCGTCGCACGGTATGTTCACACGCTTTTCAAACTCTACGTTAGAAGTCGTTAACTTGAAGTTAACCTGTGCTTACTCTATTGTAACTGATATTCCCATATTTGGCTATCCCTGCCATCAAATGTGAGAATTTTTGAGAATTTGTGCTTGAATTTTAGAAAGTCCCCAAGGCGACACATGATGCTTTTCATGCCTTATGACGAAAGAGACAAAATAACCTGATAACTATAATAAAAGTATTAATACAGTGACAATAGTTAAGTTAACATAGCGTCACGCAGGAATAACTGCGTGCAGTGAAGGAGTGCATTTTTGACACAGGGTCACGATAGATATTTCGAACATGTTCTCAGAACTTTCTGTCAGAAAGTAAAGTGAGATATTAAAAGATATTTAAACTCGATAATTGTTATTTGTTTACATTGCAAGACTAAGTACACTTTTATTTACATAGTGTATAATATTTGCATGTGTGGTGTATAAGTCATCAGTGGGGTAGGGTATGGATACTGTAAAACGTCATCAAAAACATGAAATAAAAGAAGCTGAAATACTTATATTTTTGGCGGAGTGTTAGTTTGGAATTAGTCTCAAATAAAATGCCAAGTGCACAAATTCACATGCTGCACAACATTCCTTACAAAGTTTCTTAATACCAGGTCAAATTACTTAAACTATACATGGGACAGAAACTTTTTAGTCCTTAATGCATATTTTTGACTAGGTCATAGGCCATAACTCTTGTCTTAAACTGAATTTCCCCAAAAATTCCCAGCTGCACAACATCACATGCTGAATAATATTCCTAAGATTACATGACCCTAATTCAAATACTTTTTAGATATATGCGACAAAGCTTAAGGCATTATATGCATATTGTCTGAGCCAAGGACCATAACATTGCTCAGACAGAATGAAATATCAAACAGAACATTACGTGCACAATTTCACAGCTATATAACAATTCGCTAATTTTCTGATTTTAGATTAAAAAATTTTTAGAGACATTTGACTTTAACTTTTAGGCCCTTTAAGCATATTTTGACAATGTCAAGGACCCTTACTACCACAACAAAACAAAGATTCACAGACTAATGATACACCTATAAGGTTACTGACTCTAGGTCAAATCCTTTTTGAGATACATATGACACAAACTGTATGGCCATTAATACATATTAACTTTGATCTTGAGGAGCGGAATCCAGGGTGCACAACTTCACATGCTGGATAATATTCCTGCATGTTTTGATGACACTATGTTAATCTTTTAAGATTTTTATGCATAGTTTTATTAAGTCAAGGGCCATAAATCTGGACTGGCTGAGTGAAATCCCAAACAAAATGCCAGGTACACAACATTACATGCTAAACAACTGTCCTATGAGATGTGATAACACTATGTCAAATACGTTTGAGATATGCACGACAGAAATTCGGATGGATGGACGGACGAACAGGCTTTTAGGAGGACGGATGCACAGACGTACGGACAAGACTAAAGTGCCCTCATCCCACACACACGTGCCAGAGGAAAAAATGGATGTGCGCGGAAAACAATCTTATGTTGTCATAATATCAAATATTTCAGTATGGGGGCGTTAGTTGAACTTCGTGACAATCATTTTAAACTTTTCTGCAATAATGTGTTTAGGAATTTTGCGGTAAAACACAAAAAACGCGTATAAGTATTTGAATAGATAAGAAAAGTAAGCATTATATAGAGATACAAGTTGCAAATCTTCATTACAGATGCAGCAGATACCAAAGACAACTTGATCATAAATAATCAATCGATAAGAGCATCACACAGTTTCTTTGCATCAAACAATCACAGAAAAAAACAAAATGAAAGAGTTACATGTTAGAGTGACATAACGGTCGCTTTGACACTTCCCTGTGTGCACTTTTCGTTCTCATATTACTTTTATAAATAATTAGGTATTGACCATTTTTCAGTGACACACTAACCTGTTTCTAAATTTGTTTTGAATGATGAACGATGACGTCCAAATTAATAATTAATTTTATATCCAGTCGGAATGTGCCATTTTTGGTTTTGGATTATGGGCAATTTACATAGAAGTCCCATTTACGATAGTTTTAATCCTCACACCACATAATATTAACTTCAAAATTAGTAAAACTGAATTCAATTACACCCCTGATAAAGAAGAGCGATGGAATGTCTGGTGAGTTTAATACACTTTAATGCACATATGATTTTAATATATTAAAGCATAGAAAACTTCGATTGTATGACAAATAATGATAATGTAATTTCATTATCCATTCCCTGTTAACGAAACACATGCAAGAAACTTTGAATAATAAAATCTAAAATTAGTATAAGAGATTGCAGACAGGTCACGGTTTTTATAGGTATTAAGATAGGTTATATATTATTACAAATAACAACATGAAGGATTGTGTTTGAAGTTCTTAGCTTATTATAAAATTATTTCCCTGTGCATAATATATTCTCTACGGTAACAAAACAAATTAATTGAAATACTATGCAGCCTGTCAAAATGCAGAGCCGAATGAACATATTGGTTATTGATAATTTTACCTATGTGACTAAGACATTGTCTCAATTTTTCTAGAAAGACAAAATTACAAAATTTACATTCTTAGTCACGTTGTACGTGATAATTTTGACAGAATTATAGTAAAATGAATCTAAGCGTGTTTTTTTTAAACATAATTACGGATGCCGGAATACTAATCTGAGTGCTGCTAAAATGTACAAAACTTAAACCCCCTATAGTTATTAGTAATAGACATTTACTCTTTGAAGTTATAGTAGTTTTCTCCATGTTCAAGGTCGGGATGGTCAGTGATCAAATAGCGCACATTCTGCGGTTTTACTACAAGGCATGGTCAACCAATCGGATGTCATAAGTGGATGGCTGACGTTAAAACCTGTCATCTTTGATTGATATCAAATGAGTTATAATTTTAATTATAGCTATTTAGCGAAAGGTGCACTTTTGTTTCATTTTGCAACGATATTGCACATATATAATGGTCTCATTCATACGCGTTTCATTATTTTAGTAATCCATAACGCATTTATCTTTCTGGTATAATATTTATTGCTATTGTAATAATTGCTTTAACAGTCTGCTGTGCACATTCAGAATCATAAATATTATAAAAATCACTGTCTTTAGAGACTAATATAGATTTCCGTTTAGATTTTCTAACACAAAGATAAGGAGACCATAGAAGTATAAACAAAACCGGTTTTAAGTATTGTAGATATAAAACATTTCGTATGTGATAATATGGCACTTTTTCCGTTTGCTTCGTTGTAATTCAACCTTATCTAATATTATAAACGCAGACAATCTCCATTCTAATTAATTAAATGGTTCACTGAACCTTATGATATTTTGTAGCATTAATTTGTTCTTTGTTCTAAGATATAATATTCAGACAATAATCTAAATAAAATATAAGAAACGATCCCTTTAATCTTTAGCCTGCTGTTGGCAAGTGGTTCTGCCTATGCGACCAGTGTAGACCAAAATCAGCGTACATCCGTGCAGGCTGATCATGGTCTGCACTGTTCGCTATTCAGTCAGTAAAATTTCACTGAACATCCCTTCAAATAATAAGTGGTAATCCCCAAAATGAATGATGGACTAATCCATTTTAGAAATTTAGTAGGGTAAAGGATTAAAGCATACAATGCAATAACGGAAAATAATAGCAGATTCGGCTCGACCGTGTCTGTTCATGAGAAGTAATAAAATGCGAAATACCCCTCGCATAGCATAGCACTTGCTTAAGTGGAACTCTGATATGTTTGTTTCTTTTTTTTTAGGTTTAGAGTCACACCACAACTAAGTTCATATCGCGACTTTTCCCGCATTTGATGGCAGAGGCAGACGTCAGTAACTGTTGTCCCTTTTTGCATTGTTCCAAAGCACGGGCAGGCAAATGGGTAGAACCACCTTCCTTTAGCCATCTGGATAGCTTCCTCACATAAAGAATTCAACTTTGATTCCAAATAGGTGACGGACAAGTGATTCTTCGTCCAAGACCGTAACCACTCGGTCACGTAGGCACCACAGTAACACTGAATGGAGTCCATGATAAAAAGAAACACAAGAAACACTGAAAAAAGTTTTAATTTAGTATATACTTACCAAATAGTCTGGTGTGATGTAGAACGGCTCTTAAAGCGATTCGTTCGTATTGTTTTGGTAAAAAAGAAGTTTTTTAAAAAGCTGAAGATTTATTTGGATGGCATGATCAAACCATCAGTGGTAACTCAGGAAGGCAGTGATCCAACTGAAATGGTGGGTTTAGAAGGAAGGCAGTAACCCTACTGAAATGACTGTTTTAGAAATGAAATATACACATATATTAATTGCCTAGAAAAGACCTATTGTTGAAACAAAATCTATAAGAAAATCCCTTGGAAGAACAGAACGCATCCATGTTCATGAAAGGTAATGAAATACGCAATACCCTCATGCCACGCCTACTGGCACCGTTTTTCCCCGGAATTCTTTTATACAAGAATATTGTCCAAAAGGACCAGAAAAAAAATAAAATCTCTCAGATATAATGATGTACCGCAACTTGAAGTACAATAGTAATGTTTACATCATGTTTGCTCGTCTCTTATTGTGTACCATATTATTTTGTTAGTAAATTTTTAATATTGATTCTAACAGCCAAAGGATAAATGAAATATACATCAGCATCTTGTATCAGTTTATTTTCTATTGGTTTAAGATTATTCACTTATTTGTAAAGTTTTGATTTTTAATGATCTTGAATATCTCTAGTATATGCGATTCATACAGAATTTTAATATAGAAAATTACACTGCATATGCAAGAAAAATAGCTATAATTGTAATATCAATATGCACCATATACAGCCGAGATAAAAACATCTAAGTTAATAGAAATCATGCAAAGAAAATAACTGAACCATGATACAATAATTGAAATGCATTATCTATTACTTTACAACATCAATCTGAAATCGTACCTGCACATGGAACATTTACTTCACAATTAAAATTTAATAAATTCAAAACACAGGGCAAATATTCTTTTTATTGTTTCTGTTCACCACAATAAATTAAGTAAATAATTAACATAAATCTTACGGGACAATAAACAGTGTAGTGTTTTATGCATTTTCATAAAAAGAACGAACAATGAATTATGAAGCAGCAGACGATCAACAAAAAAAAAAAATAAACATGAAAACATGTGAAATTATTTACTTCCATCCGTATTGGCACCCACGCATGATATCGACTGTGTGTAATAAATTCATTTGTTTATGAAATGAGTGGTTTTCAGGTGATCCCCCGTTTGAAAAAAAAATGTTGTAAAAAAGTAAGTAATACTCACTGTATCCTTTAAAATAATGCTCATTGTATCCTTAAAAGAATACTCACTGTTTCATTCAAGTGACGTATGTGCAGTTTCTCTTCAGTGGCTTGAAAGTTATTGTCTGGACAAAAAAATAAGCTATCAAGTGCAGAAAGGGAGATAATTATACCATTATCCAAGATAGAAATATTTCTCGCGCGCTTCGCTTTTCTACATAGGTGGAGACAAAGTTATTGTGTTAAATGAAAATAAAAAATAAAATATGAGACGAAATTATATTTAATCAATAAAAGGTTATGTTTCATAGGCACAGAACTTCTTATCTTCGCTTTATGTAGTTGGATCAAAGTTAACAGCGAATATCATTCAGGACAGCAAATTTCTTAAATGACCAAAGTGCGAAAACTTAAGACTAAAAGTTCATGTGCTACTGTTTTCAAATTCTTCTTATTATCTTACTGTCATCTATTTTTTACCAAGTCATATAACCTTTAGTTAATTTAATGTTCTCGTCTTAAATGTTAAAAATCTACAAATGGAGATAATCCTGTTTTATTTCACGATAACAAAAGTTATGTGTCGTGTGTCCTATCCTTCTCTTCTCAAGGCTTCTGTGCCATCTGTCATCGTATGAAGTTATATTTAACTCTAGTTTGGTCAATCGAATTTGTAATGATGACTGTCTCATGTGTACTTAATATTTAATGTTATAAAAGCGAAAAGGCTTCTTCCCAGAGTTGCTATATTTTCTGGACCTTTGCGATCATGGATTTCATTTTATGCCTGTAATAATTACACAGCAGTAATCGTTCGTAAAACTGTGAAACTTTTGTTCAGCAAACTTTATGGTGACATAAATTCCTTAACTGTATCCATCTGTTTTATGTTCTTTTGTGACTTTAAGTATCATTCACAGGAATATGTGAAGTCCATATGTAATAAAAATGTTCACAAGTAGTAAATACTTCAAATCACAATTACAGTGTAATACAGTTGCTTATACAACAGCAAACAAGGAAACTTCCATTTATTCTAGAACACTCTCACATGACACAAAAGGCAGTTTTTGTGCTTTCTTTCTTTCACATACGGAAGAAGAAATCTTGCAACTTCCGGGTAATGAATGTCACTGTTATCTCCATTTTTGACAAGAAGCTGCAAATTCTCAATTGCCTGCTGCCTATGCACCGGTCGGTGAATGCTGTTGTAGGACAATGCCAGTAGAAAGTAGGCATACACAACCGCATCAACGAAAACAAAACCTTTGTGATCCGTATCGTCGTCTGTAAGTGGTTCCCGCTCTTTCAGCATCTGGATCGCTTCAGGAGCGTACGCAACCTCCCATGGACAAAATATTATTTCCAGAGCAGCCCATTCCATCAGAGACGGGGCATTTCCTAAGAGCGATGTGACCGACCGATGCTTCCGGAGGGCCAGTGGTCGTTTACATGACTTCATTCTCCTCGTTTTGTCACCGGTAGTGTTGACAATGTATTCGTTAAATTGTCGTAGCAGCTGCATGATGATTTTGATACTTTCATCGTAATTCTCGGTCATATAGTGAAAGGTGGCTAGTTTTAGTTTTGTAGCGGCAGCGTCAACACCAGCGGCGTCTTCAAGATATTTCTGGCCAGTTGGAAGAAGGGTTTGAGAACCTCCCTTTCGGTTGTACGGGTAAGTGTTTGATAACCCCATATATAATATACCAACATGGCTTTTAATCATCAGCTTGACGATTCCAGTGGCCGGCACGTCGGGAAAGTGTACCGGGTCTCGCATTGTTGGGTATTCCAGAAACATCGTCATCGCGTCAATCGTTCCCTGGATGTCGGGTCTCTCTGTTAGACGTAGAACTACTCGTATTGTTACATTGAACATTGTGTAACATCTCTCAACCATAGAAACATTTCGTTCACATCCTTCTGTGCCCCAGTGTGTATCGTAGCAGTCGCATCTGACTTGTATCTTGTGTCTCGCTAGAAGCATGTTCAGATTTGGTGGAAGGCACTGTAAAATACATTGCCATCCCTTCTCCAACAACCCTGTAACTAATGAAACCAGTCGGATTCTCGTATCTCCTTGCAAGCGGGGCAAAAATAGATTGTGGTTCGGAATGAAATAATGAGGCAAACTGCCATCCTCTAGGCATTGCAGTAATTTCTGAAGGCAGCCAACAAAACAGGATGCAAGTTTTTCTCTAGTCCACTCAGCTGGGTGGGTGCTTTCTACCATATGGAGCATAATGGTTTTCACATGATACGATGATATTCCTTCAAGAACCATTGGGTTGATGATGTAGGTAACAAGTAACTTCATCAGGAAGTAGCACTGCAGTTGCGTGATATTAAAAGTGCGAACGAGAAGCTTCTCGGCTAAAGAAAAAGACCATCGCCATTCGATATGCTTATTTGGACTTTGCGAATTTCCTATCGGGACAACATGGCAGCCGTGCTGGAGAATAAACTTCTTCAATTCTACAGTAGGCCAAATGTACCTCCTCACACGAAATGCCCACTCCCTTGCAGCAAGTGGCCAAACTGGCGAATGAATACACAGTATCGGTGTGATTTGACTTCTCATAACGCCTGAAACTGCAGGAGCACTTATAGTGCCTGTAGTATTATTACTGTAAGCATCTATAAGAAGTTTTCCCGCCAAAATCATTCTTCCTTGTTCGTCTGCCAAACAGCAGTTCGGAGTTGACATTATTGATCTACTAGGACTTGTACCCATGAAGACACATTGCAGTCTGACATAAGATGGGTGATACGTCTGAATGACCTTGAATAGGTGCATGTCACCTTGACCTTCAGATTGTCTCTGTGGAGCTACCCTTGTTCCCGACACTGTCATCATTATGTTATTATCTGAGCCCAGGCGTTCTAGGGCAATACCCTCTGCAAAACTACCGACGTTTATAGCATGAAACATGTAATCAACATCAGAACCATAATTAGCAATACCTTCAAGACTGAATAATGAGTTGGAATAATCACTGAGCCAGTTTCTTAGCTTGACATCGTCTGCTGACATTCCTACATCACAACAGAGTTCATACAGATGCAGTGAGTCTCGGTCTGTTTGTTCAGCGTTGTTCCACATTGTAAGGCTGAAGCTAAGGAAATATGAAGGTTGTTCAAATTCATGAATTTCGTTGAATGTTTGTATTAAATGCGTTATTGTATTGAATTTCGTTTCACAGCTCAGTCAGTCCCAAAGAAAGTTTCTTTTTATAAAGGCAAATTTTAGAAATATGTTAATAAAGTGAGAAACGTACTTTTACTCTACAGCAAAATATATTAAACGTGAAGAATAATAAAATGTTACCTTTTGATAAAATATATTCAATATGACATATTATTTCACTTTTCCGCCATAACCTATATAAATCAAGTAACAATATTTCGGTCACGGCTCAGGATATTGCATTTCATTAAAGTATTTAATGGTAGAGTGATATTGTTTTAAGATTACTATTGTTTTCTTCAGTCTGAATTTAGACATAATACAGAGGAAAAACTGTAACGCCTGTCAATCAATATTTGGAAGATGTCCAAAATTAATTCGAAACTATGAATATGAACTAATGATAT
Source organism: Mercenaria mercenaria (assembly GCF_021730395.1). Classification (NCBI taxonomy): domain Eukaryota; kingdom Metazoa; phylum Mollusca; class Bivalvia; order Venerida; family Veneridae; genus Mercenaria; species Mercenaria mercenaria. Next base: position 60,464,727 of record NC_069373.1, read on the forward strand.
GAATAATTTATATGAACAACTTAACATATAACAAGTTAAGTTTTACATAATATCTGTATATTCTGAAAATAATACTATTCAAATTATCATGCAAAATAATAAACACGAATTGATTTATCCTAAGATTATGATCCAGATATTATGTAATGTCATTGTGGTTAAAGAAATTAAGTTTTGTCTGTCTATAATATTTTTATTAAGTAAAACCATTTTGTAAATTGTGGAAGCATGAGTGGGGCAGTGGCACAGTGTATAGTAGAGATTCGACACCTATCTCACTCGGAGGGCCCCGGTTCGAATCCCTTAACAGCAGAACTTTACACTGCATGTTATTACTTACACCTGAATGCTGATAGTGTAGTCGATATTTGAAACATACGATATTAAATACAAAAATGTTGAACCCAAATTATTCAAATTGAATTAATTGAAAACAATATCAGTTCTAAGCTGAAATGTAATGATAGTGAGTTAACCATCTTCCTGTTTTCCGCCAGACCCCAGACCACAAAGGATCGAACAAGACTATATTTCTGCATCTAAACCATGAACCAGCAACAGTCTAAATATCACAAAACATGGTGCATTAAAAACCTTGTTTAATTTGTTGTTATTTGCATACCTTTCTGTAGAGTTCGTTTTTAACGAACGACGATTCTCTGTCTAGTGAAGTTGGTTTCGGCCATGTCTTTAAATCTGTTCACATTGCATGTAAAATAGACGTAGATTCGATAAAATAATTAGGATGCGCGAAAATACTGTAAACTTTAGTTTAAATTCAATCCAGCCTTACAAACAAACTTATGTTTATTAAGGAACTTTTGTTAAATTACTACGGTTTACAATTAAAGACAATATTAATATCCTTATGTCTCCTTCAACGTCATAAAAATGTTTAATGCATTAATTTGAAGACAGGTGCACTTATTTTTTTCTCCCAACATACATTTTTGCATACTGTTTCAGTCTCATAATATGAATGTAAACAATAGGATATTGTATATACTTTCTCTGGCAAAAAGAGCTTATCTTGTAGCAAAAAAAAACGCTCGTTAGAAATGTTATCTACTTAAATGTAATTTTAAGAAAATCAGTACTTTCATAATTAATGAAACTAAGAGACTCCATTACCAAAACAATTATCGAAGAAAACATTTTTACGATATGTCAGTTAGTGAGTGTTTGAATACATTCAAAGTGACCATTAACGGTAAAGTTGCACATATAGGTCTACTAATGGCAGACTGAACACGAGGGCCATTCTAAAATTAATGACAATCGTGCTGGAATATGGTACACAGTCTGTGTACAGACTTCAAATTTAGTTTATCCCTTCAAAGTGTTGGCCCTTAACTTCCGCGCACTTCCGCAGTCTTGAACGCTGCAGAATAGTCTCCCTCCCTTGGTATGGTATTACGTAACTGAAAAATACCATCCCAAGTGTGTTATTCGATAAATATTTGCGCCCATCCAGCATCTTTTGCAACCTTGGAAAGAGGAAAAAGTCACAAGAATAAGCGGGAAGATTAATTTATACCACTTTTTGATCTCTCAGAAACTTTTGAACGATGGCACTTTTGTGAGCCTCAGCGTTGTCATGGATCACTTGGAGACCGCGCTGACCAGTCCTTGGACGCATTTTTTGCATTTTCGTTTATCAGCTTTCAGTACTTTGTCTGTATAAAACTTTTTATTTTCTTCTGACTTTCCTGACGGTATAGCACTATGTACAACAGTACCACTAGAGTTAAAGAAGTTGGAATAAAAAATCTTTTTGACACGTTAGTTCTTTTTGCCATTACTGGTGTACGGTCACCTTTTCGCAGCCACTGTATGTTATCAACGCAGTGTTGTGGCTCATAAAATTATATCCAGGTCTCATCTCCCGTAAGGAACTGTGACACTGCGCGATCTTCTAGATCTCGGGAGCCTTTCAGCGTTTCTTCAGCACATTTGACCCTATTGTCCCTCAGCTCTTCGGTTAACATGCGAGTCATCCATCGGGAACAAACATTTTCTTTTTCATCAATTAGACGTCTTACAGCAACAATGTTCTTTGACGTAACTTCTGTTTTGGGCATGGCAGAACAAACCCTGTCTTTAAGGACTGTCTGACCATTTTCACATTTACGTATCTATCTGTAAACAGTCTTCTATGATAGTGCAAACTTCCAATATGAAGTATGCAGTTCACTGATTACCTTACTTTAATGTAGAGTCCGTTTTTCATAAATATATGCATTTTGCTTTGTGTATATGACTACGCCTGATGCAAAACTAAACATCTCCGAAACGATACGCTAGTTTTCAATAAAACTTTGCACGATTATAAAGGAGTCATTCATATACTAGTATTATCCATGTAAAAAACGAGTTTCTTGCCTGTCAAACTTCTGCGGAAGCGCGCGATTGGCATTATTTTAGGATGGTCTTCGTGTATTGAAAACAGTATAAGCCAAGTGTGAATGGTGACACATTTAAACGTTTTAAAGGAATATAGGTGACACTTGTAAAGGAATTTAGATAATACATATAAAAATATAGGGGATATATTTAAAGGAATATCGTCATGTTGTTTATTTAGACACTGCTTAATGTGATTATTTATTAACCGGTAATGAAACATTCCGAAAGGGTCATTTGGAATATTTCCCGTTAACTTATAAAATAAAAAATAAACCAAAGAACTCATTTAAAAAGTAGGGGTAGGGTAAAATGAAAGAGGGATAAGAAGGGAAAATGGTAAATAAGAAGAGATGTGAAAAAGGGTGCGTGCATAAAAGAGCTGGGGCGGGAGGAGGAGAGAAGGAAAGTATCACCACCAACATACAAGACAATCTATACATATTATATGAAATGAAACGGATAAAAAAGCAAGTTGGAAATAGGGACACCGCCTTGAAACGGTCAGTAACCTATATAATGGAAACGGGGGTATTTAAACGCGTTTGGGGCATGACAACCATGCACTTGCTCAACATTTCAGCTAGTTAGAGAAGATGATGTCCTACCTAGATACCCTCTTATATTAGTGGCAAAATACTAGACTGTATAACATAAGGTCAATCTTAGGTGCAAGCATACCAATGTACTCAATACCTTGTCTGAAGCTGGAGCAATAATAGGATAACTTTTAAGGGCATGATTAGGACAGTTGCAAAACAATATTCCACTCCCTACGTCCGTTTTTTGTAGGTTTTAGGAGTAAGTGACCATGAAACAGGAAAGCGTAGCGACTAACTGCATAATTTGAGGCATGTCCTTTTTAGCCATTTGGCTAATGTCTCATTCCGCTACTCAACAACATCATTTGATAAGACCAGTTAAATCTATACTCACTTTAAAAAAGAATCCCTCGCCAACATTATAAATCATTTATTTAAGTGAACGGCCGTATTCATTAGATGATGTATAAGCTGTTTGTACTTTAACAAGCTAAATTGTAGGTAAACATTAGCAATCATCATATTTGTTAAAAATTTGTTTGTGTAACCGGCCATACTACAGATAAGTGAGTCATAAAAAAAGCTGAAAATGTTTGGTTTCTGATTGGATGTTAAGAATAGATACACCATATATACGAGTATCCGCAAATAAAAGGATAGCTCACTACACCTGTATGTACATGTATTCGACTATATCTACGTGCTTCTGAAGGAACCGGAACAGTATAGTGGCTTTATATTGTTGACGAATGAAATAGTAATTCAGGAAACTTTTCGCCCAGATTATTATTGTATATTTCGACTAGGTATACATAACTGTTTGATTCACTTTTCCGTAAAAAAGATCCGTAAATTACAGCATTAAGATATTACGTTATACGTAATTTTAAGATTTCAAGAGGCGCTAATGGGATGTTTTAAACCTTTTTAGATATCTTTAAGACTGTCTATTTTGTGTGCGTGTTTTTTTACTGGTATAAATGGTCTATGACAATTTGTGTAGATTATTTTTTCGAAATATTACAAAATGTCTACCATGATCAAAATATTGTTTTTATGCTAACTAAATACGTTTCAAGAGATCTAAAGTTGTGTTTTGTGTTCTTTACTTCTGTCATTGCTATATCAAGTCACGTTACGTTACGTTACGTTACATTAATTCTCCTCAAATTATTGAACATTTAAAAATTATGCATCATACATGCGCTCTTCTTTCTTAACAATCTATAACTCTGTAATGTCTTGCGTTACGCTAAATTGTCCTTAAGTGGACTGAAACTTTTATTTGGAATGTTTTACAGGTGAAAAACTAAGTGCGAATGGAGAAAATTACAAATTTGATTAAGAGAGAAATGCGATTCCTTGATCTTTTACATCTTTTCAGAGGATCAAATATAACTTTTATATGTAAAAAAAACAGTCACAAAAGAGACATCATTTTAAAAGCAATAGGCTGCCCTTCAGGTCCCTTTATTGACATCTTTCACTGCATCAAAATGCATAAAATTTCCGTAAATATTTAATACTAACATAGTGATGGTTACGAATTTTTTCAAGATAGAGTTAAGTTAATTGTGCTGTCATGTTCCTCTCATCGTCTTCTATCGAATTTCATTAATATTCCATCGTGTTAATTGATATGTAGTGTATTGAGTCTTTGCAAAATATATCAACATCTTCAGCTCTAATCTCAAGTTCGTTCGGTGGGGGGGAATAGATAATAATAATAATAATAATAATAATACAGTTATAATAATAATAATGATGATGATAAGAAGAAGAAGAAGAATATAAAGTCTTTATTACAGAAGGAGCACAGCTGTTAATAAACAATTCTTTCCTATGGTGCTCCATTACATACATGGACATAATATTCACAAGCATTATATAGGGTGGTGGTCAAAGTAAGCAGCAGCAGAATCTGACTTCTGAAAGAAATTGCATCATTAGAATACAACAGTATGGAGTGACAGCATTCGAAGTTCGTAGACTTACTTGATATTGTAAAAGAATAAAACACGAATTTGACAAGTACACACCATACTTTGATATAATGATATAGTGGATAGACATAATAAGATACGAACTGGGAAAATCCATGCCACGCTGACATAAAAACATAACAATGTAAAACAATGATACACTATTTGGATATATTCAAACCGGAATACATAGATCGGGGGCCAAGTGATTAAGGTCGCTGACTTCAGATCACTTGTCCCTCACCGATGCGGGTTCGAGCCCTATTCGAGGCTTTGAATTCTTCACGTGGGGACGCCATCCAGCTGGCTTACGGAAGGTCGGTGGTTCTACCCAGGTACCCGCCCGTGATGAAATAATTTACGGAGGGTCACGTTGAGTCTTCCTCTACCTTCGTATGAATTAAATTGTGTCGGTTTGACGTTAAACTCAACAAAACAAACAAACAAAGCAAAAGATGGATCAGATTTTTCTAATAAAGATCGCATAACGCACCAACCTCCCTTAGATATTGTTGCTATCTTCAAAATGGCGGATACACATGACAAAGCTATGATGGATTGTTTTTATAAAGTATCTGAATCTCCTACAGATAAATGCAAATTTTTCGATTTTTCTTCATAGAACTGCATACTTTATATGGGAAGTCTGCATTATCAAAGAATACTGTTTACAGGTGGGTATGTAAATTTAAAAATGGTCATACAGTTCTTAAAGACAGGGCTTGTCCCGGTAGGCCTAAAACAGCAGTGACGTCTAAGAGCTTTACTGCTGTGATGAAGACGCCAGGTACACGGTGTACCAGACAGCGCCTTTTCTTGGTATGTCAACGCGGAGAACTCCTGAGACTCTCACAGAGCACTTGGGTTTAAAAAAAAGGTTTGTGCCCGATGGGTGCCTCACATGTTAACCGAGGAGCAAACGACCAATAGAGTTAACGCTGATAAGGTTCTCCTAACAGTAGATGCGACCTGTATATACTTTTATGAGCCGCAACGTCGCGTTGATAACAGACAGTGGCTGCGAAAAAGCGACCGTAGGCAAGTTATTGAAAAAAAACCCCTAAAAGTGTCTAAAAGATTTTGTATTCCATCTTCTTAAACTAAAGATGTACTGTTGTACAGATTCCTTCACCGTTAAGAAACAATACACTGGATAGTTTTATAGAGACGTAAGCTGTTAATCGAAAATACCAAAAACGAAATTGTCCAAGCACTGGCCTTTGCAGTCTCCAGTTGATCCGGGACAACGCTGTGGCTCACAAAAGTGCCATAGCTCGACGAAAAGTGGCATAAATCAATCTTCCCGCTTATTCACCAGATTTAAGTCCTTGTACTTTTCCTCTTCCTCAGCCTGAAATTTAGAATGGCCCTCGTAGAGCCACCCGCTGTGAAGACCAAAAGCTGCAGTATCGACATCTATATTTATCGCATTAGAGGGTGCGTAATAAGTTTTAATTGATAATACATGTTATTATTGATAAGAAGGAGTAACATATCAGCATGTTAAGATTTTTTTTCAATATATAATACATTTATCCTTATGATGAATATATTGTATCTTATTGTTTAATCAGTCAATGTTATACCAACTGACGTAAATTCTAGTTATCTTTTCATTGCAAAAAAATGATATGTTGGTTCTTTTAAGTTGTTATAAAATGCATAAGTTATGAGATAACTTATCGCGTGTTTCTTCTATAAACAACTGATTGAAATTTATATTTTAAAAACAAGAAATCCAACTTAGAAACGTAGATAAGATATTGTTACGAAATGTGTATGCTTGGTATTTTAGTATTAACAAGAAGCTACATTTTGAAAAATCCTTTGATGTATGACAGAATTATAGGCCGGGCTAGAATAAAACTATTGACCTGACCTCGGAGTCCACATTGACATCTGGTCTAGCGTCCGCTGGGTGTTACGCATAACATATCATCTCATTATGGGATACGTTTGTGCCATATGTAATATTAGAATCCCTTCAAGGATGACAGTGTTATGGTACGGACAGGAAAAAAAAAACTATTAGAACTTTGACCTCCAAATGTGACCTTTACTTTTGAGCTATGGATTTCGGTTTTCTGCTTGACATATTGTCACACTATGGGAAACATTTGTGCTAAGTATTTTTAAAATTGATGGATTGTAGAGTTATAGACCGGACAGATAAAGTGGAGGGCGGGCGTAAAAGATAGCCACAATATATGGCAACTTGAACTTGGACAAAATATGCAGGTGCACCTTCTTCCAAATGTTATGCGGATTCTCGGCTGAATGTAAATTGCCAGTTCTACGTGCAAATGTCAAAACAACAGAGGTCTAAGTCAGAAAATAGTACTGAAAAAAGGGAATCGGTAGGTAAAATTTGTTGTGCAGAATAGGTAGGGAAAAGGTTTGTGTGCAAGGCACTATTCGTTGTTAGAATCCTGCTTTTCCCATAACTTTCCACCGCAGACAAAATATGGTAACATTTCTGAAAATTAGTCCATTTTTGCGGACCTAGTTTTCACTATTGGCTATAAATAGACAACAGAGTCTTATAATGACAGACATTGTTAATGGATCCTACGAAAACATACACATACATTATTACTATATGCTTTATTTCTTACGAATCTCTTTTTGTAATTAATTTATCCTGACGGTCTTTGACTAACTTGCGACAAGTTCAAAAAGTCTACTTGTGGGTTTCAATGCGCATGTCTGAACTATGTACCGAAGTACGGCAATTAGTCTATTTTGACTGTGTCCGATAATGTAAAATTGTTGTTTTCTTTAATAACGAAAAAAATGAGAACCGTGCTGGAGCACCTGGCAACAGAATTGTTTCATGGCTGCTTCCATACAAACGCTTACAAAAAATGGAATTTACATTAATGTGACTTTGAATACGGGACTTTTTGTAATTGACAGTCATTTTCACAGACGCTTATAGTAATGGCGTCTATTTTAAGAAGCGCGGCTGCCGCCGTGAATAACAAAGGCATGCCAAGTTCGTTTTATAGCAAAGATAAACCAAACCCAGTATTTCAGTCTCTTGATAAAGAAATAAGACAGTTTATGGGCTTCATCAAGAAGAGAAATACACAGGGATATCAAAAACCAAATGAGGAAGCTCAGTCTCGATCGTAAGTATTCTAGCGGTATATGTCCTTGTGTTTCCCATATTCGTGCCCTCTCCGCAAATCGTTACGTCATTATTTTTCCGATTTTATGCACGTGCTGAACTATATGACATACCAATTTTATACCATTTTTTCACTCATAAATTGCTGACCTTAAATACTCAGAAAAATGCAGAAAAAGCATGTGAATAATATTTAAAAGATGATTACCTATATATTTTTTCCAAATATCTCCTAAATTTCCATCAAAAACCTTATTTGCATAAATCCACCTGTTGTTTACTATCTAGCAGAAGCCACCGGTGTCATGGAGGTGCTCTTGAATATTTGTACTGGGTTTTACAGTTACGTTCACTACTACTATTCCACTACTGTCCAACATTTCTTTTTTTACTTCCTGACCCAATTATAGTGAGTAGGTTATAGGAAAAAGATGTTTCCAGATGTGAAGAAAGCACCAAACTTTGTATGTAACTATTTTGAAGTATGCTGAATCCAAAAAATGGAGGAGACACGCTGTTCGCTAACCTCAATTAGCTTAAAATGAGGCCCCAGAAAGGGACCTATATTCTATGTATTTTAATCATATGTTTTTGTAAGCAGTGTCCAAAAGGTTAATTTATAACCTAGATAATTAACTATTATTGACATAATATTTATTTAGTTACATTTTATACACATTTAATATATAGGACACTGACAAATGACATAGATGAGGCCATAAAAGGGGGAAATTGTTTAAAAATTTCATTTACAGGATGACTTTATCTTTAAGTGTGAATATTATATCACTCTGGTAAACAAAACTTATTTTAGTATTTTTAAAATTATATCAAAATATGATTTAAACATTCTTTACATTTTGAGGTTCATTAAGGGTATTTTATGAAACAAGTTCACATATACTGTAATTCATATAATCAACTTTACAGTACTGATACTTTACATGGAGTACCAATAGTTTAATTTCCCTATGAATATATATATTATTATTAAGCATTCAAAAGAGTAGCTAAAGAAGGGGTTATCTTGTGTTTTTCTTGTAAATTCAATAACTAATGTAAATTCATGTAAAACGTATTATACAATTTTTAAGATAATAGGTAAGGGTAGATTTCTCGGAAGCACAGAGCACCAAAAACACAGCCCCAGAGCCACACATTTACATAGTAGGCCCACAACAAAAAGAAGCTGTAATGGAAAAATATTTCAGACGGGTTGCTTCAAACATCCAATAAGTACATATTAAAGTGGCCATATGCGCATCCTATAGGATCCGTAATCTGTACCGGTGACAGTCATAATAATAGCTAATCTCACTGTGTTCGCTTCCAGTGTATTTATACTTGATAGTACAACATCAAAAATAGAAGACAATATCTTATTAAAAGAGTTATAAGATGATAAAATAATCGTGTCATTTTTGTTTACCATTGATTTCGCGATGATTCGGGGAGTCCCGTAAACGCTTGAAACAACAACAACAGGATCAAATTTGCATAATTTATGCAGAAAAGGTGTATTCCGGAAGTCGAAGATATTTTCAAAACAAAACCAACTAGCGAGGAATTGTTTCCCTTTAAATCGTAAAAGGGGAAAGCCACGGTAGGCATTTTTCTTTGGCAGTGGTCGAAAACCTTTGTAAAGAATTTGTTGGGTAAATAAAAAGGGTTCTGCCCGAAAAAAATTTAATCAAAATTTTCACCTTGTTTTGCATCGGCCCCCAAATTCACTCGTCCCCAAAAACTTTGTATTTTAAAATTATGATGTGTTTGGGTTGCATAAGCATTGCTTCATTTTTAATACTGAAAGAAGAGGGATTTTTTTTTAATTCAATCTTTTTGAACCCCCTCTCTCGTCTTTAAAAAAAGTAGAAAATTTACGTCCCCCCCGCACACAATTTGGGGCACCCTTTTTCCCTTTTACCCAAAAAAAATGATATTTTTTTTAGGGAGGTGACCCCCAGCCCTAGCCCTGGTCGAAAAAGGTATGTTGAAAGGGGAAAAGGGGCCCTTTATGGTAAGGGGTCCGTTCAAGTCCTGTTTAAGAAGAAGAGGAAGGGGGGGGGGGCGTGGGAAAAGGGGTGTACGGGGGGGGGGTTTCACGTTAAAGAAGCGGGCCCAGGGTACTAGATTAAGGGAAAGTGGATCCGAGGGCGGGAAAGAGGGCGGGGGGACGGGGTGTACAGAGAGAAGTTGTTGTTTTGGGAGGTTTTTTCAACAGCGTAAAGGGCCAACATGAGAGTAATTTTTTATATGCAAAGTTTTTATTTTTTGTTCCTGGGCTTTTTTTATTTTTAAAGGAGTTTTTCGTAAAAATGGCCCCTTTAATATTTTATAACAAAAAAATTTCTTGAATTGGTTTTCCTCGTGAAAGGAAAAAAAGCATTTTCTTTAGTAACAGTTACGGCCATTGCCCAAATCAAACCAAAAAAATACAACCAAACACTTTTGAGCCGCCCCATGGGGAAACCCAACTTGGGCATTTGCGACCGCATTGATCCGACAAATTCCCCGGTACCATGACCAAAATTTTACCCAAAATGCCCCAGAAAATTTGACCCTGCGCCAAATGAAAAAAAACCAACAGTGTTTGAAAACCAGCATAGATCCGGGCCCCCTTGCGAAATTCCCCCCAAATCGGGCCCGGTTCCTTTCTTTTCGTTAAGGGTTTTCCCCAAAAAACAACACCCTGGATCCTGCCCCGGGACTGCGGCAATGCCCCTTTTTGGGTTTGGCCCAAATGTTTCCAAAAAGGGCAGTTTTTTGGGTTTTTTTTTGGGGTGTGGCTCATTTGTCTGGGAAAAGAACCCCTATTATTGAAGTTTGTCTGCAAATCTCATTCTAGATTAAAATTTTTTTGAAAACTTTTTCCCTAATTCCTAAAATGAACAATGTTTTTTATCTTGATAAAAAGGAAACACTTAATCAAACTAAAATGATGGCCTCCAGGGCAAGCTTCTGAAAGTCAAATTTTTGCTTTTGATTGAAATACTTATTCCCTTTCTGAAGATTTTAAAACAAAACCCTTTTCTACTTTTAATTGGTATTTTATTGCCCCAAAAGTTCACATATTCAAATGTTTTTGAAAAATTGTTTCACCAAGTCAATTACATTTAAGTTAATTGAAATAACTACAATTTTTTAAATGAATAAAATTGAAATCAAAATACCCAAAAATGTATATTGATAGCCCAAACAAATCAAATGTAATCTTACTGTTTTTGTTTTGTTTTTTTTTTAATTTTTAAAAAGGGTTTTTTTTATCTGTAAAATATTTTTTGTATTTTAAGGAAAAATTATCTCCCCTTTGAACGCGATGAGTGCGGGTCATACTCCCAACAACATTTAAACAAACAAACTGGGTCCATGTTTTGATATCATAGAGGCCGGCCCACAGCAACAGCCAGGGGGATACCCCCGGTCCTGGAGAAAATTTCCCTGATTGGTGGGGGTGTGGGGCCCCATTGTCGACAGATCCCAAACCGGGGAAGAAAGATCTTTGTAAAAAAAAGAAAATTGTAATCTCTTCTTCCTTTTAATTAGTTCAAAACTATTTCAAAATTTTTTTTGGGGCATTTTTTTTTAAAAAGCTTTTAAAGGGGGTTTAAATCCCACACTGCATGTCATCGTTTTTGGGCAGGGGTTTTCCGTTTTCGAACCTATTGGGTACTTTCTGGGGAAAAGAAGCAATTATATGATTATCACCGAAAACCACCAACTTCAAGGGATTATTTTTTCAATAATGAAACCATGTTCACTGCAAGAAAACTGTTGCAAAAACATAGATCTGTAGTTTTTAATGTTGGTTGCATTTTGCCAAAAAAGGTATTTATTTTTAAGCCCGTGGGGCATTTTTTTGGGTTTTTAAAATTTCCCAACCCAAAACTTTTCCCAGTGGCAGGGGGGTTTTCAAAAGAGGAGCATAAAATCCAACCCAAAGTTTTACGATTAAGTACTAAAAGTCAAAAAAACCGGAAGCGTCTTAGACCCCCGACTTTTTGGATAAATCTAATGAAAAAATTAAAATATAAAACAAAGTGCATTCTGTTTTTAAATTTAAAAACTGTAAAAAAAAGTAGTGTGAAAAGTTAAAGATTTGGTCCCAAAGGGGCCCCTTTGCTTTCAAGCAAATTTTAAATAATGCCATATATGTAATTTTTCCATTCTGTCCCCGCGGTTTTTTCTTTGGAAAAAACAAAATTTTTCATGAAGGTGAAAATGTATTGGCCCCAACCAATAAAAAAAAATTTTAATTCCAGGATTTCAGGCCCTTTGTGCTTGAGGGGGGGGTTTGTTTGGGGAATTGCAAGAATGTCAGGGGGGCTTCTGGAAAATGTTGATGAGCCAGTTTCGGGGAAGGCAAATCTTAAATAAACCCTCAGAAAATATACCCTTTTGGGACATTGGGAAAGGGGCTGGGTTTAGGAGACGGGGTTTTTTTTACCCTCTTGCGGGTGTGGAAAAACGGGCCCCAAATACCCCTGCCCCATTTGGGGCAATATACAGGTTTCTTTCCCCTGTCGGGTTTTGAAAAAAAGGGCGAATTTAATTCTTAGAAGACGTTTCCCAATTATCCCGGTAGTTTTATTCAAATTTTTTAAAATATACTTAAAAATGTTGCAAAAATTGTTGCTGTTAGATACCAAAGTGTTTTTTGGGGAAGGGTTTCACTGAAATTTGTTAAACGGTCTGACCAGGGGTTTGTTTTTTGGGCCAAATTCAAGATTTAAAATTACAAAGTTGATAAAACAGCCCAAATTTTTATTTTTTTCTGAATGCAAAATTGAACGATTTTTTAAAATTCCCTTAATGTTTTTAAACCGTGTATTTTCTGATAAAAGGCTAAAAAATTTTTTTTTCTAAAATTAAATCTTTTTGGCTTTTATAGTCATATTTTTCCCTTTGTTTTTTTCCACAGAAAGAAAAACCAAAAATTTTTCTACCCTAGCCCTGAAAAATTACCGGTACAAAATTGATTTGCCTTTGCGGAAAAATGTAGATCATGATCAGACTGTAATTTGTGCAGTTCGTTCAAAAAATTCCCCGGTTTTTCCCTTTTCGGCCCATTTTTCTTTTTAAAAATGCCCCCCTTTTTAAACCATTTTGGGGGTTTACTTTTAAAAATTTAAAGATAAGAAAATTTCTTTAAAGAAATTTATAGGGAAAGGGGTTTAAAAAGATAGTCTCTTTGATGCAGCAAAACTGTAATTATAAAAATATTGAAAAAAACCTGCAAAAAAAATAAAACCTTTTGGGAAATAAAAAATGTACCCCATTTTTTAGGTAAAAATTGGAATTATTTTGGCATGACTTTCCACACTGTCCATTTTGTTCAAAGAATATGTTTTGAAAGAATGCGTTGAAATTCTGGATTAATGAAAAAAAACGGGGGGGTTTTTAATGTAAAAAATCTTTTTTTTTTCTCAAGAAAAAAATAAAAAAAATTTCCCCGGGAAATTGAAATCTAAAAAGGGAAGCCTTGTTGGCCCCGGGTCCCCTCCCCTTTAGTTTCCTGCTTACTTCAAACCTTTTTTAAAAGAAAAGGCCAAAAAAATTATTTGTTTCCGGTAAAAATGCTAAAAAAAATTTTGGGGTTTGGTTGTAGGTGGGGAATTATTTTTTTGGTGGGGAAGGGGGGGGGGGGGGGGGTTTTTTTAAGAAAATTCTGGGAAATTTTTTTGGGTTTAAAATTTTTTAAAAAAATTTTATTCTCTAAGGTAAAAAAAACCCTTTAGGGTTTGGGGGCCAAAAAAAATTTAGGGTAGGTCGGGATCCCGGGAAAAAAAACAATTTTTTTGGCATAGAGTTGTCTCAGTGGGTGACAAATTTAAATACCCCCACAATAGGGGCCTTGTCCCCAGAATTTGGGCCAATTTTTTTAAACCCGAACTTCCCTTCCTTTGCCCCTACTTAACTCAAAATTTAAATTGGGGGGTTCATTGCGGATATGATCAACCTCCGTATAGTTTAAATGACCCTAGCCCCGCATTCTAAATTTTCCCTCCGAAAACATTTTAAAAAATGCCCCGGGTCCCCTTGCATGGGGCATACGGCCCCTTAAAAATCTTTGGGGTCTTTCCTGCTGGTCAAAACCCAAATCTCCCTTTTTTTTCATATCCTAGGCCCAAAAAGGGGTTTCAAAGTTTCCATTAAAAATTTTTGGAAAACCCTTTGGGACTGTTTCTTGTTTTTTTTGTGCCCTTTTGATCTTTAAACCTACAACCTAAAGTCAACTTGACCTGTTTTTATCATGTTAAAACCCCTTTTGAAAAAATTTTTATGACCCTACCCCCAAAGCGTTTTTTTTTTTCCCCCCGGAAAACTGTTAAACTTTTCCCCGAGTGACTGTGTTTTTTTTAAACCTTTGTCCTCAAAGTAGAATTTTTGGCCCCTGTATTTCTTGAGTTAAAAACCTGTGTATTTTAAAATTTTTAGGGTCTGGCCCCAAGTCTTCTCGGGTTATCATCGGGTTTTTTTATTTAACTGTTTCAGGGTCACTGTGACCTTCCCCGTTTTTTTTCTGATGTTACACCTTTTTATAAAAAAATATTTAAATCCGTCGATTTTTCTTTGAGTTATCCCCCCGGGGGACCCCATAAAAACTAAGGGCCCGAACGACGAGCTCACTCCGAAAAACCCCCTTTTCCCCCCCCCCCCAATAAACTTCTTTTTTTTTGGGGTTTAAAATTTTAGCATAAAATGTTGCGAAATCTTTTTTAAATCAGCCACCCATTTCCCCTTAAAACAAAGAATTTTAACCTTTAGCCTGCTGTCGGCAAATAATTTTTTTTTTTGGGGCCCCGTGGGACCAATATCGGGCCTGCACTGATCATGGCTCCCCACTTTTTGGCTTTTTCAATCGGGAAATTCCCCATTTTACCCCCCTTTTTAAAAAAAAATTTTAAAAATTATATAGGGAAACGGCCCAATGCCTTGTTGGCCATTTTTTTGGGGGACAAATTGGAGAAAAAAAAATCTTGATGGGGGGCCCTTCAAAACCCAATTTATGTGAAATTGCCCTCAAAATCGGGACCAAATTTTCATACAAGTTTTTAAAACCCTTTTTTTTTCAAAAAAAGGGTTATTGACCATGCCGCCCCGGGAAACCCCCCTTTTTTTGCCAAATCGAAATTTAAACCATTTTATTGTTAGTTTTTAAAAAACCAAAACCGGGAAAAACCACCCCACCCCCAATTTGGGTTTTCAAGTTTTTTTTGCTAAGTTTAACGGGACAACATTATGAAATTCAGGAACGTCTGTTGACAGGGGGCTAAAACTACCCGTTTAAATTGTTGGAAGTATGGGTCAAATATTTTAGAGTTTTTCAGGCAAAAAAAAAACAAGAGCTGTAAAACAGAAAGGGCCCCCTTTGAGGCATTCTAAAAAGGGAAAGAAGTTATTTGGTCACTGTTCTTGGGACTGCCCTTTTAAAAATTATGGGTCTTTACTATTTCTTTAAGGGACTTCCAACCCAAGTGTATCTTAACCCGAAGAAAAAATTATCTAGTTTTTTTGGGCCCAAAAAAATTTTTCTATTTGTTCGGGGTTTAAAGCTGCCCTAAAAAATCATACGGTTATCAGCTTCTTATCAACCCCCCGTTTAATTTTTTTTATCCTGGGCCCCAAGGGTTCCTAAAGTTATAACCCAAAAAAGGGTTTTAACTGTTGGGGGTAAATTTGACCTTTCCCTTTGGACTTATGCCCCTCAAAACCCAATTATAGGGGTCATCTTCTTGTCCCCCACCAGTCGCCCTATTAATTTTCAGGATTTTGGGGGGAAAATTTCCCGGGAATAATCTGACTTATTTCTAAACCAAAGGGGGCAAAATCACCCCAAAGAAACCACAAAATCATTACTCTTGCATACAGATAAAATCAGGCCCAAAACAAGTGTTCAAAGTGTAAAGCCACTTATCAAATTTTTTTGACAAAACTTGCATGCCCAAAAACCCAAAACCCAAAAATTTCAAACCCAAAAAGGCCATATTTATTAAAGATATTCCTGAAAAAGTTTTTAAATCTTGCCTACAGTCGACTTTTCAAACCCATCTTTTAGAAAAAGTTTACAATTTATACCTATTTACAAAAAAAAAAACCAAGATTTTTATTTTTAAAGGGGGCCCAAAAAATTACCCCAAAAGTCCCCCAGGGAAGTCGTACTTTTTCCCTAAACCTGGACATGGTGACAGTACAGGTGTTGAAAAGTGTCTATGCCATCCACTCAAACTTTGGGTAAAAAATGTTGCCTGGTAAAAAAATAACAAAGGTGTGACCCCTATCCCATGGTGAAAGGAAAAGGCTCTACTTATTTTTTTAAATTTTCAGGCTATAAGGGTGGTTTTTTCATCAAATAATGAGTTTTATGAAGATCTTTTTGTAAATTTGGGCCACTTTTTGGGGTTTTTCTATAAACCCCTCTTGACCTATTTTTTTTGCCATCGGTAACCCATTTTTTTTAAAACCTGCCTATTTTCATAAATTTTTACATAACAATTAAAAATTCTTGACAACTTTTTTTTTTGACCTATATGCAAGTTCGAACTCGTTTACCTTAAAGGGTTTATTTATTTACAAAACGGACTTTAACAAAATCACAAAAAAAAGGCGTTTTAATGCACCATCATAATTTTAACCCAAAAAGGGACGTGTTTCCATAAAAATTTAAAACCTTTAACACTTAAAACCTAGATGCCCAGGGAACATGCCGAGCCACCACTATAAAAAGGGACTGGGGTTGTCCATGACACTCCTTTTTTAAAACCGGGAGGAAAAACATTTATCCCAAAAATTTTAAAAATAGAATGAAAAAAATTTAAAAAATAATTTTTTTTAAGGTAAAAACAAAGGAACGTAAATCTTTAAAAAAAAAAATCTTAGTCCACAAAAAAAATCCGCACCCAAAAACAGGTAAAAAATAAAACCTGAAAATTGGATGTAACTGCATTTTTGTACTCCCAAAAAATGGGGTTTATTTTTCCCTACGACCAGAAATTAAAAAATTTAAAAATTAAAAGTTTTTATGCAACAAAAAAGGGGAAGAATTTCCCAGGTTCTTGGGGCAGGACACCTCCTTCTGGGGAAACCAAATTGTCCCAAGTTCCCATCAAAATCCCTCTATGCATCAAAAAAAAAAAAAAAAAGGTCCAGCAGTATTCTTGTTTTTGACTTTTGACCTCAAGTTTTCCCTTTGTTTTTTTGACCTGGGCCCTGGTTTTTGCGCGGGCCTTTCCGTCTCATGGTGGGGGAATTTTTGGTGCAAAGTTCCCTCAAACCCCTCCATCCCTAAAGGGAAAAAATTTGCCCCGGGGAAAAAAAGTTGTCATTCGGGCTCGACAAAAATCAAACTCTGTAAGCTTGATTTTTTGGGGGTTTTCCCTGACGTAATCCCAAATTTTTAGAATGGTCAATCCTTTGGGAGATTTGATGTTTTTTGGGTCTTTTTTTAAAAAAGAAAAAAAAAATGGAAAAAACTTGAAAAAAATTTTCCCCTTTCCCACTACTACTTACCTGCCCCACGTGACATTGAACTTTGGATAGGCCCTAACCCAAACTTTTACATTTTTACCCTTACAAAATTTGTTGAAAACAGTGGCAAAAGTAACATTGGAAAGTTTGCTGTAAAACTTTTACCAAATAATTCATCCAATTTAACTCCCAAATTCAGTCACTATCATAAAAAAAATCTTAAACCATCTTTGTCTTTCCCTCTTTGATCTCCAAGTTTAATTTGGTAACAATTTATAGGACACCATAAATTTTTCATCATAAAAAAACATCAAGTTTTGCCCTTCAATCATTTTAAAACCACTATCATCAAAATTTATCAAAAAAGTCCACCATAGCCCGAAATGATTCTCACAGTAAAAAACCCTCTTTTTCAAACAATAATTCTAGGGGAAGTTCTTTTTTAAATCTTGAAACTTGAGCCGCGAAAATCCCCCCGGGGGGGAAAGGGTTCTACAGGAGCCAGGTGTTTTGCAATAAGCCCTGGGTCATCTCTTTCCAAAAAACCTTTCTTTCTCCTCTTTCCCCCCCCAATTTGCCCACTTATCCCTTTTACAATTTGCATTTTTAAACCTTGGTGCCCCTACATTTTTGTAGGGTTTCCCCTCTCTTTCACCTCATTCCGCCCACCCGGGGGCAACCCCTTCTTGTTCCACACCTTTTCACCCTTAAAAAAAGGGAAATGGATTTTTTTTTATATATAATAGAAGAAATGTGTCAACAATATATAACATTGGTTTTAATTCACTTAATTCCCTTTGCTTTCATTTATTTTCTTTACTTTGGGTAACAAAATAAACTTTTATTTTATTTTTTCCCTTTGGGCCAAAGCAAAATTTTAAAGTAAAATTTAAAACGGGTCAGGGCAGGAAAATTTTCTTAAAAGCAAGTCATCCGGGCGGGAGCCCAGGGGGAAATGTCATTCATCCGCCCATAATCTGGGGGCTTGTACTAAATTTCCCCCCAATGAGAAAAAAAATTTAAAAAAAATTAATTTACGGGGTTTCTTTTTTCACCAGAACCCTTGTTTAACTATTATTTGTTTGGAAACCGGAAAGCAAAATCAAAATGCTGTTTCTTGAGGAATATTACGGTTTTTTGGGGGTGAAATAAAAGGATTTTCTGTTTTTTGTTCTTTTTAATTGTTCTAATTTCTCCCAGTGTTTTCAATGTTTTAAAATTAAAACAGCTTGCTTGCCAAAAGAAAACATTCGGGTAAATTGTCATTTAAATTTTTTAAAACTAAATCCCCGCTTTTTTGGAATTTAAAATTTTCTTTTTCCTTTACTGGGGGACAGGAGAGATAGGACGGCAAAAAACCTTTGCCCTCGGTTGTGACCTTGCCCCTTGAGTGGGCCCTTGGGGACTTTTAAGTTCTGCAATCGACTTGATGGGGGTGATCTTTTTGACCCCAATTTTTGTTTAAAAACCCTTTAAAGGGGTTTTTTGGAGATTAGAGGGGGCCCAAAAAAGGGAAAGGGCCCTAAAACCTTTCACCCAAAGTTTTTTGCCCCTTGACCTTGACCCGGGCCCAATGGTGACTCAGGGTCGACTTTGTCTTAAATGGGGTTTACATTTGACGAAATTTTTATAAAATTCCCATAAAGGGGGTTTTAGGAATATAGTCGGACCCCCCAAAAATGGAAAGCCCCCAAACCCTTTTGACCCCCGAGTTGTGCCCTTTGGGCCCTTGGGAGCTGACAAGGCAACTCAGGGGTTTCCCGCATCGTCTTGATGAGGTGATTTTTTTGGAACCAAATTTTTTCTTTAAAAAATCTTAAAGGGGTTTTGGGGGGGAAAAAATATGGGCCGCACGAGGTTCGGAAAGGGAAGGGGACCATTCCTATAACCCCTCCCCC
Organism: Mercenaria mercenaria; assembly: GCF_021730395.1. Classification (NCBI taxonomy): domain Eukaryota; kingdom Metazoa; phylum Mollusca; class Bivalvia; order Venerida; family Veneridae; genus Mercenaria; species Mercenaria mercenaria. The sequence goes on from NC_069373.1 coordinate 60,484,147, forward strand.
CCCCCCCACCCCCCCCCTTGTGGGGGGGGTTTAAAAAAATATTGCCTGAAGTCCATGGGACTGGGGACCAACACATTTTTTTATTGCCCCGTAACACATTCAGTAAGTGTTATATTATGACATCTTACACAGTTTAAAATTTCCTTTTTTCAAAACTCCACTTTCACCCATCAAACCTGTATTGAGCTATAGAAACCCCAATATTACAAAATTTTGACCGGGGATGTATTTCATGCAAGTCAAGCAATAAATAAATATTCTATAAGCACCTGACTGTTCCGTCTTTATTGACCAGCGGTGCTCTGTCAACTTTCATGTTGGGGTTTCTAATCCCCGCAAAACCAAGTTTCTTACTTATACCCCCGGGCGGGGGTGTAGGCATCCCTCTTTGCCCAAATTCTTCAAGATATTTTGAGGGAAATTTCCTTTCCCAGATCGCTGTGCTCCTGAATTTAAAATAATTAAGTCATTCAACTTTTCATTTTTTTTTTACTGTTCAATAAAACCAGAACCTGTTTGTTTTGTATGCAAATAAAGCATACAAAAATTTGGAAAATTTGGGTACCACCATAATGCACTGATCTTAAAATCTATAGTGTATAAAAATCCACTTTGACTCTTACTAAAGTTTTTTTTTGTACGGGTTTTTGAAACTGTTGACCCAATCCCAAAAAATGCCATAGTCCCCCAAAACCCCCTTTCCCGGGGCTTGTAAAGTTGTCATTCTTTTTTCTGCCCCTTTGACTTTTAAGTTGCCCCTGCCCTTAAAACCCCAGGGCCCGGGGTTTTTGGGCCTGTCCTCAGTCCATAAAGTTTTTAAACTGTGCCAAGTTACCCCCAAAAATCCCCCCAAACCTAAAAATTTTTTAAATGTTCCAGACGGTCTTTTTTTGTTTTTGACCTTTGTGCCCTTTGCCTTAGACAGGGAAATTTTTTTTTGGACTCTCTGTCTCATGGTGATAAACATTTGGTGTTGAAAAAAATTTAACACTTTTTCATACCGAAATTAAAAGTAGTAAGGGGATTTTTCCCCCAAAAAAAACGTTTTGCCAGGAAAAACCAAAGAAATTTTCCCTAAAGGTTTTGCAATCTTTTTCGGGGTTTCCAACCACTCTTGTTTTTGGGGTTTTCTTCCACGGGACCAGGGAAAGGCACTGTACTCCACTTCCGTGGGGTTTAGGACCCCATTCTTTGGGTATTTGTGACAGGGTTAAACACCCCCTCCATAGGGGACGGGAAAAATAAATAATGATGTTATAAACATCTTTAAAATACATGCAGTATAAAAATTTAATTTGTCGATATCTCTTTCAAGTTTTTCCATTCAAAGTTTTTTATCATCACTCTTTTAAAGGGGGATGTTTTTGCCCCCAAACAGCTTTTTCTTTTGAAACGGGAGAAATTTTTGCAGTATTTTCCCGAATTTCCCCTTTTTTTTTTAAATTTGATGAGTTTTTCCCCAAAAGGGGGAATTCATGATTATTTCAATCGGATTAAAACCCAGGGGAAAATACGGGCCCAAATCGCATTTGCTGACCAAAAAAATTTTTCCTAGAAAGCATTTATAAAACATTTTATTTTAAAAAATGAAAGTTTTTTGGATAGGGAAGCTAATGAATAAGCATGGGTGAGTGGTTAAGATTGTTTTTTTTTAAAATTTTTCCCCCTTTTAGGGCCCAATATTCTTGCATTTTTTTCCATAAAATTGACCAAAAAAAAACCCCAAAAAGTTATAAAGGGAAACAGTATGAAAAAAAAAAAACATTTAAAAATCCCCAGGGCCAATTATTGAATAACAGGTGAAAACATGCAAAATTTATTTCTTCTAAAATGTATTTTTTCTTTTATAAGTCCACTTCGGCATTCACATTCCATCCTTCATAGTGTAAGAAAAACATTTCAAAAATAATACTTTGTACATTGTTTAAAAAAAATGTTTTGAAATTTTCCCCTCTTCCCCCAAGGGCTAAAGCGAAGTTAACATTGCTAAATTTTAATTTCTACATTCTTTTTCCCCCTTTTCCCACTGTTTCACAATACAGTGGGGAAAATTTTGGGTTTAAATTTTCAAAATTTTTACCATGAAATGGGTAGGTTTTTTTGCCCCTTTAAAAAGCAACCGAATGGTTACAATGTCTCTGGGTTTCCCTTCCAAGGACTGCATTTTCTTTTTTTTTGCCCCAACTGAAATAAACATTTTTGGGCCCTTTGGGAAGTTCCTTTAAAGGGAAAAATTGGGTTTCCCTTTTTAAAAAAATGGGGTTTTTATTTACCAGTTTTCTTAAATTTTAAAAAACCCCAACTCTTAAACCCATTCAAAATAGAAGGGGAAACTGTAACAACATGGGTATAAATTTTTCCTTTGCTTTTTTGTGGGAAATTTTAAAATTTCCTTTTTACCTTAGAAGATGGCTTGAAATTTGCATATTTTTTTTAAAAAAGTAAAAGTCAAAGGAAAGGGTGATACAAAAATTTTTTTAAAAAACGAATACAAAAATTTTTTTGACAAGTTCTTTCCTAAGTTTTTTTCAAAAAAAGCCCTATGTCTGTGAATGTTTCACCCCAGGGGACTTTTTATTTTGCCAAAAGATTATTAAATTTTTCAATAAAAATTTTTTACGGAATTACTACTTTTTTTAAAAATTAAAATTTTTAAAAGGTGAAAGATTTTTGCTAACATTAGTTTTTTTTTTTAATTTTCAACAAAAGTGGCCCGAAATAAACACAAAATAATTTTGTTTCACACTTTTTTCTTCACCTTTTCACTAATTCAAGGTCCATAATCCAAGGTGCATTTTTATCGAACTAGAGAAAAATTTTTGCCTAAAAATTATCCCGCAAATTTTGGAGTGAACAAGGTAAATTTACGTTTTTTTAAATTCAAGGGCCCCTAACCACAGTGCCTTAGCGATTGGCTGGTTATCGAAAAATTTGGCCCAAAAATATGGGCCCAAAACTTGTTTATCCAATATGGTGAATCAGATTAAAAATGTCCACTTTGGGGAGCTTTACTAAAAAGAAAAGTCCACCCGTCTGTAAAGACCCTCCTCTTTTTTGACAGGCCCTTCACCTAATCACAACAGTTTCCTTTATTATTTTAAACGGGAAAATTAATAGTAGGGCCGTACTCATCAGTCTTTTCTTAAACTTTTACAGCAAACCCAGCCGGGGGGAAGACTGAAAGCCCGGTAATTTTTTTAACCCCTTTCTACGAGTAACCCCACATTTCATTTCTTTTTTGAAGATTCCAAAGAAAAACCTTTCTCACTTATTAGGGGCCCAACCAGATGGCGCCCGTTGAAACCCCAACCAAAAAACCAAACCTTTTTTCTTCCAAATTCGCCCTAGCTCCCTTTAAATTCCCCAAAATTCCTTATTTGTTGACTTTTTCTCGGTTTCCCCTTGTCCACGGTTTTTTAGTGTCAAGATCTTTTTTGTTTTTTTTTTCCATCAGAGGGTAGCTGCAGTACTGGGCACAAAACCCCCGGGGGTATCCCTTGCGCCCCTTTACCTAAAAAAGAAAAGTACCCAAGGGTTTTGAAAAAAAAATCAGACTTAACATAGGGTTTAATCCTTATGAACTAAAGAAAAATACTACCAAGGGGCCTACCAATCTATTTTGTTACTTTTTAAATTTATAAAATTTTTTAAAATATTAAAAATTAAAGAAAAAAAAAAAATTTAAAATTTTTGGGAGCAAATTTTTAGTACTTTTTTTTTCCTGTGGAACTTTCCAGGGGGTATTTTTTTTAAAAAAACCCGGCTCAAAACTGCTATAAATTTTATAGAAGTGTATTGCGGGTTTTCAGCAAATTTTTAAAACCCCAGAAAAGTGAAAGGTTTGGGCAAATTTTTAAAGGTTATTTCTTTACTGATGCTGTTTACCAAAACCCTCTGTAAATATAAAAGTAAAAAAATTACCAAGAACTATTTTAAAAAGGGTTTTTGGAATTTCTGATCATTCTCTCTGGGACTTTCCCCGTTTTCTATCAATGTAGGGACAAGATTGTGGTCTGAATTTTTTGGGCTGGGGCAGGCCCCGAAGGGGAAAACTCAATTTCGCATTTCTGCCCACGGGCCCTTCCCAAAATTATTTTCCCGATGTGGGGGATTGTGGCACAGATTTAAAAAAGTCACCACTTCAGGGAAAGGGCTTGTTTTAAAAAAATGGTTGGGAAACCCCCAAAACTGGGAAAATGTTTCCCTCTTCCACCTGCAAATCATCATTTCAGGGGTCTGGTTAATTCCTTAAAACAAAATTTTACATGAACATTCCCCTGGGGTTTTTTTCTTTTAAGTTTAAACACCCAATTTCATTGTTAAACGGGGTTTTCCCGCGTTGGTTCCCTTTTACAATAACTCTGAAAATTGTGTTATAAACTTATTTTTCCCCAAACAGACTTTGAAGGTGGCCCGTTAAATTTTTGGGGGGAACAGGGTTTAAAACTGGGGTATTAAAAATAATGGGCTTTTTTTCCCTTTTTCCCCTATTTTCCAAAAAAATCTGGCAATAACAAATTAAGCAATCCTCAAAATTTATTGTACAACCCCTCCTTTTTCAACCCGCTAGTAAATGTTTTTAATGCCAATTTTAAAAAGTTAAAAAAAATTTTAAAAACAAAATTTTTTTAACAACAAAGGCTGGGCAATAATTTGGGGCAATTTCCCCCCAAAATGGCCCAAGAAAGACACAGTTTATTCGCAAAAAAACCAACCTTTTTTTGACCTAAAAGGGGCCCTTGGGCATAAGTGTGACACATCTTTTCAAAATGGTTAACATTTGTGTCAAAATTTTTTCAAATCCCTTTTATAATTTGGGAGTTACGGGGCCAGACAAGAAACCCCTTTGGGCTTCAAATGGGACCCCTTTACCTTGGAGCTGGGGGTTTTGGGGCTTGCAAAATGAAAATTTCTCATTTTTAGGGGCATTTTTTGCAAAAAAATTTCAAAATCCCCCCCATACCCCTTTTTGTATACATTTTGGCCTTTGGGGCCCCCTTTTGGGGCATTTAAGGGGAAATACCCGCCTTAGTTCATCATTCCTGTGAAAGGGTTTTGTCAAAAAAGCAATAGCAATTTTAAACTGTGAAAACCGTACATTTCTGTCTTTGCTCTGTTTCCATTTTTTTGGGAGCAAAGCAAATTTTGTTTGGCGTTTTTCACTTCAGGGTCGGGTAACGGGGGGGTTTTTTTGGGGGGAATTTTTTAAATATACCCCCCGAGTTTATTAATTAAATGTAAAGGTTTTGGGGGGGGGGGGGGGACCAAATTTTTTTGGGGGGGCCCTGCCTTGGGGGAAATTTCCCTGGGGGTTTTTTAAAGGGGGGGGGGCCCGGGGGGGGGTTTATTTATTTTTTTAACCCCTTTAAAAAGGGGGGGGGGAAAGAAAAATTTAAAAATAAAATTTCAGGGGGGGGGGGGAAAAATTTTTTTGGGCCCCCCCCCCCCCAACCACCGGGGGGAAATTTTTAACCTTTTGGGGGGAATTTTTTCCCGGGGGGGGTTTTTTTAATTTAAAATTGGGAAAACTAATTTTTTTTTAGAATTTGGGGGGGGACGGATTTTTTTTTCAAACTTTACATTTTCTTTCTTTTTTTTTAACGTTATTGGGGCCCCCTTAATTTTTTCCTCTTCCCCCATTTTTTCCCCTTAAGTTTTTTGGGGGGGGGTTTTTCCAATTTTCCAAACCTTTGGGCTTTTCAAAGGTTTCCCTTTTGCCTTTTTTTTTCTTGGGGGGGTAAATTGGGGGATCATTTTAAAGGGGGGGGGGCCGGTAACTAGGGGGGGGGTCCCTTTTGGGTTTTTTTTCCAAATTTGGGGGAAATTTCAGGGGGGGGGGGGGGGACACAAACATTTCTTCCCACAAATTTTCCTTGGGGGGGGCGACGCTTATTGTTTCCCGGTTTTTTTAAAATATCACTTGTTTTTTTTTTTAAAAAAGGGGGTTTCCTTGCACTCTTTTTCCAAAATTTTCCGGGTTTTTCCCTTTCCCCAAATCACCCACCCAAATAAAAAGGGGGGTTTTTTTATAAACCAAAAATTAAAAAAAATATAAAACAAATCCAAAAACAACCCGGGTTTAAAAGGGGGAAAAATTTCTTTAAAAAAATTAAACAACTCGTAACAAATACCCCCAAAACGGGGTTTCCACCCCTCCCCCTTTTCCCCAAAATTAAAAATTTTTTGGGGGAAAAAAACAAAAAACCCGGGGGGGGGTAAAAACGGGGGGGAGGCCCTTGGGGGGAACACCGGGTTTATCACAAAGAAAAAGGGAAAAACCCCCCCCCCGTTGGGGGGGTAAAAAAATTAATAATTCACCCCTCCTTTTTACTTTTTCTCCTTCCCCCTGGAAATTTTAAAAATCTTGGTTTAAACCCGAAAAAAAAATTTTGTTCCTTAAAATTATAAGTTTTTTCCCTTTTTAACACCTTTCCAAAATTTTTTTTTTGCAAAAAAATTCCCTTTAATTTTTGCTACCCAAAAACTTTTTCCAAACCCCTTTGGAAATTCCAAATTAATTGGAATGTTCCCCTAAAAGGGAAATTTTGGGGGACCTAACAATTTAAAACATTTCTATTCTTTTCCTTCAACTCCTGTCTTAAACTTTTTTTTTTAAATTAAAAAACCCCTTTTCCCTTCCCCCTTTGGTTCCCCCACTACCGGGGCTCCCCATCCCAAAAACCCCTTTTCCCGCCCCCATTTCTACCCGGGGGGCTTTTAAAAACAGTCCGGGGCCAAATTTTTTAAAAAAAAGGGAAAAATTTAATTTTCAAGCAAACATGAGGTTCCCTAAAAAACTTTTTTTTTTTTTTTTCACTTTTTTCCAAAAATTTTTGTTTTTTTAAAAACTTACAAAAAAAAATTTGGAAGAAAAACAAATTAAACGCCCCAAAACAAACCCGTTGGAAAAATTCTTTTGAAAATTTGTAAAAAACTAACCCCCGGGAAAAACTGTCAAAAGGGTTTTCCCCTTTCCCAAAACAAATTTGAGTTTTTTTTTGGAAAAAAACCCAAAAAACTTTTAAAAATTTTAAAAAAAATACCCGAACCAAAAACCCCTGGGACTGTTTTTTCATAATACTTGGTTTTAAAAAACTTACGGTTTTTTTAAAAAAAAAAAAAAACCCCATTTTTAAAAATTTTAAAAACAAATTTGGGTTAAAGGGAAAAATTGGATGTCATTTTCCCTTTTACTTAAAAAATTTTTAAAATTTTTGGAAATAAAATTAATTTTTTGAAAAACTTCTTCCCCCTTTCCGATTTTGGGGGGCCCTGCCTGGGCTTTTTAAAGGTTTTTTTTCTTTTTTATCACGTGATCTGAACCAAAAAAATAAAAATACAATTGTTAAAAACAATTAATATTTTTTTTTGTTAAAAAACCAAAAAACTTTTTCTTTTTTAAATACTTAAAAAACTTTTTATTTTAAAAAAACCCCGGCAAAAAGGGGGTCTAATGTTTCAAAAAAAAACCCTTTAAAACCCTTTTTCTTAAATTTCTTTTAATTTAAAAAATTTTCCCCTTTTCCTTTGGTCCGTTTAAAATTTCTTTTTTTAAAGGGGTCTTACTAAAAAAATTAAAAAATAATTTTTTTTGGAAAAAAAATTCAAAATCTTGAAAACTCACAAATTTTGGGACTGTCACTGAAACCCCCATCTTTTCTAAAGGAAGGCCAATTTTATTTTGGGCCAGAAATTTCGGGGTTAAAATTTTCTTCCTTTTTATTTAAAAATGAAAATAATCCTTAAGTCATAACGACCATAAACCAATAGGGAAAAATCTTTTCCAAAAAAATGGGGAAAATTTTTTTATTTCAGAAAATTTGCTTTCCCGGCCCCTCAAAAAATTAAATCCAAATTTTTACAAGAACAAATTTTCTTTTGACTATTTGCCCAAAACCAAAAATTTTACTAAGACATAAGGGTTTCTAAATTCAATAAAGTTTTTTTAAAAAAACCCCAACTTAGTTTCACAGGTAATAAAACCCCTCCAGCCCATTTGCAGAAGTTTAGGAATTTAAAATTTTTTAAAATTTTTTCAAAAAAGAGTTTAATTTCTGAAATGAAAAAAACCAATTTTTACCGCCAGATTTATTGGAATCATCCCTTACGGGGGCCCCATATATATATATTTAAATGCCAAGATAAATTAAAAAATACGCCCCGAAATCAGTACTTTTCCAACCCCCGAAAAAAAATATGTCCCCTTTCTATCTTCAGAAATTTCCCCTTTCTTCAAAAACCCGCAGCTGTTGTTTTCTCTTTTGGGAAAGGGGATAAAAAAAAACACTTAAAAAACATCTAAGTTAAAAAATGTTTCATGGGTTTAGTCTGTTGGGCAAATTTTTTTTTTTCTGAAATTGATTTTGAGATATTTTTACTATTGCAAGGGTTTATTATGTGCTTAATATCATGGCACTGGGGTAACCAATTTTTTTTTTCTGAAAAAAACCCTACTAAAATTTTATTTTTTAATCAACACAAAGCATTTTCTTGTTTAAAATCATAAAATAAAAATTTTTAACCCGATTATTGTGGAATTTTCATTCAAGTAAAAAACCTTTTTTAAATTTTTTGGGGATTTAATTATAAAAACAACCCGATTCATTATAAATATTATTTTTTTTTTATAAAAAACTATGATTTTTTAAAATTTAAATTTTTTATACAACTTCCATTTTTTAATTTCTTACCTTTCTGACTCTTGCTCAGACCCCCTATGGGTGGAGTTTGCTTCGCTGAAAATCTAACAAAACATACCGGTTTCTTTGTGCTTTTGTAAAAAGATACCGGTTTCCCGGGGGGAGGAACAATTTTTCCTTGGTTTTTCTTTTAACTGAAAATACAAGTCATTTTTTATGTGACAAGGGGTGGGGAAAAAAATTTTTATAATTCAAACATATTAATATGGGCCCAAATCGGACCATAAAAAAGAGACAAGGCCCGACTATACCCATAGGTTTTTTTAAAGTAATGAACCCATTTTTTTTATTGATTTTTGCAAAAAAAATTCAGAATTCTTATTTCATATTTAAACCACAGATAAAACCCAAAGACTGGAAAACTTTTAAAAAGGGTTTTAAAAATTTTCAAAATTTATTTTAGTTACTGAAACCTCGTTTTTTTACAAAGACAAAAAACTTTAAACCCAATGTGTGAAAGTTTCTTTCCCCCCTTACAAATGTTTAATGTCTACCTCAGATAATTAAAACTGGTGTTTTTTTCAACAGTCTTTTTTTAAACCCCCCTGGCTTGATCATTTTGATTCATTTTAAAACAATAAAACGTCCCTTTTTAAATCGCGTAGACTTTTTCCCCCAGTTTTTATTTTTAACCCCAACTTGAAAATGTTTCAACCGATTTTTATATGCCATAATTCGGTGAATGTCAGTCATGTAATTTATTTTGTTTCCTTGCATAGAAAAATTGAGGGGCTAGTCACTGCGTGTCCCCCCTTCCAGATAGGGCTACATGACCCGAAAAAACCCGGGACTTTAAAAAAATTTCTAATCTTGAAATAATTTTAAGGTTCAAATGGCATATTTGGGAAAATGTAACTTATCTGTAAAAAATTTTAAAGAACTAGCTGGGGAAACTGTGAGTGGGTTTGAAATATTTTTAATTTCTGATCGCACCCTTTTAAAATTTTGATTTATCGTTGTCAAATATCTTTTTTGGATTTCGCAAACCAAAACCTTTTTGGATATAATGATAACAGATCTGTAAACAAATTTAACTTACTAGTCAATCAAAAAAGTCCCCCCACTTCGCTATCGGTTTTCAAATCGTGTTCCGTTTTAACGTTTTCCCTCGAAGATGTTTTAAACCCAAAATACCCCCTTGAACGATGAAAAGTTACTTCCTGTGTGCCTTTCCCTTTTTTCCTTTTTCAATTTGTTTTTTGATTTCCCTTTTTTTCTTTCCCCCGTAAAATTTTTGTTTTTGGGCCCTTCACCTCTGGTTCATCGGCCTTTTCGGATTTGATTCTGTAATTAAATTTTGGCCCACGTGATGACGCTTTACGTTTACTCACGGAAACCCCCGGGGGTCGACTTCGGGTTTTTTTTCGGTAACTCCCCTAGAATTCATTTCTCTAACGGGGGTTGGGGGGAGTCCTTGTAAAAATTGGAAGAAATTATTTTAAACTGGTAAAAAGATGGGGGTTGGATTTTAATTGGTCCTTGCCCCTAAATTTTAAAAAACCTCTTTTGACCTTTATATTTTTTAAAGCCCCAATTTCACATAAAAAAGCCCAAAAATTTACTTTTAAAATAACTAAAAAATTGATAAAGGGGGAAGGAAATGGTAAATTTCGGGAAAAAAGGGGGCGGGGGTGGGGGGAAAAAATCTGGAAAGGGGAAAGTTTAAAAGGACAAATTTTTCCCGGGGAAAGCCAAAGTTCTTTAAAAAAAAAATCGCCCCTACAAGTAAACCACAAATTAAAAAGAGCAGGGCACGCATTACCCAAAAACAAAACCCCCAACGACGATCAACTTAAAAAAATAAAAAAAACGAAAAAAAACACATAAAAAAACGTTTGGGGACCGTTTTAGTCCCCAAAACTTTCAAAGCACCCCCACAAATAGGAAAAAAACCAATCAAATACCGTCTTGGGATTCGGCCCGCCAAAAAAAAGAGGAGGGCCCCGAAAACTTTCTAAAAGAAAAGGGGGGGGGATGCCCAAAAATGTGTAAAAGCCAAAAAAAAGGAGGGGGGCAAAGGGGGGAGTGGGGGGGAGAGGAAAAAAGCTTACAACAAACCCAGGGAAAACTTTCGCAAAAACAATCAACGACAAAACATTAAATTTTTATGGGTTTTTTTAAGACAAATTTGACTTCAAAACTATGGGATACGATCATCCTAAGGGTTTCTTTACAACAAAAAAAAAATGGGAAAGTGAGCTAAATGTATTTTATTGGGGAAAATTGCTAATTTAATTTTCTATATTCAATGATTTTAATTTATTTAATTTAATTAAGATTTTTAAATTTTGAATCAGTCTAAATTTCCCCTTTCCCCAAAAAAAGCATGGTATTGAAAGATAGATTTAAATTTGTCGGGTTTTAACCAACAACCTTCCTTTTTGATCTGGGCAAAAACCTTTTTCCTTTAGACGGTTTTTCTCTCACTGAAACCAAATCCAAAGGGATTTATTTCCTGCGACCAACACCCCCAAAAAACGCAAAAAGTTACATATAAAAAAATTTTTAAAATGAAAATTTTGGGAAATAAAAAAAAAAATTATACCAATAGATTTTAAAGTAAATTTTTTAAGGTAAAAAATTAATCGATGGGTTTTTTTTAAAAAAAGTCTCCTTAAAATATACTGGCTACAGTTATTTTTCATATATTTAAGCCCTTTTTTTTAAAAAAACGAAATAGTGTATTTTTTTTTAAGTTCCAAATCGGCCCAAATAATAATATCTGTTCTGATAAACTTAAAAAAGTTTAAAAAAAAGTTACGATCAGGTCCCCTAAAAAACAACTTTTGATTTTATGTGTAACAACCCTTTCAATATTTAGCTAAAAAATGTTAATTTGCCCCGTATTTCACTCTCTAGTACACATTCTTCAAAATGTCCCTTTAAGGGACACAGGATTTTGGGTTGTGCTTTTTTTCTGCCCCTTTTTTTTGTATTCTTTTTATTTTTAAATGATGAGTTTTCCTCCCCCTTACAGCCGCTAATTATTAAACATTTTGCATAATTAAAACTAAGTACCATTCTCTTGACCATTTTCCCGTTGACAGGATTAGCATGTCAATTCTGCTATAAATGCCCGTCTACAACCTTTCTTGTAAATGTTAAATTTTCTACATACGTGAAATCTCTCCGGGGTTTTTTTCATTACGTCTAATTGCTTAAGAAAATATGTTCTCTGGCCCTTAAATTTTGGGTTTTTCCTTTTGCATGATTTTAAAAAAACCTATCCCTTCCCCCAAAAGGCCCTTGCGCTTCTTGGGAATTCTTTTAAAAAAAAGGCATAACCATGTAAAGATTCCTATGCCCTTGCAAACTATTGAGACGTATCACAAATAATGCATTAAAAAAGAAAGTTACTTTAAATCTTTCGTTCTTGGAATGTGTCTTTTCCCCGCCCGGATTTTTGTCCTTGTTTTTACCCCACCCCCGTCACAAAGTGAAAGGGGGCTTTTGTTTATCGCCCCGGCGGCCGTCGTCCCTCCCCTCCTTGCGTGGTCCCTGCGTCCGTAAAATTTTTTCTTTGACCACTCTAGAGGGCACATTTTTTTTGGGGTCTTTATGAAAGTTGGTCAAGAATGTTCACCCCTTTATGAACTAGGGCAATTTTTTAAAAATGGGTCCCGTTTCCATCAAAAAAATAGGTCCAGTAGGTCTAAAAATGAAAAACCTTTGACCTCTCTAGAGGCCATATATTTTTCCCAAAATCTTCATGAAAATTGGTTTAAATGTTCACCTTTATGAAAAATCCAGGCAAGTTCGAAAAAATGGGTCCGTGGGGTCAAAACTAGGTCAGTAGGGGCTAAAAAAAAAAAACTTGTGACCTCTTAGAGGCCATATTTTTTTAGGGGATCTTCATGAATATTTTTTAGAATGGTTTTACCTTTATGATATCTAGGGCCCAAATTTTAAAAATTGGGGCAGGTGGGGTTTAAAAAAATGGGCATTAGGCTAAAATAGAAAAAACCCCTTTTGGACCTTTAGAGGCCCCCTTTCTCAATGGATCTTAAAAAAATTTGGGCAGAAAGTTCACCTTGATTATATCTAGGTCAATTTTTGAAAAACCCGGGGCCGTGGGGGTTTTTAAAATGGTCAGTAGATCTAAAAAAAAAAACCTTTTGACCCCCCCCTAGAGGCCATATTTTTCATGAGATCTTCATGAAATTTTTGGGCAGAATGTTCACCTTAATATTTTTTAGGTCAAGTTCAAAAACTGGGTTTATTTGATCAAAAAATAGGCCTTTTGGGCTAAAAATAGGAAAAAAACCCTTTTGACCTTTTCTAGAGGCCATATTTCTCAAAGGATCTTCATGAAAAATTGGGCAAATTTTTCACTTGATGATATCTAGGTCAATTTCGAAAAATGGGTCCATGCGGTCAAAAACCCAGGGCGTAAGGGGGGGGTAAAAAAAGAAAAAACCTTTTGAACCCCTTAGAGGCCCTATTTTTCAATGGATCTTCAGGAAAAATTTGGGCAAAATGTTTACCTTGATGATATCTAGATCAATTCGAAACTGGGTTACTTGGGGGGGAAAAAATAGGTCGTAAACTAAAAAAAGAAAAACTTTGTGACCTCTTTTTTTTTTAGAGGCCCTATTTTTTTATGAGGTCTTCTTTAAAATTGGTCAGAATGTTCACCTTGATGTTTTCTAGGTCCGGTTTTGAAACTTTGGGGCCTTGTGGGGTCAAAACTAGGTCAGTGGTCCTTTAAAAATTTGGGGGAAAAAAATTTTTACCTCTTAGAGGGCCCTATTTCTCAAGGTTTTCCCTGAAAAATGGGGAGAAAATTCACTTGATTTATATTAGGGCCGGTTTTTAAAAGGGTTGTGCGGTCAAAAACTAGGTCAGTAGGTTTGAAAAAAAGAAAAAAACCTTTTGACCTCTCTGGGCCAATTTTTTATGAGTCTTTTGAAAAAATTTGGGGGAATGTTCACCTTGATGATATCGTTCAAGTTTAAAAATGGGTCACGGCCTTTTAAAAAATAGGTCCCTTAGGTTTAAAAAAAAAGCCCTTTTGACCTCTCTAGGGCCAATTTTTTTAAAAGGATCTTTATGAAAATTTGGGCAAATTTTTTATCTTTTGGTATCTGGTCAAATGTGCTCAAAAAATGGTCCCCCTATGTCAAAAAAAAAAAAAAACGAAAGTCATACTCAGGTTTACACGGGGCTTGGGGGGGATAGGTTAGCGATTTTAGGACCCTCTTGGTTCCCCTTGTTTTTCCCCAAAAAACGGCTTTGCTAGGGAATTTTTCCGCATGTACTAGAACCCCGTTTGGAAAGCCAAATAAACTACAGCTTTCAAATAGCAAACTGTTTTACTATAAAATACCATTGTGTATCAGTGTTGGTTTTTGGTAAGATTATTCCCCCCCCTGGTTTTTTTTTTTAAGCATTCGGGAAAAAAATGTGTCCTTGTCGCAAGCATACCGTTAGTCCACTATTTGTTTTTGACTTCAAAACCCCTTTGGGAACCAAAAACCCTGGTCATGTTTTTAAACAAAAGGGATCAAACCCGTTTAATCAGTAAATGGTGCCCCAAAACCATTCTAGTTCCAAAAGGAAAAAAGGGCCGGGATGAAAAAATCTAAATTAAACCGAACCTCATTTTCACATTTCTAATATTTATATATGGAGCCATGTTTTTGGGGGAGACATTTTAAAGGGATGAAAAATACTAAATAGCTTGGGCCTTCTTTTTTCTAGATAAAATTGACACATTTTAAAAGGCTACAGCACAGAGCAGGACCCGTTTTAAATGTATGTAGCTTACATTTTCACATTTTCTTAAAGGATATTGTCAGTGCTGAAAAAAACATCAAAAGAAAATTGGGGCTCATGTACTTCAGTCAAACAAACCAACTACAATATCATCTAAAAATGATACTCAAAATTGTATGACCTACATTTCCATAATAAATCTGTCATGCTATCATATTATTGCGAAAATGCTTCCTATATGTCAAGGATAGATCTATTATGTGATTTCAGCAAAAAAATGTAAAAAGGAAGGAAAAAAGCTCTACAGAGCAATGTAGGAGGACTTTTTGAATGCGCCATTTTGCGACTACCATGATTTGTTTTTCCGCGCCAGTTTTCTATCTAGTTTCTGTATACCTTAATTGTGACCCTTGCATTGCTTGACCAGTAATGCCACTTGACTTTCATTACTATGTACACTTCATAGAACCAATCAAATGCCAGTGCAATAACACATTCATGCAAATATAAATTTGTCAAACAAATGTATTAGAGAAGCACTGGAAAACCTATTAGAATTCTTAGATATCTATTGAATGCGTGTAAATATATGTTTCTTTTATTTTATGGGTTTTTGGATGAGTCATTTGATTTGAAAACATGATTATTTCATATACTGTTATGTAACATAAAAAAATGGTCCATTGAAAGGCCTCTCTTTTTTATATAAATCTATTGCCCTAATAAATCCAGATATGTAGGTTATCTCGTGGACCTAAAGATGTGAATATTTTTACTTTTTTGATATTTTATATATAAGATTCATGAATTCTGTATCTCGGTATTTTTCTCTGCACATATCTGTCTCGGCCTACCGGCCTCGACGATATATGCAGAGAAAAATACCCTTGATGTACCCCTAGCTCTGATATATCCTGGCAACACACTCTCACACATACTATAACTATTACAAATTAAATTCATTTTACTGTCAAATTGCCGAATGGTGGAGCTCGCTATGTTACGGACAGCTCTTGTTTTAAATTTATGTCCCTTTTTGTACTTAGAAAATTTTAGTTTCTTTGTTAAATCAACTTGAATATATATTCTTACAACTGCCAACTTTATAAAATGTTACATACAACATGTGATCCTGAATCACTTAGACTTAATCAGTAGAAAAAATCTTTTAAGTTTATTATGTCTCCCCCAGGAGACATATTGTTTTTGTCCTGTCTGTCCGTCCGTCCTTCCGTCCGTCCGTCCGTCCGTACGTCACACTTCATTTCCGAGCAATAACTGGAAAACCATTTGACCTAGAACCTTCAAACTTCATAGGGTTGTAGGGCTGCTGGAGTAGACGACCCCTATTGTTTTTGGGGTCACTCCGTCAAAGGTCAAGGTCACAGGGGCCTGAACATTGAAAACCATTTCCGATCAATAACTAGAGAACCACTTGACCCAGAATGTTGAAACTTCATAGGATGATTGGTCATGAAGAGTAGATGACCCCTATTGATTTTGGGGTTACTCTGTCAAAGGTCAAGGTCACAGGGGCCTGAACATTGAAAACCATTTCCGATCAATAACTAGAGAACCACTTGACCCAGAATGTTGAAACTTCATAGGATGATTGGTCATGAAGAGTAGATGACCCCTATTGATTTTGGGGTCACTCCATTAAAGGTCAAGGTCACAGGGGCCTGAACATGGAAAACCATTTCCGGTCAGTAACTTGAGAACCACTTGACCCAGAATGTTGAAACTTAATATGATGATTGGACATGCAGAGTAGATGACCCCTAATGATTTTAGGGTCACTCTGTTAAAGGTCAAGGCCACGGGCCTGAACATGGAAAACCATTTCTAATCAATAACTTGAGAACCTCTCGACCTAGAATGTTGAAACTTCATAGGATGATTGTTCATGCAGAGTAAATGACCCCTATTGTTTTTGGGGTCACTCCGTTAAAGGTCAAGGTCACAGAGGCCTGAACATTGATAACCAGTTCCGATGAATAACTTGAGAACCACTTGACCCAGAATGTTGAAACTTCATAGGATGATTGAACATGCAAAGTAGATGACCCCTATTGATTTTGGGGTCAGTCTATTAAAGGTCAAGGTCACAGTGGCCTGTTCATGTAAAATCATTTTTTGGAAATAACTTGAGAACCACTTGACCTACAATGTTGAAACTTAATAGGATGATTGGACATGCAGAGTAGATGACCCCTATTTATTTTGAGGTCACTTGATCAAAGGTCAAGGTCACAGGAGCCTGAACAGTGACTTGAGAACCACTAGGCCCAGAGTGTTGAAATTTAGCGGGATGACTGGACATGCCAAGTAGATGATCCCTATTGCAGCCAACCATCAATGTCTCTTTGACTTTCGCTCCTGACCCCTATTGACTTCTTGCCTATAGGACTTTGCATTGGGGGAGACATGCGCTTTTTTACAAAAGCATTTTCTAGTTTCTATTACTTTCTGTGACACATACAATTTTCCGGTTTTCATAAAATACAATACAGTGTTAAATTGAATCTTGTATTAAATAGAATTCATAAATAAGTAATTATATACTGTATGATGTATCATTATATTTAAGAAATAATTCTGTTCATTGAATAAACTAAACAGAAGAAGAAAATAAAGAACAAAGGTTATAATAACAAAACATATTTCTCTTCAATGATGTATGAATATTCAAAGACGACATTAATCACTTGTGATTGCATTAACACCTAATATCGTTAATATACAGCATCAGTGATTGAATTAGCACCTCATTAATCCACGATGTGCTAAGTGCTTTCCGGTAAGCCTGAATTTATTTTTCGGTCCTCATATAAAGATGAAATTTAATGCATAATTTATTTAGTAATAAATGTTAAGTCTGTGTTTCTTTGTATGTAAATAATAAAATTAATATTGCTTTCAGGTGATGTTTTATATTTACGCAGCAATCATTGTCCTTGTCTGTCTTCATTAATCATAATCGCTTAATCAAATACTCAGACAGATAAGCTAAATTGGGTGACATTAAATATAACTTTGGAGTAATTATACATTCGAATTTATAGCAAATACTAGTTTATTCTTGATAATTGATACCTTTTTCATGAGACCGGAAAGCACACATCATAATGATGAGACCAAATTAGACTAAAAATTATCAGATGTTAATACTTTATTCAATAATATATCAATTGAAAATAATTATGATCAGATCAATACAGTATCTAAATCTTTATATTGCTTTCCGGTCGTGTTTTACATTCATGAAATGCTTTCCGCTGATGTTCATATGTGTCTGCATGCATGTATGTCCTCACAAGGGGTTCGACACAAATTGGAAGATAAATAGATAGTCAGTTAGTTTGTTCTTCGGTATTGACATTAATTAATTCTCTTAGTCTAGCCTTCTAAATCAGTTGATAAAATATAACATTAATAAATATATCATAATGTATCATTCTAGAGTAATTATACATTCCAGTTAGCTTCAAATATTAGTAAATTAGTCATACCTAATTGATACCGGATCACAGTACTGGAAAGCACTCATGTACTGTATATTATTGCACTCTAGCAACATAAAATACCAAATTAGCATAAAATTGATCGAATTTTAATGATTTTTCAGTAATTATTCAATTTATAATGCTTAATTCAATGAGAGGGGTGTAGTGACGGTATCATTCTAGGATTTGTCAGTTCAGAGTTTTTATCATGTGGGAAACACTGCATCACTTGTGTAGTCATAATTCACAGACATAATGCCACTGTTGCATGCAGGATGCTACTTCTTGGTAATGCAGATAAAAAGTTTTATGAGAAATTTATTTTTCTGTCTTACTGGAATATCACAAAATGTTGTCTTTATATAATGAGTAAAGAATCAAGTGATTATTTCTTGATATTACTGTTAGAATAATAGATAGCATTTTAGAATATTGTGGAAAATGCCAAATTGCATGATTTATGCCAAGCATTGGAATATAACAAGCACAGGTTTCCTCTCTCTTGTGGTGTGATTTTTTTTCAGCCGTTTACCAGGAAATAAGTTCTGTTTATTTATTTGATTAAACTTCTGATTCCAGAGCAGACACATTATTTGAAATATGGAACAAGTATGAGCCAAGACTTCCAAAGGCGTACTATCAAGAGAAGTTGCTTGAAGTGGGAGATTTTCTTATGTCTGCAAAGGTACTGTATAACAGTTTTCAAAAATAGCTTTCACTAAAATAACTGTACATCTTGTTTCATTCTTACAATAAAGTGGAAATGTTACATAGTATTTCTGTGTCATTTTCACAAGTAGTACGGTAAGTAGTCTTTTCATTTTGAAATATTACAAAACAGTAATTTTATATGACCACCTATACGTAGTGTAGATGTTAAATTTTTTCAAAGTTTTATACTTGTAAATATTTACATAAACACAAAGAAAAAAGTGTTTATTTTCGTATGCAATGATATCAAGGGGTGCCCTTTTTCTACAAGATTGCATGCATGAACTGATGTCTTTCACAAAACTATGAACAATATGGCATCATTTGAAATTACCGTATTTTACCTAAGTCTTGGGACAGCATAAAATTTTTTTTTTTCACTGTCCCAAGACTTATTTGCCGAAAAATAATTATTTTGAAAAATGTCCCAAAAATATGGACACAATAATCGTCATCGGGTAACATCCCCAACCCACCCGTGTTGAAAGCGAAAAAAACCTTAACGATTATCGGTAATTATTCTGTTGATAAACAAAGTAATTGGCCTTATTTTCATCATCAATTAACACCCCCTCAAAGAGCTAAAAGAAGTGTGTCGGTATCATGACATTAGAAGTGGAGATCAAAGCGGTATAGTTTCCCCGAGATTTTCATGGCATTACGTCATGTTTTCGCGCCATGTTGCACATCACTGTTTGATCGTACCGTCTCGGTTCTTAAGTGCTGAGAAGTAGATCTAGTGTTGCAACAATCAATAAAAAAAGCTTCTTTTTAATTTGTTAAAGCGAATGTGCAATATCCCGTAAAAACTGACAGGTAAACGTGTCAAACTATAATAGCGGATATCTTACCTCTGTGACCTATTTGCCCTCAAGGAAATTACAAAATGGTTTGAGAAGAATATCTTATTATAAAGTGTCGTGTCAAAAAATACATGTACATGTACAAAGATTCATTCAAAACTTCTTAAAGATATGCAACAACATCATGATTGTTTTTGTTTTTTAACCGCATTTTCTATTTACGTTCACGAGGTCCTGTAACAGAAATCTGTTTGCCAAAAATCGTTTTACTTCATATTTTTAAATTGCTGCCGCCTTTTCATTATTTAAGATTTTTCTATTCTGTTTTTTTGTACTTTCTGGTCAAAAGTCTGAATTTTATGCCCATAGTTTGTATCATTTATTTACTTTTAGAAAGAAATAAGTATTTAGGATCGTGCTGTTTGAAATGTTGCAAGTAATTTTATGAAAATTTGACCGTTTTTATAGAATTCTGCCAACATTTCTGTCGATACCTTTTTAAAATCGTTATAGAATTCAAACTATATTACTTTTCAATCTGTGTTGAAAATCTGAAGCGATAAAATAAAAAAAATGAATGTGTGACGCGCGTTTTTTATATACGTGTCGATGAACAAAAGTAACGGCGTTGTAAGTTAGACATTATGATACGTCGCACGTGCTCGTGGACTAGAAAATTACCGGCATGGCATTTTGATATCTGTACGATTTGCGGGTAAATTCCAGTCAGTGGTAAATAAAAATAAATAAATAACGGAAAATGGACTTCCAGGCTGCAGCAAAAAAAATAAATAAAAAAAAATACAACACTTAACTGGTATGGTAAAAAAACACTTTACTAGTAAAAACACGACACGAAAATGTTAAAAAAAATAGTCTTTGGTTCTTATAATTATTTGATATTTTGATCGATACAGCACCATACAATGTATAATAACGGTATTTGGGTTACATCTTGAATCAGTACACAACCATAGTCCCAACACTTAGGGACGAAAAATACGCTGAGAAAATACATGTCCAAAAACTTAGGGTCAAGAAAAATAATTATTTTTCCACATTTTAGGGGTGTCCCAAGATTTAGGGTGTCCCAAGACTTAGGTAAAATACAGTAATTTTCCAAAACTGGGTACCTGCATTTCAGTGAGAATATTTAACAGTTAAAACTATTTTTTCTGACATTAAAGGTCAATTTTGAATCAACATGACAATACAATTTTTTCTTGCATTTATGAATATTTTATAATATATAAATGAAAACCAGTAACTGTTTTTTATCAGAAGTCAAATTACAATTTAACATATTAAGCAGGTATTTTTGGCTGTTCTAGTATTTAAATGATTGTTGAAAAAATCAATATCTTGACATCTATTTTGCTTTTCCAGTACTCAAATACCAATTATTTTTCAATTGACAGGAATACAGTCTGGCTCTATGGCAGTGCTATGACAGATATTTGATGCATTTTGGTGACATCAATGTTGTTGAAATCTCTGATATAGATACATTCAAATCAACTTTCTTCAAGAATGGTTTTGATGGAGATAGTGCTGGACTTACTGTAAGTAACATGTCTTCTTCGTATACACATATTTTAGTTTAAACCTTACCCTGCTAAATTTCTATAATGAACAGTCCATCTTTCTATTTGAACAGTACTTTAAACTGTTAAAATGGGTGCTTACCAAAAACGTACTGACAGAATGGCAAACTGTGCAGATCATGATCAGACTGTATGGATGTGTAGATAGTAAGAGAAATGTTAAAAGTGCAAAAAATCCACACACAGAGCTGTAAGCTGGAAAGTTCTGAATTTAGTACTTTCTGAATATGGTACTCTTTGTATGTCAATTAGAACAAGTTGAAAATCATTAAGGGTGGGGTTGTATTTGTTTAAAATGTTCAAGAACTGTAGCAGTTGTTGATTTATATACATACACCTGTGTTTCTGTGCAATTGTTGAAACTTTGGTAGATTTTATTGCAAAAAAGTCTCATTTTCTATGTTGTTTATTTCAGTTTCGTGCCCTGATGGGAAAGTGTATCAGCATGTATCAAGTTGTACGATCTTCAGACCCAAAATTACAGAATGCACAGAATGTTGTAAACTGTGTACAGATACTTACCTTTCTGAGGCTGGTCACTCAAGTCATCCTGCCTATAGAAAAACTCTGTTGGCTAGTCTATAATGGTAAGCTTCCGTAAAATCATAAATGTTAGTAGGGGACTACTTTTTTGTGGATTTTTTGAAAAATTAAATCCACATTATTATATCCCAATAAACATGTAAAATTCCCATTCATTTTATATTCGAAAGTTGAAATTCATTAATTTATATCCCCATGAAATAACCGTTTTGCTCTAAACCACTTCATTTCTTGCCCACAAAATTAAACAGTTTTCCAGTATTTTGAAAGAGCATACTTTCACTCTAATGGTGGTAAGTTCAGTCCAAAAAACAAGGTGACAGTTCTCTGTCATAGTTTAATTGTCTGTGACAGTTCTCTGTCATAGTTTAATTGTCTGTGACAGTTCTATGTCATAGTTTAATTGTCTGTGACAGTTCTCTGTCATAGTTTAATTGTCTGTGACAGTTCTATGTCATAGTTTAATTGTCTGTGACAGTTCTCTGTCATAGTTTAATTGTCTGTGACAGTTTGGCAGAAGACACTGTGCTTGATATGTGGAAGTTGTCAGTTACTTGTTGAAATCAAGTCAGTATCCAGGAACACTTGTTAGGTTAATTGATCGCTGTAACATTACTGAAATACAGTTGCAAAGTGAGTTTGAGGAAGACAGTTTGTCCTCCATCACTGATTCTTGTTAGATAGCTACCACTTACGTACCTACAGGGAACAATTTAGTACTTGTATAAAATCCAGGAAAAATGGAGGTTGGATCACCATATCTATAAAATACTGTTAAAAAGCATGTCAGACCTGCACCAAACAATCAAACAAATAAGATAAGAGCTTCAAACTTTGAAGCAAAAATGACAATTAACAGTTTATTTTGTGCAATTATTAATTGATATTTTTATTTCCTATTTATTGCAGGTACTATCCATATATACAGTATATCGCGATATCTGATGTCCCTGGGTCACTCGGCCAAGGTTCTAGAGTATTTGATATGGGCTTGTATGTGTATGGAGACATCTGTACCTCTCCTTACAGTCAAATATCTTTCCTGGAGATCTACACTCTATACAGCCGTATGCCAGGCCTATTTTGACTGTAAGGCAACAGAACATGCTGAGGTATGCTGTGACAAAATCTCTTAGTTTATGGTGCCAAATTTTCAACAACAATATTCGAGATACAGTACAGTCTATTTAATATCTGCATACGGTTTTATTGTTTTCCTGTGGTTATTTAAGAAGTTGTTGATTGTTTTCTTTTTCCACAAAATGATACATCGCTGCTTACGCATAAAATACTGTATACTACATGTTATTTACATAATTAGGCATAGCTGATCATGGCTTTGTTGGTTTCTTTTGAAATACATATCAGACTCTGAACATCAATTTATTCTAATTCAGTACCTTTAAAAGTTCAAAAGTTATTTAAAGGGATTTTTTTATGTAACTGACAACAGCTGCTTGCTTTTCATTAACACTAGCTCATTAAAAATGGTAATGAGTGATATTATAGTATTTATCTAACTAAATCTTACGTTCAGTTTTCTCTTCTGAACTGTAAGTGATTGATAATTTCAGAGTTTTGCAAGACGAGGACTGTCAAAGATCCAGGAGTTAAGTCAACTGGAATCAATGAGCAATGCCGAGGATTCACCCGAGAGAGAAGTAGCTTTCAGACAAGCTACTATCAAGGTGTGTTTCAGCATGGAATTCATTACAAGTGCAAACTTCTAATATGAATGGTTCAACTTGTGTAATTGTGAAAGTGCTTAAAAATACGCAGGAAATAAGAAATCTGAAGATATTAAAAATTATGAATTTTAAATTGGTGTACACACCAGAATTATAACTTACAGGACAGCTTGAATTATTCATATCCTGCAGAGATTAGTTGTTGTCTACTTTGTTAAATTATCTTAAGAGTTAAAATTGCAAAATCACAGTTACAAAATTGTGTTAAACTTATTTCATTGGCATTGTATTTTACCTGTTTATGAAATGATGGTTACAGAACTTTGTGTTTATTTCAGATGGCCATAATGGTGTTCCGTAGATCTGTCTATGAAACACGAAGAAGACCCAAAGGTTTACTGAGACCAAAAACAAGGGCTAATCTCAAAGATGCTCAGAATGTATGTATAACCAGTTCTTGATTTAAGGATGTACGAGCGTTTTTTTTTTCAAGATATCCACCATTTTGAAAAATGTTTCTTCGAATATAGCTTTCTAACAAAAGTTTTGCCAAAAATTAACGCGAAATAATTAAAATATGACTAATAATGTACCATTTAATAAAACATTCTACTTTTTGCGAATTTTTTTTTCACCCTTATTTTTGGCTGGCATTTGCCTAAAATTGATGTAAGATTTACGATGGGGTAGGGGTAGGTATTTTCAAATATCTATAAGAGTAGATCAGGTTTGGTTTTGATATTTTCCTGACTGATACATATAATAATAAGCTATAATTGGAATAAAAGTTTTCAAGATAGCACTTTACTTTATCTAGAAAATATAGATTAAAACAAAAAGAACAAAAAATATCAAAACTCACCCATTTTTAACAGTTTTTTCTTAATTTCTTAGATGCACGATGACCCCAACCTTTTTTCTTTCCGTTTTGAAGCATTTTTGTGTGTCAAAGCTGCAAAATATTTTGAAAATCTTACCGTCAGAATTTTTTTGGTAGATCTAAATACATTTTTTCCATTGAAAATAAAGTGGGTGGGGTAATTATGTCAACAGGTAAAAAAAAAAGTGATTTGTTAGTGATATTTATGCTTATATAATACTGACATCACCTTGTATTCATATTAACCTGTAAGACATGAAATCTCTATAACATTAAATGGGATATTATATGTTTTATGATGTACCACCGTTTTTTTCAATTTTACAAAATTTCAGAAGTGCTTAGAGTGGGTATAGAAAATGCCCTATAAAAATAAAACAAGTTTAGTGACCTGTGTTTTTTCTTCTCTTGTTTGTCTTAGAAACTAATGTTCTTCAAGCTCACATGGTATGAAAAGATTCTTAACGTTAGAAAAATTCGCTCCTACATCCTTAACTTTAAAACATCAGTTTTAAAGTGGCTAGCTATAATATAAGCATGATAAAGACAGAAAAACATATTACAGTCAAACTCGCTTTATACGAACTCATCCGGACCTAAGAAATATGTTCGTATCAAACGAAATTCGTATTAATGAATGTATGACCAGATAATTTGTCCGAGCAATTTGGGCAGTATCACCAGTATCATCGGTGAATAGATTCCAATATTATGATACATGAAAGTAGTTAATAGTTTTGCAGATAACATTGAAATTACTCAAGAAAAGTCATACTTAAACATGTAAAACTGTATTAATTTAAATTTTAATGTGCGGTCGAGGTCAAGAGCGCCAAATTATATCTACCACCAACATTGAAGCTTGTACTACATAACAAGCATTCTAAGAGGTATAAAAGTTTGTATATTTTGTAAGACACAGCCTACCTGTATTGACACTAAGCATTCTAAGAGGTATAAAAGTTTGTATATTTTGTAAGACACAGCCTACCTGTATCGACACTAGAACGTCAATAATATGTTTACACCTTTTTAAATCTTGACCTGTTAATTGATTAAATTTTTTTATATTGACATGATACACAAAAGACCGAGTGTTTGTTTGTGAATAAGTGTGAACTACTCCATTGTCCAATTACCACGCGGCACAAGCTTGACCATATTATTATTTTCAACACATTTTATAACGGCCCCGACTTCTAAAATTAATTTGTATCAAAAGATGGAAAAGTATAATATTTAAGCTTATTGGGACTTCCAAAATGTGTTCGTATCTACCGATTATTCGTATCAAGCGAGTTTGCTATTACCGAAATAATTTTACAAAGAAAATAGAAGGACTCGGCCGGGGAATTCGGACTTTATTCGTTTAATCCGAAAATTCATATCAAGCGAGTTTGTATTAAGTGGACTCGACTGTATATTACCTAGTGACTAGTTGCCTCCTAGAACATTTTCTGCTTTATATTATACAAATACAACATGCCTTGGTTTTTATAAACAAGTGCATTCATTGTATAAATGAGCCGTGCCATGAGAAAACCAACATAGTGGCTTTGCGACCAGCATGGATCCAGACCAGCCTGCGCATCCGCGCAGTCTGGTCAGGATCCATGCTGTTCGCTTTTAAAGCCTACTGCAATTAGAGAATCCGTTAGCGAACTGCATGGATCTTAGCCAGACTGCGCAGATGCGCAGGCTGGTCTGGATCCATGCTGGTCGCAAAGCCACTATATTGGTTTTCTCATGGCACTGCTCAAATGTTTTTCTTTGTTGCATCAAGCAGCAATTACATTCAATCAAATATAGAAAAAGAAAAAAAAGTCCTGTTTATAGCATGTCCTTCCAATCAAAAAAGGCACATTTAAAACAGCCTTAGTTTTATTTGATTACCCTTTCTATATGATAGCAATGTATATTGCAGTTACAATGGCCTCGGACTCCCAGTGAGAAGTTACTTCATGACATGTTTGAGGGAAGCTCCACACAGCTGTTGTGTATTCTAGAGGCCCTGAATGACACAAATAGGAGAATTCTCATTACCTCACCCCCAGCACCAGACTCTGAGGTTGAGATACTTGATGTGTATGCTGAACTTTTCATGGCTGCACAAGAAATATTGGCAGGTAATTCATACATGAAGTTTACATGTACGCTACAGATTATATGCATTTGGAAGTTTAATTCTGGTTTTCAGTTATTCATTTATTGAATAAGGGAAAGAAATTTTTTCATCAATTTTTTTTAGAAACAATATTTGTTTCATATTGTCTTTAATTCTGTGACAGTTTTGAACACTATAAGCCTAAATTGCAAAAAAATATTGTACACATATCAATTATTTTGGTTCATTTTTTATGCGATATTGTACACTGATTATTTTCATTGTCTTTGATCAGGTGGAGGTGGCGTCCGAGCAGCTATGCCAAAACCTACAAGTCCTGTAGGTGTGGTTGGCCTAGCTGGTATTGTACCCAGCAAGTCACTCATGGAAATGGCGTCTAAAGGTATATTCCTGTACTATCTTTTTTAGCCATATTGGTTCAGAGACTCTTTATACAATGGCATTAAGTTAAGGTTAGAGTAGTAGAGACAGAGAAGAATAAACTCAGTTTGCAGTAGCCAGTTTTAATCTGGCTTCCATTTACAGTAACATCTAATATAAAGTTTGTTTCAGACATAAAAAAATAAGGTCATTAATAGTCTTGAGGATTTGTCTTTGTATATATAATGTTATCCTTTATGTTTGAAATTATTTATCATCTCGCATGCAGATAACAAGTTGGTAAAATATCTAGGAACATTTCATTTATTCATCTGACTGCGTCATGAAGCTGAAATTTTGTTGAATAGCTAAAATTATCAAACCTGATAAAATAATATGTAAATATGCATTTGAATCAGGTGAAGATGGAGCGACAGTTGAAGGGGCTATCAAGATTGTGAAGTATGCATTCTGCTATGAACAATGGGATGTGTTTGAAGTGCTCAGTGACACAGTTCTCACCTATCTCAGGGTATGTGTTAATATATTAGTATCACATTTACAGTGTACAGTGTGAAATCATTAATATTTTCCTGAGGGACTCATTTTTGTGACTATTGCAGTTTTGTCAATCTATAGAATTCAGTCCCAAGGAACACATAACATTCTTATTCATTTTATCTTAAAAAGCTGAAACCGTCTGACAGGAACAGTTTCTTGGAAAATTAATCTCTACATTAACAAACTGTTCAAGTAACACACTTTTAAAGTGTATTGTCCTATAGAGATTGCACTGTACTATGTATACTGGCCCGTAAGTATAGTTTTTTTATACTTCTCAATAAGTATAGTTTTATATGCACCTCTATAGGTTTGGTTTTATGTTCAAGTTGATTATATACTCAAAGATAAATCATTCTATTCTCAAGTCAAGGTTCTATAGACCTTAAATGTCTATGCAAAATCAGACTGACAAGTTTGTGTTTAAAAGTCTGAGCTTAAATTTCAGCTTGGACTATTGATAAATGTGGGCCTTTTATAGTTATACTAAGTCCACATATAGCTCAATACGAACAGTAAGTTCCAAACATCTGGCTCATTATGTTTTGTTTTCTACTTGTAACAATCGGTATGACCAATTAAAGTCCTGTTTTTGTTTTTTTCTTAAAAAAAGTCAGCTTTAAACCAGATGAAAATAAGACTAAAGCAGTTAAAATTTGGATTTGATTTTGCAGATAATTGGTGATGATCGTTATGTGTGGGATGAGAAATGTCTCCAGATTTTGTCCGCAATGGAGAAGATAATGAGCAGTAAGAAGAATAGACGGACAGCGTTATCCATGGCAGAAGAAGATCAGGTGGATCATGAACTTGCACCTTCAGTTCTTGGTAAGGCTGTATAAAATAACCTGTTTGTCTGACAAGTTTTCATTTTTGAGTGGTTAAGGTTGCTGTGTATCACTTGCCTACCTACACAACTGGTTTAAGCTCTGTTCAAATTGTCATGTCAAGAAGTCTTCCAGCTGGCTTGTGGAAAAATGGTGGCTGTACTATGTGCCCACCAATGCAAAAATATTGTCTGGATGGACACCTGGTGTGTGCTTTCACCATTAAAAGCTGGAAAGTAGCCATATGACCTGCACAGGCAGATCTCTTTATAAAGACAGAACTCCATGCAAAGGCAGATCTCTGTTATAAGGCATATCTCCATGATAAGGCACATCTCCATGTAAAGACAGATCTCCATGCAAAGGCAAATCTCTATGTGAAGGCAGAACTCCATGCAAAGGCAGATATTGCAAATGCATATCTGCATGACAAGGGAGATCTCTATGCAAAAACAGATCACTATGTAAAGTCAGATCTCTATGTAAAGGCAGACATCCATGATAAGGCAGAACTTCATGGTAAGGCAGATCTCCATGATAAGGCAGATCTCCATGTAAAAGCAGATCTCCATGCAAAGGCAGATATTCATGTAAAGGCAGATTTACACGATAAGGCAGATCTCTGTGTCAAAGCAGATCTCCATATAAAGACAGTTCTCCATGCAAAGACAGATCTCTATGCAAAAGCAGATCTCCATGGTAAGGCAGATCTCCATGTAAAAGCAGATCTCCATGCAAAGGCAGATTTCCATGTAAAAGCAGACCTCCATGTAAAGACAGCTCCATGCAAAGGCAGATATCCATGATAAGGCAGATCTCCATGTAAAAGTAGATCTCAATGTAAAG
Source organism: Mercenaria mercenaria (assembly GCF_021730395.1). NCBI lineage: Eukaryota > Metazoa > Mollusca > Bivalvia > Venerida > Veneridae > Mercenaria > Mercenaria mercenaria. The sequence continues at coordinate 60,513,015 of NC_069373.1, forward strand.
ACAGATTTTCATGTAAAGAGATTTCCTATCCAGCTATACCAGTGTTTTTGTAATCTAAACATAGTTTTAATTGTTTTACAATGGTTTTTATTTTCAACAGTCTTGCAAAGGATTCACTGATCAATTTACTAAACTTCTGATATAAGGTATTTACTCAACACTTATCTTTGAATCTTGCAATTTTAAAAAATATGTTCATAGAGATATCAAGATTTTTTAGATAACATATTCTTTAGATATTCTTATTTGTATCATGAATTTTTTTTCAGCCCAGTCAACTAGATCAGTGAACCTGAATGATGAGATGATATTACTTGCTGATATCCTGATGTCAGTCATTTCTGGACCTTTCACTGTAAGTTCACATATCTTTTGCTAAATGTTTTAGTACCTGTTAACCACATTGCTTTACCAGGTATACACTGCAACATTGATAAAGCAGTATTGTTTCACTTTGTATTCATTTAAAGCTGTCAGTTTCACAGTGTTCTTCCCCCAATCAAATCGGCAGATTTAATTTTATATAAAAATTTCTGTTTTAACTACTGTATTTTCTCATCTACATGACAGGTTTTTCTTCTTAAAATTCAGATGTTATATATTGCCTTGTCTAATGAGTCTGTGTCATTGACTTAAAGTTTATGTAAATAAGTTTTTCAAAATACTGCCAACTTTGAAGTAATTTTTAACTGAATAATCTGATTGGTTGATAAATACAGTATTCAGTTTTCAAGCAAATTCTTACCCCTGATTTGCGGCTTTCTGTATTTTTCAAGTTTTTTTTAAATGTGACGTAATTTATACTGAATGTCTTGTAATCACTGTCTAAGTCGAGTTCTATTTTCATCGATAGGCAGGAACTGGGAGTTTAAAAAACTAAAAAAATCACCAGTTCTTGTTATTTTGTTTCGAAATTTAAGGCTTTGATGAAATATTGAAGAAATGTTGATGGTGCCATGATCTATATTTCAGTCCAGTATTTATCAGCCAGTATATTAGAGAAGATTTCAAACACAGATTTTTTTATGAATACAAATCTAGATCAGAGAATTTATATATTTGGATATAACAATGGTTGTGTTTTGTTCATAGCCTGAGACTATAGAGGTGGATGTGATAGTTGATGCCGCTTTGTTTCTGTGGAACAAATGTAAAGCAGTGTTCCAGAAATACCAGACTGGATCTGTAGATAACCCAAAATACTTGAGCAAAATGGAGAACCCAACTAAAGTAAGTGAACCAGACAATTTTATGTAGATAACCCAAATGTCTAAATAAAGTGAGAACCCAGCTATAGTATGTGAACCAGACTATTTCTGTAGAAAATCCAAAGTTAGCGAACCAGACAACTTATGTACTCAACTCAAATGAGTAAAAGTGAAAACCCAGTTGAAGTAAGTGAACCAGAATACTTATTCAGATAGCCAAATTATCTAGGTAAAACTGAGAACCCACCGAAGTAAATGAACCCATATGAAATGAAAATAAGCCATATATCTCAGTAAAAGTGAGAATAGGTCAAGTGAGGGAACCAGGCTTGGTTAGTAGGTCTTGATAAGCTAAATTGAAAACTCCTGCTAGGTGAGTGAAGCAGACTGAGCAAAGTCAGACTAAAATGTAGAACCCAGCAAATGTTAGTGATTGCTCAGAACATCTAAGTAGTAACTTGAGAATTATGTTTTGCTTTAATGATATGCTAAAAGAAAATTTTCCAGCTAAAGAACTGAATTAGGTTTTCAATACCCACTGTTGGTTTTATCCAAGACATAAGCAGTCACCAAAGTAAAGTCAACAAACTATTGCAAGCCAGCTAAATTGCTTTATTGTGTAAAAATATTTAACCCTTGCAATACTGAAACTATATACTAGATGATTTGGAAGTTAGTTTATTCAAGTACAAGGGGCCTTCATGGAGGAGTGGTTAAGGTTGCTGACTTTAGAATACATGCCCCTCACTGATGTGAGTTCGAAACCTTGCGTAGGGTGAAGTATACTTCCATGTGAGGAAGCCATCCAGCTGGCTTGCTGAAGGCCGGTAGTGACACCTGGGGTCTTCTGCTACCTTAAAAAGCTGGAAATTCACCATATGGCCTATAATTATGTCAGTGTGATGTTAAACCCAATTAAAACAAATTATTCAAATACCATATTTGACACATAATTATTAAGAGTGTATTTTCTGTTGTTACAGTGGGTATATATTCTGGATGTTGTTCATCAGCTGTTGTGCTGGTGTGGAATCAGCAGTGTAGATCCAGCCCTGACAGCAGAGGTTGTGCTGCGGCTTGGGCTCGTACTAGAAAGTAGTGCACATCTGGACCAGATAGAAGGTATATAATCACTAACTGTTTTAATCTGTGTTGTTGCTGCTATCACGCTTTGTCCTTACTAACAAATAGCAATGTGTGGCTATACTTAGACATATTATAGATTTGTTTGTGTGAAGTTTAGTTAATGTATAGCTTGTATCTGCTTATAGATGTGTGATATGTGAAATTTTATTTAGCGTGAAAGGCACAGATTTATTATTCTTGAACAGTCAGAGTCAGTTTTATATTCCTGGTAATATGTAAATTGTCAGCAGTATGGACACATTTGAAACAAAGTGATAATTTAGAAATTTATAGTTTTACTTAGAAGTGTGATGAGATCTGTGTCCAGGCTTTTACCAGGAACCAAACTCCATAGTGACTTAGTACACTTCAAACATTACATTCAAGCTAAAATAAGTTTCTGCCAACAACTTCAACCCCTTCCCTTACCTCTCAACCCGACAGAACATGCACACACGCATGCACGCACACACACATACATGGGCACAGTAGTGGTAGATCTTAGATGTTAGATTTGTGCAATCAATATATTTGATCGGTTGTTTTATTTTATTTTCTATTTTTGTCAGCTTAACCTTTTGCATTAACATTCTATGTTTTAAACAATACCAGTATGTGTCATTCATGCTTATTGCCTTGTTGAACCTAAATATTGTTGCCTTTCAACATTTTGATAATATAACAAGTTCTTTCTGTGTTGCAATATTAACTGGTTCAAAGGTGACTTAGTGAGTAGTTTGTACTAGTGATATACCCAGAGATTAAAAGTACATTGTCCTGACGAAGCATGATTTTACCAAAAACAAAACATTTTAAGCCATTTACCATCCACCTCTGATATAAGTGGAGAAGTTATCAGTGAACCTTTAGCCTGCTAAATTTCTAAAATGGACAGGTCCATTATTTAATTTTGGCAATATTATTCGAAGAGGTTTTTACTGAAAATTTACTTACTGAATAGGGAACAGCGCAGACTATGATCAGCCTGCACATCCGATCTTGCAAAGCGGAATCACTTGCCGCTAGCAGGCTAAAGGTTAATAGAAGAAAGGAACAGGAGGTACAAGAGAACAGGGCAGTTAATTAATACACAAGTATTACTCCATGCAAAAACTGTTTAACAATATGTTTTAGAAGAAAAAAATCCAGCTAAAATACAAAATGAACCGCAATTTTAGGTGAAACGGAATTAAGTGGAATGACACAAATTGGAGTTTGCTCACCTAATGCTAACTATTCTGTGTTTTGCTGCTAATAATTTAGCTAGAAAACTGTTTACTAACTGGAGAAGAACTCCTTCATCAAAGAAATGTGATGACTCAACTTCCCCATGCTCCACCACTGGGGAGACAGGTATTTCTAAATACTGAGTTAGAAAGTTTTGTGTTTAATGTATTTTGATTCAGCAGTGTAAATTTGTTAGAAGAAAACATGTAAATTTAGTTTCATTTCAAAACATGGTAAAATATTTGAATCTCTTTTTCATTATGTTTGCAAAGAATTAAAATCAGAAGTTAGAAGTTAATTCCATATGTTATAAAAGATTTGTTAAGACTTTTGTTGCTATCGTAATTTTGATAATTGAGGTGAATTCTGGAGGTTTTGTAAAATTAAGTTTTTGGTTGCTTTTCTGATTCTGAGTGTTGTGAATCATTATATTTTCCTTTTTCAACCATTTTATGGTTCAAACCACCTTTAGATATAAAATATATTGGACAAAAAGGGTAGAAAGCCATTAAAGTCACTATGAAACAAAATCGTCATATTTAACTATTACTAGTGATTAAATACTCAGTAGTAGAATGAGTAGAGCTTATATAATTTATTAATGGAATCAACTTCAAACAAGAAGCAGACTACAGCTAAAATGAATTAAAAATTGCTGCAAATGGAGATAACCTAAGTGTTATGGAAAGTACAATTATATTTTTTCTGATATGATATATGTTATCATTGTTTTTTGCTGCAGATGGTCGTTCCCCGTTGAAGGATTCCTCAATGTCAGACCTAGGTATGGTGCAGGACGGGAGCCAGCATGTCAGTCGTACCTCAATGCTCTCATCTTCTCTTCTCAATGTTAATCCAAGGAACCAGCTACTTCAGGCGCGAGATATACTCGAGCTTGGACTGAAAAATGTCTCATTTGCGCGGCAGGCTGTAGCACTAGCTGATGGGAAATCTATTGCCGATATCAGCTGGGCAAAGGTAGGACTTGTTATGCATTAAAATGAACGGTCTTTGACATAAGAATTTCATGAATTATTTTAAGATGGTATGATTTATAAGATATTGAATAAAGTGTTTAATGAAAAGTAAAAGACAATTTGAAATCATTTTCTTGGAAAAAAGACTTCTCATTTACCATTTATGGCATCACAAAGAGCTTATTCACTGCAAGAACAATAAAATATTCAGAACTAATTATAACTGCCTTTTTAGCTCACCTGTCACAAAGTGACAAGGTGAGCTTTTGTGATCGCGCGGTGTCCGTCGTCCGTCGTCCGTCCGTGCGTCCGTAAACTTTTGCTTGTGACCACTCTAGAGGTCACATTTTTCATGGGATCTTTATGAAAGTTGGCCAGAATGTTCATCTTGATGATATCTAGGTCAAGTTCGAAACTGGGTCACGTGCCATCAAAAACTAGGTCAGTAGGTCTAAAAATAGAAAAACCTTGTGACCTCTCTAGAGGCCATATATTTCATAAGATCTTCATGAAAATTGGTCAGAATGTTCACCTTGATGATATCTAGGTCAAGTTCGAAACTGGGTCACGTGGGTTCAAAAACTAGGTCAGTAGGTCTAAAAATAGAAAAACCTTGTGACCTCTCTAGAGGCCATATTTTTCATGAGATCTTCATGAATATTGGTCAGAATGTTCACCTTGATGATATCTAGGTCAAGTTCGAAACTGGGTCACGTAGGGTCAAAAACTAGGTCATTAGGTCTAAAAATAGAAAAACCTTGTGACCTCTCTAGAGGCCATATTTCTCAATGGATCTTCATGAAAATTGGTCAGAATGTTCACCTTGATGATATCTAGGTCAAGTTCGAAACTGGGTCACGTGGGGTCAAAAACTAGGTCATTAGGTTTAAAAATAGAAAAACCTTGTGACCTCTCTAGAGGCCATATTTCTCAATGGATCTTCATGAAAATTGGTCAGAATGTTCACCTTGATGATATCTAGGTCAAGTTTGAAAGTGGGTGATGTTGGGTCAAAAACTAGGTCAGTAGATCTAAAGATAGAAAAACCTTGTGACCTCTCTAGAGGCCATATTTCTCAATGGATCTTCATGAAAATTGGTCAGAATGTTCACCTTGATGATATCTAGGTTAAGTTCGAAACAGGGTCATGTGTGGTCAAAAACTAGGTCAGTAGGTCTAAAAAAAGGAAAACCTTGTGACCTCTCTAGAGGCGATATTTTTCAATGGATTTTCATGAAAATTGGTCAGAGTGTTTACCTTGAAGATATCTAGGTCAAGTTCGAAACTGGGTCACGTGGGGTTAAAATCTAGGTCAGTAGATCTAAAAATAGAAAAACCTTGTGACCTCTTTAGAGGCCATATTTTTCATGAGATCTTCATGATTATTGGTCAGAATGTTCACCTTGATGATATCTAAGTCCAGTTCGAAACTGGGTCACGTGGGGTTAAAAACTAGGTCGGTAGGTCTAAAAATAGAAAAAACCTTGTGACCTCTCTAGAGGCCATATTTCTCAACGGATCTTCATGAAAAATAGTGAGAATGTTCAGCTTGATGATATCTAGGTCAGGTTTGTAACTGGGTCATGTGCGGTCAAAAACTAGGTCAGTAGGTCTATAAATAGAAAAACCTTGTGACCTCTCTAGAGGCCATATTTTTCACGAGATCTTCATGAAAATTGGTGAGAATGTTCACCTTGATGATATCTAGGTCAAGTTTAAAAGTGGGTCACGTGCCTTCAAAAACTAGGCCATTAGGTCAAATAATAGAAAAACCTTGTGACCTCTCTAGAGGCCATATTTTTCAATGGATCTTCATGAAAATTGGTCAGAATTTTTTATCTTGATGATATCTAGGTCACATGTGCTCAAAAACTAGGTCACTATGTCAAATAATAGAAATAATGACGTCATACTCAGTTCAACACTGGGTCATGTGGGGATAGGTAAGCGATTCAGGACCATCATGGTCCTCTTGTTTACCTTCTTGTCCTTAAGTGCAGTGATAACAGGTGAGCGATATAGGGCCATTATGGCCCTCTTGTTTAATCAAATTTCCATGGGTTTCTCAGGCTGAGATTGGTTCCCAGCTTAAAATTTTGAATAGACATCTTAATAATTATGATTATATCCGTTGACAGATATGAACTTCTTACTTGCAAATTAAATTGATCTGCCATTTGTCTGGTTCAGTTATTTTCATAAGTTGAATATCTATAAAACAATATTTCAAATACTTCCGAACAAGTCTCAGTGTATGATTGTTAGTGAAAGTTTAACTGATGTTGCCGGCTTTAGACCAGCCAAAGCATTATGTTAGGTTTACATTAATACTAAAATGATTAAACTTTGAAGCAGATTGCTGTGAAAAAATCCTTAATATCTTGATTGCAGAAAGTTATCCCTACTAATAAACTCCCTCCTGAATTGGAGGGGGTGCATGATCCCTTCTTACCCTCACTTCACGAGTTAGATAGGGGCCAGTCTCCTCTTGCTTTTGAAAACAGTATGGGTAAAGGGGTACCAGCTAGTAAACGGGTAAGTTAAGCGCCTGTGTGAGATTGATCACAGTATTTCAAGCATCTGTGTGATCTGGCATCAGTATCATTTAAATATTTTCACATGTTATATTTCTTTTAATAAGACAAAAAAATGTTCTGTCTTGTTTATATGTAACACTGAATACTACGTTCATTCACATCTGAATGCTGTTATGAAAAAGCTAGAAAAGCAATATGTTTTTAATAAAAGAATTTTGTTGTAAAACATTAAATTTTATTGTTGAAAGATGTTACATTTTGGCATCAGTCTCATGCCAGTTTTCAGTGCTCCATATTCATTGCTGTTGTTATTTTACCTTGGTTCATTGTTAAACATTTATGTTGACCTATAATGTTAAAAATTTTAGTTGGCCTACCTTGTTTGCATGCACTATTTGAAGACATTGTTAAAACAATTAATAACAAATACCTGTTCAATTTTCAGGACATATTTCTTGTAAGTTACTCAGTAAATGGCACAAAAATCAACACTTTCTTTTTATTCTGTATACCCAGATCTAATTACTGAAATATGCAATTGTATATGTTGTTAACATTTTTTCTTAATAAATTTTCTTATCTGACTGGTAACAAAAAGATGCAAGTTTAAATCTTTGCATGTCTGCACATTTTATCAACATTTTTAACATACAATACTTTGCTTGATTCAACAATTCTAATTTTTCTTGGAAACATAATATAATAATAATTGAGCCGTGCCATGAGAAAACCAACATAGCGCATTTGCGACCAGCATGGATCCAGACCAGCCTGTGCATCTGCGCAGTCTGGTCAGTATCCGTGCTGTTGCTAATGGTTTCTCTAACTGCAATAGGCTTTGAAAGCGAACAGCATGGATCCTGACCAGACTGCACGGATGTGCAGGCTGGTCTGGATCCATGCTGGTCGCAAATGCACTATGTTGGTTTTCTCATGGTGCGGCTCAATTATCATATTCTTGTAAACAATATGACTACACATACTGAAACAAAATAACATTTTCAATCAGCACAGCTTTAAATGAAACTAAAAACTTAGTATGATTTATATTAATAAAAAAAATATTTTTAGTATAGATGAACATTTTAATGCTACTTTAACCTTTATTTTTTCAACTTTATGATCATGCTAACATGTTTATTGAAACACTCATTCTTAGCTAGACTAGATATTTTGATTGACTTTTTTGTTTGCTTTGTATATACAGCAAATCTTGCAGATGCTTAGTTTTTGCAGATATGATTGTTACTTCCAAGTTTCATGGATTATGACCCAACCACAAATATTAACGATTTCACAGTATATGTTTATCCTGTATCAGGTCAACAACAAACCATGTTACAATATTTTTTTTTTGGCTGCCTTTTCCTTCAGTATTTGTTGAATTTATTTAAAATAACTAAGAAATTGCATTCCGAATAGGAGAAATTTTCGCGAGGGTTTAATTTTTGCTATATTCGAGAGACCCAACATTTCGCGAAAATTGATTTTTGTATAAATATTCCCCATTAGTATAATTCTAATTCAAGTAGGATACCATTTTACAATTTCGCAAAAATTTAAACCTCGCAAACATACTAAAAATTTCAAATTTGCGAAATTTTCACCCAGCGAAAATATGTGCTTTTACAGTATCGGATTTTCAGTGGCAGTAACCATATAAAGAATTGCTAACTCCATATGAATCAAATAGGAAACCTCTCTTGACCAACAGAGATGCTGGAAACTTGTAGGATTCCTAATAAATATCTCAAGTTACCACAGGGAACCTTACTTATATTAAGTACCCCACCCCTGAAAGAAGTAAGGAAAGTTAAGGATTAATATTTTGGCATTAAGTCTGATCATATTCTATGTGACTTTATGATAAAGACTTTTTCAACAGTAAGTCCATGAAAACTTTATTATGTCACATTTAGAGATATTTCCAATTACATTTTAAGAAAATTGCAATGAGAAATTCAGTGGCTTAGAAAAATACAGTAGCAGCCCAAAGACAAGTAGAATTGTAAGTGAAAAGCACATTTTAAAAATGCTGACTCAGCAATATTTTTTTTGCTGTATTGTGGAGTACTTCTGTATTTTGGAATACCACTGCATGAAATTGCTTAACTTGCTGAAACATCTGCATATTTCTTCTTTTAGCATGTAATGGCCATGAGAAAGGTATTCTATGTAAAAATAATGTGGAGTTCTGTATGTGCTGTACTGGTAGAGTTTAGTCTGACATCTTTTTTGCAATTGAAAATAGAGCTGTGATGAAATGTTGATGTTTGAGAGATTGTATTACAAATATGTCATCAGATTTAATATAGATATCTATTAACCTTTACCCTGCTAAATTTCGAAAATGGACTGGTCCATCATTCAATTTCGGCAGTACAAATGCACTACTTCTTATTCAAAGGGGTGGTCACTGAAAATTTACTGACTGAATTGCGAACAGTGCAGATAATGATCAGCCTGCATAGTCTGAAGTGGCCGCCCAGGCAGAATCACTTGCTGCCAACAGGCTAAAGGTTAATATATAGTTTTGTACATCTAACAGTTTCTCTGTATATGTACTGTAAGCTTTTGTCAGAATTTGTCAGACCTGTACATCACACACAAAGAGACCTGTGTCTGCAGCATATTCATGATTACTCCATCATGCATGCAAACAATAAGGAACTGAATCATGGTTTTGTGTTTCCATTTGGGAAAAATGCATTAATCAGGAGTTATAAGATGTATATATCATACTTACAGTTTTATTTTCTCGCTCAGTTACATTTTGAATGGTTTTATATATTCATTGGAACAACCAATGCTTATATGTCACATCATGACAAGCTTTTTATGTACAACACCCCATACATGCATGTATCTCATATGATAATATGAGAAAGGACCTACAGAGTGTTGTGACCTTGAGAATTTTCTGCCAATTATGGGTCAATATACAATCTACTCCATAATTATGAATTGAAGTAGGATAACTGATAAATATTTTCGTGGTAGAAGATACATTTAGACTGCCAATATTTTAATATACCTCAGAATTGTTTCCATCAATGTCCTCGATATGGTGTTTATGATTTTAGTTTATGAGTTTATTATGTTACGTACATCTTAGACTTATGACTCATGAATATTATTTATGACCTCAGAAATCCAGGTCTATTTGTGGTTTCTGAAAAGAGTTGTGTCCAAATTGTTTGTGAGTTGTGTAAGTTATCTATCACTAACATATATTTTGTTATAGTTAATCCAAAATAATGTATAGAAATTATGATCAAGGTGACACCTTTCATTGTCTGTATAAATAGTCTTATGAAGAGTATCTAATTCTAGTTAATTATGTACAGGTATATAGGAATATATATATATATGACTTTAAATTTAGTGAAAATCTAAATTTGTAGATCCACAGGTATTGCAGTTCTGTATTTCAAATTGATTATAATATTACCTTTTTGGAAATGTATGTGTAATATATACATAAGAAAACAATTTTAGGTTGTTCTTGGATAAAATCTAAAGGTGGATTTTACTACAGGCTTGGATTTTCACCAAATTGTCAGTCGGATTAAGTTCATAATATCACATGAATTGAATATTTATTAGAAAGCAATAGACACCACAGCACATACTGATTATACGTGTAATTGTATACAAATATCAAAACAAATGCAATTGTTTTTTTGCTGAGGCAAAAACATTTTTAATCGAGTATCACATTTAGCTTTGAATATCTTTGCCAGTGGTGTATCATGTAACTGGTACCTGTAGAAATTACAAGAGCTACAGTAATGTGAGATAGAGCATGAATGATTAACATGGATCATGTGCATGCCTTTGTAATTTTATAATAATGTAGTATGATAACTATCCTTACTTAACTACTAGGAGCATGACAAAAATACGTGTACCATGAATAGGATACAGAGTTTAAAATAACTGAAATTCTTGCCTGTAAATTGTGCTCAAGTAACATATTCCTATGTCACATAAGCAGACTAACTATATCACTACCCTTCTTTCCAGGAATTGAACAAGGAGTTATTCACCCCGGATGATCGGCAGGAAGGAGAGGTAACAGAAGACACGTTTGTCGATCGTGATGAGCTGATACCAGAGAGCATGAGAGGGACTGCCACTGCTGTATGGAACACTGTGAAAGACCTTCACCTTGAGTTGATCCTTATGTACCACAGAGTTTGCCTGAAGCTGGAACAGATGGGGGCAGATCCTGCTACAAACATGCCAAAACCTTTCAAGCGTAGAACATGCTCAAGAATGCAGTTTGTAAGCATTTTTATGGCTCTGCAAGCATCGTAAACTTTTTAACATTTTAAGCAAAAGCTTTAAAAGTTTAAGTGACCTTTGAATAAGGTTGGTATATGATGGGGAGACATTTGAGCCAATGGCTGTAAAGCAGAATTTGTATGCCAAACTTTTCAAAATGTTATTATAACTCAAATTTTGAATTGACCAGTCTGAACATTGTATTAGGAAACTGGTATCCAGACTCATTTTTTGTAGTCTTTGATGTCTTAGTTAAGCCAATTTCCATGACAAATTCATTCATACCCGCTTCGGCAGTCCATTTTTCATGACCCCACACAATTTACACTTTTTATGCCCCCGAAGGGAGGCATATAGTTTTTGAACCGTCTGTCATTCTGTCAGTCTGTCCGCAATTTTTGTGTCCGGTCCATATCTTTGTCATCGATGGATGGATTTTCAAATAACTTGGCATGAATGTGTACCACAGTAAGACGACGTGTCGCGCGCAAGACCCAGGTCCGTAGCTCAAAGGTCTAGGTCACGCTTAGACGTTAAAGGTCATTTTTCATGATAGTCCATTCGTGTCCGGTCCATATCTTTGTCATCCATGGATGGATTTTCAAATAACTTGGCATGAATGTGTACCACAGTAAGACGACATGTCGCAAGCAAGACCCAGGTCTGTAGCTCAAAGGTCAAGGTCACATTTAGACGTTTAAGGTCATTTTTCATGATAGTGCATTCGTGTCCGGTCCATATCTTTGTCATCCATGGATGGATTTTTCAAATAGGCATGAATGTGTACCACAGTAAGACGATGTGTCGCGCGCAAGACCCAGGTCTATAGCTCAAAGGTCAAGGTCACACTTAGACGTTAAAGGTCATATTTCATGATAGTGCATTGATGGGCGTGTCCGGTCCATATCTTTGTCATTCATGCATGGATTTTAAAATTATTGGGCATGAATGTGTACCACAGTAAGACGACGTGTCGCGCGCAAGACCCAGGACCGTAGGTCAAAGGTCCTAAACTCTAACATCGGCCATAACTATTCATTCAAAGTGCCATCGGGGGCATGTGTCATCCTATGGAGACAGCTCTTGTTATTGTTGTGGATATTTAGGGTGATTCCAAGATTAGCATTTTATTTATGCTCTTCACAGACAAATTTTGTCATATAATCATTAAAGAAAATTGCATTTTAAAGCCATGGTATGTAGAAGTACTAAACATCTACTAAGATGAAATGAAATCTCAGACATGACCCTGTTCAAACTCTGCTGATATTTGACTATTTTTTTTTTAACTCAGGGCAGTGATAGGTCGCTGATAGATACGTATGTTGAGTCAATGGATGAGTTACTAGGCCGTGCCAACAAGAACAACATATCAAAAGCCTTGTTGTACATGCAGAAAGCTTACCTCAGCTCCAATGATGGAAAGGCAACCAAGGAACAGAAAAAACTGCTGGAGGTAACATTCTTATTGCTTTCCTTGTACATTTTTACTTACTGTGTTTTGATGTTTAATCCTTTTCTGTAAATTTGAAACTGGCAAAATTTATAAAATATATACACAGCATTGCAGTAAAAAAATGTACACAACAGATATGTAAATTAAATACGCTTTCACAGACTTTATTAAAGGAGGTAAACATAAGTTTAATTTATATGCAAGACATCACCCAAGCATTCATAATGCTATAAGAATTTTTAAAATCGGAGAACTTTTTAAAAAAGATTCTTGAAAATTATGAAAATGGCTTACCATGGAGGCATCCATTTTAGAGTATTTGTGTCATCAGTTGCATACTGCTGAATATTTATTTAACAAGTACCTTTTGAAATGGATTCTTAAGTTTTACGATGTAAAGCATGATGAGTTTGAAAAAGTAGAAACATTAGTAATGCAAAACTTACCAAGAATTCTTTGTAAGTTTTAAAATTTGTTTGCACATCAGAGCTTATTCAGATCTGCAACATATGCTTTGACAGCTGACCTTTACATATATGTTGATGACGGGTTTTTGATTTGGCTTTTTTCATAGTCCAAATACAAAAGAAAGCAGTCTCTTTATATATTTTTTCCACTCAGATAATAAAAAATATAGTTTTAAAGTTTTTATTTTGGTACCAGAGTTGCAGCATTGGTTACCATTTAACACATGCAATATCTTTTTCTGATACAGAATGCAGCAACCTGTATCCAAAAAGCCCAGGTGGAGGAGAAGAGAACTTATCTTGAAAACACAGGGATATGTGAGGATATTATGGCGGAAGGGCGTGTCCCTCCACCTCCAATATTGCTGTCAAGGACAGACAACTCTATGGTTTTCAAACCAGCACCGTGGAAACCTAGCACTGCAGAAAAGGTATAACATTGTATATGGATAAGGAAGTAGGAATAATTTCTTTGTTCTGGAAAATTTACTTTTTCAAAAAATACATTTCAGGGGGTGCATTTGTTTATATAACTTTAGTGTATGAATTTCATCCCACTTAAAGACTGAAAAATAATTTGTGGTAAAATAGTACAGTTGTCTATCAATGGCATCATGAATAAGCATTTAGAAAAAGTAAAAATCTTCTTTGATCTGAATGGGTGTATTTTAGAATGAATCTGTATAAATGAACTTTAAAGGTCTTCATTCAAATTTTTCAAGCAGTGTAGTTTGATTAACAGGTTGCATGGTACAGGATATTTGCCAGGAATGCCACAGGAAGCAATGTGAAGGCACGGCTCAATGATTACTATTTCCAAGGGACAGGGGAACAGATCCCATATCATCACACAGAGTTAAGAGTGTCAGGACTGAAAGCTAATGAAAGATATGTTTTTGGTGTAGCAGCATATACTGTTGATGGTAAACTGATTGGGGATAGCATAGGGGAGAGCACTAGACCTATCCTGGCCAACCACCCACTCCCAGTTCTCACCACATGGGCGTTCCTGAGCCAGATCTCATACCAGATTGGCTGTTACGAGATTTCTAGACGAGCATGTGATGTTCTCTGGGATCATTTCATTGCTGAAGCTCCACCTCCAGAAGGTAGAACGTACACATCGTCTAATGAGAGAGACTTCAAACTGACTTTGATGAGGTATGAAGTTTTGATAAGATACAGTAAATATGTTCATTAATCATAGTGTTTAAAATCCTTTTTACAATTCTGTCAACAAACAGAACCGCAAAATCTTTGTCTAAAACTTTCTTTCCTGAAATGGTCAAAGTTTCATCTTTGTCATACATGTACTCTTCTGTGCGAGGCAAAAATAAAATTACATTTGTATTATCTTAATGGCCCAGTTGGTAACAACAAGAATGAAATAAATAGATAATCTTACAATAGTGTCTTTTCTTATTGAATTTATTAAACAGGTTGGATAAAATAATAAATGGGAGGTTCTGACAAGTGTTTCATCATTTTAATTTAAGGAGTTGATATAAATTCAGTGTGGAAAGACAGTCACACAAATGTAAGATTCTTTGTATCACATGTTAGCTTTTTCTGTTGAACTATTATAGACAATAATTAGTTCTACAGACATCTTCTGTACTTGAGACAATGATCAGTGTCAAAATGTCATTACACTAAGTGTAATTCCAAAATAATGGGATGAGTTTATTTCTCTTGCACAGTGTCAAGCATATGATAAATAAGATTCAGTCTAATAAAACTGACTCAGATGTTTTATTTGGTTAAATGTGTTCAACCTCTTTGTCAACAGTTACTGATATCAATTCGGTGCTTCAGGTTGAACCAGAAGATTGTGTGTCTATCCTCACCAGTGAACCTTCGTTTGTTCCTCACCAGTATATTTATCAGTGTGGACATCAATGTACGAGAAGGGAAACTCTTTTGTGACTCTCTCACTGATAAAGGACCATTGTATCGAGGACAGGTAACCACATAAGATGGCTATAAAAATATAAATTCTAACCTCTTTAGAGCAAATCCTTTCACCGTATAGGTGATGTTGCTTTCAAATAATTCTAATTTTGGGTCTTTGAGAAAGAGATTTTTTTCCAGTGCATGATCAGAGATGAAAAAAAATACCTGAAAAAAAACCCTGTAATTCTGGAACTTAAATGAGTGAACTTTTGTATAAATGATTAAGGTGAAACTACAAGAATAACTGAAATTATTTTAAATCCATGATACCAAGTTACACATTACATCATTATTGTGGTATCCAGTTTACGGTTATTTAGCCATTTGATTCATATGATCATATATGCATTGTTGTGTGCATTATTCTGTACAAAGTTATGAAAATTATGACCGTTTATTCCTAATGCTGTTATGTACCTGTACAGATCAAGAGATTAAAGGAGTGTGAGAAGATGTTGGTTGCTATAGAGCTGGCAGGTTGGCTCAATGAATCTAACCTAGCACTCCAGGCAGTCGTACAGTGTTATGGTCTCGTAGCCCCACTCATTTTCTACAAGATCCCATCTATACCAGTATTCCAGGTAAACATTACATCTTATATGATTAAAATTATATGGATAATGAAATTCGAAAGACTTCCTGACTAACCATGAAATGGGGTCATAAGAATTGGTTAAAATTTAAGGTGATTCTTTTTGCAAGTGATATGGTCCTTTGACTTTTTTCTGTCCAGTGCATTAAGTGGAGGCATTTCACTGCTGTTGTTACAGGTTTTGCAGAGATGTCATGCAGTGCTACAGGAGATACCAGCAGGATTACGGCAGAAACGTCCCACCTCCATCGCCGACAGTCTGCATCACATGACAGCTTGTATCACCTTCCATATGGCTAAAGTAAGCAATACCATTATTATCATAACTTTTCTCATACGACTGTAAAAAAGTCTTGTTCATTATATAGCTTTAGGTAAAGAAACAAGCTTTCAGTCAAGCTTAGGTACCTTTAGACAAAAACAGGCAGCTTCCAAAGTCAAGGAAAACAGAAAATTACTTGTATGCTAGTCTATTTCATTGAAGATTTATTGAAAAAAATATTTTCTTGTAAATTAAACTAAATGAAAAGTGAAGGCAACTTTTACTCAGTTACTTCATTTGTTTTTAAATGGCAGTAAATTTTGTCTTTTTTTAGAGCATTTATTAAAATGTAAATCTGTTCCAGACTACGTGCATTTACAAAAAGTTTGTAATTTTAACTGATTTTTTAATACAGATTTTGGTTAAAGCAACTTTAACATAATTTACTTATTAGCTGTAAATTGCCATAAAATCTATAGCTTCTTTAAATAATTTAGGTATTGAGGAACTGGGGTCAGAAATCTCTTGCTAACAACCTAAATGATGCTGGGCGCAAGCTTCTGGCTGTTGAAAGTGGAGAACCAGCCAAAGATCAGTTAGAGAAGGGATCCACACTGGATACCAGTGCAGACAATGAGGAGACAGCTGGTTCCATCAATCTACAGGTAGATACTGAAACATTTCTTAATAATGCTAGAATTGTATCACAAAGTAACAGCTAAAATAAGAGTGCATTTATCATATTCTGAGTGAGAAAAGTGTTGATTTGTTTTCAAAAGCATTTTTTTTTTATTTGTAATGTGAAACAAATTTTCCTGAAACTTAGAAGCAGTCTAGGCCTTGCAGTCATTGGGTGTCTTGCAAAGTTTCATCATTGTGAATTTATTATTTTTATGCAGTTACACAAATTTGAAATTTTGCATTTTTTACTTTTGAGTAAAAGTTTCTGACCGTAGACCATAGTAAAATGGGCAGTAATATTTAACCCTTGTCATGCTGGACACGATTGATTCTGCATTTGTGACCAGTGTAAATTTAGTAGGGCAAGGGTTAACAATTCTGATACCATAACCATATGAAGATTGATAACACACAGATAAATTAGGGTAAAATATTCATACAAAAAAAAAGTCTACTTGTGTAGTAATTTATCATAAATCAATGGAAAGGCATGACTGGTGCAGAACCAAGTGCAGTTTGCAGATGTTTGGAAATGTGACAGATATTTAAAACTACTGTTAAAAAATATTAAGAATTGTCCTAAATTAATTTTTGAGGCAAACATGTTTCGAGCAGATCAAAACCTAGAGGCACTGTGTTTAATTGCTTGAAAATTGAAACTTGCATGCAAGTTATTGTGAAAGGTTTTTAATTATTTCAGGCATTGAAGAATAAGTCAAGGCGAGGGAAGAGAGGAACAGTGAGTATGACGAAGGACCATGAGGCAGATGGTCCCCTCAATGAGGAACTCAAAGCCCTCGAGGCTCATATGCTGAGCATATCAAAACAAGGTAAATATATATCCATGTATCATGGTACTGTACAGATGTAGAAGAAAGTATTGTGTAGTCCTTTTTGAATTGTGTAAAAAAAATTAAATTGAATTTTGTTGTTTTTAATGTCTTGATATTAGAATAATGAATTGTATGCAGACACCAGGTATGATGTTAGTATAAAGGAAACTTCGGGAAAGTGATCCAGAATTAAACATGGATTTCAAAAGATGTCTGTATTAAATTTTTTAATATTTAGGGTTTTTAGCTCACCTGTCACGAAGTGACAAGGTGAGCTATTGTGACCGCTTGATGTCCGTCGTACGTCGTGCGTCAACAATTTGTAAAAAAATCTTCTTCTTGAAAACCACTGGGAAAGAATTACACCAAACTTCACAGGAATGATCTTTGGGTGGCCCCCTTTCAAAATTGTTCAAAGAATTGAATTCCATGCAGAACTGTGGTTGCCATGGCAACCGAAAGGAAAATCTTTAAAAATCTTCTTCTCAAGAACCAGAAGCCCTAGAGCTTAGATATTTTGTGTGAAGCATTGCCTAGTGGACCTCTACCAATTTTCTTCAAATCATGACCCTGGGGTCAAAATTGACCCCGCCCCAGGGGTCACTTGATTTTACATAGGAAAATCTTAAAAAATCTTCCTCTCAAAAAGCAGAAGCCCTAGAGCTTAGATATTTGACATGTAGCATTGCCTAGTGGACCTCTACTAAAGTTGTACAAATCATCACCTCCGGGTCAAAATTGACCCCGCCCCAGGGGTCACTTGATTTTACATATGAAAATCTTCAAAAAATTTCTAAAAATAAACCAGAAGGCCTAGAGCTTAGATATTTGACATGTAGCATTGACTAGTGGACCTCTACAAAATTTGTTTAAATCATGACCTCCGGGGTCAAAATTGACCCCGCCCCAGGGGTCACTTGATTTTACATAGGAAAATCTTAAAAAATCTTCTCCTAAAAAAAACCAGAAGCCCTAGAGCTTAGATATATGGTGTGAAGCATTGCCTAGTGGACCTCTACCAAGTTTGTTCAAATCATGACCCCAGGGTCAAAATTTACCCCGCCCCAGGGGTTACTTGATTGTACATAGGAAAATCTTAAAAAATCTTCTTCTCAAAAAGCATAAGCCCTAGAGCTTAGATATTTGACATGTAGCATTGCCTAGTGGACCTCTACAAAATTTGTTTAAATCATGACCCCCGGGGTCAAAATTGACCCCGCCCCAGGGGTCACTTGAATTTACATAGGAAAATCTTAAAAAATCTTCTCCTAAAAAACCAGAAGCCGTAAAGAGCTTAGATATATGGTGTGAAGCATTTCCTAGTGGACCTCTACCAAGTTTGTTCAAATCATGACCCCGGGGTCAAAATTGACCCCGCCCCAGGGGTCACTTGATTTTACATATGAAAATCTTCAAAAAAATTCTAAAAATAAACCAGAAGGCCTAGAGCTTAGATATTTCACATGTAGCATTGCCTAGTGGACCTCTACAAAATTTGTTTAAATCATGACCCTCGGGTCAAAATTGACCCCGCCGCCGGGGTCACTTGATTTTACATAGGAAAATCTTAAAAAATCTTCTTCTCAAAAAGCAGAAGCCCTAGAGCTTAGATATTTGACATGTAGCATTGCCTAGTGGACCTCTACTAAAATTGTTCAAATCATGACCCCGGGGTCAAAATTGACCCCGCCCTAGGGGTCACTTGATTTTACATAGGAAAATCTTCAAAAATTTTCTAAAAATAAACCAGAAGGCCTAGAGCTTAGATATTTCACATGTAGCATTGCCTAGTGGACCTCTACAACATTTGTTCAAATCATGACCCCACCCCAGGGGTCACTTGATTTTACATATGAAAATCTTCAAAATTTTTCTAAAAATAAACCAGAAGGCCTAGATCTTAGATATTTGACATGTAGCATTGCCTAGTAGACTTCTACAAAATTTGTTCAAATCATTATCCACGGGGTCAAATTGGCTCCGCCCCATGGGGTTACTTGATTGTACATAGAAAAATCTTCAAAATTTTCTTTAAAAAAACCCAGAAGGCCTAGAGCTTAGATATTTGACATGTAGCTTTAGCTAAGAAATTTGTTCAAGCAAGCAACTCTACTCAGGTGAGCAATATAGGGCCATCATGGCCCTCTTGTTATTTCTTTTTCACTACCACACAGTAACTTTTAAACCAATAGTAACATTTATAGCATTGCAAAGAATAAGACATAGTAATTAACAGTGGCAGTCTATATTTTTGAATTTACATGTACTGGTGTATATGGTACATATGAAACAAACTATCTGTCCCAAAGTACCTGTTTAGGGAAAAATAGCAAGTACCTTTTCAGTGCCCAACGAGGCCACGTTTAAAGTGAAGGTATCAAACATGTAATATTTTATGGGCTTATTTAGCCTGAAACTAGTAGGATAAAAAAATTGCAGTTATTTGCTCGCAGTTTGCGTTCCTTCTTATGTTTTAAGTATTTAAAATTGTTATTATACTGGCATTGAACTAATACCTAAAATGTCTTAAATTGTGTTAGCAAGTGGTAAGTTTTCTTGTAAATGTGTAAATGTATGCTTTAATTGTGCCTGTTGCTTTCTTTCAGAGGAATTATCAAGTAAACATGAAAATTATTTAGCCTTTTAAAGGCTCACAACTTAGATAAATCATTAATTGATTATTGTCATTAATTTAGGGATTTAGTGCACATGTTAATGATCTTAACAATCATAGTTGTTGTATTTAGATGTTAGAATGACAAGTAGAAATGGTAGATATTTTATGGTAATATAGATTTTAATCCATCAATGATTTGATAAAACCTAATTTAGGGAAACGTTATGTTTTGTTAATATTAAGTTTTGTATTAAATTTTGCCGCATTTTCTAAATTGCAAAAACACAGATTAAAGAATTCTGTTGATGATGAATGATTAATTAATGATTTAGGATAATTCTGCTGCCTTTTTATTAATCATTAGTAAAATCAAATCATTTTATAGTGACTGTAATGTTGATATTAAAATTTGTATGATTTTTCACATTATATTAATTCTTAAAATGTCTTTAATTATGTTAGCGAATGGTAAGTTTTTTGTAAATGTATACAGATTCAATGTATGCCTTCATTGTGTGTGTTGCCTTCTTTCAGAGGAATTATTAAGTAAACATGAATATTACTCAGTCATTTAGGGACTCAAAAATTAAACTAGTTTAACTTAATTATAGTCATTAATGTAGAGGTTTAATGCACTTGTTGATAATTATAAAATCTTTAACAATAAAATTGGGTCGATGTTTCTGTTAGTTAAACAAAGAAAGCAATCAAGCATAGTATGTTATATGATAAACAACAGCTTAAATGTCAAGTTTTGTCACATGACATACGGTTCCTATCATCACATGAATGCCGATCAGCCAATGTTTATCATAATATATTTATGAACATGCTGGAATGTAAATAAGACCTTCTTATGGTTACCTCCTTGTTGAATTCCTGCAAATCTAAACTCTGAACCATGGTATATCAGATGATAAACCATGTGAATCCTTGGTTCTATAATAGATATAATTGTTTTAGATGTTAGAAGGATAATTCTAACACTTAAGATTTTCTTTTATATAAACGAAGAAGGATTTTACTGTTTTAGTCTTGTCGATTTAAACACGTTTTGCAAAATGACCTACTTTGGCTTTTCCACCTATATATACCTAGTATCCCTTCCTGGTGTAATGCGTATGTGTTAGAATGGAAATAGATTTTAGTTTTGCATGCCTTGTTGGCAAATAAAACACGTTGGTTTTTTTGTTAGATGCGTCGTAATTAATCACTCAGGCCTTCGATCTTTGTGATTAGATTACTATGCATCTGAACTCAAAACCGTTGTGTTTTATTTGCCAACAAAGCACGCAGAACTAAAATCTATTTCCCAAATGGTAGAAAAGATTTTTTCTCCAAGTATATGACACTTCTAATATGCGATGCCAGCATCACGTTCTGTTGATTTTAAAGTTAGTGCAAATTCAGAACTGCCAATTACTGCTTTACTAAAACTGTTTTATTATGAAAATAATTTTGCTATTCTTATATTAATCAGCTGTAAAATATAATGAACATTTTTCATATTCGTCATAAATTTTGGTGAACTAGAATTTTACAATCAGTCACGGAATGCAGCCTTGCCATTGGTTAATAACATTCAGTTTTGTCATCAGTGTAAGATAATAAATTCAACAAGGTTTATCCTATTTTTCTGTGAGATGATAATTGCATTTATTCTTACTTTACAATCTTCCCTTTTCAACAAGTTTTGAGAAGGTGCAGGTATATTTTCTGAAAAAGCTCCAAAAAAAGTAAATATAGAAGAAAAATAGAACTTTTTAGTAAAGTGGATTACATGTATGGTGATTGAAATTTTATGTATTTGTTTACTTCTGGTTGTAGCCCAGAGTGACCATGAGTTGTCTGGTAATGAGGACCCAAGTATACTTCATGCATACATTGCATATCTTCCTAGCAGGATTGCATATAGGGAAGGTATGTACCCAAAAATTGTCACCTCAAATGTAGGATCACTTGGTGATCAGACTTACCATTAGACATTGTGTTTATTATTCTCTCAGGAATAGCTTTTATAGCCTGTACTTGTTATTTACCAGTTTGAAATATTGTCAAATGAAACACTCTACTCAAGATCTACTAAACATAAATTCTGTCTCATAGACCTGCTGAAGTCAAATCAATGCCTCTTACCTCTCTCATTATATCAGTGTTTGCATAAGTCATCAAATTAATCATTGTTTTAATGTTTGCATAATTCATGGGATTGAAGTAACTAAAGTGCTGCCAGGTTAAAGTTGATTAAATGTTGATTAATTATTGAAATTACAGTTGCAAAATTCAAGAAGAGAGCCCGCTACCTGGAGTTCTTTGTGCAGGTTGCCCAGAAAGCCCTGACTGAAGGTCTGCCGGAGATTGCCCTAGATTGGTGTGAAGACACTGAGACATGGATAGCAAGGTACAAAAGTCTGCAATAATATCTTTCTTTTTCATGTGACCGAAATTGCACTAAAACATAAAAACACTTCTAATGCAATGTTTGATCTTCATATAAGCCATCAAGTTATTTCTGATTTTAACCATGCTTAAAGTCTGACTTTATCAGTACAATTCTTTCCCCTTATTTTTGTCTTTTTGCAGAGATTTGTTTGTTATTATTTTAACCGTTGAAAGATTTATTTAGCTGGCATTGAAAATATGTCCTGATAAAATATAAGAAATGACATATACCACGTAGGCTTGACATAATGCAAACACAGTACAGTGTCATACACTTTCTTAACCATTGCTCTAAGAGTAATGCTACTCAGATTCTAAGGTTCATGAAAATGAAAAAAGAACCACATTCTGTTTGCAGACGTAATGAACAGATTATTGGTATTCGTGCATTCCTAACCAAGCAACCTGGTGGTACTATGACCGTCACTGGTGATGACCCGAAGAAGTTTGCGGCCGCTATGGTGGAGTACAGTAAAGAAAAGGTAAAGAAATCTCTTCTACTATTTATACAAATTTCAGCTAAATCATTAAAATTGTTATTAATATTTTAAAGTATTTTTGTCTTTGTTGTGGTGCCTCCATGGCTTATTGCCTAAGGTTGCTGACTATGAATTATTATGTCATTCATCACCGTGTGTTTGACCCCAGGTAGGATGCAGAGTTTCTTTCATATGAGAAAGTCATCCAGTTAGAGAACTGCATTTTCATTCATTGGATGTTCAACATGGTACCCTAGACAGACCAGGGAACCATGGTAAACATCTGGTATGCGAGAATGGCTAACTGAAATAAGTTTGATGTTTCTTCCATCAATCAAAGCTTAAAAGTTACCACTGACTAAAATTATGTGAGTGAAATGGAAACCAAACTAGAGCCTTTTTTTTTAATTTTTATTTCTTCATGTAGATAAAAGTTTATATAATAAATTTTGTTATTCTAAATTGCTGACATAAATATTCAGTGAAATGATATGATACAACTATGCTTAGGCACCAAGTAGACTTGGTATGTCCCAGAGTAGAACAGGCAAGTCAGTGAGTCGGGCTGGCGTCCAGCAAACCAGCAGAGCATCCAGTAAACTGGGTGTAAACCCCTCACAGACAAGGCGTGGGAGTACGATAGGGATTAAAGCTGGTGCAAAACTACCTAGTGGCAAAATTCTCATGATCAGCGAGGAGGTTATATAAATGTTTGAGGAGACTTGACCTCTGCATGTTGTTAAGAGTTTCACATTGAAAATGATCTCTTTTCACTGTTTGTTGTTTTCAGTATAGTTCGATCAAATTTTGGGCCTTTATTTATAATTTTCCTAAGGCAAAAAATATCAGTCAGGCTTTGAAACTCAAATTGTTCATGATTTGTACTAATTCTCTGACAGAAAAGTGTTTCATACTTCAACCAAGTTTCTTAAAAAAATGTGCTAAATACCATTTTAAGCAAAGACTTTGAAATATACAGTTTGAAAAAAAAAGTTAGTCAGTTTTGAATGCAAAACATTAATGAATACAGACCCAGAATTTTTAGCTTGAACATACTCTTTGAAGAAATATTTTCTTCCTGAATCAGAAATGTATCATATGGTGATTCAATCTGTATTGAAAATTAAAAAGAAAACAAAAAAGATTGGATTTACATTGAAAATGATTGAGTGATGTTATTGTAGAAGTTCACTGTTGTATGTTTTAAGACAGATTTCACTGTCAGAAAACTTATTGCATGTTTTGTATTTGCAGTTATCATACAGTTACTGTTAGATATTTTAAAATGGTTTTAAATCCCTTTTTGATGTTAATAAATAGTTCAGTGGTTTTAATAGTCCTAAACACTACAATGTACATGTTGTGTACACAAAAAAACATTTGCCTTCATATTTTGTATATTTTCTGTGTGTACACAAAGATATTCAGTTGCCTTCATAATTTGCATATGTTCTTAATGTACACAAAAATATTCATTTGCCTTCATAATTTGAATATTTTCTATTTTCTGTGTGTACACAAAAATATTCATTTGCCTTCATAATTTGTATATTTTCTATTTTCTGTGTGTACACAAAAATATTCATTTGCCTTCATAATTTGAATATTTTCTATTTTCTGTGTGTACACAAAAATATTTGCCTTCATAATTTGTATATTTTCTGTGTGTACACAAAAATATTCAGTTGCCTTCATAATTTGTATATTTTCTATTTTCTGTGTGTACACAAAAATATTCATTTGCCTTCATAATTTGAATATTTTCTATTTTCTGTGTGTACAGAAAAATATTCATTTGCCTTCATAATTTGTATATTTTCTGTGTGTACACAAAAATATTCAGTTGCCTTCATAATTTGTATATTTTCTATTTTCTGTGTGTACACAAAAATATTCATTTGCCTTCATAATTTGTGTATTTTATATTTTCTGTATGTCTTCCTTGACATAATTGATTTACATTTAATTGGAGAAATTTCAGTCTTATTTCTTGCAAAAGCTATTGTTTCTGTAGAAATCAGTTCAGTTTTAGTTATCACCTTTGATCAGCTACAACACTTAGACAGTTTATGGTACCAGTATTACAGCTGTATATCTCTTGCTTCCTCAGGAGTTCAGCTCACCAAGGGCTCCACAAGGTGGCGCCAAAATGGTCCAGAACAAAGGCCAGTCAGCCCCCAAAGCTAAAAGAAAGCAGAAATACAAGGTTGGTCATTTTATCTATAATAATTGTTCTAGATTTTATTAATTTTATCCAATAAACATGCTGTTTTCTTTTTGTTGAGTATTCTGTGAAACATTTGACATTTGTTCCCCTACAAAATATAGTTATACTAAAAAAATATAAAAGTGCGCCCCTTACCTCAGTAGCGAGAGTGCAGATCGACGGATCACAGGGTTGTGAGTTTTCCACGGATGAGGCTTATGTTCTCTGTGATGATTTGATAAAAGTCATTGTGTCTAAAATCATTTGTCATCCACTGCGGGAAGTTGGCAGTTACTTGCAGAGAATAGGTTTGTACTGGTAAAGAATCCAAGAATACTGGTTTAGGTTACATAACTGAAATACTCTTGAAAAATGGCATTAAACCCTAAACAGACAAACTAAACAAAAACATAAATACTCATAGGGATTAATTTAAGCTACTGTAAAAACTCGAATATATTACGCATTTTTTTTACGATTTTTTTCATTTTCTCAAAGGGATGCGTAATATACACCAAGGTAGAGCTTCAAACAATTTTTCCCAGCTTGAAAACCCGAAAATACCGGCGAAAATCGGACAATTTGTCAACTGTCATGTGTTTATACATTTTGGGCCATGCTTTTTTAACCTCCTCTTGAAGAGCGTTTTATTGGGTGGGTCTAAAAACACGTACTGAAAGGAACCTCTGATGATACATGGTAAAGTTTTTATTTGTGAGTTTAAATTTTTTGTATTAGTAAATTTAATTAATAAGTATTGTACATATCCAGAGCAGCGGATAATGTGTCAGTTTAATAATTAGGCAAAATACAAAATTTCGCGGTTCCGGGTTGTAGGTGTTTGATCATTAAAATCATTATCTTTCAAGGATGCTCAAATAAATTGCAGTTAAAACAGATTGTTTGTTATTTCCAGCAAATTATTACTGATCAATACAGCAGCTCGTACATTGTTAAACAAACATGCTAATTAGCCGCGATTTTCTCGTTTGATGTGCCCATAATTATGAGATGTTTGTTCGCACGTCTGTTAAAGTGTACTAAGGTGTTGACAGCTTGAGAAAGTTCTCAAATACTTTAGAAAGAATTTGTCTGTCAGATACTGTCACTGTTGTCTGTAACCGATTATTCAGCAATTGGATTTTCACGAGAAATAATTTTTACGCATGCCGCTAATGGCCGATTTCAAGTTTGTAAACAACGTTTTCTGACTGATTTTTCGATGCGTAATATATTCCAATGTAAGCATTTTTCCCAAGATTTCGATACAAGATCGGGGATGCATAATATACATACTAGCGTAATATATTCAAGTTTTTACGGTAATAATTTCATGGTAATATGTTGTTGCCAAATTTTGCATATAATATTTTACTTTGAAGGAAAAAAAAATAGGTTTTGCATGAGATTAAGTTGTGTTTAAGGACTTGAATTTTTCTTTCCAAAATTGTTTTGACATTTCAGTAGTTTGCCCTTGTTCCAACTGCCCAAATTCTTATTACATTCAGAACCACTTTTTATACCCCATTTGAAAAACGGGACATATTATGGGAACGCCCCTGGTGGGCGGTCGGCCGAATGGGCGGGCAGCTGGGTGGGCAGCATCCACAGACTTTGTCCGGAGCATATCTTCTTCATGCATGGACGGATTTTGATGAAACTTGACACAATTGTTCACCATCATGAGATCGAGTGTCGTGCACAAGAACCAGGTCCCTAGGTTTAAGGTCAAGGTCACACTTAGAGGGGCAAAGGTCAAATTCAATAATGACTGTTCAGAGCATATCTTCTTCATGCATGGATAGATTTTGATGAAACTTGGCACAATTGTTCACCATCATGAGACGGAGTGTCATGAGCAAGAACCAGGTCCCTCAGTCGAAGGTCAAGGTCACACTTAGAGGTCAAAGGATACAAGAATGAAAACTTTGTCCGGAGCATTTCTTCTTCGTGCATGGAGGGATTTTGATATAACTTGGCACAAATGTTCACCACCATGAGACAGAGTGTCATGACTCATGCACAATAACCAGGGCCTTAGGTCTAAGGTCAAGGTCACACTTAGAGGCCAAAGGTTGGATACAAGAATGACTTTGTCCGGAGCAATTTTTCTTCATGCATGGAGGGAATTTGATGTAATTGGCACAATTGTACACCAACATGAGACTGAGTGTCATGCTCAGGTCCCTTCTTTAGAATTACTTCCCTTTGTTGTTACTTTAAATAGCTTATATTGTAACTTTTTCATTACTAGTCGTAGGGAAAAATCAAGACCACTTTTCTGTAGTACAACATGCATGTTACATCCAATCTTGAGGTGTATTATATCCTGTCTCTCTACCTGGTAAGGATTTTTGTGTGGATTTAAGATTTTTTTTTTTGATTTTTTTTTTTTTTTTTTTTTTTTTTTTTTTAAGTTTAACTACCTTTAGTTGTTACTATAAATTACTAATATTGTAACTTTTTTACAACTGACCGTAGGGAAGAACTGTAGGGAAGATGTTATTTTTAAATTTTAGGTGTATTTTAAGGTATCTCTACCTGGTAAGGAGTTTTTTTTTATGGACTTAGAAAAACAAAAGAATTACTACACAAGCACAGAATTAAAATTCCATTTGCAAATACAAGTGCTAGAGTAAAGAAATTTGCTATGACGGGTGTATATTGTGACATTCTGGCACCCTTGTTCACATATGATAACACATGATGAAGAAAGTAATTTTGAAAAAGTATCTAAGTGTGAGAGATTTGAAGGTTTTGGATTATATCTGAATGCTGACACACACATTTCTATAGCTGCTGTGACATTCTCTAATACTGTATTTAAATTCAGAGATTTTGTAAATCTCAAAACATGTTTGTTTTTTACCAGGCCCTTCATGTGAACCAGAATATGTCAGATGCTGCCAGACAAGCCCAGGAAGAGGCTGAGGTCAAGGTAAGTTGTAGGGTTAAACTAGTAACTGTTGAACTGGTAAAAATATTAACTAATATTTATCAAGAACATTCCAGACATAAATAAAAAAGCAAAAGATTACTTATAAATCATTGATAGGCAAAAAAAAAAGAATTAAAAGAAAATTAGACACTGGTAGCTAGTTTAGATCAAGGTAAGTATCATGAACCAAAAGCACTTGCTAACTGGTTCCCAGATGTTTCTTACAGAGCATATTATACTGATAATAACAGTTGTTATTGTTTTCCCATTTGCATTCTCTGTTTTACTTATACAGTTATTTATCATCTTTAGCAGCAACAGTCACATTGATATCAGTGTCATTACCTTCATCCTTTGTACATGTTTCTTGTCATTGTAATCTTCTTTTTCTTTTCACTTCTTTTATCATCATCATCATCATCATTTTCATTCATCATCATGGTCATTCATCATCCAGTTGTTTATTTACAGTTCAGTGATCCTTATTATGCCTCGGTAAGATGTAGAGCAAGGTGATGTAGAATTTCTGGGGATTTTTTTTTTCATAGTATTATGTATATAATTATGCTATTGAAATGCAGCAGTTTCATGTATTTTTAATAGGCATTGGCACTAGATTATTTATGCTAAATACAGTAGTAGATATAAAATTGACATGCACAAAACAGAAACAGATTGCAATGTTCCGAATGTCAGCTGTTTCACACTGGTTACGTTATATTAATACGTTCTTATAGTTTGAATGCATTATTTCCACCTTGTTTTAGTAAGGTTTACAAAATCTGTTGAATGCAGCGCAATGTTTTTTTTATAGTAAGCTTTAAACCTTTAACACTTCATGAGGTTATTGTTATGTGACATCATTATTATGACCCATACATAACTTCAGTATTGTAATAAAGTACTGGATAAAATGGTTGAAATGGCTACCATGCCAATACAATTGTGGTTATAAGGAAAATTTCATTCTTTGAGATAATTATGTCCAAAAACTTGGTAGTGTTCTTTTTAAACAAATTTTCAACCTCTAGATTTTCTTACCCATGGTTGAAATGGGTTGTAGATTTACTTTAGATATTTTTGTGGCCATCATTTTTCTCTCTGACTTCATCATGTAATGGTATAGATTTTCATATACATAATAAAAAGCTTTATAGCATAAGAGAACCATTGCAGTATGATAATAGAAAAGTGAAGAGAGGGACAGGTACTTTGTGTTTAGATAGACTTTTGCACCTTGCAGTTAGTTGTGGAATGAGAAAAGAGTTGAACACATAAATGTAAATGTTTGTTTTTGCAATCATCAAGGAAGAATTAGTTAAAATAAAAAAAAAAGTCATCTTATTTTTTTTGTATAGTCAATTTCTGTGAAGAAATATTTGTATTTCAAGATTAGAAGTACTCTTTGATTGAAATAATTAAGAAATTATGTACTAATAAAAATTCTTATTTCAGACTTCTAATATTATCATTACATGGATCACCAAAACTTTAAATAAAAAAAAAACTGACGTTACATTTCAGTCAGTAACATTGTTTTATCTGTTAAGGTTACAAATATTTTTAAAGTGATGTTTGTATATTTTTATGTAGGCTCTAGAGAAGGTAAGCCAGCATTTACCAGACATGTTCCGAGGTTGGCACAGGAAAAAAAGACTCAGGAAAATCTGTACTGATGAGATGCCTTGGAAATGTCAGGTAGGTTTTAAACCTTAGCCTGCTGCAGGCGAATTTAACAGCCTTTGCAAACAGCTTGGAACCAGATCAGACGCCGATTATCAGCGTCTGATCAGGTTCCAAGCTGTTTGCTACTCTGACAATATTTCTTCCAATTTTGGAGCAAATTGAATGAACTTTACAATTTTAGCAGACGACATTTCCAGCAGACGACAATTTATCTAGCATGCTAAAGGGTAAAGATGGCTTGTTTTGTGTAGATGTTAATGCTTTGATTTGTATATACACAGATTAATTGAAGAGCATGGATGGCACTTGGGCGGCTCATTACAATTTTTAATGTTTTAAAACATTAAGTTAAAATTAACTGATTTGTTCTAAATTCAAGCGTGTAAAGTTATAAATATGTTATACACCAAATTTTGTGAAATATGTCTGACAGAGAACTTAAGAACAGTTTACTTTAGGCTGTGACATATTCCAGATAGAGAACATTTTAAAATGTATGTCTTAAAGATAATTTTTAGAGACAAGAAAAATGTTAGAAAAATTGTTACATTTAACAATGAGCGATAAGAGAGAAAATATGTAATGACATTTGACCTTGTTACAGTTGAACATACTACAAGGGTTAGCCCAGTTCAATGCTTTCTTACACAAGCTTGAGAAGAGAGAAAAGGTACTTGGAAACCAGGATAGTATTATGTACAAGTAAGTGTACAGTTATATCTATAATATCATGCTATTTTATCTTTTACAAAAATACTTACGAAAACGTTTAAGATATAGATCAGTCTCACATCGATATTATAATTTATGATGTGTAGAACAGAATACGTGGTCAGTTTAATACTGATTGTTTTGACAGGTAATCTGTTGGTGGTATCTTTCCATATCTTTTATATTTATTTCTAAATATTCATTGGTTTAATTATGTCTCCCACCACACAGCGGTGTGGGAGACATATTGATATACATCTGTCTGTGGTCTGTTAGAATGTGTGCCTGTCAGTCTGTTTGTCAGTCTGTGTGTCTGTCACAAATCTTGTACGCACTTTATGTCGAACATTTCTCATCCGATATTAACTAAACTTGAACAGTGTGTGTTTGCCAATAATTCCTCGGGGCAAGTTTGATAACTAGCCATATCGGCCCAGGCACTTTGGAATTATGGCCCTTGAAAGTTGTTTTTGATAATCAAAGCACTAAAAGTCTGATAAGGCAGTTGAGGTCTTGATGCATGATTGACTCATATACTACTATTCAGATAATTAGGCAGTTGTGGGAGACATGCGCTTTTCTCAAAAGCAGCTCTAGTTTAGTATTTGAGTTACACTGCAAAAAATTTTGGTACTGAAATTTCTATGTTGTTCCTGTTTTAATCTTGTTTACTTATTTACCTTGATGCTTAGATTTTTATGGAAATTTGTTTATATGCATGATATCTTCAACTAAAAATGAATGAAATGTCTATTTTAAAAAATGTTCTGCTATTTTCAGGACCAATTTCCTAGATCAGGAATGGTTTGTATTTGAGACAGCTGGTACCCTGGTTGTTGGCTGGGAAGGTGGACCATTGCATCATGCAAATGTTACAGAGCCAGGAGACAGGCAAAACATGAAGGATGGTACGAAGCTTACAACTATCACAGACAGAGATAGGGATGATAGTGAACTGAGCTCCGATGATGATTTACCTACTATATCATCTAAAGCTAAGACAAAGACCACAGAGGCTCTTGATCTAGCTGGGTATGAGAGACCTAAAACTACAGCCACTGGTATAGAAATAGCTGCAGCTCTTGCAACAGGTGAGTTGTCAATTTTTATGCAGGAGACTGTGGCAAGCTCTTGTTTTCAATATAATGTGGTTTTGAAGCTTATGATGACTTCTCATTTGGTCTGTGACAACTTGTTTTTCCTTATCGTATAGCTATTATTTTGCTTGGTTGCATTCTATGCTTCTAAAAGATCTTCTTATAGTACTTATTATACAGTGTTCAAGGACTGTAGAGAATGATAAATACTGTATGAAACATAGTGATGCAAACGTAGTTAACATTTACGTTCAGTCACAGGCACATTTTTTCAAAAAATGGCATAAAATCAAATATTTTCTTTGTGGTTCTTGCTTATATTTTATATCTGAATGACAGTACTTCTACTATTTCTGTGACATATAAATCATTGATTATTTTGTTTATTTACAGGAGCACCTCCCCCACCAATGTTCACAGAACCACCTATAATTGAGGACACTCCGAGAACATACCGCTCAGACTTGAGTACATCGAGACCACACGGTCAGAAAACACAGGAGCAACAACAAGATAAAACTCTTCTCACTGCCGAGGAAACTCTGGACTTTATCAGCAAATCTTTTGACTATTTCAGGAAAGCAATTGTAAGTTTATATCAAATCCACCATGAATCAATATCATTTTTGTCAGTACAGTATATAAAGTTATATAAAGATATTAAGTACACCAACATACTGTTTACAGCAAAACTCACTGTATGACTAAAACTCATTTCATGTGCTCTGAAATCATTTAAGTTTACGGGCATGAAATTTGTGGTTATGGCAAAAACAGTCAGGGAAATGTGTTTTTGAATTTCCCCCATCAAGATGAAACGAATGGGACTTTTGATTGTTGGTTTTCATTTAATTTTGTGGATTGATGCAACTATGAAATATTCCACAAATTATTCCTCAACAAATATTAATGAGTTTACATTACCACAGGAATGTTTCCAAAATAAATATATCTCACCAAGTTGTTTGTTTACTATTAATGTACAGCTTTACTTCCAGAATACTTTCTCATTTAACCTGAAGGTATGATGCTCTTTTAAAATAGTTGAAACAAATGTTAAAAGATACCTTTACAATTTCATTGTAGCTACTCATGTGATAAATACTTCTAGTTTCACTGTTACAGAAAAAAAATGTGCATAGAAAAACAGTAGATGGGCTAGTTAAATGTTTGACATGTGAGAAATTTCTTTTTCAGTTGTAAGAGATCTTACAAGTTACAAATATTTATGCATCTTGATGTGCTAGAATCAAAATCTCTTCTAATTTTTGTGTCATGGTTTCAGGTATTAGCTCATAGAGGACAATACTGGACATTGTTGCAGAACGCTGCCAGGGCATTATGGAACAGCGCTCACACCGCCTTACTGAGGGCATACACACCAACACTAAGTGACCAGGACAATGGCCTGCTTACCATAGATGAGATTAGATCTAAGGCCTGGAAACCTTTACATGTAGCTGCTGACTGTCTGCTAGACATGATGACACAGTTACAACTAGATCTACAAGCTCAAACAGCTAAGGTTAGTTTTAATTCTTCATTGTTTTCAGTATTAGTAAATAGAAATGTCACAAATATTTTATGGAGTTTAAACAAGTAGAATTTTTTAGGAAGAATTGTTGATGACAGCAATAAAACCTTTTCATCAAATGTTGCAGGCCAAATCAAAGGGCAAGAAGCTTGGAGAGTATTTTGAATCCTGGACTGGTAGTGTCCTGAATGAAGCTGGAGGTGCCAGTCTGAAATTTGAGGATCCAACAGACAACCAGTCTGTACTAGATGTCAGGTTCATTAGGAGATTGGTTCTACGAGTGTTAGAGATTCTTTACTATGAAGAGAAATGGGAAAAACTGGTGGACATAGCTCTCAAATTTAATGCACTAACAAAGTAAGCTGAAAAAAATTATGTTTCTTGCATCTTATCTTAGCAAATGTCTATGTGGGATCAATTTTGGTGCTTAAACAACTATATGATACCTTCTCCTCTATATAATTACAACTGATTCCTGCTGTGGGGACAATTACAGTTTATGCATAGACGTTAGAGGTGTTATTCTATTCAAAAGCATGTTTATGTGCCCCCGAGTCATATTAGTTTTCAACTGTCCATCCGTTCGTTCGTTAGTTCGTCACAACGTTAACTTTTTGCATGAAGGCACTTTACTCGCGAACCACTGCACCCAGGACCTTCAAACTTCACATGCTGATAGTACTTATTGAGTACACGACCCCTTTTGACTCTGGGGTCACCAGGTCAAAGGTCAAGGCGCTGCAGGGGCATTTGTCACCATTAGTGACAGCTCTTGTTAAAGGATTGATTGCAAATATTTTGTTTGTATATTTTATTTACTTATTTATAAAAACAGTAAACCTCAATAATTATGGTGATATATTATCTTCATTCAGTGAGCGTCATGCAGAACAGGTGATCCCACTGTTGGTTCAAGCACAGCGTAAACTTACCGATGGCATCCAGGAACTGGGTGGTAAACTTCCACCCCAGCCTCACTACCAACAACTCATGTATAGACTAAACTCTGTTGTCACTGCCAAGACATACCTCACTCAACAGTTAGAGCTAGTTATTGACAAGTCTAACCTGCCCCCAGTACCTGCAGGGGCAGGTATCGACCCCCTTGGACATGGTCTGTACACAAGTAAAGATGCACTGAAGAATGTTTCAGTACCACTAGATGTGCCATACAGTCTGTCAGTGTTGTATGATGCCTTTGACAAGTCTCAGTACACCTCAAGGGCCTTACAACATAGCAGGAAACTCATGGTGCTTTACCTAGCCAACCAACAAAATAGTAAGTTATTTTCTTGACAACTACAGATAATTAGTGATAAAATGCATTATATTGAGTGTCTTGAAAGTTTAAAAGTACAAATGTATGATATTCCTGCAAATATAAAAAAAAAATCTTTTTTAAGTAAAAATGTTTTTATTCAAAGTCCTGTGAAAAATTATTTAAACTTTGCGGAACAAACTTTTTCTCTTTGTCAGATCTCTGCACAATTTCTTTGGTCTTTAAGCTTCTTAAAAGCATTTAGCTGTAATTTTCTGCTATGTATTTACTGATTGTGAGAAATCTCTAAATCATGTTCAATACCTACAGTGTCTGAGGCAGCACTGAGTAGACAGCCATCACGTGTTGACTTTATACCAAACACTGCCCGTCCCCAGCCTACAATGCCTCCAGATATCAGTCGAGAGGAATATTTGGACCCGTCAGATGTCCAGACAGCTCCAATACATAGATCTCAGATAGGGACAGTCATCACATCTTATGAGAAAACAATAGGTAATTCTTAGTTATCATATATACATCTTTTGTACAGAGACAGTGCTTAGTTCATTGATTGTAAGAGTTTACTGCTAATGAAAGGAGAGTCACAACCCTGCCACCACACATACCAGCACTGAGTACTTTTGATCCTGCTGGATAGATAGACACCAAGGTTTCTCTGAAATTATTTTTTGTAACTCAGATATATAATGATGTGCTTGTAGATTTGTTACATTTATATATGAAGTCTTAACATTTTTTTAGATTTAATTTTGAGATTTGTAGAGCTATAATTGAAGAGTCTTGGATAGATTAGTAAAAGATTATTTAGAATAAAAGTACTGAACAAAAATTGTGTTCATTATTTTACAGAGATGTTACTAGCTAAGAATGCACGAGATCTGGCAGCCCAAGCGATGCACGAAACGGGGAACCTACACTACCATGTGGGTAACCTGCGAGCAGCATACAAGTGGTGGTCTGAGGCCCTGGAACTTATTCTGAATGCTGATGATGTGTTACACACCTGGCGGGACCTCTTCAAAGATGCATCAGATATCAGTGCAGAACTTCTTCAGCGTTGTGGTATCTGGGGATGTGTACTGGCTGCAATACTCACATCTAATGTTGCTCAGTATGTACTCTAGTGTATTGTTAAAGTAACACAAGAGTTTTAAAACAAATATAAATACTATTATGTATCATTTTACTTCTTATTCTTCAGCTGTAAAACATATACATGTATTGATATGGTGAAAGCTATTTTATACAATTTATAAGTTGTAAGTTTATTAAAACTTCACAGTGTATTCAGTTTTTTTTCTCATTATAATTTCAGGTTTATTTTGACCTCAGACCTTGGGCTGAGAACAGAGTGTTGTTTCCTCTCTGGGTACTTGTTTAAGGTAAGTAAGACTTTATACAATCTTAAGACAATCTTTTATGATATATCAGTATTTTTTTTTCAGTAAAACTGAAGTTTGTTCCAGTCGCTGTATAGTTATAATTTTGTTTCTTCTGTTTTTCTCTGACTTTTTGCAGATTTTTTGTACCCCCCGACAACAAAGTTGTAAGGGGGGGTATACTGGTTTCAGGTTGTCTGTCTGTCTGTCTGTCCGTCTGTTTGTCTGGTCGTCTGTCCGTCTGTCCGTAGACGCAATCTTGTGCGCACCATCTCTCCTTATCCCCTTGACAGAATTTTATGAAACTTCACACAAGTGATCAGTACCAACAGTAGTTGTGCATGGGGCATGTAAGGTTCTTTTAGAAAAAAAAATTGCAGAGTTATGGGACTTTGTTTTTTTGTTACTATACTATATACATATACACAATCTTGTGCGCACCATCTCTCCTCATCCCCTTGACACAATTTAATGAAACTTCACACAAGTGATCAGTACCAACAGTAGTTGTGCATGGGCATGTAAGGTTTTTTTTAGAAAAAAAAATTGCAGAGTTATGGGACTTTGTTTTTTTGTTACTATACTATATACATATACACAATCTTGTGCGCACCATCTCTCCTCATCCCCTTGACACAATTTAATGAAACTTCACACAAGTGATCAGTAACAACAGTAGTTGTGCATGGGCATGTAAGGTTCTTTCAGAAAAAAAATTTGCAGAGTTATGGGACTTTGTTTTTTTGTTACTATACTATATACATAGACACAATCTTGTGCACACCATCTCTCCTCATCCCCTTGATACAATTTAATGAAACTTCACACAACTGATCAGTAACAACAATAGTTGTGCATGGGGCATGTTAGGTTCTTTCAGCGACAAAAATTGCAGAGTTATGGGACTTTGTTTCTTGTTAACATACTATGTACATACAGTCTGCATGTGCAATCTTGTGCGTGCCTAATCTACCAAACCCTTGCACACAATTTAATGAAACTTCACACAAGTGATCAGTACCAACCCTAGTTGTGCATGGTGCATGTTACATTCTTTTAGATAAATATTCTGCATAGTTATGGGACTTTGTTTTTTGTTACTATACTGTATACATACAGTCTATATACATACAGTCCACATAATTATGCAGTCTTGTGTGTGTCAAATTGCAGTGTACTGTGTCAGTGCATGCGGAGGGTACATTCATCACCTTTAGTGATAGCTCTAGTTTTATATACTTTGCAATTTTTTTTATGTCTTGTTAAAGTTAGAAAAGTTAGAAATTTTGAAAATTCCTACCGTTTTTGGTCAGATATTACCTTTTTCTTCAACATTTTGAAGGTTATTAATGCTACCTTTATTATACTTCTTAACAGAACTTTTAAAAACAAACTCTAAAGAATCTACATTATGCTTTATTTCAGGCTATATTCAGGTCTTCCTTACCCCACCCACTTGCTGATCGTGACTATGCTATGTATGAGGTAGGGGAGGGATGTGAGGTGACAAATCTGATTCCTGGTGTTGACCTGCTGTCAGAGAAGTATAGAGCTGATGGTAGACAGGTGCTAGCAGCACTGCGCTGGGTCATTGAGGAATTAGCCAGAGGTCACCATAACCTCTTTGTAAGTTTATTTCACTACATATTATACTTTTATATTTTTTTTTAAATGCTTCCCTTATCATTGTATTATCTCTTTGATAGTGCTGAAATTCCTAAACTAAGGTGCGTTGACCTTGTCATTGTTTAAACCTTTTTCCAGTAAAAATCTAACCAAGACTGATAACTACTTGATTGAAATACTCAGTGCAATAACTTGAATAAAAGTTTCTCTCAACTTACAACCCAAGTGTCATACTGTAATCAGTTTAAATGGTGTATGAATTGTCTTCTAGGTTCTTCCCCTTATGACCCTGAACCAATACTTTGCCACCTTTGTGTGCAGAGACTTACAGAGAACAGTTGATGGTAGGATATTGAAGTGTCGGGTCCTGTCAGACCTAGGTTTGTTCTCTGAGGCCCTGCAGGTCCTTCAGAGGCTCCTCCATGGGGAGAGGCTGCCCCACACTGGGGACAGCAGCTTCAGACAAGTGGAGTCAAAGGTCATACCCTTAAAGTTCAATACCAGTAAACCTATCACAGAACCTAGTAACCTAAAGGTAGGTCTGAATTCCTTTTTTTATGTTCAACATTGTTTGTTTCTCTGTGTCAGTTTTGTTTGAGAAAAGTAATAATGAAATTAAGTTTGTATTTGTGTACTGAAGAACCTTTTTTTTAAATAGAAGAATTTCTGTATATTTCTTTGCAGTTGATGAACTTTTGTTTATTAACTTTGGTTTAGAAAAAAATATTTCAACAAAACTTGGGGAAGTATTTGGACATCCATTTGCTGTATTTATCCTGAAAGAGTATTTAATATATATTGTCCTAAAGTATGGGACAAAAGTGCATTTGGAAAATTTTATTATATTTGTAATAAAATATTCATGGTACTTTACTGATGTGTAGCATTGCCTGTAATTATGTTGCAGGTATTAGAGAATGTACTAGACAAGAGACTGTCATCTAACCTCGGTATGCTGTATGGACCTCATATGACCTGTCACCTGTCTCTCGTACAAGCCCATCTGTTTGTCTGCCTAGCTCAAACACTGCCTGTCCTACCAAACATTGAAGATATCATGTAAGTAGTGTCTTTTCTTAAAATCAAATGAAATACAGGGGTGGGATTTTGCAGCTCATATTCATACCTAATTCTATGTGAAATTGTACAGTTTCTGAACAAGGACTGAAAAAAAATATAATACATATTTAATGCAGTTTTCTTTGACAAACAGGAGATCTGTAGATTTTTTAATTTTACATTTTACAATATAGTGTCGTTTCTATTTCTGAATTAACATTTACATTGATTAGAAATCATAGTTGATGATAGATTATTCCACCTAGTAATTTGTTTAAAATATAACCCTGATATTGAAAATGAGGATGAAACAACAGTTTACAAATTATGTTCTTCTGTTTTCACCATGTACAGTTTACCAGAAGGAGGTAGTGCTTGGAGGCAGCTGACTATCAGTACAGTATCAAGACCCGGTACTCTCGGCCTACATGGTATCAAAGCTGCTGAGACCCCATCCAAACCTAGAAAGGTGGGCACCAGACCATCTAAAACTGGTGAGCAGGGTTTATTGTTTTATTTTTCAGCTTCTTTAATTTGTTTTTTTGTGTGAGCAGAGTTTTGATTGTTTATTGTTTACACAGAGATTTTTGTGTAAGAATAATGATGCAGTATAGTTTTGTGTCATCTAAACCAGTACATGCTACCTGTATAGTGCTTTTAAAGGGCAAATTTCATTTTCAGTGATTTATATACAGTTGAACTCGGATCTTTCGAACACCCGGGATTGCTCGAGCTCTTCGCCCGGTCCCGAATTCATTCCTTCTTTATTCTATACAGTTCTACCTCGGATCGCTCCAACTTCGAAAATTCGAACTCTCGAACTCATTTGGTGGTCCCTTTGGCTCAATTACAGTGATAATTACACCTATTCAGTCGAACAGCCAATTTGTCGCCGGAATTGCTTGTGTTTACAAAGTTTTTCACACCTCTGCCTGACATTCACCAAGCTTCCCCTTTAACCGGCGCATGCATAATTTCCACACGCCTATGTCATGTTTGAAAATAAATAATAAAGACTATTTCAGCGTTTGGTTTTACAAATCATCGTATCATACACACATGTAGGTACAATATGACAATATATTACAATGTAAGGTTTGTAACACATCATGCCCTCGAATTCCCAAATTCAAAATGGCCGCCATTTGGATGGCTCGAACAATGGAAAACTCGAACTTATTTCAACGGGACCCTCGAGTTTGAGCCATCGAAGTTCGACTGTATTATTTATGTGTTGTTTGCTGTTTCTGACAAAGGTACTTTACAAAGGGAAGGAATTTTTCAGTCTCAATCAGAGTTGTCATTCTTGACCTCACTTTCATCTCTGTCAGTGTCCATGAATCAGTACATCAGCTGCCCTTTATAACTTTCACTGTTATAATTCAAATGACGGATGACGTGAGCATACAACAAAAATGGATTGACATGTTGTGATTGTTTTAACCTTATGTTTGACCAATAAGGTGCAGGAACCAGCCACCAGTAAAAACAATTACAATCTAGCTGGAAATTTACAGATAGGCCCTTACAGAAGAAAAAGGCCTGCTGCGTACTCTTGCTGTGTACATACAGCGTATATGATGCGTACATGATGTGTACTAAAATCAAGGGCTTTAAATAGTACGCAGGATATACACCGCACATACACCGATAGTACGTTTGTAGTACACTTTTGACATGCAAATGAGCTCTGCCGCGTACTACTTGCTGCGTACATGCTGTGGACTACATAGTACACAGGATGTATGCTGGAAGAATTTAGTATGCGAGAAATAGTACACAGCATGTACGCGGCACATACACTTTTCACATGCAAATGAGCCTGTGGTGTACTACCCCTGGGGCGTACATGCTGTGTACTCTTGCGGCGTACATGCTGTGTACTACTGCGGCGTACATGCTGTGTACTCCTGCGGCGTACATGTGGTGTACTCCTGGCCAGAGTCCTGCGGCGTACATGCTGTGTACTCCTGCTGCATACATGCTGTGTACTCCTGTGGCGAAACTGCTGTGATAATGTAAATTCCTTACCCCACCAACTTTCGTATGCAAATGCTGATCATTTGGACAGAAAAAAAACAGAAAAAAGATAAGTGACATGCATCAATAAGTATTTACCCTTACCAAAATAATGTAGATTGATGTTATCAAATAAATTAGTATGCTTTTCTTCATCCACTTTTCAATGAAATAAATCAATTTTTGTACCATGTAATTTGGTAAACATTTGAAGAAAATGGCGTAACTGCATCAAGGGGAAACAACTTTAATGCAACTAAATATAAGTGTTGTGATTTATTATAGACAATGTGTGCGTAGTATGTATTTATTTTGATTAAAATCCATCTGAGAACAATCTAGGACTGGAATTATATAAGCATTTATACACTTTTACGTCCGTAAAAAGTAGCGCACCAAAAAATTTTGGATTGATTCTTTCCAATGGGGCGAGCGCAATTAGCCAAAAACGTTATGAAAATATACGAGCGGCAAATCCGATGAACAACTTTTTAATTTGGTGAGGCCTTAATGAGTTAACATAATGAGCATTAAAGCCTTTATAAAACATGATAGAATGGTGTTTTGCTTAAGAGTATTCAAATAACAGTGAGAGCTATTAATTCTTCTCATTCAGGCACTGTTGAGGCATTATCTTGGTAATTATTTCATGTATTACAAAATGTAATGCAACAAAGTTCAAATAAGGCTTTTCAATTATCCAAGTTAGAAAGCTCCAGGATTAATTCAAAATGAAAAAGAATATATTTTTACACTGCATGCAAGGTGCAGCTCAGAAATCACCAAGATGTAAGCTTCACAAATGAACATTGCAAATAGTTTGGCAAATTTTCATTGTTCAGAATACCAGTAATCTGAACTACTCTATGCTATTAAGATAAAAGTTACTCGGAAATCAAGTTCTTGCTTCCAAGAAAAAAAAAAAATGTACAAATCCTGCCTGCATGAAGTGTACTTCAGACTTTTACCTAAAAAAATTCAAAGTATAAACACCAAAAGAAAATTAACAAGTCCCTCCCGCGTATATGAAGTTTACTTCAGACTTTAACTTATAAAAAAAGACAAAGTATAAATGCCAAAAGAAATTGTACAAGTCTTTTCCGCGTATATGAAGTGTACTGCACAAATTTTAAAGTATCTGCGGTGTACATGCAGTGTACTATTTTCTTGTACAAGTCCCTCCTGCGTACATGCAGTGTACTCCTTAAATTTTCAGAGTCTGTGCTGCGTACTTGAAGTGTACTAGTGACCTCCTGCGTACATGCTGTGTACTCGTCGAAATAGTACGCGGCATGTACGCAGCATGCGGTGTATGTAAAATGTACTCCTCTGGCGTACTACTGTGTTCGCGGCATATACACAGCAAATATGCAGCATGTACGCCACAGAGGCTTGCTTCTGTAAGGGGGATCACAGCATAGGAAATAGTTCAGAAAATGTATTTTGGGTTTTTATGAACTTGTGATTTTCTTGGAATATTTCATGACAGTAATACTAAAGTAATGTTGTATTTACACAAGGAGTTACCTTATATATCATGTACATGCGATGGTATATTTTGTTCAGCAATGTTGAATAAAATCTAGCTTAGACGTTGACAGATATGAAGGCTTCTGAAGCAGAAAAGGAAGAATGGCAACTCTGTATGGGAGATCGGCAGTTTGTGGTATTTGTGATTAGTACAGTTGTTCAATACTTACATTTAACAATAAGATGTGATATTTTCACACTATAGATGACACAATTGTAGAACTTGATGAGGACAGTGAGTATTGTGGCTTGTAATAAATTGCTCAGTATGCCTGTACTTACCTTAGTGCACACATACTTGACTTTATTCACCTTAACATAATAAATTTTACAGACTGTTAAAACTTTATTAATTTCAGATAAATATTTACTATTTGCTATTTCTTGTTTAACACAGTAATAATTCAAACAACTACAGTTTCTTAATTTCAAATATTAAAGCAGTATTAATAACAATCTTAGCTTAAATTACTTAAAAATGATGACTATTTGCTATCTTTATAACAGGTTTACAACATTAAAATTTTAGGGTGAATAGTTTTATGGCTGTAGAAAAATGTACAAAGCAAATGTTAAGAAACAGCTGTCTTTTGTTCTGCATAGATCTTGGTAGCAAGGCTTTATGTAGGGAAAAACTTTCTCAGTATTCTACTGTTTCCAGTATGTTTTCTGTCAAAACTGAACATTTTACATCATTCTAAATAATTTCAAAAATATTCCAGATATCTTAAATATTTTCAAAATTTGCAAAGTTCCTACTGCCTGTATCAGTGTAACATGATGTAGACCTTCTATATCTGTATCCTTCAAACAAAAGGATTAACTTATGAAAACCTTGTTATGGATTACCTAAGTGGATCAGATTGAAGGGTTTAACCATGAAAGTTGTTAAAATAAAATAATCTATATATCTAAGGAGGGAGCTTATTATGGTTTGTTTAAAATATTTTCTCTTGAAAATTTAGTGATGCTTTATTCACCTCTTTACTATTAATTATGTCTCCCACACCACTGTGTGGTGGGAGACATATTGATTTACTCCTGTCTGTCTGTCTGTCTGTGTGTCCGTCCGTCTGTCACAAATCTTGTCCGCACTTTAATTTGAACATTTCTCATACGATCTTCACCAAACTTGAACAAAATATGTTTGCCAATAAGTCCTCAGCCAAGTTTGATAACTAGCCAAATCAGCCCAGGCACTTCGGAATTATGGCCCTTGAAACATTGTTTTTGATAATCAAAGCACTGAAAGTGTGATTGGGTTGTATCAGAGCACTGAAAGTCTGATTGGGTTGTTTTTGATAATCAAAGCACTGAAAGTCTGATTGGGAATTAAGAATATATAGGGAGTAGGGTTTACGCTCTAACATTTCTCATCCGATCTTCACCAAAATTGAACAGAATGTGTTTGCCAATAAGTCCTCGGCCAAGTTCGATAATTAGCCAAATCAGCCCAGGCACTTTGGAATTATGGCCCTTGAATTACCAAAAATCGCTCAGCTCTTAGGGCACATAAAGGACTCATATACTACTATTGTATATAGGTCATTTATGCTCCAAGACCTAATCATGTCAGATGATTAGGCAGTTGAGGTCTTGATGCATGGTTGACTCATATACTACTATTCAGATGATCAGGCAGTTGTCGGGAGACATGCGCTTTTCTCAAAAGCAGCTCTAGTTAAGAATGTCTACACACTGCATAGTACTCTTTTTCAGGTACAAGTGTTATTTCTAGGTTGCCTGTAATATTACTAAAACTGGTTCTTGAAATGCAATACATTTTTTCTGTGATAAAAGTCTAGTGTCAAATTAGTTTGCCTTAATGCACAACATGCTGTATTTTTCTGAAGTTTAATGGAGTATGATCTCATTTATCATTTTATTATTGGGAGCCATACACATCAGTTTGTTTGTCTGCCAGTCCTTGTTCCAAAATCATTGATTAGATTTTCAGATAAATAAATGTTCATTATCATTAAACAATGGGATATGCGAATGACCTAGATCACTAGGTCCAAGGTCAAGGTCATACTGAGATATCAAAGATCAGTTAGTTTTATCTAATGTCTGCTTTATATACGTGGAAGGATTTTTATCAAACTAGTATCAGTTATTACCTCATCAAATGACATGCAGAGTTCAACCCAGGTCATTAGGTCCAAGGTCAAGGTCATACCTGAAGGTCAAAGGTCAGATATTTCTACTTTGAATTTGTTCCATATATCTGCTAAATTGCTTGCAGGAGTTTCACAAAACAAGTTTTGGTTATTATTTAACTCAGCAAGACATTCAGAGTGCATTCCTTCCATGTATTAAAACAACATCCTGGGTTATTCCTACCTTCAGTAATTGCTTTAGTTTTCCTTGCCTTAGTTTCTTTTAATGCTTTGCTAGGTTTACTTGAGACAGCAGTTAAGGTTCCGAGTTTGTTCAGTATAAGCTTTTTAAATAGTTCCTGTTTACTAGGTAGTTTTACCAGTACTGTACAATGACTTAGTTTGTTCATAGTTTAGTGTTTTATGGTTGATATTGTTGTTAAAATATGAGATTTATATGGTATGTG
Organism: Mercenaria mercenaria; assembly: GCF_021730395.1. Classification (NCBI taxonomy): domain Eukaryota; kingdom Metazoa; phylum Mollusca; class Bivalvia; order Venerida; family Veneridae; genus Mercenaria; species Mercenaria mercenaria. The sequence continues at coordinate 60,557,791 of NC_069373.1, forward strand.
GATATCTTTTGTTAATCTTTATTTGTGGCAATGTTTTGCTGATACAGAATATAAACTTTTAGGCATTGAAAAATTGACATTACAGGAGAAATAGACACTATAACTGAAGCTTCAGAACAAACAGCAGATAAACCAGACAAAAAGGAAGATTTGTATAAGGATGAAGAAAAGGGAGATAATAAATCTGAGAATGCAAAGGAAGACAACTCTGTCGATGACTTAGCTGATGAGGAAAAGAGTGATACAGCAGGAAGCAGTAATGGAACAAGTAAAAACTGCAGACTGTGTCACCATTTCTAACTTTAATCTATCATTTTCACTTTGTAGATTTACATCATTTTTCACATTTTTTCTTACACAGCACTTTGGTGATATTTCACATATCTTTCACTTTTTTATCACCTAACTTCACAGGTAGAAGCTGGCATGGAGTTGCAATGCATGATTTTAGTGTGAATTCCTGTTCCCATTATTCAATATTTATATAGTGCTTACACATTAATTTGTCTATTATTCCATTGTTTGGTTAATTGTACAAATATGTGTATATGCAGTATATTACATGGGTCCTGAAGCAAATGTTAGGAGCCCTGATATTGATGTTTTGTTTTGTTTGTGTTTTGAGAGCATCAGAAGGAAACAAAATATACTGATGATTGCTGCAGTCATTTTAGAAACGAATCAATTACATTGCTAGACAAACTTAACCTGTGAGCACTATGTAAATCTATAACTTTCTAAGTTGTACTCCCAATATTTGAAACCTTTTTGTATTTCATTCCATAGTTAAATTTATATTAAGTAGATACCTGGGAAAATATTGTTTCAGTGCTTAGCATTGCTTTGAGAAAGAAATTAAGCATTTGATTCTCATTAAAGCATAGAACTAGACTGCCTGTTTTGCAGCTTAAGTTCTGTTAACTTTTTTTCTGGAATTTTTTACTTAAAGACTGCAGATTTGGTAATACACATGGTCGTTTTATTATGCCTCTACACATTTATGTTGTGCTGCTGTCCATACATCTGCTTGTATGTCCCGAAATCTTGTGTGTCTAATTCCTCCCACTATTGCCGGATTTGCTTCAAACTTTCATAGATGAACAAGCCTGATGTGCAGACGATCATAAAGGAAAGAAATTTTTCTGTGACTATTTTTTATTGCAGTTATGTTCCTTTGATAGTTTTTGCTATAAGGAATGTAGAGAAAAATCTTGTGTTTCCAACTCTTCCCACACTATTAGCCTGATTTGCTTCAAACTTACACAGATGAACAAGCTTGATGTGCAGATGACCAAAAGAAAGGATTTTTTTCTGTGACTTTTTTACTGCAGTTATGACCCTTTGGTATATTTTGCTATATAGAGAATGGCACAGTATGTGGGGGCATCTGTGTTCTGTGGACACAGTTCTAGTTTTCACTAATTTTTGCAAACAGAACAATATGCAGATTTGAAATGCTTATAAATCCTTAGCAGCTTCATCTGCAGCAACATAGTCAACAGTCTGGCATGAATTCTAAACAACTTAAACATGTTTGTTGTCTGTCAAAGTGCAAAAATTTTAATCAAAATGAAAATAACTCACTGTACAGCACTTAAAACTCCTCTGTTTAACAATATTTTTTTTATAATGTTCTGTAGGCTGTCTGTTACATATTCTTGGTGTCTTGTAAGAATTTCAATTAATAATTGTTGTAAAAATAAAGGAATGAGTTGGATTTTATGGCTAGTTGAACAAGATGGTGATATGTTAGGGAGAATTATTGTATTAAAAATGAAGGAATGAGTTAGATTTTACATCCAGTTGAACAAGATGGTGATATATTAGGGAGAATTTTAGTTGTGCTTCAAATGTGATTCAGAGTGGCCATACTGAATTTGTAACTTTTGTTTAAAGACAAATGTATTGTAGTAGGATCATAGCATGAACAATTTAAATGAATGTAACAGGTTTATATCTATGTTATATAGATGGAAAATTTATTTTGATAGATTTTTAATATATGTACATGTTGTTGGATTATGTTTTATTTTCATTCTTAATGATGTAAGATTTTAAACTCTTTCAGTAGCCCATTGTATATGTTGAATACTGATTATGTAGTTATCCTTTGCTGTAGTAGCGGTTGGCTTACTGTTGTTAATTTCAGATGAAATATTAGACTATGTGATATTTTCCTCTTTTCAGCCTCGCTTTAATTCACATATACCTCTCCTAATTATTTGACTCATTTAATTTCTTCTATAAAGCAATTAATACAGAAATGCTTTAGTTTTAATGCCTATATACTTAAAGCAAACATACATTTCACCTAAAATAATCCACAGCATATATCCTGATTCAGAAGTTTGATTACTGCATGCAATAACTAAGGTCCTTTCATTGAGTAAAAACAAATTTAGTAAGATTTATAATAAAGATTTATTATCTTTCTTTCATTTTTTGGCCTGTCTTTTAATATTCTAAAGCAGGATTCATGAAATCTTAAGAATTGAAATATTGTTTTATACTTTTGAATTAAAATTCAGGATAAATTTACAAAACTCCTTATCACCTTATTCCTGAAAAAGCCTAAAGATACATTGTAGACTTACCTGAAATAATGAAAAAATAAGATCAGGTCTTATGAATGAACTAGATGTTTGATCAGGTAAAATAAAGAGATATTGTGTATTTTAAATAAACTTGTGTATGGTTTATTCCAGCACGAGATGGAACCGAGCAGACAACTTTGATCACAAAACGTTTCTCCGGAGCAAAGAAGCCAGTGAATGTGGAGTTTATCAAAGGGACATTACTGGTGATTGCCGATCAGATGGCAGGAACAATCGCTGACGTTATACAGGAGAATGCTGAACTGGATGGAGGAAGTAAGCATCATGTCTATATTTAGATCGAAATGTTTTCTTGACTCAAAACCGTTTACTGGGGAAATCTGAGTACAGATTTTGAATGCTCAGTCACAATGTAGAAAGAAGATAAAGTTAAATAGTAGTTCAATATCAATGGATTTTATTTATTGAATATCAAGTAATAGAATATTGAAAGCACGAGTATCTAATTTATTTAAAGTCTTGATAAAGCACTCTTTTGAATTGATTTGTAAATTTAAATCAATTTAATTTGAATACAGTAAAACCTGTGATCAAGACCATCACAACAGAAAGATGTCACTCTGCAGAAATTCAAAATTTATGTTGGTGCTTAACCAAGCCATAAATGTCTCTGTTAAAGAAATTGAGATAATTATGTCAACATCTTTGACAAATACATAACCAGTTCAGTTTTAAGTGTAATGAAATTTTCTTTTTCAGAACTAGATGATCTTTCAGCTGCAGAGTTGGAACTGGTGGTGTTGTGTAAACTGGAACAAGCTGCCATAGCCAGACAGAAACATCATGCTCCCATGGCAGCTAGGATTGTGCTGTCTTCACTCAAACTTCTACAGTCATCACATCTGTTCCGCAAGAAAAAACTCATACCCCACCCACCAAGGTAATCCATTAAGCTTTAAGTATCTCACAGTCATAGTATATATATAATTGTAATATTGTCTTTGTAAATAAATGTTTGATTGTACACTCTATATGTATTTTTGTCATGTTTCGAGGAATTATTTGCTCTTGGAATAAGGTGCATGTTTTAATACACTGTTAATGTATGTTACTTCATTATTTTGTTCTTGTTTCAACAAATACAGATGAACCTTCATAACTTGAACAATATTAAATTTAACCTTTACCCTGCTAAATTTCTAAGATGGATTGGTCTGTCATTCAATATGGGCAGTACCATTTATTATTTCAAGGGGTGTTCACTGAAAATTTACTGACTGAATAGCGAACAGTGCAGACTGTGATCAGACTGCACGGATGTGCAGGCTGATCTTGGTCTGCACTGGTCACAAAGGCAGAATCACTTGCCGCCAGCAGGCTAAAGGTTAATTTATTTTTAATTTATAGTAAATGAAGATATCTTATACATATCAATAATATAAATCAAATACTGCCCCTATTAAAAATATTTCAGCTTGATATTTCTATATTTTTAAGCAGTCCGAGAGGTGTTTTACTGAGGTTCAGCTGTATTTTATTGATGTATTTGTCAGAACTATGTAAATTGTATTCCTGTCAATAAATTTCTAAACAATATCACAAATTATTACAGGGAGTCTCCAAAGTTTGAAAGAAGGTATTTTTCTTACATAGAATAGATCTCCACACATGTAATAGATTTAGATGTGTTTTCAGCTCACCAAAGAAATTTCCAAAGGATTGTGATCATTCTTCGTCTGTTGACTCAGTTATAATGTGATTCTCTTTGTATTTTACTGGTTATTTTTGGTAGCAAAACTCTTATACATTATTTCATAGACTGTGTGAATTTGCCTTAATTTTTGTCTTAAACGGAATTACATTAGAAATATTTATAAGCAAATGCTGTTTGTCCATCTTTCTATCACACTATTTGTCAGGACAGATACTGATACTTTTAAACTGTCAAAGAGAAGTGAAAGAAATGTTTTAGCAATGAAAGGAAGAACAGAACAAGTGTTTAGTCATTACAATGGATGGTAATCAGAGAAATGTTTTTCAAGTTTTTGTGACTTGATGGGAATTTACAGGAACATTTATCAACGGTTTTACCCAATCTGTGACCATTTTCAGTTTAATTTCCCTTTTCTACTTAATTCCCTTCAGTAATTTTGCCGCGCCTGAATCAAATTAAATTTTATATTGATAGACAATATAAGTGCAGAACCATAACATCAACATCATTAATTACTGATTTATCTCCCTTTCCACTACAAAAGATTGTGGTGTCAGATATGGCTGTCCCTCAAACTGAACTCTTGTCACTTTTTTAAAATCAGGACTGGGATAAAGAAACAATCTTTTGGTGTACTTAATGCTTCATGTTTAACAAATTTATGTAAACATTAAAACCTTTGATTTTTATGCCAGGTGAGCGATTCTGAACTAGCTTAAATATCTTTTTGTTTAATTGACTACATTCTACTTCTGTGTAATTATCAGAATTTTGTACTAAGAATAATCTAACCAGCACATGTGTTTGTAGTTTGCACCCTTATATACTTATTTCCTTTTTCAACTGATTCTTGTTTAATACCTCCGCAACCTGATATATGTAACACATAGACATAGGACAGTGATTAACCTTTACCCTTCAAAATTTCTACAATGGACTGGTCCATCAATTAATTTATAAATTAGGCAGCACCACTTATTATTTAAAAGGGTGTGCACTAAAAATTTACAGACTCAGTAGCAAACAGTGCAATGATCTGTGCAGGCTGATCTTGGTCGTCCATGCAGGCTGATCATGGTTGCAAAAGCAAAACCACTTGCCCCCAGCAGGCTAAAGGTTGAATATAACACATAAACACAGACAATGATCGATGAACGTACCACATAAGTGCATAATGATAGATATGATACATGTAGTTACAATGGCAAAATGCATGACAAAAACATGTTTTGCAGAAAATATATCATATATTGCATATACCCAGTAGATACATATAAACAAAAATCACTGTTCATGACAAAAACCTGATAGAGGTAGATACATGCAATGGCAAAATAGAAATGATAAATACAAACCATTGAAACTATCTGTTTGTCTGTCTGTCTGTCTGTCTGTTTGTATTTCTGTCTGTCTGTCCACTTGTCTATATTTCCATATGTTTATTTATTAGCACCATTCAACATTTTCTGATAGCTGATTCTTCAGATTTTTATCATGCTGTCAGCAGACATTGCCAGATAATTATTTTATTTGTTGGTAATCCAAGGTAGCCTGATTCTGTTAGAAGGCTGCCATGCATATCATTGAATATGAAATATTTAGGGATTTTCCTTTTTCATCTTAAATAAATGTACAGCACCCTGCAATAATATACTAGGGAATCATTGGCGCAGTGGTTAGAAGGTGGACTGCAACGGTCCGAGTTCGATTCCCGGTTGCGGCTGATATCCCGACTAGTGTTCAGTTCTAGGTGATTTACTTAATTGGTACTGTTTCCAGCCTAGACTGGATGCTGGGGAGGTAAATATGACCCCTGCTATGGGCCCGGTTGGAAATAAGTTGTTCCATCCATTCCAGGTGGGGACTTTGATGACTACCTACGTTAAACAAGAAACTTTACCTTTTTCATCTGGAATGGTTTTAACTTTGACACTAAACTAATGCATGCACTAGTTAAAATTCAGTAATAACATGTTTAACCTGAAATTTGAATGAGTTATCAAGAGTGATAAAACAGTAACATTTGAACTAAAGATTATTTTACATAGATCAAGTTCTGTGGTAAGTACAGTGATCTCTGGGAAATATACATTTCGATTGAAGAATGATGAATAATGATGAATAATGCAGAAGAGATGCACATCTTTATCTAGTCTATGTTCAGAACCTGTGTTTTGGTCACAGGAGATAACTCCTGAGGCTATTCAACTTTTATATAATTATGTCCCGTTTCTTCTCAAAACACAGGTAAATAATCAGAGCCAAGAAAGATAGGTCAGAATATATAAGAGAAATTATTAAAAAATTTAAAAGATTATCTAGTCAGTAGCCAGACTAATTTTTATCGTGGTAGTATGAATGAGACTTCTGAATTCCTCGGTAAGCGTTGAAAAAATGATGACTCCTTCCCAAGTATAACTGATGCACTTTGTATTGCAATTTCACTTGATTAGCTGATGTTCATGTTTATTCTTTGAATATTAAAAACTTGCTGTTTGTTATTAAGTACTTGATGACATTCAGGGTTACACAGTGTTGTGCTTTGTGCTTTATATTTGTTTTATGTAGATTTTATTTAGGCCTAAAAAAAAAATTCTTTGTTTCCGGTAACATGTTCAAAAAAATTAGGGTAGGTAGGTCGGAAAAATTTATTTCTTTTTGGAAATTTTTTTTATTAAGGGAGACTTTTCGGAAATTATTTTTGTGTCAAAAAATGAATACAAATAAGGGGGTTATGCCTTTAGAGCATCAGTAAGTTGATTTCTAACATCACTGGCCCTGTTTAAAGCATAAAAAGTGCAGTTTTGCAACTTTTTATTAAAAAGTTGAAAAAAAAAAATTCTCCAAGGCCATAAAAACATTTAGGGTTGGGCCAAAAATTTAGGGTAGGTCGGGATACCGGAAACAAACAATTTTTATGCCCCCGAAGGGAGGCATATAGTTTTTGAACCGTCTGTCCGTCTGTCAGTCTGTCGGTCTGTCGGTCTGTCAGTCTGTCCGCAATTTTCGTGTCCGGTCCATATCTTTGTCATCGATGGATGGATTTTCAAAGAACTTGGCATGAATGTGTACCACAGTAAGACGACGTGTCGCGCGCAAGACCCAGGTCAGTAGCTCAAAGGTCAAGGTCACACTTAGACATTAAAGGATAGTGCATTGATGGGCGTGTCCGGTCCATATCTTTGTCATCGATGGATGGATTTTCAAATAACTTGGCATGAATGTGTACCACAGTAAGACGACGTGTCGCGCGCAAGACCAAGGTCCGTAGCTCAAAGGTCAAGGTCACACTTAGACATTAAAGGATAGTGCATTGATGGGCGTGTCCGGTCCATATCTTTGTCAACCATGGATGGATTTTCAAATAACTTGGCATGAATGTGTACCACAGTAAGACGATGTGTCGCGCGCAAGACCCAGGTCCGTAGCTCAAAGGTCAAGGTCACACTTAGACGTTAAAGGTCATTTTTCATGATAGTGCATTGATGGGCGTGTCCGGTCCATATCTTTGTCATTCATGCATGGATTTTAAAATAACTACGCATGAATGTGTGGCACAGTAAGACGACGTGTCGCGCGCAAGACCCAGCTCCGTAGGTCAAAGGTCCTTAACTCTAACATCGGCCATAACTACTCATTCAAAGTGCCATCGGGGGCATATGTCATCCTATGGAGACAGCTCTTGTTTTTTTACGCCTTACAAGGTAAATACATAATGGAAAGGTAGACAAGATCGTTAATTTGAGTCATATAAAATAAGTGATTTACTTGACTTTTCAGACCTTCTTCATTGAAGAGTCATGGAGACAATAGCAGAAAGAAGCCTTCCTTCTTTATCAAACTTAGTGAGCCAGAAAACAGCCAGTTTCAGTATCAGAATTTCCAGTCTCGGTCTCGGCTTGATGCCCGGCTCTGGCTTGCATGCAGGTCTTCCCTGGTTCAGAGCCTCATGATGGAGATAAGAGGCATGGGAGATGTAAAAGGTACAATCTTCCAAATATAGATAACTAGGGTCTATATTCACAGACAGTCTAGTCAGATTTCAGTATGCTCAGAAATTTAGGCATTATAATGCCTACTATAAATTTTGTCAGTTCAGTACTGTTGAAAAATATTTTGAGAAGTATATGTGCTACTATAGCTGTGGGTAAATTTCAGTTGAATTAATTTAAATCTCTTATGTTAACTCTTAGTAAAAATGGGGAAAATGGGACTATCTGACTTGGACTGTTTGTGAAAGTGTGTAATGCATGTGTATATTGTAAATCGAATGCATGGTTGTAATTTTGTAATAAATAAAATGTATATATTAGTTTAGTAACTCTATTACTAACCAAATATAAATTAAATGTACAATGTGTGAAGACTTTCTGTCTAATACCTTGAAATTGTATTATTAAGTATTATATAAGTATGATGAAATATTTAGGCATTCCAAAAATAAAAGAGAAAATAGGTAAGTTTATAACTATTTATTGTAAATGAGGTTTCAAATGAACATTTTTATTTTACCTTTAGAGTTAACCAAAGGCGTTGTGTCTAAAATCATTTTCATCCTTAACCTCTATTTTATCTGAAGAAGTTGTAAGTCACTTGTCAGAAGCGCAGCTGAAAGATTGTTGAAATATACAAAATGTAGTGTTAATCAAACATAATCAATTGAGCATTTATAAAAAAACTTATTTAACCCTTACCCTGCTAAATTTATATAATTAACTTGTCCATCTTTCAATTTGGACACTACCATTAACTGTTGAAAGGGGTGCTTAAAAAAAAAAAAAGACCAAATAGCAGACAGTGCAGATCTTGATCAGACTGCACAGATGTGCAGGCTGATCAAGATCTACACTGGTCACAAAGGCATAATCATTCCTGTCCAGCATGATAAGGGTTAAATCATTTCCTGTATTTAAAAAAAAATACAACCTCATTTACATAGTGGTCAGGGTAATTTATATTATACTAAAATAACTTATAGCCAGTTATTGGAACATTTTCATCATTTTTCTCACTTACTTTATATCAGTTTAATAATGCTATATATTTGTAGTTACTGCATACTTGTATATTGTCTCATTTAGCTATTTTATACCTTTTTCTCTAGCTATTAGCAATAAATGTTAAATAATAAGGTTTTTATAGTTACGTTTACGAAATTTCCGATTTCAATTTGATATGCTATTAGTTAAGACAACTAAAACTGGTGTAAAAACTTAAGAACAGAAATCATTATCAGTAAGCTTCTGTGTTTGAACAAGCACCATTAGAATGCTATGGAGACACAGCAGTGCAGCTGTAGAGTGTCAGACAATGTGGGTCTAATCCGGATGAGAGCAGAATTTGACAGCAATGTTAGCATTTCTGTAGTAAGGGACATGTCCAGTGAATTCCATGAAGCAGTTGTTAAAGACAGTTGATTTAATATGTGGGAACACTTTCTACAATGAGTGTTGATTTAATATGTGGGAACACTTTCTACAATGAGTGTAGAGTAAATACGTTTAAATTTAAAAGATGCTAGACGCTACAATAACTTAAAAATTAGATAGAGTAATCGAGGGTTCAACGCAATAAGGGCGTATCTACATATAATAATCATATGTAGATACGCCCTTATTGCGTTGAACCCTCGTAATGCTTGTAGCTTCTATGGTAACAAAATTCATTTCTTTGAAAATCACTGCTAGAATAATTCTACTAGTTTAAGAATTATGTCTCTTTATAAGGGGTATTATTTAAAGATTTTAGTTTCAGGTAGAATTATTTTTTGCTGAGATTCTTTTACAATTAAAGCTTGTCCAGACTACATTAGAGTTTCAGAATTGTTGGTGGTATTTCAATCAAACTTAGTAAAATTGAACAGTTCCTACTTCTGCATTTTGTAAGTTTAAAGCTTTTAGGGTATTTGTAAATGCCTGTACAATTCATTAGGACCACCTTTTTAAAACTGTACATCTGAACCTGAATTCTGTACTGAAAATGCTTTTGCAAAATGCCTTTATTTGAAAAAAACACACACACACACACACACACACACACACAAACCTTGTATAAGTTATTATATTTTACTGGAAAATTTGATTGTACACAGGAAGTGACAACAAAGTGCTCCAGGAGCTTGCAGACTGCCGCCAGTATTGTGCTGAAGGTCTGGGTGAAGCAGAAGCTTGTGGTGATATAGAGAAGCAGTCTGAATTTCTTATGCAGGGAGCCAGTCTGAACATTATAGAAGGCAAAAACTTGGAACATACAATCTCACTTCTACAGGTATGGCATGAAAATAATACATTTTAGGCATAACAAAGATGAAATCTTAAATATTGCCCTACATAGTTGGATTTTAAGTCACATCAGCACAAGGTCATATGGTAACTTCCTAATTTCAAAGGTGGAGGAAGATCCAAGATACATTTCTGGACTTTGTTTTGAGGCACAGGACTACCTGCTGCAAGTCAGGTAGAAAGCTTTCTCACATAAGTGAATTCTACACCCCACGTATTTGTCTGAACAAACAGAAGTTTACATTTGGCATTACATTTGGGTTTAATTGTATTTATTATAATAATATAATAACAAGAGGGCCATGATGGCCCTGTGTCGCTCACCTGAGTACCATTGCTCAAAATGATATGATTGTTTCAAACCAATCTCATTAGAAGCTGCTAAGGTGTATTCATTTAGATAAATAATAAAGAAGGTAATTTGTCATAAATTCAGTCAATATGTATCTTCACTGATTGTCCAAGTCCATCTGTTGACATTAATGAAATTTCAGATCAGTATCTTCATTAGTTACGGAGATATACTCATTTTAATTTGAAATAAAGGGAGGTAATTTGACATAAAATCAGTCCATAGTTATCTACCCTGATTGTCTCAGTCCAACTAATGACAATAATGAAATTTCAAATAAGTCCTATAAGTACTTACTGATATAAATCCATTTTGATTACAATCAGGGGAGGTAATAAGATATAAAATAACTCTGGAACCTACGACCGGATCTGACAGGTTCGTCATGGAATCCAAGATTTATTGTTGTTGAAGATATTTAGGAAGTTTGTATCAAATCAAACCATAAATGAAGTCTCTATATGGCTGCAAAAGCCAAAATAGCCAATTTTGGACCTTTAAGGGGCTATAACTCTGGAACCCATGATGGAATCTGGCCAGTTCAAAAAAGGAACAAAGATCTTGTGGTGATAAAAGTTGTATGCAAGTTTGGTTAAAATCAAATCATAAATAAAGCTGCTATTGTGCAGACAAGGTCAAATTAGCTGATTTTGGCCCTTTCAGGGGCCATCACTTTGGATCCCATAATGGGATCTGGCCAGTTCAAGAAAGGAACCAAGATCTTATGGTGACACAAGTTTTGTGCAAGTTTGATTAAATTCAAATCATAAATGAAGCTGCTATTGTGCAGACAAGGTCAAAATAGCTAATTTTGGCCCTTTCAGGGGCCATAACTCTGGAACCCATAATGGGATCTGGCCAGTTCAAGAAAGGAACCGAGATCTTATGGTGATACAAGTTGTGTGCAAGTTTGGTTAAAATAAAACATAAATGAAACCACTATCATGCAGACAAGAAATTGTTGACAGACGGACGCACGCACAGACGACGGACAAAGGGTGATCACAAAAGCTCACTTTGTCACTATGTGACAGGTGAGCTAAAAACAGAACTTGTATTGCTACAGATAGAATTTACAATGTCAACAGTTTCACTATCAAAACCACTAACCTTCTGCTGGTAATAATGAAGCCTAGAATGATACTTAAATCATTTAGAAGCACTGGTGAATACTATATTTTTTGTGTATACAGATGAACCTGAATTAGCAGCCGCTTCTATTTAGCAGAAACGTATTTAAGCAGCCAGTCAGCTAACTTCCCAAACTGACTTTTTGTTCTAATTTCAACTGGTCTTAAGAAACCACCTGCCTGAAGCATTTAGGTTATATCACATCATTGGCTGGCTGCTTAATGCAGGTTTGGCTTTATTGTGTTTGTGACATGTACCATGCCGCTCTAATCTTGGTTTACACTTTGAACAATTTCAGAGTTGTGTTATACCTTCTCATGAACTATGCCTCTCTAAACTTGGTTTATACTGAACAATTTGAATATCCCACATGTGTTCTGCCTCTCTGAACTTGGTTTACACCCTAAACAATTTGAAGATCTCGTGTATAATGTGCATTTCTAAAATTAGCTTATACCTTGAACAATTTGAAGATCTCACTTGTATTGTGCCTCTCTAAACTTGGTTTATACCTTGAACTATTTCAGGATAGTATAAATACATTTTCAAGAGTTCCTTGCCTCTCTATTCCTGGTGCTCAGATGAAAGCTACAGCTTTAGTGATGAGGACAGACCTGGAGGCAATAGAACATACAGACGACAGTATCATCTTCACTGAGAGAACCATGGAAAACTATCTACATGCTCAGGACATTATACTCAAACAGGTAGATCTCAACTAAACTATGTACTATGTTCATTAGAATGTATGTTTGTTTGGCTAATGTCATACTTGTTTGGCAATAAAACAGTTTTGAAAGTCAGTCTTTTACAACTGAGCTTAGCGTATAATATTTTATGGAATGCATTCATCAGCATACAAGGGCAAAATTTGTTTTGGCTTTTACTTAAAATACAGCTGAAAGTCTACTTGTGTCTGGTCTTTGACAGGTTATAGCTAAATAGCTAAATAAGACAGGCATATGCAATGAGAAAATGGTGTCAGTTTTATAAGCTCAGTAGAGAGAGAACAGTTTAGAGGCAGAGATGGATGAGGCAGTTCTTTCTCAATAGTCACAGAGTAAATACACCCTGTCTGTGAATCAAAATCTTGATCTCTGAATTCATAGTCATGTGCTTGGCAGAACTAGAAAGGCTTTTTACATAACTGAAAAATAATTACAAAAAGACCTACAGTTAAAATTCCTTTATTGTACTTTTTTCAGATGGAAGATTTGGGTGAGAAAATTGAGCACTACTACCCAGAAGGCCGGCTCCAGTACTTCTCAACCCCACATAGTCCATTGAGGAATATATATCTCCCGCACTGTCTTAGGCTTGTACAGATCAAACTGCGTGTTGGACATGGTATGGCTAGAAATGTAGCAAAGAATATTAGAAATTCGTAAGTATTAATTTTGACATTAGAGAGGTTGTGATTTCATACAAGTACATGTACATGTAACATACCACTGTACGTTAAACGTGTTATTTGCTTTTAAAGATACAGTGTAACATGTTAGGCTATATTTTGTGAATAGTATATGAAATTCTTACCACTAGGATGCTTAAAAGGAAATTTCACATTTGTGTACCAGCTCAAGTCTGAAGTCACAACCTCTCTTATGTATTTTACTTCAGCAAACTTTTAGACATGTTTGTAAATGTGTGCATTCCTGATTTGCATTTTTATTTAATACTTGATCTATAATATGGAGTTTTATATATCCTGTGTTCATTACCAATTTTAACTAAAGTGTTGCATTTTGGTTAATCAAAGAATTCTTGTGATTTGGAATTTAATAGATAATCATTGATACTATATATATAATGTTTTTGTTTGAAGAACTGTCAAGCAACCACGGTAAATCTTCCTTATCTATCCCAGAACCCACTTGTTTACATGTAGATAGAGTTTGTCTCACACACATTTCAGTTCCCTTTGGTAGATTTAGTTTCACCATTTTCACACCTTGAGCTTTTAAAAAATATTTGCTTTATTGTCTAAACTTTATAGTGTAAACACTCTTCACTATTTTCTTGCATACTTTAGTTTTTCAGGAAGGTAGTATTATTTTAAAAATAGCACATTGACTTAACTTTTTAAGTTATTTCTTACCAAAGTAACGCTTGACTATGATAACTGATCCAGTTGAACTTTAAAATTTATTGAGAATACTGAAATTTCTGTATAAGGAGCAAACCCAGTACCTGAAGAAGATGGGAAATTTTTCTGCATATCTTAACAATACTTAATGTTTGTGTAATCAAGGTACTGATGTGTCTTATTAGGTACAATGTTGTGTTAAAAAGGTATGTGCAAAATACACATTCTTTATGAACTTTCTTGAACACACATTATTTTGCCCTTTTTAGGGAAGGGGGTGGTGGAAGTACATGTCCATTTTTTTACTCGAGTATTTTGTCACCATAAACACATGAGAAATCTTTGACATTTGTAGCCTAAAACATCTGTAGCCCAAATGATTTTCTATGTTCCATTATGTCATTTGTCACAGCAAGTTGAATTATCTCATTCTTTTTGCATGACTTGTATCTCTCCTCATGGTTGGATTATGTTTTTATAGTAGCTTTTTAACTCACTGTCTTTGCTGCACATTTTCCATGGATCATAATTGAGTGCCAACAGTGCAAAAACCAACAAAAGAGCTTAATGACTGGCATGGATCCAGATCAGTGTGCGTCCGTAGTATGATCTGTTCCTTTATCCCCACATCCATACTGTTTGTTTATCCCACAGCCATACTGTTTGTTTATCCCCACATCCATACTGTTCCTTTATCCCCACATCTATACTGTTCCTTTATCCCCACATTCATCATACTGTTCATTTATCCCCACATCCATACTGTTTGTTTATCCCTACAACCATACTGTTCGTTTATCCCAACAATCATACTGTTTGTTTATCCCTACATCCATATTGTTCATTTATCCCCACAACCATACTGTTCATTTATCCCCACAACCATACTGTTCGTTTATCCCAACAATCATACTGTTTGTTTATCCCCACATCCATATTGTTCATTTATCCCCATATCCGTACTATTCCTTTATCCTCACATCCATATTGTTCAATTATCCCCACATCCATACTATTCCTTTATCCCCACATCCATACTGTTTGTTTATCCCCACATTCATCATACTATTCCTTTATCCCCACATCCATATTGTTAATTTATCCCCACATCCATACTATTCCTTTATCCCCACATCCATACTGTTTGTTTATCCCCACATTCATCATATTATACCTTTATCCCCACATCCATATTGTTCATATATCCCCACATCCATGCTATTCCTTTATCCCCACATTCATACTGTTAGTTTATCCCCATATTCATCATACTATTCCTTTATCCCCACATCCATACTGTTTGTTTATCCCCACATTCATCATACTATTCCTTTATCCCCACATCAATATAGTTCATTTATCCCCACATCCATACTATTCCTTTATCCCCACATCCATACTGTTTGTTTATCCCCACATCCATACTATTCCTTTATTCCCACATCCATACTGTTCCTTTATCCCCACATCCATATAGTTCCTTTATCCCCACATCCATACTGTTCCTTTATCCCCACATCCATACTGTTTGTTTATCCCCACATCCATCATACTGTTCATTTATCCCAACAACCATACTGTTCATTTATCCCAACAATCATACACTGTTTGTTTATCCCAACATCCATACTGTTTGATTATCCCAACATCCATACTGTTCATTTATCCCCACATCCATGCTGTTCATTTATCCCAACATCCATACTGTTCATTTATCCCCACTTCCATACTGTTCATTTATCCACAACATCCATACCATTCATTTATCCCCACATCCATGCTGTTCATTTATCCCCACATCCATACTGTTCATTTATCCCCACATCCATGCTGTTCATTTATCTCCGCTTCCATGATGTTCATTTATCCCCACATCCATGCTGTTCATTTATCCCCACATCCATACTGTTAATTTATCCCCACAACCATACTGTTCATTTATCCCCACATCCATACTGTTCATTTATCCCCAACATCCATACCATTCATTTATCCCCAAATCCATGCTGTTCATTTATCCCCACATCCATACTGTTCATTTATCCCCACATCCATACTGTTCATTTATCCCCACATCCATGCTGTTCATTTATCTCCACTTCCATGATGTTCATTTATCCCCACATCCATGCTGTTCATTTATCCCCACAACCATACTGTTCATTTATCCCCACAACCATACTGTTCATTTATCCCCACAACCATACTGTTCATTTTTCCCCACAACCATACTGTTCATTGATCCCCACATCCGTACTGTTCATTTATCCCCACATCCATAATGTTCTTTTATTTTCACAACCATACTGTTCATTTATCCCCACTTCCATACTGTTCATTTATCCCCACATCCATACTGTTCATTTATCCCAACATCCATACTGTTCATTTATCTCAACATCCATACTGTTCATTTTTCCCCACATCCATACTGTTCGTTTGTATATTAATTTCAGAGCTTGTATGCAACTATTAAGCAAACAGTATGGTTTCAGATCAGATGGCTGACCTTGATCCATACTGGTTGCAAAGCCCTAATATTGGTTTTAGCACAGTTGTGGCTATTTTAAAGATAACACAAGAGTAGTTTATTTTCATATATAGTATACTATGCGAATCTGGGCTTGAAAACTGATGTACTATATTTTTACAATCACAAGCTTTAAAGTGGAGTTATAATAGGAAAAATAGGATATTTATAAATTAAATTGCGTGAATGATGCACAAAATGATTCAGTTGGGATATACGAAAGGTTTAAGAGTTGCCTTTTAAAAAAAAACTAACAGCATTTCCTTGTTTGAAAGAATCTATAATTTGAGTTAAATATTATGAGCAAAATAGTGTTAGCATCTGCAGTGAAACAGAAATTTATCAGTGGTGTCTGATATTTTAATTGATTTAGCATTACTCAGGAAGGAAGTTGCACTGTCACTATGAATGATACTTGCCCCAGATTTCAGACCCTTACCTGTTTGTGACTGTAACTCCAGTCAAATTTTGGCAAACAAACATCAGATTTTGCACACAAATGTGGTAAATGCTGCATATTTTAGAAATGAAATTTCATATTAGTGTCCTGTCTCATTTTTATGCCCCAACTTTTGCCGGGGGGGGGCATATAGATTTGCCCTTGTCTGTCCGTCCTTTCGAGAATGTTGTGTCGAGCCTAGCTCCAAAAGTATTTGACGTAGAGTCACAAAACTTTACAGGAATTTTGGTCAGCATGTGTAGTTGTGCACCTGGGGTTTCGCTTCCGGATTCATTCTGTCATGTAGGAGTTATGGCCCCTGACTTTGTAAAAATTGGTAATTTTAATGTTGTGTCGTGCATAGCTCCCAAAGTATTTGATCTAGAGTCACCAAAGTTTACAGGAATGTTGGTCAGCATGTGCAGTTGTGCACCTGGGGTTTCGCGTCCGGATTCATTCAGTCGTGTAGGAGTTATGGCCCCTGACTTAGTTAAAAAATTGGTCATTTTAATGTTGTACGTGTTGCGCGTAGCTCCAAAAGTATTTGACCTAGAGTCACCAAAATTTACAGGAATGTTGGTCAGCATGTGCAGTTGAGCAACTGGGGTTTCGCGTCTGGATTCATTCAGTATTGTAGGAGTTATGGCCCCTGACCTAGGAAAAAGTTGTCATTTTGATGTCATGTAGTGGGGGCATCTGTGTCCCATGGACACATTTCTAGTTTAGTTATTATATGAAAGTCTATGTAATTCTGGATCACATCTTTTACATAATTTTATGTTGATATACTCCTTTAAAATAGACTTCAGCAGACGGGAAATACAGTCTCCTCATATATTGTAACTTAGAGGCCAGTATTGGTTCTTCATAGCAAAGAGGGCTTTGCTAAGTATCGGTGCTATACAACCAGGCTGTCTATTTTTGCAAAGAGCTAGGCTTTAACTTGAGTTAACCGAACATTCCAGCAGCGTATCTAATAGATTTCTCTCTCTTTGTATTGGGAGCTTTCTCTCACTATTCTTCTGGTCAGATCACTCTTTGTCTTTACTGGTAGTGGATGAATCTGGCACCCTGAGTGGCTGCCTTTATATGTGAAACGCTTTTGAATATGTTTATCATTAAAAAGAGCTATATAAATCTGATATAGTATAATATATTTAATATGCAAGATGAACTTGTGTAACTGATATTTTATTGATGTAACCTAACAAAGAAGTGTTTAATTACTATTAATTAATGGGAGTAACTTAAGAATCACAAAGTATCACAGAATCATTAGAGTCATTTTATAATTTTTCTTCAAGCACATTTAAAATATCCATTGAGTATGAACAAAATAGTGTAAATTCCAAAGTACAATAATAAAATAAAGCTTAAAAGTGATACAAATACATTTATATATCTGTACATGTAGGTCTGATATAGAACCTGTTCCAATGTGGTCAGATGTCCTTGGTGTTCTCATGACAGCCCTGGCAGTATCCCAAGTGAGTGTGACGAGAGAGGCGTACCTGGAGGCAGAACTTCTCCTTAACATTGGTGAGTGCATGTATAGCCTAGACTAGTGTTGGTTTGTTTACTTGTAAACAATTACTGCGAATTTAAAAGGTGGTTAAGGTTGTTAACTTAGAATAACTGGGCCTTGACACTGTTGGTGTGAGCTCTGAGAAGGTCTAATATTTCGATGAGAATAAAGCAGTCAGCTGGCTTGTAGGCTGTTGGTGGTTCAGTGGAGATACAGCTGTTTACAGCTGTTAATTTTGTTCAGTGATGGATGTTAGTACACATGTAGTTAACTTAAATTTGTTTCTGAAGTTTGATAGTTCCCATTTCTAAAATAGTTCATCAGTTTTGGATTAATCATTGTAATGTAAAACATAACCTTTAGTTAGTTTTTATTTGATAAAAGACTTAGAAAACACTTCATGTTTGACCTTAATGTTTCATGTTTTAGCTTTGAACACTTTGTCAAACAATCATGTAACGTATAATTTGATGTGTTGCTTTTCATGTTCACTGTGCTAATTTAAATAATTGAGCCGTGCCATGAGAAAACCAACATAGTGGGTTTGCGACCAGCATGGATCCAGACCAGCCTGCGCATCCGCGCAGTCTGGTCAGGCTCCATGCTGTTCACTAACAGTTTCTCCAATTCCAATAGGCTTTAAAAGCGAACAGCATGGAGCCTGACCAGACTGCGCGGATGCGCAGGCTGGTCTGGATCCATGCTGGTCGCACACCCACTATGTTGGTTTTCCCATGGCACGGCTCAATTCAGAAATGTACTGATTCTATTTGACTGTAGAAATAGCAATGCATCAAGTCTTCAGAAATCATTTCAGGCAAAGTTCAGCGTATGTTGGTGTATTTGGGTAAATATCAACCCCGACATGCTGCTCAGTCCTTGATAGATGCTATCAAGATATCACACTCCACTGATCACAATCTGGGGTAAGTTTTAACAAAATTATTTCAGCAGGGCATTCTGTTTTCTGACTTTTTTATCTCAATAACAATCCATTTTGTTTTTTCTTTCAAATGAAGATAGCTGAAACTGCGATAAAGTTATTGTTAATAATATTATACGTCATAGGAAATTGGCTCTTCCATGAAAATTTATAAATGAAGAGGAAATGGGTATGACACAAAAAGGCAGAATTTTTAGTAGATGTTGTGTTAGAATCAAAAAGGTATATAGTAAAACCTGAATAGGAAAAAGTGGCTGCTTACAGCAGATAATCTATAGAATGAATGACCATTTTGGGAAATGAGACACTAGCTGCTTAAGACAGTTTGGCTGTTTAATAGAGGTGACTGTATTCTAAACAATGAGTCTTTGCTGAATATTGCGTGGTGCATCTGAACACCAAACAGTTAATTTATTCAATAATAAAATCATAGTTTGGGATATGATACTTCTTGCAGACATTATGGATTATGATTATTTAATTTCTCTTTAACTTTCTGGAATGCCATTCTGTTGGTAGTCATTCTACAGTCTGTGAAATGAAGTACATGTACAAAGTTTTCAGCTAAAACTATATGGCTATTATCCTTATGTTTTACAGGTTAATACGGCAGGCCTATCTAGAGATAGCTCTGATATATATGTACAGCAGTGGTATTGCCACAATGAAGGAAGGATCGTCTATAGATATATACAGTGGTGCTGAAAGTGGCAGCGAGGACACCTCCAGTGAAACTTCCAAGAAAAAATACTATAGGGTAAATGAATATTGATTGCTGTTATTTTGCTTTATTGCATTTTCATAGGAGTTAGGGAGCAGATTTTGCTCTCTCACCTTTGAGACAGAGATATTGAAAAAAGTATAGGTGTGAGATAATCTTATCTCACAGACTACTACAGTCAAACCTCGTTCGCTCGAGCTCAGATAATTCAAACACTACCCTTCACTTGACCTTATCGTCAAGTCCCGGCCGGCAAAGTCCCTGTGTCATGTATATTGTTCGATGGCTCGAACTACCGATAACTCGAAAAAATTCTTTCAGTCCTGACGAGTTCAAGTTAACAAAGTTCAACTGTATATTTGAATACATAAAAGCCGTATGTTTGGCGGATGCACAATATTTCACATATAAAACACATGAAAATAATGGTAAACTGAACTGTGAAAAAGTAAATCTACAATGCTAAAAATGTTGCGGATAAGGAAATCACACTCTCTGTTTGAGATATATCCAAAAACTAGGTAGAAGCTTGTTTTTGGACAAAATTCAACCTCTGATGGGATTTTGTTATCCACAACTCATTGTAGTGGTACATTCAATTATGTCTGTGAAATAACAGATGCCTTTGAGAAAGAGCCAGTGAAGTTAGATTGGAGGCTGCCAACCAAGAGATTATGCATTCAATCCTTGGGCGAAATTTTGGAGCACAGTTACAATAAGTATTCAGTGGTTGAAGATTTGTGCACAATTTTATCAAACTTTAAGAAGTGCCCTCATTGATTGTGCAATTGTTTAAAATTAGATTGCTGAAAAAGGTCTTGCACCAAATTCAGTTTAATTACAAACATAATTCTGTTCTTGTCAATCCTGATTTTACACCGCATTTAAGAAATAAAGTTGAAAGACAGAACAAAATATATTCTGAACTAAATATATTCTGTGTATATGAATCGGCCTTTCAAAATTTTAATCGTTATTACCAAAAATGCACAACATTGCATTGCATTTGTCTGCAGAAGAGATACAAACCATCCAAAAAGCAGTCGAAAGATAGTATGAATGAACAAGAGAAGGAACGACATGCTGCCTGGCTGGCGATACGTTCTGCTGCTGCTGTTGCCAACACACAGCGTAACAGGTTGCTGCTGATAGGTGATGTTAGCGTAACATCACAGCAGCTGTCAGAGAAGGCTCAGCAGGAGATGCCAGATTTTGTTGCCCTTGACCTTGTTGGAGGTTACGTTCTTGGAGAGAAGAAGAAAGTCTATAAGAGTAAGTGTTTAGCAAATATTAGGATGTAGGGAGTATAAAATAGTTCAGTCCTTCCACTCATTGTTAGTATTCAGTCACCTACAAGAATACAGTTTTATTACTTTAATTCGGTGATCTGAACTAGCAATTTTAAACATAAGGAAGGGCAATTTTCTTGCTGAGACAAGAAATGTAAAAGGAGTACATGACTTGAAAAAATAAACACCATTGAAAAAAATCATTGTAAAGACATCTGTTCTTTCTTTCTTTCATTCTCTTATTTATTCCTAATTAATATGCAATTTACAGATGAGATAGAGGAAGAGTTAGCTCCCTTGGTAGAAGCACAAGAAGTGAAGCATGTTGATACCTATGAGGAACTGATACAGAAAGCTAAAGAAGCAGCCAATGATCTGAGCTGGATACAGTTCCTAGGTATAATATTTTAACAGTGGCAAATTTGAAGAATTAATTACATCTAATTAGATTAAAAGGAAAATTGGTTACGGTTTATGTCTACAAATATTCCCACTGTTCAATAATTTCCTATGTTTTTTTAGCAGGAGACTTGGTTGACTTTCAAAAGTTTTGTTTTACTTTTAAGGAAAATTTCTTTTTGTCTAGATTATGTTTTGCAGTTTACTTAAAAAAAACACACTTAATGCTTAGAGTCAGATCCATTATTATGTCTGATGGACAGGATGATGAATGGAACCAAACCATACCTAGTTAAATCTTTGTTCTGAAGCAACATAATTGATAAATTTTATAAAAAAGTCATTCTAGAGCATAGAAAAAAAACAGTTATACTGATTACAGGTTATCAGACAATTCTTCAACGTCTGTGCAGTACGTCTACTATATCAGCATCAAGTGGAAAGCAGGAGGATCGTGTAAACCAGAACTCATCTGGTGACCTTGGACCTGAGTTTGACCTTGGATTCATCAGTCATGCTGAAAGTGACACATCACTAAATCATGATGTTGTGAGGTAATTTGTCTTTAACTACTTTTCTGTTAACAAAAAGTAAAATTTGAAAATTTTGTTGACATTGCATCTATGGGGTTTGAAGTTATAAAACAGTGTTTGGAGACCAGGTACAGAATTTAGCTTTGTCTTTGGTCAATTTTAAGACCTTATATAACTGTTTCTAGTGACCAGGCTCAGAATTTAGGTTTATCATTGGTCAGTTTGAAGACAGAGCTCAAAGTCAGCCAGATGCTTGAATTGCAGTGAAAGCTTATTTGAGTTCTTTTAGTGTGTTTCCTACAAAAAACCTGTAATTTTTCTGATGACAGATGGGCAAGATTTTACCCTAGCTGGGTTTGAACCTTGGACCCCAAGCTTGAGTTGCAGGCATTCATTCCATTTCTAGGGCTGTCCAACTAATATTAATGTAGTGTTGATTTTCTTTAGGCTGAATCATTGTTTTGTTAATGAAATATATGTTATTTTTAGATCCATGCTATTCTCTGGTACTTGGACAATAAGGCTGAATAGAATGCACAGTTACTTGAGTGACAACCTAAATGCATATGGAACAAATTGCTGTGCTGTATATCCTCCTGCCGATCTTCAACTTCCTCTTTCGTCTGAACCAGCCACGGAGCTCCAACTTGTAACCAGGTCATACGAAACAAACCTGACACATCCTTCAGACATTGAGGCAGAAACACAGATACAAATTGATATAGAAATACCAGCACCAGGTATATCTGTTACAGTTGAATCTGCCTTAGCTGTCACCTGTTTTAAGCAGCACTTGCCTTTAAGCAGACAATCTTGTTCTTATTTCCATCTGACTGAAGCAGCCACCTGTCTTCAGCAGCTTTGTTTTGTTGCTTAATAGAGGCGTGAATGTGCTAGCAAGTTCGCTGCTACCCCAGTAGGTTATCTTGTTTTTTAGTTCATTTGATAATGAAACAAACTTAATGGAGCCACTAGTTCATTTGTTTAGGTTGATTGTGAAATAATTTTAAGTTTTACACTGTCACAACTGCGTTTCTAATCAGATTGGTTGTTGCCAAGTAGATCCATGACATGGTTTCATTCTGAGACTTGTATAAATTTAGAAATGGGGTTAGTATCTTCTCCCAGTTCTCCTTGTCAACTGTTGTTAAAGTAAAATTTGAGGGAAAGCATTAGTGCCAAGGCAAATTCACATGGCAGATTTAACAAATATTATGAAAAATAAAGTTACTGATATTTGGCTTTCAAACAGTTCTTACAGATGCAATACAGTAATGTCTATTGAACTTACCTCATGTTTTCAATGGAATTTGTCTCAAGCTTTTCCAGGCTAATCTTATAAATCCTTTTAAACTTACCTCATTATTATGTCTCCCACCACACAGTGGTGTGGGAAACATATTGATTTACTGCTGTCTGTGTGTGTGTCTGTGTGTCAGTCTGTCACAAATCTTGTCCACACTCTAAGTCAAATAGTTCTCATCCGATCTTACCAAACTTGAACAAAATTTGATAATAAGTCCTCGGCCAAGTTTGATAACTAGCCAGATCAGCCCAGGCACTTTGGAACTATAGCCCTTGAATTACCAAAAATACTGATGCCAGTGATACAGGTTTTAATGCATGGTTGACTCAGATACATAATGAGAGGCCATTTACTCCAAAACTTACTCCAAACCTGTCAAAGGTATATTTTCTGTGAGTAGACAGTATTATAAAGACAGACTTACTATTCAGATGATTAGGCAGTTGTGGAAGAATGCGCTTTTTTCAAAGCAGCTCTAATTTCTTTAGAACTTACCTCATGAATTCTTTAGGACTAACCATCAATTATTTGAAAGTCACCTAATTAATTTTTTGAAAGAAACCTCTAAAATCCTTTAAAATTTGTATCTCTTAAATCCATAGGATTTACCAAAATTCTTTGGAAATTACCTTATAAATCCTTTGAAACTGATCTCCTAACTTGTATATCTACCTACAGGTATGCCTCCGCTCCCACCTGGTAGCTTGAAGAATTCCACGAGACCTGCAGACAAGCCAATTGTGTCAGCTACAGACAATGAGGTCACTTTACAGTGGTATCAACCTTCCCTTGAAGAAACTGACCCAGCCAGGCCCGAGGCTTCTGGTCCAGAAAGCAGGGTGTTACTGATGTATGCATTAAATATGAAGAGTGCAAGCTCTACCAGTGCTTCTACAAAGATATCTTGGGTGCAGATATCACAGCTTAATGACCTTCATGACAGGTATGTAACATTTGGAGCAAGGCATGTAAATTATAAAAATGTGCCAGGTTTCAAAACATGGTTATAAAATTGATGTCTGTTTTGAGGCAAATGAGAGGGCAGATGAATTGACAAATGAGTGGTTCCAAACTTGTCTTTTCTGCTAAATAACTTATTATATATATATTTATATTGAAATAAAACTTTGGCCCTATTACTGAAAATACAAAAACATTGTTTTCTTCAAGTTAGGATAAAGAGAATAAAATGAAACAAAGACTGTAGGATAATTATATCAGTATCAAGGTAAGGACTGGACAAAAGTCAGTGGGGTACAAAATAAGGTCTGTGTTTTAAATAATAAAACGTCTTTGTTACAAGAAGTAAAAAAAACAGTTTCTACTGGTCAATTATATTACTATAAAGAGAATCAAACAAAAAATAAATTTTAGGAAGCTAATATCAGTACAAAGGTTGAGACTTTGATGGGGCCAGTTTAGTCAAGGCCACTGTCTTATTCTTTAAAATAGAGAACAAGTGTGTTCAGTACTTTAGTAAAGTCAAAGAGTATCAAATAAAACTTGAGCTATAGGAAGCTTATATCAGTACCAAGTTTGAGATTGCATATTTGATGAATGAGTTAAAGGTCAGGTCACTTCTTCAAAATTGAAAAGACAGTGTGTACTCAGTAACTCAAGACAAGTCTTCAGATTTATGACAAGGGTAAGGACTGCATGAGATGTTAGGGGTAAAGGTCACTGTTGCTTAAAAGCAACAACTGTTTGTTGATTTTATACAAAAAAGCCATTTAGATGCAGATTTACAACGTATTTTTCAATTGTTTTCAGTCTAAAAGCCTGTTTTTGCCCATTTTCCTGTCTGTTGTTTTTCACTGTACACTTAACCCTTACCCTGCTAAATTTCTATAAAGAACTTGTCCATCTTTCAATTTGGACAGTACCATTAACTGTTTAAAGGGGTGCTTACTGAATAGCGAACAGTGCAGATCATGATCAGACTGCACGGATGTGCAAGCTGATCATGATCTACACTGGTGGCAAAGGCACAATCAGTCGTGTCCAGCATGATAAGGGTTAAATGTTGGTAGCTTTTCAATGCAAGATTGTCAAAACATAAGTATTTTGTGCAGTCAAATAATATGTGAAAATATCACAGACTTTTGCTATAAAGAGCTCATTTCTTAGAAGTTGGGTATAAATGTCATTAGTTTTTTTAAAGACTTTAATGTTGCCAAATTTTACAGTACTCTTATGTTCTTTGCTAGACTAGCTCCTAGACTATGATAAATCTTTTTACATTTTTATGACTGAATGTAGTGAACTGAGCCAGTCTATATCATATGTCCAATTCCATAGACTGATAATTTTAACATCATTCCTCTGTGAAAATCTCTAAAATACACTGGCTTTTGTCTCTATGGAATTGAATTTGACAAAAAGGGGGAAAATGTAGAAATATATTTATTATCAGTCTAGTGGCTAGTCTAGTTCTTGGCCTGAAGTTTAGTTCATGAATGTTAAATTTGTGTCTGTAGGTTGGCAGTTCTGATGCAGAGGGCAGAAATCTATCTGCCAAGTGAGAAGGGGAAGAAGAAAGATGTTGTTGCTACAGCCCCAACCCCTACCCCCAAAACAAAGAAAAACACACAGAGAATCAAAGCCTTGTCACCAAAAGTCAAGAAAGATGAAACTTTAGAAGTAAGTTTTTGATATAGATTTAAGTCTTTGGCTCATTGTTGTTATATTTTCTGGTCCTTTTGGAGCATGGAAAACATTCAGTTTTACTGTAATAGCATTCTGCTTAAGCCAGTGTTAGTGGCCTAGATGGATATTGCACATTTCATTACCTCTTAAACAGACTCAGTCAAACTGTCTGCTATTACATTGCCTGGTTGCATTTCTATGCTTTCAAAGGACCTTTTCATAGACTTAATTAAATGAAAATGTATTTCTTTTATTCATTAATATAATAGAAACAGATGGTGATAAATCAAGTCCTTATTAGAAGATTTACCCAGAAAATTGGTTTGCTGGACTTGAGGACTGAAACATTGACCACGTTATCCTGCAAAGTTTTTCAAAAGATGTACACAGCTAAGTGCAAAGGGATTGAAATAAGGCACTCCTTAAAACATGTTTGAACTTCCCTTTTTTTCAAAAGAAAATGCTGTTACAGAATGAATTTATTTTTAGCGCAGCTGGCTTTTTATTTAGGAAGAAAGTTTGAAATGTTGTGATAGTAAAGCCTGTAATACTTAAAGAGATAAGAAAGTGTCAATGATTTTGACTTTCACTGTGCTAATTTACATGTAAAACAAACTGCACCTAGAATTATAATCTTTTATAAAGGCATACTAAGATTTAAAATTTTGTTTCTTACTTCCAGAATTTATTACGTCAATGTATAGATGACATAACAAACATCCTAGGCTCTACAGCTGAACCCGATACATCCTCTTCAATAACAGAGGTATTTTTGTATAAATTTGTCATTTCTTATCAGATTTTAAAAAAAAAACCTGTCTGGCATGAAAACCAATTCTGAATACTTTTTTTCTGAAGAAGTAATAGTTTCTCAGTTTAAAAATTCAGAAATGCTTTAGTCATTTTCAAGGGAAAGGGTTGGTTTTCAAATGAAAATGGCAAGCACAACTATTTAACCAAAGGAATGCAGAGAAAAGAAAAAAAACTATAAATTTTTTAAACGTTTCAGTAATTGGTAAATGAAACTAAAAGAATTGTGATATGGTATTAAATCAGTTAATGTAGCCATTTTTAGAAAATATTTCAGTTAAACATTGGCACACCCGTTAACCGGTTCCAAGCAAAACCGTTCGTGGCGGACAAAACAGTTCACCCATATTTTTGCCGGTATCTGCATTGGGGCAAGTATTCTCCATCCAAGAATCGGTTGGTGCAAAATATGTTAAAGATTTTCATTTCTGTAAAAAGTAGCATGAACGAAGAACATGTAACATGCTTCCCGTTTAAAAGTAACCTATATTTAATAAGTTATTACGAGTTAAAAGTGTGATTTTGTTGAAAAAATGTGAAAACGAAAGTTTATCACGGTATATTTAATTCACTTTTCAACTTGGGTCTATTGTATTTATGTCAAACTTTATAATAATGTTTGCCCTGAATATTGTCCAATTTTTAAGCGACAAAACGCAATATTCATCAAGTTATAGACATTCAAACATGACGTGGTCGAAAAAAAAGTGTGGCGGCAGTGCACAGCTCAAAATTATTTGTGCTGGGAGCAAGAGCAGTCCTGTGTTGTTGTTTTTATTTTACTTTAATAAATGGTCTAAATAGTGATATCAAGCCTGTTACTCATTGTAATCTGACAAAAACAAATGGTACTAGCACAGCAATGTTCAGAAAATACAGCGGGGATGACATGATGCAATTCGTATGCATATAGTGATGTAAAATACGCGTATAATGATTATACACATCACCAGTCCATAGTTGGCACTATTAAACCAGCACATGTATTTTGTAAAAAGAACATATTTTTGGATTTTAATCGGGCTTTTCTGTCAGTCAGTGTTGGAACAGGCTCGAACCACCAGCAATCTATATCTCCCATTGTTTTGCCTTTATCCCTTGCAATTTTCTTTCCGTCTATGCCAGTTTTGATAGGGTTTTCCACTACATAGTTTGCAAACATCTTCATAGTGTCTACAAAAACACCTAGTAGTATTGGTTCCAATGCGTCCTGGGCTATGATTGGTTTAGAAGGCACTGCAAAGTTTATACTTGAGTTTTGTGTAGAACAATCACCAAGAACTTGCTGCAAACTTACAACTTGACCTGTATTTCGGGGACCAGCCATGAAACGCAACAATTTCCCATGGAACAGTTTGTAACCAACTTTTGTTTTAGCTCACTGTCACAAAGTGACAGTGAGCTTTTGGTCTGGATGGTTTGTACATCGTCGCGTCCGTGATATCCGTCTTTTTCCGTCTAACTTTTGCTTGGACCATTAGTGGTCAAATTTTTTTCAGTGGATCTTATGCAAATTGGGTCAGAATGTTCCATCTTGATGGAAATCATAGGTAGTTCGAAACTGTCACGTGACCATCAAAAACTAGTCAGAGTCTAAAAATAGAAAAACCTTGTGACCAATCTAAGGCATAATTCTCAGATCTTTATATAAAATTGCTCAGACTGTCATTGATGATATTTGGTCCAGTTTGGAACTGGGAACGTTCGTTTTATAAAACTAGGTCAGTAGTCTAGAAATGAATAACTTGTACCTTCTAGCCATAATGATCACAAGACTTCATGTAAATTTGGTTCAGAACATTTCACTTGATATCATAGGTCACGTTTCAAACTGATACTTGCAATAAAAAACTAGGTCGTAGTCTTAAAAATAGAAAAACTTGTGAACTCAGAGCCATTTTTATGGATTTCATGAAAATTGTCAGAACATTCTGACTGGATGAAAGTAGACAAAGTTCGAAATGGTTCACAGTGCCGTCAAAAACTAGTCATAGGTCAAATAATAGAAAAACCTTGTACTCTCTAAATGCCCTATTTTTCAAGATCTGTATGAAAGTTGGTTGAATTTTCATCTTGTTATATTAGGTAAAGTTTGAAACTGGTCGTCGTAAAAACTAGGTAAATAGTCTAAAAATAGAAATGTAATGTTTGACTCTCTAGTGCCAATTTATGTCAGAGATCTTCATGAAAATTGGTCAAATGTTCAACTTGTGTATCTAGTTCAGTTCGAAGTGTACGTGCTTCAAAAACTCTAGGCTCAGTACTCCAATAACAGAAAAACCTGTGACTCTTCTAGGCCATATTTTCATGGATCTGTAATGAAAGTGGTCTGAATGTTGTCTGAAGATATTCTAGGTAACAAAGTTTCGGAAAGTGGGTCACGTGCATTGCAAAAACTATTCCAGAAGGTCAGATAAGGAAAAAACTTTTGACTTTTCTAAGAGCATATATTGCATGGATCTGTATAAAATGGTCTGAATGTTTTTGATATTTCAGTCAAGTTACGAACAGAGTCATGTGCGGTCACAAAACTAGGTCGTAGCGTCAAAAATTAAAACTTTGGACCTTAGGGCATACTTGTGAATGGATTGCATAAAAAATGTTAGAATGTTCACTTCTGAAGATATAGATCAAGATTAAACATGGTCCACTGCTTTAAAAAACTAGTCATTGTCAAATAATAAAAAAACTTGTGACCTCTTAAGAAGCAACTTTTCATGGATTGTATGAAGTTGGTCTAAATGTTTCAGTCGATATATAAGTCAAGTTTGAAATGGTCAATTAAGCGGACAAAAAACATAAGTCAAGTAAATGGTCGAAAAAATTAGTAAAATTTTTGACCTCTCTAGAGCTCCTGTGTTTTTATTTATCTTATGTAATAATGATCTGAATGTTTCACCTGATGATTATCTAGGTCAAGTTTGAAACTGGCATGAATGGTTCAAAAACTAGGGCACAGTATATGTATATAGATGAAAAACTTATGATCTCTCTAGAGCCATAGTTTGTTCACTGAGACTTCATGAACATTAGTGAGAATGTTTCACATAGAATGATATCTATTATAGGTCTAAACGGGCTTTACGTACTTCGTGAAACTAGGTCTAACCAGCATCTATATCTATGTAAAACCTTTTGACCTTCAATCTTGAGACCATTTTGATCAAGGTTCTCATGAAAATGTTCAGAATTTTTATCTGATAATAACTAGGTCAAGTTCCCAAAATGGGTCGGCAATTGAGACTGAAAAACTAGGTCACTTGGTCAAATAATAAAAAACGACGTCAACTCACAAACTGGTCATTTGGGAAGAGGTGAACGATTCATGGACCATCAGGTCCCTTTTTTTTAAAAATTCGTGCATATATCTCAACCGGGATGAAGAGGATTTCGAAGACCATTCTACAAAATCGAGGAACAACAAATAACATGTTTTCCATAGGGAACTGTTTACTAGCGACTAGTGATAGCCATTTTTTTTATATAATTCTAACTGACCATGTTCATGTAATGTTTCTATTACCTCAGGTATATTGTCATAAATATCAGTTAAATTTACTTCAGGTGGGTCTGTTTCTTCTGAAAAACAGGGAGAGGATTCTAATTTGAATGTTGAAGTGTTTCCTAATTCCTTGTTTTCGTTAACATTTAGTGAAAGGTTGTCTTCTGCTACTTCAGATAAAAAAAGAATTTTCAGTGTTGTTTTCTTCAAGAAGAGATATGTGTAACTGATTGTTTTCATCAACGGATAATATATATGACACAGGTTTAATACATTCAAATATTTTTGTTCGATATCTAGTTTTTCCTGTACGACAGTCAAGCTCAAGTTGTTTGTACTTGAACGTGTCAAACCTATGGCTATTACAGAGGTGCTGAATTAAGTGCCTATAAACGTCAGCTGTTGTATTGCAGTAGTAGCACAGGTTCATGTGCATTGTGATCCTGAAAGAAATATCACAAATGATATAATAAAGTAAGTGGAACGTTCCTAAATGGGAAGGCATCACATCAAACTACCGTACCACTGTAAACATAATTTAAAAATGTATGAAGAAGTGTTGATGATATATTACATTGTTAGACGGTTGTATGATTTATATATGCTTTGATTTACATCTGTTTGTTAATAAAAATTAGTGTAAATTGCTGTTGTCTGATTACAAACGTTATTTTTCATAGCTGGATATCACTATTTAGATCATTTATTAAAATAGACTAAACAAGAAATTCAATGATTGGGACCCGCGAAGGTCGAGTGGATGGCCCAAAAAATATACACAAAAGTGTAGAATGTTACCAAGCAAATTTTTCTTAGTCAATATCAAATTATGAAAATAATCTCGTTGGGGGGAGGATGGGGGGCGGGGGTTAGTTGTAGAAAATGGAAAATAAAAAAAGAAAACAAATTGGGGGGGGGAGAGGGGGTTGACGGTAAGTGGCGACCAGGTAGGACCACATACATGTTATAAAAGTTGAAAAATAAAATAATAAATCTCCATGTGGTGTAGAACTGTTGGTTTTAACAATTAAACAATAATTTAATTCAATCGAAAAACAAACACTTTTAAAGGTCTCACGCGTTACTGTATGATATTTCAAGTTGAGAATTTATGAGTTACGAGAAATGCTGCAGACGAATTCTTTCTTTCAAGGCATAACTTGAGAATTGACACAAATAAAAATGAGGGTCACGCATATCTTGTTAAGTCTATATTCAGTTTGGAATTCTAACCTGCTATTTACTGGAATGCTGAGACGAATTTTACATTAATCAGCACATATGAGGAATGACCAATCAAAAAAAAACTTACGGGCATCATCGCAGTATGTGGTTCTGTTTCTTCAAGTTTCATGAATTCTACCAAGTTTACGAGAAAGTGCGCGGGATGGACGGACTGACGAGGATGACGACGGACAAGCTTCAATAACCGCCGATCTCGGCGGGATAAAGAAACAACTGCTCTTGTCGCACAATAACTTAATGTGCATGCCACATTTTTTTCAACAGTCATGTTAATGCTATAAGTGATATTGGTTTTGTTGCTAAAAATTGGGACAATATTCAGGCAAACATTATTATAAGGTTGACGTAATCCTAGACTAGTTGAAATGAATTATATTCACGTGATAACTTTCGTTTTCACATTTCTAACAATCAACTTTTAACTTCTTAACTTACCAATATAGTTATTTAACGGAAGCAATGAAAATGTCTTTGTTATGCACTTTTAAGAAAAATCTAACTTTGTGCACCACCGATTTGGATAGAGAATACTTACCCATGCAGATACGGCAAAAATCGTGAAACTGTTTGTCCCACGAACTGTTTTGTCGGAACGTTACGTTGATTGAGCAAGCAATAATAAAACACTGAAGCTACCTTTGAGCATCTTTGCATGCTCAATTAAAACTTGCTATGATTGTTTGTTTTGTGATAAAACACATTACATAAGAGGCAATGTTGATCCTAGTGTATAGTAACTGTGTTCAATACAAATATGTTTCTGATCTAACATGAATTCTTTTAGATCCATTGTAAGCAGAACTGAAGTAGAGGCATTGATCCAGTGGTCTCAGAAAGCACTATCTCGTGCATGGATGCCAAACTGTTCCATTGTATTTATTGGCATCTTATTGAGCAAAAATAAAACTCTGAATGTTTCATCATTCTATAAGATTAGTGACTGAAGTTGTTCTATAAACATTCAGCATTACATGTATTTAAGCTGTGGTAGACAATTGATTAACCACAAAAAACACAAATGTGATCAACTTTATCCCAAATAGGCGTAACTAATTTATGTGAGAGTACTTATTGAAGTGGAGTGACTGAACTAACATTGTATGGTCATCATGGTGACAGAATTATCAGGATGGAAGAAATATTAACGGAACATTGATACAAGTTGATCTACGGTTTATATATTCAAATATCATAATATATTTTATGTTCCTTGCATCTGAAAGAACTGGAAATTGTTTAGTTCATCTTTGACAGAAGTTAATGGCATAACACAATGCAGTATAATACGATTTATTTTACATTTACATTTATCTTAATGTTTTGAAGTTAAACATATAATATTTTTACCATCTTGAAAATATCAGTATCTATTTATGTTTGACATGGTCTGTTGGAAAATACATACAGAATTTTATTCATCTCCAAATATTTTTAAGCATGAAAGTAACCGCATCAAGCTGTCAATGAGTGACATTAAGGTTCATGAAAAGCATTATATAATCTATGCACAGTTTAGAATTGAATTTGTTTATAAATTAAAGTTATTCATTGATTATATATTTTATTTTCTTTGAAAGGATATATAAACTAAAACTTTATTTAAAAGTTTACAATTATCCGCAGTTTTTGTTCTAAAAAATGCATTTGAATAATTTCATATATATTTGACAGCTATTTTTTCCGTCCTCCATACAATGTATATCTGTGATAATGTCTTATGGAATCTTATATTGTTAAGAACTGATTTAAAAAATAAAGAACAAAACTATTAGTAAGTGTTGTGTTTTATTTAAACATTTCTGTTCAACAGATAACGTGTAAACCAAATATTGACACAATGTATGGCCCTAACATCAAGCACTGTAGCAAAAATATGGTGTAATGAATATAATGTATTCTTTTAACATGTTCTTGGTACAACCAAAATACAAAATGAAAACCGAATACCGGTAATGTAACACACTTCTACATTGTATTTTATTTAGAAACACAAATTTCAGATTCTATCATGCTATATAATATTACTGTCAGAAAATGCATTACAATAACACTGGTAAATTTGTTACAATCTAACAAAAAATCTAAACAGAAATAATCCAAACCTTCTGTTTCATCGAGTACTGCAAAGGAAGAATTTTCTTTGTATATAAATGGAGCAAAATTAGTAATAATATACAACATTTAATACTCGGCACAGACATACTAGTACTTATTTTGTCAGGGAACTTTACAAATCCAGTGGTACACAAGATATAGTAACATGATGCAGGATAGAATTGGTACTTTAATGTAAAGATAAACAAGAATGATGTCAATGAGAGGTCACCCTGGCTCAACACTTCTGAGCAAATTTCAGCGCAAAAATAACAATTAGAATTTTACCTACATTTTGCAAGAAGTTAGCCTCATTTTGAGAGCAACATGTACAAGGCTTAAGCCACTTTCATGAATTTGTAGCAAATGGCTCATTTGGTAAATGGCAGAGAAACCCCTGTCAACATTGTACTACACATGTCCCCTGAAAACACTTGACAGAACAATATAAACTTTATAAAAGGGGCTTATTCAAAATATAATATTTGAAAACGAAAATTCTGAAAATAAACACATTTGCAGTTTATACTGATGTGTACCAAGTTTCATTTTAATTGGATGGAAATTGTAGGAGTTGAGTACACAATGTACAAAATTAATGTAGTTGTAATAGTGTAATCCGAGCCAAATACACAACAAAGTGTAACAGACAAATGAACTGACTAACAGTTCAAACACTATGTTTCTCCTAGGCCTTGCACACGGGAGGTTACGTATAAAAAAGACAAAATGTGCATCAAGTAAACATAAATGTATCATAACTCTAAGGTGTGTTTCCGACAACACTCTTGTTAAACACTGGAGCTTTTTAAAAAAAAGCACGTCTGTCCTTAACTGAGCAACATTCTCATGAACAATATCACAGACCTTTCTTCAACAGTATGTACACCAACAAAATATTTCTCTAAAATCTGGCTAACACAGAAAGTGCCAATAACCAGGCAGTATTACCCATGTCACAACATTTTCTTTAAAAGTTTATACTTGTATACACTATCAGTCTTCTATGTAACATCAATTAGATGATGAACATGTTCCTGTCTGATTCATAACTTGCATTTGCACAGTTTATATAATAAGCTCAGCTGTTTCACTGCGAGTATTTAATACCAATGTTAAATGTAGCACTTTCATTGTTTTCATCGTTCACATTCTCCCCAGTATGTATCACAAATACTATCTTCGTTACACTGTGACAAGTCTCCCCACAACATTGTGTCTGTACCTGAAATAAATGATTATATAATTAATGAAATTATCTGTTAAACAAAGAATGAAATCCTGGTTTTGTATTCCTTGTCGTAACAAAAGATTTATTGCGGTACTGTTTGGACACAATCTGGATGTCAATTTTAAATTTTGTCTGATGTCCTCTGTTCTGGTTTATTTACCACTGGTCTGTATGCATAATTATACCCACTGGTCTAAAGTCACATGACTAATGATAACAAGAACTGTTGGGAGGACAGCAACACTCGACTTTTCAACAGCCTTGTCACAAAAGAAAATTAACTGAAATAATATGAGTTGAAAATGGGGCATAAATTTGTATAAAAAAAAAAGCAAAACCTAGTTATGGAACCTTTGCACTGCAAGTCATCACAGTTTATAAATGTGTGAAGTTTAAATCTGCTCCAAGTGGTTACTGAGATACCATCTTACGTTTAAAAATGAACCACATTAGGACGCTGACGAATGGGTGAGTGCAATAGCTTTACCTATTCTTTGAGTAGTCTAGCTTAAAATGAATTGCCTTGTAGGTGAGTCAAAAACACATATCTACCAGCAGTGATGTCTTAACAGTAAGGCATACACTATTAAAGACCAAAACACTAGATTAAATGGGCAATAGCTGCAAACGTTTGGATTTGATTATTCTTTTTTCAAGTTATTTTCAAGTTGAATTCAAATTGATCCTTCATAACAGAGTACTTTGAAATTTTTGTATTGTAAAATTATCTCCCATGTACTTTGAGATAGGAAAAAGCCGACATGTCTACATGTTTGAAAGATAAAATGATTTTTAGGACTTAAGAGTCAAAACATCACATATTTCATCAAATTTATAGCAGAGTAGAAAACAAGACATTAGCCCTCTTGCTCTGTGAAAAAGGGAAGTGTAAAAAACAAACCAAAAATATTGCCATGGCTGCCCAAGCGATCAGTTAAGCTCTCCTTGTAAGTTCATATGGTGAATTTCCTGGCAGGTATGTGGGTAGAAACACTGGACAAGTTTTCTAACATGACAACATAGGTGGGGCTCAATTTACCCACAGGTGTAAGGAATGTAATTCAAGGTAAATTACTTCCTCCACTTTGCTAAGGAGGCCCCCTCCCCATTACTAATCTAGCAACTAGGTCAATTAAATTTATACAAACCTGCAATATTGAGTCTTGGATAGGGAAGGGTGGCACTTCTATAAAACATCCAGTAATGTCCATTGTTCTGAGCTTCAAGACATGGTCGACATGGCATTGACACGTGATAGCCTACAACATTCCCACTGAAATATGAAAGTGTATGCATGACATTGTATACAAATTGGACTTTGCAAGAATGTAATAGGATAGATGAAAAAATTGTAAAATATTAACTGTTCAAATGTCACACTTTGCTGGCCTGCTCCCCATTTGGCATGGTAATAAATCATTTATTTATTTTAATATTTAAAGGATGAAAAGCTAGTAATTGTTGTCAAGTTTAATGTCATGTCTCGGGTGACAAAAGGGGGTATAGTTTCAAATAACAAACCGATCATAATGATGGTCATAATGACACTAAAGACGCTAACCTGACCTTGATCTTAAACATATATGTTCTGATATACCGCATCATGACATGCAATGATTCTGTTAGATATGAACAAAATTCAGCTTGAAGTATGATAGATATTACCTTTGCAAGAAAGAGGCAATCAAGTTGAACCAATTGCAAAATCTGAGGATGCTTCTGACCAAGTTTGGCAAACTAGCACAGCTAGCTAGAGAAAAGTTTTTAAAGGTTCACAACCATTGTCCTTTTGAAGCTTTAATGACCCCTAAGTGCAGTCAAGCAGAATTATACTTAAAAGAACTTGAGAAAGTTTGTGAAAAAGCTTGGAGAGGATCCATTGATATGTTCATAAAGAGAAGATGTTAGGTCTTTTTAAATCTATTTTTAGCTCAAATGGGCCCTAAAAAGGGTCAAGTGGGCCTATCTAAATAAATCTGAGAGAGGTGGCAAAGATGCTCACGACAAAGTTGGTGAAAATCCATTAAGTGGACTGTGAAAAGAATTTGTTTAAAAGTGTTTGTTATTTTCAGCTCTGGTGGCCCCTGAAAAAGGTAAAGCAAAACCATCTAAATAAACTTGAGGGAGATCCATACAATGAAGCTACAGACCAAGTTTAGCAAAGATCCATCAAGCAATTCATGAGAAGATGTTTAAAGATTTTTCTATTTTTAGCTCAGGCAAGTAGAACTATTTGAACAAACTTGGGAGAGGTCCTTAAATACATACGGATGCTACAAATCATCAAGTGGTTCATGAGAAAGTTCTTTAATAAAGAATTTTCTATTTTTAGCTCTAGACACTAAAAGGGGCCAAGCAAAACAATTTCAACATATCTGATGAAGGTCTGTACAAAAAAACTGTCAAAGTTTGGCAAATATCCATCAACTGCTCCAGAGAGGTTGTCTTTTTCTATATCTTTTCAGCTCTAGCATCCCCTAAAAGGAGACTAGCAGATCAATTTTATCACATCTAAGGGAGATCTTTACAAAGATGCTACAGCCCAAGTTTGGTGAAGATTCATTCAGTGATGAGAGAAGTTGTTTAATAAAAGGCTTTCTAGATTTACCTCTAGCAGCTCTTAAACATGGTCAAGTAGAACAACTCTGAGAGAGGATCATATAAAAAATCTAAAGACTAAGTTTAGTGAAGATCTAACAAGTTAATGAGAAGAATTTGTTTAATTCTACTTGGACCTTATAAGGACCTTTTAAGTTATATCACACCCTGCAGAAAGTTCATCACCGATCATATTTTCAATTATCTAAAGCACAGTGAAAACACCTGCTATTGTTGATCAATTGGAAAGCTATGTTTGTATTAAAATGGTTATATTTTTGTTTATAACAAGGAACAGAAATTATTTGGTCACTTTGCACTGGATGTTTGATGTACTGACCTCAAATTAATAATTATGGGTCATTTACCAACCATAAGTAAACTCTGAATCAAATGTGATCTTAGACCTCAAAATAGATACAATGTAGGGGTCATCTGCTGGTCATCATCAACACACCTATCAAGTTCCGTGTTCCTAGGCCCAAGCATTCTCAAGTTATAGTTGGGAAACTGTAATTGTTATTGGTCACTGTATCCTTGACCTCTGACTGACTGACCTCAAAATCAATAGGGGTCATCAGCTGGCCATGACCATCCTCCCTATCAACTTTCATGATCCTAGGTCCAAGTGTTCTTCAGTTATCATCTGGAAACCGTTTAACTGTTCCAGGAGACTGTGACCTTGACCTTTGACCTACTGACCTCAAAATAAATAGGGGTCATCTGCTGGTCATGGCCAACCTCCCTATCAATTTTCATGATCCTAGGCGAAAGCGTTCTTGAGTTATCATCTAAAAACCGTTTAACTGCTCTGGGTCACTAAGAGACCTGGAGCAACTGACCTCAAAATCAATAGGGGTCATTTTCTGGTCATAACTAATCTTTCTATCAACTTTCATGATACTAGGCCCAAGCGTTCTTGAGTTATCATCCAAAAACCAATTGGTCTACGGAACGACCAACATACCGATTAATATCTACAAAACAATATACCCCACATTCTTCGAAGCAGGGCATAATAACTTTCACCAACTCACTGTTGCAATCTAAACTATCTAAAACTCCCTTGACCTTTCTTTTCTTGGAAATAACAATCATTAAGAATAAGATTAATTACCACTGAAGACAAGCTATATTTTGTATCTGGCATCTACATTTGTCTGTTCTGAATTTCTCATCTGTAAGATCCACCAAACTAAAACAAAAACATGCAGTGATGTATAAATGTATGACTAAAGAAACTGATACACACAAATGGTAACAGAGCTGGGCTTATTTTACTTACTGATAAAAACATTTTAACTATTTAATATTATACAGATGGTGTGTTTCACATCTTTGGTATGACACCTCCCAAACTCAAAGAAGACAACTTGTTCTGTGTGCTCTGGTTGAAAGAATGAATGAAGAATAATCTTCAGAGTTATGAAGGTGTGTAGTAATTTGAAGAAGAAGAAGAACAGACCTGGAGGTAGTCCAAATAATAAGATATTTAGGACAGCATGAAAACTTGAGACTTTCCGCAGTGAATTGCCCCAGCAGGAATGTTAAATATAAAATGAGTAAGGCTGTGTAGGCACCTGGGTAGAACCACCAACCATCCACAACCCAGATAGATGGATACTATATTGGGTCTACACTGGAAATGTTGGGTGCAGAAGACCCATGGACATTATTACCTACACAAAAGAATATAGACACCGATTACTAGTGATAGAAATAAACATAAATGATAAAAAAAGCAAAACTCACCTTCTGTCAACCTGGTCTGTAGAATATAACTCAATCTTTTCGTCTGCAATAAGAAATGATTTCATCCCTCTGTCACAAACGCTATTCATACAACACAAACATTCCAGTGTGTAAACTTCTTCTTTTCTAAATGAAGGATTAACACAATTTTTTTCTGAACTGTCAAAATCAGCCATGACTTCAAAACGAAAGTAGAACTGTCACTTTTTCGCTATCTAAAGACTAAAACCACGTGAGTCCGAATGAAATTTTCTTGATTTACGTTAAAAATATTATTACTTTATTTCTCTGTCTTTAAGAGCAAAACTGTTTTCTCTTTCTCCCTGCTCTGAAATACACACAATTACTAGGACGCTGCGTCATGCACGTGAAATAAGAACTAGCAAACTTAAATTCTTTTTGATTGGATTAGACAATCTTGTTTATTGTTATGTCATTTTTCATTGGTCTGTTTGACTTAGTTGCCTGGTAACAATCATAGCATGTTTCATGACCTTTCGTGAACCCGGTCGACCTGTTTTTGACACATATCCCAGCATTCTTACTACTTCCTGTTGTAGGAATATACACAAATAATTGAAACAGCGACTTGTTTGACATTTAAATGGTTATTTTCGTTTTATAACGAATCTGTATGCATGTCATAGAATGGGATCTGAAAGGAAATCAAAAAAGGAGAAAGAGTTGATGATAGAGTTCGAGAATCACTCAAAAGGTAAGCGCTAATTGGATTTTAATTGAAAACTTGAGTGTACTTGAAACTAGGAAATGATGCTTCAGTCACAAATTATGAAGGACCATCTAATTGTAACAGATTATATTTACATTATCTGGCCATTATGTAATTATATCCCTCAATTTTTATCATTAGTTTAAACCTCTGCTAGTACTTTTAAAAGGAGTATCTATGGAGTAATGTATAGAGGAGTTAAAAGGAGTATCTATGGAGTAAAGGGTTAAGTATCTAATGTCATTTAACCACTGACTTTTTAGAATCATTTTGCATGAAATTTGCAGCTGTAGATGTTAACTATACATCATTCTAAAGGTCTCTGAGGGTCACAAACTTGTATGAATCCAAACATAAATTTACAATAGAAAGTATGCCATCAAAATCATTTTTTTTTAATCCATTAACAGCTAATCAAGATATTTTCAAAAATTAAAAAAAAAGTTCTTATTACCACCACCAGAGTTCTTTAGAATGATCAGTGGTATTTTCTTATGTTTAAAGAGAAATCAAGAAAAAAATCATTGTTACGGAAAAAGTAGATCAAACAGAAAGTTTGATATTGTATGAAGAAAGCACTACATGTATGAAATCTAAGGATCATGATCAGTGATTGTTCCTATGCAAAGATTTAGTGTATATAAAAAGACATTTTTTTTTAGAATTGGCTTGTATTTAGCCTAACTCAGTTGCTAACCGGGATGGGTCCTTTTAGGTTTGATATTTTTGTTCAGATATTTTAAAGTAATCATGGCATGATGCTGTACTAAACATCATATTATATGGAATAACCTGTATTAATTAATGGAAGAAAGTCAGATCTTTTGGTAAAGTAGTCTTGTTGTACTGTTAAATTGATTTCACCTAACTGTCTTTTCGTTTGTGCCAGTCAAAAACTGTTTTACAAAGGAGTTTATGTAGCTATCACACAACTTGTTATAGGGCTTGAATATGTTGGAACATTTAGTATTATTGTTGACGAAGATTTCTACATTGCCCCGGTAATATAGTTCTTGTACTGTCTAGTTCTTATGGTGTATTCCGGGACAGTGTTTGACATAGGTAGCTGATGCCTGCCTCGCACTACCTTGTACAGAAACATCAGTTGCAGATGGTGCCATCTCTGTAGGGTAAGGCCAAGTCCCTTCAGCATAGCAGTAACATATCCGTCTTGTCTGCATCTGTGGTTTTTGGTGATAAAGTGCACTGCAGATCATTTCACAATGTCATCATGCATTTGTCTGTCATTGTTGCCTTGCAGATCAGTGTGTCCTGTACTCAGTCTTGGATGAGTGATACATGGGCGGTTTTGTATATTATTCTGCTCATTACATTCAATTCTTGTTGATTATAATGTGTCTCACAAACTTGACAATTTTGTTGTCACTAGAGAAATACTGGAAGAAAAGGACCATGCAGACAGGGTTATATGGAATGGTCCTGGAGGGCAATGGAAAGTGTTGCAAAGGAGAATGTCTGTACTGTGAAAGAGAAAGCTAAATGTGCAGAAATACTGTGCCATGAAAAAAATCATTTTGACAATAATTAGAAAAAAAAAGCTATGTGTAGTGATAAATTGATAATATTATTCTTACTCACTTATTACACAGATTGTCAGAACATTATTAAAGATATGTTAGACCCAAATTCATATTTGAAAATAAGAACAATTATCATACATAATTTGCATAAACATAAAATTAACAAGTTTTAAATTTGTGTATTAACAGTAGTTACAGTACAATAGTACACACAATCACTCAAGACATGTATAATTAAAGACAGTATCATTGTGTACTATCAAATAGTTTTAAGTATATATTAAAACATAGGGAAAGATGTGCATTACATATCTTTAGCAGAACATACATGATTTACAAGATTTGAATGTAAAGATATGTTACTGTGAACAGTATATTATTATACAAAGCCCTAGAGACAAATCAGCTGGCACAGATAAATTTTATGAATAAGTCTGATCTAGAATGTTTCATAATTTATATAAAATATCTCATCAGCTGTTGCCAGCCAAAGCACTAACATGCAGCAGAGTATCTCGTTTTATTAGCTCGACTATTCATAGAATAGTGAGCTATTGCACTCGCCCATGCGTCGGCGTCGGCGTCTGCGTCCGCGTCCGCGTCCCGATTTTGGTTAAGGTTTTGTATGTAAGCTGGTATCTCAGTAACCACTTGTGGGAATGGATTGAAACTTCACACACTTATTCACTGTGACAAACTGACTTACATTGCACAGGTTCCATAACTCTATTTTGTTTTTTACAAATTATGCCCCTTTTTCGACTTAGAAATTTTGGTTAAGGTTTGTATGTAAGCTGGTATCTCAGTAACCACTTGTGGAATGGATTGAAACTTCACACACTTATTCACTGTGATGAACTGATCTACATTGCACAGGTTCCATAACTCTATTTTGCTTTTTTACAAAATTATGCCCTTTTTCGACTTAGAAATTTTGGTTAAGGTTTGTATGTAAGCTGTATCTCAGTACTTACTAATGGGAATGGATTGAAACTTCCATACTTGTTCACTATCATGATCTGA
The DNA here is from genome assembly GCF_021730395.1 of Mercenaria mercenaria. Lineage (NCBI taxonomy): Eukaryota > Metazoa > Mollusca > Bivalvia > Venerida > Veneridae > Mercenaria > Mercenaria mercenaria. The sequence continues at coordinate 60,600,767 of NC_069373.1, forward strand.
CATGCACTAAGCAAGTCCCATAAACTCTTACTCTCTTTTTTTTCAAATTATGCCCTTTTTCGACTTAGCAGTTTTTGGTAAATTTTGTATGTATCTGATATCTCAGTATCCACTAATTAGAATGGATTGAAACTTCACACACTTGTTCACTGTCATGATCTAACATGCACTGTGAAGGTCCCATAACTCTACTTGGCATTTTTACAAAATTATGCCCCTTTGACTTAGCAGTTTTTTGTTAAGTTTTTGTATGTAAGCTGGTATCTCAGTATCCACAATTGGAAAGGATTGAAACTTCACCACTTGTTCACTGTCTGATATGACATGCAGTACAGAGGTTCAAACCTCTACTTTGCATTTTACAAAATTATGCCCCTTTTTCAACTTTTGTATTCATTCAATTGACAAGGCTGTTGAATAGTCGAGCGTTGCTGTCCTCCGACAGCTCTTGTTATATGACAGATTGAAAGTTTTAATTATCTTCTTTAATTGGTATACATGAACAAGGAAAATGTCACGGCAATAAAGACTGCAAGGAAACTATGTACTTTATGCATATAGATGTATAATTATGTCAGAATATTTTATAATAAACTTATTTTTAGCTCGACTATTCATAGAATAGTGAGCTATTGCACTCGCCCATGCGTCGGCGTCGGCGTCGGCGTCCGCGTCCGCGTCCCGATTTTGGTTAAGGTTTTGTATGTAAGCTGGTATCTCAGTAACCACTTGTGGGAATGGATTGAAACTTCACACACTTATTCACTGTGACAAACTGACTTACATTGCAAGTTCCATAACCTATTTGTTTTTACAAATTATGCCTTTTTCGATTAGAAATTTGGTTAAGGTTTTGTATGTAAGTGGTATCTCAGTAACCACTTGTGGGAATGGATTGAACTTCACACACTATTCACTGTGAGAACTGATCTACATTGCACAGGTTCCATAACTCTATTGCTTTTTACAAAATTATGCCCCTTTTTCGACTTAGAAATTTTTGGTTAAGGTTTTGTATGTAAGCTGTATTCAGTACTTACTAATGGAATGGATTGAAACTTCACATACTTGTTCACTATCATGATCTGACATGCACTAAGCAAGTCCATAACTCTACTCTCTTTTTTTTCAAATATGCCCCTTTTTCGACTTAGCAGTTTTTGGTTAAATTTTGTATGTAATCTGATATCTCAGTATCACTAATTAGAATGGATTGAACTTCACACACTTGTCACTGTCATGATCTAACATGCACTGTGAAGGTCCCATAACTCTACTTGGCATTTTTACAAATTATGCCCTTTGACTTAGCAGTTTTTTGTTAAGTTTTGTATGTAAGCTGGTATCTCAGTATCCCAAATTGGAAAGGATTGAAACTTCACACACTGTTCACTGTCATGATATGACATGCAGTACAGAGGTTCAATACTCTACTTTGCATTTACAAAATTATGCCCCTTTTCAACTTTTGTATTCATTCAATTGACAAGGCTGTTGAATAGTCGAGCGTTGCTGTCCTCCGACAGCTCTTGTTAAGGATTGTAACCTATATTTGACTGAATTACATTGATATTGCTTAAGTAATTGGCATATCTTAATTAGCTTGATCATGTTGATTGGATACATTTCATCACATATATAAGGAAATAAGTATGTCATGCACATGCAGTTGTCATGTACAGTAATTTGATTTTAACCCTTATCATGCTGGGCACAATTTATTCTGCCTTTGCTACCAGTGTAGATCATGATCAGACTGCACGGATCGCCATTAAGTCAGTATATTTTTGGTAAACACCCTTTTTAACAGTTAATGATACTGTCTAAATTGAAAGATAGACAAGTTCATTATAGAAATTAGCAGGGTAAGGGTTAAGGATCTTTACAGTCTGATCAAAATCATATCTTATAAGCGCTACGCATAGATTACAGTACATTTCACATTGCATGAGGACCATCATGTCATTACATATAAAGTAGCCATTCCCAGACAGTATGTTTCCCAGGCAAAGGTAACTATGAGATTTTTTAGACATAATTGATATACAATTGTTCTGAAAGACTCATAAACACCTAGATGTTGCCAAAATACTTCTCTCTGGTATTTCTTGTAATGATGCTAATTCACTCCCTGCATCTGTTTTTGCTGTAAGAGCAAAAACATGAAAGCCATCAATATTTATACTTATAAAACCTGGTGTGCCTAGATTGATGTTAGTTACTGTTTCAAAATATTGCTCTGATATGTTTTACACTCATTTATACATTACAGGGTTTTGTTAGCAGCATAATGTCTATGGATACAATCATGTAGCGAAAATTTAGTAGAGGCATCCATTCCCAGAAAAAAAATACCGGTATGCACTTAATGGGTATTAGTCTAATGTCTTATAGGGCAGTTGTACTTAAGATTTGTTTCAGAGTTGTTTCCTTTTGTTGGGGGTTTGGTTGGGGTTAGAATGGTTCTTGATTATGACCGGGTAAAACAAATTTATATTTTTATATCTATTCCATAAGCATATGGCACTTACATGTTTTCTGTAATACCCACCTTCCCTATTGTCAGTGTATGGTCAGTTTATGGCCAGTTTGTTTCCAGTGAATAATACTCTTAAATCCAGATACTTGCCAGCCTATTTCCAGAGCTGACAATAAATGATCCAGAGTGTTGCCACTGAATAACCATCATGTGTCCATGTACTTGTCAGTTTATTTCCAGACCTGAAAAACAGTTGTATAATTTAACTTCCAGTCTGCTCGCAGTTTAAGTACAGTTTTTTGTCAGTAATGTTTGTAATGATTATTTTAACAAAATTTCATTGATTTTTCATATAAAATTATTTGAAGGAGCTAAATTATGTAGAGGTATCTGGAAATAAAACACTGACAACAAACTGGCAATAAACTGGTATGCAGTGTCAGTCTGGCAACACACTGGATACACAACTGACAACAAGCGGCTTTTTGGACTTTCCAGTCTGTTGTCCTTGTATTGTCAGTGCACAGCCAGTCAACTGAAAATATTTTTCTGACAACACACTGGCATATTGCCAGTGTGTTTTCATTGTATTGTCAGTGTATAGTCAGTCACAACATGCCAGGCTCTCTTACATGGACAAGAGAAACACTTTAGCAAACTGGAATCATTAATTAAAGTTTTAACTAATTCCTTTATGCAGTACAAAGTTATGAGCACTTATACATTAGTGTGCCAACTTCCCCACATGAATCAGAGGTGGAGGACTAATGATTTCAGACACAATGTCATTTATCAAATAATCACGGAGAACATAAGTCCCGCCCCAAAATCGAACTCACGACCCCGTGATCCGTAGGTCGACGCTCTACCTACTGAGCTTAAGATGGACTAGTATCCCAATATATCGCTTGCTACGCAGTGTTACTAACCTTATTTATTTCCCCCAAGAAAAATTGTCTTTATTACCATTGTATTGTCATAGCATTGTCAGTGTATGGGAAGTTTGTTTCCAGTTTAGTGTCAGTATATATTTTTTTCTATTTATCTTTAATATGAATATTAATGTGACTTAAAACCTTCATTTGCATGTGAGTCAATTTTAATACAAATTAAGATTTGCAATATTTCAGTTATCAATAATATAATACTGAAACCAAAGGAAATTTGACCAAGATTATGGTAAATTTGCAAGTTTAATTTTACAGGGTAGCAAAAATACATGCCTTTTAAATTTTCTGTATCTGTTTAGCACAAATACTTGTTGCGGACAGAATCTGTGTTACAATGAAAACAAATAACTGTAAAATGATGAAAGAGTACCTTTACTATGTGCCCATCAATGCTGGAAAACTACTGACTGAAAATAGTTTTGGAGGGAAAAATGCAATACCTACTCGGCCATTTTGATAAGGTGTCTTGTAATATTTGTTTTGCTGTGAAAATTGCTAAGATGGGTATATTGCCAGTGTGTAGCCAGTGCATTGTCAGAATCTGCTCTGAGTAAATTTATATCCAATGTACTGTCAGACAGACAGAAAATCCATACAATATTGTCACTTATGTAATTTTTATCTCGATTATTCAAAGAATAGTAGTTATTGGACATGTCCGTATGTTCTTTTTTACAAAATTATGGCCTTTTTTCGACTTAGAAGGTTTTGTATGTAAGCTAGTATCTCAGTACTCGCTTAAAATAATCTGAAACCAAATAAATTTAAGGTTATAATAAAAAAGATGTGAGAGCATTATATTTAATTGAGTAATCTGACAACTATTTTGATATCAGATTCCATAATGTAACACCTGCTTTTATGAGGTAGTTGAAGCATACACAGCATGTATAGATATGTATTTAAATATCTATTTATCTTGCTGTAGGGCAATATTTAGGGTGATACTTCAAACTTATTCTATAGAATTTACTCCGCAACTAATGTAAAAAGTAATTGTAGTGTTCTGAAACAAAATCTGGTGCCCCAATATGGGCCAAAGTTGAAATGTCAATTTTAAAGACAGTGTCCCCAGCTTACTAGTACATGAGACTCTCCTAAACCATCTGCAAGCCTGTGGCCCAACTATTCCTGGTCACTGCTATTTATCTTTGTCCTTATTATTGCAGTATATTTATTTTATTATTTCACAATTCTCAAAGTTTGTGCCACTTGAAACATAAATGTTACTTTAGAACAATAAATAAATTTTATTGACTTCCTTATCCTCTGATGTGAATTGTTCTGTGATTTGAACAATCATTTTGATATGACCAGAGTTAAAAAACTAACAAGAGTTATGTTTCCTGTATAGTCAGTATGACCACTTATTATCCTCTTTCTTGAAAACTTTCTATGGTAAAATCAAAAATTTTTACTAGGATGAAAAAAGTAGAGAGAAATTATGAAGTTGACGGTATTGTATTATGTATGAACTAGATTTATAAGACAAGTACTTCCTGGTTGTAAGAAGACTTAGGTTTTACAACCTTATTTGGTTATGGAATTTACTTCCTATATTGATAACATAGCCATAATTTACTTATGTCTGAAGACTTCTATAAAAATAATTAAGGAAGAAATGTTATACCTGTATTTCAATATTTCAATAAATATGTATTTCTTTATCAGGGTTTAGAGAGCACCAAACCTTTTCTGTTAGTTTAAGGAGGTAGATTACCTTCATATTTGTATGTGCGCATGTCCAACCAGAAGCTAACATGACGATTTACGACGACGTTAACGACAAACTAAATGTGTTTGTATATTCATTCTTCTGAAAACAAATCATGAACTTGTCTTCGATCTGATGCTTTATGGTTTAATAATGCAGAAATAATGAATAAATTGCTGCAGAAACGCTTCAAAACAATGTTGCCTTAAAATGACGTCATGACGTTACGTGTCAGTTATAGCTTTTATCTTGAAAGTACGTAATTCTGTACATTTTCTTTATTTTAACTATTTTCTAATAACCATTATTTGCTGAAATATTTTTTGAGTCTTTTACTCTGAATAATAATCATTATTGCATAGTGCGGCAGTTTTCCTTTGATCTTTGCAGTATGTTAACCCTTACCCTGCTAAATTTCTATAATGAACTTGTCCATGTTCCAATTTGGACAGAACCATTAACTGTTAAAAGGGGTGTTCACTGAAAATTTACAGACTAAATAGTGAACAGTGCAGACTATGATCAGACTGCACGGATGTGCAGGCTGATCTTTGTCTGCACTGGTCGCAAAGGCATAGACACTTGCCGCCAGCACGCTAAGGGTTAAACGTGGTAACACACATTAATACTACAAAATCTGTGCTGATATTTTACAAAACTGTTACGATATGATATATCAACACAGAAATCTCTATACAGTTTCATTAGAAAAAAACTTTTGCGATATATATCAGCACAGTAAAACTGTTCCGATATATATCGCAACACTTTTTCTCTATTGAGGTCCTATCGAGGGAGTATAATTTTTTCCTTTCAAAGAAAAGATGATTTTAGCTCCAATTTACAGTTCACAGACAAAGAATTGTCACAAACATCTAAATTTATAAAGTAAAAGAATAAATAAACTAGAATACAGTCAAATACCGTTACCTCGATATTCAAGGGACTGCAAAAATTGCATCGACGTAACCGAAGTTCGACGTAACGATATCGACTGTCTGAGACTACATTTTGTGTCTGTGTAGGACGTCTATATTGTCATTACATCCCATGCTTCTTGCAGTGTTTAGAAGGGGAAAAAATAATATAAAACGAAAATACGACCTTAATTTTATTGACAAATAAAACATCTGAATTCGATTGGTTACCGCGTCCGTCCCCATTGACAACATGGTTGGTAGAGTTGCTAGGTATCCCCCGGGTTGTTACCGGGGCCTTCCCTAAACAAGTCTGAATGCAGCGGTAATGTGTCTGGTTGAGTAATCATTTTGACTGTGCTTCGATAACAACAATTTTCTAGTTAAATACGTATATTGTTACTCAATCCTAAATGGCAGATTTTTACTCCGTCAAACAGTAAACAGTTCGTCCAAATTAATTGTTATATTGGAAGACAGCTTGCCCGCTTGCACGCTGTTTTAAAAGACTAATTACTGGGAATTAAATGCAAACTTGCTGACATTTAAATTGGATTTAAGATTAAATAACAAACAAAACAAACACACAAGCTAACTGACTATAATTAATACATGCCGGACAACAATAGGTTGATTTTCACACCTTACAAAAAACATGGATATTTTTTGACAAGCTGTGATATCGACGAAAACAGGTGTAAAAACAGTACAGGTAAGTTGAAGGGACCGAAAAATCCCATCGAGCTAAACAAAATATCGAGCTAATCATATCGAGGTAATGATAAATAATAACATTAAAATATATAGAGAAAAATCGGGACCGACTAAAACACATCGTGCTAACCGGAGTATCGAGCTAACCGATATCGAGGTAACGATATTCGACTGTATTTCAAAAACTTGATAGTTATTGCCAAATTCAGAAATACATGAAATATATGAAATTCTGAGATTTCACAAATGTTTCTTTTCTTTGAATTTTTTTACAAACAAAACAACCAATGAAATGCAAAGATTTAAAACCAATGCAGAAATCTGTTGGATACTTTTATCTGGGGAACAATTTTTTCAAAAACAGAAGTTTTAGTGTTTCAGTCAGCGAGGCGCAGAAAGGGAATCAAAAGAGTAGAAATAATAATAAACAAATTTAAATGAAAATAATATATAAATTTTAATGATAAACTATGCGATAAAACAGTTATAATATGTAATGCTCGTGTGTTACCAGAATATATCAGAGCTAGGGGTACATCGAGGGTATTTTTGTCTGCACATATCGTCGAGGCCGGTAGGCCGAGACAGATATGTGCAGAGAAAAACACCCTCGATGTACCCCTAGCTCTGATATATCCTGGTAACACACTCTCACACATACTATAACTATTACATATTTTGCTTCTTTTATGTAGTTATATTGAAATGTTATGCGGAATGTAAGAAAATGGATGATGGCAACCAATGTTATTTGGAATATAGTTGTGTGAAAGGTTACTTGTTACGGCCATTTTCAAATAAAAAGTCTAGCAGTTTGATTTGTAATACCTATTTTTCAGGTTCCATTGATAATTTGTTACTTACATACTAAAACTAAGATCTAAAATTGTTCAAATTTCAGTAGAAAATTGTGGTTTCTTGAATTGAATTGATGTTACCATGGAAACAAAGCCCGTGGCCTATGTATCTAAATGTAAAATTCAAAAGCGTTGACACTGGTCTATTTAAGAAACACAGCTTCGGCTTTTTATTTTTATTTCAACAATATCCATGAGAATAATAGCAGCACGCTGAACGATTTTTCCATGAAAATGGCAGACGAGGGGTAATGCTGTACGTATTCCAAGCTGTGAAATTTGTTTTAATAAATGCAAATAACACGAAAATGTAACCTACGTTAGAAATAATATGTTTTAAAGCTACATGAACTAGAAAGATAATCTTATTCAATACTTTTTTTTAAGAAATTACGACAAACAGCAAGATATAAACTATTTTAAACATCTCTGTTGCCATGGTTACTTTAAAATTTTAAGAAAAATAGGGTACCAGTGCTTGGTATTTTGCTAATAATATTACCCAAATATTTCATGTTGGTCATTAACAGAATGGCACAGAAGCCATCGAAAACCCCTATTTTTATACATAGTTGTTTAAAAATGAGAGAAAATGCGTTACCATGGAAACACGAGCCCCGCGACATATACATTTTAAGCTTATATTAGAAAGATAACATGCATACCAGTAAAATGATCAATTATGCAGACTTCTACAGATATCAATGAAACTAAAATACACTGAAAAGTGTTAAATATCCGTATTTTCCTTCTTCTTTCAATATGAAATACCTTTGGAGAGTCATGTTCTTCAAACCTGGATAAAAATTGAACTTGAAGGGACAGAAACAAATGAAATTGAGATTGTAGCAGTTAAAACTTCATATTACACGAAATACAAAACATGCTAAGGTTCAACTAATTTGAATTTACCCTTGTAACAAGGTATCCTACCTCCTTAATACCGAGAAATGGTTATAAAAATACACACGGTGTATTTAAATAAAGAGTTATTTTGTATGGGGGGGTTGAGTAGAGGCAGCAAAATGAGATATATTACAATGGTAATATTATTTTATTCAGGCAACACAGTCAGTTTTTAGCTCGACTTTTTGAAGAAAATGAAGAGCTATTGCACTCGCCGTGGCATCAGCGTCGCCGTTGGTTAAAGTTTTTGATAAAGTCAAATATCTCTGTTACTATCAAAGCTATTGACTTGAAACTTAAAATAGTTATTTACTGTCAAAGTCTACACCAGGAGAAACAATCCACATAACTCTGATTTGAATTTTGACAGAATTGTGCCCCTTTTTAACTTAGAATTTTTTGTTAAAATTTTTGATAAAGTCAAATATCTCTGTTATTATTAAAGCTTTTGACTTGAAACTCAACATAGTTATTTACTATCAAAGTCTACACCAGGAGACACAATTCCCATAACTCTGATTTGAATTTTGACAGAGTTATGTCCCGTTTTAACTTGGAATTTTTTTACTGACAAAGCTCTAATTCAGAGTCAATCACTGAGAAAAGGTGACTGCGCTGTCTTATGGACAGCTCTTGTTGTTACTATTATCCCCCACCGAAGACGAAGGGAGATAAAATTTGTGTTGTCCTGGCTGTTTGTCCTCCCATCGGTGCATGTGTCTGTGGGTTTGTCTGTCTGTCTGAAATTAAAAATGCTGATAATTCAAAAATTATTCTAGTTAGAGTTACCAAACCTCACATAATTATTACTTAGCAAATGACCTTTGTTCAGGCTATATACCAATAAAAGAAATTGTTCTTTGTTTCATATAAAATTCAGCTACTTCAGAACAATTTTGTTACTGTTTCTAGATTTTCACTCCGTCGTAGACCTATTTTCCACAAGATATCCATGTACATTTGGATTTTGATTTGGATTTTGAAACATTTCTGATATATAAGAGAAAATTGCCAGGGATTTGTAAAGAACTGGGCCCAGTTGTTCAAAATTTTAACCTGCTGTTATACCTACCGTCAGTAAAAGTTTGAGTGAAAATATTAGTCTTGGTGAGAAACTGCAGTATGATGTTTTGATTTACTGTAAGGACATAATAGTGTTCATAATCCTTAACTTATACATTTGTTTTTCTATTTCTTCCAGAATGTTAAGATATAACGACTGTTCACTTAATTGTCATTTTAAGTTTCGAACAACTGGGTCCAGGTTTCCCCTGAATTATTTCGGAAAATATCATTAAATTAAAATGACATTGGTCACTAGTATGTTTCATCTTTGTTTAACTTTTAAACACTTGTTTATTAAATTTACATTGTGTACAAGACTTTACAATATACATAGACAATTTAGACAATGTATACAAAACTGAGCAGATATGTAATATTTATTTCATGGAAATACATAAATTTTCCTGATCATTGTTTTATACATGTTGTAAAAGGGAAGCAACTGGTGTTAGCTTGTTCTGTCTTCCAAGGGGAGATAATGCACCATTGTTCATATTCACTTTCAAAATGTGAAAGAAAAGAAACGTAACTCTACAGACCAAATAGTTATAAGTTTCTACAAAGTTAACTCCCTTCTCTTTGGGGTATTCAAAAAAAAAAATTCAAGACATATTTCCATGATTTATTTTACTTAAACAAAAAAAAAAAAAAAACAACAGAAAAAGACTGTTTTATTGACAGGGTACTAAAATTCTTGTATTGTCAAGCAGGACAAGAGCATTTTTTTTTTCAGTAGAAATGAATTGCAGTGAACGTACCAGTTCAACAGACAATCCTGACTGAAGTAATAATGCAATTATTCCATGTTATCATGCATCCAAATTGAAACAGGAAGCTAGTCAGTACTTTGCAGGTGCCCATGTGTTGTTCTGATGTGTATGGTGTAAAGCATTCAGTGCATCGGTTTCATCATATTCAATACACTGTACATCTGTAAATTTTGCCTGCAAAAAAATAACAGGATGAGTAACAAGTGTAAGTCACTAGTCCTGCAGGACGAGTTGTTCCTAAAACAGATTTTGTCCCCTAATCAAATTTAATCTTCCTGCAGTGGTTACCATATGACTATACATGAGAAGTCCCGGAAACATGTGACAAATTATCCAGACCGGAATCTGACCACCAGATTCAAATTATCTCACCTCGTCTGCAGTACAAATGAGAACATTAAAAAAAACAAATGAGCCACACCATGAGAAAACCAACATAGTGGGTTTGCGACCAGCATGGATCCAGACCAGCCTGCGCATCCGCGCAGTCTGGTCAGGATCCATGCTGTTCGCTAACAGTTTCTCCAATTCCAATAGGCTTTAAAAGCGAACAGCATGGATCCTGACCAGACTGCGCGGATGCGCAGGCTGGTCTGGATCCATGCTGGTCGCAAACCCACTATGTTGGTTTTCTCATGGCACGGCTCAAATATGGAATATTGACTTTTTAAATAGATTTCAGTTGAATCACTACTACCAGCTGGCATGTGTAGGTCAGGTTAGCAAAACCTATGCCATCAAAGTAAGACAGTACCGATCTTTTCCACTAAAACGTGAGAAATAAAGTTTCTACAATAAATGAAAGAATTTTTAATTTTTGTCCATTATTCCGCCTGTGTATCCCTTTAACCTTTAGCCTGCTAAATTTCTAAAATGGACTGGTCCGTCATTCAGTTTGGGCAATACCATTTGTTATTTGAAGGGATGTTCACTGAAAATTTACTGACTGAATAGCGAACAGTGCAGACCATGCAGGCTGATCTTGGTCTGCACTTGTCGCAAAGGCAGAATCACTTGCCGCCAGCAGGCTAAAGGTTAAGAATGAAATGTGCAGAATATGACTAAGTAACTGTTTATGCATGTATCATAATTTATAGTGTTACTACATAATTATCAGAATTAGTAGTACAAGTAAGGGAAGTAACTTGTGATTGCTTATATTGTACCTTTCAAAGGGGGGCAACCTGTCATTTTTACTCTGTTTTGAAAAAGGGCAAAAATTGTACAGATTTCAAGGTCTCGATATCTGTTGAATTAATGATATCTTAAGAAGAAATAATGTACTTTAGGTTTATAGAGAGCAAAGAGAAAAAATACAAGATGTATGCATACTTGTATGTTATCATGTATTTCCCTAGCACAGTTAATTGAAGTTTTTCTCTTTCATGATTTCAACCTTAGGCATTTTTAGAGATTTTGTGATTTGATAAGAGCTAGGATAAAAATATTTTAAAGTAAAACTGCATGCACCACAATCCTGCATTTTGAGGCACATTTTCTAAAAAAGGGGAGTGGGGTCTGTAGGGGGGCCTCTGTAGCCATATAGTAATCTCTTGGCCTGTTTGTAACCACCATTTGTATGTAGAATATTTCATGTGAGGATCGATTCAGCTGGCTTACAGAAGGTTGGTGGCCCAGGTGCCAGACCTTGCCTGAATTAATGCCTGGCGGGATTCAGAGAATCGCCATAAAAAAAGACAAAGTTAGTATGTCTTAGATCTATTAGAAATAAAGAATATCTGAAAATTTTATGTATTATAACACCATACACTAAATTACTGCATTCCAGCTTCATCAATCCTGTGAACAAAAAAAAACAAAACAACTTTACATTTCCTAAAGATCTCGATTTCGTGCTGGACAATATCTCAAGAATCAATTTGTCTTCTTTTGTTGTGTAGCTGTTTTCAAAATTTTCCAAGTGTTTGGTTTTTGGCTGTAAAGGTTTTGCCTGAACCATTTTGCACTTAAATGTCAGGAAGTCTGATATTTATACAAGTATAAATGTCAGGAAAAAACAAAGAGGATAATGATATCTGTAGCTTCATTAGGTAACACTATTCAATTGCAGTAATTTACATACATATTCTGTCTTGACCCAGAAAAAAAATCTTGTCTTCTGGTGACAGCAAGTGGTCATTCATTTGTAAAGAAGTGAGAAAGGCATAGCTGTTGACAAGTGTGTCAAGATAACAGGTTATTTGATATAATTGTCTTGTGTTACAGTACATGCAAGTGGAGAAATTTACACTTTTCATGACTGTGTATATTATAACAGTAAATGTTATAGAGGAGAGATTTATTGCAGCCGCCCAGTAAACTATTGTGAAGAGGTGATTTGATAGGCTACTGTTCAGTGTGCAAAGTGGAATCAGTTTTTGTTAAATGATACAAAACAATTTTGTCCATAGAATTTTAAATGACTGAAAATTGACAAAAGAATTTAATCAATTTGAAGTGTTGAAAGAGAATTAACTGTTCACCGAAAGTGGGTTAATTGGCTTACTAGAAAATAGGAGCACATGTGTTGAAAAGTTGGCTTTTCACGACCCAGTGGTTCCTATACTTGTGTTTATCATCCATTAATATTCATGGACATATTCATTATTCTGGCTCAGTTTACAGGTGTAGGCTTTCATTATCTTAAGACTTTGTACTCATAATTCTTTATTAAATTTTTAAATTTGTCATTGGATAAAATTGTGATCTGCGGAATTGGGACTGTTTAACTAGTGTTGAAATGATTTTTTAGTGACATTTATTCACAGGCTTGACTTTTAAGATTTAAATCATTGTGTTGTGTTGATCAGTTTACTCTTCCTTTACAAATTGTGATTAATTTATGCATGGTTGGAGCGATATCTTATTTTCGTTGTGATAATGACAACATAAAACGTATTACAGTAAGTTTTAGCTGGGTGAAAATTGGATGACAATGGCATCCCCGCTGGGCGACAGGGTGACATTTGCTCGCTCATCTTTACGGAGATCAAAGAGACGGCAGCCAGCAGGCTTTGGACAAAGTAAGCTTTTTTTTCCTTTATTTTTCAATCCCAGTCTTTGTGAAGTTAAAATATCATGTGATTTGTCATTTTTGTGGTGAGTTGTTATGCAATGCCGGTATAAACTTGAAAGAGTCCTGTTTATGTATTGATGATCACAATACAGGTAAAGAATTCAAAAATACCTGGATTAGAATGAAATGTCACATGTTGTAAAATATAGATTTTACAGAATGTCAAATTACCTTGCAGATCAAGACCGTTTTATTATTTCCTTGTAATAACACACCCTCATTTACAAGTGCAACGAATCATTTAAAGTTTACATTAAATATGTAATCTTGAATAAGCTGGTTTTCACTAGATTAGCAGATTGTTCAGTGATATTAATAAGTTATATTGCTGTAATACATGATAAAGGTAATATAAATGAAACTTAATCCCCTAAAAATAAATAAAAAAAGACTCCTTTTTGTGGACAAATTGACTGTGATATAGAATTTTAGTTGCAAACTTAGGCTGTGTGCTGAACCAAACAAAAAGGTTATTCCAGTATTGATTCGGCCTCACTTCTGTTACATGGTGGGGATAAGTGGGACATGAGGGGGTGTGGGGGAGGTCTTGCGGGGAGTTGTGCAGCAAAATTTGTTGTTTTGTAAAAACCATAAGAACACTGAATCAGATGTCAAACAAAACTGAAAACTGACCTTTTATTAAATCATCATAAAATCAAACAAAAACATTATTATTTGCTTGTTTGACATGCCCGGTCAGATGGAATTAAAAAGGACCGCCTGAGCCATACCATGAAACAATGAAAAAGTATTCAAGGAATGTTGCCTCCTCCATCTTTTATTGTTTTCCCTTTTGACTTCTGTAGTTGTACAAGATATCCAGTATCTCTATGTATTACCTATATAGGATATTATGAGAGGTTAATTATGATATTACAAACAAGATAAACAAACAACCTGTTTGTCTTTATCATTCCATCTTTACTTTGTCTTACTCATTCCATCTTTACTCAGTTTACCATGATTCACAAATCTTGCAGAGCTAACAATGGCATTGCCTGCTTCTTCTAATGAAGTAATGAAGGATAATGGAAATTCTGTGTAAACATTGACAATCAATTTTAGCATTTCTAGAAAATATATTGTAACATTAATTTTACTGCAAAAAATGAGTTTAGACTGTCAGTTTTAGAAAATGATGTTGTTAGTTTTATTTAAAATTTGTGGTCCAGCCTTCGAATATCTTGACTTTGCATACATCTGTCACACTAGTTGACCTCTGTGTTTCGCCATCTGACCATTGTGTTTTGGCAAGGGCTATGTCATTTATTTTCTAGTGTCCCTTTTGTCATATAGAGGTCATTTGATGGTTAATAATTATTTTGAGTTGTGAGAATGAATATTAAAATGCATAAACACAGTTTAATAATTGTACCATAAAATCATTTATTTGAATTGTGGGTATGATTTTCAAAGAAATTTATTAATATACTGCCGGCCATGCTTTAGACAGTTCCTCAAAGTTATTACATGCCCATTAAAACAATATACTTATCATCTGACTGTCATGTATGTTCGTCCGTCTGTCATTGGGTAGTAAATACTGAACTTATTTTTGATGTATTTGTGCGTCAGATATTGATCTTCCGATCAAGTTTTACTTTGGTTCCAAGCAGAGTTATAGCCCTTAGACTTAGTAATTATTTCATTTTCCAGTTTCAGTAAAAAAAAACTAGCTAGGAATCCCAATATATATGTACTTATTTATTTAAGCATAATTCAAGTTGATTGTGTTGGTGTGGACTGGCTCCCATCCCTATGGTTGTTCTGTCATATACCTCATAGATGAGTGGATTATATTAGTAACTGACCGGCAGGTTGTTTCTTAATTAATATTTTTATTGCCCTTTTCTCCAAACATATGAATGGTTCAGCTATTAAATATGCTATTTTAGAGGCTTTAAATGTACATATGAAATGTTTTCAGAATTAATGAAAATGACCATCTAGCCATGGACTTAGTGGTAGTACCTTGGAGTCTTATTTGATTTCTCAACAAATTCTGTTGGTCTTTTTATTGGCCAGTATCTGTTTTTGAAATACTGGGGCTCATAGTCACCAGTGTATTTTGAAAAGGAGCGGTCATATATAAAGAAAGTTTTGAACTTGTGGCAATCAGGTCAATGATATATAACCCTTCACATTTTACACAGGAAATATGTAGTCTTTATACGCTGGCTGGCCAACCCACTTGACTGTTGCATATTGTACACATTGAGAAAACGTCCCCATCAATTCAGGTAACATTTTTAGCTCACCAGAGCACAAAGTGCTCAAGGTGAGATATTGTGACCGGTCATTGTCCGGCATCCGTCGGCGTGTGTTGTGCATCAACATTTGCCTTGTGAACACTCTAGAGGCCACATTTGTGACCCAATCTTTATGAAAGTTGGTCAGAATGTTAGTCTTGATGCTCTCTAGGTCAAGTTTGAAACCGGTTCATGTGTGGTCAAAAACTAATTCAGTAGGTCAGATTAAAGGAAGCTATAGCTTGTGAACTCTCGAGAGACCGTATTTGTGACCCAATCTTTATGAAAGTTGAAAAAAATATAACGGTAGGCAAAATGCTACTTGAATCGAGACATTTTGTCCGTGTGTAAATGATATCCAAAAGTCTCGTTGGTTGGCCACCCTGTATACCATGCAGTATCAGTAAAATTTGAAATTTATACAAATTTATGTCCCCATAAAATAGTGTTTAACCATGAAATTTTATGTCCTCATTGTTAAATAATTTTACAGTATGTAAAAATGAAGCTGATAAATATGGAGTAGTTTTATGTCGTACAAACTTGGATCTTGAGAGAAATTCCTATTATTTATTGTTTTACCATTGATTTATTCTTTGTGGTAATAAATATTTTCTCCATGTTTTAATATCAGGAGATTTATTTGGTTCAATTGGTGAAGTTACCATTTAAAATTACCTTTTAAAATTATGCAGTGTCATTGAAATTCACAGTATTTAAAGTATGCATGCATTTTCTTTCTGACAGTCGACTTGGTGCATGTCAGAATATTACTGTTTTTATTAAACAGTGCACTTATTGTTAGTGAAATATCTGTGTTTACCATAGTATTTCAAAAAAAATAAAATGATGAAAGAATCTTTGCTCTTTTTGTTAGCTATTCTGAACCATTAGGGTTCAGGATGATTATTATTATAATTACCCCTAGGTACAAAGTATATGGGGGATTTAATGGAGTTGCACAATTTGTCTGTTGGATCGTCAGTCTGTCCTTTTTGTTTGTTCCATATCTTCAGGTTCTGGGAAGATTTTCTTAAAACTGGCATGAGTTACTGACCTCTTCAAGACAAATGTGCAGAGTGCACAACCCAGGTCACTAGAACCAACATCAAGTTCACACTTGGAGGTCAAAGGTCGTATAGCTCAAGTTTGTGGCCACTTCATATTATCTTATTCTAAACTGCTTGGAAGATTTTCATAAACTAGCACCTGAGTAACTGTTATTTACCTTATTAAGACCAAAGGCAGACCAAACAGCCAAGGTCACTAGTGTCAAGGTAAAGGTCACCCTTAGAGGTCAAGGTTCAGATGGCTGAAATCTATGCCCACTCAATATCTTTTTAACCACTAGAAGGATTTTCATAAAACTAGCATTAATTTCAACCTGACATCAAGAGGACATGCAGAATGCAGAGTGCATCAGATCACTATAAATATCCAAGGACAAGTTCACACTTGAAGGTCAAAGGTCATGATTATAACATTTTAGCAGCCTCTTAGAGTATTTTTTGCTTTCAGTGATAGCACTTTAGTTGTATATAAAATTAGTGGATGCCCAAGCATTCATCATTCTTCTTCAGCATTTTACTTTAAATGACTTCTTTTCACAAGTCACTGGATGAAACGTCTACGATCCCACAAGCTGTTTGACGTCAACGGCAGATAGATAGATAGAATCTTCACAATACTTGCCCAGAAACGGCATGGTTCAGGACTCTCAGGTGTATTAGAATGTTCTCTTAATTGCATTTAGCGGCCCTTTAAAATGACAGCTTCTTACTTTTATAGATCTGTCATGGTCCTCTTTCAGGTCAAAAGCTAAATTGTAGGGTGAGCTTTACATTAACAAAATGACTATGGATGGGCAGTAGTCAAGTTGAGTAAATCATACTAATATTTTATTTCATTACAATTTATTAAGATTCCTTAGGAAGAATTAAATTAAATATTCCCATAAAACAAAGCAAAGTGTGCAGGGGATCTATAAAATTCTGTATAACCTCATTTCCGCCTAATAAAATTGCACATAAGATAATATTAGAATAATTATGCAGAGTGAATATGGTAAGCGGCTTTTCCCTACTGTAATCATAAAAACGCATATTGCTTAAACATGACCTGTCAGTGTGAAGTGATGACTGGAAGATAAGAACTCCTTCACTAGGAAAAAAGCTAGTTTGATTGAGCATAAAGGCAAAATTCCCACAATTATTTTGGATCATTTGTATAATTTTGTGTTTGTTACATGAGAACCTTAACAGTCTTTCTAAAAAAGGCAGTGGTTCACAAAATTATGGTAGTAAACTGGCATACTAGTAAAAGAGTAAGAATTGAAAAATTTTGCAACTGCTTCATTTAATGCTGTCGGCAATATCACAATTAATTATAGTTCCTTACAGTTTTACCACAAGATGTGGATTTAGATGCGAGTATCTGCTCCGTCTTTAGAAAAAGGTAATAAAAGATCAAAAAGTAAGGTACGCCACTCACTCGAACATAGATGACTTGAGTACTCACTCACTCGCTCACTTGTTAGTAGCTCGGTGGAGCAGTTTGTGTGGTGCTCAGCCATTTTGCTAATTGATATTTTGCTATATATTATCTTGTGTGTCCAACTCCTTCCACACTATTAGCCTGATTTGTTTCAGACAAGTTTAATATGCAGATGACCATTAAGGAATTGTTTCTGTGACTATTTTTATACACCCGAAGGGACGTATTATGTTATACCCCCGGTGTCCATCTCCATCCGTTAGCAATTACGTGTCTGCTCTGTAACTCTTGAACACCTTGAAGGATTTCAAAGAAACTTGACACAAATGTTCACCACATAGGGACGACCTGCAGAGTGCATGTTCTGGATGGCTCGCTTCAAGGTCACACTTGGGGTTCAATAGTCATGTGAGTGTGTTTTGGTCCGCTCTGTAACTCTTGAATTACTTGAAGGATTGTTTAGAAACTTGGCACATATGTTCACCACATCAAGATGATTTGCAGAGTGCATGTTCTAGATGTCTCGCTTCAAGGTCAAGGTCACACTTAGAGGCCAGATGTCATCACTCTGTAACTCTTGAACATCTTGAAGAAACTTGACACAGATGTCTACCACATCTAGACGATACGATGTGCAGGGTGCATGTTCGTAATTGCGTTGCTGTTGTTACCTCAGTTATGGCCCTTTGACAGTTTTGCTTTATAGAATATAGAGAAAAATCCCTCATGTGAAGATGGTCTTTTCTAAAAAGTTTGCTATTTAGAGCACAGTATATGGGAGACAAGTATTTGTGTCCAATGGACACAATTCTAGTTGAAGGAATGGATTCAAGTGTGCTTATCTGAATTCAACTTGCTTCAAACTTTTAGTTGAACATTCATTCTTAATGTGATGATCATCAGTCTGTACTAAAAACTTGGCTATTTAGAGGATGGCACAGTATCATGTGGGGGCATCCGTGTCCAATGGACACAATTCTAGTTTCTCATGTATTGCAAGTTAGACTTGGCACACTAAATGATAGACAAGGGCAGTAACCCTTGTATACTTTCTGAAGTAAATTAATATTTTCTATATATTAGCCTATTATTATCATATATGTTATGTTTATATCACTAGAAACTATATAGTTTGTGTCTGTTCAGTATGGAAAGTGAAGTAAGAAGTGCAGGGGTTTTTAAGAGGACCAAAACAATGGTTTAGTTTATACATAATTTATTTTAGGTCGATTGTGAAGGAAGTCTTACAACTTATATTAATCACTCTCAACACCTCATTCCTGATGGAATCCATCGCCATGAGGGTATGAGAGAAGAGGCCCGTTTCCCTTTCAATGCTGAGCGCCAAGCAAGGGTGCTACTGGTACCATTTTTCACGTCTTTGGTATGAGGCAGCCGGGATTTGAACCCACGACCTCCCGCCCTGGAGCGGATGCTCTACCACTAGGCTGTCGAGGTGGTTTGTTGGTTAATAACATATTTAGAAAAGATTTAAAGAAATGATTAACCAAATGTCCATTTCAGCTGTGATCTGTGTAATATTTATTGTTTTGTGTTTAAAGAATCACTTAATTTAATGGGGGTCTTTCTGGAAAATGCTTTCAGCTTGAGAATTTCAGATTGCATCTTCGGCTTCAGATGAGGTTTTGTCCAACTGATGAAATAATTTCCGGGGATATTTCAGTTTGCTGTGCAAGTTCTCCCAAATCAATAGTATAACCCTAGGTATTCTAAGATATCAATGTAAGTAGGAGTTCAGACTATATATATACCAGTAATTAATGGAATTGATCAATACTGGAGTATAATGTTACAAGAAATAACAATGTGCATTATGTCTGTAATTCTGGTATTTCTAAGAATTTAGTAATTACCAGGGAAACTTTATCATGTTTCAAATATTATGACAACCTTATTTGTATGTGTTTTCAAAGTTACATACCTGCTTTTAAGATGGAGGGATATATATGTTGCAAGTCTGTCTGTGACTTATAATGATAAATCTATCTGTTTTTATGTCTTGTCCACCTCTTCTAAACATTTGAAGGATATAGTTGTGAAACTTGAGAGAAATATTCATCTCATCGACCCATGTTCCAGTTGTGCTGGCTCAAGGTCAAGGTCTCAACTTCAAACATTTGCATCTTGAATTTTGTGTCTGGCCCGTCGTCTTCTAAATAACTCCTTGAAGGATATTTATGAAACTTTAAGGTTTAATTACTCCGCAAGATCAGATGCTGAACTAAATACTTTCCATTATGCTCAAGGTCAAGGTCACCGCTAAAGGTCAAACCTATCAGTTGAATATTCAACACATCAAAGCAACTTGCAGAGCACACTAGCCCAAGGTCAAGTTCTCAACTGAAGCTCCAATGTTTGAGCCTGAATAGATATCTGTCCCTTTCAAATTTTTGAAACACTTCAACCGATACTCATGAAACATTGATGGAATGTCTTGGTATACCTGAAGTAAAATGTTTGAGCATGTACTACAAAATACTATTTGTAACATCAAATAATATACAAAACTTATATAATAAAAATACTTATTTTATAATTACTGTTATTTTTCTAGTTTCTAAAACAAGTTTTCCATTGCTCTTAAAGAGCTTAATCTCCAACTTGTTAGCCAATTCTTTGACAAAATTTAATACAACTATTCAAGTGGTGTGGGGATACCAATGGGAAATTTGTCTTCAACCAGTTATTAGAAGTTTAACTTTTTTCATCAGTACTCTATTTCAGTGAAAACAGTTACAGTCAGTGTATTAAATTCTGTGGAGCAATGTTGTACCTCCGTGATTTCCTGCACCACAATGCTGGAAAATTGACTGATGACTTGAGCTGTTGATGTGGACATAAAGCAAATACAAAATAAATTATGAAAAGTAATAAGTCTATAAGTGCCAAACACTTCCATTAAGAAGCAAATTGATGACTGTTTTCTTCTCAGGGAAAAGTGTTAATTTACTTTCTCAATCTTTTGTCTCTTTTGGAACATTGATTTTATGTCAAGAATGTCCCAGAACTTGGTAATTGGTGCCCAGATGATTTCTTCTGATTTAGATAAAATCCACACTGAACTCTACAAGACTGTCATTAAAATGGATTAAGTACCAGATATGGCATCCTCACACCTTTGATCAAGTTTCTGTAATAAAATTACCAAATAATAATGTCCAGGAGTCCTGAGATACTGTTAAGAAGACATGATACTCACTGTTTAGTGCCAAGGGACGTCATTAAAAGAATGTAAAAGTAGCTGCTAGAATTACTTCCCCTGATTAACACTGTAAGGATTGGAAGCCAGTCTAAGATTTATCCAACAAAAGCTAGACTGATTATACAATGACAGCTTTATATACAGTTTGTGAGGAGAAAGGTCTCAAGTTCTAACATTTGCTGCTGCAAGTCAGATAACTTTCAAATAAATAGATTGGTTCTCTAAATTGTGATTTGATCAAGAAAAACTTGTTTCTGTCAGCAACAGACAAGCAACCAGTCCAGGAAATAAAATTGTTCTGTGCAAGAACAGAGAGTTTAGTTATACTTAATATTTATTTGAATCACTCTTTAAAAAGTCTGGGGGAAAATCAGTACTAGTGTCATATTAGAAGGCATGGTCATGACCCCAGTGATGCTTGAACCAACAACCTTTCTGTTGAGTGGACAACATCTTAAACACTAGACAACTGCTTCAACACATACACATGTTTTTATGAATGAAAGGATTGACAGTGTTCACAGTTGTATAGTGGTCAGGCTTCATGGAATGTTTCTGAACACCTGTTTCTCTTGGCATTTCAGAAATGTGAATTTTTTTCTTACTGTGTACACACCAAATGTGAGGAGACATTTCAATAGTATGTCCTTTCCCAAAAGGTTCAGTGCCTCACCACTTAAAATTCCAGTTGAGATAATGGGATTGGTAGCTAAAGAAGTCAGTTGAGAAGAAAGTTTGTTGTTAAAGTCTAGAAAAAAGTGAGAATCTTTCTGTATACATTGCCCCCAATAAGCAAGTAGATATATAATCTATACCCTGCTCCCTTTCTTCTTCCTTTGGCCAGTTCATAATGCACAACAAAACATTATATAACAGATATTTGCTTGCCTTTAAAAAAATTCATGGAGAGCTATTCTACAAAGCCAAGCATCAGGGTCCGCAGCTTGGTTAAAGGTTTGATGCACTTTTACTAAGTCCGATACTGGTGTTGCACTTGACAGACTTATGGTGTGCCAGACTCCCCAACCCTTTGCCTATTCATCAGTCAGTCATAAAAAGTGGGATCTGAAGACAGCTTTACCCGCCCGCTTAGCTCAGTAGGTAAGAGCGTTGGTCTACGGATCGCGGGGTCGTGAATTCGATCCTCGGGTGGGGCGCATGTTCTCCATGACTATTTGATAAACGACATTGTGTCTGAAATCATTAGTCCTCCACCTCTGATTCATGTGGGAAAGTTGGCAGTTACTTGCGAAGAACAGGTTTGTACTGGTACAGAATCCAGGAACACTGGTTAGGTTAACTGCCTGCCGTTACATGACTGAAATACTGTTGAAAAACGGCGTTAAACCCGAAACAAACAAACAAACAAACTGAAGACAGCTTTAAAAATGCAAGATTTTTCATGAAACTTGGTTCATGGATCGATGGCAATATATGGACTCGATATTCATGTCCTTTTACTCCTTAATGGCAGAGTGGGATCTTATAATAACTTGAATAGTACATCTTATTTTTATGCCCCCCTCCGAAGAAGGAAGGGTATATTGTTTTGCAGATGTCGGTCGCTCTGTTGGTCAGTCGGTCTGTATGTAGACCAATCCCTTTCCGGATGATAACTCAAGAACCTTTGGGCCTAGGATCATGAAAGTTGATAGGGAGGTTGGTCATCAGATGGCCCCTATTGATTTTGAGATCAGTAGGTCAAAGTTCAAGGACACATTGGCCAGGAACAGTTAAATGGTTTATGGACGATAACTCATGAACGCTTGGGCCAAGGATCATGAAAGTTGATAGAGAGGTTAACCATGACCAGCAGATGACCCCTATTGATTTTGAGGTCAGTAGGTCAAAGCAGTGCTTGCGCTGCCAGTCGACATTATCGCCAAATGGTGATTATTTTATTAAAGTGTCGATTAAAACGCAATTTTTGGCGATAGAAAATGGCGATTAATTTATAAAAATGCTACAAAAAAATAGAGCAAAAAAAAATGTCCTTAAACTGTTCAAAGAGCTATAAAAATAAATGTATTTTATACTTCTTTGAACTGTTGGAACATACGTAGTTTTATCGACAAAAACGTGCAAAGTCCGTAGCAGGAAGTGTATTTGCCCAGAGGCATAATTACCCCTTCTAAACGGTGACACGCTTAATTGATTTGTTTATCGCCAACACGCGTACGAGGTATACTTCACAAATTGATCTGCATGTGTGCACTATTGATCGTATAGAAGTTTAAGCAACAATTATCATCACTTTATCCTTGATCATTTAATCGCCATTAATTACCAAACAAACAAATTAATTAAAAATAATTCCTTCAGATGTGGAATTCCTATGTCCGACTCGAGACTTTTAGACCGCGAACAACAAGTGTGTTTTTGCATTCCGTCTGTCCGCGGACAAGCACAAATTAACAGTAGGGATTTACATTACATTAGCTTACACATTCTTTTTTGACCTTTAGAAAGTATCTTACCTTGACTGGCTCAGTAATTTCCTTAAATCACAGGAGTCTGAAATTCTATCAATAAGACCATAGAAGTCTATCTTTACAAAAAATACCCCCTATATATATGAAACAAACACCAGGAATGAAAAACGTCATAAACCCAGGGTCCCCTGAAAATACGCATGGAACACAGGGTGATCGCAATTTAGCGAGCGTAGTGAAGAAATAACACTAAAATACACCTACCGCACTCGACAGTATTCAAATCTGATACACTTCACGAGAGTAATCAGACATTTTCTGAGGTTTTCTGAGATTTTCAGCTGTCGCTGAAGCCATTCGCTGACGTCACAACAACAACAACAATTACAGCGCCGAGATAAAGATAATATACTTATTTTATCCTTTAAAATTTGTACATCGAGTAAATAAGTAGTAGAATATTTATATGTTTACATCGGTCAATAATATCCCCTAGATTCCTTTTGCAATAAAAAGATAATTTACAAAATTTGATTGGGAAAACCCGTAAAGGGAGGTTACTCTTGGGATAATCCATTTTTCGATGCAGCGGAATATCTAAATTTCAGTAGTAAAATTTGATACTTGGTGAACAATGACTTTTTTATATGAATAGAGTAATATGAAAATGTCTGTTATGTAATTTGAAGGTAAGACAGTACGGGAATTGCTACTTTCTTATTTTCATCCCGGCGCTGTAATTGTTGTTATTGTTGTGAAGTCAGCGAATGGCTTCTATGGTCTTATTGATAGAATTTCAGACTCCTGTGCTTAAATCCACTTAATTTTACTGGTATTTTTCAAAACCAAGACTTTAGAAACATAATTTTATCACCGACACTTTCTGTGACTTAAATAACATAACTTAACTTTACCCAAATTTTTGACACCTGCCATCAGAAACTGGGTTTAACCTGTTTGACAACTGTTTCTTTTAATGTGTGCCGACACCCTCAGATCAAAGAAGATGTGTATTCCATGTATTGTCATAGTGATGTCACTGCTATTGACATGTATTCAATTGAGAACCAGCATCAATACACACCTGTTATTAAAAGTGACTGTGACTTTGAGTGCATAGCACTGGGAGTTGATTTATTTTTTGCTGATATGGAATTAACTTTTTTAAATTGTATTTATATTCAGACAGTTTTCTTGGTTTGGGCAATCATTGCAAGAGTGAAAAAAAACTTTAATTTGCAGTTTCAAGTAAATCACATTAGATTCACAAGGTTTACAAGGTTAAGAAAACAGAATCATTTTGAGTGAATTTGTTATTTACTTTATATCAATAGACTTAAACAAAGACAGGAAATAATAAAAATAGTAACATTATATTAAGCATATTTAGTTCCTTTTTAGCTCGACTATTCGAAGAATAAGTAGAGCTATCCTACTCACCACGGCGTCGGCGTCGGCATCACACCTTGGTTAAGTTTTTCGTACCAGTCCACATTTTGACAAAGTCTTTTGAGATAAAGCTTTGAAACTTTCAACACTTGTTTACCATCATCATGGCCAGTTATAGGCAAGAGCACATAACTCCATCAAGGATTTTGGCTGAATTATGGCCCCTTTTGACTTAGAAATCATGGTTAAATTTTTCGTACCAGTTCATATTTTGACAAAGTCTTTTAAGATAAAGCTTTGAAACTTTCAACACTTGTTTACCATCACCATGGCCAGTTATAGGCAAGAGTACATAACTCCATCAGGAATTTTGGCTGAATTATGGCCCCTTTCAACTTAGAAATCTTGGTTAAGTTTTTCGTACCAGTTCATATTTAGACAAAGTCTTTTGAGATAAAGCTTTGAAACTTTCAACACTTGTTTACCATCACCATGGCCAGTTATAGGCAAGAGTATGTAACTCCATCAGGGATTTTGGCTGAATTATGGCCCCTTTCGACTTAGAAATCTTGGTTAAGTTTTTCGTACCAGTTCATATTTAGACAAAGTCTTTTGAGATAAAGCTTTGAAACTTTCAACACTTGTTTACCATCACCATGTCCAGTTATACGCAAGAGCACATAACTCCATCAAGGATTTTGGCTGAATTATGGCCCTTTTTGACTTAGAAATCTGGGTTAATATTTCGTACCAGTTCATATTTTGACAAAGTCTTTTGAGATAAAGCTTTGAAACTTTCAACACCTGTTTACCATCACCATGTTCAGTTATAGGCAAGAGTACATAACTCCATCAAAGATTTTGGCTGAATTATGGCCCCTTTTGACTTAGAAATTTTGGTTAAGTTTTTCGTACCAGTTCATATTTTTTGTAAAGTGTTTGACATATGGCTTTTAAACTTTTATCACTTGTTTAGTGTAATAGTCTCTATCTGTAGGAAAGAGTACATTACTCTGTCATCTATTTTGGCTGAATTATGGCCCTTTTTGGACTTTGAAATTGGTTCTGTTTTCATACAAGTCCATGTTTTGTCAAAACTATTTGACATATGGCTTTTAAACTTTGAGCACTTGTTTATCATTATGATTTCCATCTGTAGGCAAGAGTACATAACTATTTTGGCTGAATTATGGCCCTTTTTGGACTTTGAAATTGGCTCATATATTGCCATTTAGTGCAAGACTTATCGAAATCAAAGTAATACAGGAACATTGTTTGTCTAATCTATTTATTTCTTTTGTCTGAATATCCGTGGAAATATTTTGACCCCATTCTTCAATCAATTCTTCGAATAGTCGAGCGTGCTGTCATCAGACAGCTCTTGTTCAACTTGCATGTCATGGCGTTAAAATGTTTCCACATTTTCCCTAAAATCTTGTCACTTCTCCCTAAAATCTCTCCCCTTCTCCCTAATCTTAGCTGAAGGAGAAGTGACTTCTCCCTAAAATTTTAGCCTAGCTTTAAGCCCTGACTTTTGTCACAAAAAGTAATATGATCATTCTTGACAAGAATTCACAATGGGTAATGTCACATGCTAAAATGGTATTTTCAGTGACATCTGAATACAAACAACTGAAGATATGCATAAATGTATGATTATTCAAAGCCTATGATAAACATGAAAAATGATAAATGAAAAATAAAATGTGTTTAAGTGTTTCATGAAAAAATAGTTATAAATACCCTGTTTTATGTTTTTCATTGAAATGCGAAAGCGCATGCGAATTACACACACGCCAAGTTTGTCTATTAATTTTTTCCCCGAAAAAAAAGTGGCTATTAATTTATAATGGCCAGGGCTAGCACTGCAAAGGTCAACGTTACAGTGACCCGGAGCAGTTAAACCGTTTCCAGATGATTACTTAAGAACGCTTGCCTAGGATCACGAAACTTGATAGGGAGATTGGTCATGACCAGTAGATGACCCCTATAGATGTTGAGGTCAGTAGGCCAAAGGTCAAGGTAACATTGACCCAGAACAGTTAAACCCTTTCCGGACGATAACTTGAGAACGCTTGGGCCTAGGATCACAAAACTTAATAGGGAGGCTTATCATGATCAGCAGATGTCCCCTCTTGATTTTGAGGTATTAGGTCAAAGTTCAAGGTCACATTGACCCAGAACAGTAGAACTTTTGTTTACAGTGAGCAAATAATTTCTGTTCCTTGTTTCATTAAACTTGAGACATGGATAGATGAAAGTATGAAAAAAATGAACATGGGGGTTTTAATCACCCCTGTGATTGCTCTAGTTTCCTCAGATATACCCTATTTCGCTATCATGCATGGTAAATAGTCATGCTGGCTGTTTTCTCTGATAGCTCTTAGGGAGAATTATGCTCATGTCATCATCAGAAACAAACTGATTTCAGAAAAACTAGTTTTTTATTGCTGTATCAAGTGGTACTGTAAACCTCATTTGTTTTCCATTATTCTTTGAATGGTTTTCTTATGTCCTGGAATGGGGAGAAAATGAGAAGGAAATCCTACAGTAAAAGCTTTTTAGATTGAGCAATTTTCTTTGCTGGAGAAGGAAGCTGTAATTTCCAAAGACAATTCAACTGTGGTTTATTATAAACCTTCGGCCTGAGCATTTGAGTTTGGAGACCATGCAGTATAAAAAAACTTCAGATTGGTGGTTTACGAACTCACCAATAGAAACATTTCATTTTAAGACTTTTCTTTAACACTCACAGTTTTAATTTGAATGCTTAATTTACTAACTATATATAATTATAGTTATATTTATTGTTGCATAATTTAATAGTGAAATGCTGTCCCTTGGTCACTGTCTGACATATTATAATTGCAATAAAATGGATTGATTCCTGAAAAGTTAATTCTGTGTGATATTTTTTTCTTTGATTTAAATTAACAAGGGTATTGCAGGCTATTTTGACAAAGAACAGAAGCTTTCATTGGTGAATGAATTATACCAGGAAGAAACACTAGAATTACAAAAACTGAAATTCTGTCGAAAAGTGGCACTTAACCTCACATTTTCCCCTATAACATTAATTTGAGTTATGTTACATTTTTAGCTCACCTGTCACAAAGTGACAAGGTGAGCTTTTGTGATCGCGCAGCGTCCGTCCGTCAGTCCGTGCGTGCGTGCGTGCGTAAACTTTTGCTTGTGACCACTCTAGAGGTCACATTTTTCATCGGATCTTTATGAAAATTGGTCAGAATGTTCACCTTGATGATATCTAGGTCAAGTTCGAAACTGGGTCCTGTGCGGTCAAAAACTAGGTCAGTAGGTCTAAAAATAGAAAAACATTGTGACCTCTCTAGAGGCCATATATTTCACAAGATCTTCATGAAAATTGGTCAGAATGTTCACCTTGATGATATCTAGGTCAAGTTCGAAACTGGGTCACGTGCCCTCAAAAACTAGGTCAGTAGGTAAAAGAAACCTTGTGACCCTCTAAAGGTCCAATTTTTCAATGGATCTTATGAAAATTGGTCAGAATGTTCACCTTGATGATATCTAGTCAATTTGAAACTGGGTCCTGTGTGGTCAAAAACTAGGTCAGTAGGTCTAAAAATAGAAAAACCTTGTGACCTCTCTAGAGCCATATTTTTCAATGGATCTTCATGAAAATTGGTCGAATGTTCACCTTGATGATATCTAGATCAAGTTTGAAAGTGGGTCACATGCGGTCAAAAACTAGGTCATTAGGTCTAAAAATAGAAAAACCTTGTGACCTCCCTAGAAGCCATATTTTTCAATGGATCTTCATGAAAATTGGTCAGAATGTTCACCTTGATGATATCTAGGTCAAGTTTGAAAGTGGGTCACATGCGATCAAAAACTAGGTCATTAGGTCTAAAAATAGAAAAACCTTGTGACCTCCCTAGGGGCCATATTTTTTCAAATGATCTTCATGAAAATTAGTCAGAATTTTTATCTCGATGATGTCTAGGTCAAGTTCCAAACTTGGTCACATGAGCTCTAAAACTAGGTCACTATGTCAAATAATAGAAAAAACGACGTCATGCTCAGTTCAAAACTGGGTCATGTGGGGACAGGTGAGCGATTCAGGACCATCATGGTCCTCTTGTTTTAAAACTGAGACTACAAAAAGTATTACTTTATTTTAAAGCAGATATGGTGAGTAACTTTGTTTATTACATCATTATCCTTAGGGGCATAATATACACAATGGCTGCCAAAAAGAAAATTTTGTAATTCTTTTTGATGTATGGCAGTAATTTTTTTAATGACTTCATACATACAGGCCTAGGTTTTGTAAAAATGAGCTTAAATTTAAGATGATATGGGTATCAGGGTATGTTATGGTGGTATGTTTAGGACATGCATTTATTTTTTTTAAGATTAAATTATCTCGTGCGCACTACATCTTATCTCGAGCGCTCAACATCTTATCTCGTGGGCACGACATCTTATCTCAAGCGATTGACATCTTATCTTTAGCAATCGACATCTTATCTCGTGCGCACGACATCTTATCTTGAGCGATCAACATCTTATCTCGAGCGATCAACATCTTATCTCGAGCGCACGACATCTTATCTTGAGCGATCAACATCTTATTCCGTGCGCACGACATCTTATCTCGAGCGATCAAAATCTTATCTCGTGCGCATGACATCTTATCTCCAACGATCAGCATCTTATCTCGTGCGCACAACATCTTATCTCCAGCGATCAGCATCTTATCTCGTGCGCACAACATTTTATCTCAAGCGATCGACATATTATCACCTGCGCACGACATCTTATCTCGAGCGATCGACATCTTATCTATATATATTAAAGCCCTTTGTATGTATTTAGATCCTCAGTAAAACGTACAGACAAGTTGATAATTAGGGTCCCACCTATTCCTACGTTATTTAAACTTCCCACAAGTACATGTACAAGTTTATCACATCATTTGGGAGAGCAGTGCACATAATTGGTCATCCTATCTTCAGAATTAAATGAACATAATCAATGATGCTTTCTGCATGTTAGAAAAGAAACAAATCGCAGTTCAACTGATAAATTCCCGCGGAAAAGTTATAAAATTGCATGGATGAATTAAGGGAAAACAAGGAAATTCTTTAATATATGGGCGAAGCCTACATACTAAATCTTCTTTTGTCAAGGACTTATATTTATTTCTTTGCGTCATCACTGATTTTTTGCTGCCTTTTTTATCAGTTTGCATATTTAGATTAAAACCCTGCAAACACGTGAAACTGTTATAAGTATAATCGAAGCAAAAGCAAAAACTGTGGCAGTCGTATGTCTTTACTGATGATCTGAGTTCACACAAAGGGCCTTAAAATATATATTGATAAGCTTGAGATAAGATGTTGTGCGCACGAGAGAAGATGTTGATCGCTCGAGATAAGATGTCGTGCGCACGAGAGAAGATGTTGATCACTCCAGATAAGATGTCGTGCGCACGAGATAAGATGTTGATCGCTCAAGATAAGATGTCGTGCGCACGAGATAAGATGTTGATTGCTTCAGATAAGATGTTGATCGCTCGAGATAAGATGTCGTGCACACAAGATAAGATGTTGATTGCTTGAGATAAGATGTCGTGCACAAGAAATAAGATGTTGATCACTCCAGACATTTAAGATGTCGTGCGCATGAGATAAGATGTTGATCGCTCAAGATAAGATGTCGTACGCACGAGATAAGACATTGATCGCTCGAGATAAGATGTCAGTCACTCAAGATAAGATGTCGTGCCCACGAGATAAGATGTTGATCGCTCAAGATAAGATGTCGTGCGCTCGAGGTAAGATGTAGATCGCACGAGATAATCTTAAAAACAATAAATGCATGTCCTAAGCATACCACCGTAGTATGATTTTAAACAAGATATATCTTGTATAAACAGATAATAAAATTCAATGTAAGTATCTCTTTAAAAAACTTAAATATTGTTTAAGACTTAATATATACAATTTAAGAGTTTGAAATTGCAGTTTAATATTTTGAGAATAGTAATGTAACAGATTTTCTCTTCTTTGGTTTCATTTATATAATTTATGCAGTTATGAACAAAGATAATTTATGCAAGTCATTTTACATAGACCTTGTTCCAACTTATATATAAAAATCTGCTCTAAACAGTCCATGTATCCCA
The DNA here is from genome assembly GCF_021730395.1 of Mercenaria mercenaria. NCBI lineage: Eukaryota > Metazoa > Mollusca > Bivalvia > Venerida > Veneridae > Mercenaria > Mercenaria mercenaria. Next base: position 60,632,170 of record NC_069373.1, read on the forward strand.
ATTCTAAGTTTTCAAAAGAATATTGAACACCCTGATTTACTGCAATATTTAGGGACACAACACCTTGACATTTGCCACTAAAATCCCCAGTATGAAGCTATGTGAATCTGTTGAAGTCCATTTGTGTACTCACCAGTAAGTAACAGTAATCCAACCTGTATCAGCTAGGTACATAGTAAATTTAGACATGCTAAATAAAAATTGAATTAAGATACAAGTAAATCATGTAAACTTTGTTACATTTGGAAAATAGAATATTTTAGTACAGTAATAGTAATTGCAAAAGTTTATATTTATGTATGGATAAAGAATTTTATAAAGCTTTTATATTTGGTTAAAAGAGTAAACAAAACTATTTTATGTTGAAGTATTTTATATTGCAATAACATAAACGAAACATAAAGGGAGATAATAAAAAATACTTCCTATTATGTGAATCAGTATTAATTTTAAATATATGACGAGTAGGATAATTGTAAGAAATTAATGTATTTTATGTTCATAACAAAAAAGTGACGAAAGGCTTTTTCCATTGTTTTTTTTTTGTTTTCATTGAGCAGATCAGTTGTCTCCTACATTTCAATCATAATAATATCATGATAAAGTCTTGATCAAATTGCACTTTGAGACCCAGTTTCTGCTAGCATGTACAGAAAGTTCATTATAGTTTCCTACAGGTAGTTTAAAATACATTGTTAGATGTAGGTCAACTATGCTGGAATAAAAACTCATTTAATTGCTTTTCAAGTGTGTAAATTAGGTGTTTTTTTTTACTAACATAGATATCTGAATGCTACAGGATCTCTAGGAAACATGAAAACTGACTGGGTAATGGCTGAGTTGAGATCTTGATGATTTGTTTGATATAAATGTATAGACAGTCCTGTATACAAAACTTGGTGGAAATATGCTACTGTTTACTGATACAGGTCATTATGAGGAGGTGGTGTGGTTACTGTCTGGGAAACATTTCTGTGAACATTCTGTTGGTGGTCAAAACTAGACTCCCAGAAAAAAAATATGTAAAAAATGAAAAATATGTGTAACTGCTGGTTAATAATTGTGATATCCAGGTACTTTATGAGCTATGAAATAAATTGCTGTTCAATGACAGTATTGCTATATTTATCCATTATGAGCACAGCTAATTTTTTGTTTTAAAGAAATAAAATAAAAATAGCCTTATTAAAAAAAAAGAATGACAAATTGAAGTACTTGCCAAGTTACCTTAAGCTATTTAAAGTGCAAACTTAAGTGAAATATTATGTTTCAAAATATTTGTTTTGTGCAGATGAAAGATGTTCTCATTTATCACTTTTTATGCCCCCACTTTGGGGGGGGGGGCATATAGATTTGCCCTTGTCCATCCGTCCGTCATTCCGTCCATTCCGTCCTTCCGAGAATGTTGTGTCACGCCTAGCTCCAGAAGTATTTGACATAGAGTCACAAAACTTTACAGGAATGTTGGTCAGCATGTGTAGTTGTGCACCTGGGATTTCGCGTCGGGATTCATTCAATCATGTAGAAGTTATGGCCCCTGACTTTGTAAAAATTGGTCATATTAGTGTTGTGTCGCGCCTAGCTCCAAAAGTATATGACTTAAAGTCACAAAACTTTACAGGAATGTTGGTCAGCATGTGTAGATGTGCACCTGGGGTTTCGCGTCCGGATTCATCCAGTCATGTAGGAGTTATGGCCCCTGACTTAGTAAAAAATTGGTCATTTTAATGTTGTGTCGCGCATAGCTCCAAAAGTATTTGACCTAGAGTCACCAAAGTTTACAGGAATGTTGGTCAGCATGTGCAGTTGTGCACCTGGGGTTTCGCGTCCGGATTCATTCAGTAATGTAGGAGTTATGGCCCATGACCTGGGAAAAAATTGTCATTTTAATGTCATGTAGTGGGGGCATCTGTGTCCCATGGACACATTTCTAGTTTCATCTGCAAACTATTTGACATTTTAATTTGTACTACTGCCAGTACAAGGGAAACAACTTCCTAATGGTTTTAGGAAGCTGATCAAAGGGAAAGTATAAAAACTTATAAAGTATTATGATACTTGAAAGAGTTACCTCCCTTAGTATCTAGAAATATTGTATTTTTATGAGAACCTGTGTGTAAATCATTAGGAACTTGTGTTTTAGGCATGTCCTTCAAAATCCTTATCATATTAAATCAGCAAGGATTGCTTCTACAGAATGGTACATCAAAGGCTGAGAGAGATAAGGCAATGATCAGAAAATTGGTTGTAACTTCCTGTAAGCACCATTATCTATATTGAGAAATAAAAAAGCATTAATCCCTTGAGTTCATATACCATGCTGCTTCTAGTGAACGTCCCTCCCGTTATTTGTGTATTTTAATGTTTACTTAATAAAAATTGAGTAATATAAATGATGGCCAATCCAACTGAACCGTCCTTAATTGTCTGTAAATATGTAGTCATGTAGATATATCTTGCTTTTTAACCTTTACCCTGCTAAATTTCTTAAATGGACTGGTCCATCTTTCAGTTTGGGCGGTACCAGTTGTTTATCAGAGGGGTGTTCACTGAAAATTTACTGACTGAATAGCAAACAGTGAAGACCATGATCAGCCTGCACTGGCCACAAAGGTAAAATCACTTGCCGCCTGCCAGGCTTAAGGTCAAAAGGGAAAACGTTACTTGGTTTTGCTGTTTACAAAGTTACCAAAGTCTCTGTCATCGTTTGTACAGAGTTATATAAGGACTGTAAGTGTATATGCTTTCTATATTGGGAACATAAATTATAAAGATGACCTTTCTTGTACCTCAGTTGGTATGTCATTTTTTGAGAAAACTTTTTTAATTTAGTTCAAAGTTAACTACATGTATCTGTATGTTGATTTAAACCAAACAAACATATATAAAAAATTGTTTATTAGAAATATTACTACACATAAGCTATCTTTCCAGAGATAGCAGATCTTTGATAAATTTGTTTAACAGGGGTGAGTCATAAAATTTAAAAATATATGAATAAACCAATATTTCTGGTGGCCTGATTTATCTTTTTTGTTGCTGCATCTTAGGAATCCAATAGACAAACTGTTTCTCTTCTGTAAAACTTGGATGTAGGACTGGTAAAATGCTGCTTTAATTATATCATTTTCTCTGCTAAAATTTATAAAAAAAATAAACAATTACTGGTACTAGTATTTCCTGCACAATTTAAAGCAGAAATCATGGTCTCTGTTAAAAGGAAAAAAGGCAGAACAATTTATAAGATATTATACTGGCTCCTTAGATATCTGTAAATGACAAAATAATGCATGTAAAGTATTATAGCCAAAATTACCATAAGTATGACTTATATTTGTGCCAAATTATGCTGAAAACGGTTAAAAAGAACAAGAACAACAACAAACAAGAAAACATGTATTCACTTTTTCTGAACTGTAGGTCGTGAAGAAAAACATCTGCAGGAAGATTCAAAGTTTTGCCATCCCTGTTTTCAGCAAAAAGTCTTATTACCAGTGGTGTTCGATCAAGTGCACAGTACCTAGCTGATTAAGGGTTATACAAAAAAAAGTTTTTTTGGCAATTTTCATTTAACTTTTAATTTTTGGGAGGGGCCTCTGTGGCCGAGTGGTTAAGGTTGTTGACTTCAAATCACTTGCCCCTCATCGATGTGGGTTCAAGCCTCACTCAGGGCGTTGAATTCTTCATGTGAGGAAGCCATCCAGCTGGCTTACGGAAGGTCGATGGTTCAATGCACGGAGGGGCACGTTGAGTCTTCCTCCACCCATCAAAGCTGGAAAGTCACCATATGACCTATAATTGTGTCCGTGCAACGTTAAAGCCAACAAATAATTTTTGGCTTCTTTCTTGGACTTGGTCTGTGATAATTTAACAAAAAACATTATCTAAAATCAGTCATGTCCACTGCCATTATTTTGTGTGGGCCTGTAGTACGCTATAATATTTTTTCACAGGAAATAACTCGTGAGGCTATTCAAATTTTGTTAAAGTATGCCCCTTTTCCTCGCAAAACAAAAAAAGACACATATAAAGAATGTTTCTGAGATAGTTACTTAAAAAGCGAGAAAGAAGAAATTAAGAAAAACATTTATTAAAATATGTAGCAATGGTAGTCTGTTAAATCAAGAGAAAACTGTCAGTCAAACCATCCAAGAACAGGTAAGGGTTGGTACAAAATCAACGATAAAACCCGTGACACCAGTAGAGGCAGCATGCTCATATTGAAAATGACAACAGGAAAGAATGGGAAAAGAAAAAATGGTGATTGATTGAGTAATGACTCTAGCATGATTTTTGCATGCTGTTATCTCATTCATCAATTCTTATTTGCTGACAATGAATGAAAAAAAAAAAACCTGGTAAAAATTAATTTACACCAAGTATTGATTCTTGTTGGTGAAACAGATGTGTTCTGGTGAACCTTTGTCTGGTAGCTCTAATTTTTCTCAACACAAAACACTTCTGTCATGAAAAACAGACAAGCTCTCTAAAAATCTGCAGGGTATTACCCAGTAACTCTTTTCAGATCACAGGAGATAACTCCTGAGGCTAATCACTTCTTTTTATTATTAAATGCTCCTTTACTTTTGAAATCATAGGTAATCAGAGAAGTGAAAAAGAAGAAATTTAGATATATGTTTCTAAAAAATTAAAAAAGGTTATTTAGTTGGAAGCCAGAATAATTGAAACTTAAAACCCAGTATCATTTCAAGCCAAGATCTCACTTTTTATACGCCCGTCGCTGAAAGAGTGGGGTGTATTATAAGAACACCCATGGCGGCGGGTGTTTGACAGTTTTCATCCGATCTTCACCAAACTTGCTGACAATGTTTGTAGTCATAATATCTCGACCAAGTTCAATAACCAGCCAAATCTGCCCAGGCACTCTTGGATTATGGTCCTTGAATTACTCGAAGTCTGCAAATTAAGCCTTGTCTGCTCTCTAAGTCGAACAGTTTTCATTTGATCTTCACAGACTTGCTGATAATGTTTGTGGGCATAATATCTCGGCCAAGTTTGATAACCAGCCAAATCGCCCCAGGCACTGTTGGATTATGGCCCATGAACAACTTGAAAAACTGCGAATTTAGCCTTAATGTCCGCTCTCTTAAGTCAAACAGTTTTCATCCGATCGTCATCAAACTTGCTGACAATGTTTGTGGGCATAATATCTCAGCCAAGTTCTATAACCAGCCAAATTGCCCCAGGCACTCTTGGATTATGGCCCTTTAATTACTCAAAATCTGCAAATTTAGGCTTGTCCGCCCTCTAAGTCAAACAGTTTTCATCCGACCTTCACCAAATTTGGTGATAATGTTTGTGGGTATAATATCTCAGCCAGGTTTAATTAACCACCCAAGTCGCCTCAGGCACTCTTGGATTATGACCCTTGAATTGCTCGAAATCTTTTTATAATTCGTAACTAAATATTTAGACGGGCATTTTTTGTGACAGTTCCAGCATGGTGAAATTATCTTTGGTACAAGAACAAAGTATGTCTATACAAAAAAGCTCTGCCCTCAGACAGTTCATTAGGGCAGTAATTATCACTTGGAATACGCCCTAGAATGAGGCATAGTCTGGCTTTACATTCCTCCCTGCACAATTTTACCTTCCATGAATAACAATAAAAAGCACCTATTCAGATCCTGAATGAAGTGTTATAATGCACTTAAATAATGTATTGATGAACTTACAGCAATAATTATGTCTTTGATATTGTCCGTAAGTATTGACCTGGCACTTATGAATATTCCGTGTATTTCCGTAAATTAATTTTCGGTGTCCGAATATAAATAGCGGTATAACTACATATTACATATATCGTTCTTAATTGATATACTGTCGCATGTGCAGGTAGCTGTGCGGACAAAGCGTTTACCTGCCAATATCAGGATTGTGGGTTCGAGTCCTACGACCGACTATATATTTTTTCCCCAAATTTTATATGAAGACTTACTACTCATCTGATCAAACGTATCGTGATATCTATGGTTCATTTATAAAGAGTAATCATATTTTCCCGTTGTAAAATAATGGAATAAAATTGTTTTAATAGTATCTTAAATAAAAAGACAAATTACCTGTCACCAAGGTCCCAGAAAAAAAAATATAACAAGAGAAAACAATCAAAATTCATGAAATATGACACATAAAATCATGTAAACGATAACCTTACAATGCATTAAATTGAAAAAAAAAAGACCTATTCAGTAAGTGATTTCGAACCCATGGGAAGGCGCGTGCTAGTCGGACACCTTACCTCTACGCCACCGTGTCACTGATTAACTTTACATGTTACTTTAGTAATGTAGATACTTTCAGGATATTAATATTGCGTAAATTAACGAAAACGCCCGAAAATATTGGCGAAGATTAAAGAGTGCCAGGTCAATACTTACGGACAATACCCTTTGATCATTGTGGGGAAGTTGTTTACTCACACAACCTCCACTTTGAAACAGTTTTCATCTTGAGGTCTCTGTGTCCTTGACCTTTGACCTACTGATCCCAAAGATGAATTACACTAAGTAATAAATAAGAAAAGTGTAGCTGTATAGGGGTCACAAGATTACTGCAGCTGTAGGTTAATAGATATTTTGTTGAATACTGACATCAAACCCAACCCCAACACAAAACTGAAGAACAATGTACCTATAATTATCAGCCTTTTGAAAGGCATCTCCCCAAAATAGATCAATTTGGTCACAGCTTAGCAGCTTCTGGTTGTTATCAAGTAACTGTTCAGAGAAAAGGAGAGAAATCTATATGAAATGAACAGCAATTACAATAATTAAGTTGAGAGACAATGAAACTGGTGGTCAATTTTCTGAGAACAATGTGCTAATACAACCCGGTGGCTGAAGGTCAACACCAAATATGGCAAAATTGATCTCTTCTCTCTTAATAATCATTGCAAGACATTTTGGTTCTGACACGAAACATTTTGATGCAGATTTATGGACGTATAATTTGATATTCTTTTCAGGGCCTGTCTTTGAATCAATGTTGGTTTATAGAATTAAGTTGAAGTAAAATAATATCTTTTTTGTTTGCTGAAATGCAAGTGTATGTTGACCAAAACCAGATTGAATTCTTTAGGTCAATATTTTCATTTAGTGGGGCCTAATTTCTGTTGTGTTTCTCACAGGCTATTGTTGATTTTGCCGCCAAAAGCAAAAGTTGTTTGGCTTTGTTAATTGAAGTACATTTTGACTTACTTCAACATTATTACATTTTTCTGTTAGTATACTTTTCTCAACAAAACTTTAAAAGCATTTAAATACAAAGTAAATACAATGCAGTTTTTATTGGTCAAAGTTTTCTAGTTTCAAAAGAATCAGAGGACAGATTTATATCAGAAGACAGGTTTTTCCATTGCCTTTATTTCAAAGAATTAGATGAAGGCATGGTTTTACACAGATAATTACATGTAGTTTTAATACTGTTAAATATCTTAAAATTCTACATACAATGACATTGACTGAAAGGAATACAATTGTTTTTTTTTTTTAAACAGTATTTAAACGCTGGTTTACAGCATTATTTTGTTAAGTATAATGGTGGTTTAAGTTTACCTTACCAGTGTTTGCATAATAGTTGACAACCTCCCTGTATAATTCAAAGGTGGAGGATACAGAATTTTTAGCTCGACTATACGAAGTATAAGGAGAGCTATCCTACTCGACCCGGCGTCGGCGTCTTTCCGCGTCCCCACCTTGGTTAAAGTTTTTTTTACACTCTCTTTTTTCAACTTATCTCTGTAATTACTTGATGGATTTGATTCAAACTTGAAACATTTATTCCTCATCATCATCCACATCATCTGACATAAGGGCCATAACTCTGGCACCAATATTTCATGAATTATCCCCCCTTTTCACTTACATTTTCAGGTTAAAGTTTTGATGCACTTTCACTCTATCTCTGTTATTACTGAATGGATTTGATTCAAACTTAAAATAGTTGTTCAACATCATCACCCACATCATATGACACAAGATGCATAACTCTGGCACAATTTTTCATGAATTATTCCCCTTTTTACTTAGATTTTCAGGTTAAAGTTTTATGCACTTTCACTCTATCTCTGTTATTACTGAATGCATCTGATTCAGACTTAAACAATTGTTCAACATCATTACCCTTATCATATGACACAAGGTGCATAACTCTGGGACCAATTTTTCATGAATTATTTCCCCTTTTTACTTAGAATTTTAGGTTAAAGTTTTGATGCATTTTCACTCTGTCTCTGTTATTACTGTATGGATTTGATTCAAACTTAAAATAGTTGTTCAACATCATCACCCACACCATATGATGCAAGGTGCATAACTCTGGCACCAATTTTTCATTAATTATTCCCCCTTTTTACTAAGAATTTTAGGTTAAAGTTTTGATGCACTTTCACTCTGTCTCTGTTATTACTGAATGGATTTGATTCAAACTTAAAATAGTTGTTCAACATCATCACCCACACCATATGACACAAGGTGCATAACTCTGGCACCAATATTTAATGAATTATGCCCCTTTTTGCTTAGGATATACTTATATAGTGTTTTGGTACATTTTATCTTTACCTCTCTTATTACTTTAAGTTGATATTTTTGACACAGACTTAGGCTATTGTGCAATATCTTCATCCACAGTTGGAGTCATTAAACACTCCAGTGACAGCTCTAGTTTCCTCAGATGTGCCCAATTTCACTATCCAGCATCGAAATGGTCGAGTGCGCTGTCTCCTGTGACAGCTCTTGTTACATGTTCCATTCATCTTGTCTAAAGCTTCAAACTCAAGTATGCAATAATTAGCAATTCAGCAAATCTAGCAAACTGACATGCAAGACCACAAAACAATTACATTCAATTGTTAAGATGCTTCTCCAATTAGGCCAGATAATTAGATTGATTAATTTTTCATGAAACCAGTTTAATATTGGAACAGTCAGTAAACAGTTTCAGTAACATACCCTTGTTTCAACAAACAGTAAGTAAATCACCGGAGACATAGTTATTGATTCCTTCATAAAAATGATTATTCCATTACTACAAATAGATTTAGTGCTACGTTTGGTGTCGGAACTTTCTTGCCACATTCAGAAAAGGGATATTAAATGATGAATTTTTTTTTAAGTATTGGAAAAAAAACTGCATGTATTTGAGAACTACTTCAAAAAAATTTAAGCTCTTCTGGTTAAAGAAATGATTGTTTCATTATTGATATGGGATTTAAATAATATATGGAGGCCATTGAGAAAAGTGTCACAAAAGTTTTATTTTATGGATTTATTTCATTAATTCTGTTACACTGAGTGTCATGGTCCTAATTGGGTAACATCTGTTACAAGATATTTCTATAGAAATGTCCTATTCACAGCTTTTGTGATTTGGATTATAAGGAACACAGCTGTTTATGGAATTAAAGATGTTTTGTAGAAACTTTCTCGTGCATTGTTGCAGTTGTTGTTGTTGTTGCTGCTGCTGCTGTCATTGTTGATATTTCAACAATTTTCCATCATTATAGTTTTTCATGAATGATAAAAAGTTAATATGGATGTAATGATGTAGAAAAAATTATTACATTTTTTGTTGTAATGGAAATTAAATTGTTTTGAGCTCCGGAATTGTAAAAAGGCAAATAAAAATAAATGTAGTGGAAACTATAGTGATGTATTTTAGCTGTTGATGACAAGTTTTATTGTCGAGGTTTAATGGATGAATGTTCAGCATTGTAAATGTAAAATGTCTTTGTTCTTTTTTTCTGTAAAGAGAAAGTGTTTTAACAGTATGAATAATTGAAAGGTTTATATAGCGCATTTCGACCTTAGTTCTGCTGAATAATGAATAAGAATTTGATTTGTCAGCAAGTTTATACATTCAGTTTAGCCAAATAGCAGGTATTAACTGTGTTTCTAAAAGCAGCTGATGCTTCTTTCTCCACAAGTCCAGTTTAATCCATCATCCATGGATTCAATGGTCCAGTTTAATCCATGAAGCCAGATGTCCAGTTTAATCCTTGGAGCCAGATATCCAGTTTAATCCATGGAGCCAAGTGTCCAGTTTAATCCATGGAGCCAAATGTCCAGTTTTATCCATAGATCCAGATTTCCACTTTAATCCATGCATCCAGATTTCCACTTTAATCCATGCATCCAGATGTCCAGTTAATTCAATGAATTAAGATGTTCAGTTCAATCCATTACATCCAGATGTCCAGTTATGTTTGTGGATCCAGATGTCTGGTTCATTCCTTGTTTCCTGAGATTTCCAGTTCAATTCATGAATCCAGTTTACAATTCTTTCCCTGGTTCCAGATGTCCAGTTCAATCCCTGGTTCCCAATGTCAAGTTTCAATCCCTGGTCCAGTTGTAATAAAGGCAGATTAAGCATTTAAAAACCAGGTTTGTTCCACAATGTACTTCTATACTAAAGTCTTGAATTATAAGTTGGTCAGAATTCATGTCCATTTAATTTATTTTGTCACATGAGAACCTTGATAGTGTTTGTATGTCATTGTAGCTTTACTCTTCTGTGTGACATTGATGATCTTTTCAGCATCATGATAACTATTAGTTTTAAGTATTTATTGTGTTGGATGTTTGTTCATCCATAATTATTAAGGGATGATCTTAATATAGAAATGCATTATAACCAGTTTTAGAAGTTGTATGGCATTAATTGCTTGGTGTCCATGATGATGATATTCTGATTGCTAGTTGATATTATGGTTGTCTTTCAAGTTCTTCACAAACTGCTCCTCAATTATTTCATGGATAAGTTCATAGACTCATGAACTTACAATAGGACTGTATCCAGTTCATAGTCAAGAACATTTTCTTTTGAAATGTTTGATGATGAACATTTCTTTAACTTATATATTTGTTCACCTAATTTTCCACACAAACTGCTTAAAAGTTAGTAAATCATTATAAGTGCAAAAAAATTTGGAATGCAAAACAAAATCATGAGAATTGGTATGAATTTATAATATTCATGAAAGTTCACGAACTATTGCATGTGTGTTAAAGGTTTTCTTTAAGTTTTATGAACACTATAAATTAATGAATATTTTATGAATCATGTTTGCAAAAGATGTATATATAGTTCCTGAACTGTCTCTTTTATAATTCTTTATGAACTTGTCGTGAATACGCCATGAACTTGTCATGAGCCATCTATGAACAGTTCATGTTTGGTCATGCACCATTCATGAAAGTTGATGAATTCATTTAACATTAAGCCCTGGTTCAACAACTGATGATTTAGCATAAATTGTAGCATTACTATTGTAGCTATAAATTATAGTTAATATGTAGCCAAGTGTTTTAGAAACCAGAGGGATAGTCAACCTGTATAGTTTTTAGTTCACCTGAGCACGAAGTGCTCAAGGTGAGCTTTTGTGAATTAGCCCTTTGTCTGTCGTCCATCATCAACACTTTGACTGTTAACACTCTAGAGGTCACAATTTTGGCCAAATCTTAATGAAACTTGGTCAGAGTGTTACCCTCAATAAAATATTGGATGAGTTCGATATTGGGTCATCTGGGGTCAAAAACTAGGCCATCAGGTCAGATCAAAGGAAAAGATTGTTAACACTAACAATTTTGGCCCAATCTTAATGAAACTGGGTAGAATGTTACCCCTCAATAAAATCTTGGCCAAGTTAAGTATTGAGTCATCTGAGGTCAAAACTAGGTCACCAGGTCAAATCAAAGGATAGGCTTCTTAACACTCTAGAGGCCCCTTTAAAGGCAATACCTCTATGAAACTTTATCAGAATGTTTGTCTTGATGACCTCTAGGCCAAGTTCGAATCTGGATCATGTGGGATCAAAAACTAGGTCACAAGGTCAAATCAAAGGAAAAGATAGTTAACCGTCTAGAGGTCACATTTATGACCATATCTTAATGAAACTTGGTCAGAATGTTATTTTAATGATTAAAAATTCAGTTTCCAATCTCGGTCAGGTGGGTCAAAAACTAGGTCACCAGGTCAGATCAAAGATAAAGCTTGTTAACAATCTAGGGGCCACATTTATGATTGTATCTTCATGAAACTTGATCAGAATGTTAATCTTGATGATCTTTAGTTCAGATTCGAATCTGGGTCATGTGGGTTCAAAAACTAGGTCACCAGGTCAAATCAGAGGAAAAGCTAGTTAACTCCCTAGAGGCAACATTTATGACCATATCTTAGTGAAACTTGGTCAGAATGTTAATCTTGATGATCTGATCTTTAGGTCAATAGGTCAGGTGAGTGATACAGGGCCTTCAGGGTCCTCTTGTTTTCTTGGAAAGTGTTTAGCAACTAATACACATTAGCCTTAGAACATCAGAACTTGTTTTTACTTGCTGGGCTGTGTGGGCAGCATGAAAAATTAGCCCTAATTGCTTTATTTAATGATCATTATATTTGCTTAATCAATCACTAAAATACATAAATTATAGTAGTTGACTTAGACAATGCCCATATTAGAAATAAATGTTTCTGACATATATATTTTTATTGCAATATGAAACTGTCAATTTAAGTACTGATAATAATGAATGTTAAATTAACATTAATTGCCCATAATTTAGGTATCTTAAATGACCACAGTGTTTCTTATTATGTAACAGGTATGCACTTATATATAGGTATTTTCCATTATGAATGCATTAATTATATTAAGAAATACAATTTAACAACTGTTAAATTTGTGCGTTATTTAGCGAATTGCAAAAACTATACCAAATTGACCGAAATAGTTAATTCAGATTGATAAGGAGGACTGTATTAAAGTGCTTAAGTGGAGTTCATGGTAGACAGCTATCATCAATTTACAAAATAATAAAGTATTTAAACCTGCACTGGACAATCGACCTTCATCAATTAGAGGAACACTGAAAGTAGTTAAACCCAGCAGTGTATGGTCACAGCTATCCATGGGATTTTATTGTTCAATTTTACAAGCAATTTACAACAGTTACTTGTACTTTTATCAAAAAGGGAAAAAATGTGGCTTTATGTCTGACCATTTATGGTTTCAATTATCGACTAATGCCAAGTACAAAACAGTTAGCGGGTTTTTATAGCATGTTTCCTTCCCTTTGTATGGACATAAAAAGAGTGGTGGCTAACATGTTTCATTGCTTTGTTGCGGATTTGTTCTAACATACTGTGGCTGTATAATTCAGATTTTGGATAAAATAAGATGTGTTATGTAAGTGCTTGATTCCTGCAAGTTTGGAGAAATAAAAGCACAACAGTGTCTGAGCGTCTGCAGTTTAAAAATAGTGAAGTGTGTGTGATAGGATTAGAGTTTTTAAATCCTGGATACTAACAAGAAAATATTCTGCCATCAGTTCAGTTTTTACTTCATTCAGGGAAATTAGAAGAGTGGATTATACCATGTGTATAGTGCAAAGGGATTTTTAACTTGATGTGTAATTTTGTGGGACACTTGACACAGATGGTCATTTAATGTCCTCTTCATGTAAATCAAGGTTATAAGATACTGTGTGTTTAGTTGGACACCATCATTAATTAGTTTAAAGACTTGATCTATCATGTCACATAGTTGATGAAGTTCATGCAAATTTGATGGGAAATTTGCAGTTTCTTGAAGTGAAGGGCATTATATTCGGATACTAATAAGCATTCGCCAGTTTAAAACTTGTAACAATTTCCTATATTTAACTTCAATCCAGTTTTGATATAGTGATTTAAAAGGGGTTTAGCTAGGCCGTTTTATTATTAGCTCATCTGTCACGTAGTGACAGGGTGAGCTTTTGTGATCACCCTTCGTCCGTCAGACGTCCATCCACAATTTCTTTTGAACACAGTAGAGGCCGCATTTTGCAATCAATTTCAATCAGACCTGCACACAACTTGTATTGGCATAATATCTTGGTTCCTTTCGAAAACTGGCCAGATCCCATCACGGGTTCCAGAGTTATGGCCCCTTAAATGGCCAAAATTTGCTATTTTTGACTTGTGAACATGATAGAGACCACATTTTGCAATCAGCTTTAATCAAACTTGCACAGAACTTGTATAGGCATAATATTTCGGTTCCTTTCGAAAACTGGCCAGATCCCATCATGGGTTCCAGAGTTATGGCCCCTTAAAGGGCCAAAATTTAATATTTTTAGCTTGTGAACATGATAGAGACTACATTTTGCAATCAGCTTTATTTAAACTTGCACACAACTTGTATTTGAATAATATCTCGGTTCCTTTCCAAAACTGGCCAGATCCCATCATGGTTTCCAGAGTAGTGACCCCTTAAAGAGAGAAAAATTGCTACTTTTGTTTTGTGAACACGACAGAGACCACATTTTGCAATCAATTTTAATCAAACTTGCACACAGCTAATGTATTGGCATAATATCTCGGTTCCTTTCGAAAACTAGCCAGATCCCATCATGGGTTCCAGAGTTATGGCCCCTTAAATGGCCAAAATTTGCTATTTTTGGCATGTGAACATGATAGAGACCACATTTTGCAATCAACTTTAATCAAACTTGCACAGAACTTATAATATCTCGGTTTGTTTAGAAAACTGGCCAGATCCCATCATGGGTTCCAGAGTTATGGCTCCTTAAAGGGCCAAAATTTTATATTTTTAGCTTGTGAACACGATAGAGACTACATTTTGCAATCAGCTTTATTTAAACTTGCACACAATTTGTATTTTAATAATATCTCCGTTCCTTTCGAAAACTGGCCAGATCCCATCATGGTTTCCGGAGTATTGTTGGCTTTTGAGCACAATAGAGACCACATTTTGCAATCAGCTTCTATCAAACTTGCACACAACTTGTATTGGAATAATATCATGGTTCCTTTCGAAAAACTGGCAGATCCCGTAATGGTTTCCAGAGTTATGGCCCCTTAAAGGGCCAAAATTTGCTATTTTGGCTTTTGCAGCCATATAGAGACTTCATTTATGGTAACTTAAAAACTATCTTTAACAACAGTAGATCTTGGATTCCATAATGAATCAGTCAGATCCAAGTTAATTTTTACCCTGTGAACATGATAGAAGTGACATTTTACATTAGATTTTAACCATTCTTACACACAACTTAAGTCACAATAAGATCTCGGTTTCTTTTGAAAACCGGCTAGATTCCATCATGGGTTCTAGAGTCTTACTGCCACTAAAAGACGCAAAATTTTCTATTTCGGCCCTTTCAACCATATAGAGGTTTCATTTATGCTTTGATTTGATACAAACTTACACAGAATGTTTATCTTGATCTCTAGGCCAAGTTCAAAACTGGGTCATGTGGAGTCAAAAACTAAGTCACTAGGTCAAATCAAAGGAAAAGCTTGTTAACACGTACCTAGAGGCCACATTTATGACCCTATCTTCATGAAACTTGGTCAGAAAGATTATCTTGATGATTCCTATGTCAAATTCAAAACTGGGTCGTATGAGGTCAAAAACTAGATCACCTGGTCATATCGAAGGAAAAGCTTGTTAACACTCTTGAGGCCACATTTATGACCCTTATATCTTCATGAATCTTGGTTAGAATGTTTATCTTGATGATTCCTAGGCCAAGTTCCAAACTGGGTCAGTTAGGGTCAAAAACTAGGTCACCCTTTCAAATCGAAGGAAAAGCTTATTAACACTCTAGAGGCCATTTTTAGCCCACCATCATCAGATGGTGGGCTATTAAAATCACTCTGCGTCCGTGGTCCGTCCGTCCGTCATTCCGTCCGTCCGTCCATCCGTTAACAATTTCACGTTATCGCATCTCCTCAGAAACTACTGGGGGGATTTTGACCAAACTTTGTCAGAATGATGTATTGTTACCCTAGTTGTGTCCCCCTGAAAATCAGACTGGTTCAACAATTTATGAGTGAGTTATGGCCCTTTGTTTATGTCTATAATTTACATAGCTTTATATAGGGAAAAACTGTGAAAACCCTTTTGTCCAAAACCACAGGGCCTAGGGCTTTGATATTTTGTATGTGACATCATCTAGTGGTCTTCAACTAAGATTGTTCAAATTATACCCCTAGGGTCAAATATGGCCCCGCCCAGGGGGTCATATGGTTTACATAGACTTATATAAGGAAAAACTTTGAAAAATCTTCTTGTCCAAACCACAAAGCCTAGGGCTTTGATATTTGTAATGTATTATCATCCAGTGGTTCTCTACCAAGTTTGTTCAAATTATCCCCCTAGGGTCAAATATGGCCCAGCCCCAGGGGTCACATGGTTCATATAGACTTATATAGGGAAAAGCTTTTAAAATCTTCTTGTCAATAACTACAACATTCAAACTTGGACCACTTGTATATTTTTGAGTGGCAACATGAACCTTGACATGAGTTGACCTTGATTTTGACCTAGTGACCTACTTTCACATTTCTGTAGCTACAGCCTTCAAATTTGGACCACATGCATAGTTTTGTGCACCGGAAAAAACTTTGACCTTGATTTTGACCTAGTGACCTACTTTCACATTTTTGAAGGTACAGGCTTCAAATTTGGACCACATGCTTAGTTTTGTGTTCCGAAATGAAATTTAACCTTCATTTTGACCCAGTGACCTACTTTCACATTTCTCAAGCTACAGCCTTTAAATTTGGACCACATGCATGGTTTTATGTACCGAAACAAACTTTGACCTTTACATTGACCTAGTGACCTACTTTCACTTTTTGAAGGTACAAGCTTCAAATTTGGACCACATGCTTAGTTCTGTATTCTGAAATAAAAATTGACCTTGATTTTGACCTAGTGACCTACTTTCACATTTCTCAAGCTACAGCCTATAAATTTGGACCACATGCATAGTTTTGTGTACCGAAATGAATTTTGACTTAAAGATTGACCTAGTGACCTACTTTCACATTTCTGTAGCTACAGGCTTCAAATTTAGACCACATGCATAGGATTGTGTACCGAAACAAACTTTGACCTTGATATTGACCTAGTGACCTACTTTCACATTTTTGAAGGTACAGGCTTCAATTTTGGACCACATGCATAGATTTGTGCTCTGAAGTGAAATTTGACCTTGATTTTGACCTAGTGACCTACTTACACATTTCTCAAGCTACAGCCTTCAAATTTGGACCACTTGCATAGTTTTGTATACCAAATTAAACTTTGACCTTAAGATTGACCTAGTGACCTACTTTCAAATTTCTCAAGCTACAGCCTTTAAACTTGATTCACATGCATAGTTTTGTGTACAAATAACTTTGTCCTTGAAATTGATCTAGTGACCTACTTTCACATTTCTCAAGCTACAGCTTTCGAAGTCGGACCACATGCACAGTGTTGTGTACGGAAATGAAATTTGACCTTGAGCTAGTCAATAAGTCTTGAAATTTGGAACACTCAAAAATGGCACATTGGTGGGCGGCAAGATCACTCTGTGATCTCTTGTTATGACTCTATCTTCATGAAACTTAGTGAGAATATTTATCTTGATGATTCCTAGGCCAAGTTTGAAAATGGTTCATGTTGGGTCAAAAACTGGGTCACCACTGAAATCAAAGGTAAAGCTTGTTAACACTGTAGAAGCCACGTTAATGACAATATCTTCATGAAACTTAGTCAGAATGTTTATCTTGATGATTCCGAGGCCAAGTTGAGCGATATATGGTCATAATGACCCTCTTGTTTGTTGTTGTTGACAGCGGTACATATATTTATGAAATTCAAATATGCACATGTATAGGTATAGTTATAGGTATCTTGTATATAGTGGAATGAATATACTATATTAGCTGATATAAGATAAGGAAGGAATTGTTTATGGTCAAATATTATCACCATCTTTTAATCAGTTTTAGCAGACATTTTTCTGTTTAATCTTGTAAATTATTCATAGAATACCAGAGAAAATATGAGATATATACAACAATGATTGATCAGTATAGTCTCCTACGGATAATTACAATATTTTTTTAAGCTCCTATAATACTGTTTTTGTATTTATAAGTCAGACAGTTGGGAACAAGTCTAGTTGTTATCTGACTGGGTCTGACAAAGGTGTTGCTTTTAGTGTTAGCTTGACAGTAATGTTCATTGAACAGGGCCAGCAAGAGAATAATGTTGCTTTCCAAAGTTTGTTAGTTTTTATTGACCAGAATCTGCCAGAGGTATTGCTGTTAGTGATAGTGTGTGAATAGTGTTTATTGGCCAATCTTTTGAATAGTGTTCATTGAAAAGGGCTGTCCACATATGGTCATTGAAGCCTACCATGTAGTGTTTACTGGACACTGGGCCTGCAAGAGGTGTTGCTGTTAATGTTAGCTTGTGATAGTGGATGGGTCTTGTGATGTGAATTCAGATGCTTTGAGTACTATAGTGTGAAGGAGGTCATGTGTTTTATCAAATATGAGGAAAAGTCTGGGAATTGAGCTGGTGTGTGACTGCTTTCTTTGTCCTACATGGACTTTTTTCTGTTTTTTCTGGCATTTGTTTACTCATGTGTTTTATCAGATATATGATAAAGATTTCCTATACTTTAGCATGTTATGAAATCATACAGGTGTGTCATATCATTGCTGAGATAATATTGGGCAGTAGTTTACTAGAACTGCAATAAACGAGAAGGCTTATCAGTTGTTCCATACTGAAAGGTGATGATGCATAAAATCACTTCAGATTATGATGGGCTGTGCTGTTAAGTGAAATATGTATATTTTTTTTGTTTGAGAAATGAGTCATATTTGAACAAAGTTCTGAAATTTTTAAATGACTGTACTTACTATGAGCACAGTTGAAATTGACGGTTTATTATGGTAATTCATGGTTTACCACGGTAGTTGATGGTCATGGGACAATGGTTGACCATGGCTGTGGTAATTGGCACCATGGTCATAAAATATGGTATCAGCCCATGGTCAGAAACCATGGTCGACCATGGTTGTGGACCACAGACAACCATGGTCGACCAAGGTCCATGACAATGATCAACCATGGTGATTATAACTATCAAAAACTGTATAAATATGAATTTGAAAGGGTCGTGAAAATACAAGACAATTGCAGTCTAAGTTAGTCATTTATTTGTCACAAAATTGCTAAGATGATTACAAATTATAGTCAGACTATGAAAGTTTACCTTTGAATCTGTCTATAAATGCAGGAAAACTATTCTATAACTAGGAAAACCTTTGGAGCTAAAATGCAGTCTTTGGTGCATTGTAAAACTTGATAAGTGTGAAAATTACTAACATGACCATGGTAGTCCATGGTCAACCATGGTTGAAAAAAAGTTGACTAACTGTTGATCAACTTTTCTGACCATGGTCAGTCTTACCTCACCATGGTCGACCGTAGTCCTGACCATGTTTTCACCATGGTATTTAATGGTTGACCATGTTAAAAATGGTCAACCATCAAAAACCGTGGTGACCATGATCAACATTTCGTCTGGGAAGTACATTTTTACTCTCAATGTAAAATTTAAGGTTGCCTTTTAGTGACCCCTTTGATTGAGATCTGACTCATGTAAGCATGGAAGGTCAGGTGGGAAACTTTCAAAGATATTTGACCCCTACCTTTAAATACTTTGAGGGAGCTGCTATGGCAGAATGGTTAAGTACCCCGTCTTCAGATCACTTGCTCCCACAGCTCTATGGACTATGTTTAAGTTGAGATAGCTATTAAGTTGGCTTGAGCACATGTAGTCCATCATTGATCTATCCCAGTGTTTGTTTACCCCATGCCTGAAACACTACCAGATGGGTGCACCTGAGATCTAATCAACTCAGCTGATGTTAAAAGCTGCAAAGTCACTCCCATAATTATAACCTGAAATGTGTTCATGTGACTTGAAGCTGACAAAAGAAATAAATTGAAGATTTTCATAGTTATTTGAATAACAATGAAAAATTATTGTGTGCCTTTCTTAACTATGAAAATAAATGCTATAGTAATTGTGAGGTAAATGTCATTTATCTTGCAAAAACAAAACGTTCCTAGAACACAGATGTGAACTGGGGACTGAAATCAAGAAACAAAAAGATCAAACTGATTATCATTTGAATCATTGCAAGGAAAAATGCTTTTGAACATGTATGATATTTAACAACTGATGCAGTGATATATCAGTTATTATTTGTTCGAAAATCCCACTTTGATAACATATTATTCCCCCATATATTACAACTTTATCTTCAATAGATAAAGAAGATATTTATGTTAGAAATGTTTTTTTTCTGTTGATGATTTGGAGAACTACACATAGATGAGGAAGTTGCTGATGCTCTATCAGATAAAGAAGTTGGACCTAAAGTTGTGAAGGAAGTCAGAGCTGAAGTTGTTAATGCTCTATTAAATATGGAAGTCAGACCTGAAGTTGTTGATGCTCTATTAAATATGGAAGTCAGACCTGAAGTTGTTGATGCTCTATTAAATATGGAAGTCAGACCTGAAGTTGTTGATGCTCTGTTAGTTAAGGAAGTAGGACCTGAAGTTGTTGATGCTCTGTTAGTTAAGGAAGTAGGACCTGAAGTTATTGATGCTCTGTCAGATAAGGAAGTCGGACCTGAAGTTGTTGTTGATGCTCTGTCAGCTAAAGAAGTCGTACCTGAAGTTGTTGATGCTCTGTCAGTTAAGGAAGTTGGACCTGAAGTTGTTGATTCTCTGTCAGATAAGGAAGTCGCACCTGAAGTTGTTGATGCTCTGTTAGTTAAGGATTTTTTTGTTTGTTTTAGGTTTTATGCCTTCTTTTAACAGTATTTCAGTTATGTAATGGTGGGCAGTCAACCTAACCAGTGTTCATGGTACAGAATCCAGTACAAACCTGTTCTCCACAAGTAAATGCCAACTTCCCCACATGAATAAGAGATGGAAGACGAATGATTTCAGACACAATGTCATCTATCAAATTGTCGCAGAGAACATGTTCATCGCCCGAGGATCGAACTCATGATCTGTAGATCTACGTTCTCCCAGTTGAGCTAAGCAGGCAGGTTTTTAGTTAAGGAAGTTGTTTAGGAAGTAGACCCTGAAGTTGTTGATGCTCTCTTAGATAAGGAAGTCAGACCTGAAGTTGTTGGAGAAAGTCGGTCCTGAAGTTGTTGATGCTGTGTTAGATAAGGAAGTAGACCTATGAAGTTGTTGATGCTGTCTTAGATAAGGAAGTTGGACCTGAAGTTGTTGATGTTCTTTTAGATAAGGAAGTCTGACATGAAGTTGTTGATGCTCTGTTAGATAAGGAAGTCTAACCTGAAGCTGTTGATGCTTTGTCATATAAGGAAGTTGGACCTGAAGTTGTTGATGCTCTGTCAGATGAAGAGGTCAGACCTAAAGTTTGGATGTTATGTTAGATAAGGAAGTTGGACCTGAAGTTGTTGATGCTCTGTTAGTTAAGGACGTCAGACTTGAAATTGTGAAGTTCTGTTAGATAAGGAAGTCAGACCTAGAGTTGTTGATGCTGTGTTAGATTTACAGGAAGTCCGACCTGAAGTTGATGATGCTCTGTGAAAATCAGTATTTCTTGTGTTTTGTTTAAGTTCACTTTTCTTGATTATTTACTTTAGCTTTGAAACATCATACATTTTTCTGTCATCGGTTAAGATGAGTAAGATTTAAGGCTAAGAACCATAACTCTTTTCTTGCATATTGTCCAACACTTGCAGACAAGCGATATTGCCCACAGACGGTGCTCTTGTTATATTACTAGATCCTAGATATTTAATAGCATACAATTTTGTGAAGTGTTTGATGTTCATGAAATGTTTGATATTCCGGCCAAATATTTTCAGAAAAGTATAATTATAATGTCTTCAATGTTTTCTACTTAAGGGTAACGAGAATATTAATCAAGGATCAGATTTTTATCTCTTTAACCTTTTTTTTACAGTTGATTATGTTTCACTGAGTTTTAAAAAGTGATCAGAATTTTGTTTCAAGTATCAGTTGCATGTGAAGAGAACATCATGGAGATTAGAGAAGATAATTCAGGCATATCTAGATATTCGAGATGGTGTACTGATTATCTTTTTCCAAGTGAGTAACTTTACAGAATTACTCAATGAACTAGAGTATACAGAGATAGTACAGCTTTTAGTGGAGTTAGACCAGCAACTTAAAAACACTTAAAGTGCGGACATGCAAATACAAATGCGGAAAAACTACACCATAACGTCAGAGGTTGTTTATTGAATAAGGAATGTAGTGAGAATTGAATTTTGGAATGACAAGAAAATTTGATAATTATCAATATTTTGCAGTGCTTTCTAGAAGTGCAGACTTTTATATGTGATTGATTCGCTCAGTATTATTTCCAATGATAGTTTAAAATTCCATATGAGAAGGATCATAACCGCCATGGTTTATTATATAAGATGGAAAATTTGAAAGATTAATCAATACTAATTTCAATTTTGTGTTTATATTGGTATTTTGCTTGTAACATTTCAACCTGCTTTTTGTATTGACACAAAAATAGGTGAAATATTAAGGGTCTTTAAAATCCTTTATCATGTAGCGTATATATATTCAAACTAATAACATGCACTGAAAATTTTAGTATTGTAATTGTAATTGGATCATCTGAGTGCACATTTTTGAAGGTAGAGATTAATTTTGGATTAACATAATGATAATAATAATAGAAAAGCTCCTAAGTACAACATTAAATGAGCCGTGCCATGGGAAAACCAACATAGTGGGTATGCGACCAGCATGGAGCCTGACCAGACTGCGCGGATGCGCAGGCTGGTCTGGATCCATGCTGGTCGCATACCTACTATGTTAGTTTTCTCATGGCACGGCTCAAATGTCATACAGTAACTTCCCTTCGTTCTTGTGCTCGATTGACACTGAATTACTCATATTTTGTTTGGATTAAAACAAGGATAATATTGTAGACTGGCAAATGTAAGGACTGAGACCAGTCTAGGAATAATGTCTATTTGTATAATTTTAATGTTTAATTTGTGGAGAATAGATTCAAATGGGATAAAGCTTGAACATTTAAAAACTGTGGAAAACTGTGTTTTGAGAGTGTGTATTGCAAGGAACTATAATCTTGGTGTCATTCGAGTTTTACACAAAATTGTTTTTGGATTATTTGAGAAAGGGAATTTTTTTATTGCTGAAAAATGGTTTTTTCTTGACTTTCCTTATGAGACATGTAGAGAGAACTGTGTTGTTGTTGTGGTGTCTGCAGTAGCAGGAGCAGCTGTTGTCAGTGGAGGTGTCCATCAATCAAGCGGCGAATTAATCTTGTGATTTATCTTAATAAGATAAAGTGATAAGATGAGATTAATGGCAATCAGTGTCACTCACCATTCTGTATCTCACCAATATCTCCTTGATATTGATCTGGTACTAGCAGTTTCTTGTGCAAAAGTTGGAATGGTTAGAAAAGATCTTAAAATGACTTGTCCCACTGCTACTGTTTCAAAATTTGATTGATTCCTCTGAGGAACTTTAGTGTGTCTGCAGAAATTTTTAAACCTTTGGTATGTGTTAAGAGCTTTGATGCAGCTTAGAGCTTAGTTACCCACCTGCTCAGCTCAAAAGCAAGAGAGCAGATCTACGGATAGCAGTGTTGTGAGTTTGATCCCCAGGCGAGGCACATGTTGAAAAGGCTCCAGGACTATTTGATAAAGACATTGTGTCCAAAATCATCTGTCCTGTACCTCTGATTCATGTGGGTAAGTTGGCAGTTACTTGCAGAGAATCCAGGAAAACAGTTATGTTAACTGCCCGCTGTTATAATATAACTGAAATACAGTCGAAAAATGGCACTAAACCCATAGCCAGCAAGCAAGGATCAAAATGACTGGAAAATTTCATAGAGAATAATAGCAGCTTAAGAGCTTTGCTCATTTATTAACCAGTGTCTTGTATGACAGGCATTGCTCTTTTAGCCTGTAGATTTCTGCATACATGCACCAGCTTGATACTGTGTCTGCTGCTGCTTCAGGAAAATAGCTTATTGATTGTGTCTCAAATTTCCTAATGGCCAGTCCTGTGTAAATAGCAATCCTTTTTATAGGTTTCTATGATTGCTACTTGTAGAATTAATTACTGTGCAGTTTGTTTACTGATCTCGGTGTGACTGCAGCAGCATTTTATGTGTGTCACTTAGATGACCACTTGTTGTTAAGTGGTTGTACTTTTCATACCTGAACTTCCACAAAGAAATATAAAATGTAATACAATGAGCCCTCAGCTGAAATGCTTATGTACAAAGTCCTTTAAAAGGAAATAGCAGCAAGCCTTATCTTTGGGATTTTATTCAGGAAAAACAGGGCCTTCATTGCTGATTGATCACGGTGGAATCTTGCTCTCACCTCAGTGCAGGATCAGTGATTCTACCCAGTCAATTTGTGCCTGAAAAAAATGATTGTAGAGACACATATTAGTTTCCCCGCACCATTGTAACTGGCTGTTTGACATGATTGACCTGTGAAATTGTTTATACACCAGCTACTGGCAAAAGTGGCAATGATTGTATTGCTGAACTGTCAGTACTAGTTGTTTGCAATGATTATCCTGTGGAATTGCTTTTGCCATGACTATCTGATTGTCCTAGGGAATTTACCAATTGTTTGCAATGATTGCCCTGTGGATCTCTTCTAGCCATTTGCCATGATAGTCTAGGGAACTTACCAACTGTTTGCGATGATTGCCCTGTAGGTTTATTTCAACCATTTGCCATGATTGTCTAGGGAACTTACCAAATGTTTGCAATGATTGCCCTGTGGATCTGTTCTAGCCATTTGCCATGATTGTCATAGGGAACTTACCAACTGTTTGCAATGATAATGCCCAGTGGATCAGTTCTAGCCTTTTGCAGTGATTGTCCTAGGCAAGTTACCAATAGTTTGCAATAATTGCCCTGTGGATCTGTTCAAGCCATAATACCATGATTGTCTAGGGAACTTACCAATTGTTTGCAGTGATTGCCCTTAGGATCTGTTCTAGCCATTTGCCATGATTGTCATAGGGAACTTACCAATTGTTTGCAATGATAATGCCCTGTGGATCTGTTCTAGCCTTTTGCCATGATTGTCCTAGGCAAGTTACCAATTGTTTGCAATGATTGCCCTGTGGATCTGTTCTAGCCATTTGTCATGATTGTCCTAGGCAAGTTACCAATTGTTTGCAATGATTGCCCTGTGGATCTGTTCTAGCCATTTGTCATGAATGTCATAGGGAACTTACCAGTTGTTTGCAACCCTGTTGAGAAATTCATGAACAGTTCATGAATAATCCTTGAACTATTCCCAGGTTTTTTTTTCGGCCATTTTTATAGCCGTTATTCGGCTATATTCCCAATGCCAAAAAGTATGTATTTTTCCCAAAATGAGTGCAAAAATTCCCAATCTACATTCTGAAAAAAATTTCATCAAAATTGCACAAACATTGACCAAATTATGGATAATTTTGTAATGGAAGTATGTTAAAAGAGGTTGTACAATGTGAAACAAGTGTATGAGAAAGTGCTTAAGCACATCTTTACTATATCCTATGGGACTAAATATTTCCCAATTCGAAACATTTACGTGTCAAAATTCCCAATTTTGGGGGTATAGGCTATGTTCCCAAATTAGCTAGAAAAAACCCTGCTATTCCAGAACTTTGTTCATGAACAGTTCACGAATAGTTCATGAAAGTTAGTGAACTACAAATGGGACTTTTTACGACATCAAAAATTCATGAACTGGGCATGGTTCATCAAGTTCATGAACTGGACTGTTCATCAAATTCATGAACTGGATGTGTTCATCAAAGTTCATGAGTTGATAGGTTCATGAATTTGATGAACCAGAAATTCGCAAACTTGATGAACAGTTCATGAATAAATCTTGAACTATTCATGAACTATTCATGAACAGTTCATCAACTACAAATGCGGCTTTTTGCAGCATCAACTATTCATCAAGTTGATGAACCATAGTTCATGAACCAGGGGTTCATGAACTGAAAGTAACAAGATAAATGGAAAGTTGATGAAACAGTGATTTTGACAATAGTGACGTTACTATAGCAACTGCCTGATAAAGCCTGTCTGAGAAAAGCAGGCTTTCTCAGGTCAGTGACTTGAGAACACTTTGCACTGTTTAAACCTGTGATTAAAGCCAAGGACATCCGATTGTGTCCATTTTGCATTTAAAAATTATTACGCCCTCATACGACACTGAAAAAGGTCTTTAAATTCCAAAATATAAAAATGCGAAAAAACAACAAAATCCCAAATGAAAATTTATCCGAAAATCAGTTGCTAGACGGTCTAATTTACTTTAATCTCAAGATTGACATTCAGATTAGATACTAGCTTTGTTTCAGGGTCGTGAAAACATGTGACATTTTAAAAGGATTTTATATTTTTAAAATGAACAATTTATGACAACACCATAATTACTTATTTGATATTCAGTATACTCACGTTCCTTTTAAACCGTTCCTTACTGTAGTATGATAAATATTTCCTTCTCGTTTGCTGCACAAACTTCTAAAAAATTGCTGAATCACATGTGCAAAAAATTTCCCAGCATGCAACAAAATAATGGAAACTGATCATGTGACATAAATTTAATGTTCATGAACAGTTCATGAACTTATTCATTTATTGTAAAAGGAAAACCTAAGTTTTATGTTTAATGAGTGAACAGTTCAGAAACACATTATTGGGTTCAAGAACTGGTACTGAACTAGAAAAAGGTTTTGAATTTTTAGTACTTTTATTGAATCTTAGATGACTTTTTCTTAAGAACACATCAAGACTGTTTTAAAAATTTAAAACTGCTCATAAAATGTTCATCATTTTTTTTCAAGAATTTTTCTTGAATTCTATAGGTATATTGACATTCATGAAAAAACCTTGATTCATTGTTAAACAAGTTCATGAATATTTCAAGGATTTCTGGTATGAAATGAAAGACATCAATAAATTCACCAACCAAGTATCAGTGTACACCATTATTCTTTTCCAGTGACATTTTCTAAATTGTCAAATAATGATGAAACTTCTGTTAGCTATCCCCAATGTTTGATCAAAATTTTGTACAAATTGCAGACAACATAAAATACAAACTACATGTAGTAACATTCCTAGTCATATGTATGTTATCAATAACTCTGGTATTAGCCTTCAGCTGTAAATACTAGAAGCTTTTACAAGTAAACGTATCTTGTTTTATGAATTTCAGACTTGATTGATCAATTCATTAATTTGAAGTTCATGAACAGTGTATGAACTTCAGGTTCATGAACCGTCAGCATAATTGAAATAAAATCAAATACTGCACTGGAGTTCTGAATGAAGTCACTTGTTTGATTACTGAACTTATAATTCGTGAACTTAAAATCATGCACCAAAGGTGAAATTTTTGAAGAACCAGTTCATGAATAATTCTTGAACTTTAGGTTCACAGACAGTTGGTGAACTTTTTCAGGAATAGTTTCATGAACAATTCATGAACTTTTGGTTCGTGAAACAGTTCACAAACTTTTTGAGGAACATTCATGGCATTGTTCACGAATGGTTCAGGAATGTTCGTGAACAGTTCATGAATGCTCATCAGTTCATGAACTACAGCTCAACAGGGAATGATTGCATTGTGGATCTGTTCTAGCCATTTGCCATGATTGTCTAGGGAACTTACCAATTGTTTGCAATGATTGACCTGTGGATCTGTTCTAGCCATTTGCCATGATTGTCCTAGGGAACTTACCAAATGTTTGCAATGATTGCCCTGTAGGTTTGTTTCAGCCATTTGCCATGATTGTCCTAGGGAACTTACCATTTGTTGCAGTGATTGCCCTGTGGATCTGTTCTAGCCATTTGCCATGATTGTCCTAGGGAACTTACCAATTGTTTGCAATGATTGCCCTGTGGATATGTTCTAGCCATTTGCCATGATTGTCCTAGGGAACTTACCAGTTGTTGCGATGATTGCCCTGTGGATCTGTTCCAGCCATTTGCCATGATTGTCCTAGGGAACATACCAATTGTTTGCAATGATTGCCCTGTGGATCGGTTCTAGCCATTTGCCATGATAGTCTAGGGAACTTACCAATTGTTTGCGATGATTGCCCAGTAGGTTTATTTCAACCATTTGCCATGATTGTCCTAGGGAACATACCAGTTGTTTGTAATGATTGCCCTGTGGATCTGTTCTAGCCATTTGCCATGATTGTCTAGGGAACTTACCAATTGTTTGCAATGATTGCCCTGTAGATTTGTTTCAGCCATTTGCCATGATTGTCCTAAGGAACTTACCAATTGTTTGCAATGATTGCCCTGTAGGTTTGTTTCAGCCATTTGCCTTGATTGTCCTAGGGAACTTACAAATTGTTTGCAATGATTGCCCTGTGGATCTGTTCTAGTCGTAATACCATAATTGTCTAGGGAACTTACCAATTGTTTGCAATGATTGCCCTGCAGATCTGTTCCAGCTGTTTGCTATAGTTGTCCAAGGGAACTTATCAATTGTTTGTAGTGATTGCCCTGTGGATCTGTTCTATCCATTTTCCATGATTGTCCTATAGGGAACTTACCAATTGTTTGCAATGATTGCCCTGTGGATCTGTTTTAGCCATTTGCCATGATTGTCTAGGGAACTTACCAATTGTTTGCAATGATTGCCTGTGGATATGTTCTAACCGTAATACCATGATTGCCTAGGGAACTTACCAATCATTTGCAATGATTGCCCTGTGTATCTGTTCCAGCCTATTGCTGTGATTGTCTTTTAAGGGAACTTGCCAATTGTTTACAATGATTGCCCTGTGAAACTGTTTTAATACTGTTAGCAATGACTGCTTTAGGGATGTTTTGATACCGGCTGTTTCCCATGATTGTTCTGTGGAACTGTTAATGGCAGCTAACACCAACTGTTTGCCATGATTGTCCAGTGAAAGTTGTAATACCAGCTGAAAGCTATGGCTGTATACCTGTTGCCAAAACTTGCCTATAAATGCCCATAATTTCTTGTTGGACACATATAGGAATAAATCTTATCCCATTAATTCTTGCACAGTGCCAGACAATAACACTGATTGTGGGCGTAGAATTGCACTGTTGATGTATAATCTGGCTTCCTTCCATTTATGGAATGAGGATGATGTCTCTTTACTTTTTCCCCAGAACAGTCTTGAGACGGGCTTGTTTTCATCGAAAAATCCTGTTATTGTAAATACTGCTAGTGTTATAAACTTTGGTGGAATTTAATCAAGATTTAAAACCTGATTTGATTTCTTTGTTTGGCTATGTAGATAAAAGGGCATAGTGTGCATTGTTTATTCATTATTGATAACCAATAAATGTCTTATTGGTTAATCAACACTTGACCTACTAATTATGACCGAAATATTCAGATTGTGCTGATAAAGGGAGATAAAAGATAGAAATGAAGAAAGTTAGACAACTATTGACAAGTTTTGATGCCCTCAGGGGAATGGTTAGATTGACAAGATGAAAGCAGTATCTGTTGTGGTGGGTCAATTCCCATACAAGTGTTAAATTTATAGATCTTGTTGGTCAAAAGTCAGTAAATACTATAGGAATTTTGGACAAAATGTCGATATTGTCAGCATGTTTGGAAGGAAAAAAAATTGGACTAATGATAATGGTCAATAGATAAGTGGTTTAGATTCATGTACTACAACAGAAGGGAAAGCAGTACTGAAAGGAACTAGAATACAATGCTATTTGATCTAATGTTCAGGATTAAAAGTGACTTTGGGACTTTTTAGAGCTCATTCAAAATTTAGAGCTTATTGAAACAAGTGCAGATTAATTTTTCATGGTTTGAAAAATAAACAGATTTAGTTGTAATTTTGCTGTAAATTGGATTAAAATTTGTTGTGAATGCTGGGGATACAATACTATTAAAGTTTTCATTGAATGTGATAGTTAAATAACATGCTGTCAGGATGGATTTATACAAATAAAGGTTTTCAGTTCATGTTTCAGAAAAGGGTGTATACCTGATGCATACAACTTCTAATTTATTCAGTCACTAATAAACAGTTTCTATTGTCTAAATATTTACTGTCACATTATTGAAGAATTCTTGTTCTGCTTGCGGCAAGAAAATGTTGTTAATCGTGTTTTGATGTGTTATTATATTTTTCTTCTGAAGATCTGAGTCAGTGGAAGCTTATTATTAGCTTGCCTGTCTGCAATTTGATTTGCATGTGAATTTTTGTTTTTTCTGCTAAGAATTGGAGGTATTTATTTAACATTTTATTGCCCTTAAACATGATGATAATTAATGGTTTTGATCTTTTAAAGATTGTTCTTTAAATATCAATGAAAATTGATATTTATATATATACAGGGAATACAGGGAATTTTTGGTTCACACAAATGTAACGGTTGCTATTGTTATGAATATATACTTAAATTATATAGGTCAAATGATGGTCATACAAAATGATAGTATGGACCTATTACAGCATAGTGTTTAACTGTTGATCAGAAGTCAGTTATAGTTTATGGTGGTCAAATGGTTTGAACCTGTTCCAAACAGGTGTATGATTTATTTATTGATATTACAATCAATTGTTCTGTTTGAAAGGTCACAAGGTACGTAGATTTGCAGACACCTTGATTTTCAGTGCACTGAAATTTGCTTAGTATACAAGGTCTCAGGAGTTGTTTCCCTTTGATATTAACTTTCAGGAGACAAAAGATGATTAGGCTGTACAAAATGAAGAAAAATGAAGTAATGTGCATTTTAGTGACACATAGTATTATGAAATGATAAATCTGGCTATAAAAAAAAAAAAACACTGTAAGAACACTAAAAATAGAGAGTCGAAGAAACAGTATCTATTTCTATAGAAACATGTGAATGTTTTTAGGATCTCTACAGTATATTTTCTTACAAAAACTAAACAAAGAAAGAATGATTTGTAGGAAGACAATGTGAAATGTGATATATTTACTCACAGGTTCCGGAGCTGCAATACACAAAAACAGAAATCTCCATAGATTCTGTCTTGTGAGGCAATTAATTTGCCCTAGCTCCAAGGCTTGGTAGTTCATTCTTGACAGTTTGTAAAATTTCTTCGAGAAGAAGCTTTATAGAAGAATCACCATCCCTTGAACTCAATTAAATATCATATAATTTTCACATTTTTCGATACAATGGTTCAGTCAAGGATACAGGAAAGTGACTATTTCTACATGGAAAATGAGTCAGATGAACAGTGTGATGTGAAAACTGTATGAAACTAATTTGGAATATCGTGGCTAAATGATAAATAAGATTTGAAGTATGCCGGCATATGTGAGACAAGGTTCAAGATATTCACTGTTTGCTTGTACCAGACCATCCAATGATGATATTGTCACTGAAGGACCACATATTTTTGGTATGTTACAATTTTCTTCCTCCAAAAACTGTTGATCTTTAATTTTGTTGTTACTGTGAAAAATGTCCTTTTTACAAACTTATTTCTTCAAGCTCACTTAATAACTATGGACTTGCAGCTAGCTCATTATATGCAATTAATATACAGCACAACTTGAGGTAACACAGCACTGCTGTGAAGACTTAAAACAGAAGTTTTTGCTCTAAAAAAAGTTAGTTATCATTTTATGTGTTGGAGGAGTTGGTAGCCTAGTGGTTTTGCATCCACCTTGAGAGTGGGAGGTGATGGGTTAGCTTCCTGGCTACATCATTCCAAAGACATGAAAAATGCTACTAGTAACTTCCTGATTTGTGCTTAACATTAAATTAGGATAGTACTAAGACTGGTCAGTCTGGTCTCAGTATAACAGGGCAGGGTATCATGTCACATGTGTAAGACTCGATATCCCAGTTAAGCAGCACCGTAAAGTTGGGCATAGCATTTACTGCTACAAGTAGATACCGTCATGTTTTGACTGTAAAATTGTTAACAATAAGGTTAAATTACACTGCAAGAATGGCTATAACTTTTTAGCAAATTTGAACTTTGTTCAGGGTGATCAAGCTATTTGTATTAGTGGATGATCTGGCATCTACCATCACGCATCAACATTTTTACTAAGGATCTCCTTTTAAGACTGGTTAGAATAGCACCCAGTAGCATCCTGGCATGCTCCCACCTCTTTCAGTTCTGTTCTGTTTAAATGATTCAGCTTGGCCTCAGAAGCGACCCGCCTGAGCTAAAAATAGAAAATGATCTTTAAATGATTTCTGCTCATGAGGCAGATGATGGATCTTGGTCGGTAACATTCTTCACAAAGTCCAATTTCAAGTACATGTGTACTTAAATGGTTTCAATTTGCATCTTTCAGAAGCTGCTAGAGCAAAAAATAGAAAAACCTTTAAGCAGATACTTCTCATGAACGGCATGATGGATTGTCACCAAATTATGTCAGTAGCATCCTTTATAAATTATGTTTAATAAGTATTCTCTCACAATTATTTGAATGTTTTCACTTTGTCTCTTTTAGGGGCATTACCAAAGCTAAAAAGTGAAAAACCTTTTTAAACAGTTTCTTCTCATGAACCAGATAACGATCTGCAGTAAATTTGGTCTGTAGCATCTTTAAAATTTATTCAAATGGTTTGGCTCTGTCCCTTTTAGGGCTGTCAGAGTGCTAAGACTAGAAAAAATCTTGAAATGATTTCTTGAACATATGAACCACTTGATGGATCTTCACTAAAGTTGGAGCCCGCCCGCTTAGCTCAGTAGGTAGAGCGTCGGTCTACGGATCGCGGGGTCGTGAGTTCGATCCTCGGGCGGGGCGTATGTTCTCCGTGACTATTTGATAAACGACATTGTGTCTGAAATCATTAGTCCTCCACCTCTGATTCATGTGGGGAAGTTGGCAGTTACTTGCGGAGAACAGGTTTGTACTGGTACATAATCCAGGAACACTGGTTAGGTTAACTGCCCGCCGTTACATGACTGAAATACTGTTGAAAAACGGCGTTAAACCCAAAACAAACAAACAAATCACTAAAGTTGGTTAATACATTCTTGTATGGACCTATGTTAATTTTGTTCAAACAGTCCTGCTTTGCCCCTTTTAGGAGCAACAGAGCAAAAGCTGAAAAACTTTTAACAACTTTTCATGATCTGCTCGAAAGACCTTTGCTAAATCTTTTCTCAATTTTATTCATATGTTTCTGCTTTAGAACAGAGCTATATAAATATAGACAAAAATGATAACAACCTCTTCTCATGAATGGCTTGATGGATCTTCACCAAACTTGATCTGTAGCATCCTTTGTTTGACCTCTCTCAAGTTTATTCAGAAGGTTACGTATATTGGAGCATATCAAAGCAAAAAAATGAAAAGGCTTAAAATAAGTTAATGAACTGCTTAGTGGATAGTAAAGTAACCAGACTTGTCCAGAAGCAAGGCCATAAAGTCAAAATCCTGCTTAGGTGAGCAGCTTAGGGCAATATGAGCCTAAAATTTTGCTTAACTCAAAGGTCTGAGTTCAAAGTCTGTTCCTCTTTAATATTCATCTTAAAAACTGATGTCATAATTAGGCAATAGAAAATAAGTTTTTAGATTCCCATCCCCGCCCACCCACCCACCCACCCGCCCACATCTGAAACCCCCTGCCACGGAATTTTTTATTGGTTAAAAGTCAGATAGCCGAAATTTTATGTCCGGATACTGATACACTTTCATAAAGTTTTAAGTCTTAAAGTTTTGCATGCAAGTACATACAGCTATTACTAAAAGGCATATAGATTTGAAACTTATTTTTTTCTTTTTCTAGATCAATTACCTACCTCACTGGGTCAAGTCCCATAACTCTGACATGTATTTTGGCCAAATTATGCCCCCTTTTGGACTTAGAAAATTCTGGTTAAAGTTTTACATGCAAGTTACTATCTCCAAAACTAATGCAGATATTAAATTGAAACTTCACATGTGTCTTCGGGGTTATAAAACTAGTTGATAGAATCAAGTCCCATAACTCTGACCTGTATTTTGGGCAAATTACGCCCCCTTATGGACTTAGAAAATCCTGGTTAAAGTTTTGCGTGCAAGTACATACAGCTATTACCAAAAGGCATACAGCTTTGAAACTTATTTATTCTTTTTCTAGCTCAATTACCAACCTCACTGGGTCAAGTTCCATAACTCTTAACATGTATTTTGAGCAAATTATGCCCTCTTTTGGACTTAGAAAATTCTGGTTAAAGTTTTACATGCAAGTTACTATCTCCAAAAGTAATGCAGATATTGAATTGAAACTTAACATGTTTCTTCGGGGTTATAAAACTAGTTGATAGCATCAAGTCCCATAACTCTGATATGCATTTTGGTCAAATTATGTCCCCTTTCGAACTTAAAACTCTTTTGATATTTAACATTTTGGGTAATAACTTCCTGCTTCTGTGACAATATTTCGAATAGTCGAGCTTGGCTGTCTTATGGACAGCTCTTGTTTTCTTCGGTCTTATCAACTGATATGGTGCATTAGTCTCAAATTTATAAATTTTACAAAATAATAATCATTAATCCAGGACAAAAATGATTGAAGGAAATTATAATACACTTTGGATTGATTTTGATTTTTCTTTGCTTTCACCTAGCCTGCTATACTCAGATCTATCAGAGCCGTGGTTACCCTTTCATCAGTCATTACCAGTAAATGTAAATGAGAAACAAAGAATGTTACTCATTAACATATTAATTAATTAGTTCTCTTATCTGAAATGATTATCTCCCTTGGTGATGGCAGATACTGTCAGATTATACACTTTACAAGGAATAAAATAACATTCATAATATATATTCCAATACTCCAAAGGGAGGCATATTAGTTTTCAACTGTCCGTCCGTTCGTTAGTTTGTTCGTTCATCACAACGTTAACTTTTTGCATGAAGGCACTTTACTCGCGAACCACTGCACCCAGGATCTTCAAACTTCACATGCTGATAGTACTTATTGAGTACACGACCTCTACTGATTTTGGGGTCAAAGGTCAAGGGGGGGTGGGGGGAGCATTTGTCACCATTAGTGACAGCTCTTGTTTATTCCTCAGATGATTCAAAGATGTATGAATACATTATAATTTACTTTCAGTTCATGTATAATTCTGCAGTGAAGGGATGAAATGTGTAAAATAGGAAAAGTCATGTTCCAAGAACGCAGCCCCCACCCCCTCAAAAGTAACCCTGTATAACAGTGTATGTATAGGTGCATGTGTACATCATTAATAAAATGATAATAAAATTACATGTAAATATATACACAAAAATGCATAGAGAAAGTAAAATTTATTTTAAAAGAACAACTGAAAACAAGAACAAAATAAACAAGTAAAGGGCACAGAGCAACACCTGGTCAGCGGCAAAAATACCACTGGAGAGTTTAACCATTAGCCTGCTAAATTTCTATAATGAACTTGTCCATTCAATTTGGACTGTGAGTACCATTAACTGTTAAACAGATTCTGACTGAATGGCGAACAGTGTAGGTCATGATCAGACTGCATGGATGTGCAGGTTGATCATGATCTGCACTGGTCACAAAGGCAGAATCAATCATGTCCAGCTTGATCAAGGTTAAACTATTGATATGCACAAACCGTAACATAAGTTAAGACTTTAATGTTTCTTAAAGGCAAAAGTGTAATTTTGCAACAACAACAAAAATGCATTTAGATAGTCTTTATGGTAATTGTAAACCAAATGCTTTTCCCATTAGTGTAGGTTTGTATAAATGGCAGAATAATACATTACAGGTTTCTCAGCAGACATAAAACTGTTGAAAGTTTCTGACCATGAAGATGAATTACTTATCAGCGTGGGAAGCTGGGTGTCTGTAATTGTTTTGTAATTTGTTTTATGACCTCTGGGAGTCTGGTAAGGTCTCCATGCAAGGAATAAGTTAATACACACAATGTTTATACCTGTCTGAAAATGTTTACTGAAAACAAGTTGCTCATAAACTATTAATGGTCATAAAATGTCTTTGTTATTATATTAACATGACAATTTGTTCAGCTGTCTATAAATATATCACCTGTTCTAAATATAGATATGTAAGTAGCGTATATGTAATAGGTAGCTAATGTAATTTATGTGGAATATAAATACTAGACACTACCTAATTATTAATGTGAATAAAACAAAGACAGTCAAAAGTTGTCTGGGCTAGTCATTCTCTCCAGTAATTAATTAGATTTTAATGAACACAGTTTACTGGTCTGCTTTGTTTGATTTTTGAGTCTCCCATGAGGCTGATATGTTTACTTGTATTGTCTAAATTTAGAACAAATATTTATATAAATATTGGTATACTTCAGCATTTAATTAGCTGAAATGTTATATTTCTATAAATTTGCCATGGACATGTTTACAGCCTTCAGAAATGTTTGTGATTTGCTTGTTAAGTATTTTAAATGCACAATTTGTGATTTTTCAATACCTGATTGATCCTTTGTGCACCTTTTACACAATTTTCAGAAAGGAAGCCAATCCTCAAATTATGTTTGAAACAGACTTTGGCTATATAAAAGATAAAGTTAATTTATTTCAGGATTTGAAACTGAAACAGCTTGTCAGTATCACTAACCCAGATCTTTTTAGCAGGAAGTTAATATCATTGAAATGACTGTAATATGTTGTATTTAGATATACCACTTAAGATATGAGCACTTTATAACTAACTAATTTAGATGTGTCTTAATAAAGAATTAGACACAACTAAGTTTGAGGCAGAGGAGACAGTTTCAGGTTGATTCTAGTATGAAGTTTAGTCGAAACCCAGTATTTGGATTCCAAGAGATCCAGCGTTTTACTTAGAAAGAACCGAAATTCGACTCGAAAGAAAACTTTGTGCATGTGTTCTCAGGATGGGACTTGAAAATGTCTTTCAGACAGCCTGAACTTTGAGATAAGTGAGTTTGTAATTTCAGAGTTCAGATATATCGAGAGCCATCCTGCCCGCTCCAGCATCAGGTTAAAAGTTTGATCACTGTTCTATATCATTACCCTCATCATATGACACAAGGGCCATAATTATGGTACCAATATTTCATATATCATGCCCCCTTTCCACTTTGAATTCCCCGTTAAAGTTTTTATGCACTTTCACTCTTATAAATTCTGTTATTACTGATTAGATTTGATTCAGACATAACATAGTTTCTCAACATCGTCGCCCACATCAAATGAAACAGACAGAAGTATTCCATGAAATACTTCCCCTTTCTACTTAAAATAGTTGGTAAATGTTTTGATGTACTTTAACTCTGTCTCTGTTATTATTCAATCCTAGTACTACATCATCATCCACATCAGGACCTTTGTGTAAGTCACTCCAGTGATAGCACAGTGTCAAACATCAAAATAGTCAAACACGTAATCCTCTGACACCTCTTGTTTAAAATAGTGGGGGACGATTTCAAATTTTTGAAACCGGTTAATCATTTGTATGAAATCGAATCGAACCGGTTAATCGGCCGCCATATTGAAAATACTCCTTGCCTTCCTGGCGACCGTATTAATGTACTTCCAGCAGCAGACTTCATTAGGAACTTACGCGCTTTATCGTTTGCAAGCAGTTCAAAAATTAATAAGTGATATTTTGGTGTATTTCATTTGAAATATATCACGACAGGCGAATTCAAGGATATGGATTATGTTGATTGATGTGTTTTAGCAGAAATTTACTGCAGTCAATGTACTGGTAAAAAAAAATATATAAAGATAAAGTACGATTCGTGATGTGTATTGTTTAAGAGCGATTAGCGGTTTTGAAGAATTGAAACCGGTTTCACCTAGTAATCGAATCGGATCCAATTAACTGAATAATTGTCCCAGTCTTAGTTTAAAATTCTTTTAATGATTCCTATAAATGAAAAAATAGAAAAAAAAATGTTGATATTGCACTGAAGTAGTTATAACCCACTGACATTGAGCTGTAATACATCTTTTAGTTATGTTTTTTATACCTATGTGTTGTGTATTGGAGTAGGGGGTGGGCAGGTGTGAATAAAGCTGATGTTGGTTAAACATGATATCTTGAAGAAAAAAAAACACCTTAAAGTTTATGATAATGAGATAATATGTAAGATTTATAAGTATACTACACAAAATATGATGATTTATTGATATTACTAAATGACCCTTGGTGTAGCTGCTGCCTATTTATAAATTGTTTATTTTTTCAGTTACTCATTTTATCAAAATAATAGTCCTTCCCACTTGAAACTATATATCATTACCTACCTCTTACAGTGTTTACAAAAATAAACCACAGGGCACTAAATAGATCATGACTGTTGATAACAAGCCAATTTATACACTGGTTACTCATTGATCGACCCTCACCAATATTATGTGTATGTCTCATTTATTCAGTGTGTGTTCACAGTGTTTCAGTGGGGGGAAAATACTATCATGGATTAATTTAGTGTGTTTATGATGGATTCTCTACTAAAATCGAATAGATCGGAGTCGAAACGGAAAAATAGATACTTTGGTAAATGTTTTATCTGTTACATTCTTAAGTTACAGTTCAATTTTCACATAGTTTTGAGTGTTTAAAGCATGTATGGACTGTCTATAATCAGTTACATTACTTCCCCTTGGGCGTTAAGAAGATCCCAAAACTTTTAACATGTATCATTGTGATTTATTCTGTTTTTATAGGTCTGATTCGAACATATTGATATCTTGATATATGATGAAAAAGAAAAGAGTCCAATAAATCTGGCATGATACAGTATAATTACTTGGCTTAAAAACCCTACTTTACATAAAATATACCACAACCTTGTATAATTTGTATGCTGGACATTATTGATAAACCGTATGAAAAATAAGCAATTTTGAATGAAAAGAGGTTTAAAGAGGAATGTTTGATCAGTATATAATCCTCAATAATACACATTTTGGAGTGTTATCTCTGCACTGCTTGAGGAGATAGGAAAATTGATTACTCATCTTCACTCGGCAGCCTCCTCCAATTTTAGATTGCTCTGCTTTTGTTTGATGAGATGTGATATGCCATGAAAATAATCACACATAATTCCATAATCAATATTTCCCATTGAAACATCTCTGTGTTTTGCGGAAATGTTTACCTTAATTTTAAAACCGCACTTTGACAAGAAAATGTAGGTCAATGAAATTGTCACATATTGGTGAAAAAGGGCACTTACTGATCATGTTGATAGGCAGCTGCTTTATTGCAGACCTGTTTTTATGAGAAATTGATTACAGGGTAAAAAGTTCAGTACCCATTAGAGATGTTTGTTTTACATCTTTGTGTAGTATCTGGGACACAACAGCTGAGTGTAACAATAGTTCATATCATATTTGATATGATATATTCTTAAGTCTAAAGTAAACTTGGGGAGAAAAACCCCAACTGAGACTGAACCCCAGATCTTTTGGCTGGAAGACAGACACTCAACCACATCACTGAAGGGTTAAGCAAACAGCAAGGCCTATAGCTACCTACAAACACAACACTAAATGTCTCCTTGTTATTTTCGAGCTACGTATACACTTCTGACGCCATTCAAGTAACCTTTGGGAGAAAAACTTCATTTAAGGCCCATACGATGCAGAGGGATTAAACGCCAGACTTCTTGGTCAGTAGATAGACATTCACTCCCATCGCAGAAGGAAGTCTATTGGACATGGCCTGGTCTATACAACTAGGTCATATTGTTTCACACAGTCATGGTGCACTCTGGTCCTGAATACCAAAGTTAATTAAATCTAAAGATTCAGCTAAGTCATGATTGTAACTAAATACTACCTGAGATACTGTTATTGACTCATAAAGATCTCTGCATCATGAAAATGATGAATTCTTAGATAATTCTTTGCGAGTTTTCATGATTGTATGGAATGTGTTAGTCTATTTTAGATACTGTGAGGTAACAGACGATAGATGTCTGTCTAACCTGTATTATCATTCATGGCTTCCGTTGCCAACTGATTTTCACCGCATCTCTTTAAAGTGCTGAAAATCAGGTATGAAATCAAACATGAATCTTTAGTGCAAATTTCTTTATTCAAGGTAATTCACAGCATCAGTCGGTCCAGTGTTTGCCTGGAATTGTGGTGTCTTACAGGAGCAGAATTTTGCAAATCTTTATCACTGATATATTTTATACCACTGATATTTAGATCAAATTTATTGAAAGTTTAAGACTTTTTTAATTCCTTCTTTGGAGGGAAACATTGTCTCTGTTGGCTCATTGAGCTGAGCTGATATTACAATGTAAATGTCTTTCCCATGTTAAATAGAATTTATCTTATCTTATCCCACCTGAACCCATGACCTAGCCTTGTGGTAAAAAGCACATTAGACTAGCTCATAGACTAACATTATATTGTTTTTTAAAATTGTGAATATAGCAAGTCTATATCCTATGTCCAATATTATAATATTACAGTCAGCTCTAAAAATAGACTGGCATTTGGTCACTATTACAATAGTTAAAAGAAAACATACAAAAGCTAAATCTTTCTGACAAATTCTTTATTATCAGTGTGGCTAGTCAAAATTTGAAGCACACTTTAATGCAGTTTTGTATCAGATGATTAAAATGTGTGCTTTAGTGATCAAGTCCTGCAGACATAGTTTAAACAGAGCTGATATAACACTTGTCTGATCAAATGGCCATTGGGTCACCATTTAACTGTATATTTTATACACATGGCCTAATTAATATAACGGGAAATGTTACTTAAAGTAGGGAACGCCTGTCATTATCCGACAAATTATTTAAAATGACAGGTTTTTGCATCATGGTTGAAATTTAAATTCAGCTTAAACATACAGTGTATATAATTATCTTTGACATATTATTTTCATTTAAATGGTACATCTGCTCAACTCTCTTTTTTTGTTACAAATTTAAATAGCTTAAAGTAGCATATGATATGTGTATGTTTGAAAAAGAAATCAGAAATATACCAGCTGGCTATTCAGTTACATTAAAATTTTAACCTTTACCCTGCTAAATTTCTAAAATGTGCTGCTCCATCATTCAATTTGGACAGTACTACTAACTACTTATTATTCAAAGGAGTGTTCACTGAAAATTTATTGACCGAATAGCAAACAGTGCAGACCAAGAATAGCCTGCACGGATGTGATGTGCAGGCTGATCTTGGTCTGCACTGGTCGCAAATGTGACTCACTGGCCGCCAGCAGGCTAAAGGTTAAATTATTTCATCACTCCTTTCAGCCTAAATTTTGACCAGCTTTTGTTGAAAGTAATGTGTTTTGAACCAGCTCTAATGTCAAGAATTTCTTTGTTTTGTTTTTTTTGTCTTTTTTTTCTGTTTTTTTTTTAAATGGGACTTTCGTAATGTCCCACAGCTCTCTTATTTCTGGTAACATCATGGAAAGTAAAGTAGCAGATGTGTAACTGACTTTCAACATCCTGCTGACACATTATTCACTTGTGTAAAACATTGGTATTAGAGATTTTTATGTCTTTCTAACTGCCTTCACCTCTCAGCTTTCCTATAGTTGTGTCAGTATAAACAAAGACATTTGCAACATTATAGGATTCCAGTGTGATTATTTTCATGTTCTTGTGATGAAAAATTTGCATTTTGTTTTCAAAACAGCTATACGGGTCTTCTGAATGTCGGATATGGCTTGGAACATCACATGACAGATGTGTGAAAAATTATCTTTACTTTAGTGATTTCAGCCAAAATAGCTAAATATGATTCATGGACATTTGATTAAAAACACTGGAATCAAAGCATAGTCATACACTCAGTGCGAGAACAATTGTACTATTAACTCCCCTAGAACATACTTCCCTTCTTTCCTATTGCCTCACGAAAGAAGTTGTCTGTGAAATAAAACAACATTCATCTAAATGGAAATACACTAGAATTTTTTGCCTTCCTCGCTTTCTTCCTGCCCTTCCCCTCTGCCTACATACCCCCTTGTTCTTCTCTGTCTCTTGACAGATGGTAGTGTTACTATTTTAACAGGCAACATACAATTTGAACAGTCCCCTGGGGAATTAACCATATCATATCATATTATCAATGTCATTAGGTTCAGTGTGACCAACAGAGGAATGCAGACCCTCACCTTTTGATCTATGAGAAGTTGAACAAATTTTCATACTTAAATTCTGCCATTTTACTCATAATTCATAATTTCAGCCTCATAAGGTGTTTTATGCCACTGTAATTGCAGCAATTTTCATACTTATTCATCTGCGTGTAATGATGAGTCAGTGTATATAACATTTCAAAGCGTTACATTATAATAATATATAAATTATTTCCTTAAAATCAAAATTTGATAGCCCCCAGGCATTGTTTATTTACACCTAAAGTGACTGAGGAAAATTTCAGTTTTTTTCTCCATTTGACTGGTAATTGACTGGTTTTATCCATTCTGATCCTTTCTGTTTACATACTGAGATTAATCAGAATATATTTTATGAAATATTATAATCAATTTGTAGGTCATGACCAAATAAACTGTTACCAAGAGGGTTATATAGAATAATAGAGAAGTGGTGTAAGGTTCAAGTCCTAATGTACCGGTAATGTGTATCTTCCCAAGAACTTTCTGCTGTCGTGCAGGCATAACTGAAACACTTAGCCTCTGCTGTCGTGCAGGCATAACTGAAACACTTAGCTTTGCTTTGGTTGAAAATGGATGAAAAAAATTATATTCATACAAATTCTTCTTCTACTTTCAGATATAAGACAGCAGTTATCCGAACAGTTAAAATGTCTCGAGTCACGTCTAGAAACCCAGATGGCCATGGTGCAGGAAGTCCAGGAATTCTACCGGCGGAAAGCCGACCTCGAGGCGGAATACTCAAGAAACTTGGAAAAACTCGTAAAAAGCACCTGGGCTAGGCATAAGCAAGAAAAACAGAAGTAAGTTATACAGCATCATTTTAATCAAGTAGAGAAACAGGTGTGCACCTCGAGTGTCTTTCGACTGTGACCTTGAAGTTCTGCTTGAAGGATTTGAACCCATGTACTTGTGTTTGGTAAAAAGTCTGAAAGGCATTTTAATAGGACTTCTCGTGTTAAAATCTGTAAGTATGAAATGTGAAGAGGCAAGATCGTAGTTCAAGTTTGTGGTCAAAAGAGTTGTTATAGAACACTTGGTGCTTATTATATCAAAGTGTTGTAATACTTATACCATTCAGGATGGAATAGAGTGTGGGAACAGGAAGCAAAAACTAACATCATGTACGTGACCCATTTGCTTGTGAATGAAGTCAAGCCACCCCCAATATTAAAGAATGGGGTCCAGCATATGCTTTGCCCCCAACCTCCCCAACAACTTTTGATTCTGAATTTTTTTTAAAATGTTCAGGGCAAAGGTGGGTAGGTTTAGCTGACCAGCTCCACCATCCCTATTTGCATCTCCTACTCCCCCCACAACTTTGAGATTGCTTGTACGCCAATGAATAACAGAATAAGATTCCTTTACTCGGCTTAAGATCCAGTCAGTGTGTTCAGAAGAAGCTAAAATAAACCAGTCAAATGAAATAAAGAAAAATAAAGGAAATGGCCTATAAGGGCTTACATGACAATGTTTCTTTCTCACATGAGCAATAGTTATTCAAGCAGCCTAGTATATAATGTAGTGGACCTGTATTCAAAATGACATT
The DNA here is from genome assembly GCF_021730395.1 of Mercenaria mercenaria. Lineage (NCBI taxonomy): Eukaryota > Metazoa > Mollusca > Bivalvia > Venerida > Veneridae > Mercenaria > Mercenaria mercenaria. The sequence goes on from NC_069373.1 coordinate 60,675,707, forward strand.
TTAGCAACTTCCGTGCACTTAGATATCCTGGTACGCTGATTCATACATGTGGCTAATAGAACCACATGGCTTTCAGTAACAGCTGAGACGAAGAATTCACATGGCCATTTGGTCCACATTCTTGACTGTAGCAAACTGCAGATGGTAGTACCCTGAACACTGGTTTATTCTCATTATTAATTGGTTAAAACTTTTCTAAGAACAGATAATTAAATTAACTGCCTTCAGCCACTTCTTTGTTATATATATAGAAAACTAAATTTGTTGCCAGTAATTATCTAAGCAGTCTTTAATGCACGTGTAAACTACATAACTTGTGTAAGTGGATTCAACTTCAAAAGTGATGAATTAGTTCAAAGTGAGAGATGTGTGTATGAATTAAGTGTTGCAATTTCCTTTTGTTTGTGTGCATAATTAGAGGGTTGGTGCAAAAAATTTGATAAAATTTTGAATAATTAAAGCAGCATAAGGGAAATCTGATTTAATGTTATGCGTATACCTCAATTTGAGCTTTTTATCTTCAGAAATTTTCTGCCGAATCTGTATGTAACAAAATTAGCTAATTTCTGTGATAGTCATGACTTATTGTAACATTTAGGCACAGTAATTGAGTAAAGATAAATACACTAAACATTACAATGAGAAAAAAACATGAACCAGATGTGAATGAGGAAACATTATTATGGAATGAGCATACTCCTGTAATAATGCATGTCAGAGAATAGGCAGTCTTCCAACATTAATTTGTCTCTGTAATGAAAATGTAGATGTATTTCATTTTAGTTCCTGAAAATAATTATTTTGGGGAAGCTGAGATAACTGAGTGTGGAATAGTCTTTAAAAAAAGAAAATACTGTCAGTTAGAAAATATTTCTAGTACGTCCATCAGGTGAGTCCTGACCCCTAGTGACCATGAAGAAATTAGCACTTTTGTCGAGCCTGCTTGCGGTGAGCTCGACTTAGTCGCCACTTTTGGTGGTTCGGTGTATGTATGTGCGTGTGCGTCTGTCCATGCGTGCATCCGATTTTGTCCGGACCATAACTTTGACATGCATGGAGTTATCTTGTTTATATTTTGCATGAATGTTAACCTTAATAAGAAGGAGTGTCTTGCGCAAACCCCATATTCCTATCTCAAAGGTCAAGGTAACAGTTGGAGGTCAAAGGTCAAATTGAAGCATGAGTTTGTCCAGAGCATTTCTTCTTAATGCATGGTGGGATTTTGATGTAACTTGGCTTGAATGTTCACCATTATGAGACAGAGTGTCTTGCGCAAGAACCAGGTCCCTAGGTCTAATGTCAAGGTCACACTTAGAGGTCAAAGGTCAGATACAAGAATGACTTTGTCCGGAGCATTTCTTTTTCATGCATAGAGGGATTTTAATGTAACTTGGCACAATTGTTCACCAACTGAGACGGAGTGTCATGTGCAAGAACCTAGAATTACTTCCTTTTGTTGTTACTATAAATAGCTTATATTGTAACTTTTTTATTACTGGTCGTATGGAAAAATAAAGACCACTTTTCTGTAGTACAACATGCATGTTACATCCAGTTTTGAGGTGTATTATGACCTGTCTCTACTGGTAAGGATTTTTATGTGGACTTAGATTTTTTTCGTACTCCCAGTCCTTTTGACAGCTGGCGGGCTCGACATGTTCCCCCGTGAGCATCTTGTTTAGACTTTTTTGACGCCCTTGAAAATTCACAAAAATTACCATTTCTCAAAAAATGCTACATATATTGCTTTGAAACCTTGTAGAATGGTTCAAAAACTCATTTTACACCTCCATGGTGAGTCCTGGCCCCCTAATGACCTTGACCTTGAAGAAATAAGACATTGAAAATTCGGCCTTGTATTCAAGAGCAGATGACTGTTTGTGACACACTATTTTGATTGTAACACGTTATCAAGTATTATCTAAATCTTTGACGATATTCCCCAAATGTTTGCCTGTTTTGTGTGTTTTTTTCCAGCATGCGGCTATGACATTTGACGCCATGACCTAAAAATTGTGAGGTGCAAAAAGTGCATGTGTTGCATAATAACACAGTCAGAGTTTCAGGCTTTGTTTAATAGGGAAGTAAGCTGGCTTATGTTAGAATTCAGAAGAAACAGTTGCAATTTGTAAATTCAGTGGCGTATTTTGGCACCAGCTATTAGAGTCCTTTTTTTGAAAAATAATCTCCTTAGCATGATGTTTTCTTTGACAGCATTTTGTTAACATCTTGTACAGTCTCCCTGTCTCTGAGGAAATGAGATTTGAAAATAGCTATTTTCCAAGAAATTCTCAAAGTTGGTTGAAAGTAGCCTTGATCTTTATAAATCTGTCAATCATTCTGCAGAACATGTTCTTATTTTCAAGTTGGTGAATATTTCAAGCAAAAAAAAATGTTCAGAATATTAACCGACATAATTTTCTCAGTTTTAATACAGACAATATTTTGTTTATTTCAGACGAGAACATTGGGACAAATTCAGCACGTTCAACTGTTGGTCACAGTTACTGGAGATCACACGTAAACAGAGTCATGACCATGGAATACTGGCAGAAATTTGTGGTTCCCATGTGTTTAACAGACTGTCAGAAATACAAGACAATTCTCAGCGTATTTTCAAAAAGGTAAATATGAACACCACATGTTTGGGTACTAAGCTTGGACCTTTTGCAGAATTATATAGTATTTTTACTTAGAGAGACATGCAAGTCATATAACTGTGTCGAAATGAAAATAAGGCAAAATATTTGTCAATAGGACTGGTAAACTTTATTTTTTATTTATTCCCCAGATTTATAAAAGTCATGCACATGTAAATGTTCATTATCATATTACTGGGAGATACACACATGATTCAGGTCGCTATGATGTCCATGGTCAAGGTCACACTTTGCGGTCAAATGTCAAATAGCTCCAATATGTATAATGCTTCATGTTGCAAGGATTTTCATAAAACAGGCATCTCAGGATGATGTACAGAGCACATGACCCAGGTTGCTGGATCAGAGGTCAATGTACATAATGAATGTCAAAAGTCATGCATCAAAGGCAATGATATTGACAGCTCTACATGGTGTCAAGTCATTTTCATTTCCATTTATATATATAAATAAATGATTAACAAATACTGTAATCTTTATTGAATTTTTCTTGCCCTAGTTTTCCCAATGACACAAGTACTCTTCAGTGAACAATATTTTACCAAATGGCATTAATTTGACAGACTTTCTGAGAATATATTGCGCGTTGGATATGTCTGCGGTATATTGATCCATTTCTGGTACGATATTTTTTGGTATGTTATATACGGATATTGATGATGTCACTTTAGCGGATTCTAAATGTCTGCGATACGAGAAGAGGATTGTAAGTCAATATCACATTCCAGTTATTGCTTCACGTTTCTATATATGGCAGTATTAGTTTGCTAAAGAAGGTGTGACCTGTAAATGGTCATTGTATTTATAGAAGGGGGAAATTATGTTACTATTCTTGTAAAGTTACTGTCTACAGAAATGATTGCATGGTCTTGTTCAGTTCGCAATTTATTTTAGTTTGGTTAATGGTTATAAAGAAAGTTTTAAGCCAGTAAGAACTACTTCCTAGTCCACTTTTAGGAAACAGTACCAATACACTTAAAGTAGATGCAGTCTTCAGATGGCAGCAGGGCTCAAGCATGTGACCTTCAGATCGAGTTGCATTTGAAGTGCTGCTTACCACTGTACAACATTGGGTTTTCTTAAAATGTTTATTAAATACTGTACTGTCAGCAGATAATGAAAATAATATCACTTGGAAAAATTATGGTTCTTCTTTAGATTACCCTGACTTAGTTCTGCCAGGGCACTCTAGGCACAGGCCTTCACCTGATTTGTAGAAATAATACTTTCAAAGAGTACTTTTGGTCATATATATGCCAGAAAATTCCCCACACAAAAAAATTCAGTGGGAGCATGCTCCCCCATCCCCCCTCCTTCAAAACCCCAAGGGATGTGAGTTTGTGCCTGTTTGCTTACTTTACTCCTAATTGTTACTTTGAAGCATTTGGTACCTAGCTGAGTATGATCATTTCTGTTTTCAGTGCAGAGAGATAGGATCAGAAAGTCATGAAGATATGCTCAAAATTCTCTATGAACTACAAAAGGTAAATCTCTCTCTTAAACTTATCCCACCTTGTCTATGTTTTGTCAGTTATGTGGTTGTTTTTTAACAGCAGTTTTACTTTTGATGTGGTTTCCTTTAAACTTTGTCAGAAATTGCTTAGGTTGATGTTTTTTATGCAAGTTGAGATTTTTTATGTGTGAAGTAATTAATATTTCCTGTATTTAGCCAGCCAGTGTCTTTAATAGCTAATGTAATGACATAATGTACATGGTTGCCCATATATTTGCTACTTAACCCTTAACCTGCTATATCTCCATAATGGACTGGTCCATCTTTCAATCTGGACAGTACCACTTATTACTCAAAGGGGTTTTCACTGAAAATTTACTGACTGAATAGCGAACAGTGCAGACCATGATCAGACTGCACAGATGTGCAGGCTGATCTTGGTCTGCACTGGTCGCAAAGGCAGAATCATCTGCCGCCAGCAGGCTAAGGGTTAATTACATGCAAAAGTTAGACGTAGGTGTATCTTACATGTTTGGGAAAATGTGCAGCATTTTGTAAATAAAGCTTATTCTTTAAATTACATGTTGTGAGAAAATTGGTCTTGTTTATTCTTCAGCATTTTAAAACAAACATAATTTGGAAAGATTTTAGAAAATAGAGAGTATTCCTTTTGCTCTTAATAGAAAAATATGCATCACCAAAAAAATTCAGTCAGAAGGAGAGAACTTGTTCTTTCTTATCATTAAATGCAGCATAAACACACAAATTCCTATCACATATTTTCCTCTGCTGTTCTAGGTTTAAAAGAGAATAAAAATAACATTTTGATTCTTATCTTTTTAGCTCACCTGAGCACAAAGTGCTCAAGGTGAGCTAGCTGTTGTGACCAGTCATTGTCTCGTGAGGTGTGCGTCATCCGTTGTCTGTCAGCATTTGCCTTGGCCACAGTTGTGACCCAATCTTTATGAAACTTGGTCAGAGTGTATGTCTTGATGATCTCTAAGTTGTCTTGATGATCTCTAGGTCAAGTTCGAAACTGGGTCATGTGGGGTCAGAAACTAGGTCAGTAGGCCAGATCAAAGGAAAATCTTGTTAACACTCTAGAGCCCACAGTTTAAGTTTTAAACTCATTAGAATTGGTCAGAATGTTTGTCTTGATGACCTCTAGGTCAAATTTGAATCTGGGTCATGTGGGGTCAGTAATTAGGTCACCCGTTCAGATCAAAGGAAAAGCTTGTTAACACTCTAGAGGCTACATTTATGACCCTACCTTCATGAAACTTGGTCAGAATATTTGTCTTGATGATCTCTAGGTAAAGTTCGAAAGTGGGTCATGCAGGGTCAAAAACTAGTCACCCAGTCAGATCAAAGGAAAAGCTTGTTAACACTCTAGAGACCATATTTATGACCCCCTTTCTTCATGAAACTTTGTCAGAATGTTTATCCTGATGATCTCTAGGCCATGTTCGAATCTAGGTGATGTGGGGTCAAAGACTAGGTCACTAGGCCAGATCAAAGGAAAATCCTGTTAACACTCTAGAGAACAGATTTCACCTTTGAAACTCATCAGAAATGGTCAGAATGGTTGTCTTGATGAAATCTAGGTCAAGACTATAATAATAATAATAATAATAATAATGACTTTATTTTATGGGTCATCTGGGGTCAAAAACTAGGTCACCAGGTCAAATCAAAGAAAAACCTTGTCAAAGAAAAACCTTGTGTATGCGATAGGGGCTGCATTTTTCATTTGATGTGCATGAAACATGGTCAGAATGTTTGTCTCTATGAAATCTCAGATGAGTTTTTATCTGGGTTACATGGGGTCAAAAACTAGGTCATCAGGTCAAATAAAAGAAAAAGCTTGTTTACACTCTAGGTGCCACATTTTTGATTCAATCTTCATAAAACTTGATCAGAATGTTTATCATGAAGTCTTGAATGATTTTGAATCTTGGTCACATGCAGTCAAAAAACTAGGTCATCAGGTCAAATCAAAAGAAAAGTTGATTACACTCTAGAGGCCACTTTTTTGCTCCAATCTTCATGAAACTCTCATGTGGGGCCAAAAAGGAGGTCACTAGGTCAAATCAAAGAAAATGCTTGTTTACACTCAAGAGGCCACATTTTTGGTCCAAACTTAATGAAAATTGGTCCGAATATTTGTCTCCATGAAATCTTGGACAGGTTAAGAATTGGGTCAGGTTGGGCCAAAAACTAGGTCACTAGGCAAAATTGAAAAAAAATCTTGTTAACACTCTAGAGGCCACACTTTTGCTCCAATCTTCATGAAACTTGGTCAGAATGTTTATCTCCGTGAAAAATCAGAGAATTTTAAACTGGGTCACGCAGTGTCAAAAACTAGGTCACTAGTCAAACATGTTTACACTGCTGTGGTGTGTTACTCAGGTGAGCAACCTAGGGCCATCTTGGCCCACTTGTTTTATTTTAACGCTGCAGTTTGATTTCTGTTCTTAACCAGGAATTTGCACTTTTCATAAATTTTATCAAAAGGAAAATCATTTTGAATATTCCCCAGTCTACAGGATAAGTTATTTTAGCACCAGTAACACTAAGACTCAACTTTGTTGCCGAGTGGTTTAGGTCAGTTACCCCTAAACTCTATGAGTTCAAGCCTTGCTCAGATCATAATATTGTTGGTGGTTCTTCCAAGTTGCCACCCTTGCCTGAAGTAATACCTTGAAGTACACTAAGAGTTTCTTTCCACCATTGAAGCTGGAAAGTTTGTCATAATTCTTTATTATAGAATCATTAAGGCTCAGTCATCCTATGAAAATAGAAGGCAGATGTGCCCTAAAGTGATAAATTAACCTTTAGCCTGCTGGCAGCAATTGATTCTGTCTTCGCGACCAGTGCAGACCAAGATCAGCCTGCAGGTCCACTGTTCGCTATTCAGTCAGTAAATTTTCAGTGAACACCCCTTTGAATAATAAGCGGTACTGCCCAAATTGAATGATGGACTAGTCCATTTTAGAAATTTAGGAGGCTAAAGCTTAAGACTTAAATTGTGTCTGTGTGACATTAAATCTTATGAAAGTGTAAGGTATGTAGAATTTAGTACTTGTTTAACCCTTATCATGCTGGACACGATTGATTCTGCGTTTGCGACCAGTGTAGATCATGGTCACCCTGCATATCTGTGCAGTCTGATCATGATCTGCTCTGTTTGCCATTCAGTCAGTATCGTTTTGGTAAGCATCCCTTTTAACAGTTAATGGTACAGTTCAAATTGAAAGATGGACAAGTTCATTGTAGAAATTTAGCAGTGTAAGAGTTAAGTAAAAATGTCAGACTAAAATATATGATTTATTCAGGCCATGAAGACATATCATCAGTATCAGACAGACAGTAAACAAGCAGAGGAGGGGCTGAAGAAGGTCCAGTCACAGAAAGCCAAGGTCGAGCAACAGCTGTCAGGGAAATCTCTGTCGGGAAGTCGAAAGTTCAAGAAAATAGAAAAATTAGAAGATGAGGTATAGTAGATTTGTATTTACTATGGATATAAACCATTTTAGTTGTAGCCAGGATTCAGACCCACACCTCCATGGTACCAATGTCTAGCAACAAAATAAATGACTACTCTGTTATCATTTGTTACTTGCTCGAAGATAATGTTCGCAAAGATAAGAGTTATTTTCTTACCATATTCTGCTTACACCTTGATAATTGGACTTGTTGTGGTGATTTTTGTCCCTGAGGTAAATTTTGAAAATGTGTTTTAAGTGTTTCATTTGTAAAGCTACAAATACTTAGATCAACTTCAGGAAAGAATTTCCTGTCTTGTAAAAGCTAGTTTTAATGCCATATATGGGTATATTACAGATGAAACAGTTGTCCGACTACTTCAGAATTTACATAAACTAACCTGATTACATGTAGTTTAAGAAACAAAATTTTTCCTCCTTAAAATATGTAGTGATAAGTTACCTTAAACTGGTTGAAAAGAATTTAGTTTAGCCATATGTTTGGATTTCTAGAAGATCATCTGTTAAGAGCTGATTTAGTGAGGGCAAATCTTAATAATCACAACAATGTCAGCCGTGCCATGAGAAAACCGTCATAGTGGCTTTGCGACCAGCATGGATCCAGACCAGCCTGCGCATCCACGCAGTCTGGTCAGGATCCATGCTGTTCGCTAACAGTTTCTCTAATTGCTAAAGACTGGAAGCGAACAGCATGGATCCGTGCAGTCTGGTCTGGATCCATGCTGGTCGCAAAGCCACTATATTGGTTTTCTCATGGCGCGGCTCATGTATTACTGATAGCATAAAATTCATACTTTAATCATTTTACCAGTATGTAGAAGAAATTGCATCAAATGTTGAGGCTAAATTGTGCTGCATGTCTGATTCACCATTTGAGGTATATTTGCCAAAATATTTACAAGAGGGTGTGCTGCTGGATCACACTAAAAGTACACACTTCTAACTCAGCCAAAATCTTAGATCTATCTTTGGCTATTAAATGGAAATGAGGTTTTGATACGTACTTCTTAGGAAGTACTTTATGTTTATTTTGTTCCTGCTCATTGTTAAAGGTTAGGACACTCTGAAATTTGATCCTCTCATATGTATGGTTTGTGAAACACTCGAAAACACCTAATGATTACTAAACAAATTTTGAATAAGTAGACTGGCTTGATGGGGGGATTTAGGTTTCTAGTTGAAAGTAGGCAGTCAGAGGGCATGTTCCCAGTATGAAAATATTTTGCAAGTGTACCTCAGATTGTAAATTCGAGACATGATTCATTCAAATTTGTAAATTTTCAAAAATATGCAGTTTGATCTAATGTTAACTGTTAATTTTGACTGTCACCCAGTCACTCTGCTTCTGCACTTAAGAATTCTACAGATAAAATGTTCTGGAAGCTGAACATCGCCTACAATTTCACTTCCACCAACGCTACTCTCTCGAAACACAATTGGTGCAACAGATGTTACTCTTGCTGCATAAACATTTCAACATGTTATCACCAAGTGTCTTCATGTATTTTTACAGCAACATAAGTAGCTGTAGATTTTAGAACATTTTCATTACTTGTATATTTTTGTATTTCAGAAACAAGATAAATACTCTGTGAACAAATTGAAAGCATTACATGCCAGGAACGAATATCTACTGAATATAGAGGTCGCTAATGCTGCCATAAACAAATATTTTTCCGATGATGTCTCAGATCTAATGGATGTAAGTTGTTTTAGTAGTTATTCATAAACTTATGCATGAGAATTCAAGTTTGATACATTACCCAGTGGTCCCATGATAACATAGCAAACTATGAAACCTGGGGTCTTTAGATCCATCACTTACTCTTCCAAATTCAGTAAGGGTTAGAGTCCTGTGTATTGATATGTGTCATGCTAAAGAACCAGGGAAGCAAACTCACTTGCCGCCAGCAGGCTAAATGTTAATTGAAGTAACAATTGTCTGACAAGGGCTAAATGGATTTTTCTAAGACAAACAATCAGACATTTAGAAACTAGGAAATCACCTTAGACATTTAGTTGTTTATTTTGGCACAAAAGTTGCTAGACATTTCAAGAAAGTTTAGTCCTACAAATTTCCTTATTGCAGTGTCAAAACAGCCTAGATCCGTGAGATTGGTTTGATGATTTACATGCTGCAGATTTGTGGTTGTACAAAATATGTATTTGAGGCACAAGATTTATTTGTACTTGTGGTTGGAATTTAAAGTACCGGAATATTATATTTATCATTACAGTGGCTGTGTTGATGCAGTGCAACTGTTTAATTACATAATTACATATTAACACCTGTCAATAATAAATACATGTAAAATTTATCACCAGGTGTGTATTTATCATACTGCACTGTATATTTGTGCAGACGAGGGCTGGTCATAAAGCTATAGATTTATTTTGTAGGACAATTATGCATTAATTAATGCATACTAAGAGTTTCAAACTTTGGAGAAAATAGAATGACAGTGTTGGACGTTTGTATGGCTAGTGATGGTTCATATTAATTTTTATCAACTTTGATTTATGCAGTAAATCATTGAGAAAACAGGGTTTTGAACAGTCTAAACATAGAAAAAATTACTGAAGCAGTTGAGAACCATTTGAATTGCACAAGTCAATACTTGGGTTTGAGTTACCAATGTTCAAGCAAGGGGGTTTCACTGTATCTCAATTTATATCTATCATTATACACATAAACATGTATTTCATAAGACATGTGAAAGGAACACACTTTACCACAGGCAAAGGTATATTACACAAGAAATGGAAGAGATAGGGTCTCACTTTCGCCCCTTCTTCGGACTGACCCTTGAATAAAATAAAATGAAAAAATATTAACATATGGCATAAACGTATAATGAGCGAAGTATTTAACATTTTTTTATGAAAATTTTTATTTGACTATATTTTCAGTGTATGGACTTTGGATATCATAATTCTATACGTGGTACAGTTATGATATACCAGACAGCTCACTGTAACTTGCGTAATTCTCACACGGCAGCTATAGATTCCCTCAATGATGTCATATCTCATATGGACCCCTTGACAGACAAACAGAGATTCCTTGAGCTCAATAACCAGGCTTTTATGTTGCCGAAAAAGTTTGAATTCCAGTCTTGCCGAGGGGATGAGGTATTTTGTTTATGTTCATTCTAACATTAATTTTATTATCAGTAAAAACAATGAAAATCAACCAAGTAAACAGGCCTTGCATTTTTAGCTCACCTGTCACAAAGTGACAAGGTGAGCGTTTGTGATCGCGCGGCGTCCGTCATCCGTCCGTGCGTGCGTCCGTCCATAAACTTTTGCTTGTGACCACTCTGGAGGTCACATTTTTAATGGGATCTTTATGAAAGTTGGTCAGAATGTTCACCTTGATGATATCTAGGTCAAGTTCGAAACTGGGTCACATGCCAATAAAAACTAGGTCAATAGGTCTAAAAATAGAAAAACCTTGTGATCTCTCTAGAGGCCATATTTTTCAATGGATCTTCATGAAGGTTGGTCAGAATGTTTACCTTGATGATATCTAGATCAGGTTCGAAAGTGGGTCAACTGCGGTCAAAAACTAGGACAGTAGGTCAAATAATAGAAAATCCTTGTGACCTCTCTAGAGGTCATATTTTTCATGGGATCTGCATGAAAATTAGTCAGAATGTTCATCTTGATGATATCTAGGTCAAATTTGAAACTGGGTCACGTCCGGTCCAAAACTAGGTCAGTAGTTCAAATAATAGAAAAACCTTGTGACCTCTCTAGAGGTCATATTATTCATGGGATCTGCATGAAAATTGATCAGAATGTTCATCTTGATGATATCTAGGTCAAGTTCGAAACTGGGTCAACAGCGGTCAAAAACTAGGTCAGTAGGTCAAATAATAGAAAATCCTTGTGACCTCTCTAGAGGTCATATTTTTCATGGGACCTGCATGAAAATTGGTCAGAATGTTCATCTTGATGATATTTAGGTCAGGTTCGAAACTGGGTCAGTAGGTCAAATAATAGAAAAACCTTGTGACCTCTGTAGAGGCCATATTTTTCATGGGATCTGCATGAAAATTGGTCAGAATGTTCATCTTGATGATATCTAGGTCAAGTTCGAAATTGGGTCAACTGCGGTCCAAAACTAGGTCAGTAGGTCTAAAAATAGAAAATTCTTGTGACCTCCATAGAGGCCATATTTTTCATGGGATCTTCATGAAAATTGGTCAGAATGTTTACTTTGATGATATCTAAGTCAGATTTGAAACTGGGTCACGTGCGGTCAAAAACTAGGTCAGTAAGTCAAATAATAGAAAAACCTTGTGACCTATGTAGAGGCCATATTTTTCATGGGATCTGCATGAAAATTGGTCAGTATTGTTCATCTTGATAATATCTAGGTAAAGTTTGTAACTGGGTCACATGCGGTCAAAAACTAGGTCAGTAGGTCAAATAATAGAAAAACCTTGTGACCACACTAGAGGCCATAGTTTTCATGGGATCAGTATGAAAGTTGGTCTGAATGTTCATCTTGATGATATATAGGTCAAATTTGAAACCAGGTCAACTGTGGTCAAAAACTAGGTCACTAGGTCTCAACATAGGAAGACCTTTTGACCTCTCTAGAGGCCATATTTTTCAATGGATCTTCATGAAAATTGGTCAGAATTTTTATCTTGATGATATCTAGGTCAAGTTCAGAAGTAGGTCACATGAGCTCAAAAACTAGGTCACTATGTCAAATAATAGAAAAAAATGACATCATACTCAGTTCATGTGGAGGCAGGTGAGCGATTCAGGACCATCATGGTCCTCTTGTTTTCAGGACTGGTCCTGATATAAGGCTTTTGATTGCCAGAATTTTATATATAACTCATTTGAAAAAGGAGATTTTCAGGCTTTTTACTTTTTTGGCTGAATCTTAGGTCTGAATAAACTGCCTGTAGTTTTATTTCCTGGAACATAGATACACATTTCACTCTGCCTATTTTGACATTGAACTTAGGTTCCATCCTTAGTTATATATGTTTAAAAATAGTTAAATTAAAACAAATGGAATTGTCTGAAATTTCCAATTCTGTGAATATTTTACAGGTACGGCAGGTCAGTGCTCAGAAACCAGTACAGGACCAGTTATTACAAAGTTACAAATCCTCACAGAGAGTTTTAGATCAGCTCAAACTTGATAATGATGAGGTAAATAATTATATAGCATGTATACAAATGTACTTGCATTGAAATGTAGATATTTACATGATTAGTAAATATTTTACTGATATTTATAATGGTGTTTATTGAAACATATCTCTGAATACAAGTATGTGATACTGTTAAAATCTTTATTATTCATTCGGGAATAATTTTCATGGCAGTTGTTGCATCAGTCATTTAAATTTGATCCTTGTGTGTAAAATAATCCATAAAATGTAGAATCTCTTTTTAAGTATATTGTTTCACTTTAAAACTTGAGTTCTTCAGCCAAGGGAGCAACACAATCTAATTGCTTAATGGTCAGTTTTAGAAGTGAACTTTCTGGCAGCATAAGGCAGGTGTCTGCTTAATACAGGGGTCTACGAATGCAGTTTCATCTGTACTTGAAAAGCACCATTGGTCCAAATAAACTGAGATGATGCTAGTTTCTATGCAAGAATTTTACACTGCTAAAGTAAATCATTGAAGCAGATGAATTGTTATCTACAGAACGAAATCATTTGCATAATTTGTGTACTACATTCAGACATGGAAGTCCCTGGAGGCGACGGAGAAGTCCCTAACAGAACTGATCAATAGGAAAGATATTGACGTGACAAGTCTGTTCACAGACGAGAATACACCACCTAGGTCCCCGCATGAGAGTGACAAAAAAAGGTCTCAGAGGCTGGAAACAGAGGGATATTATCTAAATGTAAGACCAAACAGTTCGAATAATTAACAGTATATTATTGATATATCTGCTCAAACTGGGGTTACTTCAGTACATTAATATCGCCTAAATTATTCTAATTAGTACTATATTCAGTGTTTTGGTGTTAAATGTAAGTTTATATGTAGGCAGTTTCAGTGATATCTTTTCCTGTTGTTGCTAGTATGATTTTCAAGTGAAGAACTTTCTCAATACTGAATTCTCAATTTTGAGTCTATTGAAAAACTACTTAAGGTAGTTCTGCACGTTAGGATCGAAATTTTTTCTACAATGTAGAATTTGATTAAACTCTGAATTTTCAAAACTTCGGAATATGCTAAGAAAATTCAGCAAATAAAAAAGATAGGGTCGTGTGCTTGATTTTTTGCTACACTGATTTGAAAAATTTCGACCTCATAATGGGAGTCTATGGGAAAAACGCAATTTTCAAAACATTTTCGCGAATAGAAATATTTCTACAATGTAGATTTTAACGAAACCTCTCACAGTCGTAAATAAAGATATGGCCTATAATATGGTGAACTAAAATGTATGGGTCCGTGTGCTTATTTTTGAGATATTTGGCTACGATTAAAGTGAACCGCCTATTTCAAGCTACAGTACAATCGCGATCCTACAAAAAGCCAAGGGACCGGCCTTTTTTTTCGTAATATCGCATTTTCGTTCGAGCGTAGCATAGGAAATTTCGCTATATAGCACATTAATATCTATATACGTGACCCGTGATATTTAAACGTGTGATTTTCGTATCGGAGTAAATGTAGATTCTATACCAATTTTATATGTACATCTGGGTTTACTACAAATCTTATTCGAATCTGAACTCAAATCGTATGTAGAATGTAGAACGGGTTGTTCTTTTTTTCTTCACTTTTTTATTCACTGTACATAAAACACATACAGGGTACATTGTTGCACGAGAAAAAATCGCAATTGCATATTCCGATACACTCAGCTTCCCTTTACCAATTGTTTGGTATAATAAAACGACAATATACAGACGATCAGGACTTAAATATTGTTTTATTTTCTTTATGCAGTGATTGAGACGTATAGATATCGAAGCAAGTGTGACTTGTATGTCATCCGATCGGATAGTTATAGGGGAAAAAAATAACCACTAACTTGTGCATAGTATATAGCATATGTGTTTCGAATTTAATTACTAAGTTTTCACACTTTAATCACTGTTTACGTCCGGCTAAATGATAGTGACACTTTCCACTCTAAAGCATTTTCACGCCGTTATGGAAGGTGTGAAAACTTAGACGATACATTCGTAAAATCGCAACTAAAACAAGTTGAAAACAGGCTTTAAGGGCATAACAATACATTCGTAGCAGCGCATTTTTCGTAAAATTGCATTTTCGTAAAACCGCGACTTTGTAACATAGAAATAAGAAGGAAAGCAGCCGGGACCACAACACCTTTTCGTAGTATTCCGGTATTTCGTTAAATTGCGATTCGTAGCACCGCGAATGCACTGTATTTTAAGACATTATTTTGAATTATTTAATGTGTAAGATGTTTTAATATCATATTTTAACTTTAGAAAGATAGTAACAGTGTCATTTTAATACATTTACTCACAGGTTGCCCTTAATTCATAAACTGATTTTCGTTTCCGTACGCCGAATCCAGGCATTATTCTACGTTTTCCGGAAAAGTGACGTTACGTCATCATTTCCGGTTTTTCAAACGTGCAGAACTACCTTAAAGAAGGCAGATAATTGTAAAGTTATTGTTTTGCTACAAAAATAATCAGCTTAACTACAAAATATATAAGGAAAGCTATTATTTTCTGGTTTCAAACTCCAGTAATGGGCTCTGAACTGTGTTGACACATTCTTTTACATACATTTAGGATAATTTCACATTTCTTCTTGAACAATTTCTTTCACATATTTATGTAGCGCTATGCTACAGTTAATATTCAGAATAAAGAAGGTCATATAAAAAGTATTGTATCACATAATAAACATTTACAAATTTCATTACAGAAATTTAGGTCATACACACTGAGTAGCAATCGTATAGCAAGGTTACAAGCCAAGTACAGTGCCATTCAGAAAGCTCTAGGTGAGGATGCATCATCTACAGGCATTAGAATCAGGTAATATACATTATATATGTATAGATATTCATACCTTGGTTCTTTATTTTGTTCATTTAGAAATGATTAACTTTTGAAATTTGAATAAAGTTACATTTATTGGAAGTTTCTTCAACCAGATAAGATGCTTAAAGAAGAAACTTGTGGATGTTATAAACCTGGATACCAGGTTGTAAAACTGAGCTTTAAAGACCAGTCTGAAACTCCAGCATCCAACTGGAGACCAGTCTGAAAATTTCAGCATCTGAAGATTAGTCTGAAAACTCCAGCATATGGTTACAGACCAGTCTGAAATCCCCAGTGTCTGATTTGAACCAGTCTGAAAACTCCAGCATATGATCTGATTGGAGACCAGTCTGAAGACCTCATTACTTTACTGGAAACCAGTCTGAAAACTCAAGCATCTGATTGGAGATCAGTCTGAAAACTCTAGCATATGACCGGCTAATTCTGAACACATTATTGAAATTTACTTGCGGTTGTCATTCTCAGACTTGGCGCTAATAGGTAGTGTTTATAACATTGGACCTTGTATAAAAGAAACATCAGCAGATTTTATTCTTGTTTCTATCAATTTTGTAAATCTTTTATCTTATTTGAATTATAATCAATAAAACATATTAAAGAACTTCTTAAATGATTTAGAACAAGTAGAATTTAGCCTGTAATGTTTTTCCTTTCTTTCTTTAAATATTTTCTCAGCACATTTATATCATAAAGTACTAGTTTCTACAGTTGAATCTTGAAATTAGACTTACCAAAGTCAGGTTAAACCTGTTTTGGCCAGACTTGCACTAAATTTAAGCCTAAGATTCAGTTACAGTTTGTGTTGCTGAAATTGAAATGAAACCTTCCTGACAAGTTTCAGCTGTATATTCTGCTTTTGATGAGAAGTTTTTCTTGTAAAATCTTTTGTATATTTTACTTAATCACAGTATTTTAACACTATCTGTGTTGTGTCTACTGTTTGTAAATATTGTTAATGAAACAAGACTTAAAAGTCCATTTAATAGAATTATGAAAAAATTCGTTATTATTTTCTTGGTTTTTATTATATGATATACTGTGGAAACATTTGATTATGTGGGCACACAATTTTATGGTTTGGAGCCTAAATGGCTACCTTGTGGGGATACTGTTTGGTGGATTCAGCTTTTGAACGTAAAATTAATGGGAGTTTTACTTGTTTTCATTGATTGACATTCACAAAATCCACAAATATTAGTCCGCCCGGAATATTAATGATTTCACAGTATATGATGGTTGCCAAGTTTCAATTTTAATGCTACAGACTGTATTTTAGTTTATAAGTTTTAAAAGTATGTTATGGTGATGAATTTTATCTAAGGATATGTGTTATAGAAAAGATTTTCAATGTTGTTCTTAATTTTACTTTAAAATGAAAAATATTTACAATAGATAAAGGATTAGAAATTTTATTAAACTCTTTTGGTGTACCTTGAATGTTGTTTTGTTTGTTATGAAATGGATGTTGTAAATAATGACCGGTGGTTCTGCAGGTTGAGGCCCCGGAAACATTCTAGCCATTGAAATGTAAATTTGGCTGTTAGAATTTGGGATGTTTTTAGTCCTGTACGTGTGTTTCATATGAGCTGTAGTTATGATTTGTCATAAATTGAAGACAGTATGAAGAATATAACCACTATTTTATTTTCTCCTATCTTTCACCTATTCATCTGGTTGTCAGTCAGTAAAGGTGAACCCTGCTGTAAATTTTAAAATACAAGAGATTTTTTACATGAAACTTGGTACATTGAAGACTCTGCACATCATTTCATCTGTCTGTTAATTTTAGAAGTGCTTAAGGTCTTTTTTGAACCTGGATTGTTGATGCCATGCAATTTAGAGATTTTGATAGTCCATTTATTCCATTACAGTATTAAAAATATGGTTTCTATTGCCTATTATCTTTTCTATTGCAATGACAAAGTGGTAGAGGGCTTTTACTGCTCGGAAAAAATGAGTTAAACAATGTTATTACAAATGCTACTTTCAGAAAAGGCTCTCAACAGTTAGTGTTGTCAGAGCTGTGTTCAAGGCTGCGTTTACACAGGTAGTTTATATATTGAGGTCTTGACGCAAAATTGTTATAACACGAATACTTTCAAAGAGATGTTACAACTGTTTTGTGTTACACCCTCGAATTATGAGTGCATTGAAATAAACACACATCTGTGAAAATAGCTCTTTTCTCAATATTATAACCTTTCTTATCACTATAGAATTGAAATACACTAGTTAAACTTTAAAAAAAAATCACATGCATGGTCAGAATGGTAACATGATAGTTCACCAGTTTTACTTACTTTTCATTGACAATATATTATTTTTTTATTTTGATTGTTACTCTTTAATCCTTGAGATTTGTACAGCAATTAGCATGGAAATTGAAAATTGTACACTTTTATTTCTCATCCGACTAGCTTTTCAATTTATACATAAACATGTATGGAAGGCTGATATTAGTATGTGAAAACATAACCCATTCAGTTCTTTTCTAGGACATAGGAAATTACAACTACCTCAGTGCATGATAAAATACAAATATAGTTATATAGCAAAAGAAAAGGCATGCAGAAATATTTGTTTAAGTTAATGAAGTTCTCAGAATTGATCTGTAGTCGAGGCTTTACTGGTTAATTATTCTTGTATCATTAGTTTATACACAGTGCCACTGCATTTTTTCAAGGTCATGCAAATCAACCTCCACCTCGGCAGTCTTGACAAGCTTATCCCTAAAGCCTTAACCCTAGATGTGAACTTTTTTTCTTTTACCGGAAAAGCCAGCTGTGAATTTAAATTTAGAAAAATTAAGTTAAAAATTTTATGTAACAGATGGAACATTGTTCTCTTAAGTCTATGTAATCTTGGTGCTACATCATACGTGCAATACTATGTTAGAAAAATTTACAGTAAGCGAAAGAACAGTTTTGTTGATATCATGAAAGAAAGTCTGACTTATTAAGATAACTGAAATTTCTAATTTTGTTCTTTTTTCAGACCACCATCACTACCTCCCAAACCAAAGAAGAGAAGAATCGGTAGAAATCCTAACATAGGTCCAGCCAAACTCTTTGGCGGCAATCTAGAAGAATATATCGAGGTATAATTTAGGTTTATAGTGACTGTGAAACAAAACGTTAGGTGAAAACTTTCTTTGTAAGTGCCCCTGTCTAAATAAGGAGATAACAGATGTATCTTACTGGTTCTTTTTCAAGCTCCTGCAGACACTGCAAAATAGATAGGGTCGGCACCTATTGGAACCACTTCAAAAGTACTCCATGTCAGTTTTGTGAATACTGTAATGGAAGTTGCATTTAGTTTTTAGCTCGACTATTCGAAGAATAGTCTAGCTATTCTACTCACCCTGGCGTCGGCGTCGGCGTCACACCTTGGTTAAGTTTTTGCATGCAAGTACATACAGCTATCATTTAAAGGCATATAGCTTTGAAACTTATTTATTCTTTTTCTAGGTGAATTACCAACCTCACTGGGTCAAGTTCCATAACTCTAACATGTATTTTGAGCAAATTATGCCCTCTTTTGGACTTAGAAAATTC
The DNA here is from genome assembly GCF_021730395.1 of Mercenaria mercenaria. Classification (NCBI taxonomy): domain Eukaryota; kingdom Metazoa; phylum Mollusca; class Bivalvia; order Venerida; family Veneridae; genus Mercenaria; species Mercenaria mercenaria. The sequence goes on from NC_069373.1 coordinate 60,694,925, forward strand.
TGGTTAAAGTATTACATGCAAGTTACTATCTCCAAAACTAATGCAGACATTGAATTGAAACTTCACATGTGTCTTCGGGGTTATAAAACTAGTTGATAGCACCAAGTCCCATAACTCTGACCTTCATTTTGGCCAAATTATGCCCCCTTTTGGACTTAGAAAATCCTGGTTAAAGTTTTACATGCAAGTAACTATCTCCAAAACTACTGCAGATATTAAATTGAAACTTCACATGTGTCTTCGGGGTTATAAAACTAGTTGATAGCACCAAGTCCCATAACTCTGACATGTATTTTGGGCAAATTATGCCCCCTTTTGGACTTAGAAAATCCTGGTTAAAGTTTTGCGTGCAAGTACATACAGCTATTACTAAAAGGCATATAGATTTGAAACTTATTTTTTCTTTTTCTAGATCAATTACCTACCTTACTGGGTCAAGTCCCATAACTCTGACATGTATTTTGGGCAAATTATGCCCCCTTTTGGACTTAGAAAATCTTGGTTAAAGTTTTACATGCAAGTAACTATCTCCAAAACTACTGCAGATATTAAATTGAAACTTCACATGTGTCTTCGGGGTTATAAAACTAGTTGATAGCACCAAGTCCCATAACTCTGACATGTATTTTGGGCAAATTATGCCCCCTTTTGGACTTAGAATATCCTGGTTAAAGTTTTGCGTGCAAGTACATACAGCTATCATTTAAAGGCATATAGCTTTGAAACTTATTTATTCTTTTCCTAGGTCAATTACCAACCTCACTGGGTCAAGTTCCATAACTCTTAACATGTATTTTGAGCAAATTATGCCCTCTTTTGGACTTAGAAAATCCTGGTTAAAGTTTTACATGCAAGTAACTATCTCCAAAACTACTGCAGATATTAAATTGAAACTTCACATGTGTCTTCGGGGTTATAAAACTAGTTGATAGCACCAAGTCCCATAACTCTGACATGTATTTTGGGCAAATTATGCCCCCTTTTGGACTTAGAAAATCCTGGTTAAAGTTTTGCGTGCAAGTACATACAGCTATTACTAAAAGGCATATAGATTTGAAACTTATTTTTTCTTTTTCTAGATCAATTACCTACCTTACTGGGTCAAGTCCCATAACTCTGACATGTATTTTGGGCAAATTATGCCCCCTTTTGGACTTAGAAAATCTTGGTTAAAGTTTTACATGCAAGTAACTATCTCCAAAACTACTGCAGATATTAAATTGAAACTTCACATGTGTCTTCGGGGTTATAAAACTAGTTGATAGCACCAAGTCCCATAACTCTGACATGTATTTTGGGCAAATTATGCCCCCTTTTGGACTTAGAATATCCTGGTTAAAGTTTTGCGTGCAAGTACATACAGCTATCATTTAAAGGCATACAGCTTTGAAACTTACTTATTCTTTTCCTAGGTCAATTACCAACCTCACTGGGTCAAGTTCCATAACTCTTAACATGTATTTTGAGCAAATTATGCCCCCTTTTGGACTTAGAAAATTCTGGTTAAAGTTTTACATGCAAGTTACTATCCCCAAAACTAATGCAGATATTGAATTGAAACTTAACATGTTTCTTCGGGGTTATAAAACTAGTTGATAACATCAAGTCCCATAACTCTGATATGTATTTTGGTCAAATTATGTCCCCTTTCGAACTTAAAACTCTTTTGATATTTAACATTTTGGGTAATAATTTCCTGCTTCTGTGACAATATTTCGAATAGTCGAGCTTGGCTGTCTTAAGGACAGCTCTTGTTAACATGCTTGTTGTTTTGGAAATTCTGATTATGTGTATTGACAATAGTTTTGGGTTTTATTTACTTTTATGGATATTAATCTAAGCAAGGTAAAAAAAATATCATTATCAAAATGATTATTAAAGGTCATATTTTATTTTTATTTTTTGGTAATGCATTTACATAGATTAAAAACAAACATGTTTGGGGAAAAAATAATGGTTAATTAAGTTCATTGTGTAAATTTAACAAGGAGTACCCTTTTCAGTTTTTGTTGTTCAGATAAATATTTGTATAATAACAGGCTTCGGGACTTGAGATTCCGACAGTGATGAAGAGTTGTATACGTGTATTAAACTTGTATGGCATGCATCATCAGGGTATCTTCAGAATCCCGGGCTCACAGGTCGAAATCAATGACCTCAAGAATGCATTCGAGAAAGGTATTTTCCATCATTTTCTTGTATACTTCTGTCATATAAATCTCACAAAATCGATGGTATTTGCTAGAGAATTTATTCCTTTATTTTTGAAAGAAAAGTCAATATTTGAGCCGCACCATGAGAAAACCAACATAGTGCATTTGCAACCAGCATGGATCCGCGCAGTCTGGTGAGGATCCATGCTGTTCGCTTTCAAAGCCTATTGCAATTAGAGAAACTTTTAGCGAATAGCATGGATCCTGACCAGGCTGCGTGGATGCGCAGGCTGGTCTGGATCCATGCTGGTCGCAAATGCACTGTTGGTTTTCTCGTGGCACAGTTCATTTTATGTAACTGACAGTCACCATTTTTGCGAGCAATCATTGGAATGGTACTGAATTTCTTGCTTTTCTCTATTTGATATTTGCTTTAAAACCATTCATCAATTTGACATTCATGATTAATTCCAGATCAGTTACAGCAACCTAAATCGTTGCTTTTATTCCTGCTATTGTATTGATCAAGAGATATGAAATCAGTTGATTATTTTCTATTTGTGTTTAATTAATGATAGCTCAACAGTTGTGTGCTCTGAAATCAGACTAATAGCTTAAGAAGAAGAAAAAATAGAGTGAATACATTTTTCTTTTCATTTTTGTGTAATGCCTTTTTCAACAGTTTTGAAAACATACCAGTAAACATCCTTACAGGAACTGGATGTGGGAGATGACAAATACACAAATGTTTTGGTTAGAGTGTTTCAGCCAGATGTTCAGAGGACATGTAGTTTAATTATGTCTCCCACCACACAGTGGTGTGGGAGACATATTGATTTACTCCTGTCTGTGTGTGCGTCTGTCTGTCACAAATCTTGTCCACACTCTTAAGAAGAACATTTCTCATCCGATCTTCACCAAACTTGGACAAAATGTTTTTGATAATCAAAGCACTGAAAGTCTGATAAGGCAGTTGAGGTCTTAGTGCATGGTTGACTCATATACTACTATTCAGATGATTAGGCAGTTGTGGGAGACATGCGCTTTCCTCAAAAGCAGTTCTAGTTCATACTGATTTATTTTAGCTCAATTGTGATAAAGTCTGAGGCTTATTTGAATCCCTCTTGAGTCTGCTTCCTTAAAAAACCAGCGCTAGTGTCATGTGAGAAAGTATGACCGTGACCCCAGTGGGGCTCAGATCCACAATCTCCTGGTTGAGCGGTCGATGCAGTTATCAGTAGACCACTGCTCCCCTCCCTCAGAGACCCAAGCATTCAACTTGTGACCTCTGGATATGTTGTCTTGTGTTATATCTACATAGCTTCCTTAGCTGCAGTTTGAATTGCTTAATATTACTTAATTTGATCTGTGTGTAGGTGATGATCCGTTAGCGGATGAAGAAGATGCTTGTGAGAAGATCAACTCGGCAGCTGGCGTGCTCAAAATGTTTTTCCGAGAGCTCAAACCACCATTATTTCCACTCCCGTTGTTTGATGAGCTGATAGCTTGCAGTAGTTAGTATTTTACTTTGATATCTTTTCTTTAGCTGGTGAAAATAATTAATTTGAGGTAAAATTTGCATTTGGAAAAATTACAATAAATGACTGACATGTTTGTGGCAAGTAGGATTGTATTCTCCTTTAATCTAGGTCCACATTTTTCAGTGATCCCAAATTTAGACTTCTAAGTTAAATTTTACTGACACGTGTTTCTAGTCTGTAATACTTTGTTAACAAGATGCAAATTAAACAGACACTTTATAGAATTCATAATGAAGTTTAATATATGCAGTATAGGTGAAGAAAAATAACTCGTTATGTTTTGCAGTTTCTTTAACAGTTCTTATGAAAGTGTAGAATCAGTGTGTTCTGTGTTTTTTTCTATTTTTTGAAGCTTACATAATGTTTTACAAGATCTTTTTTCTTAGATACAGAATTTGTTCATAGATATCCTTCAGCCTTTTTTTAGAACCATAGAGACTTTATATTATATATGAAGCAGACTTGCTGGTGTTTATTTTCAGTATAAGGGATGATGGAGATTATATTACCTAGAAATTGATTTGGAATTTCTGCCTCCTGAATTTAGTTTTGTGGCTCCTGAATTTTATTATTGGAATAAACGTTTTGGTTTTATATATTTTCTTTCAACAACATATACAGCACGATATTATAACAATGGGTTTAATATCACATGTATACAGTATAAATACATTGTCAGGTGAAAAGGATGTTATAAAACCTGCTTCTTTATTAAGTAATGCTAAAAGAAAAAAAAAACAAAGTAATATAAGAAAACAAAAATTGTACAGGAATGGCATTGATAGGAAAGGAAAGTCATGCAGGATTATTGTCACAAAATGCAATGTCATCTTGGCTATATTTCCAACATGATAAATATAGTTTAATATGAAATCAAATTATTTTACTTCATATACATTCTGTTTATAGAATTTAATGCCTATAGATATTGACTCCAAAAGTCGCTGTATTCTAGAAATTGTAAAATTTAAACAGAATTTATAACTGAAGAAAAGAAGAAAAAAATAAAGAAAATAATTTTTAATTATTACTATAATATTTAGCCTGCTGATGGCAAGTGATTCAGCCTTTGCGACCAGTACGTTCAGACCAAGATCAGCCTACAGTGCATTCTGATCTTGGTTTGCACTGTTCGCTATTCACTCATTCAGTCAGTAAATTTTCAGTAAACACCCCACCGAATAATAAATGGTATTGCCCAAATTGAATGATGGACAAGTTCATTTAAGAAATGTAGCAGTTTAAAGGATAATATAGATTTATGATTGAAAAGCAGAAACAATAGGTTTGTGTTGAGCATATGAAATATCATGCTGTATGGATGTTTTACATTACAGTGTTAGATGAACAAGCAAAGATAGACAAGATCAAGGAACTACTTCTGTCTCTACCACGACCTATCATAATAGTGATGAGATACCTCTTTGCATTCCTTAATCAGTAAGTCAGCTTTCTCTCTATGTCAACGTCACTTTGTTAGAGTTTCGGCAAATGTTTCCTTTCTTTTGATGCTCTTTCTTGCATATTGTATCATGTCTGTAGGTCACATGATAGGTATTTGTGTTTAACTTGAAATTGTTGTACTGAAAAACTGAAAGTGTATGATCTTAATTTTGTTTAATACAGTTTGTCCGTGCTTTCAACATAGTCTTTTGTAATCAAAATGTTTAATAATTTAAATTTTGTGAGGCATTTTACAGGATAAGACCTCATTGTGTCAAGAAAATGCTTCCTGCAGGTTCTTCATTTAAGTTTAGTTTATCATAGCATTCTACATTATACATTTCAGTTTTTCACAGTAGATTGTATTTTGTGCCCCCCCCCCCCCCCCCCCCCCCCCCCCATGAGTGGTGGGGGCATACAGATTTGCTCTTGTCCGTCCGTCCGTCCGTCCGAAGTTTGTGACACGCCTAGCTCAAAAAGTATTTGATATAAATTAATGAAACCTTGCATGAGTCTTTATCATGATATGAACTTGCGCACCTTCTATTTTTGGTCTGGCTCCGCCCCCTAATTTTAGAGTTATGGCTTCTGAAATAGTCAAAAACGCACATTTTCACCTTGTGACACGCCTAGCTCAAAAAGTATTTGATACAGATTCATGAAACCTTGCATGAGTCTTAATCATGATATGAACTTGCGCACCTCCTATTTTTCATCTGGGTCCGCCCCCTATTTCTAGAGTTATGGCCCCTGAAATAGTCAAAAATGCACATTTTCACCTTGTGACATGCCTAGCTCAAAAAGTATTTGATATAAATTGATGAAACTTTCGGGGCCTCTGTGGCCGAGTGGTTAGAGTCGTTGACTTCAAACCATTTGCCCCTCATCGATGTGGGTTCGAAACCTCATTTGGGGCGTAGAATTCTTCACGTGAGGAAGCCATCCAGCTGGCTTACGGAAGGTCGGTGGTTCTACCCAGGTGCCCGCTCGTGATGAAAGTATGCACGGAGGGGCACCTGGGGTCTTCCTCCACCATTAAAGCTGGAAAGTCGCCATATGACCTAAAATTGTGTCGGTGCGACGTTAAACCCAACAAAATAAAAATAAATAAATTGCATGAATCTTTATCATGGTATGAACTTGCGCACCTCCTATTTTTGGTCCGGCTGCACCCCCTATTTTTAGAGTTATGGCCCCTGAAATAGTCAAAAATGCACATTTTCACCTTGTGACACACCTAGCTCAAAAAGTATTTGATATAGATTCATGAAACCTTGTGTGAATCATTATCATGATATGAACTTGCACACCTCCTATTTTTCAACTGGGTCCGCCCCCTATTTTTAGAGTTATGGCCCCTGAAATAGTAAAAAAATGCACATTTTCACCTAATTACGTGCTTCTCCCAAAAAGTATTTTAATGTAAATTCATGAAATCTTGCTTGAGTCTTTATCATAATGTGACCTTGCACACTTGGCATTATTCTTGAGAATTTTAGCATTTATTACAGAGTTATAGCCCTTGAAATAGCCAAAATAGTGGATTTTATGTTTGTGATGCTCATAGCTCAAACAGTATATGATATAGAGTAATGAATCCATTTCATAATTTTTAGCTCATCTGATTTTTTGAAAAAAAAATGATGAGTTATTGTCATCACTTGAGCGGTTGTCGGCGTCGGCGTCTGCATCGACGTTGCCTGGTTAAGTTTTATGTTTAGGTCAGCTTTTCTCCTAAACTATCAAAGCTTTTGCTTTGAAACTTGTAATACTTGTTCACCATCATAAGCTGACCCTTTATAGCAAGAAACATAACTCCATCTTGCTTTTTGCAAGATTTATGGCCCCTTTTGTACTTAGAAAATATCAGATTTCTTGGTTAAGTTTTATGTTTAGGTCAACTTTTCTCCTAAACTATCAAAGCTATTGCTTTGAAACTTGGAATACTTGTTCACCATCATAAGCAGACCCTGTACATCAAGAAACATAACTCCATCTTGCTTTTTGCAAGAATTATTGCCCCTTTAGGACTTAGGAAATCAGTTTTCTTGGTTAAGTTTTATGTTTAGGTCAGTTTTTATCCTAAACTATCAAAGCTATTGCTTTAAAAAAACTTGCAACACTTGTTCACCATCATAAGTTGACCCTGTACAGCAAGAAACATAACTCCATCCTGCTTTTTGCAAGATTCATTGCCCCTTTTGGACTTAGAAAATATCAGATTTCTTGGTTAAGTTTTATGTTTAGGTCAACTTTTTCTCTTAAACTATCAGAGCTATTGCTTTGAAACTTGCAACACTTGTTCACCATCATAAGCTGACACTGTACAGCAAGCAACATAACTCCATCCTGCTTTTTGCAATAATTATTGCCCCTTTTGGACTTAGAAAATATCAGATTTCTTGGTTAAGTTTTTTGTTTAGGTCAACTTTTTCTCTTAAACTATCAACGCTATTGCTTTGAAACTTGCAACACTTGTTCACCATCATAAGCTGACCCTGTACAGCAAGCAACATAACTCCATCCTGCATTTTGCATTAATTATTGCCCCTTTTGGACTTAGAAAATCATTTTCTTGGTTGAGTATTGTTTAAGTCAACTTTTCTCATAAACTATTAAAGCTATTACTTTAAAACTTGCAACAGTTTTTCACCATCGTAAGTGGACACTGTACATCAAGAAACATAACTCTATCCTGCTTTTTGCAAGAATGATGGCCCTTTTTAGACTTAGAAAATCATGGGTAGGACAATATTTCTATTACACAAAAAAAATCAGATGAGCGTCAGCACCCGCAAGGCTGTGCTTTTGTTTGTTTTGAGGCTATACGCCATTAAGACTGCAACATTTGAATGATTTCCCCTTATTTGTGACAAATGTACCAGTGGGGGGGGCACACCCTGTGTCCTACAGACACATTCTAGTTCAGTTTAACATGGCAGCTTCTTTCTACATTATATTATTCAGTTTATCAGAGTACTCCGCATTATATGTTTCAGTTTATTAGGCTATTCTACATTTTATTTATCAGTTTATCAGAGTATTCCACATTACATGTTTTCAATGTTTCAGTTTATTATAGTATTCCACATTATTTGTTTCAGTTTATCATAGTACTTCAAGTTATATGTTTCAGTTTATTACACTATTCTACATTTTATTTATCAGCATGTTTCAGTTTAGGAGAGTATTCCACATTACATCTTTCAGTTTATCAGAGTATTCCACATTATATGTTTCAGTTTATCAAAGTATTCCACATGATATGTTTCAGTTTGTCAAAGTGTTCCACATTATATGTTTCAGTTTATCAAAGTATTCCACATTATATGTTTCAGTTTATCAACATATTCCACATTATATTTTTCAGTTTATCAGAGTATTCCACATTATACAATTCAGTTTATCAGAGCACTCCACATTATATGTTTTCAGTTTGTCATAGTATTTCACATGTTTCAGTTTATCATAGTACTCCATGTTGTATGTTTCAGTTTTATCATAGTATTCTAAATTACTTGATCCAGTTTATCAGAGTATTGTACATTATACTTATGTTTCAGTTTATCAGAGTATTCGGACGAGAACATGATGGACCCATATAATCTTGCCATATGTTTTGGGCCCACATTGATCCCTATACCTCCAGACAGGGACCAGGTCACGTTCCAGACCAATGTGAATGAAGTGATCAAAACTATCATCCGTAACCAGGATGAGATATTCCCAAATGACGGGGGAGAGGTCTATGAGAAATGTATTGTTGACATGGGGTAAGAAAGATTCTAGAAAATTTATGATTTTATACTTTTTTGCATATGTGTAATGTCTCTTAGATATATTTAAAAGGAAATTTCAACACACCACTCATTCATTTCTTTTTCCTCTCAACCATAATAAATCCATCTTTGATCCATGATAAACTTGTAAGATTAAAAAGTTGGGTGTACTGATATGTGCAACAACATTAAATTAAATGATAAGACTATTTTCACAGGACAAATGTGTTTCAGGAACATTCATTCCTGTACTTGTATATGCTAAAAATCTCAACTCTGATGATGGTGATGATGATTATTATTATGATGATGATGAAAAAAAATGTTTAAGTGATGGCACTGTTGATGATGATGATTAATATTTTACAGACAAGATTCCCTAGATGGTATGGAAGATGAGGAAGGGGAGAGTTCCATACAGAGTGATGATGATGATGATGAAGGTAAATAATTGCTGCATAAATTATACGTCTCCTTTTAAAACTGCATTTGTGTTGGAAACAATATAATTTAGAGTATTATATGGCTTATAATTATATAGTTGGCAAACTTCTTAGTGGTTTTGCATACAGTAAAGAACTCTATTTTGACAGGAAATCAACAGAGATGTTTTTGTCTTCCTGAAAGTTTATAATTATTCGTACAGTTACAATAGCAGCATTCGCTGAGTTATCTTCCCAAATGATTTGACAGGTGTCGCTACTGGCGAATAGGTCCTATCATGCGGTGTACTCTCGGCTTTTATCATAGTGTTAAACTCTTTCTTAACCTTTCATGCGTTTGAGAGCTGAATAAAAAAGTAATTAAAGTATTTAAAAAGAAATAATTCTAATCATGTAATTTATCAATATCATCTATTTGGATAGCTGTTTCTTCTGTTTTAACATAAAATTTAAAGCCTTGTAAAAATTACATCATTTCAAAATGCTGGCTAGTAATATATAAAAGAATTATTGTTGTAGCATTAATTTAAGTGAGTCACATTTCCGTTTAATTTACGTATAAGCAAAGAGGGGCTAGCTAACGTAGCTAGTTGAAAATATTGCTAAATTTTACCCCTGAATGGAAGTTTTGATTCAAATAGACAATGGTTACACTGGATACATTAAGTTTGCATAAAATTTCCTATCCACTGGCTGCATACTGACTGTTAATATCATAAAAATGTGCATGCCATGTGTCATGTTAACTCTATGGGGTTCAAGAATATGTCCTTGAAGCAGACTTAACACTTCCTGCTCCCACTTAGGTGTTAGATATCGGTCAGTCTGGTGTTAATGTAATGTGTATATTAATAAGTTTTCTTAATACTTTTAACAATTTGAAATAATGTCTGATAGGTCTCACATTTGTTTTTATTTTTAAAGCTTTACAAATTTGTGGTCTGTGTATTAAAAATCCTACGAGTGTTTTTATCAAATATAAAAATTTATATTTTCACTTTATGTGGGCAAGTTGCTGTGAATTTGAATTGACTGAAAATTTAAGAGGCAGCACCATAAAATTAAATTAACACGTGGTATGTCAACTTGTCAATAGAGATCATTTATGCCTCTTGGATATTTTCATGAAATATATTAGAAAACAGCTATAATAATAAACTGGGCTGATGGAAAATTGAAGAGACATTTTATCACAAGGGCATATATTCTAACATTTTACAGTACTTATTATTATAATTGCATTCAGCTATGTATGCAAATCTTTCCGATGAAGTTGTAACTTTAGGAATATACACTGTCTATATTGATCCTAATTTTAAGAATATAGTCTGAATACTTGCACAATGATAAAATGATTTTCCAAGGAGGGCATTTCAATACTGAAAAATACTTTAAAGCTGAATAAAAGCATTTATTATCACAATTAAAAAACATAACAATCATACAGTCCGAAAAAAACAAAAAAACTGACACACAGAAAATGCACTTTAGAACAGTCCTAATACAGCTTGTCTCATATTTTTCAAGGCATAGAATATTAATAAATATAAATAAAGCTCTTTCCTCAATTGCTCTAGGGATAAACAGCTGAAGTTTGATGACATTATCGGATACTTTCCAAATCTATTAATATAGTTTGAAGTGACAGCGACTGAATTATGATGAAAATAATGTAAACAATCTTTTCTAGGACCAATTCGCATGTAGCGCCACCTATACACGCACCTGTTCAATCAGGGGAATTAACTGACCGATATCGCCCATTACAAGTTATATAAACACTGTTCTATGATAGCGTTTTTATTAAGGTCTTATGTTTATATGTATGATTATATTAGATTCAATCATGGGTAAGATTTAAATTACTACATTGTCAGTGTCTTGTTAACCCAGTCATGTGAAAACAAGGCAATCTCAAGTTTGAAATCACTTCTCGTGTATATCCGTGAGCCAAGTAAACTTGTTACATGTGCTCCATTCTCCACTTGTTGTCCCTGTATTCTGTGTACTTTTGTTTCGAGCTGCAGCAATTTTGCCTCTATTTTCATAGCATTTCTTTTGCAGCTTACAAATATTTTCGTCATGGTCATTTGTTTAGAGTTTTTCATGATCTGCTATGCTTTTTGTGTCATTGTTCCAAGAAACTAATGGCTGCATTATGCAAAGTTTAGGATGTGGATTTTGTTAGGAATATTTTAAACTCAGCCTGTGGCAAATATCCAAATTTATGTCTCATTGTCTGTCATAAATTGTGAAGTTTTATGTATTATACTAAGCCATTAAGGGTAAAAAGTTTATATAATTACTTCTTTGCTAAGTAAGCTCTCTGGCTAGCTTATGGAAGGTCATTGGTTCTACCCAGGTGCCTGCTGGTGCCAGATATAAAACATGACGTCTTCATTGGGTCTTCATCAAATGGAAAGTCTCCGTATTACCTATACTATACGTCAAAACCAAATATGTTTTACTGCATTAAACCGCAACATACAGTATTTCATAAACACATTGTTTAATTTTAATCCATCATTCGCTTGAGGTTGCCTTATAAAATTATTACCTCTTACCCAAGAATGTTTTGTCTCTAATGTTCAGTGTTTTTAATTTTTTGTTATAGTCAGACATACAGTTTAAAATGATGCTTTTAAGTTGTAGAACTTGCTAATGCCTAGACTAATTAGTGACTTCTAAATGAGCCGCACCATGAGAAAACCAACATAGTGCATTTGCGACCAGCATGGATCCAGACCAGCCTGCGCATCTGCGCAATTTGGTCAGGATCCATGCTGTTCGCTTTCAAAGCCTACTGCAATTAGAGAAACTGTTATCAAACAGCATGGATCCTGACCAGACTGTGCAGATGCTCAGGCTGGTCTGGATCCATGCTGGTCGCAAAGCCACTATGTTGGTTTTCTCATGACGCAGTTCAAATGTATACTGTTCTCCGACTGATTGTTTTTAATTTACCAATGTAGTATTTGTATATTCATTTTAAGTTCATCTTTTTTAAAAGGCATGTATTTCATTGTACTTTTAAAACTAGATTGACATTTATTTGAGAATGAATTTCAAAGAAATAAATGTATAAAAATAGCATTTTGATTTCATGGCATTTAAAGTACTTGTACTATTTTTGCAATGTTATAACTTTATGGCAGTGTTATACAGGGACCAAGCTGAGTTATTTATGGGTGTTTTTCATACATTTCAAAATATACTTAATTTTATAAGGATTAGTATCATTAAAAAATATGCATTGTTGATGTATCCTAGGAAATATTCAGGAATAGTTCTATTGAATAACGGATCAGCTTGCTAGGACATTGGTTGTGGGCTGACACTTTATGTGAAAAAGCTTATTATAGTCTAGGGAATATTCATGATTTGTTTGAGAAACAGAAACATTTTTACCACTGATATATGCTGTAGGGGATGCAGTTTTCTCATGTTTTTGGGAAAAGGGATCTGTTATCTTCACATTGTTACTTCATTACCTGGTTCTAAGGTTTCTCAATATGCAGCCTTGCCATTGGTCAATTTCAAGACTGAAATCAGAATCAACCAATCAAATGCCAGAAGTTTAAGACTGGTCTCCAAACTTGTTAAGTAACCTTTGAACCAGGTTGTAAGATAGACATTTTCAATGATACGGGGTTTATCAGCCGATGTACTGAAATGTTGCATACATATTATTCATGAAACCTGAATGAACTTTATAACAGATAAAAAGACATTTGATCTAGATAGATTTTCAACACATGTAAAGGTGAGCTAATGGTGTGTAAGAAGACAAAATATTCAGTTTTTGATTCTTTTCCAGTACAATGCATGATTAACTTGCTGTGTTATTATAGCATATTGAACTGGAACATTTATTTGACATTTATGTTTAAGTATATTGATAAGAAATCAATTTTTGCTCCATCTGTCACAGATACTGAAGTGTATGAGGCAACCGCACTCTATGACTTCAAAGGTCGAACGGAGCGAGAGTTGTCCTTCAAGAAGGGAGATAATCTAGTTCTGTACACAAAGGCCTCGGCAGAATGGTGGGAAGGAGCATTTGCGGGAAAGGAAGGTCTTATTCCATCTAACTATGTTGCCATAAAACATCAGTAAGTATGAATTCATGCACACTGTTTACTGGTACTATTGGTCACAAGTAGCATCAGATGCACTGTTTACTTTTTGTTTGTGTACATCATGCACACTGTTTTCTGTTTGTTTGTGTACATCATGCACACTGTTTTCTGTTTGTTTGTTTGTGTACATCATGCACACTGTTTTCTGTTTGTTAAAGGTGGCATCAAGCAAGCTGGTTACTGTTCTTTATCAAGCATTTTACAGATTGTTAAAGGTCCTGTCAAGCACACTGTTTACTTTTCAGTAATGGTCACATTTAGTATGGTTCATTAAAGGTTGCATTAAGTTTGTTTATGGTTGCATCAGACACACCGTTTCCTGTTTATAAAAGATGATTAGGTTTGCAATAAGTTTTCATGTAAATGATGTTAGAGTTGAATCACATGCTCTGAAGTAACATTTTTTGGCATTCTGTTTATAAGGGCAGATAATGAGATATAGCTAATTAAAAAACAACAACAAGAGCACCCCATTGTATAATGCAATTTACATTTCTGTTAAGCGTGAAGCAAGCATTTTGTGTTCAATATAAGATTGAGCTTATTTGACGAACAAGAAGCAAAAGCTTTTGAATTTATTTCATTATATTGATATTAAAATTGCATTATTAGTTGTTAAAACTATATAAACCCATTTCAGACCTGAAGACAAGAAGAGTATCTCATCAGAAGACTCAAAAAGTACTTCATCGTCTTCGCTACTTTCACTAACATCGAAATCCACAGACCATTTAAGCACACAATCAGCACCGTGTTTAAAACCTCCTGTCCTCGAGACGGAGATTAAAGAAACGGAAACTGATACTGATACACATGAGGTTACTGTTACCGTTGGTAACGTAACAAGTTCTGGCCATATAATGAGTCAGTCAATGTTCACAGACAGTAGTCGTATGTCAGATAGTAGATCAAGTGTTAAAAGTGACCAGGGGCCAAGATTAAATCTAGGCCAAGGAGTAGAACTTCTAAAACGTCAACAGTCGAGTCCAGATCGAACAACATCAAATCGCTCAAGTGCATCGGAAGAGATAGCAAGTATGGATACAGTTTTAGCAGAAATTATGTCTGATGTGAGATCTTTGGAACTTCAGCAGTCTTCTGATAAGAGAATGAGTTTACCGCTACAAAAGTCAAAAGCGGCTTCTAAACATACTCCAGATTTGGTGCTTGACCTCCCCGAGGGGTCGAACTCTTCTTCACCGCAAGATGGCAGTGATAGAGACAGTCCTATTAGTGCGGCAGAAACATTTGCTAAGTCTAATCAAGGTACATTGAAAAAAGCGGCTTCGATGCCACGGAATATATCAAGCTCAGAAGTATACACAACAGAGATTCAAAGGACTTCCGATTCTCTTATGAAAACAGCACCAATGATGTCAACATTTCAAAACTTGAAAAAAGATGAAATAATGTCAACTTCAGTGCCATCAACAGGTCGAAAGTTCAGCCTAGAGGAGCATCATATAAAATCAATGCAGACTTCACACATGCACACATTTTCCCCACCAATTGCAGAAAAACCCAAACCCCCAATTAAAGTTAAACCCCCAGTAATGAAGAAACCAACAACAAGGTCTCCAGACTTGTCAAAAAGATTAGAAACCAACTTAGATAATGTTCCAGCAAAATCCACTTCTCCGTCAACTTTCAAGTAAATGTTGAAAGCTAAGGGAGACTACTGTGTTCTATACTGATGTTCAGTTCAGCATTTATTTATTGTCAAGCATTTACTCGTTCTTATGCATAATAGAACTTTCTTACAGAAGTAAAGAATAATAAAACAATGTCAAGTATTTAGCGAAATAGTTCATACATTCTGGCACAAAGCTTTTAGCGTGCATAATTTGCTGTCATTTGTAAATACCTCAACAAGTAAACAGGAGTTTTGAAAAATTACATTGTATTATTATTCTGGGAAGAAGTCTGTGACAGGACATTTTACAAATTTACGTCAGCCATTTAATCTACATGATAAATCAGAAATAAAGATTGTATCCAGATGATGGCAGTTTCACAGATATTTTTCTTTCATTTATAGTTATACATTATATTACCTTTAAACAGCTATCTTAGTTATTTTCTACAAGTGTTTGATACAGATCTAGTCAAATATATATGTTGATGTCATTAGATTGTTATGTCATAGGACCAGTAATAGCTCGTATGTGCAATATGTACCATAGAAAGGCACTTTAGAAGAATGTATGATAATTATTTCTTTTAAGCCTGAAATTTTCAGGACCGGTCTTGATTTTAGGCTTTTGAATATTCCTTTATAAATAGAAAAGGATCTTTTGGGTGTACATGTATGTCCTTTATAAAGAATCTTTAACCCTTATCATGCTGAACACGATTGATTCTGCCTTTGGGACCAGTGCAGATCATGTAGACAGGGTGTAGTTGTGACCAGATGCCTGTTTTAGGGTAAAAAGTTGCAGGTCAGATATAAATACAGGTTTTTGGATAAAATTTGAGTTAATTTTTGTTTAGCAAGCCCTTATTCTTGAAAATACATGTTACATTCTCATATGCCTATGTTTGTCATTTCAAAGTTAAGTTCATGAAAAGTTAGCGCATATCCCTTGGATACTAAAATCTCTATTTCTTAAGGTATTGGACCCGTAATAGAGTATCTCCTTTTTGAAGAGTGTTCAATTCCTATCATAAACCTACTTTGTCTGCAATTTTCAGTGGGGCATAGGTTCAAACCCCACTGGGACCAAATTTTTTTTCCCATGTTTTCCTTTTTTTTCTAGTAAGTTTTTACTTCTTTCAAGACTAATTATGGACGAATTGTACAAAAGTGGAAAAAAAATTTTTTATAAGCGTTTTTTTGCTGTTCAATGTGAATTTACCTCTGAATCAGGAGGGGTAGAGATAGACATCTTTAAAAATACTGAGTTACGTGCGGTAAAAGTTCTCTATTTTGCCTTCATTCTTTAGATTACATATTGTGGAAGAAATGCAGGTAGGTTTTACTATTGCCCAAAAGGTTATTTTTGAATGAAGTTAGCAAAATTCAAAACAGACCCACAGGATTCGACCTTAATTTTTCAATGTTGGAGTTAGAATTCTGTCTCATTAAATCTGTTTACTTGAGGCACCCTAGACAAAAATGAATTTTACAGTTTTATTTTGTGTTTTATAATTGTTTAACAATAGTTTGATGTTTCTTTTATCAAAATTAATTCTATAATGAATTCTCTGCAAACGTTTAAGATAGTGGCCATCACATTGAATTTTGTCTCTTCTTGAGTGTGAGGAAATACCATAAATTATACAAGATTTACAAAAAAACGGCACGGTAAAAGTTGTTTAAAATTTGCAACACGATGTGAAACATGGTCAACTTTAAGAATATACCAAGCAAATGCCATTTTTTAAACATTACTATTAGGGGTCCAATACCTTAAGACTAATAATTGTCATAGAGTTCTTATTTACTAATAACGTTGGAATAGTTGAGTCCTTACTTTTGTGCTAAAGAAAATTTCATTGCAGTTTTCCTTCTAACATATTTTTTTATTATATTTATATGTCAGTAAGTTTATACCAGAGGCACTTTTTAAAGTTTTAACAAAAATTTGGGTAAGTTCAGTCTTTTTTTTAAAAACTATGAAAATTGGTAACTGGTTTCAAGTAAGTTTAAGCGTAGGTATTTACATTACAGTAGATCATGTCATTTTGGCATAGGCTTTATTTACTGAATTGTTAACCGCTTTATTTGAAGTATTTATTATTTTGGAAAAAGTTTTTGTTTGTATTTACATACACGATGCATATTGAAATTCATAAATATATGACCATTTTGTGTCGATTTGCCGTAAAACCCAACTCACTCATTCACTTATAAATATTAGCAAAAATAAAACCATGGCAAGTTTTACCCAGTCATCAGTACCTATATATGCTCAAGGGAACAAATTGGACTGTACATGTATATCTCATTGATTGTTCTATTTAATAAAATTTTATAGCTTTTTTTTGCATAATAAAAGCATAATCAAACAGCGTTTTGCACTTTAAGTTTTTTTTTTATACTTTCTCCGTAGAAATTTATTTATAGGAATCAAATACATAAAATACAGTAGAGTAGGTGGAAACACACAAAATATATTAGCATTCTTTGAAATACTTGCACATTATTGTGTAAATTACAGGCTTATGCTTTTTATTTTCTGCATAGAAACTATAAATGTTTGATAGAAATATCTTAGCTTTTTTGTGCAAAATTAAGGTGGTAGTACAGCAAAATGGAAACATGAAATAGTTAAGTTGCCAAATCTTCTTGTATATTTGGTATGTTTTTTTTTTTTCCCCATTAAACTGTTTTTTCTTTAACATTTGTGTGCGTCAGAACGTTAGAAGTAACTGATTAGCTAAAAGTACTAGACTGGCTCCCTTGCTGAATGTTTTTTTTTATATAAATACTGCAAACATGATGCAAGTAATTTGCCACTAAATCATTCATATGTACAGAGCAAAGGGCAATAAAAATGTTAGTTTAGAAACAGTCTGCTAGAGTTACCTCCAATGTTAATGAAAAGAAAACATATAGAAGGAGTATGTCAGAACAAACAGGGATGGGAGCTAGTCTTCTGAAAATAAAAGTTGAAAATAAAATAGATGTATCACAGCTGTAGTCTTTAGAAAATGCCAAAATATTCTGTCTGTGGATTAGTCAGTTTACTGTCAGATATACTCACAAAGTCTTCCATTTTCAGAACATTGCTGTTATACTCAGTAGCATTATCTAAAACTTTTTTATTTCATGTGTTTTATAGTGTCATTTTCATCATCTAGAAAACCATTATAGATGTATTTTCTGACATATTTATAGAGAAGCTGTAGACAGTCGGCAGATCTTTACAAGGTTGCAAAATTTAAAACTGCAAAAGTGTCTACAAAAATGAAATAATAAATTAATATTTTTTAACTAAAAGC
This sequence comes from Mercenaria mercenaria, assembly GCF_021730395.1. Classification (NCBI taxonomy): domain Eukaryota; kingdom Metazoa; phylum Mollusca; class Bivalvia; order Venerida; family Veneridae; genus Mercenaria; species Mercenaria mercenaria. The sequence continues at coordinate 60,713,367 of NC_069373.1, forward strand.
CAAATTTTGCTGTAAGTTGAGGAACTGTGTAAGGTATTTTTAACACTATTTAAAGTCTTTGATACTTTCTACATGTCATATACCAGTACAGATCACAGAAATTTACAGAATGTCTTACAAGTCGAGATTACCAGATTGCCTTTCTGGAAAACCTTTCAGTTAGCTTAAGACAAAACTATTATTAAAGTATGTTGATCCCACGGTAATGCTGGCTTTATGGTTATCTGAATGCAAGTACCCCTGAAGTTATTTCTCCTCCACCTCTGATCCATGTGGGGAAGTTTTCATTTACTTGATGAGAACAAGTTGGTAGTGATTCTAAACATTGGTTAGTTTCGTGGAGTGTCTTGTAAACTGAAAAACTATTTAAAGATAAAAACAACAAACCAGTGATGGAATCACTGTGGTAAAATGGCATTCAGTATCAGATGATCAATCTTATAAATTGGTCATGTGAAGAAATATGTTATGTTTGTGTAGATACTGTATATATTTGAAAGAAAATGTGCAATCTCATGTGTTATATTTTATATCTCTCTTTTCTTTATGTCTCCTACAGTTATATCTTAAACAAGAGTTTTGCCTCTATATACTGATTATATAATCATCAATTTTCGTTACTTAGAAACAGAATTCCTGTTGTTATATCCTGTAATTTCCAAGAAAAAAAGTAAATGTTTCATGACAGTTGTATGAAAAGATCAAAATCAGGATTTATTTTTCAGATTGAATTTGTGTGCGCTACCATTTGAAAGGTAGGCTTGGTTCCTACATTATTTTGGTTAACCTGTCATTTTCATGCTGAATAATTGATATAAAGAAGTGGCAATAAGGTGTATTTTTCTTGTTATTGATAGGATAGGCATGTCTTTCTACTTCTTCCACATTGCAAAAAGTAAAAATAGTTTTGATGTTACAGGTTTTCTTATTAATGATAATTGAATTGATCTTATCACATTAGGCCTATCAGGACATAAAATATGTTTTCTACAAAGTAGTTTTTATCTTTAGCCCCCTCTGGCTTTTTAGAAGGATTACAGTGTTGATATACAATTGTATTTTAGATATTTATTATATTTTTACAGTTGTTAATGGATTTAAATGTTATTTCGTCTTATACACAGTAACATCGTTACATTCATATCTGCACTAAATGCTTTTAACATTGTACAAATCTGAAATGTATTTAACCTTTAGCTTGCTGGCAGCAAGTGATTCTGCCTTTGGGACCAGTGCAGAACAAGATCAGCCTGCACATCTGTGTGGGATCATGGTCTGCACTGTTCAATATTCAGTCAACAAATTTTTTGCAAACACCCCTTCGAATGAGAAACGATATTGCCCAAATTGAATGATGGACCAGTCCATTTTAGAAATTCAGCAAGGTAATTTAAAAGTTAATTTTTAGACATCAACAATCTGATAAAATTATTGCAGATTTCCTATTATAGCACAGAAACTTCAGCATGTATGTGAATGAAATTTATGTAGTAACTTCAGTTAAAGGGACATAACTCCAGATTTGTTACTACTACATAATCCAGCCCATGCCTTAAACCAGGGCATTATTGGACAGGTTTATAATGACCAGGCATGATGAGAAACACACAGATTTTACAGGTATTGCCCGGTCTAATACAACCCATGATGTAAATTCTACAATGCATCTCGGCGTTACGTATCTAAAATACTGTTGAAAAATGGCATTTAAACAAAACATCTACAGCAATGCAACAAATTTCAATTAGAATGCAAACTGGTATTAGATTTGTACAATGTTAAAGGTATCCTATGCTCCTGTATAAACTGTTTGCACCGTATGTATATATTCATTAGATACAAAAAGACTGTAGATATTTACTCTAGATTATGTTACTCTTGAATGTAACAATCGTGCTAAAATCTCATCCATGTATATGGAGAATAAAAACAGACCATCAACTAAAATAAGTGTTGTTATTCTTTTAACAAGAGGGCCGTCATAGTCCTGAATTGCTGACCTGAGTTTAACAGTTCAAAAGTAATTAAATCATGGCAACATTTTTGAGTCAGCTAAAGGCTGAAAGCCTTTTGACGAGTCCTTGCTATCCAATGATTCTCTAAATGGACCAAATAACACAGTGAAGGGATGTAGTTCCATTAGATTTCTCAAACTTCAAACAGTTCACTGCATGAATGAAGTTAAGTTGTTTCAATTCCCTTTGCTATGACCAATATACGATGTAATCTGTCATATTTATGACTTGTAATTGTGCAATTCTCGAATGTAACTCATTAAGCATAAATGTGCATTTTAAGAATTGCGCAGGCTTACAAAGCTTGGGTAACATCCAGCGAAAGACAAAAAATAGTTCCAGCAGGGCTCCAGATAAGATGCGTATTAGCGTAAATTATGTATAGAAATAATGCAAATAAGCATGTCTAATAATTTTATAAGCGTATATAAAATTACAGAAACGCACACAATGCTTTTTTAAAAACAAAATCTGAATCGTCTGGATGCGTTAGGTAACATAGTTGATCAGCCTTAATTCTCCCACATCGAACGTAAACACGCATCGTATGATTTCTATAAACTTTGCGTGGGTTGAATTTTGCAGTCGGTAAACGGATAAATTATCGGAAGAAGAAGCTCTTACTGGTTTGTTTAGTTACTACTGATATTAAAAATGATTTTAATTCTTATTTTTCGAGAAATAAACAAATCGGCGAAACATTAAATTGTATTTTCTTGTAGTTTTTGAAATCGTAAGTAGATAATCTATGTTTGGCGAAACGAAACAACTTTTTTATGAAAAGATTTAAATAAGAGGTAATTTAACAGTAAACTTCAATGTCAGATACTGCCAATTGCTGCTAAATGTCTTCGTATCATCACAATTTGTAAAATATATTGTTCAAACTGGAGAAAATTGTAATCGTATCCGGATATAATATTTTGGGTAAATATCGAGCTGTGTTATGAAATTTTAAGAAAAAAACTAAAAACAAACTGAAACTGGTAGACTATACTGTCAGTACATAAATCATTAGCCGACTCAGGCCATTCAGGCCTTTGATTTCTAGCTTACCAGAGCGCAAAGTGCTCAAGGTGAGCTATTGTGACCGGTCATTGCCAGGCGTCCGTCGTGCATCAACATTTGACTTGTGAACATTCTAGAGGCCACATTTGTGAACCAATCTTTATGAAACTTGGTCAGAATGATTGTCTTGATGACTTTTAGGTCAGGTTCGAATCCGGGTCAGGTGGGGTCAAAAACTAGGTCACTCGGTCAAATCAAAGGAAAAGCTTGTGAACATTCTAAAGGCCACAATTTTGACTTAATCTTTATGATACTTGGTCAGAATGTTTGTCTTCGTGATCTCTAGGTCAAGTTTGAATCTGGGCCTTGTGGGGTGAAAAACTAGATCAGTAGGCCAGATCAAAGTAAAAGCTTGTGAATACTTTAGAGGCTACAGTTGTGTCCCAATATTTATGAAACTTGCTCAGAATGGTTGTCTTGATGATGTCTAGGTCAAGTTTGAATCTGGGTCATGTGGGGTCAAAAACTAGGTCACCCAGTCAAATCAAAGGAAAAGCTTGTGAACACTCTAGAGGCCACAATTTTAACTCAATCTTTATGATACTTGGTCAGAATATTTGTCTTGATGATCTCTAGGTCAAATTCGAAACTGGGTTATGTTGGATCAAAAACTAGGTCAGTAGGCCAGATCAAAAGAAAAGCTTGTGAACAATCCAGAGGCCACAGTTTTGACCAAATATTTATGAAACTTGCTCAGAATGTTTGTCTTTGTGATCTCTAGTTCAAGTTAGAAACTGGGTCATGTGGGGTCAAAAACTAGGTCAGTAGGCCAGATCAAAGGAAAAGCTTGTGAACACTCCAGAGGCCACAGTTGTGACCCAATATTTATGAAACTTGCTCAGAATGATTGTCTTGATGATTTCTAGGTCAAGTTTGAATCTGGGTCATGTAGAGTCAAAAACTAGGCCACCCAGTCAAATCAAAGGAAAAGCTTGTGAACACTAGAGGCCACAGTTGTGACCCAATATTTATGAAACTAGGTCAGAATGATTTTCTTGATGATTTCTAGGTCATGTTCGAATCTGGGTCCTGTAGGGTCAAAAATTAGGTCACCCGGTCGAATCAAAGGAAAAGCTTGTGAACACATTGGAGGCCGCAATTTTGACTCAATCTTTATGAAACTTGGTCAGTGTTTGTCTTGATGATCTTTAGGTCAAGATTGAATCTGGGTCATTTAGGGTCAAAAACTAGGCCAGTAGGCCAGATCAAAGGAAAAGCATGTGAACACTCTAGAGGCCACAGTTGTAACTCTACTTTTATGAGATTATGTCAGAATGTTTGTCTTGATGATCTCTAGGTCAAAGAATTGGGTCATGTTGGATCAAAAAGTACGTCAGTAGGCCAGATCAAAATAAAAGCTTGTGAACACTCTAATGGCAACAGTTGTGACCCAATATTTATGAAACTTTGTCAGAATATTTGTCTTGATGATTTCTTGGTCAAGTGTGAAACTGGGTCATGTGGGGTCAAAAACTAGGTCACATCGTCAAATCAAAGGAAAAGTTTGTGAACACTCTAAAGGCATCAGTTGTGACTCAATCTATATGAAACTTGGTTAGAATGTTTGTCTTGACGATCTTTAGGTCAAATTCGAAACTGGGTGATTTGGGTCAAAAACTAGGTCAGTAGGCCTGATAAACTCTGGTGAGCGACATAGGCCATCATGGCCCTCTTGTTTAAACATAGTGTTAACAATTTTGGTAGTGGGTAAAAATGTGATAATTTCAGGTTCAAACTTAAGCTTGCGAACTTTCCAAATGTCGATGATGTTTATGTAGATTTTCTACTATTTTTAGCTTTAGCAGGCCAAGTGTGCCGATTCAAACAAGTTCGGAAGGCTTTAATGATAATGCTACAAACCATATTACAAACCATATTTGATGAAGATCCATCAAGTGGTTCATAAGAATAAGTTGTTTCAAAGGCATTTCTATTCTTAGCTCTAGAGGCAGTAGGTCACTAAAAGGGGCCAAGTGCCAGCATTTTACTTAGGAGAGGACCTTATATTTATGCTACAGACCAAGTTTGATGAAGCAGTTCAAAAGAAGTTATTTAAAGGTTTTGTTATTTTTAGCACTAGCAGTCCCTAAAAGGGGCCAATTTAAAGGGCCATTTAAAATGTTTGGGAGAGGACCTAATGATCCTACAGATGTATGATGAAGATCCATCTAGCAGTTTATTAGAAAAAATTATTTAAAGGTATTCCTATTTGAAAAACTTTGGTACAGGACAATCTAGGCCAAGTTTCATCAACTTTGACCAAATATGTTGTTTGAAGACCAGTGTGGATGGATGACAATGGACAGCAAATGATAACAATAGCGCAGATGAGCTAAAAAATACACCTCGAGATAGTGTGAAATCACTAAGAATGTGGAGTGGGGGGGCTCGTTTTCAATTTCATGGCTATATTTGTGCCCTCAGAATTATGCGATTTTACAGTAAATAACAAAATAAAACAAGAGGAAATTAGAAATTTTCACACACTTGGTTTCAAACCTGCACATGAACTATTGAAGTGAAAATTTCCTATTGAGTACAAGATGTCGTTTGAATTTGTGGCTTCAGTTGAAAAAGTTCATTAAATGTGATATATTCTCGATTCAAATCTAAAGAACAGAGTCTGTAAATAATTTATTTGTAAAAAGATTATTAGCTATGCATCATGAAATGTGCATTCATTCTTTTGTAGATTAATATTGTGTGACTTTATCTCTGATTCAGAAGTTACAGTATTATAAACATGAATGGTATTTCTGTTGTGTTATTTCCATTTGTTCTTGTGGTATAAAACTGTGTGACTTCCATTATGAAAAAGACGGATTGAAAAAGATGTATTAGCTTTGACCTAATCTACACTTCACACTTCATTTTTAGCTCGACTATTCGAAGAATAGTCTAGCTATTCTACTCACCCTGGCGTCGGCGTCACACCTTGGTTAAGTTTTTGCATGCAAGTACATACAGCTATCATTTAAAGGCATATAGCTTTGAAACTTATTTATTCTTTTTCTAGGACAATTACCAACCTCACTGGGTCAAGTTCCATAACTCTAACATGTATTTTGAGCAAATTATGCCCCCTTTTGGACTTAGAAAATTTTGGTTAAAGTTTTACATGCAAGTTACTATCTCCAAAACTAATGCAGATATTGAATTGAAACTTCACATGTGTCTTTGGGGTTATAAAACTATTTGATAGCACCAAGTCCCATAACTCTGACCTTCATTTTGGCCAAATTATGCCCCCTTTTGGACTTAGAAAATTCTGGTTAAAGTTTTGCGTGCAAGTACATACAGCTATTACTAAAAGGCATATAGATTTGAAACTTATTTTTTCTTTTTCTAGATCAATTACCTACCTCACTGGGTCAAGTCCCATAACTCTGACATGTATTTTGAGCAAATTATGCCCCCTTTTGGACTTAGAAAATCCTGGTTAAAGTTTTACATGCAAGTTACTATCTCCAAAACTAATGCAGATATTGAATTGAAACTTTACATGTGTCTTCGGGGTTATAAAACTAGTTGATAGCACCAAGTCCCATAACTCTGACCTTCATTTTGGCCAAATTATGCCCCCTTTTGGACTTAGAAAATTCTGGTTAAAGTTTTGCGTGCAAGTACATACAGCTATTACTAAAAGGCATATAGATTTGAAACTTATTTTTTCTTTTTCTAGATCAATTACCTACCTCACTGGGACAAGTCCCATAACTCTGACATGTATTTTGGGCAAATTATGCCCCCTTTTGGACTTACAAAATCCTGGTTAAAGTTTTACATGCAAGTTACTATCTCCAAAACTAATATAGATATTAAATTGAAACTTCACATGTGTCTTCGGGGTTATAAAACTAGTTGATAGAATCAAGTCCCATAACTCTGACATGTATTTTGGGCAAATTATGCCCCCTTTTGGACTTAGAAAATTCTGGTTAAAGTTTTGCGTGCAAGTACATACAGCTATTACCAAAAGGCATATAGCTTTGAATCTTATTTATTCCTTTTCTAGGTCAATTACCAGCCTCACTAGGTCAAGTTCCATAACTCTTAACATGTATTTTGAACAAATTATGCCCCCTTTTGGACTTAGAAAATTCTGGTTAAAGTTTACATGCAAGTTACTATCTCCAAAACTAATGCAGATATTGAATTTAAACCTAACATGTTTCTTCGGGGTTATAAAACTAGTTGATAGCATCAAGTCCCATAACTTTGATATGTATTTTGGTCAAATTATGTCCCCTTTCGAACTTAAACTCTTTTGATATTTAACATTTTGGGTAATAATTTCCTGCTTCTGTGACAATATTTCGAATAGTCGAGCTTGGCTGTCTTACGGACAGCTCTTGTTAAACATTCAATTGACTAAGTTTTATTTCCACCCCAACCCACACGGAGGCCTCTGATTACAAGGATCTTACATGCCTGCCTGTTTAAGATATTGTTTTCCCTACCCAAGTGACAACAGAGAAATTGAAGCCCAGCATCAGGCTTGATTTTGCTCAAGGGTTAGGGAAACGGCTGTCATTCCCAGGCAGACAATGATGTAAGATCATTTTTCTAACCTATCACATTAAAAGATATTGGAAAATGATGAATAGAATTTAGGTATTTCCAGGCATTATGTATATAACTTCTGATGTCATAATGTGACTAGTGCTATATGACATCACCTCAGTGCACATATCTTTAGACAAGATATTTCCCTATGGCAAAGACCGGGATATCTATCCCAGCTTGTGATAAACAATTCAATTCCTTCCCTTCCAGGTTGGAAAGAAAGACTATACTGCTTATCATTAATTATTACAGTAGTGTGTAGAACACTAGATATTTTGTAATGCTTTTGTTTGTACACAACTTCAAATCAATAACTGAATGTTTGGCACTATGGCCATCTAACTTCATGGGTTAGTAGATTAACCATATCATTTTAAGTACAGTATGCCTAAGGCTGAGCGAAAGCTTAAGCCTGCCATCATCAATCTTCACAAAACAACTGCCCTGTTCAGTAGATGACCACTACTGTTTTTGGGGGTGTGAATGTCGAAGGTCAAGAACAGGATGACCTTTAGAGTGTTTGGTCATTTTATTTCATATTGTGAAACATGCTTTAATCCTGATTATCCAAATTACTTGTCTGAGCCCTAATCAATGTTTGTATATCATGGTTTACCTGCAGTGTCATTATAATTGTTAACTTCTATCTGTAATATTCTTCAACTGTAGAAGAGGCGTGGTTATTAGCCATACTCTAACTAAGTTAGAGAACATGACTTACATATAGAATACTGTAGGGAAATGTTGAACCTTCTGAAACCGTTCTCTATTTCAGTTAGAGTACGCTTTGTCACATGATAGTACCAACGCTTAAAATGGAATGTTAACTTGTCAATCAAAATTAGTAGCCGAATGCTTTGTTTATATTGGTGAACCATGATACAAAACAGAAAGCATAGGGGCCACTCGAATAATGAGGTTATTTTTCAAGAACCCCTACTCTTTCTATTACTAAATCACTAATGGAAATGAGTTGAACTTTGGTATATATACAACAAAGAATATCGGCTGAAAATAAAAATATTTTGTTTAATAAAACAACCTTTATATACATGGTGTACATGCAGTACAATCAGTACAATACACTTAGATCTAAGTTTCATATAATGTGCTCATTAAAAATAAATACTTCATAATAAAATTATGGCAAAAATAGAATAATTGCAACATTGCAAGAAAAGAGGACCGCTGCACTGACCAGACAGAGTTACTTCCCTTCTCTACACATTCATCAAAATTCCATTCTCTCAAATCACTCATAACAGTAACATAGCAAAACAGCAATATAGTAATCAGGTACAAAAGTATCATGTTTACTCATGTGCATTATCACAACTTGTCATTACAGGATCCCATTTGACTTCTTTTCACGATTTTTTCCCAAATCGGGTACCAAGTCAAGTTACAATAAATGATTTTAGCTTGTCTGTGAAAAAATAAAGAAAAAAAATCCAGACTTTCTTGTCGGCAATTTCTTCTATTTAAAAACAAAATTTTCAATAGAAAATTCGTAAAAAAATTTTACCTAACTGATATAAACAGATTTTATCAAATCAAAAGTGACAGATTTAAAACTTTTCATTGGTAGAATAAAATCTGTTAGATATTCTTAAGTGTTTGTATGACATAAAGAACACAGAAGTATCTAAATATGATTTCTTGATATAAATCCTCATAAAATGTGCACATGCATGAACTCTTAAAAATCAGCTAAAAATTAAGATATAACCTTGCATTAAAATGTTAGGAGTATGTTCAAATAAAAGGTAAATGAAAACTATATAAAAAGCATTGTTTAAAAAGTCATCAGAAATATTTCTAACCCTGGATAAGCTAAACTAACAGCTTAAAACATGTTATCTACATTACTTACTTGAATAAGACATGCTGGTATTACTTGTTTGAATAAAACCTGTTATCTGCATTACTTACTTGAATAAGATATGTTGGTATTATTTGTTTGAATAAAACCTGTTATCTTCATTACTTACTTGAATAAGACATGTTGGTATTATTTGTTTGAATAAAACCTGTTATCTTCATTACTTACTTGAATAAGACATGTTGGTATTATTTGTTTGAATAAAACCTGTTATCTGCATTACTTACTTGAATAAGACATGTTGGTATTACTTATTTGAAAAAAATACTTACTAGAATAAGACATGTTATCTGCATTACTTATTTGAAAAAAAAACATGTTATATGCATTACTCATTTGAATAAGACATGTTATCTGCATCACTTATTTGTGTAAGACACATCTGCATTATCTATTTAATAAGACATGTTATCTGCATCACTTATTTGTGTAAGACACATCTGCATTATCTATTTTAATAAGAAATGTTATCTACATTACTTATTTAAATCAGAACTTAGATTAATTAAAAAACAAATGAGTTTGCAGTATTCAGTAATTTTACAAAGTTAAAACAAATGATTTCACAGTAAAACTTAAGATCAGTCTGTGTCATGATTGCACTATACATAAAATGAATGGCAACATCTTACATAAAAGCTCCTGTCATATGGAGAGCAAAAGTTATCAAATGAACACTGGTCAAAGCTAGCATACTTTCATGTATAAACATTGTGTTTTTACTATCACAGTCTTAGGTCCTGAATTACAGTGACCAGAATATTTGGCAATGTCTAAATTCTAGTATCTGTCATTTGCTACATTGATTTTAGCAACGATGGTTTGTCATGATGCCATGTCTGTATAAATCCATTGCTTCAATTTACCATGAGACATGTATACATATTGTTCTACATACTTGGACTAATGCCATGTGTTATCATGTCACTGTTATATTTTTCAAACATTATGTATGTAGAGATTTCCAACGATGCACAGTAAAATCATTGTAAATGCATTGTAAAATATCAGTCGTAAAAATTTTGGTTCCAAATCTCCTTGTCTGTACCAGAATATCTGAAAAACATGGGTGACAGAAAATTGAAATGATATTACAATGTAAGTTCTACATCATACATTTTTTATTACAATACCTGTATAAATTCTGTAAAAAAATTGGCTTGTATTTCACAAATATGAACAGGCAGAAAAAAATTCTGTATTATACCTTTTGTATTGTATGTTGCCAGACTATCTTCATTAATATGCATGACTTGACACAGTTTTATAAATAGCGCATATAAAAACTTCCATTTTAACATCAATAAACATTAAAGATTTCGTTCAATAACAAAACAACAAACAAAAAGGTGGAGGTGTATAATAAAAGGGTCATTACAACAGTAGCTAGATCTGGAATTTTGTATTTGACTCTCGTGGATTAAGCAAGGTCAGATCACACTCAGCGCTTGCGCGCCTCGGGAGACCCAATCTGGCAAAAATCCACTCGAGCCGAATACAGCATCCTAGATCGAGCTACTATTATAATAACCCTATTGTATTCACTGCTGAAAATAATGACCTGCAAGATTAACCAACCCTCTGCTTGAATAGACGGTCAGGTAGTGAAAACTGTCATTATTCCTGTCAAGTGTATCTGTATGACCGAATTATATAGAACTAGTGAACTTTCAGCAGATATATCCAGTAAAAATCCTAATCCTACTCATTTTTACATAAAGAAAAACATTAAAATTATTTTAACATCGGGCTAGCAGTTTCACACAAGAAGATTTTTTAAATTTCCACTATATACATATAGGGAAAAGTAACCACGCCCTTGGGCGGACATGTTTTTTGACGAATCGGTATAATCTGAACAACCTTTTTAAAGGATCACACATGGACCATTTATGTAAAATTATTTTAAAATCGGGCTAGCAGTTTCACCTAAGAAGATTTTTAAAGTTTTCACTATATACATGTAGGGAAAAGTGACAACGCTCCCTGGCACCCATGTTTTTTGATGAATCAGAATGATTTGAACAACCTTGGTAGAGGGTCACACAAGGACCAATTTGTGTTAAATTAATCTAAAATCGGGCTAGCAGTTTCACACAAGAAGATTTTTAAAGATTCCACTATATACATATAGGGAAAAGTGACCACGCCCCTGGCGGCCATGATTTTTGACGAATCGGTATCACTTGATCAACCTTGGTAGAGGATGACATAAGGACCATTTGTGTAAAATTATTCCAAAATCGGACCATCGGTTAAGGAGACGTCGTTTAAAGATTTTTCTATTTTTAGCTCTGGCGGCCCCTTTGTGCAACCAAGCAGAACCGTTTAAACAACTCTGGTAGAGGACCATCCAAGGAACATCCATGCCAAGTTTTATCAAAATCCCTTCAGTGGTTTTGGAGGAGATGTCGTTTAAACACAATTGTTGAAGACAGACGACTTGACGCATGCGCGACGGACACAGCATGATCACAATAGCTCACCATGAGCACTTTGTGCTCAGGTGAGCTAAAAATGGGTCATCAAGCTTGTTTTTGTGAAAAATTGTTTTGAACATACCCACTGTTGCTGAAACTGCTAGCAATTTTTCATCATTTTCATAATTTTCTGCATTTTTTATAAATACCAACAAAAACCTGGATCACGACAGCACAATAAGGATTATATATTTATTTCATATCATAGTCATATTTGTAATACAATACCATTACAATGATGGGACTACAAAAAAAAAAAAAATCTTGTTACATATTCACTTTTGTGAACTTTTTTCAATGAAAAATACTGATAAAGAATTTTTTTTTAATTTTAAAAAAAATGTGTCATAGAATTTTTTTCTGTTTTCCTTCTGTATAGATAATTGTATTGTGAACATAACAAGAGCTGTCCATAAGACAGCCAAGCTCGACTATTCGAAATATTGTCACAGAAGCTGGAAATTATTACCCAAAATGTTAAATATCAAAAGAGTTTTAAGTTCAAAAGGGGACATATCAGAGTTATGGGACTTGATGCTATCAACTAGTTTTATAACCCCGAAGAAACATGTTAAGTTTCAATTCAATATCTGCATTAGTTTTGGGGATAGTAACTTGCACGCAAAACTTTAACCAGAATTTTCTAAGTCCAAAAGGGGGCATAATTTGGCCAAAATACATGCCAGAGTTATGGGACTAGACCCAGTGAGGTAGGTAATTGATCTAGAAAAAGAAAAAATAAGTTTCAAATCTATATGCCTTTTAGTAATAGCTGTATGTACTTGCACGCAAAACTTTAACCAGAATTTTCTAAGTCCAAAAGGGGGCATAATTTGGCCAAAATACATGCCAGAGTTATGGGACTTGACCCAGTGAGGTAGGTAATTGATCTAGAAAAAGAAAAAATAAGTTTCAAATCTATATGCCTTTTAGTAATAGCTGTATGTACTTGCACGCAAAACTTTAACCAGAATTTTCTAAGTCCAAAAGGGGGCATAATTTGGCCAAAATGAAGGTCAGAGTTATGGGACTTGGTGCTATCAACTAGTTTTATAACCCCGAAGACACATGTGAAGTTTCAATTCAATATCTGCATTAGTTTTGGAGATAGTAACTTGCATGTAAAACTTTAACCAGAATTTTCTAAGTCCAAAAGGGGGCATAATTTGCTCAAAATACATGTTAGAGTTATGGAACTTGACCCAGTGAGGTTGGTTATTGACCTAGAAAAAGAATAAATAAGTTTCAAAGCTATATGCCTTTAAATGATAGCTGTATGTACTTGCATGCAAAAACTTAACCAAGGTGTGACGCCGACGCCGACGCCGACGCCGACGCCAGGGTGAGTAGAATAGCTAGACTATTCTTCGAATAGTCGAGCTAAAAATTGCCAAAACAGGTATGGGTCACCAGCCTAAATTATATGTTAAGACCGCTTGAATACAACACCAGTCCTGTTCAGACAATAAATGTCCTGACCACGACCAAATTGATTATATCTGCTAGAAGTTAAAAAAAATCTTAATCCTTTCTATAATTGAATATTAAATGATTTGAAAGAAGGTATTGTCTTATCAATATAAAGTTAATTGTTTAACATTATATGAACAATACTGTCTTTGTACTAAAATTCACTGTCAAAACTATGCGACAAATGGCAAGTTGCATGATATATGTCAGGCATGATACATGTCAATACAAAATAAACCAGTATTAACATTTGATTACAGACAAAACTTATTGAAAAATGTTGTTTTATACAAGATTCCTCATATTTAAGACTGTCTATCACATGTTTCAACAAATGTTCACTTCACTTTTTCAACAGATAGTATCGGCTGCACAGAAAGATGCACATAAAAAACTATAGGAATTCCCTTTAAATGAACAATTTCCCTGCTACCTGGTACTATCTCAGAAGACAATCAAGTACATTACATTTATCTAAACGCTCCCGGCAATCATGTAAAATCCTATTAATAAATATTAATTAAACTGATATGATATTGTGCACTTCTGCAAAGAAATAATAAGCAACAGATTCATAACTAGCAGTCTTTTTGTTAAATCCTATATCAATCTAACCATGGTCAATTTATCAAATACCTAGCTGCTTATTAAGTAAAATGAAGATTTATTAAGCTTCTTCATTGACGGATGATATCTTACTTGGCTATTTAGACAGTAAGTGAGATTACGCTCTACGTTCTTTTTGGAGATCTGTTATATTTCATAGATCTCTGAATTCTATGGTAACTTACCAGTAATAAATGGGCAAATCCTACAAACACCATGACAACAGCAAAGAATATGTTGATACCATTTGGCGGCCAGTGGGGAAATATAAATGCACTCACTAATGTAACCTGATAAGAAGACAGAAAATATATAAGTAACATATGGTCAAGTTGCATTCATCTGAAATAGAAGCAGGTTAAAAAGCATGACAATACATAAAATGGGTAAGAACAAGAGCACAGCAATGCAGAGCAATATACGCCCAAAGGTATGACATTTGACCCTTAAGTGTGACCTTGATCTTTAAGTGAGCCATCCGAAACATGTGCTCTGCACGTCGACTCGACGTGGTGAACATTTGTGTCAAGTTTCTTCAAAATCCTTCAAGGGGTCCAGAAGGTATGAACTTTGATCCCCTAAGTGTGACCTTGACCTTGAAGCAAGCCATCTTAAACATGCGCTCTGCATGTCGTCATGATGTGGTGAACATTTGTGTCAAGTTTCTTCAAAATCCTTCAAGGGGTTCAAGAGTTACAGAGCAGACACGAAATTGCTAACGGACAGTCAAACACTTGCGTAATAACATAATACATTCCTTCAGGCATATGAAAAAAAAATTGCTAGACCGAAGCACTGTCACTGAACATGAAAATATATTTTGAATTTCCATTAAATCCGTTTAAATGATTAAAAACAAAGTCTGTGTGACATTCCAATGTAAGTCTCCCATGCGTTGTTTACAATGCATTACTTCATGACAAGATAAAGAGGCTTTACAAGTAAGTTCCAATATTCCTGTGCATTTTTAATTAATACTGCATTTCTGACACTTTTCTGTAGATATACCAGCAAATAGACGGCATTTTGTAAAGTCATATCTAATACTTGCATTTATTACTATTAGTTTAATATAGCAGAGGAAATCAATCCGCATGTACATTAAAAAGTTTATGCAGATAGCCAAGCTCACAACGACCATCAACTACATAACACATGAATAGTTACACAAATTTTGAGTTCCATGATTCCTGTACATAAAACCAGTCATTGTTCTGGTAAAACTCTTAACATTACGTGTATAAATATCTCCTGTCTACAGTACTCTTGTGCTTCTCTGCTTATAAAACGTTAAGTTATAAAGACAGTATCTACTGAATCTATGTAATGCTCTGTCTAAATTATTTTAAATTCAAACTTTTTGTGAAACAGTATATCAATTTCAGCCAATTAAAAGTATGCATGTATTCATTTCTGTCCAGTCCCGCTGTTTTTACTGGTTAAAGAATAAAAAATTTACAACTTTGATTGGTTCTTTAAGTAGGTCAAAGGTTAGCTTAGACAGCTATGCCGAAAAAAAAAGGAACAGCAAGATATGAGCAATACTGAACAGTGTCTGCATATGAATTACGATGATACATGTATAATCTTATATGAATTTTCTTATGTGAGCTGAAAGAAGTTAAGCATAATTTGTAAGAATAAAACAAACTTTGTAGAAAACTGGTATGTGGAAGAGGTTAAGTGACCTTCATGGCCCATGTATCACTAATACGCCGAGTTTTAACAAAACACAATACAAAACTTAAGTACTTCACCATTGAACCTAATCATTTTAGGCTTTCATAAATGTTAAGCAATCTGAAGGAATGAAGTGTGTACAGGTTGAAGTGCAAGTATGGGGAAACTAAGTACATCAACTGAACATTATTTAGTCATTACTCACCACTACAAGTATTCCAGTAAACGTTGCCACTACCAAGTTACATACTCTGTCCTGAAAAATATAATTATATATAATATTTATGATGATAAAATATAATAATGATAATCATACCTGATAAGCTTATCCAATAATCTAGTAATTTACATCTATCAAAGATATTTCAATAATTTGTGACAACAAAAGAATTTAAAGTATTAAAATTATTCCCCATGCAATTAGTACTGATAAGGGTCAGTCCAGTAAACTCTATTTTTTACTCTATAAGTACGGAAATGACCATCACCAAATATAAACTTGTATCAGTTTAACAACTTCAGGGAAGGTTTTCTTACTGTAAGCTACTTATAATCATAAAATCAAGCAATTTTATCTTAAATCTATAGTGAAGTTCTTTTTTTGCTTTCATTAATGTTTCATCTATATAGCGATTTTACTTTCATTTAAAGCTTTTAAATCATTAAGACAAAGATGTCACAGTTGGCATGTTGTCTTGAGCATTGGAATATAAGTAGCTGTGAGAGATGTGCTGTTTAATCCTGGCATTGAAAAATCATGATGAACAGCTCATGATCCACTCTTCAAAGATAATGTATTGTCAACAAATTCTGACCATGAAATTTAATGGTGTCTCATAGCTTAATCCATAACTGGTTTTTATAACAAAACCTTGTCTAATCAGCCATGCTATTATTATCCTTTTCAATTCAGTGGTCCAAAATATCCTCTGATCTAGACACTGCCGCATGCATGGTGCACATTTATTGCTAACTAGGTCAACAATGCTAGCAATAGAGTAAACCTTGTATGCGATACAGGAAAAATAGCTGTGGCCCTAAAAAGAGAAAGGCAGTGGCTAGGATCCTAGCCTCCGATTCTAGGATTACGGAAATTCCTTATTCCGAGACAACCCTATGAGGATAGGCTAGGATTAGTATCATTACGGAAGTATTTAACAGGCATCAAATATATGTTAGGATATGCATAAATGATGTTGTAAACTTACTTATTTCACTTAAAATAGTGATCTTTCATGCCTGCTGTATTATTCGTGTTATCAATCCGCAATTTTGGGTTAGTATGCCGCCATTTATATATCGTTTAAGATTATACTAACCCAAAATGCCGGATTGGTAACACGAAATAATACAGCAGGCATGAAAAATCACTATTTTAAGTGAAATAAGTAATTCATTTTTTTAAAATAATGCATTACATTACCATTACATGTAATGGGAAAATAGCTCCATTACCCATTACTTTTCATTGCTGAAAAAATAATAATGCCCACTACCATTATCCATTGTCCCATCCCTGGTATTCACACAATATTTTGTTTACAAGTAAGTATTGATATCTTAACCCAGTGGACATTCGACGTTGTAACGACGCTGATAGGACGTCGGATATGGATGTCGATTTAAAGTTGCATTTTGACTGAAAATGGGAGTTTTTTAGACATCGGATTCTGACATTGATTCAACGTCGGTTTTCTGACGTTGGTTAGACGTCATATTTCTGACACTGATCAGATCGGTTTTCTTTCAAAGAACATACATTAATCATTTCATCTTTATTTAATCATTTTATTAATAATGTAACACTAGAATTCTTTTCAATCGACATCTATCATCATGATATATAAGGTCAACATGAATTCGGTGTAGTCAGTGGAGAACTTTCTGCTTTGTTAAATTTCTCAAAATCTTCACAATTATCTGTGCAAACTTCATCTGAAATATATAAAATTTGAATGCTCAGTTATTTCAAAGTCAGTCTGAAAATTTAAATTTTAAACATTCTATTCAATGTTAACTCTATTATTAAGTATATTTATAATTATTATTTTATGGTTAAAGTTATTTATTTTGTTCTTACAAATTGTATGAATTTTCAAAGACGGAAAATAATTTACCTGTTAAGTCAAATAATTAAGAAATGAATATTAAAATACTTACTTTCTACAAATCGTGTTGAATAATAGTCCATACAGTTGCTCTAAATGTCTGCAAAACCCTCGCAAATGTATCAAATTACCATGAGAATGTGTAAACATCTCTGCAAGTTGCGCGTGTCTAACTGAGCTACATAAATGTGTAAAGTTTAATGCTGGTTTAGATTTCATAACTAATGTTCCAATTTTAATCCAAGTATATCATCTGACATCATAGTTTAAAACTGAACCAAAATGAAAATTCTTGCTTAATAAACTTAGTGTTGAAATTATTTTTTTTTGTCCAATGGCATTGCAGTATTTTTCAAATTATCGGGAAATTTATTTTGGTAAATCAACATTTACTTCCAACCATTTATTAACCCGGTAAGTCACATAATGTAGACGGATCTTAAATTTGTAAACAAAAATACTTTCAAACACTTAAAACAGGTTAGTGTTTATTAGTAAGCATATATCAAATTAAACTAGTCGTGCAGCTGTGCCGCACCAGACCAATTTAATTTGATAAATGCTTACTAATAAACACTAACCTAGATCTATATTAACCAGTTACATCTTGTAAAAATGAAAATGAAATTATGATTTTGTTTTAAACTCAAGTGTGCCCATTCAAGAATCGAGTTCATCATTGGAAAATATAATTATGTTTTGTTGCGAAATATTAAAAAACATCCGACATGTTTCCAATGTCGCTTGGACGTCTACTACCGACATCTGTTAGACGTCGTGGTTTCAACATCTGTTTGACGTTGCATTTAGGTTGCTGACGTCGCAACCTAAATCCAACCAATATCCAACGTCGATTCAACGTCTTATGCCTGCTGGGAAGTAAATAACAGTTAAAATTATATAAAATCATTACTTAGTCATTAAGAAATCAATTAGCGGACAGCTAGAAAATCCCTAGTCTAAATAATGAGACCTAGGGTAGACTGATTTTACATTCTGATATTTTACATTGTCTACCTAGAGGCGGATATCGACAAGTCAAAAAAATATAACGATATTCAACTCTCGAGTACAATTATTTGGACTAGAAAATCCCCTGAGGATTTGCTAGCTGTCCGGTAGCAGGACGGCTAGAATGCAGGCTAGGCATCCGGTTACCGGACGACTAGACAATTCCAAGAGAAAAGGCACTTGACACAATGGTCATACAGCCTTTCAGTGAAAACTAACCTGTGGATGTGTTTCACCAAACAAAGGTCGCGATGCTGGATCATCATAATCTTTCCTTGACGCCATTTTTATTTCATTTAGCTGTCGGACTCCCACACTGGTGAACCTTTCTCAATTTCAACAGTCAACAAACAAGTGGTTCCTGATCATGCAGTAGATCTAGATGTTCCATATAACTTATAAGCTGATGTAGTTAACAGTCACTACACAATTTCTGATGAACTCTGAATTGCCATGTACACTGAATGTTTATCACAGTAAATGTGAATAAACCGAAAATTACTCAATGTTTTGGAAAAACTTGTGATTTGACAGCCTCGCTCCAAACGCGGAAGTTAAACCATTTACGCATGAAAAGTTTCCACTATGTTGTTGCCGTCTCGCTATATACATTCAAATGTACTGTACAATCTATTTTACAGGTACAGGTAGAATGAACGTTTAATCCTGTTTAAGTATGTTTACCTTTAATACAATACACAATCTTAAAGCAAACTATACACCTGAATTTGTGCTAAAACTATTTATTTTACCTTGCATATTCCCCTTGATTCTCGTTCTGTTTGCAGCCTCTTGTTTCCATTTGATCTTCGTAATGTTCCTAGAAACTCCTCGCTAAAGACACTGTCATCGTTTCGGGGCATTCTTTCAACAACTTTGTCAAATTTTGATGACTAATGAAATTGGTTTATAACTGTTGGGTTGTGACGGTCTACACATGCGGGGGTGTAAGCCTATATATATAGGCCTATATATATATAGAGAAATGAAAAATCGAAACAGATAAAATCTGTAATATTTTGGCCAGACCTACTATAGTTACATATTTCATTTAATCCAGAAAACAGTCATTCGATCACGATTGCGCTTCAGACTTTAAAACTACCTTTTTTTTCTTTTCTTTCTTTTTTTTTTTTTTTTTTTTTTTTTTTTAAATACCGATTTTATATTTTATGTGGCTGAGGAGTGGGAGTATGACCTAGGTTAAAACAATGATGAAAAATAATAAACCTTGCTATTCAGAGAAAAAAAATAACGTTGCATAGGAAACGTGTACTCGGGTTTTCCTAAAATAAAAAAAAAATAGACTAGCTTCTAATGTAAACACGGGCAATTTCGTGAGTAGTCCATTTAATTGCCTATGAAAAGACATTATCAAATCAGCGTTACACATTCAATTACATTTAAAGTTGCCAGTATGAAACCTAAATGGCGATCATCTCCGTAAAGATTTTGTGCGAATGTGTCCACCAAAACGAGGATTTTCAAACTCAGAGATTTAACTTATTCAAGGTGTACTCGTATTTTCCATCCGCTTAATGTAGAAGTTTTCTCATCAGTAGCGATAGATATACGGATTTATCTTCTTTACTGAAACAGGCCGGATGATTCAAATACTTAATTTACTTACTTAAAAAGATGAGAATATTAAAATGTCTTATCTATATAATTCATTTTTCGTATTTACAAAAGCTTTCCCGCTAATTTGTTTTGTATTATATATTTCGGAGAGGACCGACATCTGATGTTGTAATAACTTGTGGCCCGACCCATTTGCCGCTTATTTAATTGTCTCTGTAAAATGTTGTTAAATATTCTTGTAAATATTGAATGGGCAATGAATTATGTTGATCAAAAAGCAAAGTTCCGAGATGGCGAATCACTAAATTGCTTTTATTCATTTCTACCGCTAATGATAAAACGAGGATTCCTCTAGCTCGTATTCAGAATAAAACAAGAATTTCATAGGAGACCCAATTCCTCTGGCCATATAGAATATAGAAAAACAGTTCCTCTAAATATTCACCCTTATGTAGCCTACGCATTGGAGTTATGAAACACGCGAATGATAGCTCCAGCTTCCTCAAATGTGCCGTATTTCACTGCTAGTATCCAGCAGCGAAACAGCCGCACTCGGGGTCTCCTTTGAAATTCATGTTTTACTCTGAGCTGTGTGCTCTTGAAATTTGACAACACATAATTTTTGTGAACAACTAACTTATACAGTAATTGTAAATGATATGATTTAGCTGTTAAGTTCAAATTTATTTGAATGTATAAATACATTTAAGAATTTTGTTTTGGTAAATGGGTACGTCCTATGTGATACCAAATCACTATGTGACGTAAACTAAAGCACGGGTGCTATAGACCCTGTTCCCGTGTTCTGATATTAAAAAATGTCCAATGAAAGACTGTTTGAAACTAAGAGGGACTGACTATACGTGCTAGCTATTAGATACTTCACTTTTTCCCATTCTGGTTGCTGAGGAATACTCTTGACGAGGATGGCGGCTATAGTTTACTTAATATGTCGGAAATTCATATGGCAATAACTCATTGAAAAAAAAATCCGACCAGAACGTGAATATAATATGCACATCTCCTGTTGAGAGTGATTTTCGCTGAATTCCAGCCAGTAGTTACTGAGAAATACTCCAGACAAGGTTGGCGCTATAGTTTACTAATGTTGAATAATCAAAGGCCAATAACAGTTAAAACAGGAGGACCAAATGGTCCTAGGTCGCTCACCTGAGAACAGTTTGATAAAATTTAATGAATATCTTGCTTAAAATTCGACCCCCTTTTGCATAGGCAACGTATTTCTTTGATTTGACCAGGTGACCTAGTTGTTGACCCAATATGACCCATATCTGAACTCGACCTAGCTTTCACCAAGACAAACATTCTGATTAAATTTCATGAAGATCCACTGAAAAATACAGCCCCTATTGCATACACAAGGTTATTCTTTGATTTGACCCAACATGACCCATATCTGAACTCGACCTAGCTTTCATCAAGAAAAACATTCTGATTAAAATTCATGAAGATCCACCAAAAAATGCAGCCCCAATTGCATACACAAGGTTATTCTTTGATTTGACAAGGTGACCCATATTTGAACAGGAGCTAAATTTCATCAAAGCAAACATTTTCATTAAATTTCATGAACATCCTGCCTATCGAATTCCCAAAGTTATTCTTCGATTTTACTGGGTGACCTAGTTCTCGACCCCAGATGAACCCTGAGCATTACTCAGGTGAGCTAAAAACATCCAACTGTAAGATGATGAAAATATGTGCATCTCCTTTTGAAGTGAAGCTTCCTAAGAAGTTCTGCTGAATTCCAGCACATGGTCGCCGAGGCAAACTCTAGACAAGAAATGGTGCTATGTTATACTAATGTTAAATAATCAAAGGGAAAAACTCAGTGAAAAATCATCGGTCAGGAACTTAAAGACAGCATGCACATTTTCCCATGAAGTTTCGCTTAATCCGAGCCAGTAGCTGCTGAGAAATACTGTGGACAAGAATTGCAGGATGACTAGAGGGACTAAGCTGCAACATATATCGTTACTCTTTAAAAAAAAGTCTTATACAGTCAACTAATGATAATAAACAAGTCTGCAAAGTTTCAAAGCTGTACCTGTTATAGCTTTTGAGAAAAGGTGGATCTAAACAAAAAAATTAACCAAGAAACTCAAATTTTCTAAGTACAAAAAGGGCCATAATTCTGACAAAATGCATTTCAGAGTTATGGTTCTCGGCCTACTAAGTCAACTCAAGATGATAAACAAGTGTGCAAAGTTTCAAAGCTGCAGCTCATAAGTTTTAAGAAAAGATGGACCTAAACAAAAATTTTAACCAACACCAACGATCAAGTGATGACAATAACTCGTAGATTTTTTCAAAAATCAGACGAGCTAATAATATTAGTTTTGCATTAATTGACAATAGCAACAAATGAGTATCACAGAAATATTTTATTAACTTGATCACTCGAACACATATTACACAGGATAACAATACAATAACAATGGCTGGTACAGAAGACCAAAATATAATATCAAATTAAATAGCATAGCAAGGTAACGCATATGCAAGATTTTCCCCAACTGCCCATGAATGAAGAATGAAACAAACATTTGAATAAAATATGAAATCATGATTGATGCTTTAAACAAACTTTATAACCGTAACTATAGAACATAACAAGAAAAGTGTTACAATATAGTACATGACTGTATGTTGTAAATGCTGCTAAACATAAAATGAGCTGCGCCATGAGAAAACCAACATAGTGCATTTGCGACCAGCATGGATCCATACCAGCCTGCGCATTCGCGCAGTCTTGTCAGGATCCATGCTGGTCGCTAATGGTTTCTCTATTTGCAATAGGCTTTGAAAGCGAACAGCATGGATCCTGATCAGACTGCGCAGGCTGGTCTGGATCCATGCTGGTCGCAAACGCACTTTGTTGGTTTTCTCATGGCGCGGCTCAAATGTGTACTTTTCTTATAATATATAAAGATGCAACTGTCCTAAACTCATTTTAGTCACAAATTTTCTTCTTCAAAACTTCACAAAGCTTCAAGCTGATCTGGCAAAAAACTAAATAAATAAATGACTGCAAAGTTTAACATTAATTGTTTAAATGTATAAAAAAAAATTAAATGTATTGTAGCCCTAGATAGAGGATATTTCTTTGAGTGAATGTGGAATACCGGTGCATCTCAATGAGATTGCATTATTAGCGATACATTGCTTATGTGTACAATGTTTATACTAACTTCAAAAGGAAGTATTCTGAATCCTTTATTCAAGAAACAAGAGCTCTCCAACAATTCCTAGTATTTTCACTAAAAAGCACAAAATAAATTTTCATATTCTTACCATTTAATTAATACAAAAAAGGCAAAAAAGAGCACTACAATATTCAGATCATTTTCAGCTGATGGCTCAATGCACACAACACAAGTCTCCTTTCTTCGCACTGACTAGACAGTTTATTTCCATCAACCTATACTTTACAGTCTAATTTAGGTAATTTGTATAGTTTGTTTGATTTGAGTCAGATGCCTTTTCAACATAATTTCATTTCAGAAATGTAACAGAAGACAGTTCTACTATCCAGTATTCCTAGACTCTGTACAAGTAGAGACTTGTTCTCCACAGGAAATTGGGTTGAAGGCAAATGACCCCAGACACAATGTCTTTCAAATCTTTATGAAGAACGTCTATCTCTCCCAGCAATCACCCACACAATCGTCTTGTGCTGTATCTACTGAGCAAGCTGGAAGGGTTTGAGATTATACTTCGTACAGATACAGACTAGGACTTAAACATTAGTTCTAATGCCCATTTATATTAGTGCGATAGAAATACATGTTCAAAGGACGATGTAAGATGACAATGTTCAATCTAAGACGACATCTGTACGAGCTCCGTCTCCACGTCGGAAGCTGAGCCCATCAAACTAATGCTGTCCGAATTCAACATAGGATCTGAAATTGTAAGCTACAAGCTGTACTTGTGAACCAAACAAAATTAGGCTATACTATTCATAATGTAAATGGTGTCTTAAGTGTCTACTGCAACAGAAAGCATAAAAAAAGTACCATTGACAAAGACAGGGTTACCAGTAACAATGGTATGGTTTGGACAATAGCCTTCATTCTGACTTTTTCTCAGTTGACGTTGAAAATTGGAATTTACATTCCTCAATGTTGATTTTCCAGTTCAAATAAAATTGGGAGTGAGAGTAATAAAGACACAACAAACCAGAACGTTTTGATCCCTCCAGACCATGACCTTTTAACCTGGAGGACACAGCAATGTTGTCATAAATATTTTTTGTACTTATGACGACGTACCCATAGCAGCACTGTACGCAAAGCTGGGGTTACAGGAGGTGACAGAGGCTATTCGTACCAGACGCCTGAGGTGGTATGGCCATGTCATTCGTGCATCCTCATGCATCAACTCTATCTTGAGTATGTCCATACCAAACTCCAAAGGACGTGGGAGACCTAAAAAGACCTGGTTGGAATGTGTCAAGCGGGACTTGAAGGCTTACAACCTTGACAGCTTTGACCCACATGACAGAGAAGCATAGAGACTGGGTGTTAAACAATCTAGCCACCTGCTGCCTACCCTAATTACTGGGACACCCGCAGCAGTCGACAAATAAACACAGGATATGATGATGATGATGATTTTCATAAAATCAGAAAACTAGTATTTATGAATATAATTATGGTCCAAACAAAATGCTATATCAAAGACCCATTTGACTTCACTATGAGTATGACTAAACACAATACCACTCACAATTTTGTGACATGTATATATACCAAATTAAAAAAAAACTAGATTTGGTGACAAAAAAATATGCCCTTGACTTGAAAGTTTATTATCAAACTTTCTTTGAAGTTTTGGCTTTGTAATACAAAATGCTGTTTTAAGTCAAATGGAATATGGATAATACAATAAACTAGTAATAATCTTAGAGTCACAAGTTACGAATTAGCCATTATTGTATAATTCTTCATAATAATGGTTTGCTAATTCTTCCTATTATAAGATACTTGTGGGAAGTGATAATTCTAAAGGAAATGGCATCAAATACTTATGGGAGGTGATAGTTTTACAGGAAATGGCATTTTAAGACATTTTT
The DNA here is from genome assembly GCF_021730395.1 of Mercenaria mercenaria. Classification (NCBI taxonomy): domain Eukaryota; kingdom Metazoa; phylum Mollusca; class Bivalvia; order Venerida; family Veneridae; genus Mercenaria; species Mercenaria mercenaria. The sequence goes on from NC_069373.1 coordinate 60,738,932, forward strand.
GCCTTTTGTAATGCTTTTTACTTACATTACCTGTACTTTTGTGACTTGAATTTTATCTATACTGAATTTTCTGTTACTTTATACATCCAACATTTGACCTAAGAAAGTGGTTAATACCCTTAATTACCATTTATTTATCTTTCACAGCATGAAATTAAAATGTACAAGGTGTCTGCATCTGATGGAATTTTTAAATATACAATGAGGAGCATTCTTTCAAGCAACAAGTAACTTATGTTAAGTTCATACCTGAAAAGGAAGTCATCAGTTGACCGTTGTTACTAGCTGACTGGGAATAGGATTCCTGTTTGATATCAATAACTACATCACCAGGACTAGATATCACTGCCTCTTCCAGGCCCTGAAATCAAAATTACTAGGGTAAGATGGGGGAAATCTACAACTCCAATTTGGAATCAACTTCTGCAGTAATTTTTTAAAATAAAATTTGTTTTTATGCATTTAACAAACTGTTATTCTCATACAATTTTACATAAAGCAAAGCTACATTAACTATGACTAGAAATATGAATTAACTGTGAAAGAATAAAATGACACTAACATGTGTTGGGAATGTAGAATCAACTGCTAGGGAGACTGGTTGTGATATAACATGCTCTTCTGTAAGACTCTCCAAATCTGAAATATACAAACTGTTATTTGTGCAGTAAATCTTAAGTCAAGTAAATGATTGTAGCTCCCTATAGAGAAAAGCCAGTGCATTTCTTGTCACTATTCATTTAACATCACTATCTGTTATCTACCAATTCATTTTTTTCCCACCTACTTGTTCTTTATTTACTTTGTACCATAAATTTTGTTTAAACAACCCTCGAGTCGACATTTGTTTTACTTTATTACTATTTCTAGCCTATTCAGAAGAAAAGAATTTACTCAGAAATTAGGATCAATACAAATTTGCTGAGTTTTTAATTATTAAACAGAAATTGCGTGAAACTTATCCATTTTGCACCTATGACTTCAAGTTAAACAAATGTTTTCTAATAACGGTAAGGTTTCTTTTAAATTCACAGTTCATTAATGCTGCATTAAAACAGCAATATTTCAAGACCTTAAAACCTTTTATTATAGGAAGTGTCTAAATTTTCCTATTTTGTCAGTTTACAAAAACAATTGAAATTCTAATGGCATAGATACAGTATTGAACTATTCTTACCTTGCTGACCATGATCAATAGTTTCAGGGAGTTGTATAGTGGTACCAAGATCTGATGTTTCCAGTGAATTTTCACTAAGGTCCGAGGCTGATGGTACACGTATAACAACACGAGACTCATTAGGTAACTCTAGGTCCGAGTTAGACATCTGGAAATATAAGCCAAAACAATCGTGTAACAATATAAACAAGAGGACCATGATGGTCCTGAATCGCTCACCTCTTCCCACATGACCCAGTTTTGAGTATGACGTCGTTTTTTCTATTATTTGACATAGTGACCTAGTTTTTGAGCTCATGTGACCCAGTTTTGAACCTGACCTAGATATTATCAAGATAAAAATTCTGACCAATTTTCATGAAGATCCATTGAAAAATATGGTCTCTAGAGAGGTCACAAGGTTTTTCTATTATTTGACCTATTGACCTAGTTTTCAAAGGTACGTGACCCTGTTTTGAACTTTACCTAGATATCAAGGTGAACATTATCACTAATTTTCATGAAGATCTCATGAAAAATATGGACTCTAGAGAGGTCACAAGGTTTTTCTATTTTTATACCTACTGGCCTAGTTTTTGACCGCACGTGACCCAGTTTCGAAACTGACCTAGATATCATCAAGGTGAACATTCAGATCAATTTTCATGAAGATCCATTGAAAAATATGGCCTCTAGAGAGGTCAAAAGATTTTTCTAATTTTAGACCTACTGACCTACTTTTGACCGCAGTTGACCCAGTTTCAAACCTGACCTAGATATCATCAAGATGAACATTCAGACCAACTTTCATACAGATCCCATGAAAGGTATGGCCTCTAGAGAGGTCACAAGGTTTTTTTTATTATTTGACCTACTGACCTAGTTTTTTATGGCACGTGACCCAGTTTCAAACTTGACCTAGATATCATCAAGGTGAACATTCTGACCAATTTTCATGAAGATCCATTCAAGGGTATGGCCTCTAGAGAGGTCACAAGGTTTTTCTATTTCAAGACCTACTGACCTAGTTTTTGATCGCAGTTGACCCAGTTTCAAACTTGACCTATATATCATCAAGATAAACATTCAGACCAACTTTCATACAGATCCCATGAAAAATATGGCCTCTAGAGAGGTCACAAGGTTTTTTCATTATTTGACCTACTGATCTACTTTTTGATGGCACGTGACCCACTTTCGAACTTGACTTATATATCATCAAGATGAACATTCTGACCAATTTTTATGGAGATCCATTCACAAGTATGGCCTCTAGAGAGGTCACAAGGTTTTTCTATTTTTAGACCTACTGACCTAGTTTTTGACCGCACATGACCCTGTTTCGAACTTGACCTAGATGTCATCAAGATGAACATTCAGACCAACTTTCATATAGATCCCATGAAAAATATGGCCTTTAGAGAGGTCACAAGGTTTTTCTATTATTTGACCTACTGACCTAGTTTTTGACGGCATGTGACCCACTTTCGAACTTGACCTAGATGTCATCAAGATGAACATTCAGACCAACTTTCATACAGATCCCATGAAAAATATGGGCTTTAGAGAGGTCACAAGGTTTTTCTATTATTTGACCTACTGACCTAGTTTTTGATGGCACGTGACCCACTTTCAAACTTGACCTAGATATCATCAAGGTGAACATTCTGACCAATTTTCATGAAGATCTCATGATATATATGGCCTCTAGAGAGGTCACAAGGTTTTTTCTATTTTTAGACCTACTGACCTAGTTTTTGACCGCACGTGACCCAGTTTCAAACTTGAACTAGATATCATCAAGATGAACATTCAGACCAACTTTCATACAGATCCCATGAAAAATATGGCCTTTAGAGAGGTCACAAGGTTTTTCTATTATTTGACCTACTGACCCAGTTTTTGACGGCATGTGACCCACTTTCGAACTTGACCTAGATATCATCAAGATGAACATTCAGACCAACTTTCATACAGATCCCATGAAAAATATGGCCTCTAGAGAGGTCACAAGGTTTTTCTATTATTTGACCTACTGACCTAGTTTTTGATGGCACGTGACCCACTTTCGAACTTGACCTAGATATCATCAAGGTGAACATTCTGACCAATTTTCATGAAGATCTCATGAAATATATGGCCTCTAGAGAGGTCACCAGGTTTTTCTATTTTTAGACCTACTGACCTAGTTTTTGACCGCACGTAACCCAGTTTCGAACTTGACCTAGATATCATCAAGATGAACATTCAGACCAACTTTCATACAGATCCCATGAAAAATATGGCCTTTAGAGAGGTCACAAGGTTTTTCTATTATTTGACCTACTGACCTAGTTTTTGACGGCACGTGATCCAGTTTCGAACTTGACCTAGATATCATCCAGGTGAACGTTCTGACTAATTTTCATGAAGATCTTGTGAAATATATGGCCTCTAGAGGGGTCACAAGGTTTTTCTATTTTTAGACCTACTGACCTAGTTTTTGACGGCACGTGACCCAGTTTCGAACTTGACCTAGATATCATCAAGTTGAACATTCTGACCAACTTTCATAAAGATCCCATGAAAAATGTGACCTCTAGAGTGGTCACAAGCAAAAGTTTACGGACTGACGCACGCATGCACGCACGCACGGACGGACGACGGACACCGCGCGATCACAAAAGCTCACCTTGTCACTTTGTGACAGGTGAGCTAAAAACAAACTTCCCTAACCGTACAGACCACCGTATATAGAATGTTTGTTTGTTAATTGTTTATGTTACTCAATTCTAAGTCACATCTCCACAACCTGTGTATTACGTACACTTCTCCAACTTAAAGGTGGAAGATCTTGAGTGACGTTATTTCAAGAAATGATCAGTTCACAATCTTCTGTAAAACAACTTTCTCAACATGAATACATTCTAAATCACAAGCAGTATTTTGAACCTACTACGATGAAAGAAATGTGATTCAAACTCAGCAACTTTAATTTATAAGCTACATATTTGCCACTACAGTGCCAAAGAAGCCCGTGCAGAAGGAAAAAAAAAAACTAAGTCCATATTCATCAACCTTTAAAGTCTGAAACTTTGATTTTAAAATACTAAAATTTCTTTTCTTAGTTAGCACAGAGAGTAATGAAACTTTGCGTGAGTGAATATTCATTCTGTAGCTATAGACAGCGCCACAAAATTTCTTTAGCTGAATTAGTTGTTGTAAACAAAGTTATGACAATCTGAATATGTGCCAGTCTTCATTTTAAATCTAAGATTTTAAACAGTGAAGAATAACTTTGAATACAGCAGGCTCTGCTGCTACTAAAAACCCACAGTATTTACCTGAGAAGCTGGCACTGTCTGAACTATGATATGCTCCGAGAGAGATGTCTGAAGTGACTGACTAACTCCGGACTGGGTTATAATATATGATCCTCCACTGTTTGGAAGCTCCTGAAGCTCTTGAAGAACTTCATACGCTACATTGGAGTCCATCTCATCTATACCACTAGCATCCACTGTTGACAACCCTGACAGTGAACAGAGAGAAAAATGTTACTTCAAATTTCTATATAGTAAATGATGACATTATCTGGAGTCCCATCCAATGTGATACAGAAATAAATATATGTATCAGAGAAATATACAGTTATAAAACTTAAGATATTTTCTTCCAGCATGTAAAATAGTTATCCATGAAATAAATGTGGAATAAATGTGGCAAAACATGATAAAACTTTAATTTGCTGGTTCCTGGTAAAGTTTCATTTTAAAGCAGAATTTCAGTTATGCAACAGCAGATAGTTCTCCAAACTGTCAAATTCTTTGCATAAATCATTGGTGGGGATGAAATGTCTTTATGCACATACCGGTATTATCAAATTGTTAAGAAGCATATGTCTTGCCCAAGGATCAAACTTAAAACCCTGTGATCTGTAGATCTGTGCTCTTTTTATTGAACTATGAGAGTTGGCTAGATGCAGAACAGTGGATTATAAGGTTGTTGGACATGCATCCTTCTTCTTATTCATGAAATGAATAATGAACAAGAGGACCATGATGGTCCTGAATCGCTCACCTATCCCCACATGACCCAGTGTTCAACTGAGTATGACGTCGTTATTTCTATTATTTGACATAGTGACCTAGTTTTTGAGCACATGTGACCTAGATATCATCAAGATAAAAAATTCTGACCAATTTTCATGAAGATCCATTGAAAAATATGGCCTCTAGAGAGGTCACAAGGTTTTTCTATTATTTGACCTAATGACCTAGTTTTTGAAGGCACTTGACCCACTTTTAAACTTGACCTAGATATCATCAAGGTGAACATTCTCACCAATTTTCATGAAGATCTCGTGAAAAATATGGCCTCTAGAGAGGTCACAAGGTTTTTCTATTTTTCGACCTAAAAAAAAAAAAAAAAAAAAAAAAAAAATAGATATCATCAAGCTGAACATTCTCACCAATTTTCATGAAGATCCATTGAGAAATATGGCCTCTAGAGAGGTCACAAGGTTTTTTCTATTTTTAGACCTAATGACCTAGTTTTTGACCCCACGTGACCCAGTTTCGAATTTGACTTAGATATCATCAAGATGAACATTCTGACCAATATTCATGAAGATCTCATGAAAAATATGGCCTCTAGAGAGGTCACAAGGTTTTTCTATTTTTAGATCTACTGACCTAGTTTTTAACCCCACGTGACCCAGTTTCGAACTTGACCTAGATATCTTCAAGGTTAACATTCTGACCAATTTTCATGAAGATCCATTGAAAAATATCGCCTCTAGAGAGGTCACAAGGTTTTCCTATTTTTAGACCTACTGACCTAGTTTTTGACCGCACGTGATCCAGTTTCAAACTTGACCTAGATATCATCAAGGTGAACATTCTGACCAATTTTCATGAAGATCCATTGAGAAATATGGCCTCTAGAGAGGTCACAAGGTTTTTCTATTTTTAGATCTACTGACCTAGATTTTGACCCCACATGACCCAGTTTCGAACTTGACCTAGATATCATCAAGGTGAACATTCTGACCAATATTCATGAAGATCTCATGAAAAATATGGCCTCTAGAGAGGTCACAAGTTTTTTCTATTTTTAGATCTACTGTCCTAGTTTTTAACCCCAGGTAACCCAGTTTCGAACTTGACCTAGATATCATCAAGATGAACATTCTGACCAATTTTCATGAAGATCCATTGAGAAATATGGCCTCTAGAGAGGTCACAAGGTTTTTCTATTTTTAGACCTAATGACCTAGTTTTTGACCCTACGTGACCCAGTTTCGAACTTGACCTAGATATCATCAAGGTAAACATTCTGACCAATATTCATGAAGATCTCATGAAAAATATGGCCTCTAGAGAGGTCACAAGGTTTTTCTATTTTTAGATCTACTGACCTAGTTTTTAACCTCACGTGACCCAGTTTCAAACTTGACCTAGATATCATCAAGATGAACTTTCTGACCAATTTTCATGAAGATCCATTGAGAAATATGGCCTCTAGAGAGGTCACAAGGTTTTTCTATTTTTAGACCTACTGACCTAGTTTTTGACCCCACGTGACCCAGTTTCGAACTTGACCTAGATATCATCAAGGTGAACATTCTGACCAATTTTCATGAAGATCTTGTGAAATATATGGCCTCTAGAGAGGTCACAAGGTTTTTCTATTTTTAGACCTACTGACCTAGATTTTGACGGCACGTGACCCAGTTTCGAACTTGACCTAGATATCATCAAGATGAACATTCTGACCAACTTTCATAAAGATCCCATGAAAAATGTGACCTCTAGAGTGGTCACAAGCAAAAGTTTACGGATGCACGGACGGACGACAGACACCGCGCGATCACAAAAGCTCACCTTGTCACTTTGTGACAGGTGAGCTAAAAATAGATGCTTTTATTCTTCTAAATTTTCTGAAACTATTATAATAGTTACAGTATTATCAAAGACTTACCATTGAGTGCAATGGGTACATACTGTAATGTCTGGCCAGCTGAAGATACAATCTTCCTCGTCCTGGCAGTACTATTAGCAGAGTTTCGTATACGTACATAGTGTAGGTAAAATGTTTTCATACTCTCCAGTAATTCTGAAATGACCAGCATGTACAATAAGCAAGATCACAGTCCATTAGCACTGAACTTAAGAAAGTTTTTTATGAGTAAAATGAAGAAATGTCTCTAGTATGCAATGTATTTAAACAGCATCCAACTCAGCATATCTTTTTGTTTTGTTTTTGTTGAGTTTAACATCAACATCCATACAATTATAGGTTATATGGCAACATTATAGCTTTAAATGGAGAGAAAGACTACAGGTGCTCGTTCTAACATTATTTCAGACAAAGGTAGGCACATGGGTAGAACCGCCGACCTTCCACAAGTCAGCTGAACAGCTTCCTTACATAAAAAAGTATTCTACACTTAGTCTGAGGTTTTCAAACCTTGGCAATGAGGGGCAAGTGATTTAAATTACGCAACCTTAACCACTCAGCCATGGCTGCCTCTACACAATAGATAGAAAATTTGGAGCTTATAAAATTTTTGAAACGTTCACTAAATATGTGAAATATTAACCCCAATAGTTTCACTTAATCAGAATGGTCATAAGGAATTTGTTTGTGGCTGCAATTTTCTGAAATACATTGACTTTTCTTATTTCCTATTTTCGATAATTGTTACCTCAAATATTTGTTACCGGTTTTAATATTTGATCTGAATGGTAGAAAGTGTTATTGATTCAATTACTTCTTATTAAGACCGTCACTGCTCACACTGAGCAACATTTCATACCATCAAAGTATGCATATTCTCTATTTACATGTTTCTAATATATTGTTAAAAGAAATGAATAACTTAAAGTGAATTTGAGTAGTTTTGTGTAAGATGGTTTGCTCAATAGCCTACTTACCATTAAAAGGCAGAATTTGGTAGTCTGGAATGTGCCTCTTCAATGACCACCATTTTCCTCTTAGCCACTGTGGTGATCTAGCACTTAAAACAGTTAAAACATTTCTCATTTATGTTTACATACTTTTATCTCTGCCTCAATACAGGAGCTAAAATATTTATAGACAAAAAGATGGTACAGAATACAGGAAGTATGTCTGTTAATCCTAAACCTTCAGTTTGGATCCAAGAGCACTAACTCCAAAAACCCATTTTTAGGTTAGAACATGGACATGATTTGCAAAGATATTGGAAAAACAGCCACCAAGCATTTAAATAAAAGCTTTCTCAACAATCTACGTCAAACAGATGTGTTTAAACTGAACAAGACAAGAAAAGTATTAACCTCTCCCAGTTCCTTGCCAATTCATCCCAATCTATTTCTGTGTCATCTGTTACTTCCATACCAGCAACCCTGCAAAATGCAGTGTCATACACTATATACAAATATGTTTGTCTATAACAGGCTTTGTTACAGATTAAGGAAGGGCCACAACTCTAGCAGAATGACTAATTCATAAATTCCTTACATTACACACAACCAAACTGGAATCTACAATGCACATTCTAAGACAACCTTTCTGCAAGATACAATGCCACTTCAAGACAGTACTTACAATATCTTGAATGAAAATCATTTAAAAAATACAGCCTCAATGTTTTCCTTTGTTGTACAATAAATTTTTCCACCATCAAAATTGAGAATTCAGAAAAACTTAACGAGATTTTTTTTCAGCATGGATGCTTATGTATCTACTATCTAATCATTGTTTTGTATATTATGATGCAGCAGCATGACAGATATTCAGATTACTGTAAATCATTTATATTTGTGGGGGACTAACTCTCATGGATTTCCCAGTTGCATCAATCCACGAAAATAAACCCTAACAAACTTTTTAAACTCCAATTTGTCTTATATTTAAAATCTTTTAAGCAGTGCATACACAACCCCATAAATAGCCATTTTGGCTGAAACAACAAAATTAAATGCCAACAAAATTAACTGATTTGACAGTAACTTTGTGAAAATGGTAACCTGATAATGAGATTCATATCCTCCTCCCTCGTCCATTCTTTACCACCTTTCATCTTCCAGTTCATGTAGTTGAGCCACTTTGTCCTACACTGTTTCTCTGACCGTGTGATTACCTTCTCTGCTACTAGAGCCCATGACAACCCATGTACTATATCTTCACCTGAAATACATATCAACATTCATTTTGCCCTATTCAGGTGTATAGCAATATACCAGCAATTGCAACGTATAAAACCATTTCATCTCTGTGTCAGTTATTGCATTCAGAACTTAATATGAAGCTAGCCTGGTTAGCTCTGAAGGTAGAGCAACAAGACTATGACATGAAAAGTTGCGAGTTTGATCACCAGAGCAGCATATGTTCTCCCAGACCATTAGACAGTATGACTGGGTTGTTTCTTGTCCCATCCTAGTCCTGTGGAAAAATATTGATATGCTGAAGTAAGAACACTGGTCAGTCAATTAAAAATCACTATGGGTACTCTGTGGGGACATAACTTCTGGAATTTTAAATTTCAAAGATAAAAAAAATAAATGGGTATATTAACAGTCTGTTGGGAATTAAGTTTTAATGAATCTATTCAATTCTGTTAAAGTTTTATAGTTAACAAAGGAAAATGCAACCCTTAAACTGAAACTCACAAAATAAACCTTCTTTTACAAGCTTTCAATGGCTATAGTTAATAAGATTTATTTCTTTCAAGTCATCAACTGCCTAAAAAAATGCCAAGCAAACAACTTACCTGGCCTGCCTCCAGTCAGATCATAGACTGCCTGAGTTAAACGCTTTTCCTCCTCCGGTAGCCATTTACCAGAGTTACAGGTCTCCTTCATCAATCGACATTTGTCTTTCACTGACGATGCACTACGACCTAGAGCCTGTCCTATTGTTGCCCAATCATTACCATGCTTAGCTCTTAATCTAAAACAAATATAAAACATTTGCTTCTATTTGCCAAAATGTGCCTATCTTCATAACATTAAAAACACTCATTAAACATTTATAAACACTGTATAAAGCAAACTCAAAACACTCTTAAATATTAAACAGCATTATCTTAATAAATATAAACACCTCAAACAGTTACACACAAATTCTTAACAAAATATATTAAAAAAGAATAATTCTGTTGTCAATTGATTTGCAAAATAAAAAAAAATAATGTGAAAATTTCAACAGTATATCATTTCAAGATTTACTATTAAATTTGAATATGTATTTAAATGAACTAGAGTAAATTAGTAAAGACGTACTCTTTCAGCTTGACTTTTTCATCATAACTGTATTTGCCCATGTGATTTTTCTGATCATACATGCGGGTAACTCTTCTGTACACAGAGAAGAGGGGGCGCTGCAAACCCTTCGCTATTGTACGGTAAAACTGTTTCCTATCATCTTTGGTCATCTCAAATATGATTTCAGTAGGGTCGCTGATATTGTGACTCTGGAAAAAATATCTCATATTGAAATCAGATCTGCCTAGTTATATTTTGCTTTATTCTAGTGTCCCTTAGGCCTAAAAAAAATGTCTTTGTTTCCAGTAACATGCTCAAAAAAATTAGGGTAGGTAGGTCGGAAAAAAAATTTTTGAATTTTTTTTTTATTGAGACTTTTCGGAAATTTTTTTTATGTCAAAAAATGAATACAAATAAGGGGGTTATGCCTTTAGAGCATCAGTAAGTTGATTTCTAACATCACTGACCATGTTTAAAGCATAAAAGAGGGCCAATTGTAAGCCGTGTATTCTCACCATAGAACATTAGGGGACCAAAATTAGATCATCCGAACAAACATTTTTACCCAACTTAGACATTTCATTAATTAATGCACTCTTTCATAAATGTACACTTCAAAAGTGTTCAAACTATTTCCCTGACTTGACCTTACTAAATTATTTGCCAATAATTGAATATGATTTTAAATTGACCTAGAAACATCAAGCTGTTACATTTCTATAGTTTCATGAAAAGAATTAGGTATAAATGTAGGCATTATTCCTATATGTTAAAACAACTTTCCCCTTTGAAAATTCATTGTGAGTCTATTTTTGACTCCACTGACCCGTTTAAACTTGACCTAAAGATCATCAAGTATAACATTCTGACCAAGTTTCATTAAGATATGGTCATAAATGTGGCTCTACAGTGTTAATTAGCTTTTCCTTTGATTTGACCTGGTGACCTAGTTTTTGACCCAACATGACCCAGATTCAAAATTGCCCTAAAGATCATCAAGTTTAACATTCTGACTAAGTTTCATGAAGATATAGTCATAAATGTGGCCTCTAGAGTGTTAACAAGCTTTTCCTTTGATATGACCTAGTGACCTAGTTTTTGACCCCACCTAACCAGATTTGAACTTGAGCTATAGATCATCAAGATTAACATTTTGACCAAGTTTCATTAAGGTATGGTCATAAATGTGGCCTCTACAGTGTAAACTAGCTTTTCATTTGATTTGGCTTGGTGACCTAGTTTTTTTATCCTACATTGACCCAGATTCAAACTGGACCTTAAGATCATCAATATTAACAATCTGACCAAGTTTCATGAAGATACAGTCATAAATGCGGCTTCTACAGTGTTAACAAGCTTTTCCTTTGATTTGACCTGGTGACCTAGTTTATGAACCCAGATAACCAAATATCGAACTCGTCCAAGATTTTATTAAGGGTAACATTCTGACCAAGTTTCATTAAGATTGGGCCAAAAATGTGACCTCTAGAGTGTTAACAAGCTTTTTCTTTGATTTGACCTGGTGACCTAGTTTTTTACCCCAGATGACCCAATATCGAACTCGTCCAAGATTTTATTGAGGGTAACATCCTGACCAAGTTTCATTAAGATTGGGCCAAAATTGTGACCTCTAGAGTGTTAACAAGCTTTTCCTTTGATTTGACCTGATGACCTAGTTTTTGACCCCAGATGACCCAATATCGAACTCGTCCAAGATTTTATTGAGGGTAACATTCTGACCAAGTTTCATTAAAATTGGGTCAAAAATGTGACCTCTAGAGTGTTAACAGTCAAATTGTTGACGACGGACGGACGGACGGACGACGGACGACGACGGACGCCGGACACAGGGTGATCACTAAAGCTCACCTTTGAGCACTTCGTGCTCAGGTGAGCTAAAAAGAGCAGTTTTACAACTTTTTGTTAAAACGTTGGAAAAAATATTCTCCAAGGCCATAAAAACATTTAGGGTCAAGCCAAAATTTAGGGTAGGTCGGGATACCGGAAACAAACAATTTTTTTTACGCCTTAACAATTAGCAAATCATTTTCATATCACATTCACATAGCACTCTTTTCATGCAAATATACACATTCAAAAGTGTTCCAAAATATTCTGACTTGACCTTTATAAGTATTAGTGTAATTAATTTGAATATGTTTATATAAAATTATAATCTCTAGAAACATCAAATGCTGTTGCATTTCTATTATGATTCTGAAATGAAACTTTCAAGCGTATAGGCATGGTGAGGGGCAGAAAAAAATATATTCTATATGTGAAAACAACTCTAAACATACCCTACAGTAGTCTGAAATATTCATTTGTAAGAGTTCTATTTCATCTTTTGTCCACTGTCCCTGCTTCCAAGTGGCCCCTAAAATATATAATGTACTAACCTGTTATCCCTTTCCAATAACAACAGTGCCTCTAGGAAAATCAGTCGAAGCATAATTGTAAATTTTGTTAGTAATTTATGAAACTTTTTAAAAAAGTTGTACGGAGACTTACTCTGTTACTTGATACAATTTGCCATATTCTGTATAGACAAAAGTTATGTCCTCATTTCTATGATTGTCCTCTACTGGGAGTAATGAACTTTTTCTGACAAAGGTGTATTACCGGTACACTTAATCCATTATCAATTCATGACAAAAACTTTTTTCACCCATGTCAAAAAATAGTTTAGTTTTTTAGCAATATCTCGAATAAATACAATTATTTTCCAATGCATCAGATATTTGTTACTACCTTTAACCTAATACAACCTATACTCAAGTCTTTAATATACATTACTAAATGCTTGATGTTAAAAACATGTACCGGAGCTTTGTAAGATATATTTATCATCACGTGTAGTGAACCATGCCTGGGAGATATCCGACTTCAACAACTGGTTACGTTTTTCCAAGTTCCTTGCTGCAGCTGTTTCACTTGTAAGTTCTGCCTGTTATTATAAACAGGATATTGAAGTTTTAGTTTAACTTTATTATACAGTAATAAGCATGGCCACTCTAAATCTGAAGAATCACTATGGCTTACTATTATTGTATGAGCTTTTGTTAAATAAGGTATTTGTACAATACTGAAAAACCTGATTTATCACAAATTTTCACAAAGTTTTCAAACATTGCTCTCTATGTTTGCAAATTCATGAAAATCCTTCCAGGAGATAAAAAGAAAATAAAGATAGAAGACCGGACTAAAAACATGTCTCCCTGACAAATTTTGGCAGACATAAAGGTTAACCATTGACATTCATACAACACAAGGGCAAGACAAAGTCTGAATAAGTAGTCATGCCTCTGGCCATATTCTCAGTCTTCGTTCATGACTGAATTACAAACTTAAACCTCTGCACCAATGTTTACGCTCTCAGTTTGAATTTATCATAAAGTACATTGCTGTGTTGCGTATCAATTTCCTTACCTGTTTCGCCTGATACTGATGTTCACTAAACTGCTTCGTGTCTGTACTATTTTCAGGTGGATCAGCTAAATTCAGTTAACAAACATAAATGACAAAATATTAATATAATTCTAATTAACAGCTAATAAAAATAATAATGATCAATTAAATGATTTCATTTACCAGCATTAAAGAACACTTAAAAAGAGAAACCTCCTTTCTATTTATAGACCTACAATCACAAAGCTGCAACTTTCTATAACAATGCTGAGAAGCTAGTAAAAAAAAATAATTTATAATTTTTTTTCCAAGAGATAATATCTTATATGCCCTAGTGTATTCAGCTTCAGACTACGTCCCTGCAATATAGTTGTTAAAAATAATGAACAAGTCCGAAATCTACAGCATAACCTCTGTTACAGGCACTTTTGGACTGTGTTTGTGTTGGGGTTTAGCGCCTTTTCCAACAATTTTTTCAGTCATATAAATGTTGTGTCTACTTGTAGCAGTGAGCACAATGCCCAACTTTACAGTTCTGCCTCACTGGACTATCGATCATGCTGTAGACACATGACATGATACACCCCCAAAGTACATTATACTGACACTGGGCTGACCAGTCCTAGAACTATCTTCTTATTGCTGAGTACCAAGGGATGAAGTACTAGTACCATTTTTGTTACTTATTTGGTATTACAAGGGCAGGGAGAGAACCCATGACACTATGCACTCAAAGAAGGCACTCAACCACTAGGCTACCAAGGCCAGAAGACACTTCTTCTCCAATGAACATTTTTCTTTCCAATTAAATGAAATTCTTAAATCACATTTTGGCTTTCCAAAACTGTTTGATATAAAGAAGTTACACTGAACCTCAATTAAAATGGCTTATTGTTCTCAAATTTTAACAAAAATATCTGAATATTTTATCACTCTAACGCTTAATTATTATAAAACATGAGAATAAAATTAATCAATATTTGCTGAAAAACAAAAAGAACTGACTAGCCATAGTGAGGATATATGACTGTCCATCTTCACCCTGCATGCGGTATCTCTTGTAGGCTGGTTCCCCTGATACAGTATCAACTTCAGGTAATGGTTCCAATGTTCCAACACCCAATGTGGCTGTAAACATACACATTCTGTTTAAATAATAGATCTTGGCTGTAAACATACACATTCTGTTTAAATGATACATCTATGTGTAAAGATTAACAGAACATCATCATATGTAACATAATCATCTATACCTTAGTATTAAAGTGTATATTACAAACTCATGGATTTCTTACTGTAAGTACAAGCAGGGCTCAAGGAAGGTTGAAGTAACCTCCAGCTGATCTATTGCCTTGTGATCATTAGTTAAAGGCAGTTTCTCTCTCTTACACTACATTCCGAAATAAACTTCCATTAAAAAGTTACTAAAATTTCAGTCATGCTTAAAAGCAACATGTTAACGTACCTGTGCCTGAAGGTGTTACGATAACAAATTTTCCATCTTTGGTGTCTTCATTATCTGTAGCAGTGTCAGTAGAGGTCAGTGATACCAGATTGCTGGGATCAACTTCATTTACTGCAATGGAAAATATCATAAGACATACTTTCCTAAAATGCAAAATTTTATTCTATTGAATATATCACAAATTTTGAGCATAAACTTTGATAAATATTTTCATCTCATTCAACTTATCTCAGCAAACTTTAAGGTGTGAACTTTTGAGTTTAGATGTGCTATGTAATTTCTGAATAAAAATATTATCATTTCTATCAAGCCATAATACATATGTCTGGAAGTTACCTGTCAATGCTTCATTTTGAGCTATGGCATCAGAAAGTGTCTCCTGTGTTACTGTAGTAGTGAGGGCATCAGTGATTACCTGTACGGAGACAGGGGGCGTGGCCAGAGATTCTGTACTGTTGTTGTTACTGTCATCATCTCCATCATTCATCCTGAAGTAAGGACAACTTTACTTAATGCAGTTTAAAGTTTAAACATTTACATTTAAAAAAGACAAATAATCACAATGTAAATGATTACATGATCTTGTGTACTGCCCTGGTGTGCTGAAATGACTTTCTAAATTTCAAGATTATATCTGGAGGTAGGTCCCTTAAGTTTCGGATTCAGAGGCAAAGATTTCATCACATTTGTAGTTAAAACTTTATATACATGTACTTTTCTGTTTGGACTACCGGAGTATTTCATCTAAAGTATAAGAATACCTTTGGTAACCTAATCTGGTTAAGCTTATTAAAGTTAATGTTTTATATTTAGTTTACTCAGTCTTCTCCTATAGTTTTAGGTTCAACATTTAATTAGTAAAGATGCATAGTTAAGCAAGCTGACATTTAAACTGACAAGCTTTTCTTTCTCAATTGTTTATGGACTACTAGTCTAAATATTAAAGCTGCAACAGTTTGAAAATCAATATGACTTAATATAACATTTTAGTGATTTCTATCTTCTAGATGATAACAACTGCCAACTATTATCAGTTTTATCAGATTGGCTTAGAAAAAATGCTGTGCTGAGCTAAAAATAATGCATTATATTCAGTTTGTAGAAAAAAATATAACTCCATTTCTCATAGCATTTCCATATGCGAAAAGGAGTTCATCAGATCACAGATTTGTACTGTCACAAATTTTTCATTTAAGGAGGTAGGTTACCTTGATATTTGTATGTGCGCATGCCCAACCGGAAGTTAACATGACGATTTACGACGACATTTACGACAAACTAAATGTGTTTGTATAACCGTTCTTCTGGGAAAAAATCATAAACCTGTCTCCGATCTGATGCTTCATGGTTTAATAATTCAAAAATGATGAATAAATTGCCGCAGAAACGCTTCGAAACACTGTTACCTTAAAATGACGTCATGACGTTACGTGTCAGTTACCGCGCAAAATTTATAGCTTTTATTTTGAAAGTACGTTATTCTGTGCATTTTCTTTATTTGAACTATTTTCAAACGGCCATTATTTGCTGAAATATTTTTTATGAGTCTTTCGCCTGGAATAATGATCAATATTTTGCTTTTTATGTAGTCATATTGAAATGTTGTGCAGAATGTAAGAAAATGGATGATGGTAACTGATGTTATTGGGAATATAGTTGGATGAAAGGTTACTTTTTACGGCCATTTTCAAATAAAATTTGGGCAGTCTGATTTCTAATATCAATTTTTCAGTTTCCCTTGATAATTCGTTGCTTGTATACTAAACCTGAACTCTATACTTGTTCAAATTTCAGAAAAAAATTGTAGTTTCTTGAGTTGAATTGATGTTACCATGGAAACAAAGTCCGTGACATATATATCTAAATGTAAAATTCAGAAGTGGTAACACTGGTCTATTTAAGGGACACAGCTTCGGCTTTTTATTTTCATTTCAACAATATCAATGAGAATAATAGCAGCATGCAGAACGATTTTTCCATAAAAATTGTCAGACAAGGGGTACTCCTGTAAGTATTTTAAGCTGTGAAATTTGTTTAAATAAATGCAAATAATACTGAAATATTACTTACGTTACAAATAAGATGTTTTTAAAGCTATATTTACAAGACAGATAATTTTATTTAATATTTTTATAAGAAATTACGATAAATAGAAAGATATAAAATATTAAACATCTCTGTTGCTATGGTTACTTTAAACTTTAAGAAAAATATGGTACCATGTAATGTGCTCGGTATTTTGCTAATAATATTACCCAAATATTCCATGTTGGTTATTAACAGAATGGCACAGAAGCCGCAGAAAAAACGTTTTCATATAAATAGTTGTTTAAAAATGAGAGAAACTGTGTTACCATGGAAACACGAGCCCCGCGACATATACATTTTAAGCTTAAATTAGAAAGCTAACGCGCATACTAGTAAAACTATCAATTATGCAGACTTCTATGGATAACAATGAAACCAAAATACACTGAAAAGCGTTAAATATCCGTATTTTCCTTCTTCTTTCAATATAATTATAAAATACCTTTGGAGGCCATGTACTTCAAACCTGGATAAAAATGTACTTGAAGGAACAGAGATAAACTAAACTGAGACTGAAGCAGTTAAAACATCAAATTACACGAAATACAAAAAATGCTGCGGTTCAACTAATTTGAATTTACCCTGGTAACAAGGTAACCTACCTCCTTAACATCAAATTTTTTCCTTTATTTAGGTGTGTGATGTAAAATTACGGGTTATTAGATTTGTATCGAGAAATATGCACGAGTTCTGCAGTGGAAATATTGCGTGACTTTAGCAGTGCGATATCATTCCACGAAAGAACGAGTGAATTCTTCTTATTAAGCCCGAGTAGATCTCTACTGAAACTGAAAATATCGTCGTAAAGTAACACATTTAAACGCAACGAGATACATGAAACTGACATCACAAATGACATCACACACTGATATTAAATCAAATCTAAATGTCAATATGGAAAAATATTGATGTTTGAGGTTCCATTGAAACTTAACAGAATTTATAAATGAGTATACATGTACATTGTACAGTCAACTCGCCAATAGAGAATCACTGCCAATAGCGGGTCACTTGAACATAAAATGTGAATCTCTTTTAAACATATTAGAGTATACAATGTTTAAGTATCCAGTTATATACACTAATCATTTAGCAATTAATAGACAAAAGAAGATGGATCTAATCTAATGAGTTTAAGTTCCATGAGTAGATAACTCTTGCAACCATGTTTCCTGACTTGGATTTTAGCACTCTTGAATTCTTCAAAGTAGAATAATCAATATTTTTGAGCATACCTCACAATTTTTTTAGATAAAACCACACAAATTTGGTACCATTTTGAAGAGTGAAACGCACACTTTCATAGGAGTTATATGATTATGAATTTTAGATTGACTTCGATGAAAAAAAGTGCCATAAAACAGAGGCGGCCATTCAGCCAATAGATAATCACCCATTCCAGGGATAATCAAAAGGTTGTTTATTTTGCTTAAAAATACAAATCAAAGGTTGATTTGATGTTGTACTGGTTTGAACTGGCAAGTTTAGATAAATGAATAAGGTTCTGTGAATCAATATTTTGAGTTTAGTTTTAGATATAGGTGGTGCTACTTATGCATAGAAATACAACTGTGAAAACTAATGCTATATTCTTTGTCTTAATATCTCCTGTTTGAAATGTAAACATACTGTCTCACATTATATTCTGTCTTGAAATGTTTATTTCTAATACCACAGTCACGTTTTGTCACAAAAAAGACTATTTTAGATGGATAGAAAATATGATAAACAAGGTGACCCCCTATTGGCAAAAGTGACCCCCTAATGGTGAATCGGACAGGTATAAATATTTCATCATAACTTCAGACATAAAAGAATGATTCAAATAAATTAAACATTGATATGAATGCGAGAAATAGTTTTAAGTGTTAGTAAGTTTAGATATCATGAAAGTCTAAATATTCTTCATTATTTGCTAAAAGTTTAGATAGTGACCCGCTATTGGCGAGTTATCTGTACTAATATTATTAAAACTGTCTCGAAAAAAGCAATATCTACATCTACTGTGTACTGCCCGAGAATTAATGCTGATATTAGTAAAATAAAACTCCTTTTCGCAAACTTATGCCTGTGCATCTGGGATGAAAGAGCAACTATCCCACTCAACCAGTGCCTTGACATCTCAAAAGAAACTGTTGCTAAAGCTAGGACAGGAATCTTTTTAACATTTGACAAAATATTACATGTGTACTATAGACTATAGTGTCAATGACAATGATGTGGTCAATTAGCATTCTAAAAAGGCAGTGGCTACGATTACGGTACCGTAATCCTAGCCTCCGGTTCTAGGATTACGGAAGTTCCGTATTTCTAGACAACCCTATGAGGATAGGCTAAGATTACGGAAGTATTTTAAGAGGCATCAAATTTATGTTAGGACATGCATAAATGACATTGTAAACTTACTCATTTCACTTAATTTCACTTATATTTCGTGCTATCGATCGGCCGTTTTGGGTTAGTATAATCTTAATGGCGGTGCGCGGAGATATAGAATTATCTATGTTTCGTATATACCTGCATTTTTTTCATCAAGTCAACAAAAATGGTCTTTAATAACATACAATATGGTTATAAATCATAAAATTCAAAGTATAGAATTTTTCTTTAAATTTATAACTTTGACACTCATATTTCTAATATATTTCCGCGCGCCGCCATTAAGATTATACTACCCCAAAACGGCGGATAGAAAACACGAAATAATAAGGCAGGCATGAAAAACTAAGTGAAATAAGTAAGTTTACAACATCATTTATGCGTGTCCTAACATATACTTTATGCCTCTTAAGATACTTCCGTAATCCTAGCCTATCCTCATAGGGTTGTCTAGGATTACGGAACTTCCGTAATCCTAGAACCGGAGGCTAGGATTACGGTACCGTAATCGTAGCCACTGCCTTCTAAAAAAGTAGGAAATCCATACACAGAAACGCCATTTTGAATTTATAAATTGCATTATGTTGCTTCAGGCAGGTAACATGTCACTATGATAAAAGCTTTACATTTTCAGTTTTAAAAATGACAGAAACATTTTGACGTATGGGGTTGTCAATTACATTTGAAAACACGTGGGTATCACAGCAAGCTTTGTTTTCGTCCGGGCGATTTTAAAAGAACCAGGATGGAATGGTTGTCGCGGAGGAATAATACATTTCATGAAATAAGGTTATTTTTTTCTTCTGTACTCATATCCTTCAAAATACCTATTTCTGGTCTACAATATTTTCAAAATAATTAACTTTTCAAAAATTGTGTTAAGTAGCCGCAGTTTATTACGTGTTTCAAATTAAAGATGAAAGGCCTATGTTTTGTAAGAAAATAGACCGCCTGCCACAATTTTGTCACGTGATGAAAGATGGCTGCGCCCTTGAGCTTACTCCGACATGGCCTGTCAAAAAAGTTTTTCAGATCAGCAACAAAAACACGGGTATGACAAGAATATACTATAGCTTTATTGTTTGTAAAACAAATAGTTGTTCTTGTTAAGGTTATTCAAAATCTATTGATTTATGTGATTTTGTATAGATTGTTGGGAAAATTGTCTTTATTGATCATGGTGACGAAACGCTTATTTGGTGTAATAGGAATTAAGTTGGATAGTGACTAGGACCAAAAATGATAATTTCCACTAGGAAACTTAGGGTCAGGACCCCCATAGGCGTAACCAGAATTTATAGGCCAATTTTTCAAAGGGAAGTGCGAGTATGATTCGTGTAATGACATGCAGGGGTAGGTGTGGAAGGTAGTTTGCCCCTCTTCAGGGCTCTTGCGGGTGGGGTGGGGGGTGGGGGGCTTCCCCGGAAAATTTCTTAAGGTTCTTGTAAAGTCTTGAAACCACCCCTCGGGTGAATTTTTGTTTTAGTTTTTTTACGCCACATAATATACCTTGGTTTAAAAAAAGGTTGTTTTTTTTTCTGTTTTTAGCAGCTGTAGCGTGACACTGTACTTTTACAATATATATACATATAATTGAACAAGTACTGCACTATTGGTGACAAATGCCCCTGAAACGTGCCAAAGAATGTTACAGTTGTCTGCGCAAAAAATCACATCATTTTTTGACCTTGAACTGAAAGACCCTGGTCATAAGCATATCACACCCCAGTATGGATAACATTTGTTTCAAATTATTTTTAAATCCCTTGATAAATGACAGAGTTATGGACTAGACAAGAAACACCTTTGGCTTCCAAGTGTGACCCTGACCTTGGAGCTGTGGGTCTTGGTGCTGTGCATGACACATCATGTGAACATAGAGAACATTTTTACCAGGTAATTTTAAAATCCCTTCATCAATGGCCGAGTTATGGACCAGACAAGAAACAGACCATGTTAACCGTTAAGTGTGACTTTGACCTTAGGGCTGGGGGTCTGGGTCTTGTGCATGACACATCGTCTCATTATAGTTAACATTTATGCCAAGTTTTTAGCTCACCTGTCACAAAGTGACAAGGTGAGCTTTTGTGATCGCACGGTGTCCGTCGTCCATGCGTCCGTAAAGTTTTGCTTGTGACCACTCTAGAGGTCACATTTTTCATGGGATCTTTATGAAAGTTGGTCAGAATGTTCATCTTGTTGATATCTAGGTCAAGTTTGAAACTGGGTCATGTGCCTTCAAAAACTAGGTCAGTAGGTCTAAAAATAGAAAAACCTTGTGACCTCTCTAGAGGCCATATATTTCACAAGATCTTCATGAAAATTGGTCAGAATGTTCACCTTGATGATATCTAGGTCAAGTTTGAAACTGGGTCATGTGCCATCAAAAACTAGGTCAGTAGGTCTAAAAATAGAAAAACCTTGTGACCTCTCTAGAGGCCATATATTTCACAAGATCTTCATGAAAATTGGTCAGAATGTTCACCTTGATGCTATCTAGGTCACTTTCGAAAGTGGGTCACATGCCTTCAAAAACTAGGCCAGTAGGTCAAATAATAGAAAAACCTTGTGACCTGCCCGACGTCGAGTAATAACACAAATTTTTACATCGATCGACCAATAACCAGTTAAAACGCCCGTTAAGTGTATTGCAAACTGTATCGTTTTATTTAAGAAATACTTTATAGCAAAAGAGTGCTTTAACACTATTTATGCATGATAGGTGGTTATACGTCGGGCATAATAATTCCACGAGGGCACAGCCCGAGCGAAATTATTTGAACGACGTATCACCACCCGAGTGTATAAATAGTGTTAAAACACGCTTGTGCTCTAAATTATTTCGATTCTAATATGCCCTTATTGCTTAATCTAAAACAGTAGATACAATATAGAAGCGCTCTTTCTTGGTCGCAACATGTTAATGTGACGTCATTTTAGCGTAGGAGTGTTTTAACAGAGGCAAGCATATTAGAATAATCAATATAGCGTCTTCTTAGTTGAAAATAACTGTGAACCAGTGCGGTGTAGAGGTAAACAAATATGCGGCAGACTTGTCCGATCATATTTTTTTTTACTACCGAAAAAGTAACCGATGCAAAGGACTTTCTTACCGATGATTTTGATCGGCAGTCAGTTAATTTTGACAATGCTGAATATGTCATGATGAATAGAATAGTGAATGTGAATCAGGGCTAGTGATGCCCATCTAACATGGCAGTTCTGGGGTAGTGGTGAAGCCTTCGCAAGCAATTTGCTGAGCGTTCACACTCTGTGTTAGAAACTGGTAGCGTGCATACTATTCTGAGCAAAACATAAAATATTGGGATAAATAGCTTGGTTGCAGTGCGTTAGTGAAGATACACATGCGTCAGGTATATTTTCTCCATGAGATTCAAACTGAGGTACCCATCAGTTATCTTTTGAGATATAGACGGTCATTAACAGACGTTTAACAAAGGTTACATTGTCAATAATATTAAATATGTGCAAATTGGCGAGCGTAGCCAGCCGAAAAAACAAAGAATGGACATTCAAGGGTATTTTGATGTAATGAAAAATGCAAGCTTTGCTGAAAAAGGGGAGGGGGGGGCACGATCGCACCTGTCGCACCCCCTGGTTATGCCCTTGACCCCCCAGCCTAAGCTCAGCAAATATTTTTTAGCGTTTTAACATGTATTGAGCGTAGGTGAACATCATAAAACGCATTTTGTAACAATTTCATCATGTTTTAAAAATGCATTTTTTACCATCAGTGGTCTTAAAATAAGAAGATGAAAAAAGTTTTATAATATAGTGCAGGTCCTTTAAGTTAAAAATGTTCCAGGCCAGTGATAAGCCTATTTATTTTCTCAACTTTTTTCAATGCTAGTGAAGTTGTGTATTTTATCCAGGGATAAGAAATTGGTCATCATTTTTGTGTCGGAGAAAGCCAGTTTACGGCCCAAAAGACGGAGTGCCTTTGATTGTTAATATTTCTGGATGGAACCAGCATTTATTAGAATGTGTGTGTTTTTTTTAAATAATGCATGAGTAAGACTGCACTTAACTTGAAAACTGGAGGATTTTATAGACAAAGTTAATTTCTTTACTTACATTTTATCATTCTACCACCAGATTTGTCAATAAAGATAATTTTCTCCTTCTGTAGGTATTATCAGCTTGTCTTCAGAAAAGATGGCTCCACTTACAGGAGTACCAGAGTAAGACATTGATGAAAGATCATGAGATTGAAGTGCAACATTTTGAAGTTGTTGATAATGCAGAGGATGCCAAGTCAGTGCCATCAAGGCTCAGTAAGTACAGTATTATTGTTGATAATTAGGAGGATGGGAAATCAGGCTAAAAGGCGTTAATTCATTTTGCTTCATAAATTATAAATGAATACTAATTGTAGTGTATAGGG
The DNA here is from genome assembly GCF_021730395.1 of Mercenaria mercenaria. Taxonomy (NCBI): domain Eukaryota; kingdom Metazoa; phylum Mollusca; class Bivalvia; order Venerida; family Veneridae; genus Mercenaria; species Mercenaria mercenaria. The sequence goes on from NC_069373.1 coordinate 60,763,063, forward strand.
GAAGTAAATACAAAGAATTGATTTAAATGTTATATGGTATATAGTATTACGCAAATAATGGTATATAGTATTACGCAAATAATGGTATATAGGGGAAGCAAATAAACAAATCAATAATGAATTTGTGCTTAGTTTTTGTTAATTTATTTTAGCATGATTGTAGAAAGTGTCATTTGAGAAAGTATGATTATAACCCCACAGGGGCTTGAACGTATGATCTCCAGATTGAGCGACTGACACTTTTACCATTAGTCTACAATTCCTCCTTTAAGTTTCAAAGAAAAGATCAATAAAAATTAAGAAACTGTACTATGAAAGCTGGATGAATGCTTAGGATCATGTTAGTTCAGGTTAAGCTGTGTTAAAAGTTGAACAAAATAAAATGTCAGATGTGGCCTAATGTTTTAATAAAAACAGATATAGATAAGTAGTCAACACTTGCGATGATAGACCACTGCAAGTAAACATGTATAGTCTTTGTCTGATAGGCAAGTGGACTGTTGAGAGTGATTTCTTGTTTATGTTTGATGGCATCATTTAATGTGTTTCATAAGATATTTGGGGCAAATAATTTGTAACAGCTTGATATCTGCATCATTATTCCAAATACCTGAACTTTCAATGTTGATAGTCCTGGACTCCTGATGTAGTTCTTTCTCATGAATTGCTCCTTTTCTTTGCAGATGCCTCCGAGTATGTGATAAAAGCCCAGATTTTAGCTGGAGGACGAGGGAAAGGTATTTTCTCAAATGGTTTCAAAGGAGGTGTTCAACTTACAAAAGAGTAAGTGTATGATAGTGCAAGGTTGGCAAGTTCTTAAATCATTTGTTCTTTATCTCGGTTAAGTTGGCAAGTTCTTAAATCATTTGTTCTTCATCTCAGTCAAGTTGGCAAGTTCTTAAATCATTTGTTAAGTCGCCATATGACCTAAATTGTGTCGATGCGACGTTAAACCCAACAAAATAAATAAATAAATAAATCATTTGTTCTTTATCTCAGTCAAGTTGGCAAGTTCTTAAATCATTTGTTCTTTATCTCAGTCAAGTTGGCAAGTTCTTACAACATTTATTCTTTAAAAGCTGGCAAGTTCTTAAATCATTTGTTCTTTAAAAGCTGGCAAGTTCTTAAATCATTTGTTCTTTATCTTAGTTAAGTTGGCAAGTTCTTAAATCTTGTGCATGCAACCTTTATATTGATGTCTCAATTTAATTTAATTTATGCTGGAATAATATTTTGTTGGAATATTTTAAGTGATGCACTTCTGCTATATTGGTAGATATCAAAGAAAAAGATGTAGGCACTTGCATACAGACATAGAGGCATATGTGTATAATTGCATTATTTTGTAAGCAAAATGAATGGTTGCATGAAGTAAGCAGTGTCATATGAAAACTGAAGAGCTGAAACTCTCCAATATAGCTTTTTAATAATTTTAGAATGCTTCTTTAGTTTCATAAAAGATATTGTTAGCTTTTATAGATAATAGAGATTGTAAGTATTTAAAGTTTAGCCTGCTGGCGGCAGATCATTCTGCCTTTGCAACCAGTGTAGGCTGATCTTGATCTGCACTGTTAGCTATTCAGTTAGTAGATTTTCATTGAATACCCCTTTGAATAATAAGTTGTACTGCCCAAATTGAATGATGGACCAGTCCTATCATAGAAATTTAGCAAGGAAAAGGTTTAAGAGAAACCATCATAAACTTCTGCTATAGTAAGCTTAGTTACATGTAGACTTTTCTTCTATTGCAGCCCAACCAAAGTTTCAGAGCTGGTCTCAAATATGGTTGGTCAAAAACTAGTCACAAAACAAACACATGATGATGGAGTTCTTGTGAAGAAAGTCATGGTCGCAGAAGCGCTTGACATTGCACGTGAAACTTACATTGCCATCCTTTTAGATAGACAGTTTAATGGACCAGTCATCGTTGGAAGTGCTCAGGGTGGAGTGGACATAGAGGAAGTTGCAGCAAAAACTCCAGAGGCCATATTTCATGTAAGAGTGTTAAACATTGAATAAAAGTTTATTCTCTCTCTGTGTATATGAATGAAATAACATTTATACTTATATTTGTTCATTTTAACAGTGTTCCCAGAAGCCCCCAAATGGGTGTTTTTCACCCCCAGAATGGTACTTTGCACCCCCCAGTTTTGGAGACAGCTGTTCTATATCTCTCAGTGAGGGGGTGCAAAAGTGCAAGAAAAACTCAGTTTTCACCTGCCCCCCACTTTAAATGCCAGTGGGAACACTGTTTTAAAGGTAATTTAATTGATAAAACATTAGATTATTGCATAAAATAATATATGAAGATAATATGTGAGACTTCAGTTAGTTAACTTGACGAAAGTTGTTTGTTCTTCAATCATTTGTTCTTTATTTCAGTTAAGTTAGCAAGTTCTTAAATTATAAAATTTTGTCCCTCATCTCAATTATGAGGGGAAGTTGTTTCTTCTTAAATAATTTGACCTTCGTTTCTGTTATATTGGGAAGTTAATAGTACTTGAATCATTTATCCTGCATCTGTGCTATTTTGGCAAGCTGTTACCACTTAAATTGTCTTTCATCTCAGTTATATTGGTAACTTGTTAGTACTTAAACTATTTGTCTAACTCTGTGATTCCAGCAGGTATGCAAATTTTGATTCCATACCTCATGTTTTTATTTCCATGTAAATGAGATGTAAAACCCAAATAAATAAATAAATAAATAAATATTGTCCTTCATCTCTGCTGGGTTGGCAAGAATGATTTGAACTTTATCTCAGACAAATTGGCAAATTTTTAAATCATTAAATTTTGTTCTTCATCTGTGATACATTGTGTTCAAGGAACCAGTGGACATAATGGAAGGTTTGTCTTTATGTATTTCAGGAACCAGTTGACATAATGGAAGGTTTGTCTTTATGTATTTCAGGAACCAGTTGACATAATGGAAGGTTTGTCTTTATGTATTTCAGGAACCAGTTGACATAATGGAAGGTTTGTCTTTATGTATTTCAGGAACCAGTTGACATAATGGAAGGTTTAAGTAAGGAAGCAGCAGACAGAGTAGCAGAGAAACTTGGCTTTACAGGCAAGCAACATGCTCTTGTGAGTCATTTCAGTCATGTCATCTTTCTTTGTGATTCATCTTCAGGGCTCAACATTAACGACAAGTAAAACCTAAGTCCAGACAAGTAGTGGATGAAAAGCAGTTGTCCGACAGGCCAAGTAATCTCTAAAAATAAAATGGTCATTATCAACATCCATTTACAATAAAATGAGCAAAATCAGCTTCATTAGAAGTAATTATCTGTAATACATTTTTTAAACAACCTGACCCCTCCTAGATACTGGTAACAGGCGTACAAATCCGTCTTTACAACATTAGTTGTAAAACATCACTGATTATCTCCCAATAGATGCTTACTGCAGTAACTAATTTTACCACATCAAATATTCACATTTACAATGTCCGGCTTATTTCGTTATGGGGGTCCAAACTCTAAAATGCGAAAATATAGGAAAATGAGGTGAGCACAAGCTTGTCTCTGGTTAGGACATAAAGTTCTTGAAAAATAAGTTAAAGCATGTTTATGTCATATTATTACAGTGACTTTTTAGCTCACCTGAGCCAAAAGTGCTCAAGGCGAACTGTTGTGATCGTACTGTGTCTGGCATCCTTCCTGCATTGTGAGTTTTTAGCTCGACTATTCGAAGAATAGTCTAGCTATTCTACTCACCCTGGCGTTGGCGTGGGCGTCGGCATCACACCTTGGTTAAGTTTTTGCATGCAAGTACATACAGCCATCAATTAAAGGAATATAGCTTTGAAACTTATTTTTTCTTTTTCTAGGTCAATTAACAACCTCTCTGGGTCAAGTCCCATAACTCTGACATGCATTTTGAGCAAATTATGCCCGCTTTTGGACTTAGAAAATTCTGGTTAAAGTTTTGCGTGCAAGTACATACAGCTATTTCTAAAAGGCATATAGCTTTTAAACTTATTTTTTCTTTTTCTAGGTCAATTAACACCCTCTCTGGGTCAAGTCCCATAACTCTGACATGTATTTTGAGCAAATTATGCCCCCTTTTGGACTTAGAAAATTTTGGTTAAAGTTTTACATGCAAGTTACTATCTCTAAAACTAATGCAGATATTAAATTGAAACTTCACATGTGTCTTCGGGGTTATAAAACTAGTTGATAGCAGCAAGTCCCATAACTCTGACCTTCATTTTGGCCAAATTATGCCCCCTTTTGGACTTAGAAAATTCTGGTTAAAGTTTTGCGTGCAAGTACATACAGCTATTACTAAAAGGCATATAGATTTAAAACTTATTTTTTTTCTTTTTCTAGATCAATTACAAACCTCACTGGGTGAAGTCCCATAACTCTGGCATGTATTTTGGGCAAATTATGCCCCCTTTTGGACTTAGAAGATTTTGGTTAAAGTTTTACATGCAAGTTTCTATCTCCAAAACTAATGCAGATAATGAATTGAAACTTCACATGTGCCTTCGGGGTTATAAAACTAGTTGATAGCAGCAAATCCCATAACTGATATGCATTTTGGTCAAATTATGTCCTCTTTTGAACTTAAAACTCTTTTGATATTTAACCTTTTTGGGTAATATTTTCCTGCTTCTGGGCCAATATTTCGAATAGTCAAGCTTGGCTGTCTTATGGACAGCTCTTGTTAAAATTGTACTTTTTACACTTTTAAGAGGTCAGAATGTTAGCCCAATCTTTATGAAACTTAATTTGTCAGAACGTAAAAAATATGTCACCATTTGCAACAGTTTGTACCTGATGGTAATGAAACCTGTTTGGAATGCTTATCTTGATGAAATCTAGGTAAAGTTTAAAACTGGATCATCAAGGGTCCTGATTGGTGAACACAGGTTGCCACAGTTTCTACCTGACTTATATAAAACATAGAAAGCATGTTTGTCTTAATGAAGTCTCTGCCAAGACAAGATTGAAAAGGGCTCATAAAATAAATGAGGTCAAAACAGAGGTCACTTTTTCTAAGTGATGGTGAAACCTTTTCAGAAGGTTAGTTTTTATTAAATACAGGCCAGGTTTGAAACTAGGTCATCTGGGGTAAAAAAATTAGGTCACTAGTCATCTCATAAAAAGAACTTGTTAGCTTTGTTAACAACTCAAAGAAAACCCTTGATAGCTTTGTTAACACTAGAAGTCACTTTTTCTACATGAACTATATGAAACCTGTTCAGAGGTGTTTGAAAAAAAGCCACCCAACCACATGTATTACTTTTTATAGGCAGCAAAACAGTGAAAGTGCTTTTTATGAAATGCTTTTCATTAAGGTGTTTGAATTTTTTCAAACGTTCCCATGTTTCACATATTTAAAAATATTACAGAGCAATAGATAAACTGTGTATTTGCATAAGTACACAATTAAATTTGCAAAATGCACAATTCAAATAATTAAAATGCATACCAAAACTTGTATTCAGCGCTTGGAGTAAGAAATCAGATAGACCACGGTCTGCAGCATATATTCCAGTTAGTTGCATCATGCTGTGTTTTTGCTTGTCCTGTAACTTAAGGTGAGAAATACACAGTTGATTAGAGGTTTATGACACTACCAAATTACTAACTATATTCAGCGATCTTATGAAATATTATAAGCCAAATAGTGGTAAGCACTAAAGTTGAGGGACAATTATTGTACTAAGTTACAATCTTTTTGTTTGACAGTTTTTTTTTTAGCTAACATTCTTCAATTGAATGTAAGGTTTGTTAAAAAAGTACGACACTAAAATAAAATTACAAATTTGACAGAGGGAATGATATAATATTTTCTGCATTTGACTTTGTATGCAAGGTTATGTGTCTACCATGCTTTTCGTCAAAGTATTCATCAAGCAAGATTTGCAGATTAAGAAATTGTTTTTAGCTCACCTGAGCACGAAGTGTTCAAGGTGAGGTATTGTGACCAATCACTGTCCGTCGTCAGTCGTGCATTGTCTGTCAACATTTGCCTTGTGAACACTAGAGGCCACAGTAACTGTTGTGACCCAATCTGTATGAAACTTGGTCAGAATGTTTGTCTTGGATGATCTCTAGGATAAGTTCGAAACTGGGTCATGTTGGGTCAAAAACTAGGCCACTAGTTCAAATCAAAGGAAAAGCTTGTGAACACTCTAGAGGCCACAGTTGTGACTCAGTCTTTATGAAACTTGGTCAGAATGTTTGTCTTGATGATTTCTAGGTTAATTTTGAAACTGGGTCATGTGGGATCAAAAACTAGGTCACTAGGCCAGATCAAACGAAAAGCTTGTGAACACTCTAGAGGCCGCAGTTGTAACTCAATCTTTATGAAACTTGGTCAGAATGTTTGACTTGATGATCTCTAGATTCTCTAGATCTGTCTCGAAACTGGGTCAGGTGGGTTTAGAAACTAGGTCACTAGGCCAGATCAAAGGAAAAGCTTGATAACACTCCAGAGGCCACGTTTATGATCCTATCTTCAAGAAACTTGGTCAAAATGATGATCTTGATTATCTTTACCTCAAGCTTGAATCTGGATCATCTGGGGTCAAAAACCTTGTGCATGCAATAGGGGCTGCATTTTTCATTTGATGTGCATGAAACTTCGACAGAATGTTTGTCTGCATGAAATCTCGGATAAGTTTTTATCTAGGTCATGTGGGGTCAAAAGCTAGGTCACCTGGTCAAATCAAAGAATAAACTTGATTTGTGGCACATTTTTAGCCCACCATCATCAGATGGTGGGCTATTCAAATCACTCTGCGTCCGTGGTCCGTCGTCCTTCCGTCCGTCCGTCCGTCAGTCATTCCGTCCGTCCTTCCGTTAACAATTTCTCGTTATCGCATCTCCTCAGAAACTACCAGGGGGATTTTGACCAAACTTTGTCAGAATGATGTATTGGTACCCTAGTTGTGTCCCCCTGAAAATCAGACTGGTTCAACAAATTTTGAATAAGTTATGGCCCTTTGCTTATTTCTATAATTTACATAGATTTATATAGGGAAAAGCTTTGAAAATCTTCTTGCCCCAAACCACAGAGCCTAGGGCTTTGATATTTGGTATGAAGCATCATCTAGTGGTCTTCTACCAAGATGATTCAAATTATTTCCCTGGGGTGTAATATGGCCCCGCCCCGGGGGTCCCATGGTTTATAAAGACTTATTTAGGGAAAAACTTTGAAAAACCTCTTGTCCAAAACCACAGGGCCTAGGGCTTTGATATTTTGTATGTGACATCATCTAGTGGTCTTCAACTAAGATTGTTCAAATTATCCCCCTAGGGTCAAATATGGCCCTGCCCCGGGGGTCACATGGTTTACATAGACTTATATAGGGAAAAACTTTGAAAATCTTCTTGTCCAAACCACAAAGCCTAGGGCTTTGATATTTGTAATGTAGCATCGTCTCTCTACCAAGTTTGTTAAAATTATCCCCCTAGGGTCAAATATGGCCCCGCCCTGGGGGTCACATGGTTCATATAGACTTATATAGGGAAAAGCTTATAAAAACTTCTTGTCAATAACCTACAACATTCAAATTTGGACCACATGTATGGTTTTGAGTGGCAAGATGAACCTTGACATGAGTTGACCTTGATTTTGACCTAGTGACCTACTTTCACATTTCTGTAGCTACAACCTTCAAATTTGGACCACATGCATAGTTTTGTGCACTGAAATAAACTTTGACCTTGACATTGACCTAGTGACCTACTTTCACATTTTTGAAGGTACAGGCTTCAAATTTGGACCACATGCATAGTTCTGTATTCTGAAATAAAATTTGATCTTGATTTTGACCTAGTGACCTACTTTCACATTTCTCAAGCTATAGCCTTCAAATTTGGACCACATGCATGGTTTTGTGTACCGAAACAAACTTTGACCTTTACATTGACCTAGTGACCTACTTTCAAATTTTTGAAGGTACAGGCTTCAGATTTGGACCACATGTATAGTTTTGTATTCCGAAATAAAATTTGACCTTGATTTTGACCTAGTGACCTACTTTCACATTTCTCAAGCTACAGCCTTCAAATTTGGACCACTTGCATAGTTTTGTGTACCAAAATGACCTTTGACCTTAAGATTGACCTAGTGACCGACTTTCAGATTTCTGTAGCTATAGGCTTCAAATTTAGACCACATGAATAGGATTGTGTACCGAAACAAACTTTGACCTTGATATTGACCTAGTGACCTACGTTCACATTTTTGAAGGAACAGGCTTCAAATTTGGACAACATGCTTAGATTTGTGTTGTGAAGTGAAATTTGACCTTGATTTTGACCTAGTGACCTTCTTTCTCATTTCTCAAGCTACAGCCTTCAAATTTGGACCACTTGCATAGTTTTATGTACCGAAATAAACTTTGACCTTAAGATTGACCTAGTGACCTACTTTCCAATTTCTCAAACTACAGTCTTCAAAATTGATGCACATGCATAGTTTTGTGTACAAATAACTTTGTCCTTGAAATTGATCTAGTGACCTACTTTCACATTTCTCAAGTTACAGCTTTCGAATTTAGACCACATGCACAGTGTTGTGTACGGAAATGAAATTTGACCTTGAGCTAGTCATTAAGTCTTGAAATTTGGAACACACAAAAATGACACATTGGTGGGCGCCAAGATCACTCTGTGATCTCTTGTTTATTCTATCTTCATAAAACTTGGTCAGAATGTTTGTCATCATGAATTCTTGGATGATTTCAAATCTGGGTTGTGGGGTCAAAAACCAGGTCACTAGGTCAAATCAAAGGAAAAGCTTGTTTATACTCTTTTTTGCTCCAATCTTCCCAAAACTTTGTCAGAATGTTTGTTTTCATGATATGGACAAGTTAGAATCTGGGTCATGTGGGGTAAAAGACTAGGTCACTAGGTCAAATCAAAGAAAATTCTTGTTTACACTCAAGAGGCCACTTAATGAAAATCGGTCAGAATATTTGTCTATTTATCACTAGGTAAAACATGTTTACAACTATTATGGTGTGTTATTCAGGTGAGCGACCTAGGGCCAACTTGGCCCGCTTGTTTAAATTCTAAATGAAATGAATGAATATGCAACTGAAGTTAAAATCATGGAATAACATGTTGTAAAATACCTAATTCAGTTTAGCCAATAAGCAGGTCAAACAAGAATGATGGGATAATACCCAGTTGACTCTGAAAGCTTATATGTTCTCTGCTATGAACATGTCAGAAAATACCATGAGGTATTAAATGTATAGCAAAAGTAAGCATTATGTTCTGTAAACAATCCACTGTTTAATTCACCAAATCTGTTGCAATGTTTTTCAGGAGTTAGTGCTGGATGTAAGCATCATTCTACAGGTTGCTCGGGGTGATAGTACAAACTTCCTGTGTTTTGATGAAATTGAACTATGTTAATTTTACTAGTATAACTATAAATCAAACATCAAACAATGGTTTGCTGATCATTGCTTTAAATCTTGCACATTAATACAAATCAACTCAGTTGCCCAGTGGATGGTTGTAGGTTCAGTCCCTGGCTGCATCATACCAAAGAAGTGAAAAGTGGTAAAGTAGCGCCCTTGCTTGCTTGGCACTCTGATTAAATGTGAAACAGCTTCTTTTCGCTCATACCTTTTGTTGATGATGAATACCAACAGAGATGAGATATAGGGAGTGAGTAATGTAAATTGCTGAACTTATTTCAAAGTTGACCGAAAATGAATTAGTATTAACTAAATACATTTTGATGTTTGTTGCTATTTCTAGGCATCAGATCAAGTGTCAAAGCTATACAAGATGTTTGTAGATGTTGATGCAACTCAGATTGAGATCAATCCATTTGTAGAGACCCCTGATGGAAGAGGTAAGTCTTAACTTGCAGTTTTTCAAATGTTTGAACCCTAAATTGTGTAAAGTGCAATTTCAGTCAGGTCCTGTCACAGTCGATGTCATATGCTGAGATCAAAGATTAGGTTTGTGTTAGTTCATGTCAGCTCCATATCTTTTAATTTCTGAATGGATTTTTAAACAACGACATAGATGTAAACCTTTATTAGATAGCATAAACAACAGAATAAGTCAGACCTTTACAATACATGTATTTAAATTTTCAGTTGTTTGTTTTGATGCCAAGATGAATTTTGATGATAACGCTGAATATAGACAGAAAGAAATCTTTGACATGGATGATTTATCAGAAATGGACCCACGAGAGGTGGAGGCAATAGAACATCACTTGAATTATATAGGACTTGAAGGAAATATAGGATGCTTGGGTAATAAATTATTTGAATTATATAGGACTTGAGGGAAATATTGGACCTTGGATAAGTCATCAATTGAAATATACAGGATTTGATGGAAATGAATGCTTGGGTAAGTCATTGATTTAAGTATAAAGGACTTGAGGAAAAACAAGATGCTTTGGTAAGTCGTCACCTGAAAAAGATGGGACATAAGGGAAAAATAGGCTTGGGTAAGTCATCACTTGAATTATATATAGAACTTGAAAAAACAAACTGTAAAATTATTATAAATATCATGTTGACGTACATCTTTTTAGTATCATAGGACTTAAGAGGAAATATAGGATGCTTGGGTGTTATAATTAACAGTAAACAGGGTTATTTTCATTTTTATTTTGTTGTTTGATAAATAACACTGAACTTATATACTTTGATGTATAAGTAATTTTAATTTTTTGCCACACTGTTAATGAAATCTTAAAAAAATAAAACCTGTGCATCTTATAATATTCATTCTACAGCAATCAAACAAAAAGAAAGGCTGTACTAAATAAAGTTGCAATTTCTTGACAGTAAATGGAGCTGGTTTAGCGATGGCTACGATGGACATTATCAAGTTGTTTGGTGGAGAACCTGCAAACTTCCTGGATGTTGGAGGTGGTGTTACAGAGGCACAAGTTTATAATGCATTCCATATATTGACTGCTGATGCTCATGTAAGTTACTGTATATATGAATCATTCCATTGAAAATAGTTTTATAAAGAGCTAAGTTTTTTACTGCACTCTAGATTTTTACTCTTTTTAAAGTGGTCTCCCTTGGGAATTTCAAGAAAACTATGAAAGAGAGATAATTGAAACTTACTGAAGCACTAAACGTCTGTTTTACTGTAAAAGCACATAATTTTGCTGGGTCAGAATTTTGCAAATTTGAAATTCTGAGTTTGTTCGCAAGGTTTAATATTCACAAATGTATAAATGGTATCCTACTTGAATTTGAATTATATTAACGGTGAATATTTACGCAAGGATTAATCTTCGTGAGATACAGGGTCTCACGAATAAATATAGCTAAATTAAACCCTTGGGGAAAATTTCTGCTTTTACAGTAAATCCTGTGGTCAGGGTTGGATGAGCACATGATGTTTGGTTGATTGTCATTGTGCAATCTTAATCATCCACACACTAAAACTTGACATCATAGTATTTGGACCACCAGTCCTCTAAGCTCTGCCTCAGTTGGGACAGTGCAGATCTATTGAAAGTGGGGGTTGTGAATTAGATCCCTGTGCAAGGCATGTTCTCCCATTGCAATCTGAAGGAAGACATTTTATCTGAATCTTTCATCTTCCTCCTCTGATTCATGTGAAGAAGTTGATGGTAAATTCCAGAAAACACCAGTTAGGTAACTGCCCACCATTACAAAAATCCTGTTACAAAAATGGCACTGAACATAGAAAAAACAAAGTTTGAAGTAGTCTGCTGTTCTTTTGTGCCTGAAGTTATTCAAACAACTTTTTCACAAATCAATGGGATAAGAACGATGTATTGCAGTCAGCATGAGACTCTAAAGTCCAGGTCAGATACGTTTGGATGTTTCACACCAAGATGATTCTGAAGGACCTAAACTGTCATCATATAGTATTGACGAACAAACTCATTTTTAGCTCTACTTTTCGAAAAAAAAGTAGAGCTATTGCACTCGCCCCAGCGTCGGCGTCGGCGATGGTTAAAGTTATTGATAAAGTGAAATATCTCTGTTACTATCAAATCTATTGACTTGAAACTTGATATAGTTATTTACTATCAAAGTGTACACCAGGAGAAACAATCCCCATAACTCTGTTTGAATTTTGACAGAGTTATGCCCCTTTTTAACTTAGAATCTTTGGTTAAAGTTTTTGATGAAGTCAAATATCTCTGTTACTATCAAAGCTTTAGACTTGAAACTTTGAGTAGTTATTTACTTTCAAAGTCTACACCAAGAGAAACAGTCCCCATAACTCTGATTGAATTTTGACAGAGTTATGCCCCTTTAAACTTAGAATTTTTTGGTTAAGGTTTTATAAAGTTTTTACTGGCAAATCTTTAATTCAGAGTCAAGCACTGAGAAAAGTCGAGCACGCTGTCATATTGACAGCTCTTGTTCTTACTAAATTAATTGATTGGTTACTTTCAGGTTAAAGCTATTTTGATTAATGTATTTGGTGGTATAGTGAACTGTGAGACAATGGCCAATGGTATAATCAAGGCGTACACGGAGGCTCATATGACAGTTCCTATGGTTGTCAGACTAGAAGGTGAGAAACATTTTGTATTTAACTAGGTATGGAAGTATGATAGAATTAGATTGCATTCTGAATTTACGTCAGCCAACGACTTTGCAGTAATCATCATCTCATAACAATGTGTTTTCTTGAAATTCAGTTTATTTTAAAATTCATCACTATTCACCTGGTCAGCAGGTCATTTGGGCTTCCTTCTGATATTCAGGTGTATAGTATGTGACTAATTCCAATATCAGTGTGGACTTTTCTAAATTTGGCATCTTGGTTTTGAAAAAGCTCAAAGGGGTACCTGGATATTTCTGTCCAATCCCCTCATCCATAAAAGCTCAAAATTTACTAGGCTATAGGTGTCAGCAAGAACTTGAAGCAAAAAAAAAAAAAAAGCAAGACTTGGAATAGTCAGTTGCTGAACCTTGACCCTATAAAATTTGCAAATGGGAATAGTATTTAATTGTAGCATTAGTTTTGTATAAATAGCACTTTCAGTGCCAGTTGTTAATGCATTTTACATGAAGGATTTTTTTGTCAATTTATTTTTATTATGTATTTCATTTCTGTGTTATTCTAGGTCAGAATGCAAAATCAGCATTACAAATATTGATGGACAGTGGTTTGAACATTACAACCGCTTCAGACATGGCCGACGCTGCACAGAAAGTTGTCTCCATGTTACCCAAATCTTGATAAATTGTCTTGATTATAGAAAATCTTGAAAATTAACATTTAGTGACGGCTAGAACACAATCAACAACCAATTTATAATTAAGAATTAATTTGCTTTGCCAGAATGTGATATTCAGAATTTAGGGATTAAATTTATATATGCTGTAGAAATTTATATTACTGTTATGTTTGGGGTTTTATCTGTATGAAATGGTATACTGTGACAGAATAGAAATTTAGATATTTGAGTGCCTTCACTGTACAATTTACAGAACAGGGCTATCTCATATGCATATAAAGCACCAAGTTTTGTTTATAGAAAGGTAATTGGACCACATACCTCAGGGAAAATACGTAATCATTTAGAGTGTGATTGTAACAGCTAGTGTAATGTTATTGTACCTAACATATATGTTACATTAAAGATCCATCTGTTTTATGCCCTCTGTATTGAAGTCCCTGGAGACATATACTGTTTGGACTGTGCATCCGTCACACTTTCTTGTGTATTGAACTCCTACAGTGTTATAGCTACATCAGAACAATGCATACTCAACAATAGTTTCCATCCAATTGAAATGAAACTTGATAAATGTCATCATCATGAAGTGGACATGCATATATTTTAGCGACTTCCATGTCGGAATACATTTTCGAGAGTAGTTGCCATTTTCGGCACTTTGAAATATTACAACTAATTCAGAACATCTTGTACACACAACTCCTGCAGTTAACATTATCATCATCTATTAAAAGGAGTTCCATGTCAGTTTTTATTTTTTAGCTCGACTATTCATAGAATAGTAGAGCTATTGGACTCGCCCATGCGTCGGCGTCCACGTCCGCATCGGCGTCCGCATCCGCGTCCCGATTTGGTTAAGTTTTTGTATGTAAGCTGGTATCTCAGCAACCACTTGTGGGAATGGATTGAAACTTCACACACTTATTCACTGTGATAAACTGACTTACATTGCACTGGTTCCATAACTCTATTTTGCTTTTTAGCTCACCTGTCACAAAGTGACAAGGTGAGCTTTTGTGATCGCGCAGTGTCCGTCGTCCGTCCGTGCGTCCGTAAACTTTTTGCTTGTGACCACTCTAGAGGTCACATTTTTCATGGGATCTTTATGAAAATTGGTCAGAATGTTCATCTTGATGATATCTAGGTCAAGTTCGAAACTGGGTCACGTGCGGTCAAAAACTAGGTCAGTAGGTCTAAAAATAGAAAAACCTTGTGACCACTCTAGAGGTCACATTTTTCATGTGATCTTCATGAAAATTGGTCAGAATGTTCATCTTGATGATATCTAGGTCAAGTTCGAAACTGGGTCACGTGAAGTCAAAAACTAGGTCAGTAGGTCTAAAAATAGAAAAACCTTGTGACCACTCTAGAGGTCACATTTTTCATGGGATCTTCATGAAAGTTGGTCAGAATGTTCATCTTGATGATATCTAGGTCAAGTTCGAAACTGGGTCACGTGCAGTCAAAAACTAGGTCAGTAGGTCTAAAAATAGAAAAACCTTGTGACCACTCTAGAGGTCACATTTTTCATGGGATCTTCATGAAAGTTGGTCAGAATGTTCATCTTGATGATATCTAGGTCAAGTTCGAAACTGGGTCACGTGCGTTCAAAAACTAGGTCAGTAGGTCTAAAAATAGAAAAACCTTGTGACCACTCTAGAGGTCACATTTTTCATGGGATCTTCATGAAAGTTGGTCAGATTGTTCATCTTGATGATATCTAGGTCAGGTTCGAAACTGGGTCGCGTGTGGTCAAAAACTAGGTCAGTAGGTCTAAAAATAGAAAAACCTTGTGACCACTCTAGAGGTCACATTTTTCATGGGATCTTAATGAAAGTTGGTCAGAATGTTCATCTTGATGATATCTAGGTCAAGTTCGAAACTGGGTTACGTGGAGTCAAAAACTAGGTCAGTAGGTCTAAAAATAGAAAAACCTTGTGACCACTCTAGAGGTCACATTTTTCATGGGATCTTTATGAAAGTTGGTCAGAATGTTCATCTTGATGATATCTAGGTCAAATTCGAAACTGGGTCACGTGCCTTCAGAAACTAGGTCAGTAGGTCTAAAAATACAAAAACCTTGTGACCACTCTAGAGGTCACATTTTTCATGGGATCTTCATGAAAGTTGGTCAGAATGTTCATCTTGATGATATCTAGGTCAAGTTCGAAACTGGGTCACGTGCGGTCAAAAACTAGGTCAGTAGGTCTAAAAATAGAAAAACCTTGTGACCACTCTAGAGGTCACATTTTTCATGGGATCTTCATGAAAAATGGTCAGAATGTTCATCTTGATGATATCTAGGTCAAGTTTGAAACTGGGTGACGTGCGGTCAAAAACTAGGTCAGTAGGTCTAAAAATAGAAAAACCTTGTGACCACTCTAGAGGTCACATTTTTCATGGGATCTTCATGAAAAATGGTCAGAATGTTCATCTTGAATATATCTAGGTCAAGTGCGAAACTGGGTTACGTGCCTTCAAAAACTAGGTCAGTAGGTCTAAAAATAGAAAAACCTTGTGACCACTCTAGAGGTCACATTTTTCTTGGGATCTTCATGAAAGTTGGTCAGAATGTTCATCTTGATGATTTCTAGGTCAAGTTCGAAACTGGGTCACATGCGGTCAAAAACTAGGTCAGTAGGTCTAAAAATAGAAAAACCTTGTGACCACTCTAGAGGTCACATTTTTCATGGGATCTTTATGAAAGTTGGTCAGAATGTTCATCTTGATGATATCTAGGTCAAGTTCGAAACTGGGTCACGTGCCTTCAAAAACTAGGTCAGTAGGTCTAAAAATAGAAAAACCTTGTGACCACTCTAGAGGTCACATTTTTCATGGGATCTTCATGAAAGTTGGTCAGAAACGATGTCATACTCAAAACTGGGTCATGTGGGAAGAGGTGAGCGATTCAGGACCATCATGGTCCTCTTGTTTACAAAATTATGCCCCTTTTTCGACTTAGAATTTTTTGGTTAAGGTTTTGTATGTAAGCTGGTATCTCAGTACTCACTAATTGGAATGGATTGAAACTTCACACACTTGTTCACTGTCATGATTTGACATACACAAAGCAGGTTCCATAACTCTGTTTTGCTTTTTTACAAAATTATGCCCCTTTTTGGACTTAAAATGTTTTGGTTAAGGTTTTGTATGTAAGCTGGTATCTCAGTATCCACTAACGGGAAAGGATTGAAACTTCACACACTTGTTCACTGTCATGATATGACATGCAGTGCAAAGGGTCAATAACTCATCTTTGCAATTTACAAAAGTATGCCCCTTTTTAAACTTTTTGGGTTAAATTCTTATATGTAAGCTGGTATCTCAGTACCCACTAATGGGAATGGATTGAAACTTCACACACTTGTCCACTGTCATGAGCTGATAAGCACTATGCAGGTTCCATAACCCTATTTTACTTTTTTACTAAATTATGCCCCTTTTTCGACTTTCTTATTCATTCAAGCGACAAGGCTGTTAAATAGTCGAGCGTTGCTGTCCTCCGACAGCTCTTGTTTATTATGCCAATTGTTTTACTTGATATTATTGCACAAGCATTTTTTGGGGGGCATTTGTCATAAATTGTTAACATCATTCTTTTTCTTTTTAACTCCGGTTTTGTTTATTCTATTCTTCAAATGAAATTGGTGTGCATTGTTATTTTGTTGTTTAAGATGAAAGTCCCGAAAACATATGGAATATTTATGTGAAATAAAACTTCTCAACACGACAAAGTGGTGTTTGTGGATGCTACAACATAATTACCTTTAGAGCTAACATTTTCTACTAAGTGTATGAAGGTTGTTATGAGTAAAGTAACATGTTAAGTGTCATGCCTGGACATGAAAATTCAAGGTCTAGTCTGTTGTTTATATTAGCTGACAGTCTTGTGTCTAACTTTTACTGACAGAATTAGTTCAGGGTTTTTTCTAGCTAATTTGGGAACATAGCCTATACCCCCCCCCAAAATTGGGAGTTTTGACGCGTAAATGTTCCAAATTGGGAAATATTTAGTCCCATAGGATATAGTAAGGATGTGTTTAAGCACTTTCTTATACACTTGTTTCACATTGTACACCTCTTTAACATACTTCCATTACATAATTGTCCATAATTTGTTCAATATTTGTGCAATTTTGATGATTTTTTTTCCAGAATTTAGTTTGGGAATTTTTGCACCCTTTTGGGAAAAATACATACTTTTGGCATTGGGAATATAGCCGAATAACGGCTATAGAAACGGCCGGAAAAAAACCCTGTAGTTTAACTTCTGTTTCAACTTTAGTTTTATAATTCATTAACATTCGTTTAAACTGTGAATCAATCAGGTTTCACTATAGATGTAAATATATTTAATTTCATATTTTTGCATATAATTCATGTGAGTAGATAATGTATAGGTATGTATTAAATGGAAAATAATGTTTGTCATTCGTTCTGAGGGTGTCACATGTTCTTTGGAGTTAAAATCATTCTTTACTTTAAGCAATGTATGAGCAGCTTTAATCAAGCAATAAAAAAGTGATGAATATACCTGAATAACTTGATTTATGGTCCTCTTAATCTTGAACTATTTACATATGGAAAGTCGGTGGTTCTACCCTGGTGTCTGCTCATGGAAACAATGCCTGAAGAGGCACCTTGGGTCAGCATGTAAAGCTGGGAAAGTGGCCATGACCTAAATTATGTAATTCTAAAAATGCAACAAACTGAATTATTTCGAGATGAGTAGTTGAAAAGGGCTTTTAATATTTATTGTTATCATTATAAATACACATTAAATGTATTGAAAAGGTGTTCAGCCATTGTTGTTCAGGATCTCGAGTCATATATATAGCTGTTGGAATTTAAGGATAACATATAATATGAAACTTATAACAGTAGTATGTATATGTTAATACAGTTGCATTTTTGTCTTCATCTTAAAGATGAAACTTTCATAAGAATTTTCCTCTTTAATTACCTCCCTTTCCCAAATTTTGTGTGTAGGGCTTATCAGTGATTAGCTTTCAAAAGTCAGGTTTTCGTAAAGCCTCAGTGCTTAATTATTTGCTGTCTAACTGAACTAGAATTCATTGGCAGAAATAAGCAGAAGACATTATATGATGTTTACAAGCATTCACAGAAATTTTTAGAAAGGCTTGCTCCATGAGTAGGTATGTGTTTTAAGAATCAAGTGTAAGTTGCAAATTGTGCCAATTTTAATTTCTAGTTTCTGAACTACAGAAACGCTTTTATATGCATATTCTGAGAAACATAGGCAAATTTAGCCATTAAGAACAGCATTTGGGAGTAATGAAAACGGTTGTTGTTCAAGTTACGGTCTATAGGAACTGGAAAGGATGCAATGTTTATAATTAGATGAAGTCATCCAGATTGTTTCTGCTGATGACAAGAGAAATATCAAAGTTACGATAACATTTGTAATTGCTAGGGTATTGCTTAGACTGAAGCAAATTATTTTGTGGGACTTCAAATAGCTGTAGAAGTTGAATATTAATTGTGATATATAATTATGTATATATTAATGATTATGAAATAACAAAAGATGATTAAATTTAAAAGTAACTGGAATTTTGTGTTTTTGTATTTTACTTATTCACCATGTAAACATTGCTGGAATTTGAAAAACGGCTTAAAATAGCCGAGAATACTTGAAAACAAACAGCCTGCTTTAAGATCTGACCAGGATTAGTGTGAAAATATGTATTTGAGCCACGTCATGAGAAAACCAACATAGTGTGTTTGCAACAAGCATGGATCCAGACCAACCTGTGCAGCCTGGTCAGGATCCCTGCTGTTCGCTAACGGTTTCTCGATAGGCTTTGAAAGCGAACAGCATGGATTCTGACCAGACATGCTGGTCGCAAACGCACAATGTTGGTTTTCTCATGGCGCGGATCATTTACTGGTTGAAAGTTTTCCTTGGTAGATATGGTACCATTTCTTTTTCAGTATGTATAAAATAAAATACTATTTGAATTTAACATGTACATTTATTAGCATTTTATTTTACATGAAAATATGTATAATGAAGACTTTGAAATGAAAAATAAATTATAAATTTACAAATGTACAGAAATACCAATGGTATTATTTCACTTCAGAGTCCAAATTAAACAATATGCAGTTGTGAAAGTTAATAATTATTACAGTTTTTAAAAGGCTTTCTTTCCAAAGCCTTCATTCATTTTCCAGTAGGTAACGAAATCCAATAACAACCTATTTACATAAAAATCGTAACAAATTGATAGTCACTTTTCACTGTTAACTCTGTCCATATGCTGATGTACCCAGGCTTGACTGATATAAAAACGATGGATACTGGAATGAATGTCTGTTTGTCTGTGACATTTGCTGAGGAGATGTCTTCAAACCGTATGCTGATGCAGACGACACAGTCGTTGGTACCATTGAAACGGCGGGAAAATGTTGGTTTTGTAAACTAGCTCCCTGATTGGTTGCTTGAAGTCTAGACTGAGCCTGATTGGCTGGAAACTGACCCGGAAGCTGTTGGTTGTTGTTTGGGCTCAATGATCCTTGCATCCATGGGTAATTGAAGTATCCCGGAATCGCCTGTGGCGGTGATGACGTCATCATATGCCCTGTTGGCATAAATCCGTAAGGAGCAACCGGTGATAGCATAGGTGACACCGGAAGGAACGGTTGTGGGTAGTTGTTCACGTCGTTGACACGCCTGCGCCATCTTGCTCTCTTGTTTTGGAACCAGATCTGTTAGAGAATAAAAGGAATCAACTATTATGCCATGGTTGTGATGTTTACAGATAGGGCAGATAAATGCTAAAAACGCCTGAAAAAGTTCGCTATTTCAAGATTGTATAAATATCGCAAGCAAAGTATTAAATGTTGATCACACTCAAATTACACACGAATAATAGGTTTAGATGCAACAGTTTGATAAAATGATGAAAAATGCACAATGTAGCAGGATTAAATACATTATCGTGGAAATGCTTGCAACTGGTACATTATTTCATTTTTGCATCATTTCATTTGTGAATAAAGCGAGACAAAAATAATTACCTTAATTTTGTTTTCAGGAACACCCAAGTCTTTTCCAATAGTCTCCATCATCTCTGAATCGGGGTATGGGTTTTCATGGAAAATTTTCAATAACTTCTGCACCTGCTCATTTGTGTAGTTGGTGCGCGCCTTTTTCTTTGGTTGTTCTTCGTTGTTTTCTGGGCTGGTAACAGGATCAGCGTTCGAGCCAGGCGAGGAGTTTGTTGAACCAGACGGAGAAGATCTAGACCCCACTGACTGCGGAGATGTAGAGCCCTGTGTGGAGATTGACATATCGGTGGTGTTTGGTAGGTCACTGGTCCTGAGCTGTTCATGGCTGTCATTTTCTACATCAACGGTACTGTCGTCTGCAAAAAAGGAAATATTTGTAAAAGCGCTTTTCTTAGCAAGATTTTTTGCAAGATGAAAAGTTTGCATAACTTCATAAAATTTCTGTAGTATAAAATAATTCCACAAATTTGGGACGGAAATAAAGGCAAAGATATAGAACTGATTCACCTGAAATTTTGTAGAAAATTTCTGTAGTAAATATTTCCACAAATTTAGTTGGACGAAGGATATACATGTACTAGATTTTTATTTACATTACAATATAGAAATAGATTTTTAACTGAAAAGACCATAACATGGTAAAGTAACTTAGATTTTCAAATCGATGAATTAGTGTAGTGGAAAATATAACGAATTTTTAACATCCTTTAATTCAATTGTCGTTAGATTATTATTACTTTAACAGTCAAGAGAATGGCTGGTTCGAACATTTCAAAAAGTTTTCTTTCAAAGCAAGCTAAATGCAGAGATGTCGGGGCTATTTAGGAAAATGCATACCTTCATGGCTAGACTTGCTATCATTCAGAATCTTTTGTCTAAATGACATGAAGTGTGAAGTGCTGTATGGAGAGTAGTGCGATGCACGGGTTGCAGTGCTCGGAAGTTGACTTCTCGGCTGCTGACCAGAGTCTCCAAGCATGCGCGTTATGTTGTGAGTTACACTTCCGGTTCCGGGAAGAACAGGCGAGATGCCAATTGGCTTCAGCGGCTGGTTCTCTTTATCAGGTGTATTTGTAACGCGATGTATTGGCATCGGCTGTACAACCGCAGACGTCTTCCGTGAGTAGATATCCTCCAGAGAAGAGAAGCCATATGAAGATGGACCAGTTTGCTGGCGATTTCCAACCGGTTGAAGTACCTGAAAAGAACAGAGTTTCGTTTGTACTAATGATATCCTTTAACCCTACACATTTTGTCCATGGAAAAAAAGTTTGCTCGAATGTTTCGAGTCCAGTACTGAGACTGTCAGACTGACATTTTGTACAGAGAAATGACACGTTTTCATGTCATCGACGCATTTAAAATTCATCAGTTTAAATTCTTAACAAAAATGTAACATAAATACAGCAACTTTATTATGAAACGTGGGTTGCCCGCCTTGTTATATATATAATAAAGAATACCCGCAAATCATGATTTCTATTTGTATGATGAAAAACTTGAGGTTGTTTCATCCAAGCATTTAGGCGTATATTTTTCAAAAACGGTACATGGCATAGAACTCAAAAATGTATTGCAAAGCATACTTCAAATGCTTTGTATCGTTTATTTTCTATTTTCAACCAATTTGAATACTAGTAATGTAATATTATTTGATACGGTAGTATATTCTGTGCTGATTTACTGCTCAGAAATTTGGGGCGGAAATAAAGGCAAAGATATAGAACTGATTCACATGAAATTTTGTAGAAAATTCTGTATTAAATAATTCCACAAATTTAGTTGGATTGTATGGCGAGCTTGGAAGATTTCCGATGAAAATAATGAGAAAAGTGAACATGATACGATATTGGATTAAAATTAAAAAACGATGAGATTTCAACAAATATATAAAATGTTAATAAACGAACGATATATTAATATAACATATAACGGTTCAATACTGGCTTATCAAATTAAATCCATTTTGGATAATTTAGGCATGTCTCACATTTGATGAAGTCAAGAAAAGTAAGATTTTTTTTCAAAGGTATTGGTATTAAGTCATCAAACAAAGACTTTTTGACCAATAAACTCAATGTACCGAGAAACGAAAGGATATGTAAACTTTATAATCTAACTTCGGAGTGATAGAAAATGAGTATCACTTTCTTCTCACATGTCCCTTATACTCAAATATTCGAAAAAAAAAGTAAAGAATATATTCACACGTGTAAAAAATGTGTATTAATGCTTATGTCTCGCGCATTATTACTACATATTTGTATATAAGATAATATTGTAGGCTAGAGGCGATGTTACATTGCTTAAATACTGAACAAAATTTGTAGCTGTATATAACAAACAGTATACAAAACAATTAAATATTTTTTCATAATATTCAAAACTAATTTGTACGTCCATCGAAAAATTGAACAACAGAACCATTTATGTATTAGACAATGAACTTTTTCATTAAAGAATTTACGTAACAGCGAGAAATTGTAAATGCATTTCTTTTTTTTATAATTTTAGGATTATCAGGGTAGCCACTATTAGCAGAAAAAAATATTACCGTTAGAGTATGACTGTAAAATATGTTTGAAATGAAATACACTTAAAATGATATCTCGGTTATAATACTTGCGAAACAAAACAAACATTATGTCAAATCGAGATAAATAAAGATACTTTATGTAATGTAAAATAGGTAAATTACAATTAAGTACTTACATTTTCATGCATGGTTCCAAGTTGTTTGTCCTGTTAGCTTACGTAGTTAATAGTTTCGTATTGTTGTATCCGAATGTAGGAGTAATTTGGTTTAGCTTGGAGTAAATTCAGCTTATATAACCCCGCACAATGTTTCTCCACACTGACACGACTCAAACTTTGAATTTGTTTGATGTAACCGTGCCAGCAGCAACGACAAACAACTTGCAAACATACATCTTGAATTCATGAATTTAGCTCACACGATCAACCAATCAAAGGATTAAATGCCCATTGACAAAAGATCAATTATTCACACATTAATCTGCAATCGTTCACTTGATCGATTCTGATCACTTTTCATAGAAAATTAATTACCCGTGGCAAACAAATCTAGGTAATGACTGACCATGCTCTACATCTCGTGCTGGTAGAGAAACAATCAAAATCACGTGACTAATTAACAACAGTGGCTGACACTTTGATTATGTTTGATCACATTAATCAAAACTGATGCACAGTCCATCAAAAATGAATTGATGAATTACTGTGTTCGACTTACAACTGCAATTTGACACGTATAAGTAATATTTTTGGATCTCAAACTTAAGATGAAAATTAAATAATAAGATTCGCAATCAGTAAGTCAATCTCTTTTTGATTGAAAACTTTTTTCTCCCGATTTGACACGACTCGGGTAAATTTCAGGACCGAAAAAAAAAAGAAAGAAAGAAAAAAAGAAACAGTCGACAAACTTGAAAGACTTGAAATATTCAACCTTTTTCTTTTTATTTGATTCATACTGAACTAATTAAGTTGTAGAATCTGCGTAGGCCAAGTTTAATTCTTATAACAACTCCACCATTTTTAAAATCGGCATACAATTTAAAAATGCATGTAGTTGTAACCAAATAATCAGATTTTGTGAAAATGTTTGGTTATGTTTATCTGCTGAAGTTTCTTCTACTAAAACAAGTTTTATTGTTGCTGTATATTTGAAACAAATAAATTCTTTCTTTAATGCAATGTTTCAAATGTTTTATGGAGGGTAATTTGGGGACATATAATGACTCAACATGGTAGACTTAGTCATTTACGGACGCTTAATAACCAAATGTAATAAATACCCTACAAACTTGTAATGTCCTTTTAGAGAATTTCATTTTTCGTGCAAATAATTGATTTATATATTGATTTCGTGTACTCCAATTTCGAGAGTTAGATATTTACACAGGGATGGACCTATGAATATTATACATTTGCTCATAAAATCATAATGATTCAAGATATATTAAAACTTACAAAAAATCCGCTACAGTGGTATGATGCTAGTATGATGCCTGTATAACACGTATCTAGGACAAGCAAGAGTTGTTTAAAAGAACAGATAAATACAGTTATATATGATATTTCTGCTAACTACTGAAAGATTTGGAAAGATCTATGAAGATCCGGTCAAGATTAATATTTAGTCAAAAGTTATGAAGAGTGTACCACCAAAACGACTTTTCTAACAATGAAAATAAAAAAGAGACATTGAAAGTTCTTTTCGGGGTGTGTATATTTTGAATGCTTTCCGTCAGTATCAGCAAAAAGCTGTAATTGACCAATATTCTACACTCATGGAATTACATACCCAAAGCTAATAATATTGTTTTATTTATTTTTGGGAGAGGAGTGGTAGTTTATACATAATTTATTTTAGGTCGATTGTGAAGGAAGTTGTACAACTTATATTAATCACTCTCGACACCTCATTCCTAATGGAATCCATCGCCACGAGGGTATGAGAGAAGAGGCCAGCTACTGGTACCATTTTTCACGTCTTTGGTATGACGCGGCCGGGGATCGAACCCACGACCTCTCGCACTCGAAGCGGAGAGGAAGCGAAGCGGAGTGGTAGATGGGTGAGGGTTGGAGGTGTAGGGTCGGGGGATGGAAATTCTTAACTGTATAAACAATTTGATCCTACAGCCTTAATTGGACAATTTGGAAAGGGATTATTGTTAAACACCAGAAGTCAGTTCTGTCTTACAAAGAAAAAAAATCCGCCAACAGTAACAACAATTTTGGCGATTGACAGTGTCAAACCTAAAAATGGCGACAATTCAGCTGCATCCAAAATTCGAGCGACGAAATGAGGGCACATTAGGATATTGATAAGTTTAATCATCGTTTTCATCAGTTTACCACCATTTTTTATTTTGCCACGGACGGATGTGCATGGCAGTTATTTTGTTCTTCGTATTTTTTTTCGAACGACTCAAACGGTCTAAATAACTCAGGTACGCACAGTTTTGTCTATATCAGGAAAAAAATTGTTGTTGTTTATTTGAATGATAATAATGTAGATGAAGAAGAAGAATGATAATACTAATGGTATTAATGATGATGATGCAGATGATGATGGCGGTGATGATCTTTGGATAATGATAGATATACTGATGATGACGATGATGACGAAGCAAATGAAGATAACAATGCTGACGACGAGGACGGCGACGATGATGAAGATGATGATGATTTCGACGGCAAGATGGAAGCCTGTTCAGTATTCATAATTAGAATTGGGGGGTGCTCGGGCGTTTGTCGTACAACATCCGTCGTCAACATGCTACTTCACACTAGAAAGAAGCATTTAGCTCAAATGTCCCGCTGTGTTCAAGGCCAAAGGTCAAGGTCAGGTGAATGAAAACATATGTATCAGATTTTATTTATACAAATTTAGGACTGGTGTGCACATATCCAACGCATTTTGTTACCACACTACCAAAAAAGCAGTTGGGTAGTGAATATCACAAATGCTATCATTTTGATTATTGCATTCTCGTTTTTATTCGCCACACTGACGTCTGAATTTCATATCGGATGTGTACGCGCTTCGCCATCGTACTGTCGCGCTTCGCCATCGTACCGTCGTTCCTTCGCGTTTCGCGTGCACTGGCCCTAACGGAACACCGTAGATGTGTGATGTCATTTAATGTGTGTATTTTTTTACATCAGTATTGTCAATTTTATTTAGGCTATTCAACAAAATCATATTATTTACATAATGTTAGCATGTGTAGAAACGTAGTATGTGTAAAAAAATTATTATTAGATTTGCACACTAGGTAACCCGATATGTTCGGCGCAGGATGCTACGTTCGGCGCAGGCTCGATACATAGATTTGAAAATTTTAGTGGTGTCAGTATTCTCATTATTTCGGTCTATAAAAACAAATATCAAATAAAACCACATTACTAGTCTTATCACGTAATAAAGTTTATAGATTTTGCTGTATGGCACCTTTTCAGAATTTTAAATCGACTTCGGAAACTTCATTTATTTCGTTAAAAGACTAGTAAGGTGATTTTATTGATTAATTGTTTTTATAGACCGAAATAAGCAGAACACTAACACCCACTAAAGTTTTCAAATCTATGTATCGATCCTGCGCCGAACATAGCATCCTGCGCCGAACATAACGGGTTAGGCTACCTAGTGTGAATATTTCTGCTGCAGAACTCGTGCAGATTTCTCGATACAACGCTTATAACCTATAGTTTATGCCCTTGTTTTTTTTTCTAGCAATAAAGAAAACTCCTGAAGACGTCACATTTTACACTGCCTGGAAAGCAGAATAGAAAATAACAGATTTGTTTAGAAAACAATAGCAGATAGAACGTACGTCACGCTGGTATACAACATATCATGCTGGGTTAATTAATGTTGTTTACATTGACTGACCAACATAGGTAGAATGTATTAACTGAAATCATTTTCTTGTGGTTCCTTACAATATAGACTAGTCTGACAATAAAACAATATCTCCGGAAATACCGCATTCAGGTAAGCTTGTATTTCATTTTTACTCGACAATTTGTCATAAAATACAAGATCTGGACAATTAAACTTTTTTTTTTTAAGTCACTTGAAGCATGCACATTTTGTTATTTTTCATAAAGCCAGAGCCGTCAAAGTAACTTCTTTTTTTTTAAATGAATTGTGTATAAAAACACAATATGTTTTATCGATACCACTTAAATCCACTCAGTTTAATCCATCTTTTCTGTGAAAAAGGGTTTTCAAAATATAAGAAATACCATCACACTGATATTATCCATTATTTTTAAGAGCTTTCCGAGTGGTAACAGAAACTTTTATTTAAAAGAAAAACTTGTTTGGTCTTAAATTCATCATAGAAAACCGAATACAGAATATTTTTCGACCGTAAAATGCTAGCCTTTTTTCCGACACCGAGCAGTTTTGGTTTTCTTGTTGATGGTTTGTTGTAAACCTTTTGGGATATCGTCGTATTAATTACCTGTAAAATACTCTTGAAGTTTCAGGGGAAAACAACTAAATTTTAAAATGAAGATATGAAATATATTATCTTATTCCATGTAACACTTGTTGAATGGCTTGCCGGTCTTGGCGCTCAGTCCTTCAGAAATTGTGTAAATAATGAATATTGTACAGAATGTTGCCTTTCTATTGATAAGAGCTAGAAAGAAATATATAATCAAAACCATGCCAGATAATGTAACGTTTAATGTTGAAGAATAATAGAGCAACAGTGCTTGGTACGTTTCCAGATCAATGTCGATTGTGTTTTAATTTGTAAGTACCTTCTATGTAGTAGAAAAGAACGGACGCAGTGATTCAGTGGCAACACTCGAGTTCGAACCCCAGCTCCTCCAAATATACTGCATTAAGATAAGAGTTCCGTGTATGCGTGCTTTACACCTGATAGAGTGATTTACACCTGGCACACCAAAAACACCGTGTGTTAGGTTACGCTAGGACTGGTTGAATTTAAATTTCTTTAAAAAAAAAAAAAGTTGGAGTGAAGTTCCTAGTGTTTCGGTTTTCCCGACCGCAAAAATTATTTCTTTTGATTAACTATCGTTTATTCAATTTTCTTTATCTTCGTGACTATTACCTTTTTCAATGTCAATTTTGTTCAGAAACGGGTTTTAGCTCACCTGTCACCTGGTGACACGATGAACTTTTGTGATCGCCCGTCGTTTGTCGTCCGTCGTCCGTCCGTCCACAACTTATTGTGAACAAGTTAGATACCACATTTTGTAATCAATGCTAATCAAATTTGCAGCTACCTTGTACTGGCATAATATCTCAGTTCCTTTCGAAAACTGGCCAGGTCCCATCATGAGTTAAAATTGTTAATTTTTACATTGTGAATACAATAGAAGTGACATTATATATATATATATATAAAAACCAAACTTACACACAACTTAAGTCACAATAAGATCTCGGTTCCTTTTGAAATCCATCATGATTTCTAGAGTTACTGCCCCGGAAAGGAGCAAAATTTTCTATTTTGGCCCTTTCAGCCATATAGAGGTTTCATTTATGCTTTGATTTGATACAAACTTGCACAGAATGTATATTTTGATGATTTTAAGGCCTGGATCGAAACTGGGCCATGTCGGATCAAAAACCAGGTCATCAGGTCAAATCAAAGGAAAAGCTTGTTAACAACAACCAAGAGGCCACATTTATGACCCTATCTTCATGAAACTTGGTCAGAATGTTCATCTTGATGGTTCCTAGGCCAAGTTGGAAACTGGGTAATACGGGGTCAAAAATGAGGTCATCCGGTCAAATTAAAGGGAAAACTTGTTAACATTTTTGAGGCCACATTTATTACCCTATCTTCAAAATGTTTATCTTGATGATTTCTAGGCCAAGTTTGAAACTGGGTTATGTGGGTCAAAACTAGGCCATCCGCTCAAACCAGAGGAAAAGTTT
The DNA here is from genome assembly GCF_021730395.1 of Mercenaria mercenaria. Lineage (NCBI taxonomy): Eukaryota > Metazoa > Mollusca > Bivalvia > Venerida > Veneridae > Mercenaria > Mercenaria mercenaria. Next base: position 60,791,737 of record NC_069373.1, read on the forward strand.
GTTAACACTATGGGCAATATTTATGATCATATCTTCATGAAACTTGGTAAGAATGTTTGCTTGATGATTACCATGCCAAGTTCGAAACTGGTTCATGTAAGGTCAAAGCTAGGTTACCACTCAGATAAAAGGAAAAGCTTGTTTATACTGTAGAGGCCACATCTATGACGCTGTCTTCATGACACTTGGTCAGAATGTTTATCTTGATGATTCAAAGACCAAGTTTAACAGGTGAGCGATATAGGGTCATCATGACCCTCTTGTTACTTTCGACCTGTAAGAAAGCCATCGATTCACCTTGCGGGAGGCCAGTGGTTGCTTCTTCCCTGGTGTTCACCCTGTTCACAAATGTCTCACAGAATATGATTAAATAAATTATCATTTTTAGCTAACCTGTCACATAGTGACAAGGTGAGCTTTTGTGATCACCCTTCGTCCGTCGTCAGTGCGTGCGTGCATGCGTGCGTCCGTCCGTCCGTCAACAATTTCTCGTCTGCACGATAGTGGTTTCATTTATGACCTTATTGTAACCAAACTTGCACACAACTTGTATCACCATAAGATCTCGGTTTCTTTCTTGAACTGGCCAGATCCCATTATGGGTTCCAGAGTTATGGCCCCTGAAAGAGCCAAAATTGGCTATTTTGACCTTGTCTGCACAATAGCAGCTTCATTTATGATTTTATTTTAACCAAACTTGCACAAAACTTGTATCACCATAAGATCTTGGTTCCTTTCTTGAACTGGCCAGATCCCTTAATGAGTTCCAGATTTATGGACCCTGAAAGGGCCAAAATTAGCTATTTTGACCTTGACTGCACAATAGCAGCTTCATTTATGACTTGACTTTAACCAATCTTGCACACTACTTGTATCACCACAAGATACTGGTTCCTTTCTTGAACTGGCCAGATTCCATTATGGGTTCCGGAGTTATGGCCCCTGATAGGGCAAGAATTAGCTATTTTGACCTTGTCTGCACAATAGCAGCCTCATTTATGATTTGAATTTAATCAAACTTGCAAAAAACTTGTGTCAGCATAAGATCGTGGTTCCTTTCTTAAACCGGCCAGATCCCATAATGGGTTCCAGAGTTATGGCCCCTGAAAGGGCCAAAATTAGGTATTTTGTTATCAAAATGGATTTATATCAGTAAGTACTTTTAGGACTCATGTGAAATTTCATTATTGTCTTTAGTTGGACTGAGACAATCAGGAAAGATAACTATGCACTGATTTTATGTTAAATTACATCCCTTTATTTCAAATTAAAATGGGTATATCTCCATAACTAATGAAAATACTGATCGGAAATTTCATTTATGCTATCAGATTGACTTGGACAGTCAGTGAAGATACATATTGACTGAATTTATGACAAATTACCTCCCTTTATTTTTATGTAAATGAATATACCTAGCAGCTTCTAATGAGATTGGTTTGAAATGTTATTTATGTCTTCCATGGTAAGAAATAGTCATGTTAGATAACTATTGAGTGAACGTTTATCAATATGAATACTTTTCTAATATATTGTTAATTACTTCCTCTGATTTCAATAAAAATGGATTTATCTCAGTAAGTATTTATAGAACTCATTTGAAATTTCATTATTGTCATTAGTTGGACTGAAACAATCAGGGTAGATAACTATGGACTGGTTTTATGTCAAATTACCCCCGTTTATTTCAAATTAAAATGGATGTATCTCGGTAACCAATGATGGTTCTGATTTTAAATGTCATTTATGCCATCAGATTGTCTCGGACAATCAGGGTAGATAACTTTTGACTGAATATATGACAAATTACCCCCCTTTATTTCATGTAACTGAATATAGCTCGGCAGAATCTAATGAGATTGGTTTTAAATGTTATTTAAGTTTTCCAGGGTAAGAAATAGCCATGCTAGTACAAAAATGCAGCATTTGGGAATAGGATACTCAAACTTGATCATCAAGACAATTTTTAAACAAATACCAGATTATCATTCAAAATCACCAATTTGAAGAAATTGCAGTGTTATGTATATCAGATAATAAACATGTACGTCCATCTAATTCCGTCTTTGTCACATTAAATATAAGTGTTATTTTAAATTTTGCTGAATATGCCAATAAAATGAAATGAAATGAAATGTTATTTTAAATTATTTGTTTGAATAAAAATATTTAAATTTTAAAAATTATATTTTTATTCATTGATTTTAAAGTTATTGTATATATTTTGCCCTTAAAATATATAATCAAAAGATTAAATACATATCTAAAATTTACGCTGAGTAATCGGAATAACCTTCCCGGCTCTCAGTTTTGAAACAAAAACCCGATTATCATTCAAAATCACCAATTTGATGAAATTATAAAGTTATGTATACTGCAAATAGCCTCGGGCAAGTTATAAATTCCATGTCGTTACTATACCCCCAATTAACAAAACCAGCGCAAAGTCAAGATTATCAAGATAAGAAAGATTAACAAAAATCGATACCCGCGTTTAGATGGTATAAAGGGAAACAATCAAATTTAAACAATTTGGCTAATAACCAAGGGACAATACTCTTCAAAACACGGTCTCATTTCTGGACATGATTGAAATTGACCCTGACTAGTATGTGACCAATAGGTCAAAAGGGACTGTTACAACAAAATGTTTATCCTGATGATATTTTATGTGTATGCCTATGTGATTTTTGTCATAACTTGATCTTATCATTTAGAGCAATGGTACTCAGGTGAGCGATATTGGGCCATCATGGCCCTCTTGTTTTATAACACAGCAAAACATTTGATTAAAATTGATTGCAAAATGTGGTCTCTATCGTGTTCACAAGAAATTGTGAACGGACGGACGAAGGACAAAATGCGATCACAAAAGCTCACCCTGTCACTACGTGACAGGTGTGCTGAAAATGAGATCATTCAGCAAAGACATGATGGATGGACGAACAGACCGAATGAATGGTACTGATATTACTAAATGTTCCCCCTACATCCTACTGTTTAACAATTAAGTACCAAACTATGAAAAGATCAAATGAGAAACAAATCATCGAATCCAGTTTAATATATGAAATGCAGAAAAGTGATTCTTTATTGAGCGTTTTCACAGTTTAATTGTTTTTTTCACCAGCGATTTGGTCGTTGCTGTTAATGTTTTAATTTTCATTGTGTGAGCCAATGGACGCAGCATTTGTTCGTAGTCTACAGACTATTTAATGAATGCTACATCTAAAACTTCAAAGTTTTTGTTCCGAAACTGATATGCTCTCGACATGCTAATTAAACATGAACAATATACTTGTGTATTCAACTGAGAATATATGACAAAACTTATTTCTAGTAAAAATGGTATTTCTCAAAGTAAAAAGATATTTTTGGTTTTATGCGCGGAAGCAATAATAAAGGTTCTAATATCTTACTGGGTTACATATCCTTCGATGACTGACTATTTATTCCTGCTAAACAATGTATACAAACAGCCAAACGGATAGATTCATCTTTAGCCACCACAACCGTTACAAAAAGTACAAAACCGTGACATTTATCGGCATTAAACCGGTACTTTACTCGTCATCGAACCATTCTTCGGATATCTAGTACAGCCATGTTTATATGTGCTACCGGTGGCGGCCATAAATATCCATAGAACACGGATGCTCGTGCTACATAATTTCTAAGACAAAAGAGAGTATGACCTGAGTCTGATTATGTTAGCCATTGATGCGCATTGAGTTTTTCCAATAATCCCAATATGCCCGGAAATGCTATTTTCCGAAAAAAAAAAAGAGTGAAATGTATGAACACGAAGACTGACATTGACATTTCGTTTAGGGATCTAAGTCTTGCACAAGACACATTGTTTTAATATGGTGAATGTCTGTGTGAAGTTCAGATATAGAACAGATCGAAGGAAACTGGCCTTTAATCTTTTTAACTTCTAAGTGTGATCTTAATCCTTAAATTCTGCAAACAACACTCTGTCTTGTGCACCAAGTAATTTGAATACCCATCGATACACATTTTTCCTGAAACCTTCGCACTCAAGTTTGACTTTTAAGTTTAAGTTAGGTTTCTTGGGTCTTGCACGCGACACATTGTAACGTTCTGCTGAAAGTTTGTTTCCAAGTTATTTAAATAGTCACTTCACCATAATACGCAAAAGTTATACAAGAAAACAAAACGTTAAACCTTCGACCTCTACGTGTGACTATACTCTATCAGCTAAAGGTTTGAGTCTTACACGTGACACATCGTTGTGTTAAGTTATAAGTATATCTATCAAAAAACCGGACACGAAAATGACCCTTAATGCTTGACCTCTAAGTGTGACATTAACCTTTAATTCAGGGGCTCTGGATCTCGCACGCGACACATCACCTTCATATGGCGATGTTAAGTGTTCTAAAATCTGGGTCGAACAAAAACAACTGTTATCACTGTAGTTTATATGGAAACTGGACCATCTTTGACTTTACACGTGACACACCGTTTTGTTATGGTGGTCATCTGTACAAAGTGATTTTAGAATACCACCTTGCATGACAAAGTTCTGGGCCAGATTTGATTTTATGAACTCTGCACATGAAAACAAACGAGTTCTACAGGGTTTTGTTTTCTTAAAATACTTGTTTTTCTTTGTACCTCTCACCGCTATACATTTGTACATTTAAAGGTAGCATGAAATTAACTTTCAAAGAAGAAAATATAGCAATAATCGCAATCGTGTATTTCAGTTTACAGTACACTACAATGCAGAAGTTGTGTTTCCTACTCTTACTCAGCGCTCTCCTGCTGTTGACCGTTACTAATGTTGAAGGACGAAGACGGCCGTGGAGAGGGTTATGTTGTTTATTCAGGAGATGTCCTGCGCCCACACACTCATGTGTTCAGATCGGTACCAGATGCAGATGCAGAGGAAATCGCGTGATTCTCATGCATATGGTTCATAAAGGAAAGGAGACGGAAAAACTTCTGAAGAACATTCGCGAGTAGACAGCATGTGACTGGCACGAATGTTGTCGCTACTCGTGGACTACATGTATATCAACTATCCACAACCATAAAATGTTGGAAATATTATAATATTTCTTTAATTTCTGTTGACAAACGTCTAGAAGGACATATGTTTTCTACCCAATTACACCACGTTACAGCCTCTGTTCAGATGTTGCAAATATATAGTGTATTATGATAATAGAGACAGTAAGAGAAATAGCATAGTTCAGGTTGAACCATTGTACAGAACTTTATATTTTAAGAAACATGACACTACAAATCCTGGTTATTTGGTAGACTGGTAGCAGCACCAGCGTGTTATATGCGCGGAATACACGTTAGGCTAGCAAGGCATAACCACATTGAATCTTAACAGTTTCTGCCATTCCATGCTGTCGTGTTGGCATAGATATACAATTTATTCATAAATTTTGTGTTATGTTTTATGTGTTTGTGCGTGCCAAGGCCACAAGATTAACGTCACATTATCGTGCTTTTCAAAGTCGTGTTATTTAAGTCGACATTTTCCGAGAACAGCTAAATTTGTGCTGTAAAAACATAAGATTTTACTGTGTGGCTCATGTTGCTGTTTGGTTTTTTCTTCAGTTTTGCAGAACTGAAAGTGTGCTTTTACAGATAAACACTACCTAGAGATTACTGTATTACATTTAACTAACAAGTAAACGTTTTTCTTTCTTCTAGATTTCGAAAACTTCGGCGTAAATATGAAGGCATGGCCTTTAGGTACAGTAGTACTAAATAGGTAATCAAGCAGCACTTCCGGGCTAGTCGGATAATGGCGGAAAGAAAGAATCTTCCATTTTTTCCCAGTTAAAGTGGCATTTTCATGTTTTATGTAAGCCAGGTCCTCTTTTATTTCATTGTGAACCTATACATGACATTTTGGTTGCATTTTCAAGTAGATGTTTTTTTTAAAGAAATGTAAACAACCCTAATAACACATGTGTTCATACCCACATTTTAGCTTTTAGTTTGGAAGATATTCCGTAGTGTTGACCTGTCAGACAAAAAATCTCTCTTAGAGGATACATGACTCCTACTTTTTCTTGGTGTTCTTTTGTGGTTTATAGGTCATTGTAGAACATAAGGCTGTTACAGCTCTCAGAAGTTTGCTAAATTTATATAGAACACATAGTAATTTATTTACTACTGTATACCATATTAGCATTTGAGGCCAAGTGTTAAACTTTCCAGCGTTGATGGTGGACGTAGACGCCCTTCTGTTCATGATTTCAAACATGCATGAGCGGTCATCTAGGTATAAATTCCAACCTTTCGGCAGTTAATACGTGACTTCATCAAACGTTAGTTTGGCGTTCTGATAGGTGATGCCGATTTACATCTTCGCCTTTACTAAGTGTACATTTTATAAGGATTTAAAGTATCCAGTTAAACTTAATCAGTGAGAATGTATTCTTGTACAAGCACGTAAATATATGTCTCTCTATAATCTACAGTCTACACCCAGAATTAGGTGTTGGGGACCTATGACTTTAGACGTAAATTGTTCACCTCGCTTTGAGATCAAACTCACAACCTCTAGATATGTAATCTGGGAGTACAGTAACTGAGATATCCAGACAGGCTAGCCGATAAGCGAGACCACATGTGAGCGGCATGTTTAGAATCCCGTAGGAAGAACTAGATAGTGCAAATATTGAATACAAGTTTAAAATATGTGTTTATAACATTTTATTTTTATTTATGTGTATTATATACATCGAGCTTGAGGTGTGTCGCTCGTTTCGGAGTATCTACTGATTCAATTAGCACCATATTACAAAACAGTATCAATAACAATGATATATACAGTAACAAGATGGATGTTATATATGCAGAATCATGACACAGGTGCATATGCTGGTGTATACATGTAACCTTGGTATTGAAGCAAATGTCTGTTTTGGTTCGCTGTTATATTTTGCTGTGGCAATGTTCTACCATATTGGGCAGACGACAGTGTCCTTGTAAATGGTGCCGTGTTAACGGCAGAAGAAGCCTGGTTTAGCAATGCTGCACTGTGACTGGTTGTCTGATAACTTGATGGAATCTGATTGGTCGAAATTTGTCCCGGAAGCTGTTGGTTGTTGTTTCCCTGCATCCAAGGATAATTGAAGTATCCAGGAAAATTCTGTAGCGTCGATGACGTCATCATATGACCCATTGGCATGTATCCGTATGGTGCAGCAGATGGCAACATAGGTGGCATAGGGACGAAAGACTGAAGTTGGTTGTTCTTGTTGTCGTTGACACGTCTGCGCCATCTTGCTCTCTTGTTCTGGAACCAGATCTGGTGTAAAACAAAAAATATATTTTATTATTATTATACGAAATATTGCAGCTGATACTAGTAAGTTGTTTCTTTCATAGAAATGTCTCGTTTACTTATAAATGTATGTGATCGTTTATTGCAGTAAGACTAAATTATACTCGTAAGTAGGTACATGTATAAAATATTGAACTCTATAAATTCCCAAGAATACTATTACACAGAATTTTACCCATAAAATAACAACAAATGTTCAAAATATGTTGGGAACTGTCTTCGAAATTCATACCACACGGCTACATAATTCTAGCGCCACCACCAAAAAGTGGTGAGAGGGACAGGAGCTGTCCGCATTTCCGTGGTGCAGCTATCGCCGGTTTCAAAATGTAAACAGATGAATAAAATTTACATTTTATTCTATATTTTCATTTATATTTATAAAACAAAAATCGGAGAATGTAGTGCAGTGTAAGAACACGTTTACTACAGGTTCACTGTAACTTTGTTAAAGTATTATGTATATTGTGGTGTCAAGTGCTGTTCTCCTGATTTGTACGTTTGTACATTTTGACATCTGTATGTGTTCCAGCTACATTTCGATGCATAGACACAAGACAATTATTACGCATGCAAATGGTCTAAATGTGTATGATACTTACACAGACAGACATTAGAATTAATGAAATCTCCTTAAGAAGAATATACCAGTATTTTTTAAAAGTGGTTGCGCTATTGCGTCAGTGATGGCGCTATCAGTAGTGGAGGCGCTTTGGAGGCGGATGGATAGCGTTAGAATGTCTGATTAAAATAAGTAGTTCTATTCATGAGAAATGTGGTATGCGCCCATGAATTGTCATTTACCTTTTTATTCTGATGTCTTAAAAGTTATTACAGAATTATTAGAAGCATATGCATGAAAAATTAACATTTTAAGTTTGTTACATATAACTACATTCTCCGATTTTCGAGACAAGTTCTTTCAATAAAAATATAAGACAGAATATAAATATTTATAGTTAAAAACCGGTGACAGCTGCACCACGGAAATATTGGCAGCTTCTTTCCTTACCACAACTTCTTGGTGGTTGAGCCAGGGTTTAGTAGACGTGTATCAATGATGCTATGAGGTTTTACAAACTTTTAATTCATTTGATATGTAGTTATCTATTAATATAATTTTCTAGTTACCTTGACTTGTTTTTCACTGATACCCAAATCTTTTCCAATGGTTTCCATCATTTCAGAGTCAGGGTACGGGGTCTCATGGAATATTTTCAGTAGCGCCTGTATTTGCTCATTTGTGTAGTTGGTTCGCGCCTTTTTCTTTGGCTGTTCGTCATTGTTCACTTTGCTGTCAGTATTAGTGACCCTAGAAGAACGTGAAGATGCTGCTCTGGAAGAAGTTGATACGCCACTAGGGGAAGAATCGGCACTAGATTTTGTTTCGTCTAAAGGTGAGAAATGGACGCTGGATGGAGAATTGCCTATTGCCGAGCTTTCCTCGCCCGGCGGGGGAGGTGTGACAGAGGCTGATGATTTTGGAGAGGCAGACCCGTCTGTAGAAATGGACATGTCGCTGTTTGAAGTGTCAGATATTGGATCATCCTGGTTGATATCTGTAATAAAAACAAAGTATGGTCTTAAGTATCATTCATGAATAAATGAATGCAAAAGTGAACAATAATAAGTGAATATCTTTGGTCATTTTGAACTATAATAAATGGTAGCCATACTACAGGATTCTATTCTATTCGTATAATGTAAAGTATAATTCACTGTATTTGTCGTTGCAGCTGAATTGCGAACACCACAGCTGTAAGCTTTGTGAGTGTCCTACATGTAACTTATTTTGAACTATTGAGACATTATATAAATATTGCATGCCTGAGAGGGTGATATGAAAAATGTTCACCGCGAGATATATGAATATTGACCGAGGCGCCAGCCGAGGTCTATATTCATATTTCGAGGGGTGAACATTTTTCATATCACCCTCTCAGGAATGCAATATTTATTTTATTATATCGAAAGCTTATAAAGGTCAAAGCATTAACTGGAAAATCAACATAATAATTTATTTAACATTAAAAACTAATTACTAACCAAATAATGAAGACAGAATTAAAAAGTGTTTACTTGTTAGGACTCGTAATTTGTGGCGACTTTCCTGTAATAAGACTTTTTTGATAGATTTAGTCGAGACGTTTACATATCGCTGACCCCTATATTTATTTTTTAATATTTCAACATTGCGTCAGTCAGTAGCATTCGAAAAACGGCGATAACTTTCTTTCTCTAAATGAAACATATAAGTGTGAGCACTCATTTTCTTAGTTAGATCATTTCCAAGCTTATTGTTGTAGTTTCGATTCAATATTTGATGAAAAATTGTTTTCGAAATGTTTTACACATAGCATAAAAATGAAAATAATCAATGCGAAAGTATCAATCTCTCAACGGGTGATATGAAACAATAATATCACATGCGCAGGAAAGACAAAATAACGCTGTTGCGCATGTGATATGAAATTATGGATCATATCACCTGCGCAGAAATTGAAAATAACGATTTTGCGCGTGTGATATAAAATCACTGGGGAATATGATATATTATTCAAGTTAAACTAATGGGAAACTTGCATTGGACAGTTATGTGAGGTATAATAAATAAATAATATTACCTGCATTGTAAGTCAAACTGTGTTTATTCAGAATATTATGTCTGAACGACATAAAATGAGCTGTACTGTATGGCGAGTAGCGTGCTGCAGGCGGTGATGTACTTGGAAGTTGACTTCTCGGCGTCTGAGCAGAATCTTTGAGCATGCGCGTAACGTTATATGTAATATTTCTGGTTCCTGGTAGAACAGGAGAAACGCTGATGGAATTCATAGGCTGCTTCTCTCCTTCGGACGTATTTGTCTGTACATGTATATAATTTGACAGCATTGAAGAAGGCGCTCTCGGTTGCTGTTCTTCCAGATTTGAATAGCCGTAAGGTACATAACTGGACAGCTGACTGTTCCCGACTGCTTGCAGAATCTGTGAAGAAAAAATATTAACGAATGTTATACATGAGCAGAATGATATTTTGAAATCTTACAAACACATGTTTATTGTGTGATACGTTTTTTGTTTGCGAAGTATTAAAATTTTGCAAGGTAACAAAAGTAACTGACTTTATATAAGGTTCGTTTGAAATATTTAATTCTTAGTTCTCGGTATAGCGGATGTACTAGGAGATGAAATTCGGTATCTGGGTACTATATTTTACATAATTTACATATTCTTATCATGCATTGCATCAACGTTTATTACGTTCTTAAACCCTAAAAGGCACGTTCTACCCTGTTTATAGCAAGGTGATTAACAACTAGAGGTTCGGCATTTACAATTAGCATGGTCCGCCAGCCTTCCATAAAAATTGACAAAGCAGTTGCCCATTTGATTTTTACTGGAATTTCTTAGCATATTCTTAACATGTTGCCGATGTCAGCTGTCATGGAATTTAAAAACAAATGTCTGAAATGTTCATATTCAAAGCACACATTATATTGGTACATTTTCACAATAAAATACCAGCATCATGTACATTTTCATTAAACTAACGTTGACGACATGTCATTTGACGACATGCAGGCGCCGGGACAGAGCGCTGTCAAAACTGTATCCCATACATTCTGGATTGATTATTAGTCGCGTAAAATAACTCATTGGGCGTCTACACACTTCTAAATAATTAATATTATTAAAACGCGGTTACATTGAGGTCTCGTCGATCTATTATATTTGGCACCTCATATACGACAGGAATAATAGCTTTCCTATCATCATGTTAGCATTAAAGTTATATAACAAAAATCAAAATAAAATATAGCAGAATCATGTTTTAATAATTTTAATAACTCCGAATCGGAGATACGCCGCTAGTAAAATTCAATCAGGCTGCAAACTCTGGGTTATTCAACAGACGTGTAACAGCTTTGTCATGTTTAGATTCATTAAACCATGGTTCTGCTATATACAATTTCTTAAGTACAAACAGACTTCCACGATCATAAAAGTGAAAGAATAAATTTCTTACGCTTTCGTGCATTTTTCCAATCTGTTTGTCCTCGATTTTAATATATCAGCTTCTGTAGATAATCGTTTTGTATTGTTCTTTCTGACTTTCTAAGTGGTTTGTATTCAGCTTGGGGTAAATTGCATTTATACCATCAAACTCTGCTCCAGTTCTGACACGGCTCGAACTTAGCGCCTTGTTTGACGTAATTGCGCAAACAATATGCAAACATCGTTAGCTAATCAACTCCAAGTTGATGAATTTAACTCACAGGTTTCACCAATCAAAGGTTTTAATAGTCGTCTATAGAAGACTAATTATTCATGCGTTATCTTGTAATCACTCAATTTGTTCTTTTTGATGAAGTCTAGAAGGATGAAATCAAATGACTCAAACAAACTGATAATGCCAGAACATTTAATTTTTGTTTCTTTCGCGCCAGAGTCAGTGTCAATTTATGGCACAATTGTTTTGTAATAATGTACCTGTATAGTGATTTGAATTAAAAATCTGTTTAATAATTTTCATATAGTTAAATATAAAAAATATATTAAAGGTCGTGCCATACTCCATAAAAAGCCTAGATTAAATAAGCCAAGAATTATTGTAAACATTTCTTACTTTTATTTCTTTGAAAATATCTTTACTTTAGATATGGATTTGTTTAGAATAGACCAAACGATGAAATTTATAACGTGTCATTTTTGACAAAGATTTTAATTTGAGTCCAAATTTTAATCAAGTCTTTTTACTACTTAAAAACCCGTAACGTTGGTCTCTGACTATTCTTATGTATTTCAAGTGAAAGCTGTTTAGATACTCTGGGAAATAACTTTGAAAAGAATATCTTTAAAATTATCAAAGAAAGGAACGATTTACATCTACAAAATGTGCATTTTTTACATTTATGGTGAACTCGTATATTTCATCGTTTTATTTATATTTACTGACTGGTTATTGACGGTTATTAACTGATAATTACAAGTTAACAATTTCGACAGGGTTTGAGTGTACGGAGGCAAAAGATTGGAACAAGTCTTCCAGTCAATTGGGGCATGGAGAAGAAGGGGAAGGGGGCGGGGTAGAAAAGCAGACAAAAGTTTCTTTCTGGTGGGATGTAATGGGGAGTAAAATGTATTTGATACCACCAAAACGAAGTACCATAAGACTGTGGAAGGTAAATTCATGTGGAGCTTGGGTGTAGTCGGGGTTGAGAATGGGTGGAAGACTGTTTGGGGCGTATACGGAGACTTAGAAACAATATGAAGTAATACAAAATGGAGTAAACAAAATATAAATACCATATGGCAGCGTGTGTGACATTGATATTGTCAACCCGAGGGCAGAATGTCACCCGAGGCGAAAGCCGAGTGGTGACATTCTGTTCCGAGGGTTGACAATATCAATGTCACACACGCTGCCATATGGTATTTATTTTATTATACCGAACAAAACTAAACACAAAAAAATAAATATGTTTTTGATTCATTTAATTCAGTAGTTTCATCTTTAGCGCGGTAATCAGTTGTGTACACATTGAACAGCGACGTCATTATCATTACAATATGATATTCTGTACAAGGGAGGCAATCATATGGCTAAAAAACTGAAGTAGTTATTTGCCCTTATATGACATTCAAAATATCAGCGCGGTCACATGACCTGACAGTCACTTTCGCTTGGTCACGTGTTAAAAAGATTAAAAATGTTTCTGACAGTCAAAATATCTCCTTTTCGGGTAATGGGATTTTACCATTGTAGACAAAAGTGAGGTATAATAAAATGGAGTAAACACCCTTTCGTGGGTTTTAACTGACGGTGAAGAGAATGACAATTCTTAGGTTATGAAATTAAAACCACGTAAAGAATTTTGTAAAGAAACACCCATATAAAAGTCCCTTTATACTAGTCCCTGCACTGTGTACAATCATTGGCAAAATATAGGCAAGCATGTTTCTTAAAAATGTACCGATATCTCTTCTACACTAAATGAATAGCCACACGAAATAATATTCTTAAAACTCTAATTCCTAAGATATAGTTCCATAATGAAAATAGTGTCACCCAATTTGAAAGAGTCGGCCATGTTTGTTCTATGAGGCTTCTACAGACATTGAGGAGCATTACTTTTCAATGACAGACACCAGGCATATAGGCAATTGGTAACCATGATTTCTCTATCTTGCAACTCACCAACCGGTCTGTCTTTAATAACAAGCCTCGTCTCCCGTACCAGGCGCCTTATTCTGGTTCTGTTAGCTTATTTATAGCCGCAACCGCTAACCATATGACGACTTCTCCAGAAAAGTCATATATGGCCCATTTGCTGTACAGTTTGCCATGAACCTACATATTGGGCGAAATTTGAAAAATATGAAATTATCGTGGATCATAAAACAAAGGGGAAGATTGGAGGTAGTAAGAGATAAAAGGCGCTAAGTCCCAGGCATTTCGCAGTAAGAATTATTTTGTAAGAATGTAATTTTTAAGTGGAGAATTTGGGAAAATATGAAATTTTATCATGGATCATAAAAGAAGGGCAATATACGGAAAGGCGGGGATTTGCAAGAGATGAAAAGGAGTCCCTAGCATGTTTACAGACAGAATTGTTTTACAAGTCTCAGAATGTAATTGATCGATCATTGCTCAAACTAGGGAAAGATCAAAACAGTGAGATTCAATGTGGCGCATGACTCCGCCGGATGTATAGATAGACCCGAAATGCTATGTCTGGAATTGGATACCGATTCAGACTCGTGACGGATTGGCTTTTGCAACTTGACTATTAAAGTCCATTGTAAGTCATTCTTACAGTATGCGGGCTTCTGGCAAGCTGGACAGAAAATGAGAAACGTTTAGTAACATTAGTTGGAGGATAGTGCAAGACACAGAAGACGCTCTAGTTCTAGAAGTTTCCCTGTTTCTTTAGCGTGCTAGGTGTAAAGCTGTAGTTGAAGGAAATAGGGGTCAAAAAAATATAAAATTTTACTGTGTGGCTGATGTTGCTGTTTGGTTTTTTCTTCAGTTTTGCAGAACTGAAAGTGTGCTTTTACAGATAAACACTGCCTAGAGATTACTGTATTACATTTAACTAACAAGTAAACGTTTTTCTTTCTTTTAGATTTCGAAAACTTCGGCGTAAATATGAAGGCATGGCCTTTAGGTACAGTAGTACTAAATAGGTAATCAAGCAGCACTTCCGGGCTAGTCGGATAATGGCGGAAAGAAAGAATCTTCCATTTTTTCCCAGTTAAAGTGGCATTTTCATGTTTTATGTAAGCCAGGTCCTCTTTTATTTCATTGTGAACCTATACATGACATTTTGGTTGCATTTTCAAGGAGATGTTTTTTTAAAGAAATGTAAACAACCCTAATAACATATGTGTTCATACCCACATTTTAGCTTTTAGTTTGGAAGATATTCCATAGTGTTGACCTGTCAGACATAAAATCTCTCTTAGAGGATACATGACTCCTACTTTTTCTTGGTGTTCTTTTGTGGTTTTTAGGTCATTGTAGAACATAAGGCTGTTACAGCTCTCAGAAGATTGCTAAATTTATATAGAACACATAGTAATTTATTTACTACTGTATACCATATTAGCATTTGAGGCCAAGTGTTAAACTTTCCAGCGTTGATGGTGGACGTAGACGCCCTTCTGTTCATGATTTCAAACATGCATGAGCGGTCATCTAGGTATAAATTCCAACCTTTCGGAAGTTAATATCATGTCTAAGTTACGTGAACATACAAGATGGCATAATGGACAATCGATTCCGAGACAGGGATCTTAGGTACTCGGCTACGAATACCCGTTAAGGTGAAGGGGGTAGTCGTTCTTACAATTTAATAGATCTTTGACAAAGTGCCGAAAACGAACGTCAGTTTGGCGTTCTGATAGGTGATGCCGATTTACATCTTCGCCTTTACTAAGTGTACATTTTATAAGGATTTAAAGTATCCAGTTAAACTTAATCAGTGAGAATGTATTCTTGTACAAGCACGTAAATATATGTCTCTCGATAATCTACAGTCTACACCCAGAATTAGGTGTTTGGGACCTATGACTTTAGACGTAAATTGTTCACCTCGCTTTGAGATCAAACTCACAACCTCTAGATATGTAATCTGGGAGTACAGTAACTGAGATATCCAGACAGGCTAGCCGATAAGCGAGACCACATGTGAGCGGCATGTTTAGAATCTCGTAGGAAGAACTAGATAATGCAAATATTGAATACAAGTTTAAAATATGTGTTTATAACATTTTATTTTTATTTATAAAATATGTATTATATACATCGAGCTTGAGGTGTGTCGCTCGTTTCGGAGTATCCACTGATTCAGTTAGCACCATATTACAAAACAGTATCAATAACAATGATATATACAGTAACAAGATGGATTTTATATATGCAGAATCATGACACAGGTGCATATGCTGGTGTATACATGTAACCTTGGTATTGAAGCAAATGTCTGTTTTGGTTCGCTGTTATATTTTGCTGTGGCAATGTTCTACCATATTGGGCAGACGACAGTGTCCCTGTAAATGGTGCCGTGTTAACGGCAGAAGAAGCCTGGTTTAGCAATGCTGCACTGTGACTGGTTGTCTGATAACTTGATGGAATCTGATTGGTCGAAATTTGTCCCGGAAGCTGTTGGTTGTTGTTTCCCTGCATCCAAGGATAATTGAAGTATCCAGGAAAATTCTGTAGCGGCGATGACGTCATCATATGACCCATTGGCATGTATCCGTATGGTGCAACAGATGGCAACATAGGTGGCATAGTGACGAAAGACTGAAGTTGGTTGTTCTTGTTGTCGTTGACACGTCTGCGCCATCTTGCTCTCTTGTTCTGGAACCAGATCTGGTGTAAAACAAAATATATATTTTATTATTATTATACAAAATATTGCAGCTGATACTAGTAAGTTGTTTCTTTCAAAGAAATGTCTCGTTTACTTATAAATGTATGTGATCGTTTATTGCAGTAAGACTAAATTATACTCGTAAGTAGGTACATGTATAAAATATTGAACTCTATAAATTCCCAAGAATACTATTACACAGAATTTTACCCATAAAATAACAAATGTTCAAAATATGTCTTCGAAATTCATACCACACGGCTACATAATTCTAGCGCCGCCACCAAAAAGTGGTGATAGATACAGGAGCTGTCCGCATTTCCGTGGTGCAGCTATCGCCGGTTTCAAAATGTAAATAGATGAATAAAATTTACACTATATTTTCATTTATATTTATAAAACAAAAATCGGAGAATGTAGTGCAGTGTAGGAACACGTTTACTACAGGTTCACTGTAACTTTGTTAAAGTATTATGTATATTGTGGTGTCAAGTGCTGTTCTCCTGATTTGCACGTTTGTACATTTTGACATCTGTATGTGTTCCAGCTACATTTCGATGCATAGACACAAGACAATTATTACGCATGCAAATGGTCTAAATGTGTATGATACTTACACAGACAGACATTAGAATTAATGAAATCTCCTTAAGAAGAATATACCAGTATTTTTTAAAAGTGGTTGCGCTATTGCGTCAGTGATGGCGCTATTCAGTAGTGGTGGCGCTTTGGAGGCGGACGGATAGCGTTAGAATGTCTGACTAAAATAAGTAGTTCTATTCATGAGAAATGTGGTATGCTTCCATGAATTGTCATTTACCTTTTTATTATGATGTCTTAAAAGTTATTACAGAATTATTAGAAGCATATGCATGAAAAATTAACCTTTTAAGTTTGTTACATAGAACTACATTCTCCGATTTTCGAGACAAGTTCTTTCAATAAAAATATAAGACAGAATATAAATATTTATAGTTGAAAACCGGTGATAACTGCACCACGGAAATATTGGCAGCTTCTTTCCTTACTACAACTTCTTGGTGGTTGAGCCAGGGTTTAGTAGACGTGTATCAATGATGCTATGAGGTTTTACAAACTTTTAATTCATTTGATATGTAGTTATCTATTAATATAATTTTCTAGTTACCTTGACTTGTTTTTCACTGATACCCAAATCTTTTCCAATGGTTTCCATCATTTCAGAGTCAGGGTACGGGGTCTCATGGAATATTTTCAGTAGCGCCTGTATTTGCTCATTTGTGTAGTTGGTTCGCGCTTTTTTCTTTGGCTGTTCGTCATTGTCCACTTTGCTGTCAGTATAAGTTACCATAGAAGAACATGTAGATGCTGCTCTGGAAGAAGTTGATACGCCACTAGGGGAAGAATCGGCACTAGATGGTGTTTCGTTTAAAGGTGAGAAATGGACGCTGGATGGAGAATTGCCTATTGCCGAGCTTTCCTCGCTCGGCGGGGGAGGTGTGACAGAGGCTGATGATTTTGGAGAGGCAGACCCGTCTGTAGAAATGGACATGTCGCTGTTTGAAGTGTCAGATATTGGATCATCCTGGTTGATATCTGTAATAAAAGCAAAGTATGGTCTTAAGTATCATTCATGAATAAATGAATGCAAAAGTGAACAATAATAAGTGAATATCTTTGGTCATTTTGAACTATAATAAATGGTAGCCATACTACAGGATTCTATTCTATTTGTATAATGTAAAATATAATTCACTGTATTTGTCGTTGCAGCTGAATTGCGAACACCACAGCTGTAAGCTTTGTGAGTGTCCTACATGTAACTTATTTTTAACTATTCTGACATATAAATAATATTACCTGCATTGTAAGTCAAACTGTGTTTATTCAGAATATTATGTCTGAACGACATAAAATGAGCTGTACTGTATGGCGAGTAGCGTGCTGCAGGCGGTGATGTACTTGGAAGTTGACTTCTCGGCGTCTGAGCAGAATCTTTGAGCATGCGCGTAACGTTATGTGTAATATTTCCGGTTCCTGGTAGAACAGGAGAAACGCTGATGGAATTCATAGGCTGCTTCTCTCCTTCGGACGTATTTGTCTGTACATGTACATAATTTGACTGCATTGAAGAAGGCGCTCTCGGTTGCTGTTCTTCCAGATTTGAATAGCCGTAAGGTACATAACTGGACAGCTGACTGTTCCCGACTGCTTGCAGAATCTGTGAAGAACAAATATTAACGAATGTTACACATGAGCAGAATGATATTTTGAAATCTTACAAACACATGTTTATTGTGTGATACGTTTTTTGTTTGCGAAGTATTAAAATTTTGCAAGGTAACAAAAGTAACTGACTTTATATAAGGTTCGTTTCAAATATTTAATTCTTAGTTCTCGGTATAGCGGATGTACTAGGAGATGAAATTCGGTATCTGGGTACTATATTTTACATAATTTACATATTCTAATCATGCATTGCATTCAACGTTTGTTACGTTCTTAAACCCTAAAAGGCACGTTCTACCCTGTTTATAGCAAGCTGATTAACAATTAGAGGTTCGGCATTTACAATTAGCATGGTCCGCCAGTCTTCCATAAAAATTGACAAAGCAGTTGCCCATTTGATTTTTACTGGAATTTCTTAGCATATTCTTAACATGTTGCCGATGTCAAGTGTCATGGAATTTAAAAACAAATGTATGAAATGTTCATATTCAAAGCACACATTATATTGGTACATTTTCACAATAAAATACCAGCATCATGTACATTTTCATTAAACTAACGTTGACGACATGTCATTTGACGACATGCAGGCGCCGGGAAAGAGCGCTGTCAAAACTGTATCTCATACATTCTGGATCGATTATTAGTCGCGTAAAATAACTCATTGGCCGTCTACACACTTCTAAATAATTAATATTATTAAAACGCGGTTACATTGAGGTCTCGTCGATCTATTATATTTGGCACCACATATACGACAGGAATAATAGCTTTCCTATCATCATGTTAGCATTAAAGTTATATAACAAAAATCAAAATAAAATATAGCAGAATCAAGTTTTAATAATTTTAATAACTCCGAATCGGAGATACGCCGCTAGTAAAATTCAATCTGGCTGCAAACTCTGGATTATTCAACAGACGTGTAACCGCTTTGTCATGTTTAGATTCATTAAACTATGGTTCTGCTATATACAATTTCTTAAGTACAAACAGACTTCCACGGTCATAAAAGTGAAAGAATAAATTTCTTACGCTTTCGTGCATTTTTCCAATCTGTTTGTCCTCGATTTTAATATATCAGCTTCTGTAGATAATCGTTTTGTATTGTTCTTTCTGACTTTCTAAGTGGTTTGTATTCAGCTTGGGGTAAATTTTGCATTTATACCATCAAACTCTGCTCCAGTTCTGACACGGCTCGAACTTAGCGCCTTGTTTGACGTAATTGCGCAAACAATATGCAAACATCGTTAGCTAATCAACTCCAAGTTGATGAATTTAACTCACACGTTTCACCAATCAAAGGTTTTAATAGTCGTCTATAGAAGACTAATTATTCATGCGTTATCTTGTAATCACTCAATTTGTTCTTTTTGATGAAAAGTCTAGAAGGATGAAATCAAATGACTCAAACAAACTGATAATGCCAGAAAATTTAATTTTTGTTTCTTTCGCGCCAGAGTCAGTGTCAATTTATGGTACAATTGTTTTGTAATAATATACATGTACCTGTATAGTGATTTGAATTAAAAATCTGTTTAATAATTTTCATATAGTTAAATATATAAAATATATATCAAATGTCGTGCCATACTCCATAAAAAACCTAGAATAAATAAGCCAAGAATTATTGTAAACATTTCTTACTTTTATTTCTATGAAAATATCTTTACTTTAGATATGGATTTGTTTAGAATAGACCAAACTATGAAATTTATAACGTGTCATTTTTGACAAAGATTTTAATTTGAGTCCAAATTTTAATCAAGTCTTTTTACTACTTAAAAACCCGTAACGTTGGTCTCTGACTATTCTTATGTAATTCAAGTGAAAGCTATTTAGATACTCTGGGAAATAACTTTGAAAAGAATATCTTTAAAATTATCAAAGAAAGGAACGATTTACATCTACAAAATGTGCATTTTTTACATTTATGGTGAACTCGTATATTTCATCGTTTTATTTATATTTACTGACTGGTTATTGACGGTTATTAACTGATAATTACAAGTTAACAATTTCGACAGGGTTTGAGTGTACGGAGGCAAAAGATTGGAACAAGTCTTCCAGTCAATTGGGGCATGGAGAAGAAGGGGAAGGGGGCGGGGTAGAAAAGCAGACAAAAGTTTCTTTCTGGTGGGATGTAATGGGGAGTAAAATGTATTTGATACCACCAAAACGAAGTACCATAAGACTGTGGAAGGTAAATTCATGTGGAGCTTGGGTGTAGTCGGGGTTGAGAATGGGTGGAAGACTGTTTGGGGCGTATACGGAGACTTAGAAACAATATGAAGTAATACAAAATGGAGTAAACAAAATATAAATACCATATGGCAGCGTGTGTGACATTGATATTGTCAACCCGAGGGCAGAATGTCACCCGAGGCGAAAGCCGAGTGGTGACATTCTGTTCCGAGGGTTGACAATATCAATGTCACACACGCTGCCATATGGTATTTATTTTATTATACCGAACAAAACTAAACACACAAAAATAAATATGTTTTTGATTCATTTAATTCAGTAGTTTCATCTTTAGCGCGGTAATCAGTTGTGTACACATTGAACAGCGACGTCATTATCATTACAATATGATATTCTGTACAAGGGAGGCAATCATATGGCTAAAAAACTGAAGTAGTTATTTGCCCTTATATGACATTCAAAATATCAGCGCGGTCACATGACCTGACAGTCACTTTCGCTTGGTCACGTGTTAAAAAGATTAAAAATGTTTCTGACAGTCAAAATATCTCCTTTTCGGGTAATGGGATTTTACCATTGTAGACAAAAGTGAGGTATAATAAAATGGAGTAAACACCCTTTCGTGGGTTTTAACTGACGGTGAAGAGAATGACAATTCTTAGGTTATGAAATTAAAACCACGTAAAGAATTTTGTAAGTAGAACACCCATATAAAAGTCCCTTTATACTAGTCCCTGCACTGTGTACAATCATTGGCAAAATATAGGCAAGCATGTTTCTTAAAAATGTACCGATATCTCTTCTACACTAAATGAATAGCCACACGAAATAATATTCTTAAAACTCTAATTCCTAAGATATAGTTCCATAATGAAAATAGTGTCACCCAATTTGAAAGAGTCGGCCATGTTTGTTCTATGAGGCTTCTACAGACATTGAGGAGCATTACTTTTCAATGACAGACACCAGGCATATAGGCAATTGGTAACCATGATTTCTCTATCTTGCAACTCACCAACCGGTCTGTCTTTAATAACAAGCCTCGTCTCCCGTACCAGGCGCCTTATTCTGGTTCTGTTAGCTTATTTATAGCCGCAACCGCTAACCATATGACGACTTCTCCAGAAAAGTCATATATGGCCCATTTGCTGTACAGTTTGCCATGAACCTACATATTGGGCGAACTTTGAAAAATATGAAATTATCGTGGATCATAAAACAAAGGGGAAGATTGGAGGTAGTAAGAGATAAAAGGCGCTAAGTCCCAGGCATTTCGCAGTAAGAATTATTTTGTAAGAATGTAATTTTTAAGTGGAGAATTTGGGAAAATATGAAATTTTATCATGGATCATAAAAGAAGGGCAATATACGGAAAGGCGGGGATTTGCAAGAGATGAAAAGGAGTCCCTAGCATGTTTACAGACAGAATTGTTTTACAAGTCTCAGAATGTAATTGATCGATCATTGCTCAAACTAGGGAAAGATCAAAACAGTGAGATTCAATGTGGCGCATGACTCCGCCGGATGTATAGATAGACCCGAAATGCTATGTCTGGAATTGGATACCGATTCAGACTCGTGACGGATTGGCTTTTGCAACTTGACTATTAAAGTCCATTGTAAGTCATTCTTACAGTATGCGGGCTTCTGGCAAGCTGGACAGAAAATGAGAAACGTTTAGTAACATTAGTTGGAGGATAGTGCAAGACACAGAAGACGCTCTAGTTCTAGAAGTTTCCCTGTTTCTTTAGCGTGCTAGGTGTAAAGCTGTAGTTGAAGGAAATAGGGGTCGAACACACGCCCCTGTTACCATTGGAACACTGCGTCAGCTCTGCGCCTTATCCTTTAAACCGCCGCATAAAAATGCCTGAAATACAATACTAATGTTGTTGTTGTTGTTAATAATTGAAACTGACTTGTCAGAAAATAAAATAAGACTAAACTTTCTGGAATTATCTTTGTTTGAGCCATTTGATTTCCGATCAATGAGCAGAAAGTAAATGATTTTAAGATGATGTGTGAATAATTAGTCTTCTACTGATGCCAATTTAAATCTTTGATTGGTGAAACGTGTGATTTAAGTTCATCAATATAAATTGATTAACTAACGATGTTTGCATGTTGTTTGCGCAATTACGTCAAACAAGGCGTTAAGTTCGAGTCGTGTCAGGATGGGAGCAGAGTTTGATGGTATAAAACTACATTTACTCCAAACTGAGTACAAACCATTTTGAAACTCAGAGAGAACAATACAAAACGATTACCTACAGAAGCTGACATATCAAAATCGAAGGCAAGACAGTTTGGAAAAAATGCATGAAAATGTAAGACTATAATTCTGTTATTAGCATGACGTCATTATTGTACTTCGGCTATGTCGTTACTTACGTACTTTTGTATTGCTGTATTTTTGATATGTAATTTTTGTAATTCTGTAGATCTATTGCTAAAATAACTCTTGTATTGATCATATGTTATAGTAACTTTTGTATTGATGATACGTAGTCACTTTAATACTTACGTATTAAGATTAATTTAATTGATCAATATAAACAACAATGGCATGATCAGATGCAACTTTCGAATAAACGAAAAGTTTATAATAGTTTTAAAAAATCTCTTTGCTATGAAAAATATTTTAATATTCTACAACGAAACGACTATCTGACACTTTTTAAGTTTAGAACTTGTAATACACGAATTCCGTCCGAAACAGGTCGTTATGATGGCACCGCTTTTCTTGACAGAATCTGCCCACTTTGTCAAACGGACTCTCCCGGAACAGAGAGCCATTACATTTTCAAATGTAGTTACTTTGTTAACTAAAGGAATGAACTCCTTTATAATCATAACTTGACAATCGAAAACGATATTGCATTTGCAAAAATTATGAACTCGATAAATGAGAGAGATCTAGTAAACTTATGCAAATTCATTCGTGCTGTTTTGGCAAAATTCTAGTGTATTTTACAGCAATTAAAATAATACATTAAATCTGCTATTGCACTTACCGAAACAGCACGTGTAATAATCCAATAAAAATATAAATCCACAAGACAATGATTCATCATGCACGTCTTTACATTATTATGGCATTTCATTAAAATCACATAACCAATGATCATTCATCAATTATCGTCAATTCGTTTTATGCAAAAATAGCGTAACAACTTTTAATAACCTTATTGACTTAGCACTACTTTTTAATATGAGAAAAAATAGCCCTAAATGTAAACATACATATATATGTATATTTTTATTCAAGTCAATTTATGCATGTAATTTGAATAAAATCATCTTGTTTGACAAATGTCCATCTCAAACGTATTTTAGAATGTTGAAACTTTAATATGCTTGCTGCAATAAACACCAATCCTTTTTTCTTTCATTATAATTAATAATGACGCCTTTATATGCAACTTTAATACATTGAATATTTTATCAGAAAAAAAACATATGAATTCCCCCACCATCTGTATCAAATTTTGATCATGTATGACATTATTAACGCTTGAATTTGATATTGTTTAAACTTGTGCATCTATCTTTATGTTTACTACTGGATATATAATGTTATG
Source organism: Mercenaria mercenaria (assembly GCF_021730395.1). Taxonomy (NCBI): domain Eukaryota; kingdom Metazoa; phylum Mollusca; class Bivalvia; order Venerida; family Veneridae; genus Mercenaria; species Mercenaria mercenaria. The sequence continues at coordinate 60,815,949 of NC_069373.1, forward strand.
AATAACTTTATTAGAAAATCCCCATGTTGTATATGTAAATGTATACTTGGGTCGTAATAAAGAAGTATGTCTGTCTGTCTGTCTGTCTGTCTGTAATAATGCTTATACGTGTATAAATAACGCCAATATTGTAAGTAACAGTTGTATCGCTAATATAGTGACGTTTGTATTGAAACAACGTCGATCCTTTAAATCTTGTAAATAACATCATTTTATTTATGCCTAGAAAATATAGAAGAAATCTTAAATCGACATGAAAAGTAAGCATCTGATTTTTTAATTGACAGATTCTGCCATTAGTGGAGAACATTGAACAACCGAGTTATGCACCTTACGGGTATTCAAATCTTGGGGAACACCGGGGTAGAACGTCTTCTTCAATACAGACGAATTCTTCACGTGCACATACAAATTCGTCCGAGCAAGGGAACGAACATGCGACCCCAATTAGCGTCTCACCTATTCTACCAGGTACCAGGAATATTACACATAATGTTACGCGCATGCTCGAAGATTCTCTTCAGACACAGAAAAGTCAACTTCCAAATACATCACCGCCTGCAGCACACTTCTCGCCATACAGTACAGCCCACTTCATGTCGTTCAGACATAATATTCTGCATAAACACAGCTTGACTTACGATACAGGTAATATTGTTTGTATTTTTACAGTAGCAAAAAGTAATATCGTTACCTTTTTACATTGAAAATGTCAATTTCATGCAAATACATTTATATTAGGATTTAAAAGGATCATAATTTTGATAGCAATTCATATACAATGATAAATACATTGAATACTATGGACATTTATTTTCTATGTTTTAATGTTTTACAAACACTTTAATAGGACGCCATTCGCGAGTTAGACCTTCTATTCCAGCTTTGAATGAGCAAGAATAGGATCGCTTAACCAGTTTATCTTCTCTCTATTGAAAACGTATACAAAATTCATTTGTGAATGATACTTTAAGACCATACTTTTGATTTCTTTACAGATATTATCCAGGAAGAGCAAACATCTGACATTTCAAACAGCGACATGTCCATTTCTACAGACGGGTCTGCCTCTCCAAAATCATCAGCCTCCGTCACACCTCCCCCGCCGAGCGCCTCTGTCACACCTCCCCCACCGAGCGCCTCTGTCACACCTCCCCTGCCGAGCGAGGAAAGCTCGGCAATAGGCAATTCCCCACCCAGCGTCCATTTCTCACCTTTAGACGAAACAAAATCTAGTGCCGATTCTTCCCCTAGTGGCGTATCAACTTCTTCCAGAGCAGCATCTTCACGTTCTTCTAGGGCCACTAATACCGACAGAGTATGCAGCGTAGAGGACAATGACGAACAACCGAAGAAAAAGGCGAGAACCAACTACACAAAAGAACAAGTACAGGCACTACTAAAAATATTCCACGAGGCCCCATACCCTGACTCTGAAATGATGGAAGACATTGGAAAAGATTTGGGCATCAATGAAAAACAAGTCAAGGTGATTAAATAAAATTGCGATAAAGTATTTTATATACTGAATTTGTTATAACTGTGTAAAAGTTCAGACCGTCAAAATGTATTTTAGTTATAATTTTCAAACACATACGCGAAATATGCATAAAGTATGTTTTGGTTTTGGCGTTAGTTTGTGTAATAAAAAACTCAGTTATTTCCTGAAAAAGGACATGGGTCGTAAACCAAAGACAGTATGACTATTTGAACTATTTCAGGTAATTCAGGTATACACCTGTGGGAAAGAAACGCAGGGGAAATAGTTCGGAACATTAAGATATATAAACAAAACATCGATCATAATATTATGTAAAACAAGAGAACATTTATCGAAACAAACAACAAATCTACCTGTCTTTATCATTATCTTAGTTCATAAATGACATACAAAGCTTTTAAAAAATATCTTTTTGGTTTCATCAGCTAAGCCATATATGATATACATAAGTTATATGTTTATTTTGTTTTATTTCAGATTTGGTTCCAAAACAAGAGAGCAAGATGGCGCAGGCGTGTCAGTGACATCAAGAACAACAATCAACAGTATTTGCTTCCGATGACACATATGTTATCACCTGTTGCATCCTATGGATTTATGCCAACAGGACATATGATGACGTCATCGCCAATACAGAATTTTCCGGGTCAATTCAACTATCCTTGGACGCAGGGATCTCAGAGCCCAAACTATCAACATCTTCCGAGACAAATTATGACAAATCAGAATACGCCAAATTATCAAGCAACCAATCCGAGCGCAGCGTTGCAGGACCAGTCTTCCTTCGCCATTAGTGCAGCGCCATCTATACAGACAATGTCGTCTGCCCAATATGGAAGGACGCTACCGCAGCAAGATATGTCAAACCAAAGTAGACATTTGTTTCAACATCCAGGTTTCATGTAAATATCAACGAACTACTGTGTCACGAGTCTGTATATATCATCCTGTTACTGTATATACCATTGTTACTGATGTTGTTATGTAATATTATGGTGCTATAGTTGTTATTAATGGATACTATAGTGCACCCCGAAATGAGTGATTAACAAAAACACTAAAAGTATGTACATTGTATTATTAAAAAAGAAATATAAATTATTCAACAACGAGACGTGTTTTATTCTATATTTTATTTCATAAGTCTTCCGGGCGTAGCTCTTCTTCAAATGCTGATGATAATAGTGTTTTGATCTAAGGATAAAAATATGATGTCCTTACGTGTTTAATTCATACGAAACTCTATTCACCAAACTTGGTCAGAAGCATCCGTTTTCAAGATAGCCTAGTGGTAGAGCGTCCGCTCGAGTGCGGGAGGTCGTGGGTTCGATCCCCGGTCGCGTCATACCAAAGACGTGAAAAATGGTACCAGTAGCTCCCTTGCTTGACGCTCAGCATTAAATGGGAAACTGGTTTCTCTTCTCTCATTACCTCGTGGAGATGGATTCCATCAGGAAAAAGGTGTCGAGAGTGATTAATATAAGTTTTAGAACTTGCTTTACAATCGACTTAAAATAAATTATGTATAAACTAAGTTCGCTCGACTGAACTTAGGCGCCTTCATAGCAAAACATTATCATATAGAGTCTACAGTGATTTTCATTTTTAAAGGTGCAAACTGATAAAGACAAATGAATAGACATAAATCTTAAAAAAAGACTACACATTTTGAAATATAGTACTAAACATTACGATAGCCGTGCAATATTCCCTTGAAATCAACACATGTACAGAGAAACAAATGATTGTTTCTGTATTTTCTTAGACTGACATGGGGGTCATTTTGTCCTACTTTCGTGTTTATCGCTTTTCCGTAATCGGTCGGAAATTCTTCGGGATCACGTGATTTTAAAATTGTTTCAAACTAATATCCATTTAAGGCGCGCAACAAAATAACTGTATTTCCATGATGGTAATTATGCACGACTTGCACGAAAAATATGAGATGTACAAAATTTAAATTTAAAATTGACAGTGACATATATTAGGCCAAGACAATGTGTTTAATGCCTAAAATCTTATTAAATTAATGTAGCCATGTGTACATAAATAAGTGTATTTAGGTAAATTTCAATCATACTTTGTTTCTGCAGTGTAAGACAGTTACTCATTTATATTCTTAAAATTTTACTGAAAAGAGATTAACTGAAAAAGTTTACAGACGAAGTTGTAAAAACACTTTTATTCGGGAAGGGCCTGAATTGTCCTTATGAAAACTTGTAGTATAGCTGTATATTACCTGTATTATAAGAATGATTTTCATGAAGTTTTTGTGAGTTACAAAATTGTTGAATTCCATGTGCTAAGTTTGTAAAAATCACGTTATCGTTTGGGCATATGATATATTTTGCATCTATTTATAAATTATAGCCTCGTTTCGGAGGATTCTTCCGAAAAAGTCCGAAGATGCTCGACGGGTTCGTAAGCAGTCGGAAAGCATACTTTCGGTTTGACATAGGCAACATTTTTTGTTTATTTGTTAGTTATTCTTGAACATATTCATGACTATTTGGTCAGAACCGATGCAGTGGGCCATATTTTCAGTAAATAGGAAGTCTCAGCTACAAACTCTGGTTTTCATATAATACTCGTTCGGGTTTTAGTAATGGACCTTTAACTTGACAAGAAGCACACATGACCTTTTTCTCAAATTAATTATGTTGAAAAATAGACCTCTCGCCATGAACAGATCAAATTTGGTCTGAAGCATTTGTAGTAAAGAGACATTCTCCTTCGCATTGGTTTCGCCTTAAAATAAATAAATGTGCTATCCTCCAACGCAATTTTAATGATCTTCCCTTTTGGCTTCCACTAACAGAAAAGATGCATTCTCCTACGTATTGATCTCCCCAGACAGTAAAGAGACAGTTTCATGCGCATTAATCTCACCTTTCAGTAAACAGACATTGTCCAACGCGTTAGCATCCCTTATAGTAAGAAAATATTCTCATGCACGTTGCTCTCCCCTTAAGGTAAAAGATACATTCTCCTCCGCACGCGAGACTGAAACTTGGTGTTAACTTACTGGAACATTCGAATTACATACCAGTAGTAAACAGCATGTTATTGGTAATAATACACAAAATCAAGATTTTATTTCGTTTCTTAATAATATAATTCTTAATAATAATGTAGATCTAATATAGTATTGTAAAATGGACGAAAAACATGTAAATTATCTGGCATATTAAACACAATGTAACAAATAAATAGAATGAACAGCACTAAATTCATAGAACACAATAAATAGAATGTAAAACATAATATGCGTTTGTTATTTACATAATTTCGATCTCTACGCTGTATATATTTAGCGTCTAGATGCAGTATCGCAGTGAGTTGAGTTCAACTGAGTTCATAACGCACAGTGCCACTTTAAAGAATTTAATATCACAGTGAAAAGAGTTCATACTGCAGTGTGTAGACTTCAAGACATATAATTTATTGTAGAAAGATAACTTCACATTTAAATATTTAGATTTCAAATGACAAGTGCATATCACAGAGTGAGGATTTCTTAGCAAATTGTGTGGAAGTAATATCTCAATTTTGCTGTATGTATACATCGTGCGACAGTTATTTATGTTGTAGACTTCGTACCTTAATGAACACTATTCATATCCACATTCAGCGTGGTGTGACGAGATCTGAGCACGCATGCGTTAAGCAATAACATCACAGTAAGTTAACTTCATATCACAGTAGAAAAATACCCGACATTTCCAACCAACCAGCACTAAAAGTTAGGTCTTGCAGTTCTACTTTCTAGGTAGACGCCTCCGCGTTTTTCGCGTGTCTTTCAGCAGGTTCCATAAACATTACGAAAGGGTTTGAAATTACCCGGTTACTTTTGCAACGACAACGAGAACCAATATTTACGCACAATCTACCTCGTGGACATTTTCTGTAACTGCAGCAGTTCATATGTGGCCGGCCAGCAATTTCTGACATCATTTGCAGGACTAATAGGCTTATCAGTAAGTAGGCGATGGCTCTAGTTTGCATGACAAGATTTTTTCAGCTTGAAGAAAAAAACAAAATGTAATCAGTAAAACGATAGTTAGTCATAATTCATTTTGTAATAGTAAATTAATAATAAATGAAAAACTCGTAAGTTGTTTTTGCATAAGTTTCTTTTTTTTTTTGGATAAGCATGGTAATATAACATTTTCTACTCGGCCTAAATCGTGCATCTCTGCCTAATATTTGTTTATTTTTCTTACCTTAATTCTTCTTCCGATGATGTGTTATCAACGTTGTTTAAAACAATATAAATGCAACATGTTACCGAAATCCTTTTATAGGGTTCTACATCCGGTCATCAAGGAGGAACGACCTTACCAATCCACACCAGGAAGGGGATTTCCGACCAACTAAAAATAGATAGCCAACGAAATGGACAAAATATGTAAACAAGATGTAATCATGCGTGCGGTAAAGCACGTTTCCAACCAATTAAGACATTTGACGGGTTTGTTGTGGTTATGAGTTACAATCTATAATTCCTTCTGGGCTTGAACAGTTTGAACATAAATATAGTTTTGTTACATTGGTGAAAAAAACTAGTATCAAACTGTGTTGTGTAACCAATGGAGAAGTTTTATTATGTGGAGTCATTTCGGCCCTTTTTGCTGAAATTTTACTGGCGATTACTTCCTTTTTAATGTCTTCGGTTCTATCAAATGACTACGATCATTGGTTAATTTTCATTTATGAACGTTGCATTAAAAATACACATGATTACGAAAGACTGGTGGAGACTTCACTGTTTATATTTCACACTTCTGCGGTGTTCCGTTAGGGACATCGCCTGCTCTCTAATAGAGCTTATGCTCGAAGCGTAAAATCACGATGACAAAGTGCGAGATCATTATGGTGAATGGCGAAATTATTTTGCAGTTTTTGGAATGCGATCTAACGCTTCACTTTCTCTAGCGATATGTGAAGCAGCGAAACGCAAAATCATGAAATTTTCGCAGTTTCTCGTATCGGCTGCACATGAACGCGCAGCACGTAATCATGGTGACGAAGCGCAAAATCAAGATGGTGAATCGCGAAATTACAAACATTTCGTGATTTCGCGCTTCGCCATCATGATTTTATGTTTCTCGCTTCAACATCGTCTGCAGGTGATATGCCAATCACCATCGTCTGCAGGTGATATGCCAATCACCATCTTCTGCAGGTGATATGCCAAGCGCGATGTCATGATGACGAAACGCGAAATAAAGAAAAAATAATTTCGCGCTTCTCCATCGTGATCTTCCGCTTTGCCATCACGGCCTTGCACGTTTCCATCATAATTTCGTGCTGCACCATTTTGATGCCACTATCAGAGGGAAGGCGATGCCCCTTACGGAACAGCGCACACTTAGGCAGTATAATGCAATACAGTTTTACACTTCCCAGTTCACGTGATACCACATTTCACAACTTCTTATTTCACATTCCATGCCCCTACCTTCATTCTTAAAAGTTCGAACACTATCCTAGTTTCAGATCGTGATATATAGCTGTACTATACATGCATGTGTAGGTATAGGTCTTGGCTCTCCGCTTTCTTTCATAACCAGATCAGTAAGAAATACTTGAAATGGCATGGGAAGTCCAGGTCATAGAATATGGTCAGATAGTGTGCAAACTTAGAATATTTCACTATTTCAATCATACCTTGAAGGTTATACGACCTGCTTCGAGCTCCTATGTTCAGGACAGATTCCTCAACAGGGAGAGCACAGATCTACGGATCTCGGGGTCGTGAGTTCGAGCCCTGGGCGGGGCGTATGTTCTCCGTGACGATTTGATAAAAGACATTGTGAAACCATTCCTCCTCCGCCTCAGGTTCATGTAGGCAGTGGAACTAAAAATACAAACTTTAAGTAGGCACTACCTTATTTTGGACATATGTATATAGTTAACTGTATCAAAGTACACAGTCTGAAAAAATAATTTAAATATCATTATCTGCAAAAGAGTTATTTGATATGAAAATATTGATCCTGGGTAAAATATTTGGTAAAAATGGAGACAACTCTGCTATGACTTCATTGTAGGCTTAGGTGACTATTGACCTAATACCTCATGCAAACCATGCACTTTTTACCTCTAGGTACGGAAAAAGCATGCATAACTGCTACTGTATGAAAAGAAAAATATGTAAAAATCAAGTCAGTTACTGCCCTGGAGAAATAGTGATAGTTTTTGGGGTGAAATTTGTAAACAAACAGATATATTTTTTTTAAAAAGTCAAAACCCACAGATTTTCACAAGGTACAATATGTTGAAAAAGGTACTGCAGGAAAGAACAATCTCTGCTGCCCATATAAATGCGTCAAAGTATGGGAAAAGTACCTAGAAATATGAGAAAATCAAAGAAAACCATTTCAGGACTATTAGATCCATGACTGTGTTATCCTGCATAGCATTTAATATAGATAGCTTACTTTTTCCATTGCATTGATATAACAGAGACAGGTTAAGGTTCTCTCAACAATTTTACTTTATAAAAATCGGCGTGAAGTTGGCAGTACAGCAGTAGGACCAGTCAACTGCAGGTACAACAGTTTACTGCTAGCATTTACAGCAGTTTATTGCGTGTCGCAGTTAACCACCAGCAGTTACAATGCGAGGAGTTACAGCAATTGATCGTGTGTACTAACACCAGTTAACTGCAACTACTGCCAGCAATTACACCACGAGGAGTTACAGCAATTGATCGTGTGTACTAACACCAGTTATCTGCAACTACTACCAGCAGTTAATAAAGAGGTATTTCCAGTTAGATAATGCGACTGATATAAGGTGTCCTACATATAATACTGCCAGCAGTTAAATAGTGTTACTAACATCAGTTTACCAGTTTCCTACAGATGTGTAATAGGCCGTCAAACCTACCATTCTCGCTTGTACATTTGTCCGTATCGTTTATAGATCACTGAAGCGTTCTTAATCTATCTTTTTATCTTGAAACTTGAAAAATCAGGTCTCGTGCGCATTCAGTTGTTCTTATTACTTTTAGTTCTATTGGATCGCGCACATGCAACGTCCAATGATATTCATTTTTTGTTACAAAATTACACATTGGTCATTTCTTTTTCGGACGTTGCCGAACACTTGTTCCGTTGCTAAGTGTTACGTCCTGTGCTTCTTCCACGATAACACGGCGAGAAAAGTGCCTAGATATGGTCGGTATCATGTTATCTCGGGGGAGGAGCTTGGGCGCTGCTTTAGGGGGTGTTTCACCAAATTGTATTTTCTTTTCTTATTAAGTGAAATATGGACTAATTTACTTGCTTGTTTTCTTTTCTGTAAATATTCGGTAGACATTAAATAATGTTGTACATTTTCAATAGTTATTTTTGTGTGTAGGTCAAATCCCTAGTTAACGCTAGGGGCGTCCGGCACGAGTCGGGATTCGAACACTCCTTAGCCCGTTACAGATGTTATCGCCAGCTGGTAAATGACGTTTCTACGACCAGCTTCCTTATTTCTTTGTGTATATCACTGTCAGCTGCTACATATTGTCACTTACTGAAGTTTGTGGAGTTTTCTATATGATATTGACAACTGTTGAAATACGAGTTTTTTTCATTTCCTATAAACATTATATGATACTGCCAGTAGTTAAATGACGATAACTGGTATCAGTGTCAGATAGATGTTACTGTCAGCAGTTAAGATATGTGTCTAAGATACGCTTCACTGATCAGTTCCCTGTATATGTTACTACAGTAAGTTATACCACTTTCCAATATAATATATGCAAGCTCTAGTAATAAAACGATATTACTAAGAGCAGTTTCGTCACTATTCTTACTATTTTACCGCCAGCAGTTTAAGTTTACCAGTCTCCTATACACGTAACTGCCAGCATTTAAATATAAGAACAAGGTACCAGTTTCCTAGATGTTACATCCAGCAGTTAAATGGTTTATGAGAGCAGTTTACCAGATTTATATATTATGTTATTGCTAGCAGTTAACTGGTTTATACGAGCAGTTTAAAATTATTCCATCAGCAGTTAATCTCATTTATGTTACTGCAAGCATTTAAGTGGTCTGTTGGACCAGTTTATCAGACTCCTGTTACTTCGAGCAGTGAAATGACCAATGAGAGGAGTTTTCGAGTTTTCTATGTGTTTCTGCCAGCAGGCAAAATGTTTATAAGAGCAGTATACCAGTTTTCCTTCTAAATGTAACTACCATCAGCGGTTAAATGTTCTGTGAAGCTCCTGTTAACTACTAGCAGTTAAATGGTTTATGACAGCAATTTACAAGGCCCCTGTTACAGCCAACGAGAGCAATTAACCAGTTTCATATATATTCATGCCAACAGACAAATGGCCTGATTACTGCTGCAGCGCTTAAAGCCATTCCAGCGCCATTCGGCCACCCGGGCCGATCCAAAAATCAAGGTCTCGGGCGGAGCTCGGGGTGCCCAAACTGCAAAAAGTGAAAATTTCCAAAAACGGCCTCGGACCAAGTTCGAGACCCGCTCACGAGTAAACAAGAGTTTTCCTGGAGCAGCCGCCATGCTGCCCCCCCCCCCCCCAATAGACCGTCACCCTCTACAACGGCCATCCGGTCCCCTCCCAACTTCAGGGTCCCGTAGGGTTCTCCTATTAACTGCTGTAAGCATTTTAGGCCATCCCTGCCTCACACCTCACCCCAGGTTCCTCCCAAATAGATTTCCCGGAATGACGGCCAGCCGTGCCGGGTGGTGGACAACCCTCGCTACAACGGCCACCCGGTCCGATCCAAAAGTCAAGGTCTAGGGCGGAGGTGAGTGGTAGTGTTTGTACAATTTATGGTATGAGCTGGATTTTGAGGCCCATACTTTATGTTTTTTCTCTCTCATTTATGACGCGTGTCAGATGTTTTCTTTCATATTTGCCCAAACCAACTCAATAGGGTTTAAGTTCACTTGAAATGAATATAACCCTATGCTGGACTATCCATGACCATTAAGTATGCTTTTTACACGACCTCCAGCATACCTGTCTCATTCCTTATTAGTTTAAACATATTTTTGTTTCAGAAAAGCATGAAATAATTATCATTCCTTATTGTCTAGGTCGGGTATTTGTTTCTTGCGTACGGTGATACATACGTATAAACAACGGTGCGATTTGAATTGGCATTTAAATTGGTATCACACGGGGCATTATGTCGATCGCACGAGATAAAATGTCATGAGCTCGAGATAAGATGCCGTAAGATAAGATGTCGAGCGCACGAGATAAGATGTCGTGCGCACAAGATAAGATGTCGAGCGCACGAGATGATATCGTGCATACGAGAAAAGATTCCATGTGCACGAGGTAAATTATGTCGTTAAATTTATATATAGATTTTGTTAGATTAACATTATGCTAGCATAAACCTGCTGTTCTTATCACTTTTCAGTGGTGTTTAACAGGAGAGAAAACGTGTGTTAACAGAGAGACTCACGCTCTCACGTGCTTTTTAAACACATTTTTATATATGCGCGTCCCGTGGTAGAACGTAAACGTCATGGCCTCAAAACAAATAATTCTAACATGGCTCGATTTGATATCCAGTTATATAAAGAAGGAACTCAAGCTCTGTATATTCTTCGATAAACAACGGTTGACGCGCGGACCGGTAAGAGAGCATTATGACGTCAATTATGATGTCAAATTGCCGCATGACGCCCAATACATTATTCCTCGTGTAAATGAAGTCCAGCATAATACTTATTAAAATATGACAATGAGTATGTCAAAATGAAAACAGTCAATGCCTTCATGTGATTTATCATCTAATTTACAACGGTTCATCGTTCAGATGTTTCAGTATTAACCTCGGGCTAACGCCCTCGTGGTTCAATTCCTACGCATCTGAACTCTGAACCGTGGAAAATTAGACGATAGGCCATTAGGCCCTATGGTTTTAGACAAGAAGATCAGAAACCGTTTAACTGTTCCTGGCCAATGTGACCTTGACCTTTGACCTAATGACCTCAACATCAATAGGGGTCATCTGCTGGTCATGGCCAACCTAACTATTAATTTTCCTGATACTAGGTCCAAGCGTTCTTGAGTTATTGCCTGGAAACCATTTTACTGTTCCTGGTCACTGTGACCTTGACCTTTGACATACTGACCTCAAAATCAATAGGGGTCATCTGCTTTTCATGACCAACCTCCCTATCAACTTTCGTAACCCTAGGCCTAAGCGTTCTTGAGTTATCATCCGAAACCGTTTTACTGTTCAGGGTCACTGTGACCTTGACCTTTAACGTACCGACCTCAAAATCAATAGGGGTCATCTGCTGCTCATTATCAACCTCCCTATCAACTTTCATGATCCTAGGCCCAAGTGTTTTTGAGTTATCATCCGGAAACCGTTTTACTATTCAGGATCACTGTGACCTTGACCTTTGACATACAGACCTCAAAATCAATAGGGGTCATCTGCTGGTGATGAACAACCTCCTTATCAACTTTCATGATCCTAGGCCCAAGCGTTCTTGAGTTATCATCCGGAAACAGATTGGTCTACATTCCGGCCGACATACAGACCGATCGACCTACCGACCGCCATCTGCAAAACAATATACCCCTCCTTCGAAGGGGGGCATAACAAGTTACGTACGAAAAACCAAAGTCAAAGATCCCTCAGGACAAGCCATGCTCCAAGAATGCATCAGTCTTAAAATACATATCCTAATTCATAACAACGTCGGCGTTTAGGCGGGCGACGTCTGTCAGGACGACGTTAGTTATACTCCAGTCCATAGGGGTGTTTCGTGTGCAAAAAAGGTCCAGAGCTGATTTATACATCAATGTGTAGGGGAATATCTCAACTTTCAGAAAATCTTGGGTGCATTTGCCGCATCATGGTACGTTTTTAGAAATCCAAGATGGCCGCCAAAATTTAAAAAAATACACTCATTTTCACTTTTAAGTCCTTATAGAAATACGAATGTATTTTTATTCTGGCGTAATAAGACAACAAAGAACACATTCTGCCACTGATTCAAACCCATTTTTGTCAGTTCTTGAGATTATATCGGAGAAAATTTTGAAAATATCGTGAAAATTTCACAAAAAATAGCCAAAAAAAATGGGTATGGTTGTAAATTTTCAATTGTCTTATTTAAAGGTTCGACGATAGTGACCAATTTTAGTGATTTGTTAAATTCGACAACATTTTTCATTACCTCGATACCATTTGTCTTGTATAATGGCACCTCATTGTTAGCCTATGGCTCATTGTTAGCCTATGGCTAAAATAAGTGGGTGGAGTAAATTGAAGTTTTGCTAGGAATACATTAATTGAAATGTATTATTAAATGCAGTTATAATATCTACCTGCGTATCCGACAAGGCAGTCTGAAAGACAGCTAAGTCCCCCGCCTCTGCTATGGATAGTGAAAGGGTAAACCTTTGATTTTAGCTGTGACCTTGACCTTGAACTGACATGACTGACTCATGAATTCTGCAAAACGTCTTGATGAGGTGATCATTTGACCCAAATTTCATGAAAATCCTTCAAGGGGTTTAGGAGATACAGAGCTGAAACTTTTGACCTTCAGTTGTGACCTTGACCTTGAGTTGACATGGCTGACTCATGAGTTCTTGATGAGGTGATCATTTGACCCAAGTTTGATGAAAATCCTTCAAGGGGTTTAGGAGATACAGAGTGGACACAAAATGGAAGGCTCAAACCTCCGACCCTTAGTTGTGACCTTGACCTTGAACTGGCATGGCTGACTCATAATTTCTGCACATTGTTTTGATGAGGTAATCATTTTACCCAAGTTTTATAAAATTCCTTCAAGGGGTTTAGGAGATATGGAGCGGACACGAAATGGAAGGCTCAAACTTGACCTCATTGTGACCTTGACCTTGAGCCGACATGGCTGACTTAAGTCTGCACATCGCTTGATGAGGTAATCGTTGACCAAGTTGATGAAATCCTTCAACGAGTTTAGGAGATATAGAGCGACACAAAATCAAGGTCAACTTGACCTAGTTGTGACCTGACCTGAGCGCAGAGATCATGTTCTGCACTCGTTGATGAGGTATCATTTGACCCAGTTGATTTCTAAGTTAGAATATAATCCCTGGGTCACGAGTATACGGGAGATTTTAGGTGATCATTGACCCAAATTCAAGCTAAACCTTTGAATGAGTTTGAAGATTGAGCGGACACATGGCTGCCCAACCTTGTGACCCTTAAGTTTGACCTTGAGTTGAGCATGGCTGACTCATGTTCTGCACCTGTCTTATTGAAGTGATCTTGACCAAAGTGATATGTAAATCCTTCAAGGGTTTGAGATATGAGAAGCTGCACAAAATGCTCAGGTCAGTAAACCAATTGCCTCCTTGACTAGTTGTGACCTTTACCTTGAACACGACAAGGCTGACTCATGGGTTCTGCACATCGTCTTGATGAGGTGATCATTTGACCAAGTTTCATGAAATCCTTCAAGGGGTTTAGGAGATATGACCCGGACAACGATTTGTTACGGACGACGACAGACTATTATATAATTTACCCTCGCCACGCGGGGATTAAATACAAACACTTTGTAATTGGCGTTCAATCGTACGCATATTTTTTGAACGATAACTATCAAAAATCGTCAACATATAATGAACAGTCTGTCCCTGGTAAAAACTTTCACAAATATATTTATTTTGATGCTAAAAAGTGTGACAGATAAAATTGAACTTGTGGAACTCCCTGTTCTTGCTCAAAAGAGTCAGTAAGGGTCACCAACACGTACTTTAAACTTCGATCAGATAAAATTGTGAAAAAAGTGTTGGCAGACGACTTTTAACTATGTCGTTAGATGCATTCATAATACCAATTCCATGTAGTGTCATAAGGTTTTTTTTAATCGAAAAAGACAGACACTAGATGCTCTTTTTTAATAAATGCATCACGAATAAATTTCCAGTCAAACAAGATATCGGTTGTGCTGCGTTGTTGCGAAGCCGCTTTGAAAGTTTGTAATTAAACCTTGCGATTCGAGGTACCAACTAGTCTAGAATTAATCATACGTTCCAGAGTTTTACATAAACAACTAGAAAGAGCTATCGGTCTATAAGTTACTTTGGTTCGTGCTATCTTTTCCGGGTTTTTGATGGGAATAACAATAGCTTCCTCCAGGAGTCTGGAAAAATACCAGTTTTCCATGTAATATTGTAGATTTCAAGGTCTAATGATTCTTGTGGGAAGTTTAAAAGTTGATAATGTATTTGGTCTGGACCAGCTGCAGTATCATGACATTTGTCTAGAGAGTCAATTAACTCTGTGATCGAAAAAGGTTTATTATAATCTTCCTCATTATTTGAATCAAAATTCAGAGGTTTGCTTTCTTTAGGTAATTTAATGTTTTGAAATCTTTGGTCATAATTATGTGAAGAAGAGTTTTTTGAAAAAGCTTCACCAAGGGTATTAGCAATGTCTTCTTTGGTAGATGCAGTAGTCTGGTCAGATTGTTTAAGATGAGAAACATTTGAAGTTTTTCCTTTTCCACTTATTTTACGAATCATTTCCCACACTTTTTCAACCGATGATCTAGAATTAAGTTTAGAAACGTATGAATGCCAGGAGTTTTTCTTTGCTTGTTTTATAGTTTTGCGAGCTTTTGCTCTAAGAACCTTAACTGATTGCAGATTGTCTTTTGTTGGTCAAATATTAAATTTTTTAACGGCCGCTCTACGTTTTCGAATAGCGGTCTTACAATCATCATTATACCATGGTTTATTTTTTGACTTGCCAGTTCTTGAAGTTTTTGAAATGGACTTGTCTGCATTATCTGATAAAATAACAGAAAACCGATCAATAGGATCAAAAAAAAAAAAAAAAAGGAAAATGGCGAAATTCTCCAAGACAAATCATTTTTGCATAAAGACTGATATTTCTGCCAGTCAGCTTTATTAAATTTAAAATAAGAGGACTCAGCTGACGTGTGCTGAACGACACTTGATAAGATAATCGGAAAATGATCACTCCCATGTAAGTCATCTAACACCCTCCATTCGAAGTCAAGAAAAAGGCTTGGTTGACAAATTGAATTGACAAATCTCTTGATTTGTCAAGAGAAGAGTAGTTTCCTGTAGCAGGATGTAGGTATGTTTTGGATTTATCATTCAGTAAGCAGAGAGAATTTCTTTCAATAAAGGTTTCAATAATTTGACCTCTAGCATTGCTATCAGAACAACCCCAAAACTCGTGGTGACCATTGAAATCTCCCATCAGAATAAACGGTTGTGGTAGTTGATTGATCAGGTTGTCAAGATCTTCAAGATTAAGTTTAAATTTAGGAGGTATATATATTGAACAAAATGTTATAGGTCGATCTATAGTTACATGCAATGCAACTGACTGAATGGTAGTATTCAAAACAATTTCTCTATGCGGACGTGTATTATTTATTAAAATTGATGCGCCACCAGAAGGTTTTTCTGAACTTTTATTGATAAAGTTATACGTTGAATAACGTTTAAAGGATATGTTGTCACTTTCTTTCAAAAAGGTTTCACTTAAACACATCAAAGAGCGATTTTATTTTGACAGAAGAAGGAGAATTTCATTATAATTAGCTTTAAGTCAGCGACAGTTCCACTGGATTATTTTATTCGACATAAATATGTTCTATCTGGAAACATGGTATTCACACTATTCAGTCTTCTCAGGAGAAGACATCCTAGTAATCTTTTCCTCCGTTAAAGGTTTAGGAGGTATGGTAGGAGGCTTAGACGAACGTCCATCCTCCTCGTCCTCCATATCTACATCTACTGCTCGATGTTCAAACCGGTTGTAGTGGTTAATGGGATCATTAGATCCCTTCCCCACTCCACCAGTATTTAGTTCAATTCTTTGTCTAGGTGTTTTATTCACCTTTGCCGATGATGAAGTACTTGTTGAATTGTTAGATACATTGCTTGTTCGTTGTTGTTGTGGCTTGTAATTAGGGATGTTTTGTATTGCAGCTGGAGCTTTACCTTGAGGATTTTTCTGTACATTTGATTGTTGTTTACTGGGTTCCGAACTTGGGGCTGGATTTTGAGAAACGGTCACTGAATCTGTTTGAGTAAATGCATCAATACACTGTGTTGTTTTGTTAGCGACAGATTTAGTGATTGATTAATAAGTTTGTGCGAGTGATGGAGATGTAAATTTAGCATTGGCAATTTGCATGGCTTCTAGAAATCCAATGCCTTTCTGTGAACTTGACATGAAGGACTTCCTTCTCGAGTTTCCACGTCTTGCATTCGCGAGACCTGGCTGAATATGGCTCGCCGCAATTCACACAACGCACTGTATAATTGCACTTGTCCTCGTCATGGGAATGGCCATCTCGACAGCACTTTGGGCAAATGTGATCACTTTTGCAGTTTCTCTCGTGTCCGAACTTAAAGCAGCAGTTACATTGAAGTGAATTAGGGATATAGGTTGTAACTTTTGTCATGAGGTATCCAACTTTTATGACTGAAGGAAGGAAAGGTATGTCGAAAGTAAGAATGATAGTGTTTGTGTTAATTTCTTTTCCTAATCGTTTAATTTTGATTCGTTTAGCAGCCGTGACATGTTGATCAGTAAGGCCGTGCACAATTTCCGACTCCGAAACTCCAGCAAGATCAGGACAGCGGATGACCCCACTTGAGGAATTCAGAGAGCGGTGTGCAATGCACTTACATGGTCGGTTGAAGAAGGATGTTAATTTGAGTAAATTTTCAGCATGTGCTGCTTTTTCTACTTCAACGAGCAGATCTCATGTGTGTAACTTTTTGACGGACTTCGGAACCCCAGCTACACCTTGAAGTGTTTTTTCAATTACGAAAGGAGAAAGACTTGTCATTTTAAAAGTTTCATCAGCTGACTGAATTAATAGAAATCTTGGAAATGCCATGTTGGATGTGTATGGTCGGTGAGACGGATTCTCACCTTCCGTACCATCTGAGTCTGTTTCGGTATGCGGTCGTTTGTTTATATTTTGATTTTTCATGATGAATTTGTTAAGATTCGTCACTCGCAGCCCCCACCCGACGCGGAGTCCAACAAGGGAACATGTAAGCAGAGCGGATATCCAGCTCAAACATGTTAGGGATACTGTAGTGATATACTCGGCCAGGTATTTTACAATCTTGTTAATATCACCAGCTGTATTGCAAAAATGCAATAAGGGGATTCAAGGGATTGCTACTTTACCCAACCAATTGACCCTTAGCCACCGCCTTCTAGGAAATAGAAATTGTAATACATATTGCAATGACGTGTTCAATACTTTTGTGTGAACGTACTATGAAAATTGCTGAATGCAGTAAAATGTGACGATAGAAGGAAAGTACATTTGATTTTGTGTGACGTTAATTTGCCAAAAATAAGATAATTGTGCATTGTCAAAAGGAAAAAAACCCATGCAATTTGATACGACGAATAAAAAGATGTAAGGGTATTTAAAGTGAATTTCCTAGGGCTTTGCATGACCAGCCGATCGATCGTATCGGGCCAATACGACCGTCAAAAACATCTAGACCGAATTAGAGGCCAAAAATGTGTGTTGGCACCCACACCCAGAAAAGGGGATGCACACATGTAAACAAGCATGCATCACCTCCCCAGGGTGCTATGGGGCACCTCAACATCCAGGACCCTCCTCTCCGGCTTACGGGCCGTCACCCAAGGCAAACGGGCGGCTTCATTTTCGGAGGAGTCGTACCCCTCTACATGGAGATACAGCCGGCATTTTCTATCCCCCCGCCGGCAAGGGCCAAAATATAACGTAATCAGTGGGTCTCCTGAATTTAGGCTTCATACAAAACCATTGCTACAAGATTTGCGAGCGTGGCGAGCAGGCAATATCTTTTGAAATAGTCTGGTCTGAATTTTAGGCTTTAAAAATGTATCCCTGTCTTTTTTAGGTTGGCGCGTTGGAAGTTCCCCTGAATCAGGGTGTGGGAGTTTATTTGGGCGATTGTAGGAGGCGGGCCCATCCTGCAAACTTTTGGTACTTTATACGATGCATTGTGCCGAGTTTTAAGAGAAAGCATTTTCTCTCATCAAGCGTTTTGCAATTCTTTTCTACCACCTTAACTGATTTGTTTTATTATCAAGAGTTAAAAAATAAAAATAGTATTATTTCATCTTTTTAAAACTGTTATCAATACTAGAAAAATATGCCCATGGGCAGAATTTTGAGCCCGCCAGCACCTTTGGCCCTAAGTGTGACCTTAACCTTAGACCTGGTTCTTGCGCGCGACACTCCGTCTCATAATGATGAACATTCAAGCCAAGTGTACATAAAAATCCCATTTTGCATGAAGAAATGCCCCGGACAAACTTCAATTTGACTTCTGACCTCCAACTGTGACCTTGACCTTTCAGATAGGAACATTGCGCATGACACACCTCATTTGAGGTAAATTTTTATGCCAAATATAAACAA
The DNA here is from genome assembly GCF_021730395.1 of Mercenaria mercenaria. Taxonomy (NCBI): domain Eukaryota; kingdom Metazoa; phylum Mollusca; class Bivalvia; order Venerida; family Veneridae; genus Mercenaria; species Mercenaria mercenaria. The sequence continues at coordinate 60,834,877 of NC_069373.1, forward strand.
GATTGGTCCATGCATGTCAAAGTTATGGTTCGGACAAACTTTTATTTGACCTTTGACTTCGAACTGTGACCCTGGCCTCTCAGATAGGAACATGGGATTTGCGCTTGACACTCTTCTTACTGAGGTAAACATTCATGCAAAATATAAGCCAGATTGGCTATGCATGTTAAAGTTATGGTCTAGACAAAATCGGACGGACGCACGCACATACACCGACCCGCCAAAAGTGGCGACTATATAGAGCTCATCACAAGCGGGCTCGACAAAAATGGTCATCTTATTTTTAGAAAGTGTTGCAACCTTTCTGAATAATGTGGATACAGGGTAATTCCCAATCCTTAATTCTAACATGATTTGAACACTGAAAATATGGCGGTCGGTTATGCAGTATGTCCAATAATTAAGATATTTTTGGTTAGAAATTTAATTATCAATTTTATTAAATCGATGATCGTTTCAAATTGAGCATTCTAGTCAAACTTAATAAAATCATCGTTATATGCTCCGTTCCTCCACCTCCCAGCTCTTGTGCCTATATATACAGTATAGGTTACTGTTTCATGCATTGAAATAATGCAGTCAAATCTAAACCTCAGAGCTTTAGTACTTTTTTTATCAATCTTCACTCAACTTCAGCAGTTTCTTTTATACATGTATTTAAATGTTGATTAAAATTCTGTTCTTCAAGAAAGAAACATATAATCTGGCACCAGGTCAATATTTCAAGTATTAAAAGGTCTTTAGATCTAATATTTAGTAAGTTCAAGGTTAGAACATTGGTGCGTGCGTATATATATGCTTTTCTTATTTACAATATCTACAGGAGTTTCTATATGCTGCGACGCATGCAGTATGTTTATTATATTTTACAGGTCTGGAGTATTTCAATGAACAGCGAAAGTCTAGCGTACTTGCCGCTAAAATTGAGCAGCTAAGGAAAGAAAAAGAAATGTTACAGAAACTCTTAGAGGAACATTCATTTACTTGCGCACGTATATAGCTGAAAAGGGATAGAGTTGCAAAAGCTACTGGAAGAACACGTATTTACGCCCGCACGTCCCAGAAAATCGGTAACTTATATTTCATTTTTTTTTTGTTCATAAAGTTAATAACAGATTTTTTACATGCATACCAAAGTCAAAATCAAAATGTTCGGTCCCTAACCAAACAATACAACCATACATACTCATAAAAAATAACAACAAAATAACGTGATTTTAGAATAAAAATACTTTTCTAAGCTTTTATATGGAAACAATGTATCGCTCAGGTTTTGTGAAATGTACAAAGAAGTGGGGTTTTAGCGAGCTTCTAAAACAGCCAACATGCCAGACGGGAAAGGAATTCAAAAGCCTGGGAGCAGTGATCGAAAAGTCTTTGGCACACAACTGGAGTTACAGTATCTTGTGATCGCAGGTTTCTAAAGTAATCGGCATGGAAATAAGTACATTAAGCATTAAATAATGCAATCTATAAGATCACTTAAAACCATAGCCCGCAACCAAGGAAATATATTAAACATACAAAGTAAATAACCTTTGCCACTCGGGAAACGCACGCGAGTCCTATAGATTTTTTTTCCTCCTTACAAGAGCCAACTACAGAGCACTGAAGTCACTGAGTTTTTGTGTTTCTGTCTATATTCGTCGTCCAACTGATTTGAAAGATATCATTAAAACATATTTATTGTTCGAGGATGTGATTAGTGACCTGCACATTCTAGTAAAGGTTCAGATGAATGAATCAAGTTTAATTATGTTTTCTTTGTGTTATGTACTTAAATCATTCATCGTTATTTGCAGTTTTGTTATCAATTTATATATTTTTCTTTAGTTCATCCCATTATTGTTGATTATAGTTTATTATGCGAACAAAAGACAGCTTAACAAGTTAAAATTAAACAAAAACAAAATAAGTAAAGACAAAAATGTAGAAATGCAGTGTTGTTGAAGGAAGTTATGTTTGACTGTGGACGAAGGATAGACACATACACTTTGGGGGGAGGAGGGGTCAAATAGTAGTGGGCACGTAATCTCACTCGCAGTAAAAAGAAAGAGGCGTAAATGCAACGAGGCCAAAGGACGGGGGAGGGGTGGAAAAGGAAAAAAAACTGTATTACTCTCAGTTATAAAAAACTCTGCACTTTTATGTATACAATATTTCCTTGTCTGGTAAGGATGTGCTTATAAAAGGAGAACATTTTCGTATATATTAATATATATGAAAGCTTTGGCGGTAGTGGTGAAAGTCTGTGAATAAGATTTATTCTAGGAGGCATTTGACGGCATCGACAATGATGTGAGGGTAAAAGGTTTTTAAGAAATACATGATGACTTTACATGTAATTGTTTATGGTTCCTGTGCAGATACAGAGAATACTATTTATATTCAAATAATCTTTAAAAGAAGAAATGCTTAGAAATTCTAAATTACAAACACTGTCTGGAGACTAGTGGATAAATTTAGGATTTAGAGTCTAAAAGTAGACAAAAAAAAAACAAAGACAAATATCAAGCAGAGAATGCCACGTACCAAAAACGCAGCCTCGCCAAAACGAATCCACAGCACGCAGACGTGCACACCACAAACACACTCGCGCACAAAGCAAACACAAGAGGACAAAACGAACAAACAAAGGAATACAGTGGGGCACCGCCTTGGAACGGTCAGTGACAAGAACACCACTGCGGAGCTTAAACCGGTTTATGGTGCGCACCCAATCTCACACTTACCCTCACCATGTTCCAAAAACACGGGACAGTGTAAATAAAAGTAATCCCCTACAGGTCAATCTGTAACACACGTAAAGAAAACAAAAAGTCATGGCATGTAAAATACAAAAATGTTCATGTATAAATAAATGCAAGTTGTCCGAGTGAGTGAGTGAGTTGGGTTTTACGGCGAATAGACACAACATGGTCATTACTTTACACAATTTAAATTCGTACCTTTGAGGTAACTACTAGAAAGGACCCTTACACATAAAAACAACGATAGATATCCAAAAGACAAGTGAATGAGTTAGATTTCAGATTTTGTGAGTTAGATTTTACGGCGAACCGACAAAAAAGGCCATATATCGCCGAAAAGCTATGCTCAAACATAAGGTCTGTTAATATACAAAGATTTAGGAATCCATTTAGCGGTAGACAAAACCGTTCATCCAACAACCAACTTTTCCTTGAATTGAACTTGCTTTAGACGATAAGGTAAGTCATATTCCCTTGTTAAAATTGGTAGATTTAAGGGAGAAAGTAGAGAATACTAGTTTGTTTGCTAAATCAAAAACGACTTTTTTGAAGTTGCGATCATTAATGTAGTCGTTCTTTTGCTTGCAAGGCTATCCCTGTTTGCAGACCCTTTATACGTAGAATGATAGATTTGATAGTAGATTTATTTATTTGGGTTTCACGGCCCACCAACACAGAAACGGTGTGCACGTCTGCGTGCTGTAGGTTTCGTTTTGGGGAGGCTGCGATTTTGGTACGTGGCATTCCCTGTTTGATATTTGTTGTTTTTTTTCTGTCATACATGATTGACCATCATTTATAACTGATAGCCTATGACAAACGGTTAAGGAATATGGTCATACGGCTGTAAACTATAAACCAGTTTAAGCTCCAAATCGCTATATGAGCTGTAATTATCAGCCCAGTCCGACGTTAAACCCCACCAAATGAATGAACCAATTTAAGCTCCCCAATGGAGGTTTTGCCGGCGGTGCCCTACTGTGTGACTTTGTTTGTTTTGTCCTTGTGTGCTTACTTTGTGTGTGTGTGTGTGTGTGTATGTGTGTGTGCGTGTGTTGGTCGTGTGTGTGCGCGTCCGCGTGCTAGGTTTACGTTTGGGAAGGCTGCGTTTTCAGAACGTGGCTTTCCCTGTTGGATATTCATCCTTCTTTTCCACATGATTAAAGTTTGGAAATGCTTCCATTGTAGTTTAAGTTTTCATTTTGGCTGATTATCTTAACAATCAAAAGAGGATCGTGTACATTTATTTATTTATTTATTTGGGTTTTACGGCACACCAACACAGTACAGGTTATATGGCGCCAAACAGGACTACAAATTTTGGTTCCACATCTCATTTACATTGAAATAAAAACATGAAGTATGGAATCAAAATTTGCATACCTGCTGGAATCACAGTTACTGCAAAACCAAGTGTTAAGACCCTATCAGTTGCCTCTTACGATCATGCAAGGGTAAGGCAGTGGTTCCAATTCTTTTCATACACAGATCGTCCAAGAACCACATGGGGCAAAAAGATCGTGTACAGGTGTGACAATATGGCAGTCATATGATAGACTCACTTACAAACAAATCAAAAGACATCATGGTTCTTGGTCTGTGCTACAATGTTTGGAATACAACACATGCTTGTGAGCACAATTGTACTACTTACAAGGCAATAACAAGATGCTTTAATTTCAGCGTTTCCGAAGGCTTGCACAAGAAACAACTGTATTACCGACCCAAGTAAAGTGCAGGCATATCTTTTGCATATCTTCACTTATTAACTAATTATATTGTTTCAAGTAATTTGTCAGGAAATACAAAACTAACCTGTCGCTACGCAATTAATTCTGTTTCAGCAATTTCAGCACAGAAATGGGTTTGGAGTTTAGACCGCCGATACCTTACGTGGCTTTTGCTGCTATAATTATATAGCATAGATTTACAAAGGCTCATTGTTTCCATTGCGCGTTAGGAGATTCACCTGGCGGGGATTACATTTATTTATACTGTCCAGAACCAATCAACCGAGTCTGCAATTTTCACTGCCTTGCTCTCGGTGTTTCCAAGGGATCTACTTTTTAGATTTTTTTTGGAACATGGCGGGCGTAAGAGAACCGTTGGGTGTGCACGAAACCGGTTTAAGCTCCTGTGAGTTTTTATTTTTTTGCTACCCCAGTGATGTTTTTGCCAATGACCGTTCCAAGGCGGTGCCCCACTGTGGTGTTTGTTTTGTCCCGTGTCTTTGTTTTGCATGTGTGAGTGATGGTAGTGTGCACATCTGCGTGCTTATTATCGTTGTAAGGAAGCTGTGCTTTTGGAACATGGCATTCCCTGTTTGATATTTATCCTAAATGGCATTTCCCGTTTGATTTATCCTACATGGCATTCCCTGTTAGATATTTATCCTTGTTTTAATCTAGTGCTAATATCAGCTATGCTGACAAAATAATTTAAATATTTAGATCCAACTATGTCGTTCTATTTGCAACTGGCAATGGTTGGTTTTAAGTGCAATTGGTCGATACTTGCATTCTAATATCAATTGACGTTTTTCGAAAAAAAAAAAAACAAAGACAAATATCAAACAGGGAATGCCACGTACCAAAAACGCAGCCTCCCCAAAAAGAAAACCAACAGCACACAGACGCGTACACCACAAGCAAACACACACACAGTTCTGTTTCAACTCTTGATAAAATATGCACATCATTTTACGAAACTTGCCTCGTTAAGGTCGCATTTTTAGTTGCCTTTTTGGTATATTTAGAATTAATGAACTTGTCTTTACTTCGAACGCTTTGCAGCATTATTCATTACGAACAGAAAAATGGCAGTTCATCTATGATATTATATATACTAAGAATAACTGAAGTGGATCAAGCCAATTTGTCAGAATAGGAGATCTGTCCATTTTCGGCGGTAGCAAGGCTTTCGGAAATCCACCTTGCTACTAAAATTCTGGTGGTAAACCACAAGTGGCAGTAACGTACCTAGGATACAGTATGGGTCTATGGGCCATATGCACTTACATTTATTACAATTATAATGTTTTCTTAGGAAAAAAATGACAAAAAGCCATTTTGAAAAAAATTTTGCTCCTGTGACAATGAGCCATCTACAAGGTAGATATGAACAGTTTCACACGTGCATTGCTAGCAGGTCCGTATTTTTTTTTTCAAAACAATATTTCCTTATCAATGATTGGCCGCCTTTTCGGCAAGAGATTAATCTTTCAGAAAAACCTTACTTCAAAACCCAGTTCCAAACCGTTTACGCATCACGAGCGAGCAACGGCGTACAAAACGATAGTGATTTCTCCACCCGAAAAATCCCACACATTTTTCGCACCGAAGTCTCCCCCCTAAAACACATCAAGTACTCCGTCCCAGTTGAAAATAACGTTACAACCGGTCAGAATTGGCCAAATGCAAACTAACAAGACCGAACATCAGGTTTAACTCTTCGTAATTACTTACAAATGTGCAATTTAACTTTTTCGCTTTCGAAAATTACCTTCGCCTGCCATGATTACCGTTGACAAAACGGTGGTTGTAAAGAACGTTTTCATTGGCGGAGACAGTTTACTTATTTCAAACGTAGCGATAAAATCCAAAGAGTACCCGAATATAAACAAGCAGCGATGGCTCACGAAGATTATTTACCAAATTCAAATAAATAACAACTGGTAAGTAATAAAGTAGAACTGAACCTTATTTTTAGTCTTGTTAGTTTACACTTAGCATACTCTGACTGCTTGTAGCGCAACTTTTAACTGACAAGGTGTACTTGATTTGTTTTAGGGGGGAGACTTCGGTGCGAAAAATGTGTGGGATTTTTTCGGGTGGAGAAATCACTATCGTTTTGTACGCCGTTGCTCGCTCGTGATGCGTAAACGGTTTGGAACTGGGTTTTGAAGTAAGGTTTTTCTGAAAGATTAATCTCTTGCCGAAAAGGTGGCTTATCATTGATAAGGAAATATTGTTCTGAAAAAAAAAAAAAAAAATACGGACCTGCTAGCAATGCACGTGTGAAACTGTTCATATCTACCTTGTAGATGGCTCATTGTCACAGGAGCAAATTTTTTTTCAAAATGGCTTTTTGTCATTTTTTTCCTAAGAAAACATAATTGTAATAAATTTAAGTGCATATGGCCCATGGACCCATACTGTATCCTAGGTACGTTACTGCCACCTGTGTGGTAAACCAGTTACAAAATATCCATTTAGTGTTGTTTTTTATTAACTAGAGGCAGCTACATACCTTGGAATTAACAAGGAATTCTGTAAAACATTTGGATTCAGATCCTTGTTGAGTTCTGCTCAACCCGGGGCTAGAGGGCGTGGACGGTAGCATGCATTTCCACTACCGTCCTTGAACAGGTTCAATCAAACCGAGCCTGCAACATTTTCGTTTTTGTCGTGTTGAGCGACCTGTGAAGTTTCTACTTTTTTCTATTTTTGTATCAGTTGTCTTCATTAAATTTGCTGTTTATGAAAATTTCGGTTGCATGGACCGTGGGTTAGTCCATCCTCTTCTTGGCAAGGGAACGGGCTATAAGACACTTTTCAAACCACATGGGCCTCGGAGGGAGAATCATATATCATGGTTAACTAGAATAGAGGTAAAGCGAAAGGAAGGTTCCAAGGCGGTGCCCCACTGTGTTCCTTTGTTTGTTCTTTTTGTCCTAATGTGTGGGCTTTGTGTGTGTGCGCGTGTATGTGGTATACGCGTCTGCGTGCCGTGGGTTTCGTTTTTTGGAGGCTGCATTTTTGGTACGTGGCATTCCCTGTTTGATATTTGTCTTTGTTTTTTTACGTTATCATAAATTACGTAAATACTTTTCTAAATTTTACTATCGTAATTCAGATTTTTATGGGAATGTGGTTTACAAACTTCGTAAGATCTTGGGTCATGGTAATTTTCCAAATGTATTTGGTAAAATTATAAAACGTTTTATTAAAAGAGGTTATGACCCAAGTGTTTTGAGACATAACGCATGTTTAGTGTTCAACCCGATTACAGTTGGACACTACGCTTCCAACTTTGATTGTGTCTGACGGAAGAGGGGGAGGACTCTATGATAGGCAGTTTTTAAATTCTACCAGGACTGAACTGTTTTAATATCTGTTTTCAGGCCTGTTTCGTCGGGCCCTAAAGGGTATTTCTCTAGCTGCTCTGTCTTCTGAAAAGGCACTGAGTACATACGTTGTTGGTTCTAAAGGTTTGCTTTTTATATATTTATACACGAGCATTTTTGTGTTTTACATGCCTTGCCTTTTTGTTTCCATTACGTGTGTTTTATTTACTTCACAACAGCGGGTGTTAAGTGCTGTGTGGCGGCCGTAAAAGTCGCCCCGACTTCATTTCAGTGTTGTTATATTTTCTGGTCCTTCGGGATCATTGATTTCAACTCATTTAGATTTGAAGATTGAATACTGCTTAAGCCGGTGCTAGGGGTCGTGGGCAGTGTTGCATTTTCCATTACTGCTCATGAAGAGACTCAATCAAACCGAGTCTGCAATTTTCACTGTTTGCTTTGTTCTCGGTGCTTCCGAGGGATCTACTTTCCAGATTTTATTTAGAGATTTACCTGGAGGGGATTACTTTTATTTACACTGTCCCGTGTCTTTGGAACATGGTGGGGGTAAGAGTGAGGTTGGGTGCGCACCATAAACAGGTTTAAGCTCCCCAGTGGTGTTTTTGCCACTGACCGTTCCAAGGCGGTGCCCCACTGTGTTCCTTTGTTTGTTCTTTTTGTCCTATGTTGGCTTTTTGTGTGTGAGCGCGTGTATTTGTGTTTGTGGTGTGCGCGTCTGCGTACTGTGGGTTTCGTTTGGGGAGGCTGCGTTCTTGGTACGTGGCATTCCCTGTTTGATAGTTGTCTTTGTTTTTTAAAATACAATAGCAATTTAAAATCACTTCTGCGGGAAGGTATAGCAAAGCCCGCTTTTTATGGGGATGTGGTTTATAAACTTCGTAAGATTTTGGGTCATGGCAGTTTTCCAATTGTATTTAGTAAAGTAATTAAACGTTTTATGAAAAGAGGTTATGACCCAACTGTTTTGAGACACACCGCATGGTTGGTGTTCAACTCCTTTTACAGTTGGACGCTACGCTTTCCTCTTTGATTGTGTCTGACGGATCAGGTGGAGGACTCTCTTAAATCCCACCAGGAAATGCTTGACATGACTACACGCTCTGGCAAACTGAATTAATTGAGAAATATATACCCCATAAGATGTAGCCTGAGGTACATCCCCATCCAAATGCGGAAAATTTACAATACTAAAATTAAAATCATCCCTCTTGTCATAAATTTTGGTATGTATAATATTGTCATAAATAGAGAGATGTAAATCTAAATATGAAACATCAGTATCCGAATTGTTAGTTTTAATTAACTGAAGCTCCCTAGGATAAATAGTACGCATCAAATGACCAAAAACGGATTATCCATATTAAGAATATAATCCAGATAGCGCGATGTATTATTAAATGCAGTTATAATATCTGCCTGCGTATCTGGAGAAAGGCTCAACATAAAGTCTCTTTCATAACAACATAAAAACAAATCTGCGACAAGGGGTGCACAATTTGTTCCCATGGGAATACCAACAACTTGTCTAAAAACTGCATTCCCAAACCTGATGTAAATGTTGTTCAATAAAAAGGAAAGGGCTCATTTAGATTTGAAGACTGAATACTGCTTAAGCCGGTGCTAGGGGCGTGGGCAGTGTTGCATTTTCCATTACTACTCATGAACAGACTTGCCCGCCCGCTTAGCTCAGTAGGTAAGAGCGTTGGTCTACGGATCGCGGGGTCGTGAGTTCGATCCTCGGGCGGGGCGTATGTTCTCCGTGACTATTTGATAAACGACATTGTGTCTGAAATCATTAGTCCTCCACCTCTGATTCATGTGGGAAGTTGGCAGTTACTTGCGGAGAACAGGTTTGTACTGGTACAGAATCCAGGAAAACTGGTTAGGTTAACTTCCCGCCGTTACATGACTGAAATACTGTTGAAAAATGGCGTTAACCCAAAACAAACAAATTGTAGTGAATAGTGGTCTGGGACCGGTGCAGTGTAGAGGGCGCTAGTGAGGTCAGGCGAGGTCACGAGCGGGATCAGCCAATGGGGAGCATTCTAGAAGTTCAAGCTATCTTGTTGAGACGCCATTATTGCTGTTCATCTATATTATCATAGAAATCTGCTTGCATCCTGATTCTCATCGGCTGTAAGTATTGATATATATGTTCATTCTGTGCATCCTTGTTATCTGTTAAGCTAAGAAGCCAGATATCATTGTATTCTTGTATTCTCGGCATTCTGTATAGTGAAAAATCACTATATTGGTGTCAGAGTGGTTTTCGGGCCCACGTAGCAATACGTCAACTTTCCAAAGTTTTTGGGTGAGAGTAGGGTATTAGCGGCTCGAAATACATCGCCGCTATTGTCCAAAAATCCCCATTTCCCTAGGAATTGTCGTGCTTAGTGTGTTTTCGACCACTTAGGTTATTCTGCCCCCGGACCTTACGGGCCCGGGGCACTACCAGCTATAAACTTATAGCGTACCGGGAGGTCATCCCGTGTGGAGAATTTAATAGGGGAGATGGGAATAGGGTTCTTTAATATTTCTATTTTGTATTTGTGTCTTTTTGGTATAAAATAAGTCTATAAATTTCGGCAGGGAAACCGCTGCGCAGAACAGCTGCGCGCGGGACGCGGCGTGGTCCCGGCTTCTGGTTTCTTTGCGCAACCATATTGCGCATAGCTACCGTTTGCCTTCCGCAATATTATATTGTTCGCTGTTTGTTTTTGTATTAAATTGCTAAAATAATTGCTTTGTGACTTGTTTTGTATATTGTGTATCTACCATGGACCATCACACTCAAACGTCGGGTAGTACCGACCCGATCTTTATAAATTTTACCGAGCTATACCACATGAGGTCGGTGATCCCGGGTCTTTCCCGTGAGGGGGCAATAACAGAACAGAAGAACAGAACAGAAAGTTTATTAACGAGTACACTACAGGTACATTGTTAAACATGACAATTGCCAGGTATAGAAAGAAATATGGGAACATCTCTCATGACGCATTCATGCACATGCGTAACTTAAAAGATAGGGAGAAAATTGTTAATAGAATTGTTTTTGTGGAGAATCTGGACCTGGTAAAAGTTATTGATTGGGAGGAGTTAGAAATTGAGAGGGAGGTGGATAAGTGGCTATTCGATAAGGGTGGTCCATTTGATTGTGACGAATGTGCAGTCAAGGACCAGGGTCCGGCGGGGTCTATTGCACCTAGGACTACACCTCTAACAGCGGGCCAAACGAATTGGGGTACATTTGGCGATACGTCAAAACAAGCGGCTGCTCAACGTTCGTGTTTTAAGAGAGAGTATGGTGATAATGATTATACCCCCCCCCACCGGAGTATGGGGAATGTAACCCAAAGTCTGAAGCCCCACCTATCTACGATGAAAGCATTGGGGCTTATCAGCCTCAGTTTGGCCAACCCAGTACCTACCCCGGTACACCTGGACCCGCACGCCAGATTGGGTTTGCCCAACCCAGTTTTTATCCGGGTAATCAGGGACCCAGCGGTTATGTGCAACCTAGGGCCCCAACAAACGAAACTGGGGGTGCAACATTTACCACCTACCAGTCTAGGATGCAGCAACCTGCACCTATGGCCATACCCCCACGTGGTTACCCCCAGGGGTAACAACCCGGAGACCTACAGAAGCTACTCCCAACTGGTACCCCCCATCCGCAACTCGCTAGCGGGGGAGCACCGCCTGTTACCCAATCTGCTGATAGGGCCTCACACGCTGTCCCTACATCGTGGTACCCCCCACCCACCCTCAGGCTAGCGGGGGAGCACCCACTGTTAACCAGTCTAGCTGGGGATACCGGGGGTCACTTCCCATGTAGATGACCAATGCCACCCAAGCCCTCGTACATCATGTCAATCAGGTCTTGTTTAGGATCCTACCAGGTGGTATATGCCACTTAGGTGTGAGGATAACCCTCATTCTTACGGGGTTCCTCACACAGGGACTCTACACCGGAGGTCCGAGGGCAGCTCCAATACACCAAACCATATAAGCCCAGATAGGAACAGTTTCAGATGGACTATGTTACCCGGAAATGGGGACAACGCCCATTCACAGTTACGTAGTCCAAGACCAGAATTCTAGCATGCGTGATATTTCAGAGCAGAGTGGGTAAACCCCCCATTTGCAAAGTAACTCCGATTCATATATACCCCAGACTGTGGATACCAATTCGTCACAGCTTTTGCAGAACAGTGACTGGGTCTGGGAACTAATTTTGGATCAGGGGGAAGTAGCTGATTTTGGGGACCCCAATCCATCTCAAAGTTTGTATGGCCCCCAACAACCAAGGCCATCAGGTTGTTTTACAAAGCCACCTCAACATCAGGCGTCTCTTGAGAAATGCTATTTCCAGCAATGCCCTATGACTTCAACCCCTATAAAAACGACGATAATCAGCCCATTGAGCGCGGCGGCCAAGCTATTAAGCTCTGTAAAACAAAGTAAAAGATTGTGTAAGGCTTATGATAATTTACACAAGGTACTTACCGAATCTGATCAGCATGCTACACCTAGGCCTATTAAAAATCAATCCCAAGATAAATCTGAAGATTCCTTATTGGAAGCATTGGTAGAAAGTGCTTTATATACTGAATGTCAAACCCAAAAGGTAGAGGCCGAGAGCAAATCCGCTCGTACCGAAGTCGAGGGAATAAATGCTCAACAGTCCCATTATACTGAGGAAAGGTGTCAGACCAGTCACGCTGAGTCCCTTGACCCGTTTCCTAATGCTAAAGTTGAAGGTCAGACCCTACATAACGAGGCTAAGGGTCAGTCTCTAAATATAAAGGTCGAGGGTCAGTCTTGTACTAAGGTAAAGGATCAGACTACCTATACAGAGGCAAAGGGTCAGCCCTGGTGTTACGTTGGGGCTCAGTTCATTAACAGGGAGACAGGGCCCTTGTATAACAGCGTGGGTCAGAACATTAAAAGTGAGGTCGAGGCCCTGTACACTGTCGAGGGTCAGTACACTCAAACTGAGGTTAAGCCTTTGTATAATCACATGGAGGGCCAGTATGATAAAACCGAAGTTGAATCCTTTTATATTGTTGAGGGTCAGTCAATTATTACTGAGGCTGAGGGCCAGTCTGATAAAACTGTGGTCAGTGGTCAGTCCCCGTTAAGTTTGGTCAAAGATCTGTCCCGAGAGACTGAGGACAAAGAAGAACAGTGTCAAGATAGGAATGGTTACCGGCTTGATAAACCTATCCTTTCGAATGATGACTTAGAACAGTTTTTTCAGTATTTGGATGATAAACATCTGGAACTCTCACTAGAAGCTAATAATGCATCGCCCGAATGTTCACCCCGTGGAACTGTGACCCACAGGGAAGAGAATACCCTACATGGTAGAGTAAGCCCCCAACTTAATTTACCACAAGGTACCGGGTCTACTATCTACTCGGAAAGCACGACACGCTCAGATATTCAGTCTAATCTAGATGGAGAAAGTCTTTGTAAATTAGGTAAGGGAGAGGATAGAGCTGTTAAATGGTCGGATTTTCAGGGTGACCTTGAAACTGTAGCCAATAGGGATGGGGAAATTCTACTGACAGAACCACCATGTGAGTCAATAACACACAGGGAGGGGAAGACCCTACTGCCAGAATCACCCTGTGTAACTGTGACACACGGGGAGGGTAATTTAGTATTGACAGAATCACCCTGTGTAACCGGGACACACAGGGAGGGGAATGTCCTGTTGACAGAATCACCCTGTATAAGAGTGATCTGCAGGGAGGGAAATGTTATCACCATTTCTTTAGCAGATGTTATGGAAACACTTAATCAGGGGCAGTACTTCTAGCAGGAAATACAGGGGCAAGGCCTCCCACGGATATGGCAGTCATCATTAGAACTGCCCTGTGGAAGTAGGACCCACAGGGAGGGGAGAATTCCAGCCGTTCCCTTAGAAAAGGTTATGGGGACGCCATTAGCCCCTAGAATGGTGGCTGATAGGGGAGAAAGCATACTTGCAGCACATTTGGCGGGAGAAGTGGGGCCATATGGGGATTCACTCTGTGGAACTGTGACCCACAAAGGGAATATATTGAAAATACCCCCGGCAGCTTTGGTGGAATCTGGGGAATCATCCTTCAAAGCTGTCCAGGCCAGGTTAGTTTCCCAGGCGGATCGTGGTCATATGGACACGCCTAGGGTGTGTGTGTGTGTGTGTGTGTGTGTGGTGCACGCGTTTACGTGCTGGGGGGTTCGTTTTGAGGAGGCTGCGCTTTTGGTGCGTGGCATTCCCTGTTTGATATTTTTTTTTTTGTTGTGGGGAGTAGAGCAAGGGAGACCTGTGACACTGAAAGCCAAGTGATACGACAGCGCTCGTATCAGGTAGTTGTGGGTCATTTACCCTTAGGTTCAAATACAGGTTTTAACCAGGGTTTGGTCGACAAGGGTGATCTGCCCGGTTGCCGGGAGGCCTCATTTGTCTCACCCATGCCCCAATGTCGTGTGGGGCCAGACCTGCGGTTGTCTAGGTTAGTGGCCTTTCACAGCTGGAGGTCTCCTGTTGAGGCTATATTGGAGTGTTCTGTAGGACTGGAGCCTGGTACAACACTAGATGGGCAGAACCGGGTACCAGAACCTACAGATCAGTCCCGGTCGTCTTGTAAGTAGGGCTGGGTTGTACCAGCCATTTGGGTGGGGGGAAGTCAGGGATCACCCTGATATATATAGGGTGGTTACTCTGGTTGTCGGGGATCACCCCCGACATAAGATATGCGGGGATAAATCGGGGATCACCCTGATACGTATAAATAAAATGGTTTCACTGGTTGTCGGGGATCACCCCCGATGTAATGTATATGGTATATATAAAATGGGTACTCTGGTTGTCCCAATTGAATGTGTTATGTATAAAATATATATGCAAGTCTGTCTAAAAGGGGTACTCTAGTGCGTCAAAGCCAAATATTTCTTACTCTGGAATAGACGTACAGGGCTGTACTCTAAGATTGAAGTTGAAACCTTTCCATATGAAGGAGGGTCAGTAGAACCCAGTGTTGTCCAAGAACACTTGGACTTCATCTCCATTGGACAAGTAGGTTTTAGACTTTGACCAGCGTTGTCCGGAGGGTTCCAGGGGAAGATACTCCCCTGTAGGCCATGTGTCCCTGAAGCAGATCATTCCGGGTTTCGGGGGAAGATACTCCTCTGTTAAGCCATGTGTAAGAGTAATATGACACCCTTTTGACCTTGTTTCAGGCTACCATGAGAAGGCACTGTCGTGGAAGGATAAGTGCAGCCCGGTCATTGTATGTGGTGGATGAATTCACCTTTATGAGAGACCCAGATATAGAGCTGGGGACCCCGGGGAGGATACCCCCGGGGCACGTAGTGAGGGGTCCAGGTCCCCCTCCCTTACGGAGAGCCCGCGGACACGCATGGCAGGGGTAAGTTTATCCCCTGCCAATTCCCCTGATATGCCGAGGGGGCGGACCACATCCTTCTTGGTCGCTGATACCCCATTGAGCCAAGGCCTGAATCCTTTGGCCAGTAGTTCCCCCCAGGGTCCTGGGGTGAGTGGAGGAGATTCCCCAGGCCACCACGAGGACTGCGAGAAGGAGGGGGTCCGAGCAGTGTGGGAGGGAATCAGGGTAAATTGGGCGATGGAGGAGGGAGAGTTGGATGCCTCTAGCCCTCTCTTTGAGGAATCTGGGGCGGATATGTCGACCTCCTCATCAAGGCCCACGTCCACGGCGGATTCTATCATCCATCCCTTTGACTTGTCCGAAATGGTTGACTCGGGGGAGAATGAAACATCATTCGATTTCCCCGAGAAACCTAGGTTAACTCTTTCCAAAGGTCTGCAGTTAGGGGGGAGGTTGGGAAGTGAGATTGCTTCCAGCAGCCTGAAACGGGTGCCTAAGAGGCAACGCTCACTTGAACCCGTTCTTGTCCCTCCTGAAGAAGAGCCAGGCTTGTGGGACTGGCTCTGTCCCAGACCCAAGTAACAACCCTTCCCAAGGAGCCCCTTGGGGAGGAGCCCGTCCCAAGTCCCAGGGAAGCACCAAAAAGATTGTGCCCGGTCCGAAGTTGTACGGTCCAGGTAGTAGACCTGGAGACTCACGTCAGAAGGTCGCATTTGCCCGAGCCCTTTCGTTCGGGGGCGCGTAACCCCGCCACTCTTAGGGAGCGGGGGCGTCATATAATGTGGTTGGCGAGTCGAGTGATGGGGGGGGGGGGGGGGTGATGGCACCCTCTCTTGCCTGATTCACCTGAGGGAGGGAGGGAGTCCCCAGTCTGGAACAGGGGTTCCAGAGTGAACAGCTCGCCAACATGGCGTTGTTCGCTATGGTCAACGGGTGGAGGGCTGAGCTGATACCCAGTCTCAAGCCCATCCGGTCGCCTATGGTCCTAGGGGATTGGAGATGCCTGGCAGTGGCGGTTAACCTGCTATCCGCTGCTGACCAGTTGGCCTTTGTCCGGGGGAGGGGTAGCTGCATCTGGCGGTCTGCCCTCTAGGAGGGAAGCTTCCGGTGGGGGGGGGGGGGGGGGGTGAACGTACCCACATCCCCGGAGGCGAAGTCCAACACTCAGGAAGCAGATCCGGAAGGGGTAAACTTGTCCGAGAGGTCAACTGAGGGAGAAGTGGGGGTGGTCGATACTCACTTTCACCTTGACCGCCTGACCAGGGAATTGGGGCTTTCTGTCACTGCCTTATATGGGGATATCATCAGGTGCGTGGGGCAGGCACCGGCGGGTCAATCGGTTAGGATTAAGGGGGTGGTCACTTCCTTTTGTGATCCCCAGTCCTTCCTCTCGCTCATGGGATTACGGTCCCGGGAGGTGAATACCACAGTGGGGGTATATCCCAAAGTAGTACCTTCACTAACCAGGCATGAGCGGGAGCTCAAGTTCCAACTCTGGGACTCCCGTCGCCTGGTGGGTTATGGGGAGTTTGGTCTGGATAGAACCACTCACCCATATGAGTGAGTGGCTCAGGAGGAGTTGCTGCGGTGGGTGCCTCCTGAGGGGGTTTAAGTCCTTCATTCCCGGGGTGTACCTCGGGATAGGCTCAACATGGAGCCGACCCTGAGGCTCCTGACATTGTGTCAGGCAGCTGGGGTACCCAGTATGCAGTTTATCCAGCTGCATTGTTTCCAGGGATCCGCCGATTTACTGTGGAGGGAGGCTTTCCCAAACACCTTTTTTAGTGTAAATAATGGGGTGGGAAGCTTTGACGCAGACTAGTTGGCTGGTCTGAAGAGCATCCCCTCTGATAGGTTACTCTTGGAAACCGACGCGCCCTATTTTGCTCCCCGTGGGTATTCCCATAACGCCCCACACTTGCTGGGTATCACCGCAGTATCGGTGGCCCGCATCCTGGGGGTTTCCCCTCAGGTACTTATGTCTCGCACTTGTGCTAATGCGAACAAGCTGTTCTTTCACGACTAAGTGCGTGTTAGTGGCCTATGTCCGGGGGTTTCCCCTCGGGCTCCCATGTCCCCCTGTCCGTGAATATTAATCGGCCTGTCTTTTATGTTGAATTGGGTACTCTTTGCCTTTAACTTGGTGACGAGATCCCTGTCCGTTAAGTATTTAGGTCAACCTTTCGGTGGGCAGGAATGTACTCCTAGTCTACCAGGGTTAAACTGCCCCGGTCCCTGTTAAGTAGTTTCCCTTTGTATGGTTTTGGCCTTGGGAGTGATATATATATCCCACGTGGATTGTGTTAGATTTGCTGTTGCACTTTATTTTTGGGAGTGATGAATATTTCCCACCTGGTTAATTTTACAATCTGCTGTATTATCCGTTTCATGGGACTTATCTGTGGGGCGGTTAGGGAGTAACAATTATGTCCCACCTGGATGTTGGTCCTTAAGAAACCCGTTCGTTCTTTGTCCCTATGTGCTCGTGCTTGTACCTTCCTTTTGCGAGCAGTTTGTGGAGTTCTACTCATTCCCAAACTGTCATGTATCCACTCACCCTGGAGTAGTGGCCAAACTAGGTCAAATTAGAGTTAGAGGCAATTTCGCCTTCCCCTAGGTTAACAGGTTTCAGTCTTCGCTGGGCCAACCCTATAGACCAGGTTTAGCCCCTTTTGTTAGCCCCATCCCTGGGGAGACCCAAAGCTTCTACCCCGGGGACCTGGTTTATAAGACAGGGAGGAGTGTAGTGAATAGTGGTCTGAGACCGGTGCAGAGTAGAGGGCGCTAGTGAGGTCAGGCGAGGTCACGAGCGGGATCAGCCAATGGGGAGCATTCTAGAAGTTCAAGCTATCTTGTTGAGACGCCATTATTGCTGTTCTTCTATAGAAATCTGCTTGCATCCTGATTCTCATCGGCTGTAAGTATTGATATATATGTTCATTCTGTGCATCCTTGTTATCTGTTAAGCTAAGAAGCCAGATATCATTGTATTCTTGTATTCTCGGCATTCTGTATAGTGAAAAATCACTATAAAATAAACATGAACAGACTCGATCAAACCGAGTCTGCAATTTTCACTGTTTGCCTTGTTTTTCGGTGCTTCCGAGGGATCTACTTTTCAGATTTTATTTACTTCACAACAGCGGGTGTTAAGTGCTGTGTGGCGGCCGTAAAAAGTCGCCTCGACTTCATCTCAGTGTTGTTATATTTTCTGGTCCTTCGGGATTATTGATTTCAACTCATTTAGATTTGAAGATTGAATACTGCTTAAGCCGGTGCTAGGGGTCGTGGGCAGTGTTGCATTTTCCATTACTGGTCATGAACAGACTCAATCAAACCGAGTCTGCAATTTTCACTGTTTGCCTTGTTTTCGGTGTTTCCGAGGGATCTACTTTTCAGATTTTATTTACTTCACAAAAGCGGGTGTTAAGTGCTGTGTGGCGGCCGTAAAAAGTCGCCTCGACTTCATCTCAGGGTTGTTATATTTTCTGGTCCTTCGGGATCATTGATTTCAACTCTTTTAGATTTGAAGATTGAATACTGCTTAAAAACAAAGAAAAATATCAAACAGGGAGTGCCGGTGCTAGGGGGCGTGGGTAGTGTTACATTTTCCATTACTGCTCATGAACAGACTCAATCAAACCGAGTCTGCAATTTTCACTGTTTGCCTTGTTTTCGGTGCTTCCGAGGGATCTATTTTTCAGATTTTATTTACTTCACAACAGCGGGTGTTAAGTGCTGTGTGGCGGCCGTAAAAAGTCGCCCCGACTTCATCTCAGTGTTGTTATATTTTCTGGTCCTTCGGGATCATTGATTTTTAGATTTGAAGATTGAATACTGCTTAAGCCGGTGCTAGGGGGCGTGGGCAGTGTTGCATTTTCCATTAGTGGTCATGACCAGACTCAATAAAAAAAAACAAAGAAAAATATCAAACATGCCACGCACCAAAAACGTAGCCTCCTCAAAACGAATCCCCCAGCACGCAGACGAGTGCACCACACACACATACACACACCCAAAGCCAACACATAAGGACAAAATGAACAACACACACGCACACAAAGCCAACACATAAGACGAAATGAACAAACAAAGGAACACAGTGGGGCACCGCCTTTGAACGGTCAGTGGCAAAAACACCACTGGGGAGCTTAAACCGGTTTATGGTGCACCTAACCTCACTCTTACCCCCACCATGTTCCAAAGACATGGGACAGTGTAAATAAAAGTAATCCCCTCCAGGTGAATCTCTTACACACGTAATGGAAACAAAAAAGCATGGCATGTAAAACACAAAAATGCTCGTGTATAAATATATGAAAAACAAACCTTAAGAACCACCAAAAACGTATGTACTCAATGCCCTTTCAGAAGACAGAGCAACAAGAGAAACACCCTTAAGGGCCCGACGAAACAGGCCAGAAGACAAATATCAAAACAGTTCAGTCCTGGTAGGATTTAAAAACTGCTTATCATAGAGTCCTCCCCCTCTTCCGTCAGACGCAATCAAAGAGGGAAGCGTAGTGTCCAACTGTAAACGGGTTGAACACTAAACATGCGGTATGTCTCAAAACAGTTGGGTCGTTTCTGCAATTTTCACTGTTTGCCTTGCTTTCGGTGTTTCCGAGGGATCTACTTTTCAGATTTTATTTACTTCACAACAGCGGGTGTTAAGTGCTGTGTGGCGGGCGTAAAAAGTCGCCCCGACTTCATCTCAGTGTTGTTATATTTTCTGGTCCTTCGGGATCATTGATTTCAACTCTTTTAGATTTGAAGATTGAATACTGCTTAAGCCGGTGCTAGGGGGCGTGGGCAGTGTTGCATTTTCCATTACTGCTCATAAACAGACTCAATCAAACCGAGTCTGCAATTTTCACTGTCTTGTTTTCGGTGCTTCCGAGGGATCTACTTTTCAGATTTTATTTACTTCACAACAGCAGGTGTTAAGTGCTGTGTGGCGGCCGTAAAAAGTCGCCCTGACTTCATCTCAGTGTTGTTATATTTTCTGGTCCTTCGGGATCATTGATTTCAACTCATTTAGATTTGAAGATTGAATACTGCTTAAGCCGGTGCTAGGGGGCGTGGGCAGTGTTGCATTTTCCATTACTGCTCATGAACAGACTCAATCAAACCGAGTCTGCAATTTTCACTGTTCGCCTTGTTTTCGGTGCTTCCGAGGGATCTACTTTTCTGATTTTATTTACAAATTTCGTGACAGGTCCACATTGTATAATGTTTAATAATATTGCTAGTAAAAAAAGCTTTATCAAAATTGCAAGCGAGAAATGTAGCATTCTCTCTGGCAAAAGTCTTTTGAATTAGGGCAGTTAATTTGTCATTTATTAAGTTATGTGGTTTAACCGGTTTGAACTCCCCAGTGGCGGTTTTGCAACTGACCGTTCCATGGCGGTGCCCCACTGTGTTCCTGTATTTGTTTGTTTTGTCCTTTTGTGTTTCATTTTTGTGTGCTGTGTGCAAGAGTTGTTAACGTGTGTCTTTGGGGAGGCTGCGTGTTTTGAACGTGGCTTTAAGATTGAATACTGCTAAGTTGTTTTCATAATTGTGGTGGTTACTCAGTCAAAACATCTAATAACATCTGTAAAAAGATCAAGCTTAAGGCTAATTTCAAAACCTTATTTTTTAATTATGTTGGGCATTACCTAACAAGTCGATACCAATTGCAGTTCCGGTGCCTAGGAACAAACAAGAAAGGCAGTCAAATGTGAATGTTCAACAGAGAAAGCCGCGTTCTAAAAATGCAGCATCCCCAAACGTAAAATAGAAAAAAACATAAACCAGCACTCGGACCCGCACACAACACACACCATGGACAAAACGAACAAATAAAGGAACACAGTGGGGCACCGCCTTTGTGCGGCCAGTGGCAAAACCACCGCTGGGAAGCTAAAACCGGTTTATTGTGCACTTCACTTCCACCATGTTTAAAAATTGCAGGACAATGTAAATAACAATTATACGCGAAGGCATATTATGTAAAGTAAAAATGCCACAAATAACAAATATACGCGAACGCAACAGAAGGCATATCATGTAAAGTAAAAATGTCCAAATGTGCTGAACACAACAAAAATGAAAATGTTGCATACTCGGTTCTAGAGGGCGTGGACGGTAGCATGCGTTTCCACTACCGTCCATAAACAGGCTCAATCAAACCGAGACTGCAACATTTTCGTTTTTGTCGTGTCGAGCGACCTGTGAAGTTTCCACTTTTTGCTATTTGATTGAGCCTGTTCATGGGCTTTTGGGGAGGCTGCGTTTTTGGAACGTGGCTTTCCCTGCTGGATATGCTTCCTTGTTTTTTTAGCAGAACTCAACATTTACACATAATACAAGAGCTCCACCAAGCGGGCAATACGCCCGAAGGATTATATCAGAGGAGAATGGGAACAAGATTTACAGAACTACTGAAGCGCAAAGGACAGGAACAACAAAGGGAAGAAATTCAACAAAAAATCTTAAGTCCATCAAAATTCTTACCAGATGAAATATGTTAAAATACACCTAAACAATAGGGGCATTAACCATGTTGTTCTACAGAAAAGTGGTCTCGGGATTTTCCATACGGCCAGTAAGAAAATAAGCTATTTATAATAACATAAAAGGGAAGTAATTAAAAACATTGTTAGTGAAAAATAAAGGATCTGCCAAATAAAAACAAGAGGGCCGTAATGCAGAGCCAGAAATATACACACAAAACAAAGTCAAATGACGTTTGACCCCCAAGTGTGACCTTGACCTTGAAGCAAAAAAGACAAAGACAAATATCAAGCAGGGAATGCCACGTACCAAAAATCGCAGCCTCCCTAAAACGAAACCCACAGCACACCACAAACACTCGCACACAAAGCCAACACACGAGGACAAAACGAACAAACAAAGGAACACAGTGGGGCACCGCCTTGGAACGGTCAGTGGCAAAAAAACACCACTGGGGAGCTTAAACCGGTTTATGGTACGCACCCAACCTCACTCTTACCCCCACCATGTTCCAAAAAACACGAGCCAGTGTAAATAAAAGTAATCCTCTCCAGGTCAATCTGTAAAAAACAAAGACAAAGACAAATAGCAAACAGGGAATGCCACGCACCAAAAACGCAGCCTCCCCAAAACGAAACACACGCGGACGTGCACACCACCCGCACACACAAGGCCAATACACCACAGACACAAAGCCAACACATAAGGACAAAACGAACAAACAAAGGAACATAGTGGGGCACCGCCTTGGAACGGTCAGTGGCAAAAACACCACTGGGGAGCTTAAACCGGTTTATGGTGCGCACCCAACCTCACTCTTACCCCCCACCATGTTCCAAAGACACGGGACAGTGTAAATAAAAGTAATCCCCTCCAGGTGAATCTCTAACACACGTAATGGAAGCAAAAAGGCATGGCATGTAAAACACAAAAATGCTCGTGTATAAATATATAAAAAGCAAATCTTTAGAACCAAAAACGTATGTACTCAATGCCTTTTCAGAAGACAGAGCAACAAGAGAAACACCATTAAAGGCCCGACGAAACAGGCCAGAAGACAGATATCAAAACAGTTCAGTCCTGGTAGGATTTAAAAACTGCTGATCATAGAGTCCTCTCCCTCTTCCGCCAGACACAATCCAAGAGGAAAGCGTAGTGTCCAACTGTAAACGGGTTGAACACTAAACATGCGGTATGTCTCAAAACAGTTGGGTCGTAATGAAAACAAAATTGCATGGCATGTAGAACACTAAAATGTTCGTGTATATATAAATGCAAGCCGTCCGAGTGAGTGTGAGTTTAGTTTTACGGCAAACGACACAAAATGGTCATATATCGCCAATCCAGCCGTCCGAAACATGCGCTCTGTACGTCGTCTCGATGTGGTGAAAATTTGTGCCAAGTTTCTTTGAAATCCTTTACTAAGCATTTCAAGAGACACAGAGCGGACACGAAAGAAACTGATATGAACTTGACCTTATAGCGAAAAACAACGAAAATATCATACAGGGAAAGCCACGTTCACCTTACAGCGAGCCATCAAAAGTATACGCCCTGCGCGTCGTCTCGTTTTGATGAACATTCGTGTAGTTTCTTTGAAATCCTACAAGGGGTTTAAGAGTTACAGAGCGGACACGAAATTGCTAACGGACGGAAAGACACCTTGAGTATAACGTATTACGTCTCTATGTGCTAATGAAAAAAAAAAACATTTAGAGGCATCTGCAGATGTGTTCATACGGCGGTGCACAAAAATACTCTTATATATATTTATATAAACAAAATACTTAAGAACCTAAAAAATGCCTTTGCAGAAGACAAGGGAACACCCTTAAGGGCGCGACGAAACAGACCAAAAATCAAAACCGCGAAGCTCTTACTAGGGTGATGCCTGGTTCAAAATTTTGATGTCATTATAGACTGCCCGGGACTTCTGGTGGGACGGCGTCAACCTTTTCTGATGATGATCTTGACATTTTGATATCATCTTTTAAAGAACTAGTCGAGTCATGCATATTTCTTGATGACATTAATGTAAAATTCATTTTTGACTAAATAGTAGCTCCTTGTTGCATCTAAATACAATGGAGATGAAACAAACTAACTTTATAGTATGTGTACATAAATAAATGCATTTCAGACATGGCGTATGACAGGCTGATATGAATATAGAGGGCGTGGGAAGTGTTGCATTTTCCATTACAGTCTAAGGAATTTTGATCAGAGACAGAAAGTATCTGTGGTTTGCTACCCAGCAAGTCTCATTATCACCGAGAAGCTAACTGACCACAGTGAATTATGACCAAACACTGGAGGGTGATATAATGTTGAACATCTTGGTAAATTGTAATCTAAAAATCTGTAACACATTAACTTTCTATGTTTTTTTTCTGTATCAAAACTTGAAACCCTTTGCCTGGAGAAAAATGAAAATGGTGATGTTTTTGACGACTTCAGTCAAGATGCACATTTTAAATATCAGAGAGCTTCCAAGTAGATCTATGTCAAAAAAGCACAAAAATGACAGCATAAGTGCACCACACAAAAAGGTCCCAGACGGAAGCAACCTCTGACATTAACCCCCAAGTCTATCAAGTATTACATAAATTGATTATGGAGGTGCATGTTATACTGACACTACAGTTTATGTGCAAATATAGTAAATGTATCATTTATTGGACATACAAGACGGAGGGAAGGGGAGGGGAGCATCAGACCAGATCTTGGGGGAGTATGTAGTTTGCCCCCACCTCCAAGTTTAGTGTTGATATGATGTAAGCTCAGCATCTAAATTGTTTATACTTATTTCATCTGTGGATGTACTTAATCGTATTGTAAGTTTGAACCCATGCTTCCAGACTTTGTGTCCTCCCCGAACCCCATGATAATAGGACCCGCACCCCCATTGTTGCAATGGCTCCTACGTGGGCATGTATGTAATTAACATATTACATAATTATACATGTACAAATTGTATACATGTAATTGTTAGGTTTTATTAATTTATTTTAGCTCGATTGTGAAGAAAGCTTGTAGCTTATAAGTCCGCTTCCTGGAAGAAAAAACAGTACTTGTATCTTTTCATGAGATGCGAACAGCACCTGTTTGGGTTCAGACCCGCACCTCACGGGTGAGCAGCCGACGCCTTATCCCCTACACCACCGCCCCCTTAATGTATGTTTGATTGCATGCTTACTGGTTTACATATGGGAATATTATAAAACTGTAAACACAAATTATTGTCCAAGCAAGGTCAAAAGTTCAAAACTATGAACTTCAAATAATTTTAACTCCAAATATTATGCTAGCGACAATTGTAGTGGCAATTGTATCTGCCTCTGCGACCATTGCAGATCAAGATCGTGATCTGCACTGTTTGCAATTCAGTCTGTAAGTTTTCAATTTATACCCCTATAAACTATAACTGGTACTGTCCGAATTGAAAGATGGACAAGTTTGTATTGTAGAAACTTAACGAGGTACATTTGTAAGAGTTAAAGCTTCAAAAGGTTCGAATAAAAATTTTAAGAAATCACGATCATTAATTCCAAAGATGAATATAGAAAAAAAATTGTTTTGTGTTGGCTAAATTTAAAACATACTTTTAATTATCGTTGTTACTCATTTTTACTTTTTTGTTCTAAAAACATGAAAAGTCGTTTTTTATTGTTAAAGCATAAAAATGTTTGAGGTCAAGAAGTTTAAGTTAATGTCGACCAGGAGACTCAAAAACACCGAATTCATTTCTTTCCCTTCTGACGTTATACACGTATAAGACATTCTAAGACATGTACATCCTTATTATGCCTATTCAAATGTATTTGATATCTACATATATATTTTGTTACAGAGACACTCTACATATTATAATTCAAAGCTATAACTATTTAGGGCCTTTGATTGTTAGCAATGTTTTCCTATATTTGACATAGGAAAATAAACTGAAATTAAAATATAACAAAATTTAGAATGATAATGCTTTTGATTTTGACACATTATTTTTAAGCATCGAAATCATTTATTAGCAATAACTGTATATACTAAAAAACAAGGAAGAATATCCAACAGGGAAAGCCACGTTCAAAAAACGCAGCCTCCCCAAAGACACACACGAACAACTCTTGCACACCATACACAAACATGAACACAAAGGACAAAACAAACGGATACAGGAACACAGTGGGGCACCGCCTTGGAACGGTCAGTGGCAAAACCATCACTGGGGAGTTTAAACCGGTTTATGGTGCACCTAACCTCACTCTTACCCCCACCATGTTCCAAAGTCACAAGACAGTGTAAATAAAAGTAATCCCCGCCAACAATCTTCAAATAAAGAAACCATGAGATAAATGTTGCTATACTGATGTATAAATTATGTCCATAGGTCTTCTTTAGTATTCTTATCAGCCCCACTCTATCCCTCAGATGGCTGACCACCAGTTTACTGTCACGGTATATTACATCAAAGAGTCTGCAGAGTAATTATAACTGTATTCCTGCTGAGGTGTTACTGCTTAGAGCTATGCAGTTTCTTGTCAAGATTCCTCTGACAGATTAGTGCTAATGAACAAACTCAATGAAACCGAGTCTGCAATTTTCACTGTTTTCGTTTTTGTCGTTTTGAGCGACCTGCGAAGTTTCCACTTCTTTCTGTTTTGTTCTCGATGCTTCCGAGGGATCTACTTTCCAGATTGTATTTACTTTACAACAGCGGGTGTTAAGTGCTGTGTGGCGGCCGTAAAAATTCTGAAAAATAGATCCCTCGGAAGCACCAGCGTTAAGTCGCCCCGACTTCATTTCAGTGTTGTTACATTTTCTGGTCCTTCGGGATCATTGATTTCAACACATTTAGATTTAAAGATTGAATACTGCTCAAGCCGGTGCTAGGGGACGTGGGTAGTGTTGCATTTTCCATTACGAAACCGCCTCGGTTGCTTAGTGGTAGAACGTCCGCTTTGAGTGCGGGAGGTCGTGGGTTCGATCCCCGGCCGCGTCATATCAAAGACGTGAAAAATGGTAGTAGTAGCTTCCTCGCTTGGCGCTCAGCATTTAGAGAGTAGTGCTAGGACTGGTCAGCCCGGTGTCGGTATAATGTGACTGGGTGGAATATCATGTCACGTATCTACGGCGTGATATTCCAGTGAGGCAGCACTATAAAGTGGACATTGTGCTCACTGCTACAAGTAGACACCGTCGTTGATATGACTGAAAAATTGTTGAAAAAGACGTTTAACCCGAACACACACACTACACCACACCAGAGACTCAATGAACATAATGAAACCAATTTATACTGTTTGCCATGTTCTCGTTGCCTCCGAGAGATCTACTTTTCATATTTAATTGCTATTACATGTTAAAACCAAATCTTAAATTACGATAGTAAAATTTAGCAAAGTATTTACGTAATTGATAATAACGGTAGCCCTTTTGAAGAGGCTCAATTATACACGAGCATTTTTGTGTTTTTACATGCCATACCTTTTTGTTTCCATTACGTGTGTTAGAGATTCACCTGTAGGGGATTACTTTTATTTACACTTTCCCGTGTCTTTGGAACATGGTGGGGGTAAGAGTGAGGTTGGGTGCGCACCATAAACCGGTTTAAGCTCCCCAGTGGTGTTTTTGTCACTGACCGTTCCAAGACGGCGCCCCACTGTGTTCCTATGTTTGTTCGTTTTGTCCTTATGTGTTGGCTTTGTGTGTGTGTGCGTGTGTGTGTGTGTTTGTGGTGTGCACCTCTGCGTGCTGTAGGTTTAGTTTTGGGGAGGCTGCGATTTTGGTACATGGCATTCCCTGTTTGATATTTGTCTTTGTTTTTTTTTTACTTGTAATATATGGGTTGTGAATAGATGTAAATCTAGAAATGAAGTAGTATCCGAGTTGTAAGTGTTATTTAACTGCAGCTCCCAGGGATAAATAATATCCACCATCCTAGCAAAAATTTATTTTTCTTATTAAGGATATCAGGTCAGCGTGATGTACTATTAAATGCAGTAATAATGTCTGCCTGTGTATCTGGAAAAAGGCCCAACATAAAATCTCTTTCATAACAATACAAAACATATCTGCGACAAGGGGTGCACAATTTGTTCCCATGGGAATACAAGTTACTTGTTTGAAAACTGCATTCCAAACCCTGACATAAGTGAGATAGGCCCAACATAAAATCTCTTTCATGGCAATATAAAAACAAATCTGCGACAAGTGATGCACAATTTCTTCCGATGGGAGTACCAATTACTTGTCTGAAAACTGCATTCACAAACCTGACGTAAATTCCTAACTGTACTTGTACAAAAACACTTGAAAAAACAAAGACAAATATCAAACAGGGAATGCCACGTACCAAAATCGCAGCCTCCCCAAAACGAAACCCACAGCACGCAGACGTGCACACCACAACACACACACACACCTTGAAGCCTTGTATACAGGTGAGCGCTTTAGGGTCGATGACCTTCTTGTCATTCTGGGTAGTTTGAGTCAAGTCAATGTTACTAAATATAAAAATATGGTCTTAATAATTTACTACAGAATAAGTAGCTTTTAAAGAGATAAATATTTAAGTTTTTTTTTGCGCTAATGTTAGAGCCTTTCTTTCTCAGCGGGAATTTTATTTACATTGTGTTGTCTAACTTGCTGAAAGTAGTGAGTTAGGTTTTACGGCGATCGACACAAAAAGGTCATATGTCGCCGAGAAATGTAGGGTAAGTGCGAGGTTGACATGCCCTAAACGCGTTCAAACCCCTAGTTTCCTTTATATAGGTTACTGACCGTTCCAAGGCGGTGCCCCTATTTTCAACTGGTTTTCTGCCTGTCTTGTATTGTCTGTTGCGTATGTTTTCTTGTTTGTTGAAAGCGTTTTTTCCTCCTTACTCCCTTTTCGCCACCTCCTTTCCCTTTGCACTCCTTTTTGCATCCCCTCCCCATTTACTTTGAGTAATTTGGCTGCCGGAATCCTAAGGCGATAGACGGTTGTTTTCCTGCTTAAAGGGGTGAGTTTGTGTGCTTGTGAGTCCAAAGCGGTGCTCTTGTACCTTACTTGTCTACTTTTCTGTTAGTTAGTTGTGTGTGGTTGTGTGTTAATCTTTGGTACATGAATGTCTGCGCTATTGTGGCTTACATTGCAGTGTAACTGTGATTAAGGAACGTAGCATCCCCTTAATAATAATAATAATAATAACTTCATTTAAAGAAGGTAACACATAAAGATATGTAACAGTGTTAGAACATATTAAATATCTTAAATTTCAATGTGACCTTCTGTAATATTACACACAAAAATAGATTAAAACCGATTATCTAATTATAATATAAGACAGAATTTGAATAATGAACATTTAAATACAGCATTCACTCTTGACAAACACTCCATTTAATTAGAAAAAAATGTATACAATCATAAAAAGTAAAATCACTCAGATATGCATTCACCCATTAAAAGAAAATAAATAAATAGCAATTGCAGAAGAAAAAGTTGTAGCTTATTCGGATTCTAATAAGTATTTGCTTTTGAAAGAAGTAAGTGAATCCACACAACGAATATTTTGTGGAATGATATTCGATACTTTAGGACTGTTACAGCCAAATGATCTTTTCATATAATTCGTGCGACATTTAGGTATTATAATATTATGTACAACTGATCTAAGGCCATAAATTTCATTGCTGGAAAATGTTAAAATATATAGATATGTAAGATGGTTCCAGATTTTTTTGTAGTTTTAAATATCATTACTCCGGTATGGTATTTGCACCGATCAGAAAATTTCATCCATCCGAGTTCTTTTAACATTTCAGATTTATTTGTCTGCAGTTCTTTATTTAAAACAATTCTAGCAACTCTTCCTTGAAGTGCAAAAATCTTATTTAATGAGCCTTTACTGCATGTAGACCAAATTGTACAGCAGTAATCTAAAACAGACAAAATGTATGCATTGTAGAATATTTTTTTCATATCCTCTTTTAAAAAATAAACAATCCTCTTCAATAGTGCAATTTTTGAGTTAACTTTCAAAC
This sequence comes from Mercenaria mercenaria, assembly GCF_021730395.1. Lineage (NCBI taxonomy): Eukaryota > Metazoa > Mollusca > Bivalvia > Venerida > Veneridae > Mercenaria > Mercenaria mercenaria. The sequence goes on from NC_069373.1 coordinate 60,864,633, forward strand.
ATATTTTATCTATTTGTATATTCCACGAAATTGTATTGTCGATATAGATTCCTAAAACTTTTTGAACTGTTACATTTTCTATGATAGATCCGTCAATAGTTAAGTTCAGATTGCTGCAATTGCGCTTCTTGTGTTTTGTACTTAAAAGCATATATTTTGTTTTTGATGGTTGTAACAGCATTTTCTTTGAAAAACACCATTTTTCGATTTTATCTAAATTTTCTTTGATTTTACTTTCAACAATTTTCATATCATAATCAGATTCATATATTGTCGAGTCATCAGCGTATAGATCAATATTACCTTCGCTTGTTGATAATGCTATGTCACTGATATAAAGTAAAAATAACTGGGGACCGAGAATTGACCCTTGTGGAACGCCGGAACTAACGGTCATTTGTTCGGATCTGAAGTTAACAACTTCAAGTTGTTGTTTCCTTTTGTGTATTCAACCTTGTTCTACTTTCCCCTTCAACTTAATCCCCACCCTCTTTTTTACCCATTACCACCTCCACCCCCTCTATTTATATTTGGCATTACTTGTTAGATTTTTGAAGCAACCCGTTTGTAATATTTTTCCATTACAGCTTCTTTTTGTTGTGGGCCTACTTTGCAAATGCGTGTCTCTGATGGTCGAGGTTGTGTTGGTTTGTTTTGGTGCTCTGTACTTCCGAGAAATTACCCTTACCTATTATCTTTTATAGGCAGATAATGCTTCTTCAAGGATGAAACCGTTTGGCGGATGGATACCAATTCACTGAAATTGCTTGTATTTGTAGTTGCAAATACCTATTAAAAGAGTTGATCTGAATAAGGCTAGAGGTGACGATGCGTTAGTGGGAAGATTATTCATAAGCTACTAATATAAATAAAGTTTATAAAATTGAATTTGCTACATAATGACTCGTATGTTAATTTATGCTTATCGGATAACTACTGCGGTTTTAGTTGTGTGAGGAAGTTTTCAGTTACTTGTGGAGAATTGGCCGATACTGGCTTATGAGTGAGTGGGTTACATATTATGGCAAATCGACCTAAAATGGTCATATATCGCCGGGAAGAAATTATAAGAAAAACGTAAATTAAAGAAAAATGATATCATACAGGGAAAGTCACGTTTTTAAAACACAGCTTCCCCAAACGTAAATCGTGTACGCGGACGTGGGCGGACACGACCAAAACACACACACACACACTTACACACACACACACACACACACACAAAGTAAACGTAAAAGGCCAAGAACGAACTAATAAGGGTATAAATTGGGACACCGCCTTGGAATGGTCAGCTGGGTCTCACCTTAAAATGGTTAATGGTGCACCTAACCTCACTGTTACCCCCACAGTTTTCCAAAGTCACAAAACAGTGTAAATAAAAGTTATCCACGCCAGGTGAAACCCTAACATACGCAATGGCAACAGAAAGCATGATGACCCTATATTGCTCACCTGAGCGATATTTATGCCAGCGGAGGTATATCATATGACATACATAATACACAAACGGACTGGGAATAGAAATGCTATGGTGAGTATAGTTGTCAAGGTTTTACAATAATCATCGTGAGTTAATAACAAAGGGAGGTAATCTGACAAATCAGTCAAGAGGTTTTTAACTTGATCATCCCTGATGACACTGATGAAATTTCAAATCGGTCTTGTCAGAAGTTATTGATAAATATACATTCAAATTAAAATAATAGGAAATTATTTGTCAAAAATGCACTCCTGTTGGCTACTCTGATTTTCTGGGTCCATTTGATCCCGTAAATGAAATTTAGAACAATCATGCAAGTAGTTAACAAAATATGTTCATTTTAATTAAAAAGAAAGGCTAGTAATTTGAAAAAAATTAGCCCAGAGTTATCTAGACCACATGAAGACATGTACTTAAACTTTCTAATCAATCACATACAAATGACGAGGACTAAACAATGTGAAACACAGCGTTTTCTGTAGATCAGGGGCGCATAACTCTGGTCCTATTAAACTGATCTCTTCCAAGATCTTTTAATCATACACACTCTGTGTAAATATTATTTGAATTGTCGAAAACATGAAGTTGCTAAAGTGTAAGCAAGAGAAAATATAGCACAGTTCCTGCAAAATCACTAACTTGTACCCTTTCAAATTAAAATTTAGTGAATAACAGCATCTTGAGAGCATCTGTGACTGTGTTGAGCGACCTGTAGAGTTTCTACTTTTTCTTACCAAATATTCACCTCCACTGGCATATTGTTTGACTAGACACTGCATCTTTTCGCTTTCCGTGACCTAGAAACAAGTAAACCATTTAATGTTTGTGTATCAGAAACTATTGGATTAAAATCCGAAAAATTCCTCTTTGCTCATAAACGATCAAAATTTTGTAATTAAACGAAAACAAAATTTAATGATAATCTTATATAGCAGGCAAAAAGATACAAACTTCAAAATATCAAAGTGAAATATTTCAGAGAAGGAATATTATTTACACGTGTGTCAATTTCCTGCATATGTGAATTTTTGCTAAGACAATACTGGGTATTTGGTTATAATAGCAAATTCGTAAAAACCGAAGTGACAAAAATTTAAGCAAGATAGTAAGTCAATAGTATAATAACATTATTAGCCTAGGAAGCGCTGGCGGGACATTATGAGCTAAAATGTAGTTATTATTTAGTACTTATTACTCAACACTTAAAACTTATCACTTAGAACTACAGTACTAACCGCAATTTTGCGTCAGAAGAAAATATCAACCGAGATGAATGCCAACAGAAAATGTAAGACACCATTATCATTTTACCCTGTATCACACAGTGCGTTTATTTATTCATTTTGTCTGTCCGTTCCTCAAGACCCGCTATGGTTGCGAGCAAGGACAGTTACTTTTTTGTACCATGAAGTGGTCTGGAAAGTGAATCAATAAGCATCATATCTTGACAGAATTCAACTAAAACCAACCGGAAGAATCTTATATTTGTATCATCAGAAAACTGATGAACAATTTACCTGACGATGCACCAACTTTTGACAATGTCCGAACGTTTCTGTCCATAAATTAACTGATATAAGAAATGTTGTTCTTTGTTATAAGTTGCTTTCCCTTCTTTGTTTGTACTTGTTTCTAGCCGATTGCTTCCCAGTTGTGAAGCGTGTTCATGTTTCCATGCCTTCTTCTGTTGGACGGTATTGGCAGTATCACACTGCAATTGACAAACAGAACATCATTAGGGCAAATATCGAAAACAGGGAATGCCATTTTCCAAAAACAAAGCCACCGCAAAATGAAACCACATAGCACGCAGACGTGCACACTACAAACACCCACACGCATACAAAGCAAATACACTATAGAACAAAACGAACAAATAAAGGAACACAGTGGGACACCGCCTTGGAACGGGCAGTGGCAAAAACACTACTGGGGAGCTTAACAAACCGATTTATTGTGCGCACCCAACCTCACTCTTACCCCACCATGTGTAAATAAAAGTAATCCCCGCAAGGTGAATCTCTAACACTAGTAAAATATATTGATGTGGATACTGGAAAATGGTATTGTTATAAATTGGTAATCTTTGCCGAATACAAATACCAGTCATGATGATATCCTCATCCTACATTCCCACAACATACCTGATATGGTACAACCAGTAAAGTAACCCATGGTTCATGCCCTTACAACTCTCATCTTCATAAGAATAACTGTAATTCCATCAAAACAAGAGATGAGAATTTACCTGACGATGCACCAACTTTTGACAATCTCCGAACGTTTCTGTCCATAAATTAACTGATATAAGAAATGTTGTTCTTTGTTATAGGTTGCTTTCCCTTCTTTGTTTGTACTTGTTTCTAGCCGATTGCTTCCCAGTTGTGAAGCGTGTTCATGTTTCCATGCCTTCTTCTGTTGGACGGTATTGGCGGTATCACACTGCAATTGACAAACAGAACATCATTAGGGCAAATATCGAAAACAGGGAATGCCATTTTCCAAAAACAAAGCCACCGCAAAATGAAACCACATAGCACGCAGACGTGCACACTACAAACACCCACACGCATACAAAGCAAATACACTATAGAACAAAACGAACAAATAAAGGGACACCGCCTTGGAACGGGCAGTGGCAAAAACACTACTGGGGAGCTTAATAAACCGATTTATTGTGCGCACCCAACCTCACTCTTACCCCACCATGTGTAAATAAAAGTTATCCCCGCCAGATGAATCTCTAACACGTAGTAAAACATATTGATGTGGATACTGGAAAATGGTATTGTAATAATTGATAATCTTTGCCGAATACAAATACCAGTCATGATGATATCCTCATCCTACATTCCCACAACATACCTGATATGGTACAACCAGTAAAATAACCCATGGTTCATGCCCTTATAACTCTCATCTTCATAAGAATAACTGTAATTCCATCAAAACAAGAGATGAGAATTTACCTGACGATGCACCAACTTTTGACAATGTCCGAACGTTTCTGTCCATAAATTAACTGATATAAGAAATGTTGTTCTTTGTTATAGGTTGCTTTTCCTCCATTGTTTGTACTTGTTACTAGACGATTGCTTCCCAGTTGTGAAGCGTGTTGATGTTTCCATGCCTTCTTCTGTTGGACGGTATTGGCGGTATCACACTGCAATTGACAAATAAAACATAATAAGGGCAAATATCGAAAACAGGGAATGCCATGTTCCAAAAGCAAAGCCACCGCAAAATGAAACCACATAGCACGCAGACGTGCACACTACAAACACCCACACGCATACAAAGCAAATACACTATAGAACAAAACGAACAAATAAAGGAACACAGTGGGACACCGCCTTGGAACGGGCAGTGGCAAAAACGCTACTGGGGAGCTTAATAAACCGATTTATTGTGCGCACCCAACCTCACTCTTACCCCACCATGTGTAAATAAAAGTAATCCCTGCAAGGTGAATCTCTAACACGTAGTAAAATATATTGATGTGGATACTGCAAAATGGTATTGTAATAACTGGTAATCTTTGCCGAATACAAATACCAGTCATGATGATATCCTCATCCTACATTCCCACAACATACCTGATATGGTACAACCAGTAAAATAACCCGTGGTTCATGCCCTTATAACTCTCATTTTCATAAGAATAACTGTAATTCCATCAAAACATGAACACATGTTTACCCATCCACTGGTATAGTATACTGACAGAATATTGGAAAGTTTCAACTTTTAAAGTACGCTATACTCAATACTTAAAAACTGAGTCTGGGACTTTAATATTGCCCTACCAATCAAGTTCATATGCTCTTCGCCACCTACCTATTTAAAGTCAATACCTGAATTAGTTATAAATTTATGGTCTGGACAAAGATAATTACGACAGATTTGAACTTGGTATGGAAATGAACTTGCAATGACCCCATGTGGTTCTGGGACAATCTGTGTATGAAAAGAATTAGAACCACTGCCTCACCTTTGCATGATCGTAAGAGGTCACTTATAGGGTCTTAACACTTGGTTTTGTAGTAATTCTGTAATTCCAGCAGGTATGAAAATTTTGATTCCCTACCTTATGTATTTATTTCGATGTAAATGAGATGTTGAACTAAAATTTGTAGTCCTGTTTGGCGCCATATTGCCTATACTGTGTTGGTGTGCCGTAAAACCCAAATTAATATTGAACTTGCTATGAAATTTGCCTTTGAAATCTACCAGAATATGACATTTGAAATATAAAAATTGACCTTATAATGACGCTACAGATCAAGTTCGTCAAGTTTCATCAAGCAATTCGAAATTACTACTCGAAATGAAATTGCTGCAAGGATATGAAAGCATCAGTTTATGCGGATTAAATATTACAATAATTTTGATATAAACGAGTTTGTGACATTCTTTTCGTTGTATTTGCTTGATTTTGATTAGTATTATATGAATTAAAACTGTCAAATGAAAATCATGAAGTATCCAATGAATCCACAATAGTCTATGTCAGTCCCTTTCATATACAAAAATGTATAATTATGTACTTACCATAATGTTACATTTCATTACGAATATTTCGCAAAATTTTCAAGAAATGAAATAACTTTCAAATCGAGGTAATTTCTCTAACCAGATGGCCTAATGATGAAAATATGTCAAAATCCACACACAGCGTCAAAATACTTTCGCTAGGTTCACCTGGCAGCAATGTTTTTACGAATAGACCAGGTTTATAATATCTTTGCAGAGAATCAGCAAACTCTTTAAATGTGATTAGTAGCAGCACAAACGAACAGACAAACACCACGAATAACAGATATCTCTCTCACACCTTCGATTGGAAGAGGTAAATAATAAATATTTGATTTACGAGACCCCCTTTTTTCTATCGTCTATCTTGTTTGTACGTCGACGTTAGGCGCGAAATTGTAGTTTGAAATGTCATAAGTATTAACTGCTAAATGCTAACTCATTAATGTCCCGCCAGTGCTTCCGTTACACCTACATTATAGACCTGGTAAAGTCGGATTATGTGAGGATTCCGGAATAATTGCATAAACTGTATTTCCCTGAATATTTTCTGTATATTCTCCTCATCGTACGGAAGCCCTGAGGTCTTACACTTTGAGGCACTTATAACTGTGCAGTTACACAAATACCTCAATCTCAGTATCTATTGAGTAGATGTTGAAATTTGCAACAAATGTAGTTAAAAAATGATTGATGATATTTTGTCATATTTCATTGCATGATAATCAAAATTAAAAAAAAACATTACTAGTACTTAATTCAGCGTCGCGTTATAGTGCAAACTCAAAAATCTGTTCCTGCTCCATTTGCACTGTTTTACAATTTGCTAATTTAACGTGTATGCCCTCCCTGGGCGTTTATGACGACTAGGCAACGTCGCCGCAGGGACGTCACGTATCGATGTATGTAATTTAGGGGAAGTCGGTCCACTAGACTGGCTCTTAGCTGGGGAAGGGTCTGTGGCACGTTCCCATGTCTTTTGATCCGCCGATTGAGTTTGTCCCAAAGGTTTTCCATAATACTCGAGTAGGGCGACTTGTATGGCCAGTCAAGTACATTTATGTTATTATTTCGCAACAAAGTAAGTGTAGCTCTTGCGGTGTGACAGGGGAGTTCGTCCTGGACAAGCCCCGTACCACGGTTGTTTCGCATCATGGGCAGTACCTCGGGTCGGATGATTTCGTTCTGATACCGTGCCGCGTTCAGATTGCCGTTGCTGAGTACTAAGTTTGTCTTGTGATGCATAGACACCCACGCCCAAACCATAACTGATCTCCCTCCGTGCTTGTCATGTTCAATGGCATTTTCATCAATAAACCTCTTCCCTTCCACGATATACTCGTGTACGACCATCTTTACCATGTAAACGAAACTTCTTTTCATTTGTGAAAAGAACATGTCCCCGTTCTGCATGCGTGACCCGACGATGACGCCGTGCTCAGCGGTCTCTGTGGGTTCTGCGTAAATGCGTTAGGACAATGCCCTTGGATGGTCGCTTACAACTTACGTTACCAGTAGCCAAAAGACGTCGCCTATCAAGCGGCCGTGCGTTCCGCTTGTTTCTCTAGCTGTTTGAACAGCGGTGTGTCGTCTGTGCTGACGGTGGAGCCGTACCATCTGTTGGTCCTGTAAGGCACTTGTTACACGTCGATGTTGCCGGCGAGGAAGGTTATCCACGCCGCCTGTAGCTCTGTACTTTACTGTCAGCGCTTTGATGGTACAGCGATGTTCTCCCGTTCGCCTTGCAACTTGTGGTAAAAAAACAAAAACGGATACACTCTTTATAACAAAATTTGCGATAATATTAATTTAGGGTGACACTAGATTTATTAGCATTTAATAAAATACGTTTAATTATTAAAATGATAATAGTATTATATAAGTTAAAAATAATATAAATTGACACATTCAAATTGAAACTTACCTGTGACTGTGGGAATCCAGCGTTGATAATGCCGAAGGCCATTCCCCTTTATAGAACAAACATCTGTCCCACATTTTTTATTTTTGGTTTTGTTTTTTTGTTATGTTGGTCGCATTCCCCTTTGTAGAACAGACATCCGTCTCACACTTTGTGTTTTTTGTTTTGTTTTTTGTTATGTGGGTCGCATTCCCCTTTGTAGAACAGACATCGTCCCACACTACGTTTCTTTTTCTTTGTTATGTGGATCGTTTAAAGTATTTAACGTGACCACGTGCAATTTAATTTCTCTCCGTTTCACCATTTTCTCGTGCTATTTGCTGAATTGTAATTTGTATAGCTCAATAAACAATATTCACTAAACTGTGAAATTTTAATAGCGAATTACACTATATCTATCTATCTTTCTTGTTAAATATCGTATTGCAACATATTAATAAACTTTGATAATGTGGCAGTTGACCCAAATCCAATCGACACTGTTTATTTTGCAATACAGGTAAATCCAGTATTTGCTTTACAATAGATCTATGACGGATTATCTTTGAACACCCCTGGAATAATTGGACTCAACTGCCACATTATCAAAGTTTATTAGTACGGGAAGAGTTATGCTGTTATTTACTGTTTAAGAGACAAATATAGCCAAACACAAACAATGGCCCTCGAATTGTTGGAAACTATTAACCTAAACTACATAAAACAGATAAAAAGTGTTCCAAAGATTAGTTCGGGGAGATGGTGGAACCGTAAACGTTATTATTAGAGATTTGCAAATAGCATTCATGTACGAACATAATGATAACATGTGTGGTGTCAATAGTTATCTTTGTGGAAGATCTACAGCTAATCAACGTATTGAACGATTCTGGGTATCTTTAAAGAAAAAAATTACATTATATTGGAGAAATAATTTTAGGGACATGACAGATACCGGTGTGTTACGTGATGCCAATCCTATTCAATTGGAATGAATCAGATATTTTTTCTTACCTCTTATTCAACGAGATCTGAATGCATTTGTAAATTTTTGAAGGCAGAACAACCTAGAAGTTTCAAGTGGTATTCCAAATTTGTTGTATTTTCAACCAGATATATATGATACAAGAGATTACTCATTTACGCTCTCGTGTGGTATGGACACTACTGAACGTGTGTCAGCTGCCTACACACTTCCGAAACCAAAGAACGGATGTAGAGAAGAATTTTTGGAGATAATTGAAGTAGTTTCAGGGGCACCAAGAGATGATTTACCTCAGCCCACTACAATTAAAACAGCAACTGCTTTATTTTTGCAGTTAGTGGAATATATAGACAGTTTAAATAACTACGAGGTATTGAATATTTATTATGTAGAAGATAGTTTTACTTGAGCATATCCACAATGCAGGCAAGGAGACGAGTGAAGCGTCAACGTGATTCATATTTGTATAAATTTGTCATTCTGCTTTAATTTGACCTTATTCCTATCAATTTAAGATTTTCAAATAAAAGACGCAACATTGATAGACACGCGGTACGTAAGATATGAAAGTACTGTTACAGTTGTTGCACTATTTTAATATTTAATGAACAATTTTAATAACATGTCGTCAGATGAACATAACACTATTATAGTATTAAAACAATGTGTACGCATCCTATTTGTTACATCTTACATCACATTCTTATCAATGTCTTGTTTATGATTCACTAAAATGCCATTAATATTAAACTGTTTTTCATAACTTATTTTGTTCATTATTTTATGTTATTTTATATACACATACTTATTAGTATATGTTTTATTAGGTTTTTTTTAAGTTTGTTTTTGATTTTCGTTTTTCTTGTCTATCAACAGTTTTATCCTTTCTACTTGAATAGGTAGAAACCAGCGACTGTATTGGTACGACTACGATATGTCCTATGGTGGGAGAAGAATGTGATTATTTTACCCAAGAAGTGACGCAATGCTTGAACTTGAGCATCGTCTGTGTATATTGCGACGATAGTGACTAAAAATAAAAGGATAATGATATGTTATGGTGTATATAAGAATTTTTTTTTGAAAACCAGCAAACTGAAAATAACCCTTTAAAGGTGGTCAATCGCATTTGAACAACATTGTCTTACATTTTCAGTATTCACACACATATATATGTGTGCGTGTGTGTGTGTGTGTGTGTGTGTGTCAGAGATGAACAAAAATTTAATGAACAAAAAAAATAAACATTACATAAAGCAAGATCCCTATTGAAAATGTATGATTTATTACTCTTTATAAAATGATATCCCTTTAATACGAAACTGTTGAAAAAATTGATTATTTATTATAATAACAGTATAATTTGTAGTTTAACATTTGCATTTCTATAACATATATTGGAATATTTAATCAACCTGAAACAAAATAAAAGTTTTTAAACAAGGTGTAGCTTCGGACTTTATTTACATACATTTTGGTTGCGCAAATAAGATATACAAAGGGAGGTAATAATAATTTCATAAACTTGCATTTCCAATTAATTTTGAAAAGATATTTCCATACCTTATGTTTTTATTTCGATGTAAATGAGATGTGAAACCAAAATTTGTAGTCCTGTTTGGCGCCATATAACCTATACTGTGTTGGTGCGCTGTAAAACCTAAATAAATAAATAAACAAAATAAAAATAATACAGTAGTGTTGTTATTCATAAATTTCTTAGACAAAATGTGTTTATTAAGTTTATCTTCATGCTAAAATAAAATACCTTGGTTTGGGCAACCAGGATAGGAAAATCAAAGTATCAAAATGTTTCCAGTGAAAATCAGTTACCTTTTAGGAGCTCGATGAATAAAAATAAGTGTAAATGATCAGCTGGTAAAGTTGATAAAAAAATCTATTTGTTGACCAAAATCGGATTAGCCGCATTTTAGAATGTCTATTAAAGAATTACACTTGGTTTGTGGTTAACACTTTTTTTTAACAGTACGGCATGCAGGTAACCTAACCATTGTTCCTGGATTCTGTTCCAGAAAAAACCTGTTCTCCACAAGTAACCGTCAATTAGTCTACATGAGTTAGTGCTGGTGGACAAATGCTTTAAGATACAATGTCTTTTATGCAATCGTCATGGAGAATATTCTCGTGCTCTGATCATCACCCCTTAATTCAAAGTTGACAACAATACATTGAATGTTAAATAAGTTATGGTCTATACACCATTATGACAGACAGAGTTGAACTTTCAGCTTACTCTATGACCTTGACATCCGACCTACAGACCCAGTATAAAACTTCTGTACATTGTCTTATTCCCACTTAATTTCATACCAAGTTTGAGATCAATAGCTTGTACGGTTATTTAACTATTCGCCGTGCACGAAATATGATGGATAGTTTTGACATTTGAGCTCAGTTTGTGACCTTGACCTTTGACCTACACAGATGGTGTAAACGCTCTGCACATCGGCTCAGCGCCATCTGCCTAGATGCCAATGTTAAAGTCATTGGTTTTAATGATTAATATGTAATGATGACGGACAAATGGACGCACGTGCAATTTTATGATACCTTTTTCAAAAAGGGGTTATATAAATAGTAGGACTAAATTTTTGATTATTTATTAAATGGCTGACACTCAGCCGTATACAGCTGTACAAGTTTGGTTAATGTTTGCTAATTCATGGGTCATAACCCTGGTATTGCTAATCTGTTTAGACATATAACCAAGCAAGTCGAAGCAGCATGCCTCCAGATCGCTTGACAACAAAAAAATATATATATTTTTTAGTTATCTTGAAATAAACGCTATATTTCTCAAGAAGGCTTTAAAACTTAATTACTGACCAACTTTATGTTACGGAAACACATGAGAATTTGCTGCTTTTACTACTTTTTACGATGAAAATCGACAAGCGTTTGTCACGCATATACTCCAGGTAAACTGTCTCGATTATAAATATCTGTATTCACTACTTCAGCTATAGCGCTATTGGTTACGACGACGGAAAAAAGTTTTTATTCGATTCCCGGCGCGGCAAAAATTCATATTCTAATGTTCATAATATGACCAAACTTCAATTTGAAAGAAAGATATTTTAGCTAAATCTGGACGCATGTTGCTTTAAGATTTTTCTGGTCATACCATTTGAGCATGTCTGCTTAAGCCCAAATCGTGTTAACAAAGTGATCGTTCAGTCACATAAGATAATAAATCGCCTAAGACAGATTTATCCCGTGTATGGTCAAACAGAATCCTGTGAGGCAGACTTTATTGTTGCAACTTGTTCGGAAGTGATATTATTTTGACAGGTTTGGCTATGCTTGGTTGTGTCAATGCCGTTTCAATTTTCAGCTCTTTTAGAGCACAGGTAAAGATTATAACCTTATACATATTGAATTTCTTCGGGACGTCGCTATATGGTGACAATATTATGGATTAAATTCTAAATAAGTAGAACAAGCCAATTATCCAGATACATCCATGGTACAATGGTGGTTCTACCACAGTACCTGCCCGTACAGGTAAAATGGGGTCTTTCTCTGACAGAGAAAGGTGGTGGTCACTTAATGACCCATAACTGGCGATGTCATGTAAAGTCGAGCAACAACAAACAAAAAATCAACAAGTTTATCATAACATTGCTTTTATTAATCAAAAGAATCAACAAGAGGGCCATGATGGCCCTGTATCGCTCACCTGATTAAGACTATTTTAGATGAGTATTAAAATCTGTATCAAACATAATACATGTGGTCCAATATTTTTGCTGTAGCTTTAAAAACAAGAAAGTAGGTCAGTAGTTAAGGGCTAAGAACATTAAAGATTAGTATTGAAATCTTTATCGAAAGTTTTTGACATGGTCCAAATTTCTATGCTGTTTAGATCGGTGTGCAAACTGTATATGTCATACAAATTTCAAGGCTGTATCTCAAGAAAAAAACAAAAATGTAGGTAAGAAGGTCAAGATCACAGTCAAGTGACCCCTAATTACTTGGGGTCATCAGGTAATTATAATTAAACAGTCTAGGAAAGATGATCAAATAATTTTTGAAGTATATTTTCCTATATAACTCATACACAAGTGACCCCCGGGGCGTGGCCTCTTTTCACCCCAGGGGCATAATTTGAACAACTTTGTTAGAGAACCACTAAGCAATGCTACATACCAAATATCAAAGGCTTGCGCCTTGAACCTTCAGACAAGAACTTTTTAAAAAACATTTCCTATGTAATGTAAAACTTGTGGCCCCCAGACAGGGCCCCTATTCACCCCAGGGGCATAATTTGAACAATTATGGTAGTAGACGACTAGGCAATGCAACATACCAAATATCAAAGGTATTGGCCTTTCAGTTTCAGGCAAGAAGATTCTTAAAGTTGTTTTTCCTATCTAAGTATATGCAAAACTTGGGACCCCCTGGGTGGGGCTTCTATTCACCTAAAGGGCATAATTTGAATAATCTTGGTGAAGGATCACTAGGCTATGCTACATATCAAATATCAAAAGCCTTGGCCTTGCAGTTACAAACAAAAACTTTTTCCTACATAAGTCTATGTAAAATTTTGTACCCCCAGGGCAGGGCCTCTTTTCACCCTAGGGGCATAATTTGAACAATTTTAGTAGACAACCATAAGGCAATGCTACATACCAAATATCAAAGTTCTAGGTCTTGTGGTTTCAGACGAGAAGATTTTTAAGTTATTTCCTATATAAGTCTATATAAACCATGTGACCTCTGGGGCGGGGCCATTTTTGACCCTAGGGGAATAGTTTGAACAATCTTGGTAGAGAACAACTATATATGCTACATACCAAATATCAAAGCCCCTGGCCCTGTGAGTTTGGACAAGAAGATGTTTTTAATTTTTTCCTTTTGGTTGCCATGGCAACCAGATTTCTGCTTATTAATTATATCTTTTGAACAATTTTGAAAGGGGGCGACCCAACGAATATTCCTGTGAAGTTTAGTGTCATTCTGCTCAGTGGTTTTCAAGATTTTTTAGGAATTGTTGACGGACACACGACGCACGACGGACATTGAGCAGTCACAAAAGCTCACCATGAGCCTTTGGCTCAGGTGAGCTAAAATCACAATCGCTTTAGGATGATATCATGACATATATACAAACTGACATATTCTTAAAGGTACAAAACAATAAGTTTGAATATCATATGGACAATTATCTTGCTATAAAGTAATTAATAAGTTCATGAAAGATTATAAAATCATGAAATATGAACCCCAGGACCTCCAAGTGAATGAGTAAATAAATGTCTTGTTGATCATATTATTAGATGTCATTGTTTCACTTCAGTGCCCCATTAGAGCCATACCCCGCCCTATGAGGGTTAGTGCATACATTGAACCATACCCAATGCTGGGAGGAGATACACAGATAAAATGCTCTAAATTTGTAAATTTTCTGAAAAAAATAATGTCAGGATATTTCTATGTTCTGACACAGACACTTATCCATAGCCACCATTCAAATGATGGCAATCCCACATTTTTGAAAATCTCAGGTTGTTTTGTGTTTTTTGTTGTCTCATTAAACCCGGCTGGGAGTTCATTAATATATTGATTGCAGATGAACTTAAAGGCGAATTCCCAAACAATCATTATAACTTGCATAATATAGCATCTTGTGCACAATCTGGAAAAAAACAAAACCGGAGACTAAAGTACAGTTTTTTTGGGCCTTATTATTTATTTATTTATTTTTATTTTATTTATTTTTTTTTTTTTGCTGCATTATTTCTAGAAATTCTCCGGGAAATTTCTTTTGTTCTTACATCTTGGTTGGAGACAAAAGATAATTATGTATGTATACATAAATCACTGAAATTCCATCCTCTCTTTTACGGCTGAGGACAGTCATTTCAGACTTACTTTGAATGAATGTGGGTTTTTTCAGTATAATCCAGCAATATGCATAAACAGACTGGGGACAGTCGCCTCAGACTGGGGACAGTCACTTTAGACTGGGGACAGTCACTGCAGACTTACTTTGAATGAATATTGGTTCTTTCAGTATAATCCAGCCGTATCCATAAACAGTATCACTGACATGATAAGTTGCTGTGGGGTTGTTGAAAATTATCTGGAACTTTTCCAGCCGAGACTCCATTACTCCCCCACTACATCAGCTTGTCCTGTAAGTACATAAATATAATATATATTGTAAATCACTGACCAAGACTATAAATAATATGTTACCGTCCGATAGCAATATTGGGCAACCGAATTGGGAGTTACAGAGAATCAACAGTTACTTAACTATCAGGGTGGTCAGTATATTTTTATGTATTCAGGTTTAGAAAATAAATTATGGGGGGGGGGGGGGGGTAGAAGCATTGGGGGACCACCCACTTAGGGGGCGGGAAGTCTTAGGGATAGTGTTCCTTTAGTTAAGGGGTCAAGGCGAGTGGAGAACATAAGAATAGCTGGAAACTTTTAAAGATTTAAATATCTGTCAATATTACCTTTTTTGTCATGCCTTTTCATTTGTTTATTACAGTTCCACAAAAGATAATTGTAGATGACTATTCAGTATACAATTGTTTTTGTCATGCATTTTCGGTATACTATTTTAACTATGAAAACGTAAACAAGAGGGCCAAGATGACCCTAGTTCACTTTGACATAATGATTTCATGGAAACAAATATTCTGACCAATTTTCATTAAGATTGCATCAAAAATGTGGTCTCTTAAGTGTAAACAAGCATTTTCTTCGATTTGACCTAGTGACATAGTCTTTGAGCTAAGATGACCTACATTCGATTTTGACCTAGATTTGATCAAGGCAATCATTCTGACTAAATTTCATCAACCTCGATTGAAAAATACAGACTCTATCGCATACAAAACTTTTTACTTTGATATATCCTAACGACCTAGTTTTTGACCCCAGATTAACCATATTCAAACTTGACCTTAATTTCATCAAGGCTAGCATTCTGACTATAGTTCATGAAGATCAATTATAAAATACAGTCTCTATTGCATACACAAGGTTTTTCTTTGATTTGACCTAGTGACTGGCCTAGTTTTTGACGACAAATGACCCATATTCTAACCTGACCTAGATTTCGTCAAGGCAATCATTCCGACTAAATTTTATGAATATCCCGTGTAAAATGCAGTCCATATTGCGTACACAAGGTTTTTTTTTAATTTGACCGGGTGACCTAGTTTTTTTTTACCTAGATGACCCATATTCAAACTCCACCTAGATTTCATACAGACAAACATTCTGATTAAATTTCAAGAAGATCAGGTGTAAAATGCTGCCCCTACTGCATACACAAGGTTTTTATTTTATTTGACCTAGTGACCTAGTTTTTGATCCCGGATTATCCATATTCAAACCTGACCTAGATTTAACTAAGGCAATCATTCTGAAAAAAACTCCAGCCTACCCTACAACCCTAGCCTAGTTTACCCGTACCTACATTATCCAAGCCTACCCCTTCCATAGCTTAGCCTAGCCCAGCCTAACATAGCCTACCCTGTCCCTACCCTACGCCTACACAGACCTACCCCTACCACCTAGCCTAGCCAAGCAATGTCCAGCCAACCATTTCCCTACCCTACCCCTATCATAGCCTAACCTACCTTACCGTACACTACCCCTACCCCAACATTCATAGCCTAGTTTAGCCTAGCTTACCCTTCTCTAACTTATCCTACCCTACCCCTACCACAGCCTTGCCAACCCTACTCTAGCTTACCTTAACCAAACCTACCACCTAGCCTAGCCAAGTTTAGCCTCGCCTAACCTAGCCTTCACTACCTTACCCTACCCTACTCCTGACATAGCCTAGCCTACCCTACCGTACCCTACTCTTACCTACCCCTACTAAAGCCTACCCCTACTACCCTTGCCTACCTAGCCTTGCAAAGCCTAGACTTATATAGCTTACCATTCCCTACACATAGACCTGCCCTCTACTCCCTTCTGTCCTTCCCTGCCCTGTCCCACCTTATCTCTACACTTACTCAACCACCCTAACCTAGCATACAAGTAGCCTAGCCTACCCTACCCTACCGTAGATAGCCTAACCAAAAAAACAACAAAGATAAGTATCAAACAGGGAATGTCACGCACCAAAAACGCAGCCTCCCCAAAATGAAACCCACAGCACGCAAATGCGCACACCACAAACACACACGCACGCACGCACACACACACACACACAAAGCCAACCCACGACGACAAAAACGAAAAAAACATAGGAAGCCTAGTATAGCCTACCCTACCATAGCCTTCCCTTCCCTTCTCTACCCTACCTCTACTGCCCTGTCCTGTCATCTACCTACACCTACAACACCAGCATAGCCTAGCCGACCCCTACCACCCTAGCCTAGCCTATCCTATCCTACCCCTACCCAACCTATACCTACAACCCAAGCCTAGCCTTGCCAAGCCTAGCCTACCATTCTCTACCCCTTCCCCTACATAAACCGCCCTGCCCCTACTGCCATTCCCTGCCCTGTCCTGTCCTACCTTACATCTACACTAACCCTACCATCCTACCCTAGTATACTAATAGCCTAGCCTAGCCTAGCCTAACATAGCTGAGCCTAGCCTATTCTTGCCTAGCCTAACAAACCTTAGCCTGGCCTACCCTAGCCTACCTAACCAATCCTAGCCTGGCCTACCCTACCTCTACTGCCCTGCCTTGCCATGTACCTACCTACCCCTTTAGCCCTAGCTTAGACTAGCCTACCCCAACCACCCTAGCCTACTCGTCCCTAATCCTACCTCTATTGCCCTGCCCTGCCCTGTCCTCTCCTTTCCTACCGTACCTCTATACTACCCCTACCTACTCCTGCCCCACTATTCTCGCCTAGCCTAGCCCACCACTACCCCTAGCCTATCATAGCCTAGATATCTCTTCCCTTCCCTTCCCTATCCAACCCTAGCCTAGCCTAATCTATCCATCTCTTTTCTACCCTACCCAACCCTAGCCTAGCATAGCATAGTCTACCCTACCATATCCTACTCTACCTTATCCTATCCTATCCTACTCTTCCCTGCCCCTACCCTACGACTAACCAAATTACCCCTACCACCTAGCTATAGCCTAGCTAAGCCAAGCCTAGTCTACCCCAGCCTAACCTTCCCTACCCTAGCATACCCCACCTTACCCTACCCTACTCCAACCTACCCCTACTACCCTAGCCTAGCTTACCCTTCCCTACATTATCCAACCCGCCCCTCCCGTAGCTTAGCCTAGCCTAGCCTACCCTGCCCAAACCCTACACCTACCCCTACCACCTAGCCTAGCCAAGCAATGCCCAGCCTACCCTTGTCTATCTATCCGTACCTTACCATACCCTACCCTACCCCTACACGTACCCAACCTACTTCTACCATCACAGTCGAGCTTAGCCTAGCCTAGCCTACCCTTCCCTACCTTATCCTACCCTACCCCTACCATAGCCTAGCCGACCCTACTCTAGCCTATCTTACCAAAGCATACCACTTAGCCTAGGCAAGCCAATTCAAACCTAGTCTAGTCTACCTTCACTACCCCTTTTCCTACCCGTATCCAAGCCTAAGCCCTTCCCTACCCTACCCCTACCACAGCCTACCCTATTCCTATCCTACCCCTACCCAAACCTACCCCTTATTACCCTAACCTAGCCTTGTAAATGCTAGCCTACTCTAGCTTACCATTCCCTACTCCTTGTCCTGCCCTTTACTCCCTAATGCCCTTCCCTTCCCTGTCCTGCCTTACCTCTACACTACCCTACGACCCTAACCTAGCATACTAGTAGCCAAGCCTACCCTACAGAAGCCTAGCCTAACCTAGTCTACCTTAGCCTAACCTGTCAAAACCTACCCTACCCTAGCCTACGTCTTCCTTCCCTACCCCTACCTCTACTGCCCTGCCCTGCCATCTACCTACCTATCCCTAAAACCCTAGCCTAGCCTATCCCTACCACCCTAGGGGGTAAGGTAGGCTAGGCTAGGGATAGGGGTTGGGTAAGCTAGGCGAGGCGAGGCGAGGCTATTGTTGTAGGGGTAGGTATGGGTAGGGTAGGGGATAGTGTAATGTAGGGGGTAGGATAGGGTAGGCTAGGGGTAAGGGATAGGGATAGGGGTATCTATAAGGTAGAGGTAGGCTAGGGTAGGCTTGACTTTGCTTAGGTTAGGGCAGTAGAGGTAGGGGTTTAGGGATGGGGCTTGGTAGGGTAGGGTGGTGGGTTAGGGTTAGGGTGATAGGTAGGGTTGGGTAGTGAGTAAGTGGTAGGGTTCGGTTAAGTTAGGGCAGGGCGTGGCAGCGTAGGGTAGGGTAGGCGGTACAGTAGGCGGTAGGGTATGGTACGTATGGGTACGGTAGGGACAGGGCAATGAGGTGACCTTGACCTGATGAATATTAGCAGAAAATTACAAAAATATATTAAAAAAAATTGTCCAATTTTTTTTTTCAAAGTGCAAAACTACTGATATTATTTTGTTTTGGTACTAGAGCAGGTAGATATATGTTGTAGCTACAAAGTGACACTCCAAACATGGTTTTTTATTACCATATATGAAAATAGGACTTAAAAATGCATGCACGGTAAAGGAAATACTCGAAAAAATGGCCTACGAGGGGTGATTGAAAAGTTTTGCAACCCACCTTCTATTTCTTTAATTAGCAGTCAAATCAACAACTTTAGGATTTCATTCCCTCAAAGTAATCTCCTTTTACCTTCACACAAAGTTTCAAGCGTTTAATCCAATTTTGAAAACATTTTTGATAGTCCTCAATAGGTATACCCTTAAGGCACTGATAGATTGCTGCCCCTAGGCCGTTTCGAGAGTCATAGCGTCTACCAGCAAGTTCAGATTTCAGTCTCGGGAACAAAAAATAATCGCACGGGGCCAGGTCCGGGGAATAAGCAGGATGGTCTAACACTCGCACCTTCCTTTCTGCCAGGAAATCCTTCACAAGTTGGGCTTTGTGGCTGGAAGCATTGTCATGTAGCAGTGAAATGTTCCGCATACCCTTTCTTGGTCGGCGTTTTTGAAAGTAACGATCAAGCTTTGTCAAAACCACTTTTCTATAGAATTTAGCATTGACAGTTCTTCCTTTAGGCACAGGAACTTGGATGACAGGCCCTTTACAGTTGAAGAAAACGCAATATAAAACCTTGCGCACTGTTGCAATTCTCTTGGCAATTACGGGTCTCTTTGAATGTTTTGTTGCCCAAACACGATTTGAACACTTTCGCCGAGGTTCAAAATAATGTACCCATGTTTCGTCACCCGTTACCAATTCAGAGAACGCATTACCTTTACATTTTGAGTACAGCTTCAGTAGTGACTTGGCCTTTTTAACGCGCTCCCGTTTCTGCTGTGGTGTCAGCAAATGAAGGATCCAACGAGCAGAAATCTTTGTAACTTTGAGCTTTTCCTTTAGAACAGAATAAACTCGTTCCGATGATATCCCCGTAAGACGAGCTAGTTCTCGCAAAGTTAATCTAGCATCTTTCTCTAAAAGTTGTTTTATTTTTTTTGACGTATTTGTCGGTGGTCACAGACTTTGGCCGCCCACTCCTTGGTAAATCTTGCAACTGCTCCCGACCCGATTTAAAATGGGATATCCACCTGGTAACAGTGCTGTAAGACACTTCGTAGTGTCCATATATGTCACAAATTTCAGCAAAAAGATCCCTTGCACTTAAACCCAAATGACTCCTTGCTTTAATGTAGGTCCGAATTTCTAGCCATTTACTACTTCTAAATCCAGGCATTTTTAACAGTGTCACCGAGTAGAGATTTTCAATTCGCTCGTTCTCGTAACATGTACAATACACATGAGTGAAATTTTACACATCAATAGATAAATGTTTGAATTACAAATACACGCAAGGTTGGTGCATGTATTGCACGTGGATTTCGAGATTTTACGGCAGTTGCAAAACTTTTCAATCACCCCTCGTATTTTGATTGATTTTTCATTACACATAAATGACACTTAATACAATAGCCACACACCATATCAACATTTTAAAATAGGTTAAAGGTGAAAGGATAACCTCTAGAGGTCACAAGAGGTGAAATATGCAGGTCAACTACAGCTAAAACCGTGAAAATTCAGGATTTAAACAAAATTTAACAGATTTGCACCCTGGTTCGAGCCTCTGTGCCATCACATATACCCTTACTACACATGGTCCGGTTGGTATGGATTCTAGCTACTGTTTAAAACCATATTTGGGTATATTGGGTACCATTTGTGATCAGGACATGGAATATATGGAGGACTGTTGTAGTCAAAACGATCTTATTTTGATCATTTAAAGGGATTCGATCCGATTGGATCCCTATGACCAGAACATATACCAATGTGATTTTTAAGAGGTAGGTATGGACTATGGCTACCTGATGAGACCAAGTTCAAGTAATTTTCCTACCTGTAGGGGCCATGGCAGGTCATATAAGGTCACCGGGTTCAAACTTAGCAAATATGACAATTTTGACCATATCTGAAAGGCTTTACACCGGGTTCGAACCCCAATAACCACGATATGTACAAGTATCATACATAGTTGTATAGGTACGGGTCGTGGCTAAAGAATGAGACCTAGTCTGGGAGCCTTGGATAGCTAGAGGGGTCTAGACAGATCCTACAAGGTCACCGGGTAGTGTTCATACTTAGGAAAAATGACTATTTTGACCATGTCTGAGAGGTTTTCGTTCAAGTTCGAGCCTCTATGACCAAAATTTCTACCCGTATTATATGTGGTTGTATAGGTATAAATCCTGGCTATCGATAGAGACCACGTTTGAGTACTTTGTACAGCCCTAGGTGTCGCGGCGGGACATATAAGGACACCATTTGGTGTTCTAAGTTCTTATTTTGACCATATTTAAGAGGTTTTCGACCGGGTTCGAGCCTCTATGCTACAGTAATATATCTATATTATACATGGTCATATAGGTGCGAGTCCTGGTTATCGAATGAGGCCATATTGAAGTACCTTGGATAGTCTTAGACGTCGGGGCAAGTCATATACGAATACTAGGTTGGGTTCTAAACGGCTTTTCGGAGCTTTTCTGTTGAGGGTTTCCACCCGACTGGATCCATTTTGACCAAGTCTTGTAACACTTTTTTAAAAAGAAAGTAGCCATAAAGGTCTGTGACAGTTTCTATTCTACATAATCATTTGATAGGACATTGATAAATTCAGTTTCAATAAAGATTAGTATAATCAGATACAAAGCAGATAACACCGACCAACACATCCGGCAATGGGACCAAAGGCAGAAAATAACGTCCAACACATCCGGCAATGGGACCAAAGGCAGAAAATAACGTCCAACACATCCGGCAATGGGACCAAAGGCAGAAAATAACGTCCAACACATCCGGCAATGGGACCACAGGCAGAAAATAACAACCAACACATCCGGCAATGGGACCAAAGGCAGAAAATAACGTCCAACACATCCGGCAATGGGACCACAGGCAGAAAATAACGACCAACAAATCCGGCAATGGGACCAAAGGCAGAAAATAACGACCAACAAATCCGGCAATGGGACGAAAGGCAGAAAATAACAACAAACGCATCCGGCAATTGAACTAAAGGCAGAAAGTAACGACCAACAAATCCGGCAATGGGACGAAAGGCAGAAAATAACAACCAACGCATCCGGCAATTGAACTAAAGGCAGAAAATAACGACCAACAAATCCGGCAATGGGACCAAAGGCGGAAAATAACGACCAACAAAGCCGGCAATGGGACCAAAGGCAGACAATAACGACCAACACATCAGCCAATAGGACCAAAGGCAGAAAATAACGACAAAACATTCGGCAATGGAACCAAAGGCAGAAAATAACGACCAACAAATCCGGCAATAGGACCAAAGGTAGAAAATAACGACCAAAATATCTGGCAATGTGACCAAATGCAGATAATAACGACCAAAACATGCGAGAATGGGACCAAAGGCAGAAAATAACGACCAAAACATTCGGCAATGGGATTAAAGGCCAAAAACAACGACCAAAACATCCGGCAATGGGACCAAAAAGCAGAAAATAGCGACCAACAAATCCGGGAATGGGACCACAGGCAGAAAACAGCGACCAACACATCCGGCAATGGAACCAAAGGCAGAAAATAACGACCAACAAAGCCGGCAATGGGACCAAAGGCAGAAAATAACGACCAAAACATCCGGCAATGGGACCAAAGGCAGAAAACAGCGACCAACACATCCGGCAATGGGACCAAAGGCAGGAAATAACGACCAAAAATCCGGCAATGTGACAAAAGGCAGAAAACAACGACGAAAACATCCGACAATGGGACTCGAGCAGGAAGGAACGACCAACACTACCGGCGATCGGACTTAAAGGTGATAACTCGGGGTAACCAAAGGCAAAAAATAACGACCAACAAAGCCGGCAATGGGACCCCCACCCCGTGTCAACCATTTTATTCCATTTTTCCCCTTCGATCAGTAATAATGCATTTTAATATAAGAAATAAATTGTGAGTCAAACGGAAGAGTAAACTGCTTGCAATGATTATTTATGAGTAATAAACTGTTTTAAGACCGTATTAAAAACATTGCAAATTTTTACTTTCATCATATTTCCATAAAATGTTGCTTCACTCTATGATAAGCAGTTTTTAAATCCTACCAGGACTGAACTATTTTGATATCTGTCTTCTGGCCAGTTTCGTCGGGCCCTTAAGGGTGTTTCTCTTGCTACTCTGTCTTCTGAAAAGGCATTGAGTACATACGTTTTTGGTTCTAAAGGTTTGCTTTTTATATTTTTATACACGAGCATTTTTGTGTTTTACATGTCATGCCTTTTTGTTTCCATTACGTGTGTTAGAGATTCACCTGGAGGGGATAACTTTTATTTACACTGTCCCGTGTTTTTGGAACTTGGTGGGGATAAGAATGAGGTTGGGTGCGCACCATAAACCGGTTTAAGCTCCCCAGTGGTGTTTTTGCCACTGACCGTTCCAAGGCGGTGCCCCACTGTGTTCATTTGTTTGTTCGTTTTGTCCTCTTGTGTAGGCTTTGTGTGTGTGCGCGTGTATGTGTGTGTGTTCCTTTGTTTGTTCGTTTTTTCCTCGTGTGTTGGCTTTGTGTGTGTTTTAGTCTGCCAATATTTGGAATAAAGGGGCCTAGAAATCACCTTTGATGGCATTTTTTGTTAATGCTCGACAGCCATGCCTAACATGTTCCTCAAAGGATATAAAAAATCTTCAGGGGGGGCTGTCGCGTTCTGAGTGTTATATTTAGGTCAAATGAAGGTCAAAAGGTCAAGTAAGGGCAATTTTATCGTTCTGAACGGCATACGGTTAGTTTTAACGCTATGTGTTATGTAAAGGACATTTTCGTATCAATAGTTGTTTTCTAACACCTGTACGCTCCTTTGCCTGTCATTATAGAGATTTTTGATCATATCTCATCATATTTTATGTGCTTTGAGCTTTCTTCATGAATAGAATAATGCCACATGGAGTGCGACGCAATTGGTACATAATCGATATAAATTATTTAACAATATCTAATAAGAAAAAAATATATAATCAGTTTATCTTCAAAATATGCCATCATATTGTGATGAAATATTTCTGAGAAAATTGAACTTCAGAGATCTATTGAGAAATTGGTAGGCAAAACCTTTCAGGTATAATAAACATAAAGAGTCTAGTATATCGAAATACATAACATATTGTTTTCAAAAAGTATGAGCGCGTTTAAAGAAAAATACTGTTGCTTGCCATTCGAACAAAGCTTGACTAATACTATGCGATTAGTCAATTTTGATTTAAAGTTGTTCCCCCTTATTTCCAATACGCCATTTGTAATTCTGTGATGCTAGAAACATGACTTTCTTAATCTGAAAATAAGGTTGATTAAACATTTGTTGTATGTAAAAAGGGGAACAGAATCGGCTACCAATCAGGTCACAAATATTTATTTATATATCTACGAGTACTTTACAATATATATATATATATAATTTAATTATACACCTCCATGTATTCTGAGGTTTCGCATTGCAAAGGTCTGGTTGATATTGCTCCACTAGTACTATTTGCTGACAAAGGAAAGTCTTATAATGTTTTCAGCTTTAACAAATAAAACCAAACAAGCTAGATAGATATAAGTCAACGTTGTATTTTAAAGTATTTTGTAGTAAGGAAAGGGTTGTTTCCCTTTCAATCAAATCCACCATTTGCTTTTACTGTAAAAACCATTGTAGTAACTAGTATATATGAAACGTCCTGAAACGGATAACGATAATTGTATTAAAAGCAGAAGGCTTTTGTATGTTTATATTAATTAAAATTACCATTTTGTTAAACGGATGTGACCACTGATTAAGATAGAACGTTATCTGTCATATATATGTATTTATGTGTTTTGTTTCTGAAAGAAGCGAATTGTTCATTATTTAATATCATTTCAGAACCCTTTGATATGGATATTAAACCAGTTGCAGTACTTAAGAGGAAATCTTCATCTCAGGAATCTGAAACTGAACTATGTATCTTTTGCCAATGTTCCAAAACTGAACCTTTGAGAACGGCGTCTGAGGAAGCCAAAGCTAAAGTGAAACAGTGCGTATATTCTAGAAGAAAATGGAGAGACATTTCAAGTATAGAATTATTGGATAGAATCGATAAGGTGAATGAAGATGTGTGGAACAGTGATTTAATCAAATGGCATAAGAGTTGTCATGGATCGTTTACATCGTTAACAAACCTTAAAAGAATAGAGAAAAGATTTTTAGAGTCTGAACAGGAACAGTCACAGTCTACATCCTCTGTCTCTGAATGTAGCGAAATTAGTCGTCGACGCACAAATAAACCTGTTGATTGGGCCAAATGTATATTCTGTCAACAAACAGGAGTCAAAGGTATTCATAATGTTGAGACTTTTGAAAAATCAAATGAAATCATTGGCTTATCAAAATTCGATGCTGTAATGTGTCTACGTTTAGCAGGTGTGAATGACTTAATTGCAGCAGAAGGTAAATAACATTTAAAATGTTTGATTCAGTTTGAAAGAAAAACACGAAAGAAGTCTCTTCCCATGGAAAGCGACAAGGATATTGCTTTGATTCGGCTTTGTGAAAATATAGAGCAAGGCTTAACTAGAGGCCACGTGTATGATACGGGAATGGTATGGAAAAACTATACTGATTTTGCAGTGGAGCTTGAAGTTGAAATTCCTCAACGATACTTATCAAGAAGACAGTCCTTTCATGAAGACATTATTTCTATTATAGGAAACAAAGCTAAGTTTGTAAGACCACTTGATATTAAAAAATCGCTACTGATGTATCCAGGGGATAAGTCTGAATATGTTATTTCACATTCTTTGACAAAGGGAACACGGCCGGAATTATTTGCAAGTTCCGGGTCAGAATCAGACGACTCCTTCGTTGAAGACATTCAACATTCATATGTTCCGGATACTAGTCTTTTTCAAGAAATGGTTCATGTTGCAATTCGATTGAGGGCTGATTTGGAAGATACTCCGGGTCATGAGTTTGGTTTGAGAAATATTGATCAAAAGCATGTGGAAAAGGTGATCCCGGATAGCCTGTATCTTTTTCTAGTGCTGATATTTGGCGGAATGTCAGCTCTTGAAGACACCGAGCAAGTTTATGAGAATAAAGAAACAAAACAGAAAGTCTGTAGTGTTGCACAAGATATTATATTCGGTGTTTCAAAGGGACAAAAGCTAACTCCGAAACATATTGGTCTAGCAATGACACTGCATCATGCGACACGATCAGAAAGTTTAGTGACCTTATTCCATGCAGCAAATCATTGCATTCCGATTCAGACAGTCCGTTTATTTGACAATAGTATCGCTAACAGCATTTTGGACAGATACAAAGACAATGGATACGTTTACGTTCCAGATAATATATCATCAAATGAGTTCGTTCAGTTTTCTTGTGACAATATTGACGTATTGGAAGCAACTATTGACGGTAAAAATACTTTCCATTGTACACAGATGATGGCATGGCAACGAAAATGTGACGTGGAGCCTTCAGAAGAGATCATTCCCACTGTCGACAGGAGAATTATAGATAAAGAATGTTTAAAATCTTTTCATGAAGTAGATAAAGCCAAATTTCAGACCAACAGACGACCAGCACCAGTTTTTGCAGAAGGTACAGACATAAACATAGAAGCATGGCTCGCTGAAGATTTGCGGATGCGGGAAGCAACAAACATTGACCGATTGTGGATCATTTTAAGATATCATGAAAAACTGAACCAGACGGTTCCTCTATGGGGTGCTTTTAATGAAACGTCTTGTACATCAAACCATTCAATAACCAAGGCTGGTATGTTTCCAATTCTCCAAGCTCCAGCAGATGAATACAACACTATAGCAACTATAATAAACCGCTTCATGTCTGCAAGTTCACACCTTGGTCAGAAATACACAGTTATCACTGCAGATCAGCCGCTGTACAGTAAAGGGAAAGAGCTTGTATGGTCTAATGCAGATGAATACAAAAATGTGATATTCTGCATGGGCGGATTACATGTATGTTTCAACTTTCTGCGCGCTATTGGACAACACATGGATAACTCCGGTTTAGAAGACGTTTGGATAGAAACTGGACTGTTTGCTCCTAACACAGCAGTTACAGTGCTGGACGGTAAAGCTTATTACAGAGGTGTAAGGGGTCACTTACTGACGTATGAAGCGTTATGGAGACTTAGATGGCGTCATTTTACTGACTGGTTAAGCGATAACAATAAGGTAGCTATACCACCAAGAATCGAAAATTTTATACAAGAACTTGCGAGTGATATACAATCCAAAGAAGATAGACAGGTAATACACCAATCTTTAATGGCTTTGCAGTTAGAATTTGCTGATCAGGATATAAAAGGTCTTCTACAAGACTTTGACAGTGAAATGAGCAAAGAGAAAAATTATGCATTCTGGATCACCTATCTCCGCATGGTAGAAATCCTAATGAACTTCATTAGAGCACAGAGAGTTGGAAATTGGCTGCTACATATTGAGTCGTTTACTGCAATGTTACCATGGCTCACTGTGTATGATCATACAAATTATGCCCGCTGGGGACCAGTATATTTATCAGATATGAAGTCACTTGAAGTAACAGCACCAGAAATTTATCAGGAATTCATGAAGGGCAATTTCGTTGTAAAGCGCAGCAATAATTACTTTAATCAAGTCCCAATAGACCAGGCTACTGAATGGATAAATAAGATTTGTAAAACAACAGGAGGTATCATTGGCATAACGAGAAATGACCAGGCTCGAAACAGGTTTTGTATGACATGGTCGGTTCGGTCAGAGATATCTCAAGAGACAAAGATGTTGTTTGAATTATTAGATGACGAAGAAGAAACAAAGACCAATAGAGCTGACTCACAACTAGCGCGTCTTAAAGCGGAAGAAGCAAAAATCAGTGATTTAACACAGATGTTTGAAACCCTTGACGTGTTCGGAAAAACATCACACGCAAGATCTGTTGAGCAAAGAAGTGGCAGTCAAGTCGAAACGAAGCTGATTGCAATAGCCACTAAGGACGTGGCATTCGATGAAATCAGAGATGATCTGCTTACATGTGAGACTAGAGGAAAACAAATTGTAACTGAATTTACAAAACAGAGACTGTTGGAAAAAAGTGAAGATTTTTTCCAGCCTATAAAGAAAAAAAGATCAAAAACTTTCGCCTACTTGTACAAGGCAGAAACCTCAGAGAAACAAAATGCGACCAAACGCATAAAGGCGGACAGAAAATTGCTTCAGAGATTGTTTAATGCTGCTAATTCTGGTAGATCTGTTCAAATAGCAGAAGTTATGCAACATGAGTTGTCTCCAGTACCACTATCACTGGCAAATACATCAGGGGTTATGAATTCTACGACAAAGTCACAAATACTCCATGTTTTGACTTCCGACCTAAATATTGCTACACCACAAACAGTTCCAAATTCAGACGCTCTGTCCTGTGTCATCATTGATGGTCACGCACTGATTCAGACGCTTGGAAAACCACGTGATTGTCAGACGTTCGGTCAGTATGGAATGATATTTGTTCAGTCTGTTTATAAGCATCTTGGAGGGAAAACAACTCGCATAGATGTCACATTTGATCGCTACCTAGGACTACAGTCGATAAAGGCACCAACTAGATCGAAACGCACAAGTAAACGGCGACCAATACGGAAGCTTATCGGAAGCCCAGATGTACCCATACCGCAAGTTTGGGATCAGTTCATTGCTTTGGATCAAAATAAAGCAGATCTAGCTGAATTTTTGTCAAATGAGCTGCTACGTAGAACAGATCTGTTGCCAGAAGGATATACAGTTGTAGCTGGTGGAGGATTTCCGGATCCAAAAAATGCAAGGTCCAACAACTATGATGCCAGACACCTGTCAGTTAGTCACGAAGAAGCTGACACGCGCATTATTATTCATGCAAATGATGCCATACAAAATAGCTTTAAAAGGCTTTTTGTAATCTGCAGTGATACAGATGTATTGCTCTTACTTCTGTATCATTTTGGACCTAAACCAATAGAAACATGGATGATTTCTGGAGCAACAAAGCAAAGAAAATGTTTTCCTGTCCATACCATCGCTTCAAAGCTTAATGCTGACGTACTGAAGAATATTCTTGGCTTTCATGCAATAACTGGGTGTGATACTACATCCTCTTTTCATGGTATTAGCAAAAGGTCATGTTGGAAGAAATATATAGAATGCCCAGAGTTACTACAAGCTGTTGGAAGAGATGGTGACATTTCAGGTATTGAAAAATACCTCTGTCGTTTGTATGGCTGCTCGGATGAAGCACATGAGCCTGATATAAATATCTGTAGGTACCGCCTCTTCTTAAAAGCCAGAAAGTCTTTAGAACTACTTCCCCCTACGAAGGATGCTTTGGAGCTCCATTTTATGAGATCCAATTTACAAGCAAAGATCTGGATGTATGCTGACGATGGGAACTTTGCAAGCGAGTCGCCACTAGAGTCTGGAGGGTAAGAGGCAGGTTCAAAGGGTATTTCACCGGTTTGGATGAGAATGTCCTCTGTTCCTGACGCTTGCACACAACTAGTGACTTGTGGATGCAAGAAAAAGTGTAGTACTGCAAGATGCAGATGCTTTCGATCTGGAGAAATGTGCATGTTTGAGTGTGCATGTGATGCAACCAACTGTGCTAATCCTGTTGGTGCTGAGGATATTTGATGGATGTATATTTTTCTAAACATGGACGCAAAGTTAATACTAAGAAATAGTCAGTATGTGAGAGGACATGTAAGACATGTATATGCAAACTAAAAACGAGTACTTATTATTGTTTTACTTCAACAAAATAAGTAACGAAAATAGTTTTATTGTTTAATTCTAGTTAATTATCTCCCTTTAATAGTTATGACGAGCATCCGTATTAGGCATACCGCTATATATATGTGTCAAAATGACTTACAAATCAATGTTAGCTAGCTTTATGTACATATTGTGTGCGAAACAAATATTATATGTATGGTCAGGATATTATTAGACTGCTACAATCCGTTATTATGGCATCTGTAATAAGAATAATAATAATAATAAAAAGAGTCAAACCTTTTCAGATAAAAAAATGTTTATTCCGTGTGTAAAGTTGACGAGAAAGTAACTTAGATTTAATCTTTGGAGCAAAAAAAAAGCTAGTTACTAGAATCTTGCCTTATTTTCACAATAAAGATACCGATTTTTCGTACATTTGTTGTATGACATTTCCTGTAAACATATAATTAAAACGATATTTATTAACAGAAATCACTCTTTGTTAATTTCATTATTCATTCTGTTAATAAAATACCTTTAAGGCATATGTGCATAACGTTTGATTTAATTTAAGAAGCGTTAATCAAGTGCTATGAGCGTGAAGTTACTTTCTATATTCGCAAATGTACTCGTTTGACCTTTGACCTCCTTATGACCTAATAAGACATCACAGAAGGCGACAGCCCCCCTTAGATTTCATGTTTGGTTCTAAGGATCACTTTTATACTAGTTTTAGAGCATTAACAAAAAATGCCATCAGAGGTCACAATTTCCACAGATGTTGGCAGACTATTTGTGGTGTGCACGTCTGCGTGCTGTAGGTTTCGTTTTGGGGAGGCTGCGATTTTGGTACGTGGCATTCCCTGTTTGATATTTGTCTTTGTTTTTTGTAAAGATTTTTTGACAATGTTTTAAAGCATATTGTGAACTGAAGGCTTATCATTAAGATATAAATTGAAATTTTAATGTTTCAGCAATCCATAAATTTGGCCGAAAAGTATAGCATTATAGCTATATAAAAAAATCACACAACTGGAAAAAACGTTGATCTGATTAAATATTCAAATGCATCATATTTCTTTAAACTCATATTTATTCATACATGTAATGTCAAATATGAATTTATACTATTTTCGTTATTTTTATATAAATATGAGGTTATATTTATGTGTGAATATAGATTATTGAAAGTCTAAACGATTTTAAGACCTTTATTACGCATTAATTTGCCGAAATATGATGATAATTTTAGCTGTACTTAAATAAAAGATTTCATTCAATTGGGGGAAAA
Source organism: Mercenaria mercenaria (assembly GCF_021730395.1). Lineage (NCBI taxonomy): Eukaryota > Metazoa > Mollusca > Bivalvia > Venerida > Veneridae > Mercenaria > Mercenaria mercenaria. The sequence goes on from NC_069373.1 coordinate 60,896,154, forward strand.
TTTGAACTGAAAAAGAAACAGATGGGCATAAATTTTAAACGCTTCCAGCTCTAAAATCGTAAGTTTACATACGTTAATTCTAAATGAAAACAAAACACGTATCATTGGTAAAGACGGCTAATGAATTGAATAATATTAATGTGAAATACATGTAAACGTAAGTTTCATGTTGTATGATCCTGATATTAATCTTTAAAAGAAAGGTACATTTTTATTGAAATATGATAAAAGTGAAAGTCTGCGAAGTTTTAAAGGTGTTAAAACGTTTTATTTCGCATAATGTAATATAGAACATAAAATAGAGGTTTACTCTTCCGTTTGACAAACTATTTAATTTTATATTAAGATGAATGATTACTGATCGAAAGCCAAAAAAACTGGAATAAAATGGTTGACAAGGGGGGCATTGCCGACATTTTCTTCCTCGAGTTATCCCCCTAAGGTCCGATTGCCGGTAGTGTTGGTCATTGTTTTACGCTCGGGTCCCATTGCCGGTAGTGTTGGTCGTTGTTTTACGCTCGGGTCCCATTGTCGGTACTGTTGGTCGTTGTTTTACGCTTGGGTCTCATTGCCAGTACTATTGGTCGGTGTTGTCTGCATTGTATCTGATAATATCAATCTCCTAATAAAATTGAATCTGATACTTGTAAATAAGTTTCCATGTTCCGCCTATAAATCATATCTTTTTTTTCTTTTTGATAATACATGGATATTATAAATCATTCATCCACTAAGTTATGTTTTATTCGTTTTTAAGCATGCTTTTTTATTCTATTGTGAAAATGGACTTATTTTTACCTGGATTTACCAGCGTTTTATGCAAATGAGCTTAGAGATCGAATATTGCACGCTCAGCCGGATACGGCACCCTCTGATGAAGATATTACGTAACATTTAATTGGCCTTAAATAAACATCCTGTATTCTGATCATCACCAATCTTTTGGGGTCTCTTTTTGCTGACATTTAATAATCAGGTATATTAATCAAGAGAGGCGGGGTGAAGTGCTGGGAAAGTGAGAATCTTTTGGCTTTTTTTGGTGGTAATTGCCAATCTGCTGAAAATTTAAAAGTGGTGCAAAATTTAGTTTAGAAAATTCTGATAATTTCGTCTGCAGAAAGCACGGATTTACTGCCAATTTCAGAATAGCTCGCCGTTTCAGTGTTTGCATCATACACTTGTAGTCACTGACTGATATCGATTTTCTTATCGTGAGTGGATAATTTTGTAACCGTCATTTACATTAACTCCGCTCAAGTCGCGAGTCAAGTTATGTGGGTTTTCCCCATTAATTTGTCTTAACAACACATAAATTGCCAGTCCTACAATGTATTTATGGTTTTAAAACTTGATGATATTACAGTTTAAGTCGTATCTCAGAATCAGTTTCAAATCAAACATTTTTTACAATCTGTGACTGATTACAATTACGTAAAACTGTCCCGATTAGTGTCGCATTATCTAAAAGTACTTAATTTTTCTGTCAGCGATGATAAAAATCATTAATCCATTATAGCCTCACTACAAAATGCAAATTAAGTCAGCGCATAAAGTTTATACATGTAAAATTACACATGTGTTTTTACCACTTGGTCAGAGATCTAAGTTTACAATAGTAAATCATAGCCCGATTGGCATCACTTTTCATGTCAGAAAAGTAAAATATTTAATATAAACATAAACTCCCTGTTTAAATACGTTACTCAAGCTATAAAGGCAATAAACAGTTCTGTGAGCCTCACGGTTTGAGATTCTACCAAATATTGGCTCGAATTAACTGAAATAGAGCCGTGGTACATTGGAAGAACCTCTGCAAGAAACGTCCAGATTTCTCAGATAAAGAGATGTGATCGGTAGCAAGGCTCGAACCCGTGCCCTCCCCACCCACCCAATTGACCAAATCAGAGATTACAGTGATTTCAAATTAGCGACTAACCCACTTGACTACGGGGATAGTCACATGATGGATGGATACTACAATTCCTAGTTGCAATAAAGCAGAAGTCGGCATTGACTTAGGGCGATGAGTTAGACTAACAGCTTATTTTTACATCTATTTTTTCCGTTTGACTAAAATGTTCATGACATCACATACTACATGGTTTCTGTATGCAGTAATAACTTGACGGATTTCTATGAAAAATTTATAATTTTTGATATGGAAGACTTTTCCAACGAAATTTCAATCGATGACAATCCTTTGTTTTAATATTTTACACATTACGCGTATATATACAGAACTTACGTGTCTCAAAAGTGGACTCGTTTGAGAGAAAATATCGGTAAAGTATTTTATCTTTAATTTCATTGAAAACTGTGATAGTAGAATTTGAATTGTAAAAGGCGATCTTGCATAGACTTTATTCACCGTTATTGCCTGTCACAAATACTAGAATTTAACGACCGTACCATTTGACAATATGCAGTTAATCAGAGTCACATGTGCTTTTGAAAGTTTAAAATCATAACTATAGTTTTCCTATCATATCTTGTCCAACTTCGACAATTCTGGGCGTCGAACTTTGAAAAAATCGAAATACATGTAGCATTTAGACACCAGACTCAGATAGACGCATAATTATACTAGTAGTGATCTCATCACATTGTATTTTACCGACAATCGGATTACATCTCATCATATGTAGCTTTTTACCATGTAGGAAAGGAAATACATATTAGTTAAAACATAATTGAGCCGCACCATGAGAAACCAAAGTAGTGCGTTTGCGACCAGCATGAATCCAGATCAACCTGCGCATCGGTGCACTCTGCTCACGATTCTTACTGTTCGCTAATAGTTACTCTAATTGCAATTGGCGTTGAAAGCGAACAGCATAGATCCTGACCAGACTACAGACGCACTATGTTGGTTTTCTCATGTCGCGGCTCATATTTTTTTGTGTAAGTCAATGTTTCCGTTGTCATTTAAACAATGAGATTTAATAATGATAGGTTCTTCATGACATCTAATTTGACGGATTGTATATATTTCAATATAAATTAACGGATATCTAAGCTTGTGAAATGTAAATATTTATTACTACGTCATGTGTTTTTGGGAGTGACTGATGAGCCCCGTTAGGCTAGGTTTCGTAATTGTATATTCAAACAGTCTTTTGATTTGCTGGGCCTTTTTCTGTTTTCATCGTTCTCAACAACATGTATTAAAAAAGAACATATTATATTTTTCCAAAATACCTTTCACAAATATGAACTTCCGCTTTAACATGACACTGTTATCTTACGTTCAAATTAATTAGATATTGAAAATTTATCATCTAAACTAACATTATGAGACCTTGAGAAACACTCAAGGGTCCAAAGGACCTCCCTCAACAGTCACTCACTCTTGAGAGTTGGCTCGACTGTCACTCACCTTTATGAATACAAATGGAATCTTTCCTGAGTAAAGACGTGACCGTTAGGCAATTTATTTGAGTGTACTCAATGAGTGGTGTTGGAGTATTGTATGTATCCTTGATAAGCCCAGGGGTGTTGAAAGATATCCGTCATAAAATTACCTTGGGGCTATATTGCAACCTGTATTTGAAAGTAAACGGTGTCGATTGTAAAGATGTCAACTGCTACATTATCAAAGTTTATTAATAGTCATTAAATTTTCAAATGATTGAAGTGATCGTTTACAAGAACTAGGAAAACAAATGATGAATTGTTTATGTTGGACTATATAAGGAGAGTTGTCATTCTACGATTTCGATACTTGAACTGTGCTTATCATTATGTAATACATTTGGAATGAACATTGAAAATGTTGACACATGATTAGATTGAAAGACACATAGATCTAGTTTTTAACAGACTGAAAATTTTTTACACAAAACTTTGTTTTTAACGATATAGTGACACTGCTACAGGTATAATTGTAAAGAAATATTGTTAAAGTATAATACACAATACGAGACTGTACCTACTCAATACATCACAGTGTTTGTTGTTACTTCTCCGAATGATTTGGTTTGAAAGAATCGAAATAAGAAATAATAAGTTTTGTTGTATTTCGTTTAGAGTACATCAGTGTCAATCCTCAGACAGTTCAAATCTTTAATCTAAATAATTTTATGTGTATATGATGCGGACGTGTCATGCACAAGTATGTACGCATTATGCAGGATTATCTTGAAATAAATTCCCGCAATATTTTACTTTTGTACCTATCCCATTACATTGTTTTTTGAACATTTTAAATCACTGATAACGATAGATATACACTTTTGGGCGGAGCAAACTACACGTGTGATCCTCTCACTGATAACTAGAGTGACAGCTACGTCATTTACTACATGCGTTTGATGTAAACGCCCATTCGGCGAGCTTTTCTGAAATTGGCAGTATAACCGAGGTAAATATGATAAAGTTACTGTTATTTTATTCTTGATGAAATGCATACAAAATTATCTCGGCCCGTATTTTCGTGAAGGATATATATGTCATAGGGAAAAAATGTCTTAGAAATCGAATCTTTATCTTAAATTTCAAGACGAGCGTCCTTAAGATTTCATGACTTTTTTCTAAGATACTTTTATGATTCTTAGCCCGTTTATGTTTACGATTTTCAAGGATAGCAACTAAGAAAATTTCAATCTTAGATGAAAGTATTGACTGTATTCATCACATAGACACATCCTTTTTAAAAAAAAAATTCGTAAGTATTTCTATAATATGGAATAAAAACAAAGAAAAATATCAAACAGGGAATGCCACGCACCAAAAACGTAGCCTCCTCAAAACGAAACCCCCAGCACGCAGACGCGTGCACCACACACACATACACACACACCCAAAGCCAACACATAAAGACTTATAATGTACATTTATACATTTGTATAGAAAGATCAAAGATGAACAATTAAATATTTAATGTATGACACATATAGTAATAGAACAAGTAAATAACAGTATCATCAATAATAGAAGCACTTTTTTTTCAATAAAAGGGTTGACTTTTAAACTGATTTCATATATATTCAAAGATGGTCAAAGATCAAATTTCAATATTCAACATTAAAATCATCTGAATGATCTTCAAATTAGAACACATACATTTTAGAACCCGTAATTGTTATATCACATTCATAATATCTTTTGCGCAATTCGGTAAAATATATAAGATAAATATGTTATGACGCATTTTTCAAAATAATTCTCCAATACTTACCTAAATAAATTAAATAGTACATAAATTCACCTTAAAAGTTAAACGCATCATAAATAATTAATAGGTTAATGTTTAAACTTTTTTCGGCGAAAGGCCAGCGTTCGGGCCATCACGTGATCACTCGATGGCCCCATGCCCGTCCAGTCTTGGTGCCCATATGGGTGCCGCCCCCTCAAAAAAAAAAAAAAAAAAAAAAAAAAAAAAAAAATTAAAAACACTGTTTTAAGCCTAAAACGAAAACAAAATTTTTGGAAATTTTTTTTCCCCTATAGGCCTATATACTCATGGAAAAGGTGCATGTGTTGCCGTAACGCTATGGATGTTTACTAGGACACGCTGTGGAACAACCAAAATGTCCAATTCAGTACCAATGCAAGCTACCTTGCTGCAATTTACACATCATGCATTTATGAAATAGTAAACAATCCTATTCTACCTAGTAAACAGCCTTAAATAACTTACATTTAAATTCAAACGAGCCAAATTGTCTAGACACTTGCAAAATAACAGTGACGATCGGCCATTTTGTTTCAAAACGAAAGTAGAAAACCTTTTCCGTTGTTTGCGTCTTAGAATTTAAATGTTAGTTATTTAAGGCTGTTTACTTGGTAGAATAGGATTGTTTACTATGTTATAAATGCATGGTGTGTAAATTGCAGCAGGGTAGCTTGCATTGGTACTGAACTGGACATTTGGTTGTTCCACAGCGTGTCCTAGTAAACCTCCATAGCGTTACGGCAACACATGCACCTTTTCCATATAAGAGTATATAAAATATTGACTCACCTTATAAAAACTGACTCCCTTTGAAAACTCTATAGAATAACGACCCCCGGTCATTATTCTATAGAAAAACTGACCCCTCCAAGTAAAATACTGACTCCCTAAAGATGACTTCCTTCGAATCTCATAGAATAACGACCCCGGTTATTATACTATAGAAAAAGTGACTCCTTCCATGTAAAATACTCACTACCGAAATTACTTCATTCGAACTCTCATACAATATCGATTCCCGGACATTATTCTATTTAAAAAAGTTACTCTTACCGTATAAAACACCGGCTCCTAAAAATACTTTTGACGATAATATCTATTAAAAAGTGATCCCCACCCAAACCTAACGAACAAATACAAATACAAATACAAATACATGGCATTTATATAACGCAAAAATTATAAAATATTCTATTGCGCTTTACAATTACATAACACACATTTAACATATATACATACTAAATATGAACAGGATTCTAGAACTTAGATTTAAAGATTTGGACATATATAAATACTATTTTACACCACTTCTGAATATTTTGTATTTTAACAAGACTACACTCATTGTTCATAAAACTGCCTAAATAAATGTGTTTTCAGTTTTGATCTAAAGCTGGCTTCAGACTGAATGTTTTTCAGATAGCTAGGCAGACCGTTCCACCATTTGGGACCAACGACTGCCATAGATCTGTCTGCTAGTTTTGTTCGCCGTCTAGGGATGTTAAAGTTAGTGTCACTTTGTGAGCGAAGTCTGTATCGTTGTCGAGTAGGTACAAAAATTTCCCTCAGATATACTGGAGCTGTACCATTGATGACACGGAAGACTATTACTAAAACTTTGAACATGACTCTAGCCTTAACTGGAAGCCAGTGTAATTCTTTCAGAAGTTCGGTACTTGGTACAATTTTACTAGATCTATGTACAACTCTAATACCCTCCATTGCCAATAGTTAACATTTTGATTGTACTACTACTACTGGTGCCGCTACTTCTTTTGCTATTACCACATGTACTTCTTCTTCTACTACTACTACTACTACTACTACTTCTACTACTACCACTACAACTGCTACTACTGCTACTACTGATACTACTATACCTGCTTCCACTAATACGTCTTGTACATCTACCTCTTCTTCTCCTGTTGCTGTTGTTGCTGTCACTTATTCCTCTGCTGCTGCTGCTGCTACTGCAACTGCCACTACCACTGCCACTACTACTACTACTACTACTACTACTACTTTCTATTGTTGCCGCTACCGCACTTTACTGCCACTGCTAAGTATTGCAACTTCTATTAATACTAAGTTCTATGCTAGCAGTTTCTTGTGCAGTTTTCTTCTGAAAAATTACTTCATACCGAAGTTTGCAGGGATTATTGACACTGGTGTGTTTTGTGAAAGTATTGTGAATTGTTATTTTCCTGAAAAAATGTATACACCAAGATACAGCGTCTAGAAATAGAATCCCTTTTCCCGTTGCGGAATGCTCTGATTTCTGTGTCAAGTGATGTTATTTGGGGCTAATGGTCAAACGGAAGGGCGGACGGACAAGGGCAAATCTATATGCCCCGCTCCCCCGCGTGGGGGCATAAAATGCAGCAATTAGGCCTTAGATACATGAGTTATCACTAAATTTGACCAAATGACCGGGGGTCGTTTTTTTATGGGAGTCAATATTCTTCGTGAGGTTCAGTTTACTTCACGTGGGGGAGTCATAGTACTATGATTTGGAGGTCATAATACTATGACCAGGGGGTCACTTTTCAATGGGGGTCGAAATACTTCATTACACCGGCCGTTCAGCGGCGTTGCGCCGAAAATGGAGGCTGTTAGGCTGCCAACTTCACGCACATGAATAGTCTAGCTATTCTACTCACCATGGCATTGGCCTCAGCATCACATCTTGGTTAAAGTTTTGCTTGCAAGTACATAATGGCTATCATTTAAAGGCATATAGCTTTGGAACTTATTTTCTTTTTCAAGGTCAATTACCAACCTCACTGGGTCAAGTCCCGTAACTCTGACATGTGTTTTGGCCAAATTATGCCCCCTTTTGGACTCAGAAAATCCTGGTTAAAGTTTTACATGCAAGTAACTATCTCCAAAACTAATGCAGATACTGAATTTGAAACTTCATATCTGTCTTTGGGATTATAAAACTAGCATCAAGTCCCATAACTCTGACCTGCATTTTTGCCAAATTATGCCCCCTTTTGGACTTAGTAAATAGTAAATTCTGATTAAAGTTTTACATGTAAGTTACTATTTCCAAAACTAATAGATATTATATTGAAACTTCCAGTGTGTCTTTGGGATCATAAAACTAGGTGATAGCATCAACTCTGACATGTTTTTTTGCCAAATTATGCCCCCTTTTAAACTTAGTAACAAGTTACTATCTCCAAAACTTAAGCAGATATTGAACTGAAACTTCACATGCATCTTCAGGGTTATACAAAACTAGTTGATAGCATCAAGTCCCATAACTGACATGCATTTTGGCCAAATTATCCTCCCGTGTTTGGACTTAAAAATCTTGGTTAAAGTTTTGCGTGCAAGTTACACTCTGCAATTCAAGTGCAGATATTAAATTGAAACTTCACATATATCTTCGGGGTTATAAAACTAATGCAGATACTGGATTGAAACTCTATAGATATTTTAACATGTACGGTAATGTACCGCTTCTGGGACAACAGTTGGAATAGTCGAGCACTGGCTGTCTTATGGACAGCTCTCGCTTGCTGGGAAACGACTTTTAAGGTGTTGTGAAATATCAGACTCCTTGAATCAATTATCTGCCACTAGCAGTGCATAAAATACTGTCGTTGAAAATAACACACAACTATAATTTGATGACTGTTAAGGCAGGTGTGATTGCTTAAGACAACCTGATATTAAAACATAAAAACAAAGAAAAATATCAAACAGGGAATGCCACGCACCAAAAGCGCAGCCTCCTCAAAACGAACCCCCCAGCACGCAAACGCGTGTACCACACACACACACACACACACACACTCAAAGCTTACACATCAGGACAAAACGAACAACACACACACGCACACTCAAAGCCAACACATAAGGACAAGACGAATGATAAGCATACACACACGCGCGCACACAAAGTCAACAAACAAGGACAAAACGAACAAAGGAACACAGTGGGGCACCGCCTTGGAACGGTCAGTGGCAAAAACACCACTGGGGAGCTTAAACCGGTTTATGGTGCGCACCCTACCTCACTCTTACCCCCACCATGTTCCAAAGACATGGGACAGTGTAAATAAAAGTAATCCCCTCCAGGTGAATCTCTAACACACGTAATGGAAACAAAAAAGCATGGCATGTAAAACACAAAAATGCTCGTGTATAAATATATAAAAAGCAAACCTTAAGAACCAAAAACGTATGTACTCGATGCCTTTTCAGAAGACAGAGCAACAAGAGAAACACCCTTAAGGGCCCGACGAAACAGGTCAGAAGACAAATATCAAAACAGTTCAGTCCTGGTAGGATTTAAAAACTTAACTGACTGGTTGCTTAAGGCAAGTGGCGGCTTATTACAGGTGACAGATATGACAGGTTCAGCTGTAATGATACTACGTACTGGCTAATCATAAGGAAAATAATACTGTATTACACAATTATGTAGAGAAGATGAAAGCATGGCTGTAATAGAGACTTTTTATTGCCATATTTTCAGGGTCATTAACTTCCTGTGATGCATTCCTGAATGCCTTCCTATCGAAGGGTTTGAAACCACCCGAGGCTATATGTCCCTGTGCTAGTAGCTCAGAAGCCCTTACTGTTTCAGTAAGAAGGTACGTTTCTCTTGTGATGTTAGACAGTTGTTTGTACTCAGAATTTATATTAATCTTGATGGAAATCCATTGCTCAGTCCAACTGTTTTCCTGATTTTTTTTTAAGCCAGAAGCTAGAAATGTAACCTGTCTTGACAAAGATTACCATCATAACTTAAGGAAAGGTTGCAAGATTAACCCAAATACATGTATACTGTGATAGTGAGTTGCTTCTCTCGAAGTGGGACAGTATCCTACAACCTGCTCCCAGGTTATAGGTTTGAAGCTTGGTACTGTCTCTGCACGGTCCTAATTACAAAGTGGTACGAGTGGACAGGGAGACAGTGTCACATTCATTATCATTACTGTATATGTCTTACAGGCCAGGTAGAACCAGTTCCAGTGCTACTAGGAGAGGTATATTGTCTATGCAGGGTTTTAGTTACGGAGTGGTACGGGTGGACAGTGAGAATAGTCTGACATCACTCACACTTCAGGACTGTGGTCAGGTCATGCCTGGAGGTAAGTCCTTCAAGTTATAATTATGTGCAACAAATGTGTGCCACTGTATAAAAACCAACAATAGGGCTTTGTGACCATCCATCCAATCTGATCTGGATCCATACTATTCTCTTATCAGTAGGATACAAGTGCTGATATTGATAAAAGAACAACACCCTCCCGCTTAGCTCAATAGGGAGAGTGTCGGTCTACGGATCGCGGGGTTGAGTTCGATCCTCAGGCGGGGCGTATGTTCTCCGTGACGATTTGATAAAAGACATTGTGTCTGAAATCATTTGTCTTCCACCTCTGATTCATGTGGGGACAGTTACTTGTTACCTGTTAAAAACAAAGAAAAATATCAAACAGGGAGTGCCACGCACCAAAAGCGCAGCCTCCTCAAAACAAACCCTCCAGCACGCAAACGCGTGCACCACACACACACACTCAAAGTTTACACATCAGAACAAAACGAACAACACACACACACACACACACACACACACACACTCAAAGCCAACACATTAGGAAAAGACGAACAATAAGCATACACATACGCGCGCACACAGTCAACACACAAGAACAAAACGAACAAACAAAGGAACACAGTGGGGCACCGCCTTGGAACGGTCAGTGGCAAAAACACCACTGGGGAGCTTAAACCGGTTTATGGTGCGCACATATTAAAACATAAAGTCAACTTGGAAAGCTAACTGACTGGTTGCTTAAGGCAAGTGGCGGCTTATTACAGGTGGCAGATATGACAGGTTCAGCTGTAATGATACTACTTACTGGCTAATCATAAGGAAAATAATACTGTATTACACAATTATGTAGAGAAGATGAAAGCATGGCTATAATTTTTACTGCCATATTTTCAGGGTCATTCACTTCCTGTGATGCATTCCTGAATGCCTTCCAATCGAAGGGTTTGAAACCCGAGGCTATATGTCCCTGTGCTTGTAGCTCAGAAGCCCTTACTGTTTCAGTAAGAAGGTAAGTATCTCTTGTGATATTAGACAGTTGTTTGGACTCAGAATTTATATTAATCTTGATGGAAATCCATTGCTCAGTCCAACTGTTTTCCTGATTTTTTTTTAAGCCAGAAGCTAGAAATGTAACCTGTCTTGACAAAGATTACCATCATAACTCCAGAAAAGGTTGTAAGATTAACCCAAATATACGGTGATAGTGAGTTGCTTCTTGCGAAGTGGGACAGTATCCTACAACCTGCTCCCAGGTTATAGGTTTGAAGCTTGATACTGTCTCTGCATGGTCCTAATAACAAAGTGGTACGAGTGGACAGGGAGACAGTGTCACATTCATTATCATTACTGTATATGTCTTACAGGCCAGGTAGAACCAGTTCCAGTGCTACTGGGAGAGGCATATTGTCTATGCAGGGTCTTAGTTACGGAGTGGTACGGGTGGACAATGAGAATAGTCTGACATCACTCACACTACAGGACTGTGGTCAGGTCATGCCTGGAGGTAAGTCCTTCAAGTTATAATTATGTGCAACAAATGTGTGCCACTGTATAAAAACCAACAATAGGGCTTTGTGACCATCTATCCAATCTGATCTGGATCCATACTATTCTCTTATCAGTAGGATACAAGTGCTGATATTGATAAAAGAACAACACTCTCCCGCTTAGCTCAATAGGGAGAGTGTCGGTCTACGGATCGCGGGGTTGAGTTCGATCCTCAGGCGGGGCGTATGTTCTCCGTGACGATTTGATAAAAGACATTGTGTCTGAAATCATTTGTCTTCCACCTCTGATTCATGTGGGAAGTTGATAGTTACTTGCACAGAACAGGTTTATACTGGTACAGAATCCAGGAACACTGGTTAGGTTAACTGCCCACCGTTACATAACTAAAAGGCATTAAACCCAAAACAACAAACAGATGTCATATTCAGCGGATAAACAAGCATGGATGAGGGGATAAAGAAACATTACGGATGAGGGGATAAACAAAGATTATGGTTGAGGGGATAAACAAACAGTATGTATGAGGGGATAAACAAACAGTATGGATGAGGGGATAAACAAACAGTATGGATGTGCACTGATCTGGATCTTTGCTGGTTGCAAAGACGTACATTGGTTTTTGCACATATGCCCTTAAATAAAGATTTGCAGCCAAGTGAACTTTATCTCTAAAATGGTATCATAAATCATTGCCCTCATGTCAATTGTCTTTCATTTCTGAATGACTTAGGCAAGTTGACAGTTTCCTGTAGAGAACCAGGAATAAAATGATAAATCATAAATGTTAAGCAATTCTGATTTCTAAAAGTTTTGGTAACAAAATGTTCAGAGTAACTCGAATATCAACTTTCTTTTATATTAGATTTCTCAGATTCATTACTGTAAAATCAGAAATATTTCTGAAGGATTTATTTTGCTTGATTTTCTTATTTTGTGAATGTAGATACTTGTGGGATTGTTGTTATTGTGTCCTGAATACTGTAGAATCATTCAATTTTGCGGGGTTTTGCCAGATGGGGCTATTTCCTGGGGATATAAAGTTTTAGACCTTCAACATAAGATGGATAACAAATTTTCTGCTTCGTTAGGCTTCAAATTCATGGCTAGACTGAACCAGGAAATCCCACAAATATTAATCCTCCACAGAAATTAATGATTTTTACTGTATTATACCACTCAGAGCTGCACTAATTAAAAAAGACAAACTTTAGGCTTGGTGAGAATAACTGGTCCTACAATATATAAAAATTTCCTTTGTGTTATGGAATATGTTTGAATATATTTCTCGATAAAAATTCGACTTTGTTTTTTTGCAGCTGTGATGATAGTGGTGAAGATAGAAGGAGCTCCCAACTTCTGTAAGACAGATGAAGTAGGAGAGTTGTGTGCCTGTGCCGGCTATGCCGGGGTTCAGTATTGGGGCCTGCAGGGGATCACTGTAAATACATTCCAGGTAAGTGATACCATATTTACTAGACCGAGATACTGTCACTGTTTTTGGACAAGTGTAAAGTTAAAAGTAGGAAGTGATAGCCACTTTGACAGGGCATTTTCTAGACTTCCACCAGTGTTTGAAAGAATGGAGTATTCAATCAGGGCTGTTATATTTCGATCTTCTCAGATCGTTCAGCACGACTTTTATGTCGTGTTACTGGTACTGTTTAATTTATCAGCATGAACATTTCGGCCTGGGTGGTTCCAATACTCCCGCTTTCATAGCTTTGGGTATTGTTTAATCACCCCTTGGATATGGTGCCTGCTATTAATTTTGTCTTTTGCTATCGTAATTCTGGTTTAGTTTTAAAATTCAATAGTAATTTAAAGACACTTCTGCGAGAAGGTATTTCTAAACCCGTTTTTTATGGGGATGTGGCTTACAAACTTCGTACGGTCTTGGGTCATGGTAATTTTCCAGATGTATTTGGTAAAATTATAAAACGTTTTATTAAAAGAGGTTACGACCCAATTGTTTTGAGACATACCGCATGTTTAGTGTTCAACCCGTTTACAGTTGGACACTACGCTTCCCTCTTTGTGTCTGACGGAAGAGGGGGAGGACTCTATAATAAGCAGTTTTTAAATCCTACCAGGACTGAACTGTTTTGATATTTGTCTTCTGGCCTGTTTCGTCGGGCCCTTAAGGGTGTTTCTCTTGTTGCTCTGTCTTCTGAAAAGGCATTGAGTACATACGTTTTTGGTTCTAAAGGTTTGCTTTTTATATTTTTATACACGAGCATTTTTGTGTTTTACATGCCATGCCTTTTTATTTCCATTACGTGAGTAAGAGATTCACCTGGAGGGGATTACTTTTATTTACACTGACCCGTGTCTTTGGAACATGGTGGGGGTAAGAGTGAGGTTGGGTGCGCACCATAAACCGGTTTAAGCTCCTCAGTGGTGTTTTTGCAACAGACCGTTCCAAGGCGGTGCCCCACTGTGTTCCTTTGTTTGTTCGTTTTGTCCTCTTGTGTAGGCTTTGTGTGTGTGTGCGCGTGTATGTTCCTTTGCTTGTTCGTTTTGTCCCTTTGTGTTGGCTTAGTGTGTGTGCACGTGTTTGTGTATGTGTGTGTGTTTGTGGTGTGCACGTCTGCGTGCTGTAGGTTTCGTTTTGGGGAGGCTGCGTTTTTGGTATGTGGCATTCCCTGTTTGATATTTGTCTTTGTTTTTTTGGCAGTTCCTGTGATATGCAGGCTCCATAACTTCAGTTCCCCTTTTAAATTCCAGTTTGTTTAGTTCTGCTCATCGTTTTTTTCGTTTGGGTTCCATGTGCACCGCCGTATGAACACATCTGCGGATGTCTCTAAATTGTTTTTTGTACTTTTAGTAGGACTAGAGGGCGTGGACGGTAGCATGTATTTTAACTACCGTCCATGAACAGGCTCAATCAAACCGAGCCTGCAACATTTTCGTTTTTGTTGTGTTGAGCGACTTGTGGAGTTTCCACTCTTTCTATTTCATTAAGTTAAGAAACTATCCATATATTAATTTGAACTTGTATGGTAACTGGTGCCGCAGAAAGTCACAGAGAGATCTATTATTTAAATCATACACTGTGAAGTCATTGAACTTTGTAGGCACAATATTCCATGGTTTTGGTTGTTTTGTAGAGATGTTAATTTCTTCATTTTTCACAAAAAAAAAAATGAGTTGGAACTTAATTTGTTTATTTGGATTTAATTTCATAGATTGACCAAACTATAAAATCCATGAAAAGTATTACTGATTTCACAGTAATTGGGTTTAAAATGTTTGGGTTTCAGTAAAATTTATGGAAATCCAAAGTTAAGATTGGCAAATGAAACGATAAGTTGTCATTGGTTTTACTTTTTGTTTGGATTTCCGAAAATAGAACCCTTCCCCCACCCGACGTCCAGCCCCAACAAAATACTTTAGTATCACAGTAGCTTTTGATAAAAGTTTGCAGCCAACAGAAAAAAAGGGAAGCGAAGTAAAGATTTGAATGAGGCATTCAGTGTAAAGAAGCAATAAGAAATGATCATATGTTCTTAGTTTCAATGTTGTATGATGTATTTTTCCAGGTTCAACCTTTACAAAGTGATGGGAGACCAGCTGCAGGAGATAAAACTTATGTAAGAACAGGATTGCTTGGATTTCTTGGTCCGGTAAGTAACATGCAGTAAAATTTAACTCCTGTTATCAATTTCTGCGTAGAGCGTTGGTCTACGGATCGCGGGGTCATGAGTTCGATCCTCGGGCTGGGCGTATGTTCTCCGTGACTGTTTGATAAACTTGCGGAGAACAGGTTTGTACCGGTACAGAAACCAGGAACACTGGTTAGGTTAACTTCCCGCCGTAACATGACTGAAATACTGTTGATAAACGGCGTTAAACCCAAAACAAACAAAGAAAACAATCAATTTCTGCAAGTTGTCTGGGTGATAAAAGTGTCTGATCAATACGTAATCTGGATTCCTATTTTGAGATTCGGTTTTGAACATAAGCACAGGAGAAAAGTTAAGGGAATTTGTAAAACTTCAAATTTGCCCAAGTCGATCAGAAGTGAAGGACACTTGACATGAGGACAATGTATTAAGATACCATTTTAGAGATAAAAAAATCCCTCTGGTATATGCATTTTCATGGTAATATTAACTTCCAGGGCTGCATTTTAGATAGATTTAAAGTGGAGATTGAATTTACTGATGTCTTGTTGCTGACTACATGTTTTATCAGAATACCTCTTCATCTAAAAATAATTTTCTGTAATGAAGGATAAGCAACAAGCTTATTTAGATGGATGGGGGTGGGCTTTTAATAAATATAAACTTCAAAATGGATATGCACCAGACTCCCTGGTTATAGTTGACAAATACATTGACCAATTTTTGCATTGTTTCATGAGTAAAGTGTTCCGTGAATTGATCTTTTTTTTTTCAGGGCGGCCTGGTCTTTGTATGTGGTACAATGTAGTAAGGAAGGTTTAATGCAGATCTCAAATAGGCGACACAACACAGTACTGGCTGTAGAACCAATGAAATTTATATATAGGGTAAGGTAAAATTGTGCTTTTGTTTCTAGATGATTTTCTTAGTGAACACTCTTACACATGAAGAGCAAAATTTAATGCTTTTGTACAAAAAGCAGATGTGCATTCAGGTGAGTTTTTGTGATCGGTCGATGTCCGGCGTCTGTCTGTCTGTCAACATTTAGCTTGTGTATGCAATACAGGCTGTATTTTTCAATTGATCTTTATGAAATTTTGTCAGAATGATTACCTTGATGAAATGTAGCCCAAGTTGGAAAATGGGTCATCTTTGATCAAAAACTAGGTCAGTAGGTCAAATCAAAGAAAAACCTTGTGTATGCAATAGAGGCTGTATTTTTTCAATTGATCGTCATGAAATTTTGTCAGAATGATTGCCTTGACGAAATCTAGGCCAAGTACGAAAATGGGCCATGTGGGTCAAAAACTAGGTCACTTGGTCAAATCAAAGAAAAACCGTGTGAATGCGATAGAAGCTGTATTTTTCAATTGATCTTCATGAATTTTGGTCAGAATGATTGCCTTGATGAAATCTAGGTCAAGTTTCAATACGGGTCATCTTTAGTCAAAAACTAGGTCACTAGGTCAAATCAAAGAAAAACCTTGTGTATGCAATAGGGGCTGCATTTTATACCGGATCTTCATGAAATTTAATCAGTGTTTGTCTGGATGAAATCTAGGAGGAGTTTGAATATGGGTCATCTAGGAGCAAAAACTAGGTCATTCGGTCAAATAAAAGAAACACCTTGTGTCTGCAATAGGGGCTGCATTTTACACTGGATATTCGTAAAATTTAGACAGAATGATTGCCTTGATGAAATCTAGGTCAAGTTAGAATATGGGTCATCTGGGGTCAAAAACTAGGTCACTTGGTTAGATCAAAGAAAAACCTTGTGTATGCAATAGAGACTGTATTTTTCAATTGACCTTCATGAAATTAGGTCAGAGTGATTGCCTTGATGAAATTAAGATCAAATTTGAATATGGGTCATCTGGGGTCAAAAACAAGGTCGCTAGGACAAATCAAAGTAAAACTTTTGTATGCGATACAGGCTGTATTTTTCAATTGAGGTTGATGAAATTTGGTCAGAATGATTGCCTTGATCAAATCTAGGTGAAGTTCGAATTAGGCCATCTTGGCTCAAAAACAAGTCACTAGGTCATGTTGAAAACAATACTTGTTTAAACTAAAGAGACCACATTTTTGGTCCAATTCTAATGAAAATTGGTCAGAATATTTGTTTCCATTAAATCACTAGGTCAAACATGTTTACACTGTTATGGTGTGTTTCTCAGTTCAGCGACCTAGGGCCATCTTGGCCCTCTTGTTATGTTTTACATGCCATGCCTTTTTGTTTCCATTACGTGTGTAAGAGATTCACCTGGAGGGGATTACTTTTATTTACACTGTCTCGTGTCTTTGGCACATGGTGGGGGTAAGAGTGAGGTTGGATGCGCACCATAAACCGGTTTAAGCTCCCCAGTAGTGTTTTTGCCACTGACCGTTCCAAGGCGGTGCCCCACTGTGTTCCTTTGTTTGTTCGTTTTGTCCTAATGTGTTGGCTTTATGACCCCACCTAAAAAGTGATTTCCAACACACACACACACACACACACACACACACACACACATTTAAGTATTAGGGCAATTACAATAAACAACTTTACATATTACAATGGTATAAATATATAAACACATTGAAGCTCAGTCTGTACGATAAACTCGGCTCAATGTTTTATATACAAAAATTACTGGTAATGCGATTCAAATATTGAGTTCATTTTCAGATGTGAATGATCTCAACAATATGCGAGATTGTTGAAGAGACTGGAGTCTGTTCTGGATATCAGGCTTCGATCTTCCGAAGAATCTCAATTGAAAATCTCAGTTCAAATTGAGATTTTGCTCAAATCAGAATATGAGTTTTATACAAATCTAAAATTGAATCTCATGAAATTGTGCTGTAATAAACTCAACTCAATGTTTATTTTGCGATACTATTTTTAAGTCCATTCTCAGTTGAGATTTTTCAAGAGATCGGGGCCAAATTAAATTTATGCAAATATCTACATATGTGTACAATGAATCATAACGGGAGACTTCAATGATTTACCTTCTTTCTAAAATCAAGTAGGATTACTCTTTTTGATCGCTGTTTTCTTTGCTTTTATATTTCCAAATAATAATGAAGATACAATGTAAAACATGAAGGTCATAAATGCATGAAGTTGTTAATGTCATTTACCATGTGCTGGGTCTACCTACCTTAAGTGTCCTCTTGTAAACTGTCTAAATTTATACACTATCTAGCGGACACATTCCACATTCTTGTGATATAAACTGTATATAATATCATTAAACCATTTTGGTTATATAATATCAGTCCTATTTATTTTGGATCATCCCTCGTAGATACACATTTTGTCAAATCTACCTAGCCTCCATGAAGACTCATTTTGAAACATTCATCACATATATCAATGTAAAAGTGTTTTGATAAATCTGATATTTAATGTTTAAAATCACTTTGCAGTAAATTCTGACGACCTGCATGCAGTGCAGACAATCTATGAAATACTTTATGAGTATGCTGTAGGTAAACAGGCTTGATGGTCATGGAGTTCAGGTTTAAAATACCTATGTTGACTAGATACTGTAAAAGCATTTATTTTCGCGAGACTAAATTTTTGCAAATTTCTTATTTTGGTTAAGGTTTTGTATGTAAGCTGGTATCTCAGTAACCACTTGAGGGAATGGATTGAAACTTCACACACTTATTCACTGTGATAAACTGACCTACACTGTACAGGTTCCATAACTCTATTTTGCTTTTATACAAAATTATGCCCCTTTTTCGACTTAGAAATTCTTGGTTAAGGTTTTGTATGTAAGCTGGTATCTCAGTAACCACTTGTGGGAACGGATTGAAACTTCACACACTTATTTACTGTGATAAACTGACCTACATTGCACAGGTTCCATAACTCTGTTTTGCTTTTTTATGAAATTATGCCCCCTTTTCGACTTAGAAATTCTTGGTTAAGGTTTTGTATGTAAGCTGGTATCTCAGTACACACTAATGGGAATGGATTGAAACTTCACACACTTGTTCACTGTCATGATCTGACATGCACTGTATAGGTCCCATAACTCTACTTTGCAATTTTTTCAAAATTATGCCCCTTTTTCGACTTAGCAGTTTTTGGTTAAGTTTTTGTATGTAAGCTGGTATTTTATTATCCACTTATGGGAAAGGATTGAAACTTCATGCATTTGTTCACTTTATGAGCTGATAAGCACTGTGAAGGTTGCATAACCCTTTTCCCATTTTTACAAAATTATGCCCCTTTTTCGACTTTTGTATTCATTCAATTGACAAGGCTGTTGAATAGTCGAGCGTTGCTGTCCCCCGATAGCTCTTGTTTGAATTGGTTCCTAGTTTTTTAAAATAGCTCCTAGTATTCCTAGTTTTTTGTTTTAAATTGAAGACTTTTTTATCATCACATGTTGTATTGCCTTCTCGTATTTCCGCGTTATCCATAACTCGGAGGTGTCCCGAAGAAACAAACCCTAGTATCCAATATTTTGTATGAATTCATGTGCCTAGAAGTGCAAAATTGAATAGAGCAAAGTATTGGGCCAAAAATACAGGCTTTCAAGTGGCCCTAAAATTCCTAAAAATCCTTATTTTTAAGGCCTTCCTAAATTTCCTTAAATACATGCAGAGATTGCTGAATTCCTAATATTCCTGTTCATCCCTAATTTTTGAAAATTGCATTTTTTGTCTGAACTTAGATTAATTTTGCACTAAGTTATGCAAATATTTACTACCTGTTAAACTGTCTGGCGTGTAAGGCAGCAACAAGGGACCTCCATCAGAATTTGTCTGTTCATGTTGTACTAATTTTATCAATATTTCTACTGTCCCAACATGATTGGTTTCTGCTTTCACAGTACTCCTTTATGTTAGTTTTAATCTTCTCCAATTTCTTTTGCCTTAAGGTGTCCAACGAAAGGCAACTTTCATGATGGATTAATTTTCTTTTCTTTCCACATGAACTAACCATTTCCACCTCCTTAAAATTTGTGCCTTTATCTCTCTGTTAACATTGTTTTAATGGATCATCATTTGAGTTTGTTCTTGGCCAAAATATTGTTGATATGCATCTTAAGCTTTTTGTATGGATGGATGAACCATATAGGGAGTTGAAAGTACACAGCTGTGATACAGTTTCTGTTTGTTGTTTCTGCTGAAAGGGGGACCCCTGTGGTGGTGGTGGTGGGGGGGGGGGGGGTGCTCCCACTACAGTGAGACAGGAATGGCAACCACGGTCTAACTCTTGCTTGTATCATAAAAGACGACTAAATGGGTCTTAAATTTAAAAAAAACTTAGAGTCTTTACAACTCTTGACTCCAGCAGGTGGGATGGTTTTGATTTCATGCTATATTTTGATCTCGATGTAAATAACATGTGGGACCAAGGTCATCTTTCCTGTTATGCGCCATATAACCTATACCACATTGTTGCGCCTTAAATCTCAACTGAACTAAACTAAACTGCTGTAAACGGATGATTTCTGTATGAAGTTACATTGGCATGAAGATGTTTCAGGCTTTTCCATCTATTTGTATTGGGTGTAGTTTATTGATGTTCAGAGTCATTATTTCTGCGTTTGTCCCACAAGCTAAGTGGCTATGTTTGAATAACTGTCTCATCTGTCCAGTCCTGTTTTTTTTTCTTATTTTGCCGTAAATCAAAAACCATTTCAGATATTTGCCTCAACTTTCCAGGACTTGCTTATCATGGTACGTAAAGACACATTTGTATGACAAGTTCTCATACTCTGGAATGTATATTTTCTGATTTATTACCCTTTGAAAAAAATTTTGTACTAGCTGTCTCATTCCATTTTTGTCCTTAACTCAAAGCTGTTATATATATAAGCCTCAAACTTTGAGGAATTGCTTTTCATGGTAAGACACATTTATGAGACAAGATCCATTACTCTGGAAAGCATACTTCCAGAATAATTGCCCTTTAGAATTTATGTTAAAGTTTCTATTATAACTCATAAACTTTCATGGTTAAAAGCCTTATACGTTAAAAAAAAACAAAGACAAATATCAAACAGGGAATGCCACGTACCAAAAACGCAGCCTCCCCAAAACGAAACCCACAGTACGCAGACGCGCACACCACAAACACACATGCACATACACGCGCTCACTAACAAAGCCGACACATTAAGATAAAACGAACAAACAAAGGAACACAGTGGGGCACCGCCTTGGAACGGTCAGCGGCAAAAACACCACTGGGAAGCTTAAACCGGTTTATGGTGCGCACCCAAACTCACTCTTACCCCCACCATGTTCCAAAGACGCGGGACAGTGTAAATAAACGTAATCCCCTCCAGGTGAATCTCTAACAGACGTAATGGAAACAAAAAGGCATGGCATGTAAAACACAAAAATGCTCGTGTATAAATATATAAAAAGCAAACTTTTAGAACCAAAAACGTATGTACTCAATGCCTTTTCAGAAGACAGAGCAGCAACAAGAGAAACACCCTTAAGGGCCCGACGAAACAGGCCAGAAGACAGATATCAAAACAGTTCAGTCCTGGCAGGATTTAAAAACTGCTTATCATAGAGTCCTCCCCCTCTTCCGTCAGACACAATCAAAGAGGGAAGCGTAGTGTCCAACTGTAAACGGGTTGAACACTAAACATGCGGTATGTCTCAAAACAGTTGGGTCGTAACCTCTTTTAAAAAAAAGGTTAAAATGACTTGTTAATTATGTCTGTGCCAAGTATCATTATTTTGGATAGCACATTTCATGTCTTGTACACATTAATGCGTTCTTTTGATAAATTTGGTAGCAGTTTCTAGCAAGGGTCATAACTTAAAAGTGTAAATACCTTGCATGAGGTTTTCACAATAATGATTAAAAGTTATTTTCAGTTTTTGGCCTTCTTAATACTCTATCATTGATGATCTTCTATAACATAATTGTAAAAAGCTGAATTCATAATATTATGAGCAATATAGGGCACTCATGGCCCTCCTGTTTGGTATTTTGATGATGTTGCTTTTTGTCTAGTCCTCAGTTGAAGTTTCAAGGTAAATGATGGGAAACACACACTTCCATAAACAACACATACATATGTAGTTAGTGAGTTGTACACCCACAGTTGGACATATTCAGTTAAAAAGGTGTTCATTAGCAGACAAAGACTGTCCTTGTCACAAAAGAGTCTGCACCTTGATATGTCCCACTTGAAATTAATCCTCATGCCTCATTAATATCCTGGGTTAAACAAAATTATTAAATTATCAACATTTTATAACAAAAAGTTTATATTTTTTCTTCTTGTATCCTTAATTTTCCTATTTTAGCCCTTATTCTTTTGCAAAATGAACCTGTATGTATGGTAAATGTCTATAAGTAAAGAAGACACGGTAAAGTAATTACTTAAAGAAGTTCCTAGTTTTATACAATATCTTCCTAGTTTTTCCTAGTTTTTTGTGCTGTTGCTTCCTAGTTTTCTCCTAGTTTTTTCTTATGTACTGTTGGAGAGCCTGCAATGAGTTCATCTAGTTCTTTATAATTTAATCCTGATTACAGCTAATTTCGTCCATACAACGATTTCCATTCAGACATTTTGAAATCTTTCTCATACTCTGAGAGTTACACATTTCCTCAATTTGAGGTAACTGGATTGGATAACCATGTAAACGACTAATAATTTTACTTTTGAATCCAAATTGAATTAATTTCTTTTCGTCAACATTTAATGAATGTGGATTGAATCTCATACATAAATCTTTCACTGTAAGACCAGGACTTAGACTGGCATATAACATAAATACATCTCTGAAGTTTGGCTTTACACGAGCTTTAGAAGCAACTGATTTCAGACATTTCTCCTGTAGGACAGAATCATCAGCCAGGTTCCTAATTGCATCAGTTGCAGCATACATGTTAAGAGTACTGAAATATTGAGACTATAGTTATTACATCTATATGCAGTAAATTTTGAAAACAAGTTTTTACTAAATTTATCTCTATATCAGCTTCTGCAGCAATCTCTGCCACATGGTTGTAGCTATCAATATACTGTAAGACCTGTTGTGTAGTGAGATCCCATTTTGTGTACATAGTTGTAGGTTTATCTGTTAAAACTGGTACGTCGTGATCTTGTACAGGTTTTGGATCCTGTTTATTTGCCGACAGTTTCAAATCGATTGTGCAAAATTCATTGATAAACAGTCCACAGCTGCCTGTCTTGTTTAACTTTGTCAGAATATCCCGTAAAACTATAGGCACTGATTCTTTCTTCTTTTCATCAGAAAGGAAACTTCCCTCAAGCTCTAACTGTGTCAAGTATGATGCTAATTTTTTAACAACAGGTTCGTATCGTGCTGTCCTGGTATCATTCTCAAACATAAAACAGCAATTAAACATGAGGTTATTTCTGTCATATTTCTGGTCCTGTATACATACAGAGCAGCCAACAATCTTATGTCCAAGCGCATTAACTGTAATAAAATGTGTCTGTTGTTCTGGTTTGGTGATGATGTATATATTGATTGCATCAAAGTGTTCCTTAGAAACATATTCTTCTTGAACCTATTATAGTGACGGTGACAACGTCGGTGCATGCGCAGCTGTAGGTTGAGACTCCACTCCGGATACGCTGTGTTTAGACACGGTCACCGCTGACCCGTAATTACAACACCTTAAATGAAAAGGCATGCGGAAATAATTTTAGCAAATACCTCTTCATATTATTCAAATCTGGTCAAAATTACCGTCTCTTCAAATGAACAGAAATCTTTGAAATTATGAAATAAAATGCGTAATGGTAGTGCATGTCATTTAGGGCAATTTTGCCAAAATTGTTCTTTGCCTCTGAAGGCAATCTGTCTGTTCACAGCATCGACTCGACTCATGACTATGGCTGTGGCAGAATGATAAACGACAGTCATCGCAGGCCAAATTGCAAGGTGATTGTCAAAAGAGTATGCTAAACCTAAGCTTGCTGTTAGCACAATTCGACTTATTTTGAAAGGGGAAGAACTCCGGTTCGACTATGAGGACTCCACAGCCTTTTGGCGTAAGGTTTAGTCAACGTTTTGTACTCTTGCACATAATCATTTAATATTTGTTAATATCAAGATATAGAAATATTTTGAAATATTTGAGGGTATCGCATTTATCAGGGATGAGAATTTTCCGCGGATTTGCAGAAATCCGTGATTTCTGGGGCCGCCAGGGCTGTTTTTGAGATCGATGTAAATCCGGGGATTTTTGGTTTTGTGATTCATATTGATCACAATCATGTCCAAAACGATGAAACATTCTTACTTAAGGAACAATCTGCCTTGTTGCATTTTGGTTTAATCATTAGCAGCAACATCCAATATTGATTAACAATATTATGTCTTTTAGAAAAATGCACCAAGATACCCCATTTTTCCATGGCAAGGTATGTTCATATGTTGATTTTTATTTTACAGTTTTGACTGTTTGTGTTAATGATGACTGCTTTTTTTGCTGATAATTTGAATAACAAAATAATGAAAGATATTTTAAACCCCAGCAAACAAAGTTTGTAGAAGTCACTCTGTTCATTGGTCTGTCTGCTGGTTGATGTGTCTGCCAAAAAATTGTGATGCGAACTACAAACCCGCATCACCTTGCTCATGAGAGAATAAGGCAAAACATTCACAATCATTAGTTGCTGCATCTGTAAACGGATAAAATTTTGATATATTAAAAATACAAAAAAAACCTGCTGTATTAGGATTTGAGGACCTTAAAACTGAAAAGGGAATGCTTTGGCTAAGGGCACAGTTTTGCGAGGTTCCTTGATTGTTGACAGTCAGTTGTTGTGGGTATTAATCGTTTTATTGAAAAAAATTGTTGCTATAAAATAAAGACAAATATCAAACAGGGAATGCCACGTAACCTACAGCACGCAGACGTGCACACCACAAACACACACACAAAGCCAACACACAAGGACAAAACGAACAAACAAAGGAACACACACACATACACGCGCACACACACAAAGCCTACACAAGAGGACAATACGAACAAACAAAGGAACACAGTGGGGCACCGCCTTGGAACGGGCAGTGGCAAAAACACCACTGGGGAGCTTAAACCGGTTTATGGTGCGCACCCAACCTCAGTCTTACCCTCACCATGTTCCAAAGACACGGGACAGTGTAAATAAAAGTTATCCTCTCCAGGTGAATCTCTAACACACGGAATGGAAACAAAAAGGCATGGCGTGTAAAACACAAAAATGCTCGTGTATAAAAATATAAAAAGCAAACCTTTAGAACCAAAAACGTATGTACTCAATGCCATGCCTATTTATAAGGTACTGAGTATTCAAAGGATCAGCACCGGTCATATGCAATCTTTATTTTGAGCTTTTGAGTTTCTTACACAGTTCTGTATTTTTATTGCTTACCCAGGGGTTTTCCTGATCTCTTCAAGAAAAGGACCCAGTTTGAAATTGAGAAACATTTGTCAACAAGTTTCTATTTTGAGGGTTGTTCTTTATAATAAATCTGCACATAATTGCTAAATTCGAAATCAAAATTAAGCTAAATATGCCTAAGATATTAAATGACTTCATTTAATGCAAAGATATAATGAGTTCCAAATTGTGTCTTGTTTAAATTGGGTATAACTTTTAGCTCACCTGAGCACGAAGTGCTCATGGTGAGCTTTTAGGATCGTTGGATGTCCGTCGTGCGTCGTCCGTCAACTTTTTCTTTAAAAGACATCTCCTCCTAAACCAGCGGATGGATTTTGACCAAACTTTGCAGGAATGATTCCCAGGTGGCCCTCTTCAAACGATGGTATCAGTCATCCCGGTCGGCTGCATATCTAAGTCACGGGGTCAATAAATAGGTTTTTAGGGTGCAAACTTCAAATGACATCTCCTACTAGACCAATGAATGGATTTTGACCAAACCTTACAGGAATGATCCCTAGATGGCCATCTTTAAACGATAGTATCAACCGTTCCGGTTGGCTGCATTTCTAGGTCACGGGGTCAGTAAATAGGTTTTTAGGGTGCAAACTTCAAATGACATCTCCTCCTAAACCAATGGATGGATTTTGACCAAACTTTGCAGGAATGATCCCCAGGTGGCCCTCTTCAAACGACAGTATCAACCGTTCTAACTGCATTAATGGTTGCCATAGATTAAACCATTTAAGCTTCTTATTGAGCATGCCTGTTTACTTCAGTCAAACAATAAGATCGTAATTTTGGCCATTATTGCGCCATTGCATCAACGCAAATTCAAAATAGATCTCCACCCAAGTAATGTTTGTTTGGCACTAATCATATGCTGATGCGCTGTTAAACCAAACCGAACGTATTTTGGCCATTGGCAAAAATGTTCATATCGTGTGTGTCCAACTCCTACGCTACTTGGTGGATTTTTTCCAAACTTTTACAGATGATCAACCTTGATGTGTAGATGGTTGTAAAGGAAGGAATTTTGGCTGCGATCATTTTTTGCAGATTTATGGAATAATTGAACTTTCTTAAAAAGCGGTGTTCTTCTGGCAAAGATGTCATACTGGGGGCCTCTGTGTCTTGTGGACACATTTCTGGTTGTGAATGGGTCCAGTACTGTTAGAGTTGTGAAAAATAACGTTGCTTCGTTTAAAATTGTGAATTTCCCCCCAGAATTGTGATTAAGTAAAACATGACAATTAATTTAAGGTACAACAGAGTAAATGACTTGATCAATCACCCTGCCTGATCACCAAGTTTTTATTTAATTTTGATCCAAGGAGAGCACTTGCTATGACATCCAGGTTGATCTTCAAAATGACTGTCCGCCATTGAAATGGCCGTTAATTGCCAAAAAGGGTTTAGCACCCAATAGCAACATATTTCCCTGTATATCTGCAGAAACACCATCGACAGAGAAACACATGGAAACTTCAGTCCAAGCCCAGGGAGGTTCCTTTACCAATGAGGATTCCATCTTCAGGAGTGTTAATAGCCTAAATGATTCCGATCCTACCATCAGTGCTCCACAAGATGGCCATAGCATAAATGACGCAGCCCCAAACGTCAGTGCCCCCTCAGAAACAGATGAAGGTATTTAACTGAAGATCTTCATTTCTCTATGATGTGCTACAAAACCTTACATTAGAGTTCATTTGTGTGCTACATAACCATGTGTGTCATGCAAGTTCCAAATTTTAATGATTCCCACTTAATAACCTATTAAATTAAAAGCAATGCTGCTGGAGTAAAAAAAAACAAAGACAAATATCAAACAGGGAATGCCACGTACCAAAATCGCAGCCTCCCCAAAACGAAACCTACAGCACGCAGACGTGCACACCACAAACACACACACGTACACCCCGACGCGTGCACCACACACACACACACATACAGCCAACACATTAGGACAAAACGAACAAACAAAGGAACACACACGCACACGCGCGCGCACACACACACACACATAAGGACAAAACGAACAAACAAAAGAACACAGTAAACCGGTTTATGGTGCAACGAAAGCTGAAAATTGTGATATTATTCATCATTTTTTCTGACGTCACAGTTATCACGTCATATCGTCAAACGGCATCGCGGTGACATGGAAAAGGAACAAACAGAAAACAGGCACATATTTGATGGATATCGTCAAGGAATATTGCACGTAATATACCTTGATAACGTGTTAGAATTGCAATAATATATCTCAAACAATGATTTTCTCTTGAATAAAATCATTGTCGTTTTAATGCGTATTATTATATCACTCGGTCTGTGCCCTCGTGGTATAATTCTTCCGCATCTAAACTTCTTGCAATGATTTTGTTAAATGACAAATTACTGTTTATGTATATTATTTCTTAAACATTTCATGTTTCTTTACGAAATGGTCTCATTTACCGCTGTCAGTTTATTTTTGCATTACATAGTGGTTTTTTTCAAAAGGTTTGTTAAGATTACTTGAAACTCGAACAGTAAGATATAAATTCATCTGGAACATAGATAATTAGGAAATGTTTACTCAGCATAACTTGTCAGTCCTTCTTATTTAGTACACTACCACTACCATTAAATACAGTATTCTTTTTAAAAATCTATTAACGCGTATCACTTGTTAATTTTAAAAGCATTTGCAAAGACGTTTATGCAGAGTTCTACAAAATATTGACTGTGAAAACTTTGAATGTCAGTAGCAACACCAAATAAGCAAATTCTCAGTAATAGAGTAGCTAAAACTCTTTATCGTTTTATATTTCAATTCAATTGCCGAAACAATCCATAATTGTTTCTTCTGCAAAATGGGTTAAAAACAAAGACAAATATCAAACAGGGAATGCCACGTACCAAAATCGCAGCCTCCCCAAAACGAAACCTACAGCACGCAGACGTACACACCACAAATACACACACATAAACGTGCACACACACAAAGCCAACACACGAGGACAAAACGAACAAACAAAGGAACACACACACATACACGCGCGCACACACAAAGCCTACACAAGAGGACAAAACGAACAAACAAAGGAACACAGTGGGGCACCGCCTTGGAACGGTCAGTGGCAAAAACACCACTGGGGAGCTTAAACCGGTTTATGGTGCGCACCCAACCTCACTCTTACCCCCACCATGTTCCAAAGACACGGGACAGTGTAAATAAACGTAATCCTCTCCAGGTGGATCTCTACCACACGTAATGGAAACAAAAAGGCATGGCATGTAAAACACAAAAATGCTCGTGTATAAATATATAAAAAGCAAACCCTAAGAACCAAAAACGTATGTACTCAATGCCTTTTCAGAAGACAGAGCAACAAGAGAAACACCCTTAAGGGCCCGACGAAACAGGCCAGAAGACAGATATCAAAACAGTTCAGTCCTGGTAGGATTTATAAACTGCTTATCATAGAGTCCTCCCCCTCTTCTGTCAGACATAATCAAAGAGGGAAGCGTAGTGTCCAACTGTAAACGGGTTGAACACTAAACATGCGGTATGTCTCAAAACAGTTGGGTCGTAACCTGTTTTAATAAAACGTTTTATAATTTTACCAAATACATTTGGAAAATTACCATGACCCAATATCTTACGAAGTTTGTAAACCACATCCCCATAAAATCGGGTTTAGAAATACCTTCTCGCAGAAGTGTCGTTAAATTACTATTGAATTTTAAAACTAAATCAGAATTACGATAGTAAAATTTAGCAAAATATTTACGCAATTTGTAATAACGGTAGTCTTGCTGAAGAAGTTTACTTGTAATATATTGATTACGTTCATTGAAATGCTTGACAGGACTACACGCTCTGGCAAACCGAATTAATTGAGAAATATAAACCCCATAAGATGTAGCCTGAGGTACATCCCCATCCAAATGGGGAAAATTTACAATACTAAAATCAAAACCATTCCTCTTGTCATAAATTTTGGTATGTATAATATTGTCATAAATAGAGAGATGTAAATCTAAAAATGAAGCATCAGTTTCCGAATTGTTAGTTTTAATTAACTGAAGCTCCCTAGGATAAATAGTACCCGCCAAATGACCAAAAAACGGATTATCCATATTAAGAATATCATCCAGATAGCGTGATGTATTATTAAATGCAATTATAATATCTGCCTGCGTATCTGGAGAAAGGCTCAACATAAAGTCTCTTTCATAACAATACAAAAACAAATCTGCGACAAGGGGTGCACAGTTTGTTCCCATGGGAATACCAACAACTTGTCTAAAAAATGCATTCCCAAACCTGATGTAAATGTTGTTCAATAAAAAGGAAAGGGCTTTACAAACTTCGTCACAGGTCCACATTGTATAATGTTTAATAATATTGCTAGTAAAAAAAGCTTTATCAAAATTGCAAGCGGGAAATGTAGCATTCTCTCTGGTAAAAGTCTTTTGAATTAGGGCAGTTAATTTGTCATTTATTAAGTTATGTGGTAAAGTGGTTTACAAAGTAGAAAAATCGTATTTATTTACTGTAGAAACCTTGTAATTATTAATTTAAAACTTATCCAGGATTTCGCCAGAATTTTTAATCGACCAAAATAAGTGTTTACCAGAGTTTTCGTATACTTTATCGCAGTATCTTTCCACGTGGGCTTTCACAGCAACCACATCCCCATAAAAACGGGTTTAGAAATACCTTTTCGCAGAAGTGTCTTTAAATTACTATTGAATTTTAAAACTAAATCAGAATGACGATAGTAAAATTTAGCAAAATATTTACGAGAAATATATACCCCATAAGATGTAGCCTGAGGTACATCCCCATCCAAATGGGGAAAATTTACAATACTGAAGTTAAAATCATCCCTCTTGTCATAAATGTGGGTATGTATAATATTGTCATAAATAGAGAGATGTAAATGTAAAAACGAAGCATCAGTATCCGAATTGTTAGTTTTAATTTACTGAAGCTCCATGGGATAAATAGTACCCACCAATTGACCAAAAACGGATTATCCATATTAAGAATATCATCCAGATAGCGTGATGTATTATTAAATGCAGTTATAATATCTGCCTGCGTATCTGGAGAAAGGCTCAACATAAAGTCTCTTTCATAACAATATAAAAACAGATCTGCGACAAGGGGTGCACAATTTGTTAAAGCACGACAGTATTCTCTGTTAATCTAATGGTATCCTGAATGCATTCATTTTCAAAACTGGATATATTCATGTGGTTTACATAATTTCATCTGTGCCTAAAAGTAATCAAGTGACTGATCGATAAAAGTCTGTTTTCTGCCCTATTGACATGGCTGCGACTTGCAAATAATACTGACCAGACATATCTGACACCAATCAATAACAAATTAACTTTTGGAGTTAAAACAGCTTTTATCGTAACTGTTACACGTAATTCATGCAATATAATACGGTAACAATGTATTATTTAAGTTCGAACGTTTTATATCATATTTCATATTAACGATTTGACTAGTCACATTACAGATATATAATTATTTGTTCGTGGCTTAAAATTATTTGTAATTTAACTGCACTGTTCCTCGAGAAAATGCTTTTATTCAGTGAACAAAATCACAAAATTACTTGAATTTCTACGATTTGTATCTGTTACGCTTCCATACTGAATAAATTCTGGAAAGTAGATCCCTCGGAAGCACCGAGAACAAGGCAAACAGTGAAAATTGCAGACTCTGTTTGATTGAGTCTGTTCATGAGCAGTAATGGAAAATGCAACACTGCCCACGACCCCTAGCACCGGCTTAAGCAGTATTCAATCTTTAAATCTAAATGAATTGAAATCAATGATCCCGAAGGACCAGAAAATATAACAACACTGAAGTCATGATTATCTAGAAAACCAAGTAGAATAGCCAAATGTTCACTTTGATTGTTGCAGAGTTAAATTAATGTCAAACCAAAAATCAAACTAATTCTTAAAAGCACAGACATCACTTGTATATCGTTACAAGCAAAATATATTTGATTTGAGACTTTGCTTTCACTGATTGTATTTTTGTACCCTTCAGTGGTTTAAGGCATTGCATTTGGCGGATCCTTTTTTTTTTATAAGAAATGACGCCACTGTACTTGCAGTTGTCCTGAGAACACAGTAAATTAATATTATCAGTTACTCCATGTTCAGTTATAGGTGTTACTCAAAGTTAAGAAATATTTAATATTACATTTGTTACGAAACAATACGAAACTGCCGAAGATACAACTGCTAACTTTGTTGAAAACAATACATCAATTCTAGATATTCTAGATATTCTGTAATTAATTGGACAATCAAGGATGTTTAACAAATGAAAATTAATCTTTCTCAGAATTGAAAACTGTTTACGGAATATAATTTTCCATATGAAATATACCCAAGAAACTGGAAATGAATATTCGTAGCTTTTGTTTTGATAAGTAAGCAAATATCATCATGGGGGACTACTTTTGATTGCCAGTGTCTGGACAGAAGGCAAATTATATACCAAGTGTCTATTACTTTTCTTGGAAACATAATATCAACTGACAGAGGGAGATGGAACAATTTATAGCAGCATATTATGAACACTTCTATTCAATTATCATCTTCTGTCATCAAAACGTCTCAAACCGAAACATTTAGAATAACTGTGCCAACATAAAACGTGATTAAATAATTAATTAATCAATGAAGTGCAGATATATCATTAGTCTTTGATATAGTGTCAAACCTCTGTCCAAAATAAAATGTCCTTGACCGAAGTAAATAAATGTTTTTTTGTCAAATAATTGTACGATGCACCATTCAAATTAAAGTGTATTGTTTAGAAACGTTTGGATTTGTGAATTAGATATACTGTTGAGTTATTGTGTTATAGTGGTATTGTTTTAATGGTTATAGCAGCGCTGAAAGTTTTGTTAAATTGATCCAAAACATATTCTTGAAATTGGTCTGTCTGCACTAGAAATAAATCTGATATCTTCCTTCATCACTGCAGTTGCAAATTTAAAATATGATCTAAATTGTGTAGATGTCACTTAACATATTTGGCTATATTCAACAAGTGTTGACCTGTTCTCCGCAGGTAACTGTAGGCACATTCATGTACTAAGGAGACCATACTATGGCCAGTTTTATGCTCTGGCTATTACACCAAACGGTCTGACAAGCTGATATCATTTATCATTTTACAGATAACAACGAATGCCTTACAGCAAAATGAACGCAAAAATAACATTGAAACGAAGGGTCGGGATTTTCCTATAACACCTGATTTTCTCAGCTTGCTAGATCTTTTCTTTTGGCGGGGGTAACAAGTAAAATATCTGAATTTGAAAAGTATTTTGAAAAAGAGGCAGTGTTTTCTGGCAAGAAGATTTCTAAAGTCTCCGCTAATATACAGATGTGCAACGGGAAAGGTGGGGTGGGGCAAAATATAACAAAGGATACTAAGAGACAACTGCAAGAAATAAGATGAGGGAAATTATTGTTTGTTTGTTTTGGGTTTAACGCCATTTTTCAACAGTATTTCAGTCATTTAACAGCGGGCAGTTAACCTAACCAGTGTTCCTGGATTCTGTGCCGGTACAAACCTGTTCTCCGCAAGTAACTGCCAACTTCCCCACATGAATTATCAGAGGTGGAGGACGAATGATTTCAGACACAATGTCTGTTATATAATCATCACGGAGTGTAATGGTAGGTGGATTAGGTTTAATATAGGCTGGGGCGGGAATAATGTAATACTAAGAGATACTTTCGTATTACAAAATAAACTACAAAACCTAGGGGTGATACGGGATTAGTTAATTGTTTGCGTGTGTTTTAGGACGAAATAGGAGTGGAGTAATGCGGGCAGGAGGGAAATAACACGATACTATGAGACAATAATGGGAAACTTTTGGGGGCTGGGGGTAGGTAACGTGGGCAGGTGCTTGAAGGAATGTGGTAAAGGGTTCCATACGTAATTTACTGTGAAATTGTCTTTGACTTTGGTGAGTGTTTTAGAGAAGATATTTCCAATTTTTCAATTAAATAGAAAAAAGTGGAAACTCCATATAAACTCCATACTTAAAAAACAAAGAAAAATATCAAACAGGGAATGCCACGCACCAAAAACGTAGCCATACTGGGAAACGTTTTAAGCCATACTGGGAAACGTTCCCCGCCCCTTGAGATCCTGTTGTAAAAGAAAGATAATGTGTTGAAGGAATTTGATAGAGGATCTTCAAAAGAACATTTATGAGAAAACAAATCGAAACAGCGGTTTCAGAGGTGGAGAGTTTCATTTTTTTATAACGGCGTATAGAAAATCGTGCAGTGCACGCATGGACGTAAGTGTTTCTAAACAAAACAGAATAATCAGAAGGAAATTCGTAGATGTTCGCTCAAGAAACGTCTGTGATTTGTTTCAAAATCAGGCCAGCAATTTCTGAGGAGAAAATTTGTTAAGTTTCTCATTTTGGTTGCCATGACTATCGGAAATCGACATGGGAGAAGTAAATCTGAAGGAATCTTAGGACCACTCCTGGCATATATATGTTTTGTAGAAATTGGCTTAAAAGGTTAGATGTTGTTTGAAACAAAATGTTGCCGACGGATAACGACAGATACAGCACACATTGAGCACTCTGTGCACAGCTGAACTGAAAAAAGAAGAAATAGTCTATTAAATTGTAGTCGCCTCTCATTTTCAAATAGTAATAGTATTAGGAGCAAACTCAAATAATCATTAAGATTGCTGGCATTGCGATTGATTTGGGTTTTCGTTTTCAATAAAAAAAATAAAACGATAACAACAACACATTAACTATTCATGACAAATCAATGCAAGATTATGACAGATGGAGATGTCATTTTAAGTAGGCAAATGATGATATCAACCTCAGTTTTACACAAATATCAAAGAGTTTCTTCCGTGCAAGACAAAATCTTTATTTTCCTCAAGAAAAACCTAATTGTACCTGTGTTACCCATATATCAAATAAAAACAATCAACAAAAAAGAACAACAGTAAAACATTACAAATGTGCGTTGATGAATAAATCCGAAAAAACACACACATAATAGAAGACATAGCTTAGGCAGATCAAAGTGCTATTAGTGCGTCCAACAATATGAATTATTTCTGTTAGTTTTGCAGTCTTATTATTTAGACACTTCATCTGTTTTACAGCATAGAAAACTGACTATTTCTCAGTAAGCAAAGAATCTTCTGAATGGTAAAGAGCAGTAGAAGCACAACTTTAAAAACCGAGGATAAATATCAAACCAGGAAGCCACGTACCAAAAACGCAGCCTCCCCAAAACGAAACCCTGCATGCGGACGCGGACACGACCAACACACACACACACACACACCCAAATTAAACGCACAAGGATAAAACGAACAAATAAAGGAACACTGATCATTTCATTTTTAATATAGACTGTCCTGCGGTCAAAATTAATATATCTAGCATGTTTTAAAACAGAACCCTTGCATTTTTATATAAGGTAACCTTCCTTAATCATAGTAGTTTGAAAACATAACAGACAATTGTAGGTATTAATAAAAGTCATCACTACATGTATTAATTGTCATTTGAAAGGCAACAGTTTGATGATATTTTGTTGTCTTCAGGCACTTTTATTAGGTTCTCATACAACCCCATGTATTGAGAATGAAGTTGATGTACATTGCTTTCAGGCTTTCACACAATAACATGATATTTTTATATGCTGAAACTACATGTATAAGTCACTCTATAGATTGTACACGGAACTAAGAATCATCACTTTTTGAATGAAGTCCAAAAAATTTAGAGACGATAACTTAGTGTATTTAAATTGCATATATATTCAAAAAAGGTCACGAAAACATAATTCATACATTTGTTTCTTCGTAAATAAGTTTATATGAAAACGTTATGTTTGCTTCCTGATACTTTGTACTTACACGGAAAATGGTTATTTTCTCTTTTTAACGAAAGACAGTATGTAATAACACGAACAGTAGTTGTATATTTGACAGTCAAACATTCATTTGTGATGTTGTCAATCTTATCAAGCAATATTCTTATACTATTCATGAAGTAAACATCCCACTCTTTCATGCATAAGGAATTTTCACCACTTACTCTGCTCGGAATTGAGTCTTATTGCGATATGAAACTGTCGTGCCAAGAAAACGTTTCCCAGAAATATTACTCCTGATTAAAATATTTAATTATACGAACAAATTTATACTTCATTCAGATAATAGTTAATTTGGTGGTCTCTTACCTTGTTTATAGATTACAAATCCATCGATTGGATTAACTCAATATATATGTATCAGATTATCTCATTGGTTATCGAATCTTATATATCGGAAATTTCAAACTTCACCGGTTACTGTTTTTCTTTGTTTGGTCGTGTCAACACGTAATTTTATAACTTACTGAGTAGTTTAGGCGGGCTTCACAGTGCCCACAATTATTTATAAGATTGAAATTTAAATTATGGAAAACGTCAGAAGAGAGAAATGCCATAGATAAACTTCTTCAACGCAACGTCGGGAAAATCCAGTGTAGAAAAGAGAGAAAAATTTTCAAGTAAGACATTTTAATAAACTTTGTGAAAAGTGTGTATCACGGACAAAAAGTGATAAAACTGTTTATCACGGACAATTGTAAGTTGTACAATGGCAGACAGCAATCAAGATAAGAGGAAGGAAAGAAGGGAAAGAATAGATTATAAGCGATTACATGAAGGGAAATCGGCTGTAAAGTTAGAATACAAGCCACAAAGTCCAGAAATCGCTCGAGGTGAAGAAACAGGTGCCACAGGCGGGACCGCAATAACGAGCGAGTCGCATAACGAACCGATTGGAATTGGTGGTCTACGACCGGAAAGTGAGTCGGATTCGGACGATGATGTTGAGATAGCTTCAATGAGAGAAAAACTAGACAGATTTAAAATAAAGCTATTTATGTGGTCGATATTAACTCCTTACAGAAGATGCATAGTCCTTACTCCACTTAAGTAATTTCTTATTGATTCTACTGATTTAAATGTCCTACTCAAAAACTGTCGTGCCAAGAAAACGTTTCCCAGAAATATGCAAAAACTGTAGAAATAAAACATATCTGAAAGGTTTCATGTTTCCTAATAGAAGTAACAGAAGAACAAAAGTGAAACGCATTGAAATTTACATACACGTTATTACCATATCGCTTATTTAGTCAGAGGATTAATCAAGTATATTTGTTTTTACTTTAAAAGCATAAATAAAATCTGTAAAAAGATCATAGAGTCTATTTTCTATCTCGATAACACATAAAGAAAAGATCACAATAAATAATAATAATTATTTAATGCAAAATTCGTGAAATGTTTTCATAACATATCACATCATTTCCACAAAAGGCCGACTTATGCAACGAACAAATACAAATTTTGTCATAATAGAATTATTAGTTACCAGAGAATAGAAAAAATACGATCAAGTATGGTACCGGAAATACCGTGGTATGTACTCCCAGATGTGACTCAGGTCTTTAGGCATTTACCAAACAAGCAATGTTAAATTTTTATACAGCTCTATTCAGTATCTCCAAAGGGAGATTAGCAAGTATAAGGCCTAGAGACAATTTAATTAAGACCCAATTTAGCATTCATTGCCTTCGCATACAGCGATTGATGAAAACTGAAACGTTCAAGTGCTGTTGTGTAGCTTTCGTTGCCTTTATTTGATTAACAACAAATTGACCGAAACATGAAAAGACAGGTCGATGACGAATGACCTCACTATATTTAGGTTTAAATTCATACTTAGGTTCGTATGAACAAATGTATGTGACTACTTTCTTTGAAGCAATGCCTAGAACATTTTGTTAATCAGTTAGAGCAGTTCACACCCTATTTATTTGTTTATTTTGTTGGGATTAGGTAATACTGCATATACAGAAATATAAGATATCTCCTTTAGGACTTTGAACCGACTGCCGTTAGGGCAAGAGCTCCGACAAAAGCAATACTATCAATATGCCAACGAGAGGTCCCATTTATGATTAACCACAGAAGTTTGCTTATACACTACATACAAAATCGTAAAAGCTACACATACATCTTTGAAAACAGAACGGGATGCATGTCAAGTACATGCTTACACCATTTAAATAACAACGTACAGAAAATATCTAACAAGTATAAGAAGTTGCAACTTGAAACAAAGCAAACACTTTCAAACCAGATGAATGATTATAGATGTTGCTCAGAACAGAGTAACAACAGTCTCCGGATTAAGTCTTTGCAAATTCAGCCAAACTGTGTTTTTAACTCTACATTTATTTGTGCTTCAAATGGCACTAAATACCTCTATTGAAAAACGTGCTTAATATGAATATTTATAGCTTCCTAGAAAACCATACATCATCTTGTTCGGCAAATTAACTGCCTTTGATCAATTGACGTTAAAAGTGTCTCGACTGAAAGAAAATTGAATACCGTGGTGTATTCCTTTTCCTCGAAATTTTAGCTCAGTCGAGACCGGCTGATATATCTTCAGCATACATCAGCATTTGATGGAAAGTTCTATTATTGTATCATCTTTATGTCTTCAAAATGTAGCAAAACATGCACAATGCCTTCAATGATAAATCTACATGAAATTCATACATTAGTGTAAGTTAAAGTTAGCAGCAAATTCACATAAACAAAGACATTGAACTTGCGTGAACAAATGAAATAAAGACTTTAAAAACCGGTGGCAGTATGTGACATAGATCCGAAGTGAAATCGTATTCCCTTTCTTTTAACTTAACTTTAATCCGTCATGAGAATTTTCATGGAAGAATTGTTCATTGGTAACAGTCCGACGACATTACGCCAGGAAGATCCCTAGTCTTTTTATCACCATTAAAGAAGGCATGAATATTTATATAGAGAAAAAACAAAATCAACGGGTTTCCAAGAAACGTCACATAAATATATTTGACCTTCCTAAGCAGATCATAATCCCGTTGTATTCAAATTACACTCATTACAAACAAATCTGACAGATACTGATTGAGATATTTTTCAAATACGGAAAGGGGTGTGCGACACGTCAGTTATATATGAAATTGGATATTTTTTCTGTACAGGGCAATCTTTGTTTAAAATGAGAAAGGACTCATAAGATGAAAAAAAAACAGACAGGACATTGATTGGAAAAATGCAGATGCACAAAATGAATGCAATCCTGCAATTGCGATCGACAGGTCGACTACGAATGACCTCATATTATTTAGGTTTAAATTCATACTAAGGTTCGTTTGAACTAATGTATTTGACTACTTTCTTTGAGGCAATGCCTAGCTATATGAATTTTGTGAAGTGGCCAGAGCAATCCGCATAATATTTATTTCTTTGTTTTGTTAGGAATAATATTAAACAACACTACATAAAAGTAATGTAAAATCTCTTTCTAGGACTCCGAACTGACTGCCGTTCGGACATGTGCTCCGACAAAAGCAACATTAACAATATGTCAACAATTGCATATGCACTACATACACAATCGTTAAAGCTACAAATACTCTTATAATTATAAAAAATAGCATGGGGTACATGTCAGGTACATTATTACATCATTAAAATAACAAAATTAGGAAAATATCTATTGCAATAAGTTGCAACTTGAAACTAAGTGACAATTCTCAAACCAGTTGAATCAGTATAGATGCTGCTCAAAATTGCGAGTCAATTCTGAAAGCACAGTCTGGATTTAGTCTGCAAATCAAGAAATTTCGCACAAAACTACAGTTTGTTTTTAACTTTCCTTTGAATTGTGTTTCAAAAAGTACCAAACACCTTTAAAAAAAGGACTGAATATGAATATCAATAGTTTCCTACATGTAGAAAACCATGTATCATCTTGTTCCGGAAATTAACTGACGTTAAAAGTGTCTTGACTGAAAGAAAATTGAATAACGTGGAGAATTATTTTCTCACAATTTCAGCTCAGTCGAGACAGGCTGAATATCTATAGCATACCTCAGCATTAGATGGAAACTTCTATTTTTGCACCATCCTTATGTCTTCAAAATGTAGCAAAACGTGAAATGCCTTCAATGATTAATCTACGTATAATTTTATACATAAATGTAAGTTAAGGTTAGAAGCAGATTCTCATAACACAAAGACAATTTAACTTGCGTGAACATATTCAATGAAGGCTTTAAAATACTGTTTTTGAAAACGGTGGTTGTTTCGCTAAAATGTTATGTGACATAGATCCAAAACGGAATCAAATTCCTGTTAATTCTAATCCTCCATGAGAATTGTTATCAAAGAATAGCAGTACGTAGGCCTACTGCTGCCTGTTCATTCTTTCAAATGTTTGGTAACAGTCCGATGAAATTACGTCAGGATGATCATTAGTCTTTTTTGTTACCATTATAGATATCAAAATAACGAAGACTGTTTATATAGAGAAAAACGAAATCAACGGGTTCCCAAGAAACGCCACGTACAATATATTTGATCTTCCAATTGAAAGCAGATAATCATTCCGCCTTTTTAAAATTACACTCATTTTTTGACAAAAATCTGACAGATATTGATGGGTGTAACAGTCAGTGATATATGAAATTAAATATTTTCTTCTGTACAGGGCAATCTTGGTTTATCACGAGAAGGTTGTAACTTGTGATGCCTCACATGGTGAAACAAAACTAGAAAGGATATCGATTGAAAAAAAAAGCAGATCGCCTCAGTTACGCAAAAAATAAATGCAATCCTGTAATTGTGATCGATGAGGAATAGAAGCAAATGTATTCATTCTGGAATATCACATTAAAACATTTCATTTTGCTGAAGGTCTTGCGGTGGTCTTTGTCTTACTTCTGACCTCGTGTTTCTTGGCTTTTGCATCTGGTGGTAGTTTCATTGTAAAACTAATAAGATATTATGAACGGTCATGTTTCAATACAAGTTTTCTAATTTCAAAATTCAGTAAAATGTCATGGCACAATATCGTGAAAGGTCACTGACAAGTAAGTAAGGAAATTATTTACCATCTTCTGATCATAGGAATTTTAACACAGTCAATGCAAAATTTACAGCACAAAACTAATTCATTGATAGAAATGAAGGAGTAAAATATGGCATATGCTGTGTTGGATCCAATAACGGGTCTGTCTGAAAACCATGATCTACACTTCCGTTCGGACTTTGTTAATTTAATTAGTTGTATCGTCAATAATCGTCTCATATAATCGTAGGACTGTCAAGGTTTTTTTCTTTTCCTGTGTCAGGTTTGTTTAATTTTTATTTATGATCGTAGTCCGCTCAGGCCCTTGCTAGCGTGGGGTAGGGGATAGGGTGGGGGCGCTGGGGGCGATGCGCTTTTTATTAGCTCATTACCTCCTTCAAAAGGAGTCAACTTTGCTTGGCGTCGAGCATTTATTATGGAATTTAATAAATAATAACAATTTTAAGTTTAAATTATTCGCCAAACGACTTTTCAAAATCCTCATTAATTAGCACAAGTGTCACTTTCCTAGGTTGGTACAAGTGTAAAACTATTTTGTCACTTATCTCCCAACTGGTCGGCATAGAAAAATAGCAAGGGAAAAATATTATTTGTGAAACGCAAAAAAAAGTGTTATTCAAGAGGAGTACCATGTTTTGCTCTAATGTAAATTGGACATGTAGTGTTCCTTTCCAACCAAAAAATAAAGTTAATGTCCTAATGAATACAGAATCCCGATGCTTTGATAATTTCTGATATAACAAACTTATATGTTTTAACTTTAAGACATTGCATGCATTATTATAAAATGTACCGATTCCCTTAATATGTTTACATTTTTTAAGAAAGTGCATATGTTATAATTTTGTGTTAATATGTTGAAATTGTGTACATGTGTGCATTGGCAGGAGGCCATACAGCAAAGATACCATTCTGCTTTGTTCTGTTCGGTATTTGTAACACTATGAACTTCACTTCATCGCAAATCAAAAAACCTTTTTGCAATTAACACAGTTTCATATATATTAATTTATAAACAGAGTATATTTCTTAATGGTACTTTCAAAACCCAAATGGACGATGTGAGATAAAAATCGCAAAATGCGGACTTTTTGTGTAAAATTAATCAAATGTCATATATATCCGGCGTCTAAAGTAATCAATTAGATTATTTTGCTAAAAAGATTCCATGACACGTTCGCTCTCTATGAAATCACAAATGTCTCTGTAAATTCATTTATCAGGAAATAAAAGACAGAAAACTTCACATGCTATATAATTATCGATCCTTTGATAGAAACCAGACGTCAAACAGTATAGGATATTCTGATAAAGAGTTTCCAAACAGCTGATACAATGTAAAGCCAGCTAATCCGAGAAAATTATCTTCAGTAGTCATAACATGTTTGTATATATTGTGGTTTGATCAGTCTTAAGTCACGTAATTATAGTTCATGTCATATAGCGACATTCAAACTTTAATGATGGGAAAAAGCCACAGTTCCCCCATTGGGTATTATCTCAGACATAGCCTGGCAGGAAGCCGCAGGTCAGCTGGGTGGCTTCCTCACGATGCAGGACTTGAAGCTTATAGGTGGGGAGCAAGTAACATTAATTACTCCGTTATGCGAGTCCCTAAAGTAGTGAGTACAATACACTTACTTCAGGGGAATCAACTTCTAAATTCATTACCAAAATTTCGCATTTGTGTTTATCTTCTGTTCATACTCATTGTTACCTGATGTTGAAAAGTACATCCAACACCACTTACAGCAAAGCTAGAGTGTAGTGCATGTTGATATCACAGTAAAATAAATACGTTTAATCAAGCTTCCATTTGCCTCTGTCGCAGATAAAGCTAGGCTTTTTTAGGATGTGGACATGTTATACATAAAGAAACATGTGTCATTCTGTTCAGTTGTCACAACTCGAAGTTGTTTACAAGATACAAGAAATTACATACGACGATAACACGACTTTCTTTTTTTTTCATATCAAAATAAGCCAGTGTTATTTATAACATTATCAATGTATGTACAGAATTTGAAAAGTTAATACATGTATCTGAAATGCAACGAATATACAAATGTATATTTCTGACTACGAAATCAATAAATGTAGAACCAGAGAACCAGAGAAGTTATGTTTCTGTATTTAATGACATATATATTCCAGAAATCCTATCACGTATATTACGTAATCACTTATAAATAAATGTTTATCAGATATTTTTACTGTATTGAAATTCAATGTACACTGAATACATAAAAA
Source organism: Mercenaria mercenaria (assembly GCF_021730395.1). Lineage (NCBI taxonomy): Eukaryota > Metazoa > Mollusca > Bivalvia > Venerida > Veneridae > Mercenaria > Mercenaria mercenaria. The sequence continues at coordinate 60,939,181 of NC_069373.1, forward strand.
GAGCTCTCATAAATAGATTTATGTTATTTATTCTCCAGAATATACAAATTTTGCATTGTTCCAACTTAAGGTAGTTCTGCACGTTTGATAAACCGGCCGTGATAGCGTAATGTCATTTATACGGAAAACGTCGAATAAAGCCTGGATTTTGGGTAAGGAAATGAAAATCATTTTATGAAGTAATGGCAGTCCGTGAGTAAATTTATTACAATGGCACTTTTTCTATCTTTCTAAAGTTAAAATATGATATCAAAACATACGGCACCTTAAACAATTCAAAATAATGTCTTAAAAATTAGTTTGGAATGTGCGGTTCACTTTAATTATGGTCAAATATCTCAAAAATAAGCACACAGACCTACACAGTTTTTTTCACCATATTAAAGACTATATGTTTATTTACGACTGTGAGAAGTTTCATTAAAATCTTCATTGTAGAAAAATTTCTATTCGCAAAATTGTTATGAACCCCAAAGACTCCAGTTATGAAAAATTGCATTAGGTCCAATTTTTTCTAATCTGCCTAGCAAAAAATCAAGCACACGACCCTATCTTTTTAATCTACTGAATTGTCTAAGAATGTTCTGAAGTTTTGAAAAATCAGGATTTAATCAAATTCTAAATTGTAAAAAAAAATGATCAAAACGTGCAGAACTACCTTAACGAAAGCAAGCGCGCAATCATTTCTAAGATTTGTAATCAATCAAATGTATAGCTTTGCAGCAATATATAGGTACACAGTAACAATTATATGAAATTTATTTCATAACAAGACAGACCTGACGCTGTAATTACCCTTTACTTGTAATTGACTTACTGAATGAAACCTAACGAGATACTAAACATCAATGAAAGCTTCTTAATGAACATGTTGAGATCAATTTCTGTCAGATCATAGTATAAAAAGCGCTAACTGGAAATAGATATTATGCATATATAAACATTGAATTAAGTAATTTGATTTATTACTTACAATCAAAAGCCATTATTGCATTATCACTTCCATCAACACAAATAACCATTGTTCTTTCCTGACTAGCCATTGAAAAGTTAATCTAGCCGATAAACGTAATGTCCAAACTATCTCTATACAAAGCTAGCGTTCGAGTAAAAACAAATGCAATGAATGAGGCGTGAGTGGCTAGCCGATCAATACACTCGACCTGGAAGCAGAAGATGAGACTGCAAATCAAAATCACATGTCTTCTACCGTCCATCAATAAACTGATCACCTGTTCGGTAACTACTTACTCGGACGCAATGATCAGGTATTCATTGGAATTATAACATAAGGTAATCTTCCGGCAATAATTCATAAACCTTGATTGGATGCCATAAGATATATTGCTTATACACAGTTAACATGAAATATAGCGTATGATATCTTTTGGCATCTGGGGCGTGTAATACTTACCAGACGAAATGCCAGTTCGGAACAGAGACAATACTGCAATATTTCAAAAGGAAGAACTTTAATCAAATTGCAAAGATACGAGCGAAACTGTACTAAGATGGCATTTCATGCCTTGTGAATTTTTGTTCGCTGAATTCTTCAAAGATTTGTATCTTTCTTACTATATTCAGAAAGTAAGGTACATAAAAATAAAAACGTGGAAAACCACAGGTCGCCCAAGACGACATAAACGAAAATGTTGCAGGCTCGGTTTGATTGAGCCTGTCTATGGATATCTAATAAAATCAAGCAAAAATCAACCATTGCAAGTATAAAAAGACATCTTTCCTGAAAGAGAATGAGATGTCTCACCTAGCTTACAGCGTGGAGTAATCACTATACACAAATGTTTTAATTGCATAATATACACTTTTCCTTGAAGCAAATGACGTTTTTTTTTTAATTTTCATCATATTTTTGAAGGGCAGATCCTTGTGTTGTTTTCTTTTATATTCATTTAATAAAACACTCGTGTAATATTCTATTTATCATAAATTAGTTTTCATTTTGCTGAAGAATTGAATTTTCTTCTATCGTTACCAAATGTAGGCTTGCACCCGCATTCATCAACGTTTTAAATCTGAAATGCTCTAACATTGTCAAGCTAGCACAGAGATTATTGAAACTGTGCACGGGTTTTTTCTTCTGTTGCTACAGACAGCTCTGCACAATGTCATTTGTATTGTTATGACAACTTAAATATTTGCCATGTTTGACTTAAAGCGTTGATAAATATAGACCCAAACCATTTTGACCAACGTCTTAACTGTAAACTACGACACTATACTAGTATGAAACCAATAATATGGCATGCCCTTTTTAGCTCACCTGTCACAAAGTGACAAGATGAGCTTTTGTGATCGCGCGGCGTCCTGCGTCCGTCAGTCCGTAAACTTTTCCTTGTGACCTCTCTAGAGGTCACTTTTTTGTGGGATCTTTATGAAATGTGGTCAGAATGTTCATCTTGATGATATCTAGGTCAAGTTCGAAACTGGGTCACGTGCCGTCAAAAACTAGGTCAGTAGGTCTAAAAATAGAAAAACCTTGTGACCTCTCTAGAGGCCATATTTTTCACAAGATCTTCATGAAAATTGGTCAGAATGTTCACCTTGATGATATGTAGGTCAAGTTCGAAACTGGGTCATGTGCCGTCAAAAACTAGGTCAGTAGGTCTAAAAATAGAAAAACCTTGTGACCTCTCTAGAGTCCATACATTTCACAAGATCTTCATGAAAATTGGCCAGAACGTTCATCTTGATGATATCTAGGTCAAGTTCGAAACTGGGTCACGTGCCTTCAAAAACTAGGTCAGTAGGTCAAGTTCGAAATTGGCTCACGTGCGGTCAAAAACTAAGTCAGTAGGTCTAAAAATAGAAAAACCTTGTGACATCCCTAGAGGTCATATATTTCATGAGATCTTCATGAAAATTGGTCAGAATGTTCACTTTGATGATATCTAGGTCAAGTTTGAAAGTGGGCCACGTGCCTTGAAAAACTAGGTCAGTAGGTCAAAAAATAGAAAAACCTTGTGACCTCTCTAGAGGCCATATTTTTCATGGGATCTGTATGAAAATTGGTCTGAATGTTTATCTTGATGATATCTATGTCAAGTTCGAAAGTGGGTCACGTGCCCTCAAAATTAGGTCAGTAGGTCAAATAATAGAAAAACCTTGTGACCTCTCTAAAGGCCATATTTTTCATGGGATCTGTATGAAAATTGGTCTGAATGTTCAACTTGATGATATCTAGGTCAAGTTCGAAACAGGGTCATGTGCGGCCAAAAACTAGGTCAGTAGGTCTAAAAATAGAAAAACCTTGTGACCTCTCTAGAGGCCATACTTGTGAATGGATCTCCATAAAAATTTGTCAAAATGTTCATCTTGATGATATCTAGATAAAATTTGAAAGTGGATCACGTGCCATCAAAAAGTAGGTCAGTAGGTCAGATAATGAAAAAACGTTTTGACCTCTCTAGAGGCCATATTTTTCATGGGATCTGTATGAAAGTTGGTCTGAATGTTTATCTTGATGATATATAGGTCAAGTTTGAAACTGGGTTAACTGCAGTAAAAAACTAGGTCAGTAGGTCTTAAAATAGGAAAACCTTGTGGCCTCTCCAGAGGCCATACCCTTGAATGGATCTTCATGAAAATTGGTCAGAATGTTCATCTTGATGATATCTAGATCAAATTTGAAACTGGGTCACGTGCCGTCAAAAACTAGGTCAGTAGGTCAAATAATAAAAAGACCTTGTGACCTCTCTAGAGGCCATACTTTTCATGGGATCTGTATAAAAATTGGTCTGAATGTTCATCTTGATGATATCTAGGTAAAATTTGAAACTGGGTCAACTGCGGACAAAAACTACGTCAGTAGGTCTAAAATTAGAAAAATCTTTTGACCTCTCTAGAGGCCATATTTTTCAATGGATCTTCATGAAAATTGATCTGAATGTTCAACTTAATGATATCTAGGGCAATTTCGAAACTGGGTCACGTGCTGTCAAAAACTAGGCCAGTAGATACAAAAATAGAAAACCCTTGTGACCTCTCTAGAGGCCATACTTTTCATGAGATCTTCATGAAAATTAGTGAGAATGTTCACCTTGATGATATCTACGTAAAGTTCAAAATAGGGTCACGTACCTTCGAAAACTAGGTCAATAGTTCAAGTAATAGAAAAAACCTTGTGACCTCTCTAGAGACCATATTTTTCAACGGATCTTCATGAAAATTGGTCAGAATTTTTATCTTGATATTATCTAGGTCAAGTTTAAAACTGGGTCACATGAGCTCAAAAACTAGGTCACTGTCAAATAAAAGAAAAAACGACATCATACTCAAAACTGGGTTATGTGGGAACAGGTGAGCGATTCAGGACCATCATGGTCCTCTTGTCTATTAGAATTCCGCTTGACCTGAAGGTAGGGGGTGTGAGGGGTGTTGCACATTTCATTAAGTCTCTCGAACAGACTCAATGAAACCAAGGCTGTTGAGATGTTGACTTGTTTGGTTGCGTTCTATGCTTCCAAAGGGTTTTTTAAACTCTGTAACAACAGTGGTCTTCAAGTGCATTGTGGCGACTGTAAAAGTCTCCCCTCGCTTAGACTTAGTGTTGTTATAGTTGTTTATGTTATTTTCTCTTGTCCTTCCGGATCGAGGAGAAAAATCTCTTTGTTTTTCGTAATAGAATTCCAGTTAAGCCGGTGCTTGGAGCGTGTAGGATGTTTAAGAAGAAATTCAATCAAACTACATCTGCTATTAAATTGTTTGGTTGCGTTGTATTTTTCAAAAAAAGTCTTTCATAGACTTTATCAACTATTCTAATATGCTTTTCTCTGTTAAAACACTCTTACGATAGAATAATTTCACGTTAACGTGCGGTGACGTCAATGTTTTTGTTGCGACCAAGAAAGAGCGCTTCTATATTTTACCTACTGTTTTATAATAAGGGCATATTAGAATCGAAATAATTTATAGCAAAAAGTTTAAACACTTTACACTCGGGCGGTAATACGTCGTACAAATAATTTTATACCTATTGTACCGAAAGAAGCCTAACATATTAAAGTCCAAACACTTTGTAACTATTTGGACTACGCTGGGACTCTACCTGCAATTTTCTAGTTAATAATGAAAATTCATCGTTCCACTTTAAGGTCTTATTGTATACCTAAATTGAAATAATTTATTCAAAGATAATATAGTAATAGCGTTATACGATATCTTAAGAACTATATACTTACAATTATTCCATTAGATAAGTATCCAGGGAAACATAATGAAAGGGGAATATTATACAATATGTTTGTCATGGCATTTCTTCTATATAACATTTTAAGGGAGGCCACACTACCATACTTACGGTGCAACCTGTGTCAGTTTTTAAACACCTTTTACAGATTGCCTTACATTAGAAACAAAGAAAAACAAGGTATTGCAAGTGAAAGTTCTTATGAACGTCCGATTCGTTAGGACAGACGAATTAAAAATAACAAAGAAATTCCATTTCAAACATTCGACGGTGATGTACAGTCACCACGTTCTGTTCCAAAATAACACATTATCTTTTTTTAACATAGTACGAAATGAATTTTTTTAAATCTCATTTGTCCGTTCGTCATTTCATTTGCAAATATACGCAAGATCATTATATGTGTATATTTAAAATAACAAAAATGAATACAATATAGCGGGGTATGATTTATATGCTGGAAAGTGTACGGTAAAATAACAGTATAGTAAATATAATGTCTCGTTGATAGCGTGATGTTAACACATATAATACCTATAAATCGATGTAAATGATGCATAGGAAATTCAACATTTTGTAATTTGTGAAAAGATCAAATACTTATATTAGCTTGTTTAATTGTTTAATTGTTTGTTTGTTTTGGGTTTAACGCCATTTTTCAACAATATTTCAATTATGTAACGGCGGGCAGTTAACCTAACCTAACCAGTATTCCTGGATTCTGAACCAGTACCAACCTGTTCTCCGCAAGTAACTGCCAACTTCTCCGCATAAATCAGGGGTGGAGGACCAATGATTTGAAACACAATGTCTATTATCAAATCGTGACGGAGAACAAACGCCTCGCCCAGGGCTCGAACTCGCGACCCCGCGATCCATCGATCTGCGCTCTCCTTATTGAGCTAACCGGGCGGGCTTGTTTAATAGTATGTGTTGACAACATGAAATGGATGCGTCCTCGCTCTTGCGCGGGAATCACTTCTTTGTGGATTAGGACAAAGGACTTGTTTATCATGAAACGGAAGAATTAAAAACATTCTGCATAAATACCTTTATTATCAGTTTCTGTATCAGCATACCAATATGACTTGTTAATCTCCAGTTAAATGATATTGACCTTGACCTCTGATCTAGTAACCTCAAAAATAATTGGGGTCATCTACTATGAAAGTCGTATCGCCCTATGAAGTTGAAGGTTCTTGGTCAAATGTTTCTTCAGTTATTGATCGAAAATGAAGTATGACAGGCGGATAGCCCCTGTGACCTTAACCTTTGATGAAGTGACCCCCCCCACCCCCCAAAAAATATATAAGTGGGGCATTCTACTCGCTAAGACCTATCACCCTATGACGTTTGAAGGTTCTAGGTCAAATGTTTCTCATGTTTCTTATCCGAAATGGATTTCCATGTTCTGGTCCATTTGACCTTGACCTTTAATAAAGTGACCACAAAATCAATAGAGGCCATTTACTTTGCATGTTCAATCATCCTATGAAGTGTCAACATTCTGGGTCAACTGGTTCTCAAGTTATTGATCGGAAATGGTTTTCCATGTTCAGGCCACTGTGACCTTGATCTTTTATTTTATCAGAATGACCCCAAAATTGAGATCATCAGCTCTGCATATCCAACCATCCTATGAAGTTTCAATATTCTGGGTCAAGTGGTTCTCAAGTTATTGCTCGGAAATGTTTTTTCATGTTCAGGCCCCTGTGACATTGACCTTTGATGGAGTGCCCTAAAAACAATAGGGGTCCTCTACTTCATAAGCCCTGCCACCCTGTGAAGTTTGAAGGTTATAAAGCTATTACCCTGAAGCCTAACTTAAAATCAGTACAATTGCTTTCGTAATCAGTGTATGTGCAATAAATAATATTTCGGTTATGACATTCATCATCCGCTAACCATAATTATGTACGTCAGTTTCGGGACAGGCAAATTTTTTCTAAAAATATGATAAAACATTACGGTATTGGTTTTCTCTTAGAAAAAATTATACCTCAGTAACAAAAACTAACCATATGAAACATAAAATGAAATGGTAATTACAAGCAGAATATTTTCATTTTCTCGTGTATTAACAATACGATTTAGAAAAAAAGCAAGAACAGATTATCAGTAGGAATAGACAAAGTCCAAAGAACGAAACTCATTCAAAGCTAAGCCTTATGCATTGATGTGTACATTATGGAACACAATTTAAAATAACTTACTCTTTATAATGTTCCAAATGAACAGCACAGTGTACACAAAATGTTTTGCATGAACGTCGCCGAAAACAAGATGATTTTGAATATAAAAACATCTTACTAAAATTTATTTCAGAAGGAGAAAGCATCAGCTTTATGGTTTGAATAAAACTATTCAATTAGATAACTGGACAAAAATAAGGCTATAATGATAAGGATAATTTTAACCTAATCGGTTAAGTTCCGTGAAGGCTATTTTGAGCACATCAAAGGCAGCTTAGATTTTGTCGTACATACGTTTTTCTTGTACAACAAATATAAGCAAACATTGTATTCGTTAAAAAGTAAAGGGGGTATAAATGCTACTGAACTAATTATTGTTGAATTATACTGAAACGAGTTATACTTCGCGATATATAGTCCTGTAAAATGATTCCTGCAACATTTTACATCTTCCATGTTTAGAGACTATTCTACCATGAACAAAGTCATACAGATGATCAAAAACAAAGAAAATATCAAACAGGGAATGCCATGTTCCAAAAACGCAGCCTCCCCAAAACGAAACCCCACGCAGACGTGCACACTACAAACACACACACACACACACACACGCGCGTACAAAGCAAACACACGAGGACAAAACGAACAAATAAAGGAACACAGTGGGGCACCGCCTTGGAAAGGTCAGTGGCAAAAACACCACTGGGGAGCTTAAACCGGTTTATGGTGCGCACCCAACCTCACTCTTATCCCCACCATGTTCCAAAGACACGGGACAGTGTAAATAAAAGTAATCCCCGCCAGGTGAATCTCTAACACACGTAATGGAAACAAAAAGGCATGGCATGTAAAACACAAAAATGCTTCTTTATAAATACAAAATGTATATAAAAAGCAAACCTTAAGAATCAAAAACGTATATACTCAATGCCTTTGCAGAAGACAGAGCAACAAGATAAACATCCATAAGGGCCCGACGAAACAGGCCGGAAGACAGGTATCAAAACAGTTCAGTCCTAGTGGGATTTAAAAACTGCTTATCATAGAGTCCTCCCCCTCTTCCGTCAGACACAAAGAGGAAAGCGTAGGGTCCAACTGTAAACGGGTTGAACACTAAACATGCGGTATGCCTCAAAACAGTTGGGTCGTAAACTCTTTTAATAAAACGTTTTATAATTTTACCAAATACAGTTCAAATCAAATATATACTGGCATCAAATATATACTGTAAGTAACAGTAATCTCAACAGTTAAATCCCTTGCATACAGCATGATATGTAACATAGATTATATGTACTCAGAATATGTATTCATTTTTACAAAATATGCTTTATATGTGTATAACCATAGGTTAATCAAACAAAAATTGCGTACAAAAGTATTAATAGGCAATCAAGAAGCACGTCGGAAAGATATATCTTCAATTTTCCCCCAGTTTTGGACACAATGATGCTGTGTAAATCAGCAATTGGTTCGTGATGAATTGAGATGATTAAACACTAGACTTGAGATTAAGTCTTTCAGGAAATTGTTTTACATGTGCTTAAGACATGCATTTATGACGTCAAAATGCTTTATATGGTATTCTCCTAAAATGTCTGAAATACAATTACCGCCTTTGGTTCTCTAAGTCAAAGCAAACATTATTGAGAGACATTAATTACTAATTTCTATAGTATTTACAGCACAGACACTATTTTACTGGAGAAGGAAGGTATATTTGAACGAATGACGCATTTATGACTTTTGTAGGAGTGTTTAAAATATTGCAGTGACTTTGTTATGTGTGATAACGAGCACGTTGAAAAATTCATTCTATAATTGTATCGGCATGACGTTAAACCCAGCAAAACAAACAAAAAGCAATCATTAAACTTCATCAGCAGTAAGTTACAATAGAAAAGCTTCACTGCATCAGCCACATCATCTAGGAACCTGATTAATGTTTAGATATCTATCTCCTTTTGCCTGAAAGTGAATGCTTAATCTTTCCTGAAGCTCATTCAATATTTCCCAAAATGTCGTACACGTCCTGATACTTCGCAAGTTTCTGCTCCTTATGATTCCCTTTTTATGTGGTCTGTCATAATAATCTGGCAATGTTTTCAAATATGCATTAAATGAATAGCATCGTTTCAGTTTTACTGGAATGAAGCCTTCCTAATCATGACAGACGTTTTTTATCTGTATAGAATTGGTGCCTTAAACTGAACAATACGATGTGATCTACTTTTTTTCTGTAACAATTATAACATTTTTTGGGCAAAGATTTTGCTATTTATTTGCTTACTGCTTATAACATTCAAAATAAGTTATCATTTAAGCATTATTAATTAAATAGACAAATTCTTAAAGAAGAAAGGCATAATGTTCATTTTAAATTATGTTTCAATGCATTAAAAAAGGTATATTATCAATGTACCTGTTACTGATTTTCTGTCAGACCTTATTTATTACTGTAACTGCGAATCAATCAGGGATATGGTAATTTCGCGCTGGACAAAGGCCTTAATAAGACTTTCTGGAAGACTTCTTACAGCTGTAATAAACTTTTACATATTTTATTACGGGTTCGACAGATTGAATTCCCATGATGTTCTTTACGTAGGCACAAACGTAATAATCATGCTATACCATGCGTTATAGTAAATATTGACACGGACAATTAGGGAATGCAATTGTTTACTTCTAAAACAAAATTGAGCCTTCTTAAAAATCTACGATATATCATGTGTAGTTAAAACTTTTACCTCTAGAATATTACAGTGTACTACAATGTGTCATTTTTTACATTGATCGAAATATTTAATTTCATCTTTGAACAGGTAAAACAGACTGGATCATACAGTTCATAAAGGTCGCTAGAGAGAATAAAATATCTCACCAACATACCGGCATGTGTATTTCCGTGATTGAGTGAACCCTGTCACTGATTTGTTGAAAACTGACATGTTTCAATTCTATTACATTTTAATATGGCAGAGCCTCGCAATATTCAACTGGTTTATTCTTTTGTTTCTTTTCTTTTGTAGTGTTTAACGTCGCATCGACAGAATTATTGGTCATATTGCGACGCCCATCCATTTCATCTCGAGTGTACAACTGGGTAGAGCCACTGACCTTCAGTAAGCAAGCTGGTTGAAATGAAGATTTCAATGCCCAGAGTGAGGCTTGAACCCACATCGGTAAGGGGCAGGTGATCCTAAGTCAGCGACCTCTATCGCTCGGCCATGGAGGCCGCTTTCAATTGGTTTAAAACATTCAACATGAAAATACACTAATGTAATTGTCTAGTTGTTTCTAAAACAAAAAGTCTAATTCTGTAAAATCTATGAGTTACCTGTTTTTAAAACGGATAACTGTAATGTAATATTTTGATACTGATCGAAATGTTTTATTAAATCTCCAGATAAAACAAAACCAACCATAGAGCTTATAAAGTAAAAGGATTTGATTAGGTTCAGTGATTCGTGCGAAAAATAAAGTATCACTATTCACATGTTTGGTGGAACTAAGCCCGTTCTTAAAATGTAATCAGTATATGTTTCGTTCTGTGGAAGGCCGTACGTACTATAATGTTATAACTGAAGTTTATTGGAAAACATTTGTGGTCTCTAACAAAATGATGAAATGAAATAGAACTATATGTCGTATGTGTGTCTTTTTAACATCATTAGATGTCTGGCGTCAATTTCTGTTATGCTCATCTATTTCTCGAACTGATATTAAAATGTGTTGCAATGTCCGTATTTCAAAATTTATTATTACAATAAAAAGAAAATTCATTTGTTTTAAAATACTGAACGATGAATGTGTATAATATTGTTCAAGTTGATTAGATAACTCAAGTAGGGCTTTATTTATTCTGGCTCCCTAGCTGTATTATTATTTTTATAGATACCGCAAACATATTGTAAGTAAGTTTTAAGCCTCTATGATAACATATTTTATCTAATGGCTAAACCATACCTATGTTCGGAGCCAGGGGCAATAATAAATGCCAATATAGAAACAACCTGTTTGAATTTCTTCCACTGTTAATGAAGAAAACTTGTATATGAAAAACATAACAGAGCAAACACAGGGAGTGGAGCTAGTCTAGGCTTTATTTTACAGACATATATCTGTTTTTGAATTTCACATAAATCTCAAATTTATTTGAATAAACGGTAAAGAGTTTTTTCATGGCCATTCTAATAAGTTCAGGATATCTTCTCATAGATCAGTTAGATTGTCTGAACCAGACAACACACTTCTTAAGTGCGAGAACTTGTTTTTATTGTGACGTCTTAGAAGATCAATACCATTGAAAAAAAAATATATATGCCAAAATCTAATAAATTTTAAAAATCTGAAAATGTATGCATGATAAAGTATTGGGGAAAATTTGTTAACATTGCTTTGAACTAAGGAAAGAAATCAAAAATACCTTGCAGTAACATTAGTTATCATATTTTCATTAGTTATATTTTCTTTTCTCAATATATTTTGCATTATAAATGTACTGAATTATACCACTTGGTGTGTACGTTCTCTTCGCGCATGTACCAAACATTTCTTATGACGTGTGACAAAAGTAATAGCCTATCAATTTCCAAACGGAACAGACACCATATTGCTATAGCTCAATTAAACGGTAATTGCTTTTTGACCTTGTGTTTCGTTTTGACACGATCAACATTATTATATACTCGTACATACAATATGTACACGAATGTAAATATTACCCTATAGTATATAACATATTTAAAGGACAAATGCTACCAGTTTTACTCATTTATTACGAAAAAAATATCATAATAATCATATTAAACGATAGAGGAAGTTTGTCTTTTTTTTCAGTCAAAAATCATTGACGCTGAGTAATTGATTATGTTTTTGACCAGCAATAATTGATTGCGTTTCGATGTATACAGGTTATTAGGCTGGTCGGCTACCAAAGATAGTTTGCAGTCAAATTACTTTATGTCACGTTCTCATCATTACTTAATTTACACGGTTTGTCCCTATTATGCACCTGTCAATATTTTGCTCGACCGGGGGTGGGGGGGGGGGGGGGCGGCGGGCATACACGGGACTTTAGACAGAAGACCGTTCCCGACAGGGGGAAATTTGACAATCAATATTGTCCACGGGTCCCGGGAATTAGAATTTGGCCGACATTTACATCCCGGGACTCGGGAATTTCGACACCGTATTATCAAAAGGGGAGAAACCTCGTCTGAAGACCGAAAGACAACGGCGAAATTTCTATTGGCAGTGGCTAGAGAACCGGAATCGGTTCCCTAAACAGCGAACTTATTCGTCCGGAACCGGTTCTCTAGCTAAAGTATCGTGCATAGACAAGGGAACCGGAATTTAACTTCTATGCATAAGTGAGTGAGTTGGGTTTTACGGCGAATCGACACAAAACGGTCATATATCGCCGAGTAGAAGTCATATTGCAAACGCCAACTGTGAAGCATAAACATTGATGTAAAAATGTAGAGCATACCCAAAACATCCATGTAAAAATGTAAAGAACACTATGAGTAATGTAAAACATATCTAAAAACATCCATGTAAAAATGTAAAGCATATCTAAAAACAGTTATGTAAAAATGTATATACGTGTGTGTTAAAATATCAGCTGCAAACATAATAATATTGCAAGATGTAACAAAAATATGAAATGTTAGATTTTTTATATATTCCTATCTGCTTTAAAAACGATAAAATATTTCCGACTGAAACGTTTTCATATAACTCTTTCAAAGATTGAACGTCATAATATGTACCGCGCTGTGTAGCAAAGTCCACACAGTCGATTAGAATATGTTTAATAATTAGCGGTGTTTGACATGGTACACATTCGGTCTATGCATAAAGCTGCCGAAATTCACTTTGTTTCTTTTGGTAAGTATTATGCATGTTATTATCTTAATAAATCTAACATTTCAATTTTCAGCAAGCAATGCCCTTTCATTTATCTGTGTATACCGTGTCTCCAAAAGTGTACTCGCCGCATACTGTCCGCCATATTGGAATGATAAATAAACTAGTACGAATGAATGCGGAAATAGTCAGCATTGGAGCAAGTCGAAATAAACTTGAAATTTAAAGTTAAAAGGTATAAAACAATAAAGGAAACATTTAAAACAAATTAAGTAATTTCTGTTAATTAGTATTGATCACATATCTTTGGTTCTCATGGCGCGGCTCATGTAGTAATATTTTGAGATATTGTTTTCACATTTATTTTATACAGACTGAAATTTTCTTTTGGGTTACCTTTTCAAATATCTAAAGTTTAAACAAAGTGTTAGTGTTTCTTTTGGTATTTTCGTCTTTGCCATACATATTGCTGTTGTACTGGAGGTTTAATATAATTTACAAGTAAGATCTTGCAGTAATTTGAAATTTTTCTCTACAGGTATTTCTATAACGCAACAAACATTCTAGATGATCTTCGACCAGAGTCGTTAGATTGCATTCATGGACTCCAAGCAAGAACAATAAAAATGTTACATTACTTGTATCCTCCACTAGATGCACGCACCAAGACAACAGTACCATTTGAGAACGAGCCACATTGTCTAGTCGGACATCGTTGTTTACTAACTTGGCATAAGAAAGTGAAAAATGTTTGGAGTTTTTATTTCAAGTTCAGAAAGGGAGACAACATTGACTTAAGCAGCAATCAAAGACGAGGCCTAAAATCTCGGAACTTTGAGAAATGGCATCAGGATTTATTCTACAATCCAGATAATAACTGCTCCATATTGGAAGTCACGTGTCCTGGTTTCACTTCCTTACCAATTGTTATGGGACAGATATTGAACGGAGTTTATCTCAACGTCAGCTCTGGAAGCATGCGGTACCATAGACTGAAACTTGTTATGGATACGAATTACAGAACAACCACAAAAAAGAATCAGATGAGCATGTATGAACTTGTCCTTGACCCAGTTTTAAAGGTCAGGATATATCCCTGGTGGCATCCTAGCTTTATGGAAACACAGTCTATGTTTCTGCTCAATGAAACTTAATGTAGATTAGTTGTATAATTAAAAAAAATCATGCATCAAAGTGAAAAGACATTCTTCTTCTTTGCCCAAAGAAACAGACTTGTTGTGTAGGATAACTTTGTTTCTAGGGACTGTTTAAAGTTACCAAATGATGATTTTTATGGAGAGGTATGCTTTTATTTAAACAAGAATACAGTCAGTATTAATGCCTAGTTAAACTAATTTTAGACTTGTTTTCCATGGGAAGATTATATTAGCTTACTTGGAATTTCTGTAATGTTTAAGTTAGTAAGAAATTATGTCCACTATTAACATCATGGTCACAACATTCATTTTTGTCAAGCTCACTTTTGATGAGCTTGACATTGTCGTCTAAATGGCTGCTCTGTGTACGTGCGTTAGTGTGTCCTTCCGATTTTGTAAGGACAATAAATTTGATATGCATAGAGCAGTCTTGTTTATATGTAGCTCAGATGTTTCCCGCAATGATACAGTGTTGCATGCAAACCCAATGTTCCTATTTCAAAGGTCAGTGTCGGATGCATTTTCAACATGAACTTTTGTCTTTAATGTGATCCTGTTTTGACTGGAATCATTGTATGTCATGGACAAACATAAATCTGTCAGTGAAACTAGTTTCATTGGTGTGTGTGGTTGTTGTCATATATGTCCTGGACCTCTGTTTTTTTACAGCCTTCACGTTATCAAAGTTCTAAATTGTTGTTGTCATTTTATGTGGGCGAGGTGGACCTCAGTCTAGGTAGGATGTGTGGTGGTGTAAAACGTATTTCAATTCCGTAGGGTTTAGTTGTTTTTTGTTTTTTTTTTTAATTTAATTTTGTTCATAGGGTTTTTATTAGAAGAACTTAATGTAGGGGGAGATATTGATATCTGATGAGGCTACGGATCCATGGTAATGTGGTTTAATTAAAAGGATTCACCTAAAAAGGTCATACTCCCAATCTCCGGACGTCGATCGAAAACTTTCCTTCCGTAAATACTGTGTGCAAAGACAATCTACATTTCAGAAACTTTACTTAAAGTAATTTACATAAGCCTCTAAATGTTGAATTCTATTCGTATGTGTTACGAGGAAAATATGCATACATTTAATGATGAATTATTCGACGACATGAAACGCACGTGTCTTATTTTCCCGCCAAAATATAATACAGATTTCAGGATTTTTTGTTTACCGACGTGAAACCACACTGGTTATTTGGGTACCTACTCGTGTGAGCGATACCGCCCTCGTGTGATTTATATACATGTAGGTTGTTTAGGGTATATAAAAACAATGCCAACGTATGACACATATTTAAGAATGTTGGACATTTTAAAGACAGAATCGTCTGAGGAAATGCTTTAATTCGCACTGGTGAAAATATCAGTCCTCAATAATATTGATATGATTATAAAATTTGAAGAATTGTAACGAAATTCATGTATTTTGACGTTTTGAGACGTATTTTTCTTTGTTCGAAGTTGAGATAACTGAATTTGCCACTCTCCTTTATAGAACTATGCATACTCAACTACAAAACGTATAGATCGTGTACCTGCAAGTTGATTTTGTTGATAAAATTTCAATTATATGCATCCTGTAGCTGTTTCTGATGGTACCTCTGACGATGGATGAAAATAAACAATGATACCTACCCGTTTGCACATGGGTACCGTCCTCGTTATGTCAATGAACATTTATAAAACTCCCCGCAGCGATTACTTCCGCATATGGTACACTTAATTAAATGAACGCAATAGAAGGTAATCGCTTTGAGGATCTGGAAATAAGAACTGGAAATGTGAAGACCGACCTTTAGTAGATTTATTTGATTAGAATGTTAATTTTAAAGATGTAAAGAAGTGAGAGTGGACCGTGTTAGCAGTATTTCACCAATATCAAATCTTCCCTCACACCCACCCTCTATTCTAAACATTCTATCATCTTGCCTTCTTGGAGTTTTTCTTTTTCTCCTTCAGTCTAATTATGAAAACGACTAAACTTGTCGACGCACCGTTCAAAAGTGCTTATGTTAAGACCTTCTTTTTCTTTCTGAAAGGGAAACCGGACCCTCTCTCTAGGCATGTATTCGTATAGAGAGAGGCTGCGGCTTCATAAATCTGCGTTTTATCGTAACTTGTAATATTCGCCTCAGTCTGTTTATAGGCGCAACCTCCATTAAGGTCGTGCTAATTTTGCGATTTATTTACAAATGCATACAATATACACTACTGTATAAGTGTCTTACAGGCGACTAACTGAAGAAACAGAAGCAGATACGGAAGTATGGTTATCAGATCCTATCTCTTTTTAATGTTGTTCACACACTCCTCACAGCGGTTGTAACGTTAATGTACGCCAAGGAGGGAATCTGTGAGATTCAAGATTTCAAGATTTATTTATAACTGGGCCCATACGGGCATCAGCATTATGATAACAACAAATTTAACAAAACAAACACTAATACATAAAATAAAACAGTAATTTTACGGTCATAATAGATCCGATACAAATATTTTGTAAGCTAAAAGACAGAAGACGGTATAATCAACCAGGTTTAAAAACAGAGTTTTAACTGGCCAGCAAATAACTGCCAGTGACAAAAACCTATTCCTCCCTAAAAATTTGAATTATTTTCTGTACAAATAATGCTAACTTAAAAAAGAGAAGTCATTACTATGAAATAAACGTTGAAATGACATTACATTTGACAGTTGAAAGTCATTTGTTATATATTTTACTCTGTCTAAATTTAAGTACAGACATTCTATAATGTAATGAAATTCATCTCCTAACTATGTGTTATTACACAGATAACAAGTCCTGTTATTGAGCTCAATAATCAAAAATATCCCTTTTTCAACTTGTAACAAATTGTTCCTACATCGGAAACACATGGATATTGCGAGATTTGTTGGTAAAACTTTAAAATAATTTTCAGACCCAAAGGTTGTTTTAAATATTCTGTAACACAAACATTTCTGGAAATTTGCAAAGTTTTTTCATTCCAAGATTTAATAAACTGGTCCTTCAACCTCTGTCGTACAATATTGCGGAAATACACTGGTGAAAATACTGATTGATTCAACCAGTATTCAGCAAATCCAAGTTGTTCTAAAAGTTCTTTTACATATGAAATCCAAGAATAATAATTTACATTTTCTGATGGAGTCTATACATGAACCTGTGAAGTATACAGTTTGTCTTTTCTTTTTTACCATTAATAATTGTACACCAGTAGTTCAATATTCTATTTCTAAATATAACATCTAGGTATTTATATATGGACTACTTGTGACTAGACCTGCGGAGGCTTACATTTGATTTGGTAGTTATCTGTCTATAAGAAAAAAAATCTTTGATTTTTTCCGGATTTAGCATCCATTCTCAAGGTACACCTAGTTCACAATAATCTGACTACTTTCGTTGCAAAATATTGAGAAAATAGGAAGAAATCAACGTTTATTACAGGTCACCTCCCCCCCCCCCCCTCACCCTTCTAAAAATACCCAAACTTTAGCCCTGTGTAAGCAATATCTCAAATTTTATTACACTGTTCATGTTATTTTGATTAAAGGTCCATTTAATCGTTAAAGTTATAGGTGTTTTAATAAAAAACATGCTAACTTCAATAACATTTAGGAATTTGCAGTGCTAAATTGGGAGAAAATGTATGTACTATGTCCTAAAACGACCAAAATAGGACCATCTGCTCGAAAATGAGGTCTAACTTCCAAAAATACAAGAAATTTAACAGTTTTTAGTCATTTGTCACCATTTTACATCATTTAGAATAGATTAATGGCCTTTTCATTCATATTCGAGGAGTTTGACAAAGTGAGTGAGTGAATTGGATTTTACGGCGAATCGACACAAAATGGTCATATATCGGCGAGAAGAAGTTATACTGAAAACGCCAATTGTAAAGCATTACTTAAATCATTTATGTAAAAATGTAAAGCATATCTATAATCATTTATGTAAAAATGTATATACGTATGTGTTTAAATATCAGCTGCAAACATAATAATATTGCAAAAGATGTGAATTAAAATATGAAATGTCAGATTTTTTTTATAAATTCCTATCTGCTTTAAAAACGATAAAGTATTTCCGACTGAAACTTTTTCATATAACTCTTTCAAAGATTGAACGTCATAGTATGTACTGCGTTGTGGGGCAAAGTCCACACAGTCGATTAAAACATGTTTAATAGTTAGCGGTGTTTGACATGGTACACATTCGGGTTGATCTTCTTTATTCAAAAGATAAGAATGAGTCAAGTGGGTATGACCTATTCGACAACGAGAAAGAACAACTTCCACCCTGCGATCAGATCTGTTCCCTTGGTGCCATTCCCCTAGAGTAGGTTTAATATCATGAAGTTTATTGAATGAAGCATTGTTCCATGACGATTGCCATTTAGATAAAATAAACTTGTTTATATTGGGCCTAAAATCGGTATGTGGTAATTTCAATTTTTTTTCTCACTTTTATGACATACATCATACAAACACGTTACACTTGTTTTTGTACAATTCTGCATTATTCAAATAACAATAAAACAGAAATAATATCTTTGAGATACAATTAAAACAATTGGAATTATTTCCCGTTCAGCTTTGTTTATAAAATCGTTTTGTATGTCAAAAAAAAAGATAAATAAATGTATCCACTTTGCATGATAAAACGCTTAAATTGAGAAGAAACTTAACACTGTATAAGATAAAAGTAGAAAATAAAACATAGAGTATACCAATGTGCACTCTTGATTACTTTTAAATAGATTATTTCAAATATTTTTTTCGTGTGTCTCAGTGATGTACGTGGTAAGGATGCTTACTAAAGATTTAAGAAAGACCATTTCTTGAAATGATAATCAAGTTTATTTTGCATGATTGCTATTTCTTTTTCTAGACAAATTCTGATATTCAAATAGGATACAAACTGGTTGAATACGGTAACCTTTTGTCTATTTTTCATTTGAAAAAAAAAAATCATAAAAAAAATCATGAAATTTATGATATTGCTTTTTAACCCCGTTTGCACAATGCCAAAACCTATACATTCTAGATTGAACAGGCACGATATTTCCTTTTCTGCAAGAAAGTTACTTAGTCTATTCCACAAAATTTGAACGTGATTACATTCCCAAAATAGATGTTCTATACTTTCCACTTGCATGTTACAAAAATCACATAAATTTGTTCTAGACAATTTCATTTTGAACAAGTACTTATTTGTTGGAACTATTCGCATTAAAAATTTATACTGGAAGTTTCTAATTTTTGTGTCTATCGTTGCTTTAAAAATTTATTCATAAATTTTGTTCCGTTTTATGTTATTGTTTTCAACAGTAGATCCCCATTTCTTTTCTGATTTTATTTCTGGTTTTAGTTTTACGTTTAATTGTTTGTGTATAGTAATTTGTTTGGTGCTTTTGCTGCCTGAATTTTATTAAGCAGGTTGTCTGTAGTAGTGTATATAATGTTTTCTTTTTTAAGTGATTCTTTTAGGTATGGCTTAATGCTGGTGATAATTTGATAATAATTTAGGAATTCATTATCTTCCAGTCTGTGTAATATTTGAATTGTTCAAAAGAATAAAATGATCTTTTTTCCTGTAATCAAATAAGTGTTCTAAATATTTTATTCCTTTTTCATACCATTCTTTGTAATAAAACGTTTTATTCCCCTTCCTTATGTCAGAGTTGTTCCAGATTATCTGTTTTCCACTTATGTCATTTAATTCAACCTTCTTAATGGTATGCATGGAATAAGAACATCTTTAAGAAATGCGTTGTTTTTACATATGTTTTCAATGTCTTTATCATTCAAATTACATTCAAATACTAACTTCCCCACCCCCTGCTGTTTTCAGAATTGCATTATAGAAAGTACCCCAAATCACACTTTCACTGTTACACATAAATCGTTTTATCCAACAGACTTTCATCGAGTTCAAAAAACACTTAATATCTATCATTTTTAGTCCTCCTCTCTCGTAATCAAGTTGTAGAACATCTCTTTTGATTTTTTTCTGGTTTATTGTTCCATATAAAATTATACATTATCTTTATTATGTCCTTTAATTTTTCTTCAGAAGGACTTGGTAAAACTTTAAAGGGATATATAATATAATCTGAAAAGTAGATCCCTCAGAAGCACCGAGAACAATGCAAACAGTGAAAATTGCAGGCTCGGTTTGATTGAGTCTGTTCATGAGCAGTAATAGAAAATGCAACACTGCCCACGCCCACTAGCACCGGCTTAAGCAGTATTCAATCTTCAAATCTAAATGAGTTGAAATCAATGATCCCGAAGGACCAGAAAATATAACAACACTGAGATGAAGTCGGGGCGACTTTTTACGGCCGCCACACAGCACTTAACACCCGCTGTTGTGAAGTAAATGTAATCTGAAAAGTAGATCCCTCGGAAGCACCGAATACAATGCAAACAGTGAAAATTGCAGACTCGGTTTGATTGAGTCTGTTCATGAGCAGTAATGGAAAATGCAGCACTGCCCACGCCCACTAGCACCGGCTTAAGCAGTATTCAATCTTCAAATATAAATGAGTTGAAATCAATGATCCCGAAGGACCAGAAAATATAACAACACTGAGATGAAGTCGGGGCGACTTTTTACAGCCGCCACACAGCACTAAGTTTCGGTAACGCAAAGGTTTTTATCACTGTAATTTTTCCTAGTAATGTTAGTTTTCTGTGTTCCCATTGTTTCAAATAGTTTTTAAAGCTATTTAATTTTGGGTCTAGATTAAGGTCTACATTTTTATTAAAATTGTTTATATTGGACCTAAAATCGGTATGTGGTAATTTCAAATTTGATTGTGATAATGAAAATGATTTCTTTGCTGCAGTATCAGCATCTTCGTTTCCATGAATAGCAAGCAACATGACTGGGAATCCAACAAAATATGATAGACTTTTTAAAAAACCCATGTATTGCCTCTTATAAGCACATCAGCTGCCACGAGAAAGCCAAAAACTCTGGCATCGTAGATAACTAAATGATATTGGGAGCTGACAAGATTTTTATTCTTTTTATAGGTGAGTCAAATTTTGCATCTAGAATTTTGTACTCTGAATTTTTGCACAATCTGGATTGGTAACTTTTTTATTTTTACAGAGCTCATATGTTAATGCCAGACACATATGTATTTGAATAGTTTTGTTTTGTATCTATTCAGCTATTCAGAAAACATAGTATTTTTGTTCATAAGTAAAATTTAGTAGATTCTTTTAACTGTTGATTTACAGAGGTATTTTTGTTTATGAGTAAAACTTAATAGATTTTTTTAACTGTTGATTTACAGAAATTATATGTTTTAGAGTTAAGTCTGTTTGGACTGTTTATTATTCACCTAGAGAAAAGAAACACATTGAGTACTCTAATTTCTTGATCACTTAAAGCGTACTTTCGTTAAGAACTTGTCGCTTAAGGAGGTAGGTTACCTTGTTACAAGGGTAAATTCAAATTAGTTGAACCGCAGCATCTTTTTGTATTTCGTGTAATATGAAGTTTTAACTGCTAAAATCTCAGTTTCGTTTGTCTCTGTCCCTTCAAGTTTAATTTTTATCTAGGTTTGAAGAACATGACCCTCCAAAGGTATTTCATATTGAAAGAAGAAGGAAAATACGGATATTTAACACTTTTCAGTGTATTTTAGTTTCATTGATATCCGTACACGTCAGCATAATCTATAATTTTACTAGCATGCACGTTAGCTTTCTAATATAAGCTTAAAATGTATATGTCGCGGGGCTCGTGTTTCCATGGTAACACATTTTCTCTCATTTTTGAACAATTATGTATAAAAATAGGGGTTTTCGACGGCTTAAGTGCCATTCTGTTAATGACCAACATGGAATATCTGGGTAATATTATTAGCAAAATACCAAGCACTATACATGGTACCCTATTTTTCTTAAAGTTTAAAGTAACCATGGCAACATAGATGTTTAAAATGGCTTATATCTTGCTTTTTTCGTAATTTCTTATAAAATAATATTGAATAAGATTATCTTTCTAGTTGATGTAGCTTTAAAACATATTATTTCTAACGTAAGTTATATTTTCGTGTTATCTGCATTTATTCAAACAAATTTCAAAGCTTAGAATACTTACAGCAGTACCCCTTGTCTGGCATTTTTCATGGAAAAATCGTTCAGCATGCTACTATTATTCTCATGGATATTGTTGAAATGAAAATAAAAAGCCGAAGCTGTGTTTCTTAAATAGACTAGTGTCAACGCTTTTGAATTTTACATTTAGATACATAGGTCACGGGCTTCGTTTCCATGGTAACATCAATTCAATTCAAGAAACCACAATTTTCTACTGAAATTTGAACACTTTTAGATCTTAGTTTTAGTATATAAGTAACAAATTATCAACGGAACCTGAAAAATAGGTATCACAAATCAAACTGCTAGATTTTTTATTTGAAAATGGCCGTAACAAGTAACCTCTCACCCAACTATATTCCAAATAACATTGGTTACCATCATCCATTTTCTTACATTCCGCATAACATTTCAATATAACTACATAAAAGAAGCAAAATATTGATTATTTTTCAGAGCAAAAGACTCATAAAAAATATTTCAGCAAATAATGGTTATTTGAAAATAGTTTGAATAAAGAAAATACAAAGAATTACGTACTTTCAAGATAAAAACTATTAATTTTGCGCGGTAACTGACACGTAACGTCATGACGTCAATGACGTCATTTTAAGGCAACATTGTTTTGAAGCGTTTCTGCGGCAATTTATTCATTATTTCTGCATTATTAAACCATAAAGCGTCAGATCGAAGACAGGTCTATGATTTGTTTTCAGAAGAACGAATAAACAAACACATTTAGTTTGTCGTAAACGTCGTCGTAAATCGTCACGTTAGCTTCCGGTTGGACATGCGCACATACAAATATAAAGGTAACCTACCTCCTTAATTTGCGTCTTTCGGTCAATTTTAGTAATATTCTAGGCCATGAGTACTCTTAATAGGAAAATAAATTTAGATGTATTTATGAAATTAAAAAACTGAATGAAACCAAAAATACAACTTTTTAAGCATTTCAATGTATTTAAGAAAAAGATCTAAAATAGGCAGTATGTTGGCTGAATGTCGATTAAATGAAAGAAACCAGTATAGTAGGATTTTTTGTTTGTTTATATTACTACAGTAACTATTCGCTTCGAAGTTAACACAGCATACGGACGTAAATTTTGTGTGGAAACAATTTGTTGTTTTTACTTTGGAATAATGCCTGTGCGTTTAGGAGACATATTTGGATCCATGGAGACAAATAGAGTACGTTTGGTGTCTGTTTGGAATTCCCGGCCATGACGAACTGAAGTCAGAGAAATCACTCGTTATTGCGTATTCGCGAATAATAACTGTTTCTATTGCAGATAAATGCGATATTTATTGGACTTTTTACCTGACGACTATGTCTGAAGTATAAACTGAACAATCGACAACCTGTTTGTATTTCTCTTTGTAGAGAGTATTTTCATGAAGCAAAAAATCCACTTCGTAATGTTAATTTTTCAAGGCCTGCTTCTCCCACGGCAACTTCAAATACCAGATGAAAATATAAGGTAATCGCTTCTAAAACAACCAATAACGGAGGTATAAAATCAAGTATAAAAATATCTGTATTGTTAAAATTCCACTGTTTTGTGGATATTAAGGCGGACAGAAGTCTAGTAAATTGCAGAATTGTACGTATTTTCAAAGCTGCAGACGAATAAAGAAGCCAGAATGTTTACCTTGTTCAGGAAATAATGATAAAGGATTGTCAATACATTTAAAGATATCAAGTATTTACCAGCCTACGCACCAAATATGAGCAAAAGATACGTTAGGGGGTATTTTATGAACTTTCAACTGTAACATACCTCTATTATATACATAGTGAGGCATGAAACTGTCAGCATATATATTTGGCTATTTTCACACAGTAAAAAAAGTGTCGGAAGTGTTCAGTCAATATTCACGGATTCACGCTATGTCGATGGTTAAGATTTCTTGTTACTTTGTTTTGGGTTTAACGCCGTTTTTCAACAATAAGCTTTTGCTGAGGATGCTATTTACGGTGTTATTGACAATTGATAATTAGAAAAAATCTTGTGATGATAATACTTCTACCTACAAAAATGTGCCTAATTTAATGACACTTAAGTAATATCATGCGCCCTTGCATCGCATTTTGTCCTTACCAAATTTGGCCGAATTCTGGTCGCCTTCCTTGCTACCATTTTAGGCACAGCAGTGCATTTCACTTAATTGTCAATTTAAAGTAATGTTGTTTTTTTTTCTCAATGTAATTTGAAGTATCCGGAATGTTGGAGACCTGATGAAATGAATAGGTACATTACAATTTAAGCTATAAAATACTTTATATTGCAGTAAGTGTCCCTCTTATATGCATATTTAAAGAGCATAGTGTCTGGAACATATAATTACCGCGTATCTTTGCTAAACAATCGTCTAATAAATGTAGCAATGTCTGAAACATTTGTAATTTTGTTCTTTTATTGAGAATATCGTAGACCAAATGTGCTTGTCTACGGGCCGAAAATAGAATAAGCATACCTCTTTGAAGTTTAAAAGCAATAAACATTTGTACAGACTTAAGAATAATGTATGTAGAAATATGGAGAACATTTTAATTATGTCACATTATGTCTCTTCTATAACATGCGGATACGATACCGACAGTATAAGTTTACTGTTATACGAAGTATGAACCTTGAAACTATGAAAAAGGAAAAGAACAAGGCCGGTTTTGTTTTTAGAACAGCACCTATAAATAAACAGCTTATCAGTAGCTTATCAATTATTAGTCAGAAGTCCAACAACAACATTCTATGATGACATATGTTAACTAAAAAATAACCATTATACCTCAATCAAAGCAAGAATGTTTTGTGCAGTATTAGAATTGTTATCTACAGATATAACTAAAACTATTTTAGTATATTCCTTCTGATTAGATCACCTATATATAAATCCTTGGACATTGTTCAAAACTTTTTAATGATATTCATGTATCATCCATTTCAAATAAAACTAAAACTACCTTTTTAAATGAATCACTAATCCTTCCAGAACCATGAGAATTGCGAGTGGTTATAGTATTCTAAAGCATTATTGTTGAATATTTCAGAGGAAATACAGTTGCCATCACACAACTAATTTAAACGTAAATTACATCCTGCCTTACATTTACGCTCCATGCATTTTTGTTTTAATGCATCTAACAATTAATTTACAAAAAGAGTAATATAATGTTTAGGTTATTTTAACGTTGTGTATCTGCTGTCAACATGATGATCAAGACAATGATTTGCTGAACGTTGTGTATCTGCAGACATGATGATCAAGGCAATGATTTGCTGAACGTTGTGTATCTGCTGTCAACATGATGATCAAGGCAATGATTTGCTGAACGTTGTGTATCTGCAGACAACGTGATGATCAAGGCAATGATTTGCTGAACGTTGTGTATCTGCTGTCAACATGATGATCAAGGCAATGATTTGTTCAACGTTGTGTATCTGCAGACAACATGATGATCAAAGCAGTGATTTGTTTACCCTTTACACGTCTTTTGCTATCAAAGAGGCTTATTCATATTCCTAGAAATGAAATGGGATAAAATCTAACCGTAAATTAAAAGAAATCACGCTATTTGAACTTTGTGTATATGCTATCTAGTGATCTGTCTACCCTCGATGCCCTCTCATTAATTTCACATTACTGGAAATATAATTTCATCACGTTTTACCATGCATTTTCAATAAGGAAATTTTACGTTATTTGAACTTGTATATTCGTTGTAAACATATTAATCTAAGCTTTGTGTTTCTGTGAACAAGTGATCACGTCCTTGCTGTCAAAGTGGTTCTTTACACATTTCTAGAAATATAATGGGATCAAACTAAATCCGATCGCCTTGTAATAGTCCCGCCCTTTCAATGTAATATTATAATAGCTTCACAGCAATCAGAGGTAAGAAATGATATAATATCATTTTACATCGAAAGGCAGTTAATATAAGTTATCTTGAATTATCATGGGATCGATGCATGAATATTAAACACAAATGGAAACGTTGTTTTATATGCAGTCCATCAGCACTCAATTATATGCCAAACTGTCCAATTAATATGGTGCTATGTCTCTAGAAATAACTTGACCTAAACGTGTTTAAGTATCCTAAATAACTATAATCATATATAATAAGAAAAAGCCAAATACATCTGTGTCCGAATACAAAGTGTAGGTTAGCGGCGTGCATTATCTTTGAATGGCCTTACCAGTATGTCTGAGATTTCGCTTTTGGGAACCATTAGTAACTTCTAATCATATAACGTTCTCCAAATGTTTCCCCTAAAGGTTGTGTAATCTAAAAAAGTACCGTAAAAGCTACGATATTAAATTCAATATCTCAATTCGACTTAAGGGTGTTTCTCTTGACGTTCTGTCTTCTGCAGAGGCAATAAGTACAATCGTTTTTGGTTCTAAGGTTTACTTTTTATATAATTATACAAAAACATTTTCGTGTTTACGTGTGTAAGAGATTCACCTGGAGGGGATTACTTTTATTTACACTGTCCCATGTCTTTGGAACATGGTGGGGGTAAGAGTGAGGTTAGGTGCACCATAAACCGGTTTAAGCTCCCCAGTAGTGTTTTTGCCACTGACCGTTCCAAGGCGGTGCCCCACTGTGTTCCTTTGTTTGTTCGTTTCGTCTTATGTGTTGGCTTTGTGCGCGTGTGTTGTTCGTTTTGTCCTTACGTGTTGGCTTTGGGTGTGTGTGTGTGTGTATGTGTGTGTGGTGCGCGCGTCTGCGTGCTGGGGGTTTCGTTTTGGGGAGGCTGCGTTTTTGGTGCGTGGCATTCCCTGTTTGATATTTTTCTTTGTTTTTTACATGCCATGCCTTTTGTTTCCACTGCGTGTGTTAGAGATTCACATGGTGGGGATTACTTTTTATTTACACTGTCGTGTGTCTTTGGAACATGGTGGGGGTAAGAGTTATGTTTGGTGCGCCCCATAAACCGGTTTAAGCTCCCCAGTGGTATTTTTGCCACTGACCGTTCAAAGGCGGTGCCACCGGGGGCTGAGGGCGTGGACGGTAGCATGCATTTCCACTACCGTTCATGAACAGGCTCAGTCGAACCGAGCCTGCACAATTTTCGTTTTTGTCGTGTTGAGCGACCTTAATTTAGTTTATACTAATTTATTTTAGGTCGAATGTGAAACAAGTTCTACAGCTTATATAAATCACTATCGACATTTCATTCCTGATGAAATCTATCGCTACAGAGGCCGGTTCCCCTTTTAATGCTGAGCGCCAAGCAAGGGAGCTACTGGTACCGTTTTTCACGTCTTTGGTATGACGCGGCCGGGGATCTAACCCACGATCTCCTGCACTCGAAGCGGACACTTCTCTTTTATTTGTTCGTTTTGTGCCCGTGTGTTTACTTTGTATGTGAGTGTGTGTGTTTGCAGTGTGCACATTTGCGTGCTGTAAGTTTCATTTTGCAGTGTGCACATCTGCGTGCTGTGACTTTCGGTTTGGGGAGGCTGCGTTTTTGAAACATGGCATTCCCTGATATTTATCCGGTTTTTAATAGTGTTTATAGACAGATTTTATCATGTTCGAATTAATAAATAGTATCGTTCAAACAAAAAACTGCCAAAAAGTATTGTGTACAAAAATGTTCAGAAGGATGGGTGGAATCGTTTAAATGATTACTTATTAACATTGTTGTTTACTAATTATGCATGTAATTATAAGAAACAAGAAATCCCGTTAGCCCCCGAGGAAGAACACCAGTCTGTAAATGGAGGGTCGATCCCTAGGTGAGACTTTGTGTCTAGTCGACGATGTGTCTCAAGTGGTTCGTTCTCAACGTCATAAAGGGACACTCAGTTGGAGGTTTAAACAACTGCGGATGTCTCTTAATTGCTTTTTGTACTTTTAGCATGTGTAAATGTTGAGTTCTGCTCAACCCGGGGCTAGAGGGCGTGGACAGTAGCATGCATTTCCACTACCGCCCATGAACAGGCTCAATCAAACCGAGCCTGCACAATTTTCGTTTTTGTCGTGTTGAGCGACCTGTGAAGTTTCCACTTTTTCTATTTTAAAATTTGTTGTGTGCTAAGCGAGTCTTACGAGAGACATACCGCATGTTTAGTGTTCAATCCGTTTGCAGTTGGACACTACGCTTCCCTCTTTGAAGAGGGGGAGGACTCTATGATAATCAGTTTTTAAATCCCACCAGGACTGAACTGTTTTGATATCTGTCTTCTGGCCTGTTTCATCGGGCCCTTAAGGGTGTTTCTCTTGTTGCTCTGTCTTCTGTAATGGCATTGAGTACAAACGTTTTTGGTTCTTAAGGTTTGTTTCTATATATTAATACAGTAGCATTTTTGTGTTTTACGTGCCATGTCTTTTTGTTTCTATTACGTGTGTTAGAGATTCATCCGGCGGTGATTACTTCTATTTACACTGTCCCTTGTCTTTAGAACATTGTGAGGTTGGGTGCACACGATAAACCGGTTTTAGCTCCCCAGTGGTGTTTTTGCCAGTGACCGCTCCAAGGCGGTCCCCCACTGTGTTCCTTTATTTGTTCGTTTTGTCCACGTGTGTTGCTTTGTATGCGTGTGTTTGTAGTGTTCACGTCGGTGTGCTGTGGGTTTCGTTTTGCGGGGGCTTTGTTTTGGAACATGGCATTCCCTGTTTGATATATGCCCTTGTTTTTTTTACATGGTAAGTGATTTTGGAAGGTGTGTACCGCAAAAAAAGACGATAAACATTAAGACAGACAAAGAGATGTAAGATGACATGGAAAATCAACATTATCCTTAACAAAATAAACAATATGTAAAACTGTCTGGCTCTATTCTTGTAAGAATTCATGAAATAAACTATTCAGTAAAACACGTTTGTGCTGTATGACGTCATTGCAAGTAACCATGTAGACATCATAAAATATCGTCAAAGGAAATGTCCAATACCACAATACAGGATCTTAAGAAAAGAATAAAAAGTAACGACTTCAGACGTGATTTGCTTATGGGTAGCCTTGAAAACACTTATATACATCATATTTCAACATGTTCGCATGACTTCGTATAATAATCGTTGCCGGTTTCTTGGCAATTGTAAAGAACGGAAATGAAAATGTTTCTGGTCACATTGTATATTTAATATTCGTCTAATGAAAATTAAAAACTTCGAAAAACTTTACTAGATTTGTTAAAATTGTTCTCATTGGTCACTGAACAAAGATAATAAAGCTGTACGTCAACATTTTAACCAATGAAATCCGGTTGTGGTAAGATTAAGTTCAGATGCAAAGTACATTGCTCTATCATCCGCTATGTTCGATGGCGCTTAAGGTGTCGGTATTTGGGCAGTCTTTCATTTTTCAAGTCATTTTTAAACATTAGAATTATATTACTGGAACCAAATGTTTTATAGATCTGAAACAAGAACGTGAAGCTCAAAACTAAGGAAGTGTTTTAATGTGTTTCTAATCATTCTAAGCAGTTCAACAAAAACAAAACAAATTTACTTCTTTTTCAAATCACTTAAAAGAAAAACTGCCAACATCATAATTAATGCGGGTTTGAAGAGCCACATTTATTCCAGATTCCTAGAAGCTTCACGGAATAATTGCAAAATACTGCTGTTTTTCTTTTACAAAACCGAACGATTTTCGTTATATCCTGAAGCGAAATGTTGCACTGTATGACGTTGTTACGTTTGAGCACAATAAAGCTCTTATAACTGTGATAAACAAAACATAGCCTTATGTAATCAGGCTTTACTTTTATTTACCCTGTCCCGTGTCTTTGGAACATGGTGGGGGTAAGAGTGAGGTTGGGTGCGCACCATAAACCGGTTTAAACTCCCCAGTGGTGTTTTTGCCACTGACCGTTCCAAGGCGGTGCCCCACTGTGTTCCTTTGTTTGTTCGTTTTGTCCTCGTGTGTTGGCTTTGTGTGTGTGCACGTGTATGTGTGTGTGTTTGTGGTGTGCACGTCTGCGTGCTGTAGGTTTCGTTTTGGGAAGGCTGCGATTTTGGTACGTGGCATTCCCTGTTTGATATTTGTCTTTGTTTTTAACCTTTACCCTGCTGAATTTCTAAACTAGACTGGTCTATCATTCAATTTGGGCAGTACCACTTATTATTTAAAGGGGTATTCACTGAAAAATTACTGACTGAATAGCGAAGAGTGCAGACCATGATCTTGGTCTAAACTGGTCACAAAGACAAAATCATTAGAGAACTAGTATAAACAACAGTTTTAAAGCTAAAATATACAGATATCAGTGCATATATATTACTAAACAAACAAGTTCATAATAGATCTAATTTTGTATTTGTCTTAAACGAACATAGAAACAATTGTTCAGTAAGACCTTAATAAACTTTTGAAGAAATGATGTTTATCTCATAAAATGCATTATGTGAGCTCGGCACTTTTTATCTACAAACAAAACATATAAGCTGAACAAATTAATAACTTTGACTTTGTTTACTTTTCATATTGAATCATCTCAATCATTTTTCATATCTCGAATTCTTAATGAAAACTTTTTAGAAGATATTACAGTGGCTATTCTTTCCATTCTTTTCCATTTATTGTCCAGATATGTCACATAAGATAGAATTCATACTTACTGTGTCCAAAACATGTTTGTTTTTTTATAAATTAATTGTAACAATTATCAGTTCAACTATGATTATATAAAAACTCAATAAAGGAAGATAACTGATAGATTAAGTCTGGTATATTTATAGTCCATGTACATGCATTGCACTTTTCTAAATCTTTTCTATTATTGTGTGCAACTAACACACATTCCCTACAGTAGTTTTAGAGTTATGCCCTGGACAATGGCATTCAATAAAAGGAGATAGAATTACGGTTCTTGCATATGACACATACGTATTTTTGAAATCCGTCTATGAATGACAAAATACAGTCCCGATACAAAATCGGGACGAAAGAACGAACGAACAGACGGACGCTGCAATTACACGCGTGGCTTGTTGTAAAGAAACTGAGTACTTATTACTAAACTGTAATGAAATGTACATGATCTTATATATTTAAAATTACGAATATATTAAAAAATAAAAATGTATCTTACTATTACAACAACAATCGTTTTAGTGACATGTGATTGTTGAAAAACATTGACTCGTATTTGGAATGGTTGTTTTGTCTAGTCCGTGGGATAAAGGAGGTCGTACCACGTTATTTCATAAAAGAGATCCCAATAAACCGGCAAAAAGGGGAGAGGAGTTCACCTCTCACGAAAAGACTCAAATAAATAGCGCCTGCTATTATTTGGCGGCGTGCTTGCATTATAGGCTCCCAGCAGGTGTCTCATAATTTTATTTAAGTACATGGTTGACTTCTGCTCAACCCGGGGCTAGAAGACATGAACGGTAGCTTGAATCTCCACTACTTTTATGGAGTAGTGGGAATGCAGTTTTTAGACAAATAATTGGTATTCCCATGGGAACAAATTGTGCACCCCTTGTCGCAGATTTGTTTTTATATTGTTATGAAAGAGACTTTATGTTGAGCCTTTATCCAGATACGCAGGCAAACATTATAACTGCATTGAATAATACATCACGCTCCCTGGATGATATTCTAAATATGGATAATCCTTTTTTTGGTTAATTTGTGGATACTATATATCCTAGGGAGCTTCAGTTAATTAAAACTAACAATTCGGATACTGATTTTTTTTTGGTTGGATTTAACGTCGCACCAACACATAACAGGTCATATGGCGACTTCCAGCTTTGATGGTGGAGGAAGACCCCAGGTGTCCCTCCGCGCATTATTTCATCACGAGCGGGCACCTGGGTAGAACCACCGACCTTCCGTAAGCCAGCTGGATGGCTTCCTCACATGAAGAATTCAACGCCCCGAGTGAGGCTCGAACCCACATCGATGAGGGGCAAGTGATTTGAAGTCAGCGACCTTAACCACTCGGCCACGGAGGCCCCCGATGCTTCATTTTTAGATTTACATCTCTCTATTCATGACAATATTATACATACCAAAATTTATGACAAGAAGGATGATTTTAATTTAAGTATTGTAAATTTTCCCCGTTTGGATGGGGATGTACCTCAGGCTACATCTTATGGGGTACATATTTCTATTAATTCGGTTTGCCAGAGCATGTAGTCAAGTCAAGGATTTCGATGAACGTAATCAATATATTACAAGTAAGCTTCTTCATTCAGCAAGACGGCTTCGAGTGCGGGAGGTGGGTTCGATCCCCGGCCGCGTCATACCAAAGATGTAAAAAATGGTACTAGCAGCTTCCTCGCTTGGCGCTCAGCATTACGGGGATAATGCTAGGACTGGTCAGCCCGGTGTCAGTATAATGTGACTGGGTGGGGTATCATGCCATGTGTCTACGGCGTGATATTCCAGTGAGGCAGCACTATAAAACTGGGCATTGTGCTCACTGCTACAAGCAGACACCGTCGTTTATACGACTGTAAAAGGTATTTCAAAACCCGTTTTTTATGGGGATGTGGTGTACAACTACAAATATTTCAAAACTATTAACATCATGTCTAACTGCTGTGAAAGCCCACGTGGAAAGATACTGCGATAAAGTATACGAAAACTCTAGTAAACATTTATTTTGGTCGATTAAAAATTCTGGCGAAATCCTGGATAAGTTTAAAATTAATAATTACAAGGTATCTGCAGTCAGTACATACGATTTTTCTACTTTGTATACCACTTTACCACATAACTTAATAAATGACAAACTAACTGCCCTAATTCAAAAGACTTGCCAGAGAGAATACTACATTTCTCGCTTGCAGTTTTGATAAAGCTTTTTTTAATAGCAATATTATTAAACATTATACAATGTGGACCTGTGACGAAGTTTGTAAAGCCCTTTCCTTTTTATTGAACAACATTTACATCAGGTTTGGGAATGCAGTTTTTAGACAAATTGTTGGTATTCCCATGGGAACAAATTGTGCACCCCTTGTCGCAGATTTGTTTTTATATTGTTTTGAAAGAGACTTCGGGATCATTGATTTCAACTAATTTAGATTTGAAGATTGAATACTGCTTAAGCCGGTGCTAGGGGGCGTGGGCAGTGTTGCATTTTCCATTACTGCTCATGAACAGACTCAATGAAACCGAGTCTGCAATTTTCACTGTTTGTCTTGTTTTTGGTGCTTCCGAGGGATCTGCTTTTCAGATTTTATTTACTTCACAACAGCGGGTGTTTAGTGCTGTGTGGCGGCCGTAAAAAGTCGCCCCGACTTCATCTCAGTGTTGTTATATTTTCTGGTCCTTCGGGATCATTGATTTCAACTCATTTAGATTTGAAGATTGAATACTGCTTAAGCCGGTGCTAGGGGGCGTGGGCAGTGTTGCATTTTCCATTACTGCTCATGAACAGACTCAATCAAACCGAGTCTGCAATTTTCACTGTTTGCCTTGTTTTCGGTGCTTCCGAGGGATCTGCTTTTCAGATTTTATTTACTTCACAACAGCGGGTGTTAAGTGCTGTGTGGCGGCCGTAAAAAGTCGCCCCGACTTCATCTCAGTGTTGTTATATTTTCTGGTCCTTCGGGATCATTGATTTCAACTCATTTAGATTTGAAGATTGAATACTGCTTAAGCCGGTGCTAGGGGGCGTGGGCAGTGTTGCATTTTCCATTACTGCTCATGAACAGACTCAATCAAACCGAGTCTGCAATTTTCACTGTTTGCCTTGTTTTCGGTGCTTCCGAGGGATCTGCTTTTCAGATTTTATTTACTTCACAACAGCGGGTGTTAAGTGCTGTGTGGCGGCCGTAAAAAGTCGCCCCGACTTCATCTCAGTGTTGTTATATTTTCTGGTCCTTCGGGATCATTGATTTTAACTTATTTAGATTTGAAGATTGAATACTGCTTAAGCCGGTGCTAGGGGGCGTGGGCAGTGTTGCATTTTCCATTACTGCTCATGAACACTCAATCAAACCGAGTCTGCAATTTTCACTGTTTGCCTTGTTTTCGGTGCTTCCGAGGGATCTGCTTTTCAGATTTTATTTATGTTGAGCCTTTCTCCAGATACGCAGGCAGATATTATAACTGCATTTAATAATGCATCATGCTATCTGGATGATAGTTTTAATATGGATAATCCGTTTTTTGGTCAATTGGTGGGTACTATTTATCCTAGGGAGCTTCAGTTAATTAAAACTAACAATTCGGATACTGATGATTTGTTTTTAGATTTACATCTCTCTATTGAGACAATATTATACATACCAAAATTTATGACAAGAGGGATGATTTTAACTTTAGTATTGTAAATTTTCCCCATTTGGAGGGGGATGTACCTCAGGCTACATCTTATGGGGTATATATTTCTCAATTAATTCGGCTTGCCAGAGCGTGTAGTCATGTCAAACATTTCAATGAACGTAATCTATATATTACAAATAAACTTCTTCAGCAAGGCTACCGTTATTACAAATTGCGTAAATATTTTACTAAATTTTACTATCGTAATTCTGATTTAGTTTTAAAATTCAATAGTAATTTAAAGACACTTCTGCGAGTGTTACCCGTTTACAGTTGGACACTACGCTTCCCTCTTTGATTGTCTGACGGAAGAGGGGGAGGACTCAATGATAAGCAGTTTTTAAATCCTACCAGGACTGAACTGTTTTGATACCTGTTTTCTGGCCTGTTTCGTCGGGCCCTTAAGGGTGTTTCTCTTGTTGCTCTGTCTTCTGAAAAGGCATTGAGTACATACGTTTTTGGTTCTAAAGGTTTGCTTTTTATATTTTTATACACGAGCATTTTTGTGTTTTACATGCCATGCCTTTTTGTTTCCATTACGTGTGTTAGAGATTCACCTGGAGGGGATAACTTTTACTTACACTGTCCCGTGTCTTTGGAACATGGTGGGGGTAAGAGTGAGGTTGGGTGCGCACCATAAAAACAAAGAAAAATATCAAACAGGAACCGGTTTAAGTTCCCCAGTGGTGTTTTTGCCACTGACAGTTCCAAGGCGGTGCCCCACTGTGTTCCTTTGTTTGTTCGTTTTGTCCTCTTGTGTAGGCTTTGTGTGTGTGTATGTGTGTGTGTTCCTTTGTCTGTTCGTTTTGTCCTCGTGTGTTGGCTTTGTGTGTGTGCACGTGTATGTGTGTGTTTGTGGTGTGCACGTCTGCGTGCTATGGGTTTCGTTTTGGGGAGGCTGCGATTTTGGTACGTGGCATTCCCTGTTTGATATTTGTCTTTGTTTTTTTTTACCAACTTCGTAAGATCTTTGGTCATGGTAATGTTCCAACTGTATTTGGTAAAATTATCAAACGTTTAATTAAAAGAGGTTACGACCCAACTGTTTTGAGACATACCGCATGTTTAGTGTTCAACCCGTTTACAGTTGGACACTACCTTCCCTCTTTGATTGCGTCTGATGGAAGAAGGGGAGGACTCTAATTAAGCAGTTTTTAAATCCCGCCAGGACTGAACTGTTCTGATATCTGTCTTCTAGCCTGTTTCGTCGGGCCCTTAAGGGTGTTTCTCTTGTTGCTGTGGGTTCTAAAAAGGCATTGAGTACATACGTTTTTGGTTCTTAAGATAGAGAAAAGTGGAAACTTCACAGGTCGCTCAACACGACAGAAACGAAAATGTTGCAGGCTCGGTTTGATTGCGCCTGTTCATAGACGGTAGTGGAAATGCATGCTACCGTCCACGCCCTCTAGCCCCGGGTTGAGCAGAACTCAACATTTACACATGCTTAAAGTACAAAAAGCAATTTAAAGACATCCGTAGATGTATTCAAACGGCGGTGAACATGGAACGTTCAATGATACACGTGTTGAGGCGTGTAATTCCATGAGCGGCGTTTGGTCCCCAGATAAAGTAAAGGGTTTGCCCCAAACGAGAAAACAATGGGCAGAACTAAACAAACTGGAATTTAGGAAGGGGTTCTGAGGTTATGGAGCCTGCGTATCACAGGAACTGTCAAACGACAAAATTAAAAAGCAGGCATCATATCCAAGGGGTGATTATACAATACCCAAGGCTATGAAAGTGGGAGTATTGGAACCACCCAGGCCGAACAAGTCATGTTGAGAAACTAAACAGTACCAATAACACGACATAAAAGTCGTGCTGAACGATCTGAGAAGATCGAAATATAAGGTTTGTTTTTATATATTTATACACGAGCATTTTTGTGTTTTACGTCATGCCTTTATTGTTTCTATTACGTGTGTTAGAGATTCCCCTGGCGGGGATTACTTTTATTTACACTGTCCCATGTCTTTGAAATATGGTGGGGGCAAGAGTGAGGTTGTGTGTGCGTGTGTGTGTGTTCGGGTTTAACGTATTTTTCAACAATTTTTCAGTCATATACACGACGGTGTCTACTTCTAGCAGTGAACACAGTCCCCAACGTTATAGTGTGCCTCACTGGAATATCACCCCGTAGACACGTGGCATGATACCCCACCCAGTCACATTATACTGATATCGGGCTGACCAGCACTGGGGCCTCCGTGGCCGAGTGGTTAAGGTCGCTGAGACAAATTTGAAAGTGATGGCCACTGTCCAAAACGTTTGCAGAGAATTCATTATACCATTAGTTCTAATAAAAGAAATGTCAAATTATAAAATCTGAAAAGTAGATCTCTCGGAAGCATCGAAAACAAGGCAAACTGAACATTGCAGACTCGGTTTGATTGAGTCTGTTCATGAGCAGTAATGGAAAATGCAACACTGCCCACGCCCCCTAGCACCGGCTTAAGCAGTATTCAATCTTCAAATCTAAATGAGTTGAAATCAATGATCCCGAAGGACCAGAAAATATAACAACACTGAGATGAAGTCGGGGCGACTTTTTACGGCCGCCACACAGCACTAAACACCCGCTGTTGCGAAGTAAATAAAATCTGAAAAGTAGATCCCTCGGAAGCACCGAAAACAAGACAAAAAGTGTATAAAACACACTTATAAAACACAAAATAAAACTCTGAACATCCTTTTTACTTGGTGCCTCAAGTAAAAGAATTTAATGAGATAGAATTCAAACTCTCAACATTGAAAAATCAAGTCAAGTCCCGTGTGACTGTTTTAAATTTTGCTCACTTCATTCAAAAATAATTTTGAGGCAGAAGTAAAACCTACCTACATTTCTTCCAGAGTATGTAATCTAAAGAGTAAAGGCAAACAAGGGAACTTTTAACGCATGCAACTTTTTAAGTATTTTAAAGACAAGTACAAAAACACAAGGATGAATAACCAACAATGAAAAAAACAAAGACAAATATCAAACAGGGAATGCCACGTACCAAAGCCAAGCTCTAAAAAATGAGTTGTCTTAACTCTGGCCAAATTCTGTTTCAGAGGGATTCTTAGTCACAGTAAACTTACAAACAAGATTTGAAATTTTCACAATTCTTTAAAACTGCATATTACATTTCTTTACAATGTTCTTCTCTGTTTTTCCCGTATTGATTGCGTTTATTTAATACATGTTTTGTGAACTTCTTAATGTTGTTATTGAAAGATGAAACTTACGTTTCTCCTTTAATAAAAACAAGGAAGAATATCCAACAGGGAAAGCCACGTTCTAAAAACGTAGCTTCGCCAAACGCGCACGAGATCAACACACGCACACCACAAAAGCAAACAAACAAGAACAAAACAAACAAATAAAGGAACACAGTGGGGCACCGCCTTGGAATGTGACGCCCTTTGATGTTTCTTGTGCACAAGTGTAATGAAAAAATATGAAAATCAAAATTTCGTCAGGGTGTTTAGTTCACTCGCAAACCAAACATTCATTTTTTTCTGGCACTTTTCTTATTATATTCCATTTAAAACATATCCAGTCTAATTAATTGGATAATATACACGACACTGTGAGAAATGTACACGTCCGGAAAAATAACGGTGATGGGGAAAATCACAAAATCCAGTATTATTCTATAATCTTGGTGGCCGATATAGAAATATTGTATATTTAAAAAAGACTGAAATTCTCAAAGTATCTGAAGCAAAATGGACAACTCTTTGTCTAAATGACCGCCTTCAATTGAATCAAGAGAATCATCTTGTTTTCTTTTATAATGTTGATGTTTCCGAGTACTTCACCCTAGAACAAAGGAACGTTTTTCCTACATATTACGTTGATGTAACTCACAATCTAAAATGCAAACACAGTTGTGAATATAAGCCTTCAAAAATCTTGTGAAGTCAGATTTCTTTTAAAAGCCACCTGTGAACAGACACTACCTGTCTCCAAAAAAAAAACAAAGAAAAATATCAAACTGGGAATGCCACGCACCAAAGACCACAAAGTTCATCTCCAATTCGAACAATATTTGAACCTAACTTGCAAGTAAAGGCCAACTGCATGGACATACATGGTCTTTATAGTAGTTTCTGTTTTTGTAGTTTCAACTGTACTACAAGAATGTAGTGATCTAACAGTTCATTCTCTTTTTTATACATTATACAATGTTTTAGTTGTTCTTCTCCTTTCAATACTTGTCGCTGTATACTCTGATATTGTTTCTTACTGTTGTTAACTGTGATTTTATATCACTTATTTCATGTGGTTCTGGGACAATTTGTGTATGAAAAGAATTGGAGCCACTGCCTTACCCTTGCATGATCGTAAGAGGCGACTAATAGGGTCCTAACACTTGTTTTGCTGTAACTCTGTAATTCCAGCAGGTATACAAATTTTGATTCAATACCTCATGTTTTTATTTCGATATAAATGAGATGTGCAACCAAAATTTGTAGTCCTGTTTGGCGCCATATAACCTTTACTGTGTTGGTGCGCCGTAAAACCCAAATAAATAAATAAATAACACTTATTTCAATATATATACATTTAATTATAAGTAAGCGCTAATTATAAATTCAATTATTCAATTCCATGCTCCTTTTTCTTGTGCTGATCATTTTACTCCTACAAGTTTTTCATTTAAATAGGCATACAATCAGTTATTAGGTATACAGTCACTGCTGAAAGAAAAAATGTCAGCATATGCTTTTTACCTTATATGCCGTGACACTTCAGGGCTTTTGATCGGGATGCCTTCAGCTGCTTTTTATTGTAATATCTATCCGCCGTGTCCACCTTATGGGCCATATGGCTTACCAGGGCGGTCAGCTCTTCCCGATCGCCCCCGCTTTCCTGTGTGTGGTGACGGCCAATTTCCGCCGTCCTGCGCCAGTCAACTTTGGCAGGTCTACCTGTATTCTCTTTCCGAATACCGCACAGGTGGACTCTATAACCTTGGACATGTTCTGGAAATAGAAGTAAAGAAATGTCCAATTTATTATCTGAGAAGACATGAACTTCATAATATTGACACTCGTGATCAAGTACTTGTATGTTTTCTGTAGGGG
This sequence comes from Mercenaria mercenaria, assembly GCF_021730395.1. Lineage (NCBI taxonomy): Eukaryota > Metazoa > Mollusca > Bivalvia > Venerida > Veneridae > Mercenaria > Mercenaria mercenaria. The sequence continues at coordinate 60,979,064 of NC_069373.1, forward strand.
GCCTCCGTGGTCGAGTGCTTAAGGTCGCTGACTTCAAATCACTTGCCCCTCATCGATGTGGGTCCGAGCCTCACTCGGGCGTTGAATTCTTTATGTGAGGATGCCATCCAGCTGGCTTACGGAAGGTCGGTGGTTCTACCCGGGTGCCCGCTCGTGATGAAATAGTGCACGGAAGGGCACCTGGGGTCTTCCTCTACCATCAAAGCTGGAAAGTCGCCATATGACCTATCATGTGGCGGTGCGAAGTTAAATCCAAAAATAATAATAAAAAAGTCCTAGCACTCCTTTTAATACTGAGCGCCAAGCGAGGAAGCTGCTAGTACCATTTATTTACGTCTTTGGTATGACGCGGCCGGGGATCGAACCCACAACCTCCCGCACTCGAAGCGGACGCTGTACCACTAGGCTACCGAGGCGGTTAAGAGTGAAGTTGGGTGCGCACCATAAACCGGTTTAAGCTCCCCGGTGGTGTTTTTGCCACTGACCGTTCTAAGGCGGTGCCCCACTGTGTTCCTTTATTTGTTCGTTTTGTCCTCGTGTGTTTGCTTTGTATGCGTGTGCGTGTGAGTTTGTAGTGTGCACGTCTGCGTGCTGTGGGTTTCGTTTTGCGGAGACTTAGTTTTTGGAACATGGCATTCCCTGTTTGATATATGTCCTTGTTGTTTTTAAAGAAGACGACCTTCCTTTCACCTTTTATCTCAAGTAATGCAGTGGTCTGCTTGCGTAATAATTTGCCTTGGGGAACTATAAGTATTCTAGTAACGCTTTCCCCAAAAGATTTTTAAATCTAATTTTTATCATAAGCAAGGAATAGCTAAGGCAATTAATGTATCAGGAGAGCATGGTTTTTATCACGTTTATATTAAAATAGTATCTCTGGATAGGAATCTCCCTCCCAAACATGAATTGCAATTTTGAGAAATTCAGATGTATTATATTCTACCATAAAAAGATAAAAATGTGTCGCCTTATTACGATGACAGGCAAGACTTCAATTTACAATTGTTTCATGAATTGTTTTCATTGAAAATACGTAATTAGATTTATAACATTAGATCTATAGCTAAATGCTTAATACAAGTAACTGCAATTATAAATATGTCTCAGAGAGAAGAATAATGCCCTCCTATTGAACAAATCACAAAATAACACTGCTGTAACCTGGCAGAACTATTCATAACAAAATGGAATTTAACAGCACCAAATACAACCTACTCTCCCATTTTTTCCTACCAAAATGTCAAAGTTACATCTACGCTTAAAACAAGAACTTGCTGCAATTTACACCTCAGACGCCACCCCAAGTAAAAACTTACTGTTATCTGTCCGCCATGGCGTAACTAAAGCAGAAAGTTCCCGCGCTGCTTTCTGTAGTACTGCTAGTAATTTTTCCCAAGGAACAGCTTGATGAGGTCAGTTTTAAAGGTTTAATTGCATTTTCAGTAACGCGTGTCTCTGCATCAGTTTTCCTTTTGTAAAAGCTGTCGAGACATAACCTTTAACCAGTTCTCCTAGCTGGAGCTTATTTTTGCCATATTTTATCAATTGAACTTCAATTTGTAAGCAAATTAAACATTGTTAAATCTCACCTCGTACAATTCTAAGTAGGCAAGGTACAATTTAACCAATTATATAGGGTTAATCGCGTGACACTGCATCTTTTTTCCTCCTAAATAGCTGTTGCCGTTAAATTTTCCTTTTCTATCAAAACCTGACCAAAATAGCCAATTACCATCAAAATCGTGATATGCATGTTTTCTTGTAGATCACAAGGACCAAAATGTAAATCCGTATATATTCTATATAAAATAAACAATTTTCACTAGCTGCCACACATAGTCCCATTTCCTAAACCTAACATCAAACAAGTAAAAAATTGCTGCAAGATGCAGCAAATAGATGATCGCACTGCCCAAAAAACAAAGTGTTTGTAATAGTCTTCTGTATCAGTGAAGGTATATTTCACCAAAGATGATAGTGAAAGTGGAATGATAGAGAATATAACAGAACAACCAGAAACTGCAGCTGTTGAAACTAGATCTGTAAATGTGGCACACTGCTACCCATCCCAGATTTAAAAACTTGTCACCTGAGAAAATTAAAAACAAGAGGGCGAAGATGGCCCTAGGTCGCTCACCTGAGAAGCACACCATAACAGTGAAAACATGTTTGATCTAGTGATTTCATGGAAACAAATATTCTGGTCAATTTTAATTAAGATTGGACCAAAAATGTGGTTTCTCGAGTTTAAACAAGTATTTTCTTAGATATGACCTAGTGGCCTAGTTTTTGATCCCAGATGGCCCATATTCAAACTTGACCTAGATTTTATCAAGGCAATTATTCTGACCAAATTTCATGAAGATCAATTGAAAAACATACACAAAGTTTTTCCTTGATTTGACCTATGACCTACTTTTTAACCCCAGATGACCCATATTCAAACTCGACCTAGATTTCATCAAAGCAATCATTCTGACTTAATTTTATGAAGATCAATTGAAAAATACAGCCTCTATCGCATACACAAGGCTTTTCTTTGATTTGACCTAGCGTCCTAGTTTATGATCCTAGATGACCCATTTTCGAACTTTGCCTAGATTTTATCAAGATAATCATTCTGACAAAAGTTCATGAAGATCAGTTGAAAAATACAGCCTCTATCGCATACACAAGCTAAATGTTGACAGACAGACGCCGGACATCGAATGATCACAAGAGCAAAAAAAAAAAATCAAAAGAGTACAAATATGCCCCCAAAAGTAAACAAAATAGTGGGGAATAAATTTATTTCAAGGTAAATACTGTATTACAGCAATATAAGTAAATGAAATGCATTTTTCATATTTTATCTGTAAATCTTCTATAAAAACTGGAAAAAGTTAACTTCACAACGCGACAGTTTGCACAGCCAGACCAGGATTCGAACCTGGAACCTCCCCAAAAACACAAATTACCATACGTAATTTCCTCAATTTTGGGTTGCTCTGCCAATTGAGCTACCTGGCCAGTGGAACTGCATTATCCTAGCAATATCACTTAAGATAAATTTTCGATTTCTGGTTTTGAAAGCTGAAAGTGAAAAAAAATGGTAATGGGGATTTAAGTAATCATTCAAGTTTTCTACCAAGTCAGCTCTGCATATAAGCTGATTTACCACCTTTTTTCTACTGAGCCTGGCAGCCTGCTGAAATTCTCTCAAAAATATTAATTCAAATCCTCCTTTAATATTTAAAACAAGCATTGTCACAAATAAATACAAATTAGGTTAGAAAAAAGTTTGTTTCCGGTATCTTGACCTATCCTATATTTCTTGCCGGACCCTAATTCTTTTTCATTGCCTCGGAAGTATTTTTTTTTTCAAATGTTTTAACAAAAAGTTGAAAAACTGCACTTTTTATGCTTTAAACATGGTCAGTGATGTTAGAAATCAACTGACTCAGGTATAAATTAGCAGGAGCTAAGGGTGTAACGATATATCAAAATTAATTGTATCATGATACATCAGTTTGGCGATATGCGTATCGTATCATAAGCCTGTTTCACAATGCAGAAACGATATCTAAAGTGAAAACTAGAAATACTGAATGATATCTTTCATACAATCAGTGTTGAAGATAGTAACTAAAGAAATGTATCACTTATTACTGTAACAGTTTCTTAAATTTTAAAGCAAAATTTCAAGTACTTTCCAAGAGTAGAGACATTGATTATTTTTCATTTTGTCACATGAATGCTTACTTACGGTACTCAATTCGTATCCCGATATGTACCGTATCGTTGCATCTGTATCACGATACATATTGTATCTTGAGACTGGCATATTGTTACACCCGTAGCAGGGGCCTAGTAGCCCATGGTTCCTAGATTTTGGGCTGGGTCCCTAAATTGTTGGAGAAAATGCCCATATACATTGTACCTAATGTTAATTATTTATTTTTGACAGTCTGGGCCCCTAAATACAAATAGCTAGTTTATATCCCTGTTACTGATGCTCTAAAGGAATAACCCCCTTAATCGTACTTTTTGTAAACAAAAATAGTTTCTGAAAGGTCCCATTTAATAATAAAATAAAAAAAAATATTACCAACCTACCTACCTATTTTTCTTTAGCATGTTACTGGAAACAATTTTTTTTAGGCCTTACAGTACATGTATACCTAAATTGTAGTCATACAGGGTATCTTAAATACTATATGATTTTTAAGACGGGAAAGTGTGCAGATTGGAAATTATACACTATTTTTGAAAGTGAAAGTACCATGTATTTGAATGGGACTAAAATTACATTTTCATTTTTTTATTATATGGGTGCGTAATCTCTCTATAAATCTATATCTACATCTACGGAAATACTCCCAACATTCAACAATCAATTTCTGATCATAACTGGGAGGTCCGGGCAGTTGTTAAAAACTAGGGAAATCTTCGAATAAATCAAATAAATATTGCACAAAATATGCAATAAGCTGCTGTCACTCTTCCAGAAAAAACCTGAAAAATGTGTTAGTGTCATAATCTAGGACATTGAATTTAATACCCTATAAATCTCTATCACTTAAATTTTATGTCAAAAGCACAATTCATTTGTCATTCATACACATACGTGTGTCCAAAACACAATTTTCGTCTTTTAATCAAAACTAACAGAAAAGTAGTGGTTGTTATTTATCATCAGGAAGTATGTACCAGAAGACAGCGAGTCAAAATTTATCAAGAGGTCTCAAATCGCCCATTATCTGGACTATCATTGGACCGATGAAATGCCCCCTTGTGCAGGACATTGGAATATGTTTAAACATAGTTCGCTTTAATAATTGGAAAAACCTTGAACAGCGCCACCTGCCGAGTGTAACATATGTACATGTGTAGTAAATTCGCGCCATAAGTCACATGGTCTATTTTTTAAACTTTTCCGTCTTCAAAAACTTCAAATTTATACTCATAAAAATTAAAAAACATACATCAAAATGTTACTCTGACTGCAACTCACCTCTATAAACCTATACAAAATCCATGCTATTTATTTTTCCAATATTAAACTAGGTCATCACTTTGGGTGACTTGCTAGGACTTTGGTTTATTCTACAATTTAGATCCACGCAAGTGAATATTCAACTGGCACTAAAAATGCATTACATATCTAACAAATTATCGCTAAGATGTCCAAGGAATTTGCCCAATCTGTTTTAACACAGTATTCCAGAAAACTTAAAGCGTGTATGTTTTGTCATTGGACTAGCCTTAAGTTAAGCTGGCTACCAGAATGACTTGTTTTATGAAATCAAAAACCACAGGTTAAAAGATATCTTCCAGTTATAACATGCATAGAAAAAACAAATAGGACAATTTCAAACAGATCGCTCACTAATTTTTTCATATTTTCGTAAAATTCTGAGTGATCCATATTGGCAGAAAAATGCAAAATATCTTTCATTTATCCATGCAAAATTAAGGAAAATAGGTTTAAACATGTGGTTTTGATTTAAATTGCAATTAAAACAGATTTCAGATACCCAGTCTGTAAATTTATAGACTGTAAAATCATTTACATTTATTAAATGTCTGTATATTAACTGAATGTCTGCGAAACAGGTCTAGGATTTCTTCGTTTTAAAATATATACAGTACATATATGGACAATCCATGGATTCAAAGATTATTCAATCTATAATTTAATTTTACAGAACATACGAAATCCTAGACCTGTTAATTTATCTATCTTTTTAGACAAGCTTACTGTCGCTGAGTTGCTGCTTTTTAATTTCTGACATTTGCAGCCAGTTTGTGACCGTCACAAATTATATAAAACAAACTGTGTATGTCGGATTATTTCGACTATCTATCTCTTTACAGTATACTGCCTCGCGCCTCTTGTTATCAGGAAGTATGTACAAGAGAAAATTCTCTCCAAGACACCGAGTCAAAAGTTCTGACGCGGTCTCAAATTGATAAATTAAAATGCCTAATGTTTCAGTAACTGCAGGACATTTGGATATGTTTATAAATAGTTTCATTTAATAATTGGAAAAACCTTTCACAGCACCACCTACCAAAAGTAGCATATGTACATGTATGTGTAGTAAATTCGCGCCAAAAGTCACGTGGTATATTGTTTACACTATTCCGTCTTCAAAAACTTCACATTTATACGCATTAAAAATGTTACTTTGACTGCAACTCACTTCTATAATTCTATTAAAATGCGTTACTAAGCAAAAAGTCTTCTAAAGCATGCTATTTATTATGTTTCCTATTGATAGTGTAAGTAGGTCATCACTTAGGTGACACGCTATGAGTCTGGTTTATTCTAAAATTTAGAACAACGCATGTGAATTGGCACTCAAAATGCATTGTTATCAAAAACAAAATTGTTGGTAACAACTTCCCTTGTTCTTGACAAAATCCACTTCAAAATATTTTAATAAAAAAAGACGTTACACTGACTACACTTAAATGTACAGCAAGAATGACATAATTTTCACTGCGCATGCGCGAATGGCCCTGTGCGAATAACTTGAAAGGCTGAAAATGATCAAATCCGATTCAATATAATGCAAATTCTGCAAATATTGCAAAATATAAACCAGAAGGAACAGAATCAAATAATATCAAGTCCATTATTGTTGCGATTACACATTAGAATATTCACTTTCTGAGTGTCAAACGAAAATTTAACAGAATATATGACTCAAAGGGAAAAAATTGTCAACACCGAATCCATGGCACATTCTTAAACCACCTCTATATGCTCGGCCCTGATGGGCCGTGCAATAAAAAGAAAATTATGAGTCATGTATGTTCTAATAGAGACTTTTCCTGCTACATTTGCTTACTGTAAAATCAAATGCTGTAACACGGTAGTAATAAAACTAAAATTGAATTTTACTTCACAAAATTCAATGTTCCCTCGCATTTATTTTACCAAAATATCAAGTATGCATCTTCGATGAATTTAAACAAAAACTAGCTGTAACCTTGACCTCAGTGGCCGCCCAAAGTGAAAACTTGTGTTCAATGACCTGTCCGCCATTACGCGACTAAGCATTGGCTCCTTTAGTACTGTTTAGGCCTAATAGGATAGTGAACAATGTAAACATTTTCCAGGAGCATAAAGATCACGGTCCCACATGAGGCAATCAAATAAAGTGTGATGTTAAAACGACAGGACCTTGATGCCAGTGCCTCGGAATACCATTTTCATGCTCTACTGACTGTGCAACCGCGTCGCTGTTCCGTACTGTGACTTTGCAAAAAAAAAAAAAAAGATTCGCGGTTCAAAGTAATGCAAATCAATTTGCAAAACGGGTACTTGACTGATTTTCGTTATCCAACTCATGCCCAGTAACTATGTTTTTCATAAGGGAAACAAATTTCTATCTTAGCAATGAACAAAAACAGAGACCTACAAAAGCAGTAACAACATAGCTATCGGTAACACCAATGGACGCTCGTTTTTCAGTCACGGAGGTTATGTTAAGAAGAAATCTGGTCAGCAAGAGTTATGGTTCTTTAACACTCTCATTGTTTGTTTGTTTGGGGTTTAACGCCGTTTTTCAACAGCATTGAGTGAGTGAGTGAGTTCGGTTTTACGGCGAATCGACACAAAATGGTCATATAGACCTTTTCACACAGAGCTATTTGCTTAGCAACGGTAAACAATTTTCGCGCATGCGCACTCTACGTAGGGCAAAAAGACATGACTGTACAATATAAATTACGTTAGAGATATATTGTATTTTGATCTATTTGATCAATAATGAGTTTGTTTTATAGTAAATATCCACCGAAAGACAAAGGAAAATATATGTAGATATTTGTAAACCCACAGCTTTAACTAATTTGCATTATTATTGATGATTTTGGATTAATGGACTATTCATTCGGCAATTTTGATCTCGACAAATTTAGGTTAAGAAAAATGAAAAAAATAAGAAAAAATAGATATGTCCACGAATTTATAAAGTAATAACAAAGATTTTGTTTTATTTCCTAACGTGATCTCCCATAACTTAACACGTGATGCAATTAGCGTATATGATATTTGAAATATAATTAAAAGTCGAAGTTGAAAATAAAATGTTCAATTAATAAAGTTCAGCCTTTGGTTTTGTATCCAATTATACTCTAACGGGGATCTATTCATTCAGTATTTAAAAAAAAAATCATCATCTTAAAATTGTTGTTTTATATCAGGTAATTTCCTTCATTGTGTAGTTACAGTCCTTGATTTGATTAATATCTTACGAATTTAGATTTTTGTAACTACACTTTCATCGTTTTAAAAGGAAATGTCCATTAAAGTTCCAAAGTATATTCTTATAGATTTTGAAATACTAGATATCACGTGAAATGTTTATTTTTTGATTCACAAAACAGCTCCGCCACGTGATATAATTAATATGAGTGCGTTTTTAATGGCATTGATGACCGAAGGCATTAATATATATCACACCAAAGCCATCTTATTTGCTTCAGTTACTTTTATGGTCCGCTCTAATTAGGGGGCACTCTCGAATAAATTTACGGTCTTGATTACCCAGGTGACCTAAGTTTTAACATGTCAATTGCATAATAGTTACGCAATGATTTCCGGTATATCACTTAAAACAGCAACTTCAGTGGCATGGAGCCGCGACCCCAAAGTATGTAGATGTCATTTAAGGCGGAGAAATATATATATAACAACTATTAGAAGCTGTGGGAAAAATAGATATAATAAAAAATATGAATTTTTTAAATGTAAGGAACAAGTTTTATATTTGTATGATGTGTGGAAGACTGGAAATGCTTGTTCTTTTCTGACGGAAATAAGAATAAAGCAGGGTTTTCAGGTAAGATATGATTAATTAACATACATGTCTTTAATCAAAGTATACTGTATAATAAATTACTTTTCTGAAATTGTATTTATAATGGCAAAACAATTCGTAATATAATGATAATTTTATGTAGGTTTTCTTATCGTTGAGAGTTCTTTTGCCACACGTAAAGAGCGCATGCGCGTTAAAATCAAGTTAGCGTAGCAACCAATAACTTCTGTAAAACATCTGTACCGCCGAGAAGAAGTCATATTGCAAACGCCAACTGTAAAGCATAAACATTGATGTAAAAATGCAAAAGCATACCTAAAAACATCCATGTAAAAATGTAAAGAACACTATGAATAATGTAAAACATATCTAAAACATCCATGTAAAAATGTATCAGTTATTTAAAAATGTATATACATGTGTGATAAAATATCAGCTGCAAACATAATAATTTTGCAAGATGTGAATAAAAATATGAAATGTTAGATTTTGATATATTCCTATCTGCTTTAAAAAACGATAAAATATTTCCGACTGAAATGATTTCAAATAACTCATTCAAAGATTGAACGTCATAATACGTACTGCTTTGTGTAGTAAAGTCCACACAGTCGATTAAAATATGTTTAATAGTTAGCGGTGTTTGACATGGTACACATTCGGGTTGATCTTCTCTATTCAAAAGATAAGAATGAGTCAAACGGGTATGACCTATTCGACAGCGAGAAACATCTCGAGCTTTTATTATATTTGACCGGCTTATCATAGTAGGTTGTCCCCCTTGAATATTATCCGATAATCAATATTGGTTTCCCTGTTGATATTACTTTGAGCAATAGATTATATAGGAAATTTATTTTCAGTGATTAATTTCAAATATTTGTTTTGGCTTGTGAATATTTTACCAGATATGACAGTAAACTTCAATTTCTTCTCTTCAATTAAATGTGAAAATATTTATTCTTACTGAACATTTCTTGCTTCCAATTTTGTTTTAAAAGTATCACCATCGCTTATATTGAATATATATGGAGAAAAACACTAAACTTTTCAATTTCTTTTACTTTAGAGGCAAATAAATCATATTTTCCAAAGCATGACAATTTATTATCACATATGTAGGTATTCTTGACTTGATAAACAATACAATAATATAATTATAAGTGTAATAGGGTAAAGTCTTCTTGCTTCCATTTAACTTCAAAGTGTATCAAGAAATAAAAAACTTGTGGATTTCTTAATGTTCTGATGTAACTTAAACCGTGTTAATTTACGAAACTGCATATACCAACAACTGACGTACGATTCAATATAGTCTTTTGAAATAATAACATTCATAATTGTCTAATTAGTCAAAAAAAAAAAAAAATGAAAAGAACAGTATAGAACAGAGCTTTCATTTTTCACCAACCTGTTTATGAAGGTAATACGAATCGACATAAATTATATAATTTCCGACTGAAAGCTAAATATCTTTTGAATATTGAAACATTCGACGACAGGAGAAAAACTACTTCAAAGAATAAGTTTCTTATGAAATAGTGTAATTTGCAAGTTAGGCGCTCATTGAAAGCTGGTGAGAGGGGGAGAGAATGTGTACATTTATTTAAACAAAAGACACAGCATGGTTTCCACGATGTGCAAAAAAGGGTGAAATTGACAGACGCGCAATATTATCTCTATTTTAGAAATGTAATCCAAGCTTGAGAAAAAAAATCGGCATGCTTTCCATGAGTTTGCACGGTAGGATTATCTCTTTAGTACGACCTACATTTTTTGTCACGCTTTTGTTCGTGGAAAGCATGCAAAATAGCCACCTTTACAGCTAAAGACTTTAGTTTTCACGATACATTTGATTTCATGATTGAATTGTATAGCATATCTGAATGGCATATTTGATTTATGTATCACTGATTATACAAGTAACTTAGACACTATAAATAAGTAGACAGTGTGAATCAGAGCTAATTATTTAAAAAATGAGTTCGGATCTGTATGATACACATACACCAATGCTGATCAGAAAAATCAGAAACTTGATTCATAATTAAATAGAATCTTTCTTTCTTTGATTTCTATGGAATACCCTGGATCAAGGCCAGTTAATAAAACATGTGTGTGCGTGTTTTAGTAACATGTATGTTTTTTTAAGTTTGTTAGATTGCTCGGGTTTTTCTTTGCCATTGCCTGTCAAATACAGTATTGCTTAGTTTATTACTTTATTTCATCATGTTTTAAAATGTAAACATCTGGGCATGGAAGTTGAACAAAAGTACCGTTATATGGACAAGAACAATCAGACAAAATGGGAATACATGTATCTTCGTACAAGTTTCGTTTTTCTCGAGGAAAACTATTATACATGTGTTTGTGGGAAAGCTCGTTTATGAAATAACTCATTCTCGCATACCAGAGGTCTACCGTGGTTCCCTCGGGATTTTGACGAACATCTGATGGATGAGAATGGAAATAACTCGGATATAAATGTTTAGCGGGTTTCAAAGTTTCAAAAGAAAAGAAATTTATTTAAATGTTTTCATTTTCTGTAACATGACAACACGAATTTCGCAATATCATAAGCTAACGTAATGGTTCTTACAGAAATGTTTTATATCTTTACAAGAGTAATATTTCTATATGAATCTATTAAACAACATGATTTTTGTCAAAAACTGGCTACATGTTTTGTTGCTTTCTATGGAGTAACATGCGAGCTTAATTTCCGTGTACTACCTAAAGCAAAATTTTAGATCGATGCAAAATCCATGACCAAAAATTTTTGACTTGGGTCATGAATGACACGACTTTAGCTAAGGAAAGGGAGGCAATCCAATTTAAAGGGAATTGCTTTAACACAGTCAATAATTAAGGGAAAGAATTCTTGTAAATTCTCGTTAAAAGCTGACCATGGAACAACTTCCTCCCTGCAGATCTGTTCCCTTGGTGCCATTCCCCTAGAGTAGGTTTGATATGAAGTTTATTGAATGAAGCATTGTTCCATGACGATTTCCATTTAGATAAAATTTATTTCATGCTTTTCAGTGGTTTACTGAAATATAATGGTAGATTATATCCTGGTAAACCCACAGTGAAATTTATCAAAATATAATTTTCACTGTGCCGGACTACTTTCTTCCCCCAATTGGACACCTCTCTATGTACATGTATATACATGAGGTGACAGGTTGGTTGTAGTAGCTTCCCTTTGTTTACATGTTTGTAACAACAACAACAACACCTGTCAAATCTGACGTCTGCTTTAGTATACAATCAAGATGTCTGTAGAAGAACTGGATCCAGAGGTCTTGAATGACATTTTCACAAATTTCTTTGACCAGGAGGAATATGGAGACTTTCAGGTTGCAGACAGGAACTTTAGACAAGTAGATGCTGACCAGTTTCTTAAAGAAAATGAAAATAAAAATACCCAAAAGAAGACAGAGAGTGACATGAAGTTATTCTTCTCTTTTCTGATGTCAAAAAATGAAATGAGAAAACCAGAATACATTCCCCCATATCAGCTTAATTCATTACTGTGTGAATTTATCTTGGGTGTTACCAAGAAAGATGGCAGGGAATATGAGCCTACAACTTTGCGGGGCTTTATAAGCTCTGTTGACAGATATCTAAAAGCAAGTGACAGCAATGTTGCCATATTCAAGGACAGAGAATTTTCCAAAACACGAGCTGTCCTTTCAAGAAAACAGCAACAGCTGAAAGGCCAGGACTTGGCAATAAGCCGAGAGCTGCAGAAACCATGACAGAGTCTATCATTGACCAGATGCATGAAGCCAGGACACTAGGTGACTACACTCCAAGGTCTTTGTTACACTCCATGTGGTTTGTATGCACAAACCATTTTGGAATGCGGACAGGCAAAGAATGCCGTGATCTCTGCTGGGGAGATATTCATCTTAGAATGGACGAAACTTCTGGTGGGGAGTATCTTATATATGACCAAGAGAGACAAACCAAAACCAGATCTGGTTCAAATCCTCGGGACATTAGGTACGTTTCAATTGCATTTTTATTTAATGGCTTTATTACACTCCCGCAACGTCGAACATGTGATAAATAGCGGATATTACATGAGTGTCTTTTCATATTGAATTTATTAAACTCGTTGAATAAAATGATAAAATGCGAGGCTCTGCCGAGCATTTTATCAATTTTATTCAACGAGTTTAATAAATTAAATGTCGAAAGACACAAATGTAATATTCTTTTCATCACATGTTAGCTATTCATGTCGAAACATCAAAAATTCAACTTTCTTTTACTATACAAATAAGTCAATTTGTCCAGCGTCTCCTATACTGTAAACGACGTCGACGTCAAAGCGTTATTACACTAGTGTATTATCATTTTTATTTAATGGCTTTATTACACTCCCGCAAAGTCGAACATGTGATAAAGTAATTTAATTCATATACAGTAGATCTACCATAATTTTTGTGTTGTTTTTTTTCAGTGTCACTGAATGAGCACTAAAATTAGTAATTTCAAAATTTGTGTCACAAATTGAAATATCTCATTCTTCCACTGATATTTCTTTTCGGTTTATTTCATGCACAAAATGCTTTAAATATTTTGTATTTTTGATACCATCTTAAAATATCTTTAAATTGCACAAGCTTTCCTTGTGAAAATGTGAAATCTGTGAAATAAAAAAAAAATATATGTGAAATCTGATATTACAGGAGTGTCTTTTCATATTGAATTTATTAAACAAGTTGAATAAAATAATAAAATGCGAGGCTCTGCAGAGCATTTTATCAATTTTACTCATCGAGTTTAAAGGCACTGACCTCCAGATTTGGATAAATAATATTTTTTCTTTCAAATTGAACTTTGGTCATATTACGAACATTAGAATATGAGTTTTTGTTTCTAAAATAATTTAAAAATCCTATTCAAGAAAAAAGATGACCGTCTCGGCAATCGAACCCCGGACAACCACGGCAATAAAGACATTTTCCCGTCTTCGTAACCAATAAAGCTATTGGGGAATTAGTGAGTTATGATTTCAAAATACAGATTTTTATAATTGAGACAGTTTACCTGGAGTAATGCGTTACAAACGCATTTCGATTTTCATCGTAAAAAGTAGAAAAAACAGCAAATTCTAATGTGTTTCCGTAACATGATATAGTTTGTCAGTAATTAAGTTTTAACCCTTCTTAAGAAATATAGCATTTATTTCCAGATATCTAAAAAATCTTTTAGTAGACTAGTAGAATGATCTGGAGGCCAGTCCCTTTAATAAACTCAATGTGGAAAGTCACAAATGTCATATTCTTTTTTCCCCACATGATAACCTTCCCTGGCGAAACATCAAAAATTCTACTTTCTTTTACTAGATTATATGAATAAGTCAATTTGACTAACGTCTCCTATACTATAAACAACGTCCACGCGTTTACTGAAATATAATGGTAGATTATTTGTAATGATAACGATAAACAACAAAACAGCTATCCAAACTGGGATTCGAACCCAGGCCTACTGCTACTTAGTAACAGCCGTCCTTCCGCTGGACTATTTGGATGCACAACTGTTGTATGTTGCTACAATCACCATTACGATTTAGAGTTTTAGACTTGCATTTTTTCTGTAAAATGTCTGTCAAAAGGTTAGAGACTGTAATAAAGATAAATGTTTTTAATGATGTATAACAGTGTAAATTTCATTACTTCAGAGGTACAAAACCCAAAGCCTATGCCACTGCTGACGCCCAGAGAGATCCTGTACATCTGTACAAGCTGTACAGCCAGAAACGACCGGACGAAATGTGCAAACCTGACAGCCCATTCTTCCTTACACCAAATGATAAACCACAGAGATGCTGGTTCAAAAAAACCCCACTTGGAATAAATAAACTTTACAACATTATGAGAGACATGAAGGCTGAAGCAGGAATTGAAAATCCCAGAATAACGCCTTACAGGTGTGCATATTATACATCTATATTCTTATTTTATGCTTTTCCATGGTTTATCTAGATATAATAAATGAACAGCTGAAAATATCCTGATATAGCAACGTTTTATAAGCCTGATTTTATAGCCGATATTGTTCTGAGTTCCAAACTGAAAATTTTTCCCCCCATTTTTCTGCAAACATTTTCAATTCAGAGCTTTAAAACGACAGTTTTACTGGAATGTCAAGTACGTAAATTATAAGCCGTCATATGGATACTAAAACTTTTTCCGACAATCAAAAAAATTCAAATCTGACATCTATTGATCTTTTCTTTCCTTTTCAAATTCATTTCTGAAAAAAAGAAACACCCTAAAACTGTAAAATATCTACTTTTGAAATACCCTTACCAAAGTCATACCTGCATAAATTCAGTATATTTAAAGTAGTTTGATAACAAGAATCTTCAAGTACTTATCAGACTGTAAGCCCAGGCCTCCAATAATTTTTCATGCAATTAGTGTTTCAATTCTTTGTTTTTTCACAACCAAATTCAATCAGTATTAGTTTTGCATCGCAAACATTTAATCTTCTTAGTTAGTTTTTTTTTTTTTTTTTTGCTGGAGGGAGTGCATCTATCATTTTTTGTCCGTTTCAATGACTTTAGTAATTTTTCTGTTACGTTTTAGTATTTCGCTATTCATCATGGGCTATTTCCAACCAGAATCAATGACATTTGTTATGATGTCCGGTACAATTCCACCTGCGATTTCTTCATTAAGATTTTTTCCGTTCTTGTCATAAAATTAACCATAGAAGGACATGCACTGTCAGTTTGATGCTTTGCTCATCCTCGCTTTCTTACTGCCGACGTCATATTCGCAATTTCTTAGAAGGTGATATCATTCTAGCAAGCTAATAAATGGCACGATTAAGATTTTATCGCTGACTTGAATTAGCCGTGAAATTAAGAAAATTTTAGTAATAAGTTCCCAAACATGGTTTATCGTAGAATAACCCGTGTTTTCTGTGTTCTTATGCGTACATGTAAGAATGTATCAAGAAGGCCGTATTATTTTAAATACTGTTTCGCATAAGAACGAAAAACTCGTGTTATTCTACGATAAATCACACTTGGGAACTTGTTATTTCGATTCTAACACTACATACTAGTATCAACAGTGTAAGAAAAAACTACTTTTTACAACCGTGCTATGCACCTGGATCGGTAACGTCACTGCACGCGAGTGGTTTATTTAAGAAATAATATATCTCATCGGTGATTTGTCGCTGAATAAATCACTGTTTGGAGTTCAGATGCGAAGGAATTATATCACGAGGGCGGAGCCCGAGTTGTATAATACTACGCAGCTGAACGACAAACACTGATTTATTCAAGAGCAAATCACTAAATGAGATGTATTATTTTGATTCTAACACGTTACCAAGGACGGGACACCTGCACTTTACCAGTACGCACATTAAATAAACACTCCCCATTTATTCTTATGGGGCTACTGCCCCCACACCCCCGTTTTTCTGTTTTCTTTAATGAATAGATTATTGTTACAATTTATTTAAATGATTGTAACGAGCACATCCTACCTTTTACAATCCTAGCAAAAAGTGCGTACCAGTAAAGCGCATTCTAGCCCCAAGGACTTTAAAGTACATCTTTGCCGGCATTCATTAATTATTTGCCCGTTTTCAATCGGTTTCTTTCTAGCGCGCTGCTACGCCGTTTGACGCAATAATTGTGACGTCAGAACAGTGAATTGTTGTTTGATAATTCACTGATTCCAGCCTTCTTTGTTTAATAGTAAAATGAATCGGATCGTGTTAGAATGCAGAATGAGAATAACCCGAGAGCCCTCCCATGTCAGCCAACTTAGAAAAACGAACTTATGCTGCATACTTATTCTAAAGAAAATGCACTTGTACAAAATAATTTATGCCTTCAAATAATTTCATAGGTCAATGATATGAAAATTCCATTCATTTTTTTTTTCAGCTCCAGAAAACATCTGGTTCAAACTCTAAACGATGCTGGGGTCCCTGCCAACCAAATCATGCAAATTTCTGGTCACAAGAATGTGAATTCTATAAACAACTACAGTAAAATCAACAACGACCAGTCGAGAAATATTTCTAAAATACTGTCGAATCAGAGAAATGAAACCAACCTTCAAACTCAAGGAAGTGGTGCTGCCAGTGCTCCGGAGCGAATTCCAGACAGTTCCCCCCCAAGACTATTCCCTCTCTGACAATTCCCCCCCTGACGATTCCCCCCAAACTGGGGGGGGAATTGTCACTTTATTTAATTTATATTATTTTTTCTTTATACTGATGTAAAAATATCTTTTTTTTACTAATTTTGTTCTAAGGTGACCTTTTTATTATTCTACATGAAAAAATTATTATTCTTTGACCTGGTAACTAACAGTTCATTGGATAATTATATTTATATCCTTTATTCTATTATCTATATTTTGTAGTTAGACATTGTGAAAATATTCTTAGGACGGGCGTCGGAAGGTGTTTGATATTGGGGCCGCAAAAGGTGGGGTAGGTACTGGAGGGAGATACCTCCTCCCATAATGGGGGTACGGGGAGGCTCCCTGAAAAATTTTTGTTCTGGTACATTTTAGGGGTATTGACTCCAGTATTTTCTTACCATTTACATAATGTTACAAAATTAAGAAATGATTTAAAAAGTTTTTCATGATGAAAACATGTGAAATCAGAGAATACGTACCTCATCATAGTGAAGCCAAGCACTGAACATTGAATGAGCACTGTTCAGGATTTTTTATTCCAAAAGTGCGTTTTGGAAATTTGAAATTTAGTGGTTGGTTAGGAGTATCCATTATGAGTATTATAAAAGATATGACGTAAGTTAAACTTCACTTCTTATTTTGTTTGAAATATCAATTTTTGAGTAAAAATAATTTATGCAATTAATTCCTTACATATTAGCGGTGTGATAAATCTTAATACTTAATTACCTCTTCCATAAAAAAAACATGACAATTAATTTTCTACATTAATTCCTTTAGATCTTAGCGGCAGGGTATATTATGTGGCATCATTTTTAAGTGTATTGACTCTATATTGTGTTGCTTCTTTAATAAACTTAGCTATCTTAAGAAGCAGCTTAGCATTTTTCGAAGACATTGAATTATTATTATTTTTCTGAATAGTGGGCCATTGTGTATTACCAAGGTTCTTCTTTCTAATATCTGTATATTGAGTGTAGGACAAAATCCCCTGCAGATTTTTTTGCACTTATTTAAGAACAAAATTCAGCCAAAAGACTCAAAAAGAGATTTATGTTAACTGTGCCATTGGTTAACTGTATCCATTATTTTAACTAATGTAGATATTTTCAGGACACAAATATCGCATAAAATATGACAAGGCCGTCGTGGACGGTCCAGCCGGTCCGGCCATGGCCGGACCACTTTTTTGGCCGAGCATGACTTCGGCTGTAATCATCCAGACCAGTTTTTCGCATTAAATTTCATCTTTTGATTAAAAGTGTCGAAATATTTCCTTGTTTATGCAATTACCCACCAAGAGCGGTATCCGTCATGATTGCCCTCAGGTGTGAAAACAACTTCGGCATTTTTCATCTCAAACTTATCAACCCTGCTTGACTGGATTAATCATAACTAAACAATTATCTGATGGATCTTTAATCCGATATGATTTAAAAGAAGATTTCTTTTATAATCTACAATAAAACATTGAAATCAGCATGAACAGTAACACCACGTGAAATATGTAATGTTTATAACAAAACTTACAAAAAGCTTATTTCTTCAGATTATTTGGTTATTACCTTCAGTAACAATTATTTATCTTAAATAATGCAAGCATACATATCAAATATAATAAATACATCAACATTTATAGCAATCTGCTAATGTTGGATAGTTGTCCTTGAAAAATATCATGAAATGGACTGAAAATCTTAACAGAAAGTGCTTCCAAGATGCAAGAAAAACGCAACTTCTGGTATCCCAAATCTTAAAATATTCTCGGGGATGAACCCCCGAATCCCTCATACAAAAAAGACAGGGTAGGGGTGGGGATCCACCTCTCGTGCTCTTCCCCGCTCTCCTGCCTTCGGCACTCACGGGACACCATTTGGTTATTGTTTTAAGATACGATTTTCTATCTTAGATAATTGTTTTTGATCCAAAAAATACCGAAATACATCTCAGCTATAAAACAATACATCAACATTTATAGAATTAGCTAAATTTAGTCTAATGTTGGATAGTCATCCTTGAAAAATATCATGAAATTGACTGAAATCTTAACAGAAACTGCTTTCGAGATGCAAGAAAAACGCACTTACTGGCATCCCAAATCTTAAATTTTTTTTTAGGGGGAGAACCCCCGAACCCCCCTAAGAGAGAGGTGGGGAGGTGGGGGGGATAGGGTAGAAGGGGAAATCTTTCTCTCGTGGTCTTCCCCCCTCTCCTGCCTTCAGCACTCACGGGACACCGAAGCCGAAGGCCGGACCACTTATCCGAAGCCGGCGACGGCCCTGTATGAGAACGCCAGAAAATATTGCCAAAGATTAATGAGTGCCAGGTCAGTACTTACGGACAATTATAACTCACAGGACCACTGCATCTGCTTTATTTGATTTTATTTATATGTAGAATATGATCAATACTTCCATCTTATAGAAGGATTATTTACACATGAAACAGGAAATAGTACTTGTATAAAATAAATCTCAAACCTTTTTGGAATATTTTATTCCAGAAAAAAACCTTAAAATGTATAATAATTAAGGGATACATACAAACAAATCATTGTTCCTTTGACTTCTCAATTCGATTGAAAGGTGCTGATTACCAGAATCGCGTAATAACATTATTGCAATAAACAAATTTAATCAAAATGGTAACCAGTCAATCTTTCACACCTCTTGATTGAATTACCAGCTGTAAAACAGTAAACAAAGCTGACATTGATCAATCAATTATGATATTGTTGTTGTTACATTTTAATTGTGTTCTATGTGTTAGGATTATGATATTTATAAACAATATAACAATTTGTCCATGTATAATGACAATTATCAGTATTACTAACTTTGTGTGATACTTTTGATGAAGCACTTGATGGAAATTGTGATAAACCAAAATTAGATAATGCCAATCAACTTCTTCTTGTAAGAAATTTATCAAAACCTGTATTGTAAGGATATAGTACTTTTTATCCAGAGAAAATACTATTACTCCATGCTTTCTGGAATGAAAGCAAACCAACACATGTAACATCCTTAATAAATTTCATGGTGAATTCCAAGGACGTTTCAACTTGTAAAATTGTATTGATATTTCATCATTTTTTTAATTCATGTTTGCAGCTTCGTTTTTTATCAAGTTTTTCATATTAATGTTTAAAGTGGTATTATTGGCTTTTATTAACATAACTGTAATCTTTTTAGTTTTCCCCAATTAATATGATTAAGATAGTTTTATTGTCCAACATCGGGAAACTCGGAAAACATGAAAGAACATTATGGTTAGATTATCTCTCATGTAATTAGATATTTGATTCAATTTTTATTCTAGTATAGTAATATATAAACTACTTACATAAAAATAGAAAGAATGTAAAATAATTATGTATATAAAACACTAATGAAAATGCTATAAACTAGCTAGCTATTATCCAAAGTACATGTAGTACAACTTCAAATAGAAATAAGCATTATTTTGACGATCAGACAACCTTATCAAATGTAAATATTTCTTACTTCTTTTTATATATGTCGTAGCATAAAGGTTAATTCTCTATAGATAAATACAAAAATTAACTTAATTGCTTTAAGTGTATTTAAGTTCTAAGCACTTTTATGATTTCCACGTTCCCAAAAATGCCACATTTTCACATAGAAAAATATGCTATTTTGACGATCAGATTACCTTACTAAATGTAAATATTTTCTTTTTTTTTTACATACATCTTTGCATAGAGGTTCCATTATAGGTACCGTTAACAAATAAATAAATTGCTTTAAAAATAATTAAGTTCTCAGCCATGGCTACTTATCCAAAATGCTACTACTTCACATAAAAAAATTCCTTATTTTGGGTACCAAATTAATGCATCAAATATAAGTTTTTCTATTTATTTTTAAATATACAGTATTGGAGTATAGGATTTTTCCATATTAAATAAACTTTACAACCCTTTAAACATATTATAATATGGAGAGGGGGAACTGTCACCCTTACATAACATTGTGGGGGGAATTGTCTGGGAGTGAATTGTCTTGGGGGGGAATTGTCTTGAGGGGGAATCATCTTGGGGGGGAATAGTCTGACAACCCTCCGGAGCCATGGACTGGGCCTTTCGGATCCAATCGCTCTCGCAGTCTTTTTGCAAGCAGCACTTTCCACGGACCTGTGACTTTCAATTTCCACAGTACATCTGTATCGGAAACACTGTCACAAATGTCCACAGTTAACGTAGGCCGAAGTAATGCAACTGCTGAAGAGTCCGTTTCCAACATGCTCGATTCGCCAGTTGCCACTGCCAGACCATTCAAACGAATAAGAATGATTCCAGAAAGTGACAGTGACTAACTGTAACACTCACGACACGAGAGTTTACATATAAGTCCATTTAAAATCCCACTGTTACACTGTTCGTATTGTTTCTCCAGTTATTTGTTCTAACTGTTTACCGATTGACTGAAGTAAAACAAAATGGCGGACTCGAATTTTGACAAGCGCAAGTGCGCGTATCTGCGCGTATGAATTTCACACATTGTTTGTTTAAATATATCTGAAGTTACATGAATAAAATTTTTGAAGTACCAAATATATTATTTATATCCCTTACAAATAAATTAATCTCCTTTCTTCTGTTAGACAAAACACAACCTGGACCAAATTTGTAGAACTATTTGGGACGCATAACACAGCGCTGACAGTCGTAAACAGTGGGGCTCCCTGCGGGGGAATTTTTAAAAAGTAAAACGATTTTATAAAAGAAACCACTGAATAAGCATGAAATAAACAGAAAATTTGTTTGTTTCGGTGAAAGATCGAAATTTATTTCATCTCGTGAACATCACATGTTAATATTTTCACTCGTGGCTTCGCCACTCGTGAAAATATTCATGTGATGTTCACTCGATGAAATAAATTTTCGATCTTACACCGAAACAAACAAATATCCTCTATGTATTTGTTTATATTGGGCCTAAAATCGGTATGTGGTAATTTCGAATTAGATTGTGATAACAAAAGGGATTTCTTTGCTGCAATATCAGCATCCTCGTTTCCATGAATACCAACAAAATATGATAGACTTTTTTAAAGATAGTTAATGAAACCCGAGAAGAATATTTTGAATGAATGGATTTTCCATATTTCGGTTCTGAATCTACTGTAAAACAGGAAGCGAGTCGGAAAAGATAATACATTTTTCTTCACTATTTTTTTATATAAAATTTAGAGCTAAATCGATAGCTTTGGCCTCGGCTGAAAATTGTTGCATTATTTGGCAGACGTAATTTTGATTGATGAAGGAGGCTGACAGCAGCACAGCCAACCTTTGATTCATCTTTTGAACCGTCTGTGTAAATTGCAAAATAGTCCGTGTAAGTTGATTTGATTTCATGATATTTGGACTTGAATATTTCAGCACTGATCTCTATGAATATGTAAAGTATGAAGTCAAAAGTATTCATGTTATGCCCCGGACAAGGTTTTTAAAAAGGGAGATAATTCAAAAATGGGATTACCAAGAGTTATGGCTCCTTTTCACTGCACTTCCTCTATTAGCTCTATCCCTGTATAAAGCTACAACTTGGTATCTTAAATACTTCTTGACTTATCCTCCGGACAAGAAGTGTGACGGACGGACATACAGACGGGTGGACGGACGGAAAAGGAGGTGACTCTATGCTCGCCCCCCCCCCCCCCCTCTTTCGGGGAGCATAACAAACAGACAAGTGGGATCGATTTACGTCATCAGCATTTTGTTAAGGACGTTTGAAATAGCCTTCTTTCATTCTTATTATGAGCGAGAACTTTTAAGCATGTACTTTCACATCAAATAGTTCTCAAATACCTAATAAAATACATGAAAATAAGAACAAAGATTTAAACGTTATTTCCAGGTTCTCTGAATACATACAACGAACAGCAATGTACGTATTGATGTGCAAATATCGGATGTGTACACATAAAACATAGACAAAGTGAAACGGATAAAACATGTAATAGGGCACCACCCCATAAGTTTCATTGAGTCACTGATCAAACAAAAATCCTATGCGACAAGTCACCCTTGCTGGTCAGAACTCACAGTCCTCTCCAAGCTCAAAACAAAACGTGCACATTATCATAGCAAATTTTGCACACAAAAAAAGAATTATACATAATGATTTCAGAATTGATTTCCACATAAATATTAGTTTTCGTGATTTTGGTTGGCGGCATTGCATTTTGCAGGCTATCATAGGATGAAAATAAACTGACACCCTAAAGGGAAATGATCATTATTTCTTCTGTGATTTCGAATAAGCCCACAATTAATTCAGGATCGGGAAGGTGGTGGGTTTTGATGGTTGTTACTCATCTGTTGTTTTCATCTTTTTTAGTCGATAAACTACTTTCTCAGAGTTCAATCTTTGGTAACAATGTTATTTCACGGAAATTTGTCTTATAAAACGATTAAATGGGAAGGTCATGCGGCGTGAAGAATGATACAGGGCTGAGGAAAAGAACAAAATGTAGGAAACACTGTCAGAAAACTTCATTTGTGCCAAAAGCATTTACAGTTATGCAGGCTATGCAATCATATTTTCGATGTAAGCAAATAACTTGTCTACGCAATATAATTACATTAAAACAAGCGCAATGTACTGGATACGAGTTAGCTCTTTTTATTACAAGCATTTATAAATGATGCAGTCAGTACAAACTATACTATCTTGGCGTTCATAACACTTAACAAGTACAAACGTTGCTACAAGATGCAGCAAAAGGAAACTCCGCGCCAAACAAAGCAGTGTATGTAGTACTGATAGAACAGGGGATGATATTTTGTCTTTGTTGCAGACCCTAGGCAAACAGACATTCTGATGGGGTTTCATGAATGTTGGAGAAAAAACATTGTCTTTATAGTGTGAGCAGGATTTTTATTGTTGTATTTAGTGACCTAAATATTGACTAATCATGACCCATATGCGAAATTGACTTTTTTTTTTTTTTTTTGTCTATGGAATCAGAAAGGTCTAATACGTATCAGTTGTTCAAGATGGAATGAAATGTATTGTATACACAAGGTTGTGCTTAAATACTAACAACTCGGATAATACTACTTCGTTTCTAGATTTACATCTCTCTGTTTACGACAATTTCATACATACCAAAATTTATGACAAAAGGGATGATTTTAATTTTAGTGTTGTAAATTTCCAACATTTGGATGGAGACGTACCCCAGGCTACATCTTATGGGGTATATATTTCTCAGTTAATTCGGTTTGCAAGAGCATGTAGTCATGTTGAAGATTTCAATGAACGTAACTTATTTATTACAAATAAGCTTCTTCAACAGGGCTACCGTTATTATAAATTAGAAAAATGATTTTCTAAATTTTACTATCGTAATTCAGATTTGGTTTTAAAATACAATAGCAATTTAAAATCACTTCTGCGGGAAGGTATATCAAAACCCGCTTTTTATGGGGATGTGGTTTACAAACTTGGTAAGATTTTGAGTCATGGCAATTTTCCAATTGTATTTAGTAAAGTAATTAAACGTTTTATGAAAAGAGGTTATGACCCAACTGTTTTGAGACACACCGCATGTTTGGTGTTCAACCCTTTTACAGTTGGACGCTACGCTTTCCTCTTTTATTGTGTCTGACGGATCAGGTGGAGGACTCTATGATTAGTAGTTCTTAAATCCCACCAGGATTGAGCTATTTTGATTTCCGTCTTCTGACCTGTTCCGTCGGGCCCTTAAGGGTGTTTCCCTTGTTGCTCTGTCTTCTGCAAAGCCATTGAGTACATACGTTTTAGGTTCTTAAGGACTGCATTTTTATATTATATCTACAAGGGCATCTTTGTGTTTTACATTACATATCTTCTGTTTCCTTTACGTATGTTAGGGTTTCACCTGGCGGGGATTACTTTTATTTAAACTGTCTTGTGACTTTGGAACATGGTGGGGGTAAGAGTGAGGTTAGGTGCTCCATAAACGGGTTTAAGCTCCCCAGTGGTGGTTTTGCCACTGACCGTTCCAAGGCGGTGCCCCACTGTGTTCCTGTATTTGTTTGTTTTGTCCTTTGTGTTCATGTTTGTGTATGGTGTGCAAGAGTTGTTCGTGTGTGTCTTTGGGGAGGCTGCGTTTTTTGAACGTAGCTTTCCTGTTGGATATTCTTCCTTGTTTTTTAAACTCAGACTAACGTAGTTGTTCATCCGGAGTGACTGAGTTTCAAACTTCTCTCAGATGTTATCAAGACCATTATTCTGATAAATGTCTAATCAGAAATGTGGGCTCTATATGATACTTTTAAGTTAAAAAATTAGGAAAGACTAAGTTGTACAATGAATGAAACACAACAAACATCATTTTATCCCGCCTAGGGGCTTGAAACTCACAGTTTAGTAGGACCAAAAAAAATTATAACACAAGTATTACGTTGTTGTATTTACTTATATGGTATTGTTGTTGTTTTCTTCACCTCCTTCTTTGGAGAACAACTTCTGGATACGCAGCAATGAATACTGACTAAACAGTTCGCTACTATAAACGCCTTTACCACTTTATACAGCCATATACTGATCAACTAGTATTTTTGGAAAGACAAACGGTCAATGTTGTGCAATCAGCCACCTCTCAAGAAAGACCATTGTTCTAATATTATACTGCCAAAGAACCTATATTGAGATAACAGAGCAAGGATACTTTAAAATGCAGGTCACCTTGGTTCAAAGGCCAGTTTCTTTGCCTTATTGTTAGGTGACATTTGTAAAAGGTTTGACTATAATTACGCATATCAAACATCAAACACATAAATGCTTAACTTAAAAAAATAATCAAAGTAGATCTATTAAACTAAAATTCTAATATGCTTTTCTCTGTTAAAACACACTTACGCTACAATGACGTCACGTTAACGTGCGGTAACGTCAGTGTTTTTGTTGCGACCAAGAAAGAACGCTTCTATATTTTATCTACTGTTTTAGATTAAGGGCATATTAGACTCGAAATAATTTATAGCAAAATCGTGTTTTAACACTAATTATACACTCGGGCGGTAATACGTCGTACAAATAATTTCACTCGGACTGCGCCCTCGTGAAATTATTGCGCCCAACGCATAACCGCCCATCGTGCATAAATACTGTTAAACACTCTTTTGCTATATAAATTATTACTTAGAAATAAGACACTGTTTATGGATGTTTGTGTTCCAAACGTACGTACTGTGTAATAAGGTTGTTGTTGATTACCGAAAGAGTAAATGTAGTATGTTTAAACAAAATAATATCCCTATGAGTAATATGTGCATTTTCCACTCAGATTTCAAATATGATGTGTTAATTAAATGCTGATGATATTAGTAATAACTATGAGGTTAAATATTCTAGTTGATAATAACACACAATATAAGTTCGATCGCGTGTTTTGAGCCGTGACTAATTTATGCAGGACAGTTGATTCGCCAAAGAAGGCTCCCTAGGAACATAATTTATGTAATACATAGTAAAGCGATACAAGTTATCGATGAACGTAATCGAATGCATGGCCCAAATGATATGGCGATGGCTTAACAAACTTGTTTTCCGAGGTTCGGGCCTTGGTAAGTTCATACTTTTTGATTTTTTTAATCTTTTGTTTCAGTAAACATTGCACGAGAAAGTTGTGCAGTTCATTGAATCGATTAGTTAATTATGTGCTAGCTAGTCAAAAATACTTACCTGTTAGTCTTAGTTACCTTGTAATGGCTTCAACACGTTACAAATATAGTGATGATTAAAAATATAGAAACAATGAAAACATAAGTCAAACATTATGATTATAATATATAAAATGGGTTTCAAAAAGAGTCTTCAAAGATTCTTGACTAAAATAAAATAAAAGTAATGTATACTAGAGAAAAACTACGGCAGTAATATGGGCTTGAACTCGCACCTCACGGTTTATAATCATTGTAAACGCTCTACCAACTGCACCAGCTATATAATCAAGTTCATTGAAAACAAAACATACATATCACACTAGGTTATAACACACTAAATAGTTGTTGTTCTTTATTCTATATAAAATTGACCTATTTCCAATGACCGCAGCACACATCAGGACCCATTTTAAATTTCTGTAACTTACATTTTCTTGAAGAATATTGTCAGTGCTAACTAAAAATCAAAAGAAAAGTGGGGGGGGGGGGGGGGGGGGGGGGTGTTTTGATGCAAGAAAAATAATTTCAGTCAAACACACAAACTGCAAAATCAGCTAAAAAATGAGACCCCAAATTATACTGGTGGTGTATGATCTAAGTTTCCATGAAAAATTTTGTCATGGTGTTATTTCATGATCAAAATGCTATCTTCATGTCAAGCATAGATCTGTCATGTGATTTTACCAAAAAAAATGCAAAGAAAATAAGGAAAATAGCTCTACACAGCGAAAAAACTGAGGACTATTTGTATCCGCCATTATGCGACTACCATTTTTTTTCGCGCCATTTTTCTATTTAGTGTCTGTATGCCTATAAGAAAAACTTTTTTCTCTGACAGTGTGCCAATTTCATTTGAAATGTACAAGAAACCCAAATGCATGAAGAAATACAAGGTTTTAGCTTGATATCAACTGTTTCCAAGTTTTTATGGCATTTTCAGTACCATAAGACAAAGCGTCCGATTTTGTCAAAAATAGCTGTCGCGACATAATGTTGAAGCAGTTACCCTAAATTCAGCCTTGTTTTGCCCTGTTTTGACATTTTCTACTCTGGTCTGCATGCAAATTACACATTTAAACTGTTTAATATCTTCACTTTTACCTCTGATGGACAGAAAATAGCAGTCAGTAGCCTATAAATATGCAGTTTTTGAAAAAAATACACCCAAAACAGTGAAAATGTGATATTTTTGGGTTTTATCCTCATTTTCAACAAAATTGCAATTAATTTGTCATTTTCTATCAAATTCTAATCAAACTAGCCCATTTTCACCATTATCTGGCCAGATTTCATTTTTTACCAATGTCATCTTATAGGTTATAACACACTAAATAGTTGTTGTTCTTTATTCTATATAAAATTGACCTATTTCCAATGACCGCAGCACACATCAGGACCCATTTTAAATTTCTGTAACTTACATTTTCTTGAAGAATATTGTCAGTGCTAACTAAAAATCAAAAGAAAAGTGGGGGTCATGTTTGATGCAAGAAAAATAATTTCAGTCAAACACACAAACTGCAAAATCAGCTAAAAAATGAGACCCCAAATTATACTGGTGGTGTATGATCTAAGTTTCCATGAAAAATTTTGTCATGGTGTTATTTCATGATCAAAATGCTATCTTCATGTCAAGCATAGATCTGTCATGTGATTTTACCAAAAAAAAATGCAAAGAAAATAAGGAAAATAGCTCTACACAGCGAAAAAACTGAGGACTATTTGTATCCGCCATTATGCGACTACCATTTTTTTCGCGCCATTTTTCTATTTAGTGTCTGTATGCCACTAATGGGAATTGATTGAAACTTAATACAATTGTTCACTGTCATGATCTGACATTCGGTGCACATGTTCCATAACTCTGCTTTGCATTTTTACAAAATTATGCGCCTTTTTTTAACTTAGCAGTGTTTTGGTTAAGTTTTTGTATATAAGCTGGTATCTTAGTACCCACTTATGGGAATGGATTGAAACTTCACACAGTTGTACATTGTCATGAGCTGATATGCATTGTACAGGTTCCGTAACCTTGTTTTGCAGTTTTACAAAATTATGCCCCCTTTTTTACTTTAATATTCATTCATTTGACAAGGCTGTCGAATAGTCGAGCATTGCTGTCATCCGATCGCTCTGGTTAACTTTATTTGGTCACAGATAGATTCAAAATTTCCGTACAGCATTTCCCTACAGCATCTATCTGCAGCTAGTCACAGATGGATTCGCAGTTTCCTCATGCTTTTTAATTTTATGTAAGTAACCTTTTAAGTTATACCAACATATAAGGATTTTAATAGTTTTTTAGTCGGTGACTTAGTCATCTTACTAAATATTAGGTTTTAGAATTAGTAAATGTCTCTTATATTTCTGTATAGAAAGGCATACGTATTTTTAAAATTTTGCAATATTGTTATGTTTTATTATACGATACATATGAAGAGACATAAATAAACTATTTGACTTGACTTGACTTGACTATCAACTTACTCTGTAGAGATTTTTCAGCCAGATATGGATCGAATACCGATTTAACCCAATTTAAAAAGTGTGTCATTCCGTCACGGCTCAAAACACGCGGTGGAACTATACATTACTAACATTCAATTGTTGTTAAATAACGCATTTTAATGTTACAAAATATATACCCCTTTCCGTTTTACGTCTGTTAAGTTTAATAACGGAAATACCATGTAGACTATCTTATCGCAATACGTATGTATGTATGTTTAAGTTTAATTTTATTATGATTTATTTTATTTTATTTAGATTTTATACCAGTAAATCAATACAAAAACACACAGGTCTCCTTGATCTTATTTCTTCCTGATAATTTTCATTTTCTAACTATGATAATTATATTTAACAAAGATCCAATCTAACATAAATAATAGATACAGTTTTTCAAATAAATAATTCAGATAATTTATTGCTTCATTACCTCCCTTTATTCTTTTTTTTAATAAGAGTTTTCTTGTGGAAACCTATAACTTTCTATAAGTAGTGCATGTTTTTAAAAACCTGCTCCAGTCCTACCTTTTAACCTTAAATTGTCATTGAAAAAGCATGAAAATCCTGAATGAACAGTGACGCCTGTCAAAATAGAGTCTATTTTATATAAAATGCTATATAAAATAGAGTTGCATGTGGTTTTGGGTGCTAAAGTGCGGCGCGTGGCTGTTAACCTATTGTAATCATGGGTTACATACACACAATAGAATTTGAATGGCCGTGGAGCAGGGCTTTAAGTAGAAAGTATGTACCCATATTGTGACGAGTCTACGTCGATTGTATTGTTTACGTAAACGTCACATCCGTGATACCATATAACGTTACTTATGTATTTGTTAGCCCGAATAATTGCAAGTTATGTAATCTAAGAATTGTGTAATGTGACTTGATAAAGGCCATGGGCCGAAGCGTTGTCGCAATTAGTGATAGTAAAAAGTATGATAAAAAATACCCATGTAATTAAATAAACTAATTTACTTATATACAGTACCAATAAAGATAAGACAATAAAAAGTTTAAAAATTAGCATAAATTAACTTTAAAAAGCAATAATCCGGAATTTCGTTAGAATAAAAGCTCTATACCTCCTATCATAGATAATTAATGTGGCAAAAAACAATATCAACAATGTAATAAATCAATATTTAAAATAAAAATAAGGTAAAATTATTACACACGAAAAAGGAAACCTTCTTTCTGGCGCATTCATCAAACTGAACGAAAGGAATTTCCAAAGTGATATCCGACACAAAGTGCTTACTTTTCTGCACTTTGCTTTCTTTCCTGCTTCTTTATTCTTGTGAAACTTATTTTTCTCGTTTGTGTTGTTAAATCTGATTCCATTTATATTGACCAGAGCAGACATTTAAATAAAAAACATGAAATTTTGCAAATTGAAAGGAAAAGATATTCATTTACGACATACTTTGCCCACTGCACTCAAATAAAGCCATCACAAATACTCCGCGCCTGAGGGCGCGGAGAATAATTTGATTTTAAATTGCGTTGGAATACAATAAGAATCGATGACATATGAGTTCGTGATGAAACTCGACCTTGTAATGGATTAAATGCCATATCCGAAATCTTATTAAGAGATGAAGGAATGATAGCGGTATAACAGAAGTACTCAATGAAGACTTACAGAAAAAGAAAACGAACACTGCTGAGCTTTTCGACAACTTTCAAAAATCGCTTTGTTTTACATTTACACATGAAGTATTCAAAACCTCGAGTGAGGCTCAAACCCACATCGGTGAGGGGCAAGTGATTTGAAGTCAGCGACCTTAACCACTCGCCCACGGAGCCCCCCTCGAAAGGATTTACATTATTACTGACTTCGCACTTCCAGTGAAATTGTGATATAGATTTAAACCGTTTACTCCGTTTTTACGCATGATTGATTTCAAAATTAAACACTACAGAAACGAAATACGATTGTGTTTTATTGGTTATAAGAAATATTGCTTTGAATATTCAAAATCGTCACATAGTATTGCTTTTTAAGGTACATAGATAGCTGTAATTTGAAATAAGATGCTGCACTGCAACGGGAATTACGACGAAAAATTTGTAACACATGTTTAGAAAGCAAAGAAGGAAACCTAATATACAAAGTCAGCCCTTAAGAATAAAAAACAGTAGGAAAACAAATATTACAAGTATGTACATAAAACAGATAACCAAACCAATACTTCGCACACCTGTGACTGTCGCTATAATATCGATTGGTGTGGTTATGAACATTTCAATAAAAATCTGTAAAAAGATGAAGTCTATATATTATATATATTTTTAGAAAAGCAAAATGAATTGGATGCTGTTTATAATTTCATTTTACTGCCACCCCCATGAGGTTGTTTTTTTAGCATGTATATAAATCCACTGAATATTTTATTACTTCGTTTAAAAACGAAAAACAAATTAGTTGCTTGAATAACTCCTCCAATTGCTGAAAATACAGCGTAATTAATTGCGCGCAAGTAAATTTGGACGAAACACGTCATCAGTTTAATTATTTTAAGACAGTAATACCCTAAAACCATCCTACATTTGTAAAGCTTATTTCGCAAAATTACCAAAGGCATACTGCAGGCTATTGAAATTATGCGTCAGGCTCCTCATGTGATATAAAATAGCATGATAGTAGCATTTACCATTAAACAAGCATCAAAGCCGTCCCTAACTCAAAGACCTTAGAAATTACAGGCATAAAATACCAGAATATCAGTTACAAGGGTTTGCATAACTTCTTTGTTAAGACGACATTTATTACCTAATTCATACTTGTCACGCGATTCTCTTCAAAGAGAATTCAATTTAAATTTGTCTCAAGGTGTGACTCAGACAGTAGTTATATTTCTTCCTGAACAGGGAAAAAGAAACACAAACAAATTCTGTGTGCTTAATAATGATGTAACTGAATAACGTAGCATATAATTATTAGGTTTCATATGCAGATATGACACTAGGAAGACATTATATTTCTTCATACAGCCAGAAAAATGTGATGTAATAGGATAACACTTTACTGCCATTAACGTATCAAATACAAAATCTTTCGCGTGATTTAGATATTATAAATGAAACAAACATGCATATTTTCATTAAAAAAGGCAAAATTGACGTCACGAAGACAAAGTATTTGGCGCCATACAGACTCACAATACAAACTCACGTATTTTAACACTGCCAGTAAATCACAGTTACGCGATGTTGTCATGTCGACCTACTTAATTGGCGCCATACATGTACCATGAAATAATGCTTATATTTTCTGGTCCTTCGGGAGCATTGATTTCAACTCATTTAGATTTGAAGATTGAATACTGCTTAAGCCGGTGCTAGAGGGCGTGGGCAGTGTTGCATTTTTCATTACTGCTCATGAACAGACTCAATCAAATCGAGTCTGCAATTTTCACTGTTTGAATTGTTCTCGGTGCTTCCGAGGGATCTACTTTTCAGATTTTATTCTCTATTTTGTCCACTTTGTTTGCATAAAAGACTTATCAAAATCGAAATAAAAAATAGCACGAATTTGTTTTAATGTATCGTAACGCTCCGAATCAGTTATACCCCGCATGTAACAATAATTCACCAGGGCAACGACCTCGTGAAATTCGGCCAATTCGTTTTACATTTGCGGCGTGCACAAATTTACCGACGGCAACTGGTTAGGCATTCGTTTGACTGCCCGGCAATGCCCGAGTCTATCCGGCATACGCCGCTGTTCACCCGTCTTGCGAGATATGCCAAGAGGCAAATCATATATTTACGCGGTATAAGTTCGGATACAAAATTTGGTAAATATCCGTAATGACAGATATTACCACCGGATAAAATACCGCCGGACAAAAATCGCTAATTTATTTGGAACAGGTCACAAAGGAAAATCAATTGGAGATATGTTACTTTTTACTTGCAGCTCATGTGGCCGGTGTAATCCGGATTAGCCTATATATTTAGCATGATTCCGCTTTACAGTATCTCTTAATTTAAGGTAGCTCTGCACGTTTGATAAACCGGAAGTGATGGCGTACCGTTATTTACCCGGAAAACGTAGAATAAAGCCTGGATTCGGCGTGCGGAAATGAAAATCATTTTATGAATCAATGACAGCCTGT
The DNA here is from genome assembly GCF_021730395.1 of Mercenaria mercenaria. NCBI lineage: Eukaryota > Metazoa > Mollusca > Bivalvia > Venerida > Veneridae > Mercenaria > Mercenaria mercenaria. Next base: position 61,012,383 of record NC_069373.1, read on the forward strand.
GAGTAAATTTATTAAAATGACACTGGTACTATATTTCTAAAGTCAAAATAAGATATTAAAACATATGGCACGTTAAATAATTCAAAATAATGTCTCAAAATTAGCGTGGAATATTCGGTGCACTTTAATCATGGTTAAATATCTCAAAAATAAGCACACGGACCTAAATGTTTTATTTCACCACATTATAGGCCATTTGTTTATTAAAACTGTGCGAAGTTTCATCAAAATCTACATTGTAGAAAAACTATTCGCGAAAATGTTATAAAAGTTATGATTTTCCCATAGACTCCCATTATGAAAATTGCGTGAGGTCCAAATTTTTATGCCCCCGGCATCTACTGATGCGGGAGGCATATAGTGATCGTCCTGTCCGTCCGTCCGTCCGTACGAGGTTAACCAAATGGGACTATTTCGTTTAGCATCAATACCCCTTACTAGAATGACTTGATACTAATGCAGATGTAACCTGTGACCATTCATCATCTTCAGACATCACCTGACCTCAGTTTGACCTTGACCTTGACCTCATTTTGGACTTAGGTTGCTTTATATGGGCCATCTCTTGGTTAACCAAATGGGACCGTTTCGTCTAGCATCAATACCACTTACAAGAATGAATTGATACTAATACAGGTGTAACTTGTGACCATTCCTCATCTTCACACATCACCTGACCTCAGTTTGACCTTGACCTCATTTTAGACTTAGGTTGCTTTATATGGGCCATCTCTTGGTTAACCAAATGGGACCTTGTCGTCTAGCATCAATACCGCTTACAAGAATGAATTGATACTAATACAGATGTAACCTGTGACCATTCCTCATCTTCAAACATCGCCTGACCTCAGTTGACCTTGACCTCGTCTTGGACTTGGGTTGCTTTGTATCGACAAGGATGCCACCGGGGGCATCAAGCGTTTATTGAACGCAGCTCCTTGTTCAAATTAGACTAGACGCTCTATCCTTTTTATTTGCCAATTGTTCTATGTACATTCTAAAGTTTTGAAAAATCGGAGTTTAATCAAATTCTACATTGTAGAAAAAATTTCGATCCAAACGTGCAGAGCCACCTTAACCAGACACTGTACCACTGTTCAGATATCAGATGTGCAGGAACTGAACCACAAGGGCAATCACTTGTGCGCTACTATTTTTTTCTCGTTTCCCCCATTTTCCTCTAAGCTGTTTACATATACACCAGGAGGTTTGATGTATTGCCTTCTGTGTTACTATGACGTTTGTCACGAAACCCGCATGATTGTCTAAAGCTGCTTTTGATGTTACAAGCCAAACGTAAATCGCTGGAATATCCGTGCCGTATTGTCCATAAAGAACATTTTCACTTTAATTATTTTTTTTTTTGGATTTAACGTCGCACCGACACATGATAGGTCATATAGCGACTTTCCAGCTTTAATGGTGGAGGAAGAACCCAGGTGCCCCTCCGTGCATTATTTCATCACGAGCGGGCACCCGGGTAGAACCACCGACCTTCCGTAAGCCAGCTGGATGGCTTCCTCACATGAAGAATTCAACGCCCTGAGTGAGACTCGAACCCACATCGATGAGGGGCAAGTGATTTGAAGTCAGCGACCTTAACCACTCGGCCACGGAGGCCCCTTCACTTTAATTTAAACTACAGTTATTCAGTTACATGTAAATATTATTTATTGAATTCTAGAACATTCTTATTTTGTCCGTTTCTTGTGGCTTGATCAGAATAACACACAAGAAGCACTAACATTTTAGGCCTAACTATAATAAAGGAACCAGCGTGGGAGCCATCTGGCCTGGTCGCGTACTGGCGGACAGGTTTTAGAACACGATTGTTTTTCACTTGGCATGGCCAGGGGTCTAAATTTAAAGCTGATTTCTGTTCAAATTTTATTGTGGGTGTATTTTTGACATTTTGGTAGAAAAATTGGGAGAGGAGGTTGTATTTGGTGAAGTGAAACTCAATTTTAGTATGAGTAGTACTTTAGGTCACAGCAGTGTGATTTTGATGTGGTTTTACCGTAAGCAAATGTGACAAGAGAAATCTCTCTTAGATGATACATGACCCATACTTTTCTCTTCATTTTGTCAGTTTTATCATAAATCTTTAAAATGAAGAAAAGATTTGTTCTCTAAAATGGGTCTAACTATGTTTGGTAGCTCATTAAAAAAGAATATATAGAGAATATTTTTTATGCTAGTTTGACCTAACATAGAGCGATAGGTGTTGCTAACTGAATAAGTGTCCAGTATGCAATTGTTACAGAGGTATGACGAAGCTAGGCTGTTGTGGGGAGTTAGTGTCAATAAATCAATTTAAAAACTAAAATTCAAATGGATTCTAAACTAAGATTCGAAATGAAACCCAAGAAAGACCTTTCTGTGCTTATACGAATCTTACACATTTACCTCCTATGCGACCAGTGCAGACCAAAATCAGCCTGCTCATCTGCACTGTTTGCTATCCAGTCATTAACACCCTTATAAATGGTACTGACCTATTTGAAAGATAGATACGCCTTTTTATAAATTTTGCAGGATGAAGGTAAAAATCTTCCACGAAAATACCCACGTGACTTTTGAGTACGTGCAGACGTCTCACACCACTGGAATAAATGAAAACAACATCATTACTACAGTACATCACGCAAAGAAATCATAAAATAAATGCGACTTACTTGCACTTAATACACTATTCATGTTATATGACATGCAGACGTTGTATGTCTTTACATTAATGCATTTAATTTATCATACAAACTGAGAGAGTGACGTTTCGTGTCTAATTGGTGTTTTAGCTGTTTTGGTAGAAAGTAATTAATACGTCATTTAAGTTTGATTTTAAGCGGCACGTCATTTTACATTTTATTCGTATAAAATAATTGAGCTAATTCCAAAAAAAAAACAAAAAAAAAACAAGGCACCGAAAGCTTGTTTCCATGCCAAAATGTGTTGACCTACAGTGAAACCGAACGTGCTTAATATTGCGATGTTATTGCCACAACACGTGTTTACAGCTTTACAAATGCATGAAATATTTGTTTCTCTTCAACCGTTAACACCTTTTATTGATACGATTGTAGATACATATCAATCCTTGCAATGGCCTACCTGTGCAATTGGACGCTGTATCCAGTAATATTGTAACAATAATACAGTATGAAATTCATGTTCCCTGCAAATTATTTAAGCCCCACTATACTGCTGAAATATAAACAGTTAATATTCTTGAATTATACAGCTGTTTTTATTATTTTCAGGGTGTCGTCGAACTGTGGAATAAACGCGTGTTTATAGAGTGATTCTAGCGCTATTAAACCATATTTTCTGTTTTTTTTATCTGTTTCCTTTGTATATGTTACATTTTAACCATGACCAAATGCATACATAGGCTGCTCCAGAGTTTCGTTTCGAGGGGAAGGGGACAGTCTTAATATGCTTCTGTTCATGTTTGATCCTTCTATTTGTTTTAAAGCGCAAAACAGTTTCCATCAAATATAGCAAATTCACAGTATTTGTTATGATTTAGATGCTTTGTTTTTACATTTGTATTTCCTTTCGATGTACATTTCCTCTCGTAATTTGAAGACACCAAAATGTGTCGTTGTCATTATCTGTGTACACATTTGATGACAAGAAAGTACAAACATTGGTGGTTACAACTTCGAATTATTATGCCAAAACATAAACAATTAAAACTAAGTTAACTCAGATTGATTTATAATTGCAATTTAAAATGATCTGGGTAAAGTAAGTCGTTTTTTTTTTTGGATAGATGTCAACATTGATGTTACACGATTATAGAAGGAAATCATTTTAGACTGGCTCACCGCAATTTGCGCTAGAAAGTGAAATCTAACGCCGTAAAATGAGTAGATTGGTCTGAATTCTAGTTTGAAAGCCAACACTATGGAGAGGTCTTGATAGACCTCTCCAATATTCCAATAAAAGTCAGGTTCGCAGAAGCGTCTTCAGATCACTATGACATTTTAAAATTCTGAATACTACAGAAAACATTAAAAAATCCTGGGTGAATATCATATACATGTTGTATGTCACATTCAAATAGGTTTTGTTCATCACAAGCCAACAAGTAAAATAAGTTTTCTGTACTTTACAGCCACGCAAGTTAACTTAAGTTTTCTATTGTCCTCTAAGACGAAATTTACTGTTCGTTTAAAATAAAAAAAAGGGTTTAATACTGTTGTTATACATGTTGGAAACCGTTATTAACAAAACAAATATAGAGATATATATTAACTATTCTTTGCTCGCAGTATTCAAAGATATGTATATGAATTGAATCACGTTAAAATGTATTTCGTTCAGTTCAATAAACTTATTGTTTAACTGGCGGGTTCGTTTGCCCCATTCGGAAGATCTGTCGGAATAAGAAGAGTTCTTCTCATGGAGCTTCTGTGTCTTCCACCCGATAGTCGGAGATGTAATGATCAAAACAAGGTGGCAATTCGACATAATAATTATATACCTTACAAACTGAGTTATAAACTAGAACAAATAAAATGTTTGGACTTTCTTTTTCAAATAGCACATTAACAATAAAAATCTCTGAAAAAAATACATTTAAAAAAGAATGATATATTTTTTTCACTTCCGGCAGTTCGATTGAGAATTTCTTCTAAACTTTTCTAAAGCTTCTCGGAAGCTAATATCTTGGGCTCAAACGAACGGGGCAGTTGACAAACAAGCCTATCAGGTGAGATTCTCGCATAAATGGTAAGTTGCTAATTTGGCAGCTTTCACCAGGGCCAAGTTCAGTGTACAATTATTGCAATGGTAGCTTTTGAACATTTTTAAATGAGATTCAGTATTAACTAGGAAGTGCTTGGGGCCCCTAATAAGTCACAGTGACCTGCAGCAGGGAAACTCGTCTATAGCACAACCTATGATATAACCAGAGACAATAACTAGATAACAATTGTTATCTATGTGTCTGATATAACTTTAAAAGGAGCAAACTGGACCTCTCCTAGGTTTCTTTTTTAAAAGAAGCCTACTTGTTTATACACTTTTCAATATCCAGTGCAAAGGAAATTTTCTGAATTTTCGTGGTTAGATTATACAAAGTAAAAAGGTCATAGCCCGGCTACTCGAGACGCACTTCATGTTTAACAAACTTCCAGTGTATTTAAGATGGCTGTGCTACACTCTACTAGTCAGGTCAACTTATTCAATGTATTTTAGATGGCTGATCTACGAGCTAGGTATTTTTTTATTTCTTAAAATGGTTGATTTATTATCTGCTAGTCAGATCAACCATTTCAAATTGTTTTAGGTTGTTGATCTTCCAGTTAAGTCAAGTCAAATTTTAATATATCAAATGTACGGTCTTCGACTTCGAGAGAGGCAAACAATTTGCATTGTTTTAGCTGCTAGATGATTGATCTACGAGCTAGACGTACGGTATACAAGTGAGGCAAACAAGTATCATTATTTCAGATGGAAGATGGTTGATCTGCGATCTACGAAGCAGCCCTACCAATTTTCAGGGCATTTTAGATGGTTGTTATTTTCAGTATTTTAATAATAACGTTAACGTCACGTCGACATTTTCTTTGGCGCTACACTAAGAAAAAGTTCGCCCTAATTTCATCCACCTTTTAAATTAAAGACATACATGTATTAAAATTGAAATAATATTTAGAAAAACTGTTTTAATATTTCAATTCCAGCAGCCGGAAAATAGCATTCAACGCGTCTATAACGTATTTAATAGGGGATGAAAACCCCCGAGACGGTAACGTCCGTATATAAATATTCGTCTTTATTGTTTGCATATACTGAGGCAATTTTTTCGATGTTTTCAGGTTCCGGTTTATGTACTGGTATGAAGGTATTAAATGCCTCCGCTACTATTTTCTATATAAAATTAACAACTTATAACATATTTTTATCAAGATTTGTAGCCTTTCACTTCCTGCGAGACTACCCTTGTCTTAAAGGTCTGCCTTTAGGCAATCAAAATATACCAGAAAAATATGGGGTTGACCATAAGGCAGTGAAACCATGGGGGGTTGACCATAATGCAGTGAAACCATGGTCACGTGACTGAGACACGTGATGAAAACGCTAATATGGCGTAGGTAGACATCAGGAAATACCTACTTTCACTTTCATTTTACAAGGCAGTTTCCAATCAACTTTTGAAGCATATAACGTAGCTTAAAATCATCTGCGGACATTCCTTTTTACAATCAAGCATCAATAAAGCTTATATCTGGCATGAAAATGGCCTTTACTAGGCAGGAAAATTGCACTATATATTGATATGGACTACATTCCACGGAGCCATATCCGGCTAATTGCCCCCTTCATGCCTACACACCACAGACTGGTTGTCTGCATGAACATCCGAGCACCCCAAATCAGTCACAGAAATTCGTAAACCACGCCAACATGATTCTTTTACTTCTTTTCGTAGTGAAAACTGTACATACAACTGAAAAACTCTTTTAAAACAGTAAGTTTCTCTAAAGGCCGTCAAGTTTCTGCGTGGAGTGCAAACAAACAAACAAACAAAAATTCTAAAGCCAGTTCGAGAACGCGGTGAATGACGTCACCGTCACGGCTTCCCGTAAATTTTGCAATGTACGATATTCGCTGTAAGAAGTATGATGACACGAAATGTAAACTTCACTGTTTACTTAGAGCGAAGTTTCACTTTGGTTTGAGTGCTGAATATTTCTTTGTAAGTGGATATAAAAGATAAATCCCCATGCTAGGCGGTGCCTTAATTCATATTAGGCCGACGATGTATTCGTGTACATTACAGCCCCGCAAGTTGCCAAATAAGAAATTAACTTCGATCATTTATGTCATAAATCAGACAAAATCAATATTAATGTAATATAAATAAGTTATTTTAGTATCACCCACATCTTCCAAACCCTTCAAACCATTATTGTTTTAGCGGCAGCCGACCAGACGCATTTAAATCTAGAAACAAAAATTATGTTCCTTTTTTCTGTAAGAATACTCAGTTGATTGCCGATAACGCGTCTTCATAACATCCTATTTGATAGCAGCCGGTTAATTCCAACAATTTGAAAGATACATTAGTTCAACAGGGGAAGTAAACAAATCATAACTGATTCGAAAAGGTGCTCCCATCAATTCTTATACAGATCTAAATAATCTTACAATCTAAAATTCGAATTCATATGACAATTAAAACTCTATGCGCAGTGAAAGACTGCAGTCACGTAATGTTTTAGTTTGATGTTCAATAAGAAATGACAGAATTATTTTTATTAGGTCTAGCAATTATTAAAATCTTATGAATATTTATGTTAGCTTTTTTTGGCTGAAACGACAAACTGCGTTTGAAATCGGATAGAAAATAGTTATATGTTTTAGGTTTTTAAATGGCTTTTAGATATGAATCTCAGCCAAATCTGGCACACAAGGAAGAAAGGTTCTGCACGTCCTCGCAAAAGGCTAAGACGTTACGGACAGGCATGCACATACAAACAGACTGACTGAGCATTAGTTCTGATGGGACGCCTATACGACAATTGTGAACTTACGGCGTTGGCGGGTCAGCGAAGCGCCAAACACGTCAGAACGACAAATACTTGACATACCTTGTTGTCATTCTGGCCTACCTGACGTTTGAAGAGCGCCAATACGCCAACATACCAAACCTAAAAAGAAGCGCACCGATACGAAAAATAAGGCATTTGTCCTATTGGCAGGGGTGCCTAAATGTTAACAAAACTTTCCTGTTGGACTGTCGTCGGGATGCCTCACGAAAACCAAAAAAATACTTGACTTGGTGTGCTGAGTGCAAAATTTGTACTATTGCAGTGATTTTTTTTGGCGTTTTGCCGTTGGCGCCCTGATTCGTACCAATACACTAAAACATGATAGCAGAAATCAGCCACCAAAATAGCCCAATTTTGCGTCACGACAATTGATACTAGCTTTACAAGAATTACACTGCAATTGCTAGATCGACAATTCAAAAATCTACGAGAGACGTATTTTATATAAATAGTACCCAATCTTTGACTTATCAATTCATATCTATTCAGGTTCACGCCTTTAATAAGGGCAGACATTAAAAACCAATGATAAATATCAATCATGGAATGCCACGTTCCAAAAACGCAGCCTCCCCAAAACGAAACTCACACCACGCAAACGTGCACATCGCCGACACACTCACTCACAGGACAAAACGAACAAATAAAGGAACACAGCGGGGCACCGCCTTGGAACGGTCAGTGGTAAAAACATCACTGCAGAACTAAAACCGGTTTATGGTGCGCACCCAACCTCACTCTTACCCCCAACATGTTCCAAAATCACGGGACAGTGTAAATAAAAGTAATCTCCGCCAGTTGAATCTTTAATGCACGCGATGGAAACAAAAGGCATGGCATGTAAAATACAAAAATGTATAACTGTATAACTATATATAAAGCAAACCTTAGAGAACCAAAAACGTATGTACTCAATGAAAATATTGTTTACAGCAACACGTATTCTGCTGTTTCTAGTCAAGAGATACTCTTCTGTTGCTGGTCATGAGAAGGATCGTCTAATTTATATCAAGCATTCGTTGCATCCATGGAGATACACAGCCTCTGTAAATACATGTATCTTAAAAAGGGAGAATATATCTGAATAATAATGAACATAAAGTAAATAATGGTGACGAAACAAATGAACAGAATGCAGTAATATTAAACAAATAAAGTCTTGAAAATAATTATTTCTTAACACATTCTAATAACATATGTTGTACCTCAAAATCTGAAATACTACAGCACCGAAAGAAACACTATTAAGGGCCTAACGACGGAGGAAATAATACAATACGTAACTGGGAGTAAGTATCGTTAATAATGGAATGTTACCTTGGAAAACATATGTTACCCCCTATATAATTTTAAAACAAATTAGTTATTAGATGGCATGTTTATCTTCATATTTTAGAAACAGATATTACGTTATGAATAAATAGTGCAATTTTAGGGCAAAATCAGACCTACAGTGCTACTTTATATGAAACGTTTTCTTTACCTTTATAACTAAAATTGAAGTTTGTAAAGGTAATATTTAGAAAATCAGGGACTTATTGTAATCAAATATAGATGTCAATTAAGACCAAAAACATGATCGATCCCCAGTTATATACGCTTAAACTATTACCAGAATAGTTTCAATGAAGCATCAAAGTTTTCAGACCAGTAAATTTAACAGTGTGTTTACATTTAAGGAGACGCATATTGCTACATTCACAGTTCATACAGAAATGCGGAAGGGGTGCATATTCAAGAAATCGATGGTGGGAAAATAAAAAACATATTCCTAAACAGATATAATACTGATGGACACCTGTAATATTCAGTATTTTGTGGATAAGGATGCGGTACTATGAAAGTAATAGGAAAACAGAGGTCTTTGTGAAAGTACATTCAACACAAAATATCACGCTTTAGTATAAGGAAAAAAACAGGTTTCTTACAATAACAGTGTTTCAAATAATGTTGAAGGGATGAAATTTTCTTTCTAACACACCAGGTTTGCTCAAACATGTAAAAATTTAACGCCACGTTATTTCAGCTCGGGATGGACGCCATATTTCTCATTGATAAAAAATGTAAACAAAAAAATCGGAGTGGGATTAGCATTGCAAGGGCATAACATGACATTCTACACAATGAATACCTTAGATCAGATTTCTAAAATGCTACACAGGTCAGGCGGGTTAAATGCATAATGTCGATCACTTGAAATTCATCTTGAAAAGGTGATTAATTTTCCCACGACTTCTCGGCGATTCACTGCAAATGTATTACTGCGCCGGACGAAAGGTAACTCTAATAAACAACGGGAGACAACTTAGGTGTCAGCACGTGTACGATTTAAAAAAAAACATGCCGATGATTACAATTTCTTATCAAATAATGAATCCTATTCAGATATTCGTCTTTAATATTAGAAAATTATTATTAATTTCTGTGGACATTTATCAAAAAATATTACTGACAGTGGACTACTTTGCGCATCAAACTGGTTTCCGCTTCAGTTGTGAGACACTTCCGTTATACTTTTTGACAACAATATCAAAACACAAAATGAATCAATAAAGTCACTTATAAACCGATTGCTACTTAAATCAGTGTAAGTATATTGTTGTTACAACGTTATACATGTTCGTTACGTTATGAGATAAAGTTTATCTTGAACAGCATAATCCATTAAGTATAGGATAGACAACGAGTGCCGTTGTCTACGGGATATATATAGTGGACGCAACTTGACCCCGATGGTTGACCTTTGTATTATAATACATAATGAGGCACAACCTATTATTGAAAAGGAGTGTACGTAAAACACGAACTGCATGAGAAAGTGGAAATATGAATTTGTGTAATTATAAATTAGTGTATTGGAAAGTTTTAAGTTTTAACTGATCAAATGTAAGTATACATACTTTGATACTGCACTGTAAACAAACTAATTTCATATAAATATACATGGCTACCCTAATCGCCCTTTATTTCTACAATGAAATAACCGATATGAATAATCAGCCGAAGGTCGCGGTCAAGTTGCGACTACTATACAACGAGCAAAGCGAGTTGTATATATCCCGTAGACAACGGCACGAGTTGTCTATCCGACTTAGACCACGTGACATAAAAACTGCAATTATTGAAAACTGTCCCATGCGTTCTATAGTAGGATTAACGTGTTTTTATAAGAGTGATATTATCTTTGTACCGTTATTTGTCAGTAGGGCATATGAAAGAATGCAGGTTATTTTGTATAAATTCAGTTTTACTCAAATACCGGATTTACTAAAATTTGACGTTCATTAACACTTTGAGTCATTTGCAATCGCAAATGCTAAACAGTTAAATATGGATTTCTCAAAAGTACTCAAAATTGAACTGCTGAACAATTAGTTTTTGTGAGGAGTTTGCATGTTGGCGAAACACGATGACAGATACGTTGATTCAAGAAGATAGCCAGTTTCCGAAACTACAAAAAAAGGCTGACAGCAAATCGGAGGTAAACATGTTGGATAAAAAAGATACTGTTGTTTGAAGTAATCTGATTTTTTTTTAAGGTAACTTGACATGAACAACCAAGATGGAGTCACGAAATTAGGGTTGGTCACATTATTTACCCCTATAGACAATATGCTGCTATAGAGGTCTAAAGATGCATTTTAATCATTTAACACACACATAAACAATTGTAAAAATGCATTTAATTTATAAAATTATAAAATCAAATGTTCTGAAACTCACCATGAAAACTAGTCAATTTTTGTGCGCATTTTGCGGTAAAGTTATTTATCCAAACTGAAAATAATTTATATCATCATATGTTTGAATATGTCCTTCAGATGCTCCACCTATGAACAAAAGAACTTATCCTCTGAGTTTTATGCTATTTGCTCTGGAATTTCATCAATAAATTATAAATTTCAATATTTTGTTGCAAATAATTCAGTAACAAGGGGCCATGCAATTCCAAAAATGTGTTTATTGTAAAACTCACCCGGTCCTATGAATGGAAAATGTACCTAAACATAGCTGATTTTGGGTATATTACATTATGTTTTATGACCCTTTCATGTTCAAATGAAGAAATCCTTACCTAAACTGTCTCTGTATTTTTTTGGGAGGCAACAGAAAATCAAGAAAATGTACTTTATCAATTATATTAAACATACATTAATTTAGTATGGCCTAAGATCCACGCTTTCCATGAGATTTCCATGCAAGTCAGTAAAGTTTTGACATTGAGGGTTATTCAAACAGTAGCAAACACATTTGAACTAGGACATAGATTGAAAAGATTGAAAACGTTTTACAAAATTTAAATACAAAGTAGAATTACTAAGAAATGAACACTTCACTCAAAACCCTTAATATGTGAGGATGTAAAGTCTCAGAAATAAGGACAAAGTAAACTTACATGTACTTTGAATCTTTTTAACGACCCTCGTACTGCAGGCAGGTTTCAACTTTTTAGGGTGTAAAATATAGAAATTTATAATTTACTGATGAAATTCCAGAACGAATAGCATAAAACCCAGAGGATAAGTTCTTTTGTTCATAGGTGGAGCACCTGAAGGACACATTCAAAGATATGAGGATATAAATTATTTTCAGTTTGGATACATAACTTTTCCACAAAAAGCGCACAAAAATTGACTAGATTTCATGGTGAGTTTCAGAACATTTGATTATATATTTTAATAAATTAAATGCATTTTACAAGTGTTTATGTGTGTGTTTAATGATTAAACTGCATCTATAGACCCCTGTAGCAGCATATCGTCCTATAAGAGTAAATAATGTGACCAACCCTAATTTCGTGACGCCATCTTGGTTTTCCCTGTCAAGTTACCTTAAGTATGGACTAGTGCTTACTGGTAATATACATAATCACATACAAATTATCAGATTCTATTAGAAATCACTTTTCAACAATCGGTATAAAGTGACAAAATAATTATGGTTATATTCATTTTTTGTTCTTATAAAACAGGAACCAGTGTCGGGTTTATTTATTTTGTTTATCAGGATATAGTTAGTGCGTAGATGCTGATGGGACTACGAACACTTTTTACTATATCGTGCCTTTCTTGTAAGAATGATGTAGTTGTTCTACTTTCTAACAGGGCTCAGTTGTTCGAAACTTTAACGGGCTGTTAGTTTAGTTTAGTTTAGTTTACACTTATTTGTTTTAGCTCGATTGTGTTGAAAGCTTTAAGCTTATTGTACCCACTCTCGAGTCCGTTTGCTGAGAAAACCAGAACTGGTGTCATATGACAAGTCATGGTGCTCGAACCCACGACCCCTGCATTAAGCTATTGAACTAACCGCCTGTTAAATTTCTATTCAAGATACTAGTCTTGGTGGGTGGGAAACACTAGTATGATGTTTTAATTTTACTGTAAAGATGATTTAGTGTTTATAATCCATAACAAATACATTTGTTTTTCTAAGTTTTCTAAACTGTCGAAATATACTAATAAAGTTAATCGACCGTTAGCTCAGTCGCCTGTTAAAGTTTCGAACAACTGGATCCAGTTGTTTGCAAATGTAAGAATCGTGCTGACATGCCTGTTTTATAACAAGTGAACATAAAAAGTTACAACTGTTGGAAACGTTTCACTGAATGTGTAAATTACGTATTTACCCAGTTGGTTCTACACTACAAATATGGAGTTTCTTGTAATTCAAGTATAGTTATTCCAGTCTTGTATTTCAGTCATGTGAACCCTTTTATTGGTATCCAATAACATGGGGTCATTTTTACGATATTAATATTTAGACGTTGTCAACTGACGTTGTTTACCTCCAAGTCAATCTTATTGTTTTATCCCATTGATAACTGGTGATTGCAAGGTCATTCAACTCCGGTGTTAGCCTGTATTGTTAAGGTTTCGATGGAGGCCTTGAGAAACAAAAATCAAACAACACCAAATCATAGAAAGAAAGAGTTGTTTGACATGAAAATTGAACAGCATGTAAAAGATGTATATTACTTTACGAAACAAGTGTCAGTATACTGATATAAACATTGAATTCCGGAAAAGGGCTGCCTAAAGGGGTTCCACTTCCGGACAGTTAAACGCCTTTAAAAACTCACCATTTTCAAAGAACAGTTACACATGTTCGTTTTGATGCATTTGCAATAGCGTGCGAGTGGTGAAATTTTGCATAACAAGTTGGAACACAGTTTTCAGCAATTGTTTATCTTTATTTCTTTACAAATGGCATTCATTTTCAAAGGGAGACAACTGTTCCCGATTATTTTAAGTACAAATGGCATTCATTTTCAAAGGGAAACAACTTTTTCCGATTATTTTAAGTAATCTTTGAGAAAAAGTTGTCTCCCTTTGAAAATGAATGCCATTTGTAAAGAAGAAAAGATAAACAATTGCTGAAAACTATGTTCCACCTTGTTACGTGAAATTTCACCACTCGCACGCTATTGGAAATGCATCAAAACAAACATGTGTAACAGTTCTTTGAAAATGATGAGCTTTTAAAGGCGTTTAACTGTCCGGAAGTGGAGCCCCTTTAGGCAGCCCTTTTCCGGAATTCAATGTTTATATCAGTATACTGACACTTGTTTCGTAAAGTAATATACATGTTTTACATGCTGTTCAATTTTCATGTCAAACAACTCTTTCTTTCTATGATTTGGTGTTGTTTGATTTTTGTTTCTCAAGGCCTCCATCGAAACCTTAATTTGTTAGATGGTAAATTGACACGAAATTCACGCGTTTTTTGCCCAAGTTTCCCCCGATATATATACAACGCTACTGCTGTATATGAAATATAGACGGGTACAAGTCTGCTTTGCGATTGGCTATTTACGGATTATTGTGGTCTTATTACGTTTAGATGATATTGCATTTACAACTTACTTGACCCCGTTTTTTTTACGTGAATGACAGCATTCTCGTGCAACTCGTGCAAACATAGTTATGAAAAGTATGGTGGAGAATTCAAGGACAAATTATAAATGACATTAAAGTGAGGATAACTGTATATTCGTCCAGTTTTGATCATTGACATTCCTGCTGTGTATTAGTAAGTTTTGTGAACAAGATTAGAATGTTACTTTTGCACATATACACATTGATTGGACCTCTCAACCAAATTCCATACCTTATTTTAGGGATTCTTAAGACAATACATTTTCAAAAGTTTGTTGAATGTGTTTTGATATTTAAGTGCATTGTAGTTCATGAATACCAAGTTAAAAATTAATAATGGCAACATTTCTAGGCCCTTATTGTAAGCCACTAGACTTCTGTAACGATAAATGTTTAATGTATTAAGGGGAATATACTCTTTAAGTTTTGGAATGTGGCATTCCTTGACCACCGTATCTTTTCTTATGCACTACTTTGTAAACAAACTAAATAATGTGTTTTAGCTTACATATGCGAAATGAAAAGCAAGATAGTGAACTTATTTCACATTCTTTCTTTAAATTAGAATCTGTAGGACATTGATAAATGTTTGGACAAGGTAAAGCACTATTATTTTCGCACAAAAAAGTCTTAATTGTTGACTTTGAATGTACACAACAAGTCTTATGTAATTCAACAATAACTTTCTTGTTTCAGTTTTTCTCATTTTTATTTTAGTGAGCAATCCTTTGTGTACTTATAACAGTTGAAACAGTATCCATTTCTTGTACCAAAATCTTGTACTTTTTTGCAGGTAAATTTTATCATACCCCACCCACATTTTTCTAATTTCAAAGTATGCGTCCCCTTAAATGACCAGTGACAAAGGTTGTTCAAATATTTATTAGAGAGTGATATATATTCAACTATATGTAGACCACATGTGATTACAGGATTAACCGTTTTATTGATACACATAAAGAAACAGCATGCACCCTATATCTTAATAATAGAAAATCCTTACATACAGGTGAATGACCTTTGTGAGGAAGGTCAGTTTTGAATTAATCACCAGAGTGTAGAATTTGACATTATTGTATCCATATTTAAATTCATTACACTTAAGCGCAATGACAATTAAAACTACAGTTCGTTTTTGTAAACATCATGTTTGTAAACATTAAAGATTGCGTTTTGTAACCTTAACTCCGGCTTCCATAATTTAGTGTTTCTAGTATAACGTGAGTTCAAGCTAGAACAAAACATAATCAGAAAGTAGGAAGGTCATTTTGTAATAGAGAAATTTTGGGTTGAAAACGTGTAAACACGTATGACCTAGTAATCGAACTGTACCGTCTTACCTGGGAAGAACCAGTACGGGCCTCTTATGTGGGTGGGGGACACTCAAGAGCAATATATAAATTTAAGCCCTGCATAAATTGCAGAACACAGGTATAACATCAACTTCAGTTAGACATTAAACCTTACGCTGAAAACGCAAGTATGCACTCAAAGATTTACGAGATGTACATGTATGCGGGATTTAATCTTTTCCAATAATACTCTAACATAAATACAGAAAACTCATTTATTGACTGAAGAAAAATATCCCCCGGAGTAGTAATGGTATCTGGAATTACTGCTATGTGAGAATTATCGTATAGGGATACCATCTAAAATTCTCATCCTGCTGATTATTACTAATTCCGACAACATAATGTAAATAAGAAATTCTAAAAGTATGCTGTTTTGATATCTGGACAAGTTGTTAGAAAATCCCAGACGTATAAACCTTTGAAAGTATGACTAAGTTAAAAAAAAAATACGCATTATTTTTTCGGCGACGCCGTCTAAATTCGTTTTCGTTACCTATGCCACGTGACTTCAGTTTGCAAATCAAATTGCTTGATAACGCATTATAGATAATTTATCAAAATGGAAGATTTATGCAACACTCTGCCTGATTGGACGAGAGTGTCAATTTCTTTCACTCTGTTGATTGTGCTACGCTGAGTGAAATGTAGACAAAGCGTTTATCCTAAACGACGCTGTTCACAGTTTTAAAGCTAACTTTGGCTCAGTATATTTAGCAAGAATATTGATATATCTCAAAATGATAAGTAAGTTTAATAATATGATAAAAACCTGTTCAAATACCAACATATATCAAATTAAAGAAAGAGCTCAATACGGTCTGCGTATCACATGAATAAGGGTATAAGAGTCTTTTATGTAGAGAAGTGCTTTTTAAAAGATTTTCCTTGTTACAATTGTCGTCTGTATATGAAAAGGTTTCTTGCTTTTGTGACTTATTCAGATTGCATATTAAAATGAGTACTTGTTTGCTTTGATATATTTGACTGATTTATTATATATGAATATTTTTTCTTTAGTATGGTATGCAAATATTGAACTCAGTTGAAATCTGTTTCATTATATATATGCTATATAATGACTGAATCTCATTACACTGAAATGAAGGTATGCTGCATACAGTTTATCTATGTGATATGACTACGGTCAAACTTTGTTTATGAAACAGAAATATTGAAATAATTACAAATGTATGTTTTGCTTGACCTTCACTTTTTTATAGGTGTGACGTCATTGTCCAAAGATTCATGAATAGCGAATATGCACTTGTTAAAGCGGGATCAGTTGGCCTATTTTAGAAATAAATAAAAATAATAAATAAAAAAATCCTTTAATTGATTTTTTCTCATGTATTCTAATCAAACTTGATTTGTAGCATTTTTATTAGGCCCGCAGCCAACTTTGTTCAGCTGGGACATTTGACCCCTTTTAGGGGCTGCTAGAGCTAAAACTAGAAATGCCTTTGACTTCATCTCAGTGTTGTAATATTTTCTGGTTCTTCGGGATCATTGATTTCAATTCATTTAGATTTGAAGATTGAATACCGCTTAAGCCGGTGCTAGTGGGCGTGGGCAGTGTTGCATTTTCCATTACTGCTCATGAACAGACTCAATCAAACCGAGTCTGCAATTTTGACTGTTTGCTTTGTTTTCGGTGCTTCCGAGGGATCTACTTTCCAGATTTTATTTATACAGTGTCTCATGAACAGCTTGTTGGATCTTTGTCATACCTGGTCTGGAGCATCATTATAAGGTCCTCTTCCAAATTTATTTATATAGGAACTTGGGCCCTATTAGGGACCACTATAGCTGAAAGTAGATATGCCTTTCTTCGCATTAACCACTAAAATGTAATGGATTTTTATCAAACTCGATGTGTAACAATATCGTAAGGTCTCCTGCTATTTTGTTACAAATGGGGATAGGGACCAATTTAGCTAAAAATATAAACACGTTTAATGACCTCTTCTCATGAACCGCGTCATGAATCTTCACCAAACTACTGCTGTAATTATTCGTCTAAGGATAAACGAAACAAAATTGCAACCCTACGAAACCTTTGCGAAAAATTAAAACAGAACCATTTAAATTGTTAAAGTGCGGTGTTTAGTTTTGCAATTTGAAAAATGTAAGATGAAAGATGAATGTTAGATGAAAAATTCATAAACTTCTTTCCTTATTACAATTCGCCGACTATCATTTTTAAAGATATTTCTTGTTTTAAAATCAATTTACAAAAATATATTAAATAAATATGCGCAAATTTTTGTTGTAAAAGATATCGTGTGTTTGCTGCAACACATTTCGGTCGCACGGGAAACTCCATTAACATGTGAACTATAGAAAATATGACAAGACTTTCATTGCCCTATACATTCTCAGAAAGAGAAGACAGTACAATACATTGGTCTAGTAATAATGTTAGACAAAATACGGAAAGGGACTGTAACCAATTACTTAGAATGTAATTGAATCTGAGAACGTATTGATATGTTGTAATATAACTTTCTTGAGATTTCTGAGAGACATAACCGAGAAACCGTAACAAAACTGGGAGAAATGCCAATTAAAGTAACGTCTTAAGTCATTTTGGACCTCTGCAAACCTTGTTTATGAAATAGAAGCAACTAATAAGTAATGGTATGACGCAATTCAAAATCGCTGTGTTACAATGTTTATTTAACCAAATTTAACACAGTCATGGATTTCAGTCAGAATTGTAATCAGTTATAAAATTATTTTAATGAAGTGTTCTTTCATTACAAAAAAGACAAATGTGCATAAAAACACGGACACATGTCTAGTCAGATAAACCTATACTACAACATTGATTTAATAACGACTTTAAATCGTACTTTGTGTGTGTATACAGGTTTATTTATAGTCGCCGCCGTTAACCCATATGGACGACTCCACCAGAAGACTGTTAGTAATGCCAGTGGGAGGATAGCGCATGATACACAAGACGCTCCAATTCCATAAGCTCTGGTTCTTTAGCGTGCCAAGTGTAAAGCATCCATAAACGGGACTCTTATCCCAATGTTAGTACTTTTAGATGGAAGAGCGGGGATTCGAACACGTACGGGACCGCATATAGTAATTTTTAGATGGAAGAGCGGGGGCTCGAACTCACGACCCCTGTTATGAGTCATACAGTGTTACCACTGGACCACTTCGTCCGCTCTTTGAAATCGTACGGGACCGCATAGTGCTTAAAACTACGGACTCTGTCAACATACCTTGTCAAATCGACTGAAAATATCTCAATATAATAACGAAACCGATTGGCTTATCACTTTTATATGTACAAAGCTGGTATAGCAAGAATAACATATAAATATATGAACTAACGGGATAGATGGCTTGGCTAGTGCGAAAATGTAGGACATAAAACAGTTACAACGCGAAGTAATCTAACTGCAGTTTAACTTTAAGCTGTTTTCTACAGAACAAATCGCTATCTGCATAGTCTGAAATCGAAAATAAAAGTAATGATGCTTGTTCCTTAACAATTATCGTTATTTTCCTGAAAATCAGAGCCAAAGAAACATATTACAGTGTACTGAACTTTTAACATATTATACGTGACAAAAACCAATTACTCAAACAAAATCAACTTAAAGACCATTTTGAAGCCTTTACCGTGAGATCTGACAGTACCATAATTGTGAATAATTACATATGCTGGAGTCTTCATAGTAATCTAGTACTCAAAAAGAAGACACGTTGTAGAAGTCATCAATATATCTTTCAGATTCTTGATATCTAATTCTCAATAACAAAGAATGTCAAAATTAAAAATTAATTGAATTCATTCAATTCATGTCTTAACATTTCTTAGAAAAGAAATATAGGTACTTCTATCTAAAGTGTTCATGGTTCTATGGTAAACAATTATGCGAGATCCAGTTTTGTCAGATATACTGACATAACTCTGTTATTGAATGAAGAAATAAGCATTCTCCCTAGGTCACTTTTAGAAGAGCACTCCTAAGTGGATAAAAGCCTAAACGCTGATCCTGTTGATTATAGTTAAAACTATCTAGTATTACATTAGTTGCTGACTCGGAAGATCACTGAGTTCATAGAAGTCAATAAAACGTGTAAAACAGTCCACATTAAATGACTGGGAAAGAAAATAAACCAGACACAGTGCTTTCTAATATTTATGAAGAAATGTTACTGCAGGGGAAAAGAGGCAAAAATTTTAAATACATATTGCCTACTTCAAACAGAGTTTGATGTTCAGACCTGTATCTGTTAATATAAATATCGATTCTAGCTTGTTTACGAATTCTTGAAAGCGTTCATCACGCTAGCTAATTTGAACTACATTTTCCAATTCTTGATGATTCCTCGCTTAATTGTAAATATATTCTGGTAAAATAATATTAAAACAATACATTCCAAATTATGTTAGAAAATTGTTGCAATGTTATAGCGTCATTAAGCTCATTCACAGGGTTGATATGATTAGTCTGGTATGAAAGCTCTGTTTCAAATATTCAGAACCATTTGTCAGATTATTACCTTAAATATTTTAGATGTATCCAATGTTTTGTCTCGGATATGTGTACATAGAAGCATATACATGCTTAAAGAACGCCTCTGTTGATAAAACACAGTTCTCGTATTCACAGCGCTGTTTAACGAGAATCGTATCTGAGTGGAGGAACAATCATAACGATTGAATGATTTGGCATCCTAGTACTAACCATTAACACTCATCATCATCGTATTACTGATATGGTTAAACAAAGAAAGAATATACTCAAAGATCTGTTAGCACCAACCAATATTTAACAAGAACTCTAACTTTTATCTATCTCGTGCTTTTGCTATCCAGTAGTATTGCGGTAGGTGAAAGGACGCGCAACAGCACGTGTTTAACATAAAGCAAATCGTCGTTCACAAAGTGAAGTACTGAAGATTTAGCACAGGCGATAACTTCAATAGTACTCGTATATTAAATGTACATAACTGTACATATAAAGGTTGAACACTGAGCTTTGTACACAACCTGTCCGTTTCATTTTATTTGTATTTCATCAAAAATCATATAGATCTAACTTTTGTTTGCAAAATCTATTTGAATTGGATATTATCATTCAGCTAGACAAAACCTGGGACTTAAAACATATTTATTTATTCCAAGATTTACGAGATATGGATACTTGTGGGAAATAATCATCCCAATACCGCTCTAACAAAAATACAGAAAACTCGATTATATTGACTGAAGGGGAAATCCTCCGCTGCTGCAACAATGTGATCTGAAACTGCCGTGTGAGAAGCATTATGATATGGATGTAGGAATAACTTCTGCAGAATCCCGAGGGATTGGTTGGTGCCCGAGATCACTAGAACGATGGTACAACGTTTTCCGAGGGAATCTGTTATGTTATAACATGAAATGAACATAACATACTAGGATTAAACAAGCAAAAAGAATAAGTATGTATAAATTGTCCATCAACGTAGAGAATATCAGCAAGGTTTTATCACGCTGACGTCATTTCCTTTTGTATTACGCGTTAATATGTGTTTGCCTTTACGGGGAACGTGCGTATGTAAAAAGGTATAAGCAAGAAACTGTTAACGTACTTTTACTCTCCTTAATATACCCTCAGAAAACGGCAAAAAGCAGGTTTATGCTAGAATACCATATAAAACTCCGATCCAGCTTATGTTACTAACAATACGGTAAAATGTTTTATTCGTATTTCATAAAATCGAGGGGTAAGTGCCAGAACCTGCTATGTGCATGTTTTTAAATTTTACAGGAGAGCGTTTTTTCCTTTATTCTTTTTAATAGTAGGGTATTTTGAGATATCAAAACTATGGTTTTATTTACTTTATCATTATTTAATTCATGATATATGTATTTTGTTGATATCATTAGTAAATTAGGTCAAATCCAAAAAAAAAATGTTTTGGCACAACTAAAAGGCCATTTTTTGCAAATATCAGAATAACTAAAACATTCCATTGAAAGATATCTGGTTTTGGCATGCACAATTCTGTTAAAATTTCCGAAACAATACTGAGCCAGAACATGCTATAAATTGATAGCTGGTGAAGATGTTACATGTCATAGTTTTTTACATTCTAAAAGCAATAGAATCTTCTAGCATATGCAAAGTTGACATAAATGTAAGTTTTTTTGGCATACAAATACATTCTATAAAAACATAGATTCTTATGGCATGATGCTTTCTTTGTCTTAGCTTAAAATTTTTCAAGTCACAAATAGCCTATATGTATATAGCTCCATTTAGCTCTTATTAGACTGTCTTATCATGTATTTAGAATCATCTACAACGTTTTAGTTAATGTGTTTATGTATTTCATAATACATTAATGTAATGTTATGAAATATAAACACTGCATTAATAGAGATATAATGTTTGATACAAATGTTTATGACTGTAATCTATGTAACTATCATTATTGTTACACACTTAAAAAGATAATAGGCAAGGGTAGATTTCTCGGAAGCACAGAGAACAATAACACAGCCCCAGAGCCACGCATTTACATAGCAGGCCCACAACAAAAAGAAGCTGTAATGGAAAAATATTTCAGACGGGTTGCTTCAAACATCCAACAAGTACATATTAATATAAGCTAAATATTGATAAAGGGGAAGGAAACGGTAAGGGGCGGAATTGGGTCGGGGGTAGGGGATGAATCCGAAGGGGGAAAGTTGAACAAGGAAAAATATACAAGGGAATGCCATGTTCTTTAAAAACAGTCGCACTACAACTTAAACCACAGTAACTCAGACACTCATGTACAAAAGACAAACACACAACGACGATCAACTGAATAACATAGAAAAACGAACAAGCAACGCATAAGAAAACAGTAGGGCACCATTATAGACTCAAAAGCTTACACATACACACAAGTAGGAAAAAAATCATGTACCACCTTGGGATTCGGCTGCCAAAATAAAGAGGAGCCACGAAAACTTACTAAAAGTAAAGGGGATGGGATGCAAAAAGTAGCGTAAATGCAAGGGAAAGGAGAGGGCTAAGTCTTAGAGTCTGCAATTTTCACTATTTGCCTTGTTCTCAGTGCTTCCGAGGGATCTACTTTCCATATTTTATTTACTTCACAACAGCGGGTGTTAAGTGCTGTGTGGCGGCCGTAAAAAGTCGCCCCGACTTCATCTCAGTGTTGTTATATTTTCTGGTCCTTCGGGATCATTGATTTCAACTCATTTAGATTTGAAGATTGAATACTGCTTAAGCCGGTGCTAGGGGGCGTGGGCAGAGTTGCTTTTTCCATTACTGCCCATGAACAGACTCAATCAAACCGAGTCTGCAATTTTCACTATTTGCCTTGTTCTCAGTGCTTCCGAGGGATCTACTTTCCAGATTTTATTAGAAACCACATTGTCAGTCACATTTAAAATATAGTGGTAAATTTATCTGACTCTCAGTGTTAAGGTACTAATGGAGTCATTGCTTGAATCTTGAACAGCATTTGGTTCTGGTAAACAATCTCTTGTACTGTTTTTACTGTTAATTAAGGCTGTGTAATACATGGAAATATTCAGGAATATTACCACTCTTGCATAGTTGCGATAGATACTTTTCTTTGCGGCAAAAATAGGAAGCTTTGAATGATACTTAATTGGCAACAGTATTTGCTTGTTGTCTTCTGGAGGGAAAAATTTTCAGTTTTTCAAATTCATTACCTATAACCTTTTTAAAACTCTTTTAGTTCACTGATACATATAAAAGGGAGGTTATATATAAAACCAAATATTAAACTTCTTATGTCAAAATATGTTGTTTTAAAAACTATTGTCCCTGATTGTTGGGTCTTAATATCTACTGATCACTACAGATATTGTTTTATAAAATTGTTTATAATTAAATTTTTACATCCTAAACTTATTAAAACTGTCTCAAAAACCTAAACAATGCTTAGAAAGACAGTTAAGTTTGCAAGCTTGCGCAACCTTTTTATGTTTACAAGGTTGCACGGGACTTGCAAATGTTTTTCAGTACATTGATATATGTGTGTGTAAGCTTGCAAGTTTGCGCAAGCTTACAATCTTGTTATGATTGTGCTTGTTTGCAAGATTGCGCAAGCTTCCAATCTTGTTATGATTGTGAGAGTTTGCAAGATTGCGCAAGCTTCCAATCTTGTTATGATTGTGCGGGTTTGCAAGATTGCGCAAGCTTGCAATCTTATTATGATTGTATAAACTTGCAAGGTCGCAATTAAGGTTCCAGTCGCAAGCATGCGCAACCTTAAAAGCTTGCAAGGTCTAAAATAGGTTGCAGGAAGCGCGCATATTACTTTGCGCAAGCTTAAATTATGTTTGCGATAGTTCCAATCGCAATCTTGCTGCATGTTTGTTAAGATCGCTATTGCAATCTTGTTGCGACCTTAATGCAAACTTAATTAAGCTTGCCATTTTGGTTTGGGTTCTTTCTTTGCTTAGGTTTGTCAAAAGCATTATTTTGTTCATAAATCATAATTCATTCTTGCTGTGCCATGTAAAACTGATTACATCTGTTGCACTGGTCCTTCTAAGGTACAACATTAATCTGTATCCTTCAAATAAAACTGGCTTTTTCAATTGTTTTTCCTCCAGATAGAGGTCATACATTTTTGGCAGTGTGAGATGCAAATCAAGGAACTTTCTCCTTTTCCCTTCTCGTACATAGTGTGAACTTATGGGTGGGAAAGATTCAGTATGCTTTTTCACTGCATCTACTCTACTTTGAGAAATTACGTTATAAGGGTTTGTTTTCCCCTCTAAGCACTTCCTGTAAAATGTCCGTCCTTTTTGTTCTTCAAGGTATGATCAATATAGTTATGCCTTACCTATTGAAGTTATGTTTAAAAAAAAAAGTCTTACAGACTGAATACCTCTATTTTCAATTTCGAAAGAAATTCTTCTCGACACCTGTTTTCATTTTGATTTGGCTTTGATATGTTTCAGTGTCTGTCTCTTCTGCAGCCCGCCCGCTTAGCTCAGTAGGTAAGAGCGTTGGTCTACGGATCTCGCGGTCGCGAGTTCGATCCTCGGGCGGGGCGTATGTTCTCCGTGACTATTTGATAAACGACATTGTGTCTGACATCATTAGTCCTCCACCTCTGATTCATGTGGGGAAGTTGGCAGTTACTTGCGGAGAACAGGTTTGTACTGGTACAGAATCCAGGAACACTGGTTAGGTTAACTGCCCGCCGTTACATGACTGAAATACTGTTGAAAAACGGCGTTAAACCCAAAACAAACAAACAAACTGTCTCTTCTGCAATTGACAAACATCTTTTTGTCTATCATAATTTGTCAATGACCAAACTGATTTAAAGAATTGCTGCCTTTGTTCTGATGTAACTTTTGTGTCACATTTTGTCTGCAGTTGTTACAGCCTACTGGCTCAACTAGTGGTGTTTGGCTTCCCATCTGCTGATTTATACTCTGCCCCTGACAGCCGGTAACTTTTATCCACATTGATTCCATGTTCCTGGTATTGCTTTTCCTTTTCTAGTATGGAACTCCTCAGGCATTATAAAAACTGCTTTTTTCTTGATGTAGCTCTTTTCTGTGGTGTTGATTTATCATTGGTGGTAGGTGTATATCTGTTTTTTCTATTAGTCAAATTGTTCACCTTGTAACGGCGAGGCAAAGTATATTTTAGAGTCTGGATTTTAAAGGTATCTTTCAAACTGATCCAAAATTCCAGAAAGGATGTATAGAAGTTACACTTACTTTTATCTGCAATGGCAACTCAATCACTATTGGTTGGTTTCATTGTGCTGACTGGCTCTTCAACATTATTTGTGTAGAATATAACATTGCGCTTTGTGTAATTAGCCAGTACAAATGGGAAAAGGTCTGCCAGTGACACGTTATCAAGCTACAGTTATTCCTTCATAATCTGAATAATGCCAGTTTAACACAAAGGCAATATACATTTCCATTCTTTCTTCAAGAGTGTCATAAATGTGAAGGATCTTTTCCAACCAGCTTATGAAAAGCAGTTACAATTAGTAAGGTTTGATTTTTCCTCTTCCAAGATCACTTGCTGACAGTAGTAAGTCTACTTCACTTTTATTAACTTCCACTCTTTTTTCTAAAACATTTAAACAGGATGAATGTTCAACATTCCAGTGCAAAATACAATATCTGTCACACACTCTAAACTTGATAGTCCGTTTTCATCAGCTAATTATTGAAAAAACAGTATAAGTCAACACTGCCAAATAAACCTATCGTGGAATGTCTGCTTCTTGACATGCAAATGACAAACAATCTTACTACCGGGCCTTCAACCAGAATCTTCTATCATAACATAGCACAATATGGCTGTTGCACTACTGTAAAATATCAGTAAGGTTTAGGTCCTATCTTTACATGACTTTTTTCTGGCTCAGTTGGGTTAATGTATAATATGTAGAAAACTGCTCTGCTAAAACGTGCTATCTTTACATATCATGTTATGGATTTTGAAAAATCATCCCAAAGCCTTAAAATGCAGTCTGCCAAAAGCAGCTGTTAGTATATAGATTGTTTTGGTTCATTTCAAATAAGATAAACTTACTTAGATAACATGCTATGGAATGAAAACTGGTTTTGGCATAACTTAATAACAGAGATTCTGCAATGACTGGTTTGATCCCAGTTAAATAACTTAGGAAAGAAATATGATATAATGACGCAAATTGGTGCAAAATGTGCAGCTTGAAAAACTCTTCCGGAAAATGCAAAAAAGTGAAAAACGTAAAATATGGTACACAGCACCTTCTGGCACTTACCCCTCGAAATATTACAGACCTGATTAACAAAGCTGAAAAAGTAACTGAAAAACCATCCTTATAGTTGGAAAGTGTAAGAACAAAATCACATTTCGTATACTTGGAATGTTGTTGGTACTTAGTACTGCTACAACGTGTACGTGTCCTCTGTGGACGGGTAGTTAAGGTCACTGACTTCGAATCAC
Organism: Mercenaria mercenaria; assembly: GCF_021730395.1. Taxonomy (NCBI): domain Eukaryota; kingdom Metazoa; phylum Mollusca; class Bivalvia; order Venerida; family Veneridae; genus Mercenaria; species Mercenaria mercenaria. The sequence continues at coordinate 61,039,142 of NC_069373.1, forward strand.
TTGTCTCTCACCAATGTATGTTCGATCCTCACTCGGGGCGTTGAATTTATCATATAAGGAAGTCATCCAGCTTAGGGAGTTTCTACCCAGATGCCCTCCCGCGATGAAAAAATGCACGGAGAGGCTACTGGGTTCTTCTTCAAGCATTAAAGCTGCAAAGTTGCCATATGACCTATAAATATGCCGGTGCGACGTTAAACCCATCGAAACAAATAATGTTACATGTTCTTTTTTTAAAGTTTTAATTTTAGACTAACGCGGTGCCTTAAAAAATGCATAATAATTCATAAACGATATTGCTGGTAAACAAGAAGAGAATATAAGAAATACAACAATATTCAAAACGCACGGTTGTTTTGAGTTATGTTATCCCATGGACGTCGATACAAATGCAATTTCTAAATTTATTTGGTACTGACTTTGAACAGGACTCTGCAACACAATTATTATATATCCCTTTGGACAGAAGAATCATTATTCAAATTAATTCCAAACATGATACTATTTCCTGTGGAAATAACGAGAGAAACAGATGCAATTTTTAGACTTAAATGTTTATCAAATTTTACGTGAGATGTGCACAACAAAAATGATTCAATTGTCCCCATTTTCGATAAAATGCTTTTTTTTGAAAAGAAGGAAAGACTTTCATTCAAAGAAAAAAAGAGGATGAAAAACATTCATTTACTTTATTTTGGATACTTTTAAACATCCATCCTTTAATACTGTAGCGAAAAGAATAGCATGGATACGAGGGATGTTCGAAATGAATTGCTTATTTCTATCTGGAGACTTCAAATTTCAAGTTAGCCCAAAAGGGCTCATTTCATGCCCTCGAAGTATTCCCCGTGGCTAGAAATGCAAAGTTTCAGCCGATGTATCCACTTCTTGAAGGCGTCACGGTACGCTGATTTGGGCACAGTAATAAGGTACTGATGAATGGCAGATCCAAGTGCCTGTCGGGACTAGTATTTCCGCCCAGCAAGGATTGATTTCAATTTCGGAAACAAAAATAAATCACATGGGGCAAGGTCTGGGGAATACGGGGGTGAGGCAAAACAGTTACTTTTTCTTTCTTCAAAAACGCCGTAACTATTGCGGAGGTATGAGCGGGGGCATTGTCACGTAGAAGACGGACATGTTTAAAACCAGTGGCAGGGCGTCGTTTCTGATAATACTTTTTCAGTTTCTTCAGTACTACGTCTTTGTAGTACTTTCCGGTGATGCTTTTGCCTTTTTTCACCGGCACTTTTATTGCGACTCCTTCACCAGAGAAGAAGATTGCATACAAAATCTTCTTTGCACTCAAAGAACGTTTGGCAATTATTGGGCGTTTGCTGTGTTTAGTGACCCAGATCTTACTGCTAACCTTTCTGACGGGCTCAAAATAATGGACCCAGGTTTCATCACCTGTGACGACATTGGCAAACTGCTTTTTGTCATATTTTGGAAACATTTGAAGCAGCTTTTTGGCCACTTTAACCCGTTGCCTCTTTTGCTCATCAGTCAACAGATGTGGCACCCATCTAGCAGAAATCTTTCTGACTTTCAAATGCTTCTTCAAAATAAGATGAACCGTTGATAGTGATATGCCTACCTTTCGTGCAATATCACGAACTGTAAATCTGGCATCTCCTTCAATGATTTCCTTTATTTTGGAAACGATTTCTTTACGAGATGCAGATTTTGGCCTACCTGATTTCGGTGCATTTTTGATGGACTCTACACCAGACTAAAATTTCTTTTTCCACCGCCGAACTGTCATAAGACACACAAGAAGGTCCATAAGCAGTAGAAAGTTCAGTCATCAGCTGCTTCAAAGAACAACCAAGTTTTGAGCGAGCTTTGATGTAAGCCCGTATTTCATCTTTCTTGTCGACGCTTCTACCAACCATTTTTACTACAGTGGTCAATGATTGCGTGTATTCAAATGGCAAATTTTATGTCTTACACTTAGTCTAACATAGACATTTATACACTGTTGTGTAGGTATTGAATAACCCTATACAGGTAGGTATTGGTTTTTATCGTGCCCCACGTGGATATCGAGCTAGAGGACAATAAGCAATTCATATCGAACACTCCTCGTATTAAAACTTGTACAACACATGACGGACTGCTGGAAGACGACGCACAAAATCAATTTCAAAGTTGAAAATATTCCGTGAAATTTTGAACAAACATCATTGTTTCGTAAACGAGATGCATGTCTATCCACGTTTACGTCTTTCGTAAAGCGCCCTTTCTGCTGCGAAGTGTGTGTACCTCGAAAACGTCTAGAGGGAAAAACATGCTTTCTATTAAAGTAAATCACACTACGAAATGTATTACTAAATAGATGTCGTCTTATTCCAAAAAAAAAAAAAAAAACAAAGACAAATATCAAACAGGGAATGCCACGCACCAAAAACTCAGCCTCCTCAAAACGAAACCCACAGCACACAGACGCGTGCACCACACACACACACACACACAGCCAACACATTAGGACAAAACGAACAAGGGAACACACACGCACGCACGCACGCACGCACGCACACACACACACACACACAAAGCCAACACATCAGGACAAAACGAACAAACAAAGGAACACAGTGGGGCACCGCCTTGGAACGGTCAATGGCAAAAACACCACTGGGGAGCTTAAACCGGTTTATGGTGCGCACCCAACCTCACTCTTACCCCCACCATGTTCCAAAGACACAGGACAGTGTAAATAAAAGTAATCCCCTCCAGGTGAATCTCTAACACACGTAATGGAAACAAAAAGGCATGGCATGTAAAACACAAAAATGCTCGTGTATAAATATATAAAAAGCAAACCTTAAAGGTCCATTACTAAGGGAAAGTGAGTTTGCAATTTTTTTCATAGCCAGTGCATAGACTTCTGCAAGACACTAAATAATGAAGATTGGCAGGTCAAAATTTACAGAAGGTCTTTGGAACTCAAACAAATGTATGTGTATTATGTTGAAATTTCAATGAATCGACAGAATGACCCCCCAGGTCTTTTTAACTTTCTTCATACTTCATAGAAAAATAATTGTACATATACTGCGATTTATTTCGAATTTCTACATACCAACTTTCATTTTCCAATAAAATGAAATAGTTTCTGTGCTTTTTAAAAGAAATTAAAATGTTCACTTTCCTTAGTATTGGACCTTTAAGAACCAAAAACGTATGTACTCAATGCCTTTTCAGAAGACAGAGCAACAAGAGAAACACCCTTAAGGGCTCGACGAAACAGGCCAGAAGACAAATATCAAAACAGTTCAGTCCTGGTAGGATTTATAAACTGCTTATCATAGAGTCCTCCCCCTCTTCCGTCAGACACAATCAAAGAGGGAAGCGTAGTGTCCAAGCCTTCTGGTTTTTAGTTTGAATGTTTCCTAGAATATATAGACTGATCATATTCTGATCAAATACGCTTGCCGGAAAGAATAAGCATCAGTGATTAAATCTTTTGATTTCAATTTCGCTGAGATCGAGGCAATCATCCAAGACTTTCTGACACGATATCAGAGAAATGTTTGATTGCTGAGAGTTGTTAATATTCGAGTTCCGTTCCACAGACTCAATCCAAATAGTAATTTCAGTCCTTAAATTCCGCAATCATTTAGTAAGCATATGCAAGAAGTGAAGTTACATATAACTACTTTCAATGTGTGAAATACATAAGCACCTTAAAAATGATATACATATGAGGACAGTTTTCAAGACTTGCAAAATGGGACATATAAGGTAAAAGCAAATTTAAATCTTGCTTTTTTTGTTCACAGAAGTCGTATCAGATACGCCAAATAATGCTGACAATACCACAGATTCCTATGTGTAGACAAAAACCAAAACAAAACAGCTGATTATTCTTCAGGAGTATTAAATCGGAAATAAAAAGTATTTGACAAATGAAAGTGTTTTTTGTTCTTGTTTGGTTTATCGCCAGGAAATATTCAATTTATATAACGTTAAGAGAAGTTATATCTGAACAGTATTAGAAGAAATATGATTCAAGCCACAGAGACAGCACCTTGGAAACGATATTTATCAGCACGCGCGCGTTATGTTTTCAAACTCATTATTGAGGATTCGCATACTCAAAGAGTTATACTTTCGTGTTTTACCCGCTGAATAGATGATCAGCGGGATAAAAGAAAAAATGCAGATTTCACAGAAACTGATAATAGTACAATAAATAACAGTTATTTACTCTTAAAAGCCAAGTGCTTCAATTCCGCTGCAGTGCTATTTATAGTATCACAGAACGACTTGCTACCTGAACAATCAAACTGAACTTAGTCTATTGATCCGTTTCAAAATATATTGTCTGATGTTTCGTGGTCATTGTTTTGGAAAACTGCTTGATTTGTTAACTTAAACTTGATTTCCTTCTGAGAAATACTGTAAGTGTATTAATATTAGCGGAGTACTAATTTTCGCGCTATTAGCGGGATCGGGTTTGCGCTAATTCATGTCTAGCGCTAATATTAGACTGAAATGAAAGGCTTTTCTAATAAAAAAGTAACGTTTATCGCATCGAAAATACCGTTACTACAATACAACAGAACACAGAGAAATACATATCTATTGTGGAAATATGACAATAACTGCATTCTTAACTGCTATTCTGCAGAAAGTTTTGAATAGAATGATTAAACTTGTTTATAATGAAGTCTTTTGTAAATATGTTCGCTATTTCTTCAGAATGTTTGTCCAGCCAGTAAATTATCACTTCTTCTCCCAGTGTATGCGTGATATTGGAGTAAAGGGATTCAACGTCGAAGGAAGCAATTATAGTGTTCGGATCTGTGTTTAGGTAGCTGTTTAAGGAAGTCAGTTGTATCTCTAAAAAAACTCTGCACATGTTTGATTAATGGTTTTAGAAGAAAATTCATTTCACTTAATCTGCTTGTCAGGCATGTTGGGCCAGCTATTATGGGTCGAAGTTTTAAATCACTTATTTCATTTGTAATAGTAACACAGGATGTATTATCAGGGTTTGACTCTCTACCATAATCGTCCTACGCATTGCCCTAGGTTAAAAAATGTCGACGCCACTGAGTGTGACATACATATATGTATTATAGGCTTATATAAAATCTTCTTTGAATAATAATAATAACTAGAGCCGTGATATTTGGCTTTGGATACAAGCGAAAGTTAATGCCTAGGTTCAGTAATGGCCACGCACTCCTGAGTGACAGGTAACTCTGTACTTGTACCATAACGTTATTATAGCATAAAACTGCCGTTCTGGTCACTTTTCGGGGTGTCATAACAAGAGAGAATACGTGTGTTAACGAGAGATTCCCGCGCTCACGTGCTGTTATAACACCTTTTTATATATACGCGTTCCGTGGCAAAGCATAAACGTATTACGGCCCAAAAACGGATAATTCAAATGGAAATGACGTTAACGTGAAAAAACTCAGATATTCCCGCGCATTTCATGGGAACTTAATGACGTTGAGGTAGAATTTATTCATTTACTGTGGTTTTTTTCGCGTTTAATACTGAAACAGTGTTAGCGCATGTTCATTTCGAGTTTTGTTATAACATCTTCAGAATCCTTCGGGATACGTTGGCAAAACGTAAACGTATCACGGTCCAAAAACGGATAATCCAAATGGAAATGATGTCAACGTGAAAAAAATCAGATATTCCCGTGCATTTCATGGAAATTCAATGACGTTGAGGTAGAATGTATTCATTTATTTTTTTTCTCGCGTTTTATGCTAGAATAGCGTTAGCGCATGTTCATTTCGTGTTATAACATCTTCAGAATCCCTCGGGATACGTCGGTACCCTCGCCCTATGGACTCGGGCACCAACCAATCCCTTGGGATTCTGCAGACGTTATAACACGAAAAAACATGCGTTATCCCTACTTACTAACACACTTCAAGCCTTTTACACAGGTTAGCGTTTTAGGGTCAATGGCCTCTTGTTTAAAAATTCAAGGAATAATTTTGACTTTACTTACGGAAATTTAATATGACTTAACACCATGAAAGATAAGTAAACATAACAAGTCCCATACCAGATTTTTAGCCCACCTGAACAACCCACTTGAACTTTGTTCAGGTTCAGCTGTTAGTATCATAAGGTTGATGGTACGGCGTCCGTTGTTCAGGGTCAACGGTTGACTTTAAAAAGCACTACTAGTCAGAACAAACAAATTTGGTCTGTAGCATCCTGGTATGGTCCTGACTCACATCTTTCGAATATCTGCTTGGTCCCTTTTAGGGACCGCTAAAGGTAAAAACATTTTAAACAACTTCATCACATGAAACGCTTAATAAATCTTTTATCTTGGTCTGTAGCATCACTGTCAGGTCGGCTCCAAAATTTGTTTATTACGGGCGCTTAGCACTAGAGCTAAAAATAAAAAGGCGATAAATAACTTCTCATGAGTGAGTGAGTTGGGTTTTACGGCGAATCGACAAAAAATAGTCATATATCGCCGAGAAGAAGCCATATTGCGAATGCCAACTGTAAATCATAAACATTTATGTAAAACTGTAAAACGTACCTAAAAACATCCATGTAAAAATGTAAAGCACACTGCATAATGTAAAGCATATCTAAAATCATCCAAGTAAAAATGTAAAGCATATCTTAAAGCTGTTATGTAAAATGTATATACGTATGTGTTTAAATATCAGCTGCAAACAATAATATTGCAAAAGATGTAAATAAAAGTATGAAATGTTAGATTTTTAGATAAATTCCTATCAGCTTTAAAAACGATAAAATATTTCATGAACTGTTTAATGAATCTTCATTAAACTGATCAGAAGTTTTATTATTAGGTCCTCTCATATTTCGTCGCTTTGCCCCTTTTGGGGCCACTAGAGCTAAAAAGGGAAATCCTTTAAACGACCTTTTTCATGAAGCATTTGTTGGGTCTATATCAAACTTAGACTGTAGCATCATTATAAGGTCCTCTTCCATTGCGTTCATATGCGGCACTTGGGCCAATTTAGGAGATATTAGAGCTACAAATAGACCTTTAAATTACATCTCATGAACCGATGGATAGGTCTTTGTCAGCCTTAATCTATGGCATTATTATAAGACCCTATCTCAATTTGTTAAATGACTTCAGTTGGTTTCTTTTAGGAGCTCCTAGGTCTAAAAGTATATATACATTTAAACAACTTCTTTCCATTGACAAGAACAGCTATTGAAATTTGGTGTGAACTATCATTATAAGATCCTCTCTAAAATTTCTTCAAATGTGGGTTCGCGGCCTCTTTTTGGGGCCGCTATAGGTAAAAATTGAAATACTATTTAAACAGCTTCTTCTTATGAACCGTTTGATGGAACTTCATCGAACTTGGTCTGTAGCATCATTGTAAGATCCTCTACCAAATTTATTCAGACGATGGCACTTGGCCCCTTAAAGGGGCCACTCGTTTATGCTAAATACCATTTTTACCATTCATAATTCTGTGTGTTATACATATATTCAAGATCAAACTGTCAAGGTTAGGTGGGCACCATAAGTCTACTATGGTCCTTTTATTATACAAAATTGTCCCCTTTTTGCAATTGTATTTAATTTTTCATATTTTCAGTATTGAGAATAATATCAATTTCACTGAATGGACTTTTAATCAAACAAAATAGGGTGTAATACGTAATTAACAGGAACTGAAAGACACATTTACTTTAAATCTGCCTTTGATAATAATAGACTAATCTGCCTTTTTGTACTCCTTTCCAATAATTTTAAGGCAGTTAACTTTAAAGTATAAGAGCTATAATAGCGAGTAAGATAAGGAACAAAAAATGGCAAAGATGTTCCCCTTTGTGAAGAAAGCACCAAATTTTGCAGGAAATTAAGGTATCCCAAATCCTACAAGAGGAGGAGACACGTTATATCTGCCCTGGAACCTCCTTTTAAATCAGTTTAAAAAAGGGAGGTAAAATGTCTTGAATTTTTTTCCCCTTTAAATTGAACTCTATCTATAAAGTAATGTTTCATATGACCTAAACATGGACATATTATTAGCATAGACAAACAACCATTTGGTATTGACAAATATACAAAGTTTACTACAAAATACTTATTTCTCAAGATACATACTAAAAAGGAAGGTTATCAGATTTTACTGTATGTTTAATTTCAGAACTGCGTGTGGAAAGATGTTTCTTATAAAGAAAGCATAAAAGTTTTTATATTTAAGTACTATAAAGTATTCTGGATCAGAAATAGATTACATACACGATCTGTCGGCTTGAATAGACCAAAACATGAGGCACCAAAGGGGAATTCATTACCTTAACCAATTATAACCCTTGACACAAAATTTATTCAATTACATTTTATACACATTCAATATACATAACTCGGGAAAATAATATGAGGTCATTAAACGGGAAATTGTTAAAAGTCACATTTTAAAGGCAAATTAATTTATTTCAATCGTTAAAATATCATATTACTGAACTAAACTTAAGTAAAGAAACAGAATTCATGGATATTATGTATAAAATATAAAGAAAAGTAAAAAATATTCACATGTTTAGGTCAACCTACATATCTGTATTTATTAGGGCAATAGATTTATATAAAAAGAGAGGCCCTTCAATGGATCATTTTAGTATGTTACATAACAGTATTATTATGACATAATCATGTTTTCAAATCTAATGACTCATCCAAAGACCCATTAAATAAAGAAACTGATAATTACACCCATTAAATAGATATCTAAGAATTGTATTAGGTTTCCCAGTACTTCTCTAATACATTTGTTTGACAAATTTATATTTCTTATACATGAATGTGTTATTTAGGCATTGTACCTAATTTAAAGAATATTTAAAAAATGGAATAAAAAAGTAAATATTGTCATATATGATGTCATGTCATGATACAACAACTTTTATTTTCAATGTTCTGTCATCAGTAATGGAATAATGTTCAAAAGATGATCAACAACAAATAGTCCTACCTGTGTAAAGGGAAGGTAACTGTGTAACTAAATATTGGTTACTTGAGACAGTACTAGTTATCTCCCTTATCAATTTGCATATAAAGTGTCAGAATTGACCCTAAATTGACCTATGGTCTGTTTCATGTAGCAATCAAAGAAAACACTGATGTTCTTAAATATTTATTCAATTCTGTTTATATGAAATATAATGATTTATATAATGTTTTATGAAAATAGTACAGGTATGTTAATGAAAGTGATAAGTATGTGGTATTGCACTTTGTTGACAGTAAAAATATGAATTATATAAAAATGGAAATTTTCATGAGATAAAGAACATAGCTACAATTGATTAAAAACATAAGATCATCAAAATTAAGCCAACCAATTTCTAGGAAAAGGCAACTTCATAGTAACAGAGAAAATCAAAAAGTACCGGAAAAGAGGTCAAATGTTGCCTTATAGTACTACTTCTTACTGTTTGAATAATGCCAGTTCAAATCAAAATACAACATTTTTAGAAACTTTTATGAAAGTTTTATGGAGGCTGCTAAAGACCAGTAGCCTGTAATGTGATATAAAATCTGAAATACAAAACGTCTGACTAGTACAGTGGTGACATCACTTTAGTGTTTCTAAAGTAACCGTGCCTCTATCAAAGTTGACAGGGAACTTAAGGAAATTAACCTGCAAAGTTTCGTGAAGACTAATCAATAATATATTGTCCAGACAAACAAATCAGGACAGGCACAGGTACACCATTTGGACAACTAAGTCTTCATTTCCGTAAACTGGAACAACAAAAAGTAATGACAATTTAAAATACTGAAAACATACTCATGACAAGTACAAAAGGGTCAACATTTCTGAGTCATAGAACTTTCTGATCTTATGATGCTTAATGAGGTAACATGTTACACAAAATATTGCTATGGTAAGAAAAGGGCAATAATTATGAAAAAAAACCAAATGCAGTTATGGAACTAGTGCATTTAATGTCAAATTATTACAGTTTGCAATTGTAAGAAGTTTGTTACATTTTTCACTAACAAAGTGGAAGGTGTTTTAGGTATTTTTATGACAAAGCATGTCTCCCACCTATGTATACCTTTAGCTGTGGCGGCTATTTTGTGCAGCAAAATGGAAAGTGTCGGTGATATGCAAAAATATACTTGGTACTGATCACTCCTGTGAAGTTTCATCAAAATCTGTTAAGAATTTTTAACCTGTGAAAGCCGACAAGATTTTTCTATTTTTAGCTCTGGCTGCAATTTAGTGCATCAAAACGAAACATGCAAGCGATAAGCACAACACTATGCTTGGTACTGATCAGTCCTGTGAAGTTTCATCAAAATCTGGCCAGCAGCTTGTCCTCTTAAAGCCAGACAGGCTTAATGCGGATAGACGAGAATGCATAATTAATACCTCTCCCCACCTTTAGATGAGACATAATTCCGAGATAAAAACTTATATACAACACTTTACAAAATCAGGATGCTAAAAAATGGATGTGCAATACCTCTACCTATTCTTCAGTGAAATGAAAAAGGACAAAACACAAGTAATATGGAGGAGTTGTGGGCCATGACACGTACGATAAACAATATAAACTTTGTCATACTAAAATGATATTGCAGTTATAATGGCCAATCACTTTTTAGATTTATGAAAGAAAAAAAAAACAATTTATGCCAACCTTAAACTTACAACTTTAAAAGCGAAAATTATCAAACGTTTTACTGTGGTATTGCATGGAATTAAATTTTGTCACCATACAAATAATTAATGATTTTAATAATACTGATCACTATGGTCTTAAGTTTGATTTGTGCACATACTGTGCTATAAACTGAGACAAAACAGTACTGATACACTACAAGCCACTTGAATGTGTCATCTGTTCGCTTGTACTCCTTTCTGAAATGAGGTAATTATAATATAATATTTCAATAACTTATAATAAATATATTATATTATTCTTTTCCTACAATTTGCAACAGTTTATTTTGAAAATTCATTTTATCTCAATTACATTTTGTTCTGACTACAGCTAAAATACATAGAACAGACTATAAGCTATTATAAGGTCAAAGGTCACTCTAAAAGGAAAAATCGGTAAACTTAGGCCCAGTTAATCAAAGATGCTTTAAATAAGCTGTCATTTCACACATTAATTTGCCATAGGATTATGTATCTACAAACAAAAAACAAGAAAAAAACAAATTAATAGAAAGAACATTTTTGGGCAATTTAAAAAGCGACAATGAAAGTGAAAGTAGAAAGTCAGTATTTTCTTATCGACTTTTCTTTCATAATTTCCATTTAAAGCGTAACAGTTTACTTTCATACCGTATTGAATAACCCATAAACATTATACTTACCGTTTAAATGCATGAAAAATCCTCATGGTACCCGTAAACTTATAATTTGTTGATAACCTCTCAGTTTTCGGCCGTTTTCACGTGAAAATACGAAACCGGTGTTGACATAAATGTTCTACTTCCGGCGGTATTTGATTGCGAAATCGGCTCTAGTACTATGCCTATGTTATTACACAGAAGTGTACATCGTAATGAAAGTCAAGTGTCTTAACTGATCAATCAAGATTCAACATAATTAAGCAATGCAAGGGCCACAGTTAAGGTATACAGACACTAAATAGAAAACTGGCGCGGAAAAAATCATGGTAGTCGCAAAATGGCACATTCAAAGAGTCCTCCTTCTTTGCTCAGTCTTGGCTTTTTTCCTTCCTTTATTACATTTTTTTTTTTTGCTGAAATCACATAACTTGTAAACTTGCTATCCTTGACATGTAGGAAGCATTTTCGCAATAATATGATAGCATGACAGATTTGTACCTAACCCTAGGTAACACAATTTGGAGTATCATTTTCAGCTGATATTGTAGTTGGTTTGTTTGACTGAAGTACATGACCCCTAATTTTCTTTTGATGTTTTTTTAAGCATTAAAAATATCCTTTAAGAAAATGTAAAAATGTAAGCTCCATACATTTAAAATGGGTCCTGCTCTGTGTTGTAGCTATTTGAAATTTGTCAATTTTGCCTAGAATAAAGAAGGTCAGCTATTAAGTATGTTCATACCTTAATGTCTCTACCTAAACATGGCTTCATGAACAGACTCAATCAAACCGAGTCTGCAATTTTCACTGTTTGCCTTGTTTTCGGTGCTTCCGAGGGATCTACTGTTCAGATTTTATTCATATATAAATGTTGGAAATGTGAACATCAGGTGATTTACTTGTTTTATGCTGTCTATTCCCTTTAGGAACTAGAATTTTATCTGGCATCATTTACTGTCTTACAGCTTGATACCTTTGTTTATAACATGACCATGTATTGTTCCAAAAGTTTTAAGTCACAACATGTGGTGCACTAACTGGTATGCGACATAGTACACATTTGTTTGCCGTAGATGCATAAAAACAAAACCACAAAGGGATAATGTTACGAGCAACCAACACTGATACACACTGTTATTTCCTATAGTAAAACAGTTTGCTAGTTGTTAGCTGTAGCTTCATTTGGCCGTTCCAAACATGCCGACTAATTTCGTAGTAAGCAGTCTTTATTTGCATAAAAACAAGGACAAACTTCTAACAGTAAAACACACATTAAAGAACGTAGACGTGAAGCTAACATTTTTAGCTCACCTGAGCACGAAGTGCTCAAAGGTGAGCTTTTGTGATCTTCGTCCGTCCGTCGCCGGCGCCGTCGTCAACAATTTGACTGTTAACACTCTAGAGGTCGCAATTATGGCCCAATCTTAATAAAACGTAATCAGAATGTTACTCTTAATAAAATCTTGGACGAGTTCGATATCGGGTCATCTATGGTCAAAAACTAGGTCACCAGGTCAAATGAAATGAAAAGCTTGTTAAGACTCTAGAGGTCACAATTTTAGCCCAATCTTAATGAAACTTGGTCAAAACGTTACACTCAATAAAATCTTGGAGGAGTTCGGTATTGGATCATCTGGGGTCAAAAACTAGGTCACCAGGTCAAATCAAAGGAAAAGCTTGTTAACACGCTAAAGGTCACAATTTTTGCCCAATCTTCATGAAAGTTGGTCAGAATTTTACATTTAATAAAATCTAAGACGAGTTTGCTATTGGGTTATCTGGGGTCAAAAACTAGGTGACCAGGTCAAATCAAAGGGAAAGCTTGTTAACACTGTAGAGGCCACATTTATGACTTATCTTCATGAAATTTCGTCAGAATTTTAATCTTGATGATCTTCAGGTCAGATTTAAATCTGGGTCAGGTGGGGTGAAAAAACTAGGTCAATAGAAGTTTATAAAGTGTATGTAATGTGGTTGTTTTTACTGTCTGTGCGGATTGGGGTATATTATGTTCTATTGATTGCAATGTAAAATCGTAGGTGTAGAAATTGCAAATGTCATGGTTGCTAAGTAGTTCCGTGCTGTCTGAGTCCTATATATTGCCCGAACAAACACACCTGCTCACAGCAAACTAACAATGTTAGTAAACAAGTCAGTTAATAACATACTGAATATTTAGGGAAAATCCTGTATTAAAAAGGATGTATGGTAATGATTGTATTATATTTTTTTATGTCACTTTAGATCCTGTCATAATTTTTGCATATCTATACTGCTTAAACTAATATAAACAAAACAATAAATAAAAGAACAAAAAAATGTTTGGACCATGTGCATAAATTCTTCATTATAACATACGCTATGCCATAAAAAGATCACACAGGGTTTTCAATGTGAGACTGTCATTTTCTTCTAGCAGCTAAGTCTACTAGAATCATTTTCCTGACTATAAGATCCTTTGTATCCATGAAAGCTAAGTTTCTTTCAAGCAAGCTACAGTTTGTTTTCCTGGGTATTGAGTTTTACTTCCAGGCTACTTTGTCCTGCCTGTTCCTCTGCTTCTGAGTACCAATGCCCTGACTATTGAGCAAAGTTTTTCTTATATTTTCAGGAGCATGCGTTTGAGTCTAGTCAGAAGTACAAGGAGGGAAAATTTATCATAGAGTTGGTCCACATGATCAAAGATAATGGGTGGGACTAGCGCAGGTTGGAGGTAAAGTCAACATAACAGTGAAGGAAGGCTTATGGGCACAAAACTGGACCTTTTTTTCATTTTGCAGAAAGAGAAATTACATTTAACATATTCCATTGATTCACAAAACCATAGTTACAGTCTAAGATTAAGTATTTGAATTTTTGTCTATACCAGAAATATGAAAACTCCCATTCATCAGATTAACAAGAAGGACTTACTGGGAGTTGGACTATTGATTTCAAGCGAAGATTTATTATTAGTATTCATTCACAGAAAGTTTCAAAAGAATTTCCACTACTATGTTAACTAGCAAAAGGTAATTCACCAAGAAGTTGAGAAGACGAGACGTCTGGATATACGAGGATAAGTAACTTCTGGAACCTCCCCCCCCCCTCCTTCCTGCCATGTTTAAATACAAAATAAATAATGGATCTTTGAACATACTTCCTGTATTCACTGTGAGAAAATATGGAACACATGTTCGTCTACTGGAAAAATATGGGACACATCTGTATCTACTGGGGAGAACACAGAATACACGTGTATTCATTTGAGAATTAATGAGTAGTTTACTAAATAGATGTAGTTACATTTTGAAAATGTTTGATCTTAGAAATTAGTTTATGATTTCAGTACATTGTATTACATTTCATTCAAAAATTAAAAGAAACAAAACAACTGTACTTGCAGTAAATATTGAACTGAGTAAAATTTGGAAGTGTTGTATACAAAACAGTAGGTTTGGTATGAAGAAAAAAAATAATAAAATAGGAAAACTGTGTGATACAGAGTGGTTGACTGGAAAGGAGCAGTGTTATAGATTATGTTGGAGCATGACTTAAGGGTACGTGGCATTCCCTGTTTGATATTTGTGTTTTTCACCTGGCGGGAGTTGCTTTTGTTTGCACTGTTTTGTGACTTTGGAACATGGTGAGGGTAAGAGTGAGGTTAGGTGCACCATAACCGGTTTAAGCTCTCCAGTGGTGGTTTTGCCACTGACCGTTCCAAGGCGGTGCCCCACTGTGTTCCTGTATTTGTTTGTTTTGTCCTTTTGTGTTCATGTTTGTGTATGGTGTGCAAGTTGTTCGTGTGTGTCTTTGGGGAGGCTGCGTTTTTTGAACGTGGCTTTCCCTGTTGGATATTCTTCCTTGTTTTTAAGTTGTGTTATGGAGGGTTTTGTGCTAGGGTTATAACAGAATATGATTCACAATGGATGTAAAATAGATGTGTTTCTGAAGCAGTGCTAAGACGCAAATAGGGTGCCTGTTCAAGAAGGGAAGTGGTGCCAGTATTAAAGAATTAGGGGTGTATATATTGGTACCCGAACTACTACAGGGTTTGTACCAGTGTGATTCGGAAGGGGTACCAGAATAAAGAGTGAAGAGTGTACTAGTACTTAAAAGTATAGCAGGGGCACAAGCAACCACATGTTTTCCAAAGATAAGAAGACTAAAACATGAAAAATGACAGAAACATAGATGAAAATTCATTATTTGTAGAGTGAGGAGAAAATATACATAAAGACATGAGTAATAGAAATGTCAAGGTCACAGGTTTTGAAAGAAGTCCAAAGGTTCTGTGGGGAAGTTGGCAGTTACTTGCGGAGAACAGGTTTGTACTGGTACAGAATCCAGGAACACTGGTTAGGTTAACTGCCCGCCGTTACATGACTGAAATACTGTTGAAAAACGGCGTTAAACCCAAAACAAACAAACAAACAAACAAAAAGGTTCTGTGGAGATTTTACAGATACATGAGAACATGTAGATATCAGATAGTTGCTGTTAACGCATTATCTTGATGAGATAAATATTAGACCCAAACTGTACGCAAATTCGACATGGCGTTTAGAAGATAAGGACTGCACACGAAATTAAGTCTCAAACTTTCAATGTGACCTAGCTTGACTTTAATCGGATTCGGCTGGAAATGAGTACTTCACACAGCCATGTTGAGGTGTACATTTTAACCATGTTTGATGGAAATCTGACTGCATTTTAGAAACATGCACCAGGTAAAAATGTTACGGACAGACGGATGGGTAGACGGATGGACGGGCGAAGACATCTCTATCTCCTGTTACCACGGCTGGGAATAAAGTTGAATACCGCTTAAGATTTTGCAACAAGATATCTTTTATAAAAAATGACTTGCCGTATTAGCGGGCTTGCCGTCTTTGCATTTTCTACAGTTTTTCAATAATTCTGCTACATTTTTGTCAACTAAGGTCTCCAGCAGAGTCGGCATTTAATCCTGTAAATCGGTATTACTTACGACACCTTTGGTGTCCATAATCATCCGTTTTTCTGTCAAAAAGGTCACTTGCTTGCCGTCTTAGCATGCTCATTTTCTCTGATCAAAACAGTTTTCCCGTTTCCAGGCCAAAACTGTTTATCTGTTCATAAAACCGATTACTTGTGAGTGTAAAACACACTTTTTGCCTTAGCCTGCGCTTTATTTGGTCATATTTGATCAAGAAATAAAGACCTTACGCTACTTTGAAGACAAAAGCGGGTGTTAAGAGGCGGCCGAAAAAAGTTGTCCCGATTTCATCTTTGTTATAGTTTCTGGTCCTTCGGGATCATTGATTTCAATTCAATTAGATTTGAAGATTAAATACTCACTGTGGGGAACCCACGTGACCAAAAGGTAAGGTTCGGAGCCCGATTTGTAAACAAATCGGCTCGCTTCATGTATTATTTTTGGTCATAAATTTGTTAATACTCCATGGAATTCATTCAATGAAGACGAACGCCTTCCTCTTTAAAAAGCAAACTCTCGGTGCTGGTAAGAAGCCAGATTAATTTGATATTTTTTGCAAAAAGTGCAACGGCGTATTTTGCTAGTCACAAAACGTTGTGCTATGGCACGGAGCATTTCTCTTAAAAATGGTCTAAATAATTTGTAAGTAATCTTCAGGCTACAATTCATTAGTGTCTAAGAAGTGCTCCAGTTTAGAAACTGACAATAGAAGTTATATAGGATAATATCGGTGATTCTCGCCGTGACTTGCTAAAAACAAAAGCGCTATGGTCCGGAGCAGTTCTTGTAGATGCTCTGGTGCGGAGGAGTATTTCAAAACTTCACCTTTTAAGAAGATATTCTGCATTCCTGAAAATCTAAACACACCAAGTGATTTAGCACAATATTTTGTAACCAAAGAAATACGCCATTGCACGTTTTGCAAAAATTACCAAATTAATCTGGGTTTTTACCAGCAAGAAATTAGCCAGGAGTTTGAACACATCCATACTTGCCTTTTTCCACCTACAAAGAGAAAATATTTACAGAATGGCAAGTTTATATTTTGTTTAGAGTTGTTTGTATACCTGTATTAAAAAGAATCTATATAGATATCTCAGAAATGGTGAATATGTTTGATGTATGTGGCTCTAAATCTAGCAGGAGATATAATCTTGCAATACATCTAATGAAGCATTGACACTAGAAATGGACTTTAAGATATAGTTTTAGGTCCGTCTGAAACATTTAAGTTGACCTTTTCTCTGTTCGTTAGATAAATTTAACGTAGAGTGCAGTGAAAATCGGTCGGAAGAGTGGAAATTGTCGGTTTGAATATGCATTGACTGGCCTATAGTTATGTTTTCAAATCGAAAATACTCGATTTTAATTTTTAAGATAATCCATATAACATGAGCATTCATATAGGTTTTAAGGACATTTCCTAGATTTTTCCCCAGACAGATTTTTAGATAGAAAAGCTTCAATATATATACTGTCATTTTCAGTAGGTTATGTCAACATGTTCGTGTTTAAGTTAAAGGCAAGATGAATGAATTGACCTATCTGAAATTGGTATTCAGATATAAAAATCAAGAACATAAGCTAAATATGAATTAAATTTGGTTTAAACATATTTTATTTTCAAATATTTCTAAAACATGATTACAATAAAGGATTGGACAGGAAGCTTTGTAAGGTTATCCTCTCTCCCAAAGTCCTGAATTAAATTTCATGACAGATTAAATCTATGTACAAATTTTCTTAATTTCTTACTTCTGCAAATATGATATTACATGACAAATACAAATTATTTTTAAAATTCAAAATGTGCATGAAATACGTCTTTCATTTCCGAGAAGATTCCTCGTGTAATATACAAAAAATGTACAAAAATATACACTTGCATACACTTTTATCTAACTGTTTTACCTACGACAACTTTTTTCCCTTTTTTACTGTATTCAGCTCGTTCATCACGACATTTATGTTGTGTAAGTGAACTGTTTAATTTTTCTTTTTGAGCATTTAGGCTTGGGTAGTTCCAAAACTCCTGCTTTAAAAGCTTTGTGTAGTGTTTAATTACCCCTTGGATATGGTGCCTGCTCTTAATTTTTGTCTTCTGGCAGTTTCTGAGATATGCAGGTTCCATAACCTCAGATTCACACTCTAAATTCCAATTTGTTTAGTTCTGCCAGTTTTCTCGTTTAGGGCACAGCCATTATTTTATCTGGGGACCATACGCTGCTTTTTATGGAATTGCACTCAGTGTATCATTGAATGTTCTGTAAAGCATTCCACCACATAACGCCTGATGAAGGCAGAATTGCCGAGTATGTTGTCCAGTGTAAGAAATTCAAGATAACTCGAATCTAAGTCATTTTCCTTCAACTGACTAGGAGATGTTTTTTGTAATATATTATAAATACTGTCGACCGTTTCATTTTTATAGCTAATATAGAGCGATATATGGAAGTAATAGTTCAAGGTATCATTAAAGTTGTTGTTTTCCTTCACATAAGAAGACCTGAAAGAAAGTCCCTTTGGTTTCAACAGGATTTCGAGGAACAGGAATGGATTAGAATGAGACAATTCTTTTTCCTTTGAGCAAATTCACATTGTGTCCAATTTACAAGACTTACAGACGGCGATTCGTGTTTTCTTTTGTCGAGTTTCGATACATTTGAGCACTTTTTAATGACATCTGTCGTAAATCTAAAGAAAACGTTCAGACTGTTAAACTTTCTGTTTCATTGTGTATATAACTGGCAACAAATTTGGTTCATGTTTTGAGTCATCTGTTGGCGGTTTCGTTGGAGTTGATGTGTTGACGACCTTCAACTCCTCATCTAAGATAAACCTGAAAATGGAAACAACTGACATAGTACTTTTTATATTTTGTCAAATCGCATGACTTTGAAAACTAATAATGACGTGAGGAAGGTTAAAAACTAGAAATATATTCAATGAAAGTTAAATGTTGAAAAATTGCTCCGCACCAGAGCATCTTCCATAAGCGCTCCGGACCATAGCGCATTTGTTTTCAGCAAGTTATTGTGAAAAGCATTGATGTTTTCCGGACAAAAATCACTGTCAGTCTAACATTGGGAGGGACTGCTTAGAAAGTAGAGAATTGCAGTCTGGAGTTAATTTGCAAATCATTTAGACCATTTTTAAGTGAAATGCTCCGTACCATAGCACAACATTTTGTGACCAGCGAAATTCGACGTTGCACTTTTTGCAAAAAGTATCAAATAAATCTGGCTTCTTAACAGCACCGAGAGTTTGCCTTTTAAAGAGGAAGGCGTTCGTCTTTATTTCATGAATTTTCATGGAGTATTAACAAAGTTATGACCAAAAATGTTATCTGAAGCGAGCCGATTTGTTTACAAATTGGGCTCCGTACCTTACCTTCTGGTCACGTGGGTTCCCCACAGTGATACTGCTTAAGCCGGCGCTAGGGAGCGTGGGCAGTGTTGAATTTTCCATTACTGCTCACGAACAGACTCAATCAAACCGAGTCTGCAATTTTCAATGTTTGCCTTGTTCTCGGTGCTTCCGAGGGATCTACGTTCCATGAATTATTAAGACAAACTTTTCCTTGGAAAAGAAGAATATCTATCTCCCGCGCGTGCTCGGACAAATGCTTACTTTCCTTGCGAATGACACGTTGCCCCATTATGGTAAACATTTATGCAGTTATTTTAAAATCCACTGATGGCAGTTATAAACCGATATTTTTCTTCGAAAAAGGCGGAGGACAATAACAACAGCTGTTTCATGACAGTACACTCGACTTTGTATTGTCTAAACTCATGTAAGAGATTTGGTACTTGATATTAAGAGTTTCAACTGCCCCCTTAACATCTGAATAAATTTTCAACAAAAAATTGCATTAGATTTCCATGTAAACTTTGACCGGTAATTCTATTTTAACCTCTAGGGACCCCTAAATTTGGCCAAGCACACACATAATCAATAATTTTGTTTACAGACCAATTATGCTTCAAAGTTCTATTAAGATAGGATCTTTCAAGCGGTCATGCCAGGAAAGCAATTAAAGTATTTATGTTTTCAGTATTAGTGGTCCATAAAAGGCGCCACTCTGAACAAAACTTGGATGACCTTTTAATAATATCACAGACGTCTGATGAACACCCACCAAGCAATTCCTGAGAAGTAGTAGATGACTCTTATAATATATAGTTCTTGAATCCCACCGGGACTAAGCTGTTCTCGCATGTTTTGTCGGGCCCTTAAAGGTGTTCCCTTGTTGCTCTGTCTTCTGCGAAGGCATTGCGTACATGCGTTTTATGTTCTTTAGGATTGCATTTATATAAATATACAAGAGCATTTTTTGTTTGTTTGACATTACATGCTTTATGTTGCCTTTGCGTATGTAAGGGTTTCACCTGGCATGGATAACTTTTATTTACACTGTCCTGGGACTTTAGAACATTGTAGGGGTAAGAGTGAGGTTAGGTGCACCATAAACCGGTGAAAGCTCCCCAGCCGTGGTTTTGCCACTGACCGTTCCAAGGCGGTGCCCCACTGTGTTCTTTGTCCTTGTGTGTTTGCTTTGTGTAAGCGTTGATCGTGTTCGCGTCCGCGTGCTGTGTTAACGTTTGGGATGACTGCATTTTTTAGAACTTTGCTTTCACTGTTGGATATTCATCCTTGTTTGTAAAGGCTCGGTGATATATGACCATTTTGTGTCGATTCGCCGTAAAACCCAAACTCACTTGTTTTTAAAGGTATTTCTGAATTTAGGTATAGCGGCTACTAAAAGTGGGCGAAACTGCACATTTTATCAAACTTGGGATTATGATTCGGATCATGTTTGACGAACATCCATCAAGTGGCATGTGTACATGTTGAGTTCTGCTCAACCCGTGGCCAGAGGGCGTAGACGGTAGCATGCATTTCCACTACCGTCCATAAACAGGCTCAATCAAACCGAGCCTGCAACATTTTCGTTTTTGTCGTGTTGAGCGACCTGTGGAGTTTCCACTTTTTCTATTTTATTATCATAGCAGCGTTGTTTGTGCCGTGTGGCGGCCGTAAAATGTCTCCCCGTACATTCAATCAGGGCTGTTATATTTCGATCTTCTTAAATCGTTCAGCACGACTACTCGGCGATATTTGAACTTTTTGTGTCGATTCGCCGTAAAACCCAACTCATTCATTCAGCACTACTTTTATGTCATGTTATTGGTACTGTTTAGGTTATCAGCTTGAACATTTCGGCTGATTAATTCGGTTTGCCAGAGCGTGTAGTCATATCAAGCATTTCAATGAACGTAATCTATATATTACAAGTAAACTTCTTCAGCAAGGCTACCGTTATTACAAATTGCGTAAATATTTTGCTAAATTTTACTATCGTAATTCTGATTTAGTTTTAAAATTCAATAGTAATTTAGACACTTCTGCGAGAATGTATTTCTAAACCCGTTTTTTATGGGGATGTGGTTTACAAACTTCGTAAGATCTTGGGTCATGGTAATTTTCCAAATGTATTTGGTAAAATTATAAAACGTTTTATTAAAAGAGGTTACGACCCAACTGTTTTGAGACATACCGCATGTTTAGTGTTCAACCCGTTTACAGTTGGACACTACGCTTCCCTCTTTGGTTGTCTGACGGAAGAGGTGGAGGACTCTATGATAAGCAGTTTTTAAATCCTACCAGGACTGAACTGTTTTGATATCTGTCTTCTGGCCTGTTTCGTCGGGCCCTTAAGGGTGTTTCTCTTGTTGCTCTGTCTTCTGAAAAGGCATTGAGTACATACGTTTTTGGTTCTAAAGGTTTGCTTTTTATATATTTATACAAGAGCATTTTTTGTGTTTTACATGCCATGCCTTTTTGTTTCCATTACGTATGTTAGAGATTCACCTGGAGGGGATTACTTTTATTTACACTGTCCCGTGTCTTTGGAACATGGTGGGGTTAAGAGTGAGGTTGGGTGCGCACCATAAACAGGTTTAAGCACCCCAGTGGTGTTTTTGCCACTGACCGTTCCAAGGCGGTGCCCCACTGTGTTCCTTTGTTTATTCGTTTTGTCCTCGTGTGTTGACTTTGTGTGTGTGCGCGTGTATGCGTTTGTGGTGTGCACGTCTGCGTGCTGTGGGTTTCGTTTTGGGGAGGCTGCGGTTTTGGTGCTTGGCATTCCCTGTTTGACATCTGTCTTTTTTTTTTTTTTGGGTAAGTAACACTGTGGGAAAACGGACACCGGATATAACCCAGAAAGTGATCAATCAATAAACGTTTTATTTTGACACACGGTAAGTTTTTTTACCATTTTTGGTATTTAATGGTGATATATTTATCAAAATCGAAGAGTTTCGAATAGCTTGATCATATGCCATATACAACTATGATGGAAATGTTTCTCCACTTTTGTATAATGGCACATTTCTCGCTGAAAGTTGCATGATCGCTCATAAATGTTCAGTAATGTGGTAGGATGTCAAACATAAAACAACACATATAAAATAAGAATAGAAATTGAATCGAGCGATTTTAAAATAATTACATCGTCCAGTATTATGTAAGATATCAATACGGTATGTTTTGTTGTTACGGAGATATTTATACTTTTTGATGACCTGAACGTGAACCGAGGATAGACGACGCAAATAAATAACTGCACAGGGGATAGCTATTAAGTGGACTGAGGACAGTAACGATGCATTTTGAAATGAGACTGCGGTAATGATTACAGCTTTTTACCTTTACGTAAAGTCATGGGGATATGATTTCACCATTGTCCATATCGAGGGATGAGAGCAAAAGTGTTGTTTTTTTTTTTTAATCTGAAGTACTCAAAACAGTTTCACTCTGACCTCTCAGTATGTTCGTCTGTCTTTTCGTCCACTTGTTTAACTGTTCGGCCTTCCTGAGCAATACTTGCAATGGCTGGTCAAATTGAGTAGATAATGCATTAACAGATGGGGTTCAGTTACTTCCCTAAGTTTCTAATGTGCACTTTGCTATTCAAGCTAAATAGATTTTGTCCTCAAAAATAAGTATCCTTTTTTCAAATCAGTTAAGAATGGGTAAACAATATTGAGTTCACGAGTATAGATTAGTTAAACAGATTGTGTGTTTTCACTAGCCTCAACTTTCGAGTCGCAAATATTTGAATGTGGTATCAAGTTTAAATCTGATTTATCGAGGAACTCAAAACATGTACGTCAACATTAGATCGCTCTATTGGATGTACGCGCGTAATGAGTGTACTATATACTGACTACTAAAGGTTAGGGTTAGCTTTAACATAGGTTTAAAAGTGTACATTTAATGCGTACGTACACTCAATGCGGGAGATTTAATGCTGACCAAAACATATGGCCGTAGAATTAGAGTAGTGTTTGCTATATATGATATAGCTTTCGTAAATCACGTAGACACGTTTTGCACAAAGAAGTCATCGGTTAGGAATGAGATATTGTGATCTTATATTTGTACACTTGACGCTTTTTATAAGACCGTACTGTGCGTTTTGGTCTCTTGTAACTTAGAACAGAAAAATAGTCTCTGCTAGTGATGTTCCGATTGTCGCCGACAATCGACTGTCGATCATTTAATGAGTAAAGTCGCCAACATCGATTATGAACTTGCATATGTGACACTAAGGTTAGCTTAAAGCATATTCGGGAGTTGCGCATCTTTTTGGTGGTATTTTCTCTTTAGGCTCATTTCTTTTCCACTCTTCAAAACGGAGGCAAAGTATACTACGTTCGATCAAAATAATAATACAATCAAAGCTATATTCCCCTATCCAGGGAATACTATACTACGAGTGTGGAAGTAGTTTGGATTCTTAGATGGGGAGTGTTTTTGTCGAATATGCAGTAAAGACTGCATATAATGGTACCCCGCTCACTTTCGTAATTAATCAATGTAGGTTGATTTACTTCATAATTTCAATCAGCATTGTGCTTTAAATATTTTTTAAAATACAGCTGTAGATAAAAAAATTAGAAATAAAAAATTGAAGGGCATTGAAGTTTGAACCAATAATAAAATGTACAAATAGATGTTTTCGGTCTGACAGCATGGTCAGTTTCTCAAGGACTCCTGATAGTCCCACAGACGTTTGGGTGCAAATCATATAAATATGCCACACTTTTATTTCAAAACAGAAGGGTGATAGTAACAGTTATCTTGAAAAGGAGATACCGTCATGTGAAGTTATAATAGTTGTATGAAATTACCCGTATCGATCCTTAGACTGGAAATTTATTGTTTATAGTTGCTTTTATTTTAAAATGTTGGTAGGTTTTAAATGCATATGTAAATGTTAAGTAAATGCTCAACTTAAAGAAATGTAATGATACTATGAAAATCAGCAAGAGCTTTTTTCTAATAAAAAATCTCGACAATTTTGATTTTTTCTTTGGAATTTTGTTAAATTACTTAAAATAGCTTAAACGAACTTTATTCACCTGGAGGAGATAACTTTTATTTACACTGTCCCTTGTCTTTGGAACATGGTGGGGGTAAGAGTGAGGTTGGGTGCGCACCATAAACCGGTTTAAGCTCCCCAGTGGTGTTTTTGCCACTGACCGTTCCAAGGCGGTGCCCCACTGTGTTCCTTTGTTTGTTCGTTTTGTCCTATTGTGTTGGCTTTGTGTGTGCGCGTGTATGTGTGTTTGTGGTGTACGCGTCTGCGTGCTGTGGGTTTCGTTTTGGGGAGGCTGCGTTTTTTGTACGTGGCATTCCCTGTTTGATATTTGTCTTTGTTTTTTATATTGTATTCTGATGAAAAGTGAGGATATAAACTTCATTTTGAATTATGTTCCGGGTATGTTTTGTGTTTTTTTTTCACCCTCTGAATGGAGGGACTTGCTCCAGCTGATGACTTTGTCTTACCTATGTACTATTGCGGGGATGATTTTTTTGTTTGTTTGGTTTAACGTCGCACCGACACAATTTAGGTCATATGGCGACTTTACAGCTTTGATGGTGGATGAAGACCCTAGGTGCCCCTCCGTGCATTACTTCATCACGAGCGGGCACCTGGGTAGAACCACCGACCTTCCGTAATCCAGCTGGATGACTTCCTGAATTCAACGCCCCGAGTGAGGGAGGCTCGAACCCACATCGATGAGGGGCAAGTGATTTGAAGACAGTGACCTTAACCACTCGGCCACGGAGGCCCCTTGTGAGGGGATGAACCATGCCATATTGAATATGCTTGTAATTCAGAATGTGGACCTGTCACAGATAGAGTGATGTGGAACTCAATCCCGGACCTGTAAATATGTTTATTTATCAGTTTAAATGCATTTTAAACTGTAATGTTATTTAGTCAGAGCAACAGATAGGCTGCATATGAAGTACTTAAAGGTTTGTTTGAATTATCTTAAAAGATATTTTACATAGAGTAATGATTCCAAGTACAGAGACAGGAAGTGTCTTATATGCACATAAGTATCTTTGTGCTGTCCAAATTTTGGTGCTTTATTCTATTGCCTTTTAACAGCATCGAGTTCTTAAATAAGTTAAATTTGTACAATTTATGACTTTCTGTTAATGTTGTCGTAATTTTGCAGCTGCTTCATCAGTACAAAGACCGAGGTACTGCAACTACTGATAACCAGTCTAGTTCAGCTAGAAAATTATAGAAACAGCAGAGGACCAGGCTAATCTGACTGGCATCCAGCAACATACCCCTATCAGAGGAAATGCAGGGTACCAGACACGTAAGCAAACGCCAGGTCCAAGTCATGACGCGGAGGACCCGACTAATCTGACTGGTATCCAGCTACATACACCTATCAGAGGAAATTCAGGGTACCAGACACGTTAGCAAACGCCAGGTCCAAGTCATGAAGCAGAGAACCAGTCAAAACCAGGAACAACTGCAGTCCAGAAAATTAAAACAACACAGTCTAACTACAGAGGAACAGACTGATCTGACTGGTATACAGCAACTTACACCTATCAGAGGAAATGCAGGGTACCAGACACGTAAGCAAACGCCAGGTCCAAGTCAAGACGCGGAGGACCCGACTAATCTAACTGGTATCCAGCTACATACACCTATCAGAGGAAATTCAGGGTACCAGACACGTTAGCAAACGCCAGGTCCAAGTCATGAAGCAGAGAACCAGTCAAAAGCAGGAACAACTGCAGTCTAGAAAATTAAAACAGCACAGTCTAACTACAGAGGAACAGACTGATCTGACTGGTAAACAGCAACTTACACCTATCAGAGGAAATGAAGGGTACCAGACACGTAAGCAAACGCCAGGTCAAAGTCATGAAGCAGAGAACCAGTCAAAAGCAGGAACAACTGCAGTCCAGAAAATTAAAACAGCACAGTCTGACTACAGAGGACAGACTGATCTGACTGGTATACAGCAACTTACACCTATCAGAGGAAATGCAGGGTACCAGACACGTAAGCAAACGCCAGGTCCAAGTCATGAAGCGGAGGACCCGACTAATCTAACTGGTATCCAGCTACATACACCTATCAGAGGAAATTCAGGGTACCAGACACGTTAGCAAACGCCAGGTCCAAGTCATGAAGCAGAGAACCAGTCAAAACCAGGAACACCTGCAGTCCAGGAAATTCTGTTACAAAATTGTAATAAATCCTTACTTGTAAATACTGACTGCTTTCGAGAGCCAAATGAAATCATAAATCATTATTTAGTCTTTATTCAGAAGTTAATATGCAATGTAATTATTATGATAGGAAATGAAATTTGTGGTTTTTAGAATCAGGTGATCTATGGTCTATAGCTCATGTTTTACATTATACATGTATAATAAAATCTTTAAACTGATAACTTTGAAACATTTATTAAATTTACTAATGTGCTAATCTGCTAGACTTTAATGCTCGCATGGAGAAGTCCAAAAAACATTGGGTAAGCGACTTATTTGCTAACTTACGTGTTGGGGGCCAAGAAGATCCTACAGCTACCCTTGACCAACAACACCCTGCGTTGTTTGTCTGTGCTAGATCCCCACCTATACGGCCAGTCAGACAACCATCGCCTTCAAGCATTTGGCATGTCAGCTACCAAATGTAATCACGCCAGACGATGAAAGTAGTTTAGCAATGGAGTTAAATGCTATTCCAGTGGTCAGGCAGGTGCAAGAATTTTGTGACACTTTTTAGAAGACAAAAGAGATAGTTACTTTTTGTCCAAAGTGTTTCAGTTAAAATCGTTTCATAAGCAAATGTACCCAGTAATAGCCAATTAGCAAGCAGCCTGCTTACAATATTTAGTGGCCCTTTGATAGAAGAAACCTTCAACATTGGGGGGGGGGGGGGGGGGAGGTATCATTGTAGAAGACAGGGCCAAAATCTCTATTGAGAACTATATGGCGGTAGCAGTAGTGAAATCTCACTAAAAACAAAACATGTCAAGTCATCTAGTATGAAAGTTACACCACTTATGAAAAGGAATTGTATTACTGCATTCGGTACTTACAAGAAGTACATGAAAATAAAGAAAGAGGAAAGAAATGAAGTGCAGAAACTAAGTGATTCGATTGCAAAGTTGAAAATAGAGAAAGCCAAGCGTTTAGCAAAACTAACAAAACTGAAAAACTGATTAACAAAGAAAGCCACAAATGTGAGCAGAAAGAGACCTGCTGTGGGATCCTCCAATCAACACAAAATTTGTTGCGTAAATAATACGATTGAAGTGAAAAAGTTCAGTTGATACAAATAGCCGGAAGTAAACAAAAGTGTACAACACAAAAATGTAAAAAATATACTGGAAGATATGATCATGTTAGCATGTTGTGACGGTAACCAATACTTAACCCATACATTTATCAAAAATGGTGAGAAATTGCTAAAATCCAGGAGCTTCCGAGAGCCCGCCCGCTTAGCTCAGTATTGAGAGCGTTGGTCTACAGACCACAGGGTCGCAAATTCGATTCCCGGGCTGGGCGTATGTTCTCCGTGACGATTTGATAATAGACATTGTGTCTGAAATCATTCGTCCTCCACCTCTGATAATTCATGTGGAGAAGTTGGCTATTACTTGCGGAGAATAGGTTTGTACTGGTACAGAATCCAGGAACTCTGCTTGGGTTAACTGCCCGCCGTTACATGACTGAAATACTGTTGAAAACGACGTTAAACCCAAACAAAGGAGCTGCCGAGGGCCCCCTGACAAGGGCGTTGCCCTGGACCCACAGGACGCCCTTACAGCCCCCAGCTTTATTTTTAGAATTTCCAGCTGATGACTTTGTCTTACCTATGTACCATTGCGGGGATGATTTTTTTTGTTTGGTTTAACGTCACACCGACACAATTTAGGTCATATGGCGACTTTCAGCTTTGATGACCCTAGGTGCCCCTCCGTGCATTATTTCATCACGAGCGGGCACCTGGGTAGAACCACCGACCTTCCGTAAGCCAACTGGATGGCTTCCTCACATGAAGAATTCAACGCCCCGAGTGAGGCTCGAACCCACATCGATGCGGGGCAAGTGATTTGAAGTCAGCGACCTTAACCACTCGGCCACGGAGGCCCCTATGAAAAAACTAGCATACTATAGTATAGACGTTGAGGCACGGCCAAGGAGTAGCAATTTTACTTTTTAAGAGTTAGCCGATGTGCTGAAGGAAAATACTTCGGACATTTTACGGGAATTCATACTGGACCTTTTCGATTTAGATATTGACGATATTTGTATAAAGCGTGTTCACAGGATCGGGTCTATCGTGAAAGCTAGGAGAATTAATCAAACCCCAAGCAGGCCTATTATAGCAGCTTTCAGGGATTTTACTGACTGAATATATAATGCAGCGTGTAAACGTATTGTTTGATACCAAATATGCTACTGACCGTTGTAACGGTCAGTTCCCCTGCCCCTAGTCAATTCCCCCCCCCCCCCCCCCGAATTGCAACCGGTTACTCTTGATCATTCTTATGGGGGGGGGGGAACTAACTAGTCAATTCTTTCCCCCCTCATCAATTTTCCTGGATAGTCAATTATTTCCCAAGTTAGTGAATTGGAACTGGTTATTCTTGGTTATTCTTAACTAGCCTGTTTTTTTTTTTATTTCCGATAGTCGATTTTCATTTAAATTTCATATAAAATAAGACATATGTTTCATATTTTGTGTAAATTAAAGAAATGTTTTAAAATGAACTTAATTTAATTTCTGTTGTATTTTTTATTTGCCATTTTCCTGTTTCAATTTCTTCTAAGATAAGGAAATTACTGCTGGTCAGTTCTTTTCCCACATAGCCAGTACATGACCAGTAAAAACAAGAGGACCATGATGGTCCTGAATCGCTCACCTCTTCCCACATGATCCAGTTTTGAGTATGACGTCGTTTTTTCTATTATTTGACATAGTGACCTAGTTTTTTAGCTCATGTGACCCAGTCTTGAACTTGACCTAGATATTATAAAGATAAAAATTCTGACCAATTTTCATGAAGATCCATTGAAAAATATGGTCTCTAGAGAGGTCACAAGGTTTTTCTATTATTTGACCTATTGACCTAGTTTTTTTAAGGCACATGACCCAGTTTCAAACTTGACCTAGATATCATCAAGGTGAACATTCTCACCAATTTTCATGAAGGTCCATTAAAGGGTATGGCCTTAAGCGAGGTCACAAGGTTTTCTATTTCAAGACCTACTGACCTAGTTTTTGATCGCTGTTGACCCAGTTTCAAACTTGACCTAGATATCATCAAGATAAACATTTAGACCAACTTTCATACAGATCCCATGAAAAATATGGCCTCTAGAGAGGTCACAACGTTTTTTCATTATTTGACCTACTGACCTATTTTTTGATGGCACGTGACCCACTTTCGAACTTGACTTAGATATCATCAAGGTGAACATTCTGACCAATTTTTATGGAGATCCATTCACAAGTATGGCCTCTAGAGAGGTCACAAGGTTTTTCTATTTTTAGACCTACTGACCTAGTTTTTGACCGCACATGACCCTGTTTCGAATCTGACCTAGATATCATCAAGATAAACATTCAGACCAACTTTCATGAAGATCCATTGAAAAATATGGCCTTTAGAGAGGTCACAAGGTTTTTCTATTATTTGACCTACTGACCTAGTTTTTGATGGCACGTGACCCACTTTCAAACCTGACCTAGATATCATCAAGATGAACATTCAGACCAACTTTCATACAGATCCCATGGAAAATATGGCCTCTAGTTAGGTCACAAGGTTTTTCTATTTGACCTACTGACCTAGTTTTTGATGGTACGTGAACCACTTTCGAACTTGACTTAGGTATAATCAAGATGAACATTCTGACAAATTTTCATGAAGATTTCATGAAATATATGGCCTCTAGAGAGGTCACAAGGTTTTTCTATTTTTAGACCTACTGACCTAGTTTTTGACCGCACGTGACCCAGTTTCAAACTTGACCTAGATATCATCAAGATGAACATTCAGACGAACTTTCACACAGATCCCATGAAAAATATGGCCTTTAGAGAGGTCACAAGGTTTTTCTATTATTTGACCTACTGACCTAGTTTTTGATGGCACGTGACCCAGTTTCGAACTTGACCTAGATATCATCAAGGTGAACGTTCTGACCAATTTTCATGAAGATCTTGTGAAGTATATGGCCTCTAGAAAGGTCACAAGGTTTTTCTATTTTTAGACCTACTGACCTAGTTTTTGATGGCACGTGACCCAGTTTCGAACTTAATCTAGATATCATTAAGGTGAACGTTCTGACCAACTTTCATGAAGATCTTTTGAAATATATGGCCTCTAGAGAGGTCACAAGGTTTTTCTATTTTTAGACCTACTGACCTAGTTTTTGACCTCACGTGACCCAGTTTCGAACTTGACCTAGATATCATCAAGATGAACATTCTGACCAATTTTCATGAAGATCCATTGAAAATTATGGCCTGTAGAGAGGTCACAAGGTTTTTCTATTTTTAGACCTACCGACCTAGTTTTTGATGGCACGTGACCCAGTTTCGAACTTGACCTAGATATCATCAAGATGAACATTCTGACCAACATTCATAAAGATCCCATGAAAAATGTGACCTCTAGAGTGGTCACAAGCAAAAGTTTACGGACGCACGCACGGACGGACGACGGACACCGCGCGATCACAAAAGCTCACCTTGTCACTTTGTGACAGGTGAGCTAAAAAAAGGAAAAATATCCAACAGGGAAAGCCACGTTCAAAAAACGCAGCCTCCCCAAAGACACACACGAACAACTCTTGCACACCATACACAAACATGAACACAAAGGACAAAACAAACAGATACAGGAACACAGTGGGGCACCGCCTTGGAACGGTCAGTGGCAAAACCACCACTGGGGAGCTTAAACCGGTTAGTAAGGTGAGAGAAGTAAATTGACCAGTCAGTTCTTTTTCCAACTAGCCTGTACTTGCTCTGTTAGGTGGGGGAAGAAATTGACCGGTCAGTTCTTTCCCCCCTACCCGGAACTTGACCTGTCGGGTGGGGAAATGAAATAGACCAGTCAGTTCTTCCCCCCTCCCCCCACCCCCAGCCAGTACTTGCTCTGTTAAGTGGGAAGAAATTGACCGGTCAGTTCTTTCCCCCCTAGCCAGAACTTGACCTTTTAGGTGGGAAGAAGAAATTGACCGGTCAGTTCTTTCCCCCTATCATATACTTGACCTGTCAGATGGGGGAAAGAATTGACTAGTCCGTTTTTTCCCTGGGGAAAGAACTGACTGGGGGAAAAACTGGGCTGTTACACCGGGATTATCCTATAGAAATAGCACAAGCAAGAAAAAAAATTATGGGAGTATCAAAAATCCAGTGGTTAGAGTGCTTATCCAGCGAAATTGATTGTAAACAGAAAGGTCGTTGCAGACAGTGTATGTGTTCGGGTTTAACGTCTTTTTTAAAAAAAAACAAAGACAAATATCAAACAGTGAATGCCACGTACCAAAATCGCAGCCTCCCCAAAACGAAACCTATAGCACGCAGACGTGCACACCACAAACACACACACACACACACACGTGCACACACACACAAAGCCAACAAACGAGGACAAAACAAAGGAACACACATACATACACGCGCACACACACATAGCCTACACAAAAGGACAAAACGAACAAAGTAACACAGTGGGGCACCGCCTTGGAACGGTCAGTGGCAAAAACACCACTGGGGAGCTTAAACCGGTTTATGGTGCGCACCCAACCTCACTCTTATCCCCACCATGTTCCAAAAACACGGGACAGTGTAAATAAAAGTAATCCCCTCCAGGTGAATCTCTAACACACGTAATGGAAACAAAAAGGCATGGCATATAAAAAAACAAAGACAAATATCAAACAGGGAATGCCACGTACCAAAATCGCAGCCTCCCCAAAACGAAACCTACAGTACGCAGACGTGCAAACCACACACACAAATGCTCGTGTATAAAAATATAAAAAGCAAACCTTTAGAAGCAAAAACGTATGTACTCAATGACTTTTCAGAAGACAAGAGCAACAAGAGAAACACCCTTAAGGGCCCGACGAAACAGGCCAGAAGACAGATATCAAAACAGTTCAGTCCTGACTGGTCAATTTCATTTCCCCACTGAACAGTCCTGAACAATTTTTCAGCCGTATAAACGACGGTGTCTACTTGTAGCAGTGAGCACAATGCCAAACTTTATAGCGCTGCTTCACTGGAATATCACGCCGTAGACACGTGGCATGGTATCCCACCCAGTCACATTATACTGACACCGGGCCGACCAGTCCTAGCACTATCCTCTTAATGCTGAGCGCCAAGCGTGAAAGCTACTAGTACCAGTTTTACGTCTTTGGTATGACGCGGCCGGGGAACGAACCCACGACCTCCCGGACTCGAAGCGGACGCTCTTCGACTAGGCTACCGAGGCGGTTCGTTGCAGGTGTATTTCCAGAATAACGGGAAACTTGACATCAACCCAGCGAGATTCGGAACAGGTACAAAAGGGGTTTATTCTGTTAATACTGAGGTGGATCAGTCCATTATTTCAAATGATGTAAAAAAGTCGACACAGAATGCATTTATTTACACAGAGTTGGGAAGAGGAAATCTTCAAACTTAGAGAAATTACAATAATCAAATTCTGGCTAAAAGTATGTAAAAGTAATGAAAACAAATATATAAAAAAACAAAGACAAATATCAAACAGGGAATGCCACGTACCAAAAACGCCGCCTCCCAAAAACGAAACCCACAGCACGCAGACGCACACACACAAAGCCAACACATTAGGACAAAACAAAGGATCACAGTGGGGCACCGCCTTGGAACGGTCAGTGGCAAAAACACCACTGGGGAGCTTAAACCGGTTTATGGTGCGCACCCAACCTCACTCTTACCCCCACCATGTTCCAAAGACACGGGACAGTGTAAAAAAGTAATCCCCTCCAGGTGAATCTCTAACACACGTAATGGAAACAAAAGCATGGCATGTAAAACACAAAAATGCTCATGTATAAAAATATAAAAAGCAAACCTTTAGAACCAAAAACGTATGTACTCAATGCCTTTTCAGAAGACAGAGCAACAAGAGAAACACCTTAAGGGCCCGACGAAACAGGCCAGAAGACAGATATCAAAACAGTTCAGTCCTGGTAGGATTTAAAAACTGCTTATCATAACGGTCCTCCCCCTCTTCCGTCAGACACAAGCAAAGAGGG
The DNA here is from genome assembly GCF_021730395.1 of Mercenaria mercenaria. Lineage (NCBI taxonomy): Eukaryota > Metazoa > Mollusca > Bivalvia > Venerida > Veneridae > Mercenaria > Mercenaria mercenaria. Next base: position 61,073,053 of record NC_069373.1, read on the forward strand.
AAGCGTAGTGTCCAGCTGTAAACGGGTTGAACACTAAACATGCGGTATGTCTCAAAACAGTTTGGTCGTAACCTCTTTCAATAAAACGTTTTATAATTTTACCAAATACATTTGGAAAATTACCATGACCCAAGATCTTACGAAGTTTGTAAAAAAAAACAAAGAGAAATATCAAACAGGGAATGCCACGCACCAAAAGCGCAGCCTCCTAAAAACGAACCCCCCAGCACGCAAACGCGTGCACCACACACACACACACACACACACACACACACACTCAAAGCTTACACATCAGGACAAAACGAACAACACACACACACACACACACACACACACACACACTCAAAGCCAACACATAAGGACAAGACGAACAATAAGCATACACACACGCGCGCACACAAAGTCAACACACAAGGACAAAACGAACAAACAAAGGAACACAGTGGGGCACCGCCTTGGAACGGTCAGTGGCAAAAACACCACTGGGGAGCTTAAACCGGTTTATGGTGCGCACCCAACCTCACTCTTACCCCCACCATGTTCCAAAGACACGGGACAGTGTAAATAAAAGAAATCCACTCCAGGTGAATCTCTAACACACGTAATGGAAACAAAAAGGCATGGCATGTAAAACACAAATATGCTCGTGTATAAATATATAAAAAGCAAACCTTTAGAACCAAAAACGTATGTACTCAATGCCTTTTCAGAAGACAGAGCAACAAGAGAAACACCCTTAAGGGCCCGACGAAACAGGCCAGAAGACAGATATCAAAACAGTTTAGTCCTGGTAGGATTTAAAAACTGCTTATCATAGAGTCCTCTCCCTCTTCCGTCAGACACAATCAAAGAGGGAAGCGTAGTGTCCAACTGTAAACGATTTGAACACTAAACATGCGGTATGTCTCAAAACAGTTGAGTCGTAACCTTAACCCATAGGTACCTGTGTGACCTTCTTGTTAGTACAATTCCTACTTGTGCGACTTCATTCCTTACAATCTACTACTTGTGAAACTAAATGTTGTCTTGTGTGATTTACTTTTGTGACTTTTTCAAACGAAGAATAACAAAAGAAAAGTCACACAAGGACCGTCTCGTGAGTACGCCCGGATGGACGACGGACATTGACCGACCATAATAGCTCACCTTGAGCACTTTAATTATGCTCAGGTGAGGTAAAAATAAATAGTGAACTTTTATTCGGGAAGAATATATTTTTTGGATGATAAATATTAGAAGTTGTCTCTACAATTTCACATAAGGGATATCTTGTGAACAACATGAAAGAAATGCTAATGCCAGCATGCATTGCTAGCAGTTGTCAATTTTATACAAGAAATAGCTCCATGTGGCAAGTGCCATCGAAGCACTGGCATTCACAGAATTTGACTGGAAACATGCACAACAAATTGGATCATAAAACTGTTGAATTTTTAATGTGACTGTGATCTGACAAACGATGCCTGATACATGGAATACATCATCAGGTTATGAGGCATAATTATCCGAAATTAGTTAATGTTAATTATATTATGTAAACCACATCCCCATAAAAAAACGGGTTTAGAAATACCTTCTCGCAGAAGTGTCTTTAAATTAGTATTGAATTTTAAAACTAAATCAGAATTACGATAGTTAAATTTAGCAAAATATTTACGCAATTTGTAATAACGGTAGCCTTGCTGAAGAAGTTTACTTGTAATATATAGATTACGTTCATTGAAATGCTTGACATGACTATACGCTCTGGCAAACCGAATTAATTGAGAAATATATACCCCATAAGATGTAGCCTGAGGTACATACTCATCCAAATGGGGAAAATTTACAATAATAAAGTTAAAATCATCCCTCTTGTCATAAATTTTGGTATGTATAATATTGTCATAAATAGAGAGATGTAAATCTAAAAACGAAGCATCAGTATCCGAATTGTTAGTTTTAATTAACTGAAGCTCCCTAGGATAAATAGTACCCACCAATTGACCAAAAAACGGATTATCCATATTAAGAATATCATCCAGATAGCATGATGTATTATTAAATGCAGTTATAATATCTGCCTGCGTATCTGGAGAAAGGCTCAACATAAAGTCTCTTTCATAACAATATAAAAACAAATCTGCGACAAGGGGTGCACAATTTGTTCCCATGGGAATACCAACTACTTGTCTAAAAACTGCATTCCCAATCCTGATGTAAATGTTGTTCAATAAAAAGGAAAGGGCTTTACAAACTTCGTCACAGGTCCACATTGTATAATGTTTAATAATATTGCTAGTAAAAAAAAGCTTTATCAACACTGCAAGCGAGAAATGTAGCATTCTCTCTGGCAAAAGTCTTTTGAATTAGGGCAGTTAGTTTGTCATTTATTAAGTTATGTGGTTAAGTGGTATACAAAGTAGAAAAATCGTATGAACTGACTGTAGATACCTTGTAATTATTAATTTTAAACTTATCCAGGATTTCGCCAGAATTTTTAATCGACCAAAATAAATGTTTACCAGAGTTTTCGTATACTTTATCGCAGTATCTTTCCACGGGGGCTTTCACAGCAGTTAGACATGATATTAATAGTTTTGAAATATTTGTAGTTGTACAAGAGCTTGAATTAGCGATGAAGCGGGCTTGATATGGTTGTTTATGCAATTTAGGAATCCAGTACATGGTTGGTAGTTTAATCTGTTGATCGTTTATACGAACTTTTAAATAACATACGCAACAGACAATACAAGACAGACAGAAAACCAGTTGAAAATAGGGGCACCGCCTTGGAACGGTCAGTGACCTATATAAAGGAAACTGGGGGATTTAAACGCGTTAAGGGCATGCCAACCCCGCACTTACCCTACTTTCAACAAGTTAGACAACACAATGTAAATAAAATTCCCGCTGAGAACGGCTCTTACATTAGCGCAAAAATACCAGATTAGTAAGTAAAACATAAAATTAAGGTAAATCTAAGGTATAATTACACCAAATTACTTAACAGCTTGTCTAAGTCAGAGCACCAAGAGCCTAACTTTTAAAGGCATCACTAAGAAAGCTGCAAAAAAAAAACAAACAAAGACAAATATCAAACAGGGCATGTCGCGTACCAAAAAACGCAGCCTCCCCAAAACGAAACCCACAGCACGCAGACGCGTACACCACAAACACACACACATACACGTACACGCGCACACACACAAAGCCAACACATTAGGACAAAACGAACAAACAAAGGAACACAGTGGGGCACCGCCTTGGAACGGTCAGTGGCAAAAACACCATTAGAACGAATAACAATCCCTGAAGGATGAAAATATAACAACATTGATTGAATGTACGTGGAGACTTTTTACGGTCGCCACAAGACAAAATTCAACTCCATCCGTCCGTTGTTTGTAGGATTTAGGAGAAAAGCATCATGGAGTCTTACGATCATTAATTTACATCTCTCTATCTATGACAATATTATACATACCGAAATTTATGACAAGAGGGATGATTTTAATTTTTCCCCATTTGAATCACTTGCCCCACACCGATGTGGGTTCGAGCGCTTAGGTCTAGGATCATGAAAGTTGATAGGGAGGTTGGTCATGACCAGGAGATGACCCCTATTGATTTTGAGGTCAGTTTGTCAAAGGTCAAGGTCATTGTGACCCTGAACAGTTAAACGATTTCCGGATGATAACTCAAGAACGCTCAAGCCTAGGCCAGGGTCAAGGACACAGTGACCAGGAACGCTTAAATGGTTTCCTGGCGATAACTAAAGAACGCTTTGGCCTAATGTCAGGAAAATTGATAGGGAGGTTGGTCATGACCAGCAGATGCCTATTGATTTTGAGGTCATTAGGTCAAAGGTCACAGTGACCAGGAAGAGTTGAACGCTTTATGGACTATAACTTGAGAACGCTTATGCCAAGGGTCATTAAAAGATGATATAGAGGTTTATCATGACCAGCAGATGACCCCTATAGATTTTGAAGTCAAAAGGTCTAGGTCACAGTAACCGTTCAGTTAAACGGTTTCCAGATAACTCAATAACACTTTGGGCTAGGATCATGAAAGTTAATAGGGAGGTTGTTCATGACCAGCAGATGACCCGTTCTGAATTTAAGGTCAGTATGACGAAGTTCAAGGTCACAGTGACCCTGAACAGTGAAACGGTTTCCGGATAATAATTCAAGAACTCTTGGTGCTAGGGTCATGAAACTTGATAGGGAGGTTGGTCATGACCAGTAGATGACCCTTGTAGATTTTGAGGTCAGTTGACCAAAGGTGAAGGTCACATTGATCCGGAACAGTTAAACCCCTTTCCGGACGATACCTTGAGAACGCTTAGGCCTAGGATCACAAAACCTAGTAGGATGTTGATTATGACCAACAGATGACACCTGTTGATTTTTAGGTCAATAGGTTAAAGGTCAAGCTCAGAACAGTAGAACTTTGTTTACAGTGACCATATCATTTCTGTTCCTCGGGGCATTTCGTGGTGTTCGACGGGCTCTTGTTCTCATTTACGTCGGCAATATATATATATATATATATATATATATATATATATATATATATATTTGAAGATTGAATGCTGCTTAAACCGGTGCTAGGGTGGGGGGGGGGGGGCATGGGCAGAGTTGCATTTTCCATTATTAATCATGAACAGACTCAATCAAACCGAGTCTGCAATTTCCACTCTTTGCCATGTTCTTGGCGTTTCCGAGGGATCTACTTTCTACATTTTATTTGCAAATTGTAAGCAACATAATTGTAGCAGCAAAAGCCACGCAGGTTTTGACAGTCTTAAAAAAAGTAGAACAGAAAAAGTGGAAACTTCACAGGTCGCTCAATACGGCGATATTGAAAATTGCAGGTTCGGTTTGATTGAGCCTGGTCATAGACGGTAGTTGAAATACATGCTACTGTCAACGCCCTCTAGCCCCATTTCTGTGCTAAATTGCTTTCAAATACATAATTGTGTAGGGATAGGTAAGTTTTGTATTACCCTACAAATTACTTGAAACAATTAGCTAATAACTGTTTGTTTGTTTGTTTTGGGTTTAACGCCGTTTTTCAACAGCATTTGTCATGTAACAGCGGGCAGTTAAGCTAACCAGTGTTCTTGGATTCTGTACCAGTAGAAACCTGTTCTCCGCAGGTAACTGCCAACTTCCCCACATGAATCAGAGGTGGAGGATTAATGATTTCAGACACAATGTCGTTTATCAAATAGTCACGGAGAACATGCGCCACTCCCGAGGATCGAACTCGAGACTCCGTGACCCGTAGAGCGATGCTCTTACCTACTGAGCTAAGCGGGCGGGCTGAAGATGTGCCCGCACTTTACTTGCATGGGTTGTTAATATACTGTCTCTTGTGCGAGCCTTCGGAAACGCTGAAATTTAAGCGTCTGTTATTGCGTTGTACAACAAATGTGCTCCCATTAAAAGCATAAATTAAATTTCAAACATAGTTGCGCCGAACAAGAACCAAGATGTCTCGATTTGCTTGTTAGTGAATTTATCTTATGACTGCCATATAGTCACACCTTTACACGATCTTCTATCTGTTAAGATAATCAACCAATAAGAAAACTGAAACTACAATGGGAGCAATTCAAAAACTGTAATCATGTGAAAAACACATTAATATCCAATAGGGAAAGCGACGTTGTGAAAACGCAGCCTCCCCAAACTTAAATCCAACACGCAGACGCGCAAACGACCAACACAAAAAGTTAACACACATGTACTAAACAAAGGAACACAGCAAGGCACCTGCGGCTAAACCACGGTAGGGACCTTGAACTCTTCTATAATTATTTATTTTGATGAGTGCACACTTATAGTAGTAATATGGCGACTTGGAGCTTAAACAGAGTCATGGTTTAACCCGTTTATAAGGATTACCTTAACCTTCTGTCATGTGCTATCATTAATTAATCCTTGTGTTCAGAGAGAAAATAATTATCAATTTTTGGACCCAGTTTTATTTCAAGCGTTATCCAAAAATGATTGTTTATTTTGTGTTTTACCTACTATTGAATATATGACTGAGCGTTTAAAGAGGGTGCTAAAAAGAATAGCGTAGTAAGCAAAAGAAATGCTTCATTAATGATTGCAACCTCAATAAAGTTGTTTTTGGTTTAGCCAACGCATTCTCTTTCTCCATTTATTCTACCAATTTAGGGAATACGACTGACCTCATCGTCTGAAGCAAGTTAAAGTCAGGGAAAACTATCTTAGTTGTCGGCTGACAGGTTTTGTCTACCGCTAAAGTGACTCCTAAATCGAATTGATGGACCTTGTGTTTGAGCGTGGCTTTCCCTATTGGACATCTATTATTGTTTTTGTGTGAGGATCTTTTAAATGTTGCCTCAAAGGCACGAATTATAATTGTGTTAATCAACCTTGTCTAGTTTTAGACTTTAAATCCTGGAATTATCCACTAGTCATCAAAGAGCATTTATAATTTAGAATGTCTTCTTTTAAAGATTTGAGAAAAAATAGTATTCTCTGTATAGGAACCATCAACAATTACACGCAGAGTCATCTTATCTTTCTTAAAACCATCTTACACACACATCATTGTCGATGCGGTCAAATGCCTCCCAGAATAAAACTTATTCACAGACTTCCTCCATTACCTTCAGAGCTTCCTTTTATACGAGAACGTTCTGCATTAGAAACACATCTTTTCCAAACGAGGAAGATGTTTTTACATTAAGTGCACAGTTTTTTTTATAACTGAGAGTAAGACAGTTTTTTGTTGGTGTTTATATCCTCTTCCATCTTACGCCCCTCGTCCTCCTCATTTACGCCCTTCTTTTTTTTAGTGCGAGTGAGATTATGTGCCCCCATATTATTGGCGACCGGCCGTCCCTAGGCGGTGCCGCACTGTGTTGTTTTTTTCCTGATTGTGTGTGGAGCTTTACATGCAAAAACAGAGACGGGGGGATCATTAGAGAAACTTAACCTAGGTTCCTAGGTCTTTGAAGATTATAATTAATGATTGTCTACTGGTTTAAGGTGCGGACGGAATTTTCTGACTCAAGGGTAATTGTGTAGGCGGGAATGAGACTCTTGTCATGTTACAGCTTAACAGTTACCCCAGAGCCAGCAAATATTTCGATCCGCGCATACAATTTGTGATAATTTCTTTTTCTTGCATGCCGTACATTAAATTGAAGAAATAACTCAATTAATGCTTTTACTTAGAGTGCTTATTTGTTGAAGTAGCGTATGAATAATTATTTCTATCCATTATTAATTGCAGCACGTGAGTCATCTTACAAGCTGGGGTGTCAGACGAGATTTTCAAGCACCGTCAATGCGGGAAAAATTATGTCTGGCATACAGATAATGAAGTAGATGAAGACTAGACACGCTGTCAATTTCAAAATTTACTATTGTTCCAACGTTTCAGCTACATGCTTTCTTCAGGGAATAATAAAAATAATAATAAACAACGGAAATAACGTCATACATAGGACATTACGTTACGCTAAAATAGCGGGAAACAGACGACAGTAAAAAAATGTGACGGACGTCACATGTATTACTTATAAGTGTTATAACGAAAAAAAAATACATGTACTTGTAAATAATAGGTACCTATAATTAAGTAAATAAATATGTATAGCAGTAAAATGCAGCGTAATATAAATTATCATGGGATGACAAAAGATACACATGTTCCTATAAAGATATTTCTTTTTGTCTGGCATATAAGAAAGTCTGGTCCTTCAGTGTGCCGGGTGTGTCACCTGACATACTGAAAATTGATTATAGCTTTAATGATTTTAATCGCACAAGAAGTGATAAGTCTAGACCAATGTCTGATATTTCAGTCAAAAGAAATGTGATAAAATGTTACTATCCTTCGTCTACAGTCAAACATAATTTCATGTAACAACACCGCATTTTTGTCCTTACTGATTTTTTTGTTAAGTGAACTAAACGGTTTGTATTTAAAAAGTATTCTTAATCATATAGTTTTCAACTGAAAACTTGTCTTTGATTGGTATATTAAACATTATCCGTAGCAACAGTAATTGGAGGAATTAAAATAGAAATATGAAGAAATTGATATAAAAGCTTTTGCATTTTCCATTACTGCTCATGAACATACTCAATCAAACCGAGTCTGCAATTTTCACTGTTTGCCTTGTTTTCGGTGCTTCCGAGGGATCTACTTTTCAGATTTTATATAACAATGAATGATTTAAGTGCATAACGCAAAAACCACGATAAAACTTTATATATGTATATATTAAGATATATTATACACGTGCAAACGTTAATGCGTGCTCTACTAGTAGCTTTTGTAACATGTCTTTCTCTTTTCTTAACTGTTCTATCTCGGCTGCCAGTAGACTTGATTTTCGCTGTTCATTTATCTAGTCCTGTAATATCATAGTAACAACGAAACACTGACAAACATACTTCATAATCTTTTCAGTTGCGCCGCTGCATATAAAAAACTCCTGTAGATATTAGATAGTGATAGAAATTATATATATATATATATATATATATATATATATATATCAACATTTAACTATAAAAAAAAACGCTGAAGATAAGTGTTAAATTGATAAACCTCTGAAGATTAATTTTGACTGCATCATTTCAATGCATGAATTCTCAGTTTGAAACAATCATCGATTTAATGAACTTTGTTATGATTTATAATTAATTCCTAATCAAAAATATCTTTTAAGGATTGGACATACTGCAGAACCACATTGTATATAATTATTTTACAAATGAAATAGCAAACCTTACATGTATTCTAAGTATTTTTCATAAAATCTTGTTAATTTGTCAGAGGACGTTATTGTTATTTTACTTTGTTTTGCTTTTGTAAGAGATTATAGTTCAATGTTTTATGGCAATTGATAATCTAAATAGCCACTCATTGTTCTTTAATATTACATCGGGATTCGAATTAAAGTCAGTTAATAATTTTACATGCAGTAGGACTGAGGCCGCGACTTTCCGCTTGCGAAGCCAGTGCACTAACTACTGAGCTATGAATGCGCCATTAACTCCCTCTAGACCTGCTTTTATTTTACCATATATATATACATGTCCCATTAATCTATAATCTCCATATAAATTTCCGCCATAACCACAAATTTGCACGAAGACGCGCCAAAACTAAAGACTATAAAATCACTAGAAAGTAACAAATCGTCTTTAAATTTATTTTTTTAAGTAAATTTTAGAAAAGACGTTTCAGTGAACTTAAGCCTACCATGCACCTGCTTATTCAGCAGTGAAAAGAAATACCGAGAATTGTAGGATTATCTTGTTTTAAAGGTTGATTTTGTAATTGTTAAATGGGGAAAGTACTAGAAAGTTTTAATAAAACTAAGATATCTGAATAACATGTGTTGAAATAAAATAACTAGATAATGCAAGCTATGCTTTTAATGTCTTATTTTCATGTTATGTCTAAAAGAAGTTTTGTGAAAACAAGTACTATTTTTGTATATTTTGCTGATTCATTGTGACCAGTCATGTAATTGAAATAAAATCAGCTCCATAAAATATGCAAAAATCTGGTGTTGTAATATGAAAAATTGAACAATCAGTAAAACTGCCTTAAGTTGTTAATTCAATAATTGTAATGTAAACTATTTCATTAATTTTGAACTTGCAGCTACCGTAGTACAGTACCATTCCCAGGCTCAACAGGGGATCCAGTTTGCGAATCAAACACATGATTCCGCAAACCAGGCTACAAATCCACAGCCGAACCAGCCTGGTATCCAGCCGCAGCAACAATATACACCAAATCCGTCAGCGTATGCAGGGTACCAAGTACATAGTCCCGTATATCAGCAAGTACCAATGGTCGGGAACCAGCCTTCCTTGACCCCGCAAGCTTATGATCAGCCCCCTTCAGGTATTAAATAAAGTCCAAGTATACAGTAACACATTACACTTATTATTCAAATACCCAAAATATTGCTGTAATGACGACTTGTTTTATTTTGTTCTGATAGTTTGATTGTTGTGAATAATAGTTTTAACATTAAATTAACGTTATTAAGCATTTTATTCTAAAAAGTTATATTTGTATAAATTTCATGTAAAAAGTATAGCTTATCTTCATTGACTTGTTTATCTTAATAGTATACAAGTCATGACATTTATCTAGGAAGAGCTGTTGATAATGTTCAAATACCTTTTGGCCCAACCCCTTTGTTTGAATATTTACATTTATGTGCATATGAGTGTAAAAACAATATTTGCATCATGTGTGGTTGTGTACTAGGCTGAACTTTATATGTTTTTCAGTTATGTAGTTTTTTCATGTACAGTACATTTTGTTATGAATTCGTTTTAACTTATTTTCTCTACACAAATGCCATTATACGTTAATAAGTTTTACTTTATTTAAAAATATGATAGTACTATTATGAAAACTTACATTTACGTATCTCAAGCCTATTACTGATACTAAGTACTCCAAACGTGTTGAAATGGTCGCCATTTTGATGATGTCATAACCCCGCCCAGTCGCGGATCTGGAGAGAGATACACTCGAAAATGCGACCATTCGTATCACTCTACATTTGGTATAGGTGGCTATGTGAGGCACTTATTTTCGCACTATGGCCTATTTATGTCTTTTTCGACATACTATGTTATATAACTATTATTTCAGAGCCTCCGCCGCCATATCCGGGATACTGAGCGGCAGATGAGTGGTACACCTACCAACTATGGACATACATGACTGCCGTTCAGTGATGTGACATCAAGGGCATACATGTTTTATACGATATACATTAAATTGTGAAACAGCCTACCGTGGGTCTTCTAAACCAAACAACCGCTAAACTACAGTTTAACTTCGTCTGGAAAGGGATTTAGGTGTAGATGGGTATTCGGTTTAGAGTGATTCGGTTTTGACGGAATTTCAATTACATGGGTATTTGGTTTAGAGGGGTGCTGTCAGCGGAATATATGCTACTTAGTACATAAGAATTGTATTATTATCTGGAATCATCCTGTTTCTATCTAGTTACTTTATCAAAATACAAAGGGAGATAATCTAAACAGTTCATTTTAGAGTACTTTCTATTATGTTAATCAAATAGTCAAACCTATGATAAATACATGAGAAAACAATTATCATACATTGGATTTAACAAGAAAATAATATATTTCATGTTCATAACAAAACAATGGCAGCCACATTTTAATCAAAGGGATTTTGGTCCTTTAAAGTAATTCAGGTAAGCTATCTTTTACGTTTTTACGTTGTAAAATAATGAAGCTAAAGTAATCTCTCTTTTATTCCATTGATTTGGTTCCCTAATCGAACCTAATTTACATGTTGTCCATACTTCCTTGTACACGCTTCATAGGTATTGTAACTTCATGGGGTAGTGTGTGGTATCTTTTTAATTAATAAGTGATGGCACCATTAACCAGGGGTTTGAACCTCTATCTGCAGCCCGTCTGGGAGTACCATTCAAGGCTGGTGTCTGGCAATATGGGTAAGATAGACTCAGGGGGAAGGATGCTGTTTTAGCTGTTCGTTTCCTTATTTCCTGATTTGTGCATTACATTTCTCTGGCCACCAACATCCACAATATCATTTATCTGTGTATACAATTTATTCATTTTAGTCATAAGTTCTCAGACATTGTAATTTCCAAGAAAAGTTTTCATTCTTATCTACATTTATAAAAAAAATATATATTTATAATTTTCTACATTTTTTATTGTTTTTCATTAAATTGTACTAAGCGGCATTGCTTTCGTTTTATTCTCTTTTTATCTATTTAGTTGAGAAGTAAGACTGTGCTTGGTAACATAAACACATTCTAAATGCCAGTATTTGTTTTATTACGAAGTGTACAAAGAGAGACCTTTTCTGTCAGTTGTCGCTCACGGCTGCTCATGTATAGTATTGTAATAAAACCGCGAGTATACTTTTCTGGAGTGAGGCGATTACTGAAAATGATGATGATGATGATGATGATGTAGTTGTGTATAGTTCATATGTCAATTCTGTCACAATATTTTTTCTTTTGTTCAGTTTTGTCTTTCTATTTTTTCTTTCTTAATTATATTTTCTCTCTTAAGTGTAATAGGCTTGCAGTGTTCACATTTAATATGATATGTTGTTATGTTTTCTTGAGCCTATTTTTGTTATTACGTATGTTGAATTTAATGCAGACAAAGTAACAATGTTATTGCTTTTTAAATGTAATCCAGCGTTTTCCCATATTTTCTCACTTTTCTCACATAAGGGTTTTTTTCAGGGGTTTGGTGCGTGGATCACATTTATTCGATATTCTCTTGTACATACATTTATCTTCTGATCAGAAAAAAAAACGATAAAATTAGTGACAGACTTCTCAGTATATATCTGATCGCCCAGTTTTTCTTTTCTTTCTAGCATCCTCGCCTCGTTATTCTCCGCTACCTAGTATACTCGCACAGTGATGTTTTGTTCCTTAGTACATTCGCTTTATTATTCTTCGCTCCCTAGTATACTCGCACGGTTATTCTTTTCCCTACATAACTCGACCCGTTATTCTTGCAGTTGTTTTTCATGTATTTAGAATGCAAGTGTTTCAAATAGACCTGGATTAATGGGTTTGAAATCAAAGACAAAATCAATGGTAACATACATAAGGGATGTCAACGGTATGACATTGACAAGATAAAACAAATATCTGTTATTGATGCAGTAATGACCCTTGTTTAAAATAAAATAAAATGAAATGCTTAACCTGTAGATATTGACACAAAATAATAACTGAAAGCTATGTTTTTACTATAAACTTTGGACCTGAAATAACACTTGTAACAAAATAAACTATTCTTTAATTATGTATTTCAATATGTTTATCGAATAGTTTGTCTTATTTAACAGTGTTTAATTCAGTTATATATTTTCCAAAATAATTGCATGGAATTTCGCCCAGTGTTATGCGAAAACCCGGTTGCTTTAGTGTTATTTACATTTTAGTAGCAAAGGTTGACTTGTTTAGAAAAGTCGGTTTATTGACCGATGGTTATATGAAATTTCAACTTGAATGCGTCTACATTTCTGTTTATTATTGCAGTATTAGTATTAAGAATAGCATCTACACTTTTACGATATTGAAATTACCAATCCGAGGGTCGGTTTGTTTTGTTTTCATGAATGGTCATGACAGCCAAAAAAAAAACAAAAACAACAAATACATGAAATAGTCATAGCAAATTTCAGATTTCCTTTAGCTATTGGACATTGGCATTATTGCAGTTCATTGATTTAATTTTTTCTTTGATATCAGATTACTTTCACGCACAAGATCCAAAATACTGTTGGATGATGATCAATTTTCAACAGTAATACCTCTACATGTCACTTGCATGTTGAACTAGACAACAATACGAGCACCAAAGCTAGGAGCAACCGATACTTAAAGGGATTTATTATTCCCTATATAACTGCAAATCACTCATGAGAAAAGCAAACAGCTGTTTTTGTTTTAATTCTGCATTGAATTAATACTTAATTTCTAATTTGAAATTTTAAGGGAGCGGGGCGGGGTGGGGGGGGGGGCAGTCTGTGTTGTTTTTTTTTTCGAATGAAATGATGTAATCTCTACCAGAAGAAACACATTTGATATTGCAGAATTAAAGGTGCGAATAGAAAATAAAACGTCATTACATAATCAACATGGGAGTATCACTTAAAGAGAACAATTTTTCTGAATACCAAATTTTTATTCAAGTCAAAGCGCACATGACTCATTACTCAGCACTGCATCAGCTGACACTGCATTTAAGATTACATGTGTTAACCCTTACCTTAATAAATTTCTATAATGAACTTGTCCTTCTTTCGATTTGGACAGTACAATTAACTGTTATAATGGATGCTTATCAAAAAGTTGATAAATTAAAATACTGGCTGAACAGTGCAGATCATGATCAGGTTACACGGATGCAATAGCAGGATCAATCGTGCCCAGCATGGTAACGGTTAAACTTCATTTGAATGAATATAACAGATCTAAAGTTATCACTTATGCCTTCAATTTATGATAAACATATTTGATTCGGATTACTTTAAACAAACATGAGACATTAAAGCCGACCCATGAGCGTTCGACTGTCCGACTGCAGGACCGACAGTAAGATGACTTCTGAGTGTACACCTTTACTTTCTTATGTTGGATATAAACCTAAAACACTAGAGTCATTGCAAAACATATGAAAAAACTTGTTTTGGTGTTATAAGTGTTTATTTATGACATATACATTTTTTCAAACATAACTTAAAAGTAGTTATTCATATAATACAGAAAACCTCAAAAATAATAAGATACTTCTTTTGCGAAATGCATTAATACAATTGTTCAAACATATTAGCATTAATATCATTGTTCAAATGTATTTGCATAAATAGCATTGTACAAATGTTAAATCATTAATATAATTGTTCAGTAATATTAGCATCAATACCGCTCTTCATATGTATCAGCATTAATATCATTGCTCAAATGTATCAGCACTGATACATTATTGTTCAAATGTATTAGCATTAAAATCATTGTTAAAATGAGTAAGCATTGATGCATTGATATATCAGTTCTCAAATGTATGAGCATTAATATCATTGTTCAAATCATTCAGAACATCAATATTTTTATGGATTACCAGTAGTTTACGTAGTAGCGCTTGGAAAAAAGTTACAGCAATACGAATACATGCTAAATAATACACAAAGACTTTCTATATATTTATACTCTTCTTTTTATAAAGATCGCCATATAATCGGCTGTTCCAAACATTCGTCTGTCAAAAAAATCAACAGAGTTGATTTTCGAATACAGGAACTGTGGATAAGTTGCACGACTATCCCACTGACATACAGCAGGGGTAGCAGAATTAATAACAACCATGTGACCAAGATCTTTCGGGCAGCCGGCATATGATCTGTTGATGAAAAAACGGCGATCGTGGCGCTTCGGCATGTAATGGCCAGCGATGGAAAAGTAATTGTAGGTATGTTTGGAAGTTAGATCTGGCCAGCTAGATGACAGAACACGTGTTTTGTTAAACCAGTTGTTGATGTCACTGTTTTTGCCATTGAAAATCACGTGAGCGACTTCCCTATCTTCATCGTAAAATGCAAACTTGACGAATTCGACACCAATATTTGACCACTTGGATACAATGCTGCTGCGGTAATGTAATCCATGAGATCGTTTCATGGAGGCAGGTTTGTCTGTATTGGTTTTTGTACCTGTAAAAGAAAAAGGAAACGTTTGATTAAATAATTTTGACAGGCTGGATGAAAAGTAGTGCATTTGTTATTATAGCCAACAATGGCTACATTACTCGTGTATGTTCTTATAGGCTGCAAAGTTCTATTAGCAATAGTAAAATAAGGAATAATTAAATGACGGATTGCTTTTTATTATTGATGATATGATAAAACTCTGTGACATTAGTGTGTTTGCATTCATGTGTGCGTGCGTTCGTTTTCGGGTTAAGTGTCGTTTCAAATAAAATTTCAATCATATAAACTACGGTGTCTTCCTTTAGTAGTGAGCACAGTGTCCCCACTTTATAGTGGTATCTAAAGGAATATCATGCCTAAGGCACTTGAAATGATACCATACCAAGTCACATTATATTGACATCGGGCTTACAAGTCACGTGGCCCGACCTCACGCGCTCGAAGCGGGTTCACTACCACTAGACTATAGAGTATGTGTCAGTAGAATCTTGCAATCTCTCAAATTATGTCAGACACAATCTAGCAATCCTTTTCTTCTTAGTTTTTAATGATCGTGTCGTCACGTATTATTTTACATAAAGTAAACACTCCGTGTAAAAATTTCCTCAGACCGACAGGGATTAATTTTGAATACAATGATTGTTCTCAATATCATCTGATTGGATACTATTAGTTTAGACAAGCTTTCTGATTTGATACTGCGGCTTCAAAATCTTTTCTTGAAATCACGAGTGTTATTCGTTTCTAAAACCGTGGACGGTTTGTAAGCAATCCAATGAATTGATCAAGGATTTCATGGTGTTTTTTTTTCTGTATAATAAAGCTAAACTTTCAAGCCTGCCCGGGTTATATAGGATGTTCTCAGTCTCCGAAAAATGATAAAACGTGCATCAGACAGTATTATTTTTTTAGGTTGACATACCCCATATCACCATTCCTGACCTGTGATATTTATGCAATATATACCCGGTTATCAATAATATTATAATATTTTCATTCATAGGCTTGCATCTGGGATATAAGCAAGTCCCGTCCTGCTGTTGATATTTTGTTTTTTTTACCTGGTAGTAAGTTTGTTCTGACTTTATATAAATTTGACCAATACGTTTGTCAATCCCCCTTATATTATGTATTTATTTTTTTAAATATTATCAAACATAGAAAATTTCGTCCATGCATCGTACACTCTGTCTCCGTTACTAGACGTTGCTCGGAACACCATTTGCCAACCTCGTCTTTCAAGTTCCTCTGTCTTTAAATAATTTCCTGAGCTGCAATAGACATTTCATAAGATGCATCATTTGATATGACACACAGTTCATCTTGAACTTTTTCTTAATATCAAGGAACCGTATTTATTGAAGTTTTAAGTCCAAAATTTTGATTTACACTTTAATATATTAGTTTTTAATCTCGGTCATTTTACGAATGCAAGATCTATAAACACAGATGTCTCTCTATAGAATTTTAGTTTTCAAAATATAACTATTATATCTACGCTTTGAGATTTAAAACAAGCTCAAAGCTTTCTACTCAATCCTTTTGTAACTTGTATTGTGATTGTGTATTTGTAAAAAATAGATAAACAGTTTTTAAACTAAACAAAACCAAACATCTTACCCTAATACACTGCCAGCGTTAGGTGATTTTGCGAAAACATAGCTGGATACTTCGAGTATGACGGCGATGAAACAAATAATAGTTTTCGAACACTCCATTTCTGTTTCTGGTAGTAGAACGATGGTTTACATCGACTTTGCTTTTACAAATGTCTTATACACTCTTGTTTGTGTAAATTAATCATTCTCAGTAAAACTCTTGTGAAATAACACGTAAACATGTAAAATGAAAATAAAATAATATGAATTGAGGTCATAAATCAACTCAAGACCAAACAAATTGCATCATATGTTTAAAAATGAAAAGATGATCAGACGCCTTTTGCTATAAACTTAGTAACAGAAGTAAAACAAATGTATAAGAAACACTGATAAATTACCAGCAGTCTGCCCCTCGTACATACTCTGTAAAGATTTCGTTCATACTCTGCATAGAGTTGGTTCAATGCGAATTGACGTACACTGATATATAATCATACATGTATTTATTCTCTGGCATTACATTTAATCTTTTTTTTACACTGTTTGCACTTTATTCAACATGTCTTTCAGTTATTCCAACAAAAGCAGCATTACTTTATCTAACGATACACAAATTGTATACACTTTATCATGAACAATATGTGTTTGTTTGAAAAGGTGACTAATTAGCCCGCTCGGCCGGATGTTTCTTTTCATGCCTTTGAAGTTTTATGTTTAAGCATATGTAATTTACATGTCACTATGAAAAATATTTACTTACTTACTAACACTGTTAAGAAACAAGTTTAAATAATATGCTTGGACTGTAGTGATACAAGGCAACAGTTTTGACTAACAATAATTAGTTAATTATGTCATTAATTACGCTGATGTCCGTGTAATAAAAATTGCTTCAGTGCATTTAACGGATCCTTCGTAGAAATATACTACGTTATCTATATCGAAAAAAAATGTTTACATCTTTATTGAATATTAACGTAGATTTTTTATACCTGTCCGGTGTGTCGCATACAGGATATAACATGTATTCATATTGAAGTCTTATTATGAATGACGCTTGTCCAATTACTCTAAAACAACAATGGCAGGTGCGTATAATTACGAAGCTGCACCGTTACATTCAATAACGCAGTGTGACAAACTTGACATGTTTGGACGACGGCTGAATTTATACACACATGAATTCAAACATTTACATAGTTTACAAAGATTAAATTATAACTAGAATAAATATTTCGTAGCATTTTTGTAAGACGATGACAACGATGAAAAACTAGCTCAAGTTTGAAGCGTTCGTAAAGAATAACCAGTTAACCAAGTACTAGTAATATAGATAATTTAATCAGATTCATTATCAATTTTGGTAAATACAAATAAAGTCCTATCAAAACAAGCTTTAATTAACTGCCGATAAACTGTGACGTTTTGAGAAAATTTGAAAAACATGGGCCTTATAACATACTTATATTCGAAGCGCGAAATACGTGAAAATACGTCCTGCACGAACAAAAATGATTTCACTGTAATAGGACTATTGTTTTTAGCTCACCTGTCACAAAGTGACAAGGTGAGCTTTTGTGATCGCGCGGTGTCCGTCGTCCGTCGTCCGTCCGTGCGTGCGTGCGTCCGTCCGTAAACTTTTGCTTGTGACCACTCTAGAGGTCACATTTTTCATGGGATCTTTATGAAAGTTGGTCAGAATGTTCATCTTGATGATATCTAGGTCAAGTTCGAAACTGGGTCACGTGCCATCAAAAACTAGGTCAGTAGATCTAAAAATAGAAAAACCTTGTGACCTCTCTAGAGGCCATATATTACACAAGATCTTCATGAAAATTGGTCAGAATGTTTATCTTGATGATATCTAGGTCAAGTTTGAAACTGGGTCACGTGCTGTCAAAAACTAGGTCAGTAGGTCTAAAAATAAAAAAACCTTGTGACCTCTCTAGAGGCCATATATTTCACAAGATCTTGATGAAAATTGGTCAGAACGTTCACCTTGATGATATCTAGGTCAAATTCGAAACTGGGTCACGTGCCATCAAAAACTAGGTCAGTAGATCTAAAAATAGAAAAACCTTGTGACCTCTCTAGAGGCCATATATTTCACAAGATCTTCATGAAAATTGGTCAGAACGTTCACCTTGATGATATCTAGGTCAAATTTGAAACTGGGTCACGTGCCTTCAAAAACTAGGTCAGTAGGTCAAATAATAGAAAAACCTTGTGACCTCTCTAGAGGCCATATTTTTCATGGGATCTGTATGAAAGTTGGTCTGAATGCTCATCTTGATGATATCTAGGTCAGTTTCGAAACTGGGTCACGTGTGGTCAAAAACTAGGTCAGTAGGTCTAAAAATAGAAAAACCTTGTGACCTCTCTAGAGGCCATAGGTTTCATGAGATCTTCATGAAAATTGGTCAGAATGTTCACCTTGATGATATCTAGGTCAAGTTCGAAAATGGGTCACGTGCCATCAAAAACTAGGTTAGAAGGTCAAATAATAGAAAAACCTTGTGACCTCTCTAGAGGCCATATTTTTTATGGGATCTGTATGAAAAATGGTCTGAATGTTCATCTTGATGATATCTAGGTCAAGTTTGAAAGTTGGTCACGTGCCATCAAAAACTAGGTCAGTAGGTCAAATAATAGAAAAACCTTGTGACTTCTCTAAAGGCCATATTTTTCATGGGATCTGTATGAAAATTGGTCTGAATGTTCATCTTGATGATATCTAGGTCAAGTTTGAAACAGGGTCATGTGCGTTAAAAAATTTGGTCAATAGATCTAAAAATAGAAAAACCTTGTGACCTCTCTAGAGGCCATACTTATGAATGGATCTCCATAAAAATTGGTCAGAATGTTCACCTTGATGATATCTAGATCAAGTTTGAAACTGGGTCACGTGCCATAAAAAACTAGGTCAGTAGGTCAAATAATAAAAAAACCTTGTGACCTCTCTAGAGGCCATATTTTTCAATGGATCTTCATGAAAATTGATCTGAATGTTCATCTTGATGAAATCTAGGTCAGTTTTGAAACTGGGTCACGTGCGGTCAAAAACTAGGCCAGTAGTTATAAAAATAGAAAAACCTTGTGACCTCTCTAGAGGCCATATTTTTCATGAGATCTTCATGAAAATTAGTGAGAATGTTCACCTTGATGATATCTAGATAAAGTTCAGAACAGGGTCACGTACCTTCGAAAACTAGGTCAATAGGTCAAATAATAGAAAAACCTTGTGACCTCTCTAGAGATCATATTTTTCAATGGATCTTCATGAAAATTGGTCAGAATTTTTATCTTGATAATATCTAGGTCAAATTCAAAACTGGGTCACATGAGCTCAAAAACTAGATCACTATGTCAAATAATAGAAAAAAAACGACGTCATACTCAAAACTGGGTCATGTGGGAAGAGGTGAGCGATTCAGGACCATCATGGTCCTCTTGTTTTTAAACAGCGGCTCACTCAATTGTCCTATCTTGTAGATTATTGGTATATTACAGGATTAACTATGCATGTGGACTTTAAGTGGGAATTAATTAATTTCACAAAATGTATAAAATCACATGTGAACTTACATGGTGTATGTCAACACTCAGCCTTTGTTTTCAAATTTTGCATAATGCTAATCATGAAAACCTTTCATAAAGATGTTTGAGAGTATGTCTGTCTGAACATAATAAAAACTACTATCTTACCCAACCTGGTATAAAAGTGAGGTAATGGCTGGTGGGTGGTTTCTCTTGATTTTCTAACACTTTTCAGCTCAGGGAAATATTTTTAAAATAAATGATGTAAAATGGTGTTTTTAATCAGTAAAACATATCCTGCATGAAGCTAGAGGACAGTTTTGTCAATCTAGATGAGAAACTTAAAAATTTATGAAGAAACAGATTTTACATTTTCAAAAGAATTTATGACAGCAATTCAAGTTTGAATTTAGTGGAGGGGCTTATTATACGAATAACTATGTGACCACATTGTAAACATAAGCAGTGTGGTCACATGACAGTCCATGCAAGTAAAATATTCTTCATGCTATTTCATGCTATATGACTTACTTGAGAAAAGTGTTGTATTGTCAGAATTATACAAACACATCCAATTAAATGAATAACATGTAAGCTGTAATATGTTTAAATGTGCGTTTATCCAGAAATACACATTGAAAAAAAAATCAGCAATGGTTACAGTTTTAGTAACACTACATAATGATAAAGTCCTAAAATTAAGTAATTGCAAGTTTTGAATTTTTATATATTCACATCATGTATAATTAAACACTTCGCCTCGCCCTCTATAAAGCATACTGACCCTACATATTTCCGTAGAGGATCAGTAACAAACACATGTACAATAATTAATAATATTTGCTTGGACTATATTTAGATGACTGTAGTCTGAAATCATTTTAGGTGGGAATTATTTGTTGCCTGGCATAATTTTAGGAAAGCTGCTTTGTTCATGTATTGTGTTAATTACATCTAGAGGATAAGTTTGTTTTGTCATTACTGGTCACTGAAGAGCAGAAATGTACCATTGAAGCCCTTTTCAATCACAAGTAATGGGATTTTATAACAGTGCCACAAACACAAGAGGGGGGAAATGAGGTCAGTGACAATGTTCACAATGTGTCACAGGAAACTGGCTACAGAAATGTTGTAGCTGATGGATCAGCTGCTACTGGAAATCTAATGAAAGCATGATGGTGCATGTGAATACTGCCTTTGTTCTCCATGTGTAACTGAGAATGAGCAGTCCAGGATGAGAAAGGGGTCAAGGCCAAGACCTACTAATCATGTTTCAAGATAAATCAGATATAAAATGTTTTGGTCAATGCTTGAAAGAAGAAACACCTGGCATAAAAGAAAGTATCTTAGGAAAAAGTCAAAAATGCTTGGGGAAAACGAAGAAAGCACCGGTCATATGGTTCAGGTACAACGAGAAATAATCCGGATTGCGTATCGAATTAATACGCGAACGGTATCCTAATCCACCTGGACAACCATATACTGGACATTGTCCGTTTAATTAATATTTTGAGATTTCTCAGTGTAGCGGCGTAATTATTACTATTAAGAAGTTCTTTATATTTAATAACGCTTGGATAACTATGGAAAACATTTGGGATAAATTTCCTTCTTTTCGCGTCAAATGTTTGCCAACTAGGAGATAGTGCAATTCGTCATCTAAGTCATTTAGGCACATAGGGCATTTTCTGTCTACATATGGGATGTTTGACCATCGACCAGTTTCAACTGGGAATTTGTGGATTGCCGTTCTAAGCTAATATGTAAGGGTAGGTAAAATATGTAGCCACATATCGTTATACTTGATAATAATTGACTTAATGGAATTAAATTAAATGAAAAACTGAGTTTCTTCCATTAATAGTTTCAGAAAATATGCACTAATTCAATAAATAAATTATTAGTAACAAGATAATACCACACTTGCTAGTCCTGTCACACCTCTGTATTGTATTGTAGTGTGCCAGTTAAGACAGAAATGTGATAGTCTGTTTTATCAATGATTTGATAGTAGCATGGCAATACACTCATGTAGTATATATGATTATATGCATTATTGCAATATCAGGATAAGCGAATAAACTTTTCTAAAAAAAACATACAGATTCAGAACAGATATTGCTACCATTGACTTAACAGAAAAGTGACCCCAGAGAAAGACATAAATGACCATTTTGCTTCAAGCAGAAAAATTAAATCAAAAGTTCTGAAAAGGAAAACATACAACTGGTGGACGGAAATTTGGCTTAACTTTGTTGACTCTTTCAGAGAAGTGCAGTAATTAGTTATTTTTCCAACTTACCTGTAGACATGCCAAACTGACATGTAGATATGCAAAAATAAAGGTAGGATATTTTTGTACAAACCCATCGTTTGCTTTAGCTATTTATAGATCCAGTACAATTAGTCAGCAGTCACTTTTAAAACCAGCTTCTTTCTGTACAGAGACAGAGCACATTTGCATCCGATAGTCGGATCGGATGTTAATGTATAAACAGTTAATAAAATCATTCCAGGAAAGGTACTCTACCATATTTGATAATAAGAAACGCATCAGAGTTGCCTCTCTAGAATGTCGGTGCGTGACCCGGCCTTATATTGGACTTAGGAATTGCATTGCGTTCATAACTTAGAACCGTCTTTTTATCTGTTTGATTTAAGCTTTAGCAGCGTAGGGTGCACCAGTTATATTTATTACAATACAAAGTGTTTCACTTACAATTTAGCTCAAAATTGAGAATGAAACAGATCTGCTGTTGAGGAACTGGGCCATCTGATTCCAAAGTGGCTTTGGGTTTATGCTACAAGTATTTTTGTTCAAAAAGAAGTTGTCGGATAAACGTGTCTAGTTCGGATTTAATCATTTGGAATAAAAGCCATTTTCCGATAAAAGTGCTGCATTTGACATGGATTTATTTCCCGTCGATAAGTCCACCCCAGTCGGTAGAAAAGTTAAGAGACCAGTTTTTGTTACGAAATCGGCTCGTTTCAGTTTGTACTACGACCACTTGCTCTAATCAAGCAGTCCGTATACAGGTTAAGCACAACCACAATGCCGGTGGCGTGACTCGGCTTAAAGTAAGACCATACAAGATGGTGGACGGTTGATTAATTTCCTATGAATAAAAAATGTCTGTATTTTCAGATATTCGTTTAGGGCAATGTCTTTATTATGTAACTACATTGAAACGTGCATTTTATTATCATCAGAGAAAACGAAAATTCATTATTCATGACATTCTGGCTGACATTGAAAGTTATCACGGCAATTGCTTTCTTCTTTATGTATATTTTACTGCTGTTAATGGTATACACTTAACGAAACATCTAACTCCCCCACCCCCGCCACCGCCACAGTCCCGACATCTTGGACGATATCTTTCCTATTACTGATCGTACACTTTTGAAATTGTTCATAAATGTAGAAAAATATATTGTTAACAACATCAAAATTTCAACAAAAATCGAGTGTTTTTTTAGCTCACCTAATGCTCAGGTGAGTTTTTCTGATCGCTCGATGTCCGGCGTCCGTCGTCTGTCGTCTGTCGTCATTTAGCTTGTGTATGCGATAGAGGCTGTATTTTTCAATTAATCTTCATGAATATTGGTCAGAATGATAACCTTGATGAAATCTAGGCCGAGTTCGAAAATGGGTCATCTCGGGTCAAAAACTAGGTCACTAGGTCAAATCAAAGAAAAACCTTGTGTATGCGATAGAGGCTGTATTTTTCATTTAATTTTCATGAATATTGGTCAGAATGATAACTTTGATGAAATCTAGGCCGAGTTCGAAAATGGGTCATCTCGGGTCAAAAACTAGGTCACTAGGTCAAATCAAAGAAAAACCTTGTGTATGCGATAGAGGTGGTATTTTTCAATTAATCTTCAAGAATTTTGGTCAGAATGATAACCTTGATGAAATCTAAGCCGAGTTCGAAAATGGGTCATCTCGGGTCAAAAACTAGGTCACTAGGTCAAATCAAAGAAAAACCTTGTGTATGCGATAGAGGCTGTATTTTTCAATTCTTCTTCATGAATATTGTTCAGAATGATAACCTTGATGAAATCTAGGCCGAGTTCGAAAATGGGTCATCTGGGGTCAAAAACTAGGTCACTAGGTCAAATCAAAGAAAAACCTTGTGTATGCGATAGAGGCTGTATTTTTCAATTCTTCTTCATGAATATTGGTCAGAATGATAACCTTGATGAAATCTAGGCCGAGTTCGAAAATGGGTCATCTCGGGTCAAAAACTAGGTCACTAGATCAAATCAAAGAAAAACCTTGTGTATGCGATAGAGGCTGTATTTTTCAATTGATCTTCATGAATTTTTGTCAAAACGATTGCCTTGATGAAATCTAGGCCGAGTTCGAAAATGGGTTATCTCGGGTCAAAAACTAGGTCACTAGGTCAAATCAAAGAAAAACCTTGTGTATGCGATAGAGGCGGTATTTTTCAATTGATCTTCATGAATTTTGGTCAGAATGATTACCTTGATGAAATCTAGGCCGAGTTCGAAAATGGGTCATCTGGGGTCAAAAACTAGGTCACTAGGTCATATCACGTAAAAACCTTGTGTATGCAATAGAGGCTGTATTTTTCAATTGATCTTCATGAATTTTGGTCAGAATGATTGCCTTGATGAAATTTAGACCAAGTTCGAAAATGGGTCATCTGGGGTCAAAAACTAAGTCACTAGGTCAAATCAAAGAAAAACCTTGTGTATGCAATAGAGGCTGTATTTTTCAAGTGATCTTCATGAAATTTAGCCAGAATGATTACCTTGATAAAATCTAGGCTGATTTCGAAAATGGGTCATCTGGGGTCAAAAACTAGGTCACTAGGTCAAATTGAAGAAAAACATTGTGTATGCTGTAGAGGCTGTATTTTTCAATTGATCTTCATGAAATTTGGTCAGAGTGATTGCCTTGATAAAAACTAGGTCGGTTTTGAATATGGGTTATCTGAGGTCAAAAACTAGGTCACTAGGTCAAATTAAAGAAAAACCTTGTGTATGCGATAGAGACTGTTTTTTTCAGTTGATATTTATGAAATTTGGTCAGGTTGATTGCCTTAATGAAATCTAGGTCTAATTTGAATATGGGTCATCTGAGGTCAAAAACTAGGTCACTTGGTCAAATCAAAGAAAAAACTTCTGTATGTGATAGAGGCTGTATTTTTCAGTTGATCTTCATGAATTTGGTCAGAATGATTGCCTTGATAAAATCTAGGTCGAGTTCGAAAATGGGTCACCTAGGGTCAAAAACTAGGTCATATCTAAGGAAATGCTTGTTTTATCGCAAGAGACCAATTTTTTGGTCCAATCTTAATGAAAATTGGTCAGAATATTTGTTTCCATGAAATCACTAGGTCAAACATGTTTTACACTGTTATGGAGTGTTTCTTAGGTGAGCGACCTAGGGCCATCTTGGCCCTCTTGTTTTTAAATTTCTTCTACTGCCTAAACCAAGTCACATAAATGTCTAAACAATTTTCATTATTTGCAGGAAACACCTGACAGAAACGAAATAATTCCTTTATCTGGCGATATTTTGGAAACAAATTTGGTTTAATATTTGACCAGTATATCTGCGGAAAGTCAGTACGTACACCACTGCACCCTTATAATGTTATCTGCTCGTTTTATGAAAACACTAGTTGTATGTGTGGGTCGTACAATAAAATAATTTATATATTTACACTATTCTATTTCAATATAAAAACTTTTGTTCTAGATGTGCAAGAAACAAATGATTTAACGATTGCAAAATAATGATAAAAGTTATTGCGGTGGGGGGGGGGGGGGGGGGGGGGGGGGGGGGGGGGTGGTGCGTTAGAAGATTCAATTAGTAAGGTAATTGTTTTATCTGTTTTTCTAGCGTTCTTCTCTCGTGCTATTGTCATTCTTCTATTAGTGATGTTTGTTAATCTGTCCTTTAGCATAAGTAGCGACTGATCGAGTTACTGGTTGCAGAAGCATTTTCCAAAACAATTGCATGGAATTCGCCCAGTGTCATGCGAAAAACCGGTTGCTTTAGTGTTGTTAACATTTTAGTTGCAAAGATTGACTTGTTTAGAAAAGTGGGTTTATTGACTAATGGTTATATGAAATTTTGACTTGAATGCATCCACGTTTCTGTTTATTATTGCAGTATTAAGAATATCATCTACGATGTTACGATCTTGAAATTACAGATCCGAGGCTCGGTTTGTTTTGTTTTCATGAATAGTCATGGCAGTCGTTCCGCAAAAGAAACAAATACATGAAATAGTCATAGCAAATTTCCTTTAGCTAAGGGACTTTGGCATTATTGCAGTTGATGGATTTAATTCTAGATTTTTACCTCTGCAGTTTTACTGCCTTTAATGTATAATATCATTCTTGTAGCAATGCTTTCCTGCATATATTCTGCGGTATGCGCTATATTTCTTTGATATCAGATTACTTTCACGCACAAGATCCTAAATACTGTTGGTTGTTGATCAATGTTCAAGAGTAATACCTCTAGATGCTATTTGCATGTTGAACTAGAGAACACCGAGCACCAAAGCTAGGAGCAACCGATACTTAAAGTGATTTATTATTCCCTATATCACTGCACATCACTCATGAGAAAAGCAAACAACTGTTTATGTTTTAATTCTGCATTGAATTAATACTAAATTTCTTATTTAGGTTTTGAAATTTTAAGGGGAATTCTGTGTTGTTTTTTTTACGAATGAAATTATGTAATTTCTACCAGAAGAAACACATTTGATATTGCAGAATTAAAGGCACGAATAGAAAATAAACCGTCATAACATAAACAACATGGGTGTATCACTTTAAGAGAAAAATTTTTCTGAATACCAAATATTTATTCAAGTCCAAGATTTGGTCAGTACCATTAACTGTTAAAATGGATGCTTATTAAAAATGATACTGGCTGAATAGCTAACAGTGCAGGTTATGATCAGGCTACACGGATGTGCAGGCTGATCATGATCTACACTAGTCGCAAAGGCGGAAATCTAAAACCTAGAGTCCTTGCATAACATATGACAAAACTTTTGGTTTTGGTGTTATAAGTGTTTATTTATGACACATACATTTTTTTCAAACATGACTTAAAAGTAGTTATTCATAATATAATACAGAAAACCTCAAACTAATAAGATACTCCTTTTGCAAAATGCATTAATACAATAGTTCAAATGTATTAGCATTAATATCATTGTTCAAATTTATTAGCATTAATAGCATTGTACAAATGTTTGATCATTAATATAATTGTTCAGTTATATTAGCATCAATACCGCTCTTCATATGTATCAGCATTAATATCATTGTTCAAATGTATCAGCACTGATACATTTTTGTTCAAATGTATTAGCTTCAATTGTATTAGTATTGATGCATTGATACATCAGTGCTCATATGTATTAGCATTAATATTATTGTTAAAATGTATTAATATTGTTCAAATTAGTCAGAGCATCAATATTTTTATGGATTACCAGTAGTTTACGTAGTTGCGCTTGGAAAAAAGTTACAGCTTCATTGGAAACAGTACGAATTCATGCCAAATAATACATAAAGACTTTCTATATATTTACACTTTTCTTTTTATAAAGATCGCCATATAATCGGCTGTTCCAAACATTCGTCTGTCCAAAAAATCAACAGAGTTGATTTTCGAATACAGGAACTGTGGATAAGTTGCATGACTATC
The DNA here is from genome assembly GCF_021730395.1 of Mercenaria mercenaria. Taxonomy (NCBI): domain Eukaryota; kingdom Metazoa; phylum Mollusca; class Bivalvia; order Venerida; family Veneridae; genus Mercenaria; species Mercenaria mercenaria. The sequence goes on from NC_069373.1 coordinate 61,101,154, forward strand.
CCATTGGCATACAGCAGGGGTAGCAGAATTAACAACAACCATGTGACCAAGATCTTTCGGGCAGCCGGCATATGATCTGTTGATGAAAAAACGGCGATCGTGGCGCTTCGGCGTGTAATGGCCAGCGATGGAAAAGTAATTGTAGGTATGTTTGGAAGTCAGATCGGGCCAGCTAGATGACAGGACACGTGTTTTGTCAAACCAGTTGTTGATATCACTGTTTTTGCCATTGAAAATCACGTGAGCGACTTCTCTATCTTCATCGTAAAATGCAAACTTGACGAATTCGATACCAATATTTGACCAACTGGATACAATGCTGTTGCGGTAATGTAATCCATGCGATCGTTTCATGGAGACAGGTTTGTCTGCATTAGTTTTTGTACCTGGTAAAAGAAAAAGGAAACGTTTGATTAAATAATTTTGACAGGCTGGATGAAAAGCAGTGCATTTGTTACTATAGCCAACAATGGCTACATCACTCGTGTATGTTCTTATAGGATGCAAATTTCTATTAGCAATAGTAAAATAAAGAATAAGTAAATGACTGATTATTTTTTATTATTGAAGATAAGATGTGTTTGCATTCATGCGTGCGTGCATTAGTTTTCGGGTTAAGCGTCTTTTCCAGTAATATTTCAGTCATATAAACTACGGTGTCTTCTTTTAGGAGTGAGCGCAATGCCCCACATTATAGTGGTATCTCAAGGAATATCACGCCTTAGACACTTGAAACGATACCATTTCAAGTCACATTATACTGACACCGGGTTTACAAGTCACGTCTTTGGTATGACGCGGCCAGTCAAACTCAATCTAGCAATCATTTTCTTCTTAGTTTTTAATGTTCGTGTCGTCACGTATTATTTTACTTAAAGTTAACACTCCGTGTAAAAATTTCCTCAGATCGACAGGGATTAATTTTGAATACAATAACTGTCCTGAATATTATCTGATCGGATACTATTAGTTTAGACAAGCTTTCCATCGATTTGATGCTGCGGCTTTAAAATCTTTTCTTGAAATCACGAGTGTTATTCGTTTCTAAAACCGTTGACCGACTTGTAAGCAATCCAATGTATTTATCAAGGATTTCATAGTGTTTTTTTTCTGTGTAATAAAACTGCCCGGGTTATATAGGATGTTTTCAGTCTCCCAAACATGATAAAACAGTATTATTATTTTAGGTTGACAATATTCCATGCCACCATTCATGACCTGTAATATTGATGCAATATATACCTGGTTATCAATGATAATTATAATATTTTTATTCATAGGCTTGCATCTGGGATATAAGCAAGTCCCGTCCTACTGTTGAGATTTCTTTTTTATCTGGTAGTAAGTTTGTTCTGACTTTACATAAATTTGACCAATACGTTTGTCAATCACCCTTATATTATGTATTTATCTTTTTTAAATATTATTAAACATAGAAAATCAACCTTTCGTCCATGCGTCATACACACTGTCGCCGTTTCTAGACGTAGCTCGGAACACCATTTGCCAACCTCCACTTTCAAGTTCCTCTGTCTTTAAATAATTTCCTGAGCTGCAATATACATTTCATTACATGTATCATTTGATATGACACACAGTTCACCTTGCATTTTGTTTTAATATCAAGGAACCGTATTTATTGAAATATTGATTTGCACAAAGCATTCTACTTAATCATGTTTGTAACTTGTATTGTAGTTGTGTATTTGTAAAAAGATAATAAATAAACAGTTTTTAAACTAAATAAAAAACAACAAAAAACATCTTACCTAAATACACTGCCAGCGTTAGGCGCTTTTGCGAAAACACAGCTGGATACTTCCAGTATGACGGCAGTAAAACAATAATAATTTTCGAACACTCCATTTCTGTTTCTGGTAGTAGAACAATGGTTTACATCGACTTTGCTTTTACAAATGTCTTTTATACTCTTTTGTTTATGTAAATTAATCATTCTGAGAAAAACGCTTGTGCAATAACACGTAAACATGTACAGTGAAAATAAAATAATATGAAATGAGGTCATAAATCAACTCAAGACCAAACAAATTACATCATATGTTTTGTGTCCAGAAAAAAAGAGAAAAATTGATCAGACGCCTTTAGCTTCTTAAACATGGAATTCAAACTAATGTATAAGAAACACTGAAAAGTTATCAACAGTCTCTTTCTCGTACATACTGTGCATAGAATTGTTTCAATGTGAATTGACGTAAACTGATATATAATCATACATGTATTTATTCTCTGACATTACATTTAATCTTTGTTTTTCACTGTTTGCACTTTATTAAACATGTCTATCAGTTATTCCAACAAAAGCCACATTATTTCATCTAACGACACACAATTTGTATATACTTTATCATTAACAACATGTGTTTGTTTGACTAGGTGACTGACAGGCCCAGTGGGCCGGGTGCTTGCTTTCATGCCTTTGAAATTTTATGTTTATGAATATGTAACGTACATGTCACTATGAAAAATATTTACTTACTAACTAACTTACACTGTTAAGAAACAAGTTTAAATAATATGCTTGGCCTGTAGCGATACGCGGCAACAATTTTGACTAACAATAATTAGTTAATGATGACATTAATCACGCTTATGTCCGTAAAATATATAATAAAAAAATCGTTAAGCGCATTACACGGATATGGAGTTAAATAAATTAAAGGGTAAAGTGGTCCTTCGTAGAAAAAAGTCTACGTTGATACTCAGTAAACATGTTTTTGTCGATGTAGATGTTAATTGTGAAATGTTTATCATTAGATTGAATTGTACCTGTTTCTTCCTGTAATATGAATAAGTATAATAATAACACTGCAAACGTTGAGTTTTGACAGTTAAAACGGACATTTTTAGCTCACCTGTCACAAAGTGACAAGGTGAGCTTTTGTGATCGTGTGGCGTCCGTCGTCCGTCGTCCGTCCGTGCGTGCGTCCGTCCGTGCGTGCGTAAACTTTTGCTTGTGACCACTCTAGAGGTCACATTTTTCATGGGATCTTTATGAAAGTTGGTCAGAATGTTCATCTTGATGATATCTAGGTCAAGTTCGAAACTGGGTCACATGCGATCAAAAACTAGGTCAGTAGGTCTAAAAATAGAAAAACCTTGTGACCTCTCTAGAGGCCATATTTTTCATGAGATCTTCATGAAAATTGGTCAGAATGTTCATCTTGATGATTTCTAGGTCAAGTTCGAAACTGGGTAACGTGGGGTCAAAAACTAGGTCAGTAGGTCTAAAAATAGAAAAACATTGTGACCTCTCTAGAGGCCATATTTCTCAATGGATTTTCATAAAAATTGGTCAGAATGTTCATCTTGATGATACCTAGGTCAAGTTCGAAACTGGGTCACGTGGGGTCAAAAACTAGGTCAGTAGGTCTAAAAATAGAAAAACCTTGTGACCTCTCTAGAGGCCATATTTCTCAAGAGATCTTCATGAAAATTGGTCAGAATGTTCACCTTGATGATGTCTAGATCAAGTTTGAAACTGGGTCACGTGCGGTCAAAAACTAGGTCAGTAGGTCTGAAAATAGAAAAACTTTGTGACCTCTCTAGAGGCCATATTGTTCATGGGATCTTTATGAAAATTAGTCAGAATGTTCATCTTGATGATATCTAGGTCAAGTTCGAAACTGGGTCACGTGCGGTCAATAACTAGGTCAGTAGATCTAAAAATAGAAAAACCTTGTGACCTCTCTACAGGCCATATTTTTCAAGAGATCTTCATGAAAATTGGTCTGAATGTTCATCTTGATAATATCTAGGTCAAGTTCGAAACTGGGTCACGTGCGTTCAAAAACTAGGTCAGTAGGTCTAAAAATAGAAAAACCTTGTGACCTGTCTAGAGGCCATATTTTTCATGAGATCTTCATGAAAATTGGTGAGAATGTTCACCTTGATGATATCTAGGTCTTCAAAAGTGGGTCACGTGCCTTCAAAAACTAGGTCATTAGGTCAAATAATAGAAAAACCTTGTGACCTCTCTAGAGGTCATATTTTTCAATGGATCTTCATGAAAATTGGTCAGAATTTTTTATCTTGATGATATCTAGGTCACATGTGCTCAAAAACTAGGTCACTGTGTCAAATAATAGAAATAACGGCGACGTCATACTCAGTTCAACACTGGGTCATGTGGGGATAGGTGAGCGATTCAGGACCATCATGGTCCTCTTGTTTTAGTTCTTTTTCGGTTTTAGTGCACGTGAAAACCCACGTTGTTTTGTTTATTTACACAGGAAAATACCCGTCTTCTTTATTTTGATTGGTTCATATATTTATGCATTATGGGTATCGAGGATAACGTCAATGGAATTGGCATATCCAATCCTCGGCCTGTACCGTTTGAACGGAGATCACCGAACGGTGTTACCGGTTCATCATAGATTCTGATTGGCTGTAATATTTAGGCTGATCACTACCAAATAGAATGTAAGCCTCCGCAGGTCTAGTCACAAGTAGTCCAAATATAAATAGTACTAATCTTTTTTCCTTTCCTAGTGCATTTTCTCGGCAGCACGTGCTTACTTTTACCTACGCGTTTCAGTATGTATCACTTTGCATTCTAATGAAATGGGCATGTTCTATCGCATGCTAGATAAAATGGCGGCGTAAGAATTTAATGTCACGAAAGAGAAATTGAAAGAAGCGAAAATAGTAAATTCAGCGGGTTGTATTTAACGAACTGTAGTTTTCTTATATAAAGTTAACACCCCTTTTCTTTTTGTTTTTCTGAAGTAGCGGTCTAGTTCTTTATGGGAATATAAATCTCTGAAAATCTGATATGCTAGAAAATGTCGAAACACCGTTATGAAGTGAGTGGATTTTATATGAAATAAAGAACAGCTGGATTTAGTGGTGTTCAGCCTATAAGGAGCAATACATGTTATTTTCTGAAACACCTCGAAAATGAATGGAAATGCCATTAATCTATTCTTTATGATGTAAAACGGTAACAAATGGCTGAAAACGCTTAAATTTCTTGTGTTTTTGGAATTTAGATCGAATTTTCGACCAGGTGGCACTGTTTTGGTTCGTTTTAGGACCTAGTAAATGTCTTTTCTCGCATTTTAGCACTTCAGTTGTCTAAATAATATTGAAATTAGCATGTTTCTGAATGAAAATGACAAACATCGTAACGATTAAATGGATGTTAAATGTAAATTCCACGAATAAGGTAAAATTAATTGAAATATTGCTTGCACAGGGCTAAATTTTGCGTATTTTTGGGGATGGGGGTGACCTGTAATGAATTGTGATGTCTCTATATTTTCTCAATATTTTGCACGAAAACAAAGTAGACTCATTGCGAAATAGGTGTACATTGAGAATGAATGCAAATTCATGGAAAAATCAAACAAAAATGTTCTCTTATAGGCTGATCACTACCAAATAGAATGTAAGCCTCCGCAGGTCTAGTCACAAGTAGTCCAAATATAAATAGTACTAATCTTTTTTCCTTTCCTAGTGCATTTTCTCGGCAGCAACGTGCTTACTTTTACCCTACCGCGTTTCAGTATGTATCACTTTGCATTCTAATGAAATCGGCATGTTCCTATCGCATGCTAGATAAAAATGGCGGCGTAAGAATTTAATGTCACGAAAAGAGAAATTGAAAGAAGCGAAAAGTAGTAAATTCAGCGGGTTGTATTTAACGAACTGTAGTTTTCTTATATAAAAGTTAACACCCCCTTTTCTTTTTGTTTTTCTGAAGTAGCGGTCTAGTTCTTTATAGGAATATAAATCTCTGAAAATCTGATATGCTAGAAAATGTCGAAACACCGTTATGAAGTGAGTGGATTTTATATGAAATAAAGAACAGCTGGATTTAGTGGTGTTCAGCCTATAAGGGAGCAATATTGTTATATTTTCTGGAAAACTTGCTGAAAATGAATGAAATGCCACTTAATCTATTTCTTATATGATTTAAAACGGTAATAAATATGCTGAATCGTTAATTTCTGTGTGTTTTTGGAAATTTAGATCGAATTTTTCGAACCAGGTGCACTGTTTGTGGTTCGTTGTTTGCACTAGTAAATGTTTTTCTCGCAATTTTACAGCACTTCAAATTTTCTAAATAATATGAAATTAGCATTTTCTGATGAAATGACAAAATGTACGCACTAAATGGTGTTAAATGTAAATTCACGAAATTAGGTAAATATATGAAATATTGCTTGACACAGGGACTAAATTTTGGCTTTTATTTTCGGCATGGGTGACCGTAATGAAAATTGATGTCTCTAATTTTCTTCAATAATTTTGCACGAACAAGGTAGACTCATTGCGAATAGTGTTACATTTAGGAATGAATGCAAATTCATATAAAACTCAACAAAACAATGTTCTCTCTATAGCTGTCACTATCAAAAGAATGTAAGTCGCAGTCTGTCCAAGTGCCAAATTAAAAGACTAATCTTTTTTCTCCTTGTGCATTTTCCCGGCAGCTACGTGCTTAATTTTACCTAACCGCGTTTCAGTATGTATCAACTTTGCATTCTGAATGAAATCGGCCATTTCTATCGCATGCTAGAATGAAAAATGGGGTTAAGAATTTAATCACGAAAGAGCAAATTGAAAGAAGCTGAAGAAAGTAGTAAATTCAGCGGGTTTGTATTTAACGAAACTGTAGTTTTCGTTTCAAAAGTTACCAACCTTCTTTTTTTGTTGTTTTTCTGAAGTGCGATCTTGTTCTTTATGTGAAATAAGTCTTGAAAATCTGCATATGCTAGAAAATGTCGAAAAACACCGTTGAGTGAGTGGATTTTATATGAAATAAAGAACAGCTGGATTTAGTGGTGTTCAGCCTTTAGTATAATTGTTTGTCGGCTATGTCTAAAATATTTGTTACTATAATTTCTGTTGAAAATTGTTGAACTGTATACAACACTGCGAATGTAACCACAAACATTTTAACTATTTGTTCAGCTTACACTTCACTGACTTTACATATGCACCTGTACATAAATTATATTTTGTCATGTTGTATTTTTCTGATTGATGTTTTTGTTGTTACAATTAAGCGACATTGTCCTACTTCAACCATCGCTCACTTGGTGTCATTGTCGTGTTTACAAACAAAAAGTAGCGTTGTTTGCAATATAGGTATTTTCATCATAAAAACACGTTCTTACAGCGATTTCCAATTGCAATATGACACAGAGAATCACTTGTTGCTTCCATTTCTAGAGGAAATCCAGCACGATTTTATTTGTCACGACACTAAATGTGTAAAGAAAGTAATACCTCTAATAAAGTTTGAGGGTTGTGCCTGACAACCATATCAAACTGACTTCTGAGACCCCCTCCGAGGTTTACAACCCTCAAATTATTAGAGCTTTTACTTTCTCCACACATTTAGTGTCGTGACACAGAAAATCGTTCTGAATTTCCTCTTGAAATGTAAAGGTTTTATACCAGGTAAACATTTCCGATAGAGTTCTAGTGTAAATTCGCCACATTTGAGATCCATTTACTATACTTTCAAGAACTGCAACCCATAGAAACACATATATCCTCGTGAACTACAAATAATAAGCTGTCAAAGTATGAAAAGAAAAGGGGTGTAGACAGATTTGTCGCGAAACGCCGCCAGATGGAAGCAACTAACCCTTTCTCGGATCGCGTTGTTGACGGCGTCGCGCGGTAAACGACTCTACTTTCGTTTTCGCTGTGAATCATTTGCCATAAACACGCGAAATTTATCATGAAACCTGTCTCATTTTACTGAAAATGCATTCTGCGAATGAAATAAGCCCCCATTTACACGCAAAAGTGCTAAAAATGAAAAATTGAGGATTTATTTTATAGGTACTTCTTTCAACTACACCACGAAGGCAAATTTTCGACCGAATTACAGTGAATTGCTACATTATAACCTAAACCTTTATTAGGGCGCTTTTGTTTGTAACAAACTCAGTTCGGTTTCAAACCGGTTTGCCAAACTTTCGATTTGTTTTGTAAAACTGGTTTTGATCTTGAAATGGTTTGTGTCATTTGTTTTCAAAAACCGCTAACCGGTTTGTCAAACCGACCAAACTGCCCCCGGAGGCGGTTTGTTCGGTTTGTTGTATCCGAAATTTATTGCAGTTCGGGAAAAAAGACGGACCGTGTGGACCAAAATGGAAACGGGTAAAGAAATAAATTAAGAATTGGTTCATTTCTGGTGAAAACCCGTGGTAATCTTTATGCTCAGCCGAATTCATTTGTCAATAATTACTTCTAAAAACATTCTCTTTGATTGGCATACATCGTTTTCATCAGTTTCTCTAACCATCGAAATATTCATTCATTTCGTTCCAAGATTATTCGACCTCCAACAGTCCAAAATCCAATTGCTGTTATAGAATAAAGTTTTAATTTATAGTAAATGTGTCTGTTTCTGAAGGATAACATACATATGCAATATTTTGTATTTTTAAAAATAAATGTCTCTGTTGCTAAGCAAGGGGTCACTTCTTGTAGTGTAAAGAAACACACTTAACTTTGTAAGAATTCTAGGTTCAGGTCCTAGCAAGAAGCTCTATGCACATTGACATAGCTTTATATGCACATAAACATCATTAGTATATAAATACATATGCAAAGCAGTTCTCTAACCTGATTAAAAGATGCAGTTTTAAATTTTAAGAGCAAAATGAGGTTGTTTTTTTTTTATTTTCATGCATTCAACTATTCATATCAATGAACATTTCATTTTCCAACTAAATTTTCATTTTTTTTTATCCCTGACAAGATATTAATTGAAAATAAATTGACTGACAGCTCTAGGACCTGTTAACTTATGCAGAAAAATGGCCGAAAAACACTGCAAAGTCATAAATACCTGTGGGGGGGGGGGGGGGGGGGGCTAACTTTCATGGATTTCATAGTTTTGTAATTAATTTCTAAAAAGCTCATAAATACCATCGTTTTTATCTTCAAAAGTTGAATTCCATAAATTTGTGTCCCCATGAAATAGCCATTTCAATATAGACAAAGCAGTTATCAACAACAAAAATAAAATGACTATTAAGTCTGTAAAAAGAGCTGATCCTTGTTGTCAAATGTTGTACAATTTATTACAATGCTAACTTCGGAAACAAGTTTGCACAAGTTTGTTTCAACTGATAATGCATTGTCTCATTAGTGCCTTGATGATGATGACTTTCCCCTTGTAACTCACAGGTTCTGTTGGTTGTTCTGACTGAGCTCCTAGCTTAGCCAGTTTGTCTGCCTCTTCATTGCCTGCAAGTCCACAATGGGATGGAATCCACTGAAGTGCTACTTTGCAGGTTATACTCATGCTCTGCATTCTCCTGGCTAGCTAAGGAGCTTTCTTGCTGATCAGAGCTTCCATGACAGACAGTGCATCTGTAAGAAAGACGACTGAGGAGCTTTCTTCTGCCGAGTCTTCAATCATTGAGACGGCCTTCATGAGTGCTTCAGTCTCTGCCTTGTAATTGCTGCAGTTTTTCCTGTGGCTGTGTGTAGTGTAGAGAAATTTCAATTCACCGAAATACATATAATTATATACATAAGTATCAATTATGTTTAATAATGTATATCCATGGTTTCTGGTCACCCTTAATACAGAGTATTAAGTATTATCTGATCAAGTCAGGGGTGTCATTGGATGCTATCCAACTCATTGTTGCCAGATTTTGGATGTACAGTGTGTCATCAGAAAACAATGTCAGAGATTAAATATGTCAACCATTTTTTGAAGAGTCATAATTAATATTTATTTAAACAAGTTTTTGTGAGGTAAGATACACTCGCTGGCCTAAAATACAACTGGTTACTTAAATCAGTCCAGCACCAGAGTCAGAGTATATGTGCTTTGCTTGAACCTTGAGTAGTATAACATCATCTATTTTTGCACATTAACTACATCACAACTGTCAAACTTTGCTGAGTGTGTCTAAAACAAGGAAACAGCAATGATTTCAATTTAGGAGTTATCCCTGTTACAAAACACTTAATCTCTAATTTTCATCAAATTGAAATAAAAAAATGTCTGCTGGATAGTGGATACAGTTAAATGATTACATCTCAGTCTTTGTATTTGTGGCCGGATGGTTAGGGTAGTTGATTTTAAATTACTTGTCATTCACTGCTGTGTGTTCGAAACCTTGCTCAGGGTGTAGAATTCTTTCATGTGTGGGTTTTTAAGTATTCCAGCTGACTTAAAGGACAGTGGCTTAACCTAGCTGCCCGCCCATGCCTTAAACAATGCATTGAAAGTTGATATATGACCTATAATTCTGTCAGTCTGACATTAAACTTAACAAAAACAAACATTTGTATTCACTCATTTGGTCTAATGGCTTATGTTGTTGAGTGCAAAAGGCAGTGACTCAACTGTCTATGCCATAATTAGCCTTGCTATATACACATGTTAAATAGTGTCGGCACATGAGGAGTAGTAATAGTAGTACATGTTATTTAATATGTTTGGCTCTTAGATACAAAATCTGTCATTTATCTCCATTTAGAATAGATTTAATCACCAGTTTTTCTAGATTTGTCATTTTGTTCATACAAACCGCCTGTTTGTTCAAGAACTCATTTAAACAGAAACCAGTTTAAGTTTATCATTATTTTTTATCCAAACCAAAACCTAAAACCCAAACCGGATTTTTGCAAACAAAAGCGCCCTGAGAGAAAGGAATTTAACGACCCGTTATACCCGAAAACACGCGTAAATTCGATAAAATACTGCAAACCGAGCGAAATAAAGGTAAGGAAACGTATGATCAAAAGTTGGTGTCAGACAGAGCATCTTATTATCATAACTTGGTGTCAGTAAGAACCTTCCCTGCGAATCATGTGGTGTCAGACAGAACATTTGTGTTATACCCATCCGACTTGAAAACGTCGTATTTTCGGATGTAATAGAGATTTCGCCGGGATATTTGGCAGACACAGAGATAGAATATTTGAATATTTTTTTAGGGTAATGCCAAGCTTGTTGCCTCATAAATGAGAAAAAATCCTTGGTTCAATATGCAAAACAAAGAAAATCTGGCCGTGGATTAGCCATCTGTGTGATTATTTTGTGGTCTTTTTTTATTCAGAAAACATTCCTTTAGATGCCTCTTTCTATCCTTAAACTCGGTGGGAATCTGGTTTTCGTTGATTCACATGGCGTATAGACAAAATTGAAAATACTGACTGCAAAACGAAGACAATCTCGGAAAAGTGTCACGTTGTCCGATTCGGTGTCATGTTGTCTTGTAGTGTCGCGTTATCATATTATAGAGAGTGATGTGGTTTGATTCACATATCAGTAATCGTTGATTATCGTCACGTACCAATCTTCGAGCGTACCAGTTACCGGACGTATCAGTGTTTCCAACCATACCATATAATAATCAGTTTATATACAAGGGTTATTATAACAGTAGCTCGATGTTGGATGCTGTGTTCGGCTCGAGTGGAGTTTTGTCAGATCGGATCTCACGAGGCGCGCAATCGCAGAGTGTGATCCGACCTTGCAAAATCCACGACAGCCGAATACAAAATCCCAGATCTAGCTACTGTTATAATGACCCTTTTATTATATACCGCCACCCTTTTGTTTGTTGTTTTGTTATTGAACGAAATCTTCAATGTTTATCGATATTAAAATAGAACTAAGTGAAGTTTTTATGTGCGCTGTTTATAGAACGGTGTCAGGTTATGCATATTAATGAAAGTAGTCCGGCAGCATACAATACGGAAAGTACAATACGGAATTTAAAAGGTATAATACGGACTTTATACTGCCAGTTCATATTTAATTGTGAAATACAAGCCGATTTTTTTTACATGATTTGTATAGGTATATAATAAAAGGAAATATCTCAATAGACTACTTAAATAAGCTGAGATAATCAATTAATTATTATTAATTTATGATTCGCCTAATATAACACTTTTAAAACGTGTGTCATACTTATAATGTATATCTCATAATAAGGCTAATTATTACTTACCACTTACGATAGTTGTGAAAATCTTGCGACATTAAAAGATAACATATACCTTTATAAACTTATGGCATGCTTTATTGGCATACTACATTTAAAAATGAATAAATGAAATGTAGAACCACAATAGCACGTATATGTCTAGCTCATATTTTAAATGAATGAAATACAAAGATTTTTTAAAATCATCATGATTATTATTATTTCCTATAAATTCCTGTTAAAATATGTATGTGGAGTGGGGTGATACGTAACGAGGCGGTGCGGTAAAAGAGTGGCACACTTTAACATATATTCGCAGTCATTTGTTATGAATTTGTTTTCATGTCATGGAAATTAACTCTCACAGCCTTTGTTAAAGCAAACCCTTACATGTTTTTGTTGCACATATGGTTTTACCTTTACATTGTTCTATTCAAGTGCAGTACTTGGAAATTGGTCTTTGACAACAGTGATTGTATTTGACTTACTTTTTTATCTCTCTTATCATTAGTAAATTTACAGTTAAAAAACCCCATATAATCTGCCTTTATAGACCAAACAAAGATGACCTAGAATTTTATACATACATTACTGTTGGAGATTATAATCTGATTTTAGACCCTAATATTGACTGTTTTAATAAAGTAAACATAAATAACCCTAAAGCTTGTGATATAGTTCTTCGAATGATAGACGAACATAGTCTAATAGATTGCTGGAGAGAACAAAATATGGAAGAGAAACAATATACCTGGTTTAAGCGAAACCCTGTCAAGAAGGCAAGACTTGATTTTTTCTTGTTTCTAGTAACATATTCACTAACTTAGATAATGTTGCAATTGAGCCTGGTTACAGAACAGATCACACAATGATATTATTAAGTGTTAATTTTGGTAAATTTATAAAAGGCAGATCTTACTGGAAATTTAACCATTCTTTGCTTAAAGACCCAACAAGTGTAGATCAGATCAAACAGTTAATCAAAGAGATTAAGATAAAATATGCCCATATAACAGATTTTTTAGAACCTTTGGAAAATACAAGCAATGCATATTTACGATTAAATATATAGATGATAATTTGTTTTTTGAAACACTGTTGATGGAGATCAGGGGTAAGACTATTTCCTACTCAACATACAAAAAGAAACAAGAAGATAAAAGACAAGAAATGGTATTAAAAGAAATAAGTCAATTAGAGAAATGTAATACTACAAATTACAACTTACTGGAAACAAAAAAGGACAGTTAGCTGAATCAAGATCAAAGAAAATGCAAGGAGTTTTTCTTAGGTCAAAAGCAAAATGGGTTTCAGAAGGAGAAAAGCCAACAGAATCATTTTGACATTTAGAAACTATACATCAAAGATAACAAACTAAAATAATATTTTAAATGAGGTTGTAAATCATTAAAAACAATTATATACATGTCGACAGATAGAAAATGTGGAACTTAATGACATTCTCATGTATAATGAAATACTAAAATTGAGTGAACAAGAGAATAGAAATTTAGAAGGTTATTTAAGTTATAATGAAATGTTAACAAGTTTGTAGAAGATGCGTAATGACTCTTCGCCTGGAACAAGTAGTTTTTTTTCATGTCTGCATTAAAGATTACATGGCTCAGAAAATATATCTATAATAACTCTAAATACTTTAATATGGTTAGAGATTTATACCTATTCCTTATTTTAACTTTGACCAGATTTGGTTGGAATTTTTGTAAAATCAATAAAATCAACATAAACACAGTTAGGAATAATTTTTGAAAGATGTTTTCATGTTGTTTTTTTTAAATTAGATAAAAAACATTCGAAGTCTTGGGGTGATTTTTGCCGTCTGCCTATTGCATGATGCTATGTTTAAAGTTAGAGGTATATGTGTCTGTTTTCCTAGATATGTAAGAAATGTTATTGTTTTAGCCAATAATTTTGGGATAGGAATGGCAGTTTCTATTCTTTTAATGAATTTAATAACATTTATAAAATAAATACCAATTTGTTTAGAATACAGAAGTATTACAGAAGCAATGACAACTTTTTTATTTTTCCCATTTGTTTTCTGTTTCTGAACTGAGCTAGCAGAGGCAATAGATCTACATTGAAATTTCTGTTATAGAAATGCCTATGTTTTTAATGAAATTACTGTGGACAAGTTATAAGATTTGTCTCCCTTATATTTCACGTCTTAAAAAGTTTATCTTTTACACAGTCTACTGATACTAACAATGTCTCTAGAATTATCTCCCTTATAAAGCACTGTTTTCCCTTCTTTGTAGTATTGTGTTTCGCTGTTTCGACTTTTTGTCGTTGAAGAAGGCAAGAAAACCATTTTATATTTATGATCTAATTAGTTTAAGTTAGTTTTTACTCCGAAAGTCGTGAAATATTTACAATATAACATTTCAGGAATTTAACAGAAAGCTAAATATTTATACTTTAGATATACATGGTCTAACTATAAGATTACTTTTAACAGTAATAAGGAACGAGTTCCATAACCGTTTATAAAATGGCAATGTTTCGTCAGTTGGACATTGCTAGCACTTTTAGGTTACCAGAATGGAATTTACCTTGTATGTACTTAGCTAAATATCTTAGCTATAGCTTATTATATAAATACTTCTATAAGATTAAATCGATCGATAATATTAGGGAGTAGTATTTTTGATTTGTCAAAATATATATATTTCGCTACCAAAAAAACAAAAACGCATTTCGTAAATTTGCTCAAAATTACTTTTGAATATCTTGTCGATACACTTTGTATGGAAAATAATTTATTGTGCTCATTTTATGTTTTGCTCTTCTGTAAATGCCTTTTTACTGTATTTCATTTTGAAACGGTTATAAATATTGTTATGGTTTATGGTAATAAAGATATCTGTATTCGTTTCTTTGAGGAAATGCAATCATGTCATTCGTCCGGCATTTTCATTTCGGTACATTTTGTATAGTCTTGTTACATACTTAAAGCGTTAGCTTAGCTTTAGGCAGTGTTGTCTTGTTTTGCATAGTTTAAGTTAATCTATTTCTTTTTTCTTCATACGTGTACCTTTTTTTCAAACAAAAACAGAATATATATAATTAAAGGATATACTAAAGGAATGCATTGTTTACACTAAATCATATGCCTGTAACTATAAAAAGACGCCGAGGTGTAATGTAACCACACAGTCAAAGCAGGTTAAGTTTAACAATTTTATTATAAGACCAACGTTTTGACTTTTACAGAGCCTTCATCAGAGCCTAAATCATATGCAGTGTGACTTTTGAGATATCTTAAACCACTACTGATAAACGAACAAAAGTATTTGTATGATCATCTCCAAAAGTTAACTTTATTTAACTGTGTGTAGTTACGTTAAAACTATTATTTCATTTCATGGACACGGAATTTCGGAGATTTTACCAAAACGATGATTTCATTGGGATAGAAATTCGTGGATGCCACGAAAATTTTTTCCCCCACGAAAATTAATGATTTCACGTTTTTAATAATCATTAAACATATACTCCTCTCGACTGGCTATTACAAAGTATTAAAGTAAAGTCGTATCTCCATTGACTCCTTATGAATTTAGTTTCTTTATCAGTAAAATGAGCATCTTGTAAACAGTATATATTATTGTTTTTACTTTTAAAATAATTAAGGATATCTTTACATTTAGACTTGTCACATAAACATTGCACATTCATGGAAGCATTTTTTTCCAGTAATTCATATTAAAATCACAATAAACAGATTGAGAATATCCCATGCAGCTCTGGAGACACAACAACTCTGCAAGCATTTAAGTGAAATAAATGCAGCCCTTAACCTTTTACCATCATCTAGAACAAAAAAAGGAAAGGCGCGAAAAAAAAAAACAAACACCAAGAATAAACTCAATTTAAAAAAGAACAGCCCAAACTAATAAATATATCAAGCACATACAGTCCTGGCTGTGAGAAGTTTGTAGAATCTTCACATCCTTTGTCTCACAAGGTTAATTAAAGTTCACTGTCTTTTATCATAGTGAAGCTATGTATAATTTAAGGTATTAGACCCGTAATAGAGTATCTCTATTTTGAACAATATTCAATTCCTAGAATAAACCTACTTCGACTGAAATTTTTCAAGGGGCGTAGGTTCAAGCCCCACTGCGACCAAATATTTTTTTCCTTATTTTCCTTTTTTCCTAGTAAGTTTTTACTTTTTTCAAGACTTACTATTGATTTATTGTACAAAGTGGAAAGTGAAATTTTTCATTGGATAAGAAATTTCTTGCTGTTCAAAGTGAATATACCTCTGAAACAGAAGGTGACAGAGTTAGACATCTTTAGAAATACTGAGTTACATGCGGTAAAAGTTCTCTAGTTTGCCTTTACTCTTTAGATTACATATTGTGGAAGAAATATAGGTAGGTTTTACTTCTGCCCCAAGATTATTTTTGAATGAAGTGTGCAAAATTTAAAACAGTCCCAAAGGACTCGATAATATTTTTTTAGAAATATATGTCATTAAATTCGTTTACTTGAGGAACCCTAGAAAAAAATATTGACAGTTTTATTTTGTGTTTTATTATTGTTTACCAATAGTTTGATGTTTCTTTTATTAATATTAATGGCATAATGAATTATCTGCAAATGTTTTGGACAGTGGCCATCACTTTGCAATTTGTCTCTACATGAGCTTGAGGAAATACCATAAATTATACAAAATATATAAAAAACGGCACGGTAAAAGTTGTTTTAAATTTGCAACACAATGCAAAATACAGTCAACTTTAAGAATATACCTAGCAATTACCATTTTTAAATATAGGGGTCCAATACCTTAAAACACAAACATAGTGTTTCCAGAAACCAAACAACTTGAGTGTTAGAAAGCATTACAATATTCAGAATTGTCATAGCTATTGCCAATTATTTACTCTCTTTAAATAATCGAATAAAAGGCTTTAATATACTTTCATTTGAATTGGCCAAATGCTGTCAAACCAACGAGCTTTCAAATAAATCAAAATAAAATGTTTTACCGTTGTTACTTCCGGGTTTCAAAATTAAAAGTAGCCTATATAAGGTGAAAAATGTTGTTTTTTTTTACTATCGCCTAACTCGTCAATACACAAACGTCATACCACGACGAATGTACGTACAGCCAACGAGCGTTGCGATAACGGGCATGACCTGAATACTAAACGAGATTTGCATATATAAATAAACAGAAACACCTGTTTGCTGTCGGCTGTGAACACTTTGTGTATATGTTTTTACAAACTTATTAACTTAAATTAGAGAGGCATCGGTTTTTGAAAAAGAAGAGGAATAACATGTTAGCATAAAGGATCCACAAAAAGAATCCTGTGTTGCGTTTTTGCATTAAATATTGTTTTGAGAATTCCCTCTAACAGGTCTATTTCTCTTGGTGATACCAGGGGTTTTGACAGGTCCATGGTGAGGTCGATCCTGATTTTTTTTGCCATTACATAATAACGCTATAATTTTCCCTTCATTAGACCATATGTTCTTAACTTCGACCTTAGTTGACACTTTTTCTAAGAGTTTAGCATTTTTGGTGGATAAATCCTCACGAATTACCACAGCAGTTCCCTTTAACCGAAGAATTTTTTATTTTAGCTCGTACGAAACAAACTTGCAAATAATTGTACGATTTGCCTCAAAACTGAAGGTGCCCATTCTAAGAGCAATGTCTATATGGCTCGTTTGCACGTCTATGCTCAGGTCTACGAAAGTGTCTTAATAACAGCTTTACCCGTATCCTCTGACGATTCATGTTTGTTCCTATCGTCGACCCCAAATATTCCTATATTGTTTCTCCTACTGTTTCTCCTACTGTACTGATGTAGATCATTAATTTGTTTTTCTTGGTATTTCATTTAAGCGTCTTTATCCATAATCATGGATTTGAGATCTTTATTCTTGTCATTCAGTCTGACATTTTCTTCTTTAACATTTTCCAATTTGTTTCAATATCACTTTGATGTTTTTAAGGTCCGTGATGTCGGAGTCATATGCTTTTACTTTCTCCCTTGCTTTGGACCTTAAGTTTTCATAAACTATATCCAACTCTTCCTTCACTTCCTGCTTTATTTCCTCCTTTAGCTCATTTAACTTCGAGTTAACACATTCCTCGGTTACTAGTGTTTTGAAGGCACTGGTCAATGTACTCTTTTGAAGCTAGAGTTCATGTAGTGGATAAAAAACCAAACACGCAGTCAAGTTACAATTTACTTATATCCTAACGTTTCGTTTACATGCCTTCTTCAGGGAATAATAAAATAGTATACAACGGATATAACATCATAGTACGTTACACGAAAATTGCGGGAAACAGACAGCAGTATAGAATAGGAACAAACAATACTAATAAAATGAATGATTTGAGAACTACATGTCATATAATTATTTTGCATTGAGTCCCTTTGGATACATTGTTTTTAATCAATGTATCCAAAAAGTTTCTTTACACAAACGACCAAATTCGTCATTAACAATGTCAAATGGTACAAACAAAAAATCGTCAATTGAATGTGATGGGCCATTGAAATGAGCTGCAACACATGAAGAGTAACTTGGATCTGAGAAGTTTCTAATATCAAAGCGATGGCTTTTCATACGTTTCGATACATTTTGATTTGTCTGACCAACATATTGTTTTTGACACTTTTGGCATATAAAATGATAAATAATATTTCAGATGTACAGTCAGTATCACAACGAAGGTCATATTTCTCACTGGTAACAGAACTGGTAATAAATGTATCCTATACAATATTATAACAATTGGAGCATCTACGCCTGTTGCATTTAACAGAACTGAAATTGCTGTTGTTGTGTTCCGAAAATTTAAATTTTACTAATATATCTTTTATGTTCTGCAGATGTTTGAACGCAACGATTTGTTTGTACGAATGCAAATTTTTGACACTTCTGGTGTTCGATAATTTTAAAGAGTCCCAGTACTTACGCAATATACCGCCTACGTTAGGCAATGACGAATTGTAACACACAGTGAACGGTATCACAACACTGTCATTTTTTCACTCTGGTTTAGCGCATCTGTCTGTGACGTTGAACGCATTGTCAACAATAATAGCGGGATAGTTTCTCTAATAAAGTTTTGTCGTAATTCAGGAAAAATATTATAAAACTTTGTATAATCAGAAATGATACGTCTGTAGCTTTTAGCCTGGCTAAATGGTATACCGCGCTTACATGAGTTCAAATGTGATGAAGAATGTTCTAAGTACTGATGTACATTTGTGTCCTTCACATAAAAGTCTGTGACGATTTCAAATGATTTACCCTTTGAAACAATGACATCCAGAAAGTAATGGAAGTCCGCGATATAGTGTTGGTAAACTTAACTGAGGGACGAAACCTGTTGATTTTATCAATAAAAATCTTTAATATTTCTAGTGAGTCATTACACCATGAAAATGTCGTCTAAATATCGTAGACATACCTCTGAAATTATGGTTAAAGATTTTATAAAGTTCGTAAGCAACACATTAATTTTTGTTTTTATCTTTAACGTCTTTTACATCTTTTTGATCAGAATTGTCATCTTTCGAGTCTTGCCTTTGTAGTTTCCTCTAGCGCTCTCTCTTCTCCACATACTGAATTCTTTACTACTCAGATCAAATAGAAATAAATTTACTACATTCAAAACAAAGGCGCTGTGTAGTTGTCCACATGCCAAAACCGGTTTATTTTCCACATCAGAAATGTGTATTTTTCAATAACCTCCAATAAACGCTCCAGCTATTTATAAATCCGTTTTTTTACATAATACAATATGGTATTTCCATTTTTGTTAAAGACTGTTATACAATTAATTCAAAAATGCTATCTCATAACAGCCCGCCCGCTTAGCTCAATAGGGAGAGCGTCGGTCTACGGATTGCAGGGTCCTGAGTTCGATCCACGGGCAGGGCGTATGTTCTCCGTGACGATTTGTGTCTTTTAAATCATTCGTCCTCCACCTCTGATTCATGTGGGGAATTACTTGCGGAGAACAGGTTTGTACTGGTACAGGATCCAGAACCTCTGGTTAGGTTAACTGCCTGCCGTTACATGACTGAAATACTGTTGAAAAACGGTGTTAAACCCAAAACAAAGAAACAAATCTTATATCAACGTTTTTTTTCTCTCCAAAATTGAGAGCGAACTTAAAACATGTTTTTCACCATAAACTAACCTTTGATCTTTTTAAAAAATATATGAAATACTAGATATTGTCACAATATCATTATTGAATGCTTGTTTTCACCTGAAATAACACTTGTAACGAAATAAATTATTCTATAATTATGTATGTCAACATGTTTATCGAATAATTTGTCTTATTTTACCGTGTTTAATTCAGTCTATACATTTTCCAAAATAATTGCTCGGAATTTCGACCAGTCTCATGCGAAAAACCGGTTGCTTTAGTCTTATTAACATTTTAGTAGCACTGGTCGACTTGTTTAGGAAAGTGGGTTTACTGACTGAAGGTTATATAAAATTTTAACTTGAATACATCTACATTTCTATTAATGAAGATTATCTTTTACACCGTTCCGATATTGAAATTTCCAATCCGAGGGTCGGTCTGTTTTGTTTCATGAATGGTTATGACAGTCGTTCCGCCTAGTCATAGCAAATTTCAAATTTCTATTAGCTATGGGACTTTTTCATTATTTTAGTTCATGGATTTAATTCTAGATTTATATCTCTGCAGTTTTATTGCCTTTAAAGTATAGTAGCAATGCTTTCCTGCATAAATTCTGAGGTATGCGCTATTTTTCTTTGATATCAGATTGCTTACGCGCGCCAGATCCATTAAAGGTCGCCGACGTTGGTTGCTGATCAATTTTCAAGAGTAACACCTCTTCATGTTATTTGAATGCTGAACCATAGAACAATAAGAAGGAATTCATTATTCACTGCATAACTGCACATCACTCCTGAGAAAAGCAAAGAGCAGTCAGTTTTCATTTAAATACTGCATTGAATTAATGCTTAAATTTTAATTCAGGTTTTGAAATTTTAAGGAGGGAGTCTATGATTTTTTTTTTTCGAATGAAATTATGTAATCTCTACCAGAAGTAATACATTATTGCAGAACTAAAAGCACGAATAGAAAATAAAACGTCATAACATAATCAACATGGGAGTTTCACTTTAAGAGAATAATTTTTCTGAATACCAAATATTTATTCAAGTCCAAGAGCACATGACTCATTAATCAGCACTGCATCAGCTGACACTGCATTTAAGATTAAATGTAACTTTCATTGGAATGAATATAACAGAATCTAAAATTATCACTTATGCCTGAGAAACATATTTGATTCGGACCACTTTAAACACAGGCCATTAAAGCCGACCCATGAGCGTTCGACGGTCCGACTGCATGACCGACAGTAAGGTGACTACTGTGTGTACACCTCAACTTTATTATATGGAATATAAACCTAAAACACCAGAGTCCTTGCAGAACATACGACAAAACCTGTTTTGGTGTTATAAGCGTTTATTTATGACACATACATTTTTTCAATCATTACTTAAAAGTAGTTATTCTTATAATACAGAAAACTTCAAAATAATCAGATACCTCTTTTGCAAAATGCATTAATAAAATTGTTCAAATTTATTAGCATTAATATCATCGATCAAATGCATTAGCATAGATAGCATTGTTCAAATATTTAATCATAAATATAATTGATCAGTTTTATAAGCATCAATACCGCTCTTCATATGTATTAGCATTAATAACATTGTTCAAATGTATCAGCATTGATACATTAATGTTCAAATGTATTAGCATTAAAATTATTGTTCAAATGTATCAGCATTAGTGCATTGATACATCAGTGTTCAAATGTATTAGCATAAATATCATTGTTCAAATGTATATGTATTAATATCATTGTTCAAATCATTCAGAACATCAATATTTTTATGGATTACAAGTACGTTACGTAGTAGCGCTTGGAAAAAAAGTTACAGCTTCATTGGAAACAGTACGAAAACATGCTAAATAATACACAAAGACTTTCTATACATTTACACTCTTCTTTTTATAAAGATCGCCATATAATCGGCTGTTCCAAACATTCGTCTGTCAAAAAAATCAACAGAGTTGATTTTCGAATACAGGAACTGTGGATAAGTTGCATGACTATCCCATTGGCATACAGCAGGGGTAACAGAATTAATAACAACCATGTGACTAAGATCTTTCGGGCAGCCGGCATATGATCTGTTGATGAAAAAACGGCGATCGTGGCGCTTCGGCATGTAATGGCCAGCGATGGAAAAGTAATTGTAGGTATGTTTGGAAGTTAGATCTGGCCAGCTAGATGACAGGACACGTGTTTTGTCAAACCAGTTGTTGATATCACTGTTTTTGCCATTTAAAATCACGTGAGCGACTTCCCTATCTTCATCGTAAAATGCAAACTTGACGAATTCGACACTAATATTTGACCAATTGGATACAAAGCTGCTGCGGTAATGTAATCCATACGATCGTGTCATGGCGACAGGTTTGTCTGCATTGGTTTTTGTACCTGGTAAAAGACAAAAGGAAATGTTTGATTGTATAATTTTGACAGGCTTGATAAAAGCGGTACATTTATTACTATGGCCAACAATGGCTACATCACTCGTGTATGTTCTTATAGGCTGCAACATACTATTAGCAAAAGTAAAATAAAGAATAACTAATTGGCTGATTACTTTTTATTATTGAAGATATGATAAAACTCTGTGACATTAGTGTGTTCGCATTCATGTGTGCGTGTGTTCGTTTTCGGTTTAAGCTCTTTTCTAGTAATATTTCAATCATATAAACTACGGTGTCTTCTTGTAGTAGTGAGCACAATGTCCCACTTTATAGTGGTATGTCAAGGAATATCACGACTTGGACACTTTAAACGATACCATTCCAAGTCACATTATACTGACACTGGGCTTACAAGTCACGTCTTTGGTATGACGCGGCCAGTGAGCAATCCCGCGACTTCCTGCGCTCGAATCGGGCTCACTACCACTATACTGTAGAGACTGTGTCAGTAGAATCTCAATCTAGCAATCATTTTCTTCTTAGTTTTTAATGATCGTGTAATTTTACTTAAAGTAAACGCTCCGTGTAAAAATTTCCTCAGACCGACAGGGATTAATTTTGAATACAGTAATTGTTCTGAATATCATCTGATCGGATACTATTAGTTTGGACATCGAGTTGATGCCGTGGCTTCAAATAATTGTCTTTAAATCACAAATGTTATTCGTTTCTAAAACCTCGGACCGATTTGTAAGCAAACCAATGAATTTATCAAGGATTTGGTTATGCTTTTATTCTGCTTTTATTCTGTATAATAAAACTAAACATTCAATCCTGCCCGTGTTATATAGTATGTTCTCAGTCTTCGAAAAATGATAAAACGTGCATCAGACAGTATTATTTTTTTAAGGTTGCAATATATACCTGGTTATCAATGATAATTATAATATTTTCATTCATAGGCTTGCATCTGGGATATAAGCAAGTCCCGTCCTACTGTTGATTTTTCTTTTTTTAACTGGTAGTAAATTTGACTTAAAATAAATTTGACCAATACGTTTGCCAATCCCATAATATTATGTATTTGTTTTAATAGTAATAAACATAGAAAATAAACCTTTTGTCCATGCATCGTAGACACTGTCGCCGTTACCAGACGTTGCTCGGAACACCATTTGCCAACCTCCTCTTTTAAGTTCTTCTGTCTTTAAAACATTTTCTGAGCTGCAACAGACATTTAATAAGATGTATCATTTGATATGACACACAGTTCATCTTAACTTCTTCTTAATATCAGGGATCCGTAGTTATAAATCCAAAAATTTGATTTAGAGATTACAATATTACTTTTTATCTCTATAGAATTTGAGATTTCTACTCAATCCTGTTTGTAACTTGTATTGTAATTGTTTCTTTGTAAAAATAGATAAACAGTTTTTAAACTAAACAAACAAAACATCTTACCTAAATACATTGCCAGCTCTAGGTACTTTTGCGAAAACACAGATGGATACTTCCAGTATGACGGCGATGAAACAAATAATAATTTTCGAACACTCCATTTCTGTTTCAGGTAGTTAAACAATAGTCTAAACAACATCTACTTTCTTTTACAAATGTCTTTTATACTCTTTTGTTTATGTAAATTAATCATTCTGGGAAAACCGATTATGCAATAACATGTAATCATGTACAATGAAATTAAACTAATATGAACTGAGGTCATAAATTAACTCGAGACCAAACAAATTGCATGATAGGTTTTGTGTCCTGAAAAAAAAACAACATGAAAAGTTGATCAGACACCTTTCGTTACAAACTTAAACATGGAATTCAAACAAATGTATAAGAAACACAAATAAATTGCCAACAGTCTCTCCCTCGTATTTGCTCTGCATAGAGTTGCTTCAATGTGAATTGACGTACACTGATATATAATCATACATGTATTTATTCGCTGTTATTATATTTAATATTTGTTTTTCACTGTTTGCACTTTATTCAACGTGTCTATCAGTCGTTAGAACAAAGGCCATATTACTTCATCTAACGATACACAAATTGTATATAGTTTATCATTAACAACATGTGTTTGTTTGACTAACAGGCAATCTCGGCCGGGTGCTTGCTTTCATGCCTTTGAAATTTTATGTCTATGAATATGTAATGTACATGTCACTATTAAAATATTTACTTACTTACTAACTCACTCTTTTAAGAAACGAGGTTAAATAACATGCTTGGCCTGTAGCGATACGCGGCGACAGTTTTGACTAATTATAACATTAATTACGCGTATGTCCGTATAATAAAAATTGCTTAAGTGCATTTCACTGATACGAAATTAAATGAATTAAAGTGTAAGGTGGTCCTTCGTAGAAAAATACTATGTTATCCATACCGACTAAACATGTTTACATCTTTACTGACTATTAACGTAGATGTTTTTGCTACCTGTTCGGTGTGTCGCACAAACATATACAAACTGTACAGGATATAACATGTATTCATACATTAATGCTTCAAATCAGTTATACCCCAGTCACACATACGGCGCGGATAGCTACGTCTAGCCACGGGTAGAAACGTAGTAATCCGTATCGATCCGTACATGAGCCGTACGGATTGGTACGGACTGATACAGATTGGTACGGATTACTACTTTAAGGTACGGCTCATGTACGGATCGATACGGATTACTACGTTTCTTTCCGTAGCTAGACGTAGCTATCCGCGCCGTATGTGTGACTGTGGTATTATGTAAAATGCGTCTCGTGACAAACACAGTCCCTATACTCCTGTTATCTCGTAACATCGTCCGGACAGGAATTTCACTGTCTTTTGTCACCATTTCGATGTTATAAAATTCAAGTAAGGTAATGAAATGAAAGGGACCAAGTTAGCTGAAGACACGATTAGTATTGTACTGGGTCAAACGTCTCACCGACACAAGTATAGGTCACATGGCGATTACCAGATTTGCTGTTGGAAGAAGACCCTAGGTGCCCCTCCGTGCATAATTTCATCACGAGCGGGCACCAGGGTAGAACCGCCGACCTTCCGTTAGTCAGCTGGATGGCTTCCTCACATGAAGAATTCAACGCCCCGAGTGAGGCTTGAACCTAACTCGGTACCGATAAATGTGATACACTAATAGTGACAATTTGATCTCTTGTGTTGTCGGTTGCATTTACTTTCAAATTTAAAGATGTCATGTTGCAAGCACACAAATGTTACAGGAGCATTTCTTTTTGAAACAGTGGCTCACTCAATTGTCTTATATAGATTATCTGTATATTATAGGATTAACTATTTGCATGTGGAATTTTAAGTGGGAATTGAGAAATTTCGCAAAAAGTATAAAATCACATGAGAACTTACATGGTCTATATCAACACTCAGCCTTTGTTTTTAATTTCTACATAATGCAAATAATGAAAACCTTCAATAAAGATGTTTGAGAGTCTGTCTGAACATAATAAAAACTCCTAACTTTTAACGTTAAAAAGGAGCAGGACGTGAAGTAGTTGCACACTTACTTCGAGCGAGCGAAATGGTTGCAAACTTGCACAATGACGGATATTTGCTAAATTATCACATGGTCGTTTATTCTTTCATAAAGTAAGTGGGTTTCTATGGTATTTTGAACTCTATGGATTTGTGCATGCATCAGTTTTCTGTCTACGTCACACTCGGTTTTGCGTTTCATCGTCGTAGATTTCGAATTGTCGAAATTATTGAAGGTATAAAATGGTCATGTGCATGTTTTGGTATTTGAACGGGCTCGTTTCTTGTCGATCTTTTAATTATTATGATCAAACTAGCCGCCTGTTCTCGGGCACTTAAACGAGAGAAAACATCTAATTGTGCAGAATTTCATAAAAGTTTGGTTCTGCATGTTTCGTAGATGATTCTATATCCGAATAAATTTTGTTCAAGCTCTTTTTTGTTGCAAACTTGTACTTCAAGCAATTTCGGACGCAAACTTTAACTTGAAAAATAGTGTCCAACTCTCGAAACATGTCGATTGTGTTACATGTACAAGATTTGGATTGATTGGAATTGTACATTTTGTGCAGCATCACGCGGCCCTTTACTTTTCTGAAATAAAAGCTAGTTTTGATAAAAACCTTGTCATACTTTCGTGAAAATTGATCGAGTGTTATGTGCGACTTACAATTGAATGCGTTGACTTTATTAAACTATGTAAGACAATCTCATTAAACAATAATTTGAAAACATTGTTAATGTCCTTTTCATATTTTAGATTGAAGACGAGTTTCCATCATGCCAAGATATAAAAATGCCCTTAGATTAAGCAAAAGAAAAGCAAACAAATGCAATCAACGGCGCAAGGAAGAGGTGACGGATATGCATATTTTTTGAAAAAAAGAGATGAACTATTTCCTCTCTAAGTTTCATAAAGTGCAGATTTTCGTCTAGGAGACTCATGACTTTTTCGCCGTTAAACTCCAAAACAAAACTGTTTTGCAAAAACATATACGATGGACTGCCCAAAACGTAACTGGTATTAATAAATCAGTAGAAACTGCAAAAATAGAAAAAGTGGAAACTCCACAGGTCGCTCAACACGACAAAAACGAAAATGTTGCAGGCTCGGTTTGACTGAGCCTGTTCATGGACGTTAGTGGAACTGCAAGCTCCCGTCCACGCTCTCTAGCCACACATGCTACAAGTATAAAAAACAATTAAGATACATCCGCCGATGTGTTCATACTACGGTGCACATGGAATCTTCAAGGATACGCTAGCGCGTAATTCCATGAAAAGCGGCGTATGGTCCCTAGTTAAAATAATGGGTTTGCCCTAAACGAGAAACAATGGGAAAGAATGTTATATTTTGGGAGCGAAAATCAATAAAAAGAAAGAAATTGTAACAACTGATAGTGTACCTTCAGCAAGCAGTCATACATATACCGGCGATGATAAAAAGTGAAGAATATTAACAAACTGTGTGTTAAATTATTGAGGCGACTTCACTTTTGACACCTTTGATACGGGATGGGAAATATTCTAAATCAAGTATTTCATTCAAGTTGTTCAAAGATACCTTATAATGGTACGATTGTAAATCGATTTCTGAAATAGGG
Source organism: Mercenaria mercenaria (assembly GCF_021730395.1). Classification (NCBI taxonomy): domain Eukaryota; kingdom Metazoa; phylum Mollusca; class Bivalvia; order Venerida; family Veneridae; genus Mercenaria; species Mercenaria mercenaria. Next base: position 61,128,777 of record NC_069373.1, read on the forward strand.
TATCCTGAAGAAACTAAAGAATTTGTTTGAACAGGCCAGAGATTATTGGGAAGACAATTTGTCAGATTCATGCGTGGCTTTGTCCATCAGGGGATTCTTAAAGAAAACATAGAAATGTCAGCTGAGTTCGTTGTTATTTTCCCCTATCAAACACTTGTGAATGGCGTATCGTTTATTGCTTTCCTAAAATTCTCTATGTTCTTCTGTTAGAATACCTGGTTCTATATTATCACTACCAAATGCATTCATTGAAGGGCAAAAGCAACGCATGAATCTGACAAATCGTTCTCACAAAAATCTCTGGCCTCTCCAAAATAATTCTTTAGTTTCTTCAGAATACCTCACTTCAGAAATCGTTTTGCAGTCGTACCATTGTATTGTATGTTTGAACAACTTACACGAAATAGCTAATGTAGAGTATTTCCCATCCCATCTTTTGGTTTCAACTGATTCCTCTTAATAAATACGACTGAATATTTGGACAGTCCATCGTACATAATTTGTAAAACATTTTCGTTTAAGAGATTTTAATAGCGAAAAAGTCATGTGCCTCCTAGACGAAAGGTTGCACTTACCGAAACTTGGAGTTGAGATAGTGCATATCTTTTTTAAAATATACATGTCCGGCACCTCTCCATGCTATGTTTATTGCACTTTCTTACATTTCATTTGCTAAATTTAAGGAACTTTTTTCAGCTAAGTATGATGAAAACACGTCTGCAAAACAAAAATATGGAAATACATTAAAATTGTTTTCAAAGTATTATTTAACGAGATCGTTTTGAAGTTAAATAAAGTCAGTGCATTCAATTGTAAGTCGTGCAATACTCCCTACCAAATTCATGAATATATGATTTGTTTTTTTTATCAAAGAAATTGTTATTTAAAACATTAAAGGGTCGCGTAATGCTCCACAAAATGTACAACATTGATCAAGATAATTTTGTACAAGTAACGCAATCAACATGTTCTGAGAGTTGGACACTATTTTCCAAGAAAATGAAGTACACGTTCACAACAAAAAGAGCTTGAACAAAATATGTTTGAGTATAAAATTATATATGAAACATGCAGAACCAAACTTTTTTGAAATTCTTCACAATCAATTGTTTTAACACGTTTAAAGATCCCAGAACAAGCTAGTTTGATCATAATAATTAAATAATGGCAAGAAACGGACCTGTTCAAATACCAAAACATGCACATTACCACTGATGCATGCGCATGTCCGTAATTTGAAATACTATAAAAACCCACATACCTGATGAAAATGCAAGCGAACGTGCGATAATTTTAGCAAATATCCGCCATTGTGCAAGTTTGCAACCATTTTGCTTGCTTGAAGTAAGTGTGCAACTACTTCACGTCCTGCCCCTTGGTTAAAGGCCAATGTGTTAACAATTAATAAAATAATACAAGGGAAGGTATTCTATCATAATGCATCAGAGTTACCTATCTTGAGTGTCGATGCGTGACCCAGCCTTATATCGGACTTAGGAATTGCGTTCATAACTTAGAACCGCCTTTTTATCGATTTGATTTAAAAGTTGAGGATGCAACAGGTCTGCTGCTGAGGAACTGGGCTATCTGATTCCGAAGTAGCTTTGGGTTTTTAGTATTTTTGTTCAAAAAGAAGTTGTCGAATAAACTTGTCTAGTTCGGATTTAGTTATTTGGATTAAAAGCCATTTTCCGATAAAAGAGCTTCATTTGACATGCATTTATTTCGCGTCGGTAAGTCCACCCTAGTCGGTAAAAAAGTTAAGAGACCAGTTTTTGTTACGAAATCGGCTCGTTTCCGTTTGTACTACGACCGCTTGCTCTAATCAAGCGGTCAGTATGCAGGTTAAGCACAACCTCAATGTCGGTGGCATGACTTGGCTTAAAGTAAGACCATACAAGATGGTGGACGATTGATTAATATCCTATGAATAAAAAGCTGTCTGTATTCTCAGAAATTCGTTTAGGGCAATGTCTTGAACATGTAACTACATGGACACGTGCATTTATTATCATCAAATAAGACGATGATTAATTATTCATGCCATTCTTGCTGACATTATAAGCTATCGCGACAATTGCTTTCTTCTTTATGTACATTTTGTCTGCTGTTAATGGTATACGCTTAACGAAACATCTAACACCCCGTCGACATTTAGGACGATATCTTTCCTATTATTGAAATTGTTCATAAACTTAGAAAAATATATTGTAAATAACATTAAAATTTCAACAAAATCGAGTAATATATTGTTAATAACATTAAAATTTCAACAAAATCGTGTAATGTTCTGGTATTTTTTTTATTTCTTCTACTGCCTGAACCAAGTTTTAAAAAGTCACAAATGTCTAAACAATTTTCACTATAGGCAGGAAACTCCTAACAGAAGCGAAAAAAAAACAACTTCTTTATATCGTCATCTTTTGGAAACAAATATAAATATTTTTTAATATTTGACCAGTATATTAGCGAAAAGTCATTACCTACATCTCTGCACCTTCATTACTGGTATCTGCTCGTTTTATGAAAACAATAGTTGTATGTGTGGGTCGTACAATAAAATACTTGATATATTTGCAGTACTCTATTTCAAAATAAAACAATTTTGTTCTAGATGTGCAAGAAATAAATTTGATGATTGCCAAAATTATCCGGGGTGAGGGGGAATGGGGGCGTAACAAGTTTCAGTTTTGTTATCTGTTCTAGCGTGCTTCTCATGCACTAATGGCATTCTCCTGTTAGTGATGTTTGTTAATCTCTTCTTCAGTATTAGTAGCGACTGATCCTGTTACTGTTTGCAGAAGCTTACCTTCACTCTTGTTGAAATCGTAAACAGGATGGAGATAAGTAGGACCTGAATTTAGAGAGTTTCTAATAGTTACTTTTGAAACATTAGTCGTAGCTTCTTTTGCGATGCTCTGCTTTGTAGCATTTCCCGTGTACAGTTCAAAATATGGATTAGGAACAAGATAGCCATTTCCTTTGTTGTATTTACCATCTCCCGCCTGACCGTCACTAAAGTCAAGAATTGCGGCATCATTAATTTCAGTATATATTCCACTTTGCCTATAAGTTGAATTGTCTGTAACGGCACTAATTTGTCTGTAAGAGAAATCGAATATTTATAAAACTAATTTTTCTCATGATATAATAAAATCTACCTGTATATGGTCAGAAGCACAGAAGCATAAAACTAAGTAACTTTCTCTAAGGTTTTAGACCACAGTAATTTCCTTCTCTGTAAATATATTACAAAAACTAGGTTGACTCAATACAATCAAATTTCTTTCTTGACATTCAATGGTATAACACTGTCGCACTAGATAAACTGCATTTAAGACTTGTTTCCTCGTTTGGTACGTAGAATTCCTTTATGTGAGGAGGCCATCCAGCTTGCTTACTGAAAGCTAAGGTAGGGTGGTGGTTCAACCCAGTTATCCGCCTGTGAAGAAATAAAACTCGGAGGGACACCTGTGTTCTTCGTCTACCACCAAAAACTTGAAAGTCGCCGTATGACATATAATTGTGTCGGTGTGATTTTAAACCAACAAAACAAAACAAAAAACATACTCGTTTGTCAACTAGACATTAAAATCATCTTCTAGACAAATTATGTAAATAACCGTCAAGGGCACCATCCTACAGCTACCCCTTAGATTAAGTGTGTGTGTGTGTATGTGTTCGGGTTTAACGTCTTTTTCAACAATTTTTCAGTCATATAAACGACGGTGTCTACTTGTAGCAGTGAGCACAATGCCCAACTTTATAGTGCTGCCTCACTGGAATATCACGCCGTAGACATGGCATGATACCCCACCCAGTCACATTATACTGACACCGGGCTGACCAGTCCTAGCACTATACCCTTAATGCTGAGCGCCAAGCGAGGAAGCTGCCAGTACCATTTTAACGTCTTTGGTATGACGCGGCCGGGGATCGAATCCACGACCTCCCGCACTCGAAGCGGACGCTCTACCACCCTTAGATTGAATGCAACGTCATATCTGATGGCGGACTGTTTAAATAAATGAGTTTATTTTTCTGCTTTTTAAAGACTTACGCTTGCTTCTTGCAGATGTGCAAATAATTTACGTACGAAAGACAGACGGATTCTTTTATCACATCTAACCGTTTTAAGTGTCATTTCAAATAGAAAATAAGACATATCTGTTTGAAAAATACTGGGATGCGAATAATTATTCATATTTATTGGTTATATGTAACAATCGCTTCCTTAGTCCAAGAAAAGGCCACCCTCTTCAAGATACTTAACGGGTTTGACACAAAGTTCAAATATGAAACAAAATACAATGACATGTCCCAATGTAAGGATATCAAAGATTTCTAAACTTGGAACATCTGTACACCGTTTCTAGTTACGATTTTACGAACTATTTCGACTATGCATGTAGAAGTACTGTGCACAGGTTTACACCGTGATGTTGGCAGAATCAGAAAGTAAAAACGCTTTAGCAGAATTATTTGAAATTTCACGGTTATTTCAAGTCGTCCATAACCTTGCCAGTTCTATCGGAAAATTCAAGTGATAGAATAAATATATAAGTTATCAAATAAAGAAAGAATAAAGAACAACAAACAAACAAACAAAAAAACGAACGGTCTAGATAAGGCGATGCTGTGACGAGAATGATAGTTTAATTTGGAAACAAACCCGACAAATATTGCGTTTTTAAAGCTGGATAGCTTGATACATATGATAATTTTCAAGTTTTCAACCAAAGGTTTATTTAAAATCTGAGTTAATCGAACTTGCATGCAATACTGTCACACATTTTTCATATTTAATGCAATCCTCAGTATCTTTAAAATGGAAAAGGCAAACGTCACCTGCATTCAGTTGTAATATGTCTCAGTTCAATTTCTGTTTTTCTTCTTTCGAGGTACGTAACTCTATTCTTCATTTTTCTGTACCGACGACACGAGATGAAAGAAACTGTAAAATCGAAATTGTTATATGACAGAAAACCTTTTTTCTCGTTTAATTTTAGACAGATTTATTCCAGATTCCAGCACATTACTGGTTTTTGAAAAAGGAATATTCAAGTGTATTTGGGATGTATCCAAAGTAATTGATGTTATAAAAACGAAGCCAATATCCAAAGAATTTACAGAAAATAAACGATAAAGTCTATAAAAATAATATTCAAAAGCCATGCAATAGGCAATGCTTATGATCTGTAATGGAATATATATCTGCATTTATTTTTCACTTGTTTGAAAGAAGATCATTTATTTCCATAGGAAGAGACGAAATACGCCGCCAGAAAGAGGTTTTTCCTCTTCCATCCATGTTAAAAACATATAAGGGCAAAGACTGAATAACAACAAATAACTTCTGATCATAAAACAAAAACAATAGACCTGTAAAAGCAATCGACATACAAAGTGCTCCACTCAAAACATACACCACTGTGACAATTTCATTGTCATCATCATGATCCTTATAACGTAAATATCCTACTGTCTTACGAATGTTACCAATAGTTACCTGTAAATAATATGAAGTAGAGGCATTACTTACATGGAACTTTAAAAAGAAGCTTTACTTTTTTGGTTTTAGATAACATTATTTAGATTTTCATTTGACTTTATTTGTTTTACATAACTATGACAAGAGTTTCTCGCCATCATCACCATCCCAGCCGCCTATCAAGCAGTAAAAGAATAAGCAAATACTATTTATATGGGTAAGTATTATATATATCGACAATCGGTCACTTCAGTACTGTCAATACTGAATAAAATGCAACTTTGCAGATATTTAAAAGGAACAAAAACAACATTAGATTTAATCTTGAGCATTCCGTTTATCAATTTTTCATTCTGTAATTAAAACAAATAAATACGACTTCATTCTAAATGACTATGGAAATTGCCAAAAGTATCAAACACATCTCTTTATGTTCATTATAAATGCTGGTTTTATCTTTCTATATTTAACCCTAAGCCTGTTGGCGGCAAGTGATTTTGCCTTTGCGACCTGTGCAGACTAAGATCAGCCTGCACGTTTCACGGTCTGCACTGTTCGCTATTCAGCCAGTAAATTTTCAGTGAACATCCCTTTAAATAATAAGTGATGCTGCCGAAATTGAATGATTGACCAGTCCATTTTAGAAATTTAGCAGGGTTATGGTTAAATACGTTTTCGTTTGACAGTTTCCATAATCTACTATGTGCTTGAGAGAGCTCCGTCTTAAGAAAAGAGCATACTTTTACTCGTGGGTGGTTCATCCCTAATTTAACAGTCTGCGGTTTTGTTGCTGGAGCTATACACACGATTGACGTTGTTGTCACATTTATTATTGTGCATGTTTCTGTGCCGACTGTGATAGTAATGTCCGAGTCTGCTGGGACAACGTTCAAGCATTCAACCTGAAAATTAGAGCGGCATCGCATAATTTTTGAACGTTTTAGGCTATATTTAATAAATGGTTTATCACAGACTTTAATGGTAGTCTGTATATAATTACGTTAACAGCAAGCATATATGAAGTCAATCTTCCCCAACCTTTAATTTATACAACAAAGTTACAACTTGCGAGGAACAAGTCAGTTCTTGTAAAGGCTTAGAAGGCTACCAACTGACATCATATAACTGAACATTGTTATTAAGAATGGCGTTAAACTCATATTTAAAAGACAAAAGTTAACGTAACAAATGACTCTCCAGCTACAAATACGAAGTAGTATACCTGTTATTCTGTACAAACTTTAAAACTTACCGTGACTTCGACCCAGGGTGCTTTGGGATCAAATGTTATGATATTACAATCTCCCGGTAAGTCGTGAATCAACGGATCCTGGAAATAGGCTATCGTAACATTTTGGCATACAGCGTCAAAATTTAGTTCCAGAGTAACATCTATGCTGGTATTACATGCATTGGTTTTCGTTCTGTCAGTCGGGAAATAATTTGCGAATTCATCTTTGAGACCTTGTGGAGCTTCCGGTAGTTTACACAAGCTTTGTTCGGCAGACACAATGTCACATTTTTCTACCTAAACAGAAACAAATTTTGCCGTTCTTAACCGATGAAAATTGATAGAAAATCTAGTAAATATTTTATATATATATATGTAGAAAATGTACAAATCTATACATTTCTGTACCCAAACGTTTTACAGCATTTTATACAGTATTCGTTGACTGAGTGAATCGCGTCTATAACTTAAATAGCTAAATTTAAATTAATTTTATATGATCAATGATAGAGAGTTATATCTATGGCAGTAGATTTGTATCTATGTTTTTTTTTTTTAATTATGTTCAATAATCGGACACATATGCGTTTAGTTGTTTATATTTCTGTCTGATTATCGCATACAAGGAATTATTTTCATGTTCGATGGTAAAAAGAAAATGTATTTGATTATCGCACAGACTTTGTTTTTAACTATTTATATGTCCAATAATCGAAGACATATTTGATGCATTACTGTATATATGCGTTCAATAATCGAAGACATATTTGGTACAAACTTCTAAATGTGTGTCCTATAATCGAAGACTTATTTAATGCATGTTACTTTATGTGTTCGATAATGGAACACATGTAGCAGTATGTGTTAAATATGGCTTCAATTATCATAGGGCATAGTGTATAAAATGCAGATAAACGTTCTTTGGTAGGACACTTTATTTCCTTTCCTTAAGTGAATTGTTTTCTTTTTGTAGTAATAAACTGTATGGTCAGTTTTGTTTGATTTGTTGTATAATTGAATATACCTTTTCAAAAATGTGTATGTTTATATACGTTCTAAACATAATAAAACAATCAAAACGATGTTAACTCAATTCAGATTTAGAGTATATAAGCCAACTTGTGTACTAAACCCTGCAAATAATTTGTAGAAAACTGTTCACACTGATTCAAAATCAAATAAATGTGTTTGTGATAATAATTCCTTGCCATTAATCAGTTAAAGCTATAACTTTCCTATCTTACGTGAACACAAGTTACTGATGATTTAAATAAGAAAGGTTCATCCGTAGTCAGCAGTATAGCAATAATTGGAATATTTGTGAGACTACATCTATCATTCTGGACCGCACTTCGCTTCTTTATAAGTTTCTGTCTGAAATTATTCGCCATGAACAGCAAACACTCTTGACTTCGAAAATACTGGTTTTACAGCATCAACGTTTGTTAAAAAATAGCAGACTAATGAAACGATACCTTCGTAAAAGGATTTGTGATATATGAAATGCTCAACTTACTCTGTGTTCTTCTTCATATAACAGCTTTATAAATGAAGAATGGGCATGGCTTAAATGTTTTCCGTCTACTGTGAGTTTTGTACCACCACTACATATTGTAAAATAAATAAAATTGTTAAAAAATGTGATCGATTATATATGATTTCAAAGCAAATCTATTTGTTTGTGTATGATTAAAACGTTAACTACTCTTATTGTCCGGCTAATAAATGTTGTTTTTGATTTTGCTCTACTGACCTTTTTTTTATTGTAACATTTTAATTTTATAAATATCTCATGATGTGGTCTTCGGTAAAACACAGTCATATTCGAGCGAAAAAAAATGTCTACTTTCGAAAAATAATAAGACTCGAGCCGTTTCTGAATTTGACAATAAATCATATCATTGGCTTGTGTGTACTCGTACATAAATAAAGAGCAAGACCTAACTATAATAACATTTGCGATTAGAATTTAAATCAGAATGGAATTATGAAAAGTGATTGCGAGTGTGAAATGGGGATAGATGTTACCCAAGAAGCAGCTAGTAAACTATGTTCAAAACTAAATTAACGAATACCTGAAAAATGTTGTCTTCGGCGATATTTTGTTTACAATTGGATCACTTACAAAGTTGTACCAAAGTTTATTGCTTCTGACCACCTCTCGTTCATCAATAGATAAAGATAGTTCTGTGATATTTGAAGTACAAGCGCCAGGTAATATACACTCGATAGTGCACTGGACGGTGTGACTGTAACAAAATTTCATTCACACAAAAATTTTGAACCTGTTATCATTAGAAGAATTATCCTTAAATGTATTTACATAATAGTCATTACAGTATCAGTTCGGGACCTGTGTGACTCTGGTTATGTTGAACCTGCTAAAATGTATCCGCTGATTCTATCTTTATTTTCTATTCTTACAATGTCAGTTATTATGTCATATGTGACAGTGTTTCTATTTTTGTACAAATCAAAATGTATGTCGAAAAATATGACCTTCGTTCAAAGAAATGTAAAGCTTTATGATATCGATATGATTTTCGGGTCATAATAATATGAAATTTTTCTATTTATGAAAATTTGCTTTATTGAACTCCGCTGTGTATAAAGTTTCTTATCGTTCAATAAGCTTTAGAAGTGTAGAAAATTTAAGAGCTGAATTTGCTGCTCTTGTGCGAAATGTACTGACATTTTTTAAAGTAAAAAGCAGTTGCTTGTTTAATTACTTTCACAAATCAACATGGCAGTTATTTTAGAAGGATTAATCTTACTTAACGGCATCCGTTACTTCTTCTGGATAAACCTTTGACTGCTGGCAAGGCTGATTTCCGAGAAGTACAGATACATTCCTGTTCCCAACTCTCAGGTTGTTTCCATATATAGTTACTGTTGTGCCGCCAGCTTTTGGTCCGAACGTTGGATACATGGCAGTAACTCTTGGTATCTAAAGACAATACAAAATTAGTTGCTTAACAAGTGGATTGTTGTATCAAGGAGCATTTTATTAACTTAAAACAAAAACAAAAAATGTGAAATGAATAAAAGAATGATGTTTTATTCCATTTTCCATTCATATTAGTGAATGCTATTGATGGAAATTGATTTTAGTAAAAGCTGCAATGCATAGATTCAAGAAGACTAAATTTTATTACATAAAGAAAAAATCAGTTTGATGTTATAAATCAGTAACTGACCACAACTGATAGTTGTGTGTGTTGCATGTTGCAGGTTCATATAACATAAATATATATGTAAAGATTTAATACATTTGCGCTATTGTGGTTTATGTTGTAGTGCGACTGTTTCTAAAGAACATGGCATTCCCTTGTATATTCATCCTTGTTCAACTTTCCCCTGCGGATTCCTCCTCAACCCCCCCCCCCCTCCCCATTTCGGCCTTTCCTTCCCCTCCATCAATATTTAGCATGAATTAGTATGTACTTGTTATTTTTCCATTACAGCTTCTTTTTGTTGTTGGCAAATGCGTGGATCTTGGACTGTGTTTTGGTGCTCTGTGCTTCCGAGAAATCTACCCTTACCTATTATCTTTTATACAGTACTGAAACACTGCAGTGATACTGAACTTAAAACTGGTATCACAATATTCCAAAATTTTGACTTTTATATCATAACAAAACAAATAATTATCTAGATTAGGAAAACTTTTGACCGAATAAATTGTACGACATTGGTACTTATTTGCAAGAAGCATGTTCACCATTATATTTATGCTTTAATGTCATTCCGATAGAAAATTGTTTCATGAACTGTTTATTCGCAATGTCTGGATAACTTTGTTTGAACAGAATAAAAATAAATTGAAGATAATGCAGTTTAATGAAACAAGTAACGGCTGGGTACCTATCCGCAAGGAATGTATATAATGTCATGTATGTTGATATGTACCGACACAGACATACCTATACACAATATTTCGTTGCAATGACAAACAGAAACATAATTATATAATTAATACTTGGTGTGGTTTTTTTATGATTCCATTCGCCGCTGCAGATTCTTCTGGTGTATTTAAGCTGTTCACATGTCCACAAAAATGAGGAAAACTCTAATTGTTCAAGTAATAATAAAATATTGTTATTCTACATGGAAAAGTAAGTATTCGTTAAATGAAATTCTACCGCTGCACAAAGAGGCGCACATGAAGACTACATAGCAAGCGTTTATTTGTTAACGGATACGATAAATGACCTTCGTTAACCCATATACACTGAAATTGTTCACACAGTCAAACCTAAAGCTAGAATTTATACCCGCATTGTAGGTACATTATCTGATCTAGAGAAACAACTGTCTAAATCAAATAAAGTGAGTGTTATTTTTTCTTCTAAATTAGCTTTACTTTTTTATTGGTGCAAACAGATAATGTAAGTAATACTTTGTATGAAAATTCCAGGCTTGTTTCAGAACTCTGACCATCAACGTTCACAAGAACCGCTCCCGTCACTTCCTCTGCAGCTTTTCTTGTTATGCATACCAACCTAGTCAAATTATAAGAATCATGTGTGAGAAAACATAGATTTGTTTGAGCGTCATTCAAAGACAGTGGATCGCATTTTATGACAGTAAATTTATTGATAATAAAATCACTTTTTTTTATGTTTAACTGACTTCACTAGCTGGTTAAAAAGTCTTACCAAGACGGTACTGGTGTTTCAAAATCTAGACCGCGGTGCATCTGATAAAAATCTGTATCTGCGATGAGGTCACAAGGAACTCCAGCGACTGTTATGGCTTCAACTTCTGACACAGACTTTCCCAAGTCTGTCCCATATATGCTTACATGAGTACCACCTTGTATTGGACCATTACTTGGTGTTATCTGAATATAGGAGGTATAATACAGGTCCTGAGCAAGATAGTTTAGTGATTTACGTGTATATATTGTGGTTTATAAATGCAATGATATATTGAAGGAGATGAAATGTCAGTAAATATTTCACTTAATATAGAAAAAGCTCTACATAGAAAATGGTAAAATGTTAAGCAAAAATAAATCTTGCCTATTATTTTTGTTGCAGACAAGCACGTGTAGCTATACTTTACATTGTCAGTTCGATCCCTGATAAATCATTTAAACGAAAAATGAAACTTTAGTATTCTGCAAATAGTTGTTGCGAATAAGTCTGGGGCAATGTTAAGTTTTAGTTTCATTCTCTCGTATTTTTGTTTTATTGCTGGATAGAAATCAACAAAATTTGGCACTTGACAGAAATAGAATTTAATATTGGCTTTAAGCAAAGCTGAACAGATATTGGCCTCTAGCTATGTTGTGGACATGTCGATTTAATTTCGTTGATAAGCGAAACCACGAAATCGATAAAAATTGTCCCCCATGAATGATTTCACTGTTGTTTCTTATTCATTTAGTTTGCTATTGTAAATTGTAATGGCAAATTTATACATCTCAACTAGCTATACTTATATTACTTATATTTCCTTGAGATAACTGAACACAAATACAGTGTATAATATTAAAACATGTTTAACTTGCCTTTGTGATATCTGGTGCTGGACATTGTAATCTGCAGGGTTTACCGGAATGAACGCATTGATGGGTGCCGCCCCAACAGCAACTATAACGTGATTTGTTTAACGCATGGCATTGACTACACGTTGAAGCCAGCTGCGGACAACTATACACCGTCACTGAAGAATGAATGCCGAGGATTTGGCGCAAAACTAATGCAACTATAACATTTTATAGCAGCATTAATAGTTCTGAAAAACCATCGATATGTACGGGCAAAATTGGCTGTTAAAATTGTCAAAAGCCTCCTAAAAATCGTTTTAGTCTAACAAATCAGAACATAGAGGGGCGAAACTTTTGTTCTTTGTTTATATTCAGTTACAATAGTTTCGCGCTCAGCCTATTTTTGACATATTTAGATACTTCTCCGTAGTTTTATACAAAAAAGAGATTGCTTTATGCCGCAGTGAAAAGAGTTTTCTTTCTAAATCAAACGTCACATCTTTATCCAAATTTGATAGTTTATTCAAGAAAGCTCTTTTAAGTAGAACCGCAGATCTTCTACAAGTTAACTTGGTGGCATATATACAAATGTTGCTGCAAGTGTGTATACGAAATGTAATTCATTAAGTCAAGCATGTTACCATCAATCTTAATTTACCCGAGTTTTGAAAGATGTCGTCGACCTCGGCTAACTGATCGCTTCGTGGTCCGTATGTGACAACAATCTTGAAGTGCTTTTTCGTTATATTTATCTCCATCACCTTTTGAAAAGAAATGCTTCGTATTAGTGGATGTAGTTCTTGTTCTGTCGTATTTCAATTATCAATTTAAAAAAATTCACAGAACTTGCGGTACAAATAACGTTATTGTCTTTACACTAAACCTATTCAAGTATGGCGAATATCTAACTTGTTCAACATGCTTACTAGAAACTTCCTGCCAAAGACAATTTCATGTGAGTACATTATCATTTAACAAAACGTTTTTAGAATGATTGATGCCAGCTAATTTATAAAACGTTTTTTCTTTAATTCCCTGTTGGAGTCTGAATGGTTCACGTATCTTTACAACATATGATTTTCGTGTAAAATATTAAGTTACAAATTACTTTCCGTGCTTAACATGTATATTTTAAGAAACTAAATTACAAAAACATTATTAAACAAAACAATTTTTTTTATGTAGTTTTATTAAGTTTAATCAGGTTCTTAAATTCAAAAATAAAAATGTTTCGCTGTGTTTTAAACCTCTTATTTAATCATTTACTGGACGTTAATTTGTGAAAGGTGTTCATACATGACAGACAAACACGAACACACACCAGGGTAGTACAACCGACCTTCCGCAAGGTGAATGGATGGCTTTCTCGCATGTCGGAAGTAAATATGAGATTATTCAGGAAAGACATGATGGACGGACAGTCCGAATGAATGTTACTGGTATTACTAAATGTTCCAGTTACATAAATATGTTTAACATTATTTAAAAGTATTAAATAAACCATGTAAAAGTATATATGAGACAAGACATCGAATTCAGTTTCATGCTTATGAGATGGAATTCATAAAAGTAATTCATATTTAACAGTCTTAATATTTTTCACAAGTTAGTTCTTTCGTAACTGCATCTAAAACTCCAAAGTTCTCGTTTCGATACTGGTACATATTCGACCTTCAGCCGAAGCATGAAAAACAGAATCGACAAATCAAATTAACAATATTGCAGAATGAATTCTTTTCTAGACTTCAAAGGATATTTTTTAAAGAGAAAACATTTTTCGTTCTTGTGCAATGATTGGGGTACTTAATTAGGATCAATAGCTAGGGCAAGATCATATACAAGGTCGCCAAGAAGACCAATTATCGCGGCATTCCGTGATCAGTGTGACCTAGAAAAAATCTTGCTAAATGCGCATAAACTATATGGAACACGTTACGGAATAGATCGCGATTACCCTAAAGAAATATCACAGGCTAGAAAAAGCCTTTGGAACTATCAAAAAGAAAAATACAAGGGTTGCGAAAATTTTGTACCCCGCAAAACTGGTTGTAAATGGCAAAGTCGTAGCGGACGAATTCCCCGATTGGCATGTCATACTCGATATGAATCGGCTAGACAGATTTAATCGCCAAGACCACAACAAAGGTGTCTATTCAGTTGATAACAGTTCACCGTCACAGCGAAACGATCCGCCGAACTCTGTTAATCAGCCCCAGGCGACAAATCGTATTGTCAACAATAACACGTGCTGGACAGGTATTTCGCCGAACTTGGTATCCTCAGCTGATTTGAATGACCAGGATTATCCACAGTTACCTCAGTCGTCCAATCAAAAACCTGGCCGCCGGAGTGACGTCAACACAGGTAATCGAGAGCATTCACGCATGAATACTGATTAGGGAGACGGGGAGAGACAGTCAATGTGCTTTATTTTATTGAACATTCAGTGTTTAATATCGAAAAATGTAAACAAATTAAAACAGTATGAACTAATGCAAATATTTAAAGACAATCATTCATATTTTTGACTGAGACTTGGTCAGATGAATATATTGATGTGGACTATCCAGGGTTTATATATTATTCAGTTCACCGCAAGGAAAAATTACCAAATACCAAACGCAACTCTGGTGGTTTATGTTGTTACATAAAAAGTACATATTCCAAATTTATATCATTATATAAAAGTGACAGTGACGATATATTATGGCTGAAATTTGCTAAAAGCCTATTTAATTTACAAATTGATTTGTATGTTTGCTTATGTTATATTATCCCAGAATGTAGTAGTAGAGAGATTTTTGTAGAAAAGGGGGTTTATGACAGAATTTTGACTGATATGTTAAAAATCATTAACGAAACGGATAACTCTTGTGTGTTCCTATTACTTGGAGATTTGAACAGTCGAGTTGGTAATTTATATGATTTTGTTGAAAATGATGATTTAGATTTAAATGTAAATATACAAATGTACTACCGGAAGATTATATACAAGATATTAACATAAAAAGGGCTTCTCAAGATACAGTTATAAATAGAAATGGTAGGCTTCTTATCGACTTTTGTAGAGAGAGCGGCTTACGCATTATGAACGGACGGGTAGGTCATGATGCCGGCGTTGGCAGCTACGCTTATGTCGGTAGCTCTTGTTGTAGTCTTGTTGACTATATAATTTGCAGCCAGTCGCTTATTGACTTATTTGATTCTTTTAATGTACATGAGCCTAATATATTATCGGATCATTACGCATTGTCGTTCAGTCTAAATGTGTTAAATGTAGGACAGGAAACAATTTCTCAGTCTGATGAACACGACAGGATTAAATTTTTGTATAAATGGGACGCGAGTAAAGTTCATGATTACAAACTCAAATTGAATTGCGATGATGTAAAAATATCAATTGATGCTTTGACAGAAACCTTGGATGGTACCGTTAGCTTTTCAGATATAAATCAAAATTTGTTTCAATTTAGTAAAATAATGGACAATATTTGTTCACCGTAGTTTAAGAGAACTTTAAACGATAAATCTCACATTTATACCGAAGTAAATAGGCCAAGAGAAGAAAATCCTTGGTTAAACGATGAATGCGATTCAAAAAGAAAGCAGTTTTATGCCGATCTAAATAAATTTAGATGCAACCAGAATGAAAATAACAGAATAAATTTATGTAAATCCAGAGCGGAATTTAAAAGAATAATTAGAAATAAAAAATACATGTATAGGAATAAAAACACGAATAAATTGACTGAGGCTAGGTTTAAAAATGCTAAACTGTACTGGAAATTGTTGAAAGATGTAAGCTGTAACAATAAAACAAGTATAAATGTCAGTAAATTTGCGGAATATTTTAAATCTATTAACAATCCCGAGGATCACTTTTACGAAGCGGATGAGGATATACTATATTTTAATGAACGTTTTCTAGAAGGAGAAATGCAGGTTATGTTTTCTGAATTAGATGAAGAAATAACCCGTAGCGAAATAAGTAAGGCTATAAAGCAACTTAGATCGAACACTAGTGGTGGACCCGATTCATACCTAAACGAATTTTTTATACACGGGACAGACACATTAACTTTGTATTTTCATCGCTTGTTTAATACATGTTTACGGACATGTTATTTTCCCGAAACTTGGTCAGAAGGCTTCATCGTTCCTTTACATAAAGGGGGTGATATCAATGACCCTGCGAATTATAGAGGCATAACGTTACTTAGTACTTTGGGGAAACTTTTTACACGAATTTTAAACAAAAGGTTAAATAGCTGGGCTGAAAAATATTTCATATATATTGAAGCTCAGGCGGGTTTTCGAAAAGAAATGAGTACTGTGGATAATATATTTATTATTAATTCACTAATAAGTCATTGTTTCGACAAGGGAGATACACTTTTTTTGCGCATTTGTGGACTTCAAAAAGGCCTTTGATTTTGTTGCTGTTGTTATTAAATCTATGTATAATAATGTCAAGTCAAAAATTAAAAGCATGGAGTCGTTAAGTGAAAGTTTCTCCTGTTCGCTAGGAGTTAGACAAGGGGAGAGTTTATCTCCCTTTCTATTTAGCATATATTTAAATGATATTGAAGAGACATTTTTATTGAAAGGCATTGAAGGGATAGACATTGGTAGCATAAAAATTTGCTTATTGTTATATGCAGATGATATCATTTTATTTGCGAAAACAGCACATGATCAGCAAGAATCTTTAAACGTTTTAGCCGAATATTGTGATAGATGGAAACTAACTGTTAATACAGAAAAGACAAAAGTGATTTTTAGAAAAGGGGGAAGGCTAAGCCATATATCAATTTCAGATATAAGAATATTTAGTTAGAAATAGTGAGTAAATTTAAATATCTTGGTATCTTATTTACCTCAGGTGGCTCTTTTAATGAGACTGACAAAATGCTTTCAGGACAGGCACTTAAGGCAATTTTTAAAATAAATAAATATCTTTACAAGTTTACAGACATAGGGCCAAAACATACATTAGATCTTTTTGATAAACTCATCATTCCAATTTTGAAATTATTCAAGTGAAGTTTGGGGTTTAAATAAAGGTTTACAAGTAGAACGAACACATCTAAGCTTCTGTACAAGGTTACTCGGGGTGAAAATTACCACACAGAACAGTTGTATTTATACGGAAACAGGTAGATACAACTTAGTAACAGATAGACATTATAATATTATAAAGTACTGGTTGAAAATTAGCAATTGTGACCAGGTTAAATATACTAAACAGGTATATATTTCTTTGAAAAATTGTATAGATCTAATTCCTCGCAAAATAAACTGGGTCTCCAAGGTGAAATTTGTGTTATCAAAATTAGGATTCTATCATGTTTGGCTTACTCAGAGTGTAGGAGGCACAAAGGTCTTTCTTAATATCTTAAAACAACGTCTTAGGGACATTTACATACAGGATTTGAACACATCTATAAATGAATCCAGCAGAGCACTATTTTACAAGAATATATTTGATTTCAGTTTCAGTAACCACTTAACAGTAATAAATATAAGGAAGTTCAGAATAGCATTAACAAGACTGAGGTTGTCATCGCATAGATTGGCTGTTGAGACTGGTAGATGGAGCCGTCCAAATAATATACCTTATGAAAAAAGAATTTGTACTAACTGTCACATATTAGAAGACGAGTATCATTTTGTCATTGAATGTCAGGATTTTGTAGATTTAAGAAAACAGTATATCAGGAAGTATTTCTGGCACCATCCAAGTTATTTTAAATTTTTGCAATTATTTATTAATGAAAATAGTAAAGATACTCGTAATCTCGCAACGTATATCTTTAAAGCTTTTGGAGGTACCTAAATAGATAAACTCTAATGTTTAAATAGCTTGCACATGCTTGGGTTATCAAAATTGTCTCTCCCAAATCTGTGTTATTACTGATACCTATGAATTACTGAAACAATTGTTAAACTTGTATTTACATATCTGCCTTCTTGCCATACATGTTATATTTATTACTTTGTATGTATATTGAAGATATGCTGATGAATCTTGTTTGATTTATTGCATAATAAAGATTCTTCTTCTCTTCTCTCTATGACTAGAAGGGCCTCCGTGGCCGAGTGGTTAAGGTCGCTGACTTCAAATCACTTGCCCCTCATCGATGTGGGTTCGAGCCTCACTCGGGGCATTGAATTCTTCATGTAAGGAAGCCATCCAGCTGGCTTACGGAAGGTCGGTGGTTCTACCCAGGTGCCCGCTCGTGATGAAATAACGCACGGAGGGGCACCTGGGGTCTTCCTCCACCATTAAAGCTGGAAAGTCGCCATATGACCTACCATGTGATCATGTGTCGGTGCGACGTTAAATCCAAAAAAAAAAAAATATCTTTCGCGAATGTTTTTAAAAAATTATATAAAAAAGTTATTTTGAATTATTTACGAATGTGTATAGCTGTAAATAAACAAGTTAATTGATGAAATCAGGGGCTATTAAAAGAATGTCTGTCAGATTTAGATCTACTTGATAGCCGTTTTTTCCTTCATAACAATGTATACAAACTACCGAACTGATAGACTCGTCTTCAGCCGCTGCTACCGTAACAAAAAGTACAAATTGTGTACTTTACCCGTCATCCGACCATTTTTTATGTTGGCTAGTACCGCGACTGCGAACATGTCAGATCAAATGCTTATTGTTAATAGGTACACTTATAGATAAAGCAATAAAAAGTGATTTTTTATCAAGTATCCTATAAAACATGTTTGTTGAATCATCTGTGTTTTTGTACTTTGACTTTTCCTGTTAAAATTTTATTCGTGAGTGTTTTTGTGTATTCAGTAAATCAGTCAATCGGTCTTTGTACGTGTATATTTTAACACGTCCCACTATTATCATGTCGGTGCTGTTTAGATGGCTGCATTCTTTGAATGAGGCTTCTCCAGTTGGACTTCTGACCTTGTTTAATTCAACAGCATTTTAGATATGAACCACCGTTCATTTGTCTTTTAAGATCTTGTATTCCGTACTTACAGATTCTCCTCAAGTAATATCAACTTTCTAAATATTAATCAAATTTAGAGGTACAAATTGTCGCCCGTCAAATTATCATTGGAAACTTCTTCTCGTCCAAGGGTTAAGCTCAAACATTTTTAGTGTGCTGGTAGACTTGTGGCTCACATATTTTAGCTACACGGGCGGGCTTTCAGTTGTGAATTTTAAATTGATACAGGTTTCAATCTTATCATAAAGCTATTAGATTAGTTTATTACTTACTTGCAAAGGGCAAGAAACAGTATCGCCATTAAGAATGGCTACAACACTAATAAATGTCTCCGGTAGCAAACATCTGTAGGTAACATTCGGAATCTAAAATTAAAAGTTATACAAAAGCTGACGCAAGATATTTCAAAAAGAGCCAAAGTTTAATATGTTATTGTCATGAAGAAATTAGAAAAATGATATATTTATATTAGTGGATGGACACACGTTATGTTTTGCGGTATTAGCGGTTTGCGGTGTTTGCGGTGGGCAGTGTTACCTTTTGGCAAGCGCTGGAGTTACCACAGAATCAGTGTATTCTTTTGTATTTCCATGGTATTTATACATGATTTGCATGAAAAAAAAAGTTAAACTAAAAAGAATAATAAATCTTACAAGAATAGCGTTGACCAGCCGCAAAAGTACAGTTGTTCTGATCCCCACAGGTAGGAAATTCCCTTTGTTGGCAAGTAACTTTGGACAATTTTCTTCCTGTGGTAAATTGTAAAATGCGTCATATATGTAACGAGAAAAAGGATACAGACATGTTCATGTTTATTCAGCTATAGACACTATTTTGTTTATTTCATTTAATTCGGGAGAAAAAAAAATAATTCGTATTGCGTATAACCAGACTCTGCTGCCCAGTTGTAGGACACCGGATTATAAAATCACGGCTTGTAAGTTCGATCCCCCGCCACTGTAACTAAATTTAGATGATTCAGGTCCTTTAAATCGAAGTCCAGTGTATTCATATTTTACAACCAATATGCTAAAAACCGGAATGATTTTGGAATTAATCTACAGCATCTTGCGTTATTCTCATAAGCCTTACATGACTACAGTCTTCTAGAGCAATCGCAAATAAGGCTAGCTAGTGAAGGATTTATATACAGATAAACTTATGTACACCAGTAAATTAAAGGTATACAGGAAAATATATGTATACGTACTTCTGAAATTGGGTCCACGCATAGAGAGTTAGGTTCCTGGCAAGTTGCATTTCCTGCACACCAGTTGCAAATTGCCGTTCCAGTATGCGTGCATTCCAAGCACCTGAAATGATGAGATGATTCATGTGCATCTAGAAAGGTAAGGTATTCTTACATAGGCTATTTATTGTATGTTTTAAGATTGTTTCGTGGCTTTTCTTTCCTACAAATAACTTGTTTTTTTATGCTTAAAGTCATCTACTTGTTTCCATTGCTTCACGTACCATTGCTAACTAGGTACTTTTAACTTGTTATAGTTTGATGGTAGCTTCGAATGTCTCCCAGTATTTCAGAGATAGACCATAAAACAACATGTAATGACAATAAGTTCTTTTAACAAGCATATTTATGTTCCAAAAATCACAAATCCTTAAAGCCCGTTTCTTGCCATTTATCAATTTATCAAAAGATCTGCTGTTACTACAAATTTAAATACCTTTTGTAGTGACTACAGTCATAAATTAGCAGGGGTTTGGTTGCAAGAATAGCCGTGGTTCCCGATTTTGTCCTTACAAGTAGCTCGACGTCAACGTTTGCAGGAACTGTTTACAGAGGAATAAATAACACAATAAGAATAAAATAGAAATACAATGAAAATATTTGCTTTCCTTTTATTGTGCTATTTAATGTGATTTTCACTGTTCACAATGTTACGTATTTATCTCATTTGCATACTGCTTATAAACATTTTATTGTAAGCTCTATTAATATACACATGCTCATGGGACAATGCTGTCACTTACAAGGTAAAATACATTATTCAATCATATGGCACACTAGTAGGCCCGAAAATATTGATCAACCATATTGCATAGCTCCTATAAAATAACTTTATTGTTTTTAATGTATGCTGCAATTTTTATCATATTACTTGTATGCTTAAACAAAAACTGTTAAAACCATTCACGATTCATTCAAGGTTTGAAAAGAAAACAAAATTGACACGGTCTATGTCCATGTTATTTTTGCTGTCTCGTATCATATCATATTACTCAGCTGAAATGTCGATGTTTATATATTTTCATAAAATCTTTAATTTTGAATGACCAAAATGTCCTCTCATTGCACATATACCCCATGGCTTGTGCAATTTACTTTGGTATTGAAAAACGGTATCAAATTAAGATATTGCGCATAGAGATGGGACTGAAATTTCAAATTCGACTTTTAATGTGAAATGATAGCTTACTGCTCCAATTTATTTAATATGTATACGTGTTTTCTTTCTTCTCCTTATAAAATATATGACAATTTTGTGTCGATCCGCCGTAAAACCTAACTCACCCGTTATAAAATAGTTATACTGTATATTAAAAAGAATGACCATAAAAATTCTGAATCATAATTGACACCTCTTGTATGGACAGTTATTAACAGATTTGTGATTACGCCAATTTTCGTCTATATAAGTAAATAAATTCAATAGAGTATAATGCAAGTTTAGACTGCTTTCAAAACTTTGAAAGAGTCTGAAATTTCTTTTTTCTCTTAGTGAATTTAAAATCCAAGACTAGCCTAGAGTCTAAATCTCACAAATTAAAGTCTGAATGTCTATTGACCAAATACCAATACCATACCATCAAGCAATGAAGTGGTATCACCCGCCGAACAGAGTAAAGGTTTCGCCATTAAAACATTCTCTGCCTACAGAAAGCACTTATATTTTCATAATGGATGCCAGTTTCGCCCCAATGTATCATTTCTTATTCAAGTTATTTAATAGGAACATCAAGTTTAGTCTCATTCCTATCAAAACATTTCTACCAGTGACACATTTCAATTAGTAACACTGTCTGAGACCATGACAAAAGCAACCCAAAGTGCAACTGAATTTTAGTTTCCATGAAAGCCATTTATTACACGAGCTTGATTACAATTTCTCATTTTTATCAGAAACTATATTTCTATACTTAGTAACAATAACTATCGACCCAAGCTACCAATAATTCAACAGAACAGTGAAAGCTACCTGTTTATCAGGTTTATTCTACTAATCTCCTTCCTTGAGATAACAATTTTTCTATTTTTATGAATAATGATAATGACCTTGACCTTGACCAACGCAGCCAAAAGTACAACCAAAACCAAGCTTCTGAAATTTCAAGTTTCGTTGCAATACCTTATTTTTAATAGAAGATATCGAGCAGAAAATATTTTATTTTCTTATTTTATTTTAGTAACAAGGACATTGACCTTTACCTAAGAGACCATAACGAATTCTTCAGTCTCCAAGACAGTTACATAATTATGTACTAAGCTTGGTAACAAAAATTGACCTATGCCAAATGTATATAATAAACGTTTTATGGAAACTATGTGTTCTTCAAACAATTTCACTTAAACTTGAAGGGCTACATTTCACTATAATAGACAACATTCCTTTGTTAGATTGAAATAATCCCAACCATGTCTTAGACATGGTTCATCTTAGACATGGTTCAGGATGGACAGATGAAAAACACTGTATAAGTACTATGTAAGAACAAAGGACCATAACTATTGTCTCATTACTACAATCTAGCTAAAACTTGCAGGGCCACATTTCCATATAGTTGTAAACATTTCTGGCGTGCTTTATTGAAATCTCTTCAAACAATGTCTGAGATATGATTCCAGACACACAAAAAATGGAATACAAACACTATGAATGTACTTAAAATACAATAATAAAAGGCCATAAATCTTCTCTTCCTCAAGCAATCTGTCTGAAACTTGTATGACTGCATTTTCCCGCAGCAGTTAACATTTAACATTTCAACCAAGTTCTATTCAAATCTTTAAAATCTTGTCAGAGATATGACTCCGTACGGACGGACGGATAACGGCAATACTATAAGACTCCGCCATATGTCGAGTTTAAATGATAACCTGAAAAAATGCTATAAGAGATTTTATAGTACAGCATTTTATCATCAATATTTTCCACTCATGAACAGACTCGTGTTTCGAATCAGAATAATTTGAATATTCTTGGTAGAGAGTCACTCTAGGATTATTTGTTTGGAATTACACAATTTATGAAGTTGTCACTGTATACATAAAGGGAAAAGTGACCAGCACCCCTGGCGGCAATATCATTTTTAGACAATTTTGAATAATTTGAACGATCTTGGTAGAAAGTCACACAAGAATCATTTGTGTGAAATTATTTTAAAATTGAATCAGCAGTACTGACAAAAAATTTCCACTGTAAACATAACGAGAATAGTAACCACGACATCTCAGGTTATGTTTTTTGAGGAATCGGAAGGATTTCAACAATCTTGGAAGAGAGTCACCCAAAGACTATTTGGGTGAACTTATTTTGTTTTTTTTTCTTGTGTGAATTTATATGAAATCGGAAAAGCGATTTCTGATAAGAAAATTTCCAAAATTCCCATTACATTCAATTAAATATAGCGAAAAGTGACCACGCCCTCTTGCGGCATTATGTTTTGCAAAATCGAATTAACTGCAGGATCACCTAAGAAACATTTATGTAAAATTATTTTGAAATCGGGAAATTATGTGATTTCTGAGAAAAAGATTCTTATTTTTTTTCTTTTCCGTTGCCATGGTAACCAGAGTTCTGCAAGGAACAATATTTTTAGAAATAATTTGACAGACGACAATCCAAGGAACATCCAGGCCAAATTACCAACATCTACCAAAAGGTTTCGGAGGAGATGTCGTTTGAATAAATGTGTGGACGGACGGACGACATACGATATCACAATGGGTCTTCCCGAGCTCTTGGTTCTCAGGTGAGCTAAAAAGAGGCATGCTACTAATTTACAATAGTTCTACCATACAGTGCACTCTTCTCAGCTAAGGCAATACAAACCATGCAGCGGTGACAATGCCTGAAATATCTTCAAAAAGGGGAATTAAAAGCGCAAGCCTCGTCACTTTGTGGTACATGTAATTCTAATTTATAGTAGCCTTACCTGAAACATTCGGCAACATACAGGCAAATCGACTATCTTTAAGTTCCAGTGCGCTAGTATTTTCTATATCTGAATGTACTACGAATCTGCAATGATATGTATCGCCTATACGTTTCATAGGGATATTCTCTATCCGTATGGTGACCTGAAAATAAAGAGAATATTCCATTCAATTACTCCTCCAGAAATTTAGATTTATATCGCTGAAAGTTCAAAAGGATAATTGTCTCACTTATTTCAAATTGATACTGCTTACACTAAGATTTGATGACTGAGATGTAATAGAGACTGGCAGTTCTGACGGTTCCATCGACATTGACAAACATTCTTCAAATGGTGACACCCAGTGACGAGAATCCCCAGAACAATCAGTTCGTCGCGTAGCCCTGTAATAGAAATTTCAAAATAAAATTTAGATTGTTTCTCAGGCGAAATACTTTTGTCTCCTTGTCAGTTTGCTCGAGGTTTCGCTTAGTGATTAAACAATGTCGATGTACGAAGCAATGAAGAATCATGCAAACATTTTACAGATATTCACACCAATTAACTGGTTGCGAGTGAATCAAGTCGTGGACGTTAGAAGTTTGGGCAATATTCAGGTCAAACAATATATTTATGGCCAAAGCATATAAGTTGGCTCTAAATTGACAGGATGATTATATAAAAATCAGTGTGCACAACCTTTGTTTAAATAAAAAGCATTACAAAATCAGCATGCACATGAGCAAATGGTGAAAATAAAACCTCGTAAAAAGATAATGACCTTTCCTCTAATAGTTTGCTTTGTAAGAGCAATACATGTATGCCCTTATCAAACCTTGATAAGCACAGATAATTTGCCCGTTCTAGTCAAAAACTGATTATGTCTTGTAAAAAATCACCTTTCTTTATAAACACACCAGCCACAGAGTGGATTTTTCCTTTGCACAATGTCGGCACATGATCTAAATTCAGAACAATTTGTCGTCGGATACTTCATTACCTTGCAAGATAAAAAGGCACTGTGTCTACATTACATAAAGAACATTTTTAAACTGTTCTAGGTAACATGAGTTAGATAACGAGGAAACTACCGGTTTTATGTCAATAAATGTCTCGGTTTTGTACTTTTTGCAACGGATGTAATGAAGTTCTTGGTGTCATAGCTTTCCTGATCACCGAAAATGATTTATTCACAATTGTTTTATTTCTTTGAAGACGAACTTTTGCCTTCAATATGTCTCGATTTTAGGGAATATCACATTCTCAATATTCAAATGCCATTACATCACATGAATATCGGACTAAAGTTTAACGATCCAATACTTTAGAAAATCCAATACTACTTGTTGTACAAATAAAGTAACGGTCTTCACACATAACTACAACATGTAATTCTTACAAGTATGGCAAACGGCTAACTTTTTATAAAATTTTACTAGAAACTGCCTGCCAGAAATATTTCAACAAAATGCTTTTAGAATGATAGATAAAACGACATATGCTTTACACGTAATTTTAAAACGCATGAGTCCCTCTTATTGAGAGAATTTAGATCAAGACTAAATAGAAAATTGGCAGTTGTAATGATTTTTAACTGTTTAGTTTAATCAGGTACATAAATATGAGAAGAAAATTTCCTGCTGTGTATCAAAATGAAAAATATTTTAATCATTTACTAGACATTTGTGAATAGTTATTCAAGGGTTGACACAAGGGTAGAACCACCAACCATCAGCAAGCCGGATAGAGAAAATGAGATTATTCTGCAAAAACATGATGGGCAAAAAGTCCGACTGGTATTACTAAATGTTCATAAAAATCTTTCATATTTTAAAAAATCAAACCATGTAAAAGAACAAATGAGAAACAAAATATCAAATTCAGTTTCATGCTTATTTTTTTTGTGTGTGTCGGGTTTAACGTCGCACCAACACAACTGTAGGTCATATTGCGACTTTTCAGCTTTGGTGGTGGAGGAAGACCCCAGGTGCCCCTCCGTGCATTACTTCATCACGAGCTGGCACCTGGGTAGAACGACCAGCATTAAGAGGATAGTGCTAGGACTGGTCAGCCCGGTGTCAGTATAATGTGACTGGGTAGGGTATCATGTCACGTGTCTACGGTGTGATATTCCAGTGAGGCAGCACTATAAAGTTTGGCATTGTGCTCACTGCTACAAGTAGACACCGTCGTTTATAAGACTGAAAAAATGTTGAAAAGACGTTACACACGAACACACAAACTCACGACCGACCTTCCGCAAGCCAGCTGGATGGTTTCCTCATATGAAGAATTCAACGCCCCAAGTGAGGCTGGAACCCACATCGGTGAAGAACAAGTGATTGGAAGTCAGCGACATTAACCACTCGGCCACGGAGGCCCCTTCATGCTGATGAAATGCATGACTTTCTTCCTTATGAAAGCATCAAAATTGTTATTTGTTGAGTGCCTGAACAGTCTAAATATTGTCCAGACAAAAATTCTTAAAGAAAAAAAGACTGAAGTATCTAATTCGGTATATATACTTCGCAAATGTCGTCGACAATGTATAAAAAGAACGTGATTTTGATTATTTTTACGAATGTGCATATCTGTTTCTAAACACGTTATAGTGAAATAAAATCAAAGTTTCTACAAAGGCGGTTGTACCAGAAATGTGAGATTTAGGTGTTGTTTATAACCGTCCTTTTCCCCTTCGAAACAATATGTATATAGAAACTGTCGAACTGATAGACTCGTCCTTAGCCGTCACAACCGTAACAAAAAGTACAAAAGCAAGACTTTTATCAACACCAAACCGATACTTTACCCATAATACGATCAATCCTCGTATTACATAGCACAGCCTCTGTGATTGTAAGACTTGAAAAAGCCGTTTCGATTTTGGGAATTATTACCAGAAAATATTGCAGGTAAATTTGTAAGATTTATCGTGTAAAAAGAAATGTATAGAAAGTACTAAATCTGAATATGCCATATATACAGTATTGAAAACATTATGTAAAATGGTAGTGTAGACATACTCTGTTACTACTCATTACGTAGACCGTCTTGTCACCTTCCGTGTATATCTTTCTTATATCGTAGCCGGCGTCAACTGCCTCTTTACTGTTTTCTACCATCGAAAGATTTTGTAGCATTACTGTCTAAAAAGGTATAAACGACATTTTGATTATTTTAATAATAATAAATATTCCAATGAAATGACATCCGTATAAGAAGAAAATGCATAATAATTTGCAATTTCGGTTTTAGATCATCCGAGGTATTCAGTCGGACAATATGTAGCCATTTTTGGACAACAAAATATGATTCGTTTATTTGTAAATATACTGTATACCTTATACTTGTATGTTTCACAAAATGAATAGAATTAGGTTACAATTCAACAGAAATAGTATATGTGGAATTCAGAGAACTTTCCGAAAATGTCCTACTGTGGCATCAAGAAAAAGAGGACAAGTTTCGAGAAGTTGTATAAGAAATTGTAGATGCCCCAATATACGGGTATAGGCGATTGTGCTGTATCGGAAAATGTGACGATTGTAAGAAACTTAAGATCATTAACATTGATTCTTCTGCTGCATGAGCAATTGCTGGGGATAGAGCATCTTTTCAAGGCAATAGCGAGACTCAAGTTGTCAAACATGAGCTAAGATGAACTCTAAATTCTATAGAGAAAATGTTTTAAGAATAATTTTGATTAGACAACCTGTGGAACAAACTTGTGCCTGGTATATTTGCACTGCATTTGGCAACATGTGTCAACAAACGTTTGACCTCTTAAAACTACAAGAATCAATTTCATATCTCTTGGGAAATGGATTCCAAATTTCTGTATGTATCTTCAATGACCTATGATATATGGGGAATCTCGAAGAGAGGACAGCAGAAGTGCACTATGAAGATCCTGAATGGCTGAAGAACAGAAATGGTTGAGCTAGTAGAGCGCCCGCTTGGATTGCGAGAGGTCGTAGTTTCGCTCCCTGGCCGCGTCATACCAACACTGTCCCACCCTCCCACCTCTAGCATTTGTAGAGTGAATTTCTCTTACATGTGAGTAGCATGGTATGTTATTCTATTTGTAAAGATCAGTGTGTTTCATCTTTCAAACATTTTTAAAAATCAAAATTTTCTATAAAAAAAATAGCAAGTGCAAACCTGTATTATGTTTCCTGTGGATGTGCCAAGAAGAACAACAAGTTTGTTTTCATACATCGTTCCGCGCAATGTTGTTATGATGCCAGACTCTGCTTTCAGATGAAATCTCGACGTCATGCTTACTGGCTTTTTGATAATAACATTGCTATATATTTTGTGACTGTTGCATTCGAAATCAAACAATGCAAAATCCTGAAAGTTATGAAATGTAAAAATAATATCTTGAACAAATTTCATTATTTGATATATGATCAGAAATAGCGGTTTTATAATAGTTTTCTTTAACAATATAAAATTTAATGTGATATAATTAAATATCGTATCAGCCTTATAGAGAGGTTTCCTTTACCGAACATGTTCGAGTGACCGGGAGACCTTTTGCGTGCTATTCGGCCATGACGGTACTTACCTTGACAAAAAAATGTATCTAGTATAACAATTTATTTCACACCTGACAAGCAATAAATCTCTTTGTTTTCTACCACATGGCTAAAAATATATATATAAATATTTCGTCATTTCATTTTTAATGTGGTGTGAAATAAATAGCAATTTTGACAAAATAAATACTGAATTCAATTTGACTAAGCAATGTTATTCCATATTTGGACGATATTCGCCTCAATTATAACTGCTATGAGCGAGTCTAATATAATGGGGTTGATATAACAGTAGCTCGATCTGGGATGCTGTATTCCGCTCGAGAGGATTTTTGCCAGATCGGATCGAATAATGACCCTTTTATTATATACCTCCATCTTTTTGTTTGTTGTTTTGTTACTGGACTAAATCTGCAATATTTATCAATGTTAAAATGGAACTTAGTGAAGTCTTTATGTGTTCTATTTATAGAAATATGTCAGGTCATGCATATCAATGAACGTATTCCGGCAACTTACAATACAAAAGGTATAATACGGATTTTTTCTGCCTGTTCATATTTACTTGTGAAAAACAAGCCAATTTTTACAGAATTTATATAGGTTACTAGGTATATAATAAAACTGTGCATAGCACTTTATAGACCAAACACTGTTAAATAATGGAAACATAAAACATTGATATTTAATACTTTAGCTTTAATACTCAAATTGCTTGTGTACCCAATTTATCAAAACTTCCCCTATCTAAGAAGTTAAAATTTATATATAAAAACTTTCGATTACAACGTCTGATTTACTCTCTTACATTTTTATCTGTAATACAATTTACAGTTGGTCTGTATGGAAGATATCGCTTGTTTTTATCTTCGGAACGTTTACAAGAGGACGTTGCATATTCTCGCCGTGCTTCCAAAATGGCGTCCTCCAGTATGTTTAGTTCAGTAACGCATATCACACTGTCCCCAGAAGGATGCTCGGGATCATTGCCACGTGTAAACGCTCCAATAAAAAGTTTATCTGAATTGTTAGTGTAGGGTCCAGAGTCAAAGAGAATAGCGTCTTGAATTAAATTAAAGGTTATGCCATTCTTTTTACACACCAGAACAATATCTGCATAAGAATTGTAGTTGGTATCATTTTGACATATTCTCACCAGTTTTGATACATAGTTGCTTGATCCCACCTCAGTCTTCTGATTAGTGATAAAATAGCTAATCCAGTTGTGTTGAAAACATGTTTTGTAATAAACTATATAATCTTCTAATGAAGCGTTCTGGATTTGGAAATTAAGTATTTTAATATCATACCCACTACTAACTGGATTAAAACTGTATACGTTTCTTGTGCTTATAGCGTATCTATATGTCTTAATGCCTGCGTCATTTTGTTCAAAGCTTTGAATACCTTCTCCAAATGTCACAGCAATATTAAGTTGTCCGTTCTGAGTAACCATTCCAACGGCAGGTCTGTACTCATTTGAAGATACTTGTAAATAGTAATGGGCTTTAACAAAGTTTGATCTTTTCCTGATAACAATTTCTATATCAGAAAGGTTTCTTATTTCACATATTCCAAAGTTTTCCGTACCGCACAGAATCAACACGTCTCCCTCTTCACTTTGATGCGCTAGTAGTATTTTATTAATATTTCTGTGTTCACTGCAAACACCTGACGAGACTCCACAAGTACTTGCCGTCTGGATTATGTCCAAATTTTCGTTCAATGCGTATATTTTATTAGCACCTCCTACATAGAACCATCCTTTGTAAGGCAGAAAATTCGTCAATGGCGCTGACAAAGGGTGTGTATGCTTCATTCTAAGATCGGCATTAAGTCCATATTTTAACAAAAAAAGATGTGTGACTAAAATGATTATTCCGGGTGACATTATTATAGCAGACTGCTATTACTATAGTGTCACAATTTAAGAATCTAACTTAAAAGTAGCAACTTTATATCTAAACTTTCACCATTGAAAAAAGCAAATGTATTTTCAATATTATTTATTTCCTTGTTAATTGTTTTATACGTTAAGAAATGAAAATATAGCTATTACTCACAGTTTCGTAGTATTTGTGCAAGTTAACTCGTGACATGAGTCTTGTCTTTATTGTTTAAGAGCATGTAAAGTGTTTCTGCAATGTTACTCATAATTTTATGCATTTAAAGTTATATAAATAAAATAACATACACATATGTATCAAATAATACAAGAACATACTAAACTGTTATGTCAACATACATGTAATATAATAAAGCCGGCACATGCCGTTTTATGACTCGAAACTTTAAGCAAGTTTGAATCCAAGTACAATTTTATACAGAACGATCGATATGAGTGGTTGTGTTTGAACGCTAGATTATAATAAGAATATGTAAGAATTTATTACTGAAATTACTTTAAATAAGAAAGTTACAGCCCTAAGTATTTGGAACCACACATTGAAAAGTAGGCATACCAAAAAAAAAAAACGAACTGCACATGGTTAGAGACCCTGGTTTACCATTTTGAATTGGTGAAATGTTCTATCATAAAATTATGCGGGGAGATTTATGTGTTTCACGGATGCGGAAAGGGCGGGTACTTCGAATCCTCACAGTGGACCACAAATAATGGTAAAACATTTAAAAAATAAATATATCGGTTTCCTTGCTTGACGTCATCTATGACTATGATGTCCAATGTGTGCCAAGTGCCGAGGTATTATGCTTCATATTTTATTATAATCATAATCTGCTTCATTTTACATATCATCATTGAAGTTACACATGGGCATCGTCTTATAAAGGTATTAGCTAGAGACAAATCTTGGTAAGTCACCGTGTATAAAAGTACGAAGTGCAATAAATTCCTTGTATTATTTGTATACGATATTTTGGGACAACCACATAATTTAAAATCTTTAACATGTTGGATATCTAAAGTTAGATATATATACCACTGAAATACTATTTTAAACTTATATAAACCTCGTCCATTAACATTAAATTTCATTTCAGATATTACTTGATCAAAGGATCAGAGACAATATTTCAGAATTATTGAAAGCATTAAGGGCTAGATTATACGCTCCAAAAATGAATAGCGAAGATCAATTTTAAAAGGGATAAATAGCATACATTTATTTCCGGTACAGTTACATTTAATAAAATCTGTAAAAAGATCCTTTGGAAGCATAAAATTCAACCAAGCAAAATAATAGCAGACTCGGTTTGACTGAGTCTGTTCATGAGAGGTAATGAAATGTGCAACAATTCCTTCTTTCAATAGGTATAATCTCTTCATTACCCCCATCCCTTTTTAGCTCATCTTAAATTTGCTTATGCAATCATATGACATCCTGGAACTGAACATCAAATAAAGGTGTCATAATATTCCAGTTTTGTTCCCCTTAATATTTTCCTCTATTCTGCTTGCACTATCAGAATTTACAATACGTTGCCATCTTTTAAAAAAGCGTTAGATTCACTTTGAACAAAAGCTTTATTAATCTGCAAAAAAAGTCTCATGAAATAGAACTTTGTGTCCAAATGAAGCAAGCTTTGTAAAACAGACGGCCAGTGAGTTCAAATACAGCGAGTTTTCAATATTCAATATTTATAAAACTAAATCCTTTTCACTGATTAATGACTGTAGGCAACTGTTTAACGTAAACACTGATTCAGTTCATACCTCTATTTATAGCAACTTCAAAGTATAATCAAAATGTTCAGATAAAATTGATGCTTCGCCAAATAGTTATTTTTGAAAAGTTTAATAATTGGAGAAAGTGAGAAAGACAGAGGGAGTCAAGGATGTTGTCGAACTTTGCTTTGTTCAAGGAACGTTAACTTGTGAGAAAGCAGTTGAAATCATCGCACGGATATAGCTCCTCTTGGAGTTGTATTTGAGATACCTACTCCTAAATAGTTCCTGTGGAGCTATTTTCTTGGTATATAGTTCGCTTGCTGAAACTGGAGCTATATATGGAACACGTGTAGCTGTGTTCCATTTATAGCTCATCGGTCTCGTCATGCAACTGGCACAAAGCACGTACTTGCTAATATATTTCAGATATTAGGGTTAATTTTTAAAAGCGATAGTCCGGATTCGTTCAGTAATATGTGTGAAGTTGACTTTCGATATTAACATTTTTAAGTGAAACCCGAATGTCGAGCTGCAATGTCGAGCTCGGCCATCGGAATCCAACTTCATGTACCAAACCAAAAAAGATATATAGCATAGTAAGAAATGAATGCCGAGCTGAAATGCAGAGTTTTATTGTCTATAGACTAATGTTTCAAAGCTTATGCTGTTGTCTCATCTAACCCTACTGCCTTATTGTATTTCACAGCATTATTAATAGAAAAAATAATTAATTTGACTGATGTATGTGCATTTGAGAAAGTATTACTTTCAGCTTCATGAAAAATATCAAAATAAAAAAAGAACGTCTAAGGATGTTACAGGCTATAAAAGACCTTCAAATCTTGATTTCCATTTTTCAAGCACATCATTTTCAAGATCTGAGAATGAACATTCTTCATATTTAATCTCAAATGGGATGTTTTACCCCTTTCTTGGCCTACACATATTCTACCTACCTTCCTCCAAAACTCACCCTGAATATACCCTGCCAGGTTTTCAACTTAATTACAGCTGATCCAAAGTACGTAGCTATAAAAGTATTTATGTTAACCGCGACAACCACCACTACTCAATAGAAGCTTGTATGGAGAAAAAAATCAACTAAAGACATAACTAGATTGATAAATGGGCTTTATTAAGCCATAACTCGACAAAGAATAGACAATGTAATATACAAAGCTAAAACTTATTACGTAACTAAATGTTTTGGTATTTTTTGACATATCTGGGCGAGAAAATCCGCCAAATCATATGACTAGAAAAATATAAAAACAATCAAAAAATATTTTGAGTAGAAGTACATAGTTCATATAAGTAATATAACATACATCGACTTAGGAAAGATCCTGTCCATATTAGTGGAAGCATTGAGACAGTTACAAGTATGAATTTGAAAGTTGCTTACTGTGTCTCTTTGACCCAAGAGGTAGTGGGTGGGCGGGAAAAGCATTTTTCGTGTGTACTTTTTACTAAAGTCAAAATTTATCTGAAAGGTGATTGGCTAATACTGACATAGCTTAATTACATATGCATAGATTATCTACACATTGTACTTTGATATATTAAAATAGCTTTTGACATAATAAAACACTATTTGGACAAGTTGATATCTCATTTTGACATGATATCATAGTTTTTAACATAATAAAACTCTGTTTTGACAGGTTAACAACACAACTCTGAGAAGATATCATGACTAGGTTACATAATAAGACACTGTTTTGACAAGTTAACACCATACTTTAACATGATAACTAAGTTTTTTTTCACATAATAAAACACTGTTTTGACAAGTTAAGACCACACTCTGATATGATATCATGAAATGTCCCGACATAAGACAGTTGCGGCGTTCCATAGTTCTTATGGTGGACAAGAAACCGGTCGACGCGCGATAATTGGAAATGTCTTCAGTGAAAAATGCACTCTCTGTTAGAAACACACACTTTTATCGATTTCGTATAGAAACTAACACAATGTTTCTTCTTAATCTAGGCATTGCAACTCTTTTAAAACAATTCGTTAACCGATGATAATTTATGTTTTGGTTCTAAAAAACGAATACTTTCTATCACTACGATATTACTGGTGAAAAACGATAGCATTACAATTACATTTGATGTGTAAATTTATAGATTTAGGTCATGATTATCAAAACATTGCATCATTTCATGAAACGACCATAATTTACTGGCATTTTAAACGTAGAAACACGTAAAAATTTGCACAATCTTTATTCTAAGTTTAAAACTATGTAACATTTCCCACATGTACGTAGTGTATTCCGTGTTAACTATACTCACCGGTCCGTTCGAGGCCAGAATGTTAACACGCTTTCATTGAGGAACATGCACGTGCTGTCTTTGAGAAACATTTTTCGTTACACGCGTCAGCCCCCAGTATTTATGTTCATTATAAATGCTGGGTTTATCCATCTATATTTATCCCTTAGCCTGTTGTCGGCAAGTGATTTTGCCTTTGCGAACTAAGATCATCCGGCACATCTGTTGGTCTGCACTGTTCCCAATACAGTCAGTAATTTTTCAGTGAACTCAAATAATAAGTGATGCTGCCTAAATTGAATGATTGACCAGTTCATTTTAGAAATTTAGCAGGGTAAGGGTTAAATAAGTTTTTGTTTGTCAGTTTTCATAATCTATTATGTGCTTGAAAGAGTTCCGTCTTAAGACAAGAACATACTTTTACGCGTGGGTGGTTCACCCCTGATTTAACAGTCTGTGGTTTTGTTGTTGGAGCTATACACACGATTGACGTTGTTGTCAAATTTATTATTATGCATGTTTCTGTGCCGACTGTGATAGTAATGTCCGAGTCTGCTGGAACAACATTCAAGCATTCAACCTGAAAATTAGAGCGGCATTGCATAATGTTTTAATGTTTTTAGGCTATATTGAATAAATGGTTTATCTCAGACTTTAGTGGTAGTCTGTATGTATTTACGTTAATAGCAAGCATATATTAGGTCAATCCTCCCCAACCTTTAATTTATACAACAAAGTTACAACTTGCGAGTAAAAAGTCAGTTCTTTAAAAGGCTGATAAGGTTACCGACTGACGTCATATAACAGAAAACTGGTGTAAAGAACGGCGTTAAACTCATATTTAAAAGACAAAAGTTAACATAACATAAGAATATCAAGCTACTAGTACCTAGCAGTATACCTGTTATTCTGTACAAACTTTAAAATTTACCGTGACTTCGACCCAGGGTTCTTTTGGATCAAATGTTATGATATTACCATCTCCCGGCAGGTCGTGAATAAACGGATCCTGGAAATAGGCTATCGTAACGTTCTGGCATACAGCGTCAAAATTTAGTTCCAGAGTAACATCTATGCTGGTACCACATGCACTGGTTTTCATTCTTCCAGAAGGGAAATAATTCGCGAAATGTTCTATTAGATCTGAAGGAACTTCTGGTACTTTACATAAACATTGTACAGCAGACACACTGTCACAATCTGTTACCTAAAGAGAAACATATTTTGACCAGTGCGCAAATCTAGTTAATACATGTTGTATTTCCAGTTTAAGGCAGAGTATTACGCTTCGTTAAATTTTACCCGCTAAAATCTTCAACGGTTGGTATTTGTAATTATATATAGAAAATATATAACCTTAAACAATTTTGAAAGGTCTTTAAATATTTAAAACAAAACGGATCATAGTCCGCATGACTACGAAAGAGGAGTTATTAGACTTTTGCAAATTAAGATGAAGTGGACAGTGGACATCTAGGACGATCTATATTTTAAGGGGACCACCTCAACATAATTTGATTAATACTGTAATTAAATTATGTTGAGATGGTCCCTTTCATATATAGATCGTCCTAGATGTCCGCAGTCCACTTCATCTTAATTCGCAAATGTGCTGTAGGAAAGCATGCCCATAATTGTGATAATGTGTGTCTTATTATGGAACCACTTAAGGAGTAAAGACTTGGCTTTGTCTGTCCATCCGTCCACACGTCTGGCCGTCAGGGAAAATTTGTGTTACATGTATTGCCAAAAGTGTTTGACCTACCGTCATTACACTTACTGAAATGGTGTTTAAATTGGAAGTTATGCATTTGAGACAAAGTGGTCATGTTGAGCTTGTGTGATCGCCCTGTGTCAGTCGTCCGTCGTCGTGGTCCAACGTAAACAATTTCGCTTTGAACGTTCCAGAGATCTCAATTCATTATGACCAACATTATGACTATGTTTTATATAGATCCTGTAAAAATATCAGTCTATAGGGTGTTAACAAAACTTTCCTATTATTTGGCTTATTTGACCTAGCCTCAAATTGTATAAAGGTAAACCGGGTTTCATATGATGCAGTAGCAAATACTGCCTCCAGAGTGTTAACAATCTTTTAATTCTATGAAACAACCTCGTTATCCAGTTTTTAATCCTAGATAATCCAGTTTCAAACTAGATCTAGATTTTATAAAGCTGAACATTCTAACCAGGTTTCCTAAAGATCGAATACAAATAATGTTTTCTAGTATGTTAGCAATGTTTTTTATAACTTCTCCTAGTAACATTATTTTTTGTGTTCTAGGTTATCCACTTTCAAGCGTGTTGAAAATTTTATGAACCAGGTCTAATGTAGATTCAGTAAAATAAGTGGAATCTAGAGTGTTAACGGTTTTGCTATGATTTCACCTGTCACCTAGAGTTTGAGCCAAGATTACCCGGTTTCAATATCTGCCGACATTTTTAACAGAGTTTCATCACGTATGGAATAAAGTTGTAACCTCTAAACTGTGAAATTGTGAACGACGGACGAAGCCGTACGAAGGACACAGGGCTACTACAACATCTCGCCTTGAGCACTTTGTGCTCAGATGTGCTAAAACTCGGATATGCAGCTCCTAATTTTGAATAACATTACTATACAATTTCATGGCGGTCCTTCAGTTCTTCTCGCGATATCTGTATCTGACGAGCTGACGGACAGACGAAAGGACAAAGCGAAGTCTATGTCCCCACCGCTAAGTGGTGGCATTATTAGCCAGACTTGTTCGCCGTTAAATGCAGCACACAATATAAACAAATTCTGTTGAGATTCCACACCAGTCCCCACACTCCCCGCAAGGCTGTGTTAGAGATTCACCTGGCGGAGATTACTTTTATTTACACTGTGTTAGAGATTCACCTGGCGGAGATTACTTTTATTTACACTATCCCGTGTCTTTGGAACATCGTGGGGGTAAGAGTGAGGTTGGGTGCGCACCACAAATCGGTTTAAGCTCCCCAGTGGTGTTTTTGCCAATGACCGTTCAAAGGCGGTGCCCCACTGTGTTCTTTTATATGTTCGTTTTGTCCTCGTGGTTTTGCTTTGTATGCAAGTGCGTGCGTGCGTGTGGATGTGTGCGTGTGTGTGCGTGTGCGCGTGCGCGTGCGTGTGTGCATGTGCGTGTGCGTGTATGTGTGTGTGCACATCTGCGTGCTGTGGATTTCGTTTTGGGGAGGCTGTGTTTTTGTAACATGGCATTCCCTGTTTGATAATTGTCCTTGTTTTTATTTACATCTTGGAGTGACCCCGATATCTAATTGTTTTACTGCATTTTATGCAGTACTCGGTAACTTGGGGAATTGTATCACATAATTTTGATAAATATATTCAAATTAATTTCATATGTTCAGTGACAGAAGGTTATAGGATTATACCTATTTAATCTTATGAAAGTGAAAAAAACATGTGTCATTATTTCCTCAAACAGTGAAAAGTGTATACAATGTAAACATATTTAAGGGAAGATCATTTCATTCCCTTTGGTGAGATAGCTTCTTTTTGTAATAATAAGGTGTGCTTGCTTTTTTATGATTGGATATACCTTTCGAAAAGTGTATATGTTTATATACTTTCTAAACATAAACAAACGTAATAAAAGAAACCACAAACCTTTGGAGATTCTAATGAGTACAATTTTACATTTACTGTTTATACGCCGCATTAAACATGTAAAGACAGAACATAAATAATAACTTCGCAGAAAATTACGCACGCCAATTCAAAATCAAATAAATGGTGTACTGACAATAATTCCTTGCTATAAATCAATAGAACCTACATCATCACTGTCGTGGTTTAAATAAGAGATGGTTCATCCTTAATCAGCTTCTTCTGAAAGTTTTTTTAATGGTCGACTTACTCTTTGTTCTTCCTCATATGACAGCTTTATAAATGAAGAATGGACATTGCTTAAATGTTTCCCCTCTACCGTGAGTGTCGTACCACCACTATATGTGCAAAAAAATATAATTGTTAAAACATGTGGTCGATTTCCTTGTATGATTTCAAAGCAAATTTATTTGTTTATGCATGATTAAACGTTAATTGCTCTTATTGCCCTGCTAATAAGTTGGTTTTGTTTTTACTGCTCTACTGCCAAATGTTTTTCATTCTAACATTTTAATTTTGTAAATATCTCAGGATGTGGTCTTCTACTTGTATAAAACAAAGAGCAAGACCTAAATGTCATAACATTTGCGATTAGAAGTTAAAACAGAAGGGAATTATGAAAAGTGAGTTGGAATGAAAATGGGGGATAGATGTTACCCAAGACGAAAGTAATAAATCGTGTTCAAAAACAAATTAATGAGTACCTGAAAAATGCTGTCTTCGGCGATATTTTGTTTACAATTGGATCATTAACAAAGCTGTACCAAAGTCTACTGCTTCTGACAACCTCTTGTCCATCAATTGAGAAAGATAGTTCTGTGATATTTGAAATACAAGCGCCAGGTAATATACATTCGATAGTGCACTGGACGGTGTGACTGAAACAAAATTTCATTCACAAAACACTTTGAAACTTTTCTCATGAGAAGCATTATCCCTCAAAGGACTTACATAACAGCCATTACTGTATCAATTCTGGAGCCGTGTGACTCTGGTTGTGTTGCACCTGTTAAAAATGCATCCGCTGATTCCTTTATTTCCTATTCTTATGTCAGTAATATATACTGTGGCAGTGTTTCTATTTGTTTTACCAAATCAAACCGTGTGTCGAAAAAATTGAGTTTCGTTCAAAGAAATGTTTTATGATATCGATATGATTTTCAGGTCATAATAATAATAATAAATGTTTCTATTTATGAAAATTGATTTATTGTACTCTGTATAAATGTACTGTGTATAATTTCTTTTTACTATTTAATCAGCTTTAGAAGAGTCGAAAAGTTAAGAGCTGAATTTGCTACTCTTGTGCGAAATGTACTAACATTTTTCTAGAGTAAAAAGCAGTTGCTTGCTTAATTACTTTCACAAATCAACATGGCAGTTAATTATTGAAGAAATTATCTTACTTAGAGGCATCCGTTTCTTCTTCGGGATAAATCTTTGATTGCTGGCAAGGCTGATTCCCGAAAAGTACAGATACATTCTTGTTCCCAACACTCAGGTTGTTTCCATATATAGTTACCGTTGTGCCGCCAGCTTTCGGTCCGAACGTTGGATAAATAGCAGTTACTCTTGGTATCTAAAGACAGCACAAAATTAGTTGAATCAAAGAGCATTTTATTATCGTACATCCAAAATAAAAAAGATGAAATGGCTACAAGAATAATGTATTCTTCACGTATCTGAGTATTCATATTAGTGAATGCATTTGATTAAAATTTATTTAGTCAATGCTGCAATGCATAGATTCAAGAGAACTGATATTATAGCATAAAGAAATATTATGATGTTATAAATTAGTATTTGACCACAGGCACTGATAGTTGTGTTGCCTGTTAAAATGTATATAACATGAATTCTAAATATATATGTAACGATATAATACATTTTTATATAGTACAGAAACACTGCAGTGACTGATATCACAATATTCTAAATTTTTGCATTTTTAGCACATAACAAAGCAAACAATTATCTAGATTAGGAAAATTTTTGAAAGAATAAACTGTACGCCATTGGTAGTTATTTGCAAGTAGACATAACATGACATTAGTTTTAACGATTACGAGTATATCATCAAAATACAGAAATACTTGGTAAACAACATCTTAACCAACAATCTTCCTGTCTAATATAAATTCTACGGCACTCTACGGAAATATTCTCAAAACATTTCCCCCTTTTAAGGGAATACCATTTGTAAAGACATAAGAATAAATAATTGCTGAAAAAATATGTTCCACCTTCTTATGTGAAATGTCTGCACACTAGGATATAATTATCTTTAATAAACTGGTCAATTTACATCTAAAACAACCCTTTCGTTTGTATAATTTGGTGTTGTTTGAACTTTTTTCTCAAAATATGGGACTAACCGTTAATGTAATTCCGATAGAAAGTTGTTTCAAAAACTGTTTTACTAGCTTTGTTTGAACAAAATTAAAATAAAAGGAAGGTATACCAGTTTAATCAAACATGTGAAGGCAGGGTACATATCCGCAAGGAATGTATGTAATGTCATGTTTTCCAACAGACATACCCGCACAAAATATTTTGTTGCAATGACAAACAGAAACATAATTATACTTTTATCAATTTTCTTGAAAGAAATGAATACCTTCCTACGGCAACTTTTGTGTTTTTTTTGTAATAGAAATTTATATCTGGTGCTGTTAAACACTGGTATTTTTTCTAAAAGAAAATGTCTTTTGTCATGTAACAAAAGTCGTATAAGATGTTTATGGCATATTTTGTCATTTCGCAATAAATTTTATGTGGCTATTAATGCTGCCAAATCTTCTGGTTTATATAAGCTCTTCCGTTTAGGTGGATATTATGTGCACAAAAATGAGGACATCCCTTATTGTTAAAGTAAAAATGAAATATTCTTAATCTACATGAAAAAGTATGTATAAGTCAAATTAATTTCTGCCGCCTCACAAAAGAGATGCTAACGAAGACTACACAGCAAGCGTTTATTAGTTAAGGGATACGACAACTCCTCCGATAGCCATATGCATAAACTTCATTAATAAGATCTGTAAAAAGATCCATTGGAAGCAAATAATGCAACCAAGAAGAATAATAGCAATCACGGTTTGGCTGAGTCTGTTCGTGAAAAGTAATGAAACAATGAAGCAACATCTCGCACGTCCCTTGCTTAAGCGGAACTCGGTTACACATATGTTGAATGAACTCCATGGTCCAAAACATATATGCAGAGATTGTTCACACAATTCAAACTAAAGTGAGAATTTATACCTGCATTGTAGGCACATTATTTGATTAAGAGGAGCTGTAACAATCGTCTGAATCAAATAAAATGAGTTTTATTTTTCTTCTAAAGTAGCTCTACATTAATATGTTTATTGATGCAAACAGATAAGGTAAGTAATACTTTGTATGAGAATTCCAGGTTAGATTCAGAACTCTGACCATCAACGACCACATTAACAGCTCCCGTCACTTCCTCTGTAGTTTTTCTTGTTATGCATACCAACCTATTCAAATGATAAGAATCATGTGAGATAACATAAATGTGTTGAAGCGTCATTCAAAGACAGCGGATCATATTCTATAACAGTATATTTATGATAATAAAATCACCCTATTTTGATGTTCAGCTGACTTCAGTATACATATTGGCTGGTTAAAAGTCTTACCAAGATGGTACTGGTGTTTCAAAATCTAGACTGTGTTGCATCTGGTAAAAATCTGTATCTGAGATGAGATCACAAGGAACACCAGCAACTGTTATGTCTTCAACTTCTGACACAGACATTCCTAAGTTTGTCCCATATATGCTTAAATGAGTACCACCTTTAGTAGGACTTGGTATTATCTGAATATAGTAAGTATGAGCAAGATAGTTAGTGATATACGCGTATATGTTATTGTCTATGAATCTAATGATAGACTGAAGGAGATGAAATGTCAGTATAGTTATCAGGTAAAGAAAATATACATAGAAAAGTGCAAAATGATAAGCAAAAATAGAAATTGGCTTATATTCTTTGTTGCAGATAATTGTAAATTTAGCTATACTTTACATAATCCAGTTCAATTCCTAGAATATGATTTGAACGAAAAATTATTTTTTTGTATTCTCAAAATAGTTCTTACATTATTTGTCTTGTAAAAAAGGCTTGGAGAATGTAAGGTTATCAGTTTCATTCTTTCGTATAAATTTTATTCTCTTTTGCTGGATTGAAGTCAAGAAAATTTGGCATTTGATAACAATTAAATTTAATACTGGGTTTAAACAATGCTAAAAAGAGCTAGAAAGGCAATGTTTTGTCTCGTACTATGGAGTTTCTAAATTCTGTGGACATGAAATTTTATGGGTATTTCGTGGTGAATTTCTTAAGATTAAATGAATTGGACTATTATTTTTTCTTTGGGATTTCATGGATTATATTAGTGAAACCACGAAATCGACAAAATTTGTCCCCCCACGAATGATTTCACTGTAGTTCCTTATTCATTCATTTTCCCAATGTAAATTGTAATGGTGCTTTAATGGCCATGGCAATTTTATACATCTCATCTAGCTATACTTATATTAAACTGAAATAACTGACAGTGTACAATGTTAAAACATGTTTAACTTACCTTTGTGATATTTGGTGCTGGACATTGTGATCTGTAGTGTGTACCGGAATGAACGCACTGATTGGTGCCGCCCCAACAGCAACTATAACGCGCTTTGTTTAACGCATGGCATTGACTACACGTCGAAGCAAGCTGCGGACAACTATACACTGCCACTGAAGAATGAATGTTGAGGATTTGGCACAAAACTAATATAACTGCAGCATTGTAAAGCAGCATTTTATAATAGAGTTGACAGACCATCGATATGTAAAATTAATAGTTACAACTGGAAAAATTGGTTGCAAAATTACGTATATGTTAAATTGATCTAACTTCCTATCATTTTCTTAAGTCAAACAAATCAGTACATATTTAGATAGTTCTGCGTAGATTTATACACAAAGAGTTTCCTTTCTACATTTAATGTCACATGTTCATCTAAGTTTGATAGTCAATCAAGAAAATACTACTTAGTACAACCAAAGACCTTTTACAAGTTAACATATATATCAAGTCAGTAATATCCTCGATCATATATAAATATATATAAATGTTGCTGAGAGCGTGTGTACGAACTGTAATCCAGTTACTCAATCATCAGTCTTATTTACCCGAGTTTTGAAAAATGTCGTCGACCTCGGCTAACTGATCGCCTCGTAGTCCGTATGTGACAACAATTTTGAAGTGCCTTTTCGCTATATTTCCAATATCCATCACCTTTTGAAAATAAATGCTTCGTTATATTGGATGAAGTTCTTGTTCTGTCTCCATAGGCAATGTACTAAGTAAGACGAGAAATGATTTGTTGATGAATAAAGTACCGGTCTGATGTCGATAAATGTCTCTGTTTTGTATTTTGTATAACGGTAGGAATGTTGAAAGTTCCTAAATTGTGGATTTTCTGATCACTGAAAATAATTTTTGTTAACTATGTTTGATTTGCTTTATTTCTTAGGCATATCACCTTTCCACCCTGTCAGAAGTTTTTTTTTTATATTAAACTGAAAAGTGCATTCAAAAGTACTTTTAAATCATTTTATGAATTCCATCAGGTAAAGTCAAATATTTAATAACTTTTATTATACTTTAAAATATTATTTGATGACATTTTGTCTTAACTGAGCATACTGAATTTGTTTGGGTGTCGTGGTAAGATCACGGATATGTAACAGTTTTGATGACGATACCAGTGTTTGAGCCAGGGTTTGAAAACGAGCTGATGTCTCGATTTTAGGTTCCCTAGTAGAAAATGTTTTTGTGAAAGGAAAACCCATACACCATTTCGTTATATGAATATCTGATGAGTAAGTGTGGACCATTTCAAAAATCACTTTGTTAAGAAAATTCACAAAACTTGCGGCACAAATAACGTAATGGTTTTCATACATAACTGCACGATACTATTAAAGTATGATAAATATCTAATTTGTTCTACTTGTTTACCAATGACAATTTTATGAGAGTACTTTATTATTTAAACAAAACGCTTTTAGAATGAGAAGTCAGCTAATTCACAAAACGACATTTGCTTGAAGTACATGTTGGAATTTCTATGGAAAACGTAACTTTACAGCGCACGTTTCCTCTTGCTTCGAGATCTAAGACCAAGATTAAAGACAAAATTTGTAGTGTTTTCATGTAAAAAATAGCATCACAATTACTTTCCGTGCTTTACATGGATGCACACTAAATTACAAAATCATTATTAAACAAACCTTTTTATAAGTAGTTTTAATGATTACGCGCTCCTTAGTTTAATCAGGTACATAATTTGAAAAAAGTAATGTTCTGCTGTGTTATAAAAATGAACACGTATTTAATCATTTACTAGTCATTTGTGAATAGTGTTCATAAACGTTGCGCACGGACGGGCACATGGTT
Source organism: Mercenaria mercenaria (assembly GCF_021730395.1). Lineage (NCBI taxonomy): Eukaryota > Metazoa > Mollusca > Bivalvia > Venerida > Veneridae > Mercenaria > Mercenaria mercenaria. The sequence continues at coordinate 61,173,692 of NC_069373.1, forward strand.
GTACCACCGACCTTCCGGAAGCCGAGTGAATGGCTTTCTCGCATGTCGAAAGTAAAATGAAATCATGTTTTCAAAAATACATGTACTTAAAAAAGATACTTATTTTGTATTATTTATGAATGTGTATCTGCTGTGTATAAACATGTTATAACTGATTAAATCAGGGATTTATAAAAGACAACTTAACAAAATGTCTGTTAAGTTTAAATCTACTTGATGGCCGTCTTTTTCTGCCTTCAAAACAATATTATGCAAAACTACAGAAATGATAGAGCCATAACAAAAAGTAAAAAGCCGGTACTTTACTCCTAGCCCGTCCATTCCTCGTGTTGCCTAGTACCAAGCCTACATAGTTACCAAATCAATTGCTCATTGCAAATAGGTAAACTTATCGATAGATAATGCTATAGCAGTAAAAAAGGGATTTTATCTAGTATCTTGTAAAACATGTTTGTTTGATCAATTTTAAACGTTTATAAGGTGATTAAGTTCTTTGATTATGACTTTTCCTGTTTTGTGTGTGTTTAGTCTTCGTTCGTGTATATATTTACACGTCCCGCTGTCATGTAAGGTGTTGTTTGGATGGCTGCGTTTTTTTAATGTGGCTTCTCCTGTTAAATTTTGCCCTTATCTTGTATAATGCAACACTACTTGGGATATGAATCTCCATTTAGTTTTCTTTTATGTGCCTGTATTCCATACGCAAGGCATATCACTCAAATTTAGAGGTACATATTTGTGTCTGAAAACTTTGCTTTCGTCCACCTGCTAAACACACAAAAATTATTGTGCTAGTAGACTTGTAGCCTACATTTTTAGATAAACGGGCGGGCTTTCAGTACAGTTCAGTTGTGAAGTTTAAATTGATATAGGTTTCAACCTTATTATAAAGCTATTAGATTAGTCTATTACTTACTTGTAAAGGGCAGGAAACAGTGTCGCCATTCAGAACGGCTACAGCACTTACAAAAGTCTCCGGTAGCAAGCATCTATAGATACCTTTCGGAATCTAAAATTGATGGTTATACAAAAGTTGACTCAAAATATTTCAAATAAAGCAAAAGCATAGTATGTTATTGTCATAGACAAAGTAGAAAACAGATATTTGTATTAGTGGATGGATACATGGTATGTTTTGCGGTGATAGCGGTTGTCTGTGTTTCCGGTGTGTAGTGTTACCTATTGGCAAGCGTTGCAGTTCTCTCCTATGTTAAACACCCACCCTTGAATAATTGTATTCTTTTTTATTTCCATGATGGTATTATACATGATTTGAATGAAAAAGTTAAACTAAAATGAATAATAAATCTTACAAGAGTAGATCTAGCGTTAACAAGCTGTAAAGTTACAGTTGTTCTGATCCCTGCAGGTAGGAAGTTCCCTTTGTTGGCACGTAACTGTGGACAATTTTCTTCCTGTGGAAAATTTGTAAAATGCGTCACATATATAGCGAAAATGTCTTATTCTGTCCTATTCCTGTAGTAGAAAAAGGATATAACACTTTCATATTTATTCAGCTATAGACGCTATTTTGTTTATTTCATTTTATTCAGGTGAAAACTTTTTTCGTATTGCGTATAACCAGACTCTGCTGCCCTGTTGTAAGGCACCGGACTACAAAATCATGGCTCGCAAGTTCGGTTCTCTGCCATTGTAACTAAATCTAGACTAAGTCCAGTGTATTTGTATTAACAACTGATATGCAAAAAACAGGGATGTTTAAAAGCCTTGGAGGAGTCGCCAATAAGGCTAGCTAATTTATATACAAATAAACTTAATTAAGTAAAGTAAAGGTAGAAAATTCATGTATACAAACTTCTGAAATTTGGCTCATGCATACAGAGTTCGGTTCCTGGCAAGTTGCAGTTCTTGCACACCAGTAACACACTTCCCTTCCAGTATGGATGCATTCCATGCACCTGAAATGCAGAGATTCATGTGCATCTAGCAAGGTCAGATATTTTTACATGTTAATAAACGGACACGCTATTCATTGTATGTTTATAAGATAGTTCTTTTGTTTGGCTTTTTTCCCTAATAAGAACATTTATGATATGCTTAATTAAGATCATCTACTTGTTTCTATTGCTAATAACGTATATCGTTCAAGTTGCATGGAAGCTTTGAATGTACTATCCCTGTATTTTCAAAGACAGAAAAGGAATACAAGTCACTTTAACAAACATAATTATATTCTGAAAATGACAAATCACTAAAGCATGTGTGTTGTCCATTTATCAAAAATTCTATAGTTAATATAAAATTAAGTACCTTCTATGGCGTCTACAGTCATAAAATAGCAGGGTTTTGGTTGAAAGAATAGCCGTGATCCCCGATATTGTTCTTACAAGTAGCTCGACTTCAACGTATGCATGAACTGTTTACAGAGGAATAAAACAGAAATACAATAAAAATATATGTTTTCCTGCGTTGTACTATTTACTGTAAACGCCATTTTCTACATGGCTTTCACAATAGCGTTACCGATAATCTACGGAAGTCTTTTTCCTGAATTTTACTACAGATCGTCCGAACTTGTAAAGAAATATAATACAAACCTTAAAACACTTCTAAAACTTGGTCTTAAACAAAACGTATTCTATGGGGATGTAGTTCATAAACTATGGAAAATTAAAAATGATACATATTTCAAATGTGTTAGTTTATCAAAAGAGGATACAATGCGAAAATAATTATTGTAAAGCACACTGCATGTTTGGTGATTGACCCCTCTACAGTTAACCGCTACGCTTTCCTATTTGATGGTGCGATGCCTAATACAGTGTAAGACTCTGAGATGATTATTTTCTTAATCCTACAAAACGGAAAGATGGAATGGAGTTTGTCTTGTAGATTGCTTATTCGAGCCTTAAAATGTTAAGCTCTTGGTTTCAGGCAAGTTGTTGAGTGCATTGATGTAATTATACCTAAGACTGATCCTATTTATATCTTTTATTTTATATAATCTGGTATTTTGTCCTTTCTCAGCGGGGATTTATTTTATTTAAACTAACTTGTTGAAAATAGGATGAGTTCGAGGTTTGCATGTCCTAAACGCCTTTAAGCCCCTCAGTTTCCATTATATAGGTTACTGACCATTCCAAGGCGGTGTCCCTATTTCAACTTGTTTTTATCCGTTTCGTATTTAATGGTACGTATTGTCTTGTTAAATCCCCCACTCCCGCCATTGCCTGCTTGCATTTACGCCCATTCTCCTTTTACTTTGACTGATGTTAGGTGCCCACTATATTTTTGGACACCGCCCGTTCCTGGGCAGTGTTCCACTATGCAGTTTTTTTCTGCTTGTCTGTTTGTTTACTCTCTGTCTGTATGCGCGTGCGCATGTTGTGTGTGTGTTAGTGTGTTTGTTTGTCTCGTGCACGTCCGTGTTTGCGCTGCTGTGGCTGGCGGTGTAGGGAGACTGTGTTTTTGGAGTTGAATGCTCATCCTTGCTTTTCCACTTCCCACAACATCCTACCCATTTAACTATCCCTAACCTTCATTTATTTTACATATAATTAAAATATACTTATTGCTGGATTTTAGAAGCAACCCGTCTGCTATATCTTTCTAGTACAGATTCGTTTTGCTGTTGGTCTATTTTGCGATGCATGGATCTCTGACTGTGTTAGGGTACTATGTGCTTCCCGGAAATCTACCCTAACCTTTCACTTTTTCAGATTCAATAGTATTTCACAATATTACGGGTTCATCTCATTTGCATTATTTTCCCTTTCATGCCGTGTGACATTATTCTGTCTATAAACAGTTTATTGTTAACACTGTTTATATACGTATTCTCATTGAACAATGCAGTTTCTTGCACGTAAAAACAGAAGATGACATCGCACATTATTTAATCATATGGCACACTGAGTCAATGATATAGACTAGCTGCCTCAGAGTACTTTTTTCAGTATATGCTGCAATATTTGTCGTTTTGCGTTTATGTTTATAAAATAACTATTTAAAATACTCAAGGTTCATTGAGGTGTTCAAAAGAAAGAAGCGTTTTTCTGTCACATCATATTACTCAGCTGGAAAGGCAATAGATATATGTTATTATGATAACTCTGATTTTGCTTGTCCAAAAATGATCTCTCATTGCAGACAGTAACCCATAATGTTGTGTAGTCTTTACTTCAATGTTGAATAAAGGTATTGTACAGCTACTGATACAGTGAGTCAAACTTTTACATTCACAAACAATAGAAAGAAAACAAAATAAAAATAGCCGATCAAACCTAACTGATCATACTTCGTACAATAAAAGAGTTAATGAATGTATAGTTGTGTAGTACGAATACGATTATTCTACATCGAAAAATCATAAATATTGCCGTCGGCTATCGTCTTCGTCTACTTTTAATGATAGACATTGCTACAAAAAAAAATTAAATATAATGTACGATACGAACATCAGCTTCGCGTCTGTCTATATCTGGTCAACCAGTCCACATTATTCTAAAATTGGACCACCAGTTTCTGACAAGAAATGTTTTGAAATTTCCACAATATACATACACGTACATCTAAAAGTTTCCACATTCTCTGACGGCCATGTTTTTGACGAATCATATTAATTTGAATAGTCTTCGTAAAGAGTCATTGTAAGATCATTTGTATGCAACAACATAACTTCTGAGTTTTATAAAATTGTGTCAACATAAATGAAAAACTGACCACCATTCTTGTATTTGACAAATTGGAATAATTAGAATAATCTTGGTAGAGTCCTCAAAAGATTATTTGTGTGAATTGTTTTTGAAATCGGGTCCGCAGTTACTGACCAAAAGACATTTTTTTTAATTTTCACTTTATTAATACAGGGAAAAGTTATTACGCCCTCTGGCGGTCATGCTTTTTGTTGAATCTTAATAATTTGAATAGTCTGGGTAGAGAGCTAGCAGTTTCCGACATGAAGATTTTTAAAGTTTCTGCTATATACATATGGGGAAACGTGAATACACGCCCTGGCGGTCACGTATTTTCAACTTTTAACGGATAGAAGTTATTTTGACTCTCTTAGCAGACGGCCAAACAATGAACATTCCGTGAAATCATCACGAAATCTGGCAAACAGTTTCTAACATGAATTTTTTCTATATACATATAGTGAAAAGCAGAAACGTCCTGTGGTGGCCATGTTTCTTCGCCAAATCGGATTATTTGAACAATCTTGATACAGAAGTATCCAAGGAGCATTTCTATCAACTTATTTTGAAATCCGGCTAATGATTACTGAGAAGAAGATTCTTAATGTTTTTCCTCTTTTTGTCGCAATGATAAAAACCAGAGTTCTATGTGGAACAAAAACCTTTTGGTAACTTTTGGTAAATGACCAGCCAAGGAACATCCAGGCAAAGTTTTGTCAGCTACCAAACGGTTCCAGAGGAGATGTCTTTGAAGAAAGTACTGACGGACGGAAGAACGGTGTGTGATCACAGTAGCTTGCCCCGAGTACATCATGATTAGGTAAGCTAAAAGGGAGGCGTACCTCCAATATACAATATACATGTATATGCAATATAGAAACAGTGCATTCTTCTCAGCTAAGGCAATAAAAAACAAAAACCACAGGCATGCAGCGGTGACAAAGCCTGCAATGCCTTAAAATGGGAAATAAAAAGCACAAGCCTCAACATCTTGTGGTAATTTAAATTGATGGTAGTCATACCTGAAACATTCGGCAACATACAGGCAAATCCACTGTTCTTAAGTTCCACTGCGCTAAAGATGCCTATGTTTGAGTGAAGTACGAATCTGCAATGATATGTATCGCCTGTATGTTTCATAGGGATATTTTTTATCCGGATTGTGACCTGAAAATGAAATGAATATTCCATTCAATCATCCCTGCAGCAATTTAGATCGACACTGCAGAAGGTTAAAACAAATAATTGTCTGACTTATTTGAAATTGACACTGCTTACACTTAGATTAGATGACTGAGGTGTAATTGAGACTGGCAGTACTGATGGTTCCATCGACATTGACAAACATTCTTCAAATGGTGTCACCCAGTGACGAGAATCCCCGGAACACTCAGTTCGCCGCGTAGCCCTGTAATAGAAATTCAAACATAAAATTGAAGTCCTTTCTCAGGCGACATACTTTCATCTCATTGTCAGTTCGTTTAAAGGCCTAGATTTTGGTAGTGGGCCAAGGGATTTTTGTCTTCCCCAGCACAGTTGGGGGCTAATGACCATCACAGTATGGCTCCAATAAACAAGGGTCAATGTTTATTGGAGAGTCAGTCTACCTTACAAGTGCATCTATTAGTGAGAAGGGGAAACGATGTAATTTATTTTAAATTAATGAATAATTGATAACTTTTAAAGTTATACTAGTTTGTTTTTTTTTTTTTTTGGCATTTCTATGTAAAAAATAATAATTGTTGATCAAACACAATAATAAAATAATCAGAAACTTATTTTCACAATAATGAAATAATGAAAAACTTACTTAAAGAAACATGCAAGTTTTTATTTTTTCAAATTCTGTCTGGAGAATTGTGATATTTCTAAAAAATGTGACTTTCACTCATCTAAAGCTTGCAGAATACTGTAAATAGCATTTGTCTAAATTGAAAACAGAATGTGAATTTCAAAGTTACAAAGCAAAGCATGAAAAATGTCCCTTTTGGCAACATACTGAAAAAGAAAATTGAGTATAGATGGAACACAATAATTTTATATTCAAATAATGTTGATTACATGAATACATGAAAATCAATTTCCAAATCGAAAAATATTGTTTGTCAGCACAAAGAACTCAGGAAGTTTTCACTATACTTGTGTTTTATTATCACTATTATTTTCAATATTATTACTGTATCTTTTATCATCCTATATGTAACATAATAATAATAATAATGATAATAATAATGATAATGATAATAATAATAATAATTATGATTATGATTATTTCTATTACTATTATTGTCATTATTATAACATTAAAGTAGGCCTAATAGTTATTATCATCTACATAATATCAAAATAATAATTATTATTATTATCATTCCACATTTACTGAAGAAAAGTTAATTTCTTTCAACTCCACTGCGCACATCTTCATGGTCTAGTTGGGGTCCCTGCTGTGGTAATTGCCCTCTAATCAGTTGCTATTACATAATCGCTGATAAGCAGCAGATAAGATGGGAGTTGTATATTGGATTTGGGGGGACACTTATATAGTAGTGAATCTAGGCCTTTTAAGGTTACACCTGTTGAGAAATATCGGTGCACGGAGATGCAAACAATTTACAGATATGTACAATCATTAACTGGCTTTGATGCAGGGAAACATGTCTCTGATATCTGTGGTCGTTAAAATTTTCGGCAATATGGAGAGCAAACAATATTTTTAAGCAATAAATTAATAAGATAATTAGATATAATGCGTTGATTGTTAGTTTTCACATTTTTGAACAAATAGGCATTTGATTTGCCATAACTTACTAGATATACGTCAGTTTTAAATGTGAAACACATGTGAATCACATGCCATGTTCTCTATTCATGCTACTTAGTTTTCAAATAAAGATCTTTCAAATATTTTGAACCAATTTAATACTAACACCTTTCCGGATTCCGGATTTATATCAGGGAACTGATTCACTCGCAACCGGTATTATATTTTTTATTTTCAAATTATTTGATTTGCCCTTTAGTGTCGCAAATATCAAAAATGTATGCCCTAATCCAACCATTATTAGCGCAGGCACATATTCTTGTAAAACTGATTATGTTTTGTAAACACTCACCTTTGTTTATAAACACACCAGCCACAGAGTGGATTTTTCCTTTGCACAATGTCGGCACATGATCTGAATTCAGAACAATTTGTCGTCGGATACTTCATTACCTTGCAAGATAAAAAAGACACCGTGTCTTCATTACAAAAAGAATAGGAGTTTTACATTTTCAAAGTGACAGTACTAGGAAACATGAGTTAGATGATGAGGAAAGAACCGGTTTGCTGTCAATAATTGTCTCGGTTATGTGTACTTTTTGTAACGGATGGAATAAAGTTCCTGGTGTCATTGTTTTCCTTATCACCGAAAATAATTTATTTTTGTTAACAATTATTTTATTTCCTTGAAGACGAGCTTTTGCCTTCAATATGTTTCGATTCTGGGTCATCTTGTAGAAAGAACTTAAAAAAAGGAATATCATATTCTCAAACTTCAAATGCATTTCATCACATGAATATCTGATGAACAACTGTGGATTATTTTAACGATCCAATATTTTAGAAAATCCCATACTACTTGCGGCACAAATAAAGTAACAGTCTTCACACATGACACTTCAAGATGTATTTCTTTTGATGTATGGTAAACAGCTAACTTGTTCTAACTTTTTACTAGAAACAGGCTGCCAAACATATTTCTCTTATATCGAGATTTTAGATCGAGACTATATACAAAAACTAGCAGTTGTAATGATTTTAGCTGTTTAATTTAATCAGGTACTTAAATATGAAAAGAAAATATCCTGGTATGTATAAAAATGAATTATTTTAATCATTTACTAGACATTTGTGAATAGTTGCTCAAGGGTTGACGCTAGGGTAGAACCGCCAACCATCAGTAAGCCGGATAGATGTCTTCCTCATATGACGAAAGTAAAAATGAGATCATTCAGCAAAGACATGATGTCCGGAAAGTCCGACTGGTGTTATTAAATTTTCATGAAGAACTTTCACATTTAAAAATAATCAAACCATGTAAAAGAACAAATGAGAAACAAAATATCAAATCAAGTTTCCTGCTTATGAAATGCATAAATTTCATCATTATGAAAGCATCAAAACTATAATTTATTGAGCGCCTGAACAGTCTGAATTTTGTTACTGAACATAATATTGGTTCGTTGTATACAGCCTCATCCGTAAATAATGTACCTAAAAGTGCTCGTTCCGAAATGGTAACGTTATCATCCTTCAACCAAGACATGAAAGCCGGAAACTGAGATATGACAAACTTCATTTCTAGACAAAAATTCTAAAAGAAGAAGGACTGAAGTATCTAATTCGGTATGTATATACTTCGCAAATGTCCTCGACAATGTATAAAAAAGAACCTGATTTTGATTATTTTTACGAATGGCATATCTGTTTCTAAACACGTTATAGTTAAATAAAATCAAATTTCTTCAAAGGCAGCTGTACTAGAAATGTATGACTGTCTTTTTATTCCTTCAAAACAATATGTTTATAGAAACTGTCGAACTGATAGACTTAGCCGTCACAACCATGACGAAAAGTACAGAAGCAAAAGATAATTGGTAAGGGTAGATTTCTCAGGAAGCACAGAGCACCAAAAACACAGCCCCAGAGTCACTCATATGCATAGTAGGCCCACAACAAAAAGAAGCTGTAATGGAAAAATATTTCAGACGGGTTGCTTCAAACATCCCAAACAAGTACATATTAATTTATGCTAAATATAGATGGAGGGGAAGGAAATAGTAAGGGACGGAATGGGGTCGGGGGAGGGGTGAGGAACCCGAAGGATAAAGGTGAACAAGGACGAAGGGAATGCCATGTTCTTTAAAAACAGTCGCACTACAACGTAAACCACAATAGCGCAGACACTCATGTACCAAAGATAAACACACAACTACGATCAACTGAATAACATAGAAAAACCAACAAAAAAACCATAAGAAAACAGTAGGGCACCGTTATAGACTCACAATCATACAAACGCAACCACACAAGTAGGAAAAAACAATCAAGTACCGTTTTAGGATTCGGCTGCCAAAACAAGGGGGAGCCACGAAAACTTACTAAAAGTAAAGGGGGAGGGGATGCAAAAAGTAGGGTAAATGCAAGAGAAAGGAGAGGGCAATAGGGGGAGTGAGGCAGAGGAAAAACGCTTACAACAAACAAGAAAACATACGCAACAGACAATACAAGACGGACAAAACAACCAGTTGAAAATAGGGGCACCGCCTTGGAACGGTAAGTAACCTATATAAAGGAAACTGGGGGTTTAAACGCGTTTAGAGCATGCCAACCTCGCACCTACCCTATTTTCAACAAGTTAAACAACACAATATAAATAAAATCCCCGCTGAGAAAGGCTCTAACATTAGTGCAAAAATAACAGATAATTAAAGCAAAACATAAAATTAAGTTTAATTTAAGGTATAATTACACCAATGTACTCAACAACTTATCTGAAGTCAGAGCAACAAGAGCCTAACTCTTAAGGCCATGACTAAGAAAACTGTAAGTCAAAAATCAACTCCCTCCGTCCGTTGTATGTAGGATTTAGGAGACAAGCATCATGGAGTCCTACACTTTAGTAGTCATCGCACCATCCAATAGGAAAGCGTAGCAATTAACTGTAGAAGGGTCAATCACTAAACATGCACTGTGCTTCACGATTTTCGCATCGTATCCCCTTTTGATAAACTTTTTAACCAATTTTACAAATATTTGATTAAAATAATGGTATGTTTAATTTTCCGAATTTTATAAACTACATCTCTCTCCATAGCTTTCCGGGTGTGTAAGTCCAAGTTTTAAAAGTGTTTTAAGGGTCGTATTGTATTTTTTTCTAACAGTTCCGATGATCTGAAGTAAAATTTACTAAAAGCTTTCCGTAGCTTATGATAACGGTAACCCTGTTGTAACAATATCTTGGTGATATGAAGATTTCTGTCATTAAAATCATCTTAGAGCAAGCTCTTGCAAAACGAATAAGCTGTGAAATATAGACACCGTATGATGTTGCTCGAGGGACATCTCCATCAAGATGGGGAAAGTTGACAATTTCAAAATTAAAATCGTCCCTTTTATCATATATTTTAGACTTTTATGAACACCAAACCGACACTTTACCCATAATACAATCATTCCTCGTGTTACATAGCACAGCCACTTGAAAAAGCCGTCTCGATTGTGGGAATTATTACCACAAAATATTGCAGGTAAATTTGCCATAAGATTTATCGTGTAAAAACGTACTATTTACAGTATCGAAAAAATTATGTAAAAGGATAGTGTAGACATACTCTGTTACTACTCATTACGTAGACTGTCTTGTCACCTTCCGTGAATATCTTTCTTATACTGTAGCCGGCGTCAACTGCCTCTTTACTTGTTTCTACCATCGAAAAATGTTGTAGCATTACTGTCTAAAAAGGTATAAACGACATTTTGATTATCTTAATAATCTTTTCCGATGAAATGGCAACCGTACAAGAAGAAAATGCATTTTTTTTTTTTTTTTTTTTTTTTTTTTTAGTTTTAGATTATCGATCCTTTAAATACGGGGGTTTTAAATTTTGTGGCCATTTTTGGACAACAACGTTTGGTTCATTTATTGTGTAAATATACTGTATACGTTTTATTTGTATGTTTCACAAAATGGACCATTTTGTTTCATACTTGCACGAGAGTTTCGCATTTGTTGCATTGTACTGCTTTGGGCAATATAATGTCTTTCAGATTTATGTACTTTTGTTCATAATGTACGTTTGGTCACACTTCTTAGTTGTACCTGCGAAAATACGTGAGAAAAAAGTCGGCAGAATAACCTTATATTTGTCATAGAATTAGGTTACAGTGCCATAGAAATAGTATTGGTGGAATACAGGGAACTATCCAAAAAAAGACCTACTACGGTAACACCTGCTCGTACGATCACCGACTTAAAGGCAGATGTCAGCCAAATAAGTTTTTCTCGGAATATTTTAGCTTTTTGTTCTAAAATTAGGGCGTAAAGTTATGATAAATTCAAAGTCTATCAGCCTAGAGATGAAAAAATCAAGAAAAAGGACAAGTTCCAAGAGGCTGTATAAGAAATTGTACAATCCGATATGAAACACCCTCATTATTTCTAATGAGGCTATGTTACGTAGACCAAACATACGGACATAGGTGATTGTGCTGTAATATCAGAAAATCTGACAACAATTGTGAGAAACTTAAGACCATTAAACGTTGTTTTTTTTGTTTTCTTTTCTTGGCTGTATGCGCTATTGCTGGAGATAGGAATTTTATCAAGGCAATAGCAAGACTAAAATTTTCCAAACAAAAAGAGCTATGATGAACTTTATATTTTATAGAGAAAAGGTTTTAAGAAACAATTAGCATTTTTAAACAACCTATTGAACAAAATTGTGCCTGGTCTATTTGCCGAAGATATCGCTTAGTATCAATTTTGTTGGATTAACGTCGCACCGACACAATTATATGTCATAGGCGACTTTCCAGCTTTGATGGTGGAAGAAGACCCCAGGTGCCACTCCGTGCATTATTTCATCAAGTGATTTGAAGTCAGCGACGACCTTAACCCTCTGAGGTCTCTTCAATACACCGCATCTGGCAACATATGTCAACAAACGTTTGACTTCTTAAAACAACAAACATCTATTTTATATCTCTTGGGGAATGGATTCCAAATTTCTGTGCGCATCCCCAAAGACCTATGATGTATGGGGAATCCAAAAGAGAGGACAGCAGAAGTGCACTCTGTGTGTGTGTGTGTGTGCGTGTGTGCGTGCGTGCGTGCGTGCGTGCGTGTGTTCGGGTTTAACGTCTTTTTCAACATTTTTTCAGTCATATAAACGACGGTGTCTACTTGTAGCAGTGAGCACAATGCTCAGCTTTATAGTGCTGCCTCACTGGAATATCACGCCGTAGACACGTGGCATGATACCCCACCCAGTCACATTATACTGACACCGGGCTGACCAGTTCTAGCACTATCCTCTTAATGCTGAGCGCCAAACGAAGGAGCTACTAGTACCATTTTTTACGTCTTTGGTGTGACGCGGCCGGGGATCGAACCAACGACCTCCTGCACTCGAAGCGGACGCTCTACCTCTAGGCTACCGAGGCGGCCAAAGTGCACTATGAAGATCCTAGATGGCTTAAGAAAAAAGTTGGTAGAGCTCATAGAGAGCCCGCATGTACTGCGAGATGTCGTAGTTTCGCTCCTTGGCCGCGTCATACCAACACTGTCTCACCTTCCTACCTCTAGCATTTGTAGAGTGAATTTCTCTTGCATGTTCTTGGCATATTATGTTATTCTATTTGTAAAGATTAGTGTTCTTCATCTTTCATTTTTTTTATAAAATTAAAATTTGCACTCAAAATGATTCAATAAAAAAGTTCAAGCACAAACCTGTATTATGTTTCCTGTGGATGTGCCAAGAAGAACAACAAGTTTGTTTTCATATATCGTTCCGCGCAATGTTGTTATGACGCCAGACTCTGCTTTCAGATGAAATCTCGACGCCATGCTGACTGGCTTTTTGATAACAACATTACTATATATTTCGTGAGTGTTGCATTCGAAATCAAACAATTCAAGATCCTGAATGTTAAGAAATGTAAAAATAATATTTTTCAGAAAGCTTTGAACAACTTTTATGATTTGATAAATAACCAAAAATAGCGGGCCTATAATAATTTGCTTTAAAAATAAGAAATTTGATGTGATATTGTAAAATATTGTTTTAGCCTGGAGGAGAGGTTTGGGAGACCTTTCGCCTGCTATTCGGCAATGACGGTACTTAACTTGACAAAAACTAATTATATAGTACAACCATTTATTTCACACCTGAAAAGCAATATATCTCACTATTTTCTATCACATGGCCACAAAATGTAAAAAAAATACTTCGTTTCTACTATGGTGTGAAATAAAGAGGAAATTTGACAATCAATGCTGATTTCCATCGGACTTGTCCGCAACAGTGTTAATCAATATTTGGATTCGCTATTACCCTGGACTTTTGCTGCTAAGAACGAATATAATATAACTCGTTATTATATACCTATACAAATTCTGTCAAACATCCGACTTGCATTTTACAAGTAAAAACAAACAGGCGGAAACAAAATCCGTATTGTACCCTTTGTATTGCAGTTCTATAAATATCGTATAAATAAAAACTACGCTCGGTTCTATTTCAAGGACGTATGCTAGAATTTGAGGCGAATTTTTTCCCAAAAACAGAATCTCTTCAAACTTTGTCTATTGAAGAACAATCAACTAGGAAAAAATATATGCAATAAAAATCATAGGTCACCGGTACTGAAAAAGAGTTATCTGCCCTTGAAAACGCCATTTCCCCAAAAATGACGTTTCAAGGGCAGATAATTCTTTTTCGGTACCGGTGACCTATGATTTTTATTGCATATTTCTGTTTTTAGATGATTATCCTTCAATATCCAAAGTTTGAAGAAATTCTATTTTTGGGAAATATTTCGCCCATCTCACATACAGGGAATTCTAGCGTACGCCTTTAACATCGACAAACTGTTAAATCATTGAACATTTATTTTGATAACAAAACTACAAACAAAAAGATGGAGGTATATATCCCCGTACGGCCAATATTCGATCAATTAACTAAGTTTGTTGTACATGTGTTTTATAAAAGGAAAACATACATAGTCATGTATGTAGGCGTAACTTTTTTTGGTAAGTATACGTTACGATGACATTTATGACCTAGTAAATATGCATTTTATTGGTCATATGGCGACTTTTCCAGCTTTGATGGTAGAGGAAAACCACGGGTGCCCCTCCATGCATTATTTTATGACGAGCGGGCACCTGGGTAGAACCACCGACCTTCCGTAAGCCAGCTGCATGGCTTCCTCACATGAAGAATTCAACGCCCCGAGTGAGGCTCGAACCCACATCCGTGAGGGGCAAGTAGTTTGTAAACACATGGTTTTTAGGTTATATAGTAAATAAAGGGTGATAAGCAATTGCATTTTAGGCATTAAAAATTCCAGTCATTTTGATTTTTTTCAAAAATTTAATGATTTTTTACCTTTTTTATCTCCATTTCGGCAAACAGTTGTAGTTATCCGTGTAAGCAAGTGGTACGTGCGCAACCGGTGTATAGGTCAAATAAGGAAAAATATAAAACGTTTCCTGGGCCGATCGAATTTAAGTTGTGATCGAATGTTGGCAGTACGAAAATAATAAAGGGGTCATTACAACAGTAGCTAGAGCTTGGATTTTTTTATTCGGCGCCTCATGTAATTCTATACCTGGCAAAATCCACTCGCCCAGATCAAGCTACTATTATATATAACCGTATTGTATTTCACTTTTTGTACCTAACAATGTTTAATTACCTAAGGAGACAAATCGAAACATTAAACATTAGCAGTTAATACTTTATTTTTGGCTTAGAGCTTCTATAGGAATAAGGTCAGTAATTCGGTCGAAAATGTGCTTCTGTGGTGTAGTCGAAAGAAGTCCGAAGTAAATAGATCCTAATTGTCCTTTTTGCGCAAATTTGTGTAGAACGACTGCTTTAACCACACTTTTCCCTTGCTAGGATACATTCTGCATAAAATGAGACGATTTTCATGCTTATACACACACATGGCAAGTTTTGCAGAGTGAACCCGAAAGTAGGGATTTATTGTGCGGACAAGAGCAAATATGTGCCATTTTTAGGGTAGCAGATCACAACTGGCATTTCATTAGGAACGATTCAACCCCCTATTGTCTTTTCATTTTTTCGTTAATTTATGATAGAACATTCATGAAAAATAAGTTTGGGTAAAAGTGATTTCTATAAAGATAGGTAAGGCCACGCCAAATTAAAAAGTTGTTCATCGGATTTGCCGCTGGTAGTTTTTCAGAAACAAAAAGAAATATTTTTTTTTTGTTTTTGACTTGCGCCCGCCCCATTAAAAAAATTCAAGGCAAAATATTTTGGTGCGCTACTTTTTACGGACGTAACAGTGTACAAATGCTTATAATTCCAGTCCCAGATTGTTCTAAAATGTAATTTTATCACAACTTATACATTTCGTCAATAATATATCAAGGCACTTATATTTAGCTGCGTTAAAGTTATTTCCTTTTATGCAGTTACGCCATTTTCTTCCAAGGTTTACCAAATTAATTTGCTACTAAAATCTGACTTATTTCATTGAAAATTGGATGAAAACACACACTCATTTATTTGATAACATCAATCTACATTATTTTGGTAAGGGTAAATACATGTTGATGCATTTCTGTTTTCTGTTTTTCATGTCAAAATGATTGTATTTTATACGAAAGTGGGTGGGGTAAGGAATTCACATTAGGAGTTGTGTTCAAACCAATTTAGAGCTTCAGGTTTTTTTTCAGTCCTCGAGTAGAATAATGTTAATGGACGTTCACTACTATTTCTGACCTTAACTGAGACTTTGTTTCAACAAATTTAATCTGTCAAGAAAGTTTAAAATTAGAACAAGAGGGAGCTGTCTGTAAGACAGTATGTTCAACTTTTCTCAGTGCTTGAACTCTGCTTTGCCAGTAAGATGGGCATAATAGTCAATAGCTTTGAAAGTAACAGAGATATTGGACATTATATAAAACTTTAACAAAAAAAATATAAGTTAAAATGTGGCATAACTCTGTCAAAATTCAAATCAGAGTTATGGGGATTGTTTTTTTCTGGTGTAGACTTATGCATTGTTGTATAATACATATTTTCTAACAGCATTTACAAACGCATACATTATTTGATTACACTGAACTGTATGCCAATGTTATTATCTTTCCATGAGTTCGCTTTATTGTGCGTCTGCAGGTCAAAATGTACCCAAACCAAAATGTACCCATGTTTTCTCGATCCTTGGTTAATTATTTCTAATGTAAAAGGGATACACATTCTATTTTAAGGTTTTTATTAGTTAATTGAGAGCCGAAACAAGACAAATATATTTCTTCGCTCTTCGCTCGCTCCTGATTTTCGCGAAAACAAAAACAAATAATTAAATTATTTTTTCGCTCGCCGTCTCAATCTTTTAGTACAGTGCAGAACTTTCATGAAAAATAGGTGTGAGAAAAAGTGATGTTCTAAGATACGTAAAGACGACCAAAAGTTGTCGTTTTTATATGATTTGAATTACTGACCTTCAGCCTATATTGTTTTTGGTTATTTTGCCTCCCGAAATGTAGTCATGTCCACTACAAGAAGCCGGGAAACAGAATATAGCCAAGAGGCAGGATGTAAGAAGTCCACCGATTGATAACACCTACATGCTTCGGTTGTTTTATGACAATCTGTTATTAATTCGAACAATAATATGATAACAAAATGTAATTAAGATTTTAATGAAAATGAAGATCGTTTCATTTCTGACTTACTTTACATAATTTCAGTTATTTTAATTACTATTGTAAAGAATTTATGGACATTTTTACCTGTCATAGTAATTTAAGCACTTCCCGGGAATAAGTAATCTGCAAAATGGATATCTCAAAGGAAAATTTGCCGCTAATTTCTGCGCTTACGTTGTGGCCGATTCCATTAGTGTTTAAAGGACATTTTTAATGAACAAGCCATAAAAAACTTTATTCAGTTTGATTGCTACTACATCTCAACTAGCCAAGTCATTCCTTTTTAAAAGGAAACTTAATTAATATACAAATTGCTTAAGTTAGCCCATTTATCCAAACTTCCGTTATGTTACAAGTTTAAATTTATATAACATTTTTTTTATTTCAACTATTGATGTCCTCTCTTACCTTTTTATCTGTAATACACTTTACATTCTGTCTCTTTGCTGGAAGATATCGCTTGTTTTTATCTTCGGAACGTTTACAAGAGGACGTTGCATATTCTCGCCGTGCTTCCAAAATGGCGTCCTCCAGTATGTTAAGTTTAGTAACACATATCACACTGTCCCCAGAAGGATGTTCGGGATCATTGCCACGTGTAAACGCTCCAATAAAAAGTTTATCTGAATTGTTAGTGTAGGGCCCAGAGTCAAAGAGAATAGCGCCTTGAATTAAATTAAAGGTTATGCCATTCTTTCTACAATTCAGAACAATATCTGCATAAGAATTGTAACCAGTATCATTTTGACATATTCTCACCAGTTTTGATACATAGTTGCTTGATCCTACCTCAGACTTCTGATTGGTGACAAAATAGCTAATCCAGTTGTGTTGAAAACATGCTTTGTAATAAACTATATAATCTTCTAATGAAAGGTTTTCGATTTGGAAATGAAGTACTTTTGTTTCATACCAAATACCAACTGGATGAAAATTGTATAAGTTCCTTGTGCTTATAGCGTATCTATATGTCATAATTCCGACATTTTGTTCAATGCTTTGAATACCTTCTCCAAATGTTACAGCAATAGTGAACTGTCCATTCTGAGTAACCATTCCAACGGCAGGTCTGTGCTCATT
The DNA here is from genome assembly GCF_021730395.1 of Mercenaria mercenaria. Taxonomy (NCBI): domain Eukaryota; kingdom Metazoa; phylum Mollusca; class Bivalvia; order Venerida; family Veneridae; genus Mercenaria; species Mercenaria mercenaria. The sequence goes on from NC_069373.1 coordinate 61,191,882, forward strand.
TGAAGATACTTTTAGATAGTAATCAGCTTTAACAAGGTCTGAACTTTTCCCGATAACAATATCTATATTGGACAGGTTTCTTATTTCACATAATTTAAAGTTTTCCGTACCGCACAGTATCAACACGTCTCCCTTTTTACTTTGATGTGCTAATAGTATTTTGTTAATATTTCTGTATTCACTGCAAACACCTGACGAGAATCCACAAGTACTTGCCGTTTGGATTATGTCCAAGTTTTCGTTCAATGCGTATATTTCATTAGCACCTCCTACATAGAGCCTTCCTTTGTAAAGCAGAAAATTCGTCAATGGCGCCGACAAATGGTTTGAGTGCTTCATTTTAAGATCAGCTTTAAGTCCATATTGTAACAAAACTAAATGTGTGACTAAAGCGATTATTCTGGGTGACATTATTATAGCAGACTGTTATTACTATAGTGTCACAATTTTAGAATCAACTTTAAAGTTGACTTGGAAGTTATAGCAATTTTATATCTAAACTTTTACCATTGGAAAAAGCAAATGTCTTTTCAATACTATTTATTTCCTTGTATATTGTTTTGTACGTTAACAAATGAAAACCAGAACTATTACTCACAGTTAAATAACAAAATTTCGTTGTATTTGTGCAAGTTAACTTGTGACATGAGTCTTGCCCTTATTGTTAAAGAACATGTAAAGAGTTTTTGCAATGTTACTCATAATTTCACGCATTTAAATCTATACAAATAAATCTAACATACAGATATGTATCAAATAAGGCATGAATATAGCAAACTGTTATGTCAACATAAATGTAATATAATAAAGGCGGTATATAAACGCACAGGCTGGAGTTGATCACATACCGTTATCTGACTCGGAACTTAAAGTAAGGTTTAGTTTGAATCCCAGTACAATTTTGTACAGAACGATCAACATGAGCGCTAAATTATACAAAGAATATGTAAGAATGTATCACTGAAATGATTTTAAATATGAAAGTTAAAGCCTAAATATTGGGAAACACATCTTGCAAAATAGGCATACCAGAAAAAAGAAACTGCACAAATGGTCAGAGACATTAGTTTACCATTAAGAATAAGTGAAACGTTCTTTCACAATATTTTGTAAGGAGATTTATGTGTTTCACGGGTGTGTGTATAAGGTGGGTACTTCGAATCCTCACCGTGAAGCACAAATAATGGTGAAAATTTAAAAAGAAGAAATCTGTCAGTTTCTTTGCTTGACGTCGTCTATGACTATGTTGTCCGATGTATGCCGAGGTATTATGCTTCATATTTTATTATAATCATAATCTGTTTACAAATACATCATTGAAAAATAGAGAAAATTGGAAGCTTTACAGGTCGCCCAACACGACAAAAACGAAAATGTTGCAGGCTCGGTTTGATTGAGCCTGTTCATGGACGGTTGTGGAAATGCATGCTACCGTCCACGCCCTCTAGCCCCGGGTTGAGCAGAACTCAACATTTACACATGCTAAAAGTACAAAAATCAATTTAGAGACATCCGCATTACACATGGACATGGTCTTGTAAAGATCTCAGCTAGTGACAAAATCTTGGTAAATCACCGTGCATAAAATTACAAAGTGCAATAAATTCCTTGTCTGATTTGTGTATGATATTTTGGGATAACAACATATTGAAAACCTTCAACATGTTGAATATTTACAGTAAGACAAAATACCACTAAAGTACTATTTTAAACAAAAATAAACCTCTTCCATTTACAATAAATTTTATTTCAGGCATTACTTGATCTAAGCTGCAAAGACAATTTTTAAGAATTATTGAATGCATTGTCTACACTTTACGCTACAAAAAAATTAAAAAGCGAAGATCACTTTAAAAAAGATACGACAGTGAAGCATGTTTTTTATTTCCGATACAATTACACTTAAAACAATTTCATCTTTCAATAGGTATAATTCCTTCATTTTCCCGATCTCTTATTAACTCACCTTAATTTTGCTTATGCAATTTGATGACTTCCTGGAATTAAACATCAAATAAATGTGTCAGAATACTGCAATTTTGTTTGAAACTACTATATTCTCTTAATACTTTCCGCCATCATTGGCGTAGGAGCAATCTCAATTTGGGAGGGGGATGTGCGGCAATTGGGGACTGGCCAGCTTAACCTATCTGCATTTTTCTGTTGTTTTTTTCACAACAAATTAAAAACAAAAAAATTCTTCCCCTTATAACCAGTACACATATTCACACCACACTATCTTATCAGTACATCTAAATGCTGTCTCAAATTGGCCATTTTTTTACCTGTATCTACTGTTATTCCGGACAAAAATCAGTTTTTGGGGTCAATAGTTACATTACGTTGCCATGTTTTAAAAAACGTTAAATTCACTTTGAACAAAAGCTTAATCGATCTGCAAAAATGTCTAAAAGTGAGTGTTAAGAAATACATCTTCTCTTTTTCCCAAATGTAGCAAGCTTTGTGAAATAGATCAAGGAGTTCAAAACAATTTCCGAGTGTGTGCGTGTGTATTGTCGAACTTTGCTTTGCTCAAGGAACGTAAACTTGTGAGAAAGCAGCAGTTGAAATAATTGGGCGGAACAGGTAGTAAAATATATGAATAGTTTTCAGAGAGAAGAAAACTAGTAGCACAAAGAAAATGGAAAACATCATGCATGGTCACACCCTACATGACTCCCTTTGGATATAGCTTCTCTGAGAGTTGTATTTGGGACACCTACTTGTATATAGCTATATTCTCCGTATAAAGTTCGTCTGGAGCTATATTCTCCTTGCTGAAACTGGAGCTTTACAGCGAACACGTATAGCTCTGTTCCATACATAGCTCCTCGGTCTCGTTATGCAACTTGCACAGTACTTGCTACTATATTTCAGAGATGTTGGGATTATTTTTCAAAAAGCGACTTGAAATATATGATAGTAAGGATCTGCATGCTTCGTTCAGTAATATCTGTGATCTTGACTCTGGGACTGACTATCGCTATTAACATCATTTTAAGTGAATAAGTGAAAAGCGAATGCCGAGCTGCAATGTCGAGTACGGCCATCGGCGTCCAACTTTATGTACTAAACAAAAAAGAATACACACCTGGAATGCCGAACATATTAAAAAATGAATGCCGAGCTGAAATGTAGAGCTAATAGTAAAACTCATTTCTTCGTCGGACTGATTTATTTGCATTTAAGAAAGTATTACTTTCAGTTACATTAAAATATCAAAATTACCAACATCTAAGGATATTACAGGCTAAAAAAAGACCCTCAAAACTAGATTTCCTTTTTTCAAGCACACCATTTTTAAGATCTGAGAATGAACACCCTTCATTTTAAATGGGATGTTTTACCCTTTTCTTGGCCTATACATATTCTACCTATCTTCCTCCAAACCTGATAAATATATCTTGGCCTTAAATTCTACACGTAGTATCTGTGAGATAGAATCGTGCGAATCCTCCAAGTAAGTAAATGTATTGTACTTCTTGCAATTAAATGTATTGTAATTAAATGTATTGCAATTAAATGTATTGTAATTAAATGTACTGTATTTGCGAGTGTCTCTTATAAACTGTCTTTATATTTCGTTGTACTGTACTTTAGAGGGATACGCAGGTAAAGTTGCGGACAAATGAATGAATCCTTTAAATAGTTGTAAAAACGATATTTCTCACATTTTACTTACATGTTTAGTTAAAATAGCTATGTTTTTACTTACTTTTGCTCAGCTGATGTACGTATGCGTTTTCGCAGCTTCACGTACAGTCATACAGCGACTACCACAACAAGGTTAAATTCGACTGGACAACCTTTTTCAGTTTCCTTTATTTACTTAGTGAAATAGAATAAACAAATCAATAATGGATCTATTTCTTGAAAAATACCCTGAATATTTCTCCTCTTTTTAAGTTTATACTTTGTCTTGTCCGAAGAGCTGTATTGTTGTGCCATTCGGATTGATAATACATATATGATTATTATAATATTGAAACCTACGGTTTTCTTTATTTACGAAAAAATGTCTATTCTTGTGTCGGTTACGGAGAGGAAACACATAATACCAGGTAGCAAACAATGAATATATGATTATGCACAAATGGGCACTAACAAGACAAATGGTTCACAGCGTGGATATCCGGATAAATTTAATTTAACTTCAAAATTACAATTTCCTATTCATTCGTAAAAATCAACTAACTGTTACATAATTATCTTATGCACAAATAGATCAACATAGAAAGCAAACATAATTTTCGGGAAAGAGTTTCTAAAAAATTAGCATACTACTCGATCCCTTTCTTTTGTGTCATATATTGTAATCAATGCTATTTGTTGAATAAAATATTGTTTAAACCAAAGATAATTTTCTTACAAATTACATTCTTCAAATTGATTAAAATGTGTTACATACTTCTTCGATTAAAAGTTAAATTTCTTAAAGAGTGCGAATAATAATGATAATAATAAAATACATGTGCAATGAAACTCAACTTCTTTAACAACAATTGTGCTGTTAAAAGAATTTTAGTGATTTTATATGTCATATTTAAAACTATTTTAAATTCTCATACAAACAAACGTAAATATATCTAAAATTAAAACTGTATTTCAAATAAATGGATTTATGTTCTCTTGTAGAAATAAATTATTTTATTTTTTGGTGATACATGTGCACTAATTTCATGTTGTAAGAGATTACTTGTCTGCTATTGTTCAACATCAGTTGCATTCCGTTTTACGGTTTGTTTCGTAAATTTATAATCTACACGCTTGGCAGCAACAATTACGAGAAATCCGTGCATATATTTGCCACGCTCTCGAACCAGTTTGCTAGCTGAAATCGCCCGAACTACATCGATAGAAAAATTGCTGTGTATTAAGCTGTTACGTTGGTTGGATGGTATACTGGAGAGGGAATGATTGCTGCGACTCGAAAATGCAGATAAGTTTTATATAATTTTGTTGTTGCCATGCATAACAAAGTTCAATTTAGCACAATGTTCAGCGTTGCATAACCATTCATTCAAAACCTCCTCCAGCTCTGTGCACATGTATGTTTGTTAACAGTTGGACAATTATTATATAACCAAAGCTTAATTTACTGTAATTGGAGATAATCAAAAATGCTGGCAATCATGATAACGATGATTAAAATACCGATATCAAAGGGGGAATTTAAGGGGGACTACACTCCTCGTTCAGCATGATATAAAGTCAGGCACGTGTCCAGGTGGGGGGGGGGGGCCATAAAACCGTGTCCGGTAGTGGAAATTAGCACCAGACATGTCACAGGTAAAAGTTTATCTGTGCATGCTTTATTGATCGCTTGATCGGTACTTGACTGGGTAGTGGAGAAACTATTATGTTTTTTACCCTTTGGAAGTGTTATAAAATGATCTTTGTTAAGTAAATCTTAAAATGAATTTGAAAATTGAAACATTATGATGGTTTTATTTTGTTTTTACATTAAGGCACATTCTCCAAATTTATTAAATTGATAGATATTTATCCTATTTTACAACAGTTATGAATTTGAAACTACTGTATCAATTTTACTCTTTTGGGTTCAATAACCTTACTTAAAAACTCTCATAGTTTTAAAAGTAGTCTCTCAGTAAATCTTACAACACGCATTTAAAACTCGTTACTTATGAGGGGTTTTATACATAAAAATATCATTTAATATGTGCTGTGATGTTATAGTTTGTCGGTCAAAGAAGTATAAAATACACATCTATTTATTTTTATAGATCTTTGGTACAGTTAAGAGTCCATTGTCATTTGAAATCTATGAAGTAAATAGTAATTGTCATAATACTTCGTTTGTTTTGTTGGAAATCTAAAAACATTTGACCATTTAGCAAATAGGATACCCTTAATAATTAGACTAGCCACTAGACTGATAATTACGATATTTCTATGATTTTTTTTCTTCTTTTTTTTAAATATAATTATGTTCATAGAGACAAAAGCCTGTCTATTCTAGAGATTTTCTAAGAGGACTGATGTTAAAATTGTAATACTGGACATAGTATATAGACTGGCTCAGTTCACTACATGAAATCATAAAAATGTGATTTTTTATCATAGTCTAGGAGCTAGTCTTAATAATCATCTTAAAACTTCAACATTTTTTTCAACTGGGTATCATACAGAAAAATAAGTCCATACACTGTGACTGTACAATCATACATACCTTGAAAAGGCTTGATGAAATGATTAAAAAGTAGACTTTTCCTTAAATATATGATACATTCATGCATCCTTAAAGGTGTTTCAGGTAGCAGGAAAATGCATCTATTCATGTGCCATATTAAAAAAAATTTGCAATCGGGAGGGGATACCCCTCCCGAACCCACACAAGGTTGCCCCCCACCCCACCCCCAGCAAACAAATCCTGCACACGGACCTGAAAGTGGTGACACGTTTCGGAGATGATGATGATTATATGTATATAGTATGATAATGTTATTATGATGGTGATGATGGTGGTGGTGGTATGATGATGATGGTGATATTATGATGGTATTATAATGATGATGTTGATGATGGTGATGATGATGATGATGATGATACTATTATGATAATATGGTGATACGTTGTTTGTGTCTATACGATCATAATGATATGATGATGATGGTATAATGGTGATTTGTTGACAATATGGCGTTGATAATACGATTTGACGATACGATCATAAAGATGATAATTATAATGATGATGATGATAATGATATTACCTGACGATGATGATGATATGATTACACAACAATGATATGATGATTATGATTACGATTATGATACGTTATGAGAAAATGATGATATGATTTTGATTATAATGATGATATGGTATAATTAATTTGATATGATGATGATGATGATGATGATGATGATGATGATATGATGATGATGACAATGATGATTGTGATATTACGAAATGATAATGATATGATATCATGTTGGTACATTATGGTACGATAATGACGATAGTGTCGTCGATGATGGTAATGATGATGATGGTGATAATATTCTGATGACGATATGACGACAATGGCGATGATGATGATAATGATGATGACCAATAACTGATCTGAATAATTGTGATAATGCTCCATATTACTAATTCGTTTTAATATATTATAATCATTAAGTATTTCAGTTGATTAGGGGGATGCATCAGGTAAAATGAATGAAAGGTAAAATGTAAAAGACAGGTAAAAGGTAAAATTACGTTTGACATGGTTTTGAAGCTGTTTTACTTTGTTAAATTTTTCAGGAACTTTATTTTAAAAAGAAATGATAATGATATATTTATGAAAATATTAAATATAATGCATTTTAAGTAGGCCGTTGCGTCGACAAATTTATGTACTAAGGTACGGATCACTTCTCCCTCCCTGTTGGGTGTTCGAACCACGTTCAAGGTTAAATGCAGCATGTAAGAAGCAACCCAGCTGGCTTACAAAAAGAGTGTTTCTAACACGGGCAAGGCTGTTCGTTAAATGATATCTGCTGTGACTTCAGTACGCAGACATTCGGGTTTGAGCTTGATGAGAGTGTGATGTCTAGTTTCATACTATTTCAACCTCAATACATATTAGCAGGTCAGGCATTGGCATATGTTTTGATACATATTAAGTCATATGTATAACCGTTGGTAAACTTTAAAGATTTCTATATTTTCTGTTATCTTTCATCTAGATTATTAAGATGTCACAAGTTATAAATGTTCTTATTTCGTCAAGTCCTTTGTTTTTAAATTTCAGTACAAGGAAACGTGACATCTAGTTTCAGCTACAAATATAAAGATGTCCGTTACTGTAAGATAGAAATCAGATGGAACTTCATTATAAATGGTAAAAAAGCTTCTTGTTTAAGTCTTGAATTAGTAAAGGTGAGTTATTCCTTTTATAATTACTCTTAAGCTCATATAGTTAACATACAATTTTGGCAAAGAACTTGAAAAAAAAATCAACAAATAAACACATTCTGTGTATTGATTGGACGAATTTTATTTCATAAAATATTTAGTGGCCCTCAATACACATGCGACCGCATGTGCATTTCGGTGTAGCATATAGCAATTTATAGGTTGAAGCAAACAATGAACAACTCGTCTCACTTTCTCATCAGCTGTGAATGGAGAAATCTCTGCATTTTGCCAGTTTCTTCATTGTCAGCCTATAACATGGGCTTCTGCCTCTTTGCGTTGCCTGTAAGTTGCTATGCCATTTAGCTAGTGATTTTTCTTGTGTTCATAATCATTTCTATAAATTTAAACATGCTATATGCCATAATATCAATGAAATAAAGTCGCGGCCATTTCCCATCTACCTCTTTTTTCGTTGTTTGTGAATGCTAATAAGAATAGTTTTAGAATATTTGTTCTGACGTCGAGCAACGACTGAACCTCATAAAATCTCTGTATGTTCTACCTTGATCGTAATCGGTCTTAAGTTTGTCCTTGCATCAAGACTTAGGCAGCCACCTGCCTTTGGCAACTGCATGGGTTCATTCCTTTGTGGGTTGCTTGACTCAGGTTTGGCTGTATGTTTTGTAATTGAGAGGTTGCGATTTTGTACTTGTGCGGATACGCATACGTGTAGGTTCAAAGAGCGTCTCATGCGACAAAAATTAGAAAAGTAAAAATTATTCACATAAAATTTATGTGTAAATGTACAAGTTATGTATCAGGTAAAGATTATCTGATAGTCCTTGGCAAACGCTGAATATTACGTAAACTTGTAGATATTTAATTTACATTTTGTCTGCGCATGTGCTTGATGTCGCTATCTCTCTATTACTGGGCATACTGCCTGCTGTTAATAATAGGTTCTACAATCGCCAAATTCCAATAAAATAAACATATTACAATACATTCTTCAAGCTTTCAATTCAGTTAAATGGCCACAGATTTTCTAAGTCCGAAAAACTGAGGAAATGATTTCAGCAATTTGACAGAAAGTTGGAAGTAATTTCCTAACAAAATATCTTTTTCAAAGTAGCATTGCCTAAAAGATCGGACAATGTAGATACAGAATAAAGGTTATACAGTTTTGGCATTTTATTATTTAATGTAGAAATAAACCCTCATACTTGGACAAAGCCGCAGTTCTATTTTTTATCCTCTTATATATTCTATATGAGCGATAGTGAGGAAATTGAAAGTTAAAAGGAAGCAATTATACAATCGGATTATATATTGAATAAATGAAGTAATGACAGTCCTTAAATTATACTTCGCCACATGAAAAACTAAGTAACTTCAAGCGACATCGAGAAAATATCCTACTTTGATATATCATATGATGCATTTGTACACGTAGTGAGAAATGTCTTCATTCGTCCAAACATTATGAAAAATCTTCCCTTTAATCCACATTCCTTAGTGCGTACTTTGGTGAATTACGCACATCGACTTTCCCATACGTTAGATTCGCAAGGATACAAGTTCGAATTATACATTATAACAGGTAGAGAGAATATATATGAATCAACCACCATCAATATACCATACCATTTACGGCGAAGCGCCTAGCAGTACAAACGAGCGTGCATATTTCACAACAAGTCCACTACCCTAAAAAGATTAGTTTCGGTGCTGCTATATATATACCCTGAATTGTTCTACATATTCATACTTGTTCAACATTTTTACTCAAATCACTGTTGTCATGTCATGTTATATATTTCCTTGGAGTTACAAAACTGCTTGATTTCTACTTTCCTACACGATTCTTTCTCAATTTCTACGTATACTGTATACACAATCTGAAAAGAGACGTATTCCTTTCAGAATAAATATAGCTGGGAGTTTGTATACATTTTGTTTTAATACATTGTTAGTTTCAATACTACTAGTCCACGGAAAATTCAGATGGGCGATGTCTTACACGAATATCAGTCTATAAAATAAGTCAAACAGCACCGGCTAAAATTCTAATCATATTTTGGAAGAGTGTATTTCTTATATCATTTTAAAGACTGCATTCAGGTGACACTTCATGTAAGTTCTCATTTTAGAGACGTGGTCAGCGGTAAGTTAGACGCCGGATTGGGAAACAAGGAGCCGTGAGTTTAAACCCCCTCTCCTCCAACTAAAAGATTCTTTAAGTCTTTCGGACCTATGACCTGTGTAGGAATAGCAACTTGGACCATGTATGCCAATAATTAGGAAAGACAATTGATACAACTCTCAACTGAAACTTTTATGACTGGCATATGCACAGTTTACACAGACTTGAATGATTATATCAAAGTGTATAGAGAAAAACCAGTCCGATTTGGTTTTTATGTCAGAGAAATGGTGCAGAGGTTATATTGTACTAGTCAAGTATTAGATGATACAACAAACAAGGGAAATAAATATTCATATATATATTATGACCTAGTAGCTTGTATAGGTCAGATGTTTGAGACAAGACACTGAAAGTCCAACAAATAATCCATTTAAGATGCCTACATGTAGACAATTTACATTAATTACATACAACATTATGCAATATCCAAAACATGTAGCAGTCACACAATGCACTAGGATAATTGATATTTTAACAATGTGAATTCAATTCTACACAGTAAATACATATTTACCCAGCCTAACAGGAGTTAATGAAAGATGCCAATCAAAGGAAAGTTCTCTAGGGCTACCAATATCGGCCTTTAAGCATGTTTTTTTTTTTACAGATGATGGAAACATTTTCTATCTGTCTAAAATGTATAACTATCCAAACTTATATTGGACAGATGTCAGTAATTGGTCGGAATGAAAACAGAAAGATCCCCAAAGGACCAATGTCTGACCAATATAAAAATATTAACCACGTCAATTTATTTCAGCGACAGCATTGTTCTTTGTGTGGAAAAAAACCTCATGTTTTTATGTCTTCCGTTTATTTCCTGGCTGCATGAATAAAAAAATGTTTAAAAAAATAAAAGATATAAAATCTGCCCAAAAGAGGTGAATGTGAGGCGACAGGATAAATAGAACTTGATCAAGTACAATGTTGGGATCATTGTCCAATGTAGTCGCTGTTTAATAAATAACACTATGTAATAATGAATTATTTTAAAAAAAATAAACATGTTATTTTTCCATAATAAAGAAATTCTCCACGCCTATAAATATTCTACTTTGGGTTATGATGTGCAAAATGAGGTTTTAATGTATAAAATAACCCTGGGGAAAGCCAGCGAGGCGATGCAATACTTCAGTTTAGTGTCATCATAATATGTTTTTATTTATGCGTTGCGCTAAAATTAGTTTTTAACACATAACCACAACAAACCTGTCGTTTTGGGGGATTTTCTCAAACATGTTTTAGGAAGCGTGGTAACTTGTAATTATGTGTGTATGGAGAATATATGTAAATATTTATGTCCTGACCAAAGTTGGGTGTAAGATCAAAAGTTAGGTCGAACTCGAATATGAAGAGGGAAAAACAAAGCATATTGGTTTTGAACAAAAAATGGCATTTATTCAAAATGCCATAAAATACACAATATAACGATTATATACATAACCTAACATTCTACTTGTAATACAAATGACCCGATTAACATAACTGGGTGGCAAAACATGCCAAAAGAAGAAACCGCCGCCCAGTATATTTTAATAAAAATATGTACATGGATAAAGTTTTAAGCCAGCACTGTTGCATGAAAACAGTGAATGCGGTAGAAAAAAATGCACAGATTTTTTATTACCTATTTGTATGTGTATTGGAAATAGCGGAATTCAAAAAGAAAGGAATATGAATAGAAATTACAAAAATAACTGAGGGGCAGCGTAGCAGTGTATTAGGGGAGGATAGTGAGGTCTTTGTGTTTTGGGGATACTAAAATATTAATAGAAGAGGAAGCATAAAATTGTATATATTTGTTGTCATATTTTGGTGGTAAGGGTGTTAGTCGGTGGGTTCGAGGCAAATGGATAATTAGAAACAATATGAGCTTTAACACGGTCGGTAAATACTGGCTCTGCCTATTTTTGGTGAGAGTGAGGTGAGTGGAAGAAAAAGCTAATGATACTTCCAAGGTGGCGCTAAGTAACAAAGAAAGACTACTTTCTGTAACAATTAGGAGTCATATTTCAATAAACGGGCAATATAGTTCCACCCATAATGACTGTAACTTACATATAATTAATTATGAAGATCGATTTGCAGAGATTTAGTGTGTTACGTTAGCGCTTTTGAGAGTAGTGAAATAGAGCCTATTCAAAACGAAAGTTGCATTTTGGCCATATATTCCGCCCCGATTTGTATTAACTTAGGATTTCACAGAAATAGTACCGGTTCGTTTGAAAAACATACTTAATTACTAAATAAATGATGTGGTTTATTGATTGTTTTCAGTCGTCTATGTACATTTTTGACATACGAGATTGAGCCAATGCCGCTCTGTAGGCGTTAAGAACGAGAGTTGGAGCCTATGAGATATCTACCCCTTAGCAAGACCAATCCTTAAGAAAGGATTTTTGATTATAGGGACAGTAGTTAAAAAGGCATTATTATAAAATATGCGGTTTGATGATTATAGAGGCAGTTTATAGTGAAGTGACATCGATGTCGGTGCGAGTACATTGTAGCTCTCCTTATTCTTTAATTTGAGGGCTTAAATTATTTGAGCACAATAACTGTAAATAAGAATAATATTTCGATGAAACTTTGCTCATAGGTAGCTTTCAAAGATAGAAAGGCCCGGATATATTATGGCAGCTGGAGTTTATTGTCAGGATACGAGTTATAAGACCCAGGGAAATGCTACGCCTTTAATATCTTGAGCAGTGAAATGGGTCCAATCGCTAAGGTGACTATGTCTGGACTAGCTGTCTTAGACTAGCTGACAAACTATGTAGAATGTCCTTTGTTAAAACGTAGAGGTAGTGAGGTCTATATATCTCATATATAATATTTTTCTTTGGCTGCCTTGCCTAAATGATTCGTGTAACAATGATTCGTAAATGATTTCAATTATGAGCTAGATAATTTCAGGGATCAGTACGGAATCCTGTTCGTGCCACTTAAATTGTCGCCTCGCCAACACGCGACAACGCGATAATTATCGCGTTTTCGCCCTGTCCAAAAACATATGTACATGCGACATTTAACAATCCTCGCGAGGTTAAGAGGGCGATAATTATCGTCTTAATTGTCGCATGTCTTTCTTAATTCTCGCGTCGTGAAATTGAAATCCAGTATACATAGTTGTGAGAATTAGTAAAACCTCGCATTGTCGCATTGTCGCCCGGTGTAGGGGGATAATTTCTTACTACATCGCCGTGGTATTGATAAATAGTACCCAGGAAGAATTACATCGATCAATTTGTCCGGAAATTTAATCCCAAGCGACAGTGAGTTGAGGTCAAAATGAATTTAATTCAGATTGAGACACATTGTCACCAAACTTGATGTAAGGCTAACGTTTATCAGGACCTACCTTAGGAATGTATGTCAGGTCGCTAAGTAAAACTAAAGGTATGTGACATGAAATACAGCGTCCCATGAATGTACTCCAACAATAGTACTATTTAGGCTATCATCAGTACCCAGGTTGTAGACGCTGGCAGCATATTCTGGATTCCTGGGACACTTGGACGATGCCCACAGTTCAACCTAAGGACACAAATGTGTGGGCCATAATCACCGTTTCCAGAGGACTGTGTTCTCTTTGGAGACAAGATTTATCCCAACAAACATTCGCCTATGACGCCGTTCACATCGGCACAGTTAGGACGACAAAATGACCGAGAGCGTAGGAAGCGTGCCAAATTCAACAATCTTGTACAAAAGTGTCAAGCAACAATTGAACATTCAATATAGCAGAAATGAAATGCTACAAAGCTGTTACTCAGTATCGTGGAAGCAGAGGAAAACACTGCCAAGAGTTATAAAGATATGCTGTGCCTTGATAATTAGGCGGAAACATTTAAAGTTATTTGATGTTTTAAAAAACTAAAACGAATCCCTGTGGTTTTTGAAATGGTTTTGTTTTGAGAAATGCCCCATATTATGACCATAGTACATACTACGTCTACATTGTCCGTGTCCGCTGTAAAGGTTTAAAATAATTTCATTTATTTGATTTAAAACGTGGAGTATCGCACACATGATATTTATTGTTTACATATTTTGAAAAATTCGGCGCGAGCATCGGAAATGACCTTCCTATTATTGATTATCGTTACGCTACGGTTGGTTGGCAATAGATTATCGTCATGCATCTATTTTTAAATGTTGGGAAATCACCTTCCTGTATTAAGTGGAGTGGTCCATTACATAAGCGGATGTGCAGCCTTATAAAAAGCGTTTGCCTCATACGTCTCAATCATATTGTTTAAACAAACGTTGACAACTCATCGAAAGAAGAACAATAAGGTAAATTTCAAGATATATTTACAATTTAGATCTAGAGAAATACTTAATTTTAATTTACTACTTAAGATAAATTGAGCCCGTGTTATAACCGCGGTTACCAGAATAAAAGTAAAACTAATTTAAAAAATTCTAATTTAATATATAGAGTATTTGATTGTTTCCGTTTAATATTTTAATATTGAAATATCTGTCAACGCGTGAACTCCAGTAAAAGAATGTTTCAGTTTAAAATTAAAATATCTGTTACCACCTGAACGACAGTGAAAATCACGATGATCTTATATGTAAAACAAACAAAGTATCTTTCATCTAACTAGTATTTATGCCTAATTTAGAGTTCTTAACAGTGATTTTCACTGTTAATATACCAGATAAATTTCACTCTAATAATCCATAAATTAATTATGACTATCAATCGTGCTCTTTCTTCCAGCTGAAGATATCTATTGTCATGCAAACTAGAGCCATCGCTTACTTACTGATAAGCCTTATAGTCCTACAAATGATGTTAGAAACTGCTGGTCGGCCACATATGAACTGTTGCAGGTTTAGAAGATGTCCACGAGGAAGAAGCTGCGTTAATATTGGTTCTCGATGTCGTTGCAAGAGCAATCGGGTTATTTCGACTTTTTCGTTATGCTTAAAGGACCTGCGAAAAACACAGACATAAACACAGGTACTAGAACTGAACTGTCAGACCAGACTAGTGATATCGGTCGTTTCAACTGTGATAATTAATTTATATATACTGTGATGTAATCTCGTCGCGCCATTATTGGAGGCAATATGCTCTGGTCTCGTCACACTTCAAGTCTTGTACGGTACCTTTAGACTGCGATGTGAAAAGAGTTCACTGAGATACGAGCTCTGCTCGTATGATATTTACATGAACTGAGATGTGACCTCTACATATATGGATGGATTCCGACTTCTGCACCCTTTGCGATATGATAAAAAGATTGTTTTGCTGTGGTTAGACAACAGAATTCCGCACGGCATATGAACTGTACGTGTTGCGAAATGAACTATTCTGTCCGGAAGTTCTCTACTGTTGTATGTGCACTGCATACTGTAACGTGAAAAAAAAACACGAAATGCGATGTACGAACTCAAAACACAAGTAAGATGTGAATTCATCAAAATGCAATATTTAATATCAATTCTAGTCATTCGGATAGTGATATACCTGCCATTGCGGTACATCCTCTAGTCTTTAGTACAGTAACTGTGACATTTAACTGCTTTTACTTACTGAAACATTTTACATATCTTTTAAATGAAAATATTTGTAATTATATGAATGCATATGTTTTACATTTTACTTATTGTTGTGTGTATTACATTAATATACAGCTGGTCAGTATATTTTATTTTTAAATCTATCTCATTATATTTTATTGTGTCAAATTTGTTTTACATAGTTTCGTCAGGTTTTATGGTATTTTATTTTAGTAAAAATTTAAACTTTACCTTTCTGTGTTATTATTTCCAACTTCCGCCCCAGGTTGATATGTAATATTACAATTTCTAAACCTGTTTCGGCATTTGAGTCTCGTGCAACAAGTGCATTCAGAATTCTTACAGCGGCAACATGCTTTGTCTCACGGTACCAATAGTTATAAATATATATACATTTGTATAGCATTTGGCGTAATTCTACCGACGTAGCATTTCAATTTAATGCAAGTCAAAGGTGCGACCAAATCTACCGACATAGCATAAGCGTTAATCTGGGTTGCGGCTTATTCTACTGACATATCTGTTGCGTCATCCTAGGGTGCGGTTAATACTAAGGGCAGGGCATCTGACTTTATTTTATATGGCTGCTCTAGAGACCATGCTGAATTAGACGGGCAAAGAAATTGTTTTCTCGTCAAATTAACAACAAGGGTTTTGGAAAAAAATGTGCCCTCATCCAAGATTAGGAGCATTATTTGAGTAAAGCCGGAGGCCGAGCATGTATGAACAGCAAGATGTTTTGCCGATACGGTTGAGAAGCTCGCTTTAAGTTATTGGAACGTTGTGTATCACGTGACCGCTCCATGCACCGGAAGCGGTGAACAGCTGAAATCATAGTTTAAAGCAAATATTTTGTTGGCGATTACAATAAAAGGGTTGGGAATTTTACTTTTAATACCATAATATACTTGACAATGAAAAGGCTCGGCACAAGATGGAAGTCTATAAATTAGATAAATAAAATGACTTCACATGCCTTTCGAACAGTATTTAATATATTTATATATTTTATTAATTTATATAATAAGGAAAAGGGAGGGTTCATACATACTCGTCCTCCGGCTTTACTCAAATAATGTTCCTCTTCTATCACCAAACGCTTGGATGAGGGCACATTATTTTTCATAAAGCCTTCAGCTCTAGCATGTATGAACAGCATCTTTAAAGTATCGTCAACAAAAAACTACAATAACGAAGAGAAATAAATACAATTTTACTTGAAGTAATCTCACAAATAATTTATTATGCAATGTTGAAAAACATTCCAAAACAAAATTCATTAAGTTCTGATCAACAGTCAAATCTCTGTATGTCTGAACGATAGACATATGCAAAAATATCAATCACTACTTATAAAAAGGCACTTTCTTCTCAGAACAGCTTCAGCGAAAGATAATTCTAATGGAATAACATTTCTAAAATAGAATTTATGAAAGTTGTTCTCATTATTCCAATCAGCAGTACTCAAATTAGTCTGCAAAGAGATTTTACTAAATGCAAACGACACTGAAGCTGAACGAAAGGAATGTGCCTTAAAGAAAGAAGAAAACAAAGATAATTTGCTATCTTACTTTCAATTGTTTGAAATGGATTCTAACGTTGTTTACGACACCAAATATACCAAAATCTAGACGCAAAATCATACTGTTTCCTGCTTCCTTTTCGCCAACCTTGGAGAATGATACTTATAGCTTGTGATGAATTCTTGCAATTTGCAGCGATTCCCTGATATGATTGCACCGATCATCGTGATATGCTTTGCCAAAGGAGGAACCTCTCCACTGTTTGTCAGCCGCAACAAATCTTGATGTCTTGGTAACTTGACAGGATAATCAATCAAAGTTGATACTATCAAAGGAAAATAGCCTTGTGATTTCCAATGAGGAAAAAACAATGATTGCTTTATCTACTTCATCTTGTATGATTTTATTTACCACTTTTTCTAACAAATTACAAGTTTTGAAAATATAGGGCGAAACCTCTTTCCAAGACAAAGTAAAAGCATTGTTATGAAAGGCTTCTGGTTCAGGAAACCATGTGACAAATGTTCCCAACTGTTTATGTTTACATAAACGGACAAAATCTTTTTTCAACATCCATTCTGTTGAATTTGAGAAGTTTCTGGAATAGAAATCTGCGATAGAATTGTCTGAACCAGCGACATGAACTGCAGAAATAAAGATATTTCTTTTTAAACACCAGTTCCAAATCTGACATGCAGCATATCTAGTGATTCTGATGCAATGCTACCCATGTCATTGATATAAGCTACTGCTGTGACAATAGAGAGTTTGAGATTTTAACCTTCGCCTTCCCCTTCAACGTCTCTTGCGAAGTTAACGTATGAAGTTGAAGTTCGATTAAAATTCCTTGAGATTTCAAACTTTAGAATGAACCTTACTTCTTTTAATCCGCCCATTCAATTTATCTGTAATTATGATCGTTTTTCTCGTGCATTTTGATATCAATTGTCCGAAAGTGCAGGACTTTTACACGAGGTTTTAAAAATGAAAATTAAATAAAAACATTTCAATTAACATAATCATCTCATGGATATTAGTGCGATTACAAAAAAAAAAAACATCATTTTATATAAAATGATGTCAGTATACAATACACGATTGTAAATTATACATGAGAGGAAATAGAAATGATAATCATATCAACGTATTCTATTGTTGGTGGTGTTCTTGAAAGATATTACAGTTAATATTTTTTAAACAAAAACATGAGACACCAACTACTACAAATGCATTTCTTCAAATATTAACGTTTGAAGTATATTTTTAATTTTTTTTTCTTGGGATTGTAACGTCGACCGAACTGTACTGTGAAATCAACTTTTAAAGTGTTATAATATGAGCAATTTACACATTTAATGATAGAAGACCCAGGATTGACCTACTCTCGTGCATACGTTTTGCATCAGAACAGTTTGACCTGTATAATGCCAACCTCAGACGCTATATCGTCAAGCCCAGTCTAGGAACAGTAGCTGCCTAGTGAAGAATTCTACGGCCCAAATGAGTATTTGGAACATCACATTCATGAAAGTGGGCAAATAGGTTTGAAGGGACACACTCTAAAAGTCACCATCTGGGGGAGGTCCCCATTTCAAAGTTACTTGTAATGAGATAAAGCAGACACAAAAGGCTGTTGACAAGTATTTCATAGTTTTTCTTAAAGTTTTTTTTTTACTTTGAATTGGTACTGTGTACATCGAATTCCTTAAAAGACGCGTTTTATTTGTAGACTGTACCTGTTGAAAATCTAACCTTTTAAAAGATATGTTGATAATATGAGCCAATATACACAATTTATGAATACATTTAACAAGCGATTTGAAACAAATGTAAGATACTCTCGTGATATCATACGTTTTGGCATCATGACACTCAGTTTGACTCTGTATAATGCCAAACTCTCAGACAGCTCAATATAATCGTGCCAAGTCACCATGTGTCTAGCGAAACAGTCAAGAACTGCTAGGTGGAGACGAAAATTGTCGCACAAAATAACATGTGGGCATATAGACGTATTTGTTTGAAAATACTATTTCATAAGTAAAGCATGTGCAGCAGGCAGATCAAGGAATTTTGATTAGAGGGACACCAACTTTAAAGAGGGGTCACCCATTCATGGGGGGTGGAGGGGGGGGGGGGGGGGTAGTCACACCGAGTTTCAAGACCGATTTTCTTTGTAAAATGTAAGAATCAAAAGGGGATTGACCCACAATGCCCCTCTGCCAGGCTCTGGGTCCGTGCATGTAAAGAATGGGAGTTATCCCATACGGCTAACAGGAAACTTCTCGCATCATGATATCATAGATCTGAAATTGTCTGATACTTCAGAAAAATATTTCCGACTTACTAATATCATTTTATGTTTATAATTAAAACGCAATTGTCTTATTAAGTGTCCGACAGAAACGGATTGATTTTATTTGGAAGTTAAAATAAAATGTTCCACCAAATGATAATCGCGTGTTATCATACATTTTTCAAGTAAAATGACTGTCATGCCATGTGCCTCCATTCAGATTTCAGTCTTTGATACCGAGTATGTGGACAGAGTAGATGTACAAAGACTGAAGTTTTTTTTACTTTCGTGATATCACATCTTCGGACGTTCAAAACTTCACTTCTTACGACAAAAAGGTCCGTCTGGTATAATAAATACCGCCTGAGGACACAAATATGCCGTAGAAGTTAAAGTTTGAACAAAATCTCAAAGTTTCTCAAAATCAGTTGATAACTTCATACTTCCAGGTTCAATTCAATGTATTTAGTTAAAATCATTAGCCAAACAAAACTTCATTACTCTTCTACTTCTTGATAGTGTTTCGCATCAAATTTAGTCCAATTATACATATGGATAATCGAATAACTTAATAAGCAGAAATCCTGAAACTAAGCTTTTTATTTCACATAGTAATAAAGCGAAGTCTAAGGCTTACTTGATATTACATGGAAAACTTTAGTAGCAACGTCTGATATAAATAAAATTCACGCATATCGGTGACGTTTTACCCCAAATATATATGAGAGACGTTGAAGGGGAAGGCGAAGGTTGAAATCTCAAACTCTCTATTATCACACAGGAAGAGTATATGAACATTCCCTTTATTGGCGTTCAAGAGCTGCAAAGTATGGAAGATTGCTAATAATTCTAATAACTTTATATGCTTTACACATTCAACACTATTCCATCTTCCACTTGCGACTTCACCAGATGAAAACGTCATAACAAACCCAGTCTAAATTCGAGGCATTTCTATTACATTGTATGGAAACTTTTTCAGGTCTAATTGGCTTTCCAGGTGTATATTATTTATTTACCACAGCAACTCTTGTTTACACATAACTGAAAGGTACATTTTATTTTGGAAATTGAACTCTGAACACAAACGTACACAAGTTGACTCTCTCTAAAGCTCTATAGTGCATAGGAGCTTCTAAACCAGCGTGAAAGGCGTTAATAATCAATCCAATGAATGATGCTAAATCTTGCAAAACAATTTTTCCCCCTTCAATAATATTTTTGCTTTCATCAAGATTTTCTTAACTTTATCTTCTGTTAGAAAGACCTTAAATTGAACTGAATCCAAAATAAAGCCAAAAAAGTCAATTTTCTGTGTAGGAACAAGAATAAATTTGGATTCATTCAAAACAAACCCTAGAGAGGTCAAAGTAGAACAAATTTTTAATGTATTACAATAACATATTTCATAGATTTGATGCATATTCAAAGAGTCATCTATATAAAATGAACACCTGAGACGTTGATGTCTCAGCCAAGCATAAACGGGATATAGTATTTTGGTAAAATCCCTTGGAGCTGAAGACAAACCAAATGGGAGCACAGTAAACATCCACAGAATATCATCCCATTCAAATTTTGATTTTTTTTGGAAATAATTGTGGATGGAAACAGAAAAATATGCATCAGTTAGATATACTGTAGTAAAAAAAAGGTCATTTTTCTGCATAAGATCTAAAACAATTTTTAAATGTTCTTGTTTAAAATGCGCACTACGAATTGATGTTTTTTATTTCATTCCGGACTTATACATTCAGGTAGCATTTTCAAAGAGTTTTTCTTTTCTTTTTGCATTTATAGAAATGTATACAAACCTTGTTAGACATGTGTTCATACCGTATTTAGCTGTCAGATTTGAAGATGTTCCTTAGTGTTAAAAATCTCACGTAGAAGATAATTGCCCCTATTTTTGGTGAATTACATAGTCATTTATAAACATAAGTTTTAAAACTTTTCCTGGCTGTGTGATAGCTCTTGGAAGATTGTTTATTTCATAAAAACAGTATAGAAGTTTTATTTACACTGTCTTAAGATATGTTCTCATTCAAATAAACAGTTGCAAGGTACCACTGCTGAATGACAAGTTATCACTACCGAATGAATGATAACCTCTTCCGAATGACCTTTAACTGCTGTCGAATGACCCCCGCATAATGACAAATAACAACATCATAAATATGATATAATATAATTGTAAAGAGACCACGTCAGAGTGGAATGTAACCACATCAGAATTAAATGGAACCGTAGCATAATGTCACCATACAACAGAAGAATATAAATAAATAATCAAAATCGTGTGTGGCTTTCCATATTTGTCGCATTTTTAATTTGGGTAGCCAACAAGGCGCCGGAAGCTCTAGATTGAGTTCAACAAAATAAAAAGAAAGAAAAGAAAGAAAAAGAAACATTAACAGAAAGGAAAGGAAACAAGTTATGTTAAGAATATAACGTTCTGTTATGTTCTTTATTTTTGCTGTCAATATATATGGACAAGACAAAACATTTTTCGACATATTAATTGTCATTTCTAACAGATTCGGTGATGTGCTTTTAGAAAAGATATCAAACTGAGCCAGTGAATTAAAAGTCTTGTGTGACGAACTCGGTCCTAATTGACGAACATCAGTTCAACTCCTATAGACGGAGCAGATGTTCTACATGTCGACTAGAAAAAACGGAATTACGTCAACGTCTCTCTTCGTGACGACTCAAAGAATAAACGCTCTTTTGGTGGCGATTTAACGAAATTGTTGATATTTCCTTCCAAATAACGGACGCTAAGAAAGGTAAGGTTTACTAAATGCCACAAGTGCTGTTGCTGTTAACTTGACTTGTATAGCATGAACAAATGAAGTATAACAAAGGAATGGTTCACTTTTGCCCTAATATGGCCTAAAGCTGTAAGTCTAAGTCTAAATGGAATAAATTCCAAAATATGCGCAACATTAAAATATGTCATTATATTGAATTTCGGTCAGTTAAGGATAGCGGAGACGTTCAGTTCATACCAACAACTACCAAATTGTATCCTTTTTCCACTTTGTATATTGCTATAACGCACTAATCCTAATTGCTCTTATTTGCTCTAGAGAAATGTTTATTTTTTTACATTATAAACTTCCTACGTGGATTATCGCACACATGATATTTACTGTTTACACAGCTTGGAAAGTTAGGCGCGAGTATCGGAAATGACCTTCCTATTATAGATTATCGTTACGCTACGGTTGGTTGGCAATAGATTATCGTCATGCATCTATTTTTAAATGTTGGGAAATAACCTTCCTGTATTAAGTGGACAGCGGATGCACAGCCTTATAAAAGTGTTTGCGTCTAACGTCTCAATCATATTGTTTAAACAACGTTGACAACGCATTATCGAAAGAAAAACAATATTTATTTTATTTATTTTGTTGGGTTTAAAGTCGCACCGACACAAAGAAAAACAATAAGGTAAATTTTAAGATAAAATTTGCTAGCCAGTGAAACTTCACTATTTAAGACAAATTGAGTTCGTGTTATAAAATTCTATTTTGATATAAGGAGAATATTTGATTGTTTCAATTTAATGTGGAAATAGTAAAGAATGTTTCATTTTAAGATTGAAATTTATGTCACAGTGAAAATGTAGGATACAGTGGTGTTTACGATGATATTCAAAGCGAACAGTTTCTTTCATTTAACTAGTTTTTTATGCCTATTTTAGAGTTCTTAACAGTGATTTTTCACCGTGAAAATACCAGATAAATTTCACTGTAATACTCCAATAACTTCTGAAAGAAAAACAAAAAACTGAATTAATTATGACTATCAATCATGATTTTTTTTCTTCCAGCTGAAGATATCTATTGTCATGCAAACTAGAGCCATCGTTTACTTACTGATAAGCCTTATAGTCCTACAAATGATGTTAGAAACTGCTGGTCGGCCACATATGAACTGTTGCAGGTTTAGAAGATGTCCACGAGGAAAAAGATGCGTTAATATTGGCTCTCGATGTCGTTGCAAGAGCAACCGGGTTATTACGGACTTTTTCGACATGCTTAAACGACCTACAAAAAGACCAAGATATCTACACAAGTACTAGAACTCTCAGACCGAACTAATGATATCGGTCTTTTCAACTGTGATAATGAAATTATATATATAGTACTGTGTTGTAAGCTCGTCGCACCAATATTGGAGGCAGTATGCTCTGGTCTAGTCACGCTATACATTAAGACTGCGTGGTAAATAGAGTTCACTGAGATGCGAGCTTTGCTCGTACGATATCTACATGAACTGAGATGACATTGTGATCTCTACACCCTTTGCGATGTGATAAAAAGATTTTTCGCTGTGGTAAAACAAACATGAATTCTGCACGCCATGTTTTCAGAATGAAATATTCTGTCTGCGATATATGAGGTCCGAAAGTTCTCTACTGTTATATGTGCACTTCATACTTCGATAACATGAAAGTCAAACACAAGAAGGGTGTTAATTCATCAAAAATGCGATATTTATCAATTCTAGACATTCGAAGAATGATAAACCTGCCATTGTAGTACATTACATCCTCTAGTCCCTAGTATAGTCACTGTGACGTTTAACTGTCTTTACTTGCTGGATAATTTTACATATCTTTTAAATGAAAATATTTGTAATTATACATTTTACTTACTGTTGTGTGTTTTACATTAATGTACAGCTGGTCAGTATATGATTTATTTTTTAAATCAATTTTGAGTATATTTTAATGTGTCAATTCTGTTTTACATATTTTCGTCAGTCTTTACAGTATTATACCTTAATTAAAATTTTTACCTTAATCTTTCTGTGTTATATTATTTTCTGCCTCCGTCCAAGATTAATATGTAATATTATAATTCCTAAACACGACATTTAAGTCTCGTGCATTTGGCATCAAACTTGGATGCGACCAATTCTACCGACATAGCATTCCACTTTGGAGTCAATCAAGGGTGCGATCATTTTCTACCGACATAGCATAAGCCTTAACCTAGGATGTGGCTAATTCTACCGACATAACATTTGCATCACCCTAGGATGCGACTAATTCTAAGAGCAGTGCATTTGTCGTAATTTAACATGACTGCTCTATAGACCCCGCTGAATAAGACGGCAAAGAAATCATTTCCCCTGCAAATTAACATCAAGGTCTTTGAAAGAAAATATCAACCATTAACAAAAGTCACCACGCGATTGTCAGGAAACCATTGGTACCCAGCGACATATATAGCTACTAATGATAACAAATGACCCAAAAAGCCACATACTGCAATTAAAATAAATAAATCCGTTGAATAAACGAAAGACGCTATCGATTAGAATTGCATCAGTATAGTTACATTAATATTACATCACAGTATTATAGGAGCTATACTTTATTTATCAAATCCCGACCAATCAATAGTCAAACCTATTTACCCGGGTTGCGAAGGACCGGTGGCTTACACTTTTTAACTATTCGCTGATAAAATATTCAATAAGTATTTTATTACTTGATATCTAAGTTTCTTATCAGGTTTTGACCTGATCCAGTTTTAGTCGATGTGAATGAAAACTCGAACAAAATATGTTGCACCGTATCAAGGTTTTAAGTATGTCCTTGACAATATGAAGTAGGCTCTCAACAGGTTATGAGCTTGTGCGATTGTTTGCCCCATTGCATCATGCTAGAACTGTGCATATTGCCAAGCTATGGAATGCCGAACAAGAATTAGATTATTTACTGGCTTAATATTGTAGTGTGATTAGTTTTCATTCTGATACGGTCATATTACATTATGATGCTGTCACTTAATATTCCGTAGTGGTTGTTTGCCACCTGGCAGCTGTCACTGGTTACTTGTCATGATGCAGGGGTTACTTGTCATTCTGCAAGGGTTACTTGTCATTCAGCAGGGATTACTTGTCATTCGTCATTGGCGGTGATCACCTGTCATTCGGAAGTGCTAACTTGTCATTAGGTAGAGTTAATTTGTCATTTGGAATTGTTAACTAGTCACCGTGTGTATATAGTTTAGGTAATCAAGCAGAAAGAAAGAGTCATCAATCTTTCCTAAACCAAGCCACATGCTGTTTTTATTTCATTGTGGACTTATACTTGACATTCTGGCAGCATTTTAAGTGCGGGCCGGTGGTCTAGTGGTAATACGCTTGACTGTCAATCCAGAGGTCCGCGGTATGAATCCCGGTCAAGGCACTGGAAATTTCTGAGATGCTCTTGAGTGTCTCCCACCTAACTAGAGGCCAGTACTGGTTCTTCCCAGGAAAGACGGCTTCGCGTGTATCGGTGCTATACACCGGGCACGTTAAAGAACCAGACTGTCTATTCGAAAAGAGCTAGGCTAAGTTAGCCAGACACGTCTGTATCTGAAAAGTTCTCTCTGTTCTGGGGGGCTTTATCTCACTCTGTCCCTCTGGTCAGATCG
This sequence comes from Mercenaria mercenaria, assembly GCF_021730395.1. Taxonomy (NCBI): domain Eukaryota; kingdom Metazoa; phylum Mollusca; class Bivalvia; order Venerida; family Veneridae; genus Mercenaria; species Mercenaria mercenaria. The sequence goes on from NC_069373.1 coordinate 61,217,754, forward strand.
CTCTGTGTCTGTACTAGTAGAGGATGATTTCGCGCCCTGTGTGGCTGCAGTACATGTAAAGCGCCTTTGAACGTGTTTGTCATGAAAAGGGTGCTATATAAATCTGGTATAATAATAATTTAAGGAGAATTTTTGCATTTATAGAATGTAGACAAACCTTGTTATACATGTGTCCATACCGTATTTTAGCTGTCAGTTTTGAAGATATTCTTTAGTGTTAAAAATCCTTCGTAGAACATAATTGCGCCTTCTTGTTTTGGTGAATCATATGGTTTAATTTAAAGCAGCATGTCTCCAGATTTGGCTAAAAATAATCTTTCTTCCAAATTGAAGTTTTGGTCATATTATGAACATTAGAATATGAATTTTTGTTTCTAAAATATTTTAAAAATTCCAAATCAAGAAAAAATGATGACCGCGTCGGGAATCGAACCCCGGACCGCCGCGGCAATAAAGACATTTTTCCGTCGTCGTAACCAATAATAACTTCTAAATATAGATATTTATAATCGAGACAGTTTACCTGGAGTAAAAGCGTGACTTTCATTGTAAAAAGTAGTAAAAACAGCAAATTCTCATGAGTTTCCGTAATATAAAGTTTGTCAGTAATTAAATGTTAAAGCCTTCTTAAGAAATATAGCATTTATTTCAAGATATCTAAAAAAAAAAATTATTATTTTGTTGCCGAACGATCTGGAGGCATGCCGCTTTTAGTGTCGATTTAAAATGTTCCTGGCTATGTGATAGAGAAACGTTTAGTTTTTACCTGTAATTATGACAAAACATTTTTACCAGTCGTTTACCTATTAAAACGTTACAAAATGTGGACATATGATGTTGTTTGTAAGACTTAAAAAATTCTTATTAGACAACATTTTGTGAGGTTCCATTATGATATTGGTATTCCCATGGGAACTAACTGAGCGCGTGATATAGTTCTTATATTGCTACGAATGATATTATTATGTTTGTCACTAGATAAGAAATGCCTTTGACAGCACTCCACGTTAAACAGATGATAATTTAACATTGTTTATCCGTATTTTTCTCCTGTGATTGCTAATATATATCCTAGATACTTTCAGTTAAAGAAGGCAAACAGTGCGGATATCATTGCTTGTTTTACATCTCTGTATTAATGACGGTATTCTACTAAAGAATATGAGCCGTGCCATCAGAAAACCAACATAGTGGCTTTGCGACCAGCATGGATCCAGATCCGCGCAGTCTGGTCAGGATCCATGCTGTTCGCTAACAGTTTCTCCAATTCCAATAGGCTTTAAAAGCGAACAGCATGGAAACTGACCAGACTGCGCTGGTAGCAAACCCACTATGTTGGTTTTCCCATGGCGCGGCTCATATAATCTGATATTGTCAATTTCCCGTGTAGAAGTTACCAATCATGCCACATCTTATGGGGTTTATATTTTACAGTTGATATTTACCAGACCCTGTAGTCCTGCGACTTAATAATGCTTCTTCAGCAGGGCCACTATTACCAAACACTGCATATATCATTTGCTTAAGTTTTTCATCATTATTTGGAATTAGTGATTAAATTCAAAAGTAATCTAAAGACTCCTCTGCGACAAGGTATTTCAGAACTTGAGATTTAAAGGCTTTCGTATACTTTTCCAATCATTATTTTCTAAAATTATCATACGTTTAAATAAAATATATAGGCTATGACCGTATTGTTCGGAGACATACTGCATTTTTGATGCTTGTCCCTTTTGCAGTTGGTTTCTGTGCTTTCTCTTTCCGCGAAGACGGGACAGATGGGGAATCGTTGGCAACAAGCTCTTAAACCCACATCTGGATTTCACCTGACGGGGAGGTAATTTTAGTTACACTGTCATGTAATATTAGACTAGCTCCTAGACTATATCTTTTTTTACATTTTTATGATTAAATGTAGTGAACTGAGCCAGTCTATATCCTATGTCCAAAATTATAATTTCAACATCGTTCCTCTGTGAAAATCTCTAAAATAGACTGGCTTTTGTCTCTATGATATTGAAGTCAAAAGGAAAAAACGTAGGAATATATAATTATCAGTCTAGTGGCTAATTTCAACATCATTCCTCTGAGAAAATCTCTAAAATAGACTGGCTTTTACCTCTATGATATTGAAGTCAAAAAAGGGGGAAATGTAGAAATATATATTTATCAGTCTAGTGGCTAGTCTATTGTAATATAGGAACAGTTATAGGAAATTTGGTGCCAGTAAACTAGATTCAACTTTGCAACTGACCGTTCCAAAGCGGTACCCTGCTGTGTTACTTTTCCGTGCATGTGTCTGTATATTACTCCAGTGTTATTATTGTTGCATTCTTTTGCATTCATGTGAACATGGGCTTGGTCACTGAATACATTTAGAATCTACTCATACCCGTATTTCAACTGGAGTGCCGGCGACTATGGTTTTGATGATGGCTTTTCTTGTTGTATTTTTTTCTTGTATTTTTTATGTGCTGTCTCAATGTTTGGGAAAAGCTATATATCACCGGTAAATATGTCAGATCATTTATGACTGAAGTGCTTATGTAAATGAAGGACGTTCATTGCATTATTCGAATTGGCTATAATTTTACTATTACAAAAGTGTATTTAGTTTCAAATGTATTCATTAAAGAGGAAGGAGGATTGTTTATGCCGTTTTTTTAAAATTCTTCATTTTCCTATATGATTTAAGTAATCCCCGCAGAAAGAACTTTGTTTTTCCTTTCAATTCGTTTGAAACCCCTTTGTGTTTGGGGCAAAAAGGTCAAATGTCAATGTCACAGTGACCCTGAGACTGTAAATGGTTTCCGACTGATTACTGAAGAACGCTTTGGCCTACATGCGTCAAACTTGATAGGATGGTTTTCTGTGGTCTGTAGATGACCCCTATTGTTTTTCGGATTAATTGATTGGGGGAGTGGAGGCAGAGAGTGGGAGATTGAGAGATACTAAGGAACAATACGAGATATTACATAAAGTTAGTGTATGGAGTGTAAAAGATTTTTGTGGGAGGACTAGTTGTAACAAAACAATATAGGTTATTGAAATGAATCTGAGGGTTTGGGCACTCAGAAGCTGGAGGTATGGACGTTGAGGGACACTTAGTAGCTAATTTATATAAACAAGGAAATTTTGTTACAATGAAAACTATTTTCGGTCCAAATTCAATATGTCCCAGTTTCAAAAGTATGCACATATTCTATTGAATGTCTTTCAGCGAAACAATCACGAGACAACATGGTTCAAATGAGTACAAAATACATTGGAGCCGCGCCATGAGAAAACCAACATAGTGGGTTTGCGACCAGCATGGATCCAGACCAGCCTGCGCATCCGCTGTTCGCTTTCAAAGACTATAGTAATTAGAGAAACCATTGTGTGGCAGTTGGTCTGCTGATGCGTCAAGTGTGGTGTGCTGTGTGTTGTGTGCTTGTCACCTTTCGCTTTCAGCCTCCACCGCTGGCTAGCCCTCTGGTGAAAAAGGAGCCGAGTGCGTAAGTCTTCCCTGCTAATACACAGCCTCTCTGCAGACAAGCCCCTTTGCAGTGCCTCCGAGTTGGCGCCACACGGTAACTGAGCACCTTGCGGCCTCAGGCAGAACTGCAGAGGACTCGGAGGAGGTCTGCCCCCAGACATGTGGCATGCCAGGCCCACCGGTGTGTGGACACGCCCTGATGCCTATTAACAGACCCCCAGCTATGGGACAAATAGCTCCTGTGTTTCCAGGATAGGGTTTTAACTCGGAACTAAGGGTGAGGTAACCCCGAACGAAACCTAGAGAGTTGAAGACAGAGGTGCTGGGCCATTGGCACTCTCTTAACGAACCACAGCACCATGCAATATCGCTATGTCTACACAGCCATCCGGTATTCACCAACGTGGTGCTGAATCTCTGAGGTCCCACCAGGGGGATTCAGTGCCGGGCTCTGAGCCTCGACAGAGTCCACCCACAGCTACTGGGGGTCCCTCCTTCAATCCACAACATGCAAAGAGAAGAAGGAGGAACATACCAAGGAAAAGAACCAATCGGCATCAACCTTTCAGGCTGATGCATTGGAATGCGCAGGGTGTCTTCAACAAGAAAGCTGAACTTGAGCATATCCTCTACGAGAAAGACATCAATGTCTGTTGCATTCAGGAAACTCACCTACAGCCAGAGAAATCCTTCAAAGTCAGAGGATACCAGTGTTTCCGCTGTGACAGAATTGGCAGACGAAAAGGAGGCATCATGACATTGGTCAGGAACAACATCAGCTCTGTCCAGACCAACACGCATATGGATGACTCCGAGTTCCAAGTTCTGAGCCTCAGAAAGAACGATTTCAGATTGAAACTTGTGAACATATACTCTCCAAGTGACAAAGCTCTGTCCCTTGACAAAGTTACAACTAATGAAACCAGGTTCATCATTGTAGGAGACTTTAACAGTCACTCACAAAGCTGGGGATATGACCACCTGGATAAACGTGGAGAGGAAGTGGAGACCTGGCAAGATGATAACAAGCTAAACCTCATCAACAGGCCAGATGATCCCCCAACTTTTTACTCCAGAAGCTGGCGAACAACATCAACCCCTGATCTTGCTTTATGTACTGATGACATACATGGACATGTCAAGCGGGAAGTCAGTGAACAACTAGGAGGTAGCGACCACCGCCCAGTCCAACTCACTATGGACCGTATAGCCTCTACTTCATCTAACATCGCCAGATGGAACTACAAGAAGGCCAGATGGACCTTTTACCAAGGTCTGAGTGATGAGCTCTGTAAAGACATCAGAGTGGAAGGTAGAGACATCAACTGGGTTGTCAAAGACTTCAACGCCAGTATACTTAAGGCTGCTTACAGCGCCATTCCAAGGGGAGAAAGAAAGGACTATAAGCCCTACTGGAGTGATGAGTTGGAGAATCTACAGGCATAGTTATCACAAGCCAGGGAGGAAGCAGAAAACGATCCCTCACAAGGAAATAACCTCTCTCTACAGCAAGCCAAGGCCAAATTCCTCAGGCACAAACGGGAAGCACAGAGGAAGAGCTGGAGAAACAAAACAGCCTCGCTCAACCTAGAGCGAGATGGCCAAAAGCTGTGGAGATTGACGAGACAGCTGAACAATGAAGAAACAGGAAGAGGCTCAGTAACTTTGGAAGAGAATGGTGAACTGTTGACGGGTAAACAAGCGGCAAACACTTTTGCCTCTAATTACAAAGATGTTTCTAACATCCCCATCAACAGGGAACGGCAAAGGGAAGCCCGAAGAGAAAAAAGGGAAAGGCAGACAAGCCAAGTGACACCAGAATGCATGAAGCAGGGTCTTAAACTGCATGAGCTCTTAGGCAGTTGAAGACAAAGAAGTCTCCTGGACCAGATGGAGTCACAAATGAAATGCTGACCCATCTAGGCACTGAAGCAATTTGCAAACTCCTGGAAATTTACAACTACAGCTGGACACAAGGACTGCTTCCACAGATATGGAAAGAGGCAGTCATGATCCCCATCCACAAGAAAGGGAAGGATCCAAAGAAGGCTGCAAGCTACCGCCCAATCAGCCTAACCAGCTGTGTTGGAAAGACCATGGAGAGGATTGTGAATGCAGGCCTGAAGTGGTACATGGAGACTAACAACCTATTTGCAACCCAACAAGCTGGCTTCAGACAATTCCGCTCCACTGAGGACCAAACCACTTATCTATCGCAAGAGATAGAGGACGCCTTCCAAGAGCAGAAAGTCATGCTTACAGCATGGATTGATCTGCAGAGGGCGTTTGACAAAGTCTGGACTGATGGACTCCTCGTCAAGCTGATGAGGACTGGAGTAGGAGGTCACATGCTGAGGTGGATTAAGTCATACCTCCACAACAGGAGAGCAAGAGTCAGTTTAGAACATGCCAGTAGTAGGAAGTTCCTGTTGCGTCATGGTGTCCCACAGGGTGGAGTCTTATCCCCTACACTCTTCTTGCTTTTCATCAATGATCTGGTGTCTGAACTACCGAAAGGAGTTAAGGCTGCTCTCTACGCTGACGATCTGGTGTTATGGTGTAAGGAAGAACATGCCACTACAGCCACATACAGGACGCAAGAAGCCATCAACAAGCTTTCAGCTTGGGCTGAAGATTGGTGTGTATCGATCAATACAGAGAAATCGTTCACCACACTATTCTCCCTGTCGTCAAAGCAGAGGGCGGGTAAAATCAAGATGGGAAATACTTCGCTGATTGAAGCAGACGAGGCAAAATACCTTGGAGTGACCTTTGACAAACGGCTAACCTGGAAGCCCCACATAAGTCAAGCAGAAGGGAAGGTCCGTAAAAAGCTTGCCATGATGCGCAAACTTGCTGGAACAACGTGGGGAGCAAACTAGCAAATACTCAAGACAGTATATCAGGGAACAGTGAGACCCCATTTAGAGTATAGCTCAACTGCCTGGTCCACTACTGCCAAAACTAACCAACAGGCTTTAGACAAGGTTCAGAACCAAGCATTGCAGATCATGACAGGTGCTACAAAGTCTACACCAATCTCCTTCATGGAGAAGCTAACAGGCACACAGCCGTTACAAGACAGAAGACATGCAAAGGTTCTGCTTCAAGCAGAGAAGTTCAGGTCTTTTCAAGACCATCCCATGAAAGCCAAGCTAGATGGCTATACAAAGAATCGGCTCAAACATAGCAGCTTCGTACTTGAGGCAAAGAAACTCAACCGAGAGTTCAAAACTGAGCTGAGCATTCCAACGACTCCCTTAGGTAGTGAAGACATCATAAACCCACTAGCGAATGATCTGTCCTCAGTGACTGTGAGACTTGCTGTTCCTCGTCTTGACCGCGGGAAGCAAGAGGATGAAGGCATTCAGAAGAGCCTCACACTTGCTATGATCAATGAAGACTATCCTCCGGAATTATGGACTCATGTCTATACAGACGGATCAGCCACATGCGCCGTCAAAGATGGAGGAGCAGGAGTTTTCATTCAGTACCCATCTGGCAAGAGAGAAACACTACATGCAGCCACAGGAAAACACTGCAGCAACTATAAGGCAGAGACTGAAGCACTCATGAAGGTCGTCTCAATGGTTGAAGACTCGGCAGAAGAAAGCTCCTCAGTCGTCTTTTTCACAGATGCACTGTCTGTCATGGAAGCTCTGATCAACAATAAAGCTCCGCAGCTAGCCAGGAGAATGCAGAGCCTGAGTATGACCTGCAAAGTAGCACTTCAGTGGATTCCATCCCATTGTGGACTTGCAGGCAGTGAAGAGGCAGACAAACTGGCTAAGCTAGGAGCTCAGTCAGAACAACCAACAGTACCTGTGAGTTACAAGGAGAAAGTCACCATCATCAAGGCACTAACGAGGCCAAGGATGGAGGAAGATGATTTTCATCTCCTTGATCGGTCTGAACAAGTGATGATGGTCAGGCTCCGCTCTGGGCACAACAAGCCCAATGCTCACATGTACAAGAAATACAGACTGACATCATCGCCAACTTGTCCATGTGGTGAAGAAGATCAGACTGCGGAGCATATACTTCAGAGATGCAAAAGGCACGACCAGGAGCGAGCTGCGACTTGGCCAATAGATACCTCAATCCACCAGAAGCTGTATGGAGGCATTGAGGATCTTAGACAAACCACAAGTTTCATCGAGGCTACTGGTCTGAAAGTGTAGATGCGAACGACAAGAAGGAAGAAGAGAAACCATTAGCGAACAGCATGGATCCTGACCAGACTGCGCGGATGCGCAGGCTGGTCTGGATCTATGCTGGTCGCAAAGCCACTCTGTCGGTTTTTTCATGGCATGGCTCATTGTATGTTCTGAAAAGTGCAGTACGCTCTCATTTCTTTTCTGCTTCTACTTGAACTATGAACTATTTTCAAGTACATACAGTGTGTTCCCGGCATAATGCCTGTCATACTACTGTATTTCTATATCGACTATAAACATATTAGCCCGTTTGTTCAAAGAATTCGATTTAGTATTGGCAATGCTACTAGGTTGAATTTTTAATGGCAAGCTTTTAAAAATAAATATACATGTATCTTACTTACCGCCCTCTCATAATCATCAAGCCTCACGTAAGAATTGGTGTTGGTAAGAGAAAGAAATCATATTTTTAAGGGTCAGGTATCCAAAAGGCCAGGGTCACTGTGTTCTAATTTCTAATAAGGTTGGTTAAAGTTTTATGGTTAAGCTTCACAATTTTACTTTTTCTTCTTATTTGTTCAGACTGGATGATTCTCAAGGCAGATATGTCTATATAACGACACTGGACTGAAATATTGTATTACAAATTTGTATTCTAAACTATGCATCATATATTTGTATTCTGAACTAAAGCATAACACTTGAAAACTGCTAAAAATGCTTAAAACTTCTTTATTGAATCCTTTTCAAAACAAATAAAATGCATTAATATATGATTGCATCATCGAAGCAACTCATTATTGAACACAGTAAAGAGTAGATATATGTATGCAAGATTGTTTTGCACTTCAAAATTAGACCATCCTTAATCAATATTTTTCTTTAAATAGAAAGGCCAAAACATTCTATATAGCATTATATTTATTAAACTGAAGAGTATTCAATTCATTTTTTCTTATTTTGCAATTGCTAGGTCTAGCTTATCATTACAGTAAAAAAAAGTCTCAATGTTTAATGGAAGTATAGATCAAAGTAAAAGCTGAGTGACAAAACATCATAAGCAGCTTAAGTGCTTCCTATGAACCTATGATTAAGCAAGATGAGTCTTCTAAATATCAATTTAGGATGGTCTATAATACAAATGACTACAAAGTAACAACAATTTCAACATCAAAGTATAGAACATGCACAAAGCCAAAAAACAACAATTAGAGTAATCCCCTAACAGATTCAAAAACAGATTGTCAAAAGTTAAGTAACCTGTACTTTTTTTCAAAAATTGGCAATAAAAATCAATCTCATGATCAAACTTACATCAAACTAGAGACTGCATTTAGTAAAAGCACACATGACTCTCCATACTGCTTCATCTATATGGAAAGATAAAGAATGCCCTTTGCTGGAGAAGAATGGTAAATGGGTAAATGTATACTGAACAGGAAGTAGGGTGAAGGCAGTGGGCAATGATGGCCCTAGATTTTTCATCTTTGTTTCAAAGCTAAACTGAATAATTTTGGTAAAGGATCACCTATTTAAAGGAACATTTCTGTTAATTTTTTTTTCAGAATCAGACCAGCAGTTTCTGAGCAGATTTTAGGGTTTCCATAATTATAGCCATATGAAGAAAGTTAGTCCTGCTCCTGCTACTAAACCAAACAGATAAGTAAAACTGACCTTTAAGGGAAATTAACTTCACCATTGCTAGTCTAACAACATAACTCTCTAATAAGCTAAAACTGACCTTTAAGGGGTTATTACTTCAGTAAAATGCATTTAAACCTAAAAATACCAACAAAATGTAAAAGAAGCCATGGCTCTGAGTATCCCTACAAAGTTTATATTTATTTCAAAGGAAGAGTCCAAACAAAATTTTGTGACAGACAGATATACAACATTCATATATCTCCCTACAAATAGGGAGAAATAATTATATCTGCATTCCAGTTTAATGCTTTTCATTAATTAATTGAAGAACAATTAAAAAACATATAAACTACAGTAAATTGTCATTTGTTTGTGGGGGACAAAATTGTGTTACTCATGCAGCCGCAAGCAAGCAAAGCTTCCATTCACTTTTAACCCCATGAAATACCTCTCCTAGATTACCTCAAAAAAACTTTTGGCCATATTTATATTAAATTATTTCACTGTAGCTGAAACAATACAAGCTTTTTATAACTAATTCATATAATTTATCATCAAAAATTTACTTACAGTGATGACAGTATAACTAAAGATTGTCTTTCAAATGAGAAAGCAGGCGCATAGCGTGACATAAGCACGGTTTTCAGTATTACTTTCTATAGTATATATTTTTACTCCAAATGACACCAAATTGCAGAAAATCGTATGCTGAAAATGAAAAAAAATCCAAATGAGTATGTTACCTAACACACTAGCTTCTATGGGTTTCAGTACCATTTCAAGCTAAGATTTTCAGTTTGTGTATATAAATACATATGTGAAATATTTCATCAGTATTTTCAGAAAAAAATGCAATATTACTTGTTGCAACACAATGCTTTAACAAAATGGATTAAATGTACATGACCAACCCCTTTTCTGGATTTTAAAGCAAGGTATATTGCCTTGCTTTGATAAGACTAGAAAAATCTGCCCTACAATAAGAGTAGTTTTTACAATGTTTTTCAACCCTGCTGTTGTATAACAGCAGTGTGTTAATCTAACCAGTGTTCCTGGATCCCAGTACTGACTTTCCTCAAGTAATTTACAGCTTTCACCCCTGTATAAGAGAAGATTAACTGTATCATTTCTTGTCAAAATGTCACAGAGGACTTTGGGTTACCCAGGGATCAAACTTGCAACCTCTTTATTCATTGTCTAGTGTTCTACCTACTGAGCAAATCATGAGGGACTAACATGCAAGTCAGAATTCAGTCTGAATGTCTTCCTGTCAAGTAGACAAGAAGTCTGGAATGATGAAACTGGAGATTAAAAGCATAGGCCAAAGGTTATAAAACTCGAGTCTGAAGACCAGTACTTGGATGACACTTTCCACTGGCTCATTTTAAAACAAGGAGAGTTGACTTGAGTTTTGCCACTGATCTCTAAACTAAGTTGTATAACCATGTGCCCACATAGAATCATAAATGCAGACTACAAAATGAAACAAGTGATGGTATTATGCAACTATTGCTTGTTACCATGTAACAGGTGAGCACTAAATTTGTACAAGTAACAAAAAATACTACAACAAAATGATTACATAGTTATAAAAGCACCTGAAAAACCTGTAACAAATGGCACCAATAAAAATCAAACTAAATAACAAGAGGACCATGATGGTCCTGAATCGCTCACCTCTTCCCATATGACCCAGTTTTGAGTATGACGTCGTTTTTTCTATTATTTGATATAGTGACCTAGTTTTTGAGCTCATGTGACCCAGTTTTGAACTTGACCTAGATATTATCAAGATAAAAATTCTGACCAATTTTCATGAAGATCCATTGAAAAATATGGTCTCTAAGGTTTTTCTATTATTTGACCTATTGACCTAGTTTTCGAAGGTACGTGACCCTGTTTTGAACTTTACCTAGATATCATCAAGGTGAACATTCTCACTAATTTTCATGAAGATCTCATGAAAAATATGGCCTCTAGAAAGGTCACAAGGTTTTTCTATTTTTATACCTACTGGCCTAGTTTTTGACCGCACATGACCCAGTTTCGAAACTGACCTAGATATCATCAAGGTGAACATTCAGATCAATTTTCATGAAGATCCATTGAAAAATATGGCCTCTAAAGAGGTCAAAAGATTTTTCTAATATTTGACCTACTGACCTAGTTTTTGACGGCACGTGACTGAGTTTCGAACTTGACCTAGATATCATCAAGGTGAACGTTCTGACCAATTTTCATGAAGATCTTGTGAAATATATGGCCTCTAGAGAGGTCACAAGGTTTTTCTATTTTTAGACCTACTGACCTAGTTTCTGACTGGACGTGACCCAGTTTCGAACTTGACCTAGATATCATCAAGATGAACATTCTGACCAACTTTCATAAAGATCCCATGAAAAATGTGACCTCTAGAGTGGTCACAAGGTTTTTCTATTTTTAGACCTACTGACCTAGTTTTTGATAGCACGTGACCCAGTTTCGAACTTGACCTAGATATTATCAAGATGAACATTCAGACCAATTTTCATACAGATCCAATGAAAAATATGGCCTTTAGAGAGGTCACAAGGTTTTTCTAATATTTGACCTACTGACCTAGTTTTTGACGGCACGTGACCGAGTTTCGAACTTGACCTAGATATCATCAAGGTGAATGTTCTGACCAATTTTCATGAAGATCTTGTGAAATATATGGCCTCTAGAGAGGTCACAAGGTTTTTCTATTTTTAGACCTACTGACCTAGTTTTTGACTGGACGTGACCCAGTTTCGAACTTGACCTAGATATCATCAAGATGAACATTCTGACCAACTTTCATAAAGATCCCATGAAAAATGTGACCTCTAGAGTGGTCACAAGGTTTTTCTATTTTTAGATCTACTGACCTAGTTTTTGACCGCATGTGACCCAGTTTCGAACTTAACCTAGATATCATCAAGATGAACATTCTGATTAACTTTCATGAAGATCCCATGAAAAATGTGACCTCTAGAGTGGTCACAAGGTTTTTGTATTTTTAGACCTACTGACCTAGTTTTTGACCGCACGTGACCCAGTTTCGAACTTGACCTAGATATCATCAAGATGAACATTCTGACCAATTTTCATAAAGATCCCATGAAAAATGTGACCTCTAGAGTGGTCACAAGCAAAAGTTTATGGACGCACGGACTGACGGACGGACGGACGACGGACACCGCGCGATCACAAAAGCTCACCTTGTCACTTTGTGACAGGCGAGCTAAAAATAAATCTGAAAATAACACAGCAAATATTGCTGCAAATATACTGCATCTTCAACAGGAATGCCTGGTTATATGGAAGGACCTTACATGCTACATAGTGGGAGGGGGGATTAAATACATCTATATACTACAAACATCAAATTTATTAGATACATTTGCATTATAAAATCTGCAAAGAGCAAAATGCAACTAAAGCTTGCCTGCATGTTTTACATTTTGTGAAACACAGCAATGATAAACAATAAATATGGATGTTCAACTGACTGAACAGTGATTGCATATTGGTCTACATTATCTTATAATACTGAACAGTGATTGCATATGCTCTACATTATCTTGTAAGACTGAACATTGATTGCATTTTGTTCTATATTATCTTAAAAGACTGAACAGTGACTGCATTTTGTTCTATATTATCTTAAAAGACTGAACAATGATTGTATTTTGTTCTATATTATCTTACAGACTGAACAGTGATTGCATATGCTCGACATTATCTTACAGACTGAACAGTAATTGCATATGCTCTATATTATCTTGTAAGACTGAATAGTGATTGCATTTTGTTCTATATTATCTTACAGACTGAACAGTGATTGCATTTTGTTCTATATTATCTTAAAAGACTGAACAGTGATTGCATTTTGTTCTATATTATCTTAAAGACTGAACAATGATTGCATATTGCTCTTTATTATCAGTGATTGCATACTGCTCTATATTATAAGACTGAACAGTGATTGCATATTGCTTTACATTATCTTACAGACTGAACAGTGATTGCATATTGCTCTACATTATCTTACAGACTGAACAGTGATTGCACATTGCTCTATATTACCTTACAGACTGAACAGTGATTGCTTATTGCTCTACATTATCTTATAAGACTGAACAGTGATTGTATATTGCTCTACATTATCTTATAAGTATAAGACTGAACAGTGATTACATATTGCTCTACATTATCTTATATATATTATACTGTATCTCAGAGTTGTTCTGTACTTCTCTAGCATAAAAAGCATTTATGTTCACTGGCTACATACAAATTACAACAAAAACATAACCAATAATATGTACAGAGATCAACCATAACTTTATTGCACTACCAGTTTTCAAAACTATTGATCAACTTTGTTCCTACAGAATAGTGATACTGTGATATTATTATGCAACTAAATCACCATTTTAACCTTCAGCCTGCTGGTGGCAAGCGATATTGCCTTTGCGGCCAGTGCAGGCTGATCATGGTCTGCACTGTTCGCTATTCAGTAAGTAAATTTTCAGTAAATACCCATTTGATTAAATAGATGGCATTGCCTAAATTGAATGATGGACCAGTCCATGTTAGAAATTTAGCAGGTTAAAGATTAATCACTTTTTGGACTATAATAATTCCTAAATAAATGAAGATGATTGATTCTCTCCAAACGCCACTCCCATGTAGAGAGGTAAAATCTTGGGGCCATGACACTTGACCTCAAAAATTTGACACTGACCACGAAACTAGTAACATGTAACATGGGTCTGTTGTGTATCTTGTCTTATTATAAAAGTGAACATTTCTGTGTTGTTGTTTTTTTTGAGAACGGATTAAACAGTTTCTGAGATAATCCTTTTGGAAGGAAATACCAACAGGCTACCCAACAAACAAACTGATGTATATGACTCAAATAAAGCCCCTTATACTTTGTATCTAGGGGTGAAATATGTTGGATGGAGTGAAGGGAGACAATAGATAGAGATTCAAAATTTTGCTATTTACATTCTAAACCATATTATACAACATCAATGTTTGAAAAGTATCAATGACACCACTTCTCATTAAAGAAGTAAACAAGAGGACCATGATGGTCCTGAATCGCTCACCTGTCCCCACATGACCCAGTTTTGAACTGAGTATGACGTCGTTTTTTTCTATTATTTCACATAGTGACCTAGTATTTGAGCTCATGTGACCCAGTTTTGAAATTGACCTAGATATTGAGATAAAAATTCTGACCAAGTTTCATGAAGATCCATTGAAAAATATGGCCTCTAGAGAGGTCACAAGGTTTTTCTATTATCTGACCTAATGACCTAGTTTTTAAAGGCATGTGACCCAGTTTCGAACTTGACCTAGATATCATCAAGGTGAACATTCTGACCAATTTTCATGAAGATCTCATGAAAAGTATGGCCTCTAGAGAGGTCACAAGGTTTTTCTATTTTTAGACCTAATGACCTAGTTTTTGACCACACGTCATCCACTTTCCAACATGACCTAGATATCATCAAGGTGAACATTCTGACTAATTTTCATGAAGATCCATTCAAAAATAAGGCCTCTAGAGAGGTCACAAGGTTTTTCTATTTTTAGACCTAATGACCTAGTTTTGGACCGCACATGACCCAGTTTCGAACATGGCCTAGATATCATCAAGATGAACATTCTGACTAATTTTCATGAATATCCATTTAAAAATATGGCCTCTAGGAAGGTCACAAGGTTTTTCAATTTTTAGACCTACTGACCTAGTTTTTGACCGCACGTGACCCACTTTCGAACATGGCCTAGATATCATCAAGATGAACATTCTGACCAATTTTCATGAAGATCCGTTGAAAAATATGGCCTCTAGGGAGGTTATTAGGTTTTTCTATTTTTAGACCTACTGACCTAGTTTTTGACCGCACGTGACCCACTTTCGAACACGGCCTAGATATCATCAAGATGATCATCCTGACTAATTTTCATGAAGATAAATGAAAAATATGGCCTCTAGGGAGGTCACAAAGTTTTTCTATTTTAAGACCTAATGACCTAGTTTTGGACCGCACATGACTCAGTTTCGAACTCAGCTTAGATATCATCAAGATGAACATTCTGACCAATTTTCATGAAGATCCATTGAAAAATATGGCCTCTAGAGAGGTCACAAGGTTTTTCTATTTTTAGACCTACTGACCTAGTTTTGGACAGCACGTGACCCAGTTTCGAACTTGACCTAGATATCATCAAGATGAACATTAAGACCAACTTTCATACAGATCCAATGAAAAATATGGCCTCTAGAGAGGTCACAAGGTTTTTCTATTATTTGACCTACTGACCTAGTTTTTGAGGGCACGTGACCCAGTTTCAAACTTGACCTAGATATCATCAAGATGAACATCCTGACCAACTTTCATAAAGATCCCATGAAAAATGTGACCTCTAGAGTGGTCACAAGCAAAAGTTTACGCACAGACGCACGCACGGACAGACGACGGACGCTGCGCGATCACAAAAGCTCACACTGTCACTGTGTGACATGTGAGCTAAAAAACACTCTCAAACACATTCAACTTTCAGAGGAAGTTCTGGTTTCAAGTTTTGAAACTTTTCAAAAACAATTTACTAGCAAACTTTTTAGAACAAAACGTGTGTTGTTTTTGTAGTAAATACTGATTTGGATTTCATCCAACTTAACATCTCATTATCAATGTCCTAAAAACAAACAGCAACCAAAATGTTAACAAAAACAAACTTTTTACAAAAAAATTATATTTCACCAGTAAAGTATAACATACTTTACAGCTAAAACCAGTATTTCTTATACAAAATTTCTGCATTATTAACACAAACAAAAGCCTTTACAGACTACATACATGTACTGTCTAAATCTCACCTAAGCACTTTGTTTTTACTTTATTTCAAATACAATTACATATCAAAGCTTTCTCTACATTTTTGAAATTAACTGACACAAAACATTTTAGGTATAAAATGAATCTAAAATATTGCATAGTGAAAGTCCCTGTTGTAGTAACATACTGTACAGGCAGTACGACACAACAATAACAACATGTATTACACTTCACACACAGCATGTATAGTCAAATCTGTGTTAAACTTCTACACACTGCATGTATAGTGAAATGTGTTACACTCCTACACACAGCATGTACAGTCAAGTATGTGTTACACTTCTACACACAGAATGTATTGTCAAATCTATGTTACACTCTCAACACAGCATGTATAGTCAAATCTGTGTTACACTTCTACACACAGCAAATCTGTTACACTTCTACATACTGCATGTATAGTCAAAATGTGTGTTACACTTCTACACACAGAATGTATTGTCAAATCTGTGTTACACTCTCAACACAGCATGTGTAGTCAAATCTGTGTTACACTTCTACACACAGCAAATCTGTGTTACACTTCTACATACTGCATGTATCTGTGTTACACTCCTACACACAGCATGTACAGTCAAATCTGTGTTACACTCCTACACACAGCATGTACAGTCAAATCTGTGTTACACTTACACATACAGCACACACATTTTGTTAAACTTCTCCACACCCAATATACACCCAACTCAGTGTTAGATTTCTACACACAGCATACATAGTCAAACCTGTGTTAAAAACTAACAGTGAACATGTCTCTGGACATCAGCTGGTTCATACAAACAAATACCATACAAACAAATACCATACAAATAAATACCATTATTTGGCTCCCCTGTGTCATCTTAGCCAGGGCTGACTGTATTAAACGAGCCATGTACTAACAATGGTATAATACATTTCCTCATTATAATAGAATAACCAACAAAAATCAATTATCAACACAAGTGTACAAATGACTAGACATTCAAGGGAAAGATCAATTACTTCATGAATCAAATGTAATTAACAATCACACTATGAATAAATCTTCTGAAAATATCAAAGATAAATTGTGAACACACTGTCCATACGGTTCCAAGCTTGATATGCACTAAATTTTTTTATGTCAAAACAATCAACTGGATTACCAAAATCTTGTGAAATGATCAGTTTCTAGTTCTATCCACAGCAAGTTTGAGACATACACTTTTACATACCTTATTTATTTATTTATTCAGGTTTTACAGTGCACCAACAAAGTGTAATTTATATGGCGCCAAACAGGACTACAAATTTTGGTTTCACATCTCATTTACATCGAAATAAAAACATGAGGTACCTGGCAGTGAAAAGTCATCAATGCTAAAGTCATATCTAATGGGCAAACTGTTATAAGATCTATTTCACTGGTAAAAAAATGTAACTTCATTTGCACCCTAAATACTAAATCTATTTACACATATACTGTTAAAAACAGAGCAAACAATTCAACAAGTCTCTTGATTATGAGCAATAACTGTGTGGTTTATTTTATATACACCCTTTGTAAAGTTTTTTTTCCTGGTTATACCAATATGAAATCCATAAAAAAAATTTGAGATTCCTTCAAGCCTCACCACAATATAATCAACCTTACATGTCTGCCAGTGTATGACAGGGTTTTTCCAGCCTAATGACAGCAGGGAATGAGAAACAAAGCTGTTAGCCAGATTTCTTCTTCATGCATCCTGAGGGTTGGGAAAACACCTGTCTGACACAGGCAAATATTTATGGTCATTTTTCTTGCCTATCATTGCAAAATCTCAAAAGATATGTATATCAAAAAGTTGTGCACACATGCACTTAGTAGCAAGTATTTTCCCTACGGAAAAAAATAAGGTGATCTATCAAGACAAGAACCTTGTCTCTCCCTATTAGGCAGACAAGAATGTATAACCTACCTATATACTATACAGTCGTCCCTTATTAAAAATGAATACTATAATGGTTATAACATAACCAAGCAACAGCATCTAATAAAGGCAAGAGCTGTTTCTACAACAGCTAACAATATCTAAATCAAACAAGGGCCATAACTTTCATTATTGCTTTTCACAAATCAAGTTCTATTATGGCAATGATATCAGCTTGCATTAAAAAAACATTTTAATAATTTTTTTTCAAAGTCCAAAAATGGCCCTAATTTTATCTTGCCCAAAATATAACTTACAGGGTAATCAATCCAATACATGTAATGGTTAATGACAAGTTGCCTTGCACAAAAATCTTTAACCAAGGTTTGATGCCGAAGCCAACCACTGGTATAGTAACACAACTCTTAGTATTCTTCGATATTTTACTTAATACTAAAATGAGACAAGATCTATTCTACCTGATTTTCAATATCCCTCAAAGTACATTAAAAATTACTACTATTAAGCAATAGTTACAAGAACATATTCTAATTATTTTCTTTTAATCAAGCAAACAGGTTTTCAGCATCTCTACTCAGTAGTTTTGGATTTCGCAGCAGACGACCCAGCTAGACACAGCGTCTGTAGCAGTGATATATACTCAAACCATTCTTCATCATCCTTCGTCTGGAATGTGCGGCACTTTCCACCTTTTGTTCGAACATAGAAACGTAACTTCCCAGACGGTTGTTGCATTTTGTCATCTCCTTTAACTATTTAAAAGAATTACAGAAAACATTTGTTTATTAAAACAGCTTTAACCGGTGCAAAACAACGCAAAAGAACTACCTGTCAACTATGATAAGGCAGTGCCATTCAGACTAACTAAATTAAATCCATACTAATGGAAACAGACCACATGTCTACAACAGTAACTCTATCTACAAATTGTTCTAAAATGACAGATTTGAACTCCTTTTTTTGTGAACTTGACCTACTGACCAAAATCATGTGCTTGCTGTGACACTGACCTTTGACCTACATACCTGGTTCATGCACTCTGCACATCCACTCATTGCAATCTACCTATGTCAATACTTTAATTGTTATAAAGTTATGCTCTGGACATAAAATATGATGGTCGAATTTGACATTTGAGTTCCACCTGTGACCATGACCTTTTACCTAATGTCCTAGTTCTTTTACCTAATGTCCTAGTTCATGCGCTCAGCACTTGTCTTATCATCGCCTTCCTATTGGCCAAGTTTAAAGTCAATGCCTTGATTATTTACTAAGTTATGGTATGGACACAAAATATGAGGGTCAAAGACATTTTAGCTCCATTTGTGACCATGATCTTTGACCTACCAAAATGTGCTCTCCACATCATCTCATCGCTATCTACTCACATGCCAAGTTTAAAGTCTATACCTTGAATGGTTATCGAGTTATGTTCATGACATGAAATTATGACGTGCAGACAGACAGGCGCATGCACCCTCTCATAATATTATGTCCCTTTTTCCAGAACAGGCGTATAGCAAGTACATTATGAACACGAAGTACAGTATACATGACTGTGTTGCAGCAGAAAATGATAACAAACTTTGTACAGATATATTCAGTACTAAATCTGGAGTATAAATTTAAAACTATAATCCAATAAATCAATTTTCACTTTTAAGTTGTATCTACAGTTCAGCTCTTGAACTGCATTTCTTTAATTATGGTAACAACAAATACCTTAAGCCTAGAGAAAATATGTAATCATTTTTGTAAAACAACAACCGCCAAAACCCCAGAAACATGGCTTTGGCTGATCTTCAGCCATTATGTAACTTGATGTTATGGTAAGTCTGTCTTAAATAGTGCAGAAAAAATATAAAATCCTACCAGTTGTACTTCTGCTGGAGTCTGTAAGGTAACAGATCTGTAGATCAATACACTTCGACCTCTTTGGGTCAATCTTTTGATCCTGTTGAAAATAAAAACAGTGCAAAATGTAACTAACAACTCCAAATGACTCAAAAATTGGTCTGACTACATATTAATGTCCACAATGTTGAACATTTTAACAAAATCCTCATTTAATATCTAAACTCTACTCGGTTTTAATGTTTAGCATGGTAACTGTGACTTAATGATCCAAGTTTCTGATTCCTTGCGACTTGCCACTCTATTTCTGAAAAATAGTCTGTAAAGGCAAGCGAAGTTGGTATGTGACAACTTTCTTCTAAATGTAAAAAAATGCCATCTGACGTTACCTCTTTCGTCAACCCAAACCTGTGCCTCCACTTGCAAATGTAAGGTATCTTTGACAGAAAACAAAGTATCTAGAAATAAAGATAAAGGAAGGAAAAATGTAAAAAATATATTTCTAAGAAATTTTGTATGTCCTGCAAACCTTAAATGTACGTTGATAGGGGCATTCGTATTCCAAGAGTGGTGGATTGTCTCTAAGTAAAACTCTCACAAAACGCCAGCCTTTACGAAGGGATTTCTACAAAGAAAAGTTCAACATCAGCACTATTTTTCATGTGTAATACTAGAAATAAACATGAACATAATTGTTAACCCTTACCCTGCTAAATTTCTATAATGAACTTGTCCATATTTCAATTTGGAGAGTACCATTAACTGTTAAAGTTTAAAATGGGGTGCTTAGCAAAAAGATACTGACTGAATGGTGAACAGTGCAGATCTTGATCAGACTGCATGGATGTGCAGGCTGATCAAGATCTACACTGGTCACAAAGGCAGAATCAATCGTGTCTAGCATGATAACGATTAACAAGCAAGTCTGGTGTATTCAGAGTTGGTACACCTAGGGATTAGCTTGAAAGCTTTAGTAAAAGCCACCCAGCCCCCCAAAGCAAAGAATGATAACAAAATGTGGTATGTGCTAGTACAGGTATTATTTCACTTTGCACAATCTGTATGGTTGTTCAAACAAAGAACAATAGTGCAGAATGTTGATAAAATGAGTTGCTATGACTATAAATTCACAGACTATAAATTCTGTACTACAGATGGAAATCAATACTGCTTTGTAAGATGAATGCCTGAAAATTAAAAGTTAAGCATGCATGTTGGAATGAAGACTGTCATTAACGCATGTTTTATTTTTCAAAATTACAAATTCACTACAAACAACATAAAAATACCTTTTTGGAGAGGAAGCCAGCTTTGATGACTTTTCCTTTCTTTACTTTCTCCACTATTCTGGTATCATCATCGTCATCATCTGAAAGACTAGAGTCACTATCTGAGCTATCAAAGTAACTGTTACGTTGAGCACCAAGATTCAAGGATGTCTGAAAACAAGAAATATTGGTAAAACCCATGGATGCTCCCTGAAAAACGATTATTGTATGTTAAAAGAACAAAAGTGGATTTTAACTGACTTGGCACAAATAGTTTACAATTGTTGTATAATCAAAGGGCAAAATCATTCCACCAGAACATGAAGATAATATGCACACCTCCTCTTGAGCATGTAGCATCAAATGAATTTTCATTGAATTCCAGCCTGTGGATGCTGAGAAATACTCCCTGACTAGGATGGCACTATAATTTACTGTTGAGTAATCAAAGGGAAATTACTCATTTAAAATCATGAAGATACTATGCGCATCTCCTCTTAGGAGTGAAGCTTTCTAGTAAGTTTCAATGAATTCCAGCCAGTGGTTGCTGAGGAATACTAAGGACAAGAAATGGTACTATAGTAGAGCACGAGGTGAGGAGGGGGTTTATCTAATGCAAAATACATAGAATCAATTCTCTGTACATCCTCTTTACTACAGCTTAGAGGAAAATAATTATACTTTGATTCAAGTAACAGTATTATGAAAACAATTACATTCTTTGTTAAAAATGTAAAAACTTACAAATCTATAGAGCTTTTCATCATCTTTAAAGAACTGCGATGCCCCAGCAGTTCCATCAGAAATATCCACTTCCTGTAAGTGACCAAGCTTTAACAAGGTTTGTGCCAGTGCTACACCATCATTACGTTTGCGGACGATGTTCCAGCGTAACAGCCACTGTATGATATCACTTCCTTTGAAACAGTTCTTGTGTACAATACCATTACGTACATGACTTTTCATTTCCACACCAGCATCAGGGTCTTGCAAAGCCCCAAGCACCTCACTGTATAATGTATAAAATATATCAAAATACAACAGACAATTGTCTCTAACATATCTAACAGACAATTCTCTCCAACATATCCAACATATATAACAGACAATTGTCTCTAACACATCTAACAGACAATTGTCTCCAACATATCCAACATATCTATCAGACAATTGTCTCTAACATATCTAACAGACAATTCTCTCCAACATATCCAACATACAATTGTCTCTAACATATCTAACAGACAATTGTTTCTAACATATCTAACAGACAATGGTCTCTAACATATCTAACAGACAAATGTCTCTAACATATCTAACAGACAATGGTATCTAACATATCTAACAGACAACTGTCTCTAACATATCTAACAGACAACTGTCTCTAACATATCTAACAGACAATTGTCTCTAACATATCTAACAGACAACTGTCTCTAACATATCTAACAGACAATTGTCTCTAACATATCTAACAGACAACTGTCTCTAACATATCTAACAGACAATTGTCTCTAACATATCTAACAGACAACTGTCTCTAACATATCTAACATACAATTGTCTCTAACATATCTAACAGACAACTGTCTCTAACATATCTAATAGACAATGGTCTCTAACATATCTAACAGACAATGGTCTCTAACATATCTAACAGACAACTGTCTCTAACATATCTAACAGACAATGGTCTCTAACATATCTAACAGACAATGGTCTCTAACATATCTAACAGACAACTGTCTCTAACATATCTAACAGACAGATGTAGCTACACTCATCCAGAGTATGCATTTTCAAGCCATATATTTGCATCATGCCTTTGCCTCCTGATAAAACATTCACTGTTTAATCCTTACCCTGCTTAATTTCTATAATGAACTTGTCCATTTTTCAATTTGGACAGTACCATCAACTGTTAAAAGGGGTGCTTACCAAAAAGATACTGACTGCATGGCGAACAATGCAGATCATGATCAGACTGCAAGGATGTGCAGGCTGATCATGATCTAAACTGGTTGCAAAGGCAGAATAAATTGTGTCCAGCATGATAAGGGTTTTAACATTGGGAGAAGACAATTTAAATAATTGTAGCAAGGAGTACATATTCTTCCAGGACGCCAATGGAACAATATCCAACACATCTAATCCCAAACAACAACCTCAGCTCCATTTTTGAAACTGACCCCATGAAAGGTTGCAATCTACATGTTCTACAAGCACTGAAGCAGAAGTCATATATAGATATAAACGTTATAAATATCCGTGCTCATTTATGATGCTGAAGTGTAAGTCTTGTGTCTAAAATTTAAAAATCTTACGTGACATTTGCTTTGGCTCTGAAGTGTTGAAATTTCACTGGGCTGCTTGATACCTAAAACAGACAGAATATGTCTTATTTAAATAATATCTGTTCAAAATATTCTGGATGACACATCAAGTCAATTGCATTAGAATTTCAGGCAAATGGGCTACTAGTTAGCAGAAAGCACACTTATGAAAGAGCTGAGTTATATATTGCTACAAGCAAGATGTTTAAACAGTCCAACATTATGATCATAAGTATGATTTATTTATTTGCTTCTATCCTTATTCTAAACTTACGGCTTCTCAAGGTAACAGAATCAAGAAGTTAACACCATGTCTGACAGTAATTTCATTTGCACTTGAGGCAAAAAGCCATCACATTTGTATTTACATAATTTACCAAATGGACTTTTTAAACTTATCTTACCACTTTCTCTACTTTTGAATCAGTCCTCCAACAAAGTCTGATGCTACATATACTTAACATTAAGCCCGCTAAATTTCTAAAATGAACTGGTCCATCATTCAGTTTGAGCAGTACCATTTATTATTTGAAGGGGTGTTCACAGTGCATACCATGATCAGCCTGCACGGATGTAACTGCCCCTTACAGATCAGGTTAACCTTTACCCTGCTAAATTTCTGAAATGGACTGGTCTACCATTCAGTATGGGCAGTACCATTTATTATTTGAAGGGATGTTCACTGAGAATTTACAGACAAAATAGCGCACTTTGCAGACCATGATCAGCCTGCATGGATGTACAGGCTGATCTTGGTCTGCACTGGTCACATAGGCAAAATCACTTGCCACCAGCAGGCTACAGGCTAAATACCTTTTTATTGGTTAACATAAATTTTCATAACAATAATTCTGCATACCAGAAAACTAACCTGACTAGAAGATGTGATTGAGCGTATAACAGCACCGATGGCATGGGCCCATCTATCTCTATCCTGCAAACCTGCAGCCTGAAATAACAGCTCCCCACCATTTGGAGTTGTCACTTTAAATGCATGCTGAAATACGAATATGGTATAACTAGTTACCATATAATTGTATAACATCTGTTAATGATACATCGGGGAGCAAAAAAGGCACATACAATCTTTCCAATGTGATCAAATTCTTAGTTAATTACATGCAACCTATTCAGACAGACAACCACTGTACAACAGACATATGTGAGTCTTCCCAACTTCAGTCCCTCTAGATAGGTTCCACTGCATATATTTTCTAAACACATTAAAAACCTCAAATTCAATTTAATCATCCAAGAGCCTAAAACTTAAAAAAGATACTGACTTGTATTTTTAAGCAGGATTGGAAGGGAAAAGCTTATGAATTGCAATCTTTATAATTACCTCCACATTAACATCTGGCTCATCAAAACAAGGGCAGACAACTGATGCACCTTGCAAAGGTATTGTTTCAATCACAACTGATTTGTCTCTCTTTGGGTGACATCTCAATTCATCTTCATGAAGGGTAAACCAACGAATCTTCCAGCGCTTGATCAGCTGAAAGTAACACAGAAATTTATGGCACATATTTTATAATTCCCTTAAGGCCTAACTAAACTAATGGAACCAGCGTGGGAGCCATCTGGTCTAGTCGCGTAATGGCTGCCAGGTATTTGAACACTTATTTTTCACTTGGCATGGCAACAGAGGTCTAAATTGAAGCTAGTTTCTGTTTAAATTTCATTGTGGATGTATTTTTGACATTTTGTTGCAGGTTGTATTTGGTGAAGTGAAGCTCAATTTTAGTATGAGTAATACTTCTAGGTCACAGCAGTGTGATTTTGATGTCAGTTTACAGTAAGCAAATGTGACCAGAGAAATCTCTCTTAGAAGATACATGACCCCTACTTTTCTCTTCATTTTATATCAGTTTTATTATAACTCTTAAAATGAGGCAAGGATCTGTTCTCTGAAATGGGTCTAGCTATGTTTGGTAGCTCTTTAAAAAATGTCAGTTTTATATAGAATATATAGGGAAAACTATTTACCTTATTGTGACCTTAACACACCTATTTCTTTCAACATTGTAGGCATCAGAGCAACAGATAAGCTGCATATCTGTGTAAATACCCAATTAAATTTGCAAAATAGCATTAGAATTTTCTTTCAATGTGTATCAAAACTTGTATGTAGAATCAAAACACTCAATTCTCATCCCGTTGCATTTGTATCATCATGTATGTGTTGTTCCTCTTACCCTTAGTCTCGGACACTCACTAACTGCAATGCAGTCCAAAAATTTCCAAACTGATTGATTTGTTTCAATAATGCGCTTAAAATAAAGCATCCCTATGCACTATGATGTCATTATGAGGAGGAAAGAAGGCAAATTCATTAAAAGTTAAAGTTTAATCAAAAACAAACAAACAAAACAAAACCCGTCATTGTAGTTGGCTTCCGCTGGGAAACAGGATGTGAAAAGTACTTTGAATATTAAATTGACTGATTGATTGAATTTACTGCGATAAACAAGACAATAAAACAAATACAAATTCAATGTCAACATAATAAATGTGAACATTAAAGTGCAATTGTAGATTAATTGTAGATGACATAATTATTACAATCAATACCAAGGATAACACAGAAAGAGAGCATAAAGCTTTCTTATTTCCATTCTGGTCCTTTTAATTGAGCATATGACATTGGAAAGGCAAATTTAATCAATAAACAAGAGATCACAGAGTGATCTTGGCGCCCACCAATGTGCCATTTTGGAGTGTTCCAAATTTCAAGACTTACTGACTAGCTCAAGGTCAAATTTCATTTCCGTACACAACACTGTGCATGTGGTCCAAATTCGAAAGCTGTAGCTTGAGAAATGTGAAAGTAGGTCACTAGATCAATCTTAAGGTCAAAGTTTAATTTGGTACACAAAACTATGCAAGTGGTCCAAATTTGAAGGCTTAGCTTGAGAAATGTGTAAGTAGGTCACTAGGTCAAAATCAAGGGTCAAATTTCACTTCAGAACACAAATCTATGCATGGGTCCAAATCTGAAGCCTGTACCTTCAAAAATGTGAAAGTAGGTCACTAGGTCCATGTCAAGGTCAAAGTTTGTTTCGGTACACAATCCTATGCATGAGGTCTAAATTTGAAGCCTGTAGCTACAGAAATGTGAAAGTAGGTCACTAGGTCAATCTTAAGGTCAAAGTTCATTTCGGTACACAAAACTATGCATGTGGTCCGAATTTGAAGGCTGTAGCTTGAGAAATGTGAAAGTAGGTCACTAGGTCAAAATCTAGGTCAAATTTTATTTCAGAATACAGAACTATGCAGGTGGTCCAAATTTGAAGCTTGTACCTTCAAAAATGTGAAAGTAGGTCACTAGGTCAATGTAAAGGTCAAAGTTTGTTTCGTACATAAAACCATGTATGTGGTCCAAATTTGAAGGCTGTAGCTTGAGAAATGAGAAAGTAGGTCACTGGGTCAAAATCAAGGTCAAATTTCATTCGGAACACAAAACTATGCATGTGGTCCAAATTTGAAGACTGTACCTTCAAAAATGTGAAAGTAGGTCACTAGGTCAAAATCAATGTCAAATTTCATTTGAAAACACGGAACTATGCATATGGTCCAATTTGATACCTGTACCTTCAAAAATGTGAAAGTAGGTCACTAGGTTCAAATTCAAGGTCAAAGTTTTTTCATGTGCACAAAACTATGTATGTGGTCCAAATTTGATGGCTGTAGCTACAGAAATGTGAAAGTAGGTCACTAGGTCAAAATCAAGGTCAACTCTGTCAAGGTTCATCTTGCCACTCAAAAATATACATGTCCAAATTTGAATGTTGTAGTTATTGACAAGAAGATTTTAAAGCTTTTCCCTATATAAGTCTATATGAACCATGTGACCCCCGGGGCAGGGCCATATTTGACCCTAGGGGGATAATTCGAAAAAACTTGGTAGAGAACACTAGATGATGCTACTTACATGTATCAAAGCCTAGGCTTTGTGGTTTGGACAAGAAGATTTTCAAAGTTTTTCCCTATACAAGTCTATGTAAACCATATGACCCCCAGGGTGGGGCCATATTTGACCCTAGGGGTATAATTTGAATAATCTTAGTTGAAGACCACTAGATGATGTCACTTACAAATATCAAAGCCCTAGGCCTGTTAGTTTTGGACAAGAGGTTTTTCAAAGTGTTTTTCCTTACAAGTCTATAGAAACCATGTGACCCCAGGGCGGGCCATATTTGACCACAGAGAATATTTGAATCCTTGGTAGAGGACCACTAGATAATGCTTCATACCAATATCAAAGCCCTAGGCTCTGTGGTTTTGGACAAGAAGGTTTTCAAAGTTTTTCCCTATATAAATCTATGTAAATTATAGAAATAAACAAAGGGCCATAACTCACTCATAAATTGTTGAACCGTCTGATTTCAGGGGGCACAACTAGGGTCCAATACATCATTCTGACAAAGTTTGGTCAAAATCCCCCAGTAGTTCTGAGGAGATGCGTATAACGAGAAATTGTTATACGGACGGACGGACGGACTGACGGACGGACGGACGGAATGACGGACGGTCGGACCACGGACGCAGAGTGATTTTAATAGCCCCATCTGATGATGGTGGGCTAAAAAATCAAGTATTGCACATTAGTAGCCTGACAGAATTTTCTGGTAGCCCCCGGGCTCCAGACATAGGATTTCTGAAACCCTGAATAACGAGTAATGTATCCTGTTAGTGTTAGTTTGTAGTCTAGTCCAACTAATTTGATGCAATCCTAGGATATATTGAGATAATTTTTTCATTTGGGCAATATCCCCACTCACATGAAACACTCAAAAGACCAAAATAATTGAAGCAATTACTGATGACATTTTCATCGCTGCCAGCGCTTTACATGCAACAGGTTTAAATGCCAATTATTTCACGAATTGGCCACAAATTCAAATAAAACTTACATGTATCGAAAGGGGATTCAATTCCTCATTGATTTATGTAAAAAAATATCAAATAATATTCAAAATTACGAATTTTTTGGTGATTTAAAGCTATGTATGTACTCATTATTGTACTGTATACGATTAATGTTTACTGTGTACAGTACGCCAATATATGCAAGCAATAAAACCAATAACTACACGACCGTGTACTCAGGGATCATCCTACAAGGCGATTTGAGCGATATCGTCGCTTTAAAGTCGGCCACTTTGCCTAATTATCGCCTCCGGGCGAAATCCAAATCGCTGAGTTTTTCAGCGAGTTATGATCTGTTTACTTAAAGTTGTAAAACTTGATGCATATTCTAGATTAAATTATTGATAAATCCATTGTCAACCCCGCCTACTCGCCTGTCAAACTTCAGCCAATCGTAGCGTTAATATCCCACAGTGTCGATCAATAATATTGTAAGCCGCCGCCATTTTGAAAATTTTCAATTGGCGTGTAAAAAACCGATAAACTTAACGAAAGCATGATCTTATGCAACAATTGTATATTATTCTTTCATTTTATTAAAGATTACTTCAAAAATTATTTCAATTACCATGATTACGGTCAATTTCTTTAAATGAATTGCTCGGGTACTGTGGATAAAAAAATTATTTCGCGGACGTCAGAACTGCTGTACAAAATATTGTAAAAAGATTGCCATTATCTACAAGTTTGATATTATTTTCGAAAATAATAATAAATAAATAAATTAAATGCATAAATCTGAACAAGTTGATGCAAAAATCGGGCATTATGAAAGCACGAGAAGCGAAACATGAATGAAAATTTTCACGGTGTTTTGATCGTGCACCTGTTAAATTTACGAGTTTCGGACATGTAAATTTCGGATAAAAATTTAAAGGGGACTTTTTCATAGCTAAGTTTATACTTTATTTAGAAATTCATGGAAATGATAATGCAAGAATCAATTTCCTTAAATAATTACTGTTTATAAGTTACAGCTAGACCCACAGAAAGTGGATATATATAGGCAGGAAACTGAATGCTATGCCGATTCTTCTCCTTAAATTCCTCCACAGGCACTTGGTTGCACTGATAGTATTTTTCTTATATTGGCCTGTACCAACTGTTTGTTGGTTTTAATACGTGCACCAGTGCTCCCTGTATTCAAAAACATTATTTACTGTAAGTGAATCCCGTTTATTAAAAAAGTTAAAATTTTAGGTTAGGTATTATTACAGATAAGGCAGACCTGACACGGCAACGGAAGTGTTATTCTTGTGTATGACGGGTAATGAAAAGGTTTTGAACCACTAAATTATTTCCGGCTTTTGAGCGTTGATCATGAATGTTGTCTTTTTAAAACTATGTAATAAAAATAAATTGGTTACACAAGGTCAAAAACAAGCTCACAACATTAAATTATAGAAAAAGAACTTATTCACAATGCACATGTCAGATATTTAATTTATAAAAATTGAAAATGTATTTCTGTATGAAACGTAGGTATATACTTCATAAGTGGCTGCAGGCAGGTATTAAATCTCTCTCTCTCTCTCTCTCTCTCCCTCTCTCTCTCTCTCTCTCTCATAATGTCAAGTCATCTCTCAAATGATAGAGACATGGGATACACGTCGACTTGCTCTAGTTATGTTGAAAAAGAGTTCTAAAAGACTGATGGGTCCGACATCAGCTAAAATGAAAAGGCTAAAGGAATGTTAGCATGGTAAGTGTGATTAAAAAAGAACAAGCATTAAAAGATAAAAAAAAACCATAGCACTCTGGTCTAGTACATGTACTTTATGGTTGCTACAACCACTTTGAAAGCTTCAAGGTCAGGGTGGTCAAGATTATTCCACAGTACATCTGAAACTTTGTGGTCAGGTTATTCTACAAGGTCAAGGTTTTTCCATAGTATTACTTGGGTGCAAGATGGTATATGCATATTCTAGCTGTGGACGGACAAGTATTTGTATGCTTATGTTTTGACGTTTACGTTTGTTGTTGCGATGATTGTGAAATTAAGCGTTTATTAGCATTTAACATGTTTAAAGATATTTAAGTGATATTTTACATCTGTCACACTATTTTGCACTGACAATTAACTATAAAATATAGCCATGGAGTAAATATTTGGTTTTGATGAGAGCTTTGATTTTTGTGACATGTAGTGCCTAATTTAGAAGGATTAAACTCCATGTCCCACTTATTTTCCCATTGTTCTAGCTTGTTAAGATTTTCCTGGAGGATTTTGTTGCCATCCACAGAATTGATATCATAATAAGGTATTTGTATACTATATTATCGTCGGCAAATAGTCGGATTTGAGACTTGATTGAAAATGGGAGATCGCTAATATAAAATAGAAAATACTGAGGTCTAAGGATGGAACCTTGTGGCAACCCAGATGCCACTGGTACTTCTTTGGAATTTTGCCCTCAAAAACTACAAATTGACTTTCTATCAAGTAGAAATGCATAATACCACTTGATGACTTGTGGACAGACACCATGATCTTAACAATAGTCTTACTGAAGTCGAGTACAATTAAGTCAGTTTGTTTACGACTGGAAATGCTGTTAATCAGCTCACCTATTAACTCAATTAGTTGAGTTTTACAATATCTCCTTCAGAAACGCCATGTTGGAGATCATAAAGAATGTTACGTTTAGAAAGGTGGACAGAGACATCGGAGGCATAGATGTGTTCTAATGTTTTACACAGTGAATGATATATTAAACAGACAATTTGCCAAGTCATGCGGGTCCCCCTTCTTGAATAGAGGGCAAACAAAATCTTATCTCCATTTTATGGGAACAGTGCCTTAGGAGATAGACTATGGAAGATTACCAGTAGAACATCAACAATTTCATCATTAAGTTCCTGGAGGACAACTGGACAAAAATGGTCTGGTCCTGCAGCTTTGTCTGGTTTTAGGTTAGCTAGCAATTTGAGAACATCCATTTTATCGATGGACATTTCAGATATTATGGGGGCAATGTTCAGAAGGCTATAGAATTTTAAGTTTTTGAAGTCAGTTTTGTCTAAGATAAAGTGGTGATTTGTTTAAATACGGATTGATAATTTTAAGTTTGAAAATGAAATAGATTATTATAGTGTTTGTGGTCTTAAACCAGTGAAATGTCAAAAAGGTTTTTCCATAACCCTACATAGTGCTGGTAAGTAAAAATTTACACAGACTATCATCATAACTGAGGAGTTACATTTACATGCTCTTCACCATTGTGGATTATAAGCCCTCCTTTGGTGTAGAAATCTTTCGCTTAAAGAATTTATCCTGGTACATGGAAGGTTGGTGGTTCTACCCAGGTGTCTAATGAAGTTATACCTGCAGGCACACCTTATGTATTCCTCCAGCAACATCAGATGTTTGAAAAATACCATGTCAAGAGACAAGAAAAAATAACTGTACAGCAATAGACCAAATCAGTTATTACCATTCATAATTTTATCATGTCCAAAACATTGCTCAATGATACTTATTTCCACTTTGGTGATTATTACATTTCACCCGGACTTTATCCTACACCCCTTTGTAAAATCTCAAACTTTAAACTAAAATAAAGGTATTAAATCCTTATAATATTTAAACAAAACTTCAAAGTTTTGTTGTTTGTAGCATCATCTGAAGCATGTGCAGTGAAAAATCTTAATTTGATATCTAAAATAGTGTGATATTTATTTCTAGTCACTTTATTTTCATTGTAAATATACTTCGTTATACCAAAGTGGAAACTGGCAGGTACTCGAAAATGCAGGTCTCTGATTGGTCAGTTAGAACCCCTAACGTACGGTGATGTCATGTTAAAATTATTAATTTCTGGAGGTCCATCATGAATTCTGTGAAAAATTGTAATGATAATTCTTGTACAATCTTTGTCGACGTGTCTTGTGTTATGGTTCTGGCTCTGAAGGCAAAAAGCGACATGTACTCCAGTTCGTTTTACAGTCTGTTCCATTGATCTGTTTTAGTAATACAGAGTTAATATGTAATATTAACGCATAAAATAAGTTAGGTAGTCCTAGTTACCACGCTACGATAAATTAGTGGCTTACTACCGTTTCCAAAACCGGTCGACCGTAGTTCCGTTGCCGATAATGGCGGAGTGCTATACCTTCACTTTATATCTATCCTGAGACCAAATTTTTAAGATTCTTTAAAAAGCCAATTCTTGACATACCATCAGTGCAACCAAGTGCCTGTGAATTCCTCAACTTCTCCCTAAATTCTGTGGAGGGAGAATCACTTCTCCCTAAAATTTTGACCTAGGATGATCCCTGGTACTGCGATTTATCTTCCATTATTTTGGTCCTTCAAAGTTTTGAAGTTTAGACTGCCAGTCACAAATATAAAACAATCTGAACGAGTGAACATCGAATTATTTTGACTATGGTTTGTAGTCAAGCTATAAATGTAGTATTTCTATATTCCTCTTTAAACCTAACACATCCGAAATAGATGGAAATGGGTCTTCTTGCAGCACTGGGAGGTCTGTGTATAGATGCACTTTTAAAACAACCATATATGGGAAAAGACGGGGCTCTGGGCGTTAGAGTACGAAAAACGTCAGAACGAATAAAATGCGGAAATGACAAAAAATATATTCAATTACATACTTTGTTACCTCTTTGAAAAGTCACAATGGAAAATAGACTTGAAAAATACTTGTATGCAATACATGTCACTAAAATTAACCCACCCATTTCAGCAGAAATCCTGATTTCAGGATGTTATTTTCTTTGTCCATTCGTACCCAATAAACTTTTGGGTCAGCGGTGTGTAAGTTAAATACATCATTTATGATAATTGCAGTACAGGGCATGTCCAAAGTTTTCTGCTATACAGATAAAAAAACATATTTTTACTTCATCCATGTTTGTCTTTGCTTTTTTGCTTTGTATCTTAATTCATTTGCCATTAACATGTGACAAATCTAGGACACATGCAATGATTTGATAAACTAGGAAAGCTTGAGCAATGAGATAATTTCTATCTTTCTTCCCAGAAAAGGGTCAGTGTTGATAAATTGTAACGATTTTTTCTGCTTTGCTAAATATCCAGATTAATGGCAAATTTATATTTCCAAAGACAGTCCTTCATTGTAATTTCTTGTCGCCATTGGCGCTTTCCCTCTACATTAAAAGTAGTCGTAGCTTCTATTCTGTCTAAACAGCTGACCGGTTGTTTGACATGCTACCTCGCTCCCTGAGTACTCAGAAGATCCTACAGTAGGTTTGTCCCAATCCATGACTCTAGTTACCTCCCATGACGGTCCGTCCACAGAGTCACAAGCAACGACTATTAAAAATTTGAATAATCGAGGTACTTCAGTCTTTCAGACATGATTGCTAACATAATGACGATTTTCATTATGTGATCCTGTTTTATTGAATCTTACTGAAAGGAACTATTTTCAAATGCAACTCAGTAATTATAAGTAAAATTGTTTGAGATTATTCTTTTCACAAGATATTCAGTTTTCTAAAATTTAAATATTGAGATTTAAGCATATAGGTTCATAGTGGGTACTGTAGTATTGTAGATTATTGTAGATATTTTATAGTTGTAGTGTAATGAAATGTCAGGAGACATTTTCTCCTAGCAGGGGAGAATGTCACGGGTCGTAATTTTTATAGACTGTTTCATCTTTAATAGTAACGTGCGCCGTGCATTAAGTCTTTTCCAGAGCGGGAAAATAATACTTAACCCTCGCGCATGCGCCAAATTTCCGATAGTGTCCGTCAGGTTTTTATTATGTTGTAACGTCTGCTATTTAATTGAATCGGGGCTTCTCGGTAATGTACGAAATATCACGGATATTAACGGAAGGTCCCGAGGCAATTCATCCGTGTGTTTGTCCGTGCAGTTTTGTGAACACTTGTCATGTTTGTCCAATCGTCTTGTTTGTCTTACATGTCTGAATGAGAGATAGAATGAGAGAAAGATATACATTGGTCTGTTCTTTTTATTCTCTTTGCACTTTACACCGCCAAAATCCTTCGGCCCTCAGTGCAGTCTTTCTTCTCTTACGAGTAAGATGGGAAAACATTAAACAAGAATTCAAATCATTTTGAATTTATTTAACAATCCTCAGTTAATTCACCAGACGCTGTGGTAAGAAATATTTAGATCTATTGTTCATTAATATTGTATTTTGTATTTCTTGACCCGACGCGTTAAATAATGTTTGTGAATTTTGTATCATTTTATTTTTATTTTACCATGATTGTTAATTTCATGTTATTATATGTTTTAGGCTTTTTATGTAACGGAATAATAAAAAGAGTAGAACCTACGCCGGGATTGCTGATTAATTTAGCCCTTTGACAAATGGAAAAAAAAAAATTTCTGAATAGCAAATTTATTATTGTGCTTGTTTTTGCGTAGACGTGATATGTCATGTCATGAGCACTTCGTAGTACCAGAAGAAAGTCACCCACTGACCTATATATTGTCAATTTGTTTTTCGCCATTGGTGACGTCACAGCTTTATTACGTCACTACTGGCACATTTCATTCACCGTCATGTACCTGTACCGGATAGCAGACAATGGGGAGCACAACGTCTCAGGCTAATTCTAAGTGTATTAGCACAATTTTATTTGTACATTTACAAGTATCTAAGGTTAACTGATTGCAACATTTGAAAATAAAACAGATCTGGGGTGATATCTATTCAAATCTATTCTCATGTGCTTGTTCCTTCATGAACATCCGGAATAAAGTTTGGTGAACAAATCGAGTACGACTTCATACTGTGCTAAATGCTGTAAGTTCATGCCTATATTTGATAGCTGTTTTTCTATGGGTTTTATATAGAACATGTCGAATATTTCTGTTCACGGGATAAATGTATTACCTACAGCAGGAGCTTGAGAAATGTGAAAGTAGGTCACTACGTCAATGTCAAGGTCAAAGTTTTTTTCGGTGCACAAAACTATGCATGTGGTCCAAATTTGAAGGCTGTAGCAGTTGTTCCAGCCTACAGCAAATTAAACTATTCTTTCGTTTTTTAAACTGTGAAGCTTATAATTTATGTTCAAATGTTAATCACTAATGATTACGCCTGTTTTTGGACGTGACTGAGTTGGACGTAATATCAGACTGAAATGAAATGAAAGTGATAATTACGTCAACAGTTGGACTACTACTAGGTTACCATATATAAGCATCCCCCGCAGTATCCGTCAAAGTCCCTGTCATTTCACAATTAATTCAAGTACTTCCTTTTCCCCACACATCAGTCTTGCGGATTAAGTTTACCCGCAATAATGCAACATTGTTTGACCTATGCAATGTATCAGCCTTGGCAGCTTAGTAACTACTCTCCCACGCATCGGTCGAATATAACGATCCATTTCCGTATCTCCCCCTACCGGATTGATATTTCTATTTTTAGACAGGAAATCCGCAGTCGCTCTTCCCTTTGTTATAGCCAATCAGCGAATCCGTTACAACGAACACCAGTTTCTAATAAATAAGGTTACATTCTACCAATTCAATTCCTTATTTATTTCATATTAATAACAAAACATTTAGACCTCATTTTCAGCACTTTAGAGCATTTCAATGATATGAAAACCATATATGGTCAGTTAGTATAACATGTCTTCTTATCAAAAATAGAAAAATATTGACATGTTATGTTGAATATAAGAAAAATAATCTGTTCTGAGAAACATCACCCTCTAAAAATGCCCCCATGAAAACAGCCGTTTAGCAGTTACGCGTAGGTAGACATTTTTCGCAAAGAATAAAACTTATTCAAAGTTTACAATGAAAATGGTCTAGATCTATTCTCTATAAGCAATAAACATAAGCCAAAAATTTAACTGTCACCTCCTCATGTCACTCATTATACCAGATTTCATCCATAGCATGGAACTACATTTTGGACTACTTCACATGTAACACTGAGTAGTCACTTCCGGTTTGGTGTAATCCGTCCTTAACAGTGCTGAATGTAAACAAATATTGCGCTAATTGATTCCGATATATTTCAGCGTGTGAAGTATCGGTAGTGGATTCTCAACGCTGGTAAAGAAGCGTACTTAGTTACTAATTGATGGCAATTGTTTTTATTCTGTTTTTACTCCTTATAGGTAGGTAGACCTTTAGCCAATTTGTATAAAACCATGTTTATGTTTTCACACTTTACAGCTACTGTAGTCCAGACAGTGCTGAAAATGCTGCAAGTATCAAAAACAATTTAGAGACATCCGCACATGTGTTCATACGGCGGTGCGCATGGAACCTTAATTCATTGATACACTAGTGTGTAATAACATGAAAAGCGGCGTGTGGGCCCCACTTAGAATAATGGATTTGCCCTAAACGAGCAAAAACAATGGGCAGAACCAAACAAACTTGAATTTAGAAAGCGGATCTGGGGTTATGGAGCCTGCATATCACAGGAACTGACAAAAGACAAA
This sequence comes from Mercenaria mercenaria, assembly GCF_021730395.1. Taxonomy (NCBI): domain Eukaryota; kingdom Metazoa; phylum Mollusca; class Bivalvia; order Venerida; family Veneridae; genus Mercenaria; species Mercenaria mercenaria. The sequence continues at coordinate 61,254,662 of NC_069373.1, forward strand.
ATTAAAAAGCAGGCTGCATATCCAAGGGGTGATTATACAATACCCAAAGCTATGAAAGCGGGAGTATTGGAACCACCCAGGCCGAAATGTTCAAGCTGAGAAACTAAACAGTACCAATAACACGACATAAAAGTCGTGCCGAACGATCTAAGAAGATCGAAATATAACAGCCCTGGCAACTGTAGACTAAAGCGTTCCTTACTTGTTAATGGGAACTATTTTCTGTGCCAAGGTCGCTATGACCTTGACCACTGGCCTACTGATGCAGATGTAACAAATACTGAAACCAATTTAGAGACATCCGCAGATGTGTTCATACGGTGGTGTACATTGAAACCAATAATACACAGAGTGTATTTCCATGAAAAGCGGCGTATGGTTCACGAACCAGAAAAAATAATGGATTTGCCCTAAAAGAAAATAATGGGCAGACATAAACAAACTGGAAGTCACTGTATCCTCGTGATACAGCTAATTTTAAGGGAGATAATATATACCTTCTCTGGACCCATTCAATTTAAAAATCTCATACGTCACAGCAGATTTGAGTAAATATGCAAAGTTGAATTGGGCTGTTTGATTAATATTACCTATTTTCTCCATTTAAAGTTGATAATATGCTACTTATACTAAAACTTTGCTCTAAAATTGTTCAAATTTCAGTAGAAAATAGTGATTTCTTTAATTAAATTAATGTTACCTTGGAAACGAATCCCGTAACCTATATATATATTATCTAAATGTAAAACTCTAAGGCGTAGACACTGGTCTAATTAAGGAACACAACTTCAGGTTTCTATCTGTATTCCAACACTACCCTTGAGAATAATAATTGCAAGCACAATGATTTTTCCATAAAAGTGTCAGTTGAGGAGTACTGCTGAAAGTATTTTTAGCTTTAATTTTTTTTAAATAAATACAAATAACACGAACATATTACTTAAATTAATTACTTTAGAAATAAAATGTTTTGAAGCTACATTAAACGAGAAAGATTTTTTTTTCAAAGAAATTACGATAAAAAGCAAGATATTAAATACCATAAACATCTCTGATGCCAGAGTTACTTTAAACGTTAAGATAAATAAGGTACCATGTAAAGTGTTTAGTATTCTGCTAATAATATTCTGTGTTGGTCATTTTGACACTCAGAAGCCGTCGAAAACCCGTTATCAAAACATAATTGTATAAAAAAAAATGAGAGAAAATGCGTTACCATAGAAACACGAGCCCCGTGACGTATATATTTTAAGCTTATTTTAGAAAGCTAACGCGAATACTAATAAAATTATCAGTTACGCAGACTTTTACGGATAACAGTGAAACCGAAATACAATGAAAAGAGTTAAATATCCATATTGTCCTTCTTCTTTCAATATAAAATACCTTTAGAAGGTCATGCATTTCAAACCTGGACAAAAATTGTACTTAAACTAAAGGGACAGAGATATACGAACTTGATATTGTAGCAGCTAAAACATTAAATTACACTAAATACAATAAATTACTACGGTTCAACTAATTTGAATTTACCCTGGTAACAAGGTATAATACCATCAAGGTATAGTAATAGAGACACTGGAGGACACCATTTTATCCTTATACCAGTAAGAACATACGAGAGATAACGGTATGCACCGTTTTGGCACAATTTAAGTGACTTGATTACGATCCTTTTTTTATTATTATTACATTATGAAAAATTCAAGCAGTATTGCCAGGTCTTGTGTTCTTATATTTTCTGGTACTTTTGGATTATTTTTACTATGAAAAAATCAGCCTAAGCGTTAGGGGTGTTGCACATTTCATTACCTTTTATGAACAGATTAAACCGAGTCTTCTAGCTATTATGTTGCTTGATTGCATTCTATGCTTCCAAAGGATCTTTTCGCAGATTTATTAACTATCACAACAACAGTCTTTTAGATCCGTGTGGTGGCTGTAAAAAGTCTCCCCGTACTTGAAACTCAGTGTTATTATTTTTTCAGGTCCTTTGGGATCACGGAGTACACTCATTTTGATTATAATGGAACTCCTCTTAACCTTTCAAGAACAGACCCTGCTATTATGTTGCTGCGTTGCGTTCTATACGCCCTATACGGCATGAATGTGTGTTTATCCCAGGGCCTCCTCTGCCATTCGCCAATGTACCGCAAACAATTTATGTAAATGAATATGCGAATGAAGTTTGCAGCAATTTTGTGGCAAACCTAATTTGCATGGTAAAAGTTTACGGCGAATTCGCTAAAACTTTTCTGGCGAACTTCTGGCAATGTTCTGGCGAGCTTTTCAATGGCAAACTATTTATGCAAATGAGTTATCGGTGACCTTGCTGCAAACAGTTTTGCAAATTTGTTTGCCGCAAATTTGCTGCAAACGTTTGGCGCTAAAGTAACAGGCACTTTGTTTTTGAAGAACAAAGGAATCTGGGTTCAGCAATGTATTTTCAAGAAAAGTAACAAAATGCATATTTGTCACTTAAATTAGCAAAAAATATCATCTGCTGATAATGATTTATCTTTTCTAAATAATTACACAGAAAGAAATACAAATGTACGAGATCAGTATGATAAAGTATGTCTTTAGTAAATTCCTCTGTGTGCAAATGTCTTAATTAATTTGCAGATTCACTAAATTATTTATTGCAATGTATTGTATCTAATGGTATTCAGGTACTAGCAAAAGTCTAAAATAAACAAAAGCTAACCTTTAAAAATCCTTCAGTTTTTTGCATGCGTAATAATGTGAAAACTAACCTTACATCACAAAATTTATCCACGGAATTAAACACAGTATACTTCCGTGATTTATCCATCTTTTTGTAAAGTCCATGTTAATACATCGATGTTCAACTACCGGTACTGTTTGGCAGTTTGAAAATGGACCCAAACTCTACGCAGCCAATAAAAACAAAGAAGAAGTCATGTGATACTGACCTGGCAATCCTCTGGCGAACTTTCACATCTGGTCAGATAAGTGAAAGATTATGGCGAATGTTTTGAAGATGAAAATATAGATAAAAGATTCTGGTGACGTTTTGGTGAACAAAGTCATGTGATAAAGTTTCTGGCGATGTTATGGCAAACTCTTCATTCAGTAAAGTCTGTGGTGAGTTTGCAGCAAAGTCACCGAAACGTTTGCCGAAAGATCGTCGCTACCGGCAAACTCCTGCAAACATTTATTACTCTTTTCTGGTGAACTAAAATGTTTGCGGCAAATTTACCGCAAATTTGCAATTTCCCACAAACTTTTCATTTTGGTAAGGGGTAGACAAATGCTACAATTTCAAAGAACTGGCTACAGATTTTTTGAAAGTGGCGGCAAGAATTTTATTAAAATGTGGCCAAATTTCAGCAATTCAGGTGCCCGAAACTTATTTAATCGCCGTAAAACAGCAACTTAAGTCACAACAAATTAGGTTAAAACGGCATTTTCGACGCCTTTGCGTAAAAAATGTGTATTTGACCTTTTCAATAATTGTACATCAGGTGAAGATCAGCTATTGCTATTAATTAATCAAACTTATGTTTGAAATTCCCGCTCATTAAGCCTTCTTTACCTCAAAATTGTCAACGTTCAGCTATACAGACTATTTTAGTGTTTATTCTCAACTTAGTTCGATCCAAAAATGAAGAAAACTTCACAAACTGAATACGCTGTAATCTATCTATCGATCTGTCTATCTGTTGGACCCCAGTTTTTGTCTTATCGTTTAATCACGCTTATTCCCGGATTAACGGTAATCAGTTTGCGCATGCGCAGATAATTCGTGAAATGGACTTTTTGGCAGTTTCTCTCACTTCTGAGGCCCGGTAGAGGCCCTGTATCCTCCTCGTCCCAACCACCACCACTAATGGTTTCTGCAACCTATAGATTTATAACATTCAGAAGGGATGATAATTTTGTATATTTATTGTGCCCCTTTAAGTATTTTCATTCATTCCGTAACGACAGGGGCGATGCCGGGATTGTGCCCCGGAAATATCCGTAAGACTAAAATTTAAGTTACAGTTTTGTAAAAATATATATGTGGTTTAAAACATTTGGAATTCGTCTGTATGGGAAATGAAATCACCCACAATGCAATTCGATAACAACACGCATGCGCTTACGTTCCATAAATGAATGGTGAAAATGAGTTCTAAAATAGCAAGAAAAGGTAAAAACAAACAGTCTTTATCCGTTCTCAATTGAATACTGAAATAAGATACGTAGTCTAGATGTTAATTTTACTTGTACTTTTCAGCTCAAGCCATTCAGTCGCGGAAAAAACGTGCCAAGGCTAAATCCAGGTTCAAAGCAGACCGTCAGACGATAAGAAGAGAAGGTGGCAGAAGCTCGTAAGTTAACAGTGTTGTTACATGAATGCAGTGTAATTGCTAGTTGTTTTTTCGATGTTCGTTCATCATAGAAAAAGGATAGTTTTTGTTATTTGGTGTTTTTTGCACCTTCATTTACTTTATAATCCATTAACAATTTGCGATCCATGCTTCTGATATTTGAGAAGGATGATTGGTCATGGTGACTGGTCGAAATTCCTGAATCCAGATAAAATGAACATCTATATAAGAGACACAGAAGGGCAACTGGCTGTAATCTCGCATCCGAACGTGATTCGGCGTTATCTTAGTGAAGCGAGCATTGAGTTGCAATTTGTACGTTTAAAACTACATGTAAAATACATGGTAGCTTCTAAAACAACATTTGTTTAATATGAAATAGTCTTAAGCACAAAATACATGTTTCTTACTTTCAAAAAAGCATGGTCATACGGTGACAATTAATAATTGACAGTGTCATATTTTTCACATACAAAATGGCGCGTGGAGAACTTCTGGTAACGAGATCTCGTTTGCAGTCGCGGGATGTTGGCGAGATTTGCTCTATCTGCCTTTCAAGTTGCCGATCTATTTATTTTTATAACTCTTTGATTGATCCTATCATCCTGTCAAATGTGCACTCTTGACTTGCATGTTTGAAACTTTGTGGGTGGGTGGGGACCAGCAGATATGATTGATTGGCAATATTTGGTTTAAGGAATAAACAATGATAATAAATGGAGAATGTTGATTTAGTAACACTTCTGAATGTTATAATTAAATATCTATAAGTTAATATAGCAAACTTCATTCCGTAGAGGGAAATGTTACTGAATAATGCAGATTGTGCTAACAATTTAACACAATTTATTGAAGTTATGGCGCTTTTATATATTGTGTATACATTTCCACCTGTGAAGACACATATTTCAGTTACTCCCAATAAGTCACCAGCTTAGATGTCTATTCTTAGAATGTGTCAAATTACAAAAATTGTGATATTGTATTCAATTTTGACACAGATTAAGAAATTGTCGAATGTAACTAAGTGCCACAAAACTGAATAAATGCATACATACATACAGTAAGTTGTAAATGTACGAAGTGCCATAGTAAGTCCATAATATTATAAATTTTATTTTATCCTTGTATCAAATTTGAAAAACAGATACACAGTATTTTAAATTTGTTACTCTTCCTTTTCAATTTTTTGATAAAAATGGCTAACATGTAAAAATTAATCAAGACAAGAACAGTTTGTCAATGTATTGATTCTTGAATGCTTTCAGTAAATTAACAACACATTGAGAAATTTGAGTAATTGTTAAAATAAGAACTGTGTGGTTTACTGTTACAAATAGCAAGTGTTTTTCTTGAATAGCAGGGATCGAATTTAACAGTCGCTAACTCGCAAAATCCGAGTAAGAATAAAAAAATGCGAGCAGAAAATCATGGCACGAATATTTTCGCGATCACGTTCGAAAATCGGGGAATTCGCTCAAACTGTCCTTTTCTCTTTAAAAACTCCTTTCGGGCAGTTAATTTACCAATCACGTGACTCCTTCTAGACGCTTGTCGTTTTATACAAAAGTAATTATCGGATATGTAAGTAAGCGTATACTAGGCAATATTTGTTTTCATTTTCGACGTCTGTAATTTGCAAAGTTCTGCGAAAATGGAGAGGAAAATAACGTTTCTTGGTGCAAAAAGGCCCGCGGAGCTCGAAAATGCTAGCAACACTACCGGCAGTGACCTGAGAAAAACTTGAAACATCAACGTTCAGCCAAAAGTCCAAAGAATCATTGAGTACTTTGGTTTGTATCATACTTTCAAAACCAGAAAGTCCCAAGCCTGTCTGGACCGTGAACTTTTATATGAAACCAAACAACAACAAAACAACTTAAATTTAGCACGTTAACAGCTTTTAAATAATTGCTAGTGGAACCCATCATTTTGCTAGTGGAAAAAAATGGCACTAGCAAAAATTTACTAGTTGGAAAAAAAGTTAAATTCTATCCCTGAATAGGCCATCAAACCTACCCTTCTCGTTTGTATATATTATTAGTCTGTATCAATGTAGATTATTGATTTGTTTAGTCGCTAAGTGCCACAGCCAGTGTTATTACTTTAATTCTTCTTCCACAGTAATTAAGCCAGAAAGGTCCTTACATGTATTCAGTGTCATGTGTCTTGAAGGAGCTTTGGCACTGCATTAGGGGTGTTTCACCCATTTTGTGTTTTGCATGTTTTGCTCACCAGAACACGAAGTGCCCATGGTGAGCTGTTGTGATCACACTTGTCTGTCATCAACAATTTTCTTTAACTTTTACACTGCTAAATTTCTGAAATGAACTGGTCCATCATTCAATAAGGGCAGCACCTTTTAATATCCCAAGGGGTGTTCATTGAAAATTTATTGACTGAAAAGCGAACATCAGTCTGATCTTGGTTTACACTGGTAGCAAAGGCTAAATAACTTGCCGCCAGCAGGCTAAAGGTTAAAAAACATCTCCAAAACCACAAAATGGATTTTGATGAAACTCGGCCTTAATGTTCCTTGAATGGTCCTCTACCAAAGGTGTTCAGTTCTGCTTGGTTGCTCATAGGGGCTGTCATAGCTAAAAATAGAAAAATCTGCAGATGACATGTCTAAATTGCTGGTCCAGTTTTGAAATACTTTCACACAAATGTTCCTTATTTAACCTCCTACCAAGATTGTTCTGATTTGTCAAAAATATGGCTACCAGGGGACATGGTCACTTTTCCCATAGATATGTTTACTGTATAGTGCTGGCCCGATTTAAAAAATAATTTTGCACAAATGGTCCTTGTGTGACCATCGACCAAGATTGTTCAAATTATTCTGATTCATTTAAAATCATGGCTGCCAGAGGGCTTGGTCAGTTTCCCTGTATGTCTATAGTAGAAGCTTAAAATATCTTCTTGTGTGAAATTGCTGGCCCGATTTTAAATTATAAAATAATTTCACACAAATGGTCTTGTATGATCTACCAATATTGTTCAAAATATTTTGATTTGTCAAAAAACATTGCCACCAGAGGGCATGGATATAGTGGAAATATTAAAAATGTTCTTGTCAGAAACAGCACGCCCAATTTTAGAACAATTTCACACATGGTCCTTGTTTGACGTTCTACCAAGATTGTTCAAATTATTTTGATTTGTCATAAAAAAGCAGGCCTAAGTTTAGAACAGTTTCGCACAAAATTTAATGTTTCTTGGATATTTTGTGTGCGATATCCGGGTTCATCTGTCTAGTGTAATTGTTCAAACTATTGCCCTAGGTTAAAAAATGGCCATGCCCATGTGTGTGACTTGTATATAATATAAACTAATATAAAATCCATAATAGCTAGAGCCTTGATAGTTATATAAACTTGAAGCCTTTTACACAGGTGAGCACCTTAGGGTCAGTGACACTCTTGTTTCATGCTGTTACTGATAAATGGTGTTTAAATGCTTAATATTTTATAGTAAGCAGGGCACAAAAATTCCATCATCCACTCTCATTGACGGGTAGAAACAGCCTAAGGATGAGTGGAATTTTCTGTTATGTCGTCCTGCAGTACGAGTGCACTTTTAGAAATCAGTTATGAATGTACCAGTAATTCATACAATCCTGACTGATATAATCTCACAACCAGCGCTTTCACCAGCCCTATTCCCAATGCCAATTTATTATCCCCCGCCAAAGGCGGAGGGATATAGTTTTGGCATTGTCCGTCTTTCCGTCTGTCCGGAGCCATATCTAGGAAGCGGCTGGGAATATTTAAATAAAACTTAATATATATGTTCACCACTATGGGGTTATGTGGCCTGTCAAGTTTCAGTCAGATTGCCTAAGTAACACCAGAGTTATGGCCCTTAGAACTTTCTAGTGTTAACTATATAGGGTACTATAAATATGGCAATTTCTGCTTCATAACTTATGATATATGGGACCTAGAACTAGAAACTTTAATTGAATTTAGATCACCATAATGCAGTAATGCACCTACAATTTCGAAAGGATCTCTTTTGTAACTTCAGAGTTATTGCCCTTTAATTGTTTAAAAATCCATATATTTGTACATAACAAACTAACCAATTGGTAGAATTTCATTAAACTTCTTTCATTCTTTTCCATGAATATTTATTGTAAACATGTGTAGTTGTGTACCCACTCCTGGTCACCCCCACTGCCTTGGTCCCCCCCCCCCCCCCACCTTGAAAAAAAAATCATTCTTTATTTTAAAATTTTTCAAACATTCTATGAATATTTATCAACTCAACTTGCAAAGTTGTACCCCGCCCCCACCTGGCTCCTCCACCCAGTCACCCCCACCACCCCAAACATGCAGCATCCCTGGTTATCCATGCTTTTTTCTGCGGTATTTAGTAGGGGTGTGTACAGGTTTTTAATATAAACCAGTATTATAGCCTAATTTATAGGTTTGATTGATACATCATATGGAATGTTGTTGTATCAAGCAAAATATCTAATAATTAAAAAGAACCAGAAAATTTGTTTTGTAACCTATTCTGGCTGTCATTTGAGTGTATTTATGCAAGCCGGGCCAACTGTTGAAACGAGGCAACAGTAACTGTGTTTTTAACTCTTTCTGTAAACAAGATCATGTTTGTTTTGATTGTTAACTTCAAAGGCACCTAATGATGAGCATTGCCATTTATCAGAATCTTGTCTGGATTTAGTGGGGGAGCAGCAAGTGTCATCTTGGCCAAACACATTAATTTTTGGGTGATTATTATATACTGTTAAAGGTACCCTGCTTATCTGGTGCATCTGAAGTTTTCCTGAAACCTGCTGTAGGACTACTGTAAAATTATATAATTTCGTGGGCATGAAATTTCGTGGTTTTGGTCAAAACGGCAATTTCATGGGGATATGAACTGGTGTATTTCAACTTTTGAACATAAAATGAATGGGAATTTTACTTGTTCATAGGGGATTAAATTTCATGGATTGACTTGACCATGAAATCCACGAAAATTAATGATTTCACTGTAGTGCATATTTTTCAAAAATTCCAATCCATGGGTACTTTTTAAAAGCCAGTGCCAAAAGTTGCACATTGTTTTAATATAGCATTGCCAATCACTGCTTCACTCGTGTAACAAATATGATAGGTCTGTAGATTTCATGATAGAAATGTTTTGTTTTAAAAATCTCAGATGATGCAGATCACCACCTTTTACTTGTTGATGAATATCATGTTTTATGAGATGTGATCATTAAATTTAGTGTAATTAAAGTATAATGTTCTCCCACTCTGCCTCGTATAAACTACTTGTAATGTAGGCTAAACCTATTTAAGTCGGAACCTGGAAAGTAGCACAAACACAGTCTTTAAAAAGAAATGTTAACGTTTATTTTTCAATGTCCAAGCATAGAATGATCATATTTACAATGATACATTATATACGAAATACATGTTAAAGCATTTACAAAGTTACACAAGTTACAAAGTTACCAGTAACACTGTAACAGGTTACATTTTATATGACATAGTCATTTTATGAGTATTTTGTAAAACCTGTTACATTCAATACGAAACGGGGAATTTCGCTAAGCTGTAAGAGGTACATCAGTTACAGATTAACTATTGCAACAAGGTAACTAAGTCAAAATACGCTAAATAAATGTTGTTTTCTTATTAAGATCAAAATAGAATATTAGAATAACTTTAGAACAGATTAACAGATTGGCAAATAGACTCAATTATTTCTCTTCAATAATTAGCTTTCTTTCAAAGTAATTATATATTCACCATTTTAGCACAAAGCATCGAACCATTTCTTCTAAAATGTTATATTGAACATTTCCCTTGTAGAATTACTTAAACATAATTCTTAGACATTTTAACATTAAGTTCTGATTCTTGCTAAAATGGGTTAACACATCAAATGTAATAAGTGAGTTATTTGCTCAAAAAGAATATAGCAATTACACATGTACATTATTTAAAATTAAGTGTAAGTCTGATGTTGCCCTTAATAAAAGTATTTCCTTCAATAAACAGAAAATATACATTTGGCATTTCTACCGAAATTTACTTATAAAAATTCACCTAAATGAAGATATCAAAATAATACCAAAATTTACTTAGTCAACAGTTAAGTAAAAGGAAAAATAGTAAAACTCACATACCTGGAAAGTAGCACAAACACAGTCTTTAAAAAGAAATGTTAACGTTTATTTTTCAATGTCCAAGCATAGAATGATGGCTGGACTTGAAAAATTCATATATTTAAAACTGTGTTTGCTTTCCAAGAGAATCTGATTGGTTCGTCTGAAAAAGTATGTCGAGTTTCCATTGGTCGATTACGATTCCCTTCAACCGTTTTAGAGCGGGAAGTGTCCATTTAATTTAGAAATGCCTAACTTGGTTATATTTTTGACTTTTTACCTATCTCTGTCTGTCCAGACAATTTACAGCCTAAAGGTGTTACATTAAGGAGTAAATAACCACCCTTAAACAGAGGACTCTTACATATTCAGACTTAAAAATGGCCACAGTTGTCAACTGAAGACAATACACAAAGAAATAAACTGGCCATTAAATGACTATGTTTGACAGACAGTAGAAAAATAAGATATTTCTCAATAATTGAAAACTGTAACAATGAATTTCAGAAGTTTTTCAAAGTCTTTGGAACAAATTTAATAATTGAAAAATGAGCTCTACAGATTCAAAATCCTGACTTTAAGACAAACATTTTAATACTAAACATGCTTATCAAATCTTAAGAATTAAGAAAATGTGTATTTTAATGATACAAATATGTAACTTAATTATGATGCATTATATAATTTTATCTAAGGAAAAAGGTGCATCATAATATTTCCTTTCAGCTTCTTTAACTTTGGACCCCAAAGTTATTGTCAAAAGAGGTGCATCATCGATCCTACATCTTACATGATAAAAAAAATTGCCAAAAGCAAAAAAACATACAGTATTTGAGAGCATATCATACCAAAGAACATATATACAAACACAAAATACAAGAAATAAGTAAAACATGTAATGCAATGCAACAAATATAGGCAAAAGCAATTTAGTACCGGTACTGAATGAAATGACGTCTTTATTTACAGATGTGTACACACTTTATTTGGAACCTGTATAGGTACAGATACTGAATTATATCTATAACTGCATGCTATGTGTGAGCTTTCTAGCTCTACAATATGACATTTTATGTCGCTTAAAGAAGCAGAAGAAAAATTCTGCACAATTTATTGAGTACAATTTTACATTGTTATGAGTACAATTTTACATTGTAACAATTATATGGTTTGGTGGTAGGAACTCAATGTTTCTCACAAGTTCATGAACTAACGACTGAAATTGGAGACAGGTAGCCATAATGTTCACTGTGAATGTGCACAAAGAAAGGAGTTTTCAAGATTTTTGACAGTTTTCGAGCTTGAAAGAAATTTAATGGTACAACTTCTGGGACTGTAGTTGTACTTTCTGTTTCCAGCTGAATAGCATTAAGTTGTGAGATCACATGAGCTACCATGAGGCAAGTATTCTTGTCTGTCTGGCAGGTATTGATTGAAGGAATGGTTGTGTGTTCTGGTAGGGTAATCTGATATGTGTGCAACCAGTATTCACGAGAAAGAGTCAACTTTGCTTCCCTCTGAAAAAGCACACCATAATTGAGTCTGGGAAGGATGTTGGAGGCAGTGACTGGTGACATCAGGCAAAAGAAGAGTAAAGGGAAAAGGAAGGCACTCAGCATGGAACCACCTGAAATTATAAAAAAAATGGCTGTTAGTGAATTGCTTAGTAGCAGAATATTTGATCAGAATATTCCGCAACAATATCACTAGCAGGAAAAAGAATTTTGAATTTAGAGGCCAGCCTAAAATACCTAACGGGCCAGTTAGGGTTTGGCGATGGAGCCAAGTGAGGGAAGTACCAACAGTTTTTGTAGTTTACTCTTCAGACTGCTTCTTCCTCCAGAAAACCAATGAATTACCTTTTCGCTTGCGTCTACGACCAGACTTAGTATGAGACTCCCAATATTCACAGAGAAAGTCGGGATCCAGCTCATGTTCTTTATACCATTTTGCATACTTGCACCCTTGAATATAGCATTTGAACCACCGTTCACCTTTATAATAATCAATCTTAAAGATTCTTCGAGGTCTAATGAGCTTAACAGGGTCAGGCTGATTATTAGAAGAGTTCTCTGACCTTGTCTCAGTAGGCTCGGGAGGAACCGACTGAGGGCTATCGGTCTCTACGGACTCAGGAGTAACTGGCCGAGGACCATCAGCCTCTACAGACTGGGGAGTTACATCAGACTGAGTTTGTGACTGAGGGTTTTGCTCATCAGAGTTTTCCTGCAAGTCTTGAGGCTCAGACTGTGGATCATTCTCAGCTTCACATTGTTCTTGGGCTTGTATATCAGGACCAATATTCACTTGATAGTGTTTAAGCCTTTTTGCATTTACAAGTGCCTTATGAACCAAATTTGTTTCACAATTTTTTATTTTGTAAGTGAAATTTGGGCCAATTTGTGTGACCACATAAGGCCCAACCCACTTAGGGCTAAGTTTATGAGACAAGCCTGGCTTGACAGCATTTTGCTGTAAGAGCACTTTATCGTTTACTTGAAAGTCTGGAGTTTTTGAGTTTTTATCAAACCTTATTTTTGCTTTAGTTTTCATTACCTCCATATTTTTCTTGGCAATATCTCTGGATATTTTGAGTTGGCTTAAAAGGTCCTCAAAGAATTCCTTAGTTTGTGAGGGTAAAGAGGGTTTAGGAAGAAGACCGACATCAACAGGCAAGGTCATTTCTTTTCCAAAAACTAACTGAAAGGGTGAGAAACCAGTGGATTCAGTTGCTGGTGTGGACCTAAATGCCATCATAACACTGGGGATCAATTTTGGCCAATTTGATTGGTCTTCCTCAACATAGGCGGCTAAGGTTTTGGCAAGTGTGGAATTTGCTCGTTCCACAGTGGCGTTAGTCTGGGGGTGATAAGAACTGGTGAAGTACCTTTTAATGTGGAACAGTTCACACAAAGCATTAACAAGTTTAGACATAAAGTTCCTTCCTCTATCAGATAACATTGAACGAGGGGCACCATATCTACAAATATACTCATTATAGAGTATGCTTGCAATTTCTTGGGCATTTTGACTGACAAGGGGAAAGGATTCAGGCCATTTCGAAAAGCTATCAATGATGAGAAGAATGTACTGAAAACCTTCCTTTGTTTTCGGAAGTGGTCCTAAAATGTCAATATGTATGCGGCTCATGGTGTCCTCAATGGGCAAGGGATGTAAAGGAGGTGGTTGTTGCCGCCTATCAGTCTTAGTACGCTGACATGTATTACAAGCACTCACATAGCTCTTTATTTCCTGGTGCATTTTTGGAAACCAGTACTTTTGCCTAACTTTGTGAAATGTTCTGCTTACTCCAAAGTGACCACCGCCAGCCAGACTATCATGATAATTTGACAGAATCTCTTGTATTTTACAATGAGGCAAAGCTAGCTGATAGAAGTAGTGCCCAGTAGGATCTAATTTACCCTTGAAGTTTGGTTGATAGAAATGATATAATAAACCTTCTTTCATTACAAATTGTTGTTCAGCCTTAATGCACATTTTTTGTTTCTTTTCATCATCAGGCATTGTTCTGTGTTCTAGATAATCTATAAGAAAGTTTAGTTGTTGGCATTCTCTTTGGAGTCTGGCCATATCGGGGTCAGAAGTATGATCATCAGCATTGATCACACCTATTAGTACCGACTGGCCATACTCAAATTCTACTTCTATAATTTCTTTTGTGCATAGGTTATTTCCATTTTCATTACAGTTTAAGCTTGAATTTTGAGTGATAATTTCACAGATATGAGTGTTATTATTTGATATGTACTCTTTATTGGAAGAACTGATTAGATTGACATTATTTTCAAAGTTAGTTATGATTTTGCTTTCCGAAATATCATTTTTATTTAGATTTTCACTTTCTGTAAACAGGCAGTTAATATTTAAATTTTCATCATTTAGAGTTTCAGTTAAGCTTTCCTCAAATTCACAACCGTTTTCATTATATGGAATTCTTGAAAGTGCATCTGCATTACCATTTTGAGTACCTGGCCTATGTATTATTTCAAAATTGTACCCTTCAAGAAACATAATCCAACGAGCCATTCTACCTTTCGGGTCTTTAATACTATTCAAATAGGACAGGGCACGATGATCTGTGTAGACCGTGAATTTCTTGTGTGACAGATAGTGACGGTAAGCTCTTATACCTTCAATTACAGCCAGGCATTCCTGATCTGTCACAGACCATTTTTTCTCATCACGAGAAAGTGATCTGCCCCCATAGGCAATAACATATTCCTTTCCTGTTACATCCTTTTGACCTAATACAAAACCAAGTGCGCTACCACTGGAATCACTTGACAGGAAAAACTCTTTGTTCATATTTGGAAAGCCTAAGATCGGGGCTGATGTTAAAGCGTCTTTAAGTTTTTGAAATGCAGTTTGACATTCATCAGTCCATTCCCCTGTTTTAAATTTTCTTTTTTTAACTCCCTGTAATAATTTATTTAAAGGAGTGGCAATGTAAGAAAATCCCTTAACAAATCTCCTATAATAGTTACAAAGACCGAGGAAGCTTTTAAGTTCAGTTTTTGAAGTAGGAACAGGGAATTTTCTTACTTTTTCTGTTTTAGTAGGGTCTACGGAAATTCCATCCTTAGATAATATGTGACCAAGAAATATCACTTTTTCTAGGCCAAACTGACATTTATCTGGCTTAAGTGTCAAATTAGCTTCTCTAAGTTTTGAAAACACTTGATCTAAATGTTGTAAATGTTCGTCGAATGAACGACTAAACACGATTAAATCATCGAGGTAGGCAAGCACAAATTTCCAGTTAATTGAACGAAGACATTCTCCAATTAACATTTGAAAGGACATCGGCGCATTTTTTAGACCAAAAGGCATCCGATTAAACTGGAAAACACCCTCATGAGTTATGAACGCTGACTTATGTTTGGTCTCAGGATCAAGTTCCATTTGAAAGTAGGCCGAGTTAAGATCTAAAGTGGAAAATATTGAGGCTGACGCTTCGCCTATGCAATCAAAAACATCCTCAAGCCTAGGTAAAGGGTGACTTATTGATTTCGTGATTTTGTTTAAATTTCTATAGTCTATCGCCATGCGCCAAGTGTTGTCTTTCTTCTTAACAAGAACTACGGGGCTGTTCCAAACTGAACAAGATTGACTTATGATACCGTTTTCTAAAAATTCATTAACTTGGCGTGAAATTTCAGCCTTTTGTTCTGGTCCTGTCCTATAATAGTTCATGTGAACTGGTTTAGCACCAGGTTCAGTGTCAATTTTATGTGTAAATAAATTAGTTTTGCCTAACGTAGCCAGAGAAGTTGAAAATATATCTTTATTTTTATTTAAGAAGTTCTCAAGCCTCAAACATTCTTCCGTCGTTAAGTTGTCATTTGAAATGTGAAAGTCTATGTTTTCATTTTTATCTTTAGTTTGATCTAATTTTGCTTTATCAGAGACAGCATTATCAGAACATTCTTGTACTGTAGCTTCTTCCAAAGAAAAGACATTTTCAGTATCAACTCTACTCACAGAAGCTAATGTGTAGTTGATAGGTAAGTTAATGTCTTCAAATGTGGGGTTAAGTAACCTTAGTTGAGCTGTTTGATGTTTAGAATTAGAGTTTTTAGGTCTTTTTGTTTTAACGAGACACTTAGCAGCCAAGAAGTCTTTATCAGTAGGGACAGGTTCTAACAACACTATTACATTTTTAAAAGCCCTAGTTACAGAAACTGGTACATTAACTTCTCCTCTAGCTGGAATACAAACAGGTGTATTAGTTTTAGCACAACCAGATGTCATTAGCAAATTGACTGTTATTATGTTTTCTTTTAATCCTAAGACACTGTGACCTAGATCTATTGTACAGTCATAAGTTGTCAGAAAATCCATACCAATAATTAAAGAATGGTGAACAGATTCCAGCACATGAAATTTAAATGGAAAGCACATTCCAGATATAGTAATTGGCAATTCGATTTCACCTAGCACCTCAATCTTTTTTCCACTGACGCCTGTAACTTCTTTTAAATTTGTAGATTTTAAAGTACCAATATCAACATTTGCTTTCCTCAAGAAATTTTTAGAAACAATAGAAACACCAGCTCCTGTATCAATTAACGCCTGAGTTTTAGCATTTAAGACTCTAACTTGTGCAGTATTTTTATGTAAAGGTGTTGTCAATTTAATAGACGTACACTCATTAGTTTCAGCACATTGATGTTTGAGTTTATCTGAATTTAAATGCTCATCAACAATATTTTGTTTTGAAAAGCTAACATTTTTGACCTTAACTTTACTTTTTACAGGTTTAGAATTTAAATTTTTATTTAGCACATTGATATTTTTGTCTGAGTCAGAAACACTAGGTGACCTATCATTGATTGTCCCTTTATGCCCATCCACAGACATTTGTCCATGAATAGGCGCGCACCCCTATTTGTTAGACACAGGCTTTTGGTTTGGGTTTGACTTTGACGATAAGTACATTTCCCTAATTTTAGCGGCATTATGGCAGTTTTGTTCATAATGACCTGTCTCTTCACAGATTCTACATAAATGATTCGATTCTTTGTGAGAAACAGAGTTCCTACCTTTGTTTCCAGGCCCTGGTCTGTCTTCTCTTCGTCTATTGTACCTTCCACGGTCTGGGGATGGCGTCATCTGCTGTTGGTATTGTTGTTGTTGCTGTCGCTGTTGTTGTTGCTGTTGTTGTTGCTGAGACGTCAAGTGTACTTGATGCCTCAGCAATTCAATCAAGGAGTCCAGTTTATTTTCTGTTTCTAAACTCTTCACGGTATTTACCTGGACACAGTCCAGTTCACTTGCTTCTGCACGGAGGGCAGCACGTCGTGCTGTGTCCAATGTTTTTAATTCTTGAGGCTTAACTATCCTCCGAAGTGATGGGACCAACCCATCGACGTAGGTGGATACGAGCCACCCCACTGGCATTTGTGTTCCGTTCGACAGTTCCTGAAATCTTGTTGTATAGTCGTGCACATTTTCACTGTGGCGTTGGCGGACAGATCCAAAGGAATAGCCTCCGTCAGATCCGTCGAATCTCATCAGGAATGCCTCCAGTAGCCTGTCTGGATCAGACACTACTTCGTCCGACAGTGACCCATACCAAGATAACGCCTGACCACCAAAATGTACAGGAAATGTCGTTTTTACCTTATTATCATTATAGTTGTACACCGCCTTGCAGATGGTGTCATATCTTTTGAACCAAGCTTCCGCACGTTGCCCAGGCTCGCCAAAAAACTTCTCGATGGAGACATGTGGACCAGCCATTATCTCTTCAGTTTCTGGTTCTAAAGGTGGTGGCAGCTCAGGAAGTGGTAGACTGTCGTCCTCTAGAACTGGCGGGAGTGGTGGGCGCTGTAGCTGTTGTTCTTCACTTGCAGGGGCTGTGGTCTTGTTAGAATTCTTGACAGCACCTCTGCGTCCCTTGTTCCTCACAGGTGTAGCGATCAGATTTGCGGACTGTGGTCTATCTCCTAGGCTCCTCAGGTAGTGCCCGTAGTTAGCGTTTTGGGGAGAGTTCATTAGTTACTACCCGGATTCTCCACCAAAATATAATGTTCTCCCACTCTGCCTCGTATAAACTACTTGTAATGTAGGCTAAACCTATTTAAGTCGGAACCTGGAAAGTAGCACAAACACAGTCTTTAAAAAGAAATGTTAACGTTTATTTTTCAATGTCCAAGCATAGAATGATCATATTTACAATGATACATTATATACGAAATACATGTTAAAGCATTTACAAAGTTACACAAGTTACAAAGTTACCAGTAACACTGTAACAGGTTACATTTTATATGACATAGTCATTTTATGAGTATTTTGTAAAACCTGTTACATTCAATACGAAACGGGAATTCGCCTAAGCTGTAAGAGGTACATCAGTTACAGATTAACTATTGCAACAAGGTAACTAAGTCAAAATACGCTAAATAAATGTTGTTTTCTTATTAAGATCAAAATAGAATATTAGAATAACTTTAGAACAGATATAACAGATTGGCAAATAGACTCATTATTCTCTTCAATAATTAGCTTTCTTTCAAAGTAATTATATATCACCATTTTAGCACAAAGCATCGAACCATTTCTTCTAAAATGTTATATTGAACATTTCCCTTGTAGAATTACTTACACATAATTCTTAGACATTTTAACATTAAGTTCTGATTCTTGCTAAAATGGGTTAACACATCAAATGTAATAAGTGAGTTATTTGCTCAAAAGAATATATGCAATTACACATGTACATTATTTAAAATTAAGTGTAAGTCTGATGATGCCCTTAATAAAAGTATTTCCTTCAATAAACAGAAAATATACATTTGGCATTTCTACCGAAATTTACTTATAAAAATTCACCTAAATGAAGATATCAAAATAATACCAAAATTTACTTAGTCAACAGTTAAGTCAAAAGGAAAAATAGTAAAAAAACTCACATACCTGGAAAGTAGCACAAACACAGTCTTTAAAAAGAAATGTAACGTTTATTTTTCAATGTCCAAGCATAGAATGATGGCTGGACTTGAAAAATTCATATATTTAAAACTGTGTTTGCTTTCCAAGAGAATCTGATTAGTTGTCTGAAAAAGTATGTCGAGTTTCCATTGGTCGATTACGATTCCCTTCAACCGTTTTAGAGCGGGAAGTGTCCATTTAATTTAGAATGCCTAACTTGGTTATATTTTGACTTTTTACCTATCTCTGTCTGTCCAGACAATTTACAGCCTAAAGGTGTTACATTAAGGAGTAAATAACCACCCTTAAACAGAGGACTCTACATATTCAGACTTAAAAATGGCACAGTTGTCAACTGAAGACAATACACAAAGAAATAAACTGGCCATTAAATGACTATGTTTGACAGACAGTAGAAAAATAAGATATTTCTCAATAATTGAAAACTGTAACAATGAATTTCAGAAGTTTTTCAAAGTCTTTGGAACAAATTTAATAATTGAAAAATGAGCTCTACAGATTCAAAATCCTGACTTTAAGACAAACATTTTAATACTAAACATGCTTATCAAATCTTAAGAATTAAGAAAATGTGTATTTTAATGATACAAATATGTAACTTAATTATGATGCATTATATAATTTTATCTAAGGAAAAAGGTGCCTCATAATAAAAGTACAGAATGTTGTCATTGTTACAATGTTAGTGTATCGTCAAGTATGTACACTTTGTGTTTAACAACACTAGTTATGATTCCCAAAAATTTATTGTTTGTTGTCCTGACTGTCTCCATCCTGTCTCAATGTTTCCGCTCCATATCTTTTCTACCCTTGATGTTAACCATGAGATAACATGCAGAACACAACTTTGGCTATATAAGGTTGTGTTCACCTATGACCACCAGTCTTTACTGTACTGAAAATTATTTCCCCTTTTTTACCAGGCCAGATAAAATATTATTAGACATGTCAGGCAGTCAGAAACCTTTCTAAGGACTCTGAAGGCAAGATGATGAGCTAAACTTTGGGACTGCTCCATATCTTTTTATATGCCCGTCTCTGAAAGAGCAGGGCATATGTGAACACCCGTGTCGGGCGGACGGCTTCCAAAAGCATGTCTGCTCTCTAAGTCAAACAGTTTTCATCCGATCTTCACCAAACTTGCTGACAATGTTTGTGGGCATAATATCTCGGCCAAGTTCGTTAAACAGTCAAATAGCCCCAGGCACTCTAGGATTATGGCCCTTGAATTACTCGAAATCTGCGAATTTAGCCTTGTTCGCCATCTAAGTCGAACAGTTTTCATCCGATCTACACCAGACTTGGTGACAATGTTTGTTGGCATAATATCTCAGCCAAGTTCAATAACCAGCGAAATTGCCCCTCGCACTCTTGGATTATGGCTCTTGAATTACTCTAAACCTTTTTATGATAAGTAACTGAATATTTAGACGGGCGTATTTTGTGAAGTCTGGCACTCTTGTTAACCCAAATAACATGGCACAAATGTTGACAAAAATAAGACATATTGTGCAAAGTGCAA
The DNA here is from genome assembly GCF_021730395.1 of Mercenaria mercenaria. Classification (NCBI taxonomy): domain Eukaryota; kingdom Metazoa; phylum Mollusca; class Bivalvia; order Venerida; family Veneridae; genus Mercenaria; species Mercenaria mercenaria. Next base: position 61,275,129 of record NC_069373.1, read on the forward strand.
CTTCTGGCAATGTGTGATGAAGGTCAAGGTCATACAAGTGAGGTCACCCCCCCCCCCCCCCCCCGACAACAAAGTTGTAAGGGGGGGTATACTGGTTTCGGGTTGTCTGTCCGTAGACGCAATCTTGTGCGCACCATCTCTCCTTATCCCCTTGACAGAATTTAATGAAACTTCACACAAGTGATCAGTACCAACAGTAGTTGTGCATGGGGCATGTTAGGTTCTTTTAGAAAAAAAATTTGCAGAGTTATGGGACTTTGTTTTTTTGTTACTATACTATATACATAGACACAATCTTGTGTGCACCATCTCTCCTCATCCCCTTGACACAATTTAATGTAACTTCACACAAGTGATCAGTAACAACAGTAGTTGTGCATGGGGCATGTTAGGTTCTTTCAGAAAAACAATTTGCAGAGTTATGGGACTTTGTTTTTTGTTACTATACTATATTTGTTACTATACTATATTTGTTACTATACTATATACATAGACACAGTCTTGTGCGCACCACCTCTCCTCATCCCCTTGACACAATTTAATGAAACTTCACACAAGTGATCAGTAACAACAGTAGTTGTGCATGGGGCATGTTAGGTTCTTTCAGCGACAAAAATTGCAGAGTTATGGGACTTTGTTTCTTGTTAACATACTATGTACATACAGTCTGCATATGCAATCTTTATCTACCAAACCCTTACACACAATTTAATGAAACTTTACACAAGTGATCAGTACCAACCCTAGTTGTACATGGTGCATGTTACATTCTTTTAGATAAATATTCTGCATAGTTATGAGACTTTGTTTTTTGTTACTATACTGTATACATACAGTCTATATACATACAGTCCACATAATTATGCAATCTTGTGTGTGTCAAATTGCGATGTACTGTGTCAGTGCATTCGGGGGGTACATTCATCACCTTTAGTGATAGCTCTAGTTAACACCTGGTTTACTTTGCAAAGATGACTATGTGCAGACTGCAACTTTCAGCTATGTCATTTCATTGTAAAGATCATCTCTTAGACTTTGTGCTGTGGTCAAATTTTGCATATCAGTTCACATTTCAATTTAAATGAAGTGGTATACTATAGGGAGATGTTTGCTTTTTTCAAAAGCAGTATCTAGTTTAATTTATTGGGATAGATCTATCATTTGCTTAAATGCAAAAAATCATCTAAGATAACATGGTACATTTTGTTTGTTAGGTTTTAAATTACACTGACACAGTTCAGGTGATTTTAGCAAACGTTGTAGAGATAGTACCTAAGTTTTTCAAATCATAGGTTTGAAGTTAAAAAGCTTTGAAATGAAGACAAATGTCCATATATTTCTCAAAAACAGAAATATAGACAATATTTTAATCAGAAGTGCGGAGTTATGAGCATTTAATATTTTCATGATAACGAAAATTTTGTGATCAAGGACATGTAACTCTTCTTGAACATGGAGAGCATAAACATCAAAGGGACATAATATAGTCAATATTTTCTAATTGGGTGCATTTGATTTAACATTCAACTTTGATCTGGATTGCTAAATACTGATCCATAATACTGTATGCTAAAAATTTAGAACATCTGGAACAGTCTATTAACAGAAAAACTATGCTTAAGCAGAATCTAAATAGTTAAGCTCTAACTGGACTCGAACCCAGGACCTCTCACACCTAAGGCAGACACTCTACCACTTCCCTATAACAGCAGTCGCTAATAGCTATGCAGTTTAATTGCTGGATTACATTGCGTGAACTGGAACAATAATCGGTGAACTCCGGATTATCGGCGTATTCGCTTTGTTACCTAACGGCATTTTTTGTGTAAAGAAAAAATATAATCTAATGCTGCCAACGTCATAATTGGTCAAATCTGCCCAAATTTCTCAGACGTGTTGTTCAGAGTATGAACTTACTAACTGGCAGTACCAGTGAAATATTACTTACACTGAATATTTTATATTTGCCCTTTTTGCAGCTGCCGAACGGCAAAGACGATAAGATTTGTCCAAATATAAGTAATTATTTTACCAGTTTTGAGAGAATTTCAATTAATGGGAAATTACAGTTACAAACTAAATACCTTTCTGCAACACATGCAGTCATTAGCATTCACTGTCAATCAGTATTATGACTAAGATCGACTGTCATTCATTCATTTCAAAGTTTCATAGACAAAGTCCGTTGTTTACATTGTTATCGTAACCGGTGCACTTGTAAAAATCACTTTAGTTTGAAAAATCAAAGTATGCGAAGAGCTATGGTACGGTCTCTAAACGTTGAAAAAGGAGGATCCAAAGATGCCCCTACATGTATTATTTTAGGCATAAGTTAGGACATTGTTAGAACAACAGACTTTCCACAGGCAAGGAGGATAGTTTCCCAGTGAGGCTTTAACCCACATAGGTGTGGTGCAAGTGATTTGAAGCTGGCAACCTGGACCACTTCATACCCCTCTGATAACAATGGTGAAGAACAATAACACATTGTTAGTTTTAGACTAAACATGCATGTACTGGTACCACAGTAAATGGTTCTACAAGGTCAGGTCCAAGGAGGTTAAGGTTGAAGTATCTTAGCCTGGAATAAAACAAAAAAAATTTATCAAATGTCTTGAAAATCAGTCTCAAGTCCTAAGTCATAACATTCACTAAGCTTCCACCATAGATTTAGTTTTTGCTTTGTCCAAAATATGGTAATGTAATACTAATATACTCGGATTTTTCCTTGTTCTGTATAACTGAGTTTTGTTCTCTACATGTTCATTCTATTTTCTGTAAAATGCAGAAATTTCTTGTGTTTACACCCATTATGTATCAGATCATTACATCTTGTATTCCCAAAGTATTTGAATTTTTTCTGTTGTATAAATAACAGTCCCAACTTAGACGTTAATTACTTTATTGATAAACATTGCTATGAAGCAGAGTCAATAAATTCCATTGATTTATTTTACACAAGTCCTTTGAGAAACTGTCCTATTTGCAGACATGAAAATATGGAACACGTTACATGATCAGTTCTTTATAATTTGTAAATATGATATGATGTGAATATGACTATGACAATTATGGATTGGTACAGATGGATAAATACAGTTTCTGTCAGTTGCTCAGTGAGAAGTTTAGAGAGCATTATTTTCCTTTTTGTCGGTTATTGATGATTTTAAGTACCTTCCAGAATCTTAGGCAACATCTAGGAAATTTTCAGAAAGTAGATATGGTTTAAAACATGCATGCTAAGTAAACTTTCCTTGTGCCTTGGCAGGCTTTGAAGCTTTGTTTATGTGAAGAAAAAATGTAAATGATTGAAAGTGCATTTTGTAGAACTTGATGCAATGAATTTGGGTTAAAAATTGTTGGTAATTATTATGAAATGAGACTGTCGAGAATTGAACGTCATTGTTTAAGGAGGAAAATGAAATCCATCTATTATACAAGGTATTAATTGTACATGAATATTGATGAATGTTGGAGAAAAAACTGACTAAAGATTTGACGGATAGAATTTGGTTTATAGAAAGCAGTCTTATAGAATCCTTTTATACATGTACAAATATGATTTCTGATCAGCTGGTACAAGTCCTTTTGTTTGATATGTCGACTTCATGATTCTTTGTCAATGGCTAAGTTATTGAAATAAGAGTGATGTTTTCAGAATAGTGATGCAGTGTCATGGAAAACATGTTCCTACAGGTGGCATGTTTTTCTCATGAGTATAGACATTCCTGTTGGACTGTGGGAATTTTATGGCAGATTTATTTCCCTTCTGTTAATCTATTATGCTGCAACAGTTACTGTTTCACTGTGGTCACAGATTTAATCTACTTTGGTAGCTCAACTTTAAAAAAATGTAGAGCTATTGCACTCGCTCCAGCGTCTGCGTCACCGTTGGTTAAAGTTTTTGATAAGTCAGATATCTCTGTTACTATCAGAGCTATTGACTTGAAACTTAAAACATTATATTTACTATCAATTTCTACACAAGGAGAAACAATCCTCATAAGATTTATGCCCCTTTTTAACTTAGAAGTTTTTGGTTAAAGTTTTTGATAAAGTCAAATCTCTGTTACTATCAGAGCTATTGACTTGAAACTTAAAACATTTATTTACTATCACTTTCTACACCAGGAGAAACAATCCCCATAACTCTGATTTGAATTTTGATAGAGTTATGCCCCTTTTTAACTTAGAATTTTTTGGTTAAAGTTTTATATAACATCCAATATCTCTGTTACTATCAAAGCTATTGACTTGAAACTTAAAATAGTTATTTACTATAAAATGCTACACCATAAGAAACAATCCCCATAACTCAGAATACAATTTTGACAGATTTATGCCCCTTTTACTGGCAAAGCTCTAATTCAGAGTCAAGCACTGAGAAAAGTCAAGAGTACTGTCTTACGGACAGATCTTGTTATGGGATACTTGTTGCAAATGCATTTCTAACAAAAGCTTTTTAAACATTATGCTTACAGTGCTTTCAAAGATAAGAGAACTGCTATGAACTAGTCAGCAAATCAAAGGGTTAAAAATACTTGACTGGCAATGATGCCGTAAACCTGAAAATGATAATTTGAAATTTTTAAAGAATGGTACCTATTGGAGAAAAATTACTGATGTTTAAGTAGTAGAAAAGTACTTTGTAAGATGACAAAAACTATGACATGTTTTGAATGCTACTTAATCACAGGCGATACTAAGTAACATGAAAAAAAGTTGGATCAGTTTGAAGAGAATCATTCTCTGTTTTATTAGGATTGGAATGAAGATTCTGATGTAGAGCACCAAAAATGATTTGTGCAGAAATGCTAGAATCCAAATAATAGTACATTTTAGTTACCTCTTCAATTCCATCAATACCTGATCAAAGTTAAGTTATTACGTCACCCATCCAGTGGTGGGAGATCTATTGATTTAGTGCAGACAGTCATGTCACAAAGATTGTCTGTGCAACTCTTCTGACATCAAAAGACAGATTTGCACCAAACTGCACAAAGGTAATCATTGCAAAGCGTGGTTTTGCATATGGTCGACATGTTCCTAGTCATTGATTTTCAGTTGGGGCCCATCATTTTTAGCTCATCTGATTTTTTGGAAAAAAATGATGAGTTATTGTCATCACTAGAGTGGTTGTCGGCGTCTGCGTCGGCGTTGCCTGGTTAAGTTTTATGTTTAGGTCAGCTTTTCTCCTAAACTATCAAAGCTATTGCTTTGAAACTTGGAATACTTGTTCACCATCATAAGCTGACCCTGTATAGCAAGAAACATAACTCCATCTTGCTTTTTGCAAGATTGATGGCCCCTTTTGTACTTAGAAAATATCAGATTTCTTGGTTAAGTTTTATGTTTAGGTCAACTGTTCTCCTAAACCATCAAAGCTATTGCTTTGAAACTTAAGATACTTGTTCACCATCATAAGCAGACCCTGTACATCAAGAAACATAACACCATCTTGCTTTTTGCAAGAATTATTGCCCCTTTTGGCCTTAGAAAATCAGTTTTCTTGGTTAAGTTTTATGTTTAGGTCAGCTTTTATCCTAAACTATCAAAGCTATTGCTTTAAAACTTGCAACACTTGTTCACCATCATAAGCTGACCCTGTACAGCAAGAAACATAACTCCATCCTGCTTTTTGTAAGATTTATGGCCCCTTTTGGACTTAGAAAATATCAGATTTCTTGGTTAAGTTTTATGTTTAGGTCAACTTCTCTTAAACTATCAAAGCTATTGCTTTGAAACTTGCAACACTTGTTCACCATCATAAGCTGACCCTGTACAGCAAGCAACATAACTCCATCCTGCTTTTTGCAATAATTATTGCCGCTTTTGGACTTAGAAAATCATTTTCTTGGTTGAGTATTATATTTAAGGCAACTTTTCTCATAAACTATCAAAGCTATTGCTTTAAAACTTGCAACAGTTTTTCACAATCATAAGTGGACACTGTACATCAAGAAACATAACTCTATCCTGCTTTTTGCAAGAATGATGGCCCTTTTTAGACTTAGAAAATCATGGGTAGGACAATATTTCTATTATACAAAAAAATCAGATGAGCGTCAGCACCCGCAAGGCGGTGCTCTTGTTAAAATTTTATGATGTTTTGGCTACTCCTCTTAGATTATTTCATTTAGTTCTCAAAAGTGTGCTGATACCACCGAGAAGGAATTACACCAAATTTAAAAATAATCATTGCCAAGCTTAGTTATGCATATCTTGGGCATATTGCAGTTCAGTGGTTTTCAGTGGAGTTAGGACCCTTTACAGACTTACCTTTAGCTAGCACAACCATTACAAAACATGCAACCATCATCAGACTGTTCCTTTACTGGTCCAACTATTTTTCATGTCTTTTAGTACTGTTCTTCTGATAATAACTTAGATTTAACTTGCTTTGACATACTTGAATGTTGCCTTCAGCAACAGCAAAAAAAACAAAAAACAATACAGAGCAAAGAAAAAAAAATTGACATTGAATGCTTTATGTAAATTATTGCGCTGGCCAATTTTGTGTGTGTGTGTTCTAGCTGCTGTAGTTCTCCAATGTCTGAAGAAATTGTTCCAAGTGCCTTCAACTACTTTATAATCATTTTACGTGCTTCTAAGTCATGCAGTAATTTTCATTCAGTATTTTTTTCCTGCAGATTAGTAATGCATGCCTTTAACAAAATTTTAACTTTGGTAAAAATAAAGATGTCTGGTTCATAAAAGAAATGCTGGTTACTGCGGTATAAGGATTTAATAATGTGTACAACAAATCACTCTTAGAAATGAGTAAAAGTTTTCTCTGTTATGTTTACTCTTTATGTTGATATTCTGATGTTGTGACAAGATTTAATTCTATATTTTGTAGCAGTGAACCAGACCTGCGTTTCTTCCACTATTACTATCCTCGTCTACATCATGACACCATCATTCTGTAAGTCAGTGTTCAGTTACCTTGGCAGCATAACCTGTGAGCTTTCATGTTACCCATGCATCAGTTGCAGCAGTTTGCACTTATCATTTTGCATTCTTCTGTTCTGGCTTCTCTGCAACAGTTCAGTTTAAAGTTTGAAGCTGTCAACCAGTTCCTGTATATCTGTAGACCACCAGTATTCCCTAAGTCAAAAAATAAAACGGTGAAGCATGGCCACAATGAATCCATAGGTTTGGTCATTTTACATAATAAATAAATGAAAACAACCAATACTTTGTCAGAATCTTGTCTGGATTTAGTGGGGATACAGCTGATGTGAGCATACATTTTTGGGACAATTTTAGTCGTTTTAGTAAAAGTCTTTGTCACGCTTTGATTGCAAAACTTGATCCAGTAGTATTTATAATTGATGAAGGAGTGGGACCAGACAACAGTCAAACTAGAAAACTATCAATTATCAAACTGATTTTGGGGGAAATTTAAAAACTTAAAACTAGGGATGGCAACGGTTAACTGGTTAACTGAGTACTCGCTCGATGTTCCAAGTGCCAATTGCAAAATTTATTAATCGAGTACTCGAAATTAAAAAAAAAATTAAAGAAAAACGTCAATTTTAACGCGGCCGTTTAAACAACACCAAAGTGTCTACCTGTTATCTTTTCGATCAGTTACCCAGATTATACAAACACAAAGATGTGAATTGATGCACAACGGTCAATAATGACCCCTGACAGGTAACACGTGTTAGCAAAATTATGTTGCTGTAAATTGTAATTATGCCACTTATTGCAGTACCGCTTATATCAATAAAATATAAAGTTGAAGTTGTTATATCATAAACAATTAGAAAATCACACCACACCTGTGTGCTAATGTTAAAATTAAGTACATCATAAAGAACATAATCCTTTATAATTTAAAAAGTAAACCAGTCCAATTTTATACTACCGACTTCACAGTTTGCTCCAGAATTTCGGCCTAGCGTTTATTAGTCGCTGATATATATATATATATATATATATATATATATATATATATGCTCCTGGTTTTACATTCTCGAGTTTTCCCTTTAGCACAAAGTAATTATTTACAACTGTATATAACAAAAAAAATGGGTTTGAAACATTATATCACTGCTTATGGGAGCCATGGTGAAACTACTGATGATTTTGAATTATCTCCCTTTAATAGTGAACAAATGCTAAATACGGCCGATTCTCGCCTATTGTGCGGAAACCACTTTAAACAAGTAACTGAACGCTCGATCGAAAAAATCCGCGAGTACTCGAGTACCAGAATTGTTACACGTTGCCATCCCTACTTAAAACACATTATTGGGTCAGATATTCATGCTAAAACTATGATTATCAGATGAAGTCAGATTACACCATTCGAGAAATTTCCAAATACAAAATCCTGGGTTTACCCATGAGAATGTTTTAAGTTTTACTGCTCACACTTTAAATGGTCCAAAATATGATTTTTAGCTCATCTGATTTTTTGAAAAAAAATGATGAGTTATTGTCAGGGACTACCTTAGCCTGGAAATTTAGGGAGAAGTGACTTCTCCCTCCTGGGGAAACAGGGAGAAGTTTTGAAATTTTGGGAGAAGTTCGGCAAACGTGAGACAGGACATTGCTTATATGCATTAAATAACAATAATAATGTTTATTCAGTTCCATTTGTAGTATTATCTTGCTATGACTTAAATAAAAATGGTGCAATGTTTCAACAATACAGTACATATTTGTACTGTTTTACTGCAAAATGTTTAACAACTTGACACAACAAATCTTTCCTCATATAATCAGTACTTAATATTTCTTGGATTAATTTTTTTCCTTCCTAGAGCAGCTTTTTCAGGTATGTGAGCATTCTGAGTTTAAATTTTTTTATGTTCCTTCAATTTGACAAACTACAGAGTTTAAAAACCTCTCAATCTTACAATGAAATGTTATTTGTATTGATCAGTAGATAAAATACTTGAAAATCAGGGGCAATATTTTTTAAAACTACATATTTTGACATAAAAAATCTAAAAATTGGTTAAATGTATTACCTCCCTTTAACACATTTCAGAATTAACTAAAATAGTTGTCTGCTATTTTTTATCAAACAACAAATTTAATAGTTTGTCAAGGGCCATATATTTAACTTATATCTGTTTTTAATGAAAGAGAAATGCAGATTAAAATGAATAGTAAGCAGATCCCAATTGAAAAATAAACGTCGGGAGTAACGGGTAGTCTACACTGTGATGGCAATAAAAATTTCGAAACGATTTTTATCTGAAAACAAGAATAACTGGATAAGACAAGTACCGAGGGCGTTCGGTTGACCCGAGGTTTCGTGTTTTGACCCGCGAAAATCAAGAAAAACTCGTAGTTGACCCGCACAAAAAATGTGTCCCGTGCGTCGGCTCGATCCGCGAAATGCGTCTCGAGTTCGAAGTTCTGCATTATGAATCAAAATCTCGGCGAATTTGAATTGTTCGCCGCCACAATTTAAGTATGACAGTAGGCGGAGCGTCGTATGTTAATTAGCTACTGACAGATGTCAATCACTCCACGCGCCGACTGACACGTAATTAGGTTTGTAATTCGGAAGTTAATTATCGCCGTTTTACGAAGTTTTCGGGCTCTCTGATCTCCGATGTCGGTCAGCTTTAATTATTACTCTTTCATTCTTTAATTATCGTTTACTGCAATCACATTAAATGCAAACAATTAGCAGCTTATCATGCGGCGTCAATCTGAAATCGAGTGATCATCTTTTGTTGTCATGAACACGTTTCGCCGCGCGTGCCTCCCGGTGACATCCTGTGTATTGCGTATTGTGTTTACAGACTTTACATAACCGAGATGTATAATATCGGCGCACTTTATTGCCGATTATGTTTTACTTTCATCCAATTTTAGGGCGACTTGAACTTCGCTTTTCTGTGCGGGAAGGGCGAAGTGAAATATTTTAAAGCGAAGTTTTCGCTCAACTTCGCCTAAAACGCAGTCCCTGATTGTCATCACTTGAGCGGTTGTCGGCATCGGCGTCGGCGTTGCCTGGTTAAGTTTTATGTTTAGGTCAGCTTTTCTCCTAAACTATCAAAGCTATTGCTTTGAAACTTGGAATACTTGTTCACCATCATAAGCTGACCCTGTATAGCAAGAAACATAACTCCATCATGCTTTTTGCAAGATTTATGGCCCCTTTTGTACTTAGAAAATATCAGATTTCTTGGTTAAGTTTTATGTTTAGGTCAACTTTTCTCCTAAACTATCAAAGCTATTGCTTTGAAACTTGGAATACTTGTTCACCATCATAAGCAGACCCTGTACATCAAGAAACATAACTCCATCTTGCTTTTTGCAAGATTTATTGCCCCTTTTGGACTTAGAAAATCAGTTTTCTTGGTTAAGTTTTATGTTTAGGTCAGCTTTTATCCTAAACTATCAAAGCTATTGCTTTAAAACTTGCAACACTTGTTCACCACCATAAGTTGACCCTGTATAGCAAGAAACATAACTCTGTCCTGCTTTTTGCAAGATTTATGGCCCCTTTTGGACTTAGAAAATATCAGATTTCTTGGTTAAGTTTTATGTTTAGGTCAAGTTTTTCTCTTAAACTATCAAAGCTATTGCTTTGAAACTTGCAACACTTGTTCACCATCATAAGCTGACCCTGTACAGCAAGCAACATAACTCCATCCTGCTTTTTGCAATAATTATTGCCCCTTTTGGACTTAGAAAATCATTTTCTTGGTTGAGTATTATGTTTAAGTCAACTTATCTCATAAACTATCAAAGCTATTGCTTTAAAACTTGCAACAGTTTTTCACCATCATAAGTGGACACTGTCTGTACAACAAGAAACATAACTCTATCCTGCTTTTTGCAAGAATGATGGCCCTTTTTAGACTTAGAAAATCATGGGTAGGACAATATTTCTATTACACAAAAAAAATCAGATGAGCGTCAGCACCCGCAAGGCGGTGCTCTTGTTTAGTTTTAAACTGACTGCAAAATTATAAAGTAACAGTTTATTGTACTTTTTGGCAAGCATCCCTTCATGCTAATACCTTTTCAGTTTGTGGTTTTAAAGGTGGTCACATTTAAGCAACATTTATGATATTGTACACTTCCCTTATATTCTGTAAAATATTTGATTTAGGAATAAAAAGAGTATTTTATCTTAATTTTAATATAATTTTTAGCCCCTGCTGAAGGCTGAAGGAATTATGTCTCCCCCAGGAGACATATTGTTTTTGCCCTGTCCGTCCGTCCGTCCGTCCTTCCGTCCGTCCGTACGTCACACTTCATTTCCGAGCAATAACTGGAGAACCATTTGACCTAGAACCTTCAAACTTCATAGGGTTGTAGGGCTGCTGGAGTAGACGACCCCTATTGTTTTTGGGGTCACTCCGTCAAAGGTCAAGGTCACAGGGGCCTGAACATTGAAAACCATTTCCGATCAATAACTAGAGAACCACTTGACCCAGAATGTTGAAACTTCATAGGATGATTGGTCATGAAGAGTAGACGACCCCTATTGATTTTGGGGTCACTCCGTCAAAGGTCAAGGTCACAGGGGCCTGAACATTGAAAACCATTTCCGATCAATAACTAGAGAACCACTTGACCCAGAATGTTGAAACTTCATAGGATGATTGGTCATGAAGAGTAGATGACCCCTATTGATTTTGGGGTCACTCATTCAAAGGTCAAGGTCAGAGGGGCCTGAACATTGAAAACCATTTCCGATCAATAACTAGAGAACCGCTTGACCCAGAATGTTGAAACTTCATAGGATGATTGGTCATAAAGATTAGATGACCCCTATTGATTTTGGGGTCACTCCATCAAAGGTCAAGGTCACAGGGGCCTGAACATTGAAAACCATTTCCGGTCAGTAAGTTGAGAACCACTTGACCCAGAATGTTGAAACTTAATAGAATGATTGATCATGCAGAGTAGATGACCTCTATCGATTTTGGGGTCACTCTGTGAAAGGTCAAGGTCACAGGGGCCTGAACATTGAAAACCATTTCCGGTCAGTAACTTGAGAACCACTTGACCCAGAATGATGAAACTTCATAGGATGATTGGTCATGCAGAGTAGATGACCCCTAACGATTTTAGGGTCACTCTGTTAAAGGTCAAGGCCATAGGGGCCTGAACAGTGAAAACCATTTCCAATCAATAACTTGAGAACCTCTCGACCCAGAATGTTGAAACTTCATAGGATGATTGTTCATGCAGAGTAAATGACCCTTATTATTTTTGGGGTCACTCCGTTAAAGGTCAAGGTCACAGGGGCCTGAACATTGATAACCAGTTCCTATCAATAACTTGAGAACCACTTGACCCAGAATGTTGAAACTTCATAGGATGATTGAACATGCAGAGTAGATGACCCCTATTGATTTTGGGGTCAGTCTATTAAAGGTCAAGGTCACAGTGGCCTGTTCATGTAAAATAATTTTTTGGAAATAACTTGAGAACCACTTGACCTAGAATGTTGAAACGTAATAGGATGATTGGACATGCAGAGTAGATGACCCCTATTTATTTTGAGGTCACTTGATCAAAGGTCAAGGTCACAGGAGCCTGAACAGTGACTTGAGAAGCACTAGGCCACTAGTGTTGAAATTTAGCGGGATGACTGGACATGCCAAGTAGATGATCCCGATTGCAGCTAACCATCAGTGTCTCTGACTTTCGCTCCTGACCCCTATTGACTTCTTGCCTATAGGACTGTGCATTGGGGGAGACATGCGCTTTTTTACAAAAGCATTTTCTAGTTTTTTTTTGCATTGTCCTTCAGGCTGTTTGTCCATCTATGCTTGTGTCCGCCCATCCATCTATCTAAAATTGAAAATGCTTATGTAATTCAAAAAGTATTAAGCTAGGTCACCAAGTCTTACATTGTTATTAATTAGCACATGACCTTTGCTCACATATTATAGTCTTATCCCCCTTGACCCAGTAAAAGCATAGTTTTTCCCCTTGATTTAGTTAGAAAGAATTTGAAAGTGCTGGTAATTCAAAAAGTATTTTAATCATAATCACCAGACCACACATAATGATTAATGAGCACATGACCTCTGTTCACATGCAGTATTATTCTCCTTGACCCGGGAAAGAGCGTTTTTCCCATTGATTGTGTAAAAAGTAAGTATTTTTGACTGAATCTAAGTAACCTATCAACAAATCTTCATGAAACCTATGCAGATCATTGTAGGGCGGTAATACATGTGCAATTTTATAAGTATCACTTCATTAACTAGAGTTATTGCCCTTTAATTATTTTACAATCCATAAATTCCCACATAACAAAGAAATCCATTGATGGATCTTAATGAAATTTATCACAAATATGGATCATGTAGGGGCATGTGTATCTTTCATCAGGATCTTTTGAGTTACTTAAGAGTTTTTGCCTGAAATTCATAAACTTCCACAAAATAAAGTAACCCATTGATGGATCTTCAAAGAAAATTAATACAAATATAGATCGCTAAAGGGCTGGGTTCTTCCCTGTGATTTTGTAAAAAATAGGAATCAACAGACTATATTGCACAGTCTATAGATATATCTGGAAATTAAATATCTTTCAAAATATAGTCCAGCAGTTTATTTGGTGGAGGGGATACAAATTCAATGAATTTGCTTGTTAGTTTTACATTACAAGTTGATAGTGATTTGGATATGTTAACAGTATGAAATGAAAGGCATGTTTTGAATCTGTATGCTTCGGAATTAATTTATATAGAATCTATCTTTGGTGCACAACAAGGATAGGCAGAATTATTATACATTTACATTTCTGTTGGGTTTTGGCTAAAAATATAACTGTCAGTGCAAAACTTAGATGCTCTTATATTCAGATCATTCCATAGGAAAAAATCTGTTTATAGAATTTATATTTATGTTAAAATAACTAATCTTGGTTGGGCAACCTGGAAAGGAAAATCAAATTTTTAGAATGCATCCAGTGCAGCTGAGATCTAACATGCATTAAGTGCTTGGTGGACACAGATATTAAAGTGTGAATGATCAGATGTTAATGTTCTGAACAAAATCACTGCATGACCAAATTCCGACTAACCACCTTTAAATTCTTGCAAAATACAAGTTGTCCATATCATTTATTGCATGCATGTACAGATCTGTCTGCAAGATTCCTAAAGTTTTATGCATGTAAAAAGCAAGATCTTTTTCAAATCTAAACACTGACAATGCCAGAGAGCTAAATTACAGTGTATGTTGGATGTCTGTAGAAAAAGCTAGCCATAGAAATGTTAATATGTTTACTCACCTGTTAGGCAGATGACTTATAGGATCCCAGTCGTGTCCCTTAACCCTTTACCACACAGAACAGAAGCCAAAGTAACCTCTTTTACATAACACTGATAAGTGATAATCAATAATCAATAATCGGTATATGGCTGATAAAGGTGACTGTCTTATCTGAACAGAGGTGTTGGCATTATTTTGTGATACACACACTTATGTTAAAAATGTCATTATTTTAATATATATTTTCTGTAAGTTTGACATTATTTTTGTCAATATAAAGTTTATAGCAATTTAAATTCTCTTTCCGATGATACAAAATTTATTCTAGTTTCTCTTTGAGTTTCGAAGATATAAAGTGTTAAAGTACAGGAATATATATTTTTAGGCATAAAATTCTGTTCTGGATTACTTTCACATTGAAATTCATATATAATTTCATTTTGATGTTTGAAAGTTTGATTTATAGTTAATAGACTTATCTTCAGAATCGGAATCGGCAAGTATTTATATAAAAAACAACAACCATCAAACTGAATAACACTAAAAAAATAACGGATCGTAAAATTTCTGAAAGTGCAAAAAGATCGCTGAGATCGAGACTCGTAACCGACTACAGTATTCTTGTGCTAAAAATTAAAAATTTTAAGATAATATTACGTAATATTTTGATGATCAAACGTCGGTACATCACGGGTGACTTCCACTGCAATTAACTCTTGGGGTGTCATAAAATATTTGAAAGCCGCGGTCCTTCTGTTTTGGTTAACACTTCCCATTATGTAAGGCCGTAAATTCCAAGCCATCGTATACACAAATTGTTGTTTAGGGGAAATCTGCATGTATCACGCGTGACCTTCATGACCTAACACATTTAAAAATACTTCGATGTTAAATGGTTGTTATTTTTAGAACAAGGAAAGCCCGCGAACCGGCCAGTTGCAAGCAGTTTTCTCAGTAATTTTCCATGACGTAGCGTCGTGCACATGTAGGAAAAAACCCCGGTGTCTTTCTTTGCAAAGTACTCGATAAATTTAAATAGAAACCACATGATCTTGTACGTAAATAATGATGACGAAATCCCATATTTTGAGTTAGTAAACATCCGGAATTTGTTTCTTTAGGAAAAGAACGAAAATAAAGCGATTGATTATGACACAAGGGATAAAACGATCCTGTTCAAATGGCCGTTAATCGGTATAATACGTTTCTATCGGGGAACCGATAGACTCGGGTCAATACGTTTCTGTGGGTAATCGATAGATACGGTGATAAACGTATCCATGTGGGAAAGGGTTAAATAATGGTTTCATTCAAGGCCCATTTGTATGACAGGTGATTTTTCCAGCTGGAACTTTGCTAAAAGTTTCCAAAAATATGTTGATCTTGCCCTAAATTTTATCCAAAAGTGTCAATATCAGCTTGATAATCTCAATAATTAATTCTGATATTGGTCAATGTTTTTATTGATATATTGAAATGTTTTTCAAACTTGAATTTCACTCAGTTTTGTCAAAAATATTTCATATCATGCTAAATTTGACAGGAAAATGCAGATATCAGCACAACAAATTTGGCAATTAGTGCTATTTGGTATATTAAAGTTAAATGACCTTTCACTGGCTTTTTTTTCTGACATGAAAAGATTTAAACTATGATTAACTAAATAGTAAATGCTGGTATCACCACCATCTAGTATGAATTTTGTGTTAATTAGTAAATATCCTATTGCCAACTTTTAGACCTGATTCTGCCAGTACCAATACAGCAAAGGATACATTAATTGATCCTAAGTATATATTTAACAAAAATGCTGCTGCAGCAGATATACCTGCTTAAATGTTATGCATCTTTTAAATAGTTTTCGCTGCTTAAATTTGAAATAAAACATTAATATTAACATTGCTAAAAAGATACATATGTTAAAATATTAAACAAGAATGATGTCAACATTGCATGCTCCTTAAAAAGGTATGATAGAAGTGTAAATAAAGCCCCCAACAGGGCCTTAATTCCAGAACAAATAATCAGACATGAATATCCCCAAAATATGTGCATGTCCATTTCATTTTGATGATGAATAGCAAGTCTCAGTTGCATGGAAGCTGTCAGAGTTGAGTACACAATGTTCAGATTTAGTTGTAACATTTCAGTGTCAAATAAAGGGCCATAACTCCAAAAATGATAATTGGACATGGAAATGTGCATTTCCACTTCATGTTGATGAAGTATACCAAGTTTTGTTTCAGTTGAGTGGAAACTGTAGTAGTCCACAAGAAAGTGTGACAGACAGACAGTTCAGACACAATACATGCCTCCCCTGTCTGTGGGCATGAAAAAGGTAATGAAACCATGATAAAAATTGTTTGAACCATAACTTAATAACAATTCAAGGCATTTGCTTTCAAACTTGGCATATATGCAGGTGGCAGTTAGACGATGTACAGAACGCATGAACCAGTTTAGTAGGTCAAGGTCGCAGAAGGAGGTCAAAAGTAATTTTTATGCCGAGAGCATAACTTGATAACTGATAACCACTCAAGGTTTTGACTTCAAACATGGATTATAGGTAGGTGGCAATGAGATGATTTGCAGAGCACATGAAGCAGGTTGGTAGGTCAAAGGTCAAGGTCACAGCAAGGTTAGACGGGGTTTTCCCTGACGCACAAATCCTGCGTCATAGTCGCACTTTTCTGACAAATGACCCGTTAAAATAAATTCTGTGCGTCACAGTGGACGCAATTTCTTGAAAATCTAAATCAGGCCAATTTTGTTTACAAAGAGCGATTTTCTGAAAATGTACTTTCAGTTTTGTAATTATATGCAGACTGTGTCACCAATTTTTAGCTCATCTGATTTTTTGAAAAAAAATGATGAGTTATTGTCATCACTTGAGCGGTTGTCGGCGTCGGCGTCTGCGTCGGCGTTGCCTGGTTAAGTTTTATGTTTAGGTCAGCTTTTCTCCTAAACTATCAAAGCTATTGCTTTGAAACTTGGAAGACTTGTTCACCATCATAAGCTGACCCTGTATAGCAAGAAACATAACTCCATCTTGCTTTTTGCAAGATTTATGGCCCCTTTTGTACTTAGAAAATATCAGATTTCTTGGTTAAGTTTTATGTTTAGGTCAACTTTTCTCCTAAACTATCAAAGCTATTGCTTTGAAACTTGGAATACTTGTTCACCATCATAAGCAGTCCCTGTACATCAAGAAACATAACTCCATCTTGCTTTTTGCAAGAATTATTGCCCCTTTTGGACTTAGAAAATCAGTTTTCTTGGTTAAGTTTTATGTTTAGGTCAGCTTTTATCCTAAACTATCAAAGCTATTGCTTTAAAACTTGCAACACTTGTTCACCATCATAAGCTGACCCTGTACAGCAAGAAACATAACTCCATCCTGCTTTTTGCAAGATTTATGGCCCCTTTTGGACTTAGAAAATATCAGATTTCTTGGATAAGTTTTATGTTTAGGTCAACTTTTTCTCTTAAACTATCAAAGCTATTGCCTTGAAACTTGCAACACTTGTTCACCATCATAAGCTGACCCTGTACAGCAAGAAACATAACTCCATCCTGCTTTTTGCAATAATTATTGCCCCTTTTGGACTTAGAAAATCATTTTCTTGGTTGAGTATTATGTTTAAGGCAACTTTTCTCATAAACTATCAAAGCTATTGCTTTAAAACTTGCAACAGTTTTTCACAATCATAAGTGGACACTGTACATCAAGAAACATAACTCTATCCTGCTTTTTGCAAGAATGATGGCCCTTTTTAGACTTAGAAAATCATGGGTAGGACAATATTTCTATTATACAAAAAAAATCAGATGAGCGTCAGCACCCGCAAGGCGGTGCTCTTGTCTATATTTGTGTCGATTCACCAGTTCACATTTCACAAATTTAATACCCAGTCTGATAATTTGACTGATTAACATTTAATAACAGTTGTTATCGCTGCTCGCTACTACTACCAGTAGTACCAGTCTGCTGTTTACTAAAAATGGCTCGAAAGCAAAGCAAGCTGACGATGTTTATACATCGTCGGCAGCAAGTACAATAGGACCCAGTGGTTCAGAGCGCCTGTTTCTACTAGAACACTGCCTGGTAAAAAGTACTAAAACCTATTTTAGCACATATATAAATAAAAGTCAAACATAGCTGTTCTTATCATTTTATTCAGTGACAAATATAAGGAAAGGAGGTTTCCTGAGATTTGAATCTGTATAATCACTAGTATAAGTAAAACTAAGTTTTATTCAAAATACTAATTTTAGTATATCTGTATGACCCCCAAAATTTGGAAATGACCCCCAGATGTGAAACACTGGGGGTCACAATGACCCTCATTTTCAAAAGTCAAGGGAAAAACTGGTTAGATCTTTCCATCATATTTTGTGTCCAGAGCATAACTTAATAACCATTCAGGGTATTGACTTTAAATTTGGCACATTGCCAATATTGATTGCCATTTTGAAATTTGGCCTATAGGTAGCTTGTATTGAGACCGAGCTTAGATGAAGTGGACAAATATGATGTCTTTTAATAAGAAGAGCCATTTAGATGCAGCTTTATTTCTTTAAAATTGTTTCTGGCTTGATTGTTGTTGTTTTTTTTATGCCCCCACTTTGGAAGGGGCATATAGATTTGCTCTTGTCCGTCCGTCCGTCCCTCCGAAAATGTTGTGTCGTGCGTAGCTCTGAAAGTATTTGACGTAGAGTCACAAAACTTTACAGGAATGTTGGTCAGCATGTGTAGTTGTGCACCTGGGGTTTCGCGTCCGGATTCATTCAGTCATGTAGAAGTTATGGCCCCTGACTTTGTAAAAATTGGTCATTTTAATGTTGTGTCGTGCCTAGCTCCAAAAGTATATGACCTAGAGTCACAAAACTTTACAGGCATGTTGGTCAGCATGTGTAGTTGTGCACCTGGGGTTTCGCGTCCGGATTCATCCAGACATGTAGGAGTTATGGCCCCTGACTTAGTAAAAAATTGGTTATTTTAATGTTGTGTCGCGCATAGCTCCAAAAGTATTTGACCTAGAATCACCAAAGTTTACAGGAATGTTGGTCAGCATGTGTAGTTGTGCACCTGGGGTTTCACGTCCGTATTCATGCAGTCATGAAGAAGTTATGGCCCCTGACTTTGTAAAAATTGGTCATTTTAATGTTGTGTCGTGCCTAGCTCCAGAAGTATATGACCTAGAGTCACAAAACTTTACAGGCGTGTTGGTCAGCATGTGTAGTTGTGCACCTGGGGTTTTGCGTCCGGATTCATCCAGTCATGTAGGAGTTATGGCCCCTGACTTAGTAAAAATTTGGTCATTTTAATGTTGTGTCGCGCATAGCCCCAAAAGTATTTGACCTAGAATCACCAAAGTTTACAGGAATGTTGGTCAGCATGTGTAGTTGTGCACCTGGGGTTTCGCATCCGGATTCATTCAGTATTGTAGGAGTTCTGGCCCCTGACTAATGTCATGTAGTGGGGGCATCTGTGTCCCATGGACACATTTCTAGTTTAACAAAAAATGTTTGTTTCTTCATTTAAATTTCAACATATTTAGGCAGATAGATTTTAAGAAATGTTATATAGTTCTTCCTATAGACACTGAGAAAGGTGGTTGACAGCCTGAGTTCTGCAATTGTTGGGAAAGAGATTAAAACTGCTGGTTTTAAACCTTTCAATGAAAGTGGAATGTTGTGTAGATTTTGATTTCTTGTTGCATGAATGTTTGTTCAGAAGGAAATGCAAAGTTATTAACAAAGGAACTGAACTTAAGGTAGTTCTGCACGTTTGGGTCGAAATTATTTCTACAATGTAGAATTTGATTAAACACTGATTTTTCAAAACTTCAGAATATACCTAGAAAATTAAGCAAATAAAAAAGATAGGGTCGTGTGCCTGATTTTTAGCTCACCTGTCACAAAGTGACAAGGTGAGCTTTTGTGATCGCGCGGTGTCCGTCGTCCGTCCGTAAACTTTTGCTTGTGACCACTCTAGAGGTCACATTTTTCATGGGATCTTTATGAAAGTTGGTCAGAATGTTCATCTTGATGATATGTAGGTCAAGTTCGAAACTGGGTCACGTGCAATCAAAAACTAGGTCAGTAGGTCTAAAAATAGAAAAACCTTGTGACCTCTCTAGAGGCCATATATTTCACAAGATCTTCATGAAAATTGGTCAGAATGTTCACCTTGATGATATCTAGGTCAAGTTCGAAACTGGGTCACGTGGGGTCAAAAACTAGGTCAGTAGGTCTAAAAATAGAAAAACCTTGTGACCTCTCTAGAGGCCATATTTTTCATGAGATCTTCATGAATATTGGTCAGAATGTTTATCTTGATGATATCTAGGTCAAGTTCGAAACTGGGTCACGTAGGGTCAAAAACTAGGTCATTAGGTCTAAAAATAGAAAAACCTTGTGACCTCTCTAGAGGCCATATTTCTCAATGCATCTTCATGAAAATTGGTCAGAATATTCATCTTGATGATATCTAGGTCAAGTTCGAAACTGGGTCACGTGGGGTTAAAAACTAGGTCAGTAGATCTAAAAATACAAAAACCTTGTGACCTCTCTAGAGGCCATATTTTTCATGAGATCTTCATGAATATTGGTCAGAATGTTCACCTTGATGATATCTAGGTCAAGTTCGAAACTGGGTCATGTGGGGTCAAAAACTAGGTCAGTAGATCTAAAAATAGAAAAACCTTGTGACCTCTCTAGTGGCCATATTTCTGAATGGATCTTCATGAAAATTGGTCTGAATGTTCAACTTGATGATATCTAGGTCAAGTTCGAAACTGGGTCATGTGCGGTCAAAAACTAGGTCAGTAGGTCTAAAAATAGGAAAACCTTGTGACCTCTCTAGAGGCGATATTTTTCAATGGATCTTCATGAAAATTGGTGAGAATGTTCACCTTGATGATATCTAGGTCAAGTTTAAAAGTGGGTCACGTGCCTTCAAAAACTAGGTCATTAGGTCAAATAATAGAAAAACCTTGTGACCTCTCTAGAGGCCATATTTTTCAATGGATCTTCATGAAAATTGGTCAGAATTTTTTATCTTGATGATATCTAGGTCACATGTGCTCAAAAACTAGGTCACTATGTCAAATAATAGAAATAACGATGTCATACTCAGTTGAACACTGGGTCATGTGGAGATAGGTGAGCGATTCAGGACCATCATGGTCCTCTTGTTTGCTAGACTGATTTGAAAAATAGGGACCTCACGCAATATTTCATAATGGGAGTCTATGGGAAAATCATAACTTTCATAACATTTTCGCGAACAGAAATTTTTCTACAATGAAGATTTTGATGAAACTTCTCACAGTTGTAAATAAATACATGGCCTATAATTTGATGAAATAAAATGTATAGGTCTGTGTGCTTATTTTTGAGATATTTGACCATGATTAAAGTTAACCGGACATTTCACGCTAATTTTAAGACGTTATTTTGAATTATTTAACGTGTGATATGTTTTAATATCATATTTTGACTTTACAAATATAGCAACAGTGCCATTGTAATAAATTTACTCTCAGGTTGCAATTAATTCATAAAATGATTTTCATTTCCGTATGCTGAATCCAATCTTTATTCTGCGTTTTCCGGAAAAATCACTTCCGGTTTATCAAACGTGCAGAACTACCTTAAAAAGACACTTATTTGTATCACCCAATTCCTCCCATAATGCTTTGCTTATTTTCCTTCTGACTCCAGAAAAAACAACAACAAGAGCCTGGGACATTTCAAATAATTATAATGCTTTTACTGTTAATTATTTACGGTGTTTGAGAACAAATGTCATCCTCACCTTACACTACATGGTATGGGGAGGGTAGCATGCTAGAAACATACGTAACTGACTTTGACTGATCTTGGTCTGCACTGTTTGCTATTAAGTCAGTAAATTTTCAATGAACAGTGACTGAACACCCCTTTGAATGATAAATGGTACTGACCAAATTGAATGATTGGCTAGTCCATTCTAGAATTTTTTTGGGGTAAAGGGAAAATTCATTGAATCTATTATTGGTAGCTCTATCTCACTGTGTCATTATTCTGGTGTTGCAGTGTAAAAAAGTGCATAAAATACTACATAATCAATCTTTTTATGCCCCCCCTTGAAATAGGAGGGGTAAATTGTTATGCAGATGTCGGTCGGTCGGTCTATCAGTCAGTATGTAGACCAATCCATTTCCGGATGATAACTCAAGAACGCTTGGGCCTAGGATCATGAAAGTTGATAGGGAGGTTGATCATAACCAGCAGATGACCCCTATTGATCTTGAGGTCAGTAGGTCAAAGGTCAGTGACCCGGAACAGATGAACTGTTTTGGAGGTCAGTAGGTCAAAGGTCAAGGTCACAGTGACCCAGAACAGTTAAACGATTTGCAGATGATAACTCAAGAACAGTTGGGCCTAGGGTCATGAAAGTTGAGAGGAAGGTTAGTCATGAGCAGCAAATGACCCCTTTTGATTTTGAGGTCAGTAGGTCAAGGTCAGTGACCCGGAACAGTTAAGCAGTTTCCTGACTATAACTTGAGAATGCTTTGGTCTAGGATCGTGAAAGTTGATAGGGAGGTTGATCATGATCAGCAGATGACCCCTATTGATTTTGAGGTCAGTAGGGCAAAGGTCAAGGTCCGTGACCTGGAACAGATGAACGGTTTCCAGATGATAACTCGAACACTAGGGCCTAGGATCATAAAAGTTGATATGGAGGTTAATCATGAGCAGCAAATGACCCCTATTGATTTTGAGGTCAAAGGTCAAGGTCACAGTGACCTGGAACAGTTAAATGGTTTGAAGATGATAACTCGAGAACAATTGGGCCTAGGATCATGAAAGTTGATAGAGAGGTTATTCATGAGCAGCAAATGACCCCTATAGATTTTGAGTTCAGTAGATCAAAAGTCAAGGTCACAGTGACCCGGAACAGTTAAACTGTTTCCTGACTATAACTTAGAATGCTTTGGTCTAGGATCTCGAAAGTTGATATGGAAGTTGATCATGATCAGCAGATGACCCCTATTGATTTTGAGGTTAGTAGGTCAAGGTCACAGTGACCTGGAACAGTTAAACAGTTTCCAGACGATAACTCAAGAACACTTGGACCTAGGATCATGAAAATTGATAGGGAGGTTGGTCATGACCAGCAGATGACCCCTATTGATTTTTATGCCCCCCTTCAAAGAAGGAGGGGTATATTGTTTTGCAGATGTCGGTCGGTCAGTCGGTCGGTCAGAATGTAGACCAATCCGTTTCCGGATGATAACTCAAGAACGCTTGGGCCTAGGATCATGAAAATTGATAGGGAGGTTGGTCATCACCAGCAGATGACCCCTAATGATTTAGAGGTCTGTATGTCAAAGGTCAAGGTCATAGTGACCCTGAATAGTAAAATGGTTTCCTGATGATAACTCAAGAACACTTGGGCCTAGGATCATGAAAGTTGATAGGGAGGTTGGTAATGACCAGCAGATGACCCCTATTGATTTTGAGGTCAGTATGTTAAAGGTCAAGGTCACAGTGACCCTGAACAGTAAAACGGTCTAGAACGCTTAGGCATAGGGTCACGAAAATCGATAGGGAGGTTGGTCATGACCAGCAGATGACCCCTATTGATTTTGAGGTCAGTATGTCAAAGGTCAAGGTCACAGTGACCAGGAACTGTAAAATGGTTTCCAGGCAGTAACTCTAGAACGCTTGGGCCTAGTGTCAGGAAAATTGATAGTTAGGTTGGCCATGACCAGCAGATGACCCCTATTGATTTTGAGGTCATTAGGTCAAAGGTCTAGGTCAAATTGCCCCAGGAACAGTTAAAACTGTTTCTGATCTTCTTGTCCAAAACCATAGGGCCTAGGGCTTTGATATTTGGTATGTAGCAAAAGCTAGTGGTCCTCTACCAAGATTGTTCAGATTATTTCCCTGGGGTCAAATATGGCCCCACCCCGGGGGTCATATGGTTTATATAGACTTATATAGGAAAAAACTTTGAAAAACCTCTTGTCCAAAACCACAGGGCCTAGGGCTTTGATATTTTGTATATGACATCATCTAGTGGTCCTCTACTAAGATTGTTCAAATTATTCCCCTAGGATCAAATATGGCTCTGCCCTGGGGGTCACATGGTTTACATAGACTTATATAGGGAAAAACTTTGAAAATCTTCTTGTCCAAACCACAAAGACTATGGCTTTGATATTTTGTAATGTAGCATCATTTAGTGGTTCTCTATTAAGTTTGTTCAAATTATCCCTCTAGGGTCAAATATGGCCCCGCCCCAGGGGTCATATGGTTCATATAGACTTATATAAGGAAAAACATAGAACCTTCATGTCCATAACTTACATCATTCAAATTTGGACCACATGTATAGTTTTGAGTGGCAAGATGAACCTTGACATGAGTTGACCTTGATCTTGACTTAGTGACCTATTTTCACATTTCTGTAGCTACAGCCTTCAAATTTGGACCACATGCATAGGTTTGTGTACCGAAAAAAACTTTTAGACCTTGTTATTGACCTGGTGACCTACTTTCACATTTCTGAAGGTACAGGCTTCAAATTTGGACCACTTGCATAGTTTTGTGTTCCGAAATAAAATTTGACCTTGATTTTTACCTATTACCTTCTTTCACATTTCTCAAGCTACAGCCTTCAAATTTGAAGCACATGCATAGTTCTGTCTACCAAAATGAACTTTGACCTTGAAATTGATCTAGTGACCTGCTTTCACATTTCTCAGGCCACAGCTTTCAAATTTGGACCACATACACATTGTTTTGTACCGAAATGAAATTTGACATTGATTTTGAGCTAGTCTTGAAATTTGGAACATTCAAAAATGGCTCAGTGGATGGTGCCAAGAACACTCTGTAATCTCTTGTTAGGTTAATAGGTTAAAGGTCAATGTCAGATTAAACCAGAATGGTAGAACTTTTGTTTACAGTGAGCATATAATTTTTGTTCCTTGTGCAATTACTGAATGCATCAAGGGGGGCATTTCGTGTTCGACAAGCTCTTGTTAACTCTTCTTTAAGGAAAATTTAATGGAAGAGCAAATGTGTATAAGACCTGAAACTGGTTAAAGTCTATGTCCTTGCTTATTAATATGGGCTAT
Source organism: Mercenaria mercenaria (assembly GCF_021730395.1). Classification (NCBI taxonomy): domain Eukaryota; kingdom Metazoa; phylum Mollusca; class Bivalvia; order Venerida; family Veneridae; genus Mercenaria; species Mercenaria mercenaria. The sequence goes on from NC_069373.1 coordinate 61,300,481, forward strand.
ATCAGAAGAAACTGGTATATTTTGCAGTCCACAGTCTCACATTGTGCTAAAATATGTTTGAAACCTAAAGTTATGACAACTTTTATTTTGGGGCTGAGTAACAAGCAAAGCTAAAATATTACTACATGACCCCTTATATCAATCACCGGTCCATATTTCATGACAAGTATATATTCAACAATAGGTCTAAAAAAAATTAAAAATCAGCACTTGACATTTCAAACATAAACATCCTGTTAAGAAAGCACAAATAAAGCTGCTAGTCTCTTATTGAAATTGCAATTTATATTGCTTTTTATGCCCGAAGGGAGGCATATAGTTTTTGAACCGTCTGTCAGTCTGTCGGTCTGTCCGCAATTTTCGTGTCTGGTTCATATCTTTGTCATCGATGGATGGATTTTCAAATAACTTGGCATGAATGTGTACCACAGTAAGACGACGTGCAGTGCGCAAGACCCAGGTCCGTAGCTCAAAGGTCAAGGTCACACTTAGACGTTAAAGGATAGTGCATTGATGGGCGTGTCTGGTCCATATCTTTGTCATCGATGGATGGATTTTCAAATAACTTGGCATGAATGTGTACCACAGTAAGACGACGTGCAATGCACAAGACCCAGGTCCGTAGCTCCAAGGTCAAGGCCACACTTAGACGTTAAAGGATAGTGCATTGATGGGCGTGTCCGGTCCATATCTTTGTCATTGATGGATGGATTTTCAAATAACTTGGTATGAATGTGTACCACAGTAAGACGACGTGTCACACGCAAGACCCAGGTCCATAGCTCAAAGGTCAAGGTCACACTTAGACGTTAAAGATCATTTTTCATGATAGTGCATTGATGGGCATGTCCGGTCCATATCTTTGTCATTCATGCATGGATTTTAAAATAACTATGCATGAATGTGTGACACAGTAAGACGATGTGTCGCGCGCAAGACCCAGCTCCATAGGTCAAAGGTCCTAAACTCTAACATTGGCCATAACTATTCATTCAAAGTGCCATCGGGGGCATGTGTCATCCTACGGAGACAGCTCTTGTTTTATACATAATACTTGTGTTTTCATCAGATGTATAATTTTGTTTTATCAGTGGTACTTTGTTAACGCTGCAGTGCGCATGCTGTATGAGTCTCGTCACTAGTTAATTTGTATTTCTCAGGAGCCAATGCGGCATCATAATATAGAAACACGAGTAATTCTCATAATTAATAGTTTATTGACCAATTTTGACAAGATTTTCAGTTTATACTGCAGGATAAAAACAATATTTAAACAAATACATAAAAACTTCACTTTCTTCAAAAAATGTCATATAGATGGAGTAACCCATCTATGTATGCAAACTTTATGTACTTAGTATATTAACTTCAGAAAGCTTGTGAAGTGCTAATTACTGAGGAGAAGTTAATAATGAAAACACTTCCAAAGATTGTAGCAATCAATCAAAACATGCCATTAAGATTTTCTGTAATTAATTATTAATGCATGTAATTGTTCATGAAGCTTATTTTTAGCTCATCTGAGCACAAAGTGTTCGGGGTGAGCTATTGTGATCACTCATCGTCCATCTGTCAGATCACACTTTTCTTCAAACGACGTCCCTTCTGAAACTGTGTAATGGAAGTTGATAAAACTTGGCTAGGATGTTTCTTTGGTGGTCTTCTTTCAAAGTTGTTCAAATGGTACTGCTTGGTTGCACATAGCGGCTACTTTTCCCTATATATATATGTGTGTAGTTGAAACTTTGAAAATCTTCTTGTATGGAACAGCTGACATGATTTTAAAAGTAATTTCACACAAATGGTTCTTGTGTAACCCTTTTACAAGTTTCTTTAAAAAAAAATGGCCGCCAGAGGGCATGGTCACTTTTCCTTATATGTATATCAGGTGAGCAATACAGGGCCATCACAACCCTCTTTCTTTCAAATGTGTTTCTTAAGTCTGTAGAGTATGATACTATTTTATTAGTATGAAAATATTTAAAAAAAATGTCCTGTTGAAACTGAAATTCCCTTGCCCATTGTTAAAGAAACATTACCACTGAGAGACTAAATGATTCTGAAAGGTCTGGCCTCTCTCACTGTGGCGCAGTATCAATTACTGATGATTGTATTTCATCTATTTTGCACTGCCATATCTTTGATGTTTGTTATAACAAAATGATCCCCTTCTCTTCGCTTTCTGTGCTAGTCTTGCTGAGACTTACACTGGAGAATGAACATCATATTTATTAGATGAAAGTTACACTTCATACCAGTCCAGTCTAGAGTAATGATGGATGTATTGATTGTTTGATTTACAAGAACTTTCCCTGCCAGCAACCAGTATGGGAGAAGTAATTAGGTCATTGTTTGTATGTATTGCCCCAACTTGTAAGTAAGAGAATTGTAGGGAGTTGTCAGTTGAAACATAAATGAAACTTACCATCAGATCAAACAATTGCAATAGCAGATCTACTGACACTGAAGGAGACTTTCAAAATATATCATGTCACTTTATCATCCTTTTACAGTGTCATGACTTTTATGGATAATCTATATTTGTTGTTACTGAAGACCTCCTTCCTTATATTGGTCAGAACATGATTTAATACGAAGCGTGAGATCAAAATGGCAATACGCAAAATTGTTTTGCAGTTTCACCATCCTGATTTTGAACTTTGCCTTCTAAGTTTCATGCTTTGCAACTGTGATCTCGGGCTGAGTGCATTGCTAGCTCTAGAGATATCTGAAACTTGAAGTGCAAAATTTTGCCCGTCCTATTTTGTGATCTTGTACTATGCGGTCGTGCAGAGGTGAAGTGAGAGATCACGATGGCAAAGCAGGAAATAATGATTGCAAAGCTGATCTCACACTTTGCCATCATGTGAAAGCGATATATGTGAAATGTAAGAACATGATGATGAAGTGCAAAATTAGGACGACAAAGTATGACATGACAAAAATTTTGCGCTTCTCAACTGGGATTTTGCGTTTCGTTGTTGTGATCCCCACACTTCATTCTTGTGAGAAGGAAAAAGAAATTTTTTGACAGAATGCTTCTTTTCAATTTGGCGTTGAAAGTTGGATATTTGTGTTTTGTGCATATAGATATGGTCTTTTCCGTGCGTGCGTCCGTCTGAATTTCATGACGCACCTAGCTCGAAAAGTATTTGATATAAATTGATGAAACCTTGCATGAGTCTTTATCATGATATGAACTTGCGCACCTCCTATTTTTCGTCTGAGTCCACCCCCTATTTTCAGAGTTATGGCCCCTGAAATAGTCAAAAATGCACATTTTGACCTTGTGACATGCCTAGCTCAAAAAGTATTTGATATAGATTCATGAAACCTTGCATGAGTCTTAATCATGATATGAACTTACATTGCACAGGTTCCATAACTCTGTTTTGCTTTTTTACAAAATTATGCCCCTTTTTCGACTTAGAAATTTTTGGTTAAGGTTTTGTATGTAAGCTAGTATCTCAGTACTCACTAATGGGAATGGATTGAAACTTCACACTCTTGTTCACTGTCACAATCTGACATGCACAAAGTAGGTCCCATAACTCTATTTTGCTTTTTTACAAAATTATGCCCCTTTTTCAACACAGAAATTTTTGGTTAAGTTTTTGTATGTAAGCTGGTATCTCAGTATCCACTAATGGGAAAGGATTGAAACTTCACACACTTGTTCACTGTCATGATATGACGTGCAGTGCAAAGGGTCAATAACTCAACTTCGCATTTTACAAAATTATGCCCCTTTTTCAACTTAGGAGTTTTTGGTTAAATTCTTATATGTAAGCTGGTATCTCAGTACCCACTTATGGGAATGGATTGAAACTTCACACACTTGTCCACTGTCATGAGCTGATAAGCACTATGCAGGTTCCATAACCCTATTTTGCTTTTTTTTTTACTAAATTATGCCCCTTTTACGACTTTCTTATTCATTCAATCGATAAGGCTGTTGAATAGTCGAGCGTTGCTGTCCTCCGACAGCTCTTGTTCATTTGGGTCTGCCCCCAATTTTCAGAGTTATGGCACTTGAAGTAGTCAAAAATGCACATTTTCACCTTCTGACATGCCTAGCTTAAAAAGTATTTGATATAGATTCATGAAACCTTGCATGAGTCTTAATCATGATATGAACTTGTGCAACTCCTATTTTTCATTTGGGTCCGCCCCCTATTTTATGTTATTTTTAGTTATGGCCCCTGAAATAGTCAAAAATGTACATTTTCACCATGTGACACACCTAGCTCAAAAAATATTTAATATAAACTGTTGAAAACTCGCATAAGTCTTTATCATGATATAAACTTGCACACCTCTAATTTTTTGGCTGGCTCCACCCCTTTTTATGCCCCCGAAGGGAGGCATATAGTTTTTGAACCGTCTGTCGGTCTGTCTGTCGGTCTGTCAGTCTGTCCGCAATTTTCGTGTCCGGTCCATATCTTTGTCATCGATGGATGGATTTTCAAATAACTAGGCATGAATGTGTACCACAGTAAGACGACGTGTCGCGCGCAAGACCCAGGTCCGTAGCTCAAAGGTCAAGGTCACACTTAGACATTAAAGGATAGTGCATTGATGGGCGTGTCCGGTCCATATCTTTGTCATCGATGGATGGATTTTCAAATAACTTGGCATGAATGTGTACAACAGTAAGACGACGTGTCGCACGCAAGACCCAGGTCCGTAGCTCAAAGGTCAAGGTCACACTTAGACGTTAAAGGATAGTGCGTTGATGGGCGTGTCCGGTCCATATCTTTGTCATCGATGGATGGATTTTCAAATAACTTGGCATGAATGTGAACCACAGTAAGACGACGTGTCGCGCGCAAGACCCAGGTCCGTAGCTCAAAGGTCAAGGTCACACTTAGACGTTAAAGGATAGTGCATTGATGGGCTTGTCCGGTCCATATCATTGTCATCGGTGGATGGATTTTCAAATAACTTGGCATGAATGTGTACCACAGTAAGACGACGTGTCGCGCGCAAGACCCAGGTCCGTAGCTCAAAGGTCAAGGTCACACTTAGACGTTAAAGGTCATTTTTCATGATAGTGCATTGATAGGCGTGTCTGGTCCATATCTTTGTCATTAATGCATGGATTTTAAAATATCTACGCATGAATGTGTGACACATTAAGATGACGTGTCGCGCGCAAGACCCAGTTCCGTAGGTCAAAGGTCCTAAACTCTAACATCGGCCATAACTATATATTCATTGAAAGTGCCATCGGGGGCATGTGTCATCCTATGGAGACAGCTCTTGTTTTTTTTAAAGTTATGGCCCCTGAAATAGTAAAAAAAATGCACTTTTTCACCTAATTATATACCTAGCTCAAAAAGTATTTGATGTAAATTCAGGAAACTTTGCTGGAGTCTTTATCGTTATGTGACCTTGCACACTTGGCATTCTTCTTGAGAATCTTAGCTTTTATTACAGAGTTATGGCCCCTGAAATAGCCAAAATAGTGGATTTTTTGTTTGTGATGCTCATAGCTCAAAAAGTATAGCGCCTAGAATAGCGAATCCTTTTCATAAAATGTTTGTTGAGGCTATACCCCATTAAGACTGCAAACATTTGAATTTCTGCCACTTATTTGTGACAAATGTACCAGTGGGGGGCACACCCTGTGTCCTACAGACACATTCTAGTTGTACACAGAGTGGCAAAAATGAATTTTGTTATTTGAAAACAATTAATTAAGCCTCTATCTACTCTTTGCTTCAGTGTAAAATAGATATATTTATGTCTCCCCTAGGAGACATATTGTTTTTGCCCTGTCCGTCCGTCCTTCCGTCCGTACGTCACACTTAATTTCCGAGCAATAACTCGAGAACCATTTGACCTAGAACCTTCAAACTTCATAGGGTTGAAGGGCTGCTGAAGTAGATGACCCCTATTGTTTTTGGGGTCACTCCATCAAAGGTCAAGGTCACAGGGGCCTGAACATTGAAAACCATTTCCAATCAATAACTAGAGAACCACTTGACCCAGAATGTTGAAACTTGATAGGATGATTGGTCATAAAGAGTAGACGACCCCTGTTGTTTTTGGGGTCACTCCGTCAAAGGTCAAAGTCACAGGGGCCTGAACATTGAAAACCATTTCCGATCAATAACTAGAGAACCACTTGTCCCAGAATGTTGAAACTTCATAGGATTATTGTACATGCAAAGTAGATGACCCCTATTGATTTTGGGGTCACTCCATAAAAGGTCAAGGTCACAGGGGCCTGAACATTGAAAACCATTTCCAATCAGTAACTTGAGAACCACTTGACCCAGAATGTTGAAACTTAAAAGGATGATTGGTCATAAAGAGTAGATGACCCCTAACGATTTTGGGGTCACTCTGTGAAAGGTCAAGGTCACAGGGGCCCGAACAGTGAAAACCATTTCCGGTCAGTAACTTGAGAACCACTGGACCCAGAATGATGAAACTTCGTAGGATGATTGGTCATGCAGAGTAGATGAACTCTAACGATTTTAGGGTCACTCTGTTAAAGGTCAAGGCCACAGGGGCCTGAACATGGAAAACCATTTCCAATCAATAACTTGAGAACCTCTCGACCCAGAATGTTGAAACTTCATAGGATGATTGATCATGCAGAGTCAATGACCCTTATTGTTTTTGGGGTCACTCCGTTAAAGGTCAAGGTCACAGGGGCCTGAACATTGATAACCAGTTCCGATCAATAACTTGAGAACCACTTGACCCAGAATATTGAAACTTCATAGGATGATTGAACATGCAGAGTAGATGACCCCTATTGATTTTGGGGTCAGTCTAATAAAGGTCAAGGTCACAGTGGCCTGTTCATGTAAGATCATTTTTTGGAAATAACTTGAGAACCACTTGACCTACAATGTTGAAACTTAATAGGATGATTGGACATGCAGAGTAGATGACCCCTATTTATTTTGAGGTCACTTGATCAAAGGTCAAGGTCACAGGAGCCTGAACAGTGACTTGAGAAGCACTAGGCCACTAGTGTTGAAATTTAGCGGGATGACTGGACATGCCAAGTAGATGATCCCTATTGCAGCCAACCATCAGTGTCTCTTTGACTTTCGCTCCTGACCCCTATTGACTTCGTGCCTATATGACTTTGCATTGGGGGAGACATGTGCTTTTTTACAAAAGCATTTTCTAGTTAATTTTTTCTTTTCAATTGCCACTAGTACATCATCGGAAGACGAATCTTTGCCGAGCTGACTGCGGTTTTGCAATTTTCTGAGAATTAAATGCATAGAAAAGATTTTGTATTGCATAATCCTAATGTAACACAACCATTCCATAAATAGGAATAGTCCTTATTTTGAAGTGCAGTCAGAGTTCAATAACGTTGTTAAGAGCTATAAAGTACTGTTGTATTTTACAATCCACATGAGCACTTAGTGACTAAAATTAAGGGAGAGAAAAGGTTAATTGTTGTGTTAGTGCATACCCATTATGTAATTTATGTTGCTTGCTTGATTTAGCATTGTTCATGTAATCCAAATGTGCAGTAAAAATTAATCTCAGAAAAAATCTTGTACATTGTTGACTTCTTTTGCTTAATATCAGATTAATCAATTGTTTGGTATCTTTTGTTTTCAAGAAAAAAAATAAATAGAAGACATCTGATAATTTAAACGGTGAAGATTATATCAGCAAAAACATAGACAGCATAAAGGCTCTACTGTTCAAAAGCAGAAAGAATAACTTGCTTCCAAATATTCCGCTACTGATTGAAAGTATTGGACATTATGCAGAAAATCCAAAAATCGAGGGAATTTCTGGCAGTATCTTTGTGTCACAGAGCTGCTTGAAAAGAAGATGGGATTGCGCTGGATGTCATGCTTGTCGGATTTTAAATAAACACTGAAGTTACATTATGTGTAATGAAAACCAGTTTGGAATATCTTCTTTTTTTCATTTGTCATTGTAACCAGGTTTTCATTTACTCTTTCATATCTTAATATAAATGTGCAAACTAATTTTTAATTCAGTTTTTTAACAAAGTTTTTCCGGCTTGTTTTTTGAAGAAATATGAGAATGACAAAATTTTAATGGATGCAGACTGAAATTAATTGAAAGTTTTATAATGATGTTGCAAGAAGAATTTGTCTTCACACTGATTAATCATATCCAGCATAGGAGAGGCTTTAATCTTGTTTTGAGAAATTGTTTTGGATTTTAAGTTCGAATAAGTGAGTGTCATGTTTCTCCAAGGTGCTGGCTGCAGTATTTGCACCAGACAGGGAGTGATGGAAATACTTTTTTAATAATAAATTGATGCCGACTTGCAGACTGGAAAGGATATAGTTACTTGAAGAATATGTGTGTTTTGTGTACAAACTACATTTATTATAAAACATGTTAAAAATCAAGAATTTATGACATGAAATGGCTTATTTTGAGCTGTTTCCTTCCTGTCTTGTGGCAGTTTTGATGGGTTGCTTTTTGAACAGAGTTGGATTTACTGAATGAAATATTTAACAGACACTTGTTGTGTTTGCTGAGAATATGTTTAGTTATTGAGGGTATGAGAACGAGAATAAATGTGTTGTATCTATGACATGAGATCTTCAGCTGTAACACCATACAGGTGATCTATTGCATGTTGTTAGGAAGTTGTATGTGACTCTTAGTTTTATTTGTTCTTGCATGTTGTCCTTTGCTCACAGAAAGTGTAATCTAGAATCTGCATCAGAATATGCATGGTCTTTCAAACAGTGCACATCAAATATCTAATGCTTGAATTGTAAACATTCAGTGTTGTTATTATCTTCTGTATCATACCATATTTAATAAATGATACAGTTTATGTGTATAATTTATGTATTTATAAAAGTATGTACTACAGCTGAACTACCAAAAGTGACTCAGAATGAAGGTCTTTGTCACAAAGTACATTATATTGTTTGCATTAAATAATTATATGAGGAGATAATTATTATGAATGAAATAGGGTTTGAAATAAAGAACAGGTAGGCTTTTATGTATAGTAACCTTTTGTTCAGTTCTTTAAAAAATACACTATATTGATAAATTAGGTAAATTTCAACTTTGAAGGGGCACCTGTATGTTATGTTTTGATGGTGAACATGACATCTGCCTAAAAAGTTTATTGTAGTTGTATGGTATGTTTAAATTATAAAGCAGTTTTAAAATTAGTTGAGCATGACTTTGTAATGTGTTATTTTTCACAACAATTAGTTTTGTATATATTTTTGATTCCATTTATTTCAGCTTCTCACTCGGTTTCATTCTTGTTGGGTATAGAGTAAGGCTTCTGCAATTCAAGCAGTGCTATTTGTGAAAGATATCCAAATCTGTTCTGCAGTTTCAGCTTGTCAATGAAAGTTGGAATGACTTCAAATTTCATATGTAATCCAAGATTTAGGACTGGGGTGGGAGGTGGGGAAGGGGGTTACATGTGTAGTCACTGCACTGTACTCAATTAAATGTATTGTAAGCATCTCTTATATAGAGATGACTTCTTTGTATTTCACTGACCCAGACTGAGGTAGGATTGATGGCTGTTTACTTAAATATAAAAAGTTACTCAAGGCAATCTGATTTCCGAAACATTAACCAGGACCTATTCTCAATAGTGAGCATAAATTCCATCAGGAAAAATTTTAAGTATTGAAGTTAAAAGTTGTCATCTACAGATGAATAATTACTAAGCATTTGAAACAATGTTTAAGTTGTATTCATATTTATATCTTCAGATCTGATTCACATGGAAAGCACGACCCAGTGTATGATGAGGAAGAGGAGGATGAGGAAATCCTGGGCTCTGATGATGACGAACAAGAAGACCCTAAAGACTATTGTAGAGGTATGTTTAAAACCAGGGAAAAATGCAAAAATGATTATTAACACAAGGTAACAGCCAAAGCAAAATAGATGCTGTTTGAATTGTTTTCAGTTATCTTCCATTCTTGCTATTATATATATTGAAAAAATATAGCTCTTTTGGTAATTTCTCTGTTTCCAGAATACAGAAAACTAAGATGTTACTGATTGATTGCCTTATCTGGAACAAGGTTATTTTTGGCCAATTTCTGCTTTAGTTTGCAGCTATGCATCATTCTAATGGTCTCTGAGGATAGTTATAGGATATTTTTAACTTTTTGATATCTTTATCAGTTTTATTGCCAAAATTGTATTTTTGCCATTGTAAAAATCTGGCAAAATCACAATTTGGAAAAATGTGTTCTGTAGAAATTTTATGAAATTTCTGAATGGGGCAACTGTTCAGATATCCTGAAAGTTTTATAACAAGCCATCATCAAATAAGGCCAAAATTTAGATAAAAAGAAAACTATGGATCTCCACATGACCAAAATTTACTGTGGAAACGCCTTTAGTTTCTATTACCACTGAAGAGATTTCAGGGTTTTTTCTTGCTGTTTTGGGAACATAGCCTGTACCCCCAAAATTGGGAATTTTGACGCGTAAATGTTCCAGATTGGGAAATATTTAGTCCCATAGGATATAGTAAGGATGTGTTTAAGCACTTTCTCATACACTTGTTTCACATTGTACAACCTCTTTAACATACTGCCATTACAAAATTGTCCATAATTTGGTCAATGTTTGTGCAATTTTGATGATTTTTTTTTTCAGAATGTAGATTGGGAATTTTTGCACTCATTTTGGGAAAAAAGCATACTTTTTGGCATTGGGAATATAGCCCAATAACGGCTATAAAAACGGCCGAAAAAAAACCCAGAATTCTTACAATAATATGACAGTATAAAGAAAAATCAGGGAAAAACCTTGCAAGGAAAAGTTTTATTTATTAGCTAGCCAAAAAAAAAAGCATCAAATAAAAGCTACATATCTTTTTTATATATCTGAAACAGACATGTTATCACCAGCAGCAGTTAGGCTGCATCCACTAATTTGTCCACTCTAGAACTTAAGCAGTTCTAAACCAATGTACATCAATTAGGTCGCAATTTTTATGGGCATGACATATGTCATGTTTAATAACCAGCTGGATTGTCCCAGAGACACAAGTTGTGGCCCTTGAATTAATAAAAATTGATACTGTCTGTTCTCTAACTTGAGAGCAATTCATATCCAGTGTCCACAAAACTGGGTCACAGTGTCTGCTAGCATAATACCTCTGCCAAGTTCAATAAGCAGTGGGATTGTCAAAGAGGCTTTGGAGTCATGTCCCTTGAATTACTTAAAATTGCGATAATTGGTAGTGTCCTTGACTGAAGCAGTTCTTACCCAATATTCTCCATTATCTTGGCCAAGTTTGATAACCAGGTGAAAAGTCTTTGTAGCTTTTTAGTTATGGCCCTTGAATTAATCAAAATTGATAACTAGTTTGCTCAGTAAGTAGAGTAACTAATTTGCTGTGATGGGCATATATTGTGACAGTTTGCCACTCTTGTTCAACTTCATTTTCAACATTTTTTCCTAGAGATTCTAATGGTAAAAAGTGCTTCATTTAAGCGCCTTTTTGTTGTGGATCTTCTTTAATTATGTTACCAGTATCTGTTTTATGAAGGACTGCTATAAATAATGAGTTCTAGTTGTTTGTGTAAACTAAGGCAGATGATTACACCTGGTCATTAAACAGTTTTTACAGTACTTAGCACCTGTATGCTGTTACTTCACACTACCAGCTTTGTGTTGTTTTCCTTAATGGTTTTATGCATTATATCACCAGATCTGTCCTTCCTGAAACAAAACATTTTTAGGAGCTAGCACAGACAGCTTCTTTGGCTGAATAAATATATATCAGGATTTTTTTTTTTTATAACAGTAGTACAGATGGCCCTAAGTTGTTTCTTTATTCTGCAAACACCAGGCTGTTTGTATAAGCAATAAATAAGATTTGTAATTACTTGGTAAAGACAGGCAGCCCATGAGAATGAATTGATCAAGGATTTATGTACTGTGTATTAAGAAATTTCCATAGGCACTTGTTTGGTAATATCTGGCCATGAAAGTTGTTCTGCTGTGTAGAATGTATATTATAATATATTGCCCCCCTCCCCACATATTATCTGAAGATGGAATATAGAGGTACATTTTTAGCTCAACTATTCAAAGAATAGTCTAGATATTCTACTCTCCCTGGCGTCGGCGTCACACCTTGGTTAAAGTTTTGCATGCAAGTACATATGGCTTTCATTTTCAGGCATATAGCTTTTAAACATCTCCAAAACTAATGTAGATATTGTAACTTCACATGTGTCTTCAAGGTGATAAAACTAGGTGATAGCATCAAGTCCCATAACTCTGACCTGCATTTTGGTCAAATTATGCCCCCTTTTGGACTTAGAAAATCCTGGTTAAAGTTTTGCATGCAAGTTACTATCTCCAAAACTAATGCAGATACTGGATTGAAACCCTATTTTAATATTTATGGTAATATTCCTGCTTCTGGGACAACAATTCGAATAGTCAAGCATTGACTGTCTTACGGACAGCTCTTGAAAAGCAAGCAGGTAGTTTAATAGTATTTAATCTGTATTGAGACATGTTGAGTGTATGTAGTTCGTCAGTACTGCCAAGTTGCTGGAGGTTATACTTCCATCAGTGAAACAGAATGTAAGCAAATTGTAATGTAGGAAGAAGCATAGATTTTCAATTTAACTCTGGAATTAAAAAGTTTCTCTGGTAAACGTCCAAACGTAAAGAACATGTATAATTTCAAACACTTCAGCCCACGAAAACAAATACCATCCACTAAATTGGCTAAACAGTCAATAGAGTAAGCATTTACAATCCAATTTCAGTAGCTCCTGTTCATATATGAATATTGCCCCTCATCTATGTGGGTTCTAGCCTCACTCGGGGCTTTGAATTCTTCATATAAGGAAGCCATCCAACTGGCTTATGGAAGGTCAGTGGTTCTACCCAGGTGCCCGCTCATGATGAAATAATGCACGGAGGGGCACCTGGGGTCTTCCTCAACTATCAAAGCTTGAAAGTCACCATATAATTGTGTCGGTGCGACATTAAACTCAACAAAAATATATTTGAAACTTAATGATTTAAGAAAAGAACTGGGTGTAATTCATACTTTCTTTTCCGTTGTATGAAGCTTTCTGTCGAGACACCCTTGGCATGTTCTTACATTTTAACTCAACAAGAGTTTCTTATTTAACTGCTTGCATAATATTTATTTCGGTAGTATATCCTAAAGATGAGGTTTAGGGAATATTACATTTGTCTGTCTGAAGCAAGAAGAGAATGATATTGATGTAAGCTATATATATATTTCAGGCGGTTACCATCCTGTGAAGATTGGCGATTTATTTAATAACAGATACCATGTTGTGCGGAAGTTGGGATGGGGACATTTCTCAACAGTCTGGCTCTGCTGGGATCTAAAGTATGTAAAATATTTTCTGCTCTTACTGTTACATTGTTAAGGCTGCAAAGATCTTGTCTAAGAAGATCTAAAGTTTGATTTGTGTGTGACAATTTCTTTCCTTTTGACACTAAAGATGAATTTTTAACGTTACAGAACATTGCTTCTATTCAGGCAAATTGCAGTTTCTGGCAAGATCTATCAAGTGTCATTCTGCCTGGTTAAAGCCAGACATGCAATTTACCAATTCCTAGAGTAAAGCGAGCTCATTACAGAAAGTTTTTTATCACTGCTGATATATTGTCTTAGAGAAGAATTATTGCTTAACGTTTCCAGGACTGTTTGTCAATAAATGTTGATAATTCTCTTACAGGGCTCTGACAGAGTGAGTGTACTAAAAACTGGTATACATACATGTACCATGAATGAATATGTTAGAGGAATGTTTTTAGGATAGAAAGATAAAAAGTTTCCGGGAAGAGTGAAAGGGGTTTTGTTGTCACAGTTAATGTTTTGTCCGCTCAGTTACATTTTCAGAAGTATTGAAAAATGTAGATGAGTTGTTTGACATAGATCAGAGCCATTCATTTACATATATATACATAAATCCACCATTGTCATGGAGAGAAAATCTAAATAAGTTAAATCAGTATTGGTAAAGCAAATAATGTGGTTTAACAATCATCTGCAAGTGAATTCCCATCTGAGCAATTCAGATAGGGTTAATGTAGCTTTTATTCTGAAGATGTTACATTAGATGAAGCTTTCGAATGCAAATGTTGTTGTTTCATTGGACAACTTAATTCCAATGTCTGATAGGGTAAAATACTGTATAGAATAACAGATTGTCTTGTTATTTTGCTCACAAAATAACAGTTTTTAATACTGCAGAAAATGTTAGCTTGCAAGTTCATTTTGTTACTTAACTAAAGATCCATTATTGGATTTCAAATTGATTAAAACCCTGAGAGACTTTTCCAAAGATTTCTGCCCGTTTTTGTCTGTGAATGCGTGATCAAGACTGACTGGCTGTAAATACCAAAATGTCTTCAATGCAGAATACGGCATTAGATAAACATGGTATTCATGTAGAATCATGTAAAAACTTGGAAATTATCTCTGTGTTTTGGAAGAGATAATGTTTCGCTCATTTTGCCAGAATGGGGGAAAAGATTATGACAAAGTATTTTAGCAAAATTGTACATAAATTCTGATTTTGGGCTAACTATATCATACACAAATTCATTCAGTGGTTGATTATTTCTTTCATATTTTGATTACTGTTCACGTCAAGTTTAATGATTTGAAATGTTCATGCATTTACAGGTTGTTTCTTTGCATTGTTTCACAATACATTATTTATGTATTTAAATCGTTTTAACATCCTGGTTCTTTTTTGTGGCCCCCAACATTTTTTAGAAGGTTGGAGTGGGGGTTCACTTAAGAGTTGCCCTTGCCCATCAGTCTGTCTGAATTGTGTCGTACATATCTCAAAAAGTATTTGACTCAGAGTCATCGAACCTGACAGGATTGCTATTCGGCATGTGAAGTTGTGCACATGGTGTCATTTTGATTTCACTCAGTCAGACTAGAGTTATGGCCCTTGATATTGTGAAAAATCTGCATGAAAAGGGCCTAATAGTTTTTGTCTCATTTATCTCAAAAAGTAATTGACCTAGAATTATGAATCATAACAGGAATATTATTCAGCATGTGAAGTTGCACACATGGGGTTTCATTAGAGATTCCAGAGTTATGGCCATTGGTTTAGTAAAAATAAAAGACATTTAATAGTTTGTGGCACATACCTTAAAACATATTTGACTTAAGGTCATGAATAATTAGAATTATTATACCTTACTTTTGTCTACAATGATAAAATCCCATTACCCGAAAAAGAGATATTTTGACTATCGGAAACATTTCCAACCTTTTTGACACGTGACCAAGCGAAAGTGACTGTCAGGTCATGTGACCGCGCTGATATTTTGAATGTCATATAAGGGCAAATAACTGCTTCAAATTTTTAGCCAAAAGATTGCCTCCCTTGTACACAATGTCATATTGTAATGACGTCACTATTCAATGTGTACACAGGTGATTGCCGCGCTAAAGATGCAACTGTTGAATTAAATTAATTAAAAACATTGTAAAAACTTTTTTATGTGCTTAATTTTGTTCGGTATAATAAAATAAATATCATATGACAGCGTGTGTGACATTGATATTGTCAACCCTCGAAACAGAATGTCACCACTCGGCTTTCGCCTCGGGTGACATTCTGTCCTCGGGTTGACAATATCAATGTCACACACGCTGCCATATGATATTTATATATTATCAGAGGAATACTATTCAGTGTGCAATATTCATCAGACCAGAGTCACAACCCTTGATTAAGAAATAGCATATAATTTTGTGTCACATGTGCCTAAAAAAGTATTTAATTTGGAGTCATAAAAAATTAGGGGATTGTTGTATAGGTTGTGAACCTAATGTTTTGTTTGTGATTTCACTCTTCCAGACCAGAGTTATGGTCCTTGATTTGGTGAAAAATACACATAAAGTGCTTAACAGTTTGTTCGATACATATCTTAAAAAATATTTCATGTAGAGTTATGAAACCATGTACAGCGACAGGATGTGGGGGGGACCTGTGGCCTAAAGACACACATCTAGTTAGATAAATGGTATCTGTATAATCATTTGATATGCAGCCACTTCATTTCCTATTTTTGTACCATGTCCAATGGAAAGGAAAGGAGAAAAAACAACAGGATTGAACAGAAAATTTTAAGTAACTTAAAACATATTGTAAGTAGTTGTTGAAGTTTCAGCATTTAATACCGATTTACTCTATAGTGGTAAAATATTTTAAAATCATGCTTATTAAGTGTTTTTGTTTATGTAACCCATTTGCAGTTAACTCCCCATACACATCAGTTGAACTGGATATAACTTCTCATGATAATTATGTGAAAAACTGTATCATTTTGTGTATTTTCAGAGCCAAAAGATTTGTTGCTATGAAGGTTGTGAAGAGTGCCCAGCACTACACAGAAACTGCCATTGATGAAATCAAACTTCTCAGATGTGTAAGTGAACATTCACCATTTTATTATGTTCAACAGGAAGTACTTTTCAGGTCACTTATTTCACAATTTTATAATACACATTTTCATTCATATTACTGACATGCTGAAGAAACTGTTTAGCTGGTTACTTATTAGAAGGTCATCCAGGTTAATATGAGAAAGCCATCTCACTGGCCTATTGAAGGCCTGTGGTTTAAATTCCCACCTGTTTCTGATATAATACCTGGTCTTCTTTCACCATTAAAAGTTGCAAAATAACCAGATGACGTAAATTGACCGTAAGATCAGTAGTGTCTCAGACTTGAAAAGAAATATTTGCTGACATTATTTGATAGATGACCACTATCACTTAGGGGTTAGTAAGTCAAAGGTCAAGGTCACAATGATCTTGAGACTGCAATAACTAAAAGAATTGCTTTTGCATACATTCGTCAAACTTCATAGGATGATTGTCTGTTGTTAGGAGGTAACTATGTTATTTAGGGTTCAGTAGGCCAAAAGTCAGGCTGTTAGTGACTTCAGTACTGAAAATGGTTTTAAGTAAAGAACGCTTTTGACTACAGTGATCATACTGTACAGGATGAATGGCTGCGGTCAGTAGATATCCCCTAAATGGGGCCTCCATGGCTAAGAGGTTAAGGTCACAGACTTACGTGGTATGTAGAATTATTCATTTGAGGAAGCCATCCAGCTAGCTGAAAACAGAAGGTTGGTGGTTCTATACAGGTGTTCGCCCATGATGAAATAATCCCACCAAGAGCTGGATAAGTCATCATATGACCTAAAAGGTGTCAGTTTGACTATAAATCCAACAAAATAAGGATCACGGCTAATGTTTTGAGAGTTAGTATTCCAAGTTCAGGGTTGTAGTAACCTTTAAACGGAAAATAGTTCTTACACAAGAACTCAAGAAGGCTTTAGCCTACAGTCCACATATTCATGGGTTGATTGCTTGTGGTTGGAAGATTACCACTGTTACGTTGGGGATCAGTAGGTCAAAGCTCAAGTTCATTGTGATTTGTAGACTGAAATTGGAAAGGGCCATCATTTAGAGCATAACTGGCTTTAACAAACGTCTTATATTTATATTTGTGTAATTCAGGTACGTGAAGCAGATGAAAATGACCCATTCAGGGAAAGGACAGTACAACTGTTGGACGATTTTAAAATATCAGGTGTAAATGGAACACGTATCCTTTATCATACTCCACTGCTAAAGGAAATATATATGTTTTCCAGAAAGAAAAAGAAAATGGCAATATTCACAAGATTTGACAGCATTGTTCATACTAACGAAGGTTCGGATAGAAAAGATTATTTCTGATGTGAGAAATCTCAATTCTTTGTCATGTAGATAACGCTTGTAAACATGTCAGGCAGATGGCTTTCTAGAAATCCAGGAAGATTGTCTCACACATTTCAGATTGTTTCAAATGATCCGTCGAAAGACAGAATTTGAGGAAGTTGCAAGTTACTAACAAGTTAATACTCGCTAGAAAGCTAGCAGCATGGTTGTGCTACCTGACTGACTGAAACTTAAATCTTATTTTCAAAAATCTTAAATAGCAAAAGGGAAAGTTTTAAGAAAATTGTTTAATTTCAACGACATCATAGTATTGATCAGTAAACTGTACTTGTGAAATGGACAGCATAACTACTTTAAACTTTACTTTCTAAGTAATGAAATTGTCACATCAAAAAATATATCCTTAACTGAATGTACAGATGTATGTATGGTGTTTGAAGTATTAGGCAACAATCTACTCAAGTTCATCATCCGTTCCAACTATCAAGGAATCCCACTCCCAAATGTGAAAAATATTATGAGACAGGTAATTATGTCTCCCCCAGGAGACATATTGTTTTTGCCCTGTCCGTCCTTCCGTCCATCCGTCCGTACGTCACACTTCATTTCCGAGCAATAACTGGAGGACCATTTGACCTAGAACCTTCAAACTTCATAGGGTTGTAGGGCTGCTGGAGTAGACGACCCTATTGTTTTTGGGTTCACTCCGTCAAAGGTCAAGGTCACAGGGGCCTGAACATTGAAAACCATTTCCGATCAATAACTAGAGAACCACTTCACCCAGAATGTTGAAACTTCATAGGATGATTGATCATGAAGAGTAGATGACCCCTATTGATTTTGGGATCACTCCGTCATAGGTCAAGGCCACAGGGGCCTGAACATTGAAAACCATTTCCGATCAATAACTAGAGAACCACTTAACCCAGAATGTTGAAACTTCATAGGATGATTGGTCATGAAGAGTAGATGACCCCTATTGATTTTGGGATCACTCCGTCATAGGTCAAGGTGACAGGGGCCTGAACATTGAAAACCATTTCCGATCAATAACTAGAGAACCACTTGACCCAGAATGTTGAAACTTCATAGGATGATTGGTCATGAAGAGTAGATGACCCCTATCGATTTTGGGGTCACTTCATCAAAGGTCAAGGTCACAGGGGCCTGAACATTGAAAACCATTTCCGATCAATAACTAGAGAACCACTTGACCCAGAATTTTGAGATTTCATAGGATGATTGTACATGCAAAGTAGATGACCCCTATTTATTTTGGGGTCACTCCATTAAAGGTCAAGGTCACATGGGCCTGAACATTGAAAACCCTTTCCGGTCAGTAACTTGAGAACCACTTGACCCAGAATGTTGAAACTTCATAGGATGATTGGTCATGCAGAGTAGATGACCCCTATTGTTTTTGGGGTCACTCCGTTAAAGGTCAAGGTCACAGGGGCCTGAACATTGAAAACCAGTTCCGATCAATAACTTGAGAACCACTTGACCCAGAATGTTGAAACTTCATAGGATGATTGAACATGCAGAGTAGATGACCCCTATTGATTTTGGGGTCAGTCTATTAAAGGTCAAGATCACGGTGGCCTGTTCATGTAAAATCATTTTTTGGAAATAACTTGAGAAACACTTGACCTACAATGTTGAAACTTAATAGGATGATTGGACATGCAGAGTAGATGACCCCTATTTATTTTGAGGTCACTTGATCAAAGATCAAGGTCACAGGAGCCTGAACAGTGACTTGAGAACCACTAGGCCAAGAGTGTTGAAATTTAGCGGGATGACTGGACATGCCAAGTAGATGATCCCTATTGCAGTCAACCATCAGTGTCTCTTTGACTTTCGCTCCTGACCCCTATTGAGTTCTTGCCTATAGGACTTTGCATTGGGGGAGACATGTGCTTTTTTACAAAAGCATTTTCTAGTTTGACTTACTTCTTGTTATTGGTGTTAAATTACGAGAATGCAAATGTTCTTTATAAATGGTATGTTTTAGGATAATTTAGAATCTGATTCAATCAAGGCCTCTCTGGCTCTTGCCCTTTGCCTCTGTTGGTTCAAAACCCTGAAAGGGATGTAGAATTCTTTCATTTCAGGAATCCGTCCAGTTGGTACTCAAGGTCAGTGCTTCTAACCAGGGGCTTATATATGCTGGAAATAATGATTGGAGGGCACTTGGGCTCTTCCTCCACCATTTAAAGCTGGAAAATTGTCTTTCAACCTGAATTGTGATGGGGGGATCTGAAACCCAGCAAAAACAATAGTTTTTCAAGTTATATTAGCCGTGCCATGGGAAAACCAACATAGTGGGTGTGCGACCAGCATGGATCCAGACCAGCCTGCGCATCCTCGCAGTCTGGTCAGGATCCATGCTGTTCGCTAACAGTTTCTCCAATTCCAATAGGCTTTAAAAGCGAACAGCATGGAGCCTGACCAGACTGCGCGGATGCGCAGGCTGGTCTGGATCCATGCTGGTCGCACACCCACTATGTTGGTTTTCCCATGGCACGGCTCAATTATGTTGTTGTACAAAACTGCTGTCCTTATAGAGTTTCTTCCACAGAACAGTTGTACAAATCAGTGATAAAAAGAAACATTCTTTTGCAAAATATGCAGTTGTTTCTAAAAAGCCAGGGAAGTCCAGAACTGGTGTAATTGAAATAAGGGAACTGTTACATAATCACTAAGATGTTCCTGCTTATTTCGTGTACCTGCTACACAAAGACTTAAGGCTTTCAAGAGTATTACAAGGATAAAAGAAACTTTGTTACATTGGTTTGACTTACTTTCAGGTCTTGCAAGGCTTACATTATCTGCATGCTAAATGCAAGATAATCCATACAGATATAAAACCAGAGAATGTACTTATATGTGTTGATGAACCATATATAAGAAAGTTGGCAGCAGACGCATATGAATGGCAAAAAATGGGAGTTAAACTGCCTGGATCAGCAGGTACTACTTGTTCTTGTTGTTGATATAAGCGAAACATTACAAAGTGCGACATTAGTTTGATATCTAGATAATTTTCTTTCTATTCAGAATAGGATTCTACATCAGTTGTATATATTTCGGTCAGTGTGTAATGTTTGTTCCTTTTTGACCCTGATTACATCAATTATTATTCAAGAAAAAGACTTTATAGTTTGTTTTTCCTTAAACTATTTTTCAAGGAACTATTAACTGATGTTTGTGGAAAGGTTTTTTTTAGTCATATTTGACATATAGACTAAGTTGTTTTCTTTCTTGTACCAGTCAGCACAGCTCCAAAAGAAAAACCAGTTGATGCTGCAAAAATGTCCAAAAATAAAAAGAAGAAGTTAAAAAAGAAAGCCAAGAAGCAGCAACAGTTGATGGATCTCCAGATGCAGCAGATAACAGAGGCAGAGCAGGAAAAGGTAAAAAAAATGTTGTAGAAGCCTTAACCTCATGTCAGAGATTTCAGCACTCACAAGATGACACAATAATTGATTATATGTTGTGAACCCAGTATAAAATATATGTATACATTTTGAATAGTAGATATATTATTGTTATAAGTATACTCAGACCAGTGGCTCATCAAAAACTTAAGGATAGGTGGATATGTCTGCATAAGTAGCAGTAGTCCATAAAATGTCTTTCTTTAAAGACATTATGAATTGCTTGAAGGATGTTCACCAGATTTGGTCTATAGTATCCTTAAAGGACATACCTCTTAATTAGCTGAACTGGTTTTGTTCCACAATACAAATAGGTTGTCAAAGATGAAAATGGAAAAATGGTTTAAATGCTTGCTTTATGGCCCTTAATCATATTTGGTCTGTAGCATCTTTACATGGACCTTTCTCAAGTTTGATCAAATGTTTTACTGTTGTGTGCAGGGTATGAGAGATCTAAACATGGAAAATTTCTTTCAAGAACCTCATAAATCATTTGATCTGTTTTCCTGCAGAAGTCAGAAATAAAACATTTATGAACCACTTGAATGGATTTAACTTAACTCTGCATTCTTGTACCATTGCACAAATTGGTCATCTTTTAAACGTGCCAGCCGGGATCTCGCAGGAATCTTGGATAAATATTACAAATATTACGATAAAATTGGTCCAGGAGCATCAGTTGTTTCATTATGAAAATACTAGGGGCTAAACGGCATGTTTGATTCTAAGCAGAACACTGCTAGAAAGCCCAACTGTCAATGTTACACATAACGTACACTGTCAAACTCATATTTGCAGGTAATTAAAACGAATGGATTCCACAATACTTTTACTATGTTAATCAATCAAACCTATGACAAATATTTGATAGGAAATAATAAGGAATTAATATGCTTTGTGCTTTTGATATCAAAAAAGGATGACTGACACATTATAACCAAAGCTGTTGTGAACCTTTAATGAATGAATCCCTAGATACATCCACCAGGAATTATAAAATTTTCCTCATCCCCAGTTGTTCTTGTAACTTCATTGAAATACTCATGTGAGTGCTTTAATCAAACAATTTTATTATAGTGACCCACATGCAGATGTTATACAGTAATTAACTTAAGATTTGAAAATTTTGAACTAGTGTCACTTGTGAAAGTTGAAGTCTGTTAGTGTATTTTGATGTGATTTTATTTTGTGTCTCATTTCTTTTCTTGGTTGTTTTGTTTTCATGTTTTCTTTGACATACATTTTCCTACTGATAAATTTAACAAATTATAAAGTCTTGGCTGTTTGTAGTACAATGGGATGTATGAGCAGATTATATACTTGCTTGTAATAGTAAACATTTCATCATTGTCGGCTTAAAGCATGCAGTGAAGCTTGAAATGCAGTCAAATTTATAAAGCTATTGCTTTTGCCTTTGCAATAGTTGCATGTACCTTAAGTACCTGTGAAAAAATATGGTTTTGAGAATTTTATCTGATCTTTTATCAATAAATGAAGTTATAAGAAAGTGTCCAATCACAGAAGATATGATCCATTTAATCAGTGTTGATGAAATTAAATGCAAATGGTTCTGCATCATTTAATCAGGCGTGCTTTTATGAATTTAGAGGTTTGTTGCAGTGTTTTTCACCTTTACAGATTGTAAAATTTTACTTTGCATTGCCAATTTAAGCAATCGGTTTAGCAGAAGAAAGACTTATTTTTCACACCAAAATAGCAGTTTTGTTTCTTCTTTCTTAAAGATAAGTTATTACGATATTTCAGTCTAAGAATATCTTCTGTAAAAATGGGTGATAATTACCTATCAGTATGTACAGTTGAAGAAGCCTGGCCAAATATTTGACGCATTTTTTTTGGGGGGGCGGGGATTTTTTTTACTGTATTTAGAATGTATATATGGTCAGCCATATTAGCTCAATATGTTATTGTATAACACAAGACATGCAATCAGTTGCCCTTAGGTCATTGTGGTGATTTGTATGTTCCTAGTGATGATTGACTGAACACATTCATGCTGCACATCTGGTTCCATAGGGGCAAGTTACAAGTTACTTATGGCGAACAGGTTGATACTGGTATAGAATACCTCTGGTTTCATAGATATTCATAGAAAACAATTGATAATGGTATGGAATCCAGGAAAGTGTTTAGATTAAATGACAGCCGTGTATGTTTGAAATACTGAAAAAAACATTGTTAAACCCAAAACAAAACATGGAATCATTAGTTAAAAATCTAGAAATTGCATGCTGTTAGAACTTTTTGTTATTAGAAATAGGAATGCCATATATAGAATTGCTGGAGATTTCAGACATGCTTCAGCAGTGCAATTTTTCACAAAATAGAGCTCACTTACTATGTTGTAGCATAGATTAGTGCACTTTTTAATTTTTCTAAATTTTTGCACAATTTGCAAAATAATTTTATTTTTATTTTGATCATATGATGATAGATTTTGCAGCAGTATATTTAATACTATACCACTGATGTTGTAGTGGGGCTGTTTAGTTTGTCAGGTAGAGTAGCAGAGTGCCAGTGTAAAAGGTCATTGATTGTAATGAAGTTGCTTATTTAAATGTGGAGAGCAGTTCTTGATTATCTGATGAAAGGCAGTTAATCCAAAAATCACTAGTCCGTAATTTTATTCTCGTGATAATTGTGAATAATATGGCAGTACTTGGCATAAAATCCACATTCTTAAGCGAATGCCACAGACACGGTATCAAACCATGAAGAAAAAATGAAAGCATTGTATTATGTAAGGAGATTGAACATTGTAAAATTTTAAAAAGATAATGTAAAAGTGCACATTTGACACTGTAGTTGAAGTTTGCATGGTGTATACACAGGTTGTTTATATATTACACAGCTCACTGATGAGTCCGAGCATCAGGAGCAAGACGTAGCTGCTAGTGACTCACAACAAACCCAGGTACAACCTCTCTCAATACTGTCTTGTTTTAACATTGTATTCTCTTAATTATACTCTATACATAAACTGTTGCCTAATCATTGATAAGGGAGGAAACTCACTTTAAATAATGTGGAAATTAGACAATTTGTATTGCTAGAACTATCAAGAGAACAACTATGGTAATAAAGAGTCTGTTTTTCTCATCAGTGGTAGTTGTTTGGCCATACACTACAGGCTGTTGAACTCTACTTATTGCAGTTATGAGATTATTTCCTGATGCAGATTGCCAACTGTTGAGTCTCTATGCTTAATTTAGCACCATAGAAAGATGACACATAAATCACTGGGGTTTTACAACTTTATCTGCCTTAAATAATGATTTCCTTATAAATATTTAATGTCTTCCCATTCAAGTTTTCATTTGTATTTCTACTTGAATACTCTTTGCATTGTTAAATCCTCTTTGTTATATTGCTTTAAACTTCTTCATATATTTAATTTCCTTTTATTTGTTAAAAACACTCGCAGATTGTACAGCTCACTAGCTTAATAATTACTGTGAAATCGTTATTATTTATGGAGGACTAGTTTTACATGAATTTTTTGTTTCCGTTGGTTTACAAAAATAAAATCCTATCAAACAGACATAAAAGAGCCATTCTGACAGAAACCACAAAATTTTATTTCAACAACTTTAATGGTTTCACAGTAATGCTTCATGTAAATTCATTGTGCAACTCATTGTTTCTGATAGCAAAATAAGGAAATGAAACAGATATAAAAATATGATATGAATCATTTCAGCTTCTTAAACAAGTCTAACATAAATCAGACAGCAAGGAGCATCTTGGCCAATAATACAAACTATATACAATTTTATTTCTTATTTGTGTACTTTTATTATCAGTCTACTTAGTCATTATTCAGTTTTTTGGGTTTTTTTTGTTGTTTTTTTAATCAGTCTGCACTCACAGTCATTGCATTCAATTTATAGAGGCAAAAACTGTTTAAGTTACATATGAAACAAAAAAAAAAGAGGTATAGATGAACATTTAATGTAAATACAGGATGATAAGAATAAACAATTGTCAGGTTGTCTGTTATTCATTAGTAGTCTGTTATTCTCTGTGATTTACTGTGAGAACAACAGGTAGCCTTGTAACATTGTAAGAGAAGACATTACTGAATAGCCAGATATATACATGTCAAAAATTATTTGGATAATTTCTTTATTTTTGCATTTGTTAATTACATTGTTAATAGAAGGAAATACAGACTATATTGACTTTTGAGGAATAAATCTGTTTGGTTGCTATTAGGTTTCATTTGATACTTAATATAGAAACCTGATATACAAAATTTAATGCAGAGGGGCCTCTGTGGCCAAGTGGTTAAGGTCACTGACTTCAAATTGCCCCTCACCAATGTGGGTTCGAGCCTCACTCTGGGTTTTGAATTCTTCATGTGAGGAAGCCATCCAGCTGGTTTATGGAAGGTCGGTGGTTCTACCCAGGTTCCCGCCTGTGATGAAATAATGCACGTAGGGGCACCTGGGGTCTTCCTCCACCATCAAAGCTGGAAAGTAGCCATAAGATCTATAATTGTGCCGGTGCGATGTTGAACCAAAACCAAAAACAAAAACAAAAATGCAGGGTAACATTTTGTGCTGTTCAATGGATGATTAAGTTTTCATTTGTGTGATATCTGACAGCAATCTACATGATATCTACTGAAAATAATGAATTCTACTGCATACAGTTTTTGTCAAAAATTAAGCACCTGGTTCTATGAAAGAAGAACACA
Organism: Mercenaria mercenaria; assembly: GCF_021730395.1. Taxonomy (NCBI): domain Eukaryota; kingdom Metazoa; phylum Mollusca; class Bivalvia; order Venerida; family Veneridae; genus Mercenaria; species Mercenaria mercenaria. The sequence goes on from NC_069373.1 coordinate 61,326,372, forward strand.
CTTTAACAAAGTGTGTGAAGTTTTACTTAATTTTTTAAGCAATTATTCTTCTTGAACATACTTACAGACTTACCTTTATTTTATTTTTCTTCCCTGTTATCTATATGACTTTACAACTTGTATTTCAGAGATCTTTGATTGCGGCCGACACCAATGAGCCAAACTGTGATAGCAGCAATCGTAATAGTGTGGTGGTTGAAAACAACGACCCTGATGCTGCCCCGCCCACCAACCAGCCTGTCAACAATACTGACACGCCCACCACCGCCACAACTACTACCAGTGATACACCAAAAATAGACAACACTGTAAACATCACCATTAACAATGAAAATGACATAAATATTCTCAGTCAGCAGAACAATAATGCCAATCCAAACAAATCCAGTGACAAAGGTAAGGTCTACAGAAAATGACTGGATCATACAGTCAGTAGTTTAAAGATACTACAACTGCTGCTAGCTTAAGCTTGTCCATTATCTTGGTAAGGAGAGTATTATCTTCAACTTAATAGCCTGATGAGGGAGTTCTTTGTGAGGAATTGAAAACAGATACTGTGTCAGAAATCATTTGTTCTCCACTTTTACTTATGTCTCCCAAACGTAGTTGGGGAGACATATTGATTTAGTGCGGTCCATCTGTCAAAAAGTTTGTCCAGACAGCTCCTCCAGCACCACAAGGCAGATTTACTCTAAACTTCCATTGAGTGATTATTGGCAAGCCTAGTTGTACAATTTGTCTGCATTTTCCTGTTTGATGATTTTCAGCAGTGTTACTGCCCTTGTATCACACAATTTCTGTGTGGTAGGTGGTGGGAGAGATATATTTTTCATGAAAAACAATTTATTTGTAAAAGTTGTCAATTTGGGAGGTCAGTTAACTGTCCAAATTGCTGTTGAAAGTAATATCAAACTCGTACCAAACAAAAAGACTACATGTACAGGGTTTCATTAGTTGTTGAAGGTTGAAGTTGCCAAGTAGAGGGTGTTTGGGCACCCTCCCGCGAAAAACTTAAGACCACTACAGCAGGAAAAAATCCCCCCTCCCCTCAGCTCTTAATGAAACCCCTGTATTTGTTGAAATTTAGGGAAATTTTACTGTGGACATTGAATTCCATAATAAAATTGAAAATGAAATCTAGATACCAATTCTAGTCAGATAGCATTATTGACTAGATGATCGTACAATGGTTCTATAACAAGTTGATTGTGTTAGCAACTCCTGTCAGTCAGGAGAATTTGAAATAGGTTGTGAAAATTTTACAGTAGAATGATCAAAGATAGTTTATGTAAAAACTTTATCTTGGTGCCCTAAGATCATGATTTAAGTTTATCAACAGTATGTCACGGTGAGCTTTGTGCGTAGTGTCGTCTTACGCCGTTTCCGTCAATCCTAAAAAAATCTTGAAAACACGGGTGCAGCATTAACAAAACTTACGTGATCTGGGGCCAAAATTGTATCAGAATTACTAATTATCAGAATCTTGTTGCCTAACAAAATGCAACAAAAGGAAAATTAAATAAATCTTCTTGCAAGCGTATATAAGAATACAGGATTTCCTATAGCAGTATATATAAAAAACCATAAATAGGAAAAAACGCAATTTTTTTTTTTTTTTTTTTTTTTTTTTACAGTAGAATGATCAAAGATAGTTTATGTAAAAACTTTATCTTGGTGCCCGTAAGATCATGATTTAAGTTTATCAGCCAGTATGTCACTGCTGGTGGTTGTTAGCTCACCTGAGCCAAAGGCTCATGGTGAGCTTTTGTGACCGCTCAGTGTGCGTGTGTGTCCGTCAACAATTCTAAAAAAATCTCTTCTGAAAACCACGGGCGAATTACACAAACTTTACGAATGATCCTGGGTGGCCCTTTCAAAATTGTTCAAAGAATTTAATTCAATCAGAACTCTGGTTGCCATGGCAACCAAAAGATGGCAACCAAAAGGAAAAACTTAAAAAATCTTCTTGTCCAAAACCGCAGGGCCTAGGGCTATGATATTTGGTATTTAGCATTATATAGTGGTTCTCTACCAAGATTATTCGTATTATTCCCCTAGGGTCAAATATGGCCTGCCCCAGGGGTCACATGGTTTATATAGACTTGTATATAGGAAAAAACTTTAAAAAAATCTTCTTGTCTGAAACCACAAGACCTAGACCTTTGATATTTGGTATGTAGCATTGCCTTATGGTTGTCTACTAACACTGTTCAAATTTTGCCCCTAGGGTGAAAAGAGGCCCTGCCCCGGGGGTACCAATTTTTACATAGACTTATATAGGAAACACTTTAAAAATCTTTTTGTTTGAAACTGCAAGGCCTAGGCTTTTGATATTTGATATGTAGCATTGCCTAGTGGTCCTTCACCAGGAGTATTCAAATTATGCCCCTTACCTGAATAGAGGCCCCACCCAGTGGGTCCCAAGTTTTATTACTTAGACTTATATAGGAAAAAAACTTTAAAAATCTTCTTGTCTGAAACTGAAAGGCCAAAGCATTTGATATTTGGTATGTTGCATTGCCTAGAGGTCTTCTACCATAATTGTTCAAATTATGCCACTGGGGTGAAAAGAGGCCCTGTCCGGGGGCCGCAAGTTTTACATTACATAGGGAAGAAAAAAATTCTTGTCTGAAAGTTCAAGGCACAAGCCTTTGATATTTCGTATGCATTGCTTAGTGGTTCTCTAACAGAATTTTTCAAATTATGCCCCTGGGGTGAAAAGAGGCCCCACCCCAGGGGTCACTTGTGTATGAGTTATATAGGAAAATATACTTCAAAAATTATCTGATCATATTTCCTAGACTGTTTAATTATAATTACCTGATGACTCCAAGTAATTAGGGGTTACTTGACTAAGACCTTGACCTTCTGACCTACATTTTTGTTTTTAGCTCATCTGATTTTTTGAAAAAAAATGATGAGTTATTGTCATCACTTGAGCGGTTGTCGGCGTCGGCGTCTGCGTCGGCGTTGCCTGGTTAAGTTTTATGTTTAGGTCAGCTTTTCTCCTAAACTATCAAAGCTATTGCTTTGAAACTTGGAATACTTGTTCACCATCATAAGCTGACCCTGTATAGCAAGAAACATAACTCCATCTTGCTTTTTGCAAGATTTATGGCCCCTTTTGTACTTAGAAAATATCAGATTTCTTGGTTAAGTTTTATGTTTAGGTCAACTTTTCTCCTAAACTATCAAAGCTATTGCTTTGAAACTTGGAATACTTGTTCACCATCATAAGCAGACCCTGTACGTCAAGAATCATAACTCCATCTTGCTTTTTGCAAGATTTATTGCCCCTTTTGGACTTAGAAAATCAGTTTTCTTGGTTAAGTTTTATGTTTAGGTCAGCTTTTATCCTAAAACTATCAAAGCTATTGCTTTAAAACTTGCAACACTTGTTTACCATCATAAGTTGACCCTGTATAGCAAGAAACATAACTCCATCCTGCTTTTTGCAAGATTTATGGCCCCTTTTTGACTTAGAAAATATCAGATTTCTTGGTTAAGTTTTATGTTTAGGTCAACTTTTTCTCTTAAACTATCAAAGCTATTGCTTTGAAACTTGCAACACTTGTTCACCATCATAAGCTGACCCTGTACAGCAAGCAAGATAACTCCATCCTGCTTTTTGCAATAATTATTGCCCTTTTGGACTTAGAAAAGTCATTTCTTGGTTGGGTATTATGTTTAAGTCAACTTTTCTCATAAACTATAAAGCTATTGCTTTTAAAACTTGCAACAGATTTTTCACATCATAAGTGGACATGTACACAAGAAATTAACTCTATCCTGGGTTTGCAAGAATGATGGCCCTTTTTTAGACTTAGAAAATCATGGGTAGGACAATATTTCTATTACGACAAAAAAAATCAGATGAGCGTCAGCACCCGCAAGGCGGTGCTCTTGTTTGAGATACAGCCTTGCAATTTGGATGACATATACAGTTTTGCACACCGATCTTAACAGCATAGAAATTTAGACCATGTCAAAAACTTTCCAGAAAGATTTCAGTGCTAAATTTTAACGTCTTAGTCCTGACCTACTTTCTTGTTTTTGAAGCTACAGCAAAAAGATTTGGACCACATGTATTATGTTTGATACAGATTTCAATACTCATCTTAAATAGTCTTAATCGGGTGAGCGATATAGGGCCATCAGGGCCCTCTTGTTTTTCTCTATTTGTTGAAAATTCAGATAGATTTCATAAAAGTGTGCCTGTATTTATAATTAATTACTTTAAGCATCACTGAATGCTACCTGGAATATTGACATGTATTTCATGAACATATTCGTGGTGATGTATCGCAATTAAAACTTTGATCCATAAATAAAGAACCATACTTATGATTTTAAGTAATTAATTTGGAATTTTTGTTACAGATACACTTGATAAGTCAAGTCTAAGAGAACAGGAAGAAAACCTGAAAAATTCCTCAGAATCTCTACAAAACAATGTGTGTAAGATTGTCGACCAAAAGGAAAACCTCGATATGAAAAATCCAAATATCACTGATTGTGAATCTCCTACTGTTGAAACAAGTAAAGGTATTTCAACATCAACGAGTGGAGATTCTTTAAGTGTGTCAGTGTCAGAGTGTAATGGACATGATTCTCCTGTAAAGGAGACGGCCAGTGTTGAGGCTGGCACAGTTGACAATGAAGTGAGTGTTACAACTAACTGTGATGATAATGTAATGGATCAAGAATCAGATGGGCGGAGTCAAGGTAACGAAGAGACAGAGCAGGATGCTCCTGATGGTGACCAGGAGAAAGGTGATGGTGATGCTTCCTCAATGAATGATGGTAATTTTGTAGAAATTTATTCACTTCACCTTTTAGTTTTTGGATTTTTTTTTTTTTTGTAAGAAAATTTAAATCTGTTTTCTTTCTGTTGTCAGCTGTTAATTTAATTTCCTGCTAAATGAGGATGAAAGATGTTTTATAAAAATAGATATAAGGATTTAATTGTGTAGACAAAAAGGTTTTATACCCGTATTAGAAAAAGTGAGGTATTGTGTGATGGCAAGTGCATCTGTCTGTCATATTTCAAGTCAAGGGCATAACTAAATAACTGATTACGGTATTGACTTAAATTCTTTAAACATAGGTAGGTGGTGATGAGATGATATGCTGAGTGCATGAACCAAGTCAGTAGGTCAAAGGTCAAGATCATAAATGGAGCTGAAAATGTCAAATTTGTCATGTATCCTGTCTAAGTATACTTTTATAACCATTCAAGCTATTAAATTTGGCACATAGGTAGTTAGCGATGAGATATGTGCAGATTGTATGATCCAGGTTACTAGGTCAAGGTTAAAGCAAGGTCAAATCTTATGTCATATTTAATCTCCAGAGTAAACTTGATAACCATTCAAGGTATTGACTTAAGACTAAACATTAATATGGTAGTCATTGAAACAATTTTCGGAGCTTATGAACTGGGTCAGTAGGTCAGAAGTCAAGGTCACAGATTGAGCTCAAATGTCAGATCATATTTTTTTGTGTCTGGAGTCGAATTTAAAACTACTCTCTCGCCACCAACACCTACACCCCAAAATTTTTTATACTAAACCTTCAGGTGTATATTGCCGTTTTGTAACCCCGTCTTTTGGTTTGTGTAATGTCACTTTTATTGAACAGCAGTAAAGTATATACTAGCCTGCACATTTGAAATAAGTTATCATAAATGTATTGTGTACATTTCAGTTGTTTTTGATCCTGTTAGAGAAATCTGTGACATCCCATGTAAACTGGCAGATCTGGGTAATGCCTGCTGGACTGTGAGTATACACATTCTCTATATTCAGCAAAATTATATGTAAATATTGTCACAATCGTGTAGCATGATTAGTCAAAGAATGAAGGTTAAAATGATAAAATAGATATTTTTGTGTACAGTACAAGGTGTGGTCATTTTTATGTAGCTGTTCCAGTAGTTAGAATTAAATAGCTGTGTTTGTGAACTGAAAAGAAACATTTGGCCCAATGGTGAAGACAGCTTTCTTCTGATCAGTTGCCCTTCACTGCCGTGAGACCAAAACCCTACATGTGGGTGGAATCCTTCCATTTTAGGAAGTTATAGCTGGCTTGCTTTAGGTCATTTTTCAACCTTTGTGCTAACATGTTCACCTTTGCCTGGAGAGCTACTTGGGGTCTTCCTTAACCTTTAGAACTGAAACATTTTGATGGTGTAACTTAAACCATAACAAAAAAAAAAACATGAACATTTATTGTTTCAGTATCATCATTTCACAGAAGACATACAGACTCGGCAGTACAGATGTCTTGAAGTTTTAGTTGGGGCAGGGTATGGTCCTCCAGCTGATATCTGGAGTACAGCTTGTATGGTAAGTCAGACAGAATCCAAATCACACATCGTTAAGTGGCAATATTATTATGCCTCCTCTCAGGGAGATATACTGTTGTGCTTTTGTAGGTCAGTTTGTAGGTAGACGGCTGATTTCTGATCTATAACTGGAAAGTGTTTAGGCCTAGAGTAGATGATTGCCTTAGGTCTGCATTGTTTTATGGGTTAATAGGTTATAGGTCAAGGTAATTGTGAGCCTGACACTGAAAGTTTCTAAGAAATGAAGATTGCTTGGGCACACAGCTGTCAGACTTCTTTTTGTGACTAAATGTGATGAAGAGATGATCCCTATTGTTTCTGGGATCAGTAGATCAAAGGTGAGGTAAAAGTTTCAACCCATTCTTTGGATAACACCTTGGCCTAGAACTTCATAGGATGATTGCCTGTGGCCAGTTAGTGACCCCCTTCAGTTTGGAGGTCAGTGGGTTACAAAAATTGGCCTGCAGCTGTTAATGCCTATGGCAGGTTGATCAAACCTGACTTGTTTTAAAGTCAATGATAAATGTCTTAGTGGCCCCAAAACTTGGTTTCCAATCAATAACTGTATTTTGTTTGGGGGAGCAGGGTAGTATGTCAGTGGTGAAGGTCACATTGGCATTAGGCCTACAGCAGTGAAATATCTTGTGGTCATATAAGATCACTTTTACTGTTTTGGGACTTCAAGGTCAAAGGTTAAGGTAACTGTTCACTTTAGACTGAAAATGTTTAAACTAAGTTGAAAAATATTATTCCTAAATGACATGGTTGAATATTTTAAGTCACATATAAAAACAATAGGTGTATGTAATACATGATTAACTGTAATTAGAACAGCATGTTTGCTTGAATAGATTATATTGATCACAATGATAATTTGGGGGGTGTTAGAGGAGGGTGAATACACTATTTGATGTAGATTTCAGTTGTATTATGTTTTAACTAAAACGTGTAGACTACAGATGAAATGCAATGGAATTCTACAACACTTCTTGTTATAGTGTTTGACTGCTCAAAAAAGAGCATTTCTGATGAGATATTTTCAGTTGACATATAAATAATGAATAGGCTTTTATATTTTTTAGGATGTTTATTTTTTGTGACAGAAAATGTTCACAGTATTGTTACTGTTGTCTGAACTTGGTGATCTGTTTTCAGGCATTTGAGTTGGCAACAGGTGATTATTTGTTTGAGCCACATTCTGGAGGGGAGGAGTACTCCAGAGATGAGGATCATCTTGCACACATCATAGAACTGCTGGGACCTATACCTCGACATATAGCACTGTCTGGAAAATACTCGAGAGAATTCTTTAATAGGAAAGGTAATTAAAAGATTCTTTGTTTTGAGAAACTTTCAAATTTTTCATTTTCATGTCGGTGCCCTTTCAGTTTTCTGCACTTCATTTCAATTCAGTGTTTTTGGTCGAGGAAATTTATCCATATGAATATATTTAGCAGATATATAACAAGCCCCAGTATATCAGAGGTTGGTTTGAAAAATTGCAACCACCACAGAAACAGACTAATTGGTTTCGTCTGTGTCAGTAGGTATTTCATACTCTGAATGGATGAAATGTAGTTGTCTTAGTTGAGGAAATAACCGAAAGGCCCTTTTTAATTATAATAGTTTATGCATTAATTATTGCATTATAAGTACCTGATAAATACCTAATCAAGTATGAAACATTCACAAACTGCAAATTGGTAAAGCATTTAATTTTTTTTTTTTGTAATTAATTTTCTTAACTTAACATTGAAAAATCATGGAACCCTGGTATGGTAGATTTAAAACTAAGTGAAATAAGGTAGGTTAGAAGTTAATATTTCAAAGAAACTTTTTAAGAATTCTACAGGGTGTGTGTGTTCTACTTTCAGGTGAATTGAGAAACATAACCAAGTTGAAACCATGGGGATTATTTGAAGTTCTGTCTGAGAAGTATGAGTGGGATCCTGAAGAGGCCCAGGCATTTGCTGATTTCCTGACTCCAATGTTGCAGTTTGAACCTGAGAAGCGAGCCACTGCCGGAGAGTGTCTACTACACCCATGGTTAAACTCCTAGTACATGTTGTAGACATAATATCTTAACAGGCTATACTCTATCTGCCCTAGCCAGATCCACTAGTGACATTTTGTTCGTACCCATGTGTTATTTCTTGAGGGATAGATACATTGCCATTAGCTGAAATTCAGCTTCTTTTTACAAACTGATTTCCACGTTTGTTTTCAATGAATTAAGTGAAATCTGGGTTTCTGCATTTGATGTTTTTGAAGGTACTGGTAATGTTTGTATTAAGAAATTTTTAGACTAAGTGCTTTTGCTAGAACAGAACATTTCTTGCAAGGGAGATAAGAATGTTGGAATAATCATCATATTGAAAATAAAGTCATTTCTTCAGCCAGAACCATTAAAACTTATTTTGTTAATCCATTTTTTCTGGTTGAGGAATAATTAGAAATAAATTTGTTTCAGTACAATGAATATATTATATAAAGAAATGCATTCATATGATAGATTCAGTGTGAAGGGATGCCTTGTATCTTGAAGCTTGTATATAGATAATACCGTATTGCCTGGTTTATCTTCAGATGTTTTAACCCAGGTTTTATTTCTGATTGTAAAACTTTGTTATCATTTTTGTTGCTTAGTGCATAGGCTTTACTTGAACAAGTTAAGACAGATTAATTGAATCGATACAGCTGCACAGTCTTTTCCACCCTGCAAGTGTTGTTAATGCTACCAGTTGTGAGAAAGAGAGCTTAGATGATTTGAAGTATTTTTGAAGAGAAATGCTATAAAATCTGTTAAAACAGAATTTTTGAAAATGTTGCAAGAAGTCAGACTGCAAATGTTTGAGAGCAAACTGAAATTTGAAATTACTGTATACTGTAGATTAGGTAAATATGGAGTAAGCTTTATTTAACGATTTCTTGTTAGCAGCCTTAAGGTGGTTCTGCACATTTGATAAACCAGAAGTAATGGTGTAACATCATTTGTCCGTATAACGTAGAATAAACCCTGGACTAGGCATACGGAAAAGAAAATCAGTTTATGAATAAATGGCAACCTATTAGTAGAATTTTTAAAATGACAACTTGACTACCTTTCTAGAGATAAAGTATGATATAAAGAAGTTTGACACGTTAAATAATTCCAAATAATATCTCAAAATCAGCTTGAAATGTATGAATCCCTTTAATCATGGTCAGATATCTTAAAAACCAGCACACAGACCTATATGTTTTATTTCACCATATTATAGACCATATGTTACTTTATAATTGTGAGAAGTTTCATCAAAATCTACATTGTAGAAAAAAATCTTATTCAAAAAATTATTTAAAAATGTCATCAAAATTGTGATTTGCCCATTTCCCATGAAAACCTTTGTGGTCCAAATTTTTCAAATAAATCTAGCAAAAATTCAAGCACACAACCCAATATTTTTTATTTGCTTAATTTTCTAAGTATACTCTAAAGATTTGAAAAATTAGGGTCTGATCAAATTCTACATTACAGAAAAGAAATTGATCCAAACATGCAGAACTACCTTAATTAGGTAAAGAATTGGTGGACATTAGTGTTTGTATCATAGGCCATGATGCAGATCAATATTCACAAATATTTTGAGTAAGCGACTGGCATTATTTGGGAATGTTAGCTAGAATAAAAATGTTGAAAATATTACCTAGTCCACAGTATACTATTTTAAACAGAGCTCCTTATTCATTGCCCTTATTCACTTTTTAGCATTAAGGTGTAAAGTAAACTTGTTAAAATAGACAATATAGTGTGTCTAGTGGATTTCAAGGAGCATTTGCACTTCTGCGGTCCCTATAATAAAAGTAGTTTAAAAATGTTTTCAGAATTAAAAGTTATAAGGGGTAACTTTATTTTTAGATGAACATGTTTGGGGCTGCCGCCACCACACCCTGCTTTGCCCCACACCCAGCTTGCAGGGCATGCGCATTTTAAACTTCCAGGGACTGCTTAAGTGCATTCTACACGACTTCGGTTTAGAAGTATTTTATTAAAATAAAAAATTTAATTACGAAATCTAGTGCTTTATCTAATTTTCAGTCTACAAAGGTTTCTTGTAGCTGGCTAAGTTGCATTTTCAAAGGGTACAATCCTGGCTTTGCACAGGGTTTATTTTCTCTCAGAGATCTGATTTTGTTACATGTACTTGGAAAACTAAATATATAACTTAACATTCCCTTTAAGCAAGGAGTTTTCAACAAAAAAGTGCTTTAAAAAGCTTCTCTACAGTGTTGAAATTCAGAAGCCTTGTTTTATGTTCTAGTTCTCTATAAAACTGTATTACACTAATTTGTGCTATGGAAAATGTCTCTATTTTTAGCTCGACTATTCATAGAATAGTAGAGCTATTGGACTCGCCCATGCGTCGGCGTCCCGATTTGGTTAAGTTTTTGTATGTAAGCTGGTATCTCAGCAACCACTTGTGGGAATGGATTGAAACTTCACACACTTATTCACTGTGATAAACTGACTTACATTGCACAGGTTCCATAACTCTATTTTGCTTGTTTACAAAATTATGCCCCTTTTTTGACATAGAAATTTTTGTTTAAGGTTTTGTATGTAAGCTGGTATCTCAGCAACCACTTGTGGGAATGGATTAAAACTTCACACACTTATTCACTGTGATAAACTGACTTACATTGCACAGGTTTCATAACTCTATTTAGCTTTTTTACAAAATTATGCCCCTTTTTCGACTTAGAATTTTTTGGTTAAGGTTTTGTATGTAAGCTGGTATCTCAGTACTCACTAATTGGAATGGATTGAAACTTCACACACTTGTTCACTGTCATGATCTGACATACACAAAGCAGGTTCCATAACTCTGTTTTGTTTTTTTTACAAATTTATGCCCCTTTTTCGACTTAGAATTTTTTGGTTAAGGTTTTGTATGTAAGCTGGTATCTCAGTATCCACTAATGGGAAAGGATTGAAACTTCACACACTTGTTCACTGTCATGATATGACATGCAGTGCAAAGGGTCAATAACTCAACTTTGCATTTTACAAAATTATGCCCCTTTTTAAACTTAGGAGTTTTGGGTTAAATTCTTATATGTAAGCTGGTATCTCAGTACCCACTAATGGGAATGGATTGAAACTTCACACACTTGTCCACTGTCATGAGCTGATAAGCACTATGCAGGTTCCATAACCCTATTTTGCTTTTTTTAAATATTGCCCCTTTTTAGACTTTCGTATTCATTCAGTCGACAAGGCTGTTGAATAGTCGAGCGTTGCTGTCCTCCGACAGCTCTTGTTGTGAATATTGTTGTTTATAGTTTGTTAGAAGTAGTTGTTTATGATTTTATGAGGTAAATGGTATGGAAATACATGTGCCACATGACTGTCTGACTGCTGCGAAATCGAATCAAATACTTCAGTTTTAATACATGTAGAAACTAACGAACTAGAGTTAGTTTTGTGTCTAGAGGTTGTGAATGTTTGCTGTATGAAGAGAAAGTCAAATGGTATAACAATATGGCCGGCAGAATTACAGAACTATTACATAGTGAAAATGGATTGAAAGCTAAACTATAAATCAAAATCTTAAAGTTAGTGCTTCCAGATAATACTTCATACTGCTTTAAAAATGAAATTTAAATATTGCAAAAATTGCTTCTTAAACACGGATATTTCCCAACACTAACAACCTTTAACTAAATGGTGTGAATTTTTTAAATTCTGTTTTTGTATGTTGTTGAGGATTAAGAATCGTGCTTGTTTCATATAAACAGTATTTTTGGTCTTGAAATGGATAGTTTTTATTTCAGTCGTAAGAAAAAATCTTTTGAAGGATGGTCTATGTAAGGATATACCTTTATCAGATCAGCACCTTATTCCTTACTTGTTGATAACTGTACTAAATGAAAATTCCCCTTTGGTATTTCCATGAAGGTTAATAGTGCTTAGTGTGATTGTAAAAGAACAAATAAAAGTTACCATCAGGTCCACAGTTTCAAGTCCTATATTGCTTTGTATAAGTTAAGTCTGAGAATTATACAAAATTTAAAATAAAACTATTAAGTGAACTTGTTGAAGATAAGGTAAAAAATAAAATCAGTGGTTTCATATATCACTAGAAATTTTAAATTTGTGTACAAGTGTTGGTAATTCCTTCATTGCTCTCTAGCTTTCATTTTATATTCACACCATTTCACTAGTCTGTATATTACTACACTTGCCATAAGCTTGTGTAAAGCCAGGATCTTTATTATTTTTGTTGCTTTGCTATACACAGTATATATGATTTTTACCACAAGGGATGTTTACAAGTGGCACAGCTCACAAGTAGTATACTTTATACAAGTAACTGTTTTTGTAAAACCATCTACATTTTAATGGCAGATACCTCTAAATACTGATATTGTTCTGTATATCTTGCCTGATGAAAAACTTACCATTTTACAATATTTTTGCAGTTGTTACGCAAAAGCTATTGTAAATGATTCGTCTATTTATTTTGAGAAGTATTTGCCATTTAAATGGAGTCATTTTCACATGTTGCAGAACAGATAAACAGTGAAAGAATGACACATCTAGTCAGAGTAAAATTTCTGAGGCAAAGAAAGGGCATTGGTCTCGAGTACACAGAGTTCATATTCTGTATGGGAGCTTAAACAGATGACTTCATTGTAGAAGTGTGATTGTATTTATATATAGATATTATATATCAGTAGTGCACTTTGTTATGTTGGTAGTAATGGACCGGCTTATGTTGCCTACATGTATGTATACTTCATCTCAAAAACTTGTCATCCACTTCATATAAATTAACATACCATTCTCTAACCTTTGGTGAAATATTGCATTTTAAAAGTTTCTGTAATTTAAGTTAACAGGACTGCGATTAAAGTTTATGCAAATACATTCATTCTTGAATTATTTTTTCCATGATGACAGGACCGTTCAATTTTTCTTCAATTGAAGCAGGTACCCTACCTTTCTTGCTGATGCAAAATCTGTCTGAATTTGCTAAAAATATGCAGTAGCTGGCAAGGAAATTCATATGTCCTCCATAGTGGCATTGTGCAATTTACAGTCAAGTATGCTTTAAAGAATAAGTGCTTCTGAGGGATCTACTTTTCAGATTTTATCTACTTAACCACAGGCAACCTTGCAAAAAGTTTGATGGCGGTAGGCCCAAACCTTCTTTGTTTATTAATTGGAAACCATTTTAGTATCTAGATCATCTTAACCAACAGACCTCATAAATAATAGGGATCAGCTAGTTACTGCAGGAAATCATCATGTGCTTAGAAAGGGCATGTCCCAAGCATTATATAGTTATTAAGTGTAAAACATTTTTAGCTCGACTTTTCAACTAAAGAGGAGAGCTATCCTACTCGCCACTGTCTGTGTGTCACACCATGGTTAAGTTTTTTGTACAAGTCCACGTTTTGACAAAACCTCTTGTCATATAGCTTTGGAACTTTCAACACTTCTGTACCTTCACCATTTCCTGTTTTAGGCAAGAGTGCATAACTCTGTCAAGGATTTTGACTGAATTATGGCCCCTTTCAACTTGCAAATCTTGGTAAGTTTTTCGTACCAGTTCAGATTTTGCGTAAACTATTTGACATATGGCTTTGAAACTTTTATCACTTGTTTATTATAAGTCTCTATCTGTAGGCAAGAATGCATAACTTTGCCAAGTACTTTGGCTGAATAATGGCCCTTTTTGGACTTGGAAGTTGGTTCAGCTTTTGTACAAGTCCATGTTTTGTCAAAACTATTTGACATGTGGCTTTGCAACTTGGAACATTTGTTTATTATAACAGTCTTTATCTGTAGGCAAGAGTACATAACTCTTTCACGTATTTTGGCAGAATTATGGCCCTTTTTTACATGGAAAAGGTTCAGTTTTCGTAGAAGTCCAGGTATTGTCAAAACTATGTGACATGTGGCTTTGAAGCTCTACAGTTACTGATCAGAAACAAGAGAGTGTAACGACAGACTGATATCTGCAAAATATATTTCTTTGGCATAATAAGAGACCCACTGATACATTCATCTGATCACTTTGCACTAATGACCATAATCGTGGACTGAGAAACTTCAAAATCGGGAGCGGTACATGGTGAATGGTCTGTTTTAACTAATGGTCAGTTACCCAAGTCCCACTCATCTTGGAATCAATATGGTCATGTACTGCCCATGGGCAATATGCCTGCCAAGTTTGCGGGTTGAGGTCAAAACATTCTCAAAATATTGACTGGAAAGGTTTTTAGCTCACCTGTCACAAAGTGACAAGGTGAGCTTTTGTGATCGCGCGGTGTCCGCCGTCCGTGCGTGCGTGCGTCCGTAAACTTTTGCTTGTGACCACTCTAGAGGTCACATTTTTCATGGGATCTTTATGAAAGTTGGTCAGAATGTTCATCTTGATGATATCTAGGTCAAGTTCGAAACTGGGTCACGTGCCGTCAAAACTAGGTCAGTAGGTCTAAAAATAGAAAAAACCTTGTGACCTCTCTAGAGGCCATATATTTCACAAGATCTTCATGAAAATTGGTCAGAATGTTCATCTTGATGATATCTAGGTCAAGTTCGAAACTGAGTCACGTGCCGTCAAAAACTAGGTCAGTAGGTCTAAAAATAGAAAAACCTTGTGACCTCTTTAGAGGCCATATATTTCACAAGATCTTCATGAAAATTGGTCAGAATGTTCACCTTGATGATATCTAGGTCAAGTTGGAAACTGGGTCACGTGCCGTCAAAAACTAGGTCAGTAGGTCTAAAAATAGAAAAACCTTGTGACCTCTCTAAGAGGCCATATATTTCACAAGATCTTCATGAAAATTGGTCAGAATGTTCACCATGATGATATCTAGGTCAAGTTCGAAACTGGGTCACGTGTTGTCAAAAACGAGGTCAGTAGGGCTAAAAATAGAAAAACCTTGTGACCTCTCTAGAGGCCATATATTTCATCAAATCTTCATGAAAATTGGTCAGGATGTTCATCTTGATGATATATAGGTCAGGTTCAAAAGTGGGTCAAGTGCCATCAAAAACTAGGTCAGTAGGTCAAATAATAGAAAAACCTTGTGACCTCTCTAGAGGCCATATTTTTCATGGGATCTGTATGAAAGTTGGTCTGAATGTTCATCTTGATGATATCTAGGTCAAGTTCGAAACTGGGTCTCGTGCCGTCAAAAACTAGGTCAGTAGGTCTAAAAATAGAAAAACCCTGTGACATCACTAGAGGCCATATATTTCATGAGATCTTCATGAAAATTGGTCAGAATGTTCATCTTGATGATATCTAGGTCAAGTTTGAAAGTGGGTCACGTGGCTACAAAAACTAGGTCAGTAGGTCAAATAATAGAAAAACCTTGTGACCTCTCTAGAGGCCATATTTTTCATGGGATCTGTATGAAAGTTGGTCTGAATGTTCATCTTGATGATATCTAGGTCAAGTTCAAAAGTGGGTCACGTGCCATCAAAAACTAGGTCAGTAGGTCAAATAATAGAAAAACCTTGTGACCTCTCTAAAGACCATATTTTTCATGGGATCTGTATGAAAATTGGTCTGAATGTTCATCTTGATGATATCTAGGTCAAGTTCGAAACAGGGTCATGTGCGGTCAAAAACTAGGTCAGTAGGTCTAAAAATAGAAAACCTTGTGGCCTCTCTAGAGGCCATACTTGTGAATGGATCTCCATAAAAATTGGTCAGAATGTTCAGCTTGGTGATATCTAGGTCAAGTTTGAAATTGGGTCATGTGCCATCAAAAACTAGGTCAGTAGGTCAGATAATAAAAAACCTTGTGACCTCTCTAGAGGCCATACTTTTCATGGGATCTGTATGAAAGTTGATCTGAATGTTCATCTTGATGATATCTAGGTCAAGTTCGAAACTGGGTCACGTGCCGTCAAAAACTAGGTCAGTAGGTCTAAAAATAGAAAAACCCTGTGACATCACTAGAGGCCATATATTTCATGAGATCTTCATGAAAATTGGTCAGAATGTTCATCTTGATGATATCTAGGTCAAGTTTGAAAGTGGGTCACGTGGCTACAAAAACTAGGTCAGTAGGTCAAATAATAGAAAAACCTTGTGACCTCTCTAGAGGCCATATTTTTCATGGGATCTGTATGAAAGTTGGTCTGAATGTTCATCTTGATGATATCTAGGTCAAGTTCAAAAGTGGGTCACGTGCCATCAAAAACTAGGTCAGTAGGTCAAATAATAGAAAAACCTTGTGACCTCTCTAAAGACCATATTTTTCATGGGATCTGTATGAAAATTGGTCTGAATGTTCATCTTGATGATATCTAGGTCAAGTTCGAAACAGGGTCATGTGCGGTCAAAAACTAGGTCAGTAGGTCTAAAAATAGAAAACCTTGTGACCTCTCTAGAGGCCATACTTGTGAATGGATCTCCATAAAAATTGGTCAG
The DNA here is from genome assembly GCF_021730395.1 of Mercenaria mercenaria. Classification (NCBI taxonomy): domain Eukaryota; kingdom Metazoa; phylum Mollusca; class Bivalvia; order Venerida; family Veneridae; genus Mercenaria; species Mercenaria mercenaria. The sequence goes on from NC_069373.1 coordinate 61,343,157, forward strand.
AATGTTCAGCTTGGTGATATCTAGGTCAAGTTTGAAACTGGGTCATGTGCCATCAAAAACTAGGTCAATAGGTCAGATAATAAAAAACCTTGTGACCTCTCTAGAGGCCATACTTTTCATGGGATCTGTATGAAAGTTGGTCTGAATGTTCATCTTGATGATATCTAGGTTAAATTTGAAACTGGGTCAGCTGCGATCAAAAACTAGGTCAGTAGGTCTAAAATTATTAAAATCTTTGACCTCTCTAGAGGCCATATTTTTCAATGGCTCTTCATGAAAATTGATCTGAATGTTCACCTTGATGATATCTAGGTCAGTTTCGAAACTGGTTCACGTGCGGTGGAACAAGGTGGAACAAGGGCCATAAATTGGCAAGACTTGCCGAAGTTATCACAACATTTTATTAGCTCACCTGTCACATAGTGACAAGGTGAGCTTTTGTGATCACGCAGCGTCCGTCGTCCGTCCGTAAACTTTTGCTTGTGACCACTCTAGAGGTCACATTCTTTTGTGGGATCTTTATGAAAGTTGGTCAGAATGTTCATCTTGATGATATCTAGGTCAAGGTCGAAACTGGGTCATGTGCCTTCAAAAACTAGGCCAGTAGGTATAAAAATAGAAAAACCTTGTGACCTCTCTAGAGGCCATATTTTTCATGAGATCTTCATGAAAATTAGTGAGAATGTTCACCTTGATGATATCTAGGTACAGTTCAAAAGAGGGTCACGTACCTTCGAAAATTAGGTCAATAGGTCAAATTATAGTAAAACCTTGTGACCTCTCTAGAGACCATATTTTTCAATGGATCTTCATGAAAATTGGTCAGAATTTTTATCTTGATAATATCTAGGTCAAATTCAAAACTGGGTCACATGAGCTCAAAAACTAGGTCACTATGTCAAATAATAGAAAAAACGACGTCATACTCAAAACTGGGTCATGTGGGAAGAGGTGAGCGATTCAGGACCATCATGGTCCTCTTGTTTAGCTCACCTGTCACAAAGTGACAAGGTGAGCTTTTATGATCGCGTGGCGTCCGTCGTCCGTGCATAAACCTTTGCTTGTGACCACTCAAGAGGTCACATTTTTCATGGGATCTTTATGAAAGTTGGTCAGAGTGTTCATCTTGATGATATCTAGGTCAAGTTCGAAACTGGGTCACGTGCAGTCAAAAACTATGTCAGTAGATCTAAAAATAGAAAAACCTTGTGACCTCTCTAGAGGCCATATTTTTCATGAGATCTTCATGAAAATTGGTCAGAATGTTCACCTTGATGATATCTAAGTCAAGTTCGAAACTGGGTCACGTGGGATCAAAAACTAGGTCAGTAGGTCAAAAAATAGAAAAACCTTGTGACCTCTCCAGAGGCCATATTTCTCAATGGATCTTCATGAAAATTGATCAGAATGTTCACCTTGATGATATCTAGGTCAAGTTCAAAACTGGGTTATGTGGGGTCAAAAACTAGGTCAGTAGGTCTAAAAAAAGAAAAACCTTGTGACCTCTCTAGAGGCCATATTTCTCAATGGGTCTTCATGAAAATTGGTCAGAATGTTCACCTTGATGATATCTAGGTCAAGTTCGAAACGGTCACATGCGGTCAAAAACTAGGTCAGTAGGTCTAAAAATAGAAAAACCTTGTGACCTCTCTAGAGGCCATATATTTCACAAGATCTTTATGAAAATTGGTCAGAATGTTCATCTTGATGATATTTAGGTCAAGTTTGAAAGTGGGTCATGTGCGGTCAAAAACTAGGTCAGTAGGTCTAAAAATAGAAAAACCTTGTGATGTCTCTAGAGGGCATATTTCTCAATGGATCTTCATGAAAATTGGCGAGAATGTTCAGCTTGATGATATCTAGGTCAGATTCGTAACTGGGTCATGTGCGGTCAAAAACTAGGTCAGTAGGTCGAAAAATAGAAAAACCTTGTGACCTCTCTAGAGGCCATATTTTTCACGAGATCTTCATGAAAATTGGTGAGAATGTTCACCTTGATGATATCTAGGTCAAGATTAAAAGTGGGTCACGTGCCTTCAAAAACTAGGTCATTCGGTCAAATAATAGAAAAACCTTGTGACCTCTCTAGAAGTCATAGTTTTCAATGGATCTTCATGAAAACTGGTCAGAATTTTTTATCTTGATGATATCTAGGTCACATATGCTCAAAAACTAGGTCACTATGTCAAATAATAGAAATAACGACGTCATACTCAGTTCAACACTGGGTCATGTGGGGATAGGTGAGCAATTCAGGACCATCATGGTCCTCTTGTTTTATAATAATAGCCTTTGACCTCAAAATCAGAATGTTCTACTGCCCACTGAAACCTAGAAAATTCAGTATAGTTTTATGTGCTGCTAAGGAGCTGTTTCTCAGTAACATTTCGATGTATTGGATTGAAACTTCAAATAATACTTCCCAGTAATCAAAACTACTGAAATAATCAAGTTAGGTAGTTCTTGGTTTAATTTAATTCAAATTAATGTCCCTTTTTCTGCTTAGAAAAATTGGTCAAAGTTTTGCATGCAATAATCATGATGCATCTCAGTAATAGCTAGATATATTAGATTGAAACTTCACACAAGACATCTTAATCAAAACTACTTTGAGGCCAGTCAGAGAACCCTTGTTTAAAATTATTGCCCTTATTTGACTTAAAAAATGTGGTTGAAGTGTTATCATTGCCATAATAAAATTTAAAGGTATCCAATGGACAACTTTTACCAAAATATTTGCTTTTTAGCCCACCATCATCAGATGGTGGGCTATTAAAATCACTCTGCGTCCGTGGTCCGTCCGTCCGTCATTCCGTCCGTCCGTCCGTCCGTCCGTTAACAATTTCTCGTTATCGCATCTCCTCAGAAACTACTGGGGGGATTTTGACCAAACTTTGTCAGAATGATGTATTGGTACCCTAGTTGTGTCCCCCGGAAAATCAGACTGGTTCAACAATTTATGAGTGAGTTATGGCCCTTTGTTTATTTCTATAATTTACATAGATTTATATAGGGAAAAACTTTGAAAACCTTCTTGTCCAAAACCACAGAGCCTAGGGCTTTGATATTTGGTATGAAGCATTATCTAGTGGTCCTCTACCAAGATGATTCAAATTATTTCTCTGGGGTCAAATATGGCCCCGCCCTGGGGGTCACATGGTTTATATAGACTTATATAGGGAAAAGCTTTGAAAAACCTCTTGTCCAAAACCACAGGGCCTAGGGCTTTGATATTTTGTATGTGACATCATCTAGTGGTCTTCAACTAAGATCGTTCAAATTATACCCCTAGGGTCAAATATGGCCCCGCCCTGGGGGTCATATGGTTTACATAGACTTATATAGGGAAAAACTTTGAAAATCTTCTTGTCCAAACCACAAAGCCTAGGGCTTTGATACTTGTAATGTAGCATCATCTAGTGGTTCTCTACCAAGTTTGTTCAAATTATCCCCCTAGGGTCAAATATGGCCCCGCCCCGTGGGTCACATGGTTCAAATAGACTTATATAGGGAAAAGCTTTTAAAATCTTCTTGTCAATAACTACAACATTCAAATTTGGACCACATGTATATTTTTGAGTGGCAAGATGAACCTTGACATGAGTTGACCTTGATTTTGACCTAGTGACCTACTTTCACATTTCTGTAGCTACAACCTTCAAATTTGGACCACATGCATAGTTTTGTGCACTTGAAAAAACTTTGACCTTGATTTTGACCTAGTGACCTACTTTCACATTTTTGAAGGTACAGGTATCAAATTTGGACCATATGCATAGTTCCGTGTTTCAAAATGAAATTTGACATTGATTTTGACCTAGTGACCTACTTTCACATTTTTGAAGGTACAGTCTTCAAATTTGGACCACATGCATAGTTTTGTGTTCCGAAATTAAATTTGACCTTGATTTTGACCCAGTGACCTACTTTCTCATTTCTCAAGCTACAGCCTTCAAATTTGGACCACATGCATGGTTTTATGTACCGAAACAAACTTTGACCTTTACATTGACCTAGTGACCTACTTTCACATTTTTGAAGGTACAAGCTTCAAATTTGGACCACATGCATAGTTCTGTATTCTGAAATAAAATTTGACCTTGATTTTGACCTAGTGACCTACTTTCACATTTCTCAAGCTACAGCCTTCAAATTTGGACCACATGCATATTTTTGTGTACGGAAATGAACTTTGACCTTAAGATTGACCTAGTGACCTACTTTCACATTTCTGTAGCTACAGGCCTTAAATTTAGACCACTTGCATAGGATTGTGTACCGAAACAAACTTTGACCTTGACATTGACCTAGTGACCTACTTTCACATTTTTGAAGGTACAGGCTTCAGATTTGGACCACATGCATAGATTTGTGTTCTGAAGTGAAATTTGACCCTTGATTTTGACCTAGTGACCTACTTACACATTTCTCAAGCTAAGCCTTCAAATTCGGACCACTTGCATAGTTTTGTGTACCGAATTAAACTTTGACCTTAAGATTGATCTAGTGACCTACTTTCACATTTCTCGAGCTACAGCTTTCGAGTTTGGACCACATGCACAGTGTTGTGTACGGAAATGAAATTTGACCTTGAGCTAGTCAGTAAGTCTTGAAATTTGGAACACTCAAAAATGGCACTTGGTGGGCGCCAAGATCACTCTGTGATCTCTTGTTAGATGTTTACTTCAAATATATAAAATCCTTGTTAAATGTCTTTAACTTTACTGAATAGATATATAAAGTTTGCATATAGAGAGCTACATTCATAACAAGAGGACCATGATGGTCCTGAATCGCTCACCTCTTCCCACATGACCCAGTTTTGAGTATGATGTCGTTTTTTCTATTATTTGACCTAGTGACCTAGTTTTTGAGCTCATGTGACCCAGTTTTGAACTTGACCTAGATATTATCAAGATAAAAGTTCTGACCAATTTTCATGAAGATCCATTGAAAAATATGGTCTCTAGAGAGGTCAAAAGATTTTTCTAATTTTAGACCTACTGACCTAGTTTTTGACCGCAGCTGACCCAGTTTCAAACCTGACCTATATATCATCAAGATAACATTCAGACCAATTTTCATACAGATCCCATGAAAAATATGGCCTCTAGAGAGGTCACAACGTTTTTCATTATTTGACCTACTGACCTACTTTTTGATGGCACATGACCCACTTTCGAACTTGACCTAGATATCATCAAGATGAACATTCTGACCAATTTTTATGGTGATCCACTCACATGTATAGCCTCTAGAGAGGTCTATTTTTAGACCTACTGACCTAGTTTTTGACCACACATGACCCTGTTTCGAACTTGACCTAGATATCACCAAGATGAACATTCAGACCAACTTTCATACAGATCCCATAAAAAATATGGCCTTTAGAGAGGTCACAAGGTTTTTCTATTATTTGACCTACTGACCTAGTTTTTGACGGAACGTGACCCACTTTCGAACTTGACCTAGATATCATCAAGATGAACATTCAGACCAACTTTTATACAGATCACATGAAAAATATGGCTTCTAGAGAGGTCACAAGGTTTTTCTATTATTTGACCTCGTTTTTGATGGCACGTGACCCACTTTCGAACTTGACCTAGATATCATCAAGGTGAACATTCTGATCAATTTTCATGAAGATCTTTTGAAATATATGGCCTCTAGAGAGGTCACAAGGTTTTTCTATTTTTAGACCTACTGACCTAGTTTTTGATGGCACGTGACCCAGTTTCGAACTTGACCTAGATATCATCAAGATGAACATTCTGACCAATTTTCATGAAGATCTTGTGAAATATATGGCCTCTAGAGAGGTCACAAGGTTTTTCTATTTTTAGACCTACTGACCTAGTTTTTGAAGGCACATGACCCAGTTTCGACCTTGACCTAGATATCATCAAGATGAACATTCTGACCAACTTTCATAAAGATCCCACAAAAGAATGTGACCTCTAGAGTGGTCACAAGCAAAAGTTTACGGACGGACGGACGGACGACGGACGCTGCGTGATCACAAAAGCTCACCTTGTCACTATGTGACAGGTGAGCTAATAAAATGTTGTGATAACTTCGGCAAGTCTTGCCAATTTATGGCCCTTGTTCCACTTAAGACGTGGAATATTCAAGTACAGCACTTGCAGTAACAGCTACTGTGACATCGATATTTGACCTACAGACCTGAAAATGAATAGGGTTCATCCCCTACCAATGGGCATTGTGAGGATCTTAGAAAATGGGATTCTAAAACATTCTTTGTACTAATGGTCACTGTAATTTGGGTTTTTGATCCTATGACCTCAAAATTCATGGGGGTCATGCATTGCCCTTGGTCAATGGCAGATCATAGGTCAAGATATTAAGATACTGAGAGGAAATGAATTTTGTATTAACAGTTACTGTTACCTTGGCCTTTTGACTCACTGACTTCAAAATTAACTGGGTCTTGCACTGCCTATCTGCAATGTGCCTGCACAATTTGAGCGTCATCAAGGCAAGGCATTATCAACATGCTGAGTGGAAGTATTTTGACCCAATGCCCAAGTGCATAGGACTGCAAAATTTAAGCATCGTCAAGGCAAGGCATTATTAACATACTATGTGAAAATGGTATTTTGACTTACTGCCCACGTGCATGCAAAGTTTAAGCATTGTCAATGCAAGGCATTATCAACATATGGATTGGAAATATTTTGTATTAACAGACACTTTGACCTTAACTTTGACCCACTGATTGGGGTCTTCCACAGTGAAATGTGCATTGGAAAAAATTGAGCACCGTATTTCTCCAAATACTGAGCAGAAACAGTTATTACATTAACAGTAACAGTGACCTTCCGTTATTACATTAACAGTAACTGTGACCTTGACCTTTGAGCTCAAAATCGGTAGGGGTCATGCATTTCTTGAGAGTGTAGCATAGGTGAAGCATTTTTAGCTCACCTGAGCACAAAGTGCTCATGGTGAGGTATTGTGATCATGCTGTGTCTGCTGTGCGTGCGTCTGTCAAGTTATCTGTCCGTAGTCAACATTTGTGTTTAAACGACATCTCCTCCAAAACCAATGAATGGATTTTGATGAAATTTGGCCATGATGTTCCTTGGGTGGTCCTCTACCAAAGTTGTTCAAACGGTTCCGCTTGGGTGCACATAGGGGCTGCCAGAGCTAAAAATAGAAACAAGATGGCCTTAGGTCGCTCACCTGAGAAACACATCATAACAGAGTAATCATGTTTCCCCAGATGACCCATATTTGAACTTGGCCTAGATTTCATCAAGGCAATCATTCTGACTAAATCTTTTGAATATCCAGTGTAAAATGCAGCCCCTATTGTGTACACAAGGTTTTTCTTTCATTTGACTGGTTGACCTAGTTTTTGACCCCAGATTGTCCCTATTCAAACCCGACCTTGATTTCATCCAAACAAACATTCTGATCAAATTTCATGAAGATCAGTTGAAAAATACAGCCTCTAACGCATACACAAGATTTTTCTTTGATTTGACCTAGTGACCTAGTTTTTGATCCCAGATGACCCATTTTCGAACTTGGCCTAGATTTCAAGATAACCATTCTGACCAAAATTCATGAAGATCAATTAAAAATACACCCTGTATCACATACACAAGGTTTTTCTTTGATTTGACCTAGTTTTTGACCCCAGATGACCATTTTTGAACTTGGCCTAGATTTAATCAAGGTTATCATTCTGACAAAATTCTGGAAGATCAGTTGAAAAATACAGCCTCTTTCGCATACACAAGCTAAATGTTGACAGACAGACGACAAACGCCAGACATCGAGCAATCACAAAATCTCACCTGAGCAACTTCAAACGACAACTCCTCCTAACTCTGTACTTTTACAAACACACTTGAAGCCTTGTACACAAGTGAGCGCTTTAGGGTCAATGACCCTCTTGTTAACGAGTGGAAACAAAGTTTTTTTGCATAAGACAGACCTACGGATGACCTGTGTCATCATATAATATATCCCTTCAGGCATGTAAAATTGAATTGTATTTTTCTGCTCCAAAAATTTGATTGAACATGAAGTCTTACATGACAGAAAAGAGAATGGACACTAAAACGTACAAAAGTGGAAGAAGTGTTTTTTTAATCCAGTTTGTTCATACTAAACAGTTCTTTCGTAACTGGTTGCCCAAAGTAAGTTGATCTTTCCATTTCATAGGAATTAGTTGGCTAATGGTAATATGGTGACAGTCTGTGGCTATTGCAAGAGTGTGTGTGTTCGGGTTTAACGTCTTTTTCAACAATTTTTCAGTCATATAAACAACGGTGTCTACTTGTAGCAGTGAGCACAATGCCCAACTTTATAGTGCTGCCTCACTGGAATATTATGCCGTAGACATGTGGCATGATACCCCGTCCAGTCACATACTGACACCGGGCTGACCAGTCCTAGCACTATCCTCCAAATGGGGAGCGCAAAGCGAGGAAGCTACTGGTACCATTTTTTATGTCTTTGGTATGACGTGGCCGAGGATCGAACCTACGACCTCCCACACTCGAAGCAGACGCTCTTCCGCAAGGCTACCGAGGCGAGTTTAGGTCTTCATTTTCCTGACTGTATGTTTATCTGTTTTACTCAAATGATCCAGTACCAAGCTTGTCAACTAATCACCTTTTGGCTCAGTTAATAAAAAGCAAACAATTTAAGCAAAGAACATTTTAATTATCACAAATCACATACAAAGAACATATCACAAGTTAGCTAATAATTTACACTAAAAAGAACAAAATTATGCTATGCCATTTAAGTATTTCTGACTGAACCTGAATAACAGTGGGTAAATGCATGAATGTTTTATTTTCTATAAAATACTTCTAGAAAAAATAAAACAACATGACAACAAAGTGAAACCTAGCTATTTTGAAAAATTCATGGGTCATAAATCTGGTGTTATTGTAACAGTCTTTCCCGTTATCATGTTTGTCTGAGATCTAGCAGCTATATACATTTATGGAAAGTGCTCAAGAATTTGAAGAAATATAGCATCTTGTGTGTCAACAAAGTGAATGTGAAATACAACAATTTTAAGCAACTCTGATGTTATTCCAGCAATCTTGCCCATTTCAAACTTGTCCAACATCTTGAGACCATTATGTATTCGTGTATTGATGTCTACAAAGTAAAAGGGCCATGATGGAAGAAGGAAGATCACAATAGCTCACACTGTGAGCTAAAAATTGCTGCATAAATGTATGTAGTACATGTACACTGTTAAGTTGTGTAAACTACACTTTCCTTAATACATTTAGAATGACATAAATTGCTAATTCATACGACTCGCAAAGTTTAATGAAAACTGCTTTGAAAAAAAAATCCATTCTAAAATGTAATCAAGAACTAATACCAAATAAAATACCTTTAATAGCCCTAGACTGCTTATCACAAATTACAAATATAAAAAAACAACAATGAAAATCTCCACCAAAACCAAGTTTTTCGAACATTTTCTATTTTTAGAAATGGTGACCTTGACCATACTGGTCACAAAAGAAGAGGGCCATGAAGGCCCTGTATCGCTCAACTGAACTATTGACCTAAAGATCATCAAGATTAACATTCTGACCAAGTTTCATCGAGACATGGTCATAAATGTGGCCTCTAAAGTGTTAAATAGCTTCTCCTTTGATTTGACCCAGTGACCTAGTTTTTTACCAGACAAGACCCAGATTCAAACTTGACCTAAAGATCACCAAGATTAACATTCTGACTAAGTTTCGTGAAGATACAGTCATAAATGTGGCCTTGAGCGTTAACAAGCTTTTCCTTTAATTTGACCTGGTGACCTAGTTTTTTAACCCACCTGACCCAGATCTGAACTTGACTTATAGATCATCAAGATTAACATTCTGACTAAGTTTCATTAAGATATGGTCATAAATGTGACCTCTACAGTGTAAACCAGCTTTTCCTTTCATTTGACCTGGTGACCTTGTTTTTAACCCTACATGACCCAGATTCAAAATGGACCTTGAGATCATCAAGATTAATATTCTGACCAAGTTTCATGAAGACATAGTCATAAATCTGGCCTCTACAGTGTTAACAAGCTTTTCCTTTGATTTGACCTGGTGACCTAGTTTTTTAACCCACCTGACCCAGATCTGAACTTGACTTATAGATCATCAAGATTAACATTCTGACCAAGTTTCATTAAGATATGGTCATAAATGTGGCCTCTACAGTGTTAACCAGCTTTTCCTTTCATTTGACCTGGTGACCTAGTTTTTAATCCTACATGACCCAGATTCAAAATGGACCTTGAGATCATCAAGATTAACATTCTGACCAAGTTTCATGAAGACATAGTCATAAATCTGGCCTCTACAGTGTTAACAAGCTTTTCCTTTGATTTGACCTGGTGACCTAGTTTTTTACCCTGGATGACCCAATATCGAAATCGTCCCAGATTTTACTAACAGTAACATTCTGACCAAGTTTCATTAAGACTGGGCCAAAAATGTGACCTCTAGAGTGTTATCAAGCTTTTCCTTCAATTTGACCTGGTGACCTAGTTTTTGACCCCTGATGACCCAATATCAAAATCATCGAAGATTTTATTGAGGGTAACATTCTGGCCAAGTTTCATTAAAATTGGGCCAAAAACGGACCTCTAGAGTGTTAACAAGCTTTTCCTTTGATTTGACCTGGTGACCTAGTTTTTGACCCAGATGACCCAGTATCAAACTCATCCAAGATTTTATTGAGGGTAACATTCTGACCAAGTTTCATTAAGATTGGGCCAAAATTGTGACCTCTAGAGTGTTAACAAGCTTTTCCTTTGATTTGATCTGGTGACCTAGTTTTTGACCCCAGATAACCCAATATTGAACTTGTCCAAGATTTTTTATGAGAGTAACATTCTGACCAAGTTTCATTAAGATTAGGCCAAACTTGTGACCTCTACAGTGTTAACAGTCAAATTGTTGACGACGGACGACGGACACAGGGCGATCACAAAAGCTCACCTTGAGCACTTCGTGCTCAGGTGAGCTAAAAATTCTTCAATGCAATTAGAAGTTATGGAGCAGAAAAAAAATTTTACTTGACCTTAAACAGTGACTTTGACCTTTAATCAACAAGCATAGATCATGTGTTGACAAATTGTCTCATCATGGGGAACAGTTGTGTGTAGAATTAAGATAATTCATCCATGCATATAAAAAGTTATAGAGAAGAAACAATTTTTACTACCTTCAATAGTGACCTTGACCTTTGACAGACGGACGGACAGAGGGCATTCCTATAGTCTACAGCCTAAAAAGGTAAATTGACAAAATTTTCGTGGGCTTAGCGCAAAACGGTTGTAACTCCTTCTTTATTTCATATAAGTTACAACTGTTTTGCGCTAAGCCCGCGAAATGCCTTAGACCATAGCCCCACAGTGGAATTTTCCAAGTATGCAGATTAAGTAAACATTAACTTTGAACTTTACCGAACAGACCATATATATATGCAATCCAAACCTTGGTTTTTCTATAAGCTACCTACATGTGTATACAAACGATAATTTTAAAAGCAATACATCAAACCAAACTGAACTCTTTTAACGGAGACCTTCTATTTTTAGTAGCAGCGACCACGACTACCAATCCAAAAAGCAATCCCAAACTTGGTCCTATTTAAGCTACCTATAGGCCAATTTTCATTTCAGTATCTCAACCCAAACAAGTTATTGAAAGGAAATGAAAAGCCTGATGCCACACATTCATCCACAGATCTGCCCATCTGCCTGCCTACCCACCCAAAGACAATGGCAATCTTATAACCAGCTTTTAACTTTGAAAAACTTAGTTAAAATAGAACTTAAAGATTTTAAAATAACTAAAAAGGGACATCTCATCACAACCCTCACATTGCCACATGCAGGTTTGCTATAAAAATTTAATTTACCATGTAAATTTATACCTAATAAATCAGCATTTTCTGTACACATTATAAGTTTATCACAGTTTTTTTTTCCTTCAAGACAAGCTGAGCTATAGCACATAAGCAGACAAAGTTTTACCATTACAGACCATTAGTTACATCAGTCTTCAACCAAATTTCACCATAACTACCACTTACATCAGTACAGAAAGTTCTGACCAAAGCTCCTGACATTGTTTATCTAGTCATCTTGACTGAGAAAAGTCCCCTCTCCCACTTGTATTTTTGCCCAGAAATATCCTCACACATCCATATGAATACATCGGAACTGGCATTGTTCCAGCTTTCTGCCATATATTTATTTCTGGGTCATAACATTCAATGACTTCTGTGTACAAGTTGTCTTTAGCTCCTCTGCGACGACCACCAAGTGCGTAAAGTCTCTCATCAAGAACAGCGAGACTGACGAAGTCACGAGCACAACTCATATCTGGTAGGATATCCCAGTGTTCCCTATCTGGAGAAAATCTGAACACACCTTCCAATCCAACTACATAAATATCACTGTTAAACACGACAGCGCTAAGGCACATGTCATTAGCTGGCAAGTCACAGGCCAAAGTGGTGCATGACTTTGTAACTGTGTCATAACACTGAACACAGTTTGTGACCACCTCATCATTATTCTTACCTCCAAACAGGTAAAGATTTTTGCCATACGCAACATACCCCATGTTCTCAACAGGCTGATTAAGGCTGCCTCCCTCCTCCCATCTGTTTGATTCTATATCCCAATATTCCACTGTTGCGAGAACGTTGTCCTCATCAAATCCTCCCAGCACAAAAATCTGGTCATCCACAGCTGACATACCATGTCTGCGTCGTGCATGAATCAAATTTGGTCCTCTTAACCAGGTGTCAAAAACTGGATCGTATTTCCAGAACTCTGCACTCCTCAGTCCGCCAGACACATAAATGTCATTACCAATAGTGCAGACTGAAAATTCATTTCTCTTTTTAAATGGCAGTTGTTTAAGATTGAAGAATTCATTTGTATCAGCAATGTAACATTCCACATCATTGCTCAGACCATCTGCAAGTCTTCCACCCAACAATATTGCAACTTCCGAGAACGGCATATTGAGCCGTGGAGTGATCTGATACAGAGGTAACTGATGGCGTCGGGCAGGTATCGTATGAAACAGTATCCCATCATCCAGAAGCTCCTTCCCTCTGTCATCGCTCACAACATGCTGCGTCTTGGACACAGTGTCAATTAAAAAAGTTTTAGTCAACATAGGAAACTTGATGGTGTCAAGCACCTTGTACCGATAGCTCTTTCTTGCTGAAAGATCAAACTCTAACCACTTAATTGCTGTTTCATACACCAGCTCCTCATTTTCGCAGTTTAAATGTCGATCTTTTAACAAATCAGTGATACACTCACATGATAGTTTGTACAAATCTTCGTCATGCACTAAGCTTTGAAAGTGATTACAGCAGAAGTTTTTGGCATACAAATACAACTGTCTGTGCGCATGTATGTCTGCAAGTGTCAAGGCTGACAGACAATTGTGCTCCTTCATGCTTCTCTGGAAGAAATCCACACACAGTCCAACAAGAGTTTGTATCTGAAATATGTGTGCTTGGGCAAACAGATCTTCCACAATGACGGCTGTAATGTTGACCTTCCCAGTGTATATAAACTTTAAAACCTGTTCAAACACGTCGCTGCCCAACTGTTGCATTTTGATCACATTTTTATGACATTCCTCCATACCAGATGAAAACATGGACCTATAAAATATTAGTAGATTTTTTTTTTATATCAATATATATAAATACTCTAGTTTTTGGCATAAAGGTCTGAACTATAACTATATTATGACAAGAGCAGAATATATTTGAGCCGTGCCATGAGAAAACCAACATAGTGGGTTTGCGACCAGCATGGATCCAGACCAGCCTGCGCATCCGCGCAGTCTGGTCAGGATCCATGCTGTTCGCTTTCAAAGCCTAATGGAATTAGAGAAACTAATAGCGAACAGCATGGATCCTGACCAGACTGCGCGGATGCGCAGGCTGGTCTGGATCCATGCTGGTCGCAAACCCACTATGTTGGTTTTCTCATGGCGCGGCTCATTTGTACCACTAATCTAGAAATTATGTCCCTACCCAAAGGCAAAGACAATTATTCTCCATGTAATGATCTGTCAAAGACAGTATACTTGATTCAAATGGGAAAGGAGCAAGTTATTTGCAAAGAACAGATTAGTATTTGAACAACATCCACACAGAAGGTAACCATTATAGAACTGAACAGTGTGAAATTCATGTCAAATAATTAAGTAATAGAAGAACTTTTAAAGCATAGTAATTACTAAATCTGTTTGATTTTTTGTATTGATTGATTTCTTTTTACTTACCAATGTGTTATTCTACATTACAGTTTTTTTTTCATTGAAAACAGTAGTCTTTCATACCTAAAATATGGTGATCCAGCAGCAAGTATGACTTTGTGACATGCAAACTTTTGACCTTCGACCTCTATAGTGATGTCAGTAAAGCCACTGTCAACCCGAAACTGTTCCATGTTGCTTATGAGGTAGCCGGAATGCTCCCCACTGTCATATGACTCGCTTTCTTCCTCCCCCTCCCCATCTCCATCATGCAACAAGGATGCCATCTGTAAGTGAAAAAATAACCTACAACTATATTTGATTTTACAATTTTGCACATAACTTTATTAAAATGATATTCAGGTATAATTTCAACAGTTTAGTACATCATTACTTATTTTTACTGTATTACTCAGTCAATTAATGGAAAGAGTCAAGAAAACAATAAACCAATCATCCAGTCATAAACCTGACCATCGAAAACTTAATATCTTACCCTACAGGTGTGTATTAAAAATCAGTAACATACAATGTACAAAAGAAAAGTGATACAAGACATTTTACAGCGCTATCCTAACTTGGCACACAAATATATATATCTCTCTTTTTGTCACTTTTCCAATATATCCCAACACAAAAATCTTTTTTTTAGAACAGCTCATTTAGAAATCATTTCCATATAACATAAACAGAATTCTAACATGGCTCTGTTTATTTCCCTATGAAACAAAGAAGACTGAAAGTGTGTGTAATGCAACACTCACACAGTTTGAAATATAAGAAGAAAAAAAAACCTTAATGTTTAAATTTCCCCCTAGGTCATCTACTTGATAACTACTAAGTTCTAAATGCTACTACATTTGCTTCCCATAGTAATTATCATACATGTTCTAGGTACAAACACTGCAAGAAAGGTGCTTAATTTAATTAGTAGGTTTTATGTTGCCATGGTAGCATGACATCTTACTTCGTATTGGCAGCATTCTCTTGCATGAAATATACCAGAAATAAACATTTACAAAATATTTCTCCTAGAAATGTATACATCATTAAACAGTAAGTGGATATTGTACAATGGGGCTTTTCATGACACAGATTCATGCTGTATTTGGTATCATTCATCTAAACAAGAGGACCATTATTAATTATACAAAAAACCTGAAATTTAAACTTATCCTTTATGACACCTACACCTACAATGTTGATGTTGGTGCTATACTTAGTATGATAGCTCTCCATATATTTATATAGTTATGCTAAACACGTCCCATGCAAATTTTAATGTTACTGAACCTGTACAATTAAAGTTGGACATTGGATCAATTACATGACAACAATAAGTGTAAGCAGGCCTATGTAGATTTACACTAGTCACAAGATAGTTGAAATTCTAATACAAGATAGTTGAAATTCTAGTGTACAGTGTTTTTTCCCACTATTTTGGGAATGGGGCCGGGGCATCGTAAAACACCCAAATTGGGACTTTTTTATTTCAGGATTCATGATCTTACGATATTTTTAAAGCAAGTTTCATGGTAAATGGTTGTAAAGCTATCAATATTTATTCATTGAAAAAAAAAAAATATATTCTTCAAGCAATAGGTATGTAATTTTCTTGATATTGCTACATCTATTCTGACCTACGTATGCTAGATTAAGAAAAAACTTTAAAATTGCTATAAATGTCACAGTCCACTTTCACTTTTTAATATAACTCATTTTTACCATACAGAATTTTACTACCAGAGCTAAAATCCAGGTGGTTACATTTCTAAAAGGTCATGGTTTTAACATGTTAGCACAGCAGTTACTGTGATTTATTTGAAATTGACTGAGTAGGAAATATTCACTTGTAATGAATATAAATGTTTCTTTCTCTGACAAGGCAATATATCTCATCTGAGTCAGGGCTAAAATCTGGAGTTGGTAGGTAAATTTTGAGTTTTTGGCATTTTCAGAACAAGAGGGCCATGAAGGCCCTGTATCGCTCACCTGACCTTTTGGACTAAAGATCATCAAGATTAACATTCTGACCAAGTTTCATTAAGATATGGTCATAAATGTGGCCTCTAGGGTGTAAACTAGCTTTTCCTTTGATTTGACCTGGTGACCTAGTTTTTGACCCAACATGACCCAGATTCGAACTTGACCTAAAGATTATCAAGGTTAACATTCTGACCAAGTTTCATGAAGATATAGTCATAAATATGGCCTCTAGAGTGTTAACAAGCTTTTCCTTTGATTTGACACGGTGACCTAGTTTTTGAGCTTTTCCTTTGATTTGACCTGGTGACCTAGTTTTGACCCCATCTGACACAGATTTGAAGCTGGCCTAAAGATCATCAAAATTAACATTCTGACCAAGTTTCATTAAGATACAGTCATAAATATGGCCTCTAAAGTGCTAACTAACTTTTCCTTTGATTTGACCCGGTGACCTAGTTTTTGACCCCCAAAGACCCAGATTCGAACTTGACCTAAAGATCACCAAGATTAACATTCTGACAAAGTTTCATGGAAATAAAGTCATAAATGTGGCCTCTAGAGTGCTAACAAGCTTTTCCTCTGATTTGACCAAGTGACCTAGTTTTTGACCACATCTGACCCAGATTTTATCTTGACCTAAAGATCATCAAGATTAACATTCTGACCAAGTTTTATTAACATATGGTCATAAATGTGACCTCTAGAGTATTAACTAACTTTTCTTTTGATTTGACCTGGTGACCTAGTTTTTGACCCTACATGACCCAGATTCAAACTGGACCTAAAGATCATCAAGGTTAACATTCTGAAAAGGTTTCATGAAGATATTATCATAAATGTGGTCTCTACAGTGTTAACAAGCTTTTCCTTTGATTTGACCTGGTGACCTAGTTTTTGACCCCAGATGACCCAATATCAAACTCGTCCAAAATTTTATTGAGGGTAACATTCTGACCAAGTTTCATTAAGATTGGGCCAAAATTGTGACCTCTAGAGTGTTAACAAGCTTTTCCTTTGGTTTGACCAGGTGACCTAGTTTTTGATCCCAGATGACCCAATATCAAACTCGTCCAAGATTTTATTGAGATTAACAATCTGACCAAGTTTCATTAAGATTGAGTCAAAATTGTGACCTCCAGAGTGTTAACAAGCTTTTCCTTTAATTTGACCTGGTGGCCTAGTTTTTGACCACAGATGACCCAATATCGATCTCGTCCAAGATTTTATTGAGGGTAACATTCTGACCAAGTTTCATTAAGATTGGGCCAAAATTGTGACCTCAAGAGTGTTAACAAGCTTTTCCTTTGATTTGACCTGGTGACCTAGTTTTTGACCCCAGATGACCTAATATCGAACTCGTCCAAGATTTTAATGAGGGTAACATTCTGACCAAGTTTCATTAAGGTTGGGCCAAAATTGTGACCTCAAGAGTGTTAACAAGCTTTTCCTTTGATCTGACCTGGTGACCTAGTTTTTGATCCCAGATGACCTAATATCGAATTCCTCCAAGACTTTATTGAGGGTAACATTCCGACCAAGTTTCATTAAGATTGGGCCAAAATTGTGACCTCTAGAGTGTTAAAAGTCAAATTGTTGACGCCGACAGACGCCGGACGCCGACAGACGACGGACACAGGGTGATCACAAAAGCTCACCTTGAGCACTTTGTGCTCAGGTGAGCTAAAAATCAAAGTCAAAAGAAATGACTGAAACAACTGACCTTTATTTATGCAAACCATAAGTAAATCATTTAATTTCAAGCTGCGACTTTGAGTTTAAGTATGATTTTAACAGTTTTCAAACACTTGATCTAATTTATAGATTGAAAATACCACTTTCCTACACCTGACCACAGAACATGACTGAAGATGACAAAATATCTCTTTACATTGATTATCAGTATATTAATGGCTTATTCTACACTTCTGATATTTCATAGTTGACATCCCTCTGACAAACACCATCCAAAAATTATAACACTGTATTAAACTCCTGTTAGTTGGACTAAAGAAGTATAAAATACACAAAATGGCAACAGGAGATAAGCTTAAGCTCGTGTCAGCGCGTTATCTTATTGAAGCATTTGCCGACTTGATCAATCGTGATCAAATCAACAGATTCTTATTGAAGTATTACAGTGGCGATACGGCCGGCACGTAATAAAACCGAATCTGGTCCAATTTTCAAACGACAACTGTTGATTTCTAAGACTTCCAATTATTTATTCATTCCTTCCTCGTGTAGAAAATACTACTAACATTAAACAAGAGCTGTCACTAATGGTGACAAATGCCCCCGCAGCGTCTTGACCTTTGACCTGATGACCTTGATCTTTGACCTGGTGACCCCAAAGTCAGTAGGGGTCGTGTACTCAATAAGTA
Organism: Mercenaria mercenaria; assembly: GCF_021730395.1. NCBI lineage: Eukaryota > Metazoa > Mollusca > Bivalvia > Venerida > Veneridae > Mercenaria > Mercenaria mercenaria. Next base: position 61,361,827 of record NC_069373.1, read on the forward strand.
CTATCAGCATGTGAAGTTTGAAGGTCCTGGGTGCAGTGGTTCGCGAGTAAAGTGCCTTCATGCAAAAAGTTAATGTTGTAACAAACGAACGAACTAACAGACGGTTGAAAACTAATATGCCTCCCTTCGGGGGCATAAAAACAAGAGGGTCATGATGACCATGGAACGCTCACCTGAGTAATATGAGTTACATGTTTCAAATGTTAAATTGATGCTAAAATATTAAGAAAGTCAGTAGGTCACATTCATGGTCAATGAAAGTCAGTTTACGATCGGTGTGCAAAACTGTGTATGTCATCCAAATTTCAAGGCTGTATCTTAAAAAACAAGAAAGTAGGTCAGCAGGTCAAGGTCACAGTCAAGTGACATCATATTACTTGGAGTCATCAGGTAATTATAATTAAACAGTCTTGGAAATAGGATCAGATAATTTTTTAAGTATTTTTTCCTATATAACTCATATAATAACTAAGTGACCCCGGGGCGGGGCTCTTTTAACCCCAGGGACATAAGTTGAACAATTTTGGTAGATGACTACTAGGCAATGCATCATACAAATATCAAAAGCCTAGGTCTAGTGGTTTCAGACAAGAAGATTTTTAAAGTCTTTTCCTATATAAGTCTATGTAAAACTTGGGACCCCCAAGGGTCAGGGGCCTTCCCTTGTTTTGTTCACAGAAGATTTTTAAACTTTTCCTATATGTCTATGTAAAACTTGGGACCCCGGGGCGGGCCAATTTGACCTAGGAGACAATTTGAACAATTTGGTAGAGGGCCATATTTGACCCTAGGGGGATAATTTGAACAATCTTGGTAGAGAACCACTAGACGATGCTACATACCAGATATCAAAGTCCTAAGCCCTGTGGTTTTGGTTAAGAAGATTTTTAAAGTTTTTCCTTTCAGTTGCCATGGCAACCAGAGTTCTAAATGGAATTCAATTCTTTGAGCAACTTTGAAAGGGGGCCACCCAGGGATGATTACTGTGAAGTTTTGTGTTATTCTGCCCAGTGGTTTTCAAGAAGATTTTTTGAGAAAATGTTGACAGAGGCACGACACACGACAGACATTGAGCGGTCACAAAAGCTCACCATGAGCCTTTGGCTCAGGTGAGCTAAAAACACCATTATCATTATAAACAAACGTTCTAATAGAAAGTTTTTCATGACACAAATTTTTATCCTTCTGCTGTCTGTTTCATACACCGGTAAAACGAGATCTCATTCAGTTCCCACGTGATATTGGCGAGATTTGCTCTATATCCCTTTCAAGTTGCCGGTCTATTTATTTTCAGGCAGTGGCTAGAGAACTGGAATCAGTTCCCTAGATCTCAATGCTGGTCGATTCAGTTTTGGTCCTTGGCAGTCCTGGTCAGGCTCAGTTCTGGACAATATACTTAGACTGGTCAGTGGTCAATACTAGTTTATTCAATGCTGTCTTCACGTTATCAATTATCTAATTCAATTTATCTTCTTATAGTAGCCTTTATTTTGAATTAATCAAAAAAAATATTACTATAAAATACACTCACTGAAATGGACAGTACTGGTCAATTCAAATTTTAGTCCTACACAGTATCCCTGATCAACAAATATAGTGGTCAATACTGGTCATTTGAATACTTTGATTGCATAACTTTTTTTTTTTTGGATAAAGTTACCATGTTCAAGCACCTCATTATTACAGTGGGATTGATCATGGCTGCTAATTAGTGACTAGATAGGCAGGTTTGCAATATATAATCTTTTGTATATTGTAAGACAAGGTGTCAATTAGGCAATGTGACAGTTGCTATCAAAACACAATTAAACCACTTCCATGAAAGGGTCCAGTTGTTCACAACAATTTTCATTTAATTATATTCCAGTAAAAATAACAATCATTATTTAAATTGTTCATAAACTCTGCAAAATATCTTAACAGCCAGTATTGACTAATTGACCAGTATTGACCAATCGATCGGTATTGACCACTTCAGGGAGTATTGACCGGGGCGGTTTTAACCGCCCAACATTGCTCGGGCACAGCTGCTAAACATCTGATTGAGCTACGGTAGCGAAAGTAAATACCCGTCTATTTTGGTTCCTGTTTTAATTGAAAATTTAATGCCGTAGTATAGTGAATAAGCCTATTTTTCTGACTTTCTTTGTTTCATTTTAGTAATATCTGAATGTTTTTACTGTATCGCCTGCAAATGGAAGCATCAATTAACTGATGTTTACCTTCAAGGAGTCTCAATTTCTGCGCATGCGCACTGTAACTGGAATTCCCCTGCAGTTGACAATCGCTTGTGTAAACAATTACATCGAAGTAAGTTTAAACAACCGGGTTATTCAAATAATAAATAAGTTGGTAATGCTAGGCTTTCACTGCTATGTAAAGGCAACAATGGTCCACATGAAATAATATTGTTACTCAGATGCTTTACGGCGGAATAAGTCTATACAGCACGAAATGTAAAAGGTCCGGAAAACTACTTGGGTCCGGAAACTACTGGGAAACCAGTAGGCTAAATTGTGTTCAAGATATTGAATAATTAACCATTTTTGCATCAATTTGACAGCAGGTCTATAGTAAAATCTTTAAAACATGTTGATGTTATAATAAAACTTTTTATGATCGAGACCTTTGCTTAGGATAACTTGTTTAAAAAATTTGACAGTGTTGGGAATGGGGGATGTGGACATATATGGCCCAAAAAGTGCACCTCTGCGCATAGGTATACATCTGTAACCACCTATAACCCTTTGGTTACTTTGGTTACATTCTATATGTCGTGCACATTCCTGGCCATATCTAGTCAGACTCCTTCCCTCCTCCGCCCCGGCTTAGTCTTTTGTAATAAGCTGAGCAAATTCTTGTTCATATAACAAATTTTGCTACAGTTTCAACATGTTTCAACCACTTTAAAAAAAATGCAAAGTCCTATAGGGAAGAAGTCAATAGGGATCAGGAGCGAAAGTCAAAGAGACACTGATGGTTGGCTGCAATAGGGATCATCTACTTGGCTGTCCAGTCATCCCGCTAAATTTCAACACTCGTGGCCTAGTGGTTCTCAAGTCACTGTTCAGGATCCTGTGACCTTGACCTTTGATCAAGTGACCTCAAAATAAATAGGGGTCATCTACTCTGAATGTCCAATCATCCTATTAAGTTTCAACATTGTAGGTCAAGTGGTTCTCAAGTTATTTCCAAAAAATGATTTTACATGAACAGGCCACTGTCACCTTGACCTTTAATAGACTGACCCCAAAATCAATAGGGGTCATCTACTCTGGATGTTCAATCATCCTATGAAGTTTCAACATTCTGGGTCAAGTGGTTCTCAAGTTATTGATCGGAACTGGTTATCAATGTTCAGGCCCCTGTGACCTTGATCTTTAACGGAGTGACCCCAAAAACGTTAAGGGTCATTTACTCTGCATGAACAACCATCCTATGAAGTTTCAACATTCTGGGTCGAGAGGTTCTCAAGTTATTGATTGGAAATGGTTTTCCATGTTCAGGCCCCTGTAGCCTTGACCGTTAACAGAGTGACCCTAAAATCGTTAGGGTTCATCTACTCTGCATGACCAATCGTCCTACAAAGTTTCATCATTCTGGGTCAAGTGGTTCTCAAGTTACTGACCGGAAATGGTTTTCAATGTCCGGGCCCCTGTGACCTTGACCTTTCACAGAGTGACCCCAAAATCGTTAGGGGTCATCTACTCTTTATGACCAATCATCCTATTAAGTTTCAACATTCTGGGTCAAGTGGTTCTCAAGTTACTGACCGGAAATGGTTTTCAATGTTCAGGCCCATGTGACCATGACCTTTAATGGAGTGACCCCAAAATCGATAGGGGTCATCTACTTTTACAATCATCCTATGAAGTTTCAACATTCTGGGTCAAGTGGTTCTCTAGTTATTGATCAGAAATGGTTTTCAATGTTCAGGCCCCTGTGACCTTGACATTTGACGGAGTGATTCCATAATCTATAAGGGTCATCTACTCTTTATGGCCAATCATCCTATCAAGTTTCAACATTCTGGGTCAGGTGGTTCTCTAGTTATTGATTGGAAATGGTTTTCAACGTTCAGGCCCCTGTGACCTTGACCTTTGACGGAGTGACCCCAAAATCAATAGGGGTCATGTACTCTTCATGACCAATCATCCAATGAAGTTTCAACATTCTGGGTCAAGTGGTTCTCTAGTTATTGATCAGAAATGGTCTTCAACGTTCAGGCCCCTGTGACCTTGACATTTGACGGAGTGATTCCAAAATCAATAGGGGTCATCTACTCTTCATGACCAATCATCCTATGAAGTTTTAACATTCTGGGTCAAGTGGTTCTCTTGTTATTGATCGGAAATGGTTTTCAACGTTCAGGCCCCTGTGACCTTGACCTTTGACGGAGTGACCCCAAAAACAATAGGGGTCGTCTACTCCAGCAGCCCTACAACCCTATGAAGTTTGAAGGTTCTAGGTCAAATGGTTCTCCAGTTATTGCTCGGAAATGAAGTGTGACGTACGGACGGACGGACGGACAGGGCAAAAACAATATGTCTCCTGGGGGAGACATATCAATGTCGGGATTGGTCAATTGCTGCTCTTTAGTTTCATTAATTTTGCTCTTAAAAGTTATCCTTTTGTTGCCCTAACTGTTACTAGTTAAGTGCATTAGTTTGCTATTTATTTTATTTAATTAACAAATTCGATTTGTTGCTAATGTCTTCTATATAATAAGATAATAGATAAAGTGGAACACCGCTCGCTTGCGCATCGATGGTTCGAGGGTCGGGCCTGCTCAAGCTTTTTAAGCGGTCTAACCCTGAATAACTCGAGCAATTTGCGTCCTCGAGCGATCCGTGTTTTACTGTATTATTGTTTTATATGAAATAGCTCGTGCATCTCACAACTCGATTTCGCACCTTTCTGTGGAATTACAATAAAACCTTTAAATATCAATTCTCTTAAAGTCTTTTCATGACTTTCTTGCGCACTTAACGCTCTCAATGTTATGTAGATGTAGAACGAGTCAAAACCCTATAACGGGCCTCTTAATTATATTGCTTCTGCAAGATCGAATTTATAATTCGTTTTATCAGAGTAGTCAAAATTTCGGTAAATATTTAATGAAATCGTTTTTGTTGTTTATATAAGATAAACTGTCAGTTTAAATGATTAAAAAGAAAAAGTAAGGACAAATGCGAATGATCGGTTCATCTCAAAACCGAAAGTAGAAAATGACACTGGACTATCACAAAAAAAGTAATGAAGCGGTGAAAAAATCAGTATTGAATATTATGATAGAGCTAAATGCTCAGCGACTGTTGTTGATGCACTGATGGGGAATCAGCAAAATTGATGAATAACTCCAACTCTGTTTTAAATGTCTTGTATTGAAATCAACACAAATATAAATAACAAATAAATAGCGAGTTCCTTCGACAATTAAATCTTGACTTCAAATTAATGTCCAAACGGTTTTCCATATAAAAGTTTACTTTTTACACAACTACAGGCATTCCTGACATAAATTCTAACTCTGCAGAGATTGTCTTAGTTCTTACTTTCGAGTCCTAATATTTTCTCCTTTTTTTTTCTTCATTCAAAACCATGCTTTATATAGCATATTATGTTGGCAAGGGAACATATGCCAAAGAACATTTCTAAACAAGTATTAAACAAGTATCGACTCTTACAGTGAGAATTAGTCAAGATAAATTTCAATTTGTATAACAGTTAATCATACATAATCATTATACCAATCATCATTATATTGAGCATAATATCAATGTTTTTAACACAATAAAATTATACAGTATAAGCTAAAACATATTAGGTCCAGGTTAAAACATGTCTGTAAATTAGTTAGAAATCTTTTAAGAGGATAATAATAAGTTGTAACAAAATTTGATTTTTCTAAAAATACATATTCTAATAAGATAATTTTGAGAAGATAAAAAAAATCAAGTATAATTCCTGTGTTTAACTTTTGAGAGAAATATTGTCACAGAAAACCTTGTGACAATTATCCCCTGGCACGAAAAACAAGCTCCGTCTGTTTTCATTACTAGTGAATATGTGAACATCCTGGTGGAAGTTGTAAATCAACATAATTTGGATCATCTGAAAATTCGCCATCTATTTCTTCTAATAGATAAAAAATGCTTGGTATGTCTTGGTTCACCAACTTGCTTCCATCAAACTCGTCACAGTTCAGAGTGAAATGGTTTTCTTTTCCACATGATCCACACTTATTTTTCATGGCTAAACATTTCTTATAGTTATGGTATTTCTTGCTTCCACATCGTCGGCAACTAAAATTTGGTTTAGCATGACGTTTCCCTGTTTGATTGAGCGTGTTGTAAAATGAATACAATAAAAACTCAAATTCCTCTTTCACTTTCTCCACAAATTCTTCTTCCAAGTTTTCCTGAGCTGTGATGACGATATGATTGTACAGCTGGCATCTGTGTTTATTGGCTTTGTCAAGTTCAGCTTTCAAGTTGCTGATTGATGCATTACGTTTTGTGTTTTCGATTTCCAATGTTCTATTTCGCTCCTGAATTTTATTACATTTACTCTTAATTTCCTCAACAGAATCGTTCAACTTCTTGTTTTCCACTTTTAATTTGCTGTTCTGTCTTTGCATTTCCTTTTGTCCTTTTCGATGGCTCATTTCTTCCTCAATTTTCTGTTTCTTGATCGTACACAATGACTTATTTAAGTTTTTAACACTACTCAATGAATTAATATGATGGCACTTTAATTTTTATATTTGAATATGCTTTCTCCAGGACCATCTCACAAAATGTTGGGACGTCATTATTCCTGTTCTGTGTAGGTACCGGAAAAGTTATGGCAGGATAGAACTGCCATAATACGCGGCTTCTCCACCATTTATGATAGAGCTAAATGCTCAGCGACTGTTGTTGATGCACTGATGGGGAATCAGCAAAATTGATGAATAACTCCAACTCTGTTTTAAATGTCTTGTATTGAAATAAACACAAATATAAATAACAAATAAATAGCGAGTTCTTTCGACAATTAAATCTTGACTTCAAATTAATGTCCAAACAGTTTTCCATATAAAAGTTTACTTTTTACACAACTACAGGTATTCCTGACATAAATTCTAACTCTGTAGAGATTGTCTTAGTTCTTACTTTCGAGACCTAATATTTTCTCCTTTTTTTTTCTTCATTCAAAACCATGCTTTATATAGCATATTATGTTGGCAAGGGAACATATGCCAAAGAACATTTCTAAACAAGTATTAAACAAGTATCGACTCTTACAGTGAGAATTAGTCAAGATAAATTTCAATTTGTATAACAGTTAATCATACATAATCATTATACCAATCATCATTATATTGAGCAAAATATCAATGTTTTTAACACAATAAAATTATACAGTATAAGCTAAAACATATTAGGTCCAGGTTAAAACATGTCTGTAAATTAGTTAGAAATCTTTTAAGAGGATAATAATAAGTTGTAACAAAATTTGATTTTTCTGAAAATACATATTCTAATAAGATAATTTTGAGAAAATAAAAAAAATCAAGTTTAATTCCTGTGTTTAACTTTTGAGAGAAATATTGTCACAGAAAACCTTGTGACAATATCACTACTGACAATTAGAATTATGACTTTAGTGGATTTCATTATGAGTTGATAAGTTACTCCAAGTTACAACATAGATTTGTTAAAAATACACAAAGTAACACACAAAATTGATTGATTTAGATCTACATTTTCAGTCTGCTACTGAAAGAAGGAAGTTAAAAAAGGGTATATTTTTTGGTGTATGAGTGCAATGGCACGTAGGCTTTAAACTGTTAAAAGGAGAGTAAGATTTAATGTTATTGTTTAAACATGCCGTCGAAATCAGAAGATGAGCCAGCAAAAGAAAAACTTGAAGAAAAAATAATTAATACGAAAAAGAAAAGGATGGGTTGCTGTAAATGTATGTTTTGGACATTTTCTGTACTTAATTGGCATAATATCATGTTTGATTGGAGGGATTTATTTTTATGCAAGAAGGAATGAGATACCAGAAGAGATTGCGAAGATCCTCGGAGATGCTGGAATCCAGACGTTCAAGGCATTTGATTGCAATGATGACGGTTATATCTCGATATACGAGTTTGAACCAATGTACCATCATCTAGTAAATGGAGCCCCACCAAATGTAAGACAAATATTTTCATGGATCTTTAATACTATGCATTTATAATGTGAGATTGCAAGAATTAATTGTTGACATTAATACTCGTGAATCCTTAAGTTGGCTTTCAGTTTCAAAAAAGAGCTGTTTTTCATGTTGTACATTTTTTAACAATATTATTGGTCATGTACATGACTCATATATCAGCGGGTTTTTTTACCAAGAGGGGAAGGGGCCCAGGCCTGTGATTTGGGGAAAAAGATAGCTCAGTATTTGGGCCAAGTTCATACCATGTCTGAGGAATAATATTTGTTAGGTCTGCTTATGATGTATACCCAATCTTGTTCATCAAGAAACAATCTTGTGCTTTAATATTTGGCTTTAGTTTAATGTTGTCTCATGAAATAGACTTAATATACAGGGAAACAACTGACGTGATAACAGAATGAAAGTTGGGCATCATGTTAGTAATACATGAAATTAGCAGATTTACTATCATGTTTTTATAGGTAAGCAGTGAACAAGACGTACAGTATGAGCAGGTTATAACCTTGGCTGATGAAGTTGTTACCGTGGTACCAAGTTTCAAACCCCTAGAGCTTACATCAATGATGAGAGACTTGGACAAACACAAGGGAGCTGGAGTGGTTTGTATCACATACATTGTCTGCTGCATGCAAACTTATTGTGAATGTACTGAATATTCCCACCCTCCCCACTCCTGATATTTTAAAATTTTATTTTTCTTTAGTTAATGTAGGTCATAAATGAATACCAAAACTATGATAGTGTTATAATTGCTTAAATCAATTGATAAGAAGTTTGATATTCACTTCACAGAAATAATTTTTTGAGGGACTTAATAATCGCTCCCTTTTGCAAAATGTATATTAATAAGAGAACGTACGGTATAGAGGGCATTTATGATAGTTTTGTGCTGTGATGACTTGACTTGTGTAAATACCTTTTATCAATAAAGTTATTAATAAAAGATATTGTATGTAATTAAATTAATTGGAGATGCAAGACAAAATTAATAGTGGACAAAAATGGATTTTAAAATTATTGGGCATGAATGTGTACCACAGTAAGACGACGTGTCGCGCGCAAGACCCAGGTCTGTAGCTCAAAGGTCAAGGTCACACTTAGACGTTAAAGGTCATATTTCATGATAGTGCATTGATGGGCGTGTCCGGTCCATATCTTTGTCATTCATGCATGGATTTTAAAATAACTACGCATGAATGTGTGGCACAGTAAGACGACGTGTCGCGCAAGACCCAGGTCCGTACGTCAAAGGTCCTAAACTCTAACATCCGCCATAACTATTCATTCAAAGTGCCATCGGGGGCATGTGTCATCCTATGGAGACAGCTCTTGTTGAATATACTTACCACCCAGTTCTGTTAGACATTCTCCTGCCTTTTACCTTATGATATATAAATGAGCTCCGCCATGAGAAAACCAACATAGTGCATTTGCGACCAGCATGGATCCAGACCAGCCTGCGCATCCGCACAGTCTGGTCAGGATCCATGCTGTTTGCTAATGGTTTCTCTAATTGCAATAGGCTTTGAAAGGGAACAGCATGGATCCTGACCAGACTGCATGGATGCGCAGGCTGGTCTGGATCCATGCTGGTCGCAAACGCAGTATGTTGGTTTTCTCATGGTGCGGCTCAAATATAGTTGAAACTCGGTAACTCAAACTCCAAGGGATCAAGGTTTTACCTTTGAGATAACAAAAATTTGACTTAAAATGATATTCTGTACATGCGTTTTCGAAACACAGGGCTTTTCATCAGGAAATTGGGAAGAGGCCTTGGCCTTTCAAATTGGGAAATTTATGCGCGATAATTGTCCATTTTGGGAAAAATTATCAACCGGAAGTCAACATCGAAAGACGAAGCAAGTTTATCTCCCCTGAAACATGGACTAAAATCCAGGCCATGGAACATGATGTATTAGACTGGCAATGTGTCACAACTGGTTCTGTGGACTGTTAGGCTATTGTGCGACAAAAAATCGATACCAGACAAACGCTTCCTCTGGAAATACTAAAATGTAAACAAAATCTTAACCATCTGTTGCATGATTTGGGGAAATTTTATCTTGCATTTTGGGAAATACCTCTGCCACAGTTGGGAAAAAATAGTATATTTTTGGATTGGGAAGAGGCCTGTTATAGGCCTCTGTTATATAAGGATGAAAAGCCCTGAAACAGGACTTGAAAATGTCTTCGAGATAGCCAGATTTTTGAGATAAGCAAGTTCGAGACACAAGTTTCAACTCTATATGAAATAAAGATAAACCTTTTGTTATTCATACTGCAATAAAGATGTATCTTTCTTTTCTGTTCTCTAGGCTGGTAGCCCAGACCCTTTATATGGTCTCAAGAGTTGGAAAAGAGAAAACTTGGAATTTCTCAACTTCGCTGTCCACCATTTTAATTTTTTCATACCGAAAGATCATTCATTTGAAGTTGGAAGGGTTTATCACATTGTTGAAGATGAACAGACATTTTTGCAGAAAATCATATCTGACATTTCTAGCAATCGTTACTTCCCGCCGTTCGTCAAGGATCAATATGTGACATTACATAGACTCTTGACCTTATTTCATCCAAGACCATTTATTCAGTCAAGATTCAAACCTAGGGGATCTGTAGCAATGGTCAGGGCAAAAAATGAGAAATATGTCGAAATTGTGTTCAGGTAAACATACAGACTTGTTTCTTGTTGTTGTTTTTTTTTCTAGATTTTTGATCCGGTGTTTATTTATTTATTTATTCATCATGGGCAGATAGCTGCGTGGAACTTCTGACCTTACTTAAGCCAGCTTGATTGCTTCCTCACATGAAGATTTCTACACCCCAAGTGAGATTCGAATTCAAATTGCTGAGGACAAGTGATTTGAAGTCGGCGACCTTAACCACTCGGTCATGGACACCCCTATTTCTGTTAGAAGCCATATCACTGACTGTGCCTTATTGTAATTTTATAGTATTAAGGTTTTTGAACCAAAGCTAATTATACATCTATAGGTTTACTTCAAATTTGAATGGTTACTCTTTAAAAACACTTTAAATAATGTCATGAAGCCAGATCCATTTAAGAAATGGAATTAGAAACCAATTTTTTTGGTCATGAAATGTTTCAGGATCCATGCAGAGTTCCAGTTGAACCAGCTTCCGAATTATCCATTCTGGTTCACAACGGCACAGTTTACCGGAAAACTCATCATAACGCAAGATCTGTATCATATCATATACTTCAATATGTATGTTCCAAACACCAAAAAATTAAATGTTGGTAAGTCCTTACCTGCTTCAACATTATGTCGAGAGAAAGTATTTGCTCATTTACCTGATATACTTCAAACATTAAAGATATACTATGTTCATCTTTCACTAAAATATTTTTTCATGAGATATTAACTTTAAATATAGAAAATCTTCATCAAATGTATCTGACTTGGATGAATATAAAAACTAAATGTGTATGCAGAGCATGATTCGCAAGTAAATGTCATGTAGTAAGAGTCATCTGTTTTAAAAAAAGTCAGTCTTTTAGTGGTAATATAAATTTATACTGTGGCAAGTTATACATTTTGTATGTTCATTAAGGATATACTGTTTTTAACCTAACACACACTTCTGTTTATACACACAAAAAGTTTTATTTTGTGATCACATAGATTCTAGATAGTAATTTTTCATGTTTTTCAAAAATGAAATTTGGGCATAATCTAACTTTAAGCAGACAGTTTTACGTAACTTGTCAATTTACTTTAGTTGATCAAAAATAGATAGAAAGGCTAGGAGCAACATGACCTTCTTGCTTTACAACAGTTTCTAAAATATTTTCTTCCTGCGCTTAATATGGATTATTCTTTATTTATAGATATGGAGTGGTTGGAAGGAAGAAATAGCATGGTTGTTGATATTGGCTACTTGCCTGAAATGGCCTTAGAAATTACAGCACCATCAGTTCCAGGCAGCAACATTGTTTTAGAAGAGAAAATTCCAAAGAAAAAAACTGTCGTGGAAGGTATAGCATGGACAGAGGAAATACCGGAAGAGGAGACTTTACGAACAATGCAGATTGAAATGTATCCATTCCAGAAGGTATATCTAAAATTATTTTAAACATTTTAATCACATGTATGACTTGTGGGATTGAAATAAAGCTATTTCACATAAAAGTGTAATAACATTTTGATGGTTGATATCGTTTCAAGTATATACATTGAATATACATACAAGTCTGAAACAGGCAAAGGAGGAAGGAATTTTGATGTTTCAGCAGAAAAAAGTAATATGTGGTAAAAAGTACTTTTGTGTCTCTGCATTTAGTCTATCAAAGTTGAAAGCCCAAATTCAGATGCTCTGCTTCTACTGCTTTGCCCTGCGCCTCCCTTTGAATTTAAAAATGGATTCTACCCTTTGATACTTATGTTCTCATTAAGAAAATTAAGTAATATATGAAACAGCTTAAAATAACATATATTTGGCAGTGGCATCATTCCCCTGTAACCATGAAGCCACTTTTTAAGTGGAAAATGTAAAAGTGATTTCTTCTAAATAGCATATTTTAATCAAGTAGGAAAGTGAATATAAATATTTTGGAAAGTTCCTAATTATTCAGTGTCTTACTTTCTTGTTTTGCTTACTTTGCTTGTAAATAATTGGTTTTAATGATAATATGCTGCCTGCTATTAAATACGAAATCTCATGCGTCCATGATGTGTTATGCATGCGAGTATATTGATTCAAATCCTAGCTACCCTCTTGCTTGCATATTCTTGTATTCTTTATTCAGGTGAGGTACTATAATTTTTCCGAGTCTCTGGAAGTTGCAAAGAAGGAAGACAAATTGATACATTACATTTTGTTATGGGGTGCGTTAGATGACCAGAGTTGCTGAGGTTCGAGGCGTACCCTCCGGGATGTAACCCTGGAGAGTGCGCCCGTTTTAAAACTTCTCGACGAGAGGTTTGTCAGTGGTTGGTCCCTGGTTGTTGATCTTGAGGTTAGTGTTATGGATAAGTACAATTTAGTTTGGGAATGAAAAACATTGGATGTGATTAAAGTGTGTGGAAACCACATACATTATATTTCAAGTTTTGTTCCTTTTTTCATTTCTTTTGTTTTTTAACTTGTAAATTTTTGGTAAAAAAACTGTACATGCTCTTAGCAGAAACATGGTCATATGTTTCTGCTGTTACGTGTCAACAAGAGCCTCTGAGGTTGTACTTGTCCATTAAGGTAGTTCTGCATGTTTAGATCAATTTGTTTCATCAAACTGCAGTAACCTTTGTAACCCTTGTGTAACCAAACAAACATGACAGTAACCCTGTAACCAGATATACATGGGTCATTTATTTAAAAAAAAAAAGAACAAGAGCTGTCCGTAAGACAGCCAAGCTCGACTATTCGAAATATTGACCCAGAAGCAGGAAAATATTACCCAAAAAAGTTAAATATCAAAAGAGTTTTAAGTTCAAAAGGGGGAATAATTTGACCAAAATGCATATCAGTTATGGGACTTGCTGCTATCAACTAGATTTATAACCCTGAAGGCACATGAGAAGTTTCAATTCAATATCTGCATTAGTTTTGGAGATAGAAACTTGCATGTAAAACTTTAACCAGAATTTTCAAAGTCCAAAAGGGGGCATAATTTGCCCAAAATACATGCCAGAGTTATGGGACTTGATCCAGTGAGGTTAGTAATTGATCTAGAAAAAGAAAAAATAAGTTTCAAATCTATATGCCTTTTAGTAATAACTGTATGTACTTGCACGCAAAACTTTAACCAGAATTTGCTAAGTCCAAAAGGGGGCATAATTTGGCCAAAATGAAGGTCAGAGTTATGGACTTGATCCTATCAACTAGTTTTATAACCCCGAAGACACATGAGAAGTTTCAAATCAATATCTGCATTAGTTTTGGAGATAATAACTTGCATGTAAAACTTTAACCAAAATTTTCTAAGTCTAAAAGGGGGCATAATTTGCTCAAAAAACATGTCAGAGTTATGGGACTTGACCAGTGAGGTTGGTAATTGATCTAAGAAAAAGAAAAAATAAGTTTTAAATCTATATGCCTTTTAGAAATAGTTGTATGTACTTGCACGCAAAACTTTAACCAGAATTTCTAAGTCAAAAGGGGGCATAATTTGGCCAAAATGAAGGTCAGAGTTATGGACTTGCTGCTATCAACTAGTTTTATAACCCCGAAGACACATGTGAAGTTTCAAATCAATATCTGCATTAGTTTTGGAGATAGATAACTTGCATGTAAAACTTTAACCAAAATTTTCTAAGTCTAAAAGGGGGCATAATTTGCTCAAAAACATGTCAGAGTTATGGGACTTGACCCAGTGAGGTTGGTAATTGATCTAGAAAAAGAAAAAATAAGTTTTAAATCTATATGCCTTTTAGAATAGTGTATGTACTTGCACGCAAAACTTTAACCAGAATTTTCTAAGTCCAAAAGGGGGCATAATTTGGCCAAAATGAAGTCAGAGTTATGGCACTTGCTGCTATCAACTAGTTTTATAACCCCGAAGACACATGTGAAGTTTCAAATCAATATCTGCATTAGTTTTGGAGATAGTAACTTGCATGTAAAACTTTAACCAAAATTTTCTAAGTCCAAAAGGGGGCAAAATTTGCTCAAAATACATGTCAGAGTTATGGGACTTGACCCAGAGAGGTTGGTAATTGATCTGGAAAAAGAAGAAATAAGTTTCAAAGCTAAATGCCTTTCATTGATGGCTGTATGTACTTGCATGCAAAAACTTAACCAAGGTGTGACGCCGATGCGGACGCCGACGCCAGGGTGAGTAGAATAGCTAGACTATTCTTCGAATAGTCGAGCTAAAAAAAGATTTGAGTCATCAAATTGGAGTAACCTTTGTAACCCCTATGAAACCAAAGAAATAATATAGTAACCCTGTAACCAGATATACATGGGTTATTTTTTTTTTAAAAAAAAGAGAAGATTTGAGTCATCAAATTGGAGTAACCTTTGTAACCAAAGAAATATAGTAGTAACCCTGTAACCAGATATACATGGGTCATTTATTTAAAAAATAAAAGAAAGATTTGAGTCATTAAAATGGAGTAACCTTTGTAACCCCTATGTAACCAAAGAAATAATACAGTAACCCTGTAACCAGATATACATGGGTTATTTATTTATTTTTTTAAAAAAAGAAAGAAGATTTGAGACATCAAATTGGAGTAACCTTTGTAACCTGTTTGTAACCAAAGCAATATAGTAGTAACCCTGTAACCAGATAAACATGGGTTATTTATTTGAAAAAAAAAAATATATATATATTTATATAAAAAATTGAATCATATCACCGGAGTAACCTTTGTAACCCCTATGTAACCAAATAAATATAGTAGTAACCCTGTAACCAGATATACATGGATGATTTTTTTAAACAGTCACTGTGACCACAGTAACCTTTGTAACTCGTGTGTTACCAAAAGAATATAGCAGTAATTGTGTTACCAGATATACATGGGTGATTCATTTAAAGATTTAATTGAAACAAAGTACTTAGTGTAACCTTTGTAACCACTGAGTAACCAGAGACATATAGTAGTAACCCTGTAACCAGATATTGATCTGTGATATTTTCGAAACAAAGTTTCAAATCAATGAAACTAGCGTAACCAGTCTGTAACCATTGAGTAACCAAAGAAATACAGTAGTAACCCTGTAGCCAGATATACATGGGTGATATTTTGAAAAAAAAAAGTTTTAAAGCAATGAAGCTAGAGTAACCTTTGTAACCACTGAGTAACCAAAGAAATATAGTAGTAACCCTGTAACCAGACATACAAGAGTTATTATTTTTTTTAAAGTAAAAAGATTTGAGTTATCATACTGGAGTACCGTATTTTGTTGCGTATAGGTCGCACTTTTTCTACCCATTTTGCTGCCTGAAAAAGTTCCTGCGACCTATACGACAGAACATTGCCAGCAGTTTTTTTTTCAGGCCAATTTTCTGACCGTAGCTCTCGCAAAATTACGTGCATCTGTTACGAACAAACAAAATGGATAAAAAATATCAATATCGGCGGCTTTTCAACCAATAGCGGTTACTTTCAATAAAATATATCGTAAATAACCCATACAGACTATTAAAATTACGAATGACTTTAATTCAAAGATGTTTTTGCAGTCTGAATTACGTTTGTTTCTACTTTCGTTTTACTGGACGCCATTGACATGTACTCCGGGTTGGTTAAAATCCGGACAGATCCGTCCTCCGTTCCAAACATTGTTTATACTAATTCTTAGCGTATTAAAAAACTTGAAAGATAATTTCTTACTTTTGATTTTTAAATAAAAGAAAAAATCCAAAAAGAGATATTTTGTTAATCTTTTTACTCAGAATCAAAAGAACGCGGTTAATTACATGACACGGAAAGGTTTTATAATTGCTGTGCAAACAATTCACACTTAAAACTTGCATGATAACAGAATGTAAACCAGGCACGTGTCCAGGTGGGGGGCCAGGGGGCCCGGGCCCCCCCAGCTGGCTGCCTAGTTACGATTTTTATTACTATGGGCCCCTCAATTAACAAATTTATACACCAGGGCAACTGGCTTGATTTGACAGCAATACACAGGCTAAAGAGCCATAAAACCGTGTCCGGTAGTGGAAATTAGCCCCAGGCATGTCACAGGTAAAAGTTTATCTGTGCATGCTTCATTGATCGGTACTTGATTGGGTAGTGGAGAAACTATTATGTTTTTTACTCTTTGGAAGTGTTATAAAATGATCAGAACATGGTTGGTTTTGTTAAGTAAATCTTAAAATGAATCTGAAAATTGAAATATTATGATGGTTGTATTTTGTTTCTACATTAAGGCACATTCCCCAAATTTATTAAATTGAAAGATATTTATCCTATCTTTTTATTTTACAACAATTATGAATTTGAAACTGCTGTATCAATTTTACTCTTTTGGGTCCAATAACCTTACTTAAAAACTCCCATAGTTTTAAAAGTAGTTTCTCAGTAAATCTCACAAAACGCATCTAAAACTCGTTACTTATGAGGAGTTTTATACATAAAAATATCATTTAATATGTGCTGTGATGTTATAGTTTGTACAGTCAAACAAGTATAAAATACACATCTATTTATTTTTATAGACCTTTGGTACAGTTAAGAGTTCATTGTCATTTGAAATCTATGATGTAAATAGTAATTGTCATAATACTTTGTTTGTTTTGTTGGAAATCTAAAAACATTTGGCCATTTTGCAAATAGGATACCCTTAATAATTAGACTAGCCACTAGACTGATAATTACGATATTTCTGATTTTTTTTTCTTTTTTATTTTCATAGAGACAAAAGCCAGTCTATTCTAGAGATTTTCTAAGAGGACTGATGTTAAAATTGTAATAATGGCTCAGTTCACTACATGAAATCATAAAAATGTGAAAAAAATTATCATAGTCTAGGAGCTAGTCTTAATAATCATCTTAAAACTTCAACATTTTTTTCAACTGGGTATCATACAGAAAAATAAGTCCATCATGTGACACTGTGACTGCATACATACATTGAAAAAGGCTTGATGAAATGATTAAAAAGTAGACTTTTCCTTAAATATATGATACATTCATGCATCCTTAAAGGTGTTTCAGGTAGCAGGAAAATGCATCTATTCATGTGCCATATTAAAAAATTTTCGCAACCCACCCCAGCTTGGGCCCCCCCAGCAAACAAATCCTGCACACGGGCCTGTAAACGCAAACCGTCTGCTGCCAATTATTGTCAAAAAGCCGCTTCTCTTTGATGTAGTCTGTTACCGATACTACTGTTGGTACGAAACGGTCGAGAACGAAAATAACACTGTCCGATTTCCACCAATCAGGTTCTGATAATAATTCAGTCCGCGGCATCAATATGGCCACCGCCATAACTTTTTTGCCGGTAAATATAGAAGAAATATAGTAGTAACTCTGTTCCCAGATATACTTGGGTGATGTTTGAAAAAAAAATCAGTTATAACACTGTTGTAACCCCTTTGTAACCCACACTTTTATAGACCTACCTGTATGATAAAATTACCAAAACTGTAACCAAACACATAGAGGATGTAACCTGAGTAACCAAAGGGACTGAAATTATGAGTTACAAATGAATGCCTTTGCGCAGAAGTGCACATTCCTGGCCGTCAAAGTCACGTCTCGGGATGCAACACGCACATGCATATACTTCATTCGTTACAAAAATATCTAAAAGTTTAATTTGTTCTAAAGCCCGGTAAAATATACGAGCAGTTTACCTGTAAACAAACTGGAGAAATTCCAGGCTAATTTATGTTTTTACGGAAGCATCTAAAAGATGGGTTTGATTTAGACTTTAACATCAAATATAAAGAACATATTCCGATTTTTACGCCACATATATAGGTTAGAGGGTACTAAATGCCTCCGCGCAAAAATACTTTATATCTGGCATGAAAATGGCCTTTATTAAGTGTATAGGTTTTTAAAACGTATTAAATGTCTCCGCTACTATTTTCTATGAAAAAATAACAAGTCATAACATGTTTTTATCAGCATTTCTAGCCTTTCAGTTCTTGCGAGACTGTCCTTGTCTTGAACCCACGGTCACATGACTGAGACACATGATGAAAAATGTAGATGTCAGGAAGTTTCTACTTTCACTTTCATTTTACCAAACAGCTTCGACACAAGTTTGGAAGCATATAACGTACCTTTAAACCATCCACAGACATTGCTTTTTACAATCAAGCATCATTAAAGCTTATATCTGGCATGAAAATGGCCTTTATTCAGAGGGAAAATGACACTATATATTGATATGGACTACTATGTTTGAGTGGGTCACGGAGGAATATCTACCTTCATACTTATAAGGTATACAGGCACTAAGTAGGAAAATGACGCGAAAAAAATGTAGTCTCATAACATTTGACGGATTTGTCCTCAGTTTTTTTGCTCTGTACAGCTATTTTCCTTATTTTCTTTGCAGTGTTTTGCTGAAATCACATGACAGATCTATGCTTGACATGTAGGTAGCATTTGCATAATGAAACAATAACATGACAGAATTTGTCATGGAAACTTAGAACATACACAACCACTGCAATTTGGGAGATTTTGCAGTTTGTGTGTTTGACTGAAAATATTTTTCTTGCATCAAACATGCCCCCTACTTTTCTTTTAATTTTTATTCAGGACTGATAATATTCTTCAATAAAGTGTAAGTTTCAGACATTTAAAATGGGTCCTGATGTGTGCCGCCTTTGGAAATATGTCGGTTTTACATAGAATAAAGAAGAACAGCTATTAAGTGTGTTGTAACCATAATATGTTTTACCTTTCGCTTATGACCGAACACCACTAAATTCGGATGTTCTTTATTTCATTTAAAATCCACTAAAAATAACTTTTATATAAGAAAACTATAGTTCATTATTTATTAACCCGCTGAATTTACTCCTTTTCACTTCTTTCAGTGTCTCTTTGCGAGACATAACATTCTTACACTGCCATTTTTAACTAGCATGCGATAGGAATATGCCGATTTCGATAGAATGTTACACATACATACTGAAATAGGGTAGAGTAAAAGAAAACACAATGTTATTGAGAAAGTGCACAAGGAAAGGAAGAAAGATCAGGACTTTTTACATTTTGACTACTTGCGAGACTACCTTTGTCTTGAAGGTATGTCTTTAGGCAATCAAAATATACCAAAAAATGGGGTTGGCCAGCATGTCACGTGATTGAGACGCGTTATGAAAACGCTAATATTGCGCAAAGAAGTATAAAATACATAGCTCTTTGTATTGCGTCAGTAGACATCAGGAAATACCTACTATCACTTTCATTTTAGTCAGCAGCCTCGACACAAATGTGAAAGCATATAACGTAGCTTAAAATTATTCCCATACATTCTTCTTAGCAATCAAGCATCAATAAAGCTTGATCTAGCTTGGCCTTTACAAGGCGGGAAAATGGCACGATATACTGATATGAACTAGAGTCGAGGTCAGATTAGCTTAAATAGTATTCCCTATATCTATATAAAACTGACAATTAAACATAGCTAGACCCATTTCAGAGAAAAAATCCTATCGCTTTTCAAAGAATTATGATAGAACTGACATGAAATGAATAGAAAATCAGGGCATCTTCTTCATGCATCTTCATGCATCTTCTAACAGAGATTTCTTTTGTCTCATTTGCTTACTATAAAATCACATCAAATTCACACTGCTGTGACCTGGTAGCACTTCTCATACTTGACTTTCTCTCCACCAAATACAACATTCTCTCCCATTTTTTCTACCAAAATGCCAAAAAGACCTTCACAATGAAATTAAAACAAATCCCAGCATTAATTTAGACCTCTGCGGCCACGCCAAGTTACAAGTTAATGCTCAAAAACCTGTCCGTCATTAGCAGTTTAGACCAGATGGCTCCACGCTGGTTCTTTT